>NC_091250.1:102153883-107153883 GCF_042477335.2 Ovis canadensis | reverse complement strand
TGACAGTTTCTTTGAGTTCTTTGGGGAGGCTCTGCTCTTATACAGATAAGAGATTTCAAGAACTCAAATGCCTTCTGCTCAAAGTAAGTGTTATGCTACAGTGACATATTCTGGACCTTTCTTTTTTACTCTAGAATATTCCAGTGGGTAGAAGATAATTGGATGAAATTCTTCTCCCAAGTTATATCAGTATTTGTATTTGAGCCCAGAAACCTTCAAACAAGTGACTAGAATATAAAACAAATAAAAACAAACATAGTGACCAGGATATTATTTACTGGATCCAGATGACACTTTGTTCCAAGCATAAAATATTGTTTACTCAACATGATTCCTTTTAGCAAATTAAGAGGAGTAAGAAAACAATTTGATTCAAACCAAATGGTTTAAAATGATTAGTCTAATTCTAGTTAATCTTTCCCTGGTATTACGTGTGGAATTAATAAACTCTAATAGTATATTTTCAGCACCCTTTTTGCTTTTTATGATAGTAAAAAATAATCTTGGTCATTCAAGAAATATTTACTGTACAAGCATTCTCCTACTTGCTGGGAGTTTTATTTTACCTTGATTTCTGTGATATGCCAAAGACGGACATGGAAACTAAATACAGGATGAAAAAGACCAGAACTTGCTACCCCAAGGGAGAAGAAGTGAATGAAAACTGTGAGGAAGTAGCCAGCAAAAGAGAAAGGGAAAAGCGTAGGCCAAGAAAGGCAAAAGCCAGCCACCAAAAGAGAAAGGGAAAATTTCAGGCTGAGCGGTCAACTCTTGAACGGTTAGAATTGGTAAATTATGGCTAAAGCTGGAGAAAAGACCTAATAGCTACAAAATAATGTAGCAGACCTTATCTTTTTGGGAAGTAGGACACAGAAGAAGAAATATCCTTTATTGGTTGGGTTGACAGAATGACCTCATCTCTTTGGAACCTAGAAATCCAAAGAGTAATGAGGCTTTCTAAAATAGTGATGCCAAGTTAAAGAAGTTTGACCTGAGCTGGAAAGGGCTAATTAGAAAATATAGAGTTGAGGAGATAAGCTGTTATACAAATAATATGCTTTCTGATCAGTTGTGTTTAATATATTATATGCTTTCTAAACATTTTTTGATTTAGTTCTTATAACAATCTCATAAAGTACTAGTATTTTGACTTTAAAGAAGAGGAAACAACTTATGTTAACCTTTTATTGATGGATATTTATTTTTTTCATGCTGAATTAAACATTCATATGTTTAAAACATCCATTCATGTCCTTAAGTACTCCTGTTTTTATTTATGTTGATTTCTTTGCATATCTTAATGGATAATACAGGTTTACTTTTCCATATTTGCTATGCTTATAACTAGAAAAAGCATACATATTTAAACAGAAGGAAATAAAAGTGCTAACATTATTTGTATTCAGTGGTATAATTATGGCTGATGTAGTCTTGCTTCCCATTTTCTACATTTTTGTGTTGAGTACGTATTACTGAAAATGAAAATAATGAGTAAACTAAATGAATGGGTGATATGGGGGAATATTCATGAGATCTTCCCTAAAAGCAAGAGCTACAGTATAACAGGCAGATAAAATCTGAAATATAATAGTTTCAAAATCAATATAGTATGCTGTGGCTCATAAACTAATTAGAATCAAATCTAATAAACACTTTATAAGACATGCACATAGGCCTAATGTTACAGGAGGCTGGCTGAGTGGTCCAATTTGTAGGAGAAAAGTAGGAAAGGACAGTGGGAGGGCCAAGCTGAAGCAGTGGACAGGAACAGCCCAGCCTTCAGAGTCAGCTGTGAACTGATGTGTGGTTTTGAACAAGTTCTCTCTTCTTTAAATGGAAATGATTCCTGCCATGCAGCTCTGTGCTGAGAATGGCACCAACCAACGGGAATGGGTTCAAAAAGAGAAGAAGAGGAATTAGAGACAGCAAGTATAGAAAACTCTTTTTTGAGGAATTTTACTCTAAGGAGAAGCAGAGAAATGGAATGGTAGCTAGAGGGGAATGTGGTAGGAAAGTTTGTTATTGCTTTGAAGTCCGTTTATTGGGGCTTCCCTGGTGGCTCAGCAGTAAAGAATCCACCGGCAATCCAGGAGACGCAGGATATGCAGGTGTGATCCTTGGGTCAGGAAGATTTTTGAAGGAGGGCATGGGAACCCACTCAAAAATTCTTGCTGGGAAAATCCCATAGACAGAGGAGCCTGGTGGGCTATGGTCCTTGGGGTCGAAAAGAGTCAGACACAAGTGAATCGACTGAGCAGAGCAGCATGTGCTGATGGGAATGATCCAGTGGAGAGAAAGACTGGTGATGCTGGAGAACTGCAGGAGTGATGCTCTTGAGTACATGAGAAGGGAGGATTGGCCTTAGGTGGGAGCGCAGTGTAGGCAAAGCAGCAGGTGGGACAGAAGAGTGGGTGGGTGCAGATGCTGGCAGCTGGGAGAGTTTGCAAGTGACTTGGTCACTCTTGACTGTTGTGGAATTAAGTCTCGCTAGCAGACAGCACCGTCAAAGAGCATGTACTTGGGGGGAGGTGGGGGAAGCTGGCACCTTGAAGATGACAGAGAAGCTGTGATATAGTCTTTAAGGAGAGTAAATTTATAGGAAATGTTGCATGATTGCAGTGGCTGTGGTGGTAGGGTCCCTAAGGGCCGGCTGGAAGTCAGTGGGCTGGAATTTAAAGTGAGACCCGCCAGCGTTGTGTTTTCTTCCAGCACTGGAACTGGGCTAATGTCAAGATGTCAGCAGGACTGCTTCCTTCCAGAGGCTCCAGAGGAGAATCAGTTTTTTTGCTTGTGCCAGTTTCTAGAAGCTGCTTGCTCTTCTTGGTTCATGGGTCCCTTCCTCCATCTTCAAAACCTGCCACATAACATCGCTGAAGCTCCGTCCCGACTCTGCTTCCTTTGTCCTTCCTCTCTGACAGAGGCCCTCTCGCTCCCCTCTCTAGGGGACCCTTGGGATACTTGGGGCCCACCCAGATAATTCTGGACTGCCTCACCATCCCCAGATCCTAATCAGTCACATCTGGTGAATCCCTTTTTTGCCATGTAAAATAACATATTCACATGTTTGTGGATTAGGACTCAGACATCCTTCAGGGGGCCATTATTCTGTCTCCCATCATTAGTGAAATTGAATATGTTTTCATATGATTATTAGCTTTTTGTGTTTCTTCTTTTGTGAGTTACCCATTCCTGACATTTTTTTTCTATTAGCTGTTAGTCTTTGTCATTCATTTGTAAGAAGTCTTTCTCCCTTAAGGATATAACCCTGACAGTGCAGCATCTTGCATTATTTCCCCCTAGTTCATTGCTTGCTTTTCAACTTTGTTTACAAAATATTATCCTACTTATAAAAGTATTACTTTAACAAAGTTTATCTTATGGAAAATGTCAAACAAATAAAAGTAGAGAGGTTATTATATTAAATCTCCACATATTTACCACCAAGCTTAAATAATGATCAATTCAAAGCTCACCTTATCTTATTTGTATTCTTATCTACTTCCCCTATGTTATTTGTCATATTCAATGCCAGATATCATTTCATTTTGTCCATAAATATTTCAGCAAAATACATTAACTTTATGATATTAATTTTCTTAAAATTTTCACTAAGGTTTCTGGTTTTGGTACTGCCTATGAAAAAGCCCAATCCACTTGTCTTTTTAAAGAGGATGAAAATAAAGTCCGAATGTAAGTTTTTTACCTTTTAAGGGAGTCATGTTTCTTTTTTCTTAACTTTTTTTTAGAAGTGATCATTTTCTGACTACTTAAACACGTCTATTTGAGCACCTACCATGTGGAAAATGCTGTGAATTCAACTTCATGTTACCCTTTGCATGCATGCAAAGAGGGAACTGTGTAAAAGGATTACAATTATAAAATTAGCAGCCTGCCCATTGGTGTCCGCATTCCTGATTTAGTCCTCTTTCCATGATGACACTGATGGCTGGGGACAACTGCTAGAAGGCTGGCAATTGTCGGCCATGCCTGCATTATTTACACTTTTCAGTGTTTTATGCCAAGGCCGCTGGGCACTGGCAAGTAAAAACAAATATGAAACGGAGGGGAAGACCATATCCCTTTCTTCACAGTCTGCTGCTTGGTAACCCCCTTTCTGTTCTCAAAGGCATGAGCCCCATGGTCCTTTGTTTAACACAGCCCACTCCATGATGGATTGTTGGCAACCAGAGATGGAATTAGAGAACCATTGACTTCCACATCAAAAAAGAAGAAATACAACCAGTACAGTTATTAATTAGGAGCGGGTGTGGACATGAGTTTGAGTGAACTCTGAGTGTTGGTGATGGACAGGGAGGCTCGGCGTGCTGCAATTCATGGGGTCACAAAGAGTCAGACACGACTGAGCAACTGAACTGAACTGAACTGAAGACTGAGTAATTCAGGTGATATCTTAGAGTTCCTGACGTAAAAGGGGGGTAGTGGGGCAGGAGTTCAGTGTGTGCTTGTCATAGCCTAGCAACTCCACAGCCAAAACAAACACAGCTCAAACTTTACTACCATAAATACCAACCGATTTGTTTGGCAGCCTCTAACATCCTACTCTTAACTCCTTGAGATCTGGTTTTGTGAAAATTCTTTCGAAGGTTACCAGCCGGATTCTGGACATCATTTCAGTCTCTGTGCTGTGTGTCCTTTCTTTGGTAAGTGACTATTAAGAGGCCCTTTGTTTGAACTTCTTGTCCTCTTATCCTCTGCGATGCTAAGTGATTCTGTTCTTCCCATGTTTCGTGTGAGTCTTTGACGACTATGGTAGCTGCTTCCTCTCCCTTCATCCCTTAATTGCAGCTCCACTTCAGGCTGTGAGAGTCACCTGTGCTTCTGTCTTACAACTTACTCCTTAGCTTCGATTCTTTGGCTCCCAAATCTCTCTTTCAAGCTCGACTTATTTCCCATGTTTCTGGTTAATTTCTGGGGATATCCAAGTTGATTTGGCTCACCTTGGACTTCTTAGCTCAACTCCTGCCTTAAACTTTAGGACCTGGGGACTTCCCTGGTGGTTCAGTGGTGTAAGACTCCTCACTTCTGCTGCAGGGGGCCAGGTTCAATCCCTGGTTGGGGAACTAAGATACTGCATATCATATGGCACAGCCAAAAAAAGCCAAAAACAAACAAACTTGAGACCTTGGACACCCAACACCTCCAGGCTTGGACTCAACTTGTTTAGGAGATGATCATGGTAGCAACCGAGAAGGATCACAGTTTGACAGATCTTAGAATTGAGTCTTACTGCTATAACCTGGGTAGGCCTGAATTGAGCCTGTGGTACCTGGCAAGGGCTACAGTTGTACCACCTTTCCTCCTGGGCACCAGAATACTGCTTGTCTTTTTTTCCAAGAATTTCACTTTCCCTCTAGGTCTGAAGCCTGTTTTGCTGAGGCCCTGAAAGTGCTGATGAGTGTTACCACGTCCCTTCCCAATCAATTGCTTTGTGTTTTCGCAGCCCCACGAGTGCTGTGTTCCAGCCCTCATGGGCTGAGCCTCCCGGGCACTGGGCCTTAAGCCATAGGGCTATTCTGGCTGTCCCTAAGTCTTGACTGTTAGCCCTTCTCAAAGTCTGGCCTTCTTTTGTGTCCCACTATCCCAGCTGCCTCCATTGCTTCACTTACTTCATGCTCATACTTTCTGAAAATCCCTCCAGCTGTTATTTCTGGGTGTGGTACCTCACACCTCAGCTCATCCTACCTTCTAGTGTCATCTTAAATTCTTCATGGAACTTGGTGAGGTATGAAGATATACTTACCTTTAAAATAGATTTTCTTTTTTTTAAAAGACACAGATGTGTATAACAGACTTTTGGACTCAGAGGGAGAGGGAGAGGGTGGGATGATTTGGGAGAATGGCATTCTAACATGTATACTATCATGTAAGAATCGAATCGCCAGTCTATGTCTGACGCAGGGTACAGCATGCTTGGGGCTGGTGCATGGGGATGACCCAGAGAGATGTTATGGGGAGGGAGGTGGGAGGGGGGTTCATGTTTGGGAACGCATGTAAGAATTAAAGATTTTAAAATTTAAAAAAATTAAAAAAAATCAAAACAAACAAAAAAAAGATTTTCTTTTTTTTATAATTATTCATTTTCTTAGCATTATTTTTTATTGTTTATTCCCAACTGCACAGCATATGAAAGGTTGGAGGGCCTGGCTTTGCCAGTGTCTCATAAAGTTAAGTAAGCACTCTTGATATATGTGCTTATTTATTCAAGTTGTACCTAAAATATTTTCAAGCACTCATCTTATTGTGTTACTACGTGGGAAAATGCCTATAGTTACCTCTCACCCCAGGCCATAGTCCACACTTACTGGTGTGCTATTGGAGGTCTTCCAAGAACACACTCTAGTATTTTTTTTTTTTTCATTGAGACACAGTTTACTGAGATATCTTTATTGAGATACGGTTGACATACAACATTTTGTACATTTGTACAGTGTGAGGATTTGATATAACTCATTAGCATTATTTTTTTAATTTCTTGCTTTTTAATTAAAGGATAATTGCTTTACAATATTATGTTGGTTTCTGCGATACATCAGCCCGAATCAGCCATAGGTATACATAAGTCCACTCTCTCTTGAATCTCTCCCTCACCTCCCACTCCATCCCACTGATATAACACTTTAGTATTATTAATAGGGGGGTTCTCCTTCCTCCTCCTCTTCTTCTCTACCTCCCATTCTAATTGACTAAATAATTATTGATCACCTAGAGAGGCAGGTCAGTAAATGAAGACATGAAGCCAGTGGCAGTGGGGGTTACAGAGACTGGAGGGAGGAGCCCCATCCCAAGGGAACAGATAGCATCTACTGCTCTCTCCATTGTTTCTGTGGACTGTGGGTCCAATGTTGTCAAATTGTTATCTTTTTCAAGAGAATTTGGGCATCTGTTTCAGTTAGGGCCCCATGTTTCCACTGTAGGAGGCACAAGTTCCATCCCTGGTCAGGGAACTGAGATCTCGTATGCCACGCAGCCAAAAAAAAAAAAAAAAAAAAATTAGCAACGAATTAAAAATCTTTTAAACCCTGTGACACTAAGCAGAACAACTGTGAGCTGGATCTGGCCTGTGGGTTCCTAGTTTGCGCTTTTACTCTCCAGAAATCCCCTCCAAGCCCCTCCATGTTCCCTGATACCTTGTGTTTTCCTGCCTCTTCCTTTTTTTCTTCATGTCCCACTAGCTGGACTGCCCAACCCCATTCTCTCCATTGATCCAAATCCTAACTCCTACCTGATCTCGAAGGTCAAACTCAAAAGTCTGCTGTGTGGCATGCTTGGCTTTTCAGCAGCAAGCAGGAAAATACAGAATCAGCAGTGGGTTGACAGGTGGTCTAGACAGCAAATCTGGGAGGTCATCCAAGGCAGGGATCGCATTCCCAATCTACATGACCAGGGAACAGGGAGCCAGGGGACAAGGGGTTCAGTGACTTGGGCGAAGGAGTCTGAGCAAGTCCTAGACACAGGACACAGAAGATTGGAATGAAGCTTGATAGTAGTTCCAAGACAACCACTTTTAAAAATAAAACAGGATTCTCTAGTTTTTGAAGGGAAAGAAAAAAGGAAGGGCAACTTCTGTCCTAGGTATGTCTCAAAGTCATACTGCTGTTTAGAGAGATCAGATAGCATATTCATGTCATACAGCTAATGAAATGCAGGGCTAGAGTTTAGATTTTCTGTTCCTTGGAGCTTGAGCTTCAGCATCAGTCCTTCCAGTGAATATTCAGGGTTGATTTCCTTGAGGATTGACTGGTTTGATCTCTTTGCTGTCCAAGGGACTCCTCAAGAATCTTCTCCAGAACCACAATTTTAAAGCCTCAGTCCTTGGGTGCTGAACCTTCTTTGTGGTCCAACTCTCAAATCCATACCTGACAACTGGAAAAACCATAGCTTTGACTATATGGATCTTTGCTGGCAAAGTGATATTTACACTGTCTAGATTTGTCATAACTGTCCTTCTAAGGAGCAAGTGTCTTTAAATTTTATGGTTGCAGTCACTGTCCTCAGTGATTTTGGAGCTCAAGAAAATAAAATCTGTCACTGCTTCCACTTTTTCTGCTTCTATTTGCTGTGAAGTGATAGGACCAGGTGCCATGATCTTAGGTTGTTTTTTTTCTTGGCTGTGCTGGTTCTTCATTGCTGCGCAGGCTTTTCTCTAGTTGCAGCGAGCGGGGACTGCTCTCTAGTTGTGGTGCGCCAGCTTCTCATTGCTGGAGAAGGAAATGGCAACGCACTCCAGTGTTCTTGCCTGGAGAATCCCAGGGACGGGGGAGCCTGGTGGGCTGCCATCTCTGGGGTCACACAGAGTTGGACACAACTGAAGTGACATAGCAGCAGCAGCAGCTTCTCACGGCAGTGGCTTCTGTTGCTGTGGAGCCCAGGCTCTAGCACATGCAGGCTTCAGCAGTTGTGGTTCCCAGGCTCTAGAGCACAGGCTCAATAACTGTGGCACACGGGCTTAGTTTCTCCGTGGCATGTGGAATCTTTCTAGATCAGGGACTGAACCTGTGCCTCCTGCATTGGCAGGCAGATACTTTACCCCCGAGCCGTCAGAGAAGCCCTTAAGTTTTCTGAATGTTGAGTTTCAAGCCAGCATTTTCCCTCTTCTCTTTCACCCTCATCCAGAGGCTCGTTAGTTCCTCTTAGGGAGGCTCTGAAAGCAGGGGTGGGGGATGTGCGTCTTGGGCTGTGCTCTGTTTGCCAGAATATCACAGAGCCACTGGGGTGTGAGGTCAGTATCTTGGTTTGAGACCAACCAGAACAGAAATATTAAAAATGAAGGCTCTGCAACGTCTAAATGTATGCAACAAACATCAGTTCAGTTCACTCGCTCAGTTGTGTCCAACTATTTGCGACCCCATGAATTGCAGCACACCAGGCCTCCCTGTCCATCACTCCTGGAGTCCATCGTGTCGTCCATCGTGTCGGTGATGCCATCCAGCCATCTCATCCTCTATCATCCCCTTCTCCTCCTGTCCCCAATCCCTTCCAGCATCAGGGTCTTTTCAAATGAGTCAGCTCTTCGCATGAGGTGGCCAAAGTACTGGAGTTGCAGCTTTAGCATCAGTCCTTCCAAAGAGCACCCAGGTAACCAATGAATATGCTTCCTTCACTAGATACTGCTTTCTGGTGCCCATAAAATGAGCAATGATGTTTAGTCCTCAGACCAGAAATCTCCAAAAATGATATGAAATATGTATCCCTAAGCCAACTGGCAGAAACCAGTCACTTCTATGGGTTTCTTTGACTAAATGTTATTATAGCTTCCTCTGTGATTCCTTTTTAAGACACCACATTTTATAGCAAAGGTCATCAGACCCCTTCCTAGTCCAAGAGAAAGAAAAAGAACTGCTTTTAAATATTTAAAATCTTTATATTTTCTCAGTTTGTGTAGAAATATAGGGAAGAAATGCAGAGGTTTTTCATGGAAATTAAGCCCAGCTTTTCTTAGACCTCTGTGTTGTCATCTTTGCCCGTCATAGAAGTAGGTTCTGGGATGAAAGTATTTGTGCAATTACTTTTTCTGGGATTTATATACAGTGGAAAAGCTTAAAGGTAAAATTTCTTTAAATGCTATTTGCCCTGCTCCCCTCCTTTTTGAGATATTGGGTTCAGCCTTGAAGCTGATGTTGTGGTAACACCAAACTACCTCTCCTTGCCAATACATGTCACCATTGCTCCAGCTTTGTACTTGCTCTTCCTTCTGCCTGGAACAGCTGTTGTCAACCATTGCACTTCCTTCCCTGGCTCATTCTTTTGTTGTTGTTGTTTAGTTGCTAAGTTGTGTCTGACTCTTTGTGACCCCATGGATTGTAGCCTTCCAGGCTCCTCTGTCCGTGGTGTTTCCCAGGCAAGAATACTGGATTGGGTAGCCATTTCCTTCTCCAGGGGGTCTTCTGACCCAGGGATCAAACCCACATCTCTGTTGCAGGCTGATTCTTTACCACTGAGCTACCTGGGAAGCATGGCTCATTCTTATGTCCAGATTCAGCTCAGGTGTCATCTCCAGGAATTCTGAGCCTCCAGGTTGATGTCATTGCCCCTTCTGTTTGTTCTCACCACACCCTGAGCAAACCTCCATCTTAAACCTTAGTATAGACACTCCTTGAAAGCAAACTATTAATAAAAATGATGGCTTATATAATGTCCTTTTATTTTTCTTTTAAAAACCATAATATCGGCCAATTTCCAAGCTTTAGGTTTATTTAAATCCTTAATGGAAAACATGTGGCTTTGTGAAATGCACAGTATCATTATTGTTTTGTCTACTATTAAACAGATATGATCTAGATGAAGATTCTAAGTCCTTAAGTACACCATGATGCTGAGCAAATATGGGCTGGTGTACACATTGTGAAAAATTGCCTCATCTGCTTTTGTTTTGTGTGTCTTTTGTGTGTTCCTTCCTTTACTAACCGCTTATGGTCTCTGTTGAGGCTTCCCTGGTGGCTCAGACGGTAAAGAATCTGCCTACAATGCAGGAGATCCAGGTTCAATTCCTGGGTCGGGAAGATCCCCTAGAGAAGGGAATGGCTACCCACTCCAGTATCCTTGACTGGGGAATTCCATGGACGGGGAGCCTGGCAGGGTCTCAAAGAGTCGGACATGACTGAGTGACTAATTTTTTCACTTTTCACTACTGTCTCTGTTAAACTAGACTTTCTTTCTTCTGATTTCTAAAAAGTAGTTCCTTGTTTATGCTGTTTACTGCCACTTTAAGGATTTTTGTTTCCAAGATTACCCCAAAGGAAACAATTTCCACTTTAACAACCATATATGAAAACCATGTACCTGCCACTCAGTGAAGGCTGATATCCAGGCTATGAGCATTTTGCCTAACAGTAATCATCATAATTTATATCTGTACCAGCAGGTCTATGAGATAGGAATTGCAGTTATGCCTTTTTACAGATTCAGAGAACTTAATAATTTTTCCAGCATCATGCAAGTTATAAACACAGAGCTGGGTTTAAGAACAAAACTCCACCAGATTCCAGAACTTATGTTTTAAAATTTTTAACTGTTTTTTCAATAGAATAAGGATAGATTAATAGAGAGTTGCAAAGAAATGTGTGGGGAGGTCCTGTGCAACCCTCACCCCATCTCCCCCAATTTGACATCCTGTATCACTGTCAGTTAAGTTCAGTTCAGTCACTAAGTCGTATCCGACTCTTTGCGACCCCATGAATTGCAGCATGCCAGGCCTCCCTGTCCATCACCAACTCCCGGAGTTCACTCAAACTCACGTCCATCGAGTCAGTGATGCCATCCAGCCATCTCATCCTCGGTTGTCCCCTTCTCCTCCTGCCCCCAATCCCTCCCAGCATCAGAGTTTTTTCCAATGAGTCAACTCTTCGCATGAGGTGGCCAAAGTACTGGAGTTTCAGCTTCAGCATCATTCCCTCCAATGATGTCAACATCAAAACCAGGAGATAATTCAACACCCCTTGGTGTGGTATCCCCCAATTTGACATCCTGTATCACTAGTCAACATCAAAACCAGGAAATAGTTTAGCATCCCTTCATGTGGTTAAGCCAAAGTCACTGATTAGCATAGAATTTTAGTTAAATATGACTTTTGTGAAGCTTCTTTATATTGTAAAGCCTTCTTTTAAATAAACAACTCATTATTACACTGAAGAAGAATGTGGTTTAGATCATTACTTCTTAACCTTTTAGGTTAGATATATTTTAGAAGGCAATGCAACGTGGACCTTCCGGGCAAAAAAAAGATGGATGCATGCATATGTACAAATCATGGTTTCCTAAACATCCTCTATCTCCACCCCTCAAAATGTGCTGAGACTTAGATTAAAAACTTCTGGTTTACAAGCAGCATTTAAGGAAGTCACATTTACTTAATCTGAAACAGTCTTTCTTAGTGCTTTTTTATCTTTTCCCAACTCTGCTTATAGAGAAGCCTCCAAACTCTCTTATTACTCTTTTGTTGACATTTAAAGGGCTGAAAGTTCCTTGGGTTTCCTACAACTCTTGGTGGCTTAGGGAAAAACTGTTTGTAACAGTATTGCTCTTGTGAACACACTTTATCTGGGTCTGCTTTCGTGTGCATAGAAGTCATTTGGTCAATAACTTTTAAGTTGTCTTTCCCTTTTCACAACTTGGGTAATCTGGGGTCCTGGCTCTGGAGTTAGGGATCAGGCCTGGGATCTCTGAAGCCCGGCTATATATGAAAATGCCATTGAGAGCTTCTGTCAGTTTTGAGCCAGCTACCAGGACCCTGGAAATGTATTTCCACAGCCAGGGCTCACCCAAGAGAGCTCGAGTTAACAAGTCAGATGTCAGAGCCGCAACCTGGAAGGAGGAGGGTAGATATATATCTATATATATAAAGTCAGGCTGATGGTCTGGCCAGAAGGGTAGGACAAATCTTTGATTATGAAGAAGATTCTTGCCTTAATCATAAACCTCTTATATGCTTCCTGCTGAGGTAAAGCTCAGAGGCGTGTTCTGCTGCCGGAAGCCAGAGTTCAGTGAGCCAAGAACCCACAAGGAAGTGGTCACACCTGGAAATGTGTGGGTGAAATTAAGGGCTGATGCTGACACTTTGCATGAGGAATTGGCTGTATTTTGCGCTCAATTGGCTAAGGCAGAAGAAAGCCAAAATACTTTTACTGTGTATCAGCTACCTGATTTTTTATGATGATCTTTTTCCAGTCAGAAGTTTCCTACCAGCTCTATCACTTTTTTTTTGAAGTTTTCTGTCTGCTGATGAATGCATTTTATTTTGCATACAGTTGGCTTTTTACTGCCCTGAATAATTCTGTAGCCTGGTTGCTGAAAGAGACTAATTGAATAAATTGCTTTCAAAGGTATGGTATCCCTTTCCTCCTCCTGAATTTGTCTACTTAAGACGAAGTTTTTTACCGTGGTTTCTTTGTACTGTCAAACCAAGTATTTGACCCAAGAGGAGAATGAAGATTGGAAGAAGGGAGGGTGGTCCTGGGCTAGTGTCTGTTTCTAACTTTGTCAAGTGCTGTGTTGGGGTCCCCTGTTGTTGAAGGTCTGCCTCAGTTTTATAACAGGAATCAGACTCTTATATCTACCATGCCAGACACTGTGCTAAACACTATAAATAATCCTCCCAACAACCCTAAAGTTGGCTCTTTTCTCTTGGCCGTGCTATGTGGCATTCAGTATCTTAGTTCCCTGACCAGGGATTGAACCCATGCTTCCAGCAGTGGAAGCACGGAGTCTTGACCCCTGGACCACCAGGGAAGTCCCCTAAAGTTGGCTGTTTATCCATGAGGAAAGTAAAGGTCAAAGAAATAAACTAACCTGACCAGTGTCACAAAACTAGTGAGTGAAGAAAAAGGGATTTGATCCCATGTGTTTCATCCTTCTGTATTTAAGGGGAGGATTTGGCCCTCAGCTCTGGCTTCTCATGCTACAACCTCTCTCTTCCCCTCATCCCTCCATGAGGAAATCTGGCTCAGGGATAGGAGTTAACACTTAATCCGTTGAAGACTGATTAATGACTCCAGAATGCCTTTTCACAGAAGCAGATATGCCTTTCCAAATAAACAGAATATCCGCTGACCAGGGACCCTCCTCTGGGTCAGACTGCTTAGTGAGAACTGCTGCTGCTACTGCTGCTAAGTCGCTTCAGTCGTGTCCGACTCTGTGCGACCCCATAGAGAGCAGCCCACCAGGCTCCCTCGTCCCTAGGATCCTCCAGGCAAAAATACTGGAGTGGGTTGCCATTTCCTTCTCCAATGCATGAAAGTGGAAAGTGAAAGTGAAGCCGCTCAGTCGTGTCCAACTCTTTGCAACCCCATGAACTATACAGTCCATGGAATTCTCCAGGCCAGAATGCTGGAGTGGGTAGCCTTTCCCTTCTTCAGGGGATCTTCCCAGGGATCGAGCCCAGGTCTCCCACATTGCAGGCAGATTCTTTACCAGCTGAGCCACAAGGAAAGCCTGGATACCTTGAAGGTATCTCATATCCAGGCTGTAGTGTTAGTTGCTCAGTTGTGTCCAATGCTTTGTGACCCCACAGATTGTAGCCCACTAGTCTCCTCTGTCCGTGGAATTCTCCAGGCAAGAATATTGGAGTGGGAAGCCATTCCCTTCTCCAGGGGATCTTCGCAACCCAGGGATTGAATCCGGGTCTCCTATATTGCAGGCGGATTCTTTACTGTCTGAGCCAAAGGCCTGAAGAATTAAACACAGCCTGTAGCCCTGAGATGGCTATAGGCCATGTAGCCATCTGCCAAATATAGTCTACCCTGAACAGTGCAAGATAAACACTGATGAAGCTTCTTTCCAAAGTCATCATTTTCTGCACTCCAGGCAACTCAGGACAGATGACTCTTCTTTTATTTATGTTATCTTTAGTTGTTAGGATTATTCTATCTCTTAGATCACTTAGCCTGAGGTGATTTTAGCTGTCATCATAACTTTCTGAGCATTGGATAGAATTCATTAGAATTTACAAACCATTATTCAGGGTGGCTTACTTTTGTAATCCCAAGCCTATTTCTTGATTTATGATGAGATTATTGTCTCTAAATTCTGAAGAAGGTATCTCAAGAGTTTGCAACCTTTATTCTGTCAATCTTGGTAGCTTTTAGAATCTCCTCTACTTGAAGACTTTAGTGATCTAAACCAGCTACATGGCTGAAAATCCACCATCTAGAGCAGTCATTTATTTACATTTTATACTGAACAGCAAATGGGCAGGCTGCACAAGTTTTTAATGCACTTTATGGATGTGTGACACTTTCACATACAATGCCTGAATGGAGAGGAAGAACATCTCTTCAGTCCTAGCCTGTCCCAGTCTCACAAAGATAATGGATGGAAAGATTTCAGGAGAAATGAACATTTTGTTCTTTGTTCAGGCCGTAATAGTCTTTTTCCTCTTCTGCCTTAAAAGGAATGAGGTTTATTTTACTCACCAAAGTAGGTTTCTCTTTGCATCAAAAAGCTTTGTAAAGGAGCCAGCTGCACCAAGAGAGTCCTGAAATTCTTGAGAAACCAGTTTTCAATTAGGAAGGCTTGATCCAAGGCTAAGGGGGTTCATCATTTAGTGGCACTAAATTAGCCATGGGGGACTCTGGGGTCTCTTTCTAAATTGGCCACTTTTAGCCTTGTGCAGCCTGCCTGCTTTGTGAATTGCTTGTGAAACTGCAATGAGGTAATGTTTTGAAAGTGTTTTGAAAACCATAAAATGCTATATACAACTCTAAGTTGTTCCTTCAGAGCAAAGCAGTGAGCAGTGAAAAAGGAATCAGCTGAAAGCAATTGGTGCATTTACTTTTTCATGAACCAGACACGAAGTGCTGATGTTTACACTCCAGTACTCTTGCCTGGAAAATCCCATGGACAGAGCAGCCTGGTAGGCTGCAGTCCGTGGGGTCGCGGAGTCGGACACGACTGAGTGACTTCACTTTCACTTTTCATTTTCACACATTGGAGAAGGAAATGGCAGCCCACTCCAGTGTTCTTGCCTGGAGAATCCCAAGGACAGCGGAGCCTGGTGGGCTGCCGTCTGTGGGGTCGCACAGAGTTGGACACGACTGAAGCGACTTAGCAGCAGCAGCAGCAGCAGGCATGGTATAAATGTTTTGCTTTTATTAACAGATCTAATCTTTATAGTGTTGTAATAAGGTCGAGACCATTGCTGTTGTTTAGTTGCTAAGTCATGTCTGACTCTTTTGTGACCCCATGGCCTGTAGCCCACCAGGCTCCCATGTCCATGGGATTTTCCAGGCAAGAATACTGGGGCGGGTTGCCATTTCCTTCTCCAGGGGGTCTTCCTGACCCAGGAATTGAATCTGTGTCTCCTGCTTTGGCAGGTGGATTCTTTACCACTGAGCCACGAGGGAAGACCATAAGGTAGATATTTATGGCCCATTTTACAGATGAGAAACACTGAAGCACAGAAAAGTTAAGCATCCTGTCCAAGGTCATATAGAGGAAGTATACTCAGGTCATACATTTAGTAAGTGATGAGATGAAGCTGGGATGCAAATCCTGGCAGCCTGGCTCCAGAGCCCAGACTATACTGCTGGCAGTCCAATCCTTCCTTACTAACTGAATTGGTAGCAGGTCCAAGACATTTGTTACGTATGTCTCAAAAGGTTAAATGTTATGTAAATCTTGAAAGGTTAAATTTGTGATGAGTAAAGACACTAAGAAAAATGAGAATCCTTTAAGGATTTGGATTTGATTCTCTTCTAATGCCTAGTCTTCATAGTTTTGGGTCCTGTCTTACTTATACAGAATAAGTGTGGTCCTTAAACATGCTTGTAAAGTCATCTCTTAAACACCCACTTCATCAGCAAAATTGTGGTAATGGAATTGTTTGATCTTCAAAGACCAATAAGATTGAAATGAGAGGGTATAAGGAAAAACTTTATAAAGTAAAATGTCAGTGAAGTATTTTATGCTGAAGTCTATAATAAAAATCAGCATCAGTTAATATAATTCTAATAATTTTACTCTTCTAAAAAATTCACCTGCTGATGGTGATTGGCTCTCTTTTCCTTCTTTTTTTTTTTTGTAAAAAAAACAAAAACAAAAAACCCCAAACTGGCCGCACTTGCCCTCTGCAATGGCCCACACTCCGTCTGTGGACTGCGCTTCTCTCAATCTGAATAAATCCATTTCTTACCTTAAAAAAATAAAATAAAATAAAACAAAAACAACCAAAAGTATGAACTATATTTTTTAACCTAAGATTGATTCATAAACATGTTTGGATTTCATACTAAAATATAAATATATAACTTAAAAATATATTGTTAAATATTTAAATCTATAGCTTTTGATATATATGTGTCAAGGATATGTGTCATAGTTAACCATTCACTATTATCAGATATTTAAGATGCCTCCAGTTTTTAAATGATAATAAATAATATCACAATGAATTTCTTGGTGCATATCTTCAGAGGAATAAATACCCAGAAGTAGAATTATTGACCCAAAAAGTATAGACATCTGAAAGCTTTTGGTATGTCTTGTTAAACTTTTTTTAGAAGGATGAATTAATATTTACTTGTGACAAAAATGTACAGGGTATATATTTTTTGAAAATTGGACGTTTTCGTTTAAAAATATTTGCCAGTTTATGGTTTGCATTGTTTCCATTTAACAGCTCTTCATATATGTTTGATGCTAAGTCCTTTTTTTTCTATAAATGGGACATACTTTGCATGTCTATTGGTTAGGTTTTCATACTGATTTCTTATGAAGTTTATTAGTCCTTTTGATTCACATTTATAGCAGAAATGTGTTATTATGTAGTTTATATTTATTTTGATTCCATCCTCATAATTTTCTTTGTAATTTAGCTTAAAGTCTCTAAGCTTAGGATGTCATTTCTCACCTATGGAACCATTGAAAAGAATTAAGTACTAATAATATAAAGTGCCATGGCACCCCACTCCAGTACTCTCGCCTGGAAAATCCCATGGATGGAGGAGCCTGGTGGGCTCCAGTCCATGCGGTCGCTAAGAGTCAGACACGACTGAGTGACTTCACTTTCACTTTTCACTTTCATGCACTGGAGAAGGAAATGGCAACTCATTCCAGTGTTCTTGCCTGGAGAATCCCAAGGATGGGGGAGCCTGGTGGGCTGCCGTCCATGGGGTTGCACAGAGTTGGACACGACTGAAGCGACTTAGTAGCAGCAGCAGCAGCAGCAGCAATATAAAGTGCAGAGAAGGCAATGGCACCCCACTCCAGTACTCTTGCCTGGAAAATCCCATGGACGGAGGAGCCTGGAAGGCTGCAGTTCATGGGGTCGCTGAGGGTCAGACACGACTGAGCAACTCACTTTCACTTTTCACTTTCATGCTTTGGAGAAGGAAATGGCAACCCACTCCAGTGTTCTTGCCTGGAGAATCCCAGGAACGGGGGAGCCTGTTGGGCTGCCGTCTATGGGGTCACATAGAGTCGGACATGACTGAAGCGACTTAGCAGCAGCAGCAGCAATATAAAGTGATGTCCAGTTACACTGTTAAGAAAAAAAGAGAATGTCTTGCAAAACAATGTTAATTATGATCCCATCTCTCTCCCTCTTTCTGTCCCCCCATCCCTCTCTCCCTCCATATACACACACATACACATTTATTTATTTATGAATTTATTTTGAATGTCTCCTTTGTGGCACAGATATAGCATTGGTCAAAGCAGACAAAATCTGAGTCCTTATGGAACTTGGTTTATTGGAGAGGCCATACACCAAAGGATTGGGAATTCCCTGGTGGTCCAGTGGTTATGAGTCTGCACTGTCACTGCTAAGTACCTGGATTTGTTCCTGGTCGGGGAATTAAGATCCCACAAGCCACGGGAGAAAAAAAAAATCACCAAAAATTAATAGAATGTCAGATCGTGGTAAGTGCTATTAACAGAAGTTCAGTTCAGTTCAGTTCAGTCACTCAGTTGTGTCCGACTCTTTGCGACCCCATGAATAGCAGCAGAAGTAGAGCAGGGTAAAGAGATGGAGAGTGACGGGGGCTCCTTTAGATTCAGTGGTCAGAGACCTTTCTAACGTGGCATTAAGATCAGAATGTATTGAATGAAGTAGCTAGTATAATATTGTATATACCCATATGGTTAGAAGAAACCCAAAGTTCTGTATTCCCCTTCTCACTGAATATTAATGGTGGTTCTTTTGTCACTCAGACAAATCCAGCAAAGGAATCTATCCTAAACTTTTCCCTTATCTCCCATACCTAGTTAATCATCACATCTTTGCCACTTATATATTTCTAAATTTCTTTTCTACTTGCCATTGTCTTTTCTTAGGCCTTTGCCACTTTTTGTTTTCTTTCACTTTTTGAAAAGATTTAGTGGTTTATTTTTATGCACCAAACAGTGTGTAATTAAAATCTGTAATACACTTGAACTAACTTGGTGTGGCTTCCACTGGTCAAGGGGGGGTAATGTGAGCATGAAAATAAACATTAATAGTAATGGATTATCAAATAGGAATCTGGGAGTTCACACTGATATAAACAAAAGAATTTTTAAAAATGAGAAAGAAGAAAAGGTCTTACCTGTAGTAGAAATGCAGCTGATCAATGTGGAAAGAATGATAGAATTAGAAAAATCATAACTAGGTAGCCACTATTACAACAACTGACTCGGCCAAGAGTCGTCAATGGCTGCTAAAACTGGGTGAAAGTATGATGATAAATGGGATATATATATAATCTCAAAGTAGTTGCCTACACAAGGTACTTACTGATTATAAAGGGAAAAATAGTAACTTATAGTGGAGAATTCCTTCAGACACTGCATTAACCAAGCAAAGCAAACATCACTGGTAATAGGACACCTGGACATCACCTGCCTCCATCATGCACTGAGGACAGAACAGTACTTCTCTGGTATTTTTGCCAAAAATGCGTAACCTAGATCTAAATACCACGAAACAACGTAGGTTACCACATGCAGGGGCATTCTTCAAAATAACTGTCCTGCACTCTTTAAAAGTATCAAGGACATGGTATTTCCCTGGTGGTCCAGTGGCTAAGACCCTGTACTTCCAATGCAGGGGGCCTAGGTTTGATCACTGGGTGGGGAACTAGATCCCACATGCTTCAACTAGGACTGGGTACAACCAAATAAATATTTTTTAAAAATAATAAAATAAAAATATCAAGGTCATGAAAGAAGACTGAGAAACTACTTTAGACTACAAAAGACTAAGGTGACAGATGATAATTAGATTCATTTGTAATCCTAAATTGTATCCTGGTTAGAAAACAATTTTCCCTTTTGATATTAGTCAGACAGTTGATGAAATCTGAATGTCTAAACCCACTCCAGTATTCTTGCCTGGAGAATCCCATGGACGGAGGAGCCTGGTGGGCTACAGTCCACGGGGGTCGCGAAGAGTCGAACACGACTGAGGGACTTCACTTCCCTTCACTGGTGGCTCAGATGGTAAAGAATCTGCCTGCAATGTAGGAGACTCATGTTTGATCCCTGGGTTGGGAAGATTCCCTGGAGAAGGAAACGGCAACCCACTCCAGTATTCTTGCCTGGAGAATCCCATGGACAGAGGAGACTGACAGGCTACAGACGGTGGGGTCGCAAAGAGTCAGACATGACTGAGTGACTATCACTCATTCACTCAGATTATAGTAGTGTATAAATGTTAAGTCCTGATTTCGATAACTGTATTGTGGGTATAGAAGGAAAAGCCCTAGTCTTTTAAGAAATAATACTAAAGTGTTTAGGGTAAAGCATGTCCAAAGAAAATTTCAACTAGAACCTCTTCTAGATGCTTTTTCATGGATGGAGGTCATATGACAATCTATCAATTGTCTGATGGAGTATCCATAATAACCACTTGCAGGTTTCTTTGATACTCCTGGATTTGTTTGTTCAGGAGCCATCACTGAGTGCCAGTGTGTAAGCACAGTACTGTGTATGCACGGGATGAGGCAGGAACAGTTGAAACGTGTCCTCAGGGAGTTGGCAACCTACAGGAGACAAGCCAAAGAAAATTAATGAGAATGAGAAAGCAAATGTAGTAAATACTAACATTTGAGGAATGTAGGTGACAGGTATCCATTTATTATTTTTGCAAATTTTCAGATCTATGAAATTATTGCAAAATAAAAAGTAAAAAAGGTAAAAACTATTAGAAAGATGAAAATAAATTAAAGGACAGTAAAAAGATTTCAACCGCAAAGGGAAATAACAAATTCTACAAAGCACAGAAATGTACACACCATACTCACAGACTACAAGCACTAAAGCAAGTAAAAATAAAGTGTTTAAAAATTCAAACCGCTTAGGCAATCTCAACTCTCTGTAAACCATAACTGAATCAAATAAGAGATACTATATACTTCCAAACGATTTAGAATACGTGTTAGTTGCTCAGTCGTGTCCAACTCTTTGCGACTCGATGGACTGCAGTCCAGTAGGCTCCTCTGTCCATGGAGTTTCCCAGGCAAGAATACTGGAGTGGGTTGCCATTCCCTTCTCCAGGGGATCTTCCTGATCCAGGGATCCAACTCAGGTCTTCTGCACTGCAAGCAGATTCTTTATCAACTGAGCCACCAGGGAAGCTCATTTAGAATATATTTATATATTTAGAATAGAAATATATATTTCTGTATTTAGAATATAATAGTAATGAATAAAACCTCTGGGATGTTGCCTAAATTATAGGCAAGGGAAAAATCTGCAGTCTAAAAACTATTATTATTCATCAAGAAAGAATAAAAATCATAAGCTGTTTTAGAAATTAGGGCAAAAGTATAAAAACTACTAGAAGTCCAAGAGGAACACTGTGGTGCTCTCCCTTCTCTGCTCTCACAAGGCTTTGTCAGCTACTTTATGGAGCAATTTAGGGAGCACTTTCAGTGTGCAAGTACCGAGCGCTGGACTGGAGAAGCAAACAGGAGTATCTCTTTGTGGAACTTTCAAGGTTTGTGTGTAAGAGAGGGAAAATATCAGATAATAAATTATAAATCCAAAAATTCAATGAAGGTTAGGAAGGTGAAGTACACAGTGCTATTCAATATCCCTGGTGTAGTGTCACTTAACAGGACTGTCTGTTGGCACTGCCTCCTTCCCTCCTGTTTTTCTCTAATTCTCCCTCTCCTTCTTTTCCTGTCTCTCCCTGTCTTTTTGTTTTCTCTTTGCTCCTCTCGCTTTCTCTCTCCCCTGCCTCCCAATTTCCTGAAGACAATATGCTTATTTTTGCTTCATCTTGAGCCTAGTTCTTTGCTTGATAGCACTCAGTAGTGGCCACTGAATGAACGTACTGAGAAATTAATGAATGAACCCTATAGGCTATTACTGAGTGGACACTCTGCCAGACAATGTGTAGGTTACCATTTGATAAACTATTTATAAAAAAACAACCTAGAAGAGAACATAGGAAATATATACTATAGAGTACAAAATAGCCACAAAATACTGTTTAGACAAGCTAGTAGACTGTTTAAGCAGTATAGGGTTAATTGAAATTCTATGAAGGGTAGTTTGTGTAAGGGAAAATCATGCCTAGTTTATTTTTTAGAATGCCTGAATGAAGTATTTCAGTGTACTCTGGGAAATCAGTACATGCAGTTTATTTTGATTTTTCACAGAATTTTGATGAAGGTTCACATTCAAGACCCACACTGGGGTGGGAATGTGAAGTGTCAAAGGAAGGACTGAGGTATATGAGAGAAAAAGTAGTAAGAAAAGACGTGGAAGTAATAAGTGAGGACTAAATTAGGGACACCTTGCATGGTAAGGACTTGGGACTTTATTGTGCTGCCTTTGGAGAGTTTTGCGAATGTTATCTGATTTATAGCTGTAAAGGATCTGGTTGCTGTGAGGCTAAACGATAGTTAAATAAGAGCAGTACATCAAGACTAAATAAAAGGTTGCTGCAGTGGCTGACGGTGGTATGAACTACAATAATAGCAGTAATAGTAGTTAAGGTGAAGGTGAAGGTGCAGCCGCTCAGTCGTGTCCACCTCTTTGCGACCCCGTGGACTGTAGCCTACCAGGCTCCTCCATCCAGGGGATTCTCCAGGCGAGAATACTGGAGTGGGTTGCCATTTCCTTCTCCAGAGGATCTTCCCGACCCAGGGATCAAACCCAGGTCTCCTGCATTGGAGGCAGACGCTTTAACCTCTGAGCCACCAGGGAAGAAGGTAGAGGGAACAGAAATTTACTGTGATTTGCTGTGTGGTGTAAGAAACACAGAATCAAGAGTGACTTAGAAGTTTTTGACTTGAGCCATTGAATGAATACATTTATACTTGTCTCCTTGCCATATTGCCTGAAGAGGAGTGAGTATTTCATGGAGGTTGTTTCTGTAGGACGGGGAGATTACTTAGGAGGTTGTTGCAATCGTTCTGGAAAGATGAAAGGGGCCTGAATCCAGGTAGCAGCTCTAAGTACAGAGAGATATTCAAAGGTCACGTTCTTGAGAGACATTTAGGAAGTAAAAATAACGATTTAGGAAAGCAGTTTCGGGTATTTCAATAAAAATTCAAGATAACGGAATTTTTCCCAATAACTCCACCTACTGATATACTAAACCTTTGAGCAAGGTTTGTCTGAGGCCTGTTTTTACACAGCCCAAAAGCTCAGAATGGGTTTCCCAGGTGGCACAGTGGTAAAGAATCCACTTGCCAATGCAGGAGACTCAGGTTCAACCCCTGGGTTGGGAAGATCTCCTAGAGTATGAAATAGCGACCCACTCCAGTAATCTTGCCTGGAAAATTCTATGGACAGAGAAGCATTGAGGGCTACAGTCAATGGGGATTGCAAAGAGTCAGACCTGACTGAGCACACATGGACAGAGCTAAGAATATTTTTTTTTTTAACATTTTCAAAGTATTTTAAAATGCAGATGAGCTTGGATATGTAACAGAGAATATTTATGGCTTCCAAACCTAAAACATTTACTGTCTGGCCTCTAACACTGTATGTTTGCCAACCCATGGTGTGGATCAGTGGCTTTTTGTTGTTTGTCTTTAATCTTCTATTTCTTTAAAAAATTATTTTTTAATTGAAGGATAATTGCTTTACAGAATTTTGTTTTCTGTCAAGCCTAAACATGAATCAGCCATGGGTATACATATGTCCCCTCTCTCTTGAACCTCCCTCCCATGGATAAGTGGTTTTTAAAGTGTGGTTCCTAGAGCAGCAAGCAGCGCCTGGTAACTTGTTATAAATTCAGATTTTCAGGCCTCAACACAGACTTGCTGAATTAGAAACCCTGGGAATGGGACCCAGCATTGTGTTTTAACAAGTTCTCCAGGTGATTCTGATGCATGTTAATTTCTGATAATCACAGATCTAGAGAAATTTTTATACCTGGTGAAAAATCACTGCTTCTCTGGAGGCTCAGTGGTAAAGAATCCGCCTGCCAATGCAGGTGGTGCAGGTTCGATCCCTGGATGGGGAAGATCCCCTGGGGAAGGAAATGATAACCCATTCCAATATTCTTGCCACGGAAGTCCCATGGACAGAGGAGCCTCGAAGGCTATAACCCTTGGGATTGCAAAGAGTTGGAAACAACTCGGCAACTGAGCACATGAAGAATAACAGTATTGTGCATAAGAGCTTCAAACTGCAAACAGAAATGTCAACCAATAGAAAGGTTGGTACGATGAAAATGTTTAATCGCTTGTGGTAAAGGGCATGTCACTGAGTGCACATAAAAGGCAGACTGCTTGTGTTTGAATCCCAGCTCCACCGGAGTAGCAGCTGTTATGACCTTGGGCAAGTTACTTGACCTAAGCCTCAGTTTCTTCATGTGTTAAATGGGCATAAAAATATTAACTACTTTATAGGGTTATTTTGTGAGGATTAAACAAAGTAGATGAGTGGCTGGTACATAAGTATTAGATATGAAGGGCAATCTGCATTTAATGTATTATGCTACTTCTAAGGAAAAACATGTCAAAGTTCACTTCATAAAAGTGACAGCCCATATATTTTGCATATAACAAAATGACTGAGCAACCTAAAAGTGTAGATTTTGGAGGTTCAAATGTTGGCACTGCCCCGTAAACCTGTTTTCACACGTGAAAAAATAAAGCTTTAAATTGCTTTAATAGGATTGTGAAGAAAACTGCTGAAATGTGTATGCCTACATTCTGTCTGTATATGGGCATTTCCTAATTGCCTTTAATTTTTTTCACCATTTCCTCAGCTCCTCTTTTCCAAAATTCCTCAGCTGTCTTGATAGTCCCTGAGAAACATTGCCAGAACTAAGGTGCAAAGTGGCTTCCTTGACTGGAAGCAGATTTGGCTTTTTCCATGAATCAAGGTCATGAGTCGGTGTCTAGTGTTTTCTCAGCTATGCCCCCGGGGCCAAGTCTGAGCCTAGATCTAGGACAGGGCTGTAATCCTGATATCTCCTGGGATTTCACCCTTTTAGCTGCTTTGGCATATAAAATGCTTAGTATGTATTTAGCAACGCCTGAACACTGAACAGGCACACAAAGAAATAGAACCTCCCCCCGACACCCGTGGAGGCCACGTCGTATTTTTTTTCCACATCCCAGTACCTAGAACGCAGTAGGCCCTATAATGTACGTTGCGTTAAACCTGTTTGAACGGATGTGCCCTTCTCCGTGGAGCTTTAAAACCTCCATTTCCTAGACTGAGTTTACGGTGCAAGCAGCTAGAGCCACTAACTGCATTTTACGCTCGTCTAGAGCAGCAACCTGCAGATACCTAGTTCAGAAAGAAGAATCACTACATTCTCTCCCCCCTTAACATTAATAATGTAAACGGACCAGAAAAATCAGTCCCCAAAATGGCACAGCGCAGAAAGCACAGCGCTGCAGCCACCCGGCTCCTGTTACGCCGCGATCTCGAAGGGCGACGAGGCCCGAGCCTTGGGCCGGAGAAAGGCAGCCTCCTTGTGACGTCAAATCAGCGGACTCTCGCCCCGGCTTCAGGCCGGTTCCGGTTCCCCGGCTTTCCGGGAGCGAGAGTACGTGAGCGCGGCGGCGTTCTGCGCGTGCTCCGCAGAGGGACGCGAGAAGGCTGGGTCCAGCTCGCGGAGGAGATGCTTGATTGGCTGAAGCCGTGCTGGGGGGTTCCCCAGCCCTTTCGGCAGGGGTAAAACAATAAGAGGGGGCGGCGGCAAAGGGGGCGGGACGTCCGTGTTCCTTGTCGCTCGCCGCAGCGCCTGGCGCCCGGGAAGAGGTGTTTGTGAGGGGAACCAGCTCTCGGCTCTCCGGCTTCCTAGGCTTGAGATTTGTCAGAGGGAGGGGGCGGCGAGTGAGACGAACCCGCTGCAGCCGGTCCTCGGCGACTCTCCCGCTGACCTCCGCGCGACGTACCCGCCGCCGCTGTTGGTTGGAGGTGTGTACGGGGGCCGGGAAGGGCGGTCGGTGTGGTGGTCGGAAGGGGACATTCCCGTCGCGCGCAGCGGCTCGCGGCAACCGTTCTGTTCGTGAGCCCCGGTGTCGGAGGTGTGAGGCCGAGAGAGACATTGTTCTTGCCGGCTGCCTACGCTGCTGGTGTGTGCGTGAGAGAAACCGAGCCTTTCCTCTCAGGTGAGGGATGGGAGGCCGCGTGGGCAGGGAGGTGACCGGCGCGCGTCGTGCGGACGGAGGGCTCCGAGGGCACAGGTGGGGCCGGGGTTGGTTGGGGATGAGATGGCGAGCTGGGTAAGGGGACGCAGCGGCTCCAAAGGCGCGCTGATGGAGGCTTCGGACGGGACGTGGGGGAGTGGGCTTGCCGGAGAGGATGTTTTCGGGTGCGGAGCCCTCCACTCTCATCCTCGACTCTTGCGGCTCTTATTCCCGGTTCCCCGGGAACGGGGAGGCCGCCGCTGCCGCCCCGCCCGTGGGGGAGGGGAAAAGAGGCTGTGTCGGCGGAGGCAGAAGCGACGCAGATGCGAAAGTAGCGGCCTCCGGGCACCATTTCTCTGCACGGAAACAGAATCCGGGTCTGAAGGCAGCCGCTGCTTTGCTTACCCAGTACCTGGTGTTCCGCGGTCTCTGACTCCCTCGGTTTTAGCCCGAACGAGTTCTGAAACCCGGGCTATATATAACGTGCTCCTTCTCCTTGCCCTTTTATGCAGGCGATCTCTTACTGACTCAGGAATAGAAAAGATGTTTGCGTGCTCTGCGGAGGGGGTTTATTTCTTTTCTCCCATTTCTTTCTTGGGGAGAGTGGGAAGAATAGTCAAGGGGAGAAACATAGCGTCCCTAGGTTGTGTTAATTTTGTTAGTTGAATCTGATCGAATTTTACTTGCATCTCTAAAGGCAGATTTCTTAAGATGGCCCTGTGCCGCTTTGGGGCGACTGTAGATTGCAGCTACAATTTTCCGCATAGATCAATTTTTTGTTCCTCCAAGGTATGCCTAATTTCTTAACAGAATTTTGTTTTTGGAGGGTCAGTGCCTTTGCTGTCTTAAAGATCAAAACACAAACAAAACCACACACGTGCACCGAAGGTGGAGTAATAGCAAAGTTATTCCGTCTTGCCCCCCATATGATTGTTGTGATAATAACTTGTGTCGAAATGCTTTAGCACCTCGTGCTAGTCTTTCAAATGTTAGCATTGCGTGTACCTGGATTCGTGAAACATTAACTTCAGTTTGGGGAGCCTTCTATATTAGAGGGGAAGAAAATGGGAATTCCTTGTCTAGCTCCATATTTGGCAGTTAATATAGCCTTAGGCATGTGAACAAAGTTTCAGCGTAAACATTTGGCCCTGTTAGTATCCAGTGGTCCTTTTGATGTCCAAAATTCCTGGTCTCAGAAAGTAGACTGTATGATTCGTTTAAACTGAAATGTGTTGTTTCTTTGGTGATATTAATTTCCCGTTAAATATTTGGGATTAGCTATAGTATTTGGGATTACCTTCTTCCCTGGTGGCTCAGAGGTTAAAGCATCTGCCTCCAATGCGGGAGACCTGGGTTCGATCCCTGGGTCGGGAAGATCCTCTGGAGAAGGAAATGGCAACCCACTCCAGTATTCTTGCCTGGAGAATCCCCTGGACGGAGGAGCCTGGTGGGCTACAGTCCACGGGGTCGCAAGGAGTCGGACACGAGTGAGCGACTTCACCTTCATAAGTAAACATGTATTATGATTTCATCTCTTGAGGGTGTTTAATTCTGAAAAGTTAGCAAGGAATTGAAGGGAGGATAAGGACCTCAAATGGATTTTTTTCTATTTAGGAGCTGTTATAGTTCAAGTTGTTGAATATTTAGGGGTTGAAATATAGATAGCATATTGAAAAGCAGAGATATTAGTTTGCCAACAAAGGTCCCTCTAGTCAAGGCTATGGTTTTTCCATTGGTCATGTATGGATGTGAGAGTTGGACTGTGAAGAAAGCTGAGCGCCGAAGAATTGATGTTTTTGAACTGTGGTGTTGGAGAAGACTCTTGAGAGTCCCTTGGACTGCAAGGAGATCCAACCAGTCCATTCTGAAGGAGATCAGCCCTGGGATTTCTTTGGAGGGAATGATGCTAAAGCTGAAACTCCAGTACTTTGGCCACCTCGTGCGAAGAGTTGACTCATTGGAAAAGACTCTGATGCTGGGAGGGGTTGGGGGCAGGAGGAGAAGGGGACGGCAGAGGATGAGATGGCTGGATGGCATCACTGACTCGATGGACGTGAGTCTGAGTGAACTCTTGGAGTTGGTGATGGACAGGGAGGCCTGGTGTGCTGCGATTGATGGGGTAGCAAAGAGTCGGACACGGCTGAGCAACTGAACTGAAGTGAGCAAGAGGAAAGAACTAGAATGC
This sequence comes from Ovis canadensis, assembly GCF_042477335.2. Taxonomy (NCBI): domain Eukaryota; kingdom Metazoa; phylum Chordata; class Mammalia; order Artiodactyla; family Bovidae; genus Ovis; species Ovis canadensis. The sequence goes on along the minus strand of NC_091250.1, from coordinate 107,125,662 downwards.
TTGTGGGGTGGATAGGGATCAAAAATGGAAGAAGTAAATGTCTTTAATTTGGTAGTCGAGTGAGTGAGTAGTTAGTAGGTGAGGAGAACTGCTACCAGACAGCTCTTGAGTTTGAATAGTATTGGCACTGTTGGTAGTAGGTTATTTTCATTACCCACAATTCACTTAATGAAAACGTCCCTATCAGTTACTGAAAATATATAAATACCAGTAGTGTCTTTAGGTTAACAGTTTCCTTGTCCTGAAGAATAATTGTTGTTAATTGCCCATTATCAGGATTGAAAATTCTTCCCTTGATTGTTTAAATAAGACTTTTGCCCGCATATTTTATACTGAGTAAGTATGGAGGTGAGGAATGACCCCTTTTCAAGGCTGATTTTGATAATTACAAACTAGAGGGTTGTTCCTGAACTTAAATTCAGTAGAATTTAATTGACAGACATGACTCTGTCCGCTGGGAAACATTTAAAAGCTGACAGAACAAACAAGTTCCATCTCCTGGAACTCTGGACTGGCTTCAGCAGCAGTGTAATCAGTTTCTTGATGGCTGTCCTTCAGCTTGTTTTCATCTTTTAAATTCTAGATGTTTTACCCTATGTTGATAGTGTAGGTGTGTTGGGATGACTGTTGTGGATTTCTTTTTGTTACTGTCTTTTGTCTTTTAACTTCTCCCTACAGTATCAAATAAACTAACAGTTGGACTTTAAATTTTTTTTATATTCTTGCATCCCTGAATGGTCTTCAAAAGTGGTAGTTCTTAAACAGATATAATGAAAACATCACTGTCCTAGGGAGGAGACCTGATTTCAAATGCTCTCTCTCATAACTGAGGGACTTTGAACTCCTTTCCTTAGGCTCTTAACATGGTGGCTTCCTTTTCTGTAAATGAAGCTATTATCCTATCTATCTCAAGGAGGTAAAGGGATGTGTAGGTTACTTGTTTAAGGTTACCTTAAAGCATAATATAAATACACACTAATTTTTGTGGGGCAACATTTCCACTTTAATGCTTGGTCACTTTTAATAGCTTCTGAACTTAAAAACTCACCTCCTTATCTTTGGGGCCCTTGGAAAGAAAAGGCTTAATCCACAACTATCTCTCATTTCTGTGACGTGCTTAGATCTTATTTGTGATGCTTTCATTCCATGGTGTGCCACAACAAATTGAAGGTTGCTGCTTTCAGATTAGATAAGCGTTGCTGTTTTGATTGGTAAAGTCATTTTAAATAGAGACCCTTTGATAGTTCCAAAGGTTTCTATTTTACTATGGGGTTAGCTTTTAAGAATGGGTATTACAGCCCATGCTTCAGTGACAGTGGACCTGAGCCTGACTAGTGTGAGCCAGCCAGGAGTGAGGGGCTCTAGAGAGGAAGGGGTGGGGAATAATTATTCAATAGTAAGAGATAAGTTCTGTCCTAGCATAGACATAGCCTTTGGTAACATAGTGTCTGATCAGAGAACTGCATCTTCTTTCTAGGAGTTCACTTTTTTTTTTAAATAGAAAGCAAGATAGAGTACTACTTCTAACTTCACAATACTGAAAAATTATTTTTGTAGAATTTTTTGTTTTCCAAAATGTCATTTTCTTTTCGCTTCTTGACTTTTTTAAAAAACAAGACAACATGGGGTCTCAACTTTTTTAGCAGTTTTTATCTTGGATTTTTTTTTCCCTGAGTATTAAATTGTGATGGAATTTCATGTAATTAGTTTGCAATAACTGAAATTCCCCATCCCCAACTGTTTGAGCTAAAGATCCTGCAGTTCTCAATATATGGTGGTCAGAGTATTCCAGGCTCTTTGAAGAGTGAATTTTCAATTCTGCATTTTGATGCTTATGGGGCTTCCCAGGTGATTCAGTCATAAAAGAATCTGCCTGCAATATGGAGACCCTGGTTTGGTCCCTGGGTTGGGAAGATCCCCTGGAGAAGGGAATGGCAACGCACTCCAGTATTCTTGGCTGGAGAATCCCCAGGCAAAGAGGAGCCCCAGAGGAGGCTGGTGGGCCACAGTCCATGGGGTTGCAAAGTGTCGGGCATGACTGAGCAACTAACACTCACTCACTTTGATACTTATATATGGTTGAGGTGCGGCTAGGTGTTTAGCAGTTTAGTATAGTTAGATTTTATGATCATGTGTAGATAGAGCCATTTTATTACTGAGTAGAGAACGGAGGTGCCATCTCAGAGATTCCTAAGATTAAAAATTATTAAAGGAACACAAAAGTTTTTCACTTGGATAACCTTATCTTTTGTATTGTATTCTGCACTGATCATTGTTTTGCAGTAGTAGATCTAAAGAATTAATTTCATTTTCCTGTCCAAGTGCATACATTGCCCTTCATGTTATTGAAATCATACTTTAGTTGCAGATTTTATATTTCATCATTTTCCCCCTATGGTTTTAGCCTTTGACAGTATTTTAATGACTGCATATGAACTGATGTTTCACAGTTGGTGTTCAGTATATTACATTTTTGTTTTCAAGGCCATTAAATTAACATTAAGCTATCAGGAAAAAAATAGTACTATATCGGGTAAGCATACCAGATGTTTTTAAAATTACCTCTTGGAAACAACAATATTCCACTGTACCTTTGGGTCTCGGCAGTAAGTTTCTTTTTGTTTCTCTGTGTAGCTGCTCATTTTAAATTCCAACATGGTATAGCTTTACTAGTCTGTTCCCCTCCACCTCCACCTACTCAACTTCAATTAGTTGGTAGTATTTAAGCACACTCAAGATTTTAACGATAAATTGTCACTAATGTAGCCATAATGTCAGATTATTTTTGCTCTGCTACTAGTGCTAAATTAATTTTCACACTTTTGATCTTTATTTTAGAGCCATGTTTTCGAACCAATAACATGTATCTGCTATGGTTATCAGAGAGCCAAGTGAAAATTTTAAAATGTTTTTTAAAATTACAAAATTAATTATACTCTTTTTAATACTCAATAAATAGTTTACCAGTGGTGGTGCGAACTGATATGCAGTTTTTTTTCCCCCTAGACCCACAACACATTTTATCTTGTATACTTCTTTTTGTATTATCCCTCCCCCCCCCCGAAGATGGGATTTGAAGCATTCTAGAATTTACTGTTTCTCCCAGCAGTCTTGATTCCAGCTTGTGATTCATCTATCTCAGTATATCACATTATGTCCTCTGCATATAAATTAAATAAGCAGAGTGACGACATACAGCTTTGTGTTCCTTTCCCAATTTTGAATTCTGTTGTACTATGTCCAGTTCTGTTAATAACTTACTTCTTGATCTGCATGTAGATTCCTTGGGAGACTGGTAAAGTGATTTGGTACTCCTATTTCTGAAAGAATTTTCCACAGTTTGCTATGATTCACTCAGTCAAAGGCTTTCTCGTAGTCTATGAAGCAGAAGTGGATGCTTTTCTGGAATTCTCTTGCTTTCTATGATCCAACAAAATGTTGGCAATCTGATCTCTGGTTCCTCTCTGCTTTTTCTAAATCTAGCTTGTACATCTGTAAGTTCTTGATTCACATACTGTTGAAGCCCAGCTTGAAGGATTTTGAGCATTATGGTGCTAGCATGTGAAATGAGTGTGATTATGTTGTAGTTTGAACATCTTTGGCTTTGCCTTTCTTTGGGATTGGAATGAAAACTGATTTTTTCCATTCCTGTGGCCACTGCTGAGTTTTCCAAATTTGCTGACACATTGAGTGCAGCACTTTAACAGCATCATCTTTTAGGATTTGAAATAGCTCAACTAGAATTATATCACTTCCACTAGCTTTGTTTGTAGTGATGCTTCCTCAGACCCACTTGACTTACACCCTAGGATGTCTGGCTCTAGGTGGGTGATCACACCATCGTGGTTATCAGAGTCATTAAGACCTTTTTGTATAGTTCTTCTGTGTATTCTTGCCACCTCTTAATCTCTTCTGGTTCTGTTGGGTCATTACCATTTCTGTCCTTTATCATGCCTATTCTTTCATGAAATGTTCCCTTGGCATCTCTGATTTTCCTGGAGAGAGCTCTTCTTGTTGTTATTCAGTGGCTCAGTTGTGTCCAACTGTTTGCGGCCTCATGGACTACACACCAGGCTTCCTGTCCTTCACTGTTTCCCAGAGTTTGCTCAAACTATGTCTATTGAATTGGTGATGTGATCCAACCATCTTGTCCTCTGTCATCCCCTTCTCCTCCTGCTTCAGTCTTCCCCAGCATCAGGGTCTTTTCCAATGAGTCACCTCCTCATATCAGGTGGCCAAAGTATTGGAGCTTCAGCTTCAGCATCAGTCCTTCCAATGAATATGCAGGGTTGATTTCCTTCAGGATGGGCTGGTTTGATCTCCTTGCAGTCCAAGGGACTCTCGAGTCCTCTCCAACACCACAGTTCAAAGGCATCAGTTCTTCAGCGCTCAGTCTTTTTTATTGTCCAGCTCTTACATTCATATATGATTACTGAAAAAACCATACCTTTGATGATATGGAACTTTGTTGGCCAAGTAATACCTGTGCTTTTTAATATGCTGTCTAGGCTTGTCCTAGCCTTTCTTCCAAGGAGAAGGCATCTTTTAATTTCATGGCTGCAGTTACTGTCTGCAGTGATTTTGGGGCCCAAGAAAGTAAAAGTCTGTCACTGTTTCCATTGTTTTCCCCATCTGTTTGGAATGAAGTGATGGGACAGATGCCATGATCTTTGTTTTTTGAATGTTGAGTTTTAACCAGTTTTTTCACTCTCTTTCACCTTCATCAAGAGGCACTTTAGTTCCTCTTCGCTTCCTACCATTTGAGTGGTATCATCAGCATATCTGAGGTTGTTTATATTTCTCTCAGCAATCTTGATTGACAAGGACATTTCATATGATGTACTCTTCGTGGAAGTTAAAAAAGCAGGGTGACAATATACAGCCTTGATATACTCTCCCAGTTTTGAACCAGTCCGTTGTTCCATGTCTGGTTCTACCTGTTGTTCTGGATCTGCATATAGGTTTCTCAGGAGGCAGATAGGTGGTGTAGTATTCCTGTTTCTTGAAGAATTTTCTACAGTTTGCTGTGATCCACACAGTCAAAGGCTTTAGCCTAGTCAATGAAGCAAAAGCAGATAATTTTTGGAATTCTCTTGCTTTTGCTATGATCCAACAGATGTTGGCAATTTGATCTCTCGTTCCTCTGTCTTTTCTAAATCCAGTTTGTACATCTGGAAATTCTCAGTTCACATACTGTTGAAACCTAGCTTCCCATACTGAAAAAAAGTCTTATCTTCTTTCCCATTCTGTTGTTTTGCTCTATTTCTTTGCATTGTTCACATAAGAAGGCCTTCTTATCTCTCCTTGCTATTCTTTGGAACTCTGCATTCAGTTGGGTGTATCTTTCCCTTTCTCCTTGCCTTTCCCTTTTCTGCTTTCCTCAGCTATTGGTAAAGCCTCCTCAGACAACCACTTTGCCTTCTTGCATTTCTTTTTCCTTAGGATGGTTTTGGCCACTGCCTCTCCTGTACAATGTAATGAACCTCCATCCTTATCTTCAGGCACTATTGTCTACCAGATCTAATCCCTTGAATCTACTTGTCACCTTTGCTGTATATTTATAAGAGATTTGATTTAGGTCATACCTGAATGCCTAGTGGTTTTGCCTACTTCCTTCAATTTACGTCTGAATTTTGGAATAAGGGGCTTATGATCTGAGTGATCCTCAGATTGCTCCGGGTCTTGTTTTTGCTGACTGTACAGAGCTTCTCCATCTTCAGCTGCAAAGAACATATCAGTCTGATTTCAGTATTGACCATCTGGTGATGTTCATGTGTAGAGTCTTCTCTTGTATTTTTGGGAACGGTGTTTGCTATGACTAGTGTGTTCATTGGATGAAACTCTGTTATCCTTTGCTGTGCTTCATTTTGCACTCCAAGGCTAAATTTACTTGTTATTCTTGTTATCTCCTGACATCTTACTTTTGCATTCTAGTCCTGTATGATGAAAAGGACATCTTTTTGGGGGGTTCTAGAAGGTGTTGTAGATCTTCATAGAACTGGTCAGCTTCAGCTTTTTCAGCATCAGTGTTTGGAGCATAGACTTGGATTACTGTGATATTGAATGGTTACCTTGAAAATGAACCAAGATCATTCTGTTGTTTTTGATGTTGCACCCAAGTAGTGCATTTCAGACTCTTGTTGACCGTGAGGGCTACTCCTTTTCTTCTGAGGGCTTCTTTCCCACAGTAGTATGTAAAATAGTCATCTGAATTAAATTCAGGCATTCCCATCCATTTTAGTTCACTGATTCCTGAGATGTTGATACTCACTCTTGTCCTCTTCTGCTTGACCACATCCAATTTACCTTGATTTACCTTTACCTAACATTCCAGGTTCCTATGCAATAATAATACTCAAAACTCTCCAAGCCAGGCTTCATCAGTACATGAACGATGAATCTCCACATGTTCAAGCTGGATTTAGAAAAGGCAGAGGAACCAGAGATCAAATTGCCAACATCAACTATATCATCGAAAAAGCAAGAGAGTTCCAGAAAAACATCTACTTTTGCTTTGTTGACTATGCCAAAGCCTTTGACTGTGTGGATCACAACAAACTGTGGAAAATTCTGAAAGAGATGGGAATACCAATCCACTTGATCTGTTCCCTGAGAAATCTGTATGCAGGTCAAGAAGCAACATTTAGAATTGGACACGGAACAGCAGACTGGTTCCAAATCGGGAGAGGAGTATGTCAAGGCTGTATATTGTCACCCTGCTTATTTAACTTATATGCAGAGTACATGAGAAATGCTGGGCTGGAAGAAGCACAAGCTGGAATGAAGATTGCCAGGAGAAATAGCAATAACCCTGAACACGCAGATGACACCACACTTATGGCAGAAAGTGAAGAACTAAAGAGCCTCTTGATGAAAGTGAGAGAGGAGAGTGAAAAAGTTGGCTTAAAACTCAGTATTCAGAAAACTAAGATCATGGCCTCTCGTCCCATCACTTCATGGCAAATAGATGGGGAAGGAATGGAAACAGTGAGAGACTTTATCTTTTTGGGCTCCAAAATCCCTGCAGATGGTGACTGCAGCCATGAAATTAAAAGATGCTTGCTCCTTGGAAGAAAAGTTATGACCAACCTAGATAGTATACTAAAAAGCTTTAATAATGTTTCATTAAGAAAGAGACATTACTTTACCAACAAAAGTCTATCTAGTCAAAGCTATGGTTTTTCCAATAGTCATGTATGAATGTGAGAGTTGGACTGTAAAGAAAGCTGAGTGGTGGCAAGAATTGATGCTTTTGAACTGTGGTGTTGGAGAAGACTCTTGAGAGTCCCTTGGACTGCAAGGACATCCAACCAGTCCGTGCTAAAGGAAATCAGTCCTGAATATTCATTGGAGGGACTGATGTTGAAGCTGAAACTCCAATACTCTGGCCACCTGATGTGAAGAACTAACTCATTTGAAAACACCCTGATGCTGGGAAAGATTGAAGGTGGGAGGATAGAGGATGAGATGGTTGGGTGGTATCATTGACGTGATGGACATGAGTTTGAGTATGCTCCAGGAGTTGGTGATAGACAGGGAAGCCTGGCGTACTGCAGTCCATGGGATTGCAAAGACTTGGACACGACTGAGCGACTGAACTGAACTGAATGTTCCAAGTTCCTATCCACTATTGTTTTTTACAGCATCACACTTTATCTTCACCACCAGACACATCCAAGCTGAGCATCATTTCTGCTTTGGCCCAGCAGCTTCATTCTTTCTGGAGGTGTTAGTAATTGCCTTTCCTTCTTCCCCAGTAGGGCTTCCCTGGTGGCTCAGAGGATAAAGCATCTGCCTGCAATGCAGGAGACCCGGGGTTGATCCCTGGGTGGGGAAGATCCCCTGGAGAAGGACGTGACAACCTACTCCAGTATTGTTGCCTGGAGAATCCCATGGACAGAGAAGTCTGGCGGGCTACAGTCCACGGGGTTACAAAGAGTCGGACACGACTGAGTGACTTCACTTTTTTTCTTTCTTTCTTCCCCAGTAGCATATCAAACACTTTCTAACCTGGGGGCATCTTCTGGTGTCATACCTTTTTGCTGTTTCATACTCTTCGTGGGTTTCCCATGGCAAGAAATTGGCAGCGGGTTTCCATTCCCTCCTCCAGTGGACCTTCTCCATGTTTTGTCAGAACTCTTTGCTATGAACTGTCCTCCTTGGGTGGCCCAACAGGCCGTGGCTTATAGCTTCATTGAGTTAGGCATGCCCCTTCACCCGGAGAAGGCATACATGAAGGGGAGCATTAACTTTATCTTTGAGTAATACTTTGGAAACTCGTTTATGTTGTTGCATTTTGCATGCTAAGTTGCTTTAGTTGTGTCTGACTCTTTGTGACCCTATAAATGCAGTGTAGCCCGCCAGGCTCCTCTGTCCATGAGACTTTGCACACAAGAAGAATGAGCTGCCAACCCAGGGATGGAACCCATTTCTCTTAGGTCTCCTGTATTGGCAGGTGGATCTTTACCTCGAGTGCTACCTGCATATTATTGGTAAATTATTTTTATTGCCAAGTAGTATTTGATTATTTGGATTTACCACAGTTTGTTCATTCACCTGGCTAATGATCATTTAGTTGTGTTCCAGGTTTTGAGTGTTAATAAAGTTGCTAGAAAAAACATACAGTTCTCTGTATAGACATATGCTTAATTTCTTTTGCATAAATATCTAGGAATGGAATTGCTGGGTAATATGAGACATGTATGTTTACTTTTATGAGAAACTGCCATACTGTTTTCCAAAGTAAGTGTACCTTTTTTCAATTCCTACCAACTTTTCCCATCCTTGCAAGCACTCAGTACTTTTAGATTTTGATGTAAGTATTATTAAAGATATTTAGTGCTATGTCATCATGGTTTTAACTTCCAAATTTTAAAAAAAAGTATTTATTTATTGGCTTTGCTGGGTCTTGCGCTTTTCTCTAGAAGCAGCAAGTGGGGGCTGCTCATTGTGGTACCTTCTCTTGTTGCTGAGCGTGGGTTCTAGAGCACAGACTCAATAGTTGTGGCACATAGGCTTAACCCACCAGGCGCCTCTGTTAATGGGGATTCTCCAGGCAAAAATACTGGAGTGGTTTGCCATGTCCTCCTCCAGGGGATCTTCCCAACCCAGGGATCGAATCCCGGTCTCCTCCATTACAGACGAATTCTTTACTGCCCCTCTGAGCCACCAGAGAAGCTGAAAAATTCTTGAGTGGGTAGCGTATCTCTTCTCCAGGGAAACTTCCTGACCCAGGGATCGAACCAGGGTCTCCTGCATTGCAGGAGGATTCTTTACCAGCTGAGCTACCAGGGTTGCAACTAAGCGCTGGGGCAGCTAAAAGAAAAAGAAAACTAGAGTGTAAAAGATTGGCTTTCAAAATGTTTTGAAATTACATGATTAATGACTTAATTATTTTTTCATTAGCATTCCAACATTGCATCAGATGGTAAATCATATGCCTGTAATATAGGAGACCCAGGTTTGATCTCTTGGTTGGGGAAGATCCCCTGAAGAAGGGGATGGCTACCCACTCCAGTATTCTTGCCTGGAGAATTCCATGGACAGAGGAGCCTGGCCAGTTACAGTCCATGGGGTTGCAAAGAGTCAGACACAACTGAGAAACTAATACACAATTGTCATAGCATTATATAAGTTTGTGTACAGCAAGATGATTAGACTTACATACATTATGAAATGATTATCATAATAAGTGTTTGACTGTCCATCCTCTCATACAGATAAGAAATTATAGGAATAGAAAGAAAAAGTTTGTGATGTGACCTCTTTGAATTGACTTTCTTAACAGCTTTCATATGTAACATAGAGCAGTGTTAATATCTCTTAACAGCTTTCATATGTAACATAGAGCAGTGTTAATAACTTAAGTTTATCATGTACATTACATCCCTCATAGCACTTTAGAAAGTATTGAAATACCTTTGTATTTTGGTAGGCTCCTTCTCTTAAGAGTGTTTTGTGGTTTTTTTTCGGCCATGCTTTGTGGCATGCACAATCTTAGTTCCTTGACCACGGATGAAACCCCTGCCCTTGGCAGTGGAAGCATGAAGTCATAACCACTGGACCACCAGGGAGTTCCCTTTAGAAGTCTTCAGCATCACAGATTTGTTCAACAATTTTTTTTAAAATCCTCTTAAGTACAAAGGAATGGTAGATGCTGCAAAGAATCTCTTGAGCATCTCCTGGAAGCATAACACTGCCAGGCCTTTGTTTAGTATTAACTTAAGGAATCTTCCAAACAGGAGAGGGTTATGCCTGTGCGCATACACACATTACTAGGACTAAATGTGTTAATAAAAAGAGCCAAAGATGATACACGTAGTACTTAGAAGAAATGATTAGTCCTGCCTCAGGGACCTAGTTAAGAAAGCCAGGTAGGATTGGAATAGGATCTTGAGTATGTTTTTGAAAAGCCCATGAAGGAGAATTGATGGTTTTGAAGAGATGGTCGTTCCCTAAATATTTTCTCTTTTATTAATAGCTTTGATTTGGAATACTTAACTTCCATCTTCTGCATGCCAGATTTCTGTTCCTGTTCCAGTTCAAGTGGTACATTCATTGTGGTAGGGCTGTAGCATTTATCACATTAGATACTTGCATTTAGGAATTCTGTCTCCCACTGGACTTGAAATTTCTTTGGAGCAGCAGATCAAGTCTGTTATATTCACCTCTCTTTTTCCTTGCATAGTTTCTGGCCCTTAGACAGTATGTATTTAATAAATATTGAATGAATTTTTATTGTCCCACCTATTTATCCAGCTGGTGTTGAATGAAGTAGGACAGTAGCCTAGAGTATGAAAATTGCAAGTTCAGGGAAAGATGCTAAGTAGTATGATACTCTTGCTTATTTGCTCAGTTGTGTCTGACTCTTTGCAACCCCGTGGACTGTGGCCCTACAGGCTCCTCTGTCCCTGGGTTTCTCCAGTCAAGAATATTCGAGTGGGTTGCCATTTTCTCTGAGGGATGTTCCTAACCAAGGGATTGAAACCAAGTCTCCTGCATTGCAGGTGGATTCTTCACCATCTGAGCCACCAAGAACATAGAATTTGTTTAGAGAGGTGAGAAGTGTAGGGGAAGGTACATTTGAAATGTTGGTTAGGGCTGTGTATATCAGCCTGGATTTCTGTGGAAGGCATAATACTTCAAACTGAATGCAGGTGTTTCAATTTTACATGTACAATGAATGCTACACATGATACAGAAGTTTGGAAGACTTTTTTTTTTTTTTAATGAGGACATTAAACTTAGAAAAATTATTCCTTTATTTTTGGTCGTGGTGGATCTTTGTTGCTGTGTTGTGGGCTTTCTCTGTTTGAGTGAGCAGGTGCTGCCCTTCCTTGTGCTCCGGCTTCTAACTGAGGTGGCTTCTTTTGTTGCTGAGCACTTGCTCTAGGCACAGAGGCTCAGTAGTTGTGGTCATGGGCCTAGTTGCTCCACGGCATGTGGAATCCTCTCAGAACAGGAACCTCACCCCTGACCCCTGCGTTGGCAGGCGAATTCCCATCCACTGTACCAGTTTGGAAGGCTTTTGAGAAAGAACTGAAAGAGTCTGAATTTAGTGGGAAACAGAAAGCGTGGGACAAATTCCAAGAGATTTTTGAGTTGTCAAGATTTTACTTGGAAGCTTTTTAAAGAGGACAAGTCACTTAGGACTGAGCTTTCAAGTAAAAAAGGTGGTGGCATCATTAACAGACACAAGGAAACTGCTCTATCTGTATAGGGGAGCATGTATGTATTGGTTTACTTATGAGATCATGTGTGCGTATTCAGCAAGGGGTTAAGATGTCAAATTTGAATTCTAGCAGAGACTACATACAAATTTAGGTAAATCTGGGAGCTGAAGTTGTTTGATGATCAGTAATTGACGCATTAGAAGACAGACCTTGAGAAACTTTGCATTTTAATGAGAAGAAAAGTTGCCTCATGGTAGAACTCTAGAAGTGTTAGGAGGAGGTGAGCATCAGTGGTGATGCAGACTGGTAGAAGACTGAGGTCATTGGATTTTTGAGAATTGTGACTTTCTAGAGAATTACATTTAAGGGAGAACTGGGTTATAATATTTGAGAAGGGGAGTAGAGAAGGGGAAGACTAAGATAGATGCACGGTTAGTAATTTAGGTCAGAATATGATTAATAGAGTGCAGAGTGCATGATAGCTCCTTGGCAAAGTTATGACCAACCTAGACAGCATATTAAAAAGCAGAGACATTACTTGTACAATAAAGGTCTATCTAGTCAAAGCTACGGTTTTTCCAGTAGTCATATATGGATGTGAGAGTTGGACTGTGAAGAAAGCTGAGCGCCAAAGAATTGATGCCTTTGGGCTGTGCTGTTGGAGAAGACTCTTGAGAGTCCCTTGGACAGCAGGGAGATCCAACCAGTCCATGTTAAAGGATATCAGTCCTGAATATTCATTGGAAGGACTGATGCTGAAGCAGAAACTCCAATACTTTGGCCATATGATGCGAAGAACTGACGCATTTGAAAAGACCCTGATGCTGGGAAAGATTGAGGGTGGGAGGAGAAGGGGACGACAGGATGAGATGGTTGGATGGCATCACCAACTCAATGGATGTGAGTTTGAGTAAACTCTGGGAGTTGGTGATGAACAGGGAGGCCTGGTGTGCTGCAGTCATTGGGTCACAAAGACTCAGACATGACTGATGACTGAACTGAACTGAGTGCATGATAAAAAGTACTTTGAGAATTCAGAGGAAAGACAGGAACCAAATAAAAAGATGTTTGAAGATACACAGGAGTTACAGGCAGAGTTAGTGAATGACCTCTGAGGTAGTTGAGGTTCTGTTAAATAGTATGGAAAGCCAGATATAATCAAGTTGGTATCTTGATGAATAAATAGGGTGATATTGCTTTTAACTGACAGGAAAAGAGTACCTTTTACACTGTACGTTCCAGTGTGACAACAGTGTCCACATAATCACGTGTTTTGGGAGAAAGTAGGACTTTATAGGGGAATTTGACATTCTGTAAAAAGGTGTTAGATGATAATTGCTCTTTGAAGTTGATTAGAGGCTAACAACCTTCTGAAGATTCTTTTTGTACATAAGTATTCTTAAATCTTGCCTGGAAAATCCCATGGACGAAGGAGCCTGGTAGGCTGCAGTTCATGGGGTCGTTAAGAGTCAGACATGACTGAGTGACTTCACTTTCACTTTTCAGTTTCATGCATTGGAGAAAGAAATGGCAACCCACTCCAGTGTTCTTGCCTGGAGAATCCCAGGGATGGGGGAGCCTGATGGGCTGCCGTCTATGGGGTCGCACAGAGTTGGACACGACTGAAGTGACTTAGCAGTAGCAGTATTCTTAAATCTTGGCTCTTTGTTAAACTATATAGTCTTGTAGGTTTGACTAAAGATCACTTCTTAATTTGTGAGTTGAGAAATCACTTAACCATCTCAAAAGGTTAAGGCTTTTTCATGGCTTTAGTTAAAACCCTTTCCTTACTTTGATGTTCAGGGTTTTATTTTATATACAAACATAAATGAAAGGACCCAAATCCCATAAATTTCTTGCCTGTGACTTGGTTTCTTTTCTGTGAATGCATTTCCCTACTCCAGGGGAGAAAACTGAAAGATGGCAGTTCTTTGTGTAAGTAAGTGCAAGTGTTTGTGTAAGTAAGTGTTAGTCGCTCAGTCATGCCCAACTCTTTGCGACCCCATGGACTGCAGCCCATCAGGCTCCTGTATCCATGAGATTTTCCAGAAAAGAATACTGGAGTGGGTTGCCATTTCCTTCTCCAGGGCATCTTCCCAACCCAAGGATTGACCTTGGGTCTCCTGCGCTGCAGGCAGATTCTTTACTGACTGAGCTACAAAGGAAGCCCTTGTAGCTTCCCATGTTGTTTGTGTAGAATACATTAACCTGTTGTTAAAAGTAGAGTGAGGTTGCTTTCCATACCCCTCCCCTCCATACTTTTTACTTTCTGGTTAATGTAGTTGATTTCCCATCAGTCAATTATATTTTAGCCCTCTAAATTGAGTCCATTTAAGTCAGTGTATTTAATTGGAACACCATCCTCTATGTAACATCTTCATTTCATCTATTCCCTGTGGGAGTTGACCTGTAACTTTTAAAAACTGGACTTTGCACAGCCTCTTATGCGTAGCTGTTTGTTTAGGCTTTTACCAGGTTAGCACTGCTTTATCTCATTCCCCATTCAAAGTTCACTTTTCAGGTTATCTCTTTTCAAATAAATGTAATTTATTGAGTAATCAAATAAAAAGTTACCCCCACTGCCAGTTTCTTTTGCCTGTCTCTCTGATCTAAATTGATGATACCATGGCTTCATGGCCATCAACTTTAGTGACTGTAAAGGTAGTGGGCAGTGTGAAGCCTCTCTTGAACTTTGTTACAAAAACTCCAGTGTATTTTGACCTTTCTTTGATACTGATTTGTGTGACACTTTTTTTTTTTTTTACTTTGGCAGTACGTAGGTGTCAAAAGTGGCAGGTGAATGTGTACTTTATAAATGTGATGGGAAATTGGGATAAGTAACAAAGTCTCACCAGAGAAGGCAATGGCACCCCACTCCAGTACTCTTGCCTGGAAAATCCCATGGATGGAGGAGCCTGGTGGGCTACAGTCCATGGGTCGCTAAGAGTCGGACACGACTGAGCGACTTCACTTTCACTTTTCACTTTCATACATTAGAGAAGGAAATGACAACCCACTCCAGTGTTCTTGCCTGGAGAATCCCAGGGACGGGGAAGCCTGGTGGGCTGCCATCTGTGGGGTCTCACAGAGTCGGACACGACTGAAGCGACTTCGCAGCCGCAGCAGCAACAAAGTCTCGCTGAAGAAAATCTGGAAGTAGAGAAGAAAAGGGAAAATGAGAATCCCCAAACTCAGAAACAATACCTAATAGTGTTTTTTGTCATTGACCTTCGAACAAAACTGTTTTGTACATAATATTTTATTCAGAGGGTAGGTTAGTATTTTGCCAAAGCTTGACATCAGTTGTTAACAGTAGTATTAAATGTACATAATTTCCACGTTTTTGTTGTTTTATAAAATTTTACTAGATAAATCTCCTGTTCCTCAACCTTGCCTATTATTCTTAATAGAAATACTGTGGTTTTTTTCTTCACTATTTTTTAAGAGTGTTTATTTGCCTGTGTCTTCATTGTGTCCTAGAGGAGCTTTCCTTTTGGTGCTTGGGCTTTCTAGTTGTGGTGCATGGGCTCAATGGTTGCAATGCTCAGGCTTAGTTGCTCTGTGACAGGTGAGATCTTAGTTCTCCAAACAAGGATTAGCCCCATCCCCTTGCATTGCAAGGTGGATTCTCAAACATTGAGCCATCGGGGGAAGCCCCTGCTTCATTTCTTTAAACATAGCAAATAAGCCTCTTTATGCATCAGGATTTGTTAATCCTTATTGTTGGAGGTTTTTAGGTTTGGGGGAAACTAATGGTACCTGAAGTGACTATGTCTAATTTTGCTTTGTGCTTTATCTTTTTTTAAATGAGTTGATTTAAATGTAGGTTGCACAAAATTTAAGGTAGAGCAAAGATTGAAGAACAGACTGCCTGGATTCTAGGCTGGGTTTACTTTGACCTCACAACTAGGATAGAAATGACTAAGGGAGAACTGAAGGGATAAGCCACTGTGTGAACATTTCTTTTCTTGAATGTGCCACGGGCTCCAAGACAGCACTTTATTCTAGCTTATTTGTTGTTGTGTAGTTGCAGAGTCATGTCCAACTCTTTTGTGACCCCATGAACTGTAGCCTGCCAGGCCGCTCTGTCCATGGGGTTTGGATTTCCCAGACAGGAATACTGGAGTGTGTTGCCATTTCCTTCTCCAGTGGATCTTCCTGTTCCAGGAATTGAACCCACTACTCCTGCATTGGCACATGAATTCTTTACCACTGAGCCACCAGGGAAGCCTTTTATTCTAGCTCTTGGTGGCAAAAAAAAGTTATGAAAGAGAATGCAGTGTTTAAACAGCAGCGGAAGTAAGGATTACCATCACCTGAGGCATAAGGAACAGCTTTTTGCCAGATTTCCAAATTCTGCCTGTGGCCTGGGGCGCCTTCTGTCTGCATGGCCTTCGCTTTTAGCTCCTCCAGCGTCTCTGCTCCTCTTTTTGTTACTGCTTGAAAGCCTTACCTTTCTCTTCCATCTCCTTCTCCTGTTTCTTTGGCTGCTTCAAGGACTTCTTGCCACTGCCTCTCCCCCCAGACCCTGGCACTGGAAGCAGTTAAGCATTATATAAAAATATACAAAGAATTTTTTTTAATATCAGTTTCAAGGCAATCGCAAAAGGAGAAACAGGGAACCTAATACAGTATTGTGTAAAAATTGAGTTAGGAGTCACCAGGATTAATTTAATAGAGTTTTATCTGTAGGCTCCTTTATGGCTGGTATCTGATTTTTATTAAAAAGCATCACAGTTGTAATGATAATGGTGGGCTATCTTTGTGAAATTTTTAAAAGGGGACCTACTTTGGGGGAATTCCCTGGCAGTCCAGTGGTTTGGACTTCTCACTTTCACTACGGAGGGCGTGAGTTTGATCCTTGACAGGGAGCTAAGATCCAGCAAATTTAGTGCAGCAAAAAAAACCCACGTTGAAGTTTATTTGTTAACAGGAATTTAAACTGCATCTTGATTTGCTCAGTAGTTTGACACACACAAACGTGTGTATATATGTGTATTTAAACTAGTGATACTCATATTTTCTCTTTTTTCCTCCCATTTCTCTTAATTCCTAGTGTTATGACTTTTACTGTTTGGAGGGCTATAGGCATAAATTATTTACTTTAAATGATGAAAGGTTATGTTTCTATTATATTTTTTACTTATCTTTGAGAGTTGGGGCTTAGAGGTACATTTAGGTCGCACCTGACCCATTCTGTTCCCTGTTTGCGTGTCTATATTCCATCAGAGATTATAAACTCCGAAGGCTAGAGTCCTGTTCACTGAGGTATGCCACTTACTATGAACAGTGCCTGACATGTAGTTAGATAATTAATGGCAAGAAAGGTTGAAAAGACATACACTAAATGTGAAACACCATTATCTGAGTATTTCAAGTATTGCTGATTTTTAATGGTAATTATTATGATTTTGAAACAGTGCAGTTAATCCCTAGAAGGCGAGAGTATTACATAAAGAAGACAAAAGCTAGTACTGTCTGTAAGTGCAATCTCCCAAGTCTTGAGTTGTGCCCTCTACTTAGTTTTCAAAAACAAACCATTAGAATCTAAGAATGTAGGAGATAATGTTCCCCAAAGGAAAAATATACCATGAGTAAAAAGACTTTATTATGGTGCCACCTAGTCTGAGACAGCACTGGACATGCCACTTCCCCTTGTATTGAGACATAGGGAGATCAAGAAATAGAGACATTGAGACAAAGAGGAAATGGCAAATGTTGGAGGTTATAAGTAGTTATTGGGAATTTATTATTTTACTGTTATTTTTTAATAAGTGATTTTATTTTCATTTGAATGGCTAAGAAAATTTGCTTCATGGTATTTAACAAAGATGACTTTTAAGAGTTATTATTCCTACGTTTGTTTCCCTAGTATTTGACATTGTGCAGCAAAGAAATGGTTATGGAGAAGCCCAGTCCGCTGCTTGTAGGGCGGGAGTTTGTGAGGCAATATTATACTTTGCTGAATAAAGCTCCAGAATATTTACACAGGTAAATTTTAATTGGATTATTTACTATTTTTATTTATGTTTATTTTCTTGAATATGACTACATATAAATTTTGTCTTTCCTGTCTCCTTGCGTCCTGACAAGTATCTTGACAAAGCTCATCCAATATTTTAACAAACTGATGGCATAAAACCCATCTTTTTTCAAGTTTCCTCCTTGAATGAAATCTGCAGTAAGAAAAACACTTATCAGATCCCATTATATAACACATTCACATCTGTACACACACTTAACATACACAATTACATAGTCTGGTATTTTATGTTTCTTCCTTTTTTTAAACTACAGACTTGACCAGCTAATGGGTTCTAGTCTTGATGGGAATCACAGGTTAAGTTTTTCGTTTGGTTTTTGTGTGGTTTTTAAAAGTTCTCTATAGCAGTGTTAGGAAATGAATCAGTTAATTGATTTCATTTGTGAAAATTCCTTCAGATTGATTCACAAGAAAATATTCCTTTGTGAGATGGCGACAGTAGCCTTATTTACTAGTTTGGCAAGACATGTATAAGCTTACTTTTTTCCAGAGATGGAAATGAAATTGATTTATATTATGAGTAGTATTTATCATTTTTGTTCTACCTGTTGTATTTTTTAGTAGGTCAAAGATAAGTGAAACCTTTGTTGTAGAACACCCTAGCCAGATGAGTTAAGGATAAGTATGTCATTGCCGCATTGCATGGGAAAGAATGTTAAAGGACTTTTCTCTTTGATATATAGGTTCTCTTTATAAATGTGCTGGGCATTCTAAAGTTCTATTTTGCATTGTGCCCTGCCATTGTTAAGCATGTGTGTAATACTCCCTATGTTATTCCAGGAGACATTTTCAGATAACTGACACTGCCCCCCCAAAAAATGAATCAGTACTTGTACATTTTTATGATTATAAAAATAAAAACATTCCTGTTGACAGTATATGTGAGTTTGAGGGAGAATGGAATTATTAAGGCTTTTCATTATCTGAAATTTTATCTTCACTGTGTAGGTATTAGCATTTTTAACTTTTTCTTAAGTTTGTTTAAAATTTTTCAGTTACTAACACTGTAGTGCATATCCTTACATGTGCGTTTTTGGGCATCTTTCTAGTTGTTTCCTTAGGATAACTTCCTAGAAATAGAACTGTTAAATCAAAGGTATAATTTTCTCTAAAGCTTTTCTTATTCACACTTAACGGCCAAATTGTCCAAATGATAACTGTATACATGCTTGCCAGTAGTACATGAGAGAGAACAGTGTAAACATTAAAAAAAAAATATGGGTAGTGGTTAAAAGCATGGACTCTGGAGCCAGCTGCTCTGACTTGATAGGTGTGTAACATTTGAGGAGTTAATTTAACCTCTTCTGAACTTCAGTTTGTTCATTTAGATAACAGTACTTAGGTTAGTCCTGAGGTTGTTAGGAGACTAGAATGAATCAATATATGTGTAGTGCACTGAGAAAGTTGTTTGTCATAGAGGAAGTCTTCCATGATTTATTGCAATAGGAGCTGAGTTCTCTTTATGAAAAAATTATTTTGCATATTTGATAACCTTAATTTAGGAAGATCTCCTAGTTGTGTTAATACCAGAGAAACACTATAATTTGTCATGTACATAAGAGCAGTATAAAAGTATTGAGAAATTAGATGCTAAAATAATATATATATATTTTAAACTTGATCTCTGAATTATTTCAATTAATTTAAATCTAAACTTTTAACCTTAGCCTTTGGAATTAGTAGTCATTTGGAACTCTTAGTAGAATGAATGTTAAATAGTATCTGATTCTAAACAGATCTAAACAACTAAGTTTTTATATTTGACAAAAATGGGTAAATAAATAGCATCTGTATTTAGAATATTTTGAATGTCTCATTTTCCCACTTAACAGCATATAGATACAGTAAGATGAGAATAGCTAAAGACAGCATAACTAATAGCCACGCACACTAAGAATTCTATGTCATTGCTCATTTAATCCTTATAGTAACTCTGTGGAGAAGTTACTCTTGTTCCAAGTTACCAAGGAAAGTGAACTTGAAGACTGTAAGTCTCAAGGTTACACAGCTAATAAATGACAGAGCCAGACCTGGAAACTAGCTCTGCTTAATAGCGGGATTCTACTCCCTCTTAGATTTCTTTCACTTCATAACTTAATGTTAATCATTATCAATGCTTTTACAGGTTTTATGGCAGGAATTCTTCTTATGTTCATGGTGGAGTAGATGCTAGTGGAAAGCCCCAGGAGGCTGTCTATGGCCAAAATGTAAGTGTCAATTTCATATACATTTAAGATTATTTTAACCTATTTAAACTTACTTTAACTTGTTTAAGTTAAGATTATTTTATTTAAGTTAAGTTAGAGATTTGGAAAATAGCCTTCTTGTGCCCATGGATTTCTTCTTGACTGTAATTGGTTAGCTGTGCTAAAATTTATGTTGCAATACTTGTCAAATGTGCTTTGAGTTCTTATAAACATTGATTTTGTAGGAAGCACAGTATTAACATTGGCATGGATACAAAAGAGAATATGGGACATTTTTATATCACTGGTGTATTTTCTACCTGAAACAGTTGAGACAGTGTATAACATTTATAGAAATGTGGGCTAAACCTTATGTTACAGGAATGAATAGAAATATATTCCTTATGACTGTGTAGAGGATGTGGGATTTCAGCTAGTCTCTGAATTATAGGATTGGCCTTACCAAACAAGAGGAAATTGAAGGAAGAAATGCAGACAAGCAGTAAAGTAAAACCACGTGTGAGGTCATGTAGTAGTCAACATAGTTTATGGAGCATGGGTCTGTCAGTAATGCATAGCGTGGCGGAATGGATTCAAATGAGGCAGAGAGATTAAGCAGTTAGAATTCTAGAGTTGTGAGGAAATCGGTGGAAGTCTGTAGTATTGAATAGGTAACCTAGTATTAAAAAGGTAATGCAATATCATGAGTTTGTATTTCCTTCCTACCTTCTAATAAAGGATATACACCACAAAGTATTATCTCTGAACTTCAGTGAATGTCATACTAAAATTCGTCACGTGGATGCTCATGCAACCTTGAGTGATGGAGTAGTGGTCCAGGTCATGGGTTTGCTGTCTAACAGTGGACAACCAGAGAGGAAGTTTATGCAAACCTTTGTTCTGGCTCCTGAAGTAAGTTTTCGTTTCAATTAATTTTCATTTATGTGATTTCATTTTGCAGTTAACTAGTTGCTGGAAGTGGCTAGAGTTTCCTCTTACAGGTATAGATATGCATGTAGCTGTTTTTGAGAAATCTGTGTTGGACCTGTTCGTTTTTTGAACTTTCTGTGCTTTGACCATTGAGCAGAAAAAAACGAGATCCTGATACAAATGTGCAAACAGATGATTAAGATTACAGAAGTAATATTAAAAGTGTGTTAATAGTTTGAAAGTAGTCATTTCTTGAGTTTAAGTATTCTGCAATTTTCTTCATATTAACATTATAGCATGTTAAGCTTTGGAAAATTATATTTAGTCTATATATTATTTCTGTATTAAAATAAAAACTTTATTCTCTTTATGTCATACCATGTTTATGGGTATTTATGGAGTATTTGGGGTGTTTTTTTTTTATAGGGATCTGTTCCAAATAAGTTTTATGTTCACAATGATATGTTTCGTTATGAAGATGAAGTATTTGGTGATTCTGAACCAGAACTTGATGAAGGTGAGGTTACTTTCAAGATACAAGGGTTTTGTTGGTATCAGTACTCTTTAATAACATGTAAAGTGTGAAACTTACAGAAATTTGACTCTGTAACTGAGTCAAAGCCCCTTTGCTCCTTTTTGTTCTTTTTTTTTGGTTTGTTTAAAAAACAGATGTTCTTTATATGAAATTATATAAAAATCATACACAGAAAGTAGAAAAAAAATCTCCCTCAATGTCATCTCTATAGATAACCAAGAATTTGGTGCCTACTACAGAATTTTGTTATATTCTATACCAACTGATACTTTCCTAAAAGTGGAAGTAGCTGATTCAAAGCTAGGCCTTTTTTTCATCTAATTTATCTTTGTTAGCTGTTGATATTTTTTTGTCTGTACCATAATTATTTAATCTTCTATTGACGTACATCAGCTTGTTTCTTATTCTCTGTCATTATTGCTTCATTGAATTAATGTGGCAAAGGAAACTGAGTTATGACTTTAAGACCATTTTTTCTGGGGACTTTGCTGATGGTCCAGTGACTAAGACTCCGCACTCCCAATGCTGGGGGCCTGAGTTTGATCCCTGGTCAGGGAACTAGAACCCACGTGCTGCAACTAAGATATGGCACAGCCAAATAAATAAATATATATTTTTTTAAAGACCATTTTTTCCTACTCTTTCCTTTTCTTACTAATAGATCTTTTTAAAAAATAGTGTAATTCCAAACTTCTTCTTGCTTGCTCTTTTTTAAGAGAACAAGGAATATTAAGTGCCTTTGTACTTTCAAGAAACACGCTATTTTTAAACTATTTTATGATTTCTTTGAACATTAAAAATATATATATGAAATTGTATATTAAGCCTCTTAATAAAAGATGTGGTGTATTATGTGTTGTCAGAATCAGAAGATGAAGTAGAGGAAGAACAAGAGGAAAGACAACCGTCTCCAGAACCTGTGCAGGAGAATGCTAACAGTGGTTACTATGAAGCTCACCCTGTGACGTAAGAATAGTGCTTGCAAGGCCACCTTTGGCCTAAACTATTCATATCATGTAGTTGCAAGTGGTTTTTGTTCCTAGAATTGTTGCTGAAAGTAAATTCTTGATAAAGCTATGTAGCCAGTGCCTGAGTATTTACCATGTATATGCAAGAAATTTGGAAAGCATTCTTAACGTTTAATTCAAAAATCGAATGTGGGTTTGACCTAAAACTGATCACTTGCCAATAATGTGTACTGTTTGGAACAACACAGAGTACGCATTTTATTTTTTAAATAATGGGTTTTCCTTATTTCCTAATAGTACTAAAGTAAACATGTTGAGTAATCCAGTTTTTACATTTAGGTTAAAGAAATGCTGCTTGAGAGTATTGTTCCTTCTGCCTTCTGGTTCTTAATGAACTTTGCTTCAAAACAGTGTATATTACTTGTTCTGCCCATTAATTAGAGAAATGCTGAATTTTCTCCTATTTGAGTTGATCATTTCACTCCTGCTGAAAAGTGAACAAAATGTTTTGTTGTAGTAATGGCATAGAGGAGCCTTTAGAAGAATCCTCGCATGAACCTGAACCTGAGCCTGAATCTGAAACAAAGACTGAAGAGCTGAAACCTCCAGTGGAGGAGAAGAACTTGGAAGAGTTAGAGGAGAAGTCTGCTTCTCCTCCGCCTGCTGAACCTGTTTCTCTGCCACAGGAACCACCAAAGGTTAGATCAGAGGAACTCTTTAGACCCGTAACATCACGCTTTCATACAGTGCCGTTAATGAAGCATGACTTTTGTTCTGTTGTGTTAATTGCTGAATAGTAAACTGTGCTTTTTTATGTGTATGAAAGAAGCTGTGGGGTTTTTTTTTGTAATTCTGAGGAAATCATATTTCACCCCCTAAAAAACACCCCTCAGAATAAAATTTAAGATTGATTCTTATCTGTGTGCAGTGTTTAGTACCATACATGAAATTATTCGAGTCCATGTAATAAAGCCAAGTGTTGCTCTTCCATTCTGTATTAAGTCCTCTACACACGGATGCAAATAGGAGTCATGCAGTTTCCCAAGTTAAAACAAATTGGCCTATTGTTAAAACAAGTGATAACGTGTGCTATTTCTGGTTTAAATGGGAACAATTTCCTTACTACACCAAACTGTCTTGGAAAGATGAGTGATACCCATAGTGTTTCATTTAAACCTACCTAAAACATCTTTTATCTTTCTGTAAAGTAGGTATATTTGGGTAGTGAGAGGAGGAGATTGCTTGTTCTATTTGTGAATGTCTGTTAAAGTTTCCAGCTAGTACTCTCTTCTTTCCTGTCCTTCCTCTCTCCCCTTAGCGCCATCACAACACCTTATCTTCCCCCCAAAAGGGGAAATAAATTGATTCTATTAGGTTCTTATTTTTCTAGCATGTGTAGTTGTTAGTGGTTTTGCTTGCCACTTGCTCATCTACTTAGAGCATATAGGAACTTGCTTGTGGATTTATTTAGTAGTTCAGACAAACAGTCATTATCTTGCATAATGAGATTTTGAAACCTGGCACATAGACTGGCATGTGTGTGTGTGCCTTTCTTTTTAGGAGTCCTCCAATATAGAGCAATAGTTTAGAAATGAAAAGAAAATATATATTTGGAAGTTTCCCTATAGGAATGTTGGTGGTTTTCCATGATTAGTAGTCTAGGTTTGTTGCATTTCCTGCAGGCTTTCTCCTGGGCTTCAGTGACCAGTAAAAACCTGCCTCCTAGTGGCACTGTTTCTTCCTCTGGAATTCCACCCCATGTTAAAGCACCAGTCTCACAGGTAACCAATCTGTGAACACATTGGATTGTATCCTTGTTACATTGCCAATTGCTTATCTTTTTCATACTTTTTAAAATGAGTCAATCAGAAATTATGGATTAAATATACAGAAAAATTGTATTAAATGTCAGTTGCACCCACTTTAAATGCCAGATCTCCATTCATCATCTGTATAGGTGGTATTTGGGGTATGGGTGTGTGAAATACAGATTTAGTTAGTTTTAACAATATATATTGTCATTTAAAAGCCTTCTTAAAATAACCAAAAAACTCCTTTTTATAAGTTTAAAATATCATTTAGCAAAAATATTAGGGAAGAAATTTGAAAGCCACAGAGTAGTATGGCATTATAAAGAATCGTTGTTTTTTTAAAACAGAAAACTTAAAAAAAAAAAAAAACAAAAACACTGCCTAAGCTCTCAGTCTGTAAGTGGTTCATACTGTTTAATTGAAGCCTGTACCAACTTATGACTGTAGTGTTCACCTTAACTGATCATTCTAGTATTCTACCTTTTGTCTGTCATCTTACCCACCTCAGAGCTTTCAAAAACATTGAAAAATAAAGACACTGGCTACCTAATGTGTTCATTAGATACACTTTAGAGTTAACCAAATTCTAAAGTAAATAGGCACAGTTAAAGGGTGTCCAGTACTTCTCCTACATTTTGAGTCAAGCTTCATTCCGGTATAAAATTTACATGTAAAATGGTTAGTGCACATAAAATTGTGTTTATACACTTCTTTTTGTGCTCTAAACATTGAAACTGTGAGATTTCAGAAGTAGCTAGGAATTATTAGGCAGTCTGCCTGGTGTTGGTACACATAATTAGCTATGTAATAGAATACGTGGCCTTGTGGTAGCTTTTTTTTTTTTTCAGCTAGATATTCAGGAAATACTGAGTAATTACCTCAGAACACAAACTAGAAGTCTGTCTTAATGAAGATAATTATTTTGCCAAGTACCGATTGTACTTTTCTACCCATCTGAAGACTCAATAAGTGATTTTCTGAATTTTCTTTTGGAATTCTTGGTTTCTTACCAGATTTGTGTTTGGAATCTTTTGAATTATTACTTGAATTTCAGAGAGTTGGCTACATTTATTTTAAACTTAGTGCTTTGTTAAAAGTTAGAGTAACTAATGCCTATTATGCCTTTAGTCTGGCACCACACATTGTGCAAAGTACTTATTTATTCTTACCTAATCCTACAACCACCTTGTGAGAATGGTTACTATTATTATTCCTGTTTCACAGACAAGTAAATTGAGACCTCGAGTACTTCACCTAAGGTCAGACAGCTATATAAATAAAATAGCAGGGCTTCGAATTCATGCAGTTGGATACCCATGCAAGCCTGTAGGTTTCTTCAGCCCTTGCAGGGCAGTGTGTCTCTGTTTACATCAAAGAAGAGGAGTGCTATATCTAAGTCATGTCTGTATATTACATTATATTAGATCCTAGCCTTTTGTCTAGAGAAATAAAATTTTAAGAAAAAAAAAATAAGGGTAAGAGACTGGATTGTGTTTTAATAACCTATCCCCTTATTAAGACAAAATTTTAAACATTTATAATATAAACTTTAAGTTTGTGATCTCATTAAGCTGTATAAGAATGGATTCATAATTGTTTTCCTTTTGATTTAATAAACCATTCAGTTTTATTTTGTCACTATGGTATAGTATCCATTTCCTTAACACTTAGAGCATAGATTATTAATAAAAGGCTTCCCAGGTGGTGCTAGTAGTAAAGAACCCGCCTGCCAATGCAGGAGACATAAGAGACATGGGTTCAATACCTGGGTCAGGAAGATCCCCTGGAGAAGGAAATGGCAACCCACTTTAGTATTCTTGCCTGGAGAATGCCATGGACAGAGGAGCCTGATGGGTTCCAGTCCATGGGGTCGCAGAGTCAGATATGACTGAAGTGACTTAGCACACATTAATAAAAGGAGAATTAAATGTAATTCCAAAGTATTGGTAGGCATGAATTTAGAAGTAGTTAGGTTATTTTCTTGGCAGATTTGTTGGAAGTTGATTAGTTCATTTAAATAGCTTTTGTTTGGTTGAAGTACACATTAGTTGTGGTTTTACCTGCTGTTACTGAGTTGATTTGATGGTTTCATTTTTATTTCATATTCTGTTTACTTTCATTTGTGGAATTTGTCATGTGAGCACACTTTCTGGTTGCATGGAATCAATTTTCAGGCCTGAAGGTTGTATGTGGTTGTCTCAGTTACTTTATCTCCTTGGAACAAAAAGTTTTCATGAAATTAATCCTAAAGAATTGTAAGTGCATAGTTGGCTTAGTTGACACATATTGAAAGAAATATTGATAGATTTTTTTTTGTCTCATATTTTTCTTGTACTGACATCAAATATCTAAAAAGTTGCTAAATTCATGTATGGGTTATTTGTAAGATGTTGGAACTTATTTAAACTTGTGTTTTTAATATTAAATCCTTAAAGGATAATAAGAACTTTTTTGTTTTGCTACTTGTAGTTATTTTTGTTTTGGTTATCTTTTGAAAAGAATCTGAATCAGTCAGCTAGAATTCTTTTTCTTGGATTGAATGAATTGAGGTTTTTCTAGATATTTAAATTAAAAAGTGTGATTTGCTTTGTTCCTTAAGTATTAGCTTCATCAAACTTTAGAAAATATCTGTTCTTTAATAAGGTTTTTTATTCATATTGTTCAAGTTGTGCTTTTAAGCCCTGCCCTCCTCAGTTGAAATTTCTAAATAACTTGCCTTTTCCAGGCACCACATCCATCAGATTATTATGTAGTCTTAAATTCTAAATACAGATAGCAGTGGTCTCAGGGCTGTAATGTTGGCTCCCTGGTCAGGCTAGAACATTCTCCTACAGGTTTTGAATTAGAGAACCAAATATAATTTAATTTGAAATGAACTATTAGTTACTGAACATCTGTGTCTAATAGCACTGTACTTGGTACTTTTTCTGGCATAGAAATAAGATATGGTCCTTGTAGGAATAAAAACACATAAATAATTTAAAATGCCTAAAAGAGTTAGACACTGAAAAATTTTTTTTTTTAGCTAAAAATTCTAGAACATGGGAAGCAACTTCATTTTGAGAGAAGTAGGAAATCTAGAAGAAAAATAACTGAGTGAGACAGGCAAATTTATTAAAGACTGCTAGGATAGGAAATAAATATACCTTTTGGTTACAGTGGGTGAAACAAGAAATTGTTTTTGGAAAAAACATAGCTCTTTGTATCAAAATTTGTCCTTGCAAATTATAGTATCCCAGTTATATAAACTATGAAAGAGTTTGAGCCACTCTTGGGCTGAGGTACTCAGAGGTGGTCAGCCATAAAGATAGCTAGTTTTCTGACTTGAGGACACATTCTCCATATTCCTGCTGAGTGTTTTCAGCATTCTTTGAAGGTGCAAATGTTTTCTCTCTTCCTTGGACCATAAATATTTGGGCAATAGACTGCCTGAAGAAGTTGGAAATACTGAAATGCCATGTATGAAGGAAAAGGTAATAGATGTAGATGTCATTTTATGTTTTTAACATAGTTATTTAATTACATGTATTTAATTTAGCAGTTAGAAACTTTTGGAGGGTAACTTAAAATGTATCTATTACTTCTCCTACCACCCTCAAGAAATAGTTAAGAAACATTGGGGTCAGTCCTTAAATAAATGCATACCTCTCTCATAAGGAAGAACAACAGGGAGCTAAAGGACATCTTTGACTGTTTGAGATGCTATAAACGTTCCTGTATTGTTTTTTGTGTGCATCTTAACTTTAAGGTAGTAGTTTTAGGTGCCAGCGTATACTAAATTTTATATTTTGAATTACCAAAATATTGATTTAAAAATTATTCATGATGTGGAGTTTATATGAGCACTAAATTTGAAGGGCAGCAAACTAGATAATTAGAAGTATGTATCATATATTCTTGTCTTCCAAAGATAAAGACGGCTGTTTATTTTGTATATGTATTTACATGAAATGGCTCATCTTGCATTTTTTACTTTTGTAGCAGTATCTGTCTCAATGTGGATGTAACTTTATTGAAAAAATATGGTTGTAAAAAACAGCTTATTATGAATTATAACCTAGAGTGAGAAAACAAAATTTACCCTACAGTCCTAGATTGGTACAGAATATCTTTATAAAAATTTATGTTTCACATATATAGGACATATATTAAAAATATTCTAGACTTAAAATTACCATAATGCCTGCTGGTGATTTGGTTGTTGCTTTAGTTTGGTTGTTTTTCTCCTGTGAATTGTGTTTCTTTGTAATGTGTTTTTTTCCTTTGTATTTTAGCCTAGAGTGGAAGCTAAACCAGAAGTTCAATCTCAGCCACCTCGTGTGCGTGAACAACGACCTAGAGAACGACCTGGTTTCCCTCCTAGAGGACCAAGACCAGGTGAGTCAGCCCCTCCTGTGATCTTCAGCAGTTAGCACTTGAAAAGTTAGAGAAAACTGAACTGAAAAAATTTTTTTTAATTATAATGTATTTTATATGCAAATCCTTTTAGTACCAAGTTGCTTAGAGGCTAAAGTAATCTGATATATATACAGCCTGGGTAAAACTAACTTTGAGGGGAAATTAGTTGACATGCCATAGAGACATGTATTTTGAAAATGTTAAGAGAATTTTGAGACACATTTTCTTTGGTTATTGTCACTGGTTCTAAGAATTCAAAACCGAGCTGCCAATAACCTACTCGCTTACTTAGCACTCTTATCTCTTCACAGATAAACAATAAGCACACCCTGATTCTTCTTATTTTGATTGTCTTAGGTATTAAGTAAGTTGCCATGATTTTTGACTTGTTTCCATTGTTAGCTAATATATGTAGAACCTATATTTGAATTCTATAAATATGTTTAGATTGCTTTCGGGAGGAGGTGGGAGACAGTATATACATCATATTTAGAAAATATACTTTTTTTAATAAAAAAAAGTGTGTTATTAAACCAGGAGTTATGGGAGCTGGGATTTATCCCAGCCTTGTCACTGAGTTTGTGATCTTGGGTAAGACCCTTAAATCATGACATTCTCTTAAACCATTCAGTTACTACACAAATTTTTTCTGTATGATGCCTTTCTTTATATGCCTCATTCTGTTCTTTGTGGTAGTGGGAGGATCATATAAGATTTTACATATGTATATATGAGCACCCTAAGGTGTATAAAAGGTTATATAAATGACAGTATTGCTGTTAAATTGACTGATTTGGCTATAATTTTATACAATAATCTTTTTATACAAGATTAATTTGTGAACTGTAAAGTACTAAACAAATATTTAGTACAAACATCTCACTGTATCTAAAATCAGTTTGGTGCCTGGGTGATGCAAGAGTTTGGTTAAGGAGAAATACTTGTACTGCTGATACTTGGCTTTCACATGATCAGACCAGTAGATCTAGAAGAAGGGACTTTAGCAATCTAGTCAATACCTTCCGGTAACACTTCGGTGTCATGTTGTTTTCTAACTAACCTGCTAATAATAGGCAGTTCCACAACTCAAAGGAGCTTATTATCTTATTAAACTAAAACAAGAATATCAAGTGTTGGGGTTTTTAACTTTCATTGCTTTGAACTAATTTTTATTATATGACATTGTAAACTTTAATATCTGCTCTGTTCCTCTTCTCAGGCAGAGGAGATATTGAACAGAATGAATCTGAGAACCGCAGAATAATTCGCTATCCAGATAGTCATCAACTCTTTGTTGGTAACTTGCCACATGATATTGATGAAAATGAACTAAAAGAGTTCTTCATGAGTAAGTGGTTTAGTTTGCTTTATGGTAAAATTAAGCAGGAGGTGAAGAGAATTTTTTTTCTAATCATAAGACTTATTCTTCTTGACGTTTATTTCAGAGAAAGCATTCTGTTGTTAATAATCAGGATTTTCACATAATATTATATTGCAGATAATTGACGGTAATGCCAAATATTTCTGACAACTATTTTGATTTGCTGTAGTTTCTAGAGTTAAAAAAAAAATTTTTTTTCTAGACTTTTCTTCCCCTTTGTTAGTTACCGATTATTTTTTTAAACTTTTTAGCTTGTATTGGGGTGTAGCCAATTAACAGTGTTATAGTTTCAGGTGAACAATGAAGGAACTCAGCCATACATATACATGTATCCATTCTCACTCAAGCTCCTTTCCCATCCAGGCTGCCACATGACATTGAGCAGAGTTGCATGTAGCTCTACAGTAGGTCCTTACTGGTTATCCATTTTAAATATAGCAGCGTGTACATGTTGATCCCAAGCTCCCTTAACTATCCCTTCCCTTTTATGTGTGCGCCCCGCCCCCCCCCGCCCCGCCTCCCCCGCCTCCCCCCCCCCCCCCCGCCCCGCCTCCTGAAACAATAAGTTCGTTCTCTGTGAGTCTTTTCTGTTTCATAAGTAAGTTCATTTGTGTTGTTTCTTTTTAGATTCCATGTATCATGTCATATGATATTTCTCCTTCTCAGTCTGACTTACCTCACTCAGTATGGCAATCTCTAGGTCCACCCATATTCCTGCAGATGGAATTATTTCATTCTTTTTAATGGCTTAGTAGTATTCTATTGTATATGTGTTCTACACTGAGGAGAGTTCTTTTTTCATAATACGATTTTTAAAAAAACATTTACGTCTGTACATAGTGTGTATCTCTAGGTACCGGTCACCTTTAATTGATCAGGAGTATAAGGTTATATCAGATGTTTCCCAGTGAGTGTACTTCGTGTTGATTGACCTGGTTCTGTAGAGGTTAGAAGAAAGAGCTGGGTGAATCAGTCTTAAATTTGGAAATGGGATTCATCCGGCAAATACAAATCTAATATAGAAAATAAAATTGTCTCTCTAAAATGTGTAGGTAACTTTTCCTTTTGAATGGACTGACAAAGATGCAGGGCAACAGAATAGGCTAGTTGTTGGCATGTTAAATGAATAACCTGTAAGAGTGAAAGTACCTTAATGCACTGGCTATAGCAGCTTGCAAGTTGTGTTTTGAAATGGATCAGGAAGAATGAGGTATTTTATTCTGAACAGTTAAAGTTACAAAATATTCTGTTAAAGTATTTTATTTTATCCTTTGTGTAATGTATATTTTCACAGGTTTTGGAAATGTTGTGGAACTTCGCATCAATACCAAGGGTGTTGGCGGAAAGCTTCCAAATTTTGGTTTTGTGGTTTTTGATGACTCTGAACCAGTTCAGAGAATCTTAATTGCAAAAGTAAGTGACTTAAATGGCATAATTGAATACCTTATTATTCCTGTTGTATTTAATGTGAATAAGTCTTTTTTAAATGGTACAGTTAAAAATAGTTTACTATGAACTAGTATTTATGCAAAGAATAAAGATATGTTAGTAATTTTAAAATTTGAGGTATGGGTCATTTTAAAATAAATGTGTTTGATTATTTACTCTGGTAAAGAAGGTTGGATATCGAGAATGGATTGCATATTGAGAATTTCGAAAGTTTTTTTTATGTTTTTCACTATTTCTTACACCACTGTTACCGTCTAACCTGCCCATGTACATTTTTTTCTTCCTTTTTAAAGCCAATTATGTTTCGAGGGGAAGTACGTTTAAATGTGGAAGAGAAAAAGACAAGAGCTGCCAGAGAGCGAGAAACTCGAGGTGGTGGTGATGACCGCCGGGATATTAGGCGCAGTGATCGAGGTCCTGGTGGTCCCCGGGGAATAGTGGGCGGTGGAATGATGCGCGACCGGGACGGAAGAGGACCCCCTCCGAGAGGTGGCATGGCACAGAAACTTGGCTCTGGGAGAGGAGCCGGGCAGATGGAAGGCCGCTTCACAGGACAGCGTCGCTGAGGCTCCACTGTTGGCAGAGTCTTGGCAGTGGTACATTATTCATCGTGTTTGCATTCTTGTTAATTTTTTTTTGGCTTTGGAATGTGACACAGCCTTTTTGATCATTTCTTTGATGTGAAAAGCATCTTTCGGTTATCAGTTAAATTGAGGTGGACATTATTTCCCCAATTTTACAACAGGATTCGCATTGTTAATTTATAAATCTAGACTTGGAGAATTAAGGACTGAGAAATGACTATATCTTAAACTGTCTACAACAAAGTGAACTTAAAAGGACATGCCCAACTGAATTCAGGTCCTTTGAGTCAAAAAAATCCTCTGCTGCACATTTTGTTTAAGTGTTACTGTTTCTGCCTATTATTGTTGGAAACACAAATAGTGCAATTTGTGCAATTGGAGAATCTTGCCTTTTTTTCTTGGCTCCCCCCAAAAATACAAACCAACAGAAACTTGTTATGCACTCATCAGAATGCACTAATGGGTACTCTGAACTCATTAACCTTGACATCTGCAACAGGAGGCAAGAGGGGAAAAAAATCTTTCATCTTTTTTTCCAGTAGAGCATAGTTTGTGAAATGATGAGGGCATTTTTACCTGCTTGCTGTGACCAGCGTGTGTACACATAAATCTTAACAAGACTACAAGTATATTCCAGAAGGAAGTCATTTAGTTATGAACGAAATAACAAAGATCAGAACTTCAAATGCTATGGTCTTGAATGTTAGACCAGATTTAGTAGCTCCATATCTAAGGTTTTTTTCTACCTGCCCCTCTTCAGTACAGGGATGGCTGGCTGCTCAACACACTCCTCCTCCCCCTTTTCCTTTCTTTAAGCTGTGTACAGTGAAAATTGTCTTTACTGTATTTTTGTTCTCTGGTAATGTAATACGCATGATGGTGCCTTCTATTAATACATCATTCCAGTCTTGCTGGTAATTTTGTACAGTATAGTGTATAAATTGCTGTGCTGCAAAGCCAAACAGCTGCAAAATGTTGAGAAATCATTGAAGTATATAAAAATTGCAGTATCTTTAAAATCAGTAAAATTGACTAGTATATTATTTACCTTGTTCTTCAGTTAACAACTTTGTGTTCTCTGTGGGAGGGAGTCTTGTGTGTTTGGGAGGCAGAGGGAAGGAGGAAGTCAGTTATTTGAGTCAAAGTCTCTTGTTGACTTTTCTCTTAGCCTGAAGGTGAACATTGAAGCGTATCACTTGAGAGGTGCTTGGAAAAGTCAGTCAACTTGATGTACATTGTTAGTGACCTTTTAAAAGCAGTCAGATTCCATAAATGGCACGTAAACCTAAAGTAAGGATACTGCAATTTTCAGAGAAAAAAGAACAGCAGCTCTTAAGTGTTTGCATTTTCTATTTGAGGGGGCAGGGAACTGTCATTCATTTTGCACAATTCTTGACCTGATGTCAGCACCCGAGTGGCTCTGAATTTAAGTCTGGGATGACATCTTTTATTTTTACATGAATCTCTAAACAATTCTGTGAGCAAAGTTTGTAGCTGCTGGATTATTGTCTGTCTTTATAGCAAGTTCCGGTAAACCACAAATATGACAAAGGATATCCGATTTTATGCTTGGAGTATTTGGTACCTACCAGTTTCTGATGTTTCAGGCCAGGAGTGGGGTAAATAAGTGTGACCACTTAAAGCTGCTTGTAGCATGGAAGACTTCTCCATTCTGTCTTAGTAAAAACAAACAAAAAATGCACTTGACATAATAGCAAACTGTTTCTTAATTATGAAACTGTTTGCTATTTAGTAAACTAGCAAATGATGCACATATTTTGTTTTCCATGTACTGGGCAATGTAAGTAAAATTAAGCCTGTCCCCTTTTTCCCCACCTTGAATGAGGTCTTCCATGTTCGAGGAAAAGTCTTGCACTATTGGATATATTTTGGGGACACAGATTTCTCAGTTTCCATTTTGGGGGGCTTAAGGATTTTTTT
Organism: Ovis canadensis; assembly: GCF_042477335.2. Classification (NCBI taxonomy): domain Eukaryota; kingdom Metazoa; phylum Chordata; class Mammalia; order Artiodactyla; family Bovidae; genus Ovis; species Ovis canadensis. The sequence goes on along the minus strand of NC_091250.1, from coordinate 107,091,764 downwards.
TCCTGTTTGAAATACATTTACGCTTTCTAATGTATAGTACTTGAAGTTCTTACAAGAAAATTACTTTTGAGTTTTGAAGCTTTTATTCAAACTGCTTTTAAATAAGTGGTTTCTTGTCAGTGTTTTTTTTTTTATATATAGCATATTGTTCCTCTTTCATTTCTTTCTCCTCCTTCATTTGATATATATATATGTAAAATTTTCAATCCAAGATATTGCCCTACCGCCCATGAAAACTGTTCTGGCACCAAAAGTAATGATAAATGTTAAGTGTAATAGAAAATTAAAGCAAAGAGCCATTCAGCTTCAGTCTTTACATACCATGAATAAAACTTTAAAACATCACATGGAGAAGTTTACATGGTGATTGTTCACCTGCAGTACTGTGGACTTTTAACATTTTGTCCCCTTTTCAGTGAACCAGAGTAAAAATATTCATCTACCGTAACTGTTATTTGCTGGGTTTTTTTATTGTTGTTGTTGTTTGTTTTTATTTTTTGGATGGTAATATTCTATTCTATCCTTATGACACTATTGCAACCAAATTGGCTTTACCATCTTGGCTTTAGTAGGTATAGAAGACAATGGATTACCATCTTTATTGCTGTAATGTGTTAAGCATTATATGCTAGTAGTATCTAGTTTAATTGTTTCAGGTGGAAAGTATTCTTTGAGTTTCCATTTTGAATGTGTTTGGACTAAACAAACAATAAACTACTGATGTCTGCAGCATTTTATTTATGTCCCTAATTTAATCTTTAGGTTTGTGTTCCGAAATATTTTCTCCCAGTTGCATTTCACACAGCCTCAGGAAATAAGGAATTGTTCTAACATCAACTGATGATTATTTGTGAAATTTGATATGTAAAATTATTTAAGACTTGGAACATAATTACTTGAACTGAGATAGATGCCAGTTCAGTTAGATAATTGGTAAACAAGATAGAGAATGTTAGATCAGAATAATAAGTAGTGAGGAAGGTGAGAAGCAGACTACTAAACGTTTATTTATTCGTTTTTAATAATCTTGGGTTTTCTAAAGGATTGCTACTTCATCTCAGAAGGAAAAAAGGATGGGAAGATCGAGGTGATCTGAAGTTATGGACATGACCAGTTCAGCAGTTGGAACAAACTTGTGAAGCTCTAAAAGAATATTAAAAGGGAAAAGAATCATTCACTCATAGTTAACAAATATATTCTAAAATCACAAGGCATATGTAATTTTAGAACTTGAGACTTTTACTTTGTTAATAGGGATAGTATAAGTGAATTTTTCCTGATATATTTATAACACTGTATGAAGATTCCATAAATCAATCTTTACTAGTTTGTACTGGAGAAAAGCTAGACTGTTGCAAGTACTTTTAGGAAGTAAGACTTAAGATTTTTTAAGTGTCTATTAAGCTCACTTTCAATTTTAATTATAATGTATAATATTTAATTTTATGGCTGTGGAAAAACATTATTCAGAAGGGATAAAATGTATGTGCCATACTATATTGAAAAAAATTTGAAGAAGTAAAGTATCATTTGGTCCAGGAAATATGGAACAAAATATTTGAAAGTTGAACCACACATGATGCTTCATTTCAGTTGTGTTATATAATATAGTCTTTGTATCAAGTAAATGAAAATGTAATGAATAGCTAGCTGTTCATATCTTTTCTTCAGGATGACTTGCTCATCATGATTTATATTTCAACTTCAGGTGAAGACTTGATTTTTTTTTTTTCCTTTCCAGTCTGTTTTCATAAGACTTTCTAATTATTGATCATTTTAATGCCAGAATTCTAAAATATCTTAAATGACTGGATAAATGAATTAACGTTTCATTATGTTCTGAAAGAGATTTCCCTTCATAAAAGATATGAGTAGGTTCATGGATCATAAAAAATGTGAGTAGTTTTGTTTAAAGCTATTTGCGTAGTTAAGTCAAAATTCCTTCAGTTTTCAAGGTTTTTTGACAATTGAAGTCTTCCAATCTGTTTATGTAGTATGTAACCACACCTTATACTTAAGAATTAATAGGAAATGAAATTGGTTTTTAGCATTACCGAATACTGGGCAAAATACTATAAGTGAGAGTTTAGAATTAAACATTCACAGTAAGATTACTACTCTTTTCCTTGATCTCCTAAGAATTTTGATAAAGCTGGCTGCCTATTTGGAATGCTTTCAGTTTTATGACAACTCATCACCCCATAACCACCACCACCTGCCCCCTACGCACATACCGATCCTTTCTGTCCTCAGCCTCTTTCCCCACAAGTTTTCTCTGAATGGTTTCATTTAGGCTAGGAATTACCTTAGCTTCAGTGTATTGTCCATTCAGTAAATTTCATGTAGTGTGATGATAAGAGGTGGGGAGTGTGAGGATTCAGTGAGTTAATAGGCGAAGCTCTTGAAACAGTGTATGGGGTCTTCAGTAAGTGTTACCTGTTACTTTTTTTGTAACAGTTGAATTTCTACTGTCTTAAGGATAACTATGTTTCAAACATTTCTTTTTTTAATCCTATTTTGCCTTGTCCTCTTAAACTCCTGGTGGTGGTTTAGTTGTTAAGTCATGTCTGACTCTTGTGACCTATGGACTGTAGCCTGCCAGGCTCCTCTGTCCGTGGGATTCTCCAGGCAAGAATACTGGAGTGGGTTGGCGACTCCTTCTCCAGGGGATCTTCCCGACCAGGGCTCCTGCTTGTAGGAAGATTCTTTACCAGCTTCAAAGAGGCAAGCCCTTTGAAGTCCTAGGTAATTCAAAATTCAGAAGTCCAAAGCAATGTGTTTTCTAACTGCCATGCTTCTCTAAGTGATGTGCATACTTAATTCTGTGTTAGTGAACATCTCTATTAACCTACAAATGTTTGAAGTCTCATCTGTTCTGCTTAATATTTTCTCTTTGTCTCCCTTCTGTCCATTTTTCAGGATGCAGGAAGATTTGTTCATGCTATTCTGATTAACTTTCACTGGCTTATTTAAGTCATTAACGATTGAGCTTCTGAATGCCAGGTGTGTTTTAGGCACTGTCGATAAATGATGAAATAAAACAAGGTTGCCTGTTCTCAGGTTAAAAGGTCTGAAACGGTGGTTGCATATTTAAGGTAGCTAAGGGGACTTCCCTCACAGTCCAGTGGTTAAGATTCCATGCTTCCACCTCCAGGGGAGCTCAGGTTCCATCTTTTTTTTTTTTTTATAAGGAGAAACTAGGAAGCTGACTGTGAGGAGGTGGTCTTTATGACAAAAACAATAGAAAGTTGAAGGTTTATTTGGCAGGATGGTAATTCTATTTTGAAATATCTGGCTACAGAGTAAACAAAGTGAAGGAGTTAATGAGTAAGTTGGGTGAAAGGATGCTGTATTTCAGTAAGCCATGATAGTAGAGTGGTTGTACTAGCTTGGACTAGAGTGATGTTAGAAATCTAGACAATTTGAAAGACTGTGGGTAAAACAGCCAGGTCTTGGTGAGGAAAAAGGTCGTATCAAAGAATCCAAAGTTGTTCCCTTGCATAACTACAAAAGCAAAGTGATATGTGGAGTGTTTTAAAACCAGCCTTTCATGATAGGGAGGCAGGAATATTCTAAAAATGTGTATGTTTAAAAAAACCATGCTTTCATGATAGGGAGGCAGGAGTGCTAGTGGAACCCTCTTGGATTTTGATACGAAGTGGACCTAAAAAGAAGCTGTATGGGAGAGGGTGATTTTTGACTTGTGCCTTTTAATTTCAAAAAGAGTATATAGAATGATTTATGTACTGTGCTTTAACACAAAAAAAGCATGCTGTGCCCATTGTAGAAAGTACAGATAATCCCAAAGAATGAAGTTGACAATGTAACCCATGGGTGATTTCTATAAATAGCTTGGTGGGTGTGGGGGTGTGTTTTCCTTTATAATTGTTTTAATGAAGACAGACCACTTAACACTGTTTGTCAAGTGTTTATTGAGCACCTGTGTGCCCCAGGCCCTGTTCTTGAAGATAAATGAGCAAGAAGTTTCCTTAGTAAATGTGATGTAAAAGAAGATAACACAAAGCAACTGAGTGGCAACTTTAGAGAGTGTTCCCCAATCACCTAGAGTTGACATGGGACATAGGAGCACTCCAGTCAGAGGGACTAGCTTATGTAAAGCCTATGAAATTAGAAAAGTGAAGAGGGTAATGAGAAGCTGGGATAGGTGGAATTGGGGTTCAAGGGGTGGCAAAGTGGTAAGAGGTGAACTAGACTGGATCATGTAAGCAGCCCACATACTTAGTTTATTTGGAGAAACTAATTGCTACATGTATACTACCTAAAGCAATCTACAGATTCAGTGCAATGTTTCAAAATTCCAATGGCATTTTCCACAAAATAGGATTTAAAAAAAATCCTTAAACTTGTTTAGTAAGTAAGCATTAGTTGCTCAGTCATGTCCAACTCTCTGACCCCATGGACTGTATAGCCTGCCAGCGTCCTCTGTCCATGGAATTCCCCAGTTAAGAGTACTTGAGTAGGTTGACATTTCCTTCTCCAGGGGACCTTCCCGACCTAGGGGTCTCCTGTGTCGCAGGCAGATTCTTTACCAACTGAGCTACTAGGGAAGCCCAATTGCAACATGAAGCCATTAATTATGAAGACAGTTAATAATGGGAGTGATATGCTGTGTACAGGTTAGGTGGTAGGAGCATAAGAATGGAAACAAGGCTGTTGTGATATCTGAGGGGGAGGGAAATAGATATAGGTTATTTTTTGGCAGTTGACATTAGGTGTCTGAAAGGAGTCTGAAAGTTCTAAACAGCGTAAATATACAAATCAATGAAAACGGTATAACCAGTAAAATAGTTATCTTTATACCCATTTTCATCTCCAAAATTGAGTTTTCTCCAATATCTGACCTAATATTTAGGCAAACTCAGGTGTAGTTATCTTTTACAGACAGCGAGACTGAGGCTCATACAGTGTATGTAGTTATACAAGCATGAAGTAATTTGAAATACTGGATTAGCTAAAAGTGTTGATGTGCTTCAAACAGTAATTTAAGAAAAAAGATGAGTTTTAAGCAGTGAGAGTTTAAACTTTGAATGCAGTGCATTTTATTCTGGTTTTATTTTAGAAAATTGAAAAAAATCTGTTTCCAGCATGAGTAGGCCTAAAATTAAGGATCCTTTAATCAGGAACTACAACATTCAGGAAGTTCAGCATTAATTAAAGTAATGAGGCAGGGTGTGGACTTGGAACAGAAACAAAATACCTGTTAAATACTGAGAAGAGAATAATTTTTGAGGACCTGTTATTTTACTTAGGTTACTACATCTTAAACTCTGATAATCTGATTTTCCTTTATTATTTTTAAAGAGGTGAACTAAAGCTTGGAGAGGTGAAAACAAAGCTCTGCTTGACATGTAGCAATGAGGATAGTGACCTGGAATAGAAAATAGATGTGAGACATTTCAGTTGGAATATCGCTTACCAGGAAGGATTAGTGATGTTTCAAAGCAAGCAGTGAAATTACCAATATGTGTGAAGGCAGTGAGAAAGATTTGTACAGCAGTCAGTGAATATTAGCATCTTCTTTGGTGGCACAGATGGTTAAGAATCTGCTTGCAGTGGTGATGCAGGAGACCCAGGTTTGATCCCTGGGTCAGGAATATCCCTTGGAGAAGGGAATGGCAACCCATTCTAGTATTGCCTGGAGAATTCCATGGACAGGGGAGCCTGGCGGGCTACAGTCCATGCAGGTCACAAAGCGACATGGCTGACACATGTGCCAGAAACTCTACTCCTTGGGTGCTGGCTGGCAATACAGCTGATCCAGCCTACCCTCAGAAAACTTGTAGTTTTTGAGGGAGGCAACAGACAAGCAATTACAGTCCTCATTAGTCCTGGGCATAATACAACTCATTTAGTTCCAATAGTAATCCTGTGAGGATTTTACAGATGGATAAACTCAGGCACAGTGGGGTTGACTGCTTTTCCAATAGCACATGGCTAACAGTAGAACTAGTAGAGGATGTAATAGTGACTAGAGATGGGGCTGTTCCTTCATCCCTCCCAGGGGTGGTATGAAAGGCTTCAGGAGGTACATTTGAGATCTGAAATGAAGAGATGGCAGCTTTAAGGAAGAAGAGCATTCCAGATAGAACCAATGCTGTGCTTGCAAGGAGCTTGGTGTGTTTAAGGACATTAACACCAGTGTGGCCATGATAGTAACCAGATGATATCAAGAGGTAGTGAAATGAAAGTCGCTCGGTCATGTCTGACTCTTGACGACCCCACGGACTGTGTAGTCCATGGGATTCTCCAGGCCAAAATACTGGAGTGGGTTCCCTTCTCCAGTCAAGAGGTAGGTAAGAGCTAAATTGAGGATGGCCCTGTAGTTGGATTTTACTCTTGAACTGGGATTGTAGGCATCTGGGCAAGGAAATGATGTGAGGACCCTGTCAGGAAGGGATGCTGTGTTATGGCAGTGGTCTCTTGGAGTAGTGAAGATGGTGATAAATGGTCAGTTAATAACTGGGATACAATGGATTGGATTTTTTGCACCTCATGGCATGTGGGATCTTAGTTCCTCCACCAGGAGGGAACCCTTGCCCCTGCACTGGAAGTGTGGAGTCTTCACCACTGGACTACTGGGAAAATTCCATTATGGATTGAATTTTGAATGTGAGTGAAAGATATTCAAGGATAACTCCTAGGATTTTGAAGCAACTTGGGTGGAAGGCAGTACTCTTACTGAGATAGAGAAGGAGATAAAGAAGGAGTGTGAATTAAATGTGGAGGGAAAATCGACATTTCTCTTAGGGATTTCCCTGGTGGCCTAGTGGTTAGGATTTTGGGCTGTCACTGCCACAGGAGCTAGAAGCACACGGTGTGGCCCAAACAAAATATCAGTTCTATTATATCCATGTTTTGTATGCCAATTGAATATCCAAGAAAAAAATGTAAGGCAGTATGATTTTGGAATTCTGAGAGTGCTTTGCTGTGACTGGTCAGTATAGGTCTTTGCAGTTATTGGGTTAGATGAGATCATCTAGGAAGAGAGCACAGAGGAGGCTGAGGACAGCGCTCAGATAATCCCCACCTTTAGGGTTCTACAACAGGAAGAACATGCAGAGAACACATAAAATGTGGCAAGTATTGGTGTCAAGGGAAGCTAAGTTTCGGGAATTTGTTTTGCAAAGTCAAATATTTAGATGGACACTCAGATGGTAAAGAACCTGCCTGCAATGTGGAGACCCAGGTTCAGTCCCTGGGTTGGGAAGAAGATCCCCTGGAGAATAGAATGGCTACCCACTCCTTTATTCTTGCCTGGAGAATTCCATGGACAGAGGAGGCTGGTCGGCCACAATCCATAGGGTTGCAAAGAGTCAGACATGGCTGAGTGAATAACACACAACTGCTAAAATAAACAGACCCTGAAATGTGTAATAGCTCAAACACAATAGTTTTCCCCCCTCTCATATAAAAAAGGAGTGGTGGTGAAAAGGTCAGTAGTCACTCCCTCACTCAATCATTTAGGGACCTAGATGAATGAAGGCTCTACCAGCTTCATGGTGTGGTTTGAAGATCACATTATAGTCATTTCCATTACTGCTAGCTGGAAGGGAAAAGTAACATGGAGGATCTTGAATGGAGATTTTCATGGGCAAGATCTGGGAATGGTACACATCTCATATTCCATTGACTTCAGTCACATGACCACCCCTAACTGCAATGGAAATTTCAGAAAATAAGCCACACGTAGAGAAAAAAGGATCCAGCTTATTGTGAGTGTCCAGTAGTCTGCCACAGATAGCTTTGTATAGGTCATAGTGATTTTTGGGAAGAACTATTCCAATGAAGTGAGAAGGATGAAAGCCCAAGAGAGAACAAGAAATTAACAATTTTTTTCTGTAGGTTGGCTATAAATATCTTGAAGGAAATGGCAACCCACTCCAGTATTCTTGCCTAGAGAATCCTGTGGACAGGGGAGCCTGGTGGGCTGCCATCTATGGGGTCGCACAGAGTTGGACACAACTGAAGCGACTTAGCATGCATGCATGCTATGAATATGAACAGAGGAAGGGGATAGAGGCTAGACAGAGAGAGGGAACATCAAGGGAGAGTTTATAAGAGTCTTGTTATCAGTGCAAACAGAATATGCTATTTTTAACATTTGAGGAATGGATTCCAGGTTTATACTATTATGATATAGCTGTTTTGGTGACTGACAGATCAAATATGGTGTATATTGAATTTGACCAAGTAAGTGGTGTATTTAGGTTTCCAAATCTATTTGTCTTAGTCACTTAAATGTGGCAGTGAGGCACTGAATCAACTACTAGGTTGAGACAAATGTCCGTCCTTCCATCAAAGAACAAGAACTGCAAAATGAGTCAGTCTATTTTCTTAATACAGTGACAGAATGCATTCATAGCTGCATGAGCCATAATATACTGAAGATAACCTTACTTTTTGTAGTCTGAAGATTTTATGGCCCTTCTGTTCATTTGGTAACTCAACTGAAGTGATCCCAAAATCCCATGATCATTCAGTATCTCAAGAGACCTAAGTGAGAGGTTTTTTAAAGTTTTCTGGCAAGAAACTGACTGAAGCACATTGTTTTGGGATATCCAGATACAAGAGAATGATTGTTGCCAAAAGTTATTTAACAGATGACTGCTAAGGTGAGAAAGAACTGGGCTGCTTAAAGCTAAAATATATAAATTTACTGAAAAAGATTTCTGGGCCAGCTGTGAATTTGTTATCCTCCAGTATGTCTTGTTTTATTGCAATATCATTCACATACATAAAATGCACCCCTTTAAAGTGTACAATTCAGTTTTTAGAAGATCTATCCAGGACACACTCCTAACTGGATCAAGGAATTACAGAGACCAAATACCATTATAAAATGATTTTTATGATTTAATGTGAAAATAACAGAGTTTAAGGTGTCCTCATACCTTACCTTGCAGAGGTATGGAATGAGGAAAAACCCTGTTGTTGTTTTTTTGTGTGTGTGACTTAAGCACCTACATGAGTCTGGCCTACCAGTTTTGCATAATCATGGATTGAGTTAGTCTGTGCCTTAAACATAGCATTCCTAACTGCACCCTGCTTGGCTGTCATATGGCAGTATTGCTCATGTCTTTTAGTTCCCCAACCGTCTTAGCCACTTTCCTGTTATTTCATCGCTGTCCTCCCTTCCCCTTTCGTTATCTCCAAAATATTTCCCTCACTTTCACTGTCCAGGCTGTCCTCCTCAAGGTCCCTTCTAAAGTCAGTTCTGTCGTCACTTACCTACCTTCACCTTGCCTCGCCTACTTATCACCTCCAATACTGTCACTCTCATCTACCTGCCCCACACTGGCCCCACTGCCCAGACCGGAAAGGAAGGGTCGAATCGCTCTCAAGTCCGAACATTCCCGGGTGAGGGCTGCAGAGCCCTCTTCCCGGCTCAGCGGAGGAGCTTGAAGAACGCTTCATCGCGCTATTTTCACCGTTTCCCCCTTCCATTTTCACCCATTCCTACAAAACCACTACCACTTTTAGCGTCTCCGTGAGCACCAGAATCGCTGTTCTCCCAGTCTAGAGGAGAGATCTCCCAGCGAAGGAAAGAAGGAAAGGTGCTCCCTTACTTGAGAACGTAGATGTATGCTGATACTAGGGTCCGTGCATCCGAGATTAGATCCAGAGCCCAGCCCCAGGAGAACTGGCTGGATGGGTGACGCTAAGCCAATCAGAGAGCTTGACGACAGAGCTCAACCAATCAGAACACGGGCGGCTTGGCGCACTCGGGGGCGGGCCTGGGCGGGTGAGGATCCGCCCCCTTGCAGCTTGGTGGCCAACGCCTTCGCTTAGGGCTAGCCGGAGCTGAGCAGTTTCACTGACTACAAGGACCAGGCATCTTAAGAGCTGCGGGGCGGTGCCCTCTCACCTTCGCTAATTTCCGTACAGGCTTTGGCCTTAACAGGTGTTGGTGCCTGCCGTGGACGTATTTATACCCCGGCCTTCTCTCTCTCTGGAGACTTTGTGCCTATGGTTGTGGACAGAGTGAGGTCGTTGCCTTGACGACGACAGCATGCGGCCCGCGGTTCTCCTGAGTGTAAGCTTGCGGCGGGTTGAGGCCAATCTGCCTACCTGCCTGCTTCACCTGGGACCCGTGACTGTGTCCGCAGAAGAAATAAAGACAGCAGTGGAATTGCTAGTTTGCTAGTCAGCATCTTTTAGACCTGCGAAGAAGATGCTCTTCACCTCAATTTTGTCTCCAAGTTGAAAACCTTTGGGACTTTCCACGCGGAAAGATTTAGAACAAACAGTAAGTATAATACTTTTTAAAGCTTCGATTATCTCGTTCTTTCACCTATAGTAGATTTGTGTTTTTAACAAATAAAAACAGCATTATTTTTATTATCTAAATTATTGGTAGAAGAACTCTGTGCTTCCTTGGCATATGTCCAAAACTACCGCATTGCCAATTGGTCAGATTTCCTTTTAGTTTGTATCACCCTTTACATTCACAAGTAGAAGGCATGAGAAGTTATGGTTTATAAGTAACTGTTTCACGAAACAAGAAGCTTTTTCAGCCTTGATACTTTTAAGGTATTTGTAGGCAGTGCCACTTGAAAAAGCAAGTGTTCAATGTACCGTGACCCAATGTGCTGTTGGTTGGAGAATACATTTGGATTAGTTAACTTGCAGAATGTTAGCTTGTGACATGCTTAAGGTAATTTTAACTTTGTTCACTTTGCATTTCCAAATATTGAGGACACCAATTACAAATTTTTTTTATTGGTTCAAGTTATAGATTCCAGCTATTTTTGTCCTTGGTATAATAAGCCTGAAGTCTAGTCCTTAATAAAATATGCTGTCTTAGTGAAAGGAGAAAAACTTAAGGAAAGGAGAGAGAGAATTACATTAATGTTTTTTCAAACACTAACATTTTATTTAAAAATAGTTAATAGAAGTTAAATGGAAGTTAAAATGTCAAATGTATGACAAGTTAGTGTCAGGGACAGTTTATTGGAGAACCTCCTATCAGAGCTGGTAGTAAAATAATGACATAATTGGGTTGGTGTTGACTGGGATTTATTTTTTCTCCTTTCGAAGATCAGTCTTCTGATTTTCCATGTTTATCAACATATATATATTTCATTTAATCTCTCTCTATTAACTATTTTCAAATAAAATGTCAGTGTTTGGAAAAAATTATCAGTGTAATTCTCTCTCTTCTTTCCTTAATTTTTTTCCTACCACTAAGACAGCATATGTTACTAAGGACTAGACTTTAGGTTTATCATACCAAGGGCAAAAATAGCTGGTGTGTATATATATATATATATATATCCTAAACTGTCAAATGTAAACTGATGAAAATGTATACATGGGGTTTTCACAGTTTGCTAGAACAAAGAGAATATTTGTTTTGTCGTAGTCATTAGTGTACCAATAGGGAAGAAAAGAAAATATAACAGTTCACAGTCTGGGTGGGTAAATTAATTTTAGATTTTCATAAGTACACAACTAATGTTATAGGTAAGAATTTGTTTCTCTCCAAGTTTTATGAATGAGTGTTTCTGTATTGTCAGGTTAAAAAATTTCAATTATGAATCATCATTTGAATACATATTTTGTTGTTGCTTAGTAGCTAAGTTGTGTCTGACTCTTTTGTGACCCCAGGCACTGTAGCCCACCAGGTTCCTCTGTCCATGGGATTTTCTTTTTCAGGCAAGAATCTGGAGTGGGTTGCCATTTCCTTCTCCAGGAGATCTTCCCAGCCCAGGGATTGAACTTGTGTCTCCTGCACTGGCAGGTGATTATTTCTCAGCCACCAGGGAAGCTGGACTATATTACCAAAAGACTCCCCCCCCCCTCCAAAACTTTTAGAATCACATTGAAATTAAAAGCAATATTTTTTATTTTCTGCTTCTGGAATTTAATTTCAAAAACAGATATAAAAGTAAATTTAACTTTGAGGTTATAGTTTATTAGTTTTTATATTTCTTGACAATCAAAACTTATGAATTAAAACCTAACTGTGTCTGGACTGAAAAGTTTCTTTCTATTCCAAAATATCAAGTGGAATGGTTGCTAGTCCTTCACCAATCATTGGTAAAGTAAGACAGATTTTGTTAGGATTGCCTTTTTTCAGAAAATGTCATATAATGTGATGTAAAATAATTCTAAACACAAAATTCAAATAGTCATACTTCTAGTGATTAATCATTAAAGGATTTTTGAAATACAGTATTTGGAACATTAACATTTAATTTTTAAAAATCTGCTTACATACTGTGTGACTGTTATTTAATATGTTCAATGTAAGAATTTAATTACTATGGTAAGAAAAGTTAAAAAAAATAGTTTATCAGAAGTTGTTAGTGTTACCTTGGTAATACATTCCCCAACTGATTAGAAAGGCTATAAAGATCCTTAATTTTGATCTTTTAAACCTGATGTAAAAAAATAAATTTTATCTTCACTAAAACCAGATTCACTTGGTTTTCACATTTAAGTGAAAAGGAACTGTGTTTTTCTAAGGTAGACTGTAATTGTTTTGTATAATAGTTCAGGCATTGCTTTATCTGCATTAAAAATATATTGAGATTTCACTAACATGACATTCAGTTATTTAAATTTGAAGTTAATGGCTTCAGTTCCGCTTGCCTTGTCTATTATGAAATGTATGTGAATATTTTGAAAACATAGCTTAGATGGGAATAAATACACAGGACAGCTATTAATGCAGTGTCTGCTCTAATATGGAAAACAAGTGAGGAAGAATTAATTTGGGAGGGTAGAGGAATTAATGTATTCAACATAATTAATGCCATATTTTGGTTCCCACAGAGAGAAAAATTCCTAGTGGTTTTGAATTAAAAATGGAAAAATATGAGAACCTAGGATTGGTTGGAGAAGGGAGCTATGGAATGGTGATGAAGTGTAGGAATAAAGATAGTGGAAGAATTGTGGCCATCAAGAAGTTCTTAGAAAGTGATGATGATAAAATGGTTAAAAAAATTGCCATGAGAGAAATCAAGTTACTAAAGGTGAGTAAACACATATATTGAATTGAGAAAAAAAAAAAAAAGAGTTGTTTCTTGGTCAACAGTTTTGAAAGTGCTTTTTTAATATTTGTTTTATTTCCATAAGTAAATTTAAAGTATAGATTTTTGTTTTCTCTTTTGGTAATAAACAGAAGGATTACATCTGAGTATTTATTTATCCATAACATAATTTTTTATTATTTATTTGGATGCTCCAGGTCTTAGTTACTACAAGCAGGCAGGATCTTTAGTTGTGGCATGTGGGATCTAGTTCCTTGACCAGGGATCGAACCTAGGTCTCCAACACATTGGGAACCCAAAGTCTTAGTCACTGGACCACCAGAGAAGTCCCAAAACATAATTTTAAAAGTATTTGTTGCCCCTCTCTCTCTCTGTCTGCCTATCTATTTACCAACAACTGTGTTGGGAGTCTTAAAGACCACCCCAAGTTTCAGTGATTAGGAGGACTCACAGCACCCAGCAAATAGTTGTACTCTTGGCTATGACTTGTTAAAGTAAAAAGATATACAGTAAAATAAGCAAAGGGAAAAGGCACATGGGGTGAATTTCAGAGGAAATCTGTCGCTTTTCTCCCAGTGGATTAACACAGGATGCACTAATTTCCTCCAGCAATGAGTTATAACACTACTTGTGATTGTCTAGTAAGGAAATTCATTAGAGACTCAGGGCCCAGAGTTTTTTTTACAGGGCTTGTCATAGCAGTACTCCCTGCTTTGCTTGTACCAAAATTCCAGACTCTTAGTAGAACTGCAGGTATTCAGCATACACCATATTGTTTGCACCATGAATCACTTTATCAGTTCTAGAAATGAGGGAACACTTCTGAAATCCAAGTACCTAGGTACAAGCCAAGGGCTTACTTCGCAAGCCAACTTTCTAAGGATAAAGATCTCAGACCTGCTATGTTAACTCCCTCCCCCGCCCCATCCCCATCAATCTAACTGGAAGTTTATCCATTTTATTTATCTTTAGAAAGAACCAATGTTTGGCTTTGTTGGTCTTTCTTGTGTATTTCTTTTCTATTTCATTAATTTTTGTTCTTTAGCATTTTATACCTTCTACTTATTTTGGGTGGGTTATTTTACAGTTCTTTTCTTTAATGTTTTGAGTTATATGCTTAACTTCTTTTATTTCTAGTTTTTTTTTCCTCATATATGCATTGAAGGCTGTCATTTTCCTTCTAAGAATAGCTTGTATGTGTCCTAGAAATTTTGATTAGCAGTGCAAAATATTTTCTCATTTTCCTTCATTTCCAAACGTGTGGAAATTTTCTAGGTTTTTCTCCCTTGGTTATTTAGTTTTGACACAATTGCCCTGTGATCTGAGTATGTACTATGTAAGATTCTTATTCCTTTGATAAATACCTAATATTTGTCTTTTCCATTATTTATCAATTATTCGTACATTTCTGAGCTTCCATCTGGGATCATTTTCCTTGTACTTAAATCACATCCTTTTATTTTCTTTGAAGCAAATCTGCTAGTAAGGAATGTTGTTCGTTTGTGTTTGTCTTTCAAAAAAAGTCTTTGCTTTCTGTTTAAGAGAGTGTTTTCACAGGATATAGAGCTCTACGTTGGCAGTTAGTTACATTTGATATGCTCAAGATAACATTACACTGTTCGGCTGGCTTTTATTTGCATTGCTTCTATTGAAAGGTCAGACATTCCTTAGTGGGTCTTTTTTTATTTTATTTTTCTGGATGCATCGAAGCTTTCTCTTTGACTTTGGCTTTCAACACTTTTACAATAATATGCCTAGGTGTGGGTTTCTTTATATTTATCTTGCTTGGATTTTATGGCCCTTGCATCTATAAAATAATGTCATTTGTCACTTCTAGAAAATGCTCAGCTATTACTGTTTCAGGTATTGCTATGGTCCCATTCTTTCTCTTCTCCATATAAGATTTCAGTTTCATATATGAGACCTTCCTCATATGTGTCTTATATTCTCATGTGTTTTTCATCCTGTTGTTTTCCCTTGCTTCATTCTACAGATTTTCTTCTGACCTATCCTCTAGTTCAGTAGTTCTTTTTTAAAATTTTATTTGTTTCTGACTGTGTTGGGTCTTCGTTGCCATGTGGGCTTTTCTCTAGTGAGGCATGGGCTCTAGGGCACTCAGGTTTCAGTAGTTGTGGCATGTGGACTCAAAGAGTTGCAGCTCCCAGGCTCTAGAGCACAGGCTCAGCAGTTGTGGTACACAGGCTTAGAAGCTGCGAGGCATGTGGTATCTTCCTCGATCAGGGATCGAACTCCCGTTTCCTGCATTGGTAAGGCGAATCCTTTACCAACGAGCCACCAGGGAAGCCCCAGTTCAGTAGTTCTGTTTCAGCTATATCTAATCTATTGGTAAACTCACCCACTGATTTCTTATAGACATATTTTAATGTTCTAATTTTTAATTCAATCCTTTTCCCTATAATTTCCATTTTGCTGCCAAACCCTCTATTTTGCTTTCTATTTAAATCACAGGCTTTTCTAAAGTCCATGTCCAGTAAATAGCTCTCCCACGTTTATTTCCATTGTTTTTCTCTTGGTTTTGGATTGAGTCTTATCTCTTGATATGCCAGTATTAATTTCTAAAAGTTCTATAGAGTTTCTGGATGATGCTGTCTTCGCCCCGAGAGGAGTTCTGTTTGCTTAAATGAGGCTCTTGAGGGTACTCTTAAGGTGCTTGGTGGCACTAACATTCAGAAATTTTCTGGAACTTTTCTGTTCTAGAGTTTTTCTTTGGGTTCAAATCTATTGTATCACTTTTTTATGGTTTCAGTTTCCCTCAGTTTTTTGACATTGATTTTTTATGCATAGTCACTTATATGTGATAATTCCAATATCTGAACTCATATTGCATCTGTTTTGATCAACTTTATCTTCTGATTTTTTTTTTTACTTATAGTAACATTTCTTTGCATGCCCTGGTTATCTTTATTTTTTTCTCTAGATATTACATTTGAAACATTTTTTTTTTTTTAGGAATAATTTGAGGCTAAAGTGAAGATGTTTTCTTCCCAAG
This sequence comes from Ovis canadensis, assembly GCF_042477335.2. NCBI lineage: Eukaryota > Metazoa > Chordata > Mammalia > Artiodactyla > Bovidae > Ovis > Ovis canadensis. The sequence continues at coordinate 107,075,738 of NC_091250.1, read as the reverse complement.
ATTTTTTTTCTTCTGTGTTCATGGGCTACTGTGCCAGATATCAATTTTCAGCTTCGAATCACTCCTTTTTGCTCTGCTTTGTGAAACTGGAGGGGGCCTCTGCAGACAGTTCTCCTTTTGCCGGCTTGTATGATTTTAGGCATTGTCAGTAGAGGCTTCCATACCTGGTGGGTCCTTTTTTTGGCATGAAGTGAGCAGATCACTGGGGGCAGGAGAAGAAGGAGACGACCGAGGATAAGGTGGCTGGATGGCATCACTGACTCGATGGACGTGAGTCTGAGTGAACTCCGGGAGTTGGTGATGAACAGGGAGGCCTGGTGTGCTGCGATTCCTGGGGTCGCAGAGAGTCGGACACGACTGAGCGACTGAACTGAACTGAACTGAGCAGATCATCATATGGTGGACTTGGTAGCTTGTGTCAACATCATTCATGGAACACTTCTGGTGCACCTGCACTTTCTCCACTTGGCTGGCTGATGTCCTGTGGCAAATGTCTTCACCACTGGCAGTCTGTACATTCCTATGGCACCCATGCCTTCTCTAATGAAGTTGGAATCTCAGCTTTGGTCCGTTAGTAAGAAAAGCAGAGCAATAGAGGAAGAGAGAGGGGGATGGGGGATAATATGAAACAGCCTGTGTTTTAATTTAATTCAGAAGTGTATTGTTCAATCTCTGCCTATTTTGAGATTTTCCAGTTATCTCTGTGTTATTGATTTATAGTTTAATTCCATTTGATCTAACAGAAGGCATTGCATGATTTCTGTGTTTCAATTTGTTAGTGTGGTCTGTGGCCCACAGAGTGGTATATCTTGGTGCATATTCCACGAGGTTAAGAAAAAAGTTACTTCTTCTGTTGTTGGATGAAGTAGTCTATAGATGCCAGTTCTATCCAGTTGTTGGATTGTGTTCTTGAGTTCAACTCAGGCCTTACTGATTACCTGCCTGCTTGGATCTATTTCTGTAAATGTTGACATTTCCAACTATGATAGTAGATTCATGTATTTCTCCCTGCAATTCTCAATTTTTGCATCACATAGTTTGATTCTTTCTTGTTAGGTGCATTTTGTTGTTGTTGCTCAGATGCTAAGTTGTGTCCAAGGCTTTGTGGATACAAACTGTAGCGTGCCAGGATCCTCTGTCCTCCACTATCTCCCAGAGTTTGCTCAAATTCACATCCATTGAGTTGATGATGCTATCTAACCATCTCATCCTCTGCTGCCCTCTTCTCCTTTGCCTTCAATCTTTCCCAGCATCAGGGTCTTTTCCAATGAATCAGTTCTTTGCATCAGGTAGCCAAAGTATTGGAGTTTCAGCTTCAGCATTAGTCCTTTCAATGAATATTCAGGGTTGATTTCCTTTAGGATTGACTGGTTTGATCTCCTTCCTTGCAGTCCAAGGGACTCTCAAGAGTCTTCACCACCTCAGTTCAAAATCATCAATTCTTTGACACTCAGACTTCTTTATGGTCCAACTCTCACATCCGTACATGACTATTGGAAAAACCATAGCTTTGACTAGATGGACCTTTGTTAGAAAAACGATGTCTCTGCTTTTTAATGTGCTGTCTAGGTTTGTCATAGCTTTTCCTCCAAAGAGCAAGTGTCCTTGAGTTTCATGGCTGCAGTCACCATCTGCAGTGATTTTAGAGCCCAGGAAAATAAAATCTGTCGCTGTTTCCACTTTTTCCCCTTCCATTTGCCGTGAAGTGATGGGACTGGATGCCATGATCTTAGTTTTTTGAATGTTGCGTTTCAACCAGCTTTTTCAATCTCTTCTTTCACCCTCCTCAACAGGCTTTTTAGTTCGTCATCACTTTCTACCTTTAAAGTGGTATCATCTGCATATCTGAGGTTATTGATATTTTTCCCAGAAATCTTGATTCTAGCTTGTGATTCGTTCAGCCTGGCATTTTAGGTGATGTCTCTGCATATAAGTTAAATAAGCAGGGTGACAGTATACAGCCTTCTTGTACTCCTTTCCCAATTTTGAACCAGTCAGATATTCTGTGTCTGGTTTTAACTGTTGTTCTTGACCCTAAATGATGATGCTGTCAAAGTCCTGAATTCAATATGTAAGCAAAATTGGAAAACTCAGCAGTGGCCACAGAACTGGAAAAGTTGAGTTTTCATTCTAATCCCAAAGAAGGGCAATGCCAAAGAATGTACAAACTACTGTACAATTTTGCTTATTTCACATGCTAGTAAGGTTGTGTTCAAAATCCTTCAAGCTAGGCTTTAGCAGTACATGACCTGAGAACTTATAGTTTACAAGATAGTTTCAAAGAGGCAGAGGAACCAGAGATCATATTGCTAGCATTCTTTGGATCATGGAGAAAGCAAGGGAATTCCAGAAAAACATCTACATCTGCATCATTGACTATGCTAAAGCATTTGACTCTGTGGATTATGAACAGTGACAAATTCTTACAGAGATGGTAGTACCAGACCACCTTACCTGTCTCCTGAGAAACCTGTAAGTGGGTCAAGAAGCAACAGTTAGAACCAAACACAGAACAACTGACTGTTTCAAAATTGGGAAAGGAGCACACAAGGCTATCTATTGTCACCCTGCTTATTTAGCTTATATGCAGAGTATATCATGTGAAATGCCAGGCTGAAATAAAGATTGCTGGGAGAAATATCAACAACCTCAGATATGCAAGGAATACCACTCTAATGGCAGAAAGTGAAGAGGAACTAAAAAGCCTGTTGAGGAAGGTGGAAGAGGAGATTGAAAAAGCTGTTTTGAAACTCAGCATTCAAAAAATTAAGATCATGGCATCTGGTCCCATCACTTCATGGCAAATAGAAGGGGAAAAAGTAGGAACAGTGACAGATTTTGTTTTCCTGAGCTCCAAAATCACTGTGGACAGTGACTGCAGCCATGAAATTCAAGGACGTTGCTTCTTGGAAGGAAAGTATAAAAATGTTAATCGCTCAGTAGTGTATGACTTTTTGCTACTCCAGGGACCTGTCGCCCACCAGGCTCCTCTGTCCATGGAATTCTCCAGGCAACAATACTAGAGTGGGGTGCCATTCCCTTCTCCAGGGGATCTTTCCCACCCAGGGATCGAACCTGGGACTCCTGTGTTCACAGGAAGACTCCTTACCATCTGAGACAAACCTAGACAACATATTAAAAAGCAGAGACATCATTTTTCTGACAAATGTCATTATAGTCAAAGAACCACAGACAGGTCATGGTGGAGAGTTCTGACAAAACGTGGTCCACTGGAGAAGGGAATGGCAAACCACTTCAGTATTCTTGCCTTGAGAACCCCATGAACAGTATGAAAAGCAAAAATATAGGACACTGAAAGATAAACTCCCCAGGTCGGTAGGTGCCCAATTTGCTACTGGAGATCAGTGGAGAAATAACTCCAGAAAGAATGAAGAGATGGAGCCAAAGCAAAAACAACACCCAGTTGTGGATGTGACTGGTGATGGAAGTAAAGTTCAATGCTGTAAAGAGCAATGTTGCATAGGAACCTGGAATGTTAGGTCCATGAATCAAGGCGAATTGAAAGTGGTCAAACAGGAGATGGCAAGATTGAACATCAACATTTTAGAAATCAGCAAACTAAAATGGACTGGAATGGGTGAATTTAACTCAGATGACCACTATATCTACTATTATGGGCAAGAATCCCTTAGAAAAAATGGAGTAGCCATCATAGTCAACAGAAGAGTCCAAATGCAGTACTTGGATGCAATCTCAAAAATGACAGAATGATCTCTGTTCCTTTCCAAGGCAAACCATTCAATATCACAGTAATCCAAGTCTATGCTCTAACCAGTAATGCTGAGGAAGCTGAATTTGAATGGTTCTGTGAAGACCTGTAAGACTTTCTAGAACTAACACCCCAAAAGATGTCCTTTTCATTATAGGGGACTGGAATGCAAAAGTAGGAAGTCAAGAAACACCTGGAGTAACAGGCAAATTTGGCCTTAGAGTACCAAATGAAGCAGGGCAAAGGCTAATAGAGTTTTGCCAAGAGAATGCACTGGTCATAACAAACACCCTCTTCCAACAACACAAGAGAAGACTCTACACATGGACATCACCAGATGGTCAATACCGAAATCAGATCGATTATATTCTTTGCAGCCAAAGATGGAGAAGCTCTATACAGTCAGCAAAAACAAGACGGGGCGCTGACTGTGGCTCAGATCATGAACTCCTTATTGCCAAATTCACACTTAAGAAAGTAGGGAAAACCACTAGAACATTCAAGTATGACCTAAATCAAATCCCTTATGATTATACAGTAGAAGTGTGAATAGATTCGAGGGATTAGATCTGATAGACAGAGTGCCTAAAGAACTATGCACAGAAGTTCGTGACATTGTACAGGAGGCAGGGATCAAGACCATCCCCAAGAAAAAGAAATGCAAAAAGGCAAAATGGCAGTCTGAGGAGGCCTTACAAATAGCTATGAAAAGAAGAGAAGCAAAAGGCAAAGGAGAAAAGGAAAGATATACCCATTTGAATGCAGAGTTCAAAAGAATAGCAAGGAGAGATAAGAAAGCCTTCCTCAGTGATCAATGCAAAGAAACAGAGGAAAACAATAGAATTGGAAAGACTGAGATCTCAAGAAAATTAAAGATACCAAGAGAACATTTCATGCAAAGATGGGCACAATAAAGGACAGAAATTGTATGGATCTAACAGAAGCAGAAGATATTAAGAAGAGGTGGCAAGCATACACAGAAGAACTATACAAAAAAGATCTTCATGACCCAGATAATCACGATGGTGGTATCGCTCACCTAGAGCCAGACATCCTGTAATGTGAAGTCAGGTGGGCCTTAGGAAGCATCATTACAAACAAAGCTAGTGGAGATGATGGAATTCCAGTTGAACTGTTTCAAATCCTGAAAGATGATGCTGTGAAAGTGCTGCACTCAATATGCCAGCAAATTTGGAAAACTCAGCAGTGGCCACAGGACTGGAAAAGGTCCGTTTTCATTCCAATCCCAAAGAAAGGCAATGCTAAAGAATGCTCAAACTACCACACAGTTGCACTCATCTCACACGGTAGTAAAGTAATTCTCAAAATTCTCCAAGCCAGGCTTCAGCAATGTGTGAACCATGAACTTCCAGGTGTTCAAGCTGGAATTAGAAAAGGGAAAGGAACTAGAGATCAAATTGCCAACATCTGCTGGATCATGGCAAAAGCAAGAGAGTTCCAGAAAAACAACTACTTCTGCTTTGTTGTTTATGGCAAAGCCTTTCACTGTGTTGACCACAACAAACTGTGTAAAATTCAGAAAGAGATGGGAATACCAGACCACCTGACCTGCATCCTGAGAAATTCGTATGCAGTTCAAGAAGCAACAGTTAGAACTGGACATGGAACAACAGACTGGTTCCAAATTAGAAAAGGAGTACATCAAGGCTGTATATTGTCACCATGCTTATTTAACTTCTATGCAGAATACATCATGCGAAATACCAGGCAGGATGAAGCACAAGCTGGAATCAAGATTGCTGGGAGAAATATCAGTAACCTTAGATATGCAGATGATACCACCCTTATGGTGGAAAGTGAAGAAGAACTAAAGAACCTCTTTAAAGAGGAGAGTGAAAAAGTTGCCTTAAAACTCAACATTGAGAAAACAAAGATTATGGCATCTGGTCCCATCACTTCATGGGAAATAGATGGGGAAACAATGGAACCAGTGTGAGACTTTATTTTTTTGGGCTCCAAAATCACTGCAGATGGTGACTGCAGTCATGAAATTAAAAGATGCTTGCTTGTTGGAAGAAAAGTTAAGACCAACTTAGCATATTAAAAAGCAGAGACATTACTTTGCCAACAAAGGTCCATCTAGTCAAAGCTATGGTTTTTCCAGTAGTCATGTATGGATGTGAGAGTTGGACTATAAAGAAAGCTGAGCACCGAAAAATGGATGCTTTTGAACTGTGGTGTTGGAGAAGACTCTTGAGAGTCCCTTGGACTGCAGGGAGATCCAACCAGTCCATCCTAAAGGAAATCAGTCCTGAATATTCATTGGAAGGACTGATGCTGAAGCTGAAGCTCCCATACTTTGGCCACCTGATGCAAAGAGCCGACTCATTTGAAAAGACCATAATGCTGGGAAAGATAGAAGGCGGGAGGAGAAGGGGACGACAGAGGCTGAGATGGTTGGATGGCATCACCAACTCAATGGACGTGAGTTTGAGTAAACTCTGGGAGTTGGTGATGGACAGGGAGGACTGGCGTGCTGCAGTCCATGGCGTCACAAAGAGTCAGACACAACCGAGTGACTGATCTGAACTGATGTTTTTTCCATTAGTAATGCATGGATGTGAGAGCTGGATCATACAGAATGCTGAGTGCTAAAGAATTGATGCTTTCTAACTGTGGTCCTGGAGAAGACTCTTGAGAGTCCCTTTGACTACAAGAATATCAAACCAATAAATTATAAAGGAAATCAACCCTAAATATTCATTGGAAGGACTCATGCTGAAGCTGATGGTCTAATACTTTGGCCACATGATGAGAACTGACTCACTGGAAAAGACCCTGATGGTGGGAAAGATTGAGGGCAGGAGGAGTAGGGGGCAACAGAGGTTGAGATGGTTGATTGGCATCACTGGCTCAATGGACATTAGTCTGAGCAAAATCCAGGAAGTAGTGGAGGACAGAGGAGCCTGATGTGCTACAGTCTATGGGATCGCAGAGTCGGATACGACTCAGTGACTAAACAACAACAAATAGTTGATTTAAAATGTTCTGTTAGTTTCTGGTGTACAGCAAAGTGAATCAGTTACACATATACATACAATCATTTTTAAAGAATATTATTTTCCCATATTGCATTACAGAGTGTCCTTCTCTTTTCTTATTGTATTCTGAATAGATTCTGAATTCGTTCCTTTTTGATTGTTTCTTATCTTGCAACAAAGTGAGACCCTTCTGGACCAGCTATCTGAAGGAGGTTCATTTTCAGGAGAAGCTGTGGTCTTGTTCCAGGCTAGCAGGAATCCACCCTGGTTCACAGTGATATTCCTAACAACAGAAGCCCGAGTGTGGGATTTATTTACATTCTCCTTAATTTCTCTGAAACTTGTAATTGCAGATTTGTTCATAATGAATTGTTTTGCCTTCCACTTGGTTTCACTGACAGACTGCTTCCAGCAAATGAGTTTCTATGGGATTGTTCACCCCTCCTCTCTTGTTTCCTGGTACCATTCAGTTCTTAGGATGCTTTCACTGACAGTCTGTGAACCCTGTTCTCATTAAATCAAAGAAGGGTAATTTTTTGGTTTTGTTTTTCTTTTCAGGGTATGTCATCAGCTTTGGAAAACTCTGCTCTGCTAGCTTTGTAACCACAGATAATCTTATGGTATATCCCTAGACTCCTGTTTGACCTTGATGGTGCCACCTCATTTGTTGGGGGTCGGGGTCCTCAGTTCAGTTCAGTCGCTCAGTCGTGTCCGACTCTCTGCGACCCCATGAATCGCAGCATGCCAGGCCTCCCTGTCCATCACCAACTCCCAGAGTTCACCCAGATTCATGTCCATCGAGTCAGTGATGCCATCCAGCCATCTCATCTTCTGTCGTCCCCTTCTCCTCCTGCCCCCAATCCCTCCCAGCATCAAAATCTTTTCCAGTGAGTCAACTCTTTGCAAGAGGTGGCCAAAGTACTGGAGTTCTAGATCCTTCTTAATTTCATCAGAGATGAAGCTACCTTCTTTTTCTCATTGGCTTTATTGTGTTCTCTGAGAGGAGAATGGAGCAGTAAGGATATAGTTTCACAATTTATACTGTTTATGCATTTTATTTAGATGTTTTTCTTGTGCTGAGATCTATTTTATGCTGTGACTATTACTAATAATTGGGTCCTCTAAAAAATTATTTTTCACTTTTTTTTTTTGATAGCAACTAAGGCATGAAAATCTGGTGAATTTGTTGGAAGTATGTAAGAAAAAAAAGCGATGGTACCTAGTCTTTGAATTTGTTGACCATACGGTTCTTGATGACTTGGAGCTCTCTCCAAATGGACTAGACTACCAACTAGTTCAAAAGTATTTGTTTCAGGTTATCAGTGGGATTGGATTTTGTCACAGTCACAATGTAAGTATTCAGTTTAAATAATTATTTATAAAGTTGAAAAGTTGGGAGCATATACAGTGAATACCCATATACCTATTGCTGAATTCTATACTTGCTAACATTTTGTTATATTTGTTTTATGAAATATTTATTCATCTTTTCTTCCATTTGTCTACTTATTAATCTGCCTGATTTATTTATGCATTATTTGAAAGTAAGTTACAGACATCAACTTCAACTCTATATACTTGAGCTATGCATGTTATTAACTAGCCTTTACTGTGGATATCTAGGATATAATAGAAGTTAGTAGCTTTAGCCTATGCAAAATGCTCAGCAGTGTCAGTTTCTGGTCCTCTGAGAGTTTACAATAAACATATTTTCAAAATTTTCAAAATAAAATTTACTTGTATTAGAGAATTAGACCTAATTGAATTGTGGTGTTGGAGAAGACTTTTGAGAGTCCCTTGGACTTGCAAGGAGATACAACCAGTTCATTCTAAAGGAGATCAGTCCTGGGTGTTCTTTGGAAGGACTGATGCTAAAGCTGAAACTCCAATACTTTGGCCATCTCATGTGAAAAGTTGACTCATTGGAAAAGACTCTGATGCTGGGAGGGATTGGGGACAGGAGGAGAAGGGGACGACAGAGGATGAAATGGCTGGATGGCATCACTGACTCGATGGACATGAGTTTGGGTGAACTCCAGGAGTTGGTGATGGACAGGGAGGCCTGGCGTGCTGCGATTCATGGGGTCGCAAAGAGTCAGACACGACTGAGCGACTGAACTGAACTGAACTGACTGAGAATTTGTACTATTGTTTCCCAGTGTCCTGTTTTCTCTTTCCATAGTCTCTTTTATAACCAACTGACCTTTTTTACATTTATAATTTTTACAAATGTAAAAATTTATGTTTTTTGCCTCTTTACATTTATAATTGCTTGATGTATGCCTCCACCTGGGTGCTCAGAAATCCACCTAAAAACACATATTGCTGAAACTAAACTGCTAATTATTCTTAACCACAATTAACCTTCTCTAGACTTTTCTATTTTTGTTAATGGATCCACCATTCCTTTAGATTCCCAAGTTTAAGGAAAGTATCTGAGATTACTTCCTAAATTCTGTTGATTTAGAATATTTCTACATTCCACCTCTTCCTTTCCATTCCCTTGAGCACCAGACTAGCACTGGCCCTTTGTTTTTGTTGTTCAGTTGTTAAGTCATGTCCAAGTCTTTGAAACCCCACAGACTGCAGCATACCAGGCTTCCCCGTCCTTCACTATCTCCTGGAATTTGCTCAGACTCATGTCCATTGAGTTGGTGATGCTGTCCAACCATGTCATCCTCTGTCATCCCCTTCTCCTCACACCCTCAATCTATCACCTCCTATTTGTCCCACTGCTCTTCTTCCCACTTCTAGTCACCCTCTTTGCTTTATCTTGTTTATGGCCTTCTTTAAATGTTCAGTATCTTCTTTAAACACCATATGGGTCATGTCATGGGTTCCCATGGGTTCCTATCACCTTGACATGAACTCAGACTTCCCAGGCTGGCAGTTGAGGCATAACCTGTTAAGTAACCTCTACTCCAGGAAAAACATTTCCCTAGTGGCTACTGGTCTACTCTCATTCTCACTCTTTTGCTCTTTTTGTCCCCTTCACTTGGATTGCCCTTTCATTTCTACATTTATCTAGGTCACATTAGTATTAAAGACCTGTCTTAGAGCCCACCTTTTTCTTCAAAAATTTTCCCTGACCACCGCAGTCTTCAGTGATAGCTTTACTGTCTTAGTCTTGAGAGCCCTCATTATCAGAGCAATTGATTGGAAATTCACTGAAGGCAAAAGAAGGGGCTGGCAGAGGATAAGATAGTTAGATAGCATCACCAATTCAATGGACATGAATTTGAGTGAACTCCAGGAGATAGTGAAAGACAGAGGAACCTGGTATGCCACAGTCTTTGGGGTCACAAAGAGTTGGACATGCCTTAGTGACTGAACAACAACAGCAACATATATTTCACCCAATATCATTATTCGTTTAAGTACAATTTAATTGTTTAAATAAAATTTCAAGCATAAATGTTCTTTTTTCCCCAGCTAGGTCTCAGGTTCTTTAAACTCAGGAACAACTTTATCTGCTTCTATCTGTCTTCATTATAGGAACAGAACCAGTGCCCTGCATGTAACAAGTGCTAAAAAAAAGTTAATTTGCTTAACTTGATGTGCCGATCAATATATGTCATACTCTGCTTTTTATATCATAGATTATACACAGAGATATTAAGCCAGAGAACATATTAGTCTCCCAGTCTGGTGTTGTCAAGCTATGTGATTTTGGATTTGCACGGACACTGGCAGCTCCTGGGGAGGTGTATACTGATTATGTGGCAACGCGATGGTATAGAGCTCCAGAGCTGTTGGTTGGTGATGTCAAGTATGGCAAGTAAGATGTCGTTAGCAAGGTGGGGGTGCAGAGGGCAGACTTGACTCTCTTTTTTTCATAAAGTGGAATATGTTTTCAATATAATGACAGTCCCTCTAATTGGGCTTCCTTGGTAGCTCAGCAGTAAAGAATCTGCCTGTCAATGTAGAAGCCACGAGTTCGATACCTTGGTTTCGGAAGATCCTCTGGAGAAGGAAACGACACCCCACTCCAATACTCTTGCCTGGGAAATCCCATGGACAGAGGAACCTGGTGGCTACAGTCCTTGGGGTTTCAGAAAGAGTCAGACATGACTTAGTGACTCAATACTTGCCCTCTGCGATGGCCCACACCCTTGTCTGTGGAGTGTGTTTCTGTCTAAATAGATCCTACTTCTTAGATTAAGAAAAAAGAAATCCCTCTAATACTGAAAGGAAGTTTTCAGTTTAGAAAACTTGAGAAAGTGATTTGTAATCATTTTTATGTTTCCCCTTTAAACATTCTTGTGAAATGGGTTGGTATGAGTATGATTATTTTAGAGGTAGAGAAATCCAGGTGAGTAAGTGGTCTGTTTTTAACAGTAAGTTAGAAATAGATATATTTATCACTTGTAAAGAGAGGTAACATTGATTAGGTAAGTCTGACACTTGCATTGAGGCCGAGCTGAGTGGGCAAGGGTGGGGGTAGAAATGGAATTAAGTGAACCATTTTAAAAATACAAATCATCTTCATAAATGAATTCTTCAAAGAAGAAGGGATTGCAGGTTTTACCAGTTTCAATAGAAATTATTCTAAAATATTTTCTATAATTTCTCTGTTTTTAGAGCATATATCACTTAATATTTTCTTGATTACTCTGAGCTCTCATTTACTGCCATGCTGTAATTTCCGCCAGCTATGGCCTTAAGCAATTTCAAGGTAGCTGTTCCTATGGTAATGATGCCAGAATATTCTAAGTTCTTGTGACCAATTTTTAAGAGAGTTTTTCTGTTTTCTCAGTATTAGCTTTCTGTTCTCCTTGTTGTTTGTTTCCCCAGTCACCATCTTGTTCTGGCATGCTGTTTTCAGTGTCTAGTTGGATAGACTGATGAACCTTGTTCAAATTATGTGTAAACAAAAATGAGTAGCCTCTGAAAACAAACCTGGAAGGCTTATTTCCAGAATTAAGTATACTTAACAAGCATTTTGACTCTTTGGAAGCCTTGTGTCACATGCTTGAAGTTTCCTGAAATCTGATTTATGTAATATTGGAAGTTAATACTTAAAGTTTATAGAAAAAAAAAACTTGAGCATAATTTAAGGCTTACTATTACTTTTCTTGATACCAAGAATACAAAAATAGTAATATGCAAACGACAGAGGATGAGATGGTTAGATGGCATCACCAACTCAATGAACATGAGTTTGAGTAAACTCTGGGAGATAGTGAAGAACAGGAAAGCCTGGTGCACTGCAGTCCATGAGGTGGCAAAGAGTTAGACATGACTTAGTGACTGAACAACAACAGCAACAATATACAAAACAGATTCAGTCATAGTGAACATATTAGGTGTTGGTGATGGACAGGGAAGCCTGGAGTGCTGCAGTCTATGGGATCGCAAAGAGTCCAACATGACTGAGCGACTGAACTGAACTGAAACCTATTAGGATCCCGGATTTTACATCACATTGCTTTTCTTTCAGGGCTGTTGATGTGTGGGCCATTGGCTGTCTGGTAACTGAAATGCTTATGGGGGAGCCCCTCTTTCCTGGAGATTCTGATATTGATCAGCTATATCATATTATGGTGTGTTTAGGTAAGATTATGCATCTGTATTTTAAATTTTAGTTATTTTTTCCTATGTGGTTTTGTTTGTATTGATTTTGCAAGTTGTTGGTTCACTAAAGATGATGCGTGTTTTGAATGAATATAGGGAGCAAATAGGAAAGCATCTCTCTCTCTCTCTATATATATATATATAGATGTATATATTCATATATTCATTCATTCATCCTCTGCCTGGCTTTTGTCTATCTGACATATGATCCTAATAATGCTTTTACGTGTCCTCCTGCCCAGCTCCCCTCTAAAGAACAGAGCAGACACTGGACATTTTTCTGCACTTTTGCATTCAGTAAGTCACACGTAGAGAGAATACAAATGATCATATTATCTTTGGGTCAGCAAGCATTTGGTATAATATGACTATTACCTCATTCTCATCTTTACATTGAGTGGCACAGGGACTTCCAAGGTAATTTAATCTTGCCTCAGTTAGGACTTTTGCTGTTTGGACAGAATTTCAAAGCAACATTATCAAAGTCTTCTCATATTTGTTGAAATGTCAACTTTCTGTTGGGTGAAGGAGTTTGGAAAATGGAAATTATGGGAAATATCTTGAGGATTAAATGTTTAGGTTAGAAATTCCATAAACAACACAGTGGTTTCTTACAGCAGAATTTTCATATGTATATTTTATATCCAGTCAGTTAGTCAGTTCAGTCACTCAGTCGTGTCCAGCTCTTTGTGACCCCATGGACTGCAGCACACCAACTTTCCTATCCATTGCCAACTCCCGGAGCTTACTCAAACTCATGTCCATTGAGTCAGTGATACCATCCAACCATCTCATCCTCTGTCATCCCCTTCTCCTCCCGCCTTCAATCTTTCCCAACATCAGGGTCTTTTCTAGTGAATCAGTTCTTCTCATCAGGTGGCCAAAATATTGGAGTTTCAGCTTCAGCATCAGTCCTTTCAATGAATATTCAGGACTGATTTCCTTTAGGATAGGTTGATTGGATCTCCTTGCAGTCCAAGGGACTCTCAAGAGTCTTCTCCAACACCACAGTTCAAAAGCATCAATTCTTCCATGCTCAGCTTTCTTTATAGTTCAACTCTCATATCCATACATGACTACTGGAAAAACCATAGCTTTGACTAGATGGACCTTTGTTGGCAAAGTAATGTCTCTGCTTTTTAATATGCTGTCTAGGTTGGTCATAGCTTTTCTTCCAAGGAGTAAGTGTTTTTTAATTTCATGGCTGCAGTCACCATCTGCAGGGATTTTGGAGCCTCCCAAAAGAAAGTCTCTCATCTCTTACTGTTTCCATGGTTTCCGCATCTGTTTGCCATGATGTGATGGGATCAAATGCCATGATCTTAGTTTTCTGAATGTTGAGTTTTAAGCCAACTTTTTCACTCTCCTCTTTCAAGAGGCTCTTTAGTTCTTCTTCGCTTTCTGCCATAAGGGTGGTATCTTCTGTGTATCTGAGGTTACTGATATTTCTCCCAGCAATCTTGATTCCAGCTTGTGCTTCATCCAGCCTGGTATCTCGCATGATGTACTCTGCATAGACGTTAAATAAGCAGGGTGACAATATACAGCCTTGACATACTCCTTTCCTGATTTGGAACCAGTCTGTTGTTCCATGTCCAGTTCTAACTGTTGCTTCTTGACCTGCATACAGATTTCTCAGGATGCAGGTCAGGTGGTCTGGTATTCCCTAGAATTTTCCATAGTTTGTTGTGATCCACACAGTCAAAGGCTTAGGCGTAGTCAATAATGCAGAAGTAGATGTTTTTCTGGAACTCTCTTGCTTTTTCAATGATCCAGTGGTTGTTGGCAATTTGATCTCTGGTTCCTCTGCCTTTTCTAAATCCAGCTTGTACATCTGGAAGTTCACTTACTGTTGAAGTCTGGCTTGGAGAATTTTGAGCATTACTTTGCTAGGGTGTGAGATGAGTGCAGTTGTGGGTAGTTTGAGCATTCTTTGGGATTGGAATGAAAACTGACCCCTTCCAGTCCTGTGGCCACTGCTGAGTTTTCCAAATTTGCTGGCATATTGAGTGTAGCACTTTTACAGCATCATCTTTTAGGATTTGAAATAGCTCCACTGGAATTCCATCACCTCCACTAGCTTAGTTCGTAGTGATGCTTCCTAAAGCCCACTTGACTGCATTCCAGTATGTCTGGCTCTAGGTGATTGATCAACCATCGTGGTTATCTGGGTATTTTATATTAGGTTAGGTATTAAAATTGAAAGTGATTAAATCAGGCAAAAATCACTTGGGTAAAAATCAAATTCTTAAAGAGTGGAAGTTATTTATTTAGATTAGATTCTGACCATACAACTATTAGTATTTTCACTTTGGGTCAGCATTTTGTGCTTTGTTGTTGGAAATAAAGTATTTTTTTATACAATTATAAGAAATTATGCAATGTTCTTTACCTGTCCTTTTCCTAAGCTCCACCCTCATGTCTTCAAGTTTCTACACAGTGGCGTGGGAACTTTTTGAATGAGTATGTTGAGATATGAATGTCAATTTCCTTTGAGTTGACTTTGTGTCAAAACCACCATAATGACTGCCAGGCACCACCACAATAAGAGCACTGTCTTTGGTTGCTTTTGCATGCTGAGAGAGTCCCCACTTTACATACTGAGTTCCTCTCAACTCTACTCCTCACTGCCTGTCCTGTGATGCATAATGACAGAGATGTGTGCCATTCTCACTGCCAGGGAATCTAATTCCAAGACATCAGGAGCTGTTTTATAAAAATCCTGTGTTTGCTGGAGTGAGGTTGCCTGAAATCAAAGAAATGGTACCTCTTGAAAGACGCTATCCCAGACTCTCTGAAGTTGTGATTGATTTAGCAAAGGTAATCAATACTTTTTTTTTTTGCTCTTTCTGACAGGGAATTTATATTATGGGGATTTGATTTTCTCTTTTTCTTTTCTGATCTACTTGATCTTTTCGGTCAACAGTTTCCTCTGACAACTTAAATTTTTGTACATTAAGAAAGGAGAAAGGGGCGACAGAGGATGAGATGGTTAGACAGCATCACTGACTCAATGGACAGGAATTTGAGCTAATGTGGGGAGACAGTGGAGGACAGGGGAGCCTGGTGTGCTGCAGTCCATGGGGGCACAAAGAGTAGGATACAACTTAGCCGCTGAACAACAACAACAACATTAAGAAAGAGTTTAATTTGGTGGGAACAGAGATGGAGGAATGTCAGAGATAAAGGCCTGAAAATTTTGCTTGTTTTTTTAAAAAAATCATTTTGTATTATCTAGTGTGTTTTAAGTGTGAAAACAGTCCCATAATGATGTGTTTTTAATGTTTAACATTTAAAATGTAGGCCTTGTATAAGTGGAAAAGAGAAGAAAATAGGATAAGAAAATAAAAAGACAAGTAGAGAAGTATTAAAGTCTAGGGCTTTAATTTAAAGTATTAAGGTCTACAGATCCTGTTCTGTAGTATATTGTTAAAAAGCAGTTTTGTTCAACCACTAGATTCACTGAAGCTAATTTTTACATGATCATCACCTTTGTCTTGTATTTAATTGAGGAAGATATTAGGGACATTCTCACTGGGGATCAAATTGTTTTTAAAAGTGGACCTTTTGAAATTATTAGCTCAAAAAAAACCTCATTAGTTAGGATTGTCCTAATGTGTTGTTTTTTTTAGGGGGTGGCCCACGCCATGTGGCATGTGAGATCTTGGATCTTGGTTCCCTGACCAGGAATCAAACCCAAACCCATGCCCTCTGCTGTGAAAGCACAAAGTCTTAACCCATTGGACGACTAGGGAGGTTCCTGTCCTAAAGTTGATAAAATAAATATCTCTAAAAGAGCAGGGTCACTAAGATATTTTTTGCTTTTTTGCTTCTTTAAATAACTCATTTTAAAAAAGTTTAGTAAGCTTATGAATAGTTATAACAAGTTCTTAGAAAAATACATTGTTATTTTTCTACATAATGTAACAGATCCAAATATTCCTTATTTAGACTAGCTTTATGATCTGTCTATAAAGAGATTTAAAAGGAATAAAGGTAAAATGATTGTCCAGCTTATGCCCCTTATGGTAGAATCATATGACTTTTTGAACATTTTATTATAGGAAATCTTAAACATAGAAAAGGAAGTAGAAAAAATAGTGGTGTCACGAACCCCCATAAGCTGGTCATTAGCTACAATGGTTAGAAATCTTTGGCAAATATTTCATCTATCCTTTCCACACACTTAGGAATTTTGTTTTCCTCATCAGTTTTTTACTGTGCGGCCTGGGGATCTTATTTCCTTGACTAAGAGTTGAACCTGTGCCCCCTTAGTGGAACCACAGAGCCTTAAGCACTGGACCACTAGGGAATTCCCTCAGCGACATATTTTTTTGGAGTATTTTGAAGCAAATTGCAGATATTATGGTATTTCACTTATAAATACCTTAATTATTTGTATAATTTTCTTGTTCATGTAAAGCTACTTATTGAGTCCCTTCTATTTTTACTAGCTGTGAGTGGTTCCACTGGGACAGAACAAGATATAATAAAATGTATATGAAAATGAAAGAACAAGATAAAATGAAATCATCTATGTCAAGTATCTAGCACAATAGTAAGCGCAGAGTAGTTCCCTTCCCTTCCATTCTGCAAATACTGCAAATTTTAAAAATTCTCAAAAATTTCATAATGTAAAATGTCTAATCAGTGCTCAAAGTTTCATTAATTTTCTCATAATTCCTTTTTATGGTTTGAATTAGGATCCACATGAAGTCTAGAGATCACAATCAGTTGATATGTCTCTTTAAGACAATTTACAAGCTCCTCTTCACCTCTTTGTTTTTTATTTAAACCTTGCCATTTATCTGTTAAAGAAAATAGGTTGTTTGTCCCATAGGATTTTTCACACAGTATAGTTTAATATGTTCTTCCATTTCCCATATTTTATATAAACTCATAGTAGAGCTAGAGCTTGATTGGAATTAGGTTGAATTTTTGGCAAGAATACTTCATAAGAGGTTTGTATATTCAGAGACACTGAATGTCTGGTTGTCTTTCTTTTTGTGATATTAGCAGTCATTGGTGGTCACTGTCTAGATTTGTGCTTTATTCCTTATCACTTATTATAGATGTTTAAAATTCATTGACTCTGAAGAAGAATTTTCTATGTTTACACATGTAAATGTAGGCAGTTTTTCTTTGATATGAACTATATATACTGAACTGATATATATTCCTTGGTTTCCCAGAAATGCTTACATATTGACCCAGACAAAAGGCCCTTCTGTGCTGAGCTCCTGCACCATGATTTCTTCCATATGGATGGATTTGCTGAGAGGTATGGTACTATGTGTTCTATGTCACATCAACCTAGAGTCAAAGTAAGGCTGCCATAGCAGTACATAACAGTAACAAACAGTATTTCTGTACCCACCTATTCTAACAGGATCTCAAATGTTTACCACCCTACCTCCATTCACCCTCAGCAACAACACATTCCTAGGAGTGGTTCCCTGTATTTGCTAAGTTAGGGCCCTTGGTTTTCACAAAGCAGTCCCTTCATGCCATTCTTTCTGTCCCTGTGATGACCTCTGTCACTCAGGTCACTGATTTCTGGTCTTGCTATCAGCTGTGCGATGCTATTATCTTGGGTCCTGATGTATTTGCAAAGGTGTCATCTCCTGTTGCTGCTGAACTTACACCACACCCAGTCCTATGACACTGCTGACTCTGTGAATGCACATGGAGACCCTGATGTGCCAAACCTGTGGGTGCCAGAGTAGCTGGCATGGTCTCCTGTGCTGCTCCAGCTGCGGGCATCAGTACAGCTGACAAAACAAAAAATAGGGAGATAAGTGGCAATGATATTGCTTTATGTTTTTGCTAATCTATTTATTATTTAACTTAGTAAAAGATAACTAGATCCTCGTATTTGCTTCCACATTTGATTTCTTATGATATGTTGTTTTGGTTGAAATACACAGAGAAATTGTGGCCTCACATACATATGTAGTTGGAAAATGGAAGAGAATTTTGATAGTTGTTTTAGGTCACCGTGGGTATTTTTCTTTGATTCCATACCAAAAACTTTGATACCATACCAAAACTTGACAGTGGTAGTTTCTTAAAGGTTGCTTGTATTGTGGAATCTGAAACCGTATCAATGAACTTTTCCCATTACATTAAAATCCACTTGTCTGTCTTGCACTTTGAGTAGATCATGCATGCTTTTGTAGAATCATTCATTAGTCATTTGGAAAATACTCTTTTGCTAACTTATGTAGAGCTTTATTTAATAATGTTGACATTTCATTGGACTATATAAAAAAGTTACATTCTCATCAGAAAAACCTTTAGTATTAGGAATCTGCTAAGTTCACGGTAGTGGATACAAGTTGAATGAAATTCTAATTTTTTATAAAAGTGTGAATTTTATCATTAACGCAAATATTATCGGATTTTTCCTTGAAGTAATAAACTCCTTTGTTCATTTTTTAAAAGAAAATATCTGCTGATTACCCCAAGTCTGAGTAGTAATAATTTTTCTGTCAGTTTTTCAAGTAATAATGTTCCATGAAGAAAAGTGGCTGGTTTAGCTTGTAACTCAACCAGCTACACAAGTGCTTTTCTTAAGACAACCATTGCACTTTTATTTGCAGCAAAGGTACCTTTTCAGGGGTATAGACTTAACAGTAAATATATATATTTACTGTTCCATCAGGGACGTTCTTAAAACTGCCCCCTCCCCAACTTAAATTTGAGAACTTGTGGCTAGAAGAATATAATAAAATCTGTGTAAGGTCTGTAAAGTTTGATGCCTCTGCTTCAATCTTGGTAAAGTACCTGCAGTTTACCCCCCCAGTGCTTTTTATTTCATCAAATGTCAGATGGTGAAAAAGAAGTCACCTTCATAATAAGATAAGAGCTTTGATCTTATGAACCTCCTGAAAGATTTTCAGAGATCCCCAGTGATCTGCAGAAACCTCATTTCTCATTTTGAATAACACAGTCTAGTTTAGTACTCAATTCTTAAAGATAAGTATCTTGAACACCAATTTTTCCTAGATTTATCTGTTTCATACAGTCTTATTGACAAATGTATTTTTGTGTAGGTTTCCTCAGGAACTGCAGTTAAAAGTACAGAAAGATTCCAGAAACATTTCTTTATCTAAAAAATCTCAAATCAGAAAGAAGGAAAAGGAAAAGGATGAATCTTTGGGTGAAGAGAGAAAAACACTTGTGGTACAGGTAAATTTCCATGTTTTAATGCATATTAAATTTCAAGTTTAATATATCCTTAAATTTGAGGGAGGTATCGGATATGAAGATCTTAAAAGTTTCCTGGGTGGTTAACAAGTTCACTTTTAGCTTAGTATAAAAATGTATTTTCTGTAGACATTACCTGTTTTAAAAAACATCTTAGGATATCATGTACTGAGTGCCTACTGTACACAAATCTGTACAATAGGGCTTGTCAGTAAATCATACTCATTCAAGAACATTTAGACATGCATGTGTACACTCATATGCAAATACATACACCATTTTTCCCCCTTAGATAATAGGAGAGAAAAATAGAATTTTTAGAATTTTGTATAAAGTAGAGCATTTAAAGGAGAAGGCAGTGGCACCCCACTCCAGTACTCTTGCCTGGAAAATCCCATGGATGGAGGAGCCTGGAAGGCTGCAGTCCATGGGGTCGCTGAGGTTCAGGCATGACTGAGCGACTTCACTTTGACTTTTCACTCTCCTGCATTGGAGAAGGAAATGGCAACCCACTCCAGTGTTCTTGCCTGGAGAATCCCAGGGACAGGGGAAGCTGGAGGGCTGCCGTCTATGGGGTCGCACAGAGTCGGACACGACTGAAGTGACTTAGCAGCAGCAGCAGAGCATTTAAAAATTGAGATTTGGGTACTCAGTTTATTTGAAATTTACTTTTCTTGGTAATTTATGCAGAATCTGTTCTCAGTAAGATAATTCAAATCTACCACCAACTCACTCACATTTTCTCAAATGAACCCAAAGAAGAAAGAGGACTCAATTTTGTGTTCCCTGACTCTAAATACAAGAGAACAGAAGTCAGAATGCTGGAGTCCTCTTTCATTGTTTTCCACTGAAATATAATTTGATATGTGTATACCTGCTTATGTGTATATATAATTTTTTAAAAGTTATTTATGTTTGACTGCACTGGTCTTCTTTGCTGCATGTGGGCTGTCTCTAGTTGCAGTGAGTGGTCTTCTCACTGCAGTTGCTTCTCTTATTGTGGAGCACGGACTCTAGGGCATGAGCTCAGCAGTTGCAGTACTCGGGCTTCAGAACTTGTGGCTCACAGCCTTAATTACCCCTTGGCAAGTAGAATCTTCCTGAATCAGGGACTGAACCTGTGTCTCCTGCATTGGCAGGTAGATTCTTAACCCCTGGACCACGAGGGAAGTTCTGTGTATACATCATTAAATCTGATATATATATATATATATGTCAGAGCTAGTGTGAGTTGCATTTTCATTTGAAATAGGTGTCTGACTGAGAATCCCAGGTTTAGTTTTACTTCCATAGGTAGAATAAGAAAAAACCGGAGCACAAGAAGGTGTTCTGTCTGGAATTCTGGTTTTGTTGACAAGTACTTCATAGGAAAAGGTGATTTTTCCTTCTCCTCAGATCATTAATGTTGTTAACTTTTTATAACAGGATACCAATGCTGATCCCCAAACTAAGGATTCTAAAGTATTTAAAATAAAAGGATCAAAAACAGATGGAGAAAAAGTGGAAAAAGCAAGTCGAGCTTCAAATGCCAGCTGTCTCAATGACAATGGGATGAGCCCCGTCAAAATAGTGCCTTCAACAAGCCTCCGAGATTGCAGCAATGGCAGCGTGGACCAAACAAGAAATCCAGGCATGGCAATTCCCCCACTCACACACAATCTTTCTGCAACAGCTCCCACTATTACTTCTGGAATGGGAACTATCTCAGGAATTCAGAGTTACAGGTATGAATTAGGAAAAGAAGAACAAAATGTTCTTACATATTTACAAGCTGCAAATATTAATCAGTCCAACCACCTGCATTATTACTTTCAGACTTCTGGATACTATTCATTTTTCAAAAAAATTATTTATTTATTTGGCTGTGTCAAGTCTTTCTTGCAAAACACAGGATCTTTCATTGCAGTGCACAGACTCTCTAGTTGTGTCTCACCAGCTTTAGAGGGCACAGCTCAGTAGTTGAGGTGCACAGGCTTAGTTGCTCTGTCGTATGTGGGATCTTAGTTCCCTGACTAGGAATTGAACCCATGTCCCCTGCAATGCAAGGCAGATTCTTAACCACTAGACCACCAGGGAAGTCCCTGCTATTCCTTCTTGTGAGGCTGCTGTTTCAAAAGACTTCTTGGCCAGTGTGATGAAAATTATTAGTCTTTGATCAAAAAATTTACCGAGTCCTAAGAAAACAGAGTTGTATTATTTAAGGTGAAGAGACTCTCTATAGCTGTTTAGT
Organism: Ovis canadensis; assembly: GCF_042477335.2. Lineage (NCBI taxonomy): Eukaryota > Metazoa > Chordata > Mammalia > Artiodactyla > Bovidae > Ovis > Ovis canadensis. The sequence goes on along the minus strand of NC_091250.1, from coordinate 107,053,993 downwards.
GTAATAACACAAAAAGAGGTTGTCGTAATAAAAGAGATAATTGGTTTTGCATGTCTGCTGCTCCATGGTGTGGCTGTGGGCATTTAGTAGTACAGTTCAGTTCAGTTCAGTCCTTCAGTCGTGTCTGACTCTTTGCGACCCCATGGACTACAGCACGCCAGGCCTCCCTGTCCATCACCAACTCCCGGAATTTACTCAAACTCATGTCCATTGAGTTGGTGATGCCATCCAATCATCTCATCCTCTGTTGTCCTCTTCTCACCTTCAATCTTTCCCAGCATCAGGGTCTTTTCAAATGAGTCCACTCTTCGCATCAGGTGGCCAAAGTATTGGAGTGTCAGCTTCAACATCAGTCCTTCCAGTGAACACTCAGGACTGATCTCCTTTAGGATGGACTGGTTGGATCTCCTTGCAGTCCAAGAGACTCTCAAGAGTCTTCTCCAACACCACAGTTCAAAAGCATCAACTCTTCAGCACTCAGCTTTCTTTATAGTCCAACTCTCACATCCATACATGACCACTGGGAAAACCATAGCCTTGACTAGACGGACCTTTGTTGGCAAAGTAATGTCTCTGCTTTTGAATATGCTGTCTAGGTTGGTCATAACTTTCCTTCCAAGGAGTAAGCGTCTTTCAGTTTCATGGCTGCAAGTCACCATATGCAGGGATTTTGGAGCCCCCCCAAAATAAAGTCAGCCACTGTTTCCACTGTTTCCCCATCTATTTCCCATGATGGGAATGGATGCCATGATCTTAGTTTTCTGAATGTTGAGTTTTAAGCCAACTTTTTACTCTCCTCTTTTACTTTCATCAAGAGGCTCTTTAGTTCTTCTACACTTTCTGCCATAAGGGTGGTGTCATCTGCATATCTGAGGTTGTTGATATTTCTCCCAGCAATCTTGATTTCAGCTTTTGCTTCATCCAGCCCAGCATCTGATGATATACTCTGCATATAAGTTAAATAAGCAGGGTGACAATATACAGCCTTGACGTACTCCTTTTCCAATTTGGAACAAGCCTGTTTTTCCATGTCCAGTTCTAACTGTTGCTTCCTGACCTGCATACAGATTTCTCAAGAGGCAGGTCAGGTGGTCTGGTATTCCCATCTCTTTCAGAATTTTCCACAGTTTGTTGTGATCCACAAAGTCAAGGCTTTGGCATAGTCAATAAAGCAGAAGTAGATGTTTTTCTGGAACTCTCTTGCCTTTTCGATGATCCAGCAGATATTGGCAATTTGATCTCTGGTTCCTCTGCCTTTTCTAAAACCAGCTTGAACATCTAGAAGTTCACGGTTCACATATTGTTGAAGCTTGGCTTGGAGTATTACTTTACTAGTGTGTGAGATGAGTGCAATTGTTCAGTAGTTTGAGCATTCTTTGGCATTGCCTTTCTTAGGGATTGGAATGAAAAGAATAGGCAATAAATTCTGATTAAACTGCATGTCATTTGGTGGTAAGTTTTTGTTCAGTCACTAAGTCGTGTCCAACTCTCTGCCACCCCAGGACTGCAGCACACCAGGCTTCCCTGTCCTTTACTATCTCCTGGAGTTTGCTCAAATTCATGTCTGTTCATGTCACTTGGTGTTGGGTCATTTAATTTTGTGCTTGAAAAAAATAATTACTGCTGATTCTAACATAATTTTTTGTTGTTGTTGTTACAGAGTGGATGAGAAAACCAAGAAGTATTGTATTCCATTTGTTAAACCAAATAAACATTCTCCACCAGGAGCTTATAATATTAATGTGACCACATTGGTAAGTGAACTGTTCTCAGTGGTAGAAGAGCAAGCATTAGTCATTTCTAGATTTTATTAACATTAAACATGGTAGTGAAGAACTGAGAGTTTTGTTGGGAGACACATCATAATGTAGAAGCTTAACTATGTATATATCATCCCAGCCCATCAAAGTCAAGTTTAAGTTTTATAAATCTAGAAATTTAAATGTAAGATGTTATTATTATATAGAATGGATAAGCAACAGTGTCCTACTATATAGCACAAGGAACTATATTTAATATCCTAAGATAAACCATAATGGGAAGGAATATAAAAAAGAATGTATATATAACTGAATCATTTTTCTGTACAGCATAAATTAACACAACATTGTAAATCAACTATACTTCAGTCAAAAAGATGTTATTATTAAAATGACATCTGCTTTAATTTTTTTCAGTGATCATAAATTTTCTTAACCTAATGTTTGGTGATCAGTACTTTTATAGAGTAGATGAAAAGGTAAATTATCTTATCTTACCCAGATCAGATATCTGGTAGAAATATTCTATTTATTCACTTAATATATTTATTATCTATTAAGCAGAAAACATGGAGAAGAATAAGTTAATCTTTTTTTCAAGGAGCTCATGGTCTAGTAGAGAATAAACAAATTAAAACATAGTGTCAGATTGCAGTAGTAGAATCATGTCAAGGTTCAGAGGTCTTCCGAAGGTTTAGAGGAGTATTATCAGGCCAGAAGTCTTCTAAAAGTGAAGTTGAATCATCGTTGCTCTTCCACTCAAAACCCTTTGTTGGCTTCTTATCTCTGAGAAAAACCCAAGTGCTTTCAGGGCCTTTTGGCCCCTGAGTGATTTACCCTCGCCATCCCTCCATCCCACTCCTGGCTACTCTCATTTTGATCACTGCAGTCCCTCCAGCTTGATGGTGGTTAAGAATCTACCTGCTAATGCAGGAGACACAGGTTCAGTCCCTGGGTTGGAAGATCCCTGGGAGTAAGAAATGGTAACCCACCTCAGTATTCTTGCTTGGGAAATCCTATGGACAGAGGAGCCTGGGGGCTCATGGGTTTGCAAAAGAGTCAGCCATGACTTAACAACTAAACAAGTCCAATCACATTGATTTCCTTGCTATTCCTAGAACGTGGCTAGACATGCTCCCACATTTGGGTTTTTGCACTTGCTGTTTCCTCTCTTTTAGAGTGTCCTTACCCCAGATAATCCAAAGAATTTGCTTTCTCTCCTTCTTGACTTCGATGAAATCTTACTGTGAAGTCTTCTCAAATATTTTAACTAATTTTGTCTCCTATTATTTTCTCCCCTCCCCTTGTTTAATTCCCCACCCCTAATTACCTTACCTGACATCCTCTGTATTCTCTTATTTATATAATGTCTTTCCCCACTACCCCTTTCCCTGAATGGAAACTTCCCAGAAGGAATTTGTGCTTTCTTTGTTTTCATTACTGTTCTGCCCCACACCTTGAGTAGTGTCACATGCATTTAAACTGCTTAAGAAATGTGGTGAATGGATTCTTCTGCCAGGAATAGGGAGGTATGGATGTATATTTCCAAAGGAGTATTTTTCTCACAATTTTCCCTTCTCTACCTCTCTCATCATTCTCGGAGCTGAAAAGTATACCCTTCTTTTCCTATCTCTCATGACTGAGACATTGCATTTATTTTTCTTTTAACTATTCTTTAGCCTATAATTTCTGTATCCATAGTACTTTCATTTTTTTTTTTTTTTGCTATACTCTGCTCATTTATTTATGGATTTTTTGTTTTGCATTCCTGATCTGCTTTGGAAGACTTTTAATCAGCAAGGCTTTTCAAAGTAGCTGGCTCAACACTGTTTGCTGCAATTGATATCAGGCTTCTTTCAGGCATTACATAATCAACGCTGGCTGATAAACAGATCTCATTTCTGTTTATCTTCCTTTGGAGCAGGGACTCAAGAAAGGAGGTAAAGATTAGTGGGGAGAAGACCCATGGAGTCTTTTCTTAATGAAAATTAACAGAGGCAGAACTAAGCATACACTTTCTTCAACTTCTAGGTTGAATATCAATACCCTTCTCCCATGCTTTGTACCCTGATTCTGAGATGTAGATAAGTATACTATTATAAACATCTCTTACGTATTTTAACTTGTCACTTTTTGAGTATACAAATCTAGTAGTTTGTACTCATTATTTTATTTTATTGTTTTTTGCTTGTGGATAGTTTTCTTTTGTAACTAATTATTTTATTTTATAGTTGATTTGAAACTTGAGGCTTAGCACTAATTCTATTAAAAGAGTAAATAGAAACATCCAAAATAAAGAAACTCAAAAGTTCACTACAGGACTTCTGAAGACTTTCTGGGAGGCAGAGTAGTTCAGAGAATTTTTTTTTAAATATAAATTTATTTATTTTAATTGGAGGTTAATTACTTTACAATATTGTATTGGTTTTGCCATACATCAACATGAATCCACCACAGGTATACTCAAGACATCTGGAACCTCAGGGGCTTAACACTGTCATTATAGTCTTTGTGTGTATATTTCACTGTTTATACATGTATGTGCACATACATGGACATACATATGATTTCATCATCTATATGTGGTTTTTTCCTTTTAGAAAATCATATAATATCTCTGTGTATCATCTGTTTTGAAAATGTGGAAAAGATTTTAGAGTTTCTGTGTCTCTTAAAGGAAACAGATTGGGAAAATGTCAAACTCACAAAGGTGCAGAATTGAAGTGTTACTGCTGTTCTTTATTATTTTTCCAGACTTTATAAAATATGAAGTAATAGTACTAAGATTAGGAAAATAATTTGAATAATAATTTTATAGTTTATACCTTAATAAAATGTATTTCTTGGGAGATAATATCATTTGCTAATGCTGAGGAGCGAGACAAGGACAAATGTAAAAATCGAGTAACAAGATTACCATTGGGAAAGTGAAAAATGTGCTAGGCGATGTGATCTGTAACAAGATGAACTATTCACAATTCAGGTGTCAGTAACAACTATATGCATAAAAGTCCAGCAAGTGTCACAAGGCCTGACCTTGCTGGCCTGAAAGACCAGGACACTGATGCCCATCTTTTAACCTTGTGACGCTTGTCAGAACCTTGGAGGGAGAAACTCAGCAACCAAGCACCCCACTTGTTAGCAATTTTAGTAAATGTAATTAGGAAGAGATTTGAAATAACTGGGTGAAGTTGTTTCATTTGTTATTAGTGTTCCTCAAACTTTATATTTTTCCAGCTTTTGAATTCCATAAATTTTAAGATATGAGTATAGTAGTTATGAAAGGGGACAAGCTTACCTGGAAGCTAATTCATTTGTGTTAACCATTCTGATGATATTAGGTTGCTAGTGAAAAGAGCCTGCTTCAGGCAAATAAGAAAAGAAGGGAATACTCAAAGACAGATGTCCGTTTGCCTGAACTAAATTATAATCATCTCCCTGAACTAAAAGCCCTGGAAGGCATCGGTATGTTTATAATGCTTTTACTATTTCAGCTCTTTTGTATACATTATTTAAAATGTATGTTAAGTAAACTAACAATATAAAAAATTTTTAGTAACTTTACATATTTAAGCATGTGAAAATGTAGACTTATGTACAATAACTGCAGACTGAAGGACAGATATAGAATGTGAAAAACTAACAAAAATGTCTCATTTTCTCACTCTGTTTATGGTTATTTTTGTCTAGCTCGGAATTCCAGGCTAATAAAGAAAGAGAACAAAAATCTTTCAGAATCTCGAATTCCATCTCTGGCCACAATTGACTTGCACACCCCCAGTATCGCATTACAGCAGGTACAGAAATACTGTCTGTAGGTTTCATGGAACTTGGCTTTCTCTCCTACTTTCTTTTGGGCTTACCGGGTGGCTCAGTGGTAAAGAATCTGCCTGCAATGTGGAAACTGCAGGAGACGTGGGTTCTATCCCTGGGTGGGGAAGATCCCCTGGAGGAGGCTATGGCAACCCATTTAATATTCTTGCCTGAGGAATCCTGTGGACAGAGGAGCCTGGTGGGCAACAGTCCTTAGGGTTGCAGAGTCAGACACAACTGAAGTGACTTAGCATGCACACATACTTCCTTTTAAAGTGTCATATGGAGAGTTTGCTTTTATTGATTGGGTAGGTTTATTAGTGGTATCTATAGAATTTGCATGTTAAATTTTATTTTATGATTCATTGCATTCGGTTCAGTTCAGTTCAGTTCAGTCGCTCAGTCGAGTCTGACTCTTTGCGACCCCATGAATCGCAGCACGCCAGGATTCCCTGTCCATCACCAACTCCCGGAATTCACTCAGACTCACATCTATCAAGTCAGTGATGCCATCCAGCCATGTCATCCTCTGCCGTCCCCTTCTCCTCCTGCCCCCAATCCCTCCCACCATCAGAGTCTTTTCCAGTGAGTCAGCTCTTCACATGAGGTGGCCAAAGTATTGGAGTTTCAGCTTTAGCATCATTCCTTCCAAAGAACACCCAGGGCTGATCTCCTTCAGAATGGACTGGTTGGATCTCCTTGCAGTCCAAGGGACTCTCAAGAGTCTTCTCCAATACCACACTTCAAAAGCATCAATTCTTCGGCACTCAGCCTTCTTCACAGTCTAACTCTCACATCCATACATGACCACTGGAAAAACGATAGCCTTGACTAGATGGACCTTTGTTGGCAAAGTGATGTCTCTGCTTTTGAAAATGCTATCTAGGTTGGTCATAACTTTCCTTCCAAGGAGTAAGCGTCTTTTAATTTCATGGCTTCAGTCACCATCTGCAGTGATTTGGGATCCCAGAAAAATAAAGTCTCACACTGTTTCCACTGTTTCCCCATCTATTTCCCATGAAGTGATGGGACCGGATGCCATGATCTTTGTTTTCTGAATGTTGAGCTTTAAGCCAACTTTTTCACTTTCCACTTTCACTTTCATCAAGAGGCTTTTTAGTCCCTCTTCACTTTCTGCCATAAGGGTGGTGTCATCTGCATATCTGAGGTTATTGTTAAGCACCCTTATTACATATATATTTACATAAACATTTCCCAGCTTACAGTGATCAGTTTTTTATAGGTTAAAAAATTGTGTGTGTGTGTGTGTATGTAGCCTATCTGTGGCTTTAATATACCTATTATTTATTCTCGGTTATGGCATTTCACTATAATAATACCAAAATTATTAATATTACCCATCTTTCAAAGAGTTAAACTCTGGAATTGTTTTTATCTTCTTAAAATGTATTGTTTATTTGACACTTTTCCCTAGGGCAATCTGCTCCATCCATGCTAGAGATTTTCTTTTTAAATTTATTTATTTTAAATTGAAGGATAATTGCTTTACAGTATTATGTGGGTTTCTGCCATACATCAGCATGAATCAGCCATAGGTACACACATGTCCCCTTCCTCTCGAACCTCCTTACCACCTCCTACCCCATCCCACCCCTCTAGGTTCATGCTAGAGATTTTCTAATCCATATAGTCTTTTTCTATCATTTCTCTTATCTCTCCAGAATATTTATGTTTCTGCTACTTTCATATCAACAACAGTCATATCCCTAAGAAAGCTGGCAAACTTTATAATCTCTTGGGCCATCCATAACTAACTGCAAACTTGAGACATGTATCACTGAATTTTTCCCTTTACTTCTTTTTCCCCCCCACTTTTCTTCCTCAAACAAGTTTTCACTTCTGCTTGATGCAACTTTTATTTTGGATTTCTCCATCCCGATTGTTTAAGTATCTCCATTTCACAGACAGCCCCTGTGCGTACCCTCTTCCTCTGTGTGGGTACTTTTTCCTACTGTTACTCCTGAAATAATTTGTACAACTCTGCAAACAAGGGGAATGCTATAGCTGAGGATAACAAATTACAGAGGCAGTTACCGAGTGATTCTGAGAAAAACATTTATAGACAGTTGTTGCTTTTTTGGCTTATCCCTTACCAGCCATTTTGGGAGCAACATCATTAAAGCTAAACAAATTCCTATTGTGTGAAGATGAAGCATGGCCACAGATTTTATTTTTAGGAACTACAGTGTTGCGGGAAATTCCTTGTATACTTCTAAACTTAAATGTAAAGCAGATTTTAAAGGCAAAATTTTGCACTTGCTCTTTGTGAGCACATTATTGTTCAAAGCACTTTTTGGGTCAACATAGCTCAGTCTAGTTGCATGCGATGGAAGAAAAGCTTTGGCTGCCTTCCCCCTTCTTCAGTATTTTTCTTTCTCATTCTGAACTAATCATTTTATATCTGTAAACTGGTTCTGCATTTTTCCTCTCTGGTTATTTGTTCAGTTTCCATTTGTATTTAATATACAATGAAAGAGAAAGTAGATGTATTGAAAATGCACAGATTAACACCAAAATACCATGAATTTATGTGTGGAAAATCTGAGTGGAAAGAGACACGACTGGAGACTGAAAGCCAAGGGCCTGCCTTCTGAGGCTGTGACCTGCCTTGCACCCTTACTTTATGGTGTTCATCAGTGCACTGAACTACATAACATTTTCACATTTATAAAAGTATATTACATATCTTCTGGAACAATCTGTAAGATAAATTTTGTAAGTGAAGTATTGCTTAATCCATGGACTCTGTCTCCACTCCCTCACCCCACCCCATGCTTACACATCTTATATTTACAGACATAACTTCAAATGTTTTCCTCTAAGCACTGTTTGCTTCATCCCACAAATTTCCATATGTTATATTTTGATTATCATTCTGGTCAAACATATTAAAAATTTCCCTTGTAATTTCTTCTTTAACCCAATAATTATTTATGAATGTGTTGTTTAACAGATACTTGGGTATTCTTTAGATACTTTATTATTAATTTATAATTTAATTCCATGTGGTCAGAGAATATACCCTGTATGATTTCAATTTTTTTAGATGCATGGATATGTGTTTTATGGCCCAGCACATGGTCTGTCTTGGTGAATAAACCTTGTTCTCTTAAAAAGAATGTATATAATTAGTTAGTTGTTGGATGTAGTGTTTTATAAATGTGAGCTTTGATTAAGGTTGATAGTGTTCAAACATTGTATATTCTTGATGATTTGTTTAGTTCCTTCAGTTCCTGAGAGATCTTGATAGATCTTTCACTATGATTGTGGCATTGTCTATCTTTCTGTTTATTTTTGCCTCATGTATTTAAAAAAATCTGTTTTGTTAGGTACAGACACATTTATACTTGTTTTGTCTTTCTGATACATTGTCCCTTTTATTATTTTGAAGTGTCTCACTTTATCTCTCTTGGTGCTCTGTGCCTCAAAGTCTATTTTATTTGAGATTAAAATAGTCACTTCAGCCTGCGTGTGTGGTAAGTCACTTCACGCACTCTGTGCAACCTTGTGGACTGTAGCCCACCAGGCTCTTCTGTCAATGGGATTCTTCAGGCAAGAATGCTGGAGTGGGTTGCTCTGCCCTCCTCCAGGGGATCATCCTCACCCGGGGATCAAACCCACGTCTCGTATCTGCTGCACTGGCAGGTGGGCTCTTTTACCACTAGTGCCACCTGGGAAGCCTTCACTCCAGCGTACTTACAGTTATTTGTCTCCATAGTGTATCTTTCTATCAATACTTTCAGCTTATCTGGTTTTTATGTTTAAAGTGTTTCTTTTGCCAACAGCATTAGCATCCATTCTGTCAATTCTGATTCTCTTAATTGGAATGTCTGTTTGTTTTCTATTTCTTCTAACAAGTTACTACCAATTTAAAACAATCTCCACTTGTTCAACTTCACAATTTCCATAGGTCAGAAGTCAAGGTATGGCTGCTGTTCTCCTTAAGAGTCTCATAGGCTGAAATGAAGATGTTAGCAGGGCTGTGTTTCTCTCTGGAGGCTCTAGAGGGGGAATCCGTTTCCAGGCTCTTTCAAGTAGTTGGCAGCATCTAGTCCATGTGGTTGTGGGGCTGATGTGGGGCTGACTGACACCTGGGGGGTGGTTATTGGCTTCTAGAGGCCATTCACGTGGCTCATGGCCTAATTCCACAGCCCTCAAAGCCAGCAACTGTGGTTGAAACTTTCTTACTCCTTTGACTCACTCTTACCTCATCTGCCTCACCTCTCTGACATTCTTCCGCTTTTAAGGGCACATGTGATTCCTTGGGCCCACTGGGATAATCTCTCTGAGGGTCAGCTGAATTGCTAAATTAATTTCATGTGCAAAGTTCTTTCACAGAAGTAGCTAAGTGAATTCAATTGACTAACCAGGGACAGATATCTTAGGGGAATATCTTTAGAATCCTTCCTACCACTGAATATTTAGGCCAGTTAACATTAATGTGATTATTCAAGTGCAAGTGTTTGGATCTAGCACTATGTTTTTATTAGTTGCTTTTTGTTCCTCTGTTTTCCCTTTCCAGTCTTATTTTGTATTTAAGTACTTTTAGTACTGGCTCTTTGGTCATAATCTCTGCATTTTTTTTTTTTTTAATGAATTCTCTAGGGATTACAGTGTATGTAACTAATTTTTTCATAGTCTATTTAGAATAAGTATTGTATCACTTGTAAAATGTAGAATCTTTCAAAACTGATTTCTTTTCTCTACACCTGAACTTTATATTAGAGTTAGCATATGTATTTTATTCAGATACATAGAAAGCCTCACTACACTATGTTATCTTTTTGCTAAAATAATTATAAGTATTTTAAGCAGTTTATGCAAAAAAAGGTAGTTTTCTATGTTTACCTAGCTATTGACTTTTAATGTTGTTTTTCCTTCTTTCTTAAAGATTACAGTTTTAATTTCTGATATTATTTTCCTTCTGTCTGGAAAACCTCCTGTAATGCTTTTTACTGAGCAGGTATGATAATGACAAACTCTTACTTTTCTTTCATTTGGGGATGACATTATTATTTTGCCTTCTTTCCTGAAATATATTTTCACTGGATATAGAGCACGAGTTGGTAGATTTTTAAAAAAAATTTTTTCTCTCAGCACTATAAAGATAATTATTTCTCTGTCTTCTAGTCACTACAGTTTCTGGTGGGAAATTATCAGGTATTTGAATTGTTCCTCTATATGTAGTGTTTCATTTTTCTTAAGCTGCTTTCAATATCTAATCTTTGTCTTTTGTGTTCATTAGCTTGAATATCTCATGTTTGGGCATAGTTCTCTTTGAGTGTATCCTTCTGAAATTTGCTGAGCTTCTTGAATCTGCAAACTGATCTCTGTTACCAAATTTGGCAAGTTTTGGTTATTATTTCTTCAAATATTTTTTCTTGCCGTAATTTCTTTCTTTTCTCTTTATGAAATTCCAGTGACTTATATGATAGACCTTTTGGTAGGTTTTATTTTTTACAGGTTCTTGAGGCTTTTCACCTTCTTCAATCTTTTTTTCTGTTTTTCAGATTGAGTAATTTCTACTGATCTATCTTGCACTTCCTCACTACTCTGATAGTGGAGCTTGCCTTTTGGGCAAAGTCACAGCGGGGAAAAACAAACAAAACTGGAAACTTACTCCCACATGAAGGGTTGTATCTCCAAGTTTTGACTCTTGTCCTTCATCCTCAGTTGTTTTTTTGTATTTTCTTCCAAACGGTTTTGATTTGTTTATTTTGTTGATAGGTAGTAAACATGGGTTACAGCAGGTTTACATTGCCATGGCACATCAGAAGTATCATTTAGCATATATGTCAACAACAAGGTCAAAGAGTAAGATGAAGCCCTTACTTCATCTTTTTCTGTATAAGCAGCTTGAGCTATCCATATGAATAGTTAACCCTGATCATCTGATGTTTGAACAAGAATTGGGATTTGGGGGAAGTAGGACTTTGGCAATTACTGAGAATCTATTATGCTCAATTATTAACTTCTAGGTATCAAAATCTCCCCTGTCAGATGATTCAGAGGCTGATTTGCCTTCCGTGGAACACCAGCATTGAGTGTCCTGTCGATTCTGAATTGGGTAGGTCTGGTTTCTCACACTTGGAGCTGTGTTAACCTTCATGGGAAATGTTTTGTGTTGATAGCTTGCTAAAGCTACAGATTTTCAGCCAAAATATTCTTCCATGTTTGGCTCTGTGGGAACTCCTGATAGACAAAGAATTGTACCACTTAAAAAAACAGGAGTAGCATTTGTCTCTGGGATGAAATCCTTTTTCATAGAGTCTACATCTCTTGCTTTAAACTAATCTGCTGTATTTTATTGGATACAGTAATGTGAACTTAGGGTGACAAGCACTCCAGGAGGATATGGACTTATCTCTCTTATCAGTCATATGCCCTTTGGGCTTGTAAAACAAGAAAGAGTAAATGATTGCTAGATAATCTTTTTCCTAATAAAGAGGTATCAGCACTAAACCCAGTGATTGCTTTTCTTTTAAATAGAACTTTTTAATGCTAAAACCTTCTCCCCCTCCAAACCAGACCTTTTGGGGGTGATACTTTTCTATGAGAGCTCACACAGGTCATTCAAAATTGAGTATCTCATTAACTCTGTGAAATGTATTATTAATAAAATACCACATTCTCATAACTGTGTTGATTATGTTAATTAATCTTTCGACTGTGTTAATTAATCTTTCAACCTCCACAAAGTATTTTGAATGTCTGTGACACCAAATGTGAATTTACTGTGACGTGAACAAATTTTAAATTTTAATTTCTCATTTTTAGAGGTCCTTTCCAAGGCCCTAGTGGAAGTCATTGCAATGCATTCATTGTACATACTGTTTAAACTTCAGGCTCTCTTAAAACTTGGATCTGTTTTGTCAAAATTAATCATTATTTATATAAAAGTGGATTGCTACACATTATAGTTTGGTGAGTAATTATCCTGAAGATTGTCTTTAAAATCTTGTTTTTGATATGCATGGTTTTCTTAGACCATGTAATACCTACCAAGACTATCAATATATACAGGGTAAGAAAACAAGAGAGGTAGAAATCAATTTCTAGAAGGAATTTATATAAACTATTGGGTGGTGTATATCCCCCTTTGCTTTTAGATGCTGCTATGGTACCTGAGATAACATTCTTGTGCAACAGAATTCTAGAAGCACAGATTCATGGCTTTGAGCATTGACTTCTGAACTGCCTGCATTTTCTGAGAAAAGCCTTGCAGCAGAAGAAAAGACATCATCCATGTGTTTCACAGGAAGATTGAATAACTGTTATCTCCTCACCTTTCAAGTCTGTTGATGCTATTTCAAGATATATCAAATGAAAGAATAGTGATAGGGTTTTTGTTATATGAATGTGTATTTACTATTAGTAGATTGTGTATTTAAAGTGAGTAAAAAAAGAGAGAGAGAGAAGCATTTAAAAGGTTTTGTTATTTATGCATTGAATCTTATGTGTTATCTGTATAAATGTGTACATTTATTTGGAAGTGAGTTCAGTGGAGGTAGATGATCAAAACTAGGATCAATTGAAGAAAACAAAACAAAAAAAGATCAAAAAGAGATCTTGTTTCCTTTACTCAAACTTAATTATAAAACATTTAAAAATTTTGCTTGTTTCTATGCTTTAAGGAGAAAAGTAACTACTCTCTATGGATAGAAGTGTATCTTTGCTTTCTGTGATTATTGTTAATGTTTGATCAGTGTTATTGTGGGAATTTGGCCTCTCTGCTGATCTTCTAAGAACACATTAAAGCAAATTTTGCAAAGAAACCTTTATTTGTAATAACTTAGTGTGGTTCTGGCATTGGATAGTCCTCTGTTTTGTAAGATTCTAGTGCTAATGTTCCTGTGTGTAGGAATGTGATTGAAATGAGTGGTGAAGAAGAATTTTGTTAAGTTTACCTTGGAGCTGAGTACTGTGCTTCTCATTTGTAAAAAAAGAGACAACCATACAGAGTTTGAGGCCTGAAACTGCGTTATGCCAGTCGACTCAGGCTGATTACTCTTTTCTGGGCCAGTGTCTATGAAACTCCCCAGTTGGAAATGCTTTAGGGAGGGAATGTCCACCATTAGGACTTCACTCTTGTCCCATTGATAGTTTGAAGGTGACGTTAGCCAGAACCTAGAGATGTTCCTCTCTCCTTGTTTCCTCAAACACTTAGGCCTTCCCCAAAACTTTTTATCAAGCTGCAAAATCATTTACCATCAGCCCATACATCTTTTCTAGTGCACTGGTCCAAACTTAGGTGGTAATGTTAAACCAATTGGACTGCAGGTTTTTGGTTTCTGGGTTGTAAGTCATGCTCCTCATTTAGAGAATGGTTGTTAAGGGGACCAGAATTTGTGTGGACACTTTTTTTTTTTTTTTTTTGCCTTAACCAATTAACAACGTGTTGTTTTCTTCCAAAAGGCATTGGCTAGAACTTAACTCCCAAATTTAACTAGCACTTTTCTCTATTACTCTAAGGAGCTTAATATTGAAATTCTGACCTTAGATATCTGGGCTTCAAAAGAGTAGGACATTCCAGAGGAGGCAAAATAAGAGGCTCCAATGTGGAGTCTATCCATGGTTCAACTAAAATTTGGTCTTGATTCTGAAGTTCTGTTTTTAACCTCTGACCAGGTATTTGACTAGATTGTTATGGCTAACATGTTGAACAAAATTTGTGTATAAGTACTAATTGGCTTCACATTAAAATATTATCTATTTTCACTTTGAAAAATATTGCCAAGAGACTCTATAGCTTTGAAAGAAGATGATACTTAAAAAGCCAAGTGTTTCTCTAGTTTATTTCTATGTTATTTTAATTTATAGATCAGTGTGAAATATCATCTCAGCGTCTAAGGATCTAAGATCAATAACCTTCTCATTTCTATATTTGCTTTCGGGCAATTTTTTTTGTTTATTAAAACATATTGTGAACTTCAGAGTTAAGGAATAAAAAATGATTCACTGTAAGTCCAGGTTGAGACTTGAGGATTTTATCTGGTTAGAACTTGCAGAACTACTTGAAAAAGAAGATTTTGCAAATTGGGGCCGTAGATACTGAACCAAAATAATCCCCCTTTTCAGTTTGAGGTTACTTTAACTTTTTCTCACCTACAAGGATATGATTGAGCCAATTACTAATAGAAAATATATGTATGTACTGGTGGGGGAATTGGGCTTGCTGTGTGTATGTGTTTTACAATTAATAAATACTGTATCTTACTGAGTTCCATCTATGGTTTTTGCTTGATTTTTATTTGAGACCATGAATAATGCATGCAGCACTGTATCGTTTTAACAAATAAGTTTGAAATAATCCATTAATTTTCTTTTCAAAATTTAGGAACCAGGGGTAGCAGGTTAATTTTCTTGTACAGCCAGTGATACAAGCAGCCTGGTCCTATCTTGTCCTTTACTTGTCTTATAAAGATGACCTGGTAAAAACTGGGACAAACTCAATCTTAGAACCTGGTTCTTTTGATTGAGAATACCTTGCTTGGTTAGGATAGCTAACATCCTATAGAAATGGGGACACAGAAGACACGTCTTCTCTTGTGACTCTCTCATCATGGGTTCCTTCACTTTAGTTTTGCTGCAAGGCTGATTCTATAATAAATTATGTGTTACACAAGATGGGAAAATGTGCTTGACTTGTTTTCTAAGCCCTGCTTCCTATGACCGAACTATCGGCAGGAATTAGAGACCTTAGCATCACTGCTTTTCAGGTTTTAAGGCTGGTCCTAGAAAATTGGACTAAACGGATTTTTTCCCCGTTGTTTTGTGTTGTGTTTTAGCAACTTCCCTGGTGGCTCAGATGGTAAAGAGTCTGTCTACAATGCGGGAGACCCAGATTCAGCCCCTGGGTTGGGAAGATCCCCTGGAGAAGGAAATGGCAATCCACTCCAGTACTATTGCCTGGAAAATCCCATAGACAGAGGAGCCTGGTAGGCTACAGTCCCTGGGTTTGCAAAGAGTCGGACACGACTGAGTGACCTCACTTTCTTTATGGGCCCTTAACACTCCTCCATGTGAATGAAAAAGTATGTTCTCACATTACGTTTTAAAAGGTCTTATTTTCTCTCTTTGTAGCTTCAGACATGGAGTAACTTAAAGTGTAATTACCATGTTGTTGTTCAGTCACCAAGTGGTCTCTGACTCTTGCGACCCCGTGGGCTGTAGCCTTCCAGGCTCCTCTGTCCATGGATTTTCCAGACCAGAATACTGGAGTGGGTTGCCATTTCCTTCTCCAGGGGATCTTCTTGACCCATGGATAGAACCCAAGTCTCCTGCATTAGGAAGCGAATTCTTTACCACTGAGCCACCAGAAAAGCTCATAATTATGATAAAGCTTATCTGTTTCTTAACATGTCTTTCTGAGAAGTGCCTTACCACAAATCACTTGTCATCACTTGTAAGTAACTTGTGATTTAGAGCTTTGTGTTTGTAGATATTTTGGATATTATTATTGTGGGTATTTGTGATGTTATTATATACTGAGAAACTGAAAACAAAAACTCACCCACAAAAATGTTTTCCTTTGCTTTCAGTGAAATTTTATTTCCCTCCATTGCACAGCCTTATTTAATCCCTTCTTGCTCTACTTTGGCGTGTAGGATCATCTCCTGTAGAAGTAAGGAAGGCTCTAGCCAAATTTTGGAAGCTGTGTTATTGGTTAACATGAATTAAATGAGGAGTCAGCAAAGTGAAACCAAAATATTTCAATTCAGCGTGTTTTCTTCTCCCTACAGTGGAGTAGGATCTCCAATCAGTCAAGAGAACAGGTTTTTGTATCAGTTTATCTCCATTTAGCTACCTCCATGCTTCTAGAGCTTCGCCAGTGGCTCAGTGGTAAAGAATCCACCTGTCAATGCAAGAGACACAGGAGACACAGGTTTGATCCCTAGGTCAGAAGAGCCCCTAGAAGAGGGAATGGCAGCCCACTCCAGTATTCTTGTCTGGAGAATTCCACAGACAGAGGAACTTGGAGGGTTACAGTCCTCAGGGTTGCAAAGAGTTGGACATGACTGAAGCTGCTGAA
Organism: Ovis canadensis; assembly: GCF_042477335.2. Lineage (NCBI taxonomy): Eukaryota > Metazoa > Chordata > Mammalia > Artiodactyla > Bovidae > Ovis > Ovis canadensis. The sequence goes on along the minus strand of NC_091250.1, from coordinate 107,037,367 downwards.
CACACACATGCCTCTAAATTTGGAAACAACCTCCATTAACTGCTGCTCAATCCTTCTGTCCCACAACAATGTCTCCACTGGTTATTTCTCTCCTGAACCTGAAACTGTTTGGTGTTGTTTCAGGGGTTCTGACGAGCTCTGGTACTATAGTCCTTTATGTCTCAGCATAAAAAAGAATTCAGTGAGAAAAAAGTGGTAGATAAGAAGTGATTTATTACAGTAGGATGCTTCTGAGGCTTACAAGTGGATGGGCAAGAAATGCTGCATACCGAGAACTTACTGGGCTACAATTTTACAGTCAAAGGAAAAGTGGGGAGGAGGAGAAGAACTTCCTTGTCTCTCTTAACTGGACATTGTGCTTCTATCATCAGTTCCTCCTCCAGGTTGAGCAGGGGAGTTTTCTTGTCCTTACGTGGTTCATCTAGGTCCACAAATTATTGTTGTTTCTTCTGTGTGCAGAGAGCATGTCCTAGGGATCATTGACTTACTGAGTTCACTGGGCAAGTGGTGGGCCTCATGCCACCCTTGTTTTATTGCTTTGGGGCATGTCTTGTGCTTCTGTTGCATGGTTTTGTTGCTAAGAAAGCCTGCTTGTTTTATGGTTAGGCAAACTTGCTTTCTTGAGCTATCATTACAAGGGTTTTCCATATTTTTTCTACTTACACTCCCCTAGTGGGATTAACTAATCACTTATATTGTCCCTTTACTCTGTCCCTGTCAAACCTACATTTAGTCTCCTTCCTTTGATCATCAGTCCATTTGCTTACATACATACCTACCTGTCTGTCTCCTTCACTGTATATTTTTCAAATAGAAAAGATGTTTACTGAATTACTTCTAGACCTTCCAGGAGAGTCAGGGCCAGATTCTGAAAGCACACAGACAGGCAAGATCAATACCCAGTGTTGCTGCCACTACCAACATTTCTGTGTCTTTAAAGATTGGGAACCACATCTATTTTCAATAACCTCTTTCTGTTCCAAACCATCTAGTTCTGTGATTTTTATCTGACAATAGTAATAGTAGTCCTATGAAGGTAGGAATGTTAGTCATAGTTTACAGGCAAAGTATAGGCTTCAAAAGCTTAAGAAATTTATTGTGTCACTCAATTCATAAATGATAGAGCCATGGGTGTTTGTTGAGAAGACTCTTGAGAGTCCCTGGACAGCAAGATCAAACCAGTCAATCCTTAAGGAAATCAACCCTGAATAGTCATTGGAAGAACTGATGCTGAAGCTGAAGCTCTAATACTTTGGCCACCTGATGTGAAGAACCAACTCATTGGAAAAGACCCTGATGCTGGGAAAGATTGAGGGCAGGACAAGTAGGCAGTGACAGAGGATGGGAGGGTTGGATGGCATCACCAACTCAAAGGACATGAGTTTGAGCAGACTCTGGGAGATAGTGGACAGGGAAGCCTGGCTTGCTGCAGTTCATGGAGTCATAAAGAATTGGACATGACTGAGCAATTGAACAACAACATGATTACTTAGATCTGGAATCAATAAAAAATATATATTTTTTGTTTAGATAATATAAACTTTTGGAGTTTAGACTCCTGGAGCTACAAGTAACCTCATCCATTTACAGAGGAGGAAGCATGTTTCTCCAGCCATAATCAAAACTTCACATTAATTAAATCTGATTTAGATACTACTTACCTTGAATCAAACATTGTAGCCAGGGGAATGGTGTGCACTGCTTGGCTTGGGTCTCTTTTAAATGTCTTTGTATTAATGAAAAAGCAAAAGGAAACGGGATTATACTGATTGGTCTAGGTTAGTGATCACCTGGCTTCCATCCAGCTGGGAGGCAAGCAAGGAATGGATGCTGGAGAAACAGCCGCAGTGCTCACCAGGGACATTTTGAAACTGCAAAAGGTATGCTTCCTCTTAGATTTTGACCAATTCTGACATATTGTCCTCCAGAAATGCCATGCCAATTTACATTCCCACCAACAGTGTATGAGAACGTACTTCCCCACAACTGGACCATATTAGAAAATACTACTAATAGTTTCCATGGGGCTTCCCTGGTGGTCCAGTGGTTAAGAATCTGCCTGCTGATGCAAGTGCCTAGAATGTGAAGTCAAGTGGGCCTTAGAAAGCATCGCTACGAACAAAGCTAGTGGAGGTGATGGAATTCCAGTTGGACTATTTCAAATCCTAAATGATGATGCTGTGAAAGTGCTGCACTCAATATGCCAGCAAATTTGGAAAACTCAGCAGTGGCCACAGGACTGGAAAAGGTCAGTTTTCATTCCAATCCCAAAGAACGGCAATGCCAAAGAATGTTCAAACTACCGCACAATTGCACTCATCTCACACGCTAGTAAAGTAATGCTCAAAATTCTCCAAGCCAGGCTTCAACAATATGTGAACTGTGAACTTCCAGATGTTCAAGCTGGTTTTAGAAAAGGCAGAGGAACCAGAGATCAAATTGGCAACATCTGCTGGATCATGGAAAAAGCAAGAGAGTTCCAGAAAAACATCTATTTCTGCTTTATTGACTATGCCAAAGCCTTTGACTGTGTGGATCACAATAAACTGTGGAAAATTCTGAAAGAGATGGGAATACCAGACCACTTGACCTGGCTCTTGAGAAATCTGTATGCAGGTCAAGAAGCAACAGCTAGAACTGGATATGGAACAACAGACTGGTTCCAAATAGGAAAAGGAGTACGTCAAGGCTGTATATTGTCACCCTGCTTATTTAACTTATATTCAAAGTACATCATGAGAAATGCTGGGCTGGATGAAGCACAAGCTGGAATCAACGTTGCTGGGAGAAATGTCAGTAACTTCAGATATGCAGATGACACCATCCTTATGGCAGAAAGTGAAGAACTGAAGAGCCTCTTGATGAAAGTGAAAGAGGAGAGTGAAAAAGTTGGCCTAAAGTTGAACATTCAGAAAACTAAGATCATGGCATCTGGTCCCATCACTTCATGGGAAATAGATGGGGAAACAGTGGAAATGGTGCCAGATTTTATTTTCTTGGGCTCCAAAATCAGCACAGATGGTGACTGAAGCCATGAAATTAAAAGATGCTTACTCCTTAGAAGGAAAGTTATAACCAACCTAGATAGCATATTCAAAAGCAGAGACATTACTTTGCCAACAAAGGTCCGTCTAGTCAAAGCTATGGTTTTTCCAGTGGTTATGTATGGATGTGAGAGTTGGATTATAAGGAAAGCTGAGCACTGAAAAATTGATGCTTTTGAAGTGTGGTGTTGGAGAAGACTCTTGAGAGTCCCTTGGACTGCAAGGAGATCCAACCAGTCCATCCTAAAAGAGATCAGTCCTGAGTGTTCATTGGAAGGACTGATGTTGAAGCTGAAACTCCAGTACTTTGGCCACCTCATACGAAGAACTGACTCATTCATAAAAACCCTGAGGCTGGGAAAGATTGAAGACAGGAGGAGAAGGGGACGATAGAGGATGAGATGGTTGGATGGCATCACCAAGTCAACGGACATGAGTTTGGGTAAGCTCTGGGAATTGGTGATGGACAGGGAGGCCTGGTGTGCTGTAGTCCATGGGGTCGCAAAGAGTTAGACATGACTGAGTGACTGAACTGGACTGAACTGGGAAGATCCCACATGCCTCGGAGCAGCGAAGCCCATACACCACAATTACTTGAGCCTGTGCTCTAGAGCCCATGTGCCCAGAGCTTGTGCTCCGCAAGAAGACAAGCCACTGCAATGAGAAGCCTATGCTTCACAGTGAAGAGTAGCCCCTGCTTGCTGCAACTAGAGAAAGCCCTCACTCTGTATGAAGACCCAGCACAGACAAAAATAAAAATAAATGAGTAAGTCTTAAAAAATTTACCATGGGGACCAAACTGGGTGAAATTCACTTCAGTTCAGTTCAGTCACTCAGTTGTGTCTGACTCTTCGTGACCCTAAGGACCACAGCACGCCAGGCCTCCCTGTCCATCACCAGTTCCCAGAGTCTACCCAAACTCATGTCCATTGAGTCAGTGATGCCATCCAACCATCTCATCCTCTATCGTCCCCTTCTCCTCCTGCCTTCAATCTTTCCCAGAATCAGGGTCTTTTCAAATGAGTCAGCTCCTTGCATCAGGTGGCCAAAGTATTGGAGTTACTATGCTTTAGTTAATGAAGGATATTAAAAGTCTTAAAAACTGAAGCAGATTTCAGCTCTACTATTGGAGATTTTTCTTTGTAGGTATGTTTCCCACCTCCTGAAAAGAAAGGCAAACACCAGATTCAGATAACGTAGTATGGTACAAAGTATATTGTAGATCAAAAATTATTTTAAACTGGGAAATGCAATGCAGCCTGGAGAATGTATTTTTTTATTTATTTTTTTTACTGAAGGATAACTGATTTACAGAATCAATTATTGTTGTTTTCTGTCAAACCTCAACATGAATCAGCCATTGGTATACATATATCCCTTCCCTTTTGAACCTTCCTCCCACCGCCCTCCCCATCTCACCCCTCTAGGTTGATAAAGAGCCCCTGTTTGAGTTTCCTGAGCCATACAGCAAATTCCTGTTGACTATCTATTTTACATATGGTAATGTAAGTTTCCATGTTACTCTTCCCATACATCTCACCCTCTCTTCCCCTCTCCCATGTTCATAAGTCTGTTCTCTATGTCTGTTTCTCCATTGCTTCCCTGTAAATAAATTCAGAACCATTTTTCTAGATTCTGTATATGTGCGTTAGAATATGATATGTATCTTTCTCTCTCTGACTCACTTCACCCTGTATAATAGGTTCTAGATTCATCCACCTCATCAGAACTGACTCAAATGCATGTATTTTTATGGCTGAGTAATATTCCATTGTGTATATATACCACAACTTCTTTATCCACTCATCTGTCGATGGGCATCTAGGTTGCTTCCGTGTTCTAGCTGTGTACATAGTGCTGCAATGAACAATGGGATCCATGTGTCTTTTTCAATCCTGGTTTCTTCAGGTTTCCTTCTATGCCTAGAAGTGGGATTGCTGGGTCATATGGTGTTTTTATTCCTAATTTTTAAGGAATCTCCATACCATCTTCCATAGTGGCTGTATCAATTTACATTCCCACCAATAGTGCAAGAGCATTCCCTTCTCTCCACACCCTCTCCACCATTTGTTGTTTGTAGACTTTTTGATGATGGCGATTCTGACCGGTGTGAGGTGATATCTCATTTGGTTTTGACTTGCATTTCTCTAATAATGAGCGATGTTGAGCATCTTTTCATGTGTTTGTTAGCCATGTGTATGTCTTCTTTGGAGAAATGTCTGTTTAGGTCTTTTCCCCACTTTTTGATTGGGTTGTTTGTTTTTCTGGTATTGAGTTGTATGAGCTGCTTGTATATTTTGGAAATTAATCCTTTGTCAGTTGTTTCATTTGCTATTATTTTCTCCCATTCTGAGGGTTGTCTTTTCACCTTGCTTATAGTTTCCTTGCTTATAGTTGCTTATAGTGCAAAAGCTTTTAAGTTTAATCAGGTCCCACTTGTTTACTTTTGTTTTTATTTCTGTTACTCTAGGAGGTGGGTCATAGAGGCTCTTGCTTTGACTTATGTCATCATGTGTTCTGCCTATGTTTAATTATACTTGTCATCCCAAGTAAGGTGGTCAGATCTCAGATCCCCTTTCTTCCGTTGAGTCTTGGGAGAAAATAAGTTAATGAGATAGAGGCACTTTTCCCATTTAGGGTAGAGGAATGAAGAAGTCAGTTCTGCCTGGATGGCTGGAAGTTATTTAAGGAGAGTTATGAAAGTTCTGAGCTCAGGAGTTTCTGTAGTTGACATTGCCTCCACTTGGTTATGGTGATCCCTACTCCTTTGGCTCCGCCCAGGGCTGCCCAGTGCTGCCAAGCATGATCCAGGAGGTGGCAGTAAAACCCCATTCACTGTAAGTGATTTTTGTCCTAAGGGGAAAAGTGCTAAAACCTGTGATGAATTTCACCTGAGGGCTATTATTTGCCCTTTTGTCCATGCAATAAGTGGTCTTCTTTCCTCGTTTTTAAGGGCCCAGTGTTAAGGATTGCTTAATCTATTTGATTTGGCAAACAGAGAGGGCAGCAGAGAATGAGACAGTTAGATAGCATCACTGACTAAATGGACATGAACCTGAGCAAACTCTAGGAGATAGCGGAGGACAGGGAAGCCTAGTGTGCTTCAGTCCATGGGGTCGCAAAGAGTCGGACACGACTTAGCAGCTGAGCACAAGGAGTTCTAGGAAGCATAGAGGGAGCCAAAGAGACCCAAGGTGTGTGGACTTTGTCTCTGATTGAGTCAGGTTCTCCCCTAATGTCAGCAAGTGGCTGGTGACTCAGAGGTCAGCGAGACAGAAGCAGTGGCTGGAGGAGAGCTATGCTGGTGGGAGCATTCCTGTGGGGAGGAGGAGCTGTGGATTTCACTGAGAAGCCTGAGCAAAAGAAAAGAATTTGGAAAATTATGAAAGTAAACTTGCCTCACAACGATGAAAGGTGAGCAGAAGGGTAAAGGCAGAGTGGCAGGAAGGCGGATCAGCCCACTTCGAAGAAGGCTAATCCCAAAAGGGTGCTGAACATCTTTGGAATGAATTGGAAATACAGTTTCCAAGTGTGATTTACAAGTAGCCAAATGTAAGCTGATGCTCACAATGAATGGAAATTGGAGAATCAGTCTGCACTGGCACTGGTAAGGATGTGGAGAAAAGGGAGCCCTTGCAAACTGCTGTTGGAAATGTAAATCGGTGCAGCCACTATGGAAAACAGTATGGAGGTTTCTCAAAAATCTAAAAATAGAACGACCATATGCTGGCAATTCCACTCTTGGGTATGTATCTTGGGAGAAAAAGCAAACCAAAAACACATGAAAAAAATACATGCACCTTAATGTTCATAGCAGCATTATTTACAGTTGCCAAAATATGAAAGCAACCCAAGTGTCCATCAATAGATGAAGGATAAAGATGTGGTACATAATGTACGTGCTAAGTCGCTTCCCTCGTGTCTGACCCTTTGTGACCCCATGGACTGTAGCCCACCAGGCTCCTCTGTCCATGGGATTCTCCAGGTAGCAATGCTGGAGTGGATTGCTGTGTCCTCCTCTAGGGGATCTTCTCGACCCAGGGGGAGAACCTGCATCTCTTAAGTCTACCTGCATTGGCAGATGAGTTCTTTACCACTAGCACCACCTGGGAAGTCCCCAATACATATATATTCAGCCCCTCAAAAAAGAATGAAATTTTACCATTTGTAGCAACATTGTTGAACTTGGAGGGCATTATGTGAAGTGAAGTAAGTCAAACAGAGAAAGACAAATAGTGTTTTATATCACTGACATGTGGAATTTTAAAAAGACAACAAACCAGTGACTAGAACAAAAAGATTCACAGATACAGAGAATAAACTAGTGGTTACCAGTGGGGAGAGGGAAGGTTCTATAGGCATAGGGGAGTAGGAGACACAAGCTATTAGGTATAAAATAAGCTACAAGGGTACATTGTACAACATGAGGAATAGAGCCAATTTTTTAAAAAAAAATGTATTTATTTTTTTGCTGCTCTGGGTCTTTGTTACTGCATGCCCGCTTTCTCTAGCTGTGGTGAGAGGGGCTTTGCATGTTGCAGAGCCTGGGCTCTAGGGTGCTCAGACTCAGTAGTTGTGGCTCATGGGCTTAGTTGCTCTGCAGCATGTGGAATCTTCCTGGAGCAGGGATCAAACTCGTGTGCCCTTCATCAGAAAGCAGATTCTTTTTTTAAAATTTATGGCTGCATAGGGTCTCAATTGTGGCACGCAGGATCTTCATTGCATCGTGCAGGATCTTTGCTACATGGTATGTGGGATCTTAGTTCCCTGACCAAGGACTGACCTTGTGTCCCCTGAATTGCAGGGTGGATTCTTAACCACTGGACCACCAGGGAAGTCCCAACAAGCAGATTCTTAACCACTGAACCACCAAGGAAGTCCTAGCCAATATTTTATAATAACTATGGAGTATAAACGATCACTTCATGTGAATTAGATGGGGAAACAGTGGAAACAGTGTCAGACTTTTTATTTTGGGGGGCTCTAAAATCACTGCAGGTGGTGACTGCAGCCATGAAATTAAAAGACGCTTACTCCTTGGAAGGAAAGTTATGACCAACCTAGAGAGCATATTCAAAAGCAGAGACATTACTTCACCAACAAAGGTCCGTCTAGTCAAGGCTATGATTTTTCTAGTGGTCATGTATGGATGTGAGAGTTGGACTGTGAAGAAAGCTGAGCACCAAAGAATTGATGGTTTTGAACTGTGGTGTTGGAGAAGACTCTTGAGAGTCCCTTGGATTGCAAGGAGATCCAACCAGTCCATTCTAAAGGAGATCTGGAAGGAATGATGCTAAAGCTGCAAATCCAATGCTTTGGCCACCTCATGCAAAGAGGTGACTCATTGGAAAAGACTCTGATCCTGGAGGGATTGGGGGCAGGAGGAGAAGGGGACAATAGAGGATGAGATGGCTGGATGGCATCACTGACGTGATGGACATGAGTTTGAGTGAACTTCGGGAGTTGGTGGTGGACAGGGAGGCCTGGCATGCTGCAGTTCATAGGGTTGCAAAGAGTCGGACATAACTGGGCAACTGAACTGAACTGAACTGATAACCTTTAAAATTATGAATCACTATATTGTACATCTATAACTTATGTAATATTGTACATCAACTATACTTTAATTTTTAAAAGAGTACCTGAGAATTGTCCCATCACTTCTGGGAAATAGATGGGGAAACAGTGGAAACAGTGTGAGACTTTATTTTTCTGGGATCCCAAATCACTGCAGATGGTGACTGCAGCCATGAAATTAAAAGACGCTTACTCCTTGGAAGAAAAGTTATGACCAACCTAGATAGTATATTCAAAAGCAGAGACATTATTTTGCCGACTAAGGTCCATCTAGTCAAGGCTATGGTTTTTCCTGTGGTCATGTATGGAAGTGAGAGTTGGACTGTGAAGAAAGCTGAGCGCCAAAGAATTGATGCTTTTGAAGTGTGGTATTGGAGAAGACTCTTGAGAGTCCCTTGGACTGCAAGGAGATCCAACCAGTCCATTCTGAAGGAGATCAGCCCTGGGTGTTCTTTGGAAGGAATGATGCTAAAGCTGAAACTCCAGTACTTTGGCCACCTCATGCGAATAGTTGACTCATTGGAAAAGACTCTGATGCTGGGAGGGATTAGGGGCAGGAGGAGTAGGGGACGACAGAGGATGAGATGGCTGGATGGCATCACTGACTCGATGGACATGAGTCTGAGTGAACTCTGGGAGTTGGTGATTGCCAGGGAGGCCTGGCGTGCTGTGATTCATGGGGTCGCAAGGAGTCGGACGCAACTGAGTGACTGAACTGAACTGAACTGAACCGAGAATTGTAACCCTTGTTTTCTTTAGAATCAGAAGCAGCTCTCTCTAGATTATGCAGCTGTCCTGAAAGTTTGTAATTATTGCTATCAAAATTGGATATCTCCTGTTATGGGCTGACTGCATCCCCTTCAAATTCCTATGTTGAAGCCTTGTCCACCGTACTTCAGAATGTGATATATTTGGAGATAGTACCTTAAAAAATAAGCAGGGTGACAGTATACAGCCTTGACATACTCCTTTCCAATTTGGAACCAGTCTGTTGTTCCATTTCCAGTTCTAACTGTTGCTTCCTGACCTGCATATAGGTTTCTCAAGGGCCAGGTCAGGTGGTCTGGTATTCCCATCTCTTGAAGAATTTTCCACAGTTTATTGTGATCCACACAGTCAAAGGCTTTGGCATAGTCAATAAAGCAGAAATAGACTGGAACTCTCTTGCTTTTTCCATGATCCAGCGGATGTTGGCGTTTTGATCTCTGGTTCCTCTGCCTTTTCTAAAACCAGCTTGAACATCTGGAAGTTCACGGTTCACGTATTGCTGAAGCCTGGCTTGGAGAATTTTGAGCATTACTTTACTAGTGTGTGAGATGAGTGCAATTGTGCGGTAGTTTGAGTATTCTTTGGCATTGCCTTTCTTTGGGATTGGAATGAAAACTGACCTTTTCCAGTCCTGTGGCCACTGCTGAGTTTTCCAAATTTGCTGGCATATTGAGTGCAGCACTTTCACAGCATCATCTTTCAGGATTTAAAAGAGCTCCACTGGAATTCCATCACCTCCACTAGCTTTGTTCGTAGTGATGCTTTCTAAGGCCCACTTGACTTCACATTCCAGGATGTCTGGCTCTAGGTGAGTGATCACACCATCGTGATTATCTTGGTCGTGAAAATCTTTTTTTGTAGTTCTTCTGTGTATTCTTGCCACCTCTTCTTAATATCTTCTGCTGCAATTCATGGGGTCACAAAGAGTCGGACATGACTGAGCAACTGAACTGAACTGAACTGAACCTTAAAAAAGGTGTTGGAAGTTAAAATGAGGCCATTATGGTGGGTCCATGGAGAAGGCAATGGTACCCCACTCCAGTACTCTTGCCTGGAAAATCCCATGGACGGAAGAACCTGGAAGACTGCAGTACATGGTGTCACTGAGAGTCAGACACGACTGAGTGACTTCACTTTCACTTTTCACTTCCATGTATTGGAGAAGGAAATGGCAACCCACTTCAGTGTTCTTGCCTGGAGAATCCCAGGGACACGAAAGTCTGGTGGGCTGCCATTTATGGGGTCACACAGAGTTGGACACGACTGAAGTCACTTAGCAGCAGCAGCATGGTGGGTCCAAATCCAATTTGATTGATGTCCTTACTAAGAGAGTATGTGGATACACAAGAGAGACAGCAGAGGCACACAGGCACAGGGAAAAGGCCAGGTGAGGAGGCAGCGAGCATGTGATCATCTGCAAACCAAGGAGATAGTCCTTTGAGAAAATCCATCCTGCTGAGGCCTTGATCCTGGACCATCATCCTCTAGAATTCAGAGAAAATAAGTGTCTATTATTTAAGCCACCCAGCCTTTATAAAGGCAGTCCAAGCAAGCTAGTACACTTCTTCAAATAACTTTTGAAATGCCATAAGGTACATTTACAAGAGAAGTTGGCTCTTAGTTTTTCATTTTTAATCGAGAAGTTGGCTCTTAGTTTTTCATTTTTAATCAGGAACTTGGCAAACCCTAGTGTTTGAATGTGCCATAGCCCAATCACTCAGAGGCAGACCTATGCAGACCAAAACTTCCTTCCTGGTTTGAATGCCCCTTGCTGACACTTGCTGCCCACAAATCCCTAGAAGGCACTTCAACACTACAGAAGTGGACAGCACCCTGTCACACCCCCAACCATGATGAAACCAGCACCTTGTATGAGAATGCTGCTGTCTTCTGACTTCCGAAAAGTATTTGCTTCTGTTTTCCAGAGAAGGAGTAAGTTCTGTGCAGAGAAGTTCTGGAGAGAAGGGCCCCCTTCTTAAAACTGTGTGATACTTTGTCACATTGATCCCAAAGCAGCTCTGCTCTTTTCAGAGGCTCCTAAAGGCTTCTTTCTTTTTTGTTTTTTTTTGGCCTTGGCTCTGTGTTATTGACCTCAGAGCAGCACCCTTTGGATGCAGTTAAAAAACCAAACATACACAATGAGATTGGAACTGGATTCAGGCTGATGCCACCTGACACCAGGAAAATTTCCGCAATCAAGGTAGCTTTATATAAAATGCTAGGGGAGAAAAATGAGACAATCTGGTGCCGAGTCCACGAGTAGCCAACTGGCAGAAGAACAGTCAGTAAAGGAGTGTACAGGTCATACCTCTTCCTTGTAAGTATGATTGCAAACTGCAGTGCTGTGGGTGAGTGGCAGGATGAGTTTCTCATCAACTATTTCCCGTACAAGTGTTGTCTCTTGTACTTCTGCACATGGACAAGTTTGCCTCCATCCAGCATCACGATGGATTTGACTTTCCTGTCATCTGCTGTTGTCTCATTGAATTCACTCTAGCTCGAAGCTGACCTCCCTGTTCTGGAAGGTGCTTTGTGTTTTTATGGTGATTGTGTCCCCATTCACTTCGATGACTGTGGTAGGCTTGGTAATATTGGCCACCTGCTTGGTAGCAAAACCCACACTAAGAGACTTCATGTAGTCATTGAAATTTCTGCTATCCACTAACTTCCAGGTACCCACGAAGGTGTCCGCTGTGCTGAGGCAGGGCTAGGCTGGGAAAGAGAGGACAGAGAATGTGTACAAGGACTCTGGGACCCTGTTTCTTAAAAAAAATTTTTTTTTATTTTAAAATTTATTTTTGGCTACGCTGGGTCTTTGTTGCTGCACAGACTTTCCTCTAGTTGTGGCAAGCAGGGGCTACTGTCTAGTTGTGGTGTGAGGGCGTCTCTTTACCGTGGCTCCTCTTGTTGGGGGGCATGGGCTCGATGCTCATGGACGTCAGTAGTTGCAGCATGCAGGCTCAGTAATTGTGGCTCCTGGGCTCTGGAGCACAGAGGCTTAGTTACTCTATGGCATGTAGGATCTTCCCGGACCAGGGGTCGGAGCCCCATCATCTCCTGCATTGGCAGGAGGATTCTTTGCCACTGCACCACCAAGGAAGACCCTAAAGTTTCTTTTAAAGACATTGGCAGGGGCCCTTCTCTGGCATCCAGGCACAGGTTTGATCCCTGGTTGGGGAACCAAGATCCCACACGCCACGCTGAGTATCAAAAAAAAAAAAGACATTTTGATGATCATCTGCTGCTCATCACCCAGCTCCAGTTCTAGGTGGTGGCTGTGGAAGGACATGCCATCTTATATCTTTTATTTCTCCCTTTGAGACCCCAACCTCCAACTGAATTCCCTCTCCTTACCCAATTAAAAACTGTCTTCCTCAGATACCAGTGAACATGAGTTTCAGCTCAGCCGGTCTAGATGCCCCATAACTCTGATAATCAACATATGAATCACTACAGGGTCGGTCATACTGTGGGCTGTAGGAATAGAATTTTATGTTTAACTTAGCTTCAAGGCATGAATAAATTCATGGTTAAATTTTTGTGAAAATTTTATGGAGGGGTTTAGAACCAAACCTTTATTAATGCTTTCAGGAGGAAGAAAATGATGAGTAGTTATGTACATGATACAACAGAATTAGTTTTTAACCACACAGAGCAGCAAATACGGTCTTTTAAGCACCTACTTTACCAGTTTCAATTTCAAAAGAACACACCCAAACATCTTTCCCCATATGGGCATGACTCAGTTCAGTTCAGTTCAGTCGCTCAGTCATGTCCGACTCTTTGCGACCCCAGGAATCGCAGCACGCCAGGCCTCCCTGTCCATCACCATCTCCTGGAGCTCACTCAGACTCACGTCCATCGAGTCAATGATGCCATCCAGCCATCTCATCCTGGGTCGTCCCCTTCTCCTCCTGCCCTCAATCCCTCCCAGCATCAGAGTCTTTTCCAATGAGTCAACTCTTCACATGAGGTGGCCAAAGTACTGGAGCTTCAGCTTTAGCATCATTCCCTCCAAAGAAATCCCAGGGCTGATCTCCTTCAGAATTGACTTTTTGGATCTCCTTGCCGTCCAAGGGACTCTCAAGAGTCTTCTCCAACACCACAGTTCAAACACATCAATTCTTCGGCGCTCAGCTTTCTTCACAGTCCAACTCTCATATCCATACATGACCACTGAAAAAACTGTAGCCTTGACTAGACAGACATTAGTTGGCAAAGCAATGTCTCTGCTTTTGAATATGCTACTAGGTTGGTCATAACTTTTCTTCCAAGGAGTAAGCGTCTTTTAATTTCATAGCTGTAGTCACCATCTGCAGTGACTTTAGAGCCCAAAAAAATAAAGTCTGACACTGTTTCCACTGTTTCCCCATCTATTTCCCAGGAAGAATGACAACCACTCTTTAAATTCTAATAATTGTATCATGTCCAAGTCACTAGTTAAAAATTGGACTATCAAGCAGACATATTTTTAAACATTAAAAAAAACAAAAACAAAAACTCAGAAGACAGAAAAATTCCAAGAGCAGAAAGTGTTAGGGATATAAAATTTTTAAAATAAAATTTAAGGACAAGAAGGATATGATAAGAAGCTACTGGTATTACCAACTCAGTCATGTCTGACTCTTTGCGACCCCATGGATAGTAGCCTGCACCAGGCTCCTCCATCCATGGGATTTTCTTGGCAAGAGTACTAGAGTGGGTTGCCATTTCCTTCTCCAGGGAATCTTCCAACCCAGGGATCAAACCCAGGTCTCCTGCATTGATAGACAGATGCTTTACTGTCTGAGCCACCAGGGAAGTCCCACATTACCAACTCAGGGCACAGTTCAGGAACAAGTATAAATTATCATACAGGGTTTTCAGATCTTTCCCTGAATTTTTACTGATTGTGTCTTGTAAAAGTCCACCCTTTTCTTTCCCACCCCCAGTTTTACTCTTAATTCCCAAACTGATTTTGGCTAATAGATTCTACTCTACTACTGGATTATTTAAAAAGTATAAAGAAAACTTGGACTGAAGATACAACAAATTATTTAACCTTAGTAAGAGTACATGGATTCTGTTTGCTACCAAACATTATAGTCATTTTACAGTGACTACAAAAGACTGTTCCCTTCTTCTTGTTACAATGACTATGAAAAGAGACAGTAAGCAGAGATTTTGTTTTCTTAATACTGACCACAAACATAATAAAACCAAAAGAAGATGTGTTCACATGGCACAACTCAACGTAAAATTCCTTTAAAATTACTGCATTTTCACTTTGCTCAGAGTTTTTAATCACAAAATATCTCAGTGAACAAAAGTATGAGTTACATCTCATCTTGAGTATACACCAGAATCTTAGATACTTTTAAAGTCCAGGTAGGTGTAGCCCCTCCCACAAGTCAAGTGCCCCTTCTTAGGGGGGAGGCGGGGTAGCAGGGACAGCCTAGCCTGCAGGGCACTGTGCTCCCCAAATGACTGCGGCCACTTTCAGTGCAGCTTTTCCCAGGATATTTCCCCCAAGATCTTCTTTTTAATCTTCCTTCTCTTTGTACGCCACTCCCCAGTCTCTGTCATCTCCCTCATCTGTGTCCTGAGACCTTAAACAGGCCAATTCCTCCCTGACAACTAAACCCCTATTGCTAAGTTCTGTGTTGTTTTTAATAATGTCTTTTAAATTTCATTTTGAAATAATTTCAAGCTACAGAACAGTTGTAAGAATGGTATAAAGAACTGCCATATGCCTTTCCTCCAAATGTATCAATTATAAAAACATTTTCCCACGATTTTTTTCACTCTCCCTCCCAGCCTCCTTCCCTGTTCCCCTTTTCTCCCTCTCTCTACCTCCCTTCCCTGCCTTCCTTCACTCACTCACTCACACACACACACACACACACACACACACACATTTTTCCCCCAAATAATTTAAGACAGTTGCATAAAAATATTCCTTTACCTTCAGATTTTTATCTAAGGATCTTCTCTTACATAACTATCAAGCTCAGAAAATTTAACATCGATATACAGCTATTACCTAAAACACGGTTCACATAAAAATTTTCCAGTTGTTCCAATAATATCCTTTATGGCAATATCTCCCTTTCCTTCCCAGCTCCAGGCTTTGTTACATTTAGTTGTCACGTCTCTTTAATCGTCTTTACACTTTGTGTACCCTGACATCCACATATTTTGGAGATTACAGAGCAGTTGTTTTGTAAATTTGGGTTTGCTGGATGATTTGATTCAGGTTATGCATTTTTAGTATAATTAGAACTTTAGACTTGGATAGGCTATTTCTGCCACAAAGCAAAAGATGTATTGAAGCGTGTATAAAAGATGCATTAAAAAAGTCACAGGTTCCCAACAGACTGCCATTGCTGCAGAAGAAGACAATCCCACCTATATGCTAAGAGGAACACATGTAAACTAGTTCACTTTGACCTATTAGTACTTGAAAATGATCCCCCTGAGTCAATAAACCTGCTAGGTACCTCCATATTTTAAAAGAAAAATATACTAACCCAAACTCACAAAGATCTTCCCCGATGGCTCAGTGGGTGAAGAATCTGCCTGCAATGTAGGAGACCTGGGTTCGATCCCTGAGTCAGGAAGATCCCCTGGAGAAGGGAATAGCAGCTACCTACTCCAGTATTCCTGCCTGGAGAATCCCATGGATAGAGGAGCCTGGCAGGCTATACTCCAAAGGGTCCCAACGAGTCAGACATGATGAAGTAATATTTGGGTTTGGAAACTCACAAAGACCTATACTTTTAATTGTGGTTGTGGGCTGTTTCTTAGATAGGCTATTCTATGCATGTTCAAGGGTGAAAAATGATGTAATTTTATCTGAAGCCATTTTGAAAAAGGGTCTTACTGTGAAATACCCCAGGAGTAGCCCACTTTCTATAATGGATACAATGAAGCTGTTACACCTTTTTTAGTTTGTCTTAGTTTTCCTGAGGTTTATAGATTGCCGGGAGCCAGCGTGAGGAACTCCGCCCGTGGCAAATGTCATGAGGAAGGAGGCTCGGCATACGCAAAGGTGGGATCGAGCCTCAGGAGACACCTTGTTCCCGAGCATCTACCCCCAAAAACCAGAGTCTGCCTGCTTTACTGTGTTATGCTTTCCACCTACTCTTCTGACATTAACAGGGGGCTTTCCCCCCACCACCTTTTTCTGGAAAAAGTTAATTTAGAGCTTTTAGATAATAAATCTCCTGGGCATAATATGAGTGTTTCAATCCAAAAACCCCTCTGATGGCTTTCTAGCCTGCCTGCCGGACTCTTATAGCTGCACATGTGATTGTTTGTGGCCTCCTGACCGCAAGAGGCACAGGAAGCTTAAAACATCCTAGGAATGTAGGGGCTTCCGAGGAGTCAAAATCATTAGAATAGGACTGATTAAGGGTTTCATTTGTTGCTGCAAAGTTTTCATGTCTTTTATTTGTAGATATAGTTGGTATATAGAAAAAACAGGTAGTAGCCCTGGTATTTACTTTGCTGACTAAGGTCCGTCTAGTCAAGGCTATGGTTTTTCCTGTGGTCATGTATGGATGTGAGAGTTGGACTGTGAAGAAGGCTGAGCGCCGAAGAATTGATGCGTTTGAACAGTGGTGTTGGAGAAGACTCTTGAGAGTCCCTTGGACTGCAAAGAGATCCAACCAGTCCATTCTGAAGGAGATCAACCCTGGGATTTCTTTGGAAGGAATGATGAAAAGCTGAAGCTCCAGTACTTTGGTCACCTCATGCGAAGAGTTGACTCATTGGAAAAGACTCTGATGCTAGGAGAGATTGGGGGCAGGAGGAGAAGGGGACGACCCAGGATGAGATGGCTGGATAGCATCACGGACTCGATGGACGTGAGTCTGAGTGAACTCCGGGAGATGGTGATGGACAGGGAGGCCTGGCGTGCTGTGATTCATGGGGTCGCAAAGAGTCGGACACGACTGAGTGACTGAGCTGACTGAAGCCCTGGTATTAGCAACATTAGACCTTTAAGTTAAGTACTTTCTTTGTTATAACCCACTGCACCTTTGTTCTACAGGAATGTAACTTTATTTAGTGTTTTGAGGGTGATGAAGATTAAGGAAAAACAATTCAGGGGAAAATGAGTTTTCTTGTTGATAGACATTTATCTAGGAAGAGAGCCATAAAAATGTTAACAGGCCTCTTGGCCAGAAGATAATGTAAACCACCTGAGACCTTTTATATACAGGGAGGTATGCAAAAGGAAAGCCTAGTCTCAATAAGGGTCAGGACTGCTGCCCCTGCATAACTCTGCATATTCTATTATTTCTTATGTACAACTTGGGGTATATAAGCTGCTTTTGAAAATAAAGTTGTGGGTCTGGCACCAATGCTTGGCTCCCCCATGTTGTTCTTTTCTCCCTTTTCTGGCTGAATTCCCATCTGGAGTGTGGAGACTCACCGTGTACACTTATTTGCCCTGGTTTCTAAGACCCACGCAAGAGGGAGCCCAAGGCAGGGCACCCTCTGCTATTCAAGAGGGCGCCAGTGGCCTACATAGACGATGCAAGTTCCTTGTCTTGGAACTTTATTGGTTTTCCATGAAAACCAAGTTATTCAGCCTCTTTTCTCCACTTATTTTCCTACTACACTATTTCTTTCTAATCTCCCTCCATATCTTTAATTAAGCAATTAATTCCTCAAACACCGACTCTGTCCCCGTTTTGAATTCCCTGGATCCACCAGGGCTGGACCCCGACAATAGATCACTAACAAGGCCTTCAAGGATTGGGTTTCAGAGCAGATTTAATGGCGATCCCTATAGTCCATAGGGTTGCAAAGAATCACATGTGACTAAGCGACTGAACCATGCTGAGATACTGGATTGCAAAAGTTCAAATGTCTGGGGAGAGAAAGACCTGTTAGAACCAGGTAGGTTGGTTTTGGGTGGTGGAGTGTGGTGAGCTCATGGAACAGCTGGGTGAGCAGTGAGAGGTAAGCGTGAGAGGTAATGAAGCAGGAGGTCCGGGGAGGGAGGTAAGGTTCAAATACAGCACTGATCTGTCTTCAGGTTTGCCCAAGGTTGGCCCTTTTCAGATTATGCCCCATCAACCAAAAAGAAAACAAATGAGTGAGCAAGTTTATTACAAAATATAGATTAAAAAACATCCTTAAGGAGGATTTCAAATACAGGTTTACTTAAGCTTGTGATTTCTAAGCAAATATTTGTTCTTAGGATGAAAATTTGCTATGTAGTAAAGAAAACAGTGTTTTTCTTTTTATCTTTTAATATAGTGAGGAAACAGAGCATGATGACTTTATATATCTCTCCATTTCCCAGGCAACATTCCGAGCATCTCCACGTCTTTGTGTGCCCCCAAACCCCTACTTTTTTTTTCCTTCGTAGAAGCAGCAGCAGCAACTTTGCACATGGTTTTTGGGAGGAACAGATGTAAGCCACTGACCACATATGAGAAACCGAGGTTCCTATGTTACAGGCAAGGTGAACACACAAAAAGGAGGCAGTATTTTACAGAATGGCTAAATAAATATCAATAAGAAATGAACACAGCCTGTGGGATTTGTTGCTCATATTGCCCTCTCACAATACAAGTTTCCTATAGTTGACTGAATTTGTGTCTGTGGAGTTTTAGACTTACTCAAACATCTCCGTACTTGAATTTTGAGCCTAGAATCATGTTGAAAGTTTTAGGGGAAGTATATAATTTAAACTAGTATCTATATGTATGAAGAGAAGAGGATGGGAACTCACTCCAGTATTTTTGCCTGGAGAATCCCACAGACAGAGGAACCTGATGAGCTACAGTCCATAGGGTCACAAACAGCTGAATACAACTGAAGTGACTTAGCATGCATACGAAGATAATAGGAGAAACAGTGAGATATATACTAATTTTCACTGGTGGCTTAAACAGTTAACATTAAAGTATATTTAGATATTACAGTTTAAAAATAACTTTTTTGGTTAGGTAATTTAGTTTATAGTATCTTTAAAATAGTACCTATTGTTAAACTCCCCAGAGCCTTTTATTTTAATCTTTATAATTTCCTTTTGTTGTTAGAAAACTGAGTGGATCTTGAAAATTCTCTTCACAAGAAAGAAGTTTTGTAATTATTTATGGTAATAGATGTTAACTGAACTATTGTGGTAATCATTCTGTAACATATACAAATATTGAATCATTATGTTATATAACCTGGAACTAATATAATATTATGTCAATTGTATGTCAATTAAAAATGAATGAATAACCACTGTCAAACAGAATAAAACAAAACTTTCTTGTCTTTTATAATTTCTTCTAAAGATCACTTTGTAAATGTGCCTTGCTTTGTGAGTTTTCCAGTAAGCATAAAAGGGTGTCATTAATGTCTCCATTTGGTTTATAGCAGTCTCATTTTATTTAAATGCTCTTCACTGTGATTTAGAGGATGGAGCTGATTCTTCCAGTTTTGCAGGATGATAGGAATTATGGGAACCACTCATTTCAGAACTTTTCTTGCATAAACATGCTGTGATCATAAAAAGTAGAGGATAAGAATAATGTAGTTATTGCTTCTATTTTTTTATCATGAATAACCTATAAACCAATACATTCACTGCTGACAAGGAGAACAATTTCCAGTCAGTGGAGTTTAAGCGGCATAATTTTCCAACCCAGTTGTTCTAGTTGAAAACTGAAAGCACAAAACTTTTTCTAGTCTTTTCTGAGGCCTTGGCTTCTTTCACTTCAGCACATTTGGGGCTTCTCTCTTTTCTCTGCTTTCCTCAGAGGAACTTCCTCTCCAGAGTCTTCTCCTGGGGGAATAATTGTAATAAGGAGGAAGGCGACTGTGTGGACAAAAATATGGATGGAATTGAAAATGGTGGTTCCACTTTGGAGGGGGGTAAAGCCTGTATGGAAACCTAATGTAGACTCGGGGCCATCTTGGTGGGAAAAAATGGAGGGGACACCTGGGTGTCCTGGTGATGGGCTGGATCCTTGTCACTGGGTTCCTTGTGGCAGGGGGAGGGGTGAGTGTAAAGATCTCGCAGTCTGTAGGGTTTGCATTATTTTGTGAGTCTCCAGGAGGAGTGACCACTTCTTCTTGTCCTGTGGGGAGAAAAGTGCATGTCAGAAAATAGGCCTGATGACAGGAGCAGAGGGGAGAGTCTTCAGGTGTCGCAGAGGAGAAAGAATGGAAGGGAGAATTCTAGAGTCTCCCTAAAGCATGTTTAAGAGAACTGTCTAGGTCGGTAAAATGAGACATGGACACTCCTTGTGACCTAGAAATTCCATGCTGGAGAATTTACCCACGAGAAATGAGTACGTATATCTACAGAAGGTTAATTTAAGAATTTTTGTTTTTTAAGCAGCTCTTTTTTTTGGCCACACTCTGGGGTATGTGGGATCTTAGTTCTCTGACCAAGGATCAAACCAGTTCCCCCTGCAGGGGAAGTGCAGAGTCTTAACCATGAGACCACCAAGGAAATCTGCATAGCACTCTTATTCATATTAACCTAAACCTAGAAACCATCAGTGGGCTCCCTGGTGGCTTGGATGGTAAAGAATACGCCTGCAATGTGGGAGACTTGGGTTGGAAAGATCCCCTGGAGGAGGGCATGGCAACCCACTCCAGTATTCTGCCTGGAGAATCCCATGGACAGAGGAGCTTGGTGGGCTGTGGTACAAAGGATCACAAAGAGTTGTACATGACTGAAGCAACTAAGTACATACACACAGAAACCATCAATAGGTGAGGATAAATAAACTATGTATTGATACAATAAAATACTACTCAGTAATAAAGACCAAGAATTATGAATACAACAACATGGATGTCTCCTATGATACTATGTTGAGCCAAAGAAGTTAGACACAAAAGAGTATGTAGTGTAAGATTCCATTTATATGAAGTTCAAGAACAAGCAAAATTATGTTAATCTATGAAAGATGTTCAAGCTGGATTTAGAATAGGCAGAGGAACCAGAGATCAAATTGCCAACATTCACTGGATCATTGAAAAAGCAAGAGAGTTTCAGAAAACATTTACTTCTGCTTTATTGACTATGCCAAAGCCTTTGAGTGTGTGGATCACAACAAACTGTGGAAAGTTCTTTTTTTCTAATTTTTATTTTTACTTTATTTTACTTTACAATACTGTATCGGTTTTGCCATACATTGTCGTGGTGGATTCATGTCAATGTGGAAAGTTCTTAAAGAGACGGGAATACCAGACCACCTGACCTGCCTTCTGAGAAATCTGTGTGCAGGTCAAGAGGCAACAGTTAGAACTGGACATGGAACAACAGACTGGTTCCAAATTGGGAAAGGAGTATGTCAAGGCTGTATACTGTCACCCAGGTTATTTAACTTCTATGCAGAGTACATCATGAGAAATGCCAGGATAGATGAAGCACAAGCTGGAACCAAGATTTCTGGGGGAAATACCAATAACCTCAGATATGCAGATGACACCACCCTTATGGCAAAAAGTGAAGAAGAACTAAAGAGCCTCTTGGTGAAAGTGGAAGAGGTGAGTGAAAAAGCTGGCTTAAAACTCAACATTCAGAAAACTAAGATCATGGCATCTGGTCCCATCACTTCATGGCAAATAGAGGGGGAAACAATGGAAACAGTGAGAGATTTTATTTTTGAGGGCTCCCAAATCACTGCAGATGGTGACTGCAGCCATGAAATTAAAAGAAGCTTATTCCTTGGAAGGAAAGTTATGACCAACCTAGATAGCATATTAAAAAGCAGAGACAGTACTTTGTCAGCAAAGGTCCATCTAGTCAAAGCTATGGTTTTTCCACTAGTCGTGTATGGGTGTGAGAGTTGGACTATAAAGGAAGCTGAGTACCAAAGAACTGATGCTTTTGAACTGTGGTGTTGGAGAAGACTCTTGAGAGTCCCTTGGACTGCAAAGAGATCCAACCAGTCCATCTTAAAGGAAGTCAGTCCTGAATATTCATTGGTAGGACTGATGCTGAAGCTGAAACTCCAATACTTTGGCTACCTGATGTAAAGAGCTGACTCACTGGAAAAGACCCTAATGCTGTGAAAGATTAAAGGTGGGAGAAGAAAGGGACAACAGAGGATGAGAGGGTTGGATGGCATCACTGATGTGATGCACATGAGTTTGGGTAGGCTCTGGGAGTTGGTGATGGACAGGAAGGCCTGGGCATGCTGAAGTCCATGGGTTGCATAGAGTCGGACATGACTGAGCAACTGAACTGAACTGAATGGTTTAAAAAAAGTGAAAAACAGCTTAGGGTTACGTGTAGGTGTTATTTGTGGAGAAAGGAATCAGTGAATTCTTTCAATCTTGATCTGGGTGGTTGTTATATGAATATGGAGATATGCACACACATTTATATTTATACACATACATACAAATATACACAAAAATATATGTGCACACATGATTATATGCACATATGCATATATGTAAAAAGTGATTCATCTGCACTTTTAAGATGTGTGCCTTTTATTGTGCATAAATTATAAATAAAAAAGAAAGTTTGGTGGAAAAAAATGTAATGTTAAGAAAAGTAACTGTCCCCACGAAGGCTATTAATCCAAAAGACTTGCTTCACTTTCCCAGCAGTGAAATTGCTCCCTGAAGAGGACAGAGGGAGAGTCTACAGGCAGCAGAGGGATGAGCACTGAGGACCAGATGACAAGTTTCTGAGGAGAAATTTGGATCAATATCCAGTGTCAAGGTCTTTCCTCTAGCTGTATCATTTAATCAAATTGGCTATGAAATAGCAAGATTTCCTTTAGAAAATTATCCCTTCTCTCCTTTAGGAACTTGCCAATATAAGTCTGGAAAGAGCAGCTGAGTGTGAATGATGGAAAAAATGAATTCCTCACAAGACTGTTGTTAGACATTCAACTCTTTCATTGACTGGCCAGTGAAAAATCAGATTTCATCCAAGAATTTCAACAAAGTGACACAGTGGAGGATGTAAGGAGAAGGTGTAGGGGAGAGGCTGGAGAGTCAGCCGCTGGCCAGTTGAATGTTGAATAAACAGACAAGCCAGTCTTTTCATAGCTGTAAAATGGGGAAGGCCTCTCAAAGAGAAAAAGAGACAAGTGCCTATGTGGACACAGGGTGATTGTGAGCGTAACTTTGGCTCTTGACTTTCCAGGGTTGGTCTTTTTGAGGGCTGGCTGTACTTAAGTTTCTTGGAAATATCTTTATAATAATCACCTCTATTATTTTGTTAATCCAGTTTGAATGGGTGAATTAAATACTGACTCTTTCTCCCGGATCCACTCAGGCTACTGAGTATTAAAATGTTATGGTTGAAACTGGATTAAGACATTTCAAACTACAGAAGATGACTTAATGCCATATCACTCATTCTTTCCTCCTATACAATCAGATTAGTTATGAACCTTTTAAACATAAAACCTTTCTGCTGAGAATCCAGTTGCTAGAGAGGAAGCTAGCCTTATTCTTGAGCTCCATTGGGACATTTTGCTATCAGATCAGGTTTAGCTAGGTCTTGGGCTCTGCCACTCAGTAAATTGGATTCTAGCTTTTAAAACATCCACCCTTTGTGCTCATTTTGCTTCTCAAAACTGAGGCTACTCACCAAATCCTCCTGACAATGGGGTATTAGAGTTGTTAGTGTTTGCCTGACTCTGGGATGTCTAGTGTTTTTTAAAATTAAAAAAAATTTTTTTAATTTTGTTTTTTTTGACCATGCCATGTAGCATGTGAGATCTTAATTCCTTGACCAAGGATTGAACTCATGCATTCTACTTTGGAAACTCAGAGTCTTAACCACTGGACCACCAGAGAAGTCCCTGGTTTGTCCAATATTAGTCAATGCTCTCTTCTTCCAGGAATTTCTGAGCACTCAAGGTCAAGATATATGCTTGTGCCAGTAACTAGCTCACACAAAACCACGTTCTCCCAGCAGACTAGACACATGGTGACTATTTCAGGTTGCTGGTTGGCTAGCTCAAGTGGTGTAACATTTGGGAAATTTAGGGACTTATTTGGGGAACTGTCCCAGGATTTTGTGAGTGGGTCGATGCCATTCATGGTCTCGAAAGAGTTAATACTGCTCCTGAATTCTTCTGTCTGTCCGTGTTCTGATCCATTCTCTCTGTCTTCTAAACCTTCCATAGTCTCTTCAAAGCCCCTTCAACATTCTCATTCTTCTTCATTCAATTCTCCTGACCTTTCTAAGCAGATTATTTTGCTTCATATTTCAGAGGGAAAACTTCAGTGATCTGCCACGAACTTCTTTGTTTCTACTTCTCTCACTTCAAAAAGAAGTCTACACACTCTGACTCCCTTTTCCCCCACCCATTTAATCCATAGGAATCTGACTCTGTTTCCACCATCCCACAAAGAAGTATTAGTGTTGTCTCATGCACTCTGCTTTCGAAACTCAGAGTCTTAACCACTGGACCACCAGAGAAATCCCTGGTTTGTCCAGTATTAGTCAATGCTCTCTTCTGACAAATGTTGACAACTACTTTGACAGCAATCATCAATGGTCCTGGGCTTTTAAAAAATTGGTTCCAGATGCCAAGAACATCATTTGAATCAAGATTTCTGGGAGAAAATATCAATAACCTCAGATATGCAGATGACACCACCCTTATGGCAGAAAGTGAA
The DNA here is from genome assembly GCF_042477335.2 of Ovis canadensis. Classification (NCBI taxonomy): domain Eukaryota; kingdom Metazoa; phylum Chordata; class Mammalia; order Artiodactyla; family Bovidae; genus Ovis; species Ovis canadensis. The sequence goes on along the minus strand of NC_091250.1, from coordinate 107,012,381 downwards.
GAGGAACTCAAAAGTCTCTTGATGAAAGTGAAAGTGGAGAGTGAAAAAGTTGGCTTAAATCTCAACATTCAGAAAACGAAGATCATGGCATCTGGTCCCATCACTTCATGGGAAATAGATGGGGAAACAGTGTCAGATTTTATTTTTGGGGGCTCCAAAATCACTGCAGATGGTGATTGCAGCCATGAAATTAAAAGACGCTTACTCCTTGGAAGAAAAGTTATGACCAACCTAGATAGCATATTCAAAAGCAGAGACATTACTTTGCCGACTAAGGTCCGTTTAGTCAAGGCTATGGTTTTTCCTGTGGTCATGTATGGATGTGAGAGTTGGACTGTGAGGAAGGCTGAGCGCCGAAGAATTGATGCTTTTGAAGTGTGGTGTTGGAGAAGACTCTTGAGAGTCCCTTGGACTGCAAGGAGATCCAGCCAGTCCATTCTGAAGATCAGCCCTGGGATTTCTTTGGAGGGAATGATGCTAAAGTTGAAACTCCAGTACTTTGGCCACCTCATGCGAAGAGTTGACTCATTGGAAAAGACTCTGATGCTGGGAGGGATTAGGGGCAGGAGGAGAAGGGGACGACAGAGGATGAGACGGCTGGATGACATCACTGACTCGATGGACGTGAATCTGAGTGAACTCTGGGAGTTGGTGATCGACAGGGAGGCGTGGCGTGCTGCGATTCACGGGGTTGCAAAGAGGCAGACACGACTGAGCGACTGAACTGAACTGAACTTGCCTGGTTTATCTCTATGAAGATTTCACGTCTCATTTCCTCAAGGAGGTCTTCCCTCCCCTGAAGCTGCCTTAAGGCCTTTAGCAATATGCTTCCATAGCACCCATGAGTCCACTTTCACCATATTTACTGGTTATATGATTAGTATTCCGTGGTTATATTCCTCCTCCACTGATGTACCTGCGAGCTCATCGTGCATACCTGGTCTCCTGATCACTAGCACTGTGCCTACAGGGGACTCGATCAGACTGAGAGAGATCTGTTTCCATAACTGCAAAAGTTATCACTTTCCTACTTCTCAGGGATAATGTGATTATTAACAAGCAAATATTTCTCACTCTGTAGCATACTGACAGGACACCAAAGATACTGAATATCGAAAATGAGAGCTTTTCTGTAACCTTAATTAGACTATAGTCAGTCAAATATTTAAATGCAGATTGGAAACATTTTGAGAGGAAGAATAGCATAGTGTTTAAAAGCACAGGATCCCTTAAGAGAACAGACTGTGTATGATTTCAGTACCTTTAGACCATGAAATTTTTGCATCCTGTTTTACACTCCTGGATATGTTCCAGTCTCTCCTGGTTTACAGACTATGGGAACTTGAATAAAATTTGTATTCTGCTGTTGTGTGAAAATTGTATAAATCATAATTATGTTGAATTTGTTCATAATGCTTTTCAGGTCCACCACCTCCTTCTGCTTTTCTGTCTATTATTCAATTAATTTTTGAGAGTTTGCTATTTTAACTCCAACTAAAAATCTTAATTTATCTACTTAAAAAATAATTGTAATATGCAATGGAACTATATGTAACTTTGTTCTGCATTTTCCAAGTCACTTGTAAATGTTATCATACTTTCATAATTTTTAAAAACAGCATAGAATCCCTGAGCTCTATGACTTATATGAGCTCTGCCATTTAATAATTGTGTGACTACTGACAGCTTCCATAACTTAATTGACAGCTTCCTCCAAGTCTGCCTTTCCTTATTTGTTAAAATGGAGAAAATAATGCTACTTATTGGCTTGCTGTAGTGTCTAAAATAAGATATGTAAAGTGCTCAGACATGGATGTGAGAGTTGGACTTTAAAGAAAACTGAGCACTGAAGAATTGATGCTTTTGAACTGTGGTATTGGAAAAGACTCTTGAGAGTCCCTTGGACAGCAAGGAGATCCAGCCAGTCAATCCTAAAGGAGATCAACCTTGAATATTCATTGGAAGGACTGATGCTGAAACTGAAGCTATAATACTTTGGCCACCTGATGCAAAGTGCCAACTCATTGGAAAAGACCCTGATGCTGGGAAAGATTGAAGGTGGGAGGAGAAGGGGATGACAGAGGATGAGATGGTTGAATGGCATCACCAACTCAATGGACATGAGTTTGAGTAAACCCTGGGAGTTGGGGATGGACAGGCAGGCCTGTTGTGCTGCAGTCCATGGGTTGCAAAGAGTTGGACACCACTGAGCAACTGAACTGAACTGAACTGAGCTACTAGGTTATTGAACCTCCATGAAGATGAGGAGGACTGTTGACTCTACTGGTCATTGAAAGTGAAAGTGAAAGTCTCTCAGTTGTGTCTGACTCTTTGTGACCCCATGGACTATACAGTTCATGGAAATCTCCAGGCCAAAATACTGGAATGGGTATTATTTCCCTTCTCCTGGGGATCTTCCCAACCCAGGGATCAAACCTAGGTCTCCCACATTGCAGGCGGATTCTTTACCAGCTGAGTCACAAGGTGAGCCCAAGAATACTGGAATGGGTAGCCTTTCTATTCTCCAGCAGATCTTCCCAACCCAGGAATCGAAACAAGGTCTCCCGCATTGCAGGTGAATTCTTTACCAACTGTACTGTCCAGGAAGGCCCTATTGGTCATTGCTATAAACAGTCCTTCACTTAGTGTGAGTACTTATGCCCAGTACATAACAGATGAGTTGAGTGAGTGGCCAGGCAGGCAGGCGTGGATTGTATTAATGGATGTTGAGTTCATTTCTGTAGATTTTTGCAAGTCTAAGTGAATCTTTCATTCTAGTCTCAGAAAAAAAAAAAAAAAAATTTTTTTTGGTTACATGGCATGTGGGATCTTATTTTCCAGGCCAGAAATCAGATCCATGTGCCCTGCAGTGGAAATGTGGAGTCTTACCACTGGACTGCCAAGGAAGTCCTGCCAAACCCATAAAATTTGCAAAAAAATTTACATTCAGAATTAGAGGATAATAAAATAATCAAGCCAAACTATTGCTGGAGTTTGGATATCAATTTTAAGTGGGTTTATTATAGTCTAGACATGAAATTCGTAGTACGCCAACTAGTACTTTAAAGAAAGTAAGGATGAGATGACCTCTTTTTAGAAAATATAATTACCTGTAGTCTGTGGTTGTATGGGCAGACAATAGCTGTTTTGTAGTGAGCTACCCTGATTTTTAAGAGAAGTAAGCTTTATACTTGATGTATAAGTATGCACTTCTTCTTTTATACATTCTCAGGCGCCTTCAGAGGCGAACCAAAAAGAAATATAAGCCCTGATTAACTTGCTCACAATAACTGCAACTTAATTCACTTCATAGACTCACAGAATGACTGGCTATTTTGGTCAAGTCCCTAATTTTACAGATAAAGACTTTGGAGCCCACTTCACACAAGTTCACACAGGCCTCTTTCAATCCTATGCTGTGAGTCTAGTCGACTCAACAGTGTACAGGTTACTGTGTTAGGAGCTGCGCCAAAGGCAGAGATGAAGAAACAGGGCCTATGGGGAGATGCTACAAACACATGGATCTATAATACAGAGCATAACGCAGTAAGTACCGTGGGCGATGTACGAATTGCTGTAAGAATTCAAAAATGGCAGATAGAGGGAGTTTGCAATTTTAAAGCTTCATATCTTAAGAAAACTGTTGTGAAGGTAGTACCATAGTGACACTAAACGACATCATATGAAGCAGAATTGTAATATCAGGTGAAAACAGGGGAGGGGCTAGCCACAGCTGCTGCCATGGAGATGAGAGAGGACGGTGTGAGTTTGGGGACTCACACGCGATCCTGTCTGGCAGAGCCAGGACAGGTATAAACAAGTGATGACCTGGAGCCAGGGCTGCCTGGAGAGAGTGAAGCTGCATCCGAAGAACTTTGAGGCCAGTCTGAGGGACAGTGGAGAAGAGGGAGCCCAAAACAGAAATCACATTTTAGCAGTGCTTAAAAAAAGTGAATAAACCTCTAATTTCATTATAACTTATTTAGCTACATGTTTATAGGGTTTCCTGAAGAGTGGTTCACTTTCTGGAACCACCAGCTCCAATAGACCTGCTCCTCTCCACTCTGTTATGAGCTGTGGTGCATGGGCGCAGCGAACTGGTTGGGGGATGACTAGGGTCTCCTAGGGTCTGGCTGCACCCCTGCAAAGTTCCAGGGCCACATGAAAGGGGTGGAGGGCTCGGTATGACTCATGGGGCTCTCCTCCTTTTCTTGCCTGTCCCCAGGGTTTGCAAACCAATTCTCTGGCTCAGGCCACCTGGAAATTTTGTAGTGGGGGAAAAGGAAAGAGAAAGGAGCAGTGGAGAAATTGAATCTCATAGAATCTTAAAGCAAGAAGTCTAGGCTCACCTCCGCAGCACCAGGACACAACTGACTGCTTTGGACACAATTTTAATCACAACTGTGATTAAAGCATTAACAAACAGAAAGTGAACACCCACCATGTGCAAATTACCACGTTATTGGGAAATCAAAGAGGTGGACATTGCTGTAATTCATGGGGGATATTGTTAGCTCCACAACAATAGTAACTAGTATTCATATAGTGCTTGAAGCTTGAAGAGCTCTTCTTGCAGGATAGCTCATTTGGTCCTAACAACCCCCATAATAATGGATGTCATTCATGCTGTCACTTTACACAAGAGGAAATGCATTTCAGAGCAGTTAAGTGCATCTAAAGTTATATAGCTAAGACTGAGACTCAGACCAATATCTTCCGATGATAAAAATTCAGTGTCTTTCTCTTTAACCACACAGGCTGATGGAAGCTGACGTAAATATTTCCAGTTCATGGATATGCATAATCATGGAGCCAAATTCATTCTTTTTACACAGCTTATTAATTAGTGGACCCACAGGGGAATAAAAGCAAAACCCTTACCTTCTGCCACAGTTACCACCAACCAGCAGACCAATAGCCAGTAGGAGAAGCAGGGTCTGTGAGCCATGGCTTCTACCCTGAGCAGTCACTGCCTCGAACCCAACGTGGCTTTAAAGGGGGTGGGTGAGTCACCCACAGCTTGATTCAGGGAGTTGTATTTGCATAATGGACCACAGCCATCAGGGCCTGTGGTGTGAGGGTAAAAAGTCAGCAAGGAAATACCAGACAGTATTTATCAACCAGAGCCTCTTATAATGACGGCCAAACACCATCTATCCACCCTTGACTGGAGTTGGATTATGGACAATCACACCCTCGCTATACTTCTAATTCCTTCAAATCTTTTTCTGTTAGTGTCTTCTCTTTACTTGTGTGCATAGGTCTCCTCAGCAAGAGAAAGGATCTGTCCAGGCAGTATTCCACACTCTTTCCTTCCATATAGCTTACCTCACAAAGCCAAACAGGATGGGGAGGGGGTTATCCAAAGGCTCAGGGACTGAAGCGGTTTGACGAGGCTGTTCACAGGTTTCAGATCAGGGATTATGTTTTTTCTGCTTTGGTTCAGGAGGCAAGAGCAACAGTTGAAAAACATCTTCTCTAGTAGCCATCATGGTGGTTGTCTAAACAGACACGAAAATTTTGGGAGATTAACTTAGTGAGTTGTCCTTTCAGGACTCCTCTGATTCATCAAATTGCCCCAAAGATGCCCAGTTTGTTTCCTGTCAGCTCCTGGAGAATGGGAGGGGATGGTCACAAGTGATTAAAAGCATGGACCCTCCCTAGCGATGATCATACTAAGTAAGTCAGAAAGACAAATATCATATGAAATCCACATGGGATCTAAAATATGGCACAAATGAGCTTATCTATGAAACAGAACAGACTCACAAACACACAGAACACATCTGCGGTTGCCCAGGGGATGTGGGGCACTGGGGGAGAGATGGATTGGGAGCTTGGGATTAGCAGATACAAACTTATAAATAGAATGGATAAACAACAAGGTCCTACTGTGTAGCACAGGGAACTATGTTCAATATCCCGTGATAAACCATAATGGAAAAGAATATGAAAAATGATGTATATAGGTGTATAATTGAGTCACTTTGCTGTATAGTAGAAATTAACACATTGTAAATAAACTATACTTAAATAAAATAAAGGTTAAAAAAAGGTATGGACTTCAGAGTCAGGAAAAACTGGCTCCAGCTCTGATTCCTTTTCTTACTAGGTGGGTGACTTGAAGCCTCAGGGATAAAATGGGGCTTGTAGTATTTCCCTCTGAGGATTGTTGTGACGAATAAAGAGGTAATTGACACAGAGCTCCAACCACAGTGTTTAATTGAAGGCCAATTGCTTAACAATATTGCGGTGGTTTTTGCCATACATTGACATGAATCAGCCACGGGTGTACATCCTGAACCGCTCTCCCACTTTCCTCCTCAGCTCATCCCAAATAAATAAATAAATTAGTTTAAAAATTACTTAATTATAAGGAAAGTTCAGCTGGCATAAAGAGGTTTGAGAACAAACAACACAGAACAGGTTTGGGGACCAAAACAACTCAGGTAGTTGGAGCAGACATACACGAAGGCGCTACAGAGAAGCTTCTGGTTTCAAATGTTCAACATGCTGCAGGCACCCACCAGACTGTTCTGTATAAAGACTGGAAGCTTCCATTAAGCTGTCTAAGAGAGCATCTTCTACTGTGCCAATATAGATATTGATAATGTTTACTGAGCATCTATTATGTGTCTAATAGGCACTGTGCTAAGCATGTAGCTTGCATTGTATAACTGAATGTCCATAATCCACGAGGCAAATATTATCATCTTTACCTACACGGCAACCAAGGCCCAGAGAAGTACTCAAGCAATGTATCCAAAGTTGCACCACTGAGGGGCGGCAACCAAGGCCCAGAAAAGTACTCAAGCAATGTATCCAAAGTTGCACCACTGAGGGGTGGCAGAGCTGAGATTTTTAAGTTGGTGTGAATCCAAGGCCTGTCTCCTCTCTTCCTGCCCACAATGGCTCTGCAAACAAATATTAAATAAAAGGTGTAAACAGTGGCCACAGGACTGGAAAAGGTCACTTTTCATTCCAATCCCAAAGAAAGGCAATGCCAAAGAATGCTCAAACTACCGCACAATTGCATTCATCTCACACGCTAGTAAAGTAACCCTCAAAATTCTGCAAGCCAGACTTCAGCAGTACATGAACTGTGAACTTCCAGATGTTCAAGCTGGGTTTAGAAAAGGCAGAGGAACCAGGGATCAAATTGCCAACATCCACTGGATCATCAAAAAAGCAAGAGAGTTCCAGAAAAACATCTATTTCTGCTTTATTGACTATGCCAAAGCCTTTGATTGTGTGGATCACAATAAACTGTGGAAAATTCTTCAAGAGATGGGAATACCAGACCACCTGACCTGGCTCTTGAGAAACCTATATGCAGGTCAGGAGGCAACAGTTAGAACTGGACATGGAACAAGAGACTGCTTCCAAATAGGAAAAGGAGTACATCAAGGCTGTATATGGTCATCCTGCTTATTTAACTTAGATGCAGAGTACATCATGAGAAATGCTGAGCTGGAAGAAGCACAAGCTGAAATCAAGATTGCTGGGAGAAATATTAATAACCTCAGATATACAGATGACACCACCCTTATGGCAGAAAGTGAAGAGGAACTAAAAAGCCTCCTTATGAAAGTGAAAGAGGAGAGTGAAAAAGTTGGCTTAAAGCTCAACATTCAGAAAACGAAGATCATGGCATCTGGTCCCATCACCTCATGGCAAATAGATGGGGAAACAGTGGAAACAGTGTCAGACTTTATTTTGGGGGGCTCCAAAATCACTGCAGATGGTGACTGAAGCCATGAAATTAAAAGACGCTTACTCCTTGGAAGGAAAGTTATGACCAACCTAGATAGCATATTCAAAAGCAGAGACATTACTTTGCCAACAAAGGTCCATCTTGTGGTCATGTATGGATATGAGAGTTGGACTGTGAAGAAGGCTGAGCACCAAAGAATTGATGCTTTTGAACTGTGGTGTTGGAGAAGACTCTTGAGAGTCCCTTGAACTGCAAGGAGATCCAACCAGTCCATCCTAAAGGAGATCAGTCCTGGGTGTTCATTGGATGGACTGATGCTGAAGCTGAAACTCCAGTACTTTGGCCACCTCATGCGAAGAGTTGACTCATTGGAAAAGACCCTGATGCTGGGAGGGGTTGGGGGCAGGAGGAGAAGGGGACGACCCAGGATGAGATGGCTGGATGGCATCACCAACTCGATGGACATGAGTTTGAGTGAACTCTGGGGGTTGATGACGGACAGGGAGGCCTGACGTGTTGCAATTCATGGGGTCTCAAAGAGTCGGACATGACTGAGCTGAACTGAACTGAACTGAACTGAACAAGAATAAAAATACAAAAGTGAAAAAAAAAAAAAAAGAAAGGGAGCTGTTGTGGTTGCAGCTGAATTACAGTGACTTCAATTCTTTGTTCTCTTAGGAGCTTATACTTGCCAACTCATTCTATTGCTCGAAGACCTAATGGTTGAGCAGAACATTTGCAGAAAGAACAAAACAGAACACAGTTCCTGGCTTCAAAAGGCTGGAATCTAAGGAGGGAGACTGTGCAAACTGAGAACCAAAGTGAATAAGAATGTAAACAACTCACCAGCTAGAAGAATGGTAAATTCCACAGACTTGATGATAAACCTAGGCAAAAATTCTAGAAATAGATGGTTCAGTCAACGATGCATCAGCAATTTGGAAAGGAAGCAGGGACAAGCTTAGTGCCTGAGATTCCACGGTTCAGTTCTGTTGACCACATGTCCTGTGCCACGTCTAGGGCTGGTATAGGTGCTCGGGCTAAAGATGGAGTTCCTGCTCTCATGGAGTGTCTAGTCTGGCAGGGACATTAAATACTAATTAAGGAGTGACATAAAGGGTTTGAGTGTTAAGATGAAAAAAGCATTGGGAGCTGCAAAGCAGAGACACTCATAACTTTACGCCAATGGGTGTGTATTACGTTTACTATTAGTACTTTGTATTCTGTATTAGAATCACATTGCCATGCGGATCTAATAAAATTAGATCCACATACTCTGTGTAACTACTGCCAGTGTTGTGTTTTATGGATTTACTGCAAACTATTTAGCCAAACATTTTGTATGATGGACATTTGTATTATTTCTTCGGCTCCTCTTTCTTTTTGTACTGAATTTCTGATGACCTTTCATTTGAAATGTTGATGAAAATAAGTAACAAAAGCAAAATGGTAATAGAATTTTTTTTTTCTGTTTGCATTTGTTGTCCTGAAGTTTATGAAGTAAAGAAATAAAACTTCAAAAGGAACAAAAATGTTTAAAGTTTCATACAATTCTTTTTTCTTTTTTTGGCTGTACTGAGCAGCATGCAGGATCTTAGTTCCCTGACCAAGGATGGAACCCATGCCTCCTGCCTTGGAAGCATGGAGTCTTAACCACTGGACTGCCTGGGAAGTCCCTCATCGAATTTTTATTTGACAGAAAATCCTAACATATCTTTTAAAAAAACTTTTATTATTTATTTATTTGGCTGAGCGGGGTCTTTTAAAAAAAAGTATTTATTTTTGGCTGTGCTAGGTTTTCCTTGCTGCCTGTGGGCTTTTCTCTAGTTGTGGGGGTCTACTTTCTAGTTATGCTGGGCCGGTTTCTCATTGCAGTGGCTTCTCTTGTTGGCCACCACAGGCTCTAGGGTGCACAGGCTCCAGAATTTCTGGCTCCGGAGCTCTAGAGCACGGTAGTTGTGGCACGCGGGCTTAGTTGCTTCATCGTATGTGGGATCTTCCAGGACCAGGGATCCAACCTGTGTCTCCTTCATTAGCAGGTGGATTCTTTTTCTCAGAGAGCTACCAGGGAAGCCTTACATTGGATTTTTAAAAAAAATTTTTTTATTTTTACTTTATTTTACTTTACAATACTGTATTGGTTTTGCCATACATTGGCATGAATCCACTTAGTTGCGGCCTGTGGGAACTAGTTCCCTGACCAGGAATCTAACCCAGGTGGCCTGCATTGGGAGTGGGGAGTTTTAGCAGCTGGACCAACCAGGAAGTCCCTGTAACATATCTTTACTGCTGGTCTTTATTTGCATGTTATTATTCAGACCATACAAGTTGAGAGCTGCTGGATGTCCGTCCGCGGCTTTGAGGGGCGCTCTGCAGAGCCCCCTATCACACGCTCAAAGGACCCCAGCACGACTGCTTGAGGATGATCAGCAGCACCTAGCCTCACTCACCTCCGCAGTCCTGATGGGATGAAGTCCCTGTTTTGCTGCCAGGCCTTAGACAACCAAAGGCGTGACAGACGTCCAATAAGGCTGGTTTCCTGCTGCAGAAACCGCTGAAGCTGTCTGGGGGAGGCGTTCCCCTTACCTGGCCGTGTGAATAAGCCGGGAAGCTGCCATCAGGGCCGCCGTGAGTCAGGATTACGGATAACCTGGGGAGAGTGATGGGTACCGGCCTGCCCCCTGAGTCAGGCCGAGGGAGTAGCGGCTAGCGCTGCGAGGCTCATTTCCTGGAGGCTCGGGGGTGGATCAGCGTGTTGTGTCAGGAGCACTGAGGCACACACTCCTTCCGGGAATCTATGGGTTTCTGTGGTTGGCGCCAACGTGGAGCAGACTGTATGACTCTCCTGCTAGGCTTGCTAAAGGCGTCTTCTGCTGGGATTTCTCCTAAAAGGGATTGCAGGCACCAGAGACATATCTCCAACTCAACCGCTTTGCAGATCTGGAGACTGAGATGAGACCTGGAGAAGTTTCCTAAAGTCATCCCAGTGATTTAACAACAGAAAGGCAGTAACATCCTGGCCAGGGGCAGAGTGATGCCCACCATGTGAGGGCTCTCATTTACCAATGGTCTGAAGCAGTATCAAACCAGTGGGATAAATCAGGGTGCTAGTCTCTGCCTTGACACCCATTAGCTGTGAGACCCTGGACCTGTCAGCCTGACTGACTCAGTTTCATCTGTATAATATAGCATTTGCTGTGTCCTATGCATCACTGTTCTAATTATTGTGCATACATCAAGCCATTTAATTCTCAAAATAACCCAGTGAGGAAGGTACTATTGTGAACCCCACTTAAAGATGAGAAAATTGAGGCACAGAGAGGTCAATTCATGCGACTACTAAGTGGCAGAGCCTTGGTATGAACACAGACAGTTAGGCTCTAGAATTCATGCTCTAATTGTTGCGCTAGGTGGACTCTGTCCCCCTGGTTGTCAGCTTATTGTTATAAAGGCTCTGTGAAAGTATCCTGAAAATACAGGCATGCACTGTAGGACAAAAGTTGGTTGTTAACATAATTTTTTTTTCAAGGCTTAAATAAATAAAAAGAGGTAGAGGGAGAACTTACAGATTAAAAGAGATTTAAGACACGTAAACAATGACAACATTTGGACCTTATTTGGGTCCTACTTCAAATAAACAAATTGTTAAAGAAAATACAACTAGGGAAATGTAAACACTGACTGGATATTTGATGATAATAAATAATTATTGTAAATATGATGGTGATAAATGATTTTAACAAAAAGATAAAGATGGATTCAGAGATAGTTGCTGAAATATTTACAGGTTATATGTTGTCTGGGATTTACTTCAAAATAATCAGAAGATGGGGAGTATAGATGAAGCAAGACTGTCCATGTTTAATAATGATTTAAGCTGGGTGAAGGGTGTGTTTGGGTTTATGTCAAAGCCCCATGGGCCTACTTTGCAGGGCTGGTGGGAAGAATGACAACTGATAGGGAGAGAGGGGGTTGGATGCTTTTTCGGAGATTCCCCTTCTAGGGTACCACTGATTTCAGGGTGACCCCAGTGCTTCCTACATGGCAGACTCTTAGTGGATTCTTCTGGCTTGCATGAATGCGTGAGCATATGGATGAATGAGTGTGAATGAGTCCGGCCCACGATGAGTTGGAGAACCAGTCTGTCACAAGATCAGAAACAGAATCTAATTTCTAGGTCAAACAGAATGATGAAATGATTCTGTATGTTTCCCAGTTAAGCGAATTGCACATTTAAAGGCATCTTTATCTATTGCTATCATAAGGACCAAAATACTCCTACACCTTCCCGCCTTATCCTGGTAGACAAAGCACATGAGAAGATTTACTAAAACCTCCACTCTGAAGCCATATCCCCACTATTCACACCTCGCAGAGACAACACTGCTCTGAGTTCCCCTGCTGTTATCTTTTGCTTGCCCTGCCCAACATGTGTCCTAGTGCTCCTGATTAGCCTAAGTTCCCTGGCTTCAGGTCTGTCTGTATCCTACACTTGTAAATCACATTGCTTTTGTATGGCCACAGAAATTGGTTTAGGGTTGGGCATTTGACTCAAGCCAAATCAACTGAGGCCCAGTCAAAACCAATCCTGGAACTTTTGTATAAGTGACTGGAAAAGAGGTGCATAAATTTTGCCTTTGGACTTGAAGTTGGGAGAGACATACCTACAACAGAGAGTCTGCTCAATAAAACTGATTGGAGAGATAGTGGGTTCAGACATCATTTGATCCCCTGGATCCAGCTATACCTGAGGCCATACCCAGTGCCCCGCATGCAGTGTGGTAAGACTGATTCTAAAGTATTACCAGCACAGTCACTATGGTAGCAAATCACATAGAGAATAAAGATTCTAGTCTAGTGTTGCTTGTTAAATAGAAAGAAGAGCTATTAATGTTTATATTCTTGTATTTGCTTACAAGCTATAGAAGTAGACAGGGAGTAGAAAACTATGCCAGTTCCAGTGGCTGGGTAAGGTAAGGCATTTGAAGAAATTAAGAGGATTCTTTTTATCATTCCATGTATTCTTCCTGAGAGCTGAGAGAAGCCGGTGACTAGACAGACTTCCCCGCAGGTGGAAGCTGTGGATACCTGAGTGTCTTGGCTACGAATGCGGTCAGGTGACTTCATTCTGTGTGCTCAGCCGCCCTGTTTATGCCTGGCAGTAGCATCAGACAGATCCAGGTTGCGGTGATGAATCACTATGGGCTTTCCCCAGCTTCAGACGCAGGGTGCGTACAAATTTTATCTTTCAACCTTAAACTGCCCCAGTTTGAGCTCCTGAATGAAATGAGTGAAGTCTGGCCTTTAGGTGTTTTCAATGAGCAATTCAGTATTTAGTGAATTGAAATCTCTGGGTTGTAGATTGGGGTTGATAACAATGTATCTCTTTGTAGAACTGAGGAGAATATGTATCAGGATACAAGCAGTAAGACCAAGGGGCAAGTTACCCAAGTTTAACTTCCTCCTCTATAAAATGAGAATAATAATAGTGCCTACCTCACAGGTTGTTGTGAGTTTAAATGAGTTAATGCCATTTAAACACTTTCAATGGAAATGGGGGCTATGTAAATATTAACTATAATTACTCTTGAAAAATAATAACTTTCTGTTTCAGACAAACGTTTCTTCTAGAACCTACATATCTGAAACAAAACTAAGAAAAGGCAGAACGTGAGGATTTATGAAAATTGTGACTTGTGAGCGTGTGTAATACCTCTCACACAGCAGTACTTTAAAGTCCTGTTTTTTAATTTTCTGAGGTATTGAGGCAGTTGGAAAGCTGAATGGGAAGGTTCTCAACAGGGAATGAAGGGGGTTTTCTTTAGGTTTCTGCTAGGTGGCTAGTCATAGGCAAGCTAATTAAAATCTTGTCATCATACTTACCCAGACAATGGTGTCTATAACTTGCAGTAGTTAAGCTGGCAGGGGTTTGAGAGAGTTCTTTGAAATATTCAGGAATTACAGGAAATGGTAATACTTTAAGACTTGTATCTAACATTCACCAATGTCTGCAGGAGATGATGAGGGTAATGGTAACAAGCAGCTACTAGTTTTTTCAGAAATGGTGTGGTTTTGATTTAAATTTGCAGAATGCTGTTAAAACTTGTTCTTTCCTTCCCTCTCCTCTCTCCCCTCCCCACACCTTCTTTCTCTTCCCACTCCCTCTACCCTACTTGAAGTATCTTCCTCCTTCTCTTTAGAACCAGCCACTTTAAACATTTTATTTACTTGTTTAGGCTGCATTGGGGCTTATTTGCGGCCTCAGGCTCTCCGCTGCATTGTGCGGGCTTCTCTCTAGTTGCTGCATGTGGGATCTTAGTTCCCTGACCAGGGATGGAACTTATGTACCCTGCATTGGAAGGTGAATTCTTAACCACTGGACCACCAGGGAAGTCCAATAATTAACCACTTTTTAACAATTTGTCACATATCCTTCTATTCCTTTTTCTATGTATTTACACACACACACACACACTCAAAAATTGTTTTGCAGGTGGGTTTAAAAATTTTTTTATAAATGGGATATTTTGAGTTGGCTTCTAAATTATTTCTTTTTCTTTTCTTTTCTTCACATGCCAATTCATATAGATGGATCTCTTTCTTTTGAATTGTTGCTTACTATTGCCTTGTATGGGTGGACCATAGTTTTATTTATCGATTCACTGCCTGATGGAATTTGAGTTCCTTTCCATTTTGTGCTCTTATAAACAATCCTCCCATAGGGCACCTGCTGAGTGCATTTGCCATAAGGTACATTTAAAAGTAGCTTGCTGAAATTGTTTTTAGATTTAAATTGTAGAATTCATCTTCATTTCATTCTAGTTTTCTGGTCCCTATGGCACTTTGTGGGCTGGATCCTTTGGATAGCCACATTTTATAGCTGGCTAAAATCATTTCGTATCCTTTCAACAAGGATATATCCAGATAATGGTGAAGGCCACAGAAAGGTGAAACGTACATCTCAATGAGGCATTCCCTACTCTTAAGACCTACCCACAAGTGTCAGAGAGAGTGTGGCAGCCAAAACATTTTTTTTAAATGCTCAGGATTTCAGAGGTAGTTCCCTTTAGCTGTATAGGCTGGCAACGCTTTGTACCATTATAAAGTCTACCTCTTTTATAAGCACTGGTACCCTTCTAATTAAATTGTATGTTGAGTACACTTTGCTGGCAAGTCTGCAGCTGGTGCCTGTCTCTACAAGGTGCTCATCTCCAGTATTTGTGGTTAGTGTCCTGCACTAACAGAGTATGCTTCACTATCTCTGTTTAACAAATCATGTCCGCTTTAGAAAGCACGAGACCTAGATTTGCCGAGGCAGATGTGATCTTCTGTATTTTTTTCTCAACAGCATAAGCTCTACCACAAGGATCTGGGAAATTTATTATCTGACACAAATCTGTTGGAGACTCCTTGGCTGTCAGCTGACCACAAATCATGGAGCCAAGGTTAAGTTCAAAGTATCTATCTAGTACGTGACCGGATACTATGAGACAGTGCTAACTCTAACTAGCCAGTTCAGAGTGAGATGAGGTGCTCGACCTAGAATGTAGATCAACACGTAGCTTCAGTGGGACTTCCCTGGTGGTCCAGTGGTTAAGACTCCATGCTCCCAATGCAAGGGGTATGGGTCAATCCCTGGTTGGGGAACAAAGATCTCTCATGCTCTGGCCAAAAAATAAACAAGTATATCCTAAAAACACATTGCTTTATTCGTGGAGAAAATCTCACTATGAAAGTATGTTGACTAAATAGTGGGCTTGGCGATGTAGTTGACTTCTTTTCTTACGTGAACTCCTTTACTTGGACACTGGTCTCTGAGCCATATGATGAGTAGCCCTGTCTCAAGGGCTTTATGAAATGGAATGAATGAGTGAATGAGACAGATCTAAGATGGATTAAGTGATCTTTTCAGAGTTGACATGGGAGGATGTGATTAAATAAAACTTTCCTGACTTTCAGTGGGACGATGTTCCTTGCTCGTCCTTGAGCTGCCACGGAGAGGGAAGGTTTGTTTAAGGCACAAACAGATCGCCTAGCTGCTGCTGCGTGTACTACTCTTATTCCCTATCAAGAGCATTTTTCCCCCCTTGTGCTCTGCCCTTCTTCTGGTTTTTATCTCCTTTCCCCATTATCCTGCCATAGGATTTAAAGAAAGAAAAACAACACATGGAAAGCTCATTGTATGGTCTGTGTTTTACAACCAGTTAAATATAATTCTCATCAATTATATTGATGAGGAAGGTATATTGTCTACTTTGTAAATGCTCATAGAGGTTCAGTAATTTGGCCCAGGTCCCATCTGTTGTAAACTGGCAGGCTTGAGACTTGAACCCGGGTCTCTTTGATTCTCCCCAGGTGGTTTGGTCCCCTACTCTTACATCTGAGGAGGCTGCTAATAGAGTCCCAGTCCTGTGACAGAAGTTTAAAAGTGTCTACATCGACACACTCGAGTTCCATGTTGGAGCTTGGAGGCTCCATACGTTTCGTAGCCACCTACTTTAATCGTCGCGGTCTGGCCACTTTGCTTACTTCTTTTGTGTTATATACGTGTGCATCCCTGTAGGCTGCCTATGCCTTCACCTTGTCATCTTTGCATCCCTCACAATACTGTATGGGGCTTTGAAAGCAGCACACGCAATGGGTTCTGATGTTAAATTGGCTAGTCTATAAGTTTCTTTATGTGCCTAAAAAGTGAAAGTGAAAGTCACTCAGTCATGTCTGACTCTGCGACCCCATGGACTACACAGTCCATGGAATTCACCAGGCCAGAATACTGGAGTGAGTAGACGTTCTATTCTCCAGGGGATCTTCCTGACCCAGGGATCCAACCCAGGTCTCCCGTGTTGCAGGCAGATTCTTTAGCAGCTGAGCCACCAGCTGAAGTAAATATTAAATGAAGGAGACTGAGACTCAAACACTTAAACTTTAAGATATTGTGGTATGAATTCTATTGCACATGTGCTTCTACTATTAATAATGAGGCAGTGAACAGTGAGGAGAAAGGCACCACGAAGCCCATTCTCCTGAACTGCACTTCTTGGCATTGTCAGATTACTGCTGTTGGAACTTCCTACTAGTTTCTAACCTTGAGGACAGGAACTGGTGTTTTCTCTGTTGGTTATCTAGAGCCTAGCGTATTTTCTGGCATTCAGTTCCTGAAACTTGAAAAATATGCGTTGACTGTGCTAAGTTCTCAGCATTTCCTCTTATACTGCTATTACTGGTGCTTGTTATGGACCCCCATGCGGTTCTTATTGCAGGTTATATCTGGCTGCTGCTCCTGGGTTCCCTGGTTCTGATCCAATATTTTCTTTTGCCAGTTTCATCTCTTCCAGCTCCTGCTTTGCACAGAGTATACTTCTGTGATTGGAAGTACAGCTGGGAGGAAGGTAAGGGATGTGGGAGCATGGGCATCGTTGTTTCTCCTGAGTGTTAGAAGTGTGGTGAAATGAAGTTTGAGGAAGCAAAGTCTGGAGGTAATCAGGTGTAAGCCTCCAAGAGTCATTTCAGTGTAGCATGGAATTGTGACAACATGTATGAAACTCTGTCTACTAGGGAAGTTCATGAAAGATTCAGGTTTACTGGAGGCTGGTTATATAGGCACTCTTTGCCTAAAACATTGTCAAATTCCAGACTCCCAGAGGAAAGCAGGTGTTCTTCACAAACCGCATTGTGTCTACAAACTCTTAAGACACAGAGAGGCCTTCTTATCAGTTAAGGAATGATGGAAATCCTCCTGAAATCCAAATTCCCAGATGCTAGCCAAGAGTCAGTTCTACAATCAGGCCTTTCTAAGGATAGCAGTCTCAGGCTTGCTGTGTTAATCCCTTTTTTCAGACCCCTTAGCTTCTGACTTGTGGGTGGGGTTGGTAAAACCTTGGTAAAGCATCTGCCTGCAATGCAGGAGACCCGGGTTCAATTCCTGGGTCAGGAAGATCCCCTGGAGAAGGAAATGGCAATCCACTCCAGCACTCTTGCCTGGAAAATCCCATGGATGGAGGAGCCTGATAGGCTACAGTCCACGGGGTCGCAAAGAGTCGGACATGACTGAGTGACTTCACTTTCACTTTACAGATCTTACAGGATGAAGGAGGAGTGGCTCCCATCTTATCTCCATTTAATTCACCACCCTGGCTCCTGCAAAATTTAGACAGAGGCTGCAGGATGACAGAAGACTAAAGCAAATTCAACCAAGGAGTAGCCCTGACAACGGCCGAGTGCCAGCTGTGACATCTTGCTAGAGTCGATTAACATGGCTCTGGGCGCATGGTAGGTGACCCAGTGATCAGCTGGGTGCCTGCCTTACTATCCCTATTGAAAACAAACAGGATCAGAAAACAGATCATATTAACATGGAACTAACAAAAAGCAACATTAACAGCCCAGGTTATAACTCTCTTGTTTCTGTTATAATTGAAAGAGACCTAGACCATGTAGACATTCTACAGAAATTCACTATATTGATAGATTATGTTAATCAAATGGGATGAGCAAGCTGTGACTAGTAAATCTGAAGCCTCGATAAAGTATGCTCTAGAGGGTGAGAAACTCATGAAATTCAGGGGTCTGCCACACCAGAAAACGTCTACTTCTGTCTTATTGACTTTGCCAAAGCCTTCGATTGTGTGGATCATGACAAACTGTGGAAAATTCTTAAAGAGATGGGAATACCAGATCACCTTACCTGCCTCCTGTGAAACCTGTCTGCAGGTCAAGAAGAAACAGTTAGGACTGGACATGGAACAAGGGACTGGTTCCAAATTGGGAAAAGAGTATGTCAAAACTGTATATTGTCACCCTGTTTATTTGACTTATATGCAGAGTACATCATGTGAAATGCAGGGCTGGATGAAGTACAACTCGGAATCAACATTGCCAGGAGAAAATGTTGGGTTGGATGAAGCACAAGCTGAAATCAACATTTCCAGGAGAAATATCAACCTCAGATATGCAGGTGATACCACCCTATGGCAGAAAGTGAAGGGGAACTAAATAGCCTCTTGATGAAAGTGAAAGAGGAGAGTGAAAAAGCTGGCTTAAAACTCAGCATTCAAAAAAAAAAACAACAAAAAAAAAACTCAGCATTCAGAAAACTAAGATCATGGCATCTAGTCCCATCACTTCATGGCAAATAGATGGGGAAACAGTGGAAACAGTGAGACTTTATTTTTGAGGGCTCCCAAATCACTGCAGATGGTGACTGCAGCCATGAAATTAAGACTCTTGCTCCTTGGAAGAAAAGCTATGACCAGCCTATATAGCATATTAAAAAGCAGAGAAATTACTTTACTGACAAAGGTCAGTACAGACAAAGCTATGGTTTTTCCAGTAGTCATGTATGGATGTGAGAGTCGGACCATAAAAAAAGCTGAGTGCCAAAGAATTGATGCTTTTGAACTGTGGTGTTGGAGAAGACTCTTGAGTTCCTTCGACTGCAAGGATATCAAACCAGTCAATCCTAAAGGAAATCAGTCCTGGATATTCATTGGAAGGACTGATGCTGAATCTGAAGCTCCAATACTTTGGCCACCTGATGCTAAGAACTGACTTGTTGGAAAAGACGCTGATGCTGGGAAAGATTGAAGGCAGGAGGAGAAGGGGATGACTGAGGATGAGATGGTTGGATGGCATCACCGACTCGATGGACTTGAGTTTGAGCAAGCTCTGGGAGTTGGTGATGGACAGGGAAGCCTGGCATGCTGCAGTCCACGGCGTTGCAGAGTCAGACATGATTTAGTGGCTGAACTCAACCACACAAGGAAAATTTGAGGCGGGGGGTAGAGAGTCCAGTGACCAGGGGCACGCCTGACCATCCCCTCTGAATAAAAGAAAAATTAGTAGTACAACTTCTATCTCTCACTATGAATGTGAAAGTTGCTCAGTCGTGTCCAACTCTTTGCAACTCCATGGACTGTAGCCTGACAGGCTCCTCTGTCCATGGGATTCTCCAGGGAAGAATACTGGCTGTTCCCTTCTCCAGATCTTCCCAACCCAGGGATTGAACCCAGGTCTCCTGCATTGCGGGTGGATTCCTTAAAGCTGAGCCACCAGGGAAGTGAAGTGAAGTCACTCAGTCGTGTCCGACTCTGCGATCCCATGGACTATAGCCTACCAGATTTTCCCGTCCATGGGATTTTCCAGGCAAGAATACTGGAGTGGGTTGCCATTTCCTTCTCCAGGAGATCTTCCCAACCCAGGGATTGAACCTGGGTCTCCCACATTGTAGGCAGACGCTTTACTGTCTGAGCCACCAGAGAAGCCCCCCACTATGAATAAGGAAGCACGATGCTTAATAAGCATCTCTAGGTTCTGATGGTAGCACATTTCAAGTCTAAGAATACTGCCCTTGCCTATATACTGGTGACATGAAGGCTGCCAGTTTTGAGTGAGGCTGGAAGGAGAGGGCTGAAAGGGGTCTATGGCAGATGCACACTGTGGTAGAAGCAGGCCTGCCACCTGGGTTACCTAATCTAGCAGACTCTAAAAGACAGCAGAGTGATTGGCGGAGGGAAGAAAAGGCAAAATTAAAGGAAAACCACTGTATATATACTCTTGATTTTTCTCTGCTCATTTTATTGAACAACTGAGTGAATAAAAACCACATAGAGCACATTACTAGAAAAAATATTTTATTTTTTAAATACATAATGGATTGTTATCCTCAATTATTTCTTTTATATTCTTAAGACTAAATATATATAAATATTAATAATTTCATCTTTTCTCAAATTAATGACAATGGTATAATTGTGATTATCTTTTAGCAACCAAAGTCTATTTCCAGAGGTTTGAACTTGATATGAGAAAAACACTGTATCAAGTCCATTGTACCTGATTTGGTGCTGAGGTTGAACTGGTGTAATGGTTTGCTCCAGGATCCAGAGGCTATTGTAAGCTTGAAAGCAAAGTGAAACCCTTAGGTTGACCTTGGCTGCTTGAGGATCCTCTGGATGGGGGTGAAGGGTGCCTAGTTCTGTTTTGCACAGGACGGCTCATCCTCAGGCTAAGCTGGAATCTCTGGGAACAGTGTGTGTGTGTGTTAGTTGCTCAGTCGTGTCTGACTCTTCGTGATCTCATGGACTATAGCCCACCAGGCTCCTCTGTCCATGGGATTCTCTGGGCAAGAATACTGGAGTGGGTTGCCATTTCCTTCTCCAGGGGATCTTCGTGACCCAGGGATTGAACGCAGGTCTCCTGCACTGCAGGCAGATTCTTTACATCTGAGCTAGGGAACTGAGGTATGCACACGTTCAGGCATTTGCCTGGATGGAAGGTGGGGAGGACTCTACTCATGTCACATTTCTACTGGCAATCCTTTCTCCATAAGGGCAAACGGGCAGCTCTGGATTCTTGACGATACCAATACTTTGCCCACAGCTCACTCTTCCTCAATGACACTAAGACCAATGAAAAAGAAGACAAAATCTTAGTTCACTGTGAACACAGAACACCAGTAATAAAAGTGACTGTGGTAACTGTGATGACAGTGGCAGAAACTGGGAACGGACTCTTGGAAAGGTCTACTGGGCTTGATTTATTTTAAGCAGCCAGGAGAGATCTAGAATTTGGACATGCAGTGTTTGGATCTATCCTTTTATTTTTCTCCATTGCCCACTGACTTTAGAAACCTAAGATCATACCCAAGCTTCCATTAGCGTGTCCAGCATAAATAGAAAATTAAATAACTCAAATAAATAAAGGGTAGCTGAAGAACACTTTAAAGGTAGTAAAAACATAGCACCTCACTGATTTCTTAGCATAATGCTAATCTTTCAAATGTGGGTAAAATTCCATTTAGTGGGAAGATTTGGAATCTTACATAAAAATACAACATGCATTATATATTTCTTGAATATAAAAAATTCAAGCAACTGTATCCTTACTGATATTAATATAACACAAAATTATAATGAATGTTTTAACACAAAATGCAGTTCATTTCTAGTTAACATAGTGAAATAACTGATATTCAAATTCTAACTATTATAGCACAGACATATGAATGGAGCTTACGTATATACATATGCTTCAAAGTAGCATTTGCTTTGGGGCTAGTACTTTTTATTCTAATGCACAGTATTTATGACTCATTTCAGTTGTTTTTACTAAGAAATCAGGAGATAAATTTCTGACTCTTGGATCAGTCAGAAAATAACTAAAAGTTATTCATCTATAAATTCAGTAAGAAGTTATTCTAAAATTGTTACTTATCTATTTCTCTAAATGAAATCTCAAATAGCAATCTTGTCTCCTAATTAAAGGAAAATATTATAACCCTCTTTCTAATTCCTATTTTAACTAGAAGAGCCACATCATTATTTTAAATGGTTTCTTCTGTATTTTTTACCTTAAAAAATGTTAGTAATACTACTTTCTGTAAAATACAAAACAGCATTAAAAGTATCCAGTTACTACTGGCATTCAGATTTTGAAGATATACCTTTACGATGAAATAACAGTCATGAAACAAAATGTTCAGAAGAACTGTCAGTAACCTTTAAAAATCAGATTTATGATCCTCTTTAAAAATGTTAAAGCGATGCTGGTTTACATCAAAGTGCTCCTAGTGAGGAGAAATGATGTACCGTATTGGAAAAATAAGACCTCATCAGGGGTTTTAACTTGGCTCCGAACAACCTTAAGAGCCAAAAGATCTGCACCATATGTTGTTCTCAAGGTTACTACCACGGGATGCCTTGTAAAAACATCTTTTGGTATTACTGATAATAAAAGCACCTTGAATTGGATTCTAGATGGACATGTGTTATAAGCAAAGATACTCCTTTGAAGCCAAAAATCTGATGCTGCTGAAGTGTCCACTTTCGACTAAAAGCTTAATGTAGCTTATCTAAAATCATTTCCTTAGTCCTACAGAATTTTCTTGATCTCTTAACATTTTAAAATAGTGACCTGGCACTAGTTTAGCTCTCAAAGTGTTCATCATTTGGTAGTGTCTGACTCTTTGTGACCCTATGAACTGTAGCCCGCCAGGCTCTTCTGTCCGTGGAATTTTCTGGACAAGAATACTGGAGTGGGTTGCCATTTCCTTCTCCAGGGGATCTTCCTAACCCAGGGACTGAACCCAGGTCTCCTGCAATGTGGGTAGATTCTTCATCTCTGAGCCAGCAGGGAAGCCCATGTAGTTTAGGCCTATAAAAACATAACTCTCACAAATTACTCCAAAACATGATAACTAGCACAAAATTTTTATGTATCTTTAAAAAAAAGCCTTTGGATAATAACTCTAATGCATCAGGCTGCAGAGGACCCAAAGGGCACTCTAAATGATGGAATGATGGACATTATTTAATGATGGTAAATGAGAATTATTTCCTTAAAAGCCAATATCAACTTTACCAATTTTAAGTAGAACATAACATGAGATTATTTCATGAAATATAGTTTTGTTCTATGCTCTCCTGACACCAGTCCCAACAGAAAGCTTCCAGTCTTTTTGCTGTTTCTTGACTGATGAGACATTCATCCTTTAATTCCCTGATTGTCTTCCTCAATGATTTTTGGAAACGTTTTTCTCGGTCTAGAACATTCTGCAGACTTTTCTTGGTATCCTCTAGCTCGCTGATCACATGATCTAATTTATGCTTAAGTTTCTTTGGGCTGTCCATCACACTGTAGCTATGTTCCTAAAAACATAAACACCAAGTTATTAAACCAGACAGACAAGCAGTTAGATAAAAAATTGTAACTAGGCCTCAGTTATTTCTCCAAATACTATGCTTAGAGAACATTTTTAAGTTGGTGATACGAAGAGGTTCAAAGACCACAGGGAGAGGACAGGGATATTTCAGGTGCCTAGAGTCCCCATCTTTGTCTAAGGTCTGGCATACACGAGGGCAGAATCCTGGGGGGAAGGCACTTCTCACCTGGAGGTAGGCATCTGTTTATGAACAAACAGCATGACACTCAAAACGACCATAACAGTTTTGGTCCCTAAGTGTGGGCCGCTAAGTTTAAGTTTTACCTATCAAAAAAACTTTTTAACCTTTTAACGGAATTGCTTTATTTGATGAATATTTCACTTTATAAGGGATGACAGGAAAGCACTGAAGCAGGTCCTCAGGCTGGGTGTGATGGATTTAGAGAGGACTCTGGTCTTGGATTTATAAAGAGATAATTTAAACACTCAGTACTTATTTTGGTTATGGTATGTTTGTTGGGTATTTTTTCATTCGAAAACACCACTGACATAATTTTGAAAAGCTGTTACTTAAAATTAGTGAAAATGACTTTGCTTTCAGCTTTGTGAAAATTAGTGAAAATGACTTTGCTTTCAGCCAAGATGAAATAAGAGACTGGATTGACAAAAGAAACCCAGGACTTCCCTGGTGGTAAAAGGCTATCTGCCTGCTAAGGCAGGAGACTGGGAAGACTTCACATGCTGTGGAGCAACTAAGCCCGTGTGTCACAACCACTGAGCCTGCACTCTAGGGCCTGCAAGCTGCAACTACTGAAGCCCAAGTGCCCTAGAGCCTGTGTTCTGCAACAAGAGAGAAGCCATCTCAGTGAGGCCAGTGCACTGCAATGAAGAGCAGCCCCTGCTCACTGCAACTAGAGAAGGCCTGTATGTGGCGACGAAGATGCAGTAAGACCTCAACACACAGCCAAAAGGTATTAAAACAATTTTGCACATAAGGACATCAGGCAAGGAAGGCAGAGACTGCAGAGAGATGGGAAACAAAGAGATGAGCCTTATGACTGCCCAACTTACTGCCTTGAGAGAGTTCTAGGCGTCAGTGCAAGGAGAGGAAACCCAGGCAGAGCTGGTTGGTCAGAGTTGAGGAGGTAGTGCAAAGTATTTGGGGAGACCAAGGTGGCTACAGTTTACAGAACAAAGTATCGATAGGAGAGAGGAGAACCTGGAGATCTTCAGAAGCTCCCTGTCAAGTATTTCCCTGAGTAAGATCAGAGTATGTGTGTAGGGAACTGCTCAAGGCTGAGGAAAGAGTGGCCAGAAAAGATCAGGAGTACCCTGAGCTCACAGATTTCACTCCCACCAGCCAGACCAGATTCATGGGGAACTGCGAAGAGTACACAGAAGAGTCTTGCCTCAGTGGTGGAGAACAAATAGCCTGAGAATTTCTGGTCCTGCCTAAAAAAAGAAAAAACCTGAAAGGACCAAATTGTTTCCAAATAACTATACCTCATAACAATGCTCAAGCATACAGGACACAAAAATATCCAGCATCCAGTGAAGCAAAATCCACAGTAAGTGGCACACAAAATTTACCAGGCATGCAAAACAGCAGAAAATATGAGCCATAACAACAGAGAAACCAGTCCATAGAAACCAACCCAGAACTAGCAAATGTTAGAATCAGTAGATGAGGAAATTAATGAAATTATTAAAACTGTATCATATATGTTAGAAAGTTAAGCAGAGACATGAAAGACATAAAAAAGAATCAAATAGGACACCTGGACTTAAAAATTACTATGTGTGAAGTGAAAAATATATTAAAGAGAACTAATGGCAAATTTGGAGAAGGCAATGGCACCCCACTCCAGTACTCTTGCCTGGAAAATCCCATGGACGGAGGAGCCTGGTGGGCTGCAGTCCATGGGGTCGCTGAGGGTCAGATATGACTGAGCGACTTCACTTTCACTTTTCACTTTCATGCATTGGAGAAGGAAATGGCAACCCACTCCAGTGTTCTTGCCTGGAGAATCCCAGGGACGGGGGAGCCTGGTGGGCTGCCGTCTATGGGGTCACATAGAGTCGGCACGACTGAAGCGACTTAGCAGTAGCAGCAATGGCAGATTAGAAATTTCAGAAGATTGGTGAAGGTGAAGATACAGCAATAGGAACTATCCAGAATGGACTACAGAGAGAAAAAGGAGTATTTAAAACACAAAAAAATGAACAGCATGAGTGAGAGGTGGCACAACTTCTGACAGCCCAATATACGTGTAATTAGACTCCCCAAAGGAAAAGGAAGAAAAGTTGAGGAAGAAAGAAATATCTGAAGAAATCAAGACTGAAATTTTTCCTAGTTTGATAAAAGCTATAAACTCACAGATAAAGAAACAATAAATCCCAAGCATAAGAAACATAAACAAAGCTAAACTACGGTATAATCAAATTATTTAAAACCATTAGCAAAGAAAAATTTTTAGCAAAGGAAGAAGATAAGAATGATAGATTTTTGATTAGCAAGCATGCATATGAGAATATAGTGGAGCAACATCTTAAGAAAACTAACAACAAACTCCCAAACTGTCAACCCAGAATTTGTCAATATCTTTCAAAAATGAAGACTAAATGATTGTTCAGAATTTTCCAAACTAAATAATGACTATTTAGAAGACTAAGTAATGATTTTATAAAAGCTGAAAGAATTTATCACCAGCATAGCTGCACTATAAGGAGTATTAAAGTTAAGTCCCTCAGGCAGAATGATACCTGATGGAAATATGGATTTACACAAAGGAATGAAAAGCCCTGCAGTGGCAACTATATGGGTAGCATTTACCTTTTTTTCTTATTATTTAAATCTTTTTAAAAGATAATTTACTGCTTAAACAAAAATAATATCAATGTAATATGTGGTTCATAGCATATGTATGACAGCTGTAGCAAAAAGGTTGGAGAAGAGAAATAAAAGTATATTATGGTAAGATAAGTATACTATACACTAAGTGGAATAATACCACTTATCATGTAGCCTGTGGTAAGTTAAACATGGATGTTATAGACCCAAAAGCAACTAACAGTTATGGTGAATGAATCAAAAAAAGGAGATAAGATGGAATTATAAAAAAATTTAATTAATTGAAAAGAAGACAAAAAAAGAAAAAAATGAGAACAAAGACTAAATGGAATAGGAAATAAGTATGATGACAGACTTAAATCAAACCATATCCTATTAGATAATTTGATATAAAGTAATATGATAATCATATTATTATAATGATGCTAAAGCTGAAACTCCAGTACTTTGGCCACCTCATGTGAAAAGTTGACTCATTGGAAAAGACTCTGATGCTGGGAGGGATTAGGGGCAGGAGGAGAAGGGGACGACAGAGGATGAGATGGCTGGATGGAATCACTGACTCGATGGACGTGAGTCTGAGTGAACTCCGGGAGTTGGTGATGGACAGGGAGGCCTGGCGTGCTGCGATTCATGGGGTTGCGAAGAGTTGGACATGACTGAGTGACTGAACTGAACTGAATTGAGTTTAAATAATCCAAATAAAATGTAGAAATTATATATAGAAAAGATTAGTGATTATAAATAACCAAGTTATATTAAAAAAAAATCAAGAACCAAAAGTACATGCCGCCAAGAAAAAACACATCTTAAAAACAAAAAGAAACAAATAGGTTGAAACTAAAGGTTTCAACTAGGATAACACTAATAACAGATAACTACGGTG
Source organism: Ovis canadensis (assembly GCF_042477335.2). Taxonomy (NCBI): domain Eukaryota; kingdom Metazoa; phylum Chordata; class Mammalia; order Artiodactyla; family Bovidae; genus Ovis; species Ovis canadensis. The sequence goes on along the minus strand of NC_091250.1, from coordinate 106,985,272 downwards.
GGTATATTACTATCAGACAAAGTAGATTTCAGAGCAAAGAATATTACCAGGGATAAAGAAGGCCATTTCTTAGTAATAAAGGGGTCAATTTATTAAGACATAAGAATTTTCTTTTCCAATGGGTTTGAATAATTTGATTATGATGTAGCCTAGTTTAGTTTTCTTCATGTTTCTTGTGCTTGGGATTGCTGAGCTTTTTATCTGTGGGTTTATAGTTTTTATCAAACCTGGAAAAATTTTGGCCATGATTTCTTCAAATATTCCTTTCAACTTTTCTTCCTTTTCCTTTGGAGAGTCTAATTACATGTGCATTGGGCTGTCTGAAGTTGTGCCACTTCTCAATGATGCTCTGTTCATGTTTTTCATTTTTAAAATATTCCTTTTTCTCTCTGTAGTCCATTCTGGATAGTTCCCATTGCTATATCTTCACCTTAACTAATCTTTTCTTCTGAAATATCTAACATGCCATTCAATTCAGTTCAGTCACTCAGTTGTGTCCGACTCTCTGCGACCCATGGACTGCAGCATGCCAGGCCTCCCTGTCCATTGCCAACTCCCCAAATTTACTCAAATTCATGTCCATTGAGTTGGTGATGCCTTCCAACCATCTCATCCTCTGTTGTCCCCTTTTCCTCCTGCCTACAAACATGCCATTAATTCTCTCCAATATATTTTTCAATTCACACACTGTAAGTTTTTTCTAATTCTTAGTTTTGCTTATATGGATGATAGATGTTCATCTAAACTTACTTACATCATGAAGTGATGATCACTTCATGATGAATGTAAACTAAATCATTATTGTACACTTTAAACTTATACAGTGATGTATGTCAATTATAGCTCACTAAAACTGAAAGAATAAAACAGAAAGGTACTTCCTCAGTCTGATAAAGGGCAATTATGAAAAATCCACAGTTAACATCATATGAATATCTTCAATGGTGAAAGACTGATGCCTTCCTCCTAAAATCAGGAGCAAAGCATAAAGATCAGTTCTCAGTACTTCTACTTAGCATAACTTTGGAGGTTCAAGGTAGTGCAATAAAGCAAGAAAAAGAAATGGAAGGTATTTACATTGGAAAAGAAGAATTAAAACTGTTTTTAATGATAGACATCATGATTATCTTTGTAGAAAACCTGACAGCCTTTACAAAAAAGCTTTGATAATTAATGTGTGAGTTTAGCAAATTTGACAGATACAAGACTCATATACAAAGGTCAATTTATTTCCATATACTAACAGTAATTAAAACAATGCCATTTATAATAGCATCCAAACATACAAAGTACTTAGGGATAAACCTGACAAAAGAAATGAAAGACTGTACACTGAAAATGACAAAACCCTGCTAAGAAAATTTAAAAGTTTAAATATATGAAGTGATGGGCTGGAAGACTTAAAATAGTTTTATTAAGATGTCAATTCTTCCCAAATGGATCTGTAGGTTCAACAGAATCCCAGTCAAAACTCCAGCAAGAATTTTGTAGAAATTTATGAAAGTGATTCTAAAATTTATATAAAAAGGCAAAGGACCAAGACTATCCAAAACAACTTTGAAAAAGAACAAAGTTGGAAGATTTAACACTGATAAACACTGCCTGATTTTAAGCATTATTATAAAACTATAGTAATTAAGATAGTAAAACATCTGGATTCTAGGCTTGATTCTAACATGAAAAAGCAATCAGATGAATAAATAAATGCAAGCTTCAATACTGTGTGTATGATAGTCCTTCAAGAAAACCTAAAGACATAGTTATTTTTAAAATTAGATATTTCCACATAGAACCTACAATACCAATAACTAAAGGGAAGAATTATTTATTGTATTTTATTGGTTGACATTACTTTGTTAACAAAGGTCCGTCTAGTCAAAGCTATGGTTTTTCCAGTAGTCATGTATGGATATGAGCTGAACCATAAAGAAAGCTAAGCACTGAAGAATTGATGCTTTTGAATTATGGTGTTGGAGAAGACTCTTGAGAGTCCCTTGGACTGCAAGGAAATCAAACCAGTCAACCCGAAAGGAAATCAGTCCTGAATATTCACTGGAAGGACTGATGTTGAAGCTGAAGCTCCAATACTTTGGCCACCTGATGTGAAGAACTGACTCACTGGAAAAGACCCTGATGCTGGCAAAGACTGAAGGCAGGAGGAGAAGGGGACGACAGAGGATGAGACAGTTGGATGGCATCACTAACTTGATGGACATGAGTTTGAGCAAGCTCTGGGAGTTGGTGATGGACAGGTGTACTGGTATGCTGCAGTCCATGGGGTCACAAAGAGTCGGACACAACTCAGCAACTGGACTAAACTGAACTGATTGGTTGAAATATTTTTGTGAAAGCATTCTTTGAATTAAATATGTATATATAAATTATAATGGCCCTTGGAAGCAATATTACTTTTGGTTATTATATATTAAAAAAAAATCTCAAAAACCTGTAAGTCCTAGTTTTTCAGTAAGATTTTAAAAAGCTTAATCCGAAGGGAGAGGGCATGTTCATCTTTAAAATATCAACTTTAGCCCAGTAATTTTACTTACAAAAATGAACTGAGACTGGAATTCTTCAACACACGAGGAAGCATCAACAAGCTTGTGATTGTGGTTTGTAACTGGAAGGGCTTTGAGGGTGAAGTTTTTCCTATAATGAAGCTTTTCTCTTTTCCCCTGTTAAGAATAGTTAACTGTTAATCAATCATTGTAGATATTTCTGTCCTTTTGTAAACTTTTAAATTTTTTTTGTAGTAAAATTATTATATATATTTTTAATGGAAATTGCTTTTAAAAGTCAGTAAAGTTTAAATTCACTGAGATTACTTTAAAGGAACTTCCCTAAAATAACTTTAAAGTTTACCTGGAAACATGAATTTTCCTTAAAAAAGAATGATAGTGAGGGGAGATTCATCCTACAAGGTATTAAAAATATCCTACAAGGTAATGATATTTAAGATAGTGTACTATTCTTTTGGCTTCCCAGATGGTTCAGTAGTTAAGAATCTGCCTGCCAAGCAGGAGGCACAGGAGATATGGGTTCTAACCTTGGGTTAGGCGACTATTCTCTAAGAAAAATATGAGTAGATCATGTAGATAAGAGCCTTCAGGATAAAAAATGGCATTCTAAATAAGTGGAGAAAGGCTATAAATCATGAAAAATGAACTAATTATGAAAATGTTATATCCTTTATGTACAGTAAATCACAATGAACTTCTATATAATGAAAATTCATGTAAGAATGAAAACAATGAGGAAGTAGAAAAATACATGGGAAATATTTATAAAATCTTAAATCAGACAGCACAAGAGAAAATATAGGACTACTTAAAAAAATGTATTTCATACAAAACAAACCAACACCATAATTAGAACTAAAGACAAAGAACAAAAAGTAACTGCAACATAGTTAAATGATTCATACCCTCGATATCTATTGTTGTTACAAAACAGCTTAGAAAAACATAAAACTAGAAGACTTGAATAAGTTATTCACAAAAGAAGAAGTAAAACTGTCTAATGAACACAGGAAATAATGCATAAATGCACTAATATTCAAAGATGAATTAAAACAATAAGATGTCATCTATGCCTATCAATTTCAGCAAAGGTTAAAAACATAACTTACACTGAGGATTAGGATGGACACTTTAATGCATAACTATTAGTATGGCAGTAGACTGATACAAACTTTATGATGGGCTTTTGGGAGGCTTGTATCAAAAGCAAAAGACTTAAAAATGTGTGTAATTTTTGGTCTAGCTATTTTATTTCCAGGAAATTAGTTTGGGGAAATAAGGATATGTACATAGATTCAGCTACAATAATGTTCATTCTAATGCTTTTTAAAACAGTGGAAGATGATAATCTATATACAATGGTAAGGATTGATTACATGAAGCATTTATTGTCCATACATTGGATCAACCACTATATGGTCATTAAAAATGTACTGTAAAGATGACATCACTAAATATGAGAAAGGATATAGAATCATAGGAACTCTTATAAGCTGATGGTGGGGGTATAAGTTGGTAAAACCACTTTCGAAAACTATGGTGATATCTACTCAAGCTGATCCTAGGATTCAGCAATTCCACTTCTAACAGAAATGTACATATACTCTGTAGAAATGTGTATATTTAACTGCATCAAAAGGCATGGACAAAAATGTTTGTAGTTGCACCATTCATAATAGCTCCAAAGTGAAAATCCAAACGTTCATCAACAGTAGAATAGAAATTATAGTTTATTTATACAATGTGCTGAAGAACTGATGTTTTTGAACTATGGTGCTAGAGAAGACTCTTGAGAGTCTCTTGGACTGCAAGGAGATCAAACTAGTCAATCCTAAAGGAAATCAACCCTGAATATTCATTGGAAGGATTGATGCCGAAGCTGAAATTCCAATACTTTGGCCACCTGATATGAAGAGCTGACTCACTGGAAGAAGACCCTGACGCTGGGAAAGATTGAGGGTAGGAGGAGAAGGGAGCAGCAAAAGATGAGATGACTGGATGGCATTACTCACTCAATGGACATGAGTTTGAGCAAACTCTGGGAAATGGTGAAGGACAGGGAAGCCTGGTGCACTGAAGTTCATGAGGTCACATAAAGTTGGACATGACTTAGCACTGAACAACAAATACAATAGAATATTATAGTGCAAAGAAAATACACGGACTAGTACCACATGCTGCAATGTGGATGAATCACAAGAACAAAATGTTGAGTGAAAGCAGCCACAGAACAGAGTATGTACTATATGACTCCATTTACAATAACTGACAGTGATAAAAGTCAGGACAGTGCTAATTTCGAGGGTGTAGGGACTGGGAAAGAGCATGAGGGAAGCTTCTGGGGCACTGAAAATTTTCTCCATCTTGGTCTGAGAGGAGTTACATGAGTGTATTCACTTTGTGAAAGTCCAGTGGTCTATACACTTATGATGTGTGCAATTTGTTAGATGTAGGTTGACTTCAGTATAAAGTTTAGTTAAAAAAATTGATGCTCCATATAGGTTTCTCTTAAAAATGTGATCCATTGAGCTGCAACACAATCATGCAGGGCGCCTATTACAAAATGCAGACCCTAGACTCTGAATCAAATTTTTTGGGAGAGGTGGTTAGGATTCTGTATTTTAAGCCAAGCTCCCTGGATAATATTTAGGTAGACTAAATTTGAAAGCCATTGTTATAGAAAAATATTTAACATCATGGAAAATATTATAATAGTTAAGAGTGAACTTTGGAGCTATAATACCTGGGTTTAAATCTAACCTCTGCCATTTAACAGCACTGTGACTTGGGGAATGTATTCTAGCTTTCTGGGTCTAAATTTTCTCAAGTAGTCAAATGAGAATAAGATTGTTTAACTCTTATGGCAGTTTGGGGGACTAAAAGAGTCAAAATATATGTAAAGTGCTTAGATTAGTGCCTGGCACACAGTAAGCACTGTATGAATGTTAAAAAAAGGACAAAGCAAATAATAAAAAGGATATACAATATAATCCTATTTTGTAGGAATATATAAATAGAGATGTATTTATATACAAACATACACATACAAATGACAGAAAAGATCCACATAGAGTGTTAACAGTGTTACTTCTGGATTCTGTGATTTCCTTGTTATTAGGAAATAACTTTTGGAAGTTAGTAATTTATTGTTATTTGACTTACTATGTCCATATTTTTTAAGGTCCGCTTAACATTACAGATGACACCATGGTATCGGAAACAAACCCTTTAGAGCAAACTGCAGAAGATACTGTACATTTATTAATATGGAAGAAACTGAGTCAGTTTCCACTTTATAACTCAAGTACTGAGATACGAACATCTGCAAATGTGGCCAAGACCCCTATGGGAGTAGACATCTTCTGAACTACTTCCTCTGTTTCCAGCTGTCAGGAAGGAGATACCTTTCAATAGGGGTTCATTCCTATTGGTGTGGGAACCACAGGCTCTCCCTGAATTTTCCACATTGGAATCAATCTCTAGAGTTTCTGAAAGTGAGTACGCGTTCAGGTATACAAAGTCAAGAGAGATACTGAGGGTGAAGCAGCTCATCCATGGCACTAAAATCACTGAGAAAAGCCACAGAATACAACTAGAGTTTCCTTAAACAATCCTTTTATTTATTTTTTCGACCTCTTCTTTCCTTCTCATCTTTTGGTTTTCTACCTTCCAGTTATACTTAGGTTTTAAGTGTGAATGTATGTGGCTCTCAAAGTATACTCTGTGTCTGTTGCGGCTCTGCTCTTGGCTTTTGCTCCAGTGTGAGGTGCACTGCCAGCTTGGAACTTCAGTTCAACTCTAACATTCCTCCAATTTTTAGACCCAAATCTTGAGCTATACTAACTCAAGTTTGCTTCACCAAATCTTAGTAAGGTACAGACATTAACATTTCTGAGGGGCTACTGGTAAAACACTCTTACTATTCATTAGAAAAGCTTACACAGCAGTTTACAAATCTAAAAAAAACTTAAGAGAATGGTTTTCAAATCAATAAGCAAACAGTAAAAAATGGTAGCAAGTGTGTGAAGGTTCTTAAATAGTCCATAAACAGTGAGTAATGATGGTAAGCAGCATCTGATAAACAAACCTGTAAGTGAGATACGGAATCAAAAATGGAAGGTACGACTCCAGGTTTCAGTTTAATATTTGGAGCACTTCTGTCAAAATCTGTCTTCTTAAAGTGTCTTGAACATAACACATCTCCTTTTTTAGGCTCCCAAATGCCTGCAGCATTCACATCAAGTCTTTTCATTGCTAATACCCATTTTCTTTTGATGTTTTCATCTGTAGGGAATCTAGAAAAAAATACATATTTATGTTTAATTTAACACATATACTTGAATTAAAAAGCTGTGCCGAAATTGATTCTTTAACTGGTTTGTTATTACTTTTGAAACTGGAATATTTAGGAAACCACTGCGATTTACGGTTTTACAACTTTCAGTTTTAACACTCAGATTTCTGTACCAAACATGCTGCAGGCAAATAGCCTTCATTTAATTCTTTCTCATATTATAAAGAAGAAAAGCTTACCAAGACATTTAATACCTTAGAGTAAAATTTACACCTGAAGGTTTTTCTTCATCTATAGATGATGAAGAACATCACTTGGGCCTTTTCCTATCTGATGAATTTATCCCAGATGAACAGAGACACTTGTAGTTCCATTCTTCTATCAGCATCAAAAAGTTGTTTAGTACAACATTTAATACAAAACAAGGAAAAAAATACAAAACAAGGGTATAAATGCTTGGTGAATGAATGTAGAGAACACCCGCAGTGTTCAATTTTGGAGATCAGAACGATTTTGAGATCTGGAAGTTAGCCACATCTTTTCCAATTTTCCAAGCTGGTTCAAGTCTTTTTTGGAATAAAGTGGGGTACACATGTTCATTTTTGATTTCCTTATACTTAGCAAAGTAGCTGGCAGATCTTTCTCTGGCACATAGTACAGTGCCTGGTACAAAAGCAACAAAATAAAACTTCAGCAAATGAATAATTATTAAACCTTATTGCTCCTTCTTTCCTATGCTGTCAGAAGAATGACTAAAATACTAAATTAAGACCATCTTGATTTATCTGGGGAGGCCTTCCAAATAGCTATGAAAAGAAGTGAAGCGAAAAGCAAAGGAGAAAAGGAAAGATATAAGCATCTGAATGCAAAGTTCCAAATAATAGCAAGAAGAGATAAGAAAGCCTTCCTCAGCAATCAGTGCAAAGAAATAGAGGAAAAGAACAGAATGGGAAAGACTAGAGATCTCTTCAAGAAAATTAGAGACACCAAGGGAAGATTTCATGCAAAGATGGGTTCGATAAAGGACAGAAATGGTATGGACCTAACAGAAGCAGAAGATATTAAGAAGAGGTGGCAAGAATACACAGAACTATACAAAAAAGATCTTCATGACTCAGATAATCACAAAGGTGTGTTCACTCATCTAGAGCCAGACACCCTGGAATGTGAAGTCAAGTGGCCTTTAGAAAGCATCACTATGAACAAAGCTAGTGGAGGTGATGGAATTCCAGTGGAGCTATTTCAAATCCTAAAAAATGATCCTAAAAAAGTGCTGCAATCAATATGCCAGCAAATTTGGAAAACTCAGCAGTGGCCACTGGAAAAGGTCTGTTTTCATTCCAATCCCAAAGAAAGGCAATGCCAAAGAATGCTCAAACTACCACACAATTGCACCCATCTCACATGCTAGTAAAATAATGCTCAAAATTCTCCAAGCCAGGCTTCAGAAATACATGAACCATGAACTTCCAGATGTTCAAGCTGGTTTTAGAAAAGGCAGAGGAACCAGAGATCAAATTGCCAACATCTGCTGGATCATCGAGAAAGCAACAGAGTTCCAGAAAAACATCTATTTCTGCTTTATTGACTATGCCAAACCTTTGACTGTGTGGATCACAATAAACTGTGGAAAATTCTGAAAGAGATGGGAATACCAGACCACCTGACCTGCCTCTTGAGAAATCTGTATGCAGGTCAGGAAGCAACAGTTAGAACTGGACATAGAACAACAGATTGGTTCCAAATCAGGAAAAGGAGTACATCAAGGCTGTATATTGTCACCCTGCTTATTTAACTTATATGCAGAGTACATCCCGAGAAACGCTGTGCTGGAAGAAGCACAAGCTGGAATCAAGATTGCCGGGAGAAATATCAATAACCTCAGATATGCAGATAACACCACCCTTATGGCAGAAAGTGAAGAGGAACTAAAAGCCTCTTGATGAAAGTAAAAAAGGAGAGTGAAAAAGTTGGCTTAAAGCTCAACATTCAGAAAACTAAGATCATGGCATCTGGTTCCATCACTTCATGGGAAATAGATGGGGAAACAGCGGAAACAGTGTCAGACTTTTTTGGGCTCCAAAATCACTGCAGATGGTGACATTGCAGCTATGAAATTAAAAGATGTTTACTCCTTGGAAAGAAAGTTATGACCAACCTAGATAGCATATTCAAAAGCAGAGACGTTACTTTGCCAACAAAGGTCCGTCTAGTCAAGGATATGGTTTTTCCAGTGGTCATGTATGGAAATGAAAGTTGGACTGTGAAGAAAGCTGAGCACCAAAGAATTGATGCTTTTGAACTGCGGTGTTGGAGAAGACTCTTGAGAGTCCCTTGAACTGCAAGGAGATCCAACCAGTCCATTCTAAAGGAGATCAGTCCTGGGTGTTCATTGGAGGGACTGATGCTAAAGCTGAAACTCCAATAGTTTGGCCACCTCATCCGAAGAGTTGACTCATTGGAAAAGACTCTGATGCTGGGAGGGATTGGGGGCAGGAGGAGGAGGGGACGACAGAGGATGAGATGGCTGGATGGCATCACCGACTCGATGGGCATGAGTTTGAGCAAACTCCGGGAGTTGCTGATGGACAGGGAGGCCTGGCGTGCTGCAGTTCATGGGGTTGCAAAGAGTTGGACACGACTTAGCGACGAAACTGAACTGAATTATCTGCAGTACAGCTAAACTTGGTCTGAAGTTGTAATTTATACCTTTTTCTTTGTAACATAAGCTTGATCTATTTTTAAACATTAATATAAACATAAGCTCTATTTATTTCTCTGTAACATAAGCTTGATTTATTTCTAAAGGACAGAATATATTTGAGCAGAGATCCTTGATTTGGATTGTAAACTACAACAACACAATTTCTTTGAAGGTATGTTAAAATGCAAAATAGTAATATTAGCAAAAAGGTGTGATGATATTTTTGTTAACCTGTCTGTGATACCTTTGCAGGTATCTTAAGCTTCTGCACTAATTATAAAAATGTAAAACTGTTATTGTCACTTCAAATATAACTAAAAAGGTTATTAAAAAAGAAGTTGAGAACTAAAGTTCAAAATCAAAGTTCTAGGTGGCATAGCTCAGGGGAAGAGCAACTGGCTGTAAAATTGAAGATTTAAGTAGACGTGTCTTTAGCTTCTTTTAACAGTCAAAAGTACTTGGCTTAACTACAGCAGACTCTTACACGTGAAATGTCAGTCCTTTTAACTTGGAATTTGGTAAACAGCGAGAGGCACATCCAACGGCCGAGCAACATTTCACCATTGTCTCAGCAACTCATAGGAGAACTGAAAGAAAATTAAGGGGGCAAGCGTCAGCAACTTCAAAGCTAAGGGGTACATATTTACCTTTCCCAGTACATTCCACGAGGTTAGAAAACCAAGGGCAAATATTTTCTTCTAAAACCCGCAGCTCTCCTCATAAAATTTTCTAGAGGTTTGGCTCTTTAACAAGGCAGGTCATATTCAGCTAGGCCTTATGTCAGTTTCAGGGGCGGGTACATTTCCCTCCCACCACTTCTAAGAGGCACGTGTTCCCTCATCACCAGATCCTGGCACACTGATGCCTCCTAGAAAGCTCATTCTGAGCTCTCAGCTCAAGCGTTGCTTCCTCAGGGAAAGCTTCCTTGACACCGGATTAAGTCAGATTCCCTCTGGTACTAGCTCTCTTGGAACACACACTTCCCCTTCCTAGCACTTCTCCAAGCTGTAAACCTACATGTATTTCAGGGTGTCTGTGGACTCTCTTTCTCCTTCACCAGTCTGAGTTCCCAGAACCGTTTTTGGTCACTTTCGTTTCCATGGCGTAGCTGGTGACTGGCACATAGTAAATGTTAATATACTACTGAAGGAATGAAGAGGAAGTAATGAACAAGGGGACAAAAAGGCATTCGGGTCGCTGACCAGCGCCTGGCTGCTCGGCCGTGGCCGCGAGCGCGCTAGGATTCGCTGTCAGCCGGCAGGCCAGGCAAGAGCTCCGCCCATTTCTCGAGGCTACGGCCGCTGCCGGGAGAGGGAGGGGCCGCCGTGTCACAGGTGTCGCTGAGGCCGGAGAGCGGCCCTTCCCCAGGGGCCACCGGACGTTTCCGCGCTGCTGCGGTTCTCCTCGCCCCGAACCGCGCCCAGGGTGTGGGCGGGTAGCGATGGAGGGAAAAGGGGAGGTAACCTAAGAATTATTACCGGTAGCGGTGAAGGCAGCGACTAACGACGACAACGGAGACAGTGCCTCCTTTCGCTTCCGCCCCGTGGTCCCGGGCGCCGGAAATCCGGCTGCCCCGGGTCACGTGCCCTGCCGCCATCTTGGCTCCGGAGGCCGCTGCAGCCGGGACGGGGTGGGCTAGAGCGGCGCTGCTTCTCTGGGAGTAACTTTTGGCCTGGGGGAAGTGGTCGTGGAGTTTGAGGGGAGGTGGAGGCGATGGCTTCCTCGACGCTGGAAGATGGCGCCCGCGGGCAAGCCCAAAGGCGGCGGGGCTGCGAGCACTATGACAGGGGATGTCTCCTGAAGGTGACGATTTCACTGGGCTCTTAAGAGCTTCCGCCGGGCTGGGGGTGGAGTGGGCTGGGACGTGAAGCTTGGGTTAAGTTTGTTGTTGGGCTAAGCTGTTGTCAGGAAAACTTCACCTCTGACTGGCTTCTTGCCGTAAAGAGCATGTTTTGTCAAGGCGACCACTGGCTCCACCTTTGTGTTGTAGTTTGCCAGCAAAGTTCTCGGTGGGCAAAAACCTGGCCTTGCCCATCGGTTACCTTATCAGGGGGTTCATTTATTTAGTGTTTTGGTGCTGGAAGTAGGCAGAGGTAGCCCTGGGCCTGTGCTGGCTTTTCCCAGGATCACTTTCAGGTGTGTGATGAAATAATGGAAGGCGGGTAAGCGAGTGGAGACTCGGAATACACTTTGATCTCCTGTAGTAAATAAGTATTATAGCTTGCCAGCTTCATTTTAGTGTGAGTAGGCCTAAGTCTGCCAGGCAGAAAACGTAAGCGGAAGGAATGAACTATGTTACAGTAAGTCATGGCATAGGAAGTCTTCAGGAATGAGTGGATCTTAAAGTTCACAGTGTACTGGAAGGTATAATATAAGGTTAGCTTCTTGGCCTAGAGACTTTTTGAGGTACTAGTTAGGGTAAAGCTAAGTTGCTGTAACAAAAAGACCTAGTAGTGATGTGAGTTAAAGAATAAAAGTTTATTTCTCCTCACCTCACAATTCAAGGTGAATGAATGATCTAGTTTGGTAATGAGGCTGTTTCACATGACCACTCCTTGGACAAATTTTCTCTATTGTGTTGCTAACTATGTTTTAGGGCATATAGTCATCAACTGGGCTGCTGCCATGTCCAAGTTTCATCTGGTGGAAAGGGAGAAGCGAGCGCGGGGGAAGAGACATGCCTAGCTTCTTAATACCTAGGCCCAGGATAGGCACTGATTTTATTCTGTGTGTATTCTGTTCCTAAGAACTTAAGTCATTTGACCACAAGTAACAGCAAGGAAACAGTAGTATAGCTGGGCAGTCATGTGTCCAGGAGGAAGGAGAGAGTCGACTTTCTTGTCTTGGACAACTGGAAGTCTTTGCCAATCTTGAAAACAAGGACGTCTTTTACGTTTATTGTGTCCTCCAAACTTTAAGACAGTTGATGTGTGGTAAACTTAAGTGGACTAATGCTTCAGCGTTAAAGTTGGTAAATGAATTTATCTGGAATGTCTTAAGTAGAAATTGCCTGCGTGCTACTTAATGCTGAGAATAAGTTTAGGGTATTGTGAGATTAACTTTTCAGTTTAGGGATGGCCATCTTTTATAATTCTTGTTTTGAACTGCAGGGTTGTGTTCAACTTGATAGAGACCCAGATGTTGATGGGAAAACAGTGAAATGTTATATGTAGTTATCAGTTTACCAAATGATCCATTGGTTGTAATCTTTGATCTTGTTCCAGGAGGAGGAGAAAGAAAGAAATTTCTTTTTGCATTATTTCAAACTTGCCTTGTCTTGCTGCTTATGCCTTTTTTTTCTTTTTTTCCCTCACCTGGGGATTAGGCACCTTGCTGTGACAAGCTTTATACTTGCCGATTGTGTCATGATAACAATGAAGATCATCAACTAGATCGCTTTAAAGTAAAGGAAGTGCAGTGCATAAACTCTGAAAAAATTCAGCGTGTAAGATTTTATTACATATTTCTATTTTTTTTAAACGTGTACTAATGTGGTTTTAAAAATTTAATAAAGAATATTGCAATAGCTCTTAAAATACGCAGTGTCTTGGGTTTAAATGTAGGAAAACATGTAAAGATAAAACTGCATGTACATTAAGAAAAAATCTGGACATTTAAATTAGTAATTCAAAATGTTTTGGCAAATTGTATATTTTTAGTTATTTTTTGTTTTTTAGGCACAACAGACTTGTGAGGAATGTAGCACATTGTTTGGAGAATATTATTGCAGTATATGCCATCTGTTTGACAAAGACAAGAAACAGTATCATTGTGAAAACTGGAATTTGTAGGTACTGTATGTAAAATGTTCTTTTTAAATTATTTCTAATATATCTTAGGAATAATAATTTTTAAAATCACCTTATTGGAATATAATTATATCGGGGAATGGCTACTACCCACACCAGTATTCTTGCCTGAAGAATTCCATGGACAGAGAACTTTCAGAATTACATCTTATGGGATGCTTTAATGTTAAATGTTCAGTTCAGTAACTTTGACAAATATATCTCCTAACCCTAACCATCATCACAAATCAAGGGTAAAAAAAAATTTCCATTGCCCTAAAAATTTCTTCATGCCTTCATCATTTAGCCCATCAACAATTGTGTGTTTATTTAAATTTTAAATTTGGGGTAGAAATTATGCTTTTATATGAAGTGGCTTGTAGAAAGCTAAGGTAAAAAATTAGGGTAGATTTTTCCTTTTTGAAAATTAGTTGAAAAATTTATCAAAAATTTTGATAAAATCAGTATAGGCTTAAGAATTGGATGATACAGGAAAGTAGAAAGAATGAAAATAAAATAGTCTTTAGTCCAGCCACCCACTGACAAGCTACTGTTGACTTGTTGGTGTATAGGAATTTTTTTCTTTCTAAAAATCCTAAAGTGTTACGTCCAGAAGCATATATGTAACAAATGTATGTTTTAAAGTATACTAATACATCAAACCACTGTTTTTAAGAATTAGAATGTTAACCAGTGTTGGAGCTCCAAGTGTCCTATGTCAGTCCTTTCTCCTTGTTTTTATTGGAGAATTTTAAATCACTTTCCATTTTTATGTAGTGTTTTGTTTTTTGGCTGTGCCATGTGAGATCTTAGCTCCCTGACCAGGAATTGAACTTGTGCCCCTTGTGTTGGAAGCCTGGAGTCTTAACCACTGGATCACCAGGGAGGTCCCTTAAGGTGTTTTTAAGGAAGGATAACAAATATACCAAAAGATGTGACAATCATAAGCAAACCCCCTTTTCTAGTTTTTATGTCTAGAATTTTGACTTGGGTCTTTTTAAAATTTTTTACATCTGTAGAAGGAAATGACAGCCCACTCCAGTATTCTTGCCTGGAGAATCCCATGGATGGAGGAGCTTGGTGGGCTACAGTCCACGGGTCGCAAAGAGTCGGAGGACACGACTAAGCGACTTCACTTTCACTTTCCTCTTTGCACACGTGGAATGTAGTAATAATAATTGGTTTCATGTTCTTCTCTGTTAATTCTAACCTCTGTGTCAGTTTGGATTGATTTTGATTGTTCAATTATTTTTTTAGTTGATTTTCTTGTCTTTTGGGTGACTGGTCATTGTTGGATACCAGACATTGTGATTTTTACCTTGTTGGGAACTTTTCATATTCCTGCTAATCTTCTTGAACTTTATTTTGGGATATAGTTAAGTTACTTTGAACAGTTTGATACTTCTGGGACTTGCTTTTATAATTTGTTAGATGGGTCTGGAGGTGTGCTTATTCCAGGAGTAATTATTCCTTACCACTGAGGCAGTACCTTCCTGAGGAATCAGCCCAGTACCCAATGAATTCTAAGGTTTTCCAGTCCGGCTAAAGGGAGTAAACACTGATATTGACCGTATCTGAGTGCCGAACACTGTTCCTTCTAGTTCTCTTGAATGGTTCTCTCCCTGGCCTTGGGGGGTTTCTTCACATGCATGAGTTGATGTGTATCCTGCTAAATACTTGAGGGGCTCCCCTGTGCAGCTCTGTCCTCTCTGGTGCTCTGTCCTGTGAGCTGCAACAATCTTGGGTTGCTTCGACTCTCAGCTCATCTTCTCCATCAGCAAGTCTTTTTGGCTCTGCTTTTGTTCCTCCAACTTGTCCTACTGCCTGAAAGTGCTCTAGGCAGTAAACTAGGGCAGTTTTAGGGCTCCCCTAATTTGTTTCCTGTATCTCGCAGGTCACTGTCTTTCATTGCTTGGTGTTCAGTGAAACTTGTTTCATATGTTTTGTTTGGGTTGTGTGGTGGTAGTTTTAGGTAAAGAGGGTAGATCCAGTCTCTTGTCTGTTATTCTGTCTTGGGCAGCAGTGGAGTCTCCTGCAGGGGTTTTACCTGTCGAATTGGACAGACTGATTGTAAATTTCATCTGAAAGAGAAAATATACAGAGCTGAGCAGATTTTGAAAAGGAAGAACAAGGGGATTGCCTTCCCACATAACCAAAACATGACAAAGTGAGAGTAATTTAAAAGGTATATTCTTTGTATAAGAATAGACAATAAAGGGAGAAACTGTGTGTGTGCACACACACATTCACATATTTAACATACGCATTTATAGCAAAAATGGCATTTCAGATCAGGAGAACAGGTACTAACATAACTGATTATCCATTTGGGAAACAAAAGATTGATTACTAAAATTCTATGTATTCATTAGAATATGGTTTTAGCATGTTGTAACAGAAATGCTAAATAACAAGTGGCTCAAAAAAGACATATATGTTTCTCAGGGAAAAGTCTGAACCGTGTAGTTAAACAGAAGCCCAGGTTTATCTTATTTTTGCCCTGCTATCCATAAGAATGGAGAAGGCAATGGCACCCCACTCCAATAATCTGCCTGGAAAATCCCATGGACAGAGGAGCCTGGAAGGCTGCACTCCATGGGGTCGCTAAGAGTCGGACACGACTGAGCGACTTCACTTTCACTTTCACGCACTGGAGAAGGAAATGGCAACCCACTCAGGTGTCCTTGCCTGGAGAATCCCAGGGACAGGGGAGCCTGGTGGGCTGTGGTCTGTGGGGTCGCACAGAGTCGGACACGACTGAAGTGACTTAGCAGCAGCAGCATCCATAAGATGCTTCCTTGTCTACACAATTTAAAAGAACTCATATTCTTGTCAGTGGAAAGGGGGAAATAGGTGAAGGGAAGGTACACCCTTTTCTCTGAGGGGCACAAGACAGAATTTCATTTGTGTCTTCTGTTCACGCTTCCAGGGAAGTTGGGAAGTAGTTTTTATTCAGTATAGCCTTGTGCCCAGCTAATATTGTGCAGGAAGAGAATAAGAGAAATTTGCGGACAACTAGCAGTCTCACCTTTACTATACATAGTGGATTTCAAATCGATGAAAGAAAAATATAAAAATTATAAGCCATAGTATTAGAAGTATATAGGAGAGTATGTATATGAGCAATGGGTTTCAAAAATTTTTCAAAATAAGAGGCATATCCTGAGGAAACCAAAAATGAAAAAGACACATGTATCCCATTGTTCATTGCAGCACTATTTACAATAGCTAGAACATGGAAGCAACCTAGATGTCTGTCGACAGATGCATGGATAAGGAAGTTGTGGTACATATACACAGTGGAAAGTTCAGTTCAGTTCAGTCAGTCTGTCAGTCGTGTCCGACTCTTTGCGACCCCATGAATTGCAGCACGCCAGGCCTCCATGTCCATCACCAACTCCTGGAGTTTACTCAGACTCGGGTCCATCAAGTCAGTGATTCCATCCAGCCATCTCATCCTCTGTTGTCCCCTTTTCCTTCTGCCCCCAATCCCTCCCAGCATCAGAGTCTTTTCCAATGAGTCAGCTCTTCCCATGAGGTGGCCAAAGTACCGGAGCTTCAGCTTTAGCATCATTCCTTCCAAAGAAATCCCAGGGCTGATCTCCTTCAGAATGGACTGGTTGGATCTCCTTGCAGTCCAAGGGACTCTCAAGAGTCTTCTCCAACACCACACTTCAAAAGCATCAATTCTTCAGCGCTCAGCCTTCTTCAGTTCAACTCTCACATCCATACATGACCACTGGGAAAAACATAGCCTTGACTAGACGGACCTTAGTCGGCAAAGTAATGTCTCTGCTTTTGAATTTGCTATCTAGGTTGGTCATAACTTTCCTTCCAAGGCGTAAGTGTCTTTTAATTTCATGGCTTCAGTCACCATTTGCAGTGATTTTGGAGCCCCCAAAAATAAAGTCTGACACTGTTTCCACGGTTTCCCTATCTATTTCCCGTGAAGTGATGGGACCAGATGCCATGATCTTCGTTTTCTGAATGTTGAGCTTTAAGCCAACTTTTCACTCGCCACTTTCACTTTCATCAGGATGCTTTTTAGTTCCTCTTCACTTTCTGCCATCAGGGTGGTGTCATCTGCATATCTGAGGTTATTGATATTTCTCCCGGCAATCTTGATTCCAGTTTGTGCTTCTTCCAGCCCAGTGTTTCTCAGGATGTACTCTGCATAGAAGTTAAATAAGCAGGGTGACAATATACAGCCTTGGCGTACTCCTTTTCCTACTTGGAACCAGTCTGTTGTTCCATGTCCAGTTCTAACTGTTGCTTCCTGACCTGCATATAGGTTTCTCAAGAGGCAGGTCAGGTGGTCTGGTATTCCCATCTCTTGAAGAATTTTCCACAGTTTATTGTGATCCACACAGTCAAAGGTTTGGCATAGTTAATAAAGCAGAAATAGATGTTTTTCTGGAACTCTGTTGCTTTCTCAATGATCCAGCAGATGTTGGCAATTTGATCTCTGGTTCCTCTGCCTTTTCTAAAACCAGCTTGAACATCTGGAAGTTCACAGTTCACGTACTGCTGAAGTCTGGCTTGCAGAATTTTGAGCATTTCTTTACTAGCGTGTGAGATGAGTGCAATTGTGCGGAAGTTTGAACATTCTTTGGCATTGCCTTTCTTTGGGATTGGAATGAAAACAGACCTTTTCCAGTCCTGTGGCCACTGCTGAGTTTTCCAAATTTGCTGGCATATTGAGTGCAGCACTTTCACAGCATCATCTTTCAGGATTTGGAATAGCTCAACTGGAATTCCATCACCTCCACTAGCTTTGCTTGTAGTGATGCTTTCTAAGGCCCACTTGACTTCACATTCCAGGATGTCTGGCTCTAGGTGAGTGATCACACCATCGTGATTATCTTGGTCGTGAAGATCTTTTTTGTATAGTTCTTCCGTGTATTCTTGTCACCTCTTCTTAATATCTTCTGCTTCTGTTAGGTCCATACCATTTCTGTCCTTTATCGAGCCCATCTTTGCATGAAATGTTCCCTTGGTGTCTCTGATTTTCTTGAAGAGATCTCTAGTCTCTTCCATTCTGTTGTTTTCCTCTATTTCTTTGCACTGATCACTGAGGAAGGCTTTCTTATCTTTTCTTGCTATTCTTTGGAACTCTCCATTCAGATGCTTATATCTTTCCTTTTCTCCTTTGCTTTTTGCTTCTCTTCTTTTCACAGCTATTATTAAGGCCTCCTCAGACAGCCATTTTGCTTTTTTGCATTTCTTTTCCATGGGGATGGTCTTGATTCCTGTCTCCAGTACAATGTCACGAACCTCATTCCATAGTTCATCAGGCACTCTGTCTATCAGATCTAGGCCCTTAAATCTATTTCTAACTTCCACTGTATAATCATAAGGGATTTGATTTAGGTTATACCTGAATGGTCTAGCGGTTTTCCCTACTTTGTTCAATTTAAGTCTGAATTTGGCAATAAGGAGTTCATGAGCTGAGCCACAGTCAGCTCAGATAATGATAACGGAATATTACTCAGCCATAAAAGGAATGCATTTGAGTCCTAATGAGGTGGAGGAACCTAGAACCTATTACACAGAGTGAAGTGAGTCAGAAAGAGAAAATACCGTATTGCAATGCCTATATATGGAGTCTAGAAAAATGGTAATGAACAATTTATTTATAGGGCAACAGTGGAGAAATAGACATAGAGAGTAGACTTATGGACATGGGGAGAGGGTGAGATGTATGGAAAGAATAACATGAAAACTTAATTACATATGTAAAATAGATAGCAATGGGAATTTGCTATATGGCTAAAGAAACTCAAATAGGGGCTCTGTATCAACCTAGAATGGTGGGATGGGGAAGGAGTTGGGATGGAGGTTCAAAAGGGAGGGTACGTATGTATACCTGTGGTTGATTCATGTTGAGGTTTGACAGAAAACAGCAAAATTCTATAAAGCAATTATCCTTCAAAAATAAAAATATTAATTAAAAAAAGGGGCAGAAGCATAAGCCGTAAATGGAAATATCATGTCTTTTATTACCTAGGAATTAAAATGAATATATGATAAAAGATATAAAAAAGATAGTTGACATACCAAAAAGTAATTTTAATATATACAACTGAAAAAGATTAATATCCAGGATGTATAAAAGTGTTGCTCTCAGTTGTGTCTGACTCTGTGACCCCATGGACTGTAGCCCACACAGCTCCTGTGTCCATGGGATTCTCCAGGCAAGAATACTGGAGTGGGTTGCCATGCCCTCCTTTAGGGGATTTTCCTGACCCTGGGATCAAACCCAGGTCTCCTGCATTGCACGTGGATTCTTTACCATCTGAGCCACCAGGGAAGCCAGGATATATAAAGAACTCCTTTAATTAGGTTCCTCAAAAAACTAAAAGTAGAAGTACCATATGATACCATGGGTAGTTCCATTCTTGGGGTGCTATGTGTGTGTGTGCACTTGGTGCTCAGTCTTGTTTGACTCTGCAACCCCATGGACTCTAGCCTGCCAGGCTCCTCTGTCCATGGGATTTTCCAGGTAGGATGGGTTGCCATTTCCTTCTCCAGGGGATCTTCCTGACCCAGGGATTGAACACGAGTCTCTTGTGTCTTCTGCCTTGGCAGGCAGATTCTTTACTCCTGCGCCACCTGGGAAGCCCCCACTCTTGCATACATATCCAAAAAAAGTGAAAACACTAATTCAAAAAGGTACATTTGTTCAGGAGTTTATAATAGCATCATTTACAGTAGCCAATATATGGAAGCGAAGCAAGTGTTCACCAGCAGATGAATAAAGAAGATGTGTACACACACACACTGTCTTCTCTGTCACACACACTCTGGAATATTACTCAGCATAGTAAAGAATGAAATTCTGCCATTTTCAGTATTGTGGGTGGACCTAAAGAGTATTATGCTTAGTGAAGGAACTCACAGAGACAAATGCTGTATATTATCACTTATATGTGGGGTCTTTTTAAAAAAATTAATATATATAACAAAATATAAACAGGCTTAGTTATAGAAAACAAACTAGTGGATGCTAGGGGGAGAGAGAAGCAGAGAGGGCAAGATATAGAGGTATGGAATTAAGAGATACCCGCTACTGTCTAGGAAATAGATAAGCTGCAAGAATATATTGTGCTTCCCAGGTGGTGCTAAGTGGTAAATAATCCTCTTGCCAGTGCAGGAGATGTGAGAGACGTGGGTTTGATCCCTGGGTTGGGAAGATCCTCTGAGTAGGAAATGGCAACCCTCTCCAGTATTTTCGCCTGGAAAATTCCGTGGGCAGAGGGCCTGGTGGGCTATAGTCCATGGGGTCACAAAAAATCGGACAGGACTGACTGTAGTGAGTTGCCATAAGGAAGCACAGCGTGCTTCCCAGGTGGTGCAGCACAGGGAAACAGTAGCCATTATTTTGCAATAATTTTAAATGGAATCTAATGTATAAAAATACTGAATCACTATGCTACATCCTTGAAACTAATATAATATTGTAAATCAAGCATATACTTGAGTTAAAGAGCTTCTTTAAAGTTATAAAAGACAAATACCCTATTAAGAAAAATGAACCGAGCACGTGAACAGACAATCCACAAGAGAAGTCCAAATGGCTCATAAATAGTAAAATATGCTCTGTGTATCATCATTTGAGAAATTCAAATTAAAGTGATGTTTTTATTTGTCATATAGGTAACCAGTGTTGGCTAGGGTGTGGGGAACATGGGTGCTGTTACACATTGTGGGGAGTATAAATCAGTACTGTCTTTGGAGGTCAGTTTGATAGCATCAGAACTGATGATGCACTGCCTTCTGACCCTACAGTTCCACTTCTAGGAATTTTGTGAAAAATCATCAATATGTAGTTGATATCTGTAAGAGGTATTTATTGTATCATTGCATTGGCTAAAGATAGTAAGTTTTATCAATGAAAGAATATTAAAAAATTAAGATATATCCATATCATTTAATATTATGTAACTTTGAAGAAGAATAAAGTGGTTCTGTATGTTCTTACATAGAATACTCTCCAAGGAATACTGTTAAGTGAAGAAGAAGTTGCAAAACAGGATAGAATCCATTTGTGTAAAAAATAAAACTCAAAGCGTGTGTATCTGTATGTATGTGTGTATGCAGTTTTATAGAAGAAAAAAATACTTGGAAAGATAGATACCATTCTGTTTGTAGTGCTTGCATTTGGGGAGTGATGTTGGGGAGGTAGGGATTCACCTCATATTCTTCAGTGTGGTTTGAACTTTGTTTATAGTGAATCTGAACTTATATATAATGAGTAACTATGTAATAAAAACATATGTAATCTTTTGTTTTCACATTATTTTTTTAGAATTGGTCCAAAGGAAGATTATTTCCACTGTTTGAAATGTAACTTATGCCTTGCAGTGAATCTCCAAGGGAAGCACAAGGTACGTACTTTAGTTTGTATGATTTAAAAAGTATTATATTTGAAAACAGCTAAAATCCCAATTTGTTTAAAAGCATGCTAACTTTCAGATGTTACTGAGTATTGTCATGTTGCTTTTTATTTTTAAGCAGTATTAAGTAAATGTTCTAAAGTACAGACCTTAGAATATTTGATTTACAGTTCCCTTTTCTTCTCTATAGTGTGTAAGAATACTTAACATCAGTTATTAGTATAACGTCGACAGCCTCTAAATTAGCCTGTGGATTCTTATCATTGGAACTGGTTTTGAGAATAGCTTTTAAAATGTATGGTACAGGAGAAATACAGAGCAGTGTAACCTTTTGTTAATATAGCATTCCTAGATAATCCAGTATTCCTTTTCAATAAAAATATTTTCAACTTGGATGTAGAATTTTGACCTATTGCTTGACCTATTTATATCATGGTCTTAGGTCTTTTAAAAATTATTTTTCATTATTTAGGAGAAAATCTAATAAGCTATCACTTATAGTACTGATTCTATCCAAGAGTTGAGAGAATGGAGAATCTGATGAGGGTGTTTTTAAAAAGATACTAGATAATGAAAAAGTGAAAATTAGTCACACAGTTGTGTCCTACTCTGTGTACCCATGGACTGTTAGCCTGCCCAGCTCTGTCTGTGGGATTTCCCAGGCAAGAATACTGGAGTGGGTTGCCATTTCCTTCTCCAGGGGATCTTCCGACCCAGGAATCGAACCTGGGTCTCCCGCATTGCAGGCAAATTCTTTACCAGCTGAGCCACGAGAGAAGCCCTGCTAGATCCTAGCTAGCCTAAAATACTGAGGTAGGAAGAGAAACTGAGGTGAATAATGACAATAGGGAGTACAGTGACAAGTGTAAGGGAGAGAGAATGGGGGCTGAATGAAGATGACTCCTGAGGATTTTAGTCCTGGCTTTAAGTACTTTATCAATAGACTGTAGGAGATGGTAAAAGATTGGATCTGGTTTTACAGACTTGAGTTTAGGCTGATTAACTATGCTGTGTTGCCGTTAGATATGCTGTGTTGTCTTTAGAAAACTATATACTCAGTTTCTCTTATGGTATTTTTGTTTTGTTTCTCGGTTATTTTTTTATTGTCTCTGTTAGTAAGTGGTGGTATCATCTACGCAGGTGTTTGCTAAAAAGCCTGGGTATCATTTATGGCTTGATGCTTTCTCTTACCTCTTCACACCTAATCAGACCTTGTCTTGTCAAGTTAAGAACTCAGGAGCACACATATATTTCCATTTCTTGATAGCATGTAATTTAGCTTCTCCAGATCTCAAAGGGATTTCCCAGGTTGTGCAGTGGTAAAGAACCCGCCTGCCAGTGCTCGAGATGTGGGTTCAATCCCTGGGTCAGGAAGATCCCCTGGAGAAGGAAATGGCAACCTACTCCAGTATTCTTGCCTGGAAAATTTTATGGACAGAGGAGCCTGGTGGGCCACAGTCCATGGAGTTACAAAGCCTTGGACATGACTGAGCACACTCGAATGCATGCACAGGCCTCAAATACCTCATCTGTAAAATGGGGTAAATACTTGTATGTGTTTCAGTGTTGTGGAAATTAATTGAGAATAGCAGGTAATGAACTTGACATATGGCATGTAGTAAAATGTCTTTAATATGAACTATTACTATTTATCTGTAAAATGAAAATAATTTGAATAATTAAGATATATTAGGCAATTTCATTGTTTCAGGTAATGTATAAAGCCTGAAATAATTGTGAGAGTTAACTGTTCAGTTCTTGTCTGACATATAAGAAACATATTAATGTTCATTATTACATTTAGTAAGTTGGTATTGTTTCTTTTGTTTTTTGTTATTAATGCTGTGGTTATATAATTAACATCTAGTTAAGCTTTCGGTAATTTTAATTTTGCTTTTAAACAGTGTATTGAAAATGTTTCCCGGCAGGATTGTCCAATATGTTTGGAGGTGAGCTTAAAATATTTTTTGCTTTGGAAATAGCCCCTTTTGAATTTAAAATACTGGGTATTTATATTGTATTCATGTAATTAACCACCAACTTTATTTGCTTTTACAGGACATTCACACATCTCGTATTGTTGCTCGCGTCTTGCCATGTGGACATCTTTTACATAAGTAAAGTAACTTTGTTTTTTTTCCTCAAAAATGTTTGGAAATGGTGGAGATACTTTTTGCTTTATTAAAATAATGTTATATTTTCTTTCAGAACGTGTTATGAAGACATGTTGAAAGAGTAAGTGTTTGATGGGATTATAAAAAATTGTTACTGTAAGATGTCTGTTTTTGTTTTTTGTTTTTTTTGCAGGCGAGTGGGGAAGGGAATGGACAAGACTCCCAGTTACTTATACCATGTTTGGATATGGTGGATATTTCCTTTGAGATGGGTAGGATAGATGAGTACTGTTAAATTGGGCAAAGCATGTTGGGAGAGAAACACTGGACTTTGCCTTAGTCCTCATGTTTCTATTATGTCATATCTCATTTGCAATTTGAGACAGATACCTTTCATTCCCTGGCTACTAATTGGGGAGCTTGGTGTCTGCTGAGATAGTCATACCATTGTAAAAATAAAAATGCTGAGACATGTTGCCCAAAATTATTAGCTGTTGTATTAGTCCACTATGATGAGCTGCAAAAAAAATCCAAAACTCATACCAAGATTTATCTAATGCTAATTTTGTTGTGGGGAAAGGATGCTAAAGTGAGATGCAGATAGTTAGAGGAAATTGTGTAAATGTATTTTGGTCCTGCAAACTGATGAGCAGAAATTTTAATTTAAGAGCCAGATAAAAGGGAACAGTTTCAGAATTTTTAGAAAGAAAATAACATGATCTGAATAAATTTTAAGGAATACAATCTCTTCTTTGCCTGACTATATTAAGAAATTGAGGCTGTTTAGCTAAAAAGCAGTTTAATTGGTTTTTAAAATATATTGCATATATTCTACAAAGAATATTAAATTCCTCTCCATTTTATAGAACTGAGGAAAAAGAAGTAGGTTTAAAAAATACCCTACGATACAGGATTTAAATGAAAAGGTTTGTGAGATGGTCTTGAAGTATAGAATAATGCTTGTTTTAGATGGGTTATATACCAGTTAGCCCGAGTTGATATACTCTCCATTTAATACTGGGAAAATAACTCTTTTATATCTCTCCTAGAGGCTACAGATGCCCATTGTGTATGCACTCTGCTTTAGATATGAGTAGGCACTGGAGACAACTGGATGATGAGGTAGCACAGACTCCTATGCCCTCAGAATATCAGAACATGACTGTGGATGTGAGTAGAATCAATGCCTAAAAAGACTTTTAAGGTTCCTTGTTGATGCTCATGTTTATTTTTGCCCTTTTGCTCAAATCTGTCTAAAAAGTACTATTTCAGCATAGATGTCACTGTGATGATTAATGGGAGGAACCATATAACCTTTAAATTTTAGTTATTCTGAACTCAGAGGAAAAAAGAAAATCTAAGAATATCTTTGTGCAGTACTTGCCAACACTAGATGGCAGGCAAAAGCTTCATTCTAAATTATTTACTATTAGTTAGCAGAGTCAATTGATAATAACTGAGTAGAGGTAGATTATTGGTCTGCTATTTTATTTTGATTATGTTTTAATTATTTTAAATTTTATTTAAGGCAAACATGTTTACTTTTTTTTTGAAGATTGCTTTTTGGTTTTTAATGTTTGCTTTTTATTCTAAGACTTTTAAATTTGGTCTTAGCCTGCAGTCTAAAATGTAAGAAGTATTTCTGTGCCTTTAGTCTTACGGAGAATGATCATCTTTTCTCCATTAATTGAGATGTGCTGCTGTGTAGTCTCAGAATAGCATATTCATTTACAGATTAGAATTGGAAAGTAGATAGCTTTCTGGTGCTTTAATAATTTTTGGACATAAAAAATTTCAAAAATCTTCAGTTCAGATATTTCTACACAAAAAGATAAAAACCCCTTAACAAAGCCAAATAAAAATCACTTTCTGTGTAATTTACACTGGAGCATTTCATAATTTATGTGGATAATTGTTAGGTCGATGAAAGATTATTTTTGTAATACTGATAGTTGTGTTATGTTTTACTAGAGGCTATAGTGTGCTATATTCTGTTTAGATCATTTTTTAAAGTAACAGCCTTATTGGGATATAATTCACATACCGTACAACTCGTCCATCTAAATTGGGTAGACAGTTCAGTGCCTTTTAGTGTATTGAAGATATAACCACCATCAATTTTAAAATATTTTCTCCACCCCGAAAGGAAACTCTAACCATTAGCAGTCATTCCTTAATCCTCTCAGTCTAGGCAGTGAGTACCATCTCCATTTAGATCATATTCTTAATTAATTTTCAGGAGGATTTCCCAGGCGATCCAGTGGTTAAGACTTTGCCTTCCAGTGCAAGGGGTCGGGAAGAGTCAGACATGACTGAGCGACTTCACTTTCACTTTTCCGTTCATACATTGGAGAAAGAAATGGCAACCTACTCCAGTACTCTCGCCTGGAAAATCGCATGGATAGAGGAGCCTGGTGGGCTGCCGTCTTTGGGGTCACACAGAGTCGGACACGACTGAAGTGACTTAGCAGCAGTAGCAGCAGCACCAGGGGGTGCAGGTTCAGTCCTTGGTTGAGGAACTGAGATCCCATATTCCTCATGGCCAGAAAACCAAAACAAACAATATTGTAACAGATTCAATAAAGGCTTTAAAAATGGTCCAAAGAAAAATCTCTAAAGGAAAAAAAAAAGTTACTTTCCAAGTTATAATTTAGAGAAAATTTGGATGTTTTCTACTTATTATGGTGTGGCTTTTCTAAAGTTAATACTTTTCTTACATAGTAATATATTGATTTATTTTCATGTTAACACCCTTTTTTATTTTTCAAAATCTCAGTATGAGAAGAGACTAATTCCTAAGTGGCATCTTACTGTCATTTTAGGGACGAACCAAAAGCTTTTCTTTGTTCAACTTTAGAAAGTACTCTTTTGAACTTTAATTCATTCTTGAGGCATCTAAGACCAGGAACTTTACATATTAACAAGCAAAAATATTATAAATATCTAAAAAAATTGTTGACTAAGATTGTCAGTGAAAAATAATGAAATTTATGTTTTTAAGTGTTGATCGGATTATTCCTATGTTAATTTTTGTACTAGTACTATTTATGCTATTTGGGAACTTTTAAAATAAGACTTAGTGCAAATCCACATTTTCATTTTCTAAATTTCAGTTCAGTTCAGTTCAGTTGCTCAGTCGTGTCTGACTCTTTGTGACCTCATGAATTGCAGCACGCCAGGCCTCCATGTCCATCACCAACTCCCGGAGTTCACTCAGACTCACATCCATTGAGTCGGTGATGCCATCCAGCCATCTCATCCTCTGTCGTCCCCTTCTCCTCCTGCCCCCGATCCCTCCCAGCATCAGAGTGTTTTCCAATGAGTCAACTCTTTGTATGAGGTGGCCAGAGTACTGGAGTTTCAGCTTCAGCATCATTCCTTCCAGAGAAATCCCAGGGTTGATATCCTTGCAGTCCAACGGACTCTCAAGAGTCTTCTCCAACACCACAGTTCAAAAGCATCAATTCTTTGGTGCTCAGCTTTCTTCACAGTCCAACTCTCACACCCATACATAACCACTGGAAAAACCACAGCCTTGACTAGACGAACCTTAGTTGGCAAAGTAATGTCTCTGCTTTTGAATATGCTGTCTAGGTTGGTCATAACTTTCCTTCCAAGGAGTAAACGTCTTTTAATTTTGTGGCTGCAGTCACCATCTGTAGTGATTTTGGAGCCCAGAAAAATAAAGTCTGACACTGTTTCCACTGTTTCCCCATCTATTTCCCATTTCTAAATTTAGAGCTACCTTAATAGCCTCTTAGAATTTCCAGTGAACAAATAAAAGGTATTCTATTTATGGAAATATTTAGACTTACATATGTATGTTTTCACATCTTCAGTATGGTTTTTTTAAATGATTTTTTGATGTGGACCCGTTTTAAGGTCTTCATTGAGTTGGTTACAACATTGCTTCTGTTTTACGTTTTGGTTTTACTTGGCTGTAAGGCATGTGGGATCTTAGTTCCTTGACCAGGGATCTAACCTGCACCCCCTGCATCGGAAGGCAAAATCTTAACCACTGGACTGCCAGGAAGATACCTCTTCAGTATGATTTTTGAAAAATTATTTTGAACAGACAGTACCACTTTCTGTTAATAAGGTTTAATTTACTTAATTCATCTCTTTTCAGATTCTCTGCAATGATTGCAATGGAAGATCTACAGTTCAGTTCCATATATTAGGCATGAAGTGTAATATTTGTGAATCCTACAATACCACTCAGGCTGGAAGATATAAAATTTCATTAGATCAGCAATGAACAGCCTATATTGCACTGGAAAAATAAGGATTTTCTGATAGAAAAAGGCTATCTTTTTGTCATAGTGCGTCACAATCTTTGCATTAGAGTTGATGTGTTTTGTATTAATGTCAGAGCAGAAAAGCATATTATAAGGCTTAAGGATTCAGGGTCTCTTTATAGAATTATCATTGCTCTACACTGAATGAAAGGCACCATGCTTGTGTTTTGATTGGAACTTTCTTTGGTGTCAGTTGTTTGGAAGTCAATGATGTTTGCCACTGAAATTCACATCCATAGACTTCTTATACTTCCTTGGAACTTTGTTTTAAGTGACACTATGCATACAGAATTAATTTCTAGTTCTTGATAGAACTGTACTTAATTCTCAGTATTATCCTTGATTCTTTAAGGGCTGTGCTGTAATGAGGATATGTTCTATCTTACTGTTAAAATCTAATTACATATACTCTAGAATTTTTAAGACAGTCCTTCGGATCCTGTAAATGTGCATTTTGATGTAATAACTGCTAATAAAAATATATTGAAACAGTATTTTATAGAAAGTTTTTTCCAATGCTATTTATTTTTGGTTCAGAGCACTATAGTCTAATGATGTAAAAGAAATCCACTTTTCTTTGTTTTGAGGTATTCTTCCATAAGAGTAATTGGGAAAAATGTAAAATAACAGAACTCTTCTAAGCCTTAAGATAACATTGAAAAAAGTTGTTTTAGTTGCCGAAAATTATTTTTTCAAAGAATAATTTATTCATTCAGTCAGCAAGTATTTATTGAACACCTATTATGTGCTGAGTATGCTTCTAGACAATATAGAGACAACAGTGAACAATAGAGATGAAAGCTCCTGCCCTCAGATTCTAATGTTCCTCATACTCGACTAGCTTTTTCCTTGTTTTTCTTATGTATGCAGTGGTTACCTTTGTTGTGAATTGGATGGGTTCTTTCTTCTCAGTGCTTGAAAGTAGGTGTGGATGAGTCAAAGTGGCATAGAATGTAACTTTTTCAGGTACTCATGATGGAATTGAATATACCTCTTAATTCAGAAACATGGTACACAAAAATATTTGATCCTGAACTTTTTTTTTGCCTTTTCATACTGTTCGTGGGAAAAAAGTTGCAGAGTTAGACGCGACTGAGCAACTGAAATAAACTTTTTTACACCAGTGTCCCAGTATCTACTTAGTCTTGTTTATAAAAAGGTTTAGACAGGAAGTAAAATGTGTATATATCAATTGACAGGTATTTTATTAAACACCAATTATGTTTCCAACTTTGATCTAGTTGAATCTCCTGTGTATAAGGAAAATGGTCTCTTAAAAATGCTAAGATTTCTCGTACATTTATTTCTTTTGTTGAAATCTCTTTGCCTGGCTAAAGCAGCAGCATTGATTTCTGGTTTGGGGCCCAGATCTTTATTCTATATTGTCTGCTTTTCTTGTCTTCTCTCCCTTGGTCCATTTCCTTGGCCTGGGCAGAGCATGAGTGCTGATCTTGATTTGAGGAAGGAATGGGATATATTTTTTTATTTTTCCTTTTTAAGGCACGAAGTGTTGGGTGATTTATTATACAGTGAAGGAGAGCAGAATACGCCATCACAGAATACGCCTTTTTGGCATAAAGATTATTTTGATCTGATTATTTTTGTGAAAGAGCTGTGTGGAAGCTCTGAAAACACGATAGAAGGTAAGGTTTTTAAGGGAAAGTTAGATTTATAAAGGAAGTTTTCATTTGTAATGGTCTCCTCTGTACCATGAAGAGAAAGATAACTTGAAATCACAAGAGTATCTTGTCAGTGGAGAATGTGTCCGCTTAGACCTGTGTAACAAACCAGTAATGGGCTATCTTGTTAGGTATTACAAGTCAGTATACAGATAAGGAAAGATTAGTTTTCCAGTTGTGTTACTTTTTATTTCTGTTATCTAATCTGCTAAACTTCCTTAAATCATATGGATTTAAAAAATTTTTTTGGCTATACCTTGGAGCATATGAAACCTTAGTTCCCTGACGGGGGGGTCAAACCTGTGCCCCCTGCATTGGAAGATGGAGTCTTAACCCCTGCTGTTTGAGTAGCAGTGAGTATGTAATAGTAACAAAGCTCTGATTTGAACATCATCTGTTGACAAGTCTTATGCATTAGCATTAATCGTCATGGTAATTCTGTAGGGTACGTGTTGTCTTCATTCCATGGATGAGAAAGCTGAAGTTCAGAGATGAAAGGCTTGAGTTGCTGAAAGGTACTCAGTGTTAGAGCTGGGAATCAGGTCCAAGTCTATGACCTCAAACCCACTGTATCATGCTGCCTTTAATTCGAACTTCCATTTTGCTGAACTATTCTTGATAGCTAAGTCATGGAGGAACTCCTGAGTTGATAGACCTTTCATTTTTAGATGTCTTTTTATAACTCTAAATCTGATTAGTTATATCTTCAGTTCAGAATCCAGATTTGTGTGGAATAATGCAGAATTGGTATGTAAAAGCTTGTTTATGACATCCAGTCATATGCATGAAGCAATTTTCAAATGCCTTTGGTTTCTTCAAGGGTTTGTCAATTCAGTGCTTAAAATCCTTCAACAGTTCTCACTGACAAGCAGAAATCCCTTAGTGTTCAGTATGTGATACTTAAAATGAAAAATCTTAAAAATATGTTTTGGCTTGTCCTGATTCAAAAATAGCTATATTGTAGGAAATTGTAGGAAAGAGGAAAAGAAGGTTAAAAAAAAAAATCAGAGATTACTACTGTTAATGTTTTCTAATGGATAACTTCATTCTTTTCTTGTTCATAGAGACTTCAGAAAGCTTGTAGGAATGAACGTTAAATGCTTAGTCTGATCTTGTGTATGGTAATATGGTAGAATTATTTGTTCTGAAAATAATACCATGCTGCAGAATTTGTATGTATTATATTAATTTAAATACCAATAACTCAATATGTTTATGCATTTCTTGGTGCATAGAAGCTTGTTGGCTCCTTTTGTCATTGATAAAATGTGTATCAAGTTGTTTACTTTTTACCTCTTGCAGTTTCTAGAGTCTTCTTAACTTGTATATGGATTTCTGTATGATATTAACTTTAGTTCATGTTTGTAGTAGTACTGTTTATGGTGTCATAGATTTTAATTTTGAACTCAGTTTTTTTTTCTAAAACCTATTTTCATATTGTACACATATTTAATATTTTTTAATTAGAAAAATTTTGGTTGTAAACCAAAATAAATGCAAGTAGTAAAGAGCCAACATCCCATCTTGTAAGTTATTCAATCTTCAAGTTGTGTCCAACTCTTTGTGACCCAGTGGATTGCAGCATGCAGACTCTTCTGTCCTCCACTTTCTCCTGGAGTTTGCCCAGATTCATGTCCATTGAGTCAGTGATGCTGTCTAACCATTTCATCCTCTGCCACCTGTTTCTCCTTTTGCCTTCAATCTTTCCCAGCATCAGGGTCTTTTCCAATAAGTCAGCTCTTTGCATCAGATGGCCAAAGTACAGGAGCTTCAGCTTCAGCCCTTCCAATGAATATTCAGGACCGATTGCCTTTAGGATTGACTGGTTTGATCTTGTAGTCCAAGGGAGTCTCAAGAGGCTTCTCCAGCACTACAGTTCAAAAGCATCAATTCTTCAGCTCTCAGCCTTCTATTATGGTCCAACTCTCACATCCGTACATGACTATTGGGAAGACCATAGCTTTGACTCTCCATACCTTTGTTTACAAAGTGATAGCTCTGCTTTTTTATACACTGTCTAGGTTTGTTACAGCTTTCTTTCAAAGGAGCAGGTGTCTTTTAATTTCATGTCTGCAGTCACCATCCACAGTGATTTTGGAGCCCAAGAAAATGAAATGTCACTGCTTTTACTCTTTCCTTCTCTGCCATAAATTGGTGGGACCTGATGCCATATGAAAGTGAAAGTCTCTCAGTTGTGTCAGACTCTGCAACCCCATGAACTATACAGTCCATGGAATTCTCCAGGCCAGAATAATGGAGTGGGTAGCCCTTCTCCAGGGGTTCTTCCCAACCCAGGGAGCGAACCCAGGTCTCCTGCATTGCAGGTGGGTTTTTTACCAGCTGAGCCACCAGGGAAGCCCAAATCTTAGTTATTTCGAATGTTGTTTTAAGACAGCTTTTTAACTCTCCTCTTTCACCCTCATCAAGAAGCTCTTTAGTTCCTCTTTCTACTATTAGAGTGGGATCATCTACATAGCTGAGGTTATTGATATTTCTCCCTGCAATCTTGATTTCAGCCTGTGATTGACCTGGCCCAGCATTTCGTATAATGTACTTTGCCTACAAGTGAAATAAGCAGGCTGACAGCATATAGCTTTGTCTTACTCCTTTCCCAATTTTGAACCAGTCAGTTGTTCCTTGTCTGGTTCTGTTTATTCTTGATTTGCATACAGGTTTTTCAGGGGACAGGTAAGGTGGTCTGGTATTCCCATCTCTTTAATAAGAATTTTCCACAGTTTGTTGTGATCTATACAGCCAAAGGCTTTGGCACAGTCAATGAAGCAGAAGTAGATGTTTTTCTTAAACTCCCTTGCTTTCCCCATGATCCAGCAAATGTTGGCAATTTAATATCTGGTTCCTCTGCCTTTTCTAAACACAGCTTATACATCTGGAAGTTCTTGGTTCACATACTGCTGAGCCTAGCGTGAAGGATTTTGAGCATAACCTTGCTAGCTGGTAAAAAGAGAGCAATTGTATGATAGTTTGAACATTCTTTGGCATTTCCCCATTTGGCTTGGGAGGAAAACTGACCTTTTCCAGTCCTGTGACCACTGCTGAATTTTCCAAGTTTGCTAACATTGCATGCAGTACTGTAACAGCAGCATCTTTTAGGATTTTAAATAGCTTAGCTGGAATTCTGTCACTTCCACTAGCTTTGGTCATAGTAATGTTTCCTACAACAAGAGAAGACTCTACACATGGACATCACCAGATGGTCAACACCGAAATCAGATTGATTATATTCTTTGCAGCCAAAGATGGAGAAGCTCTATACAGTCAACAAAAACAAGACCAGGAGCTGACTGTGGCTCAGATCATGAACTCCTTATTACCAAATTCAGACTCAAATTAAAGAAAGTAGGGAGAACCGCGAGACCATTCAGGTATGACCTAAATCAAATCCCTTATGATTATAGAGTGGAAGTGAGAAATAGATTTAAGGGCCTAGATCTGATAGAGTGCCTGATGAACTATGGAATGAGGTTTGTGACATTGTACAGGAGACAGGGATCAAGACCATCCCCATGGAAAAGAAATGCAAAAAAGCAAAATGACTGTCTGGGGAGGCCTTACAAATAGCTGTGAAAAGAAGAGAAGTGAAAAGCAAAGGAGAAAAGGAAAGATACAAGCATCTGAATGTAGAGTTCCAAAGAAAAGCAAGAAGAGATAAGAAAGCCGCCTTCAGCGATCAATGCAAAGAAATAGAGGAACAGAATGGGAAAGATGAGATCTCTTCAAGAAAATTAGAGATAAATTAGGGAACATTTCATGCAAAGATGGGCTCGATAAAGGACAGAAATGATATGGACCTAACAGAAGCAGAAGATATTAAGAAGAGGTGGCAAGAATACACAGAAGAACTGTACAAAAAAGATCTTCATGACCCAGATAATCACAATGGTGTGATCACTCATCTAGAGCCAGACATCCTGGAATGTGAAGTCAAGTGGGCCTTAGAAAGCATCACTATGAACAAAGCTAGTGGAAGTGATGGAATTCCAGTTGAGCTATTTCAAATCCTGAAAGATGATGCTGTGAAAGTGCTGCACTCAATATGCCAGCCAATTTGGAAAACTCAGCAGTGGCCATAGCACTGGAAAAGGTAAGTTTTCATTCCAATCCCAAAGAAAGGCAATGCCAAAGAATGCTCAAACTACCACACAGTTGCACTCATCTCACATGCTAGTAAAGAATGCTCAAAATTCTCCAAGCCAGACTTCAACAATATGTGAACCGTGAACTTCCAGATGTTCAAGCTGGTTTTAGAAAAGGCAGAGGAACCAGAGATCAAATTGCCAACATCTGCTGGATCATCAAAAAACCAAGAGAGTTCCAGAAAAACATCTATTTCTGCTTTATTGACTATGCCAAAGCCTTTGACTGTGTGGATCACAATAAACTGTGGAAAATTCTGAAAGAGATGGGAATACCAGACCACTGACCTGCCTCTTGAGAAATCTGTATGCAGGTTAGGAAGCAGCAGTTAGAACTGAACATGGAACAACAGACTGGTTCCAAATAGGAAAAGGAGTACATCAAGGCTGTATATTGTCACCCTGCTTATTTAACTTCTATGCAGAGTACAGCCTGAGAAACGCTGGGCTGGAAGAAGCACAAGCTGAAATCAAGATTGCCGGGAGAAATATCAATAACCTCAGATATGCAGATGACACCACCTTTATGGCAGAAAGTGAAGAGGAACTCAAAAGCCTCTTGACAGTGAAAGTGGAGAGTGAAAAAGTTGGCTTAAAGCTCAACATTCAGAAAACGAAGATCATGGCATCTGGTCCCATCACTTCATGGAAAATAGATGTGGAAACAGTGTTAGACTTTATTTTTTGGGCTCCAAAATCACTGCAGATGGTGATTGCAGCCATGAAATTAAAAGACACTTACCCCTTGGAAGGAAAGTTATGACCAACCTAGATAGCATATTGAAAAGAAGAGACATTACTTTGCCGACTAAGGTCCGTCTAATCAAGGCTATGGTTTTTCCTGTGGTCATGTATGGATGTGAGAGTTGGACTATGAAGAAAGCTGAGCGCCGAATAATTGATGCTTTTGAAGTGTGGTGTTGGGGAAGACTCTTGAGAGTCTCTTGGACTGCAAGGAGATCAGCCCTGGGATTTCTTTGGAAGGAATGATGCTAAAGCTGAAACTCCAGTACTTTGGCCACCTCATGTGAAGAGTTGACTCATTGGAAAAGACTCTGATGCTGGGAGGGATTGGGGGCAGGAGGAGAAGGGGACGACCGAGGATGAGATGGCTGGATGGCATCACTGACTCGATGGATGTGAGTCTGAGTGAACTCCGGGAGATGGTGATGGACAGGGAGGCGTGGCGTGCTGCGATTCATGGGATCTCAAAGAGTTGGACACGACTGAATGACTAAACTGAAACTGAACTGAATGCTTCCTAAGGTCTATTTGAACTACACTCCTTGATTTTTGGCTCTAGGTGAATGATCACACCATCATGGTTATCTGGGTCATTAAGACATTTTTTGCATAGTTCTATGTATTCTTATCACCTCTTTCTAATCTCGTCTGCTTCTTGTAAGTACTTTCTGTTTCTGTCCTTTATCATGCCTATCTTTGCATGAAATGTTCTGTTGGTATCTCCAGTTTTCTTGACGACATCTCTAGTCTTTCCCATTCTATTGTTTTCCTCTGTTTCTTTGCATTGTTCATTGAAAAAGGCCTTATCTCGCCTACCAATTCTCTGGAACTCTGCATTCAGTTTGGTGTATCTTTCCCTTTCTCCTTTGCCTTTTGCTTCTCTTCTTTACTTAGCTATTTGTAAAGTCTCAGAAAGCCACTTTGCCTTCTTACATTTGTCTTGTTGGGATATTTTTTGGTTACTGCCCCCTGTTAAATGTTACCAGCCTCTGTCTATAATTCTTCAGGCACTCTGTGTACTAGACTTAACCCCTGCATCTATTCATCACTGCGAGATACTGGAGTGGGTTGCCATTTTTTCTCCAGGGGACCATGTTTTATCAGAACTCTTCACTATGGACTTCAGTCCATCTTCAGTGGCCCTGGCACGGCATGGTTGGTAGCTTCATTAAGTTACATACACCCTTTCACAACAAGGCTGTGATCTATGAAGGAGGAACTTGTAGAGAATGAGATCAATAACCTCTTCCTCTTATGAAAAAGTGGAATTGAAAGCGTCGGTCACTCAGTTGTCCAATGGACTATACCTCTCTCCATGGGATTCTTCAGGCCAGAATACTGGAGTGGGCAGCCATTTCCTCCACGGGATTTTCCTGACCCAGGGATCAAACCTGGGTTTCAGACATTGCAGGCAGAATCTTTACTGTCTGAGCCACCATTGGCCTGACCTCCAGGGATGCTGGGCTGTGATACCAGGCAAGACCTACCTTTCACTCTCATCTTGAGAGTGAAGCAGTGCTTACTACAGTATGTGTGTGCACTTTTTCATTTATTCAGTCAAATCATGTGGCTATTCTAGGCAAAGAACAGTACTGTTGAAATTAGTCTGTCTCCTCCTTTTGACTTTGTGAGTTTATGTACTTCTTGAGGCTATTTCATTGTGAAGATAAACGCCTTTCAAGAAAAAATTGTGAAATCATAGCCTTTATAGCTGGAAGAGTGTATAGTCCAGCCCACTCTTATTTTGCTTGATCAAACTGAAGGCCAGCAAACTTCAGTTTACTTGCCCAAGCTTTCCATGAAGGCCTGCAAAGAAGTTGGTTATTTTCTGCATCAGTATCTCTTCTGAGGCTATGAATAATGTACATCATTGGAGGCAATAATAAATAGGGTTGTCCCCTTTGATAAACACCAACCCTAGACATATAGACCAGGAGAGATGATCTGGGTTGGGAGAAGGAAGACATGAGGAATATGGGAGAAGGACGGGAAACATGGAGGAATAAACAGCATCTTCTCTAAGCTGTGCTTAACCAGTGTCATAGTGGGCATTGCAGTCTAGGTATATTCAAACAACTCAGGCGAGTCTGAAGTTTCGGAGAGGGGGTCAGAAACAACTCTCGAGTTGTCTGATGTCTTGAATTGTATGTTGTATGTTGCATGAGCAGCTGGATGGAAGAGAAATGGCTTGAACTTTGAAAGCAGAAACACAGAAGTTCACATTCTGTCAATCTAGCAGATACTTGCATGTGACCTTGGGTCAGTTCTTCCCAGACATACTACTCTCTGTGTAATAGGGATGGTAATGACAGCCTCATAGGGGTTGTGTGGTGAGGTTTAAATAAGATAAAAAGTCTAAAACACTAAGAACAGTTCCTGTGTGTACTGGGCCTTCAGTAGGCATCCAGGCCCATACCCTTCCTGTTTGCAGTATTGAGATGATTTCTAACATGTGCTCCCAGTGAACTGTAGTAATATCCCCACATCTCCTGTGACTAGAACCGAGTTGCTCTGTCCTCTCTGAGGGAGGGTTTTTTCCTCCTCTTCCCACCATACAGGTTTCACTTGCCAAGTAAACCATTCTTCAGATTTGGAACACTCAGTGACTGCTTAGCTGATTTATTGGTTGGTGCATGAAGCAGTCAGATTGTATGGGCCTTGAACTTGTTATAGGGGAAATCCATTCTCTTTGTAAGAGCAGCTGAATAATTTTAGTGAGGTTGTGATGAGGGGCATTACTTTTGGGGTCATTGTAATATATTCTGATTTGTCAAAAAAACAAAAAGTCCTAAATTTAGAAGGAAAGAATCTTCTAAACTTCAGAATGATTTTATTGTGGTTAGGAGATTTGGATTGCTTCCTAATTTCTCTGCTTAGCTTGGGACAAATAATTTTCCTGGCAATCAGTCTTCTCCTAGCTAAAAGCAATAATGAAAGTGAAAGTGTTAGTTGCTCAGTTGTGTCTGACTCTTTGCGACCTTATGGACTGTGGCCTGCCAGGATCCTCTGTCCATGGGATTCTCCAGGCAGGAATACTAGAGTGGGTTCCCATTGCCTTCCACAGGGGATCTTCCCAACCCAGGGATTGAACCTAGGTCTCCTGCATTACAGGCAGATTCTTTACTGACTTAGCTACCATCTAGTAATAATTCTGGATACATTTAAAGAAACAGCTCTTCCTGCCCTCCTTCCCCACAGTAGTCACAGTTATATCTTAGGCAGTAGAGCAGAGTGTTTAAGGACATAGACTGTGGAGACAGATGGCTTGGATTTGTATCCTGGCTCTGACATTTGTTTGCTGTGTGACCCTGGGCAGCTTGTTTAACCTCTGTTTCATGGGTTATTTGTGGAGAGTAACCTTACTTCCGTAAAGGGTTTAAACAAAGATTGACTATATGATGATGTCCTTGATACTGGCTACCTCTTGAGATTCTCTGCCTGGCTTCCTTTTCCCTTTCCTATTTATTACCATTCAGCTAGACACCCTGACTGGATTTTCATTCTTTACTACTTTGCACAAATTAAGCTGCATAATTTTCCTCCCCTCTCTGATTTATGCTTTCACATCTGCCTATGATGATTGGCAGCCTTGGTACAAAGATGCTGGAGAAGTCTGCAGGGAGAATTAGCCCAGTGTACTTTCAAGTTTGTTTCCTGACAGCAGAGGGTGCCACAATGTTTCTGGTGATAGAAATGTTTTGTGCCGAATGATTTTTCTTCTACCTGGTACTTAAAATAAGAGCTTTCTCAGGATACTGACATTGAGGCCTTTTTAAAATCTATTATATAATAATGACACAAACCAACATCAAGAGTGCACAATCTTGAATAGTTTTAAGGTTTAATTAAGCATGTCTATTACCACCATATTTCATATCTGTTTGTATTCCTTGGGCCAGGTTTGTACAGGTGGAATATTTTCAAGAGTGTACGGCCTGTGTTATCTGCAGCTGTGTCCCTATATGTTTTGGAAAGGGCAAGAGAGGAGGGAGGTGGAATGGTGAGCAATAAGGGGGTGGAGGTGGAAGTCTGGGAGCAGGTAACACCAGTGCTGGAATGATGTAGATTTTGGTGCCAAGGGAAATCTGCAAGCTGAGTAGGGCCAGATGGACAAGCCCTCTGAGTGGGAAAGTACCGTTTGGCTTGCTAATAATTGGGAACTGATCAGAGCCAGAGAAACAAATGTGCATGCCAAGGGGGACCTGAAGTACGGCAGGTCGAATTTTCTAAGATGGCTACAACAAAAATCTTCATTCCACACGCTCATTTCCCAATGTGATATTGACACTCCTCTCATCAAGACAAGGGACCTAGTTTTCTCCCCTTGAACGTATGTGACTAGTGACTATGGTTGAAGTGACGTTTCCTGAACTAGGTCAAAAAGCTGATAGACTTGCTCCCTGGGATATTATAGGGATGCTCGCTCTTGGAACCTCACCACCATGCTATGGGGAAGCCTGTGTGAGCCCATGAGAACCCACGTGTAGTTGTTCTGGCTGACAACCTCCCCAGACATCCCAGCCAACAGCCAGATTTAGGAATGAGGGAAACTTACTGTAACTATGTGACAGACTGTAAGTGAGAACAGCCAAGTTCAACCTGGCCAAACCCCAGAACCATGAGAGATGAGAAAATAATTGTTTAAATACAAGTTGTGAGGTGATTTGTTACCCAGCAAGGTCCTTCAGCTGGAGGATCTGGGATAAGAGAGTTGAGTCAAGGTTGAATATCCAAAGTGAAAGGTAAACAATGGAAAGGCGTGTGAGCATAGCAGAGGGATGAAGACGGAGGGAGGGTCGGGGTGGGTAATGAGGGAGTCTAATGAGGCGTGATTGGGGAGGGGTCTGTGACCTGGCCGACTGCTTACCATCCTGCTCTTCTTGACAGTAAGCAGGTTGTAGCTGCCTGCACTCTCCTAACATCTTATTACGGAAAATGTAAAACGTGTACAAGTGAAGCAGTTGAACCCCATATTCATTGCCCAGTTTCACCATGACCAACTCGTGGCTGACTTTATATCCTGACTTACTTTCCCCTTCACATTATTTTGAAGCAAATCTCAGTCATGATATACTGTGTATGTGTTAGTTACTCAGGCATGTCTGACTCTTGGTGAGCCCATGGACTGTAGACCACCAAGCTCCTCTGTCCATGGGCTTTCCCAGGCAAGAATACTGGAGTGGATAGCCATTCCCTTCTCCAGGGGATCTTCCTGACCCAGGAATAGAAGCTGGGTCTCTTGCATTGTGGGCAGATTCTTTACCATCTGAGCCACCAGGGAAACTCAATATTATATTATCCCTACATATTTCAGATATAGCTCTAAAAGATAAGGACTATTTTAAAAACATAACTGTAATACTACTGTCATACCTAAAGCAATGAGAAAGGAACTGTGCTTTGCTTAATTGCTCAGTTGTGTCCAACTCTTTGTGACCCCATGCACTGTAGCCCTTCAGGTTCCTCTGTCCACGGGGATTCTCCAGGCAGGAATACTGGAGTGGGTTGCCATGCCCTCCTCCAGGGGATCTTCTCAACTCAGGGATCAAACCCAGGTCTCCTGCATTGCAGGTGGATTCTTCACTGTCTGAGCCACCAGGGAAGCCCAAAGAAATAAGCAGTTATTCTCTAAATATCTCTTTTAATAGATCAGTTTTTGTGTTTTAACCAGAATCTAAATAATACCAATAATAACAGTGCATGGGTACATGCTAAGTTGCTTGATTTGTGTCCAACTCTG
This sequence comes from Ovis canadensis, assembly GCF_042477335.2. Classification (NCBI taxonomy): domain Eukaryota; kingdom Metazoa; phylum Chordata; class Mammalia; order Artiodactyla; family Bovidae; genus Ovis; species Ovis canadensis. The sequence goes on along the minus strand of NC_091250.1, from coordinate 106,944,842 downwards.
TGTGACCCTATGGACTGTAACCTGCCAGGTTTCTTTGTCCATGGGATTCTCCAGGCAAAAATACTGGAGTGGGTTGACATGCCCTCCTCCACGGGATCTTCCCAGCCCAGGGATCAAACTTGTGTCTCCTGCATTGGCAGGGGGGTTCTTTGCCACTAGCGCCACCTGTGAAGCCCCAATAATATCAGTACTGCCACAGAAATAAAATGCAATCTACATGTGAATTTTAAATTATGGTTAAACAAAAAGATTAGTAGGTTTTAGGCTTCTCTGGTGGCTCAGATGGTAAAGAATATGCCTGCAGTGCAGGAGACCTGGGTTTGATCCCTGGAGAAGGGAATGGCAACCCACTCTAGTATTCTTGCCTGGAGAATCACATGGACAGAGGAGCCTGGTGGGCTACACTCCATGGGGCCTCAAAGAGTTGAACACGACTGAGCAACTAACGCTTCATTTAATCTAGAAACTTGATCAGATTTAAGTTAAATTTTTGTCAAGACTACTTGAACGTTATGTTGTGTTTTTCCATTAGGGGACACATAATAGTTAATGTTATGTCTTAGATCCAGTATATATTAGGGCTTGAAGATTATTTTATTATTCATCTTTTGTTCAGTTCAGTTCAGTTCAGTCGCTCAGTCGTGACCAACTCTTTGCGACTCCATGAACCACAGCACGCCAGGCCTCCCTGTCCATCACCAACTCCTGGAGTTTACCCAAATTCATGATCGTTGAGATGGTGATGTCATCCAGCCATCTCATCCTCTGTCATCCCCTTCTCCTCCTGCCTTCAATCTTTCCCAACATCAGGGTCTTTTCAAATGAGTTAGCTCTTCGCATCAGGTGGCCAAAATATTGGAGTTTGAGTTTCAACATCAGTCCTTCCAATGAACACCCAGGACTGATTTCCTTTAGGATGGACTGGTTGGACTCTTTGCAGTCCAAGAGACTCTCAAGAGTTCTCCAACACCACAGTTCAAAAGCATCAATTCTTTTGCACTCAGCTTTCATTATAGTCCATCTCTCACATCCACACATGACTACTGGAAAAACCATAGACTTGACTAGATGGATCTTTGTTGACAAAGTAATAGAGAGTTCCAGAAAAACATCTATTTCTGCTTTATTGACTATGCCAAAGCCTTTGTGTGGATCACAATAAACTGGAAAATTCTAAAAGAGATGGGAATACCAGACCACCTGACCTGCCTCTTGAGAAACCTATATGCAGATCAGGAAGCAACAGTTAGAAATGGACATGGAAAAACAGACTGGTTCCAAATAGGAAAAGGAGTACGTCAAGGCTGTATATTGTCACCCTGCTTATTTAACTTATATGCAGGGTACATCATGGGAAGTGCTGGGCTGGAAGAAGCACAAGCTGGAATCAAGATTGCCAGGAGATATATCAATAACTTCAGATATGCAGATGACACCACCCTTATGGCAGAAAGTGAAGAGGAACTAAAGAGCCTCTTGAGGAGAGTGAAAAAGTTGGCTTAAAGCTCAACATTCAGAAAATGAAGATCATGGCATCTGGTCCCATCACTTCATGGGAAATAGATGGGGAAACAGTGGAAACAGTGTCAGACATTATTTTTTTGGGCTCCATAATCACTGAAGATGGTGATTGCAGCCATGAATTAAAAGATGCTTACTCCTTGGAAGGAAAGTTATGACCAACCTAGATAGTATATTTGAAAGCAGAGACATTACTTTGCCAACAAAGGTCCATCTAATCAAGGCTATTGTTTTTCCAGTGGTCATGTATGGATGTGAGAGTTGGACTATGAAGAAAGCTGAGCGCCAAAGAATTGATGCTTTTGAACTGTGGTGTTGGAGAAGACTCTTGAGAGTCCCTTGGACTGCAAGGAGATCCAACCAGTCCATTCTAAGGGAGGTCGGTCCTGGGTGTTCTTTGGAAGGATTGATGCTAAAGCTGAAACTCCAGTACTTTGGCTACCTCATGCAAAGAGTTGACTCATTGGAAAATCTGATGCTGGGAGGGATTGGGGGCAGGAGGAGAAGGGGACGACAGAGGATGAGATGGCTGGATGGCATCACTGACTCGATGGACGCGAGTCTGAGTGAACTCCGGGAGTTGGTGATAGACAGGGAGGTTTGGCGTGCTGTGGTTCATGGGGTTGCAAAGAGTTGGTCACGACTGAGCGACTGAACTGAACTGAACTAATGTCTCTGCTTTTTAATATGCTGTCTAGGTTGGTTATAACTTTCCTTCCAAGGAGTAAGCATCTTTTAGTTTCATGGCTGCAATCACCATCTACAGTGATTTTGGAGCCCAGAAAAATAAAGTTAGCCACTGTTTCCACTGTTTCCCCATCTATTTCCCATGAAGTGATGGGAACGGATGCCATATCTTAGTTTTCTGAATGTTGAGCTGTAAGCAAACTTTTTCACTCTCCTCTTTCACTTTTGTCAAGAGGCTCTTTAGTTCCTCTTCACTTTCTGCCATAAGGGTGGTGTCATCTGCATATCTGAGGTTATTGATATTTCTCCCGGCAATCTTGAGGCCTGGCGTGCTGCAGTTTGTTTATTAGCCTGAACATAAGTATAAGGAGAAAACTCCCCCTCAGTTTGGTAATGTAAATAACAATTGTGGGTTTTTCTGTTTTTAAGCTATTGTTTTAAAATTGTATAAAAATCAGTAAGAATGTCTCTTTTTCCATGGTGAGTTTTCTATTCAGATCAAAGTTTTTCTTAAAATTACTTTTGTTCCTTATTATAAGAATAACACATATTCATGTTAGAAAATATGTAATAGTGGAAAGAAGAAGAGAGGAAAACAGTGGCCTTGAATTATATCACCCAAAGGCAACCCTGTGTACATTTTGGTTTATTGCCTCACAGTCCATTTCTTTAGGCATTAAACACCCCTCTTTGTAACCATGTGTCATATATATTTGTGTCCTGCTCTTTTTCATGTAATGGAACAAACATGCTTGTAGTAGTATAGTCTCTCTATAAACATCGTTTAAAATTCTTGCATAATATTTGTTTATAGACATTAAGCATTTAGAGTGTTGCTGATATCTTTTCATTTTGTAAATGTGTGATGAAAAGTGATGTATTTCACTCTTCTGTATTTGAGACTGTCCTTTGGAAATGCAATTTATTTCAAAAAGCTATGAAAAAGTTTATGTGCAATGTAGCATAACAAAATCAAATAAGAACTCCACAATCTAACTGTTCATTCAATCACCAAATATTTATTGAATTTCTGCTATGTCTCTATTTCAGACACTGGGATACAGTGGTGAAAAAATAGACACAGTCTCTTCCTCTCATGCGGCTAATACAAGTCAGCCCTCTGTATCCATGAATTCTGCATTCAACCAACCACAGATAAAAAATATTTGGGGAAAAAAATTCCAGCAAGTTCCAAAGGCAAAGTTGACTTTGTTGCACATTGGCGACTATTTACATAGCATTTACATTGAATTTACAGCTATTTATGTATCATTTGCTGGCTTCCCAGGTGGCTCAGTGGTAAAGAATCCGTCTGCCAATGTAGGACATGAGGATTCATTCCCTGGGTCGGGAAGAGCCCTTGAAGATGGCAACCCACTCTAGTATTCTTGCCTGGGAAATCCCATGCAAGGAGCCTGGCGGGCTACAGTACTTGGGCTCGCAAAAAAGAGTTGAACATGACTTAACAATTAAACAATAACAACAATGTAGCATTTGCATCGCATTAGTTATTACAAATAATCTAGAGATAAGTTAAAGTATATGAGAGGATGTGTGTAGGTTATATACAAATACTATGCCACTTGATATAAAGGACTTGAATACCCATGAGTTTATGTATCCATGTAGTGGGGGTGGTGGTGGTGGTCTTGGAACCAACCCCTGCAGATACCAAGGGATGATCAACAGTTTCAGAGTGTATATGGAAAGACAGACAATAAACAGGTAAATGCGATAATTTCAGACACTAATAAATATTGGGTTGGTTGAAAATGTCATTTGAGTTTTTGGCCAACCCAATACTGTGAAGAAAAGATAGCATAGAGGGGCTGCTCTAGAAAGAGTAGCTGTTTATGGGGGTCTGGCTAGAGACTAAGTTTGGAATAGTTGGAAGTATGTGGAACAATGATGAAGCAGAAAATAGGATACCAAAGTGTGCAAACATTCTATTGGTAGAAGAGAGAACAAATATTTTAGAATTAAAAGAAGTGATCTAGGACTTCCTTGGTGGCATAAGGTGAAGGTGAAGTTGCTCAATTGTGTCCGTCTCTTTGCGACCCCGTGGACTGTAACCTACTAGGCTTCTCTGTCCATGGGATTCTCCAGGCAAGAATACTGGAGTGGATTGCCATTTCCTTCTCCAGGGATCTTCCCGATCCAGGGATCAAACCCAGGTCTCCCACATTGGAGGCAGATGCTTTAACCTCTGAACCACCAGGGAAGCCCTTTTCCTTGGTGGCATAGTGGATAGGAATCTGCCTGCCAGTGCAAGGGAGACGAGTTTGGTCTCCAGTCTGGGAAGATCCCACATGACACAAGGCAACAGCCTGTGCCCCACAACTACTGAAGCCCAAGTGCCTAGAGCCTTTGCTCTGCAACAAGAGAAGTCACCGTGATGAGAAGCCTGCTCTGCAATGAAGAGTAGCCCATGAAGAATAGCCCCTGCTTGCCTCAACTAGAGAAAACCCACACAAAAGCAATGAAGATCCAGTGCAGCCAAAAATAAATAAACATATTAAAAAAAAGTTCCTAAAAGAGTCCTAAAGTGAGTCTGCTGGTTTAAATCTGCCAGCCATATAACAAGATTCTCAACATTATAAGCCATCAGGAAAATGAGAATCAAAACCACAATGAGACACTACTTCACGCTGTGATCAAAAGGATAAGTGTTGGTGTGTATGTGAAGAATTTGGAACCCTCATACTTTGATGGTGGGAATGTGATATGGTGCTACTGCTTTGGAAAACAGACTGGCAATTGCCTAAACGTTTGAACATAGAGCTTACCATATTACCCAGCAATTTCACTCCTAGCTGTGTACCCAAGAGAAATGAAAACGTGTTACACAAAAACTTGTATATGAATGTTCACGGTGGCTTTATGCATATTAGCCAAAGGTTGAAAACAACCTAAATTATATCATTTGGATAAACAAAATGTGGCATAGCCAGGTAATGGAATATTATGCAACCATCAAGTGGAATGAAGTACTGATCAGCCCTATAACATAGATGAACCTTGAAAACATTAAACTAGGTGGAAGAAGCCAAATCACAAAGGACCACATATAGCATGGTCCCATTTATATGAAATGTACAGAGTAGACAAATCCATAGAGATGGTAAGTAGATTGGTGATTGCAAGGGGCTGGGAATGTGTGGTATGGGAAGTGAGTCTTAGTGGCTATGAAACTTCTTTGTTTGTTTTGTCTTCGGCTGTGCTGTGGGCATGCTGGATTATATTTCCCTGACCAGGGATTGAATCTGTGCCCCCTGCAGTGGAAACATGGAGTCCTGTTTCCACGGGACTGCCAGGGAAATCCCCGAAACTTCTTTTGGGAGTGATAAAAATGTTCTAAAATTGATTGTGGTAAAAATTGTGCAACTTTGTGAACATATTAAAAACCATTGAGTCATACATTTAAAAGGGTAAATTTTATGAGTGAGTTCTATCTCATAAAATTTTATTATGTGAGTTCTATCTCATTAAAGCTGTTATTGAAAAAGATATGCTGATACCCAACTCAAAAATGTTTCCAGATGTTATGATATCTGGGATTTTCTTCAACATAATCCATTATTGAGGACTAAGGTTCTAGATGAAACAAGATCGGCCATAATTTGATAATTATTGGAGCTGAGTTGTGTGTTTGTTATACTACTGTCTCTGGGTTTTTATATATTTGATATTTTTCATAATTAGCATTAACAATGTATTTTTTATTTAAAGAACTGATTCTAGGGTAGTTATTTGCAGGTCATAACCATGAGAATCAGAATGGCTTGGTTAATAGCCAGGTCTCTGGAGGTAGTTTTGATATATATATATATTTAAATTTAATTTTATATTAGAGTATGCTGCTGCTACTGCTGCTAAGTTGCTTCAGTCGTGTCCGACTCTGTGCGACCCCATAGAGGGCAGCCCACTAGGCTCCTCTGTCTCTGGGATTCTCCAGGCAAAAACACTGGAGTGGGTTGCCATTTCCTTCTCCAATGCTTGAAAGTGAAAAGTCAAAGTGAAGTCGCTCAGTCGTGCCTGACTCTTAGCGACCCCATGGACTGCAGCCTACCAGGCTCCTCTGTCCATGGGATTTTCCAGGCAAGAGTACTGGAGTGGGGTGCCAGTGTCTTCTCCGATATTAGAGTATTGATTTAAAATGTTATGTTAGTTTCAGATATATAGTCAAGTGATTAATTTATACATATACATATATCCATTATTTTCCAGATTCTTTTCCTGTATATGTTATTTCAGAATACTGAGTAGCATTCCCTGTGCTATACAGTAGGTGCTTGTTGATTATTTTATAAATAATAGTAGTATATATTTGTTAATCCTAAACTCCTATCTTATCCCTCTTGCCATGTTTCCCCTTTGGTAACTGTAAGTTTATTTTCTAAGTCTGTCAGTCTGTTTCTATTTTGTAAATAAATTCATTTGTATCATTTTTTTTAGATTCCACATATAAGTGATATCATATGATATTCATTTTTCTCTGAGTTACTTCGCTTAGCATGCTCATCTCTGGGTCCATCCATGTTGCTGAAAATGGCATTATTCATTCTTTTTTATGGCTGAGTAATATTCCATTGTATATATGTAGTGCGTCTTCTTTATCCATTCCTCTGTTGATGGTCATTTAGGTTGTGTCCATGTCTTGGTCATTGTAAATAGTGCCTGATGAACACTGGGATGCATATATCTTTTTGTACTGTGGTTTTTATGGATATTTGCCCAGGAGTGGGATTGCTGGTCATATAGTAGCTCTATTTTTAGTTTCTTAATAAACCTCCATACAGACTTTTATTTTCTTGGACTCCAAAATCACTGCAGAAGGTGAGTGACTGTAGCCATGAAATTAGAAGGCACTTGCTCCTTGGAAGAAAAACTACAATCAACCTAGGCAGCATATTAAAAAGCAGAGACATTACTTTGCCAACAAAGGTCCATCTAGCCAAAGCTACGGTTTTTCCAGTAGTCATATATGGATATGAGAGTTGGACTATAAAGAAAGCTGAGCACTGAAGAATTGATGCTTTTGAACTGTGGTGTTGGAGAAGACTCTTGAGAGTCTCTTGGACTACAAGGACATCAAGCCAGTCAATCCTAAAGGAAACCAGTCCTTCCAATGAATATTCAGCTGAAGCTGAAATTCCAATACTTTGGCCATCTGATGCAAAGAACTGACTTCTTAGAAAAGACCCTGATGTTGGGAAAGATTGAAGGCAGGAGGAGAAGGGGATGACAGAGGATGAGATGGTTGGATGGCATGACTGACTTGATGGACATGAGTTTGAGCAAGCTGCAGGAGTTGGTAATGGACAGGAGTTGGTGATGGACAGGGAAGCCTGGTGTGCTGCAGTCCATGGGGTCTCAAAGAGTTGGACATGACTGGGTGACTGAAATGAACTGAACTGTTCTCCATAGTGGCTGAACCAATTTACACTCCCATGAACAGTGTAGGGGGGTTCCCTTTTCTCTACACCCTTTCTAGCATTTATTGTTTGTAGACTTTTTGATGGTGGCCATTCTGACTGGTGTGAGGTAATACATTAGAGTTTTGATTTGTATTTCTCTATTTATTAAAATGTTCAGTATCACTTAATGTGCTTTTTAGCCATCTGTATGTCTTTGGAGAAATGTCTATTTAGATCTGCCAATTTTTTAATTGGGTTGTTTGTTTGTTTAATATACAGCTTCATGAGCTGTTTGTATATTTTGAAGATTAACCCCTTGTCAGTTGCTCTGTTTGCAACTATTGTCTCCCAATCTTCATATTTTAGATCCTGGTTTTCCTCTCTTACTCTGGGAAAGCCATGTAACTTCTTTGTGCCTCAGTTTCACCATCTGTAAAATAGAGGCATAAAACACTCTCACCTAGGGATGTTGCAGGATTAAATGAGTTAATATTTACAAAATGCTTGAAACACTAATACTTGGTAAGCATACATAATGGGATATGGGTTGCAACCATCAAAAAGGGATATGGATTGCAACCCATTAAGTTTAATTTTATGACAAAGAGTTCAGTTTGGCAACATCATTGCCATCTTGGAACTTGGCTATCTCCTTCCAAAAACCCATTTTATTTGATTAAATTAATTAATTACTTAATTTTTGGCCATGCTACATGGCATGTGGTATCCTAGTTCCCCAACTAGGGGTTGAACCTATGTCCCTTGCATTAGAAACATGAAGTCTTAACTACTGGACTGCCAGGAAAGTTACCCATTTCACTCTGTATTTCTGGTGTCTTGTGCAAAGGGATGGTGTCAGCGCCTGTACCTCCATCCTCTTGCTTCCCTGAGTGCTGGCAAAGGAATGAAACACCAACACTGCAGAGTGGTTTGAATCTTTGTATTTTAACCCTTGCTTCTTACAGCTGCTTTATTTTATATCCCTTGCACAACAACCTACAGGGCAAGTTGCCAAGCACTATGATTCAGAGACTATTCAGTGTGCAAGCGCAGGGCGAGATAACCTTTACCTTGACTTATTTACTGCAGCTAAGACTTTGTTTTGGGGAACTTCCTTATCAACTTAGAATCCATTTTGTCCCTGGGTCTGTTCCTTTTGAGGAATCAGAGAAACATCCTTGTGTGCAAGAAATGTTCTTTTCCCATGGGAACAAACAGAGGATTCTTAGCTGAACATCTCGTTTGCAAGAATGTTCAGCCCTGGTTGAGAGTCTTGTTTGCAAGCACTTCTCAACCTTCCTTATACCTTGGTTCCCTACACTGAGTGTGGGTGTCCTCAGCGAAATGAAATACGTTGGTATGGGGACAGGACCATTCACTCAAGTGAAACTCATTTTGATTGACCACGCCTAGTTGATCACAAACAAGATGAATTCTTTCCTCTTTTTAAAGAAAGAACTTTATCTCCCCTCCTCTCTCACTTTAAAATTGAGAATATGCTTTTGCTTTTGAAACTCATCTATGGAGAAACAAGTGCTGCTAACATGCCCCAAATGAAGTGCTGTTCAGATGCTAATACAGATCAGGAACTGATGGGAGGCTTGTCTTCCTTAGCCTGCTGTTCCCAGACACTTAGCATCATTTGTCAGACGCTCTGGGAATGCATTTACACAGACTGTGTTGAAACAGGTCCCCTCTGGCTGCCCTTCACTGCTGCCTTACATATACAGTTGACCCTGGCAGCCATTTTCCTGTCTGCCATGGAGTGGGAGGAGAGAGGAGATAATTGTGCCGCTCAGCCTGTCATTATGTTAAGTGTTTTCTGCTTTGGTGCTTGAACATTCTCTCTTTGCCCTGAAAGCATGCAGTAGCTCCAGTTAGAGGGCCAGGTTCAAATTCCTCTTCTCTACATCAATAAGTACCTTTGGTGTCATACTTTTTTCTTGTCAGGAAAGATTTTCCACTGGCTTTTCTTTTGTGGCTGAAGTTGTGACTCTTGGTTCTGACTCTGGTCTTGGGTTGGGTCCATGAACGACCTCCATGGAGATGGTCTTTATTTTGCAGAAGGAGTCATCAACTTTTCCTTGCTATCCACAAAACCACCTCTCACCCAATTTCAACCCCTTGAACCCTAGACATGCATCCATTCCTTTAATTGTTCAGTAAGCATTATATCTACTACTGTGGGCAAGAATCCCTTAGAAGAAATGGAGTAGCCCTCATAATCAACAGAAGAATCTGAAATGCAGTACTTGGGTGCAATCTCAAAACCAACAGAAGGATCTCTGTTCATTTCCAAAGCAAACCATTCAGAGCAACCCAAATCTATGTCCCAACCAGTAATGCTGAAGAAGCTGAAGTTGAAGAAGACCTGCAAGATCTTCTAGAACTAACACCCAAAAAAAGATGTCCTTTTCATTATAGGAGACTGGAACGCAAAAGTAGGAAGTCAAGAGATACCTGGAGTAACAGGCAAGATTGGCCTTGCAGTATGATATGAAGCAGGGCAAAGGCTAACAGAGTTTTGCCAAGAGAACACACTGGTCATAACAAACACCCTCTTTCAACAACACAAGAGAAGACTCTACACATGGACATCAACAGATGGTCAATACCAAAATCAGATTGATTATATTCTTTGCAAAGATGGAGAAACTCTATCAGTACAGTTCAGTTCAGTCGCTCAGTCATGTCTGACTCTTTGTGACCCCATGAATTGCAGCACGCCAGGCCTCCCTGTCCATCATCAACTCCCGAGTTCACCCAAACTCATGTCTATCGAGTCGGTGATGCCATCCAACCATCTCATCCTCTGTTGTCCCCTTCTCCTCCTGCCCCAGTCCCTCCCAGCATCAGAGTCTTTTCCAGTGAGTCAACTCTTTGTATGGGTGGACAAAGTATTGGAATTCAGCTTTAGTATCAGTCCTTCCAAAGAACACCCAGGACTGATCTCCTTTAGAATGGACTGGTTGGATCTTCTTGCAGTCCAAGGGACTCTCAAGAGTTTTCTCCAACATCACAGTTCAAAAGCATCAATTCTTCGGTGCCCAGCTTTCTTTACAGTCCAACTCTCACATCCATACATGACCACTGGAAAAACCATAGTCTTGACTAGACAGAATTTGTTGACAAAGAAATGTCTCTGCTTTTGAATATGCTATCTAGGCTGGTCATAACTTTTCTTCCAAGGAGTAAGCGTCTCTTAATTTCATGGCTGCAGTCACCATCTGCAGTGATTTTGGAGCCCCCCAAAATAATGTCTGACACTGTTTCCACGGTTTCCCCATCTATTTACCATGAAGTGATGGGACCAGATGCCATGATCTTCGTTTTCTGAATGTTGACTTTTAGCCCATTTTTTCACTCTTCTCTTTCACTTTCATCAAGAGCCTTTTTAGTTCCTTTTCACTTTCTGCCATAAGGGTGGTGTCATCTACATATCTGAGGTTATTGATATTTTTCCCAGCAATCTTGATTCCAGCTTGTGCTTCTTCCAGCCCAGCATTTCTCATGATGTACTCTGCATATAAGTTAAATGAGCAGGGTGACAAGATAGCATATTCAAAAGCAGAGACATTAGTTTGCCAACTAAGGTCCGTCTAGTCAAGGCTATGGTTTTTCCAGTGGTCATGTATGGATGTGAGAGTTGGACTGTGAAGAAAGCTGAGCGCCATAGAATTGATGCTTTTGAACTGTGGTGTTGGAGAAGACTCTTTCAAATCCCTTGGACTGCAAGGAGATCCAACCAGTCCATTCTGAAGATCAACCCTGGGATTTTTTTGGAAGGAATGATGCTAAAGCTGAAACTCCAGTACTTTGGCCACCTCATGTGAAGAGTTGACTCATTGGAAAAGACTCTGATGCTGGGAAGGATTGGCGGCAGGAGGAGAAAGGGACAGCCAAGGATGAGATGGCTGGATGGCATCACTGACTCGATGGACACGACTGAGTGAACTCCGGGAGTTGGTGATGGACAAGGAGGCCTGGCGTGCTGCGATTCATGGGGTTGCAAAAAGTTGGACACGACTGAGCGACTGAACTGAACTGAACTGAATATATAGCCGTGATGTACTCCTTTTCCTATTTGGAACCAGTCTGTTGTTCCATGTCCAGTTCTAACTGTTGCTTCCTGACCTGCATATAGGTTTCTCAAGAGGCAGGTCAGGTGGTCTGGTATTCCCATCTCTTTCAGAATTTTCCACAGTTTATTGCAATCCACAGAGTCAAAGGCTTAGGCATAGGCAATAAAGCAGAAATAGATGTTTTTCTGGAACTCTCTTCCTTTTTCCATGATCCAGTGGATGCTGGCAGTTTTATCTCTGGTTCCTCTGCCTTTTCGAAAACCAGCTTGAACATCTGGAAGTTCATGGTTCATATGTGGCTGAAGCTTGGCTTGGAGAATTTTGAGCATTACTAGCATGTGAGATGAGTGCAATTGTGCGGTAGTTTGAGCATTTTTGGGGACTGGAATGAAAACTGACTTTTTCTAATCCTGTGGCCACTGCTGAATTTTCCAAATTGGCTGGCATATTGAGTGCAGCACTTTCACAGCATCATCTTCAGGATTTGAAATAGCTCCACTGAAATTCCATCGCCTCCACTAGCTTTGTTCATAGTGATGCTTTCTAAGGCCCACTTGACTTCACATTCTAGGATGTCTGGCTCTAGGTGAGTGTTCACACCATCATGATTATCTTGGTCATCAAGATCTTTTTTGTACAGTTCTTCTGTGTATTCTTGCCGCCTCTCTTAAGATCTTCTGTTTTTGTTAGGTCCATACTATTTCTTTCCTTTATCAAGCCCATCTTTGCATGAAAAGTTCCCTTGGTATCTCTAATTTTCTTGAAGAGATCTCTAGTCTTTCCTATTCTGTTGTTTTCCTCTATTTCTTTGCATTGATCATGGAGGAAAGCTTTCTTATCTATACAGTCAGCAAACAGAAGACTGGGAACTGAGTGGCTCAGATCATGAACTCCTTATTGCCAAATTCAGACTTAAATTGAAGAAAGGAGGGAAAGCCATTAGGCCATTCAGGTATGACCTAAATAAAATCCCTTACAATTATACAGTGGAAGTGACAAATAGATTCAAGGGATTAGATCTGATAGAGTGCCTGAAGAACTATGGACAGAGGTTCATGACACTGCAGGACACTGCATCAAGACCATTCCCAAGAAAAATAAATGAAAAAAAGAAAAATGGTTGTTGGAGGAGGGCTTACAAATAGCTGAGAAAAGAAGAGAGGCAAAAGGTAAAGGAGAAAAGTAAAGATATACTCATTTAATGCAGAGCTCCAAAGAATAGCAAGGAGCAATAAGAAAGCCTCCTTCAGTGATCACTGCAAAGAAATAGAGAAAAACAATAGAATGGGAAGACTAGAGATCTCTTCAAGAAAATTAGAGATACCAAGGGAACATTTCATGCAGAGATGGGCATAATAAAGGACAGAAATGGTATGGACCTAACAGAAGCAGAAGATATTAAGAAGAGGTGGCAAGAATACACAGAAGAACTGCACAAAAAAGATCTTCATGACCAAGATAATCACGATGGTGTGATCACTCACCTAGAGCCAGACATCCTAGATTGTGAAGTCAAGTGGGCCTTAGAAAGCATCACTATGAATAAAGCTAGTGGAGGTGATGGAATTCCAGTTGAGCTATTTCAAATCCTGAAGATGATGCTGTGAAAGTGCTGCACTCAATATGCCAGCAAATTTGGAAAACTCAGCAGTGGCCACAGGACTGGAAAAGGTCCGTTTTCATTCCAGTCCCAAAGAAGGGCAATGCTAAAGAATGCTCAAACTACCGCACAATTGCACTCATCTCACACACTAGTAAAATAATGCTCAAAATTCTCCAAGCCAGGCTTCAGCAATACGTGAACCTTGAACTTCCAGATGTTCAAGCTGGTGTTTGAAAAGGCAGAGGAACCAGAGATCAAAGTGCCAACATCCACTGGATCATGGAAAAAGGAAGAGAGTTCCAGAAAAACATCTATTTCTGCTTTATTGATTATGCCAAAGCCTTTGAGTGTGTGGATCACAACAAACTGTGGAAATTCATAAAGAGATGGGAGTACCTAACCTCTTGACCTGCCTCCTGTGAAATCTGTATGCAGGTCAGGAAGCAACAGTTAGAACTGGACATGGAACAACAGACTGGTTCCAAATAGGAAAAGGAGTACATCAAGGCTGTATATTGTCACCCTGCTTATTTAACTTATACGCAGAGTATATCCTGCGAAATGCCAGACTGGATGAAGCACAGCTGGAATCAAGATTGCTGGGAGAAATATCAATAACCTCAGATTGGCAACCCAGTCCAGTGTTCTTCCCTGGTGAACCCCAGGGACGGGGAAGCCTGGTGGGCTGCCGTGTATGGGGTCGCAGAGAGTCGGACACAACCGAAGCGACTTAGGAGCAGCAGCACACACATGACATCACCTTTATGGCAGAAAGCAAAGAAAAACCAAAGAGTCTCTTGATGAAAGTAAAGCGGGGAGTGAAAAATTTGCTTAAAACTTGATATTCAGGAAACTCAGATAATGGCATCCAGTCTCACTTCATGGCAAATAGATGGGGAAACATGCAAACAGCGGGAGACTTTTTTTTTTGAAGGGGTTCCAAAATCACTGCAGATGGTGTTGCAGCCACGAAATTAAAAGACGCTTGCTCCTTGGAAGAAAAGCTATGACCAACCTAGACAGCATATTAAAAAGCAGAGACATTACTTGCTAACAAAGGTCCATCTAGTCAAAGCTATGGTTTTTCCTGAGTCATGTATAGATGTGAGAATTGGACTATTAAGAAAGCTGTGCCCTGAAGAATTGACGCTTTTGTGGTGTTGGAGAAGACTCTTGAGAGTCCCTTGGACTGCAAGGAGATCAACCGATAGTCAATCCTAAAGGAAATCAACCCTGAACAGTCACTGGAAAGACTGATGCTGAAGGTGAAACTCCAATACTTTGGCCACCTGATGTGAAGAACTGACTCCTTATAAAAGACTCTGATGCTGGGACATATCGAAGGCAGGAGGAGAAGGGGATGAAATGATGGTTGGATGGCATCACTGTCTTGATGGACATGAGTTTGGGCAAGCTTTGTGAGTTGGTGATGGACAGGGAAGCATGCTGCAGTCCATGGCGGTCGCAAAGAGTTGGACATGACTGAGTGACTGAACTGAAGCATTCATTGGTTTTCACTATGTGTGGAATGCTGCACTCACAGCTTTGGGGCCTCCACCAAAATGAAGGAAGGAAGAAAGGAGGAAAAGTGGTTCTGGTCTTTGTGGAAAATCAAATTTCTAGTTGGAGAGCTAAAGTGTATATGCAAAAGTTCTCACAGCAAATTAGCAATGTCTTTTTAGAAAATTGTCTTGCTTGCTTGTAACTCTTACATCTTCTATCAGGCATTGTAATTTTCCATGTATAATAGAAACTTCCCCTGTATTCTATTCTACTTCTTTTCTTTATTTGAATTCTCCTCTATAAGAAGCAAAGGACTTAATTTTGATCCTTTTGTATCCTTCACCCGCCCTGGCACACATGGCAAGTGTGTTTCCCTTCCATCTTTTCTTCCTTCCTTCCTCCTTCCCATTTCTCTCCCTCCCTCCCTCCTTTTCTTTCCTTCTGCCTCCCCTTTTTCCTTTCTTCCATCCTTCCTAGTATTTGGATTGTGATAAATATTTTATGTGAAGCATCGATATAGTTAGGGTTACTCTTTTCAGTTTATCTTCTTCATATTGACTCCCAGTTGCATCCTGGACAACAGATGCAAAGGACTTGAAATGGAAACAAGTTTGGCATCTTCAGGGAGAGAGAAAGAGGGCAGAGTGGTTGGACCATGGTGACTAGAGTATGAGTGAAATGTATCTGAAGAGTTTTAGTGGTGGCAAGTTTATGTAGGGCTTTGAATACTGTGTTAAGAAGTGCAGATATTTTTCCTGGTTCAGTGGAAAATGTTGGAAAGTTTTAAGTATGATAGTTCATCTAATTTATACTATTAAAGAGTATTCTAATGGCTGCCCAGAGGATAGACAGTAGTGGAGCAAGTTGCATGGGGACCAATTACAAGACCGTTACAATTCAGGGATGAGATTAGAATGGCTTAATCAGGGTCATAGCAGAGGGTCACATGGTCAGTAAGTGGTGAATAGATACTCATGTCTGATCCATTCCCTGACCAGCCTAGAGCAACAATTGAAGGCTGTGCAGGAACTCAGAGTGATGATGGAGAAGAGTAGTCTGCTGCTACAACTAGGAGAGAAGCTGCTGGGTTTGAGGCTGGCTCTCATTTTATTTCTCTGTTTTAACTCATGAGCATGCAGTTTCATTATGAAAAATTTGAAAAACCAGAGGGAATGTTTATTTCCAGAAAAATGTCAACAATCAAAATTGGATAAAGAAGAAATGGAAAATTACTATTGATGAGAGTAAAAAGATAATTCAAATGTATTGAAAAGACCCAGGCACAGATGGTTTCAGAGCAATTATCTGATCTTTAAAGAATGAATAATTCCATTGTTTTTCAAGTGATTCCAGGTCACGTAAAAAGACAGACGTCTCTCCAAATGGTTTCATGAATCCATCAATAACTATAATACTGAAACCTATGAAAGTCAGGAAAAATAGACAAATCTCATTTATGAATATAGATACAAAAATTATAAGTAAAATATTAGCAAAAAAATCTGGTATAAGTCAAAGGAATAGTACATTTTGATCAAATATTTTAATTTTAGGAATTTAAGGATAATAAATAGCAAGAAATCTGACAACATAATTTTATTATATTAGCATATCATGATTATTTTACTAGATATGGAAGAGTATTTTTTTAATAAAAGTTAACTTTCAGTCCCAATTAAACTAGAAGTAACATGGAAACAAATAATGGCTGACAACCATTATTTGTCCTATTATTAAAAAATTAATCTTTCTTATATTTGTGAAAAAATACAAGTATTTTGAACTTACTAACCAAGTTCAGATTGCAAACACCTGGCCAGCTAACCAAATAAATTTCCGGAGAACTAGTTAGCCAGATAAGTTCTCCTTTTTAACTAACCACCAAACCCTTTTATGCTATAAAAAGCTCAAGACATTCTCCTAATTACTATGATACAACTGTGGGGTGTTAGTTGTTTGCCTGAGAACAGGACATCGTCTAGACAGAAGGTCAAGGGGATGAAGGCAGCCTAATTTGATGACTGACTTTCCCCTGTGTTCCTGAGTCTTTGTTTACACACTAGTTAACAGCGTGACTGGTTATTTCCAGGTTATTGCAGATATAATTAAAATATAACTATGCACCAAAACCTGATAACCCTAAAATAAAATCATAACAGCTATTTCTATTAAAGTTTGGAACCGATAAGAGATGTCCACTGTCACCATTATAACTGATGCTAGTGATGTGGTGAGACAATATGCACCTGCATACTCAGTCGTGTCAGACTCTATGCGACCCCATGAACTGTAGCCCACTGGGCTCCTCTGTCCATGGGATTCTCCAGGCAAGAATACTGCAGTGGATCGCCATGCCCTCCTCCAGGGCATCTTCCCAGCCCAGGGATCGAACCCATGTCTCCTGCATTGGCAGGTGGATTCTTTACCTCTGAGCCACCTGGGAAGCCAGTGAGGCAATAATATACAGTAACTGGTGTAAATTTGGGGGAAGAAAAGAGTGAAAACCATCACTAAAAAAACCATTTAATTTTATATCAAAGTACAGCTGATTAACAGTGTTGTGATCATTTCAGGTGGACAGCAAAGGTATTCAGCCATACATATACATGTATCCATTCTCCCCAAACTCCCCTTCCATCTAGGTTGCCACGTAATAGTGAACAGAGTTCCTTGTGCTGTACAATAGGTCCTTGTTGGTTGTCCATTTTTAATCTAGTAGTATGTACATGCTTATCCCAAACTTCCTATTTCTCCCCCCAGCAACCATAAGTTCATTCTCTGAATCTGTGAGCCTCTTTCTGGAGAACTATCACTTTTGCTGATGATACAGCTTTGTATGTAGAAGACCCATGATACCAGTAAGTAAAAACACACAAGAATTAATAAGAAAGTTTGGTTAGTTGACTGCTATAAGATTCTTATATAAGAATCAGTCATTTCCCCCATTTTAATAATAAGCACTGAGTAAGGAAAAATAGAAAAATAGCATCTGTACATAAGTGACAAAAACTACAAAATACTTAGGAATGAACTTTAAAGGAAAAGCATAGGAGTACTATGAAGAAAACTGTAAAATAATCTTATATTACCTAAAACAAGATATGAACAAATCGTTAAGACAAGGTTTTTTTTTTTTTTTCTCCCCACCCCCCCAAGACAAGGTTTTTAAATGAGAAGGAAATGTAATACAAATGTCAATTTCCCCTAAAGTAGTATAAACTGATTAAATCTAGATTAGAATACCAATGGGCACTAAAAGAAAAACTCTCTGGGACTGGACAAAATTATCTTAAAGTTTAGGAGTAAGAATAGATGCATGATAATAGAGACATTTGAAAACAAAGACTAGCAAAGGAGGGACTTTAATCAGATGTTAGAACATCCTATAATGCCATTCAAGTCAAAACAATATGGCAATAGGAATAGGCAAATAGATAAAAATGGGTCGAAGAAAGAATACAAAAATATATCTTAGTGTATAAGAGAATTTAAAGTGCAAGAAACCAGTATTTTACTATGTTGGGATAAGTTAGAATTACTTCAGTTTAGTTCAGTTCAGTCATTCAGTTGTGTCCGACTCTTTGCAACCTATTGAATTGCAGCACGCAGGCCTCCCTGTCCATCACCAACTCCTGGAGTTCACCCAAACTCATGTCCATCGAGTCAGTGATGCCATCCAGCCTTCTCATCCTCTGTCTTCTCCTCCTGCCCCCAATCCCTCCCAGCATCAGAGTCTTTTCCAATGAGTCAGCTCTTCTCATGAGGTGGCCAAAGTACTGGAGTTTCAGCTTTAGCATCATTCCTTCCAAAGAACACCCAGGGCTGATCTCCTTCAGAATGGACTGGTTGGATCTCCTTGCAGTCCAAGGGACTCTCAAGAGTCTTCTCCAACACCACAGTTCAAAAGCATCAGTTCTTCGGTGCTCAGCTTTCTTCACAGTCCAACTCTCATATCCATACATGACCACAGGAAATACCATAGCCTTGACTAGACGGACCTTAGTCGGCAAAGTAATGTCTCTGCTTTTCAATATGCTATCTAGGTTGTTCATAATAGTAAATCTAGAAGAAGAGTAAGATTAGTAACCCTAGAAGAAAGATTTGACCCTTACATTATACCATGTACAAATATAATTAAAAATTTTTTTAGTATTGTAAATGAAGAAAAAAATACTGTAATGAAAATTCTGGGAATTTAAAAGGTGTACTGTATATGTATATATTTTTTGCTTAAATATTTTTGACTGCATTTATAATATAATATAACTACCTATTTTAAGAGCATCTTTTATTGATGGTTTCTTTTGCTGTGCAAAATTTTTTGAGTTTAATCAGGTCCCATTTGTTTATTTTTATTTTTATTTCCATTACTCTAGGAGACAGATACAAAAAAAAAGAACTGCTGCAGTTTATGTCAAAGAGTGTTGTGCTTATGTTTTCCTCTAGGACTTTTATAGTATCCAGACTTACATTTATGTCTTTAATCCATTTTGAGTTTATCTTTGTATGTGATGTGAGAAAATGTTCTAATTTCATTCTTTTACTTGTAGTTTTCTGCTTTTCCTAGCACCACTTACTGAAGAGACTATCTTTTCATCATTATGTATTCTTGCCTCCTTTCTTGTAGATTAATTGACATATATGCATGGATTTATTCCTGGCCTCTTTATTCTGTTCCATTGATCTGTGTGTCTGTTTTTGTATCAGTCCATGCTATTTTGATTACTGTAGCTTTGTAGGATGGTCTGAAGTCATGGAATATGATACCTTTAGCTTTATTCTTTTTTCTCAAGATTGCTTTGGAAATTTTGGGTCTTTTGTGGTTCCATCTAAATTATTCATTCTAGTTTTCTGGGATTATTCTAATTCTTTGAAAAATGTCATGAATATTTTGATAGGCATTGCATTAAATCTGTAGATTGCTTTGGGTAGTACAGTCATTTTAATAAAATTCTTCTAATCCACGAACTTGAGATATCTTTCCAATACATGTATGAATTTCTGTATTTATAAATTATAGACCATGATTTTACACCAGTATATTCATTTCCAATCCAACATCACAGATGTAATCTAGTTTTTTTCCCTTTCCATCCTCATTTAAAAGTTTAATTGTTTAAATTCCTTTTATACATATTTTTCATGTGAATTTTGAATAATATATTTTCTAGTTTTCCCATTCACTTATTTGCCATCTTCAATCAGAGAGACTGGAAAGAAAATTTAAAATTAAATATTTATTGTTCAAAATGTACAAGCTTAATTAAGCACAGAGGAAATTTAAATGCTCAAATATTCAAATTGGTTTTTTGTAAGTTTCTAGAATTCATGGTTCTAAAGTTATTAAAGCTTAAAATTTCATGAAGACTTCAGGAACATCCTTTTTTTATTTGATTAATCCTCCTTATGCACTCAATTTCTCATCTCTGCCATCATGCCCACTCCCATGTGATGCCCTGTTCCTTGGACCCATCATTCCTATGCCAGGCTGCTCTTCCACAGGGATGCCCTGCTCACCCTGCTGGGACTCTGACTTCCTGTGTCTCAAGGTGGAGGTGACCTCTTACCCTGCCTGTCCTTCTAATCTTCCTAAGATGGCAGCTCCATCCCCTGCGCTACTGTGCCCACCCTCTCCCTAGTCCCGAGGTGTTAATTCCTACATCTCTTAGAAGTGGGCTCATCTAATACATTTAGAACTGAATTGTTCAGGAAAGGAAGACAGGGGGAAAAATGGAAGTGAAAGGAAGAGGAAGAAGAGGAATAATTTGTTTTTAGCCTTCTATCAGTTTGTTCAAAGATATAAATTTCCCTCTATGTACTATTTAGATGCATCTCATAGATTTTAATATATGATACTTTCATTGTCATTTAGTTATAAGTAGCTTCTAATGTTTTGTTTAACCCAAGCTTTATTAATTTATTTAAATAAGATGAGGCTTTCAATCAGGCTCTGTAAAATGAAAATCTAAAAGTCATTTTACTCTTTTTCCCTAGGAATGTTAAGTGCCAGTGATCCCCTTCTGGCTTAACAAAGAAAGTCAACAAGTATTTATATCTTTAAGATGCCATTTTAAATATTATCACCAGGGCAATCCATTATAAAATAACCCATCAGTGTTATAAGCCTCTTAGAGATGAGGAACTATTTCCCCAGGATATAACAACAGTTTCTGAAGTCTGGATGTCTTATAAATCTGTGTTAGATTAAAGGTGTCAGGTCAGTTTTATGATGCAGAGTATTCTGTGCTTCTCTGGCAGCTTCAGGGGGAAGTGGAAATATTTACTTCTTATTTTGCAAAAACTTTTCACCAGAGTTAAATGAGTCTCTAATTTTTCAAGGCTAAATGTTAAAAATATATGAAAAGAAAAAGAGACAGTTCTGAAAAGCACCCAAAGTCAGTTTGGAATGGGTTATATAAATTTCATATCTACTTTACTATTTTAATTTTAATCTGAGAATTAAGTGTTCTATACTTTTGTTCTTCTGTTTCCTACTTAAGCGATTAATTTCTGAAAATGATGACTTAAAAATTTCTAAGTAGACTAATTTATTTCATTGTTCTCTCAATTCTTGTTCTATATATTTTAAAGTTTTATTACTAAGTACATATATGTTCATGAGCATTATATCTTCTTGGGCCCTAGTTCCCTGATGCTAATATGTGCTACCCTTATGTATCCTATATGTTGTGTTTCATATTATAATGTTCTTTTTGTCTCATATTAAAATTGCTGTATTGAATTTCTTCTGGTTTATATCTTTTGTTTAAATCTCCTGGTTTATATCCTGTTTAGCTCTTATTAACTCTTTTAAAATATTAAAAAAAATTGACCCACCATCTGACTCAAGATCTAAAATAGTAATGATTAAATCTGCCTAGTAATTCTCTCAGAGAAGGCAATGGCAACCCACTCCAGTACTCTTGCCTGGAAAATCCCATGGGCAGAGGAGCCTGGTAGGCTGCAGTCCATGGGGTCGTGAAAAGTCGGACACAACTGAGTGACTTCACTTTCACTTTTCACTTTCATGCATTGGAGAAGGAAATGGCAACCCACTCCAGCGTTCTTGTCTGGAGAATCCTAGGGGCGGGGGAGCCTGGTGGGCTGCTGTCTATGGCGTTGCACAGAGTCGGACACGACTGAAGTGACTTAGCAGCAGCAGCAGCAGCAGCAGCAGCAGCAGCAGCAGTACTTCTCTTCCCCACCTTCCTATCCCATTCACCTATTTCCCTCAAAGATAGTAGCTATATCATTACCTTGTTTTAAAAAATTATTTTATCACATGTACATAAACAAAATGTTTTTTATTATCTAATTTTGAACTTTAAAAAGAGTGTACATACTGCATGTCATCTTATGGGACTTGCTTTTATCATTCAGCATCATGCTACTCATATTCATCTGTATTCTGTGTTACTGCAGTTCATTAATTTTTACTGCTATAAAGTATTTCACCATTTGAATATATCATCCCACCAAAGGATTTTAACTTTTTTTTGCTGTTACAAGCAGTGCTGTCACAAACTCTTCCTGTGCAAGAATTTCTTTTGGGCATATATACTTAGGAGTGGTATTGCTAAAGCACAAGTTATGCAAATATTCAAGTTGGCAAGCTGATTTTATTTTGTCATCTATCATTTATCTGTGCTGCATACAAAATGCTGTATGTAATAATCACTTTATTTTCAATCTTTTCACATCATTTTGTTTTCAGTATGGCTCTTATAAGTAATAGTTGTTGGACTTTTCCCCCCACAATCTAAACCAAGAATTCAATTTATGAAACTTATTATTTAGAACTTCTTGCTGTTTTATTTTATGCTTTCAGTATTTTTTACTTTAGGCTTTCTGATGAGTATGCAGTATCTCATCATGGTTTTAGTTTAAATTTCCTAGTGGTTAATGATATTAAAGGGCTTCCCAGTTGGCTCTGGTGGCTCAACTGGTAGACTCCATCTGCAATGCAGGAGACCTGGGTTTGATCCCTGGGTTGGGAAGATCCCTCTTGAGAAAGGAATGACTACCCACTCCCAGTATTTTGGCCTGGAGAATTCCATGGAGTTTATAGTCCATGGGGTTGCAAAGAGTTGGACACAACTGAGCAACTTTCAGGTGGCTCAGTGGTAAAGAATCCTTCTGCCAATGCAGGAGACTCAGGAGACACAGGTTTGATCCCTGGGTCAGGAAGATCCCCTGGAGAAGGAAACGGCAACCCATTCCATTATTCATGCCTAAAAAAATTCCATGGACAGAGGAGCCCGGAGGACTATAGTCTTTGGGATTGCAGAGTCGGACATGACTGAGCGACTGAACACAATGCTATTAAACATCTTTTTATCTGTTTATTTGCCTCCTGTGTGTCTTCTTTGGTGAAATGTCTTTTCATGTATTTTGCCCATGTTCTAACTAAATCTGGTCTGATCTGACTCATGCGCTTCCTCATTCAGTCATGTCCAACTGGTTTTTTTTTTTTTAAATTTTAGTTTTTTATTTTTTAAATTTTAAAATCTTTAATTCTTACATGCATTCCCAAACATGAACCCCCCTCCCACCTCCCTCCCCATAACAACTTTCTGGGTCATCCCCATGCACCAGCCCCAAGCATGCTGCATCCTGCGTCAGACATAGACTGGCGATTCAATTCACATGATAGTATACATGTTAGAATGTCATTCTCCCAAATCATCCCACCCTCTCCCTCTCCCTCTGAGTCCAAAAGTCCGTTATACACATCTGTGTCTCTTTCCCTGTCTTGCATACAGGGTCGTCATTTCCATCTTCCTAAATTCCATATATATGTGTTAGTATACTGTATTGGTGTTTTTCTTTCTGGCTTACTTCACTCTGTATAATCGGCTCCAGTTTCATCCATCTCATCAGAACTGATTCAAATGAATTCTTTTTAACGGCTGAGTAATACTCCATTGTGTATATGTACCACAGCTTTCTTATCCATTCATCTGCTGATGGACATCTAGGTTGTTTCCATGTCCTGGCTATTATAAACAGTGCTGCGATGAACATTGGGGTACATGTGTCTCTTTCAATTCTATGTCCAACTGTTTGTAACACCACGGACTATATGTCCGTGAAATTTTTCAGGCAAGAAATACTGGAGTGGGTTGCCATTTCTTTCTCTAGGGATCTTCCCAACCCAGGGATTGAACCTTGTCTTCTGAGTCTTCTGCATTGCAGACAGATTCTTTACCTGGTGACCCATCTGGGAAGTCTCTAACTGAATATTTTTTTTATTTTTGACATTTGTGTTTTCTTTATATATCGTAGACACCTATTCCTTGTCAGACACATGATTTTCAAATATTTTCTTCTAATTTGTAGCTTACTTTTTCATCTTTTTAACTGTTTCTTTTATTTATTTAAAATAAACACTGGGTGCTTCACACAGCAGAAGTTTTTAAAATTTTAATGATGTACAATTTATCAGTACTTTCCTTCATGGATTGTGCTTTTGGCTTGAAGTCTAAAAACTTGTTGTCAGCTCTAGATTCCAAGGATTTCTTCAATTTTTTTTCCTAAAAGTTTTTGTAGTTTTATGTCTTATATTTAAGTCTGTGATTTATTTTGCTTAGTTTTTATATAAGGTGTGAAAATTAGGCCATTATTTTGTCTGTGAATATCTAATTATTCCAGCACCATTTGATAAAACAACTGTCTTACCTCCATTGAGTGTTTTTGTACTTTTGTCAAAAATCCATTAGACATCTTTTTCTGCATCTATCGCTGGATTGTGTGCTCTGGTCCATTAGTGTATGTATCTTATCTATATATACAATAGATCTTGCTGAAATGTTTATAGGAATTGCATTAAGTTTATCTTTTGGGGGAAAATTGACATCTTTACGATGTCAAGTTTTCCAGCCCGTGAACATAGTATGTCTGTATATTTCTTCAGTTCTTCTTTGACTTCTTTCATTAGCGTTGTGTAGTTTATAGCATACAAGTCCCAGGCATGGTTTGCTAGAGTTATACCTGAATCTTTAAGTTTTTGAATGATTGTCAGTGTTATCATATTTTAAAATTTTGGTGTTTATATGGTTGTGCTAGTGTGTATAGAAATAAAACCAATTTTCAATATTCTGTACTCTGTGATCTTGCTGAATAACATATTAGTTCAAAGTCTTTTAAAAAATTTTGTAGATTCCAATGAAGTTCTCTGAGTTCCTTTTCTTGCCTTATTGTAATGGTTAGAACTTCCAGCATTATGTTGACTAAAAATGGTCAGAGTGGACATTTTGGGGTTATTCCTGATGTTAGGTAAAAGCATTCAATCGATTACCATTAAGTTTAATGTTAGCTATGGGGTTTTGTTAGATGTTCTTTATTAATTTGAAGGTGTTCCCCTCTGTAGCTATTTGTCTAAGAGTTTTGATCATGTATGAGTGTTGAATTTCATCAAATATCTATTATGCATTGATTGATATGCTAATATGATTTTTCCTCTTAACCTGTTAATCTGCTGGTCTACACTGATTGATTTTTGAGTATTGAACCAGCCTGTTTACCTGGAGTAAAATCTACCTAAACATGTTGTATATGGGCTTCCCTGGTGGCTCAGATGGTAAAGAATCTGCCTGCAATGTGGGAGACTGGAGTTCAATCCCGTCATGAACTGTGACGGGACTGAACTGGGGTCAGAAAAATCCCCTGGAAAAGGGAACCCACTCCAGTAATCTTGCCTGGAGAATTCCATGGACAGAGGAGCCTGACGGGCTCAGTCCATGGGGTCGCAAAGAGTTGGACACGATTGAGCAACTAACACACCTCCATACACACGGCCCCACACATCCACACACACACACACACACACACACACGTTTTATAAATCTTTTTTGCATGTTAATTAATTATAAATGCTAATATTTTGTTAAGGACTTTCATGTCTATATTCATGAGCAAAGTTTGTGTCTAGTATTTTTTTTTTTTTGTACTAACTTTGTCTGGTTTGGCATTAGGATAATTCTTGCTTCCTAAAACAAAGAGTTTTCTCTCCTGTATTCCAGAAGAAATTGTATAGGTTTAGGGTAGAATTTTCTAAAAAATCTGGTGGAATTCTTCAGAAAACCCATCTGTTTTTTAAAATAGACTTTACTTTTAAGAGCAGTATTAACTTCATTGTAATATTGTGCAGAGGTTCAGTTCAGTTCGGTTGCTCAGTTGTGTCCGACTCTGCAACCTCATGGACAGCAACACACCAGCAGCCCTGTTCATCACCAACTCCTAGAGTCTACCCAAACTCATGTTCATTGAGTCGGTGATGCCATCCAACCATCTCATCCTCTGTTGTCCCCTTCTCCTCCTGCCTTCAATCTTTTCCAGCATCAGGGTCTTTTCCAATGAGTCAGCTCTTTGCATCATCAGCTGCTGCTGCTAAGTCGCTTCAGTTGTGTCTGACTTTGTGTGACCCCATAGATGGCAGCCCACCAGGCTCCCCATCCCTGGGATTCTGAAGGCAAGAATACTGGAGTGGGTTGCCATTTCCTTCTCCAATGCATGAAAGTGAAAAGTCAAAGTGAAGTTGCTCAGTTGTGTCCGACTCTTAGTGACCTCATGGCCTGCAGCCCACCAGGCTCCTCTGTCCATGGGATTTTCCAGGCAAGAGTACTGGAGTGGGGTGCCATTGGCCAAATAATTGGAGTTTCAGCTTCAACATCAGTCCTTCCAATGAACACTCAGGACTGATCTGCTTTAGGATGGACTGGTTGGACCTCCTTGCAGTCCAAGGACTGCAAGACTCTCTCCAAGGACTCTCAAGAGTCTTCTCCAACACCACAGTTCAGAAGCATCAATTCTTCAGCGCTCAGCTTTCTTTATACTTCAACTCTCACATCCATACATGAGTACTGGAAAAATCATAGCCTTGCCTAGATGGACCTTTGTTGGCAAAGTAATGTCTCTGCTTTTTAAGATGCTATCTAGGTTGGTCATAACTTTCCTTCCAAGGAGTAAGCATCTTTTAATTTCATTGCTGCAGTCACCATCTGCAGTGATTTTGGAGCCCCCCAAAATAAAGTCAGCCACTGTTTCCACTCTTTCCCCATCTATTTGGCATGAAGTGGTGGGACCAGATGCCATGATCTTAGTTTTCTAAATGTTGAGCTTTAAGTCAATTTTTTCACTTTCCTCTTTCACTTTCATCAAGAGGCTCTTCAGTTCTTCTTCACTTTCTGCCATAAGGATGGTGTCATCTGCATATCTGAGGTTATTGATATTTCTCCTGGCAATCTTGATTCCAGCTTGGGCTTCTTCCAGCCCAGTGTTTCTCATGATATACTCTGCATATAAGTTAAGTAAGCAGGGTGACAATATATAGTCTTTTTTTGTTTGTTTTTTTTTTTTTTTTTTTTACTTTTGTGATTTTTATGGTTCTATTTGTTCAAATGCCTTTTTAAAAAATTTTTATTTTATTTTAATTTATTTATTTTTAAATCTTTAATTCTTACATGCGTTCCCAAACATGAACCCCCCTCCCACCTCCCTCCCCATAACATCTCTGTGGGTCATCCCCATGCTCCAGCCCCAGGCATGCTGTATCCTGCGTCAGACATAGACTGGCGATTCGATTCTTACATGATAGTATACATGTTAGAATGCCATTCTCCCAAATCATTCCACCCTCTCCCTCTCCCTCTCCCTCTGAGTCCAAAAGTCCATTATACACATCTGTGTCTTTTTTGCTGTCTTGCATACAGGGTCGTCATTGCCATCTTTCTAAATTCCATATATATGTGTTAGTATACTGTATTGGTGTTTTTCTTTCTGGCTTACTTCACTCTGTATAATCGGCTCCAGTTTCATCCATCTCATCAGAACTGATTCAAATGAATTCTTTTTAACGGCTGAGTAATACTCCATTGTGTATATGTACCACAGCTTTCTTATCCATTCATCTGCTGATGGACATCTAGGTTGTTTCCATGTCCTGGCTATGATAAACAGTGCTGCAATGAACATTGGGGTACATGTGTCTCTTTCAATTCTGGTTTCCTCGGTGTGTATGCCCAGCAGTGGGATTGCTGGGTCATAAAGTAGTTCTATTTGCAATTTTTTAAGGAATCTCCACACTGTTCTCCATAGTGGCTGTACTAGTTTGCATTCCCACCAACAGTGTAGGAGGGTTCCCTTTTCTCCACACCCTCTCCAGCATTTATTGCTTGCAGATTTTTGGATCGCAGCCATTCTGACTGGTGTGAAGTGGTACCTCATTGTGGTTTTGATTTGCATTTCTCTAATAATGAGTGATGTTGAGCATCTTTTCATGTGTCTGTTAGCCATCCGTATGTCTTCTTTGGAGAAATGTCTATTTAGTTCTTTGGCCCATTTTTTGATTGGGTCATTTATTTTTCTGGAATTGAGCTGCACAAGTTGCTTGTATATTTTTGAGATTAGTTGTTTGTCAGTTGCTTCATTTGCTATTATTTTTTCCCATTCAGAAGGCTGTCTTTTCACCTTGCTTATATTTTCCTTTGTTGTGCAGAAGCTTTTAATTTTAATTAGATCCCATTTGTTTATTTTTGCTTTTATTTCCAGAATTCTGGGAGGTGGATCATAGAGGATCCTGCTGTGATTTATGTCAGAGAGTGTTTTGCCTATGTTCTCCTCTAGGAGTTTTATAGTTTCTGGTCTTACATTTAGATCTTTAATCCATTTTGAGTTTATTTTTGTGTGCGGTGTTAGAAAGTGATCTAGTTTCATTCTTTTACAAGTGGTTAACCAGTTTTCCCAGCACCATTTGTTAAAGAGATTGTCTTTACTCCATTGTATATTCTTGCCTCCTTTGTCAAAGATAAGGTGTCCATATGTGTGTGGATTTATCTCTGGGCTTTCTATTTTGTTCCATTGATCTATATGTCTGTCTTTGTGCCAGTACCATACTGTTTTAATGACTGTGGCTTTGTAGTAGAGCCTGAAGTCAGGCAAGTTGATTCCTCCAGTTCCATTCTTATTTCTCAAGATTGCTTTGGCAATTCGAGGTTTTTTGTATTTCCATACAAATCTTGAAATTATTTGTTCTAGTTCTGTGAAAAATATGGCTGGTAGCTTGATAGGGATTGCATTGAATTTGTAAATTGCTTTGGGTAGTATACTCATTTTCACTATATTGATTCTTCCGATCCATGAACATGGTATATTTCTCCATCTATTAGTGTCCTCTTTGATTTCTTTCATCAGTGTTTTATAGTTTTCTATATATAGGTCTTTAGTTTCTTTAGGTAGATATATTCCTAAGTATTTTATTCTTTTCGTTGCAATGGTGAATGGAATTGTTTCCTTAATTTCTTTTTCTACTTTCTCATTATTAGTGTATAGGAATGCAAGGGATTTCTGTGTGTTGATTTTATTTTATTTTATTTTATTTTATTTTATTTTTTTTTATTTTTATTTTTTAAATTTTAAAATCTTTAATTCTTACATGCATTCCCAAACA
Source organism: Ovis canadensis (assembly GCF_042477335.2). Taxonomy (NCBI): domain Eukaryota; kingdom Metazoa; phylum Chordata; class Mammalia; order Artiodactyla; family Bovidae; genus Ovis; species Ovis canadensis. The sequence continues at coordinate 106,915,583 of NC_091250.1, read as the reverse complement.
TGAACCCCCCTCCCACCTCCCTCCCCATAACATCTTTCTGGGTCATCCCCATGCACCAGCCCCAAGCATGCTGCATCCTGCGTCAGACATAGACTGGCGATTCAATTCTGTGTGTTGATTTTATATCCTGCAACTTTACTATATTCATTGATTAGCTCTAGTAATTTTCTGGTGGAGTCTTTAGGGTTTTCTATGTAGAGGATCATGTCATCTGCAAACAGTGAAAGTTTTACTTCTTCTTTTCCAATTTGGATTCCTTTTATTTCTTTTTCTGCTCTGATTGCTGTGGCCAAAACTTCCAGAACTATGTTGAATAGTAGCAGTGAAAGGGTGATGGGCACCCTTGTCTTGTTCCTGACTTTAGGGGAAATGCTTTCAATTTTTCACCACTGAGGATAATGTTTGCTGTGGGTTTGTCATATATAGCTTTTATTATGTTGAGGTATGTTCCTTGTATTCCTGCTTTCTGGAGAGTTTTTATCATAAATGGATGTTGAATTTTGTCAAAGGCCTTCTCTGCATCTATTGAGATAATCATATGGTTTTTATTTTTCAACTTGTTAATGTGGTGAATTACATTGATTGATTTGCGGATATTGAAGAATCCTTGCATCCCTGGGATAAAGCCCACTTGATCATGGTGTATGATCTTTTTAATGTGTTGTTGGATTCTGATTGCTAGAATTTTGTTGAGGATTTTTGTATCTATGTTCATCAGTGATATTGGCCTGTAGTTTTCTTTTTTTGTGACATCTTTGTCAGGTTTTGGTATTAGGGTGATGATGGCCTCATAGAATGAGTTTGGAAGTTTACCTTCCTCTGCAATTTTCTGGAAGAGTTTGAGGAGGATAGGTGTTAGCTCTTCTCGAAATTTTTGGTAGAATTCAGCTGTGAAGCCGTCTGGACCTTGGCTTTTGTTTGCTGGAAGATTTCTGATGACAGTTTCAATTTCCGTGCTTGTGATGGGTCTGTTAAGATTTTCTATTTCTTCCTGGTTCAGTTTTGGAAAATTGTACTTTTCTAAGAATTTGTCCATTTCTTCCACGTTGTCCATTTTAGTGGCATACAACTGCTGATAGTAGTCTCTTATGATCCTTTGTATTTCTGTGTTGTCTGTTGTGATCTCTCTATTTTCATTTCTAATTTTATTGATTTGATTTTTCTCTCTTTGCTTCTTGATGAGTCTGGCTAATGGTTTGTCAATTTTATTTATCCTTTCAAAGAACCAGCTTTTGGCTTTGTTGATTTTTGCTATGGTCTCTTTTGTATCTTTTGCATTTATTTCTGCCCTAATTTTTAAGATTTCTTTCCTTCTACTAACTCTGGGGTTCTCCAATTCTTCCTTTTCTAGTTGCTTTAGTTGTAGAGTTAGGTTATTTATTTGACTTTTTTCTTGTTTCTTGAGGTATGCCTGTATTGCTATGAACTTTCCTCTTAGCACTGCTTTTATAGTGTCCCACAGGTTTTGGGTTGTTGTGTTTTCATTTTCATTAGTTTCTATGCATATTTTGATTTCTTTTTTGATTTCTTCTGTGATTTGTTGGTTATTCAGAAGTGTGTTGTTCAGCCTCTATATGTTGGAATTTTTAATAGTTTTTCTCCTGTAATTGAGATCTAATCTTAATGCATTATGGTCAGAAAAGATGCTTGGAATGATTTCGATTTTTTTGAATTTATCAAGTTTAGATTTATGGCCCAGGATGTGATCTATCCTGGAGAAGGTTCCATGAGCACTTGAAAAAAAGGTGAAATTCATTGTTTTGGGGTGAAATGTCCTATAGATATCAATTAGGTCTAACTGATCTAATGTATCATTTAAAGTTTGCGTTTCTTTGTTAATTTTCTGTTTAGTTGATCTGTCCATAGGTGTGAGTGGGGTATTAAAGTCTCCCACTATTATTGTGTTATTGTTGATTTCCCCTTTCATACTTGTTAGCATTTGTCTTACATATTGTGGTGCTCCTATATTGGGTGCATATATATTTATAATTGTTATATCTTCTTCTTGGATTGATCCTTTGATCATTATGTAGTGGCCTTCTTTGTCTCTTTTCACAGCCTTTGTTTTAAAGTCTATTTTATTGAATATGAGTATTGCCACTCCTGCTTTCTTTTGGTCTCTATTTGCATGGTATATCTTTTTCCAGCCCTTCACTTTCAGTCTGTATGTGTCTCTTGTTTTGAGGTGGGTCTCTTGTAAGCAGCATATAGAGGGGTCTTGTCTTTGTATCCATTCGGCCAGTCTTTGCCTTTTGGTTGGGGCATTCAACCCATTTACGTTTAAGGTAATTATTGATAAGTATGCTCCCGTTACCATTTACTTTATTGTTTTGGGTTCGGGTTTATACACCCTTTTTGTGTTTCCTGTCTAGAGAATATCCTTTAGAATTTGTTGGAGAGCTGGTTTGGTGGTGCTGAATTCTCTCAGCTTTTGCTTGTCTGTAAAGCTTTTGATTTCTCCTTCGTATTTGAATGAGATCCTTGCTGGGTACAGTAATCTGGGCTGTAGGTTATTGTCTTTCATCACTTTAAGTATGTCTTGCCATTCCCTCCTGGCCTGAAGAGTTTCTATTGACAGATCAGCTGTTATCCTTATGGGAATCCCCTTGTGTGTTATTTGTTGTTTTTCCCTTGCTGCTTTTAATATTTGTTCTTTGTGTTTGATCTTTGTTAATTTGATTAATATGTGTCTTGGGGTGTTTCGCCTTGGGTTTATCCTATTTGGAACTCTCTGTGTTTCTTGGACTTGGGTGATTATTTCCTTCCCCATTTTAGGGAAGTTTTCAACTATTATCTCCTCAAGGATTTTCTCATGATCTTTCTTTCTGTCTTCTTCTTCTGGGACTCCTATAATTTGAATGTTGGAGCGTTTCATATTGTCCTGGAGGTCTCTGAGATTGTCCTCATTTCGTTTAATTCGTTTTTCTTGTTTCCTCTCTGATTCATTTATTTCTACCATTCTATCTTCTATTTCACTAATCCTATCTTCTGCCTCCGTTATTCTACTATTTGTTGCCTCCAGAGTGTTTCTGATCTCATTTATTGTGTTATTCATTATATTTTGACTCTTTTTTATTTCTTCTAGGTCCTTGTTAAACCTTTCTTGCATCTTCTCAGTCCTTGTCTCTAGGCTATTTATCTGTGATTCCATTTTGATTTCAAGATTTTGGATCATTTTCACTATCAATATTCGGAATTCCTTCTCAGGTAGATTCCCTACTTCTTCCTCTTTTGTTTAGTTTGGTGGGCAACTCTCCTGTTCCTTTACCTGCTGAGTATTCCTCTGTTTTTTCATCTTGGTTATATTGCTGCGTTTGGGATGGCCTTTTTATATTCTGGTAATTTGTGGAGTTCTCTTTATTATGGAGCTTCCTCACTTTGGGTGGGGTTCTATCAGTGGCTTGTCAAGGTTTCCTGGTTAGGGAGGCTTGTGTTGGAGTTCTGGTGGGTGGAGCTGGGTTTCTTCTCTCTGGAGTGCAGTGGAGTGACCAGTAATGGGTTATGAGACATCAAAGGTTTTGGAATAATTTTGAGCTGCCTGTATATTGAAGCTCAGGGGAGTGTTCCTGTGTTGCTGGAGAATTTGAGTGGTATGTCTTATTTTGGAACTTGTTGGTCCTTGGGTGGAGCTTGGTTTCGGTGTAGGTGTGAAGGTATTTGATGAGCTCCTATTGCTTAATGTTCCCTGAATTCAAGAGTTCTCTAATGTTTTCAGGCTTTGGATTTAAGCCTCCTGCTTCTGGTTTTCAGTTTTATTTTTACAGTAGCCTCTAGACTTCTCCATCTATACAGCACCGATGATAAAACATCTAGGTTAAAGATGAAAAGTTTCTTCACATTGAGGGACACTCAGAGAGGTTCACTGAGTTACAAGGAGAAGAGAAGATGGAGGGGGTAGTTAGAGGTAACTGGAATGAGATGTAGTGAGATCAAAAGAGGAGAGAGCAAGCTAGCCAGTAGTCACTTCCTTATGTGCCCTCTATAGTCTGGACCGCTCAGAGGTATTTACGGAGTTATACAGGGAAGTGGTGAGGGAGGAAGTAGACAGAGGTGGCCAGGAGGATAAGAGAGAGGAATGAGAAGGAGACAGACAAATCCTGCCAGTAACCAGTTCCTTAGGTGTTCTCTACCGTCTGGAACACACAGAGATTCAGAGAGTTGGATAGAGAAGAGATGGGGGAGAAAAGAGACAGAGGCCACCTGGTAGAGAAAAAGGAGAGTCCAAAGGAGGAGAGAGTGGTCAAGCCAGTAATCTCACTCTCAGGTAAACTTGGGTAGTGAAGTTTGGGTTTTTAAAAGTACAAAATTGACAACAAAAACCTAAGAGCAAAGATTAAAAATCTAGAGTAGAGGTTGGATTTTCAAAAATACAGTATTAAAGAAAAGAAGCAGAAGGAAAAAGGAAGAAAGAAAAAAAACACACAAGAATTATTAAAAAAAAAAAAAACCCACCAACAACCATCCAAAGACTATATATGGTGTTTGCCTTAAAAAAAAAAAAGTCTTTTTTTTTTTGTTTTAAATAGTAATAGTAGGTTATAGAAATAAAAAATAGATGAGAAATAGAAGACTTAACAATTAAAAGAAAGTAAGAAAAAAATAGAAAAAAAAAAGGAATGATTTTAAAAATAGTAAAAATATATCTAGCCCTTCTCTGATGTGGGCAGTGTGGGATCACTTCCAAGGTGGTTCCCTCTGTTTAACTTCTTCTGTTTGCTGGTTTTTTAGGCTCACTAGTTCAGTCACGCTGTGGGGAGGGGGGATGCTGCAAACAAATAGCACTGTCGTGTGCACACAGTGTCTCTGCCCCGCTTGACCTGTCCCTTCTCGCGGCGCACAAACCGCTCCGGCTCTACGATGCTCAGCTGGGAACCGTCTGGGGCCAGCCCTAGGCTGCGTGCACTTCCCGGTACAAGCCGCTCAGGTTCGGCGCTCAGGCAGCCCTCAGAGGCACAGATTCTGCTGGGGCTGCGCTTTGTGCCCTTCCCAGGTCCGAGTAGCTCAGGAGTTTGGCAAGCGCGAGCGCTGCGACTTGTCACCTTTTCTGCCGCTGCTGCTCAGCTTTCTGGGTGGACTGCTGGCGCCCCCCCAAGAGGCAGATGGTGACTGTCCAGCACCCCCAGAAGTCTTAGCAAAGAAGCCTGCTTGCAGTTAGGTAAGTAAAGTCTCTCCGGGTCTGCAATTACCCCTTTCCAGTCCTTAGGGCTCTGGCTGCCTGTCCCCGGCGGGGGATGGTCTGCAGCTGGCTTATTCCGTTCCGTCCTTTGTTCTGTGCTCGGTCCTGGTGGTGTCTTATGTTCGAGCTTTTCGCGTGGTAACTATCCCACAGTCTGGTTTGCTAGTCCAAGTTAGATCGTTCTGGTTGCGCGTGGGGCGTTCCTGCCCGATTCTTACAAAGCTCTGCAGCCCGCGCCTCCCGCGCGCCCCTGCCCTGCCCCCACTTCCCAATGGCGGATGCAGGCGTCTGTGCTGCTTTTCCGCTGGCGGAGTTACTGGTGGGATTGTAATCTGTTGGTTTTAATTATTTCTTTATTTTTCCCTTCCAGTTATGTTGCCCTCTGTGTTTCCAAGGCTTGCCACAGACTCGGCAGGGAGAGTGTTTCCTGGTGTTTGGAAACCTCTCTTCTTAAAATTCCCTTCCTGGGACGGGCTTCCCTTCCCGGGACAGAGCTCCCTCCCCACCTCCTTTGTCTCCTTTTTCGTCTTTTATATTTTTTCCTACCTGTTTTTGAAGACAATGGTCTGCTTTTCTGGTTGCCTGATGTCCTCTGCCAGCCTACAGAAGTTGTTTTGTGGAATTTGCTCAGCGTTGAAATGTTCTTTTGAGAAATTTGTGAGGGAGAAAGTGGTCTTCCCGTCCTATTCCTCTGCCATCTTTACAGTTCTCTCCCCAATATATAGTCTTGACCTATTCTTTTTCCTATTTGGAACCAGTCTGTTGGTCCATGTCCAGTTCTAACTGTTGCTTCCTGACCTGCATACAGATTTCTCAAGAGGCAGGTCAGGTGGTCTGGTATTTCCTTCTCTTTCAGAATTTTCCACAGCTTATTGTGATCCACACAGTCAAAGGCTTTGGCATAGTCAATAAAGCAGAAATCGATGTTTTTCTGGAACTTTCTTGCTTTTTCCATGATCCAGCAGATGTTGGCAATGTGATCTCTGGTTCCTTTGCCTTTTCTAAAACCAGCTTGAACATCTATATGTTCACAGTTCACGTATTGCTGAAGCCTGGCCTGGAGAATTTTGACCATTACTTTACTAGCGTGTGAGATGAGTGCAATTGTGCAGTAATTTGAGCATTCTTTGGCATTGCCTTTCTTTGGGATTGGAATGAAAACTGACCTTCTTTTCAGGTCCTGTGGCCACTGCTGAGTTTTCCAAATTTGCTGGCATATTGAGTGCAGCACTTTCACAGCATCATCTTTCAGGATTTGAAACAGCTCCACTGGAATTCCATCACCTCCACTAGCTTTGTTCATGGTGATGATTCCTAAGGCCCACTTGACTTCACATTCCAGGATGTCTGGCTCTAGGTGAGTGATCATACCATTTCTTGATTATCTGGGTCATGAAGATCTTCTTTTGTACAGTTCTTTTGTGTATTCTTGCCACATCTTCTTAATATCTTCTGCTTCTGTTAGGTCCATACCATTTCTGTCCTTTATTGAGCCCATCTTTGCATGAAAAGTTCCCTTGGTATCTCTAAGTTTCTTGAAGAGCTGTCTAGTCTTTCCCATTCTGTTGTTTTCCTCTGTTTCTCTGCACTGATCACTGAAGAGGGCTTTCTTATTGCTCCTTGCTATTCTTTGGGACTCTGCATTCAAATGGATATATCTTTCCTTTTCTCCTTTGCTTTTCTTTTCTCTTCTTTTCACAGCTATTTGTAAGCCCTCCTCAGACAACCATTTTGCTTTTTTGCATTTCTTTTTCTTGGGGATTGTCTTGATCCCTGTCTCTTGCACAATGTCATGAACCTCCATCCATAGTTCATCAGGCACTTGTTTATCAGATTTAGTCCCTTAAATCTGTTTCTCACTTCCACTGTATTATCGTAAGGGATTTGATTTAGGTCATACCTGAATGGTCTAGTGGTTTTCTCTACTTTCTTCAATTTAAGTCTGAATTTGGCAACAGAATCCCATATACCCCCTGCCCTGTACATGTATAGCCTTCCCCATTATACCAATCTTCACCAAAGTAGTACATATGTTATAATTGACAAAGGTACATTGACACATCATTATCGCTCAGAGCCCATAGTTCGCATTAGGGTTCACTCATGTGTTGTACACTCTGTGGGTCTGGACAAATTAATAATGACATATACCCAAAACTATAGTTATCATTGCCCTAAAAATTTATATGACTCACCTCTTCATCCTTTCCTCCTCCTCAACTCCTGGAAATCCCTGATGTTTTTACTGTCTCCATAGTTTTACTTTTTCCAGGATGTCATATAGTTGAACTCATATAATATGTAGAATTTTCAGGCTGGGTTATTTCACTTAGTAATATGTATTTAAATTTCCTCCATGTCTTTTCATGGCTTATAGCTAATTTCTTTTTTAGCACTGAAAAATGTTCCATTGTCTAGATGTATCATTCAGTTTTTGATGGATATCTTGATATCTTCCAAGTTTTGGCAATTATGAATAAAGCTGTCACAAACATCTGTGTAGAGATTTTTGTGTGGATGTAAGTTATCAGTTCCTTTGGATAAATACCAAAGAGTGTGATTGTTGGATCCTGTGGTAAGAGTGTGTTTAGTTTTATTAGGAACCACCAAACTATTTCCCAAAGTAGTGATATTTCTTTTTTTTAAGTTTTGAAATTGTGAATTCAATTTCCTTAATAGTTATAGGGCTATTTAAATTATTTCTCTCATAGTGGATGAGTTGTGATTTCTTCTTTCTCTGACCCCTCCATTCTGCTATGAACCATTCACTGACTTTTTATTTTGGTTTTGTATTTTATAATTCTAAAATTTTCACCTTTTTTAATCTTCTAATTTTTCACCAAGTCATATTTTTGCATTTCTTTTAGTTGTGTTAATAAATCTTTGATGAAACATTTTTACAATGGTTGTTTTAAAATCCAACATCTCTGTCACCTTATTTTTGGCATCTGCTGATTGATGTTTTTCATTCATTTTGAGATCTTTTTGGGTCTTGACATCATGAGCAATTTTCAATTGTAAGAAGACATTTTTGTGTTATGTCATGTGACTCAGGATCTTTTTCAAGCCTTCTGTTCTAGATGGTCTTTTTGACACTGCTGTGGATGCCACTGTATTGCTTCTAACTGGAGATGGGAGTCCAGTTCTCCATTTAGTCTCCATTGAGACCCAAGGTGCGGAGGAAGCTTCTCTTTACTGCTGGATGGTAGTGGGAGTTTTATCATCCTACATGGTCTCCACTGACACAATGGTGGGGTGTCTATATTATTAGTGGGTGATGAGGAAAGTTTTGACTCTCCACTGGGAGATACTGCTGATACTGGTCCCTATGGGGAAGATGGGGATACCTTGTTACTGCCAGGTGGATGTGGAAGGTCTGACTCACTCACTGGCACAGTGTGGGAGAGGGCTTGTTATTGCCTGGCTCTCTAGTTGGCTTTCTAGCCCTGGTGGTGATGTTGGGATGCTTCATTACAACCTTGCAGGGATGGAAGTCTAGACTTCCCACTTTACATCTGCTTACCTCTGCTAGCATGGATGGTGGTGGGGCCACAGTATTTTCTGTCACATTTGGCTGGACTAGAGTGTCATTGTCTAAAAGTTTTCTTTCTTGCTCGATTGCCTCTTTCCTGGTCCTTTGGTAGAAAGAGCAAACTTTTGTTTAATTTTTATTTACGTATTTATCTGTTTTCATTGGTGTTTTCAGGTTGCTGTCATCTTTGACTCCAGATCTAGGGTATATGAGGCAAAAAGAAAACCCATGAAATTCACCACTGTGTCATTTTTTAGGTCATGAGGTCCCTCAAGGTAGCTGGTCTACCTTCTCTCCACATTTCAGTCATTTTATAAAATGTTCATTTTTTATCTAATATGCAGATTTTTAGTCATACTGACCGGAAAGAATAGAGAAAATGATGTCTACTCCATTCTCCCCAAAGTGGAGTCTAACATTTACATTTTACAGAGAAGTGAGCTGATATTGAAAGATGTTAATGAATAAATTTAAGGTCACACAGAAAGTGAGAGAGAGAGAGCAGGATCAGATTCAGGCTGTGAAATCCTGAATGTCAGAGTTGAGGAGTCATCCTTTTCTAGTATCTTTTCTAATACTTGAATCCTCTCTCTAACGTCCCTGTCAAGTGACGTGAAGCATCAAGTGTCAAAAGACCATGGAAAAAAATATGTAACTCCTAACTTCCTGCTGCTTGTACCAAAACATGGACTCTTTCTGGGCAGCGTAAATCTGTTTATTGTATGGGATAGTAAATCCTGTTATTTGATGTTTTCGTAATTCCTACTCCTGTGAAAAGCACAATGTTGGTAATCAGTAGCTGCCAGTTGACCTTGGTGTTAAAGCCCAGTCTAGAGAGCTCTAGGCAAACACTGTCTGAGATGTATGAGAAAGCAAGTATGGTCAACCTCATCTTTTCTTCTGTATCTGTCTCTCCACAGTTCACTTGTCTTCTCCAGTGCAGAGGATATTGGTGGTACTCTGCTTAATTCCCTGAGGTACCATTTTACTGTTTTTGTGTGCCACCTGGGTTTCCTATGCTTTCCAAAGACGGTATTCATAGCCTTTCTCTGGACTCTCTGGCTCCTAGAGCCCAGTTTTCCTAAAAGGTATAAAGCTGAGAGTACATGGGAATTATGTCTCCTGGGGTGACATTTAACTGATGACATTTGGGAGCAGACAATTCTGTGGTGAATCTTATACTTTGACTTCCTCTCTGGGAGCAGGCTGAAGCTACTCTCTGCAGGATTGTGCCCAGGAGGACATTGCTGCTTGGGTCTCCTTCCCTTTCCCCTCCCATCCCCGCTTCCTTCCTGGTTTCCCTTGGGAGCACTTCTTTAATAAATCATACAAATCCTTTTCTGCGGGTCTGCATCTGGGGAGTCTGACCAAAACAACCATCGAAGAAGTTTCAAGGTGGACACTTGTCCATCTGTTGTGTGAGGATGGTCACTACTAGTTATTGTGGTCACTACTGAGGAAGAACAGGGAAGAGTCATGGCCAAGTTGCCTTGATCTTGTCATTATGGAGACAAATGTGCCGGGCTTTGTCACAAGGCTGCTTTCTTCCAGGTATGATGTTGCTGTGGAAACACAGAGCCTGAAGCCTCCAAGAACACTCTGTGCTAATCCCAGCTGCTTTATCCATCTGCTTTGTGTCTCATTAGCAGACAGAGCCCAGAAAGACAGGAGGCTTTGACCATATCTCAGTTGAACCCAGTTTTCTAGAGAAGGGCCCCACCCCTGGACATTTTCCTGGGCGAGTGAGCATCTTGGGGGTAATTTTAGGTAATATTCACTAAATTAGATGGAAGCAAAATCTTCCTGTGCTGTATGGTTTTCAAAATGATTACTGGGATTTGCACTTACCGCATATTTGTTTCAGTCTACATTCAAGTGGGTCCATCTTAGATGCAGTCTTATTTTGAGCTTGTAGATTCTTTTAGTATTAACTTCCCTGTTCCCAGAAATCGGAATAACTGTCCTAACTCATGGTTAATGATTCCTGTGGTCAAGAAAGCAAAAATTTAAGCATATAGTTATGGGATATGTTGTCTCTACATGATGATGGCACTGAGGCTGGACTCTGACCACAGGTATCAATGTGGCCTGAGGCTGTCTCCCCGATGGGTGACAATCCTATCGTGAGGACTCTAATCTCATGACCTCATCTAAACCTAATTATCTCCCAAAGGCTTCATTTCTACATACCATCACATTGTGGATTAGGGCTTCAGTATGTAAATTTTGGGGGGACACAACATTCAGTTTGTAGCAAATAGCTTTAGGTTGACTCGAGTTAAGGATAGCATCATAAAAAGATCTCTTTAACTGTAAAAAGTTATTGACTTTGTCATTTAGAAATGGCAATGACTGTTACGTTCATTATTATTGTTTCTGTTGTTAAAGTCAAATTTTGCCAATGAATTAGATTCCCTGATAGCTCAGTTGGTAAAGAATCTGCCTGCAATGCAGAAGACCCTGGTTTGATTCCTGGGTTGGGAAGATCTGCTGGAGAAGGGATAGGCTTCCCACTCTAGTACTCCTTTGTAGCTCAGCTGGTAAAGAATCCATCTGCAATGCCAGAAAGTAAGATCCCCTAGAGAAGGAAAAGGCTACCCACTCCAGTATTCTGGCCTGGAGAATTCCATGGACTGTATAGTTCATGGGGTTGCAAAGAGTCAGACAAGACTGAGTGACTTCCACTCCCACTTTCAAAGTTAATTCCTGACATTCTGTTGCCTACATTTCTTAGAGACATCAGCTAAATCTGAGAGTCCACATTAATTTTCAGAGAAATGAAGCAATATCAGTTAGGGTTCAGGTGGGAAAAGAAATCATTCTAGATATTTCAAACAGAGCAATATTTAATATGGGGAATAAGCTGCCTACAGAAATTGATGAGAGGAACAAAGACACCAAAGTCAAGAGGGCAATCACAGCTATGGTCCATCCAAAGGACCAAAGAGATTCTGATGCTTCCCAGTGGTCAGGAACTCATGGGAAACTACTGCTGGCCTCATAGTTTCTCTGTAGCCCTAAGGGGGTGAATTTCTAGGGAACATGGAAACTATTTATTAAACCCCCCTGTTTATGATGCCCATCATATCTGCTAAAGCTAGAAGAGGAAGAAGAGTAATTCTATCCCCATTCTGCCTTCTCTGGCTTGCTTGAGTATTATAGACTAAACCATAGCCAGTACCCTTCTGGCAACTGAGTATGTGACATTTAGTTCCCAGTCTTTTAACCTTTGTGATTTAATGGAGAACAGAGAAGGGAATGCAGACTGTACAGAACCAATAGACAATATTTGGTGGTTATTCATTTTATATGCCTAGTCTCCAACATCATAATTTTATTTCTTGGCACTTATAATTGTGAATGGGATTGTGATGTTTGTGAATTGGATGTTTCTAACTAGGGTTCTGTAATTATACTTTTGCCCTTTTGTGGTTTTATATACTGAATACAGAAAATTCATATTTATAAGCCCCATGGATTGTTTGATTTTAGGTCCACTGAAAGTCAGCATGTGTGTGTGCTGCATGATAAGTCGCTTCAGTTGTATCTGACTCTGTGTTACCCTGTGGACTGTAGTCCATCAGGTTCCTCTGTCCATGAAATTCTCCAGGCAAGAATACTAGAGTGGCTTGCCATGTCCTCTTCCAGGAGATCTTCCCAACCCAGGGATTGAACCCCGGGTCTCTTACAGTCTCCTGCATTGGCAGGTGGGTTCATTACCTCTAGCACAACTGGGGAAGCTCCAAAGGCAGCACATAATTAAAGCTGAAGACCTGAGACTCAGAGATTACACTTGTCATTCACCATCTGGGATGGTAGAATAACAACAGCAGTAGTGATACTGATCGAGACTTTCCTGGTGGTCCAGTGGTGAAAACTTCATGCTTTCACCATAGGGGTACAAGTTTGATTGCACATGCCATGGGCATAGACAAAATGTAAAAAAAAAAAAAAAGTGTTGATGATAATTATAGCTACTTCTTGTTTTTACTTAAGAAAGGCAATGCCAAAGAATGTTCAAACTACCGCACAGTTGCACTCACCTCACATGATAGTAAAGTAATGCTCAAAATTCTCCAAGCCAGGCTTTAGCAATATGTGAACCATGAACTTCCAGATGTTCAAGCTGGTTTTCGAAAAGGCAGAGGAACCAGAGATCAAATTGCCAACATCCGCTGGATCATCAAAAAAGCAAGAGTTCCAGAAAAACATCGATTTCTGCTTTATTGACTATGCCAAAGCCTTTGACTGTGTGGATCACAATCAACTGTGGAAAATTCTTCAAGAGATGGGAATACCAGACCACCTGACCTGGCTCTTGAGAAACCTATATGCAGGTCAGGAAGCAACAGTTAGAACTGGACATGGAACAACAGACTGGTTCCAAATAGGAAAAGGAGTACATCAAGGCTATATATTGTCACCGTCCTTATTTAACTTATATGCAGAGTACATAGTGAGAAACGCTGGTCTGGAAGAAGCACAAGCTGGAATCAAGATTGCCGGGAGAAATATCAATAACCTCAGATATGCAGATGACACCACCCTTGTGGCAGAAAGTGAAGAGGAGCTAAAAAGCCTCTTGAAGAAAGTGAAAGAGGAGAGTGAAAAAGTTGGCTTAAAGCTCAACATTCAGAAAACGAAGATCATGGCATCTGGTCCCATCACTTCATGGGAAATAAATGGGGAAACAATGGAAACAGTATCAGACTTTATTTTTATGGGCTCCAAAATCACTGCAGATGGTGATTGCAGCCATGAAATTAAAAGACACTTACTCCTTGGAAGAAAAGTTATGATCAACCTAGATAGCATATTGAGAAACAGAGACATTACTTTTCCAACAAAGGTCTGTCTAGTCAAGACTATGGTTTTTCCAGTGGTCAAGTATGGATGTGAGAGTTGGACTGTGAAGAAGGCTGAGCACCGAAGAACTGATGCTTTTGAAGTGTGGTGTTAGAGAAGACTCTTGAGAGTCCCTTGGACTGCAAGGAGATCCAACCAGTCCATTATGAAGGAGATCAGCCCTGGGATTTCTTTGGAAGGAATGATGCTAAAGCTGAAACTCCAGTACTTTGGCCACCTCATGCAAAGAGCTGACTCACTGGAAGAGACTCTGATGCTGGGAGGGATTGGGGGCAGGAGGAGAAGGGGACGACAGAGAATGAGATGGCTGGATGGAATCACCAACTCGATGGACGTGAGTTTGAGTGAACTCTGGGAGTTGGTGATGAACAGGGAGGCTTGGCGTGCTGCGATTCATGGGGTCACAAAGAGCTGGACATGGCTGAGCGACTGAACTGAACTGAACAGAACTGAACTAGGTGCTTTACATCTACTAACTCACTGTCTCTCACCACAGTCATACACAGTACTATTCCCATCTTACAGAGGAAAACACTGAAATATCCAGAGGTAAAATAAATTTCCAAATTTCAAATAGCAGAACAGGATCTGAATCTCAAACTAGGTCTTAAGTTTTACAAAACACACAGAAATTCTGTTACACATGATTTTTATTCATTTTTTAATTATTCTAAATTATTTTATTGCAGTCTACCAAATTATGAGTTTTCTCTGACTCTCCCTTCTGTTCACCATTGTATTCTATGATAAAATTAGTGGTTAAAGTTTACTGAGAGCTTTCTATTCTTCAGACCATGCTAAAGGATTTGCAGGTAATATATCACTTAATACACAAGACAGCTTTATGAGACCTGGAGAGGTTAAATATTCAATTTAGCATCACACAGTAAGGAAGTGGCAGAGGCTGGATTCAACCTGTAAAATTGCACTGACTGGCCAATTCAGTAGCCAACAGCGAAATGTCATGACTGAGAACTTGAAGTATGGTAAGTCTGAATTATGATGTGCTTTAAATATAAAGTGCATACCAGATTTCAGAGACTGTACACTGTGGTGCATCTGGGAGATGCTGTGCTGTGAAATCAGACTCAAAACCTTGTTTCCAGCCTCAGTCTCTTCCTAGGAGTTCATCTAAGAGTTATTGCGGCTACTCAATAGAGACTGGAGAAGACTGAATGAAAGGGACTTGAGTTGGAGGTGGGGTGAGCTTGCGGGGGTGGGACACTGAAAAGAGAGAATGCACTACATTTCTTAAAAATGCCAATGGCATTTTGGGATTTACAGAACAAATCAGTCTTGCTGGAAGGATGTGTTGTAGTTGATTATTATTTACCACAAATCACTCACTCTGACTTGCCAAAAGGGTAATTATGGAATGGATGCAAGACTGTTTCCTACAATGCAAGCAGATAGTACAGCTGGGTCTTAGAGGGGACTGAAACCAGGGCTCTGAAACCTACCAGGGACAAAGGAGGCCACTCTTTCTCTCTTGCCTCCTCTGGCAACTCAGTTTCTTTTTCTGCTTTGATGTCCTTTTTCTATGTTGACTGGCTTTTTCTGCCTCCCAGCATATGATGGAAAACCCTTGATTGACTGGAGTTGCTGGGTCCCCATTCAAAATTAGCTAAGTAGGAATCTGATTTGTTGGGCTTTGCTCAAATATTCTCCTCTAGTCTGAACAATGAGTCAAAATAAGCAAATTAAATAATATGACTGCTACATAAATGACTGCCTCTGTACTTTTTACCTGCTGCTCTACCATACATGGGTAACTTTCTTCACTGTCCTGCCTCTCAAAATACTTTAAAGAATGCTTTTATTGCTTCATAATCATGTCATAGCTCTTAACCTAGTAAAAAAATATAGTTAACTATTTTATTTAAGGATGTTCCCAACACAGGTGTTCTGAGAAATTCTTTTGGGTTTGATCAATATAAATTCTGTTTATTGTTTCTATCTTTTATATATAAAACTCAATCAGACTCCATAGCTTTCTTCTATTTTCCCAGTATTCTTACATTCTGTTTACATATGAAGATGGTTTTAAGACATTTTATCAGTTTGTCTTTAGATAGCGTGCAGGAAGGCAAGGACTATGTTTTGCTCTGTACCTTCCTAATGCTGGTGCATAATTCACTTTCCATAAACATGTGTGAATAAAACAAAGAATGAATGGCATCGCATTTTTTTTTTCCAAAAAGACAAAGAGTTCGTGTTTTTGTATTCCTAGTGATCCTTTTCTAACCTACCAGTATTGATTTTTAAAATAACTTGTGCTTTGGTCTGTCTTTCTTAGGTGGAGAAAATATTCACCTAATTTTTAAATACTCAGAATTCATTCATGTAAATGATGAGACTTGGCAGTTTCATTGCACATTCCCTCTGGAAGGACTTTTCTCAGTGGGGATTACCCCTATAGCTATGATCTACAAATGGTTTCTCTGAAGGGAGCCTTTAAACTAGAGAACACTGATTCAATCCCCCTGTGGATCTCTGTCCTGGGAAAGGTTTCTGAACTGTATTATACAACCATCTGTTATGGTCTGGTCTGGCTACTCTAAGCCTTCTTCTCAGCCATGTTCCTGGGCACGATTATTCCCCAGAAAAATTCAGGACAGAGTGTCCAATTCAAAGTCTGCTGCCATAGGTTTAGCTACAGAAGTGGATGTTTTGACCTATTTTCTGACTTCAGGATCAGATTCTCTGGACAATAGCCAAATGTCTGCTCCATGTTATGCTATGGCTCAGAAACTTAAGAGTAATATGGCACTCTTGCCAATTTTGGAGCTCTGAAGCCTCAACAGTAATTATTAAAAACTATTAACAGTCCAAATTCTTTGACAGTTTAGTGCCACAAAAGTTAAGCTGAACCGCAGTTAATATCATCTCTTTTGCAAGCTTTGTGGTTAAAGAATGAGTTTAACTGCTTCACATATTATATGTAAATTAATAGGGTAGGAATTGCTATAGTATTACTATGAGAAATTGGCTTATTTTTTCCTCAAAGTAAGGAAATTTCCATCTAGACCAGTAAATTGAATTATTTTTCTGGTTTATACTAAACATACAATATTGATAATTGCCAGTGCTCATATACTGTTGAAAGAGGTGGCTCAATTGTTCAAATAGTGAAAAGATGGATACAGGTAGCATGTATTGAATACTTTCTATGAGCTAGGAATTCTACATACTTTATATTGATTAATATTCCAACATCTGACTACAAGATTTCCCCCATTTTACAGATGAAGAAACTGATATCCTCAAGGCCTGGCATGCTGTAATTCATGGGGTTGCAAAGAGTCGGATACAACTGAGCGACTGAACTGAACTGAACTGAACAGTCAGTAAGTAGCATGGCTGGTGTTTGAACCTTCATTTATGTGGTTTTAAAGCTTTTGCTCTAATTTCCTACGTTACTTCCTTTGCCAGTTCTCCCCCTCTTTTTTATATTAAACTCCTCAAAAATTAAAATATAGAGATTATGTATATATATATATATATATATATATATATATATATATATACATATATAAAGAAGTCTAAGGGTAAGTTTTTGGATATGATGAAGATAATTGCATACTTACAAAATATAATTCAAGCTACAATGAAAGGAGCTTCCACTGGATTTATGGGCAAAGTCATAGTGTTCCCAAGCTAGTTATGCATGTCCTGGGAACAGAGAAGGGCACATGGGTTCTTCTGCCCCCAGCCCCTGCCGTGTCTCCATGCTGAGTCTCTTCTATGTCTCAAGGTCCCCCTCTCTTCACGTCAGGCCCTGATTTCGACATAGGAGACTGTTGAGACTGCACATTCAGTTTCCTCTGTAGCTCTGCTGCCCTTACAGTTAAATCCTATACCTGAATTTCAGCACAGACTGTAGGATTTCTCTCCCTTTAAATCTTCTTGTTCAATTCAGTTCAGTTCCTCAGTCGTGTCTGACTCTTTGTGACCCCATGGACTGCAGCATGCCAAACTTCCCAGTCCATTACCAACTCCTGGAGCTTGCTGGTTTGATCTCTTTGTATTTTGGGGCTAGTTTTGGTAACAGCTATTGGTGTAGGCTTGATCCTTCCAAGATCCTTTGAGGAAATGTGTGAGATGTACCCTGGGATTATCTCCCTGAGGAACAGACAAGGGGAGAATTTATTTACTCCTTTTCGTTCCCAGTTGGCCAAGAATTGCTTTTTGATGTTAACTCCTTCCCACTTCCAGATGCCTGTGGGATCAGGAGGGCTGGTCTGCAGCATCTTACGTGGGCTGAGAGTAGCAGAGAAGCCTGGGGGCAGGAAGTGGGCAGTGTGTTTGGGACAGCTGCGTCTGCATGTAGTCAGATCGCATCTGAGCATGTTGATTACATCAGGAACGCCTGGAGTAAAAAGCGCACTGAGAGCATGTGATGTGCAGCACATGTGGTGTCAGAGGCAGATATGGTCTTGTTCTATGGCTCCAACATATCTGTCAAACAATGATATATTTCTAAAGTCTGAATTGGTGGTTGGTGGTTTAGTCACTAAGTCACATCTGACTGCCACCCCATAAACTGTAGCCCGCCAGGCTCCTCTGTCTATGAGATTTTCCAGGCAAGAATACTGGAGTGGGTAGCCATTTCCTTCTCCAGGTCCTCTTCCTCACCCAGGGATCAAACCTGGGTCTCCTGCATTACAGGCAGATTCTTTACCAACTGAGCCACCAGGATTAGTTGGCATCAAATCACACCGTGAATAGGCCTTTGTGATACCATCTTGGCTGGGGTACTCTAGCTCTTCCTCAGTTCCTCCCTTGGAGCATTCACCAGTGTGGTACAGTAAGTCCCCTACATACAAATGAGTTCTGTTCTGAGAGCATGTTTGCAAATCCAAAAAAGCTAGCCCAGGAACCCAACTAACATAATAGGCTGTATAGCACTGTACTGTAACAGGTTTATAATACTCTTCACACAAATAACACAAAAACAAACACAAAAATAAAGAAAATGTTGTTAATCTTACGGTTACAGTAGCTTGAAAAGTTTAGTAGTACCAGCTACATCACTGCTTTTGCAGTTACTTCCTGGACTTGAAATAAAGATATTGTACTACTGTCCTCTATGAGTGAGTGAGTGAGTGAAGTCACTCAGTTATGTCCAACTCTTTGCGACCCCATGGACTGTAGCCTACCAGGCTCCTCCATCCGTGGGATTTTCCAGGCAAGAATACTGGCGTGGGTTGCCATTTCCTTCTCCAAGAGATCTTCCCAACCCAGGGATTGAACCCAGGTCTCCGCATTGTAGGCAGACGGTTTACCATCTGAGCACCAGGGAAGTCCTCTATACACAGCTGTAAGTACATAAAAGCACAACCACTTGCAGAGGACACATGCATGAGACAGTGCATGCCAGGCATGTGAACTAACTTAAGTGATCGGACATGCAAATACACTTTGCATCTTTGAAAGTTAGCAACTTGAAGGTTCATAGGGGACTTTCTGTACAGGTTCAAGGTCACGTCAAACACACAAATATTTGGTTTGGTTCAGTTCAGTTCAGTCCACTTCAGTTCAGTCACTCAGTCGTGTCCGACTCTGCGACCCCACAAACTGCAGCATGCCAGGCTTTTCTGTCTATCACCAACTCCCACAGCTTGCTCAAATTCATGTCCATTGAGTTGGTGATGCCATCCAACCATCTCATCCTCTGTTGTCCCCTTCTCCTCTTCCCTTCAGTCTTTCCCAGCATCAGGGTTGTTTCCAATGAGTCAGCTCTTTGCATCAGGAGGCCAAAGTATTGGAGTTTCAGCTTCAGCATCAGTCCTTCCAATGAACACCCAGGACTGATCTCCTTTAGGATGGACTGGTTGGATCTCCTTGCAGTCCAAGGGACTCTCAAGAGTCCTCTCCAACACCACAGTTCAAATGCATCAATTCTTCAGCACTCAGCTTGCTTTATAGTCCAAAAATATCCAGTGCTCTATCTAAACTAAGACTTATGTACATTCCTGTGGCTAATGCCATGTACTTGATTTTGACATAAAACTTATGTGGTTGCTGATGCTTTCTGAGTAGTGGTATAAAGTGTGCTCCTCTCTGGGTCAGAAGAGGTAGACGTAGACTTAATTGAACTCCAAGTTGTGAGAGAACCCAGAACAAAGATGTATGGCTCCAGTGATCGGGGTGACTTTCAGTCTGATCTACTTGGGGAACATTTTTTTGTTTGTTTGTTTATAGTATCATTCTCTTGGCAGAGATACATGGGAAGGGATCAAAGTGGGAGAGCAAGTGTTGCTTGTAGTTGCTTCATGGGTGATTCTGTAACACCCTACCCATTTTCCACTGAGAACACTGAAGTGAGTTAATTTGCCCAGTAGTTATCTTGCATTTCACAGGAGGGTTGGCATCTCTCACTGCTCCATCAGATGCCCACAACAATATCCAAGGCCAGGAGAGGCCACGTGGAATGAAGACGGCTGCAGAAAAGCTCACGGAACACGGAGTGGTGGATTTGGTTAGGAAGTGGGCAGGATGCTTGCACAGACTTACACATTAGTCAGTTGAAAAAACCCTCAACTGCCTTCGTGGCCTCTTGGGCACAAGGTCTCCCCAGTCCTCACCACTAAAAGAATGCTTTCCTAAAGCTGATCTTGAGGCTGGCGGCAGGCCATCGCTCCACCACAGACCATCTGCGTGCACTGGGAGTCCTGCCTGCCATGTACCCAGCTGGGGTGGCCTCCTGGGATGCTTCCCTTGGCAGGAGTGTCTTACAGCTGAGCTGATTATTAGTGAGTTTCTGAATTATTTATGTCAGTGCTTCCTTTCATTAGTGTGAATTATCATGAATTGGATATAATCAGAATGATTTAGGTCTGAGGAACAATAGTGAGGTGCCACTTTTAGTTTAATATTAAACTTGGGCTTTGTTATTGCTCTTAAAGCTCCTACCAACATTGTTAGGAGAAGCCTTTTGGTGTGTTGGAAGACCCTAAACTTGGAATCTGGAGACCCTGGTTCCTGGACCTGCTCTCCTGCCCTGGACTCAGTCTGATAACACCTTGTGATCACCTGTTTAATGTCCTGATCCTTCAGTTGGGCTGAGGCCCAGGGAGCCTAGTGGTAGAACCAGAATGAAAAGCCGGGTGGCAGAGTTCCCTCTTTGTTCTTATCTAGGTGATCTCGTTGACATGTTGGGCATTTACTTGTCAGGTCATAAGCTAGAAGGCAGCTGTCTGCAAACTGGAAGAGAGTCCTCACCAGAAACCGACCATACTAGCACCCTGACTCAGACTTCAAAAGTGAAAGTAAAAATTGCTCAGTAGTGTCTGACTCTTTACGACTGTATGGTCTATACAGTCCATGGAATTCTTTAGGCCAGAATACTGGAGTGGATAGCCTTTCCCTTCTCCAGGGGATCTTCCCAACCCAGGGGTCGAACCCAGGTCTCCAGCATTGCAGGTGGGTTCTTTACCAGCTGAGCCACAAGGGAAGACCAAGAATACTTGAGTGGGTAGCTTATTCCTTCTCCAGCAGATCTTCCTTCCCCAGGAATCAAACCGGGGTCTCCTGCATTGTAAAAACCAGGAGAAAATCAGTATCTGCTGTGAAAGCCACCCAGTCTATGGTATTCTGTTATGGCAGCCTGGATAGACTAATATAGGGGCTAGACTAGAAAGGATTGACTATCAGAAGTGCAAGGCAACTTGTCTTAGCTTGAATTCTTCCAAAAACATCCTGAGATAAGGATTAGAGTAAAAGCAGTTTGTCTGGGAGATGAGTCCAGAAAGCAATGCTGACAGTGTGGGGAAGTGAGACAGAGGAATATAGGAAAGCCAATATAGATTATTTCTATGGGCAACTGAACTTAGTACTCCTGGGTTCACTCTGAAAAACAACAACAATTCCAATGTCTTGGAATGTCCCTATTTAAAGCCAGGAAAATTGTGATGCTCACATACCAACTCACCATTCCCACAAAGACATCAAGTTCCCAGCACTTCTGGCTGGCCTGGCATGTGCCAGCCTGGCAGCAGGGGTCCTGGGTCAGAGAGAGACACCAGGGAAAGATGTGAAGCAAGACATGCATGGGAACTGACTCAGGTCACTTCCAGGGTGGACTGAAGGGATGAGAATGCAGCATAGATGACATCTGCTACAGCAGAACTCTCACACTTTTAAAGTGGACACTGAACATCTTGGGGGGGTCTTGTGAAAGTACAGAGTCTGTTTCCTAGGTCTAACTGGGACCTGAGGATCTGCATTTCTAAAAAGTTCCCCATGATGACAAAGTAGCAAATCCATGGATAAGATTTTGAGTAGAGAGTTACAGACTCTTTCATGAATTCAGTTCAGTTCAACATGTATTTGTTGCTCACCTGTTGAACTGGATTCTGGGGCTTCCTGTGCTTGTCATGGGGACTAGAGAGATCAGAATATGGTACCAGCAGGGCCCTGTGGGGCTCCTGGGCACAAAAGCCTTTCTTTGGCCCCCATTTCTTGATTACAGAAAATGGGCTTTATTTTGGCCTCCATGACCTTCCCTGAGTTGCAGCAAGCAGGTTCAAACAGTTGCTACTTAGGGAAGGGAGGGGCTACAGAGACAAGGGAGGAACAATCAAAAGAAACAGTAGTGCAGCCTTGGGACAGGGTCCTGGTTCTCCCTCAAGAAATATACATAATAGTATTTTTGAGCAATTTCTCAGATACTGGAACCTCCACCAGGTGGGAAAAGTTACTGTGCCCCTCACAAGCATGCAGACCCCAGACCCATTGGAACTAGAAGGTTGATGATGCTGATTCCCACTGACCTCACCAACCAATCAGAAGAATGTCCCTGAGCTGATTACACCCTCTTTGAACCATTACTGTAAAACTCACTACCCCTCCAAGTGAGGACACAGTTTTACAGGCATTAGCCCTCTGTGGCCCCTTTGCCTCACAAAGCAATAAAGCTATTCTTTTCTATTTTACCCAAAACTCTATGTCTCCAAGATTTAATTTGGTGTTGGGTGCAGGGGCTGGATTTGGTTGCAGACAGAAGGGTCAAGTGTTGCATGCATTTTACAGTTTATCTATCCTGTTTCAGTTGTCCAGGATTGGAAGTGCCCCCTACATATTTGTATTAAGAAACAAGAGACAGTACAATTCCTGAACTCTTTCTGTCTCTTGGACAGAATTTTAGCCTATAAAAATGGTAAAACCATTAGCATAGGTTTACCTTTAGGTATGCTCCCAGTGTCTTAGTAGCAGCCTCTCTGGAACCATGGGAGGGCTTTCATAAAGCCATTGCTCACTTTAATGTTTTAAAATCATGTTTGAGAATGCATGTGGGAATTGGAGATTTTAAAATTTAAAAAATAAAAAAATAAATAAATAAAATAAAATTAAAAAAAAAAAAAAGTATATGTGATTCAGAACTCGGGGCCCTTGTCAGATTCCGCTGTGCTGGATGAAACCTGGGCCCTGGCTTGAGCTAGTAATAAACCCCTTTATGCTTAAAAAAAAAAAAAAATTTAGAGTTTTAACCAAAATAGCAACATTTTTGCGGTACTTTACAGCTGACAAAGTGCTTTCCACCACATTATCTCATTATGTCCTTTGAAGGCTTGAGAGAAATCATCTACAAATGGCATTTAAAAATAAATGCACATTAGGGCAGGTACATTACACAGCTGGGTACATGATATCCTAGATCCAAGATAATGAAAAATGACCATGAAGAAGCCTGCATATAAACATACACCATGTCCTAGGGCACTTAGGTAAACCGCACTAGCTGGGAAAAACAGTTCAGCCTGTTGTTGCCAGTTTCTCACTTAAATTTTCCATGAGAGTCTTATGAACATCTTTGTTCTCTGTGCTAATCTTCCAGCTTGACCACTTGGCTTTTCTTCCTATTGAGATGCTTTGGGCCATCTGTATGCCCCACTCCGAAGTGAAGCACCAAGAGTGTGGCTCATACACAATGGACGTGTCACCAGGCTGTCAATTTCTTTGGCTGGACAGTCAATGGATTCAGCCAGTCGGATAAGAAAATGAAAATGAGATGGTAAAGGCTTTCTTTAGGCATTGTAAAATGACCTGGGTATGAAGACCTTTCTAAATATTTAGCCTCATATACCCAAGAACTCTAATTATACCTATCAAATGTTATTAGTAGAAATTATGAAGTATATTTAATTTATAATTATACATAAATAAAATTGAAGATTCTATTTATTATAATATTCAATGAATTCATTTATAACAACTTCAATAACCTTGAAATATTGAGTGAAAAGGAAGCAAATTGATGTCATTCTTGAATATTTTATCAATTATAATGCTTTTTGCTATATGAAATGGAATATTTAGTCACACCTAAAAGTTAAGAGTTTATTGTTTATATAACCTGAATCTGGAAATAATGGCTCTGAGTTTTGTTAATTCAGCAGCCCAGTTGATGTGTGGGTTGTGGGTTCTGGGTCAGCTTCTCTGTGATTCTTTTAATTTTAATTTCATGGTCACAAAATGGCTGCCACAGCTCTAAGCATCATGTCCCCCCACAGCTGAATCTAAACAGGAAGGAGAGTTCTTCCTTTACGCCTTTTCTTTTTTTTTCAGTCAAGGAGAAAAATCCTTCTGAGAAGTCCCCAGTAAATTCCCCTCAGGCCCTTTTGACCAGAAGGGGTCATAGGCCCACTTGCACAACAATCACTGGTGAAGGAAGTGGGATTAGCATGACTAACTTGACTAATTATTCTTAATCTTCTAGGGCTAGAGTGGGGTCCAAACTTCCTGGAGCACACTGCTTCCTCAAATCTGAACAAAATGAATGTCATTCATAAAGGGAAAATGGAATGGCTTTTGGGGAGGAAAGTAATATTGTCTGATACAAATATTTTCTATTATTTCTTTAGAATTTCTTTGGTTACCTATAATTCAGGGGTTAGAATCAAAGATTAAGATTGAAAATATTACCTCTTACTGAATTCTTAAGATGTATAAAAGTGTTTTGTAGTACAAGTTGAATTTCTTGTTAGTTTTGCTAGGGAAACCACTGTCTGAAACTGCCCACCCTGGCTAGGCTTGACGATAATCATTTGCAAGAGTTAGCTTATAATAGGAGGCCCTGGTAAGGAATGTGGAACTAACAAGCTACCACCAATGGCAAGAATTTGGGAAAGGTCAAAAGGAAAGAGGAGACATCAGTCCACATGTCCTACCAGCCTCCCAGAATCCTTCTTGGTGGCATCCATCTTGGCTGAGTGATGAATGTGCCACCAGGAAGGGCCCTGAGTCAGAATGATTGGCCAGAGACAATCTGGAAACAAACTCCATCACTATAAAAGTTGGCACATGGCAGAACAGTTCTCATGGGTTCCCTTACCCTGCTGCTCTCTGCCTGGGCACCATTTCCCAATAAAGTCTCTTGCTTTGTTAACTTGTGTGCCTCCTCCTGCTGCTGCTGCTGCTAAGTCACTTCAGTTGTGTCCAACTCTGTGTGACCCCATAGATGGCAGCCCACCAGGCCCCCCCATCCCTAGGATTCTCCAGGCAAGAACACTGGAATGGGTTGCCATTTCCTTCTCCAATGCATGAAAGTGAAAGTGAAGTCGTTCAGTCGTGTTAGACTCTTAGCGACCCCATTGACTGTAGCCCACCAGGCTCCTCTGTCCATGGGATCCTCCAGGCAAGAGTACTGGAGTGGGGTGCCATTGCCTTCTCCTAGGACAATTCCCTTCTGAGTGTTAGACAAGAGCTCACTCTTTAGCCTTGGAACAGGTCCCCTTTCCTGTAACACCTTGGGTTCCTTATGGAATAGAAACCTTCCTGTGCAGAGCTCAGCCTCCGTAGGGTGGCATGTGTCCTCATCATACTGCTACCTGCCTGGGGTCTTCAGAGGGATAGAGGGAGAAGTGGCATGAGGGCTAAAGCTACTGGAGGAGATCTTAGGAGGGAATTTTGGGGGAAATTTAGAGTTTGAGGGTGAGTAGAGCTGTGGGGAGGAAAGTAGACATGAGGGGAAGGAAGATTTGAACATGTGTGTTACTGTGAGCAGGTATCTGCTCTCTTCATATACTTAAAACACACAGCTGAGAATGTGGGCTAACCTAGGGTTGGTGTCTGTTTGGTAGCCTATGTCTCTACTCAACATTGCTCTGCAGATTGTGGCTTCAGTAGGGCACATTCTCAACATTGATAGTAAGGGGTAGGCATAGCATTTTCCCCACAGACACCATTCTCAACTGAAAGCCTATCTAGATCCATATAGGAGGTTCTCTAGGATAGGATGTTGGTACCTCTATGCTCCAGGTCATCTCACATTCCAAGATGGCAGCTCAAGCTTTGGCCACTACCTTCACATTCCAACATGCAAGAGAGAAAAGGGAAGAAGTAGAAGAGGCCAAAGGCAGTGCTAATTGGTTTCTTAATGATGATTCTTAGGAACTTCCTCATGATATACATCTGCACACATTACATTAATCAGAATTTAGTCTCATGGTCCATCTAGGCCTTTGGGAGTCTGGAAATGTAGGCTTTAGTTTGATCAGCCATATACTTAGCTAAAGATTCTATTACTAAAGAAGAAAGGAAGAATGGATATTGGGGGAACAAGGAAAAGGAGTCTTCTCCAGACTGATATCCCTTTCTATGAATGGGAGATGGACTAGACTTTTACGTGTTTACTTTTGTCCCTTATTTAGCATCAAATGTCCTCCCCCTCCCTTACATCTCATCTATCTCCCTAATTCCTTTGTTGTCTACTGAATTTTTTGTGATCTTTAAGCTTAGCTCAGTGTCACTTCTTCAAAGGAGTCTTCCAGGACTCTACTAGTTAGAGCTAACTTCTGTCTTCCCTAGTTCCCCTTTCCTTCTTTCATTATAGCAAAGTGTTGATTCTGTTTCCAATTATCAGGAGCTGGTTAAGTTTCTCTAGAGATAGCAAATTCCCTGAGGGCTCAGTTCAGTTCAGTTCAGTTGCTCAGTCGTGTCCGACTCTGCGACCCCATGAATCGCAGCACGCCATGCCTCCCTGTCCATCACCAACTCCCGGAGTTCACTCAGACTCAACGTCAATCAAGTCATTGATGCCATCCAGCCATCTCATCCTCTGTCGTCCCTTTCTCCTCCTGCCCGCAATCCCTCCCAGCATCAGAGTCTTTTCCAATGAGTCAACTCTTTGCATGAGGTGGCCAGAGTACTGAAGTTTCAGCTTTAGCATCATTCCTTCCAAAGAAATCCCAGGGCTGATCTCCTTCAGAATGGACTGGTTGGATCTCCTTGCAGTCCAAGGGACTCTCAAGAGTCTTCTCCAATACCACACTTCAAAAGCATCAATTCTTTGGCGCTCAGCTTTCTTCACAGTCCAACTCTCACTTCCATACATGACCACAGGAAAAACCATAGCCTTGACTAGACGGACCTTAGTCGGCAAAGTAATGTCTCTGCTTTTGAATATGCTATCTAGGTTGGTCATAACTTTTCTTCCAAGAGTAAGTGTCTTTTAATTTCATGGCTGCAATCACCATCTGCAGTGATTTTGGAGCCCCCCAAAATAAAGTCTGACACTGTTTCCACTGTTTCCCCATCTATTTCCCATGAAGTGATGGGACCAGATGCCATGATCTTCATTTTCTGAATGTTGAGCTTTAAACCAAATTTTCACTCTCCACTTTCACTTTTATCAAGAGGCTTTTGAGTTCCTCTTCACTTTCTGCCATAAGGGTTGTGTCATCTGCATATCTGAAGTTATTGATATTTCTCCCAGCAATCTTGATTCCAGCTTGTGTTTCTTCCAGTCCAGTGTTTCTCATGATGTACTCTGCATAGAAGTTAAATAAGCAGGGTGACAATATACAGCCTTGACGTACTCCTTTTCCTCTTTGAAACCAGTCTGTTGTTCCATGTCTGGTTCTAACTGTTGCTTCCTGACCTGCATACAGATTTCTCAAGAGGCAGGTCAGGTGGTCTGGGATTCCCATCTCTTTCAGAATTTTCCACAGTTTATTGTGATCCACACAGTCAAAGGCTTTGGCATAGTCAATAAAGCAGAAATAGATGTCTTTCTGGAACTCTCTTGCTTTTTCCATGATCCAGTGGATGTTGTCAATTTGATCTCTGGTTCCTCTGCCTTTTCTAAAATCAGCTTGAACATCAGGAAGTTCACGGTTCACATATTGTTGAAGCCTGGCCTGGAGAATTTTGAGCATTACTTTACTAGCATGTGAGATGAGTGCAATTGTATGGTAGTTTGAACATTCTTTGGCATTGCCTTTCTTTGGGATTGGAATGAAAACAGACCTTTTCCAGTCCTGTCGCCACTGCTGAGTTTTCCAAATTTGCTGGCATATTGAGTGCAGCACTTTCACAGCATCATCTTTCAGGGTTTGAAATAGCTCAACTGGAGTTCCCACACCTTCACTAGCTTTGTTCATAGTGATGCTTTCTAAGGCCTACTTGACTTCGCATTTCAGGATGTCTGGTTCTAGATGAGTGATCACACCATCATGATTATCTGGGTCGTGAAGATCTTTTTTGTGTGGTTCTTCTGTGTATTCCTGCCACCTCTTCTTAATATCTTCTGCTTCTGTTAGGTCCAGACCATTTCTGTCCTTTATCAAGCCCATCTTTGCATGAAATGTTCCCTTGGTATTTCTAATTTTCTTGAAGAGATCTCTAGTCTCTCCCATTCTGTTCTTTTCCTCTATTTCTTTGCATTGATAGCTGAAGAAGGCTTTCTTATCTCTTCTTGCTATTCTTTGGCACTCTGCATTCAGATGCTTATATCTTTCCTTTTCACCTCTCTTCTTTTCACAGCTATTTGTAAGGCCTCTCCAGACAACCATTTTTCTTTTTTGCATTTCTTTTCCACAGGGATGGTCTTGATCCCTGTCTCCTGTACAATGTCACGAACCTCATTCCATAGTTCATCATGCACTCTATCTATCAGATCTAGGCCCTTAAATCTATTTCTAACTTCCACTGTACGAACAGAATGAAAAGACAAAATGATAGGATGTTGAAGGAGGAACTCCCCAGGTCATTAGGGGCCCAACATGCTACTGGAGATCAGTGGAGAAGTAACTGCAGAAAGAATGAAGGGATGGAGCCAAAGCAAAAACAATACCAAAGTGTGGATGTGACTGGTGATAGAAGCAAGGTCCAGTGCTGGAAAGAGGAATATTGCATAGGAACTTGGAATGTCAGGTCCATGAATCAAGGCAAATTGGAAGTGGTCAAGCAAGAGATGGCAAGGGTGAATGTCGACATTCTAGGAATCAGTGAACTAAAATGGACTGGAATGGGTGAATTTAACTCAGATGGCCATTACATCTACTACTGCAGGCAGGAATCCCCCAGAAGAAATGGAGTAGCCATCATGGTCAGCAAAAGGGTCCAAAATGCAGTACTTGGATGCAGTCTCAAAAATGACAGAATGATCTCTGTTCATTTCCAAGGCAAACCATTCAATATCACAGTAATCCAATTCTATGCCCCAACCAGTAATGCTGAAGAAGCTGAAGTTGAACGGTTCTTTGAAGACCTACAAGACCTTTTAGAACTAACACCCCCAAAAAGAAGTCCTTTTCATTATAGGAGACTGGAATGCAAAAGCAGGAAGTCAAGAAACACCTGGAGTAACAGGCAAATTTGGCCTTGGAACGTGGAATGAAGCAGGGCAAAGACTAATAGAGTTTTGCCAAGAAAATGCACTAGTCATAGCAAACACCTCTTCTAACAACACAAGAGAAGACTCTACACATGGACATCACCAGATGGTCAACACTGAAATCAGACTGATTATATTCTCTGCAGCCAAAGATGGAGAAGCTCTATACAGTCATCAAAAACAAGACCAGGAGCTGACTGTGGCTCAGATCATGAACTCCTTATTACCAAATTCAGACTTAAATTGAAGAAAGTAGGGAAAACCACTAGACCATTCAGGTATGACATAAATAAAATCCTGAGGGCTAGAGCCTGGATTTAGTCATCACCAAGATATGCAGATGATACTACCCTTGTGGCAGAAAGTGAAAAGGAACTAAAAAGCCTCTTGATGAAAGTGAAAGTGGAGAGTGAAAAAGTTGGCTTAAACTCAACATTCAGAAAACGAAGATCATGGCATCTGGTCCCATCACTTCATGGGAAATAGATGGGGAAACAGTGGAAATAGTATCAGACCTTATTTTTTTGGGCTCCAAAATCACTGCATATGGTGACTGCAGCCATGAAATTAAAAGACGCTTACTCCTTTAAAGAAAAGTTATGACCAACCTAGATAGCATATTGAAAAGAAGAGACATTACTTTGCTGACTAAGGTCCGTCTAGTCAAGGCTATGGTTTTCCTAGTGGTCATGTATCGATGTGAGAGTTGGACTGTGAAGAAGGCTGAGTGCCAAAGAATTGATGCTTTTGAACTGTGGTGTTGGAGAAGACTCTTGAGAGTCCCTTGGACTGCAAGGAGATCCAACCAGTCAATTCTGAAGGAGATCAGCCCTGGGATTTCTTTGGAAGGAATGATGCTAAATCTGAAACTCCAGTACTCTGGCCACCTCATGAGAAGAGTTGACTCATTGGAAAAGACTCTGATGCTGGGAGGGATTGAGGGCAGGAGGAGAAGGTGATGACAGAGGATGAGATGGCTGGATGGCATCACTGACTCGATGGACTTGAGTCTGAGTGAACTCCAGGAGTTGGTGATGGACAGGAAGGCCTGGCTTGCTGCAATTCATGGGGTTGCAAGTAGTCGGACATGACTGAGTAACTGAAATGAACTGAACTGAACTGAAATCCATAGAGTGCATACATGAAAGAGAAGTAAACTCATGTCTTGTTTAAGCCAATGTAATTTTGTTCTTTTAATCATTCACAGCCAAGTATAATCCTAACTAATGTAAAATTCTTCTCCTTTGCCATTACAGAGTTGAAAACCACTCTATTTCTGAACAGATGATTATACAGATACCATGTGAAAGGGCTAACACATTAAAGGAAGTTTATGAATGGAAGAAAATTGGGAAATAGTCTTAAACTGGTGCTGTGTTCTCAGTTTTCAGTGTTAGAAGGTTTTGTAAGGTGTGAAGGCAGGAAGAAGGCTGTGTAATTTGACTATCTGATTTCAAAACTTGCTTGAGTGACTCATAGATGTGTGACCTCAGGTAAGGAAATATTCTCCCTAAACCAGAGTTTTGAAATCTGTAAAATGGAAATGAAAGTATTTACTTTGCAGGGTTGTTTTGAGAATTAGGTAGAATGTCTGCAATGAGCCTGGTACTTAGAGGATACTCATTCCTGGGTGTTATTATAATCATCATACAGCAGATTTGGAATGATTAAGGAAAAGCTCTATGTTGCCCTGTCCCAGAGCCACAAAGCTGATTACATATGGGTCAGGGGTTCTTGGAAAGAGCTTTGCTACAGAAGGCAAGGAATGTTATTACTGGTAACAGAAATTGAGAGCATATCATTTATACCCTGTAATTGAGATGAAATTTGGAATATCGATCAACAATATTCCTCCAACATCCATTTTAAAAGTCTCTAGATGAAAAACTTAGGCACAAAAGTAAAAGCATTCATTGATGCTGTTAATAGTCATAGCAACATGTAAGATAATAGTAAAAATGATGAAAGTGGCAATTCTACTGAAATGTGGGCTGAAGCATACCTATTAAATGGAATCCATAGTTAAAACAGCCTGGGTTTTTCATAGTTCTCTAAGGAAGAGCAGTTAAACCCCAGATTTTGTCTTTATTGACAGCAATATAGAAGTTATGCCTTTCACAGACCAAAAACAATCAGTGACACAGCTGTCAGAACTTCAAGGTCAGAATAAAAGAGTAGATACTATAATTTTAAGGAAAATTAGAGATGTTTATGTGATGACTTGGTTAAAAAAAATGGCTTGTGAACTCCTCAAAGCATATGAGTAAAATTTTGACTTTGTACTGTGTGAAATCTCCATGAAATTTTTGATACTTTGAGCCTAATACCTAGCATGTATTTCCAATTTGTTATATGCTTTGATACATCTTAACTAATTTAGTTATTGTATTCATTTCCCATTATTGTATAACAAATGACAAATGACTGTAAACTTGACTGATTATTCCCTCACAGTTTTCATGGGTCAGAAGTCTGGGCACAACTTAGCTGGGTTCTCTGCTTAGGGTCTCATAAGGGTGTAATTAAGGTGTCAGCTAGGCTATATTCCCATCTGGAGAATCAACTGGGAAAGAACCTGATTTCAAGCTCACCCAGGTTATTGGCAGAATTAATTTCATGTTGTTGTAGGACTGAGAGCCCTGGTTTCTTGTTGGGGCCTGAGCTACCAGACACTCAGCTCCTGGAGGCTGCCCATAGTTCCTTGGCACATGGGCTTTTCCAACTTGCCCACTGACTTCACCAAGTTGGCACGAAGAGTTTTAGGGAGGGTCTATTAGCAAGATGAAATCTAATATAACATATATATATGATCATGGAGTAACCTGTAATTTTCACCATATTCAACTGGTTAGAAGTAAGTCACATGTCCTGCCCACACTCAAAGGGAGGGGATTACAAACAAAGTCACGGACATTAGGAAGAAGGGATCGTAGTGGGTCACCTGGAGTGTGTCAGCCACAGTTATCAACACAGTCCTTTGATAAGGCTGAGTAAATGTTCTTACTTCCTTTACAAGAAAGAAGACATTGATGTTCAATTAGAGAGGTTAAATGAACTGATACTGAAGATAACACAGTTTCAAATAACAGGTGGTAATGTTAAACCCAGGATCCCTAGGTCTTGGTTCTACACTCTTGTCTACAAAAAAGATGCATGACGTGAGAATTACGTTTTATTTGGGGCAAAATGAGGACTGCAGCCCAGGAGACAGCACCTCAGAGAGCTCTGAGAGACTGCTCTGAAGAGGCAGTAGGGGAAGGTCAATGTATAAGACTGGGTGAAGGGAGAGTTCAAGCACTCATTTTTTAAAAAAAATATAAATTTATTTATTTTAATTGGAGGCTAATTACTTTACAATATTGTATTGATTTTGCCATACATTGACATGAATCCGCCATGGGTGTACATGTGTTCCCCATCCTGAACCCCTCTCCCACCTCCCTCCCCATACCATCCCTCAGGGTCATCCCAGTGCACCAGCCCCAAGCATCCTGTATCGTGCATTGAACCTGGACTGGTGATTCGTTTCACATATGATAATATACATGTTTCAATGCCATTCTCCCAAATCATCCCACCCTCTCCCTCTCCCACAGAGTCCAAAAGACTATTATATACATCTGCGTCTCTTTTGCTGTTTCGCATACAAGGTTATTGTTACCATCTTTCTAAATTCCATATATATGTGTTATTATACTGTATTGGTGTTTTTCTTTCTGGCTTACTTCACCCTGTATAATAGGCTCCAGTTTCATCCATGTCATTAGAACTGATCCAAGTGTCACATGTACACCCGTGGTGGATTCATGTCAATGTATGGCAAAACCAATACAGTATTGTAAAGTAAAATAAAGTAAAAAAAAAAAAAAAAAAAGAACTGATCCAAATTTATTCTTTTTAATGGCTGAATAATACTCCATTCTGTATATGTACCACAGCTTTCTTATCCATTCATCTGCTGATGGACATCTAGGTTGCTTCCATGTCCTGGCTATTATAAACAGTGCTGCGATGAACACTGGGGTACATGTGTCTCTTTCAATTCTGGTTTCCTTGATGTGTATCCCCAGCAGCGGGATTGCTGGGTCATAAGGCAGTTCTATTTCCAGTTTTTTTAAGGAATCTCCAACTGTTCTCCATAGTGGCTGTACTAGTTTGCATTCCCACCAACAGTGTAAGAGGGTTCCCTTTTCTCCACACCCTCTCCAGCATTTATTGCTTGTAGACTTTTGGATCACAGCCATTCTGACTGGTGTGAAACGGCACCTCATTGTGGTTTTGATTTGCATTTCTCTGATAATGAGTAATGTTGAACATCTTTTCATGTGTTTGTTGGCCATCTGTATGTCTTCTTTGAAGAAATGTATATTTAGTTCTTTGGCCCATTTTTTGATTCAGTTCAGTACAGTTCAGTTGCTCAGTCGTGTCCAACTCTTTGCGACCCCATGAATCGCAGCACGCCAGGCCTCCTTGTCCATCACCATCTCCCGGAGTTCACTCAGACTCACGTCCATCGAGTCAGTGATGCCATCCAGCCATCTCATCCTTGGTCGTCCCCTTCTCCTCCTGCCCCTAATCCCTCCCAGCATCAGAGTCTTTTCCAATGAGTCAACTCTTCTCATGAGGTGGCCAAAGTACTGGAGCTTCAGCTTTAGCATCATTCCTTCCAAAGAAATCCCAGGGCTGATCTCCTTCAGAATGGACTGGTTGGATCTCCTTGCAGTCCAAGGGACTCTCAAGAGTCTTCTCCAACACTACACTTCAAAAGCATTAATTCTTCGGTGCTCAGCCTTCTTCACAGTCCAACTCTCACATCCATACATGACCACAGGAAAAACCATAGCCTTGACTAGATGGACCTTAGTCGGCAAAGTAATGTCTCTGCTTTTGAATATGCTATCTAGGTTGGTCATCACTTTTCTTCCAAGGAGTAAGCGTCTTTTAATTTCATGGCTGCAGTCACCATCTGCAGTGATTTTGGAGCCCCCCAAAATAAAATCTGACACTGTTTCCACTGTTTCCCCATCTATTTCCCATGAAGTGATGGGGCCAGATGCCATGATCTTTGTTTTCTGAATGCTGAGGTTTAAGCCAACTTTTTCCACTCTCCTCTTTCACTTTCATCAAGAGGCTTTTTGATTGGGTTGTTTATTTTTCTGGAATTGAGCTGCAGGAGTTGCTTGTATATTTTTGAGATTAGTTGTTTGTCAGTTGCTTCATTTGCTATTATTTTCTCCCATTCTGAAGGCTGTCTTTTCACTTTGCTTATAGTTTCCTTTGTTGTGCAGAAGCTTTTAATTTTAACTAGGTCCCATTTGTTTATTTTTGCTTTTTTTCCCAATATTCTGGGAGGTGGGTCATAAAGGATCCTGCTGTGATTTATGTCAGAGAGTGTTTTCCCTATGTTCTCCTCTAGGAGTTTTATAGTTTCTGGTCTTACATTTAGATCTTTAATCCATTTGGAGTTTATTTTTGTGTATGGTATTAGAAAGTGATCTAGTTTCATTCTTTTACAAGTGGTTGACCAGTTTTCCCAGCACCATTGTTAAAGAGATTGTCTTTTCTCCATTGTATATTCTTGCCTCCTTTGTCAAAGATAAAGTGTCCAAAGATAAAGTGGACTTATCTCTGGGCTTTCTATTTTGTTCCATTGATCTATATGTCTGTCTTTGTGCCAGTACCATACTGTCTTGATGACTGTGGCTTTGTAGTAGAGCCTGAAGTCAGGCAGGTTGATGCCTCCAGTTCCATCTTCTTTCTCAAGATTGCTTTGGCTATTTGAGTTTTTTTGTATTTCTGTACAAATTGTGAAATTATTTATTCTAGCTCTGTGAAAAATATCATTGGTAGCTTGATAGGGATTACATTGAATCTATAGATTGCTTTGGGTAGTATACTCATTTTCACTATATTGATTCTTCCAATCCATGAACACAGTATATTTCTCCATCTATTAATGTCCTCTTTGATTTCTTTCACCAGTGTTTCATAGTTTTCTATATATAGGTCTTTTGTATCTTTAGGTAGATATATTCCTAAGTATTTTATTCTTTTTGTTGAAATGGTGAATGGAATTGTTTCCTTAATTTCACTTTCTATTTTCTCATTATTAGTGTACAGGGATGCAAAGGATTTCTGTGTGTTGATTTTATATCCTGCAACTTTACTATATTCATTGATTAGCTCTAATAATTTTCTGGTGGAGTCTTTAGGGTTTTCTATGTAGAGGATCATGTCATCTGCAAACAGTGAGAGTTTTACTTTTTCTTTTCCAATTTTGATTCCTTTTATTTCTTTTTCTGCTCTGATTGCTGTGGCCAAAACTTCCAGAACTATGTTGAATAGTAGCAGTGAAAGGGTGGTGGGCACCCTTGTCTTGTTCCTGACTTTAGGGGAAATGCTTTCATTTTTCCTCCATTGAGGATAATGTTTGCTATGGGTTTGTCATATGTAGCTTTAATTGTGTTGAGGTATGTTCCTTCTATTTCTGCTTTCTGGAGGGTTTTTATAAAAAATGAATGTTGAATTTTGTCAAAGGCTTTCTCTGCATCTATTGAGATAATCATATGGCTTTTATTTTTCAATTTGTTAATGTGGTATATTACATTGATGGATTTGTGGATATTGAAGAATCCTTGCATCCCTGGGATAAAGCCCACTTGGTCACATTGTATGATCTTTTTAATGCAAGCATTCATTTTACGAAACGTTTTCTGTTAGTTGCAGGGAGCTGATGTCACCATGAAGTGATTTAGTGCTTTTATAGATATGAGGAGATGCAAGGATTTGGATCATGAAATCAGTTCCTGAAAACATCTAACTATCTAAAGACCAGTTTCACCAGTTTCCGTGAAGTCCAGAGTGCCTCACTCTCCACCCTGAACTCCCTCAGGATGTGTCAAAGGTCATCAGCTGAAGCAGCACAGGGTTCAGTCTCTGTAGAGGCAGATGGCAAATGGCAAGTGCCAATTTGTAGCTGACACTCTAACCATCAATATCTGTCTAAAGTATCTTTGTATCTACTCATCCATCCATTCATGCATCCAACCATCCTAGTCCAATGTTCTTTTTACTACATCATAATGCTTCTTGTATAAATGTGAGTAATCTCTTTGTCTCTTCAGTGGGGCTTCCCTGATGGTTCAGCTGTTAAAGAACTCGCCTGCCAATGCAGGAGACACAAGAGGCATGAGTTCAATCTCTGAGTTTGAACTCCAGGGAAGATCCCCTGGAGAATAAAGTAGCAACCCGCTCCAGTATTCTTGCCTGGAAAATTCCAGGGACAGAGAAGCCTGGTGGGCTGTAGACCATGGGGTCGCACAGAGTCAGACATGACTGCACACACACAGTCTTTATTAGACAGGTTAGGGTAGTGTCTTCCGTGGTAAAAAAAAAAAAAAAAAAAAAAGGAAAAAAAAAAAGAAAAAATAACTTCAAAATCTCAATTACTTAACACAAAAAGGGTTTATTTCTTGTTTGTATTATATATCCATTTCAGGTCAGTTGGGTTCTTTGTTCCACATTTTCTTTCTTGATGACCCCAGCTGATGTTGTAGTCACCTCGTGAATGCTGTCAATCCCTAATCTAGAGGAAAAAGAGGGCTCTGGTGAGTCTTGCAATGGCAAAGAAATGCAGTGACCTGGCAGGGACACATATCATATTTGCTTAACACTTAGTTCAGAACTGTTCAAATGTCTCTACCCAACCATAACAGGGCCAAGAACTCCAATTCAGTGGACTTGATCACAATTTTTACATTCTATTCTTCAGTTCAATTCAGTTCAGTTCAGTTCAGTCACTCAGTCTTGTCCGGCTCTTTGCGACCCCATGAATCTCAGCACACCAGGCCTCCCTGTCCATCACCATCTCCCGGAGTTCACTCAGACTCATGTCCATTGAGTCAGTGATGCCATCCAGCCATCTCATCCTCTGTCGTCCCCTCTCCTCCTGCCCCCAGTCCCTCCCAGCATCAGAGTCTTTTCCAATGAGTCAACTCTTCTCATGAGGTGGCCAAAGTACTGGAGTTTCAGCTTTAGCATCATTCCTTCCAAAGAAATCCCAGGGTTGATCTCCTTCAGAATGGACTGGTTGGATCTCCTTGCAGTCCAAGGGACTCTCAAGAGTCTTCTCCAACACCACACTTCAAAAGCATCAATTCTTTGGCACTCAGCCTTCTTTACAGTCCAACTCTCACATCCATACATGACCACTGGAAAAACCATAGCCTTGACTAGACAGACCTTAGTCGGCAAAGTAATGTCTCTGCTTTTGAATATGCTATCTAGGTTGGTCATAACTTTTCTTCCAAGGAGTAAGCGTCTTTTAATTTCATGGCTGCAATCACCATCTGCAGTGATTTTGGAGCACCAAAAAATAAAGTCTGACACTGTTTCCACTGTCACCCCATCTATTTGCCATGAAGTGATGGGACCAGATGCAATGATCTTCGTTTTCTGAATGTTGAGCTTTAAGCCAACATTCTATTCTTAATGATGTTATTTTCAGCCATTCTCAGTAAACCATTCACCAAAACTTGTTGCACTCTTGGGATCTTAAACCTAGACCCAGACTGTGTAAACTAATGCCTCTGTAAAATAAAGCAAGTCATTGATAATACCATGATGAATGCCACCAGGGGAGAGCAGGGTGGGGAAATATGATTAGATCCTTGAGTATTCCCCTGGGTGTCTTTCTTCAGAGATTCTGTAGGCACTGATCTAAATTCAATTAGCAATCATCACAAAAAAAGGAAACATTAATGGAAAAAATGGATCAAAGGATTAGACATGACTAAATCCAGCAGGAAAAGCAGAGCTGACCATTCTCAAGGTGAATAATTATCTGAAGAAAGGTGAACAACAGTGACACAACCCATCAGTTGCGCACCCATTTTGGCTCCATGTGAAAGCTGCAACAAGTGAGCTAAAATATTCATGCCACAGTAAGCCATCTCAGAAGAATACTGTGTTACTACAACATTCTCAGTGGGGAGCCTGCACTGTTGGAACAAGGTATTAAGGAACAAAGAAGCAGCTGGACTAAATACATGTTCACAGCAGAAGGAATATTTTTCATCCCACCACCATATTCTATTTCATTATTTCAGACATTTCTGTCACCTTATGGACTAAATTGTAGTCAACTTTGTTATGTGTAAATTTCATCATCACTATAGCACAGTAAAGAAACTTTCTTGAGAACAAGGACAATGGTAAATTAGGAGAGGAAAATCCTGGGAATTATCTTCTTTATTAGTAAAATCCACAACCTCTAAGATTTAACCCCAAATAGAGTATGTGCTGGCCAGGAGGTGACTTGATCACGTAAGCCTCCTTCTGCTCCTGAGAAGTTTCACAATTCATATGCTTCTTGGGACCCTAGTTAGACTGTGCAACCCGTGAGTTTCTGCAGCATTTCTGGTTCACCCTTTAGGATCTGATTCATACCTAAGCATGCCATGCAATCCACCCCTTTAAAATGTAAACTGTTTTTAGTATGTGGAAGTTGCACAGTTGTGTACGACCCTTTGTGACCCCATGGAAATCCATGGAATTCTCCAAACCAGAATACTGGAGTGGGTAGCTGTTCCCTTCTCCAGGGGATCTTTCCAACCCAGGGATCAAATCCAGGTCTCTGGCATTGCAAGCGGATTCTTTACCAGCTGAGCAGTAAGGGAAGTCTTCTGAATATTGGAGTGTGTAGCCTATCCCTTCTCCAGGGAATATAATTTTTTTGGTATATTCACATATATATATGCAACCATCATAGTAAATTTTACTTATTTATTTTTGGTGCACTGTGCAGCTTGTTGGATCTTAGTTCCCTGACCAAGGATTGAACCTGGTCCCTCAGCAGTGAAAGCTCAGAGTCCTAACTACTGGTCTGCCAGGGAATTTCCACCATAGTCAATTTAGAACATTTAATCATCTCAAAAAGAGAGTCTGTACCCTTTAGATACCATTCCTTATCCCTAATCTTCCTTCCCCACCCTAAATAACATTCAGACACAAGTGTTTGTGTGGACATATGTTTTCATTGCTCAGAAATATACACCCAGGAGTGGAATTCCTGGCTCATACGGTAATTCTATGTTGGATCATTTGAGGTACTACCATCTGGTTCGTTTCCCAAATGGCCACATCATTTTACATTCCCATCTGCAGTATATGAAAGTCCCAATTTATCCATATCCTCACTAATACTCATTATTATGTGCCTTATTTGATTCCAGCCATCCTAGTGGATGTGAAGGGTATTGATTGTAGTTTTGATTTGCATTTTCCTAATGATTAGTGGTGTTGAGCCCCTTTTTTAATGTGCTTACTGGCTATTTACTTCCTTAGAGAAATGTCTATTGAGATCCTTTCTCCATTATAAATTCGGGATTTTTAAAAAAATTATTAAGTTGTAAGAGTACTTTATATATTCTAGATATAATCACTTATCAGATATATGATTTACAACTATTTTCTCCCATTCTGTGGGTTGACCCTCTGATTAATGATGCCTTTTGTTTTTCACTTCCATAAATTAGCAGAATTAAGCAGAAGAGGCCCTAATATACTTTGTTTCTCTCTTTTTATGTATTTTTCCACCTCTGAAGTCTAGAGTCAGACAGAAGCCTTTTGATCAAAAAATACTTAATCATTTTTCTAACCCAGGGGAAGCATGAAACCTAAAAGACAAACTTTGGGATCAAAAGAGGCTTATTTTAGCCTGGTGCTCTGCATAGGCCTTCCTGGTTGGAAAGGGACACAGTAGGAGAAAAAAATAATTTCTCAGTATCCTTCAAATTTTATCTTCAGAACATGGATACAAATTTGTTTGGAAATTCCCAGACTATTCAAACCCCTTGTTTATTACATTATTGCCGGGGTCCAGCTCCGGTGGATCCAGGGAATTCAAAGCGGGGACGGAGTTGGCATCTAGAAAAGGACTATCTAATTAGAAATATAAAGAGAGATTAGGAAAGAATAGTGTAGTAGGAAAATTAGTGGAGAAAAGAGGCTGAATAACTTGGTTTACGCGGAAAACCAATAAAACTCCGAGACAAGGAGTTTGCACCGTCTACGTAGGCCACCGGCGCCTGCTTGAATAGCGGAGGGTGCCCTGCCTTGGGCTCCCTCTCGTGTGGGTCTTAGAAGCCAGGGCAAATAAGTAGACACAGTGAGCCTCCATGCTCCAAATGGGAATTCAGCCAGAAAAGGGAGAAAAGAATGACATGGGGGAGCCAAGCGTCGGTGCCAGACCCACAACTTTATTTTCAAAAGCAGCTTATATACCCCAAGTTGTACATAAAGAAGTAATGGAATATGCAGAGTTATGCAGGGGCAGCAGTCCTGACCCTTATTGAGACCAGGCTTTCCTTTTGCATACCTTCCCGTATACAAAAGGTCTTATGTGGTTTTACATCATCTTCTGGCCAGGGGGCCTGTTAACATTTTTATGGCTCTTTTCCTAGATAAATGTCTATCAACCAGAAAACTCTTTTTCCCTTGGAGTGTTTTTTCTTTAATCTGCATCACTCTCAAAGTACTAAATAAAGTTACATTCCTGTAGAACAAAGGTGCAGTGGGTTATAACAAAGAAAATACTTAACTCAAAGATCTAATGTTGCTAATACCAGGGCTACTACCTGTTTTTTCTACATACCAACTATATCAACAAATAAAAGATATGAAAATTTGGCAGCAAGTATTGGCTCAACAAATGAAACCCTTAATCAGTCCTATTCTAATGATTTTGACTCCTCGGAAGCCCCTACATTCCTAGGATGTTTTAAGCTTCCCGTGCCTCTTGCAGTCGGGAGGCCACAAACAATCACATGCGCAGCTGTAAGTGTCCGGCAGGCAGGCTAGAAAGTCATCGGAGGGGTTTTTGGATTGAAACACTGTTATTATGCCCAGGAGACTCATTATCTAAAAGCTCTAAATTAACTTTTTGCAGAAAAAGGTGGTGGGGGGAAAGCCCCTTGTTAATGTCAGAAGAGTAGGTGGAAAGCATAACACAGTAAAGCAGGCAGACTCTGG
This sequence comes from Ovis canadensis, assembly GCF_042477335.2. Taxonomy (NCBI): domain Eukaryota; kingdom Metazoa; phylum Chordata; class Mammalia; order Artiodactyla; family Bovidae; genus Ovis; species Ovis canadensis. The sequence goes on along the minus strand of NC_091250.1, from coordinate 106,874,360 downwards.
TTTGGGGGCAGATGCATGAGCAGATCCAGCGAGGCTCCCTTAAGGCCTGACTTGCCTTTGCCTATTGGGCCCCTTAACCTCATGACCTTTACCACGGGCGGGACTCCTCGTGCTGGCTCCCAGCACACTATATTTGTGAAACTTCTGGATTGTGACCAGATTAGATTGATTAATCACCACTTGGTCGCATGAGCAGCAAGGAAGGGGAAAATAATAGACTTCAGAATAAAATCCCAGAACAAAGGAGGAATCCCAACAGCTCTGTCAAGTATATTTACACAATTCAACCATTTATACTGCAATTCAATAACCAGATTGTGAACAATGGGAAGTGAGAGGCTCTGTTGGCTGCTTTTGTGGAGATGCTGGGGTGGAATTGGGGAAGAACATGCAGGAAAGCCTTGGAGTCCACAGTTCATGACAAAGGAAGTGAGAAGAGAATGTAGCAGGGATAGAGAAGGGGAGAATGCATTCAGGGCAATAAAAGAGGCACAAGACACAGAGTCATAGGGATTGAAGAAATCCTAGATGAATGGGAACTCAGGAACAAGCTGAGGAAGTTCTGAAAAGCTGCAGCATATTAGCTGAGTCTTGAGATGGTGTTGGGATTCCAGAGGTGGAAATAGAGAGAGTACTGCCAACATGTGAAGAGTTTGAAGGAGAGGATTGTGGGTTGGTTCAGCTAGAATCCATGGTACCTGCATGGGAGAGGCTGGAGGTGAGGTTGGGAATCTGCCTGTCCTAGAGCGAAAAGGGCTGTAAACATTAAAGAAAACTTGCCCCAAATTTTTGAGGCTACAGGGAGCCACTGAGTGGTTAGCAAGGAGCATTTGGCACCTGGCTGCAGGATGAGTGGAGAGAGCCCTGATACAGGGTGGCATTGAAGACTTCTTTGAGGCCACTATGTGGGACCAGAGTGAGATCAGGCTTTGGTGAGAAAATACAGCCCTTGTGGAATGACAGGCTGCTGAAGCTTAGCAACTGAAACAGGACATACTCCTTGGCTGAAGTTGCCACCTTTGTTATCAGGAAGATGGCAGATACAGAAGAAAAGATGACGGCAGATGGAAGATAGGCAGCATCCATTGTCCCCGTGCTCAAAACTAATCAAGTGCATTAAGTCACATGGGAGCTTTACAATCAGTGCCATGGCTTTGAGAGTGCCAGTTGGCAGAGCACAACAGGTGATGGAATAAGATACTGCATGCAACTGGCTGTGCTGAAACAGTCACCTCCTGGGAGGACTTTCCCAGGGAAATGGGTGGTGGGGAGTGGAGGGGAGGAGAGGCAAGATGTCCCTCTGCCATCTGAGCTGCCTACACCTCACCTCGAAACTGCGGGAGTGAAATTCGGCAACTCCAGCAAACTGGATCTCTGTGAGAGGGCCACAAAGCAGACCCTTAGCTTCTTCACCTGTAAAATGGCAGGTATTTTGAGGACTAAATTAAATAATTCATGTGCAGTCCTTGGTAGGCGCTCTTGGAAAGTAGCACTGTTACCGTTCCCTAGAGCTGCTCCAGGGACAGCGTGCCTGCGGGGTTTGGGGGGACCCTTCATTTCAGAGCCCTGTTCTTCTGTCTCTGGAAGGTGTCAGGACACCTGGCTGTTTTGTGTTTGAGGCTGGAGTGCCAAGGCTGCCTTGTGAATTAATGTGATGCTAACTCAAGACTTTCATGCAAGTTGCTTTATCTACCGTGCAACCTTTCCTTGCCTTCCTCGATGTGGTCTGACTCTTGTGTTTCCTATTTCTTGGCTTTCCTCTCCCCAACATGGAGAAAGGCTGGCAAGGCTCAGGGGTCTGGGAACCTAATCTGGGACCCAATCAGCATTTGGTTGCTAATTAGAGGGGAAGAAGAAAGTAGAAAACCTAACCACATTTTGGAGAGACACGCAAAGTCCAGGGGAACAGTAAAGCAGGTACTCAGTTTGTTGGGGGACCACACAGGGCATCTGGGCTGCTTGGGTACCAGGAGACTAGCCAGAATCCTTCTTTCCTTGTTTTGCTTCCCTCTATCCTAGCTTCTATAGGAGAAAGAACAAGACAGACCTTGCCTTGCAGAAAACTCTAAGAGGGAGAAAGGCATGCACACAAATGACCCCAATGGGGAGGGATGATTATCCCAGAAGAGACTCAGATGATTTGATCTGTAGTTCAGAGTGGGGGGCAATGCTGACTGGAAGGATTTCAGAAGGCTTCAAGGAGGAAGTTACAATGAGCTGGGTTCTGAAGGATTTGTAAGATTTAGAGGTTAAGTAAGTTAAAGTAAGTTAAGTAAGTTAAATTTGTAAGTTAAAGAGGAAGGTAACAACTCAAAAAAATATTGAAAGGAAAAAAATGATAGTTGTATAAAGGAATGACTCCTTTATTTTGGTCAAATTTCCAAGAGTGTGAAGGGAAGAAGGGGCCAGATTAGGGAGGAGTTTGGAAACTAGGGTGGGGATTTGGGGCTTTAGTCCATAGCGATAGGGAGCAGGAGTGCTATCAGCAGAATTGTTTGAGGAAGATGAATCCATTCATGTCAGGTAGAATGGGTGAGTAAGGGCAAGGGAGCAGGGATATGCCATGAAAGTATTGCGATGGTCCAAAAGAGCTAAGGCTATGAACTCAGTGCTGTTAAGGAGATGAAGGGTGTTAGAGATGAATGGGGTTGGCGCTATGGAGTTAGAATGAGTAGAAATGGGTAACTGATTGAATATAGGGCTTAAGCAGGAAAGGAAAAATCAAGAATGACTTTTCTGCCTTTTTGCCCCTGAGGTTGTCCAACGCCACTTGTTCCTTAAGGGTACTGGCTCCTCTTGGATGAACAAATAATTTTATAATCTTCCTCTTCTGTGGGTTCCATCCCACTTCCCTCTTCCATCCCCACTCACCACTTGATCTGATGATGGTGTGAAAATCTATTCCATTCATCTTCATAGTCACATACAAGGAAGTGTTCTGTTTATGTAATGGACCAGGGCAATTTTACTGCCACTTTTCCTGAGGATTTTGCATCTGGAAAGGATTTCACAATGTCATTTACACTGTGGGAAAAGAATCAAGTTTTTATCAGTTTTGATGGTGGTACATGGGTTATTAGGTTGATAAATTTGGTAGGGTGGAAAGCGGAGGGAATAGATGCGTGGGGGTATTGCTGACAATAGGCTTTGTGAGTGTGATGATTTTTCACTTGTTTGCTGTGATGCCTCTTTCAGAACCATGCTCAGTTACACCTGGGGCAGCAACTGCTTGTCTGAATTGACCCACCTGCCCAGTTTGCACGGGAATACTGCCATTTTCTAACTCCACTTGGGGTCTTGTTTGCAGCCATTTGGTGACAAACAATAGGCCAAACATCTCTCTTCCTTTGAAATTTCTCATCAAACTTTTTTGGGGTGCTTCACAAAGGTGCATTCCTCAGTCTGAGTCACGGCCATGGCTCAGTGGTTGGCCCCACATGTCTTCTTCATTCTAAGACCTATGCAGAGAAGCTGCTGCAATCTTGGTCTCATAGCTGAGGGAAGAAGAGCAACAAAGGATGGACCTATGCAATGGCTTTCAAGTTTCTGCTCAGAAATGGCACATGACTTAAAACAGTTTCTTACCACCTATCACCTTGTCTCAAAGATAATGCTACATAATATGTATTTTTTGTTCTTATAGCAAGAAGCCATTTCTCTATTTTTTAAAATATTTTTTATGTGGACCATTTAAAAATCTTTATTTAATTTGTTACAATATTGTTTCTGCTTTATGTTTTGTTTTTCTTTTTGGCCCCAAGGCACATGCCATCTTAGGTCTCCAATCAAGAATTGAACCCACACCCCTTAAATTGGAAGATGAAGTGTTTTTTCAAAAAATATATATACTTATTTGGCTGTGCCGGGTCTTTGGGTTTCCCTCGTAGCTCAGTTGATAAAGAATCCGCCTGCAATGCAGGAGACCCCGGTTCAATTCCTGGGTCGGGAAGATCTGCTGGAGAAGGGATAGGCTACCCACTCCAGTGTTCTTGGGCTTCTCTTGTGGAGCTGGGTCTTAGTTGTGGCACATGGGATCTTCAGCCTTCATTGCACCATGTGGGATCTTTCAGTTGTAGCAGGCAGGATCTTTCATTGAGGCATGCAGGATCTATTCCCTGACCAGGGATTGAAACCAGGCCCCCCTGCATTGGGAGCCTGGAATCTTAGTGATTGGACCACCAGGGAAGTCCCTGAAGGCGAAGTCTTAACCACTGGACTGCCAGGGAAGTCCCAACAACCCATTTATGTACATGTCAGCCTTTTTAAGGTTATACTGCAGTGGCAAAACCCCCATATCTTATGGATTTCAACAACAAAGTTATAATTCTTGCTACATGCTACACCAATCCACCAACTCTGGGTCAAAGCCAGCTCTTAGCTTGTGACTGTGCTCAATTTTCTTCTTCATTCTGGCTTCTGGGCTGAAGGAATAGCCCTCTCTTGGAAGAGTACTCTTTGTGTGTGGTGTGATAGAGCACAGTTTTCTTTTCCTTCTTCCCTCTTTAATTATGATATTTCCATCCTGGAACATTGATCTGTACCAGTCTGGGATACTGGAAAAGGGAATTTACCCAAAGTGAAAAGATTTAGAATCTCTGTTGGCATGATAATGCCTTTCATTTTGCTACAAAAGTGAGGGATGTTAGGAGAACAAGGGTTTCTTGTGAATGTTTCAGTCTGAGTCTGGAAGCAGGAAGTTCTTTTCTCTCATCCCCTCCACCTCCAGAGGGACTAAATGTGTGGTGTCTCCACCCCTTAACTCTCCCCCCCTCACCCCATAGTCCCACTTCTCCAGGAGTGAGGGGAAGAAGAAGAATTTTAGAAGGAAGAAAGTGTGCTGAAGAGCTTTTTTCAACAGGGAAGGCAGAAGATGAGGGAAGGAGATGAGAGGCTGGGTTGTCTGATATCCATCTCTGATGAACTTAGAACCCAGGGGAATAGCTAAAAAGCGCTTCTGCCCAGTCTGCATTGCATGTGTGTGTGTGTGTGTGTGTGTGTGTGTGTGTGTGTGTGTGTATGATTATGAATAGTATGGCTTCTGTTTGCCGATGGTTGTATCTTGCTACCTTTCTTGCTTCCTTCACTATGGGCATACATAATAAACCCAGTGCATCACACAGAATTAGAAGTAGGCTCCTCCTTTGGTGGCATGATGGAAGATGCTACCATCCCCTCACTCAGCCACCCTGCAGAATTCTGTAACTCTGAAAAATGTACACTGACTAGCTGAAAGATGAAGTCATAATCCTTTGGTCTAAGATCATAGAACCATCAAAAATGACTTCTAGAAAGAAATGCTAGAGTTTTTTTTTGTCATTGTGGTGGTGATGGTGACTGGATAATGAGGTACAATTATAACACCATCCCTTGGAGAACTGCAGAAAAGGGAGAACGTGTGTTAGAAGCCTAGGAATCTCTTCTATATAGTTTATGCTTTGATAAAGATAAGTAGGGCTTCCCTGCTGGCTCAGATGGTAAAGAATCTGCCTACAATGCAGGAGACCCAGGTTCGATCCCTGGGTTGAGAAGATCCCCTGGAGAATTGAATGGTTACACACTATAGTATTCTTGCTTGGGGGATTCCAACTACCACAAGAAGGTTTTTTATGTTTCTTTTTGGCCCATCAACAGGAGCTCTGGCCACTAAAGGGGTCTCATACACTCAGTGTGTTCAGAGAAGAAGCCATCTGTAGATGTGCTGGGTTTGGAAAAGAACCGTGAAGAGATCAGTTAGGAAACTGAACAGGGAGGAGAGAAACCACTCTTCTCAGGCTGAGGAAGGCTTCATGGTGGGCTTCAGCGAATGAAACCAGAACAGGAGGCTTGAGTTTGTTTTTGTGGACTTGTAGGTAGTGCGGATTTGTCCTGTTTTGTTGCAAGTGGATAACATGATGGGCCCTGTACTTTTGAAAGGGAACCAGTGTGCAACGGTGTGGACTTGTAATCCTTTACTTCAACAATGTCCTGTGACGAGGTGTGTGGTCTGGGAAACACGGAACTGAGGCAAGGCAGCCTGGAGGATTGAAGAATTTCTTTTTCTTCCTGCCAGCTGCCAAGTCTGGGAAAACAGGACTTGTTCTTTCCCACTGAGTCTCCTTCAGAGAAACGTGTATTTCGTGGCTGTAGAGGGAAAAAAGAGAACATTCATTTCTACCTCTTACTTCTGTGGAGACGTGTTAACTTGAGAGGAGGAGGAGGTGGCATCTTTTTCATGAGAATTATCCTGGCAGCTCGGGGGCAGCACATAATGAAGGGGATTTGCAGATTTGCTGTTGAAAGCTGTGGATATCTTTGCATACTGTTCCCAGCTGAGAGAAAGCTAGCGCTGGCTGCTACAAAGGTCAGTGCCAAATTTAAATTCATCTTTTTAAAAAAGATCATTTCCATAGCATTTTATTCACAAACATTGAATGACTTTCTGTTTCTTGGGGAAAATAGTCATTAACATTTTTATTTCTCTCTCATGGGTTTTAATTATGTTGTTATAAATATGGACACTTTAAAGAGATCCTGCTGAAGAAAAAATGGGCGTATTTTTGTGCCCATTGCAGAGAAAACAGGGGTGACTGATCTCACTCAGCTGTGATTTCAAATAACTGGCTTTGTAATGAGGTGGGTAGAAGAGTTTATGTCCATTTAGCTAGAGTTTTGAGCTATTAAAAAGAAAGTGTAGAGTTAAAAAGTTGAAGATAAGTGTCATAATTCAAATTGGTTATAATTATTTTTAGGCTTCCCAGGTGGAACTGGTGGTAAAGAACCTGCCTGCCAGTGCAGGAGATGTAAGAGACAGGGATTTGATCCCTGGGTGGGGAAGATCCCCTGGAGGAGGAAACGGCAACACACTCCAGTATTCTCGCCTGGAGAATCCCATGGACAGAGGAGCCTGGCGGGCTATAGTCCATAGGGTTGCACAGAGTTGGACATGACTGAAGTGACTTAGCACATAATTATTTACATGAAGATGTGTATGCAGTAGATTGGACAGTTAAAAACATAGAGATGTTCCTTCAATAAAATCATATGGGAATAGCAAACATGCAAGGTCTATCAGAGAGCTGCTGTGGTGGAAGGGAGGCTGGATGCTTACAGCCTATCTTTTATTAATATTAGTATTATTATTTTTGGCCACATGACTTGTGAGATCTTAGTTTCTTGACCAGGGATCGAACCTGTCCCCTCTGCAATGGAAGGGCGGAGTCTTAACCACTGGATCCCGCCAGGGAAGTCTGTAGAGCCTTTCTTGTTTGCCATCTTTCCTGAACTCTGGGGTGACCACTCGGGCAACTCTGTGGTAGCCCTGGAGTTCTGAGGATCCCAATGTGAATACACTGGGTCGAAGAGCAGGTTTTCTTTGAATCCCAATCCCATGGCATTTGGCCAATACCCTCCAGGTCCTGAGGGGTGACATGAATCATTTGGTGTCTGGGCACAGTCAGTGTGAGCCCTCCTGTCTGGTGTGTGTGGGAGTCCCAGAGTTCCAGCACAGACTGGGATTCTGGGGCTGAATGTGGGGGTGGAGAGGGGCTCAGCCAGAGCAACAGTGAGGAGTGAGGGGAACTGGAGACAACATCCTGTGTGCAGGGCAGCCCAAGGTCCATAGGAACTTGATACTGAATATTGCTCAGTACCATGTGCACAGAAGGGTTGACAGTGAGTCAAGGATAGAGTCTGAAATAAAGGGTCTACACTGGAAGTCAGGTAGGACTGGACTAGAGTCTGACAGCGAGGACAGGAGGCAGGAGGAAGATTTTGGAATACAGGGAGAATGCCCTTATGGGGTTCTGTGATCTTGCAGGGAGGGAGCTGAAAGGCCACAGGGGGTCTGGAGAGGGTCCTGGCTATGGGACGATGTGGGTGGGGCCTCCTTATCCTATGGTCAGCTGGGGTCTTGAACACACTGTGAGCCAGCCCTGTGAGATGCCTGTCTCATGGGTCTGTCTCACCTTCCTCCTCTATCTCACTGACTGAAGGTGGGGTCTGATCACAGATGGGCTTCAGAACTTATCTTTGACCAGAATTCAAAGTAATCCCCCTAAAATGGAATATAATTTAGCAGTCCTGAATAGATCAAGCAAACACCAGTGCTGTCCATTTCTATAACATAGAAGCCTGTGTCACTGGGATTTTAGTCTTTTGGCAGCTTTTCTGGTGCTGTCCTATGGACTCTGTATGGTCCTGGAGCTGCAGCACCCATCTCATAGCCTAAAGTTTCGTGCACACATGCGAAGACTCTCCCAGGCCTGAGAGGGGGCATGCCTGCTGGGAAACATGAAAGTGGGCACTGTCCATCCTGCTCTATGCCTGGGAGGGTCATCACCCAGGACAGCCAAAGAGGGGTGAGATGGTTGAATGCGGAGGAACAAAAGCTTATGAATCCTCTTTCTACTTTGGGTTTATGAATTATTTCATTTTGTGAATGTCTTTAAAAAAGCAGGATCCTCCACTAAGGCTCAACATGACAGACTCCAGGGTAGTTGAAAGCCTTGGTCTTTGAAATACAACCACTTGAGCCTCTGTGATGAGCTCAAGTTTCTCTTAATGAGTTCTTTATCCTTCTTGCTATCTATGGCTTACATAAAACTGGAGACAACCCTAAAAATCGAGAACTTGTTTAATCGTGAGATTAGAAAGCACTAAATAGAATTTTAAATTTAAAGGGACATTATAGATAGATCTGTTGGCAGTTTAAAGGATGAGGCCTCAAAGCCTGGAGCCTGATATTTCCTGTTTTTCAGGTCTGGGACCATATGCAGTAGCTATTTGAGGCTGCTGGGGTTATTTTCCAGAACTCTCTGGGACTAGGGGAGGCTGAGGAGTATCTGAATAAGGAACAGATTCCTCGGACATTGGCTGTCTAGGAGGTTTGGCTGTTCTTTGACTAGTTGGGGTCATATTTCCAAGACCCAAGTGCTGTAGGAAAGCTTGAATAGAGACCCCAAATCTCAGGGACCCTCTGGAGTTGATTGACACAGGCTTGTCCAGAGGGAACCAAGTGTAATCTAAAATCAATTAAGTTCCAGGAAACTCAGAAGGGACAGGAATGTCCAGATAACCTTGATGAGATCTGAATTCTGTTTCTCAGACCATAGGCTACAAAGAGATTTGGAATAGAGTTTTTAAAATCCATGTGGCAAATTGATGGCAGAGTCAGGTTTAGAGCTCCTGGCTCTTGACTAAGTCCTGGTTCCGTCCTTTTTCATGTCTGTGATGCTACCTCCATCTTCACCTGGCTAGTATGTGCCCCGAGTTTGTCTTTGTAGGAACCATCTCCTCTCCCTCCCTCCCTCCCTTCCTCTGTCTCTCTCCTCCTTTCATCTTTCCTTCCTTCTACCTTCAAGCATTTGGCACTCACCATGTGTCTGGATCTATGTCATTTTTAGAAAGATGAAGATGAGTAATACACAGTTTTGCTATCTTAAAATCTTAACTTCAAAAGAAATCTTGTCAATAAAATAGAGAAATCTTTACCTAAGGACTTATGAGATCAAGGGTCTTCCTAACCATTATCCTATTATCCTAACCATTATTCCTATTATCATTTTCCAAAGGTTGCACCCAGGAGTCTAGAATCAAGTCTAGAACCAAATACATATATCTTTGTCTACAGGACAGTACTCATGATAGGGTCATAGCATGCATGCATGCATCCGTGCATGCATGACTGCATGCATGCATGTTCAGTTGTGTCTGACTGTTTATGACCCCATGGACTGTAGCCCACCTGGCTCCTCTGTTCATAGAATGTTCTAGGCAAGAATACTGGAGTGGGTTGCCATTTCCTATTCCAGGGGATCTTCCTGACCCAGGGATTGAACTGGCATCTCTTGCATTTCCTGCATTGGTTGGCGGGTTCTTTACTGCTGTGCCACCTGGGAAGCCCCTGATAGAGTTGGCCAAGTCTAATTTCAGCTTGCTTCTAATTTTAGGAAATGTTTCAACAGGAACCCTGTGTTCCAGAAAGGAGGCTGGGTGAACTTACTTCTCCCTCACCTACCTAATCACCATGGCCCCAGCAGATAAATGACTGGAAGTGGCAAGGGACAGTTGGATGTTGGAAGGAGGGAGGTAAGGGTGAGAGGGAGGTGGGTAAAGGATTGGGCAGCTGTAGGTCAGAGAAGACAAGCCTGGAGCCAGGACAGAGTGTCATGGCAGACATTAGGGACATAGGGCAGAAAGTTCTGATAAGGTCTTAGCATAGATTCTAAGAGCCATGAAGAGTGAGTGGGAGCCAAGGTCAGGAGCCAAGGAGGGAGCAGAAGCTGATGGGCAAGACAAGCTTGGGTCAGAGTCAAGTGCGCAGCAGCCATGGTTGGCCCTGGGCCAGAGCGATGGTATAGAGGAAAGACTGGCTTCAGGAAAGGTTCGTATTCTTGCCTGTGGCTCAGTCAGATACAGGATGTGAATCATCTCAATGGAAAGCCATGGAGCTAAACAGCTCATGCAGGCTGCCCCCCAGCTTTGCTGGGCTCCCTGGAGGTTGTCATGGCTACTGACTTATTAAGAAGGAGATGGAGATGGGGGTCCAGGGAAGGCATCAATTTCATGAAGTTGCTTTTGCCTTCCCCACAACTCACCTCATGACTGTAAAGAGAAAAGGGCATTTAATCAGAGAAGTCATTTCAATCCACGTACACAAGAAGAGCCAATGCATAGCATGGTGATAAGCCCGCAATTTGAGAGATCTGTTAAAAAAAAAAGAAAAAAGAGTCTACAGTGTCCTCCTCATCCAGTAAACAAAAATGTGTACAGGTGGATGTGGTGAGGAGAAAAGCCCATCTGAGGAGAGCATTGAAGAAAGGCTTTTCTTAGAAAAGGCATTTCCTTAAGTTTGTAGCCATTATTCGGGAAAAAGTAAAAGAAGAGAGAAGCATGGCCCTTAAATTTCTGATTACAGTCATGACAATGCAGTTACTTAGGGAGGAATGATAAAATCCGTTTGATATTACGGGAGTAAAAGAACTGATTGGCGCAGTCGATAATGTTAGAAAATCTCCAGCATTTGTCTAGGCTTTGGGTAGACAGGTGTTTAAGCTTCATCTCCTTCCACAGCATCTCTCTTAATAAAATATAGCAGCTGTCTCATTCTGGGAGGAGACCTATTGTCTCCCACACAAAACCCATCATACTGATTCTAGATAGGGACCCTGCCCTCCAGCTGTGTCCTGAATCATGCAATCAGACAGACAAAATCAGATAAACAAGAAAAGCCTTGCTGGGGAGTTGCATGGTTAGATGGGATAAGCATGGGGGGTATTTTCTTGTCCTCGAGTTGGCCCATGTGCCTGCCATTTACCCGTTTTTCCTTGCTCTGCTCTATCACAGGGAATGATGTCTCTAGATAGGTTCAGCCGGTGGGAGATGCTAGCAGAAAATCGAAGGGCAAGAGAAGGGGAGGAATCAGTTGTTTCTTCTCTTGCTCTGTCCTGAGTGAGGTGCCTCTCCTGTGAAATAGCTTCCTTCATGATGCCCAGCTTCTGTATATGGGCCCTCACCCTGGCCCAAAGTCCTCCTGTGGCTTGTGTTTCTGGGCTCTGATGATACCATATTCTTATATAATTTCTCCTGCCCCAGGGTGGTAGTGGGCTTCCCAGATGGCTCAGTTGTGGAAAAAAATATCCGCCTGCCTTTGTAGGAACCATAGGAGAGATGGGTTTGATGCCTGGGTCGGGAAGATCCCCTGGAGAAGGAAATGGCAACCCACTCCAGTATACTTGCCTGAGAAATCCCAAGACAGAGGAACCTGGCAGGCTACAGTCCACCGAGTTGCAAAGAGTTGGACACAACTGAGCACAGATGCATTTACTATTTTTTTTTAAGGTGGTAGTGGATTCCTGGGCTTCCCTGGTGATGCTAATGGTAAAGAACCTGCCTAAAGTGCAGACTTGAGACTCAAGTTCGATCCCTGGGTCAGGAAGATCTGGAGAAGGGCATGGCAACCCACTCTGGTATTCTTAGAGAATCCCATGGGCAGAGGAGCTTTTTGAGCTACAGTTCATGGGGTCGCAGAGAGTCACATACGACTGAAGTAACTTAGCATGTAGTGGATTCCTGCTGTAAGATGGTAAGAAATGGTAAATGGTAAGAAATGCCTTACCATTTCTTCTTTACTTCCTGGGCTCTTCCATTACTTGTTTAATCAGTCCCCTCAATTAAATTTCCTCTGTTTCTAATATCCAGAGTAGTTTCCGGTTTCTTAAGAGGCACCTATCTGATGGTATATGTTTAGTCTGGCGGATACTGAGAACACAGACGTTTAGCCATCAGCTTACAAAGCCCTGTGTTTTCTGGCTCTGCTCTAGTGTCCTGACTTCCTCATTGTAACTTTCCGTCTTGCTCTCTCCTCATTTTCACATTATTCTCCTTTCTGTTCAGTGATAAGTCAAATTCATTCCTTACTCAGAGCATTTGCACCATTGTCTTCTCTGCCTAGAAATCATTGCCCAGATCTACATGAAAGGCTTTATTCTGGAATCAACCGGATGTCTAGCTTCACAGTTTCAACGGGTTTTCTCTGAGGGCTTCTCCACTGGTTTGGATAATCAAGACTTTCCCAAATTAACTGCTTTGCACATTTTGTTTCCTAAAGGAAAATCCATAAGGACTTGTTTTTGGAGAATCCACTAAATGTATTTGAGGTTCTGTTTTGTTTTTATGACTCTTCAATAGCATAGGACTTTGAAATTTGCATATCAGATGGAAGTGTCAAATTTCATGCATTAACTGACCTTGCAGTTGTGAAGAAAAAAAAAATCTACATTTTGTTTTTAGCTTATGATATTTTCTGGATATATTGTGGAATGTCTTTGTTTTGATTAAAATACATTAGTTGGAGAGCAGCAAAAACATTTGACAAAACTTTATTTTTCAAGGATGTGGAGAAAGCTGAGGTCAGAGGAGACCAGAAAGGCTCCTCTGATGGAGCATATTCATTCTGAGGGTCCACTGTGAGATTTTCATACATCTGGAAGCAGTCGTACTTTCAAAATGCAACTGCCCTTTGGAGAGGGCCTATCAATTTTTCTCCTGGTTGTGGAATTAATATTCATACAATTAACTGTCTTTCTGGCTTTTGAGTAGATAAGATTCTGAGGACACTAAGAGTTTAGAGGGAGGGGTAAAGGAAAGTAGGGCTGGTTTCTTAGAAACAGGGGCTTATCCAAAACAGGCTGACCAGGGCACGTTGGGGGCTGTGTGCACATGTGTGTATGTGTGTGTGTAAGGATGTGTATATCTGTGCACTTGCATGCCCTTTGAGTGAGTAGTGCCAAAAATGGTAGTGGGTAGAGACTAGGGTTTTTCTTTTACCATTTTGCCCAGGTCTGTCTCTAGAGGATGTTGTTTTCTCTAGAGTAGGGGTCCCCAACCTCTGGGCCACAGACCAGTACCTCCTGTCAGGTCAGCTGTGGCACTGGGTTAGAATAAAGTGCGCACTAAATATCATATGCTTGAATCATCCTGAAACTATCCCTGACCTCTTCCACTCTCACCCTAGTCCATGGAAAAATAGTCTTTCATGAAATCAGTCCCTGGTACCAAAAAGGTTGGGGACCACTTCAGAGGACTAAACATTCTGGTCTACGGAGAATGTGTTTTATTTTATTACCTCTTGCCCTCCTCCCTGAAACAGAAATTCTGCATTGGAAATCCTTGAGTTTGATAAAGAGAAGAACATTCCTAGAATGAATAGAGCTAGGTTTCTCACTCTGTTTATACATCTCAGTGAACATTTATGTACATTAATATAATAATTTACTCAAGTGATTGAGTGTTAGTGAACATTAATAATAAATATGCAAATCTCATTCTTGAATCTACAGGTACTGGTGGAAAATAGTCAAGGGTTAACCTGGTTGTTTATGAAAAAACTTCTATTCTTGTATATTTGATATGCATAAATGAACTTAAGTGTACTGCTATCTATCCAGGGAAATCAAGATGAAATGCTATCAGCAAGCCCAAACTAGATGGCTATTTCAATATTCAACCTGTTTACTTTGGGGAAGAAACAGCTGTTCATAAAGCAATTTATATTCAACAGGTGCACTGTGGCTCTGACTAATGGACGTGAAAGGTATGGTGGAGATGATCTGTAGGCTGTCATTCTGCCATTTCCTCCTGGACCTTCCAAGATTTCTAAAGAAAATGTCATTTGCAAACTGTTTTAAAGATTTTTTTGTGTGTTTAATGGCTATTTGCTTGATTTTCTGGAACTAGGAGATGGTTTACATCTATCAAGCAATCAAAACTGTGTTTTTATTTTTATTACCACCTATGTAGAGAGAACAATAGCCTTATTCATTTTTGGTTCTTTTCTCCCTGTTGAATTAATGCATTTCATGTAATTGTTTTTTCATATACTGAAGTTTAGGAAACTTATTTTAGCGATTAAAGTGGGATGACAAGTGGCAGTTTAGTTGAACATTGACATATACCCTGAAATTTGTAATTTGAAGAGACAAGCAGAAGGACAAAATGCCAACAGGCCAAGAATGGTGGACTAAAGGATAGATTGAGCCTGCAACCTTGCTATTGTTGAACCACTGTGCTGACCTGGACTGCATTTTCCCTGATTTCCTATTGCGGTAGCTAAATGTCTGTGGCGTGAACTCTGCTGTTTGAGGTTGTTTTTTGCAGAAAAATGCATTCCTAACAGATCTAATTTCACAAACCAAATTCCTTCCTGCCCATCTCCTCTCCTATCTTGCCCCTCTTCTTATATTCCTTCAGTTAATGGCATTCACCAATTGCCCAATCTCAGGAATATTTCTCAATTTCTTTCACTTATGTACCTACTTCCTTGACAATAGAGACTATTTCTGGTTCATCCTTTCTAATACAATGCCTCACACACAGAAGACACTCAAAATATATTTGTTGAGCTAAATTAAAGCAACTAGATAGTTGATTTCATGGATTAGTACACAGATGCTGAGTAAAGTGAAGAGTATAATCTTGGAAGATATTTTATTTAATAGGCTAGGGTGACTTTTGATAAGACAACCTTGCCTCTTATCCTAGAATAGTTTTCTATCAACTAAATTTTTTGCCTTTTTTTAATTACATTTTTCACATAGACAATGTTGGAGGAGTACTGTCATATTTTTCTTATTGGATCCTACTTAAAATTTTTCCATGTTGAAATTCCCCTCTCATGACATTTCTGCTTCATGAATCAGTGCTGTTGACTGTTACAACTAGTATTGGTCTTCCTACATTTACCCTGGCATTCTGCATCTTCATCAAGTCTTCTGCCAATGTCTGCCCTCTTTTCTTGCATTAATTGATTATATTAATCTTATTCTCAGGATCTTGGGTAAGTTCTCTGTCTTTTTATACATGGGATGAAGAGAAAATACGTGAAGGGATTCACAGTCTGGTGGGGAAATGGATAAAGACATCAGATTTGTAGTGGGAAAAAAGACTCCAGGGTTTATGTAGCAGCAGTTCCTGTATGTGTGATGTTAACGAAGTCAAGAAACTCAGTCAGTTTTATTTATTTACAATTTTTAAAAGTTGAAGTATAGTTGATTTACGATGTTGTGTTAATTTCAGGTGTGACACAAAGTGATTCAGTTATATATATCTATTTTTTTCAGATTCTTTTCCATTAGACATTATTATAAAATATTGAGTATAATTACCTGCATTTTACATTAGATCCTTGCTGTTTATTTCATATATAGTAATGTTTATATTTAATCACAACGTCCTAATTTATCTCTCTCACATTTCCCCCTTTGGTAAACATAAGTTTGTTTTCTATGCCTGTGAGTCTATTTCTTTGTTGAAAATAAGTTCATTTGTATCATTTTCTAGATTCTACAGATAAGCAACAGAAGATGATATTTGTCTTTGACATTTCACTTTGATGATAATCTCTATGTCCATTCATGTTGCTGCAAATGACATTATTTCATTTTTTTTTTATGGCTGAGTAATATTTCATTGTGTATATATACCACATCTTCTTTATCCGTTCCTCTGTCAATGGTCATCTAGGTTGTTTTCATGTCCTGGCTATTGTAAATAGTGCTGCAATGAACACTAGGGTGCATGTATCTTTTTGAGTAACTGTTTTCCCCAGATATATGCCCAGGAGTGAGATTTCTAGGTCATATGATAGCTCTTTTTTAAGTTTCTTTAAGGAACCTCCATGAAAAAGTTGGCTTCAAGCTCAACATTCAGAAAACTAAGATCATGGCATCTGGTCCCATCACTTTATGGCAACTAGATGGGGAAACAGTACAAAAAGTGGCTGACTTTACTTTCTTGGGCTCCAAAATCACTGCAGATGGTGACTACAGCCATGAAATTAAAAGATGCTTTCTCCTTGGAAGAAAAGTTATGACCAACCTAGATAGCATATTAAAAAGCAGAGACATTACTTTGCCAACAAAGTTCTGTCTAGTCAAAGTTATGGTTTTTCCAGTAGTCATGTATGGATGTGAGAGTTGGACTATAAAGAAAGCTGAGTGCCGAAGAATTGATGCTTTTGAACTGTGGTGTTGGAGAAAACTCTTGAGAATCCCTTGGACAGCAAGGAGATCCAACCAGTCCATCCTAAAGGAAATCTGTCCTGAGCGTTCATTGGGAGGACTGATGTCAAAGCTGAAACTCCAATACTTTGGCCACCTGATGTGAAGAGCTGACTCATTTGAAAAGACCCTGATGCTGGGAAAGATTGAAGGTGAGAGGAGAAGGGGACGACAGAGGATGAGATGGTTGGATGGCATGAGTTTGAGTAAACTCAGGGAGTTATTGATGGACAGAGAGACCTGGCATGCTGTGGTCCATTGGGTCGCAAAGAGTCGGACATGACTGAGCAACTGAACTAAACTGAACTGATACTGTTCTCTACAGTGGCTGCACCAATTTGTATCCCCCAAAACAGTGTAAGAAAAACCCAATCAATTTTGTTTTCTTACCTTGGCATCACCGACTCAATGGACGTGAGTTTGAGGGACTTTGAGAAATGGTTAAGGACAGGGAAGCCTGGTGTGCTGCAATCCCTAGGGTCACAAAGAGTCAGACATGACTTAGTGATAGAACAGCAACAATATTTAAAAGAGGAATCAGAGTTACATCTGTCCTGTTCAGCTCACAAAACTGTTGTGAGAATCACGAGTCCTGCTTACATCATGTGTCTATTCTAGGATGTAGTGACTTGCACTTGAACCACAAAGATAGAGCAAGATTATCATAGAAGGAGAGAAGGAGCCACAGTGGGAGAAAAGTAGGAGAAATAATAAATAAATTTCCCAAAGAGCTAGCTTATAGAAACCAGCCATACCGAGATATCTCTTGTGCTTGAGAAGAGTGGCAAATTTATTCTTTTCTATATTATGTAATAGAAGTTACTAAAAGATGGAATGGGAGAATAAATTGCTTTCAGGAATTTGAAAACCCTTGATAAATTCCAAGTCTTGTTTAGTTTTTCCTGGAATGGCTACAGTTTAGCTCTTGAGCTCAGAGTCCAAACCTCTGTAAACCTTTGTCTAACCTTTTCATGTTACAATAAAGAAACTGAGATTTAACAATGGTAAATGACTTGCTTTAGATCTTAAGGCTAATCAGTGTATAGGGCTTCTCAGGTGGCACTAGCGGTAAAGAAAGTGAAAGTGAAAATGAAAGTGAAGGTCACTCAGTCGTGTCTGACTCTTTGAGATCCCATGGACCATACAGTTCATGGAATTCTCCAGGCCAGAATACTGGAGTGGGTAGCCTTTCCCTTCTCCAGGGGAATCTTCCCAACCCAGGGATTGAACCCAGGTCTCTCACATTGCAGGTGCATTCTTTACCAGCTGAGCCACAAGGGAAGCCCAAGAATACTGGAGTGGGTAGCCTATCCCTTCTCCAGGGGATCTTCCCGACCCAGGAATTGAACCAGGGTCTCCTGCATTGCAGGCGGATTCTTTACCAACTGAAATATGAGGGAAGCCCACTGGTAAAGAACTCACCTGCAAAAATGCAGGAGACTGCAAGAGACTTGGGTTTGATTCTTGGGTCAGGAAGATCCCCCGGAGGAGGGCATGAATAACTTGCTCCAATATTCTTGCTTGGAAAATCCCATGGACAGAGGAGCCTGGAGGCTACAGTCCATAGGGCTTCAAAGAGTTGTACATGATTGAAGTGACTTAGTGTACTGGCACTCAGTGTATAATCAGGACCTAGAACTCAGGTCTCTTAGCTGCTGTGCTGAGAGACCCAACCATGTTACAATCATTTGTAATATATTTCCTAGTAATTCATGACTAGAAAGAGTTCAAGCACCAAGAATTTTTGAAAGACTTACTTTTTCATTTTTACAAAAATGAGAGAAAATTCTAGTTTATCCCTATAGTCATGCTCATACCCTTATTTACAGTCCATCATTTTGTGAAGAGAAGGAACAGTGGTGGGGATGACATTCTGCTTTGGGTGCATCCATGAAAGTGTTTTGCCTGTGTGAGCATCAGTTGTGTCCCAACGCAAAAAGTTTAAATATCACAATGTCAAATCATGTGATGTTAAGAGAGCCTCTGAGCATCTGCCTTTCTGTGATTTATTTTTCCTTTAAAGGGAAAAACATGACTTGATTTTCCCTGGACATAGTGTCGGATGGAAAAGGACACTATGCCCTAGAACACCCACTACTCAAGAGGCATCCAGGAGCCTTGGCTCTCATTGGATATTTCTGCTGCAAATTTCTGCATACTAGTTTATTAATTTCATTATACTTTCATTTCTTAAAAAATATTTCAGAGCTTATATGTGTCAGATACCAAGAGGTATAGGTAACCAAATAAAGAAGTAATTTGCTAGTGTTTATACTCCTATACCTTTAGTTTCCCAAAGTGAGTACAAAATGATTATTATTTTTTTTTTCAAAATACTGGAACAGTATTGAGACTCTAGTGTGCTATTATAATGATTAGCCTTCTTTGGCAAGCTGCGCTGTAGCACTTATTAGAACACACAATGAAGTCAAGTACATTTAAGTGGGCCTTTAATAACTATTGATAACGGTGCTGATGATGATAGTGATCACAGCGACAAATTGCATGGCACCTTGCAATTTGTGGTAAACAATGGAAATTACATAGCAACTTCTGTTGCTGTCATCTTCCACACAAGTACCTGAAAACATTAATTAACTGGAGAGATTGCTGCAAAGTCTCTTGGTAGCAGACAGACTTTAATCCAGGTAAACAGTAGATATCAGTACTAATAGGATGTCTGGAATAAACCATTAATTGTATGAATTACAGTGTTTCATGGTTATTATCAATCTCCAAAGAGGGACCTCTTGGGGGATAAACATCTCTGGAGGATTTCAGGGTGAGGTTAATGTGGTACTGAGAACGGGACAGGGTCAATGTGGACTCTAGTGTTTGATCCAGCATCCATTAAGCTGCATCTTTGATGAATTGTGATGGCACTGGATCCCAGTGGTCCAAAGGCTTTTGATGTCATTAGCTACTCTGAGGCTGTGGGCAACTGGTAAGAGGACTATGCATCAAGTGCAAAGGAAGAGTAGCTGCTCTAATTGTTTTACCAAAGAATTAGATCTGGATCTGTTGTGAAACCTGGGGCTTGTCTGTTCCCATCTCACATAATTATTTATTGGAGGGACAGATGAATGCTTGCTTCACGGATGACTACAGTAATAAGATCCTTGGCCAGCCCAACAGATTCAGATTTTATACACAAATCTGTAAAATCTTATTTAATATGTCCTGATGTGGCATTTTGGCCAATCACATTTTCTTTATACTCTGAATGATTTCACACAGGGGAGCTACTTCAAATCATATGTCAGGCAAAACAACATCACTTATGAATCTCTTCTCCCAAGTCTTGGGCAAGAACCCATTTTCCTCAAATTTGGGCCTTTGGATTATTTATTTCAAATTAAGACTTGAATAAAGAAGTGAAACAGTATCAATATTGTTTTGTTACTTGCCATATCTGTCGTCTGCAGGGACAGCCAGGGATGGTAAAAGTGAGGGGTGGAGATTGACAAAGCAGGAACTGATCAGTTTTGTTGGGGGTTGGGGGAGTTGTGGGCTGAAGTCTGTGTTGGTGTGGAATCAACTCACTGGCCTGAGAAGACAGTGTGAAGCGGTCCAGGTGTCTCTCAGTAGGGAAGGGAAGAACGTCTAGACATAAATTATAACACACCTTTTTTTTCCCCAGAAAAAAATCATTTTATAATTACGCCATGTGTTCCCACAGCTCAGATGTCTAGACCTCACCCAATCAGCTCCAACAGCTGCCTGGAGGAGGCAGCAAATCTTCATAACAACCATTGAATGTGGGGAGTTTTTACCCATTTTCAAAGATGAAAATACTAGAGAAGAGACTTTACAAGTGGTTTGCATGAGTGATGATGCTATTTAATCCTCCAAACACACCTGCGATGCAAATTGCATTCCTAGCTTCATTTTACATATGCGGAAACTGAAGCTTAGAGATGTTACATCAATTACCTGAGGTTTCACAGGCACTCCTCGTAGTTTTCCCTGAAAGCCTGTCCTGCTGGATCCTTGGTTGATCCAGATGAGGAAATGAGGCTCAGAGAGGTTCAGTGAATTATTCACGATCACACAGTATGTAGCAGAACTAGGACCAAGTTTAGGTGAAATATTTCCAAGTTCAATGCTAATGCAGTGGTGTTCTGTTTCTCTTATTCTTCCAAAATTGAAGGACATCACTTTGCAAAGTAGCCTCAATGATGGCACCCACATCATTTGAAACAACCCCCTGAGTCTGATATCTTTTTCAACCCATATTCCCTAAAACACAGAAAATTAGGCCAAGCTTAAAGACTAGAGTTTTATTGGGAAGGGTAACTGCAGGATACTAAGCGGGGAAAAGGAAGGTGAGGCAGGAGGGATGTGTGGAATGAGAGAACACAGCCAGGCACTCACTCACGTGGCAGGTTTCCAACCAAACCATGAAGGACCACAGCACCTCAGACAAAGAAGGAAGAATTCTTCTGACAGCTCTTTCCCATTTTCTGTCTCTTATGCCTACTGTTTACCCCATGAGACATTAACTAACTTCCCTGCCATTCTGGGTTTGTTACCTGGCTTCTGCAGGCAGCTGCTGGAGACATTAAAGCTTTTGCAGATCTGGTCAGATTAGATCTGGGCACCTGAGCTGTTGCTTCTAGCTGAGTATGACCTTCACCTGGACAGAGGCCAAGATAGCCAACAAAGCTGGCAGGCGAAGTGGTCAGGGGTTTAGGAGATAGATGAGGCTGAACAGTTCTGGGGAGAGACGTAGCTGTGTGTCAGACACTGTCAGGCTATCCTCTGGCTCTCAAACATAGCAGTGGTCCTTCTTGTAAGACCGAAGTACTCTCATTTTGTCCCTGAGAGGGGAGATGAAAACTCCATTGCTCACAGAATCCATGTCACTTGCAGTCTTCTAAAAAGGCTAAAAGTGGGTTAGTCAACTAAGCTACTAGCTGTAGCTGATCCCAAGGACATAAGTGATACCCATCACCAGCCTCTTTAACCACCCAAGGCGATGGCACTCCACTCCAGTACTCTTGCCTGGAAAATCCCACGGATGGAGGAGCCTGGTGGGCTGCAGTCCATGGGGTCACGAAGAGTCGGATACGACTGAGTGACTTCACTTTCACTTTTCACTTTCATGCATTGGAGAAGGAAATGGCAACCCATTCCAGTGTTCTTGCCTGGAGAATCCCATGGATGGAGGAGCCTGGTGGGCTGCAGGCCATGGGGTCACGAAGAGTCGGATACGACTTCACTTTCACTTTCACTTTTCACTTTCATGCACTGGAGAAGGAAATGGCAACCCATTCCAGTGTTCTTGCCTGGAGAATCCTAGGGACGGGGGAGCCTGGTGGGCTGCCGTCCATGGGGTCTCACAGAGTCGGACACGACTGAAGCGACTTAGCAGCAGCAGCAGCAGGCAAGCACACTGGCTGGTCTCGGTTGCTAGTCTGGTAGGAATTTCAGCTCTTCCTCCCCAAGTGGCCTGAGTGCATCGGTACTTTGTGGTCTTTAGGAGTTACCATAACTGTCCATGAAGAGCTATTACTAAGCAATGTGAGTATTAAGAAATGACCTCCTGAATCCCGTGGGTTCAATAAATAATCCTTTCATCTTATTGTGTAGTTGTAAACTGGATGCCTTGCGGTAATCAGTGCTGATTACATCAGCAGGAACAGCAGTGGTATTGAGGGCTCAACGCTGGTCTCTACCTCTGGGGGATGAGGGCTCAGCAGTGGCAGTAGCTGGACTTGTCTTGGTGGGAGGGAACCTATGTTTCTAAACCCATGTGGAGCTGCCATCCCTGCCACCACAGACACTTAGTTCGCTTCTGTTTCCTAGTCTTCTCTTCTATAACATGAAGAAAATAAACACATCCACAATGTAGGATTTTTTTGAGGATTAATAAATTAATGTGTGTAAAATACTTGGAAGAGTGCCTAGTATAGCCTAAGTGGTTTACAAGTGTTTGCTATCATGACTTCTCCTTCTCCCCTCTCTTCTTCTTACCATTGTTATGTTAAAAGTCAATATGAGTGGGACAAATGGAGAGAGTAGCATGGAAACATGCTATGTTATGCACTAACATACATAAAATAGATAGCCAGTGGGAATTTGCTGTGTGACTCAAGGAACTCAAACTCGGGCTCTGTGACAACCTAGAGGGATGGGATGGAGTGGGATGGGGGAGGGAGGGGACATATGTACACCTATAGCAGATGCATGTTGATGTATGGCAGAAACCAACACAATATTGTAATTATCTTTCAATTAAAAATAAATTTAAAAAGCCTGTGTGTTTCTTCTTTTTTTCCAGTTGTATTTCAAAAGATCCTCTTCTGTGATGGAACTAGGCCTTAGAAAGAGTGTAGATATATGCCATGCCCAAAACTGGGAGTGGAGGAGAGGAAACAAATTTTATCAATAAAAGAAGCATTGGCTATGTAAAGTAATAGGAAAGACTATGATACTTTGTTAGGCCCGGGAATGTATAGACATTAATTTGCTTGAAAGCACTAATGAATCTAGATAGTCAAGGGTAGAATTATAAAGGATTTTTTCTGGTAAGCTTGATCATGAATATATTAATCATTTGAACACTTAATGATTTATACGTTTGGAGAAAGACACTGGGAAGCTCCAGAATACTGTTAGCTTCTTCTCCAATTTTCATCATTATTTATTGTTTTTATTGTCAAGTGGAGGAAAAAGTCAAGGCACTCTTTTATTTTTAAAAATGATGTGATTGATATATTGCAATGTTTGGTTTAGTACATTGTGAAGAGGTTCATGACAAGTTAAAAAAATCAGGAGACAAAACCTTATGCATTTAAGATGCACTTTATGCATTTAAAACAAAACTAGAATTTTATTTCATAGTTTTATTTAGAGAGGAATTGAAATTCAAGAATAAGCTCAGCATGTTACCATAGATGGAAGAGATAGGATTAATTAGCTGA
Organism: Ovis canadensis; assembly: GCF_042477335.2. Classification (NCBI taxonomy): domain Eukaryota; kingdom Metazoa; phylum Chordata; class Mammalia; order Artiodactyla; family Bovidae; genus Ovis; species Ovis canadensis. The sequence goes on along the minus strand of NC_091250.1, from coordinate 106,850,899 downwards.
ATTTGATGGCTTGTTAGTACGTGTATTCATGGAAGAAAGCAAAGAGGAACTGAAGAGCATCTTGATGAGGATGAAAGAGGAGGGTCAAAAAGCTGGCTTAAAACTCAACATTCAGAAAACTAAGATCATGGCATCCGGTCCCATCCCTTCATGGCAAATAGATGGGGAAAAAGTGGAAACAGTGGCAGATTTTATTTTCTTGGGCTCCAAAATTACTGCAAACAGTGACTATAGCCACGAAAATAAAAGATGCTTGCTCCTTGGAAGAAAAGCTATGACAAACCTAGACAGCATATTAAAATGAAAGACATCACTTTGCCGACAAAGGTCCGTTAGTTGAAGCTATGGTTTTTCCAGTAGCCATGTATGGATGTGAGAGTTGGACCATGAAGAAGGCTGAGTGCTGAAGAATTGATGCTTTTGAACTGTGGTGCTGGAGAAGACTCTTGAGAATCCCTTGGGCAGCAACGAGATCAAATCAGTCAATCCTAAAGGAAATCAACACTGAATATTCATTGGAAGGACTGATGCTGAAGCTGAAGCTCCAATACTTTGGCCCCTTGATGTGAAGAGCTGACTCACAGGAAAAGATCCTGATGCTGGGAAAGATTGAAGGCAAGAGAAGGGGACGACAGAGGATGGGATGATGGTTGGATGATATCACTGACTATTAATGAACATGAGTTTGAGCAAACTCTGGGAGATAGTGAAGGAAAGGGATTAGATTAAAGTTAAAATATATTGGCTTCCCTGGTGGCTCAGATGGTAAAGAGTCTGCCTGCAATGCAGGAGTCCTGGGTTCAATCCCTGGGTCAGGAAGATCCCCTGGAGAAGGAAATGGCAACCCACTTCAGTATTCTTGCTTGGGGAATCCCATGGACAGAGGAGTCTGGCAGGCTATAGTCCATGGGGTCACAGAGTCAGACACGACTAAGAGACTAACCCTAAGATATATTAAATTCATGTTGTGGTTTGGTTATATAAATGATTGCAATGCTTCTTTCCTGTATGCATGTGATTTTGCAAAGTGACTCATGGTTCTCCATCAAGAAGTAAAATCTATTCCCACTCCTTGAATATGAACCGGTCTTGTGATTTGTTTTAATAAAATGCACTGAACATGATGGTGTACCAGCTCCAAGCCTAGATGTTAAGAAACCTTTCTCACTCAGTCTCTTTGGAAACTTCTAACCACCATGTGAAAAGCTAAGCTAGCCCGGCGGGGAATAAGAGGCTTTCTAAATGCCACATGGTCCAGTGGCCATGGGGATGGGTAGCCAGTCACCAGATATGCCAATGGGACCATCCTGGATTAGGCAACCTGCAGGAGCAAAATTACCCAAATTTGACCTGCACCTGTTTGCAGCTGCAAGAGCAAGTCTGGCCAATATCAGAACTGACTTGCTGAGCTCAGGCCAAATTGTCTACTGCAGAACAGTGTGAGAAGTAAATGGTAGTTGGTATCAGTTTTGGAGCAAGAGCTAACATTCACTGATCACTTTCTTTGTGCCAGGTACCATTCCAAGAGCTGTACAGTTATTGGCTCACTTCGTCCTTGTAACAACCCTGTGGTGGGGTTCCAGATGAAGGAAGGAGCCTAGGCCCTCTGTTGGTCACAGGCAGAAGTAAAAATCTCAGCAAGACTCATTATCCTGTTCTCCTTCCCCCTGCTTGTTGATGATGAAGCAAAGGCCAAGCTGGACAAAGTCAAATATATTTACAGACCTTCTCATTGAGGTTTCTCTAAATGGGGTTGGCAAGTTTTTCCTATAAAGGGACAGATAGTAATTGCTTTAGGTTTTGCAGGCCTTTTCTGCCACAACTACTCAACTCTGCCTTTGTTGTGTGAAAGTAGCCACTGGCAGTATGTAAACAAGTGAGCCTGGGCTTCCAATTAAACAGGTGGTGGGCTGAATCTATGCCTGTGGGTCTTGGTGTATTGAGGCCTCCCCTCCCAGAAATTAAGCTTTAATGACATAAGGCATCTGTTGAATATAATAAATTAGCTTATCTTCTATGCATCTAGCATGTTCCCTAGGTATGAATCATCCTTGGGAGAATTGAGAAAAATTTCAGTAAGACTCAATTCTCTTGCAGAACCCCAGGAGAAGGAACCCCATGGTTGCTGGTTTTGTCTTGTGTCTGGCTCTTTTTGCGGCTGTGGGTGACTGGTAGAGCAATGGCTGGTATTTTCCATGTTTGCTTCCAATGGAAGGAAGGGATCCAGTCCCAGGAAAGTGAGGAGGGATTTTATTCCAGAAGCCCAGCAGATTTCTCTTGGTGTCTCAGCTCAAATATGTCACCTACTCATTCGAAGCCCAGCCCTAGCAAGAGGATGGGATTGCTCTGATTGGCTGGAACTAAGCAGGCTCTGTCCATGAAACTGCAGTTGGATCAAGTTACTTAATGGCCATCTGATACCATTTCTAATTTGCTCTCTCACTTGTATTATATAGTTTTCTGTACCTCTGAAATACCTTTTTTCCTCAGATGTTGAGCATATTGCTCCATTGTTTTCTTGCTTCCAGCAGTATTGATATGAAGTGTAATGTTAATCTAATTTGTGTTGTTTGGAAGTGTAATCTTTATTTTTTATTTTGGATGCTTAAAAACATCGTTGTTCTTATTGTCAGATTTTATTACAATTTGACAAGGAGTTGGTCTTTTTATTTTTCATCCTACTTGGCACTGAATGGATTCTTTCTACATATAGACATATCATTTGGCTCAGGGAAATTTTCTTCCTTTTTTTAAATTTTTTAAAAATATTTCTATTCCTTAATTCTGTCCCTTCTCACCTTTTAGAATTTCTATGGCATGGATATGAGGGCTTCTCTTCTCTTCTCTCCTTGTCTTAATTGCTGTTATGGATTGAATTGGGCCCCTCTCCTCAAATTCATATGTTAAAGTCTCAAACCCCAGTACTTCAGAATATGACCTTGTTTGGAAATAGTGTTATTGCAGATACATTTAAAGATGAGATCATATCAGACTAGTGTTCTTATAAGAAAGGGGAATTTTGGACACAGATACATACATAGGAAGAATATCATGTGAATTTGAAGGCAGAGATTTGGGTGATGCCTCTATAGGCCAAGGAATACCAAAGGGCTTCCCAGAAGGCACAGTTGTAAGGAATCTGCCTGCCCATGCAGGGGATACAGCAGGTGTGGGTTCAATACCTGGGTCAGGAAGATCCCCTGGAGTAGGAAATGGCCAGCCACTCCAGCATGCTTTTTCCCCTCGACTCCAGTATTCTTGCCTGAAAAATTCCATGGACAGAGGAGCCTGGCGGGCTACAGTCTATGGAGTCACAAAAAGTCGGATGCAACTGAACACATACGCCTGCCTGTACCAAAGGTTGCCAGGAAACCAACAGAAGCTAGCAGAGAGACACAGAGCAGATTCTTCCTCATAACCCTTAGAAGGAGTAATGTTGCCAATAATTTGATCTTGGAAGTCTAATTTCCGGCACTGAGGATAAAATTTTTGTTGTTTAAGCCATCCAGACTGTGGTACATTATTACTTCACCTGAGAAAAATAATATAACTGTGTTGATAGTCTCCATTTCTTTTGCTGTTTCACTGTGATACAGAATTCCTCAGTCACCTCTCAGAACTCATTAATTTGTTCTACAGCAATGTCCATTCAGTCTGTTATTTGACCATTTACATTTTCATTCAAGATCTGATTACAGATCATTTGTTCCTATTACATGGGTTACAACAAACACAGTTTTTCAAAGCTCTTTTCCTTTGAGATGTATTAGATAGGATGGTATTCAGTTTTAAGCAACAGAAACCACAATAAACTGTAATTTAAGCAAGTAATAGGTTTGTTTTCTCATGAATTAAAAAGTCCCTAAATGAGGATCCAGGGCTGTCATCCAGGGATTAGACTCCTTCAATTATTTTATCTTACAGTTTTGACTATGTGGACTTCATGCTTATGGAGGTAAGGGGTAGCTCTCGCACTCCACAGCATAGGGTATGCATTTCAGGCCATAAGGGAAAAAGATCTGTGTAATAAGAGGACAAGGAGAGGGAGTGAGTCACTTGAGATCCAGGTCTTCTGGAGGATGTGGTATTTGTGATGAGAAGTTTACCATCTCCAGGGGATTTTTCCTGACTCAGGGATCAAACCCAGGTCTCCTGTATTGTGGGCAGATTCTTTACCTTTGAGCCACCAGGAAAGTCCATATCACCTTATGACTGGGTGGGGTGAATAATAGTATTGATGCAGAGGTTAGTATTATTTTTCATTTGAAACCTGATTTTAGAAATATAGCTTTTTAAAACTCTTTCATGAGTTTTGGGTCTTTTTTTAGAAATTTAAAATGTGGATCCCTGGAAACATCTTCCCATGTGGTACCTGAAAATATAGTTTTATTTTCTACATTTATTTGTATTTTTAAAGAAGTTGCTCTTGATCAATTCTATTATTTTACTAATTCATTGATTTCTGCGTTTACAAATTTATTTCTTCTTATATTGATTTTTTCTACATTGATTTAGCTTTTTCTTTGCTTCTTTAGTTCAATGCTTCTTTACTGTGAGCACTTTTTTTCTATATAAAAGTTTAGTGGTATAAATTTCCTTTAGGTAACAGCTATGGTTGCTTTCAGACATTTCAGAATTGTGGTGTTATTATTATTACTTAATATTAAACATAGGTGAGTATTGATTTTCCTCTTTGACCTAAGAATTACTTTGGAAAATGACATTTAATTAGTTTCTAAGTGGTTAAGTTTTCTCTCAGTTTCAAAACCTTAGCAATTTTTTTGCATTGTGAATAAAGAAGTTGTCTTAGATAGTTCTTACTCTTTGAAATTTATTTAATATAAAAACTTTCTTTGTAATATATGTGACAAATTTTTATATTTTTTTCATAGGATTTGAAAAGTAAGTTTAAAGTTGAGGGTTAGTTACCAGCACTGAAATGAAACTTACTAATGACAGAATTTAAATCACCTTTATCATTATTTTTGCCCAGTTGGTTTATGGAGAATAAGAATGGTAAGTGAAATTGTTCTACTGTTATTAAATTTATGGGACTCTATTCTTGCCTTTTAAAATATATTTTTCTTTATATAAGGAAGATTAATGGAAATAATATCTTTAATTTGAGTGATAATCTTCATCAGTATAAAACATTTGATTTCCCTTGAGTTATTTAAAAACACTTATGCAGCAGCAATTTTATTATGATAAACATTTTTTGTAAAATTTTAAAATAATATAGATTTGCATAAGTGGAAGCCAAGATCTTCTTGTTGCTCCAAGAATTTTATTCCCCTGATATTCCATTATTAAAAGTCAGTTGTATAATCTTCCAGACTTTAAAAAGCCATATATTGGGTAGTTATTTTTTCATCTTATATAATCTATTTCTGAAATTCAATAATATGATATGAATAGCTGTATCATTCTTTAATGGCTACCCATTACTTAATTTTATAAATTTACCACGGTTTATTTAGCAATTCTCCTTTGAATATCTTCAAGTTAGCAAATTTTTTTTGCTATTATAAACAACTTTAGATCTTGAATTCTGTTTTTGTCTGATAATAATTTTATGAAACTCTATTCTCTGTTTTCACGAGTCTGATATAGCTTTGCCATTCATTAAAAAAATACTGCTTTTGAAAGCTTACAAATATGCTTTTCTTAAGTTCTCTGTTCAAATGTCACCTTATCCATGAGGACTTCCCTAAGCATGCTTTAAGAGATAGCTTTCCCCTCCTCCCCTTCTCCACCTACTTAGGCTTCTTTTTCCATGTTTAATTTTCCGCATGATGTTTATCAACACTTGGCACTTGTTTATATATTTCTTGTTATTGTTTGTTCCTTATTACGCCCTCTAAACTAAAAGGTAAGCTCCATGAGGAGTGGAACTTTAGGAGTACAGTACTTGAGAAAGCAGTTTCAAAACCTCTTGGACGTCATGGGGTCTACCTGCTGAGGAAGGATAGTAAGTTGCCCACAGGTGGCGCTAGTGGTAAAGAACCCCGCTGCCAATGCAGGAGGCGTAAAAGATGTGGGTTCAATCCCTGGGTCGGGAAGATCCCCCGGAGGACGGCGTGACAACCTATTCCAGTATTCTTGCCTAGAGAATATCATGGACAGAGGAGCCTGGTGGGCTACAGTCCATAGGGTCGCCAACATTTGGACATGGCTGAAGAGACTTAGCACACACGCTTGCAGTTTACCGCCAGTAATCTTAAGATGTTTCCTTGTACTGTAATTCTTTTCTGAACACACCAGTGAAGGATGTGAACAAAGCATCCTATCTTCTAAGTGTTAAATCATTTATAACCTTCATGGTGGGTTTTTTTTTTTTTTTTGTAGTGTCGATGACAATACATGATGTTGCATTGAGGTTCATTTTTAAGAATATTTTTTTTCAAGCAGATTTGCTATGTTGTCAACTATTTGAGATCCAAGCATCTCTCAACAAGCTAGTAAGCCAGAAATAGTCAGTTCAGGGATTCCAGAAATGACACTGGATTGGGTATCTGGTGGTTTGGTCTTCTCAAACTGAAAAGCAAAGCCACCGCTTACATGGCATATTTTGAGCTGAACAGTGAGACCAGCTCACCAGTAGTGAGATGGCTGGATGGCATCACCAATGCGATGCACATGAACTTGGGCAAATTTCAGGAGACGGTGAAGGACAGAGAGGCCTGGCATGCTGCAGTCCATGGGATTGCAAGGAATTGGACATGGCTGGGCAACTGAACAACAACAACAGTGAGACCAACACTTAAACTTTACAAGCTTGATAGTTTTTAATTCAATAATTTAAAAAAAATAAAGAGAAAAGTTTTACAACTAAAGGGACTCATGTATTCATTCAACAAAATTTTTTTTTAATTGAAGACTTGCTGCATGCCAGGCATTATGTTGCTTCAGTCGTGCCTGACTGTGCAAATCTATGGATTGCAGCCCACCAGGCTCCTCTGTCCATGGGATTCTCTAGGCAAGAATACTGTGATGGGTTGTCATGCCCTTCTCCAGGGCATCTTCCCAACCCAGGGATTGAAACCCCATCTTTTATGTCTCCAGCATTGGCAGCAGGGCTCTTTACCACTAGCGCCACCTGTGGGCCACTTACTATCCTTCCTCAGCAGATGGACACCATGACATCCAAGAGGTTTGGAAATTCCTTTGTCAAGTACTGCACTCATCAAAAATAGTCAAATAAAATGGAGGAGCAGTTACTACATGTCTAAAAGTCTGCTGCTGCTGCTGCTAAGTCACTTCAGTCGTGTCTGACTCTGTGCGACCCCATAGACGGCAGCCCACCAGGCTCCCCCGTCCCTGGGATTCTCCAGGCAAGAACACTGGAGTGGGTTGCCATTTCCTTCTCCAATGCATGAAAGTGAAAAGTGGAAGTGAAGTCGCTCAGTCGTGTCCGACCCTCAGCGACTCCATGGACTGCAGTCTTCCAGGCTCCTCCGTCTACTCAAACACAAAATATCCCAACAAGCAGGACTTAGAATTAGTGGGTTTCCTGAAGGTAAAATAGTTCATTTTCTGATGAACTGCATTCTGTTGAAGAAGTAACCTAATGGATGAGCTTGATAGTACAGATATTTCAGCATGATACCTACTGTAAGGATACATTTCTTATGCTGTTCCAAGGGAGATGCTGAAATGGCTGTGCATCCAATGAAAGCTAAGACTGCAAATAGAATTTCAGAGACTATTTTGAATATCAAATTCAGAGACTATCTTAAAAGTCAATTATGGTATTCTATTGCCACATTTTTAGATCCAAATTGAAGTAGTACGTTCATGCATAAAATATTAAAAATAAAAAATAGGCGAGAGCAAAAAAATTTCCTTTGCTTCTGAAAATGTTCAGAAAGCATCTCCTTCAAGCAATGCACAGAGATTCTGTTTACGAGGTGGCTTCAATGAAATTGCATAATTACTGTTAAAAAAAGCTTGAAGTCCTGAAGGTGCAGCAGAAACAAGACCACTTGAAACCAGTTGCTACTAGAGGGGAAGGGCAACATTATTAGGAGCAGTAGCCTATTCTTACTAGACGTGGCAGAAAATATCTTCCTTTTTTGCTAACGTATTTGATATTGTCAGTGTGTGGTACACTGACCACACATAGGAGCAATTCAGCAGTCAACAGAGCTAGGAAATGTTTATTTCTGCACTATACTGCCAACGTCACACATTTGAGAGGTAATCTTTTAAGCAATGAGACTGAAGTCATGATTCAGTGTATTTTGTGGACAAATTTTCAGGTGTATCTTTGTCTCAAGGATTTCATTCTGTGATGGTGACCGTATCACAAATGGTGATCCCACCATAGACGGTGACCCCAGCTTTGGTTTTGACTGTATCTGAATATTAAGTTCAGACTTGACTCTTCAGTATTGGGCACACGTATGTATTTATTACATGTCTATTAACTTGTGAATAGATACAAAAGAGCAGTCAGAATTCAAGGACTATGTAGCACCTACCACCTGATTTGAGAAAAAGAACAGCACGTTATTAATAGTCAGTGCTTTCCTCATCCAGTCCCCTTTCCCAAAGGTATCCACTCTTCTGAATGTTGCATTTATCAGTTTCTTACTTGTCTTTACAGGTTTACGATATATGTTAACATCTCTGAACAATATAGTCTTAGGTTTGCATGTTCTTACTTTATATAAGTAGAATTATGTTTTTGTTTTTCTGTAACCAAAATTGTTAATATTGTATTTGAGATTAATCCATGTTTTGAGCTTCATTTTCTTGGCACTATAGTATTTCATTGGATACACAGTCCATGTTTTATTTATTCATTTACTCTCTATGGACTTGTTTTGATTTTTAAAAATTTTGCTCTTACACACAGGGTTGCTATGAATATTCTTTGTTATGCATCCAAACGCACAAATGCGAGAATGTTTCTTGTGCGTGTCTGGTGTGCAGACAGTGAAGGATAAGAGGTTGGAAGTCAAGTTTTATTTTCTTCATATACATATCCAATTGTGTCAGCTGTCCTCTCCCCACTCCATGAGTGCCACATCTATAATGTACACGGTGCCATTTGTGAATGAGCCCATGTCTAGTGACTGCTCTGTTACATAGGTTTATTTGTGTCTTGGGGCATTGATACAATACTAAGTCTTCTAGTTCGTAAACATGGTATATCTCTCCATTTATTTAGATCTCCCTTCCTGTCTCTCAATGAAGCTTTATAAGTTTTCCTATCAGAAGTACTTACATTTTGTTCCTCCGGCTCTATGAAGATGCCAGAACCACCGTTAAGCCTCTCAGTTGAGTCTCAAAGATTGGCTGACACACATTTGGCAAAATGCCAGACACATATCATTGGCTGTCTATTTCTTTGTAGATCTTGGCTTGGTAATTCAACACTCTCTTTTTAGCTTTTTGATACTTCGCAGATCATGATTTTTATATTTTGCAGAGTTATTTTAGTTTCCTTCAGCAAGAGAATTGGCCCAGATTACCCAGTCTGCCACCACTAGAGGAAGTCCCTAAATCGTTTGGTATCTGCATCCCCTAGGTCTTTCCATTTTATCTCCTTTTCTCTTCCCCTCACATTCATGATTTATCTCTTCTGCACCAAGCTTCACTTTATCGTTTGCTTTTTTCTTCCTGTTTGCTTAAATTTCTTTCAGCTTCTCTGATGGCTTTTCCTCTCCCCCCTTTCTTTGTATCTGAATTAAAATATAGCTTATTTCATGATCAAGCAAAACAGAAATGAGCGTGGTGGAAGCTAAGAACATTAGCACTTCCCTCAAAACAAAGCAATATAACCACAGTTCCGCCAGGCTTCAACTGTAAAGCAGGTTCACTTAGCACGTTCGTGATTCAGATAATAACTCAAAGTAGAAGATCAGGAGACAGTGTGCAAGTATTCAGAGAGCTTGGCTTCAGCTTAGGATAGTTGGACTTCTGTCTCTCCACCATTTGTAGCTGTGGAAACATGGGCAGATCTAAGGACTGGGATTAATTAGTGTAAGCTGACCTCTCTTCCTCCTTTTTGTTGGTTAATAGATCTATGTTTTTGTCTATCTATGGTTATGTAACTGCCTGCCGCTCTTTGTATTCCACAATAGACAGAAGGGTTCCATTTTTTTAAGAAAAGAAAGATCACTGCATTTACTTTATCTGAAGTCCCAACTGCTAAATATTGTTGGCTGTCAGATGATTTGGGTCCTTTGAGTTATTTTGAAGTTTGAAATATCCAGTTTTGCTGGGTTTGCTGATGGCACTACATTACCTAATTAAGTAAATGTCTGTCCTTTGGTATTTCTTTGGTTGACACTAGGAAAAAGAGTTACGGTTTTGATGTAGGAGATTTCTGGGAGAGCTCACTGAAGATGAATTACCGAAGATTAAGGGTAGAGTGGAGGAGAGGACTTTTGAGAAATTAACATTTCAGGAACTGAGAATGATTACAGCTCTTGCCAGAGAGGTGTAACTTATACACAAAAGATTGAATTCTGAAAATTTATATATGCATTTAGTTTTAATAGGTATAATCACATTAGAATTCTCAAAGGATCCTAGCACATAAAGAAACCTGGTTGTAAATTTTTTTGCAAAGTGAAACGTTTCTTCTTTTCTTATTTTTAGAATATAAAATTCTATTAAAACAAATGTTGTATGGACTTGAAATGTTAGCTATTAAAAATATACTTGAAGTATAAACATATTATTCATTTACCAAGGAGCAGATTTTTCTAAAACAGACCAGGATAAAAAAGTAGCATATTGTTACCTATTTGAATTCTGGCATGTGTATTTTTCTAAGACATATATTTTAAGTCTAAATTTTAGCAGATCAAGAATTTAGGTTTTCTTTTCCTTCTCTCCCCCTGTCTCTCTTTCCTTAATTTAGCTCTTAGTTTTCAAAGCTAGGAACACCCACATTTTGATTCCTCTTTGTAGACAGCCTGTGTATGTAGTACCATGTACAGATAGCTACAGAAGAAGCATAGATGTCATCATAGTCTTATATAATATCTTATATATATTTTAAAATTAATTACTTCTTTCTTCAATTTCCCTAAGATTGCTGGGGAATTTGTACAATCTAGAGTAAGTAAGCTAAGTACTTAAAGTATAGTTTTGTCATTTTAGGAAGCTTAATTCCAAATTCCAACTTGGCATCCCATGTCTTCTTTAGATGTATATGCCAGTCCAGCACCTTTTGTTCATGGCTAAATTGACAGTGGGTGTACGTGCTAAATTGCTTCAGTTGTGCCTAACTCTGTGAGATGCTATGGACTATAGCCTGCCAGGCTCCTTTGTCCGTGGAATTTTCCAGGCAAGAATACTGGAGTGGGTTGCCATTCCTTTCTCCAGGGGATCTTTCAGATGCAGGGATTGAACCTGGGTTTCTTGCATTGCCAGCAGTTTCTTTATCAACTGAGCCACCTGGGAAGCCAAATTGACAAGAGGTATGCTTAAATAAATTACCATTCTCATTTCAACTAATATCTCAGCAAGGACATGTGATTATAAACTAGTGGAAATAGGAAAGTGGGAATTGGTGTGGGTAAAAGGATAGGGTATAGGAACATTTTATATCTTATTAAGATAGGAGTATTGACACTTCAGACTGAATGGAACCTGGCCTTTGAAGCTGGCCTTGAGAATTGGAAGCTCTCTGGGAAAGAAAATATAAGCTCTGGAATCCAACTGTGGTGAAATGAAAAGATAAAGGTTTGATCCACCCTGGTATTTACAAAGAACAGATATTCATGGCTAGTGGCAACTCTTTTTCAGAAGGTCACTTCTGAACTCTTCTGCCTCCTAGCAAGTGATATTTATTTTAGAGAAGTTTCATCTCTACAGTACCCTGCCTTGGGCTGTCAATATGTCATATTGGGAGTTTTCCACTACAGAGAACTATCAAGAGAAAAAGACAAGGACGATCATGCAGCCAAGAAGAATGTTCATTTACTTCTTTTCTCCAGATCCCTAAAGTGCTACCTAAATAGGACAAATAAGAGAAAGAATGCTGATGATTCCTTCTTTAACCGCACTTAGTGGCAGACAACAGTTTTCTTTGGACCCCTTCAAGGCCAGAGTATGCAGCTTTATCACATCTGCTTGCATTACTTACATCAAATGGTATCATATAAGTTTATAGGCCTTGTAAACTCCCTTGTGGTATGGCCTAATGAAGGCAGCATGAAATGCCAGGGAAGATATTTCAACTCGTAATGAGGATCAGGACACACAGAAAGAATAGAGGTCCTGCCTTGAGATTAGTGAGGCTGACCTCTGAAGTCCTCACTCTCTCAGAAGTAAGTGCTCCTCTTGGATTTGATTTGTAGTGAGGGAGGGTGTTTGGGCCTAGGGGAAGATGTCTTTGATCCTCTCAGTGACTGGAGAGCGCCACTGAGATTTACAAGGTAAGGGCCAGTGATGCTGAAATTCCTGTGAAACATGAGGCAGTCCCACAAAGGAGGCATTGTTCTGCCTAAAGTACGAATTACATTCCTCTTGAGGAAAAGACAGCAAGAACTGCAGAAACACTTTGTTTTCACATTGTCTTAGCTACCAGTTCTGTGTGGTAAACAGTCAGTCCCCTACATATGAACCTTCAAGTTGTGAGCTTTCAAAGATGTGAACGTGTGTTCCGTCAATGTCAGGTGTGAGTGAAACTGCAGCCTGCCCTCCATCACCTGCTGCTGAAGAGCCTTCAGCTCTCCCATCTCCTACCTCCTCTCCTTCCTCCAGTCAGTAACTCTGCTTGCCTGTTCCTCAAGGCCAGCCCCTGTATGCCAGTCGTCGTACAGTACTATTGTACTTTTTAAGGTACTATACTGTAATATTTAAAATGTTTTCTTTATTTTTTGTGTGTTTTTTTAAATGTATTATTTGCATGAAAAGTATTACAAAGCTATTATAGTACAGTACTATACATAGCTAACTGTGTTAGTTGGGTGACTAGGCTAAATTGGTTGGACTTACAAACAAATTGGACTTATGAACGCACTTTCAGAATGGAACTTGTTCATATGTGTGTGGGGGGGTTATTGTACCTCGAAACTTAGTGGATTAAAACAGCAATGTTTTATTATTTCTCATGATTCTGTGGGTTGATTGGGCTCAGCTGGGTTGCTCTTCTCCAGATGGTGCAGCTGAGGACATTCGTACAGCTGCATTGAGCTGGGAGCTCAACTGGGCTTGGAACATTCGAGATGGCTTCCCTCTGTCCAGAGTTTTTCTCTAAGTGGCTTCTCATTCTGTAGTCTAGCCTGAGCTTCTTTATGGCATGGTGGCTGGCTTCCAAGAGATTTTCCAGAAGTGCCCATACGGATGCTGCTGCTACTGCTGCTGCTGCTGCTAAGTCGCTTCAGTCGTGTCCGACTCTGCAACCCTATAGACGGCAGCCCACCAGACTCCCCGTCCCTGGGATCCTTCAGGCAAGAACACTGGAGTGGGTTGCCATTTCCTTCTCCAATGCATGAAAGTGAAAAGTGAAAGTGAAGTCACTCAGTCATGTCCGACTCTTCACGACCCCATGGACTGCAGCCTACCAGGCTCCTCAGCCCATCTACAGGGCCTCTTATAGGCTATGTGTGTTGGAAACCACACATCACTCTGTCTCATTCTACTGGTAAAAGCAATTCCTAGAGTCAGCCCAGGTTCAAAGGGATGGTAAACAGAAGAGAGGAGTGGCAGTCTCATTGCAGCAGCCATGTGGATGGGAGGGTTTTTTCTAGCAACTTAAAAAGGATCCTTCCACATATGATCACATGTGATTCTCTATGAAGTAGGAATTACTATCAATCCTCTTTTACAGAAGGTTAAACTGAGGCTTTCAGAGGTTAGTGACATGCTCAAGACTATACCACTGGTAAGTGGTCGGACTCAAAGCCTGGTTGCCTCATCCCAGATTCTTTTGTCTTCCTATTTTATTTTCTATTTTTTTTTAATTTAGAAGATATTTCTGATTTAGGCAAAATGAATGAGGCTTGTGCATGCTCCCTTATCAGTGGCTATTGAATATCTTCTGGACTTTGATCCTAAAATGTCTTGCAAATTGCCCATGGCCCCTGTGCTGTTGTGTCCTCTCTAAGTCCAACTTCCTTGGACTGTGTTTGAAGCTTTGAACACTCTCCTCTATTCAAATGATGACATTCTTTCCCCTATTCTGATCTTGGCTTAAAATTGAACCAGAAAGCAACTAATATAATCTGACTTGAGTGTTACCCAAGTATAGGGTAACAGTAGGCAGGGTATTTCCTGCCTACTCGGCATCCATTTTTCCTCCTGGTAACAGAATCCCAGTTTTCTCTGGGGAATCCATTTCTCCCTTCCTTTTATTTCACGTGGCTCAAATGGCACCTGCTGCAGGAGTTGGCAGGTGCTGAGGGCTGGCTGATCAGAGGTTTGCATTTCTCTTGTTATAGTCATTGATTTATAGGTGAGCACATGACCTGGGCTAGGACAATGATAAGCCACTAAAATTAAATTCAGTCCAGAACTTTTGGAGGGAGATACAGAGAAGAAACATTTCTTTTCTACTAGAGTTTCTGGGTAGAAGAGAAAGAAGTCCAGAGCTGCTGAGAGTGATCTTGTCCCTGCAATCTAAGAGCATGCAGGAGAATAAAGTCTGGAAACAGAGGGGAAATAATGATGAGGGTGAACCAGTCCAACAGCATCATTTGAGGCTCCGGAAAGGGTCAAAGCCAGATTTACCTCTGGATTTTTCAGGATGTTAGTAAAAAAAACCCCCTCTTTTTCTTCAACTAGTTTAAACAGAGTTTTCTATCAGCTGCAGTGGTAAGAATCCCAATCGATAGATTATTTAGGGTGACAAAAAGGACTCTTAGAAAAACACCCCCACAATAAACATGACTAGGAAAAAGCAATAACAATTCAGGACTTCCATTGTGATTCAAGTGATGGAGATTCTAAGGTAGTATAATGATAAAGCTCCAGGTTCAGTTCAGTTCAGTTCAGTTCAGTCCAATTCTCATATCCATACATGACTGCTGGAAAAACCATTGCTTTGACTAGACAAACCTTTGTTGGCAAAGTAATGTCTCTGCTTTTCAATATGCTGTCTATGTTGGTCATAACTTTTCTTCCAAGGAGCATGTGTCTTTTAATTTCATGGCTGCAGTCATGATCTGTAGTGATTTTGGAGGAACCAGAAATCAAATTGCCAACATCCACTGTATCATCAAAAAAGCAAGAGAGTTCCAGAAAAACATCTACTTCTGCTTTATTGACTACACTGAAGCCTTTGAGTGGATCACAACAAACTGTGGAAAATTCTTAAAGAGATGGGAATACCAGACCACCTGACCTGCCTCTTGAGAAATCTGTATGCAGGTCAAGAAGCAACAGTTAGAACTGGACATGGAACAACAGATTGGTTCCAAATTGGGAAAGGAGTATGTCAAGGCTGTATATTGTCACCCTGCTTATTTAACTTATATGCAGAGTACATCATGAGAAATGCTGGACTGGATGAAGCTCAAACTGGAATCAAGATTGCCAGGAGAAATATCAATAACCTCAGATATGCACATGACACCACACTTATGGCAGAAAGTGAAGAACTAAAGAGCCTCTTGATGAAAGTGAAAGAGGAGACTGAAAAAGTTGGCTTAAAACTCAGCATTCAGAAAACTAAGATCATGGCATCTGATCCCATCACTTCATGGCAAATAGATGGAGAAACAACGGAAACAATGAAAAACTCCGGGTAAATACTGGCAAGTGTGACATGAGATCAGGAATTCTATTCAGAAGAAACGAAATAGCAGTAAGTGCTGGAATACTGTAGCCTACAACCAGCTGAGATTATGAATTGTACATTTTGTTTCTGAATTCAAGATTTCTAGTTCATTGCCTTGTACATAGTGATTGCTAAAGCAATAAGAGCAACAACCCACAACCCTAATACATGGATCATAGAGCCTTTCCTGAGGAGATGGAAAATGGGTTTTTCCACCACTTGCCAGCTCTGTTCATTACTACTGCCTCCCTGGGGCACAGGCTGGAGAAGACTTCTGAAGCTTGGTGTAGGCTGTGGGAAAGGGTGAAGAATATAGGTCAAACCTGTTGTTCAGTTGCTCAGTCGTGTCCAGCACTTTGCGACTCCATGGACTGCAGCACACCAGGCTTCCCTGTCCACCACATCTCCTGGAGCTTGCTCAAACTCATGACCATTGAGTCAGTGATGTCAGCCAGCCATCATGTCCTCTGTCATCCCCTTCTCCTCCTGCCTTCCATCTTTCCTTCATCACGGTCTTTTCCAATGAGTCTGCTCTTCACATCAGGTGACCAAAGTATTGGAGCTTGGTCAAATCTACCCAGCTGAAAAATGTTTTCTGCCATTGTATTTGGTTGGCTTGAGTCAAGTAGAGACTGAGTCTCAAGTAACCCTTGGAGGCCTGATGTACATTTTCCAAATCCTTATCCTCTCTGCTGTGATCTTTAGAGAAGGCAAAGAGTCACACATCAATGTGAACTTGTGGGATGTACTCATGGTATTTGTCAGAAGCTCGTTGGAGTAGTTAAGATAACGCTCGCTACTCCAAGTCATCCATGTACTAATCCCTGGGACCTCAGAATATGTTATGTTACATGGAAAAAGGGAATTAAGGTTGGTTACAAATTGAATGAAGACTGCTGATCAAGACTGTAACATAGAGACCCTATTCTGGTTTATCTGGGTGGGTCCAATGTGATCACAGAGGTCCTTAAAGATGGAGGAGAGGCAGATGAGGAGGTTGGAGTGATGTGATGTGAGAGAGACTTGGCCTGCCATTTTGGCTTTGAAGACAGAGGAAGGGGACCATGAGCTAAGAGACTGGAAAAGACAAGGAGATAGTTTCTCTGCTAGAGCCGAAGAGGAGCCTACAAAGGAAGGCAGTCCTCCTGAAACCTTGATTTTAGCCATGTGAGACCCATGTCAGAGTTCTAATCTACAGAATGCTAACATAATACATTTATATTGTTTTAAGCCACTAATCATGTCCATCTATTTGTGACCCCATGGACTGTAGTCCACCAGGCTCTTCTGTCCATGGGATTACCCAGGCAAGAATAGGAGTGGGTAGCCATTCCCTTCTCCAGGGGATCTTCTTGATACAGGGATCAGACCTGGATCTCCTGTATTTCAGGAGATTCTTTGCCAAATGAGTCATCACAGGCCATTTAAACCAACTAATCTTGTGGTAATTTGTTATGGAAAATAGAAAACCAATAACAGATTTCCTTGCAATGAGAGAAAACTATAACATGGAGTTTGAGTCACAGGATCAGAGTTGAATGGGATCTTGGAAGGCTTTGCTGCTGCTGCTGCTAAGTTGCTTCAGTCATGTCCGACTCTGTGCGACCCCATAGACGGCAGCCCACCAGGCTCCCCCATCCCTGGGATTCTCTAGGCAAGAACACTGGAGTGGGTTGCCATTTCCTTCTCCAGTGCATGAAAGTGAAAAGGGAAAGTGAAGTCGCTCAGTCGTGTCCAACTCTTCGCGACCCCATGGACTGCAGCCCACCAGGCTCCTCTGTCCATGGGATTTTCCAGGCAAGAGTACTGAGTGGGGTGCCATTGCCTTCTCCGTTTTAGCCTGTTCTTAATTCCTCATACACAAGTCTCCTTTACCATATATTTGATAAGTGGTCTTCCAGGTTATGAGAACCTATTAGCAATGGGAATTGCCAATATCCAGAAGGTAATTTGTCCAATTTTTGAGTGATTTGAACCATCAAAGTTCTTTCCCATATAGCAAAAGCAGAAATGAGCTTTCTTATAGCATCATTTTAGTTTTGGCCTTGTTTTCTAGAGCTGCACAGAAATTTTTCAAGTATCTTGTTTACAAAAGAGAGTCCTTTAAGTATTTGAAGATTTAAGCATAAGTCCTTAAAGTGTTCTCTTTTTCTGACTGAATATCCTCATGTTCTTCTTGCGGATTTGCTGGCACACATCCCCTGGTGACTAAAACTGCAATAAACACTGCAGATACAGTTTGATCAATAGAGTATTTGCAGAAGCTTCATTATCATCTTTGTAATGGACATCACACCTCCACATTGCATTTCCTGTCAGGAGCATCTCTATCATGTGCCCAGTGCTGTATAAATAGCTCTTTCTCCTGCTATGATGGAAACCTCTCTTTCCCTTCCCCAAAGCTCTGAATGCTCTTCTTTACATCTACTAGATTCCTGATATGTTTATTCTTGAAACATGCCCTGGTTTTCATATCATTCCTCTTCCTGGTCTCATTCTTTGTATGAGCTGTGCTTGGACATGAAGTAGAAAAGAAGCTCCAACTGATCCCATAATATAGAAGGAACAGCATGGGTTGTATAGTCAGAAACCTGGATTCAAATCCTGACTTTCTGTTCTCCTGGCTCTGAGCTGTGGGGCAAGTTTCTTAGTCTCTCATGAACTTCAGTTTTCTCATCTGGAAAAAGGTGAAGAATCATTCTTACCTGAGGCTTGTGCTGAGGATTAAATGAGATTGCCCATGAAATATGCAAATATAGTCCTTGGCATGACTTACTGCATCTTCTCTCCAGCTTTTCCCACTACCTCCTACTTTTTTCCTCCTTTGCTTCATACAATTAGAGAACAGTAAGAAATTGAGCCTCACGGGCTCAATCGAGAGAGTTTAGAATGATCATCATTGTGGGCTGGAGTAGTAGCGGACTTCTGGATGACGAGGACTGGACTCAACCTTGCAGGTTGAGGCGGGGGTGGGGGGCTGCTGAATACAGGGATGAGTAGGAAGGTTTGTTCTCTGACTTTGAAAGTGATGTTCATTGTTAAGCTTTCTGGAGATGAAGGCAAAGCTGCTAGCATTTTATGTAGGAAGGAACATTTCGTTTCTAACTCATTAGTTTTGAAATCTAGTTGAAAGGAGTTGGGACATGATTTGACTGCTGTGTTGAGACAAACATGAAACAAAACAAACCACAAACAGGCTAAGGCTTAAATTACCTGGGTTCTGAGCAGGGACTCCACTGAGCATTTGTAAGCTAGAAGAGTTCATTTTCTGCTTCCTTAGGGAAACTTTTTTTTTTTTTTAAACTTAGCAGGCCTGGTTTGGGTAATGAAGACCAGACCACTGATGCTACCAGGTCACCGGGGTGATAGAAAATCAGACTCAGGAGGGAACACTCAGAATGACCAGGAAAAATGGGTTCTGGGAAAGTTCTATGTTATTGAGACGAGCTAGACTCTATAAGCTTATCAATGTTTAGTTTTTAAGTTTTCCCAGAATTCATCTTTTTATATGGCTTGGCAAGCAATTATTTTATTTTTTTCGTATGAAACTATAATCTGGGACATCATTTTGAAAGGCTTGCCAGTAGCTATTCTTTGGTCTGTTCTGCCTCCGCTTGTTTTATTTTTAACCCTCTCTTGATTATTTCTAAACCCCTTAATCATAAAAGCTCATTTTCTTTTATTAGGAGGGATTTATTCACAAGGCTAACTCAGACATACATGGCATCTTTTAATATACATTACTGAATGCTGACATGGTTCTGCAAGCATTCAGAAATGCTTTCTGATAATGATGCTCAAAATATATGGAAAAATAAAGAAGTGCATACCTAAGCTCATAATTTGTATCAATTTAGTTTTATGTATGCTGAAGAAATTCCCTTGACAATAACAATGAACTCAGCAGCCACGGGACTGACAACAATGACCTTTTACTAGGTACCAGGTGACAGGTTAAGTGTTAAAGATAAAACAAGAAACATGGTGGCTCAGTGGTAAAGAACTCCTCTGCTAATGCAAAAGACATGGGTTCAATCCCTGGGCTGGGAAGATCCTCTGGAGAAGGAAATGGCAATGCACTCCAGTATTCTTGACTGGAGAATCTGATGGATGGAGGAGCCTGGAGAGCTACAAAAGAGTTGATCACAACTGACCAACTAAACAAGTGCTAGGAGAGGCCTCTGTCCTCATAAAATTATGTTCCATTATGAAAGTTCATCTCCCTGATACCATTAATGAAGAGAAAATAAATGAAGAAATTGCAAATTGTATAAATATTATGATGAAAGCAAAAATGAAGAATAGATAGAAACAAACAAATTCTGCTATGGACTGAGTGTTGGTTTGTCCTGTCCTTCCACCCCCACCAAACTCACAGGTTGAAACCTGATCACCAATGGAATGGTATCTGGAGATGGAGCCTTGGGAGGTGATTAGGCCATGAGGGCAGAGCACTCACAAATGGGATAAAGGCCCTTAAGAAAGAGACCCTGGTGAGCTCACTCTCAACAAGTGAGGACAAGCCAGCAGACAACCATCTGTGAGCCAGGGAGTGGGTTTTCATCAGCCGCCAAAGCTGGCATCTTGATCTTGGACTTCCCATCCTCCAGAAATGTGAGAAATAAATTTTGTTGTTCACAAGTTACCCAGTCTGTGGTACTTGGTTTTAGTAAGCCAAACAGACAGACAGGCTATGATGAGAGCACCTATTGGTAATAAAGTGGACAAGAAGAGCTTCACTGAAGATTAACATTTAAGCCAAAACTTACAGAGAAGAAGGAATTTATCTTTCAAGGCATGGGTGGAAGAATACTCAGGGCAGAGAAAATAGCATGTCCGAAGGCCTTGAGGCAGGAAAAAACTTGGCATATTCAACAAACCGAGAAAAGGCCCAGGGGCCTGGAACACACTGAGCCAGGAAGGAAAAAGAAATTATGCTGGAGAGATTTCATCAGGTCAGTGATGTTTGAACTGATCCTACCTCAATAACAAATGCTGCTTCACTTTCTTCCCATCCATCTGGCACTTCCAAATTTTTCCCAACCCTTGCCAAGCCAGGGGAATGAAAGAATCAACCCACTGCAAACATTGTCAGCCTGTCTGACTTCTGTCTCTGCCACCCAGCGTTGAGGCTGTGGAACTTTCATCTATAAAAATTTCCTCTCAAAGCCTAAGAACAAACTTCCAGTAGCAGCATTTTAAGGAGCAATTGCTCAGGACACTGGGACACTCAGTCTCATAACTATCAATGTTCTAGTTCTGGTTTTGTGCCTGTTCTGATAAATAGCTTCTGCCTTTTCTTGAAGATCTGGTTCCAAACAATTTTAGTCAATGCATTCATTCATTCAATTCATTGAAAATTAGGTGTTTATTGAGGAGCCTAGTTTAGATAAGACACTGCCTTTGGCCCTGGGACTATAAGGATAAATCAGATGGCTCCTTCCCCTGGGTCCTGGCAGGGTAGAGGGGAGGCAAGTGATGCGGTGGGTGCACAGGTAGGGAGCATAGTCTGTGGGATTCAGGGAGGGCTTCCTTGAAGAGGGGCAAAGAATTAAATTTAGCCGAGCATGGGCACTAGGTTAGATGAGCAGAGTAGACAGTGGGTGGAGCCTTCCCAGCAGAAAAGATGGCGGGAACCAAGAAGACAAGAAACAGCATAGTGTGGTGAACTCTCAGGGCAACAGACCCTTGCGACGTGTCTGTGACGCCAGGACTGGGACTTACGCTGCTGCCCCCTGGAACCCAGTTGGGCACCTGATCTCAGGTCCACTGACCTGTGCAGACAGCCCCGGTGCAGACTTGGTGCCCTTCGTAACCTGCTCTGGGGCCTCCAGTGGTTATCTTCTGCCCACTTCTTGGGGTACAGGGGCCTGTCATCCTCTGTGCTTTGATCCTGCACTGCTCTCCCTCCCTGCACTTCTGAGGTGATTTCCTGACTCCTGGGATGTTCTGTCTTCTTCTCGCTATCAACAGGTCATCT
Source organism: Ovis canadensis (assembly GCF_042477335.2). Taxonomy (NCBI): domain Eukaryota; kingdom Metazoa; phylum Chordata; class Mammalia; order Artiodactyla; family Bovidae; genus Ovis; species Ovis canadensis. The sequence goes on along the minus strand of NC_091250.1, from coordinate 106,829,177 downwards.
AGGGGTTGAGTTAGAGGGGCTGTGACCCTTACTCCACCCCAGAGGATGCTTTTTTTGGATTCTGAGGGTGGGAAGAGCACAGCTTGTTGACAAAGGGTTTCCGCTGGTCTCTTGTGGTCTCTGCTCTGGGCAGGGTCCACTTCCTCTTAGAGTGATGAGGGTGAGAGGAGAGAAAGGCAACGAGGTCATGGGCAGTGTGACAGTAAGGGAGACCATCTCTGCCTTTAGAGCAAGAAAGGGTGATTACGAGAAGCTAAGGGAGGAAACCAAAAGACCAGGATTAAACTAACAGGGAAGCTCACTGGGTGTGTTCCCCACAAACACACAAACAAAATTACCCTTGGGGTTTGGCCGGTAGAGATGCAGAGGTTGGAAAACCCGAACACAACTCTGTAGCACTTGACTGGCACTTTTCCCTCACAGAAATGCCCAGGAAAGAGATCCTGGAGAGAAAGCTCTGGAGCAATCGAGGAAGTAGGACCTCTTCAGCAAAGTAGACTTTTGGGTAGATTTGAGTGATGACAGATGCTTTTGCCTTCCTCACCCATTCACTTGTTCTTTCATTTGCTCATTAGTCTGTTTATCAAGATCCATTCATTAGCTTTTGTGCCTAGCACTGTGCTAGGTTTGGGAACTATATCTGTTAGGGTAAGAGCCAGTCTCTATTTTTTTAAGTTTTGTTTATTTTTTCTTAATTAAAGTATAGTTACTGTACAATATTATATTGTACAGTATTGTACATATTGTAAAGATATTGTATATATTGTATAGATATATAATATGGTTATTCACAATTTTTAAAGCTTATAATCCTTTTATAGTTATAAAATACTGGCTATCATCCCCGTGTTGTACAATATATCTTTGTAGCTTATATTATGCCTAAGAGTTTGTACTTCTTATTCCCCTCCCCCTAGGTTGCCCCTACCCCTCTTCTCTTTCCCCACTGGTAACCACTAGTTTGGGCTTCCCTGACGGCTCAGTGGTAAAGAATCCACCTGCTAATGCAGGAGGCGTGGGCTTAATCTCTGAGTCAGTAAGATTCCCTGGAGGAGGAAATGGCAACCCACTCCAGTATTCTTGCCTGGGAAATCGCATGGACAGAGGAGCCTGGCAGGCTACAGTCCATGCATGAGGTTGCAAGAGCAGGACATGATTTAGTAACTAAACAGCAACAAAGAAAACCATTTGTTCTCTGTATTTATGAATCTGTAAGAGCAAATTTCTTGACCTCATAGCACTGATGGACTGAATGGGTGTACATGTGTTTGTGTATGTAAAATGTGATAAACAGCACAAACAAGCCATCCAGTGTTCCCTGGATGCACATAGCTTGGACAGCTGACCTCCCCTAGGGATCCAGGAAAGCTTTCTGGAACACATAATTATCAGGCTGAACTCAGATAGCACAGTAGGTGGGGAAGAACCAGCAGGGAGAGTGCTCTAAACACCAGCTGTAATGTGTACAATGCACTACTCATGAAGGGGCGTGATTCTTCAAGGTCATCCAGGCACTATGGCTTCTCATAAGGGAAATGATGTTCGGGTGTGGTTTACCACTTCTGAGGATTGAATGAGTAACAGATGCTGTGAGAGAGCCTCAGGTTGGTATAGGAAGCTCTCTGGTGCCCCCAGTGAAGCCCCTCAGATCTCACTGATTTTAGCTTGAGCAGGGAAACTGGTTCCACAGAGTGCATATCACTGGGGGTGGGAGGGTCTGAAATCCCACTTTGAGCTCTCAACCTGGGATTTTCTTCATCTGGCCCAGGTGCCCTCCAGCTGCAGCAGGATGCTGCTAAAGTAAGTGCCTCTGGGACCAAATTTCAGCTCATGAGACTGGAACAATGGATAAACCGCTCTGCCATCTTCCAGGTGGGCCCTTCTGGGAGGCAATCTGTACTCTTTTGCATCAGTGTTCCTGATGCAACCGAACCCCAGTTGCTCACAGCAGTGACCTCGGTAATGAACTTTTGCATTGGCTTTCCCTCTTTTTCTATTTCTCCCCAACCCCTCTCCCCTGCTTCCTGGGATCACATGTCAAATAAGCCATCTGTGCTCAGCTCTGCCTCAGGGAGTGACCCTGGGGAAGCCCAAATTTACAGAGTTGGACACCTAAAGTCAAGTGAAACTTTCCTTAACATTTTTTGAAAAAAAAAAAATTTTTTTTTACAGCTGATTAACAAGGTCTTAATAGTTTCAGGTGGACAGCAAAGGGACTCAGTCATACATATACAGGTGTCCATTCTCCCCCACATGGACATCACCAGGTGCCCAACACTGAAATCAGATTGATTATATTCTTTGCAGCCAAAGATGGAGAAGCTCTATATAGTAAGCAAAAACAAGACCAGGAGTTGACTGTGGCTCAGATCATGAACTCCTTATTGCCAAATTCAGACTTAAATTGAAGAAAGTAGGGAAAACCACTAGACGATTCAGGTATGACCTAAATCAAACCCCTTATGATTATACAGTGGAAGTGAGAAATAGATTTAAGGGACTAGATCTGATAGACAAAGTGCCTGATGAACTATGGATGGAGGTTCGTGACAATATACAGGAGACAGGGATCAAGACCATCCCCAAGAAAAAGAAATGCAAAAAAGCTAAATGGCTGCCTGAGGAGGACTTACAAATAGCTGTGAAAAGAAGAGAAGAGAAAAACTAAGGAGAAAAGGAAAGATATATCCGTTTGAATGCAGAGCTCCAAAGAATAGCAAGGAGAGATAAGAAAGCCTTCCTCAGCGATCAATGCAAAGAAGTAGAGGAAAACAATAGATGGGAAAGACTAGAGATCTCTTCAAGAAAATTAGAGATACCAAGGGAATATTTCATGCAAAGATGGGCTCAATAAAGGACAGAAATAGTATGGATCTAACAGAAGCAGAAGATATTAAGAAGAGGTGGCAAGAATACACAGAACTTTACAAAAAAAATCTTCATGACCCAGATAATCACATGTGACACTCACCTAGAGCCAGACATCTTGGAAAGTGAAGTCAAGTGGGCCTTAGGAAGCATCCATCACTACAAACAAAGCTAGCGGAGGTGATGAAATTCCAGGTGAGCTGTTTCAAATCCTGAAAGATGATGATGTGAAAGTGTTGCACTCAATATGCCAGCCAATTTGGAAAACTCAGCAGTGGCCACAGGACTGGAAAATGTCCGTTTTCATTCCAATCCCGAAGAAAGGTAATGCCAAAGAATGCTCAGACTACCCCACAATTGCACTCATCTCACATGCTAGTAAAGTAACGCTCAAAATTCTACAGCCAGGCTTCAGCAGTTCATGAACCATGAACTTCCAGATGTTCAAGTTGGATTTAGAAAAGGCAGGAGAACCAGAGATCAAATTGCCAACATCCGTTGGATCATGGAAAAAGCAAGAGAGTTCCAGTAAAACATCGATTTCTGATTCATTGACTATGCTAAAGCCTTTGACAGTGTAGATCACAACAAACTGTGGAAAATTCTGAAAGAGATGGGAATACCAGACCACCAACCTGCCTCTTGAGAAACCTGTATGCAGGTCAGGAAGCAACAGTTAGAACTAACATGGAACAACAGGCTGGTTCCACATAGGAAAAGGAGTATGTCAAGGCTCTGTATTGTCACCTTGCTTACTTAACTTACATGCAGAGTACATCATGAGAAACGCTGGGCTGGGTGAAGCACAAACTGGAATCAAGATTGCCAGGAGAAATATCAATAACCTCAGATATGCAGATGACACCACCCTTATGGCAAAAGTGAGGAAGAACTAAAGAGACTCTTGATGAAAGTGAAAAAGAGTGAAAAAGTTGGCTTAAATCTCAACATTCAGAAAACTAAGATCATGGCATCCAGTCCTATCATTTCATGGCAGATAGGTGGGGAAATAGTGGAAACAGTGGCTGACTTTATATTTTTGGTCTCCAAAATCATTGCAGATGGTGACTGCAGCCATGAAATTAAAAGATGCATGCTCCTTGGAAGAAAAGCTATGACCAACCTAGACAGCATATTAAAAAACAGAGACATTACTTTGCCAACAAAGGTCCATCGAATCAAAGCTATGGTTTTTCCAGTAGTTATGTATGGATGTGAGAGTTGGACTATAAAGAAAGCTGAGTGCTGAAGAATTGATGCTTTTGAAGTGTGGTGTTGGAGAAAACTTTTGAGAGTCCCTTGGACTGCAAGGAGATCCATCCTAAAGGAGATCAGTCCTGAGTATTCATTGGAAGGACTGATGTTGAAGCTGAAACTCTAATACTTTGGCTGCCTCATGCGAAGAGTTGACTCATTGGAAAAGACTCTGATGCTGGGAGGGATTGGGGGCAGGAGGAGAAGGGTACGACAGAGGATGAGATGGCTGGATGGCATCATCGACTCGATGGACATGAGTTTGAGTGAACTCTGGGAGTTGGTGATGGACAGGGAGGCCTGGCGTGCTGTGGTCCATGGGGTCGGAAAGAGTCAGACATGACTGAGTGGCTGAACTGAACTGAACTGATTCTCCCCCAACATCCCCTTCCCTCCAGACCTCCACACAGCATTGAGCAGAGTTCTCTGTGCTATACAGTAAATCATTGTTGGTTATCCATTTTAAATATAGCACTGTGTACATGTCCATCCCAAACTCTTTAACTGTCCTTAACTTTTCACTGGGTTCTTCTTTATCAAATGCTGTATCCTGTGTTCCTGAAGAACCTGTGGTGCCACCTAGTCAAAGGAATGTTCTGCCCATCCCCCTTCCCATTTTTGCAGGTGAGTGAAGCTAAGGCTTAGCCCATTTCATGTAAAACCCAGGATTAAAGCTCAGGATTTCTGATTTCAAATGAAATACCTTCTGGACTGCTCTCTTTGGGGATATCATGCTTCTTCTCAGGAGAGTGATCCACTCAGTGGACCCATTCCCTGGGTTTTATTGTCCTCCTTTTGTCAGATGTCATCCCCTCAAGGGAATAATACAGTCAAAGGTGAAGTTTTGAAAATGCTATCTGGTCCTCATTCATGATGTTTTAGAATTATCAGTGCATGAAAAGCCACACCATTGTTTTAGGAAGCTCAAAATGAGAATCCAGAAATCATTGTTTCAAATAGTCAGTTTCCACCCCCAAATTCCAGCTCCTGAGAATGTCATCCCATACTAAGACTCAGCATTGCAGTGATCTTTTTAACACACCTGCTCCAGTTTAGAGGGGTGCTCTAGATTTCAGATGGGGTCTTTCAGTTCATATTTTCCAGGAGAAGAGCAGCAGTTTCCACCATGCTGAAAACATGCTGAATTCCTTCCTGGACTGATTGCAACTGGATTTGAATGGTCCAGCTTCTTGTAAATTCTCATCAGCGATGTTACAATGAGGTATTCCAGGTCTGCTCTCTCCTTTTTCAAGTCTGCCTTAAATGCTTGATTTGCACTAAAGGAAAAGAAAATCCCCTGACCTAACTAGTATATCAGAAAGAAGAATGAAGTAGAAATTTTGGCTCTCGGGCCATTCTAGTTTGTCATTTTGTGAAATTAGAGACAGATGGGTGCTGTCTGTGTTGTGGGAAATTCTGTCCTACATTCCAGCCAATGCTGGGAGTTCTGGAAGAGGACAGAGAGGGGAAGGAGAAAGCTATTTGGACAGGGAAGAATATATGCTAATTCTGTGACAAAAATAGCATCAAATCTGCAAACATTAATTTTCAGCAACTCTCATTCTTAGCCTGTGTTTTTCCCTTTTCTGGATTTCACACTAGAAAGTGAATTTAAACTGCTTGGTAACGGAAGCAGATTCAGAGGTCATCTGGCTTGTCTCTTAGTGCAGAACATCAATTTATTATAGGCTCTAGGAGGCAGAAAGGACCACTGATGGTCAAATAATCAACCATATTGAAGGCAGATCCTAACTAATTTTGAGCTGATGAGATTGTTGCTCCAAAGACGCAGTTAAGTGGCAATATGTGGGAGATGGGCTGTTGTGTGGAAAGAGTTGAGGTTTGCAGAAGAATGGGATCCACACTGCAGGGTTTCCATAACACAGTGGTGTGAAAGTGAAAGTGTTAGTCGCTTGGTTGTGTCCGACTCTGTGACGGCAGGGAGTGTAGCCTGCCAGGCTCCTCTGTCCATGGGATTTTCCAGACAAGAATACTGGAGTAGGCAGCCATTCCCTTCTCCAGGGAATCTTCCCAACCCAGGGATCAAACCCAGGTCTCCATAATTGCAGGCAGATTCTTTACTCTCTGAGCCACCAGGGAAACCAACATAGTGGATCTCTCTACAAACAATCCCATCCCTTCTAACAGGCATCCTGAGACTTCTGGGATCTTGTTCTGGGCTGAGGTGAAAGGGATCAGGTAGATTGCCCTGTTGGAGTGAGGAAAGATACAGTTAGTGAGGTGTTGTAGGGGGACGGGCAAGGTATTGAGGAAGCTCAAGGAGCATGGGTTTAGGTAGAACTCAAGCATTAAATGTCAAGGATCCAGGGGCCTTGATGTCACTGAGGCAGGGTCTGGAATGGTGCTGACATGGTCCCTGCCAGGTACAAGGCAGTTAGATTTATTTACAGAACAAGTGCTTAGTTGCTCAGTCGTGTCCAACTCTTTGCGACCCTTTGGACTGTAGCCCACCAGGCTCCTCTGTCCATGGGGATTCTCCAGGCAAAAATACTGGAATGGGTTGCCATTTCCTCCTCCTGGGATTTACAGAACAAGGGATGGGGATAAAAAAAAAATCAAGAATTGAGGTGTCTTTGCCAGTATTGACTGAAAGAAGAAGAAGAGAAGCCTTCACAGGAAAAGAGAGAGGGTCAGTTTAAGGTCCAGTTATAGGGAGAATGAATGTCTCCATGGAAGGCAAGTAGAAAGTTGCTATATGTCCTTGGTCCAATTTCTTTTGAGCCTCAGTTCCTCATTAGTGAAATAGACATAAAAATTCTTCCTGTATTCCATGTGTTTCTGCTTACTCAGTCATGTCCAGCTTTTTGCAACCCTTTGGACTGTAGGCTGCCAGGCTCCTGTGAATCCCTCTTAGGCACTTGGGTAAAGCCTGACCACTAGCAAGGAGCCACCATAAGTTGGGCTTCCCAGATGGCGCTAGTGGTAAAGAACCTGCCTGCCAATGTAGGAGACGTGAGACGTAGGTTTGATCCCTGGGCTGGGAAGATCCCCTGGAGGAGGAAATGGCAACCCACTCTTGCCTGGAAAATCCCATGGACAGAGGAACCTGGTGGGCTACAGTCCATGGGGTCACAAAGAGTCAGGCATGACTGAAGTGACTTAGCACACACTCATGTACCATAAATCACACAACCTTGAATGACATTGGTGGTTCTTTGAAAAAGACTACTTATATGTGAAAAGAAGTCTTCCTTAGGGGACTTACTGGAAATAATAGCAGCATGTCATTCTTTCATGATGTCTCTCTTGAAATATTTCCCTGTCTTTAATTGAAGGATTTGCAGTAGAAAGCAGTAGAGATAAAGGATTTGTTTTTGATCTATAATTCAGGCTCAAAAGGGGTCCTAATGATACCTGAAAAGCCATGTAAGTAGCTACATCACATCTGCTCTTCCCGATTTCACCTACTCTCTATTAAATAATAGGCTTTCTGGAAATTGGTCATTAGAAATCAGAAAGTTCAAATACATCATAGCTCCTGTTATAGATCTGTTTTTCATTCACAACTCTTCTGACACCAAAAGTATGGGTTTTCCCCCATCATCCAATTCTCTCATTTTCTGCAGATACCAACAGGGTATCCAAAAATTTGCTTTAATTCTGACACTAACTACTTAGAGTTAGCACAGACGTGGTAAATTAAGGGCTGTCACAGAAGACTGCTCTCCACTTCAGAGCCAGTCATAGGCCCCCAGGTCACTCAGACTTCTGTCCAACTTGGCTGAAAATTTGAGGTTTCCATGACCCCCTCCTCAGATTTGATAATTTGCTATCGTGCCTTATAGAATTCAGGGAAACACTTCACTTATTATTACTGGTCTGTTATAAAGATACAGTCCTTTCAGTGAATATTCAGGGTTGATTTCCTTTAGGATTGACTAGTTTGATCTTGAAGTTAGGTGGTTGGATAGCATCACTGACTCAGTGGACACAAATCTGAGCAAACTCTGGGAGACAGTGGAGGACAGAGGAGCCTGGAGTGCTACAGTCTATGGGGTTGCAAAGACCCAGACACGACTTAGCGACTGAACAGCAGCATAAAGATCCAGATGAACAGCCAGATGAAGAGGTATATAAAGAGAGGTCCAGAGGGTCCTGGGTTCAGGAGCCTCTGGCCCTATGCAGTTTGGGATGTACCACCCTCCGAGCTTTCTAGGAGGCACTAGTGGTAAAGAACCTGCCTGCCAATGCAGGAGAGGTAAGAGCCATGGGTTTGATGCCTGGGTCAGGAAGATCTCCTAGAGGAGGGTATGGTAACCCACTCTAGTAATCTTGCCAGGAGAATCTTATGGACAGAGGAACCTGGTGGGTTGTAGTCCATGAGGTCACAAAGAGTAGGATATAACTGAAGTGACTAAGCACATAGGCACCCTTCCAGCACATGGATGTGTTCACCAACTCAAAAGCTCTCTGAAGCCTGCTATTTAGGGTTTTTATGGAGGTTTCAATATGGAGGCACAAATAATCAAACCATTGGCCATTGGTGATTAACTAAATCTCCAGCCCTTCTCCCTTTCCCAGAGGTTGTGTGTGTGTGTGTGGGGGGTGCTGAACTGAAAGTTCCAATACTTTAACTGCATAGTTAGTTCATCTGGCAACCAGCCCTCATCCTGAAGTTATATACGGATCCATCATGAATTATCTCATTAGCGTAAATTCAGGTATGGTTGGAAGGAGCTTATTATAAATAACAACAGACACTCCTCTCATCCCTAAGGAAATTACAGTTTTAGGAGCTCTGTGCCAAATATATTGCTTATTAATATCTTATTTCCCTACTTAAAATTAATTTGTGTATAATTGTTAGTAAAGATATTGAAAATCTACACTAAATTTAATATATATTTTAGAAGGTAACATGCAATGGTACCTCACTCCAGTACTCTTGCCTAGAAAATCCCATGGACGGAGGAGCCTGGTAGGCTGCAGTCCATGGGGTCGCGAAGAGTCAGACACAACTGAGCAACTTCACTTTACCACTGGGCTTCCCAGGTGGCGCTAGTGGTAAAGAACCCGCCTGCCAATGCAGGAGACATAAAAGATGTGGGTTTGATCCCTGGGTAGGGAAGATCCCCTAGAGGAGGGCATGGCAACCCACTCCAGTATCGTTGCCTGGAGAATCCCATGGACAGAGGAGCCTGGCAGTCCATAGGGTTGTATGAAGTCGGACACAACTGAAGCAACTTAGTACACATGCACGCAAGATATCACTAGTCATTAATATCTTATTAAGAATTATTTAGTTATATTGTCTTAGAAGGAAAAGAAACTTGAGAATTTGATGAGGCAGATTTCTGAGGAAATATTCTGAACTTAGCAGGAGACTTCATTGGATCTCCTGTTAAGTGAATTGGTGAAGAGACTTCATTGATCATTTGTTGATCAATATGCTAGTCACAGGGGAGGGGGGTGAGAGGATGAGGGTAGGATGCATGGGTATTAAGACAAATATGATATATTTTCTGACTTTAACAAGCTTGCACCCAGTAGGAGAGCTAAACAAATAAAACTATAACATTTAAATTTTATTTTAAACAGATAATTTGAATATAATATGATTTAGCAGGGAAACACACAGGTACCACGTGTTGTAGGAATCAAAGGGAAGTCACTTAACCCAATCTGTGTGTTTCATGGAGTCACAAGAGGCTTCTAGTATGGATGAACCTGACTCTGAGTTTTTGCTTATTTCTTTTTACAAAGCAAGGGTTATCAAGGTAGCATTTACACACAGTAAAAATTATATTTTTATGTATACAATTTTATGAATTTTTACAAATGCACATAGATACATATTCATTACCCCAATCAAGAGATAGAGTATTTCCATCCCCTTAAAATATTCCCTTAAACCTTGTTATAGTCAAACCCTTTCTTCCATATGCAGCCACTGGCAACTCCTGATCCAATTTCTATCCTTATAGTTTTGCCTTTTCCAGAATGTCCTATAAAGGGAATCATGGAGTATATAGCCTTTTGTGTCTAGCCTCTTTCATTCACCACAAATGCTTCTGAGACTTATCCATGTTGTTGCATGTGTCAGTAATTTGTTCCTTTTTACTGCTGTATAATATGTCCCATATTATGGGAGCCATCCCACGTTTAAGTTCAGGAACGGTGGCGGTAAGGAGATACCCCTCGTCCAAGGTAAGGAGCAGCTGCTGTGCTTTGCTGGAGCAGCTGTGAAGAGATACCCCACACCCAAGGTGAGAGAAACCCAAGTAAGATGGTAGGTGTTGCAAGAGGGCATCAGAGGGCAGACACACTGAAACCATACTCACAGAAAACTAGTCAATCTAATCACACTAGGACCACAGCCTTGTCTAACTCAATGAAACCAAGCCATGCCTGCAGGGCACCAAAGAAGGGCGGGTCATGGTGGAGAGGTCTGACAGAATGTGGTCCACTGGAGAAGGGAATGGCAAGCCACTTCAGTATTCTTGCCTTGAGAACCCCATGAACAGTAGGAAAAGGCAAAATGATAAGATACTGAAAGAGGAACTCCCCAGGTCATTAGGTGCCCAATATGCTACTGGAGATCAGTGGAGCAATAACTCCAGAAAGAATGAAGGGATGGAGCCAAAGCAAAAACAATACCCAGTTGTGGATGTGATTGGTGATAGAAGCAAGATCCGATGCTGTAAAGAGCAATATTGCATAGGAACCTGGAATGTCAGGTCCATGAATCAAGGCAAATTGGAAGTGGTCAAATGAGATGGCAAGGGTGAACGTCGACATTCTAGGAATCAGCAAACTAAAATGGACTGGAATGGGTGAATTTAACTCAGATGACCATTATATCTACTACTGCAGGTAGGAACCCCTCAGAAGAAATGAAGTAGCCATCATGGTGAACAAAAGAGTCCGAAATGCAGTACTTGGATGCAATCTCAAAAACGACAGAATGATCTCTGTTCGTCTCCAAGGCAAACCATTCAATATCACAGTTATCCAAGTCTATGCCCCAACCAGTAATGCCGAAGAAGCTGAAGTTGAATGGTTTTATGAAGACCTACAAGACCTTTTAGAACTAACATCCAAAAAAGATGTCCTATTCATTATAGGGGACTGGAATGCAAAAGTAAGAAGTCAAGAAACACCTGGAGTAACAGGCAAACTTGGCCTTGGAATGCAGAATGAAGCAGAGCAAAGACTAATAGAGTTTTGCCAAGAAAATGCACTGGTCATAGCAAACACCCTCTTCCAACAACACAAGAGAAGACTCTACACATGGACATCACCAGATGGTCAACACTGAAATCAGATTGATTATATTCTTCGCAGCCAAAGATGGAGAAGCTCTATAGAGTCAACAAAAACAAGACCAGGAGCTGACTGTGGCTCAGATCATGAGCTCCTTTTTACCAAATTCAGACGTACATTGAAGAAAGTAGGGAAAACCGCTAGACCATTCAGGTATGACCTCAATCAAATCTCTTATGATTATACAGTGGAAGTGAGAAATAGATTTAAGAGCCTAGATCTGATAGATAGACTGCCTGATGAACTATGGAATGAGGTTCGTGAAATTGTATAGGAGACAGGGATCAAGACCATCCCCATGGAAAAGAAATGCAAAAAAGCAAAATGGCTGTCTGAGGAGGCCTTACAAATAGCTGTGAAAAGAAGAGAGGCAAAAAGCAAAGGAGAAAAGGAAAGATAAAAGCATCTGAATGCAGAGTTCCAAAGAATAGCAAGAAGAGATAAGAAAGCCTTCTTCAGCGATCAATGCAAAGAAATAGAGGAAAACAACAGAATGGGAAAGACTAGAGATCTCTTCAAGAAAATTAGAGATACCAAGGGTGCATTTCATGAAAAGGTGGGCTCAATAAAGGACAGAAATGGTATGGACCTAACAGAAGCAGAAGATATTAAGAAGAGGTGGCAAGAATACACAGAAGAACTGTACAAAAGAGATCTTCACGACCCAGATAATCATGATGATGTGATCAGTAATCTAGAGCCAGACATCCTGGAAAGTGAAGTCAAGTGGGCCTTAGGAAGCATCACTATGAACAAAGCTAGTGGAGGTGATGGAATTCCAGTTGAGCTATTTCAAATCCTGAAAGATGATGCTGTGAAAGTTCTGCACTCAATATACCAGCCAATTTGGAAAACTCAGCAGTGGCCACAGGACTGGAAAAGGTCAGTTTTCATTCCAATCCCAAAGAAAGGCAATGCCAAAGAATGCTCAAACTACTGCACAATTGCACTCATCTCACATGCTAGTAAAGTAATGCTGAAAATTCTCCAAGCCAGTCTTCAGCAAGACGTGAACCGTGAACTCCCTGATGTTCAAGCTGGTTTTCTAAAAGGCAGAGGAACCAGAGATCAAATTGCCAACATCTGCTGGATCATGGAAATAGCAAGAGAGTTCCAGAAAGACATCTATTTCTGCTTTATTGACTATGCCAAAGCCTTTGACTGTGTGGATCACAATAAACTGTGGAAAATTTTGAAAGAGATGGGAATAACAGACCACCTCACCTGCCTCTTAAAAAATCTGTATGCAGGTCAGGAAGTAACAGTTAGAACCAAACATGGAACAACAGATTGGTTCCAAATAGGAAAAGGAGTATGTCAAGACTGTATATTGTAACCCTGCTTATTTAACTTCTATGCAGAGTACATCATGAGAAAAGCTGGACTGGAAGAAACACAAGCTGGAATCAAGACTGCCAGGAGAAATATCAATAACCTCAGATATGCAGATGACACCACCCTTATGGCAGAAAGTGAAGAGGAGCTAAAAAGCCTCTTGATGAAAGTGAAAGAGGAGAGTGAAAAAGTTGGCTTAAAGCTCAACATTCAGAAAACGAAGATCATGGCATCTGGTCCCATCACTTCATGGGAAATAGATGGGGAAACCGCGGAAACAGTGTCAGACTTTATTTTCTTGGGCTCCAAAATCACTGCAGATGGTGACTGCAGCCATGAAATTAAAAGATGCTTACTCCTTGGAAGAAAAATTATGACCAACCTAGAGTGCATATTCAAAAGCAGAGACATTACTTTGCTGAATAAGGTCCGTCTAGTCAAGGCTATGGTTTTTCCTGTGGTCATGTATGGATGTGAGAGTTGGACTGTGAAGAAGGCTGAGCGCCGAAGAATTGATGCTTTTGAAGTGTGGTGTTGGAGAAGACTCTTGAGAGTCCCTTGGACTGCAAGGAGATCCAACCAGTCCATTCTGAAGGAGATCAGCCCTGGGATTTCTTTGGAAGGAATGATGCTAAAGCTGAAACTCCAGTACTTTGGCCACCTCATGCGAAGAGTTGACTCATTGGAAAAGACTCTGATGCTGGGAGGGATTGGGGGCAGGAGGAGAAGGGGACGACTGAGGATGAGATGGCTGGATGGCATCACTGACTTGATGGACATGAGTCTGAGTGAACTCCGGGAGTTCACTGAACTGAACTGTACTGAATATGTCCCATTGTATGCACGTATCACAGTTTATTTATCCATTTAACAGTTGAAGGACTTTTGGATTGTCTCCAGTTTTGACAGTTATAAATAAAGCTGCTACAAACATTTGTGTCTTAGTCTTTCTGTGGACATACTTTCACTTCCCTTGGATAAATGCCTGGGAGTGAGATTGCTGGGTCATATAATAAGTATGTTTTTAAGAAACTCCTTGTTTCTACCAGTGTGAGAGCCCCAGGGTATAACAAGAGGAGGTTATCATTCAGTTCAGTTCAGTCACTCAGTTGTGTCCAACTCTTTGCAACCCCATGAACTGCAGCAGGCCAGGCCTCCCTGTCCTTCAGTAACTCACAGAGCTTGCTCAGACTCATGTCCATCGAGTCAGTGATGCCATCCAGTCATCTCATCCTCTGTCGTCCCCTTCTCCTTCTGCCTTCAATGTTTCTCAACACCAAGGTCTTTTCCAATGAGTCAGTTCTTTGCATCAGGTGGCCAAAGTATTGGAAGTTCTTCAGCTTCAGCATCAGTACTTGCAATGAGTAATCAGGACTGATTTTCTTTAGGATGGACTGGTTGGGTCTCCTTGCAGTCCAAGGGAATCTCAAAAGTCTTCTCCAACACCATCAGTTCTTCAGTGCTCAGCTTTTTATGGTCCAACTCTCACATCCATACATGGCTACTGGGAAAACCATAGCTTTGACTAGACGGACCTTTGTTGGCAAAGGAATGTCTCTGCTTTTTAATATGCTGTCTAGGTTTGTCATAGCTTTTCTTCCAAGGAGCAAGCATCTTTTATGTTTTTGTTTTTTATTTTATTTTATTTTTTTTAATTTTTATTTTTTAATTTTAAAATCTTTAATTCTTACATGCGTTCCCAAACATGACCCCCCCCCCCCCACCTCCCTCCCCACAACATCTCTCTGGGTCATCCCCATGCACCAGCCCCAAGCATGCTGCACCCTACGTCAGACATGGACTGGCGATTCAATTCTTACATGATAGTATACATGTTAGAATTCCCATTCTCCCAAATCATCCCACCCTCTCCCTCTCCCTCTGAGTCCAAAAGTCCGTTATACACATCTGTGTCTTTTTTCCTGTCTTGCATACACGGTCGTCATTGCCATCTTCCTAAATTCCATATATATGTGTTAGTATACTGTATTGGTGTTTTTCTTTCTGGCTTACTTCACTCTGTGTAATTGGCTCCAGTTTCATCCATCTCATCAGAACTGATTCAAATGAATTCTTTTTAACGGCTGAGTAATACTCCATTGTGTATATGTACCACAGCTTTCTTATCCATTCATCTGCTGATGGACATCTAGGTTGTTTCCATGTCCTGGCTATTATAAACAGTGCTGCGATGAACATTGGCCAAGGAACAAGCATCTTTTAATTTCACGGCTACAGTCACCATCTACAGTGATTTTGGAACCCAAGAAAATAAAGTCTGTCACTGTTTCCATTGTTTCCCCATTTATTTGCCATGAATGATGGGACTGGGTGCCATGATCTTCGTTTTCTGAATGTTGAGCTTTAAGCCAACTTTTTCATTCTCTTCTTTCACTTTCATCAAGAGGCTCTTTAGTTCTTCACTTTCTGCCATAATGGTGGTGTCATCTGCATATCTGAAGTTATTGGTATTTCTCCCGGCAATCTTGATTCCAGCTGTGCTTCATCTAGTCCAGCATTTCGAATGATGTTCTCTGCATATAAGTTAAATAAGCAGAGTGACAATATGCAGCTTGACGTACTCCTTTCCCAGTTTGGAACCAGTCTGTTGTTCCATGTCCAGTTCTAACTGTTGCTTCTTGACCTACATACAGATTTCTCAGGAGGCAGGTCAGGTGGTCTGGTATTCCCATCTCTTTCAGAATTTTCCACAGTTTGTTGTGATCCACACAGTCAAAGGCTTTGGCATAGCCAATAAAGCAGAAATAGATGTTTTTCTGGAACTCTCTTGCTTTTTCATTCTCTCTTGCTCTTCTGCTTTTTCTGCCTTTTCCAAACCCAACTTGAACATCTGGAAATTCTCAGTTCACGTACTGTTGAAGCCTGGCTTGGAGAATTTTGAGCATTACTTTGCATGTGAGATGAGTGCAGTTGTGCGGTAGTTTGAACATTCTTTGGCATTGCTTTTCTTTGGGATTGGAATGAAAACTGATATTTTCCAGCTTATCTTTATTGTGATGCAAAGAGAAGTAGAGAAGATGTCTTTGGCCTTGTGCCATTTAGGCTGAGATCTGAAAGAGACAAGGAGTTTTTCAGGCAAACAGGCAGGGGGAGAGCATTCCTGGCAGAAGGTTATGCATGCACAAAAGTCAGCAAAAAAGCTTTTAAAAGTAAGGATGCAAATTGTCCCTTGTATGTGTCATGATGAAGATTCTGAGTGGCATTTGCAGGAGTAGATTTAGTGGGGGTACTGTGGGTGGAAGCAAATTTGTCCATGTTTAAGACCAAATAGAACATGAAGAAGAGGAGGTGGATGTCTAGAACATCCTAAAAATGTTAGCCAAGAGTGAAAAGAGAGAGAGTATGGGATCTAGAGGTGGTGCTTGGGGTCCAGGAGAGTTTTTAAGGCTGGGAGAGACTGGAACAGGATGAGGAAGAGGTTATACATGCAGACCAGGGAGATGGCAAAGAAGGGACTTGGCTTAGAGGAGAGTGGAAGAAATAAAACCAGGGCAGCCTTTGACCTGGTTGTCTGACATTGCCTTCTTAGTACTGCAGGGAAGAAAGACAGGTGTGGAGACAGCAGGAAGCTGAGGTAGTCCTGTCTGACCTACCTCCTACTTATTATGAAAACCGAAGAAGACACAATAGAAAGGAGGGTGGATTCCAGATAAACAGTTTAGAAGTTCTGTCTAAGCGTCTTTTCAAAAGGCAGACTCATAGAACTATGCAATAGGTTTATATTAAAAACTTAGCACATGCTTTGGGTAAATATATATAAGTATAATAAAGTATGTAATAATCACTTACAACCCTAGAATGCATTATTGTATTTTGTTGGATTTCTTCCAATCATTTACTTATTCATACACTTTTCATGTAATTGAGATGATACTGTGTGGGGAGCTATATGTAAATATCTCATTTAGGACATTATTATCTTCGATTAATGTGTCGCTTGTTACTTTATGCACATTAGACTGGAACTCCACGAGGCCAGTGACCATACTGTCTTGTTGACTAAGCATAGCTTCAAGTTAAGACTATGACTTGCGCATGTTAAATGTGTCATATATATTTATTCAATTAGCCTATATATTTGTTAATATTATTGTATAAGCATTTCTCTCATGTTATTAATATTATTTAAAGGCATTTGAAATGATGTCACAGTGTTTCTTGGCATATACATACTGTCATTTATTTGATAATTTCTTGTTTGTCAGAGGTATAGTTAGCTCTTACAGTTGGTCTGATGATGTTAGCTATGGTAGTGATAGCTATTTTTTACTGAATGCTTGCTGTAATAAGCATCATTACTGTTTTTTGAACACATTGTTTCATTTTATCTCTCCAGCATCCCAACTGAGTAGTATCATTATCCCCAATTTACAGCTAATGAAAATGATGTTGAGAGAGATTTAGTAACTTGCTTATAATCTTAAAGATAAGGAAAGTTATAAATGGATCTGATCAAGGGTCTGTTGACTCCAAGCCTGTGCTTCACAGTTCTTCTCTGTGGCCTCTGGGCAGAAGCTATCTTGTAATTGCTAAACATTTAACAAACACTTGTAACATGTGAAGCAATGTGTGGGCACAAGTGAGGTAAAGATAGAAGAGACAGGTGACAGTCTTGGACCGCCTTCTGGATATAGATGTTGGACCACCTTCTGGATATAGATGGACATATGTGTGAGGTGCACACCAGAAACAGAGAGAACAAAAATGGAACTCCTGCTCCCTAGGAGGTTCAAAAATCGGATTAGATTTAATTATGAAAAGTTTGGTAGGGTGGGAAGGAGGTCCAAGAAGGAGGGGATATATGCATACATATAGCTGATTCACTTCATCATATGCAGCCGCTAACACAACTGTGCGTTAGGTATGCTCAGTTGCTCAGTCATGTCCAACTCTTTGTGGCCTAATGGACTATAGCCCACCAGGCTCCTCTGCCCATAGAATTCTCCAGGCAAGAATACTGGAATGGGTTGCCATGCCCTTCTCCAGGGGATCTTCCTGACCCAGGGATGGAATTTGAGTCTTCCTGCATTGCAGGTGGATTCTTTATCATCAGTTTACTGGACATCATTTTTGTGCGGGGCTTTGTACCAGGCACTGGGGACATTGAGATAAACTGGTGCCCTGAACTCATGAAGTTCACAGACCAGGGGAGAATAGGGCTTTAAATCAACAAATCCACATGTAGGGAATATTCTAAAAGGGCACAAACCATGGACAAAGGGAGCATGTGGCAAAAATAATGAACCTCATCTCCAGGGTTGGGGAGAGTCTCCAAGAAGTAGTGTCATTTCAGAGGATATTTGGAGATAAGAGTTAGCCAGATGAGAGAGGAAAGAAAGACAGCATGGTGGGAGCACGTTGAGGGAAGGCTGAAACCTTCCAGGGAATAGAAACACGGGTAGGCAGACCGAGGGACAGCAATCAGTCCAACATGACCGGGACAGAGCGAAGACCGTGAACAGGGTGCAGGGAATGGAAGGGAAGGACAGTGGGGAGCAGGAGGGGGCAGGCGGTGCTGAGCTGGGAAAGTCATGCTTGAGTTTTTCTCTTTATCCTAAGAAGCAATGGGAATCCATAGCGGGTATCACAGGGGGGTCGGATGTGGTCAGATTTGTAGAGAGAGTGGTGAGCTGATTGGAGGGAAGAAGAGAGTGGGTGTGAGATGAAGAGGTTAGATCCTATGGGTTGAGGTAGGGCATGGGCTAGAGTGGATTGAGTGATTGTCTGAAGAATGGAATATGGGGAGAGGGGCTCATCCCTGACTCCTTGAGAAACAGAATGTGTCTGAGGTCATTTACTGAGATGCAGATGAAGGGAGGGTGGGCTTTCCTGGTGGCTCAGATGGTAAAGAATTTTTCTGCAATGCAGGAGACCGGGGTTCAGTCCCTGGGTCAAGAAAATCCCCTGGAGAAGGAAATGGCCACTCCAGTATTCTTGCCCGGAGAATTCCATGGAGCCTAGTGGGCTACAGTCCATGGGGTTGCAAAGAGTTGGATACAACTGAGCGACTAACACTTTAACATTCACTTTAACATTTTTTCACATTCAAGGAGGTAAAAGTCCTGTACTCAGTTTTTCACTGAGATGGGGAAAAAGAAAGGGTTTGGAGGGGTGATTCAGTTCAGTTCAGTTGCTCAGTCATGTCTGACTCTTTGCGACTCCATGGACTGCAGCATGCCAGGCTTCCCTGTCCATCACCAACTCTCAGAGGTTGCTCAAACTCGTGTCCATGGAGTCAGTGATGCCATCCAACCATTTTATCCTCTCTCATCGCCTTTTCCTCTTGCCTTGATGCCACGATTTTAGTTTTCTAAATGTTGAAATTTAAGTCAACTTTTTCGCTCTCCTCTTTCACTTTCATCAAGAGGCTCTTTAGTTCTTCTTTGCTTTTTGCCATAAAGGTGGTGTCATCTACATATCTGAGGTTATTGACATTTCTCCCAGCAATCCTGAATCCAGCCTGTGCTTCATCCAGACTGGCATTTCGCATGATGTACTCTGCATAAAAGTTAAATAAGCAAGGTGACAATATACAGCCTTAACATACTCCTTTCCCAATTTGGAACCAGTCTGTTGTTCCATGTCCAGTTCTAACTGTTGCTTCTTGACCTACATACATATTTCTCAGGAGGCAGGTAAAGTGGTCTGGTATTCCCGTCTCTTTCAGAATTTTCCACAGTTTATTGTGATCCACACAGTCAAAAGCTTTGGCATAGTCAATAAAGCAGAAATAGATGTTTTTCTGGAACTCTCCTGCTTTTTTGATGATCTAGCAGACGTTGGTAATTTGATCTCTGGTTCCTCTGCCTTTTCTAAAACCAGCTTGAACATCTGGAAGTTCTCAGTTCATGTACTGTTGAAGCCTGGCTTGGAGAATTTTGAGCATTACTTTACTAGCATATGAGATGAGTGCAGTTGTGTGATAGTTTGAGCATTCTTTGGCATTGCCTTTCTTTGGAATTGGAATGAAAATTGACCTTTTCCAGTCTGGTGGCCACTGCTGAGTTTTCCAAATTTGCTGGCATATTGAGTGCAGCACTTTCACAGCATCGTCGTTTAGGATTTGAAATAGCTCAACTGGAATTCCATCACCTCCACTTGCTTTGTTCATACTGATGCTTCCTAAGGCCCACTTGACTTCGCATTCCAGGATGTCTGGCTCTAGGTTAGTGATCACACCATCGTGTTTAACTGAGAGGTCATTCTCCTGAGAGGTCACCAAAAATAATGTTGAAAGGTTCCTGCTGGACTGCAGCTTCTAGGTCACTGGTAGCCTTGACAGAAGCAATGTTGGTGGTGGGGAGGCAAGAAGAGATCTGGACAGATGGGGTCCCAGTGCCCCTCCCCAGGAACCAGGGGAGGTGGGTCGTTAATGCATGCGGGCAGGCATGAGTTGTGGCAGCTGCAGTCCTGGAGGAGGGTTGTCATGAATTTTCCTGTTGGCCATTATAATTTTATGGGGGTAATTTGTTTTGCTTTGTGACTTTTTAAGAACTAGCACTAAAAGAAAAATGAGAGACTTTACAGGGACAGCTTCTTTGACAGCTCAGTGCACCACGCAGACCCTGAGAAAGTTAAGGCTTAAAGGGTATGAGAAAAACTTACAGGCAATTTATCAGTTGTGCTTCAAGCTGTGCACAGTGCAACAGACTAACGGTGTGTTAATGCCTTCCCGCAAGGCTGCCATTCACCTAGTTGTAGAAATGCGGGGATAAAAATGGTCTGTGAAGTGAGAAACTCAGTCAGGGTATACAGTAGGACTCTTAGAAGAAATGACCCTGGCACTCATGACAAGCTTCTGGCTTTTTATGAAGAATCATTCTTCAGAGAGGCCAGCTGTATTCTTAAAAAATCACTGGGAGCAATGCTGTGGGGCTGTGCATCAGAGTTTCACAGGGACCCTGTCTTGTTTCAGCAAATGAGAATTGCTGACCTGGGTGGGTGTATTTATATAGTTGCTCCTAAAATTAGGAGAACTGAAAATCTCAGATTGATTTTTTTCTTGACTTTGGTATGCACCATAATTTTCCCCTTGAATGTTAGTTTTTCTAATTATGTTCCCTTTAGCCTAATAAAGGGAACATTCCTTCTATTGCTCCTTGGAAGAAAAGCAATGACACACCTAGACAGCATATTAAAAAGCAGAGACGTTACTTTGCCTACAGAAGTCCATGTAGTCAAACCTTCGGTTTTTCTAGTAGTCACATATGGATGTGAGAGCTGGACGATAAACAGTGCTGAGCACTGAAGAATTGATGCCTTCAAACTGTGGTGTTAGAGAAGACTCTTAAGAGTTCCTTGGATTGCAAGGAGATCAAACCAGTCAATCCTAAAGGAAATCGGTCCTAAATATTTATTGAAGAACTGTTGCTGAAGTTGAAGCTCCAATACTTTGGCCACCTGATGTGAAGAGCTGACTCATTGGAAAAGACCCTGGTGCTGGGAAAGATTGAAGGCAGAAGGAGAAAGGGAAGACAGAGGGTGGGATGATTGGATGAGATGATTGGACTCAGTGGACATAAGTTTGAGCAAGATGGTGTTGGACAGGGAAGCCTGGCATGCTGCGGTCCATGGGGTGGCAAAGAGTCAGATACAACTGAGCAGCTGAAGAACAAATAGCCTAATATTGAAATGGGCTTCTTTGTCTAAACACAACTTTTTAGGCTGAGAAAAAGGCAACCCAAGAGCTCCCTGGATGATGAGGGGAAGTCAAATTTACTGAAGTTTAAATTTTTTTGTAGAGATTCCACATGTGGAAAAATTTATAGGCAGATGATCTAAACTTGACTGGGCAATGGGTGGGACCATCCAGGAGAGACCACAGAATATGTAGGAGAGGTGACAAAGATCTCAAGAACCAGGTACTGAGCTGATAGCTACTGTGCAAGAGTGTGCCCAGACTATGGTCCAACCAGTCAATTATTTTGAATGTCTTACTAGCAATGGGTTACCCAGGTGGCACTAGTGGTAAAGAATCCACTCTCCAACGCAGGGGACACAGAAGAAGCAGATTTCATTCCTGGGTCAAAAGGTCCCCTTGGAGGAGGAAATGACAACCCACTCCAGTACTTGTCTGGAAAATTCCATGGACAGAGGAGGCTGGTGGGCTACAATCCATGTGCAAACAGTTGGACGCAACTTAATGACTGAGCACACTCGCTCTAGCAGTGAAGATGGTTGGTGATTAGTTTAGTCTCTAAATTCCTACATAAGTTCTGTAGGCTCATTCATTGTCATTGGTTTCAAGTGGTTTGTTTAACTCTAGGTCTTCATATTATTTTAGCA
This sequence comes from Ovis canadensis, assembly GCF_042477335.2. Lineage (NCBI taxonomy): Eukaryota > Metazoa > Chordata > Mammalia > Artiodactyla > Bovidae > Ovis > Ovis canadensis. Next base: position 106,807,130 of record NC_091250.1, on the reverse strand, counting down.
TCTGGGAGTATGAATTAATTTAAGACACACTGGATAGGGGAAGCAGAGGTCTCTGCTGGGACTGGAAAATCCAGCAAAGGTCACCAGACTGGAAAAGGTCAATCCTCATCCCAATTCCCAAGAAGGGAGGTACTAAAGAATGTTCAAACCCTTGGACAACTGCACTCATCTCCCATGCTAGTAAGGTTATGCTCAAAATCCTCCATGCTAGGCTTCAGCGTTATGTGAACCGAGAACTTTCAGATGTTCAATCTGGGTTTAGAAAAGGCAGAGGAATCAGAAATCAAATTTCCACCATTCTCTGGATCATAGAGAAAGCAAGGGAATTCCAGAAAAAAAATCTACCACTGTTTCATTGATTGCACTAAAACCTTTGTCTGTGTGGATCATAACAAACTGTGAAAAACTCTTAAAGAGATGGGAATATCAGACCATCTTTCGTGTCTCCTGAGAAATCTGTTTGCAGTTAAGAAGCAACAGTTAGAACCCTATATGGAACAACTGACTGGTTTAGGATTGAAAAAGGAGTATGCAGAGTCTGCTTATTGTCACCCTGTTTATTTATTTATTTTTTAAAAAATAATTAATTAATTTTAATTGGAGGCTAATTACTTTACAATATTGTAGTGGTTTTTGCCATACATTGACATGAATCAGCTGTGGGTGTACACGTGTCTTGCATCCTGAACCCCCCTCCCACCTCCCTCCCCATCCCATCCCTCAGGGTCATCCCAGTGCACCAGCCCTGAGCACCCTGTCTCATGCATCGAACATGGACTGGCGATCTATTTCACATATGGCAATATAGATGTTCCAATGTTATTCTCTCAGATCATCCCACCCTCGCCTTCTCCCACAGAGTCCAAAAGTCTGTTCTTTACATTTGTGTCTCTTTTGCTGTCTCGCATATAGGGTCATTGTTTCCATCTTTCTAAATGCCTTATATATGTGTTGAAATACTCTATTGGTGTTTTTCTTTCTGACTTACTTCACTCTGTATAATAGGCTCCAGTTTCATCCATCTCATTGGAACTGATTCAAATGCATTCTTTTTAATAGCTGAGTAATATTCCATTGTGTATATGTACCACAGCTTTCTTATCCATTTGCTGATGGACATCTAGGTTGCTTCCATGTCCTGGCTATTGTAAACAGTGCTGCGATGAACACTGGGGTACATGTGTCTCTTTCAATTCTGGTTTTCTCAGTGTGTATGCCAAGCAGTGGGATTGCTGGTCACCCTGTTTATTTAACGCATACATAGAACACACAATTCAAAATGCCAGGATGAATTACAAGCTGGAATCAAGATCACCAGGAGAAATATCAACAACCTTAGGTATGTGGATGATATCACTCTAATGGTAGAGAGCCAAAAGGAACTAAAGAGTCTCTTGATGAAGATGAAGCAGGAGAGTGAAGAAAACTTGCTTAAAACTCAATATTAGAGAAACTAAGATCATGGCATCTGGTCCCGTCACATCATGGCAAATAGTAGAAAAGGTGGAAGAAGTGACAGATTTCCTCTTTTGGGCTCTAAAATCACTGTGGATGGTGACTGCAGCCATGAAATTAGAAGATGCTTGCTTCTCGGCAGGAAAGCTATGAGAAACCTAGACAGTGTGTTAAAAAGCAAAGACATCACTTTGCTGGCAAAGGTCCATGTAGTCAAGGCTATGGTCTTCCCAGCAGTCATATATGGATGAGAGAACTGGACAGTACAGTGGGCATAGCACTGAGAAATTGATGGTTTTGAACTGCAATGTTGGGGAAAACTTTTGAGAGTCCCTTGGGAAGAAGGGAGATCAAACCAATGAATCTTAAAGGAAAACAACCCTGAATACTCTTTGGAAGGACTGATGCTGAAGCTGAAGCTCCAACACTTTGGTCACCTGATGCGAACAGCTGACTCATTGGAAAAGACCCTGATGCTGGGAAAGATGGAAGACAGAAGGTGAAGAGGGCAACAGGGGATGAAATGGTTAGATGGCATCACTGATTCAATGGACATGAATTTGGGTAAACTCCAGGAGATGGTGAGGGACAGGGAAGTCTGGTGTACTGCAGTTCGTAGGGTATTGAACAGCGGGACATGACTTGGTGACTGAACAATGACGACAACAACAACAACTTGGGTGGAGTGGGAAAGATTGAGACTTCAGGGCCTGATTACTAGCAGTCTTAGCTATGAGGACAAGGCCCAACTCCCTAAAGTCTCTAAAATATTCTGTGGCTATGGAATTGAGGCGTAGGAGTGAACTAGAAATGTTTCCTTAAATGTGAGTCACTCCTGAATCTCAAAGTGAAAAACTGGATTTTATTCAAAAATACTATCTTCTTAAGTAACTTTCTAAATTATTATCTCTTTTAGAATTCTATTGAGCCCTGATATTTTGTTGTACTCAAAAGAACCTCCATGATGAAATTAGTTTCAGAACAAACTTGAAATTGAGTCCTAGATTTCAAATGGGAAGAGGTTTAGCCACCTACGCCAGAATAGGAGACTTCACCCCACTGTTAACACTTTCTCTTCATAATCTTTCCTTTAAAGCCAAGCTCTTTAAGGAGAGGAATTTCCATACATTTGTCAAATGCCTTCAAATGGGAAAATCCTATCAGAATCCTAATGAAAGTGAAAATAACACCAGCTTTCAGGTTAAGCAGCTATCCCAAACTCTGAACTATAATTTTCATTGCCAGAAAATGACCTGATGCTCAGAACTCAATAGTTTTGGGAAACTAATAAACATCAAATGCTACCATTGGTTTATAGTTTGACTAACTTTGAAATCTGTCTTACAGTTGAATGATGAGATCTATTTTGTATCTAGTTGCATAAAAAATGTAATCCTCAAGAAGATTTATTCATTAAGAAGCTTATTCAGACCTACTTCAAAATTGAAAGTCTTACTGAGAAATGGGAATTGGGTTAAGCAAGAAGTTTAGACAAAAATTCTAAAATGCTTTTTATTTAAAAATTAAAAAAAGGTTTTTTGTGTCTACACACAAGCATACATGTAGATATATGGAGAGAGGGGAGGGGGACAGAGAGAGGACATGCAGATTAGAAAAGAAGTGAGCAAGCCAGCACCGCAGGTAGAGCGAGTTTGCAGGTGCCCATTTCATTGCCAGCTTTCCGAACTGTATCCTTTATTCCATCAAATCATTTGCACAAACATTCCTTTAGTCCTTCTGGGTTCAGTGACATTAGGATGTATCTTGAGAACTTGCAGGAGACTAGCCTTGTCCCCAGTGGTCTCTGGGCTAATGACTTTGGATGATTTTCCTTAATCCTTCTCCATGGTGATTCTTGGAAAGTGCCATATTATGCCTCTTTGCTGACATTCTGCCTTCTCTTTGTAATTGCTTCCTGTTCTGTGCTCCTTTGTCAGACTCTGAAGCCGGATGAGGAATAGTAATTGTCACTAATCTCCTAACCTGTCCTCAGAGGACCAATGCTATAAACAGGCCTCATATTCCAAATACCACATTATGTATTTCTGGTGCCAAGTAATGTACTCAGGGTTTAAATATAATGCATACCTTTCCAAATGGTGGGAATTAAGGGAGAGTTTGATGTATTCAACAAACACATAGGCATTTTAAAAGTTGAACCGTTCAGAGGTACAGCAGATGTTGCTCAAACAGGAAGAAATATAGGGGAAAAGAGAGCCATCACATTTCTTACTCTATTACAAGAGTCATTTTCTACCCGAGAATTGTAGAATCAGAGGGTTGCAGGCGGTACTTTTGAGAACACCTCTAAACTCACAATCAGTTCACCAGCACCCTGGTTTTTTTTTTTTTTTTGAACAAGAATACTCCCTAGAAACAAAGGCTTAAAAAACAAAGACAAAAATGCCATATCTAAAAATCAGAAGTGACCGTTTAAAAAATGAAACCAGAAATCTGGCTTCCTGGAAAGATTGATCAGGAGCGTTATTCCAGAGAGATTTTGCAGGTAACTCTTGAAAAGAGAATTTCTTTTCCTACGGTCAATTCAGCAGTCATAAGTAATTGAATTTCTGTATTTTACCCTAGAAGCTGGATAATCTGAGAAAAACTTTAGCTATTTACACTGTCCTGATCTAGACCTATTGCTGTTCATAATTGCTGAATAGTAATTTTTTTTACCTCCTCAATTGGGCATAATAAACTTGCCTTTATTGGTTTGAAATGCTACTTTGTCTCCATGAACTCATTTCATTTGATTTGTTTTCAAAGTTTAACGTTTTTATTTAAGAAATCAGTTGCTTTCTGAAAAATGTGAATGTAGTTAGATTTCCACTATCCAGTACTAGTTAAATCTTTTGGTTACTGAGATCAGATTGTGGATTTGATTGTAGATAGGGTTTAAGATGTCTCCCTTAAACATTTCCACTAAAGGAATGTGTCCATAATGAACCACGACTTAGCTGCTAAGTCGTGTCCGACTCTTGCAACCCCACAGACTGTAGCCCACCAGACTGTAGCTCATCTATCCATGGAATTCTCCAGGCAAGAATACTGGAGTGGGTTGCCAGTCCCTTCTCCAGGGGATCCTCCCGACCCAGGGATTGAACCCCAGTTTCCTGCATTGCAGGCAGATTCTTTACCAACTGAGCTACCAGGGAAGCCTGGATTATCTAATTAGCTTTGCATCTTCCATCCTGGTCTTCTGCCAGTCTCAGGCTACACCTGTATATACTGATACTCATGTACTCTTGAGCACAGTCCTCTGCTTCATAGGTTAAAATTTGCTTTCATCTCCATTGCCTCCCATTGCTTTACATTCTTTGATTTATTTATAACCTGTACTACTCCACTTAACATCCCAAGAAAGATAATGCCATTCATGGGCACCGACCTACTGGAAACTCATCTCGGGATGTTATCAATACAACATATGCACTGATCATAAAGGAAAAGGGTAAACAAGATTTTCAACCTCAGCACTATTAACATTTTGGGCTGGATAATTCTTTGTCGTAGGAGATCATCATCCACTAGAAGCTAGTAACAAACCCCAGTCATACCAAACTGTTTTTGTTTGTTTTGCCCCCTGGAGGGCAAAATCAAGCTATAGTTGAAAAACACTGGGCTAAGAAAATATGAATGGTTTTAAGGAATGAATATTCTCTTCACCATGACATCTCTACCATCTAGAAGTGTTCCTGGTACATGATAATGTTCCGTGATAGTTATGGGCCTTATTGTACAGAGGACAGGATATGGTGTATCATGTGAGAGTGATAGAACCTACCAGCTTCTGTTTTTCTGGCTTACAGTGGATGCTCAATTAATATATTTATTTTTTCAGTGACTACATAATGGATGAATAACTGAGTGAGGGAATGATTGTTCCACCTGGGATTTTAGATCTTGAGGGGAGGAAAGATCTAAGCTGGGTGGGTTACTAGAATTTAGTGATTCTTCAAGTGGGAGTCAGCATCCTACTCTGTTTAGAAATCTGTAAATACTATAGTGAGATGTTTACTATGTCATAGCTATGGCTGCAGCAAGCAGGGTCTCAGTAGCCCTTAAATCTCTCCAGTTCTACACCAGATATTCACCCTCAGGCTCTCTCCACCCCTCCCCATATTAGTCCTCACACACAGATGAAGGCATTTTCTTCAACCGGAGGTCTGTGACCCGTTATGAATTCTGAAATTTTGATTGGGTGGGTCTTGACCAGTATTAAAAAAAATACAGAACCAGGATAAAACAGAAGAGAAAATATTAGAGTATATTACATGTTGTCTTGGTAAGTACTGTCTCTTAAAATTTTTGTTTCAGTCATTTTGTGCTTGTCTAGGTCCTGGGTTGTGCAGTAAAAATATTGTTTTTGTGGACCCCTTTCAGAAAAGTTTGAAAGTCACTTGCCGGTGGAATGTTCCAGGTACATGATTAACCAGAGTGGAAAACTCTCTCTTCCAACAGCTGGACTGATAAATTTAAGATAAGAGAATGATAAGAACTGTGGGGAGCAATATGGAAGAGACCCTCAGCTTTGTGGGCAGTGTCTGCCCTCATGATAACACGAGAGGGCACGGCTGTCTTTCGGATTGAAGCGGTGAATCATGATGGGAAGTAAAGTCAGATAACTCCATGTTTAAGCCTAGAATTCTGGTGAAAGCCATATCTGTTCCTTTTGTGTGTTCTTTTTTAAAGTATAAAAAGAATACAGCTGTTCTGTGTGCAGAATTTCTTTTCTTGGCTCCATGAAAAATGATATCAGAGCATTTCATTGGTCTTCTATTTACCCAAGCTGAAGGAGTTCAGTGTTTTATTAGTGTGATCAAATGTCCCATGCAACAATATTGACTCAGATGATGGCGAATGAAGATATTTCCTCTAAGCTAAAATCCTGTCACTCATGACATTTAGAACAAGTATGAGCTAGCTGGAAATGCCTCTTTTAACATTGCTGACAAGAAGAACAAATGGGTTTGAAAAACATATGTGCTCTTGGTGGATCTTTTTCCTATGTAAAAGACAATTTATTTCAAATTCAGAAAGTGATTGATTTTATAGACAATAAAGTGCTATGATTATATTACATAAAACCAAGTACTAGTATATTACTCACAAAAATCATGATAACCACATTTCCCTTTTTACTTTATTTTAAAAGCCAAAGGGAAAAAGAACTACCAAAAAACATACAGAATTAACAGCCAGGAACATTATAAAGGAGGTGTCTGGATTAAGCAAAGAGTACTAAAAAAGACATTTGCTAATTTGAATATGCTCTTCTGAAAGTGTCTACACAAAGCCAGTTTTTCTTTAAAAATGTGCTCAGTACTTTCAAGACTAACTGGATCCTTGATTTTGCACAAGTTTCCAAAACCATCATCGGTACCAGATAGACTTAGGCCTTGAACATCCTCGCCAGGACCACAGTTTAGCCCTGAGAAAACTTTTCCTGACCTATTTTTGGTTCCCTATCCTAACTTACTTCCAGACTCTCTGTCTTGTTTCTTTGGTACTCATCCTTTTCAATGCTATCTCATCTCAGTCCTGATCTACAGCACTTTGTCCTAACTATGATCCTAATTGTATTTTTTCCATTGTCTCATTTTTTCATTACCTCTTTTGGATTGTATTTTTTCCAAACCTAGCATATCTCCAGGGACTTTTCACATTTCGACAGTCTCCTTGTGGATGGCATTCCTGTAGGGCTCATTCTCTACTCTTGTTGCTACTGTTGGGGACAACTTAAACAGAGTAGGGGAGTAAGACTTTCCCTTCTCTTTTCCTAGATTCTTTGGCTGGTCTAACAATAGAAAAGACATAAGACAGGTTAACAGGAGAAAAACAAATTTAATTTTGTACATTTGGGTGCACCATAAAGATAATGAGACTCAAGGGCAAGTCGGGTAGTTAAGGATTATATGCTGTCCTAAGCTAAGGGGTGTCTGGAGCTTTAGAGGGGAAGAGAGTCATGACAAGAAGAGGAAATATTCAGTAATCAGATGTTTTCCCTGCCATGTAGATAGGTCTTTGAGATAAAAATTTACCTCTGGTGATGGCCCCTGTCTAAATTCTTTTAGGCAGTTAAGGGAGAGGAAAAGGTTTTCCTGAATCTGCTGGGTCTTGATTACTTTCAGTTCAAAAATAATCCATACACCAAAGGGACACATTTTGGGGTGGCATATTGTATATCCCTTCAATAGACAAATATAAGTATATTTACAGAAAGTTAAAGAGCACCAAGAGAAAGAAAATAAAGAATGTGTTGAAGGATAGGTTGTCAGATGATATAAGTGCTTATGGATAGAAAAGAAAGTGTGTGAACTCTTGGTTTTGACTCTGAAAGCACTCTGGGGTCAGAGAAAGATAAAAAAAATATGAACTCAAATAGACTATTAAAAAAGAAAGAGATTTTCATAAATCATTTGTATACAAGACAAAGATGTAAAAATCAATGATCTTTCTCTCTTCTAGTAAAAAATCACCCCAAAATGGAAATGGGAAAAATGCCCCATGTTTGACATAGCAACAAGATCTAAATAGTGTTTAGCAATAAAAGTAACAAAATAAAGGACCTATATAGGGAAAATCATAAAATTGTTATTGAAAGACATGAAGCAAGAGCTGAACAAATGGAAAGATACACCATGTTCTAAGACAAAAGGGCTTAAAATAACAAATATCAATTTTTATCAAATTTAATAGATAAATTTACTATGCTCAGTAAAATTCCAAAAGGGATTTTCTTTTTAGAGTTGGATAAAATGATCTTACAGTTTGTATGAAAGGATAAATACTCATGAATAGAGGAGAAATTTTGAAAAAGAAAACTAACCAAAGATTGTTGTCTTCTCAAGCATCAGGTCATACTATAATGCCACAGTAAGCAAATTAGTGATACTGGCAAAGGAATAGACTAATAGTTCAGAAGAGTTGAAAAGAGAAATAAGAGGTAGAACTGAGTACATATAAAAATATGCCACACTCATCTGAAAAGTATATTTATTGCATGCCTATTCTATAGCAAATTTTATTCTAAGCATGGAAAAATTAAGTATTGCTATTTAGAGAAGAAAGGATAGATTATTTAGAGCTCTCACAACTGATCATTCATGTAGAGGGAAATAAAATTAAATCTCTCTTGCATCATATACAAAAATACATTCAGCGTCAAAGCATAAAAAGTTAAAATGTGATACTCATATGACTATATATTGAATGCAATTCAAAGATTTATGTAACTTATGAGTGAGGGAGCCAGCAGAATGGTAAAACTGGTTCAAAAGCATTTGGAGAACAGAGATTTAAACAATTAGTTGAGAAAGGCAGGCTGGAACAAGCTTACTAAGTTAGGGACAAGAGTGATTAATGTCCTATAAGGAAATAAAATGGTGACTTGTTTTCTCTGTTGGACAAAAATAATTTGCACATCTGTTGGAGAAACACCTACACATTAACACGAAAAGTTGAAGAGTCTGGGTCTGAATCAATAGTAAATCACAAATCAAGAATGGCACATCTCTTCATCTCTAGGACCTGGAGAATTAAATAATCCTTAATGAGCCAATGCAAAGAGCCAACTCATTGGATAAGACCCTGATGCTGGGAAAGATGGAAGGCAAAAGGAGAAGAGGATGGCAGAGAATGAGATGGTTAGATAGCAACACTGATCAATGGACATAAACATGAGCAAACTCTGGGAGATGGTGGAGGACAGGGAAGCCTGGCATGCTGCAATCCATGGGGTCACAAAGAGTCAGACACGACTTAGCAACTGAACAACAAAATGAGTCCATTTGTGCCCTCATATGACAATAAAGGGACATGCAGTCATTCACTTGCTGTATTTCCAAGTTTTGGACAATTTTTCTTAATACCATATGGATTGAAATTTTAAATGTAGGTAATAAAACAGTTAAAAAAATTACCTGCAAGAAAAACCAAGAAACACCAACATGCACATTTATGAGAAGATTTTAAACAAGACTGGATGTTCTGAAGTTATAAAAAAGGATAAACTAAATAAAAGTGAAAAAAAACTGCTTTTGCATAGAAACAGATACTATAAACACAGTCAATAAATAAAAAATAGATTTGGAAAAATACTTGTAATATTAAGAATGAACAAAAAGTTAATGCAAAAAAGAACTCTTACAGATTGACAGAGGAACAGTTCATGGAAAAATGGACAAAGGATATTCAGAGGCAATTCAGGAAGGAATGAAGTTGCTCAAACTCACCAGAACCCAAGGAAATGCAAATTGAAGTAACAAGGTGATGGATAGCCTTATGCCTAACAGAATGTCAGAACTTTAAGTGTGACATCCACTCCTGCGGCAATTTGGAAAAAGAATATTCTCATACTTTGCTGATGGAAATGTAGATTGTTACAGTTTTTTTTTTTAAAAAAAACTAGAAATACATGTTGCAATTAAAAATGCATATATCCCTTGATCTTGCAAATCTTAATTCTGAGACTTTTCAAAGGAAATGCACTAGGGCTTAAGAATATGTGCTAAAGCATATTTCTAACAGCATTCAAAGAGTAAAAGCTGGAACAAAATGAATGTGTGTCACTAGGGCAATGGTGAATAAATTATAGAACATTCATCACATGTAATATAATGTTCCATTAAACAAAAAGGAATTAGACACATATCAGGTGATTGGAAAGGATTTCCATGAGTTATGGTTGCATTAAAAAAGCAAGGTTCAGAAAAGTCTGTAAAATATTATCTCATCCTTAAAAAGCAAAGATGCATTCCCTGCCATATGTTTATATAGAGAGATGTTTATATATACTTGTATAAGCATGTAGAGAAATGTAGAAAGGTAAGTATTCTAAGTTGCTATTATGGATAACAACGAGGGAAAGAGAGAAAACCAAGCAATATAGAGAAAGAAAAATGGAAAATATATTAGAAACAACTCTAATATGATCACATTGATGCATTTATAGAAAACCACACTTGAGCATATATAAAAGAAAAGTAAAAAGCTTCTGACTTTCATGAGAGAGAAAGATATTTACACAATAAGTATCCTTTTTATTCTCTTTTAAAATTGAAATATAATTGATTTGCAGTGTTGGTTAGTTTCAGGTGTGCAGCAAAGTGATTTAGTTATATATATATATATATACATACACATACACACACACACATATGTATATATTCTTCTTAGATTCTTTTCCATTATAGGTTACACAATAAGTATCCTTAGAGGAAGAGTAAGAGCTGAAGAAAAGAAGAGATGTATAACTGCTCCTGGGACTGGGCACTCACAGTCAAGTTCCGGGGAGCCTCAGAAACACGTGGGAGAAGGACATCTCTTGGTTAACAATCAAATTAAGCCCCCTCAGGCTGTGAGTTAAAGCTGTGGCATTCTCCTGAATGTGTACCCTGTCTGCTCCTCCCCAGTAAGTGTTTAGACACCAGAGATGGAAGAGAGATGAATTCCTCTGCCTAAAGAAAGAGGTGGAGGGGCTTCCCTGGTGACTCAGTGGTAAAGAATCTGTCCATCGATGCAGGAGACACAGGTTTGATCCCTGATCTGAAAGGATCCCTCATGCCAAGGAACAACTAAGCCCATGTGAAGTTGCTCAGTCCGGTCCGACTCTTTGCGACCCCATGGACTGTAGCCCTCCAGCCTCCTCAGTCCATGGAATTTTCCAGGAAAGATTACTGGAGTGGGTTTCCATTTCCTTCTCCAGCAGATCTTCCCAAACCAGGAATCGAACCCGGGTCTCCTGCACGGCGGGCAGACGCTTTACCCTCTGAGCCAGCAGGGAGATCCAACTAAGCCCATGCACCACAACTACTAAGCCTGCGCTCTAGAGGCCGTGCTTCCTACACAAGAGAAGCCGCCTCAATGAGAAACCCACGTACTGCAACTGGAGAGTAGCCCTTGCTCTCTGCAACTAGAGAAAGCCGGCTTGCATCTTTCTCTAGTTCTTTCTTGCACCTTCTAGTTCGAAGACCCAGTGCAGCCAAAAATAAATAAGTAACTATTCTAAAAAATGAAGAAGTGGAAATTTGGGAGTGGAAGTTGGGTAGGGATTCTGAAAGGGGAGGGTCTTCAGTTCAGTTCAGTTCAGTCGCTCAGTCGTGTCCGACTCTTTGCAACCCCATGAATTGCAGCACGCCAGGCCTCCCTGTCCATCACCATCTCCTGGAGTTCACTCAGACTGACATCCACTGAGTCAGTGATGCCATCCAGCCATCTCATCCTCGGTCGTCCCCTTCTCATCCTGTCCCCAATCCCTCCCAGCATCAGAGTTTTCTCCAATGAGTCAACTCTTCGCATGAGGTGGCCAAAGTACCGGAGCTTCAGCTTTAGCATCATTCCTTCCAAAGAAATCCCAGGGCTGATCTCCTTCAGAATGGACTGGTTGGATCTCCTTGCAGTCCAAGGGACTCTCAAGAGTCTTCTCCAACACCACACTTCAAAAGCATCAATTCTTCGGTGCTCAGCCTTCCTCACAGTCCAACTCTCACATCCATACATGACCACAGGAAAAACCATAGCCTTGACTAGATGGACCTGCTTTTGAATATGCTATCTAGGTTGATCATAACTTTTCTTCCAAGGAGTAACCGTCTTTTGATTTCATGACTTCAGTCACCATCTGCAGTGATTTTGGAGCCCAAAACAATACAGTCTGACACTGTTTCCACTGTTTCCCCATCTATTTCCCATGAAGTGATGGGACCAGATGCCATGATCTTCATTTTCTGAATGTTGAGCTTTAAGCCAACTTTTTCACTCTCCTCTTTCACTTTCATCAAGAGCTTTTGAGTTCCTCTTCACTTTCTGACATAAGAGTGGTATCATCTGCATATCTGAGGTGATTGATATTTCTCCTGGCAGTCTTGATTCCAGCTTGTGTTTCTTCCAGTCCAGCGTTTCTCATGATGTACTCTGCATATAAGTTAAATAAGCAGGGTGACAATATACAGCCTTGACGTACTCCTTTTCCTATTTGGAACCAGTCTGTTGTTCCATGTCCAGTTCTAACTGTTGCTTCCTGACCTGCATACAGATTTCTCAAGAGGCAGGTGAGGTGGTCTGGTATTCCCATCTCTTTCAGAATTTTCCACAGTTCATTGTGATCCACACAGTCAAAGGCTTTGGCATAGTCAATAAAGCAGAAATAGATGTTTTTCTAGAACTCTCTTGCTTTTTCCATGATCCAGCGGATGTTGGCAAGTTGATCTCTGGTTCCTCTGCTTTTTCTAAAACCAGCTTGAACATCTGAAAGTTCACGGTTCACGTATTGCTGAAGACTGGCTTGGAGAATTTTGAGCATTACTTTACTAGCATTTGAGATGAGTGCAATTGTGCGGCAGTTTGAGCATTCTTTGGCATTGCCCTTCTTTGGAATTGGAATGAAAACTGACCTTTTTCAGTGCTGTGGCCACTGCTGAGTTTTCCAAATTTGCTGGCATATTGAGTGCAGCACTTTCACAGCATCATCTTTCAGGATTTGAAATAGCTCCACTGGAATTCCACCACCTCCACTAGCTTTGTTCGTAGTGATGCTTTCTAAGGCCTACTTGACTTCACATTCCAAGATATCTGGCTCTAGATTAGTGATCACATCATCATGATTATCTGAGTCATGAAGATCTTTTTTGTACAGTTCTTCTGTGTATTCTTGCCACCTCTTCTTAATATCTTCTGCTTCTGTTAGGTCCATACCATTTCTGTCCTTTATCGAGCCCATCTTTGCATGAAATGTTCCCTTGGTGTCTCTAATTTTCTTGAAGAGATCTCTAGTCTTTCCCATTCTGTTGTTTTCCTCTATTTCTTTGTATTGATCGCTGAAGAAGGCTTTCTTATCTCTTCTTGCTATTCTTTGGAACTCTGCATTCAGATGCTTATATCTTTCCTTTTCTCCTTTGCTTTTTGCCTCTCTTCTTTTCACAGCTATTTGTAAGGCCTCCTCAGACAGCCATTTTGCTCTTTTGCATTTCTTTTCCATGGGGATGGTCTTGATCCCTTGTCTCCTGTACAATGTCATGAATCTCATTCCATAGTTCATCAGGCACTCTGTCTATCAGATCTAGGCCCTTAAATCTATTTCTCACTTCCACTGTATACTCATAAGGGATTTGATTTAGGTCATACCTGAATGGTCTAGTGGTTTTCCCTACTTTCTTCAATTTCAGTCTGAATTTGGTACTAAGAAGTTCATGATCTGAGCCACAGTCAGCTCCCGGTCTTGTTTTTGTTGACTCTATAGAGCTTCTCCATCTTTGGCTGCAGAGAATATAATCAATCTGATTTTGGTGTTGACCATCTGGTGATGTCCATGTGTAGAGTCTTCTCTTGTGTTGTTGGAAGAGGGTGTTTGCTATGACTAGTACATTTTCTTGGCAAAACTCTATTAGTCTTTGCCCTGCTTCATTCTGCATTCCAAGGCCAAATTTGCCTGTTACTCCAGGTGTTTCTTGACTTCCTACTTTCACATTCCAGTCCCCTAGAATGAAAAGGACATCTTTTGGGGGTGTTAGTTCTAAAAGGTCTTGTAGATCTTCATAAAACTGTTCAACTTCAGCTTCTTCGGCATTACTGGTTGGGGCATAGACTTGGATAACTGTGATATTGAATGGTTTGCCTTGGAGATGAACAGAGATAAGGAAAGCAAATCTATGAGGATGGTTAAGCAACAGGCAGAACAGGAAAGGACTCAAATTTGAAATGCCTTGAGCTGATTGAAAATCACTTTGGTACAGTGCCCTGACAAAGGATGAGATGGTTGGATGGCATCACTGACTCAATGGACGTGAGTTTGAGTAAACTCTGGGAGTTGGTGATGGACAGGGAGGCCGACGGTGCTGCAGTCCATGGGATCGCAAAGAGTCAGACACAACTGAGCGACTGAACTGAACTGAACTGAACAGTGGCCCCCTGCTTCTGACACAGGTATATCTGTGTAGAGATAGAGCAGCACCAGAAGGTAGAAAGCGGCTGGATGGATAACAAGGTGGGGACATGGAGTAGAAGTGGTTGGTTGGTGTCACTGGTCCTTGCATTGTCTCAGAAGGTCTAGGAAATGTCTTAGAAAGTCAGGAACAGGACATAAAGCAACAGAAGCTAGAATTTCTTTGGGTGGAATAACCTTTTCTTGAGATTACTGTGTATGCACGCAACTTCTTTCCTCTGTTCCTCCCTTCCTTACATCATCCCGCCTTCCTTCTTTTCTTTGCCAGATATTATGATATCACTTCATGATAGTAGATCAGTCCCATGGGATCCCATCAGCATGGGATACAGGAAATAAGACCCTGGGATTCCTGTCCTGGAGTTTACACCCTGTCAGAGGAGACAAGGATGTAAATAGTGGTTTATAACTGTGGTGAGTACTGTGATGAAGTCTTTGAATTTATGATGGGGAAGGTGGAGGTCAAGGGCAGTACTCCTTGTCAGTCCTACTTGCCAGCCTTTTTACGGAGACTTTAAGAAAATAGGACAAAAGACCGGGAAGATGGGGAAGGACGGGGGAGAAAATAAACAGAGAAGTGTTTTGAGGTATCTGGATATAAGAATGAGAAAACAAAGTTGCAGTCTTGCCTAGGACTTCTCCCAAAGGGAATCAGAAGGGCCCATCAGATGCCAGCATTTACTTATGTCTCTGTAGTTGGATTTACTGGCCAAGCCCCCTGTGTCTGGGGAGGAAGGAGGAAAGGCATGGTTATTGTGCACCCATGGGGTGCCAAGCACTTCACTTAGGTTACCTGGTTTACCTGTCTGTGAGGAATACTCTGTAAGGTAGGCATCCTTACCACTTCTTACTTATGTGAAGGATTAAAGAAAAACTTGACTATGCATGCTTGACTATGCCTTTTTTGGGGTTTTGTTTTATGCTGATTGCTTGGTTAGCAGCTGGCCCTTTGTTGTGCTGATGGGTGAGAAGTAGAGGGAGGGTCAGAAGAGATGGGTGAGAAGTAGAGGGAGGGTCAGAAGAGGACACGTGGAGCTGAGTTGCACAATAAAGAACACAGATCTCAGGGGGTAAATATCAGAGGAAAACCTGGTCAGGGTGGAGGAAAGCCAGCTGGGGCGGGGATTTTTGAGGAGGAAACTCAACAAAAACAGTGAGGCAGAGGGCATCTGCCATGTGTTCTGCCAGTGGGATATGCCTTCTTGCTTTGCTCTCTATCCTGGAAGATCAACATCCTTCCTCAAGGCCTTGGAACTTGTGTCTCTTTACGATCCTGAGATGAACCTTAAGCTGGTACAATATGGCCAGTTTTATTCAGGATCCAGATGAGGAAACTAAGGCTCAGAAGACTTAAGCTATATTCCAAACATCATTTTGAGGCAGGAGGTAGATGGGCCTCCCACACTAGGGTAAAGCTATTGGAGATTTGTTGCAGGAAGGGGGACCCCTTCCAGGGCCCAAAACTGGGCTCTTGTCTAATACTCAGAAATGAATTGTCCAAGGAGACAAATGTGCTGACAAAGCAAGAGATTTTATTGGGAAAGGGCACCTGGGTGAAGAGCAGCAGAGAAAGGGAACCCAGGAGAACTGCCCTGCCACGTGGCTCGCAGTCTCAGGTTTTATGGTGGTGAGATTAGTTTCCGGGTTGTCTTTGGCCATTCATTGTGACTCAGAGTCCTTCCTGGCGGTGCATGCATCGCTTATTAGTTCCGTATTCCTTACCAGGATCTCCTGTCATAAAACAACTCATGCGAATGGTTACTAAAGGGCCTGACCAGGGTGGGCGGTTTCAGTCAGTGTGCTTCCCCTAACAGACTGATTCCCTAAGGATTGGTAACTCCAAGAAGAAATCAGTTCAGTTCAGTCACTCAGTTGTGGATGAGAATAGCAGAGCAATCAAGGCGAGGAGGCTAGGCCCTGCCCAGACCACATATTTCTCCTTCTTGAAGTCAGGAGACCTCCCTGACCACGCATGCGCAGAAAAGCCTCCTTGGATGCCAAAGGGGAGTTATGCCAAGGGATGTTCTACCCAGATGCCTTTTCTAGAAAATCCATCTTGGCTAAGAGATGTGTGCACACATGGGAGGATCCTGAGATATACCAAATAGGGACTGTGAACCAGGCAATCATAATGATTGGCCAAAGGAAATCCCAAAGAAATACACCATAAAAGTGATTCAAACTGCATGAGGGCAAGACTCAGCAACTCTCTCTCCCTGAATCTGCCCGTGTGTCTATGCACACGTACTGTACTCTTTTCCCTTCTAATAAATACTTCACTTGCCTCACTACTTTCCATCTTTGCGGGAATTCTTTTCTGCAAAGCCAAAGGACCAGCACCTTGTCACTGACTAGTGGCTAGGATCTGGTGTTCTCACTGCCATAACTCGACCTCAATCTCTGGTGGGAACCCAAGCCTGGCTCCAAGCTGTTGCAGGCCAAGGCTACCCTACCCTTTAGTTTCTTCCTGGAAAATGAGGCATGGAGTAGGCAGTCGCCACGACTTCTTTGAGGGAGAACAAGCTGACTTCTTTTCTCACAGGCTAGGCTGTTAGCTTTGCATCAGTTAGTCCTCGTGCCTTTTGATTCCTCGCTTTCTTGTCAGTGGCTGTTGGAGGAGATGGAACTAGTCCTGAAACGCCAGACTGGGAGATGCTCCCCCACAGGGGTCTTGGGAGGCCCAGTCCTGCCTCTGTTCTCTTAACATCAGAGGAGAACAGCTCTGAACAAGCTTTCTCCCCAGGAGCCCCTGCCTGCCAGGTGGCCTGGCAGGAGGAAGATACTGCACTTTACTATCCCCAGGGCCTCTCAGAAAAAAACTGCTGAATGCTGTCAAGAGAACACTCGTTTCTTCATTTTACTTCTTTAGAGGGAACACTGCTTTTCTGATTTTAAAAATAGCACAGGTTGATGGTAGAATATTTTGAAATTCAGAAAAATACATTAAGGAAAAAACTAAAAATTTCTGCCATCTCACATTGAGAAATGATCCTTTTTAGCATTTGGCACATACAGTTTCTGTTAACAAGCATTATGTAATGCATAAATGCATGGTGCTCAGATGCTCAGTCGTATCTGACTCTTTGTGACATTATGGACTGTACCCCTCCAGGCTCCTCTGTCCATGGGATTCTCCAGGCAAGAATACTGGAGTAGGTTGCCATTTCCTCCTCCAGGGGATCTTCCCCACCCAGGGATCAAACCTGCATGTCTTATACCTCCTGCATTGGCAGGTGGATTCTTTACCACTAGTGCCACCTGGGAAGCCCATACAAATACACAGTGTCATTCAAACAATTGAACCAGGATGTATTGAGCATCTGTGATATGCCAGGCACTGTGTTCAGATAAAACTGTGAATAAGGTGAAGCGTCTGCCCTAATCAAGACTGTACCAAGCTTACATTTTTATAACATGCTTATCATATTATAGCTATATTTAGTATCCTGGGTTTTTTTTTTTTTGGCTGTACCATGAGGCTTGCAGAATTCTTAGTTCCCAGACCAGGGATGGAACCTGAGCCCTGGCAGTGAAAGTGTGGAGTCCTAACCACTGGGGGCTCATCTGGGTGCATGGGCTTTCTCTAGTTGTGGCACAAAGACTTCTTATTGCAGTGCATGAGCTTTGTTACCCTGTGGCATATGGAATCTTAGTTCCCTGACCAGGGATTGAACCTGCATCCCCTGCATTGGAAGGTGAAGTCTTAACCACTGGACCATTAGGGAAGTCCCATATCTGCTATTTTAAATTGAACATGCTCACTCGAATGCTCCAGGATCTCTAGTCTTTATGAACGTCACATGTAAAGCCTACATCTATGGCCTCTTATGAAGGCTCTTTCCTTTGTCTAACCCCTTTGGTTGAATAGGTGGTTCTGTCTTCTTCCAGAGCTAGTTTTTGGCCACTGTTACTTTTTCCAGGGATGATCGTCTGAGTCAAGCTGGACCAAACAATGTCTCATTCCAGGAGTTTAGAACATTGCATCAGGGAGACTAACTAGCATTTCCAGTTTGGGAATGGAGATAGGAAACTTTGGAGAATTCAGCATTTAGTTCTCTTGCCAAGCTGAAATAGGAGAAAATGTGATGACCTAGATGGGTGGGATGGGTGGGTAGGAGGGAGGCTCAAGAGGGAGGGGTTGTATGTATACATACAACTGATTCACATGGTTGTATAGCAGAAACTAACACAACGTTGTAAAGCAATAATGCTCAAATATATATAAAAAATAACCTAACAGGTAAAAGAATTTGGGAAAGAATAGGTATGTGTATATGCATAACTGAATTACTTTGCTGTACACTTGAAACTAATACAATATTCTTTATCAACTGTACTCCAATGTAAAATAAAAATTAAAAATAAAATAAAACAAAAAACACAGATAACCATAAAATGTGAGCTAACTCTGGGAGGTAGTGGAGGACAGGGGAGCCTGGCATGCTGCCATCTACGGGGTTGCAAAGAGTCAGACATGACTTAGCGATTGAAAAGCAACAACCATAAAAGACTACAGAATTCTTTGAAAGAAATTTAATCCCATGCAACTTAACTCATGTTAAAAAATAACAGCAAGTTGCTGAAATTCTCACATAATTATTTCCCTAAAATCATAGTACATTAAAAAAATGAGAAAAGAGAAAGAAGGAATTATTATCACCCTCAAACAAAATAGTACAAACAAAATAGTGGTAGGAAATCAGTTCACCTTCATGGAGTCCAGTGGACTCTTGGCAGACCCACACTTGAGAGAAGAGGTTGAAGAACAGGATTTGAAAACCATGGTGCTACTGGATTTGGCTCTAATCAGAAATCAGCAGCTGTTGATTTCAGGGCCTTCATTCTTCCCCTGCTTTGCTGCCCATCTGCCTATATACAGAAAGAAATCAGAAAGAAATGTATTTTATATTTTGCAAGAGCAGACTTTATATGTACCAATCCCAGGTGCTCAGATCTTTGTCTCTGTCACAAATAAACAGCGGTATAAACCCCTCTGTCCCAAGTGTTCCCCTGGAAAGTTATCAGCAACCCCATAGATGTAAGGGGATCCAGGAAAGGCCATTTTCTTTGTGATCAACTCACTTCTTTAAATATAAAATGAGTTGGAGACTATCAAATTACTTAATAAGTCACGCAATACATTGCTGCTGTTTAAAAGTCCCTTAATCATGCGGAGTTTTCTGATGCTGTGGAAGCGTAAGGGTTGGGGGAAGAAAATCCCCACTGTTGGGAAAGGAAGAAAAAAAAAACGACAGCCCTGAAGGTTCTACGCAGCCCGGGGAGAATTTAGAGTTTCTAACATGTAAGGGCTTGTGGAAGAGGATTAGGTGTCTGATCTTACTTTCTGAGCAAACACGCAGGAGCAGCTGTAGGAGGGCAGCATCAAAGGCACAGCGGCAGCCCTGTGACCAGGCCACACGGGGGATGTCACAGTCCTAATGAGTTCCATACCCTTCTACAGACACAGAGCAGCTTCTTCCGGAACTAGAGGATTTGATCCTTTTATCCCATCATCAGTAGACTGTGTTTTGGCCTGTGGGAAGGACACGGAGATTCCTACGCCAGGTGATGGGGCTGCGGGAGTTAGTTTGCAGGAGTCTCTGCATTTCCCACTTCCTGTCTTTTTGATGGTCTACAAGACCCTGATTTCTTGGTTTGTTGTTCTAGGCTTCTCAGAGCAACAGAGCCAGTGACCGGCCCATGTCCCTGGCCCTCAGATTGATGGACTCAATCTTGGGGGCAGAAGAGAAAGAGTTCACCCTGCATGAACTCTCCAAATTCTGTATTTTAGGTCTGTAACTGGGCAATACCCTGTTGCCAGGAACCAGTAGCTCTATATGTTGAAATTTTTTCTGTTGAAAGTTCCAAACCTAGTTCGAACCATTGTAAGCAAAAGAGGGAATTTTTTGCTTTATTTAAGTGGAGGTCCACAGGTGGACTCTCAGTCAAGGCTAAATCCAAGAGTAAAAATCATGTCACTTAGGAGATATCACAAGAAGGATCGGATGTAGGCCAGGCAAAAATAGTGGATGCTTATCAGTGTCTCTATGTGCTACAAAGCCCAGTGAATAAGACAGGCAGCAGTTTAGAGCATACAGGAGATCAACATAAGTGTGCAGTTGCAGTACGGCATGATAAATGTCAAGATGGAGAATTACAGCATGCTATGAGCACAAAGGAGGAGTAAGCAGCCCAGTATAGAATAAAGGACAAAGTATGTGTTAGAGTTAGATGAGAGGGGATTTTTGAAAGGGGTTGAGCGGAGTAGGTGACAAATATCTTCTATCTCTAATGAAAATGCCATCTAAGAATGCTGGTATTTTCTAAAAAAGAAAGAAGGATTTTTGTATGATAAGCACACTTAGCAAGAGAAGGACTGTGCCATTCAGGATGTATAGTTACCATCTCCCTTCCCTCTCTTCTGCTATTAAAGAAATAAGCCGCCAATCTCATAAGTGAGTCCTATTGCCAGTGGTGGAAGAAACTAACAAAATTTGAGCACTAATCAGGTGACAGATGCTTTTCTGTTGAACCTCACTACCATCTCCAATTTATAGACCTAAATGAAACAGAAAGACAACAATCAAAACAACCTTAGCAAGCACAAACCATGAGGATTCAGAAATTTAAGCAACTTATTTAAAGTCACACAGTAAGCATAGGAGCCAGGAATCCAACCTAGGTGTGCCTGCTTCTGCATACACATTCCATTATTCTGCCCTCTTGTATATATTCTCAGTTTTATTGGAGTCTTATAGAACTGATTCTCTCTGTAATCTTAGTTTTTTAACATGATATTCTACTAATAAAAATTTAAATTCCAGCAGACAGAGAGTCATTTTAATGTTTTGGGGAAAACCAGTCAGGAAGGTGTCCCCCGGCCTAGTTCAAATATGGTGAATAGTGTTGCTTGTCGTAGATAGTCCCAATCTCTTACAGTAGGGATTCTCAACCTGTGTGCCACTGTTTTTCTCAGTGTGGTAGACTGAATTCTTTACTTCTCACTAACAGAATTATATATATCCATATTCTTGCCATGGCTTCATAATGCAGGAAGGATACTTCTTTCCCTTCACCTTGATTTTTGGGATTGACTGTATGACTTGTTTTGACCACTGAGATGTAGTCAGATGTGATATAAACAGATGCCTGAAATGTGCTTGAGTGGTGGGGCTTGCTCCTCTTGCATTCTGGTCATCTTTTACAAGAAAACATGCCCCTTTTTGGCTTCCCTGTAGGTGCAGTGGTTAAGAGTCTCCACTTCTAATGCACAGAGGGTGTGAGGTCTATCCCTGGTTGGGGAACTAAGATTTCGCATGATGTGTGGCACAGTAAAAAAAAAAAAAAGCCCCTTTTATCTGGGCACTATAATATGACATGTAGTGTAGTTTTGCAGCTCACAGCCTGGAGTCATGACTAGTTGATATGGGACATGAAGCAGTGCTGCTCAGCTGACCTCTAGATTTGTCAAACTGTAGCTGCTCTATCATCTCAGAGCAAGAGAATAGATGCTTGTTATTGTAATCTGCTGACTTCTGGGGTGTATTGTTACACAGCATTATTTTTTAAAAATTTATTTATTTTTAATTGGAGGATAACTGCTTTACAATGTTGTGTTGGTTTCTGCCATACATCAACACGAATCAGCCATAGGGATACATAGGGATACATAGGGATCCCCTCTCTCTTGAACCTCCCTCTGACATCCCACCCCTGTATGTAGTCACAGGGCACCAGGTTGAGCTTCTTGTATCATATGGCAGATTCCCACTGGCTTTCTATTTTACATATGATAATGTATATTTCAATGTTACTTTCTCATTTTGTCCCACTGTGTCCTTCCCCCACTTTCGTCCCACTTTCCTTCCCCCACTGTGTCCACAAGTCTGTTCTTTATGTCTATCTCTATTGCTGCCCCACAAATAGGTTCATCAGTACCATGTTTCTAAATTCCATATATATGGGTTAATATATGATACTTGTTTTTCTCTTTCTGACTTACTTCACTCTGTATAACAGGCTTTAGGTTCATCCACCTCACTAGAACTCACTCAGATTCATTCCTTTTTATGGCAGAATAATATGTACCACAATTTTTTTATTCCCTTTCTTCAGTAGATGGACATCTAGGTTGATTCCATGTCCTAGCTATTGTAAATAGTGTTACAATGAACACCGGGGTACATATGTCTTCTAGAGTTGTGGTTTTCTTAGGGTTTATGGGATTGCTGGATCATATGGTAGTTTTATTTCTAGTTTTTAAAGAAATCTCCATACTGTTCTCCATGGTAGCTCTATCAATTTGCATTCCAACTGTGTAAGAGAGTTCCCTTTTCTCCACATGTTTTCTAGAATTTATTGTTTGTAGATTAAAAAAAAAATAATTTCTTATATATTTTGTTTTTGGCTGCACTGGGTCTTCATTGCTGTGCAAGGTTTTCTCTAGCCGCGGGGGCCACTCTTTGTAGTGGTGTGTGGTCTTCTCATTGCAATGGCTTCTCTTATTGCAAAGAATGGGCTCCAAGGCATGCGGGCTTCAGCAGCTGTGGCATGTGGGCTCAGTAGTTGCAGCTCCTGGGCTCCAGAGCACAGGTTCAACAGTTGAGGCGAACGGGCTTAGTTGTTCCATGGTACATGGGGTCTTCCCAGACCAGGGATCAAACTCATGTCTCCT
Source organism: Ovis canadensis (assembly GCF_042477335.2). Classification (NCBI taxonomy): domain Eukaryota; kingdom Metazoa; phylum Chordata; class Mammalia; order Artiodactyla; family Bovidae; genus Ovis; species Ovis canadensis. The sequence goes on along the minus strand of NC_091250.1, from coordinate 106,784,058 downwards.
GCATTGGCAGATGTTTTCTTTACCACTGATCCACCAGGGAAGCCCTAGATTTTTTGATGATGGCCATTCTGACCAGTGTGAGGTGATACCTCATTGTAGTTTTGATTTGCATTTCTCTGATAATGAGCAATGTTGAGTGTTTTTTCATGTGTTTATTAGCCATCTGTGTATCTTCTTTAGAGTAATGTTTGTTTAGGTCTTCTGCCCATGTTTGATTGGGTTGTTTGTTTTTCTGATATTAAGCTGCCTGAACTGCTTGTGTATTTTGGAGATTAATCCTTTGTCAGTAGCTTCATTTGCAATTATTGTCTCCCATTCTGAGGGTTGTTTTTTTATCTTGTTTATGGTTTCCTTTGCTTGTTACACAGCATCATTACAGAAGCAGCAGACTAAGGTAACCAGTGAATAATGTTTCCTTTTGCTTCTGACTTTCTGTCTTGAAGATACCTATGGGGTGTATTTTTGAACTGAGAAAGTTATGGGGTACATATACGGGGGAGGACAATTTACTATTAGTAAGAGGTCGATTACTTTATATTAGTAAAATGACATTGAAAAATCCATTGAATACTAATTAGAATGTGTGAAAAGTTTATCTCATGAGTTTATAAGGGGTTATTAATGAATGAAGGGGTTTCCTTGATGGTTCAGATGTTAATGAATCTGCCTGCCAATGCAAGAGACTAGGGTTCAATTCCTGGGTCAGGAAGATCCCCTGGAGGAGGGAATGGCAACCACTCCATTATTCTTGCCTGGAGAATTCCATGGAGAGGAACCTGGCAGGCTACTGTCCATGAGGTCACGGAGAGTCAGACATGGCTGAATAACACACACACACATTAATAAATGCAAGGCAGTCAAGAATTCTCTGCTAAGACTGGGTAAATCATTGGATAAATAAGTGAATTTTTGTAAATCTTATGAGACAGTTTTCAATAATAATAATGATTATATTGCAATTGTTTATGGCTTACCTGTTGTTTTGAAGCTTTTAATTCTATCTTGAATGTGAACAAAAATTCTTGCACTTGTAAGTATATTTGGAAGACAAAAAGGTTGAGCACCACTCCTCTAGTGTAAGATTTTAAAAAGTTGTTGCAGTGCTCTTCTTAGTTGCTTTACTGATTAAAGAGAATTATCTGCTTCTTATTTTACTGAAAATAATACAATGACTGCAAAAGCACATCTTTTTTTGTTGCTCTGAAGTTAAATATGGAAGCTTTGGGGTGCTCAACTTTCTGTCCAGACACTGGACCTTTTTTGGATTATAAATATTCCAAGGATTGGTATTTCTTGTTAATTTGCTTCCCTGGTGGCCCAGATGGTAAATAATCTGCCTGCAATGCAGGAGACCTGGGTTCAATCCCAGGGTCAGGAAGATCCCCTGGAGAAGAGAATGGCAACCCGCTCCAGTATTCTTATTCAAAGAATTCTGTGGACAGAGGAGTCTGGTGGGCTATAGTACATGGGGTCACAAATAGTTGGACATGACTGAGTGACTAACACTACATTGGAATATGTTGATCAGATAGATCTCATTTTATTCATTCATTCAACAGATATATATTGAATGCTTTTCCTATATTGAGTACTGGGGTAGGTCCTAGGTATGCGATGGTGAACAAAATAGACACAACCCTTGCCTACAAAATGTTTTCAGTGGTTTTAATCCTGATGGCACATGGCAATAACCAAGACAGCATTAAAAATGTAGGTGCCATGTTCATGGATCGGAAGAATCAGTATAGTGAAAATGAGTATACGACCCAAAGCAATCTATAGATTCAGTGCAATCCCTATCAAGCTACCAATGCTATTTTTCAGAGAACTAGAACAAATAATTTTGCAATTTGTATGGAAACACAAAAAAACCTCAGATAGGCAAAGCAATCTTGAGAAAGAAGAATGGAACTGGAGGAATCAACCTGCCTGACTTCAGACTATACTACAAAGCTACAGTCATTAAGACAGTATGGTACTGGTACAAAGACAGAAATATAAATCAATGGAACAAAATAGAAAGCCCAGAGATAAATCCATGCACCTATGGATGCCTTATCTTTGACAAAGGAGATAAGAATATAAAATGGAGAAAAGACAATCTCTTTAACAAGTGGTGCAGGGAAAACTGGTCAACCACTTGTAAAATAATGAAATGAAAAGACTTTCTAACACCATACACAAAAATAAACTCAAAATGGATTAAAGATCTAAGTGTAAGACCAGAAACTAAAAAACTCTTAGAGGAAAACATAGGCAAAACACTCCCTGACAAATCACAGCAGGATCCTCTATGACCCACTTCCCAGAATATTAGAAATAAAGGCAAAAATAAATGGGACCTAATTAAACTTAAAAGCTTTTGCACAATGAAGGAAACTATAAGCAAGGTGAAAAGACAGCCTTCAGAATGGGAAAAAATAATAACAAATGAAGCAACTGACAAAGAATTAATCTCAAAAATATACAAGCAGCTCATGCAGGCCAACACCAGAAAAATAAATGGCCCAATGGAAAAATGGGCCAAAGAACTAAACAGGGATTTCTCCAAAGAAGATATATAGATGGCTAACAAACGCATGAAAAGATGCTCAACATCATTCATTATCAGAGAAATGCAAATCAAAACCACAATGAGGTGCCATCTCACATCTGTCAGAATGGCTGCTATCAAAAAGTCTACAAACAATAAATGCTGGAGAAAGTGCGGAGAAAAAGGAACCCTCTTACATTGTTGGTGGGAATGCAAATTAGTACAGCTACTATGGAGAACAGTGTGGAGATTCCTTAAAAAACTGGAAATAGAACTGCCTTATGACCCAGCAATCCCACTGCTGGGCATACGCACTGAGGAAACCAGAATTGAAAGAGATATGTGTACCCCAATGTTCATTGCAGCACTGTTTACAATAGCCAGGACATGGAAGCAACCTAGATGTCCATCGGCAGACGAACGGATAAGAAAGCTGTGGTACATATACACAATGGAATATTACTCAGCTGTTAAAAAGAATGCATTTGAATCAGTTCTAATGAGGTGGATGAAACTGGAGCCTATTACACAGAGCGAAGTAAGTCAGAAAGAAAAACACCAATACAGTATACTAACACATATATATGGAATTTAGAAAGATGGTAATGGTGACCATATATGTGAGATAGCAAAGAGACGCAGATGTAAAGAACAGACTTTTGGACTCTGTGGGAGAAGGCGAGGGTGGGATGATTTGAGAGAATAGCATTGAAACGTGTATATTATCATATGTGAAATAGATCATCAGTCCAGTTTCAATGCATGAGACAGGGCACTCAGGGCTGGTGCACTGGGATGACTCTGAGGGATGGGATAGGGAGGGAGTCGGGAGGGGGTGTTCAGGATGGGGGACAAGTACATCCATGGCTGATTCATGTCAATGTATGGCAAAACCCACTACAATATTGTAAAGTAATTGGCCTCCAATTAAAATAAATAAATTAATTAAAGAAAAAAATAAAATCGATTATAGTGATGTTTCCACAACTCTGAATATACTAAAAACCACTGCATTGTGCACTTTAAATGTGTGAGCTGTAGGGTATGTGAATTACATCTCAATAAAGCATTTTATTTTATTTTTTTAAAATGTAGGTGCCTATGCCCCAGCCCAGAAGATTCTGATTCCATTGGAATGAGAAGAAGCCTGGGTATCAGTGTTTGTAAAAGCTAACCCAGGTTCTAATAAGTAGCTAGGTTGATAGCTCAGTTGGTAAATAATCTGCCTGCAATACAGGAGATCCAGGTTCAATTCCTGGGTCAGGAAGATTCCTTGGAGAAGAAAATGGCAACCCACTCCTGTATCCTTGCCTGGAGAATCCCATGGACAGAGGAGCCTGGCAGGCTACAGTTCACAGGGTCACAAGAGTTGGACACGATTTAGCGACGAAACCACCACCACCAACATTACTTGAATGTTATTCTGGACAAGACACTGCACTAGGACCTTTATATGTGTGAGTTTACTTTATCCTCACCGAGTGTGGAAGGGCTAAGTATGACAAGCCTCTTTACAGATGAGTAGTTAGATAGCTTTTGTAAATTACACAGTATATGACAGTCAGAATAAGAACACAGATCTGTTTTAACCACTATGCTGTACCACCTTTGAAATATAGTTCATGTGGAACATTTACAAAAAATTAAGAGTTTGTGTAATAAGAGCCTGTAGACATTGAAAACTAATTAGAAACCCAATACAGTGTTTTTTAATAATACAGTGATTTACTAAAATTTGGTTGATTTGTACTTACTTTTTTTGGAATTCAATCTACTACTTTGGAAGTATAAGTTTTCATGTGCAAACCTCTTTTCTCATCCTTCCCTTCTCTCTCTCTTTTCACTTTTTTCTTTCTTTCTGACAAACAGCCTATACTGGAGAGAACTGATGAGTCTAATGTTGATAGTTAGTGACTCTGCGTATGTGTGTGTGTGTGTGCTCATGTCCTCATTCACTTATCAGACCTAGTCATTGAAAAGCCACCTCCTCCATTCAACCTTGATCTGAGAAACTTGAGTCACCATATAAATTCTCAGTCTGAAATTTATAAATGTACTAAATCAAATTTAATATTACCTAACCCAATGTTTCCATTGTTTCCCCATCTATTTGCCATGAAGTGATGGACTGGATGCCATGATCTTCGTTTTTTGAATGCTGAGTTTTAAGCCAACTTTTTCACTCTCCTCTTTCACTTTCATCAAGAAGCTCTTTAGTTCTTCTTTTATTTTTGCCATAAGAGTGGTGTCATCTGCGTATCTGAGGTTATTGATACTTCTCCCAGCAATCCTGAGTCTAGCTTGTGCTTTATCCAGACTGGCATTTTGCATGATGTACTCTGCATATAAGTTAAATAAGCAAGGTGACAATATACAGTCTTGACGTACTCCTTTTCCAATTTGGAACCAGTCTGTTGTTTCATGCCCGGTTCTAACTGTTGCTTCTTGACCTGCATACAGATTTCTCAGGAGGCAGATAAGGTGGTCTGGTATTTCCATCTCTTGAAGAATTTTCCACAGTTTGTTGTGACCCATACAGTTAAAGTCTTTGGTATAGTCAATAAAGCAGTAGTAGATGTTTTATGAATGTGAGAGTTGGACTGTAAAGAAAGCTGAGTGCCAAAGAATTGATATTTTTGACCTGTGGTTGGAGAAAACTCTTGAGAGTCCCTTGGATTGCAAGGAGATCAAACTAGTCAAGCCTATAGGAAATCAATCCTGAATATTCATTGGAAGGACTGATGCTGCAGCTGAAACTCTGATACTTTGACTACTTGATGCGAAGAACTGATTCATTGGAAAAGATCCTGATGCTGGGAAAGATTGAAGGCAGGAGGAGAAAGGGAAGACAGAGGACGAGATGGTTGGATGGCAGCACCAACTTGATGGAAATGAGTTTGAGCAAGCTCTGGGAATTGGTGATGGACAGGGAAGCCTGGTGTGCTACAGTCCATGGAGTCACAGAGTCAGACATGACTGAGCGACTGAACTGAACTGAACTTAACCCGATGTTAGGTAATATAGGCAAGAACACCAAGGGTCTAAATCTCCTTCCTTATATACTCCACTGTTCCAGAAACTGAGACTTGAGTGCCTAATTCAAATCCAAAAAGCCTTAAACCAAATGCAAAACATCAAAGTGCTGTGAAAAATGAGTGTGAAAACTTTTTCAAAGAGGTGTTTGTTTGTGGGATAGACAAAGTGAACCATGATCCTCCTTTAGTTCCCAGCCTCACACCCTGCCCCATCTGTTGAGTAGGATATGCCACTGGTACAGGAGACAAATGGACAAATGCTTACATGGTTACATTGAGCCAGAATCAAATTTTCACTCATATTCTTGTCACTAGGCCTGCCAGACTTACATTTGTAGACAAGAGTGTCAAATGTCCATCAAGCTTGCCATCTGAGATAGAATTGTGTATTACAAACCCTGCCGACAAATGTTTCTCCATCAGCTGCTGATTAAAAATGTTGTACCCATATGCGTATGTACAATCATGGGTGAACAGGATTCCCATGCTGTGTAAACCACATTGCAGGCACTCTGTGGTTATTGTGACCACCTAAAAGAGATTCTGAGTAATTTGAAATTCAACAGATCTGAATTATTGGCTTCTTGCATGTTTCCTTTCATAAGTGGTGGGTAATTTGTAGTTGTACCTTCTTTTTTAAACTGCGCAATTTCATTTGAGAAGAGCCAATCCTCTTACAAGAATTACTTTTCTTTTACCCTCACAGCAAAAAGTATACCTAATTTTTCTTTTCTCTAATACATGCAACAATATGGTTTTTTTTCCTTGATTCTTTTTCTTTTTTCCTTCTTTGCTGTTCTCATGATGATGAATTGAATGGGTGTCATAGGAGTGGAATGGTTCCCCAGCAGAAGTCAACATCAGAAGCTTTCTACTCTAAAAATGCTATGATAGTGAGTTTAATCCTAGACAGGTCAAGGTTGCCACTTATTTCTGAAGAATGTTTTTAAGCAGCCACATATATTTCCTAGGATTGCATGTATGCTGGTGGCCGAGATTTTCATGAACATTCTCTGGGAAGAGTTGTTGTTCCTTATTTTTAACTTTGTTGTAGTTCACCAGTTTGTAGCCTTTACCAAAGTATAATCTCTCCCTCCTCATTAAATTTTTACCTTTTTATATGCCCACCTCTGTGTCATAAGAATTTAAGGCTGGATATACCTTGACTTTTCGTTAATAGTGTCTAGAACTTTTGGCATAGCAAGGCAGAAAGAAGAGCACCTAGAAAATACCTGGCAAAAAGTGAGTCACCAAACATTAAAAATTAGTCAATTCATTCATTAGGTTGAGGCATGAAATAGTTGTGAAAAGTACATCTGGTTTATGACCATAGTTGGTCAAGAAGGGTCGCTAATGAATACCCGGTCACACTCTTCAAAGCTCTTTTGGTGTTGCAATTTATGTAAATTTACTTTTCTTATTTTCTTAATTATGGAAGTTCATAACTAAGGTTATTGAACATGCTTATATTTAGCGATTCCTGTACCTGACTCCCGGATAAGGGGAGAGCATCGTTTTGGTTCTACTTTGTGCATGCTTTTGCTGCATCTTCATCCTCACAGTCACCCATACCACCATCAGTATTTTTGTGATTGCTACTCTTTATTGAGCAACTAGTATGTCCCAGGCATTACTAAAGCACTTAATAATATTTCATTTAATCCCCACCACAAGCTTTTGAGGTAGATAATATTATTTCTCTCCTACAAGCTAGAAAAATGAAGCCCTTATAAAGGCTAAGCCATATGTCACAAGAAAACATCTAATAAATGGCAGAGCTGGAATTTGAACAACGTCAAAACATCCTCATGGCCAAGCAGCTGCATTAAAGGGGCAAAGTCTTGATGGCTGGTCCAAAGCACTCTATCAAGCTGTCATGATTCTGAGATATGTGAGCTGTGGGCAGGTGTTTTCTGTAAGTGCAAGGATGTCTCTGTGATGCTAATTAATTAAAAATTATATTTGCTACCAGAGAACTGACTTTTTAGAAGGAATTTGTTACTTGAGATATAAGCTCAAAGAAAGCTCTGAAAGCTGAAGGTCCTTGCTATTTATGTGGATGTTTTTGCAAACTGGAACATTGAATACACTAAATCCTTTTAATGCTACAGCATTATTCACAACAGTATATAGAAGAAATGACTTATGCCTGTAATAGTCAAAGCAAACCTGGGTATGCATGCAGAGCTAATGGTGTCTTGTTTCAAATGCTGGGTTGGAAATTAATTTCACCAAACATTACACTTCAGCCAAATACTATGTAGTGTCACATTTCCTGATATATAAAATTGATGAATTAACTTTAAATGGACACTATTCCAAACTATTTCTTTTTCCTATTATTTTTGTTTATCAGGTGGCATTGGCCACTTTCTAAATAGTTCAATTTGCTTTTCAAAAGCACAGTTATTTGTCTTGTATTTTTGTAAGTATTGCAATGAAAAAAAGCTATAAAAACTTCTAAAAAGTATATATATATATATATATACATTATTATAGAATTGTTTAAAGAAATATACACTAAGCTGAAATCACATTATTTTAGTCTTTACTAAATAGTATTTTCTATTTATCTAAAATAATTTGAATTTCCTTGAAATTAAGAAAACCTACTCCGTAATGATCTTTCAAAATAATTGAATAAAAAGATAACAACAGATTGGGAGAGACATTGGAGCTAATGTAAGTGTTAGAGCAAGAGTAGACACGATCTCAAAGTCTAGACATGTGCCCTTTCAACTTGAACTTACAACCTTATCTAAGGGGCTCAGCACCCATTTCTCTGCTTCTTGTCTTTCACTGGGATAGGTACCTAACTCATTGCCGAAAGTGCTTATTTAATCACTGTGTGCCTCATGTGTGCTAACTCACTCAGTTGTGTCCCATTCTTTGCAACTCCATGGGTTGTAGCCTACCAGGCTTCTCTGTCTATGAGATTCTCCAGGCAAGAATACTGGAGTGGGTTGCCATGCCCTGCTCCAGGGAATAGAGGTTGAAAATTTCAGTGCTTGTTTCCCCTGCCTCCTTGCAGCTTGAACTTAGCCCTGAGAACTATCCTTGTCAGAGGTCCCTGAGGGGAAGTTCTGGGAAAGCTTCCAAGGAGGCACATGTGGGAAAGATTATCCTCCTGGTAAAAAAGAGATGGGCAGGAGGAAGCAGCCTTCTTTTGCCTTTGGATGTGACTGTGATACTGTGGTCTTGAACCATGAAGCTTGGTTAGCTTTTAATTGATGTCCTTTCTGCTGTAGAGTTTTTAGGGGCTGGCCCCAGATGGCACTTGGCTGGTGCTGAAGGCTATCTAAACTAGGGTTTGGTTTAGCAGAACCTTTATTTTTACTTACCTTTCTACTCTCAGCTTTATCCGCAATAAAGGTAATATCTTGTTCTGTATCTTCTTGACTTTCTCCAAATTAGTTCAGAACTCAGCTGAGGAAGAGGGGCATATTACTTTCCTATTGCTTCTGTAACATACTAACACAAACTTAGTGGTGTAAGACAATACTAATTTATTATGGTACGATTCTGGAGATCAGCTCCCCAGGTGGCTAGTGGTAAAGAATCTGCCTGCCAAGCGGGAGGTGTGGATTTGATTCCAGGGTAGGGAAGACCCTCTGGAGGAGGAAATGGCAACCCCCTCCAGTATTCTTGCCTGGGAAATCCTATGGACAAAAGAGCCTGGTGGGCTACAGTCCATGGGGTCGCGGAGTCAGACATGACTGTCACTACCTCTGAAGATCAGAAGCAGAAATTGCTCTCACTGGGCTAAAAATCAAGGAGTCATTGGCTTCATTCTTTCTGGAGGCTCTGGAAGCTTTGAGAATCCTTTTCTTTGCCTATTTCAACTTCTAGAGGCTACACATAGCCCCTTTCTCCATTTTCAAATCCAGCGCAGTAGCACCTTCCAATCTCTTAACTCTGACCTTCTTCCTTGTTCTGCCTTTTAAGGACTCTTGGAGTCAAATTGAGCCCACCTGGATATTCTAGGATAATCTGTCTACCCCAAGATTTTTAACAAAGTCTGTTTTGCCATGTAAGGAAGTGGGCATTTTTGGCAGGGGCATTATTTTGCCTACCACAAAGGGTATTACTGATTAATTACTCCTCAGCCTCCTGATTGTATTTACTTATTAAAACTGTGCCATCGTAAATGGACTCACATTATTAATGGCAGTGTAATCTAGACCCAAGGCTGAAGTCTGACCTCTATTTCTTGATTGTTATCTTGTTTGTAATTGTTTGTTTGAAGGTTCTCACTGCCATAGCACTGGGCCAGGTTACATGTACCAAATGAGGTAGAAAATTCACTATGACTCAGCAAAGTTAGTGATGCTTGGTGGAGTTGCCACCGTGTATGCTGCAATTCAGACCATTGACTCCCTTATCCCCTTAATGACAATCTTTACTCAGTTTTCTCCTCTAGAAGCTATAGGCAGGAATAACATAAATAGAAAGTGGGTGTGTGTGCTCACGTGTCTGTGAATATGTATGATATTTGAAGTAAGGAGTTGACTTCACATATTTATCATGTGTTTATTTCCTGGGAGGAATATTTTATATTTCTCCTGTCCCTCCCCCTGGGGCTGGAATGTTCTGATTCATAATTGCAGTTGTGACTCAACAGCCCCTTCTCTCCTGCGGAGTCAGATAAGCTGGGGAGGTCCCAATGGAAAGGTCAACAATCAATTTGTAAGAAGTGGGTCCAATGTAGCAGACTGACAGCTTTTCCATAGAGTTGTGAACAGTGATGGGCAGATAGGAGAGGTGGATAGCCAGAAAAGCAGTTCAGCTAAGAGTCTTATTCCAAGGCTGAGATGAGCTGGGAGGGCTGGCCACCTGGAATTAGCCAGTAGGGATGTCACTGCTGAAGATGTGAGAATGGGTTGCAAAGGTGAGGAGGCAGGAAGGTGGTTGAAAGGATATTCTTAGGATGAAAGAGGCAAAGAGGAAAAGCATGTTATCAATTGGGGAACTTGAAAACTGAGTGACTCTAGACTTAGCCCACGAATGAAGGGTTTTGCTGCAGTCACTCCACTTTTATGGTGCCTGGTGCTTGTTTCAGAGGTGGAGATGATGCTGAAAGGAGTTATGGTAGAATGAATAGGCAGAATGAAAGCAATGAGCAGCCCTGGAAGGGAGCACAGAGAAGAGTCCTAGAGCAATGCTATCTGGTGTGGAATACTGTTACTTCCTATTTGATGGTGATAACTCTATTTTTCCACAGAGCCTTGAGAAGTGAGGAAAGTGCTAAATCCATGTTTGAGAGAAATATGGCAGAGGGTGGTTTCCCTTGTGGCTCAGTGGTAAAGAATTTGCCTGCTAATGCAGGCGATGCAGGGTTGATCCTTGGGTTGGGAAGATTCCCTGGAGAAGGAAATGGCAATCCACTCCAGCATTCTTGCTTAGGAAATCCCATGGACAGACGAGCCTAGTGGGCTGTAGTCCATGGTGTCGCTAAAGAGTTGGACATTACTTAGCGACAGACTTTCCTTTCTATGGCAAAATACACAAATGGCATTGGATTGTCTGGAGGTGATGGGGAATTGGGTTGGCTGTAAAAGGAGATAGGTAATCAGAAAAGACCATTCCTCTCTCTCACAGGCCCAAAAGTTCGAAAATATTGGGGATGTTGCTGGATTTCCTACAGTATTGTGGGAAAAGAAGGAGTCTGGAAGGTTGGGTGCTTGGGGTTGGGTCGTATTTAGGTCATATTACCAATTCCTGACTGATTAAGGACTGGAGATTAAAACCAATATTTTAACACAGTGTGGCTTCTTATTTGTAATGAATTATAATATGTAATAATGTAGCAAAATTATAAATTTTACTAGCTCCCCCCCAAGCAATTTATATAGCTAAAGTACCCACTACAGACAAATGGTGTTTACTCCAATGATATAAAGCTTAATTAATATTTGAAAATCCATGAAGGTAATCCATCATATTAACAGAATTTAAAAAATCACATTATAGTCATTATATCAATTGGTGCATATTTCAAGTAGAATTTCAAGGTCATATAGTGGATTTGTGATAGTGTTCACAGGTAGCAAAGGGCTCTTAAAGTTATAATGGGCCTGAGAGGGGAAGAAAGATCAAACTTGTGGTGCTGTCATGAAACTGTGGCCCCAAGGAAAAGTCAACCTTCATCCTTTCTGTAAAAGAGCAGGGCTTCTAGGAATTTTAAAGTCATTTTTCCAGAGTAGCCTCACAGGGAACCCAGTACAGAGAAAAGCCTGTTGATCCTATGTCTAATTGAGTGAACCCTAATAAAAAATCAGTTTTAACTAGCTGTAAGCTGGTTCCTCTGATCACATTTGGAAAGATATAACCATCACAATAATGGATTATAACATGTTAAGTTTTAAAAGAATTAAGTTCTATGGAAATTTTTAAGAATGGTGGTGGTGGTGGTGGTGTGTGTGGGCATGCTCAGCTGTGTCTGACTCTGTTACTTCATGGACTGTAGCCTGCCAGGCTCCTCTGTCCATGGAATTTTCCAGGCAAGAATACTGGAGGGAGTTGCTGTTTCCTACTCCAGGGGATCTTCCCGACCCAAGGGTTGAACTCATGTCTCTTGTGTCTCTGGCAGTGGCAGGTGGATTCTTTAGCACTGTCCCACTTGGGATGTCCTAGTGGTGGTGGTGGTGGTGGGGTGTAGTAAAAGCACTTCTTTACAAAAGAATGGTAACTATACATGTGGAAGGAATGATTGCATTAGAAAATAATCATTTTGCCACCAACATTAGAATAACTAATACAGGCAAACATGCTCCTTGATATTTGTCCAAAAGAGCTGAAAACTTATGTCCTCACAAAATCCTGTAGACAGACATTATAATACCTTTATTCATATTGCCCACAACATGGAAGCAACGAAGCTGTCCTTTAGTAAGTGAAAAGTGAGTGAAGTCGCTCAGTCGTGTCTGACACTTTGCGACCCATGGACTGTAGCCTACCAGGCTCCTCCCTCCATGGGATTCTCCGGGCAAGAGTACTGGAGTGGGGTGCCATTTTCCTTCTCCAAGGGATCTTCCTGAGCCAGGGATCGAATCTGGTCTCCTGCATTCCAAGCAGATGCTTTAACCTCTGAGCCACAGGAATGGATAAATAAACCATGAAATAAACAGATGATGCAATATAATTCAGCATTAAAATGAACTGAGCTCTGCAACCTAAGTATTCATTGACAGGTGAGTGGATAAAGCTGTTGTGGTATGTTAGAATATTAGAACGAAATATTATTCAGCCATACCAGAATGAAATCTTGCCATTGGAACAACATGGATGGATATTAAGCTAAGTGAAATAAGTCAGACAGGGAAAGGTAAATACTGTATGATTTCACTTATATGTGGAATATAAAAAATAAAACAAATGAACAAATATAACAAAGCAGAAACAGATTATAGATACAGAGAACCAACTAGTGGTTGCCAGAGGGGAGAAAGGGTACCCAAATGGGCAAAATAGATGAAGGGGATTAAGAGGTACAAATTACAGTTATAAAAATAGATGAGTCATGTACATTAGATGACTTATGGATATAATATATAGCACAGGGAATATTATTAATAATACTGTAATAACTTTATGTGGTATGTTACTCCAGGTAAGGATACTGGAGTGGGTAGCCATTCCCTTCTCTAGGGGATTTTCCCAGCCCTGGTATCAAATACGAGTCTCCCTCATTGCAGGCAGATTCTTTATCATCTGTGCCACAAGGGAAGCCCCATGCAATCTATACAAATATCAAATCACTATGTTGTGCACCTGAAACTAATATGATATTACAAGTCAACTATAGCTCAATCTAAAAAAAAGGGAGGCATTTTAAATGCATATATTAAAGGAAGTAAGTCGATCTGGAAAGACTATATACTTTACGATTTCCCCTGTATGACATTCTGGAAAAGACAAAACTATGGGGACAATAAAAAAAGCCACGGTTGCCATGGTGAGTGGAGAGAGAGGGATGACTAGGCAGCGCTCAGAGGAAGTTTAGGGCAGTGAGACTACTCCATATGGTATGGTAGTGGTGGGTTAATATCATTCTACAATTGTTCAAACCCATAGAATGTTAGCTATGGAAATTAACTGATAATGATATGTCACTGTAGAATCATCAGTTGTAATAAATGGACCCATCCATCTGGTGGGAGATGATAACGGGAAAGGTAATACATGCAAGGGGTGAGGGGCTGTATGGGGAACCTCTGTATCTTCTACTCAGTGTTGCTGTGAACCTCATACTGCTCTAAAATATGTCATGTTTCCATACATATATATATGTTAACATGCACACCATCTCAAAGTATTATTTATTGTTTTACACAATGAAAAAATATGGCAGACTCTTTAACCAGATAGCATCATGAATAATGAGATATTTTATGTCCCCTAATGTGATGTAATGGGGATGACACACAGCACTGACATGTTGCCAAAATCTTCCACCAAATGTTCAACCTGAATTGAATCATAGGGAAATAAACAAGCAAATCCAGGTTGTGGAACACTTTGTCAAACAACTGACCTGTACTCTTCAAAAACACTAACATGATAAAAGACCTAAAAAAATTTGGGGGAGAGTGAGAAGTTTTCCACATGAAAGGAAACTAGAAAGATATGTTAACAAAATGCAATTTATCATCCTTTGAATTGGATCATGGATATGAAATAAGGAAAACATCTTTAAGGACTTTATCAGGTCCATTGGAAAAGTTTGGACATAGACTTAGATTTGATATTGTGTCAAATTTAAATACTTTCAGTATAATAATGATATTTTACTTATGTAGGAGAAGGTTATTATTGAGGGATAAGTGATGAAATACTTAGGGTTGAAGTATCAATAATTGCTGTCTGCAGTTTATTTTATAATAGTATTACACACACACACACACATACACACACATTCCAAGAGAGAATGAGAAAAAGCAAAGGTGACAAAATGTTTAAAATTGGTGAATCTAGAGGAAAGATAAATGGATGATCCTTATACTATTCCCTCAGTTTTTCTGTAGGTTTGAAAAATTTCAAAATAACACATTCAGGTACTATCCAGAGTTGGACATCTGAAACCAGGTGGTTTTAATAAATTATCAACACCCAAGGCTAGTATCCTGTCAAAACTCTTCCCGTGATTTTGCAAGAGTGTCCTGGCAGGTATTATATTACAGGCCAGTACCCCCAAAGGGGGAAGTGTAGCGAATGAATTAGTTAATGTCTGCTGAATGCTCGGTGGACACTCTGTTATGGCTGGTTTGCAAATGCCTGGATTAAAGAGTTTAGACAAGAAAATTCCACAAAAGTGAAACTTCATGAGCTTGACTTAGCAATTTTATTGACAGTCCCAGCTGCCAAAAGCCTAACCTTAATGAGACGTTGGGGATGCTGTGCTGGCAACTGTAGTTAGGGCACAAGCTCCTGTTTATGTCAGAGGGACAGTCTCATGTGAGGGAGTTGCATGGTACTTATGATAGAGAGGTAGAAAATGAGAGATAAATAGAAAGCTAATCAGTTGGAATAATCTTACTTATAATAAATTACTTTATACTAGCTGAGATCTATATTCTTTCCCTAATCTAGATCCCTAATAAAGGAAGTTCAGAGAGTTAGGTAGTTTTTGCTTCTTCACTGGGAAAGGTTTATTATGAATTGAAATTTTACATATACCATGAGATCCAGTAAAGAAAACAATGAGGGAATAAAATAGATGAGTGCCTTCTATGTTGACTGTTATAATCTTCTGTAATCAACTGTTGTATACCAACGTTCCATGAGATCTGATGTAATCCAGGTAAGTATCACTTACTGTCTTCCCCTGTGATTCACTGTGGGAAATCTGGCCTGTGAGCAAGACCAGCTGCATGTGATGGCCAGATGCTGACTCTGGTTTGGAGAGAAAAGATATGGTCCACATGCTGCTGCTTCTGGTCTCTCAAGTTTGTCCTTATTCGTAGGCTTAAGCCTTCTCATAAATTTCTCTCTGCAGGTCTGGGACTGTCCTTGTTCTGAGGGAATTCTGATGGTACCATGTGTTTGGTGGGGCTTGACATAACCCTGTTCAGCCAAGTTACAGTCTGCAGATTTGGCCTCAATTCCAGGGCTCCCAAGTGCCACACCCTCTATGGGTGGCCTTTTGGGGCCCACCAGTCATGGGGCTCTAGTGTACCGGGAGAGGGTCCTGGTGAGGCAGAATGTTTTGACATGGCTCTCCTTAAAGTCGTTCAATATGAAAAACATTATGCTGCTTTTATTTTTTATTTTATTATTTTTAATTATTTTATTTTTTATTGGACATAGGTGCTTTGTAATATTGTGTTAGTTTCTGCTGGGCAGCATATACACAGTGGAATTTTAACTGGCCATTAAAAGGAATGAAATTAGGTCATTTTATAGAGATGTGAATGAACCTAGAGTCTGTCATACAGAGTGAAGTAAGTTAGAAAGAGAATAACAAATATTGTATATTAATGCATATATGTGGAAGCTAGCAAAATGATACCTGTTTGCAGGACATGAAGAGAGATGTGGGGAACAGACACGTGGATCGGGGCTGAGGGGGAAGGAGAAAGTGGGTTGAAGTGGGAGATTGGGGTTGACATACTGTTTTTTAAATTATCAAGTGATGTGGCTATGACACTCACAGTTCCAGTAAGAACATTTAACATGAGACTACTACTCCTCCTCTTAATTTTTAAGTGTACAATACAATATTGTTGACTATAGGTACAACATTGTACAGCAGGAAGTGGAATAAAACTGACTTGACATTTCTCTCCCTCAGTTCTTGTCTTGTGACAACAAAAATTTGGAACAATGGACTAAAGGTTTTAAAACAACTGACAAATTTCAGTTCAGTTACCGCTTAAGAAGATAGATCTTTTATTAAATAGACACTCCCAAGACATTAGTTCAGGCCAAGCCCAAAGGAGTTGTTGTACCCATCCCTCTTGGCCTCCCCCTTTTTATACTTCCCATCTACTTCTTTTGGTTGTGCCCTGTGCAAAATAAAGCTTGTACCCACCACCAATCAAGAAGGGGAAGGCAAATGGGTGTATGCTCAAGGCCCATTGACAATTGCATGTTATATAACAGCAAGCTCTGTTGGATATGTCTTCCTATACCTCAATCAGTTATAATCAGATGTATACATGTGCAGAATATTTATGAACCCGCAGTAGGCTCCTAACTGCCTAAGGTTACTTGAGGAAAGCCCTGTGGTTAGTTTGCATCCACTGCGTGCCTCGGGTGCATGTGCAGGAAAAGCCTCTGGTTATTTTTGTAGCATATCTGTGAGCTCTCCTGGGCATGTCTGGGATGGGGTTTAGAGATTAGCTTGCATCCTTTTTGGCTTGGTTGCCCCTGTTTCTTCATGCTTAACTTCCTGCCTAACATTTGGGAATGCAGATGGCCTTACACAAATGAGAAGATGATAAACTCCCCTCATAATATAAATGAAATTTAATCCTCTGTTAAGATATAATTTTTTAAACTATTAGAATGGCGAAAGTCCAAAAGTTGGACCACACACTCTCTTGGCAATACTATGGGGGAATAGAAACCCCAGACACAGACATTGCTGGTAGGGGTGCAAAATGGTAAACCTTTGTAGAGGGAAATTTGGCAATATTTATCAAAATTACAAATGCACTTATACTTTGAGTCAGCAATCTTGTTTCTGGGAGTTTCTTCTAAAAGCATATCTACACACATAAAAAATGACACATGAAGCACTGTTTACAATAGCAAAAAAATTGGGAATAAGTCAACTAAGCATCAATAGATATTGGTTAAAATAAACTGTGGTACATTCACACAATGGAAGTCTGGGCCACTGTAAAAAAGAATGGGAAAGCACTCCATGTACCCATGTGGATATTTTAGTAAGGGAAAAAAATCAAAGTGCAAAAGAATGCAGGTAGACACACACGGTGTATGGCAAGCATGCTACTATTTGTGTCAGAAAAAGAAATGATAAAAATATTTCTTTATGTTCATGATGTCTGCAAAAAGAAAAGCTGGGAGGATACATAAACTTGCAAAGTAGGTACCAAAAGGTTTGAGGGCCAGGGGGATTGGTACAAAGGGAAAGCAAAACTTCTGTGCATCCTTTTTTTTTTTTTTTGGCTTTGAATTTAGGACAGTGTGAATGATTTTGGAACATTAAATGTTATTTATGGTACTCTATTTTTCCAGGTGGCGCTAGTGGTAAAGAATCCACCTGCCAATGCAGGAGAAGCAAGAGACATGGGTTTGATTCCTGGGTTGGGAAGATCACCTAGAGGAGGAAATGGCAACCCGTTTCAGTATTCTTGCTTGGAAAATTCCATGAACAGTGGAGCCTGGTGGGCTACAGTCCATGGGGTCGCAAAGAGCTGGACATGACCAAGTATACACACACACACACACACACTTTCCTAGGGAACCTGAATATAATAAGGCTCAGAGGCTACTCCTTGGGAAATAACAGATCAAATCAGTCTGCCAGCTCCATGAAATAAGCCCCGCACATCTCTACCACTGTGAGATGGTAGCCGCAGTGGCCATAGTAACGTCTAGTTTCTAGAGGCGTGGGGGCTGCGGGTCTAGTGGCAGCCTCCTGGGGCCCCTATTCAGTGTCAGTGTCAGAGACGCAGACAGGACATGCCACGGGCCTGCTTCCAGCACTGGCGTCTTCACTGAGCCACACAATTGCATGTCCTGGGCCACGATACTGTTCCTTTTAGTGCTCTAGATGATTTTGGATTGGAGCCATCAAGCTGGTTGTCTGTAGCAACCAACAGCCTCAATTATTTGCTCAGCCGTGTACTACACATAGTATATTTTTCCACTTATGCTTTCTTTTGAAGAAGTTTAAGAAGCAATGGATTAGAGAACAAGCTTTAGAAGAAAAGGCTGCCTTCCTACCTCCCCCTTCCACCCCCTGCCAGCTTGCTTCCAGAGAGGATAAGAAGTCACAAGGATCAAAGCACTCAGATTTGTTAAATAAAAGACATTCGTTCGTTCTGTTGTGCTGAGAGTGGATTTGCTGCTGTTGATGTTCAAGTATTCAAAGCTCTGTACTGGCAGCTGGTTTCCAAGGAATTGAAGGCTCCATTAAAGCTGCTTTCCACCAAAGCATTAGTGTGCTTACCTGAGAGTTGACAATTAGTGACAGTCTCCACCAGATGTACAGGGTAATTTTGGGGAGGTTGATATTTACTTCTATTTTCTCTTACTTAAAGGAACATTCTGAAAAAGTGTGTTTTGAAGCAGGGGGAGGAGGAAAGCCAGGGAGGTGGGGTAATGTGCCGCAGAGTGTCTTAGCTCAGTATTCTGTAAGTCCCTTGATGTTGTCCACACAGGTCAGCCTCATGGGGTGCTAAGTGGGATGGAGATGGGTGAGTATTTGATTGGGAGGGGCAAGTGGAAAACACCCTGTACCCCTCATAAAAATATAGGACAGTGTTAGTCTCAAACAGTTGTGTTAGTTTATTGAGTGAGGAATGCTATCGTTAACAATCTTCATTTGCCAATTTTGACTATTTTCTGCTCTCTCATCAATAGTGTCAAAGAATAGAGAAAGAGCAGAAAGTGGATTCCTCTGCCCTGACTCCAAGCCTATTTTCCTGTTCTTGATAAATCTTTTCTGGATTTCACTCATCTGTACCTCCCTCCATCCCTCCAACCAACTATCCACCTTTCCAAACATTCATACATTCAAGCATGTCTTTCAAGCACTGGCACAAATTATTTTGTACCAGGTTCTTAGCGTAGAATTAAGAGGGGTAATATAATTGCTTTCATGAATCTCACAGACTTACGGGAAGACATAGACAAACAGTACAATGTGATAAGTGTTAATTACAGACATGGAATAAAAATTGTAGACGGAGGGAAGCCTGAACCTTCATGGTGGAGGAAAAGTAAGGCTGGAGCTTGGACTTATACTAGAGTATAAGCTTCCTTTATGGACCTTTTTAATGAAATAGAAAACCACTCTGAGTGGAAAAATAGGCAAAGGTGCCCTGTCCACCTGGACGCAGTCTCGAGCTAGACACATGATTGGTGAGTGGAACTTAGTCCGATTTCTCCTTGCTGGCTAGGAGCCTCTGCACGTCTCTCACACTGTTTCAGGACCTTCTTGGTGGCCTCTCTGTTTTCTTGTCTGGAGAATTCTGTGGACAGAGAAGCCTGGTGGGCTAAAGTCCATGGGGTTGCAAAGAGTTGGACATGACTGAGCGACTAACACTTTCACCTTTCACAGACTGTTTAACTTTATGGGGCAGTCCTGGCCCTCACATGTGATTTTCCAATCTTCCTACATCAGAGTCAGAGCTTCTCTTTCTTTGGGACCTGCCCAGAGAAGTGAATGTGTCTGTGGATGGGGGTGATCTAATTGTTATCAGCTCAATTTCCACTCTACATTACTTAAGAAGAAATACTTTAACCAAAAACTAGGAATCAAAAAATTTTTGGAGCCAGGTAGTATGGATCAGTGCTATAGTGTTATTATTCCTGCTTAATGGGTGTGCTGGCAGACTATAAATGGCTGAACTCACTCCCTTTTTCTTTGTCTTCCTACTACTGAGGATACAATAAAGTACATTTGCAAATTTCCTATATAGTAACTATATGAGTGAATTCATACCTCAGATTTTCTGGTGTTTCTTCTTATTTGCCCTTTGAGGACTCAGAATAATAGCTTCTCTAGCATGAAGCAAATTTGTATTCTTTACTGTCCATCAGCCACCGAAAGGACATAGTCTAAGGAAACTTACCATCAACAGGGTCTTGTTGGAAATTTGTGCTATAGATTAAAATCCAGACAAAAAGCAAGTCCTGTAGCTGTTTGTGACTGTCTGCAGTGAACTACAGCTTTCCATTATTTTATTTTGTAGGATGTTGTTGTCTGAGTATTCAAGAAGTGCTCAGCTTTCATAAATTAACAGCACCTTTTGTGATGGACTGGCCAGGGAACCAAAGCACTATCTGAAATTGTTTGCACCATTCTTACAGACTTCACCATCCTTGCAGCAATGAGAAACTGGGGCCCATGTTTAAAACTTATTTTCAGCATTATTAAATACATTTCTGATATGTTTTAATTTGGAAGACTGGCTTCTCTCTATACAATGACAATGATCATTGTTTTAAATTTTTTTTTCTAACTTATTTTTCCCCTAAAGAGCTCGAAGTAATCCAAATCACTTTTCAGGCCTAAAGAGTAGGAAGGGGCTGGCAAAGTGAGAACTGCAAGAACTCGGGAGGGAGTGAGGGGAGTGGAAGCAGCTGGAGGGCAGGGAAGATGGGGGAGGGCAGGGAGGCCAAGGAGTCAGAGACGTATGTGAAGATTCTTACTATAGGCTGCAGTGGCAACAAACAGCTTCCTTATATGGGGAAGTCACACAAGACGCTTGAGACTTAGCTGTCTGTGAAAATTATCTAAATTATGCTAGAATTCCTTGTTTTCTCACCATGGCTGGCTTGATGCCAGTGTCATGCAAGCTAAAGAAATATGTTTGTGGAAAGCAGGATAATAGCAAACAAACGGATTCAAAGCTGGAGCAATAGGATTCTGATTCTTATTTTAGAAGGTGCAATTTCATATGGCAGGCCTTGTGTGATTGGTGTTCATTCATAAAGTTTGATGGTCAATTAAGATCAATACTTCTTGTGTTCCTTTAGGGAGAATTTCCCTCCATACCTTATGACTCGCTCCACTGTATGAGGCAGGTTAATCATGTATTGGTCAATTGCTTGTTAATAACAAACAACAGCTTACATTGACCAGGTGAGAAGTCCTCAGTGACTAAATTAATTGGAAAACTTCAAGGCTCCGCTTACCTTGTGGCTGTCAGAAAATGTCTCTCATTGTTGGTGAGTGATTGGCCATCTTCAGCACCATGACCTTTATATTGCCTTCTCTGTTTACTTTCCTGCTCGCCGAAGCCTTGCATATCATTGTCGTTGCTGTTCAGTCGCTAAGTCGTGTCCAATTCTTTGTGACCCCATGGACTGCAGCATGGCAGGCTTCCCTGTCCTTTACTATAACCTAGAGTTTGCTCAGACTCATGTGCATTGAGTTGGTGATGCCATCCAACCATCTCGTCCTCTGTCGCTCTCTTCTCCCGCCTTCAGTCTTTCCCAGCATCAGGGTCTTTTCCAATGAGTCGGTTCTTTGCATCAGGTGGCCAAAGTCTTGGAGCATCAGTCCTTTCAGTGAGTATTTAGAGTTGATTTTCTTTAGAATTGACTGGTTTGATTTTCTTGCTGTGCAAGGGACACTCAGATATCTTCTCCAGCATTGCAATTTGAAAGCATCAGTGAGCAGAATTTGAGAAGAGTTAGCTGGGAAAGGAGAACAAGTTTTTTTTTTTTCTTTCATATTGTAATTTCTGATTTGATTTACAGTTGGCATGCTTTCTAAAAATTAATTAATTCAACAAATATGTATTGAGACCTACTCTATGTCAGGCACAAGAGGAAGCAGCAGTGAACTCTCAGACAAGCGCTCAGTTCTCATAAACCTTTCAATCTAGAGGAAGGAGACAGACAATAAACAATTATAATAAAATTAACAGTGCAACTCTAGATAGTGATAAATACCATAAAAAATGAAATAGGGCTGTACTGGTGGGAGGTTGGTTGCTTTGGGGCTGAGTGGTTAGGGAAAGGCTCTTGAAGGAGGCAACTTTTGCTTTCTTAAGCTGTGATTTATTGGATGCTTTCCATGCCAGGTCTGGTCTAAGCCTTTTATTTATGTTAATTCATTCAATTCACACAATAACCCTATGGGAAACCCTACGATTGTCTCCTCTCTACAAATAGGAAACTGAAAGATGGAGCCATTTGGAGACTGGCCCAGGACCACACAGATGGTAAATACACAGATGGACCACACACTGAAGGCAAGACGCTGTCTGTCCTCCTTAAGTTGAAACCCCAAAAATCCAAAGAAGCCAGCCTTGTAAAGAGTTGGAGAAGATGTGCTAGGTAGGCTTAGGGAACAGCAAGTGCAAAGTCCTCGAGTAGAAAGGAGGTCGTGTTGTCTGAGGAGCAGATCAGAGACCGCTGTAGCTGCAGCAGAGTGAACTGGGCTGGAGGGGAGAGTGACAGGCTCCGTGGGCAGAAACCTAGACCTTATAAGGAGGCCTCAGAGTAAGGACTTGTGGTCCTTGGCAAAGAGTTAGGTGAATGCTAAGGGAAACCTCTGAAGGGTTATAAGAAGGGAAGCAGTTCTGCCTTTAGACCATATAAGAGGATAAGACCATATAAAGCCTGGGCTCCATGCTTTAGTGGTTACAACATATGTCACACGCACACATGGTCATGATGTACAGACACACATATGCAAGAAACAGATTCTTCAGGTTCTAGGTATTGTGTTATGGTGAAAATAGTGACATAAATGGTAATAATTTATATGATAAAATTAAAATATTTCTAATGCTTTCTGCAATAAGAATAATTATTTATGCAGCCCCATTAAAATATTTGAACATGGTATTAAAATTTGAGGCTTATTTTTGTTTCTGTTTTTGTTTTTTTTTTTGAGGCTAATTTTTGAATCTAAGCTATGGTTTAAGGATTTTATTGACAATTCTGGTTTCTTTTTGGGTAAACTTCTCTCAGCTGAAATTAACTTAAAAAAATCTAAGAACTACATAGTAACCAAAGAAAGGGGATCTAATACAACATTACTATCAATCAGTTCAGTTCAGTTCAGTCACTCAGTCGTGTCCGACTCTTTGTGACCCCATGAGTCGCAGCACGCCAGGCCTCCCTGTCCATCACCAACTCCCAGAGTTCACTCAGATTCACATCCATCGAGTCTGTGATGCCATCCAGCCATCTCATCCTCTGTCGTCCCCTTCTCCTCCTGCCCCCAATCCCTCCCAGCATCAAAGTCTTTTCCAATGAGTCAACTCTTCGCATGAGGTGGCCAAAGTACTGGAGTGTCAGCTTTAGCATCATTCCTTCCAAAGAAATCCCAGGGCTGATCTCCTTCAGAATGGACTGGTTGAATCTCCTTGAAGTCCAAGGGACTCTCAAGAGTCTTCTCCAACACCACAGTTCAAAAGCATCAATTCTTCAGTGCTCAGCCTTCTTCACTGGTGGCTCAGAGGTTAAAACGTCTGCCTCCAATGCGGGAGACCCGGGTTCAATCCCTGGGTCAGGAAGATCCCCTGGAGAAGGAAATGGCAACCCACTCCAGTATTCTTGCCTGGAGAATCCCATGAACGGAGAAGCCTAGTAGGTTACAGTCCACGGAGTCACAAAGAGTCGGACACGACTGAGCGACTTCACCTTATCTTACCTCACCTTACAGCCTTCTTCACAGTCCTACTCTCACATCCATACATGAACACTGGAAAAACCATAGCCTTGACTAGACGGACCTTAGTCTGCAAAGTAATGTCTCTGCTTTTGAATACACTATCTAGGTTGGTCATAATTTTTCTTCCAAGGAGTAAGTGTCATTTAATTTCATGGCTGCAATCACCATCTGCAGTGATTTTGGAGCCCCCCAAAATAAAGTCTGACACTGTTTCCACTGTTTTCCCATCTATTTCCATGAAACGATAGGACCAGATGCCATGATCTTCGTTTTCTGAATGTTGAGCTTTAAGCCAACTTTTTCACTCTCCTCTTTCACTTTCATCAAGAGGCTTTTTAGTTCCTCTTCACTTTCTGCCATAAGGCTGGTGTCATCTGCATATCTGAAGTGATTGATATTTCTCCCGGCAATCTTGATTCCAGCTTGTGTTTCTTCCAGTCCAGCGTTTCTCATGATGTACTCTGCACACAAGTTAAATAAGCAGGGTGACAATATACAGCCTTGACATACTCCTTTTCCTATTTGGAACCAGTCTGTTGTTCCATGTCCAGTTCTAACTGTTGCTTCCTGACCTGCATACAGATTTCTCAAGAGGCAGGTGAGGTGGTCCGGTATTCCCATCTCTTTCAGAATTTTCTACAGTTTATTGTGATCCACACAGTCAAAGGCTTTGGCATAGTCAATAAAGCAGAAATCGATGTTTTTCTGGAACTCTCTTGCTTTTTCCACGATCCAGCGGATGTTGGCAATTTGATCTCTGGTTCCTCTGCCTTTTCTAAAACCAGCTTGAACATCAGGGAGTTCATGGTTCATGTATTGCTGAAGCCTGGCTTGGAGAATTTTGAGCATTACTTTACTAGCATGTGAGATGAGTGAAACTGTGCGGTAGTTTGAGCATTCTTTGGTATTGCCTTTCTTTGGGATTGGAATGAAAACTGACTTTTTCCAGTCCTGTGGCCACTGCTGAGTTTTCCAAATTTGCTGGCATATTGAGTTCAGCTCTTTCACAGCATCATCTTTCAGGATTTGAAAGAGCTCCACTGGAATTCCATCACCTCCACTAGAACACAAATTATGTGAAAAATCTTGAGTATAATAAATAATTACTGATTTTATAGGAATGAAGTCAAGAAAAATAAATTTTATTCTGAAAATAAATAATTTCTGAGCTATGTAAGTTTTTTTGTTACTTGCCCTTCAACAGAATACTGAGATGTGTGTAATAATAATTATATTCAGTTATATTTTGATATTTTGCCAACTTTTATTTTACTTTTTTTACACTTTGTATTGAAAGATAGTTGATCTACAGTTTTGTGTTTGTTTCAGATATGCAATAAGGAGATTCAATTATATATATATATATATATAAAATATACAGATACACACATACATATTCTTTTATATTCTTTTTTTTTTACATTCTCTTCCATTATAAGTTATTGTAAGATGTTGAAGGTGTGTTATACAGTCCTTGTAGGCCTTGTAGTTTATCTATTTTATCTATAGTGGTGTGTATCTTTTAATCCCATACTCCTAATAGATCCTTCTCCCCCCTCCCTTTTGGTAACCATAAGTTTGTTTTCTATATCTGTGAGTCTATTTCTGTTTTGTAAATAAGTTCATTTGTATCCTTAAAAAAAATTCCATATATAAGTGATATGATATGAAATATGTCTTTCTCTTTCTGGCTTACTTGATATAATAATTTCTAAGTCCATCCATGTTCCTGCAAATGGCATTCTTTCATTCATTTTTAATGGCTGAGTAATATTCCATTGTATACATGTTCCACTTCTTTATCCATTTATCTGTTGATGGACACTTAGGTTGCTTCATGTCTGGGCTACTGTAAATAGTGCTGCTGTGAACATTAGAGTGAATGAATTCTTTTGAATGAGAGATTTCTCTGAATATATACCAAGGTGTGGAATTGCTGGATCATACATAGTTCTATTTTTAGTCATTTAAGGAACCTCCGTATTGTTCTCCATAGTGGCTGCACCAATTTACATTCCCACCAACAGTGTAGGAGGATTCCCTTTTCTTCACACCCTCTCCAGCATTTATTATTTTTGAATTTTTGATGATGGCCATTCTGGTGTGAGGTGGTACCTCACTGTAGTTTTGATTTTCATTTCTCTAATAATAAGCCTGTTGAGTACCTGTCAAAGTAGGAGGATGGAGGATGGAGTATATTTTACTTAACAAGTTAGTAGTGCGATCTATCAATTTAAACATTTAAATAAATAGTATTTGGCTTCCATGTGTCCCTCTGCCAGGCCTTGCAAATGTAAGGAGTAGTTCTTTAGAGAAGTGACATGATCTGATTCATGTTTTTAAAGGAAGAGAAAAAAGCAGCAAAACTTTACTCACTTCTAAAGCTGATATTGTTGATTTATGTTTTTAAAAGATCAATGAAACTATATTCCTTTCTAAAACACAAAAATTAAGAAAGATCTTTTACTCATTGATTTTTTTTCTTGAATATTTAGCTTAGAGAAAATGTAGACATTTTATTATTGTATGGGAAAAAAGACACAGGTATCTTGGGTTAATCTTTGTCCCACAGCATGTTAAATATGAATTCTCGGATGCTGAAAAGCCTGTAACAACTCTCTTATGTTTCCTAGAGCAGTAGTTCTCCGTGCTGAACATTAGAAATACTGTACTTGGGATCTGTGCTTGTAGAGTTTGTAACGCATCCATTTACTTGGGCCCCCACTGTAGAGATAGGCATTAATTGATGGGGCTGTTGAATTTATAAGAGCTCTAGGTGACTCTACGAAGAGATCAGGGTTGAGAATTATTTTTTCAAAGACTTCTTGCTGTCTTCTACTTTATTTGGTAAGTTGAGTGATTTCCTCCCCCTTTTCTTTTATCAATTTTCTGGTAGGTACTGTCTCTTTATTTCCCTGGCAATTTTCTTTCTTTTATTGGATACAGAGAAAATTAGTATCATTTTGTTGGGCTGTGATTGTTTGGAAAAATAAAGTCACATGTGGGTTAAAATTATAATTGACTTAATTGGGAGGCAATGTCACTGGGGTCTGGGCCCATAACCTTATGTACCAGCTTCAGGGAGATGGCATATGATATGATTAAAAATATTATTGGACAATATAAATATAGTGTGTGTGTGTGTGTGTGTGTGTGTGTGTGTGTGTGTATCTCCACAAATCTGATTTCATTACTCATGAGAGGCTGTTCACAGAATCCCAGGACTAAAATGTGGCCATCTGTGCCAAGGTTTCTCTGCATACGCTTCATACTGGACTCAGGGCTAAGTTCATTCCCAAGCCTTATAGCAGACTGCATAACGACGCTATGATGAAGGGCAGAGCACCTGAGTTCATAAACAAGGTAACACAGGGGATATGGGGCTAGCTGGGAAGCACTTTCATGAGAGAGAATCGTAAAACTGCTTGCAAGAGGTCTCTGCTAAAAAATATGGCTGTTGCTAGCATGGTTGTTGAACAGATTTCAGGCTGAGCAGCAGCCTTTATGGTCTGAGGCAGTAAATTCCCTTTATTAACATAAACAAGTCTCCTGAAAGGACAGAGTCAAGGAAGCTTCAGAATACAAGAGGTCTCTAGGTTACAGGTTCTCCCCTGGACCCCAGATCATTATTTCTGGGGTTGTGCTGACTTTTTGTTTATAGATCCTTCCTAGCAATTTACATTCTGCTTTATAATATTTTTTTTTCTATTTCATTGAACACTTTCACTGTGTGTTGGCTCTTCATGTATATTATTTTGTTTTCTTTCTTTCCATCACTAAGTCATGTCTGACTCTTGCAATCCCATGGATTGTAGCCTGCCAGGTTCCTTTGAACTTGGTAAATGGGATTCTTCAGGCAAGAACACTAGAGTGGGTTGCCATTTCCTTTTCCAGGGGATCTTCCCGACCCAGGAATCAAACCCGGGTCTCCTGCATTGCAGGCAGATTCTTTACTGATTGAGCTATGCGGAAAGCCCTTTCCATTCCTGCTACCACTATTGCAGTCCAAGCTACCAGCCCTGCCTGTATTACTATAAAAGCCTCCAACTGCTCTCCCTGCCTCTTGTCTTCGAACCCACTAGTTCATTCTCTACATTCCACATTCCTGAT
Organism: Ovis canadensis; assembly: GCF_042477335.2. Lineage (NCBI taxonomy): Eukaryota > Metazoa > Chordata > Mammalia > Artiodactyla > Bovidae > Ovis > Ovis canadensis. The sequence continues at coordinate 106,756,055 of NC_091250.1, read as the reverse complement.
CTTTCTAAAGCTTAATTTGATTAGATTACTCCTCTGCTTAAAAGCTCAATTATTCTTCACTACTCTTAGGATAAAATTTAAATCCCCAAGGGGTCTTATGAAGCATGTCCTCCCCATCCTCACCTGCCTCTGCCACTTCCTCTTCTCTCTCCTGATCCCTACCCTCTACCCTCTACCTACCAGTTGAGAGTGATCCACTAACATCCTGCATCAGAACTACCTTGAGAGACTTGTTAAGAAATGCAGATCTCTGCATTCTAACTAGTACTGGTTTGACCAGAACTCCAGGGGACTCCCAAGGGGAGTCTTTTAAGTGCCATCTGGAGAAACATCAGCCAGGCCATTGAAATTCCTGAGAGAGATGAAATGCAAGGCACCTGGACTGCAATGAGTGAACCTGTTCATTACCCAGAGTAGCCATCAGAGGATGATTTCAGAAGTCAGAGGGGTCTGGTTGGACAGAGATATTGCTGGCTCTCTGTGGCTATTGTGTCTGATATCACCACACTTAGAAATCTGAAAATCCTTTGAATACCCTTGAAAAGTCTCCTTTTAAAATGCAAGCTGTCTTAGACATGTAACTTGCAAAAAGGTCTTAAGTTAGACCTTCAGAGATCTAGGTAGAGTACAACGCAGAGGATGTAACTTAGGGTCGGATAACCCATGTAAGGCTTGAAGCTGTCTTCACTTTTCTTTTAAACTTGGGCAAGTTGTTTTAATCTCCTGATTAAGTTATAGTTTCCTCATCTGTGGAATGGCACTAATGGTTTTGAGAGGTTTAAATGAAGTGAAGAAATGTTTTGTAAACTGCTGATTGCCATCACTCAGGTTTATAGTTATTCTTCCTCTGGCTTTGGGTTAAGAAGAAGGTGAGTAATAGGCCCCAAAATGGGATACTTGGGATTCAGAAAGTATTCTGAAGTGGCTTTCAATGACATCATGGTATATCAAAATTTGTGGAATACAGCTTAGAGAGAGATTTACAAAACTAATATTGAAAATGTTTGTTCTTCAAAAGTAAACTCTTATGAAAATGAAAACACAAGGCACAGAATGGGAGATAATATCTGTTAAACATTTATCTGACAAAAACTTATATCTAGAGTATATTAGTAACTAAATAATAGGATGACAAGTGACCTAGTTAAAATGGGGAGAATATTTGAACATTTAACCAAGAAAATATATGGATGACTAGTAACCACATGAAAAGATGCTCAGCATAATTAGTTATTATGGAAATGCTCCTGAAACCACAATTGATATTACTACATGTACATGCATAATCACTCAATTGTGACCAACTCTTTGTGACCCCATGGACTGTAGCCCACCAGGGAGGTCCATGGGATTATCCCAGCAGATAACTGGGGTAGGTTACCATCTCCTTTAGATACTACTGCATACTTAACCACTAGAATGGCAAACAAAGTTTGATCATATCAAGTGTTGGCAAAGATATGGGCCACCCAGAACTCTTATCCACTGCTGGTGGGAATGCAAAATATTAGTACAAACACTTAGAAAAAAAGCTTGGCAGTACGGGAACCCACTTGGAACCCCAGAGTTGGTATACAGATTATTTTAAACTGAAAATATTTGGGATTCAACAGATGCAGAAAGAAGCCTGCTGGGAACTTTCTTTATCTGACTAAAATGGACACTTCTGAGAAATGAAGATTGCCATAAATTTCCTCTTTGGGGCAGCTTCTATTTCCAGGAGGGAGCCCAAGAATAAACCTTTCACAAATCCTTCCCTGGAGGACAATTATGATAGCAACTGGGGACAAGTAATGCTGGCATGATTTAATTCACCGAATAAAATAGGAATCCATAAAGCCACACTGATATAAATAAGTAAATAAAGAGATCTAAATGGAAAGTTTGATTAAAATAAGATAGTTACATAGTTTCAAAGTACCTCCCCACAAAATGAATTACAGAGGGAAAGAGGATAACCTCAGGGTAGAAAAGTCTGGCACACAACCCTTATCAGACGATCTAAGGGAACATCACCAACACCAGGACAAATCAAAAGTATGGGACACTTGGTGTGATGGAAAGTATTTCTGTGATTTTCCTGCCACTGGTGAGTAATCTGAATCTAATCATGTGGAAACATTAGACAAAGCAAATAAAGGGATGTTCTTTAAAAGAAAAACAAAAAACTTGTTTATAATATTTGAAAGTATCAAGGTCATGAAGTTAAAGGAAGACTGAAAAATCATGCCAGATTGTTAGAAACTAAAGGGACATGAAAAATACATGCAACACATAACTCTGCATGGGATCTTTTCCTATAAATGACTTACTGGGAAAATGGTGGAACTTGAATAGGATCTATAGATTAGGTGGTAGCAATGTATCAATGTTAATCTCTTGATTTTTTTTTTTGCTGTCTATTCTTTTTATTTTATTTTTAATTGAAGTATAGTTGATTTACTAGGTTGCTTTACTTTCAGGTGTACAACAAAATGACTCAGTAATACACAAATATACACATATTCTTTTTAAGATTCTTTTCCCTTATAGGTTATTACAAAATACTGAATGTAGTTTCCTGTGCTGTTCAGTAAATTTCCTTGTTGTTTATCTATTACATATATGGTAGTGTGTATATTAATCTCCAACTCCTAATTTCCTGGTTTTGATAGGTGTATTTTGGTTATATAGGCTAATTCTCTTGTTTGTAGAAAATGTGGTATTCAGGATGATAAGCATCATATTGACAATTTACTTTAAAATGGTTCAGAAAAGTAAAGTTCTTTGTACTACACTTGCAACTTAAAAAAAAATAAATTTGGGATTGTTCAAAACAAAAATTTGAAAAATTTTATACCAAAGAATCCAATGGAAAAAAAAGAAAAATTTTATACAAAAGAAATCATCTTGTAGAGTAGATTAGTATAGGGCAAGAGAAGTCAGGACACCAGGTATGATGTTTTGCAGTAAACAATATACAAAGGACAGTTGTTTCAAACAGGATGGTAGCAATAGAAATGGAAAGATGTGGGGATAGTTTTAATATGCTAGGAGCAACTGGTAGCAGGTGGAGCTTGAAAGAAAGAGGTAATTCAAGTATGATTTCTAGGTTTGGGTACTAGACATCAGAGTGGTTAGTGATGCCATTTTCTGAGATGGGGAAGACTGGTTTGGGAATGCAGCTAAGAGTTCTCATCTAGCTATGTTAAATTGGAGAGTTTCACAAGATGTCCAAGCGAAGATGCTGAGTAAGCAGTCGGAAATACATGTATGGCACTTAGGGGAGAGAGTCACCAACACACACAGCTTCAGCCATAGAACTGAATGTAATCACTGTTTAAAATAAGGTTCTTGGCTGAAAACATCCTCCAGTATTGTGTTGGCAATTCTGGGTACTACTTCTCATTTTATTCCTCCTCTCCCCTCCCTCCCTCCCTCCCCCTCCCCTCCCCTTCCCTTCTCCCCCTTTTTTTTCTTTCTGTCTTTAGAACAGTAGTTTTTCCCTCAATGATACCCTTAACCTCAACATTTGAGATTTACTTTTTCAAACACATCTTTGCATTTTGACAGAAGGAAATGGGGAGGCTATTTGTTCCTTACTTTTATGTTATTAATAAATCCACAAATATGAATTTCCTGTGACTTGTGATCCTGAGAACTTAGGACTCTTGAAAGGGAACCATGAAAAATCTGTTCTATTGGTGACATTTCCACCCTTCTCTTATTACTTAGAGGCTTCAGTATGAGAAGTATATTTTAGAAATTCGTCTGGAAAGTAGTTTTTTTATTCTGCAATTTTGCCTTCAAATGAAGCTACAGTTCTCCTGGGCTGACATCATAACCATTTCCTCACCCTTGGTTGTAAAGGCCTCTAGGAGAAAATTATGTGATTGTAGGTGTAAATCAGGCCAAGGGAAAATATTGGCTATTTAGATTAAAAAACAATGTTTGCCCAGTGACTGTATTGCTTATCCTTCATTCTAAAGTGCTTTTAGGAAAAGTGACTGTTAGATTTTTCTCATGTTGTATTTGCCTTTACTTATGGTATCTTGATTTGACTTTTTGAATAAGAACTTCACCAAGCTATCTATACCTAAAATACTGCCAGTTCACCCTTGCAGTAAGGAAATGGTGAGAAACCCATTCTTACCCCCTTTTCCAGAAGAATCAGCATCTCAAATCTCAAGTATGTTTTGACTTTGGAGTCAGATTGTTAAGGTTTAAACCTTGTGCAAACTCGATTAAAAACCTGTGTGATCTTGGGTAATTCACCTAAGTCCAAGTTCCTCATTTGTTGAAAAGGTATATTGTGAGGATCGAATAAGTAACTCTTGGAAAATTCTTACACAGAGCTGATTCATGGTAGGTACTGACTATGGGAACTCTGTCCTTATTATTATTCACCATACTGTTCTAAAACCACCCTCTTTGAAGGACCAGATTCTGACCATGTCATGGTTAGAACTTTAGCACTTTAAAGCTCCTGTAGCATCTTTTTTTAAAACGACTGAACCGACTTAGCAGCAGCAGCAGCAGCAGCAGCAGCAGCATTTGGCCACACCAGGTCTTAATTGCAGCACAGGCAATCTTAGTTATGGCATGCGGACTTTGTGGCCTGTGGGATCTAGTCCCCTGATCAGGGATCAAACTTGGACCCCCTGCAATGGGAGAGCAGAGACTTAACCACTGAACTTCCAGGGAAGTCCCTCCCATAGCCTCTTCTCGAGACTTCTGCTATCATTCTTACCATGTGGTATTAGAGGCAGGGCTGGCCTGCAGCCAGGGTGCCTATGTGTACTGGCCAACATCTCTCTGACTGGTTAGTGTTGTAGTTAGTTGAAGTTAGTTATGTATTTTGAATATTTCCCTGATTATAGATGTTACATTTCTGTCTTCCCTGTTGACTGAGAGCTCCCAAGGGCAATGTTTGGGCCTTATTGACTCCCAGTGCCTAAGAACATGCTTGGATTCTATATACTGCTACTGCTACTGCTACTGCTAAGCCACTTCAGTCGTGTCCGACTCTGTGCGACCCCATAGACGGCAGCCCACCAGGCTCCCCCATCCCTGGGATTCTCCAGGCAAGAACACTAGAGTGGGTTGCCATTTCCTTCTCCAATGCATGAAAGTGAAAAGTGAAAGTGAAATAACTCTTTGTTAAATCAAAAGAACTTGTGGGACCTTGAGTTACCATAGTGGACTTGAGGTGTTATAGGAAAGCTAGGTACTCTGTGAGTGGGACCATCAAAACAAATAATGTGGAGGAGCCGCATCTAGGGAAGAACGTGGCCGTGAGCCCCATTTCAAGCCAGATCTGTTTGGAGTGCCCCCAACCGTGTCGTGCTCCAGCCTGTGGCATGTTCCCATCAGCTTTAGCCAGAGTCAGGACATTCACTCTCAGACGATTGGAGGGTCATTTGGGAAGCATTTACTGCTTGTCTCCACCGAGGTGTTTAGCAGCGCCAACTGGCCTCCAGCTGCTGCTGAGCAACCTGTGCCCTGTTGTCACATGCACTTTTCTTGCCTCTATTCCCACCTCCCTGCCTCTATCCACCTTCCACACGTCATGGCTAATTTAAGGGCTATCGACAGCATGCAGGCTCATCTTCTAACGTGGCAGCATAGCTGGAGGAGAGTAGAGATTCTGAGGTGGTTTTCAAAACATACATGAGGGAGACTTCCCTGGCAAACATCTGCCTTGCAATGCAGGGGACTTGGGTTCGATCCCTGGTCAGGGAACTAATAAGCTGCAGGGCAACGAAGCCCACGTGCCTCAACTACTGAGCTCTTATGCTCTGAAGCCCACGTGCCGCAACTGGAGCCTGTGTGCCACATGGAAAGATCTGGCTTGATGCAACGAAGACCTGATGCAGCCAAAATCAGTTAATCAATCAATCATAACTGAGGAAGGAATAAAAAGTTTCCAGCTTGTTCAACTAGTTGAAAAAATGTTCCATACAGTCTTTTAATACTGAGAGGCCTACACATATAATAAAATAATCTTTTCAATTCCACTGTTCTGTGGTTGGGGTTGTGTTGCATAGCTTCTAGGCCAGAAACATCTCAGCAGTGCTTTTCATTTTGAGGGTATGGAGGTGGGGTCTAAGCCCAAATCCAGTCATATGTATGATGAGGGTAGCTATAATTAGTAACCCCAAGAAGACACAGTAAAAACTGATTCATATCTGAAATGAAAGTGAAGGCTCCACTGATCATACAAGCTAATAACAGGAGCCTGAGGGTGGGCACAGTGCCAGGAAGAGCTTTGTGAGTCTCCTCTGAACCCTAGGACTCACTTCAGAAAACAACAACATTATTACCATGATAATGAAAACACCTAAGGCCACACAAATAAGGTGCAAAGCAAGACAAAATTTGTGTGTGTGTGTATAAAATAAACAGAGAAATGGAAAGAGGAAGAGACAAAGAGAAAAACGGAAATATAAATCCTTAAAGTAATTTTTTCTCCCTGGGAAAGGACACTGAATGAATGGAAGGAAGTTTGGTCCAGAAATTAGGAGACTTGGGTTTGGGCCTGAGCCCACAGCTTATCTGCCTGAACCCTGGCTCCATCAGCTGGGAAGACTCCACGGGGTGACTGTGAGGTGAAACTAACAGAGGGTGATGTTGTAGGCCTCGACACACTGTCTTAGGCTGGTTGTCTACTCAAAGCTATTTCTATCATGACTAAAGCACATGCCAAGTCTCCTGGCTGCTGGATCATAACAAAAAGGTATAATCATGTTGCTAAGATTATACACCAGTAATTATCTCTTAAAAGGAGATTGATAAGAGAATTAACTCAGCACTCTAAGAACAACCTGGGAACATTTTAGAAAATAAACACTGTAAGATGCCCCATGGTAAAAATTTAATAGTAGACGTTAAATTTTACCTTTCCTCCCTCTCTCCCTTTTCCCCTTTCTTTCTTTCTCTTTCTTCCTTCCTCCCTCTAGTCCTTCCATCTCAGGTCACACTCTCTAACTCACCTCTTTAAACAACAATCAAATGCCATCCCCATAAGATACATGCCAGGCTCTGGGAAGACTACCAAATAAATAGGAGTGATCCCTGTCCTCAAGAAGCTTACTGTCTACTCCAGGAAGCATTAAAACTGTCCCTCGGCAGTGTATTGGTAAGATAACATCAGAGCTAGGGCACGACATAATCATGCTTTGCCTATGTTGCTCTTTCCCCGATAAATGCCATGCCCTTTCCTTATTAGATGGTGGATTCCTTACAGGTCAGCTTAAGCAGTCAGTCAGTCAGTTCAGTCAGTTCAGTTGTTCAGTTGTGTCCGACTCTTTGCGACCCCATGAATTGCAGCACGCCAGGCCTCCCTGTCCATCACCAACTCCTGGAGTTTACCCAAACTCATGTCCATCGAGTCGGTGATGCCATCCAGCCATCTCATTCTCTGTTGTCCCCTTCTCCTCCTGCCCCCAACCCCTCCCAGCATCAGAGTCTTTTCCAATGAGTCAACTCTTCTCATGAGGTGGCCAAAGTATTGGAGTTTCAGCTTTAGCATCAATCCTTCCAATGAACACCCAGGACTGATCTCCTTTAGGATGGACTGGTTGGATCTCCTTGCAGTCCAAGGGACTCTCAAGAGTCTTCGCCAACACCACACTTCAAAAGCATCAATTCTCTGGCTTTCTTCACAGTCCAACTCTCACATCCATACATGACCACAGGAAAAACCGTAGCCTTGACTAGACGGACCTTTGTTGGCAAAGTAATGTCTCTGCTTTTGAATTTGCTATCTAGGTTGGTCATAACTTTCCTTCCAAGGAGTAAAGTGTCATTTAATTTCATGGCTGCAGTCACCATCTGCAGTGATTTTGGAGCCCCCAAAAATAAAGTCTCACACTGTTTCCACTGTTTTCCCATCTATTTGCCATGAACTGATGGGACCAGATGCCATGATCTTCGTTTTCTGAATGTTGAGCTTTAAGCCAACTTTTTCACTCTCCTCTTTCACTTTCATCAAGAGGCTTTTGAGTTCCTCTTCACTTTCTGCCATAAGGGTGGTGTCACCTGCATATCTGAGGTTATTGGTATTTCCCCTGGCAGTCTTGATTCCAGCTTGTGTTTCCTCCAGCCCAGTGTTTCTCATGATGCACTCTGCATAGAAGTTAAATAAGCAGGGTGACAATATACAGCCTTGATGTACTCCTTTTCCTATTTGGAACCAGTCTGTTGTTCCATGTCAGTTCTAACTGTTGCTTCCTGACCTGCATACAGGTTTCTCAAGAGGCAGGTGAGGTGGTCTGGTATTCCCATCTCTTTCAGAATTTTCCACAGTTTATTGTGATCCACACAGTCAACGGCTTTGGCATAGTCAATAAAGCAGAAATAGATGTTTTTCTGGATCTCTCTTGCTTTTTCCATGATCCAGCAGATGTTGGCAATTTGATCTCTGGTTCCTGTGCCTTTTCTAAAACCAGCTTGAACATCTGGAAATTCACGGTTCACTTATTGCTGAAGCCTGGCTTGGAGAATTTGGGGCATTACTTTACAGTGGTCTCTCTGAAATGTCTTCACGGCTCACCCAGAGTTAATTAGCAACCTCTTTCTCTTTATTTCTGTGGTACTTGGGGTCACAAAGATCCAGATTCAAATGTGGGCTTTGCCCTTTAGCAGCTATTTTACCTGTGTTTTGACCTTACATGGGTAAGTTACTTGACCTCTTGATCATCAGTTACATTATCTATAAAATGAAGGTAATAATACTCCCCTCCAGGTGGCGGCACTGTGAAGGTTAAATGAACTAATATAATGTGGATACCTAGAACCGTTGGTCATCCTTAAAACATGGGTTCAATGAATAAATGATAACATGTATAATTCACTCTGTTAAACATATTTGTAAAGCTTGACTTCCACACTAGCTCAATGTCTTGCTTCCTACCTGCATCTCTGAAGCTTTGTGCATAGAACGCTTTTCATAAATATTTGAGGAATAAACTAATGAAAGAATGGATGAAAGTGATCATAGTAGGCAAGTAAAAGAGATGACAGAGTTAACGTACCACTATGTTCATGATTAAATTATAGTCCTGTGAACTCATTAACAAAGCGGGAGTGTAACGGGAGCAAGTAATTGATTTTGTTAGAAAACATAAAGCAAATGTCTATGACCCAGCAATGCTGCTGATAGAGCAGCCTGATGTTTTTGACAGCTGGAGCGAGTTAGCTTCGAGCTGGGTATCTCATGGGCCTGTGCAGCTGCCACAGTATTTGGGTGAAGAAAGTAGTTTTTCCAAAACATGACACCTTGTCATGTTGCCAGCTTGTTTTCTCTCCTAATGACAGAATATTTTAATGTTTCAGGATGAAAGTACTCCTCCTGTTATAATATGTTTATAATAGATTAAGATGATCTGTACAAATGTGCTCATCATAATTACAGTGACTTTGAGATTGTGATTTCCTCTATTAATTATTCTTTGGTGGTTTAGCAGGGCAAGAGTTCAAGACATCAAAGATTGCTTTGGTTTTATGTATTACCCCCCCCCCCTTCTTTTTACATCCTAAGAGTAACCATTTATTAAATGGATATATACCAAGGTGAAAATACCCTCATTTTCAGAGCTAGCATTATATTAATAATTTCTCCCAGGGTGGGAACAACCTTTGATTAGGAAAAAAAAAAAAAATCTTGATAAATCACCTGGGGGCAAAGTGAGATCCTGTGAGTATGGGATGGCAGGAGCTAAAGAAACAAAAAGACAGCAGGATTGGACAGGAATTGGCGAGAGAGACAAGAAAAGGGGTGGGGAAGGATGGAGAGAGGAGGGCTGAACAACAGGGCAGGAGGCTAGAGCCCAGGCTGTGGAAACTGCCCAGGGACTTACAGAAACAGAATTGTTTGAACTGCAAGCTGTTTTTACTACAGGGCTGTCAAGCCTGTCTCTGGAAGCCTTCAAAAATTCTTGGGGTGGAAATCATGGGCAGTCGGAGTCCACTTCTGGGTTGATAAACCCAAACAGGGAGATGGTGAGCAGAAAATGAGAGCCAGAGGGAACTTGGCAGAGAAACGTCCCTGGCTCCCCCTGCCCTGTCCCACCACCTGGGTTTTACAGGAGTCCTGGAGAGAGGTTCAGACTTTCCACATTTCTCTGAACAGAAAATCTTATCTGGACTCTAAGGGAAGGGTGAGTAAAGAAGCAGCTAAGAGTGTGAGTTCAAATCTCTGTTACAGTTCTATATTACCTGAAGAAAATTACTTAGTTTTTATGTCTCATTTGTAAAATGAGGCAAATCATGATAATAGCAGCTACTTCTCAGGGAGAATTAAATTAGGTAAAACTAGTAAAGTGCTGAGAACCACCCCTGGCACATAGCAAGTATTTCATAAATGTTAAGTAGTAGTTTAGTTATTGTATATGTGAAAACTATCCATTTGTGTTGTGTTTCTGGTCAAAATTATCCCTTCGCTTAGAAGATTCAGGCAGTGAACCCTGCCAGGACTTGGCCCTTCCAGGGCAGTGATAGGCCTCAGTTTTCTCAGTTCTTGGCAGAGTCTTTGCACTTTACTATGTTTTCAGGGTGGCAACACACAGGTGTTATATGCAGAAAATGTCTTCCTTCCTAAGGCTAGTGGGTCTATGGCTTACCAACACATGGTTCCTAACTTTAAAAAAAAATTTATTTATTTATCTGGCTGCACTGAGTCTTCATTGAGGCATGTGGGATATTTGTTGTGCCATGAGGGATCTTTCCTTGTGGTGCACCGACTTGCTAGTTGCAGATCACGTGCTCCAGAGGGCACAGGCTTGGTTAACTGCAGCGTGCAGGCTTTAGTTTCTTTGTGGCATGTGGGATCTTAGTTCCTTGACCAGGGATTGAACTATGTCCTGTGCACTGCAAGGCGATTTTTTTTTTTTCACTTTTTAGTCACATATACTTTAGTTTTTTCCCCATACTTTAGACATTTTATCTTGGGGTATAGCCGATTAACAATATTGTGGTAGTTTCAGGTGAAGAGTAAAGAGACTCAGCCATACATATACATTATCCATTCTCCCCCAACAACCCCTCCCATCCAGGCTGGAACTTAACATTGAGTGGAGTTCCGTGTGCTGTGCAATAGGTCCTTGTTGGCTATCCTTTTTAAATAGAGCAGTTTGTACCTGACCTTTCCAAAGTCCCTAACTATCCATCCCCCCTAGCAACCATAAGTTCAAATGCTAAGTCTGCAAATTTCTTCCAGGTTTGTAAGTAAGTTCATTTGTATCATTTCTTTTTAGATTCCACTTATAAGGGATGTTATACAATATTCTTCCTTCTCTGTCTGACTTCACCAGTATGACACTCTCTAGGTCCCTCCATACTGCTGCAAATGACGTTATTTCATTCTTTTTAATGGCTGAGTAATAGTCCATTGTATATATGTACCACATCTTTATCCATTCCTCTGTCAATGGACATTTAGCTTGCTCCCATGTCTTGGTTATTGTAAACAGTGCTGCAATGAACACTGGGGTGCATATATCCTTTTGGATCATGTTTTTTTTTTCTGGATATATGCCCAGGAGTAGGACTGCAGGGTCATATGGTAGCTCTATTTTTAGTTTTTTAAGGACCCTCCATACTGTTATCCATAGTGGCTGCACCAGCTTACATTCCCATCTGTAAGGCAAATTCTTAACCATTGGACCACCAGAGAAGTTCCAGTTCCCAAATTCTTAATGGTGACAATAATGTTTTGAAAATGTGCCTGGACCATCATAGTAATTTTAGAGGTTACAAAAGGCTATGCACACCAACCCTGTGAAAAAAGACACTCTTATCCTCATGTTGCAAATGAGAAACTGTGACTCAGAAAGGCAGGTAATTTACATCACCAGATTCAAGGTGGCTGCAAATTGGAGTCCAGGTGTTTGGACTTATTTTTCATTGATTTGGGGGACTATGAAGGGATGTTATTTATCATCTAAAGTGGCTCTAATATGTGCAAACTCCTTCCCAGAATGAGAAAAACAGGAGGATAGTTTTGAACTTATTTTACATATCAAAGGGGTTAGTTCTCCCTATTTAAGATCAGAAGTTTATGCCTGAGTTAAATGCAAACTTCCAGTGCTGATCTTATATTTCCTTCATTTGAATTCTCTTTGGAATTTGTGATTTGCTATAGTCAGTCAACTAATTTATGAAAAGAAAATCATAGACTCCATCCTTGAAGCAGTTCTAGCAGGGTTTCCTTTATGTACCAAAATACACAGTTCCCTAGAACTTTCCAACTCCCCTCTTCTCATAGCCCAAAATATCACCCCAACCCTTGTGCCAGAATGCATATTCTTTCCAGTTTAAAAGAGAGATGCTGCTGGCTGCTTCAGTGACTCTATGTCCTCTGCCGTCTATTTTTATCTTGTTTATGTGATCATGAGATAACAGACTATGATCTAAAATGCCTTAAAAGACAGTATATTTGGGGAGGAAGGGCTGGTGTATGATAGGAAAGAAGGGCAGGCAAGGGAGAAAAGGGGCCCCAGTGAGGATACTAACTTTAGCTGGGGAAGAAGCCTGATTGGAGAAGAAACTAGAAACTCGCTTTATAAAATCTCACTTTAAGTATCTGTTAAGAAAACTGAAACTGAGACTTCAAAAACTCAAGTGGAACTAGAAACCCAGGGCTAAAATAAGTGTCTGTTGGAATAATTGTCTAACACTTGTACAGTGTAGAGGAGAACGCTATGCTAGGGAGGATGGCTGTTCAGTAATTATAATGCCTTTTCCCTGGTGATCTGAGCAGGTTAGAACACCTTTGTTTGATATGTCTATGGATACCCTCGCTGTATGTTTTTTGTTTCAGTTTTTATGGAAGTTTTTCCATCACTTCACTTTCAATCTGTGTGTGTCTTTAGACCTGAGTCTCTTGCAGGTGGCATATGGATGGGTCTCATTTTTTTTGGTCCATTTAGCCACTCTGTCTTTTGATTGTAACATGTATTTTATTTACAATAAAATTATTATTGATAGGTATTGACTGAATGATTCCCTCTATTTTGTCTTCCAGATTGCTGATCAGTTCTTCTGTATCATCTGATCTGCTGTTGATTCCCTCTAGTGTTCAGGTGATCTTAACAAGGAAAACAGTGGAAACAGTGTCAGACTTTATTTTTTGGGGCTCCAAAATCACTGCAGATGGTGACTGCAGCCATGAAATTAAAAGACGCTTACTCCTTGGAAGAAAAGTTATGACCAACCTAGATAGCATATTCAAAAGCAGAGACCTTACTTTGCCAACAAAGGTCTGTCTAGTCAAGGCTATAGTTTTCCCAGTGGTCATGTATGGATGTGAGAGTTGGACTGTGAAGAAGGCTGAACGCCAAAGAATTGATGCTTTTGAAGTGTGGTGTTGGAGAAGACTCTTGAGAGTCCCTTGGACTGCAAGGAGATCCAACCAGTCCATCCTAAAGGAGATCAGCCCTGGGATTTCTTTGGAAGGAATGATGCTAAAGCTGAAACTCCAGTACTTTGGCCACCTCATGAGAAGAGTTGACTCATTGGAAAAGACTCTGATGCTGGGAGGGATTGGGGGCAGGAGGAAAAGGGGACGACCGAGGATGAGATGGCTGGATGGCATCACGGACTTTATGGACGTGAGTCTGAGTGACCTCTGGGAGTTGGTGATGGACAGGGAGGCCTGGTGTGCTGCGATTCATGGGGTCGCAAAGAGTCGGACACGACTGAGCGACTGAACTGAACTGAACTGAAGGTGGCATTTCCACACACTGGGGAGTCTGGAAACATACAGGCTTAAAGATAGTGAGGATATGTGTGTGTGTGTGTGTGTGTGTGTGTGTGTGTGTGTGTGTGTGTGGTGGGCTGGTTCACAGAGGGAGTAGAGGTGGGAAAGTGTCAGAGAGTCCTGGTCAAGGGGAAGTTCTGGGAAGTGGGCAATCCCAGAGAGCATTTAACTTCTATGAAGGACAGGTTACTTAAAAAAATACATGTGTAAATTCACTTTGTGTTTTCATTTAACACCTTCCCTGGGTTTCTCTCCACATATTAATGTGGGGAAATGAGACACTAATGGATAGGTTTTCTTGTTGTTGTTGTGTAGCTATAAAAGATATATCTTCTACCTTTGACTTTGCAAACTGACTTTTATCACCCTGCTTTACTATCCCAACTGAAAGAGGGAGAAGAAAGAAGAATGACCCCAGAACAGAATGCTGTTCTCCCAACTCTTGATTTCAGCAGTGCAGAAATTGTTTAATGAATTAGGGTTTTTAGATTAAACTGAATCTATTTCCATCACTCTGAATATGTAACTAATGATGCCAATGCCTTTTGAACAAAGAAAGATGGCAATATCTAGTAATACTAATTAATAATGTATAGATTTCAAATGTGCTCTACTAAAGCTTTCAAATCAAGTCTAAAGTATGCTAAGGGTCTTCAAAAGCAATTAGGGGAAAAACATATCAAGTTGACCTTTGCCATCTTCATTAATGAATACTTATTGAATATCTACATATCTTGCTTGGTGTTGAAAAAGAAAAAGAATCTGGAATTTCATGATAGTTGATGAAATACTTGTGAGTTCAATGACAAGGTGAAAAAGGGATAAATGAAGCATTTGAAAAATTTTAGAATTTATTGAGGAGGTCTCATTAATAGCATTCTGAAAATATGTTCCTGGAACTATTGGATTATGCTTCTGAAGTATCAGTTTATTCCTTCAAAAAGAAAGACAGTTAAACCATGGCAGAATCTTTGGTTAGTATTTGAATGTCAGCAACTCTCTCTTCCTCTCACTACTCTCTATAACTCAATTCAATTCACTTTATTATATGTATCATGGGGTAAAGTCCAGTGCTAGACTTTGCTGGGGAGATAGAAATTAATAAGGTAAGGTCATTTACTCAAAGAAAAGATCTAGTGGTTAAGAGACTTGGATCCTGAGAAGTCTGACTCCTGGCCGGAAAAACCAATGTGTGTTTTTTGGGTCCAATCTTAAGGCAATCACCAAGGCTCTACCTGACAGGTTTCACCTGTGCACAGCCCGTGCGAAACAGTTTCTCTGAAGGGAGATGCTGTCAAAGCTTCAGTTCCCTCTGGCTGGTCATGTTCTTTGCATCTGTGCATTCCTGACCCAGGTACCTTCAGTCCAAGGTCTCTTTACTTGTGGACTTGGTCTGAGATCTTCTTCAGATGCCTCTGCGAAGGTCTCTTTATGGGTGGGGTAGGAGGAGGGAGAAACCTTGAAGACACTTTTCCCTTACTCTGACTCAGTACTCATTACGTCCATATCCCCAGCTCTTCCCACCTCTGCCCAGGCCCCAGGAGTCTTTTGGTTGGGGTCCCCGAACAGTAAGACCACCTCCAGATCTGTACTAATTTCCCTGACTCTTGAGCAGTGTGCCATTTCAGGGGAGGAGGAACAGGGGGCACTCTATGCTTTCTCTGGCTTGAGCCTCTTGTACTATTTGTGGTAGTGAGCAATTAAAGACTCACTGCCACTTCCATTCTTGCTTGATGGTTTAACTGGCCACTTTGACACCTGAAAGCTTCGCTGAGCTCCTGACATGTCCTGGTCCAGGTTCCATCACTTCCTAGTTGTGTAAGATTGGGCAAGTCACCAAACTTTCCCAACCTTCATTACATACTCTGTTTGTGCGCTCAATTGTGTCCAGCTTTGCAGCTTCATGGACTATAGCCTGCCAGGCTCCTCTGTCCATGGAATTTTCCAGGCAAAAACACTGGAGTAGGTTGCCATTTCCTACTCCAGAGGATGTTCTCGGCCTAGGGTTGAACCTGAATCTCCTGCCTCTCCTGCATTGGCAGGCAAATTCTTTACCACTGCACCACCTGGGAAGCCTCCCAACTTTCATTACCCTGCTGCAAAATGAATGCAGTATTATAACAGTATGCTCCAGAGGGTTTTGGGGAAGATTGCATGAGATGATGCATGTGGTTTGCATTTAGTGAAGTTTTAAATAAATATTCTTGTAATATATGCTGCTATGTAATAATATATAATAATATTGACAGAAACTTGACAACTTTCTGAAAAGATTGACTGGTGAACAGTCATTCTTCACATGCCTTGCACCCCTACTCTGTACCAAGCCCTGGTTCTAAAGAGACATAATGCACTGTGTCCTCTTGGCCCTCAAAGAGGCTTGGAATCTGGAGGAAAAGATAGATTTTCAGCCAATGGCAGTTGGAAATGAGGCACATACAAGATGATATAGGAGCTTGGGGATAAAGGTAGTTCATTGGTGAGGCTGGCTGTTTGGCTGAAAGAAATAGAAACTCAACTCAAATTGTCTTAAGTGATTTGAAAATTTATTGTACATGACTATGTTGAAAGACTGCTGCCCAAGGATGCCATCAACGACCCAGATTCTATCTTTCTGCTCTAACAGTGGTGGCTTAATTCTCACAGTGTTTAGTAAGGAGACACAATATCCCAGCACATCCAAATATGACAATGTATAGAAGAACAAGAAAAAATATTTCTTTCTTTGTTTTTTTTTTTTTTCAGGAGCAAAGAATTTTTTTCTGGAAGTCCACTAGCCGACTTCTCTCATCTCATTGGCCAGACATGGGGTTATGTGCCTATCCTCTATAAATCACTGCCAAGAAGAATGAAATTACCCTTGGAATCTGGAGCAGGGATGCGATGAGCCTCTCTTGAAGTACGTGGATGTGTGGGAAAGTGTTATGCTAAAATGAAGGTTTTGTTAGAATTAGGGACAGGATGCACATTTGCAGGAACCAGCCATGCTCAGTTTTGTCAGCCGCTCAGTCATGTCTGACTCTTTGTGATCCCATGGACTGCAGCACGCCAGGCTTCCCTGTCCTCTATCTCCCAGAGTTTGCTCAAACTCATGTCCATTGAGTCAGCGATGCCATCCAACCATCTCATCCTCTGTTGCCCCCTTCTCTCCTATAGGCACCCAAATGTGCATGAAAGAGTCAAGGAAAGCTTACATATGAGCCAGTGCCCTGAGCTGAGACCGAAAGATGTAAATTTTGACAGATGGATGACAAGAATGGGTGTTTTGGTGGTGGAGGGTATACCAAACAGAGGGAAGAGTAAGTGCAAAGACAAGGAACCATAAAACAGCATGGGTCTTTTACTTGCTTCCAAGATGGAATCACAGACACTAGATTTACTCTTCCACCTGGACCAACCAATAAAACTAGGGAAAATATATAGAACAACAGTTTTCAAGACACAGAACAAGGGGCAATAAAGGACAGTGATCCATGAGAGATGGGAAACTAACAAGTCAGTCATGCAATTGTTTCAGCTTACTGATATAAAAGTTTCCAGGTCAAGGTATAAGGAAGATGTGAGATTATAGAGAAAATATGTTTATGTTTCTACACAGTTAAGGATTTCTTAGCAAATTTTACTTAACTTGGAATATATTCTGAGAGCTAGTCTTAGAAGTTAATTTACAACTGTATAGAGAACTCCAGAGAGATTTACCTACTGCGAGAGATATGTGTTTACATTTCAAGAGGGGATGGAACTTAGAATTTGGATACATCTCTGAGTTGTAAATCTGGAGACATAGGGATTATTTTTTCCCTGGAGAGATTTATTTACATTCCAAAGGGTTAGAGCAAGACTTAGGAGATTCTCAGGTGTGGAAGGGGAGGCAGTTGCCTCTTTCTCTTGTATGCAAGAACAGGCAACTTGTTTTCTGCGTTCTTCACTTATGAGTTGAGCTTGTCATCCACATACCACAAATGTTTATATCTGGTTCTCATCAAGTTACTTTGGAGGCATGGGGGAGGGACATTGTACTATTACTCTACTGATTTTGCTGTGAATATAATAAGAAATCCATCTCTGATTCAAAAACATCAGTGTGCATGAAGGAAAAAATTAGTTAAAGTGAATATTAAAACCATCACTGACAGGGAACCCAGGCAGAGTTTGGCAGATTCCTAAACTGAAGAGATGGAGCTGTGAGCTTGGGGAGACCAAGGCAGCTAGAGTTTGCAAGACAAAATAATAGAAGGAATTGCTACACATAGGGAGAACCCTGGAGATTTGCAGAAGTTTTCTTTGAATAATCAGCAGATTAGTTATCAATGCATGTGTGTAAGAAAACTGCTCAAGGTGGGTGGGTGAAGTTGTTCAGTCACGTCCGACTTTGCGACCCCATGGACTGTAGCCTACCAGGTTCCACCATCCATGGAATTTTCCAGGCAAGAATAGTGGAGTGGGTTGCCATTTCCTTCTCCAGGAGATCTTCCTGACCCAGGGATTGAACCTGAGTCTCCTGCATTGTAGGCAGATGCTTTACCATCTGAACCAGGAGGGAAGTCTTAAGTCCCACTCAAGGTTGGTAGAGGAGGAAAATTTTTAAAAGGATTAGGAAATAGTCCCTGGCATTAACACAGTTCTAGAAATGTTTTTTATTCTCATAAGCCAAACTGGCAAGTTTATAGTTTATGGGTGATTGTGTAGAAAACTCAGTAGCAGGGATTAATTAACCCTAGATGGGACTACCAGTTGGGATCTGCATAGCAAATCATAAAAGCAACACTCAATGAAGACAAACTATTTCTGAGTCACTAAACTGCATCCTGGGCAAAATTCACAAATATTTATATGAGTACAAAAATACTCAGCACCCAGCAAGTTAAAATTCACAATGTCTGTCATTAAAACAAAGATTATCAGGCATACAAAGAAGCAGGAAAACATGACCTGTGACAAGGAAGATATTAATCAATCAAAACCAGTCTGCAACTGACACAGATGTTAGAATTAGCAAACAAGTACATTTAAATAGTTACAGTTATTCCGTATGTTCAAACAGTTAAAAAGAGAAATGGAAGACATAAGAAAGACCCAAACTGAACTTCTAGAGATCAAAACTATAAAGCTTGGGATAAAAATCACAGTGTATTTAATGGCAAATTATACATGAGAAAAGATAAGTAAACTTGAAGACGCAAAAATAGAAACTATCCAAAATGAAGCCAGATAGGAAAAAAAATGTTTTAAATGCAAAGAGCATCAGTAGCTACGAGAGAACTTCAAGTGGTTAATACACATGAAGTTGGAGTCTCACAGGAGAGAAGGGATTGGGGGATGGGGACAAAAATACTCATATTTGAAGAGATAGTTGCTGAAAAGTTCCCAAATTTAATAAAAACTTTAAATGAAATCTGAGTGCAAGAGATATGAAGAAAGCCACATGAAGGCACATCATCATCAAGCTGCTGGGGCTTCCCTTGTGGTTCAGTGGTTAAGACTCCCCACTTCCACTGCAGGGGGCAGAGGTTCGATCCCTGGTAGGGGAACTAAGATCCTGCAAGCCAGGATGTCCAGGAAAAAAAAAAAAATCAGATTGCTCAAACCAGTGATAAAGGCAAAATCTTAAAAGCAGACAGAGAAAAAGGACTTGTTAAATATAGAGGAACAAAGGTAAGAGTGGCAGCAGGTTACTTGTCAGAAACAATGAAGGAACATGGTATTAGTATACCTAGCGAATTACAACAACTGGTGTTGCTAGTGCTTAAGGCTGGAGAAGGCAATGGCACCCCACTCCAGTACTCTTGTCTGGAAAATCCCATGGGCGGAGGAGCCTGGTAGGCTGCAGTCCATGGGGTCGCTGAGAGTCGGACACGACTGAGTGAATTCACTTTCAC
Source organism: Ovis canadensis (assembly GCF_042477335.2). NCBI lineage: Eukaryota > Metazoa > Chordata > Mammalia > Artiodactyla > Bovidae > Ovis > Ovis canadensis. Next base: position 106,736,438 of record NC_091250.1, on the reverse strand, counting down.
TTTCATGCACTGGAGAAGGAAATGGCAACTCACTCCAGTGTTCTTGCCTGGAGAATCCCAGGGACAGGGGAGGCTGGTGGGCTGCCGTCTATGGGGTCGCACAGAGTCGGACACGACTGAAGCGACTTAGCAGCAGCAGCAGCAGCAGCAGCAGCAGTGCTTAAGGCATGGGAGGGCATGAGGCAATGAGGAGGAGACTGTGGCAAGAGATATGTCTGCTTTGGTTTGCTGAGATCAGATGATAAAAAGTGTTAGCATGCCCTATTGCAGCTACTAGAATTTATCCTGGAGGTTATAGGGAGCCATTACAGAATTTTGGGCAGGAAAATGTCATCAGACTTGAATGTGAGATCACTCTTATGGCATCGATTGCATGGATGTATTAATAAATGGATGAATGAATGAAAGAAGATGGTTTGGAAGATTGAAAGACTGGAGGAAGGGAGTGCAACCACATGGAAGTTACTGTATTTGTTTCATTAATTCGTTTGTTTAAGATGTATTTGTTAAGCCCTCCCATATCTCAGACTTTAAGCCAGCTCCTTAAGATACCAGAGCAAGCAAAGTAACTATCTATATAAAAGGCATACTACTCTGTATTAATATGTTGTAGACATCTTTTCATGTCAGTAAAAGTACAGTTGCCCCCTTATCTGTGGTTTCATTTTCCACAATTTCAATTACCCTTGGCCAACTGCAGTACAAAAATATTCAATAGCAGATTGCAGAAATAAGCAATGTATCAGTTTTAATTTGTGCACTGTTCTAATTAGTGTGTGATGAAATCTCTCATCATCTGGTTTTGTCCTGCCTGGGTCATGAATCATCCCTTTGTCCAGTGTATCCCACACAGTAGTCACTTAGTGGGTTATCAAGTCGACTGCCTTGGTATCAGAGTTCTTGTATTCAAGTCACTCTTATTTTACTTAGTAAAGATGGTAAAATCAGTGTTACTAAGAGTAGTAACACTGGCAATTTATATGAGCCAAAGAGTAGTCTTAATGTGTTTCCTATAAGTGAAAAGGTGAAAGTTCTTGACTTAAAAAGTAAAGAAAAAAAATCATATACTGAATTTGCTATCATAGGAACAAATCAACCTTTGAAATTGTGAAGAAAGAAAAAGAAATTTGTGCTAGTTTTGCCATAGCACCTCAAGTTGCAAAAGTTGTGGCCACAGTGCAGGATAAGTGCTTAGTGAAGACGAAAAAGGCATTACATTTGTACAACAAGGTATTTTGAGACAGAAGGAGAGAGAGAAGGATCATATTCACAGAACTTTTATTACAGTATATTTTGTTGTTCTGTTTTATTGGTGTTGCTAATCTAGTGCTGTGTCTAACATAAATTAAACTTTATCATAGGTATGTATATATAGAAAAATACATAGTATACATATATGTATATGTATAGGGTATGGTTTGGGTTTGGTTTCAGGCATTGACTGGGATTGGAATTTATCCCTTGTGGAAAGCAGGGGACTGTCATAGACAGTTTTTGTTTTTTATAACAGCTGCATAGTATTCATTCATTCATTTGTCACATTTTACTGAGTGTCTTCTATGTGTTTGGTTTTTAGGCAAAGCATCTATATATAGGGTTTGGTTTCAGGAACTGAGTGGGATTGGAATAGGGTTTGGTTTCAGGCATTGACTGGGATTGGAATTTATCCCTTGTGGAAAGCAGGGGACTGTCATAGACAGTTTTTATTTTTATAACAGCTGCATAGTATTCATTCATTTATTTGTCAAATTTTACTGTCTTCTATGTGTTTGGTTTTTGGGCAAAGCATCTAAGATACAACAATGAATTTAAAAACTCAGTGCATTCATGAAGCTAATATCCTGGGTAGGGGTGAGAACACACACACATATATAGGAATGTCACAGAGATCATCCTTTGGTGTGCTGCCAAGATCTTTTTATCTTGGACTCTGCCTTCAAAGCCAGATAGCTGGACCTGCTTCACTGTCATTCTTGACATCTCTGAACTTTGTGTGATCAACAACCTCATGGTTACCATCACGCATGGCCAGGAAAGCTAAGTAATTCAAGGAGGTATGAATTTCAGATTTATTATGGATATACAAATTCACTGTCAAATATCAGCAAGCACTTTTTTTGGAGGGAAAAATGTCACTATATGTTTTACATGCTGAAATTTTATCACTTGATTGAAGTATAAGGGTAAAATAATTAGTGATGGTGGTCAAAGTTGTTAATTTTATGTAAAAAAGCAAATAGTATTTTCAAGTGGTTTAATAAGAAAAAAGATTGACAACTAATAAAATTATGAGAGAATGTGCTATCTATATAATTTTAGGAAGAATATTATATATACTTCTACTAACATGTTTATAAAAATATTGACTATTACTAAGCTGATAAAACAGTTGAGTAGTATAATAGTAATAATGATGAGAATACTTAGCTATATAATTATAATCTTTGTAGTTTATATGCTCATATTCATAACAATAAACAAAATAATTTTTGAGATCTGTATTTAAGTTTTAAATATTTAAATATTTAATTTCATTTAGTCCATGGATGTTTCATAGAGATGGTTTATTTGGGATTTCTTCTCATCTTGTGAGGATGGATTAAAAGCAGAATGTTAATTTCAGCACCTCAAAATTTCATAGGGATGAAAGACTCTGTAATCATGCTCAACAACATCCATGAAAACTAATCTTGATTCAGTTCAGTTCAGTTCAGTTCATTTCAGTCGCTCAGTCATGTCCGACTCTTTGCGACCCCATGAATCGCAGCACGCCAGGCCTCCCTGTCCCTCACCATCTCCTGGAGATCTTGATTAAGACATGCTAAAAACTAGGAAGAAAATGAGTTAGAGAAAAATGAGGTACCTAAAACACGATTTGTTTATATGACAAGTCTAGAAACACAGACTTTGTTAGAATCCTTTTAGAAGATAATTCCTTAGACTTAGGAACTTGTGAAGCCTAAGCTTTTAAATAAAAGAATTGTGAAAATGACTGTTATAGCCTGTTGAGAATTTTCCATAGTCTATTTCAATTTTTGATAGAAGGATTTTTAAGGTATGCACATGAATCTTAGATTAAAGTTCATTCTACAAAACATACTACTGAAATTCTCTTTTTCTGAATTATATCTGCTTTGAACACAAAGGCAGTAACATCATCATTAAGTGTACTACTTTGGTAAACCATACATCAGACATTTTGGCATTCAGAGACAGCCAGATGTCTTTTTCAAAGTTTGAGAGCCTGGTGGATTAATGATAAATTCAACTCTGTTTCTCTTTGGTAGTTTGCTGAAAAATGTTAAGTCTCTCAACAGCCAATAACATAGTGAGTCTCACTGAAGAAATATTTATTGAATAGAAAATAAGAAGAGAAATTGTCATGTCACGTGACTGTGGCACTAGAGAAGACTCTTTGAGAGTCCCTTGGACTGCAAGGAGATCAAACCAATCAGTCCTAAAGGAAACTAGACCTGAATATTCACTGGAAGGGTTGAAGCTGAAGCTGAAGCTCCAATACTTTGGCCACTTGATGCAAAGAACTGACTCATTGGAAAAGACCCTAATGCTCGGAAAGATTGAAGGCGAGAGGAGAAGGGGACAACAGAGGATGAGATAGTTGGATGGCATCATGGACTCAATGGACATGAGTTTGAGTAAACTCCAGGAAATAGTGATGGATAGGGAAACCTGGTGTGCTGCAGTCCATGAGGTTGCAAAGAGTTGGATAGGGCTTAGCAACTGAACAATAATGTGATTGTCAATGACAATGAAACTGACATGGTGAAGGCTGTGTGTGATCTGAGAATCACAATCAATATTTTGAATCACACCTTTTGGTGTGTGTTCAGAAAGTAATTACCACCTGGACAAATATAACAGGATTTCAAACCATCAGCAGACAGTAGGCACTGTCAAGATTTCTCTTCAGCCAAAGACAAGTTTCATGAGCTACAAGAAATCTTTGAACCTCATTGTCAAGAACTTACACAAAGTGTTCAAACAGGGTACTTAAGAGAAAGGTTTGATAATATTTGAAAGACAAAAATATCAACATGACAGGATTCACTCAGTCAAAGGGCTGTTTGAAGAGAAAGTAGTTTGTTTTTAGACCCCACTGAAGAAATGACTGATATGAAGTTTATTGATCTTGCAGAGATTTTACATGCTAGGTTACATGATTCTTCTAGCATTTGACTACAGAGAAGGTACTAATATGGGTGCTCATGAAACAAAAACTGATATATAGATGGAAAGTCAGAGCTCGTTGCATTGTCTCAAAGGAAATTATTCTGTTGCCATCCTTTTATTTTTTTATTTTTTATTTTTACTTTATTTTACTTTACAATACTGCATTGGTTTTGCCATACATTGACATGAATCCACCATGGGTGTATACAAGCTCCCAATCCTGAATCCCCCTCCCACCTCCCACCCCATACAGATTTTTAAAGTGATTGTGTGAAATGGCAAATACATGCAAAAATATTAGAAATATCAGATACCAGCAAGGGCGACAATCTTACAAAAAGCCTCTGAAGTTTGTCAGGAAGCATCTTCCTCAGGCAATGCCCAGGGTTTGTAGAATTTGTTGAGGGACAAGTGATCACTACCCTCAACCAAATCTTCAAATTCAGGAGTTAAGGAGGTAAGTCTTATGTGAGCTACTGTTAGAAAAGAAGGAAAGGACTTCCTTGGTAGTGCTGTGGATAAGAATCTGCCTGTCAATGCAGGGGACATGGGTTCGATCTCTGGTCTGGGAAGATTCCACCTGCTCTGGAGCAACTAAGCCTGTGTGCCACAATGACTGAGCCATGTGCTGCAAGTACTGAAGCCCAAGGGCCCTAGAGCCTGTGCTTTGCAACAAGCGAAGCCAAAAGAATGAGAATCCTGTGCACTGCAACGAAGAGCAGCCCCCGCCTGCTACAACTAGAGAAAACCTGTGCAAAAGCAATGAAGACCCAGCACAGACAAAAATAAATAGATAAATAAAATTAAAAAAAAGAGATGTTATCTTGGTGATAGCATCACTATCAGCCATGTCCTAAAACAGAAAGAGTTTGCCTTCACATACCACCCTCATTTAAAAGTGATTTCATTTAAAATGTGTCCTATAGTAATAAGAAAGTATACTATAACGTCAAGGTTTAAATATTTGAATACTTTTACCCTATCACCAACTTGGTGGACATGAGTTTGAGTGAACTCTGGGAGTTGGTGATGGATAGGGAGGCCTGGCATGCTGCGATTCATGGGGTTGCAAAGAGTCGGACACAACTGAGCAACTGAACTGAACTGAACTGAAATAACAGAAAAAATATTTTTGAGATTAAGTTTAATATTTACTTTTTAGCCCAGGAGTTCAGTTTATGTGGGTTAGCCATTACTTTTAATGGATAAAATTAGTGATTTGAATAGATATGGCAGCATTGGGCAGAGTGAGAAGTGATTAGAGTTTGAGTACACTTTGAGTACAATCAACAATGTTTCTTCATAATTAGGTGTGGGATATGACAGAAAGAGGGAGTCCAGGATGACTTCAAGGTTTTTGGCTTGAGTAAATGTCTATATTGAATAGAATGTCTATACCCTGAGAAATAGAAGACTGCAAAGGGGTATTTTGGATTGGGTGTGAGAGGTGATGGATGCAGGGGTTACGGTTCTCTTGAACATGTTAAGCTTGATATTTTGAGCAGCCTTCTCAGCATCTCTCCTTGCCCATCTTGACATCTGCAATCAACATGTCCCAAATGGAATGATTCATCTTCTCCTTAAACGTATCTTGTGTGCCGTGTGCTCAGTTGCTTCAGTCGTGTCAGACTCTTTGTGACCCTAAGGACTGTAGCCCATCAGACTCCTCTGTCAATGGATTTTTCCAGGCAACAATGCTGGATTGGATTGCCACTGCCTACTCCAAGTGATTTTGTCTTACCTGCTGTCTTCTCTGTATCAGTTGATGGCAACTCCATCCTTTCAGTTGGCTCTGATCACAAACTTTGAGAGTCAACCTTGAATTCTTCCCTTCCCTCTCCCGTTCTCTCCTTCTCTCTTGCTTCCCTCTCTCCCTCTTGTTTTTTCTTCTTTCTTTCCTTTCTTTCCTTTTCTTCCTTCCTTCGTCCCACACATCCAATCTGTCAAGACATCTTGTGGTCTTTACCTTTGTTACCAAACTCAGGTCTGGCTGCTCACTGCTCGATAGCCAGTTCTCGGGAGACAAGGGGAAAGATAGGTAACTTTATTTTGGAGGTTGGCAACCAGGGGAGAAGGTGGACTTGTGTCTGCGAACCAACTCCTGATTGCTGCTCAAGGAGCAGAAGTTTTTATAGTGGAGGTTCAAGGTTGTATGCGTGGAGGGAGGGAGCAGGGTGGCACAGTCAGCTCTGACAGTCATCTCAGAATCAGTGATGCGGCAGTCCGATGAGCATCGTCTTGGTTGCTTTGAGTACAGTTAATCTCTAGTTGCAGAGGGTGTTCCTGTTTCTTGGGGACAGTTCTCGGAATTGTGTGAAGTGGAGTAGCTTATGTCACAGCTTTTGTCTGGTCGTCGTGTAGTCATCCTCTCTTTACAGAGTCATCTTCTTCTGCCTGGTGAGGGGGCTTCAGTATCTGCAAAACAGCTCGCAGGACGGCTCAGAGTATTTATCTATGACTCTTAAGGAGTAACTAAAGGTCTTTGGCTCTGCTGAATGACTAAACTATTTTGTTTTGTCTTATGTAAAGAATTAGAATGTGAGGTATAATTGAGTTTTAGGGTGAAGGTAGTGCTTATACCTTTAGGATTGCATCCATAATTTAATCAATTCTCACTGCCTCAATTGTCAAAACCCTGCTTGCTAGCCCAGGCTTCCCTGATAGCTCAGTTGGTAAAGAGTCCACCTGCAATGTGGGAGACCCTAGTTCGATTCCTGGGTCAGGAAGATCCGCTGGAGAAGGGATAGGCTACACACTCCAGTATTCTTGGGCTTCCCTTGCGGCTCAATTGGTAAAGAACCCGCCTGCAATGCTGGAAACCTGGGTTGGGAAGATTCCCTGGAGAAGGGAAAGGCTACCCACTCCAGTATTCTGGCCTGGAGAATGCCATGGACAGTCCATGGAGTCACAAAGAGTCAGGCATGACTGAGAGATTTTCACTGCTTCCTAGCCCCCAGCATCTCTCTCTGGTTGCAAAGGACTCCTAACCAGCAGTGTCCTTGCTTCTCTCTTCCTCCTCTATAGCTTATTTTCAACATGACTAGTAGAATTATATTTTTAAAACATAAATCAACCAGATCATATCAGTCATGTGCTTAAAATCCTCTAAGTCCTCCCTTATTCAGAGTAAAACTGAGTTCTTCTGTTGGTCTATAAGACGCTGTGTAGTCTGGTTCTTTGATCCTCAATCCCCCTGGCCCTGTGTAGTCTGGCTCCTTGATCTCCGATCCCCCTGCCCCTGCCTCTCTGACTTCATCCCCTCTTTGTTCCCTCTTCCTCCTCACTGTTCCTTAAGAGTGCTGGGCACTCTCTCACCATGAGGTCCACCCTAGCTGTTTCCTCTGCAGGAAAATCCTTCCCCTATCTTTGTCCAGGCTCACTCTTCACCTCTCACGAGCCTTTGTTCAGCAGGCACCTTCTCAAGGAGGTTGATCCAGATTGGCCCATGGAAAGCGCCATCCTGGACACATACCTAGCCTGTTACACACCCTATCCTCTCACTCTGTTCTCCTTTCTTTTCCTGTTGTAGCACTTTTTTTCTTCTTAACATACTTATAATTTATTTTAATGTATTTTAAATTTATTGTGTCTCCTTCCACCAAACTATAGTATGATTACTGAGGATAAGAAGTTTTGCCTGTTTGTTCACTGTGTTCCCTGGATCTGGGATAGTGCCCGGCATACAGCAGGTGCTCTATAAACACTCACTAAATATTAAAAGTTGAGGCTGACTCTCTTGAAGCACTCATGTCTTTAATCTGGATGACACTAAGACATGTGAGAAGCCCAGGCTGATGATTAGTTTGGTTCCCCTTTAAATAGATATTAAAAAATAACTTATTCATTCTGTTTGTTTAGAAGGGAGGTACAGTACAGTAGGGCTATTTGTGGAAAGCACTAAAACAGGAGTGGGGCTCAAACTTCCTTTTCTTATTCCAGGCAGTTCAGCTCTGGCCCCAAATATATCTGCTGCTGCTGCTAAGTCGCTTCAGTCGTGTCCGACTCTGCAACCCCATAGACAGCAGCCCACCAGGCTCCTCCGCCCATGGGATTCTCCAGGCAAGAATACTGGAGTGGGTTGCTGTGTCCTTCTCCAGCGCATGAAAGTGAAAAGTGAAAGTGAATTCACTCAGTCGTGTCCGACTCTTAGCGACCCCATGGACTGCAGCCCACCAGGCTCCTCCGCCCATGGGATTCTCCAGGCAAGAGTACTGGAGTGGGGTGCCACTGTAGAACAATTAAAAAACAGAGCCCTATAGTCACCCCCACCCTCCTTACACAGGTCAGTCACTCAATCACCTTTCGGGGGTCTCTCTGTACCCACTCCAAGTGGTATGCATATCCAGTACCCTTCCCAAGAGATCATCTGGCAGGTAGAGATTTTTCCATTTTGGAATAGTCTCCATGGAATTTAAATTGATGGCCCAGGGAGCTGGCTGTTTTTCTGAACTTAGCCCCAGGGGATCTCATTTTGCAGTGCATTTTGTTCAGTCTGATCATTTGAAAAGCCCTAATTTGCCTTTTTTGACATCCTGCTCTGAGACCTCCTGCTTTGGTTCTCTACAGGTCTCAGCAGAAAAGTAGTAATAGTTGCAAAAGGTGTCACTGTGTTTGAGAAAGATGGACACTCTATATACCCTAGGTTTTCCTCAGTGACAGAATGCTCTTATCAGTTTAACTCATCTTTTTGGAGATATAGAGTCTCCAAAGCTGGCAACTCCTTTTTCACTATTTTACATCAAATTTACTTCATTAATAACTTGTTGCTCCTAGCAAGGTCTGAGTAGAACCTAATGTTAACTAGAAGTTCTTTATTGTTTTTCCTTGTAAAAATGGGGAATTGTGAATAAAATTCAGGTCTGAACAGTGAAGCTCGTTTCATTTTATTCATTTGAAAAAAAAGGGTGAAATCTCATTTTCTACAGCTCAGAATTATTTTGAAGCTTACATGAGATGAATTAGTATATGGATCTAATTATAATCTTTTCCATTTTACTGAGGAGATTCTCTACTGAGCTAGAAAGTAATTAGTATAGGAATAGAATTAGAATTACTTGTTTAGTTACTAAGTCCTGTCTGACTCTTGTGACCCCATGGACTGTAGTCCACCAGGCTCCTCTGTCCATGGGATTTCCAGGCAAGAATACTGGGATGGGTTGCCATTTCTTTCTCCAGGGGATCTTCTCTACCCAGGGATCGTACCTGTGGGTCTCGTGTCTCCTGCGTTGGCAGGTGGATTTTTTATTTTTGAGCCATCAGAAATGGCTCAAAGGTAAAGAATCTGCCCATCAAAGCAGGAGAGTTGTGTTTGATCCCTGAATGGGAAGTCCATGGGTTTGCAAAGAGTCTTACATGATTTAGCAACTAAAAAACAACAACATAGAATTACTTGTTCTAAACTGAGAAGTTGAGGAGAGAAATGGGGTGTGATTTAAACTTCTTTTGTTTCTAGGGAGATGCCTGTGTTGTTTTCCACTGAGTGTGAAATGGGGGTGCATAGGCTAGGAAATCTGTGTAAGATCAGGGTGGGAAAGGGTCTCTCGGACACCCTGGGGTTCCCATGGAAACCCTGTCCCACTGCTTCCGGCCACCTGCCCAACCCTCAGTCTCACCTCAGGCTGAGAAAGAGGGAAGCTGGTGAGGGGGGGCCAAGAAGGAAGCCCATAGGTTCCTCTGGAGTTTGAGTATCATTGTCAGCAGGAGAAAAAAAAAAAAAAATATATATATATATATATACACACACACATATATTTGGCTTCAAAAAGCTTTATTGTTTCTATTTGGTCCAAGGCTTGAGAGTGGGCTCTCTAGGGTGTTAAAAAGCTGCCTAGTGGATGTAAAGAGGGGCTTCAGGCAGATGCCCTGATGTTAGAGGGCTCCTCAAAGGCCGCTGGGCTCCAGAGGCTCCTAGTCTTGCTTGAGGGTAAGACTTTCCAAGAGATACTCGCCCAACCCAGCCTGGGGGCCAGCCAACCTGCGGAGGTGTGTCAGGTGGTCACCCATCTTCTTGATGAGTTTCGCTTCCTCATCTAGGAAGTGGTTCTCCAGGAAGTCACAGATGTGGGGATCTGTGCGGGCAGAACCCAGGCTCTGCAGACCCCAAAGGGCCTGGTTCAGATTCTTCTCTATGAGAAGGGTGGCTTCCATAGCATCCTTGGTTTTACCTCACTCATCTAGAGATGCTTCTGCATGTCTAGGAAGGGCATGTGGCCCCTGCATTGATTTTGCATTTTCAAGTGATGCCCTGGGCCGTTATGCTTCTTCTTGGCCAATTCGTGAAAAAAGTGGCCCACACCCTCCAGAGCCACATCATTGAGGTCGAAATAGAAGCCCTGAGAGAGGTAAGTGTAGGAGGCCTGCAGGTGCATGTTGACCAGGCAGTGGAGGGAAGTCTCCACCTAGGTGGAATAATTCTGATCAATCTGGAGTTTATGGTTGATAGGTAATAAGGAGTTAAGCTCAAAAAATGGTGGCTGTTTCCGGTGATTGTGGACAGCTGAGTGGCTGATTCTGAATGTTGTGACTAGAAAAAATGTTGGAGGGTGGTCAGAGGCTGGAGCAAGGGGCATCCCTGGGTCTGTTCCCTCCAAGCACTGTTGAAGCAAGAGACAGATACGTGGGACTGCTGAGCACACTTCCAGAAAAGAGATCCTTAACTGCCGGGGTCCAGCCCCGGTGGATCCAGGGAATTTGAAGGGGAGACGGAGTCGGTGTCCTAGGAAATAACTTATTTAATTACAGCTATAAAGAGAGATTAGGAAAGAATATTGTAGTAGGAAAAATCAGTGGAGAAAAGAGGCTGAATAACTTGGTTTACATGGAATACCACTAAAATCTCAAGACAAGAGGTTTGCACCACCTACATAGGCCGCAGGCGTCCTCCCATTCTCTCAAAGGAAAGGAGACACTAAGGCCTCCCCAGTCGGATCTTAGAAGCCCAGGCATAATTAGCAGGCTTGGCGGGCATCCACACTCCAGATGGGAATTCAGCCAGAAAATGAGAGAAAGAACGACATGAGGAGACCAGTCTTTCCAGGAACTGATCCGTTTTCTTTATTTTCCAGGTTTGCTTATATACTTTTTGTTATACAGAGAGATCGAATACAAAGTCATGCAGGGTCAGCAGACCTGACCTTTATCAAAATCAGGTGCTTCATATAAATGTATACAAAAGGTCTTAGGTGGCTTTACATCATCTTCTGGCCATGAGGCCTGCTGACATTTTATGGCCCTTTCTTTCTGATAATGGTCAGTCAACCAGAAAACCTATTTTTTCCAGGGGTGAATTTTCTTAAGCCAGGCGCCACCCTCCGAAGGCACCAGACAAAGTTGCATTCCTATAGGGTAAAGGTGCAGTGGGTTACAATCGAGAAAGGAATTTACTTAGCCTAAGGCTTAACATGATTAATCTTAAAGGTTAATACTTATTTCTCCTATATGCTAGTTGTATTCATTAATATGTATAAGGGCAGCGGATATGGAGACTTAGCAGCAAATATTGGCCCAACAAATGAAAAACCCTTCACCAATATAATTCCTAATCAACCCACTATACTATACTAATAACTTTTCTAACTTCTCAAAAGAATCTGTATTTAGGAAGTTTAAAGCATCTCATGCCTCTCACAGTTGGGAGGCTGTGAACAATCACATGTGGCTGGATGAGCCTGTCAGGCAGGCTAGAGAACTTTCAGAGGAGTTTGTGAACTGAAACACTCTTGTCACGCCCAGGAATTTTATTAGCTGGAGCCCTAAGCTAACTCCTTCTCCGAGAGAGGTGGTAGGGGACAGCCCCCCGTAAAGTCAGAGGTGTAGGTGAAAGCATAAAGCAGTAAAGTAGGCAGACTCTGGTTTTGGGGGTAGATGCTCGAGAACAGGGGGTCTCCTGAGGCTCGATCCCGCCATTGCGTATGCCGAGTCTCCTTCCTCATGACCTTTGCCATGGGCGGAGTTCCTCACGCTGGCTCCCAGCACTTAACCCCTAATTATTTCTTCTCTCACCCCTCATATGTATCCAACCTCTTTTTTCTCACCAGTCTTAAGGCTTGTGTGTCTCTCACTCGCTCTTTTCTCCTCATGAATCTTTGTGGGTGCACGCTAAGTCGCTTCAGTCGTGTCCGACTGTTTAGTCACACACCATAAACTGAAAGTAACAAAGGCTTGAGGCTGGTTAAAGTACTTCCAGTTACTTGTCTCTCAGGCGATGTCCTCCAGGGAAAGTTCTAGTAAACTCCTGTTTATCAACATTTTTCTGTCAATAATCACTCTACCTCCAACCAATGGATTCTTTTTAGAATCCATACTCCACTGGCTTTGGCTTCTGTTAGTGCAGGTCATCAACCCGTGTGAATAAGGGAATCAATCACATGCCCTCTTGAGCTATAATCAACCACAGCCCATTGTCTGTCCTTTCTTTCTTCTTCTTTTTTGGCACCTTAGAGTTTAAGAACCCTATTCTTAGTGATTCATTCAGAGAACAGAATCTAGAATATCCTGTTTCGATGAGAGCCATAGTCATCCCACGGGATGAACTTGAGATGAAGCCAGGATATGAGTTAGGGAAAAGAGAAAAGAAAGAGAAATTTAGACCTTGGAGTTATTAGAAGTCAGGTTTATGATATGGGAGGTGTGTGAATATGTGTGTGTGTGTATGCTCGCGCACGTGCACACAAAATGAACAGCATCCCACTGGATTTAAGGTGCTAGAGGACAAACAAGGGAGAGAAAGAGACCCTCCTTCCCTACTCACTGAGAGCAGACAGCCTGTAAGGAAGCAACAAGAGAAATATGGAAAATTTTCCTGGAACTCCATCTGGGCCTGCTTTAGGAGAACAAAAACCATGTGTCTTTCTCTTCCATGTTACAGAGTTGCTGGGGAAGAGGTGACATGCTTTGTATTCTCTACCCCCTAAGCTGGGTAGGTCTTTCTCAAATGAGCTGAGGACATTGCACTAAACCCGAGGTCTGGGTCTGAAAGGCTATTCTCCATTTTTCTTCCTTATGTTAAATCGAGACAATCAGCTTGTGGGTTTTGCAAGTCATCATTGATCCCACCCCACGGCAGAGGGGTCAGCAACAGAGCCATCTTGAAAACCAGATGCTTGAGAATAAGACCAAATAACACATCTGCTGGGTGAAGTTATGGAAAGGATTACATGATGTTAACTGCTGCATTTGGAAACTGTGGAATTTGGCACATTGCTTACATTTTTCATAAAATTACTTATTTAATAAGCAACTAATAAATGATTAGGTTTATGCCCATAAATATATGTATGTGGTACCAATTCCAACAGTACAAATGTGTTTCTGATGGAAGGCACGTTTCCCTCTCATTCCTATCCCTGCAATAATCTACTTTTCTCGTCTGATGCAACTATAGTTACCAAGAAAAGTAGTTTAAAAATATATGTGTGTGTGTGTTAAGTTGCTTCAGTCATGTTTGATTCTTTGAGAGCCTGTAGGCTAAGGCCAGTCAGACTGCTTTGTCCATGGGATTCTCCAGGCAAGAATATCGGCATGGGTTGCCATGCCCTTCTCTAGGGGATCTTTCTGACCCAGGGATTGAACCTGCATTTCTTATGTCTCTTGCATTGGCATGTGTGTTCTTTACCACTAGCGCCACCTGGGAAGCCCTTAAACTATATATAGAAGAAAATTATTCACTTTACAATAGCCAAGACACAGAAGCAACCTAAATGTCAGTTAACAATGGAAGTGGATAAAAATGTGGTAGTAATAGAATATTCAGTTCAGTCCACTTCAGTGCTCAGTCGTGTCCGACTCTTTGCGACCCCATGAATCGCAGCACACCAGGCCTCCCTGTCCATCACCATCTCCCGGAGTTCACTCAGACTCATGTCCATCAGGTCTGTGATGCCATCCAGCCATCTCATCCTCTGTCGTCCCCTTCTCCTCCTGCCCCAAATCCCTCCCAGCATCAGAGTCTTTTCCAATGAGTCAACTCTTCTCATGAGGTGTCCAAAGTACTGGAGCTTCACCTTTAGAATCATTTTTTCCAAAGAAATCCCAGGGCTGATCTCCTTCAGAATGGACTGGTTAGATCTTGCAGTCCAAGGGACTCTCAAGAGTCTTCTCAAACACCACAGTGCAAAAGCATCAATTCTTCGGCACTCAGCCTTCTTCACAGTCCAACTCTCACATCCATACATGACCACAGGAAAAACCATAGCCTTGACTAGATGGACCTTAGTCGGCAAAGTAAGGTCTCTGCTTTTGAATATACTATCTAGGTTGCTCATAACTTTTCTTCCAAGGAGTAAGCGTCTTTGAATTTCATGGCTGCAATCACCATCTGCAGTGATTTTGGAGCCCCAAAAAATAAAGTCTGACACTGTTTCCACTGTTTCCCCATCTATTTCCCATGAAGTGATGGGACCAGATGCCATGATCTTTGTTTTCTGAATGTTGAGCTTTAAGCCAACTTTTTCAGTCTTCTCTTTCACTTTCATCAAGAGGCTTTTTAGTTCCTCTTCACTTTCTGCCATAAAGGTGGTGTCATCTACATATCTGAGGTGATTGATATTTCTCCCGGCAATCTTGATTCCAGCTTGTGTTTCTCCCAGTCCAGCGTTTCTCATGATGTACTCTGCATAGAAGTTAAATAAGCAGGGTGACAATGTACAGCCTTGATGTATTCCTTTTCCTATTTGGAACCAGTCTGTTGTTCCATGTCCAGATCTAACTGTTGCTCCCTGACCTGCATACAGATTTCTCAAGAGGCAGGTTAGGTGGTCTGGTATTCCCATCTCTTTCAGAATTTTCCACAGTTTATTGTGATCCACACAGTCAAAGGTTTTGGCATAGTCAATAAAGCAGAAATAGATGTTTTTCTGGAACTCTCTTGCTTTTTCCATGATCCAGCAGATATTGGCAATTTGATCTCTGGTTCCTCTGCCTTTTCTAAAAGCAGCTTGAACATTAGGGAGTTCACGGTTCACATATTGCTGAAGCCTGGCTTGGAGAATTTTGAACATTACTTTACTAGCATGTGAGATGAGCGCAATTGTGCAGTAGTCTGAGCATTCTTTGGCATTGCCTTTCTTTGGGATTGGAATGAAAACTGACCTTTTCCAGTCCTGTGGCCACTGCTGAGTTTTCCAAATTTGCTGGCATATTGAGTGCAGCACTTTCACAGCATCATCTTTCAGGGTTTGAAATAGCTCAACTGGAATTCCATCACCTCCACTAGCTTTGTTCGTAGTAATGCTTTCTAAGGCCCACTTGACTTCACATTCCAAGATGTCTGGCTCTAGATGAGTGATTACATCATCATGATTATCTGGGTCGTGAAGATGTTTTTTGTAGAGTTCTTCTGTGTATTCTTGCCACCTCTTCTTAATATCTTCTGCTTCTGTTAGGTCCAGACCGTTTCTGTCCTTTATCAAGCCCATCTTTGCATGAAATGTTCCCTTGGTATTTCTGATTTTCTTGAAGAGATCTCTAGTCTTTCCCATTCTGTTCTTTTCCTCTATTTGTTTGCATTGATCGCTGAAGAGGGCTTTCTTATCTCTTCTTGCTATTCTTTGGAACTTTGCATTCAGATGCCTATATTTTTCCTCTTCTCCTTTGCTTTTTGCCTCTCTTCTTTTCACAGCTATTTGTAAGACCTCCCCAGACAGCCATTTTGCTTTTCCATGGGGATGGTCTTGATCCCTGTCTCCTGTACAATGTCACGAACCTCATTCCATAGTTCATCAGGCACTCTATCTATCAGATCTAGACCCTTAAATCTATTTCTCACTTCCACTGTATAACCATAAGGGATTTGATTTAGGTCATACCTAAATGGTTTAGTGGTTTTCCCTACTTTCTTCAGTTTGAGTCTGAATTTGGTAATGAGGAGTTCATGATCTGAGCCACAGTCAGCTCCTGATCTTGTTTTTGTTTACTATATAGAGCTTCTCCATCTTTGGCTGCAAAGAATATAATCAATCTGATTTCGGTGTTGACCATCTGGTGATGTCCATGTCTAGAGTCTTCTCTTGTATTGTTTAAAGAGGGTGTTTGCTATGACCTGTGCATTTTCTTGGCAAAACTCTATTAGTCTTTGCCCTGCTTCATTCTGCATTCCAAGGCCAAATTTGCCTGTTACTCCAGGTGTTTCTTAATTTCCTACTTTTGCATTCCAGTCCCCTATAATGAAAAGGACATCTTTTTTGTGTGTTAGTTCTAAAAGATATTGTAGGTCTTCATAAAACCGTTCAACTTCAGCTTCTTCAGCGTTACTGGTTGGGGCATAGACTTGGATAACTGTGATATTGAACGGGTTTGCCTTGGAAATGAACAGAGATCATTCTGTTGTTTTTGAGATTGCATCCAAGTACTGCATTTCGGACTCTTTTGTTGACCATGATGGCTACTCCATTTCTTCTGAGGGATTCCTGCCCACAGTAGTAGATGTAATGGTCATCTGAGTTAAATTCACCCATCCCAGTCCATTTTAGTTCGCTAATTCCTAGAATTTCGATGTTCACCCTTACCATCTCTTGTTTGACCACTTCCAATTTGCCTTGATTCATGGACCTGACATTCCAGGTTCCTAGGCAATATTGCTCTTTACAGCATCGGATCTTGCTTCTATCACCAGTCGCATCCACAGCTGGGTATTGTTTTTGCTTTGGCTCCATCCCTTCATTCTTTCTGTAGTTATTTCTCCACTGATCTCCAGTAGCATTTTGGGCACCTAATGACCTGGGGAGTTCCTCTTTTGGTATCCTATCATTTTGCCTTTTCATACTGTTCATGTGGTTCTCAAGGCAAGAATACTGAAGTGGCTTGCCATTCCCTTCTCCAGTGGACCGCAACTCTGTCAGGCCTCTCCACCATGACCCGCCCGTCTTGGGTTATCCCTCAGGCATGGCTTGGTTTCATTGAGTTAGACAAGGCTGTGGTCCTAGTGTGATAAAATTGACTAGTTTTCTGAGTATGGTTTCAGTGTGTCTGCCCTCTGATGCCCTCTTGCAACACTTACCATCTTACTTGGGTTTCTCTTACCTTGGGTGTGGGGTATCTCTTCACGGCTGCTCCAGCAAAGCACAGCAGCTGCTCCTTACCTTGGACGAGGATAGCTCCTCTAGGCCCTCCTGTGCTGTGCAGCCACCACTCCTCGGGTTGCTCCTCCCGGCCGCCGGCCCTAGTCTGGCTCGGGGTGGCTTCTCAAGGTCACTGCCCCTGGCCTCGGGCGCGAGGTGGCTTCTCCTGGCCGCCCCTGATGTCAGACGCGGGGTGTCTCCTCCTGGCCGCCACTGGCCTCGGACTCGGGGTAGCTCCTCCCGGCCACCGCCCCTGACCTCGGACGTGGGGTAGCTCCTCTCCACCATTCCTGCGCCGTCGCAGCCTGGCACTCTAGGCCACTGCCCCTGACCTCGGACGCAGGGTAGCTCCTCTCGGCCACACTTAGTGAGCCGGCTTGCAGCCGCCCATGCTTAGTATTACTCAGTAATAAAAAGGAATGAAATAATATCATTTGCAGCAATGTGGATGGACCTAGAGGTTGTCAAACAGAGTGAAGTAAGTCAGGCAAAGAAAGACAAATACCATATGATATAACTTATATGTGAAATCTAAAACACAATAATATAAATGAACTTATTTTAAAAACAGAAATAGAGTCACAGATGTAGAAAACAAACTTATGGTTACCAGGGGAGGAAGGGGGGAGAGAAATAAATTGAGATATTGGGACTGACATATACATACAACTGTATATAAAATAGGTAACTAATAAGGACCTACTGTACACCACAGGGAACTTATGCAATATTCTGTAGTAATCTACATGGGAAAAGAATCCCCCAAAGTGGATATATGTATATGTATAACTGATTCATTTTGCTGCACATCTGGAACTCACACAGCTTTGTAAATCAACTATACTCCAATTAAAATTACTAAAAAAGGAGAAAACTATTCACACCTTAGTTATTTGATTTAAAATTGGAAATAGCCTCTTCTCTCTTGAATGACAACTGCAGAAATGGTTTCTTGTGTGATTTAATCATTCCTTTGTGTTTGATATTCTCCACCCTATTTAATATAACTGTCTTTAACACAACGTTCCTAGAGTTCA
The DNA here is from genome assembly GCF_042477335.2 of Ovis canadensis. Taxonomy (NCBI): domain Eukaryota; kingdom Metazoa; phylum Chordata; class Mammalia; order Artiodactyla; family Bovidae; genus Ovis; species Ovis canadensis. The sequence goes on along the minus strand of NC_091250.1, from coordinate 106,718,155 downwards.
AAATTATCCCTATTCTGGGATAATCCCTAGAAATACCTTAAGGGTACTAAAGTGTCTCCTTCTAAAAAGTGAATCACAGGATTTTCTTTCAGACTTCAGTCTTATGGACAAAAACTTGAACTTCCTAATTCAGCCCAAGTACAAAGCAATTAAAGGATTAAAATGGATTAGAGTTTTGAAAATCACAGGAACCCAAACTAACTCTTGCTCTTAGCTAAAAATGTTTGAAATAGCTTCTTTCGTTCTAATAGCAGTTCATAGGAATGTTTTCTCTCAGGTTAATTAGGTGTTTTACTGTCTTTTTTTCCTAGGGAAAGAGAGTGTGGTGACAGTATTTTATGAAGGGGTTTTTTTTGTTTGTTTTGTTTTAATCACAAAACACTTGTCAGACTTCCCAGTCTGTTCCCTGTGACCCTTGTACTGAGGTTGTTAAGGGAGGAAGTGATTACACTGAAGAGAGGAGACTAGGTTTGCTGCCCTGGGACCTCTGTCTAACTTGTGTCTAGTCATTGCAGTCCCAAAGAAGGGCAGTGCCAAAGAATGTTCGCACTACCATACAATTGTACTCATTTCACCTGCTAGGAAGGTTATGCTCAAAATCCTTCAAGGTAGGCTTCAGCAGTAATGTGAACTGAGAACTTCTAGATGTCCAAGCTGGGTTTTGAAATAGTAGAGGAACCAGAGATCAAGTTGCCAACATTTGTAGGATCATAGAGAAAGCAAGGAAATTGTGGAAATACATCTACTTCTGCTTCATTGACTATGCTAAAGCCTTTGACTGTGGATCACAACAAACTGTATAAAATTCTTAAAAAGATGGAATACCAGACCACCTTACCTGCCTCCTGAGAAATCTGTATGCATGTCAAGAAGCAACAGTTAGAACTGGACATGGAACAACTGACTGGTCCAAAACCTGGAAAGAAGTACGTCAAGGCTGTATATTGTCACCCTGCTTATTTAACTTATGTGCAGAGTAACTTATATGTGAAATGCTAGGCTGGATGAATCCTAAGCTGGAATCAAGATACCCGGGAGAAATAATCAACAACCACATATGGGCAGAAAGTGAAGATGAACTAAAAAGCCTCTTGGTGAGGGTGAAAGAGGAGAGTGAAAAAACTGGCTTAAAATACAACATTCAAAAAAACTAAGATTATGGCTTCCTGTCACATCACTTCATGACAAATAGAAGGAGGGGAAAGTGGAAGCAATGACAGATTTTATTTTCTTGGTCTCCAAAATGACTGCTGATGGTGACTGCAGCCCCTTGAAATCAAAAGATGTTTACTCTTTGGAAGAAAAGCTATGACAAACCTAGGTAGCATATTAAAAAGCAGAGACATCACTTTGCCAACAAAGGTGCATATAGTCAAAGCTATGGTTTTCCCAGTAGTCATGTATGGATGTGAGAGTTGAACTATAAAGAAGGTTGAGTGCCAGAGAATTGATGCTTTTAAATTGTGTTGCTGGAGAAGACCTTAAAAGTCCCTTGGACTGCAAGGAGAACAAGCCAGTCAGTCCTAAAGGAAATCAATCCTGAATATTCATTGGAAGGACTGATGCTGAAACTGAAGCTGAAGCTCTTATCCTTTGGCCACCTGATGTGAAGAACTGACTCATTGGAGAAGACTCTAAAGCTGGGAAACATTGAAGGGAAAGGAGAAGCGGGTGGCAGAGGATATGTTTAGATGACATCACTGACTCAATGGACATGAGTTTGAGCAAACTCCAAGAGATAGTGAAGGACAGAGGAGCCTGGTATGTTGCAGTCCATGGGGTTGCAAAGAATTGGATGTGACTTAGCAACTGAACAACAACAACTGCTGCCAGGGCACTGGAGTAGAGAATTAACATCCCTGAAACTGTGTGATTATGAGACAATAAAAGGTTTATGAAATTGGACTTCTGGTTTCCAATCCAGCATCAGGTGTGCAAGGAACTTGGAAGTTGTCACTCCCACTTCCACAACAACAACAATGAAAAAAGTGTGTGACACACTAAAAAATCAACAACTCATATCCTCCAGAGAATTGTGGTCACAGGGCAAACTGCTGCCTCCCAAACTGGAGAGAGGTGGATACACAGGATCGTAATTTACCCAGAGCGGAAATCCATGAGCAGAAACGTCTGCGGGAACAAGTGCAGGGGTAGAAAAACTGCAGGTGGCATTAGTGAATTGCTGCAGGCTTGGTGTGGACAAGTTTGAGAGTAAAAACCCCACAGGGTTTAGGCTTAGTGAGTTTTATGTCTAGGAGTTCTACTACTTTCTCACAGCGAATAATTGGAATAGCCATTCTGAAACATGCCTAGAGTATTCTGTTCTTCACAATGCCTGCATCAGGGAAAACTATTTCATAAGAGCCCAACAGACTAAAGTTTTGTCAGAGTCTAACACTTCTGGTGTTGGAGAAGACTCCTGAGAGTCCCTTGGACTGCAAAGAGATCCAACCAATCCATTCTGAAGGAGATCAGTCCTGGGTTTTCTTTGGAAGGACTGATGCTAAAGCTGAAACTCCAGTACTTTGGCCACCTCACATGAGTTGACTCATTGGAAAAGACTCTGATGCTGGGAGGGATTGGGGGCAGGAGGAGAAAGGGACGACAGAGGATGAGATGGCTGGATGGCATCACCGACTTGATAGATGTGAGTTTGAGTGAACTCTGGGAGTTGGTGATGGACAGGGAGGCCTGGCATGCTGCGATTCATGGGGTCACAAAGAGTCGGACACAACTGAGCGACTGAACTGAACTGAACTGAACCCTTCTGGAAGAAAGGAAATAGCCAATCCTGCCCTTTGTAACCTTGTTGTATCACCTAGGGAGTAGAAAAACAAACTGAGAAGCCCTTGTGAAAGTCTTAACTCTGGGACACAGGCTTACTAACAGGCTAAGACCTCTTTGTAGGATTACCGAATGCTTTTTCTCCCTACGTACTTTACCACCGTGTCAGTAGGACTCCTATAAAGTAACAAGGGGTTTCATCTCAAAGAACTGTATGTCTCAGATCTTATTTAAGAGGAAGTCTTTAGGGAAACTCAAAGACAACAGGGGCTACAAAAACACGGATAAAAAAATTTCAGCCTCTGATACCTACTTTAGCTTCAGCAAACACTAAACACACCTAATTCCTAGCCAGATAAAGCACACAAAAGACCTATTTACTACATTTCCTTTTATGCAGTAAAGTTTTAATTACAAGGCATACTAACAGACTGGAAAAAACACCCCAAAACAACAATGCACACAGTATGACCTGATGGAGCAAGCATCAGAATCAGCCTCAGATATGGCAGAGATTTTGAAATGATCAGACCTAGAATTTAAGACACCTACACTTCCCAGGAGGCCCTGCTGGTAAAGAATCCATCTGCCAATGCAGGAGACCCAGCTGTCATGGGTTTGATGCTGGGGTCAGTAAGATCCCCTGGAGTAGGAAATGGCAATCGACTCCAGTGTCTTGCTGGGAAAATTCTATGGGCAGAGGAGCCTGATGGGCTACAGTCCATGGAGCCACAGAGTCATTCAGACATGACTGAGTGACTGAGCATAGGTTTAATATGCTAAGGGGTCTAATGGAGAAAATGGACAATATGCAAGAATAGATGGGTACTAATAATGCCCAGGTCTTTTAGTTATACTTGGAGGAAGGGGTATGGAAAAGTATATCGGTTCCAGCTTCCTGAAAGTAGAACTCTTAACTATAACTTAAAAAACCCCCAAAAACTTCATCTTGTTTTTCTTTATCATTTGTTTCCTCTGAGTTCCTATTTGTGTATTTCTTTCTTTCTTTTTTTTTAAATGCTAAAGACTTTCCTCAGAGGTATGGTGATCCTTGGCTGTCTACTCTTATTTAAGATTGAGTCCTATAAAACTGAAGCAACCTAAATGTCCCTCAATGGACAATGGATAAAGAAGATGTGGTACCTATACTGAGTGGAATATTACTCAGTCATTAGAAGGAATGAAACTGGGTCATTTGTAGAGATGTAGATGAACCTAGTCTGTCATACAGAGGGAAGTAAGAAAGAGAAAAACAAATATTGCATATTAACAGACATATGTGGAATCTAGAAGAATGGTACAGATGAACATATTAGCAGGCAGGAACAGAGATGCAGACAGAAACAATGGGTTTGTGGACACAGGGGGAAAATGAGAGGGAGGGATGAATTGGGAGAGTATCAGTGACATGTATACCCTACCATATGTTACATAGATAGCCGGTGGGAAGCTGCATATATACCCTACCATGTGTTACATAGATGGCTGGTGGGAAGCTGCTGCAGATCCTGGGGAGCTCAGCTTGGTGCTCTGTGATGACCTAGATTGGTGGGTTGGGGGTGGTGGTTGGGAGGAAGGCCCAAGAGGGAAGGGATATATGCATACATATAGCATATGTATGATTATAGCATATGATTCACTTTGTTGTACAGCAGAAGCTAACACAACACTGAAAAGCAATTATACTTCAGTAAAAAAAAAAAAAAGAAGAAGAAGAAGAAAGAAAACTGATAAGACGTTACATCAGAGAGGTGTGGGACCTGCCCCTCATTGTAAGGTTATTGGACAGGGATCCAGCCATTTCTTAAGAGAATGTATAAACTTATTAAATGCCAATTTCTAAAGGTTTTTTCTCTTAAGATTGTCTGTTATTTCCAGCAGTCATCCTCAAATATCCTGTCTGGGGTTGAGTCTGACATTCTAGTAGCTGAAGGAGGCAGAGAGTTAACTGTCCTACTGTACAGAATTCAGACTTTTATTTCATCTCTTTGTTTGGAGTGTAGCTCCTCACTCTGTTCTCCTCTCCAGGGTTGTGCTATAGTTCCCTCGGCTCATGGAGTGTAAAGGTGATGCTGGTAGAGGCTTCTTCTGGTCTTTGATCATCAGAGCACATACATCACAGCAGAGTCATCCCCTGTTCCTGTCTCCACAGTGTTGCGAGACAATTCTCTACCGATCACGGTTTCACGTATTCTACTGTCTTAGGGGCAGAGGCATAGATAGTTTATTCTGGATAATCTTTTCCTATACCAAGTAGCCTTGGATGATAGTGTCTGTCTCTGGAATAGGGAGAAGATTTGTTTGATTCTCAGTATAATAAAGATAATACCACTCTCCAGAATGAAGACCGGGCAGGTTTCCTTGTAGCCTCCTTAACATACTGAGGTTTACTAAAATGGAGCAGCTCAGCTGTGTGCTATGGGCAACACCCATTTGCGCTGTTCCATTAGTCCCTGTGGGACTGAGAAACAAGGTAAATCAATGTGAACATGGAGATAATGTTGCCTGCTGTGCTCAGAGTGATAACATCTTTAGCCTTTGTCCCTTGTGACTCGTGTTTTCTGCTGGCACGTGTGGAACTGTGGCCGTTTAACTCATAAGCTCACAAGTAGAGTAAAATCTCAGAGGCTCAATTCTATGGTGTTTTCTATTGCTACCATACCATGTATGGGGCTCAGGAATCTTTACGAGCCTGTCTCTCTTCTATCTTCCTTGATACCTCCTTTAGTTGTTGCAGTTCTGGCCTTTCTGACTCCTTTTGGACAACTAGACGACTGGGTTGAATCCTGATGCTCTGGGACCCACAATCTCTCTTTCCTTCTCCCAGCTTGGGAATATCTTTTTTCAATATAAGGGAAATCCTTGTCCTTTCATGTTTATTCAAGCTGCTCCTTCCACTCTCATACATTCACATATCCTAAAGATTTAGGTTTTGCAAAACAAAAGCCAAAAACATCTTCTGATAATTTTCTTCATCCAACCCTACCACTCAGCTCACTGGAGACAAAGAACAGCCTCTCTGATGTCTGGGTGTGGGACAAGAAAGGGAAATTCAGGGGAAAAAAAAGGTTCCTGTGCATTACTATCTCAAAATGCCGTTCAGTCACATTTATTTTGTGTTTAACAAGTGTCTCCAGTTCTCATGCATGCTCTTTTTCATATTACTAGAATCCAAGTAATTGGATATTACACCCACCCTCCTGCTGACTTTTCCATGGGAGTTTAGTAATTCTCTAACAACTTGCAGAGAGAACAGAGCCCTCTGTGCATGAACACATGCTCAGTTGCTCAGTTGTGTCTGACGGTTTATGACCCCATCGACTGTAGCCCACCAGGCTCCTCTATCCATGGGATTCTACAGGCGAGAGTACTGGAGTGGGGTGCCATGCCCTCCTCCAGGGGATCTTCCTGACCCAGGGATGGAACCTCATCTCTCACGTCTCCTGCACCAGCAGGCGGGTCCTTTACCATCAGCACCACCTAGGAAGCTGAGGATAAGAGTCCTCTGAGGATAAGACAAATCTTGAAAAAGGAAGCAATGAAAGGCTCTATGTTTTTCTGGGAAAACAAAGAATGAGATGAGGAATGGATGGGGTAGAGATATTTGGTTTCATCTGAAAGACTGAGGAGGGGTAAGCTGGGGATGCCATCCACTGGGTTTGAGCAGTATGGGACCAGGAGGGTTAAAGAGAAAAGTCGTTCATCTACCCCTTGAGGAGATGGCCTTTGACCCCAATTCAGGAAAAAAATGGCAATAGGGAAATCATGCTTAATATTCGGCTGGAGCTAGAAAAATAAATGTGTAAATGAGAGTTGGGAGGAGGATGCTAAAGGGCTTATAATTATGTCATTTTGTGTCCTGGACTGACCCAGTGACTTCTTTGAAGGAATTGTCCTGAGTTACCCTCTTTGACATTAGGTTTCAAAAAATAAGTTAATGTTTTCCCGTTCATATTTCAAATTGAGCCATTTAGTAAATTCACTAAATTTATACATTTAGTGAAGAATGTCTTTGGATCTATGTTTTGAGGAAAGTTATCATCTCAGTCTTTTGACAGTTAAAATGAACGCTTAATTCATCCAGAGCCATTTAATCTGCTCTTCGATTTCCAGCTTGTCCTATGGCTGTTGGAAGATCATCTTCCCTTAGGGACTTCTGCACGTGGGGCAATCAGATTTCACCATCTTGAGATACATGACCTCAGACCTCTAACTCATGGACAGAAAACTGGGCCCCTTAATTGAATGCATCACCAACAGAGAAATGAAGGGACTAATACTCATACATGATTAAGCAGGTAAAATGAAATTCTTCCTGAGTCTAATCTAAAAGGCCTTTTTTTGACTAATATAGTTGATTACTTTTCACCTTTTTGATAGATTGTGGGAATATTTTTCAGGTTTGGTTGATGTCTATTTTGGTCTTTTATCAGTATGGGGCTTAGAAAGGAAAGAAGATGTAATTAAAATAGTAATCTGATTTCAGCTCCATCATTAAAATAAGGTTTCCTTGTGGTCTCCCAACTTCTGTGTTTCCTTGCCCTAACTCCTTACTCACTTGGTGCTGAGTCTCCTGCATGTACCCAGGTCTATGGTTCTCGCTCTGTTGTAGCATAATTTTCATGCAAGTTTATGTCAACAAAATATTTCCTTTCACTCTGTTTAAAAAATCCCATTCCCCACTAGCAATACAGAAAAGAAGAAAGGAAATAAGTGATTGGGGAGAGAAAAATCCTGTTTTGCCCCTTTAGAATATCTGGATTTTGTTTATTTTTGTCCTAAGTGAGATACAAAGAACCTAAGGGAGAACCACATGCTGGTAGGTGGGAGAGGTGATGGCAGAGGCAGAAAAAAGCAGAAAGGAATCTTGTTTTGGGGGAGCTGGATTCATTTGCTGAGCTTCATAACAAAACACCAGAGAGTGGGTGGTTTAAAGAACAAAAATGTATTTCTTTACAGTTCTGGAGGCTGGAAGTCCAAGATCAAAGAGTTGACTGGTTTCATTCTGAGGCCTCTCTTGCCTTGTAGATACCCATCTTCTCTCTCTGTCTTCACATAGTCTTTTCTCTGGGTGTCCACAGGTCTGTGTCCTAATCCCTCCTCTTATAAGGACACCAGTCTTATTAGATTGGAACCCACCCATATGACCCCATTTCCCCTTAACTATCTCTTTTAAAATCCTCTTTCCAAATACAGTCACACTTTGCAGTGCTAGGAGTTAGGACTTCAATATATAATTTTGGGGAAACACAATATTCAGCCTGTGGCCTTCTCTGGTGGCTCAGACAGTGAAAAATCTGCCTGTAATGCAGAAGACCTGGGTTTGGTCCCTGGGTCAGGAAGATCCCCTGGAGAAGGGAATGGCAACCCACTCCAGTATTCTTGCCTGGAAAATTCCATTGACAGGGGAGTCTTGCAGGGGTTGCAAAGGGTTGGCTATGACTGAGTGGCTAAGAACACACACACACAGACACAACACACAGACAGCCTGTGACAAGGACCTGGAGGTGGGGGAGGATGAGGAGCTGGGAAGGTCATGTGGCTTCTTTTGTGTGTTGGTTGGAGGAGAGAAATTCACCTATCTGGGGCCTGAGGACATGATACAATTTCAAGTATATGGTCTCAGCCCTTCTTCTAGTACAGTTTAAGAGCTTGAGGGTTACAGATATTCTACTTATACCTTAAAAATTTACCAAAAATGATGGGAAGAAGTAAGGATGATTTGGGGTGAATTATTTTCTTACAGTGCTTTGCACATCTTTTTTTCTCCCATGCTTTAAAATGGAGGTGTTATAGGAAAGCAAAATGACTTTCACATTTTGGAGATGAGAGGAATTGTCATTTCAGTTGCTTTAAAATCAGTGATTCTTTCCACCATTAGGGAGTTTTACATTATTCCCTTGGGAATACCTGGAACTAGTGTTTTAAAAACTCTCCCCTGGTGATTCTCATGTGTAACTGTACTGAAAGGCCAACAAGTCATAGTCTCTTTGGTGTACTACTGTCTTCTCAGGAGAGAGCAATGTGGAGACTTCTAGAATCTGGAATGGGTGCAAATCCTTCCAGGAGAATTCCTATGGGGAGGGAGATCCACGTGTGCCCAGAGATAGTCTGTGTTTTCTTTCCTTTGCAATGCACAGAATACTCACCTTGTACTCAAGAAACACACATTTGGTCTTCAAACAGATCAAGCACAGATTTGACTGGGCAAAAAATCATGGTAAGGATCATTGAGATTTGCAAACATAAAGCATGTTTTCTGTTTCTCCAATTAAACATGTAAAATGGCCTTTCCCACTTTGTACAAGTTTGTAGACATGTTTCTAATGTCATTTTGCTCATCTTTTTGAGGTAGACATTCTCTCCTGGTTCGTGTTTCCAGGCTGACCCCACCCTGGAGCAGAGAGAGATGGGTATGAGTGCCCCAGTCTTGTAGGGAGGGCCACAAGAGGAAGCTCTGGCTTCTCAACTATCATCCATGGTTTCTTGCCTTACAGCAGCATGTAGACCTTTAGTTTTAAGATCCAGAGGGACTGTAGAACCTTTCTTGAGGAGTGAACCAGGACCACATTCCAAAGACTGAGCCAAAGGACAGGTTGCCATTAGATATCAATTTTGAAAGAGTGTAACATTTTCTATAAACAGGCATAACAAGATACTCACTGGTATATTGGTGGGGGTGGGATGGAACAAAAGACGATGTCTTCCTCCATCTTTTTTCTAGAACAGGAAATTTCATAAATGCAGAGTCAAATAAAGTTCTTTTTGGATCCCCCCTTCTTTTTTTGACTTTAAAAAATAATCTCACTTATGCACTCATTTTCTTTCCTCCCTAGTGATTTTAAAGACCAAAATGTCCTCTGTAACTTATCTAGTCTGAAAAGGCAGTTGTTTATAATTCCAGAAATTAATTTACACTTTGAAATTAAAAGGCCTGATGTGCTGATCTTGACACATCCCTGAGCATCTCCACCTGAGGCTCTGCAAGCCTGCCCAAGCATGGCCTGGAGCAGGAAAAGGGCCGGGGAGGGCTCTGTCCGTGGGTCTGTGAGGTCTTTTCAGCCTGGACGGCCAGAGCATTGGCGAATTGGGATCTTCGAGAGAGTGTGAGTGTAAAATGGTGATGACATGAATGTAATTTTGAAATTTTAAAATATTCTATTAGGGACTTCTCTGGCAGTCCAGTAGCTAAGACTTCTGCAGGGGATGTGGGTTTGATTTCTGGTGGTGGGGTCTAAGATCCCACATGCCTCAAGGTCAAAAGACCAGAGCATGAAACAGAAGCAATATTGTGACAAATTCAATAAAGGCTTAAAACAAACAAACAAACAATGTTCTGTAAGAATCCAACTTTCATTCAGAATATTTGAAATGGTCCCTTCATCTCTGAATATGAATTTGGGATGTTTCGTAGGCAATCTTGTTGCCTATTTTGGGTTTGATGTTCTCTTTTGTCTCTGCTCTCTCTTCCTGAAATGTTCTTGGGTTCTTAAGCTACCCACTTCCATTCTAGTGGGGCCTGAATAGTAGTATTTCCCCCTCATAGGGACTGGCCCAGAGAGTTTTCCTCCTGGTTTATGATAAAGAAAAATGTGATAAAATTATACTGACGTTGCTATCCCCTAATCTACAAAAGTAATCAGTCTCTTGCTTATATAGCCATTTGATAAAGCTATCATAGCCCATGAGACATTTTAATTTGGCCTAAAACTAAACTGTTAAAAATTTAGCCTTTTTTTTTTTTTACCCCATCTGATAATCGTATTCAAATTCTAGGCCTTTTAATCCCTTCCTTTACTCTATCCTATTACTATGGGTATCATGAAGAAAAATTTGCATATAATGCTGGTTAATTAAAAAAAAGAAGTGTTTTAATAATCTGAGTTGGCTAGTGCCAAATTATCTTCACTAAGCATCCTGTTTCTACCCTTGCTATAAACTTCAGTCCCCACTAAGGTATGTACAGAGACATCTACCTGTATAACTATCACCAGCATTTGAGTCTGTCTGAGATGCTCCGTAACAGCTGAATAACAGCTGTTATCAGCTCACAGATAACAGCTCATCAGCTGTCAAATGAGCAAGGGACCCTTTGATAGAGCGATGAATGTTGTGGGCAAGGAGTGAATGAGAGGAATCTTGATTCTGAATGATTGAAAATGGAGTTTGTTAGTGGTGGTGGTTGGAGAGGTGGAGGTAATGATAAGAGGAATTTGAAAGATTTATTTTCTCCATCCTCACCATTATTAGGGATTTGGGTGAAAATGATATCTACTATGGGATAGAAAGCACCTCTATTTCTTCATCAGAGAATCACCTCTGTTCTTGGACAGAAAAGTGGATCATTCATAGACCATGTTTATGTTATGAATCTGGTTTTGAAAGACATGCACTGTATTGTAAACCTTCCCTTGCTGTTTTAGGAGGAGAATCAGGGAAGAAAAGACTGAAGGAAATCTCCACTTTCTCTAGCTGGTGGGGCCTCCAGGGAGGGTGGAGGCTGGGCAGTGACATTTTGATCTCAAAAATTACAGCTTGCTTTTTTGTTTGTTTTTCAAATGAGGACACGAAATGAGTAAAAACAAATCACCAAAAGTGACTTTGGTTTTCACTGGGAGGAAATTTATTATTTCAAATGTTTTATAATGAAAAATCCAGCTTCACTCTTTTGTATTGTCTGTCCTAAATCTCTCCTTTCTAGACTTACCAAGTAAAGGGTACAGCTTTTAGCCTTTCATTACCAGCCATGGAAGAGAATCCTCCCTAAGGGACATCATTCCTATGGAAAGAAAAATGAATGACAGACAAGAGCTTCTGTACCCAGAGTAAATCCCATCTGTAACATATCCAAGCCTGACCCCTGACCCTTGAAAAGAAAAATGGGCTTTTAATAGAGCCCACACATAGAATAATGAGAGGGCTAATGTAAGCTCAAGATCAATGAAAGAAAATCAAAATTTAGGAAACCTAAGTTCTTTTTTTTTTTTCTAATTTTTTTTTCTAAGTTCTTCCCATTGCTGAAAACTTAAGAAAGAAACTTTTCCTCATCTTGAAGAGTAGAAAGAAGTTGACACCTTGTCTTCATGAATCACAAACAGAAGCCCTCATATAAAATGGTAATTTACAATCAGAACTTATCTACCATATTTCCTTTAGCTTTACCCTAAAATGGGAACAGTAGGATTCCCCCATCCATGTAGGGATTCTAACTTGGGTGAGGTTTAATATTAGACTAGTGGTATATGCACAGAAAAACTTCAAGATCAAGAATAAAGTGTGCTGGTGACCTCAGTGGAAAGGAGATCCAAAGAAGAAGGGATCCACATATACATATAGCAGTAAAGAGTCCATCTGCCATGCAGGAGACACAGGTTCAATCCTTGGGTTGGGGAGAACCCCTGGAGAAGGAAATGACAACCCACTCCAGTATTCTTGTGTGGGAAATCCCATGGACAGAGAAACCTGTCCTCTGTCCACCTGACTTACATGTCATATGGTCACAAAGAGCTGGACATGACTTAGTGACTAAATAACAATAGCTGATTCACTTTGCTGAATGGTAGAAACTAACACAACTTTGTAAACTAAATAAACTCTAATAAAATTAATTAAAAAAAGAATAAAATGTGTTCTAGTCCTTTATTCTGGATTTTCATATTGAGACATTTCTTTTCCTTAAAGCAACAGTTATTATGGTGTATAAAATTAAAGAACTAAAACATATTCCACAACAATAATCATGACATTTGAAAAAATAGGACACAAAGAAAAAAAATCTCTCCAAGGAAATCTTCCTGAGAGCTCATCTTGAATATAAAACTGTTACAACCCAAGGTACCGACCGAGGGTAGAGGGCAGTGTGGAGGCAGAAGAAGCAGTGGGAGGGAACAATTCTGTTCTTGACATTGGAGTTGGTCAGGGCAGACCCTGGGGTTTTTCTCGTCTTTGAATAGAGGACATGGAATGTCATTTCCATGGTCCAGGAAGAATTGTGACCTAGGGAATAAGAGGGAATATATTCCGTTTCTCACTTCCCTTCTATGTTGGCAAAATTGCAAGAATTTCAGCAACACACTGGGTTTCTGAAGGTGAAAGTCATGTGGAACACTGATTGAACTGAACTCAGATCTGGAAAACTAGGAAGTACTATAACTCTCTTGGGTATATAGACTTATTTTTGAAGTTATTACATAACTATGTAAATTATGTGTAATATAAAAGATATCTTTTAACCTAAAAGTGCAACATATACATTTATTTCTTTTTATTATCTTTCTAAAATGAAAAGATTTTCTGTGACAAAGATAAGATTGTTGTAAATATATAACTATATATACATATAACTAAAAATAGTTATATGTATATATATATCTATTTTTATATATACGGAGAGAGGAGAAATGTTCTGCCGATGAGATATTTAGTAAGGTTCAAGTTAACTCTCTGTGTACCGTTCCTTCCAACTTTCCCTTCACTTCTCTACTTCCAGATCCATGAGATATCTCATGATTACATAGAAATCCTTTCCCTACAGTTCTTACCTCACCATTCTCAGAATGATTCCCTAAAGTCTCCCGTGATAGACCAAAGTCTGGCCTCTAACCTGTGAACAGAAAACTGAACTCCTTAATGTGATTTCTGCTTACAATATTCATTGGGCAACTCTAAATCCTTAAATATTGCATTATCTGTGTAGGAGACCCACTTATATCCCTTCTTATGTTTAGTGCATTTTAAATAGTCTCTTTTCTTCATTTTGTCTTTTATTATATAGCTAATTTTACTATGTTTTCTTTTGCAATTACTCTCTGTCCTAAATGATATGACTTTAATGGTCTTGAGGATTAAGTCTTACAACTTCTAGAGTCTGATGGGTTTCTCTCTACTTTCCCAGTTTCCTGGGGTATGCATGATGCGTTTCACATATGGAGAAGAGAGAAAGTCAATGTCTGTGTTAGTTACTTTTTTTTTTTTCAGCCTCAAACTCCAGAATCTATAAAAAGAGCCCAGAAGCAAATTCTGTGCAAAGAGTCACTTCTAAGAATACCAGGATAAAAATTGGATGAAAGAAAGTTATATGAAGAAAAGGATAAGTGAGAGGAGGAAGTGTTGAAGAAAATTTCAAGTCAGAGGGAGCTAGAAATTCTAGTTTGGACAGGTGGTGGGGAGATGGAAGTCCCTCCAATGTATCTTGCCCTTAGGGTGGGGAAAAATGATACAACCCAGGAAGGAATGGTCCCTAGGAAGCCCAGTGACTGAGAAAAACCAATGGGACAGGTTGGGTGGAGACCCACCTGTTACCATGTTTATGAGACCGTTGGATGATTACTTATAGACTTTCCAAAGGCATCTGTCAGCTGAAATAGCTGTAGTTAGGAATGCTTGAAAAGGCTTCAGGGAACACTCGAGTAGCCATGAGAGCATGTAGGACCCAGATCTTGGCTTCTAAATATTATTCTCCACTGAAAGAACACAGGGCTCTTTTGAGAAGTGGCTAACTCAGAGTCTGGAACAGAAAAAGTGCAATGAGAACATGGAACATTTCTTGTGCCAAAATGCAGGGAAGTGCTCAGAGGAGGAGGGGGGGGGCACGTGCAAAGGACAAAGGAGGAAGCTTGAAGGGGCTGCCACTGGCCAAATCTGGGACAATTCAAGCATCATAATGACTATAGTAATGGAGTATAGCCCAAAGAACAAAATAAAAATCCTTGAGTCTATGCTAACATAAGTCAATGAATAAACAAATAAGAGGGGGAGAAGAAATTTTTCTTCCTTATAGTAGAATTCCAATTAACAAAGTCAAAAAGATGATGGAGTTAGAAAAACCACCTCTTGGCAGCCACTACAATGATAATTGTTTCAGGCAAAAATCAACAATGACTCCTAAAACCAGAGGGTGAAAATATGATGAAGTATCTCCCCATGATACACTTACTAATTTCAAAGAAAGTAGGAGAAGGCAATGGCACCCCACTCCAGTTCTCTTGCCTGGACAATCGCATGGACGGAGGAGCCTGGTGGGTTGCAGTCCATGGGGGCGCGAAGAGTCAGACACGACTGAGAGACTTCCCTTTCACTTTTCACTTTCATGCACTGGAGAAGGAAATGGCAACCCACTCCAGCTTTCTTGCCAGGAGAATCCCAGGGACGGAGGAGCCTGGTGGGCTGCCATCTGTGGGGTCGCACAAAGTGGAACATGACTGAAGCGACTTAGCAGCAGCAGCAGCAGTGTGTTCACAGTGGAGAAAACTGACATACACCATTTTTTGAAGGATGTTTTATTTATTTGTTTTATTTTTGGCTGTGCTGGGTCTTCATTGCTGTGCAGGCTTTTCTCTAGTTGTGGCCAGCGGGGGCTACTCTCCAGTTGCCAATCACAGGCTTCTCACTGTGGTGGCTTCTCTTGATGCGGAGCATGGGCTCTCGGGTAAGAGGGCTTCAGTAGTTGCAGCTTGTGGTCTTGGTAGTTGCAGTTTCTGGGTTCTAGAGCTCAGGCTCAGTAGTTGAGACACACAGGCTCAGTTGCCCTGAGGCATGTGTGATCTTCCTAACCCAAGGATCAAACCCGGATCTCCAGGATTGGCAGGTGGATTCCTACCCACTGTGCTACCAGGGAAGCCTCTGCATAAATCACCTTAGAAATGGGACACATGGACACTGTGTGCCACCTGAGGCCACAACAACGTGTCTATAATGTTCTTGACAAAAGTACTTACTCTGAACCTAATCATCAGGAAATATCAGATAAACTCAATTAAGGAACAGTCTACAAAATAAGTAGCTTAAAATCTTCAAGCTATCAAAGTTATGAACTACAAAAAAGAATGAATGGTTCTAGATTAAAGAAGATCGAAGAGGTATGACAACCAACTGTAACTGGTGATCCTGGATTTACTTCTGGACTATTTAAAGTGCATTAATGGGACAATTAGCAAACTCTGTTCAAGATCTGTCTACATTCATGTAACAACACTAGTATTATTAATAATGATAATGGTATTGCATCCATGTTAATTTCTTGATTTTGATGATTGCACTGTGATTATGTATGAAAATGGGCTTCCTTGGTAGCTCAGATGGTAAAGAATGCCTGCAATTCAGGAGGCCCAGGTTCAACCCCCGGGTTGGGAAGATCCTCCGGAGAAGGGAATGGCCACCCATTTCAGTTTTCTTGCCTGCAGAGTTCCATGGACAGAGAAGCCTGGCAGGTTATACAGTCCCTGGTGTTGCCAAAAGTCAGAGATGACTGAGGGACTAACACTTTATGCATGAAAATCTCTTTATTTTTGGGAAATACAACTGAAGTATTTAAAGGTAAGGTGACATTCTGTCTAAATCTTACAAGTGTTTCAGAAGATAAATACTATCAATGGATATAAGAGAACGATAAAGCAAATGTGATAAAATAATAATATTTGAGGAATCTTGGTGTTGTGCAGTGGGAAGTCTTTGTCTTATTTTAAGAACTTCTCTCCCTGGAAGTATGCAATTATTTCAAAACTGTGACTCTATAAAGGCCTTAGGGCTTCCCTGGTAGCTCAGCTGATCAAGAATCTGCCTGCAATGCAGGAGACCCTGGTTGATTCCTGGGTTGGAAAGATCCCCTAGAGAAGGGATAGGCTACCCACTCCAATATTCTTGAGCTTCCCTGGTGGCTCAGATGGTAAAGAAACTGCCTGCAATTCAGGAGACCTGGGTTCGATCCCTGGGTTGGGAAGATCCCCTGGAGGAGGGCAAGGCAACCCACTCCAGTGTTCTTGCCTGGAGAATCCCATGGACAGAGGAGCCAGGTGGGCTACCGTCCATGGGGTCACAAAGAGTCAGACACGACTGAGTGACTAAACACAGCATAGAACAACACATAAAGGCCTTAGCGAGGCAGTTTTAAAAGTGTCAGTTCTACAGTCATAGGTAACGTAGCTTTTTAAATAATTTATTTTTAATTAGAGGATAATTATAATATTGTGATGGTTTCTGTCATACATAGACATAAGTTGGCCACAGGTATACATATGTCCTTCCCCTCTTGAATCCTCTTCCTACCTCCCTCTGTCCCCATCCCTCCAGGTTGTCACTGAGCATTGGCTTTGGGTTCCTTGTGTTACACATTCAACTCTCACTGGCCATCTATTTTATGTATGGTAATACATATGTTTCAATGCTAGTCTCTTAAGTCATCCCACCCTCTTCTTTCCCTACTGTTCTCTATGTCTGGGTCTCCTTTGCTTCCCTGAAAGTAAGATCTTCATTACTATCTTTCTAGATTCCATACATATGCATTAATATATGATATTTGTCTTTCTCTTTCTGACTTACTTCATTCTGTATAATAGCTTTATATAATGTTGGGCTAGAGATTCCAGGGATAAAAGGAGACAAGTTTAAAATGTAAAGACAGGGTTTCTGGACTCTGGGGAAGATTACATTTCTTTTATAATAAAAAACCAAATGATAAAAAAAATAGGGCAAAATATATTCTGCAAGTCTGAAGACAACAAAAATGTCAGGTTTAACAATAAGAATTGTGGATGAAAATGATCTAAAAATGTAAATACAGTTTGAAAGCGTATATTTGTTATAAATGTGCTCTAATAATAATGTTCAGAGGCACCCATCTCCTTACTGTCATTAGTATGATGTCTGGGGTTTGTCAAGTCAGAGAGAGATGAGAAATTTGCAGAATTCAATCAGATGCTACTTAAATATCTGTAAGATTTCTGTGGGAGCCCACAGAAAAATATGAAATGTGTTCAGAATGAAACCAGGCAGTAAATGGATTAGTGAAATCTAATCAGGCACGGAAACAATCTTGGTGGGGATTTGCAGACTCAAATCAGATTGAAGAAATAGAAAATGTGTAACTTGAATTCAGGGGACCATGGAGCTGACCCTATTTGGAGGGCATGGGCTCAGAATTCCTCTTGGCAGAGAGGCTCAATGAAAAAGGTCCCTTTGTCCTTCAATGGCCTGTGGAAATTCAGTTCTGGCCAAAGCCTTTGTCCAAAAAGCAGCCTCAGTACACTCAGACTGTCATGCAATTCACTTAAGATGGCATACTCTAACTCCATTTCTTTGTGTGTATACAAAATTCATTTCACCCAAGGGAAACATAATCTTAGAGATAATGTGTGCATGTGTGGGCGTCCCCATGGCTCAGTAGGTAAAAAACCCGCCTGCAATGCTTGGATGCAGGAGACTCAGGTTTGATCTAAAATCATAATAGTAATTTTTTCCTGCTAATTAAGCTAGACTAGGTGCAGATTTGGATTTAAAGAAAATTGAATACATTATACACATCAGCCTTGTGATTCTTATTTAAAACATGTAATTCAGTAGCTGATTTAAACTTATGATTTTAAGTTAAAGAAATTGAATATTTTACTAAGTTTGTAAATATTATTGACTAACAGAGGTTAGAATTCCCTGTATTTTAAATTTGACATATTGAATTTTGCTAAATTTTTAAGGGCTTTGAAGATTTTCCTTATCAATTCAGTTCAGTTCAGTCCAGTCGCTCAGTCATGTCCGACTCTGCGACCCCATGAATTGCAGCACGCCAGGCCTCCCTGTCCATCACCAACTCCCGGAGTTCACTCAAACTCATATCCATTGAGTCGGTGATGCCATCCAGCCATCTCATCCTCTGTCATCCCCTTTTCCTCCTGCCTCCAATCCCTCCCAGCATCAGAGTCTTTTTCATTGAGTCAAATCTTCGCATGAGGTGGCCAAAGTACTGGAGTTTCAGCTTTAGCATCATTCCTTCCAAAGAACACCCAGAACTGATCTCCTTTAGAACGGACTGGTTGGATCTCCTTGAAGTCCAAGGGACTCTCAAGAGTCTTCTCCAACACCACAGTGCAAAAGCATCAATTCTTCGGCACTCAGCCTTCTTCACAGTCCAACTCTCACATCCATACATGACTACTGGAAAAACCATAGCCTTGACTAGACACAGCTTTGTTGGCAAAGTAATGTCTCTGCTATTTAATATGCTATCTAGGTTGGTCATAACCCTCTATGAAGATGTACAAGGCCTTTTAGAACTAACACGCAAAAAAGATGTCCTTTTCATTACAGTGGCGTGGAATGCAAAAGTAGGAAGTCAAGAAACCCCCAGAGTAACAGACAAATTTGGCCTTGGAATATGGAATGAAGCAGGGCAAAGGCTAAGAGAGTTTTGCCAAGAAAATGCACTGGTCATAGCAAACACCCTCTTCCAACAACACAAGAGAAGACTACACATGGATGTCACCAAATGGTCAACACCAAAATCAGATTGATTATATTCTTTGCAGCCAAAGATGGAGAAGCTCTATACAGTCAGCAAAAACAAGATCAGGAGCTGACTGTGGCTCAGATCATGAACTCCTTATTGCCAAATTCAGACTTAAATTGAAGAAAGTAGGGGAAACCACTAGACCATTCAGGTATGACCTAAATCAAATCCCTTATGATTATACAGTTGAAGTGAGAAATAGATTTAAGGGTCTAGATCTGATAGATAGAGTGCCTGATGAACTGTGGACGGAAGTTCATGACATTGTACAGGAGACAGGGATCAAGACCATCCTCATGGAAAAGAAATGCAAAAAAGCAAAATGGCTGTCTGGGGAGGCCTTACAAATAGCTGTGAAAAGGAGAAGCGAAAAGGAAAGGAGAAAAGGAAAGATATAAGCATCTGAATACAGAGTTCCAAAGAATAGCAAGGAGAGATAAGAAAGCCTTCCTTAGCAATCAATGCAAAGAAATAGAGGAAAACAACAGAATGGGAAAGACTAGAGATCTCTTCAAGAAAATTAGAGATACCAAGGGAACATTTCATGCAAAGATGGGCTTGATAAAGGACAGAAATGGTATGGACCTAACAGAAGCAGAAGATATTAAGAAGAGGTGGCAAGAATACACGGAAGAACTGTGCAAAAAAGATCTTCACAACCCAGATAATCATGATGGTTTTCTTTATGGTAGCATTCAAAAGGTGCTTTGGAAATATGCGATTATATAAAATATGTAAATGTAGTAAAATGTTTGTGTATTAGTTGCTCAGTTGTGTCTGACTCTTTGCAACCCTATGGACTGAGCCCGCCAGGCTTCTCTGTCCCTGGGATTCTCCAGGCGAGAATACTGGAGTGGGTAGTCATTTCCTTTTCCAGGGGATCTTCCTGATCTAGGGATTGAACGCTGATCTCCCACATTGCAGGCAGATTCTTTACCCTCTGAGCCACCAGGGAAGCCCAATAAAATGTTTAAGGGATCTTAAATTTAAAACAGAACCTAAACACACTGAGCTGATCAAAGATTAATCAAATATTTGATTTGACTTCTTGGGAGTGACTGTTGAAATTATTTCATTCTTTAAATTTATTTTTTCTAGTTTTATTGAGATATAATTGACATATTATACTAGTTTAAGATGCACACCACAATGATTTGATGCCTGTATGTTGCAGAATGACTACCACAAACTGTTTAGCCAGTAGCCATCATCTCACATAGTCACATTTTTTTTCTTGTAGTGAGAACTTTAAGATCAATTCTAATGGCGATGTTCAAATACACAGTGACAAATTGTTGGCTGTAGTCAGCATGCTGTTTATTTTATCCCCAGAATTAATTTCTTGTATAGCTGGGAGTTTGTACCTTTTAATCACCTTCACCCATTCACCTATCTTCCACCCCTGCCTCTGACAATCACCAATCTGGTCTATGTTTCTATGAATTTAGTTTTTTTAGATTCTGCATGTAAGTGAGATCATAGAGTGTTTGTTTTTCTTTGAATTAGTTCATTGAGCAAAATATCTTCAAGGTCCATCCATTTATAAATAGAATAAAACATAAAAACTGAAATTAAAAGCTCAGGGAAAATTATATTTCTGACTTGGTTACTTTAATAAACTGAATAATAATTAGAAAAAAACCCCAAACATCCTGAGTTGTTGAAGTAGCAACTCAGAAAAACCACATTGACACCTACAATAAATCTCATGCAGACAAATTTAAGGAAATTTATCTTTGAAATGGAAAGTGAATTTATAAATAAAACATTAACAACGGTGAACTAAAATGCCCATTAAGATATTTAAAGATGTATAATGTATACCAAATGTTCAAATGAAACTTGTTATTGGTGAAATAAGCTACACAACACATGGAAAATATACATAACTACCTCTTTGCTTCTCCAAACCTAGATTTTATCCATAAGTAGTCATGTCATTGAAAATAGAAAAGGAATAAATAAACTAGAAACCAGATGTAATATGCTTC
Organism: Ovis canadensis; assembly: GCF_042477335.2. Taxonomy (NCBI): domain Eukaryota; kingdom Metazoa; phylum Chordata; class Mammalia; order Artiodactyla; family Bovidae; genus Ovis; species Ovis canadensis. The sequence continues at coordinate 106,697,104 of NC_091250.1, read as the reverse complement.
ATTATCATTCATAAATGTGGAATTCTGGCATAGATAAACTATATGGAAATCAAGAAAATGGATGCCAGGTAGGTCCAAAGTCCTATAACAAATTAATATAGAACATCTGGGGAAAAGTTTTATTTTTTTCAGTGAGGTCAATACTTTTATACGAAGTAACAAAACATAGGCTCAAGGTGAAACTTTTTACATACTATTGAGGGTGCACTTTATTTATTTAGCCACAAGGCTTATGGAATTTCAGTTCCCTGACCTGACTGAACCCAAGCCACAGCAGTGAAAGCCCAAAATTCTAACCACTAGGCCATCAGGGAACTCTCAAGTGTACACTTTAAAAAGGAAAACAAAAAAGGATTTAAATCAAAGGATTGTAGTAACAAAAATTGCAGAAGTCTTAATCTAAAATCAGGACAGAAATAAATTCCTTTAAAAAGAATACAAAATAGATGAGTGTACTAATTAGGAGGCTGTTGGCGTTCAGTTGCTCAGGCGTGTCCAACTCTGCAACACCATGGACTGCAGCACGCCAGGCTTCCCTGTCCTCCACTGTCTCACAGAGTTTGCTCATACTCATGTCCATTGAGTCAGTAATGCCATCCGACCATCTCATCCTCTGCCTCCCATTCTCCTCCTGCCCTCAATCTTTCCCAGCAGCAGGTCTTTTCTAATGAGTTGGCTCTTTGCATCAGGTGGCAGAAGTATTGGAGCTTCAGCTTCAACATCAGTTTTCCCAATCAATATAGTTAGGAGGTAGATTCAGTTCAGTTCAGTTGCTCAGTCGTGTCCGACTCTTTGCAACCCCATGAATCGCAGCATGCCAGGCCTCCCTGTCCATCACCAGCTCCCGGAGTTCACTCAGACTCACGTCCATCGAGTCAGTGATGCCATCCAGCCATCTCATCCTCTGTCATCCCCTTCTCCTCCTGCCCCCAATTCCTCCCAGCGTCAGAGTCTTTTCCAATGAGTCAACTCTTCGCGTGAGGTGGCCGAATTACTGGAGTTTCAGCTTTAGCATCATTCCTTCCAAAGAAATCCCAGGGCTGATCTCCTTCAGAATGGATTGGTTGATTAAGTTAATGTAAAAGAGACCCCAAGTTACAGCGGATTGAACCATTTATGCTATTTTTTGATTGGTATACAATCCCAAGGGAGGGGAGCCAGGGCTGCTACAGGAGCGCTGCTCTGTGAGATTCTCCAGAGAACCAAGCTCCCTCTGCCGCTTCTCTGTCTGAACATTGCTCTCAGCCACATGGTCTGAGTTATCGTGCCACCAAATCTACAGTCTAAGCTTCAGGTCAGAGGAGGACAGAAAGAGATGGTTCTCTTCTTAAGGATACAATCTAGAAGTGGTGTGGTGCGCATCACTTATATCCACACCCCATAGCCAGAACTCGGTGACATGGCGCTACCAAACTGGATGAGAGGCTGGGAAATGTTGTCTTTATTCTAGTGACTGAGTGAGCCCAGCTGGAATTCTATTGCACTGGGAGAGGGGAAGAATGGATTGTTGTTGTTTAGTCACCAAGTCAGGTCTGACTCTTTGTTACCCCTTAGACTGTAGCCCGCCAGGCTCCTCTATCCATGGGATTCTCCAGGCAAGAATACTGGAGTGGGTTGCCATTTCCTTCTCCAGGGGGTCTTCCCACCCTAGGGATCAAACCCACGTCTCCTGCATTGGCAGGTGGATTCTTTACCACTGAGCTACCAGGGAATAATGGATATTGGGGAACAATTGGCTGTATCTGTGACAGTGAACAACATACACCTAAAGAGAGAAAGTCCTTTGTCCCTTTACATCACCACCACTGGGCTTTGAGGTTCATGTTGCCGCATTTCCCTGATAGTGCCTGAGAGTGGGGATGGGGATGTAAAAGGGATTTCTCAAGATATTTTGATCATGCACAGGTTCTTAGAGACAGATCTGGCTTGTGTTTAGACTAACCAGTGTTACCAATATTGAGGGTTATTTATAGAAATTTAAAACTGTTTCTGTCTAGGGGAAAGTCTGATTTTTTGAGAGGCAAACTGCCTGTATATAAGATAGAGTTCAACACTATGCTGTCAGATTGGAGGGTGGTTTGGAGGAAGGGAGGAGAGGAAGAAGTAGTGGATGGTGAATTTTATTTGATTAGGACTTTCTGAAGGAGAGTGATAGGGAATAAGAATGTTTCAGTATTAAAAGAATCTTTCCTCTGAGAGTGAGGGAGGAGGATTGTTTGGAATAGTAGAAACAGCAAACATTTAATGTGTTTTAGGAACTGTTTAGAAGCTTCAATTGAATGCACTTGATTCTTACAATGACTGTGAATTAAGTACCATTATTATTAGCATTTTGCAAAGAGGATACATGGGGCATCAAGTTATTAATCAAGGACATACACATGGTTGAAACTAGAATTTGAACCTAAGCATTCTGGTTTCAGTATCTGCACATGTACCTGCTGTATTGCATTACTCAGCAACATTTTTTATTTTTGTCTTTTAATTTTATGTTGGGGTATAGCTGATAAACAATGTTGTGACAGTTTCAGGTGAAGAGTGAAGGGAACCAGCTATACATATACACGGATTCATTCTCCCCCAAACTCCCCTCCCATCTGGGCTGCCACAAAAACACTGAGCAGAATTCTCTGTGCTATATAGTAGGACCTTGTTCGTTATCTATTTTAAATATAGCAGTATATATATGTCCATCCCATGCTCTCTAACTATCCCTTTCCCCCCAGCCTTCCCCACAGGCAACCACGAGTTCTATCTCTGTGAGTCTGTTTCTATTTTGTAAACAAGTTCATGCGTATCATTTCTTTTTAGATTCTGCACATAAGGTTTGTCATACGATATTTCTCCTTCTCTGTCTGACTTATTTCACTCAGTATGACGATCTCTAAAACCATCCACGTTTCAGCAACCTTTTTTAAAGAAAGGAAATCATCTTATGTTTATCCCAGTCCAGACTGTGCATAACTCAATGTTGGGAAACATGGCTGTCGTGCTGAAAGCCTAGGCTAGGATAAAAACTGGATTGTGAGTTAACAGGAGGTGGGGCCTGAGAGTGAAGGAGTTCAGTGAAAAACAACCTTCAAGAAGATAAATCGTCTTTCCTGAAGCAAGGAGCGTCAAACCAGGGTTCACAGTCCTGGCCAATATCCCTGGATATTCTGGTCATTTTCTATTTCGTTAACTCGGGCAGTGCACTTAGCCTAGTGCTAGAAAACTTTCCTTTGGTAAACTTCCCTGTGCCTCAGTCTTTGCATCTATGAACTGGAAATACTTCTTATCCCCACAGGCATATTGTAATAGAAATAAATGCTGGAAAGTCTTTGGAGATTTTGATCATAGCATTTAAAGCAGTCACTCCAAGTAGTCACATTAGTTCTATAAAGAATGGATTGCCTAACAAGCACACAAGTGTCTGATAAATGCCAGAGGTCCTGGCAAAAGCATAAAGCAGTGAAGAAGAGATGAGTGGAGAACTATAGAAAGATATAGTTTTAACTACAGGAACAGCTGGTTGTTTAGTGATGGAGGAATAAGGCTTAGAATGCGAGTGCTGGCTTCAGACTTTTCAAGTACATAATCAAGGTGGTTGATAATTTATTGGCCTTCTTCATAAGAGAACTAACATGAAGCTTCAACAACCCCTACCCAGGAGGACTCTGAATGTGATAGCGCCAATCCAAATTCTCTGGATTTCTTGATTCTGTTAGCACAGAAACATTTGGGAGGTGCTGGGTTTTGGGGTTGAGGCTGTTGTCCATTTTTAAGGGCAGCTTTCCTCTGTGCACAGATATTTAACTAATATGTGTAAAAGGTAACATCATCAAGCGGTGAGCAGGGATGTTTGGGATCATTCAGCTTTGATTTGATTTCTCTGGTCCCTCCCATCAGCCAAGTGACCTTGAATAAATGACTCATCCTCTCTACACTTCCCTGACTATAAAATGAAAATAAGAGGCCCTACCTCTTTAGATTGTTGGGAGGGTTATGAGTGGGCATGCTCAGTTGTGTCTGACTCTTTCCAACCCCATGGACTGTAGCCCACCAGGCTCCTCTGTCCATAAGATTCTCCAGGCAAGAATACTGGAGTGGGCTGCCATTTCCTCCTTCAGGAGATTTTCCCAACCCAGGGATCGAACCTATGTCTCCTATGTTGGCAGGCAGATGCTTTACCACTGAGCCACCTGGGAAGTCCCTGAGAGGGTTACAGGAACATGTAAAGTGCTTAACACTGTGATGGAGTGCTAAAATCATGTTAGATATTATTTTTAATACTATCACTTGCTGGAGAAAACTCTTGAGAGTCCTTTGGACAGCAAGGAGATCAAAACGGTCAATTCTAAAGAAAATCGACTCTGAATATTCATTGGAAGGACTGATATTGAAGCTCTAACACTTTGGCTACCTGATGTGAAGATTGAGGGCAAGAGGAGAAGCGGGTGACAGACGATGAGATGGTTGGATGGCATCACTGACTCAATGGACATGAGCTGAGCAAACTCCAGGAGATAGTGAAGGAAACTTGGTTGCTGCAGTCTATGGGGTCACACAGAGTCTGATACGACTAAGCATGTGTCGTGAATGCTAACAATAACTCTTAGGAGAACAACACTCTTAGGAGACCACTCAGCAAGGGGCTACACAGAGCTTATGGGACTACCAGCTACCCATGTGTCTTCCATGAGCATCTGCAAAAGAGATGATTGATTACCCAAACTGTGGCAAAGTCCCTGTGTCTACAGCAAGACCTAGGGATAGGAATGTGAGTTAGCCAAAGCAATCTATAACAATTTTGAAGTTCCTGGCACATGTTGGAGCTACAGAGTATCTTGATGCTTATGGGAAAATCTTGCAACTGTTCTGCTATAATTATATGTAAATCGGAGACTTGGCACTGGCACATTTCCGTTTAGCAAATGTGTCTAAATAAATTGATCTGCCTCGTCTAAGACAGCATGGATATCTCCAACCATTAGTATTTTTCTGCCACTGGGTTGAATTTTGTCTAGCCTGGTGTAATTCCAGGCAGCAGGCCATTGTCCCAAATGCATTTCTGATTGATTTTCTGCCTAACAACTGACAACTTAACTTTTCAGCAGGAGGTCTGAGCTCAGGCCTCCTTTTTAATGCTTCAGAATGTAATATGATCCTGATGGATGGTTCTGAAGAACAACTGGCTTTTATGATGGAAAAGAAAGTGTAAGACTTGGTTCCCAAACACACACTGACTTCTTCCATATGGACTACATTACTGTAAATTAGAGAAGAGTGGGGGTGGGGAAGAGGATGGTTGCTTTTATGGGAAAGGTCAGGATTTAATTCTATCATTATCTTCTTGCTTATAATTTAAAGTCCTCTGCTCCCACTTGAAGTCAATGATTTATGAAAGTGCTTGGTGAAGGTGGTTGTGTAATATACTTGACTCCTTATAACTTTGCAAAAGGCATTTAGAATCCTATTTTTAAAACCTGATTTTAAGCAGTTATCAACAGTCATAAATTGTTTAGTAGTTAGTTTTGGTGCTGTATGATACAGCTTGTATTTTGTCTGAAATAAATGTGATTCTAGAGACTTGATTCTAATTAAACAGGCTGGTTCTTGAGGGTTTCTCCAACCAGCAGTTGCATTTGATATTTGCATCCAAGTCATTCCTGCAGGATGGAAGCTTCTTGGACAAGCCTCCAAGTCAATCAAAAGGATTACCAGGATATTAATCCCTAATATTAAATCCCCAGCTGTTGGTAAACATATATGAGCTATGCTTCTAAATTATCACAGTTGAGTGACTCTTGAGTTTAAAGTTCCTTTTAAGTGGCAGATGGAATTCCATTTGGTTTAACTACTTTTAAGTCCGCAGGAGTCTGGGTTCTATTTAGGTGGTCAACCTAGAAAAATCTAATGGTAAATTCATATTAATCAGTACCAATGGATATAGAATGGGTTCAGTCCCTGGATTAGGAAGATATCCTGGAGAAGGAAGTGGCAACCCACTCCGCTATTCTTGCCTGTGAAACCCCGTGGACAGAGGAGCCTGGTGGGCTATAGTCTATGGGGTTGCAAAGGAGTCAGACATGACTTGGCGACTAAACAACAACAAAGCAGAAACATACCAAAACCTGATGTTCCGTTTTCCAAGCCTTTGTTTATGCTGCTTCTCAGTCCAGACAGTTTTCCTCCATTCTCGTCTCATATCTCAATCCTTCCAAATTCACTTCATAATCCACTGTGGAGTCCTGGTTACTTTGTCCCTATGACCTCTTCTGTTTTTCACCAGCTAATACATTTGTGGTCTGCACCATTCAACTCAGTTTATAATTATATTATGTCTCATGTGTCTCTCTTATTAATATTTGTACATTGGCTCTTCCTCTCTCAGATGCAGTTCCTTAATGGCAGGGATGTTATTTCATACTGTCCTTCTCTCCTTAAAGGTGTCCAGCTCAGTGTCAGCCAAACATCCACAAACCAAGCATTGATGTACAATTTAAAACATAACTATTGGGACTTCCTGGCACTCCAGTGGTTAGGTCTCCATGCTTCCATTGCAAAAGGCATGGCTTCCATCAGGGATCAGGGAACTGAGATCCTGCATGCCACTCAGTACAGCCAAAAAAGAACAAAGAGAAACCCCCGAACTATAATTATTGGAAACTTTTGCAAAATGTCAAAAACTTGAGAGTTTTACATTTTAAGCACGTATCAGTTGATACCTTAATTGGAAATTAACACTTCTGCTGGGAGAAAGGATGGCACAAATAGGGCTATGCAGAAGGACAAGATGGGTTTCACCTACCTTATACTGTTGTCTTTATTTCCCCGGATCTTTTAGAGCAGACACAGTAGATCAGTCAGAGAAAGCATCTCCGTAGATATTTCACCAGAGAGAATTCAACACCAGAAACTGTTTAAACAACTGTTGGAAACTGGAAAAGCCAAAAGTGGACACTAGGGTATCACAGATATATTAATGGCAGGAAGTACTTCCACCCACGGTCCTGGGTGAACCAAGTGAAAAGATTATGGTGATGAGAACCTAGAAGCTAGGAGGAGAGTTCCAATAGAATTGCTAGCGGGGGCAAGGTGAGATGGTTCTGAGGATGACAAAAAAAGATACTGGAACCTGGGACCCACTGCCTTGCCAGGGCATAAAGCCTTTGCTGAGGGTACTGACTAAATAGCAAGCAAACACGGAGGAACAGGATCGGCTCCTCTTCCCTAGCCTTCCAGCCTCTGTTTAGTGCCCCCTCTTGATAAGAACCTATAGAAAGAGCTGGTAAAGGAAGAAAGGTTTCAGAACGCCAGCCACAGCAGAGGAGCAGAGGAGACCGAGATGAATTTGGAGATGAGAGTTAAGAGCTTTATAACTGACACAAACAATAATAGTACGTATTTCTTTCCTATCTCATGGGAGGTTGAAGAAATGATAAAGAGCCTAGAAACACACCTGAAGCACAGGTAGGAGACTGACAGGCTCTCCAGGTGTTTGCCAGAGCTGAGAGATATGAGGAGGGGGCAGCAGTTCAGGGCCCTTTGCTGAGGGTGCAGCCTGCTCACACCCATCTCCAGAGGCAGCCCTGAGCGCCTTCCCATCTGCCTTCTTTCTGTCCCTCTAGTGACAGTGTCCTTCCATGGCTAATGTTTGGGGGTCTCACTGGCTTTAAGGGCTTCCCTGGTGGCTCAGATGGTAAAGAATCTGCCTGCAATGCAGGATACCCAGGTTTGATCCCCAGGTCAGGAAGATGCCCTGGAGAAGGGAATGGCTTACCCACTCCAGTATTCTTGCTTAGGAAATCCCATGGACAGAGGAACCTGGTGGGCTATAGTCCACTGGGTCACGAAAAAGTCAGACATGATTGACTGACTAAGCACATTGGCTTTAAAGAGTACATGAGCTGTCACCTCACTAATCTCCATGTTTGTGGAGCCTCCCCCACCTTCCCTAGAGAGAATATGATGGAAAAGAAAATAGTGTAAGAATATGTCTTACACTAATCTGGAGGAGCTCTGGTTGATTAAATCAAATGCTAGCATTCCCTGAAATTCAGCTCTGAAAGAGCCCTATTAATAGGTACTCAGAATTGACTCCAACAGGAAACACACTCCGAGAAGTGTGATTATTCCTTCGTTATGATTTACCTACTTCATATAGATGGTGGCACCTTTATTAGAGGGAGGAGCTTATTTTATATTAAAATAAGCTCACAGTAAAGAGAACATCTACTGTATTGTAAATGGGACTTCCCTGGTGGGCTCAGATGGTAAAGAATCTGTCCCCAAGCCAGGACACCAAGGTTCGATCCCTGGGTTGGAAGATCTCCTGGAGAAGAGAGTGGCTACCCACTTGAGTATGGAGAATCCCATGGACAGAGGAGCCTGATGGGCTTTAGTCGATGGGTCACAAAGAGTCAAACATGACTGAGTAACTAATACTTCAATAAACACTTTAACTTCAAATTGTGACTACTCAAATAAGATCAAACATGCCTCCAGGAGTTTCTGGATGGGAATTCTTCAAATAAACCGAAGTTTGGAGCTTCCATACTGTCACAGGGCCTAGCACATGTGGTTTAGTTACTAAGTTGTGTCCTACTCTTGGGATGCTGCGGGCTGTAGCCTGCCGGGCTCCTTTGTCCATGCTGCTGCTAAGTCGAGTCAGTCGTGTTCGACTCTGTGCGACCCCATAGATGGCAGCCCACCAGGCTCCGCCGTCCCTGAGATTCTCCAGGCAAGAGTACTGGAGTGGGTTGCCATTGCCTTTTCCATAGTGGGCTCTAAAATTAATCCACGTTCACAGGTGCATCTCATCTTCCTGAGCACACCGCTGAACTATGGGCCCTCTTCCAGGCAATAAGCTGTAAACTAAGCCACTTTCTCAAGGAATCTTCATGGAGATTTCTTCATAGCAGAAGTGGTCTTGATTGTGAAAAACCACTCTGAATTTCTCTGTTTTCCAGGGTTGGAATTTTGGTATAATGGTCTTAACTTTGATTAAATGGTTGCTGTGTATAAAAGACATTACTTTGCCAACAAAGGTCTGTCTAGTCAAAGCTATAGTCTTTCCAATAGTCACGTATGGTTGTGAGAGCTGGACTATAAAGAAAGCTGAGTGCCAAAAAATCGATGGTTATAAACTGTGGTGTTTGATAAGACTCTTGAGAATCTGTTGGACTGCAGGGAGATCAAACCAGTCCATCCTAAAGGAAATCAGTCCTGAATATTCATTGGAAGGACTGATGCTGAAGCTGAAACTCCAATACTTTGGCCACCTGATGCAAAGAACTGACTCATTGGAAAAGACCCTGATACTGGGAAAGACTGAAGGCAGGAGGAGAAGGGGACAAGAGAGGATGAGACAGTTGGATGGCATCACTGACTCAATGGACCTGAGTTTGAGCAAGCTCCAGGAGTTGGTGATGGACAGGGAGGCCTGGCGTACTGCAGTCCATGGGGTCCTAAAGAGTCGGACACGACTGAGTGACTGAACTGAACTGAACTGAACTGTGTATAAGGAGCTGTTTTAAATTCCTTCCTGGATCAGGTCATTCAGTTCTCACAACTCTAAGAGAAAATGCTTTTATTAGCTTCCATTTGGCAGCTAAGAAAACTTAAGCAGAGAAGGATTAAACCAGGGGTCCCCAACCTCCAGGATCCAATGCCTAATGATCTGGGTGGCGCTGATGTAATAATAATAGAAATAAAGTGCACAATAAATTTAATACACTTGGATCACACAGAAAGCATCCTTCTGACCCACTCCATGGAAAAATTGTCTTCCAATAAGCCAGTCCCTGGTGCATGAAAGATTGGAGATCTCTGGATTAAGCAACATTTCCTAGGTCAAGCAGCTGGTGGCAGTGGAGTCAGGATTCAAACCCATGTAGGATGGCCTGAGAGCCCAGAGTCTTCTACACTATACCCTGTACCACACTGCCTTCTGGGGCAACCAGGTTCCTATTGTTGGCAAAGAGGGAGCTATACCAATGGAGCTAGATGGGCAAAATTTACCTCTTAGACATGGAGGAATGTCCAGTGTGTCCACATTTCAGAACACACTGGTACTCTCCAAGGTTATTAGCGTCTCTAAGGGAGAGGGGAAGAGAAATGAAACAATCAAGCACTTACTATGCAAGCAAGTCTGTGTTCAGCATTTTCACATATCCTACAAGTCAGATATTATCAGACCCATTTTTCAAATAACGGACTTGGGGGCTCAGAGACAGTAGGTAACTTGGCCAAATCACTGAGCCAGTAAGTGACAGAGCCCATGTGTAAGTCCATAGGTCTTGAACACTCATGTTCTAGCTGCTCTTAACACTTTGAGTTTCATTCAAGAATTGCTTAAACCTTCCACAGCACCCATACATCATATGATAAAGATCTTATAGAATAAGCAAGAGAAGGATCCTTTTTCTTCTTTCAGTTTTTAATTTAGCTTCTTATTCATATGAGCCCCACCACCTGTATCTGTCTCTGGCCTGAGCCCCCATCTCACTGTCTGGATATGCTTCTTCTAATTGGAACCCATAGAGGTCATTCTTTCGCTGTACCTATTAACTTCTGTTTAATTTACAACATTGCCCTATTAGAATTGTGAAGATTATTAACTTGGATTTTCAAATCAGATTTCCTGCAACTCTGCTCAAGGCAACCTTATTTTCCCAGTAGAACAATCATGTATTTTCAGTGAGTGGTCATAAATATCAAAGAGTTAGTTCCCAGCTAATTTAAAAGAATAGAGGATGAAACATCCTTCAAATTTCATTCTGATCTAATTTTGGTTGAATAAGCTGTTTGCAAAGGTCACATTTGAAAGCAATGTTATAAAGAGCACTAGGGAGGATATTTACAGGTTTGGTTCTGTGTGTTTGTATGTGTGTGTATGTGTATGTGTTTGTATGTGTGTGTTTGAATGCATTTCTACATTTATAAACAAAATGATAAATTAAGAAATGAGAGCATTAAAATAACTGGAGAGAATAAAATGCCAAATTCATATTTCATAGTACTAGATGGTGATCATTGATTATCCCACCAATCACCTGAGGCCCTGGAAGCGTCTGAGGATTTCTGAATTACCAAAGAAAGAATAAAATCTCTCCACTTGGTTTTCTGTTCAGTTATGTTTTCTTATGTTTACAAGTTCTGCAAGTTAGAGATGATAGAAATTTTATAGATACAATTCAATTCAGTTCAGTCACTCAGTTGTGTCCAACTCTTTGCGATCCCATGAATCGCAGCACGCCAGGCCTCCCTGTCCATCACCAACTCCCGGAGTTCCCTCAGACTCACGTCCATCGAGTCAGTGATGCCATCCAGCCATCTCATCCTCTTTCGATCCCTTCTCCTCCTGATAACTTTCCTTCCAAGGAGTAAGCGTCTTTTAATTTCATGGCTGCAGTCACCATCTGCAGTGATTTTGGAGCCCCCCAAAATAAAGTCATCCACTGTTTTCCCATCTATTTGCCATGAAGTGATGGGACTGGATGCCATGATCTTAGTTTTCTGAATGTTGAGCTTTAAGCCAACTTTTTCACTCTCCTCTTTCACTTTCATCAAGAGGTTTTTTAGTTCTGCTTCACTTTCTGCCATAAGGGTGGTGTCATCTGCATATCTGAGGTTATTGATATTTCTCCTGGCAATCTTGATTCCAGCTTGTGCTTCTTCCAGACCAGCGTTTCTCATGATGTACTCTGCATATGACAATATACAGCCTTGACGTACTCCTTTTCCTATTTGGAACCAGTCTGTTGTTTCATGTCCAGTTCTAACTGTTGCTTCCTGACCTGCATACAGGTTTCTCAAGAGGCAGGCCAGGTGGTCTGGTATTCCCATCTCTTTCCGAATTTTCCACAGTTTATTGTGATCCACACAGTCAAAGACTTTGGCATAGTCAATAAAGCAGAATTAGATGTTTTTTTTAGAACTCTCTTGCCTTTTCCATGATCCAACGCATGTTGGCAATTTGATCTCTAGTTCCTCTGCCTTTTCTAAAACCAGCTTGAACATCTGGAAGTTCATGGTTCACATATTGCTGAAGCCTGGCTTGGAGAATTTTGAGCATTACTTTACTAGCATGTGAGATGAGTGCAATTGTGCAATAGTTTGAGCATTCTTTGGCATTGCCTTTCTTTGGAATTGGAATGAAAACTGACCTTTTCCAGTCCTGTGGCCACTGCTGAGTTTTCCAAATTTGCTAACATGTTGAGTGCAGTACTTTCACAGCATCATCTTTCAGGATTTGAAATAGCTCACCTGGAATTCCATCACCTCCACTAGCTTTGTTCATAGTGATGCTTCCTAAGGCCCACTTGACTTCACATTCCAGGATGTCTGGCTCTAGGTGAGTGTTCACACCATCGTGATTATCTGGGTCATGAAGATCTTTTTTGTACATACACTTCTTCCGTGTATTCTTGCCACCTCTTCTTAAGATCTTCTGCTTCTGTTAGGTCCATACAATTTCTGTCCTTCATTGAGCCCATCTTTGCATGAAATGTTCCCTTGATATCTCTAATTCTCTTGAAGAGATCTCTAGTCTTTCCCATTCTGTTGTTTTCCTCTATTTCTTTGCACTGATCGCTGAGAAAGGCTTTCTTATCTCTCCTTGCTATTCTTTGGAATCCTGCATTCAAATGGGTATATTTTTCCTTTTCTTTTCACTTCTCTTCTTTTCACAGCTATTTATAAGGCCTTCTCAGACAGCCACTTTGCTTTTTTGCATTTTGTTTTTCTTGGGGATGGTCTTGATCCCTTCTCCTGTACAATGTCATGAACCTCCATCCATAGTTCATCAGGCACTCTGTGATGCAGAACAGATTCAGAATATTATTGATAAAGATATTTTAAAATCCAGGTGACCCCCAACATATAATTTTTTTGAATTAAATGAAGTTTATTAAACCATGATTGAGATAGTGTAATCTATCTCATATTTTAATATTCTAACTTATGTGTCTTTACCATATTGCCATGGAGTAGCTGTTTAAGGCCAATTTAAGTGTTTCTCCTATTTATCTTTTTCCCATTCCACTGCTGCCTACCTGGTGCAAGCACTTCTCTGTGCATATATGTTCATATGTGTGTGTTTTAATTGAAAATAAGCTTCTTCTTTTCCTTCCAACAAATGTTTAAAAATGTTTATTAAGCAGCTACAGTTCTGCAGGGAGCTTTGTTTATGTGGATGAATAAGACATTTTTTTCTGAAAAAACAGTTATATTCTTAGAGTGAAATGTTACTTGACAATAAAAAATAATAAAGTACTGAAAAAAAGAAAGAAAGAAGAAAGAAAACAAGCTTCCTGCTGGCATATGTAGTTTCTTAGCTGGCATTAGAAAAAGGTGCCCCCCTCTGGATAAATTAGAAAAAGTGGTTTTTCCTTCACTTCCTCTCTCAGGTGGGTCCCTTTCTGTAACACCTGTGCAACTCTGTGCATTTGACTATAAATTGTGACATATTTATAAGCCCTTGAAATTTATGCCTGACTTAGTAGATGACCTCATAATTGGTCTTCTTGCCTTCAGCCTTTTGCCTTTCCAATTTGTTTCATAACTGCTTCATTATCTTTCATCTTCAAAGAGCTTCTGCCATCTCATCTCCTCATGCATTACCTTCAGTGTCTCTTTATGCCTCATCTGATGCTCAGAACCCTCCAGAGTCTGGCTCCGTGACTTCCTTTTGTGACCTTAACTCTCATTCTTCCTTGGTGTGGATGCTACTCTCTTGTTAGACTGGTTTAAGTAGCATTTACTGAGCGTATTTTGTCATATTATATTATGAGTGAGTGAGTGAGTGAAGTCGCTCAGTCATGTCCGATTCTTTGTGACCCCGTGGACTGTAGCCTACCAGGCTCCTCTGTCCATGGGATTCTCCAGGCAAGAATACTGGAGTGGGTTGCCATTTCCTTCTCCAGGGGAATCTTCCCAACCCAGGGATCGAACCCAGGTCTCCTGCATTGCAGGCAGATGCTTTAACCTCTGAGCTACCAGGGAAGCCCATATTATATATTTGCCCCTAAAAACCATTTATCTCATCTGGAAGCTTCTCCCCATTTCTGATGTCTAGTTAATTTCAAGAACAAAAGATGGGGCGTCCTTCAAACTTAGGCAGTGCCCTGCATCCTGGCACCAAGTTTTCATCAATTTACTAAATTAATTTTCCTTGCAGCTAAGTATATATGTGATTCTGACAGTGTGAAAAATTCTGCTGAAACCAGCACATCCCTAAGTCAGTATCAAGGAAAGAGGACAAATTTAGCAAAAAGTTCAAGAAATTTACTTCCTGAGAACATGGTCAGGATGGTAAACAAGTCTCCTTTGGGAGGGATACCGTGCTGAGAGGTGAATGAGAAATAAGGAGATAATTGTAGAAGAACTTTGTAATTTAGAAAAATTGGCTTTAAATAAAAAATGGTGTTAACTTTTTAGGACCTTCAGGTATGTTGGTGGAAAATGCCAGTTTTAGAAATGGAACAGTGAAGACAAGAGAGATTCACTACTTCTAACCTGGTGCAGACCTTTGTATCCTTAATGAACCAGATGATTCATGTCAATGTATGGCAAACACCACTACAATACTGTAAAGTAATTAGCCTCTAATTAAAATTAATTAAATAATTAAAAAAAGAAAGCCTACCTTGATTTCTTTTGCCCGTGACAATGTATCCTTCCCCCAAGCACCAATATCACAGATTGTCTTGCATCATTCTGTAGATGACACCAGCATGCTGCCCACACATCTCCACCTAACCCAGAAGTCACCTCTCCTATGCATCCATGGCTTCCTGCATCTCCCTGCCTGATGGTGTCCTCCTACCTTGGTGCATCTCTGGTCCCTGTGCAGTGTAGGTCAGAGTGTTGGGAAATTAACATCTCAGGAGCTACCCTCAAAAAGCAGGAGATAGAGTTGACAAATACTGCATTTGCTCACCCTGAAGTGGGTTACTTGTATCCCATATAGTCTCTCAGAAGGTCTGCGGTAGCACTGAACCTGTAATCCACAGTGCTCACCTGCTCAGACTGCACATCCTACTTGATTCCCCACCCCATCTTGCTGTTCCACTTTCTCCCACCTCTTCCTGGAATCATCTTCCAAATAAGTTCTTTACACCCAGATTATTGTTCCAGATACCTTCATTAGTATTATGTCTCATTTCCTTCCTCCTCTTCTTCTTACATGTTTTGTGTCCTTGAGGATGATTTCAGTCCAAAACCACAACATACACCCCTCATACAGCACTGATGGTCATAGTAGCTAATGACACTGCATTTGCTGATCAAATCAACACTGGAACGAAGAAAGCCCTGGTGGGTTTTTCTGAGAATTGATTCTAATGGAATTTTGAATGTGCAGATATTTTATTTCTGAAGTACAGAATTTCCTCTTACACTACTTTCCAAGAAAGGTTTTAAACATCAAGTGACTTGATAGATTTTTTTTTCTTACCTGACTGCATCCTTTGCAGCCTGTTGTTATCTGTATCAGTTGGATGCAAGGGCTGTTATTAACTCTCTTGCTGTTTGTATATTTCAGCCTGTCTCGGCCTCAGGCAGAAGCTGACAGAATTAATGGGGCCAAGGCATGGCGAGGGCTCCAGGTGGCTGACAGCCTAGAGATCCCTCAGGCAGGGAGCCAACTTGCTCTCTCTTCTAGAACAGCAGTATGCACAACACTACCGTGATTTCCTGGCAGCATCTAGAAAATCTGATTAGAGGCACATCCAAGGCAGGTATTTTTCCATCTTATTTCAAGTCTATCTCTTTTGTCATGGCAGAGACTTGTCCAGGAGAGGGGCAGGGAGGACAGTAGCTTAATTGCCATTTTAGAATGCAGGTGGGCACAATATCAAGGCAAAGACTGGCTTCTAGCTATTCTCGGTTTGTTCTCTTATGACTATTAGACCTTCAGGGCAATTTAAAAATTTGCATTTATATATGTTGTGTTCTTGTCACGAACTCTGGTAAAAGGGTGAAATACACAGGATTCTGTTACTATTCCTTGGGTGAAGCCATGCCAGTTAGCCCTACTCAGTCTCCCCGAGGCAATCTAATGGTGAGTTTCATATCTTACATTAGTTCAGTCTCGGGTACACTACAGCGTCATGGCCATCTACCATTTTTAGTGTGCTGGCGGTTCAGAGATATCAGATACGACACTGGACCCAACACAGTGCTTCTGAGTGTGCATTTCCCTTTTTCTCTCCCCTCCACTCCCTTCCTTCTTCTTTTCTTCCCCTCTGCCTCCTATTTATTTTTAAGCTTCTTTAAGGGGTCAGCTTCCTTACAAGAGGATTGGTATCTTACTCCTAGGAATAAAATTTAAAATGTTTCTCGTTGATTTTGATTAGATTATTTCAACTACCCAGCACAATAATACTCACACATAGTTGGCTCTCAACAAATATCTGTCGAATAATTTGATCACATGAAGAATGGACCTTGGCAACCAAGTATAAGATGAGTATCTACAGGTACACAACTGTGCCTTCTATGATCACTTATCCTTTGAAGGCCATTGCTACCAGTGCATTTTGTGGGCTTCCCTGGTGCCTCAGCTGGTAAAGAATCCACCAGCTGGGAAACCTGGGTTCAGTCCCTGGGTTGGTAAGATCCCCTGGAGAATGGAAAGGCTACCCACTCCAGTACTGTGGCCTGGAGAATTCCATGGACTGTATGTAGAGTCCATGGGGTCACTACGAGTCAGACACGACTGAGTGACTTTCACTTTCACCATTGCATTTACCAACAGAAATTGCAATGGTTAGTTACATCTGAATTTAGAAATCTGTGACATTCCATCTGAGCTTATGATCAGATAAGAAGGACCTAGAGCAACAGCTTGTTTTTATGCCCTAAGGAAAAACTGTGCCTTAAATAGAAGGCAAGAAAGCTGTACTCTAGTTCTGGTTCTGACACTAAATATCTATGATGATTTTGCTACAGGGACCTTATTTTCAAAACGAGGAGATTAGCAGCAATGACCTGTGTTGTCTTCCATCAAAGAATCAGTGACTTTATGATCTTCTGAAAGATTGAGCAGAGACAGGCTTTAAGAACTGCTCTTCTTGGGGCTGGTGCATGGGAATGACCCAGAAAGACGTTATGGGGAGGGAGGTGGGAGGGGGGTTCATGTTTGGGAATGCATGTAAGAATTAAAGATTTTAAAATTTAAAAAATAAAAAACTAAAAAAAAAAAAAAAAGAACTGCTCTTGTTTAAAATATCCAATCTTCTGAAAACAAAAAGTAAGTTACTAACATTTGGTAACCAGCATAGTTCTCAGTTGTTCTTTCACTTGACAGGAGGTTCTTTCAAGTCACCTGCTTTGAAAGAAAGCGGTCTCTCCCCTTAGATTGTTTGCTAATTGTAGAATGGCTGGGCGGGAGAGAAGATCGGAAACTTTGTTTCCTGAAACATTTCTTAAGGGAAAAGAGGAGATTAATTTATTCTCCTGTTTTGTTGTCAGGAACACATTTAATTAATCCCTGCATCACACAGTATGATTACTCATTCTTTTTTTCAGCTCTGTAGTTCTGCTTCAGATACTCAACTGGAGTTTCCAGATGGTGCCTTCTGTAAGGTACGGTGCTTCTTTCCATAAGCAATCTTTACTCTTCTTCCATCCCACGTACAATATGTTTCCTACATACTTGGCTTTCCAATTTTCTCTTTTACGTTTTAAAAATAATAGTTGATGGTTTTGATTTGTTCTTTAACTGATGCTTGACACGTGTGTGAGTGGTGTTTTGTTCCTCTATCCCAAGTGACATCACAGTCTCGGCGGAAATCTGCTTTAGAGGTTGATAGGGAATTCTTCCATCAGTCAGTGCTAGGTCAGTGACAGTGATAAATCCATCATACTTGCCCTTCATTTTGGTTTAGTTAAGACTGCACAGCATCTTTTGGCCCCTCCCCTCGTGTACAACCTGGGTTTGAAGGAGCAGAGACAACTGTGGCTTATGCTGTAAGCCAGGAATGGGCACATTTCATTTCACTGATTTATATTGCTTTACAGCCACAAAGCCAGCATATGCCTTTTTTTTTTTAAGGTTTAAGGGAAGGGATTTGCTGGATATGGTGGGTGATGTTTATTATAGACCATCAAAAAGCATCTGCCATTGAAATGAAGGTAGGAAAATGGAGATAAGCATCACTGGCCTCACACTATGAGTCAGTTTCCTAGCAGGATTTATGCTGGCAGTCTTTGATTTTAAAGCCCATTCAAGTTTTCACTGTTGAGACCTAGAAGAATGGAATGGGAGAGGAGAGGGAGGCTCAAGAGGAAGGGGATATATATATATATGTATATGTATATATATGTATATATATACATCCTGAGGATGAGATGGTTGGATGGCATCACTGACTCAACAGACATGAGTCTGAGCAAACTCTGGGAGATAATGAAGAACAGGGAAGCCTAGTGTATTGCAGTCGTCCAAAGAGTTGAACATGACTTAACAACTGAACAACAAACGACTGATTTGTGCTGTTGTATTTATGGCATGATAAAGTAATTATTCTACAGTTAAAATAAACAGATAAAAATAAAAATGGATAAAACCCACTGATTGTTCCATAGACCCACAGTCCACCACCCTTACAATCACAGCCACCCCTACCAATGCTAGAACTTCCAGTTTTCAATCTGACAACCATTATTTTGGTGACAACATACTTACCATTCTCTCTTCACCCTACAATCCTGATGTCATTTTACTTCAGTTTTTAAAAAATCATCATGACCAATATTTTTTTGATGAAACTGTCTAAAATAATAATACGAATAATATTGATTGTGTTCATCTTGCTTTATATATGCTAACTCATTTAATCCTCACAACTTTATGAGTTGGATAATATTATTAACTGCATTTGATAGATACAGAAATTGAGTCTGTAGAGTTAAATAACATACCCAGAGCCATACAGCTAGTAAGTGGTGGAAATTTGGCATCCGAGTATAAGGTAAATACATAACTGTGCCTTGGGTTTTAACTCAGGCTTAGAATCAGAATTTTTGTCCACTATGCTAAACAAAGATTTGTTCACTGGGAATACTTGGATTTGAAGTTTGAAGGGGTTTGTCACACACAACACACAGAAGCACTACTTTGGACAATACCTGGTAGACTTGCAAAGTGTGTTTCCCTTTGAATTTGTCAAGCTAGGGTAAACTATGTATCACGAACAAATGAACCCAGAACTATCAGTAGTGGCTAAGCATTACTGAGGTTTGTTTCTTGCTCCCAGAAAGCCCAACAGAGTGCCTGGTGCTCCAGGGCACTGCCCTCCCCTACAGTAGCCTGGAAATCCCAGTTGTCCATAAGGCTGCTGATGCAAGGGAAGAGAGCAGGGAAAACTCATATACTTTAAAAAATTTTATATTTACCTGCCTTCTGAACAGGTATGTGTTTATTTGGCTGTGTTGAATAGGTCTTAGTTGTGACACGTGGATTGCACAGGCTCAGTATCTCTGGCTGGTGTGCGGGCTCTCTAGTTGTGGTTCCTGTCCACAGCTTCAGTATTTGTGGCACAAAGGTTTAGTTGTTCCACGGCATGTGGGATCTTAGTTCTCCAACCAGGGATCATATCCTTGTCCTCTGAATTGCAAGGTGGATTCTTAACCACTGGGAAGTCCCCAAACTCATCTATTTTAAGGTCCTCAAGTGGAGAGCGACACACTCCTCATCTGGCCACATCCATTAGTCAGAAGCAGGAATAGGGTTCCAACCCAGCTACAGAGAGATTGGCACATGTAGAAGGGAAAAACACGTGCAATGTTTGAGAGTACTCTCATCTCTGTTGTATTGCTGGACAAAGAATCCATTCAAATAAGCAGCTCAGTCATAATTGAATGCTAGGAGACCCTGAACAATTCTAGTTTAGGAATCCAAGTTTCTCACTCATTAGCGACAATTCTTTTTTTATCTTAAAAATGTATGTGTGGACTCGATAAACTCTCATGGAATATTGTAGTACCCCAAGGCTTGGGCTGCTGCATCCCTAATTCGTGATTTATGCCGTTACCCATAAGGGGGAGGAAACAAGGTGTTCAATCTTTCTATCTTGCTTCATCATGTCAACTGCTACTCTTTGACATTTCTATATATTGGAGACTAGAGGCAATCCCATTTCTCAGAGCTCCACCTGAGAAAAGAAGAATTATAGCTAGATCTCACTATTGTCATTTTCATTTGGGTATAAGGGGGAAACATGCATCTAGCCTACAGGGAAAAAGAAACCAGGTTATGTCCACAGAGCTTGTTGAAGGGCAAACCTCTCTTTGTCCAACATTCCTTATCTAGTGGTGTGGTCTTCACTGTTTAGCCTTTGGGAATATATCAAGGAAAGAAACTTCACCAACAGAAAGCTGGAAAACTAGAACTAGAGATATTTGATTTCTATTTAATGTTACTTCCAGTAGAAAATAAAAAGCACTATGTTGTAAATCTCTCTAATATTCTGTTTATTATTCACTGCCTTAAACTAGAGCCTGGCAAAGAAGAAGGTGTTGACTCTAATCTTTGGGTAAATAAAAGGCACCGGAAGTTCTCAGGGTGCTTCCCAGTCTTTGTAGACACTGCCACGGAGGGCCGAGCTGCTGCGCTTTATGCTCAGGCCATCTCAAGGTCAGGCTGCGTTGGTTCCTGGTGTGACCCTCTAAGAAATCACCATGTTATTCTGTCCCACATCTCAGTCTTGGGTGCTCTGCTAAATGAAGAAGGCATGGACCTCCAGGCTTTGCCCCAGAGCTAGAACTACATCTCTTGGCTCAAACTTAGCAACCTTAAATACTGGCATCTCTCCAAAAAGAGATATAGTGTAACCTAGAGTAAATGTGTCTTGCTTATCTCTCTTCTGAAGGAGATCAGCCCTGGGATTTCTTTGGAAGGAATGATGCTAAAGCTGAAATTCTAGTGCTTTGGCCACCACATGTGAAGAGTTGATTCATTGGAAAAGACTTTGATGTTGGGAGGGATTGGGAGCAGGAAGAGAAGGGGATGACAGAGGATGAGATGGCTGGATGGCATCACTGACTCAATGGACATAAGTCTGAGTGAACTCCGGGAGTTGGTGATGGACAGGGAGGCCCGGCGTGCTGCGATTCATGGGGTCGCAAAGAGTCAGACACGACTGAGTGACTGAACTGAACTATCTCTCAAATAGATAAGTAACTGATTGTACTGCCTGTAGGTTTTCTGCTGGAGTTTCCACCTTCTAAAGTTTCTTTCCTGGAGATGGACATTTGGAGAATGCATAGTTATTTCCTCATCATCCTTGCTCCTTGTGATTATCCTTGTTTGACTGTGACTAAGTCACAGAACTATTTTCTGTACTGTGAAAACATCTCATGGTACAAACTATTTTCAGGAAGATAAGTTACTCGTGAATGGTTTTGTAAACTAGCTTGCTGTCTTCATCTGCAGATGCTTCTCTTTAGCCTTTTCCAGTTACCCTGTGATAGCTATAATTTCTCTTTCACTATCAATCCCTCTTTCCCAGATGTGCGAGTCTCCAGTCCTCTGTCTTGTTTACTCCTGGCCCATCAAGTCAAGTTTATTTTCAGGAGAAGTGCTCTAACTATGGCAAACTCTTCTCTATGAAGTGCCTTAAAGACACTCACATGCATTTACAATGCAGAAACATTATGTTGTTAAATAATAGGCTTATTTCATCTGTTTTTATTGTGAGTGAGTCAGTCTTTGGTTCTGTTTGTACATATGCTAGAACCACTTGAAACCTTTAAACAGTGTAAATGGAATCAGAGCAAATAGAAACAAACTCTGTCTTTGTCAAGGCGGACGTTCCTGTAAATATGAAACTAGGCAAATATTACGCAGAGATGAATGACCAAAGCTAGAAAGGAAGGTCTTGAAACTAAAACAAACAAAGAGAAGCATCTTTCTTTAATGTCCAGTGAAGCTGAAAGAGAAAAAAGTTTCTTTTTCTCCAGCTTCATTGAAGTAAAATTTACAAACAAAATAAAGTGTACAATGTGAAGATTTGATAATTGAGCTCACAGCAACAAAGAGCATAAAAGTGGCTACTGGAGTCTAGAGAGTGGGGGAGATAGGGAGAGTTTAGCAAAAGGGCGCAGACTTTCAGTCACAAGATGAATAAGAGCTAGTGTATAACGTTAGACTACTATTGATAACACTATTGAATAATAGAAATAATCATGATTCAGTTTCAGAATAAGAATGTGGGAAGACTAGTGATGAAAATAGGAGATATCTAAGGAGGTGAACTGAGAAAGATACAAGCATAGTCAAGATTGAGAAACAAAAGGAAATCTAATTTTAAAAGTTTAGCTGTGTCCAGCTAGTTTAAGTGCCAGAGTGGTTGCACAGTAGTAATGTTTTTGCAAATAAGTTAAATTTTTTGTTCTGTCTATTTTCCATCACTCTGTTTGCCTAATGTAAAGTCCAAGGATCAAATGAAAAAACAAAGGCTCTCATTATAAACCTCAGAGTGGACTTAGGAAGAAGTATCGAGCTTGTCTCTTACACATGACTAGGCTTAACCAAGGGTAGATGGGGCCAGACCATGTGTGCCATCAGCCAGTGAACCAGCCACACTATAGCGTGACTGAGGCCATAGACATTCCTGGGATTCAGCCAGTAACAGAGCCAAGTGTTTAAACAGTGCAGCCCGTTTGTGAGAAAATTCCAGTTGGAGGATTCTTTAGTCACTGCTTTGCCATCATGCATGGGCTATATTATAAGTACTGTCAAATGTTTGTAGTTATTTAATTAATGCTTTTGTTGCCTTTCCGGTAGGCATTTTCACTGGATATGGTTTTGCATTCCTGTTGGCTATGGGGTAGTTCTAAGCTTCAAAAATTACTCTGGAAGAGAAGAACATTCTCCCTTTCCCCTTGTCATTTCATTTCTCTAAAGCTGGGATCTCTTAGTTTACTAACGAGGGATTCTTTTTCTGCAATGGGAAGACTGCTTAACAGACCCGGTCATATTTTCCCATAAATGGCAACATGAGCTGTCCTGAGATTTATTTTTAGATACTGAATTAGTCTTAGAATGTGAGTTCTGCACTGTGGGAAAGAATGACATGACCCTGCTAAGATGTGAACTCTGCTTTTTGTCGCCATGGTTACCATTTGATCATTCGAACTTGCATACTTGAAGTCCAAAGGAATAAATCTAAATAACATCCTCTACAGAAGACAGGAATCAAAAATACAAAACATGTTGTTCTTTGTACGAGTAAATATGAACGTGCATGGACTGCAGGACAAAAATACCTGCAGAACAAAAAAGAGCAGAAATATGTGTTGCCAGAAAATGCAAAATTTTGATGAGCCTTAACAACTTATTGTTTAGGAAATGTAGATTTCCGAACCGCTTAGTAAAAGTAAGAATATGCTGATAAATGCAACAGCCCAAATGTTTTATGGAGTGGGCCATATGAATATTTTTACCTGCATCTTGTTGCACTTTTAAAAATCATATACAGTGTCTAGCCCAATATCTTGTTATCTGAATGACTGCACTGGCATCATGCTTCCTTTGCTTTGCTTATTAAAAAATCAACCTGAAAATGGAATAAAAATAGGCTTTATTAAAAGTTATAAACATAATCTTAAGATATGCTGATTCTAAAACATCTGAAGCATGTCCACCATTCCACGATCATTCATTCAGTCCCTACCTTTTGTAATCACAACTCAATGACATCAATGGCAAGGTTTTTATTCTCTCAAAGCTACTTTTCATGGAAACTAACTGAAAAAAAGAAATATACATACATATATATATATGTATATATACACACACATATATAACTGAATCTGTATATCTGTATATCTGAAACTAACACAATACTATAAGTCAACTATACTTCAATTACAAAACAGAAATAAATGCAAAAAAGCATCCAACAGTGTATAGTACATAGTGAATATTCAATAAATAATAGTTATAATTATGAAAATCCCTACTTTTCAGTGACTAAATTTCATGAAAAGAAAATAATCATTAATATAAAGCCTCCCTTTCCCCAGTAGCTACTTACAAGGAAGCAGGCAAATTTATACCCATAGAATTTTAATGTTGAAGAGAAAATCACCTAACATTCTTATTTTACAAAGCAAACCTTACTCCTTTAGTGGCAATCATAACAAAGTTGCATATTTGAATATATTTTACAGTTTGGATTCTTCTTTGAACCTAGTACTCACTAGGCAAAAAGATATGTTTAGATTATGAATTCTACTTTCCTGAGAGATGAACTTTTGGATTCCTCTGTGTTTCAGGGATTATGAAAGTTCTAGTCAGCAAACATTTTGAGTAAACTGACTCTATTCTGCATCCCTTGTTTTCTGTGGCATTACCAGGAATTCATGCATGTCATGCTGTGCTCATGATGGAGTTTAAATGAGTAAGGACCTTGGTTTCTCTTGAAGGGAGTTCAGTCCTAGAACACATGTGGAAGGCTGATCCAGGATTTCATTTCACTGGGCTTGATGACTCATTCAGGAAGCAATGGTGCTGGACAGTTCCCTTCCAAACAAGCTGTGAGTGACCAGGACCATGTCCAGGATTTGGTGGATCAGGATAATTAAAAAGATGATGTTATTATGGTCTTGGGAAGTAACTTTCTCCTTTGATTTATTATCCATTTCCACATGAAGTGATGCTTTTTCACTTTTATCTGAAACGGATCTATTTTTGTAATCTTGTTGAATAATAAAACATTTGAATGTTGAAGCTAGGACTTTGGAAATAGCACCAGCTGTTTCTGGAGTGGCCAGGAAATGAGATTTCTTAATTCAAGCTCAAGTTGTCCTAATGTCCAGAAAATGAGATTTTTAATTCAAGTTCAGGCTGTACACTTAGTCCTCATATACCACTAGTCTTCTCCAGGGCAGTGATTCCACCATTCCTTTGTGTTTGGCATAGTTGTTCCAGGACCACTGTGTGTGTGTGTGTGTGTGTGTGTGTGTGTGTGTGTGAATGCACATGTGCACACACGTGCATCTAGAAATTTGAATTTTAACAAGCATATCAACTGTTTCCAATGCAGGTGATAACTGAGAAACCGTGACATTTAAAGAATGAGCTTCTATTTTGCATTTGTCTATTCTGTCAAGGAGGGTGTTCTAACTACTATTGCTGTGCAATGTGTGTGCTAAGTCACTTCAATTGTGTCTGACTCTTTGAGACCCTATGGACGGTAGCCCGCCAGGCTCCTCTGTCCATGGGATTCTCCAGGCAAGAATACTAGAGTGGGTTGCCGTGCCCTCCTCCAGAGGTCCTCCAGACCCAGGGATTGAACACTTGTCTCTTACCTCTCTTGCATTCACAGGCAGGTTCTTGACCACTAGTGCAACATAGGAAGAAAACCACTCTAAAATATAGTTGCATGAAACAGCCATTTTATTATGCTCCTGGATTCTGCAGTTCAGAAATTCAAACAAGGCCCAACAGGGACAACTTTTCTCTGTCTCATGATGTCTGAGGCCTCACTAGTGAGATTTGAAGGCTGAAGGTGACTCTACTGCTTTGGGATAAAATCCCTTGAGTCTTCTTTATTTACATTTCAGGTAGCTGGTGAAGGCTGTTGGCTATAATACCTTCACATGGCCACTCCAGGTTTCTCTTCATGGGACAGTTTGGGCTTCCTCACAGCATGGCAGGTGAATTCCAAGAGTGAATATCTCAAGAGAGAATAAGGTGGGCATGTGTGTTATTTTTACAGCCTAGCTTGGAAATCACATAATGTCACTTCTAGCGTACTCCACCAGGTTGAAGAAGTTGTAAAGATCCTTCCAGATTCATGGCCTGTCAAGGGGACATTATAAGAGACTACGTGGGATGGGAGTATTGTGGCTATCTTTGGAAGGTAAAATCAGCCACTGAGAACATTCATGAAACTTTTATTACTTCATTTTCAAATCACTGGTCTTCCCTGGTGGCTCAGACAGTAAAGAATCTGCCTGCAATACAGGAGACCCAGGTTTGATCCCTGGGTTGGGAAGATCCCCTGGAGAAGGGAATGGCTACCCATTCCAGTATTCTTGCCTGGAGAACTCCATGGAGAGAGGATCCTGGTGGTCTATAGTCCACGGGGTTGCAAAGAGTCAGACATGACTGAGCGACTAACACGTTTCATTGAAAAGTTAGTAAAGGCAAATAGAAGCCTAGTATAGTTGAAAAACTTATAACGGAACATTTTTCTTGCTGTGAATGAGTTAAAAATCTCTTCGCCCAGACAAATGACATCCCATGGTACTGAGAAAACTCACAAATCATATCACTGAGACATTTCACCAATCTTGAAGAAATATGAAAGATAAGAAGCATTGGCACACCAGGAAGCTGGTATATATCATTCTGTCCACAGGAGGAAAGGTGGACGCAATATATGGGAGGCCAAATAAGATTCTATAATCTAGTAAATTAAGAGTTAGATTTTAAAAATCCAGGCCAGGGATGACGTATAAATACGTTACAAAGGTGCTACCACTTTCTTACCTGGTATATCCATGGAAAGTGAAAGTGAAGTGAAGTCGCTCAGTCGTGTCTGACTCTTTGTGACCCCATGGACTGTAACCTACCAGGCTCCTCTGTCTGTGGGATTCTCCAGGCAAGAGTACTGGAGTGGGTTGCCATTTCCTTCTCCAGGAGATCTTCCCAACCCAGGGATCGAACCCAGGTCTCCCTCATTGCAGGCAGATGCTTTACCATCTGAGCCACCAGGGAAGACTCATCCATGGAAGATGTTGCTAAATAATCTGATCATGGCCTTGCTGACTGCTATGTTTGCAATGAGCCTAGAAACATTGTCAAAATTATGCTCTAGGCAACCACTGCCAATTAATTGTTATTGATACATGAATTAAAGTCTGATTTTTATTTAGAAGCAAAAAGTGGAGTTCCTAGTCCTGATATCATTTCAATAAAAGTAAGTCATGTCATACTAATTTCATTTATTTTTTCTTTGTTAAAGTTGTCAGAGTAAATTACTGTGATAGACATGGTGTCCTTTGGCTTGTAGCAAGGATTCTGACACATTCTTGCTCATCATGTTCTTACAGAAAAAAATGGAAAAACACTAGTTGAATGTAATGACAATGAGAGAAACCAGTTATTGGTAGGACAAACCCTCACTAAAGGTGATGACTTAAACTTGGAACATTCTGCTGTATTCAACATTTTGTAAGATCAAAGACTTGAACAAAATTTAAGGGTATCCAGATGGTGACTGCAGCCATGAAATTAAAAGATGCTCACTCCTTGGAAGAAAAGTTATGACCAACCTAGATAGCATATTCAAAAGCAGAGACATTACTTTGCCAACAAAGGTCTGTCTAATCAAGGCTATGGTTTTTCCAGTGGTCATGTATGGATGTGAGAGTTGGACTGTGAAGAAAGCTGAGTGCCGAAGAATTGATGCTTTTGAACTGTGGTGTTGGAGAAGACTCTTGAGAGCCTCTTGGACTGCAAGGAGATCCAACCAGTCCATTCTAAAGGAGATTAGCCCTGGGATTTCTTTGGAGGGAATGACGCTAAAGCTGAAACTCCAGTACTTTGGCCACCTCATGAGAAGAGTTGACTCACTGGAAAAGACTCTGATGCTGGGAGGGATTGGGGGCAGGAGGAGAAGGGGATGACCTAGGATGAGATGGCTGGATGGCATCACTGACTCGATGGACATGAGTCTGAGTGAACTCCGGGAGTTGGTGATGGACAGGGAGGCCTGGTGTGCTGTGATTCATGAGGTCGCGGAGTCGGACATGACTGAGTGACTGAACTGAACTGAACAACATTTAGAGAGGATATGAGGTTGAAGGAGAGCAAGTAGTTTGGATGACAGAATAAGAATTCGAAAATATCTTGATATAGTATAGCCAAGAAGATGAAATTCAGCAGGATATTTAGTCTTGCAACTGTTTTTCCCCACAAAAGTATAGAACATATAGACTTGACTTTCAGCAGCATGTATAAGGAATATTTCAACTCAACCATGTGAAGTGATCGCCAAAACTCTCTTCTGTAATTTTAGACTTTGTTGAAGTTCTTTCTAGAACAAAGATGATAACAGTTCTGCTCTAGACCACAGCCGAAGAGTTCATTGAGTAGTGAACACCAATTTAAAGTGGTAAGAAAAATCAGTATTATTCAGGATTTGTGTCCCACAGAGAAGAGAAAGCTCAAGATTCAGTTCAGTTCAGTTGCTCAGTCATGTCCGACTCTGCGACCCCATGAACCACAGCACGCCAGGCCTCCCTGTCTATCACCAACTCCCGGAGTTCACCCAAACCCATGCCCATCGAGTCTGTGATGCCATCCAACCATCTCATTCTCTGTCATCCCCTTCTCCTCCTGCCTTCAATCTTTCCCAACATCAGGGTCTTTTCAAATGAGTCAGCTGTTTGCATCAGGTGGCTAAGGTACTGGAGTTTCAGCTTTAACATCAGTCCTTCCAAATAACACCCAGGACCGATTTCCCTTAGGATGGACTGGTTGAATCTCCTTGCAGTCCAAGGGACTCTCAAGAGTCTTCTCCAACATCACAGTTCATAACCATCAATTCTTCAGCACTCAGCTTTCTTCACAGTCCAACTTTCACATCCATACATGACCATTGGAAAACCCATAGCCTTGACTAGATGGACCTTTGATGACAAAGTAATGTCTCTGCTCTTGAATATGCTATCTAGGTTGGTCATAACTTTCCTTCCAAGGAGTAAGCGTCTTTTAATTTCATGGTTGCAATCACCATCTGCAGTGATTTTGGAGCCCAAAAAACTAAAGTTAGCCACTGTTTCCACTGTTTCCCCATCTATTTGCCATGAAGTGATGGGACTGGATGCCATGATCTTAGTTTTCAGAATGTTGAGCTTTAAGCCAACTTTTTCACTCTCCTCTTTCACTTTCATCAAGAGGGTTTTTAGTTCTTCACTTTCTGCCATAAGGGTGGTACAATTGCACTCATCTCACATGCTAGTAAAGTAATGCTCAAAATTCTCCAAGCCGGGCTTCAGCAATACGTGAACTCTGAACTTCCAGATGTTCAAGCTGGTTTTAGAAAAGGCAGAGGAACCAGAGATCAAATTGCCAATATTCCACTGGAGCATTGAAAAAGCAAGAGAGTTCCAGAAAGACATCTATTTCTGCTTTATTGACTATGCAAAAGCCTTTGACTGTGTGGATCACAATAAACTGTGGAAAATTCTGAAAGAGATGGGAATACCAGACCACCTGGCCTGCCTCTTGAGAATCCTGTATGCAGGTCAGGAAGCAACAGTTAGAACTGGACATGGAACAACAGACTTGTTCCAAATAGGAAAAGGAGTACGTCAAGGCTGTATATTGTCACCCTGTTTATTTAACTTATATACAGAGCACATCATGAGAAATGCTGGGCTGGATGAAGCACAAGCTGGAATCAAAATCAAGCTCAAGATATTTCATCTAAATTTAAGTCACAACAGTAAAGCGTCTGCCTGCTATGTGGGAGACCCGGGTTATATCCCTGGGTTGGGAAGATCCCCAGGAGAAATAAATGGCAACCCACTCCAGTGCTCTTGCCTGGAAAATCCCATGGGCAGAGGGACCTGGTAGGTTACAGTCCATGGAGTGGCAAAGAGTCAGACACGACTGAGTGACTTCACTTTTGCTATAGGCAAATAGTTGCGTTAAAACTTTACTTTTAAAACTTTCATTAACCCTTACACTAATCCTGTGAGGTAGGTATTATTTTGGCCATTGTACAGATGAGAAAATGCAATCACAATATTTAAATAAGGTACATAGTTGTAAGGGCTTTCCAGGTGGCAGTAGTCATAAAAATCTCACCTGCCAATGCAGGAAATGTAAGAGACTTGGGTTAGATACCTGGGTGGGAAAGATACCCTGGAGGAGGGCATGGTAACCCACTCCAGTATTCTCCCCTGGAGAATCCCATGGACAGAGGAGCCTGGCGGGCTATACTCTAGGTGCAAAGAATTGGGCAAGACCAATGTGACATGGCATGTACACAGCTATAAAGTGAAAGAGCCAGGATTTGGACAAAGTCTGTGTCCCCTAGAACCTTCAGAATGTCTGAGACTGTGGTTCACAAAATTCTATCACACCTATGATTTGTATGAGGATCTTATGAAAAATGCAAATTTTCAGGCCCAGATAGTATGAGTCAGAAAGCCTTGGATAATCTTTTTGAAAATACTTCAGCATAGACTCTGAGATATGAACATGTATGTCTTATTTAGTTTTAATCTAGACCCTTGTTGTGGTTAATTGTCTTAATCAGAACTATATACTCCAAAGTGATTAGCTGGCATTTATATATGGCAATTATATTAATCTCCAGTGAATACTAGAAATTCTATTATTTGACAAATGAATATCAGAACTGGGTATTTCTTGATGGAATTTTTAGTTTTCATTATATGTGGATTTTCTGGCAGTATTGTAGAGACACTCACTGCCTTGCATAATGGGAAATAAAAATATAGCTGGTCCAGCAGTCTGCATCCTCAGAAATGGCACCCAGAGGTTGATTCCTTGATGGCCTTGAGAGAGTTGATTCCCAGGCAGGTTGAAAAGAAGTCCATGGTCCTTGAGGAGGGAAAAGGGGTCTGGGGCTTTGGAAGAGGAGATAGGGGTCTGGAATTCTTAAGGAGGAAAAAAGGACAAATGTCTTTTTTTTTTTTTCTTTCTTTCTCTGCATTCCTTAGTCTTAGTCACACAAAACTTTCTTTAAGCAGAACTGATGATAACACAACAAAACAACTCAGTTTAAACTCTGTACTAAGGATTATGAAACAACAATGTATCCTGCTTGAGGACAGTCTCTCCTTCTTGAAAACCTTACTAATCCTGTTATCTTAAAATGTAAATTGTGGGAGTGGGTCTGGTAAGATCTTTACAACTTTGAGACATTCTTTTGATTTAATAACCAATTGAAAAAGTATATAGCTCCCTTGCTAAGACTAGCAAGGGGGGCCACTCTCTGTCCCCATCCTGATGCCTATGTCAGAAGCTTTCTCTGTCCCTTTTTCCCTTTAATAAAACTCTGCTACATAAAAGCTCTTGAGCGATCAAGCCTGGTCCCTGGTCCTGAAGCTATATCTTCTTCGGAGATCATGAATCCGACATCATTCACCATAAGCTATCATCATGGGGGCTCGTCCAGGGTCTTCAGGACAGGGTAAGAGCACTCAGAGCTCTAGTCTCTCTGCTTTCTCAGTACACATGTTTTCTTCTTTACTAACTGTACAGTGTTCTTGTGTGAAGCCTCCGCAAGAGGGGAGCCTTGTTGGACGTTTATACCTACCTGCCAATGCCAGAGACACCCAACATTCCTGTGAGGGAAGCGGCCAGAAATGGGCAAAGCGCGTGGACTAACTTTCCTTTCTCGGTCATCTTTTCCTGATCTTTTTGACCATTTCATAATTGTGTAGGGAATTAGAGCTTCTAACTTAATCTCTCAGATTATAGACTTTCAAGGGACTTGTGATCCATGCCATTACCGTGTACTTTTACTTAGACCCCAGGCTTGGTAGTCATGGGGAACCCAGACTTACTAGGAACACGTTTGGAGCAGGGTGGAACTCTAGCTTCAGCAGTGTCTCTCTTTTGGCTGCTTTTAGGCCAGAGTCCTAAAAGTGGGGTCAGAGTACCAAAAGCAAGTCCTTGCCAAGCTGTACTTCTGAACTGTATGGATGGAAGCGCTGCTAGGGAGCACGAGGTTTCTAAGAACATAGGTCGAGAATCCCAGATTGGAAGTACAGTGGGCTTCTTCCTTCGATAGTGCTAACTGTTAGGGAGTCAGAGGAGGCTCCCTGGTGGCTTTTGTCTCAACTCCTTAAATATTCCTTTTGTGGAATCTGTGGGAATGAACTGGAAGGATTGGCCTTAGTAGCTTGAAGCACTCTTTCCTTGCTGGCCAACCCTCCACCACCTCTTTGGCTATACTGGTGTGGTGACACTCAGAAGGGACATCTTGGTTGTTGTGGATCCCTTTATGACTCACTGCTTCTACTGTGGTCAGGACTGTGCTTAGAAATGTGCACAGACACATGTGAGATGGATGCTTCCCCTAGTATTCCTAGCTTGGGAGGCATTCTGGAAGGCTACTCTGTTGCACCCTGGGCAGCATCAGAGGAGGAGCGAAAATCAAAGTCTTAACGGTGAGTAACTGGAAATCAATTTGGGATGCCATCAGGTCTACCCCTGGTGCATCTCCACCCTGCCGTGGTGGTAGGGAGGGACAAATAAGGTGCCTGCATTGGTAAGAAAAAGACTAAGTCTGACCAGAGAAGGAAGTTTTGGGGGAAAAGTCTGTCTACAACCCCATTTAGAGCAGGGAGGGACGTCTCCTGTGGAAAGAAGCCACGGCTGTGGATGCCGCTTTTTTCTCTCTTACAGATGGGAGCTAGCAGTTCCAGAACCACTCCTTTACAATATATTTTAAAGAAAACTGGGGCAAGTTTTATGCCCAGAATTTAAAACAGACACGCCTGATCTTCTTCTGTGATACTGAATGGCCACAGTATTCTTTGGAAGATGGGGAATGCTGGCCAGTTGAAGGGTCTCAATTATAATGCTCTTTTATAATTAGACCTGTTCTATAGAAAACAAGAGAAATGGGTAAAAGTGCCATATGTGTTGCACTCTATCTCTCTGCAAGACATGCCAGACTTAGGTCCTAAGGGTACAGATTTGGGTGAGAAACCTTCAGCTCCTTCCTGTCCTCTTACTTTGCCCCTGTATCTGGGGCTCTCAACTGAACAGGCTGAGAATCAGGACACCCTTCCAGGAGGGGTTGCTTTAGTTTAGGTAGAATTTCAAGCAATCCCAATTATGGTCGAGACTGTTTAGATCCAAAAAGTACATAGAAGCCTTTATAGGACTAGCTTTACTTTATGAGCTTATTTGGAGAGATATAATGTATGTCTTGGGATAGACGCTGACCTCTAACTCAGAAACTGAAGTTTTAGAGAAGCTCCTACTTTTGGAGATGAATAGCTTGAACATGAGACAAGGGGAAAGAGGGAACATGAAATGCCCTCCTCCCTACTGGGAGCCAAGCAGTTCCCATAACAGAGGCAGATTGGGACTATAACATGGCTAAAAGAAGGTGTTATCAGAATCACTTTGTCAGATGTATTCTTAAAAGGCTCAAGTGAGTGCACACTAAGACTTTAAACTCTGCTTAGTTGACTGACATAGTACAAGGAGAGAAGGAAACTCCTGGTAAATTTCTAGATAGACTATGGGAGGCTCTCCTCAACTTTACTGACATTGATTCCAAAAGTTCAGAGAGAGAAATGACCTTAAAAGATAGATTTCTCATTCAGTCACTTCCAGATATCTGCCATAAGATACAAAAACAGGCATTTGGACCAAATCAATCTTTAAAAAACTGCTACAGCTGGCTCAGATGGTATATTATGGTAGAGAATATGGGGAGGAAAACAAGAGCCAGGCAAAAGACTGAAGCCCCAGCATGGCTGTTAGAGCCACTCCGAAACAGCCTGAGGAAAAATGCCCAGAGGGACCCAGGTGAAAAGGGAAGGACTTGTTATCACCGTGGAAAGGAGGGGTGTCTCAAGCTGGATCTAAGCTGCCCCTGGCTCCATGTCCAGTCTGCAGAGGACCACAGTAGAGAAGAGACTGCCCTCTGAGGTGTAGGCCCCAGGGGTTGGACTCTCAAGGCAACTGGGACTGAGGGTGCCTGGGGGTCCCCACAGAAGCTCCCATCCTAATTACACTTGAGGAACCCCAGGTATTAATAACTGTGGAAGCCAATTAGTCAATTTTCTTTTAGACACTGGGGTAAATTTCTCTGTGCTCACTGAAGCCCCTGGTCCACTTTTTTCCAATCCACTACTGTAATGCAACTGTCGGAGAAGGCAATGGCACCCCACTCCAGTACTCTTGCCTGGAAAATCCCATGGGCGGAGGAGCCTGGTGGGCTGCAGTCCATAAGGTCGCTAAGAGTTGGACACGACTGAGCGACTTCACTTTCACTTGTCACTTTCATGCACTGGAGAAGGAAATGGCAACCCACTCCAGTGTTCTTGCCTGGAGAATCCCAGGGACAGAGGAGCCTGGTAGGAGGCCGTCTATGGGGTCGCACAGAGTTGGACACGACTAAAGTGACTTAGCAGCAGCAGCAGGATGAACCAAACACTATTATTTGTCATCCTTTAAGCTGCAACTGGGACTCTGTGCTGTTTTCTCATGAGTTTCTTGTCATGCTGGAGTCTCCACCCCTTCTGGGGAGGGATAAACTGAGCAAGGTCCAGGCCTCTGTTTTCATGAATATGGAGCCTACTCTTTCTCTCCCATTAATTGAACAAAATCCTAAATCCTAAAGTGTGGGCTCATGGAAAAACTGTGGGTCGAGCACAAAGTGCTGTTCTTGTTGTTATCAAGCTCAAAGATCCTCACCTATTTCCACATCAAAAGCAGTATCCACTAAAGCCTAAGGTTAAGAAAGAGTTAAAACCCATCGTTGAAAATTAAAGGAACAGGGGCGATTAATTGCCTGTAATAGTCCATGCAACACTCCTATTTTGGGTGTAAAAAAGTCAAATGATAAATGGAGATTTGTTTTAGATATATGAATAAGTGCCTAATTCTTATACTGTATTGTCTGAAAATCCTGAACAAGCCAAATATTTTTCAGTCATTGATTTGAAGGATGCTTTCTAGCATTAAACCTATACTAAATCATCCTCTACCTATGACTTTAAGAAAATTAAGAGGATTCTTGGGCATTACAGGTTGTTGCCACATTCGGATTCTGGGTTATGGGGAACTTACCTGGCCTTTATATAAACTTATAACTGAGACTCAGCAGGCCCAACCGGCAAGCTGGTTTGGCATCCAGAGACTCAAAAGGCTTTAAAACTCTTCAAACAACTTTGAGCTTGCCCACAGGATCAGAGTTTAGTTTGTTTATTACTGGGGAAAAAATAAAAAAAGACTATGGCTACATTGTTTAAGAGTAATTGCTATTGTTATTTTGCTGTTGCCTAAGCTAATAATACTACTAATGGGCAAAATCTTACTGTGCTGACTTCTCATGGTGTAAGTGGGATCTCAAACTCTAAACAGTGCTCCACCTTTAAAGCTGCTGTAACTCAAGGGGTGTTGAAACCTCTAGGAATAGAATATCACTTACACTGTTCCTGGGGACCCCAATCTTCAGGGAAGGTAGAAAAAGCTAATGACATTATTAAGAGATATCTGCATAAATTAACTCAAGAGACTCAGGACAATCGGTTTAAAGTTCTATCCATAGCTTTAATGAGGGCTTGGACTGCCCCTGAAAAGGAAGGAGAGTTCAGTTCAGTCACTCAGTCATGTCCGACTCTTTGCGACCCCATGAACCACAGCACGCCAGGCCTCCCTGTCCATCACCAACTCCCGGAGTTCACCCAAACCCATGTGCATTGAGTCGGTGATGCCATCTAGCCATCTCATCCTCTGTCGACCCCTTCTCCTTCTGCCCCCAATCCCTCCCAGCATCAGGGTCTTTTCCAATGAGTCAACTCTTTGCATGAGATGGCCAAAGTATTGGAGTTTCAGCTTCAGCATCAATCCTTCCAATGGACACCCAGGACTGATCTCCTTCAGAATGGATTGGTTGGCTCTCCTTGCAGTCCAAGGGACTCTCAAGAGTCTTCTCCAACACCACACTTCAAAAGCATCAATTCTTCGGCGCTCAGCTTTCTTCACAGTCCAAGTCTCACATCCATACATGACCACAGGAAAAACCATAGCCTTGACTAGACGGACCTTAGTTGGCAAAGAAGTGTTTCTGCTTTTGAATATGCTATCTAGGTTGGTCATAACTTTTCTTCCAAGGAGTAACCGTCTTTTAATTTCATGGCTGCAGTTACTATCTGCAGTGATTTTGGAGCCCCCAGAAATAAAGTCTGACACTGTTTCCACTGTTTCCCCATCTATTTGCCATGAAGTAATGGGACCAGATGCCATGATCTTCGTTTTCTGAATGTTGAGCTTTAAGCCAACTTTTTCACTCTCCTCTTTCACTTTCATCAAGAGGCTTTTTAGTTCCTCTTCACTTTCTGCCATAAGGGTGGTGTCATCTGCATATATGAGGTTATTGATATTTTTCCCGGCAATCTTGACTCCAGCTTGTGCTTCATCCAGCCCAGAGTTTCTCATGATGTACTCTGCATATAAGTTTAATAAGTAGGGTGACAATATACAGCCTTGATGTATTCCTTTTCCAATTTGGAACCAGTTTGTTGTTCCATGTCCAGTTCTAACTGTTGCTTCCTGACCTCCTTGTAGGTTTCTCATGAAGCAGGTCAAGTGTTCTGGTATTCCCAACTCTTTTAGAATTTTCCACAGTTTCCTGTGATCCACACAGTCAAAGGCTTTGGCATAGTCAATAAAGCAGAAATAGATGTTTTTCTGGATCTCTCTTGCTTTTTCCATGATCCAGCAGATATTGGCAATTTGATCTCTGGTTCCTCTGCCTTTTCGAAAACCAGCTTGAACATCAGGGAGTTCATGGTTCATGTATTGCTGAAGCCTGGCTTGGAGAATTTTGAGCATTACTTTACTAGCATGTGAGATGAGTGAAATTGTGCGGTAGTTTGAGCATTCTTTGGCATTGCCTTTCTTTGGAATTGGAATGAAAACTGACCTTTTCCAGTCCTGTGGCCACTGCTGAGTTTTCCAAATTTGCTGGCATATTGAGTGCAGCACTTTCACAGCATCATCTTTCCAGATTTGAAATAGCTCAACTGGAATCCCATCACCTCCACTAGCTTTGTTCATAGTGATTCTTTCTAAGGCCGACTTGACTTCACATTCCAGGATGTCTGGCTCTAGGTGAGTGATCACACCATCCTGATTATCTGGATTGTGAAGATCTTTTTCTTTACAGTTCTTCTGTGTATTTGTGCCACCTCTTCTTAAGATCTTCTGCTTCTCTTAGGTCCATACAATCTTTATCCTTTATCGAGCCCATCTTTGCATGAAATGTTCCCTTGGTGTCTCTAATTTTCTTAAAGAGATCTCTAGTCTTTCCCATTCTGTTGTCTTCCTTTATTTCGTTGCATTGATCCCTGAAGAAGGCTTTCTTATCTCTTCTTGCTATTCTTTGGAACTCTGCATTTAGATGCCTATAACTTTCCTTTTCTCCTTTGCTTTTCGCCTCTCTTCTCTTCACAGCTATTTGTAAGCCCTCCCCAGACAGCCATTTTTCTTTTTTGCATTTCTTTTCCATGGGGTTGGTCTTGATCCCTGTCTCCTGTACAATGTCACGAACCTCCGTCCACCATTCATCAGGCACCCTGTCTATTGATCTAGTCCCTTAAATCTATTTCTCACTTCCACTGTATAATCATAAAGGATTTGATTTAGGTCATACCTGAATGGTCTAGTGGTTTCCCCTACTTTCTTCAATTTAAGTCTGAATTTGGCAATAAGGAGTTCGTGATCTGAGCCATAATCAGTTCCCAGTCTTGTTTTTGCTGACTGTATAGAGCTTCTCCATCTTTGGCTGCAAAGAATATAATCAATCTGATTTCGGTGTTGACCATCTGGTGATGTCCATGTGTAGAGTCTTCTCTTGTGTTGTTGGAAGAGGGTGTTTGCTATGACAAACAATACACATAGGTGTATTCTATACATGCTATGTATGCATTTTCTTGGCAAAACTCTATTAGCCTTTGTCCTGCTTCTTTCCGTATTCCAAGGCCAAATTTGCCTGTTACTCCAGGGGTTTCTTGACTTCCTACTTTAGCATTCCAGTCCCCTATAATGAAAAGGACATCTTTTTTGGGTGTTAGCTGTAAAAGGTCTTGTAGGTCTTCATAAAACTGTTCAATGTC
Source organism: Ovis canadensis (assembly GCF_042477335.2). Taxonomy (NCBI): domain Eukaryota; kingdom Metazoa; phylum Chordata; class Mammalia; order Artiodactyla; family Bovidae; genus Ovis; species Ovis canadensis. The sequence continues at coordinate 106,659,262 of NC_091250.1, read as the reverse complement.
AGCTTCCGCAGCATTACTGGTGGGGCATAGGTTGGATCACCGTGATATTGAATGGTTTGCCTTGGAAATGACCTGAGATCATTCTGTCGTTTTTGAGATTGCATCCAAGTACTGCATTTTGGACTCTTTTGTTGACCATGATGGCTACTCCATTTCTTCTAAGGGATTCCTGCCCACAGTAGTAGATATAATGGTCATCTGAGTTCAATTCACCCATTCCAGTCCATTTTAGTTCGCTGATTCCTAGAATGTCGACGTTCACTCTTGCCATCTCCTGTTTGACCACTTCCAATTTGCCTTGATTCATGGACCTAACATTCCAGGTTCCTTTGCAATATTGCTCTTTACAGCATCGGACCTTGCTTCTATCACCAGTCACATCCACAGCTGGGTATTGTTTTTGCTTTGGCTCCATCCCTTCATTCTTTCTGGAGTTATTTCTCCATTGATCTCCTGTGGCATATTGGGCACCTACTGACCTGGGGAGTTCCTCTTTCAGTGTCCTATCATTTTGCCTTTTCATACTGTTCATGGGGTTCTCACAGGCCAGAATACTGGAGTCAGTAGCCTTTCCCTTCTCCAGGGGATCTTCCCAACCCAGGGATTGAACTCAGGTCTCCCACATTGCAGGTAGATTCTTTACCAGCTGAGCCACCAGGAAAGCCTGAAAAAGGAAGGACAGTCTCCCTCTGAATGTATCTATGGAAGACCCTTCTTACACACAGACATTGTTTAAGACCCTGAAGCCTTAGAATTAACTATGTGACTCAGCTTCAGCCTTTCGACAGACATTATGGAAACTCTGGGAGGTGACTCCTGACCTAGACTCTGAGTCAAATAAGCCACTGTTTGAGCCAGGCACCAAAGTCCTGATAAAGACATTGAGATCTGGAGGGCAATCTCTCAGCCTGTTTCAAGAACTAATTTGGAGACTTCTTGTTCTCCTGACTCTGACTAGGTAGTTGGGTGAATCCTGCTTTCTTTATCTCCAATGAACTGTCCACAGAAATTTCTATTGAGTTCTCAGAGGAATTGAAACATGGAACTCCATTGGCTTTTGCCAAACTGGTGGTGTGATTGTTGCTTGTTTGCTGGGGAATGCTGCTGTGTGTGTGCCAGGATTCAGTTTGAGACTTGCTTTCAGGAGGAATCCATAACTTTCACCCAGAACTAACTGTTGGGTGTTTACCAAAGACCCTGTGAAAACTGTGCATAACCACAATTGTCTTAATCAGAAATTGGTCATATTAGAAGCAAGTTAGGTGATTCTGATTTGAGAAGTGCTGAATTATATTTCTTTCCCTTTTTAAATGGAGGACCAATGGCCATATGGTAGTGGGATGTGAGTGTTTCAAACGTTGGATAAGGGTCAGAGTTCTTTCTTTTTTAAAAATGTCCTTTATAATCTTGAGATTTAATCAACTGAAAAAGAGATTTAATAAAAAGTATTTGCTTTGGTTGGTAAAAAAAAAAAAAAAAGTTTTGTCATCCTCGTCTCCTTAAAGCCCCATAACCAGATAAAGTTTTCTAAGTGCTTCAGACAGAACCACTGCAAAGAGGCCCCCCCTCTATGATCCAATGAACTTTACAGAGTCCCTGTAATTTCACAAGTAGACACAATTAAGTGAGTCATAGGCTTTTTTTTCTTTTGAAAAATGGCTTTTCTATCTTTAAATGATGTCAGGAAGCTAGATATATCTGGTGGAAAATAATGTTTCATTAAAATGCTGTGCTTATGATGCTATTATTATTGTTTGTGCTTGAAATTATGTTAAGTATGACATTTTAAGACTAGCCTAGGGGAAAAAAAAAACATGGCCTATCATTTTTTTTTTTTGCAAATTTCTCATGATGAAAAAGCATTGGAATGCTTTTTGGAATAAGTCTTATAGGAACAGATAACATCAATTCTTGAAATATTTAAGCCTATTCCTGCATACCCAGACAATAAATGCAATGAAAATAATATGCCTTACAAGTAACGGGAACTGTATTAATGTTTGTGGGCAAATTTTTTCATATAGAGGAAGTGAAGGAAATATTAAAGGTGGCAAAAGTTGAGCCAGCACATAGCAATGATATTACAAAACTAGTGTGTGAAGCCTCTGAATATTAAAGAATACAGAGGCTTCTGAATCTTGAGAGATTAATAACTAGGAGGAGAGAAGTAGAAGACAAAGTGATTTCAGTGTAGAAGACAAAATCATTAGGGAAGACACCCCTTCAACCTTCAATGGGAAAATGCCAGTAGCTGAAATCCAAGGAGGCCATTTTCTGCCTGAGAATTTGTATTGAAGAGAAAAAGGGAATCATTAAGCCAGCAGTGTTGGGGGTGGTTTCAAAATTTAAACTGATGCCCTTTATTTTCACAAGCTCAAATAGGTTCCATCAAATTCATCAAGCCCATTTGCATCTCAGCATTGTTCAGTAGCAAATGAGATCATGTTTATCAGAGATTGTGCAAAATTTTATTATGGCTACTCAGCCATCAAAAGAGGATAAATTATATTGCACATAGTTTTAATAGGTGTAATGATAGAATATTTGAGTTATTTGAATAACAAAATACAGCATGGAATCTAGTTTCATGATAATCGATGAATCTGAACACTCCCTGGACTTCTCAAATCTTACCTACAGATGTTAGTGACTACACACTGTTTTGTTCCTTTCTTCCTTCTGGTTTTCTTTAACAACACTTACTGCTCTTTGAAGAAATGTACGTAGAAAAAGATATAGTTTTTTTTTTTTTTCAGGGAAGAATAAAGGCTGCTGATTTGATGTAATAGATTACCCAGATTGTTGATGTTTTGACACTGATTATATGTTTGATGCCAAATAAACTACTCAATTTAGTTTATTGGATGATTAAAAGCAGGCTGGTTATTTGGTGATATGAAAGCAAACAAAAATTTTACTAAAATTTTCATTTCTTAATCAGTTGCTTGGGTTTTTCCCCTTCTAAAACTGTAAGTTGTATTAAAGAACTTCCTGTTTCATCTGTTGCGGTTTCCCCAGAAAGCAGAACATTGTGAACAAGAGTAGTTTAACAATGAAAAGAGGCTGGCAAATGAGGGGGTGATGTAGGTGTACTATATCAAGATGGCAGAAATGCTGGCTCACTTTCTTTATTTACAGCTAACAAGATATACTGTTCAATCACACTGTCCTGTAGAATATTTCTTTAACCCATCATGACTTTAATGCTGAGATACTATTATCTTTAAAGTTTTCATCTTCCAAATTGTTTCTCTGTTCATCTCATAGCATGTCATATTTAATAGATGCTAGGTTTGTGGGTTCTTTTTTTTTTACGGAGACTATATTTGTAAACCCCTTGACTCTGCTGTGGTAGCCTGATTCTTCAGATGGCCCCCGCTGTTTCAAAGGCTGTTATACACCAGGAGCCAGTCTGAAATCACTTGGCTGTTGAAATCACAGGGACCTCAGAGATGGTCTTGTCCAACCCCATTGCACAGGTGGTGAAACAGAATGAAAGAGGTTGGATGACTTGGCTTGTGCTTGTTATTGGCAAACCTTGAGCTAGAGCCTGGTTCTGTCAGTTTCAATCCAATGATTTCTTTTTTTCCCTCTCTTAAATTAAGCTTTTATTTTGATATTGTTGTATATTTGCATGCAGTTGTAAGAAACAGTAGCAATCCCTCATATCCTTCACCCAGTTCCCCCCAGTGGTAAAATCTTGCAAAGCTACAGTATTGGTACAATAATAATGCTATAATAGTACTACAATAGTACTGTCTACAACTGTAGACCTTGATGAAGTCAAGAAACAGAATTGTTCTGTCCCCACAAGGATCCCCCCATGTTGCTATTTTACAGCTATACCTACTTTCTTTCCACCCCTCTCCCAACTCACTCTCTAACTGTTGGCATCCATTCTTCTCCATTTCTCTAATTTTGTTATTTTAATAATTTTATATGATTGGAACCACAAGGTATATAACATTTTGAGACTCACCTTTTTCCACTCAGCATAATGCTCTGGGTATTTATCTGAATTGCTATGTGTATCAGTTTGTTTTATTGCTGAGGAGTAGGGATGTACCACACCAAGGCTTTTTCTCCTGGATGATTTCTCTTCCAGTCTTGGGAAATCTCAGCCATTTGCACTTTGGAGGTTAAGAAACACGTTGTACAGAAATAGTTCAATTTTGATAATCTTCCTTTTGGGTTGGGGAGACTAAGGAAAAGTAATTGTGAAGACAGCAGAGATCCATAAGTTAGTATAAAGAATGTTTTGGTGGTGGCCCAGCTTCCTTGTTTTGTGGTGAGTTGTGGGGGGGGGGGGGGGGGAAGACTTTGGGGAGGGCCTCCAAACTTCAGAAAATGCTTCCTACAAGTATGATGAGAAGAGACCATGTCCATGTGAGACGGGTCCTCAGGGGGCAACATCTCAGCTATTAAACAGGGCAAAACAATTGCAGATCTCATTCGCATGTCAAAGGGGATTTTCGGGCGCCAGTCATCATTACTGCAAGTGGAGTGTGGCCAGAAGACATGATTTAGCACCTGTCCACTTTCCAATGTGCTGTGCATTTTAATGACCTGAAATTTGAGATTTGGCTCCTGTCTTAAACTCTAAAGATAGGTTCACTAGAAAGACAAGATGCTCATAGGTGAAGAATGTGTTTTATTTCTCTTTAGATTTTTTTGATGTGGTCGATTTTTAAAGTCTTTAATGAATCTGTTACAATACTGCTTTGGCTTTTTGTATTTTGTTTTTTTGGCCACAAGGCATATGGGAATCTTAGCTCCTCATCCCGGGATCAAACCCACATACCCCCTGCGCTGGAAAGCAAAGTCTCAACCACTGAACCACTAGGTAAGTCCCATGTTTTAATTCTTGAATTAAATTTTAGTTCAACTCACAGTAAGCTGCGTGACATTTGTTTCATGGACATTTGGAGGCATACTCAGTGGTCAGAAAAACTTCTAGAATTTCAAAACTGTCCATCAGGAGATGGGAAATCACAAAGCCATACCACAACCCTTCTCTCCTCAGTGTTTTTATGTGTTCAAACCATCTGTAGGTGACTTGAAGAGAGTCATGGAGGAGGAAGAGTGGTTTACAGAATACTAAGATTAAAGTATGGGGTTGGGGAAACACAGTTTTTTGAAGGACTACTAGACAAAAAAACAAAGACTTTGGGAACATAAAACAAGTAAGGTGGGGCTATGATACAGCTTGCAAAAATCTGATAGACACCTACGAATCATTCATACTGATGTATGGCAGGAACCAAAACAACACTGTAAAGCAGTTATCCTCCAATTAAAAATAAATAAAATTTTAAAGTTTGATAGATAATTTTTAAGAAAATGTTTATTAGTGTAAAGTGAAGTATGCATGTGTTGTGGACTCTAGAAAGACTGGGGCTAAAGGGTGGGGTGGAGGGAGGATGGGAGAGGGCCACGTGTAGGTCATGAGAGACTCCCATGGCCAAGCAGAATAGATCTGAGGCACTAGAAGGGACTAGAAAGAACTAGAAGGAAAATACTGATTCATTTGGACTTTTATTTTCACATCAGCAGTTTTAATTTGAGGTTGCCTGTCTGAGACTCGGTAATTTAATGTCTTTTTAATGCCAGTAGATTTTCCTGCCAGTGCCGTGGAATTCGTTGTGAAGCTGAAGGGGTAATCAGGCTGATATTAAAAAATGAGCAGTTTGGAGAATCATCTCTGTAACTTCTGAGGTCAGAAACAGTTTATCATGCTTCAGAAAGCCATGTTGCTCGTATCCCCACTTGTTCTGATTTCAGCTGGCTGTCACTGGTATGGGCTGGCTTTGAATTTTACTCGTAAACACTTAAATATGATTTTTATATAACTTGTTCCTCTCTCTAGGATCTCTCACTCCCAGAAGGCTGTGCTCATTGAAGTTAATGCCAGTCTTCCTGGAGTACACAGTCACAACCTAAGAAGTCATCAAAACATCTGGGCTGCTGGTTGGTTGAGGTAGCTGGGTACGATGTTTCATGTGACATTATTACAAATTCCCTGGCACTTTCCACACTGAATGCTAAGTATGAAGAGTTCATTCAAGTGCCCTCTGGGAATCTGGCTGAAATCATTCTATTCTCAACGTCCCACAAGTCCAAGTGGGCCACTTCTGGGTCCGTTAGCTGGCTACTGTGGAATTGCTGCTGATTATTTACACAGCGGGGCTTCCCTGATGGCTCAGAAGGTAAAGAATCCTCCTGCAATGCAGGAGACACAGAAGGTATAGTTCAGTCCCTAGGTCAGGAAGACTCCTTGAGGTAGGAAATGGCAACCCACTCCAGCATTCTTGTCTGAGCAATCCCGTGGACAGAGGAGTCTGGTGGGTTACAGTCCATGGGATCACAGAGTCTGATAAGACTAAGCACTATTATCTCTCTATTTACACAGTTCCTGTCTCCAGGCTTCAGATTTAATGGTGAAGCTTGTGGGTTTTGTAAAGCATCCTAGAGAAATTGGTGTTCTCCAGAGGTGATTCCTAGGGTCAGAGAGGGTAGGTAAATTCTCCGGATAATGGAGATGATGCAGAATAGAATGGAAGGAAATGAATGGCTTCTTTGGGGCTGTGTTTAGCACCAGCTCCTGGCATTTTAGATCTAGAAAGGAATTGGTGTTAGTTTCCCAAAGAGGGAATTTGTATTTGCCCAGTAGGTAGGATGGGAACTCATGGCTAAAGGAATTTTGAATTGATAGATGCTATATGTACCTGAAAAACCAGTCCCTCTCCCACGTCTTCTGGCACTGGTTTTTCACTTTTCCTTGCTCTCAGTGTCTTTTCAAAGGGAAAAGGGGCATAAAAGAAGCAGTATAGAAATTAAGAGCATAAAATGTAATAAAGCAGACTCTTTGGGTTTGAAACCAAGCTTTACTATTTACATTGTGCACATGACCTAACCACTCAATGCCCTAGTTTTCCCACATCTATAAAGTAGGAATAATAATACCCAATTCATGAATTTTTATAAAGATTAAATAAGTTTATACATATATGCCATTGATCTATTATTGTATAATAACTCCAGATTTATTGTGTTAAAGCAAGAACAGTTGTTTTACTTTGTTGCTCATGGTTCTAACATTTGATTGGGTTCAGCTTCATCTTTCCTGCTGAGGGTCTGTTTTGCAGTTGCAATCAGATGGTGTCTAGGGCTGGAGTCACTTTGACCTCAGCTAGGGCTGTTGGTTGGAACACTTCCATCTGAATTCCCCATGTGGCTTGGGCTCCCTTACAGCATGGAGGCTGGGTTCCAAGAGCTTATGTTCCAATAGACATACATGGAAGGTATATCATCCTCAATGAACTAGCCTCAGAACTCACATGGTGTCTCTTCTCCCATATACCTTTGAATGAAGTAGCCATAAAGTTCCATTCTGGTTCAATGGGAAAGGTCACAGATCTTACCATTGAATGGGATGAGTGTCAATATCACTCTGTAAGGAGAGTATACGAGTTGGGGTAGATTGTGGTATCCACCTCTTGAACAACCAATATGCCATAGAATGTAGACCACATAGAACAGTATCTGGCTCAGATGAATGCTCAGTAAGTATTAGTTACATATGTATTGGATTTCAAGCCTGCTGATCCTCAAATTGAATACCTACCATATCTTATCTCAATCTCATATCTGAGGAAGGTCTAGGGGACAGTTACTTTTGTTGCTGTTGTTGTTTCTGTCACTAAGTCATGTCTGACTCTTTTGTGACCCCATGGACTGTAGCTCACCAGGCTCCTCTGTCCTTGGGATTTCCCAGGCAAGAATACTGGAATGGGTTGCCATTTCCTTCTCCAGGGGATATTCTCAACTCAGGGATCAAATCTGTGTCTCCTTCATTGGCAGGTGGATTTTTTTTTTTTTTTAACCACCACAAAGAAAGCTGAGCACCGAAGAATTGATGCTTTTAAACTGTGGTGTTGGAGAAGACTCTTGAGAGTCCCTTGGACTGCAAGAAGATTCAACCAGTCCATTCAGAAGGAGATCAGCCCTGGGATTTCTTTGGAAGGAATGATGCAAAAGCTGAAACTCCAGTACTTTGGCCACCTCATGCGAAGAGTTGACTCATTGGAAAAGACTCTGATGCTGGGAGGGATTGGGGGCAGGAGGAGAAGGGGACGACAGAGGATGAGATGGCTGGATGGCATAACCGACTCGATGGACATGAGTCTGAGTGAACTCCGGGAGTTGGTGATGGACAGGGAGGCCTGCCGTGCTGCGATTCATGGGGTCGCAAAGAGTCAGACACGACTGAGTGACTGAACTTAACCGAACTGAGCCATCAGGGAAGTCACAGTTACTCTTAACCCCATGGTTTTAATAATGCTGAGACATACCCGTGTCTGTGGTTCTGTGAGAGGGAACTCTTGGGCCTGAGGCTACTGCATCCTTTGGCAGTGAACCTAGAGGTGAAGGAGAAGGAATAAGTTCAAGTCACCCCAGAAAATGTGCCTGGGTCATTTGGTCATAGCATGATGATGGTGATGCTATGGATGGTGATGTCCATTTCACTACAGCACAGGTCACCCATCACTCTCCAAGAGACCCATCATAATTAATCTCCAGAAGGAGCTGACCACAGTGCCTCACTCATGTCCACTGAGGCTTATAAGCTTAGGATACAGTTGAGTAAAATTTTCTTTGGCATTGTGCAGTATCCCTCTGAGTTTGAATGGCCCCCGAAGCCAATCCCTTGTGGATGTCCTAGGAATCGTTTGTTTGTCTTTGGGATGACCCTCATCTGAACCTTAATCTCAGAGGTGAATTGATTAGATCACTTAGTCGTGGGAGCCCCAGTCCAAAGCCAGAGCTTTAGTGCTTCTGTTGCAAGCAAATGAAACTGAGGAAACAGCTTCTTACGGGCCATCTGCTTCTTTAAGGAACAAGTAGCGCCAACAATAAGCCTTGCCTCCCCAGAAAATGTTGGCAGATGGAAGCAGCTTTCCCCACATGTGTGTAGAGCCTCCACAACTTCTTTTCCTTTTCCTAATATAATACTTGCCAACTTAAAACAAAAAATTAAACAGTAGCCTTGTTCCTCTTTGCAGAGTAAGGAATCTATATGGTTGAACCAGAAAAGCAAGACAAGTAGAGACTTTCATCCTTATGTCCTTGTGTGCCTACTTAGTCATGTCCGACTCTTTGAGACCCCATGGACTGTAGCCCACAAGTCTCCTCTGTCCATGGCATGTTCCAGTCAAGAATACTGGAGTGGGTTGCCATTTCCTTCTCTAGGGGATCTTGCTGACCCAGGATTTGAAAATGTGTCTCCTGCATCTCCTGCATTGGCAGGTGGATTCTTAACCAACTGCACCATCTGAGGAGCAAAAACTTTAGAGGTGCCCTAAAAATATTCAAATGTGAAAATCAGCATTGTCTCTGTAAATAGCATTCAGCTGTGTGTAAATTTACCTAAGGTTTTTGTCACTTATGTATAACTCTTCTAAAGACCCTCATGGAGATTTTGGGACTAGAGTAAGTACCTGGTAAATTTGCTAGTAACTCAGTAGTTCATTGTTAAGTCCTTATGGATGGATTGTATTGGCTCAATATTAATATGGGGGAGAGAGTAAAAGTAAACAGCCCAGACCTCCAAAGGAGAGTCTTCCATTGGCTTGTTCCATCTACTGGTCACCTCAAAAGTCATCCTGTGAAGAATTGCCTTTCTGTGGACCAGCTGAAGGAGAAATGAAAGTGTCAGAGAAGGGCATGGGCTGCTGAATGATTCTTATTAACTCATGGTCATAGAGCAGAGGCCAATCAAGGATGAAGGGGATGTAAGGAATAGGAATTAAAAAATAATAAGGGAGCTTATTGTATGTGATGGCATTGCCATCTAAAGACTGATAATATCTGATTATTGTTCTATGCTAAAATTTCAGACTGAAATTCTTATTCCACACCAAGATGAAAATTTATATGTACTATTTTTACAGAATCTGCGTCTTGGCTTGATTTCACCCAAAAGCAACATTGAGAGAAGGACTTGGGTGCAAGTAGTTTATCTGAGAGGCAGTAAGCACATGTGAGGAAGTCAGGGAAAATCAATAAAAGTGTGTTAATGAGCTGTGGGCATTTAAGTCTCAGCCCTCCTGGGAACCCTTTAGGGAACCACGTATAGCACATCTCAGAACAGCCCCACATAGAGACAGGAGTCTGGGACATTTAATCTTTGATTCCAGTACCTGTTGGTTAAGGTTTGTCCCTGAGAATATTCAATTTACACCTTTCTTTCTTCCTTCCTCTTTTGTTTTCTTTCTTTCTTTCCATTGATGCATCCATCTATATACTTTAGACTTGTATATTAATTGACTAGACTCTAGTGATAATATAAAAACCATGCCCAGTTAAACTTTGATTGAATACATCTACATTGATGAACGAATAAACATCAATGGAACTAACTATTCAAAAAAGCACAGGTGACCTTTTCACACTTTATCGTATGAAACAGTATTATCTCATCTGTCTGAAAGAAGGGGAGAAGATGTTTTACCCCTCTACTAATACCATCTGGTCTCCAGACAAAATCTCCAGAGTTCATTCAAAAGGATAAGCAGCCATTTATTCCCCTGCTCCATGGATTTTACTTTTGAAAGAGCCAATGTATTATACTTTCCAAAACACACTTCTGGATCCATTCAAAACCTGAAACTTCTAGGAAAGAACAAAGCATGATGCATTAAGGGACTGAGAGTATTGAGTCTTGAGAGATTTGGTCCCCTTGAATAAGACTAGGGAATTAGTCAGAGAGACCAGTCATTTTCAGTGTAATCAAGTAATTTGAAGTATCAAAGACTCTGGCAATAGGATTAGAGGATCATTTTAAAAGCTGAGTGCTGAAGACTTGATGCTTTTGAACTGTGGTGTTGGAGAAGACTCTTGAGAATCCCTTGGACTGCAAGGAGATCCAACCAATCCATTCAGAAGGAGATCAGCCCTGGGATTTCTTTGGAAGGAATGATGCTAACGCTGAAGCTCCAGTACTTTGGCCACCTCATGCAAAGAGCTGACTCATTGGAAAAGACTCTGATGCTGGGAGGGATTGGGGGCAGGAGGAGAAGGGGATGACAGAGGATGAGATGGTGGGATGGCATCACGGACTCTATGAACGTGAGTCTGAGTGAACTCCAGGAGATGGTGATGGAGAGGGAGGCCTGGCATGCTGTGATTCATGGGGTCGCAAAGAGTTGGACACAACCGAGCGACTGAACTGAACTGAACTGAACTGAATAAAGCTGCATATGATGAAGACCTGTGCAACACAAGAGATGAGAAAGAGGGATTTTCTTATCAAAAATTTGGCTTTCCAAATGTTGATCTAAAAACCAGCACTCAGGAAGATAGGTATTCTGGCAAACACAGAGGACTCTTTCCTCACTGGATAATGACTATGACAAGAGAAAAAACAAAAACAACAATATAGAATCTATGGAAAGGTGAGGAAAAGGAAATCTCCTGAATTTTCAAAGAAGGTATATAATTTCAAGAATGGAGATGGGAGGTCCAAGAAGGAGGGGACATACATATATCTATGGCTGATTCATGTTGGTATATGACAGAAACCAACACAATTTTATCAAGCAATTATCCTTTAATTAAAAATAAGTAAATTAAAACAAAAGAATGGAAACAGCATATACCTAAGGATATGTAAGGATATTTATGTGTAAGAAACCAGAAGAAGTTTTAAAAATATTGGAGATTCTCAATATCATTCAAGAAGACTCAGACTATAGGGAGTAGAAATAAAAAAATCACAAAGAGAGGAAAGATCAAGATAGGAAGAAAATGCATGTATAGAAAAACAATATAAACTCCTTTTTACAAAGGGAAAATATGAAATCAGAAATACATATCTTCTTTTTAAGAGAGAGTTTACTTTCAGTTCAGTTCAGTCGCTCAGTCGTGTCCGACTCTTTGCGACCCCATGAATCGCAGCACGCCAGGCCTCCCTGTCCATCACCAACTCCTGGAGTTCACTCAGATTCACCTTCATAGAGTCCGTGATGCCATCCAGCCATCTCATCCTGGGTCATCCCCTTCTCCTCCTGCCCCCAATCCCTCCCAGCATCAGAGTCTTTTCCAATGAGTCAACTCTTCCCATGAGGTGGCCAAAGTACGGGAGTTTCAGCTTTTGCATCAATCCTTCCAAAGAAATCCCAGGGCTGATCTCCTTCAGAATGGATTGGTTAGATCTCCTTGCAGTCCAAGGGACTCTCAAGAGTCTTCTCCAACACCACAGTTCAAAAGCATCAATTCTTCGACGCTCAGCCTTCTTCACAGTCCAACTCTCACATCCATACATGACCACTGGAAAAACCATAGCCTTGACTAGACGGACCTTAGTCAGCAAAGTAATGTCTCTGCTTCTGAATATACTGTCTAGGTTGCTCATAATTTTTCTTCCAAGAAGTAAGTGTCTTTTAATTTCATAGCTGCAGTCACCATCTGCAGTGATTTTGGAGCCCCCAAAAAATAAAGTCTGACACTGTTTCCACTGTTTCCCCATCTATTTCCCATGAAGTGATGGGACTGGATGCCATGATCTTCGTTTTCTGAATGTTGAGCTTTAAGTCAACTTTTTTTGCTCTCCTCTTCCACTTTCATCAAGAGGCTTTTTAGTTCCTCTTCACTTTCTGCCATAAGGGTGGAGTCATCTGCATATCTGAGGTTATTGATATTTCTCCCGGCAATCTTGATTCCAGCTTGTGTTTTTTCCAGTCCAGTGTTTCTCATGATGTACTCTGCATAGAAGTTAAATAAGCAAGGTGACAATATACAGCCTTGACGTACACCTTTTCCTATTTGGAACCAGTCTGTTGTTCCATGTCCAGTTCTAACTGTTGCTTCCTGACCTGCATACAGATTTCTCAAGAAGCAGGTTAGGTGGTCTGGTATTCCCATCTCTTTCCGAATTTTCCACAGTTTATTGTGATCCACACAGTCAAAGGCTTTGGCATAGTCAATAAAGCAGAAATAGATGTTTTTCTGGAACTGTCTTGCTTTTTCCATGATCCAGCGAATGTTGGCACTTTGATCTCTGGTTCCTCTAACTTTTCTAAAACCAGCTTGAACATCAGGGAGTTCATGGTCCACGTATTGCTGAAGCCTGGCTTGGAGAATTTTGAGTATTACTTTACTAGCATGTGAGATGAGTGCAAATGTGCGGTAGTTTGAGCATTCTTTGGCATTGCCTTTCTTTGGGATTGGAATGAAAACTGACCTTTTCCAGTCCTGTGGCCACTGCTGAGTTTGCCAAATTTGCTGGCATATTGAGTGCAGCACTTTCACAGCATCATCTTTCAGGATTTGAAACAGCTCAACTGGAATTCCGTCACCTCCACTAGCTTTGTTCGTAGTGATGCTTTCTAAGGCCCATTTGACTTCACATTCTAGGATGTCTGGCTCTAGATTAGAGATCACATCATCGTGATTGGGTTGTGAAGATCTTTTTTGTACAGTTCTTCTGTGTATTCTTGCCACCTGTTCTTAATATCTTCTGCTTCTGTTAGGTTCAGACCATTTCTGTCCTTTATCGAGCCCATCTTTGCATGACGAGTTTACTTTAAGGAATACTAAAAGGCAAAACATTTGAACCTAAAAACACTATGCTAATTTAGGTACTGTGCTGCAAGCTGTCTGCCCTGTTTAATAAGGACACAGAGTTTATGAATTAGTAAACTATAAAAAAGCTTGTTAGTTGACTAATTAGCTAGAGGAAATGTTCTCTTTTACTTGAATTTGATTAGTATGTTTTCTTTATCATAAATGACAAAGTCCTCTATTGTATTTTCCTGTCATTCAAAGAAAATAGAAATGAATGCTCTTGTCAAATTATTTTGTTAGAGTTTGTATTTATCAGTATGAAATTTAAACATTATTGTTTTTATGAATATTATAGTTGGTGATACAAATTTTAGAAAATTGAAAAAAGATGTGGAAATTGGCTAGTATGAGAGATAGTAACAGTTACTTCATGATGACTGTGTAATTCATTTCATATGTAAGAAAATTACATTGAACTTACTGAATTTTTCTCCTTTCTCTTGTCCTGCTTCTTTCTATTTTTCCCCTCTATATAGATATACAGTGTAATTTGTGGAATTTGGGACAGTAGAGCACTCTTGTCTCTTCTCTAAAATGGTTTAAAAATAAAAGTGTTTCCATAACTGCCTAACCAAAAGAGATGGGAATACCAGACCACCTAACCTGCTTCTTGAGAAATCTGTATGCAGGTCAGGAAGCAACAGTTAGAACTGGACATGGAACAACAGACTGGTTCCAAATAGGAAAAGGTGTACGTCAAGGCTGTATATTGTCACCTTGCTTATTTAACTTCTATGCAGAGTACATCATGAGAAACACTGGACTGGAAGAAACACAAGCTGGAATCAAGATTGCCGGGAGAAATATCAATAACCTCAGATATGCAGATGACTCCACCCTTATGGCAGAAAGTGAAGAGGAGGAGCTAAAAAGCCTCTTGATGAAAGTGAAAGAGGAGAGCAAAAAAGTTGGCTTAAAGCTCAACATTCAGAAAACAAAGATCATGGCATCTGGTCCCATCACTTCATGGGAAATAGATGGGGAAACAGTGGAAACAGTGTCAGACTTTATTTTTTTGGGCTCCAAAATCACTGCAGATGGTGACTGCAGCTATGAAATTAAAAGACGCTTACTTCTTGGAAGAAAAGTTATGACCAACCTAGACAGTATATTCAAAAGCAGAGACATTACTTTGCTGACTAAGGTCCGTCTAGTCAAGGCTATGGTTTTTCCTGTGGTCATGTATGGATGTGAGAGTTGGACTGTGAAGAAGGCTGAACGTCGAAGAATTGATGCTTTTGAAGTGTGGTGTTGGAGAAGACTCTTGAGAGTCCCTTGGACTGCAAGGAGATCCAACCAGTCCATCCTAAAGGAGATCAACCCTGGGATTTCTTTGGAAGGACTGATGCTAAAGCAGAAGCTCCAGTATTTTGGCCACCTCATGGGAAGAGTTGACTCATTGGAAAAGACTCTGATGCTGGGAGGGATTGGGGGCAGGAGGAGAAGGGGATGACCTAGGATGAGATGGCTGGATGGCATCACAGACTCGATGGATGTGGGTCTGAGTGAACTCCAGGAGATGGTGATGGACAGGGAGGCCTGGCGTGCTGTGATTCATGGGGTCGCAAAGAGTCGGACACGACTGAGCGACTGAACTGAACTGAACTGACATATATACATTGGTTTAGTTGCTAAGTTGTGTCCGACTCTTTGAGACTCTGTCCAAGGGGTTTCCCAGGCAAGAAAACTGAAGTAGGTTGCCATTTCCGCCTCCAGGAGTCTTCCCGATCCAGGGATTGAGCCCTCTCTCTTGTGTTTCTTGCTTGGCGGGCAGATTCTTTAACCACTGAACCACCGGGAAAGCCTTACCTTGTGTAAGATTGCTAGTGTGTGACTGCTGTGTAGCACAGGGATGCTCTGTGATGATCTAGCAGGGTGGGATGGGGTGAGGAGTGTGGAACGGAGGCTTGAGGGAGAGGATGTGTATACATACAGCTGATTCACTTTGTTGTACAACAGACTTGAACTTAACATTGTAAAGCAATTGTACTCCAAAAATAAGATAATAATAAAAAAAGAAACCCAAAAACAAAGATAGAAATTTTGGCTGGTTCCATGTCTTGGGTGTTGTAACAGTGCTGCTGTGAACATTGGGGTGTGGTGTGTGTGTGTGTGTGTGTGTATATATATATATATATATATATATATATATATATATATATATATAAAATTCTATCATATATATATGGATGGAATATACATATATACATATGGATGGAATGTTACTCAACCATAAAAAAATGAAATAATGCCATTTGCAGCAACATGGATGAATCTAGAGATTATCATACTAAGTGAAGCAAGTCTGACAAAGACAAGTATATTATTATATTTGGAATCTAAAAAAAATGGTACAAATAAACTTAGTTGCAAAACGAAGATACAAATAAACAGTTGCAAAATGAGAGAGTCTCACAGACATAGAAAACAAACTCAGATTACTGAAGGGGAAGGATGCTGTACATCTAACATGATGGCTGTTTTTGTTGCACAGCTGCTGATTCATGTCCTACTCTGTGACCCTGTCTCAGAGTCTCTGTCCTTCCCTCTTTCCCAGAGTTTGCTCAGATTCATGTCCATTGAGTTGGGATGCTATCTAACCTTCTCTGCCTCTGCCACCCCCTTCTTCTTCTGCCTTCAATATTTTCCAGTGAGTCAGCTCCTTTGCATCAGGTGACCAAAGTATTGGAGCTTTAGCTTCAGCCTCAGTCTCTCCAGTGAATATTCAGGGTTGATATCCTTTAGGATTGACTGGCTTGATTTTGCTGTCCAAGGGACTCTCAAGAGTCTTCTCCAGCACCACAGCACGTACACCTAACATGATACTGCAAATCAACTATAATTTGAAAGAAAAATAAAACAGCCATTAAAAAATAAAACAAAGGTAGTAAATACTCAAAACATGACTCCATAAGTATTTTACTACATGTTACTATTATCCAAGCTCTAGAGATTATGTTTATTGTAACGCTATAGAGGAAATACTATGTAATAATATGCTGTCACTCATTTCTTCCTTACTCTGGGCTCAGTGATGTCACAGTGGTAATTCGAAATCAGTTATGGTCATTAATACCAGCAAAATCAATAAATGCTACAAATAACTAGTGTTCTGTGCTAGATGAAAGAGTTCTTAATGTTGTTTATTTATTTCACTTAAGTTGGAAACAATGTCCATTTTCACTTAAGTTTGAAAGACTGTCCCTTCATCTAGTTATGTTACAGTGAAAAAGAAATAGAAAAGAGGTTCTTCTTTCAAGAACTTGCCTTCTTTTGTTTATTGTCTAGACTGCAGAAAGTAGATGGAGAAGGCATTAATAATGGAGATTAAACTTAAAAATGTGCTGTGTCTCTAGTCATTATATTGTAAAACAGCACAAAAGAAATTGAAGAAACATTCTTCCAGTATTCAAAAATTATATAATGAATGAGAAAAGAATTAGTTCAAGTTTGACATAAGTTTTTATGGTTTCACTTTCTTCTTACTTATTAACATAAAAGAAACTATCAACCAAAATTCATGTTGATGGCAGTTTAGTCACTAAGTTGTGTCTGACTCTTTGTGACACCATGGACTATAAGCCAGGCTTCTCTGTCCATGGGATTTCCCAGGCAAGAATACTGGGGCTGTGTTGCATCCATGTTGGAACTACACTATTTCTTGATTGCAGTCATAGGAGATCTATATAACAAGTGTTCAGTAAATGTTAAAAAAGTCATTCAGTAAGAACCAATTAGTTATATGGCCTTATAAACTTTATTAACATTTATTACTTATAATCCCCAAGAAAAATAAATGCAAAAAGGCAAAATGGTTGTCTGAGGAGGCCTTACAAATAGCTGTGAAAATAAGAGAAGCAAAAGGCAAAAGAGAAAAGGAAGGATATACCCATTTGATTGCAGAGTTCCAAAGAATAGAAGGGAGAGATAAGAAAGTCTTCCTTAGTGATCAATACAAAGAAATAGAAAACAAAAACAAAAACAAAAAAACATTAGAATGGGAAAGACTAGAGATCTCCTCAAGAAAATTGGATATACCAAGGGAACATTTCATGCAAAGATGGGCACAATAAAGGACAGAAATGGTATGGACCTAACAGAAGCAGAAGATATTAAGAAGAGATGGCAAGGATACACAGAACTGTACAAAACAGATCTTCATGACCCAGATAGTCATGATGGTGTGATCACTCATCAAGAGCCAGACATCCTGGAATGTGAAGTCCAGTGGGCCTTAGGAAGCATCACTATGAACAAAGCTAGTGGAGGTGATAGAATTCCAGTTGAGCTATTTCAAACCCTGAAAGATGATGCTGTGGAAGTGCTATACTCAATATGCCAGCCAATTTGGAAAACTCAGCAGTGGCCACAGGACTGGAAAAGGTCAGTTTTCATTCCAATCCCAAAGAAAGGCAATGCCAAAGAATGCTCTAACTACTGCACAATTGTACTCATCTCACATGCTAGTAAAGTAATGCTCAATATTCTCCAAGCCAGGCTTCAACAATATGTGAACTGTGAACTTTCAGATGTTCAAGCTGGTTTTTGAAAAGGCAGAGGAACCAGAGATCAAATTGCCAACATCCACTGGACCTTCAAAAAAGCGAGAGAGTGCCAGAAAAACATCTACTTCTGCTTTATTGCCTATGCCAAAACCTTTGACTGTGTGGATCATAATAAACTGTGGAAAATTCTGAAAGAGATGGGAATACCAGATCACCTGACCTGCCTCCTGAGAAATCTGTATGCAGGTCAAGAGGCAACAGTTGTTCCAAGCATAGAACAACAGTCTGGTTCCAAATTGGGAAAGGAGTATGTCAAGGCGGTATATTATCACCCTGCTTATTTAACTTATAGGCAGAGTACATCATGAGAAACGCTGGACTGGATGAAGCACAAGCTGGAATCAAGATTGCCGGGAGAAATATCAATAACCTCAGATATGCAGATGACACCACCCTTATGGCAGAAAGTGAAGAAGAACTAAAAAACCTCTTGATGAAAGTCAAAGAGGAAAGTGAAAAAGTTGGCTTAAAGCTCAACATTCAGAAAACTAAGATCAAGGCATCTGGTCCCATCACTTCATGGCAAATAGATGGGGAAACGATGGCTACAGTGGCAGACTTTATTTTTGGGGGGCTCCAAAACCACTGCAGATGGTGACTGCAGCCATGAAATTAAAAGACGCTTGCTCCTTGGAAGAAAATTTATCATCAACTTAGACAGTATATTAAAAGCAAAGGCATTACTTTGCCAATAAAGGTCCATCTAGTCAAAGCTTTGGTTTTTCCAGTAGTCATGTATGGATGTGAGAGTTGGACTGTGAAGAAAGCTGAGCACTGAAGAATTGATGCTTTTGAAGTGTGGTGTTGGAGAAGACTCTTGAGAGTCCCTTGGACTGCAAGGAGATCCAACCAGTCCATTCTAAAGGAGACCAGTCCTGGGTGTTCTTTGGAAGGAATGATGCTAAAGCTGAAGCTCCAGTACTTTGGCCACCTCATGAGAAGAGTTGACTCATTGGAAAAGACTCTGATGCTGGGAGGGATTGGGGGCAGGAGGAGAAGGGGACGACCGAGGATGAGATGGCTGGATGGCATCAGTGTCTCACTGAACATGAGTTGAGCAAGGTCCGGGAGTTGGTGATGGACAGGGAGGCCTGGCATGCTGCAGTCCATGGGGTCACAAATAGTTGGACACGACTGAGTGACTGAACCGAACTGAATTGAATCATTTATAATGAGTATGCTACTCATCCTATCATTAAATTTTACAACATGTAGTCAGGTTTATACACATTGTTCTTTGAGGAGCTTGTTTTTAAATATTTATAGGACATGGATTGTGAATCTGAGTGAATTCAGGGAGTTGGTGATGGACAGGGAGGCTTGGTATGCTGTGATTCACGGGGTCGCAAAGAGTCGGACACGACTGAGCCACTGTACTGAACTGAACTGAGGACATGGATTTGATCCCTGATCTTGGAAGATCCCACATATCGCAGAGCTTCTAAGCCTGTGCACCACAACTATTGAGCCTGTGCTCTAGAGCCTGGGAGCCACAACTACTTTGCCCACATGCTGCAACTGCTGAAGCTGGTGTGCCCTAGGGTCCCTGCTGGACAGCAAGAGGACCCCCTGCAATGAGAAGTCCATGCACTGCAACTAGAAAGTAGTCCCCACTCTCCACAACTAGAGAAAATAGCCCACGCGGCAACAAAGACCCAGCACAGCCAAAAATAAAGAAAGAAATAAAATGATTTTAAAATTGATCCTTTTTTTTTTTCTGAGAAGTAAGCACTAAAAAGATGAAACATTGAAGATGAAGGAGTTAGAAAAAGCTAGAAGGGATCTCCTGATGATAGTCTGTATGCTATGATCTAAAGTGAAAGTGAAGTCGTTCAGTCGTGTCCGACTCTTGTGACCCCATGGACTGTAGCCCACCAGGCTCCTCCATCCATGGGATTCTCCAGGCAAGAATACTGGAGTGGGCTGCCATTTCCTTCTCCAGGAGATCTTCCCAACCCAGGGATCGAACCCAGGTCTCTCACATTGCAGGTAGACGCTTTAACCTCTGAGCCACCAGGGAAGCCAGTGGCTAAATTGTCTCATGTGTACTTGGTTCATTACCCCTCCACTAAACCCACTATCGTCTGGTCCATATTTTACTATCAGAGCCATTCCCTCATATAAATGACTTTGTTGGCATGTGATGTTTCTACATCTCTTGTAGGGTCCCTTCGTTTCTCCTGAAAATTTCTATCGCTTCATCATTCAGTCTGAATTGCCTTGTATTCCTCTTAATGGGCTTCTCTCCAAAGGGTATTAGCTAGATACATCTTTGAATGTATGTGACATGCTTTCTTTATGTCCTTTTCTTATTTGCTTTTTCTGGGTTTATTTCAATCCAAGATTATTGGAGGCTCTTCAGATTTAACTTCCAACACTTCCCAGTTTGGGCTTGATTTTTTAAACCATCTTGACAGTCTCTAAGTGTACAGATCAGTGGTGTTAAGTTCATTCATGTTGCACAACTGATCTCCAGAAATCTTTCATCTTGTGAAACTGAAACTCTATACACATTAAATAACAACTTCCTCTTTCCTTTTTAGGTTTAATTTTACATTAAGGAATAGCAACATGTAACAAAACAAATCTCAAGGAAGGAAACAGCTCCCAATTCCTAGACTTTGTTTTATGTAAAGATGGAGATGTTCAGTTCAGTTCAGTCGTTCAGTCATGTCCGACTCTGCGACCCCATGAATCGCAGCACGCCAGGCCTCTCTGTCCATCACCACCTCCCGGAGTTCACCCAAACTCATGTCCATCGAGTCAGTGATGCCATCCAGCCATCTCATCCTCTGTCGTCCCCTTCTCCTCCTGCCCCCAATCCCTCCCAGCATCAGAGTCTTTTCCAATGAGTCAACTCTTCGCATGAGGTGGAGATGTTAGGATGGTTATTTTTAAATTATGGAGAAAAGGCAAAAGATTTATTTGATCTGAAGAGAAACCAGGATATTTTCTTTTTTTGAGGACATTTTATTGAAGTGTAGTTGATTTACAATGTTGTATTAATTTGTACTGTACAGCAAACTGACTCAGTTATATATATACATATTATATATATATATATTCTTTCTCATAGGATGTTGGAATATAGTTCTCTGTGCTATGCAGTAGGACTGTGTTGTTTATCTATTTCTATATAATGGTTTGCGTCTGCTAATCCTAAACTCCCAATCCTTCCTTTTTCTACCCCCCACTCCCTTGCCAACTACAAATATGTTCTCTATATCTGTAAATCTGTTATATTTTTTGTGGATATGTTCATTTGTGTCCTATTTTAGATTCCACATGTAAGTTATATCATGTGGTAAATTACAGAGTAAAACCTCATCTGTTAGAAATTCTAATCTCTTTGGATGCAACAATCATCACATATTGAATTCAAAATCTATATCTGTGTGTGTGTGTTCAGTCACTCCGTTTTGTCAGATTCTTTGAGACCCATGGACAGTAACCTGTCAGGCTTCTCTGTCTATATAAATATTTTTTCAGGCAAGAATACTGAAATGGTGTGCCATTTCCTTCTCCAGGGGTTCTTTCTGACTCAGGGATAGAACCCGCACCTCCTGCATTGGCAGGTGGATTCTTTACCACTGAGCCACCTTGGGAAGCCTATATCTATATCTATGTCTATGTTTATATCTAAATCTATATCCTCTCTATCTCTACTGATTGAATGATACACGGCCTCTGACTCATGAATATTTTAAATAAAAGACCACGATAGCCATGAACGATATGCAGCACACGGGACCCAGACCATTTTTGCAGGAATTCTAAATGTATTTGCAGTCACAACACCCACTCCTCCTGGTGTTCTAACTTTATGTGATTTCTATCTATGAGACAGCCCTACATCCTTGCATTCCCAGAGGAAGCCTGCCATCTGTTCATCAAACTTAGAGTAGTTGGAGGGAGCAGCTGCAGTTTCTATCTGGATTTGAATGTGTGTGTGTTAGTCATTAAGAAAAAAATTTATGCTCATTTATGTTTTGAGCCATAGCTGCACCATCAGTTGACTCCAACAAAACTGTCATGCCAGTCTCAAGCGAGCAAGCTCTGAATTCTGTAAGTTGACAATACTTTCCTGGTAGACGTTGGGCAATTCATATCAAATTCTTTCTAGTTGTCTCCACCTAAGAATGGAGAGCTTTTTTTTTTTTTCCACCTTTTTCTCTTGTGGAGAATAAAGAGGTAGCTCTTTGAATTGCAGCACATCAGGCTTCCCTGTCCTTCACTATCTCCTGGAGTTTGCTCAAACTCGCATCTGTTGAGTCAGTGATGCCATCCAATCTATTCTTTTTTGTGTGTGCTCTTTATTTATTTATTTATTTTTACTTTACAATACTGTATTGGTTTTGCCATACATTGACATGAATCCGCCATGGGTGTACATGAGTTCCCAATCCTGAAACCCCCTCCCTCTACCCTCCCCATATCATCTCTCTGGGTCATCCCAGTGCACCAGCCCCAAGCATCCTGTATCCTGTACTGAACCTAGACTGGCGATTCATTTCTTACATGATAGTATACATGTTTCAATGCCATTCTCCCAAAATCATCTCACCTTCTTCTCCCTCTCCCACAGAGTCCAAAAGTCAACCTATTCTTAAAATAAACATTAATGGATTGTGTTCCACCTAAAATTAGTGTCTCACTTATCATATTTTGGGAAACACTGATCTAAGCCAGCTCCATCAATTTGTACATGTGGAAACTGAGCTTCAGAAACTATAAGTGACTTAATAAATCCTTTAGCTAATTAGAATCCAGAGTTTCTGACTTTGGTTTTGTCAGGTGTGAAAAAGTAAATGGGAAAAGCACTCTGGGTGGCAAATCTATTTGGAATTAGGAGAATTTGGGGAGATTAGATAGCTGAGAAACATAGTTTGGGGAAATTGTGGAGGAACTTGGATGCTAGGTGTAGGAGTAGAAACTTCTCTTTGGTTTAAGACATCTTAACCCTGGGATCCAAGGAATGTCTAAGATCGTATGTGAAGTTTAGTGGGTTTATGCACATGCGTATTTGAATGGTACAGGAAGAGTCCTCCATAAAAAGTTAACAACTACTTCTCTCTGCATCGGAAGCTACTTTGGTTGTCAAATAGGGGAGTATGCGTGTTTTAGAAAGATCACTCTGGTACAAATTGAGAAATAGAATGGGGTGAGGGTAGCCTGAAAGAGAGACAACAGGAGACAACTGAAGCCATTCCAGCCAAGGACGTTGTGAGTCATCCCTTTAGGTGGACTCAGGAGCACAGATGTACCAGTCCTCTCAGTGAAGCAGAGAGGACTTACCTTTGTGTTCTGCCTCTATTTTCTGAGGATCACCCAAGGAAGCAAACTGAGTGAGAGAGTCACGTAGTGTAAATATCATCCAAACAACACTTGATGTTTTGTGTGTGTGATTAGGGGTGAAGGGTAGGGCAAAGAAGGAAGAGGGAAAGATGGGAAAAGGAGGAGCTTCTGCATTATGGGAAAGCTGCTTATTTCGCAAGTAATAGGGGCACATGGGGAGGGAAGTTTTCTGTTGCTTTTGCTTTAGGGTCAATAATTTTAAAGCAGCTGTTAACACCTACTCTTTGAGAGTGCTGTAGTGCCCTGAAGGTGAAACATTTAACAAAGTAGTCCCATGAGTCCCCTGCCATGCTGGGTGTTTCTGCAGCTTCTTGTACTTGGAAGGCACAGCTGAAAAAAATTATTTGTGTTGAAACATTGAGCAGTGCAGAATGAGGATTTTTTTCATTCATTTACCAAATATTTTATGGAGCATCTATTATGCTCATGGCTCTGATGGGCACTAGAGCTGCAGAGAAAGAGAAGTCACAGTCCGTATCTTTAAGAAGCTTTCAATATATTAGGAGTAGCAAAACAAACGAATGCATTTATCTACATACACACATGGGCACATTACATAGCAAGTTAAATTAAGAAATAAAGAGTCATACATCTGATGACTTATTATGATCGTCTTGTGATAGCTTTTCTCAGGAGGAGCACCGGTGCTTTTATCCTCCCCAGAGATCATTATCCTAATTTTTCATTGCAGTTTTATTGAAAAACTGAAAAAAACTAAAGCAAAAACAGACTGTATAAGGGATGATAGAGAAGAGTGCACATAGAAGGAGACAGTCACTTGGGGACTTACTGATTAATGACAGAGCCTTCAGTTTGAATAAATAGCTTTGCATCTTCCTCAGATTGTTACTGATGGAAAGCCACGAAATTATTATTTAATACGTTGGAGGTGACATCTATGTTCAAGAGACTGCTTCATAAATAACAGGCTCCCATAAATAATGAAGACCTAGTCTGCTTTAGAAAATTGCAACTGAAAGTCTTAAGTGGCTCAGAGTGAGAGAAGATAAAAGACAGGACTTTCAGTAAAGCCATTCGTGGCTGGGCTGACTGGACTTAGGAAATGATGATGAAGGAGGCCACGGTAACCAAAAGCTAAGATTGAAGGTGGGGAAATGTAGGCAAAAATTCAGGCTGGGAAAAATCTCAAATAGATTTTCTCCTCTTCAAATACAAGAGATCAAATATCGCAATGAGCTTTTTCGACTTCTTAGCAATACCTTTAATATCTTTGTCAAAGATGTTTGCAGCTGACCTTCTGTGTTACCATCCTCATGACTACAGAAGGAAGTCTTCATAATGACATTGATATGAATAATGTCAAGCTCAGGATGTTGATAGTATCTGCATCTGTCAGCTATTGCTGCAAAACAAATACTCCAAAACTAAGTGGTCAGCAATGATCATCACTTAATATTATAGCTTTTATATCTACAGACTAGCTCTGGGTTTGGCAGGAGGTTAGATTTGGCTGGAGTGGCTCTACTTCATGTGATTCTCCTCCCCTTGGGAAATATCTAGATATGTACTTTTCATGGTGATGGCAGAGGTCCCACAACACAAGCAGAAAGTGCTCAAGGTCTCTGAGGACTTAGGAACATAATTACCTCCCCCTCATTCTATTGGCCACAGTAAGTCATATGGCCTTTGGACTTCAAGGAGATCAAACCAGTCAGTCCTAAAGGAAATCAACCCTGAATATTCATTGGAAGGACTGAAGCTTAAGCTCCAATACTTTGGCCACCTGATGCAGGGAGGTAACTCATTGGAAAAGACTCTCTCTGACGCTGGGAAAGACTGAAGGCAAAAGGAGGAGGGGTGGCAGAGGATGAGATGGTTAAATAGCATCACCAAGTCAATGGGCATGAATCTGAGCAAACTCTGGGAGATAGTGAAGGACAGGGGAGCCTGGCACGCTGCAGTCTATGAGTCACAAAGAGTCAGATATGGCTTAGTGACTGAACGACAACAACAACAAATCGTATGGCTAAACTCAAAGTGAAGGAGTGAAAAGATACACTTTATCTACATAACGGGAGGAAGTATGAAGTTATACGCAAAGGGTGTGTATATAGGGAAGTGAATATAGGGTGGTGAAGAATCAGAGGATATTTTTATGTCAAGATGGAAATACTTGGACACAAATCTCAGCTCTATTGTCTATCATTAAATGCCTCAGAGAGGTTGCTTAATCTTTCTCAGTTTTTGTTTACTCATCTTTAAAACTAAATAATAAAATGTTCAGATTTTGTTTATAAAACTTCTGGAACTTAAAGTAAATGATCTTTTCTTCTTTTTCCTATTTTGTGTGTAATGGCCATATGTCTGCTATCATCAGATTCTTGTAATGATGCTCATATCCATTCTTTTATGCTGCTCAGGACTGCCTCTATCAGCTTTCAAAGATATGTTACTGACAAAAAAAAAACCAAAAAAAAAAAAAAAAACCAAGGAAAAAAGGAGAAGGTGGAATGGTTCTCCAGGAATGTAATATCTAATGATCCTAACCTGGGGAGGTGAGGATATTCTCTTTTGGGCTTCAGGTGACTGTCAACATCATATAACAGGTCATGCTCCTACCTGGAAACCTGAAGGATTTACTTTCTTGAATAATTAGTATGGTTCCAATATGTGTTCCAATGATTAATATCAGAACACTATTTGATATCAGCAATGACAATAATGTAAGCCCTACTTCCTTGCCCACTTCAATGTGAGGTCTTCTATGGAATGTATAACTTCTGGATGATTTTGTGAAGGTCTCCTAGGAAGACAGTAAAATTCAATGATTAGAAACTCTCATTAAGTTAAGTAGCTAACTGTGTCCTATCTTTTATCTTGTTCTCTTGTAGCTCAGTTGGTAAAGAATCTCCTGCAATGCAGGAGACCCAGGTTTGATTCCTGGGTCTAGAAGATCCCCTGGAGAAGGAAGTGGCAACACACTCCAGTATTCTTGCTTGGAAAATCCCACAGACAGAGGAGCCTGGGGGGCTTTAGTCCATGGAGTTGCAAGAGTCAGGCATGACATAGCAACAAAACCACCACCACCACCAATCCTCAAAACAGCTCTGGAAGGTACATACTTATTTTACAAATGCAGACTTTTAGGCTTAGAGAGGCTGGGTAACTAGCTCAAGGTCATATAATTAGTTATTTGTAGTAGCTAGTCTCACAGTTCAGTTCAGTTCAGTCGCTCATGCCCCGCTCTTTGCGGCTCCATGGACTGCAGCCCACCAGGCTTCCTTGCCCATTACCAACTCCCGGAGCTTACTCAAACTCATGTCCATTGAGTCGGTGATGCCATCCAACCATCTCATCCTCTGTCGTCCCCTTTTCCTCCTGCCTTCAATCTTTCCCAGAATCAGAGTATTTTCCAATGAGTCAGCTCTTCGCACGAGGTGGCCAAAGTATTGGAGTTTCAGCTTCAGTAACAGTCCTTCCAATGAATATTCAGGACTGATTGCTTTAGGATTGACTTTTTGGATCTCTCTGAAGTCCAAGGGACTCTTAAGAGTCTTCTCCAACACCACAGTTCAAAAGCATCAATTCTTTGGCGCTTAACCTTCTTCAAAGTCCAACTCTCATATCCATACATGATTAGTGGAAAACCCATAGCTTTGACTAGATGGATCTTTGTTGGTAAAGTAATGTCTCTGCTTTTTAATATGCTGGCTAAGTTGGTCATAGCTTTTCTTCCAAGTAGCAAGCATCTTTTAATTTCATGGCTGCAGTCACCATCTGCAGTGGTTTTGGAGCCCCTCAGTCTGTCACCGTTTCCATTGTTTCCCCATCTATTTGCCATGAAGTGATAGGACCAGATGCCTTGATCTTAGTTTTCTGAATGTTGAGTTTTAAGCCAATTTTTTTACTCTCCTCTTTGACTTTCATCAAGAGGCTCTTCAGTTCTTCTCTTTCTGCCATAAGAGTGGTGTCATCTGCATATCTGAGGTTATTGATATTTCTCCTAGCAATCTTGATTCTAGCTTGTGCTTCATCCAGCCCAGCATTTCGCATGATGTACTCTGCATATGTTAAACAAGCAGGGTGACAATATACAACCTTGATGTACTTCTTTCCGAATTTTGAATCAATCTGTTTTGCCATGTCCAGTTCTAACTGTTGTTTCTTGACCTGCATATGGATTTCTCAGGAGGTAGGTCAGGTGGTCTGGTATTCCCATCTATTTAACAATTTTCCACAGTTTGTTGTGATCCACACAGTCAAAGGCTTTGGTATAGTCAATAAAGCAGAAGTAGATGTTTCAGATGTGAGCTAGCCTCACATACAGATCCAATTCTAAAGTCTGTTATTAAGTGCTTAAGAACAAAAATTTGGAGTTGAATTCTCTGGTAGCTCTGGCGGTAAAGAATCTGCCTACAATGCAGGAGACTCAAGTTTGATCCAGGGTGGGGAAGATCTCCTAGAGGGGGAAATGGCAACCCACTCCAGTATTCTTGCCTGTGGAATCCCATGGACAGAGGAGCCTGGTGGGCCACAATTGATGGGGTCGCAGAGTTGGACATGACTGAGTGACTAACGCTTTCACTTTTCAAATCACAGATATTATCTTTAATGTCAAAAAGGAAAAATACAACCTATCACCAAACGCTAAATACAATGAATGTCACAAACATTCAAGCCACAGTAATTTTGCTTGTCTGTAAAACAATTTTAAGGCCCATTTGGAAATGATTTGAATGATCCAGTTCACTTTTTAAATCAGAGGGAATCCTGAACTTATACTTTCCTCTTTTCTTTGTGAATTTCCCTGAGGCAGTAGAAGCCCTCTAAATTATTTGGTATCTTAGGCTATATGCCAAATTGAGATAATTCTTTTTCAAAATGGCCATTTAGCAAGGAAAGATTTGAAAGCATGGCTAAAGATTTTTAAGATGATAATCTGGTAGAAGAGGCATCTCTCTAAAGTATTTCTCTGTTTCTCTCTCTTTCTCTTTTTCTTTGTCTTTTAATCTTTGCTTTCCAACATCTCTCTTTTAGTTTGTTTCTTGCACCAACTCCTCATTCAAGGAAATTACAAAGTTAAAATTGGGAGTCTGAGTACGGAAGTGATTTGAAGTAATGAGCTTTGTCTTGGGCCAACTGGTAGACCTCCTGGTGTCTTATCTTTGCTTTCTTGAGCAAATGTCCAACATAACTTGTGTGGTTTGAACCCAGCGGGGGAAGGAGCAAGAAAAAAAAGTTAGTGAAATGTGAAGATTTATAGGAGAGCAGAGGGTGGAGAAGTGTTTGTATCCAGATGTGGGGTGCTGCTGCTACTGCTAAGTCGTGTCAGTTGTGTCCAACTCTGTGCGACCCCATAGACGGCAGCCCACCAGGCTCCTCTGTCCCTGGGATTCTCCAGGCAAGAACACGGGAGTGGGCTGCCATTTCCTTCTCCAATGCATGAAAGTGGAAAGGGAAGGTGAAGTTGCTCAGTCGTGCCCGACTCTTAGCGACCCCATGGACTGTAGCTTACAAGGCTCCTCCATCCATGGGATTTCCCAGGCAAGAGCACTGGAGTGGAGTGCCATTGCCTTCTCCAATGTGGGGTGAGTGTATGCCAAATGTGGGGTGAATGAGCTCCGACTGATGAGAACCAGATTTAGTTCTTAAAAGAAAATACTGAACAAATTGTTTTCTTCTTGAATTTTATGGCATTACTGTCCTGGTTCTACTCTTTGTCTCCCTTTCAGTCCTGTACCTTCTTTTCAGTTCACTTTACACTTATTTTGTTTAGAAATCTTATCTCCTAACAAAGTTTTGCATATAATTTATGATCCAACAAGGTAACATCTTTTTCTGTTTCTACCTTGGATCTTTCTTCTAAACATCAGCTCCCCATATACAACTGCCAAACTGATCACCCCACCCAGGTACCTCACAGGCATGTTAAATGCTGCATGTTTGGAACTTGCTTATCCTCTTTCATCTGCCCATTTTGGCCTGTGATGTCTTAATAAATGCTAACTCCATCTACCTGGTTGCTCATGTCAGAAATCCAGGAGTCATTCTTCCCCTTATTTTCTCTTTTAAAACAGCAATTTGAAGTTTATTCCAGCTATAATACAGGTTTCTCTGGCATGCTTCAGAGCCCATTATCAAGACATTCTGTTGTACTTTTCTGTCTGATTTATGCATCTGTGCAATTTCTGGCACCAGGGCATCATCTGAGTTTGGACCAGACAGTGGTGATAAAATGAGTGGCATAACTTTAAAAATAGTTAAAGCAAGAGACCACTGTGTTTCTAAGACAAATGCTCTCATTATTACTTCAGATTTGGGTGATAAATTAGGATCATTACCACTTAAAATTTTAAATATTATTTAAAGTTTAATATTATGTTAATATTCAGATGACAGATTCTTGCTGTAAGTGCAACTGTCAGAAAGAACATGCATTGATAAGGGCTGTCATTAGGGCCCATAATTGTGGCTTGCAAATCAGTCATAGGTCAAATGGCTATTCCTTATTAATGGTTTTAGTGCCATGGTCTGTGTTTTTCTCTAGTTTCCCACTCCCTTCATATGGATGTTTCAACTCCAGAGTGGTGGATAGATGTGCTTATGCCTCAAGCCAGCTTTGCTGAACTCAAGTGCTAAATGGATGGTAGGTTGGTGGGGGAATGGGTTGAGAGTCGGCTCAGGGCTGAGGGCAAAGAAGGGAACGTGGAGACCTTCCTATAGTGGGAGTCATCTCCGACACTTCCCGCCCCACCCCCACCCACTCTTCACATCCAGCCCATCACTTGACCTGGCAAAATCAAGGCCGAATCCACCAGTCTTCCCTAGCCCACCAGCCACCATGATTTCCCTGGACCACTGTAGTACTTCAGCAGCTATCTGGTGGGGGAAGGGGAGTTCTTCCCTCTTTCATTCTTGTCCACCTTGATCCGTTCCTTAAATGGTAGCCAAAGTGGGCATTTAAAAAACATAAATCAAACTGTTTGCTTCCTTCTTCAAATCATTTCATGGTTCCCCACTGAACTTATGATAGAATCCAAAATTCTTACTGTGTCCTCCAAGGCCCTTTATCATCTCACTGATTCCCAGAATCCCTTACCAAGAGCCCCCCCTTTTCCTCTTTACACTCAAGCTATGTTTTCTTCGATACACCCAAGGCTTCTCACCTCCAGTGAGGG
The DNA here is from genome assembly GCF_042477335.2 of Ovis canadensis. NCBI lineage: Eukaryota > Metazoa > Chordata > Mammalia > Artiodactyla > Bovidae > Ovis > Ovis canadensis. The sequence goes on along the minus strand of NC_091250.1, from coordinate 106,628,580 downwards.
GCGTGCTGCTCTTTGTCAGGATGCACTTCTCCTGTTCTCTGCAGAACTAATTAACTCCCACTCCTTGGGGCTAAGCTTAAATGTCACTTCCTCAGAGGGACAGTTCCTAAATTTATTGATCTAAATTATCACCCTCTGTTGTAGTCTCACACAATACTTTTCTTGATAATGCTTAGCAAAACTTATAACTTCATACTTACTTATGCAGTAATTGTCGCCCCTACCAGCCAGTGACTCTAGAGGGCAGAAGCAGTATCCACTTGGCTATCATTAGCACATGTGTAGCATGCGGTACTTTGGCAATACACGTTAGTTGAACTAAAGGTAGTATAATTTTTATTATAAATTGAAATATACATTTTTTTGTACTGAAAAATCTAACTTTTAGGGGAAATCTTTAAAGAATTTATCCTGTAAGTTTTCATATAAAAGACATTTTTAGGTAGTGCAACCAAAAATATATGCAGTTAGATTTATAAGAAATGTGGAAATATTCATTAAATTGAGGTTAAAATTGAATGTTGGCTCTTTAAAAAAATATTTATTAAAAAAAATATTTATTTATTTTTTAAGGCTTGCATCAGGCCTTAATTGTGTCATTCAGAATCTTTTGTTGTGGCTCCAGAGCACATGGGCTCAGTAATTGTAGTTTGAGGGCTTGGCTGCTCCTGCAGCAGGGAGGATCTTATTAATAGTTTCCCAACCAAGGATGGAACCTGTGTCTCCTGCATTGCAAAGCAGATTCATAATGACTGGACCACCAGGAAAGTCTCTTTTGGCTGTGTTTTGATCACAGAAAGAAATACTTGTGTAATTAGTACCTTGAAGAACAGGGCTCTTGGGATATATTCAAAAAGTGTAATTTTTGTCTGTTTCAAATATATTCAGTGGAGCAAGTGTTTCCCTGCCCTGGTTTACTTTTACATACTAACAATAAACCATAATTGTACAATCACAATTTGTTTCAATTCAGAAATTAAGATATCCAGTTCCAAGTTATGATCCAATCCTGAACTTGATTTAAAGATAAAATGTTTTCACTTCCCTGGCTGGTAATTTTCTTCAGAGGGGAAGGGAGGGAAGGGGAGGTTTCACCCTTGTCTCTTCTTTCCCAGCTCTCCTTTCTCCAACCCTCTCTCTTCTCTTTTTGAGAATTCTTGGATGCATGTCCTGTGAGGTTGGCAATGAAAACATATATATGGAGAGGGGGAGAGAGAGAGAGAGAGGCGGAGAGAAGGGGAGGGAGAGAAGAGGAAAACAGAGAGAGAGAGAGAAAGTTATTTTAAGGAATTGGCTTGTGCTATCATGGGAGCTGGCAAGTGCTTGCTAGTTGTTATCTCCTGTCATTTTGATGATAGTCATTCTAACAGTGTGAGGTAATATCTCATTGTGGTTTTTATTTACATTTCTCTGATAATTATTGATGCTGGGTCCCTTATTGTGTACATGTATGTCTTCTTTGGGAAAGTGTCTACTCAGTGCCATTATCCATTTGTTAATCAGATTGTTTTGGTATTTCTATTGAGTTGTAAGAATTATTTATGTATTTTGGATTTTAACCTCTTATCAGATGTATGATTTGCAATATTTTCTCCTATTCCATAGGTTGCTTTTTATTTGGTTGATTTTTTTTCTTTTCCTATGCAGAAATGTTATAGCTTGATGTGGTTCAGTTCAGTTCAATCACTCAGTCGTGTCCGACTCTTTGCGACCCTATGAATCGCAGCACGCCAGGCCTCCCTGTCCATTACCATCTCCCGGAGTTCACTCAGACTCACGTCCATCGAGTCGGTGATGCCATCCAGCCATCTCATCTTCGGTCATCCCCTTCTCCTTCTGCCCCCAATCCCTCCCAGCATCAGAGTCTTTTCCAATGAGTCAACTCTTCGCATGAGGTGGCCAAAGTACTGGAGTTTCAGCTTTAGCATCAGTCCTTCCAAAGAAATCCCAGGGTTGATCTTCACAATGGACTAGTTGGATCTCCTTGAAGTCCAAGGGACTCTCAAGAGTCTTCTCCAACACCACACTTCAAAAGCACCAATTCTTCGGCGCTCAGCCTTCTTCACAGTCCAACTCTCACATTCATACATGACCACAGGAAAAACCATAGCCTTGAAAGATGGACCTTAGTCGGCAAAGTAATGTCTCTGCTTTTGAATATACTGTCTAGGTTGGTCATAACTTTTCTTCCAAGAAGTAAGCGTCTTTTAATTTCATGGCTGCAGTCACCATCTGCAGTGATTTTGGAGCCCCAAAAAATAAAGTCTGACACTGTTTCCACTGTTTCCCCATCTGTTTCCCATGAAGTGATGGGACCGGATGCCATGATCTTCGTTTTCTGAATGTTGAGCTTTAAGCCAACTTTTTTTGCTCTCCTCTTTCATTTTCATCAAGAGACTTTTTAGCTCCTCTTCACTTTCTGCCATAAAGGTGGTGTCATCTGAATATCTGAGGTTATTGTTATTTCTCCTGGCAATCTTGATTCCAGCTTGTGTTTCTTCCAGTCCAGCGTTTCTCATGATGTATTCTGCATAGAAGTTAAATAAGCAGGGTGACAATATACAGCCTTGATGTACTCCTTTTCCTATTTGGAACCAGTCTGTTGTTCCATGTCCAGTTCTAACTGTTGCTCCCTGACCTGCATACAGATTTCTCTAGAGGCAGGTTAGGTGGTCTGGTATTCCCATCTCTCTCAGAATTTTACACAGTTTATTGTGTTCCACACAGTCAAAGGCTTTGGCATAGTCAATAAAGCAGAATTGTTTATTTTTGCTTTTGCTTTTTGGTGTCCAAAAAATCATTGAGAAGACCAGTGTCAAGGAGCTGACCTCCTATGTTTTCTTCAAGGAGTTTTATGCTTTTGGATCTTAAATTTAAGTCCATTTTGAGTTGATTTTTTTGTGTGTGGTGTAAGATAGTAGCACAGTTTCATTCTTTTCATGTGACTATCTAGTTTCTTCAATATCATTTATTGAAAAGACTATCGTTTTCTCACTATATAGAATGGATTCTTTGTCATGAATTAATTGACTATATATTCATGGGTTTATTTCTGGGCTCTTTATTCTGTTCCACTGATCTATGTGTCTGGTTTTATTCCAGTACCATACTGTATTAGTTACTATAACTTTGTTATATTTTGAAATTAGGAAATGTGATATCTCTAGCTTTGTTCTTCTTTTAAAAGATTGTTTTGGCTATTGTGGGTCTTTTGTGGTTCCATATAAATTTTAGGATTGTTTGTTCTAGTTCCATGAAAAAGACAGTTGGAATTTTGATAGAGATTGCATTAAATCTGTAGATTGCTTTGGGTACTATGGACATTTTAACAATGTATGTTCTTTCAACCCATCAGCACAGACTTTATTTATTTATGTGTTTTTCAATTTCTTTCATTAGTGACTTGTAGTTTTCAGTGTACAGATCTTTTACCTCCTTGGTTAATTTATTGCTAAGTAGTTTATTCTTTTTGATGCAATTATAAATGGAATCGTTTTCTTAATTTCTCTTTCTGATAATTTGCTATAATTTACACATGTCAAAATCCAGTCAAAGATTGAAGTTATATGAATGGGGGTTATAGACTCTAAGGTAACTTGAATATTAATAATAATATGAGCAAATTTATGAGGTGTAGGTTATGTGGCCTTCTTCTTTAAATTTTGGCACTGTCAAAACTTTGATTATAAGTGGGGCCCTTCCTATCAGTATAAGAAGACAAAGATTTAGTCTTATCCAAGGCTGATGTTCTCTGATTGCTAAGAAACTTCAGCAAACTAAGGAACAATAAATGCCCTTTCCCTCCAGTTGTTTGGAAGGAGACATTTGCTTCCTTACTGGAAATGCTGGATTATTCTCTTATTCTCTGTTTACTCCTAACATTCATTCTTCTCTTAGCAACTTTCCTTTGTGTGCTAGGAGGTTGACGTGTATCAGCTGGACCAACCAGGCTCCTTTCCTTCCTGAAGTACAGACAGTGCCAGAGGAGACACAGGCAAAGTGGTTTTTTTTTTTTTTCCTGTATCTTCCCCCCTGCCAGGCTTCAGGTTGGTAGTGGCTGGGTTCCCCTTCCCAGACCACAGGTCATATCAGGTGATTGTCCAATAACTACAGGTCTTACTGCATTTTGTTAACCACTTCATTTCTTAAGACCTAGGTCTGATATTCAGCCTGTCTTGCTAACTCTGTGGCTCTTTACCATTCTTGTAGGTTACCACCATGCTTTTGTCAATAGTGCCTTATCTAAACTCTTCTTCATTATCCTGTTTGACTGTGCCATCTGTATCCTGCCAGCACCGTAATGGATTACATAATTGGTATCAGGAGGGGCGCCTGTAATGAGCTTTTAAAATGAGTTTCTTGGATTGAGAGTCTGACTTATTCGATGAATATAGGAATAAATGTTTTTCTTGCTGGGGGGAATGGGACATTGGTGACGTAGCAGCATATAATGGAGCACAAATCGAGGGCAAGGTCCTGGGAGGAAAAGGTATCCAATTCTTCCAACACAATTTATTGAATATCTTTCTTTACTGATTAAAAACATCTTCTTTACCATAAACTAAATTCTTTTGTATACTAAGGTAGGTTCCTGGGCTGTTTATTTTGTTCCACTTATTTAAGTAAGTCTCACACAATCCCCTTATTTTGTTGACCCTCTATGTAAGCCAAGGACAGAGCACTGATTCATAATCATAACAGTCTCCACTTCGAGGGTGGTACAGACACTGTTCTACGTGCTTGAGGTACGTTAACTCATTTCATCGTCACAAAACCCCTATAAATAGAAGCTGTTATTATCTATGTTCCAGGCCAGATCCTGCAGACTGAAAGCAGAGGAGCTGAGATCTGAGCCTAGGAGGTCTGGATTCTGAGTTTGCACTCCTAACCACTATGTGATACTACCTCTAACCATGAATGAGAGCATCTCTTTGGGGGACTACAAAGATAAAGTCCAGGTGCACTGCTCCTGATGACTGAAATTAATCAGATAGAACTTAGCAACCTAGAAAAACTGAGATTTATGATTCTCCTAAGACTGTCTCTTTCAATTATCTGTTTCTCAAGTAACCTTCTAGTTACTGTCGGACTTCATCTGCATCAGACCAGCAAATCAAGTCTCAAACATTTTCTACCTGCCCATCTTCCCTGCTGCTCATATCACTGAGTTAGCCAAATAAGTTCAGTTTTTTTTCTGCTACAGTTTTCTCACAAATTGTGACTGGCATCTGTATATTTATGAAGGTTCTATTATGTTACTAGATTTTCATTGTATGATTATAGTAGGTCACAGATTGCATTGATAAATGCCATGATGAGAGACATAATAAACATCATCCATTTGATGGGGTAAAGTTCTCTTTCATTTTCCTGGTCCATAATACAAGGATTAGAACACTGACTCACAGTGTTGGGGTGAATATTAGATCATGCTTGTGAATGGAATGAGTAGTGCCTGGCATATGGTAGGTATTCAAGCCGTGTTGGTAGAGTCTGAATCATTATAGGCTATGGTTATTATAGAGCTCAGACTAAAAAGAGGGAGGAGACATGGAGCTATATATATTTATTGAGCATTTTCCATAGTTCAGGCACTGTGCTTGGTGATTTATATGCATATAGTTTGATATAGTCGGATTTGTTGTTCAGTCACTCAGTAGTGTCTGACTCTTGCAACCCCATGAACTGCAGCACACCAGTCTTTTCTGTTCTTCACCATCTCCCAGAACTTGCTTAAACTCATGTCCATTGAATCAGTTATGTCGTCCAACCGTCTTGTCCTCTGTTGTCCCTGTCCTCTTGCCTTCAATCTTTCCCAGCATCAGGGTCTTTTATAATGGAGCTTCAGTTTCAGTATTAGTCCTTCTAATGAATATTCAGGATTGATTTCCTTTAGGATTTACTGGTTTGATCTCGTTGCAGTCCAAGGGACTCTCAAGAGTCCAAGGTGACTTTATAAGGTGATTTTCCCATGCAGTACAAAATCACGGTCCAAATATGTGCTGCTTTGACATCTGGTGAAATGAAGGCAAGGGGGGCACCTTGAATATCCTAACAACAAGTTCCCCTCCCACTCTACTCCTCAGGTAAGCTTCCTAAGCCAAGTAACCCTTCTTATTAGCTACAGGACCCACTACACTTCCCATTTATCCCCAAGTAGCAGGCTGCATTTCCTGGCCAGCTCACACAGTTATTCAAACCAGCCAATCTTTCAATGGGAAACAACGGGTGTGTTACCCTCTGGACACTACAAAGGTTAATTCCAGCAGTACTTGTTTGTTCAGTCTGTCACTGAATATAGTCCCCATATGGCCTGTGAGGCATGTGATGTTCTCCCTCCATCTGAGCTCTGAGTATCTGTGATTAATAAACTGCTATGATTCATTTGTCCTGTGTTGGGAGTTAGCCATCCCCATAGCCTGAAGACTGGAATTCCTCTTCCACAAACACAGGGAATACGAGGTAGTCCAAAACCCTAGAAGAAACTGAACTGAATGAGTCCCACTGATTACCCCAGATCATTGCTTCTCAGTCTTTAATATGAAAACAATGACCTGGAGATCTTAAAATGTCTGTTCTGATTTAGTAGGTCTGGAGAAGGTCTTGAGTGGAGCCTGAGATTTTGCCTTTGTAAAAAGCTCCAAGGTGATGCCGCCGCTCCTCAGGTCATCCAGTGAATAACGAAGCCCCAAGGAAAATAGAATCCAGACCAGGGAGACCTGGAATGTTCGCTGCATCGCTCATCAATGACCTTCCGAGTATCTGGGAATCTGGCACGTCAAGGGACAACTGATAGTGCCTTCTATTAATTGGGACATTCAGTCCAAGGGATTGGAAACTGACTAGGATCTGTGTAAGATGAAACAATTCACTGGAACCAGAAGAAAGATACTACTTAGAAGTCACATAGCAAGGAGACCTGCATGTAGCTGGGAGGAAAGGGACTCACCAGTCTCTGCCTTGCTCTAGCCACTCTGTGATCCAATACTATTGCTATTTTAAAGAAGGAAATATTGGTCTCCATAAAGCTTATCACTGGGCTTCTAGGATTAAAGAACTTCACTTATTTCTATTAGCTTTTTGTAAGGTTCATTGGGAAAATGTTGCATTCAGGGAGAGGGGAAAAGAAATCAAAGGATTTGTTGCAAAGAGCCCTAATAACAAGTAAGCCAGATACTTCTCACTGTGAAAGACAGGAGGAGAAGGAGAGAAGGAAGGAGAAGGGCTGGATGAAATCAAATCATGTTTTCTCTTGGAAGTTGACCTCAGTGAAAATCCAAAAGCAGAGACTCCCAAGGAGTCCTTCTGCTCCCAGGAGACAGTGCAGATTAGATTGGCCTTATGCTTAGCATACAGGCCTTGATGCTAATTTCTCTTGGCCTTCTCATGTGATTCTTGTCAGCCTGGCCCTCATTTGTTAAGCGTGGTTTAATTATGTGCATAATGGCTCATTATTTTTTATAAAGGAAATAATTATGCAAATGAATGAGGTTTGTTGTTCACTGTGGAGTTGTGGGCTAATTGGACACTGGTACGAAAAACACCACTGCCAAACACAGTGCCAGAAAGAATCCCTCTAATCTCTACCTCTGAGATCTCTTTCAGCACATCAGTACCTACAAGCTAAACTTAATGTCTAAGAACAAAGATAAAATGCCAGAAAAACTCACCTAGTGTAGACAGATAGGTTAGCAGGTCCCCAGGAAAAGAGAACCAGGCACGGTTTTCCCGACACAAGAGAAGTCGTTTTGGCCTAGGCCATTTTTGGACCTAAGCCTGATATTTCAAATATCTGGGAATTTGGCACATCAAGGAATGACTGACAGCGCCTTCTAGGAATTGGGACATTCAACCTGAGGGATTGGAAACTGAGTATTCTGTGTGTAAGAGGGAATAGTCCGCTGAAACCAGAAGAAAGAAACTGCTTAGAGATCACACGGCAAGGAGATGCACATGTAGCTGGGAGAAAAAGGACTTACCAGTCTCTGCCATGCTCTAGCCACTTTGTGATCCAATACTCAGTTCAGTTCAATTCAGTTGCTCAGTCATGTCTGACTCTTTGAGACCCCATGAATCGCAGCAGGCCTCCCTGTCCATCACCAGCTCCCGGAGTTCACTCAAACCCACGTCCAATACTACTGCTATTTTAAAGAAGGAAATATTGCTAAAAAAGCTAAGAGGAATAAGCAAATTCTTTAATCCTAATGCCTGTCCTTGAACAGGTCTCAGTAATTAATGGTCTCAGGGAACAAAGGAGTTACAGGAACAGAGAAAAGGCAGTCAAACAGCAATGCCGTGATAAAGCAGAGGCCTAGTTCTTCTTCAAAAGATGATGACGTTGATCCTCCTGACTTCAGTCAACTAAATTTTGGACTCTGTGAACCTTTGTCTCAATTCTGTGCTGAATTCTCCTCTGCTCAATATGCATGTTCCCTTAGCTTAAACTTCCCCAATTAGTGTTTCAAGAAACACTACTTTGGGAAAGCTCTCTGGTATCTTAATTGCTGCAAGTAGTAAATTCTTTCGTTTCCCGATCTTTGGCTTCGTTGTCTATTGGCTTGACACCCATCAAGAGGCAAACCCAGTTTTGGGGTAACACTAGGATAGAGCTTTGATCAGAACAGCTACTCTTCCTTGCTAAAGCTGAAGCCTGACCACACTGCCCAGGATCACGCTTCTTCAAGCAGCATCTCCTTTTGGCTTAGTCTTCGATTTCTGTCAAACAGGAAAGATTTGTGTGTTTGGACCTAGTGTTCTTTGATCTCTGCTTTGGAAAGTCTCATTCACTCACTCACTCATTCATTCAATCATTTGCCTCTTTTAATTCCATCTATTGATAGTTAACTGACTCGTGGAATTTGGCTCCTTCGTGTCTCAACCAGTGTCACCTCCTGTTGACATAGCTCATATGTCACAGGTGGCCTTCTTTCAGCCTTAAATATTCCAACCTTCTTTGATTTTTGGCCTTTTACCTACTATTGATTAATTCCCCCCACCTCCCATGTAACCCCTAATTCTGATTTATTAGATTTAATCAGGAATAGATATATGCTTCCATGTTACCCTGTATTTCTCCCTTAGGGCATTTATAACATTTGAAATTAATTAGTGTTGTAAAACAACCTAGGCTCATTTGGCCATTTATAATTATTATATCTTCTCCAGAACTCACAAAAAGCAGGGATATTACATTGAAGGCAGATCTAATGGTTTCTGCACAACAAATATGATCAGGCAGGCACAAAACTCATCACACAGCCTGTTCTGTAAGCTCAACAAAATCCTAACACTCGGTCTTTTCATGAACCCAGACCAGCTCTTAATTAAAGGGTTCATTTGAGGCAAATGTGAAAATATTCTAGCAGCAGGGTTCAGCTAAATTTGAGTCAGTATCAAACACTGCCTAAATGGTAGAATACGCAACCAGAAGAGATACCAAGCCCTAAGGCGTCATTTCAAATGATAGAAAGCTACCAGATTTGCTAGATTCCTACAGTTTTTAATGTGATGGTGGTAGAGTTTCTACAACATTCTTAGTCATTTCCTAAAACTGGAAGATCATTTATTTGACAAAAGAAAAATTATCTCCAATATTGATTATACCAAGTAACACATTTTCTGCTGTTGATCAAGTATTAATGTAACTGATACTTTATGATAGCTATCCCTGGAGGGTGGATTTTGATTAGAGTTTTTCAAGTACCATGCCTGGAGTGTGTGTTTCTGATTAGAGTTGTTTGGATATTAACCAGCCACTCCCAGGATATAAATTAAAATGTTACAGTATTGGAGGGAATGCAAACTAGTACAGCCACTATGGAGAACAGTGTGGACATTCATTAAAAAACTGGAACTCAAACTGCCTTATGACCCAGCAATCCCACTGCTGGGCATACACACTGAGGAAACCAGAATTGAAAGAGACACATGTACCCCAATGTACATCAGAGCACTGTTTATAATAGCCAGGACATGGAAGCAACCTAGATGTCCATCAGCAGATGAATGGATAAGAAAGCTGTGGTACATATGCACAATGGAGTATTACTCAGCCATTAAAAAGAATACATTTGAATCAGTTCTAATGAGGCAGATGAAACTGGAGCCTATTATTCAGAGTGAAGTAACCCAGAAAGAAAAACACCAATACAGTATACTTCAGCAATATGTGAACTGTGAACTTCCAGATGTTCAAGCTGGTTTTAGAAAAGGCACACGAACCAGAGATCAAATTGCCAACATCCTCTGGATCATGGAAAAAGCAAGAGAGATCCAGAAAAACATCGATTTCTGCTTTATTGACTATGCCAAAGCCTTTGACTGTGTGGATCACAATAAACTGTGGAAAATTCTGAAAGAGATGGGAATACCAGACCACCTAACCTGCCTCTTGAGAAATCTGTATGCAAGCCAGGAAGCAACAGTTAGAACTGGACATGGAACAACAGATTGGTTCCAAATAGGAAAAGGATTCTGTCAAGGCTGTATATTGTCACCCTGCTTATTTAACTTATATGCAGAGTACATCATGAAAAATGCTGGACTGGAAGAAACAAAAGCTGGAATCAAGATTGCCAGGAGAAATATCAATCACCTCAGATATGCAGATGACACCACCCTTATGGCAGAAAGTGAAGAGGAGCTAAAAAGCCTCTTGATGAAAGTGAAAGAGGAGAGTGAAAAAGTTGGCTTCAAGCTCAACATTCAGAAAACTAAGATCATGGCATCTGGTCCCATCACTCCATGGGAAATAGATGGGGAAACAGTGGAAACAGTGTCAGACTTTATTTTGGGGGGCTCCAAAATCACTGCAGATGGTGATTGCAGCCATGAAATTAAAAGACGCTTACTCCCTGGAAGAAAAGTTATGACGAACCTAGACAGTATATTGAAAAGCAGAGACATTACTTTGCCGACTAAGGTCCATCTAGTCAAGGCTATGGTTTTTCCTGTGGTCATGTATGGATGTGAGAGTTGGACTGTGAAGAAGGCTGAGCACTGAAGAATTGATGCTTTTGAAGTGTGGTGTTGGAGAAGACTCTTGAGAGTCCCTTGGACTGCAAGGAGATCCAACCAGTCCATTGTGAAGGAGATCAGCCCTGGGATTTCTTTGGAAGGACTGATGCTAAAGCTGAAACTCCAGTACTTTGGCCACCTCATGGGAAGAGTTGACTCATTGGAAGAGACTTTGATGCTGGGAGGGATTGGGGGCAGAAGGAGAAGGGGACGACCGAGGATGAGATGGCTGGATGGCATCACAGACTCAATGGACGTGAGTCTGAGTGAACTCCGGGAGTTGGTGATGGACAGGGAGGCCTGGTGTGTTGCAATTCATGGGGTCGCAAAGAGTCGGACATGACTGAGCGACTGAACTGAACTGAACTGAACTGAACTGAACTGAATGCATATATATGGAATTTAGAAAGATGGTAATGATAACCCTGTATGCGAGACAGCAAAAGAGACACAGGTGTATAGAATGAACTTTTGGACTCTGTGGGAGAGGGCGAGGGTGGGATGATTTGGGAGAATGGCATTGAAACATGTATAATATCATATATGAAATGAATCGCCAGTCCAGGTTTGATGCATGATACTGGATGCTTGGGGCTGGTGCACTGAGATGACCCAGAGGGATGGTATGGGGAGGGAGGAGGGAGGGGGGTTTCAGGATGGCGAACACGTGTATACCTGTGGCAGATTCATGTTGATGTATGGCAAAACCAATACAATATTGTAAAGTAATTAACCTTCAATTAAAATAAATAAATTTATATTTAAAAAGAAAAAAAATAAAATGTCCATCTATATATCACACAGTATAAGCAATTGAAAGTAAATTGCAGACAATAGAGCAGTTGTTAAATTTGCAGGTTCACATCTGGTTTGCTTATTGGAATATAAACTCCACAGAGCAGCTCAGCTCAGTTCAGTTCAGTTCCTCAGTCGTGTTCAACTGTTTGTGAATCCATGGACTGTAGCTTGCCAGGCTTCTCTGTCCATCACCAACTCATAGAATTTGCTCAAACATGTTCATTGATTCAGTGATGCCATCCAACAATCTCATCCTCTGTTGTCCCCTTCTTCTGCTTTCCATCTTGCCCAGCATCAGAGTCTTTTCTAATGAATCAGTTTTTTGCATCAGGTGGCCAAAGTACTGGAGCTTCAGCTTCAGCATCAGTTCTTCCAATAAATATTCAGGGTTGATTTCCTTTAGGATTGATTGGTTTGCTCTTTTTGCAATCCAAGGGACTCTCAAGAGTCTTCTCCAACATCACAGTTCAAAAGCCATCAATTCTTTGGCACTCAGCTTTCTTTATGGTCCAACTCTCACATCTATAGATAGCTACTGGGGTGACTTATTCATACATATACCCAGAGTCTTTGCAGTTTCAGACCCATAGCAGGTGACCAAGAAATGGCGGTTGGACTAAATGGGGTCATCTGCCAACCTCTCCCCCTTCCTTCCCAATTATGCTTCCTTACTTCCCATTTGCTTCTATCATTTTCTTTCTTCCCTTCCTTCCTTCCTTCCTCTCCCTCCCACCTTCCGTCCCCCTTTTTAAAAATCTCTCCTTTTCTTTCTTCTTCTTCTCTCCTCTCTCTTTCTTTTTTCCTCATTTGTGTTTCTGTTCTATCATTTCCCTCTCCTTTTCTCATTTTGTATGGGAAAGTTATGTGACAGAATTCTGATTAAATATTCTGCCATTGAAGAACTAGAGTGTTTGAAGACTTGCTTCTGCTTGATTTAGTTGCTTTGAGGCTTTGTATCTTCTTTGTTTCCTGATCGTAAAAGGAGAATAGTAGTGATGCCTTGGTCAGGGGGCTGTTGTGAGAACTGGAGTATTGCCAGCATGCTTAATTCTCCATGCCCCCCCTCCAACCTGCCTCTAATTTAGCCCTAGTCCCTATTTCATTTATTATTAGCTTACCTTAATTTCCTCAGCCATGATGTCATTCATTTCTTTCTCCAAATGGTCTTGAAAATATGAAATTGTAGAATCTTCTTTGCTGGTTATGTTTGTGTGTGTGTGTGAGATGTGTGGGCGGGGGCTGGCAGTCAAGGAGAATTGCTTTGCTACACTCTTCTTTCCTTCCAAGCTGAGTTCTCTTAGACAAGTCAGTTAACCCCTTTCAGGTTTTGTTTTCCTACCTGTGAGAGAGAGTTCTCACATAGGTGTCGTGAGGATGGAATGAGAATAATATTTGAAGACAACTGGTCCAGATAGATGCTCAACAAAGGTGAATGGAATTGGAAACAATCTTTTCCTAACCAATTGTAACATCAGGGTTCAGCCAGGAAGCTGAGCTTTCTGAGCTATGGATAAGGAATAATTACAAAAGGTGGACCTTATAAAATTGTAGGAAGCTGGGAAAGTACAGGTATGAAGGCTGAGTTGGAAGATTGCAGAAGACATCAACCAGTCAACCTGAAAGCCAGGCATAGCCAGCTGCCAAAGTGAGACTGAAAGGGGAGCTGATGGGAAGGATGTGGGGAACTATTTGCCTGTCTGGATCCAAAACCACATGTCTGCTGAGGCACCTGGGATCTCTGTTAAACAGTAGGATGAGCAGTCATGTCCAAGAGCTTAACTTTGACAAGAGGAGAGTGACGATTACATGGAGCTCACTGGCACCTCCATCTGTCTGTCACTCATGTCTAAACTTGAGGACCTTAGAACTAATGGCTGATACTCCATTTCCCTCTTCCAAATCTCATGCAAATTCCAATTCTCATGCCAACTCTAACTCTGTATAATCCCCAGAATTCTGGGAAAGGTAGTTTCAGCTTTATCATGTTGACTTGGAAAAACCACCACACCAATCTTTTTCATTTTACAGCTAACTACTTTTGGCTTTGATTTTAAATTTTTTTTCAGTGAATGCTAAAAATGCTCCTTAAGCATGATCTTAAGTTTATTGAGCTACATAAAATAATTTTCTAACTGGGTCAGGCTCTCTGCTTTGCACTTGAAATGCAATGTCACATAAGAGAAGGGTTTTTAGTGCAACGTATGTTAGCTTCCTTACAAATGGGAAAGGGAGGTTTTTATTGAGTATAATTTGGGTTTAGATTTCAAACATACACAAGCAATGAACATATCTAGGTTCTGAATAGTTTATTCATTTGCTTGTTATTTATCTCCACTGCTAGATTTTTTTTTGGCCTTAATGCATACCTTATGAAATCTTAGTTCCCTGACCAGGGATAGAACCCAGGGCTCCTACAGTGAAAGCATGGAGTCCTAACCACTGGACCACCAGAAAATTCCCTACTAGATTTTAAGTTTCATTGTCTATCTTGCCATCTCTTCTCTGAGCCTCTTGCGGCTGTGACATGAGAAACCTGGGCCCTTTCAAACCTGTTCTTTTATATTGCCAGTGGGCCCAGAACACTTATATGTAAAAACTAAAATAGTAAGTGCCATCTCCAATTTTCAGAGGAGAAATAATTGTTAAGGATCTTAAGCGCTTAAGGTTAGGTCCTTAAATTTTTCTTAATGTAAATTTCCTCCCTTACTTGAGGTTACTAGCACACCTGTGAGGTTGCTTACTTCAGGAGTTCCATGTAGGTTAAAGCATTAATCATCCTCCTTGTTAAGCCATGGAGAATGGAAAGATGAATAAGATGCTGTCTCAGGGGAGTTAAAATCTAGTGTGTTTGGGTGGAGGGGGAGCAGAAATGATAAGGTAACTTTAGGAGAGAGGTGCTCTGTGGGAAAACATGGCCAGTACTTAAAGAGGAGAGGGCAGAGATCAGGAGCAGCAAACCAGTTGTCACCCCTCTAAGATTTCACCAAGCACGAAGCACGTTACAGAAAGCAGGCAGAGTGTTTATTCCCAGCAGAGGAAACTCAAGGAGAGCTGCACACTTAATTAATCTTTTAACAGCCCTGGTTGAGTGAACTGAGAAGTTTCATTCTTAATTTCACAAATTAAAGTCTGACAAGAATGGATATACTAGGGGAGAGAGAGCAAGCAAAATAGAATGAGTTTGTGACCGCAAAGGTAAATAGTTAAGGGGATGAAGTTTATTTCTAGCATCACTGTTTATTCTCTGGGGCCCCCTAATCCCCTTGACCTGGGGTCTCGGTGACCTTTTGCTATCTCTAGTCACTCCCCTGGCTTTGATGACATTTGTGACTCATCAGGACTCTTTCCTCCATTAATCCTTACCTGTTTTTGTCATATTCTTTTGAACTCCTGTTTATTAAAATACCTCTTTACCAGGTACTCACTATCAGCATTCAAATACCTGACATACGTAGAGTTCCTCAAGGTTTGCTAAGTATTTTTAAGTACCTCACATACTTAATCAACTTATTTAAATGGATGAATATATTAATAAATTAGTCTCTCTAGGTAACATATTAGTTTCTCTAGGTAATGAGGCTACTAGAAAGAGTACCAGACTCCCTTATGTCCCCTAGCTTTTTATAGCTAGCTTTTTTTTTTTATACCTAGCTTTGCATAGCTTTTTATGCTTTGTAAAGTGTTTATCTATCCTTGAAAAGACTCTGGAGTACTAGGAAGTGGGTATTGGGGATATTGGAAGGGAAGGTATCTTAAGACAGAAGGTCATTTGGGGCCAGAGCCACCACTTTGCACAACTCCAGAGGATGCCATTGACACTGTTGACCTTGGAAATGACACCGTTGTCACTGTGCAGGACACTACCTGTGAGTAGCCAGACACAGTAGCTCTGGTTGTGGCCTTTGATTCCCCTGGTGTGCATGCCCAAGAAAATGGCCTACACCTACTAACCGGGAATGACTGGGAAGGGGCTGGATGAAGGGACTCTTAACCCTATACTTCCCAGGATGGAATAACTAAAGCCCCCACAGTAACCCTTCTTCCCCAAGCCCAGGGGCAGTCATAAAATGACACTCGGCAGAGACATTTTTCTCTCAGTGCTTATAGTAAATATTCTTGAAGTTACAATTAGAGCAGACGTCAGAGATATAAATCCATATAAAGCACAGTAGGATTTTTTTCTTTTCCTTTTAATGTACCATTCTTTCTAGGCAGCTGTCATCTACAGCTCAGTTACTATGCTCATGTTGCCAAGGACCTGCACACAGGCTGCTGTGATTTTCAGTTTTCCTGATGAATTCAGAAGGTTTCCTAGTTTTAGAACTAGCTTGAGTGCTATGCTCTGGCTGTCAGAGACCCTTCTTATCAATCTTTTACCCCAAAGTAGTATTTTCAGGGCTTTGTGGTGCTTCTGCTATCAAGTCACTCATGGTGACATTCCTGCTTCAGAAGGCTGGGAGGTCTGAATGGGCTCCCCAGACCCCTGGCTGTCCCAGCAGTTTATTAAGAAGTCCGCAGAAAGTGTGATAACTTTCAGGAAAAAACATTTTGTCCACCTCTATTTCATGTGTTTGCAATGTAAGATTAATTACAGGCTTCAGAGAAATCCTGTTATGTTCCTGCTGCTGCTGCTGCTAAGTTGCTTCAGTCGTGTCCGACTCTGTGCGACCCATTAGATGGCAGCCTACCAGGCTCTTCCGTCCATGGGAGTTTCCAGGCAAGAGTACTGGAGTGGGTTGCCATTGCCTTCTCCAGTTATATTCCTAGCAAACCAAAATATTCTGAAAGCCTTGGTTGTGTCAGAAGGCCATGTGAGTCAGCTGTCTCTGCTTACATTTCATTCATCTTCATTACTGTGCTTGTGTGTGAATTTCAAAAAGTTTGCAATTACTTCTCCACCTGCAGAGAGATTTTGTCCCGGACTACATAGGGGCCAAAAATATATGACAGAGGCAAGAGTTCTTTAGAATCCTCTCTCTTTGCCCAGGTCAGGGATGCAGAGGCATGAGACCTTTTCATATTCTTGGCTGGGAGCACAGAAACCCACAGAGAGAACATGATACAGCCAGGAGGGGCTGTATCGTATTATAGCATTCATTTGTTATAAGCCAAATGAATCCAGCAGATACTCCTCACAAATACTTGAGAGGAAGGTCCATAGAGCAGCTTGATATGAGGCTGTTTTTGAAAGTTTGAAAGGAGAAGGGCTTGGGGGGCTATAGAAGCCTGATCTGTAGTCTCAGCTGCCATAGCCTTGATTAGAACAGAGATTCCTTCTTTTTGTAACTGTTTACAACTGTTTTCTTGAAACATTGCTCTAACATTCACAAGCCCTCTACCTACCTCACACCTAAACTGGGCCCAGGTGGCTCAGTTGTAAAGAACCCGCCTGCCAAGCAGGAGACACATGTCTGATCCTTGGGTTGGGAAATCCCCTGGAGAAGGAACTGGCAACCCACTCTAGGATTCTTGCCTAGGAAATTCCAGAGGAGTCTGGTGGACTACAGACCATGGGATCACAGAAGTGCCAGACATGACTTGGTGACTAAACAATAACAAACTGGATGAGAGTCCATTATGATGTACTGGGCATAGAAAATTTGGCAAATGGAATGCTTTTCCCCAACTGTTCTTTACAATTGCATTTTATTTGGCGTTTTTGTTCAGGTTTGTTATTTTTGATTTCGGCTGCTGCATGATATCTTGATTTTATCAAAATTATTCAAAGGCTTAAGAGGATTTATCAAAGTATAATGGTAACAATCCTGGAGGAGGGAATGGCTACCCACTCCAGTATTCTTGCCTGGAAAATGAACAAAGGAGCCTGGCGGGCTACAGTCCATGGGGTTGCACAAAGGCAGACACGACTTACCAACTGAACAACAACAATGATGACAATAGTCACATCGATACTGTAACTCAGGATGTATGAACAGACTTCTTAATAGAGAATGTGCATATGATGAACATACATTGTGAATTTTCATCAACCAGGTCAAGAAAATCCATGGAAAAGATGATTTTTCACACATAGAGAAAGGTATTGTTAGAAAGCATAACACTAATTATCTGAAATTTGAGTGTTACTGGACTGATAACTTAGTTTACCCTAGTATTTAGTGTATTATACATTGAAAAACATCAAACAGAGGCATGAAGACATGGTAGCTTTTGCATCTTTTAAAAACAAGTATAAAAATATATTCCCTAGGAATCATTTCAATTGCATTTAAGAAATTAACCCCTAAGTAACAGTGACTTGAATGGAGAGAGATTGATTTCTCTTTCTTGAAGAAGTCTGGGAGCAGGCAGTCTAGGGTTGATAGAGTAAATACAGGGGTCACCAGAGCCCCAGGCTCTTTCCCCTTTATGCTACCATCTTAATACCTAGCTTCTGTTCTTAGAGTTACCTCATGGTCAAAGGTGGCTGCTGGAGCTCCAGACATTACAATCCTACTCCAGTCAGTAAAAAGAAGTAGAGATAGGTACACCCATTCCTTTTCAAGATTTCCCAAAGTCCTACAAAAACACCTCTATTTATATTTCACTGACTGGAACTTAGGCACACGACCATCCTAACTGTAAGGAAAGTAGTCAGATATTCCTCCATCTGAGCAACTTAGCATCCATCTGAAATGTAAGGTTCTGATACAAAGGAGGAAGGGGAGAATGGGCATAATACAGCAATTTTTTCCACAAATGACTTCTAAAGCAAACATGCATTTTCCAAGGATAAGCTGCAATGATGCTTTCTAGTAGAATACCAATAAATTTTATTGCTAAAGGCAAAGAAAAGACCAAAAAGAAAGAAGAATCTTTAAAGTAGTACTACTCATTACAAAAATGAGCATTTATTGTACAAATCACAAGAATTTGTAAAACTAGTCACAAAGTTAATAAATATCATGTTTGAGGATTATTGGTAAAACTCCCTTATGACATGGTTCTGTTGTGTATTGCTCAGTATCAGTGAAATGTAATGTGAAGGGGTAATTACTACCACAAGTATATAATAATAGTAAATATTTTAGTTGCAGTTCTATAAAATCATTGATTTCAGAGTTTTAAAAAGCCCCTGACAAGTGTAATATTAAGGGACAAGTGAGGAAAAACTGTTTGACAATTTTTTGTTCTTTTCATTCCTAAAAACCCATGATGTAGAAGGATTTGGTTTCATTAGTTAATAATAACTTTGTAAGTCATGATGTAGATAGGAAAAAATACATTGAGATAAGTGCTGAAGGAGGACCAGCCATGTTTACAGTGAGTAAAAAAGATTTCACTGAAACGTGAAATTGCTTACTGTTTTATTCACATGGAATAGGTGGCCGTGAAGGAGGCCACAGGTTTTGATTATGGAGTGAAATTTATAAATACAAATAGCGGCTACTTAGTGCATTAAGCGGAGAAGGCAATGGCACCCCACTCCAGTACTCTTGCCTGGAAAATCTGACGGGTGGATGAGCCTGGTGGGCTGCAGTCCATGGGGTCACTAAGAGTCAGACACGACTGAGCGTCTTCCCTTTCACTTTTCACTTTCATGCATTGGAGCAGGAAATGGCAACCCACTCCAGTGTTCTTGCCTGGAGAATCCCAAGGACGGGGGAGCCTGGTGGCTGCCGTTACACAGAGTCGGACATGGCTGAAGCAACTTAGCAGCAGCAGCAGTAGCAGTGTATTAAGTTAAATGTATTCAACTTATGCAAGAAAAATTGAGTATCTAGTAAAATCTGCTGATAGTGTGCAGAATACAGAGCCTGTGCCCATGGTGGCAGTGGTATAGCTGTTCAACTTGTTCACAGTGGTGAAGTGGGACATCGTGTAGCTGACACCATGCCTTGGCCTTGTGAGACCTCAAGCAGAGAACTGAGTTGTATCTGCCTAGTCTTCTGACCTATAGAACTGGGTGTTGCTTTAAGCTGTTAAGTTTGTGGTGATTTTTTGCAACAATGGAAAGCAAATGCAAATGAATATGATTTGTTCCAGAGAATAAGAAATAAACCCTAACAAGAGTCAGGGGTCCACAGCACCGATGTAATTAGAGCACTCTGGAACATTCTTTCCAGTTATGGGCAGTTGATTGCATCTTGAACTTCCCACCACCAGGAAAGAACACAGTGACTGATATGTGCCTCTGATTTCAGGGGGCAGCACCCTAGGAATATTAAATCAACCCATTTACAGGGTAACATGGAAGATCGCCAGTTCTGTGTGGGTCTCAGAGTAGAAAAGGGATCTGTGGTAGGTCCAGCTGATGGACACTTCCACACTGGGTTTGGAACCTATTTCAAATATGAGTTTGCCTTTTCTGCTTGCGTAGCCTCAGCCAGCATTGCTAACCAAGGGGTTAGACAGTGCTCGATCCATAAACATTGGATCCCACATAAAGTTACATTGGATCAAGAGACCTACATCATGTAACAAAGCAGGTGAGCAGTGTGCTCGTGACC
Organism: Ovis canadensis; assembly: GCF_042477335.2. Taxonomy (NCBI): domain Eukaryota; kingdom Metazoa; phylum Chordata; class Mammalia; order Artiodactyla; family Bovidae; genus Ovis; species Ovis canadensis. Next base: position 106,608,316 of record NC_091250.1, on the reverse strand, counting down.
ATGGAGTCTATAGTCCTGTCATATACCCAAGCCCCACAGGCTGCTGGATTGACAGAACGTGGGTGCCATGCCCTTTTGGAGAGAACACTGTGTGCAGATGAAATGCTATCCTCAAAGATGGAGCGGACACCTCAAATCATCACATGATATGGTGCTGGGTTTGCAACATGTGGAAGGCATGGATCCTGGAAGCAAAAGGTGAAAGTAATAGTGACCCCACTTATCATCAGCCCTCGTGCCCCCTTTAGGGGATCTGTGTTTTCCTTCTCTGCAACTTTGAATGCTAACATTTCATAGTGTTGGTTTTGAAAACCCACCCACCCTTGGTGGGTTGAATGAGCCCACCAAGGAACACAGCAAAATCCTATTTAGGTTATTAGTAGGATTAAGCTCATGCTTGATTATGTCAAAGATCTTGTCCCAAGAGTCCAGCAGGTATAGCGAGTAGTCACCATACTGGCAGGAGTAATTGACCCAACCACCAGGCAGAGGAAGGGCAGCTCTTAACACATGATGAGCAGGAAGAATATATCTGACACTCAGGTGATCCCAGTGTAGATAATAAATGTAGCCGAAAACACAGCCTGGGAACATCATGGTGATCAGAGGCCCACGGCCACTCTTATTCAAAGATAAGTGTCTGGGTCAGCTCCACATCTAGCCACCTAGATCAGCAGAGGTGTTCACTAATGGCAAAGAGACTCTAGAATAGATGCTGGTCGTCAGTCAGGATAAGTGTCTGTTACTTTCTGTTCAATGGCAGGGATGGTAGTTTTCCTCACTAACCTTCCTTTTGTAAGATTCTTCCAGGAAAAGTAATCAAACAGAATACTGGAGGAGCTTCTCCCAATATTAGTTATATAAAGCAAGTGGGTCCCAAAGAAGTGATGAGCTGCCAACAGAGGGTGCCACACCGTGGCAGATCCCCCTCCAACTTGTTGCATCATTCCCCCAGCTGGTGAGAGTGTTGGTGGCAGATAACTCTCGACTGAATTCCCTTTCTGGAACTTTCTTGAGGATCGAGAGAGCTGCCTTCCAGAGAGGAGCCTGCAATTAACACCTCAGTTTGAGGCAAATTTGAAGGATGACTTCAGCGCCAGTTTCCTGTGGGATTGACTAAGAGCTTTGTGTAGATGGCATTACATTTCCAATTCACCCTTTCCCCATTCCCAAATCATTCCCCAATAAACCTCCTGCGATCTCTATGTTGAGGTATGATTCTTGGATTTCTGACCTGTGACAGAAGGTTTGTGCCAAATTATATCCCAGTAGAAATACATGAAATGACAGTTTCATCACAGAATTTCTGATATTGAATAGCTTGCTTTTTTATAGTTAGGGATTTTCCCCCCTTGTTGCTATCTATATTTATGGTGCAAAATGGTGCCCTAGTTTTACTTGGAATTTTAAAAATTACTAACAAGGTTGAAAAGACCATACAAGTTCATTTATGGAATATCTGTAGGCATGACTGTGGCTGGATCTGGCCTTCATAGATCATCCGAGTTGACAGCTATTTCTTTGTCATTTTTCATACTTCACATGGTCCACAGTAGAAGATTTGAAGTATGCTGGTCTTATTTACCATCATATAAGACACTACTCTGTCCTCCAGTTTCCCAAATTCCTAGAAGGGCCAATTCATGAAATTGGTTGGGAATATGCTCAATATAAATACAATTTTTGTTAGAGGATTGTAAACATACCTCATAGCTTCTCTGTTTGTTTAAGCTTTTCAAGCTTGTGACTTCAGCTTTTCCAAGGCCAGGTTATTTTCTCTGGATGCAGGGCCACATATTTTAGGACTAAATGTGCAGACATATCACTCAGCAGCCATGGTTCTGTACTAGAACCCCCTTCAGATGGATAAAATCTTCAACTTTTATCTAACTTCATTAGGAAAGACTAAACAATTTAGGCTATTTAGAAGCCTTTACAAAAGTCAGAAATACTTTTATAACTCTCAAAACTGCTACTGACATTTTAAAAACTTGATTATGCAAAGAACTGCGTCTCTGGGACGTGGAATTACCCACTGCCAAAAATAACTCAGTTGAGACCTGGGATCTTTTCCCTAGCTCCCAGAGAAGCCCTGCTAGTAGGATTAGTTAACAGACCTGAATCCCCATTTTGAGCAAAGACATCACATGTGATTAATGAAATATTTGGAAACAGACGCCACCTGACTTAGGATGGCTTAACTTGAGAAGTTCAAATCTTTATAGGCTTATCATAAATAGCACTTGAACTGTAATGAAAAAACCTTGTATTTATGAATTCCTAATAGCTGAAGCTGATGTGCTTTTCTCATAGACTTAAGGCAATGCAAATAATTAGTGACAAGACAATGTGGTGTGTTGATTTGAAAGGTGAAAAAAACTTGATTATATGAATTCATGATTGGTGAAACAGCAGTCACACTCTGAATTAAGCTATAAATCCTTAGCTTATCAGTAAGGCATTGATTGTCACTTTTAAAAAAGACTTATTTATTTATGGCTGGGTCTTCATTGTGCACGGGCTTCTCATTACAGTGGCTTCTCTTATTTCAGAGCACAGGCTCTCGGTACGCCAGCTCAGTAATTGTGACCCATGGCTTAGTTGAGGCTTCCCTGGTGGCTCAGATGGTAAAGAATGCATCTGCGATGTGAAGACCGGGGTTCAGTCTCTGGGTTGGGAAGATGTCCTGGAGAAGGGAACGGCCACCCACTCCAGTATTCTGGCCTGGAGAATGCCATGGACAGAGGAGCCTGGCAGGCTACAGTCCATGGAGTCACAAAGAGTTGGACACTACTGAGCGACTTTCATTTCACTTCACATGGCTTAGTTGTCTTGCAGCATGCCAGATCTTCCCACACCAGGGATCAAACCCATGTCCTCTGCATTGGCAGGCGGATTCTTAGCCATTGGACTTCCAGAGAAATCCTGATTGTCACTTTTTAAAACTCCAATGAACAGAGCTAATGACCATCAAGAAAAAGTGCTAAGTGGAGTAAAGGATGGGTTAGTCATTTAGAAAGATATGGCTGGCAAATTTCAGATTTCAGGGGGAGCGGAATGATATAAAGACAGGGAAGGCTTCTCTGGAGAAGATGAAGGCTACTGCTAAAATAAGTGCTTCATGCTTTCGAAAAGGGAGCAGGTGTTCACTGTAAGAGAAATCACACTTGAAACTCCTCCCTTAGAACTGACCATTCACACTCATTCACTCAGCAATGGAAACAATTTCCCCATGTGAACCAAATACTGACCATTTCCAATGTCCCCAGAGCAATGAAAACTGCTAGTTCTGATTACTAAGAAATCTACCAGGAAAAGATAGTGTCTTCAGTCCAGTTTTCAGGAACCAAACAACCTACGCCCACTCCCACTTCTGAAATATTTTAAAATACAGATTTATATTATGCTCTTGTTTTCACATATTAAACATATGCTTGTTAAAGTGTGTATCCAAAGCGAGAGTTTTCCCCCCATGATTATTTGATATTTTAATTATATGGAATGGATGTTATGGAATGAAACTCCAATTCAAGAGTTGACTCTGGGACTTAGCTGTCACCCAGAAACTTGATTGTAAGCAATGTGTGAATAATATCTTCATTTCTTTCTCTTTTCTCATGTTTTATTTTTTAAAACTTTTAATTTTGTAGTGGGGTAAAAGTGAAAGTGATAGTTGTTCACTAATGTCTGACTCTTTGCAACCCCATGGACTGTAGCTCACCAGGCTCTGTCCATGAAATTCTCCAGCCAAGAATACTGAAGTGGTTCACCATTCCCTTCTCCAGGGGATCTTCCCATCCCAGGGATCAAACCTAAGGGTCTCCTGCATTGCACATGGATTCTTTAGGTGAAGAGTAAAGGGACTCAGCCATATAAAATATCTGCATCTCTATTTGTCATCCTTCTGAGGCACAGAGAAAGGAAAAGAGATGAGGATTAACAATCATCGAGCAGCGCTTAATATGCAGACAGACTATGGATAAAGGATCTCATTTAGTCTTTATAAGCACCTTGCCAGGTAAGTATTATCGTCTACATTTTTTGGGTGAGGAATCTGAGGCTGAGGGAGACTAAGTAGTATGTCCAAGGTCATCAGTTAGTAATTGGCAGGACTGAGACCTAACTGTGGGTTTATTTTTTGTGCTGGTTTTTTACCAATAATCTGTTGTTATTGTTTAGTCGCTAAGTTGTGTCCGGCTCTTTTTTGACCCTATGGACTGTAGCCCACCAGGCTCCTCTGTCCATGGGATTTTCCAGGCAAGAATACTGGAGTGGGTTGCCATTTCCTACTCCAGGGACCTTCTCAACCCAGGGATCAAACCTGTGTCTCCTTCATTGTCAGGTGAGTTCTTTATCACTGAGCGACCAATGAAGCCCAACCAGATACGTATCTAAGGGTAAGTCAGTTTATTCGTATGGCAAAGTGGGGCTAATAATACCTGTCTTTTAGAGTGATTGTAAGGACGGATTCTGCTGATGCCACCAAATCACTTAAAATAGTGTCTGGTAAGTTCTCAGTGAATATTAGTTTTCATTATGGTTGATCAGATAGGTTCTTCCAGATTGTAGGTGCCTGAACTTGAGTAAACCTTAGTTTTCTCATCTTTAAAATATGGAAAAATAATTCATCTTGCATGGCTATTTTATTTAACAAGCAGAGACTTTGTCTGGGTTCTGCAGGTATTACTTGATTTAACTTTCATAGCAGCCTGATGAGGCAGGTACCCTTCTGCTACCCATTTTATGGATGAAGAAATTGAGGAACTCAGACTGTAAATTTTTTTCAGGGTAATACTGCTGGTAATTAGCTGAACTGAGATTCAAACCCAGACACTCCAGCTCAGAGTTTGTAATGACTTGAGTTCCTAATGATTACTCCGTGCTACAGATGCAATGAAATAATATTTGTAAAGCATCTGTCCAGTTTCTGACACATTGCAGCAGCTTAGTAGATATCAGCTCCTTTCCCATCTTCTGAATAAAATACCTTTTAAAATTCTGGTGGAATGCAGAATGATGTGAATTCATCAGCTGGCCTGCTTGCTTTCCTAAAATATCCAAGTTTGTGTGACAGCCACATCCCTGTGCTCTTTGAGGGCGCCCGGAAGAGGTGAATATACCCCTCTCTGATTAGGCCCACCTTGGATCATCTTTCCTGTTGACGTGTTGGAGTTCTAGAAGTGGCATCAACTCTCTTGCACTCGTGCGTGTGCCCTGATATCCCAGAGAGCAGCTGTCACTAATGACAGTTCTGAGCAGAACAGCTGGAGGGCACAGCTGATGCTTCTAATGACCGAGAACTAGTAAATGGAGATAAGACAGGCAAGGAGACGGTGCCTGACAGCAGTGCACACCACCCGACGCTGCTGTTGGGAGTTCTCTGGTGAGGAAGCTATGAGAATTTCAGGTGGGACGATTCTGTGCTGGGGAGGACTGCCCTTAGAAAATCAGCCTGGATTGTTTCACATGTGGTCGGATTTTTATTAATAGCATCCTTGACTGTGGGATACGAAATGCCGGTAATTCCATTGTCATAGCAATGACTAAAAATCAAAGTAACCTATGCTGCCACACATTGCTGCCCTGGGGTCAAGAGGTGGTGTATCACCTCTGTGGGGAACTGCTTCTGATAAAACCCATGGGGTTTACCAGGGATGATGAGAAGGCTTCATTTCCCAGGGCCTTGCAGCTCCAGCCTTGCTGGAGCTCTTAGCATCAGCCCTGCCTGGGAGCTTATTTCAAATACAGAATATAGGCCCTGCCCCTAAACTCCAAATCTGCATTTTAACAAGATCCCCTGTGATCTGAATGCACATTAAAGTTAGAGCAAGCCTTATCATACCGAAGAGACAATGGACTTTGAAATAAGTTCCGGGTGGAAATCAAGACTGTCTCTTACTAGCTCTGTTACCATAGGAGGGTCACTTAATCTTTCTGAGCCCCAGTTTCCTGGTCTCTGCTGCTAGCTGATAAGTTGCTTGTCGTGTCCGACTCTGTGCGACCCCATAGATGGCAGCCCACTAGGCTCCACCGTCCCTAGGATTCTCCAGGCAAGAACACTGGACTGGGTTGCCATTTCCTTCTCCAGTGCAAGGAAGTGAAAGTGAAGTGGCTCAGTCGTGTCCGACTCTTTGCGACCCCATGGACTGCAGCCTACCAGGCTCCTCAATCCATGGGATTTTCCAGGCAAGAGTACTGAAGTGGGCTGCCATTGCCTTCCTGGTCTCTATAAACAGATCTTAATACCTCCCTCATGGTGCAGGCACATTCCCCTTCTCCCGTCTCCTTTCCTTCCGAGCACACAGTCAGGAGAAGCAGTTTGGTTCTTTGGCGATCATCAGAAAAGTGTGGCAAGATGAAGAAATGAGGATTTTTTCCCCTTCCCCCCCACCCACTTGTCTCATCTTTCATTTCTCTTCTCTCTCCTGCATTCTTCCACAGTTATAGACATAGTTCTAACCAGGTTCCAGCTGGGGCATTGCTGGGAGGTGACAAACCCCCTGGAACAGAGGGCCTGTCTGGCTGTGATCTGGATTGGGAGAGGCCAGGACTTCTGGTACAAATGGTCAGGGGTCAGGTAAGAGGACAAAGTAATTTTCAAAATAAAATTTGGGAATGACAGCAAAGAATGGATCTGTAGAGAAAGAGCCCCCGGGGGCAAGTTCAGGTTCAGGGAATTGGTTAGGCAGACATGGGTGTGGGAGTGAGGGTGGAGGGAAAGGGGAATGGGGAACAGGAAAATATCTGGGAATAAAGAAGTTGAAAATAAACTTGTCAGGACACTTTCAGTCCTTTTGCTTCATTCTCTTCTGTGCTCCCACTGTCCCCTGCACATTATACTACCAAGGTACCCACTGCTTTGAATGGAATCACAGGATTGACTCTTTGATTAGACTAAAAGCATTCTGGGGATGAATACTATCCTAGGGATCGTGCTTTATTTCACTGGTTTCTATATCCAGAATGTATAAGCAAATACTCTGTTCAATGGTAAATGAATGAATGAAATTTTTGCTTCCAACACTACAACTCCGTCACAGTCTAATCCTTAGGGCAATCATGGTGCCTTTAACAAGGCACTCGGGAGGCTCTCTGTTGGTCTCCAATCCTGTATGACTCCGTCAGGTAGCAGCCTGGATTCCCCAAGGCGCCTTTCTTTTTACAGCTGATGTCTGAAGTGTGGAGAAGGACCAATGGGGAAAGGATGGTGAGTGGGCAGAATCTCTAGTTTTCTGGTTTTTGTTTCCTTGTGGTTTTGACTATGGTTAGATTGACAGTCTGTTACTTTCCAGGGAACCAGCTACCAAGCTCAGAGAGACTTAGAATGATGGTGCCAAGCTCAGAGAGACTTAGAAAGAATGATGATGCCTTTCTTTACTGAAGAGCCATCTGTCAGCTCCCTGACTCAAAAGGCCAGTCCCTGAGACACCAGCTCAGGGATGTACCTGAACTGTGATGGGGACATTGAAACTGGCCTGTGAGAGATGGACAGAAAATGGACAGCCTCTCCATTCTTGGGGAGAAGAAGGCCAACAGCCAGGTGATGCTGAGAACCCTTGGAAGGTGACAAAAGTCTCAAGGCTGTGGCCCATGAGGAAGGCTGCTTGGTGAGCTCGGCTACTTCCCTGAAATGGATGTCAGGAGCAGAGAGCTCAATCATTCCAACAGCCCCTGGGCCTCAGAACCTGAGACTAATTGCCACTGGGGGCTACTCAACCTATATTTCATTCCATAGCATATCACTCCAGAGCTTGTTTTTGTGGCTCAGCAAACTTGGACTGTAAAGAAAGCTGAGCACTGAAGAATTGATGCTGTTGAACTGTGGTGTTGGAGAAGACTCTTGAGAGTCCCTTGGACTGCAAGGAGACCCAATCAGTCCATCCTAAAGGAGATCAGTCCTGAGTGTTCATTGGAAGGACTGATGTTGAAGCGGAAACTCCAATACTTTGGCCACCTGATGCGAAGAGATATCTCATCTGAAAAGACCCTGATGCTGGGAAAGATTGAGGGCAGAAGGAGAAGGGGATAACAGAGGATGAGATGGTTGGGTGGTATCACTGACTCAATGGACATGGGTTTGAGTGGACTCCAGGAATTGGTGATGGGCAGGGAGGCCTGGCGTGCTGCGATTCATGGGGTCGCAAAGAGTTGGACACGACTGAGCGACTGAACTGAACTGAACTGAACTGAAACCCATCTACTGGGCTTCCCAGGTGACACAGTGGTAAAGAATTTGCCTGTCAATGCAGGAGATGCAGGTTCAATCCCTGGGTCCAGAAGATCCCCTGGAGAAGGAAATGGCGACCCACTCCAGAATTTTTGACTGGAGAATTCCATGGACAGAGGAGTCTGGTGGGCTACAGTCTATGGGGTATCAAAGAATTGTCCATGATTGACTGAGCACCCAAACCCATCTACAGCCTGGAGTTTCTTTCGCAGAGGGAGGGCGACTGGTGGGAGAGGGAGGGCGGTATGGCTGTTGGAACTTCCATGCTGAAAGTGAATCAATGAAAGGAAACCCTGTGTTTCCTCTCCCCTGCTCATCCCAGCAGGGCTTTTATCATGCTCCAGCTTTCTGAAACCTTCATCCTTTTCAGAAGACTCCAGACAGAGGTGGGGAGCTGGGAGTCACTGGTGGGTAGGTGGATGGGGGTAGGGATGACCACGGCTCTGCCTGCAGCAAGCAAAGTACTGAAAGGGATTTTTCTCTATTTTCTCCCCCCACTTTTTTTTTTCTTTCCTATTTATTGGGATGGATGAGGTGGGTTGGAGGGCTGGGCAGAAGAGAGAGGGAAAGGCAATGAAAGTAGGGAGAGGAGAGTATCTGGCACATTATATGCAGTGTGAACTGTCTCCCCTCCCCCCATTCATTTAAAAGTTAGGTCAAATTTGGGACGTCCCTGGTGGTCCAGTTCTTCCAAAGCAGGAGCCATGGGTTTGATCCCCAGTTGGGGAACTAAGATATCACATAATGTGCAGGTCAAAAAATTAGGTCAAACTAAAAATATATGTATTTTGTGGTTTCATAAAACCTCACTTATTATCTTTATAAAGAAAATAGAAGTAACTATATATATATATATATATATATATATACACACACACACATATATATATAAATTTAATGACTATGAGCAAGACAAAGCAGTAGCATTATAAAAACAGTGTCCAGTCCAGGAGCTCCTTTATTTTTTCCAGTCCCAAGTTGTACTCACGTTTTGACAGAACATTTGCATCATCCTGCCACGGAAAGAACCACAACCAGAGGAGGTGTTGATTGAGGACAAAAAGAGCCTATGGTGGTAAGTGGGAGAAGAAAGCTACAGATAGCAATGTGCCACGTGACTAGATGTGGAGAGGAAGTGTTTCATAACTATGCATATTCTCCTCCTAGACTTGATAGGTGTATATACATTATTCAGTCCCTTTTCTCTCCTTTCTCACCCCCCTCTATCTAATATAAAGCAGTTAACCCTGTAATTTGGCATTTAACTCACAGAAGAGCAATCATTGTACCTGAACTAGGAGGAAATATTTTGGGAGGTTAAGTGACATATGGGAGGTGGTGTCTTTCTTTTTCAGGGGCTAGTGAGTGTATCCTTAGTTGTGTAAGGGACAGTTGCATCACGTTAGGAATAACATGATGTTATGTCTTTTGGGGAAATTCTAACCTGGGGTAAAGGGATGGGCCCTGCTGTCTATATTCAGCTCAGAATCATTACCATGCTGTCCTCTGAAATACAGAGAAGGCAGGAACCATGTGTTTTGCAATCTCCTTTCCTGCGGGCGTCTGGCTAGAGCTTGTCCACAAGTAGTTCTCAGGTACGATATGGACAAGGCAAGCCATTCTCCAGAAACTGTTGCTGTCAAGATGTGTAGGCAACTTCGCTTCTCCACGAGCTCCCAAGAACCATCTGCCTCATAGCCGCAGCCTGAGATGTCACAGCCTCTCAGAGACCCAAGAACGTCAGCAGTTACCCGGCACGGCTTGCCTAACCTTTTTTCTTCCTGCTCTTGCAAAGCTTGTGTAAGATTCTCATTTCTTTCCTTTCTGTGGCTAACATTTCATTGTATATATGTTCTACATCTTCCTTATCTGTTCCTCTGTTGATGGATATTTAGGTTGCTTCTATGTTCTGGCTATTGTAAACAGTGCTGCAATGAACTTTGGGGTGCACGTATCTTTTTAAATTATGGTTTTCTCTGGCTATATGCCCAGGAGTGGGATTGCTGGGTCATATCAGAGGTCTGTTTTGAGTTTTTGTAAAGCAACTATACTTCAATAAAAATTTTAAAAAGACTCCATTTCTATCTGAAATCCTTAACTTCAGATTAAGATTTAAATAAACATCCCAGAAATTCAAGGAAAAGTGTTTTTTTTTTCTCTCTCTCTCTCTGATGAACCCATGACAATGCTGAATGTCCTGGCACAAGGGCTGAGTGTGGTCATGTGACTCTCATACCACCTGGCAACTCCTGGCCTCGGACTGACTGGAACTTTTCAACACTCTGCCCAGCAGTGTTTGTTGCAGCGACATCTGTCTGAGTGCCAAGGGAGATGTGGTCAGTGGGAGAACAAGATGGTGGTCTGGACTGTCTCACCGTAGCGGCTGTGTGGTCTGGTGACAGAGAAGGGTCACCCTGGAGTCCTTGCTGTTGATTACAATGGTTGGGCGACTTTGGTAGGTGACCTTGGTTGAATCTACATAGAGGCCAGAATCTACATAGAGGCAGCTCAGAATCTGGTCAGCCGGATGCCCTAACAGTGGGTCCCTCTGGCTATTCTAGAAACCTTCCTAGAGGCAGGAATCTTGCCCAGCTTTGACCTCACAGCGTCGGACACGACTGAAGCGACTTAGCAGCAGCAGCAGCAGTCCCATTGGGTTCACTGAGATGGCTGGCCCAGCATCTGTGGCAGGAATCTCTGGCACCGAGTCAGGGTTCTGTGGAAGTGGCCAAGCGCATGGGATCTGGAGGTCCACTGGTGACAGTAGAATCCTGCCACACCACTTACCAACTGCATGACCTAGGGCAATCTGTTAATAGCCCCATTATACAGATGAAGAAACTAAGGTCTGTAGTATAAGTATCTGTATAATGGGGCTATTAGCAGTATCTACCCCATGGGATGTTAATCCATGTAAAATGCTTAGAACAGTATTTTTCTCATACTAAGTGCTATGTGAAAATAAGCATTGTTACAACGACACTGAGGAAAGACAGGTTAGCGTGGTGATGGAGGCTTCAGACAAGTGGGGTCAGTGATGCCGAGGGCAGCACCCCCAAGCCCAGGCTGCTGTGGACTTATGCTAGACTCCTGGGAGAGCGACGAGGCTGCAAGAGGACAATAAGAGTGAGGTTTTCACTAAAACCCTGGGCAATGGCAGTGCCCTAGCAGATCGGGCATGAGGTGAGGCAGTCTTCTCCTTGGCAGAGAACATAACCTGGCGGGCCAGCAGGAGTTGGCAGAAAGGTGACAGCGCCTGGCAGGGGGACATGTGCTTGGGAGCTGACTGGGCTTGCTCTGGGCTGCATGCCAGGCACTCTTGAGATCGCCTGAAATAGCTGATGGGGGACTTTGCAAGGGATGTGACAGTCTTAAGACCTGGATTATATTTACATCAGATACCAGTCCCTTGGGTGGAAAGAGGCCTGGTGACAGATAGACCTGGTTTGAATCCCACCTCTGCTACTTACTAAACTGTAAATACATGGAGAGCAGAGGCCATCTTTTTCATTATGGAGCAGACAGAAGGATTCAGTCCATGCATGAATGAATTTGATATCCTGGAACCTCAGCTTCCCTATCTGTAAGACAAGAGTGTGAAAACCACTAGAGGTGATGCAAGGAATACATTAGACAGTTGTCCACAGGCCCCTGAAGTTCCTCATGAATATGCATTACTTCTTTTTTTAATAGTAAATATTCAGTGTCTTGCTTAAATAGAAACACCATATATTTGTTGACTAGAGCTGATGAATACTGTTTTGGTCCAGAAAACAAGGTACATTCTACACACACCAGAGACTACATCCTTTAAGAGATCCTATAGGTGTTTTTCCCAGTTTGATCAGAGCTGTCTTTTTTTGATTATTTATTTATTTGGCTGTGTCTGCTCTTAGTTGTGGCATGTGGGATGTTTAGTTGCAGCATATGAAGTCTAGTTCCCTGACCAGAGATTTAACCTGGGCCTTCTGCTTTGGGAGTGCAGAGTCCTAGCGACTGGACCACCAGGAAAGTCCCTTGATCAGTGTTTTTAATTGTCACTTACGACTCACTCCTTTCTGACAAAAATCAAAATATAGCTACTAGCTATTGGGGCACACTGTTGAATTTTAGGAGAGTAAAAGATTGGAGATAGGTTACTCAACCATTGAAACAGATTATGACTTGACTTGGAAAAGCTATGCTACAGGGGAAAAAATTGATCTGACCCAGTAATTCAAAAGATGTAAACACTACAAATTATTATTAGGCTTTTCCTTTCTATGCACACTTAATGTGCTTTCTGACCAAACCTGTGCGGGCAAGCTTGGAATAATGGAGTTATTACTTGTTGTTAGGGCCATGGCAGGTCCTCTGAATGATCAGTGGGGAAGGGCTTGTTTCATGTCTTGTCCTCTTGGTCCATCTTGACTCCTCCCCATCAGTCCTCCACGTTGTGGCACTGGAAGGCAGGTATCTAAACGTATTAATTCTGACCTTAAGTTTAAATCCATCATCAAATCAACCTGCTCTAGTTTGCAACAGTATCCCTTTCTTTCCTATGTTGTGAGATGCCTGGGCTTTGCTATTGCCATTTTATTCAGAATTAGAATAGTCTTCGGTTGGCTTCTGGGGGTGGAAATAATATTCTGGATGATTAAAACTGCCTACTATTTCACTGTCAGATAGGATGCGTATGCTGAGTGTTTCTGAAGGAGAACAAAGCAGGTATCAAATGTATTGCTACCACCTTAATATAACTTATTATATGTAACTATCAAATCAAAGTGTTTCTTTTTACAACTATTTTATAAGGCATGGTATATAGTTAAGAGTAAAATCACTGCTTGGAAAGTTTCTTCATTTCTGACATCCTTCAATTCTGTTTCAAGATCAGAGAGAACTTCCCACTCTGCAGAAAGTATTATTTATTGATATGGGATAAATTTTTTCTAAGATGGAGCCATGGCTGCTTAATGTAAGCAGTACCAAGCACAGCAACCAAATGGCTTGAATAACAAAAAAAAATCAAAATGTGAATCACCACTGTCAGATGCAGGCTTTTAAGAACTTTAATTGATATAATTATCATTAGTATGCAATATGTCTTACAACAAATGTAGATACAATGACATCAAATAGCAAAGAAGTTGCACGTCTTTCCATCTTTAAATGGTGTGAGCTTACCCCAAGAAAGCAATCTGGCATTGGTCTCTTGGTTAGCACTATTACCAATATCAATTAGCACTTTCAAATCAAAGTTGAAATGGTACATTCATTTGCCAAAAGAGGTAAAAGGCAAAGAAGGTGAATCAACGTGCAAATTAGCATCTGGCCCAGCTGCAAAATTCATTTCCCAGATGCGAAGGATTGAACCATGCACCTCTGCAAGCAAGACAAAGGGCAAACAGATGATGGTAAACCCAAATCAACTCCACAAAGAACTCAGACTTTGGGATGGTAAAGGCCAGGTCCACGGCTGTTAGCACTCAGATATCCACACGTGTTACCCTAACTCAACAGTCTGTGAGACCTGCATCCTGGGCCATTCTTTCATTCCGGGATGGAAACCATCCTTTGTGGTCCCAGGAAGTCAGGCAGTGGCATTGGGGCACAGCTCAGAGCTCCAACAGCTGTCTGTATGCAGCTACTATACAGGTGTCATTTTATACATTTAAGTAAAACAACGCACCAAACAAGAAACCAAGATCACTTATACATCTATGTAATACTTAAAATGTCTATAAATATTTTTCTCCAGAAACTAAAAACACTGTAGACATGACTTCATTAATCCTCACAACAGATTTGTGAGGTAGCATGGGGTGAGATCCATAGGACACCATCACGCCTGCCTAAGAAATGAAGACACAGACGTCCAGGGAGGGCCGGAGCCTTCATCGGGGCCACAAGAAAACAAGGTTGAAGCCCATTCTGTCAGCATTTGTAACCTATATTCTAGAAGGGGCTTCTTCTAGTGTGAGTGACATTCTCTCTAACACTTTCTGACTAGTCCAGTGCCTGGATGGTATGTGGTTGTTGTAGACCCACTGGAGTCATTTCCCTTGTGTAGACCTTGAACAGACTTGCTCCCTGAGATAAAGGACGTCACTTATTGGTATATGTTTTGTATGTGTGTGTGTATTGAATGCAGTTGTTAACATTTTTGGCCAACTCAAAAACAGAAAAATGCACTTGGCAAAATAAGGGTCATAGGTGTTTTCTACTAGCATAACAAGGAGTTCTCGAGCATTTAGGGGAAGCTGTCACCTTGCAGAATGCATGTGCTGCAGGTCCAGAGCCCTCTCTTTATCACAAAGATCCAGAAGTTCATAAGAGCAACCAACCTATCAAAGGCTCTTGTACAACAGCAGTCTTGGTGAGGAAAGCTGCTTGCTGACCCAGTGATTTGTAATTGGTCAGGATTCCCTGGGAAGAGGCTGGTCCCTCTCACCCAGGGTTTTTGACCGAGGCAACATCCAAAAGACCACCTCTCCAAAGGGGCTTCATAGACATTTTGTCAACATATCTGTGTCCGAGTGAAAAGAAAACATATGGAATGTCCTTTGTTTTTGTTGAAGTGTCCTTTGCCAAACCGAAAGCCTATGGTGGGAAGGCTGTGGGTGGGAAAGAGGGACAGTTATTCAGGCCAACCATTGCTAAAAGGGGGCACATTTGGTCATTCCTGGCCACTTTCCTGAGAAAGTCCACTTTTTAAAAATTTTCATAATCAGAGATATGAGAATTCCTGGAAGCCTACTTCTCATTCCCTCCTTCTGTTATAAAATACTTCTGGGGGTTGCTCACTCTCCTTTGGTACCTAGGGAGTTTAGGATTAATTTCTTTCAGAGCTGGGGGTTGGCAGGCTGTGGAAAGTAGCACAGCTCTAATGTTTCTGACACCAGAGAGGTTTAGAACTGCCCGGCAGTGGTCGTTTTCATGCCAGTACTTCGTTGGGTCATAGCAAGTGACAGGATGAGTCCAAGGTCAAGATTCTGGAAACTAAACAGAGTTGTGGCAGCAGGTCCATGTTTAGAAATAAAAAATGCAGTTTTACGTTCTGTATGATAGCGTTGGACAAGAGAACACATTTTGAAACAGAACTTAATGTATATTTTGTACTCCATGAAATCAAACATAAGATGCCAGTTGCTATTACCAGGTGTTTCAGGAGGACAGGGTTAGAGCCATGAAATAAAGCTATCTAGAAAACACAGAGAAATAAAAAGGCAATCATGCTCAAAAGCGACTCATCAAACTAAATACTTTAAATACAATGCCAACGAACTAAATACTTTTTCAGATAAAAATTTAACGAATCATTTCATTTAGGTAAAAGTAAAAACTATCACTAACCTGGAACGTCTTGTTTTGTCACAATGAGCATTGCAATAAATTAGGGTTTCTCACACTTGGCACTATTGACATTTGCGGCGGATAACTCTCAGTTGGGGTGGGCTATCTTCTGCATTGTGGGATGGTGACCACATCCATGGCCTCTTACCCACTGGTAGCACCCCTTAGGGGATGACACTCAAAAATTATACCAGGTATTTTCAAATGTTCCCAATGGGGCAGTGGGGTGAAATTACCTGCTGTTGAGAACACGGCTGGAAATGGATGACCGCAAAGACAATCAGTTCTTTCTCAAACTTTGTGATATAGGATTTTAAAACTGTGTACCCAGGGGTGTTCATTTATTAAACGGCAGAATTAGCAAGGTAAGCATTTGAGAAAAATAAATGGATTAATCATGGTGTCTATTTCCGATGGAAAAGGCTCACTGAGTAATTGCAGAAAAACAAGAGACTTTAAAAAACTGAAACAAAACAAAAAGTTTACAGCCATTATCCAACAGACAGTAAGGCAGTGAACCAGTTGCTTTGTGGGTAGAAAGCAAGGATTCTACAGGTTCCTCCATGCAGCGGATGCCTCTGACAGTCACTGGGGGCTGATCCTACCTTCCTTAGTGAGGTATTGAATGCGTCTTGCCCCCACTTCCCTCCTCCCCTCCTCCACGCACCTTCCCCCTCCTCAACTCTACACTCACTCCACACGCCTCTCCCTTTAAACTCTGCACAGCCTTCTCCTGCGGAACCACAACTCCACTGAAAGCTTGTGGGCTGGGGTCCCATCTGCGGCTGGCTAGATACCCGGGCATCCTTAGCAGACACAGATGGCCTGGAGGGGTGGCCGGGGGGCTGGCACGCTGAGATCCGACAGCAGTTTGCTGCTCTGGAGTAGTACTCGGCTGGCTGGTCCCCTCCAGGGCACCTTCTTGCTTTCTCTCTCCCTAATTAGGCAGCTAAGAAGCTGGCCTCCAGCTTGCAGAGCCAAGCAGGTATCCGATCAGACACAACCAGATAAACAAAGATTAAAAAGGAATCTGAGAAACCCCTGCTTCCTTACCTGTAGGGCGAACTCCTCCTAGCACTCATGGCCTTTCCCCTCATCAAGATTTAATGTAATTTCATAAAGAAAAGTTTAAGAAATACCACACACAGAAAGTTCCCCTAAAAGTAACCCCTGACGACACAACTTGATCCATCTCTCTTCCTGGTTCTTCTTTCGGTGGGACCCCCGCTAGGTACAGACGTCACCACCGTGGCGTCCAGCCTGGATGGCTCAGGGTTGGCCCATGTCCGCTGCATATCAGACTCCACTCACTTTTAAATAATTTTGTTTTTTTGGTTTTTGGTACCAGAAAGGAGAAGTTGTAGCCAGAGGAGAGGGAGGAAGAAAACAAAACAACCAGACCAACAAAACAGGATTGTCGCTCAAGGCGCCTCAGGTACGTGTTATTAATTCTACTGGATAAGCACTGATAAATAAAGACAGTTACTCCTCATCCTGGCCACGTTCTTTCGTTAGGAGTCATCATACAGAGGGTTGTTGTAGTTTCCCCAGGACCCGTAGTCGTGGTCGTCCAAGAGCCTTCCGTAGGAGGAATGCCTGGTGGGAAGGAGAAGAGGCTGTGGTTATTTGGAGAAGTTGCCCATGTTGCGGACAGCCCCGTGCCCTGGGGCCTGAAGGGGAAGGGAAGATGTGATTCTTCACAGGACAAACTCTTGGCAGCAGATCCATCCAGCAGGGAGGCCCCAGTCTGCAAACTCCCTGTAAGTTATGACTGATCCACTGGGAACCCTACTGGCACCTTCTGTTGAGATCTGCTGGGCTCTCGTCTCTCTCATTGACCTCTGGTGCTGGAGAAGGAAGAGGCTCCGTTTCCAAGGCTACTTAATAACTAGTAAGAGGAAAGCAAAGGTTGCATTCCTGGCATTTGGGCTTAGGTTCTGGACTTCATTTTCCCTGAAATGATAACGACAGAACCAGACCCACTGATACTCTCACCACCCCCCTGAACTTCATATAATGTTTTATCATCATCTATAGTTTTTCTATGTTCCATGGTCACGTGAGCCTCAAAATAAAGCCATGGTCCAGTATTGCTTATCCTTACTTCTTCGATGAGGAAAATAGGGCTCAGAGATGTTAACGGACACACCCAAAGGCACCCAACTGAGCTATGAGTTGAGCCCCTACCTCTGGGATCTGAGCCCAGTGCTCTGAGCTCAGTTTCTTAGAGTTTGATTAGCACCTGAGTTCAATGGCAATATGCACTGATCAGGCTTTGCTGGGTCATCCCAGGAACCTGTTCCACAATTATTATTTCTAAAAGACCCTGAAATCAGATTGTTATCATTCTTCCATTTGAAACCATTGAGCAGCCCCTCATTCCACACAGAGTAAAAGCCAAAGTCACCATGATAGTTTGCAAAGCCCTACAGGGTCTGGCTCTTGTTATTACCTCTCCGAGCACGTCAGGTACTTGCCAGTGCCTCTTGCTCTTTCTGCTCATGCCTGACACATCCTGCTTCAGGGCCTTTGCACTTACTGTTCCCTCATCTTGGAACATTTTTCCTCCAGATTTCCACACAGTTCTATTCATTTCCTTCAAGTCTGCACCAATGTTACCTTCTCAAGGCAGCCTTCCTTAGAAAATCTATTTAAACTTGCAACTCCCATCCCACAGGACTCCCTGCTTAATTTTACTCATAGTACTCATCACCTTCTAACATACCCTATAATTTACTTATTTATACTGTTATTGCCTCTCTCCTGTAATTAAACTTCATGTATGGATTATTTGCCTGATTTATTTGTTCTTAACTCTCATTCCAGCACCTAGAAGAGAGTAAATCCTCAACAAATAGTAAGTCCTTGATAAATGTTTATGGAAGAAACAGTGATTGGAAAAAAAAAATTCTGAAAATTGAATCTGTTCACAAGATGGGAGCTTCCTGGAAAGGATTATGGCATTTTAAGACTAAAACTAATGAGAGGACTCAGAGAATATTACAAAATGAGACTCTGGTGCCTCTGAGATTCAGGCTAGCTTGTGAATTTTTACACCTTGCCACTGGAAATCAGGAATGCTATATATATAGTACAGACAAACATACCCCCCTAATTTCTTTCTCACCTAAATATGAAAATTAAACAAAATGAAAATACAACACGAGAGGCACAAAAAGCATCTGTTATATACTTCTTTCTGTTGCTAAAATAATTGCTGTCACTCTTCTAAACTTACTTATATCTGTCAGGTATTTGAGAAGAGATGATCTTGAAAAGAACCAGATTGTTGATGTGCTGGCTTCAGCCTCTTAGCTTTCAAGATTCTGATTTCTGTCCTGAAGGCTGGCTCAGTGGACCCAGTCTATATACCTGAAAACTTCCACAGTGTACTTCGTTTTCCCTAAAGGTGCATGCTCACCCAGTCTATATACCTGAAAACGTCCACAGTGTACTTCGTTTTTCCCTAAAGGTGCATGCTCATCTCTGGGGGTGTGAGAAGGTAAGAGATCACAAATAACACACCACTGATCTATTGATTGGCAGGAACAGGGGAGGTTAGTGTTGAACACTCTATCCACACTTAACACCTTCAATTCCAATCAAAGCCTTTAACTGGATGGTTGAGAAATGGAAGCTATGGAATGAATAAGTAGAAACCTAGGGATTACAAGACTGGTGCATCCTGATTCTTTGTGCTTTCAAGGACAGTAGCCTGCCCACCTGACTCCTCTGTCAATGAGATGTCTCCGGCAAGAACACTGGAGTGGGTTGCCATTTCCTCCTCCAGGGGATCTTCCTGACCCAGGGATTCAGCCTGCATCTCCTACACTGGCAGGTGGATTCTTTACCACTGAGTCACCAGGGAAGCCCTTATAAGATTGGCGCTGGGCCTAAATTTCAGCATGATTTACTGTGGCAAGCCTGGCCAACAAGTACCCAATAAACACATTCTCTTATTGATAGAATTCTCCTGCCTCACCTTTGCATGGTAATGTAACTTCTCACAGCATTTTTGTATTGATCATATAATTTTATTCTCATAAAATATCAGTTGGACCTATAGATGTACATCCTAGACTATATTTTTAACCCCATATTTCTTCATCTATAAAATGGAGAAACAAAAATGCATTAGAATTTTTGGGTGGATTAAATGAGGTAATGCATATAAAAGACCTGGCACATAGTAAAGGCACAATAAATGTTGGCCAACGTTGCTTTTCAATTTTTATTATAATGAAACATATAGGAATTCATGGTAGGTGTGCAAAGAATAAGAAAGTTTACTGAGTGAAAATTGAACCTCCTTCACTTTCACCAGGAACTCCTGAAAATATGCCCCAGGCATGGTTATAAAATCAGCTTCTTATATTATAATTAAATGAAATTATT
This sequence comes from Ovis canadensis, assembly GCF_042477335.2. NCBI lineage: Eukaryota > Metazoa > Chordata > Mammalia > Artiodactyla > Bovidae > Ovis > Ovis canadensis. The sequence goes on along the minus strand of NC_091250.1, from coordinate 106,588,359 downwards.
ACCATGCTGGCGTTGGGTTAGAGGATTAAAAAAATCTTCTGGGCATCAGGTCTTACTGCTTGTGGTTATTTCAGGCAAGACTATTTGATCAGAGCTATACCTGAATCTCTTGTGTTGTAAGAGATGTCTACTACTACTACTACACACACACACACACACTCACACACACACACTCACACACACACACACACACATACTAGTAAAATAACGGGAAAAGACGGAGCTTTCATTTTTCTTTGTCTTCTCGTTTGAATGAACCGTGACTTGAACAAATTACTGATAAATGAGGAAAGCAACGTGGGAGATAGAGATAAAATGGATTTGGGAATGTACTGAACCTGTAGCAGTGTAGCTGCTCAGTCGTATCTGACTCTTGAGACCCCGTGGACTGTAGCCTGTCAGGTTCCTCTGTCCATAGGACTCTCCAGGCAAGAATGCTGGAGTGGGTATCTATGTCCTTCTCTAGGGGATCTTCCTGACCCATGGATCAAACCCAGGTCTCCTGCATTGCAGACAGATACTCTACCATCTGAGCCACCAGAGAAGCCGCACCAAACCCAAAGGGCGTGTTTTATTATGAGCCTAAACAAGAGGAATTGAGTGAGCTGGAATTCAAGCCAGGTTTGGGTAAATTCTGTACTGCTGCAGCAAGAGGAAGGCAAACACATCGTTGTGTGTGTGTGTTTGTGTGTGTGTACATGTCTGTGAGATAAGTAGAGAATCATTAATGATCACTTTGAACTAGCTCTCCAGGTCAGAGCTTCTTAAATCATGACATGTTTTAGATGGAAATGGGGGACTTTTCCAGATTGGCATTTGTGGAGTCTGAAGTGGTGAAAAAGCTCCCACTCTCAAGATTAGGAAGATGGGGCTTAGCTCCAGGGATCTGAAAGGCTGTTTTTATGATGTCATGGGAGGGCTGCTACTAAAACTAAGGTCAGTTGGCTCTGTACTGCAAGGCGGCTGATCTAATTTCAATCTGAAGAGCCCTCTGTATGAATGACATCATCGTCAGGTCAAGGCAGTTTTGTTTACTCCATTGCTTCATAAAGACCGGCAGGCAGCCAGCACAGCTAAGGCTTCCCTTTGCTGTGCATTGGCTGCCTTAGATGGTAGACCTCCCGGGGGGCAGATTATGACCTACTTTGCTTCTAATTTTCTGAATGTCTGATATGTTGCTCTTAACACAATGATACTTTTATAAATACTTAATGATCACTGCTTAGATCCAGTGTAGCATATAAACAGGACACAGAGAAAATACAGTTTCCTTGGTCAATACCAGCAGGGATTAGTATGTGCCCAGTCACTTAGTCGCATCCAACTCTGCAACTGTAGCCTGCCAGGCTCTTCTGTCCATGGAATTTTCCTGGCAAGAATACTAGAGTGGGTTGCCATTTTCTCCTCCAGGGGATCTTCCTGACCCAGAGATTGAACCCTCATTTCCCGTGTCTCCTGCACTGAGGGTGATTCTTTACTACTGGGATTAGTATGGCCTGTGGCAATTCGCACATATACGGAATCTAGAAAAATGGTACTGATGAACCTATTTTAGCAGGGCAGGAATAGAGACTTTAGCAGGTGCAGACATAGAGACTTGTGGACACAGAGGTGGGGGGGAGGGCATGGGGAGGAGAAGGGTATCGAACTGAGACAGTAGAATTGACATATATCATATCCCATTTTGTCCCCTTGGGTTCTGTTTTTAGCTAACGAAACCATCTGAGACAGTAGAACAACAGTGACAAGAAGGATAGTGTCATTGATTTACAGGGGCTGTGAGCTCATGCTGAATGCTTTAAGGCCATGTCATTGCATAGGAGAAATTCTAATTTTCTTTCCTCTTTACACACTATTGTGTGTAAAGCAGAAAGCTAGTGGGAAGCTCCTGTATAGCATAGGGAGCTCAGCTCGGTGCTCTGTGATGACTTAGAGGGATGGGATGGGGGGCAGGGTGAGAGGGAGGCTCAGGAGGAAGGGGGTGTATGTATGCATATAGCTGATACCCTTTGTTGTGCAGCAGAAATCAATACAACATTGTAAAGCAATTATACTCCAAAAAAAAAAAAAAGGAACACAGAGGGCCAAAGCTACAGTTTTGACCTTAAAGATTAGAAGAGGAAAGAAAATTAGAATTTCTCTTATGCAATGACATGGCTTTAAAGCATTCAGCATGAGCTCACAGCCCCTGTAAATCAATGACACTATGCTTCTTCTCACTGTTGTTCTACTGTCTCAGATGGTTTCATTAGCTAAAAACAGAACCCAAGGGGACAAAATGGGATATGATTTATGTGAAGCTCTTGCCTCATTGCTTTCTTCTCAAGTGGGTTTGCTCTAACAAAGCAGCAGTCCCCACTCCCTCTCCCCTCGCCCCAACTGGTCAGTGATGCCTTCTTGGTGACAACTGGTAAATGTAGTGGTGATGCTTGTGGTTTGAAGCCTTTCCCGCAACTGTGAAAACATACCTATTTTAAGATAGCTATAACATCAATACTTAATGGAACTCAACAGTCTTTGAAAATGAATGAAGTGTTTACCTTTATTCTTTGTTGAGACAAACATATTTTAGAAAACACCTTCTCCTTTATAAGGGTTAGCTCCAGGTCTCCAAGTCTACAACTTTGCTTATTACTATTCCTCCTAAGGTCCTCTTGTCCCTAGTTAAGCGTATCTTGTCATTCAATCATTGGGGCTTATTACATGCTAAAAAGGAGAGTTATAAATATGAATAAGATATGGCTTAGTGCTGGGAAAACAAAACTGAACTTGCAGCTCATTAGTCATTAGCCATTAAGCCTTAGACTCGCATCATCCATTAGCAAAGCCAGTTTTGTGTAGCTGTCACTGTCTCCGTTGTTTATGTCTGTGGCTTTTTTTTTCTTTTTTCTCCTGATTCTCATTTCCCTGCCTGACTTCTTTCACTTATTCATTGAAAAGTTACCATTGATCAGGCCTTATTCTGGGGCCTTATTCCGGGCTATTCTAGTGAACTAAGAGACAGAAATTCCTGTCCTAAGGGAGCTTACATTCCAGTGGGAGCATCCCTGAGAAGAAATGAAGTAACTCTCATCATTAACAAAAGAGTCCAAAATGCAGTACTTGAGTGCAATCTCAAAAATTATAGAATGATCTTGGTTCCTTTCCAAGGAAAACCATCCAACATCACAATAATCCAAGTCTTTGTCCCAACCACAGATGCTGAAGAAGCTGAAGTTGACAGGTTCTATGAAGACCTACAAAACCTTCTAGAACTAACACCAAAAATGATGTCCTTTTCATCATAAGGGATTGGAATGCAAAAGTAGGAAGTCAAGAGATAGCTGGAAAAACAGGAAAGTTTGGCCTTGCAGTACAAAATGAAGCAGGGCAAAGGCTAACAGAGATTCATCAAGATAACATGCTGGGCATAGAAAACACTCTCTTCCAAAAACATAAGTGATAACTCTACACACAGACATCGCCAAATGGTCAATACAGAAATCAGATTAATTATATTTGTAGCCGAAGTTAGAGAAATTCCATACAGTCAGCAAAAATAGGACTGGGAGCTGAGTGCCACACTGTTTTGCTACACAAAACTGGCTCAGATCATGAACTCCTTGTTGTGAAAGTCAGACTTAAATTGAAGAAAGGAGGAAAAACCACTAGGCCATTCAAGTATGACTTAAATCAAATCCTTATGATTATACAATGGAGGTGATGAACAGATTTAAGGGATTACATCTGATAGACTGAGAGCCTGAAGAACCACGGACAGATGGTCATAACATTGTACAGGAGGCAGTGACCAGAACCATCCCAAAGAAAAAGGAATGCAAGAAAGCAAAGTCGTTGTCTGAGGAGGCTTGCAAATAGCTGAGGAAAGAAGAGAAGTAAAGAGCAAGAAAGAAAGGGAAGAATATACAAAACTGAATTTCAGAGTTCAGTTCCAGAATATAGCAAGGAGAGATAAGAAAGTCTTCTGAAATGAACAATACAAAGAAATAGAGGAAAACAACAGAATGGGAAAGACTAGAGATCTTTTCGAGAAAATTGGAGAGATCAAGGGAATGTTTCATGCAAAGAGCCTTTATTGGATAGAAATAGTATGGACCTAACAGAAGCAGAAGAAATTAAGAACAGGTGGCAAGTATACACAGAATAACTGCACAAAAAAGATCTTAATGACCCGCAAAATCATGATAATGTGATCACTCACCTAAAGCCAGACATTCTGGACCTTAGGAAGTGGGCCTTAGGAAGCACTACTAGGAACAAAGCTAGTGGAGGTGATGGAATTCCAACTGAGCTATTTAAAATCCTAAAAGATGATGCAGTTAAACTGCTGCACTCAATATGTCAGCACATTTGGAAAACTCAGTAGTTGCCACAGGACTGGAAAAGGTCAGTTTTCATTCTAATCCCATAGAAGGGCAATGCCAAAGAATGTTCAAACTACTGTGCAGTTGTGCTCATTCCACATGCTAGCAAGGTTTTGCTAAAAATCCTTCTAGGTAGGCTTCAGTAGTATGTGAACTGAGAACTTCCAGATATACAAGCTGGGTTTAGAAAAGGCAGAGTAACCAGAGATCAAATTGCCAACATTCACCAGGTCATTGAGAAAGCAAGGGAATTCCAGAAAAACATCCACTTCTTTATTGACTATGCTAAAGCTTTTGACTGTGTGGATTGCAGCAAACTGTAGAAAATTCTTAAAGAGATGGAAATACCAGATCACCTTACTGTCTCCTGGAAACCTGTATGTGGGTCAAGAAGCAACAGTTAGAACTGGACATAGAACAACTGACTGATTCAAAATTGGGGAAGGAGTATGACAAGGCTGTAGATTGTCACCCTTTTTATTTAACTTCTATGCAGAGTACATCATGAGAAATGCTGGACTGGATGAAGCACGAGCTAGAATAAAGACTGCTGGGATAAATATCAACAACCTCAGATAAGCAGATGATACCACTCTAATGGTAGAAAGTAAAGAGGAACTAAACAGCCTCTTGATGAAAGTGAAAGAGGAGAGTGAAAAAGTTGGCTTGAAACTCAACATTATAAAAACTACAATCATGGCATCCTGTCCCATCACTTCATGGCAAATAGATGGAGAAAAAATGGAAACAGTGGCAGATTTTACTTTATTGGGCTCCAAAATCACTGTGGAGGAGTCTGCAGCCATGAAATTAAATGATATTTGCTCCTTGGAAGGAAAGCTATGACAAACCTAGACAGCATTTTAAAACACAGAGACATTACTTTGCCAACAAAGGTCCATATACTCAGTTCAATCACTCCGTCATGTCCGACTCATTGTGACCCCATGGACTGCAGCACACCAGGTGTCTCTGTCCATTACCAACTCCTGGAGTTTACTCAAACTCATGTCCACTGAGTCGGTGATGCCATCCAACCATCTCATCCTGTTATCCCCTTCTCCTCCTGCCTTCAATCTTTCTCAGCATCAGGGCCTTTTCAAATGAGTCAGCTCTTCACATTAGGTGGCCAAAGTATTGGAGTTTCAGCTTCAGTATCATTCTTTCCAATGAACATTCAGGACTGATTTCCTTTAGGATGGACTGGTTGGATCTCCTTGCAGGCCAAGGGACTCTCAAGAGTCTTCTCCAATAACACAGTTCAAAAGCATCAATTCTTTGGCACTCAGCTTTCTTTATAGTCCAACTCTCACATCCATACATGACTACTGGAAAGACCATAGCCTTGACTAGATGGACCTTTGTTGGCAAAGTAATGTCTCTGCTTTTAAATATGCTATCTAGGTTTGCCATAGCTTTTCTTCCAAGGAACAAGCATCTTTTAATTTCATGGCTTCAGTCACCATCTGCAGTGAGTTTGGAGTCCCCCCAAAATAGTCTGTCACTGTTTGCATTGTTTCCCCATCTATCTGCCATGAAGTGATGGGACCGGATGTCATGATCTTAATTTTCTGAATGTTGAGTTTCAAGCCAACTTTTTCACTCTCTTCTTTCATTTTCATCAAGAGGTTCTTTAGTTCTTCACTTTCTCCCATAAGGGTGGTGTCATCTGCATATCTGAGGTTGTTGATATTTCTCCCAGCAATCTTGATTCCAGCTCGTGCTTCATCCAGTCCAGCATTTCTCATGATGTACTCTGCATAGAAGTTAAATAAGCAGGGTGGCAATATACAGCCTTAATGTACTCCTTTCCTGATTTGGAACCAGTCTGTTGTTCCATGTCCAGTTCTAACTGTTGCTTCCTGACCTGCATACAAATTTCTCAGGAGGGATGTCAGGTGGTCCGGTATTCTCATCTCTTTCAATATTTTCAGTATTTGTTGTGATCCACACAGTCAAACACTTTGACATAGTCAATAAAGCAAAAGTAGATGTTTTTCTGGAATTCTCTTGCTTTTTTGATGATCCAACGGATGTTGGCAATTTGATCTCTGGTTTCTCTACTTTTCTTAACCCAGCTTGAACAACTGGAAGTTCATGGTTCACGTACTGTTGAAGACTAGCTTGGAGAATTTTGAGCATTACTTTGCTAGTGTGTGAGATGAGTGCAATTATGCAATAGTTTGAGCATTCTTTGGCATTGCCTTTCTTTGGGATTAGAATGAAAACTGACCTTTTCCAGTCCTGTGGCCACTGCTGAGTTTTCCAAATTTGCTGGTATATTGAGTGCTGCACTTTCACAGCATCATCATTTGAAATAGCTCAACTGGAATTCTATCACCTCCACTAGCTTTTTGTTCATAGTGATGTTTCCTAGGGCCCGTTTGACTTTGCCTTCCAGGATGTCTGGCTCTAGGTGAGTGATCACACCATCATGATTATCTGAGCCATGAAGATCTTTTTTGTATAGTTCTTCTGTGTATTCTTGCCACGTCTTCTGAATATCTTCTGCTTCTGTTAGGTCAATACCATTTCTGTCCTTTATTGTGCCCATCTTAGCATGAAATGCTCCCTTGGTGTCTCTAATTTTCTTAAAGAGATCTCTAGTCTTCCCCATTCTATTGTTTTCCTCTATTTCTTTGCATTGATCACTGAGGAAGGCTTTCTTATCTCTCCTTGCTATTCTTTGGAACTCTGCATTCAAATGTGTATATCTTTCCTTTTCTCCTTTGTCTTTCACTTCTCTTCTTTTCACAACTATTTGTAAGGCCTCCTCAGACAACCATATATACACTACCATGTGCAAAATGATAGCTAGTGGGAAGCTACTGTAAAGAACAGGGATCTCTGCTCCATGGTCTGTGATGACCCAGAGGGGTGGGGGTGGGTGTCCAAGAGAGAGGGCAGATATGTATACATATAGCTGGTTCACTTAGTTGTATAGCAGAAACTAACACAACATTGTAAAGCAATTATGCTCGAATTAAAAACAAAAGTGAACCAAACGCCTCTAGTCATGGATCAGCATGTTCAAAAAAACAAAGGCATGAAACAATAGAAGATTATACCCGGGAAACTTTAGAGCCCAGTGTTTTTAGAGTGTTGGGAGGTGAAAGTAGAATATGGTTACTTAAAGTCTCATCCTTGGACCAGCAGCTTTGGCATCGTCCGTGAACTGTTGAGAGCTGCCAGTGTACGGGCCCCACCCTGACACACAGAGTCAGAACCTAAGGGGCTGAGACCCAGGAAACTGTGTTTTCAATAAGCTTGCCCATTGGCTCTCATGCAAGTTGAAATTTGAGAATCAAGTCAACTAGACCTACAGAACGCCAAAAGCTGGTCTGAAAAGACCAGTGTGTGGCAAACAAACCCCAGAAGATCTTAGACATCATGACTGGCTCCTTGTGGGCCTGCTTTTTAAACCTAATAACAGCCAGGAGGAATCCAGTTGTAGAAAATGTCATCACCAGAAGACTTAAAGTAAAACAGGTTACTTCTAACCAGATGTCTTAGAAGCCAGGTCCTGTTGCGTCTACAAATCAAGATCACAGTTATTTTTGTGACGGGAACAGCCCATGTTGTCTGTCTGGGTTACCAGCACACCTAATTACAGCAGCATCCGCAATACTATAACAGATACAGTCTCCTGCCTGGGAGATTATCCCGTGGCTAAACAGTTTTCAGCCAATTTAAACAAAAACAAAACCGACTTACCTCATTCTTCAGTCATCACTAATTAAAGACACCCTTCTGCTAGAGGCAGGCAGGGCTTTTGCTTTCTTTTAAGGTTGCAAACAAGCCCTGGAATAAAGACTTTGCAGAGATAGTTTCTACTAATGAATGCAGCACGAGGGTGTCACTTCACAGGCGTTTAGACAAAGCACAACTGAAATTGCCAGGATGGAACATGGACGTCTGCACATCAACATGTAATTAGAAAACTGAGCTGCTGTGTCATCTTCCTCCTCCTCTCCTCTCTGCTCTGCTTCGAATCCCTGATGCCTAGAGAATGGGGCTGTTGGTGGCTACCATTTCACTTAGCGACTAAGCAGGAAGCATGTGATAATTACAACGAGGACAGTATCGACCCTACCATGGCCCTCACTTCAACCCTGGGACATGAATGTTTATCTGTATCATAATTTAATCCTCATAACAAGCCTGAGTTAGGTATTCATGTTCTAGTCCCATTTCATAAGGGAAGAAAATGAACACAGAGCGGTTAGTAAATTTGCCTTAGAGTCCGTGTTCTTAACCACCATGTAATACAGTCTTTCCAGGTTGCCTACATTCATTCCTTCATTTCCTCTGCAAGACAACCTTGAAAGATACGTGTTATCAGCTCTATTTTTTCAGGTGAAGAAATGAAGGGTCAGGGAGATTATAATTTGCCCAAGGCCACCTAAATAATAAGTAGAAGGGTCAGGATTGAACCTGATTGCAAAGCTCATGTTCCTCCCTCCATTCCATACTCCTGCCAGCTACAATGCATGGGCGGATACTAGTAAAGACTGTTGGAAGGTTCTGGGCTGTTCATTTTTATTAGCTGCATCTAAACCTGGGTTAGGTTACAGAGAGATGAGGTCCTCCAGACAGGAGATAAGGTGAGAAAACTAGGGGTCATGGATCCCTAAAGAGCGGAGTGTGAAAATGGATGGCTGATCAGTTTACCCAACATCTTCAGAAGGAGTTAGAATTTGGCAAAGAGGTGAAACTCTCAAGCCACTGTTTCGCAGAGCTCTCCAGGAGGAGGAGGCCCTTTTTCTGGTGATGAGGCTGCCCTTTCAAACAGACTCTTCTTCCGCATTGGCCTGGACATTGGCTGGGCCAGGCTATAGCCTAGGCCAGATGCTAATGGCTCCCTCAAGGGCTGTGATTTCAGTCATTTGCTGCTCTGGCCAAGTGAGCTGAAAAACCACAGACAACATACCTCTTGTCATTTTACTGTTCTCAGAAATCTGGGACAATAGGGATGGAAGAAATTTCCAGCCAAGGCCAAACTTAACCTTAGGTACGCATACACATAAACACACACACGCATGTATGCACATTTGACAACTGAGCCAAATGTGTTTTTGATGAATGATTAGTGTGTGCTAAGTCGCTTCAGTTGTGTCCAACCCTTTGTGACCCTATGGACAGTGGCCCACAAGGCTCCTCTATCTGTGGGATTCTCCAGACAAGAATACTGGAGTGGGTTGCCATTTCCTCCTCCAGGGGTTCTTCCTGGCCTAGTGATCGAACCTGTGTCTCCCACATTGACAGGCAGGTTCTTTACCACTAGTGCCACCTAAGCCTCTTAATGATTAGTGGGGCTTTCCAAGAATCTGGCAGAGTAACACTTGAAGGGGTTTTAGCACAACCTTAAGATTTATGAGTGCTATTAACCTCCTTATGTTATCATTTTTCCAAAATAATTAACATAGCAGCACAAAGGGGTTTTCCTTAGGGGGTTTCCAAACAGGGGTCTGATCACTTTATCCATCCTTAAGTTTGCAGTGCCAAAAATAATGAACAATATTATACTCATACCACTGGGGGCCTTTCTACATTAAGAGGAGGATCTACATTATGGGGAAGAGAAACAACGACTAGTTCATTTCAGTCATTCACTGAATTTATTATGTGGAGAAAGCCTGGAGAAAAAAGTATATCTTAAATTTTTAAAATAAAATGTTATACAATTTTAATCAGCACTCATTAGAACCAATTTTAATGGCCTGCTAACTAACTTTTCCAAGCCCACTAAGTTCTGAGATGGCAGAACTGTGTCTTATCACTGATATGACCCCAGGGTTTAAAAGAGTGTCTGGCACATGGCTAATGCTCAGTAACTATCTATGGAGCAGCCATCTTACTGGGGTTCCTTCCAGCTGACCACTTTGATGATGATGACAATGATGGCGGTGGTGGTATGAGAACTATGCACTTGGGAGGCAGTGTCCAACTTCCTCCAAATGATGCCATCAAAGAGTTAAAGCTACTGTCCTCATCTTCAAGGGGCTTCCCTGGTGGCTCAGTTGGTAAAGAATCCACCTGCAGTGCAGGAGACCCAGGTTTGATCCCTGGGTTGGAAGATCCCCTGGGGAAGGGAACAGCTACCCACTCCGGTATTCTTGCCTAGAGAATCCCACAAACAGAGGAGCCTGGCAGGCTACAGTCCACGGGGTTGCAAGAATCAGATATGACTTAGTGACTAAACCAGCACATCCTCTTAAAGGGGAGGGATGTCAAAGTTAGTGAATCTCTGTTACATGCCAAGGTGACGGTATTAATAGAACCTGCTAGAAAATGTGAGGGCTGGGACAGAAACTGACAGCCCCCTGATCCCCAGTGGATCTCAGTTCTTAGTCACTGTCTTAGTCTGCCTGTCTGTGGTCACTGGGAGGCTTCAGGTGGTGAACTTGAATTCTTGCCTGGGGTCAAGAGCAACAGTCCTGAGGTTATTTCAACATTATTCTTGTGTGGAGAGAGGGAAGTGTTTCTATTTTGTACCACAGTCCGTGTGGGCGTTCCTTTTGGTGACATGGCCCTTTGGAACTCACCATTGGTGATTCCAAAATGACTCCAAAATTTCTCTGTAAGTTCCTTTTTTTGAATCCCACCCGGAATCTCCCAAACGCAAAGAGAAGCTCTGTTACAAAGTAGGAATGAGGTACCCAGAAAGGTTCATAAAAGCCAACGTAACTCGTAATTAAAATGCAGTGTTTCTACAGTGATAAACTAGTAATTCGGAGAAGGCAATGGCACCCCACTCCAGTACTCTTGCCTGGAAAATCCCATGGACGGAGGAGCCTGGTAGGCTGCAGTCCATGGGGTCGCTAAGATTCGGGCACGACTGAGCGACTTCACTTTCACTTTTCACTTTCATGGATTGGAGAAGGACATGGCAACCCACTCCAGTATTCTTGCCAGGAGAATCCTAGAGACAGAGGAGCCTCGTGGGCTGCCGTCTAAGGGGTCTCATAGAGTCGGACACGACTGAAGCGACGCAGCAGCAGCAGCAGCAGCAGCAGCAGCAGCAGCAGCAGCAGCAAACTTAGTAATTAAGCCAGATGGAAAAGGGTAACATTGAGTAAGATATCATTCATAAAACTGTTTGATGCTCAAGGAAATACAGCCTTAATGGAGAGAAAGATAATTTTTTTAAAAATCTGAAGACCCCGAAACCCTTCATAAGACCTTTAGACACAGATAATGCTGACATTTTAATTCCAGTTTCTCTTTGAAACATTTCTTTCCTGTTCTTTGTACCTGAGATAAGGTGATATTACAAGGCACTCTGATACTTGACACCATCATTAGATTGATTTGGTTCATGTGTAGAACAAAAGATAGAGGGAGATAACAGGGGAGTGTTGGGGAGGGCTTCCCTGTGGGCCCTGGGCTGGGCTGGGGTGACTGGAAGAGATGAGAGGCAGCAGAGGGGAGGTGTGGTTAGAGATGAGACACTAAATATATGAGCTCCGTGTGGAGAACCAGACATGCCCCTTGAGAAAGAAGCACAGCAGTGATGAAAAAAAAAAACCCAAAACCAGAGCACGCCTGTGTGCACTACCCTGCCTGTGCGCTTGTGTGTTCTTACATTGGGTTGTTCATTTATTCAGTGTATGAAGCATCTTCTTTGGGCCAGCAAAATGCTCACAGATAAAGTCAGGATCCTCATGCAGCTTACAGTTTTGTGGTGAAAAGAGACAATAGACACGTGAACAAATATATATAAAAAAAATGAAATCACAGAGAGTGATTATCGCCCGGATGAAATTAATTGAGACACTAGGAGAAGAAATAATAAGGGCACCAAACCAAGAGGAGGAACCTCTCCTAGAGGATGTCGCTTGAAAGCCGAATATGTGGAAGAACTAGAAGAAAAGCATTTCAGGGAGAGGGTCCAACAAGACAAACGCTTCTGATGAACCTATTTGCCGGGCAGGAATAGACGGAGATGAGAAGAGTGGACATGCGGGCACAGGCAGGGAAGGAGAGGATGGGACGAACTGAGAAAGTAGCACTGACGTGTATATACACTAGCGTGTGTAAAAAGAGATAACCGCTGGGAAGCTGCTATGTAACACAAGGAGCTCAGCCCAGTGCTCTGTGATGACCTAGAGGGGTGGGATGGCAGTGGGGTGGGAGAGGCTCCAGAGGGAGGGACTATATGTATACATAGGCTGAGCACCTAAGAATTGACGCTTTCGGAGTGGAGCTGGAGGAGACTCTCGAGAGTCCCTTGGACTGAAAGGAGATCAAACCAGTCAATCCTAAAGGAAATTAACCCTGAATATTCACTGGAAGGACTGATGCTGAAGCCTAAGCTCCAATACTTTGGCCACCTGATGCGAAGCGCCGACTCACTGGAAAAGACCCTGATGCTGGGAAAGATTGAAGGCTGGAGGAGAAGGGGATGACAGAGGATGAGATGGTTGGATGGCATCACTGACTCAACGGACATGAGTTTGAGTAAGCTCCAGGAGTTGGTGATGAACAGGGCTGCCTGGCGTGCTGCAGGCCATGGGGTTGCAAAGAGTTGGATATGACTTAGAGACTGAAGAATAATAGCTAATTCATGTTGCCACAGAGCAGAAGCTGACACAAAAGTGTAAAGCGATTATACTCCAATAAAACAGCCAGTCAATCTCTCTCTCTCTCTCTCTCTCTCTCTCTCTCTCACACACACACACACACACACACTCACACACAGACACACAAGAACCAAGGACCTGGAGAGACAAGGAACCTAGCATGTCCTAAATATTGGATAGAAGGCCAGTGTGACTGCAGCTCACCAGTTAGCAGGGAGAGAAATGTGTGATGAGCAAGAAGGCATGGGCAGGGTGGGTCCAGGACAAGCTGAAGAGCCAACTGAATTCTAAGGGTGGGGGGAGGCCGCTGGGGGTGTCTGAGGGAGGGAGTGGCAGGTCGGAGGAGATTCTGACCTGATTCTGACCTGATTCTAACCAGGCCCCGGCTGTTGGGAGGATAATGTGTTGGGGGTCAGGGACCAGCTGTGCTTATCACAGTGGCATGCATCCTCCTGTCCCGGTTATAGGCACTGCACAGTCTGGGGAACCAGAGCGCTGCTTGCCTTTTGGCATTTAACAGCTGGCAGGACACTCAGTGTGAAGAATGTGGTCTTCGAGAGTTTGGGATTTTACAGACAACCAAAGGGGCTTCCAAGGTGGTGCTAGTGGTAAAGAACTTGCCTGCCAATGTAGGAGGCATAAGAGATGTGGGTTTAATCCCTGGGTCGGGAAGATCCCCTCGAAGAGAAAATGGCAATTCTCTCCAGTATTCTTGCCTGTAGAAGATGAGAGGATGAGATTGTTGGATGGCATCACTGACTCAATGGACATGAGTTTGAGTAAACTCCGGGAGTTGGTGATGGACAGGGCTGCCTGGCAGGCTACAGTCCATGGGGTCGCAAAGAGTCGGACACGACTGAAGTGCCTTAACACTTCTACAGACAACAAAAGTGGGAGATCCACGGAGTACTACAACTTTCTCTTCGGTTTTTGTCGTTGTTTAGTTGCTAAGTCTGTCCTACTCTTTGTGACCCTATGGACTGTAGCCCACCAGGCTCCTCAGTCCATGGGATTTCCTAGGCAAGAATACTGGAGTGTGTTTCCATTTCCTTCTCCAGGGGATCTTCTCGGACTGGGGATCAAAGCCATGTCTCCTGCTTTGGCAGGCAGATTCTTTACCACTGAGTGACTCTTTTCATAAGAGACAGGCTATTTTAAAACCCAAAATATAAGAATAAAATCTCAGGGGGAAAAAAAACTAATTTTGTAGGAAACACTATATCATCCTTGTATTTTCAACATTTTGACTTAGAAGCAGTGAGAACCTCCTTTCAGGCTGGGTACACACCTTCACAGCAGTGTTCAGAGCATCAATTTTTAGGAACCATCAAGCTCCCCCCCACCTTCTCCCCCATTTCACAGGTAAGACAAGGTGGGTTCAGGAGGCATGTGACTTTCTCAGGATGATGATGTGATTTAAGGGCAGAGGACCAAGGCCCCAGTCTCCTGACTCTGGGTTCATTCTCCTTCCATGACATCATCATGCTGTATATTCTTGCTGGTTTCTTCTGCTTTGCCAGCTTTCAGATACCGTCCCACCTATTCCTGTCCAGGGTGCAAGCCGCTGGCCATTTTCACTTCCCTGCCTAGATTTCTGAGAGCTAAGACACTTACCAAGAAACAAGTACTCAGCAAAACAGCGCTCAGCCTGGAGCCTGACAAAATGGAATTCCATTCTTTATGAAGAAGAAGAAGAAGGTGTGTCTTACCTGATCTTCAGATACGCGGCAACTCCAAACACCAGTAACACCACAGAAATGACCGTCACCGTGATGGCGGCGATGCTGCCTGGGAAAGAGCAAAGCACAGCAAGAAGGTGAAGGAAGGGTGTGCATTTCAGATCGTTCTGCAACAGACCCCAGGGGATTCATTCTGTTATCAAAACACTTCTCAGGTTAGGCTAAGTTGTGTAAATGGCCACTATTTATTAAGACCTTCTGGGTGACCTGGAGTTCAGAAAACAGGCCACAGTAATATTTGATTATCTTTTTAAGAATACCACCAATCTGTTGCCACTGCTGCTGCTATTTGTGGGCAAAGTGGATTTAAAACCTCCTGAAGTCCCATTTTCTCCTTTAGTACATTTTAGCTTGTCTTTCTAGCACTCGTAAGATATTGGAAGAGCTAGGATGCCTAATCAAAGATCATGACAAGATGATGTAATTGATGTTTTAATAAACCAGAGCCGCACAGCTACGTCAGTGTCCAGTTCAAAAGGGTCATCTTGGTAGGAAATGTGCTAATTTTAATGATGCCATCAAATCAAAGCATTAAAAAAAAAACAAACTCCACAGCTTTCATTCTTGGTAAACCTGATTTTGTAGAGGTTAAAGTCAAGTTTGATATATAAAATAAGGTCAAGTCTGTTAGGTAACAAATATTTTTTGTTTGTAGAAATAACCAGGTACAATTATAAAGTAACATGAATGTTTTATTTTGTAGTTTAGAATCTGGCTCCAAAGGCAACTATTAGGGCAATTAAAACAAAACAAAACAAAACAAAACCCTTTGAGCATGTAACCTTATGAGAATAACCACATTGCTTCCACAGATGACTACTTTGGAGCACAGCATGCTTTTTGTGTAAGCTGGTGACTAATAATGCATATATTTCAGATTTATTTCACCCCAGAAATGCAAGAATCAATTGGGCTCTTGTCTCTTAGTTAAAGTGACTTTTTGTTAAAAGTGACTAAAATTGTTATTAGGGGCCCCATTTACTATTTCAGGCCACTGAGAAATTATTTTCTACTTGAACAAATGAATGGGACTCTTACACACATTGGGAAGAGCTTCAGACCTAGAAGATGTAGATTCAAGTGTGGTTCTGTCATTATTAGCTGTCTGAATGTGGGCTATTAACCCTGTTCACTCATACACTGCTCACCTGCTATATACAACTTCATACACAGAAAGAAGAGCTGTTCTACTCGTCTGCATAATTTTAAGAAAATTAAATGAGATGCCCTATGTACCAAGCTGGTGCTAGTGGTAAAGAGCCCACCTGCCAATGCAAGAGATTCAAGAGACGTGGGTTCGATCCTTGGGTCAGGAAGATCCCCTGGAGGAGGGCATGGCAACCCATTCCAGTATTCTTGCCTGGGGAATTCCATGGACAGAGAAGCCTGGTGGGCTACAGTCCATGGGGTAGCAAAGAGCTGGACACAATTGCATGTATCTATATGCACCAAGCTAAAGCCCTATCCAGACATGACTTCCTGGACCAGTGCCCATTTTTTATGGATCCATCAAGGTGATGGATCTGCCCCACATTTTTGGAGATATACTATTTGTAGATTATTTTGCCGCTTCTCCTTCTATTTTTCCCTCTATGAATGGCTTTTGTGTATTGTGCTTCTCATTAGTCATTCCACCAAAGGAATTAGAACAGAGCTAAGAAGCAAATCAGTCTACCCGTGAACTCTTTAGTAACTCCCCCAAGGTTTGGATGAAAGAAGGCTGCAGCAGACATCCATGCCCCCACTGGTTATAACTTCTAAAAGGCCAAGGAGGAATTGTTAACATCGAGACCAAGACCAGACCTTGACTTGTCTACACAGACTGACATTGTGCACCATTTCAGAGCTCCCACACCCTGAACACTCACACACCCATCTCTTTGCTACTAGAGTCATTTAGAGCCAGACTGGCATAATTATCAATATATTTCTCACTCCCCATTTACTACTATCAAAATATGATTATGGCACCAAACATTCAAATATGCAGACTGGATCAAGCAGAGAAAATTCAAGATCAGATCCCTTTATGGAAAACCTCTACTCCTATTTTGAAAGGTGGCACTTAGGTTCCCGGTCTTCAAACTGTGCTGAAATTAGAACAATTCAAAAGCTCACTGAAGCCTCTTAACAGCTGTTTTAAGAGCTTGAGAAATGAGGATTATTACTGCACAATAAAATAATGGGGGTATTTCAGAATTTAAAAAGATACACTGATTGCAATTAGGAGCAGTTTTGAAAACTGACCTTTGAATTTGATCTCCTCCTTTCAAAAAATGGGAGAAGAGAAAGAATATAGTTGATTTCTCTGTCAGACCCTTCTTTCTTGCCCCAGGATACGTTTAATATAGGAAACCATAGGTTTGACCTTTCCCAAAGTTTCTTTCCTAACTCTAGGCTGTTGGATCTTCTCCAGCTCTGTGATTTACTAGATTTTTTTTTTTATATATACCACCTCTTATTGAAGATAAAACAGGCAGTTCCCACTGTACAGCAAAATGAATCAGCCATACATAAATGTATATGCCCTCCCTTTTGGACTTCCCGTTCTGGTCACCACAGTACATTAAGCAGAGCTCCTTGTGTTATACAGTGTGTTCTCATTAGCTGTCTATTTTATACATAGTATCAATAGTGCATATACATCAGTCCCAGTCTCCCAATTCATGCCACCCCTTGCCCCTTTCTTCCTTGGTATCCATATATTTGTTCTCTACATTGTAAAGCAACCACACTCCAATAAAAAGTAATTTAAAACAACTTAATGGAGATGTCACAAAGCTTTGGTTTATGTGAATTATATTTATTGTATTTGTCATAATAGAAATTCAAACTGAATTTTTCATTTAAAATACTAAACCTTAAAAAAAAAAAACCCAGCAGTTCCCCAACTCATGTCGCTATTGTTTTTTTTTTTAATACAGCGAGTGGTACAATGACTCACTTCTCTGACTGGTGGCTATCTGGCCCTTTAGACAAGTCTTCAAATAAGGCTCTTCAGGGCCACCCTTCTTGGTCATAAAGGACAGCTCATGTGACCAAAGCTGGAATCAACAGGTGATGTCCTCTTATGAGCCCTTGAGGGCAGCTGAACAAAAGGGCATTTCTGAGGGTTCTTCCTGCCCCAAAGGAGAAGGAAACATGTGAGGTAAAATAGACTACACTTAAATATTTGGGCCACTTTATTGACTATTCTGCCACCCAGCTCGTCTCAGAGGGTGTCACTGTGGGGGCAAGGGTCTTCTGGAACTGGAAGGCTTTCATCAGGCCCCTGTCCTGGGACGTCTCATGTCCTGAGCTTGCTCTCACCTCCACGGCAGCTGCCGCCACCAGAAGCTGCTGAGAAGCCCCTCCTGGGAAGTTCCACACCTCAGGACATTGCGGTCTGAGCATCTGAGGGGGTTGCTGAGCCAAAATGAGCCCAACCATATATAGTAACTGAAAAGGCTGGATTTCCTCCTTGCGAAAACAAATGCCATTTCCCCCTGAGTTCTGGTTAAAGTAAGCTGGAATTTCCCTTCACTTGCTGCTGTTTCTTCTTTTGAGGTGGAGGGGCAGGGCGAGAGAAAAACGAGGAGGGTGTGATGGAGCAGAAGCAGCTCTGGAGGCATCTCTGAAGGCTGAGGCTTTTCAGAGGGGTTTCGTATTTCCCCCACTTTGGTAACAACACAGGATAAAAAACCAGAACAGGCTAAAGAATAATCTATTCTATACTTGCAGTGGTTACTTCGGTCTGGGCCGAGAACCTTACAGCTCACATCTCATTTAATTCTCTTTATGAGGTGAGGAGAAGGAGCCCCATTTGATAGATGAGCAGTCAAGGCTCTGAGAGATTTAAGAACTTGAGTCAGATTTTACAAGCTGGCAAATCATTAAGCTAACGTTTGAACCCAGGACGATTTCCTGGGGTTTGCCTGTTTAATCATTAATATACTGGTTACATGTCCACCCTTTTTTTTCAGCTTGGCCAACTCCTACGCTTTCCTTATGACAGCTAAACGTCAGCGCTTCTGGGAAGCTTTCCTGACACCCCCAAGCAAGTTGAAGTGCTGTTGTATGTCCTCAGTTCTTTGTATCTGCTTCTCCTAAACACTCTGTGTTGTGTTTACGACTTAACCCAGACAGATTCTGCACATTCATCCTGCATCTCCTCTGCCCCCTCCCTGAATTCTCAGCACCAGGCAGTTTCTAGCCCACTGTGGGTGTTTAATTAATTTTTTTAAAATGTTGAATAATTAAGCGTAATATTGACAAAGAAAAAAAGATAACTGGCAGTTTTTGAGCCCAGTCACTGTGCTGAGAAAGTTCCTGAGCAGCAGTCTCCCCGCCCATCCATCTTGGAACCTTGTGCTCCAGGTCTCTCCTGAGAGCTTACTCCTATGACTCTACAGCTGTGGTCCAACCACCCCAGCATGTATTTGTGAGTCCCCATGATGACTGAGCAGGAGGAGTTATTTTAGAAATATCTGCCTGAATAGAATCTGATTATATCCTTGAAATAGCCAAAGCAAAATCCCACACTCCTGGTCAGACTTTGAGCAGACTACCGAAGGACAGGGCTTTCCTGAAGGGCATCACTTGCCTTATTTGACTCTGTCCTGTGCCTCTGAAGTCCTGGAATAAACTATGGCATCATTTTAAGGGCTCTCTCTCCCAACACCTGCCTCTTTTTTATTATAATCCAGCTAGGGAGAAGGCAATGGCACCCCACTCCAGTACTCTTGCCTGGAGAATCCCATGGACGGAGGAGCCTGGTGGGCTGCAGCCATGGGGTCGAGAAGAGTCAGACACGACCGGGTGACTTCACTTTGACTTTTCACTTTCATGCATTGGAGAAGGAAATGGCAACCCACTCCAGTGTTCTTGCCTGGAGAATCCCAGGGACGGGGGAGCCTGGTGGGCTGCCATCTATGGGGTCACACAGAGTCCGACACGACTGAAGTGACTTAGCAGCAGCAGCAGTCCTTCACAGACACAGGGAGTCCTGCACACTCAGAAGGAGCTCTGTCCAGCCTAGTTCCTTGTCACTTGCCCTAAAGGTGGTCTCCTGTCTTCCTGGGCTTGGGAATATTCCCAAACCTCAGATGTCCTCATCTGAGGGGGCTCTTCTCATTGAAGGGGTTTCTTTATTTCCCCCATTTTAAACATGAAAGAAACAGTTCATCTGACCTCTTGGCAGGGTACCTGCAAATCATATCCAGAAATGAGAATATTAGGATGTGATGGCATGAACTCAAATGACCTCTGAAAGAAAGAGCTTTCCTAGGTTCCTCCAAAAAGTTGCAATTGCTCTGAGAGTGCCAGGGGGGCAAAGGAGATGACAGTGGGATGCTTCTAGTGTGACAAAAGAAGGTGTGTCTTGCTGCTATTGGTGGATGACTCCAGAACTACGTTCTCCTTGGAAATTCATCAGTTAACTTGTTTAGAATGCATGTACGTGTAAGTGCTTTGCTCAGGATCTTGCGTATGAGTGTGTGTGTCTGATCTATTCTGAGAAGTCTTTAACAAACCTCTTGACTGTTTTTCAGTGTTCTTGATCTTTTCTTTCCTTTTCCTGGTCTAGAGAATAGGTAAGAAATGAACAAGAGGAGCGGGTGGCCACTTCAGAGTGTGGTGGCTCCTTCAGTTAAAGCCACCAAGAGGAAAGGAACATTCTGTCTCAGATGAATTCTTCTTGAAATGAACATGTCTGCCCACTAGCTGGAGGATGAAAGCTGGCCGCTGGTTAAGGAAAGGAACTGGAGGGCTGACCTCTGGGTGTGCCCAAATCTCCCTTTATTTATTGCACTAGGGAAGGGCTCTCCCCTCTTTACAGTAAAGTCTCACGTCACAACTCCTTCCTCCAAACAACAAGGGTAAGAGTAATAAACAACAAGAATACAAATTACGACAACCAACACTTACTCTGTGCCAGGATTGCTCTATAAGCATCACATATTTCGATTCAAGCAATCCTCACGAGAACTCTGTGAGGTGGATCCTCTTGTTATCTCCATTTTACAGATGAGGAAACTGAGGCACAGAGAAGTTAAGGGCCCAGAGCCCAGGGTTGGTAATTAGAGGGACTGGGATACAGGGTCTGGTTCCCGAGTCCACACTATTACCTGCTGGGTTCTCCTGCCATCTGGACCCTAGTATCAGATCCCAAAGTGAAATAGAAAGTGTTAGTTACTCAGTCAAGTCTGAATGTTTGTGACCCCATGGACCGTAGCCCCCCAGCCTCCTCTGCCTATGAGATTTCCCAAGAAAGAATACTGGAGTGGATTGCCATTTCCTCGTCCAGAGGATATTCCCAACCCAGCGATCCAACTCAAGTCTCTTGCATTGCAGGAGAAGCACATTAGATCCAAGTCCACTTGCAAATAAAATCTGCTGCTCTGGCCCATTCTCTGTCTACCTTCTGTTGGCTCTCTAGGAATCAGGGCCCAACTCTGGGCCATGTGGGAGTTTGGGTCCTCATATGGGTCCTGGTGGAGATGAACTGAAGCTCAATGATTCTGGTTAATGGGGAGAAGGACCAGTCAGGAGCAGACACCAGTTAGAACAGCAGCCCAAGAAGGGCCAGGTCATTAGTTTCTAGTGTGTGCTGTGGTCCAGAACTCTACTGGGAGTGTCACCTAAAGCTTACACTGCAGAATAGGCAACACCACAGGGTAGGTGGGGGCTGCGATTTGCTTTGGTAGTGTGCCTCTGGGTGTGTGCATGCGTGCGTGTGCGTGTAGGTTGTGATATAGGGGAGAAAATGTGGAAAAGAAAATCTCTATTTTTGGACACTGTCATCTAGGTGGATCCTAATTTTACATTATTGAAGGTTGCTTTGACTTCTGGCCTTGAATTCTGCTAGGATTTTACCCCTGTGTTTCTCCCCACTCTATCCCATACTAGAGGAAATGAAGCTTATCTCCCTCTGACCTCAAATCAATCCCACAAGCTACAAACCAATCTCCTGACGGAGCTCCCCGGGCTTCTCTTGGGCTATGATGGTGCCAATGGAAAGATGCAACAGGCAGGGATCTGAGGTTTCACCACCCAGTGGTGGAGACAAGAGTCCGGGGACCTCATCGGGGAGTGCAGCATGGGATGGACAAACAGGTGGGTACTTAAAGTGGGAAGTGGGTGGCAGCAAACTCTGTATTTCTGCCTCTGACTTGGGGGAGGATGTGTGTCTCTAACAGCAGGCGTAGGGCAGAGGTGGGAGTGAAACTGTTCTCTAAAGAGAGGGCGGGACTGGGACAGACAGTATTGAAGGTTTGAGGCAAGAACCAGCTGGATGGAGACAGACACCTAATATTTCAGGTCTGAAGGATTAGCACTGAGTTTGGAGACAGAGGGCTTCCCTGGTGGCTCAGATGGTAAAGAATCTGCCTGCAATGAGGGAGAGCTGGGTTGGGAAGATCCCCTGGAGAAGGAATGGCAACTCACTCCAGGATTCTTGCCTGGAGAATTCCATGGACACAGGTACCTGGTGGGCTACAGTCCATGAGGTTGCAAAGAGTTGGACACAACTGAGTGACTACACTTTTAGTTTGAAGATAGAAGCACCTCAACTGGTGTCCTCACCTGAAAACTGGGATAATCCCTGTCCTTTCCACTTCATGGGGCTGTTGGTAGGGTCACATGGGAGGATGTGCTTTGCACAGGAGCTTGAATGAAGGGGACTGTTGTGAGCCTGGTCCCTTCACATTATGGGTTAGGAGACTGATATATTGAGGGAATGGAGGAGAGAGGTATCTTACCCAAGGTCACACAACTTAAAGAGGTGATAAAACTAAGGCTGCAGTCAGCATAAGCGGATGTGATGGACATGAAAAGGGACCATGGAGTGGCTAGGTACTCAGGGCCAGACGGCGGAGATTTCTGAAAGCCAGATGTGCTGTTTAGACTTGACAGCGGAGAGGGTGGGAAGCATGGGAGTGCTCTGGCCAGAGGCAGGATTCTCAAGAATCTTTCCAACTTTGTCTTGCAAATCACCCCCAGTGATGTCTGCTCATCTTGAACCCTCCTTTTCTAGACGTATGATCTTTCCCTTTGTATGGCACAAGTCCACGAACTTATTTTAGTCTGTAACTAATGGTGACCGGTGTAGCTGTGGGTAGGTATGCTTATATATCTGAGATAAAGACGTGTGAAATACACTGTTAGACTCATAGCTTTCCGTGAACATGTTCTGCAAACTCTCTGCACTGAAAGTCCCTTAAAAGCTAAGGATACCAAGTGTACTTCTTTATTTGTTTAGACCCAAATTAAGTAACTCATAAAAGAACTGATTCTTCTAAAGTGTAGTTATTTGTTAAACTGAACTTTGTAAGTAGTTATGATACAAAATTAAAACTCCCTTATAAGGCATAGAGCTTGCATGCAAATATGCCACAGAATTGTTTTTAATTAGCACAATCTAAGTTTGTCTCAGTGCTCTCCGCTGCACCGTTCCTCTTGCAGCTTTAAATCAGTAAATAACTGCTCAGTCAATTCGTCACACAGTGGCAGAAGTGAACTTTATCAGAATCGGTCAAATATTACCACAATTGGAATCATTTACTTCACGTTTACACGCTCTCCTAAAAGCTAGTTCGTTTGCAGAAATGGTCAGTGGACAGACTTGGGATTCAAACTTTGGGGCAGGATCCCTAATCCCTGTATTTTTCTACTTCCTGTAATCAGAAGCCCTGGTTTAGGGACTGGCTTTATTTTTGTCTAAAATATACACTACCGTGTGTAAAATAAATAGCTAGTGGGAAGCTGCTATATAGCACGGGGAGCTCAGCTTGGGGCTCCGTGGTGACCCAGAGGGGTGGAATGCAGGGGTGAGAGGGAGGCCCAAGAGGGAGGGTGGATATGTATACATAAGGCGGATTCATGTAGTTTACAGCAGAAACTAACACAACCTTGGAAAACAACTATATCCCAGTTTTAAAAAGTATCTTACCTCCTTGGATAGCATATAGTTACAAAAATGTATACAAGAAACACGGCTCTCTGTTGAGATAATATAAGATTTGCATTTGCCCAAGCAAGTGTGTGTTCCTTTTTCCTTCATTTCTCTCTCCTGCAGGCATGTCAGCTGTGCTTGAAGGATGCAGGGAGTGCAGGTTTGTAATTAATACCAGCCGGGGCACACAAGTCAGCACAGGTCCTGGTTACCATAGTTTTAAAGTTTCCTCATTTCACTTGCAATTACAATTTTTCTCAACACAAATGATGCGTCTCTGTTATAACTACCTGATTAGGTCGCCTGACCCCAGCTCGCCTTTGACACCTGTCATACGAACTAGGCTGGGTTTCTAAGAAGAGCAAACAGTGGTCCTAGTCCTCTTTCCCCACAGCATCAGGGAAAGCTGATCACCACACAGCAGCTTGCCTGAGTATTATGTCAGGGAGCATTCCTCTCACTTGGTGCTTCCCAGACCAAAAGGAGCCCACAAGGAGGGAGCCTTCTTCCCGAAACAGGGGCGACCCCTCCATCTGAATGTTATTAACAGTCTCTCCTTAAAGGCTGAATTCAGTCTTGACTTCACAACGGTTCTCAGGGGACATCTCTAGCATTGTGCCCAAAGCAGTAAACAAAAGCATTAAGAAAACCAATTGCAGTCACAGAAGTCATGGCAGGTACCGCTTCCTCTCCTGCTACCCTGTGCCGGGCACTGAGCTGGACAGAGACGTGTAGACATTTCCACTTAGGAGTTTAGCAAAAGCAGTTAATAAAAACCTATTCATCTGGTGCAGAAATGGAATTCTACCCTTGAGGCTGGATTTCCCAAACTTAATTCTGCGACCAGAAGACCTGGGTTGGAAGACTGGCTTTATACACCCGCTAGCTGAAGAGTCAGGAGCAAGTTGGTTCATGGCTCCCTGCCTCCAGAGCGTGTCTGTGGCCTTGTCTCTCCCTGTAAAGTGGCAATTCATTCAATCATTCACACAGCTGATGTTTACTGTGCGCCCAGCTTTGATGAATCACTCGCTTTGCTCTCAGAGCACTTTTACAAATTAGTGTATTTAAAATGCTTTGTCCATCATGAAGTACAGTACAAAGGTCTCAATCTCTGGGCGTCTCTTACCCATTAACAACCCTGAAGCCAGGAACCCTGACGTCTATCCTTAAACGTGTCAGTCCCTGCTTCTCGTTCTCTCCTGCAGGACAGATTCTCAGTGCCTGCCTAAGTTCCTGAGTCGTGTCCGACTCTTTGCGACCCTATAGACTATAGCCTGCCAGGCTCCTCTGTCCATGGGGATTCTCCAGGCAAGAATACTGGAGTGGGTTGTCATGCCCTCCTCCAGGAGATCTTCCTGACCCAGGGATTGAACCCGCATCTCTTACATTGGTGTGCAGATTCTTTACCACTAGCACCGCCTGGGAAGCCCTTTATAAGCCCATCATTACTCTTTTAAAATTACTTGATATACTAAAGATAATTCAGCTTGAGCTGAATTATAGCTTCTACTGGGCTGAGAGAACCATACCTTGACATGATTGGGGATCTTGGCTCTGAGTCATCTTTGAGGGACTGGGATGGGAGAGATTTCTGGAGATTAATTTTTTAAAAAAAGATCAGAGAGTCCCCTTTATTGTTTGTCATGGATGAGGAGAAGTTTCCTTTCCTTCTTGTGAAAATTCTGATCTGTAGTGTAAGCAAGTGAGCTGTGTCATGTTGGGTCATCAAGTTTCTTGACGGAAGGAACAAGATATTTCTACTGAGGAGTCATGTTAGAAAGAGGTAAATAGATCCTGATATCTCTCTGCTATCTGCTATCTTTTATGAAATCAGCCTTGAGAGTATCAAAGAGAAACTGGGAACCCTGAAAACTTGGGAGTTTTCCATCTGGGGACCACTAGCTGCAAGGCAGTGGCAGGCTGAGAAGTTAGCTGTGGCCTCTGACTTCCAATTTAGGGGGCCAAGTTGAGACTCTCCACTCTGAAGTCACCCTTTTACAGATGCCCCACATAGAGGGGCAAATCATGTGCTGCAGGTGCCATTTATCTCCATGAAGACTGAAAAATGTTGCTTTGGTTGTTCTATCTCTTTAGCATTCCAGTGATGAACATGAGACATGACCACAGATAAAACAATGGTGGTAGTGGTGTAGTTGCTAAGTCGTGTCTGACTCTTGCGACCCATGGACTAAAGGCTCCCCTGTCCATAAGATTCTCCATGGAAGAATACTGGAGTGGGTTGCCATTTCCTTCTCCAGATAAAACAATACTGAAGAGAAAAATAAGCCAGAAAATTTGTATACGCCCTTTTTGAGAGTCATCTAGTCTGCAGGTGAAGGCTCAGATCCCTTTGAGACTCCCTAGCCTTGGCAAATAAGATTTTCCACACTGACATTTTCTTGGTTCCAAGGATGCATCAAGAAGGAAGGGAGGAGCTTCTCAGGGCCCAAGACAGAGCTCTAACTCTGTTTGCCAAATAGTAAGCCAGTCTATCATGGAAAAATGACTCTTGGCTGGGAAGCAGAGAGTCAGTTTCAGGTCACCTGTCTCAACACCTTGACCAAGGGCAGTGACATCAGTATAGTTACTGCAGCCCAAGAACTTAAGGATCTCTCTGGAACCATTAGTTAATTTAGCTTTGCCTCCATGTAATTAATCACTAAGGCCAGGTAGGAACCTGCTTTTGGAGACTGTATTTTACCAAGTTTTAATTTCTCCCAAACTCAGACTGCCAAGAAAGTAATTTCCAAACTTGGATGCCAGTTAAGAAAGAAGGCACGCTCTAGTCTTAATCTTCTACCATCAGGTACAAGTGGAGCCTGGGCAAAATCCTTCAAGCTCAGCTTCTGTGTCCTTTCTTCTCCATGATTTACTTTCTCCCAGCTAGAAATCTCTAGTTGTTTGCACTCTTTACCTCTTTACTTTGGATTTTCCAAGTTTCATGAAAGAACTGCTAATTTCCAGTGTGAACATAGTTACTTTTCTCTTTCACACTTTGTGGATTATCCTTTTCTGAACTGTGTTATAAACAGGTGCTTAAATGGATCTTGACTACCTAATATCTATAGTAATAATCCTCTTGGGGAATCTCAAGGTGTTTTTACAAACATTTATTTTTTCAAGTTAAAAAAAGTCAAAGTCTAAAAGAGTCAAACTCTTGTTGGTATCCACACTGAAAATTAGACCCCCAACTGTAATAATAATAATAGCTAACATTGATTTAGTGTTCACTATGTAAGAGACTTTTTGTATACTTGTCTCATTTAATCCTAAAAAGAATCCTATAAAGTGAGTGCTATTATTACCTTCCATTTATAGATGAGGAAAACGTGATACTCAGTGATGAATACACTTCAGGTCTTCCATCTAGCCAATGGCATTGGTGAGATCTGAACAAGGCAGTCTGATGCCAAAGTTTGTACTATGAGTAACATTTTTATGCTTCTAGAGCTTGGCTTGGAAATGACCCCATAATTTCACTAAACAGAAGTATGGCAAAATGTTTTTGATGGCCCACTTCCATGGACTTACTGAGATTTATGACTTTAACCTAAGTTCACCTTAAGTTTTGGAGCCTGCATTCTATCCCTGAAGGCTGTGGGTCTGATGACAAAAGCAAGATACTGTAAAATAAAATGTTGTCTCTTGCTGGCCAGGGTTTTTCTTTCCCAGGACCTGAGAAGCAAGGCATGCTGAGGACAACGTCAACTTAGCATCCATCATGTGTCCTCCGAATGCAATATTCCTGACTCAACACACCGAGGTGGGAATTGTGGAATGTTTTCTGATGAAGATGGCGGGTTAGCGCTGATCTAGTCTCATGTTCCTGTTCGCATTCTGCAACCAAAAAATACGCTCCTTTGATTCAGAAGATTACAGTAAGAGTTCAGTCTGGATATGGAATCAGGTATATTCCAACAGGTTTTCCCAAGGAGCCAACAAGCCATAGATTCATTTCTGATATCAGCTGTGCTTATAAGTTAAATCCCAGGTCCTCAGTGAAGCATTTCCAAAATCACTTAGTCATTTAGTCATATGTGACTGATGAACATATTTGAAGCAGAAAGAAAGAAAGTATTCCAATGGAGACTAACTTCCAAATGTAATGAAAGGTGATACTGAGACAATTAAAATATATGATGGGGTTACATTGCTACTAGATAACGACATTGGTGGTAACTAGCTGATTTTATTACCTTGCCATAGATTTTTCAAAGGATGTTTTATAAATATTTTAAAGCCAGATTAAGATTTAGGTAGTAAAAGTAAACAAAGGATGCTGGGGGGTGAGGGAAGGGATAGTTAGGGACTTTGGGAAGGTCATGTACACAGTGCTATATTTAAAATGGATAACCAACAAAGACCTACTGTATAGACCATGGAACTCTGCTCAGTGTTATGTGGTAGCCTGGATGGGAGAGGGGGTTGGGAGGAGAATGGATACATGTATATGTATAACTGAGTCCCTTTGCTGTTCACCTAAAACTCCCACAACATTGTTAATTGATTGTACCCCATACAAAATGTTTTGGGGGTTAAAAAATAAAAATTAAAAAGTAAACCAAAGGAGAAATAAAAGTAGTAGAATTCAGAATATTTTTAAATCTAAAATATTATCTGAGTTGGAGCTCCTTATGGGAGTGTATGAGCATTAGTAAGCTTAGGGGTTTACCTTAAGTGTGAAGAATCGGGTACAAAAGAAAAAAATGTGAGTGAGGGCTTATACTAATTCATACTGTTGTTAGCCTTGCAGTCCATGGGGACCAAAGACAGGAGCCAGCATCATGGGAAAGAGACGCATGGTAGGAATGGGGTGGGTAGAACCCCATATGGAGGCAGACAGCCCTTCAGACGTCTAAAATGATGGTTATAGCTTTCCTTCCAAGGAGCAAGTGTCTTTTAATTTCATGGCTGCAGTCACCTTCCACAGTGATTTTGGAGACCAAAAAAATATATGACAAACCTTGACAATGTAGTAAAAGGCAAGAGATATCACTTTGCCAACAAAAGTTCATATAGTCAAAGCTGTGGTTTTTCCAGTAGTTATATACAGATGTGAGAGTTGGAGCAAAAAGAAGGCTGAGCACTGAAGAACTGATGCTTTTGAGTTGTGTGTAGAGAAGACTCTTGAGAGTCCCTTGGACTGCAGGAAGATCAAACCAGTCAATCCTAAATGAAATCGACTCTGAATATTCATTGGAAGGATTGATGTTGAAGCTGAAGCTTCAATACTTTGGCCACCTGATGCGAAGAACCAACTCATTGGAAAAGACCCTGATGCTGGGAAAGATTGAAGGAAAAAGGAGAAGGGGACAACATAAGATGAAATGGTTAGATACCATCACTGACTCAATGGACATGAATTTGAGCAAACTCCAGGATATAGTGGAGGACAGAGGAGCTTGGTGGGGTACAGTTCATGGGGCCAGAGTCGAACGTGACTTAGTGACTGAACAACAACAATGATGATGGTGTATTAGAGGGCTGTGCACAGGTCTTCAGGATCCCAAAATTTATATGTATCCCCCAAATTTATATGTGACAGTGCTAACCTGCAATGTGATGGTATTAAGAGGCGAGGCCTTTGGGAGGTTCTTATATCATGAGGGTGGAGCCCTTGTGAAAAGGATTAGTGTCCTTATGAAACAGACCTCAGAGAGTGCCCTCACCCCTTTTGTGGTGGGATAACATAGCAGTAAGTCACCAGCTCTGAACTAGGAATGCTGGTGCTTTGATCTTGAACTTCCTAGCCTCTATAATGTGAGAAATAAATATTTGTGGTTAAATCACCCAGTTTATGGCATTTTTGTCATAGTAGACAAAACAGATTAAGATAATGTAAAAATGTTTAATTTCTCTTCATTTTCAATTCAAAGTTTAGAATTTATGAGGTGAAGTGAATACACATCTTTATTGTCTAAAGCTTGGTATTTAGTCATTAAAAGCCATTAATTTAGTCATTCATCAAACATTTATTGTGCATCTGCACTGAGCCAGGCACTATTAGGTGCTGGGGATATATCTGTGAGCCCAAACAGACAACACCCATCCCATCATGTACCTGAAAAAGCAGTGTAAGCTGTGAACAAAGAGCCACACAAATAAATATATAAGCACACTGCAAAGAACTGAATTGTGAGTTTGTAACAACTGAATTTGTAACAGTCCAGAGCTGGACTGGGGGCCCCAGCAGAGACTTCCTGAACAGGTGATGTTTGAGCCTCGAATTCACTGGGTGAAGTGATGACATGTTGTGGGAAGGTTCCAGGTAGAAGCATCCAGGCTAAGAAAGGCCCTGTGACAAGAGGGAGAGTCACAGGTACATGGAACCAGGAGAGAGGTGGCATGGGAGACGGAGAGATGGAGGGGTAGGCATTGCGATGAGGCAGGCTTGGGGGGCAGAGCCCTATGCCTGCTGGGGCTCTGTGGGCTTGTAGATTTAATCCTAGTGAGCTTATACATGTTTTGATCAGATTTGTGTTTAATTATCATTCTGGCTTCTGTGTGGAGAACCAGAAAGATGGTAGATTGGTTCAGGA
The DNA here is from genome assembly GCF_042477335.2 of Ovis canadensis. Taxonomy (NCBI): domain Eukaryota; kingdom Metazoa; phylum Chordata; class Mammalia; order Artiodactyla; family Bovidae; genus Ovis; species Ovis canadensis. The sequence goes on along the minus strand of NC_091250.1, from coordinate 106,558,206 downwards.
GAGGACATGAACGGACCAGTCAGGGGCTATCACAGGGGGATTATGGGAGCTTTGACATGAAAATGAGAGTGAGAGAAGTGGATGAATTTGGGACCTATTAAGAGTTCAAACCAACAGGATTTGGTGATGGAGGATTGAAGTAAAAGATGTTGGTGCCATTCACCAGGCCTGGGCATTTACCATGATTTAATATGTGTAAAACTGAGCCTAAGTTAGCTACAATACTTTTTTAGGATTATTGCTCCCTGATGCATTCTGAACAATCTGAAAGAATCTGATCAATAAATGTTTAATGTTATTTTACGTTTGTTTGTTAAATCATCATTCCTCCCTTATATATTTTGAATATATCATCTAAATATACTGGTCATTAATTTACTATAAGATATATTTTTTACCCCTAGAATCTTTCTATGTATACTTTAAAAATGATTCTTCCCCCTTTTCTAGGAGTTAAAATCATTTTTCAAATCTGTTTTCATCCTAAGAGTTAGCCTCGAATAAGGAGGTGTTTTGACAGCTGAAAGTCCTACATAGGTATAGATGCAGAGAGGATTAGATGTCTGTGCCTGCCTGGTGCCCTTTCTTTCAGGGTTTTATTAGCACAGTTCGCAATGAATAGACACAGAGTCAGACCAGCAATTTAAAGTTCAAAGGCCTTCACCGATTTTCACACTTAGGAGTCCTTCTCTTTGTAATGGAAAGCTTAGGACGGACTAAGACCAGTGGACACCTGGATTATACAGACAAAAGAGAATATCCAGTCTGCAGCAAGCACAGTGAGTATAATTTGAAATTTTGCATTTGCAGGAATTAGGGACAATTTGAGTGTAATTTTGTGTGCGATATCCGTTTGCCTCTCAAGCTGTTGCATGACACCACTCAATCTAGTTCAGGACATCACAAACTTATCACAGGCCCAGTCTTCACCCTTGAAGAACTCTGATTTAATAACACAAGATGACCCATATGTAACACACCACATTTCTCTTTTCCTTCAAAAGCCAAATAAAAACAAAGACAAAACTGAAAACTCGTTCTGTCTGCACAGCTGCTTTGGGATGGCTGCAGCTGCCGTGGGCTTCTCCTCCCATCTGGCGGCCCTGCCCCTCAGGCCCAGTTGGCAGCACCGGGCATTTGACATCTCATGTGGCTCATTTTCACAGCAGGTCTGGAGGCCATGGATCCTTACAACCTTTTCATTTCTATGAATTCAAGTAGGATGGGTATGGTGGAAGGAAGACTCAGGGTCCCTCAGAAGAATTAATTTGAATCCTGGCCAAGTCACTCAAGTCAAAATTTCAGTCATTTAACCTCTCTGGGCCAATTTAATCACATATAGAACAGATACCAGGCTTCCCTGGTGGTCCAGTGGTTAAGAATCCTCTTTGCAATGCAAGTGACACCAGTTTGATTCCTGGTCTGGGAAGATCCCACATGTGGTGGAGCAACAAGGCCTGTGTGCCACAGCTACTGAATCGGTGCTCTAGAGCCTGTGCTTTCCAACAAGAGAAGCCACTGCAATGAGAAACCCTCGCAACGCAACTAGAGAGTAGCCCCCACCTGCGTGCAACAACAAAGACCAACCACAGCCAACAAATAAACAAATAAATCTTGAAAAAAAAAGAACAGATACCATCCAGCTCACTTCACTGGAATGTTCTGAGGATAAGATGAAGATTCTGAATGTTCTGAAGATAATCTGTGTGAATCACTAGCCCATTTTTGGAATATGTAAATTCTCAGTAAACTTCATATGAATGTGAATCTCATTTCCTCTTCTTGGATGATCCTAATAAACAATTTTTATGGTACGGTAAGCCAAAAAGAAAAAAGAAGAAGAAGAAAAAAAAAACCCCACACACATACACACACACAACCCCTGAAAGACTGTCTCTCTTGTATTCACTTTATAGTGAAGAGCCCTTAAAGTCAGAGTAGTGAGTAATATGGTCTGTCAGTGTTAATGGCAAACCAGAAACCAGGTATAAACTGGTCTACAAGTTTCCAGTCCTGAACTCCCTGCAATCTACATATATGTACACCTACCAGTTGGATACTCTTTTTTTTTTTAATTTGTTTATTTTAATTGGAGGCTAATTATTTTACAATATTGTATTGGTTTCGCCATACATTGACATGAATCCGCCATGGGTGCACATGTGTTCCCCATCCTGAACCCCCCTCCCACCTCCCTCCCCATACCATCCCTCTGAGTCATCCAAGTGCACCAGCCCCAAGCATCCTGTATCGTGCATTGAACCTGGACTGGTGATCCATTTCACATATGATATTATACATGTTTCAATGCCATTCTCCCAAATCATCCCACCCTCTCCCTCTCCCACAGAGTCCAAAAGACTTCTATACATCTGTGCCTCTTTTACTGTCCCACATACAGGGTTGTCATTACCATCTTTCTAAATTCCATATATATGCATTAGTATACTGTATTGGTGTTTTTCTTTCTGGCTTACTTCACTCTGATTAATAGGCTCCAGTTTCATCCACCTCATTAGAACTGATTCAAATGTATTCTTTTTAATGACTGGGTAATACTCCATTGTGTATATGTACCACAGCTTTCTTATCCATTTGTCTGCTGATGGACATCTAGGTTGCTTCCATGTCCTGGCTTTTATAAACAGTGCTTCAGTGAACACTGGGGTACATGTGTCTCCTTTGATTCTGGTTTCCTTGGTGTGTATGCTCAGCAGTGGGCTTGTTGGGTCATATGGCAGTTCTATTTCCAGTTTTTTAAGGAATCTCCACACTGTTCTCCACGATGGCTGTACTAGTTTGCATTCCCACCAACAGTGTGAGAGGACTCTTAAAGTATAATGCTCAACATTTTCTTCCCCTGATCCAAAGCCTTTGGTGACCATCAGTGGCTCATTAAGTAAAGTCAGTTGTCTCATCCTGCTGCAGTGGTCCTAAAATCTTCCTTCCTCTTCTTCTGCAGTGTCTTCCTCCACACATCCTAGGATCAACCAGACTTAGGCTACTTGCCATGCCGTGTACATACAACACTGTAAACTCCACAAGACAGGTGACTGTTTTATTCACCACCAAATTCCCACTGCCTAGCCAGAGGCCTGATTCCCAGTGAAAGTTCAATAAGACTTTGTTGAAGATAATATCATTCTTCATTATGATAAAGACAGTAACAATGATAATAGTAATCACAACAGCAGAATAATAACAATAATCATGCTGTTGATAGTGGTAAATAATAGTAAAATAACAAGCACAGGCATCAACTGAGCCATTGCTCAACAGCCACTATGCTGTATATTTCCTGTCTCAACTAAAGTTTTAAATAACCTCATCACTTGGAGACTATGTTTATTCCATTTATTGATGAGAAACCAAGGCTCAGAGAGATTAAATTGCTTCTCTGGTACGGGCTGATTGACTCATTCATTTATTCAGCAAATGTTATTGTGGGTCTATCACCCGTCAGGCTCTGTTTCAGGGATTGAGGAGTGAAACTGGTTTGGGGAGTGTAACTTACAATGGTTGGGGATGTTCCTCTTTGTGAACAACATCCTTGTTTTCAGAAAACAGACCCCTACCCGCCAAATAAATGAGATAACGTCAGAAAGTGGTAAGTGATCAAAAGGCAAGTAGGGTAAAGGGATCCATGTTGATGCGATTACTACTCCAGATAGGGTATGAAGTATCAAGAGGTATCTGCCTCTTGAGCAGATGACAGCTAAACAAAGTCCTTCCTGATGAAAAGGAGGGAGCCTTTAAAGACTTGACAGGAGAATGTAAGTGCAAAGGCCCGGGGGCAATAGTGTCTGCAATTTGTTCAAGAAGCGGTAAGACTGCCAGTGTACTTGCTGATGAAAGTAGAAGCAGGTGAGGGCAGAGAGACAGGGCAGGCTCAGGGCATTTTGAGCACTACAGGCATGATACAGACCTCGGGTTTTACTCTGATTTAAAAGTGCAAGCATCCCCAGCAACATGGAATGTAAACTGGTACAGCCACTATGGAGAACAGTATGAAGGTTCCTTAAAAAGCTAAATATAGAGCTACCATATGACCCTGCAGTCCCACTCTTGATCACATATCTGCAGAAAACATGGTCTGAAAGGATACATGCAGCTCCATGTTCATTGCAGCACTGTTTACGATAGCCAAGGCATGACACAACCTAAATGTCCGTTGATGGAGGAATGGATAAAGAAGATATGTTACATCTGTACTATGGAATTTTGTGCATGTGTGTGTGTGTGTTAGTTGCTCAGTCATATCCGACTCTTTGTGACCCCATGGACTGTAGACTGCCAGGCTCCTCTGTCCATGGAATTCTTCAGGCAAGAATACTGGAGTGGGTTGCCATTCCCTTCTCCAGGGGATCTTCCCGACCCAGGGATCGAACCCAGGTCTCCTGCACTCCAGGTAGATTCTTTACCATCTAAGCCACCACAGAAGCCCAAAGAATGAAATAATGCCATTTGAATATGGATGGACCTAGAAATGGTTAAACTGAGTGAAGTAAGTCAGAGAAGGAAAAATATTGTATGACTTCCCTTATATGCAGAATCTAAAAATATATGACAAAGATAAATTTACTTACAAAACAGAAACAGATTCACAGACTTAGAGGATGGATTTATGGTTACCAACTGGGAAGGGTAGGGGGAAGGGATAGTTAGGGAGTTCGGGATGGGCAGGTACACATTGCTATAAACAGTTCCCTATTGTATAGCATAGGGAACTCTGCTTGATGTCACGTGACAGCCTGGATGGGAGGGAGTTTGGGGGAGAATGGATACATGTATCTGTGTGGCTGAGTCACTCTGCTGTGCACCTGAAACGACCACAACACTGTTAATCAACCATGCCGCCGCTAAGTCGCTTCAGTAGTGTCTGACTCTGTGCGACCCCACAGAAGCTAGCCTACCAGGCTCCTCCGTCCATGGGAGTTTCCAAGCAAGAGTACTGGAGTGGGTTGCATACGCCAATATAAAATTAAAAGGTGAAAAGTAAAGCACAAGCAAACAGAGCGTTAAAGCCAAGGAGGACAGGATCTGTCCTGGGTCTTGAAAGGCATCTCTCTGGTGAAGATGTGGTGAGCAGAGATCAGTTACAGGGTGCTCAAGCCCCACATGTGAGAGAGGACAGCGGTGTGAGGGGAAATTCTGAGAGACCGGATGCAGCGTCTATGAGGAAAGAGTCTAGGATTAGCCCGTGGTTTCTGAGAGAGGAGCAGACGGAGGGGTGAGAAAATCAGCAGCTCACCTGATCCATATGACATCTGAACCACCCAAGAGCCACCCAAGTGGAGACCATGAGTTCATCGACAGCTGGGTGTTGACAGGTCTTTAGTTCAACGAAACAACACAGGGATAGAGTTTCACATCTCTGGGTTATCAGCATGTGGATGGCATTTCAGTCAGGAGGCAGGATGAGGTCACAGTGTGGGGAGTGTGGGGAGAAAAGGAGTGTGGAGAGGCTGGGGGGATAGGAAGACAGGGTTGGCCTGGGGGTGATCCAGTGTAGAAAGGTGAGGGGGCAAAGTAAGGCCATAGGCACTGGAAAGGAGCAGCCGGCCAGGCAGGTGACGAACCAAGAGAGAGGCGTCTCAGAGGTCAAGTGGAAACAGTGCTTCAGAAAGGCCAGTGGCCATCCATGTCCAGTGCTAGGTTGGGTTATACCAGGACTGAGAATTAACCCCCAGAGGTGGCAGTGTGGAGGGGACTGGAGACCTCGACGAGAGCAAGTTCTGTGCTTGCATCTGCGGAACCCAGGTGTGTGCGGCACACAAGCACCTCAGTCTACCCTGCCCTGTCTTCTCCTTGGGTCCCAATTCCCTTCCTCTCCCACAACTCATGAACAGTATGCAACAGTAAGAAAAAGCAAAAAGATATGACACTGAGACCACCAGGTCAGTAGGTGTCCAATAAGGAGAAGAATGGAGAAACAGCTCCAGAAGGAAAGAAGAGGCTAAACCAAAGAGGAAATGATGCCCAGCTGTGGATGTGTCTGGTGGTGAAAGTAAAGTCTAATGCTGTAAAGAACAATATTGCATAGGAACCTGGAATGTCAGGTCCATGAATCACGGTAAACTGGAAGTGGTCAAAAAGGAGATGGCAAGAGTGAACATCGACATTTTAGGAATCAGTGAACTAAAATGAATGAGGATGGGAGAATTTAAGTCAGATGACCATTTGTTTCTATTACTGTGGGCAAGGATCCCGTAGAAGAAATGAAGTAGCCATCAGAGACAACAAATGAGTCGGAAATGCAGTCACTTAGCCTCATAGCGCTTCCTGCACTGGAGTAAATAAAATAAGGATAATTAACCACGCTTCAAATGAAAGGTGCTCTAAATAAATGGCATTATATTAAAAAAAAAAAAGAAACAAAGGAATGGTGTTAAGCGTTACTTGTGCTCTTTCTTTTAACTTAAACTATAAAACCAGTCAATCCTAAAGGAAATCAACCCTGAATATTCATTGGAAGGACTGATGCTGAAGCTGAAGCTCCAATATTTTGGCCACCTGATGCGAAGAGCTGATTCAATGGAAAAGACCCCGGTGCTGGGAAAGAATGAGAGCAGGAAGAGAAAGGGGCATCAGAAGATGAGATGGTTGGATGGCATTATTGACTCAGTGGACATGAGTCTGAGTAAACTCTGGGAAATAGTGAAGGACAGGGAAGCCGGCTGTGCAGCAGTCCATGGAGTTACAAAGAGTCAGACACGACTTGGTGATCGAAGAGCTATAAAATCTCAGAGGACAAGTCTTCTACTTATTAGTACTTCTTTGCATCAAGCATAGGGTCCTGGTGGATGCAAAATGAATATTCTTTGATTTAACAGGTCATAAGGGATAAACCCCGCTGGGTTTAGGAAATGTATACTGGCCGTGCTCAGGGATTTTCCTCTTACCTGTCACACCTTCTCCTCCAGGCATTCAATCATTCCTTCATTCATTCACTCTGCAGTCCCTACTGGGGGCCCTATTCCCTAAAACTATAACTTTCTGGTGCATGACCCAGCTCTGTCACTGATTTTTGTCTCTTAGCTTTGTTGGCTGTGAGTTGAGGAAATCAAGATACATGGTCTAAAATACAAGCCAGAACAGTGGAACAGGTCTGTCTTAGATAATCTTCCCTATAAAAACAAGGGACTTGAATAAAGTAGTAGGTTGTGTCAGATTAGGGAGATTCTTGCATGCCAAGCTCAGAGTAGGTACTCAGAATATTGGTCCAGCACATCCATGGTACCCTGAAGAGGGCAGAACAGGAGAGAGTGGAGGGTGGAGAACGGGAGACTAGTTAGAAAGCTGAAGACGCAATGCCGTGCTGGAGGTGATGAGGTCTGGATTAAGAAAGAGAAGAGACAGGACCACAGGTGGCAAGCCTGCCCTTGGATGGCACCTTTGTTAGGGACTGAGTCAACACCCACTCTGATCCAGATGCCAAGTCCAGGCTCGAAACGTTCATGGCAGCTGAGAGCACGGAAAGCATGACAGAAAGTGGGGATGCGGCAGAAAGCAAAGACAGAAATGTGCGTGCATGCTCAGTCACTTCAGTTCGCTCTTTGTGACTCCATGGACTGTAGCTTGCCAGGCTCCTCCATCCATGGGATTCTCCAGGCAAGAGTACTGGAGTGGGTTGCCATTTCCTTCTCCAGGGGATCTTCCCGACCCAGGGATTGAACCCACATCTCTTATGTCTCCTGCACTGGCAGATGAATTCTTGAAAGGACACATCTAAGTGCAATGTGCCAAGTGCTAGCTGCGGTACACATAGGATGATAATGGGGACAGAGGAAGCAATGTTTGAACTGTGAGTTCCTCCTTTCACCTTTCCAGATCCACTCTCCACCTTTCTCCACTTTGCTCTCTGACCTGCCCTCCAGGAGGCTGAACTATATGGACCACAGTGGGCTTCTCGTCCTTGGCATCTGGCTGTACATCAAAGGGCAAGGGGAGAGAGAGGGCAGAGCATTGGTCCCCTTCACTTCCAGAAGTTAACCTTGAGTTAGCTTTGTCCCTCGTCTGAGTCACTGCCCCTCCCAAGGTGGTCTGTTCTACAGGATTCACCTTCTGGGTTCTGGTTTACCCTTCTCTCCTCCAAGGCCTGACTTATGACAGCTCTGCAATTACGATCCCCTGTGATTTTCTTATGCCCCAGCTGTAACTCTGTAATTTATTCCTTTATCACAGTTTGATTATATTAATATCTCTTGCTCTTGTTGGGACTCTCACTGATATATGCTGGACCTTTGAAATAAGAATTTGCAATTCTTTTGGACTTTTTCCCTTAGTAAACTATGAGCTCTTCTATGAGAAGTTATGTCTTGTCAAGCTTAGTTCTGTTTCTCCCCACCTGCACTGTTTACCAGGATTTCCATTCACAGTGGTTGCTCATTGTTTGTTAGAAGATGTTAATTTCTCCTCGGTCACAACCATTTATTTGACCCTAGCTGGTCCTGTTTGGCTCAGTCACAAATATTCCCCTCTGAGTTTATGTCCCTGGCAAGATGACCAAGGCAAGGAGCTAAAGCTTCATTTTCTCTTTCACCTTCTGGCTGTTCTTAATTCACTGTTTCTTAATCAAGAAGCTAAATGTTCCCACTAAAGCCTTTTCCTGCCCGATACCCCAAAGGGTACAGTTTTCACTTCAATGTCAGATGCATGTGACCTCAGAAAAGACCCTAAATCTCTGTCATAATTTCCAAGATTGCAAAATCAAGATAAAACTAATACCAACTTTATGAGTGGCTGGAAGAATAAAAACAAATGTGATGTTTCATAGAATTTACTGTCTTTCTCATGAAATATATCAGTGACTTGAAATAACAAGCATTCTCTCCACCCCCGCTCTACTTTCTTTGACTGTTTTCATGAGGTAAATACGGCATTAAAACATAGAGCACAATCATAATAACAGCTGACATTTCCTGAGCACTTACTCCCTGCCAGGAACTATTCTAAGCACTTATATATGTCATTTCATTTAATCTCCACAAGAACCATGTACGATAGTGTCTTCTTTATCTCAATTTTACAGATGAGGAAAAACAAGGCACAAAGAGATGAAGTGACTTGCTCAAGGTCAGGAGCTGGAATTGAAAGCTAGGAAGCTCCATCCAAAGGCAGTAAGCTGTTAACCCTTAGCTTACCCAGTCTCACTCATTTACGTTCCCTGTGACATTTGTGAAGACAAATCCTATAGACTGGCCAGCGTTAATGAACTATCATGGGGAAATTATTAAGGGACTGAGAGTAAAGTTTGCGCTTGTGGAAATTCTTGCGATTATACTTCAGCTCAGGCGTTGCACTCCAAAATTCAAATTCAATCCATTGTGTCTGGTTAACTGAACAGCATTCTTAGTATCTCAGTGTTGTCAAGGACACGTGTTCTAGCCAGAGACTCACCTGAACTTAGCGCATGCTCCACCTCTTGCATGATCACCCCAGGGGAGGTGGTGGTGGTCTCCATGTCTATCAGTACACAGGTCACTTTGGGGGGCACAGTTGCTTGAGGCGTGGCCTCCGTGGGCACTGACTCAGCCGAGGCATGTGAAGTGGGTGTGAGAGTAGAGCTGTGCTCCCCCGTGTGGGACTCCGGTATGGTTGGGGCTCCTGTGGGCTCGGTGCTGGTCTCAGCAGAGCTGTGGCTGGTGCTGATGGAGGCAGATGGGACCTCAGGTGGTGAGGTTGATGGGGGTGAGGGCGATGAGGCTGGCGCTTGAGGGGAGGTGAGTGTGGGAGACTCAGCAGGGGGCTGCGATCCTGTAGTGGGCACGCCGGCCTCCGGAGTGTCTGAGCTGTGTTCCTCAGGCGTGGGTGTTAAGTGGGCCCCACCACTTGTTGGTGAAGGGTCTGTGCCCTCCCAGTTGGAGGCAGAGCTGGTGGACTGCTCTTCTCTGGGCTCTGTGGACATGTTCTTTGTGGGTGGAGATGTGGCGACCAGTGTTGGATCTAGGAGGACTGAGCTGTTGGGCGGACCACCGGTAGGGGAGGCAGGAGGACTTTGTGGAGAGCTGGTCCAGGTGGCTGTCGGTGGGGAGGTCTCTGCCAGAAGAGAATCAGTAGAGGGGATGGATGCAGACACGCTCTGTAGCCTCAGCCCTGTGGAAGAGCCAGGACAAAAGTGGTTAATCTGTGAAAAAGTGCATGGCAAGGCTGTGTTACAGTATTTTCACAGGGCTTTCTCATTTTACACTGTGCCTCTGTAATTGTGAAGGTGACTTTAAAAATATTTTCATCCCACTAATTGCTCTCTCCTCCCTTGGTGACTATCAGTAGGAACCAGCCTGTAAGCTCAGCAGGAGCAATTAGTGGGTCAGTATGCACAATTTCAGCCAATACATGGCGTGAACTAGCCTTGTCTCTGCTTGCTTAAAGCCATGCCCTTAAATACTGAGACACTCTGCTGAAGTGACTATGAGAATTTGTCTGGACTGTTAAAGGTGTTGTTCTACAAGGCCTGCGGGGATGCCTAGCCTATGTGATGGGTTTGGGGAAGTGCAAAGCTGGTGGAGCTCACTGATTGGCTCTTCCTTGCCATGGGAGCTCACTGATTGGTTGCTCACTGCTTCAGGGTTCTGAGCTCTGCAACCTGGCTGCTGCTGCTGCTTGCTAAGTCACTTCAGTCGTGTCCAACTCTGTGCGATCCCATAGACGGAAGCCCACCCGGCTCCCCTGTCCCTGGGGTTCTCCAGGCAAGAACACTGGAGTGGGTTGCCATTTCCTTTTCCAATGCACGAAAGTGAAAAGTTAAAGTGAAGTCGCTCAGTCGTGTCCGACCCTCAGCCACCCCATGGACTGCAGCCTACCAGGCTTCTCCATACATGGGATTTTCCAGGCAAGAGTACTGGAGTGGGGTGCCATTGCCTTCTCCGTGCAACCTGGCACAGGGATGCAAGGGTTATGGGCTTGCCCACTTGGGCAAATAAAGGTGTGAGCACATTTCCTGTGAAAGAAGAAATGGGGAGGTCCCCGATTAAAAGCTGAGAAGAGGAAGGAATCTGAAGTTTGGAAATATTTTCTGAGTCTAGGACCTGGTTCTCCCAAATTTGAGCCTGGGGCCTTTACCTTCATGTTGTTTTGCCATTTTTTTCATATTCTGTAAAATTTTGGAATTAGTTTCCTTTCTTCTGTCCTCCCTCCCTCCATTTACCCCATTCAGTTTCATTCATTTACTCAAGTATTTAATAAATGGCTTCTATGTACTTGTACGACGCTAGACACTGAATTTATGATTTCACTTTTTATGTAGCACAATCTCTTGATTGCCCCTCCACACCCTTTACCATTTCCCAACAGGCTTTTCCCCTGGTCATTTCCATCTCAGTGGATGGCAAGGCCTTTCGATCAGTTACTCAGTTAAAAATCCAAATATCATCCTTAATGTGTCTCTTTCCCTCACTGCCCCTCCTCCATCCAACCATCAGCAAATCATGATGACTGCACCTAGAAAACAGATCTGAATCCAGTCACTCCTTGCCACCTCCCTTATCATCTCAACATCACCGGAGGCACCAGTCACTTGTCTAGACAACTGCCACCATCTCTTAATTGGTCTGCTAGCTTCCAGATTTCCTCCTTTCAGCCTAGTTTTCACATAGCAGCCAGTGTAATATTTTAAAGTGATAAATCAAACTGATTTAAACTGATCAAAACCCTTCAAAGGTTATGCTTAGAAGAAAATCCAAAACTATTCCTTTTCATCATTCCATGTTCTCATCATTCTGGTTAATCTCTATTCAAATGTTAACCTCCTCCTTAGACGAATCTTCCCAGACAGTCCTAGCCAGAGTCATTCCTATTTCAGCCCCTTGCTGATTTTTCCCAAGGTTTAAAAAAATTATTTTAGTGTTAAAATATACATTTAATGTTTTAACCATTTTTGAAGTGTATAGTTCATTGGCCCCAAGTATATTTTCATTATTGTTCAACAATCACAATCATCCATCTCCAGAACTTTTTCATCTTCCCAAACTGTACCCATGAAAAAATAACTCTCTATTTTCCCCTTCCTGCAGTCCCTGGAAACCACTATTTTACTTTATATCTCTTGAATTTGACTGCTTTAAGTACTTCATATAAATAGAATCATATAATACTTGTCCTTTTGTTTCTGACTTATTTCACTTACTAGCAAAATATCGTCAAAGTTCATCCGTGTTACAGCATGTGCCAGAATGTCCTTCCTTCTGAAGGCTAAATAATATCCCATTGTATACACCACCTTTTGTTTATTCATTCATCCAGTGATGGCCACTCGGGCTGCCTCCACCTTTTGGTTATTGTGAACAGTGTACACTCATATGTGTACAAATATCTGTTTGGGACCATGCTTTCAATTGTTTGGGTTCTGTGCCCCCAAATGGAATTTTATCTATTAGGTCAGCAGTAAAGAATTCACCTGTCAAACAGGAGACACAGGTTCGATACCGGGGTTGGGAAGATCCTCTGGAGAAGGAAAGGGCAACTCACTCTAATATTCTTGCCTGGCAAATCCTAAGGACAGAGGAGTCTGGTGTGTTACAGTCCATGGAGTTGCAAGAGTTAGACATGACTTAGTGACTAAATCCCCACACATAGTAATTCTATGTTTAATGTTTTGAGGAACCACCACATCTTTTGCCCTTTTTTTGTTTTTCATAAAGTTAATAAAATAAAATCGTTTCTTCCTGAAACTGCATATTATTTATCTGCCTATTATATCTCTCTTCCACCAGAAGGTAAGCTCCACGATGGTGTGGGGACCTGGTCTTACTCACTGTTGTTTCCTCTAGGACTAGAAGAGTGCCTAGGTCAGTGTAATTGCTCAGTAAGTACTTGCGGGAAGGAGAAAGGAAAGAAATAAGGAAGGGAGGGAAGGAGGGAAAAAAGGAGGGAGGGAAAGAAAGAGAGTGTAGAAAGGAGCTAACTTAAGAACTTTATTTTTTAAAATACCCAACATTTCTCTACTGCTTTCTACGCATCACTGGGTATGGCCACATCCACCACGGCTGTGTGGGTCTAGCTGCCTACCTGCTGTTATTTGAAGGTAGGAACCTTGCTGAAAATGTCAGCCTCTGTCCTCTGCCATGCATACATGGATGCCTAGTGTCTTGTCAGTGCGTGCAGGCTCAGTCACTCAGTTGTGTCTGAGTGACTCCTTTGTGACTCCATGGCCTATAGCCTGCCAGGCTTTTCCATCCGTGGAATTTTCCAGGCAAGAATACTGGAGTGGGTTACCATGACCCCTCCAGGGGATCTTCCTCACCCGGGGATTGAACCCTCATCTCTTACATCTCCTGCATTGGCAGGCGGGTTCTTCACCACTACACCCCCTGGGAAGCCTAATGTCTTGTTAGGCCTGCAACTATTTAATTCTCTAAACTCTGAGGTGACTTCCTTGGGGGTAGCATTAGGCAACAGCCAAACATGATCAAGATGCATAAGGAAAAAAACATGGGCTAGATTTTAGCACAGAAGAAGGGAGAAAAGAGGGATGCCGAGGGACGTAGGCATTCAGCTGCGTGACGAGCTCAGTAGCTGATGGAAAGTTGTGCTACAGAATCTAACCCAAAAACACAATTTTCTCAATATTTAAGTGAATTGAACACTTTGATTGTTGTCAAAATAATTTGTTTTATTTTATTTAAAAGGAGTTGGTGAAGACCATAAACTATAGGAGAGTTACTCTTTTAGTAAACAGGGATATAGACCTCCCAAATTAGTCCATGTTACAGTGATGGACTTTTGGCAGCTGTGAAGTCTCAACAATTTCAGAATGAATGCAGGTCATGAGGTCTTTGAAACAGGGACAAAACAATACTTGGGACAAACATTATGAAAACATTGAATCTTCCTATGTGACCTTAGAACTTACTGGCTCTGCATCTTCGTAGCTCCTGTGACTCATTAACGATTCTGAGGCCAAAATAAATGGACAACATTTAACTACTATTTAGTATCATATAATAGATGTGCAGATGGAGGTAGACAGAGACTTTGTCTGGCAGCTAAGTCAGTCTTGAAAATCTGCGATGAATGAGCAATGGCATCTATTATATACAAAGGAGCACAGCTTCATTCAATCATTCAAGCTTTTATTGAGTAGTTTCTATGTCCCTGACCTCGCCCTCAGAGAATTCACTATTTATCAGGACAGAAAGGACACCCAGCTCTGTGTAATATGATATGATCAGCACATCATAGAAGTAAAAGCAAGTTGCAATGGAAGACAGAAGGAAAGATGAATAGATTCCGTATGGGGACCGTGGAATGCAAAAATATAAAGTCATTTTCAAATGACATTTAGAAAAGTCACCGAAGAGATGACTTTTGAGTTGGTTCAGAAAGGATGAGAACACACAAGATGCTGTTAAAGTATATGATGTTCAGGCTGACAGCTGCATTGTCATTTCCAGGGGAGCTAAAAGCTGTGCTATGGCACTCATCATAGTGCTGAAAAGGACATGTTCCAGGAATAAGTGGGGTGGCTGGAGACACCCATTTTCTTGTTTAACCCTGACTAGTATACTTTCATAACTCCTGCCCTTTCTGCTTCCAGAGAGGAATGTGGTGGCTGTTCATTTCCCAAGACTACCTACTTAGCACTTAAAGTATTTTATGGTCTAGTTCAGATGATTCTTACCCCTAACAAACAACAATGCATAGAAGTTGTGGGCCAACACTGGTCATCTTCATGTGAACAAGGCGTTAAAGCCTCTGATTTGCCTAATTTGGTGGTACATTCCATATTACTAGGAGCTTCCCTGGTGGCTCAGAGGTTAAAGCGTCTGCCTCCAATGCGGGAGACTGGGTTCGATCCCTGGGTTGGGAAGATCCCTTGGAGAAGGAAATGGCAATCCACTCCAGTATTCTTGCCTGGAGAATCCCATGGACAGGGAAGCCTAGTAGGTTACAGTCCATGGGGTCGCAAAGAGTTGGACACGACTGAGTGACTTCACCTTCACCTTCACCTTCACCTTCCATAATACTCTGAGTACATGAGGGTGGGTCTTCTTTCAGGTTGAAGATATCCAAAGCTCAGGTGCCATGACTACCCTGGAGAATGTTTGCTGTCCTAGTTGGCTCAGGCTGCCAGAACAAAAATATCATAGACTAAGTGGCTTTAACAATAGCAATTTACTTCTCACAGTTTGGAGGCTGAGAAGCCCGATTAAGGTGTGGGCCAGTTCAGGTTCCAGCAAGAGCGCTGCATCTGAGCTTGTGAGTGGCAACGTTCTAGCTGTGTCTTCACATGGCCCTTCCTCACTCTCTGCTGGGAAGTGTGGAGAAAGCTCTCTGGTGTCTTTTCTTATAAGGACACTAATCCCATGATGAGGGCTCCATCTTCATCTAATCCTAATTACTTCCCCAAAGCTCCATCTTCAACTGCTATCACACTGGCTTTAACACTGAGAATCACTGAGACAGTCTAAGAAAACAACACTTCTGCTTTCTCATATGTAGGACTTTTGTTTTCACAGGAAGATCAAATTAATTAAGTCAAACAGCTAAGGATGTATCCCAGGATTTCAAAACTATTTTTAGTGCTAAAGAAAAGGTCTAGGTGACACATGATGATGACCCCTCCTTGGATAAATGAGGGAACAGCCAGGGAGAGGAGGTGATGTAATTGACCTTACACATCTAAGAGGAGATGCTGGGCAGGGCTGCCTGAAGAAAATCATGTAGAGACAGGCTCAGAATGAGAGTTCCCCACCGCCACTCTGTGCCTAGTCTCAGAAAGACCCCAAAAAGGCCTGTAGAACTTACTTTAGCAACTATCATTACAGAGCAAGCAAGCAGGAGCCCCTGTTAAAATAAGCCAAGAAGTTAAAATAATGTGCCAACAAGGGCCTATTAGCACAGGGATCTATACTCAATATTTTGTAATAATCTATATTTTAGATTAGGAATCTATCTTTTCCTTTAGATAAGGAAAAGAATCTGAAAAAGAATAGATATATGTATAACTGAATCACTTAACTGTATATTTGAAACTACCACGACATTATACATCAACTATACTTCAGAAGAAGTCATTAAAATGGAAAAAAGCAAAAAAAAACAAAAGCAAACATCCCCTCAAAATAATGTAGTGCCCCATAAATTTTCCCACCCAAAGTAGAGCCACTTTCCTCTGAAGAAAAGAATTAGTTCCAATATTTTCTTGGGAAAATGGCAGAGAAAATAGGATGAAGACACTGCCTCTATTATTCTCTAAATTAGAGGTGACTTTGCCACACACCATGGCCCTGCCCAGGCAGTGACAGGCTGCTCACATGTCTGAAAGGGAGAGACACAAGGAAGGAAATCTCTTATACTTGGCTCAAGTGAGAGATCCAGGGGCACGATGGCTAGACGTATGACTTAATCTGAAATTCTTCCTTGTAAACGTACAAATGGAAGTCCTTCCTAAAGTTTGGTCGGGTTAAAAGTTTTTTGTTGCAAGAATAGCTAGTAGTGCTCGTCTCTCGATTTGTCCCACTCTCTTCTTCCCCTTCCGTGTCCACAGATCAGTTCTCTATGTCTGAGTCTCTATTCTTGTCCTGCAAATAGGTTCGTCAACATCATTTTTCTAGACTCCATACATATGTGTTAATATACGATATTCGTTGTTCTCTTTCTGACTTACTGACAGACCATTGTATAACACAGGGAACTCCGCTTGGTGCTCTGTAATGACCTGGAGGGGTGGGATAGGGGATGGGGTGGGAGGGAGGCTCAAAAGGAGGGGATATATGTATACATATAGCAAATTCAGTTTGTTGTACAACAGAAACTAATACAACATTGTAAAGCAATTATACTCCAATTAAAAAAAATTTAAAAATTTTAAAAAGCAAAAAAAAAAAAAAAAAAGATTAGCTGACAGATTGTTGCTCAGAAGAAAAGCAGACACTTGTTGTTTCCACTGTATATTGTCCTTTAATGTGTGAAAACAAACAAACAAAAAAACCACGTCTGACTTGAGCTGGGATTTCCTGCGTTGCTAGGAGGAGAGATGGGCGGCTGATGGCTGGGACACGTAGGCAAGTCTCCCGGTACTGAAGGGAATTACAAGATGCTCCAGGGTAGAGTCTGCATTCCGCGCATGCGCTCTTGCCTCCTGCCCGCCTGGGTGTCAAGAACATAGGGCGGCAACATTGGCAGCCGGTAGACAAGGAGTGCCCTTAACTGTCACCTCTTCCTGGGTCTTGTGAGCAGCAAACTCGGCCAGTGCTAAAGTCCCAGGTGGCCCGACTGCCTGTGTTGCTCACCTGTTCTCTACCCCCCACCCTCCTATATCCTGTCCTCTCCTGCCCTTGGCTTGTTAAGTAGCTGAGAAAACATGTGACGAAGCTTTGGCAAATTCGGTGAAATTTGATCAAAATACAGTCAAGCCCTCTCCTGGGCTGCCAAGTCAGCCTGAGGGGTGCCTTTGCCCGCAGTCTCGGGGGATCGTGCCAGGCCTGCCTGGCAGAGGTCCCAGCCCTGCTGAAGGTCTGCTTGCTAAGGAACTGCTAACAGTCAAGGCCAACTGGACTAGGTCACTCCCCTCGCAGGGCTGAGGGGAGGAAAGGAAGCCTGCATAGGAGATAAAACTCCAAGACCCCACTGAGATCTAGAAGGCTCTTTGGGATCCAAGCACAGTCTGCCTCTTCAGCATTGCTCCCCATCAGGCCCGAAAACACATCAGACTTTTCACTGTACTCTATTCCTTCAGCCCAAACAGCTCTCCCTCTCATGCCTGCCTGAGAATCTCCTGTTCACCCTGCCAGTGCTAGCTTAAGAGCCTTTGCTGATTCTCCTGCTAAATCCAACCCCCATGCCCCCATCTCCGGCCTCAAGCCCTTACGTGCTCAGAGTATCTTGTATTTTAATGTCACAGCACTGAAATTGTCATGTAACTACATACTTGCTTACGGGAAGCTTTGTGACTCCCCTTTAGAATCTAAGATTCACATGGATCAGGGGCTGTAGTGGATTTGCTCCTCACATATCCTTATTATCTGATTCATAATAGGAGTTCAACTATAAACATTTAAATGAATGACAGAATGAGCTGAGGACACTATGAAGGGTACGGTGCTGACCATTTCACATGCATCACCCCATTCAATCATAATATCCATTGTTATCTCGGTTTCACAGATGACAAAACAGAAGATCAGAAAAGTTATGTATCTACCCTAAGGTCATGCAGCTAGAACATGGCACGGCTGGAGCTTGAACCTGAAACTGTCTGGCTCCAGGCTGATCTTATAACCATCCCACTGTACTGTACTGGGACATGCAAAGATGTCTTTGAAGCCTGGGCCCCATGTTTGTAAAGGCAAACAAACACCAGTTTTCCTCTATCTCCCCTAATACATTCTCTAGTGTGGGTCACTAGAGAGGGCTATAAAAAAAAATTACATGACCATGTGACCCTTTTTTCCCCCTTTTATCCTGCGTAGGCTCTCTAATGGCCTCAGGATAAATTGTGAACTCCTTGGCACAGCACATAACACCTTTGATGATCTCCCAACCCCACTCTTGGTGAGCCTTGTGATTCCAGTAATCTGAATCAGTGTGCATTTCTGAAACATTGGCTGTCTTCCTCTTCCCAGCCTTTGAGTTTGCATTTCTTCCCACCGTGGCTTCCCCGGCCCTACCCCAGTCCTGAAAACTCTGGAGCTTTACCTCCTCTATGAAGATTCCCCAACCTGAATGAGCCCTTCTCCTCTGTGTGGCTAATCATAGCACACATTATACTGAGTCGTTTCTCCCAATGCTTGTCTCCCATCAGACTAGGAACCCTAATAACAGGGACCACAGCATGCTGTTCATGTTCCCGGCAGAGAAAGTGCTCTATAAATATTCAGTAAAACCCTGGATTTTCTACCCTTTGAAAAATGAAAATGTTCTCTGGCTTATCTGTTGGGCCTTGATAGCAGAAATGCATCTTCCTTTTGATTTGCCTTTAAGCTCCATAAAAACTACCAGCTCTGAGGAAATTTTGGATGGCTCTCTAAACATACTTTTTGCTTCCTTGTTTTCACTTTGGAAATAGCAGGGATGTCTTAATTTTGTGCATGATATAGACCAGAGTCACCAGCTTTTGAAATGCTGGCCTGTCAATCAACTGGCCCAAACACAGGTGGGCCACACCATCCTGGCACTGAATGGACTAAACTTTAGCAAGTGTTTGAGTGAGAAAGAGTACAAAAGAATCTTAAAACAATATGTATAGTTTAATATATAAGCTAGGCCTTAATGGTGCTTAGGTTGAGCAAAGCTATTGTTTGGATTCCTCACACTGACAAAAATTCCCTATGGTGTGTTTGGTTGGGTTGGTAAGGGTACCCAACACTCCAGAAGGTTAATCTAACATCTGCAAAACCATTACTAATCCGTCTGGTCCAACCATATGGTATCTGAGAGCTCTCATATGTCTAGATAAAATGTATATGCCCCAAAGCCATCAAACTGTGTTTAAGAAGACGCTTGTTTGAAGGAGAAGCGCCACATCCTCCTGAGAGTTTCGGTGGTGGAAATGAGATCCAGTTCTAGTCCCAAAAGAGGAAGAGCCCTTCTGTTTTCCAGCCACTGAATCGGAACCCGCAGACATGGAGTATGACTCAGCTTCTCTGTCTGGACTCTTGTTATCACCAAGCTCCATGTGGGGGCTGTGCATGCTAATTGACAGAATAACATTTGTGAAGAAAGTTGTGCTTTCTGGGGAAGAAAAAAAATATAGTACATCATTTTTAAAAAATTTTCTTCTCACCGGAAGCAGCAGCTATCTTTGTCAGTCAAATGCTCCCCCAAAGTCATTACCTTTAAGTTGGGGGTAGACTGTGGTGGTCCGCCTCAGGAGGAGGCGGTGCTGAGCACAGATGCCAAGAGACACCCAAAATTCTGGACTAGCCATATTGGGGTGTCTCAGGGTGGTGAGCTGGAGAGAGAGAGGTGATGTAGGGAGGGCAAGTGCCTTGTCTTCAGCTGCTTTGTGGTTAAGGTGGGTATGGGGTGGGTAGCGGGATGGGAGAGGAAAGTGACTTGATGCCTCCTTCAGGTCACGGGGGATCTTCTGAACAACAGCGTTGCCTTCTGCAGTGGGCCTATTTCCAACACGTGTGGAGCCCAGGGCAAGAGTGCACACAGAGGCCCACACAGAGAATGTGTCCCTGTTACAGACTGGGCTCCACCCGGACCCTGCAGCCTTCTGCGGGGTATCCCTCTGGTGACCGGACACTAGGGGGACCAAGCTTTATTCCTCCAGGCCTTGGTTTTCTGAAGGGATTTTCAGGCATTCTTAAGGCAAGGGGGAGGAAGGGAGTGTGCAGGGAGCATCTTGAGTGATCCGTGGTGATTGGCTTTAAACAAAGACAGCCCCTCCTCTGGTGACCCATAGCGGAGGCTGTGGGTCTCTCCTCCCCATGCCCACTGCGAGCCACACCCTGTGATCCAGGGTCCCAATCCAGCTCCCCATCACTCTCCTGTTTGCTCAGCAGGTTCCTGAAATTTCCAAAAAAATTTCTCCTGTGAAATTGAAAAGGAAAAAAAAAAAAGTCTTTGTGTTCAGGTGTCACAAAATGAAGTGGTTTCTTGTCTGGTCAAAGTCACACCCTTTCCTTTGCCTTCCCCTACCCACCTCTGCCCCCAGGTCCAAATCACAATCAAGACATTTCTCATACTCTGCAGCCACTAGGAAGTATCAGAACTTAAGAAAGTCTATAGTATCGGTCTGCTTTGATTCTGAACCGTTTCCTTCAGAGGACCGTCGGGAAGCTAGGAATTACTCAAAGAGCTGGGGCCACCCTGGCGCTTTCACAGCCTAAATGTCCTTGACCACTTCTCCCCACCACTTTGTCTCCAGCTCAGTAGGTGCCCCATCCATGCCTTCTTGGAAATCTGCCCTTGACAGGACAGTCCTGGTTGGTGGGAGGGATTCCAAGTTGATCCATACAGGCATTCTGACTGGCGAATCTGTAGGCAACCTGACTACTCACAGGGAAATACCCGTGAAATGCATTCCCATTTGTCTCACCACCAAAGCTGACCACTGATCACCTAGGAGTCAGGCAAGAGGGCAGGGATGGCTCTAGTTGCAGATGCATCTCCCAGACTCAGAGCCATATGACTCAGAGCAAGTTTCCTGGGCTGTGGGAGAGGGTGGTGGGAGCCTTCTCAGAGAAGACGAATGACCCATGATATTGGTGGGCCTCCTTTCTCTTCCTGCCAACATTTTTCTTCTAAGGGTTTTCAGCAAAGATGCCAGTCAGCACAAACGGTTATGATTCCTAGTTTCTTTAAAAAAAAATTCATGTCCTTTAAAAATATTGAATAGAAATATAACGTATGTATAATAAAATGCATGCATCTTAAGTGCATAATCAGTGAATTTTTACACACACACACACATATATATACCTGCATAAGCACCACTGAGATCAAGATACAGAAACTTTCCAGCACCTGGAAAGTTCCCTCATACTTTCTCACAGACATAATCCTCTGAAGAAAACTTGTTCTGACTTTCATCACTAGAGATTAGCTTTCCCTGTTTTTGAACTTCACATCAATGGAGGCATGCGGTGTGTCCTCTTTCCTGTCTGGATTCTTTCACTCACCATGAGACTCTCTGATGTTGCTGTGTTTTAACAACTAATCATTTCTCATTGCTGATAGCATTCAATCTCATGAATATACCACAATTTATTACCAAATTTATAGTGACTCAGTGGTAATGAACCTGCCTGCCAATGCAGGAGATTCAGGTTTGATCCCTGGATCAGGAAGATCCCCTGCAGAAGGGAATGGCTATACACTCCAGGATTCTTGCCTGGAAAATTCCATGGACAGAGAAGCCTGGCAGTCTACAGTGACTGAGCAACTCAGCACAGTCCAACACAGCACAGCAGCACCACGATTTATTAATCCATTTTACCAATGGTGCACAGGTGGGCTATTTCCAGTTAAGGGTTATTATAAATGAAGATGCTTGCTTCACAGCTTCTTAGTTAACATTTCTCTAATGCTTATTAAAAGGCATTAATATTGTAATACTTTTAATACCTATAATACTTTTCAAGTATTAAGTCACTTAATCCTTGCAATAAACCTAGGATAATTATTATTACCCACCTTTGACAAGTGAGAAAACTGAGGCAGAAGGAGGTTAAATAACTTCCCAGTATATAGAACTGGAAAGTAGAACTGGGATTCAAACCCTAGAAGGTAGTCTAACTCAATAACCTGTCTTCTTAACCATCTAGCTAATATTAACTGCTGCTGCTGCTGCTGCTAAGTCGCTTCAGTCATGTCTGACTCTGTGTGACCCCACAGATGGCAGCCCACCAGGGTCCCCTGTCCCTGGGATTCTCCAGGCAAGAACACTGGAGTGGGTTGCCATTTCCTTCTCCAATATTAGCTAGACCACTTATACTTTCTGCATGACCTTGGGCAAGCCTGTTAATTATTATCTCCTCATTTGCCAACTTGGGATAATAACAGTACCTCCATTCACAGAGTTATTGTAATATAAGGGCTTCCCTGGTGGCTCAGATGGTAAAGAAATTGACTGCAATGCAGGAGACCAGGGTTCAATCCCTGGGTCGGGAAGATTCCCTGGAGAATGGGGATCACCTCGTTTGCCAACTTAGGATAATACCAGTACTTCCATTCACAGAGTTATTGTGAGGGTTAAATAAATAATCTATATAAGGCAGCCACTGTTGATTAACTAACCCAATAGTCATTCCCAATCCCCTTCTGCTAGCCTCCCTACCGAAACTATAAAAGCGAAATGCTCCCTTCCTAGCCTTCCTTGTACCCAGAAATGTCTATGTGCCCCAGTTCCACAGAATGAGGTTGATAAGATATAGGCTAAGGGGCTTCTGGAGAAATTTCACTTCCTCATAAAAAGAATATGTAAGAAAGAGAAATTCTCTTGGTGCCTACTTGTCCCTCCCACTTCTTCCCTTTAATGTAGATGTGATGTCTGGCACAGTGGCAACTATCCTGTGAAGCCAAGGATGAAAGTCAACCCACTGGGGAAGATGGAAGTGAAAGAGAGAAAGAATCTTTTTCCTTGATGATACTATTGATCTTGCCATGACAAGACTAGAATGTCAAACTTCAGACTTCCTATTAAATAAACAACACGTGCCTTTGGGGATTAAGGTATTGTGTAGATTTTCCATTATTAGCAGTATAGATGACAGACCCTGTAAAATGCTTATCACAATGCCAGGCACAAAGTAAGAGCTCAATAAATACTAGGCTATTATGTGGGTCTGTTTAATTGGAACCTGGGTCCAAATGCCTTTGCCTTCTTTAATCTGCTAATGATTTTCAATAGGCATCCTTAAAGAGACACTATTCCTCCTCCTGGCATCAGCTATAAGCTGCAGGAATGGAGCACCCCTGACATTCTTCAACAGAGCAATGAGCAACTGGACCTGTCAGCGTCCCCAGAGGTATTCTCTAGGCTAATGCCTATGAAAGCTGAGCTGCCTCAAAAACTCACAGAACGCATCAGAAAAAAAAAAAAAAAGCTAATAGTGATTTAGCTATGATTTAGCTAAAGAAACAGTTCAGAAAGTTTGTGGGACAATTGTCAGCATCCCTTTTTTTTTCAAATGGGAGGATAATTAGTTTATAATGTTGTGTTAGTTTCTGTTGTACAACAACATGTTATCAGCTATATTCTTGAGCCTCCCTCCCAGTCTCCTCATCCTTCCCCTCTAGGTCATCACAGAGCCCTGGGCTGAGCACCCTGTGCTATATAGCAGCTTCCCACTAGCTGTCTGTTTTACACATGGCCACTTTCACAAATGGTCCCACCCTCTCCTTCCCCCGCTGTGTCCGTACGTCTGTTCTCTATGTCTGGGTCTCTGTTCCTGCCCTGCAAACAGGTTCATCAGTACATTTTTCTAGATTCCATAGATGTGGTTAATATGTGATTTTTGTTTTTCTTTTTCTGACTTACTTCACTCTGTATGACTGACTCTAGGTTCATCCGCCTCACTGCAGGTGACCCCAGTTCATTCTTTTTTACGGCCGAGTAATATCCCATGGTGTGTATGTACCACCACTTCTTTATCCATTAATTGGTTGATGGACATCTAGGTCGCTTCCATGACCTGGCAATTGTAAACAGTGCTTCAGTGAACATTGAGTACATGTGTCTTTCTGAATTATGGTTTTCTCAAGTATATGCCCAGTAGCGGGATTGCTGGATCATATGGTAGTTTTATTCCTGGTTTCTGAAGGAATCTCCATACTATTCTCCATAGTGGCTGTATCAATTTACATTCCCACCAACAGTGCAAGAACACAGTCTTGATAAGAATATGCTTGTGACTAGGAGACTGCAGCAGGCTGAGGAAGTAGAACAAAGACCCCTCAACAACAATCAGGGACCTCGGACTTGTTACTGTTACATGCGCTGGTCCACGTTGGTCAGGGCCATGAGCTGTAAGTTAGACACGCTCAGCAGAATGGCAGCCTACTCTTGATTTTAAATTTTCAGCATCACTTAGCAATTTATCTTTTAAAAATTCAGTTAGACTTTTGTGTGTCTAGGTCCAATTCAACAAATAAGTATTGAGTGCCTGCTCTGACCAAGGCACCCAGGTATCTAGGCTATATGGATGAAGCAAACAGGAAGAGAGAGAAATTTATTTTATATTTTATATAGGCTTTCTTTTGACAGCTGCAATTTGACTCTATTTTCCCCTCATGCATGTTAATGCTTGTGGGCCTGCCTTTATGTTTGTGTGTCTGTGGTGTGTGTGGTGTGTGTGTGTGTGGTTTGTGTGTGTGTGGTGTGTGTGTGGTGTGTGTGTGTGTGGTGTGTATGTGTGTGGGATGTGTGTGTGTGGTGTGTGTGTGTGTGTGTGGTGTGTGTGTATGTGTGGTGTGTGTGTGTGTTTTGTGTGGTGTGTGTGTGTGTGCGTGTGTGCTCAGTCCTGTCTGACTCTTTGCAACCCCAAGGACTGTACCCACCAGCCTCTTCTGTCCATGGGATTTTGCAGGCAGGAATACTGGAGTTGGTTGCTATTCTTCTCCAAGAGATTTTCCTGACCTAGGAATCAAACTCCAGTCTCCTGCACTGCAGGCAGATTCTTTGCTGTCTGAGCCACTCCTATTCATTAATTATCATTTCTAGCCTTTAATCCTGTTTCTGCCTTTCAAGCTATCTCCTAAACGGCAAAAACTACACTAAAACTGCAAGCTTAAAAACTTATGGCATCAGAGCAGATTTCCTAGAGTCTAAGGATCTCTGTCCTCTATAGACATGGAAATGAGAATGAAGCTGCTCCTCACTCGAGTCAAGTTCTAGGCTGGATGTGCAGAGGTAGAATCTGCAGCCCTGAAGTTGACCCGGTTTCGTGGGAGTCGAGGCCATCATTCCTTG
This sequence comes from Ovis canadensis, assembly GCF_042477335.2. NCBI lineage: Eukaryota > Metazoa > Chordata > Mammalia > Artiodactyla > Bovidae > Ovis > Ovis canadensis. Next base: position 106,532,846 of record NC_091250.1, on the reverse strand, counting down.
GATGCACAGTTCTTCTCTTTAAGAACCACTTTCCTATTGTGGCATTATTAACCCATTTCCCCATAAGGGACCCTCAATGCTGTGCTTAGCCTCTCTGCTGAGAGAGCTCATTTTCAGAACTAGGCCTGGATGGAAGATGACAATTGTGGATGGAACCATGTGCAGCAAGGCCCTACTCATCACCAGAGACTCCAGGAGTGGATCTGGTGTTTTACTGTCTCCTGGAATGTGGCCCAAACCCTGATATGCACTCAAAGATAGATGGACCATCTCCGGGGATTGGGAACTGGGTGCCCCTTTGCTCCCAAATAAAGAGAAGGGGCCGGAAGAACAGGAATCTGTCATTAGGAAATTCCAGGTACGTGTGCAAGCTAAGAGCTCACACGATGATATGAAAAGCACAAGCTAAGGGTGGACACAACCTTGTTTCTGGTTGTGTGTGACGAGGGTAATCTATTCACTCTGCAGAGGTGAATCTTCTCTGCAGAAATATGCCTCCTAATGAACAAAATCCACTGAAATTGATATGAGGAACCATGCTTTATGTAAGAGATGTTGTGGGTAATGAATTTTAATCAAGTACATTAAGCAATGAGGGGAACAGGCTGTTTGAAGGAATTCCGTGGTGAATCCTTATTTAATGCAATTAATTTCCACCTAATTTGTCACCTGTGTAAAGCATGCTGACTTTAATTTGCCTAAAAGTCCAGATCTTCTCGTGCTCTTGTTCCCTAAGATATTCATGACTCCAGAAGGCAGCAGGTTACTCTCCTTACAGAATTCGAACCTCAGCTGAAAATAACATAAATCACTACTCGAGTACACACAGCCACATAAACATCATTTTCAGAGTTGGTTTCATTTGTTAACCAATGTCCAATTGCTGTTACCCTCAGTATCTCTTAAACGCCTGCAGGATCACATTCTCTGCTAGGAAAAGCATCAGCAATGCCAACTGGAGAGGCACCACTGGCACCATTACTGAAGTACAGCATCTTCTGATGAAAATCTTCGGGATCCATTAAAAGGCTACTCGACAGCCACTGCTGATAGATGCAATTAAACATGTCAGTCTGGAAGGACAGACTCTGGCTTCATAAGCTAACTTGGGTGAACTGAGCAAGATGGATAAAAATTTGCTCTGCTGATAGCTCAACGTGAAGAATGATCTTGCTTTGGGTATACTTATTTAGAATACATTTATAAGTGTTGCTGCTTGGAAGAGAATTATTCAAAAACTAACACTGCCTATCCTGTACCTCATGAAACACTTCTTTCATCTATTCCTGGGTTCCCTCTGGCGATGCTGGGGTTAGAAAGGGTCCCTCTATATGCACACAGGCTGAACTGGAGGCAGAGGCAGTTCTACCTCATGGCTTTATTTCAACAGTAATTCCCAGGTATAAATAACCAGGCTGGCATTCTTCCCTGTGTTCCAGTCCTCTAATTCCAGCCTTTTGAGTTTTGCCCTCAAAGTCAGTAAGTGTATCAACTGTGTTTCCTTCCCCATCTAACCAGCTCCTCTGGGTTTATTTTTGTCATCATCCTTCCCCTTATCTGAGCTTCCCTTGTGGCTCAGCTGGTAAAGAATCTGTCTGCAATGCGGGGAACCTGGGTTCGATCCCTGAGTTGGGAAGATTCCCTGGAGAAGGGAAAGGCTACCCACTCCAGTATTCTGGCCTGGAGAATTCCATGGACTGTAGAGGCACGGGCTTGCAAAGAGTTGGACACGACTGAGCGACTTTCAGTTTCACTTTCCCCTTATCCAAGTTATTTTTATTTCTTTCTTTACAACACTATTTACGATAGCCAGGACATGAAAGCAGCCTAAATATTCTTCAACAGGATATTGAATAGATAAAGAAGATGTGATGCATATACACAATGGACTATTACCCAGCCACAAAGAAGGAATGAAACTGGGTCATTTGTAGTGATGTGGATGAACCTAGAGTCTGCCATACAGAGTGAAGTAAGTCAGAAAGAGAAAAACAAATATCATATATAAACCATATGTATGGAATCTAGGAAGGCTGTACTGATGAACCTATTTGCAGGGCGGGAACAGAGACACAAACATAGAGAACAGGCAAGTGGACTTTTGAGGAGGGTAAGGAGAGATAGGACAAAATGAGAGAGCAGCCCTGACAGATATACATTAGTGTGCGTAAAATGGATAACTAGTGGGAAGCTGCTGTATAGCACTGGGAGCTCAGCTCGATGTTCTGTGATGACCTAGAGGGGTGGGAGGGAGGTCTAAGAGGGAAGGGATATAGGTATACATATAGCTGATTCACATTATTGTACAGCAAAAATTAACACAAAATTGTAAAGCAATTATATTCCTATAAAATAAATTAGAATTGCATATATTTAAGGTATGCAACATGATGATTAGATAGACATACACAATGACATGATTACTATGGTCAGGCAAACTAACATATCATCTTCTCATATAGTTACCATATTTGGTGTGGGATGAGAACACCTGAAGTCTACTCTCTTAGCAAATTTCCAGAATTCAATACAGTGTTATTAACTATAGTTGTCATGCTGAACATGAGCTTATTCAGCCTATAGAACTGGATCCTCCAGAACTTTGTACCTGTTGATCAATGTCTTTCCGTTGCCCCTACTTCCCCACCTCTGGTAACCACCAGAGTGTGGTAATCACGCTGTTCTCTACTATTGCTTTTTTAGATTCCACATATAATTGAGCTTCAGTTCAGTTCAGTTCAGTTGCTCAGTCGTGTCCGACTCTTTGCGACCCTATGAATCGCAGCACGGCAGGCCTCCCTGTCCATCACCATCTCCCGGAGTTCACTCAGACTCACGTCCATCAAGTCGGTGATGCCATCCAGCCATCTCATCCTCTGTCGTCCCCTTTTCCTCCTGCCCCCAATCCCTCCTAGCATCAGAGTCTTTTCCAATGAGTCAGCTCTTTGCATGAAGTGGCCAAAGTACTGGAGTTTCAGCTTTAGCATCAGTCCTTCCAAAGAAATCCCAGGGCTAATCTCCTTTAGGATGGACTGGTTGGATCTCCTTGTAGTCCAAGGGACTCTCAAGAGTCTTCTCTAACACCATAGTTTAAAAGCACCAATTCTTCGGCGCTCAGCTTTCTTCACAGTCCAACTCTCACATCCATACATGACCACTGGAAAAACCATAGCCTTGACTAGATGGACCTTTGTTGGCAAAGTAATGTCTCTGCTTTTGAATATACTATCTAGGTTGGTCATAATTTTCCTTCCAAAGAGTAAGCGTCTTTTAATTTCATGGCTGCAGTCACCATCTGCAGTGATTTTGGAGCCCCCCAAAATAAAATCTGACACTGTTTCCACTGTTTCTCCATCTATTTCCCATGAAGGGATGGGACCAGATGCCATGATCTTCGTTTTCTGAATGTTGAGCTTTAAACCAACTTTTTCACTCTCCTCTTTCACTTTTCTCAAGAGGCTTTTTAGTTCCTCTTCACTTTCTGCCATAAGGGTGGTGTCATCTGGATATCTGAGGTTATTGATATTTCTCCTGGCAATCTTGATCCCACCTTGTGCTTCTTCCAGCCCAGCATTTTGCATGATATACTCTGCATATAAGTTAAATAAGCAGGGTGACAATATACAGCCTTGATGTACTCCTTTTCCTATTTGGAACCAGTTTTTTGTTCCATGTCCAGTTCTAACTGTTGCTTCCTGACCTTATGCCGTTTTTTTTTGTTTTTTTTTTTTTTTTCTTTTTATGTCTGGCTTATTTAACTTAGCATATGTCCTTTAGGTTCATCCACGTTGGGGCAAATGGCATCTTTTTAATCCATTCATCCAAAGTCACAGCTCACATGAAGCAAACTTAGTATTTGGGTCCAGATATGTCTTTGGAGAAGGAAATGGCAACCCACTCCAGTGTTCTTGCCTGGGAGAATCCCAGGGACTGGGGAGCCTGGTGGGCTGTCATCTCTGGGGTCGCACAGAGACGAACATGACTAAAGCAACTTAGCAGCAGCAGCAGCAGCATGTCTTTCTAGGAATCCTTTGGGTCTTTTTGTAAGAAGGATCTTATCCCTGTAAATACGGAGGCCACTAAAGGAAGCACTTTGTTTGCATTGTGGTGAAACATTAAGCTACACAATAACACACATAGAGAGAGAGACACACACACCCTTCTAAATGATCCATCGGAAAGGAAGAATTTTTTCTGCCTAGCCAAACATAAAAATTCCTCCTGTCTCTAGCCAGAAGAAAATGAGTGGGTCATTTCTTAGTCTGTAGGACAGATGTCTTCACGTCCTTTGGCAGGGGCTATCTGCCAGCCAGACTATGAGGTCTGTCTCTCTATCTGAGGCTGCTTTTAGCAGACAGATTCACATCTCATCCTAAGAGAATTTATCAACTGTTAGATCTCTGAGGGCTAGAGCACAAGCACTTCTCCTTGGTAAGGCTATGGGGCTATAATTGCATTCACAAGTCTTCATCTAGAAAAAAATCTACTTTTTACTAAGTTCTTATCAAATAATAATATATTGAAAAGCCAAAATTATCCTTCACAGGCTCAGGAATAGCATTTTCATTCACTGTGTAATTGAATCCAGAGCATTTCAGCTTTGGCTTCTCCTCTCTGAAATCCTCCCTTTCATTCACAATCTAAGCAAACAACAGCAGAATAGAAAAAGATACAAGCAAGCTTTCTGAATCATATAGAGAAGATTAATTTTCCTTCCTATGGACGATTGTATACACAACCTAAAGAGGAATATACCAGGTATTAATTTTGATTTATGTTTCACTGTAAGAAAGCCATAGTCAGTCTAGGTAAATACTACTGAGCAAAGAAAGGAAAGTAAAATTATCTTTTAAAAAGAGTAGAATTAGCAAGTCTGAATCTTCAGCTTCACAGATGAGCCCTGATTCTATCATTTCAGCTGCACACAGGTCATTTCTTTTTGGATAACATCTTCTCACCAAATTCAACAAGTCCCTATCTAAACTGAGCAATTCCAAAATAATTCTCTTAAATGCCTGCTTGATGCTGCCAATGGCGCCAGTTAGGTATGATGGTTTAGAAGGCAGTTTGATGTAGTAGGTACAGGGAACAGAATGGTGGTTACCAGAGGTAAAGGAGTGGGGATGGGTGGCTGGATGGAATGGGTAAAGGGGATCAACTGTGTAGTGAGAGATGGAAACTAAATTTCTGGCAGTGAGCATGTTGTAGGGTATATGGAAGTAGAAGTGTGATGTTGTACACGTGAAACTTGTGTAATGCTATAAATCAATGTTACCTCAAAAAATAAATTAAAAAAAGTTTGCTTTCTTATTTTTATTTTTCATATCCTATCAAACTCAGTCCTTATTTATCCTTCAATTTAAAAAGTTATCTAGAGTCTGTTATATATTTGATAGGACTTCCCTGTAGCTCAAGTGGTAAAGAATTTGCCTGCAATGCAGGAGACCAGGGTTCAGTCCCTTGGTTGGGAAGATCCTCTAGAGAAGGGAATGGCAATCCACTCCATTATTCTTGCCTGGAGAATGCCATGGACAAAGAAGCCTGGCTCCAGTGTTTGTGACTAGAGAATTCCATGGACAGAGAGGCTGGTGGGCTACAGTTCATGGGGTCGCAAACAGTCGGACACAACTGAGTGACTAATACAACTGAGTGACTAACTCCCCCCACACATGTATTTGATACCATGCTAAGTGTTGGGGAGAAAAGGATGAACAAGGTCGCTGACCTCACAGAACTTAACATTCAGTAGAGTGAGCCAGTAACTAAGCATGATGTTAAAGTGCTGTCTAATGAGTGATGGTGCAGGGCACTGTCCAGACACATCAGAGGAGGCCGGAGGCACACTTGGGTCAGGAGCACTTCTGGGGCAAGTGACCTCTCAGATTGGATGTGAGGGGTGAGTAGGGAAAGGATAGGGAACATTTTAAAGGGCAAGAACATCATCCACAGTATCCCAGAATGAGAGAGCACGGTCTTATGTCTGGAACCTAGAAGGCAAAATGACCTGGGGCCGAATCCTGTAGGCCTTATAAGACACATAAGACTTCCAGACTTCATCCCAATGATTTTGAACAGAAGAGTGACACAATCAACTTTAGGCTTTTGGTAGATTGCCCTGGTGAAGGTAGAGAATGGACTGGAGGCTGGCAAGTGTGGAGCCAGGAAAAGCAGCAGAAGCTGTTTCAGAGAAGAGAAGTCACTTCTCAGACTCGGTAGCCATGGAGATAGAGAGAAGGCAGGGACTCCGGTTCTGTGTTGGACTGGGCTTGACTGTCACTCTCGGTACCATCATAGGACCTGTGCAGAGTCAGTGCTTGAGAAACAGCAGAGCATACACAGAAATCTGGAGACCACTCTGTTCAGGCCCTAACTCTGCTCCTCATTAGCTTTGTGACAATGAGTAAGTTATTTGACCTCTTGGGGCCTGAAATGTAAAATAGGGATAATATTCTTATATATTCCACAGCAAATAAACATTAAATGCATACATGTTAATACACGTAAGGATTTAGAATGGTGCTGGGAACATATGAAGCACTCAACAACGTTAATTATTATTATTATTATTGTTAACGTGTTTGGTACTGTATTGTCATTTCCTTTGTTTGCAGTGTCATCAGACTTTACCAAGTCTACTCCAAAACGGCTCTAAAATAGCCTTCCCATCCTGTTCTTCCTTACCTAATTCTCCTCTGTACATGACTTTTAGGTTAATCTTTAAGACATTTTTCACCATGTCACCCCCCATTTCCAGATTTTATAAACCTCCCTGCTGCTGCTGCTAAGTCGCTTCAGTCGTGTCTGACTCTGCGTGACCCCACAGATGGCAGCCCACCAGGCTCCTCTGTCCCTGGGATTCTCCACTCAAGAATACTGGAGTGGGTTGCCATTTCTTTCTCCATTGCATGAAAGTGAAAAGTGAAAGTGAAGTTGCTCAGTTGTGCCTGACTCTTAGCGACCCCATGGACTGCAGCCTACCAGGCTTCTCCGTCCATGGGATTTTCCAGGCAAGAGTACTGCCAAATCCTTAATCTCACGATTAAACCTGTTTCTTAACTTGATTTTACTTATTCTTTTCTAACCTTATTTCCCAGTTTAGTAATACTCCTGTGTGTGCCCTTTTGGTTTACAGGGATCTAAATTTGCAAGAGATTTCATGTAAACTCTGCTTTGGCTTGTGATGATGTATTTATTCACATTTAAGAAAACTACTTTGGATAGTGTGCCCAAGTAGCTGAACACCAGGAAACAAGAGACCCTATGAAGTCATCTCCACAATGGTGAAGTATTCCCAGTATTTTTGGTTTGCAATCTATAGTAGTGACAATCTTATACACCATTTGCATCGTTTTTGCTGATTTATTTTGTCTTTTGTGGGCCAAAAAAGGATAGTAAAGGTTTAAGTGTATGGTATGGAATAGTGTGGATCACAATAAACTGTGGAAAATTCTGAAAGAGATGGGAATACCAGACCACTTGACCTGCCTCTTGAGAAATATGTATACAGGTCAGGAAGCAACAGTTAGAACTGGACATGGAAGAACAGAATGGCTCCAAATAGGAAAAGGAGTACCTCAAGGCTATATATTGTCACCCTGCTTATTTAACTTATATGCAGAGTACATCATGAAAAATGCTGGGCTGGAAGAAGCACAAGCTGGGATCAAGATTTCTGGGAGAAATATCAATAACCTCAGATATGCGGATGACACCATCCTTATGGCAGAAAGTGAAGAAGAACTAAAAAGCCTCTTGAGAAAAGTAAAAGAGGAGAGTGAAAAAGTTGGTTTAAAGCTCAACATTCAGCAAATGAAGATCATGACATCTGGTCCCATCCATTCATGGGAAATAGATGGGAAAACAGTGGAAACAGTGTCAGACTTTATTTTTTGGGGCTCCAAAATCACTGCAGATGGTGATTGCAGCCATGAAATTAAAAGACACTCCTTGGAAGGAAAGTTATGACCAACTTAGATAGCATTTTCAAAAGCAGAGACAGTACTTTGCCAACAAAGGTCCATCTAGTCAAGGCTATGGTTTTTCCAGTGGTCATGTATGGATGTGAGAGTTGGACTGTGAAGAAAGCTGAGCGCCGAAGAATTGGTGCTTTTAAACTATGGTGTTAGAGAAGACTCTTGAGAGTCCCTTGGACTGCAAGGAGATCCAACCAGTCCATTCTGAAGGAGATCAGCCCTGGGATTTCTCTGGAAGGACTGATGCTAAAGCTGAAACTCCAGTACTTTGGCCACCTCATGCGAAGAGCTGACTCATTGGAAAAGACTCTGATGTTGGGAGGGATTAGGGGCAGGAAGAAAAGGGGATGACAGAGGATGAGATGGCTGGATGGCATCACCAACTTGATGGACGTGAGTTTGCGTGAACTCTGAGAGATGGTGATGGACAGGGAGGCTTGGTGTGCTGCGATTCATGGGGTCACGAAGAGTTGGACACAATTGAGTGACTGAACTGAACTTAACTGAATAAAGGCATTCCGTCTTTATTCAGACTTAATAAAGGGAACTTGCCTTGGGAGGCCATGCCATGACAAGTAATGTCATCTACTGAAGTGAGAATGTTCATTTTAAGGGGATTTGGTGTTGTTGTAATATAAGTGGCTTCATTTCAGGGCTCAGGAAGTATCAATAGCGCTTGAAATTAGCAGTAATTATTTTTTAGATTTTATAGGAATATGCCATATGAAGATTTTCCAGAAGAAATTACCCTGGAAAGATGGAAGAAGACTGTTTTCTTCAAAAGGCATACTCTGCTTAATGTCGGGCATTGACTTCTTCCCCTCCACACAAGTTACCAGTTGCTGCTTCCTGGCCCTGCTGGTTCTCTGTCCTCTGCCTCAGCTCCTCCTTATCTTTGTTTTACCATTTTACCAAAGCCCGACGCACTAGGTCCTCTGTTCTCTGTGAATTCTCTTGGAATAAAGACAGTTCTCACTGAGGTTTCTCTTCCTTAAGCTTCTATTGTCTGTTTTTATACTTTTATTTATATATTCCTCTAGTATAGAAATAATGTATAATGGATGTACCATAAATAGCTTATATTTAGAGTATACAAAACTGATGAGATCTGACTTATGTATGTCTATGAAACCATCACTACAAATCAAGATAAGGAACACACCCATCACCCCACAAGGTTGCCTCATACCCTCCTGTAAGCACACCCTTCTTCATACCCAGCCCTGACCCCAGTCCACCAAAAATATAAAATTGCCATACATTTAATGTTTAAAAAATTTGTAATAAAATCACATTCCATTATTGCTATTCTTGCCTTAAACACTCAATTATCTTGTAAAGATATGTAAAAAACAATAAGGGGGAAAGTACTTTATATTTATCTCCATATATAGTCCATTTCCTCTCTCCTGGTATATCAGCTACAGATCACTGCTTAACAAACCACTTCCAAACCGAGCAGCTTAAAAAAAACATGCATTATTTTCTGTGGGTCAGAAATTAGGGTGCAGCTTAGCTAGGTGCTCTGGGCTGGGGTCTCTCACAAAGCTACAAGCAGGATGTCCAGATCATCAGTCAAAAAAAGGCTCAACTGGGGAGGGTCTCCTCCATTCAGGCATATGGTGGTTGGCATGATTCTGGTGAACTTTTGGACTGAAGACCTCAATTTCTTCATGGCTGTTGGCCAGAGGCTGTCTTCAGTTGTTCACCACATGGGTTTCTCTATAGTGTAGCAGACACCATAAGAGACTGTATCATCTGGTGAGCCAGAAGAAATAGAGGAAGAGTGTGAGGAAGGTGGAAATCACAGTAGTTTACATTCCATACCTTGGAAGCGGTGTCTCAGCACTCTTGTTGCAATGCATTCATTAGAAGCAAGTCTCCAGGTCCATCTCATGCACAGGGAAGAGAGATTATACCAGAAAGTGGGGATCACTAGGAACTGACTAGTGATCACGTGAATTTCCCTTTCAAGTTTCAACAGCTCTTCACCGTCTACAAAACCAGGCCCAAATGAATCCTCCAACACTAAAGGCCCTTTCCTCAGTGATTTTGGCTTATATTACCTTTGTAAGCTTGGCCATTGTACGCCTTCCCACTGCTGTCAACTCCAGTCCAATTGGACTTGTAACTTCTCTTGAAATCCTCTCAGGCCCACCGATGCCTGTTTAAATCCATGAATGTAAACGTCAAGGTTCAGCACACATGCCAACTCCTTCATGTCATTTTCTCAAAGTTTTCTAGCCAGAAGGAATAGCAATGTGTTGATGCTCAGAACAGTGTCTGGTGCACAGTAGGCACGCAAGTATTTATTTGAAGAGTGAACCACCTTTTCTCTTTTATACTTTCATAACATTTCATACTTGCCTAGTAGCACTTTCATCACCCTGCCTTGATGCACCGACTAGTTCTTTCATTCAAACAGAAATGACTGAGTGTGCAAGGTTCCACACTACAGAACTAACTGAAGAATGGTGGTCTCACAGCAGTGTGAGCTGTATGCATGGGCATCACTCTCAAGGCGGTGTGAGTGTGTCCACTGTGTGGATGGCCTCCTCTCCCACAGTGAGGTCCCCAAGGGAAGACCACATCCTACTCCTCATAGCTTCACACACAGACCCTAGCACTGGACCGCATATAACACAAAATAAAGGCTTAATGGAACAGAAACAAATTATCTTCTGAATTAACAAAATAAACACAGCTCAAACAAGAGTCAGGATACTGACAATCTGTTTATGTCCCAAACAACTGAAAGGAGGACAAAGATCATTTAATTTCCTAGGGGGAAGTAGGTGCTGACTTGCTTCTTTGTATTGGACTTTAATTCCTTTCAAAACAGAACAGTCTGTCTTTAGTGATCAGTCTTAAAGAGAAAACCACAAACAACACAAATTCTGTCAAGTTCAGTTTCTTCAAAAGGTGATCAAGCTAAATGAGTAGCAGCTTTAAAACTTCACCATTTCATCTCCTGATCTTGACAGCCTGGTTAGATAACACCTCAAGTATTTTAATTTTTAATATACAAAATGAATATTCAGTGTAGCTATTATTTCAAAATTCTAGAAAGTCTTTACAAATAATTTTAGTGCATGAACTTTGTTCATACTATTTAAGATAAGGTTTGATTTACATACTTGTCTTTAATATAATTCCTGGTTGTAGATAGGACTATGTGAGAGTTGGACTATGAAGAAGGCTGAGCACCAAAGAATTGATGCTTTTGACCTGGGTGTTGGAGAAGATTCTTGAGAGTCCCTTGGACTGCAAGGAGATCCAACCAATCCATTCTGAAGGAGATCAGCCCTGGGATTTCTTTGGAAGGACTGATGCTAAAGCTGAAACTCCAATACTTTGGCCACCTCATGAGAAGAGTTGACTCATTGGAAAAGACTTTGATGCTGGGAGGGATTGGGGGCAGGAGGAGAAGGGAACGACAGAGGATGAGAGGGCTGGATGGCAACACTGACTCGATGGACGTGAGTCTGAGTGAACTCCGGGAGTTGGTGATGGACAGGGAGGCCTGCCGTGCTGCGATTCATAGGGTCTCAAAGAGTCAAACAAGACTGAGCGACGGAACTGAACTGAACTGAAAGTATAACATTCACTGTCTCTCACTGATAACTATCCATATTTATAGTGGATGTGCAAATATTATGAAAATGCTATGTTTCTTCTGAGAACAAATTCCACCCCCCGCAACCAAAGGAATGGCCCTTGTGGTTGTACACAAACACCTTGGTCCTGTTCTCCAATCATGGCTGACCTGATGGAGGGCAGACACTTGACTCAAGCCAGACCAATGAGATTCCACCCTTCAAGAAATTGTACTGGGGTGGCCAAAAAGTTTGGGTTTTTCCATAACGAACTTTTTAGCCAACCCAATATTTGGGACTGAGCCATTAGGTGGTCTACCAGAATTACTGTTTAAATTGGGAGGGCATCTTCCCATGTACATGAATAAGAAGGAGAAGCCAATTTGCAAATGAAAAGTAATGAGGCAAACATGAAAGAGAAACACAAATGACACTGAGCCTTTAGTATGTGTCAGGCACTCCGGGAGCTAGTGAAGGACAGGGAGGCGTGGCGTGCTGCAGCCCACAGGGCCACAAAGAGCTGGACATGACCTAGGGACTGAACAACAACAGGTACTATCTTATCTAATTCTCACAGAACTGAACGAAACTCAAGCGTTTACAGTCAAGGAAACTGAGGCAAAGAGAGATAACAGGAAGTGACATAGCCGGGAGGTGAACCCAGGAATCTGACTTTAAGGCCCAGCTGGTGAACATGATATTCTCCTATCCTGGAGCAGCTGAGAGAATGAGGGACCCCGGGACTCCAGAGAGGACGAGGGACCCCGGGATTCCAGAGAGGACGAGGAACCCCAGGACTCCAGAGAGGATGAGGGACCCCAGGACTCCAGGGAGGACGAGGGACCCCGGGACTCCAGAGAGGACGAGGGACCCCGGGACTCCAGAGAGCAGAGCCAGCTGGCTTCCTTATCTAGATTTACTGGTCTTGCCTGAGACTTGTCTAAATTGCCTACCTTTGGGTACTGGGAGGACCAATTTCTTTCATTAAGCTCTCTCTCTTTGCTTGAAAGATTTGAGAGGTTTCAGTTACCTGTAATCCCAAAGGCACTTACGACAGCCCTGCCCCCTCGCTTTACACTGTGTGCCATGCTAAGTCACTTCCTTGTGTCCAACTCTGTGCGACCCCAAGGACTGTAGCCCATGAGGCTCCTCTGTCCATGGGATTCTCCAGGCAAGAATACTGGCATAGGTTGCCATGCTCTCCTCCAGAGATCTCCCTGACCCAGGGATCGAACCCACTTCTCTTGTTTCCTGCTTTGGCAGGCATGTTCTTTACACGAGCTCCACATGAGAGCCAGCACTGTCACCGAAGTTCATGTGCAAATGCTCACATTCCCATTTCCAGCAACCTTCTCTGCTGTTTGAGTTCCTTTTCCACACACAGGCACGCACACACAGCACGTCTTTGCACCTGCTTCTCTGCTCTATGTAAAATGATTATTTGCCTGTGGAGTTGCAGGGAGAATGATGCAAAGGATCAGGAAGATGTCGGAGACTTCGTTTAATTGATGGACCTCGAGAAATTATGAGGGAATAGTTTATAGTGAGCTGCTGTTTGTAATATTTGCAATTAATGCTTTTAGTCTAATTAGGCAGTTTGAACATTAGCAAGAGAAGGATAATTAAATCTGTGTTTGTCTTTCCCATCTCAAAGGAAACCTTTCAAAACAACTGGGAAAGGTAAAACCTAGCCAAATCCATTTTTTACCAGGAAAGTTTCTGGCAAACTTTTGCTGGCATCTAAACATATGTAAATCTTCAAATGGGTTGTGCATTGCTGGCCCCATACACTGTAAAAATGCCAAATTTCAGCAGTATTGGTTTCAAAGGAAGAAAGCAAAACAATGAATTACTTTATCAGGTCTGTGATTTCAGTCTAGGCCTTGTGGTTCTTGGCTTCCTGCCCAATGAAATGAGGCAGCTGTATGTTGTTGAGGCTCTGCCTCTGGACAGATCAGAGTTAAGTCAGGGTTAAATCACTTCTCACCACCTATGAGCTGTGCAACCTTGTGCCAGTCACTTTTGACCTTGGGCAAGCTCATTTGTTACTTTCTTTTCTCTGAGCCTCAATTTCTTCATCTGCAAAATGGGATGAGTTCTGTCTTCTTCACAGGATTGCAGTGAGGATGAAAGGGACAGTCCATTGTTAGAAAAGCAGCTTGCCAAAGGTGTAGACACCTGTATACTTCTTTCCCGTGTGTGCCAAACTACAAGCTCTCATGGCCCTTTGACCCTGAGCCATTTCTGCAGCTACTCTCATAGCCAATTAAGTCAGTCAAAGTGACACAGGGTGACTACCATCTGAGTGGGGCTTCCCTGGTGGCTCAGTGGTAAAGAATCTGCCTGCCAGTGTAGGAGTGGGGAAGCAAACGGCAACCCACTCTTGTATCCTTGCCTGGAAAATCCCATTGACAGAGGAGTCTGGCGGGCTACAGGCCATGGGGTTGCCAAGAGTTAGACACAGCAGGAGCGACTTAGCACGCTCGGCAGTGTAGGAGATGTGGGTTCTATCCCTGGGTCAGGAAGATCTCCTGGGGAAGGAAATGGTAACCCACTCCAGTGTTCTTGCCTGGGAAATCCCATGGACAGAGGAGCCTGGTGGGCTACAGTTCATGGGGTTGCAAAAGGGTCAGACACGACTTAGTGACTAAACAACGACTACCATCTAACTACTGGCTCCCTTGGCTTGTTCACTGCTCCCTGTAAGAGGTGAGCCATGGATTCTGGACTGCTCAGCTGCAGCAAAACTGCCTGCCCTGGCACCATCTGGGCCCATCGTGTCCTGTGGGCTTTAGTGGCAGAGGAACACACCATGTGATGTTCCTGCTGTTTGTTGCATTGTAAATAAAAACTGTCTTGTTCTTATCTGCTGAGTCTCATTGTCGACTTTCAGCCACTGTGCAGTGGTGAGCCAGTCTTCTTTCTGCTCACCCATGTCCTTGGCATCTCTTTTGGAGACCTGTTACCCTTTGCCAACCTCTCTGAGAGAAGTTGGAAAACTTTCTATAGGGACTAGACAATAAATTTTTAGGCTTTGGAGCTACAGTCATGTCTATTGTGTATTTTTCTTTGTGTACTTCTTTAATAATCTTTTAAAAACCATTGTAATTCATAGATTGAACAAAAATAGGCTGAGAGCAGGTTATAACCCCACTCTCATGAAGCCTAGCTTCTTCCCTGATAGCCATACAAAGCATTTAAAATAGCGTGTTCTAGACTAGTGAAAAGTCAATAAATGTCAGCTATCTTTGAATTAATACTTACTGTTTGTTCATTTCTAAACTTGGAGAAGGAAATGGTGACCCACTCCATGAGTCTTGCCCGGGAAATCCCAGGGACAGCGGAGCCTGGTGAGCTATAGTCCACGTCTGAGTGACTAAACAACAACAGCTTTATGGGCTTCACAGCTGGTGCAGTGGTAAAGAATCCACCTGCCAATGGAGGAGACACAGGGCATGCAGCTTCGATCCCAGGTCAGGGAGATCTCCTGGAGTAGGAAACAGCAACCCACTCCAGTATTCTTGCCTGAAAACTGCCAAGGACAGAGGAGCCTGGGGGCTACAGTCCAGGGGGTCACTAAGAGTCAGACATGACTAAGCACATATGCACACACATAAAGCACAATTGCTAGTTTTTCCCATTCCTACAAGTGAGTTCTGCTTCTTTGGTAACAGGACGGCTCTTTATATCAGGCTTCCCAAAGGGGTACTAAGAGTAGGTTACAGGTGTTTATGTAGACACTGAATCCCTCAACCTTCAGGGCAGCAGGGCGACTGGCCCTGGACACTCCACTCTTCCTCTGGTTTATCCTAATGTGTTGTGCAAACGTTATCATTCTCTATGTGCACCCAAGGCCTGCCGAAAGTTATTAAGTCCTGCTACTAGTCACAGGCTGGAATCAAGATTGCTGGGAGAAATATCAATAACTTCAGATATCCAGATGACACCACCCTTATGGCAGAAAGTGAAGAGGAACTAAAAAGCCTCTTGAGGAAAGTGAAAGAGGAGAGTGAAAAAGTTGGCTTAAACTCAACATTCAGAAAACGAAGGTCATGGCATCTGGTCCCATCACTTCATGGCAAATAGAAGGGGAAACAGTGGAAACAGTGTCAGACTTTATTTTGGGGGGCTCCAAAATCACTGCAGATGGTGACTGCAGCCATGAAATTAAAAGACACTTACTCCTTGGAAGGAACGTTATAACCAACTTAGATAGCATTTTCAAAAGCAGAGGCATTACTTTTCCAACAAAGGTCCGTCTAGTCAAGGCTATGGTTTTTCCAGTGGTCATGTATGGATGTGAGAGTTGGACAGTGAAGAAAGCTGAGCGCCGAAGAATTGGTGCTTTTGAACTGTGGTGTTGGAGAAGACTCTTGAGAGTCCCTTGGACTGCAAGGAGATCCAACCAGTCCATCCTAAAGGAGATCAGTCCTGGGTGTTCTTTGGAAGGACTGATGCTAAAGCTGAAACTCCAGTACTTTGGCCACCTCATGTGAAGAGTTGACTCATTGGAAAAGACTCTCATGCAGGGAAGGAGTGAAGGCAGGAGGAGAAGGGGACGACAGAGGATGAGATGGCTGGATGGCATCACCGACTCGATGGACATGAGTTTGAGTGAACTCTGGGAGTTGGTGATGGACAGGGTGGCCTGGCGTGCTGCAGTTCATGGGGCTGCAAAAAGTCGGACACGGCTGAGTGACTGAACTGAACTGAACTGAACTAGTCACTAAGTTATTGTTCCACAAAGTACAGCTTTGGTGCATAACAGAAGGAGGTTTTACATTTTCTGAGCACTACTTTCAACCAGAGTGTGAGAGGCACAGCATTCGGAGGGGCTCATGGACTACTTTATGGATCCCAGGTGATTGCAGAATGGTCTTTCAACTGGACAAGTCGTAAAAATAAGTCACACGAACTGACTAACTGTTGATAGTCCAGAGAGCCACCTAGGAGAAAGATGAACAAAAAACAGCCAGGAAGAGTAAAGGTAACAAGATAGGTCTTGAAGGCTTGTGGGACTGGAAGGTAAAGGCTCCAGGGGAAACCACAGCCAAAGGAAAGCAACAGTTGAGCTAACTTGCAGGCACTGGTTCTGATTACAAAGCCAAACTCTCCAGATGCCAAACCTAAAACAAAGGAAGAGAAGCAAAGTAGTGGAAGAAAGAAGTAACAGGAAGGGAGGAGGGCAGGAAGCTAAAGGTAAGGGGCCACGGGCTGCACAGGGGGTAGAGACCCTGCCAGGGTGGCACAGGTCAGGGCCAGTCATGGCTCCCAGCAGAGCCAGGCTTCAGGACGGGAGGGTGAATAATGGCTGAACCACGCCAGCATCCCAAGGCATCAGTGCATCACTGAGGTTCTGTAACAATGACCTTGAGTCACCCAGAGCTGCAAGGCTCATGCACAACCTGCTTTCTTTTCTGAGTCAGGAAAGTATAACATTTCAGGAAGATACGTGTCAAAAAAGAGTCATAAGGTAAGATTTCAAAAACTCCCTCCTTAAAGGAAAGAGATGTTAGCTTTCTGAAACAAAACAAAACAAAAAACACTCATTTCCAGACCATATTCAGTAAGGAAAGCCATACTCTACTATGAACCTCATGATGTATAAGGGGTAGTGCAGGTCAGTGCTTTTACTGAGCCTTTTCATAGTCCTGAACTGTAGTTGGTTCCTCTAGATTTCCCTCTGACTGAGTATAAGATTCTGAATTATCCTTGCACATACATGACAGTATCTGATCCCTGGAACAATTATTTTTATGATGTTGGGGGGTGAGGTAGGGCAGTGAAAATCTGATTTTTTTGGGGGGGGTCTGTTCAAGTGTTAATGGAAAAGTAGGGAAAGATGCATGAGGCTAACAAGCAGGTTTTATGAGGTCAGACACCAGAATCCTCTGAATACTGAGCTGATTGTCTCAAGGGGTGATAATGACTTCCCATATAAAAGAATTAGAATGAAAAAACTATACATGTCTTAGAATAAAGGCAATTTAATTCAGACACATCTCTGGGATCTTGCTTCACAAATTTTCTCTTTTAAAGCTTGACTGCACTTCTCAGGAAATGTTCCTGAAGGAAGTGTGCCTGAAAGTTGTCCCAGAAATGGAGGGCCATTGCCTCTGGAGTAGGTCCACGTTTACCAGTGGTGGCAGTGCTTCAGGCCTTGTTCCCAGGCATCAATAACTTTCTTTGAAAAAATACACTCATGTGCTAAGGCTGAACAGTGGTGATTTTTGAGCAGTTAGAAAAGAAAGCTGTTATATATTTAAGTTTGCTTCTGGAATTTTCAAGTTTTCTACAGTACATATATATCAAAACTGTAATAATGCAAAGCTCATTATAAAAAGAACTATGTCCAAGCCATTGGGATACAGTTCATCACACAGAGGTTGGTGTACAATTTGCTTGTTGTTGTTCAGTCACTAAGTCGTGTCCAACTCTTTGTAACCCAATGGACTGCAGCATGCCAGGCTTCTCTGTTCATCATCAACTCCTGGAGCTTGCTTAAACTCACATCCATCCAGTCAGTGATGCCATCCAACCATCTCATTCTCTGTTGCCTACTTCTCTTCTTGCCCTCAGTTTTTCCCAGCATCAGGGTCTTTCCCAATGAGTCAGCTCTTCACATCAGGTGGCCAAAGTATTGGAGCTTCAACTTCAGCATCAGATCTTTTAGGATTGACTGGTTTGATCTCCTTGATGTCCAGGGGGCTGTCAAGAGTCTTCTCTAGCACCACAAGTTGAAAGCATCAATTCTTCAGTGCTCAGCCTTCTTTATGGTCCAACTCACATCCACACATGACTACTAGAAAAACCATAGCCTTGACTATATGGAGCTTTGTCAGCAAAGTGATGTCTCTGCTTTTAAAAACACTGTCTAGATTTGACATAGCTATTCTTCCAAGGAGCAAGAGTCTTTTAATTTCATGGCTGCAGTCACTGTCTACATTTATTTTAGAGCCCAGGAAAATGAAATCTGATACTGTTTCCACATTTTCCCCATCTATTTGCCATGAAGTGATGGCACTGGATGTCATGATCTCAGATTTTTGAATGCTGAGTTTTAAGCCAACTTTTTCACTTTCATCTTCATCAAGAGGCTTAGTTCCTCTTCACTTTCTGCCATTTAAGTGGTGTCATCTGCATACCTGTGGTTATTGATATCTCTCCCAGAGATCTTGATTCCAGTTTGTGCTTCATCAAGCCCAGTATTTCGCCTGATATCCTCTGCATATAAGTTAAGTAAGCAAGGTGACAATATACAGCCTTGATGTAGTCCTTTCTCAGTTTTGAACCAGTCTGTTGTTCCGTGTCTGGTTCTAACTGTTGCTTCTTGTCCTACATATTGGTTTCTCAGGGGGCAGGTAAGGTGGTCTGATATTCCCATCTCTTTAAGAATATTCCACAGTTTGCTGTGATCTACACGTCAAAGACTTTAGCATAGTCAATGACATCAAAGTAGATGCTGTTTTGGAAGGTGCTTGCTTGCTTACAATTTGCTTGCTTCTCCTAATTAATACAATGAGTTGAATCAAAGGTGATGTAATACCAGGTTTTCACAAGCTTCTCTGGTATGTTGATGCCTCTAAAATGTCTGGGAAACGTCCAACTCTAGTAAGGAGACATCACTTTGTCAATAAAGGTCCATCTAGTCAAAGGTATGGTTTTTCCAGTAGTCATGTATGGGTGTGAAAACTGAACAACAAAGAAGCTGAGCGCTGAAAATTGATGCTTTTGAACTGTGGTGTTGGAGAAGATTCTTGAGTCCCTTGGACTGCAAGGAGATCCAACCAGTCCATCTTAAAGGAAATCAGTTCTGAATATTCATTGGAAGGACTGATGCTGAAGCTGAAACTCCAATACTTTGGCCACCTGATGAGAAGAGCTGACTCATTGGAAAGATTGATGGTGGAAGGAGAAGGGGACGACAGAGGATGAGATGGCTGGATGGCATCACTGACTCGATGGCATGAGTTTGAGTAAGCTCTGGGAGTTGGTGATAGACAGGGAAGCCTGGTGTGCTGCAGTCCATGGGGTCGCAAAGAGTCGGACAAGACTGAGTGACTGAACTGACTGACTGAATAGAGGCTGAAATCTTTCAAAAGTTGGATGCCATGATCTATCTGTCTTAGTTTTTAGAGACTGCACTGACATTTAAAGGCTGGGGCTGGGAATGGGGAAGAGAAATGTGCAAATTATCTCTTGAGGGATATGTGATGGTAGCTTCAGCTTTCAGAGCGGAGCGGGGCGGGGCTGGGCACAGTCTGATTGTCACAGTAGAATGGACAGGAGGGTGGCTGCATTGTCCAGTGCTGCCCTTGAGAGTCACTTCCTCAAATTGTAAATGGACACAATAATGTTTGTCTCTGCATTCACCTTCCTCTACTGCGGTTGCAACCACTTCCACATTCTTTGTTAATAAACCAGAATGCAGAATGGAAATATTCTGGCAGGCTAGCATGGCCAATAAAAGACTTCCACGTCTCCATGTGTCCTGACCTTGAATGAGGAGATCTAGATTGGAAGAGACTGCCTCTGGAAACCAGCTCATCATGTGTGACTATGTTCTGTTGTCCCCTGTCTCAGGGGCAGCTACTGCAGACAGCTTATTTATGGTCAACTTAGGAAAAGTTAAAGCAGGAGCCAGATGCCTTTCCTGTGATCTTTTAAATTCTTCAATGTAACTACATTTCTCTGTATGATGTTATTACTTCTATGGGCTCTTACAGAACCAAAGATGATTCATAAATATGTATAAGTGAGAGCTGCTCATTAAAGGATCTTTATTAAAATTATCCTTTTGTAAGAATACTGTCATTGCTAAAATAAGTGAGATTCAAAACTGCAAAAAAGAAAAAAAGAACCAGGGAAGTTGGTAACATACTGATATTAAGTCACCTTTGACTCCATCCATTGTCTTAAACAGATTAATCTGGTTAGGAGAGGCAAGCCACTTGGATACTATCCTCCATGTTAATGAACTCTCCCACAATGGCTTGGGTATAGTTTTCTTTTTTAAAAAAATGAACTTTGTATTATTATGGTTGCGACCCCATGGAATTTTCCAGGCAAGAATACTGGAGTGGGTTGCCATTTCCTTCTACAAGGGATCTTTCCCACCCAGGGATCGAATCCCAGTCCTCCACATTGCAGGCAGACACTTTACCATCTGAGCCACAAGGGAAGCCTCCCTATTATGATTGCAATATATATGTATTATAGAAAATTAGAAAATTCAGACAAGTAAACTTAAAAAAAAACAACTTCTTAAATAAATATGGAAGTCTAAAAAATCTGAACAAATCTTCTTGGTAGGATTCAACACTTCACAACAGCCAACCTCCCAGCATGTCTTTGTGAGGTCAGGACAGAGCTGTGGGTCTCACTGTCCTGAAATCTGAGGGAGGCAGCCTGGGTTCTCTTGGCCAACACCTTAGGAACTTGTGTTGGGAAGGAAGAGACAGCCAGAATCTTTAGTGTATGGACAGCACAGGCTTTTTACATTGGAAAAATGCATATATAAAATGCATATCTTACATGCCTCGACTAGAACCCAGTGCAGCCAACCTAGGTTTTAGTCAAGGCATGTGGGATCTAGTTCCCTGACCAGGGATCGAACCTACTCCCCTGCATTGGGAGCATGGAGTCTTAGCCACTGGACCAGGAAAGTCCCTGAAAAATGTATATTTAAATTAATGGCCAGCTAGAGGCTTGTGCCAGTGAAAGAGGGTCTGGGCGGAGAATCTGAGGTGACCCAGACCTTCAGGGCAGGATTTGGCTTTCACCTTCCACTCCCTTCCAGAATTCTGATGCAGTCGAGGAGACCTGACTTTCCAGCGGTCTGGAAGAGACTACGTCCCCAGCTCTACCCTGGGAGGATGATTTAGTCCTGGGAGATGCCATAGAAGCATTATATGGACTTCCCAGGCGGCTCAGTAACGAATCCACCTGCCAATTCAGGAGACCCAGGTTCAATCCCTGGGTCAGGAAGCTCCCCTAGAGAAAGAAATGGAGCAGGGAATGGCAACCCACTCCAGTATTCTTGCCCGGAGAATTCCATGGACAGAGGAGTCTGGCGGACTACATTCCATGGGGTCACAAAGAGTTGGATACCACTGAGGCAACTGAGCACGCACACACGAGAAGCATTTTATATGCTGAAGCCATTTATTCTTTTAGACTCTTTAAAGTCTGTTCATAGTTATTGGGAAAAAATGTTACTCTCTTCCACATAACATTTTTTCCAGCCTTGTCTAAGTCACAGATTTTGCTCATTTTTCTCTCTCAAGTTTACACTGCATACAATGTGTACCATGAAAACTGCCGTAAAAACACCCAGGTTTTACACTTTGCTGACTGAAAAACAAAAATAAAATCAAAATTCAAACCAACAAAGTCATAAACAAGGCTTCTAAAAGCAACGGGGAAGTGAGAGGAAGGGGTAAGTTCAAATACTACTGCTTGATGGGGACTGTAGTAGGCACATTCGTATATAAGATTGTTTAATCTTCAGAATAACACTGTGAGGTACTATGGTCTCCTCATTTACAAGTGAGGAGAATGAAGCTCAGAGAAAGAAAGGTCACAGAAAATAAGGTCTGCTAGACAAGGGACAGGGCCAACGTTTTCAACTGCCACCTGCTTGAAATCCAAGCTCATGCCTTCTCCTCGGTGCTACACCAGTTTCCAGATGTCCTCAACCCTCCTGTACCAAAATTGTACATTTTCATTTCTTCTCACTGCCTGGAAACAAGGGGCATCATCAAGATGGCATTGTCAGGGACTTCCCACTGGAAATAAAATTCAGAGACCAGAAAGAATCAGCTGTTAGCAAGCTCAGACCAATCTATTGTTTTCTTAGGGTCTCTGCCAATCAGAATAAGAAACCATGGAGTACTACTTTGTGTATTTACCAGAAGAGGTTTCACAAGGGTGTGAAAGTAGAAGACGACGAGTCCCCCAAATAGAGCTCTTGAATCGAGAAGCTATTTCCAGCAGAATGTCAGAGCTCACATGATTTGACTGGAAAACCGCGTCAAAAACATGTTGAGAAAACATTCAAGTTCCGCTAGGGATGTTTACAAAGGCAGAGAGTTCAGAAAGGTTTTCTCTTAGATTTGTGCTTCTTTCTGAAGTTATCTTGTTGTTATGAAACACCCACATGCAACTTGATAGTAAACTGACTAAATGGAGCATTCTGAAAGAAACTGAGAGGCTTCAAAATCAAGTAAGCAAATGTGGTTGAAAGGTAAGTGCTGTTGTAGGCTTTAAAAGTAATTTTTTATATATATACTGTGAAAGAAGAAGCAAAACAAACCCAATGTTTAGGGCAGGAAAGCAGGGATCCTAATGGTGGAATGAGGTAGGTCTTACAGATGATGGGGAGGTTCTAGGGCCATGTGGTCCTGCCTCCAGCTCCTTCTCTCTCCATCTCTGAAGATGCTCAGGGAGCTCCTTGGGTGTGATTCAGGATTTTCAGGGTTTCTACCCTGTGTCCTGCTCAGAACCAGGGAGATGCATGTAATCATTGCCCTGACTCACCTGCGCACAGTCCCAGCCATGTCCCCACTGCCAGTCACATCAAGGAGCTGTATGCGAATAAAGAAGCATTTTGGACATCAAATTCTTATGCTCATGACCAGTCTCTGACCCTGGTGGGGACTGGCACCATCTCATTAATAGTCACTGCAGAAAGAATGTGTCCCTACTTCTTGGACATCTCAGGAAACTTCAGAACTTTCTCCAAGAGAGAATAAACTAGACGAGGCAAGGAAAAGGTGGGATAAGGTCACTATAAGGTTAAGTCAGGTCCTCATTAACCCCACCAGTGGGGGAAGGCCCCAGAGTGGACCATTCAGAGCTCCAACTGCTTCATTTTCAGATGAGCAAACCCAGCTCAGAAGCACAAGCACAAAGGAAGTAGTTCTCAGATGCACCACTATCTCATGCACCATTAAAATTCAGTCATTGATTGTGAGATGCATCCAAGTTTCAGAGATGGTAAACATAAAGGAAAAAAAGTGGGTGCCTTAGAATGGGTGAGACACACCAAGTCACTTACCCTCAAATGCTCAGAGCTCACTTCTTAGGATTTTTTTCCCCCTCTACTACACTCTGTAGCTCCATTCATGGACAGAAAATCCAAAGCTGAGAGCCTAGGTGACTTACTCAAAATCACTGAGCTAATAAGGAGAGAGGCAGGACTCCAGCTAGACCCAGGACCCCTTCAAGATGGTGCCCATGACTCTCTTGGACTCTTGCTCCAAGCTATTGATCTCTGGCTCTGGAAAACTAAACTGAATTCCTCTGCAGAAGATGTGCCTCTTGACTAGGTTTTACTTATGATAATATGAAAATTAATAAACTGCTGCCTTGAATACTTGCAGAGAGGTTGGCAGTAACTGGGGTGGGCATTTGCCAGTGGGGAGGACATTGCCTCTGGATTTACAGTATGCTCAGGAAAATCTACCAAGTAGGTAATCCACAGGCCTGGGGATTAAAGAGCTACTTCTTGCAGCTAGATCTGATGTTTTATTAGGTCATACTGGAATATGGGAGAGGGCTGAGAACAATTCTGTTTTTCATGAGCCTGATCTTTTCCTCCACCCCAAAGTTAGCGTGCTAAGATTCCTCCATAACTCCTGTGCCAATGAATAAATGGTGAAAGCTTAGCCTGCTTGTCACTACAAGCTCCAGGGACTGACGTGGGAACTCTTCAGCCCCAGGTGGCCCTCAACCCCCTCAGACTTGAGAAGAGGGACAAGGCCACACAAGAGGACAGCACTCCTTACAGGGCCTTTTCTGCCCAGGCTGGCATCCAGGCATAAATTAGACTTGGAAGAGAAAGATCTGGAATGTCTCATCTGGCTGGTGCTCCAGGAATCCCAGACACTGTGTACTTCCCGTTCACACACTGTCACTTTGAAGTTTAACTTAGGGAAGCAGAGCCTCTAATTCCTCACATGGGGACAAGCTTCCTTTAACTCAAAGTGTTCCAACATCTGGGTTACAGGTGAACCTAGCCCAGCGGCTGGTGTATGCAGCCTCACTTGGCTGGCCCCTGTAAGGTGCCCTGGGAACTCAGCCCACAGATCATCTCATGAGGAGGGTGCAGTGCACTGTGATCTCAAAAACAGTGGGAAACCCAACCTGTGGCTCCCTGGCCACTTTGCCGCCGGCGGCCTGTTGGCAAGGGGTTGGGGAGTGCCCGAAGAGATGGAGCCAAGGGCAGGAATAAAGGCCTGGCCTTCTCGGCAGGTATTCGGTTCCATCACTCCACTGCCTGATCTTCTGGCCTTAATTGTCTTTGCCTTCTCTGACCTTACGAAGAAAGGCAACACTCTCAGAGCTGTGCCTTCAAACAAGTTGCTGGAGAGAACATATCACTGCCCTTGAGATGCTGTTCTGACCACCAATATGGGCACTTTAGCTCTTGTGATGACACAGGAGGCTGCCTGCCCTCTCACCCTCATCTGGCTCTGAAGGAGCCCTGTGTGGGTCTGGAAGGCAAGACCCGGGTGCTGGCGCTGGATAAGATGGAGTGGCCGCTGCCTGCAGATGTGGTGTCTGCTTTATCCAGCTTTATCTGCCTATTATCCAGCAACCTAAATAATACAGCCTTCTCTGTGCTGGACTGTATTCCCTGCCCTCCTCGGGGGTCCCTGCTGGTCTGTATGTTGAGCAAGAGTTATGGTTTGTGCTTTCCCCCAAATGCCTGCAAACCCTCTTTAAGCGACCTGACATAGCTGGGAAGGTGCCCCGGACCCCCCAACGTGAGCCCCAGGGTCCGTGGGCTTGGCTTCTCTGGGCACTGCTGGAAGTGAGATGGAGTGGCAGAAGGACGTCAGATGCCCCCCATCGCCCTACCCTCTTCCTTGCCAGGAGAAGCCCTGTGTTCACATACGGTGGTGACCTTGACAACAGCCACCTGCAAGGAGAGACCTGCAGTCAAAACACAGCTTAATGCATGTCTGTACGCAGTTGAGTCTGGGTCTCTGTCTAGAATGTTATTTCTATTTTTGAACATGAACGGCTTTGCAAACAAGCTCATCCTAGTCTATAATTGGCTTACACAGCATTTCTTTTTCTGTTTTCTTTCTTTCTTTCCTCTCTCCCTCCTTTCCTTTTTTTTTCTTTTGTTCTCTCTTTCTTTCCCTTTACAAAGAAATATTTTTACAAGCGTGGCTTTCACTCCTGAGCTGTACATTAAAATCATGCAGTGATGTTATAATATTACCAACATTCAAGCTCATCCCCAGTTTCGGGTTAAGTGCTCTGAGATGGGGTGATAACACTGAAATGACAGTGTCAAAGCTCAACACACTGATTGTGTAGTTGGAGGCATTCTCAGTTCCTCACAGCCTTTCTTAAACATGGGAAAGCACCATGACTCTCGGTATGAGTGGAAACCAACAGTCCTACAGATTTGCCTGTATTTCTAGAAGACAATTTTGACACCTTCCCAAACTCAAGCTGGGTTTGACTCTGCCCAATGAAATTACACCATGTACTTTGCTACCTTTGAGTACTGAGGAGACAGAAATACATGATCAAAAGGAAAAGTTCCTTCTTTTGTACTAGAGAAAAAAAGAAAGAAAACTGGCAACAGGTAACATAAGAGACAATTGATCCTAAAGAGCCTTTTCTCTCTGTAGTCAGAGGGACCATGGCAGGGGGTGGAAGCTGGCTCCACAATTAAATATTGTTTCAGTTAATTTAAGTGTCAGTATCATTTTCCCGTCCTTTTCTTCTTCCATGTACACTGACAAACAATCAGGGTATGACAAGTGAAACTTTCAAAACTCATTTGACGTTGAGGTGGTATAGAATTCAGGAAGCATAGAAGTCTTATTACAGAAAACAGTACCCACACAGAAGATGAGGCATAAAACCAGAATAAATCGACTTTCTCATTCCTGACCTGTACAAACTTAATTATCCAGACCTGATATTTTAGTAATCTGATTTCCAAATGATGCAATGTTCTTTCCCTTAATTTTTCTTGAGACCAATGCTCTAATTTTATTTGTAGTATTTGGGGGAAAGTAAAGTTCAATGTCTAATTTTTTTCAGATCTATTTAGGGCTATTTTCCTCTGCTTTCTAGGAGACAAAATAGAGAAACAGAAATGGGATCAAATTTTATAAATAAATTATGACTGGCTTGTCCTTAAATATTATAAACTGCTGAAAAGAAATGAAGTCATAGACATAATTAATTTTATTTTGAAAGCTGGCTAAGAGGTGGCATTAAAATTAAAGAACTTTGCAAGAAGGAAAATGAAAAGAGGGTGAAAAAAACCCTGTGAAGACTGCAGAAATAATGAAACGTTTATACATTTTTTGCCTGCCTCTTCCAAGACATAAGGCTCCTGTGTTTGCTGCTCTATTCACTGGTGGGATACTTAAAAAACCACCAATGTTAGGGTTAAAGCTGACAACTTGTCACCGTGTTGCTTAATAATGGTTACATTTTGCCCAATATGCTAGCCACCGTTTCACCTTCTCCATGTATTAAAATATCCCCTAAGGGAAAAAACACAATTTCAGTAACAGCAGAACAAGAGGACCTTACAGGTAGACATAGATTTTCTTGGATTTTATGACCTTCTTTTATGTCCTTTCAGAATTTATTTAAGAGTTGGGAGAGTCAGAATGTGTTAGTTTATGAAGTTTTTTTTTGGAACTGAAACCAAAAAAAAAAAAAAAACACAACTTTGAACTTAAGTTTTCAACAGCTCGGTCCATGTGCCAATGCCAACCTCCATCAACCCTTCCCCCAAGCTCTCCCCATGACACAGTCTATCTCTCTGCAGATGGAGCTCTAAGCTGCCCCACAGCCAAAGCCAGGTGGAGAAATGGGGCTATTGTGAAGATAATTTTAGGCCAGAATACAGGCCAAAAACCAAAACTGGTTCTGCTTGATATTGCCTGGCTGTCCTCATTTCGTCACTTGGCTTTATGCGGAAGCACACTGATCCAAAACTTGCCCAAATGACAAGTAGCCATGACATTTTACACTGAGAGTAATGCAAATGGGGACTGAGCTTATTGATTTTTGCAAAGCCCTGCAGACCTGGGCATGTTAGTGCAAATAAATGTGCTGGGCCGACCCAGAGGGAAATAAAGCCCTCCTGGCCCTTGACCTCAACCATCAGATGATGGGATTCGTGTTTGCTCCGTAAGTAAAGTCCTTACATCTGTGTAAGGATCTTTTGACTGGAACAATGACTTCTGCTCTGGGAGAGAACTGCCTGATGGATTCTAGGTACCAAACCATCTGTAAAATTACAGGCCAGATTCTCAAAGCCTGTTGTCTCTAGACCCACAACCCAATCAATTTGGGAGGAAACTGGCTCATATAACATCAACCCAGAAAAGCCAATGGCCAAGATCCAGATGGTGAATGTGAAATCACAGGTGAAATCTGCTCCCAGGCCGCACTATGCCAAGACTATGAAAGAAAGTGAAAGTGAAAGTCACTCAGTTGTGTCTGACTCTTTTCGACCCCATGGGCTTTAAAGTCCCTGGAATTCTCCAGGCCAGAATACTGGAGTGGGTAGCCTTTCCCTTCTCCAGGGGATCTTCCCAGCACAGGGATCAAACTCAGGTCTCCGGCAATGCAGGTGGATTCTTTACCAGCTGAGCTATCAGGGAAGCCCCCCAAGACTATGGACGTGACTATGGATGCAACCAAATCACCTGGATAGGAATCAAGCAGGGTAAACGCTCATGATATAGCATCACTCAAATGGGAATCACATGGTGCTGGCATGACTGATGATGACAAAGCCCCTCTCAACCTAAGTCCGGAGAAGGCAGTGGCACCCCACTCCGGTACTCTTGCCTGGAGAATCCCATGGATGGAGGAGCCTGGTGGGCTGCAGTCCATGGGGTCACGAAGAGGCGGACACGACTGAGCGACTTCACTTTCACTTTTCACTTTCATGCTTTGGAGAAGGAAATGGCAACCCACTCCAGTGTTCTTGCCTGGAGAATCCCAGGGACGGGGGAGCCTGGTGGGCTGCCGTCTGTGGGGTCGCACAGAGTCGGACACGACTGAAGCGACTTAGCAGCAGCAGCAGCCTAAGGCAGGTTCCTCTGAACCCTCTTCTTGTCTTGACCTCAACCTTGGGGCCCCTCTGTGCCCTTCCTCATCCTGTCTGTGGCCTGCCTAGCCCAGTCTGGTAAAAGGAGAAGCGGGTGGCAGAGGATGAGATGGTTAGATAGTACCATTGATTCAGTGAACATGAATCTGAGCAAAATCTAGGAGGTAGCTGAGGAGAGAGGAGCCTGGCGTGCTGCAGTCCATGGAGTCACAGAGTCGGACATGACTTGGTGACTGAACAACAACAACTAGCCTAGTCTGAGCCAGAATCCTGCTAAGTCAGTTTGATGAACTACCCCTGTCCCCTTGATTTCTCATCACCTTGGATATCTGACCAAGTTCCTCATCCCTCACCTTTGGTGTACTTGGCCTGCTTTCGGCAAGATTCCTGCTAAGTTGGTTTAGTGAGAAGCCCCCTCTCCTTGATATCTCTTCTTAGTGATTTTCCGTCCATTGACCCTCTCACCCTGCTCCTTGGCTATAAATCCCCATTTGAAATTGTTATATTCAGAGATAAGCCCCATCTCTCTCCCCTGTTTCTATAGACTTGACTCCTATTTCAATGGTTTTGAATAAAGTCTTCCTCATCATTTCGACAAGTGTCAGAATAATTTTTTTTTCCCTTTAGCAGTGATGACCGTGCTGCATGAGGGAGCCAAAACCTTGACCTTTGGCAACAGGGACACTGACAACAAATGTCACTGTCTGCTTAGCAAGGAGTTTTCCTTTTCGTGATTACTTTGTTTAAATAAACTAAAAATAAACAAAAACAAAAAACTTTAGTAATTTATTTTACTTCCTTCCCCTACTAGTTTAACCAAGAGCCAACATTGACTATTTTAGTTTTGAGGTTTTATCTTTAAATAAACTGCTTATTTTGGAATAATTTTAGATTTACAGAAAGCAGTCACTATTTTAGTCATGAGGCTTTACCTTTAAATAAACTGTTTGTTCTGGAGGAATTTCAGATTTACAGAAAAGTTGCAGGAGTGTTGCAGACAACTGCCCCTTACCCCTCATCCAGTTTCGTCACTGTTAACATCCTACTTTTGGCAAAACAAAGAAATTATCATTGATATATGCCTATTAAACTTTTAATTAAAACCAATATTAACTGGGCTTTATTCGGATTTCATTCTTTTTCCATTCATGTCCTCTTTCTGTTCCAGGTACCACATTACAGTCAGTTTTGCTGTCTCCCTAGTCTCGTCTTGTCTGTGATGGTTTTCTAGTCTTTCCTTTTTCATTACCTTGACAGTCCTCAGGAACACTGGTCAGGTGTCCAGGAGAAAGGGATTTCCAGGTGGCGCTACTGGTAAAGAACCTGCCTGCCAATACAGGAGGCAGAAGAGATGTTGGTTTGATCCCTGGGCTGGGAAGCTCTCTGATAGGAGGGCATGGTGACCCACTCCAGTATTTTTGCCTGGAGAATCCTATGGACAGAGGAGCCTGGCGGGCTACAGTCCATGGGGTTGCAAAGAGTTGGACACGGCTGAAGGGACTTAGCACACGTGCACATCCAGGAGAATATCTCCCGATTCTGTTGGTCTGATGTTTTTCTCATTAGACAGAGGCTATGGGTTTTTGGAAAGAATATCACAGAAGTGTCCTTTTCATTACGCGATCATGTTTTTCGTGATTGTTCTGAGTATTGCAACCGTGGCAGCTTTTGCTAGTTAACCTTTAAGTAAGACTCTTCAAATTCCACAGCTATCCAAAGGGAAACCTACCACCCAAGGCATCAGTGAGGAATTTTGCTGAAGATTTTTCACGGTGGAAGGTGGAGGACAGTAAGCAGAAAGTGACATGGCATATAACAGAGCAAAAGGTAATGAAAATCACCACTAATAGCAGTGTTTCCCCTTTTTGCCCAGGAAATTCAACCCACGTGGCCTCTACTTGCCTGTAATCCCCTAGCTCCAACCCATCTACAGCCCAAACCTCGTCAACTCCCATCCCATGCATGTTTACACCCATCATCCTGTTCAGCAAAGGCCCTTCTGAAGACCCATCTGCACAGAAGGAACCTGGAGACAGTAGATAAGAAATAATTTTTTTTTCAATCACAAATAGCTGTTCTTCTTTTCCACAAAAGAAAGTTAAAAACAAGTTTTTTTGTACCTACAATCTGTCAGACAAGAAATGACTTCCACACAATATCCACTCATTCACAATGAAATGGAGAGTTGAGCAAATTGTCTTGGCCCTGGTTTCGGGGTAGGCGGGGGTGGGGGGTGCGGTGTAGAGGTGGGAGGGGGTGGGATGAGTGAGTAGGAGCTTTCGTTTTCCTAAATATTCAATATTGGCTTTTTTCACAGTCACGTTTACAAGGCAACCACAAATTCACTCATTACTTTGCTTTTGTTGTTTGTCAGTCACTCTCAGCTATGTCCCAGCTAGTCTTCAGGCAATATCACCCCTAAACCATCCACTGAAGGAGAAGCTACATAGAAATCTCAGTAGGACTCACTCAACAATTATTCCTTGTTTTTAGTTGCTAAACCAGTTGGTAGCTAACTGGTATGCTGCTTTTATTTCATTTATGTTGTAATTCAATAGATATTTTCTAAGCTCCAACACAGTGCCTGGGACTGGACTAAAGCTTCACAATAAAACAGAAACAATCCCTACCCTCATAGAATCTACAGTCTGAGGAGATCGATATTAAACAAATAATCATGAAATGATGTGTCATTTCAAACTATGAGCAGATGACAAGAATCATAAAGAAAATATCAAATAAAGATGCAATGAGATCTACTTTGTGTGTGTGTGTGAGAGAAGAGAGAGAGAGGGTGTGTGTATGTGTGAGAGAGAGAAAGTGTGTGAGAAAGAATATGTGTGTGTGAGAGAGAGAGTGTGTGTGTGTGAGTGTGTGAGAAAGAAGGTATGTGTGTGAGAGTGTGAGAAAGAGTGTGTGTGTGAGAGAGAGATTGTGTGTATGGGAAACAGTGTGTGTGTGTGAAACAGTGTGTGTGAGAGAGAGAGTGTGTATGTGTGAGAGAGAGAGTTTGTGAGAGAGATTTTCAGGGAGTGGGGAGATGCTAGTTTGCTTTTTGAGGGTGGAGGTCAGGGAATGTTTATCTGAGGAGTAGCTTTTGCAGGAGATCCTAGTGGCTCAGATGGTAAAGAATTTGCCTGCAGTGTGGAAGACCCAGGTTCGATCCCTGGGTCGGGAAGACCCCCTGGAGAAGGGAATGGCAACCCATGCTAGTATTCTTGCCTGGAGAACTCCAAGCACAGAGGAGCCTGGCGGGCCACAGTCCATAGGGTCACAAAGAGTCAGGCACGACTGAACGACTAACACTTTCATTTTCAAGGAGTGAGTAAGAATGAGCTAAACCGACTGAAAATCACAGTTCAGGCTGAAAGGGGAGCCTGAAGGAATTCTAGAACCGCAGACAATAGTGTGTTTGGAGCACAGAGTTCAGCAATCCTGCAGGCCAAGAGAAGACTGAGTTCAAGATTGTGAACGCCCTTCTGCATGCAGGGCGTGATGGCAAGTACTCAGGATGCCAAGAGTTAAGGACCTCTTCCACTTCACAGTAGAGCACTGTGAGACCTAAGAATAAGTCAGTGCTAGTGACGCAGCAGCAGCAGCAGCAGCAGCTGACCTGCCCATGCCTCCCTCAGCTATGCACCCTGCCCCTCCTTGACCTGCCCAAGGCTCAGGAAGGAAGAGAACCAGGCTGCAAACCTTCAGGTCAGCTCCCGGACACCACATGCCACTCCTCACCAGGGTCTGCAACAGAGAAGGGCTGAAGCTTCTGTCCACAGAGGAAAGAAAGAGCTATATTTGTAGACCACGTACCACAAGAGGCCCCCAGCAGATCTGCCTCTGAGTTTAAGGATGACTATACCGGTTGTTGCAAGGACTTCTGTCTGTACCTGATCATCTCTCTTCAACCAATGACTTGCTAAGTGAGTTGTTCAATCACCTTAGTGTTCCAAGGATAAAGAATTTAGGCTCATATTTTATAAATACTAAAAGACGGTCTTTGTTGACACTTTGTTTTAACCACCAGGCAAAGTGACAACAACGACATCAATGATACTCCAGTACAACTACAACAAAAAGGTACTAGTTATGAAAACAGTGGTCTGGGCATTTTGTTCTAAATGAGCTGTTGCCAATACATAGAGTTTCCCATTAGCATGTGTCAAAATCAGGGACTAAGACATCTGTCAGTGAGTTATGGATTATTGGGGATCTAATGGGTACAGCATGTGTATGAGGAAAAAAGGAGCAGAAATGTACATGGTGGGGAAAAGAGGGGTGGCTGATGATGACACCAGAAACCAGGAAGCTTAGGCAACAGACATTATACTTTCTTAAGTGGAGAGAACAATCTGACCAAACTTCAGGATGATAAGAGCCTGGCCCGAGGAGGCCAGAAGACCTGCTGGGTTCTACTGCTAAGTCTTTTTAGCTGTGTGAACCTGGGAAAGTCAGTTTTCCTCTCTGAGCCTCCATTTCCATATTTGAAAAATGGTAGTGGTGGGGGTGGGGGTGGGGGGTGGGGGAAGAACGAGGAAAGTTTATATCAATCTCTAGAGTTCCTTGCACATTAAACATTCTATGATTTCATGACTCTGCACCTTTGCTGTCTTACACAGTAGTATTTGAAGTTAATAAAATCAAACAAAAAGCTCAGTTTCTCAGCTACACTGGTCACATTCGAATGCTCAAGAGCCAGATGCAGCTAATGGCTAATGAACTGGCTGGTGCAGAAGGAGACTTTTTCCATTTTCACAGAGAGTTTTACTGGACAGCCCAATAAAACTCTTTTTTTGAAAGACACTTGAGAAGTCTAATACGAACACTATTCACATTTTCAGTTATTGATTTTATTGTAAAATTAATGATTGCTATGATGGCTACAGCTACTAAAAGTAGACATTTACTGAGCCCTACTACTGCTGGAATTGTAGCAATTAGGCTATTTTTATTTCAACCCCACAACTCTCTGAGATAGGTACTGTTAGTTTCTTCATTTTATAAATGAGGAAAACAAGATTCAGAGTGGTAATGTGCGTTGTTCGGAGCCACATCTGAGAAGTGGCAGACCTAGGCCTGAGTCTTTTGTCTGTTGTCATCCAGACCCCTGACGTTTCACCCTGGCCCCAGTTTTGATCTCTGGTCTTGCTGTTTTATGGCCAGGCCTCATGGATTCCTCACAACTCCCCTGTTGTGGATACAGGGCCTTTGCACATGCTTTGTCTAGCATGCTCTCCATCTCCTCCTTTCCTTTGTTTATAAATTTCCTATTTATCTTTTAAAAATATCTAGATATTATTGCTACTTTTTTATCTGGCAAAAGTTACCCTGTCTGCTTTGTTTACATTACACTCCATTCATACCTCAAACATGGAACCCACCATACTGTATTATAGTATCTGTTTGAAAGTCTGGTCTTCCACCAGATGGTTAGTGCATTCAAGATGAAGTGCGTGCCCAGTACTTTCAGTTTAAAAAAAGGTGTTGAGTCAATGCTTGCTAAATGAAAATGTCAAAATCTCTAAGATTGAATCACCACTTCTCTCAACTGCTTCCGCTTACCCTGATTCATTCCACTTTCCCTGGCACTTGCGGTTTAGATGCATTCCCTATCTGCATGCAGAGGGCTCCAGGGCCTTCAGCCAGGGAGCAAAGATAAATACGAATACACACACATATATAGTCATCTTGCAGACAAGTAATTCTTCCCAAGTCTCTCTGTAAGCAGATTGTCACCTACCAGCAAGGAAATACTGACACTTCCCACCAGTTCTGGTGAAATTTTGTCCACATGTTCCACCACACACCAGGACTGGGCAGTGCCCTGGGCAACCTGCTTATGGCAACAGAGGCCATTCAGAAATACTGCAGGCCAACGTGGTGCAGCTTGACTGTTGTCTTGTTTCAACCCTTCCCCAAAGCAACAGGACATCAGCAGCATTATAAAGTGAAATTAAAAGTATTTACAAGGGTCTTGTTCAGTTGCTAAGTCTTGTCCGACTCTTTTTGACTCTCATGGACTGCAGCACGCCAGGCTTCCCTGTCCTCCTCTATCTCCTGGAATTTGCTCAAACTCATGTCTGTTGAGTCGGTGATGCCATCCAACCATCTTGTCTTCAGTCGTCCCCTTTCTCCCCTCTCCTCAATCTTTCCCAACATCAGGGTCTTGATGCACAGATAAAAAGACACCTGGCCACCCCACACCTTCTCCCTGGGACCGGAACAGCACCACCCTACTCCCTGCCCTGAAGCTACTCACACCAGACAGAAAATGGAAGAAAGTTACTCCTGTCTTCCTTGTCCTCTAAAATCATACTGGCACCTATATTGACAGTCATCTTTTTGCTTCTACATTTTAAAAAGACCTGAGTTAGGTCAAAATCTAAAGTTAAAAAATCTAAATCTAAAAAAAAAAAAAAAGAAGAAGAAAAAGAAGAAATAAAACCCCCTAATTGATTTACTAAACTAAGAATTGTTATCAGAACAAAGTGTAGGAAGAGAAACATTATTTAATGAAGACCTCCTGTATATCTGTATTGTTCTGGGTAAATTAATCTTATAAGTCAACAATTCTAAAAGATAGGTTTTGTTAAGTGAAAGTCACTCAGTTGTGTCTGACTCTTTGTGACCCCATGAATAGTCCATGGAATTCTCCAGGCCAGAATACTGGAGTGGGTTGCGGTTTCCTTCCCCGGGGGATCTTCCCAATCCAGGGATCAAACCCAGGTCTCCGCAGATTCTTTACCAACTGAGCTACCAGGGAAGCCCTAAAAGATATGTTTAGTGATCATGTTTTACAGCTGGAAATATGGAAACCCAGGAAAGAAGCTGCTGAATAATCCAAAAGAGTATGGGTTTAATAGCCGAGAGATCTGGGTTCAAATTTGGAATCCATTATCTCTGTGGCTCTGGAGGAATGATTGGACCTCCTCAAGCCTCTGTTTTCTCATTCAGAAGTAGAAACCAATAGCACCAACCTTCCAGGGCTGTTGTCAAGTTGGATAAGAAAATGTGTATAAGGTGCCTAAACATGATGGCAAGCATCTTACTGGGTTTCATGTTAGTTTCCCGTCCTCTTGGCTTGTCGCCAAAACAGCAGGGCTGGAGTTCAAAAGCGGGATCACAGGACCCAAACCAAGCTCTTTGCATGTCTATAATGAGAACATTTTGGAGTTGCTGATCTACCTCTGCAGTGACAAAATCAAACTAGTTGAAGTTGAGATGTTCTTACCTTTGTACTGGCAAAACACTCTATTGTTTTATATATCTATGTCCAGATGTAAATCTTTCAAAAGTCAAAATCGAAACAAATAAATCATGCATTTCTCCAGTGTATTATAATGTGCCTTCAGTACAGCCTGATCACAAAAATACCTCTTCCAGCCACTTAACATCATATAACTATTTAGGAAAAAGGTTTAAAATTGGCAGAAGATAATAGAACAATTATTGGGTTTCAGTGCCTATTGAATTTGCAAAAGGTAAGTAACACATAAGGAGAAATAACAGCTTTTCTTGTCCTAAATCTCTCTCATAGTCTCCCTGTTTTGAAGTAGGCTCTGTTTGCTTTTAGAAAAAAAAAAATGTAAGTCCACAAAAAAAGTTCTTGCAAAAAGGTGTTGGCTGCGTTTAGAACTGGGGAGGAGTTTAATCTTGCTATTTTCTTGCTGGTTAGAGATATATTTGTCCTTTGCTTGGTATGCAGAAAGATTCTGAACTTCTAGAAACATTCTTCAAATCTACACTCCAGGGAACACTCTGCTTATTTTACCATAGAATTTATTTTGCAGACAGCTTCTCCAGTGCTTAAGTCTATGAAAATGGTCTGACCTGACGACATATGTCCCAGCAAGTGTACCCATCGCTTATATCCAATGCCATGAGAATATTGTAGAAACAGCTGTGCTGCCACAAACAGGTGCAGAGTTGGAGTTCTGAGATCAGCACTGCTTTCTGGCTCTGCCCCTTTCTCCGTGGCTTTGGACATGTCATCTCACTTCTATGAGTTTTGATTTTGCTCGTCTGTATAATGGGGGTACTGGCTGACTTCCACGAACTTGTGAAGACTGGGCAGCATTTTGTACCTGAAAGCTCTGTGGAATCCACAAGATGGATGTTTTTGTTTGAATTAAGGAGCAGGAGCCTAAAGAGCTGTATGCTCAGGGCAGGATTTTCCATTTTTAGACTGAAATTCATATTAGCCACTAGTCTAATTCATTCTGGATCCATTTTTGAGGGAGAGGTGGGCAGCTAGAGTTTGGAGACCTTAAGTAACCTAAATGGCTTCTGAAATACTGAGCCGCATGCATTAAAATGTAGCTTTTATGACAGTCTACATAACACACTGTAACGGAAAGAACACCAGCCTAGGAAGTGAAAACACCCAAGGTTCACTCCCCAGGCTCTCACTGAGCATCTCAATGACACATCTCTAAGCCATACTGTTTTCTCCACCTGACATCTTTAGCCTTAATTTGAAAGGACAGTCTCCACCTTCGTGGGTGACCCAAGGTGAGGTGAATGCATGCAATAATAATCTGTACTGAGGAAGTCACAGTCCAAATAAACATGAGCCAATGCTACCAACAGTCATGTAAGGATACCCTTAAACACCAGACCACCCCTAGGAACCTTATGAACTGTCAAAGAAAGAATAAAGCTTTAAGGGCTAATTGAATCACAGACTGAAAATTAGACCCTCTTAAATCTATTGGAGAGCCAGAGTTCAAGTACGGGATACAATCTCTGGATTGTCTCCCAACAAAAAAAAGGCATGTAAATTCATCCATGCAGTGTTGGATATGATGTTTTGTGACTTTCCTGGAACTCATTTATGGATCATCTAAGTTTGATAGATCTCAGGTTTAAAATCTGTTTTAGATCATAAAGAAAAGATACTAAAACTCATCTCATTTAATCCTCTTATTTATCAGTGGCCTTATCATAAATATTAGACATGGTTTAAAATATGTTATGTTGCTTTTTTCTGATTTTAAAAATCAACATTAGGGTACAGAGAAAGCTCAGTTATTTGGACCGTTTTATATACCAGAATATTTCATTTGTCATCCCTGTTAAATCAAGGCCAGCTTATGCATATCTTATCTATTTTCCATACCATAAATTGAATTTATACCTTGAAATGATGTTGTGTAGTAAGGAAGCACAGATTGAATTAATCCAATGTCCCATTGAAAGCCAAACTGCTAATGCTTTCAGAAGGATATTTTATCCACTTGGACTTATACCTAAATTCTGAGATGCATTTTGATCTAACTGCTAATCAGGTTTCCCAAATTGACACAGCTCCTAGCTAATTGCCTATGTTCTGCCAGATTCCTCATCAAAAATAAAAATCAAGTGTTGCTGAGGTCTGATGCTAAGAAAAGTGCATTTTTATAAAAATAAAATCAAGAAAACGTGTGAACAATATAATCTGCATGTTTCGGAGTCCGGGTAATGAGACCAACGTTCCAATTGCAGATGGGGAGTTGGTGCCTATTTTTTATTCTGCGCAGCCAGCAGAAATGGTTCTTTTGCAGGTGCAGTGGATTGGTTATGTTTTCTGAACACGATGCTAGAACAGGCTATCAGCGTCACAAATGAAAAGAAAATGGGCAGGTAGAACGGCTGCATTTACAGCAAGTCCTGATCGACACATTGCTTGCTGTGTGATTTCTACATAGCAGTTTTTTGTTGTTGTTGTTGGACGTTATGAGTCAAACAAGGTCAAATTTGGGTTGTTAGAAACCTGGCACTAAGTGCTCAGCAAAGAACATAGGTGCCCTTCCATATCCAAGCTGTTACTGTCAATAAAGTTTGATCAGAATGGTTCGGCACAGCTCTATAGAAGATAAATGATGTCATTTTGGCTAGACTTGACGAAGTACAACTGGCACATACCAAGGAACCTGTGTCCCTAATTCAAGTTTTATGTGCCTTCCTAGAAACCCAGCTCTAACTAAGTCCAAGAGAATTGGATGTTTTCCTAGAATTTCTGTCCCTTCATACATCATCGTAGAAGGCTTTGGGGTTTTCCTAGGTAGTTCTTGTTTTGTTTTATTTTTTTAGTTGAAGCATAGTTGATTTACAATGTTATGTTAGTTACTGCTGTACAAAAAAGTGATTCAGGTACACATATACATACATATATATACTATATTTTTAAAATATTCTTTTTCATTAAGGTTTATCATAGAGGACTGAATATAGTTCTCTGTGCTCTACTAGGACCTTGTGGCTTATCCATTCCATGTATAAAAGCTTACATCTGCTAACCTGAACCTCCCACTCCATCTCTCCCTCAACCCCTCCCCCTTGGCAGTCTATTCTCTATGTGGGTAATTTTGTTTCATAGATATATTCACTTGTGTTATATTTTAGATTCCACATATAGGTGATATCATGGGCTTCCCAGGTGGCTCAGTGGTAAGGAATCTGCCTGCCAATGCACGAAGACGCAGGAGATGTAGGTTTGATCCCTGGGTGGGGAAAATCCCCTGGAGGAGGAAATGGCAACCCACTCAGTATCCTTGCTTGGGAAATCCCATGGACAGAGGAGCCTGGTGGGTTGAAGTTCATGAGGTCACAGAGTCGGACATCAATGAGCATGCACACACACGCACGCACACACCAAATGCCATATGGTATTTGTCTTTCTGACTTGTTTCACTTAGTATGATAATCTCTAGCTGCATCCATGTGGCTGCAAATGGCATTATTTTATTCTTTTTTATGGCTGAGTAGTATTCCTGGGTAGTTCTTACTTACACAGTGAATGATCTCTTTCTACTAATTCAAGAAGAATTTATGGTGGATATTGAGCCTTAGCACTTCAGAAGATATATTGCAGAGCCCCTCCCAGTTTCGGTCATGTATTCTCATGCAGCAGCCATACCACCTTCAGGGAGGAGGTTTCGAGGTGGCCAGTTACTATATAGTTGCTTGCGTGCATGCTAAGTCGCTTCAGTCAAATATGACTCTTTGAAACCCTATGGACTGTAGCCCACCAGGCTCCTCTGTCCATGGGATTCTCCAGGCAAGAATACTGTAGTGTGTTGCCATTTCCTTCTCCAGGGGATCTTCCCTATCCGCCATTGTTGGCCTCCAAATCAGCCAGCCTGACTTGCTAAGGGAGGCAAGCTGTTTCATTAGACATGACCCACTTTCCTTCCTTCTCCTATCAGGGCCAGAGGTTTGAGTTCTATCAGGGTTTGAGTCCCAGATGGCTCATCTGCTTCTTTCAGTCAGCTGTCTCTGGAGGGACCAGGATGCTTTCAGATGTCAGTGCAGTGGGGATCACTTTTCAAACTTTCATGTTTCTTGCCATTTCTTTCACTCTGGAAGAATTATCCTGAAGTCCAATCTTCCACGGAAAAGTGTGGTCACTCCAAACATGCACCCCAAACCAGATACATGAGCTGGTTGACTGGCTCACCCCTTATATAACCTCAGATTTCCTGATTAACTCCTTTAATCTTAATTGTTTTAGAAAAAATTCAAAACTTGTAAAGCTCTTTACTCCTAGTCTCTTGGGCACTGACACTGGGTCCCAGGCTGTCTGACCACACTGCTTTGGCACAACAATGGCTCTCCCTGGGATTTTAAAAATATAATGAGACTGTTCTTTAGCTTTGTAACTTTTTATCTCAGCATGAACTCAGCTCTCATCAAGGAGCTCTGTTTATAGTGTCAGAACTTTAAAAAGTTATTTTTTATCCCTTTAAGAATAAACCAAATCAATAAAGGCTTTAAACAGTAGACTCTTAATTTTCTTAGACTACTTCTCTTGCCTATATAAGCAAAACTATCTAAGTAATTAAATCTCCTATAAGTAATATTATGTTTCTTCCCAGAGGAAAAAGTTCCCAATGTGGATTTTCACTTTGATTTACAAGGAAAGCTATGATTTAAAAAAACATTGAATAGGCAGCCACAGAACCAAATAAATGTCCATGGAATTCTCCAGGCAAGAACACTGGAGTGGGTAGCCATTCTCTTCTCCAGGGGATCTTCCCAATGAAGGGATCACACCCCGGTCACCACATTCCAGGCAGATTCCTTACAGTCTGAGCCACCAGGAAAGCCAATAAATGTCCGTGTTTTACCAACTAATATCCTAGTTACTAATCAGAAGACATGGATGTACATAATTAGGGTCTTGGGGTGGTGGTTGTTTAGTTGCTAAGTTGTATCTCACTCTTGCAACCCCATGAACTATATAGTTGGCCAGGCTCCTCTGCCCATGGGAATTTCCACAAGAATACTGGAGTGGGTTGCCATGCCTTCTCCAAGGAATCTTCCTGATCCAGGAACTGAACCTGTGTCTCCTGAATTAAAGGCAGATTCTTTATCGCTGAGCCATCAGGGATGCCTGTGACTGTTGAATGTATAGGATAATTTGCTATTTTATGGAGACAAAGTGTTGAATTTTAGATACTACAGAAAAAAAATGAACCCGCTGAACATTAATTTTCCCTGAAAAAGACATTCTTTCTATGCTACTTGGTCTCTTCCTTTTAAAATTCTTCTAAATATTTTAGACAGGAAGGAAGCAAGCAAGAAAGGAGGGAAGCACACATCCTACCCACAAATACACACATTATACACACATACACAGACACGTACACACTCTTCATGCTGAGAGACAGAAATCCACTGTTCTACAGTGTCACAATTTCCACATTTTCCCATGAAAGAGTCCAGTGACCTCCTATGTCCTACATCCAATAATATGGCGGTCGCCAACCCTTTTGGCACCAAAGACTGGTTTTATGGAAGACATTTTTTTCCATGGACCATGTTGGGAGTGTTGGTTTGGGGATGATTCAGGAGCATTACATTTATTGTGCACTTTATTTCTGTTATTATTCCATCAACTCCACCTCAGATGATCAGACATTAGATCCTG
This sequence comes from Ovis canadensis, assembly GCF_042477335.2. NCBI lineage: Eukaryota > Metazoa > Chordata > Mammalia > Artiodactyla > Bovidae > Ovis > Ovis canadensis. The sequence goes on along the minus strand of NC_091250.1, from coordinate 106,491,266 downwards.
GGGGCTGGGGAATCCCTGAAATAATACATTACTTAGAACTGAGGAAAAGAGCCTTTTTAGGGACAGAGGAGCCTGGCCGACTATAGTTCATGCGGTCGCAAGAGTCAGACACAACTTAATGACTAAACCGCCACCACCACAACAGCCCTAATTATGTACATCCATGTCTTCTGATTAGTAACTAGGATATTAATTGGAAGAACTTGGACATTTATTGGGCTTCCCTGGTGGCTCAGATTGTAAGGAACCTGCCTGGAATATGGTGACTGGGATTCGATCCCTGCTTCGGGAAGATCCCCTGGAGAAGAGAATAGCTACCCATTTCAGTATTCTTGGGGATCTTTAGGGAGTGGATCTTACCCTCTCTGCACAGAGGAAAGGTGTCATATCTCTGAGCAGTGAGCTTCACCACAAAAAAGCAGAATCTATTCTCATCTCCTGCAACCTTTTGCTCTTTCTCTTCTCTTCCTGACTCTACCCCAGTCACAGTGCTGCAAATAATACCGTATAAAACATGGCAGAAAAGAAGGGAAACAGTGCCCTCAAGATCCACCGCATACCTCTCAGATAGTACACAGGCATGCATGCGTGCATGTATAGTCTCTAAGACACGTCTGACTCTTTGCAACACCATGGACTGTAGCTTGCTAGGCTCCTCTAGCCATGGGACTGCCCAGGCAAGAATACTGGAATGGGTTGCCATTTCCTTCTCCAGGGGATCTTCCTGACACAGGGATTGAACCTGTCCGTGTCCCCTGAATCTCCTGCATTGGCAGGTAGAGTCTTCATCGCCTGACTTATCAGGGAAGCAAATATTACACATGCCCTATGAGCCAAATCAGAATGTTCCTGAAGCATCTAGCGTCCTCTCACAGCCAGCAGACTGGCTGAGTAAGTTCTGAGTAAGCAGAAGTCTGATTGCTAAGAACAACCCATTTTGTGTAGGCTCTAAGGAGAGTTGTTAAAAATCTCATTAAAGTAGACCTTTGGTTTTCAATGAGCCTGTTAAGTTTAGAAATATGTGAAGGCATTTCCTCCCTCCTTCCTTTCTTCCCTTCATTAAAAAAAAATATTTTTCTTTTATTCTGCTTGTCACTGCCTGTGGGGTACTATTGTTATTTAGTAGTCAGGGCTGAGGGAGGCTGTCCCCATAGTATATCCCCCTTCAGATGCACAGAGCAATCTGGTTGGAAAATGGCTGATTCAAATAGTCTCAACCTACCTTCTACCATCTAGGGTAATAAATAAATAAGTAGGTAAACAAGTAACTGAAAAATACAAGCTGATAGCAGTTGCTATCTTGAATAAAAGTGTGTGTCTAGTTGCTCACTTGTGTCCGACCGTTTGCAACTCTTTGAACTGTAGCCCACCAGGCTCCTCTATCCCTGGGACTCTCCCTGCAAGAATACTGGAGTGGGTTGCCATGCCTTCCTCCAGGGGATCTTCCTGACCCAGGGATTGAAACTGCATTTCCCGTGTCTCCTGAATTGCACATTACTCTACCTGCTGAGCCGTCAGGGAAGTCAGACTTGTATTAATAATTGATAAAGTTTTAACTGCTTCTTTTATCAGTGGAGGAGGGTCTTTCATGAACATGGCTTAGATGTGAAAATACTTTAGTTTGAATGGATTAAATTGTGTCCCTGCAAAAAGATATGTTAAATCCCTAACTAGGGGTTATCTAGTACCTATGAATGTGACATTAGTTGGAAATCTGGTCTTGGCAGATGTACTTGAGTTAAGATGGGGCATAATGAATTAGGGTGGGCCCTAATCCAATCAAGACTGGATGACTAACGTCTTTAAGAGAAGGGAATCTGAACCCAGATTCACTTAGAGGGAAAAAGGTCACAGATCAGAGTTAATACTTTCAGAAGCCAATGAAAACCTGAATGGGCAGAAAGCCATTTCAAGGGGTTACCAGAAACTGGCAGAAGCAAGTAAGGATCCTCCCCTCGAGGCTTTGAAGGAAGCATGACCTGCTGAAACCTTGATGGCAAACTTCTAGTTTCCAAAACAGTGAGAGAAGCAATTTCTGTTGTTTTAAGCCGTCCAAGTTTGCGGTAATTTGTTATGGCAACCCTAAGACAATAGCTAATCTATATTTGTCCCAAGCGTGGTAGGTTGGCAGGCCTCCCAAGTAGCTCAATGGTAAAAGAATCTGCCTGCCAATGCAGGAGACACTGGTTTGATCCCTGGGTTGGGAAGATCCCCTGGAGAAGGAAATGGCAACCCACTCCAGTATTCCCACCTGGCAAATCCCATGGGCAAAAGAGCCTGGTGGAATACAGTCTAGGAGGCCACAAACAGTTGGACATGACTGAGTGATGAAGCATGCATGCACATGTGGTAGGCTGGCAAAGTTCAAGGAAGCAAGGCATTTGCAGTAGATTAGGGGGAATGACAATACACAGCCTTGACGTACTCCTTTTCCTATTTGGAACCAGTCTGTTTTCCATGTCCAGTTCTAACTGTTGCTTCCTACCTGCAAACAGATTTCGGAAGAGTCAGGTCAACTGGTCTGGTATTCCCATCTCTTTCAGAATTTTCCACAGTTTATTTTGATCCACACAGTGAAAGGCTTTGCCATAGTCAATAAAGAATAAGTAGATGTTTTCCTGGAACTCTCTTGCTTTTTCGATGATCCAGGAGGTGTTGGCAATTTGATCTCTGGTTCCTCTGCCTTTTCTAAAACCAACTTGAACATCTGGAAGTTCACAGTTCACGTATTGCTGAAACCTGACTTGGAGAATTTTGAGCATTACTTTGCTAGCATGTGAGATGAGGGAAACTGTGTGGTAGTTCGAACAATCTTTGGCATTGCCTTTCTTTGGGACTGGAATGAAAACTGACCTTTTCCAGTCCTGTGGCCACTGCTGAGTTTTTCAAATTTGCTGGCATATTGAGTGCAGCATTTTCACAGCATCATCTTTTAGGATTTGAAATAGCTGGAATTCCATCACCTTCATTAGCTTTATTTGTAGTGATGCTTCCTACTTGACTTCACATTCCAGGATGTCTGGCTCTAGGTGAGTGATCACACAATTGTGGTTATCTGGGTCATGAAGATCTTCTTTGTACAGTTCTTCTGTGTATTCTTGCCACCTTTTTAAAATATCTTCTACTTCTGTTAGGTTCATACCATTTCTGTCCTTTATCGTGCCCATCTTTTCATGAAATGTTACCTTGGTATCTCTAATTTTTTTTGAAGAGATCTCTAGTCTTTCCCATTCTTTTGTTTTCCCCTATTTCTTTGCACTGATCACTGAGGAAGGCTTTCTTATCTCTCTTTGCTATTCTTTGGAACTCTGCATTCAAATGGGTGTATCTTTCCTTTTCTCCTTTGCTTTTCACTTCTTTTCAGGCTTCCCTGGTAGCTCAGAGGTTAAAGCGTCTGCCTGCAATGTGGGAGGCCTGGGTTCGATCCCTGGGTTGGGAAGATTCCCCTGGAGAAGGAAATGGCAACCCACTCCAGTATTCTTGCCTGGAGAATCCCATGGACAGAGGAGCCTGGTGGGCTACAGCCCACAGGGTTGCGAAGAGTCGGACATGACTGAGTGACTTCACTTTCACTTTCTCTTCTTTTCATGGCTATTTGTAAGGCCTCCTCAGACAGCCATTTTGCTGTTTTGTATTTCTTTTTCTTGGGGATGATCTTGATACCTGTCTCTTGTACAATGTCACGAACCTCTGTCTATAGTTCATCAGGCACTCTGTCTATCAGATCTAGTCCGTTAAATCTACTTCTCACTTCCACTGTATAATTGTAAGGGATTTGATTTAGGTCATGCCTGAATGGTCTAGCAGTTTTCCCTACTTTCTTCGATTTAAGTCTGAATTTGGCAATAAGGAGTTCATGATCTGAGCCATAGTCAGCTCCCAGTCTTGTTTTTGCTGACTGTATAGAGTGTCTCCCCATCTTTGGCTGTAAAGAATATAATCAATCTGATTTTGGTGTTGGATGTCCAGTGATGTCCATGTGTAGAGTCTTCTCTTGTGTTGTTGGAAGAGGGTGTTTGTGCATTTTATGACCAGTGCATTCTCTTGGCAAAACTCTATTAGCCTTTGCCCTGTTTCTTTCTGTATTCCAAGGCCAAATTTGCCTGTTACTTCAGGTGTTTCTTGACTTCCTACTTTTGCATTCCAGTCCCTTATAATGAAAAGGATATCTTTTTTGGGTGTTAGTTCTAAAAGGTCTTGTAGGTCTTCATATAACCAGTCACCTTCACCTTCTTCAGCATTACTGGTTGGGGCATAGACTTAGATTACTGTGATATTGAATGGTTTGCCTTGGAAACGAACAGAGATCATTCTGTCGTTTTTGAGATTGCATCCAAGTACTGCATTTTGGACTCTTTTGTTGACTATGATGGCTACTCCATTTCTTCTAAGAGATTCTTGCCCAAAGTAGTATATGTAATGGTCATCTGAATTAAATTCACCCATTCCAGTCCATTTTAGTTCACTGATTCCTAAAATGTCGACATTCACTCTTGCCATCTCCAGTTTGACCACTTCTAGTGCCTTGATTCGTGGAGCTAACATTCCAGGTTCCTATGCAATATTGCTCTTTACAGCATTGGAACTTGCTTCTATCACCAGTCACGTCCACAGCTGGGTGCTGTTTTTGCTTTGGCTCTGTCTCTTCATTCTTTCTGGAGTTATTTCTTCACCAATCTCCAGTAGCATATTGGGCACGTACTGACCTGGGAAGTTCATCTTTCAGTGTCCTATGTTTTTGCCTTTTCATACTGTTCATGGGGTTCTCAAGGCAAGAATACTGTAGTGGTTTGCCATTGCCTTCTCCAGTGGACCACATTGTGTCAGAACTTTCCACCATGACCCGCCCGTCTTGGGTGGCCCCACATGGAGCCACCTGGGATAGATGAAGCACAGGTTGGAATCAAGATTTCTGGGAGAAATATCAATAACCTCAGATATGCAGATGATACCACCCTTACGGCAGGAAGTGGAGAAGAACTAACGAGTCTCTTGTTGAAAGTGAAAGGGGAGAGTGAAAATGTTGTCTTAAAGTTCAACATTCAGAAAACTAAGATCATGGCATCTGGTCCCATCATTTCATGGCAAATAGATGGGGAAACAGTGGCAGACTTTATTTTTGGGGGGCTCCAAAGTCACTGCAGATGGTGACTGCAGCCATGAAATTAAAATACACTTGCTCCTTGGAAGAAAAGCTATGACCAACATCAACAACATATTAAAAAGCAGAGACTTTGTTAACAAAGGTCTGTCTAGTCAAAGCTATGGTTTTTCCAGTAGTCATGTATGGATATGAGAGTCGGACCATAAAGAAAGCTGAGCGCCAAAGAATTGATGCTTTTGAACTGTGGTGTTGGAGAAGACTCTTGAGAGTCCCTTGGACTGCAAGGAGATCCAACCAGTCCATCCTAAGGGAAACCAGTCCTGAATATTCATTGGAAGGACTAATGCTGAAGCTAAAACTCCAATACTATGGCCACCTGATGTGAAGAACTGACTCATTTGAAAAGACCCTGATGCTGGGAAAGATTGAAGATGGGAGGAGAAGGGACAACAGATGATGAGATGGTTGGATGGCATTACCTACTTGATGGACATGAGCCTGAGTAAGCTCTGCGGGTTGATGATGGACAGGGAAGCCTGGCATGCTGCAGTCCATTGGGTCTCAAAGAGTCAGACATGACTGAGTGTCTGAACTGAACTGAGGGGGAATAAGGTTTGGGGACAGACATTCACTTAACTAGCAACCTCCACCGGGTAACGGAGAGTCAGGAAAAGGTTTTCCTTTCTATCCAGGAGAGCACACTTCCGTTTAAATTCCTCTACCTTGTGGACTATTTAAAGACAAACTTCACTGCATTCACTCAGCCAGAATGAAAACTTACTTCATAAAGATGTGCAGCGTGGTTGCACAAAGATAGCAAGCCTGGCTGGAAGTCGGTTCTAATTCCTTCCAGAGTTCCTGTGCTGACATGTAATGACACGAAGTAGGCTAACTGGATCCCCTCTCCTTTCTGTGCTTCCTCTGGGGCCTTTTGGTGTTCAGCGCATTCACAATGACTTGAACTATACAACTCCTTACCTGGGTGGTGGCCCAGATTTTCTCCACTATCACAGGTAGCTGTCCTCAGGGCACTTCCTCAAGCTCTGTTCTCATCTATACACTAGGGTGTGGCAATATGGTGATCTTCTATTTCTATCATGCTGTCTCAAGTTATTAGCTGGAATACTTGTAAGAAGACAGTTATTGTATCATCTAATGTTTGGTCACCCAGTGAACACCTAATTGAAATGAGTAAGATCGAGTGATCAATCAATCAAGAAAATTATTTAATCTATTATTTTTCAAAACGATGTGTTTATTTATTACAGTTCAGTTCAGTCACTCAGTCATGTCCGACTCTTTGTGACCCCATGAATCGCAGCACGCCAGGCCTCCCTGTCCATCACCAACTCCCGGAGTTCACTCAGACTCACGTCCATCGAGTCAGTGATGCCATCCTGCCATCTCATCCTCTGTCGTCCCCTTCTCCTCCTGCCCCCAATCCCTCCCAGTATCAGAGTCTTTTCCAATGAGTCAACTCTTCTCATGAGGTGGCCAAAGTACTGGAGTTTCAGCTTTAGCATCATTCCTTCCAAAGAAATCCCAGGGCTGATCTCCTTCGGAATGGACTGGTTGGATCTCCTTGCAGTCCAAGGGACTCTCAAGAGTCTTCTCCAACACCACACTTCAAAAGCATCATTTCTTCGGCGCTCAGCCTTCTTCACAGTCCAACTCTCACATCCATACATGACCACAGGAAAAACCATAGCCTTGACTAGATGGACCTTAGTCGGCAAAGTAATGTCTCTGCTTTTGAATATACTACCTAGGTTGGTCATAACTTTTCTTCCAAGGAGTAACCATCTTTTAATTTCATGGCTGCAGTCACCATCTGCAGTGATTTTGGAGCCCAAAAAAATAAAGTCTGACACTGTTTCCACTGTTTCTCCATCTATTTCCCATGAAGTGATGGGACCGGATGCCATGATCTTCGTTTTCTGAATGTTGAGCTTTAAGCCAACTTTTTCACTCTCCTCTTTCACTTTCATCAAGAGGCTTTTTAGCTCCTCTTCACTTTCTGCCATAAGTGTGGTGTCATCTGCATATCTGAGGTTATTGATATTTCTCCTGGCAATCTTGATTCCAGCTTGTGTTTCTTCCAGCCCAGCGTTTCTCATGATGTACTCTGCATAGAAGTTAAATAAGCAGGGTGACAACATACAGCCTTGATGTACTCCTTTTCCTATTTGGAACCAGTCTGTTCCATGTCCAGTTCTAACTGTTGCTTCCTGATCTGCATACAAATTTCTCAAGAGGCAAGTTAGGTGGTCTGATATTCCCATCTCTTTCAGAATTTTCCACAGTTTATTGTGATCTACACAGTCAAAGGCTTTGGCATAGTCAATAAAGCAGAAATAGATGTTTTTCTGGAACTCTCTTGTTTTTTCAGTGATCCAGTGGATGTTGGCAATTTGATCTCTGGTTCCTCTGCCTTTTCTAAAACCAGCTTGAACATCAGGAAGTTCATGGTTCACGTATTGCTGAAGGCTGGCTTGGAGAATTTTGAGCATTACTTTACTAGCATGTGAGATGAGTGCAATTGTGCAGTAGTTTGAGCATTCTTTTGTATTGCCTTTCTTTGGAATTGGAATGAAAACTGACCTTTCCCAGTCCTGTGGCCACTGCTGAGTTTTCCAAATTGGCTGGCATATTGAGTGCAGCACTTTCACAGCATCATCTTTCAGGACTTGGAACAGCTCAACTGGACTTCCATCACCTCCACCAGCTTTGTTCGTAGTGATGCTTTCTAAGGCCCACTTGACTTCACTTTCCAAGATGTCTGGCTCTAGATTAGTGATCACATCATCATGATTATCTGGGTCGTTAAGATCTTTTTTGTACAGTTCTTCTGTGTATTCTTGCCACCTCTTCTTAATATCTTCTGCTTCTGTTAGGTCCAGACCATTTCTGTCCTTTATTGAGCCCATCTTTGCATGAAATGTTCCCTTGGTATCTCTAATTTTCTTGAAGAGATTTCTGGTCTTCCCCATTCTGTTCTTTTCCTCTATTTCTTTGCATTGATCACTGAAGAAGGCTTTCTTATCTCTTCTTGCTATTCTTTGGAACTCTGCATTCAAATGCTTACATCTTTCCCTTTCTTTTTTGCTTTTCACCTCTCTTTTCACAGCTATTTGTAAGTCCTCCCCAGATAGCCATTTTGCTTTTTTGCATTTCTTTTCCATGGGGATGGTCTTGATCCCTGTCTCTTGTACAATGTCACGAACCTCATTCCATAGTTCATCAGGCACTCTATCTATCAGATCTAGGCCCTTAAATCTATTTCTCACTTCCACTGTATAATCATAAGCATCTTCCAATGGAGACCAGTGAAGTCTTCTGCAGTCATTGTTTCGTTTTAGGTACCATTGCTGCTAAGTTACTTTAGTCGTGTCCGACTCTGTGTGACCCCAGAGACGGCAGCCACCAGGCTTCCCCGTCCCTGGGATTCTCCAGGCAAGAACACTGGAGTGGGTTGCCATTGCCTTCTCCAATGCATGAAATTGAAAAGTGAAAGTGAAGTTGCTCAGCTTTATCTGACTCTTCGCGACCCCCTGGACTGCAGCCTACCAGGCTCCTCCATCCATGGGATTTTCAAGGCAAGAGTACTGGAGTGGGGTGCCATTGCCTTTTCCGATTATGAACTCATAGAACTTCTCTGGTGGGTAAAGAATCTGCCTGTTAATGCAGGAGATCCCCTGGAGAAGGAAATGGCAACCTACTCTGGTATTCTTGCCTGGAGAATTCCATGAACAGAGGATCCCAGATGGCTACAGTCCACGGGGTCACAAAGAGTTGGACGCAATTGAGCAACTAAACCATAACAACAATGAACTCATAAGCTTAAAGAAGGTGATCAATTATCCTTACTGATGCTCAGACTGTTCTATCTCTGGCCAGTAGAGCCTCATTACGTGGTTCTGAGTCCTTTGGACAGGAGGCTGGTAGTCTTTGAGAGCATCCTTGCTATCTGGTATAACAAGATCATCCAGGCTCATCTTATATATTTCCTAACCCATATCTCGTCAAGATCTGTCTAGTCAAAGCTATGGTTTTTCCAGTAGTCATGTATGGATGTGAGAGAAAGACCATAAAGAAAGCTGAGTGCCGAAGAATTGATGCTTTTGAAATGTGGTGTTGGAGAAGACTCTTGCGAGTCCCTTGGATTGCAAGGAGATCCAACCAATCCATCCTAAAGGAAATCAGTCTTGAATATTCATTGGAAGGACTGATGCTGAAGCTGAAGCTCCAATACTTTGGCCACCTGATGAGAACTGACTCATTGGAAAAGACCCTGATGCTGGGAAAGATTGAAGTCAGGAGGAGAAGGGGATGACAAAGGATGACATGGTTGGATGGCATCACTGACTCTATGGACATGAGTTTCAGCAAGCTCCGGGAGTTGGTGATGGAGAAGGAGACTTGCTATGCTGCAGTCCATGGTGTTGCAAAGAGTCAGACATGACTGAGTGACTGAACTGAACCCAGACCTGGAATTAGCCATTTCTCCAGGAGCCTTCATTCCTCGTATTGGAAATGGGATGTAGGAATGATAGTCTGGAACCTAGATTACTGAGGCACATCTGGGCCTGCTTCTCCTTTTTCAGAGGGGAATAGCCAGTTGGGCCTGGGCTGAAAGAGTTTCATGAGAGAGGCAAGAGATTGTGAGAAGAGAAAGGGTGACCAGTGATTACTGAGGAGTTACTGTAATAGTCTAGGGTGAGATGATAGATTTTTAGCCAAGGCTGTTGCTGTGGGGATGGTGAAGAGGATCAGAGTTGGGAGAGATTCTAGAGACTAAATTTACACAAGAGGATTTATCAAGTTCAAGGCAGGAGGGGCCAAGAAGGGTAAAAGACAGCAGTGGTGGGTTCTAAGTCTAATTCTGTCACTTACAGACTGAGGGATCTGCATCTCATTACTCAACTTTTAAGACTCAGGAAACTGAATTGCAAAATGAGAACAGACTTCCTGTCTCTTGGGGTGATTGAGAGGATTAGATGAAGTTGTGGATGAAATGAACATAGTTAAACATGTGAAAAATCTAGACCTGTTGGGAAGAGGGGAAATTCACATGGGGTTGGCCCAGATCACACGAAAGCCCAGTCTCCTCCCAGTCCCCTTTCCCAATTAACACTTGCATTGGTCTCGCGTAACTCCATGGAGTATTAATAATGGATCCCCCAGCATTTACCTAAACCACATTTTATTATTTTATTGAAAAGATGATATAATAAGTTTAATGTTGCCAAAAGAACAATAGATCACATATTCTTCTGAGGGCTGTTTTTTCTTATTTGACATCAAAGTTGACAAATTTCATTTTAGAAAAATTTAGAGTGATGTTTTAATTTAAAATTGCTTCCATAAGTGACCAATGCTGAAGATATTAAAAACTAAGAAAGTAGCTTAAACACAGTTAGCTCAGAGCCTTTTAAAATACTTTCCAAGATGGTTGTCCTGATCAATGATTTATGCAGCGCTCTGGCGTTAGAAAATACAGCATTACTTTAAGTCAGTTCCTTCCCAGAACCTCCCCTGCCCATTAAGTCAGTGATATCTTGTAAACCTTTTTGAAGTTATTGCTTTCCTAAGATGTTATTTTTGAGGACTCCACTGGAGTGATATTTGAATCAACATTTTGAGGATAGAAGTAACCATCTAGTAGTTATTGTAGTCACATTAAGTACTGATAAGAAGAGAATAAAATATTGATAATATCTTTACTTTTCAAATTGTGAAGACAAAACAACCCATTAAAATAAATTTCAGGCAAAACAAAAGAGTGTATAAAAAATAAAAAGTGCAACTGATCCAAAATTCATTTGCCAGAAATAACCACTGAATCCTTCTAAACTCTTTCCTCCACAGGCATACGCATGACATTTTAAATATTTTATCACAAAATTCATTTTATTCCTTAGCCTGCTCTTTCAATATATTGTAAAATATAAAGTTGCTAATAGTAATTCAATATATTGCCACCATTTCTACCTGTCAGGACATAAATGAGTCACTTCACTGTTTTAAACAGCTGCTGAATAGCGCCCAGTTGAATAAAAACATGGAACTCTTTATTGTGATCTGACTGATACTTCATAGTGACATATCTTCATCGCTCTGAATTGATTAATATTTTTTAAAGCTCTTAACCAAAACAAACAAATAAGGCCGAATCAGGTCTGGACAGAGGTTAAATACATTCTTGTCAATTTCTGTGTATGTTTCCAGTTTCCATAATAAAAAATAAAAAACAAATCAGTGCTTGAGTGCAGTTTTGAAAAACTGTTATAGAACAAGCGACAACTGTAACTTACCAATATTGCATTTTTTAAAAGAAAAACTTGACTGTAAATTCCTGAATCTCAACAACCACATCTCCCCTAGTTCTGATAATATTCCAACCTGAAATCCTATTCTCAGTGATGCAGTAATTTTCAGTGCTTCAGCAGCCACCTTTGGCTTTGAGATTTCTGGGTGTCATATGCCTGTTCCTTTTTCTTCCAGTGGAAACTTAGGCCTTATTTTTTATTTCAGTCAGGGAATATGGTACCTCCCATGGAGGAAAGGTGGGGCATCATGGTCCCCTGTCCTCCCGGGTCATACCCACAACCCTAGACACAGTACCCAGTGGGTTCTGCAGCACAAAGCCTGGGCTCCCCTCCTTGTCCTTCCTCTGTTCACAGTCCACGCTGCTCTCAAGATGGTGGAGCATCTTCCCACCTAAGAAATGAACCAGAGACCTCACTGAACAAGCAAGGAGCATGTTTTTCATATAAAGGATCATCTTTTCCCTTCTTTGGTTTGTTTATAAGGCACCCTTCAACTTGATACAATCTTTTTTCTTTTAAAACAGATATTTTTATGTTTATTATTTTTTTTACCCTGAAGTTTTTTACTTTATATTATTTTTTATTGGAGTATGGGCTTCCCTCATAGCTCAGTCAGTAAAAAATCTGCCTGCAATGCAGGAGACCTGGGGTTCAATTCCTGGGTCAGGAAGATCCCCTGGAGAAGGAAATGTCAACCCATTCCAGTATTCTTGCCTGGAAAATCCCATGGACAGAGGAGCCCAGGAGGCTACAGTCCATGGTGTTGCAAGAGTCGGACATGATTGAATGACTAAACAACCTCCATTTTTTATTAGAGTATAGTTGTTTCACAACATTGTGTTAATTTCTGCTGCACGATGAATTAAATCAGTTATATAACTAATTATATAACTGTATATATTATATATATATGTATGTATATCTATATAGGACCTCCTTTTCATCCCCTCCCCCCACCATCTGACCCCACCAAGAACACTGAGCAGAGTTCCCTGTGTTATACACCAAGATCCCACTAGTTATCCAGGATATAACCTTAAATTTTGCTATTATCCCTTAGGCTTCAAGATCAGTATCTTGTTCTTTTCCAAGATCATGCTCTTTTTGGCAGCTGCTAAATGAGTAGGTGTTTTTATTTCAGCCAGAAAGTACTATGAGTCTTTGCCAGTGGATGCAGCTGGGGGACGTGCCAGCCTGGGTGGCGCTAGCCACGTCAAGGTGTGTCAGTCCTGCAGGGTGAAGACCAAGTGCTCGCGAGATGCCACTCTGATTTTAGTCAGGGTTTCACATCACTTATACCTATTGCTTATGCTTCAAACACAATTCATAGTTCAGAATCACGGATGAATCGAGAATGTAGAGTCGGTAAGGAAAACTCCCATTCTGTTACACTTCAGCTTATTTGTGACTAATTACACCCTCAGCATTCAACATTTGAATTGACTTAAGTCTCTTGGACACCACTGGGAAATTGCCAGTCATGCTTCCCTTAGGCTCAAATCATTTTCATCATCAGGCTCTTTTTAGCTATTCAGAAAATTTTCAAAGATGTTCAAATAGTGGAAGTATCTTTATCTTCTCTAGCTTAGCTCAAAGGTGACATTTCCTTAATTGGCCAGAGACTAAGAAATTTCAACTATCTTCAAATGATATCCATGGCAAAAAAAAAAAAAAGTCTTGCCTTAAAAAAAAAAGTGTTTTGTATATGCATAGCTTTAAAAACGCTGATTTTCAAGTTCAGCTTCTGTAACCCTCAATGAAAATGAATAGACTGACTCATTTTTTTTTAAGCTATTTGGAAAAAATAGACACGAGCACTTGATAGTAATTCAGTCTGCCCATGTCTCCTTTTGAGGGGATAGAAGGTAAAATTTAAGTCTTCATTTTGCCCGCCCTCAAAAATATATTTGAATCATTCAGTTCTACAAATATATTCTGAGTATCCCCTTAGTGCCACACAGCACTGGGGATACCACAGCACTGGGGATACCCAGAGCACTGGGGATACCACAGCACTGGGGATATCACAGTAAAAGACAAAAATCCCAGGGGGGTAAGGGACTAGGGATGAAAGGAGAGAGACTTTAAGGAAAAAGCAGAGGTGTGGGGAATATGATGTCGGCAAGGTGGAACAGACTGCTCAGCTCATTGTTCTGTGATGACCTAGAGAATTTGGGATGGAGGGATGTCCAAGAGGGAGGGAATATGTGTATACATATAGCTGATTCATTTCACTGGACAGCAGAAACTATCACAACATTGTAAAGCAATTATACTCCAATTAAAAAATTGTTGATCAGGATCAAGTCTCACTGAGAAGGTGACATTTGAGCAAAGGTTTTAGGGAGATGAAGAAATTAACCGTGTGGATATCTGGAGAATATCCACATGGATATTCCAGAGACAGGAACCAGCCATGGTATGTGATAAGGAAACCAGTGTGACAGGTGCCAGGGGACCAGAGGAGAGGTAGAAATCTGAGTCCAAGGATGAACAAAGAGCAGCTCAGGAAGATCTGGACGGCAGCTCTAAGGACGTGGGCTGGAATTTTACTCTGTTGCAACAGGAAGCTGTGGCAGAGCTGTGAACAGAGCAATGGTATCATTTGATATATTTCCTCTGGATTGACCACTGCTCTGCAGAAACCAGACCTTGTGGGGTAAAGGGTTAAAGTTGCAAGGCCTGAGAGGAGGCCCCTGCAGAATTCCAAGAGAAAGAGTATGGGGGAATCACACCACAGACACTAATGAAGGTGTCAGAAAGAGTCGGACTTCTGTATGAACATTAAAGGTAGGGTGAACAGAAGCCTTTGAAGCATGGGATGAGGGGTGTTGAGAGAAAAAGAGACTCAAAGATGACTCATTATAAGAAGATGTAGTACATATATAGAATGGAGTATTACTCAGCCATTAAAAATGATAAAATAATGATATTTGCAGCAACATAGATGGACGTAGAGATTGTCATACTGAATGAAGTAAATCAGAAAGAGAAGGAGAAATACTTGTACATCCCTTATAGGTGGAATCTAAAAAGAAATGATATAAATCAACTTACTTACAAAATAGAAAGAAACTCACAGACTTAGAAGATGAACTTATGGTTGCTGAGGGAGATGGATGGGGAAAGGGATAGTTTGGGATGGACATGTACACATTGCCAGATTTAAAATGGATAACTAACAAGGACCTACTATATAGGACATGGACCTCTGCTCAATTTTATGTGGCAGCCTGGATGGGAGGGGAGTTTGGGGGAGAACGGATATAGGTATATGTATGGCTGAGTCCCTTAGCTGTTCACCTGAAACCATCACAACATTGTTTATTGGCTATACTCCAATACAAAATAAAAAGTTTAAAAGGAAAAAAAAAAGATGACTCAAGATTTTCAACATGAGCAATTCAAAAGGTGGGGTTGCCACTAACAGGGGTAAGGAAGGCCTCCCCTGGGGCCTGTGTAAGGAGAAAAGTCCATGAGTACACGTAACGGAGTCCAAGCTTGCTCAGCTCACTGCAGGATAGGCCAATAAATCTGAGATGGGGTGTTGAGGCAAGGAAGATAACTTTATTTGGAAAGCTGGTTGGCAGAGAAGATGGCAGATCAGGGCCTCAAAGTAACCATCTTGTTGGGGCCTGGATGCCAGGTTCTTTTATGGATCAGAGATTAGGGGAGGTGAGGAAACAAAGTAAGAAGACCATTTAATTCATGCAAATATCTTCTAGAATGACAAGCCTCAGCAGGGGCATATGTTAGTTTCACTTCCTTACAGCCCTTAACAGGTGGACAGGATCAGGCTATCTCCCTATGAGCCAAACAATGGCACCCTAGCCCAAGGGTCAAGCAGAGGTGGGTGGGTAGCACTCCCGAGGCAGGCCATTATGTATGCCTATAATAACAAAAATGGCAAAGTAAGAATTAAAGTCACAGAAGCAGATCCAGTACGGATTCAAAATTAACCCTTATGGCTGCATTCAGATTTCAAGATTTTGACGTGATGGATTTGAGATGACTGTGAAACAGTCAACTATTGACCAAGTCAGAATTCATCATCTTCAAAGAATGTAAGTTCTCTGAGGGTAGTCTTTCATCTCTTCTGTTCATTGCCGTATCTCCAAAGCCTTAGACAGACATGTAGGTTCTCTATTAAAAATTAATTTAACAAATATTTGCTAGGCACTCATTCCATGTCTTGCTCTGTTCTCCAAGCTTGGGAGGACAGCAGAGACAAAACAGCTAAAATTCCCATGCACCTTACATTCTAGGAGTGAGAGGCAGATAAACAAATGAAATAAAAGAAATCTTCTATCTGTTGGTATACCTGTTTAATAAACCTTCGCTGGATGTTTACCTACATGGCACTCAATGTTTATGATAATAAACATATTATCATGACTCTACCAGGAGGAAATCAAGACCCTGGAGCTGGCATCCCACCAGCCTGTCTTCCTCCAAAGCTCCTTTCACCATATCATGCTGCCTCTCAGAGGAAGTAACACAAATCCTATCCTTACCAGGTAAATACCAGGGCTGTGTTTCTCTTCATATAAGCATTGAAAGAAAAATCTGCTCAAAAATAGGACTCTTTGGGAAGTGCAGTCCAGGAGGACTGCCTGGAAGTGGGCAAGCCCCAGTCACTCAGCTCCACTCAGTCCTCCTTCATGGAACAAAACCATGCAGCTGAATTTCTCTTGAAATCTCAGGGCATTTAAGGCACAATGATTCCTCTGAAAGGCTCAATTTGCAACCTTTCACAAAACTAGAAAGGTGGACTAAAAGGCACTTGATATGCATATAAATTTTGAGGGAAAATTGTTTATCCCCCTTGCCTAAAAGTGAAACTGGATTAATTTTCCATTCCCAGCAGCATCATCAAGGAGATGCTTTGGACTTTAGCAGCCCCAATAATTTCAGTGCTCACTTCTCAGCCTCACTTAGCCATCTGACATTCTCAGCCATCTGACAGTCTCACCATGTCATGCAGCAGACCACTCCCAGCCTCTTCCACGTATTCTCCACAGAAATTCTGAAACAGCCATGGCCTCTGCCCTCTGTCCATTTCTTATCCACTTTCCATATATACAATAATCTGATATCACACTTCCTTTACCATCTACATCTCCTGGAAGATAAACCACATTGCTTCCCTGGTGGCTCAGTGGTAAAGAATCCACCTGCCAATGCAGGAGATGTGGGTACGATCCCTGGGTTGGGCAGATCCCCTGGAGAAGGAAATGGCAACCCATTCCATATTTTTGCCTGGGAAATCTGATGGGCAGAGGAGCCTGGTGGGCTACAGTTTATGGGTTCACAAAAGAGTCAGACATGACTTAATGTCTAAACAACAACAAACTTTAAATGATTATTTATCCTCAAAAATTTGAAATTCTTTCTCCTACTCAGAACTGTCTGTGCAGTTCTTCAGAAAGTTCAGTTCTAGAGATTTCTCTTCTGGATTGCCATCTCTGACAACATTGCAATTTTTAAGATAAAACATGCTGAGTTCCCATCAGTTGGGTGATGGCCATACTCAGCTTGATGTTACCCCTCATCCAGCTGATCCAACAACAGAGAGCATTTCCATGACCAGTAGTATGTGATCCACCAATAACCTACTTTTCCCAAACCAAGAAAGAGGTGTTCAGACCACTAGATTCCTTAGCACCTTCTGATGGACAAATGGGCTTCGAAACACCCTCATGTTGTAATTCTGAGATGGACTGAGTCCTCTCCTAATGTGGCACATTACTTTAACTCAAGAGAATGACTGGGATCTTAAACATTTCCCTAAAAAAATCGAGGGCAGGATGAGATGATTGATGGTATCACTGACTCAGTGGACAGAAGTTTGAGCAAACTCAGGGAGACAGTGAAGGACAGGGAAGCCTGGCATGCCGCAGCCCATGGGGTTGCAAAGAGTCGGATATGACTGAGCCACTGAGCAAGAAACAACAAAACACATGCAGCTTTTTGCATGGTGAATAAAGAGGGCATCTTTTTATCCTCACAATAATTTTTATTGTTCTTTCTAAAGACTCCAAATTACAGTCCAAATTACAAAGCAAGAATCATGCAATATAGAGGGTTTAGTGGTGAAATAACTGTTCAGTGCCAGTATAATGGTATCTGTCTGCTGTCTGTCTGTAGGATCACAAAAGCTTTTCCAATGGAAAATGAAAAGGTTTCATAAAGGGCAGACAGCGCCGGTAACAACTCTTCCTGGATACAAGAGTGGTGAATAAACCCTCTCAGTAATGAGGTTATGCTTCTGTACTACACAAATCTGGCAAGAATATCCTAATTTTAAAGGTAATGTATATTTTAATGTGTTCTAATCAGCAGGAAGCCTGAATGGTAGCTTTAAGTTCACAACCATGACCAAAAAAATGAAAAATCAAATAAACAAAATCCCCTCTCTCCCAATTCTTTTCATGTGCAACACCTGCCCTAAAATCTCTGTCCTTATTTCCTCCTTGATAGAAAAGAAAATCAAGTGTCAGAATTTGGACTGCAAGTGTAAGATATTATCAAAGTTGTATTCTATCATCCATCTTCTTTTGTATTGAATAGATGTATTTTCTAAATATCACACCTGGTAACTTTCCACAATTTTTTGGCCTTAGGTATAAAGGTACAAATTTCCGGCACAGCCTAGTTGCTTCAAGGATTTTTTTCCTCCCCAATCTGCCTTGAAATTCTGTCTAATGTGCTGCTTTAGGCTTCATAGAGCCACAGCTTTCAAGTGATACGTATAGACCTTTCCTGTAGGAATTATGCAAACCTTATGTAATATTTGTGAGATGTGTTAAAATCCTGGCACAGAAGAGAACTTTGAAATCCAAAGCTGTTCTATAACTTTCTTTTTTAATCAGCTGCCAGCTGGATTCTGCAAAGCTACTAGTTCCAGTTCCTATGCAAGAACACTGCTACCATTTTAAACAATATACTTTTTTTTTTTTTTTTCTGTTGTTGAAGGAAAGGTCACAAGGAGGGGTAAAGTAATGTAGCCTCGGGGAGGCTAAAGAAATCCCACCACTTGTTCAGAAACCCACCACAGCGCACAGTGAATGGATATGCAATCCAATTCAAAATGCTCCACTGCAGAGCTCCCTTTGAATCCTAACCTTGTAAGTTGTTTCCAGAGACAGAGCTGCTTTGAAATCTCGGTGTCTTCTTCCCATGAACAGACTGTGATGAATGAATGAAGTGGTGTAGGGCAGCTAAAGCTGGGTGAGGCACAGTTCAAAATAAAGCCAGTTCTATGTCAAACACATTGCTCTGATGAACCACATATGGAAGGCCAAAGGTAGCGCTGCTACACAAAATACAGGGTGCCTCATTACATCGGAATTCAAGACAAACAAGGAAGAATTAGTTAGCTTAAGTGTGTCCCAAGCACTAAGTGGGATAGACTCAGAATTCATATTTACTTAAATTCAAATTGGACTGGACAACCTGTACTTTTCATTGCTAAACCTGGCAATACTTACCCAAGGAAAACTAAAATAGTTTATTTTCAATCAATATTATACTATCTTGCACCAATGAAAAACACAGATGGAAACAATTATATAATCATTTATTTTGCTTTAATGGTATCTATTACCTTATAAATGGCAAAAATCTCAACAATATTAGAACAGGTAAAAGAAATGAGCTAAGCTGCTGTAAAGGATCATGAAGACTATTTAAAGATCCACACATCAGAAAATCTGATGTCACATCAATCCCCATCACTGAAATAATTTAAGCTGTGACTACGAAATGTAATGCCATGAGCTACGTACACAAATGAGTCTTATTTTATAGTAACCCTTTGTGTGTGCTAAGTCCCTTCAGTCATGTCTGACTCTGTGCAACCCTAAAGACTGTAGCCTGTCAGGCTCCTCTGTCCATGGGATTCACCCTATTTGTACATTAACTGGATGATAACCTATTAACCTTGTACTTCCAAGTAAAAGTGGTTAATAGGTTAGAGCTTCCCTGGTGGCTCAGACGGTAAAGAATCTGCCTGCAATACAGGAGACCCAGGTTCAATCCGTGGGCTGGGAAGATCCCCTGGAAAAGGAAATGGCAACGCACTCCAATATTCTTGCCTGGGAGAATCCCATGGACAGAGGAGCTTGGCGGGCTACAGTTCAAGGGGTCACAAAGAGTCAGACACAACTGAGCAACTAACACTCCAAGTAAAAAGCAATCATTGCATTATGCAGGTACCCATTGTTGGCCTACCTTTTTTCATGACCACTGATATATCCTAAATGAAGAATTAATTTTTTCTAGGCAACTGTTTTATTCAATATATTGCTAGCAAAGCAAATACAGTCAGATTTCCATATCCATGGGGTCCGCATTTATGGAGTCAACCAACCTCAGACTGAAAATATTGGGAAAAAAATTCCAGAAAGTTCCAAAAGACAAAACTTGAACTTGCTGCATGCCTGAAACAACTGACATAGCATTTCCATTTCATTGGGTATTTTAAGCAACCTTGCTATTGTTGTTGTTCAGTTGCTAAGTCGTGTCTGACTTTTTGCAACCCCATGGACTGCAGCACGCCAGGCTTCCCTGTTCTTCACCATCTCCCAGAGTTTGCTGAAACTCATGTCCATTGAGTTGATGATGCCATCCAACCATCTCATTCTCTGTCAACCCCTTTTCCTCCTGCCCTCAATCCTTCCCAGCTCCAGTGTCTTTTCCAATGAGTCAGCTCTTCACATCAGGTGGCCAAAGTATTGGCGCTTCAGCTTCAGTCTTTCCAATGAATATTCAGAGTTGATTTCCTTTAGGATTGACTGATTTGATCTCCTTACAGTCCAAGGGATTCTCAAGAGTCTTCTCCAACACCACAGTTGATTTAAAGTATTCAAAAGGACATGTGTAAGTTATATGCAAATACTATATACATTTTATATAAGAAACTTGAGCATCTGAGGATTTTTTATGGTGAGGGCAGGCTGTGGATACTGAGGGATGACTCTATTTGTTTCCTAAACTAACATATACAATCTCAGTAACAGATATTTCAAAAAGGGAGAAAACTATTGTAAATGCTATAGCAAGATTCCTTTCATTTGGGTGTTAAAAAACAGCCAATCCCTTTTGAAACTATGTTTAACATCCCTCTTCCTTGTTTCCAGTGAATGCTGTACCCCCTAACCCTGCCCCCTGCAAAATTATTGTTTAAGAAAATCTGCTCAAGCAGTGTAAACATTTGCCCAATATTTTTCTTAAGAAAACATAAGCACTACTAAATTAGGCCCAAATGATCTGGTTAAATTAGAGATCTGGCCATTACTGATGATTTTGGATTCTGGAGAGAGCCATGCTGGGTCATTCATATACCACGAAATGCCTTTTCCTAAGTTGTTTGATCTCAATTATCCAAAATTTGTGGATCTGGGCACCTGACATTTTTATTTTATTTTATTTGTTCATTTATTTATTTTTGGCTATGCTGAGTCTTTGTTGTTGCACAGGCTTTTCTCTAGGTGTGGTGAGCGGAGTCTACTCTTCATTGCAGTGTAGTGAGTCTCATTGGAGCTTCTCATTGTAGTGGCTTCTCTTGTTGTGGGGCATGGACTCTATGGTGTGGGCTTCAGTAGCTGTGCATGACCTTAGAGCGGTTCCCAGGTTCTTAGAACACAGACTCAATAGTCGTGGTGTGACATGTGGGATGTTTAAGGCCCAGGAATCAAACCCATGTCTCCTGCATTGGCAGGCAAATTCTTTACCCCTGAGCCACCAGGGAAGCCTTATTTGACCTTAAAGTTTAGCCGAGTTGGACTCTTGAAACAGATCAGTTTGCAAAAGACTTTGTGGAAGAAATAAAGTCTTCGGTGACACTTCTGTTTGTTACTGAGTGTTTTTTGGACTGTTGTGCTAAATTTGAGCTGGCACATTATTAACCTTTTCAAATTAGGCATTTAGTAGGCTCAGCTGAATCTTTTCTTAATTTGCACATGAAGATTTGCCAGAACAGCTGGCACTGTGCTGGAATATTAGTTGATATCTTCAATTTACACAGGCCAAGCAGAAACACATACACTTCATAGAGGATGACCTAACTGGTGCTGAACACAGTCACCTTTATAAATCAGAATAATAGCAATAACTACTGCTAATACTTACTGAGTGCTTACTATGTCCCAGGCATTATAGGTATGAACAGTCATTTACCACTTTCAACAACCTAATAAGGTTTTAGTCCCTCAATTTTGTAGATAAGAAAAGTCAAGAATGGTTAGATTAAGTTCCTAGATTATCCAATTTAGTGGCAATAATTTTGCTTTGTACAAGGCAATCTAACTGCAGAATTCGAGTGCTCACCACTTTGCAACACTGTGTCAACAAATGTATCCCATAGTAATAGAAAACTTCTACCTCCTCAGGTAGGTTTCCCAGTGAAGGATGTGTGCCTTTGTGACGCAGACTTCAGGGGAATAGGAGGTAACCAGGCTAAAGAGATGCATGCCACCCTTCACCTCCACTCTCAACCAACCATAGGCAACCCAGCTGTTGCCTTAAATGTGCGT
Source organism: Ovis canadensis (assembly GCF_042477335.2). Lineage (NCBI taxonomy): Eukaryota > Metazoa > Chordata > Mammalia > Artiodactyla > Bovidae > Ovis > Ovis canadensis. The sequence goes on along the minus strand of NC_091250.1, from coordinate 106,469,298 downwards.
GCATTTTTTGGGTTTATTTTTAACACGTTTATGGTAAGATTTATGATACTCCTTTAATATGCTTATGATAAGGCCCTTCCATATATTGGGATCTATAGTGAGAACACAGCCATAAATGTGGAGGGTGGGGTCTTCCAGGAAGGACATTTGAGATGTTAGTTACCTGAAGAATGATGTTACAGGGGCAAAACACAAATAGGCTCTCGAGATGGGTGGCAGACTGGAATCTAGCCCTGCTGGTCTTGATCACCAAGCTTGGATAATGGGGCAGAATGCTGCATTCTCCCCGGGGTTGGGTGGGGAGACCAGGGGCATACAGGGCAGAACCCACATCAGAAAACATGGAGTCAAGGGTTTTTGTGTCTTTCTTATCTATGCTTGTTTCTCCTTTGAACTACTTGAATGTTTGGAAAAGGACTTTGGAAAGTTCCAGTAAATCTCAGATGTCTCAGTGAGGGAATTTTTAAACATATTGCGCCATAGAGCACTGGAGGGTGGCAACAATGGTGGTGGGAATGACAGAATTGAATCCAGTGGAGAAACAGAGAGGGATGAAGATGGAGACTTCCTGTGGCCCTTCATTCTCCCTTCCCGCTTGGTTCTGATGCCAAACCTCGGAGGTTCTGGCTTGTAATTTAGAGATAGTGTTTCTGTATGCCTGAGTACTGGCCTTAGAGGTGTTTGGGAATGGTTTGTAAAATAGCCACGCTCGTTTTCTACCACAATCGCCTCTGGAAGAACTGAAGACAGCCCAAGATTTCTCTCTCTTCCTTCTTTTTAAAATACAACTAAGTGTAGAGGTCTACTTTTGCTGTGTTGTTGACAATGCAGATATTTACAACTGCCCATTATACAGGTTGGAAGAAATGCTAAGTATTTATAATGAGTAGATTTATTAGGCTGAAAAAAAAAAGTTCCCTGCTATGCCCCATTCCTGACTCAAGAAGTATCATTGAGAGTTTTACAGAAAATTTCCTGAAGCCACTAAAGTTGGAGGGATTAAAAAAGAAACAAAAGAAAAGAAAAAGCAACTGCCTGGTGAAACTAGCTAGAGCTTTGCCAAGGGAGCCAGAACGATCCACTGAAACACGCATGCCACTTTCATCTTAAGAACCCTAGTCCCTCTCTCCTTTACCAACTTTTTCTAGAAAAGTTGTATTTTAGTTTCTGAAAGCACCCTACTTGGGGATGTAGAGAAGCTCATAAGGTATTTATACATATTTTTATATGATTTTCCTGATAACTTACTGTAGGTAGATCTAACACACTGATCCCTAAAGAGACTTCTTCCTGGGCACAAACTCAGAGGAAAGGATGAAGCTTCCGCAGGCTCTGTTTGGGAGATGGACCCAGCAACAGAACTATGTCTTCCGGGGGGTCAGGGGAGCCCTGGAGGTCGGAGGCTGTGATCTTCTGGACGTTGACCTCAACACAGGTGCTTTAGGATGAGAATGAGGCTACTCAGTTAGTCCCTGAGCTACCAGCCTCCTCACTCTGTCCAGGAACAAGGGCAAGATTTCAGCTGAAAAAAACAGCAGAGCTAACCTCTAAAACTGGCCAAGGAGGGAGAAAAAATCGTGAGTTCCTTGCGCGGGCCGGGGCGAGGGGTGGGGGTGGGGGTTGGTCCACAATACACTGCCTAATCCCAGCGTTGCCAACTGCTAGAGTTGTTTAAGAAAAAAAAAAAAAAAACAGGAAGAAATTAAAAAGAAGCCACTAAATAAAATTAGCCAACAAACCTACCTACCAGCTCTACTGGCTAACTGACGGTTTTCTGAGCCCCGAGCCTCATGAAAAGATTTCTATCCTGGAGAATGGAAGGCACCTTCCCTGTCATTTCATAAATGTTTCTTGGCAATGCCGGGACCCTCGCTGTCACACTTGCCGGGATCCGTGCGCTCCCAGCCTGGCCAAGGCTGAGGACGCTCTGAACCGTGCAGACACCAGAGAAAAGACAGCTTTCCGAGGCGCTCAGCAAGTAGAGGAAGAAGACTCTCTCTAGCCTCAAGTTGGGAAACTTTTCCTCAAAACTGCATTATCCTTTGTTGAGCTGCCAGGAAATCCTTAGTCTCTTTTTATGGGATTGTGATGACCTGTGTCCATGATTACAGGAACCCAAGCAATTCAGGACGAAAAATATATATACACGTTCTACAAGCGTGAGTCAAATGATTTGTGTATGGACGTGGCTTTGGGACATTCTTATCTTTAAACACGCCGGCGTCCACGCACACGACGGCTTTTTCCGCCTATGCCTGTCCCTTGTCGGCCTGCATTTTCTAGAAAAACTGGGTACCCCAACCTCTGACTCAAAGCGCCTTTCTGTATCTCCCCACCAAGCCAAGCTCAATCCTCCGGCTCCTCTCTCCCCAGTCTTCTGCTTAGAGGCCGCTGCCGTCCGTGGTCCAGAGAAATACGCGCGTGGGGAAGCCGAGCAGGCCGGAGGGGCAGGGATGGAACCAGGAGAATGCTAGTGTTTGCCAAGTTAACAGTTTCAGCCAGGGGCACGGATTCTGGGGAGCCCAGGGGCCACAAGGTAGAAGTGGTAACTCCCCAGCGGTGATCGGAAGCTCCAGCCGGGTGGGAGCGGGGCTGTCGGTGCCGCACCGTCCTCAAGCGTAAATAGGAAAGGACGCGGAGACAGAGCCCACCAAAACTCGGGGAACGCAAACCAGCCCGGCCGGGTGCGCAGCCAAGACTTCACGCTTTCCCAGATGCTATTCTCCCCCTGCTTCTCTTTCTCATCCCTCTCTGGGTGCAATCGCGTCAGGAAGTCTGATGCCCAGCTCTGGCATGGTGTGCTCGGAGACCCGAGAAACCCCAGCGTCGCCAAGCCTGGCTTCAGCCGCGTCGGGCAGCCACCTGTTTCACAAAGCCCGGAGTTTGTTGCGGGGGCGAGCTGCGGCGGGAAGAACCCTGTCAATCCTTCTCTCCGCCTCGGCACAGAATCTCCAAAAACGCGCATCACCCCAAAACCAAGTGCGCTTATACCTTTGCGCAACCCGAGAGGCTCGCACCACTCCCGCCAACCGCGCGCGGCGACTTACTTCCCGATCCCCCGGCTTCAGCTCCCAACCCAGCGCTGGCCTCGGGTCCCATACCGCTCCCGACCCCTCCGCCAGGGACAGCGCCCCAAAATACCTGCCGTGAAGATGCAGAGAGCGAAGAGGGTCTTGCAGACCATGGTACCTTGGTACTCGTGCCGAGCCCGGCGCGGACGGCGGGAGAGTTTGCCGGGACTGACCGAGCGCCCCCGAGCGCGGGCAGCTTCTCCTCGGCCCGCTGGCTGCGGCGGGAGCCGGGCGGCCCGGGCGGCGGCAGGGGAAGCGAGGCGAGCGCCGCGCGGCTCCGTCAGCTGCTCGTCCTCCCGCGCCCGGCGCGCTTCTGCTCCATCCCAGCCGCCGGAGCCCGGGGCCGCCTCCGCCGCCGCGACAGCCGCCGCCAAACCCCTCCCACCCGGGCCCCGCGGCGATGACAAGGCCACCCCTGGCCTTTCCTCTCCCGGCGCTCGAGTCCCGAGAGTCCCGGCCCAGGGCGGCCTCTGCTGGACAGTCAGGGCGCGAGACCCGAGTACTGACCCGGTTCAGCAAATGTTTGGGGCCGTTAGCACTGTGCTGGGAACTAAGGGAATGCAAAGGAGTGAGAGCAGATCTCTGTTCTCAGGAATTTATCTCAGGTTTCTTACATGAGTTACAACCTTGGTGACCATGTGCCATCTTAGGTGTCACCTCGAAGGGCCAAGACCCCACCGTTCTAAGCACGTAGACACTTTTTTCCAAATATGAGAGCCTTTTTCGTTTTTTCATTTCCCTAAATATTCTGCGTGTACATTTAAACCCTCACGCCCATTCAGCCCCAGTGCCTTTCCTGGTGCCTGAGCCAAAATGTCTGCTATCCTATTCAGCTTCTTACTGTTAACAGAAGAAATAGTACTAATGTCAGATAATGTCAGTGATCGTGGGATAACTATGAGCGAGGAACCCTACTAGGTGTATCATGGTGCCTTCTAACGGCCCTATGACATAAGAATTATTACTCCATTTTACAGATGAGAAAGCTAAGGCACAGAGAAGGTAAGTAATGTGCCCAGGGACACAGAACTGGTAAGGACTGCATTCCACAGTCACGAGCTTGTGTCCCAGGGCATAACAGCAAAGGTTGTCATTTCCTGAGAAATGCTGTGTGTTAGACAACTGTGCTGTACACGTATTAACCAAATCAAGTTTTCAGAACAATCCTTTTAGGTGACACTGTTATATCTTCATTTTCAGGGGAGAAAAGGAAAGTACTGAAAGGTTTAAGTACTTGCTTGTGTTCATACAACTAGATAATGGTAGAGATAAGATGCCTGCCTAGGGACCCCAGGTCACCCTGGTACCCTCTCCAAAGCCCAGAGTTTCTGTTATGTTCACACCGGTCAACGCTGACCTTTCACTTATCCTCCCACCACCTTAGACCTGCTTATTTCTACATTTCTATAAGACCAGATGCCAGGTCACCTCCCAATATCTATGTTATTATGAGCCTGGTGGTCCCCTAGGCTGGCTTCTTCAAAGGCTCAGTGGTAAAGAATCTGCCTGCAATGCAGGAGACGCAGGTTTGATCCCTGGGTCAGGAAGATCCCCGAGGAGGGCATGGCTACCCATTCCAGTATTCTTGCCAGGAAAATCCCATGAAGTCTCAAAGAGTTGGAATGACCGAAGTGACTGAGCGTGGTCCCCTGGACACTAGAGCTGGGATGCTGCAGAAATTGAGTGTTCTAAAGAACTGATTTGCTCAGAACCATGAGTAGTGCTGGAGGGCAACTTTTTTTTTTTTTTCTGTGACTTCTTTCTCATTTACCAGACAGAGCCTTAGGTTTCATTTTCTCATTCTCTTGGACCTCATGACTTTTTCTATGATGACATCAGTTCCTCTGCCTGACCCTACCATTACCACGGATACAGCTTGTCATGCTTCCCCAACCAGATTAAACTGAGGTCATGGTTTTTCTTTTGTCTTGGTAAATGTATTGATTCTTGCTGAAATAAATAACCAAATGCCCATCCCCCTTTCCTCCTCCGTGACCAGAGAAACTGCAAACTCAATTTATTAAACAAGTTGTCTTAATGTTTTTGACCTTCAGGTCCTTCTGGTTTCTAGTGTAATCTATGTGATTATGAAGAATTTCTGCATCTGTGTGGTGACTGGTGGGGAGGCAGGGACCACACACAGAGTTCTGCAAGCATGTTCTGTAAGGCACTGGTGCCTTTAGATAGGGTCATTTAAGTAAGAGGCTCTGTGACAGAAATATTTTTCAAAAACACTTCACAGAAAAAAATATTCAATTGAAATTCAATAAAACTTTAATGGAGTCCCTTAGTAGTGCAAAGCATGTGTGACAGGCTTCGATATTTAAGATGCTGGTTTGATACCCAGCATGGTAATCCACTCCAGTATTCTTGGCTGGAGAATCCCATGAACAGAGGAGCCTGGTGGGTTACAGTCCCTAGGGCTGCAAAGAGTCAGACATGACTGAAGTCACTTAGCAACAGCAGATTATGATCCTCACGTGTGAATTAGTTAAAATTTCCAAAGCTTTTCATTGTATACAGAATAGAGTTGAAAATAATTTAACTAAAATAAGTCTTTATCAACCATTAAAGCTTTGGATTTATTAACTTAGTAAAAATATATTTGATTACTTACTAGGTGGTAGACCTTATAGTAGGTTGTGGGAATGAAATGTGTTGTAATAGTCAATGTAGGTAGGTTATGCTGCTGTAATATACCACCCCATTATTACTTATTGCTCAGAGGCTTAAACAATAGAGGTTTACTTCTCTCTGATCATCATCGGCTGTGGATCCAGCTACTCCCCAGAGCAGATGTCTTCTACATCAAGATTCAGTGTTGTACTCCCTGTCTTCTACACTCAGGAAAGACTGGAGGAGAACTGAGTGCAGCATTTATGTTTTCCACCTGGAAGTGATTGTTCTGCTCATAATTTATTGATGATGTGCTCAGTCGCTCAGGCATGTCTGACTCTTTGTGACCCCACGGACTGTAACCCGCCAGGCTCCTCTGTCCGTGGAATTTTCCTGGCAAGAATAATGGACTGGGTTGCCATTTTATTCTCCAGGAGTTGAACCCACATCTCCTGCATCTCCTGCATTGCAGGTGATTCTTCACCGCCAGGAAGCACATTCTTCATGGTTGTGATTGTGCCACAGTGGTTAATTGTCCCTGCCACCAGGAAGCTTATATTCTAGAAGTGAGGAGCCAAGCATTGAATGATCTCCAAAGTATATGTGGTAATTTGTTATGTTAAAGTGAAAGGGGATGGGAGAAATGAGTGAATTGTTTTATAGTTGTTGTTTATTGAACTGAATAAAAAAGAACTCAAAATATATGCAATACTTTATTATGTGAAATACTATAAATAATAAATGCCCACTAACATTTATTGAGTCTCTCCTCTATGTTATGTTAGGAATTGTTTCAAGCATTTTGAGTAATCTGTCTAAACTTTACACTGTATAACGTTACCCAGATTTTACAAATAAAGAGACTGAGATATACTTTATGAAAGTTTAAGTATGAAGGAAACCAAAAGATGCTAAGATATTAAAGCAGGGAGACTTGCAGTCCTCACAGCGGGATCAGGGATGGAATTTGCATGTAACCTCTTGGTCACATCTTTATAGCAAAAGCCAGTTTCTTCATAGGTTTCCTGGTTCTTTCATAATGTTCCTCTGGGATAAAATCTAAGATAAGCCTGCCTTTGACTGACTTCCACTCTTTTTTGATCACTGTTAAAATGAATTTCTGGGATTGTAGACTTTCGATATAAAAAAAAATTTGCCCTTGGCTGACTTAGTCTACAACATCCTGAATTTATCATAATGTATAGATAAAGTCAGATAATGCATATTAGGTAGTACGGAAGTGTAAGCTCTTGACTCTTGATTCATCATAGCCAAGTCGAGACAGAATAACTTGGTTGAGAGAGGTGGTGTGGTAGTTAGAGGCTGAATTCTGATGTCTAGCCCATGATCCCTGAAGGCTGAGTTCTAATCCCTGCCATTCCATGTACTAACTGACATTACTTGATATGCCTGTTTCCTTGGTTTCTTTCTGACATGGCGAAGATTAAATGGATTACATATGTGAAATGCTTGGCATGTTATAGGCACCAATAAATGTAAGTTATTATTAAAGAAGAAACTTTGTTGTTGTTCAGTCGCTAAATCATGTCCAACTTTTTGTGACCCTAGGAACTGCAGCATATCAGACTTCCCTGTCCTTCACTATCTCCAGGAGTTTGCTCAAACTCATATCCATTGAGTCAGTGATGCTATCTAACCATCTCATCCTTTGCTGCCCCCTTCTCTTGCCCTCAGTCTTTCCCAGCATCAGGATCCTTTCCAATGAGTCAGTTCTTCACATCAGTTGGCCAAAGTATTGAGGTACGTTTAAAAATCATTTTGGGATCTAAAGTACAGCGAGAAAATATTAATATTGCTGTGACTATTTTTTCATATGCACAGTTATGAAACTTGAACTGTGCCTTGGGCAGTTCTACTTCTGCTACATCTGAGCTGCAGGGGGAAGTCCTAAATGGTCTCTGACAGCTCCTCCCCCAATCCCCTCTCTCCCAAAGGCAGGAATGCAGCAGCCTTAAGACCCTGATATTTAGGGTTGGCCAAAAAGTTCGTTCGGTTTCAACATAAGATGTACTGTTCCTTGAACGAAGCTTTTGGCCAACTCATTTTCTTTCTTTCTTTTTTTGTCTTGATTTCATTTCTCTTCCCAAGTTGCATTGCAAAAATACCTCTGTGGGTTCTGCTATGTATTTCATTACATAACTTTGCTTCTCTCTTTTTAATTCCAATTTCCTTTTTAAAATATTAATGATAAAAAGATTAAAGGCAATGATGCAATATGGGAAACAGACCTTGGAACTTTGCCAAAAAAATACTTGTTTGAACAAAGGCAGTTTTAAAAGGGCCTGATGGAGGTTCAAGGGGGAGGGGACATATGTATACCTATGGCTGATTCATGTTGATGTTTGGCTGAAACCAACAAAATTCTGTAAAGCAATTATCCTTCCATTAAAAAATAAATTAAAAAAATGAAAAAACAAACAAAACCAGAACAAAACAGAAAAAAGGGCTTGATGAAACATGATTATTTCCCTGATTTAAATAAACTTGTTTGAAGCTGTGTGAGCTCTTTAAGGATACCAAACCACTTGTCACTAATTTTTTATTTTAATTAAGAAAGAAACCCTTAAAATATCCCAGGAAGGAAGAAACTGGCCTTTTGGAGGTGGTACACACAATGAAACCTCTTATTTAAACAAGTCTAAAACCTGATTGGGTTTATACTGCATCGTCCAATACAAATCACAAATGTAATTTTTAAATTTCTAGAAGTCATATTTTGAAAAAGGAGAAAGAAGCAAATGAATTTAATTTTAACACTATTCTTTATTTAACCTGATGCGTCCAAATAAAATATTATTCAACATGTAATGAAAGCAAAATATTAATAGGATATTTTATATTCTTTTTCTCATTCTAAAGCTTCTCAATACAATGTTTATTCTATACTTCTATAATATCTCAATTCAGACTAGACACATTTTAAAACTGTCCGTTTTATTTATTTATTTGGCTGCACTGAATCTTAGTTGTTATAAGCAGGATTTTTTTTTTTAGTTGTGGCATGAAAACTGTTAGTTGGGGTATGTGGGATCTAGTTCCCTGACCAGGGATCCAACTTGGCCTCCTGCATTGGGAGTGTGGAATCCTAGCCACTGGACCACCAAGGAAGTCCCCAGACTAGGCATATGTTGAATTTTAAATAACCAAACATGACTGTTGTTGTTGTTGTTGTTTAGTAGCTAAGTTGTGTCCGACACTTTGCAACCCTGTCACTGCAGCATGCCAGGTTCCTCTGTCCTCCACTATTTCCCAGAGTTTGCTCAAATTCATGTCTACTGAGTTGGTGCCTCTGTCTAACCATTTCATCCTCTGCCACCCCTTCTCCTTTGGCCTTCAATCTTTCCCAGCATCAAATTCTTTTCCAATGAGTCAGCTTTTGGCATCAGTTAGCCAAAATAGTGAAGCTTCAGCTTCAGCAACAGACCTTACAATTACTAGTCAGGGTTGATTTCCTTTAGGATTGACTGGTTTGATCTTCTTGCAGTCCAAGGGACTCTCAAACATTTTCTCCAGCACCACAATTAGAAAGCATCAATTCTTTGGCTCTCAACCTTCTTTATGGTCCAATTCTCACATCTGCGCATGGCTACTGAGAAAACCATAGCTTTGACTATGCAGACCTTTGTTGGCAAAATGATGTCTCTGCTTTTTAATATGCTGTCTAGTTTTCTCATAGCTTTCCTTTCAAGGAGCAAACGTCTTTTAATTTCATGGCTGTAGTCGCCATCTGCAGTGATTTTGGAGCCCAAGAAAATAAAATTTGTCACTGCTTCCACTTTTTCCCTATCTATTTGCCGTGAAGTGAGGGACCAGATGCCATAGTCTTAGTTTTTTGAATGTTGAATCTCCACCCAGCTTTTTCACTCTCCTCTTACATTCTCATCAAGAGGCTCTTTAGTTCCTCGAGCAGCTGTCATAATGGGCAGTGTGTGTGTAGAACACTGGGCCCGGTCTCTTGCCTTGCCTCATGCATATGTTCTGCAGAAGTGCAGAGCATTATTGGTGGGACTTTCTTAATGATAGTGGAGTAGTTGGGAGCCGCACACTTGCTGATTGCATGACCTCTAACCCTCATTAGCCTCTCTAGATCTCAGTTTTCCCTTCTATGAAGTGAACATGATAATAATGACACCTTACTTATAAGGATCATTGTAAAGACTTATAATCCTTTTATTATTAAGGAATGCATCAAAAACATTTAGAACAGACCCTAGTCAGGGCAGAGCCTTAGTAATAATTCTTGTTATATTTGGTATGAATGGTTATGATGATGATAAAAAAAAGAATATTCACAGTAAAATCTTCCCAATTGTCCACGTATTTTAAAATATTCATTTATTTATTATTTGGCTGTGCCAGGTCTTTGTTGCAACATGCAGGATCTTTAATTGCAGCATTCTAGCTCTTAGCTGCAGCATGTGGGATATAGTTTCTTGACCAGGGATCAAACCTGGGTCTCTTGCATTGGGAGAACAGGGGCTTAGCCACTGAACCATAATGGAAGTTCCCCAATTGTCAGTGTAATACTGGTGATTCCTTACCACTTGGAGGCATTGACAATATAGCTTGTCCCTAAAATTCTACTTGTACACAGAGCATCATTTATCAAAGATTTTGGTCTCAGGATCCCTTTGCACTCCTGAAATTAAGAACTCTGAAAACTGTTTAAAGGTCTTTTCAGAAATTATGGTTTTATTCTTTTGTACTGCACCCAAACTCAAAAATTAGTAATTTCCTAAAAGTTAGCAGCAAGGTGGAATCTGAAAGCATCTCAATAAAATTTTCATATTCTGTTACATTAAAATCCATTGGTTTATCTTGTACTTTGAATGTATCTTTTACCCATGGGTGATTTTGTAATATCATGCACTGTTCATATAGAAAATATTGGTTCACTGAACTATGCAGACACCCACTCCAGTATTCTTGGGCTTCTGTTGTGGCTCAGCTGGTAAAGAACCCGCTTGCAATGTGGGAGACCTGGGTTCAATCCCTGGTTTGGAAAGATCCCCTAGAGAAGGGAAAGGCTATCCAGTCCAGTATTCTGGCCTGGAGAATTCCATGGACTATACAGTCCATGGGATTGCAGAGTCCGACATGACTGAGCAACTTTCACTTTCACTTTCAAATTGACACGCTTCTTTATGCAACATCAAAAATTGTATTTGTTAATAGCTCCACTTCCATCATGAAAAAAAAGTCTTTAAATATTGGGAAGCTGTCATTAGTGGTGAAAGATACAAGTTTGGCAGAATTCTAATTTTCACTGGAAAGCTTGAACCTTACCATTTGCACCAAATACTATAGTTTTCCTTGAAGTGACATTTAAACATCATGGAAATAATGCGGTGCAAATATCCAAGTCTGAATAACCATAGTTTGTCAATTGTTCTTTCAAGTAAAAATTATCTTCCACAGAAAAGTGGTTAGCTCAGCTTGTGACTCAAATAATCACACAATCGCATTTCCTGGAGACAGTCACTCCCCTCTGCCATGCAGCAAATAGGCCTTATGCACACTTGCCATTTATTTACATAAATATGAAAAATATACATATTCAAATCAAGACTGAACAAAATTAATAATTTTTACCCTTCTTGAAGGGAGTTCTTAAATGAAACGCTTTTTGCCCTTTATTATTTATAAATAATATTTACTTATTTGACTGGGTTTTCACTGTGGCATGAGGGATATTTGATCTTTGTTGAGGCATGAGGGATCTTTACTTGTGACATGTGAACTCTTAGTTGCGGCATGTGGGATTTAATTCCCTGATCAGGGATCAAAATTGAGAGAGTGGAGTCTTAGCCAATGGACCACCAGGGAAGTTCCTGAGAACTTTCTCATATCCATTTTTCTACTTGAGTATAGAATCATACCTCAGTTGACTGAGACAATGAATACAGATGTAGAGAACTAACCCTTGCTTCTATCTTCTACCATTTCTAGTCCTCCACAAAGTTGTCTTGACAGCTCTGTTTACGCTTGAACTGAGGAACATTTTGAAATGGATGAAAGAGATTACTGAATAAACTTTAGTTGGAGGTGCCCCAGAATGTACACTTTCATCTTGACTATTTTGCAACTTTGTAGAACTGTAAAAATATGTAGCAAACTCAAATAATAGAAAAAAATTTTAGTCTACAGAAATGCGAATTATGTCCAGTGGTATGAAATTGACTATCACTTTGTGGATATTGACCAGTTTTACCAAGTTTGCATCCGTTTATAAATTCATCTCGTTGTTTCTTATCTGTTTTAAATGTATGATATTTCAAATTCTTTGAATTAGTTGTAGCATCTTACTGGTTTTCTCATTTAATAAAGAGATTAAAAAAAGAGATAAATAAAATCTTTGATATACATTTTATGTAATGATGTTTCTAAAATTATTTTAACAGATTAATCATAATGCATGATGTTTCATATCTTCAGTCTAAATTCTTCTTGAGTAATAAAATAGTTATGATAGTGATTTATATAATTAACACAGTTAATAGTTATAGTGGAGTCGGGAAAAACCTTGGAGATATTGTCTACTCTCTGCATGTCACAGGTGAGGAATCTATAGAAGTTAAGTGCTATGTCCCAAACTGCAGTTAATTGGGTTCAGAGAGAAACTTAAACTTAGTTCAAACAGCTTCGAATTTGGTACTCTCTTCATTCCGCCCTTTAATTGAATATAATTTCTCCTGCCTTTGTGCATACAGGCAATTCCTGAGAAAGTCATAGACCAGTTGTTTCAGGAGAATAAATATAAGCTCTAACTGTTTTATATGATGACAGGAAAAAATCATGGATTTGGAAAGCAAAGGAGAAATTTGAGGCTGAGAAAAAAGACTTGATCCAATAATTATTTGTATTATGTAGGATGCAAATAATACATTTTCATTGTATGTAACACTGTTAAATTAACATGGCTAACACAATTGGTTTGGAAACTAACGTCCTAATGTCTCTCCCTTTACCATCCATCCTTATGGATTCTGTCAATGTAATTTAGGAGGAGTTGTTTTGAGTATGAAAATACGACTATATTTATCAAAGTTACAAATGCTGAAATTTTTGTACTCAGCTTACAAATTTTATTCTATCATTAATTAGTCAAATTTTATATGTTATTTTTAAAGTTTGAGTAATAGCCTTCTATACAAAGCGAGTTAAAATCTTAATATATTTTAAACTGCAATTATAAATGTGATATTTTTCTTTTTCTTTTAGGTGTTTCTGTTGTCAGGCTTAATGAACAAAACCTCTGTGAGTTCTTGAACATTCTTTTAAATCTAATAAATTAAATTTGCGAATACAGTGATTCTTAAGTTCTTTTAAATATTCTGATAATACAAAAACTAAAACATTTTCTATTTAAAATCACCAGTCTAAATTACATATTGATGTATTTTAAAATAGAATTATGAAATGAATGATACTAATAGGCCAAATTCTCTGAAACAATAGTAGCACACAAAATACAAACTATGTAGAGATTCCTAAGCCACGATTATTATTATAATGGGTTTGTTTTATATATCATTCTCTGAAATATTTAAAACTCAATTTTAAATCTTTCTAGGTTTATGTTTACCTACTACATAAGTGTGTGTTTGTGTGAAAGTTGCTCAGTCATGTTTGACTCTTTGTGACCCCATGGACTATATAGTCCATGGAATTCTCCAAGCCAGAATACTGGAGTGGGTAGCCATTCCCTTCTACAGGGGATCTTCCTAACTCAGGAATCGAACCCAAGTCTCCCACATTGCAAGTGGATTCTTTACCAACTGAGCCACCAGGAAAGCCCACATGCTACATAAACATTTGCCAAATCCTAAGGCACCTTAGGGATATTTTCTCTCGTATAGTAGCAGCCAAGGTTATTAGTAGAGGCGATGACTGGAGTCTGGTTTGCAATATCAATCACTGGAAGGACTTCATAATGTAAAGAGTTTTGTCTGCTAATCTATGTAGTCATTTCCCTACCCTGCTTATGGAAATCTTCATTTCCATCTGTGTGGCTTGACTGAATTTGGCATTTCTTAGGCTGTTAACATAGTTATAAATCCTTTGAACTTGACAGCCCTTCTTCCATCTGTGTCTACTTGGTAGAACCCTTCAACTCTTAAAGATGTAAAAATGATACCCAAAATTCTAGTCAAATCCTAGAAAAATCTTGTCTTTGGATGTCTATTTGATCACAAATTTTAGTCTTTGTATTGTCAGGTTCAATTGATTCTAGATAATTTAGGCAAAAAAGTGAGTTTATTTGAAGGGTATAGGTAGTTCAAAATAAAAGAAAAATTTCAACATCAGGCTTTCAGAATCAGCGATCCCCTCAAGTTGCAGGGACTAAAGAACTCTGTTTCTCTAGCCAGCACCCCCACCCCAGGAGGTTCAACAGGAATGATTTCTAACCATTTTTAGTTGTTAAAGACCTTATACAAGACCCTTAGGTGAATGAGTCAAATTCTACCGCTTGGCTTAGGAAGTCCCCCAGGAAAACAGATGCTACTGCCTGAGAAGTGAAAAAAACTAAAACTAAGAAGGCTAATGAAGATGACTCTACAGTGTTTGGGGATAGAAATTATTTGGATGGTTCTGAATCCTTTCAAGCCAATGAAAATAGACCCTTTGGGTAATCACTGGAATGTCAGTAGTGTTGTAAACCTGCTCTCATTATTTAACCAGTTTTTATATCATTGCCATCCTAAATAGCTCATGCTAGAAAACTTACGGCACTGTAACTTCTCTACTGAAATTGACTCTCATGTTACTGGATCCTTACATTAGTAACAAATCACTTGTCTGGAAGGAAAATAAGACCACACAAATTATAAGGTCAACCCAATTTCCTTTCGTTGAAAAGCACTGATAAATCTACTCTGTGAGGCATTTACCGTGTGATCAACATGGGTGACACGAACAACTACCTCTATGCTGCAATATGAGAGCATATCGATTACTCAGGAGAGCTGAATTAGTCACTATAGTAGCGACCATCATACAATCAGCATCACCTACTTTTGATGGTAAGCACTGCACCCTCTTCTTAACTCAATGGGACTTCACAGGAATATTATTCTATAAAAATATGATTGTATTGACAAGGATCTGTTTTCCAATATGATATCCAAATAAAACTATGGTCCTCAATAAATTTGTTTTGACTATAACTTGCAATATTTTTTTCTGTTTATTCCTCTTGACATTGGGCATATATTTGCTAATATTTTAATGTTTTGTGCTTATAAAACATCCAAAGTGATTAGCTAGTAATTTTCATCTTTAGATACGACAAGAGTTCGCTGAAAATGAGAGATCCTTGTATTATTTCTTCTCCTTGATGCTAATAAAACACACACCCCCAGGTGTAGTTTAAACCACTCCAGGATTCTTGCCTGGAGAATCTCATGGACAGAGGAGCCGGGCAGGCTGCAGTCCACAGGGTTGCAAAGAGTTGGACACAAATACACCATTAGAAGAGACAGTGAAGGCAACGTTGAAACATGCTAGTCATTTGTACTATATGTCAACATATTAAAGCTACAACAGTAACACAATAAAGCCACAAAAGCTTTGCAAAAACTAAAGAGAAATTTGTGGAATTTACTCAATAATTTAAAATATCAGTATAAGGAAAGTCTTAATAGAACCATGATTTCACACTGGAAATGAAGTAGGTTGTATAATTAGAGCAGTTCAGACCAAAGAATTTGGGCTTCTAGATTTTGGCAGGGAGGGTTGTTTTAGCTTGAATTATTCATACTGGCTAATTATATGTTTGTGGTGGCTTATATGTTATTAATGAGTGCATACATACTCAGTTGTGTCCGACGCTTTTTGATGCCACAGACTGTAGTCCACAAGGCTCCTCTGTCCATGGAATTTTCCAGGCAAGAACAATGGAGTGGGTTGCCATTTCCTCCTCCAGGGGATCTTCCTGACCCAGGGATTGGTTGCTCACTAAAAAATTGGGCTCTTTTTCATGTGTGGTGTTGGCTTTCAGAAGTGCAAATGATCAGTCCTCTTGAATGGAATGTGGCCAGGAGTGTCTGTGACTTTATTTCCAGTCTGGGGCTTTATTTTGTTTTGCTTTATTTTTTTTTCCTTCCAGTTTCATTGAGCTATAATCGACATATAGTGCTGTATAAGTTTAAAGTGCACAGGCTAACAATTTGATTTACAAACATCATGAAATGATTATCGTTGTAAGTGCAGTGAACATTCATCAGCTTATACAGATACAAAATTAAAGAAATAAGAAAAAAACAAAGACCACATCATATGTGAAATCCCTTGATTTAGAAAAATAAAGCACATTTGGTAACCAAAAGAAGATGATGGCTAATATATCACTTTATTTATGTTGTTCTTTGGTAGAGGGGCTTCCCAGGTAGCTCAGTGGGAGAGAATCTGCCTGGCAGTGTAGGAGATTCAGGAGACTCTAGTTTGATCCCTAAGGTCGGAAAGATCCCCTGGAGTAGAAAATAACCAGCCACTCCAATATTCTTGCCTGGAAAATTCCATGGACAGAGAAGCCTGGCGGGCTACAGTCCATGGGGTCACAAAGAGTCAGACACGACTCAGCAACTGAGCACGCACGCATTCTTTAGTAGGGAAACAAATTAAAGTACTAATATTTTCAGAGTTGTTTGAAATGATGGTTCTTTCAAGTCAAACACTGGTTTCAGCACTACCTGGAATGTGAAGCTAATGAGGATAGTTCCCATGACCTGATTAGCTCTGTCTTTCTTTTGCAAGCTGTCCTGTTGTTGTGTCAGACTAAGAACAAGCCTAATTATGAACAGACTTTCAGCGGCTGTCCTTTACTGGTATGGGCAATGATGCATCTCAGATTCTATGGCAGATTCTGGTTTAAATATTTTGTCCTATTATTTTTTCACATAGATGCACCTCTAAATCAGAACCAAAACTAGTAGGGTCATTTTGATCCCACTTTATTCTTTTCCCCCGTTTCCTTTTCCTTCTCTTCATTCCCCTTCTGGAAGACAGTTTTTAGATTTATTTGGGTAAAAATTACTATAGGCAAAGAATATTTTTAATTACTGTATTGTAAGAAGAGGTGGCAAGAATACACAGAAGAACTGTACAAAAAAGATCTTCATGACCCAGATAATCACAATGGTGTGGTCACTCACCTAGAGCCAGACATCCTGGAATGCGAAGTCAAGTGGGCCTCAGGAAGCATCATTACAAACAAAGCTAGTGGAGGTGATGGAATTCCAGCTGAGCTATTTCGAATCCTAAAAGATGATGCTATGAAAGTGCTGTACTCAATATGCCAGTAAATTTGGAAAACTCAGCAGTGGCCACAGGACTGGAAAAGATCAGTTTTCATTCCAATCCCAAAGAAAGGCAATGCCAAAGAATGCTCAAACTACCGCACAATTGCACTCATCTCACACGCTAGTAAAGTAATGCTTAAAATTCTCCAAGCCAGACTTCAGCAGTATGTGAACCGTGAACTTCCAGATGTTCAAGCTGGTTTTAGAAAAGGCAGAGGAACCAGAGATCAAATTGCCAACATGCGCTGGATCACTTAAAAAGCAAGAGAGTTCCAGGTAAACATCTATTTCTGCTTTATTGACTATGCCAAAGCCTTTGACTGTGTAGATCACAATAAACTGTGGAAAATTCTCAAAGAGATGGGAATACCAGACCACCTGACCTGCCCTTGAGAAACCTGTATGCAGGTCAGGAAGCAAGAGTTAGAACTGGACATGGAACAACAGACTGGTTTTAAATAGAAAAAGGAGTACGTCAAGGCTGTATATTGTCACTCTGCTTATTTGACTTATATGCAGAGTACATCATGAGAAACACTGGGCTGGAGGAAGCACAAGCTGGAATCAAGATCACTGGAAGAAATACCAATAACCTCAGATATGCAGATGACACAACCCTTATGGCAAAAAGTGAAGAAGAACTAAAGGGCCTCTTGATGAAAGTGAAGGAGGAGAGTGAAAAAGTTGGCCTAAAGCTCAACATTCAGAAAACTAAGATCATGACCAACCTAGACAGCATATTAAAAAAAGCAGAGACATTACTTTGCCAACAAAGGTCCGTCTAGTCAAGGCTATGGTTTTTCAAGTAGTCATGTATGGATGTGAGAGTTGGACTATAATGAAAGCTGAGTGCCGAAGAATTGATGCTTTTGAACTGTGGTGTTGGAGAAGTCCCTTGGACTGCAAGGAGATCCAATGAGTCCATCCTAAAGGAGGTCAGTCCTGGAAGATCATTGGAAGGACTGATGTTGAAGCTGAAACTCCAATATTTTGGCCACTTGATGCAAAGAGCTGACTCATTTGAAAAGACCCTGATGCTGGGAAAGATTGAGGGCAGGAGGAGAAGGGGATGACAGAGGATGAGATGGTTGGATGGCATTACTGACTTAACGGACATGGGTTTGGGTGGGCCCCGTGAATTGGTGATGGACAGGGAGGCCTGGCGTGCTGCGATTCATGGGGTCGCAAAGAGTCGGACTCAAGTGAGTGACTGAACTGAACTGAACTGAACAGGCTTCCCAAGAAGATCCCACCTTCCTGAATATTCATTAGAAGGACTGATGCTGAAGCTGAAACTCCAATGCTTTGGCCGCCTGATGCGAAGAAGTAACTCATTGGAAAAGACCCTGATGCTGGGAAAGATTGAGGGCAGGAGGAGAAGGGAAATGACAAAGGATGAGATGGTTGGATGGCACCATTGACTCGAAGGACATGAGTTTGACTATGCCCTGGAGTTGGTGACGGACAGGGAGGCCTGGCGTGCTGCAGTCCATTGGGTTGCAAAGAGTTGGACACGACTGAGTGACTGAACTGATTGACTGATGGACTTCCCAGGTGGCACAGTGGTAAAGAATCTGCCTGCCAATGTAGGAGACGCAAGAGACGTGTGTTGGATCCCTGCATCAGGAAGATCTCCAGGAGTAGGAAATGGCAACCCACTCCAGTATTCTTGCTTGTCTGTCCCATGGACAGAGGAGCCTGGCAGGCTGAAGTCCATGGGGTCACAAAGAGTTGGACATGACTGATAGACTGAGTGTGGGCGCTCCATATTGTACATCTCTAGGAGTTTATGAAGAATGAACACCAGTTAACAATGAATCATGGGAGCCCCTATGTCACCTGGCATCTAGGAGCCTTGGATACTTGGGTACTTTGAAATATTTATCATATCAAAAATATTCCTTGAGGTCTCCCTTCCCCCACTCTCTTCTGGCCATTGAGTTCCTCATGTATAACACAGACACAGAACTCAAGGAAAAGCAAAACAATTTTGTGCTGAATCACACCATACTTTTGCAGCCTGTGAAAGCACAAAGCAGCTGTAACACTTCTCTAAAAAAAGAGTTGAGAAAAGTTTCATTAGAACTGGATTGCTGCTGCTGCTGCTAAGTCGCCTCAGTCATGTCTGACTCTGTGCGACCCCATAGACGGCAGCCCATCACGCTCCTCTGTCCCTGGGATTCTCCAGGCAAGAATACTGGAATGGGTTGCCATTTTTTCTCCAGTGCATGAAAGTGAAACGTGAAAGTGAAGTTGCTCAGTCATGTCCGACTCTTAGTGACCCCATAGACTGCAGCCTACCAGGCTTCTCTGTCCATGGGATTTCCCAGGTGAGAAGACTGAAGTGGGATGCTATTGCCTTCTCTGCATTAGAACTGGATTTAGTTCAGTTCAGTTTGGTTGCTTAGTCGTGTCCTACTCTTTGCGACCCCGTAAATCGCAGCACGCCAGGCCTCCCTGTCCATCACTATCTCCCGGAATTCACTCAGACTCACATCCATCGAGTCAGTGATGCCATCCAGCCATCTCATCCTCTGTCATTCCCTTCTCCTCCTACCTCCAATCCCTCCCGGCATCAGAGTCTTTTCCAATGAATCAACTCTTCACATGAGGTGGCCAAAATACTGGAGTTTCAGCTTCAGCATCATTCCCTCCAAAGAAATCTCAGGACTGACCTCCTTCAGAATGGACTGGTTGGATCTCCTTGCAGTCCAAGGGACTCTCAAGAGTCTTCTCCAACACCACAGTTCAAAAGCATCAATTCTTCAGCGCTCAGCTTTCTTCACAGTCCAACTCTCACATCCATATATGACCACTGGAAAAACCATAGCCTTGACTAGACGGACCTTTGTTGGCAAAGTAATGTCTCTGCTTTTGAATATGCTATCTAGGTTGGTCATAACTTTTCTTCCAAGGAGTAAGCGTCTTTTAATTTCATGGCTGCAATCACCAACTGCAGACTGGATTAGGTATAGTTAATTAGGAGAAATCAGCTGAACACCTATCAGCCCAAGAGAGAATTACTCACTAGAGAGGTCTTCTTTATTTCCCCTGGTCCATTGTGTATAACAAAAGCAATGGTTATAATTGCTACTAGTGATTACATTCCTATTATGTTCCAGGGTTTGTAAATTTGTTTTCTTGGACAAAGCAGATTGTTTTGGTTGTAATGTTTTGCTCCAGTCCTGGTCAGGGATAGGTTGAAGGTCAGTGACTGGATGAGATTTGTTGATCTAACTTCTACTTTCTGACAAGGTGATTATTTTATATCAGATGAAAAATAGCCCATTTGGTTTTACTATTTCCATTTTGTGAGATGAAGAAACTAAAGCTCAGACAAGCTAAAAGGCTTTCCCCAATGTCACACATCAACTAAGTGACAGAGCCCAGACTGTTCCTAAGCCCTAGTCTTTTCTTCGGCAGCACTATTTCCTAAGTATTAGTCGCTCAGTCATGTCTGTCTCTTTGTGACCCCATGGACTGTAGCCCGCCAGGCTCCTCTGTCCATGGAATTCTCCAGGCAAGAATACTAAAGTGGGTAGCCATTCTTTTCTCCAGGGTATCTTCCTGGCCCAGGGATCAAACCTGAGTCTCCTGCACAGTAGGTGAATTCTTTACCATCTGAACCACCAGAGAAGCCATGACGCTGCCTTTTATTTTTCCAGAATCTTACTTGTTACTTTTAAAAAGAGAGTAATAGAGCCCCTCTACCAGATTATTTTAAGGATCGAAAAGGTAGTAGCTGGATCCAGCACACAGTAGACCCTCAGTAAGCGTTACTAATAGAATCACATTACAGAAATTTCCTTTATAAAATGCTTAGAACTGTGTCTGGCACATAGTAAACTTCACGTGAAGGTGAGCTATTTCATCAAGCTATGGAAGCAACTTAGCAGCAGCATGGGGGTAAAAGAGACCTTTGAAGCCACCAGGTTCAACTCTGTTTTACTATACTGAGAAATATTCTTTAATTTAAATCTAACTACACCCAGATACCAAGTCTACTGGTGCTTTAATTTGAACTTCCCAGCCTCTGGAACTCTGAGAAAGAAATTCCTGCTGTGTATAAGCCCCCTGTCTATGGCATTCTGTTGTAACAGACTAAATAGATGAAGATACTGTATAACAATACCTTTTTTAATGAAAGAAAAATAGATACTTTGGCTCCAAGAGACCAGATGAACAATGGCCAGAACATATGTGACAAGAGAACTCTGACCCACAGCCTCTGCAGCAATCCGTCCAGAATGGTCAAGACTTTGTCAATTACTGCCAGTTTCCCTATTTTTATCTTTGTTTCCAACTCAGGACCAACCAAAGAAGGCCAGCAAGCTCCCCAAATCAATCATACTAGATGCCTTGCTTTTAGGTAGCCTCTTTCCAGTTTTCCCATCCAGTAACTTCCAAGCATATCATACCTGAAGCTCTCCATCCCCACTCCCCCATAAAATTTTTGTATCCTTTTGCGCATCTTTCCGTCTCTCCCAAACACAAGTGGTGGTGTTGACTCCCTTGCTATAGCAAATTTGAATAACCTGTGATTGTTCTTATTTGGGTGGTCTTTGTTTACTCATGTTTTCTTTGAGGTCCCACCAAGATACAGCGTGCACTGCTCAGTGCTGTGGACTCCAGCCTTCAGCTCGGTGTGGTATATCCATAGAGGCCCTTATGTGCATTGCTCATGGCCTGTCAGGTTCATGCCAACATGGTAAGTCAGCACCTGATTTGAATCCTCTGCTTGCACTCTTTGCATTCCTCAGCTATCTATTTGCAGTTTAAGATGCAGATTTGTTCTTGCCATCCACTTGTCATCCTTGGTAGAAAACAGCCATCCTTTTTCATCCCATCCTGCTCTCTTTGAGCTTCTGTTTGCAACCCTGTGGACTGTAGCCCACCAGGCTCCTCCATCCATGGGATTCTCCAGACAAGAATACTGGAGTGGGGTGCCATTTCCTTCTCCAGGGGATCTTCCTGACCCAGGGATCGAACCCAGGTCTCCCACATTGCAGACAGACACTTTAACCTCTGAGCCACCAGGGAAGAAGAAGGAGAGGCAAAGGGTGGATAAATGAACTTAAACAAATCAGCCTATAGTAATTGATTTTTTTTTCTTGAAGAGAGGGACACAGCAAAGTCACAATCTACTGATGATAACCAAAATTATTCTAAATTTGATCTCAATAACCTATAATGAATGGCATCACTAACTCAATGGACATAAATCTGAGCAAACTCCAGGAGACAGTGAAGGACAGACAGGAAAGCCTGGAGTGTTGCAGTCCATGGAATCATAGAGTTGGACATGACTTAGCAACTGAACGACAACCTATGAAGGGTGGTGGACCAAACACTTGCTACCTGCACGAGATGAACAGATTACAGCTACTGACATAACCAATGTAAGGTCTTGGTTCTGACCTTCTGCAGTGAACTACTCTTTTCCTGGCTGGCTGTATGCCCCTACCAGATGGCACTTCCTTGACATCCAGAATGCCTGGGCCTGTTTGCCTCAGACCAAAACCTCATAAACATTAGGAGTAGTACCCTGGGTTGGTGGCTCAGACAGTAAAGCATCTGTCTACAATGTGGGAGACCCAGGTTCAATCCAGGGATTGGGAAGATCCCCTGGAGAAGGAAATGGAAATCCACTCCAGTACTATTGCCTGGAAAAACCCATGGACAGAGGAGCCTGGTAGGCTACAGTCCATGGGGTCGCAAAGAGTCTGACACGACTGCATGACTTCACTCACTCACTTCACTCTGAGACTTGTCTGTACAATTCTATAAATCCTCAAGGCTGAAAATTCTGATTCAGACACAAACTCCAAAACAATGCAACCCTTGATTATTCAGGTATTCTACCTCAGGGAATTACTGACTCATTGTTTATGCAAACAATCAGAGCAGTGTTCCTACCAGTGGGAATCATACAAATTGAAAAGGCTGTTAGAAACTTATCACCAGCTTTGACAGAGTTATTAATGATACCATCTCTGCTTTAGATGGAATACAGATGAGTCTCAACACATTCACATGAATAGAGGTGCACAGTCATATTGCTCTGATTTCTTGTTGGCTGGTCATGGTGGTTTTATTTTATTTTATTTTATTTTTTGCCATTGCTAATTCTTGCTCTACTTGTATCAGTGACAGAACGTGGGTGAACAGGTTATACATCACCATAATGAAAAAGATACTTTTTTCTCTAAGGTCAGTTCTCACGGTTTATGAAATTTGTTCACGGCCTGGGTTGAGTCACTGGAATTCTTGGTTCAAGAATTTCATGGGAACTATTAATTTTTCTTGTTTCTCTCATGGCTGTCATTAAGTTGGTCCATTGCTTTCTGCCTTGAATAGCCACTTTCTCATCATACGATCACCATGATTATGTAATAGAAAGGTTAAGACAGTCTTGCTATGCAGTTAATTATGAAAGTGACTAAACAATTCCTGAGAAATGGAAGTTGGATCTTTAACCTTCCATAAATCAGTTGCCCTTTCGCAAGATATTTTCCACATAGGGAGAAGAGAGACTGCATATACAACATTGGCCAAACCATATTCATATATGACAGTAGAATCTCTGCAACAACCATTGCAGAAAGTCAAACTACAACCTCTCCAACCTCTCCAAACAACTGTACAAGAGTGGGAAGGGCATGGTTAGTCGCTGTCAACTTCTGTATTTTCTGCCTCTGCCTCCAGTTCAAGACCAACCAGAAAAAGTCAAATATGCTCCCCAATCTAAAGACATTTGACACCCTGCTTTTGTTTTATTTTATTTTATTTTAATGATGGGCATACACTTGTTGTTATCACTGGAAAATCTGAGCAATGACAACAACCATAGATTTTCCCCTGTGGTATAAAATACAGAGAAGACTTATAATATTATCCCTTGATGACTGAAATGCATGATGGCTGAAATTCTCTATGGGGCTCCATGAGGTTGGGACTGTGCTTCTCGTCCTCTTGTGACACTCTGCTTTCAGTTTTCCCTTCTTCAGCTTCCCAATGCCAGCAATCTCCAACAAGATCATACCTGAAGCTTTGATCCCTTCCCACTGCACCCCACCTGGAGCCTCCACTATCAAGCTTTCTCACTTCCCTCCAACTGTCCATCTTTGCTGCTGCTAAGTCACTTCAGTCATGTCTGACTCTGTGCGACCCCATAGACAGCAGTTCACCAGGCTCCCCCGTCCCTGGGATTCTCCAGGCAGGAACGCTGGAGTGGGTGGCCATTTCCTTCTCCAATGCATGAAGGTGAAAAGTGAAAGTGAAAGTGAAGTGAAGTGAAGTGAAGTCGCTCAGTCGTCCATCTTTGAGTTTGTGCTAATTGAAAGTGATAGTGGCTGACTTCCTTGCCATTATACACTGTGAATAAGTAGCCTCGTCTGTCCTGATTTCAGCAGTCTTCATTTATTTCTGCACTTTCTGGCCAATGACTCAGCTTTGTTTCCGGATCTCTGTAACAATGGGCCTAAGGACTGGAAAGTTATAGTCAGTCACAGACAGGAAAGGTAACCGTGAGGGGATAGTGAGGGAAGGTTCTTTCCTTAAAATGAAGAAAAAGAAGTTTCTGAAAAATTGCCTAGAAATCTTCTGGGAAATATGAAGGGGAAGAAAATAAGTGATTTGGCTGGCTTTGTAAAATGACTTGATGGGCTGAATGAAGTTCTTATTTTTTACAAGAAAAGAAAGGGAAAAAAATGTTCAGTGCTTTGTGACTCAGAACAGTCTTATCCAAATTCTAAAAGCACTTTGCAAAAATCATCTGGTGTCAAGCGTTAGAAATCGTCTTTCAAAAAGAGGAAATGAGAGTGCTGTGGACTTTTCCAGGAGAGGAGAATAAAGATTTTGTACTTTCCCACTAAATAGTCTAATAATTATTTCAGGACCATATTATTCCATAAACTAGCCTGTAGGGCAGGCTTTTATATTTTTATACATTATGTATGCTAGGTTAACTCCTAATAATACAACAAGACAACAGCTTTTGGCTTTTAAATCTAGTCTGTTTCTCTCTAGCATGTAAAGAAAGCCTGCACTAGTGTTACATATTTATGTGGAGTGATTTTATGGCTTCAGGTAATCCTCACACCTCAATTCTGCTCCATTCACAATACTTTCTATCATCTTGAATTTACTCTCCTTGCCTTGATTCTATAAATAAATAAAGAAAAAACTCTTGCCTTAATCTTCATTTTTCTGATTTAGCTTGTAAAGTACTTTAATAAGATAAATATGGCTGTAAATCTAATTCTTTGAAGCAAGGCTTATTGCTTTAGACTCAAATCACAATGTTATAAAAAAAATGATTTAGGTGTCTGAAATTCTAAGCTTCTATACAATATTTTTAAATCATAATTTACTTCTAACATAGTGATTCTTAATTTCCTAGAATGTTATCTGAAATTTTCCAAAAAGTAACTGTTAAAAACAACAGTAAGTATGTGCCAGATGTGTGTCTTTCTGCAGTGAGATGGGTAGTGAAACGGAATGGCATCAAGGCTCTAGAATTCTGGGAAGGTTGGTGGAGGATCTTCTGATTTTTCACAGTGGTCTTTCCTTTGTACTCTTGTTTTTTTTTTTTTTTTTCTTTCCCCACAGTCAGTGTCAGAGTAGGAAACTGGGCTTGGACCTTATCACTGACTTGTGTGGAATGTTCTAGACCAGCACAATTTTGTGTGTATACCTCTGGTCTGTTGTTGTACAGGTGTTGCTGCTGTCTGCCCTACTGAGATGATAGGAAAATACACAACACACTGTACCGTCAAGGCTAAGGTTCTCAACCTGGTTATTATTTCTTTCTGATAGTCTTTGCTCATCCTTCTATTCTTTCATAAGGATTTCATTTCTCCTTATGTTTTACATTCTCTCAATAACTGCTTGTTATCTGCAGCTTTATCATTCATATTTTTAAGGGTAGTATATGACATGTAAATATATGAGTCACTTTCCTGTTATCAGTTTTTGAACATGTAATTTGTGTTTTCCTGCCTTTTGATGCTTTCTCACACCATCAAGATATGATCTGATCTTCTTGCCCTAATAAAATAGAGTTTTTTTTTTCATCCACATGTTATATTTTCATCCATAATCAAGATTGCCAGGAGAAATATCAATAACCTCAGATATGCAGATGACACCACACTTATGGCAGAGAGTGAAGAGAAACTAAAGAGCCTCTTGATGAAAGTGAAAGAGGAGAGTGAAAAAGCTGGCTTAAAGCTCAACATTCAGAAAACTAAGATCATGGCATCCGGTCCCATCACTTCATGAGAAATAGATGGGGAAACAGTGGAAACAGTGTCAGACTTCATTTTTTGGGGCTCCAAAATCACTGCAGATGGTGACTGCAACCAGGAAATTAAAAGACGCTTACTTCTTGGAAGAAAAGTTATGACCAACCTAGACAGCATATTAAAATGCAGAGACATTACTTTACCAACAAAGGTCCATCTAGTCAAGGCTATGGTTTTTCCAGTGGTCATGTATGGATGTGAGAGTTGGACTATAAGGAAAGCTGAGTGCCGAAGAATTGATGCTTTTGAGGTGTGGTGTTGGAGAAGACTCTTGAGAGTCCCTTGGACTGCAAGGAGATCCAACCAGTCCATCCTAAAGGAAATGAGTCCTGGGTGTTCATTGGAAGGACTGATGTTGAAGCTGAAATTCCAATATTTTGGCCACCTGATGCAAAGAGCTGACTCATTTGAAAAGACCCTGATATTGGGAAAGATTGAAAGCAGGAGGAGAAGGGGATGACAGAGGATGAGATCGTTAGGTGGCATCACCGACTCAATGGATATGGGTTTGGGTAAACTCTGAGAATTGGTGATGGACAGGGAGGTCTGGTGTGCTGCAGTTCATGGGGTCACAAAGAGTCGGACATGACTGAGTGACTGAACTGAACTGATATATATATAAAACAAATACTTCTTGACCAGTTACTCTATGTCAAAAGTAGAATGTACATACAATCATGAAAATGTCCCAGATGGAAATTGAGATCCTCTTTCCTCAGATATTTAGGAAAAAATGCTCAAACACTTACTGAACATCCCAGAGGAAGCCTGTCACCCTTGTAAAGTTTTGTTGTTGTTGTTTTAGATTCCATGGGCTTATATTGTCATGCTCACCTCACTCTAATTTTCTGATGACTCCAGTAATTTGATTTTTTGGTATCCTTTCTTCCACGGCTATTCTATTTTTCATCCATGAACAGGCCCAGATATGCAGTTCAGCACTTTTTTTCTTAATTTCCTGAAAAACAAGGCATTCTTGCATGCAGTAGACTTTATTAAATGTTTGGAGTGATGTAGTGACTGAGGACCAAATAGCAAATAACTGAGTGTGAGTATTACACTACTCTCTTTTTAGAATCTCTTAGGCCACCTTCATAGCTGCTGTTCTTGTTCAGTCACTCAGTCGTGTCTGACTCTTTGAGACCCCATAGACTATAGCATGCAGAAAAGCCATGACCAACCTAGACAGCATTTTAAAAGGCAGAGACATTATTTTGCCAACAAAGTCCGTCTAGTCAAAGCTATGGTTTTTCCAGTAGTCATGTATGGCTGTGAGAGTTGGACCATAAAGAAAGCTGAGTGCCAAAGAACTGATGCTTTTGAACTATGGTGTTTGAGAAGACTCTTGAGAGTCCCTTGGACTGCAAGGAGATCCAGCCAGTCCATCCTAAAGGAAATCAGTCTTGAATATTCATTGAAAGTTCTGACGCTGAAGCTGAAGCTCCAATACTTTGGCCACCTGATTAGAAGAACTGACTCATTGGAAAAGACCCTGAAGCTGGGAAAAATTGAAGGCAGGAGGAAAAGGGGATGACAGAGGATAAGACAGCTGGATGGTGTCACTGACTTGATGGATATGAGTTTGAACAAGCTCTGGGAGCTGATGATGGACAGGGAAGCCTGGTGTGCTGCAATCCATGGGGTTACAAAGAGTTGGACATGACTGAGTGACTGAACTGAACTGAACTGAGACTGTAGCATGCCAGGCTTCCCTGTCCTTCACTACTGAGAATAGGACAATTTCATTCCACCATCCCCTATTTATGGAGGCAGCTTGTTCCTTTGCTCTCTCTGTAATCTTCTTGCATTTTCCTCTTGTTTGCCTCCAATGTCCTCAAATTTCTGCTTATTTAAAATGCAAAGCCGTTTCATTTTCTCTTAGTTTCATTGGATCCTTCCAAATCATACTTTGGAGATCACAGCCATAATGAATTGTGAACTTATTTTGCTTAAATAGAGGACCCTCTAAAGAGAAAATCTGCCACTCCCTTAGGGGCACAAATGGCTGTTGGCAGTTTTGGTTTTAAAAAGCAACGTAATTTAGAAAGATGGTAATGATGACCCTATCTGCGAGACAGCAAAAGAGTCACAGATGTAAAGAACAGACTTTTGGACTCTGTGGGAGAAGGCAAGGGTGGGATGATTTGAGAGAATAGCATTGAAACATGTATATTATCATATGTGAAACAGATCACCAGTCCAGGTTCGATGCATGAGATAGGGTGCTCAGGGCTGGTGCACTGGGATGACCCTGAGGGATGGAATGGAGAGGGGGGTGGGAGGCAGGGTCAGGATGAGGAACACATGTACACCCATGGCTGATTCATGTCAATGTATGGCAAAAACCACCACAATATTGTAAAGTAATTAGCCTCCAATTAAAATAAAAAACAAAAAAACAAAACACAAAATCAATGCAGTTGTCTCTTCCTTGTCTTGCTTAAAAACATCCTGTGAGCAGAATCGATGTGGAGATAGAGGCAGAATGTGGTATGATGGTACAGAAGAGGGGCTTGGGAAAGGCAGGGAAGCTTCCTAGAGATTTGAACTGGTTTTGAAAGTAAGAATGAATGTACCAGTCAGAAAATGGGGGAAAGGACAAGAGAAGCATTTATTCCAGGTTACTGTATAAATGGTAGCACAACTAGGGGAGTGTATTACTTGTAATTCGTTAAAGTGTGCTATCACTTTTTCAACCCACTTATTTAAATTATGTTGGTATTCTTTGTCAGTTCACCCTCTTATTATTTAACCTTTTTGAATTCCTCACTCTCACTGAGTCCACTATTTATTTCAACCTCTGCTCCTTCCCTTCTACTGGTCTTTGGATTGTTTTCCATCCTGACCTGCATTTCCCGCCCCCCCCCCCCAACCCATGATTCATTATTTCAGCTATATTCCCTTTAACAGGCTTGACTACATCACCTCCCTCATTAGGATCTTACACAGCTTGTCAGTTCTTAGCTCTGGATAATACCATACTTCACATTGACTCCTGTTCTCTTTTTGCTATTTCCAGAGAAAATTAGGAAATGAGAGCTGAAACCAAAACAATTTCTTGTCTCTGAGCTAAATAATATCTGGGTAGACTTTCCTATCCCTATGTTGAATAATACTGAGAACAAGCACAAAATAACTTAGTCTCCTGCTCCAGGAACTATTTGCTCCTGAGAAATAAGACCAACAAGATTCCCTTCAAAACCCTTGCCTCCCCGTGCACGTCATTCTAAAGTTCAGTTCAGTTCAGTCGCTCAGTCGTGTCCGACTCTTTGCGACCCCATGAATCGCAGCACGCCAGGCCTCCCTGTCCATCACCAACTCCCGGAGTTCACTCAACCCACGTCCATTGAGTCAGTGATGCCATCCTAAAGTTACGGTGTCATAACCCCACATAATCTCAACCAGTTCCCTGCTTTCCAAGACCTACCTAAAAATCATCCAGGCAAGTTCTAAATCCTTCAAATACACTCCTCTGACTTGACTTCCCTCTCCCAACACGCTACTAAGGCTTTATCAAGGTGCTTTTCTTTCTTACCGAAATCTAATAAACATAGCTTTGCTTGATAAAGACATTTTCCTGGTGACTTTTAGGAGAGTCAGTAAGAAGCATTCTCATTTGATGTCCTATAGTGGGCTTCCCAGGTGGCTCAGTGGTAAAGAATCTGCCTGCAATGCAGGAGATGTGGGTTTGATTCCTAGGTCGGGAAGATCCCCTGGAGAAGGAAACGGCAACCCACTCCAGTATTCTAGCCTGGAGAATTCCACGGACAGAGGAGCCTGGTGGGCTCTAGTCTATGAGGTCTCAAAGAGTCAGACACAACTTAGCAACTTAACAAAAACAACAGCTTCATGCTATAACTGCTGCTCCATCCTACCCACTGTCCAGCAATTCTTTCATTCCTCTATTACCTTTTTAAAAACTTTTTCCACCCTAGATGTTCACAGCAACACTGTCTCTCAGTTTCAGCACATGACCTGATTTCATCTTCTTTGTCCCTAAGAAGACAGGAAATGCACTCTAAGGACAGTTGCAATGTGGTTTTCTCTCTCCAAACTGTCTTCTCCACTGGTTTCTCTAGCTGCTCTTTATTCTCTTTCTAACTCATCCTTTGCCATTTACCTCTTAAATGAAAGTGTCCCACAAAGCCTTCTTTGCGACCAATCTCATTTAGTTTCGTAGCTTCACAGTGATCTTAATGCAGATAGTGTTACAAATCAGCTTTCTTATCTCTAAACTCTTCTCTGAACTTCAAGCATAAAGCTGTGAGGAGAGCAAACCTCAGTTTCAACACAACTCTTCCTCTTGCTCCACATCTGCTCTTTCTTCTTGCATTTCCTATTTCGGTTCGTGACCATCTTCATGATCATCCTGATGGCCATTCTCTGACTAGGAGAGTGTCAGGGCACTAGGTGGGCCCTCGAGCCGAGTGAGAACATTTGTGCATTTCAACAGATGGAGCAGGAAGAGGCAGAGATTGTTGACTAGAAGCATCCTTATCCCAGCTTCTCAGCTCTTTCTCCACTGGCCTCTTTCTTCTGGTTTTCAGAGAACTAACTGCACATGTTCAGCCCAGGGTTCATTCTTTCGAACTATGGCTGGAAAAGATTCTTGAGAGTCCCTTGGATTACAGGGAGATCAAAGCAGTCAATCCTGAAGGAAATCAACCCTGTATATTCATTGGAATGACTGTTGCTGAAGCTGAAACGCCAATATTTTGGCCACCTGCTGTGAAGAGCCAACACTTTGGAAAAGACTCTAATGCTGGGAGAAGGGGGCAACAAAGGATGACATGGTTAGTTGGTATCATCAACTTAACGGACATGAGTTTGAGCAAACTCTGGGAGATAGTGAAAGACAGGGAAGTCTAGAGTGCTGCAGTTTATGGGCTTGGGTCTCAAAGAGTCAGACATGATTTAGTGACTAAACAACAACACCAGTTTCTCGCAGTCACTCTGGACACAGTTCAGTTCAGTTTAGTCGCTCAGTTGTGTCCAGCTCGTTGTGACCCCATGAATCGCAGCACACCAGGCCTCCCTGTCCATCACCATCTCCCGGAGTTCACTCAGACTCACGTCCATCGAGTCCGTGATGCCATCCTGCCATCTCTTCCTCTGTCGTCCCCTTCTCCTCCTGCCCCCAATCCCTCCCAGCATCAGAGTCTTTTCCAATGAGTCAACTCTTCTCATGAGGTGGCCAAAATACTGGAGTTTCAGCTTTAGCATCATTCCTTCCAAAGAACACTCAGGACTGATCTCCTTTAGAATGGACTGGTTGGATCTCCTTGCAGTCCAAGGAACTCTTAAGAGCCTTCTCCAACACCACAGTTCAAAAGCATCAATTCTTTGGCACTCAGCTTTCTTCACAGTCCAACTTTCGCATCCATACATGACCACTGGAAAAACCATAGCTTTGACTAGATGGACCTTTGTTGGAAAAGTAATGTCTCTGCTTTTGAATATGCTATCTAGGTTGGTCATAACTTTTCTTCCAAGGAGTAAGTGTCTTTCAATTTCATGGCCGCAATCACCATCTGCAGTGATTTTGGAGCCCCAAAAAATAAAGTCAGCCACTGTTTCCACTGTTTCTCCATCTATTTCCCATGAAGTAATGGGACCAGATACCATGATCTTAGTTTTCTGAATGTTGAGCTTTAAGCCAACTTTTTCACTCTCCTCTTTCACTGTCTTCAAGAGGCTTTTTAGTTCCTCTTCACTTTCTGCCATAAGGGTGGTGTCATCTGCATATCTGAGGTTATTGACATTGACCCAGGGTGTAAAGAAAGGTACAAAACAGCTTGTGCTCTGCTGTCACTGTTTACCTCCCTAGAATATTGCATTTCTTCAGGAGTCTAAGTAGTGGAATAAAATTTAATCATTTGTTGCCCTCTGCATCTAATAAACCCACTTTGTTCTGTTCAGGTAGTTTTCTGGACATCTCTAACAGACCCTCCAATTTTTGGCTGGAAAGCAATCTCAGCTCTCCTGTCCTGTCCTGTTCCCTGAGACTGGAGGTATGAGCTGGCACTGACATTTGGGTTCCTCGAAAGTGATGCTGCCAAAATCATCAGTGGAATTTAGGGAATCTGCCAGGCTCTGAAGCCTTTTCTGCTGGACAGTATGGCCAATTACATGTTTGTCACGTCATCTATCATTGGGTACCTGGCAACACAGTTTTGGGATTTTAGAAATGTGGTTGTCTCCCAAATAGGAGTCAAAAGGCCCTGCTGGCAGGCTGCCAGATTTCATTATAAAAATATGGTCTATGTACCTTGTGATGTGGTGATGGGAATGGAGTGCTAATGGAATGCACTGTTTTCGGTTATTACCAGATGTATCTAAGTCTAAATCTCGCTATCAACTTAATAACATATTTTTAGAAAGAAAAAAAAAAAAAGGTTACACTGTTTCCATAATGTTGTTGTTCAGTAACTCAGTTGTGTCTGACTCTGCCACCCCATCTTTGTGACCTCGTGGACTGCAGCACGCCACGCTTCCCTGTCCTTCACCATCTCCTGGAGTTGGTTCAAATGCATGTTCATTGAGTCAGTGATGCCTTCCAACACATTAATTTCAAAGTGTATCCTGATTTCAGAAGCATTAAACTGACAGGGAACACCTTTATTTAATAATCAAGGCAGTATAGAGATTTCATAGATATGTAATGATTGCATTAGCCAAGCTGAACTCATGGAGTGTGACTGAGAAAACTAATTCATTTATTATCCATACAGCTCATCCAAGCCCATTTTGAAGTTTTTAGGGGTAGCTCTTTCCCATCCACACTTTCGTCCCCACCTGCAATCTCAGTTCAGGACTGAATAGGTCCAAACCAAGCGAGAAGAGAGAAGAACTGTGAATTTCCATTAACTACGATCTGTCACCTGACCTCTGTTTGGCACAAGAGAAAGTGACTGGTCCATCTGATTGCTCTGACTCCCTCCCTCACCCCTACAGACTTAGTAGGACCCTTCTAAATTCTTTCTCCTTAAGTTACCTTGAACCTTCAGATAGTCCTCTTCTTTCTTCTTTTTTAAACATACAGTTTTTTTTTTAATATATATTTATTTGGCTGTCTGGATCTTAGTGGCAGCATGTAGAATCTTTTTTTTTTCTGTTTAATATTTGTTTCTTTATTTATTTGTCTGTGTTAATTCTTAGCTGAGGCTCTAAGGATCTTCGCTGTGGCATGTGGGACTCATCAGGGATCCAACCCATGTCTCACCTTGCAAAGTTGATTCTTAACCACTGGACCACCAGGAAGTCCTTATAATGTTTTTAGATTTTTTAAAGTGTAAAATCTCATATTCTTTATCTCTCATAGTTTATTAGATGGTTAGAATATTAGATGGTTTTCTGTGTCATTTGTTCAAAGGTTTTAACTTCTGAATGAAATTATTGATTGGTCCTTATCAATAGAAAATTTCCATTATTCATTTTTATTTTCCTATTGATTTTTTAAAACGACATTTTAAATTGGAGGATAATTGCTTTACAGAATTTTGTGGTTTTCTGTCATACATCAGCAAGAATCAGCCACAGGTACACCCATGTCCCTTCCCTACTGGACCTCCCTCCTGCCTCCCTCCCCATCCAACCCTTCAGCCTTTCGCAGAGCCCCTGTTTGAGTTCCCTGAGTCATACAGCAAATTCCCATTGGCCATCTGTTTTACTATGTTACTTCATTCATCTCCCCTTGCCCCTCCTCTTCTCCCACTGTGTCCATAGGTCAGTTCTCTATGTCTGTTTCTCCATTGTTGCAGCATGTAAGATCTTTAGTTGGGACATTCGAATTCTCAGTTGCAGCATGTGGGATCTAGATCCTTGACCAGGGATTGAACCTAGGCCCCCTCGGTTGGAAGCATAGAATCTTAGCCACTGGGCCACCAGGAAGTCCCTCAAATCTCTTTTTTATAGATTAGAGTTAATGGTCAGCTGAGGGTCAGAATGGTTTTTCAAAATAGCCTTTTTTTTTTTTTAATTGTAAAGATATTACACTGTGACTGTGGTACATAGCATTCATCATTTTGGGGACCTTGGCTGAAATTAAGACTAAACAGTTCTATTTTAACATGTAATTCTTCATTTCCCAGGTCTCATCAAACTGCTTATTCAAACTGGTATCAAGCTGTATTTTCCTGGCTATCGCACTTGTCATTATTTTTCACCACTGTGAATAGAAACCTACCTCACATTGGCTTGCCAAATTATGGAATATATTAGCTCAAAGGATGGTACAGTTCACAAACAGGAGTAGGAGGATCCAGGTCCTGTTTGAAGTAGTCAGGACTTGTTTTCTGTAACCTTTTTTCCTCTTCATCATTAGTGTTAAATTCAAATTTTTGAAAAAGTAAAATTATGACTCTTTGGAAAATACAAAATTAACCCATGCCAAAGATTTTATCGAATTCATTAACAAAAGAACCAAAGATATAAAATGGGTCCAAAAACACTAGAGAAGTTAAGCATTTGTGTTATTGTTGTTTCATTGCCAAGTTGTGTCTGACTCTTTGAGACCCCATGGACGGCAGACCCCCATGGACGGCATCATGCCACCTGGAGTTTGCCCAAGTTCATGTCCATTGAATCAGTCATGCCATCCAACCATCTAATCCTCTGTCACCCTCTTCTCCTTCTGCCTTCAATCTTTCCCAGCATCAGGGTCTTTTCCAAAGAGTCAGCTGTTCACATCAGGTGGCCAAAGTATTGGAGCTTCAGCATCAGTCCTTCCAAAGAGTATTCAGGGTCGATTTCCTTTAAGATTGACTGGTTTGATCTCTTTGCTCTCCAACAGACTATAGGCATTTATGCTGCTGCTGCTGCTGCTAAGTCGCTTCAGTCATGTCAGACTCTGTGCGAACCCATAGATGGCAGCCCACCAGGCTCCACCATCCCTGGGATTCTCCAGGTAAGAGCACTGGAGTGGGTTGCCATTTCCTTCTCCAATGCATGAAAGTGAAAAGTGAAAGTGAAGTCACTGAGTCATGTCCAACTCTCATCGACCTCATGGATTGCAGCCTACCAGGCTCCTCAGTCCATGGGAGTTTCCAGGCAAGATTACTGGAGTGGGGTGCCATTGCCTTCTCCATAAGCATTTATAGGCAACATAAAAAGGCATGCTAACATAAGATTGCTAGATGGAGATATAAATGCACTAGTAGCCAAAAGGGCAATAGACTGTAGCCTTTAGGATGATGTGTTCCATTGGACAGACATTATTTGCATCTCTACGAGACAAATATTTACCAGTTAATGTAGGATTTCACTATCTCTGGATCTTTAATCAATAGTGAAAAGTGACTCAAACAAGTTCATTTCCCTTAATTAATCCCTGGGAATCCTTTATCTCTGAAAGGATGTGTTGCCTTATTTTTTTGCCTTATCCCAAAATTTTGTGTAGTTTTTCATAACACTTGGGTCTACTTCCTCCTGTATTTGTTTCTTTCTCAGGTAAGCTTTAGCCATGTGTCAATCTTCCAGAATCTTCAGTTCTAGACATCAATTTTCCTTATTGTGCACAATATCAGTGGGAAAAAAAATTTCTTTTCCAAAAATTCCATAAAAGCCCTGAACTTTCATTTCATGGCCTGACTTTGGTTGTGTTCCAGCCCATGATACAATCACAATGGCCAAAAAGACGGAATATATCAATTGACCTTTCCTGTGGCTCATGCTTACCCATGGAGCTGGGAAATAGGTCAGTTGCATATAAACTACAAAAACTAAGAGTGAGGTAAGGGTGGCTTCCTGAAGCAAAATAGACACTAAATCTGGCTTTTTTACCCTGACCTGAATTAACTCTTGAAGATAGAGTTTGGGGTGAAGTAGAAAAGAATAGCTTTATTGCTTTGACAGACAAAGGGGACCACAGTGGGGCCCTCAAAATTGTGTCTTTCAACCTGCAGGGGTAGTGAGGAGACTTATCATAGGGTCCAAAGAAGAGGGCCTGACATTTAGTTAGTGGATATTTTTCTGATTGGTTGGTGGTGAGGTAAGTGGGAGTAGCCCTTATCAACCTTTCCGTTCTTACTAGTTTTTGAGGTCTAGTGATAGTGGCAGCTACCATTAATTTCTTTCACCTGATGGGGGTTTTAGTGCTTTCAAAACAGCTAAAAGGTATTGTTATATATATCCCTTGAGGGTAGCCAGGACCCTGCCCCACGCCTGAACTATTTTTCTTGACTGCCCCTCCCTTGTCTCCATAGCCCCTCCATTCTTTAATTAGCAACTGTTCCAACCTGTCCTTTGGAACTCAGTACTCAAAAGATGGGGAACACAGAAAGGCTTTTGTGCTTAGGAAACACACAGGGTCCTGCTGGGTTCCAAAATTAGGGTTCTCTTACTTGAAGAAGGACAAATGTGTGTTCTATAGTCTATCACTGGACTTGAAAGTGAAAGTGAAAGTAGCTCAGCCATCTCCAACTCTTTGCCACCCCAATGGACTATACAGTTCAGTTCAGTTCAGTTGCTCAGTCGTGTCCGACTCTTTGCGACCCCATGAATCGCAGCACGCCAGGCCTCCCTGTCCATCACCATCTCCCGGAGTTCACTCAGACTCACGTCCATCGAGTCCTTGATGCCATCCAGCCATCTCATCCTCTGTCGTCCCCTTCTCCTCCTGCCCCCAATCCCTCCCAGCATCAGAGTCTTTTCCAATGAGTCAATTCTTCGCATGAGGTGGCCAAAGTACTGGAGATTCAGCTTTAAGCAGCTTTAGCATCATTCCTTCCAAAGAAATCCCAGGGTTGATCTCCTTCACAATGGACTGGTTGGATCTCCTTGTAGTCCAAGGGACCCTCAAGGGTCTTCTCCAACACTACAGTTCAAAAGCATCAATTCTTCAGCACTCAGCTTTCTTCACAGTCCAACTCTCACATCCATACATGACCACAGGAAAAACCATAGCCTTGACTAGATGGACCTTAGTCGGCAAAGTAATGTCTCTGCTTTTGAATATGCTATCTAGGTTGGTCATAACTTTTCTTCCACGAAGTAAGCGTCTTTTAATTTCATGGCTGCGGTCACCATCTGCAGTGATTTTGGAGCCCAAAAACATAAAGTCTGACACTGTTTCCACTGTTTCTCCATCTATTTCCCATGGAGTGATGGGACCGGATGCCATGATCTTAGTTTTCTGAATGTTGAGCTTTAAGCCAACTTTTTCACTCTCCTCTTTCACTTTAATCAAGAGGCTTTTCAGTTCCTCTTCACTTTCTGCCATAAGGGTGGTGTCATCTGCATATCTGAGGTGATTGATATTTCTCCTGGCAATCTTGATTCCAGCTTGTGTTTCTTCCAGTCCAGCGTTTCTCATGATGTACTCTGCATATAAGTTAAATAAGCAGGATGACAATATACAGCCTTGACATACTCCTTTTCCTATTTGGAACCAGTCTGTTGTTCCATGTCCAGTTCTAACTGTTGCTTCCTGACCTGCATACAGATTACTCAAGAGGCAGGCCAGGTGGTCTGGTATTCCCATCTCTTTCAGAATTCTCCACAGTTTATTGTGATCTACACAGTCAAAGGCTTTGGCATAGTCAATAAAGCAGAAATAGATGTTTTTCTGGAACTCTCTTGCTTTTTCCATGATCCAGCGGGTGTTGGCAATTTGATCTCTGGTTCCTCTGCCTTTTCTAAAACCAGCTTGAACATCTGGAACTTCACGGTTCACGTATCGCTGAAGCCTGGCTTGGAGAATTTTGAGCATTACTTTACTAGCGTGTGAGATGAGCGCAATTGTGCGGTAGTTTGAGCATTCTTTGGCATTGCCTTTCTTTGGAATTGGAATGAAAACTGACCTTTTCCAGTCCTGTGGCCACTGCTGAGTTTTCCAAACTTGCTGGCATATTGAGTGCAGCACTTTCACAGCATCATCTTTCAGGATTTGAAACAGCTCAACTGGAATTCCATCATAGTGATGGAATAGTTCATAGTGATGCTTTCTAAGGCCCACTTGACTTCCTTCACATTCCAAGATGTCTGGCTCTAGATTAGTGATCACATCATCATGATTATCTGGGTCGTTAAGATCTTTTTTGTACAATTCTTCCATGTATTCTTGCCACCTCTTCTTAATATCTTCTGCTTCTGTTAGGTCCATACCATTTCTGTCTTTTATCAAGCCCATCTTTGCATAAAGTGTTCCCTTGGTATCTCTAATTTTCTTGAAGAGATCTCTAGTCTTTCCCATTCTGTTGTTTTCCTCTATTTCTTTGCATTGATCGCTGAAGAAGGCCTTCTTATGTCTTCTTGCTATTCTTTGGAACTCTGCATTCAGTTGCTTATATCTTTCCTTTTCTCCTTTGCTTTTCGCCTCTCTTCTTTTCACAGCTATTTGTAAGGCCTCCCCAGATAGCCATTTTGCTTTTTTGCATTTCTTTTCCATGGGGATGGTCTTGATCCCTGTCTCCTGTACAATGTCACGAACCTTATTCCATAGTTCATCAGGCACTCTATCTATCAGATCTAGGCCCTTAAATCTATTTCTCACTTCCACTGTATAATCATAAGGGATTTGATTTAGGTCATACCTGAATGGTCTAGTGGTTTTCCCTACTTTCTTCAATTTAAGTCTAGTCCATGGAATTCTCCAGGCCAGAATACTGGAGTGGGTAGCCTTTCCCTTCTCCAGGGGATCTTCCCAACCCAGAGATCGAACCCAGGTCTCCCACATTGCAGGTGGATTCTTTACCAGCTGAGCCACAAGTAAAGCCCAAGAGTACTGGAGTGGGTAGCCTATCCCTTCTGCAGCAGATCTTCCCAACCCAGGAATCGAACTGGGGTCTCCTGCATTGCAGGTGGATTCTTTACCAACTGAGCTATGGGGGAAACCCATCAATGGACATGAACTTGGGCAAATTCCGGGAGATGGTGAGGGATAGGTAGGCCTGCCATGCTGCAGTCCATGGGGTCTCGAAGAGTTGGACATGACTGGGCAACTGAACAACAACAACACAGTCTATCAAAAGCAGTATTTGTGTGTTATATTTGTGCTCACTCAGGTCCCCCAGCTTTTGTCCAAGTCTCTCAGAAGTTAATGGAAATCCTTGGAGATAACTCATAACAACTTATGAACCACTGGCTATTCATGCCAGGAACTGCCAAGTTCTGGGTAATGCTGGGAGGTTATACCATTGCCCTGTGGGCATCCCAGCCTCTCTGTGTGCAGCTGGGTCTCCACAATGCAACATCAGTGGAGGCTTCTAGGTGCCAGAATTCTACCTTGGCTTTGACTTTGTGAAGAAATGCTCATTTCCTTTGTGACAGTTTGTTAGATGGGTCACAAAACACTGTGTTTCAAAGCCATACTTTTAAGGGAACCCAGTCTTTCAGTTTTTACCAATTTATTATTAATTAATTATTTAGCTCTCCACTTGGGCTTCCCTGGCGGCTCAGATGGTAAAGTATCAGCCTGCTATGCAGGAGACCCATGTTCGATCCCGGGGTCTGGAAGATCCCCTGGAGAAGGAAATGGCAACCCACTCCAGTATTCTTGCCTGGAGAATCCCATGGACAGAGGATCCTGGAGAATCCCAGGGGCAGAGGAACCTGGAGAATCCCATGGACAGAGGAGCCTGGAGGGCTACAGTCCATGGGATCACAAAGAGTCAGACCTGACTGAGTAACTAATACTTTCACTTTTTACTTTACTTTCCACTGAATTTAGACATGAAGCTAGGAGACAAGTAATAATAAACATGGCTACACATTGAAAATAACCAGTTTTCTGCCAACTAAAGCTTTGTTTCCTGTCAGGCTCCTGGAGACTGGCATTTTCTTCTGTAGGGATGAGTTCTCACAGCTGGATCTGAGTCCTCCTGCAATGGCTAGCAAGCTGGTGTCTACAGAAGTCTGCTGAACATGCCCAGACATGTCCACACATTCTTTGGCCTCAAGCTGGGATGCCCAGCTTCCAGTAATGCAGCCTTCAAGTATCATAACAAAAAACAAAAGTTTATATATTCACATCTCATTTGGCATATGTAGCAGCCAAGGCTGAGAGAGGAAAAGCAATTGGGCTGAGATCATCCAGTTTGTTAGTGACAAAATGAAGACTATTTCAGACCTCCTGACATCGTGACAAGTACTCTTTCCACTTCAGATGTCCTTAGCAGGTGGTGATACACTGAAATTACATGGAAAAGATGATATGTTCAGAAAACTGTGAGTAACGTTATATACCTCATACCTACATCCACAGAATTGAATTCAGAATCCTATATATATGGAATGTCTGCCAGTCCTAGATGGTAATATAGCCAGTTGGAAAAAATCGCATAAGAGAAGAAAATATTTGCTCTGTTTTCCTCCTTTTTGTTGTTTTCTCATGTTCTTGTTCATATGGGCTTTCTCCATGGTTCTCTCCAGATCTGAAGTTAAAGGTTGGCAGATTCGGAATGATTATTTCCTTCATTATTAGTCCCCATGAGCGGAAACCCTTGGTGAATTATGGAGTTTTTCTGAATACAAGGGACAGCTACAGCTTTCAAAAAATAGCCAAAGACAATGCTAGAATAACAATGACTCTGTCAGATGTCTGGGTGGAGGATACTGAAGGCATTCCCACAGGGTTCTTCTTGGACACTCTAATATAATGTGGGAATGCAGAGTGGAGTCCCTGAGCCACTAAGAAGGTACAGAGCCGGCTGATCAGGAAAGACATTGGCAGTGAAATTGGAAAGATAATGGATGAGTGGACAGAGAATGAGGGCCTCCGCAGCAAATGCTAAGAGGACAGGGATGGAAGTCCAGAACTAGAGTGATTTGGGCTTCCCAGGACTTTGACAAGGACTACAAAAGCTCCCTCCATGACCCAAACATTACTCTGGCTTCTTTGAGCCCACTTTTCTGTGTGTTTTTTTTTTTTTGAAGGATCACATGTTTGACTGGTACTTAATTTTTTTTAATTAATTAATTTATTTTACTTTACAATATTGTATTGGTTTTGCCTTACATTGACTTGAATCCACCATGAGTGTACATGTGTTCCTCATCCTGAACCCCCCTCTGCTTTTCAAGTTGGCCTCAACCTTGATTCTGTCCTGTACCTGCCCAACCCAGTCTTAGCAAAGAGTTCTACTAAATCATGTCCCATCTATGACATCTGATCAAGTTCCTCATCCTGCACTTTTATGGGTAAATCCTTGGCCCATCCTTAGCAAGACTCTGATTAGGTCAGTTTGAGAAGCATTTGCCTCCCCTTGGTATCTTCTCTGAATAGTTTTCTACCCACTGACCCCCCTCATTCTGCACATTCCCCTTTCTCTTTTTCTTTTGCAAGTCTCTACTTCAACAGTCTTGAATAAAACCTTCCTTGACATTTTAACAAGTGTCAGAATCAGTGTTATTTTTTGTGTCTGTTTAATAGAAAAGAGGTAAGTGCACAGACTCAGTGCACCTCATCTATCCACCAACTAGTGATGGGTAGGTAGATGCTACATCAATTTCCCTAACTCCAGATGAAACTGGGAGTAAGGGAGGGAGTAAACCCTCCCTTTGAATTGAAGAGAAATGAACCCAAAGAGCCTAAGCTGTGAGCCCTAAGAATTAAACTGAAATAGTACCATCAGGTATTTCTATTTGCAATAAAAAATTGGGGCTGTTAAGCCAAGTGGAAGTATGGAAAAGCAAAGAAAGATGTATAGCCTTGTATCAATATATCCTAGGAGCTTCATTTCATTTAAGAACCACAGGTTTTTGAAAATATTGTCTCTAGGAATAATTTAATTTTTTGACCCCAGAGAATATAAAATGAATTTTTTGTAGCAACTAATTCCTGTCTGTGAACAGAGCTGTTTGCCTTCTCACCTTAACTTTCTGTACTTCAAGGGGAGTCAGGGGGCCTTCTAAACTTAGTTATTTCTGGGAATCCTTTACGGTGAGCATTTCTCACTTATTAAAAATTGAGACATTTACAGCCTCAGGTATGCTATGCTTTTCCATCATATAATTTACATGTGCTTAATCAGTACTTATTCTTCATTCTTCACAAATCCAATCCAAACGCATACCTGTGTTTATGAGCTCTCTAACTAATAGCCAGAGAGGTCTGTCTCACAGTCTGGCTCTCCACAAAGTTTCCAGAGCTGATATTTATCAGGCGGTAAATGTCAGCCTGACAAATTGCTAAATCTAGAGAGGCCTCTCCTCCCAGCAGTAAGCACTCTTCAGATCGTTTTGCTTTTTTTCCCCCTTTGTTTTTAATAGAAGAGGGAAAGTGGAGAAAAGATAGTAATGTACTTTGCTCAGACTGATTTAGTTATAAGTCAATAGCTTTCTCTGATGCTAAGAGAACATTATTCCCTTCATGGCTCTGGGTCTGGTAAATTTCCGAAAGGTCAGGGAAGAAGCACATCAAGGAATTACACCTCACTTTGGAGGTGTAATTTTAGTATTTCAAAAATCTAAAAAGTGAAGTGACATGTATTAAACATATCTATGTAACTATGTAGTAAACCTATTTAGCATATTGGGCTTCGCTTGTGACTCAGATGGTAAAAAATCCACCTGCAATGCAGGAGACCTGAGTTCTATCCCTGGGTTGGGAAGATCCCCTGGAGAGAGAAATGGCAACCCACTCCAGTATTCTTGCCTGGAGAATTCCATGCACAGAGGAGCCTGGGGGGCTACATACAGTCCATGGAGTCCCAAAGAGTCAGACATGACTGACTAATGCTTTCACTTTCAAACATATTTATTAGTATCTTTTGCAGACGGTGGGATGCTAGTGCTCTGATGTTCTAACCTATTTTCTGAGGCTTTCAGGATGCAATTTGTCAGTGTATATTTATAGTTACAAGTGCTTTTTCTTTGGGAAAAAGCCCCTTTGTTCTGGAATCTAAAGGAGAAAAGAGTTTAAATTGGGTGTATTTAAAAATAATCTGCTGAATCAACATATTTAGAACAATGTGTCACCAAATATTCTTTCTATTCTCTCACATTCAGGCACATGAATGTGCTTAGTCGCTCAGTTGTGTCCGACTCTTTGCGACCCCATGGACTATAGCCAGGCAAGAATCCTGGAGTGGATTTCCATGCCCTCCTCCAGGGGATCCTGCTGACCTAGGGATTGAACCCAGGTCTCTTGCATCACAGGTGAATTCTTTACCGTCAGGCACATACTCAAGGCCGACTGTGAGGCCAGGGATATACCTCCAGCTTGAGGTGAGGATGAGAACCCTTACACTGTTACGAGATTGAACTAAACACCTATAAAAATCACTTCCAAGTCTGAAACTCGCTTACTCAGATCGTTTAAGCTCTTATATTTTATTTGGCAGTAATTATTTGAGTAATTCAGGTGATAACATTTTAAGGTATATGTATCATCCAAGTTCAATCTCATGTTTTATTTGTAGCTTTCTTGTGCTGGGTGAATACTATTTCACATATTTCATTGGCAGAGTCTGAAGATGATGCTGGAATTCTACCAGTTATCAGGCTATCATAACTCTTTCTAAACCATTAATTTTCATCTTCCCAGAAAAATCTATTCCCTTCTTGACCTTCCTAGC
Source organism: Ovis canadensis (assembly GCF_042477335.2). Taxonomy (NCBI): domain Eukaryota; kingdom Metazoa; phylum Chordata; class Mammalia; order Artiodactyla; family Bovidae; genus Ovis; species Ovis canadensis. The sequence continues at coordinate 106,425,472 of NC_091250.1, read as the reverse complement.
ATCAGATTTTATCACCTTCCTTGGTTTCATTCAAGTCTGCTTAACTCTTGGTCTTTCTTCATGGTCTCTGTCTTTCTGTGTTATCTCTTCAAGTCACATAATGAATGACTTTAGCATCCCTGGCGTCATTAATAACCCACCAACCTGGCTTCACAGTTCCTAGTATCCTTACCTTGAATAATTACCATCTAGACTGATAAATCTATCAATATATCCATGGGCACACTTATGATCTTATTTCATACAACTGTTCCACTTTTGGAATTCTAAAGTCCATTTTTACTCTAACCTCCAAACACATACTCTCTCTTTGACCTCATTGAAATTTATTTATTTATTTTTACAGTAGGCCCTTGTTGTCTATCTGTTTTAAGTATAGCAGTGTGTACACGTCAATCCCAAACTCTCAATCTATTCCTCCACCCCCTACTCTTCATGTGGTATCCATAAGTTCATTCTCTAAGTCTGTGAAGCTGTTTGTCTTTTGTAAGTAAGTTCATTTGAGTCATTTCTTTTAGAGTCCCCATATAAGTGATATAATACATTTGTCTTTCTCTGTCTGACTTTCTTCAACTTAGTATGATAATCTTTAGGTCCATCCATGTTGCTGCAAATGGCACTGTTTCATCCTTTTTTATGACTGAGTAATAATCCATTGTATATAAGTATCACATCTTCTTTATCCATCCATCTTCAGTGGATATTTAGGTTGCTTCCATGTCTTGGCTATGGTAAAAGGTACCACTGTTCCACAGTGCCTCTCTGAGAAATCTTTTCTACTCCCACATTTTCAAAATGACTCAAATCTCTACCCATCCCTCCTTTTTTTTTTTTTCCATCCCTCCTTTAAGTTCTGGTTTTTATGTCAAATCACCCCCTGGAAGTTGATTACTATTATTGCATTTCACAGGTATTTTAAATATCAGCTTGTTCAAAATTAAATTTATCACCTGCTTTTCCTCCTTACGTTTCTGCCTTAATGAAAATTGGTCCTGTGTCATCCCAGCTACTATTCTTTTTCTTCTCAATGCAGAAGGGTTGCCACATTTTAAGGGGTTCTTATAACTGAATTTCCTTCCTTTTATCCACTATTCAGGTCATTATCTTTTGCCTCCTCTAGAGAAACAGGCCTAACTAACATAGTTTCCTCCTGTCTCGCAGCCCAGTGACTGCTTTTATGTGCATGCTAAGTCACTTCAGTCATGGCCGACTCTGGCGACCCAATGGACTATAGGCCACCAGGCTCCTCTGTCCATGGGATTCTATAGGCAACAATACTGGAGTGTGTTGTCATACCCTCCTCCAGAGGACCTTTCCAACCCAGGGATTGAACCTGTATCTCTCATGTCTGCTGCGCTGGCAGGCAGTTCTTTACCACTAGCTCCAACTGGGAAGCCTACCCACTGTTATAAGTTAAGTCACTTGCTCAGTCGTGTCCGACTCTTTGTGACCCCGTGGACTGTATCCCACCAGGCTCCTCTGTCCATGGGATTCTCCAGGCAAGAGTACTGGAGTGGGTTGCCATTTCCTTCTCCAGGGGATCTTCCCGGACCAGGGATCAAACCCAGGTCTCCTGCCTTGCAGGCAGACGCTTTAACCTCTGAGCCACCTGGGAAGCCCTGTTATAGTACCCACTGTTATAGTACCTATCAATTCAAACTATGCTGATGCTTGGAATAATGCCTATCAACAGGACACAGTCTGCAATTTTTGCTTTGCTGTGAAGGCTCTACGTAGTCAAGTCCTAGGCTCCTTCTTAGGTCATACCTCTTGCTGTCCCTCCTATCTCTACATACTCTATGCTCTCAGTTCAGTTCAGTTCAGTCGCTTAGTTGTGTCCAACTCTTTGCGACCCCATGAACTGCAACGTGCCAGGCCTCCCTGTCCATCACCAACTCCCAGAGCCTACCAAAACTCATGTCCATCGAGTTGGTGATGCCATCCAACCGTCTCATCCTCTGTCGTCCCCTTCTTCTCCTGCCTTCAATCTTTCCCAGCATCAAGGTCTTTTCCAATGAGTCATCTCTTTGCATCAGGTGGCCAAAGTATTGAAGTTTCAGCTTCAACATCTGTCCATGGGATCCTGTCCAATGAACACCCAGGACTGTTCTCCTTTAGGATGGACGGGTTGGATCTCCTTGCAGTCCAAGGGACTCTCAAGAGTCTTCTCCAACACCACAGTTCAAAAGCATCAATTCTTCGGTGCTCAGCTTTCTTTACAGTCCAACTCTCACATCCACACATGACTACTGGAAAAACCATAGCCTTGACTAGATGGATCTTTGTTGGCAAAGTAATGTCTCTGCATTTTACTGTGCTGTCTAGGTTGGTCATAACTTTCCTTCCAAGGAGTAAGCATCTTTTAGTTTCATGGCTACAGTCACCATCTGGAGTGATTTTGGAGCCCCAAAAATAAAGTCAGCCACTGTTTCCACTGTTTCCCCATCTGCTTGCCATGAAGTGATGGGACGAGATGCCATGATCTTAATTTTCTGAATGTTGAGCTTTAAGCCAACTTTTTCACTCTCCTCTTTCACTTTCATCAAGAGGCTTTTTAGTTCTTCTTCACTTTATGCCATAAGGGTGGTGTCACCTGTATATCTGAGGTTATTGATATTTCTCCCAGCAATCTTGACTCCAGCTGGTGCTTCTTCCAGCCCAGCGTTTCTCATGATGTGCTCCACATATAAGTTAAATAAGCAGGGTGACAATATACAGCCTCTGTGCTCTAGGTGTTACAGATTATTTACAGTCTTCAGTAAAAGAATATTCAATCTGTTTCACACATGTATACCTTTGGTAATATAGCCCCTTGGCCAGAAATAACCCATGTAATCATTTGATGATTATCTATTCATCTGAAGCTCTTTCTTTTTATGAAAACTTTCTTCACCCCTTCACCATTCTTCAGGTTCTTCAGGGAGAAATACCTACTGTCTTTGGTGCTCCCTGTGTCCTTCATATCAAAACTTCTTGACACTAGGTTACACTTTCTTGTCTTGTTTACATATCTACCTTTCCCTTCTAGATGCGAATGAAATTGAGGGCAGAGATGACCCTTGTGCATCTGTGTGTCCACAGCACCTACGAAGCCTGGCATGCAGTTGTAGGAATGCATGAATGAACAACTGTTTAGTGGAGTAGAAAACCACACCGAGTTTAAAATTTAAAACCTGAGGCTCATGTATGGACTATGCTAATTATCATCTGTGTGACTTTAGGCAAGTTATTTAAATTTTCTGACTCTCAGTTTTTTGTTCCATTTTTAAAATAAGGTTTTGTTATTTAAAAACTTTTATTGGAGTATAGTTGATTTACAATGCTGTATTAGTTTTGGGTATACAGCAAAGTGAATAACACAGCACGCTGGATCTTCATTTCCCAACTGGGTATTGAACCCGTACCTTCTGTATTAGAAGTGCAGAGTCTTAGCCACTGGACCACCAGGTAAGTTCCTCTGACCCTCAGTTTTATATTTTTGAGCCTTTATCTTGTGCTAATCTGTACACATAAACTGCAGAGTTTTCCCCACTTATTTTGAGCTTTTACAGACAAAATGTATGTGAGAGCACCTTGTAGGCTATTAAGATTTATTCTAACATCAGGTAGTATAATTGTTGTGATCAATGCTTAGATACTAGCAAACATTTATGAAAATAAGAGCACCGAAGAGTAACTTTTGGACAGAAATAGGCATTTGCTACTAGTGAGAATAATGGCATGCATTTATTTTCATTAGTTGCGTAGTGTTTGTAATTCAAGTTTAATAAATATAAGAACTTGTTTTTGTTTATGCCTGAGCAGGCAGGCATATTTGAATTAGTTTTCTTTTCAGAATATCAATTGATTCAAAGAGGTGAGAAATATCCCTGAAACATGAAATTACATTTACTTGTCTGCCTATTTATTAATAGTTAGTGTTCACTTACATTTTTATTTTCTCTGAAAGTGTGCAAAATTCTCCTTTCTGTCTTCTTAACTCATTTCTGCAGATGTACTTCATCAAAGTCAGTTTGACTTTGACACTGACCATGAACAGATGTATTTATATATTTCGTATGGTATTTTATGTTTCATTTCTCAGGCTAATGGCCTAACATTCTGTCTGACCCTTGTGCTGTGATCCCCTCCTGGTAGGAGAAGTTGCTTCCTTGCATGTTTTATGCTCCCTGTATGCTTTCTGTTCTATGATTTCATTTGCCCATGAGATTGTGCTTTGATTTCTTCAAACCCTTTTCTGTAATTGACGGTAGAAACTATTCATGCTTGAATAAATTCTTTTTAGCAAATTAGTGAGGTAGGCAGTATTTACCTGAAGTCTACTTATCTCCGTTTCTCCTACTGTCCGTGTTTTCTCCTCTTCTGATTTGCCTCCACTCATCCTCTGCCTTCAGTGTGTGCTCTATATCCGGATTCAAACTCCCCCCCAACCAATACAAAACCATTTCCAATAGAGGGGACAGAGCAAAAGTCATTGTTATGAGCTCAACTATGTTCCCCCCAAATCCATATGTTGAAGCCGCAACCTCCAGTGCCTCAGAATGTGACTGTATTTGGAGGTAAGGCATTTAGAGGGACTGAGTTAAAGTGAGGCCATTAGGGTGAGTCCTGATCTAGTCCCTGGAGTCTTTATAGGAGGAGAAAATCGGGACAAACAGAAACACCAGTGACATGCACAGAGAACGCTGTGTGAGCACACAGAGGAGATGGCCGTCTGTCAGCCTAGGAGACAGGCCTGAGGACAAACCAACCTTGCCGACGCCTTGGTCTTGGACTTCTAGCCTCCACAACTGTAAGTTCTGTTATTTGAATCATCCTGTCTGTGGCACTTTGTTATAGCAGCCCCAGTAGGCTAATATAGCAAGGAAGTAGGACACACCTGGCCTCACATGTGGTTGGAGAGTGAGAGCTGAGGAAGCTGGAGAAGAAGCTAAGAGTCCGGGCATACGGGCCCTTGTTCAGCACTTTAAACTGTGAGTTATGAGGAATGGGGAGCCACTCTCAGAGTCAACAGGGAGCTAGTTTGACCAGATTCATGCTTTAAAATGATCATTTAGGCTTTAATGGATTGGATAGAGCTGGGTAAATATATGAGGAGACCAGCTGGGGGCTGGGTTTACTGCTGTCTTGGTGGAGACTGTGGTTTGACCTAGAAAAAAAGGATAAATTTGAGATGTACGAGGGAGATAGACCATGTTTTGCTTTATAGCCAATTGCCGCCCAAACTTAGTAACTTAAAGCGGTAAACATTTCTTATCTCATAGTTTTTGTGGGGCAGAAATTCCTGAGCTGCTTGGTCAGATGGGTCTAGTTCAGAGTCACTCATGAGGTTGCAGTCAAAATGTTGACTGGGGCCACAGTCACCTAAAAGAGGTGCCCTACCCCTGGGACCTAACGCCTGATGCTCTGAGGTGGAACTTATGGAATAATAATAGAAACAAAATACACAATAATAGAAATGAAGTACACACATAAAGGGACAGAGAGGCCTGGTGTGCTGCAGTCTACGGGGTCTCAAAGAGTCAGACATGACTTGGTGACTGAACAACAGCAACAAAATACACAATCCTGAAACCACCCCCCAACCCCAGTCCTTGGAAAAACTGTCTCCCACGAAACTGGCCCCTGGTGCCAAAAACGCTGAGGACCTCGGTCCTGAAAACTTGACTGAAGCTGGAGGATCCATTTTCAAGAAGACTCACTGGGTCTCTTTCAAGAGCCTTCAGGTCCTTGCCAACTACTTACCAGAGGCCTTGGTTCCGTGTCTCATAAACCATGGGATCAGCTTGAGGGTTTCCATGGCATGGTGATTCACCTTCTCTCGAGTCAGGCATCCAGGAGATAGCAGTACTAAAGAATAAGGATGACTTAATGACCTGGTCACACACTCACTGCCACTGTTTTCTATTCGACAGAAATGAGACTGTCACTGAGTCCAGTCTACACTGGAAAGCAGTAGAATTGGGTTCCATTTTTTGAAGGAAGAAATGTGAAGAATTTATGGACACACTGTATCCCCATCACAGACAGGATGCTGTTGCTATAGTCCAGGCTAGAAGCAATGAAGCTGGGGAGAGTACAGAGGCTGGAGGTACCCACCCGAGGCACTGTTATCAGGAAGTCCTTTCTCAGCTGTTCATATGGTGGGGCGGGGCTGGCATCTTTGTGTGAAGATTAAAGTGAACTGAGTGAGACGGTGGCACCCACCTCTTTCTCTCAATCAACATCTGTACAGAGTACATACAATACAGAGCTATGAGCCCTGGTTTTGTCTCCAAATCAATCTCCCTGTGACTTTCACACATTGATTCTAGTTCTGTGAACTTGAGAGGATGAGCTAAATTCCATTGTCCTTTTTTTGACAGTCATTCGGTATTTGAAGAGAGCCATCACATTGTCACCTTGGACTTCTCTTCAAGGAAACTTTCATTCTTCGTTGAAAGGACATGGGTTTGAGACTGACTGTGTTATCTCCCCTGAAAATGGAATCTGGTTTGTTATCTCCCCTCTGATCTGAGCAAACACTCCATGTGTATTCCAGTTAGTGAGGCAGACATTTCCTTTAACAACACAGCCACTGCATCTCTATGAATGTAGGCCAAGAGATGGTGCATTTATTTTTTTCCTGTGGGTTGTCATCTAAAATACTCAGGCTTAATACACAGCTCATTTTGTACAATTTACTTTTTTGAATATAGATTCAGGACTTTTCCTTTATCCCTGCTTTTTTTTTAAATACCACTTTTGCTTGTAGGAAGTGTTTGTTATTCAACAGATATTAGCATTCTTATTTTCAAATAGTGGGCCAACTATTCTTTGTGCATATTTTAAATGATTTTATGATTAAAGCACCATATTGATAATAAATCCTTTTAACTTTTTTCACATAATTTAGAGTAAAGCCTCTGTATATATTTTTTAAATGTTTGTATATTTTTGGCTGTGCTGGGTCTCACTGCAGTGCAAACTTTTCTTTAGTTGTGGTGAGCAGGGCTGTTCTCTAGTTGCAGTGCAGGAGCTTTGTATTGCAGTGGCTTCTTTTGTTATGAGCTTAGGTTCTAGGCACACAGGCTTCAGTATTTGCAGCACATGAGCTCAGTAAGCTTTAGAGCACAGGCTCAGAAGTTAATGGGCTTAGTTGCCCCATGGTATGTGGGATTCTCCCAGACCATGAATCAAACCGTACCGGTGTCTCCTGCATTAGCAGGTGGATTCTTCACCACTGAGCCACCACGAAGCACCTTGGTTCATTATTATAGTGTGAGCACTCTGTGAGGCACTCTTGTGTTTTTGCTTTTTTAATGCATCTTTTGCTCAGCTGCACTCACCCAGCCACTAGAACTTCCCACTGCATTTGGCGGGTGATGGTGGTGGCATCAGTGTGTCAGCTGCAGCACAGCTTTTTGCACTAACAGAGCATCTTGAGAATAGCTTTCCCATATCTTTGGAAACTGCTAATGCATTACTCTGTGGTGCATCCTTTTCTCAGAGACAGGAAAAAGAAGCATCCTTTGAAATGGATGTCCAGAGTCCACGTGGAGGGGTATCTCATAACGGCCACTCTACCTTGCTTGATGACACTCCCTGTTTAGCGACAAAACAGAAAAACTCAAAAACATCTCATTAAAGCATTTCATTTTATCCCAGGAGACATGTCTTATTGAGAACTAGTGAACAAGTTGATGGGTTGGCATGAAATGTTTGACAGCTTCCAAGGAAACTAATACCAAACTAATATTGAGACTAATACTAAACGATGCTGCTGTTGTTTGGTTACCGAGTTGCGCCCCACTCCTTTGTGATCCCATGAACTGCCAGCCGCCAGGCTCCTGGGTCCCTGGGATTTCCCAGCCAAGCATACTGGAGTGGGTTGTCATTTCCTCCTCCAGAGGAGCTTCCTGACCAAGGGATTGAACCCACGTCTCCTGTGTCTCCTGCATTGGCAGGCTGATTCTTTACCACTGAGCCACCTGATAATAAACTAACACTGAAAAGATTCAGCTTGAGACCAGTGTGTGAAGAGAGTTTTAGGGAAATACAAAACAAGCCAAATAAGTGCCTCTAAACCTGAATTCCATTGAAAGATATCTGGTCCTTCAGTGTCTTTTTGCTTGATCTAATGGATGATATTCATTATTTTTGCTCGTTTATTTGACTAAGTCCAGTCTCCCTAGCAAGGTAGTCAAGTACTTCAGGCCAACAGTGGATTCCCCTTTCCCCGGTCAGTCTAGATTCAGTTTGCCCTGTTTTAGACTGACATCTGGTGGTCATAAAGGATCAACCAATCACCCTTTCAGTAAAGAATTCTGTCCAAGCAAAGGCATGACCATTTTGTGGTCTGCTCCAACCGGATGGACGTGAGTGTGAGTGAACTCCGGGAGTTGGTGATGGATAGGGAGGCCTGGTGTGCTGCGATTCATGGGGTCGCAAAGAGTCGGACACAACTGAGCGACTCAACTGAACTGACTTGCCAGGAAATAACTCCACAGGATTATTTATTCTCATTTTCTCTTGTACATAAATCAGAGGGACTGTCTGGATTTGACGACACTGATCAAACTCTTTAAAAAGGCTTATTTTGACCACCACTTTAAAAAATATATCTCAAAGAAAGGCATGCAGACAGATTTATGTATAAGCATGTTCTCCAAAGTCAAAGTGTAATTTATAATAGCAAATTTGGAATCAACCCAAATGTTCAAAAATAAGGATTGTTAAAATTAGAGTGTTCCAGTACATGGTGTGCTCATACTTTAGACGAACATCTAATGACATGGGAAAATGTTTATGATGTATTACAAAGTGAGCAAAACCAATTAAAATAACAAGGAAAGCTCTATGATCCTGCTTTTGGTTTTCTGTATATTTCTTCCTTTCAAAGACTTGAATGTGTTAATGTTTTTGGAAGTAGAAGGCAAAAATAAAATCCCAACATCATAAATATGCAAATATGGGTATATTTGACTTTTTTCAAAGTAACAAGTCCTTTAAGATATCTCTTCTGAAACTTTGTTCAGTAAACACATTCCTATAGAATATCGGTGCAAAAGGTCATGAACAATTGCTTCACTGTTCTCAGGATCAGTAATAATCAGGAAGCTTGAGCATGCAGCTGCCACTCTAAGTCTGCTAATGGGTCTTGTGGCTGAGACAAAAAGCAAGTTATTTCTTGCGTGACCCTAAAGACTCATTAATTTGTTCTAAGGCTTATATTTTGCTTCTAAGAGTTGGTAGTGGGGCTGTGGAAGAAGATGCAATTTAAATCACTGTGAAGTATGTACCATAACCAGGGCTTTATTTTATAATTGGACACAGTCCATTTCTTAAAGCATTTTTAAAGACATAGTTTTGAGATTTTTCTTTGAACACCAAACAGGTATAAATAGACTGCTTTGCTTGTTTCACTGGTTGATTTTCCCAGGAAGAGAAGGTTAAAGCGATCTCCTGTGTGCATGCCTGCTAAGTTGCTTCAGTCCTATCTGACTCTATGCGACCCTACGAACTATAGCCTTCCAGGCTCCTTTGTCAATGGGGTTCTCCAGGCAAGAATACTGAAGCGGGTTGCCATTTCCTCCTCCAGCTGGATCTTCTGAACCTAGGAATAGAACCCGTATCTCCTGTGTCTCTTGCATTGGCAGGTGGATTCTTTACCACTGTGCCACCTGGGAAGGCTTTACATATCATAGTTGTTTTCTTTATAAATTTGGACGCAATTTCCAAATACATGGCCAACATGCCACTTTTGTCTACTCTGAGGGCACCAGGTGGCAGCTCTAAGAAGAGGAAAATCATTTCCAGAGCTCCTGCTGGCTCAATCAACACTTTTCAGTTCTAAGGAGACAGCTAACCTCTTCTTTCATTTAACCGTTTGGTCAACAAAACTTTGATGGCTGTTACAGGAGTTTATGATTTTCACTAATACAAATATTAACACCATGGCTGTTAGATTGACAAACAGGAATTCAACTAATCCTCCACTTCTAGTTGGAAATATATTCCCTTATGGATCTTTTGGGCTTCCCTGGTAGCTCAAATGGTAAAGAATCTTCCTGCAATGTGAGAGACCCAGGTTCAATCCCTGGGTCAGAAAGATCCCCTAGAGAAGGAAATGGTTATCCACTCCAGTGTTCTTGCCTGGAGAATTCCATGGACAGGGGAGCCTGGCAGGCTACAGTTGCTGGGGTGGCAAAGAGTTGACACGACTGAACGATTAACACACACATGTATCTTTTACTGCATTGACCATGTGACCATGTGAAGTTGCTCAGTCATGTCTGACTCTTTTGTGATCCCATGGACTGTAACCTACCAGGCTCCTCTGTCTATGGGATTTTACAGGCAAGAGTACCAGAATGGGTTGCCATTTCCTTCTCCAGGGGATCTTCCTGACCTAGGGATCAAACCTGGGTCTCCCACATTGCAAGGAAGATGCTTTACAGTCTGAGCCATCAGGGAAGCCCTTTTACTGCATTAATTTTGCTAAATTCCTCTCTGAGGCATAAACAATGTTGCTACTTAGTCATTTTCAAAGAAATAGAAATAAAATATGACTGGCATATATTAACCTGTGTGTACTTCTTAAACACATGTGCAACGACTAATTGATTTATTCATCTATTACCTTACCTGCCTTTACATATGAAAATGTACCGCTGACTATAGATAAGTGAATATTAATTTTTAAATTAACTATTTAAGGAGAGCTTTCTTCCTCTCCTGTCGGTCATTTTTTAAGATGGAATATAATAAATACTCATTGGCTGTATTTATGTATTTGTGCTATTTTAATCTCAGTAAAACATTCTCAAAACAACATTCACTAGGAGATAGGATTCAATGCACAAATAATTAACTTTATACATAGCCTTTTGTATATAAAACAAGGTTATGTTCTATTGCCCTAAAGATCTTTAAGATGTGGTGGATGAAGTATTTAGTGATAGATTACAGGAAACCAAGGACAGAGACTTTGCTTTTCAAAGTTAGACTTTTCTAAAGTCTCATGTGTTCTAACTTCAAATAAAATTTCAACCTTTAAGAAATTGTCCCCACTATTCTTTCTGCTTAATGCACTTGACTGTTTTCTCTTTTTGATCAAGGAAGCTATGCAGAAAAGAAAAATATGATCCTTTACTTCAGTGTGCTGCTGAGCCTGAACAGTTAGCTTAGAATTCCAGGTTATTAGAAATCCATGATTAGAAGTAAAGAGCAAACTATATTTATTATTATGATTTTTAAAATTTTATTTATTTATTTGGCTGCACTGGGTCTTTGCTGTTGCACCTAGGCTTTCTCTCATTGCCACGAATGGGGGCTACTCCCTAGTGCTGAACAGGCTTCTCAGCTGTGATGGCTTCTCTTGTTGTAGAGCACAGGCTGTAAGGCATGCAGGCTTCAGTTGTGGTGTGCCTGGCTCAGCTGCCCTGGGGATGTGGGATCTTCCTGGCGTAGGGATTGAACCTGTGTCCCCTGCTTCGGCAGGCAATTCCCAACCACTGGACCCCCAAGGAAGTCCCCAAACTACAGTTAAATAAGTTGATTCCTAGACTTTATAAGTTGAGGAATAAATAGATACAAAGCCATGAAATAAGGTAATATGGTTAGATGGCATCATTGACTCAATGGACATGAGTTTGAGCAGACTTCAGGAGACAGTGAAGATCAGAGAAGCCTGGGTTGCGGCAGTCCATGGGGTCACAAAGAGTCAGACATGACTGAGCAACTGAACAACAACAACAGATTAATTCTAATTTATGGAGTCCATGCTACAGTTTGTTTTTCTCATCTTAAGGTCATTCACATATACTTATGGCATTCAGTAGTCATGTATAGATGTGAGAGTTGGAACCATAAAGAAGGCTGGGTGCTAAAGAATTGATGCTTTTGAACTGTGGTGTTGGAAAAGACCTTTGAGAGTTCCTTGGACTGCAGGGAGATCAAACCAGTCAATCCTAGAGGAAATCAATCCTAAATATTCATTGGAAGGATTGATGCTGAAGCTGAAACTCCAATACTCTGGCCACCTGATGCGAAGAACTGACTCCTTGGAAAAGACCCTGAGGATGAGATGGTTGGATGGCATCACCGACTCAATGGACATGAGTTTGAGCAAGCTCCAACTGATGGTTTTGAGGGACAGGGAAGCCTGGTGAGCTGCAGTTCATGGGGTCACAAAGAATCAGACACAACTGAGCGACTAAATAACAATGGCATCTAAAGAGCTCCCTTGCTCTAACTTCTCCTTATCACTCTAGTTCACAATGCTTTTAAATAGAACTTTCTGTTATGATGTTGGAATTCTATATCTCAGCTGTCCAGTATGGTAGCCACTAACTTTATATGACTTTGGAGGACTTGAAATGTGGTTGCTGTGATCAAGAAACAGAATTTTTAGTTTTATTTCATTTTAACCCACTTCAATTTGAATAACCACATGTGATTACTATATCTGATAGCACAGCTCTAGTCCAAAACTAGTTTTGTCATCCTCATAGTACATCTTTTTAAAAAAAAAATTTATTTTTAGTTGGAGGATAATTGCTTTACAATGCTGTGTTGGTTTCTGCCATACATCAGCATGAATCAGCCATAGGTATATATGTATGTCCCCTGCTTCTTGAACATCCCTCCCAACTCCCCTGCCCATCCCACCCCTCTAGGTTATCACAGAGCAGTGGAAATTTGCTGTATGATGCAGGGAGCAATTATCTTTTTATATTTTATTTCCTTGCTAGTCATCTATCTTCTCTTCACTAGGTTGTAAGCTCCCTAAGAGATGCGGTCTGTCTCTTTCTCAGCTGTATCTTTATTGCCAAGAATAGACTGTGGTATGTAGTAAGCACTCAAATTATTTACTAAAAATGTTCAAGGATGTTATTTCCTGTGCACAGTATACAGATGGTCAGGAGCAAAGGGGGAACATACCCTGTGAAAGGAGGCAGGGATTTGAGCTCTGGACTCTCTGACTCAACTTCAGAATCCTTCCCTTTCACTAACTGATGCATCATGATAGACAAGCCCCAAGCAAGGAAACTGTTTTGGTTGAAACACAAAAAGCTGGGTGAGTGGTTCATCATCTGCTTTGCTTGTTGGATTCTGGCTAAGAATCTATCAGGCATTCAGGTTAAGGCACTGTGCCAGAAGTAGAATCTTAGCACTCCTTACGTTGTTATGAATTACTCTATTGTGTGTGTGTACGGGGGCAGAGGTTCTGGAAATGCTTTTTTCCTAAAATGTATTTGCAATATATATGTAAGAGAGAAATAAATTCATTTTTCACAGCTGCACTTATTGTTTTGAGATAATCTGCTTAAGAATAAAATGAGTCAAAAGTCCTTAAGAAGCCACATGTAGGAACCCAAGAGGGTGGTGTGCACACTGATACACACTAAAGACTTCCTACAAATATCTTCAGAGTAACCCATAAGGCTGTCAATGTACTGCTTACTGTCTGTGTTGTCTGATATGGTAAACTCACAGCAACACATTTTTGGTATGATTTTGTTTACTTTTTGTTAAACACTCATACTACACAAAATTTTTATGTATTCTTATATGTCTGTGTCTGGAAGAAAGAAGCTTTAAATAAAGAGCATTTAAACTGATTTAAATAAACAAATCAACTCTTGCAAAGAAAGTGAACCATCGTAGCCTCCTCATCCTTAACAATCAAGAAGCATATTTTTCAAGATGAAATAAAGACTTTCAATGGCCAAATGTGAGCCCACTTGAATACTGAGAAAGTCTCAGTTTTATGTTCTTAGCTTTCCTACCATATGTCTATGCAAAACAAGATTTTCATAGGATCTTATAATGGAAACAAAGGAATAAACTTAAGACTACCTCTGATACACACTCTGACAAGGCAGCAACAAACCTAATACAAAGCAATACCAGACACTAAATACTATTTTCTCTTATAAATATGACAAAATGTAAAGTTCATGATATTTTAACTTCACAATACTGTGTTTTTTTGTTAAGAGAATCAGTACCACTTACTATATATATTGGGCTTCCCTTGTGGCTCAGCTGGTAAAGAATCTGCCTGCAACTTGGGAGACCTGCGTTCAATCCCTGGGTTGAGAAGATCACCTGGAGAAGGGAAAGGCTACTCACTCCAGTATTCTGGCCTGGAGAATTCCATGGACTGTATAGCCCATGGAGTAGCAAAGAGTCGGAGATGACTGAGCAACCTTCACATACTGTCTTTTTTTGCTAAGAGAATCAGTGCCACTTATTATATATATTTCACTGGTGTCATTTGTTCTGTTACAAAGTGTAAGGAAATGCACATGAACTAATTTTACTTATTTCCCAAGGGAGATAATGAGCTCTTTTGACCATTGTTTGCCAATTGTTTAAAATTTAGTTTACATTATGTCTTACAAACTCCTTTGGGTGTTTACATATTAAAAGTTTTAAAGTGCCTTATAGTTAAATACATTTAAGAAACTACTTTAGCCCTTTTGTTGTTGTTCAGTTGCTCAGTTGTGTCTGACTCTGTGACCCCATGGACTGCAGCACACCAGGCTTCCCTGTCCATCACCAACTCCCGAAGCTTGCTCAAATTCATGTTCATCAAGTTGGTGATGCCATCCAACCATCTCATCCTCTGTCATTCCCTTCTCCTGCCTTCATTCTTTCCCAGCATCAGGGGCTTTTCTAATGTCAGCTCTTTGCACCAGGTGGCCAAAATATTGGAGTTTCAGCTTCAGCATCAGGCCTGCCAACGAATATTCAAGACTGATTTCCTTTAAGATTGACTGGTTTGATCTCCTTGCAGTCCAAGGGACTCTCAAGAGTCTTCTCCAACACCATAGTTCAAATGCATCAGTTCATCGGTGCTTAGCTTTCTTTGTGGTCCAGCTCTCACATTCATACATGACTACTGGAAAATCCATAGCTTTGACTATAAAGACCTTTGTTAGCAAATTAATGTCTCTGCTTTTTCATATGCTGTTTAGGTTGGTCATAGCTTTTCTTTCAAGGAGCAAGTGTCTTAGCCGCAGTCACTATCTGCAGTGATTTTGGAGTCCAGGAAAATAAAGTCTGTCACTGTTTCCATTGTTTTCCCATCTGTCATGAAGTAATGGGACCAAATGCCATGATCTTAGTTTTGTGAATGTTGAGTTTTAAGTCAGCTTTTTCACTCTCTTCTTCCACTTTCATCAAGAGGCTCTTTAGTTCCTCTTCACTTTCTGCCATAAGAGTGGTGTCATCTGCATTTCTGAAGTTATTGATATTTCTCCCTGCAATCTTGATTCCAGCTTGTGCTTCATCCAGCCAGGCATTTCACACAATGTACCCTGCATATAAGTTGAATAAGCACAATGACAATATACAGCCTTGACATACTCCTTTCTCAATTTTGAATCAGTCTATTCTTCCATGTCTGATTCTAACTTTAGTTCTTTAACTCCTGGAAATTCAGCAACCCAGATTAGTATTTCGGCTAGCTTTAACTTTTCAGAGACCATGACTCTACACACCAGGATGAATCTATTTGTAGTGAGAGTCAGAGGAAATTGACTTGTAAGTTCTGATAAGAGGGAATTGGCCTTGGGGACGTTTCCCAGTGGGGTCCTGGGATCCTAGGGGGCAGCATGAGGGTGCTTGGAGAAGAGTTAGAAAGAGAAGTTTGGCCCGGCTTATGTCTTAAACCCCCTTATGAAGCTGCAGGGACCAGATCCAGGCTTGGGGTCCTTGGGTTCTAAAGTGGAGTATATTGTCCATAGTCATCAGGAATGTCTTTACAGCTGGAGACTGACTGCCAGTCAAAGTTCTTAGAGTGTGTAATGGGTCAAGTAAGAACAACTAAGAAAATTTGATAAGAACAAAGGCAAGAGCAGACCGCCAAATTAGAGAAAACCAAAAGTGTGAGGTAATTCAATGTAATGAAAGCAAGGAATAATGCAGCTTGGGACTTCCTTGGTGGTCCAGTGGTTAAAATCTGATTTGCAATGCAGGGGGTGGGTTTTATCTCTGATCAAGAAATAAGATCCTACCCGATGCAGGGCATCTAAGCCTGCTCGCTGCAACTAGAAAGCCCACAAGCCCCAACAAAGATACAGTGTTACTACAACCAAGGCCCAACACAACAAAATAAATAGATAAATGTTTAAAGAAATAAAGCCTCTTGAAGCTCATTGGGTAAGTGGGTGGGCTTGGAGTGTCTTATTTTACTTTGAACTCAATAGGTAGAAGGTGGCAGTATTGGAATTTGAACCAACATCAGAATCTGAATTCTTCCTTCTTGTCATAAAACAGGGCTCAAATCCTTTCTCTTTTTTCTCACTAAAGGAACTTCATTTGGCCTCACTCTCCTTTTGTTTATAATGCTGCTCATCTATATCTCATGGTATGGCCGCACATAATGCTGCTAGTTTATAGCTCATGTGATGACTGAAAAGATTAAATGATTATAATGTCCTAAATCATTTAGATGCACGTCTCTTACAGGTCAGTGCTTTGTAAATCTGGGCTGTTATTACTGGGTCAAAGAAGGCCTTAGGTTGTGATCATGAATGGAGCTAAATAAGGATAGGATGCTATAGAATGTAGTTATATTTGTGCTTTGGAATCAGACAGGTCTTTGGCAAGTTATTCAAGCCCTCTCTTCATTAGTGGAACAGAGATAATGACTATCAATACCTCACTGGTTGGTGTGAGGTAAAGTTAAATAGTGTATATTGCCGGGAGCCAGCGTGAGGAACCCTGCCTGTGCCAAAGGTCATGAGGAAGGAGGCTCGGCATACGCAAAGGCGGGATCTAGCCTCAGGGGTCCCCCTGGAAATTCTCGAGCATCTACCCCCAAAACCAGAGTCTGCCTACCTTACTGCATTATGCTTTCACCAACTCCTCTGACATTAACAGGGGGCTGTCCCCCCATCACCTTTTTCTGGAAAAAGTTAATTTAGAGCTTTTAGATAATAAGTCTCCTGGGCATAATAAGAGTGTTTCAATCCAAAAACCCCTCTGATGGCTTTCTAGGCTTCCTGACAGGTTTGTCTGGACTGTTACAGCTGCACATGTGACTGTTTGTGGCCTCCTGACAGTGAGAGGCACAGGAAGCTTAAAACATCCTAGGAATGTAGGGGCTTCCAAGGAGTCAAAATCATTAGAATAGGACTGATTAAGGGTTTCATTTGTTGAGCCAATACTTGCTGCCAAGTTTTCATATCTTTTATTTGTAGATATAGTTGGCATGTAGAAAAAACAGGTAGTAGCCCTGGTATTAGCAACATTAGATCTTTGAGTTAAGTACTTTCTTTGTTATAACCCACTGCACCTTTGTTCTACAGGAATGTAACTTTATTTAGTACTTTGATGCAGATTAAAGAAAAAACGCTTCAAGGGAAAAAGAGTTTTCTGGTTGATAGACATTTATCTAGGAAAAGAGCCATAAAAATGTTAACAGGCCCCCTGGCCAGAAGATAATGTAAAACACCTGAGACCTTTTGTATATGGGAAGGTATGCAAAAAGAAAGCCTGGTCTCAATAAGGTTCAGGACTGCTGCCCCTGCATAATTCTGCATATTCCATTATTTCTTTATGTACAACTTGGGGTATATAAGCTGCTTTTGAAAATAAAGTTGTGGGTCTGGCACCGATGCTTGGCTCCCCCATGTCGTTCTTTTCTCCCTTTTCTGGCTGAATTCCCATCTGGAGCGTGGAGGCTCACCATGTCTACTTATTTGCCCTGGCTTCTAAGACCCACGAGAGAGGGAGCCCAAGGTGGGGCACCCTCCGCTATTCAAGCGGGAGCCAGTGGCCTACGTAGATGGTGCAAGTTCCTTGTCTTGGAACTTTATTGGTTTTCCACGTAAACCAAGTTATTCAGCCTCTTTTCTCCACTAATTTTCCTACTACACTATTCTTTCCTAATCTCTCTTTATATTTCTAAATAAATAAGTTTTTCCTCACCAACTCCATCCCTGCTTCAAATTCCCTGGATCCACCGTGGCTGGACCCCAGCAGTATATGAAGTGCTTAGCACTTGGCTTCCTGTCAAGAGGTTGGTTGCATGCTTGTGTGCTAAATTACTTCAGCTGTGTCCCACTCTTAGCAACCCTATGGACTGTAGCCTACCAGGCTCCTCCATTCATAGGGATTCTCCAGGCAAGAACACTGGAGTAGGTTGCCATGCCCTCCTCCAGGGGATCCTCCAGACCCAGGGATCAAACCTGTGTTTCCTATGACATCTGCATTGCAGGTGGATTCTTTATGGCTGAGCCACTGGGGAAGCTTCTGTTATAAGGTTAATGATATGTAAATAAAGGACCTGGAGCCTGATTTCATTGGCTATTGGCCATAGAATGGACTGGAGTAAATGTAAAGCATTAGATCAACATTTACAACTTTGGTTAAAGGCCAACACTGTGTTGACCCATGGCTTGGAAACTCTGATTTTCAAAGTTCTTCATACCCATATGTCAGTGCCATACAAATGTATCAGATACTTATGATCGCTGAGGATGCAATTACCTCTCATTATTAGGCTTGTATTTTTTACTGCCCCACCTTGAGTCAGTCTTCAGGCTTACTTGGGCTGCATAAGAACAATAATGACAGCAACACGTTCTATCAAGAGCAGAACTTAGGGAGGCTTTACAGAAGTGTCATTATTTTAAGTTCTACAAAAGGCTGATTTTTTATTTTGAAAAACAGTTGGTAGAGACATAAAGTCTCTTTGTTTTGGATATAGGATCTTTTCACTTATTTCAGGCAGTTCATGACTTAAAAAGGCAGAATTAGTGGGAAAGGAATCATGTAAAAATGTGATGAGCAGTTTACTGGAGATAAAAGTCTTGGTGGTGAATAGGTAAAAGACATGTCAGTGGGGAAACTTTAGAAATTCTGCATTGGTAGAAGATCACAGAACCCCACCTCTGAGTAAGCAAGATGTGGAAAGTTATAAAGGGTGTGTTAACCCCTTAGCTGATCCTTCAGAGGTTTTCAAATATCCAGCCTTCGTATCATTGCTGGTTTTTTTTTTTCTTCCTATTTACCTAAATCATTGCTTTGAATGTTACCAGTGTCATGACAGCCTTAAACTGTAGTCAAAAGGTATAGACTTCCAGTCACAGTATAAATAATTACTATGTATGCCATGTACAACATGATACACATGACAGGATTAACATGGCTATATGCTGGATATGAAAGCTGTGAAGACTGTAAATCCTAAGAGTTCTCATCACAAGGAAAAAAAAATTTCCTTTATTTTGCATCACTATGGAACTGTAGATATTCACTGAGCTTGAGGTAATCACTTCATGATGAGTTGAAGTCAAATCATTAGGTTGAACACCTTAAACCTGTACAGTGCTGTATATAAACTAGCTTATTATATCAAGAAGCAGAGAATGACTGATTTCTTGTTCATGTGACATAGTTTACTGATTTAGATTTATTTCTTCTAAAAATAAAAAAAATCTTTAATTAAGTAACTTAAGCATCCCTCTTGAAGGAGATCAGCCCTGGGATTTCTTTGGAGGGAATGATGCTGAAGCTGAAACTCCAGTACTTTGGCCACCTCATGCGAAGAGTTGACTCATTGGAAAAGACTGTGATGCTGGGAGGGATTGGGGGCAGGAGGAGAAAGGGACGACAGAGGATGAGATGGCTGGATGGCATCACTGATGTCATGGATGTGAGTCTGAGTGAACTCCGGGAGTTGGTGATGGACAGGGAGGCTTGGCATGCTGCAAATCATGGGGTCGCAAAGAGTAAGACACGACTGTGCGACTGAACTGAACTGAATTGAACTGAACTGAAGCATCCCTCTCTCCCCTCCCCCTGCCAAAATATTTTTTTAAAAAACAATATAAATTAAAGAACTTTGATGACTTTCTAACCTATCGACTTGACTAGGCTGAACTGCATTTCCCACAATCTGCTTTTGTTTAGCATTCTAGTACTCTGCTTCTCCTACTGAGGCCTGACTGATTCCTTCATACCCATCCTAGGCTTCCCTGAAGAGACACCCACTGTTGCTAATGCAACGCCATAACCTAGAGTTTTTCTGCATATGTACCGAGACATCACTGATCACACCCAGCATGCTTCTCACTGTGCCAGCAGTTTCCATGTGATTTAGAAAGAAGAATGGAGGCTCAGACCACTTATGCCATTGCTCTTGAAGTGTCCTTTTATTGCTATCAAGCTAGATTTCTATCTCCCAGTTTCACTTGTGAGCTTACAGTGATCATTCTCCTTCTTGTTAGCAATTAATCTAATTAAGGGTTTCTGTTCATAACTTAAAGTTTCCCTTCCATTGCTTGAGTGATGGAGTTATTTTTGCAACATAGGTCATGTAGACTCAGAATAAGGATGAAAAAAGTCATCCATCCACCTGTTATTCTCTTTTTGCTTAGTGATTTATAGAACCTTTTAAGGTCAAGGGTGAGCATTCACAATTTTAGACCAGCAAAAAAACATTCATATATTTCTCAGTTTGATTTATATTGTTTCCAGTTCTGTCAGCCACCATGGAGTTCTGTGGTTTGGATGCAAAATAAATTAAAATAAAATGATTGAAAATCTGAATTATGTATGGCACAGTAATTGGTAATGTGGGGGAAAATGTAAGAAACTGTAAGAAATAACCTCTATTTTCTAGTTTATCATCTGTTTAGGAACATAGGCATAAATATGTAAAAACCTAATTCATAACAAAAGACTTAAATTACAGCTCAAAAAATTGATGAGATGTCACAGAATACTATATTGTGAATTGCCACATGAGAGCAGAAGATTCAGAGAACCATCTTTACCTGGTGTTGGGATGGGGGCTGGAGACAGAGGGTGAGAATAAGCTGAGAAGCATCTTCCAAACTCTTCATCCACCCACCCTCTTCCTCAGCCTAACCAAGAAGCTCTGCTTGAAAGAAGAGCACATCAAATATTCCCCTCCCCCCAGCTTTTTAAAACTGAAATCAAATTACTCTTCCTGAATGAAGCCTTATCACTCCTCCCCATCCCTCCACAACCTCCCCCTACACCCTTTTTCTTTTCCCAACTGTCCAAACCCCAAGACCATGTTTCAAAATCATGTTTATTTACATTCAGCAACAGAATACCAAGTGACTTTCTTCTAATGTATTTTCTTCTTTGTGATGATTTTTAAACTTACTTTTCACACTTAAAATGAGTATCTGCTCCAATTTTGATTTAATTATTTCTGATGGATGGCGATGACCTTAATCACAAGTTCCTTGGTGACATTTCTGTATAGGCGGGATTGAGAGCCATGGTGCTAAGTGTGCTTTGAGAAAAGCTAGCCTGACTCTTACCCTATTCCCCAGTTAGATGGCAAGCTTGCAAGCTTGTCGAAAGAGGAATTCAAGTCTGGCTCATCTTTGTGATTCATGCGTGTCCTTTGGGAAACGAAGCTCCTTGATGAACCCAGGTCTACAATGTATTACCCATGATTTCAAAATCTCAAAGCTCCACAAATGGAAAAATGTTTCTTAACTCATTTGGGAACAAAATCTGACCTCAACTAACATAAATATATTTATAGTCTATTTATGGATGTTTATTTGTTCCACTGCAGAATGTTAATGTATTTGATTATGGGGTGCTGCCCTAGACTCCTGAGGGCATTTCATATTTTACTACATTGCCGTGCGTGTGCGCACGCACACACACACACACACACACACACACACACCCACACACACACACCCACACACACACACCCACTGGATATCCAAAAATAACTCTGAATTGGGAAACACCTCTGACCCCAGGGTTTCAGGGAAGATATCATAGAGCAGTATTTATTGCTGTTTCACTTGAGATTTAAGAAAACTGAGATTTTGAGGGATTAGATAGCTTTTAGAGTTTAGGCCAGTGGTCCTCAAGACTGATAGAATCACCTGTAGAGTTTTTAAAACCTAGCAGTGCCCGGGTGCTGCCTCCAGAGATTCTGATTCAGTTGATCTGGGTTCAGGCCTGGGCATCAGATTTTTTTTTTAAGACTTTCTAGGTTTTACTACCAGTTTCCCTGGTGGCTCAGAGGGTAAAGCGTCTGCCTGCAATGTTTTACTACTGACGACTGAGCGACTTCACTTGTACTTTTCACTTTCATGCATTGGAGAAGGAAATGGCAACCCACTCCAGTGTTCTTGCCTGGAGAATCCCAGGGACGGGGGAGCCTGGTGGGCTGCCGTCTATGGGGTTGCACAGAGTCGGACATGACTGAAGCGACTTAGCAGCAGCAGCAGCAGCAGCCAAAGAGAACCAATGACATAGGCTAACAATTCTCAGTCGGGAGGTGGCATACCCCTTCCTTTAATCTGAGCAATGTTTTCAAATGGCCAGTGGTTCTTTGGAGACATGTCTCCATTGCTTCACATAGTTAATGGGAGCCGTCATCATCCACCAGGAGTGGGTGGAGGCCCTAGGTGTATCTGTATAGGAAAAACTGAGAAGCACTGATTGCAAGGACAGATAGGAAAGGGGAGTGCTAGGTGCTCAGCTTGGAGAAAGAAGCAAAGTCTGGGGCTCAAAGGGGCCTAAGGAAAATAGAAAATAGCTTGGACTGACTGAAGAGTAAGCTTGGTGAGGAAGTTTTAGGACTTCGGATGCTTTTTTTTTTGGTCACTAGAATACTTTCCTTTGTTTATTTACATACTTTAAACTGGTCTTTTCTACATTTCTGTTCTTCTGCCTTCTGGCAGTAAAGAGATTCCAGTTTTCAAAATTGGAACTTTGCAGCTCTTTCTGTTTCCATGGTGGTCTCACTGTCAGCCTCTCTGGCTCCAGGTGTGGGTTCTTGATGAAATGCTGTGAAAATTCGTAACAGACGACGGTGAATTACCCACTGGTAGGGGAGGTGTCTGTCTTGGGAAATAAGCTTATGGCATGCCAAGGAACACACGAAGTTATCATACATAAGGTTGTAACATGTCACTCACCCTGGCTGCTTTCCACCTTGGAGAATATGTGCTTCATGGGTGGAACGTCATTTCTGTGAGCTATATTGGACACCCACCCTGTTTTAATTTATAGTGGCATGTCAGAGCCATAAATTATAAGCTTAAAACACCAGTCTCAATAATGACAAATGAATCAGGTCATGTAATGTGTCTTATTACCATGTTCAGGCTGTGTCTGTCTCCTGATGGTGTGCAAAGAAACCTATACAGGTGATTTTATCTCCCTTTTATAGAATCTTAAAACAATAAGTGAATGCTTATAAAATGTAACAAAAGTGCTTGGTTTAGAATAAGTATTCAAAAATGTTAATAACTCTCATTGTTCATGGTATTGTTGTTGCCATTTATGCAGGTGTTGAGAGGTTGGTGGCCTGGACTATAGTAGCACTTGATGCCTTGGGAATTCAACAAAGCACACCTCAAATGGGACAACAATTACCCCAACCTGTCTTTGTTTAAGTTTGCCATGCCATTCCCATCAATCTCTGAATTGCCACCAAATATGAGATCAGGCCTAGCTTAGGCAGTAATGCTTGAAAATTTAAACTTGAGTCTGTTGCTCTTGGTTATTGAAGAAGAATGAATCTGTAAGAGCACCTTGGTTTAGAGGGAAGGTCCTAGGTTAGGAATTTCAAGAACCAAATTCTTGCTTCGGTGCTGCTACAGACTAGAGCTGAAGGCGTGAACAGGTTATTTCATAGTTCCGGGCCATTTCCTTGTGCACAAATGGAAAAATCACACTAGCTAATTGCTACCATCCTAAGGGTATTTGATTATGAATTTACTAAAAACCAATATTAAATCGAACTGGTAGACTTTAAAGTTTTGCTGCCTGACAGCTTATATCTGGGATTAGCATGGCTGAAGATCCAATTCAGATTGCCACCTGTTTTTGTGTGATATGTGAGTTGAGAAGGATTTTTTTTTTAAGAACTTCAGATTATATTTTAAATGGTTATATAAGTGCCTACATAATCTCCTCAATTTCACCTCTTGTTTGCAAAGCCTAGAATACCTGCTATCTGGCCCATTACAGTTAAAGTTTGCCAACTCCTGTATTATTCGCATCCTACATAGAAAGTTAAAATGGAAATCCTTGTGGTGATCTTTAATTACCAAAGAAAGGTTTACTCCATCCTTCTTTTCAAGGTGGATTATGATCTTACATTTTCCCATGAGTAAAATTAATTGTTCCTTTAGCTTTTTAATTAGCACTCCAAAAAGCTCTCAATTGTTACTTTATCAGAAGACCAGTAATCATTTTTGTGCGTGATTATCAAAATTTGAAGTCATACAATTTCTGTTTGATTACTTAGATTGGTGATGATCTCAGCCTTTTCTATTCCTTTTTGGCCACCTGAGAACATATTTTTTTCTTTTATTCATGATTCAGACAGCATAGCTCTTTTTTTCTGGGAAAAGCCAGCATAATTGGTTGTGTCCTGGGATTTTCAGTTCTGGAGCTGGGTAACTGGCTTTTCTTTTCTGACCATGAAGATAGAAAGATATGAGTGCTGGTGCTGTCACTGGTCCATAGGTCTCCAGGTTTACAAAGAAGTGTAGAGAATGAAGCTGGCCTAGGGGTACCAGAATAAATGTGTAACAAAGAGGGAGAAACAAGTTGGTAGTGTCGAGACTGCTTCTGGCCCTTTCTGCTTGCATGAGCCCTGTTTCCCCCTTTTCTTAGATTAGCTGAAATGGGTTGCAGCCAGAGGTTTTTGGCTAGGAAGATGATTCATTTTTCTCTGAGTATGAACCATAGAACTTTGGGGTGTGACATTGTTTGTCAATAGGGCCTTTACAAATGTGATTCATTAAGAATCTGAAGGGGCTTCCCTGGTGGCTCAGTGGTAAAGAATCTGCAGAATGCAGGAGACGCAGGTTTGATCCCTGGTCCAGGAAGATCCCATACGCCACAGAACAGCTATTCACCACAACTATCGAGTCTGTGCCCTAGAGCCTGGGGACTGCAACTACTGAGCCCACATACCCTAGAGTCAGTGCTCTGCAACAAGAGAAGCCACTGCAATGAGAAGTCCGTGTACCACAACTAGAGTAGCCCCATCCCTTGCTGCAACTAGGGAGAAGCCTGTGTGGCAACCCAGACCCAGAACAGGCAATAAACCAATAAAATTACATTTAGAAAAAAGAATCTGGAGAAGAAATCATCCAGGATTTTGAGTGGGCTCTAAACCCAATGACTGCTGTATTTATAAGATGTCTTCTCCTTGGAGGACACAGACAGACACACATAGAGGGCTGTGTGAAGATGGAGGCAGAGACTGCAGTCCTGCTGCCACAAGCCAGGGAATTCAGAAGCTACCAGAAGCTGGAGGAAGCAAGGAAGGATGTGTGGGGCCTTTGGCGGCCCTGCTTACACCTTGATTTCAGACTTCTGGCCTCCTGAACTAGAGGGAAAGAATTCCTGCTTTTTTAAGCCACCCAGTTGGTGGTAATTTATGATGAGAGTCCTCAGAAGTTAATGACTCATCTAGTATCTGGTCAAAGACAACAAAAGCAACTCTTGCTTTTTGAGTACCTAAGGGAGGTCATGGTGGTTCACAGTAAAGAAGCCGCCTGCAGCTCTCGGCCTTAGCGCCATCTTTTGAGAAACCTCTGCACCATGAAAGCGAAGTGGAGGAAGAAGCGAATGCACAGGCTGAAGCGCAAAAGAAGAAAAATGAGGCAGAGGTCCAAGTAAACTTGTACACTTATGGAAGCCACAGAAGCAGAAAAGAGGGAAACCAGAGGCCAGGGACGCAGGTACAAAGTGTGGACTGCATGCCTACTATCTAGAACTTCTCAATGGATCTATAGCATCTATGGCCATTCTGATCGCCTTGACCACCTTTGAGAGACCTATCTTGCTCATATCAAAGCCGTCCCTTTTGGTCCATTGCCCTGGACCTGTGATAACTATGGACTAGTTCTCTTCTCACTTGTGGCTGAATGTAACATGTACAATAAATCATCTCTTTTGCTGTCTTAGCTGAAGAAAAAAAAAAGAAGAAGCTGCCTGCAATGCAGGAGACCTGAGTTTAATCCCTGGGCCAGGAAGATCCCCTGGAGAAGGAAATAGCTACCCACTATAGTATTCTTACCTAGGAAATCCCATGGATGGCGGAGCGTGGTGGAATACAGTTCATGGGGTCGCAAAGATTTGGTCACAATTAAGAAATTAACACGAGGGAGGCTGTAGCACTTCACCTGGATTATAGCCGTCATCACACTGCTCTGTAGTGATAAGCTCACATATCCCTTTTCAGTTTTTTTTTTTAACAGCAAAAATCTTTCTTTATATCTCCCGCCACCCCCAGCCTTCTTCATTCCTAAGCCCTGGAGCTGCTGGGAGGGTGGCATTGGCAGAGGGGCTGCCTCAGGCACGGCAGTGTGCTGTATTTCTATTGTTCCTGCCTGTGGAGCCTGCCAGTGTGGCCTGAAAGGCCCAGTTCACTCTCCGAAGTGGATGACACAGCCGGTCACTTAGTAGATGCCATAGGTGGGCTCGTGACTGTGTCTGTACCTGTCCAGGTAGGAAGCACAGGGGCTGCCGTGGGGAAAGTCCTTCTGCTTAGATGACAAGGGGACAGCCGCACAACAAGCAGGATCTTTATAACACGTGGGATCTTTGCAGCACGCAGGATCTTAGTTTCCTGACCAGGGATGAACCCACACCCTCTGCAGTGGAAGCATGGCATCTTAACCACTGGACCACCAGGGAAATCCACATCTTGCTCATTTCTACGCGAGGGTGTCTCCTCAAGGGTAGAGATCCTGGTGGTCCTCATAATCTGTCCCCTCTCCCAGCACAGTGCCTGGTCCATCACTGATGTCCAACAAAAATTTGCAGTATCAATGAATGAATGAAGGAATGAAGATGTCCAACACTGTGCTAATCAGTGAAGGGCAAGAATAAAACCATGGGGCTTCTCCAGGAGCTTAAAAGCCTGGATGGGGAGAGAAGACAAACCCGGAGCAGATATCTTGCCACAATGCTGATGAGAACCAGTCTAAGTATGACTCAAAGAGATGCTGAGAATATATTTAATTCATTAAGCTCCCTACACCTGTCCCCTCTTTCTGGCATCCAGAGCACAGCATCTGCTGTGGAACCAGATTGGCTGGCTCCATCAGCCTGGTTCTGCTCCCCACAAAGCTGAGTGACTCTCTCAGCCAGTTTCCTCACTGGAATCTGGTTTTTAAGGGTTGGGTCAAATAAGATAATACATGCAAAGTGCTTAGACAGTGCCCAGCAACCAGTAAGTGCCCAGTGTTAGTGGGTGATTATTATTATTCCAGTCTTTTCTCTCCAGGCACTGCTACTCATTTCCACTCTGCTGTCACCTTGAACATGACACTTCTAAAACCCAACATGTCCTCCCTCCGCAAACTGGCCTCTCTCTCTCTCTTCCTCAGAGTGCAGCTTTTCCCAGCCACCTTACTTAAAACTTTAAAGCCATGCTTAACTTCCGGCTCATCTGAATATATCAGCAAATTCCCTGTAAGTCTTTCCCACTGGTCCTTTCCTTTTAGTTTCTGCTACTACGCAACCTAATTCAAATTAGAATGTCACTGGCAATTCACACAGAACTCAGAGTGTCTGTCCTCCTTAAGGTCATTATAAATCATGATTAAAATCCTGCATGTGTGTGTGAACGTGGATGTGTGAATATAGGCATACAATCTGTGTGTGTACTGTATATATAAACAGTGCTATTTCTGATGCAACTTGTTCCTGGAAATCTTCAATATGTATTATAAGATTTTAATTTTCTTTTGTCCTAAAGCAAAGGCTACTTAAAGTTAAAAATTACACAATATTTTATAAGGTTTCAATAGATGGGAAGTATGTCTTATGTTTCTTGTTTCCTATGGAGCACACCGCAGTACTGGGAATATTTTAGGGTGTTACTCATGTCCAAACTCTAGGGAATCAATTACCCTCCAGGTCTCTGGACCAGCAACCCCACCTCCAAAACACAACAAGTTCTGCCAGCTCACCCTTCAGAGATGTGTCAATGTCTCTGCTCTGCACTGTCGTTCTGATGTTCAGTTGCTAAGTTGTGTCCGACTCTTTGAGACCCCATGAACTGCAGCACAACAGCTTCTCTGTCCTTCACTATATCCCAGAGTTTGCTCAGATTCATGTCTGTTGAGTTGGTGGTGCCATTCAACCATCTCATCCTCTGTTGCCCCCTCCTCCTGCCTTCAATCTTTCCCAGCATCCCCGGGGCTTTTCCAGTGAGTCAGCTCTTTGCACCAGATGGCCAAAGTCTTAGAGCTTCAGCTTCAGCATCAGTCCTTTCAATGAATATTCAGGGTTGATTCCCTTTAGAATCGACTGGTTTGAGCTCCCTGCTGTCCAAGGGACTTTGAAGAGTCATCTCCAACACCACAATTCGAAAGCCTCAGTTCTTCAGCACTCAGCCTTCTTTATGGTCCAACTCTCACATGCATACATGGCTACTGGAAAAATCATAGATTTGATTAGATGGACCTTTGTCAGCAAAGTGATGTCTCTGCTTTTGAATATGTCTAGGTTTGTCATAGCTTTTCTTCCTAGGAGCAAGCATCTTGATATCCTGGCTGCAGTGACAGTGAGTAGTGATTTTGAAGCCCAAGAAAATAAAATCTCACTGTTTCCTCACCTATTTGCCATGAAGTGATGAGACCAGATGCCATGATCTTATTTTTTTTTAATGCTGTACTCAGGGCTTCCCCGGTGGCTCAACTGGTAAATAATCTGCCTGTGATGAGGGAGACCTGGGTTCGATCCCTGGGTTGGGAAGATTCCCTGGAGAAGGGAAAGGCTACCCATTCCAGTATTCTGGCCTGGAGAATTCCATGGACTGTCCATGGGGTGGCAAAGAGTCGGACATGACTGAGCAACTTTCACTTTCACTCAGGGTCTAACCACCGCTGTCTCTTGCCTAGATGACTTGAAACATCTCTTCTCAGCAGCACTCTCCACTTTTGTCACCTTTCATTCTATTCTTCACAGCTTTCCAGAAAGATCTGTTAAAAACATAAGCCTTAAAGTCCTAACTATCATACTTAGAGGACATTTCAAACTTGAACCCTTTTGAGTGGCCTGTTTTCTAAGTTAAAATTTTTTCTTTTTTGAAAACAGGGAATATTAGTATAAATAAGCAGTCCTGGGGGTTGGAAGGGCCCCATGGCCTTCTATAATTTGACACCTTTTAAAACACTTTCCTTTCTCACCTTGTGTCCAAGTATTCTCCCTGCCCTGTATTCTACTCCAGCTATTCTTGCGTTTCCTTATTCCATCAATATTCAAGGTCCTTTCTGTTGCATCAATCATATTTCTGCTGCAATTCTGCTGTTTAGTATCCACCCCCAATCTTAGTGGCTTAAAATGAAAACTTTTCTCTTGCTCATGGCTATATGGGCACTATGGGGACACCTCTGCTTCAGCTTGGGGTTAGGTGGAGGTGTGCCCCACTGGTCTCTTATCCTGCAGGCTGTGGCCACTGAGGCATGTGCTTAGGATGACAGATGTCAGGAGGACTGGTGACCAAGCAAAACCACATGAAAACACTCAAAACTTTAGGGCAGGTGTGACTTTATGACACCCCTCACCCCATATCGCTGGACCCAAAGCACCACTCACACCTAAGCCTGAGGTTGGTAAGGGGAGGAACTGCACAGGGGCCATGGTGGGTCTGGGTGGGAAAGAGACAGGTAACATGCAATACTCTCTACCTGCTGGCCTCAGGGCCTTTGCACTGCTGTTGTTATTTCTGTCCAGGCTGCTTTTCCATCAGATTTCATTTCTTCACTTTGTCCAGGTCCTTGTTCAATGGTTACATCATCAGGGGGAGTTTTCTTGTTTTCCCCTGCGATAGAGACCCAAGAATCCAGTCACACTCTAACACTTATCTTGCTTTGCTTTCGTTCTTAGCACTCATCTCTCCTTGAAATGATAAACTATATTATGCATTTCCTGTGTACTTGCCCTTCTCCATGAAGGTGGGAGCCTTGTCCAGCTCCATCTCTGTTTGCCCAATGGGTGGACCAATGCAGGAGCTGTCAGCGCTTGTTAGTGGTTAGATTAAGCAAATTACATAATAATAGTAGTGACTGCTTTTCTTTTCTTGGAAGGAAGATTAATCAAATGGATAAAATTACAATCAGAACTTGTCACACCAGGAAGATTATATATATTTTTTGTTATGTTTAAGGCATATGTTTATGTGTGTGTGTGTGTGTGTGTGTGTGTGTGTGTGAGCATGTGTTTGTTTTCTCCTTTTATTGGAAGGTTTCTTTAGTGCATTTTATATAGACTTAAACATTTTATCTCTGTGTGCATGAGTGTGTGCTCAGTCACATCTGACTCTTTGCAACCCCATGGACTTATACCTCACCAGGCTCCGCTCTCCATGGGGTTCTCCAGGCAAGAATACTGGAGTGGGTTGCCATTTCCTCCTCCAGGAGATCTTCTGACCCAGGGATTGAACCCACATCTCCTGAGCCTCCTGCATTGGCAGGTGGATTCTTTACCACTGAGCCACCTAGGAAGTCCCTCCTCAGCTCTGCTGCTGCTGCTGCTAAGTCGCTTCAGTCATGTCTGACTCTGTGCGACCCCATAGACGGCAGCCCACCAGGCTCCCCCATCCCTGGGATTCTCCAGGCAAGAATACTGGAGTGGGGTGCCATTGCCTTCTCTGCTCCTCAGCTCTAGACATGCCTAATTAATAGAACATTTACAGTTATGCAAGTTCTAAAGATATTTTACAATCTTTGTCCTCAAAATCAGCCTATGCTGTTGATTTCCTTATTTTCCTTGAGTGAGACCTATTCTATTACACTTAGACCTCAAGAATTACATTTGACATTTAATTTTCTCTTTTCCTCCTCGTTTAGTTAATTCCTCATTGCCCTGGTATCTCCCACACAGTTTCCTTATTTTCTATGTGTATTTCCGCCTCTAAGTTTTAGACCTCACTCCCTCCCTGAACAGCAAGATCTTGACTGATTTTACTGATCTCCATCTGTCGTATATATTACATGCTAGAACTCTCATCCTGAAGTGAAGTTCTGATTCTCTGATGCCCATGTTTAAAAACATTCAGTTTCTTCTAGTCGCAGGCTATATTAAGAAAAAATTCTAAGATGAACATGTAAGTTTCTTGCTGCTTTAAAATATGTCATTCCTTTTTCCCCTAAATGACTTTAAAAAATTGTTTGCTTTGGATTAAAACAAAAATAAGTTGTAACATTTCAAAAAAAGCTACAGATTACTTATTATTTGTCTACAATTCAAATTTAACTGGGTTTGTCCTGTAATTTTTTGTTTGTAATATCTGGCAGCTCTATCTTGAAGGCCAGAGTGGGAAACCCTTTAAGAATTTGTAAATAAATAAATAAAAAGCAAACACACTAGAATAACAAAAGAATCCATTCAAATCTCTCATAAAAATCCCACCCCTGAGGGCCCAAGATTATTTGATTTCTGAATTATCTATCATGGCTTTCACATTTACCCAATGGAATTACATACCTAGCAAATTTTGGTTGCTATACTTCCGAGTAACATACTATGGAAATATGGCGGTTGCACTGTCAGCATTGTCAGCTTTGTAGAATGGCATCAGATTTAGTAATGCATGCTCAGTCACTCAGTCATGTCTGGCTCTTTGTGACTCCATGGACTGTGGCCCATCAGGTTCCTCTGTCCATGAAATTTTCCAGGCAAGAATGCTGGGGTTGATTGCCATTTCTTTCTCCAGGGGATCTTCCTGACCCAGGGATTGAACCCGCATCTCTTGCATCTCCTGCATTGGAAGAGGGTTCTTTGCCACTGTGCCACCTGGGAAACCCTTAATTCCAAGAATAAATAAAATAAGTAAAGTGTCCTAATGCCATCACATGGAACATTCACATAAATCATTCCTATTCTGCATGTGGCAGAGGGCCCAGGGTGTCAACACAGACGTTTGGCCTAAGCTATGCCCGCAGAAGCTTCCAAGCACATTGCTTCAGGGACTGTGTAAAGGGTACCTTTCAAAGCATAAAGTGAGTGTGTGCTCAGAAGGGCATGGGTGACAATGACAGTGATGACAAAGCCTTACGCTTCTATGTTGCTGACAAACATGATCTCATTTGATCCTCATAAAATGTTTGTGAGGTAGGCATTACTTCCTTTTTACAGGGGAGGGAATTGAAATCAAAATGGGAGAAATGCAGTTAAAAAGTCACTGGAATAAAAGCCTACATTATTTTGCAAGGCAAGGCAATTAAGTGACGAATATTAATTTCCTTAAAGTTGATGTAACCTTTCCCCTGTAGAATGCTAGTGACAGCTTCAGTGCCTAGAGGGAAGATGTCCAACTTTTAAATTTGCCAATGAGGAGTAACTGAAAAAATTATACTGACCTAATTTTTAGCAGTATGGACATTCAGATGGAAGTAAATTTTGGGGGTGCTCTCCTACTTGTCCAGTAATGGCATTGGTACCCATTTTTTGAGCACTTTCTTGTGCTAGATGCGGCTGGGTGCTTTATAAGGAATAATCAGAGTAAGTCTAAAGGACAGGTAATACTTATCACTGTCCCATTAAATGCTAGGTACTTTAGCCAGTATGGTCATTTCACCAGCTTCATAGAAATAATAAGTAAATTATCTCCTATTTCCCAAATTAATCACTGTAGCACCCAGGCATTAAGAAGCTCACTTTTGCTCCTTTTATACTCTGTCCCCATGGCGCTGTTCTCTATTCCCACTCCTCCTTACAACTGTTCCAGAATCCCGAGGGCTGATTTAAGTGAAAAAGGCCAGTCCAGTCATAATAATGAAACCAAGCAGGACTCTATGGGGCCTTTCTGGAAGAGACCACCCCCCTCCAACATGTCCTCCCCTGTCTCTTGTCTGTAGAGAAAACTGTAACCTCCTAAGACTTTCTTGAGTTCCAAAGAGTACATTTAATCAAAGAAGTGAGAAAACGCATAAAGAAAGGAAAACAGTCAAGCAAGAGAAAATAGTAATAATTTAACCACTAAACAAAGCCAAGGACCTTTAGTTCCTCCTCGAGGGCTATAGATGATATTCTGAGCCACATGTTTTGAGCTATTTTGCAGATACTGAAACCTCCACCAGGTGGAAAAAGTTAACTGTATGAGGCCCACTAGCACGCAGACACCAAGATCCTCGGGACCAGAAGACTGAGGATGTTAACTCCCGATCATCAACAACCAGTCAGAAGACTGTCTACAAACTGATCACACACCTCGCAACTCCCCTCCCTTTCCCTGTCTTTAAAAACCTTTCCCTGAAAGCCATGGGGAGTTCAGGGTCTTTTAACCACTAGCTGCCCTGGACTCCTTGCTTGATGCCCTGCAGTAAATGCTGCACTTTCCTTCACCACAACCTCATATCAGTAGATTGGCTTAACTGTGTGTGGGCAAGTGGACCCAAGTTTGGCTCGGTAACAACAGGTCAAGCAGAAAGAGGAAACTGCCAAGGCTTGTTTTCATTCAAACCCTGTGGTGCCTACCTTGTTGACCATAGGCTTTGGGTGGGCGCACGCATAGGCATCCATCCTGTGGCCAAGCTCTTGTTGACTCAGAGTATGGTCAGCCTGTGGTCTTGCCCACGGTTGGTCTAGAGGGCTCTGCCCACACTCACATAGTTGGTGAGTGTGTTCTTTAGGTTAACAGCACCATGCCAGGAAGGCTAGATTTGGAGAGGCATCCTGAACCAGCCACATGCCGTGCTAGAGGCAGCCCCCGCCACAAAGCCTTAGGGTCTTTTGTTGATGCTGGATCACCAGGTCGGACTCGCCCCTCCATCCTGACAAGCTCTCCACACATCTCACTGGATCTCCAGCTACCAGGAGGCCTTGGTCAGGGTCAGTCTTTGCCACATGACAGATTTTTCCTGACTTGAATTCTCAGGTAGCGGGGTTCTTTCCCTCATGTGTTCTTTCATCCAGGCAACAGGTATTTATTGTGCCCCTACTTTGTGCTTAGTGCTGTTCTTATCAATGAAAAAAAGAAAGTCTCTGTCTTCATTGACTTATGTTTTGAAACAAAAGTGGAAACTAAATGGAATAATAGATTGAATGCACAGAATGTCAGATTGTCATAATTCTATGGAGAATAATAAGGTGGTGATGGAACAAGAGATGGGGGTGTTGAGGTAATTGTTGTTTTAAATAGAGTTGTCAGTGCAGGACTTGTTGAGGACATAATTTGTGAAAAGCCTAAGGGGTGAAGGAAGTTAGTATTGCAATTTCTGGGGAAAGGGCATTCCAGGCAGAGCGGAACAGAGGAAATATTTGCCTTGTGATGTGAATGTGCTTTGTGTGATCTGGGAAGAGCAAGGAGGCTGGGTGGCTGGAACAGAGTGAGAATAGGGGTGGGAAGTGGGAGAGGAAAGAGGGAGGTCCTAGGGAGCCAGGCTGTAGGACTGTGTAAGCACAGAAGGATTTTAGATTTTACTTACAGTGAATGGGGAAGTCACTGGAGGAATATGAGCACAGAAAAAAATATAATTTGTCTTAAATTTCAACAAGATCACAATAGACTGTAAAAGGAATATATATATATATATATATTATATATATATATATATATAAATTCTCTTTACTGCTAATGCCACCTGCACCCCAGGTGGCACCAGTGGTGAAGAACCCACCTACCTGTGCAGGAGACAGGAGTAAACTCATGCTTTCTTCTGGGAGTGAAGAAAGCATGATTGAACCCATGGGTTCAGTCCCTGGGTCGGGAAGATTCCCTGGAGGAGGGCATGGCATCCCACTCCAGTATTCTTGCCTGGGGAATCCCATGGATAGAGGAGCCTGGAGAGTTACAGCCCAAAAGATCACTAAGAGTTGGACACGACTGAAGCGACTTAGCATGCACGCACACATGTATATGTGTGTGTGTGTGTGTGTGTACATATATATGACTTCTCTTTAAACCCAGTGGGTTGAATATGTGCATTTATCTCATATTTCTCCTAAAATTCAACTAAAATTGCAGTATATAAGTAAAACAATTTTAAATTCATAAAGAAAGAGAGAGAAAAGGAGAGAAACCATTTCAGCAGTCTATATGTGTGTGTGTGTGTGTGTGTGTGTGTGTGTAGAGATCTACAGCGCTGCTTTGTTCTTTAAAGTGAACACAGCAGAGTTCCTGCTTTCATCAACTTATACTTTGATGAAAGCTGGAAAATAAATTTTTAAAGTGATCTTTTAAAGATATTGCAACTTAATACAGATCTTGAAATGTATCATCTGGTTGAGGAGGATAAATACGAGGAAGCCTGCTCACTCTATAGAACCCCAGAGGGGCTCACAAGTTGGAGGGACCAGTTACTTCAGAAGGTTATGGAAAGGAAGGTTGAAAAGATTGGATGCTGCCTGAAAGACTATATGGAGCAGATGGATGCCTGCACCCTTTCTTCACTCCCAGAAGAAAGCATGGGTTTACTCCTTAGAGAAACTATACATGAAAGAGACTAAAGACACTGGACACAACAGAAAGCAGAAATGAAAACTGGAAATTAAATGAATATCTACATGGTAAAGGGTGAATCCCATAATATTCTTTATCCAGCCTTGCTCCCGAAAAGCTGCAGTCAGAGGTATATCCCCAACATGAAGTGTGAAGGATTAGTACCGGGAAGAACCTCCACTGTCCAAGAAAGAGACCTATAAATAGTGTTTGCTGGAGGGTTCTGACAAACAAGCTGGCCCACTGTCTAAATCTAGAGTGAAGTGAGTGGTCATGAAGCCCTGCCCGCACCGTGAGTTTCTACCTGGCGTGCATTTAGTGGCTTTACTGCATAGGCAGGAACCAAGAGGACCAGGACCATGAGGAATGACTTCATGCAAATGTTTATCCTTGAACTGAATTACCAAGGAGAGCCAACATCTCCATAACCAATAATAGAGGGTGTTTCAGGGAGAGGGGACTATATATTTGAAAAGGTGTGCATTTGGGACAGCGAGGAGACTAGTTAGTCTTGCTGTGAAGACTGCATCCCCTAGGAAGGTGTGGGGAGAGGAAAACTTTGCATAGATTTGATGACCAAATAATGGAAAGCCCTATAGTCCATCTGAAGAATTTGTACTTGATGCAATTTAGAGTTCAGCAGACATATCTGGAGCAGGCAATATATAGATATTGGGGAGAAAAAAATGGGTCAGCCATGTTCCCTCTTATAAGAAGCTCAAACTCCAGGGAGACAGGCTCATAAATGGCTGAGGAAGGTTCAACACAACATAAGTGTGGTGAGAGGACAAGGCATCCCGGCCACTCTGAGCAGGGCTTACTGGGAGGTCTGAGAGGGATCCTGAGGTGGGAGGTGGAGCCTGTGCTCTGTTCTGAAGGACAGTGTCCTAGGTGGTGGGCAGAGAGAACAGTGTGAACAAACAGCAGAAAACATGATAAAATTTGAAGACTCTTTACATGTTTGGTACTTGTGTTTCCCTTCTGTTATGGAGACTGGTCATGAGATGTGGCTCCAGAAACTGTGGGGGTCAAATCAAGGAGACCCAATCAATTCAGTCAGTTCAGTTGCTCAGTCATGTCCCACTCTCTGCAACCCCATGGACGCCATTTCCAGAGTGAAAAGAAGCCCCTGGAAGGGTTTGGGAAGAAGAACAACACGGTCAGATTTTAAGAGACTGGCTTTAATCTAGGTGAATCCTAGATGATACATTTCAGTTGGGCAAAATGAGGAGCAGAGATGGGTTGGGAGAAATTACCTGGATGAGAGTCTGAGCAAAAGCAGAGATCAGACCGTGAGGAGAACTTGCTGACTCCCTGCATGTGAAGAGCAGTATTGCGACAGTGTGTGGTGGACTTGGTTTCAAATCCTGGCTCTGCTGCTTACTACCTGGGTCTATGCAGTCTTAGGCAATTAACTTACCTTTATACTTCTCTGCTGCTGCTGCTGCTAAGTCACTTCAGTCGTGTCCGACTCTGTGTGACCCCATAGAAGGCAGCCCACCAGGCTCCTCTGTCCTTGGGATTCTCCAGGCAAGAGTACTGGAGTGGGGTGCTATCGCCTTCTCTGTTATACTTCTCTATGGAGTGTCATTTCCTTGTTTCCTTTCCTGGTCTTTACCAGCCCTGATCTGCATTCCTGATGCTGTTCGTACAAGCTCTTGCTATTGTTCCATATTCTCCCCCATCCTGGCCACCCATCACACCTCTCCTTTATTTAAATCAAGACTCACTGACATGCTGTCAGTTATGTGGGTTTATTACGAAGCTTTCCCTTTCTTTCTTCATAAGGATTCTTTGTAATTATTTATTGTAACAAATCCTCAGAACTGCATTGTTAAGCTTCCTTTCTGATGCTGCACTCTAGAATATCTGGTCTCTGTTCTTTCATTTTTTTGATCTCGTTGATATGTGCGCTCTAGAATCCCAGAAGCCTACGGTCCTGGCTGCATGCACATATTCCCACTCTCTGGAATGCTCATGTGTCCCTCCCTGGACATTGGTAGGCACTAGCAGCTTGCTCGGAGAAAGCAATGGCACCCCACTCCAGTACTATTGCCTGGAAAATCCTATGGATGGCTGAGCCTGGTGGGCTGCAGTCCATGGGGTTGTGAAGAGTCAGACATAACTGAGTGACTTCCCTTTCACTTTCATGCATTGGAGAAGGAAATGGCAACCCACTCCAGTGTTCTTGCCTGGAGAACCCCAGGGACGAGGGAGCCTGGTGGGCTGCCGTCTGTGGGGTCACACAGAGTCAGACATGACTGAAGCGACTCAGCAGCAGCAGCAGGTTGCTTGCTTCTTCTTCACCACAGGTGAGATGGCTAGGTCAGGTCGGGATGGTGTGTGGTAGGGGACAAAGTCTCTGAGAGCAGTGGGCAAGACGGACAAGAAACGTGACCTCAGGGAATATCCAAATGTGACTTTAGGGAATATCCTCATGGTAGGGCACAGCTGTGCACATATATGTGTGATGATGGGTGTGTACATGCAAATGTAATAGAGGAGAGCAAATATAATTCCACATTTGATCTGTTTTATTTTAACCTTTGTATTCTCTTGCTTTTGCTACAGGTTAATCACTAAAGGTATGTTGTCTATAGCTTAAAGTATACATAATGGCTCATTTCTGGGAGCCCTGCTTTCCATGTCTGAGTGTTAAGCTAAAATACCTTTGTTTGCTGCTGCTAAGTCACTTCAGTCGTGTTTGACCCTGTGTAACCCCAGAGATGGCAGCCCACCAGGCTCCGCCATCCCTGGGATTCTCCAGGCAAGAATACTGGAGTGGGTTGCCATTTCCTTCTCCAGTGCAGGAAAGTGAAAAGTGAAAGAAGTCACTCGGTCGTGTTCGACTCTTTGCAACCCCATGGACTGCAGCCCACCAGACTCCTCCGTCCCTGGGATTTTCCAGGCAAGAGTGCTGGAGTGGGGTGCCATTGCCTTTGTTTAGCTCACAGGAAACGTCTGACCAGGCTCACTTGTGAACAGCTGCAGGAAAGAAGAAATTAACACATCCCTTCTGGGGTCTGGTTAGCACCAGGAAACATTTGCAACAACTTATATCTTTTTCTACTTTACCTCCTCACTCCTCCCCCTCCACCTTGTTCTACAAAAGAAACCAGCATACAAACCTGGACAAGACGGTTCTTTGGGACATAGGTCCACCATCTTCTTGGTCTGCTGGCTTTCTGAATGAAGTCAATATTCCTTGTCCCAACAACTCATCTCTCAGTGTTGTTCAGTGAGTAGTGCAATCTTGGACTGGGTAACCCATGCTTTTCCAAGTGTATGCACGACCATGGGTTCCATTGTGGGTTTATGTGGATGGGGGTCTTGATAGGCTGGATCTCTACATTGACCCATGTGCTCTCAAATATGTGTACATAATGTGAACCGTGGCCCCTTGGATGAGTCATAATTGTGTAGCACACAGACTAAACATGAAGACTAGAAGGAGTGGCTGGTTTTTCAACACATTCAGCCAGGGCTCTTAACAAGTAAGCCTTTGCATACACTAGGCCTGATGCTTAGAGGGCCATACTTGAGAAATAAAAACTTACATACCATCTATCTCCTTAGTGACAGCAGATCATTGGTGGATTAGATCTGGCAGCCTGTGAAAAGCATATCTGAGGTTCTTTTCCCCCACTTGGATATCTTTATACTGCAGATCTCCTAGCTGTGTTTAGACATTTTCAGAACTTGACAATCCTAGAGATATTTACCCAGGCACCTGAGGAATAGTCTATTCTTAACTGAAGTCACAGCAATCAGAAAAAACCTATAGCCCTTACGAGACAGTGTGTTTGGGGATCCAGCACCACAGAGCTTTGTCCAGCCTCATTGACTGAGATAACTCAGTCTGGGACACCATTTCTGAGTGCATTTTTCTCTCAGCCACTCAGAGGGGCCACACCTTTCAGGTGCAGTCAGCTGTCTTCTGAAACGACGGTCACCCTAGAACTGTAAAATAGCTAATGACATACTGTTATCCCATATGTTACTCAAGTCAGTGTGACTTTAATTATTTCTCCTGGGATGAGCTCAAGGACTCAGAGAGGCTCAGAAATCTTGGAATGAGACTGTGACTTAATATGCAGCCAGACAGGGTGTGATGGATCCCCAGTAGGCCTTAGCAGCTGTGGCCCATCCACATGGAAGCAGTGATGTACACAGATGTTGCTATGGTGACCTCCATAACTCAGAGGGTGTGGGAATTTAGGGATTCTCAGGGGAACTCTGCAGTTCCTTTCACCAGGCCCTTGTAACCTGGCATTCACAGGCTTTTGAATACAAGTTGTACTAATTAAGATCTCTAAAAGTCTTGTCCCCTGGTATATACATGCAACAACCACGTGAACTTCAATGGGAGAGCTTTTGCAGGTATGCGTACAAAGTTATATATCTGTGTGTTATAAAAATGTGATAGAACTTTTATAATATTTGCATTAATGTCTCACAAGGCAGAACATAACCCATGCATTCTATCTCATCTACATTTCCTAGAGTCATAACAGTTTCCTTGGTATCCAGTTAATTATTGAAAGTCCAAAGTGTTTTCTTTTTTTGCTCTGTTGTTATGTCCTTGCAACAATCTTAACTTTAGTGTCCAGATTTTAATTATAATTTAATTGGCTTGCTTAATAGAATTATTAGATACTCTGTGTACAGAGTTTTGCTTTTTGGTTGAATCTTATATATCAAAAAATGAAATAGAAGAAGAAAAAGTAATTTTGACCAAAGCTATGATATTTAGTGTTTCCTTATATGGTTTCATCATTTAAAATCCCTACCTTGAAAAATCAGAGTCTGATTTAGTAATGTGGTAATATTCTAAGTAATATTTAGTAATGTGGATATGTCAATTTATAAAGTCTTCAAATGAAGAAAATTCTTTCTCTGGTTGACAATAAATCAGTTCTTAGTTACAGATAGTCAGCTAATCAGAAACCTCATTCATTCATTCAATCTATATTTATTGAATATATGCTTTGGGCAAGGTGCAGGTCCTGGGTTTGCTGTGATGGAATGAAACAATTTGTTGTTGCTGTTCAGTCATTCAGTCATTCACTCATGTCCGACTCTTTGTCACCCCATGGACTACAGCACACCAGGCTTTGCCGTCCTTCACCATCTCCCAGAGTTTGCTCAAACTCACATCCATTGTGTCGGTGGATGCCATACAACCATCTTATCCTTTGTCATCCCCTTCTCCTCCTGCCTTCAATCTTTCCCAGCAACAGGATCTTTTCCAATGAGTAGGCTCTTAGCACCAGGTGGCCAAAGTATTGGAGCTTCAGCTTCAGCATCAGTCCTTCCAATGAATAGTCAAGATTGATTTCCTTTAGAATTGACTGGTTTGATCTCCTTGCTGTCCAAAGGACTCTGAAGAACCTTCTCCAGCACCATAGTTTGAAGGCATCAATTCTTCGGCCCTTAGATTTTTTTTTATAGTCCAGCTCTCACATCTGTACGTGACTACTGGAGAAACCATAGCTTTGATTATATGGACCTTTATAGGCAAAGTAATGTCCCTGATTTTTAATATACTGTCTAGGTTTGTCATAACTTTTCTTCCAAGAAGCTGGTGTCTTTTAATTTCATGGCTTCAGTCACCATCTGCAGTGATTTTGGAGCCCAAGAAAATAAAATCTGTCACTGTTTCCACTTTTTACCCTTCAATTTGCCATGAAGTGATGGGACCGGATGCCATGATCTTAGTTTCTTGAGTTTTAAGCCAGCTTTTTCACTCTCCTCTTTCACCTTCATCAAGAGGCTCTTTAGTTTCTCTTCACTTTCTGCTATGTTTTGTCAGAACTCTCCACTATGACCTGTCCAATTTGGGTGGCCCTGCATGGCATGGCTCATAGCTTCATTGAATTATGCAAGCCCCTTTTCAATGACAAGACTGTAATCCATGAAGAGAGAAAGGATCATAAGAGACTACTACAAATAACTATATGCCAATAAAATGGACTGTCTAGAAGAAAAGGACAAATTGTTAGAAAGGTATAACCTTCCAAAACTGAGCCAGAAGAAATGGAAAATACCATTTTATTTAAGTGAAGATTATCTCTCTTTTGTCTCATGGTTGAGCCTGATAAACACAGTGAACTGTTTAAAAATTGCTAAGGGGACACTTCATCAAAAATAATCAGGAGTTTCCAATAAATTTAAAAACTATTTGATAATATTAAATATGGATTACTATTCATATAAAAGCAAGTTTGAGAAGTTAGAAGTTTCTATAAAATGTTAAACATGAGGACTGATTTAAAAGTTAAATATTTTCCTGTCTCTTCTGTATACTATATATACTATATCCTTGTGGATTTTTGCTTTAAAATGAAGGTGATCTTTGGCTATGATCTCAAAATAGAGTCAGGTACTAAGACATATAAGACACTAATATTTCACTTAGGAGTACAGAATTTTCTACTAAGTTTCAAAAATAAAAAGCCTGTGAAAGTTAGGAAACTTCATCAAGAAGAACCTTGAAAGAACTTTATCTTGGTACATGTGATTGTTTCAGCTGTCAGCAGCATTAATGGACTGAAAATCCAAAGATATTAAAAATGCCTGCTACAACACAGTGTGTGATGCATGAGAATAATATTTAACAGGCTGTTTCTGAAGAAATTCCATGGGTTGTTAAGTGTTGATACGATTAACAGTATCCAAACCAGGTACTTAGCTTTTCATGTTTAGACACAGAATTTCTACCTGGTATGCAGAAGTGATGGGTCTAATGTGTACTGATGCTTCTTAACGAAAGTGATTGGCTTGAGAGGACCTGAGTTCTGCTTCATTCCATCATTCTAGGATTATAGGCAGATGAGTTAACCTTACTGTGGGCTGGTTTCCTTATCTGTAAAATCAAGAAGTGGGCCAGTAGCCGTGCTGTTTTGATAGTCTGTGCATTCATTTTAATGGGTAACTTCTCTTCCTAGTAGTTGTCATACTTTGAGCTGGCTTTCTCAATTACTTCTTTCCCGGGATTGGAATACCTACTATTCCAAGTGGCTGAATGCTGCTTGATGAGCATGAACCCAAGACTAAAGAAAAGAATGTACTTGGAGATATTTCACCTTGGCTTCAGCAGATCTTGAGGAACAGCCCCCACTTCTTAATCAAATGTACATCCTGTGATAGCCATGGAGATGGACCACTCTGACCTCTCTTCGGGAAAGAATTTGCCTTCCAGCTGCAGGGAGGGTAATTAGATGACAACCTCTAGCTGAAGCCCCCTCAGCACCTACCAAAGCTTGCAAGCTAAAGGCAGGCTTTTTCTGGGTAACTCCCAGTCAGCAAGTGGGCAGGCTGGGATTCCTAGGGCCTTATCATTTGTACCCAATGGGCTTGGAATGACTCACTGAGTTGGCAGAGGCCTGTTAGAGCCACATTGCAGCTGGCGGCGTTCCCTGTCCAATCTGCTTCCTTCTCCTTTTCCTTGTACAGGTGACAAGTCAACCTTGTGGTTGAAAGGCTCTTCCTGCCCAACCGGTGTCTTCTTTCCTCTTTGTCTTTTGTAGTGTGTAATCAGAAAAGGAGGGGAGGGGGAGAATGCCATTGACTTCTCCTCAACCTCCACAACAGTGAGAAAGACATTTCTGTTTTTAATAAGCCAGCCAGTTTATAGTGTTTTTGCTATTGCGGCCCTAGTGGACTAAGACATCTTTCCAATAAACCTCTTGCATATCTACGTCTGTCTCAGAGTCGGCTGACATTCCTTTCTAGTTACTAACTGGCACATCTACTGGATTTCATGTCTCTCTCCACAGTTCCATGCTGCCTCAGCACCATCACCTAAAACAAGCACACAAAAAACAGCTGAAACAACCAAAAAAAACTCAAGTGCTTTCCCCATCTTGTTCCATACTTTATTTTTGCAATTGTCTTGACAACATTATCTTCATTTTAATATAGTTTTATAATAACTGACAATTCTCAAAATTATGTGTATTTTACTTATAGTTTCACATTGCCTTTTTCCAATTCATCTTGCTCTCTTGTTAATACTGTCAATGACTTGTGAGTCACTCCAGGAAGGAGGAGAGGGAAGTAGCTTGTGGTCCTGGCAGTGGAGCAGTCATGAGTTCTGATCCCAGCTTTATCACCTCGTATTGGAGAGCTGCTTACATCTTTGAGCCTCCGTTTCCATCATCTGTAAAATGAGGGTAATATAATCTATAATGTTGAGAGATTTAAAAAGTAATATATATGTCTATTACTAATCTGCCTGTAATGCAGGAACCACAGGAATTATCAAATGTAGTTTCTTGGTGAAAATT
The DNA here is from genome assembly GCF_042477335.2 of Ovis canadensis. Classification (NCBI taxonomy): domain Eukaryota; kingdom Metazoa; phylum Chordata; class Mammalia; order Artiodactyla; family Bovidae; genus Ovis; species Ovis canadensis. The sequence continues at coordinate 106,381,762 of NC_091250.1, read as the reverse complement.
GAACCAACACTCACCAGATTAAATATAGATTTGGTTTGTAATCAATGAAAACTAGAGAAATGTCCTATAGAGAAATAGATCCTCATTCTAAGAGATATATTTTCAAGAATTATATCTTGTTACCAAGAAGCTGCTTCAGAGTGAGAAAAAAGAAACATTGCCCCAGTATTGAGGAAAGGTCTAGAACTCACAACTAGGCTTTGGTGTTCTCCTGCTGGATAATTTCATAGCACACCAGCATCAGACAAGGTCACTCTGTGATATGATGGACTGAGACAACCAGTTGTTTTTCAGTTGCTAAGTCGTGTCTGACTCTTTGCAACTCCATGAACTGCAGCACACCAGGCCTCCCTGCCCCTCACTATCTCCCGGAGTTTGCTCAAGTTCGTGTGCCTTGAGTCGGTGATGCTATCCAACCATGTCATTGATTGAAAGCAAAAGGAGAAGAGGGAGGCAGAGGGTGAGAAGACAACCAGACCATTCCATTATCATGTCTGAACATTCTCAAAATCATGATCATTGTCCAAACCACAACAGCACCTAACTTCTTGCTGTCCTGCCTAAAATAAGTGGCTGCTGACTCTTTATCAAGTACAGCATTAAGCTCACTCTTGTTTGTCCTCTCTCTAGATAAGAGTTATGAAAAGACCCAATCATAGATTTAAATCTACTTCATGACTATATTCAATCAAGATCAAGCCTTGTTTCCCTTAAACCCTCTCCCCAAAGTCTCTTAACAGGAATCCTGAATCCAGTAAGTCTTTTTTAACAGTCTCACTGAGATGCCCCATAGTTACCCATGGTGTAATTTCTTCCTGGCTGTGACAATAATAAATTTAATTTGTTCAACTACAAGTGTGTCTTTAGCTAGAGGACATTGATCTGGTACTTCAGCAAATAACTTACCAGGAACTTGCAATTACTGTGTATCCTGTGTTTGTTCATTGGCTGACTTATTTATTCTACAAACATTTTTTGAACACCTACTTTGTGCTGGGCCTCTGCTGGGCACCACAGGGTTTGAGGTGGACTGTGTGCTTCTGGCTGTGAAAGTGCTTGTGGTGAAATGAGAACCAGCTTGTGTCGCATGCTGACTCTGTGTCAGGCACTGTACTAACTGCTTTACATAGATTGCCTCTCGACCTTAATCACAGTCTCCTGAGGTAAGGATTATTATTGAAGTTCTATAGATGAGAAAACTCAGGCTCAGAGATGTTAAATAAACATAGCTGGAGAGCATGAAAAGGATGACTCCATAGCTACAAAGTCCGCATACTCTTTCTTTTTGATGAGCTATAAAAAGAGAGTATACTTGGTACAGGGGGCTTCCCTGGTGGCTCAGTGGTAAAGAATCTGCCTGCAATGCAGGAGACCTGTGTTTCATTCCTGGGTTGGGAAGATCCCCTGGAGGAGGGCATGGCAACCCACTCCAGTATTCTTGCCTGGAGAATTCCATGGACAGAGGCCTGGCGGGCTACAAGCCATAGGGTCAAACAGAGTTGGACACGACTGAAGCAACTAAGCAGCAGTGGCAGCAGCATACTTGGTACAACAAAAATAAAAGTGTTAGTCAAATCTATTAGTTTAAGATAGGAATTCCCAGAAAAAAATGTTTTGGATAGTATTTTATTGTATTTTAAATTTATAAAATTGTTATAATGGCCTTGTAGAAAGATCACCTATACATCCTAACTCAAAACCTACTGTTGCCTTTGTAAATTAACTATTGGTCTTTTTTTTTTTAATATGCATATGTAGAGCTCTGATCACAGAAACAGGTGTTATTAGAGCAAAAAGAAGGTGTTTGACCAGGGCCAGCCTGGAGATCAGGGCCAGGAATGAACATGTGGTAATTCTGCATCATTCAGGTAGAGAAACACTTTCCTTGAGTGAGGTGTCTGCTGTAGTGGACAGGGGGAGGGTTCATGGCATCAGGTCTCATGGTTTGGACCAAATACCATGGACTCTTCAGCCCCCTTGTTCTGATCCCAGCTAAGTAAGTAACTTCCTAATTTCTTCCCTGATTCCAAGGACACTGAAGGATGGTGATGAATTTCTACTATTTTGGATCTGCCACCTTGTGTACACAACATAAGGGCAAGCCCCTTATCCATTCTCCGTGACACTTGTTTCTCCAACAAAAGTAATGGTATTTCACATGTCTGCTGTGAGAATCAGATGTGAAAATGGAAACATCTGGTCATGCCTCTAAATATGTTACAAGTTTTTTTTATTATTATTATTCCTTGAAAATGGCCCAGTTAAAAATGCCTATTTTCCTGATGTTCCTTAAGAGTGAGCCTAAAGGGTTGAGAATTTCAGGCACTATGTCAAAGCTGGAGGAAAGGCTGAGATTTCAGAAATCGTGCCATGCATGTTACTGCCTCATTTTACTCCAAATGAGGTTGGCTTGCCAACAAAGGTCCGTCTAGTCAAGGCTATGGTTTTTCCAGTGGTCATGTATGGATGTGAGAGTTGGACTGTGAAGAAAGCTGAGCACCGAAGAATTGATGCTTTTGAACTGTGGTGTTGGAGAAGACTCTTGAGAGTCCCTTGGACTGTAAGAAGATACAACGAGTCCATTCTAAAGGAGACCAGTCCTGGGTGTTCACTGGAAGGACTGATGCTGAATCTGAAACTCCAGTACTTTGGCCACCTCACATGAAGAGTTGATTCATTGGAAAAGACCCTGATGCTTGGAGAGATTGAGGGCAGGAGGAGAAGGGGATGACAGAGGATGAGATAGTTGGATGGCATCACTGACTTGATGGACATGAGTTTGGGTGGACTCCAGAAGTTAGTGATGGACAGGGAGGCCTGGCGTGCTGCAATTCATGGGGTTGCAAAGAGTCAGACACGACTGAGTGACTGAACTGACTGACTGACTGACATGCGAAATATAACAAAAATGCTATCACAACTTTATTGCTGAAAGCTATCCTTTTTATTGAGAGAGGATTTACATATATGTCCAGGACTATGAATCTTGTGATATAACTTATTGCTACACATTCCCTTTCTGTTTAGTAAATAATGATTTCATAATACACCAGTCAGCTTGAGCTGCCTTAACAAAATATCACAGACTGCAAGGCTTACACAGCAGAAATTCATTTTCTCACAGTCCTAGAGAAAGTTCAAGGTGAAGATCTGGCTGATTTGGTAGATTCGCTAGAGAAAGAAATGGCAACCCACTCCAGTTTTCTTGCCTGAGAAATCCCATGGACTGAGGAGCCTGGCAAGGCTATAGTCTGTGGGGACACAAAAGTGTTGGATACGACTTAGTGGCTAAACAACAACAACAACAGCAAGAGCTCTTCCTGGTTATGTCCTCACATGTGAGAGAGAGAGGAAAAGAGAAAAAGGTAGAGAGAAGGAGATGGAGAGGTTTTGTGTCTCTTCTTAAAAGGGCACTAATTCCATCACGAGTGGTTATTCTCATGATCTCATCTCACCTTATATACCTCGAAAGCCCCATTTCCAAATACTATCACAGTGCAGGTTAGAAGCATGAGAGATTGTGGACTGGTTTATGTACAGCACGCATTCACCGGGGTATTGGCAGGAAAAGCTCTGTGAGTTCTCTCTTCCTAAGTCCACGGCACACAAACTGCCATGGGCCGTGATGACTGCTGGGCAGCAGGCGATGGCATCACTGTCTGACTCAATTCCAGCTTTATTCATGGAATCAGGGCAGGTTCTAGCAGCTACAAAGAAAGCAAAAGGCAAATAAAATGCTTTCTGAATCCCTCCTACAAAAGTGAAACAGAAAGAAAGTTGCTCAGTTGTGTCCAACTCTTTGTGATCCCATGGACTGTAGCCTGCTAGGCTCCTCTGTTCATGGGATTCTCCAGGCAAGAACACTGGAGTGAGTAACCATTCCATTTTTCAGGGGGTCTTGCCAATCCAAGGATCAAACCCAGGTCTCCCGCCTTGCAGGAAGATTCTTTACCAGCTGAGCCACTAGGGAAGCTCAAGAATGCTGAAGTGGGTAGCCAATCCCTTCTCCAGGGTATCATCCTGATCCAGAAATCGAACCGGGGTCTCCTGCATTGCGGGAAGATTCTTTATCAGCTGAGCTACGATGGAAGCCCAATGATATAATTATTCTGGTCAAACTATAAATCCTATAACTCCTACTTGCAAAAGTCACAAATTAAACTTATGTTAGATTTTCTTTTTAAAAAAATTAAAATTAATTGTTAAATACACATGAGCACTGCTGCCTGCTGCAGGGCTTCATTTCAGAGGGCTGAGACTCAAGAGGATTGTGTTGGGGCCACTGTGTATGTGTGTGTGTTTGTATGTGTGTGTTTGTGTTGGGATGGATGAGTGTGCAAAAAATGGTAGGAATAAAGAAAGGAAAATGAAGAGAGATATCTTGAAGGAATAAGTGGAAATAAGATAAACAGTTGTTCCCATGGTTGCTGTTCAGTTGCTCAGTCATGTCCGACTCTTTGTGACCCTACAGGATGGAGCACACTGGGCTTCCCTGTCCTTCACCATCTCCTGGAGTTTGCTCAGACTCATGGCCATTGATTTGGTGGTGCCATCCAACTATTTCATTCTCTGTCACCCTCTTCTCCTCCTGCCCTCAGTATTTCCCAGCATCAGGGTCTTTTCCAACAAGTCGGCTCTTCACATCAGATGGCCAAAGTATTGGAGCTTTAGCTTCAGCATCAGTCCTTCCAATGAATAGTCAGGGTTGGTTTCCTTTAGGATTGACTGGTTTAATCTCCTTGCTGCCCAAGGGATTCATGTTCTTGTTCTTGTCAGTTGCTAAGTCATGTCTGAATCTTTGTTACCCCATAAATGACAATTGATGGGTATTGATCTTAAAATTTCAACGAGAGACAAATGATGGTGGGTATAGTGTTCTGAAGATAATAAAAGAGAACCATCTGTTCCTCAATAGTTGTGGGAAGTTCACTTTGAAAACTGCAGATGCTCAGAGTCAGAATTTCTTTAACTTAAAGGGCAAATGTGAGCCAATTAACTTCAATGGACAAATCAGCATTTTACTTATTTTTTTAGCCAAAGCTTAGTCAGATTCATTATGAGGATTTTTCACTGCTTTATGAAACTCTGATCGCATTTGGCTCTCTCTTCTGTCTACTTCAGGCTAACCTTCCTGATGAGGTGAAACCCTCTAGATCAATTGGTCAAGCTAGCTTTGGCCTCATGAGGTCTGAATGTCCTTTGGTAACTGCTAACAGGCAGTTCTGGGAAATGGCTCAAGTGTTCAGAAATGTATCAATAGGAATGAAAGGCAGTTAAAAATAAAAGGAAATCTCTATGCTGTCTCCTTAATAAATGCAGTCCTGTTTACTTCATAAGAAGAAATAGGCAGGAGGGAGATAAAGTAAGGTAAGATAAAGAGTTCAGGAGAATAACAGCATCAAGAAATGAACTACAAAGCAGAGGGTTGGGAAAGCCTCATAGTCCCCCTGCTGCTGCTGCTGCTAAGTCGCTTCAGTCATGTCCGACTCTGTGCAAACCCATAGACGGCAGCCCACCAGGCTCCCCCGTCCCTGGGATTCTCCAGGCAAGAACACTGGAGTGGGTTGCCATTTCCTTCTCAAGGCATGAAAGTGAAAAGTGAAAGTGAAGTCGCTCAGTCGTGTCTGCCTCTTCGTGACCCCATGGACTGCAGCCCACCAGGCTCCTCTGTCCATGGGATTTTCCAGGCAAGAGTATTGGAGTGGGGTGCCATTGCCTTCTCCAACATTGTCCCCCTAGAGGTGGTGATTCTGGTGAAGGGCCATTTGGAACACAAGGGGAGACCATTCCTGAGTCTGGAGAAAATGTAATAGGATGATTGTACTACAAGGCATAATCAAATCATAATTTGCAGTTCCTGGCTAGGAAAGGAGAAGATGAGAGTGAATTAAAATCTTTTCGCCTAAGATGATCTGAAAATCAAACACTCGTATTAGAATCATGTGGTTGCTTGTCATATCCTTGATTCCTGGATCTCACCTGAAATTTACTGAAGGAGAAGCTCTGAGGTTAGAGCTTGAGGATACACATTTAAAAAGAAAAAAAAAGAAAAAGAAAGAAAAACTTCACAAGAGGTTCATATACACAACGAGGTTTGAGACTCACTGGATAAGAGGCTGAGAAGATCTTTTCTCTTTATCCATTTTCTTAACTTGTGTTTTGACTGATGGGAAGTGAAGTGACCCTGCAAAATTCCAGGGCCAACTCAGAAAATATCTGTAAAACAGAAGCTTGCTTTCTTTGTGTGTCACTGAATGAGCCAGCTGCCAGTGTGGAAGGTTGGTTCAACATGTGGACTGACATCATCTTACCTAATTTGGAATTTGAACAATTATGTAATCAGATGAGCCCACTGCTGATAGTAAATACGATTGGTTCTGTATCTCTGGAGAAGCCAGACACTGACAATTTTATTCTGATCACCTTTTTCTCTTATATTTCCTTGGTTGTAGGTATGTCTTTATTTTAGCACATCAGATGCTAGGATGTGGAAGTATCTCCGTGGGAATAGTTATCACTGTCAGGAAAGTGATAGTTTTTCTAACAGACAAGTCAGGTACAGAGATTACAGATAGGTATGTATAGCTAGGGTAGAGTTAAGGCATGGAGTCTTGGGTCAGTTGGTTTGATTTGAATGCTTCAGGGCATTAGCGGAGAAAAGATATTTTAATTAGATGTGTTACTACTTATATATTTACTTTACCTCTTCCTTCACTGTATTCTAAGTGAAGTTAAAATTATACTGCCTAATGTTGCAAATTTAAATATATATGTAGTTTTAAACCATTTACCAAAACGGTATTTAAATTTCTGGGTATCCACCTGGTCATTTGGATTTCCCTGATAGCTCAGTTGGTTCTTTACCCAATATTGGGTAGAGATAAAAAATTGGATTCTTTATCAACCTGCAATGCGGGAGACCCTGGTTCAGTTTCAAAGTCAGGAAGATCCACTGGGGAAGGGACAGGCTAACCTCTCCAGTATTCTTGGGCTTCCTTTGTAACTCAGCTGGTAAAGAATCTGCCCGAAATTCAGAAGACCTGAGTTTGATCCCTGGTTTGGGAAGATGCCCTGGAGAAGGGAAGGAATACTCACTCCAGTATTCTGGCCTAGAGAATTCTATGGACTGTATAGTCCATGGAATCACAAAGAGTCAAACATGACTGAGTGACTTTCACTTACTTACTTACCTGGTCATTTACGTGTAAATCATTGTCTTAGAATACAATATAATGAAACATTTTTCAAAGCACTTTTTAAAAAAGTAGCCTTTAAAAAAATTTTTGTTTATTTATTTATTTTTGGCTGCGCTGGGTCTTGGTTGCTGTGTGTGGACTTTAGTCGCAGAACTGAAGTATACAAACTGAAGTCGCTCAGTCGTGTCCTACTCTTTGCGACCCCATGGACTGCAACCTACCAGGCTCCTCCGTCCATGGGATTTCCCAGGCAAGAGTACTGGAATGGGTTGCCATTGCCTTCTCCAGAGGATCTTTCCCACCCAGGGATCGAACCTGGGTCCCCCACATTGCAGGCAGACACTTTACTGTCTGAGCCCCCAGGGAAGCGAAGTCTTAACCCCTGGACTACAAGGGAAGTCCCAGAGAGTGGGGACTATTCTCCAGTTGTGGTGCATGACTTGCCGTCATTGCCGTGACTTCCCTTGACACTGAGCACAGGCTTTAGGTGTGCTGGCTTCAGTAGTTGCGGCACAGCGGCTCATTAATTGTGGCTCTCAGGCCCTAGAGCGTGCAGACTTCAGTTGGGGGAATGGGCTTAATTTCTCCACAGCATGGGGAACTTTCCCGGACGAGCAGTCGAAACTCTCTCCCCTGCACTGGAAGGTAGATTCTTATTCACTGAGCCACCTGGCAAGTCCTTCAATACACTTTTAAAAGCCTTTTAAAATTATTTTTTGTGGGGAAGGATGCTTAAAATTATAAAGGCTTCAGGGTATGTGTCTGGGGTAAAATCAGGGCTTGGCCCTTTATTAATCAATTGGACAAATTACTTAACCTCTCCATCTTGCATTTTTCTCAGCTACTAATAATAGCATCTGCCTTTATGGGATTGTTTGACTTAATAAGTGAATGAATTAACTACATGAATTAATACATGAAAAGTAATGTGCAGCCAACACACAGTAAAAATTCAATAAATTTCAGCAACTATTATTACTCTTGTTATTGTCAACGTTACTTGATTTATCATACTTTACAACAACTTTTGATTTGGTTTTCTGTTCTTTAATTGCACTGCACATACCGGAAGCATAGACTAGTCTTACGGGATCTGATATGCCTTAAGGCTTTCAATGTACCTAACACAGAGTGGGGCTTCTCCCCTGATTATTAAATGAATGAATTGAATGGATGTAAGTGTGAAGGAGGTATTTTGGGAAGAGATGACAGAGACCCTCTGGCCTCTTTATGCCATAGATGTGGGAAGTGAAGTGAAAGTCACTCAGTCGTGTGCGATTCTTTGCCGCTCTATGGACTATACAGTCCGTGGAATTCTCCAAGGCAGAATACTGGAGTGGGTAGCCTGTTCCCTTCTCCAGGGGATCTTCCCAACCTAGGGATCAAACACAGGTTTCCCACATTGTAAGAGGATTTTTTGCCAGCTGATTCTTTAGCAGCCACTAGGGAAACCATAGATGTGTATCCTGCTGAAAAGTTTGTGGAGGAAACGGAGCTGAGCCCAGGCTGTGTCATGATATTTCCAGAAGACTGAGGACACAGCTGTACATCTGGGGACAACTTTCAGCATTAGTATGGCAGGCTTTTTTTATTCCTCGTGTCTTGGCCTACAATTTGAAGTTCAACTGACCTTCATGCACAAAATATTAGTAATGAATTCAACTCATTTTTGAACAGAAGGTGATAAAAATAATACTGCGCATCAGGAAAGTGGATGAATTAATGAAGTAATTAACCTTAGTCAGCATGCTATGTGACCCTGCCCCAAAGAACTGATAACAAAACAAGGAAAAATGCCTGGCCCGAGAAGCAGGTTTCTGATCAGTGGGAAAAGGAGAGGATACTTGAAAGCCGTGCTTCAAGGACAGTGATAAATAAAAGCTTTATGAGACTGATCCTCAGGGACTATCCCCATAGAAGGGATGTGGGCTGAAATTTGGGCTAATGACAAACAGGGCATTGCAAGGACTATTTTGTTGGAGAAAGAAGTGGCAATTTCTTTTTCTCTTTCTTCCCTCCTTCCTTCCTTCTCTCTTTCTCCTTCATCTTCGTCTCTTCAGTTTCTCTGCTTGTTCCTGCCTCAACACTTTATTACCTTCCATTACTGGAGTCTCCTTGGAGTCATCATCCGGTGTGTGGTTGCCTTCCCCTGGTCTCCACACCTCAGTAGAGTCTCCCTTAGAGTTAATGTCATTTAGGAAAGATCCAGAGATCCAGGTAGTCCAGGTAGGACCCTCCCTTGACAGAGATGCCTCCACCAATACATGTGAAGACAGAACCCCAGATCTCTGTGTGCTTGTGGTCAGACCTCTGCCCTTTCCCCATGTTCAGCAGTCCCTGTTTCACCTCTGGTATCTTCCTTAATGGCATCAGCATGTGTCTTGAGTTCCTTTGAATGATGCGGGCAGAATCTTTGACCTGGAGGAGATTTACTGTCTAACATAGCCACTGGTGTTAGAATCGGAACTAGCTGAATCCGCTTGACATGTTTCACTCATTCCTGTGAACATGCAACAATATATATTGAGCTTCTGTGACCCACATGGCCTAGTTGGTACTGTGTAAGATGCTGGGTATCTGAATAGGGTCTCTTCCCTCAGGAGGCCTATGATGTGGTCGAAGAAGACAGGTATGGGAAAAAAAGAAAGCCATTATGGTGACTTTCCTGCTGAGCTAAAACTCTCTTCAGGTTATACTAGGGGCACAAAAGAGAGGCAGATATATTCTACCAGGGACAGGAAGGTAAAAAAAGAGCCTCACAGTCAAGGTTGACATCCTGAAAAGCGAAGAGGATTCTCCAGGTAGATAAGAAAGCACAGACATTCAGATAAGCAAAAGATATTCAGCTTGTCCACCACAAATTGGCACTTGCCATGGATGCTTGCCATCTACCTCTGCAAGGATTAATGTGCTGCTGAAGCTGCTGACCTCCAACACCCTCTGAAGAAGTTCAATGTGGAGAGCAGCACAGAGGTGCTGTGTGCTCTGAGAAACTGGCAGGACAGGTCTTTAGATAGTTAGATATTCTCAGGAGCTGATTTTAGAGCCCAATTCCTGTATCTTCTCACATCTTGAAAAACACTAACATCCTTCATGATGATGATTGTTTCTTGTGACTAGCAGAAGCTTCATGGGAACAGAAGAAATTTTCTACGGAAAAAAATATGTGCTTGATTGCATGTGCTCCCTCTTTATCAAAATCACATATATACTTCCCTTCCCTACTACCTCTTTGGAGCAGTCTCTCGGAGCTATCTGAAGTGCTGTCTTCTGGGCTGCAATCCTCATATTGCCCCCAATAAAACTTAACTTGCAACTCTCACATTGTGCTTTTTTTTTTTTTTTTTTTAAGTTGACAAGCTTTTGGCCAGGAAGCTGCATTTATTCAAATACTTCATTGGGACTGTAGCATGAGGAGGCACTCTTCAGAGAGCAGGGTTGAAAGAATAAGAAGAGGCCAGACAGTCAGATGGCCAGCTATTTATATGCTGGCTGAGGAGTCTGGACTGACCCCCAGCCATGGGGAAGTATTGAAGGGTATCCAGCAGGGTGGCAACACATTTATCCATGTGTTCAGTCTATGCTTCCCTGGTGCGGGAGACCTGGGTTTGATCCCTGGGTTGGGGAGATTCCCTGGAGAAAGGAATGGTAACCACTCCAGTTTTCTGGCCTGGAGAATTCCATGGATTGTACAGTCCATGGAGTCGCAAAGAGTTGGACACGACTGAGCGACTTTCACTTTTACTGAATAAGGTATTTCATGCCAGGCATACTTCCAGGAATTAAGGTCATATCAGGCTATGGTTTTTCCAGTAGTCATGTATGGATGTGAGAGTTGGACAATGAAGAAAGCTGAGTGCTGAAGAATTGATTCTTTTGAACTATGGTGTAGGAGAAGGCTCTTGAGAGTCCCTTGGACTGCAAGAAGATCCAACCAGTCCATCCTCAAGGAGATCAGCCCTGGGTGTTCATTGGAAGGACTGATGCTGAAGCTGAAACTCCAATACTTTGGCCACCTCATGCGAAGAGTTGACTCATTGGAAAAGACCCTAATGCTGGGAAAGATTGAGGGCAAGAGGGGAAGGGGATGACAGAGGATGAGATGGCTGGATGGCATCACCGACTCGATGGACATGGGTTTGGGTAGGCTCCAGGAGTTGGTAATGGACAGGGAGGCCTGGCGTGCTGCAATTCATAGGGTCGCAAAGAGTTGAACACGACTGACTGAACTGAACCAAACAATGTACAGGAGATACAAATCTTTGTCCTGGACTTTCTTGGTAATGCAGTGGATAGGAATCTGCTTGCCAATGCAGGGGACATGGGTTCGATCCCTGGTACAGAAAGATTCCACATGCTGCAGAGTAACTAAGCCAGTGTGCCACAACTTCTGAGCCTGCGTGCAGCAGCTACTGAGCCTACATGCCCTAGAGCCCGTGCTCCACAAGAGAAGTCACCCCAGTTAGAAGCCCTTGCACTGAAGCAAAGAGTAGCCCCCACTTACTGCAACCTGAGAAAGACCTCAAAGCAACAAAGACCGAGTGCAACCAACAATTAATTAATTTGAAAAAAAAAAATGGCTGGAATCTTAAAACAAAAACAACCCAACTAGAATTTACTTTCCACTGATGGGAAACAATATATATTAATATATATTATCATTAAGTTACTCAATATAGTATGTTGATAGGCCAAATGTGCTAGGTAAAAGTATAGTGCAGATTAAGGGTGGCCTTGGGAGGAGGAGGAAGAGATACAATTTGAAAGAGGGTGCTCAGAGCTATTTCTGCTTTATTGACTATGCCAAAGCCTTTGACTGTGTGGATCACAATAAACTGTGGAAAATTCTGAGAGAGATGGGAATACCAGACCACCTGACCTGCCTCTTGAGAAATCTGTATGCAGGTCAGGAAGCAACAGTTAGAACTGGACATGGAATGACAGACTGGTTCCAAATAGGAAAAGGAGTACGTCAAGGCTGTAAATTGTCACCCTGATTATTTAACTTCTATGCAGAGTACATCATGAGAAACGCTGGACTGGAAGAAACACAAGCTGGAATCAAGATTGCCAGGAGAAATATCAATCACCTCAGATATGCAGATGACACCACCCTTATGGCAGAAAGTGAAGAGGAACTAAAAAGCCTCTTGATGAAAGTGAAAGAGGAGAGTGAAAAAGTTGGCTTAAAGGTCAACATTCAGAAAACTAAGATCATGGCATCCAGTCCCATCACTTCATGGGAAATAGATGGGGAAACAGTAGAAACAGTGTCAGACTTTAGTTTTGGGGGCTCCAAAATCACTGCAGATGGTGACTGCAGCCATGAAATTAAAAGATGCTTACTCCTTGGAAGAAAAGTTATGATCAACCTAGATAGCACATTCAAAAGCAGAGACATTACTTTGCCGACTAAGGTCCGTCTAGTCAAGGCTATGGTTTTTCCTGTGGTCATGTATAGATGTGAGAGTTAGACTGTGAAGAAGGCTGAGTGCCGAAGAATTGATGCTTTTGAACTGTGGTGTTGAAGACTCTTGAGAGTCCCTTGGACTGCAAGGAGATCCAACCAGTCCATTCTGAAAGAGATCAGCCCTGGGATTTCTTTGGAAGGAATGATGGTAAAGCTGAAACTCCAGTACTTTGGCCACCTCATGCGAAGAATTGACTCATTGGAAAAGACTCTGCTGCTGGGAGGGATTGGGGGCAGGAGGAGAAGGGGACGACAGAGGATGAGATGGCTGGATGGCATCACTGACTCGATGGACGTGAGCCTGAGTGAATTCTGGGAGTTGGTGATGGACAGGGAGGTCTGGCGTGCTGCGATTCATGGCGTCACAAAGAGTCAGACACAACTGAGCGACTGAACTGAACTGTACTGATCAGAGATCTGAAGGAGCCAAGGAGTGAATAACGCATTGTGTGGGGAGAAGGAAGATGCCTCAGGCAGAAGGAAGCTCTGGTCTGAAGACCAGAAGGTGGGAGCAGACAAGGTCAGTATGCAGAATCTGGAAGAGGCCTGAGGGCTGGAGTTAAATCAAGTAGGAGGACTGGATGAGGTCAAGAAAGTAATGGAAAGGGGACTTGGGGCTGAGCAGGACTCTACAGACCTTTTAAGGACTTTGGTTTATATTGTAGAGAGATGAACGGCCATTAGGGAGAGAGAGATAAAGAGAGAGAAACAGAGGAGTAATAAATCTGACACATCACTTTAAAAACAGTCATTCAGCTACTGGGCTCAGCACAGCCTCTCCAGAGCAGAAGCAGAAAAGCCAGTGAGGAGGCTCTTGCAATAATCTAAGCAAGAAATGATGGTGGTTTGAACCAGAGTGGTAGCAATCGAATAAATGAGAAACATAGATTCTGGATATATTCAGATTTTCATTGTGGAATTACCAGTCTTGCCGCATAGAGGGTAAATTTTTACTTAACATTTACTGAGTGCTTAACTGTGTGCCAGGTAGTAGTCCAAACACTTTCTATGTATCTGCTCATTTATTCGGAGAAGGCAATGGCACCCCACTCCAGTACTCTTGCCTGGAAATTCCCATGGATGGAGGAGCCTGGCTGCAGTCCATGGGGTCACGAAGAGTCGGACATGACTGAGCGACTTCACTTTCACTTTCATGCATTGGAGAAGGAAATGGCAACCCACTCCAGTGTTCTTGCCTGAAGAATCCCATGGACAGGGGAGCCTGGTGGGCTGCCATCTATGGGGTCACACAGAGTCAGACATGACTGAAGTGACGCAGCAGCAGCAGCAGCAGTACTCATTTATTTCCCACAACAATCCAATTGAAAGAGGAATCATTATTATTCTCCACTTTACACATGAGGGAACTGAAGCAGAGAAATAATATTGGAGTTGGGAAAATCAGAAGCTTATTCCAGGCATGAGACGATAAGGGTCCGAGTTAATGCAATAGTATTGGAAATGAAGCAGAAAATCAGGCGGTGAAGTGGCGGGGCAGAGAAGATAATATTTTCCATCTTTAGTTATTTTATTTCCTTCCTTCTGAGCTGGGCACTGCATAAGTGGCCATTAAGATGGTGCAGGGAGCTTGAGTCTCTTCTCTAGGCAGAAGTGTTTTTGATAACGTTTTCTTTATAAAGCTCCAAGAGACACTGTTTTTTTTTTTTTTTTTCAGAGCTATCATTTTGATTCATGGAGGAAAGTCTTTCAGACGATAATAAAGGATATAGTTGAAAATAACTGCCATGAAAATATATCCTTAAACCAAGAGAGATGGTGAAAACATAAAACTTGAGAGGGTTGAGGGAGGGTTTGTATAATAAATGTTTTAGCTTCTTTGCCTCACCATCTTCTGCTAGGTAAATTTCTAAAGTAGGGGCATAATTTCGATCTTACCTGTGGGATGACAGGCAATGACATTTGCAAGTTTGAAATTACTTGAAATAGGTTTTATTAATGAAGTTGTCAGCATTAGGGTGGCAGAAGGATCCAGTGTACTAAGTTATCTATTGGATTCAGTTGTAAAAGACCTTGATTCTAGTTCTAATGCTGAAGCTTGCTTTATAAAACTTCTTTATATCTTATTTATAAACAAAGGCTATAAGAGACAGCTTAGAATGGATGCTTCCAAGGCGTTTTGAGGATGAAGGAGGTACATGATGAAAGACACTTCATAAAAATCTAAAATCTTAAATTAGGAACATTTGAAGGGAGAAAGTTAAGGTTATTTACTCACTCTAGGGAATTTTTCTTTTGAATTTGCCATTTTGACACTTTGCCCAAAGAAAGGGATACAGCAGTTATAAGTTATTATGATTTACAAATGTCATTTGTCATCACAGCTGGAAGTCTCCATAACAGCTTTTCAGTCTAGACTATATTGCAAGTCTTAGATTTCATCTTCTTGGGCATCAACTGTAGTTAAAAAGAATCTTTCCTTTAGATTTCTTTGTTCATGGGAATATTTACTCTATTTAAATGCAATTTTATGTTATACCCCTAAATTAAATCTCCATTTTGTGCCTCTGGGAGTACAATAAAAAAATATAATCTAGATAGCTTAAAGATGGTGATCTGAACTGTGTCAAAATGTAACCTTCTGCAACTTACATTTAAATTATTTGATAATTGACATCGTCCTGTACTTGTTGATAGGCTAAGAAAGCAGAAATTGTTAAACTGTATCATCTGTGAGACCAATCAACCATGATTTGTAATAAGTACATTTTACTACTTATTTTTTATTTTTTTGGCAGCTGGTGATCACATAAATATTATGGGCCATAAACTAAAAGTACTAGTTTTACATTAAACTTTAAATTAAGTTGCAATTTAAATTTAGAAGATAGTCTAGCATAAGTAGAATTCATAGCCATTTGTATGTTAATTAGTTTTCAAAATTAGTTTTTAAGTGTCTAGTTTCATGGCAGATTTGAGCAGAAATGGTTTCTTAGTGTCCATCTGGTCACTTTTAAAAGAGTATTGATGGAAGAAAACTTACAATGTTGTATTAGCACTTTATGGTTGAAAAGGCCCATTTAAAATCATCTAGCCTTAGCATCTGAGCATCTCCAGGTTAGGAATCAGATGAAATTATTTGAATTGCCTCTACGGTTCATAGTATGTGTATTTCCAGTGCCAAGGAACTTATTACTTCCTGAGGAAATCTATTCTCTCTTTAGGATTTTAGACAGATATTCTTTATATTGAATCCAAATTCATCTCCCTCTAACCCTTAGGTCCTTGTTGCAACCCCTGGGACTAAGCCGTATGAATAGAATTCATTTTCCATGTGACAACTCTTCAAATATTTGAAAAAATCTATCATGCAAGCCACCTTCCCACCCTCCCTTCTTGCCTCTGTCCTCTCTGCTTAAAGCTAAACAACCCAGAAAGAACTGTTATTTGTGAAAGAGAGGCAAGAACCCTCACCAGTATCATTGAGGAGATACACATTCTTCCCTTTGAGGAACACTAAAAATATATTTCCTTATCTTCATTCTTTTCGAATTGATTTCACTTGGAATTCTAATAGCTCCTCTTCCTCTCCAGTGTCTTGGAATATAACTCATATGAATCAAAACACTTGAATTCATCAAAGGATTTGCAAACTCTCTCAAAATGTCTACATTCATCTTGGGCTTCTTATTTTTATATTATTATGTCCATTGTCTGGTTTTCCAAGACTGAGAGAATAAGATGCTCACAGCAATGCATAAGCACAAAGGGGTTTTATTTCTAGCACGACCTAGGGCTCAAGTCTCATCCAGCGCAGTGGAGTCTTGAAGAGAGCCCAGAGCTCTGAATCACATCTACTTTTATACAGACGGTTCTTTGTAACAGCATAGCGGATTGGTTAAACCGTACGTGCACGTGGGACTTTTAAACCTCACATCCCTATCCTGATTGGCTCAGGTCTGGCACGGGCTGGGGGTGGGGCTACGGGGATTTTTTCTGATTGGTCAAGCTACACTGCCTGCGGGAGTTCCCAGTGCCTCAGCTTTCCTGGAGACTAAACCTCAGGCCTAGCCTGCCCCTTAGAGCCTGTCCTGGCTTCAGTTTGGTCCTAACAATATTTTGTTTTATTGTAGTAAGAACGCAACTTAAAATCCAGCCTCATCTTAACACAATTGTTAGTGTCCATGATGTTATTGTTGATTATGGGTTCAATGGACAGCAGGTCTGTAGCATTTATTCATCTCGTTTAACTGACACTTCATGCCAGTTGATTAGTAACTCTTCTTTTCTCTGTCTGCCCAGCTCCTGGAAACCACTGCTCCACACTTTGACTCTATGAATCTGACTACTTTAGGCACCTTATGTAAATGAAATCATGCAATATTTTTCCTCCTGGGACTGGCTTATTTCACTTAGTATAATGTCTTCCAGATTCATCCCTGGTGAGGCATGTTGCAGGATTCACCTGCTAAATGGCTGTTATAACAAAAAAGATAACAGTTTTTGTGGGGATGAGGAGAGATTAGAACTTCTTGCTCATTGCTAATGGGAATGTAAAATAGGGCAGTTACTATGGAAGGCAATGCAAAGTTTCTTCAAAAAGTTAAGAATAGAACTACCATATGAATTAGCAATCCTGCTTTAGGTATTTATCTCCCAAAACTGAAATCAGGATCTTGAAGAGACATTGGCACTCCTATCATGTTCATTGCTTAACTATTCACAGTAGCCGAGATGTGGAAGCAACCTAAATGTCCATACACAAATGGATGGATAAAGAAAATGTGGTGTGTACATACAACAAAATACTGCTGCTGCTGCTGCTAAGTTGCTTCAGTCATGCCCGACTCTGTGCGACCCCATAGACAGCAGTCCACCAGTCTCCCCCATCCCTGGGATTCTCCAGGCAAGAATACTGGAGTGGGTTGCCATTTCCTTCTCCAATGCATGAAAGTAAAAAGCGAAAGTGAAGTCACTCAGTCATGCCCGACTCTTAGTGATCCCATGGACTGCCACTCACCAGGCTCCTCTGTCCATGGGATTTTCCAGGCAAGAGTACTGGAGTAAGGTGCCATTGCCTTCTCCAACAACAAAATACTAGTCAGCCTCAAAAAAGAAAAAGAAAATTGTGAATGCTGATATCTCTTCAGATGCTCTTTAAAAAAAAATCTGCTTGGCAGAAGAAAATTAAATCCCAAAAGAAGTGGAAAAAAAAAAACACAAAACCCATGTGTATGTGTATGCATACACACATGTGTGAGAGATTCATGTATGTTGCACCATATTGTACAATTGGCCATGCCCTTCTTTGAAATTTTCATTATGAACATAATGAGAGCTCTGTGGTCCCAAGTCACTTTCACACATCTCAGCCTCTTCAGAGGCTATTTTCATAGCTCTATGACAATCACTTTTGTCTGCACATGAATATGTGCTTTCCCCTCCAGGTTTTAGATTAATTTTAACTGAAATTGTTAATAATTACATAAGGAATCGCTTTTTTGAGAGCTTTTAACTCTGTTGAAACATTCGTCCTTTTTAGCTTCTCAAGCCCTCTTCCCATGACTGTTTTCCTCTGGGTTACATTTGGAAGTCTGCCTTCTTTCAATGGATGTCATGTAGCTGACACTAGTCTTCCCTTAAGTGGCCATAACTAATTCTAGGGTTGCATAGTCATTTTTCTCCTATGTTTTATTTTGCTCTTAATTTTACAGCCAATCTTACCTTGTGAGTTAGAATTATATCCAATTCAGCAAATTCCCCATCTTTTTGTCTATATTTTGAAAAGATGCAGTTTTTCAGGAAGTCAAGTGAAGAACTCATCAGACACACTGGTTTTCCCAAATGAGGCTTCCAGCAGGTAGCTAGAGGATTGACCTCACTCTCCACGAGTATTTGAGCTACTCAAAGTCAGAGGCAATGATTTACTACTACTAGGTCACTGGGTGTGAAGAGTGTATTCAGGATTCAGATTGTGAGCTTATACAGCATAGCTCTGCCTTATATCAGCTTCGTGACTTTGGGCAACTTATTTAACTTTGGTGTTTTAATGTTCTTACTGTGAAATTAGAATAATAAAAGTACATAATTCACAGTATATTTGATGAGCATTTGAAAAGCTGTTGTTCAGTCACTCAGTCATGTCGAGCTCTTTGCAACCCCCTGGACTGCAACACTCCAGGCTTCCCTGTCCTCTATCTCTTGGAGTTTGATCAAACTCTTGTCCATTGAGTCGATAATGCCATCTAACTCCCTCATCCTCTGTAGCCCTCTTTTCCTCCTGCCTTCAATCTTTCCCAGCATCAGGGTCTTTTTCAATGAGTTGACTCTTCCCATCAGGTGGCCAAAGTATTGGAGCTTCAGCATCAGCCCTTCCAAGGTATATTCAGGGTTGATTTCCTTTAGAATTGATTGGTTTGATCTCCTTGCTGTCCAAGAGACTCTCAGGAATCTTTTCTAGTACCGCAATTTAAAAGCGTCAGCTCTTCGGCACCCTTCCTTCTTTATCATTCAACTCTCACATCGGTACATGACTACTGGAAAAACCATAGCTTTGACTATATGGACATTTGTCGACAAAGTGATGTTTCTGCTTTTTAATACCCTGTCTAACTTTGTCGTAACTTTTCTTCCAAGGAGCAAGTGTCTTTGGATTTCATGGCTGCAGTCACTATCCACAATCACTTTGGAGCCCAAGAAAAGAAAATACTGCTTCTACTTTTCCCCCTTCTATTTGCCATGAAGTGATGGGATAGGATGTAATGATTTTAGTTTTTTGAATGTTGAATTTTAAGCCAGCTTTTTCACTTCCCTCTTTCAACCTCATCAAAGAAGTTCTTTAGTTCCTCTCTGCTTTCTTCTATTAGAGTTGTGTGTTAGTCTCTCAGTCATGTCTGACTCATGACCCATGGACTGTAGCCAGGCTCCTCTGTCCATGGAATTCTCCAGGCAAGAATATTGGGGTTGCCATTCCCTTCTCCAAATTAGAGTGGCATCATCTGCATACCAGAGAAGGCAATGGCACCACACTCCAGTACACTTGCCTGGAAAATCCCATGGATGGAGGAGCCTGGAAGGCTGTATTCCATGGGGTTGCTGAGGGTTGGACATGACTGAGTGACTTCACTTTCACTTTTCACTTTCATGCATTGGAGAAGGAAATGGCAACCCACTCCAGTGTTCTTGCCTGGAAAATCCCAGGGAAGGGGGAGCCTGCTGGGCTGCTGTCTATGGGGTCGCACAGAGTCGGACATGACTGAAGTGACTTAGCAGCAGCAGCAGCAGCATCTGCATAGCTGACGTTTTTGATATTTCTCCCGGCAATCTTGATTCCAGTTTGTGATTCATCTAGTCTAGCATTTTGCATGATGTACTCTGAATATAAGTTAAATAAACAGGGTGACAATATACAGTCTTGACACACTCCTTCACCTATTTTGGTACCCTATGGATTGTAGCCCACCAGGCTCCTCTGTCCATGGGATTATCTAGGCAAGAATACTGGAATGGGTTGCCATGCCCTCCTCTAAGACATATTCCTGACCCAGGGATCAAACCCATGTTTATTATGCCTCTTGCATT
Source organism: Ovis canadensis (assembly GCF_042477335.2). NCBI lineage: Eukaryota > Metazoa > Chordata > Mammalia > Artiodactyla > Bovidae > Ovis > Ovis canadensis. Next base: position 106,361,557 of record NC_091250.1, on the reverse strand, counting down.
GGCAGGTACTTTCTTTACCACTAGACAACCTCACCTGTCATTTAAAAAGTTGGTGCATGTAAAGTGCTGAAAATAGTACCTGCCACACAATAAGCATCAATAAGTGTTTTTTGTTATTATTAATTACTCTGGCAGTGGGTTGATAAACTCATGCAAACTTAGCTGAAAAAATTCCTCCCCTCCCTGTGAGGGGGACTTATAGCAGGGAGGATTTAGGAATATTCACTTTGTCCACAATGAGTGTGTCCACAATAGGGTGAAATGTGCTACAAGAAAAATGTCCTCACATTAGTTGTGTTCATTTGGGTAATATCAGCACCTTCTAATACAATGCATGGTGCAAGGTAAGGTATTCAATGTTTGATGAACTAGAAGATAGGAACAAGAGTGGAAAAAAATTGTGTGTGTGTAGGGGGACAGTTCTGCCACTGTATGGGTCAGGAGAATGTTCTCTATCTGGCCAGGTGTTTGCAAGCTTTCCCACAATAATGTAACTTCTATTTCTTTATCCCACTTCTTTTTTACCCCTAATACTTTCCACTATGCCCCGTGATGTCTGCCTTTAGGACTTGAGATTCCCACAGATGTGTTTCCACATTCTCTCCTAATAACTCTGCTTCTAACATTCTGTTCCAATGATTGCTACGATGGCACCAAATCCTGGGGTAAGTTTGAAGCTACCAAATGAAAGAAGGTCAGAGGGGACTAAGGGAGTTCCAGAGGCACAAATAATCTCCCAATTCATGGAATTTTAGGCTCACTGTTACTTTCCTAGTGAGTAATTTTAGGCTCAGTGCTCTTTCCTCCCCTCTGCTAGGACTATGTAAGAGAGGGTTAGTGAAGGAAGCCAGTTCTTACTTTTCTCCCCTTTGTAACCAATACATAGATTGCAAAATAACATAACTCTAATAACTGAATAATTTCTAATATGCCAGATTTTTGCCTTAGGGATATATATCATTGTGACCTCATAAAAAATATGTCAATCATTACCATCACATTTTATATAGATTGCAAAACTTCAAATGAGTAATCTGTGATCCAGGCATTCAATGACAGACTCCCATATGAACAGACTAAACAAACTCCAAAACCAATTGTACAGAGTATTCCACTCTTTTGTCCCACATAGAGGAGTGTCGACCCTAACGGGAAAATGTAACTGTGTAGGAAGGGATGAAGCCACTGTGCCAGGTGTACTAGGGAGGGTTGTTTAAGACCTGGCCATATTACAGCATTAAAATTATGCCTCTTAGGTGCTTGCCTACTTAGTCTACAACTAGGGCCTGTACAAAAGCATAGATTTTTTTTTTAAGCAGAAGTATATTTTTCAAGTGTTTATGAATATGGTCAGAGGAAAAGGTCGTAACAGAGAGCTGAAACTGATATCACAGAGACGATTATATTTGAGATTTATGTGATGTTGGAGAAGGCTCTTGAGAGTCCCTTGGACTGCAAGGAGTTCCAACCAGTCCATCCTAAAGGAGATCAGTCCTGGGTGTTCATTGGAAGGACTGATGTTGAAGCTGAAACTCCAGTACTTTGGCCACCTGATGAGAAGAACTGACTCTTTGGAAAAGACCCTGATGTTGGGAAAGATTAAAGGCAGGAGGAGAAGGGGAAGATAGAAGATGAGATGGCTGGATGGCATGCTGCAGTCTATGGGGTCGCAAAGAGTCGGACTGAACTGAACTGAAACTTCCATTAAGTTGCCATTTTAAAAAGAGAGCAAGTCAGACTGAGACATACATGTAAAAACTGAATGCCTGAAGGACTGAAGAAGAAGGTATGAGAAAATAGAAAAAAAAAAAAGAATCATAGAAAATCGAAAATAATAGAAAAAAAGTAATAATCTCCTTTCCCCAGAAAAAAACTAGATTGTAAAACAAGATCACCTGAAGAGAGCTTTTAGGCATGATTTTTCACTGGTTTTCCTTAGAGACTTATTCAATAGTTTCAAGAATATTTGAAAACAAGTTAATGGTAAAGAACCTGCCTGCCATTGCAGGAGTCTAAGAGACACAGATTTGTTCCCTGGGTCAGGAAGATCCCCTGGAGAAATGGTAACCCACTCCAGTATTCTTACCTGGAGAATCCCATGGACAGAGGAGCCTGGCAGGCTATGGCCCATAGGATCACAAACTGTCAGACACGACTGAAGCGACTTAGCACTAGCGCACTGATAGTGGTAGTGGTAAAGAATCCACCTGCTAATGCAGGAGATGTAGCTTCTATTTCTGGGTCAGGAAGATCCCCTGAAAGAGGAAATGGTAACCCACTCCAGTATTTCTTGCCAGGGAAGCCGTGGACAGAGGAGCCTGGTGGAATACAGTCCATAGGTTTACAAAGAGTTGAACACAACTGAGCACATAGATTATACTACTAATTTTTAATAATCTACAATGCATAATATTTATCATTACTATAAAAACATTATATTCACCATTAATATATTTTTTATTTACCTACTCTTATTGAGTTAAACAATGTTAATGACCACTAGGAAATCTTCCTATACCTTGGATACCTTAAAGTTATAATTTGGAGGATATATGCTGATCTTGAATGGATATGTTCCAGAATTTTCCTGTCAACCACCACTGCTGTGTCTGTTTAGGTGTTGTGTCCCATAATAACCACAATAACCACAAATGCCCAAAATAACTACAAGCTTAGTTTGTACTGTCCAGAGGAGAGAGAGGAGTGTCCCCGCTGGAGGCCACTCTGTGTGGGAAGAGAAAAATTGATGCTTAAAGAAATTCAAACGCACCCAGCTAAGATTCCAGAGGGCTGGTTAGACCAGCTTAAAGCTGGCAGAGGAAAGACACCTTTCAAGAAATCCCTGGCTTGAGGATTCTGAGGACACAAGTTCTACCTTATAACTCTGTTGTTCTTCTGAAAGGTTGTTGGTGAACTACAAAAAGACACTGAGATTCTTGGCCTCCGAAGAAGAAGAATTCAATCCGGGGCCAGACGAGAGGCTTGATCACTGAGCTTTTGTGTAATAAAGTTTTATTAAAGTATAAAGGAGCTAGAGAAAGCTTCTGACATAGGCATCAGAAGGGGGCAGAAAGAATACTCCCCTACTAATTTTTAGCTGGATGTTATATAGTCACTATATGGGATTCCCTTGTAGCTCAATTGGTAAAGAATCTGCCTGCAGTGCAGGAAACCCGGGATCGATCCCTGGGTTGGGAAGACCCCCTGGAGAAGGAAATGGCAACCCATTCCAGTATCATTGCCTGGAAAATCTCATGGACAGAGGAGCCTGGTGGGCTGCAGTCCATGGAGCTGCAAAGAGTCGGGTACGACTGAGCAACTAACAGACTTACTTACACTATATAGTCACTAGCAGTTTGTTAATGAAAGAAAGGAATGTCTTAAAACTCAGAATGGCACCAGACCCCCATCCAAAAGATGCATTTTGGGGTAATCTTGGCACCAGAGGATTTATCTTGGGCCATAAAACGATTGGCTTGAATCTTGTAGAAAGGCAGATTACCATACAAATAGTTTCGTTTACACAGATTAGGGGAACAATGTCTGAATATAACATACTGGTTTGCCAAGTCGGTTCTGAGCCATACCGACTTGAAGACAGAGTCTGGGGTAAATGCATAGTACATTAACATAGCTTAAGACAAATATTTCCATAAGAAGAATGCATTGGTTAACTCAAGGTTTGAGAATAGTTACCTTCAGGCGGAATCAGGTGTCATTATGGCAATACAGTATTTTAAGAGAAACCTCCTTTTAAATTGGTATAGAGAAGGGAAAGAAAAAAAAAAAAATGTACCACTAGTTTGTTTCCTCCTGCCGCTTAGACAAAAAATGTTTGACACGTTTGACACTTGCAGGCTATTTCCTCCGTTTGGAGTCCCCTGGCCTTCCTGCCTGTTAGCCTCTCACTTCTCTTAGTCACAGCTCAGTTTATAGTCTAAAGCATTGAGACACACCTCAGTTACACAAATGAGGCCTCATGAAGGTCAATTCCTATCTCCTCCTCTTCCAAAGTTAGTGGTTGGAACCCAGATTTACCTTCCCCCATGGCGGGTGAATTGAGAGAGAGAAAAAGAAGGAGGAAGAGGAAAGGAAAGAGAAGGGGAAAGAGGAAGGGAAGAAGGGAGAGAAAGGAGGAAAAGTCCTAAAGGAAGGCAGGCAAGAGGAATGAAAAGAAAGAGAAAGTTCCTTGATCTTGGAGAGACTGAATCTTTGGTGCCAGGAAATTTGGAAGGCCTACTCTCCGGAGTACTTATTTTACTTCTGGCAGTAAATAAAGCCCTTAGGAAAGGTTGTTAGTTTATCTGGTCTAGTTAATATACTAAAGTACGCTATTTCATACTCCACTGGCCTGAAAAGTTAATTTCATACCATCTGAATGGCATGAATGGTGACCATCTATGCAAAATCTTGGCACTTTACAACAGTCGACAAACATTTCGTATTTTTTGCTTAGGTTTGTTTTATTTTTTATTAGTATCTATGGAGAAGGAAAATAAAACAGTAAGGTTCGGTTGAGGACACCATGACAATTGTTGGCTAAGGTGCCATCTCGGACTGAAAGGTCCCTTAATCTAGGGTCTTGACCAGAGGGAAGGAGAGAATATTAGATAGGAAAAGGGAAGGATGGAGACGAAAAGAAGGGAGATGATGTGAACCCTGAGCTTCCCGTGCTCTTGCCTTTTTGATCTGGGGTGCAGTAACCGTCTGTCTCACAACCTTGAATTTTCTGAACCTCATGCCTGTCCTCCCAAAGATGCTTTATGAGCTGTTGTGTGGGGGCTAGAATGGGATTCTGGAAATGAACAACTGATTTTTATTCCTCTGGATATATTGGTAGCCTGCTGCACTAAAACAACGTGAATTGGTTTTGAAATGAGCTGTCACTTATGGAAGAAAAGCACATAATAATTTATTAAATTTAAACAGTGGGGAAGAAGGGGAAGATATCTGAACTGCATATTTTATGTAAATGAATGTTTATTGGACTTTTGGATGCTATAGAAATAAACTTCTGTATTGAAGGGGCATGATGACACATATTGATTTTACAGGAGGAGCATAGATCAGTATGAAAACTGCTGTACCCTTTAGTGATTTTGGAGATGAACGTATTTATCATGTAAGGTAAAACTGAACGCTGCCTTTGTCTTTGAAAGCTGTGAGGGTGCCTTTGTGTTCCAGAAGATGCTTGATGCTGAGTCATCAAATCCCACCTCTCCTTCAAGAATAGGGGTGTTGAGATAGAGATAGTGCTTGGCAAGCCGGAGGCTTTCTCCTTATTCTAACAGATCCATTTTGTTGTTGTTTGTTGATCAGCCACTAAGTAGTGTTGGACTCTTTTGCAACTCCCATGAACTCCAGTTCATGGAGCTTGCCAGGTTCCTCTGTCCATGGGATTTCCCAGGCAAGAATACCTGAGTGGGTAGCCATTTCCTTCTCCAGGGGATCGTCCAGATCCAGGGATCCAGGAGGGTTCATGAATTAAATAAATAAATGAAAATGCAATGAATAGACGAGTAAATGGAGATATTAAAAATATATATGTAGTATTCTTAAAGTAGCTCCTGGTGAGGCCAAACTCCCAGATATTCAACTAATTATATACGGAAAAGAGAAGCTTGTAAATTGGGAAATGCCTGAGGTTAACCACAGTGAGCTTTGGCTCTGGTCTGTCCAAGACTCCAACAATCGGCTGAAATAAGAGAACCTGGAATTCCAGAGCGGTCCGGAGCTCTGATTCTCGCCCCGTGGGCTCCAAGAGTTTAGAGCCGGCCTCCCCCTGGGCCGCCCGCAGGCCCCATATCTCGGACCTCTCCAGGTGCCCTCCCAACCTCCTCGACTTCCCCGGGGGAGGGAAATGAACCGCCAGGTGCGACCCAGTAGGGGGAGTGGGTGAGCCGGCCCCAGGCAGCCCGAAAGTGTCCCGGAGTGTGGGTGTGGGTGTGGGGTAACTTGGGTGGGAACGGCGTGGAGGTCACCGCAGCGGAGTCCTGCGCCCGGTCGGTGGGGTGTGTGCCACGGGAGTGAGGATAAATAGGAGGCTCCCTCCTCCCGGCGACACTCGCCGAACCTCCCGGCCGCCTGCCCTGGGTGTTTGCCCGCGCGGTAGCCCGGGTGCCAGCCTGGGGAGTAGTTTCGCTTCCTGCTGGCTCCGGGCATTCGTTTCCAGGCACCCGGTCGGGCGCTCGCGGCTCGGGAAGGGGGCGCAGGAGGAGGCGGGAGGCTCGCTTAGGGGCTGCGCGGCCCCGCAGCACGTTGATGGCCCGGGCCGCCCCGGGTAGCGGCGCCAGCCCCCTGCCCCTGCTCCCGGCCCTCGCCTTGGGTAAGTGGCCGCACTGGGCACTGGAGACCCGGGAGGAGAGTCTCGGGTGGAGTCGCAAGGAGGGCAAATCTTCCGCGCTGGCGTTTGGACTCCGAGAGCGCCCTGCGGCTGGCAGGGGCGGGTCGAAGAACTTGCAGGATTTTGGGTAGCTGGAGGATCCAGCAATTGGACACCTGGGGCTGCACCTGCTGCAGCGGCCCTGGGCCCAGGGGGCGGCCCGAGGGCGGCAAGGATCCTGCTGGCAGGGGCCAAGCGGAGGGCAGGGGCGCATATGCCCGCGAGCGAGGAGTGGTGGCAGGGAAATCCACTAAAGTGGGAGCCTGGGAGACTAGACCTAGAAGACATCCCGGGGAGGAGGAGGAAAAGGAACTCCTTGGCTGGCGATGCAGGCCTTGGGGAGTGTGGAGCCTGGTGGAGAGCTATTTGCCTGTGTGTGCGCCCTGGGCGGGTACTAGAGGTAGGAGGGGGAGGACCTGGGAGGCAGAGGGAGCTGAAGAGGGCCGGGGAAGAATTATTACACTCCCTTGTTGCTGGCCAAGTTAGGGGGAACAGGAGAAGGGGAGGAAAAAAGACTCAACTTTTGAGATCCTCTGAGTCTTCTGCTGCTGATAGGAAAGTAAAGAAAAAGGAGATGAGGTATTTCACTGAGGGCTAGTACTACTGATGAAACACATAGATGCTCCACTTAGAATATATGATTTCCTATTTTAAGGAGAAATTGCAGAGAGAAGACTTTTCTTCACCTCGAAGGTGAAACCTGAGTGGGTAGGTTAGGGACTACTGGGTGTGGTCACCTGTTAGGGAAGAGTGGTTAATGGAAGCAGTGGCAGGGTGCCTGGGATTCCCTGGAGGCTCTCCTCACCTCCTTGGGAGTCAGGGCTGGCAGAGAGAGAGCTGCAGCTTCGGATGCTGGCGACTTTATAGAGCTGGAAGCAAGGCTCCCCTCGCCCTCCAATATGGGAAAGTAGCAGGAAGATACTCAGGTGGGAAGATCCTACTACTTCAAGGTGTCCCCTCTGCGTCCTGATCATTGGAGGTAGGGGGTGCGGGCAGAGGGATGGGCAACTGGCAGTATTCTGTAGTCCTGGCTGGGACGAGCGGGAGGGACGTCTGGACTTGGAGCACCAGTGTGACAGCTGAAGTGTCTGTGTGAAGGGGACACTATCTTCCAGTCTGGAAAGGACTGGGCTTTCTCTTATGGAGGAAAAGAGGTGAGGTCTAAATGAAAACTTCCATTTGGCTGTGTTCTTGGAGTCAGATTGATGCCTAAAAGGTGTCATGGCCTTGGTTGGAAGTAGATCAGACTTAGACCATGGTTAGAGAGAAAGAACTGATTTACAGAGCCTGCAGAGGGAGAAGTCAGAAATAATTTAGAGATGGAGTGATGTGGAGCCTGAAGAAGGGCAGTGAGCCTGAGAGGTAGGGCTAGAGACAGTACTATGCTTTTACCAGCATCACTTGGGTGAAACTAGCATTTTCTTCCTCTGTTTTATCTGCTTTGTCCTACTGTCAAAGTGTTTACTGAGAATCTGCTACAGTGAGCAAGAGGCTAGAGCATATTAGGATGGGGGTGGGAAGAGGGCTCAAGAGAGTCTTAAAACATGATTCTTGACCTAAAAGATAGGTGTTAAATTTAGAAACGCAGGACTAACAGATATGAAACAATAGGAGAAAATGTCATGAAACCAGAGAAAGGAGAACTCAATAGAGAGGAATGGAACAGTGGGGACGCTGCATGGAGGACTTGAGTGGGTTGGATTGGAGCTTGGCTGGGTTTGAAATAGTTAAGAGAGAGGGAGGGCCTCCTGATGGCTCAGCTGGTGAAGGATCCACCTGCCAGTGCAGGAGACCCAAGAGACACAGGTTTGGTCCTTGGGTCGGGAGGATCCCCTGAAGAAGGAAATGGCAACCTGCCCCAGTATTCTTGCCTGGAAAATCCCATGGACAGAGGAGCCTGGTGGGTTACAGTTCATGGGGTTGCAAAGAGTTGGACACAACTGAGCGTGTGTGCACACATACACAGACAGATTCACACATACACACACACATACAATTTGAAATAGTGGAGAGAGGGGCAGGAGAAGGGGGAAAAGTATTTACCAAAGTGTTGGTGATGGGAATGAGATCAATTTCCTGGAGTCTGCTTGCCAGAAAGTAGAATTGATGAGAGGCAGACAGATTATGAAGAGCCAAAAGAAGCCAGATTAAAATATTTTGATGAATCAGTAAACAATTAAACATACACCATCATAAGTCTTGAATGCAGAGTGATATAATGCAAACAATGATTTAAGGAGACAAGCCTGGCAGTGAAGTGCAGTGTGAAAGGAGAGGGGGCCAGAGTACATGATTGTCTCATAGATATAATCCAGGCAAGAGCTGATTTGGGACAAAGATTAGGGTGATGTGCCTGCAGAAATGGCTATAGTAGAAATAACTATTCCAGGTTGATGGGCATTCTTTCCTATTAACTATCACATGGTGCTTTTTAATTTTTTCTCAAAACTTGTCAAAAGGCAGAAATGAAAAAGCAAAACCAAACAGAGCTCTGATCCAGTGCTCTTGTAACTGAGGGTAAGCTAAGTGTGCAACTGCCTTGTTGAATGTTTGGCTTAGTGAATTGAATTCAGTCTTGAGATTCCCTAAGAGGCTCCACTCCTTGCAAAATGCCAAAGGATGTAATTTGTTGACCTCAGTGTTTCCATTAAGTGGTTCTATTTCTCTCACACATACTTAATTTTTAAGTCTCATTCCTAATTTAAGTCACATGTTATTTTATTTACTTCTTGAAAAGAATGTGAGCAATGGCTTGTGTGATGTTCTAGTGTGTGTGTGTGTGTGTGTGTGTGTGTGTGTGTGTGTGTCATAGCAAAAGTGCCTTGAGAGCTGGCAGTGAACAGACATGAGACCTGGTTCCAGCTCTGCCATTCCATGACTCTGAGATGTCTGTAAATTGCAGTTTTCTGGGCATTGTTTTTCTCATTCTGTAAAGTAAAGAGGTTACTTTAGATGAGACTAAGGTCCTTATCAACTTGACACTTTGCTGATCTTTTAAAAAAATATTTATTTATTTGGCTGCCCTGGGTCTTAGCTGCAGCATTTGGGATCTTTGATCTTTGTTAGACTTGTAGGCTCTTTAGCCGTGGCATGTGGACTCTTCTTAGTTGAGGCATGTGGGATCTAGTTCCCTGACTAGGGTTCAAACCTGGGCCTCCTGCAATGGGAGTGTGAAATCTTAGCCACTGGACCACCAGGGATGTTCCAACACTCTCCTGATCTTTAACCAACATTTCTCCTGGGAATTTAAGAGCAAAATCTTTCTACAATAACATTTAATTTCCAGTTACTTGTAATGGATTCTGTTTCCTATAAACTTTATCTTTACAAAAAAGAATCATACATGCTCCTTTCTTTAATAAATATAGTAAAAGGGCAATAACTTTGTTTAAAGTTTTTTTTTAATTTTGAAGAAGCTGGATTCCTTATAAATTTCTCCTTCTCATCCATTGCTATAACAGGCTAAAGCTAAAATCCTAACCAGTGAAAAAGGGAAAAAATGCTTTATAAAAAACAATGAATGAGTTTTAAGATCAAAAATATGTTCTGCTCCTTATAAACATCTGCACCATTAATATATGTAAGTTGTTTTTTTCTTCTTGAAGATATGAATGTATTCATGATGTAATATCTGACTCAAGTTGTAAAGCAGGTAGGTGGCAGCAAGTAAAATTCTCATTATAGAAAGGAAGTAGCTGAAGGCCCACACAGTGAGGATTTTAGGGTTTGCCTCTTCAGTTATGCTTTTTTGGCTTAGAAAAGCCTTGGAGTTTTTTCTTTCCTTTTCAAAAATTCCAGGTTTCATAGGCCACACTTGCATATTAACAAGTGTTACAAATCGAATTTTGCTATTGCTCCAGTCTCAGTTGTTGTGTGGAAATTCCCAAATAATTCTGCAAGAAAGACCCCAGTACTGCAGACAGGCTTTGTTGTGCCCACTGAAAATGGCTCCGCCAACTTGGCCTGCAAATATCTGTGCTAAAGTCAAAGGTGCCCAGGAAAGAGAGTACCTGTGTCTGTCCACACCCTGGGCATTGTTCCATCTCTGCTGAGACTGCTCGCCCCAGTTCCGTGTGCTCTTGAAATCTGTGGAGAGCCCAGTGGGAAAGCCTCCTCTTGTTTTCTGTCACTCTTCCTGTAGCTCAGATGGTAAAGAATCTGCCTGCAATGCAGGAGATGGGGTTTCAATCCCTGGGTCAGGAAGATCCCCTGAAAAAGGAAATGGCAACCCACTCCAGTACTCTTGCCTGAAGAATTCCCATGGACAGAGGAGCCTGGTGGGTTACAGTCCATGGGATTGCAAAGAGTTGGGCATAACTAAGCGACTAACACACATACTAATAGAAGTCAGCTCATGTCAGGACACAGGCATGAATACTACTAGGAGCCTAGGTTAGAGGTGAGTCAGTGAAACAGGTACCAAACTGAAGCCTGAGGCACCCATCTAAACCATGATTATCAGCTTTGGCACAGTGGTAAGGAATCTGCCTGCTAGTGCAGGAGACTCAAGAGACACAGTTCAACTCCTGGGCTGGGAAGATCCCCTGGAATAGGAAATGGCAACCCACTCCAGTATTCTTGCCTGGAAAATTCCATGGACAGAGGAGCCTGGCTGGGCTACAGTCCATGGGATCCCAGAGAGTCAGACTTGATTGAGCAAAGGGTATAGCACGCTGTTACAATTAGTGTCTTCCTAGGGTAGTCCAAATAGATTATCCAGAATCTGAGCTGCAGGCAGTTTAGGCTTAATCCATAATCCTGATACACTTCCAAATTTGTAGACAACCCTTGGATCCACAAAGAATCCATATTCTAGTTGGTCAAGAGTCTCCCAAAATAAAATTTAAGAGGAAAGCAATCTGATTAAAATGGCTATACTTTTTGCTGCTAATGATTGCTAACTTGCTCAGGCATATTTGTATCTTAAAAAAAGGAATCTTGGTAGCTCACATGAATCTGTACTTGCTATATTTTTTTACAAAAGATTTTTTAGATGGTTGGAGAGAGATGGGGTATTCCATCTTAACTAGTATCAGTTAGGCAGTAACCTACATTGATTATCAGCAACACCAAGTCAAATAGCCAAGAAGTACTTTTATGCATTCTTTATGTTTGTTTTTAAAGGATATGTACTATAGCATTTGGGCTTCCCCAGTGGCTCAGTGGTAAAAAATCCATCTTCAATACAAGAGCTGAAGGAAATGCTGGTTCAATCCCTGGGTGCAGAAGATCCCCTCGAGGAAGGCATGGAAAGCCACTCCAATATTCTTGCCTGGAGAATCCCACGGACAGAGGAGCTGGGTGGGCGATAGTCATTAGGGCCACAAAGAGTTGTACACGATTGAAGCGACTGAGCACACACAGTATAGTATTTACCTGACCTCCAGACCAGAATCGCTGATTCCAAAACAGTGACAGAAAGTATGACAGTGTTTGTGTCCAGGCTTCTTATTTCAAAGCGCCCCAATTGGTTGTATAATAGGATGAGTTACTGATATAGCGTTTCTCTTTGCAAAGAGCTTCCCCAGTGGGTCAGTGGTGAAGAATCTGCCTACAATGCAAGAGATGCAGGTTCAATTCCTGAGCCAAAAATATCCCCCGGAGAAGGACATGGCAACTCACTCCCGTATTCTTGCCTGGGAAAGCCCATGGACAGAGGAACCTGGTGGGCTGCAGGCCATGGGGTCCCAAAGGAATCGGACATGACTTTGTGACTAAACCACAGCTCTGCAAAATCATGGATTTATTCATTAATTTAGCCTTATCTTTGAGATGTATAAGAAGTGCATGGCACATAGTAGGAGCTGAAAACATGCTAGTTATTGGTGAATGAATGAATGAGTGCAAGTGGCTGTTGGTGACAGTGCCCAGGCATGAAGGGAAGAATAGTTTCAGTAAAGAAAACAGCTGTTTCTTGTTGCCAAAACATGCTCACAACTCAGAGATGATGTAGAAGGACACATCTCTTCATCTCTTCTTACTTGGAACTCGCCTCCGGTGGTGCTAGAGATGCCTTCACAAAGGGACTTTATTTGGCAAATAGTAAGTTTACTTGTGTTTTAGGTTCAGAACTGCTACTTGTGTCTCACACGTTTGGTTGAAGGGCAGATCTCATCAGTCAAAATACAGGCTTTTAGAGCAGGTGTTTAAAGCAGGGAGGGAAATGCATTGGACTCAGGGCATTCTCCATTGGTTCATTAAAGAAAATGCCCTTTGGATTTTGTGAGGTGTGAGGTGACTTGCTCTCTTATATGATTAGAACTGTTCCTAACACATGTGTGTTTCATTAGCTGGGAGTAACAGCTTGGTTATTTATGGGTTTCTGCTTAGTATTAAATATATGAAAACCTTTGATGGTTCCCATAGAAGTTGAGACAGATTTGCTGTGGAGGCTGAATGCAGTCTGACTTGTTAGTATTGAGGGAGTCTCTGACTTATCTAATATTATGTCAAAGTATTTCATAACTATCCACTATATGGATTCCTTGATGGTTAGATGTTAGCATTGTGAGCCAATGGCTCAGGCCTGTCCAGAGTAGGAGAAGAAGGTTTATTTCTTCCTCTAATGCAAACAGCCTAGTAGAAAGGACAGGGAATTCTCATCAGAGCTTAAATGAGGCCATTTGAGGAGACCCAGACTTGACTTGGGGGTTCCCAGGTGGTGCTAGTGATAAAGAACCTGCCTGTCAATGCAGGAGATATAAGAGACACTGGTTCAATCCCTGGCTTGGGAAGATTCCCTGGAGAAGGGAATGGCAACCTACTCCTGTATTCTTGCCTGGAGAATCCCATGGACAGAGGAGACTGGTGGGCTATAGTCCATAGGGTCACAAAGAGTCAGAAATGACTGAAGTGACCTAGCAAGACTTGACTTGTTCATGACCACCTTCCTACTGGGTTTCTGGCATTTTCTGGCATTTGACTAGTCTAATCTCCTAGAGTGACTGACCCAAGACATTGCTATGTACTCAGATAACTGCTTAACCTTGGGTATGAAACCTCAGCATAATAACTCTTTACACTCTGGAGAACTTCACAATTGATAAAGTGTTTCCATATTAATACCATTACCTCACTGATCTTTACACCAAAAATAATAGCAGAGCAATTATGTAGTATGCATGTTGGGCACTATTCTAAATGTGTAATATCTGGTTTCATCCATGTAACACTATTCCCTGAACACACAAGCTAGACATAATGATGATTCCCATTTACGCTGAAGGATATGAGGCATAGAGGCTTTAAGTAACTTGTTCTGGCTTTATGAGCCTGAACAATGATGATGAAGTGGCAATGCCTGGATCACAGTAGCTAAGTATCTGTGGCTGAATGAGAAGGACAGCAGAGGATAGAACACTAAAGCGCAATATGTATCACTGTATTTAAGAGGAACATAGTTCTTCTTATTTAAAAAGCATTTAAGTTTATTTTCCTACCGTCTTTGCTTTCCCTGCTGCCTACCCGCACATCTGTGGCATCCTTGGCTTGGGCTACGCCTCAGGTTCTTGGACTCTTGGCTCTTCCTCCCAGCCAGGAAACCTGCCCACTCATGTCCCAGGCCCAGGCCATTCCAGCTGGTAGTGAACAGTTGGCATTGATCAGGCCAGGTGTTTTCCTTTGGTCTGTGCCTAAAATCACTTTGACCATCCTAGTCTGATCCTGTCCTTAAACAAATGTGAACCTGTTGGGTGACTCCTGCACTTTCCTGGAATGCTTGCAACACTGTGACACTTAGGGAACGCTCCTTAGTGCAGATGGAGAGGGGTAATCTCGCTTTAGATTCCTCCTGATTGCATCTGTAGGCCTATTACTGAGAAGGAGTAAAAAGAGCATATTCTGAGTCAATGTGATGCTGTGGGCAAAAGAATAGATTCTGAGCTGGACCATCTAGGCATGACTCCCCTGGCGCTGTGGTTTAACAACTTCATCTTGGACAAATCTCTTAAACCCTCTTGGCATCAGTTTCTTCTTCTGTAAAAGCTGACAGCAACAGAACTGAGATTGTTATGTGGACTGAGTGAGTTACTGCATAAGGCACTTAAGCTGTGCCTGCAATATAGTTAGTTCTAGATTAACACGGGCTGTTATAATGGATAATTGAAAAGCATAGATGAAAGTATTAATTTTAAAAATTGTAGATATTTTGATTCTGGGTATTTCTAAAATACAGTCAGCACCTACCAACCTGTGGGAAAACTTTCCCTTGCCTTTATTTCTCAAATTCCTCTTCCCACTAGTTATGAAACAGGCAATAGATACAAATTCTCAAAAAGAGTTCTATTTTGGCTGGTTTTGATAGGAAGGAACAAATGTAAGAAATGGTGCTGCAAAATGCTTATCTGCTTTCTAAAAATAAAAAGTCTCAGTGGATTCTTCTTCAACTGCCAATTTTGATCCTAGTTTTGTGCAATGAAAAGCTTTCCAGCACTTGCCTGACATTGACCCCCAAACCCAGCATCTTAAGGTGAATCAGATAAAAAGTCATTCTTCACTAGCAGAGAAAAATAAAATATTTACAAGATAATTTTGATACTTTTAATCTCATCAAAATTAGGTTGTCTCATTTGTTAGGAGTTATGAAAATAATTACCTTATATAAAGAGAATAAACTGTCATTTTTGAAGAATGAATGATGATGCAATGTCAAAATTCATTTCTAAATGTCAGACAAATGGAAAATAACCTGGTTGTTTTAGAAAAGTTTTCTTTTGGCAGAATAACTTCTTCAGATGTTAAAGAGCCAAGAGCCCTGCATAAATATTAAGTTGTTCCATAATAATTGTCTTATAAGGTTGAGAAAGTTACTTAGTCTCTCTGTGCTACATTTTCTTATCTATAGAATGACAATAATGATAGTAGTACTTATCATCTAGAGACATGGGAGTGTATTGAGGATAAAATAGGATAATGCAGGAAAAGATTTTAGCAGAGAATTGGCTAAAAATTGCTCAAAATTTATTAATATTCTTAACTTATGAATATGTAGATAACTTTTAAATTATTTCATAGATGTGTCTAAAAAGGAAAAATAGAATCATTGTGTTCATTAAGCCTATTGGAGTGTTGTTTGTACTTTGATCAAAGGAAATTGCTATCATATTCACCACTGGAAGCATGGAAAGGAAAAAAATGAAGCAGAAATCTGCCTCATTATAACCATGTTTTCAACAGTTCCATTAGAATGTAAATGGGACTCATGATGTCAGGGGTTTTTATTTGATTTGTCACAGCTATATTCCCAGTATAGAGGGAATATAGAATTGAGGATTCTTGTACATAGTAGATACTCTTACCTTAATTTAGGAAAATTTCTCCCAGTAGGGCTCTGAAAAAAAATAGAATCAACTGCCTTGGGATGTGGTGAGCTTCGCGAGCCTGGATATGTCTGTGGTTTGGGTGGCATTTAGGAAGATTGTATAGAGGTGATTCCCAGGTGAGGTAGGAGTTGGACCAAATGACCACCGAGGGTTCTTATGTCTCTATGAATGATGGATGTTACTATGATGCCACTTCACTTTGGGGATACTTTGGAGGTTGGTAGATAGAGTTTCAAACTAAGAAACTGACGGCTGACTTCCCTGAGAGGAAAAGAGACAGGACATTTGGAGACCTTGGGGGCCAACGGTAAAGAATTCGAACAAGAAAATCACTTGTTCCCTCCCTCTCCCTGCCACAAACTGTATTCAGTAACCATGTCTTTCCACAGCTATAATTATCAAGGTTAACACAACCAACAATGCCAATACAGCATCATGTACCCCTCATACGATGTGATGAAAGTATATCCTGGGATATAGTATCAACCCCATGCCATAGGCTCAGTTTTTGCCTTAAAGACTCTGGACTCTATATTTTACCATTTGTTGGGATAATAATTATCACCTGGGATCCTATTGCAAAGGGAAAAAACCCTGACATAACTATAATTGATCAATTCTGTTGACTAAAATTTCAAATGTTATTATTTCAGGAGACACATTTATAAAATTGCCATCCTGTGATAGGAAACTTCCATGAGAAGATTCTCTACTCACTTTTAAATAAATGAAAATTACCCTGTAAGAGAGGGCAAGAAGGACAAAAATGTGACTTAGATGCCAGATGAAATGAATACACTTTTCATTGGCCTTGACAGAAGCATAACAAAATGCACTCTGTTCTTTCTTACTGATTTCTACCCAACAGCATCCACCCCTATTAAATACTTCTTGAGTGGTTTTCTAGATCAGTCAGATGCTTTATTCAGGATGTGGTGAACAGAGGTTGCAAAGTTTCAATTAGAAATACGAGGTGTGACTGTTTCTTAATGAGTCTTATTTTCATAGGTCACACAAGAAAATCAATTGAATTATTTCACAGTCACACCACACACATCAAGAAGGCCCTTGTTTCTTTAATAGTTCTGTGTATAATTCTTCACTCTGATTGGGCATCTTTACGCATTGTCCCCCAGAGCATACTCAGCTCCTTTCTATGTCATTACCTTTGCTTCAGTTTGGTTTCCAACTTCTTTTGTGAAACTTTTCCCAGTGATTTCTTCAGTTCAACACCTTGCCTCTTTTTGGAATGCTATTAGAATTTATTTTCTTTATAGTTATTTACCGTTAGTCACGCAGTTGTGTCCAGCTCCTTGTGACAATGTGGACTGTCGTCTACCAGTCTCTTCAGTCCATGGAATTCTCCAGGCAAGTCTCCTGGAGTAGGTATCCATTCCCTTCTCCAAGGGATCTTCTTGACCCAGGGATCGAACCCAGGACTCGTGCATTGTAGGCAAATTCTTTACCATCTGAGCCAATCAGGGGAGCCCTGGCACTTATAAATATACTGTCTGATATTGACTGACTGATATTTCTTGTCTCTGCGAATGGTTTGATCAATAAAGATAATAATGGGTTAATGTTAAGTTGGGTTAACTTACCATAACTAATTTTAAGGGCCTAAACGCTGGGACTTTTTTAGGTTGGGTAAGCATTTACTCTAAAACCCTATGTTCTTTTCTTTACCATTATTAAAGTTTGATGACTGTTTCCTCATGGGTCAGAGGCTGTGTTATCGCTTGATCGAGAGACCAACTTCGCTATTCCTCCTCACTTTGCACTCAGATAATCCTCCTTGATAACACATTTTTCTTTTTCCTTGGTTCCTTTTGCTTCCTCTCGTTGAACTATTATGGAAGCTCAGTGAGCCCAGAGCTTTTCATTTAAAATGCTACAATGTCTGACTGTCTTGTCTGGCCTTAGCATAAAGGAATAGGATTCAAAAAGTCAAGTTTTGACAACTGATGATTTCTAAGAAACTAACTCGAGGTTACTATAGGGTTCTTATTCAATTTAGTCATTGTTGTCATTGATTTAATAATGGTCAATGGCCAAAATAGAAAGGTTGATTTACTGCAAAGGCATTGTGTTGACAGTTTTCAGATATATGAGTTAGTTTATATATGACAGGTTGTTACATTGCTTCCCTTTCTGAGCTTTAAAAATATTATAGTGGGGTTCTTTTATGAGTTAAATATACACAATCCATCATTCTAAGTCCTTCTTAAACGCTGAGATACTGTTTCTACCATTTTGAATAAAATTTTGTGTTGAAGGAGGAAGGAGTTCGTATTCTACTTTCCTTATTTTGAATGGATATAATTATTTGTGAAGACTCTCATGTTTTTCTCTACCCTTTTCTAGGCCTCCTCTCCTAGCCCTGAAAATCTGGAACTTGTCCTTTATTTTTTTAAGAATACATAGTCCTTCCGGTGGTGTGATTCGAGAGATATTAGAAAAATCTCTCCTTGTCCTGGAACAAGGCTCCCTCTGAGGTGTTCTGATGCCACCAAATACTCCACTATATTGGGACACAAAGTCAGGCATTTCTTAAGGGCCCTTCAACTACCTCCCTTGTCCCTTGATCTACTCTCTATTCATACCAGGTTGCCCCTCTTTCGGGACTTAGATACAAGGCCATGTCCCAGGGCAGGCATTCCAGCCTCTCATTCACCAAGGAGTCAAAGAGAGGGGCAGGCAGCACCCAGTGGGGTAAATTTCATCCAGTGGGAAATGGGTGATGGAAGTGACTGGGGAAGAGAAATTCCTCCCTCCTTCTTTCTCCCGTTGTGCTACTTCAAGATGCAGTTCCTTTACAGACTTTTTACATAGACCATGGATGAGCGAACGTGTCACTCGTTTCTGTCTTTGTGACTCGCTCTGGAGCTGCACCCAGACTGATGGGTACACTCACAACATTGCATTGTCTCTTTCCTTTCCTCTTTTCTCATTCTCATGACCCAGAGTTTGTACATCCCCAACAAAGTGATAATCCCTTAATCTGTACCTCAGGCTCTCAGAAGACCCAGTTGAGGCACTTTGGTTCTAGAATATTTCTGTTGAGTTAAACAATTTATTTCTTTGCAGGTATGCTTTGAAAGCAAAGGCATCTAGAAAGGGAAATCTAGGAAGAAATTATGTTCTATTAGGGGAAGTGTTAAAGCAATAGGAGGATACTCGTTTATAGGAGAGGAAAAGACAACAAGGAAAAAGGATAGGAAAGGAGTCACCAAAAGATGGAAGAGAACATCAATGTCAAAGTTAATCTATTTCAAAGTGGTTTACTCAGCCACCCACAAGCTCAATGTTAAAAAGGATTTCTACCCCTGAATATTTTTTTCAAATCCATTTTAGATATGTTCTCTTTTTGGATGTAGAAAATACTTTTTGTGTATAGTATGCATACTTAGGATTCTGTTTTTCTTTTTAACAATAGAGATACATTGGGGAAATTTCCCAGCTGCCTAAATTCTAACATTGATTTAAATTTTAAAACTTTGTTAATTTTATTTTTCAGAAATTAAAAATTAGATATAGAATACATTTGATTGCTAAATAGTATCATCTAAGATATGAATTTATCTGTTATATTTGTATCAATGACTTATTTAACAAACCAACTGAATCAGTAGCACCCATCTGACATAAACAGCATGCTGAGTCGCTGACAGACTGTACTGAAAATATAAAGAAACAGAAATGCATAAGATGATGTATTTCTATTAATTGGTTGAAGTGTGTTCACGTTAATTATTTTTAAAAAAACACCGGAGAAAAACAGCATGTGAAAAGACCAACATACAGGTTTTTCTCACTGAACATATTTCATCTTGCACTTTAGAAGTGTAATAGGTATATGTACATTTATTTATCTTTTGTAGTTTGTTTCATAGGAATACTTTATACACGAGGCAAATCACATCATAAATGTAGAAATGTCAGTATCCATTAATGAGAATGAGAATCTATATTTTACTAGAGTAGTAAGAATTTTTTTGCTTTTGGTCCCATAGCTGCTATTCTGTTGAGTCCTATATTGTGACAGGTATTGTCAAGGTTAATGATAATTTACTTTTTCCAGTTTCTTTAAGCAGCTAGCTAAATTGTTACCTTGTAAGTCATGTATTATGGGCCTCCATTTGTAGATGGACACCCTGTAGTTCCATGTTGAGTAACTTAATCATATCACAAAGCTGGTAAATTAAAAGGTACATTCAGGATTCAAATACAGCTCCATTTGACTCCAAACATATCCTTTTCTTATTAATTCCTCTAATATAAATGAACTTTTGGGAATTTGACTATGAAATATTGTTCTGATTTCTGCTTGTATTTGTAAATTGATATATTCTCTGTTGATTTACATACAGTTGGATTGCCTAGTGGGACATGGTGTGTGATTTGAATCCTAAAATAAGGTTGATATGATATCACAGGAAATCACTGGATTTAGTAGACACAAGTAGATGTCCTAAATTATCCAAATATAGACATACGGACATTTTGTGATACTGTTATATTTATTTTAAAAAATATAAAATGCACTTGGGTCTAAAAATGGAAAGTTCAGCTCCAAGATGAGGCAAATACAACATATGTGACTGTTTGGCTTGGTCACATTTGATCTTTTTAAATAGTTGACCCAGCTGGTATTTGACTTACCTCAGCATTAGCAGTAGCTTTGAGATGACGGGTCATGCTCCTTGTCAAACTGTGTCTCTTTGAATGCTTGTATTGTTCCCAATGACTTCATTCTCTATGCTGGCTGACGGGGATAATACTTCTAATAAATTCCATAATTTTTAATTTGAGAATCTCAAAGTGCAGAAAAGTAAATGGAGCTTTGACTCACTAAAGTAGAATTAAGTTTCTTTTCCTTTTTGTCTTTATGAGTAGATTCGCCATTTAAAAACCAACCCCAGAAATACAGACTCAATGTCTAGTCGCTTAGTAAGTGCAGCTAATTTAACTTTTTTGTGTGTTATTTTGTTTTTATTGCTTGAATGCATCTGAGAATTCTGCAGGTTATGTGCAGCAGGGAGACATGGATAATAGATTGAATGAAAGAATAAGAAAACAAAGAGATTGTGAAATATTTGGATGACAGCTAAAATTTAATGCAATATAAAGGGACAAGTGCAAATTCGTGTTTAGGTGAAAATTGAAACAAAACAAAACAAAGGAACAAAAAATCCATCAGTACACTGCCTTCTAGCATATAAGAAATTTAGGAGTTTCTTTTTATTCTAAGCAGCATAAAACCCCTGAAATTAATGGAATAATTTAAAAGGGCTGATATGCTATGGGGCTGCTTATGGTGCCTTTAGTGTGGTGGCTGAGAGCCCCACTCTGTCTTTGCTGAAGCATATAAAATAGTGCTTTATTTTAACCCTGTGTTTAAGGAGGATGTAAGGTTTATGAGAGGTCTTGGTGACTTCAGGTAAAATATGATTGAAATCACTAGGATGTTTAACCTGAGGAAGAGAAATTCTTTCAGGAAGGCTTGATTTCTGGCTTCAAATATGCGAGGATCTGTCATGAGAGAGATGAGACTTATTCTATGTGATTCCAATTAGCAGAGTAAAATTATGGGAAGGAGAAAACTAGTTCAACATAAGGAAGCATTTATAGAGGTTTAGAAATAGATGCTTAATATTTATTTTGAATGAATGACTGTGATCAAAAGAATGGATGAATGGTCTCATTGAAATGGGATGCCTTAGAAGTCTCTGTGCCAAAATTTTAAAGGTGAGCTTAATGAACTCTCTCAGGGGATGTTTTATAGCGAAGCTGAGAGTTGGTTGGGGGCTTTCCAGGAGCTAGTGGGAACCTACCTGCTAATTCAGGAGACATAAGAGACATGGGTTCAATCCCTGGATTGGAAAGATCCCAGAGAGGAGGCCATGGTAACCCACTCCAGTATTCCTGCCTGGAGTATTGCCTGTCTGTCTCATGGACAGGGAAGCCTGGCAGGCTACAGTCCATAGGTTGCAAGAGTCACACATGACTGAGACAATTTAGCCATGAGAGTTTGTTGGCAGGATATTTGAATACCTCTGAGGTTCTTATTAATTCTGAAATTTAATATAGTTTGTGACTCTTGAATGAAAATCTTATGTTTTCCACATCTAGGATCATACTTTCTTTCATTTTTCTCTAAAATAAAATCCATAAGTTCTCTGATAATTTTAATAATGTGTCTTCTTTTAAAAATTCTTTTGTTAAATTATTTCACTTGATTTTTGTGAGCTAGATCATGGGATAGGCAGAGAGCCTTTGATTGTACTTTTTCTTTGGGAAAAAGGTCAAGATAGTGTGTTAATTAACTCAAGGTCAAGTGGTGAATTAATGACTGAATCTGGTGATCTTTCCATAAGATAATGGCATTTTCCCTAAGAAATTTTTTAAGTCAAAATTTGAGCCTTTGAAGCTATGCAGTTGAATTAGATTAAAGGAATGTATTTAAAAAAAGAGAGCTATGTTTTGGATACAAAAAAACATTAAAATGGTTTGAAGAGAATTTCAGTGGTTCTCAACCAATGTAATTTCTCACCCAAGGAAACATTTGGCAAGGTCTGGAGATAGTTTTGATTGTGACATTTAGAGTTGGATGGAGGAAGAAAGGGGGGAGACACTGGCATTTTGTGGGCAAAGGCCAGGTATACTGCTAGTCATAGTACAGTGCATAGCATCCCAAAACAGAGTTATCCAGCCCCAAAATGCTAGTAGTGTGAAAGTGGAGAAACGCATTAGATATTTCCCACTCATTTTAACCAGAACGTGTGTTTCTTTGATCAGTGAGGTAAGATATATTGAATATAAGATACCTTTAAGCTTTTATTCACCAAGGACTTTTCATTTACTTGAGATAAAGTTATACCTGCCAGAACTGCTAACTTTGATGGCAAAGGACTACCTTGCAATTGCAGTGGCCCTGCCTTTTGGGCTACACTTTCCAAACTCTCTGCCTCTGTTATTAACTCATCCTTTGCCTCTCCCCAGTACCTTTGGCATCTTCCTGTCAATTTTCTTTCATAATAAAGATGAAAGCAAAGTAATTCTCTCTTCTGTACATATTGACTAAAGGTACCCTTCCCTTTCTAATCTTTGAAGAGTAATCTACAGTTATTTGCACACATTTCATGTCATTTCCATCTAGCAAGATATTATTAGTGCTTTTTGTTTTTCAAATCTAATGCATATACTTCAGTTTTTATTTTTAATTCTCCATCAGCCTTTATCCCTGCTTTTGCTCAGTCATGTCCAACTCTTTGCAACCCTAGGGACTATAGTCTGCCAGGCTCCTCTGTCCATGGGATTTTTAAGGCAAGAATACTGGAGTAGGTCACCATTTCCTCCTCTAGGGAATCTTCCCGACCCAGGGATCCAACCAAAGTCTCCTGTACTGCAGGTGGTTCTTTACTGCTGAGTCACCATGTACAGTTGATCAAATTCTTCTAGGAAACTTCTCTTCTTAGTTCTGTGGCTGTTCCTTCTTGATCCCTTGAGAGCTCGTCTCTTTCTGCTCCTCTGTGATACTGGTTTTTTTTTTTTTGCAGGATTGTATGCTTAGTCAGCTTTTTTTCTTTTCATACAGTTCTAACAGATCCATATCAATGCCATTAAATACCAGTTTATTTTTCATGACTCCAAAATTCAGAACCTGTAGATTTGACTGCACTCCAGGGTTCCAGATCTAATATATATCTACTATTTGTAAATGAGACACAGTCATGTCAGATTCAGAATGTCTAAAAATGAAATTTTCTCCATGCCTAGTTTATTCAGTTTGGGCTGCTATAATAAAATAACATAGACTTGGTGGCTTCTAAACAACAAACATTTGTTTTTCACTGTTCTGGAGGCTGTTAAGCCCCAGATGAAGATCTCTAGCAGATTCAGTGTCTGGAGAGAGCCTGCTTCCTGGTTGATAGCCAGCCATCTTTCTACTGTGTCCTCACATGGCAGAAGGAGCAAGGGAGCTCTGTGAGGTGTCTCTCATAAGGTCCGATCCCAAACATGAGGGCTCCACCCTCACGACCTAGTCATATCACATTCGAGATTAGGTTTCAACAAAACAGTCTATAGCAATCCTCAACCTGTTTGTTTTCTTGTATACCTTATACCTGTGGTTGGTACCACAATCCAACCAGTAACTCTAGTCACAAACTCTGGAGTCATCCTAGACTCCTTTTACCCCACCTCCTACTCTAGCTTATTAGTCACCAAGTCTTTTTTTGTTTATACTTCACTTTGTGAATATCTCTCATGTTCATTTCTTCTTCTCCATATGATTATGTTGCCACCACCTTCATTTAGGTGTGTCTGAATCACCTGTACTGGTATTAAAGGAACTTTTTCAAAGTGGAAAAACAGATGATCACAATGGTTCTCACTTAAAACTTTTCGATGACCCCATTTTAACTACATGAAAGTGAAAGTGTTAGTTGCTCAGCCATGTCCAACCCTTTGTGACTTCTTGGACTGTAGCCCTCCAGGCTCTTCAGTCCATGGGATTTTCCAGGCAAGAACACTGGAATGGGTTGCCATTTTCTTCTCCATGGGATCTTCCTGACCCAGGGATGGAATCTGGGTCTCCCACATTGCAGGCAGATTTTTTTACTGTCTGAGCCACCAGGGAAGCAGATCCAAAGTAATTAACATGGCTGTTAGCCATTTGTGACCTACAGGCCCTCCAATCTTTTCTTCCATCACAATCCCCACCCACCCTCCAAAGAACTGGACAAGTTGTATTATTCATGCCATGCCTTTGTATAAATTGTCTCTTTCATTTAGAATGCCCTGGTTACAATTTTAGTTGTCTTTTTCTTAAAAATTAATTTTGTTTTTAATAAAGTAATACACATACACAGATTTTAAAAAATCAAATAGTGCTAAAAAGATCATAATATTGACTAGCAGATCTTTGTTCCTGCCTTCCTGGCTCTTCACCTTGCTAGAATCAACCGCTTTTGACTCTTTAAGGTGCTGCTTCTGTATTTACCTCTGTATTGCTAAACCATTTGCTTGTAATACTATTTCTTGAGTTGTCAAGTTTAGACTTGTTGAGTTTCTCTTCTCATTCCAGTATAGTGACTATAAGGGTAATACTCTAAACACTTAATGATGAGCACTGCATAGATAACAGTTAATCATAACTAGTTACTCTACATGGTCTATGTTGGCTAATCACTGGTCTTGATTTTATGACACATGTGATAGCCCAGTTGGTAAGGAATCTACCTGCAATGCAGGAGACCATGGTTTGATTCCTGGGTCAGGAGGATCCTCTGGAGAAGGGATAGGCTACTTACTCCAGTATTCTTGGGCTTCCCTTGTGGTTCAGCTGGTAAGGAATCTGTCTGCAATGCAGGAGACCTGGGTTCAATCTCTGGGTCCCCTGGAGAAGGGAAAGACTACCCAGTCTAGTATTCTGGACTGGAGAATTCCATGGACTATATAGTCCATGGGGTTGCAAAGAGTCGGATATGACTGAGTGACTTTCACTTTCATCAGTATTTACATTATCATTACCACATAAATATTGTCAACTGCTGAAGCAATATAATAAAATCATGTTATCTTGATAAGTCAGTATTTGTTTTCTAGAAGTTATTGATGTTTTAAAAAAAGCATTTATTACCTATTAAAAAGTCACTGTAATTCTCACCTTCTCTGTGAAGGTTTTGCTGGTATGCAAATTGATTCTCCACCCTGTGTTATTCCCATGTTACCTCTGTTCTGCTTATCACATTATATCTTATAGATTTGCGTGTTGATCTTCCTTATGAGAATATGAGTTCCTTGAAGGTAGTGATAATATTTGTTATCTTTGAACACTCAGTGTCTTGCATCAGTGCCAAACCCAAAATGTTTAATAAATATCTGTTGAATTATGGATGAAACAGGAGCATCCTTTCTCTTTGAAGTAGCCTTCAATATTGAGTAGATGCTTTTGTGAGCACTTCTCTGATTTCTGAGACTCTCCATATGGATCACACACTCAGATTCCTGTCAGGGTCTAGGAAGTTAAAATAAATGAACTCAGCAAGCCTGGTGGAGTCTGTGGCATTTAAAGAGGTCACATGCTACTAGGTTCCAGCTAGTTGTTGCTATGAAGGTGTTTCAGACTTCCACTTTTAAAATAGAAGCAGAAAAATCCAGGCTTGATATGAACCATCATGATTCAGTTTTAAAAAACTATGCAGACCAAGTAAATTGTTCTTCAAAATCAAGCTTGATTTGGTTCATGACCACTAGCTGATGAAGTTTATTGCATGGGAGTAGGAGGAACTGTGTACCTCGTCCCAGAGCCTTGAACTTGGTGTCTGATTAGCCCGAGAATGCCTAACCCAAGGGATCCTTCCAGGGGCTCTCCTTAGTGGAATTTCTTTGCCAACTGATGCCAGCATGTGGAGTGAGCCTTAACAGAAGACAGCCTGGGCACAGCCTGCCAGAGTGTTCGGAGGCCCCGGCAGGATTTCCATGGAATCAGGACTCCCTCTGTCATGTGGGAATAAAGAATGTTATGTTAAATTATAAAGTGATAAGGGAAGGAGCTCAAGAAGACTAAAAGTTGTACACTATCTGCCGAGCCATGTGTGTATCTTTTCTTATGTTAATTTACATTTTACAATACTCCTAAGAGGAAGATATTGCCATCCTTAGTTTGCAGATGTTAAATCTCTATCAGATTTAGTTTTTTTTTTTCAATTTCCATCATCAGAACAGATTAACTGAAGAATTAATGCCTCTGATTCTACCCATGAAGAAAGCCCATATATGGGGTTTTAAAAATGATTTAAACCTGTTTTATAATAAAAAAGGATAAAATTTTCCACTGGACATTGACATTGGGATCTTTGAACTTAATGTTTGTTTTGTATGTTCATAGATTAATCTAAGATTGCTCATCTGTCAACATTTGTTGAAGATCCCTTGTGCTCTGTGTTAAATAACAGGATTTCAGAGCTGGGAAATATACAATTCCTGTACTTGAGAAGTCTTAAATGACTGTTTCTGATTTGTTTTAAGTGTGAAAGGAGAAGCTAGGTAATAGGGTTAAAGGCAGAAAAATATATAGAAATTTGGTATCCAAGTTGTGCCAAATTGTGTTTTGTTTTTTAATTCGAGCTGCTCCTTTTTTCTTGTTTCAACAAACAGAATAGTCAAGTAGAAAAATTAGAAAGTGCAAATTAGGATAATTAAGGAAAAATTCTTCTAACCATGTGGGCAACTCTATTTATTTACTTACCCATCTTTTTTTAAACTATTTATCTATGTGGATATTTTTATATTTATCACAAGCACATGCAGGAAAAAACACTCAGATCTCACTAATTACTATTCTATAAACTGCTTCTCTTACTGAGGGATATTTTTAAATGTTTGAAACAGATTTTTATGACTGAAGAGCATTTTATTACATGGAAGTATTTCCTATATATTTAATCAGTTCTCTATTGTTAGATATTTAGGCCAATTTCTAATTTTTTTTATAAGCCATCACATGTAGAAATTTTGTAGTGAAATCTTTTTATGTATTTTAATTTATTTCCTTGGGAAAAATTGCTAGGAATGAGACTACTGGATTTAAACACTTGTACAATTTTTAAGCTTTTAGCTAAAAGCTAAGAGTCCTGATAAATTGTCCTGTGGAAGAGTAGTAATAATTTGTCTATTATCAATGGATATGAGTTTCTTTTTCTCTTCACTGTTTCCAATGCTAAGTACCATCTCTTTTTTTAAAAAAAAAAATTTTCCCCCCCAATTCAATAGAGATAGAAAAAACTCTCTGTTTTGAAAAAACTGTTTTTGAAACTCTTCCAGCCTTTGAACTTTCTAGATTCTATTGTTATCTGGTATAATACTATCGCTTTGTGTTTTGATTACTTGGTTGGCTGATTACCTGCCTTAGCAGCGTTGGAAGAGTTTGAGAATAGGGCATTTCCTGTCCACAGGTGTGTTTTGGGGGTGCTTGTGGATGTTTGTTGAGCTTAATTGTACTTGAAGGGCATGTGGAGTTTAGAACCTTGTCAACACAACCAGTGGGCAAGTTACTCTGTTCTTGCAAGTTACTCTGTTCCTACTAGTTGCATAACAATGAGTACTGAGTACTGATTTAATAATTTAACTGAGTACTGATTAAGTGTTAGCACTGCATTAAGTGCTTTGCATACTTAGCTGGTTTGAGCCTCACGACAGCACTCTGAAGAAGGGATAATAATTATCTCCATCTTGCCGATGAGGAAACCGAGAGGTTATGAAACTTGCCCATGGTACAGGGCTGTAAAGTGGCAAAAACAGATTATGAACTCAGGATCATCCAGCTCCCAAGCAGTTTTATCATTCCTCCTCTGCCCTCTCCTCTCCAGCTTCTTATTATAGATATTTTAAAGTATATGTAAAAGTAGAGACAACAGCAGAGTGAACCTTGACATACATACCACCCAGCTTCAACAATGATCAATATGTGGGCAATCTTGTTTCATCTATGTCTTTCCCTCACTGCCACACACCTGTCTTCCCTTGTTGGATTATTTTAAAGCAAATCAGAGATACATTAATTTCTTTAATAAGTATTTAAATACATATCTCTAAGAGATATAGATTCTGTTTTTAAAATCTAAACCACAATATCATTATCACACTTGCTGCTGCTGCTGCTGCTGCTGCTAAGTCGCTTCAGTCATGTCTGACTCTGTGCGATCCCATAGATGGCAGCCCACCAGGCTCTTCAATCCCTGGGATTCTCCAGGCAAGAATACTGGAGTGGGTTGCCATTTCCTTCTCTAATGCATGCATGCATGCTAAGTCGCTTCTGTCGTGTCCGAGTCTATGCGACCCTATGGATAGGAGCCCACCAGGCTCCTCTGTACACAGGATTCTCTAGGCAAGAATACTGGAGTGGTTTGCCATTTCCTTCTCCTATCATGCTTGACACTCTAATAATTTCTTAAGATTGTCAGATTCCCCTGATTATCTTTACTGTGATTTTTACTGTTGGTTTGTTTGAATCAGAATCCCTGCAAGGACTACCCTTGGTATTCTAAACTTTCCTAATCTCAGCACAGTGTTCCTTTCCTCCCCCTGCTTTTCCATGAGGCCTGTCCTTCTCAGAGACAGAGTTACTAAGCTGGAGGGACTTCAAATTTTAAAATAGTTCCTATGAATTGAATATCTAGTTTGCATCTCCCCAGAAGGAAGCACACTGAGTAGTTAAAACTTGAGAAGCACTGGGTGTGTGAAGACCAGTGGAGAAAATACATTGCCACATGGGTTCATTATCCCTCCTCCCTGAAGCTCACCAGTGCATATTCATCAGGTGGCTGAGAACTCCCTTTGTTCTTCTGCTTATAGGATAAGGCTCGATCACAGCTATGGCTAAGTCTTCTCACTTATAGGGCCAAGTCTCATCAGATATAAGTGATGTGTGTGTTGTTTATTTAGTCGTGTCTGACTCTTTGCAACCCCATGGACTATAGCCCTCCAGGCTCCTCTGTCTATGGGATTTCCCAGGCAAGAATACTGGAGTGGGTTGCCATTCCCTTTTCCAGGAAATCTTCCCAAACCCAGGGATTGAACCCAGGTCTCCCACGTTGTGGGCAGATTCTTTAATGTCTGAGCCACTAGGGAAACCCAGAAAGTGATACTGGCTTGAAAATTCTGTCTTGAGCCTTTAGCTTAAAAAATGAGACATGCTGGCCTGGGTGCCCCTTCCATGATGCAAGAGAATAACTTGGAAATGGGAGCCACAGGCTTGTTATTTTCGTAAATGGTCGAGACTTTGATAGAATCTTTTGTCTTGAGCACATTTTCAAGGTTTCATGTTTGTTTTGGTTCTGTTTTGAACTTGAAGGTCTAGTGATCCTCCACTGTGTTCTGGCAGATGGGAATTCAACCAGAAGTCCTGAAAACGATGGCCTTCTCTGTGGAGATCATGCAGAAAACTGCCCAGGTAATGCATGACTAGTGATGTCTTTGTATTTCATCAGCTTTGTATTCAATCTCAGAAAGCTGACTTCCCTAAATTTTAAGTTGTTGATAATACAGTAATCATAAAACCATATAGTTTTTTGAGCACTTGCTAATGTACCAGGCACTGGGCTTTACATACAGTAATGCATTCACTCCTTGCAAGAACTCTATGAGCTAGTAACACTTTTTACTTTTTTCAAGGTGAAGCTAGAAAGAATATGTAATTGCCAAAGGTCACACCGCTGGTATACTACAGTTTTGGGATTGACACTCAGGTCTTTCTCATTCCATCATAGACGTGACTTCCAGCCTCTAGCATCATGTGATATCTTAGACTAGATTCATAGAAAGTTGGCACATTCTATTCAAATTTTATTTTCTATTTTATAACTTAAAACAAGGGAAGAAGTCATCAATTTTTAGAACATATTTTACCTTACAGATGCTTGAATTAGTATTCTCAAAGTTATTAGTCTGAGGCAGAGTTCAGCTTTAGTAGAGTCAGATAGTAAAAACTGAAGTTTTGTGGGGCTTATGGTCTTTTTTGTAACTACTCTGCTCTACCACTGAAAGCAGCCATCAGTTCAGTTCAGTTCAGTTCAGTCACTCAGTCATGTCCGACTCTTTGCGACCCCATGAATCATAGCACGCCAGGCCTCCCTGTCCATCACCATCTCCTGGAGTTCACTCAAACTCATGTCCATCGAGTCAGTGATGCCATCCAGCCATCTCATCCTCTGTCATCCTCTCTTCCTCCTGCCCCCAATCCCTCCCAGCATCAGAGTCTTTTCCAATGAGTCAACTCTTCGCATGAGGTGGCCAAAGTACTGGAGTTTCAGCTTCAGCATCGTTCCTTCCAAAGAACATCCAGGACTGATCTCCTTTAGAATGGACTGGTTGAATCTCCTTGCAGTCCAAGGGACTCTCAAGAGTCTTCTTCAACACCACAGTTCAAAAGCATCCATTCTTCGGTGCTCAGCTTTCTTCACAGTCCAACTCTCAGCCATAGACAGTATGCAAATGAATGGCTTTGGATGTCTTCCAATAAAACTTTTTTTTAGAGGAACAAGCTGTGAACCAGATTTGGTTTTTGGGTCACAGTTGACTGACTTCTGGTCTAAGGTCTGTCTGTCATTTACACATTGTATGGGCTGATCTTCTACAGGGGCCATTTCTTATTTCAAAAGAAACCACAACACAACATAGGCCAATTCTGAAAGTAGGGCAGAGTGGAGAAGAATCTCTGGAAACTTCTCTGAGCTGCAGTATGGTGACCTGGTGCAAGTACTCCTTTCCTAGTGTCCTGGGGATGTTGTAACTGAGCCAGGAACACGCTGAGCAAGTCGTCCTGATGTGAGTCATCCGTTCCAGCCCAACTTTCCTCTTTCCTCCCTCCCATTAGTGGGTGGTCTGGAGAGTGCCCATGGGCTGTGGAGTCCATGGCTGTCTTAGATCATGACGGTGTGGGTCTTGTCACCTGTGTAGTGAGGAGGACAAAGCCTACTTTATGTGTGTGCTTTCCTTCAGTCTGGTTTCATATGTCTTAAATGACACTTTCATATTTCCTTTGGGAGATTATTCTGTAATCTGATGATTGACAGGGTTAAAAAATATTACTTATCCTCCTAAATGTATTTTTAAATTTTGTTATTATCATGAGAACTTTTAACAACATTTTTAGTGCACAATACAATATTACTGGGGCTTCCTGGAACCACCCTGCCAATGTGGGAGACTAAGAGGCCTGGGTTTGATTCCTGAGTCGGGGAGATCCCCTGGAGGCGGGCATGGCAACCCACTCCAGTATTCTTGCCTGGGAAATCCTATGGACAGAGGAACCTAGCAGGCTACAGTCCATAGGGCTGTAGAGTCAAAGACGACTGAAGTGACTTAGCATATATTATTAACTATAGCCTCTGATGTTGGATAGTAGATCTCTAGAAATTATTTATCTTACAGAACTGAAGTTTATAGCCCTTGAACAACAAACAAGGCCTCTCTCCATGACCCCTGGCAACCACCATTCTACTCGGTTTCTGTGGATTTGGCTATTTAGATGCTCATATAAGTTGAATCATGTATTACTTGCCCTTTGGTGACTGGTTTATTTCTCTTAGCAAAATGCCCTCCAGGTTCATCCATGTTGCTGCATATTGCAAAATTTTCTTCTTGTTTAAGACTGATTAATATTCCATTGTCTGTATATACTGTATTTCCTTTATCAGTTCATCTCTTGATAAATATTTTCACTGTTTCCACATCTTGGCTATTGTGAAAATGCTACAATTAACATGGGAGTGCAGCTTCTTTTTTGAGATCCTGATTTTTGGATAAATATCCAGGAGTGGTATTGTTGGATCATACGGCTGTTCCACTTAAAATTTTTGAACAAATTCCTTGCTGTTTTCTATAGAGGCTGTAGATTGCCCTTTCAGTCTATAAATTGTTGGTTTCCTAGTTTGTTTAAGATCACAGGTAAGCAGAGTAGCCTGACATGAACTTGGAAAGACTGGCTCTAGAATGTGTATTGTTAATTCCCATGGTAATATTCTAGAATCACTTTAGAAGACCAGAATGCTCAATACAGGAGAAAAATTATGAAAAAAAAAACAATTGCTTAAAAGTGCAAATGGCAGTAGTTTCTTGAGAGAGAAATTAACGTAAAACAGGAGCAGATTGTCTCTGTTGAGTAACTATGTGACCTTGAGCACATTGCTTAAGCTTTCAAAGACTTAGTTTGGAACCTATAAAATAAAGAAGTGACTTTCAGTGGTCCCCAACCTTTTTGGCACTAGGGATGGATTTCATAGAAGACAATTTTTCCACAGACTGGGATGGGGGTGTTGTTTGGGGATGATTCAATTGCATTACTTGTATTGTGCACTTTGAAAGTGAAAAAGTGAAAGTATTAGGAAGTCAGTCCTGTCTGACTCTTGTGACCCTATGGACTGTAGCCTGCCAGAGTCCTCTGTCTTTGAAATTCTCCAGGCAAGAATACTGGAGTGGGTTGCCATTCCCTTTTCCAAGGGATCTTCCCAGGGAGAGAACTCAAGTCTCCAGCACTGTAGGCAGATTCTTTACTCTGAGCCACCAGGGAAGCCCATTGTGCACTTTATTTCTATTCAAATGCTGCTGTTCTGACAGGAAGTACCGGTCTACACCCTGGAGGTTGGGGACCCCTGAATTAAATGATTTTTAAGAGTCCTTCTTGTTTCTAAATGATTTCAGGATTTTACTTGCCAACAGCCCCAGTCTTTAAGCATTCCATTTTTAGTCCGTCATTTAAGACCTTGAATGAAACATTTATTCAGTTTGTCAGTACTTATGAGCTACCTACTATACAGGAGGCCCCGTTCCAAGTGCCCAGGATGCAGCAGTGAACAAAATGGTCAAAGATGAGGTCACAAAGATACTAGGAAAAAAGAGGTAGAGGCCATTTACTAAGATGAGGAAGGACAAGATTTGAGGGGGTGGAAATTCTAGGTTCCATTTTGGAAGTGTTAAGTTGAAATGCCAGTTAGACATGTTAATGAGGCAGTTAGCTTGGGAGGAAGAGATCTGGGATGGAAACAAATTTGGGCATTGTTATCATTAAGCTGTTTGAGGTCAGGAAACCCCCAGAGAGGAAGAGGAGCAAGGAGAAAAGCTGAAAAAGTGTTGCACCTCCATGCATTGCAAAATTTAGGAGCTGAGGGAGTTGAAGTCAAACCAGCCAGGGAGAATGAGCAAAGGAGGCATCACATGCACTCTTGAAAAACAAAAAGAAATACAGTTTTTTTCCTGTCCATTCTTATTTACCTCCTAGCCAAGAATAATTTTACATATATGAAATACACTCAAATCTCAACACTGAATTCTTTCTTCTTCCTTTAGAAGGGCTAGAATGAAAAGTGCAGCTATAAGTGAATGTCCACTCCTGTAAGCTCACAAATGGTTGACACAGTCCTTCTGGGTAAAAGACTTGCTGATGAGGCCTGATGGCCCTCTGTATAAGCATATCCTAGAAGCTCAGGAGGGTAACAAGTACATCTGTGAGATTTATTTTTCTTTTCCTGGAGAAATAGACCAATTCACATTTTGACAAAAAACAGCATTGAACGTAAGACAAATGGGAATCCTCAATTACAATACATTTTCTGATGTTGCACTTTTTCAAGAACATCCTGAATTTACACTCCCCTGTCCCATGGAGATAGTTATCAAGATAAGAAGAAAAATTAACTTAAAAAAAATAAAACCTTCTTCCTCCCCTCTTGGTTTAAGAAGGTTGTAAAATGAAGAAGTCCCTACTGGGAAGGTGTCTAAAATATTAAAGTCTCAGGGTGTACTTCATAGTCTAAGAGGAAACTTTTCTCCAGATTCTGCTGTGACCATTTGAACTGTTCAGTGCACTGATTGTTTCCCCCTCTTTTTAGGTCAGATATCTGTGTAGGAAGGTCAATTTATAACGATTTTTTTTCCTTCCTCTCTCGCTTTGTTAATACTTGTGGGACTTCTATCTCAAAATATAAAAAGTTGAGAAGTTTAAAATGTTAGTTGCTCAATTGTGTTTGACTCTTTGCAACTCCATGGACTTTGGCTTGCTAGGGTTCTTGGTCCGTGGATTTCTTCAGGCAAGAATACTGGAGTAGGTAGCCATTCTCTTCTCCAGGATATCTTCCTGACCCAGTGATCGAATCTGGGTCCCCTGCATTGCAGGCAGATTCTTTACCATCTGAGCCACCAGGGAAGCCTGAATTTAGTTCCCCTCTTTTAAATCTCTTACATAGAGATTTAACTATGTATTTAACTAAAGGTTTAGAGATACAAAAGGTTATAAATACTGTAATGAGATTTACCAAAAAAGCATTATCCCAGTAATTGATTTCAGAAGAGTTGCTGATATTGATATCATTTGCAAAATCATTAAATCGATTTTTCATGAGCCTTATCAGAATAGGTAAGGGATGATTTTATGAAAATAAGCCTAATGTATTAATTGTGAAGAGTTTTAATCACAAAGGCATGACAAAGCCTGCTTGGCTGGAGAATAAGAATCAAGTACAGAAAGACTAGGGCTTCCCAGGAGGGGTTAGTAGAAAAGAACCTGCCTGCCAGTGCAGGAGACGTAAGAGACATGGGTTTGATCCCTGGGTTTGGAAGATCCCCTGGAGAAGGGCATGGCAACCCATTCTGGTATTCTTGACTGAAGAATTCCATGGACAGAGGATTCTGGGGGGCTACAGTCCATAGTGTTACAAGGAGTTAGACACGACTGAAGCAACTTAGCACATACACACAGAAAGACTAAAGAACCATACTGTTTGATCAAAGCATCCATCAAAATGAGGAAAATTCTATATTTAAACTAGGTTATCTGGGTGTCTGCTGTATTCCTCCACTTTAGTTTGGCCCAAGAAAATCCATCACATCTCTTCTAATGATTCTTATGACCCCCAGAATATGACCACTTCCTATCTACCTGCCCATACTATCAAAGAAAGATATTCTTACTTCTGATCCCTCTACTAACTCTTGGAATCACATTTTAACGTCATTGACCTCCAGTATCCCTGGTGGTTTCTTATTTAATTGGCTGTAGAATCTTTGGAATACTGTTTCTCATGAAGAGTTTGTGATATGTTACCTGCCGTGCCCATTCACTTAAAAGATTGTGCTGTGATCTGGTTCATGCAAGTTTCCCATGTAATTGTGTGGAACAAACTCATTCCCAGAGAAATGATTTGGTTTGGGGAGTGTGAGTTGGAAAAGAGCAAGTAGGAGGGAAAAAGAGCAATTAAGTTCCACCACCCCTAGTATTTGGAATAGGAAATGGCACCCCACTCCAGTATTCTTGCCTGGGAAATCCCATGGACAGAGGAACCTGGCAGGCTACAGTCCATGGAGTTAAAAAAGAATCAGACACAACTTAGTGACTAAATAACAGCAAACAAACCTCAGTATCAGAGAAATCTTCATGGCTGTTACATTTTTAAGACCATGCCATTCACTTGTCAATAGAGAAACACAATACGTAGGACTAGTCATTCTTTTGTCGTAAGATTAACTTTTCCTTTTTCTTGATAAATATCTCTGGAATGGAAGGACAGACTTTACTGTCCTTCCCTATGTCATCAGGTCTCATGATAGACAGAAAATGGTGGATTTCACAGCTGTTCAATTTTCAGAAAATGTGACCTTGACGAATATTAGATGAAAGCAACTGGAATTTTAGGTGCATTTCAAAGGAGGAAATGCTGATAAAGCCTTCTCATTTCCATGCAAGAGAGAGAGAGAGAGGCTCCCATTTAGCTTTTTCGCAGGGGAGTGGGGAGTGGGGAGGGCAATATGTATGATTAATTTTTCTTCCAGGTTTTAAAGTTCCATAGAGAAATCATAGCACGTTTTCTGCTTGGTGACATGGAAGGGTTTTTAAATCCAAATAATGCTGGGAATATTTAAGGGCATGCTTATTTGGCAAAGGAGAGAACTCTGTGAGCAATCAAAACAGGACTTGGCAACCCTTTCCCTGGCATGGATTTGTGTTGCTTGGATGAACCGAGGCTGATCAAATCACTGCATCCAGCAGCTG
The DNA here is from genome assembly GCF_042477335.2 of Ovis canadensis. NCBI lineage: Eukaryota > Metazoa > Chordata > Mammalia > Artiodactyla > Bovidae > Ovis > Ovis canadensis. The sequence goes on along the minus strand of NC_091250.1, from coordinate 106,325,307 downwards.
CTGGTTAAGGCGCTCTCTGGTATCTTGCTCTGTATGGTGTTTATTAAAAAGGCTGGCTATGTTTAGCAGGGCATGGCAGCCAGAGGAATTAGTGGAGTTCAGGATACAGAGCCATACAGCTTATATAAGTCAGGTGTGCTTTACAAAGTAGAAAAGACCTTTCTGGAGCCCAGCAGATCCGTCAGTAAGTCTCACTGCTTCTTTATTGGCGGGTAGTTGATTTACAGTGCTGTGTTAGTTTTAGTTGTACAGCAAAGGGATGAAGTTATACATATACATATTCTTTTTCAGATTCATTTCTCATATAGGTTATTATGCAGTACTGAGTAGAGTTCCCTGAGCTATACAGTAGGTCCTTGTTCTTAACCTGTTCTTTTATTTTATTGTATTAATCATGTTTTAAATTTTCTGTATTTTATGATGGAAATGGTACTGATGATTCTCTATTCTTTTATTCATCTCCTTGCCCTCCATTCCCCTGCCCCAAGCCTGTATCATGTATGTCTGTGTGGCTCAGATATGCCTTAGTTTCCTCCTTTCCCCCTTGGCATCTTCTTACTTTAATCCATTCTGTGCTTTATTGTCTAATACATTGGCAAAATGCTTCACAGTTTAGTTTTCACACATACCATTTAATTTAACCTGTAAGAACCTTCTTCAACTCTCTCCCACCTCATTCAAGGGTAAAACTTCAGCCTGCTGACGTTTGAGGTCTCTGACTTCCATTCACAGCCATCCTTGTCTGCTCTCCTTCAGGTCTCTTCCATGTCTATTAAATCTGCCTCCCTCCTCCTGCATAAGGCTGGCATATTCCTGAAGGCTAAATTTTCACTCTTGAAATTCTCCACAACTCTGTTGCGTGCTCACCATCTCCTAAAAGTGTTTCCCAGGTGGCTCAATGGTAAAGAATCTGCCTGCCAATGCAGGAGATGCAGGAGACGCTGGCTCAGTCCCTGGGTCAGGAAGATGCCCTTGAGGAGGAAATGGCAACCCACTCCAGTAGTCTTGCCTGGAGAATCCCATGGGCAGAGGAGCCTGGCTGTAGCCCATGGGTCACAAAAAGTCCGACATGACTGAGCACGCATGCTTGCATCTCTTAAAAAAATCTGCATTGTCCAGAATTTATTTTTTAATTAGATAAGCCCTCTTTGTACTGCTGCAAGACTTCTCTTAGAATTGTCAAGATTTTAAAGATTCTAGAATCAACTCATTTACCAAGGACTTTATTGTCCCATGCACTTTGCTAGGAATTTGCACATGAAGCGAAGTGAAAGTTGCTCAGTCCTGTCTGACTCTTTGCAACCCCATGAACTGGAGCCCACAAGCCTCCTCTGTCCATGGAATTCTCCAAGCAAGAATACTGGAGTGGGTTGTCATTTCCTTCTCCAGGGGATCTTCCCAAGCCAGGGATCAAACCTGGGTCTCCTGCATTGCAGGCAGCTTCTTTACCAATAGCGCCACCTGGGAAGTTAAAAATTTCCACATGTATTTTTTTACTTTAGCCTCTCAACAGCCCTTTAAGGTAGATGTTATCATCTTCAATTTCCAGATGATGGAACTGAGGCTCAGACAGCTTAATTAGCTTGCCTGGACCCATATGGCTCTTGTAAAGCAGAGCTGAAAATGAAACACTGATTTCCTTCCTTTTAAGCCAGTGTTTTTTCCACTGATTCCAGTGTATCACACTGTTTATGTGGTTACTATGGTTGTTTTTACTGGTTTGTTGCTTATTATTGAATTAAATTAGTTCTATCATGCCAATGTAGCTAGTTAGATAGGGTATCTCTTATTTCTTTGAAGTTTTCTAATGCTTACTATAGGCCTCTGGAAAGAGGAAATACTCAGTGAATGGAAGTTGATTTTCAGTCAATCAATTTATTTGCCAAAATATACAGATCTTGCCTTTGAGACATTTTTCAGTTATTTATGGGAGAGTCCCATTGACTGGCAGGCATGGGAGCAAATGTCTGGCACGTACAAGCAGTCAGCACGACTGGTAATCAAGTCACCAACCAAAACCAGGTCAGCCAGTTCCTCTGCAACGTTCTTCCACCCTCTGAAACTCTGTGACCTGGCATCCCAGGAATTTCCTCTGTATCGATCATCCAGAGTTCTTTGCGAGTGTCCTTTGTGGTGACCCTGGGCAGCTATATATTTACTCATTTCATAGTATTAATTAAAAGTTTAGTGGTCATTGCTATCTCTAAGCTATATATTTACTCATTTCATAATATTAATTAAAAGTTTAGTGGTCATTGCTATCTCTAAAAGGATCGTTTAACGTCATTGGGGTGCCAGTGCCATACCAAACCTAGTGTGAAGTGGTCTTCCGCGGTGACTACTGTGGGCTTTCTGATTTCACAGGTGTCTGAGTCCTGCAAGCTGTTGGTCATACCATGACAATGGAAAGTGTGACTCTGGGTCAGCTGGCTAGTTAGCTGTTTTCTCTGGGTGTGGGTAGGTGTTTATTATGAATCAACCCATGAAACAGCTAGTTAGCATTTTTTTTTTTTTAGTGTTTCTCTTGACAGCCCTTGTTTATTGAAACTTTTTACAGGTAAATGATGGAGAAATTGCTCCATATTATCCCCCCATTCCGCTAATTGAAAAATTAGGCAATTAAGATTCTAAAAGGTAAGAAAAAAGTCAGTATAGGGAACGAAATCCTGGATATGAAGTTCCAGTCTTTCCGTTCAGAGTAGGAAAAGCCCTCCAGGGATCCAATGGGTAGGGTAATCTCAATTCAGAGGAGCAGGACTTGTGGGTGCCTCAGGCAGGGAGCAGCTACCTGCCTAACAGAGTGGAGCAGTCAAATGCACGGACTGCCTGGGTCTGCGTCCCAGCTCTGCCACATGCGAGCTGCGGGATGTGGGAAAGTAACTTATCCTCGATGTGTTGTGCTTTGTTCTTGTTCAGTCACTGCAGCACTCCAGGCCTCGCTGTCCTTCACCATCTCCTGGAGCTTGCTCAAACTCATGTCCATTGAGTCGGTGATGCCATCCAACCGTCTTGTCCTGTTGTCCCCTCTCCTCCTGCCTTCAGTCTTTCCCAGTGTTGTGCTGTGCTCATTCATAAGTAGGAGTTAGAATGGTGCTTCACTCACAAGGCTGTTATGAGTATTAAATGAGCTAATACAGCCCTCTCTCCCAATCTGTGGGTTCCAGTTAGCAACCTCAGATTCAAGCAACCAAAGATCCAACCAAGCAATACCAAAGGCTGACTGTAAACGCCATTTATATAAGGGTCCTCAGCATCTGTGGATTTTGGTATCAGCTGGGGTCCTGGAATCAGTCTCCTCAGATATTGAGGGGTGACTCTCTAAATAAAGCATAGTGACCAGCATCTGGCATTTAATAAGTACTGTGTTTAAGTTTTAAAAAAGGAGAAGAAAGCAAAAACAAATGAACAAACAAACAAAAACCCTCTTCTCTTTTCAATGCCATCAGCCCCACACCTCTGACAATCTTTCCAATCTTCTCTTTTATTACAATTATATTTACCCTTTAAACAGCGTTGATGTTTCTGAGAGGTCATTTAAACAGAAATCTTAGTTAAAATCTGAAACGTTCCTATCACATTCCCCAATAGCCAATCTCTAGGGCCAGTTTCTGGTCCCTAAAGTCTGACGTATCAGTGTGGAGAGAAGAAGCAATGAGAAATTGGAGTATATTCTATAGAAACACTGGCAACACCGGTAGGAATATAATTCTATTATATTTACAAATGTGCATTTAAAGTGAGTTGATTTACTGAGTCATTTCTCCTTCTTCAGTTAGCACCACACAACCAAAGCGAAGAGGCCACTTCTCTCGGTGCCCCAAGCAGTACAAGCATTACTGCATTAAAGGGAGATGTCGCTTCGTGGTGGCCGAGCAGACGCCCTCCTGCGTGTAAGTGGAGCACGGAGCCTACAAGCCAAGGGGTACAGACTGGTGCTGGCTTGGGGTGGGGGGGTGGGTGACAGGAGTGGAAAGTCTGAGCTCACCCAGCCATCTGTCGGGTGCAGTTTTTCCTGGTCCTACCCACCCCAACCCCCCCAACTTGTTTAGGGGCAGTGACTTATGGAGAAACTGACGCACACTTTCTTGCTGAAATCTGAGCGTGCGAGAGTCCAGATCGCCTTGGGGGCGGGGAGGGGGCATGTTCCTCTGCTGTCTTGAGCAAGCAAAACTGTTTCTGTCTAGTGTTAAGGATGCTTTTCAGCTCAAATAAACTCTGATGTGGTTCAAACTCGAACACATTCTTCTGGCATTTGTTAGGTAGTTCATTGCGAATGTAAATACGAAGGAAATTTCTGCCAAATTCAAAGCTACTTTTGCAGGTGTCAATTAAGTGCACGGAAATCAGTCCTATTTTTAGAGATTCATAAAGCCTGTTTAGTGCAGCAGGGAACTGGGAGGAGAGTTCTCGTTCCAACTCTTGGTAGATTGAGTCCAAGTTTAATTTTACTCAGGCACAAACAAATTTTTTGCATATCTTAAATATTTATTTTCTGCTAAAGATGTCTTGCTAAAGTGCTGAGACCTTACCTCATAGTCATTTTTTAAAAACATAATTTTAATCTAAAGTTCATAGAATATTTATGTTCTTCTGTGTAGTCACCCCAGTATTCTTCTCCCCACCCCCACCTCCCCCACAAGTATCTCAGGACAGTGATTGCAAGCCCTGATATAGTGGAAAATTGAAGCGTTGAGGACTTCTTCAAAGTTAGATTATAATTTAATTTAATTAAAAAAACAATATAAATAGGTAATACTTAGAGGGGAATAAGAAAAAAGCCTAATGTAAGGAAATAAGGAAAATGTGGTTACATTTGTTGGGAAAGAGCTGATTTTTAAAAATTTCATTTAATTGCTTACTGGCTTGGGAGAATATAATGAATCTTTAAAAGATTAATGCCTCTTAACCCAGTACATTTCTCTTACTGGTCCCTATGTCTGTGCATGTATTGTTCTTTAATATCGATGCCCTCGAGAATGAAAACCACAGCTGTAATCTACCTGCCTGGTCTTCCCAGGTGGCTCAGTGGTATAGAATTTACCTGCAGTGCAGGAGACAAGGGTTCAATCCCTGGGTTGGGAAGATCCCCTAGAGGAGGAAACGGCAACCCATTCCAGTATTCTTGCCTGGAAAATTCCATGGACAGCGGAGCCTGGCAGCCTATGGGTTACAAAGAGTTGGACATGGCTTAGCAACTAAACGACAACAAAATTACCCAGCCTGTCTCCCTCAGTCAGAGGTTAAAACCCATTTCCTCCAGAGCTCCTCTGATGCTGCCTTGACTTTCTTTTTCAGTTGTTTTATTTTGTTTTTCTTTTATTAGGATTATATTGCATTTACAAACTAATTCAGGGAGAGCTGACATCTCTATATGTAAAGGAAGTCACGGTCATATTTTGAACCATAAATGTCTCTTCTTACTTGTTTCCAGAATAATCATAGCTTCTCAGCAGATCTGATTTCCAGTCTCCTCTCTAATATCAGCCTGAGTCACTCCTCTCACTGACCTTTTTGGTTTTATATATATATATGTTTTCACTGAAGTATAGTTGAATGGCTTGACTTTCCAGCCATTTCTCTCACCACATTCTCAAATGTCCTTATGAAATCCTACATTCTTTTGCAAGGTTTATTAGACAAGCTATTCTCATAGTCTGGGAAGTTTATTCTTATTGAAGCTTTAAGATACAGCTCAAACATCATCTCGCCCTGGATCCCTGCACTGACTTGAGTTGGATGTCTTTCCTCAGTGATCTAATCACATTTCAATGAAAAGCTCTTTCCTCCTGGAATATCACTGTTGGTTTCTCTGAACCTCCTTTCTGTGACTGTGAGCTCCTAGAAGGCAGGGATGATGGCTTATTCATTCTCATATTCCAGTGCCAAGCACAGTGCCTAGAATTTACTAGGTGCTCAAGAAATGTCTGAAGAATAAATGAACAAGTCCCTCTGTCACAGTTCATCTAGTGCTGTGCCTGCATGCATGCTAAGTTACTTCAGTTGTGTCCCACTCTGTGAGACCCTATAGACTGCAGTCTGCCAGGCTCTTCTGTCCATGGGATTCTCCCAGCAAGAATACTGAGTGGGGTTGCCATTTCCTCTTCCAGGGGATCTTCCAGACCCAGGGATCAAAATGGTGTCTCTTACATCTCCTGCAATGCAAAAGGCAATGCTCAAACTACTGCACAATTGCACTCATCTCACATGCTAGTAATGCTCAAAATTCTCCAAGCCAGGCTTCAGCAATACGTGAACTGCGAACTCCTTGATGTTCAAGCTGGTTTTAGAAAAGGCAGAGGAACCAGAGATTAAATTGCCAACATCTGCTGGATCATGGAAAAAGCAAGAGGGTTCCAGAAAAACATCTATTTCTGCTTTATTGACTATGCCAAAGCCTTTGACTGTGTAGATCACAATAAACTGTGGAAAATTCTCAAAGAGATGGGAATACCAGACCACCTGACCTGCCTCTTGAGAAATCTGTATGCAGGTCAGGAAGCAACAGTTAGAACTGGACATGGAACAACAGACAGGTTCCAAATAGGAAAAGGAGTACGTCAAGGCTGTATATTGTCACCCTGCTTATTTAACTTCTATGCAGAGTACATCATGAGAAACGCTGGACTGGGAGAAACACAAGTTGGAATCAAGATTGCCGGGAGAAATATCAATAACCTCAGATATGCAGATGACACCACCCTTATGGCAGAAAGTGAGGAGGAACTAAAAAGCCTCTTGATGGAAGTGAAAGTGGAGAGTGAAAAAGTTGGCCTAAAGCTCAACATTCAGAAAACGAAGATCATGGCTTCCGGTCCCATCACTTCATGGGAAATAGATGGAGAAACAGTGGAAACAGTGTCAGACTTTATTTTTTTGGGCTCCAAAATCACTGCAGATGGTGACTGCAGCCATGATATTAAAAGACGCTTACTCCTTGAAAGAAAAGTTATGACCAACCTAGATAGTATATTCAAAAGCAGAGACATTACTTTGCCGACTAAGGTCCATCTAGTCAAGGCTATGGTTTTTCCTGTGGTCATGTATGGATGTGAGAGTTGGACTGTGAATAAGGCTGAGGCCGAAGAATTGATGCTTTTGAAGTGTGGTGTTGGAGAAGACTCTTGAGAGTTCCTTGGTCTGCAAGGAGATCCAACCAGTCCATTCTGAAGGAGATAAAACCCTGGGATTTCTTTGGAAGGAATGATGCTAAAGCTGAAGCTCCAGTACTTTGGCCACCTCATGTGAAGAATTGACTCATTGGAAAAGACTCTGCTGCTGGGAGGGATTGGGGGCAGGAGGAGAAGGGAACGACAGGGGATGAGATGGCTGGATGGCATCACGGACTCGATGGACGTGAGCCTGAGTAAACTCTGGGAGATGGTGATGGACAGGGAGGCCTGGCATGCTGCGATTCATGGGGTCGCAAAGATTCGGACACGACTGAGCGACTGAACTGAACTGAAATGAACATCTCCTGCATTGGCAGACGGATTCTTTACCACTGGGGGCTTCCCTGGTGGCTCAGACAATAAAGAAGTAAAGAATTTGCCTGCAAAGCAAGAGATCCGGGTTTGATCTAGTGCTGTGCTAAATGTCAAATCCAAGGCTTTAATCTGAACCAGGAACACCTTCTTAGTGGTGATATGGTACAAGACCAAGGAGGGCAGTGGGGTGATGGGGAGGAAGAACACTGGAGTATTTGGAGTAAAATATACCTAAGATTTTGGTTCAACCAACTATGAGCAGCGTTAACAATGAGTTGGTTACCTTTCCTGGGTGTTTAATTATCTCTAAAAGAAGATAATAATATCCTTCTGTCAAGTGTTGAAAATTAAGCAAAATAATACATCAAGCAAAAATATTTATTGTGGTACCCAGCACAGAGTAAATATTCCATAAATGTACTATTGAATTGAATGGGAGCTATTCAACTAGGCTTCACCTTTTAGGTGATTTGGTGTAGCACAGATTCAGGCAAAACTGTCTTGCCACGGGCGATTATGCCATTTTGGGAAACCAGAAATTTCTCCTTTTGCTTGGAATCATAGGAGTTTGTGGACTCCTGACTTTATATAAAAAACCAAAATGTGTGTTTCAAATAACTCAATCCCTTCTTAATCTTCTCAGTATTTTTTTTTTTTTTTTTGGAGGGGGTTGCCGGGAACGGGGATGATTTGTTTCCAGATACATAACATTTATTTTAGATGGCACAGCTCACTTGTTATTGTTTAGTCATTAAGTCATGTCCGATTCTTTGCCACCCCATGGACTGTAGCCAGCCAGGCTCCTCTGTCCATGGGATTTCCTAGATAAGAACACTGGAGTGGATTGCCATTTCCTTCTCTAGGGGATCTTCCCAACCCTGGGACTGAACCCTCGAACCCAAGTCTCTTGCAGGAGACAGGTGAATCCTGTATCCCTGAGCTACCTTGGAAGCCCAATAGCTCATCCGGTAAAGAATCTGCCTGCCAGGCAGGAGCCTCAGGAAATGAGGGTTTGATCCCTGGGCAGTGTTACATGTGGTTGGACAACTTGGGAGCCAGACTTCCTGCATTTGAGTCCTAGCCCCCACTCACCTACTTTCTCTATATCTCAGTTTCTCCATCTTCCAAAAGGGGTCAATAATACTACTTCAAAGGTTGTTATAAGGATCAATTAGTTAATACTTATAAAGTTCTTACAATAGTGCCTGGTGATTATTTCAGAACAAAGATCCCAAAGTCCTCAAGGGTCATAGCATCTTTAAATGTTATTTTTAACTTATGAGATGTTTATTAAATAAAAACTCATTCATTTGCTCAGCATTTATTAAACATTTGCTAGCATCTTTCACCCTTTCCTCTTCCTTTCCCACTGAAATGACCATTAGCTGATACGTTATTAATTAGATGAGCAATGAAATAACATGAGTCATTGTAACTAGCTGTGTAAGGGTTTGACCTTCTACATAGCTTCACTGGGTTATAACTAATAGGAAGGACTGCTTACTGAGAAATTCATTTAAAGCATGGGTGAGTAACTGAAACCAGAGTTTATAATTAGGAAAAACATTCTAAAAGAGTAGCAAGTAATTACCATGTACTTTATGGGCAAAGTTATTGTTTAAAAATGAAGTATTTAGTAAATTTGTTAGAGAAACATTCCAGCTAATTAGAAGAGACTATATTTGTAGATTTTAATTATAACCTTAAAAAAAACCCATTTAAGCCTCCCTCCCACACTTGCAATTAAAAGTAATTCTCCCCCCATTTCCAGTTCTATGTGCAAGAGATTTTTTGATATTTCAGATATTTCTAAGCTCTCTTCCTGTTATTTTGACCTTGCAATGAAGAGTCTAGCTATCTTGCAGGAAGCAATTTTCCCTCATACATCCTGGGGTCATTTTGCAATAGATGGCCTTAGGTGGTTTTTTTCTCCTTTGCTTGCATAGAGCCTCATCTTTCAACTGATGGCTGTGACTGAGCTAGTTTTTCTTTTTTTAAAATCATTGTAGCAGCTACAATATCATCAGTCAGGCACCTCCTTACTTGAGAAATAAGGCTTTGTGGGAACTAACTGCCTTGGCTTTTTGTCAGACATAGACTCTAGAATGGCCTGGCAATAGACATCTTCTTAAACAAACAATAGCAACAAAACATGAAATTACACAGTCTTCTTTCTAAGAAGCAGAGCTTCATCTTTCTGAGATTTAAATAATTATGTATATGACCAGTATCTCTTTGTGTTTGGCATGAGTCTGAGGAGAAAAAAAAAAAGATATTTTTTTTAGCCAAAAGTAGTGATGTTACAACATATCATTTTGGTTTTCAAATATCTTCAGACAAACTTTTTATGTATCCTTTAGGCATCTGACACAAGTCAGGGACTGCAATGGACAGTCCCCAGATTACTGAATTTTAGGTGGTTGAGTGCTGCTTGGTCAAATGGCTCTGTAACTTCAGACAGGGGGCATCTGCTAAGTTGAGGTCAACTCAGGACTGTATTGATGAAGTGGATGAGGGGATGAGAGGGGAACTGGGGCATTTGGGGAGCTTGCTGATTTCTGATTACTTCACTTTGCCATGGCCATGCAGCAAAGGGGCCTTCAGAGAGCAGAGGGATAAGTGGGGCTTCCCAATGACTCAGAGGGTAAAGAATCTCCCTGCAATGCAGTAGGCACAGGTTTGATCCTTGGGTGGGGAAGATCCCCTGGAGGAGGAAATGGCAACCCATACCAGTATTCTTGCCTGAAAAATCCTGTGGACAGAGGAGCCTGATGGGCTACAGTCCATGGTGTCCCCAAAGAGTCAAACACGACCAAGCTAATAAACACACAGGGGATGGTGCACAGATCTGAAACTGTAGCTTTAGAGGATCAGATAAAGGAACTGGACAGGACATCTTTTGTGTTTTGAGGGGATGCAGTTGGGGAGGTGGTGAATGGAAGAGGCTTACCTAATCTCTGACTCCTGCAAGCATTAGAACCAGAACTGATGTGTGGAAGATCAAAAGAGAGGCCAGGGGGTGGGGGAAGGTGTGTGGAGAGGAATCCCATAAAATAACATTTACAAAGCTTTGTGTACGTTCCATGTTTGATCATATAAAACCATATACTTTAAATCTAATTTCTAGTAGAAGAACTCAGGCACACTGAAACTCTTTGTATCGCCCTCTGATGAAATGGGAAATCCTGGGGATTTTTGAATTCCCTGTCCGGGGATATTTAAACACTTGAGAGTGCTGTATAGGGGATTTTATCACCCTCTCCCTTTCAAACTCAGAATCTAAAATTTCAAGGTAGATTTTAGTGTTACCCTCCCCGTTTATTTATCTTAGACATATTGTTAATGATGTTCAAAGGATGACAGGTTTTTAAGCAAAGAATGAAATTTCTCATAAACACAGTGATTGTACAGCTTAAACACATTTTGTTTAAAGGAATTGTATCCTTTGTTAATTCCAAGTAATGAAAAAAGTGTTAATTTCTTCAACAAAGAAATAGTAGAGATTCTTAAAAGTCTTTTACTTTTTGAACTTGTTTCCTTGTTTTTGTTCTATTTTTATAGCTGTGATGAAGGCTATGCTGGGGCCAGATGTGAGAGAGTTGACTTGTTTTACCTAAGAGGAGACAGAGGGCAGATTTTGGTGATTTGTTTGATAGCAGTTATGGTAATTTTTATCATTTTGGTGGTCAGTATCTGCACATGCTGTCAGTAAGTATTTTTAAATTTAATTTTAAGGAAGTCTAAAAACTTTTATCTTTCCTTTCCTATCTTCTTTCCTTCCTTCCCTCCTTCCTGCCTTTTCTCTTCCCCCCTTTTTCAATTTAAATTACTTTTTACAGTTCACCATCATTTTTTCTGAAGCACACACGACATGATTTTTGTCATTTTTCTAAGCATAATTATTATAATTAAAATAAAATTTATATAAATACTCTGAGAAAGAGGAAGTGGGCAAAATGGATGAAGGCGACCCAAATATATAAACTTCTAGTTATAAGATAAACAGGTCATGGGATGTAATGTACACATAGTGATTATAGTTAATAATACAGTCTGGAATATTTGAAAGTTTCTTAGAGAGGAGATCTGGAAAGTTCTCATCACAAGAATGAAAAATTTTGCCAGTGTAGAGATAGATATTAAATACTAAACTTAGTGTGGTGATCATTTTCAATATAAACAAATATCAAATCATACCTGAAATGAATAAAATGTTATACATCAATTATATATCAATTTAAAAAGTCAGTTTTGTTGTTCAGTTGTTAAGTCGTGTCCAACTCTCTGCAACCCCATGAACTGCAGCACACCAGGCCTCCTGGACCTTCACTGTCTCCTTGAGTTTGAGCTGTCGTCCCCTTCTCCTCCTTCCTTCAATCTTTTCCAGCATCAGGGTCTTTTCCAGTGAATCAGCTTTTCACATCAGGTGGCCAAAGGATTGAAGCTTCAGCTTCAGCATCCGTCCTTCCAATGAATATTCAGGATTGATTTCCTTTAGGATTGACAGGTTTAATCCCCTTGTAGTCCAAGGAAATAAAAAAAAGTCAATTATTTAGCCCCAGAGTCCATCACATTTTATTTAAGTTTGTTAATAGTTTAAACAATACTTTTCTTAAACTATACTACACAAAAACTTTGAAAGATAGAAACAAAAGTATTTTTTATTCGTCACATTAAAATAATGAATTTTATTTACAAAAGATGCCTGCACTGTCTTTATTTATCATTATATACCTCAACTTTATTAATCAAGAAAATCCTTGTTTTTTCTCTGAGACAGAATGGCTTAGTACAATGCTTTAGTTTGGAAACTCACCAAGTTTTTTATCAGGCCAGGACTCCCACACAGCGTGCTAAAAAAGCATTTTTTTAAAATGCTACCTTCATGTCTTGAGAAGCCTCCTAAACTGTACTTTAGACTGTGTTTCTCATTACAGGAAGGTGTTACATGATTCCTTTCGTTACAGCATTCTTGGTAGAAAAGCGTTAACACAGCTACCAGCTGTTTAGAGAGATTTTTGTCCCAGCTGTGCCATCAAACACATTTGAGAACTTGGACAAACTTCTTAATCTCTTTAAACTTTAATTTTATTTTCTGTAAAATGAGAAGATTAAACTCTCATTTACAAATAATCTGTAGGATTCCTTCTAGCTATAAAATTGATAGATATTTATAACATTTTACTTCCTTTATGGCAAAAAGGAATTTTAGAATGCCAAGTTTGGAGCAGAGCTGGGAAATGCTCTATTTTACTACATTCATTTTGTATCATATTTTAAGAAAACTGGACTGCACTACAGAATATCTAATACATTTCTTAGTTAATTTATCTAGAAACTTAATTAACATATTCAGAGATTACCCTCATTCTCTTAGTTTTATGTCAGTTTCCATTTTGTGCTATCTTTTATTTACATACTAAATAATGCTTATCAGTCTATTTTGTAAAATGTCTTGACCTGAAAAGTTTTCCTGTGCTTAACAAGCTCTAAACACAATCAAGTTCTATATTCCTCCTATGTAGCTATAACTACATTCTCTCTGTGCTTTTCTATTGTAGCTGTTTGAGCCTAGAGAAAGGGATGGGTTAAGACAGACCCAAAAAATTTTTTTTAATGAACCTGTACATTTTTACCAGTCTGGAAATAAGATCATAGGCTTCCTTGATGTATAATTTTGTGACTACATTAACTAAAAAGACCACTCTAATTTCTAACACTTTGTTTTCCAAGTCCTCTTCGGAAACGTCGGAAAAGAAGAAAGAAGGAAGAAGAAATGGAAACTCTGGGTAAAGATATAACTCCTATAAATGATGATATTCAAGAGACTAGTATTGCTTAATGGTAAGTATGATAAACTTAGTAGATGGGGAGCTCTTCAGGTGACATTTGCCTGGTGAAGTGGGGTTTAATTGCATCCAGTAAATCATTGATTGGAATTTGATTATGTTTAAAAAATCTAAAAATAAATTGACAATTTTTCCATTGAATCTGAAGCCAGATAAAAGACTTTATCATATCTTTCTTTTGCATGGTACCAGCGATAGAATATAGACTTTTACACAGTTTTTCTGATGCACTTAGATCAGTCTGGTTTCTAGTTCTGTGTGGTTGTGGTGGCTATTTTATATTCTTATAAAATATTATAAGATATTTGATATATTTTTCACTTGGGGACACAAGAAAGATTTTAGTTTAGACATCTCACATTGAAAGGAAATAGCAAAAGCAGTGTTTTGATAATAACCACGTTTGTGGAGCATTTACCACATCCCAAGCACTGTTCGAGGCTCTTTTAAATGTTCCATCATTTGAGATCCGAGCAGGAATCACAAATTCTCTCAGATGATCCAACAAAGACATTTTGATGAAGGGGCTGGGAGGGCAGGGTTGAGGGGACTTATAGGAATATTGAGGCTCCCAGAGTCTAGCAACTACTGGAGGCTGTCCCCCACCTGTGCCTGAAAGAGCAGAAAAACACTTACCTTGCCACTGAGAAGCTGGCTGTGCTCTAGGGCCCACCAGGCAGAAGCTGTAGCTATGGATGGGAATAGTCAAGGTCAGCACCTGAACAAGGAAGGAGGCAGGAGCGGGAGAAGAATATCCCCAGACCTCTTCAGCAGGTACCTTTCACTAGCCAGACCCAACAGGAACTCAGGGGGCAGGGGAGCCCATGTGAAGCAGTCCATAGGTCAGGCTGCAATCTGGGCTCCCCCTGGCGTGCTGAGCAGAGGAAGGCTCCAGGGGACAGACGAAGCATAGCTGGCTGAATCAGGCAGGGCAATTTGGTCTATAATGGCATCAAACTCCATCAAGCTGGTTTAAAATAAAGGAAATGTGCCTCACAAGCACTGGCAGTCCAGAGGAAAGAGACCAGTCTGCTTGTACCAGAGTTCCTATGCAGAGAACTATTATTTCTGCCTTTCTGCTTACCATTCCAAGAGTTGACTTCATCCTTGGCTAAGTCCTCTTAGGTCATAGAAGAAGCTAGCAGCAACCATGGCCACACACTGCCTTGTTTATCCAGCAGGAGAAAGTGGTGGCTTTCCATAGCTTGCCCAACAAAATCTCCTTTTCCAGAAACGCTCAACTGAACAATAGAATACAGTAAATGGTTATCAAGAAATTATAATATTCTTCTAGCTTATTATCAGAATGACATGAATGAATTGAAAACAAAAATGCTGACTCTGGAGGTTTTTGTTTTTGGTGTGTGTGTGTGTGTTTTATGAGATTGCAAGGAGAATACGTGGCTCATGTCCTGAAAAACTTGGAGCTCCTCAAGGGTTTTGGCAAAGCCTTTTTAAAGGGCAGGTGGGAGGTGGGATGGCTGGGTACATGATCAGCTTGTGCACAGTCCTCTGAGTGGCAGATGATGAGGCAGCATGGTGGTGTCATCGGGATTAACATTATCAGTTTTTAGGCCCCAGGAGAAACTTGGGGCTACGTGTTCAGGGTCATCAGGTAGGTGACTTCTTCCACTTGGTGGGAGGTTTTCCCATTGGCAGAATAAGTCAGGAAATTTGCGTCAAATACTATTAATTAGGTACTTGAGAGAGTACATAAAGCAGAGGATATGGGTGAAGGCAGGTCTCAGGAATGCCCCCATAGGGTCTTGCTCGGTTACAATTCCCCCCTTTTCTTATATATTCCTCAATCTTGAGGAGAACGAGTTTTTTTTTGTTTTTGTTTTTGTTTGTTTTTTTTTTTAGTTTTTTATTTTTTAAATTTTAAAATCTTTAATTCTTACATGCATTCCCAAACATGACACCCCCTCCCACCTCCCTCCCCATAACATCTTTCTGGGTCATCCCCATGCACCAGCCCCAAGCATGCTGCATCCTGCGTCAGACATAGACTGGGGATTCAATTCACATGATAGTATACATGTTAGAATGTCATTCTCCCAAATCATGGAGAACGAGTTTTGAAGAAGAAAAGGAATAAAGGTTCAGATAGAGAGGTTAATAATAAACTTGACAGAGGTACCCACAGAGTACCCACAGTTTCCTGCTTGGGTTTTGTGTGTGTGTGTGTGTGTGTGTGTGTGTGGTTTTTTTTTTGGTAATTACATAATAAGTTTCTTTTTAATGGCTTGCTCTTTTCATTTTTTTTTTCTTTTTTTCCTTTTTCCTATAGTCTATGAAGATTACTCCAGGTTGATGGCAAGTTACAAAGTATCTTCTTACTCATTTGAAAATGGACAGAATGGGTCTCAGGAAACAGCTAGCAAAATGAATTTTAAATAATGTATTTACTTTTTGTCCATAATGTTAATTTGTGTTATTTACTATTGTTTTTATAATAATAATAAATAATTTTATTATTATATAGTATTTGGGAAAAGCACCCAGTTAAGCAGGGACATTTTAATAAACTTTCAGTTAAGTTTTGTCACCAAAATTACTAGTCAAACAAAAAAGAAGAGTAGAAAGGAGTTTAGATCTTAGGAATTGCATTAATAATAAAACTACCATTTATCCAACACTTACTATGTGCTAAGAGTTTGAAATACATTATTTCCTTTAATTCTTTCAAAAACCTATGATTCTCATTTCTCACGTATAGAAACAGGCCCTAAGAAACTAAAGGACATTCCCTGGTGGCTCAGATGGTAAAGAATCTGCCTGCAATGCAGGAGACCTGGATTTGATCCCTGGGTCTTGAAGATATCCTGGAGAAGGGAATGGCAACCCACTCCAGTATTATTTACCTGGAGAATCCCATGGACAGAAAAGCCTAGCAGGCTACAGTCCACGGGGTCGCAAAGAGGTGGACACAACGCAAGAAGTTAAATAATATAACCAGATTTTTAGAGTTAGGAGTAGGTGGAGCTGAAATTGGAACCAATATTTAGCCAAGTTCAAAGTTTGCTCTTAACCATCATTTTTGTTCACTGGAGTTGTTGCAACCTAATGCACAATATAACCCAAAACTTTACACTAAACTGTGTTTGTAATGACCGAGGCACTGGTACATTTTCCTGAAGAAACTCAGATTGCAGAGTCCTGGATATATGTTAACTGTTCCATCATGCTTTCTATAGGCTTGACTTTAATTATGTTTCTTTGCTCCTTTGTAAATTCTCAGTGATATACATGCATTCTTACATTTCTAAAGCAAACAGCTTTGTCCCACAGTTAGGAAAATGACAGAGATGGAAAGTAATTGCATGATCATCTTTAAGCTCCAGATAAATGTTTATGCTTGCTAAAGGATAGATAAAGCACTGGAAGAGGCTATTTATCCTGGGGTAAATGGTCAGGGACAGCACAGCAGAGCCCAGGCAGGATGAATAAGGCATATATCCTCATTTTTGTTCTTCTGGGGTTTCCCAGGTGGCGCTAGTGGTAAAGAACCCACCTGCTAATGCAGGTACTTAAGAGACACAATTTCAGTCCCTGGGTTGGGAAGATGCCCTGGAGGAGGGCATGGCAACCTATTCTAGCACTCTTGCCTAGAGAGTCCCATGGACAGAGGAGCCTTGTGGGCTATGGTCCATAGTGTCACAAAGAGTCGGACATAACTGAAGTGACTTAGGACACAAGAAAACAGTACCTGTGATTGCTCTCAGATGAATTTTAGTGCAATCAGATTATGACCATAGTCACCTGTTACTTGGGACCATCTTGCTAGTGCTCCTCCAACTCCATATTACATTTAATGAAGATTCTTTTTAAATCTGAAAAAGTAGAATGCACATTTAGCCAAAATTCCATAAAATATGGAATTTCCTACCTTGGCTAGGTGGATCATTTATAAAAACTGATGGCAGATGTCCTCAAATTACTACAGTTTGGCTGTTGTGCCTATCAGCAAAGCAGCTTTTCCAGAGTCTTTGCAAATTCTAATTTGCAGTGTAGACTCCATGCCTGAAATGAAGCAGAGAATTCAGAGAAAAGGTGAAGTTGTGTATTGCTTTTTAATCACACACCATATTTCAAGTGAGGATGAGGCTATGCTTAAGTATAACACAGAAATATCTCAAGTATTAGTAAGAACTAAGTCAAACAATGACCATCCTTGAAATAGAGTCAATTTCACCTGATTCATGTTGTATACACTCTTTGCAAAAGCTTCCTCTGAGTTTCTTCATGCTTTCTCTCAGTCTTTACTGATACTAAGAGTGCTTGAAACAAACGTTCATTAGAGCATTTAAAATTTTAAAAATGCTATAAATGTTTCTTCTTTCCTTAACCAAGGTTGGTTGACCAATGGAATCTCTCAAGGCAATTCAAGCTTGGAAATTTTGTTTTGATGCTAAAATGTGTCTCTTGAAATTTGGTAGATCTGAACTACGAAGAAAGAGCTTCAAAGATTTTCCTATATTTTTAAAATGTATTTTATAATTTTTTTGCCTATACTGAATGACCTCATTTATGTAAACTGTCAGTATTATCATGTAATAAAATAAATTTATTTTTAAAACAAAGCAAATATCTATTTGCTTAGGAATTTTCTATTGTTACCACACATTATTAATAGAAATAAATTTGAACATTATTGCCTTACAAAACCTTGTGTTTTATAGCAACTATCATGAATACCTTTGAAATAGTTCACTCTGACCATACGTTTTCCTTGGAAACTAAATAATTTGAAAATGTGGTAGACACTTATGAGACTGGCTACTCAGCAGCCTGGCCTTATTTTTTAACCTCACTCCGTGGTGCTAGTGGTAAAGAACCCTCCTGCCAATTCAGGAGACACAAGAGATGTGGGTTTGATTCCTGGTTTGGGAAATCCCCTGGAAAAGGGAATGGCAACCCATTCCAGTACCCTTGCCTGGAGAATCTCATGGACAGGGCAGCCTGGTGGGCTACAGTCCATGGGGTTGCAAAGAGTTGGCCACAGCTGAGCATGAGCACCAGCTGTAATTGGTTGGTCTAAGGTAGGCAATTAATGAAATTGGGCCAATTGGAGTCATTTCCTGGGAACTTGGGAACTTGAAATAAAGTTATCCTTCTTTGGGTTCTTGGAGTATACAGATGTGCAGTTCAAAGCTATTGACAGTCATGTTTTGTTCCATGAGGACCAGTAAAGCTAAGAAACTGGTGAATGGGGAACCAAGGTGAGAGATGAATTTCCTGACAGTCTGAATTCCTGTCCCATGCAATCTCAGAGTTTAGCTTCATTCAGTTCCTGTGTGTAGCCTCCATGAGACCTGTCAGTATCTTTATAATGAATTCCTCCTTCGGCTTAAGCTAGTTCTATTTGAATTTCTATGACTTGGAACCAAGATCTTGATTAACTCCAGTGTATTGTGAGATCGTGGATGACAGTTTCTTAAAGCAGACCTGACGTCCTTTATAAAACAGTACTATCAAATAATGCCTTCAATTAGAGGAGCATTTCTAGCAATGATATTCCATTTATCACCGTATAGTCATTCAGGATAATGATTGCAGGGGAGCGTGGAGACTGAGTAGACAGTCCAGCAAGCACTGATTGGGCATCTCCTGTAATTCTAGGCACTGTACCACCCACTGCGACAAATGCTAAGAAGGAATAGGACCTGGTCCCTTGGACAGTCTGCAATTAACTGGGAGGATATAGCTACTCAGTGATAATTTCAATACAGTTTGGCGGTCTAAGGTATTATGGGATTTGGCTCAGGTATTATGGGATCAGAGAGGAGGATGACTTAGCCAGTTGAGAAGGAATCATGGAAGATTCTGGAGGGAAATTACATCTGAACTAATGCCTGGCTCTGAGAATAAAGGTCTTTACCCCATATCCCAGGTAAGGCCAGATAGTTCTTGGATCCTTAACAAATTCTACAGAATTTCTTGGAAAGCCTTAGCAGTGGAGGGACTAGTGGGTGTTACTATGAGAGAATATGAGAAGAGAAAGAATGAAGGCTTGATGCCTTGTTTCAGGATGTCCTGTAAATGACAGGGTAAAGTATATGGGCATGTGAGCTAAGATGTTTCTGCTTCCAATACTGTTATAGCAATGAGCTGAGATAGAGAGCTTTTGATTTGCTTCCTGAAGTGGATTATTTCCACTCTATATTATTGCCCATGGTGTTACATAAAGAGTAGAGTAAAATGCTCTGGGTCAAATAACCTATTATTTGGAAAAGGCCAAGGTTTGTGCCAAATTTTATGAAGGAAGACTAGGACACATTTTAGTGCCCATGGTTTTAAGACCAAGCTATTGCCTTAATGAAACCTTCATTTTAATATAGTCTGCATACACTACATTATGAGAACCTAAATATATTGGGGCATTGCTGTCATTCATTCACTCAAAAATATTCGTTAAGTACCTACTAAGTGCCAAGTACCTTGGGTCCTGGGACCTCATCAGTGGACAAACAGTGACCTCAGGGTCACGAGCTTATGTTGTAGTGGATATAATCCTTCACAGCACTGAGTTTAAAACAGGGCTTTTCCAAGAAGTTATGTTATCCAGAGGACACTGTCAGACTTTCAACCTATACCACTGTCTTGGAGCATGAAACTCAAGATGAGCATTCCCAGAACTCAGTATATGGTGAGAGAAAGTTTTCTTTCCACCCCCAAGTAATTTACGTATTTTAATAATAACTATCGAGCAAAAGAAAAAAAAAGTTTATGTTTTTTCAGTGCAAGAATCTTGGTTTATACAATATTTTTGTTATGATTGATGAATATGGATCCTACATTCGGTCATCTGTTCTTCAAAGACTCTTCTATGCCTCAAAGTATTTTTCTGCAAAGAAACCTGTTCCCATGTGACCTGCTTTGGCATTTGAGCACCGACACTGGAACATAACTTGCGAATAGTCTATTCCTGTCTCTTTGCTAATGTGACTGGATCCTGAGAGTGTGTATCTTATAATAACATCTAGTTTGCACTTTTGCAAGTCCATTCAACCTTGCGACTGTCAGCTTTTGGTGTCTGAAGTAGTCTGAAATTCTGTATTAGCTAAATAAATGATATAACTCTAAAAACAAAATCAGCAATTATTTTTCAAGAGATAAATTATGTTTGCACTATTGGAAATTTCAAAATGTGGGTATCTAGGAACATTTATACAACAATTACAGCCAGTACTTGCATTACAAAGGAAATGTTAGTTCAATGTGTTTCTGAGGACATTTTCTTCCACTTTTTCTTATTCTTACTTGACTTTCAGTTACCAGGAAAAAAGTGCAACAGAAGTACTTCAGTAGGTGTTTTCCCTCTTCTCCTTTTTCAGCTTATTTAAGTAAAAAACAACAACAACAAAAAAAAAACAGAACTTCACAGATACAGAACTCAGTGTTACTTGCTGCAGAAAGTGTAATTATTCTTGTATGGTGTGTGCAGAATATAAAATATTTTGAAGCTCTGTGATCCAAGCTGGATGAAAACCTTTTCATATGCTGGTTTTAGAAAGAAGTGAGAGAGAACCTTTTTCTGACTTGCTCTATAAAGCCGTTTTTATATTACTGCCATGTGTAAACTAATTTTAATAAAGCTGTTTCTAGCATTTCTTTTTTTAATACCCTGGGAACATTTGTTTACTCAATGATCCAGAACTAGCAACTCTAAAAAAATAATTTGCACAGTGCTTTTTGTTTGTTGGTTGGTCTTGTTTTACTCCTGAAGATAACCTGGTCTTGCATTGTGTACAGTCCCCCTCTGTCTCATAGCTTCAACTGCACACCAAAGTATCTGAACTCTAATCAACCAGTGGTCCTGATCATTCTGTAAATGGCATAGGGTTGAGAGAAACTTGCTTCTGAACTATTATAACATAAAGGTTCTGAGCACAAGATCATAATTCAGACAGATTTGGGCTTCAATTCCAGGTAAATTACTATGAACCCCTGGGCAAGTTACTTAACCTTACTAATGTTTTCATCAGCAAAGTGAAAAAAAAAATATGGTGGGCTGAGAGAATTAGATGAGACCATGCCAGTAACATGCTTAGCCTAGCACTTGGAATATTTTTAGTATTCTCTAGGTAAAGGTTCAAGTAATATCAGTTATTATTAGAAAGATCAATAATACTAAGGATGATGGTGGTGATGATACTGATGTTCTCTGATCACCCTTATGGAAAACAAGGAATTCTTTTCTGAACTTAAATTGCTGCACTGATAAAGTAAAAGCTCTCTGTATTTTTAAGAGTTCATGATCCCCAGGAATGTCAGTCTACTCTTGTCTGAACAAGCCATGTTTAGGTAAAGATTCCAACTCAGTGACTGGCCCTATGCAACTGCTCATTTCTCTCCCTGTATTCTTCCTCTCTCCCTTCCCTGTTTCTTCCTTGAAAGTACCCAATGAGAAGAATTAAGGAAGAATTATTACAATGCTATTGAAAGTAATGAAAGGGCCAATAATTTTTAAACTATGTTGAGTTAAGCTTGTTATTTTTGGAACTGGGGTTGAACTTTAACCACTTATAAGCTCAACATTACTTGAATTGAGTAAAGTTTGAGCCCGGGCCTGGGAATAACCTCTTCTATTGATTATCCACCATGTTCTTGCACAGTAAGAATTATCATGCACATTTATACAAGTATGAACTTAAGGCTCAGGAAGCTTTAGTCCCCTGTCAGACCACATTGCTAGTAAATCATTGTCACTTGCTTCTTAGGTATATTCCTTGCTTTCCATAAGAGTGCTCAGAAAACACCAGAATCATCACCACGATAATCCTTAATATTATTGATCTTTCTAATAATAACTAATATTACTTGAAATTTTACCTGCATGTATGTGTGCTAAATTGCTTCAGTTGTGTCCAACTCTTGAGACTCTATGGACTATAGCCTGACAGGCTCCTCTGTCCATGAAATTCTCCAGGCAAGAATACTGAAGTGGGTTTCCATGCCCTCCTCCAGGGGATCTTCCCAATCCAGTTACTGAACCCATGCCTTCTATGGCTCCTGCCTTGCAGGAGGGTTCTTTATCACCGAGCCACCAGGGAAACCTGAACCTTTACCTAGAGAATGCTTAAAATATTCCAGTCTCTAGACTAAACATTTTGCTGGCACTATCTTGGTATCTCAGACTCTGCAATAAAAGTACAACTGAAATTATCTACCTTCCAAAAGGAAAGAAATAGAAATTTGTTCTAGAGTCTGCCAATTAGCTCAATAAATTCCCCCTAAGACTATGTGGCTGACAAAACTTTGAGACATTTTAAAAAGTGAAAACTGAACAGGAATAAAATAAGAGGGTTCTTCAACAACCAGCTGAATATGTTTATTTATTTTTAAAATTCAGCATCTCAGCCAGGTTGAATAGGCTTAGCTGACTTTTCTTAAACCTGTTAAAATATCTGGAAATAAGAAAGGACATTGACTAAAACACAGATAGGTTGAGCAACAGGGCATGCATACTAACTCAAGGCATGCACATAACACTCTTACTGGAGAGTACTTAATTTGATAGGATAAAATAATTCTTTGAGTCACAAAAGATATGAGGAAATAAGGAGCCTGTAAAGTATTTGCCTATTCCAGAAGCTTTTGCAAATAATGAAGTATAATACAAACAGTTTTAATTTAAAAACATTTTTCGGATACCCCAAATTGACTCCACATTGCTCGAGTGCTTTGAATCAATGGAACTTAATTAATTTAAACCTCACCCGTCTAGAATTTGTCACTGATTAGGCATGGACTAGGCAGATATTTACCTTCATGAAAATGAAGAAACAGTTATTTCAAAACAACATTCAGTAGATGTCAATGTTATAAACCCTTCCAGTACATTGAAAATGTTATTTCAGCAGCAAAACTTTTTTTCATAGTGATATCATCACCTCACGTGACATCAGTACATGTTTAAAATCAAACTTGTCATTTTTATAAACTACCTTCAGATCCTAATCCAACTGGTTAAATATTACCAGAAGCGGACAACAGGAATGTGCATAAAGTATTGTTAAGTGCAGGGAGAGTAGAAAGGAGAACAACATACAGTGTATTTCTTTCAAACAGGAGAAAAGACATATTCACAGTTATAATAAAAAGCCAAATAAGTTCTATTTATTCATCTAGTGAATATTCAGCACAGTTATATGCATAGCATGGTGCCAAGAGATCAGGATAAAAGAATGAATTAGACTTAGCCTCGTCCTACAGAATTTTACTCTCTAGCAGCCAAGAGGAAAGTTTTATACCTACAAAAAAATGCCTTGCCAGTATGGACTAGGGATTTAGGCATTAGGGAAGACTTCTCAGAAGAGGTGGTATTTATCTAGGGCTGGAAGAATGAGTGGGATGCAGAAGACAGAAATTTGAGTGCCTGGCTTAGTGCAGATGACAGCGTCAGGGAATCCATGATTGATTAAGGAGGGGAGAATATGCTTCTTTAAATGCTCTGACATAATGTTTGTATGGATGATGGTGATGAACAGGACAAGTGTACTTCCAACCAAAAGGAATATCTGCTTCCAAATGGAATGTATGCTTCCCAATGGGCCAAATGTTCTTTAGGATGTCTATGGTCAATGGGTGTGTGGTACCCATTTCATACCATATGGAGTATACCACAAATCAAAGGCACTGTGTCCATTGTCAAGAGTACAATGAGTTTTCAGCAGTGATATACTAGATTATTTGACAGTGGCATATTGAGTGAGTGAGTGAAGTCGCTCAGTCATGTCCAACTCTTTGCGACCCCGTGGACTGCAGCCCACCAGGCTCCTCCGTCCATGGGATTCTCCAGGCAAGAACACTGGAGTGGGTGACATATTGAGGCCTGGGGCAAAAGGAAAAATGTGAGTCCTTATATACACTTATCAAAACATCCTCTTACATTTTGAATCAAGAAAAAAAAGTATAATGAAAACTCTGTAATAACAAAGCATGACTATACATGTGAATATACATGACTAATCGATAAAGATCTGCATTGCACGCTCTGTTCACAGCCTCTCCTCAGTGCTCATGAACTTGTCCTGCTGGGGACCTGATGGCAGCAGGCCTGGAACTGCAGGCTGACTGAAGGCAGAGTGTTTCTGTTGCAAAATAATGCAAGGTTGTAAAATAAATAACCATTGTTTGTTGGTCTTTAATTGTAATTTAAATAGTTTATTCATTGTGGATTTTTTTGCGTGAATTTTGATTTAAAAAAATCACATTGCACATTATTTATCTTCATTGTCTGTTCATTAGCACCTCCTTTAATTTTGGTCTAGAGCAAGTGCCAGGCTCGCTCCCCTCATGCTAATGCCAGAGCTGGTTATTGACAAAAGGAAGAAGAAACTAAACGCAGCAGTTCTCCATGCAGCTTTTCATAAAAAAACGACTACAAATCTCCTCTACAACTTAGTGAATTTTACATTTCATTATTCCCAGTATCACTCTAGAGATTTAACAGATCTTTAGATTGAGTTTAAATGTGAACTCTTCCTTGCTAGTGAAAGGTCTTTGGACAGTTCAGTTGAGTTGCTCAGTCGTGTCCGGCTCTTTGCGACCCCATGAATCGCAGCACACCAGGCCTCCCTGTCCATCACCATCTCCAGGAGTTCACTCAGACTCACATCCATTGAGTCCGTGATGCCATTCAGCCATTTCATCCTGGGTCGTCCCCTTCTCCTGCCCCCAATCCCTCCCAGCATCAGAGTCTTTTCCAATGAGTCAACTCTTCGCACAAGTTGGACAAAGTACTGGAGCTTCAGCTTTAGCATCATTTCTTCCAAAGAAATCCCAGGGTTGATCTCCTTCAGAATGGACTGGCTGGATCTTCTTGCAGTCCAAGGGACTCTCAAGAGTCTTCTCCAACACCACAGTTCAAAAGCATCAATTCTTCGTCGCTCAGCCTTCACAGTCCAACTCTCACATCCATACACGACCACAGGAAAAACCATAGCCTTGACTAGACGGACCTTTGTTGGCAAAGTAATGTCTCTGTTTTTGAATATACTATCTAATTTGCAAATCATATACATTCCTTGGGCTTCCTGGGTGGCCCAGTAGTAAAGAATATACTTGCAATGCAGGAGACATAGGAAACCCAGGTTCAATCCCCAGGTTGGGGAAGATCCGCTGGAGGAGAAAATGGAAACTCACTCCAGTATTCATGTCTGGGAAATCCTATGGGCAGAGGAGCCTAGTGGGCTGCAGTCCATAGGGTTGCAAAGAGTCAGACACGGCTGAGCAACTGAGCATGCATGCTCACACAGTTCTTAATCTGTAAATTTGATACAGTGATACCCGTTACACCACATGTTGGTGGCAAGCATAATTGAAACACTGTTCATGAAAACTTCTGGCCAGAGCTGGCTTTATGGGCATTTGACCTGTGCAACACACTGGACCTTGTTCTAAGAATGGCTCCACACAAGTGCTTGGTACTTTCATTGGGCACCAGAACCCACAAATTATGTAGCTGGTCATAGTAATGGCAAAGTATCCATTCATCTACCGTGATGGATCTTGTTATATTGCAGTTGATTTGTGGACACGTGTGTGTGTGTGTGCTCAGTCGTGTCCGACCTTTTGCCACCCCACAGATTGTAGCCTGCCAGGCTCCCCTGTCTATGGGATTTCCCAGGCAAGAATACTGGAGTGAATTGCCATTTCCTCCTCCAGGGTATCTTCTCTACCCAGGTATTGAACCTCCCTACCTCCTGCATTGCATGAGGATTCTTTTCCTGCTGAGCCATCAGGGAAGCCCTGATTTGTGCACACGTGCATATTTAGTGATTCTTGCCCTGTGCTTAGCCCATGAGGATATGTCGGTTTAAAGAAAAAACTTTGTTAGTTATGGCCTATATCTCCTGTTTAGGAAAACCAGAATGGAATGGAAAGATACCAGAGACAACTGGGAGGTGACTTTAAATATAATTGTACTTTGGAGAAAACAAACTTCCTTCCCTCTTTTTGAATTGTCCCAACACTGGAGATACACCCAGTCAAGGAAGGAGGTCCCCAGTCCCTCAGAGTTATGTTACCATCCATTAGAAGCAGGGTCTTCCCTGCCCACGTTAAACTGGTCGGCTCTAAGGCAAGTATCTCCTTCAGCACCTGCATGCCTCAGTCAGGGACAACCTTCTGTAGCTCTCAGATCATGTCCTGTCCGTAAGGCATCCATTCGTCAGCATCTTCTGGAGTATCTGAATCACCAAGGGGGTCATGTTTCACAATTAGCCCCTCTTCCATGAACATTTCCCAGCAACTGGGCTGCTTTCACCATTTCAACACCTTAATATGAAAGGTCTGTTTCTTTTTAAATTTTTATTAAGCAATAAAATTGAATGGAATCAAGACGCAAAGTCTGGCTGATGATTTCATTGGTCTGATCCCTCCTTCCTCTAGCAACTTTTTTCAGTGGTCAAACAAAAGCTGATAATCTTCTGACCCAAAAAAACCCAAAGGTTTAGGATCACAAAGTCCTGCCTATTCCTGAGAGGGAAGAGAAATATATTTGAGCAATTTCTAGCAGCACACTCATTCACTCTGGGTTAACAATGTGATTTTACTTCCCAGTGGATCACCCAATGCCATCCTCAGTAAGTCATTCTTCCCCATAGATGAAGCAGAGGGCATTAAGTACAGTGTAAAGAGCTATTACGTGGAAGGTTTTTAAAATGATTTATCTGTATATTGCAAAAGGATTACCACAATAAGTTAACATCTATCATCTCACATAGTTACAAAAACATTTTTCTTGTGATTAGAACTTTTAAATTCTACTGTCTTAGCAATTTTCAAAAATATAATACAATATTATTAACTATAGTCACCTTGGTAAATATTACATTCCCAGGACTTATTCATTTTATAATTGGAAGTTTCTACCTGTGACCACCTTTAGCCATTTCTTATTTTCTAATATTTTTATATCTTTGGAGTGTGTCTTTAGCTTCCTATTGAAAGGTTCAGGCTGAGATCAAACTAACCCTTTTCCTTCTGGGTCGTTGTCTGTGTGGAGATGCTCTGGAATGACCTCAGTAGTCCACCCTGAAGAGGAGACCAGTCAGCCTGTGACCAGAAAACACAGGGTTACTCATTCTCTCCCTGTTCCAAGTGCTGCCTCACACACTTTTCCTCAAAGCAGTCTGTGTTGAACACCCTCTATGGTGCACCCATTTCATCTCTGAAGAGATTTCTGTGATTATTCGGAAACTATCCAGTTTAAGAACAGGTAGTAAGGAATTTGGACCCAATCAGTGTCATGCTGGGCCTTCAGAGGAACTCCTATCCCCTAATTCTTCCTTTCCACTCCTCCTCCACCCGCCTCACAGTATTCTTCTTTCAAGTACTCTCTCTCTTCCCCATTTTCTAGGATATAATTCCTCTTTCCTAATCAAAGCCCAGGGCAATTTACAAAATCATTGTAATTCTTTTCAAAGTAGCAAGGGCATTTCTCAAAAAACTAGAGCAAATGATTTTAAAATTTGTATAGAGGCACAAAGGACCCTGAATAACCAAGGCAGTTTTGAGAAAGAAGAACAGAACTTTAGGAGTCATTGTCCCTGATTTTGGACTATGCTACAAAGATATAGTAATCAAAACAGCAAGGTTCTGGCAGAAAAACAGACCCATAGATCAATGAAACAGAATAGAGAGCCCAGAAATAAACCCATGCATTTATGGTCAATTAATCTATGACAAGGGAGGCGAGAATATACAATGGAGAAAAGTCAGTCTCTTTAATAAGTGATGCTGGGAAAACGGGGTAGCTACATGTAAAAGGATGAAGTTGAAACATTCTCTGCTGCTAAGTCACTTCAGTTGTGTCCGACTCTGTGTGATCCCATAGATGGCAGCCCACCAGGCTCCCCTGTCCCTGGGATTCTCCAGGCAAGAACACTAGAGTGGGTTGCCATTTCCTTCTCCAATGCATGAAAGTGAAAAGTGAAAGGGAAGTTGCTCAGTCGTGTCCAGCTCTTCGTGACCCCATGACTATAGCCTACAAGGCTCCTCTGTTCATGGGATTTTCCAGGCAAGAGTACTGGAGTGGGGTGTCATTGCCTTCTCCAGAAACATTCTCTAACCACATACAAATATGAACTAAAAAATGGATTAAAGACCTAGATGTAAAACTGGAAATCATAAAATTCTTGGAAGAAAACATAGGCAGAATTATCTTTGACATTAATCATAGCAGTGACTTTTTTGATTTGGGTCCAAAGGAAATAAAAGTAAAAATAAACAAATGAGTCCTAATTAAACTTAAACTTTTCACAACAAAGGGAACCATAGAAAAAACAGACAAACTGCTGAATGGGAGAAAATACTTATAAATAATATGCCTGATAAAGGGTTAATATACAAAATTTATAAGTGACTCATACAGCTCAACATCAAGAAAACAAACAATTCAATTAAAACATGGGCAGAAGACCTGAAGAGACAGTTTTCCAAAGAAGAAATGCAGAAGTAGGTATGGGAAAAGATGCTCAACATCATTAATAATCAGAGAAATGCAAATTTAAACCACAATGAGATATCACTTCACACCTGTTAGAGTAGTAATCATCAAAAAGAACACAAATAACAAATGTTGATGAGAATGTAACTTGGTGCAGCCACTGTGGGAAAGAGTATAAAAGTTTCTCAGAAACTAAGAATGGAACTGCCATGTGACCCAGTGGTTCAACTCCAGGGAATATATGCAAGGAAAATGAGAATGCTAATTTGAGAGGATACATATATCCCAATGTTCATAGCAACACTATTTACAATAGGCAAGATATGGGAACAATGTGTGTCCATCAACAGATGAATTGATAAAGACAATGTGATGTATAATATATAATGGAATTCTACTCAGCTATAAAGGACTTCCCTGGTGGCTCAGTGGTAAAGAATCCACCTGCCAATGCAGGAGATGTGGGTTTGATCCCCTGGAGAAGGAAATGGCAACTCACTCCAATATTCTTGCCCAGGAAATCCCATGGACAGAGGATCCTGGTGCACTATATAGTCCATGGGGCCACAAAGAGTCAGACACAACTGAGCAACTGAACATGCACACACTCAGCTATAAAAAAGAATGAAATTTTGCCACTTGCAGCAACATGGTTAGACTGGGAAGGCAGTATGCTGGGTGCAATGGGTCAGACAGAGAAAGACAAATGCTGTGGGATATCTCTTATATGTGGACTCTAAAGGGTAAATCAAAATGGTGAATATATCAAAAGAGAAACAGACTCACCAATGTGGAGAGCACACTAGTGGTTGCTAAGATGGGGAAGGAAGAAGGGAGGAGCAGGAAAGAGGGAATTGGGAGGGGCAGACTATTATATATGGAATAAATAAGCTACAGGGATGTGTTTTGCAGCACGGGATGTATAACCAACATTTTGTGGTCATTGTATGTGGAATGTAACCTTTGAAAGTTGTGAATTGTTGTGATGTACACCTGGAATTTACATAGTCTTGTGCATCAACTATACATCAAAAAAAAAAAAAAAGACCAAAAAGTCCCATTTATGAATTTAACAAAACAAAAATCCAACAAACAAAATAAGTCTCCTCAGGTCCCTCTGTGGTCTGGCAAGTTTAGCAGTATTATCCACTGAATACCTGTGTCTTTTCACAAAAAAAAAAAAAAAATATTCTGGGCTTTGTCTCAGCGTCTGTTGGCTTCTTTCCTGCCCCCTCCCTAGACAAGGAGGAGAAATATGAAGGGCTTCCAACATTCCCCTGTTAAACATCTAGCAAAGCAGACCTTACCAGTAGAAGCAATGCCCCTTCGCCAGGCCCCTCCAAGACAGTATCCCTTTTATCAATAAGTTTATCACTCCATTTCTTGAAGACTCGTAACGTGGCATTATTTTGCTGAGCAAACATTTCTGCCTCCCATTCCCATCCCCTTAGTTATATCACCAAGCATTTTCTCTTAAATAAAGAGCATCTAGGGAAAGGGGCTGGGGAGGTAGAGCCCACTTCACTACAGGGCTTTAGGTAAGGTTCATATTTCAGGGGGCATATTTCATGGATGGAAGATCAACATGTGAGAGGGAAAGGGGAAGGATTGCTCTTGAAGGCGACAACAATTACAAATAAGATCACATAGATCACATAGATAAATGTGGTGCACAATTGGCAAAGGCTATGTGCACAAGGTTGCCAGATAAGAGAAAGACATTCAGTCAAATGTGAGTTTCAGATAATCACCAAATAGCATTTTCATATCACTATGTTCCAAACATTGCCATTTAACTGAGCATCCTGTATTTTTTCTTTTCTAAATCTGGCCACCCTAGAATGAAGAGTGGATCGTGGGGTGTTGAGGGAAATATACTTGAAGATGAGGCTGTCAGGTAGGGGAAGGGCAAGATCACAGTGGCTTGATATGTCATGCTAAGTATTATTGGATTTCGCTGGATGGGAAAGACAAAAGGCTTCGAGCAGACAAGTGACATGGAAATACATATCATTTAGAGAGAGAGTTCTGTAGGCTTGTGAGCAATAAATTGGAAACCTGAGCGACATAAGGCCGAAGAAATGACAGGAACTAGAAATGGAAGGCATAAATATAAAGTCTGTGAAATACTTAGGACATTTTGGTGAGAGAATGAACATGACCTTTGTGACCTGTTGAATTTGGAATGTGTAAGAGTAGAGAGTGAGAAAGAAGACTGACATCATAGCTCTTCACTGATGACCTGGCAGGTCTTGGTATGATTGGGATATGGATCGGAGGAGGAGGGGCAAGGCGTGGGGGAGGTTTTGTGAGGTAGTAAACATAATGAGCTCGGTTTCCAAAAATGAGATTTTGAGGACTCTGGGAGCATCTTTGCAGAGAACTCAGCAAGCAATTGGGAATGTAGAGCTGGAGGTCAAGGAAAGTCTAGGTCAAGAAAAAGACGAGCCTTGAGCAGGGGAAAGACATAAGGAAGTCATAGCCTCACGAAGAAGCATCTATAAGTACTGGAGATGGACAAAGAAGCACAGATGTGGAGGTCATAAGGGGAAGCTGGGAGAATCTGCAGCATATTAATGTGCAGTAATAACATGCACGTGGAGATGGAGCAACAAGGGGTAAAACTGAGATCATACTTCAAAAGAAAACAATTGGGGCCTGACATTAAATACAGTTGGGAACAAATGAGAAAGAAAAGGAGGAGACAGGTGCAGCTGATGCTGTGAACAAGGGAGATTAGAACACAAACATGCCGGGTGCATGACAGCAAGAGCCAGGCGAGGTGGGAGCTGACTTTAGGGAGAGAAGGCAAGTTCTGCTGTACATTGATTGGGTTGCAAGCTGTCTATAGAACATCCGAGTTAAGATGTCTTGCTAGTGGTTGCAATGTCTAAATCATACACAGGAGCTGAAAATAAAGATTTTGCAAGGGGGCGAAAGCGCTGTAAGTGGATGGTATTTCACCATAAATGTAGAGCAAGCGTCTTAGCCCTCAGAGATATTATGAAATCTTTGAAAAGAAATGAAAATTTGTGTTACAGTACAAAAAAAAATGCAATTCACACTCCAAATTGGCTGTTCCAGGAAAAAAAAAATCTCACAAATTAATTCAGTCCATTACTGATGATTTTTTTTCTCTTGAGTGCTCATATGCTAGGAAGTGGGAAAACAAGCTAATGAAACAACCAATCTGGTTTAAACTCAGTCCAATTGTATAATGTAAACAGTTTCTTCCAGAAACTTTCTGCATCGCTCAGAATACAAAACAGGCTTTCAGAGAACTGCCATCTCTTCTTGTTTCTTTCACAAAGTTGGTGTGCAGTGGGCAAGGAAAGGGACTTTGGCCCCACATAGATCCTTGGGTTGTTCTGGCAGAAATACCCAGGGCTGTTGGGGGGATGTCCCTTGGCCTGACTGTGATATATTCTACCAGCCTTGGATGCTGTATTCCTGTGAAGGCGATCACATGTTCCTATCTGATGGCCCTGTTATGATCCCAGGGAGCAGCAACCATCCTGTTCATGATGATTTGACTTCTCATATCTCTTGCTTCTACCCCTCACCCTCCACCTGGCCTCTGATCGGATGGTCCATCACAGTCTCCATAAAGTTACCTACTCTACTGCAGCAGGCCACATGGCTCAGTGACTAGCTCTCAACTCAGCATCCAGACCACAAGGAAACTGATGCCTGCAGGGAAACTGAGATTCCTTGTTGGCAGTAGCTGACTATCATGGACACGGAAGACGGGGCAGGCTGGTGTCCTCAGTGAGGCAAAAAGAGAAAAGTAAAATGAATACCCCTCCCCCATACATACTCACATGCATTTTCCTATATTGGAGGTCTTTAGGTTTATCAGACCCTCAAAGTGATCTACTACACCATCAAGTATTAACAACTTTCATAGAAATGAAGGTGGAAAAGTTTGGGTAAAGTCTTAAAACCAATTGAGAAGAAAAAAGGTCCAGCCTTGGAACAGAAAGAAAGGCCAGAGTTGGGAAGAAAACAAAGAAAGTGCATTGGGAAGAAACCCAAAGGGAAAGAGGAAGGAAATAAACAGGAGCAGGTGATCTGTGGTGGCATACGCTTAAGGATGAAACTAAGGAAAAGTCGGAGGTTTTGATCTGTTTTCTAGATAATATAGAAAGTTGTAATTTTTACCCTTTTGCAGACAAGACCTTTTGGAGTAAAGCTCTTAGTGTGTGTATTTAGTCATTCAGTCATGTCCGACTCTTTGTGACCTTATGGACTGTAGCTGACCAGGCTCCTCTGTCCATGGGATTCTCCAAGCAAGAATACTGGAGTGGGTTGCCATGCCCTCCTCCAGGGGATCTTCCTGACCTAGAGACTGAACCTGTGTCTCTTATGTCTCCTGCATTGGCAGGTGGGCTTTTTACCGCTAGCACCACCTGTGAAGCCCAGTGGGACAGTGACGACTCCCAAAAGCATCAACTTCCTTTTGCTTTAGTTATTGAAATCAATAGAATTGAATTATTAATACTGTTTCCCGGAAAGTTAATGCCAAGACAGGAATATCTTGGTGTTTTATTTTCCCTTCACCTAAAAACAGACTTTAAGGTGAGCACTTGGCCACAACTGTTTATTTGGGAACTATTAATAGTTCTAGGATATACAAGTGAGAAAGTGGGAAAAAAATGAGGTAGAGAAATGAAAGAAGCTTCAGAAGGGCATGTTGGTGAGAGAATTTCTGTTGTGGACAGTGAGATTAATCCCATTTGGATCTATGAAGGAACCATGTGGAGTGCCCCTCAGAAGTGTCCCATGAAGACTTGGGTTGAGATGGCGTTTCTGTCTACGGACATCTTTGTTACTTGGTTGAGGGTTAAATCCCTTGTACTTTGGGGTGGTCCTGCTCACAGGTAGAGAAATCTCCTGTGCTGCTGGAGAAAGCCTTCAGGCAGAGAAGCAGATACTTGGAGGCATGTGATGTGGGAAGGTAGTGTTTCTATGTCTGTGGAAATGTTGTTCAGGTGGTGGTGGCTTGGGTACATGACTTTCCAGCAATCCTGCCAGCCTCTCTCTTATGTTTCACTGCAGTGACAGGGGTAGAAGTCAGGGGACAGAAGGATGAGAGAGAGGGAGAGAGGAGTGGATGGAAACAAGACACCCTGAGTATGAAGACAAGCAGTGGAAGTGGCTAGAAATGAGCTAGGGTCCTTGGAGAAGATCCCCACACCATTCTTGTGTTTATTCTCTCCTTTTTCCCTGCCACCCTCCTGCTCATCTTCTCTCCTTCTCCCACTTCTTCTGTTTCTTCTTATAATTGATTTGAACTTAGCTCATCTTTCAGATAATGCCTACCACAAAGTTGAAACACTTAAACATCAGCTATTTTTAAAGACTTTAGCTTAAAGTATTCCCACACACACACAAAAAGATTCTTTCTTTAAAATGACCTCTCTCTAGACTTTCCTGCCCTCCAGGCTGAGCAAAAGCAATCATCTGGCTTCAGCAAATACACACGGAGAATTGCCCAATAAATACAGGTTGGCATGGAAACCAAACCAAAGGAGAATAGAGAGATAAGGCTGAATATTAAGGATTTGGTTGGCCTACATGACATTTCTTTCTTTCTTTCTTTTTTCAATTATCTGGGCTATGAATATGGGAACTACAGTTCACAGTTCCCTTTCAGAGATATACCAGGTGAATCCTAAAGCCATCCCTAACCTTGGTTTCTGTGCAATTTAGTTCTTTTACACCAGCCCTTCCTCTACCTCCTTTTCTCAGGGGCAAGTGGAAGAGCAATTGCAAAAGACCTCTGCTGGCAGCATGTGTTGGTGGGAGTGGTACCACGGATTTGGAGTCAGACAGACTTGGGCATGCATCTCAACATCTTGGCAATATTATTCCATCAGCATTTTGACACTGGAGACTCTTACTACCTAAGGGTATCTTGACAATTTATTCTTCAAGTTGAAATGCTCTCATTTTGTTTTAAAAATATGAAGAGTCTTTCAAGGACCAGTGCATTTTTCTCTGCACATCTTATTTCTCATACTCAAATCTGAGACTTCTTTCCTGTTAATAAGCATAATTTGCTTAGTGCTATGGTTAAAATATTCTGCACAAAGTAATTCAGAGTGCCTAGAATTCTCACCTATTTCTCCACAGCTCAGAAACTTCTCAGGAAAATCTTCACTGAAAGGACCAACGGACAATATTATCAATGGTAATATTATTATCTCGATTAGCCCAAGGCTGTTTCTTGAGGTTCTAAGAAAGCAGTTCTTACTGGAGTTTAGGGAAGCATCACGGAGCAAGGCTGGAACCAGAAATTATGTTTTTGGATTTCAAACCATGGAATTTTTTTAGCTAAATGAACTTGGGCATGTACTTAACACTTTTCTAGTCTCAACTTTCTTATAAATCATAGAATAATTTCTAAATACCTAATTGGACTCTTTCAGGGTTTCTTTGTTTCTAATATAAGCTAACATTCATATAATGCATATCATATGTCAGAAATTGTTCTAATGCTTCATCTAAAAATCGTGGAATTCTCCCAGCATTCCTATGTGCAAATACTTAAGTGTTTTCCTGCAAAGGAGGCTGAAGAACACAAGGTGAATGTCTTGCCCAGGATCACACAACTAGTTAAGCAGTAAATTCAGGATCTCATGCAGGAGGTCAGGCTCCAGACTGTTATCATCCCTGAAAAATAGTTGTGAAGTACTTACTAGTAATTTCCTACTTGTAGTATCAAGCCCTTTACAAATAAAATCTAATTTATTTCTATTTGTTCTTACAGCTTTGAGAACTCTATGTTTAGGTACTATTGCCTAGGTGTGGAGAAAGAATTGGGCTTCCCAGGTGGCTCAGTGGTAAAGAATCTGCCTGCCAGTGAAGGAGCCACAGGACATGTGGGTTTGATCCCTGGGTTGGGAAGATCCCCTGAAAGAGGGCATGGCAACCCACTCCAGTATTCTTGCTGGGATAATCCCATGGACATAGGAGCCTGGCAACCAACAGTCCCCGGGGTTGCAGAGTCAGACAGGACTGAAGCAACTGAACATGCGCACATGTAGAAGGAATTAGGTTCCGAATCTGAGCTCAAGGAACTTGCCTGTGGTCTTTTGATTCATTGTTGTTGCTATTCAGTCGCTCAGTCATGTCTGACTCTTTGCGACTCCAAGCTCTGCAGCACACCAGGCTTCACTGTCCTTCACTACCTCCCAGAGCTTGCTCAAACTCATGTCAGCTGAGTCTGTGAAGCCGTCCAACCATCTCATCCTCTGTTGTCCCTTTCTCCTCCTGCCTTCAATCTTTCCAAGCATCAGGGTCTTTTCCAGTGAGTCGGCTCTTCAGGTAATGTGGCCAAAGTATTGGAGCTTCAGCATCAATCCTTCTAATGAATATTCAGGATTGATTTCCTTTAGAATTGACTGGCTTGATCTGCTTGCAATCCAAGGGACTCTCAAGGGTCTTCTCCAACACCAGTTCAAAACCATGATTCATATTCAGAAACTATTTCTTTTGCTTATAATATTCTACTTTTACTGCTTACTCTTTTCTGTGCCAAGTATAATTGTCATCATCCTTCAAGTCTCAATTTAAACATTGCTTCTTCAAGTAGTCTGTGCTGAAACCTTACACTAGGTGAAGAGATGATAATTTGAAATTAAAATAAAAATTAGCTAAGTTCCCAAATTTTTATAAGTAGGAAGGAAGCAGTCTGAGAAAGCTACTTAGTTGCAAATATGTAATTTCATATGGAAAATGAAGGGCATTTCAGATGACTAGGGGAATGTGTAGGGAGTGGAAACAAGAGACATAAACAGTGGACAAAGTAACCACCACTTCCTGGTAAAAGAGTTGCCTTCTAGGCAGGGATCATTCCTTTTCCCCATAGGAGGGAAATCTGACAATATATTCTTAGATGGATTTCAGAATTGCTCCGGAAAAGTGGCTGATGTGTTGCTGTGTTCCTTCCACTTTTAAATGAGAATACCTGTTATGGTTATTTTGTCCCTGTTTTTTCATTGCATGCTAGGTGTTTCAAAGGCAGTTATCTTCTCATAAGTTTAAAGGTCTCTGAATGAAGAAAATGTGCACTGAAGATGCTACATTTGAGGATTTCATCCACATTTGAACAGGATACCAAATTGGATCAGATTTGGGGGGAACTTATGGGGAGGTCAGTGTAGCTTGCATTGGGAATGGACTGTGGTGGATGGAAACCAAGTGGCCATAACATTTAGCAGTTT
Organism: Ovis canadensis; assembly: GCF_042477335.2. Classification (NCBI taxonomy): domain Eukaryota; kingdom Metazoa; phylum Chordata; class Mammalia; order Artiodactyla; family Bovidae; genus Ovis; species Ovis canadensis. Next base: position 106,288,289 of record NC_091250.1, on the reverse strand, counting down.
CTTTTATAAAGAGGTGGAGTTTTTTCACCACCCTTGAATGTAGATTTACCTATGGGACTTGCTTTGGCCAATGGGGTGCTAGGAAATGTTATGCAGAGATTTGAAAAATTCTTATGTATTGGGATTTACTTCTTCTCAAAATTACTGGATTACCTTCCTTTAGGATAAAATTTGATGCAAAGAAAGTCCTCATTAATCTCTGACAACCCATAGAATCACAAGCAAAATGAAATGGTTTCTGAATTAAACCATTAGGTTGAGATGGTCTGTTATGCAGTAGAAACTCATTGATGTTGGTTGGATGTGCATGAATTGATGGAGTTCCATTTCTATCTTCATAAATAGCATTAAATGAGTAGCAGTTGTAAGACAGTGTGGGGAAATTCATGTGCTGTAGCACCTTTTCTCTCCACCTTCTGAATTTAACCAACACACACAGAGACACTCACACAAACAACTACACAAATCCAGAATGAACAGAGATCTGTATCTGCAATAATCAGGCATCCCAGAGAGGATTAGTATTATGCTGTGAATTGATGCATTTAGAAGAAATCTAAGCTAACAAACCAACTGTTGATTACACCCATGGGATAGTCAAGGGACAAACTTAGTGTGCTGAATGAGCAGTAAGAAATAACTTCATTCATGCAGTCAATATTTTACTAGATGCTTACTGTGTGCCGTAACTGGGCAAAGGAAAACAATATATAATTCTACTAGTGGATTATAATTGCAATTTAATAATTTACTTTTTCAGGCATTTGTTATATTTGGAAGCTCTGATTAAAAGCTCAATAATCAAGAAACAACTCAATAAGATCAAAAGTTGAATCTGGGCAATAATTTCACAGTAAATTTGGTTTAATTAAAAATTTCACATGAGTCACTTTCAGTTGACACTCTAACACTGAACTCTTTGGAAGACAGATGTCAAAGAAATAAATGCTATGCCTTTCTATTTTTAAGTGCACTTGCAACATGGCATCTACTATAGAGGAATACTTTCATATGGTTTTTGCAACTTACTATTCTTTTCTGTTTTTGAGATTCAAGAGGTATTATAGTCATTCTTAAGTTCTTTTATTTTCCCTTTTGATGCAGAATTCTTGCTTTATTCCTATTGAAAGAGTGCTTTAAGTATTCAGTTCAGTTCAGTTCAGTTCCGTTCAGTTGCTCAGTCGTGTCCGACTCTTTGCGACCCCATGAATTGCAGCACGCCAGGCCTCCCTCTCCATCATCAACTCCCGGAGTTCACTCAGACTCACGTCCATCGAGTCAGCGATGCCATCCAGCCATCTGATCCTCTGTCATCCCCTTCTCCTCCTGCCCCCAATCCCTCCCAGCAGCAGAGTCTTTTCCAATGAGTCAACTGTTCGCATGAGGTGGCCAAAGTACTGGAGTTTCAGCTTTCACATCATTCCTTCCAAAGAACACCCAGGACTGATCTCCTTTAGAATGGACTGGTTGGATCTCCTTGTAGTCCAAGGGACTCTCAAGAGTCTTCTTCAACACCGCAGTTCAAAAGCATCACTTCTTTGGCCCTCAGCTTTCTTCACAGTCCAACTCTCACATCCATTCATGACTACTGGAAAAACCATAGCCTTAACTAGATGTACCTTTGTTGGCAAAGTAATGTCTCTGCTTCTGAATATGCTGTCTAGGTTGGTCATAACTTTCATTCTAAGGAGCTTTAAGTATTATGTAAAAATTAATAAGTTAAAATGTTCTTAAAATCTCTTCACATTTATGGTCTGATTTATTTAAATCACTTTTAAAAATAAACTATTTTTAGAATGAAATAAAGATTCACAAAGAAGTTGTGAAGATGGTGCAGAGAATTCTCATGTTATTCCTCATAGTTAATTAACATAGTAATATGATACAATTATTATAAGCAATGAACCAATATTAATATATTACTGTCACTAACATCCATATTTGATTCAAATTTCCTTAGCCTTTGCTTAGTGTCCTTTGGCTTCTCTGTTCTAATTTCCTGTCCAGGATACCACGTTATAGCGTATCATCAAGTTTCCTTAGGCTTCTCTGGCTGTCAGGTTTTCAGCCTTTCTTTGTTTTTGATCAACTGGGAAGTCTTGAGGAGCAAGGTATTTTGTAATAGAATGTCCCTCAGTTGAGATATGTCTGACATTTTTCTCATTGTTAGACTAGTATCATGTGTTATCAGAGGAAAAGAACAGAAGTAAAGTACCATTTGCCTGGTACATTTCGTGGTACATTCAGTAGTGTACACTATCACCATGACTTATCACGGCTGATGTTGACCTTGGTTATCTGGCTGAGATAATAATTCCCAGGTGCTTCATGGTAAAGTTACTTCTCTTTTCACATTTTCCATACCACACTCTTGGAAGGAAGTCCTTATGTGTATTCTACATGTAATGGGTGAGAAGTTATGCTCCATTGACTTGAGGGTGGAGTAACTACATAAATTATTTGAAATTCTTCTACATGGAATATTTGTTCTATTCTCCCCTTATTAATTAATTATTTTTAAATTATTTAATTATTTACTTATATTATGGGAGAGTTGGACCATAAAGAAGACTTTCAAATTATGGGGCTAGAGAAGACTCTGGAGAGTTCCTTGGAATGCAAGGAGATCAAACCAGTCAACCCCAAAGGAAATCAACTCTGAATATTCATTGGAAGGACTGTTGCTGAAGCTGCAGCTCCAATACTTTGGCCAACTCAAATGCAAAGAGCCAACTCATTGAAAAAAACACTATGCTGGGAAATACTGAAGTCAAAAGGAGAAGAGGGCAGCAGAGGATGAGATGGTTAGACAACTGATTCAATGGACATGAATTTGAGCAAACTGCCGGGGATAGTGACTGACAGATTACTCATTATTGTGGAGGTTCCTCACTGTGGGTGGGGTTGGACGAGTGGCTTGTCAAGGTTTCCTGGTTAGGGAAGCTTGTGTTGGTGTTCTGGTGGGTGGAGCTGGATTTCTTCTCTCTGGAGTGCAATGAAGTGTCCAGTAATGAGTTTTGAGATGTCAGTGGGTTTGGTGTGACTTTGGGCAGCCTGTAACTGAAGCTCAGGGCTATGTTCCTGTGTTGCTGGATAATTAGTGTGGTATGCTTTGCTCTGGAACTTGTTGGCCCTTGGGTGGTGCTTGGTTTCAGTGTAGGTATGGAGGCATTTGATGAGCTCCTATTGATTAATGTTCCCTGGATTCAGGAGTTCTCAGGTGTTCTCAGGATTTGGACTTAAGCCTCCTCCCTCTGGTTTTCAGTCTTATTCTTACAGTAGCCTCAAGACTTCTCCATCTATACAGCACCGATGATAAAATATCTAGGTTAATGATGAAAAGTTGCTCCACAGTGAGGGACACCCAGAGAGGCACGCAGAGTTACATGGAGAAGATAAGATGGAGGAGGGATATAGAGGTGACCAGGAGGAGAAGAGGGGGAATCAAAAGAGGAGAGAGCAAGCTAGCCAGTAATCACTTCTCTATGTGCTCTCCACAGTCTGTACCCCTCAGAGATGTTCACAGAGTTACACAGAGAAGAGAAGAGGGAGGAAGGAGAGAGAGGTGGCCAGGAGGATAAAGGGGGGAATCAAAAGGAGAGAGACAGATCCAGCCAGCAATCAGTTCCCTAAGTGTTCTCCACAGTTTGGAACACACAAAGAGATTCACAGAGTTGGGTAGAGAAGAAAAGGGGGAAGGGGGAGATAGAGGCGACCTGGTGGAGAAAAAGGAGAGTCAAAAGGGGGAGACAGCAATCAGGCCAGTGATCTCACTCCCAAGTAAAAATGGGTACTGAAGATTGGGTTCTTAAAGGTACAAAGTTGGTAACAAATACCAAAAAGCAAAGATTAAAAATCTAGAGTAGAGGTTAGATTCTCAAAAATGCAATATTAAAAAAAAAGAAGAAAACAAAGTCATAAAAATTATAAAATATATATGTATGAAGTTTGCTTTAAAAATAGGGTCTTTTTTTGCAAGGTAATAGGGGTTATAAGAATGAAAATTAAAGGAGTAATAGGGGACTTAAAAATAAAAATATATATTTTTTAATTTAAAAATGATAATAATAAGAATATATATAGGACTTTCTGTGGAACTGTTGCAGTGTGAGGTCAATTCATTTTCAGATAGTTCCTTGGCCCAGCTTGTACTTCTCAAGGTCTATAGGCCCCTTCCTATGTAGTCTGTGCTAACTACAGGGTTTTAATCTATTGCACTTGTCATTTCCAAAGTGGTTCCCTCTGTTTACTTCAGCTTTTTCTGTTTGCTAGTCTCTTCAGTGTCTAATGTCCGCCCTGACACAAGGGGGGCGGTGGTGGTCACTTTTTTTAGGCTCACTTGTTCAGTTGTGCTATGGGGAAGGACGAACACTGCAAACAAATATCACTGGCATGTGCCCACAGCGATTCAGCCACGCTGGGTTTGCCCCCGCTCACACTGTGTGTGCTTTCCCAGTCTACACTGCTCAGGCTCTAGGTTGCTCTGCTGGGAACTGTCTGATGCTGGCCCTGGGTTGCATGCACTCCCCGGGTCTAAGCTGCTTAGGTTCAGGTTCTCGGGTACTCCACAAAGGCACAGACTTGGTTGGGCCTGCATTTTGTGCCCATCCCAGGTCTGAGCACCTCAGGTGATGAGGTGCTTGGCGAGCGCTGTCGCCCCCAGTTGAAGGCTGCGACTTATTGCCTCCCCTGTTTCAGCTGCTCGGTTTTCTGGGTGCCTTCTCAGGTGTGCCGTGTGTCTCTTCTGGGAAGCTGATCTCTGGCTGCAGCCCTCCCGGCAGATGTTGACTGTCAAGAATCCCAAGAAGTCTTGGTTAGCAATGAAGTCTGCTTGCAGTTTGGTATAGGATGCCTCTCTGGGGCCGCTATTGCCCCCTTCCGGCTCTGGCTGCCCTCACCTGCCTGTCTCTGGCAGGGGATGGGCCAGTCCATGGCCGGCTAGCTCTGCCCAATCCTTTGTTCTGTGAGTGGGCCTAGCGATGTCATAGGTTAGGGCTTTTCGTGGGATAGATTTCCCACAGCCTGGATTGCTATCTCAAGCTAGTTCCCTCAGATTGCCCTTGGGGCATTCAGGCCTGGTCCTTACCCTAGGCAATGCAGCCTGTGTCTCCCTGTCCAGCCCCTGCTTGCTAGTGGGGGATGCAAGTGTCTGGGCTGCTACTCCATTGGGAGTTGCTGTTAGGCATGTAATCTGTGGGTTTTAATTATTTATTTATGTTTCCTCCCAGTTATTTTGCCCTCTGAGATTCCAAGGCTCACCACAGACCTGCCGGAGAGAGATTTTCCTGGTGTTTGGAAACTTCTCTCTTTTTTAAGACTCCCTTCTTGGGACGGATCTCTGTCCCTACCTCTTTTGTCTCTCTTTTTATCTTTCATATTTTGTCCTACCTCCTTTCGAAGACAATGGGCTGCCTTTCTGGGTGTGTGATGTCTTCTGCCAGCATTCAGAAGTTGTTTTGTGGAATTTGCTCGGTGTTCAAATGTTCTTACAATGAATTTGTGGGGAAGAAAGTGGTCTCCCCGTCCTATTCCTCTGCCATCTTAGGATTGCCTGATAGTGATGGACAGGGAAGCCTGATGTACTGCAGTCCATGGGGTCGCAAAGAGTCAGACACAACTTAGAGACAACAATATTAGCATGGATTCATGGATATTTATTTCATACTTTGGGTTGTAATCCAACATTATTGCTTATTTTGTTGCTTAGATTGTTCTAGCTTTGGCTGTGGGAGCTCTTTCATTTGACACCTGTGACCCTTTGACATATCCTCATCATTGTGGGTCTTTAGTTAGTTCATAAGTTTTTGAATAACAAGCACTATATAAATCTCATTTTAACTTGGAATGTTCTCTATTTCTGTCCTGTCTTTGCCTCTCTCTCTCTCTTTCTTTTTCCCTTCATCTACTCATTATAATCTCTAAAGAAGGAAGGATATATGATCTCAAATTTTGCTGTTTGACAAGAAGTTAATTCTTCTTGATGTCTAGCCAGTAGTTCTCAAATGTTATTGTGCTAAAGAATAATCTTGAGAGTTTGTTAAAACTGCAGACTCTTCCTCTGCTATGAACTGAACTTAATTATGTCTTCCACAAATTCATACGTCGAAGTCTTAACTTCCACTGTGACTCTATTTGGAGATAGAGCATTTAGGAGATAACTAATTATGGGTAAATGCAGTCCTAAGATGCATTCCTGATCTGATCAAATTGGTAGTTTTATAAAAAGAGGAAAAGAGAGAGAGATCTACCTGCACACATGGAGGAAAGGCCATGTGAGGACATAGAAGGGAGTCATCTACAAGCCAGGAAGAGAGCTTGTACCAGAAACCAAATTGGCAAGCGCTTTGATCCTGGGCTTCCCAGCCTTCAGAATTGTGAGGAAATAGCTTTCTATTCCATAATCCACCTGGTATGTGGTATTTTACTATGGCAACTTGAATCTCTTCAGTTGTGTACAACTCTTTGTGACCCTATAGGTTGTGGCCCACCAGACTCCTCTGTCCATGGGATACTCCAGGAAGATCACTGGACTGGGTTGCTGTGCCCTCCTCCAGGGAATCTTCCTAACTCAGGGATCAAACCTGAGTCTCTTGTGTCTCCTGCATTAGCAGGCAGGTTCTTTACCACTAGTGCCACCTGGGAAGCCTAGCTAACAGAGCCTCCCCCACTCCCACTACAGCCACCATTTTAATTTTTAGGTGAAGGAAAGGGCAAGTAAGGATTCTGCATGTTAATGAGAACTTCAGGAGATACTGATGGAGTCCTTTGAGGGCTTTGCCTTGAAAAAAAGTGAACCTAACAGTGGACAAATGCCAGGAGCCAGCATGAGGAATTCCACCCGTGACAAGGTCATGCGGCAAGAGCTCTGATGGCAAGGCTAATCAGACCTCAGGTTTTCCCCCTGGAATTTCCTGAGCATCCACCCCCTAAAAAAATAAGAATCTGCCTGCTTTTCCACTCTTCTGATATTCTCTGGAAAAAGTCAAATCAGGGCTTTAGCCTTCTGCATTTGAAAGGGATGTTTCAGTTAAAACCCCCTCTGATAGCTCTCTAGCTTGCCTAACAGGTTCCCCCGGACCTCTTACAGCTTGTGAATTGCTTACAGCCCCCCAATCTTGAGAGGCACAAAGCTTGAAAGCATCTTAAAGATACAGAGCCTTTTCTAAAGAGTTAAAAATTATATTGGTAGAGGGTTTTCACTGTTGACTCAATGACTGCTGCCAGACTTCCATATTCTTTATCTTTTAGGCACCTGGAAGGATGTTACTCAATGTAAGCAGGATGTAGAAAAAGATACATAGTAGTTTTGATGTTAGCAACACTAGACTTTTGAGTTAATTGCTTCTCTTTTGCTGTAAATCACTGTACTCCCTCTACTTGTTATAAGTTGCTGTATCTTTGCTGTGTAAGAATGTAACTTTAGTGCTTTCTGAGAGTGGCACCAGACCTTGGGAAGATCAACACAAATAAGTCTTCTGGTTGACAAACCCTTATCAGAAAAAAGGCTGTAAAATGTTAATTGGCCCTTTTGGCTGGAAGATGATGTAAATTACCTAAGACTTGTGTATACAATTAGGTATGCAGAGAGAAAAGCCTGGTTTTGATGAGTCTGGACTGCTAACGCTGCATAACTTTGTGTTACCCATTGATCTCCATGTTTTATCAAAAGTATAAAAGGCCTTCTGAACAATAGAGGATGGAGCTAGTTGCTGGACTGGTTTCCCCCGCGTGCCTCTCTCTCTTTCTTCTCCTCTTCACTCTAATTTCAGGCTGAATTCCCATCTGGGGCGCGGAGGCTCGCCAAGTCTACTTACTTGCCCTGGCTGTTAAGACCCGCGTGAAAGGGAGCCTAAGGTGAGGCACCCTTAGATATTCAAGAGAGCGCCAGCGGCCCAATGTAGATGGTGCAAATTCCTTGTCTGGAATTTTATTGGTCTTTTGCGTAATCCAAGTTATTCAGCCCTCTTCCTCCACTTAATTTTCCTACTACACTATTGTTTCTTAATCTAATCTTATATCAATCAATAAATAAGTTTTTCTCATGCCAACGCCGTCCACCCTTCGAATTCCCTGGATCCACCGGGGCTGGACCCTGGCAGACAAAGAACACTTGTTATATTCTTTCCTGAGGGCAAATAGCTGTTCTGATACAGCCATTATTTTTTGTTTTCTGGGAGCTTATACTATTTGAACACGTATGAAGTGAAAACATATTGCCTACTGTTTGGGTTTCCCAGGTGGTGCTGGTGGTAAAGAACCCACCTGCCAATGCAGGAGATGTAAATGACGTGGGTTCGATCCCTGAGTCAGGAAGATCCCTTGGAGGAGAGCAAGGCAACTGCCTCTAGTATTCATGCCTGGAGAATCCCATAGACAGAAGAACCTGTTGGGCTACAGCCCATATGTTGCAAAGAGCCAGACACAACAGAAGTGACAGCGCAGACACACTGATTGGGATTGAAGGGGTATAGATCTCAGGAATTTACAACACAAAAACTACTTTTTCATAGAACAAACCCTCATCTAGTCTGGATTTATGCTCAGAGTTAGGTTTCACATTTTAGCATTTGAGTACATATGCTGTCTCACTTTTTTCCCCCTGAGCTTAGCATTTTAGGGCTAGAAGGGAACTGAGGGATGATCAACTCTAGTTCTCTTTTTTCTTCATGTACAGAAAGGAAAGTGGGAACCATAGAGGATTGAATTGCCCCAATTCACATGATTATTGGTGATGGGGTTAGGTCTAAAAATTGTCACCTTAGTTAGATTGTTCCATTAAGACAGACATGATTTAACATAGTCGGTTTAAGTAGATTTTAGTGAAAGAGACAATTTTGGATTACTCTTTCTGTTTTCAAATTTTTATATCAAGGTACAATTGCATCTGACTTTCAAGATTATAGCTTTTGTTGGTTACAAAAGTAGATGCTATATAAAATGACTGTTGTTTAAACTACATTTAAATTGACTATTAAAAATATTGTTTCCCAGGTGACTCAGTGGTTAAGAATCCACCTGCCGATGTAGGAGACACGAGAGATGTAGGTTTGGTCCCTGGGTGAGGAAGATCTGTTGGAGTAGAAATGGCAATCCACTCCATTATTCTTGCCTGGGAAATCCCACAGACAGAGGAGCCTGGCAGGTTATCGTTTCTGGGTTGCAAAGCATCGGACACAACTGAGCAACTGAGCACACACATTAAAAATATTAAAGCTAACACCTAGCTCTTGGCTTAGCCAAGCTGAATCTGAGTACAGTTAGTAAAATCAGCCTCTACTATGATACAGGCACTTAGAAGGATCCAGACTTGGAAAGTGAAGGGGGTGGGCAAGCTCCCATGATAGGTATGTTCCTGGGGAAATTTTTTGTTTAATTAATTGTAGGCAATATTTCCTATGACACATAATAAAGAGATTATATCCTTTTTAGGATGCTTCATACAATGCAACCGACTATCAGAAGAAAGACTGCCTAGCTTGAATGTGTCACAGGACTGAATGTCACACTAATTCTAGATGAACCTGGAGATGCAACGTAACATTTTGTGGTTGTTAAAAGATCACTGGATAAGGTTTGTTTCTAGGCTTTCTCCTGACTAGAGTTGTGACCTAAGGAAGGCACTTTACCTCTCTGGTCTTTAGTTTCCTTATCTGTAAGTTGAGGGGATTGGTCTCAGTATTGTTAATAACACTTTCAAATTTGAAGATGCTGCAATGATAGATCTGTTATGCTGGACCATCTCCAACAAATAGGAGAGATTAATCCAAAACAGATTAATTTATCATAAAAAAATTCTTTACATTCTGGAACTTTGATGTGGCTTTCAGAATTCTTCAATGCTAGAACAGGGGAAGAGTTTCAGGCCATTCACATTTTAACTATTATTTTATTTTATGGAGGTCATTTCATAAATGAACTAGTTAGCACTGCAGAGCTGACTGATAATGCCCTAAAGCTGGAAAAGAGATGGCATCTCAGGCTGCTTGGTGACTGAACCATACACTCAACTAATGGCTCCGTAAGTGTCATGATAGCTGTAGTTCTTTGCAAGGAGAACCAAAAGGCCCACTGAGGAAAGCAATGAGGAGACCCTTGGAAGTGACCACTTTGCTCCTGGAAGTCAGCATGGAAGCTCTTGATAAGACATTGAAAAGGCTGGAGTTGTACTATGGGGCACAGATGAGAAACCCCTCAAGAACAGGGCATGCCTTGACTTTGATTGCTGCTGCATATCCAGTGCCCGCTCCACAGAAGGCTTGAAAGAATGAACTCAAGTTGAGGAAATACAAGAGTCTGTGTGTGCAGGGTCGTCTTAGGTCACTGATTCACCCTTAGTGAGGGGAGTTAATCTAAGGACTGGTTCTCTGCATCCTAAGTTTCCTGAGAAAGAAACAGTAAATACATGAAGAATTTAGAACTGAGAAAAATATTGAAACTATGTGGGAAAGTAGAAGCGCTGGTCACGGAGGCAGCTTCCTTGTAATTCACTCAACTAGAGCTTGTCATCATCTGAATAAAAGAGGAGGAGGCGGAGTGTGTGTTGTTGTTGATCTCCTCTGTAAAAAGGCAGAACTTCCCTGGTGGCTCAGAGGGTAAAGAATATGCCTACAAAGCAGGAGGCCGGGGTTTGATCCCTGAGTTGGGAAGATCCCCTAGAGAAGGGAGGAGGAAGTATGTGTAGCTGTTGATCTCATCTGTAAAAAGGAAATAACATTGTCTCCCCAGCAGAGTTGTTGTGAGGACTAGAAGTAATGAATGTTGAAATAAAGTCTCGATAGGGCAACAGTTTATACAATATATACAATATACTTTATTATTAAAGCAATCTCATTTTAATCTCATTTGAGATTAACCAGTCTCATTTTCCATTTTTTTTTTAAACAAACAATAATCTCGTGCCCCGTATCCTATGTCTCTGTAGCAAAATCTTATGTGGGTGAATGCATATACCAGTTAAAAACTGAGGGGTGGGGAACCCAGGCTGTTCCTAAGGCCCATGCTTGTAACCCTCCGAACTCCTCCAAGTGCATCATGGAATTCACCGAGCTGGTCCAAGGCCCCTTTTACAGCTGCAGGACTGGGTACCAGTCATGATTTACTGAGAAACCCAGTTCTCTTCTTAAGCATCTCTCTTAAGTCAGTGAAGCTGGTTTTTCTCAGAGCAGGGTGAAAAACCATTGTTATGTGATTGAGATCTCTCTGATCCCAAGAAAAATACTTAACCTGTCTTTTTGTCCCCCCCCCCCTTCCCCCCTCACTTCCCTCAATTATCTATTCTCGTCCTGTCTTACTTCCTTTACTAATTAGCTCTGGAAGGAGATAACTCACATAGTGAAAAAATTTAGAAGCTCAAATTAAAAAAAAAAAATTCAAGCCATCATGGATATGTGTGATTCACAGTTGCTTTAAACCCACAGAAATTTGTTTGCACAAATTAATAACAACTTTTAATAAACAGACTTTACTGTCCACAGCTAAAAATATTCCAGTCATGCTTTAGTTGAAAAGAAAGCTATGATAAGAATCTATCTCCATGGCAACAGTACTTTTTGGAGGACAATGATCTGTGACAGATTTTGAAGGTTTTTTTTTTGGGGGGGGTGCATTGTTTTTCACAACTAGCTAGCGAGGTGAGAGGAAAGAACTAGAAAGGACACAAGGCTGAATTTGTGGATTTTGAATTATCTGCTGGGTGAGCCTCACCTTAATTATATTCCGTGGTAAACATAAGGGTGCTTGGCATGATAAAACTGAAAGACTTTAGAGAGGTAAGTGCCATTTCACCATATGTAAGCTTCCAAACTGTGTGGATTAGTCTCTGCCTGAATAGGAGGGCACGTGCAAGGGCTTGATAAGAATAATAAAGATTTATAGTTATTTAGAATTCATCCTGAGCCAAAACAAGGTTCCTTGGGTCATCTCGCAAGCCAAAGGGAGACTACGAATTAAATTAGTCTTGGCTAAAAAGATGCTGCTGTATAAATGGCAGGTTACATTAGAAATTGTCTTGCTCAGCTTCACTGTTACAGAGACCTTAATAAGTCATAACGCAAGGTGCCCTTTGCAGCCCTCAGGACTTCAGAGAGGAGTCATGCAGAGTTAAAGGAACTAACTTTATGCCACCAAGCTCTTTACCAGCAAACCTTGGACGAAGTCTGGGACTCAAAGTAAAGGAGGAATCTTTGATGATAAGTAGGCACTGAAGAGAAGAAACCAGGGCCCAGATTTTCATTTTAGAACACAAATACAAATTGAATGCAATTTAAGTCACCCCCTTTATTCTTACTGTTTTCTGATTTTGAAAGGGAAGACTCCTCATTGTCAAAAATTTCAAGACGTACAAAAAAGTATAAGATGGAAAAATCACCCATTATCAGCAGTCAGAAGGGGTGTCAAACTGATTTTGACACTTTTCTGAGGAGTCAGAGTCAGGTTTTACAGAAGGACAAAAGGTCAAGCCGCCAGCCCTTTGATTTCCAGGTGAGGGTGGTGTTCAGGCGGATGAGTCTGTGCTGAGTCCACAGAGTCAAGTACATCCAAGTTTACAGCCTGCTCATCCAGAATATTCTGCCCAAATCACTCAGCTTGGAATAGAAGCACACAGAGAACAGACTTATGGACACTGGGTGAGGGAAAGGGAGGGTGGGACCAACGGAGAGAGGAGCACTGACATATATACTCTACTATGTGTAAAGCAGTGTCTAGTGGAAAGCTGCTGCATAGCACAAGGAGCTCAGCTCGGTACTCTGTGATGACTTAGATGGGTGGGATGCGGGGGTGGGAGGGAGGCCCAAGAGTGGGGATATGTGTACACAAACAGCTGATTCAGTATGTGAACAGTATGAAAAGGCAAAAAGACATGACACTGAAATATAAACTCCCCAGGTCAGTGAGTACCCAATATGCTACTGGAGAAGAGTGGAGAAATATCTCCAGGAAGAATGAAGAGATGGAGCCAAAGTGAAAACAATGCTCAGTTGTGGATGTGACTAGCAATGGAAGTAAAGTCCGATGCTGTAAAGAGCAATATTGCTTAGGAATCTGGAATGTTAGGTCCAAGAATCAAGGTAAATTCAGTTCAGTTCAGTTCAGTTCAGTCACTCAGTTGTGTCCAACTCTTTGCAACCCCATGAATCACAGCACGCCAGGCCTCCCAGTCCATCATCAACTCCTGGAGTCCACCCATACCCATGTCCATTGAGTCGGTGATGCCATCCAAACATCTCATACTCATTCGTCCCCTTCTCCTCATGCCTTCAATCTTTCCAAGCATCAGGGTCTTTTCAATTGAGTCAGCTCTTCCCATCAGGTGCCCAGAGTATTGGAGTTTAAGCTTCAACATCAGTCCTTCCAATGAACACCCAGGACTAATCTCCCTTAGGAAGGACTGGTTGGATCTCCTTGCAGTCCAAGGGACTCTCAAGAGTCTTGTCCAACACCACAGTTCAAAAGCATCAATTCTTCGGCGCTCAGCCTTCTTCACAGTCCAACTCTCACACCCATACATGACCACAGGAAAAACCATAGCCTTGACTAGACAGACCTTTCTTGGCAAAGTAATACTTCTGCTTTTGAATATGCTGTCTAGGTTGGTCATAACTTTCCTTCCAAGGAGTAAGCGTCTTTTAATTTCATGGCTGCAGTCACCATCTGCAGTGAGTTTGGAGCCCCCCAAAATAAAGTCAGTCATTATTTCCATTGTTTCCCCATCTATTTGCCATGAAGTGATGGGACTGGATGCCATGATCTTTGTTTTCTGAATGTTGAGCTTTAAGCCAACTTTTTCACTCTGCTCTTTCACTTTCATCAGGAGGCTCTTTAGTTGTTCTTCACTTTCTGCCATAAGGGTGGTGTCATCTGCATATCTGAGGTTATTGATATTTCTCCTGGCAATCTTGATTCCAGCTTGTGCTGCTTCCAGCCCTGTGTTTCTCATGATGTACTCTGCATATAAGTTAAATAAGCAGGATGACAATATACAGCCTTGACGTACTCCTTTTCCTATTTGGAACCTGTCTGTTGTTCCATGTCCAGTTCTAACTGTTGCTTCCTGACCTGCATACAGGTTTCTCAAAAGGCAGGTCAAGTAGTCTGGTATTGCCATCTCTTTCAGAATTTTCCACAGTTTATTGTGATCCACACAGTCAAAGGCTTTGGCATAGTCAGTAAAGCAGAAATTAAAAATCATCAGACAGGAGATGGCAAGAGTGAACATCAACATTTTAGGAATCAGTGAACCAAAATGGACTAGAATGGGTGAATTTAATTCAAATGACCATTAAATCTACTACTCTGGGCAAGAATCCCTTAGAAGAAATGGAGTAGCCATCATAGTTAACAAAAGAGTCTGGAATACAGTGCTTAGATGCAATCTTAAAAATGACAGAATGATCTCTGTTCATTTCCAAGACAAACCATTCAATATCACAGTAATCCGAGTCTATGCTCCAACCAGTAATGCTGAAGAAGCTGAAGTTGAATGGTTCTATGAAGACCTACAAGACCTTCTAGAACTAACATGCCAAAAAGATGTCCTTTTCATCATAGAGGACTGGAATGCAAAAGTAGGGAGTCAAGAGATATCTGGAGTAACAGGCAAATTTGGCCTTGGAGTACAAAATGAATCAGGGCAAAGGCTAACTGAGTATTGCCAAGAGAATGCACTGGTCATAGCAAACACCCTCTTCCAACAGCACAAGAGAAGACCCTACACATGGACATCACCAAAAGGTCAATACCAAGATTAGATTGATTATATTCTATACAGCCAAAGATGGAGAAGCTCTATACAGTCAGCAAAAATTAGGCTGGGAACTGACTGTGGCTCACATCATGAACTCCTTATTGCTGAATTCAGACTTAAATTGAAGAAAGTAGGAAAAACCACTAGACCATTCAGGTATGACCTAAATCAGATCCCTTATGATTATACAGTGGAAGCGAGAAATAGATTCAAGGGATTAGATCTGATAGACAAAGTGCTTGAAAAACTATGAATGGAGGTTTATGACACTGTACAGGAGGCAATGATCAACACCATCCCCAAGAAAAACAAATAAAAAAGGCAAAATGGTTGTCAGAGCAGGCCTTACAGCAGCTGAGAAAAGAAGAGAAGCTAAATGCAAATGAGAAAAGGAAAGATATACCCATCTGAATGCAGAGTTCCAAAGAATAACAAGGAGAGATAAGAAAGCATTCTTCAGTGATCAATGCAAAAAAAATAGTGGAAAGCAATGGAATGGGAAAGACTAGAGATCTCTTCAAGAAAGTTAGATACCAAGGGAACATTTCATGCAAAGATGGGCTCAATAAAGGACAGAAATGGTATGGACCTAACAAAAGCAGAAGATATTAAGAAGAGGTGGCAAGAGTACACAGAAGAACTATACAAAACAGATCTTCACAACCCAGATAATCGCAATGGTGTAATCACTGACCTAGAGGCAGACATCCTGGAATGCGAAGTGAAGTGGGCCTTAGGAATCATCACTATGGACAAAACTAGTGGAGGTGATGGAATTCCAGTTGAGCTATTACAAATCTTAAAAGATGATGCTGTGAAAGTGCTGCACTCAACATGCCAGCAAATCTGGAAAACACAGCAATGGCCACAGGACTGGAAAAGGTCAGTTTTCATTCCATCCCAAGGAAAGGCAGTGCCAAAGAATATTCAAGTTACCACACAATTGTACTCATCTCATACACGAGCAAAGTAATGCTCAAAATTCTCCAAGACAGGTCTCAACAGTACTCAAACCATGAAATTCCAGATTTTCAAGCTGGATTTAGAAAAAGCAGAGGAACCAGATATCAAGTTGCCAACATCTGTTGGATCATCAAAAAAGCAAGAGAGTTCTAAAAAAACATCTACTTCTGCTTTATTGACTATACCAATATTCAGCTTTGACTGTGTGGATCACAACCACCTGTGGATAATTCCTTAAGACATTAGAATACCAGACCAGCTGACCTGCCTCCTGAGAAATCTGTATGCAGGTCAAGAAGCAACAGTTAGAACCAGACATGGAACAATGGACTGGTTGAAAATTGGGAAAGGAGTACATCAAGACTATATATTGTCACCCTGCTTATTTACCTTATATGCAGGGTATGTCATGTGAAATGCCGGGCTGGATGAAGCACAAGCTGGAATCAAGATTTCAGGGAGAAATAACCTCAGATATATAAATGACACCACCCTTATGGCAGAAAGTGAAGAAGAACTAAAGAGTCTCTTGATGAAAGTGAAAGACAAGAGTGAAAAAGTTGACTCAAAACTCAACATACAGAAAATGAAGATCATGGCATCCAGTCCCTTTAGTTCATGGGAAATAGATGGGGAAACAATGGAAACAGTGTCAGACTTTATTTTTTGGGGCTCCAAACTCACTGCAGATGGTGACTGCAGCCATGAAATTAAAAGACACTTGCTCCTTGGAAGAAAATCTATGACCAACCTAGGCAGCATATTAAAAAGTTTTTTAAAAATTTACTTTAATATTTGCATTACTTTGCCAACAAAGGTCCATCTAGTCACAACTATGGTTTTTCCAGTAGTCATATATGGATGTGACAGTTGAAGTATAAAGAAAGCTGAGCACTGAAGAATTGATGCTTTAAACTGTGGTGTTGGAGAAGACTCTTGAGAGTCCCTTGGACAGCAAGGAGATCCAACCAGTCAATCTTAAAGAAGATCAGTCCTGGATGTTCATTGGAAGGACCGATGCTGAAGCTGAAACTCCAATACTTCGGCCACCTGATGCAAAGGACCAACTCATTGGAAAAGATTCTGATGCTGGGAAAGATTGAAGATGGGAGGAGAAGGGAACAACAGAGGATGAAATGGTTGGATGGCATCACCGACTTGATGGACATGAGTTTGAGTAGATTCCAGGAGCTGGTGATGGACAAGGAAGCCTGATGTGCTGCAGTCCATGGGGTCTCAAAGAGTTGGACGTGACTGAATGACTGAACTGAACTGAGAGCTGATTCACGTTGTCGCACAGCAGAAACTAATACATTATAAAGCAATTAACTCTAATTTAAAAAAAATCGTTCTGCCTTTTGTGTTCAATTATTTTATTTTCTAACCATTCCAGAGAAACCATTAAATCCTCCAGTCCTCAAGATTTCTCAGAGAGCAACAGCTTATGTAAAGGAAACACACATTCTGAGTTACAGACAAAGCCCAGATTGTTTTAGTGGTAATGACCAAAACGCAAATTATAACTTGGACAGTCTTTATAAAAATGTTAATTAACAATAAGCCTGGGCAAGAAGAGCTATTCTCATCAAAATTACTTTAACTTCTTTTCCTCTAGCTATGTGCGTTTGATCTCCCTATTTTCATATTTGAGTGGGAGGAACAGTAAATTGGACTTTAATCCCAATTACTTATCCTGGAAGATGCCACTAGAGCATCTCGGAGTAATTAGGGCACATCTCAAGACCCATAAATCCAGGGACATTTTCAGATGCTCACATTCTTAATAACTCATTTTTGGAAGTTCCATTCTTTGCCATACCAAATATATTAAAATATATTCACTTTGCAAATGATGTGTTTGGGGCTATAAAACTGATTTCAAAAGTTTTTATAAAGTTGAGTGTTATTAAGAATTTATGGTCTTATGATATAAACTTTATACTGTTTATAGGAGAGTGAGGTGTGTATGACATGTTGGCCTATGAATGGGTTTCTTTGAGTTGCCATAGCAAATTAGATGGCTTGAGATATTAGAAATACATTATCTCATAGTTACTGAGGCCAGAAGTTCAAAATGTGTTTCATTGGGTCAAAATCAAAGTGCTGGCAAGGTCATGCTCCCTTTGTGAGACTCTAGGGAAACGTCCATTCTTTGCTACTTGCAGCTTCTGTAGGCTGCCAGCATTCCTCGGCTTGTGGGTGCGTCACTCTAATCACTACCCTCACTTTCACTTTATTTTCTTCTATGGGTGTACACTTTTTTTTTACATTTTTTAATTTTTTTGGTGTGGAAAACTTAAAATCTTTATTGAATTTGTTGCAATACTACTTCTCTGTTTTGTTTTGTTTTTGGCTTTGAGACATGTGGGATCTTGGATGGTGAAGTCTTAACCATTGGACCACCAAGAAAGTCCCTGGGTATATACTCTTCTATCTCTTTCTTAGAAGGACAACAGTGATGGCATTTAAGGCCCACTCAGATAATATAGGAACACACCTGCATCTCAAAACCCTTAACTTATATCAACAAAGATCCTTTTTTAAAATAAGCTAACATCTGTAGACTTCGATAGAGTAGGATCTGATGTGTTGGAGGCCACTATTCAACCCACTACAGTACAGTATTAAGTTCTGTGGTTATTCAACTGAATTTTGTCAATTTTGATTTGGTAAGATTTTTATTTCTCTGTGTTGGTACCAATGTATTTTTCCTGGCCTCAAAACTTCTTGTGGACCCCTCAGAAGCTTCTAGTTCTGGTCACATTGCTCATCATGGATGAAAGTTCAGGAGGGAGACTTTGTCTTATCTATAGCCGGATTGACGGGACTCCTCTCATTGCCTCTGTAATTGGAGCAAGCATTTTTCTAAAAGGCATTTTAGACTTGAAAAGGTCAGTTTTCATCCAATCTCAAAGAAGGGCAATGCTAAAGAATATTCACACTGCAGCACAGTTGCACTAATTTCACATGCTATCAAGGTTATGCTCAAAATCGTTCAAGATAGGCTTCAGCAGTACGTGAATAGAGAAATTCCAGATATACAAACTGGGTTTTGAAGAGGCAGAGGAACCAACGGTCAAATTGCCAGCATTCGTTGGATCATAGAGAAAGCAAGGGAGTTCCAGAAAAATATCTGCTTCTGTTTTTATTGACAACACTAAAGCATTTGACTGCACAGGTCACAACAAACTGTGGAAAATTCTTAAAGAGATGGCAGTATCAGACCACCTAACTTGCCCCCTGAGAAACCTATATGAAAATCAAGAAGCAACAGTTAGAACTGGACACGGAACAACAGACTGGTTCAAAATTGGGAAATGAGCACGGCAAGGCTGTATATTGTCACCCTGTTTATTTAACTTATATGCAAAGCACATCAGTGTGAAATGCCAGGCTGGATGAATCACAAGCTGGAGTCAAGATTGCTGGGAGAAATATCAACAACCTCAGATATGTAGATGATACCACTCTAATGGCAGAAATTAAAGAGGAACTAAAGAACCTCTTGATGAGGGTGAAAGAGAAAATGAAAAAGCTGGTTTGAAATTCAGCATAAAAAAAAAATAAGGTCATGGCATCCAGTCACATCACTTCATGGCAAATATAAGGGGGAAAAGTGGAAACAGTGACAGATTTTATTTTCTTGTGTTCCAAAATCACTATGGTTGGTACCTGTAGCCATGAAATTAAAAGGTGCTTGCTCCTTGGAAGGAAAGCTATGGCAAACCTAGACAGTGTATTAAAAAGCAGAGATATCACTTTGCGATGAAGATCCATATAGTCAAAGCTATGGTTTTCCCAGGAGTCATGTATGGATGTGAGAGCTGGACCATAAGGAAGGTTGAATGCTGAAGAATTAATTGTTTTGAATTGTGGTGTTGGAGAAGACAATCTTGAGAGTCCCTTGAACATCAAGAAGATCAAACCAGTCAATCCTAAAGGAAACAACCCTTAATATTCATCATGAAATTAAAAGACACTTACTCCTTGGAAGAAAAGTTATGACCAACGTAGACAGCATATTCAAAAACAGAGACATTACTTTGCCGACTAAGGTCCATCTAGTCAAGGCTATGGTTTTTCCAGTAGTCATGTATGGATGTGAGAGTTGGACTGTGAAGAAAGCTGAGGGCCAAAGAATTGATGTTTTTGAACTGTGGTGTTGGAGAAGACTCTTGAGAGTCCCTTGGACTGCAAGGAGATCCAACCAGTCCATTCTGAAGGAGATCAGCCCTGGGATTTCTTTGTAAGGAATGATGCTAAAGCTGAAACTCCAGTACTTTGGCCACCTCATGCAAAGAGTTGACTCATTGGAAAAGACTCTGATGCTGGGAGGGATTGGGGGCAGGAGGAGAAGGGGACGACCGAGGATGAGATGGCTGGATGGCGTCACTGACTCAATGAACGCGAGTCTCAGTGAACTCCAGGAGTTGGTGATGGACAGGGAGGCCTGGCGTGCTGTGATTCATGGGGTCGCAGAGTCGGACATGACTGAGCGACTGAACTGAACTGATGTTGAGGGTGAAGCTCCAATACTTCGGCCGCTTGATGAGAGGGGCTGACTCATTGGAAAAGACCCTGATGCTGGGAAAGACTAAAGACAAAAGGAGAAGGGAGCAGCAGAAGATGAGATGGTTACATAGCATCACCGACTCAATGGACATGAAATTGAGCAAACTCCAGGAGACAGTGGAGGACAGAGTAGCCTGACGTGTGTCAGTCCATGACGTTGCAAAGTATTGGGCACAACTTAGCTACTGAACAACAACAATTTTGCTGGGAAGTATTGGCAAAGGAGGAGACACCTTTCTACAGGGTCCTTGGATGTCATGTTTCTGCAGCAACAAGTATGAAACCTATAAGGAGCGAAACACTTGATGTCATGTGAAGTCCAGGCAGAGAGGCAATATAAGTGTAACATGTAAACTTTGAGCAATTGGCTGCATTTGCCAGCTCTCAAGGACTTAATGCTGCTAGGCCCATTTCAAGAATTAGTTCTAGCATCTCTTCAAATGACCTTCGCTTATAGATGAGAAAATAAGTCACAGAGAGGCTGAGTAATTTGCTGAGGTTATCTGGCAAGTGGTTACTACAGTCAGAATTTGAGCCTTAGTCTGTTTAGCTGTGAAGTTCTATTTCTAGAAGGAAAAAGAGTACATAAAACCTATGACAAAGAAGTAAAAAGTGTAGCCTTAAGAACTTTGGGTTTAGAACCAGGGCAGGGACTTGATGCCTGTTACTCCAAATTAATCTTTATTTCCATTCTGGCATGTACTTGAACTTCTATGTGTTGTGAGAAAGAGAGAGAATAGTGTGTGTATTTTTATTTGCTGTTAACTAATCATATAGTGAGGGTGCTAGTCTTTTCAAATAAACTATTTTTGGTGATATTTAGTCCTTGAATGTCTGGAATTAAAAGAACTTCTTCAGATAGTGTCATTGCCCAGCATTGATGGATTCAATTAATATCGTCCTTATATACAGATGGCTAATAGGTACATGAAAAGATGTTCAACAAAGCAAATTATTAGAGAAATGTGAATCAAAATTAACATGAAGTATCACCTCACACCTAACAGAAAGATCATCATCAAAAAGTCTACAAATCAATGTTGGAGAGGGTGTGGAGGAAATATAAACCTCCTGTGCTGTTGGTGGGAATGTAAATTGGTACAGCCACTATGGAGAATGGTATGGTGGTTCCTTAAAAAAATTAAAAAAAAAAAAAATAGAACTTCCAAATGATCCTGAAATCCCACTCCTTGGCATATATCTGGAAAAAAATAATAATTTGAAAAGATTCAAGCACCCACATGTTCATAATAGCACTATTTACAGCATGGAAAACATGGAAGCAGCTCGAATGTCCAACAACAGTTAGTGGATAAAGAAGATGAGGTATATATACACGATGGAACACTACTCAGCCATAAAAAGAATTAAACAATGCCATTTGCAGCAACATGGATAGACCGAGAGATTAACATATTAAGCGACACAAGTCGGACAGAGAGACGAATATCGCATGATATCACTTGCATGTGAAACCTAAAATAGGAACTTTTTTATAAAATAAAAACAAACTTGCAGACATAGAAAACAAATTTATTGTTACCAAAGAGGGAAGTGGATAAAGGATAAATTAGGAATTTGGGATTAGCAGATATAAACTACTATATATAAAATAAACAGCAAAGTCCTACATTATAGCACAGGGAACCAGATTCAATATCTTATAATAAACCATCCTGGAAAAGAATATAAATATATATAAACTGAATCACTTCAGTGTATATCACAAACTAACATAACATTGTACTTCAATTTTTTTTTTAAATCAAGGGTCATGTGCCCAGAGTGGATAGACCAGGAAACTCAAAAGACATAAAGAATTATTTCCTAAATGTTGATAATTTGTTAATAATTCTACTTCTGTCTGTACTATTGTTTGTAGATTCATTTATTCAATATTAGTGTTGGCATTTTAATATTTGCATTTTGAATTTATGTTCTTTTTAAAACAGACTTCTATCACATCATTGGAAAATCAGTATCACCTACTAGAAGCAGAAGGTAAACAACAAATACTAATGCAGTGAAAAGGAAATATGTCTAACTTCTGACTAGACAGTGTTAGATGACCAGGGGACCAGAATGGCGCTTGCTTCATTCTTGTTGGAAAGAGAAATTAACAAGTGTTCGAGGGATGTAAACACACATTCGCATTAACCCCAGACTTTCTCCTTGACAATCTGAGGATTGAATGAGACTTGGAAAGGCAGTAACTTTTTCACCAGGTGATTCAGTGTGATTATGTGAATTCCCTGAGCCCACCTTACTACCTACCATGACTGCCTTCTCTTCTTGTGGTCTAGGGTCTGGAACTCAGATTTCGTGTTTGTGCTGTGTTGGCATATGAAACTGGGAGGCACTGGATGGTCTAACCACATGCCCTGCCCCCCTGCTCTGTGGAAAATGTCCCCTGACCAAACAACCCTCCTAATTACAGAGACCAGGCACAGAGCCTACTTACGCCTCCCTGGCAGGCTTCAGCCTTTAGAATTGTTAAAACGAGCCAGTCACATCTTTTACAGGAACCAGGGGTCACCTTATCCTCTTTCTCCCACTGAGGCAGCCCCCACAAGCACTGCTTGTTCATTCTGTTCCCAAGTAAAATGCTATGGGAGGCTGAGGTCTCCTCTCCAGTCTTAGATGCCGTGTGTCCGACCATCCCCATATTCCTAGGGAGGAAATCCTTCTCTCACCACTGGGATGAAGAGGAGGTGATCACAGCACAGCACTCCTCACTTCAGGCAATACTGACATCATATAGAATGGTACCCAGACAGATTCTCTTCCTAATCATGGGAGCCCCCTCATTCCTGAAAGAATCCCCAGAGCATCCCAGAACAGATTGAACTGTTGCAGAGTCTTTCAGGTAGTAAGCCCTTGAGATGAGAGAAGCTATCTTTTGTCTCCTAAAGAATTTTCATTTAACCTCATGGAGACGACAGCGGGCTTATCTGACACATAACTGATAGTTTCTTGTCTTCAAGGTCTGATGTGTAGACTTTTTTACACCCAATTCTTTTCCCTGATGGTTCTGACACAGCATCTTTAACTCCTGTGATTATACCACTTAGCATTCAAGGCTCTTATTTTCCAAAGGTGGCAGATGAAATACTAAAAGTTGTGTAATGTGGTGGCTGAGAACATAGAGTCTGGATGCTCAAAAATCAGACTACCGAGGTTCAAATACTGACCACTCCTTACTAACAGTACCTTCCTATGGGACTGCAGTGAGTCTTAAGTGAGTCTCATATAAAGAACTTAGAATAGGACCTGGTCCATAGTAAATGTTGAATCAATGTTGGCTGTTACCATTAGAAAAGAAGCAACTTACTATCCCTTCAACACTTGGTCTCAAACTAACCTTTTGAAGTCTTTCAGGAAGTAAGAACCTGAGGAACAAGGACACTGACACACACTTTTTGATGGGAATATGGACACGGGGTACCTTTGCAAATGAGGCTTGTGGCAGAACACTGACTCTGGGTAGCTGGTGTGGGAAGAAAGATTATGAAACAGGGAGGAGAGAGGAGTGAAAATAAGCTTCTCGGTTACTTTTTGGGAGGATGGTTGTGATTCCGCAGTTGTGGGTGCTCCGGAAACACCGTGGTTGCCAGTGTGAGAGGCTGGTAGGGCAGAGTGCCTTCCCCGAGGCGCTAGTGCATCCTCCCTTGCCGTGTAGAGTTCCTTCTGCACAAATCTTTTCCCATCAGGTTTTAAGCTTCTTTAAGGTGGGAAAGTTCTGAGGAATAGCTTGTACTCATGCTTTGCTTACCAACACTTGGCTACATGATCTACACCTAGATGGGAGAAGTCCACCCATGGTTAGGTTTTTGCTCAGCCAATACTCAGGAATTGAAAAGGAAAAGGGGATAGGGTGCTATTGGGAGACAATTTAGCAGTCATTGAACATTCAGTTAATTCTGGAATGTTTCCTTGACACCTCTGTGTACTTGAGTGCTTCTTATTTTTCACTGAAGTATGGTTGATGTGGTTGATGTATGCAGTAATAATATATGTTACAGGTATACAATATAGTGATTCACAATTTTTAAAAGTTATACTCTATTTATGGTGGTGGTGGTGGTGGTGGCTCTGTTGTGTCTGATTCTTTGTGATCCCATGGACTGTAGCCCACCAGACTCCTCTGTCCATTGAATTGTCCAGATAAGAATACTGGAGGGGGTTGCCATTTCCTTCTCCAGGGGACCTGCCTGACCCAGGGATCAAACCTGCCTCTCTTGTGTCCCCTGCATCGGCAGGTGGATTCTTTATCACTGTGCCACCTGGGAAGTCCTGATGTTGTTTAGTCTCAAAGTCCTGTCCAACTCTTTTGCAACACCGTGGACTGTAGCCTGCCAGGCTTCTCTGTCTATGGAATTTTCCAGGCAAGAATAATATTAGCTACACTCCCCAAGTTGTACAATAAATCTTACAGCATATTTTATGCCTAGAGTTTGTACCTGTTGATCTGCTATCCACATACCCCCCATCCCCTCTTCCCTCTTCCCAATGGTAACCAGTAGTTTGTTCTTCATATCTGTGAGTCTGTTTCTTCTTTATGATGAAGATCAGGTGAGGAGGGAGAAGATAAGAACCTCAGGGATGCTCTGTGTGCCTGGCTTTTTGAACCAGGTCTTTTGTGAGGGGTCCTCATTTTCCTAGGAAGCCACAGGTCTTTGGGAGATTTTTGGCCACAGACCAAATAGTTTGAGAGCATTTTTTTTCCCCTATGGAAGAAAAATGCAAAGGGAAGAGGGAGCTAGAATTACATGTAAAGCATGGTATGTTTTCTTAAAATTAAATGGGCATATTTTGGTTTCTGATGCAGTTCTGCCAAATATAGAAAGCATTTCAGAATTCTCTGTGAGCAATCTTAGCTTGGAATGTTAATGCCGACTTGAGAAATCATTTACAGCACCAATAGGCACATAAATGCAAACGAGGCTTTCTAATTCAGGAGTTTTCCATTTTTGAGTCATGAAAAGTTTTTTTTAATTAAGCAATTTGGAAGCATTAATCAAGTGATAAAACTTTTCCTGTTGTGAATGTTCACAATAAGTAGCAATAAAACCAATAGTCCACATTTGTGGACAATTCACTACAGACAGGGTAGGTAGTTGGAGGTTTTAGAGTTGGAATCACTTCTCCTTTCTTTTTCTCCTTGCTTCTTCCATGGGTCATGGCAGTTCAGGGGTAATGCAGTCTGCCTGTGTGCTGCCACAAGGACTTCATTTGCACCTTTCTTAGCAATTTCATCACACTTGGGTATGATTGCCCTAATATAGTCTTTAAATGGGAGTGTAATGTTTGAGTTAGGAGAACAGGAAACAGCCGGTTTCACAAGTAATATTCTCATAAAATAGCATATGAAAAAAAATCCAGTCTTATACACACACACACATACACACACAGCACTAAACTGGCTTTAAAAAATATCCCCAACATTTCAAGTGTTTTTCTTCCATGATTGAACACAAATAGTTTTTAATTGACAGCACTCTTTAGTCAGTGTTTTTTGATATCTTGATGTGTCAGTGTATTTTGAGTTTTATATTATCTTCACTAATGTCGATGATTTTTGCCAAATTAACAGTGGATTTAGTTACTCACTTCTCTTCATTAAGTGAATGATCAAATATGCTGGGTTAAATTTATCTTTTTGTTTTAGTAAATTGCTGCTCTAAGTATAACCTGGAAAAGTGTCACTATTCATTTCTCAGTATCAAAATAATTTCTATTGATTTTCATTGTTAAGATAATAGTCCCAAGAAGCCTAGGAGGATGCCTTAGCTGAGTCTCTTCTATTTGTCTTAGAGGGTGGGGTACAGAAAATAGAGTGCATTCATTCATGCTGGTGGGATTTCTCCACTGTCCACCTCAAGAGCGGGGCTCAAGGGGTGTGATGGTTTATTTCATATGTCAATATGAGTGGGCCCTTGAGTGCCCAAATTAAACATTTTGTCTGGATGTGTCTGTGAGGGGTTTCCACATGGGATTAGCATCTGAATTGGTGAACTCAGTAGACTGCAGCCGCCCCTCTCCCCACAACTGTCTGCTGATGGGTGGGGCTGTGCTCCCTCCCAGTCCTAAGTCTATAAGCTCTATGTTAGGGCTAAGGGTGACCTCGAAAAGAAATTATGCCAACAGGCGCCTCCCAGGACTGCTGCTTCCAGTGCCCCTGACCCCAAAGCAAGACACTGCTGACCCACACCTTTAAATATTCAATGGAAGGACCGATGTTGAAGCTGAAGCTTCAATATTATGGCCTCCTGATGTGAAGAGCTGACTCATTGGAAAAGACCTTGGTGCTGAAAGATTGAAGGCAGGAGAAGAAGCAGATGAAAGAGAATGAAATGGTTGGATGATATCGCCTACTCAGTGGATTTGAGTTTGAGCAAACTTTGGGAGATGGTGAAGGAAAGGGAAGCCTGGTGTGCTACAGTCTATGGGGTCACAAAGAGTCAGACATGGCCAGCAACTGAACAATAACAACAACCCTCTACCCACATGTGGGTGAGCCTCATTCATTTCCTGGAGGAATGGAATAGAATAAAAGGTGGAGGAAGGAGAAATTTGCCTCTTTTTTCCTGCCTCATGGTTGAGGTGGGACATCTCATCTTGGACTCGGATTTATATCATTAGCTTCCTTGATTCTCCTTCAGACTCAGACTGAATTACATCACTGCTTTCCTGGGTCTTCAGCTTGCAGATGGTAGACTGTGGAACTGCTTTACCTCCGTAATTAACTGAGCTGATTCCTCATAACAAACCACCTTTTATACATAGGTTCTGTTTTTCTGGAGAACCCTGACTAATACAAGCAAATTGTGTTTTAAAACCTGTGAGATCACAGGGCACCAACAGAAAGCTGTCCCTTGATAAGCATGGTCGTATTTCCACAAAACCATCTTGCCCCTCGGAAGACAGTCTTTGGTGCCTGACAATGGAGGAGGTTTCTGTCCAGATCTTAGCAGGGGTACTTCACAGCACTGAGGCTTCAGCTCTGCTCAGAGAAGTCTCCTATGATTCCCTTAACCTAAAGTCCCTCTATGCCTTAGCCCAGTTTCTCTGTGACATCAGCATGTGATGGTCCTCTCTGTCTCAGCTTCCATTAGACTGAACTCTGTGACAGCAGGAACTGTATCTCTAGGTCACAGCTCTGTCTCCTGCGCCTAGAACTGTGCCTGGAACCTGCCAGGGACACCATGACTGTCAGCTGGATGAATGGATGGTCCTCGATTGCGCGTCATACCTTGACACATTTATTTATACCCCACTAAATCTTCAAAATGAGAAGTGTAACTTATGTAAATAGTAAATTTGCTATTCAAAGGTTCAGATAATGAAACACTGGCTCAAAGAGTTTAGCTGGTGTTCCCAAGGTCACATAGCTTGGATGTATGGAGCTGTAATCACAGCGCACATCATCCCTGGTCTAGGGCCTGTTCTTTTCAACTCCTCCAAGCTGCCTTCCAATCTGATGAAAACCCTATGATATAAGATACGTAAAAACATTTTGGAAAATATAAAGGAAATATAAACATATTTTAAAAGTATAAAAATAAAAGTAGCAATCTTCACTATTTTTTTGAGTATACAGTATCTTCATTGATGAGAATAGTTATTTAGATAGTAAAGTATTTTTAGCCTCCAAGAAATACTGATGCTGTCAAGGTGCTCACTAGAAAGAACTATATTGAGGGAACGAAAGAAAGATATTCCATGCAAGTGGAAATCAGAAGAAAACTGAAGTGGCAATACTCATACCAGACAAAATAGACTTTGAAATAGAGGAAGAACTGTATTTCGAGGATGCCTTTCCAAAGTAATGTACAGGAAAGGGTCAAAGAGTGAAAAGTGAAATTTAGCATGTTTGTTTCTTTTACCATTTTAAAAAATACATATTTTACATTTTGAAATTGTCACAAGCTGACAGAAAAGTTGCAAGGGCAATACTTTTCGGAGAAAAAAGAACTTTTTTTTCACTGAATCTTTTGAGAGAAAGTTTTCAAATCAATGCCCTGTCATTCCCAAATATGTTAATGTCTAGTTCCTATGATCATGCTAAGTCACTTCAGTTGTAGTCCAACTCTGTGTGACTCTAAGAATTGTAGCCCACGAGCCTCCTCTGTCCACAGGATCCTCCAGTCAAGAATACGGGAGTGGGTTGCCATGCCCTTCTCCAGGGGATCTTCCTGAACCAGCGATGGAACCTGTGTCTCTTATGTCTCCTGCATTGGCAGGTGCGTTCTTTACCGTTAGTGCCACCTGAGAAGCCCTAAGAAGGACATTTCCTATGTTATTACGAGACAACTATCAAAATGAGGGAGTTGAAATTGATATACATACAATGGGTGCTGTGTGCTTAGTCATTCAGTTGTGTCCAACTCTTTGTGACCCCATGGACTGCAGTCTGCTAGACTCCTCTGTCCATGGGGATTCTCCAGGCAAGAATACTGGAGTGGGTTGCCATTCCCTCCTCTAGAGGATCTTCCCAACCTAGGGGTCAAACCCAGGTCTGCCGCACTGCAGTCAGATTCTTCACCGGCTGAGCCACCAGTAATTCTTGGATCCCATTTCAATTTTTAATGGCTCCCATACCAAAATGATTTGATAATTGATAATTGTATTCTTTTTGAACATGTCCCCCCCTCAAAAAGAAACAGAAAAACCATTTATCCAAATAAATTACAAATACCTGCTATTTTTGTGGCAGGATATTTTTAAATTAATTCCTATGGTTAAATACATGCAGAAGGAATAAGGTATTGATGATTTTAGTTTTGTTTAATTCCTTCTTTAATATATGTTTACTATTTTGACAGAACTGAAAGCATCTGTACTCACTAGGAGCTTATCCAATTGGTACTCCTGTGAGGACCTTGTTTAGATTATCTTTATGGGGACTTCCCTCATGGTGCAATGGTAAAGACTCTGCCTTCCAATGCAGGGGGTGCAGGTTCGATCCTTAGTTGGGGAGCTAAGTCCCATATGCTTCTCAGCCAAAAAACTGAAACACAAAACTGAAGGAACATTTCAACAGATTCAATAAAGACTATTAAAAATTCTTTTTGTTTAATTAGAAAAAAAAGGTTATCCTTAAACTGAAGAGTTTCCATCTTCTCGGAAGGCTTCTGTTGATGCCATAAAATAGTCTGACCTGGGCCTTACCCCTTAAATTCCTTACTTTCCCGTCTCCCTGACTGGTCATGTGCTCAGTCAGCAGGTTTTTAAGCAAACAGACTATTTTGCTGAGCTGTGAGGCAATAGAATAGCCATGCTATCCAGGTGGGCAAATTGCAGGAATGCAGATCTGTTACTTATTACGATATTTAAGAGTTTAACATCCTTCCACTCATTCCATACAAGTAAACAGAATGCTATTGGGAAAAAATATTAATTGTGGTTTTCTAATTATAAAAATAATGTGTAGTAGTTGTAATTTACTTATAGAGTTAGGAAAAGGAAAACAGGTAGATCAATAGTTAAAATAACTCATTAGACTTAACCTTAGTGAAAAGAAATACATTTGATCTATAAATTGCTTTTTTCCATTTAGCAATGTCATTAGCCATTTCCTGTATTATTAATACTTTATGTAATAGAATTTCCCAAAGTTTATTCTAGGAAAATTAGTGGATTAAAATAGACAATGAAATGGTACCCTGTGGTTAGTTTGGTAAAAGCAGTATGTTGTACAGTATGTTGTATCTACTTGGTTAAAGCAAGCTGTTTAATTAGGTTTACCTTGATGTTTCCCAGACCATTTGATCACAGGGTTTTTTTTTTTTTTTAAATTAAAAATCTATTAGCACTTTGATAAGCATTCTTCTTTCTATAGCTTTATGGCTATAGGGCATTTCCTCACATTATTTAGGTTAGGAATTTATTCAAATCAGAATGGTAGAAAATTCAGTCACAGTAGTTTCACCAGATGAAAGTTTGTTTTTCTCGTACAAGATGTGTGGATCTGGAACAGCTGTTCACTGATGTCACAGGAGCTCCTTGTATCTTTCTCTTCCACCATTTTAAAATTCCATCTTCATTGTTTAAAAATGGCTGCTGTGATTCTGGGCAGTTAGTGTTCAGTCGCTCAGTCATATCTAACTCATGGACTGCAGCACGCCAGGCTTCCCTCTTCTTCACTATCTTCCAGAGTTTGCTCAAACTCATGTCCATTGAGTCAATGATGCCATCCAACCATCTCATCCTCTGTCACTCCATTCTCCTGCCTCCGGGTATTGCACATCTAATTTAGACAAGAAGAAAAAAAAGGGGGGTCAGCTAAAAAGGAAGAAGGGCTAAAGAGAATGGCAGCCAAATCCATTCCTTAAAAATCAATCATATTTTCTAGAAGTCTCAATGAGTAACTTCCACTTATGTCTCACTGGCCAATGCCAGATCATTCAGTCAGCCCAAGCTGCAAGCATGTCTTGCTGCTATGTCGCTTCAGTCGTGTCCGACTCTGTGCGACCCCATAGACGGTAGCCTACCAGGCTCCCCTGTCCCTGGGATTCTCCAGGCAAGAACACTCTTGGAGGTAGTAATTTCACTTTTCAGCCTTAGTGTTAGAGAAGGTCAAGGAGAAGCATGTGCTGAATAGCCTTTAGGTAGAGCATCTTTAAAATATTTGCCTCTGCCCATTCTTTGGCTACCCAATATCCAGAGAGCCTTTCCCCCTCATCATTGAACAAATTCTCCCTCTTCCAGTAGTGACCACACCACTGTCTCCTCTAGTTACCAAATCAAGCTCCAGGTTCAGGACTCTTGTGGGATATACTTTCCTCTCCATCAAATCTGAATGTAGCTCATGCTCTGGTGACCCATAAACCAGAAGACACAAGATCTGTCTTAATATACAAAAGATGCGAATATGGAGATGGCAAACAGAGAGCCATCTCTGACCCACAGGAAGTACCGCAGCCTACTGGTAAAGAATTGCAAAGCCTATGTGAACCAGAAGGGACTCTAATTTTTGGTTAGCCCAACTGGCAGCCCCTCTATCTTTCCCAGTGAGAATCCTCATTATTCATTGTCCTTTTTCCCTGGTGGCTCAGATGGTAAAGAATTGGCCTGCAGTGCAGAAAACCTGGGTTTGATCCCTAGGTCAGGAAGATCCCCTGGCGAATGGAATGGCAACCCACTACAGTATTCTAGCCTGGAAAAATCCCATGGATAGAGGAGCTTGGCAGTCTACAGTCCATGGAGATGCAGAGTTGGATGGAACTGAGCACACACACACACTATTTTCTCTGGGTAAATTCCATGTGTGAAAAATCACAACCAAAGAGCTAGTTCCCAGTAGTAGACATCTGTCCATCCTCCTCCTTTAGCTAATATAGCTTTTGCCTTAATACAGTAGGGGAAATGGTCTCTGCTGCTGTGCCTGGCATTTTCCATGTGTTCCTGCAGGTCCACAATCTGTCTTCATAACTTTGTGAGTAAATATTTTCCTTGCTCAAGCTCACGGCCCTCCCCTTTACCCCATATTTACCCCATATCCTGGGCACACCTTGGTTAAAATATCCCCTTACTGTTTCTACACATTTTATTCTTTGCTTTCATGTATGTGCCCATGTCCAGTCTTAATAATAACAGCAAATGTAACCAGCTTATTAAGTGTGCTGAAGTCAGTGAGCTCACAGACAGAAAGTGGTTTTAGTTTGCCCTGACCACTTCCTTCAGACATTCTGTTTCTGATCTCCCTTCATACTTTAGATGACATTTTTGACAACTCCCACATATTTTCAGTTGACTTCAGCACTTAAAAAATGGTCATTTTGGGTGACTTTGACGTTCAGACCTTAACAATGCAGTGCAATCAAAACTTCAATCTCATATCCAATTAAAATCTTCCCCGCTCCCCCATAATTGAGTAATGACCTTTAGTTTGGGGATTTCTGTGGGAAAGACGGACATGGTCTCTTTTTTTCTACCCTTTATTCCCTGCACACTTTCTTACTTCTCCAGAGTGAATGTAAAGAAAGAAAGAATTAGAAAAAAAAGAAGAAGAAGAAGAAGAAGAAGAAGGTGCAGAGTCATACCTGCCCAGAGCTGTAGTGATAGGATTGCTGGTGTTTTCTGTCACTCCCTGTTGCAGGAAGTGTTCACCGAGATGACTACTGTGACCCCTCAGGTTTACCCCCGATGCCCTAGTATACCTCCCACATTCCCATTCTGGCACTTCGGTGTGAGGCGCATGTATAGCAGCTCATGACTATTTTCTGTCTTCAATACACATGGCATACAACGGTGGAGACGACAAACAAAGAGCCATTGTCTCTGACCCACTGCTTGCATGCATGCTCAGTTGCTCAGTTGTGTCCAACTCTTCGCCTGTCCATGGGATTTCTCAGGAAAGAATACTGGAGTGGGTTGCCATTTCTTTCTCCAGGGGATCTTCTCAACCCAGAGATTGAAGCCCATCTTTTGTGTCTCCTGCTTTGGCAGGTAGATTCTTTATCACGGAACAACCTAATTCCAGCCACTCTGACACACAGGAAATACCAGATTCCACTGGTGAAGAATTGCAAAGACTGTCTGAACCAGAAGGGACTCCACTTCTTGGTTAACAAAGAGCATAGTAACATTTCTCTTCCAGAACTGAGATGAAAACTACAGTCGACCTTTAAGGAATATGGAGGTTAGGGGCACTGACCCCCACATAGTAAAAAATCCATGTATAACTTTACAACTGGCTATCCATATCCTCGGTTTTATATTCATACATTCAACCAGCCAGGGTCACGTAGCACTGTACTAATTACTATTGAAAAAATACCTGTGTTTGTAGACCCATGCAGTCCAAACCCACGTTGTTCAAGTGTCCACTGTCTGTGGATTATCCAAAGAACTTGACACAGTTTCTGCTGGAAGTAAATTCTAATTGGCAGTTATTTTTGTGATGGCTTTAATTATCATTAATAAGATACAGATGAGGGAACTCTCCTCATGAGATTTTATGAGACCTGGCCTTGCTGGGGGCAATTTACCTGCCTTTATGCACAGATTTCCTTCAGAGGCTTCTTACCACTTAGTCTCACAGATAGCTCCCTCCACTCCTCATCACTGAAGCTCAGCTTCTGCCCTGAAATGCAGGTTACTGGAAAACAGTTTTAGAATTGACTGATTAGGTCATGATATCTCACCCCAACCTGATATTGTAGTTTGTATTTCTCAAAAGAGGATTTGGCCTCTTTTCCTTAACTGCTACTCTCAATTCAGCCAAAGACTGGAGCACACATCAGCCGTCACTCAGTTTACTCACATCCATGAGCAGGAACTGTGAAACTTCACCTACTTATACATCTCAGCTCTTTCAACCTAGGGAAGGTATGTTCTGGCTGAAACCTAAAGTCATGTGTCTTGTATGTGGACACATTTGGAGGGGAAGGGTGACCTTTAGACAGAGAGAATCCAGCACTGACAGTTCATATGCTAGCTAAGTGCAATGCAAGTGAAATGCTGAAGTTCATTTAAAAGCTGCAGGTTTTGAAATATTTGGAGACAAAAATTATGCTGCTTAGCAAAATGCATTCTAACATATTCAAGTTATGAAAGTTGATCTCTCTTGGTCCTTCATAAGAAAAACAACACAGATTGAAGTGTTGGAGGCTGGCAACCTTCTTGACACCAGGAAGAAAGTCAGGACACTGTGGAAATGGGCAGGGGATGATGAAGCTTAGATTTATTGGTGTGTGTACTTTCTAAGGCCCAATATCTAATTTTGTATTCATAATTTTGTAATGCTTATCTTAAAAAGGGTCCTTGAGACAGTGTAAGCTTCAGGTTCCTGACAACCTAGTTCTTTCCCAGGAAATGGTGAGGTGTAGAGGAAGAGGAGAGGAAAGAATGGTTGCTAGTGGCAAGAATGCAGAAGACATGTTTGAGAAAGAATGAGGCTAATGTGGGCTTCCCTGGGGACTCAGAGGGTAAAGAATCTGCCTGCAATGCAGGAGACATGGGTTTGATTCCTGGTTTGGGAAGATCCCCTAGAGAAGGGAATGGCAACCAACTCCATATTCTTGCCTTGGAAATCCCATGGGCAGAGGAGCCTGGTGGGTTACAGTCCACAGAGTCACCAAAGAGTCAGACATGACTGAAACTATTTAACATGCATGCATGAGGCTAATGCGGACATAGGCTGATGGCTAAAACTGCTACATGGAGATGTAGATTCCTTTGGCACGCACACTTTGGGTGGTACTTTGAGAACTTTAAGAAGCAGAGAAATGTCTGTGAGTAAACAGGTGAGGGAAAGGGTGTATGGACAGAAGATGGGATGCTGGGGTGGGCGGGTGGTAGGGTGGGAGTGGGACGGGGTGTCAAGGCTTCAGTGGCAGATGGGCACAAAAGGTGACTGGGACTGGGGAACATTTCAGTCCCTTTCTCCTTCTAAACTTTAGAGACACTAGATTTTTCGCCATGTATGACATAGGTGTTCTTCTTCCTTTATTTATTTCTTAAAGAAGAAGATGATTCTTGCAAAGTGGAGTCCTTTGCAGCCATCTGACACTTGGGATTCATCTTTCAGAACAACAGAGGAGGGATGATGAAAATCCACATTTGCATTCATCAGAGGAGTAGTCTCGGGAGAAACGGTCTGGTTAGATCAACTGAGCCGTGATAAATGGAGAACATTCTTGGTATTAGTCTCTTCAATAGGAGAGGTAACTGGTCCTAGTAGATGGGAATTTACAAGAGATAAGCTGGGAATGAAAGATGAGGACAATTCAAGAAGGACATAAAGTCCTAAAGTTTTCTGCAAAAGAAAACAGTATTTAAAAAAAAAAAAAAGGAAAACAGTATTTAAAAGACAGCTTTAAAAAAAAAAGAAAGACAGCTTTATTTGACAACCCTCTCAAAGCCCATCCCCTGTAGAATTAACTATGCCTTCTGCTTTTCTATTATAATATGCAAATGTGTTTTTCTATTATGTATGCAAATGTATATTATTACAAATTGTTCATATGTAAATCCCCTGTTCCAGAGAAAGAAGACTGCGTCTGTGTGTGATGCTCAAAGGCTAGGTCGCGTCCCACTCTTTTTGATCCCACAGACTGTAGCCCGCCAGGCTC
Source organism: Ovis canadensis (assembly GCF_042477335.2). NCBI lineage: Eukaryota > Metazoa > Chordata > Mammalia > Artiodactyla > Bovidae > Ovis > Ovis canadensis. Next base: position 106,252,934 of record NC_091250.1, on the reverse strand, counting down.
CTCTGTCCATGGGATTTCCCAGGCAATAAAACTGGAGTGGGTTGCCATTTCCTCCTCCAGGGCATCTTCCCAACCCAGGGATTGAACCTGCATCTCCTGAATCTCCTGCATTAGCAGGTGGATTCTTTACCACTGACCCACCTGGGAAGCCCCCCAAAAGTTACTGAAAGAGTGTGATGCATGTGATAAGCATTTAATACTGAAAAACACTGGAAGGATGGATGACTAGAGGTTTATCCACTGCAGGTCTTTGAAGTTCCTAGATCTTCCAGGTCTATTGACGTTTCTCTCCTGTTTCTTACTATGTGTAAGTCAGTACCCTAAAAACCCTGCCGTTCCACCTGGTAAAGTGAGCGCTCTGGATGTAAAATGCTTCTGAAATTGCCCACAAAGCTTCTTCTATTTTTGAAGAAGAGATGGTGAAGAGATTTCAATAGCATTTTCAGTGAAAGTCACTCAGTCGTGTCTGACTCTTTGAAACCCCATGGACTATACAGTTCATGGAATTCTCCAGGCCCGAATTCTGGAGTGGGTAGCCTTTCCCTCCTCCAGGGGATCTTCCTAACCCAGGGATCGAACCCAGGTCTCCTGCATTGCAGGAGGATTCTTTACCAGCTGAGCCAAAAAAGCATTTTTTTTTAATTGTTGAGGAAATCTTTGTCTGGGCTGATTTCCAAGCCTCCTTCCTGTCTTCTTGACTCCCTGGAGCTCTGCCCTGCCTGGTCAGACTTTTCCCTGGAGGGGTTACAGGGTTTCTGGCATTCCTCGGAAGACAAAGATGGATAAGGTGTGCAGGTTTGTTGATGTTCACTTGGTATTTTTAGTCCATGGTTAGCAAAAGGAGAGACAGCAGCAGAATGGCTTTTGTTGAATATGAAATCTCACATCTCTCCTGTAAAAGTCCCTTTTTTTTGGTAGAATCCTTTTTAACTGGCTGCCCCTGCCGCCAGGATTGCTGCCTGAATCCTGGGCCTCACTGTTGCCAGGAAACTTTCTACTCCCTAAAAGGTTTGGTGTGTAGTCTGTCATAAGAATGGGCCTTAAAGACTGTCACGATAAATAATTTAGCTACACGTGTCTCTAAAGGGTGTGGATTTTTGTCCATCTTAGGAAGTCTCTGCTAGAGGACTTCTTAGGTCTGTTTCTTCCCTGGTAGGTTCACAGTCCAGTGCAGAAAGAAAACTCACCTCCCAAGTCCATCTGCATCCTCATGCAAATAACACGTGGCTGCAAAATTGGTTTAAAGTCTCCTTGGCTAGAGTGAAAAAAAAAAAAAAGGGAAAAACTGAATAGTTACAATTGCAAAAGAATCAGATTGGACTAGTTTCTCACACTATATACAGAGATAAACTCAAATGGACTAAAGACTTAAATGTAACATCTGAAAACGTAGCATTCCTAGTAAAAAACATTGAAAGATGCTCTTTGACATTATTCTTAACTGTATATCCTTGGCTATGTCTCCTCAGGCAAGGTAAACAAAAGGACGAATAAACAAAACACTATATCAAACTAAAAATCTTCTGCTCAATAAAGGAAGATATCATAAAAACAAAAGATCACCTACCGAATGGGAGAAGTTATTTATAAAGAATACATCTGATAAGGAGTTCATATCCAAAATATACAAAGAACTTATGCAACTTAACATTAAAAAACCAAACAACCTGATTAAAAAATACTCAGAAAACCAGAAAAGACATTTTTTCCAAAGAAGACATATAGACGTCCAACAAGCTTATTTAAAAAATGCTCAATATCACTTGTCATCAGAGAAATGCAAAACACAACCAGACATCTGCCACAGTGACTACTGTTACAACAAATAACTAGTGTTGGCAAGGATGTGGAGAAAAGGGAGCCCTCACGCACTGCTGGTGTGAATGTAAATTGGTGCAGCCACTATGGAAAGCAGTATGGAAGTTCCTCAAAAAATTAAAAATAAAACTACTTTTTGATCCAGCAATTCCAATCCTGGGTATTTATCTGAAGAAAGTGAAAACACTAATTTGAAAAGATGTATGTACCCCTATGCTCACTGCAGCATTGCTTATAATTGCTAAGATATGGTGGCAACTGAAGAGCCCATCAACAGATGAATGGATAAAGAAGAAGTGGTATGTATATACAATGGAGTATTACTCGGCCACAAAAAATGAGATCATGCTATTTTGACAACCTGGATGGACCTAGAGATTATTATGATGAGTGAAATAATTCAGACAGAGAAAGATAAATACTGTGTGATTTCACTTGTATGTGGAATCTAAAGAAGAAAACAAATGAACAGCCATAACAAAATAGGAACAGAGTCATAAATACAGGGAACAAACAGGTGGTTGCTAGAGAGAAGGGTGGTGGGAAAATGAGAAAAATAGGTGAGAGAGATTAAGAAGTACAAAACTCCAGTTACAAAATAAATTAGTCACAGGCATAAAATGTTCAGTGTGGAAAATATAGTCAATAATAATGTAATATTTTTGAATGGTGACAGACGATAACTAGAGTACTGTGGTGATCATTTGGTCATGTGTAGAAATACCAGTAGGAGAAGGCAATGGCAACCCACTCCAGCACTCTTGCCTGGGAAATCCCATGGACAGAGGAGCCTGGTGGGCTGCAGTCCATGGGGTCGCAAAGAGTTGGGCATGACTGAGTGACTTCACTTTCCCTTTTCACTTTCATGCATTGGAGAAGGAAATGGCAATCCACTCCAGTGTTCTTGCCTGGAGAATCCTAGGGACAGGGGAGCCTGGTAGGCTGCCATCTATGGGGTCACACAGAGTCGGACACGACTGAAGCGACTTAGCAGCAGCAGCAGCAGCAGAAATACCAGTATACTGAGTGCCAGGAATTGATATAGTGTTGTAGTCATCTATGCTTCAAAGGCAAACAAACAAACTCTTAGACAAAGTGATCAAATTTGTGGTCACCAGAGGTGTGGGCCAGGGAGAAGGAGAATTAGTGGAAAATGGTCAAAGGATGCAAATTTTCAGCTATAAAATAAATAAGCACTAAGGGTAAAATATACAACATGATTAATTCAATTAACATTGCTCTATATTATATACGAAATTTGTTAAGAGGGTAAATCCTAAAAGTTTCACCACACAGAAAAGTTTTCCTTTTTCTTTAATTTTGTATTTATATTAGATGATGAATATTCACTTACTGTGGTCATCATTTCATGATATATGTAAGTCAAAGTAGTATGCTTTATGCCTTAAACTTCTACGGTATTGTATGTCAATTATATATCAATAAAACTGGAGGAATAAATAAACAAAATCAAGATCTATGTTCTCTGTTTTTTCTTAACTATGAACAGGTTTCAGAAAATTATTCTCCAATTGTTTGCAGAAACTCTCTAAAGTTACACCTTTTAATGGGGGGGTTAAAATCAGGGACGGGGACTGAATTTGCTTGGAAGACTAGCAATGAGATATAATAGATGAAAATAAAAACAACCAGGAGAAAATACATCAGTTGAAATCCTCAAAGATTTAGATGAATACACTTGGTTTGGGGGCATTTGAGATGGAGGAGCCTGGTAGGCTGCAGTCCATGGGGTTGCTAGGAGTCGGACACGACTGAGCGACTTCACTTTCACTTTTCACTTTCATGCATTGGAGAAGGAAATGGCAACCCACTCCAGTGTTCTTGCCTGGAGAATCCCAGGGATGGGGGAGCCTAGTGGGCTGCCGTCTATGGGGTCGCACAGAGTCGGACACGACTGAAGTGACTTAGCAGAAGCAGCAGAGTTGCTTCTACTTTCGGTATTGTGATTAAGGTACACATATATCTGTCTCAGTTCCTGCTTTCAATCCTTCTCGGTACATATCCCTAAGTGGAATTTCTAGGTCATATGGTAAATGTATTTTTAAATTTTTGAGGAACTTACATATTGTTTTCCATAGTGGTTGCACCATTTTACAATCCCATCTTGTGCCAACAGTGTATGAGCCTTCCAAATTCTCCACATAATTGCCAAAGCTTAAAAAAAGAAAAACTATACTAATGAATGTGAAATGGCATCTCCCTGTGGTTTTGCTTTGTATTTCCCTAATAATTAGTGAAGCTGGGCATCTTTTTTTGTGCTTGTTGGTTATTTTTATATCTTCTTTGGAGAAATGTTTATTCATGTCTTTTCGGCTATTTTTAAAATCAGACGTTTGTTTTTTGTTTTCTATTGAGTTGTAGGAGTTCTTTACATATTCTGGGAATATCCTCTTATCAGATATAGAAGTATTTTTTTTTCCATTCCCTGGGTTGCCTTTTCACTCTGTTGATTGTGTCCTGCCCAGCTGATTTTGACAAAGGTGCAAAATTCAATGGGGGGGAAGGATAGCCTTTTCAACAGGTGGTACTGGAGTAATTTGACATTCAGAAGCCAAAGAAAATGAATCTCAATACAAAACTTAATTCAAAGTGGATCACAGGTTTAAATGTATAAAATAAAACTATAGGGAAAAAAACAGGAGGAGTTATTTAGAATCTAGGACTAGGCAAAGAACTCTTAGACTTGATACCAAAACCATGATCCATCAAAGGCAGAACTGATCAATTTGACTTCCTCAAAATTTAAAACTTTTTCTCTGTGAAGACCACATTTAAAAACTTAAAAGCAAGCTATAGACTGAGAGAAAATATTTGCAAACCATATCTTTGACAGAGGGCTGGTATCTAGAATACGTAAACTCTCAAAACTCAATAGATAAAAACAAGCCAATTAGGAAATGTGCCAAAGACATAATAAGACAATTTTGAAGGGGATAATGGCAAATAATCACATGGAAAGGATATTTGACACTGATAGCCATCAGCTAATTGCCAATTTAAACCACAATGTGATATTAATATCCACCTGTCAGAATAACTAAAATAATAGCAACAATGCTGCCAATCATGTGCAGAAATTGGATGGCTCAGAAACTGTTTGTGGGAGTGTGTGATAATATAGCCACTTTGGAAAACAGTTTGGTAGCTTCTTAAAAAGCTTAGCATGTATCTACCATACAACTCAGCAATTGTACTCCTGGGCATTTTTCCAAGAGAAATAACAACTTTTTGTTCCATACAAAAATTTGTACTTGGATGTTTATAGCAGCTTTATTTTTGATCGCTCCAAAATGGAAAAACCAGGGGTCCTTCATTCAGTAAATGGATGAGGAAAGCGTGGTCCAGTCGTTCTATGGGATATTACGTAGCAATGAAAAAGAACAAACCGGTGTACACAACAATCTGAATGATTCTGCAGATCATTATGATATGCGATAAATGGCTAAATCCAGATTACATATGGTATGGTTCCATTTATCCAATCACATTCTTGCAATAGCAAAAGTATAGAAATACAGAAAAGGTTAGTGACTTCCAGAAGTGGATGAGGGCAGGAGGGCAAAGCATATGGCCATGGAAGGGTAAACTGAGGTGCCTTCCTAGCGATAAGAACTTCCTGTATCTTTACTGCAGTAATCTCAGTAACTTGGTTGTGTTATTATTCCACAGTTTTGTAAGAAGTTACTATTGGCAGAAACTGAGTAAAGAGTCGGACACGACTGAGCGACTGAACTGAACTGAACTGAGTAAAGAGTACACAGTTCCTCTCTGTATTATTTCTTATAAGAGAGATTGCAAGAAATTATAAATTGTGTATTTACAATTATAAAATGCATGTTAATTTACAATGATCTCAAAATAAAACTTTCAATTAAGAAAGGTAAAGCAGTTAGTGAAAATGGAGTTAACTTACTTTTACTGTCTTAGTGCCAGCAAAAGAGAGGAACTGCACGTGTGTTTAATGGCTTTGGAATTGAGATGAGATCTTGACATGAATTTCAAAAGAAATGTTTCAAGGTAAAAACTACATGAAGCATAGAGATTTAAAGTCATTGAAAGCACTCATGTTACTCAAGTTTAGACTAATCATGAAGAAAGTAGGCCCAAACACCCTCTGTGAGAGTGCGTGCTAAGTCGCTTCAGTCATGTCTGACTTTGAGCATCCCTATGGACTGCACCTGGCCAGGCTCTTCTGTCCATAGGATTGGCCGGGCTCTTCTGTCCATAGGATTGGCCGGGCTCTTCTGTCCATAGGATTCTCCAAGCAAGAATACTGGAGTGGGTTGCTGTGTCCTCCTCCAGAAGATCTTCCCCACCCAGGAATCAAATCCCTGTTTCTTATGTCTATGTGCATTAGCAGGTGGGTTCTTTACCCCTAGCATCACCTAAAAGTGAAAGTCTCTCAGTTGTGGTGACTGTTTGTGGACCCCTATACAGTCCATGATTTCTCCAGGCCAAAATACTGGAGTGGGTAGCCTATCCTTTCTCCAGAGGATCTTTCCAACCCAGGAATCGAACCAGGGTCTCCTGCATTGCAGCCGGATTCTTTTTCAACTGAGCTACCAGGGAAGCCCACTAGCACCACCTGGAAAGCCCCAGACACCCTCTAGGAGTAAAACACAGGTGGGAAATTGTCCCTTAGTGGGAGAGCAATCTTCCACTTTGCAGGACTTGGACTTCACCAGAAGAGGGTGCAATTATTCAAGCTATTACATGGGCAAAAGGGAACAGATAGACAGGACCCTAAAACAAACCAAAAAATACATAAATAGGAATGATGCTCTTCTACAAAACCCCTTTTAAACCAAATGTTTACACTGGGGGATATATTTATGGTAAATTCCCTGGTAGCTCAGCTGGTAAAGAATCTGGCTACAATGCAGGAGACCCCAGTTAGATTCCTGGGTCTAGAAGATCCTCTGGAGAAAGGATAGGCTACCTACTCCAGTATTCCTGGGCTTCCCTGGTGGCTCAGATGGTAAAGAATCTGCCTGAACTGAGGGAAACCTGGGTTCTATCCCAAGGTTGGGAAGATCCTCTGGAGCAGGCAACAGCTACCCAGTCCAGTATTCTGGCCTGGAAATCCCCATGGACAGAGGAACCTGGTGGGCCATAGTTCAGGGAGTCACAGATAGTCGGACACAACTGAGCGACTAAGCAGAAGTTTTTCAAGTTCTGTAAACCAGCTGATGAAAATTGGTAATTGCTGGGCAAGCCAGGGAAAGGGAAGCAGATCATAAAAGAGGCAGGATGAATGATAGTTCCGATTGGGAGGCAGCCTCTGAAAATCAGACCCGGACTATCAGACCCACTCTGTCTCTTGCTTCCCGTGGAGATGTTCCTGCTACAGCAGCTCACAGGCAACTCACACATACACAGGTGCATCCCTGCAACGAGGTACCAGTTGAGTGTGAGGCTAACTTCCCATGCTTTATACACATATTTACAAAGAAAACAATCTCAAAAAGAAGCTATTCAACACTTTTGCCATGTATGTTAAACAAGGGTTATAGAAAGGAGTCAGAGATGAGAGGAGGTGTTGGCGAGGGCTTGCGGCTGTGAGATTGGTAAAGGTAATTCCTTTTTGAATGTATGGCCCTGCTGTGAATCCCCATCCTGGAGTTTCTATCATCCAAACCTTAGTCTAGGAATGGACTTCAGGGGGCCAATCAGAAAACTATGAAATAGGTCCCTAGAGGACAAGTACCCAACCTTCGCCTGGAATGCTGAAAGGGGACTCTGGCCTGAGCTTGATTCCCTCCCACCAGGAAATCCAAAGAGAGAAAGAGGTTGGTTACTGGATGCTCAAGGGCTGAGGAAGGAAGCATTTGCCTTGGTCCAGGGAAGTGTAAGAAGCGTTTGAAGATGGTCCCTTGAGAGAGACAGTCCTGGCTTCCTGTCTCCTAGACTCTGAAGTTTCTCAGCCAAGTGTGAGTCTCTCCATCTTCTTACATCCCCCTACCTTCCCCTGTCCCATCCCTGGTGCTGAGCAAAAGAGTAGCCAGAACTGGGTCTGAGCTGGGGAATGGGAGGACATTTAAAAGTTAGTTCAGCTGACAAAATTCTAATGGACAACCTAATGACTTCATGCAGATCAATAGGGATTAATTACATGGGACTGAATGAACTGATGAATATGACTAATACCTTTATGACTTTGGGGGCAATATACTAACTTTAATCTTTGTTTTCCAGAAAAAAACCTTTCCTCTTGTGCTTTGACTTATAGCAAGCTGATGAAGTATACCTTTGTAAACAAAGATGAAGCATTAAATCTTCTTCTTTCTACCTGATCGTTCTAAAATTTGGCTTCTCCAGCTGGCTCTCCTGTGGACTCCACTTATTACAACTGGATTACAACTAATTATACTAATCATTGTTTTAATTTGGTTTTTGTTTTCGAGTTGTTTATGATTTGTGTCTCCCTGCTACACTATGATTTTGCCAGTCTTACTAGTTACATTATTTTACCTTATTTTGTAAGATTGTTGTCTCTTACAGCAACCAAGGTGTAACCAGGCCTCCAACAAAAATCTTTATTGTGGTCTCCAAGATGTCCTCTGACCTGACTGGTGCCAGAATCACTCAACATTACACTTTGCTTCCATCTTCGATGACTCTCTTGCAGCCACACTAAGATCATTCACATCTCAGGGCCTTTACTTATATTTTCCCTTCTATCTTTTCATGGTGTGCTTCCTAATCATTTAAAATAGAATTTTATTGTACATTCAAATATCATCTCCTCAGAGAAGCTTTTTATTACCAGCTCATCTAAAAAATGTAGTGACTAGCTATCCTTTCATATTGCTTTATTTTTCTTCTTAACAGTTATTATGTGACATTTTATTCTTTGTGTTGGTATGTCCTCTGTCTACCCCAGGAGAACAGGGATCCTGATTGCTTTGTTCTTTGAGCACCTGCAACAATCCTGATACTTAGTAAGCATTCAATCAATGTTTTAAAAACTTAATTAGTTAGTTCATATACCAATTAAGTTTAAGGAAGTAAATAGGGAATATAACAAAAACAGCCCTGGAGCTGGAGTTTCGGATTCCTGATATAATTTGTTCACTACTTACTTGTGTGGATTTTGATGAATAACTTTAACTTCCAGTCCCTCTCTTTCTTTCCTTAAAGATAATCCTGAGGAAACCTGGTACCCTGAGAGGCTGTGCAAAGCACAGAGTCATCGCTGATATATGTAATACTTCTATTTTTCTGCATTAAATATGCAGACATTGTAAATAAATTAATTCACATGCTTTTCCTGGATATATTTCAATATCTGTCAGACTTTACTTCTCTCCCTGCCTCTTTCTTTTTTTATTAAAGTTTTATGGGTCACTTTCTATGTTCCAAGTACTATGCCAGGGACTTGTAAACAAAGATAAATCAGACATTTTCTCTGCTTGCAAAAAGCTCATAATCTAAAAAGGAAGGCAGAAATATAAACAACTGAATTAGAATATAACTTGAAAGTGCATAAGCAGAAATCTGTTCAAGATACAAGGGGAGACACTATCTGGGAGCTCACAGTGGAATGAGACAGATAATGTGATGTGCCTTTTCTGAATGAGGCACTATAAGAGGGAAGATACCAGGGGTAGGTGTGGAGGGTGAGGACGAGAAAGATAAAGGATGATCAGTGAATCCACTGGCCTATTGGTTAGGAAGTCTTTGATGATGCTTATCATTGTTTTGGTGGATGGAAGGTATAAAACTAGGATGGTGTGAATTGAGGGGTAGCTGGGAGGAGGGGCGAGGAGATCTGTTGTGTGAGCTTCTATTTGGGAACGTTTGAGAAGGAGAGGAAAGAAATAGGTAAGGGAAAGGGTCAAAGAGAAACTTTGAGAATGAGAGGAGCCTAGGTATGGTTGAGGAATGAGCCAGTAGAGCTCAAAGAGCTGGGATGATGATCAGGAGGCTGTGTGAAAGCTTCCCGCTCTTCATAACGAGGGAGGGGACCCAGAGGACCTGGGGGATCCAGGGGATCCGGGGTTAGGAGACCCAGAGCATAGCTCAGCCAGAGAAGGGAGCTCATTTTCCTGCGAGACAAAAGGGAAGAGGGAAAGGGGACGGCCACCCTCAGGGGCGTTCACAGATCACAGCTGATGAGGAAATTCTTGCCTCAAAGAAGGTATGTGTTGAGTTTCATGTGTTGAGCTGAAGTGACCAAGGTTGGGTAGGAGATTCTAGGCAGTGAGGCATTGGAATTTATTCTTATATTCCTTACACTTCAAGGGTATAGCTGGAGCTCATTGGCTGACTAACACCTGGCCAATGAGGAGATAGTGGTTCTGTTGACAATCATTTTCCCAGACTAATGGGTTACTTATTTTTGATGATTCCTGTCTTCATTATAAGCTATTAGGAAATTGTGCTTGAGCCTGCTCTTATTCCCAAGGCTAATTACTGTTAATACTGTTTTGCTGGTTTAACCTCTTAATAAGGAAGCCAAATAAACAATCTTGCTGAGAAAGCACAAAGTCTCCCATTTGAGAAGCTGTGGATGCATGCTAGTCAGCTGTCAGGCAGGCAGGTGTGCTCATCTCCACTTTGAAGTTTCATCTTAAAAGAACAGATAGGCATGTGTATCCATCCATCCATTCATTCATTCAGTAAACATTTATGTACCAACTTCTCTATGTCAGGTAACCTGGCAGTCAGTGAGGAGTCAGCAACAGAGAATCCCTGTGAATGTGGAGCCAGGGATGTATCCAGTATATCTAGATCTAGATCTTTTGGTCATTCAATCATGTCTGACTCTTTGTGACCCCATGGACAGTAGCCCACCAGGCTCCTCTGTCCGTAGGATTTCCCAGGCAAGACTACTGGAATGGGTTGTCATTTCCTCATCCAGGGATCTCCCCCCACCTGGGGATTAAACCCATGTCTCTTGCATGGGTTTGATCTTTACCACTGTGCTACCTACCCAATATAGCTATTGAATTTCTAATATTAAAGTTAAATATCACATCTGTACTACAGAACACATATGGAATAAGTTTGTTTTATTTAGGTTTTTGTAATATCTTTTGTGCAGCTGCTCAATTGCAAACACTAAGATTGCATTTTCTGTTACTAAACTGCCTTTAGCATCCTAGAAGTGAACAAGTAACATAAAAGAAGTCTCTCCTATGTTTCTTCGGGCTGCCCAGGTGGCAATGAGGGAGACATAAGAGACACAGGTTTGATCCCTGGGTGGAGAAGATCCCCTGGAGGAGGAAATGGCAACCCATTCGAGTATTCTTGCTTGGAGAATCTCAAGGACAAAGGAGTCTGTTGGGCTGCAATCCATAAGGTCACAAGGAGTTGGACACGCACACCACTGCTGCTTTATTCCCTACCCTCTGCCCCGAGCATTCAAATTTCCATTCTGTGCACACACCTGTGTTTTCTCTTGGTCATTCCCCAGGACCTCCCTGAGCGCTCTGCCAACAGGAAGGAAATCTTGGCTGCTTCCCAAGCTGTTGATGCCTTTGGCCTCTAGGAGGCATTGTTGCCCTTTCTTGTCCATTGATGTCTGTAATAAATTATTTGGAGGAAATTAAAGGTAATTTATATGCAACAATAAAAGAATCCTTGTAAGAAATGTCAACTTTATTATATCCCTAAGGATCTGAGGTAATGTATTTCCCATTGAGTCTTCATTTTTAATCAGTAGTGGACTTCCCTGGTGGCTCAGATGGTAAAACATCTCTCTACAATGCAGGAGACCCGGGTTCGATCCCTGAATTGGGAAGATCCCCTGGAGAAGGAATCCACTCCAGGACTATTGCCTGGAAAATCCCATGGACAGAGTAGCCTGGTAGGCTACAGCCCATGCGGTCGCAGAGTCGGACACGACTGAGCGGGTTCACTTCATAGTCATTTTGCATCATACTTGAGGTTGGAGAGGGTTGTATTGACGATAATCTCCAAATTTCTAGTTTCTTTCCTTCTTGATTTGCTTCCTTTTCCCCTAGTCTTCCTTCTTGACTCCTCCCCTCCACTTCCTCTCTCCCTCTCTTTCTTCCTTCTTTCCTTCTTTTATTCATTCATTCCACACATATTTCCTGAGCACTTACTCTACATTAGGGTCTGAAGCTATAAACTAAAGTAAGAAGCAGGCTTTGTGTTCAGGGACCTTACAATCTCGACAGAGACAGGCAATACCAGTGATGACTGTACTTCAGTGTGTTTAAGGCTGTGACAGCAGTGGACACTATGGGGAAAAAGAACTTAGAAGAGAGGCTTCCAAGTCATCAAGGAGGTCAGGTAAGGCTTCCCTTGATCTGAGTCATAGAAGTTGCGCAGGAGTTAGCCATGTGAAGCTGGGTAGAGAGAAGGGAAAGACTGTGACTCCAAACTTAGAACTTTTAGTTTAGATCCTTGGTATAGAGGAATTTGGGTCTCCTTGGTGGTTCAATAGTAAAGAATCACCTGTCAATGCAGGAGCCGTAGTTTGGTCCCTGAGTCAGGAAGATCTCCTGGAGAAGGAAATGACAACTCACTCCAGTATTCTTGCCTGCAGAATCCCACGGATAGAGAATTCTAGCAGTCCATGGGGTCTCAAAGAGTTGGACACAACTTAGTGACTAAACCACAATAGTGAAGTGAAGTGAAGTCGCTCAGATGTGTCCGACTCTTTGTGACCCCGTGAACTAAAGCCCACCAGGCTCCTCCATCCTTGGGATTCTCCAGGCAAGAATACTGGAATGGGTTGCAATTTCCTTCTCCAGGGGAACTTCCCGACCCAGGGATCGAACCCAGGTCTCCTGCATTGCATGCAGATGCTTTAACTTCTGAGCCACCAGGGAAGCCCAAACCACAATAGAGGAAATTAATCAAAAAAAGGGGAATCAAGAAAGAACGCATTTCTTTCCTGTATTTCTCTGAAATATTGACTGCCTGTCCCATCTATCAGTTTCTATCTGAGTTGAAACATTATTGGAATACTACATACCACATTTACTTAGTAAACTTGTCATGAGAAGATGTGAGGCTTAATTCTTTCCACCCTGCTGTAGTTCACTGCTTCTGCTCTGGTATGGTCTTCTTGTAAGTGAGAACACAGAAGTATATTCCATAATCTTTCCAATCAATAAACAGGGGTAAATCCCTTCACTTCATTTAGCCCTCCAGTGTGGGTGAAATTTTGTTCTCACTTCCATGAAGTAATTTCTCAGTTCTACTCACACACTGGAATTTTTCAAAGATGTCTAAAAAAGCATAAGTGCCCCTGCTTTTTCCCAGGAAGTACTGATTTGGTAAATCTACAGTAGTACTTAGACATCTCTGCATTAAGATCATCCCCTAATGGTTTCCATCTTGAACCAACGTTGAGGAGTAGTCTTTGACTATACTTGAGTAGTATCTCATGATGGACAAGTTTAAACATTTGGAGTCATACAAATTCGACTATGATTTCAGATTCTGTCACATACTAACTGTGTGACTTTGGCCAAGCTACCAAACTTCTCTGATCTGCAGACTCCTCATCTGTGAAGTGGCACCAACAACATTTACTCTTAGGATGTGTGTGCCCAGTTGTGTCTTACTCTCTGTGGCCCCAAGGACTAGGGCATGCCAGGCTCCTCTGTCCATGGAATTTTCCAGGCAAGAATACTAGAGTAGGTTGCCATTTCCTTCTCCAGGGCATCTTCCTGACCTGGGGATTGAACCCAAGTCTCTCGTGCCTCCTGCATTGGCAGGAGGATTCTTTATCATTAGCACCACCTGGCAAGCCCCTGCCCTTAGGATGGTTGTGCTCAGTAGAGACTGGAATCTTTTCCTGTAAAAGACATAGGGGATTCTTTATATATCAGGCTTGTAATAAAAGTGGAATCTTAGGAACCATTTTTTTTTTCAACTGAGCTAGTGAAACAACCAAAACACTGATAATCTTTCACATTTATCTGTTCTTCCTGAGAATAAGCTGACATTTAAAGTGAGAGGGTAAGGGTCAAAAGGGAACTGTGATACTCAGTGCCATATTGGTGGTCCAGTTTTTTAATGAAAAATTATTCATTTTATTTTGGGGCTGCACTGGGTCTTTGCTGTTGCACAAGGGCTTTCTCTCATTGTGGTGTGAGTGGACCACTCCCTAGCTGCGGCTTCTCATTGCGGCGACTCCTCTTGTGTAGAGCACAGGCTCTAGGCTCTGGGGCTTCATTAGCTGTGGGGCATGGGCTTAGCTGTTCCACGGCAGGTGGGATCTTCCAGGACCAGGGATCGAACCCACGTTCCTTGCCTTGGCAGATCCATTTTAACCACTGGACCAAAGCCCTGGTGGTTCATTATTTGAGAGAAGATTTGTTGAACATCTATGTTTCCACAGTCATATTTATTTTTTTCTCTTAAACATCCACAAATCTCCACGCTATTGTCATTGCTTAGTCTCTCATTGGCTCTCCCTGTTGGAACAGATGCCTAGCTGTTCATCCTGGCTTAACTCTTACTTGCCTCCAGTATGTGTAATCATGCTGCTACTGCTGCTGCTAAATCGCTTCAGTCGTGTCCGACTCTTTGCGACCCCATAGACAGCAGCCCACCAGGCTCCTCCATCCCTGGGATTCTCCAGGCAAGAACACTGGAGTGGGTTGCCATTTCCTTCTCCAAAGCATGAAAGTGAAAAGTGAAAGGGAAGTGGCTCAGTCATGTCCGATTCTTAGCGACTTCATGGACTGCAGCCCACCAGGCTCCTCCGTCCATGGGATTTTCCAGGCAAGAGTACTGGAGTGGGGTGCCATCGCCTTCTCTGAATCATATTTCTGTCCTGCTTAAACCTTTCTCCTGCAGATCACATCTAAGGTCTCCAACAGGGAAAACAAAGCCCTTAAGATTTGCCTGTTTTTTCGTTTTTATCTTTGTACCATCTTTCTGTTGATCAAGGACTATAATGAAGCATTTATGGTTTTGAACAAAATGTCTTAGGACCTTTTACAAAGGGCCTCAGCCTGAAGAACACTTTCCCCCTTTTCTGTCTAATGAAAGACAACCTTTTTAACTTCTATTTATTGTGTGCTTACTTTGTGTGGGCCACTGTGAAGAAATTTAGTTGATTTCTCAGCCTCTCATATGTTACATTCTGTTACTTCCATTTAACCAGAAAGGAAACTGAGGTCCAGAGAGTTTAAGGTTTTATAGGACTTTCTTTCCCCATCCTCTTGGATCCTTGTGTCCATTGTCTTGTAACTGTCTTTTTATTAATTTTTTTAAAAATTATGAAAGTATGATAAAACACATTTACAGGAGACTTGGAAAATGCAAAGCAAAGTTATGTGTCATTCCACTATTTATTGCAATTATTTCTAAGTAGATAAATTAAAATTTTTAGTTGGAGTTTCAAGATCAAAGTCTCAGAAATTAATACGATAAATCGAGAGTAAAGTAGGATACTGTAGACCCAAAAAGCATAATGAACCAATTCAAACATAATTAAGATTTATACAGTGCTCACACAACAGCAGGGTACAAATTCTATGCAAGTTCCTATAGACTATAAACCAGGAGACACTGGAATGTAGCTGCCTTTCTAGTATGGAAAGTGAAGGGAGAGAGGGAAGGAGGGAGAGAATAAACAGTAGATTTCAGGGCTTCCTTGGTAGTCCAGTGGTTAAGACTGTGCTTCCAATACAGGGAGAACAGGTTTGATCCCTGGTTAGGGAACTAAGATCCCATGTGCCGTGTGGTACTACCAAAAAATGAAAACAAACAAACAAACAAACAAAAACCATAGATTTCAACACATTGTAAAAGCAGGAATTTGGACTCTATTATCTTTGAATTCTCCTTTTGTGGTGCAGTGCTGGCTTATAGTAGTTACTACAATACATAGTTCAAGTGAATAAATGTTTGACTTTATTTGTACATGTTTTTAAAAAAATAGTAACGTCCATTCCTTTACATCAAATGCTATGATCAACATCTAAGTAATTGCAGATTTAGTTCAACCATCCTGTCCAACAACTGTGAAAAAAGAGTATCCTGAATTTTCATTTAGTCTATACAACTTCTCTAACAATCCTACATTTGTTGTTTAAACAATGTTCCCCCATCCATTGCCACCTCTACCACTTTCATCTTTCACAGCCCCCACTTCTACCCTATATCCTCATGAAGACAGACGAGGCGTGAGATAAACAAACAAAGCCAAATACAACCAAAAAGCAACTTTGGTGAAAAACGCATTAACAGAAATTCATTTCGAACAAGATAAGTATTTTTGCTTTTACAAAAGGAGCTGACACTTAGAGGAACCACACCCTGTCCCCAAATGGTGTCCCCTGTTAAATACATTTTGCTCAAAGTTAATTATGCTTCTTTCCAAACAAACCTGGGGACCTCTGTTTCTTTGAAGATGGTTTTGTGTTTCGAAGTCCATGGAATGTTACACGATATTGAATCATGTATCATCATTCATAAATGTCCATGATTCGCTAGACAAACATTCCTTGCTTAATAAAACAAAAGAAGTGTTTCAACAAAAAGGGTGCAGCTATATCAGTAGGGCTTGCTGTTAGCATATCTCAGTTTTGTGGTGATAAAACAGTCATTAAAACATGCAATCTCTTTAAAATTACAGCTGCCAGGCCAGATGAATTTTACCTGAACAGAGATTAAATGTGAGGGTATTCACCTTACATTCCAGGACAATCTCTGGGAACACAGCTATAAAAATAAAAGGGAGAGAGGGCAGAGTCAAGGGGGTGTGGCTTTGAGGGGGGGTAGTTCTTGAATCTTGCCTAGGACATAGTGGGGTGAAGGCAGAATGCCCTCTGAAAGAAGAGTAAAAGGCGTCTCAAGTCAGAGAAATATCACACTAAAAACATAATGTTTTCATTTCATTAAAATATGAGATCCAATACAATTTCTAATGTACGTCTTGTCAGTTAGTATTTCTCACCAACAAGGCGTTCTCTTGTCTTTTCAGAACCACTTTCTAATCAAGAACGGCAACAGAAAAGTAGAAATGGGAACTCGAGTTTTAAGAGGAAATATGTTACCTGAAGTTACCAAAACACCCCCGAACCTACATGATTGAGAAATGAAAACTTGCTGTCCTGTACTTAGCTTGATGCCACTTTTTCCCCTGTATATAAATTGTACTTTGTGACATGTTGTTAGTCAATAGGGCATGTCTGACTCTTTGTGACCCCATGGACTGTAGCCTACCAGGCTCCTCTTTCCATGGGATTTCCCAGCAAGAATACTGGAGTGGATTGCCCTTTCCTTCTCCAGGGGGAGATCTTCCTGACCCAGGAATTGAACCCTTGTCTCCTTCATTGCAGGCAGATTCTTTAACACTAAGCCACCAGGGAAGCCCCACTTTATGAAATAGCAAGATATTGACTCAGTATATGCAAAGTTTCTAGAGGTCAAAGAAAAAAAATCTTAAGTTTTCTTAACTTTTCTAGGAACTAGATGGATACATGGTAAACAGGACAAAAAAAAAAAAAAAAAACTTGAAAAGAAGTATTCAACCTCCTTAACAATGACCAGAGTGCGATATAGAAGAACAGTGAGACACCACTAGTAAAGATCATTAAAAGCGCAGCCACTTGGCCTGAGTGGTGGTAAAGCAGAAGGTAGTCTTGTAACCGAGTTGGTTTGAGACAGAGTCAAGGAGAAGAAGCTTTTCAAGGAAGCTTTGGCAGTTCTTACACAGAATCTGTAATGGGTCATACCCTTGGAAACAATTGTTCTGCTCGGAGAATCTCTTTCAGCGAACGATTAAAACAAACACTTTGACACACAGACATACTTATTATAGCATCACTTAAATAGCCACTAACTTGAAACAAGCTGGAGATCTGACAGTAGCGGACTAGTTAAGAAAATATGATATTTCATTCAAATGATATTGACAAAGATGGGCAATGTTAATAATACCCTTTTATATGCTGCATGTTATCAACAAACAAAGATTCTCCTCCTTCTCCTACTAAGGATGCTCTTCCTTCTCCTCTTATTTGCTAATAAAGCCAAAACGTATTGAATCTTTGCTATGTGCCAGGAACTCTGCCAAGCCATTAACATGTATTAATTTAATTCTTACAGCAACCTGTAAGGTAATTTTTACTATGCCCACTTTACAGGTGAGGAAACTGAGGGGTGCAGAAATGAAATTACTTGTCCCAACATACACAGCTAGAAAGTAGCAGGGTTAAGGTTATATTTTTAAAGATTTATTGAGATGTAATTCATATATTATTGACGCTTTCCTGGTGGCTCAGATGGTAAAGAATCTCTCTGCAATGCGGGAGACCCAGCTTCCATCCCTGCATTGGGAAGATCCCCTGGAGAAGGAAATGGCAACCCTCTCCAGTATTCTGGCCTGGAGAATCCCATGGACAGAGGAGCCTGGTGGGCTACAGTTGCAAAGGGTCGGACATGACTGAGTGACTAACACTAATTCACATATTATAAGATTTAGTCTTTTTTGGAAAAATTTTTAAAAGTTTTTTTCCATGTGGACCATTTTAAAAGTCTTTTTTGAATTTGTTACAATACTGCTTCTGTCCCAGGGGACATGTGGGAATCTTAGCTCCCTGATCAGGGATCTGACTCACACTTCTTGCACCGGAAGGCGAAGTCTTAACCACTAAACTGCCAGGACAGTCCCAAGATTTACTCTTTTAAAGTGTATGTAATTCATAGGATGAAGTTGAGTAGACACTGGCTAAAGATAGCATCTTTCAAGTAGGAGGGACTAGAGCACAGAGTTTTCTGGAATCCAGGTAATTTTCTTGCACATAATGCTTGAAGATAAGGAACTTCTCTTTCCTCCTTTTGGTATCCCAGGGCCTAGAAGAGTGACTGGGCCCTAGTGGAAATATTTGTGTGTGTGTGTGAATGAATAAATGAGCTCTAGTGACCTGATGACTAATCCTCAATGCCAATAGCACCAGGCTGGCTAATCCTGTGTTTGAGTTCCCACTGCCTCTCTGACCTTTGGCCAATGTTGAGCTTCTGATTTCTGAACTGCTCGCTTGGTTTGACCCACTGCCTTGTCTGACCGTAGGTGCCTTGACCCACCTACCTGTGCACTGTGACCCAGACTGGCAGTTCATGGGGTGCTTAACTGTCAGCTTCATTTGAAGATAGCCCAACCGGATCCTATACCGACTGCCTATAGCCCTCACTCCGTTCTAGTTTGGCTCTCAGAGTGATTCACGCATTGTTCCCACTCTTGACAGCCATGGCTTTTCTGGTGAAGAAATTCCCCTGGGCTGGTTCAACTTCTTCCCATGATTGTCTTTCTACTTGTATTTCCTAGTTCATAGTCCCTAGGATACCATGAAGTGAAGGACTAGGTGAAGAAAGATGCTCCAGAAACCTCACCCCTGCCAAGCGCCTCTCTCTTTTGTTTGTAAACAACAGAAAAGACTTGACATTTGGTTTAGGTTTTGTTGGAAGTAAGAATTTTGCTGTAAATGAAAAAATCGCTATTCTAACCTTTTCATTAGAAAACCTCTGTAAAAATATGTCCTATGACTTCAAACCTCTCCTCCCGTGTGAACACATCTAAATAAGCATTTTTACTTGAGCACCCCATTATTAAGCTCCATGGAAATAAAACCAAGCTTACCACCTATGACTCCATCTTCCTTTTCTACAGAAGTAGAAAAGTGATGTCACTTTTTTCACAGCTACTTAGTCATGCTCAACTCATCCTTGTCTTTCACATTCTCTCCTTTATCCAGAGAGTGGTCTCATGAGTTTTTAAACATTTTTCTTTTGAAATGTCTTTGCTATTGAGTCCTTATTTCATATCCAAGGTCTCACCACTCAGCCATTTGTATATCTCTGTTGGCACCAGTGGCTGTGGAATTTTATCTTCTATATTTTTATTTTGTGGTACTGTTGGAATAAAGGAAAGACCGCTTCTACATTCTCCAATTCAATTCTTCAATGCTTTTCTTTCTTAAAGTGTCAAATTGGGTGACTTCTGGTTTTCAAATTTCTCCAGTAACTCATCCCACCTACCGGTTCAAAGCAACTGGTTTCTAACTCCTCAAATGTTTCCTTGGTTTTAGACAGGCTCAGTAATCCAGCTCTAAGCCCCAACCGGTAAGGCTGCAGAAGCTGAAGTTGAAAGGTTCTATGATGACATACAAGACCTTCTAGAACTAATACCCCCCAAAATGTCCTTTTCATTATAGGGGACTGGAATGCAAAAGTAGGAAGTGAAAAGATACCTGGAGTAACAGGCAAATTTGACATTGGAGTACAAAATGAGGCAGGGCAAAGGCTAACAGAGTATTTCCAAAAGAACGCACTGGTCATAGGAAACACCCTCTTTCAACAACACAAAAGAAGATTCTATATATGAACATCACCAGATGGGCAATACTGAAACCAGATTGATTATATGCTTTGCAGCCAAAGATGGAGAAGCTCTATATAGTCAGTAACAACAAGGCCAGGAGCTGACTGTGGCTCAGGTCATGAAATCTTTATTGCAAAATTCAGACTTAAATTGAAGAAACTAGGGAACACCACTAGATCATTCAAGTATGACCTAAATTAAATCCCTTACAATTATACAGTGGAAGTGACAAATAGGTTCAAGGGATTAGATCTGATAGGCAGAGTCCCTGAAGAACTATAGGCGGAGGTTCATGACACTGTATAGGAGGTAGTGATAAAGACTACCCTCAAGAAAAAGAAATGCAAAAAGGCAAATGGTTGTCTGAGGAGGTCTTACAAATAGCTGAGAAAAGAAGAGAAGCTAAAGGCAAAGGAGAAAAGTAAAGATATATCCATTTGAATGCAGAGTTCCAAAGAATAGCAAGGAGAGATAAAAAAGCCTTTTCAGTGATCAGTGCAAAGAAATAGAGGATAACAATAGAATGGGAAAGACTATAGATCTCTTCAAGAAAATCAGAGATACCAAGGAAATATTTCATCCAAAGGTGGGCACTACAATGGACAGAAATGGTATGGACCTAAAAGAAAGCAAAGAAGAAGTAACAGAAACAGAAGATATTAAGAAGAGGTGGCAAGAATACACAGAAGAACTATACAAAAAGATCTTCATGATCCAGGTAACCATGATGGGGTGATCATCTACCTGGAGCCATACATCCTGGAATGTGAAGTCAAGTGGGCCTCAGGAAGCATCACTACAAAAAAAGCTAGTGGAGGTGATGGAATTCTAGCTGAGCTATTTCAAATCCTAAAAGCTGATGCTGTTAAAGTGCTACACTCAATATGCCAGCAAATCTGGAAAACTCAGTAGTGGCCACAGGACTGGAAAATGTCAGTTTTCATTCCAATGCCAAAGAATGTTCAAACTACCACACAATTGTACTCATCTCACATGCTAGCAAAGTGATGCTCAAAATTCTTCAAGCCAGGCTTCAGCAGAATGTGAACTGTGAAATTCCAGATGTTCAAGCTGAATTTAGTAAAGGCAGAGGAACCAGAGATTCAATTGTCAACATCTGTTGGATCATCAAAAAAGCAAAAGAGTTCTAAGAAAACATCTATTTCTGCTTTATTGACTACATCAAAGACTTTGACTGTACAGATCACAACAAACTGGGGACAGTTCTTAAAGAAATGGGAATACCAGACCACCTTACCTGCTTCCTGAGTAATCTGTACAGAGGTCAAGAAGCAACAGTTAAAAGTGAATATGAAACAACAGACTGGTTCCAAATCTGGAAAGGTATATGTCAAGGCTGTATATTGAAACTCTGCTTATTTAACTTGTATGCAAGTACATTACACAAAATGCTGGGCTGGATGAAGCACAAGCTGGAATCAAGATTGCCAGGAGAAATAACAATAGGCTCAGATACACAGATGACACCACACTTATGGCAAAGAGCGAAGAAAAACTAAACAGCCTCTTGATGAAAGTGAAAGAGAGTGAAAAAGTTGGCTTAAAATGCAACATTCAGAAAACTAAATGATGGCATCTGGTCCCATCACTTCATGGAAATGGATGGGAAAACAATGGAAACAGTGAGAGACTTTGTTTTCCTGGGCTCCAAAATCACTGCAGATGGTGACTACAGCCATGAAATTAAAAGACGCCTGCTCCTTGGAAGAAAGGCTCTGGCAAACCTACACAACATACTAAAAATCAGAGACATTACTTTGCTGACAAAGGACTATCTAGTCAAAGCTATGGTTTTTCCAGTAGTCATGTATGGATGTAAGAGTCAGACTATAAAGAAAGCTGAGTGCTGAAGAACTGATGCTTTTGAATTGTGGTGTTGGAGAAGACTCTTGAGAGTTCCTGTACAGCAAGGAGATCCAACCGGAAAGGAAATCAGTTCTGAATATTCATTGGAAGGACTGATGCTGAAGCTGAAACTCCAATATTTGGCCACCTGATCTGAAGAACTGACACATTGGAGGAGACCCTGATGCTGGGAAAGATTGAAGGCAGGAGGAGAAGGGGACAACAGAGAATGAGATGGTTGGATGGCATCACTGACTCGATGATCATGAGTTTGAGCAAGCTCTGGGAGTTGGTGAAGGACAGGGCTGCCTGGCATGGTGCAGTCCATAGGGTTGTAAAGAGTC
Source organism: Ovis canadensis (assembly GCF_042477335.2). NCBI lineage: Eukaryota > Metazoa > Chordata > Mammalia > Artiodactyla > Bovidae > Ovis > Ovis canadensis. Next base: position 106,230,569 of record NC_091250.1, on the reverse strand, counting down.
AGATATGACTGAGCTACTCTACTGAACTGAAACAGGCTCACTGACCCATGTGTGTGTACGCCGTGACCATGCTTGTCTCTGAAGATTTGCTGTTTTCTTTGTCTGGAAAGTCCTCTCCATTTTCTGCCTCCTTTCTTCCACCAATCGTAGGAAAGTTTCCTCTTCAAGGAAAAGGGATCTAACCTAATCATCAGAAATTAGACACCAATGGACTATAAAGCAAACACTGTGCTTTCTAACAACATTATTTACACTATTAGTTAGTCACTCTTTTCTACTTTTTCATGTCCATTTACCAAGAAAAATGTAATCTCTTTGGAGTCCCGAGCTATGTGATCTCATAACCCTTCTGTATTCCCTATTATCTAGCCTGATATACATTTTGTTAGAGTTATTGGGTAGGAGGTAGGGTTTAACCCAAGAAAGAGGGTATACATAATACCTTTCCAAAGAACTTAGTCAGTTCCTTTGTATGACATCTGCTCTAGAGATTTTAACATATTGGGGTAATCTCCATTTTTGCATGTCATCTTTAATGGTATGAAATATTCAAATGAAATGTTTAATTTCTAACTCTGTATCTTTATAGTTACACTTAATAGTTCTGATTGTACTCGAAGTGCGCCTGCTGATGATCTTGTGGGTCAAGAGTGGCACTTTTAGGTAAATATAACTGCCAACTGCTTCTTCTGTAACTGATCTTTCAGGTCATGTCAGAACATTCTGGAACTTGAATTGAGACTCTTTTTATAGACATCCTTCTTTTGGGCTCCAAAATCACTGCAGATGGTGACTGCAGCCATGAAATTAAAAGACGCTTACTCCTTGGAAGAAAAGTTATGACCAACCTAGATAGCATATTCAAAAGCAGAGACATTACTTTGCTGACTAAGGTCCATCTAGTCAAGGCTATGGTTTTTCCAGTCGTCATGTATGGATGTGAGGGTTGGACTGTGAAGAAGGCTGAGCGCCAAAGAATTGATGCTTTTGAACTGTGGTACTGGAGAAGACTCTGTGTACCACCCACCTCACCACACTTACTGGATGATAATGTTATTCCCACTTAATTTGGCCACATCTCCACTAGACTGTATACTGTAGGACAACAGGGAGTAAGACTATCTTTTCTGGAATAGTATCTCCAACCCTGGTGTGTGTAAAGTATGTAAACTACGTAGCAATGAATCTTCGTAATTTAAGAGAATTGATCTCTTACATCAATTGTCTTTCATAATTAAATTCTATACTTGAATGAATTTTCCTATAATATATATAATTCTTTCAATAATACATATTCAATGATATATATTCAATAACATATATCATTTTTCAGTTATATATGTTATGATAAATTCCATAAAACATGGAATTTAATAATGTTTTCCTATAACTCTCACTGCGTTTCTAATGTGTGTCATTATTCATGCCTTCTACGCCATTGCAGCAATACTATTTTCTGCTGTTTTATTTAATCTAACTGATTTATTTATGTCTTGTACATTTTTTTAGTGGAAGTGTAGTTGATTTAGAGTGTGGTGTTAATTTCAAGTGTACAGCAAAGTGATTAAGTTGGTTTCTGTTCGGATTATATTTCATTATAAGTTATTACAAGATATTGAATACAATACGTATAGTACTTCACATCTGTCAATCTCATACTCCTAATTTGTCCCTCCCTCCCTCTCTTTCCCCTTCTGTTACCATAAGTCTGTTTGCTGTCTGTGAGTCTGTTTCTATTTTGTATACAGATTCAACTGTATTATTTTGTTGATTCCCTATATAAGTGCTGTCATATAGTAATTGTCTTTGTCTGACTGACTTCATTAAGTATAATATTCTCTAGCTATTGACACATGCTTATGCAGATACCAATGTTTCATTCTTTTTATGGCTGGTAAAAAGACACGGTTTCTTAGACCAGTTATCTATTGATGGACACCTGGGGTGTTTCCATGTCTGTTGTTGTTGTTCAGTTGCCCAGTCATGTCTGACTCTTTGAGTCCCCATAGACTATAGCACACCAGGCTTCCCTGTCCTTCAGCATCTCCCAGAGCTTGCTCAAACTCATATCCATGGAGTTGGTGATGCCATCCAACCACCTCATCCTCTGTCCTCTCCTTCTTCTCCTGCCTTCAATATTTCCCAGCATCAGGGTCTTTTCAAATGAATCAGCTCTTCGCACTAGGTGGCCAAAGTATTGGAGCTTCAGCTTCTGCATCAGTTCTTCCAATGAATATTCAGAATTGATCTTTAGGATGGACTGGTTGGATCTCCTTGCAGTCCACGGGATTCTCAAGAGTCTTCTCCAACACCACAGTTCAAAAACAACAATTCTTTGGCACTCAGTTTTCTTTCTAGTCCAACTCTCACATCCATACATGACTACTGGAAAAACCATATCTTTGACTAGACTGATCTTTGTTGGCAAAGTAATGTCTCTGATTTTTAATATGCTGTCTAGGTTGGTCATAGCTTTTCTTCCGGGCATCAAGCTGTAAACAGCTAATAAGGGTAATTTCAGAGTCAGGATAAATATGTAGAATCTGGTCATTGAGTCTGTGATAAGAATAATCTGTTAAATTGGGTTACTTTACTGAAGGGCACTTTTTTCTGTTTAAAAGTGGTTTCCAGGTCAACTCATCATTTGTCAAGAGGAAAGCTGTATCCTTGAAGAAATGGAGTAACCAGTTATTTACGTTTTCTGTGTCAAGGAGATCCGCTTTGAGGTGGAGAGTGGTCACAAACTCTTACTCAGCTTTTATCAAAACAGTCATCACAACTGGAGAGCCAATTCACACAAGAACTCAAGGTTGGGCTGAAATTTCTGGGAAGTTACGATGGGCACGAGAGTGGAAGTTAAACAGATTTGTTACAGATTAATGTACTCCCTTTGCATGTGGGAGAATGAGTCACATCCAGACTAGACCCCAAACTGGCCCTTCTGGGCATTGTCAAGTGTCAGAAGATATTTTATAGAATAGTTCAGAGAATTTCTTGCAAGGCTTTATGATGAGTTGTGCCCCAGACTGCCACTATATGAAAATTAACAGCTTTTATCTCACCTAAGTGAGTCACATGAAAAAGGAATCTTCAGTACCTTACATTTCCATTGTGCTCTTGCTTCCAAGATCTGTGTCTCATCACATCCATTACTTGTCTTATCCTGTAACAAGTGAAAACACAGTCTTGTTTGGCTGGGAGTTTGTGTCACAGCCGGCTTCCTTCTTTAGGGTCAGAAATACATTCCTTTGGGGAAGAAAACTGTAGCCACCTGCAAGGGTTATGATGACTCCATGAAAAGATAAATGGGATCTTCAAGAGTCACACGTCAGCAAATACTTCATTGAGACCCAAAGAATTGTGACTTTAAAGTACAGCTAATGGCATTGTTCTGTTGCCCTCTAGCTCTGTTGAATTGCTGGGACAGAAAATACGATTATGTTACAAATTGTACCATGACCTTCAGAGCAGCTCTTCAAAATGCAGAGGTCTGGAGGTAAAATGGGTCCCTGAAAGAACTATCCATTAGTCACAGTGTTACAGTCTGTACTCCAGATCTCAGTTCATGTGTAGTGCTTCCTATTTTAGCAGATTAAAGTATCTCAGAGGAGGTTACTGTCCCCATCCACCACTGTATCAGAAAAACAAAAAAGCTCATTTAAAGTTTTAAGTAAAACTTTCTTATTTGGCAGAAGTGCTAAATTCATTTTCACCAGTTCCTTAGCATGACAATTGTTTGCACAATTCTGGGGAAGTAACAATGAGCAAACCAGGTCTGAGCGTGTTTACCAGGAGGTCAGAGACCTGGGTTCAAATCTCAACTCTGCTGTTGTGTAACCTGGAAAAAGTGGCTAACCTACCGAGACTTCTGCGTTTCCTGGACTGTACAGTTTTGAGAAGCTTTTTATGTGCTTGGCACTGTTCTAAGCATGGTATACTTAATCTGTTCAATGCTAACACATAAGTAATGCCTCTGTCTTCATAAGGGTGGGGAAAGACACATGTGGCGAGGTCAACAGTTATCTAAGGGGACTGAGCAAGGAGGGGGCAGAACCAAGACTCATGACAACTGGTGTTACTGACCACTGTGCAATGCTGTGGTGCCAACCATTCTCCTCACCCATAAACACAATGGAAGAAATTCCCTGGGAAGAGTCTGTTTATTTCTTTCCCTTATTTTCAGTGTCCAGTCAGACCTTGAATCAGTAGAAGCTTAGATATGTCTACTTATAAAACAACTAAGGCTCAAGAAGTCCTTTCTAAAGCTATTCCTTATGTGTGTGTTAGTCGCTCAGTAATGTCCGACTCTGCTACCCCATGGACTGTAGCTTGCCAGGCTCCTCTGTCCATGGGGTTCTCCAGTAAAGAATAATAGAGTGGGGTGCCGTGCCCTCCTCCAGGGGATCTTCCCAACCCAGGGATTGAACTTAGGTCACCTGCATTGTAGGCGGGTTTTTTATCTTCTGAACCACCAGGGAAGCCCAATCCTTTCCCTTGGGAGATAAAAAATTTTAAATTAATGACTTTTTATAAACAAAATTTTAATTTGTTGTGGGTCCCCAACAAGCTCTTCCAAAAGACTAAGAGACTTATTGGCTAAATTTCAAGGCTGTTGCTCTGACCAGGGCTAAGCTAGTGACCTCCAGGTCTTGATGCTCACAATTAGTGATTTCTGTACTCTCTTCAGGTCTGCTGGGTTAAACCCTTGGATTCATATTGTCACATTATTTTGGGAATCTTAAATTACCAATTGTAAACTAATTTAAAAGAATCCATTTGCACATACTCTGCTTAAAATTGGATTCTACTTGAATTTTAAGAATATATATATATTTTTTCTTATTAATAACAACTGTATTCTTGGTGTTTAGGTGAATTCCCCGAAGTCCATGTGTTGCTTGATGGCCAAAGATGAAATTAAAAGGCTTGATTTCATTCAATTAACCTATAATTAGTGACTCAGAATGTTAAGCTTAGCTGTGTGATAGAATAATCATGGGAAAAGTATGTTTACCATAGAGGGATATGAAATGAGAACAGTTTTCTCTCTCTCCCTCTCAACTAGGTGTGAGTGTTCATGGGTGACTATTTCTGGGAAGACTAAGAAAAGATGACTCTCAGAAGAGTAGTCTTAAAAATTTAATTAATAATTCCTTCCAAAGTTTCTAGAGGAAATTCAGTTCTTGATCTTTCTTATCCCTGGCCCTTCCTTGTGAAATGTGTTGGAATATACACTTCACCTTTCACCTTACCTCTGAATTTCTCATTCTTCCATGACTCATAGCAGCAACTCCACCCATTCTTTTCAAAAAAAAAAAATGTGGCAGCTGCTGTGGAAGTGCTTCTGAGTCAGTCAGAAGTGAGGCAGGTTGCCAGATGGGTAATTCACTCCCCAGAACTTAGAGAAGGACAATTAGAGAATTAAGTTTGTAAATTCAGTTGTGGGGGGGATGGCTTATACAGTGGTTTATGCAAGCTCACTTACTACCTGTGACACCGCAGGAAATTCACCTTAATTTTTAATTCATACACCTACACTACTCCTGTCTTAACCTGTTTGGCATGGGTGCATATCAGATGAAAGGGCTATGACCATCCTTTCTAAGTCTCTCTGGACAAGTTTTATTATAGAAGAAAAAAAAAGGTCAACAACCTATGTTTAGGTTCACTTACATTTCATTTTTCATGGAACAAGACCAATAGGATAACCAAATTCCTTGGGTAAGGGTTCTAGAGTAGGTCCAAGAAATGGGGATCAAGTACACCCAGATGTGTATTAATAAGTGCTATAATCGCCTCATTCATTTGGACTGAGAAATATTCCTTCTTAGGTACTTAAGAGTAACTAAGAAATAAAAAACCAAGCAAACAAATATAGGAAAACTGTTATACAGAGCTTCTCTATGACACTTTAATGCAATACTTCATTCTAATTCTAAAATTTAATAAAGTGACTATTTCACTTAGAAAAAGTAAAAAATATGTTAAAATACATGGAGGCAAATCAAGCATAGTTTGATCTTCAGTTCATTCAACCATCACACTCAGTAAATCATTGTTTCCTCTAGTGAAAATGGATAAATCTGTATGTGGTTTCACTGTAAAGCTGACAAAAGAGTCTGTCTCTATCATATCAGTCTCCATTATGTCTACGGTGTTTTCTCAGACCTGAGTTTAAATTCACTTATTTACCTCTCACTTTTTCCACAAGAGAGTTAGGCAGGAAGTTACATCATGTAGCTCCCTCTCTTGGGTTCAGAGTTGAAGCAGGCTCTGAAATGCCACATGACTATTCTTTGTATGTTAAGCAATAGAGTTTCAATACGTCCAAATGGACCATATGAGAAATTGCATAAAAGGAGCCAAGAACAGTATTCCTCTCCACTATCTCTTGTTGGGGACAGAGTGGAAAACAGAGCTGAAAAATAGCTGAAATAAAAGCAGTGATCAGAGGCAGAGCTTACAGATCAATACTCGGAAGACAATGAAGGACAATGAACAGACACGGAGATCGCTGAGTGCGGAATGTGCGCGTCCTACCCATCGGTCCTTCCCTCTGCTTCTGTGGTCGTCCAGTTCTGTGTACACAGAGCATGAAGCAGTCTTGGGGGACTCCAAACTGATTATTACTATTTTTTAGTATGGAGTTTTCTATTCTGTCTAAGAAGCTGTTTTTCTTTCAAAAAAATTTTTTTAACACAAAGGATTATAAATTTCCTCAGTATGACTGGTATAGTTACCTTTCCCTTTATATCTTTGAGAGACTCTAAGCCAGTGCTATGTTCTCAGTAGGTATCTGAAGCTGGAGTCTCTATGCACCATTCCCTACTGGAAATGGTAACTCATTTCTTCCATCTTGTTTTCAAACAGGCTGAGAAATAATAGACATGGAAGCCAAAATATTTTTATTTCTAATAGATAATAAATTAGAGAATTAAGCTTTATGTTTGTTAATTAAGCAGACTTGCTAATGTTGAACTCAGATTTAGAGAGACTTACTGGTGCGTCAGACAGCAAAGAATTTGTCTGCAATGCAGGAGATCCGGGTTTGATCCCTGGATCATGAAGCTCCCCTGGAGAAGGGAAGGGCTACTCACACAAATATTCTTGTCCGGAGAATCTCACGGATTCTCCAGGCAAGAGGAGCCTGGTGAGCTACAGTCCATGGGGTTGCAAAGAGTCAGACACGACTGAGTGACTAAGCATAGACACACACACACACACACACACACACACTAGCTTGATCATGGCAGTGATGGTAGAGGTGACCACCAGGATGGGGCCTGTGCTAGTAATGCTTTTGCCGTGGAGGCACATAATTTTTTTTTTTTGCTCTCTGTGGGCAGATCCATTCTCATGAGGAATATCTGGAAGGTGAGCCAGTTATTTTTATCCCATTTACCAATCAAGAAAGCCGGTTACCACCCTAAATATGGAATGAGGAAATGGTGTTTGGAGAGATTCAGAGTTATATAATTTGAATTTCCTTCATAGGAAAGAAATATCAGGCTTTGGGAAGAACTATTTTCTACTTCTTTTTGTCCTTGATGAATATAATGGATGGGCTATTCATTGGCACCTCATATGTTTATGTTTGTGCATATAAGTGTGCTGGAGGATGCTTTATGCTGGAGACATTTTCAGAGAAATAATAAAATAGAAAGGTTAATTCATTTGTCTTATTACCTAGGGGGTTGGGATTTTGTGGCAGGAAGCTGTTCCTTCCCCTTTGAAAATGATAGGTTTTTGCTGTAAGTAGTTACATAGTAAATCCCATCATGTCCCTCCCTGACTAAATTGCTCCAGTGACTTCCCACTATACTCAGACTATAAGTACAGACTCTTTATGATCCCCTAAGCCTCCATAATATGGCCCTTGCCTACACTTACCTCTCATTTCCTTCTGGTCACTCTGCTCCAGGAATAGTGACATTTGGTTGTGGTTGTTTATGATTTTATCTACACATTAAAAAAAAAATTGGTTACACAAAGTTGACTCCCACTTAAACTGTACTTGCTGTTTGCTTTGCTTGGGGTATTTGCGTATCTGAGTCCCCTTGTCATGAAAGCATTTGCTCCAATGTCATTTCCTCAGAAAGGTCTTCCTCAAATATCTAGTCAAAAGTACTCACCTAGACACTCACTCATCTAGTTGTTCTATTCTCTATATAGCTCTTGGATAACCAGACAATTTTGACTACTGTTTATCATTTATTTTGTTTCTCGCATCAGTGGACTGAAAGTTCTATTAAGCCAGTGGGCCTGTCTTCTGTTTGCTATTGTAGATCTCAGTCTTGCACTTAGTAGGAGCTCATTAGGTATTTGATGAATGAATGAATTGTCCTCCTCATCACACTACTGCTGGACAAAAACACCACTTTGAATGTATAGCAATTAGTTCAGAGGCCACGCCAAAGTATAATGTCACTTTTGGACACAGATGAAAGTGAGGATACATTTCCTAACAAACTTGTTGTCAGCTAAAAAAAGGAATAGAGGGCTTGACAAAGTTGTGAGCAATCACTGTAGTCCAGAGAATTCATGAGATTTCACTGGTTAATAGATTTCAGGAGCTGGAAAGAATTTCCATGGATCAAAGCAATACTCATTCAACATTTCTTGTTTTATCAAATTGGGAATCACAATATTGTACTTATATAATATTGTAAATCAACTACTGTGGAGATATTTGTGCTGGGGCCAAAATGGACCTGTGACATACAGCACATTTGACATTCTTTTGTCCATATCTGGACCATTCCATATTAGCAGGAGTTAGCTGGATTCTTAAGCTAAGTCCTGGAATCCAGTACAGACATCAGAGATCCTGAGGCACAGTCTAAATGAACCTGTGTTCCTGAAATGTAGGTGCCTGAAAAACAGCATAAGGGACTAGCATTTTAACAAAAGTTAGCTATGAAAACAAAATTTATGCTGGAAAAGTGAAGAGGTACAAATGAGTTAAAGATGTGTAGACAAATATATATTTAATATAATTTAATAATCATCTTTGTTGTTGTTGTTCGGTAGCTAACTTTTTGTGTCCCCATGAACTGTAGCACGTCAAGCTTCCCTGTCCTTCACGATCTCCCTGTTTACTGAAGCTCACGTCCATTGAGCCATCCAAACATCTCATCCTCTATTACCCCCTTATCCTCCCCTCCTCAATCTTTCCCAGCATCAGAGTCTTTTCCAATGAGTCAGTTCTTCCCAATAAGTGGCCAAAGTATTGGAGCTTCAGCTTCAGCATCAGTCCTTCCAATGAATAGGACTGACCATTTCGATCTCCTTGCAGTCCAAGGGACTCTCAAGAATCTTGCTCCTTGGAAGAAAAGCTTTGACAAACCCAGACAACATATTTTTTAAAAGTAGAGACTTCACTTTGCTGTCAAAGGTCCATATAGCCAAAGTTATGGTTTTTCCGGTAGTCATGTTTGGATATATATACTTACATACTAAGGAAATCTAAAAGAAGAAAACATTTAATTACTTCCTCCCAGGCTTCATGCCCTAAACCTGAAGCTACATGAATGTACCTAGGGGCTGCCCCAACTCTTGGAGGAGGTCCAACTGCTAGGCTTAGTTTTCACATTGCCAAATATTAAATTCTTTGGGATATAGGAGAGAAGGAGTATCACGACTGCTGTGTCTTGGTCCATTTTGTCTAGAACATCAAGTTTCCTTGCAGAGGAAATAGTGAAAATGAAATGCCCAAGCGTACTTTGTCACAATGATACAGACTTTGCATGCCTCCACTCAAAACATGAGATGCACAACAAGCAATCCTAAAACTGGAGCTCAGTTTCAAGCAACATTCAACCCTTTTACCTTTGAAATAGTCCATCTTTCCAACCTTTTTCCACTAGGGTAAAGTAGGGCGTGAAAAGTCAAGTCATGTCTCCAAAGATACGATGCCATTTCCCAAAAAGCCAGTCATAAGAGGTAGACAAAATATAAGTTCTGAGAATTGATCATGTCTTCTGGCTTATTATTCCCAAACAAGAGCACACTTGGTCTCTGAAATGTGCATAATGCCTTTGTTTTTAACAGACAATGCTTATAATCCAGGCTAAAGGCTGTAAAGTCTGTTTCCATGCCAGTCTCTTTTGAATTTATCGAGGTATAGTTGATACAGAAATGGGTAGATAGCATCATTGACTCAACGGACATGAATGTGAGCAAACTCCAGGAGATAGTGAAAGATAGGGAAGCCTGGTGTGCTGAAGTCCATGCTGTTGCAGAGTTGGACACAACCTAACAACTGAACAACAATAGTTGATTTACAATAATATGTAAATTTCAGGTGTACTCATATGAAAGAAAGTGAAGATGTTAGTTGCTCAGTAGTGTCTGATTCTTTGCAACCCCATGGACTGTTAGCCCTTCAGGCTCCTCTGTCCACGGAATTCTCCAAGCATGAATACTGGAGTGGATTGCCATTCCCTTCTCCACAGAATCTTCCCAACCCAGGCATCAAACCCAGGTCACCTGTATTGTAGCAAATTCTTTACCATCTGAGCCACCGGGGAAACCCATATATATTTACATAAGATGATTATTCAAAAGTATCGGTTCTTTGGTACTCAGCCTTCTTTATGGTCCAAATTTCACATCCATACAGAACTTTGGGAAAAACCATAGCTTTGGCTATATGGACCTTTGTCAACAAAGTTAACTCTTTGGTTTTTAATATGCTGTCTAGGTTTGTCATAGCTTTTCTTCCAAGGGGCAATATTCTTGACAGTCCCTTGGACTGCAAGGAGATAAACCAGTCAATCCTAAAGGAAATCAACCCCAAATGTGCATTTGAAGGACTGATGCTGAGGCTGAAGCACCACTACTTTGGTCACGTGATATGAAGAGCCAACTCGTTGGAAAAGACCCTGATTCTGAGAAAGACTGAGGGTAGGAGAAGGGAGTGACAGAGGATGAGATGTTTGGATGGCATCACTAACTCAATGGACTTGAGTTTGAGCAAATTCCAGGAGATAGTAAAGGACAGGAAAGCCTGGTGTGCTACAGTTCATGGAGTTGCAAAGAGTCGGACACGACTTAGCTACTGAACAACAACAAAGGTAATTATTAAATATATATTTGTCTACACATCTTTAACTCATTTGTACCTCTTCACAGCATAAATTTTGTTTTCATGGCTAACTTTTGTTAAATTCCAGTCTCTTATGCTGTCTTTCATGCACCTGCATTTCAGGAACACAGGTTCATTTAGACTGTGCCTCAGGATCTCTGATGTCTGTACTGGATTCCAGGACTTAGCTCAAGAATCCAGCTAACTCCTGCTAATGTGGAATGGCCCAGGTATGGACAAAAGAATGTCAAATGTGATGTATGCCGCAGGTCCATTTTGGCCCCAACCTAAATAGATCCAGTTATGGATGTCAGAATGGAAAAGACGACACAGTATGGATACATCTGGGTCAAAAGGGGTGAGCTAAATTCAACTTTAAACTCAGAGGACTATTCAAGGGAATACCTGAGTAGGGCTCCCTTGTCCTAAAGGAAGCAAGCATGATTCAATAAGTCCAATTTCATTAGGAAAAAAGTCCACCTTAGGACCTGATATCTTTAGTTATCTTAGGATCAATCCCTTCCTAAATTCCCCTCCTTAGGAGAATGGGCTGAGGAGCTAAGTCCTATATATCTGCCTCAGTTTAAAATTCTATGCTCTCTGCCAACGAATGGAGGGTAAGAGAAGTAGAGTTTGTGAAATGGAATAAAGTCATTGACCTCTGTGTTATGTCTCATAGGATGAAAAAGGCACAAAAAGCTTGTTGTCATCCTTAGTATATATGAGTTGTTAGAAGCCCACTCAATGAGAAGAAGGATTTTTCTAAAAAAGCTTTTTATTTTATATTGGCATATAGCCTATTAACAATGTTGTGACAGTTTCAGGTAGACAATAAAGGGACCCAGCCACACACACATGTATTCATTCTCTCTCAAACTGCCCACCCATCCAGGCTGCCATATAACTTTGAGCAGGGTTCCATGTGGTATACAGTAGGTCCTTGTTGGTTATCCACTTTAAATCAAACAGTGAGGAGATCAAGGACTTCAGTTTATTTTCTGTTGTCTAGGAAAGTACCTGGTAAAAGAGCAATGAATATTTATTGAAAAGTTGAATCAATGCATTGGTGAAGACCTTAATTCTGTCATGCTTGTCAGAGTCTAAGAGTTCATTTGACCCCGATAAAAATGTCCCTGGCATCAGGTGTCGGGGCAGATCAGAAAAGGAAAACTCATTTAATGATCTCAGATCCATGTGATGCTCATGATTTTCATTTACAAATGCATAGCAATGTGAGGAACAGAAAGTGTGACCCTATATACATTGAAATACTTGTCAGTTGGCCAACAGGTCCACTAGAACAGGTAAACTGATAAACCACTAGATAAGGCTTCTGTGGTTGCAACATCCAAGAAAATCATTTACCAGATGGAGGAGTCTAGCTTTCCCTTGCACGCAACGGGTAGGTGAGTGCAGAGAACAAGGAACATACTCTGGAATTTTTGCTGCATTTCAAATATCACATGCAGGGCAATCACAAGTTAATCAGGATGAGATGGGGTCAGTTTCACTGCCCCCCACACCCGCACTGTGAAGCATTCCATTGTGTCCTTCTCAGGATCCATGGCTCCAATCACCTTTGGCTTGACTCTGAATAACCCCACTCTCAACTCAGGAGGGCTGAAGGGGACAAAAATCACATGTAGGTAACATTAATTTCCAGTGGGAAATAGCTCCTCTTCCACACAGTTTTGCACAAGTATGAATTAAGCCAACAGGTGATCCTAGAGAAAGCATTGCAAGTATTCTTCTAGACACTTGGTTAAAACTGATGTTCTACTTTCCCAACGAATTGTTAAAAAGAAGCTAAACTTCATGCCTGGAATCTAATAACTTTAAAGATGGAGGAGATTATATAGATTTATCTAGAAGGGAAGGCAATAGAAAAATATTCTTATTTTCATCCATGACTCTCTTGCTTTGTGCTAATTTCTAGATGTATATACAGAATATGATCCCAGCAACCAAACAGGCATCAAAGCATCTTTAGTCTTCAGTGGACATTTAGTCTTAAGAACAGACAAGTGAGTGTCACAAAAGAGAAGAAATTGAGAATGGCTGGTTTCATTCAAAGTTTTAAACTATCTTCTCCTCTTGAATGAATTTTGCTTTTAGTTTTTATTTAGGTTTTCTTTGTAATCTTTAATAAATCTCCTGCTTACATCTTCCTAACTCTTAGCACCTTACTTTAGTTGATAATATTCAGTTTTTCCTTTGGTGCTATGAGGGAATTTGTTGGAGGAATAAACATAAATGTCCATGCCTAATAATTACCCAATTATTATTATATGCCAGGCTTACAATAACTCCATGAGGCAGGTTCTATATTAACCTGAGATTTGGAATAAATATTAAAGTAACTTAGAGTTTTGATCACTTTAAAAATTTCTTTAACTGAAAATTGAAACTTAAGCTAAGAACTAAAATTATAAATCTTGAAGAAATCATACTTGAAAATTGAGTAGGCAAATATTTCTCAGATAGGCCAAAAAAAAAATCTCATTTTTGAAAGGTGTTGCTAAGAAACTAAAAAGGCAAACCACAGATTTGGAGAAAATACTTGCAAAATTATATCAATAAATAATTCTTACCACAAAGTAAGAAAATGATAACTTGATTTTAACTTTAAGAGACATTTCCTTAAAAAAAGATATATGAACTGCATAAAAATACATATAAAGATGTTCAACATCGTTTGCCATCAAGGAAATGCAAATGAAAACTGTGATAGGATACACCTCACACACACGAGAATGACTAAAATCCAAAAAAGTGACAAAACCAAGTGATGGTAAGGATGTGGAGCAATTATAACTCATATAGTGATATGGGAATGCATAATACAATCGTTTTAGAAAGCAGTTTGGCAATTGCTTAATAAACATACATTTACCATATGATCCACCATTCCCAATATTAGAAAATTTCCAAAGTACAATGAGAGCATATGTCAACAAAAGATGTATATTTTATTCATAAATTAGCTCTTGAAGTAATTGTCTCAAACCAAAAAATCCCTAGTCAAACGGGAAATGGATAAGCAAATTGTATTATTATATCTGTACTATGCAGTTATAACTTACTGAAAAAAAAAGAGAGAGAGAGAGAGAGACTCCTACACAAGCAACAACATAAGTGAATCCCAAATCATTATACTGGTTGAGAGAAACCAGGTGTAGAAAATGCATATGTCTAATTGTATTTATTTGAAATTCTAGGAAGACAAAACAACAGTGACAGGAAGCAGATCAATGATTGGCAGGGACTGGGAGTAGGCGGAGAATTTGAGGGTAGTGAGATATTCTGTGTCTTCATTATGGTGGTCGTTAGGATTGCAGGCGGCCTCGGCCTGCAATGCCCTGGAGCGGGGCTTGGGTTCCTAGCCAGAGATTGAGGCTGAGTCTCAGCAGCAGCAGATCCTAGCACTAGACCGGTGACAAGGGCCTTGGCTCTTAGGCTTTGCAGAAAAGAATTCCCACAAAGATGGAAAGTAGTGAAGCAAGCAAAGTATTTATTAGGAGGAAAAAGAGCACAGTACGTGTGGATAGACACATGGGCAGCCTCAGAGGGAGAGTCCCTGAGTCATACCCCAGTTTAAATCACTTATGTGGGACATTTCTTATGGGTTTCCTTTGGTCAATCATTTTGATTTTCCTGGTTCACAGTCTGTGTTTGTGAGTCTCAGGATACTCTAGTATACACACACACATGTCTTAGCCAAGATGAATTCTACCGCAGAGGCATATGGATAGAGCATCCCTAGGTATTACTCCCCTTTGACCTCCAAGGAGTCTTTCTGTGTATGTGTGGTCTGGGAAGTCTCCTGCCTTTGAAAACGAGAAATTATGTGGTCTTGGCAGGTCCCAGCCTCCTCTCTTAATTGTCCTGCTATTTTCATCCTAGAATTTCAGTCCACAGGAGATTAAGCTCCTAATGTTTTACCTTGGAGGGGCCCATCTACCTCATGCCTCAGTGTATAAGTGAAAGTGAAGTCGCTCAGTCGTGTCTGACTCTTTGCGATCCCATGGACCATAGCCTACCAGGCTCCTCAGTCCATGGGATTTTCCAGGCAAGAATACTGGAGTGGGTTGTCATTTGCTTCTCCAGGGGATCTTCCTGATCCAGGGATGGAACCCAGGTCTCCCGTATTGTAGGCAAGTGCTTTACCATCTGAGCTACCAGTGTATACATTTGTCAAAATTCTCTAACTCTATACTTAAAGTAGGAACATTTTATTATATATAAATTTTCATGAGAAAAATCAATGTGCCAGGATTATATAAGGTGCAGCCACTCAGTTGTGTCCGACTCTTTGCGACCCCGTGGACTGTAGCCCATCAGGCTCCTCCGTCCAGGGGATTCTCCAGGCAAGAATACTGGAGTGGGTTGCCATTTCCTTCTCCAGAGGATCTTCCTGACTCAGGGACTGAACCCAAGTCTCCCACATTGGAGGCAGATGCTTTAACCTCTGAGCCACCAGGGAAGAAGGTAGGATTATATAAAGAGATATTAAAAAGTTGCTTTCCTTCTCCCATCCTTATGTGCATTACACTGACCCCATGATTTTGTCATCAGGAACAGGTTTTTTACAAGCTGACATCATGGAGGGCACAGATATTGCCCAGAATTGTGCTGTCTGATACAGGAGCCACTAAACACACGCAGCTATTTGAATTTAAATTAATTTAAATTGAATTTTAGTTAAATTAAAATTCAGTTTCTTAGTCACCCTAACCACACTTCAAGAGCGAAACAGCCACATGTGACCAATGGTTATTGTGTAGGACAATGTGGTTTTATAAAGTACATTTCCATTGTCACAGAAACTGGACAGTGCAGGCCTAGAATACATTTCTGAATAAATTTCGTAAACAAATAGCAAATGCAGGAATCTGAAAGCCTTTTGGTTTTCAAAAGTCAAGCTTTGTTGAAAGAGAGAGTCTGTCTTTCCCCCACCCCCACAGAGGGTGTTCATGTAGCTAAGAGTGAGTGGTGAGCTTAAAGACACACTGTATATGGCTGGGTGTGTAGATTATGAGAATGGGTCATGGTGGGTGTCACAACTTTCAAAGAAGGAATCAGCTTACAAGGGCAGGGACTTGTCAAGATCAACAGATACCCAGAAGTTATCAACAAATACTGAGAAAGCCAGGTAGACCAGGCACCCTTCTCAGAAAGCCAGGACAATATCCAAGCCCCTTAAGTTTAGATCCCCTTAGAATGAAGAAAGGAGGGAAACTTCAGGGGAGTAAGAGGTCCTAGAAATTGATTCAGGAGAAAGTTACTTAAAGAAGACATGGGCTTTAAATGGAGATGCTCAAGTTATCATGAATTAGCAAGACAAAATTGTTGACCACAAATAGAAATAGGCCTTGTAATTTAACATGCATTCTAGTAGAGGAAAATTTAAAAAAATATTGTAGCTCATAAAATTCATCTAACTTTATCAAATCAGAAATTTTCATGCATTTCCTAATACTCAAAATAAGAAATATATTTCCCATCTTTACCTTGTATACATTCATACAAACATAATTGAAACAAAATTTACCCTAATTACTTGCAGTTTGAGATATTTTCTATCATAATCTATTTTATTTCATTTGAAAAAAAGATGTTGGTCAAGAGTCAACAAATTAGTCTCATGATCCATTAAACTGCATCTCATGATCCAGTTATAAATACAGGGAAATAAATTTTAATTTGGAAAGGTGAGTGAGAATGAGTTAGCATAAATGGTATTAAATAAGATTTATGCTATGTCATTTATGTAATCATGTCATTTTTGCAAGATGAGAGTCATAAGGTATTGGTAAGTAGATCAGTAAAAAGAATGATGCAATTGTTTCTCAATCTTTACAGTTTCTAATCTAGAAGAAGAAAGTTCAAAGAGTAGAGAGTGGATATGACAGATGGTTTATTGCTTTCTATGAAACTAGTTATTTATAGGTGACAAGAAGCAGCTGATGGGGGAAATACACTATTAAATTTGCAGTATTTTTTGAGATAAAATATTTACTGAGGATTTTCCAGAATATGCATAATTTTTATTTATCTCGATCTCAAAAGTGGTTCAGTGGTCATGTGAGAGATTGTTCTCTTTTTTAAAATTGATTTTTGTCGGAGTATAGTTGCTTTACAATGTTGTGTTAGTTTCTGCTGTACAGCAAAGTAAGTCAGCCATCAGTTCAGTTCAGTTCAGTCGCTCAGTCATGTCCGACTCTTTGCGACCCCATGAACTGCAGCACGCCAGGCCTCCCTGTCCATCACCAACCCCTGGAGTTCACGCAAAACCATGTCATTTTTTAGGGTTTCTGGAATTATCCATACCAGAAATCATCAGAACTTGTTGAAAAGTAAAAAATTCTCACCTTCACCCTTCAGAATGAGTCTTCTGAGGGTGGGGAGGGGAGGGGGATGGTGGAGCTCTGCATTTCTACTAACCACCTCGGACTGAATTCTGGTCACAATAAAATGTGTGACAAATACTGGTCTAGGTCCTTGGGGCTAAATGAATTACATTTAGATGGAGAGGTTGGTAAATTCATCCATGCAACAAACTATTTATTGAGTACTTAAAATATGACATCTTCTATTTTAAGAATTCTAACACATGAATCACTGATGTGACCACTAATCTAGAACCAGACATCTTGGAATGCGAAGTCAAGTGGGCCTTAGAAAGCATCACTATGAACAAAGCTAGTGGAGGTGATGGAATTCCAGTTGAGCTGTTTCAAATCCTGAAAGATGATGCTGTGAAAGTGCTGCACTCAATATGCCAGCAAATTTGGAAAACTCAGAAGTGGCCACAGGAATGGAAAAGGTCAGTTTTCATTCCAATTCCAAAGAAAGGCAATGCCAAAGAATGCTCAAACTACCACACAATTGCACTCATCTCACATGCTAGTAAAGTAATGCTCAAAATTCTCCAAGCCAGGCTTCAGCAGTACTTGAACCATGAACTTCCTGATGTTCAAGCTGGTTTTAGAAAAGGCAGAGGAACCAGAGATCAAATTACCAACATCCGCTGGATCATGGAAAAAGCAAGAAAGTTCCAGAAAAACATCTATTTCTGCTTTATTGACTATGCCAAAGCCTTTGACTGTGTGGATCACAATAAACTGTGGAAAATTCTGAGAGAGATGGGAATACCAGACCACCTGACCTGCCTCTTGAGAAATCTGTATGCAGGTCAGGAAGCAACAGTTAGAACTGGACATGGAACAACAGACTGGTTCCAAATAGGAAAAGCAGTACGTCAAGGCTGTATACTGTCACCCTGCTTATTTAACTTCTGTGCAGAGTACATCATGAGAAACGCTGGACTAGAAGAAACACAAGCTGGAATCAAGATTGCTGGGAGAAATATCAATAACCTCAGATATGCAGATGACACCACCCTTATTGCAGAAAGTGAAGAGGAACTTAAAAGCCTCTTGATGAAAGTGAAAGTAGATAGTGAAAAAGTTGGCTTAAAGCTCAATATTCAGAAAACGAAGATCATGGCATCTGGTCCCATCACTTCATGGGAAATAGATGGGGAAACAGTGTCAGACTTTATTTTGGGGGTGCTCCAAAATCACTGCAGATGGTGACTGCAGCCATGAAATTAAAAGACGCTTACTCCTTGGAAGAAAAGTTATGATCAACCTAGATAGCATATTCAAAAGCAGAGACATTGCCGACTAAGGTCCATCTAGTCAAGGCTATGGTTTTTCCAGTGGTCATGTATGGATGTGAGAGGTGGACTGTGAAGAAGGCTGAGCGCTGAAGAATTGATGCTTTTGAACTGTGGTGTTGGAGAAGACTCTTGAGAGTCCCTTGGACTGCAAGGAGATCCAACCAGTCCATTCCGAAGGAGATCAGCCCTGGGATTTCTTTGGAGGGAATGATGGTAAAGCTGAAACTCCGTACTTTGGCCACCTCATGCGAAGATTTGACTCATTGGGAAAAACTCTGATGCTGGGAGGGATTGAGGGCAGGAGGAGAAGGGGACGACCGAAGATGAGATGGCTGGATGGCATCCCTGACTCGATGGACGTGAGTCTGGGTGAACTCCGGGAGATGGTGATGGACAGGGAGGCCTGGTGTGCTGCCATTCATGGGGTCTCAAAGAGTCGGACATGAGAGTGACTGAATTGAACTGAACACATGAATCACATTATTTTACTTACAATAGCTATGTAATGCTATGTAATGATAGCTGGTAGACCAACCTTTCTTAATTACTTTTCTTTTCTAAAATATTTCTAGCTCATTTCCCATATTTATTGGGAGGTTGTGCTAGGTGGTGGTAAATTACTTGGGTTTTAGAGTTAGATGACCTCAGTTTTAATCTCAGCTCCACCACCTGCAGTTCAAAAACTCTAAGGACTCAATCAGAAAACAGTCTACACTGTTTACATTTAGAATCTTATTTTGAGAAAACTCCCAAAGCCATTCTAAATCATAATGAAAAAAAGAAAAGCTTTGCCTTTTCTTCTGTATTTCAGTGAGAGAGTGTGCTATTTGGACGTCTTTAGAATTCACTACAGAACAGACTGAAATTATAGGTCCTCTGAGTCAGCTGCTTGATAGTTTATTTATTTTTGCTTTTCCTTGATAATTTTAAGGTGGCTGTTGGGTCAAAAAGCATGTGTTACATTAAATTTGAACATACAGTGCCAAATTATTTTCCAAAGTGTTACACACCCACGTGTAATTTGTAAGGATTTATGTGGCTTTATATTTTCACTGACATCTGATAATATATTTCTTGATTTGGGGCAATATATGATCAGAAAAATTCAAAATAGTATCACTTTGAGGGTTGAGTATATTTCCAGATGCATTATAATGTCTCATTAGGGCCTAGAGGAGCTATCCCATGTTGAAGGTCAAGAAGGGCGGTGGTAAGGAGATACCCCTCATCCAAGGTAAGGAGCAGCAACTGTGCTTTGCTGGAGCAGCCATAAAGAGATACCCCACACCCAAGGTAAGAGAAACCCAAGTAAGATGGTAGGTGTTGCAAGAGGGCATTTGAGGGCAGACACTTTGAAACCATACTCACAGAAAACTAGTCAATTTAATCACACTAGGACCACAGCCTTGTCTAACTCAATGAAACCAAGCTATCCCTGTGGGGCAACCCAAGATGGGCGGGTCATGGTGGAGAGGTCTGACAGAATGTGGTCCACTGGAGAAAGGAATGGCAAACCACTTCAGTATTCTTGCCTTGAGAACCCCATGAATAGTATGAAAAGGCAAAATGATAGGATACTGAAAGAGGAACTCCGCAGGTTGGTAGGTGCCCAATATGCTACTGGAGATCAGTGGAGCAGTAACTCCAGAAAGAATGAAGGGATGAAGCCAAAGCAAAAACAATACCCAGCTGTGGCTGTGACTGGTGATAGAAGCAAGTTCCGATGTTGTAAAGACCAATATTGCATGTCAGGTCCATGAATCAAGGCAAATTGGAAGTGGTCAAACAAGAGACGGCAAGAGTGAACGTCAACATTCTAGGAGTCAGCAAACTAAAATGGACTGGAATGGGTGAATTTAACTCAGATGACCATTATATCTACTACTGTGGGCAGGAATCCCTCAGAAGAAATGGAGTAGCCATCATGGTCAACAAAATACTCCAAAATGCAGTACTTGGATGCAGTCTCAAAACGACAGAATGATCTCTGTTCATCTCCTAGGTAAACCATTCAATATCACAGGTATCCAAGTCTATGCCCCAACCAGTAACGCTGAAGAAGCTGAACGGTTTTATGAAGAACTGCAAGACCTTTTAGAACTAACACCCCCAAAAGACGTCCTTTTCATTCTAGGGGACTGGAATGCAAAAGTAGGAAGTCAAGAAACACCTGGAGTAACAGGCAAATTTGGCCTTGGAATGTGGAATGAAGCAGGGCAAAGGCTAATAGAGTTTTGCCAAGAAAATGCACTGGTCATAGCAAACACCCTCTTCCAACAACACAAGAGAAGACTCTACACATGGACATCACCAGATGGTCAACACCGAAATCAGACTGATTATATTCTTTGCAGCCAAAGATGGAGAAGCTCTATATAGTCAACAAAAACAAGACTGGGAGCTGACTGTGGCTCAGATCATGAACTCCTTATTACCAAATTCAGACTGAAATTGAAGAAAGTAGGGAAAACCACTAGAACATTCAGGTATGACCTCAATCAAATCCCTTATGATTATACAGTGGAAGTGAGAAATAGATTTAAGGGCCTAGATCTGATAGATAGAGTGCCTGATGAACTATGGACTGAGGTTTGTGACATTGTACAGGAGACAGGGATCAAGACCATCCCCATGGAAAAGAAATGCAAAAAAGCAAAATGGCTGTCTGGGGAGGCCTTACAAACAGCTGTGAAAAGAAGAGAGGCGAAAAGCAAAGGAGAAAAGGAAAGATATAAGCATCTGAATGCAGAGTTCCAGAGAATAGCAAGAAGAGATAAGAAAGCCTTCTTCAGCGATCAATGCAAAGAAATAGAGGAAAAGAACAGAATGGGAAAGACTAGAGATCTCTTCAAGAAAATTAGAGATACCAAGGGAACATTTCATGCAAAGATGGGCTCAATAAAGAACAGAAATGGTCTGGACCTAACAGAAGCAGAAGATACTAAGAGGAGGTGGCAAGAATACACAGAATTGTACAAAAAAGATATTCACGAGCAAGATAACCATGATGGGGTGATCTCTAATCTAGAGCCAGACATCCTGGAATGTGAAGTCAGGCGGGTCTTAGAAAGCATCACTACAAACAAAGCTAGTGGAGGTGATGGAATTCCAGCTGAGCTGTTTCAAATCCTGAAAGATGATGCTGTGAAAGTGCTGCACTCAATATGCCAGCAAATTTGGAAAACTTGGAAGTGGCCACAGGACTGGAAAAGGTCAGTTTTCATTCCAATTCCAAAGAAAGGCAATGCCAAAGAATGCCAAACTACCACACAATTGCACTCATCTCACATGCTAGTAAAGTAATGCTCAAAATTCTCCAAGCCAGGCTTCAGCAATACGTGAACCGTGAACTTCCTGATGTTCAAGCTGGTTTTAGAAAAGGCAGAGGAACCAGAGATCAAATTACCAACATCCGCTGGATCATGGAAAAAGCAAGAAAGTTCCAGAAAAACATCTATTTCTGCTTTATTGACTATGCCAAAGCCTTTGACTGTGTGGATCACAATAAACTGTGGAAAATTCTGAGAGAGATGGGAATACCAGACCACCTGACCTGCCTCTTGAGAAATCTGTATGCAGGTCAGGAAGCAACAGTTAGAACTGGACATGGAACAACAGACTGGTTCCAAATAGGAAAAGCAGTACGTCAAGGCTGTATACTGTCACCCTGCTTATTTAACTTCTGTGCAGAGTACATCATGAGAAACGCTGGACTAGAAGAAACACAAGCTGGAATCAAGATTGCTGGGAGAAATATCAATAACCTCAGATATGCAGATGACACCACCCTTATTGCAGAAAGTGAAGAGGAACTAGAAAGCTTCTTGATGAAAGTGAAAGTAGATAGTGAAAAAGTTGGCTTAAAGCTCAATATTCAGAAAACGAAGATCATGGCATCTGGTCCCATCACTTCATGGGAAATAGATGGGGAAACAGTGGAAACAGTGTCAGACTTTATTTTGGGGGTGCTCCAAAATCACTGCAGATGGTGACTGCAGCCATGAAATTAAAAGACGCTTACTCCTTGGAAGAAAAGTTATGATCAACCTAGATAGCATATTCAAAAGCAGAGACATTGCCGACTAAGGTCCATCTAGTCAAGGCTATGGTTTTTCCAGTGGTCATGTATGGATGTGAGAGGTGGACTGTGAAGAAGGCTGAACGCCGAAGAATTGATGCTTTTAACTGTGGTGTTGGAGAAGACTCTTGAGAGTCCCTTGGACTGCAAGGAGATCCAACCAGTCCATTCTGAAGGAGATCAGCCCTGGGTGTTCCTTGGAGAGAATGATGCTGAAGCTGAAACTCCAGTGCTCTGGCCACCTCATGCGAAGAGTTGACTCATTGGAAAAGACTTTGATGCTGGGAGGGATTGGGGGCAGGAAGAGAAGGGGATGACAGAGGATGAGATGGCTGGATGGCATCCCTGACTCGATGGACATGAGTCTGAGTGAACTCCGGGAGTTGGTGATGGACAGGGAGGCTTGGTGTGCTGTGATTCATGGGTTCGCAAAAAGTCAGACACGACTGAGTGACGGGACTGAACTGAACTGAAATGAATGTCTCATTTGTTATTCTATTCTATGTTTATATTCTTTTTCATCTATAGCCTTTCTTTTTCAAAATTATTTTTAATTAAGATATTTCATTGATTATATATGTAGAAAATATTTTCTAAAAGTTTCTAACATATCTTTTCAATTCCTTAATGGTGTTTTAATAAACGAATTTCAAAAATATTTTTCTTATATTTAATTATGTTTCTAAATCTTAGTATTTCTTTGTGTAAGAAATGCTTTCCTACTTTGAGTTTATAAAAAAAATTAAAAATTTTGCCTTTTATGTTTATCTTTTAATTCCTCTAGACCTAACTTTTGAACATGGCCCATTGTAGGAATCTGATATTATTTTTTTCCACTAGACTAGGATAACAAATTGTTCTCATTGGATTATTAAAACATCTGTCCTTCCCCTCAGTGGTTGAAATGTCATTTGTATTACATACCAAATTTCCATATATATATATATATATATATATATATATATATATGTTTGGGCTCTTTCTAGTTTCTCGCTTCCATTGCTTAGCTGGTTCATTTTTAAGGCAATATTATATTGTCTTAGTAATTATAGCTTTCTACAATCTACATTTCTTTTTATTTAAATTAATTTTTAAATTTTAATTGGAGGCTAATTACTGCATGAAACAGGGCAATCTTTATTTCTAATAGAGCAATTCTCTTAATTTGTTCTGCTTTGAAACTTGTTTGACTCTCTTTGGCCTTATGGATTTTTTTCTATATAAGGGTCTAATATGAGCTTATAAAATTCCTCAAATAATCTTTTTAGTATTTTGATTGGAATTAATTGCCATTGGATTCAATTAAGGATAATTGTCATACCTACTAACTGAGGTGTTTCTTTCATAAATGTGGTGTGTGTGTGTGTGTGTGTGTGTGTGTGTGTGTGTGTGCTCAGTGTGTCCGACTGTTTGTAATCCTATGGACTGTAGCCCCCCAGATTTATCTGAGAGAAGTTCATGAAATTTCTCCATTCTACAGATCATTTTTTAATGTTCCTTAATAACAGTTTCAAAATGGTAACAGTTTGTGTCTGTTATCAGATTAAGTAGTATGTATCTCATGTTTTTCTTGCCTTTTTGAATAAAAATTTTAAATTAGATATTTTCAGTTAATAATCACTGGTGTATAAGTACTCTTGTAACTTTTTTTAATGTTTATTTATTTTTAAAAAAAATTTTAAAATCTTTAATTCTTACATGCATTCCAAAACATGAACCCCCCTCCCACCTCCCTCCCCATGACATCTCTCTGGGTCATCCCCATGCACCAGCCCCAAGCATGCTGTATCCTGCGTCAGACATAGACTGGCGATTCGATTCTTACATGATAGTATACATGTTAGAATGCCATTCTCCCAAATCATCCCACCCTCTCCCTCTCCCTCTGAGTCCAAAATTCCGTTATACACATCTGTGTCTTTTTTGCTGTCTTGCATACAGGGTCATCATTGCCATCTTTCTAAATGCCATATATATGTGTTAGTATACTGTATTGGTGTTTCTCTTTCTGGCTTACTTCACTCTGTATAATCGGCTCCCTACAAAGCCACAGTCATCAAAACAGTATGGTACTGGCACAAAGACAGACATATAGATCAATGGAACAAAATAGAAAGCCCAGAGATAAATCCACACACATATGGACACCTTATCTTTGACAAAGGAGGCAAGAATATACAATGGAGTAAAGACAATCTCTTTAACAAGTGGTGCTGGGAAAACTGGTTAACCACTTGTAAAAGAATGAAACTAGATCACTTTCTAACACCGCACACAAAAATAAACTCAAAATGGATTAAAGATCTAAATGTAAGACCAGAAACTATAAAACTCCTAGAGGAGAACACAGGCAAAACACTCTCAGACATAAATCACAGCAGGATCCTCTATGATCCACCTTCCAGAATTCTGGAAATAAAAGCAAAAATAAACAAATGGGATCTAATTAAAATTAAAAGCTTCTGCACAACAAAGGAAAATATAAGCAAGGTGAAAAGACAGCCTTCTGAATGGGAGAAAATAATAGCAAATGAAGCAACTGACAAACAACTAATCTCAAAAATATACAAGCAACTTATGCAGCTCAATTCCAGAAAAATAAACAACCCAATCAAAAAATGGGCCAAAGAACTAAATAGACATTTCTCCAAAGAAGACATACGGATGGTACTCTTGTAACTTTTACACGTTGATGTTGCTTTCAAAATCCTTATAAACAACTAATATATGCTTGCAAATTGTTTAGATTTATGTTCAATGATATCATCTACCAATAATTACAATTTTATGTTCTTCTTCCCAAACTATATAACTTTATTTCTGGCTTATTTAATTAGTGAGGGCCTTCATCACAATCCTAAACAGAAGTGGTGGCAGTGAATACATCTGTCTTAATTGGATGTATCTTCAGTTCAGTTCAGTTCAGTCGCTCAGTTGTGTCCAACTCTTTGCGACCCCATGGACTGCAGCACACCAGGCCCCCGTGTCCATCACCAACTCCAGGAGCTTGCTGAAACTCATGTCCATTGAGTCAGTGATGCCATCCAACCATCTTATCCTGTCGTCCCCTTCTCCTCCTGTCTTCAGTCTTTCCCAGGATCAGGATCTTCTCCAATGCATCAGTTCTTTGCATCAGGTGGCTGAGGTATTGGAGTTTCAGCTTCAACATCAGTCCTTCCAATGAATATTCAGGACTGATTTCCTTTAGGATTGACTAGTTGAGTCTTCTTCCCGTCCAAGGGACTCTCAAGAGCCTTCTCTAACACCACAGTTCAAAAGCATCAATTCTTTGGCTCTCAGCCTTCTTCATAAGTCCAACTCTCACATCCATACATGATTACTGGAAAAACCATAGCTTTGATGAGACAGACCTTTGTTGGACAAGTAATGTCTCTGCTTTTTAATATGCTGTCTAAGTTAGTCATAGCTTTTCTTCCAAGGAGCAAGCATCTTTTATTTTTCATGACTGCAGTCACCATCTGCAGTGACTTTGATGCCCCCCCCCCCAAAAAAAAAGTCTGTCACTGTTTCCATTGTTTCCCCATCTATTTGCCATGAAGTGATGGGACCAGATGCCATAATCTTAGTTTTCTGAATGCTGAGTTTTCAGTTAACTTTTTAACTCTTCTCTTTCACTTTCATCAAGAGGCTCTTTAGTTGTTCTTCACTTTCTGCCATAAGGGTGGTGTCATCTGCATATCTGAGATTACTGATATTTCCCCTGGCAACCTTGATTCCAGCTTGTGTTTCATCCAGCCTAGCATTTTGCATGATGTTCTCTGCTTATAAGTTAAATAAGCAGGGTGACAATATACAAGCCTTGACATACTCCTTTCCTGCTTTGGAACCAGCCTCTTGTTCCACGTTCAGTTCTAATTGTTACTTCTTGACCTGCATGCAGATTTTTCAGGAGGCAGGTCAGGTGGTCTTGTATTCCCATCTCTTTAAGAATTTCCCACAGTTTGTTGTGATTCACACAGTCAAAGGCTTTGGCATAGTCAATAAAGCAAAAGTAGACGTTTTTCTGGACCTCTCTTGCTTTTTCTATGATCCAAAAGATGTTGGCAATCCGTTATTTTGTTATAGTGTCCTTCATTTTTATCAAGAAAAGTCTTCTTGCTAGCAAAACTTTTTCTGTCTCTATTGAAACAATCATATAATTTTTATCCTTTTCACTTCGGTCATGTCTGACTGTTTGTGACCCTGTGGACTGTAGCCTGCCAGGCTCCTCTGTCCATAACGTTCTCCAGGCAAGAATACTGGAGTGAGTTGCCATGCCCTCCTCCAGGGGATCTCCCTGACCCAGGACTTGAACCTGCATCTCTTATGTCTTCTGCGTTGGCAGGCAGGTTCTTTACCACTAGCACTCCTGGGAAGCCCATTCATGTGACAGGTTGCATTTACTGATTTTCTTACATTCTCCCAGCTTTGCTCTCTTAGAGTAGACTCTACCTGTTGATATAGTTTGTGCATATTGTTCTTTTCATATATTTCAAGATTTGACTTATTTTATTTTGTTAAGAAATTTCACATCCTTGTTCTTGGGTCATATTAGCTAGTAGTTTTGTTTTCTCCCTTATTTCTTTTTTATTTTATTACTAGTATCATGATTATATTGGTTTTTAAAAATTAGTTTGAGATTTTCTCTTTTCCTTTCTATTCATTAGAAAAGTAAAGTAGATACAAAGTAAAGTAAATGTCATATAAAGTTGGGTAAAATATACCTATAAATCTATCTGTTGTTGGTGTGGTCTGTGGAAAGATAATTTTAAAAAAATTTTATGATTGTTCCATCTATTTCTTAGAAATAAATTTCAAGTGGAATATATATTTTCCCCCTCTATTTATAAGTTCATCTAAGTCTTCAGTGATTATCAGTGTCACCACAATATGTCTAAGAATAAATTTATTTTTATTTGGATGGATTTTTATTTTTATTTCCATCTATTTAAAATAGGTTTATTTTGTTTATATTTATTATTTATTTTATTTTATTGGGTAATACATTACACTTCTTTTATCTAAGGGTTGTGTTTTTTTAATACTACTTGAACTTTCTCAGCTATCATCTTTTTTTAAACTGTGAAAGGCAGATATCCAGGCTTATTCCACATGGTATTAACAGATGGAGTACATGAAAGGAAGATACCTGTGCTTATATCAGATGATACAAGCAGCCAGTGTGATGGCAGGAGTGCTAGTTAGGGAGAGGATTCTGCAGTAGATGCATATTTATTTAAGAGAGCCATGAGATTCAATTTTACCTTCCCAGGAGAAATATTTTCCAGTTTCCAAGTGTGGGTAATTTACCTTTTATTATATTAAGGGGTTTATTGTAATAAATTCAAAGGTGCAATGTATCAGATGATAGATAATTTGCTTATGGATTTTACTTATATTTACTATTTTAAAAAATGAATTTATTTTTAATTTTTGGCTGTGCTGAGTCTTTGTTGCTGGATGGGCTTTCTCTAGTTGCAGCGAGCAGGGGCTACTCTTTCTTGAGGTGCATGGGTTTCTTCTTGTAGTGGCTTCTCTAGTTGTCGAACTTGGGCTCTAGGGTGCGAGGGCTCAGCAGTTGTGATTCCCAGGCTCTAGAGCACAGGCTCTATAGTTGTGGCCCAAGGGCTTGGTTGCTCCTTGGCAGGTGGGATCTACCTGGATCAGGGATCCAACCCATATCCTCTGTCTTTGCAGGCGGATTTCTTTTATCACTGAGACACCAGGGAGCTCCAAATAATAGCAAAGAGAGATAAGAAAGCCTTCCTCAGTGATCAATGCAAGGAAATAGAGGAAAACAACAGAATGGGAAAGACTAGAGGTCTCTTCAAGAAAATTAGAGATACCAAGGAAACATAGCATGCAAAAATGGGCACAATAAAGGACAGAAACAGTATGGACCTAACAGAAGCAGAAGATATTAAGAAGAGGTGGCAAGAATACACAGAAGAACTGTACAAAAAGATCTTCATGACCCAGATAATCATGATGGTGTGATCACTCACCTAGAGCCAGACATCCTGGAATGGGAAGTCAAGTGGGCCTTAGGAAGCATCACTACGAACAAACCTAGTGGAGGTGATGGAATTTCAGGTGAGTTTTTCAAATCCTAAAAGATGATGCTGTGAAAGTGCTGCACTCAATATGCCAGCAAATTTGGAACACTCAGCAGTGGCCACAGGACTGGAAAAAGTCAGTTTTCATTCCAATCCCAAAGAAAGGGAATGCCAAAGAATGTTCAAACTACCACACAATTGCACTCATCTCACACGCTAGCAAAGTAATGTTCAAAATTCTCCAAGCCAGGCTTCAGCAATACGTGAACCGTGAACTTCCAGACGTTCAAGCTGGTTTTAAAAAAGGCAGAGGAACAAGAGATCAAATTGCCAACATCCGCTGGATCATGGAAAAAGCAAGAGAGTTCCAGAAAAACATCTATTTCTGCTTTATTGACTACACCAAAGCCTATGACACTGTGGATCACAACAAACTGGAAAATTCTTCAAGAGATGGGAATACCAGACCACTCCACCTGCCTTCTGAGAAATCTGTATGCAGGTCAAGAAGCAACAGTTTGAACTGGACATGGAACAACAGACTGGTTCCAAATTGGGAAAAGAGTTTGTCAAGGCTGTACATTGTCACCCTGCTTATTTAACTTATAAGCAGAGTACAACATCAGAAATGCTGGGCTGGATGAAGTACAAGCTTGAATCAAGATTACCGGGAGAAATATCAATAATCTCAGATATGCAGATGAAATCACCCTTATGGCAGAAAGCGAAGAAGAACTAAAGAGCCTCTTGATGAAAGTGAAACAGGAGAGTGAAAAAGTTGACTTAAAACCCAGCACTCAGAAAACTGAGATCATGGCATCTGATACCATCACTTCATGGCAAATAGATGGGGAAACAATAGAAACAGTGAGAGACTATTTTTTGGGGCACCAAAGTCATTGCAGATTGTGACTGCAGCCATGAAAATTAAAAGATGCTTGCTTCTTGGAAGAAAAGCTATGACCAACCTAGACAATATGTTAAAAATCAGAGACATTACTTTGCTAACAAAGATTCATTTAGTCAAAGCTATGGTTTTTCCAGTAGTTGTGTATGGATGTGAGAGTTGGAGTATAAATAAAGCTGAGCACCAAAGAATTGATGCTTCTGAACTGTGGTGTTGGAGAAGACTCTTGAGAGTCCCTTGGACTGCAGGGAGATCCAACCAGTCCATCCTAAACGAAATCAGTCCTGAATATTCACCGTAAGCACTGATGCTAAAGCTGAAACTCCAATTCTTTGGCCACCTGATGCAAAGAACTCACACATTGGAGAAAATCCTGATGCTGGGAAAGATTGAAGGCAGGAAGAGAAGTGGATGACAGAGGATGAGATGGTTGATGGCATCGCTGACTCAATGGACATGAGTTTGAGTAAGCTCCTGGAGTTGGTGATGGACAGGGAGGCCTGGTGTGCTGCAGTCTATGGGGTCACAAAGAGCTGGACACAACTGAGCGACTGAGCTGAACTGAACTGAATTGAACTGAACCAGGGAAGCCCTTCTTGTTGTTTTTCAGTTGCTCAGTGATGTCTGACTCTTTGTGACCCCATGGACTGCAGCATGCCCTGTTTCCCTGCCCTTCACCGTCTCTGGGAGCTTGCTCAACTCATGTCCGTTGAGTCGGTGACGCCATCCAACCATTTCATCCTCTGTCCTCCCCTTCTCCTCCTGCCTTTAATCTTTCCCAGCATCAGGGTGTTTTCTAATGAGTCAGCTCTTTGCCAACGTATTGTAGCTTCAGGTGGCCAAAGTATTCAAGTTTCAGTTTCAGCATCAGTCCTTCCAATGAATATTAAGAGTTGAATTTTTTACGATTGACTGGTTTGATCTCCTTGCACGTCAATGGATTCTCAAGAGTCTTCTCCAACACTAGAGTTCAAAAGCATCAATTCTTCAGTGCTCAGCTTTCTTTAGGGTCCAACTCTCTTACATCTATACATGAGTACTGGAAAAAGCATAGCTTTGACTAGATTGACCTTTGTTGGCAAAGTAACATCTCTGCTTTTTAATATGTTGTCTAAGTTAGTCATAGCTTTTCTTCCAAGGAGGAAGCTTCTTTTAATTTCATGGCTGTAATCACCATCTGTAGTGATTTTGGTGTCCAAGAAATAGAGTCTCTCACTGTTTCCATTGTTTCCCCATCTAGCTGCCATGAAGTGATGGGACCAGATGCCATGACCTTAGTTTTCTGAATGCTGAGTTTTAAGCCAACTTTTTCACTCTCTTCTTTCACTTTCATCAAAAGTCTTTTTAGTTCCTCTTCACTTTCTGCTGTAAGGGTGGTGTCATATGCATATCCAAGGTTATTGATATTTCTCCCGGCAATCTTGATTCCAGCTTGTGCTTCACCCAGCCCAGCATTAAACATGATGTACTCTGTATATAATTTCAGTAAGCAGGGTGACAATATACAACCTTGATGCACTTTTTTCCCAATTTTGACCCAGTCCTCTGAGAAAAAAATTAGGGAAGACTTATTTTTTTTTAATATGTATTCTTAACTTTTTATTTCTGAAGCTATAAACTGTTGAATCTGTAGAATTCAAGCATATTTTTATTATTCTCTTTCATGGAAAAGGAGATAAAACTTTTGAATATATCACATTAAAGACGTTGAAAAACCAGATAACCTGTTAAAATTAAGCACCATTCATAACATTATATTGATATAGAGATAAGATTTTCAGGAAAAAAAAATGCTAAAGTTAAGGAAAAGAATAAAAGTTAACCAGACAATGAACAAGTAGTATTTTCACTTCTGTTTAAATGTATAAGAGTAAGTTTCCATCTCCAATTTTTACTCTAGACCTTTCTGAGTTCAGTTCCAGGTCAAGATAGGTAGTAGGATTTCCATTATTTCCAAGCATATCTGACAACAAATATATTTGCCTGACAACTTTTTTCTTTGGTTTTTGAGGTCTATTCAGATGGCAAAGAGTACATTCATCAGCCATTAGTGAATGAAATGTTATAATTATGCCTGTCTTTTTCTTCAAAGGTTTTTCAATGCCTAAATCAAAGCTTGTACACAGTAGGTATTCAAAAATATATTTCACAGTAAAAAATTGAAAACAAGAGAAATTCAGAGAAAAAAACTGATACTGAATTATCATTTTCTATTTAACAAAGAGCAAAACAGCTAAATCCTTCAGAAGTAATCAAGGCATACTGCCTATCAATTTTAGACTGCCATTGTGTTGTCTCTCTTCTGAAGTGGTCTCATCTTGAGAAGTACCTAGGGTAGCGGAGTTGGAAGCCAGACTGCTCACATCCAAAACCCAGCTTTGCCACTTATTAGCTTCTGGCCATGAACACGTTGCTTGAATCCTCTGTGCCTCATTTTTTTAATCTGTAAAATGGGAATTATAATACTTGTTTCAATGGCTTGTTTAAGTTAAATATATGGGAAGATAGAGTAGTACCTGACACATAGTAAGCAGTCAATAAATGTTAGGTACTTTACTATGGATGTTCATGTTTAAGAAAATTAATTAGGAAGAAACTGACAGATTTCTCTCTGTGGTAGTGGAGGGTAGAGGGAAAGAAATTTTTCTCTTTTCTTTCCCTTAGATTTTCCCATGGTTAACCTAGAGTAGAATTCTTAACTTATGATTGTACACTCTGAAATGCGAATTTAATAACTGCTAAGTTTTTCATTTTTGCTTCTACTGTATTTCGTGAAAGGAGAATACCAGAACTTGTTTTAGAGAGAAACTGTGGTTTCCTTCCTATGATATGGTTCACTTCTGGTTATTTCTATATGACAAGGAGAGTAAATTGTATAGATTGCTTGTTTTTCTTATTTTTCATTTATATTCAAAGACACAGTCTAGAAAACAAATTTAGTCTTCTGTATGATTGCAGATGGTGGTGGTGGTGCATGCTCAGTCATGTTGGACTCTTTGTGACCCCACTGACTTTAGCCCACCAGGCTCCTCTATCCATAGACCTTCCTAGGCAAGAATACTAGAGTGAGTTGCTATACCCTCCTCCAGAGGATCTTTCCAACCAGGGATCAAACCCGTGTCTCACAACTCTCCTGCATTGCAGACAGATGCTTTACCACTGGGCCACCTGAGAAGTCCATATGATTGCAGAAACAACAACTAACCACTTGGCTCTAAAATGCAACATTGAGGCAAGATGCTAACCACTTCTTCCTCATTCTCAGCAGGGGCAAGGGTGGATTTTCAATGTGACATTCTAAGCATCAATCCCACTCGATTCAGAATTCATATTCAGTAAACGTACTTGTCATCTTTAGCTTAAGTAACAACATGTGTATAAGTAGAGATTGAGTATGTATGTAGACAATAGACAATGTATGTATGTATGTATGTATGTATGTATGTATGTATACAGTAAAGCAACTATCTTACAGGTTTCATATGTTTAGCTCACTTAGTAGGAAGCATCTAATGAAAATCTGAAAACTGTAGATAAAGAATTCACTGAAAGTTTCTTCTAACTTTAGTTATCTGCTAGGGCTTCCTTTTTTTCCCCCAGTACTCATGTAAGGATATGAGAGTTGGACCATAAAGAAAGCTGAGCACTGAAGAACCATTGCTTTTGAACTGTGGTGTTGGAGAAGACTCTTGAGAGTCCTTTGGACTGCAAGGAGATCAAACCAGTCAGTCCTAGAGGAAATCAACCATGAATTTCACTGAAAGGGCTGGTGCTGAAGCTGAAGTTCCGATACTTTGGCCACCTGATGCAAAGAGCTGACTCATTAGAAGGGACCTTGATGCTGGGAAATATTGAAGGCAGGAGGTGAAGGGGATGACAGAGGACAAGATGATTGGATGGGCTCACCAACTTGATGGACACGAGTTTGAGCAAGCTCTGGGAGATGGTGAAGGACTGTGAGGCTTTGTGTGCTGCAGTCCACAGGGTCACAAAGAGTCAGACACAACTGAGTGGCTGAGCAACAAAACCAAGGGCTTCCTTGGTGGCTCAGTGGTAACAAATCTGCTTGCCAGTGTGAGAAATTTGGATTCTATTCCCCAGGTCGGAAAGATTCCCTCAAATAGGAAATGGCAACCCACTCAATATTCTTGCCTGGAGAATCCCATGGACAAAGGAGCCTGGTGAGCTATGGTCCAGGATGTTGCAAGAATCAGCAGCCAAACACACAGAGTCTTCTGCTGCTTTACAATGACAGATCTAGAGTTCTGGTTTCCTGCCTTTGTTGCTGTCACCTGTAATGATAAGTGCCTTTTTTGGAGGTGAGCTTGGGTTTCTCATAGTCTCTTTCTAAAGAGGTAGGAATTAAACAATTTAGCCCCTCTGTTTCTTCATGAGACCTGGTTTGGTTTTTTTTTTTCAGATTTTATTTTATTTATTATTATTATTTTTTTTTACTTTACAATAATGTATTGGGACCTATTTTTAAAAAGGAGAGTATAGTTGCTTGAGATTATGAACTTGGAGAAGAGTCTGCTCTGAAGGTGGTAGCATTCAAGTGGCGAAGGGCATCTGGCTCATCTTGCTATCTCTCCTGGGATGAACTGATGGAATGTGGGGGTGAGGGACACACAGAAGAATGCCATGCAACATCAGAGGTGGGGTGGGAGGTAGGGGGCTCTTATCGTCCAGACAGTGGTTTGGTGATGAGGTCACAGGTCTACAGAGCCAAATCATATATTTAGTCTAGGTGATCTGTAGTAACCTGACATTAGCTGAGATCTTCCTGGAAAAATATGGGAGGGTGAACTCACAAAATCCACACTCTGGCCTCACCCTTCCCTCAGAGCTCCCCCATAGCACCCAAAGCCCACAGGTGAGGACTTTTGGCATTTATGAGTCAGAGGCTTCAGCATCCAGGGCTGGGAGCTCACTCCCACCTCAGCCCCTCCCTTACCATTTTAGAACAGTCATTCACCATGTAAATTATGCTACTTTACTTTATCTTGTCCCTTTATAGACAAACTTATTTAAAATATCAAGTGCTGTACTAACAGTGTCTTGTCTTTGATACTTCCATCCCTGCAGACTCATGTGCTTATAGTGGCTCAGTTGGTAAAGAATCCGCTTGCAGTGCAAGAGGTCCAGGTTCAATCCTTGGATTGAGAAGATCCCCCGGAGAAGGAAATGGCAACCCACTCCAGTAATTCTGCCTGGAGAATCCCATGGACATAGGAACCTGGTGGGCTACAGTCCACGCAGTCGCAAAGAGTCAGACATGACTGAGTGTCTGAGCATATAGGCTAGTATCAGTTTTGTAGTCCAGCATCTCAGGATACCTATCAGTTTCAGGGTTGATTTTTTTTAATGTGGGAACAGATTCTTTCAAACTTAGGAACCATTTTCACTAAATGATCTTCCAATTGGTGCATCTCATGCATGAGCTACCTCTTTTGAAAACAACTGTAACTCACTTTGCCCAGTAGTTTTTTCAGTAGTCATGTACGGATGTGAGAGTTGGACTACAAAGAAAGCTGAGTGCAGTAGAATTGATGCTTTTGAACTGTGGTGTTGGAGAAGACTCTTGAGAGTCCCTTAGACTGCAAAAAGATCAAACCAGTCAGTCCTAAGGGAAAACAGTCCTGAATATTCACTGGAAGGACTGATACTGAAGCTGAAACTCCAATACTTTGGCCTCCTGATGAGAACTGACTCACTGGAAAAGACCCTGATGCTGGGAAAGATTGAAGGGGATGACAGAGAATGAGATGGTTGGATGACATCACTGACTCGATGATCATGAGTTTGAGCAAGGTCTGGGAGTTGGTGATGGACAGGGAAACCTGGAGTGCTGCAGTTCATGGGGTTGCAAAGAGTTGGACACGACTGAGCGACTGAACTGTATTTGCCCAGTAGGCATTTTTGCAATGCTACTGTGCATAAATAAAAAATGGACTAGTAAAAATATACTTAACATGCCAGGCAGTTACTATTTAAAGAAATTCTGCGTGATTCTTTACACAAAATCCCAAAATTTATAAAGTAAATAATTTTTTGTAAAGTAGTAAAGCTAATTTACCTTGAGATCAGATTTTTAAATATTTTGTGTGAGTGCTAAGTCATTTGAGTTGTGTCCGACTCTTTGTGACCCTCTGGATTGTAGCCCTCCAGGCTTCTCGACTCATGGGGTTCTCCAGGCAAGGGTACTAGAATGGGTTGCCCTTTCCTCCTCCAGGGGATCTTCCCCACTCACAGATCGAGACTGTGTCTCTTGCACCTCCTGTGTCTCCTGCATCGGCAGTCAGGTTCTTTACACTAGTGCCACCTGGGAAGCTCTTTTTATAGTTTAGGTTTTCTTAAACATGAACCTCCATATATAAAGAACTTAGGCATTTTTTTTATGTGAGACTTTTACTGCACAGGTATTCTGCATCCTTAGTCACTTGAATCCTGAAAGAAATGTATACATTATATTAGTTCCCTGAATGTCAGTTTTCTTGTCAGAAAAAAATGGAGATAATCTTACCAAAATCAAACATTTGTGTTAAGGATTGTATGATGAATAATGAATGTTCAAGGGCATTGTATTATACAAACATATAATACATTGTAAATAGCAATGTATTATATAAATATGGTATTGTTACCTGAAACATTTCTATCATTTACTCTGTGTGTGTGTGTGTGTGTGTGTGTGTGTGTGTGTGTGTGTGTGTGTGGTCCTTCTGTCAACGCTACTGACCTGAGAACTATCAAACTGGGAGCAAAGTGATAGTTCTAAATTTTTACTATATTTTACTTCCAAAGATTATCTTTCTAAAATCAACTTCATTGATATTCTCTGAGCCTATAGCAAGTACAGAGCAATTTGAAGTGTTTAAGTAGCTAAGTCCTTTTGTAGACAGTGATATCTTTGTTTAGTTCTTTGGGAAAGTTTCCAATGCAAGATGGCCAGATAAATAATATTTCTAGCTAATCAACTGGACTAACTATAGATAGGTCCTTGGAACCTTGGGTCACTCTTTCACTACTTCTTCAGAGAGTTCAAAATCTTGATAAAAATGATCATTATTTTCCACATAATCTAGAAATGAATTCCAAACAGTTAAGGCATAAAGTCCTTAAAGGGACAAGACACTGAACTAGAAAAATCCTAGAGAGAGCAAAGGTGCTCCTATTTAGAATGTCTCGCTCTGGGTCACACACCTCCTATCTCACCTACACAGCTCCGTGAATAACATCAGTGCCTGCTTACTTGCTGAGTAGATTTATGTGCCCCTGAGAACCCAGGATTCCCTCTGACAAATGGACAACTTCGAGGAGAATAGAAGCTGTTCATTGTTTGATGCTCTTGGATAAGATTCATGAAGTCAGAGTTCATACCAAGTTGATGCTACCACGGCAGAGACTGTGGGTGAAGTTAGACTAATGTTGCTTCACCCAGGGGTTTCAGTTCTTTGAAGGAGTTTTCAGTGATACACAAATGTAATGCAGAGGAATTCTGAGGGCTAAAGGTCAAAATGATTTTATTATATGTGTGGCTTTCTCCTCAGACATGCTTAGATATTTTGAGCATGTATGTCTTATTAGATTCTGCACTTCTAGTGTCTACTGAAGTATCTTTAAGAAATGAGTTTGCAATATATCCTTGAGGAGTGAATGAAAGTATTTTATGAGATATGACACTTCCACCATTTTCATCAAATGGTCCTTTGATCTAGCTGCCGATATTAAGAGAACGAGGGAGAGAGAGTGACAGGAACATTTATGAGAAAGACATTGATGGTAAAGGTGTCAGTGATGTATAATAGCCTAACATATTCTCTCTCTTTATTTAAAGTACAGTTGATGTATAATCAGTTCAGTTCAGTCATTCAGTCTTGTCTGACTACCTGCGACCCCATGGACTGAAGCACACCAGGCTTCCCAGTCCATCACCATCTCCCGGAGCTTGCTGAAACTCATGTCCATCGAGTTGGTGATGCATCCAACCGTCTCATCCTCTATCGTCCCCTTCCCCTCCCACCCTCAGTCTTTCCCAGCATCAGGGTCTTTTCCAATGAGTCAGTTCTTCACATCAGGTGGTCAAAGTATTGAAGTTTCAGCTTCAGCATCAGTCCTTTCAATGAATATTCAAGACTGAATTCCTTTACTAAAAAGTTAACAGGTGTATGTACACTATAGTGATTCACAATTTTTAAAGGTCATAATCCATTTATAGCTATTATAAAATTTTCCCATATTCACTTTGTTGTACAATTTATCCTTATAGCTTATTTTATACCTAAATATTTGTGCCTCTTAATCCCTTTCCCTTATATTGCCCCACTCCCTTCCCTCTCTTCACTGGTAACCACTGATTTGCTCTCTATATCAGCAGGTCTGTTTCTTTTTTGTTGTATTCACTAGTTTATTGTATTTTTTTAAGATTCCATATGTAAGTGATATCATATAGTATTTGCCCATCTCTATCTGACATTTCAGGTAGCATAATACCCTCCAAGTCCACCCACATAAATGGCAATATTCCATTCTTTTCTATGGCTGAGTAATACTCAATTGTATGTGCATGCCACATCTCCTTTATACATTCATATGTTAATGGACACTTAGGTTGCTTCCATATCTTGAAGTGAAGTGAAGTGCAGTGAAGTCGCTCAGTCATGTCCAACTCTTTGCGACCCCATGGGCTGTAATCTACCAGGCTCCTCTGTGCATGGGATTTTCCAGGCAATAGTCCTGGAGTGGATTGCCATTTCCTTCTCCAGGGGATCTTCCCAACCCAGGGATCGAACCCGGGTCTCCTGCATTGTAGACAGACGCTTTACCATCTGAACCACCAGGGAAGTCCTTCCATATCTTAGCAAATGTAAACAGTGCCAATATGAACATTGAGATGCATGGAATTGCTGGGTCATATAACAGTTCTATTTTTAGTTTTCTTGAGAAATCTCCATACTGTTTCCATAGTGGCTGCAACAATTTACATTCTCACTAACAGTAAATGAGAGTTTCCTTCTCTTCACATGCTCATGAACCTTTATTATTGTGTTCTTTTTTTTTAGTTTCATTTTTAATTGGAGGATAGTTGCTTTACAGTGTTGTGTTGACTTTTGTTGTATAACAACATGATTCAGCCATCAGTGTACATATATCCTCTCCCTCTTGAACTTCTCTCCCGCTTCCCACCCAATCCCATCCCATCCCTCTAGGTTGTCACAGAGCACCAGGTTGAGCTCTGTGTGTTGGCTATCTGTTTTACATATGGTAAAGTATAAGTTTTACTGCTACTCTCTCAATTCGCCCCACCCTCTCCTTCCTCAGCTGCGTCCATAAGTCTGTTCTCCATGTCTGTGTTTCTATTCTTGCCCTGAAAATCGGTTCATCATCCAACCAGTCCATTCTAAAGGAGATCAGCCCTGGGTGTTCCTTGGAAGTAATGATGCTAAAGCTGAAACTCCAGTACTTTGGCCACCTCATGCAAAGAGTTGACTCATTGGAAAAGACTCTGATGCTGGAAGGGATTGGGGGCAGGAGGAGAAGGGGACGACAGAGGATGAGATGGCTGGATGGCATCACTGACTTGATGGATGTGAGTTTGAGTGAACTCCGGGAGATGGTGATGGACAGGGAGGCCTGGCGTGCTGCGATTCATGGGGTTGCAAAGAGTCGGACACAACTGAGCGACTGAACTGAAATGAACTGAACCATTTTTCTAGATTCGATATACATGCATTAATAAATGATATGTTAATATATGATTTTTTCCCTGACTTACTTCACACTGTATAACAGGCTCTAGGTTCTTTATGATGACAGACATTCTGACAAGTATGAGGTGATATCTCATGGTTTTGATTTGCATTTCCCTGATGATTCGTGGGGCTGAGTATCTTTCCATGCCTGTTGGCTATCTGCATTTTCTCTTTGGAAAAATGTCTATTCAAGTCTTTTGCCCTTTTTTGATCAGGTTGCTTTTATTTTTTGATGTTGAGTTACATGAGTTCTTTTCAGAGGTCTTTTAATAGAGAATAGAATGATAAACTTAAGAAATATGTCCACAATAGTAGAATTTCTGGCAAAAGAAAGAAACTGGTGAGCAAGACATCCTTTTTACTAGGGAAGGAGGCAAAATAAGAAAAGGGGTCTCCTCTGTGCCTCTCAAATAATTTTGCACTCATGACTTCCGTCTGTTCAGGTCACATGACAAGTCCATATTATCTCATTATTGCCTTGCTCTCTATCTTGATAAAGCAAAAATAATTTTTATTTTCTAAAAGAGGAATTTATTCCTACTTGCTTTAGCTTAATTAAATTTCTTATTTTTTATTTTATGTTTCAAAATGTGTTTCTCATCTTGAAATAAACGGAAAGTTTTAAAGATTAAGCTTGATGGAGCTTGCAAGGTGTAAGTGTGAAAAGAACATGCAAAGTAGAACATGATGGATTCCCATAAGTTTCTCTGAGAAGTGCAGGAGTCATATGCTCAATTGCAAAATCAACACTATCGTTAAATATTCAGTAGGATGATAACACAAAGTATGAGCTTGGCCAAAAACCACAAGCCTGGAACAGATTCAAACCAAACACAGACAGGAAACCACCCACTTCTGCATGGAGAGGTTCTTCTGAGTACAAGGCAAATATACCCAATGACTGACAGTCAGCTCTCCTTGGTGAGTCTGGCTAGTGACTCTGAACTTAGGTCTGGGGAGAAGAGTAAAAAACATTTTAGGAAAAAGTGGAGACATAAAAGATATCATAACTTGGAAATTTTAAATAAAAAGTCTGATATTTTACTATTTTTCAAGGGACCCAAATCCTTTAGTTCTTTCAGTTGTTTACTTAGCTATATTGCTAGAAACAAGTTCCGGTAAAATATTTTGAGGTATGGGTTATAGGTTGATAATTAAGACCTTTGTTGTTGTTGTTCAGTCACTAAGTCATGTCTGACCCCTTGCAATCGTAGGGACTGCAGCACAGCAGGCTTCTCTGTCTTCCACTATCTCCTGGAGTTTGCTCAGATTCATGTCCATTGAGTCAGTGATGCTATCTAACCTACTTTTTACTTAAACATGGGAAAGTTTACTGAAATCGTTGTTATTGTCCTCTAATACTCACATTTTAATTGAGTTTTATGTGACATATCACTGGATAGTGTAGACTGATTTTCACACTACTTACTACTTCTGCTATGATCCAGCTGATGTTGGCAATTTGATCTCTGGTTCCTCTGCCTTTTCTAAAACCATCTTGAACATCAGGGAGTTCATGGTTCACATATTGCTGAAGCCTGGCTTGGAGAATTTTGAGCATTACTTTACTAGCATGTGAGATGAGGGCAATTGTGTGGTAGTTTGAGCATTCTTTGGCATTGCCTTTCTTTGGGACTGGAATGAAAACTGACCTTTTCCAGTCCTGCGGCCACTGCTGAGTTTTCCAAATTTGCTGGCATATTGAGTGCAGCAGTTTCACAGCATCATCTTTCAGGATTTGAAACAGCTCAACTGGAATTCCATCACCTCCACTAGCTTTGTTCATAGTGATGCTTTCTAAGGCCCACTTGACTTCATTTTCCAAGATGTCTGGCTCTAGATTAGTGATCACATCATCATGATTATCTGGGTCTTGAAGATCTTTTTTGTACAGTTCTTCTGTGTATTCTTGCCACCTCTTCTTAATATCTTCTGCTTCTGTTAGGTCCATACCATTTCTGTTCTTTATTGAGCATATCTTTGCATGAAATGTTCCCTTAGTAGCTCTAATTTTCTTGAAGAGATCTCTAGTCTTTCCCATTCTGTTTCTTTCCTCTATTTCTTTGCATTGATCACTGAAGAAGGCTTTCTTATCTCTTCTTGCTATTCTCTGGAACTCTGCATTCAGACACTTATATCTTTCCTTCTCTCCTTTGCAAGAGAGTTCCAGAAAAACATCTATTTCTGCTTTATTGACCATGCCAAAGCCTTTGACTATGTGGATCACAATAAACTGTGGAAAATTCTGAGAGAGATGGGAATACCAGACCACCTAACCTGCCTCTTGAGAATCTGTATGCAGGTCAGGAAGCAACAGTTAGAACTGGACATGGAACAACAGATGGGTTCCAAATAGGAAAAGGAGTACGTCAAGGCTGTATATTGCCACCCTGCTTATTTAACTTCTATGCACAGTACATCATGAGAAACGCTGGACTGGAAGAAACACAAGCTGGAATCAAGATTGCCAGGAGAAATATCAATAACCTCAGATATGCAGACGACACCACCCTTATGGCAGAAAGTGAAGAGTAGCTAAAAAGCCTCTTGATGAAAGTGAAAGAGGAGAGTGAAAAAGTTGGCTTAAAGCCCAACATTCAGAAAATGAAGATCATGGCATCTGGTCCCATCACTTCATGGGAAATAGATGTAGAAACAGTGGAAACAGTGTCAGACTTTATTTTTCTGGGCTCCAAAATCACTGCAGATGGTGATTGCAGCCATGAAATTAAAAGACGCTTACTCCTTGGAAGAAAAGTTATGACCAACCTAGATAGCATATTCAAAAGCGGAGACATGACTTTGCTGACTAAGGTCCGTCTAGTCAAGGCTATGGTTTTTCCAGTGGTCATGTATGGATGTGAGAGTTGGACTGTGAAGAAGGCTGATCACCAAAGAATTGATGCTTTTGAAGTGTGGTGTTGGAGAAGACTCTTGAGAGTCCCTTGGACTGCAAGGAGATCCAACCAGTCCATTCTGGGGGAGATCAGCCCTGGGATTTCTTTGGAAGGAATGATGCTAAAGCTGAAACTCCAGTACTTTGGCCACCTCATGCGAACAGTTGACTCATTGGAAAAGACTGTGATGCTGGGAGGGATTGGGGGCAGGAGGAGAAGGGGACGACCGAGGATGGCATCACAGACCTGATGGATGTGAGTCTGAGTGAACTCCAGGAGATGGTGATGAACAGGGAGGGCTGGCGTGCTGCTATTCATGGGGTCACAAAGAGTCGGACACGACTGAGCGACTGAACTTAACTACTACTTCTACTAGTGTTAGTACTATTATTACTGTTTCATCTAGATCACATAAATAACTCATGTAACAGATGGCAAGCATTGTTCTAAGCATTTGACATTTGGGCTTCCCCAGAGGCTCAGTATTAAAAAAAAAAAAAATCTGCTTGTAATGCTGGAGATGTGAGTTTGATTCCTGGGTTGGGAAGACCCCTTGGAGGAGGAAATGGCAACACACTCCAGTATTCTTGGCAGGAAAATCCCACAGACAGAGGAGCCTGGCGGGCTACGGTCCATAGGGTCATAAGGAATTGGACGACTGAGGATGCATGCTTGAACTTGAATTGTAATTTATCCAATAGCAACTCCATGAATTAGTGTGATTATTATCTCCAACTTTTATAAGCGGAAATTGAGTCACAGGAAGATTAAGCAATTCTCTTCATAAGTGGCCAAGTTAGGATTAATATAATAACCTAGACTTTCAAAGATAACAAAATTCATTTTTTAATGAGAAAATTTTTTTCTTGAAAACATTGTTGAATCTTGAAAGTAATCATACAATATTTATTCACATGTTCAAATATGTATAAAGTATCCATCATGTGCCAGGCACTCTGCCGGGGACTGACGCTATCAACATGACATGAGTATCTGTCCTCATTTAAAGATGTACAATGATGGACTCTCTGGTTCTAGCTGCACATTCTTAGGATAGCTGTTAACCCGTGGTGACTCTTGGAAAGAGGGTTCAGAAGAGATTTCTTCCAAACCATTTCAGCCATTCTGACAGTCTCAGCTGGGCTGGTTTCCTTGTGCTTTATTTGTTCTTACACTTTTAGGAAAGCAGAAGGTCTCTGTAGAAAGATTCCTCTTCCTTAGTTTTGTTAACAGAACCTTTTTGGCCAGATGTTCCTTCATGCCAATTAACAGAAACCAGTCCAGTTATAACTGGATAATAGTTTGACCCAGAAAGAACAGTTCCTTTGAGCATCTGTTAGTCGTTCCAGAACTTCCTTGTGCAAAGTCCCTCAGTTCAGCCCTGAAGAGAGCACAGGCTGACTTTCTAACCAGGAATGCCTTCCTTCAACATCTAAGACACAGGTAAGGGACAAAAGATTCTGTGTTGTATCTCTATACCAGCTCTCTTTGTCTTTGGTACCATGTAGGGTGCCAGATTCTATTCCTTAGCCCAGTGTTCTTGAAAACTGAAGATAAATTTCAAACTCTAAACCACTGAGGACATGTCTCGTAACTTAATACAAAATGTATTTACACATCATCTTTGTTTCTGCAGAAACAGATTTGAGAGCGAGTGGCTTGTTTGAGAAGCTTATCACTTTTCTATTGACAGAATAATTCTGAGTGCAAGCAACTATTTCTGTGTGTTGCACTACAGCAATAAGCAGACATTTAACTTAAGGGTCTGCAGCATTGAGCTGATTTGAGTCAGGCTCAGTTGATCTTGGTGTTGGAGAAGACTCTTTAGAGTCCTGTGGACTGCAAGGAGATCCAATCAGTCAATCCAAAAGGAAATCAGCACATTCATTGGAAGGAGAGATGCTGAAGCTGAAACTCCAATTCTTTGGCCACCTGATGCAAAGAACTGACTCTTTGAAAAAGACCTTGATGCTGGGAAAGATTGAAGGCAGTAAGAGAATTGGAGGATAGAGTATGAGATGGTTGGATGGCATCATCGACACAAGAGTTTGAGTTTGAGTAGGCTCCAGGAGTTGATGATGGACAAGGAAGCCTGGTGTACTGCAGTCCATGGGGTTACAAAGAGTCGGACACAACTGAGTGACTAAACTGAACTGAACTGAACAGTTGATCTTGGATGAACTTGCTCATCTGCCTGGGAGTTTAACTGGCTACCTATTGATATGGAAAGACCTCAGAGGG
Organism: Ovis canadensis; assembly: GCF_042477335.2. Taxonomy (NCBI): domain Eukaryota; kingdom Metazoa; phylum Chordata; class Mammalia; order Artiodactyla; family Bovidae; genus Ovis; species Ovis canadensis. Next base: position 106,185,868 of record NC_091250.1, on the reverse strand, counting down.
GAAGATTGGGGTGACCTCATCCTGCTCCATGAGCCTCTCATTCTCTTCCTCAGACCAGGAGCAGGATGTGTCTTTCTCATGAAGATGACATAGGGCAAGAACGCAGAGAAAAATACAAGTATGTTTTAAAGCCTTGGCCTTGGTCATGTTTGTTAATCACCCAGTAAAGTCACAAAGCAGTTTCAGAAAACAAATGCCAAGATTGCCAAGATGAGATTAAAGATGTAAGGATTTTTTTACAGGAAACAACTGTGAGAAAGAATGAGGGAAAGGACCTGGAAACACTGGGAGAGCCATGGACAATGACGCAGGTCTGACCCAGCTGAATGAGAGAGGGAAGGAAGGGAAGTGTCCTAGACTCTCCTGCATTCTAAAAATGCTTTGGCAAAGTTATTGGGAAAGCCTCAAGCCAAAAATGGCCATCAGACACAGGAATCCTGTGTCTCCTGAGAGTAGTGGCCAATCATTGGCTAGGAGCAGTGCCTATGAAGCATTTCCTCAGTATGAATGCAGCAGTGAAATTTAGAGATAGAAGCTGTGGGCTAGGGCCAGTGGTCAATTATGCTTTGTGTGGTTGAAGGCCTGGGAGGTACATTCTCATGGTTGTAATAAGTCCAGTCTAGATTCAGAAGGTGGGAAAATATATTCTGCCTCTTTAGTGAAAGGACTATCAAGATGATATGGCAAAGACTATGGGCAAAGGAAGGGTAAAGAGTTGGGACCATTAATACAACCTACCAAAGGAGGTGGAAGAAATAACAGCAGATGAGTGAGGAGAGTAAGACAAGGAGAGGAAGCAGCCGGTGAAGGTGTACCAGCAGGAAGTTCCCACTGCGGGAGGTCAGACAATTCATTAGCCAAATTCTAGATGCCAGTATAATGCCCTGATGCAGAAACATCCAGGAGAGACTGAGATGATGAGTGTTTCCAGTTCAGCCTGGATGGAACTTAGACTGGGATATAGGAGCCATGGAAGATAAACCTCCAGTGAGCAGCAAGTAAAGTGAGAGTGAAAGTGAGAGTCACTCCGTTGTATATGACTCTTTGTGACCCAATGGTCTATACTATCTATCCTATCTATCTATCCAATTGTTCAGTTGTGTCTGACTCTTTGCGACCCCATGGACTGCAGCCTACCAGTCTCCTCAGTCCATGGAATTTTCCAGGCCAGAGTACTACAGTGGGTTGCCATTTCCTTCTCCAGGGGATCTTCCCAACCCAGGGATCGAACCCAGTTCTCCCTCATTTCAGGCAGACGCTTTAACCTCTGAGCCACCAGAGAAGAGTCCGTGGAATTCTCCAGGCCAGAATACTGGAGCAGGTAGCCTTTCCCTTCTCCAGGGGATCTAAAGGGACTGGATAATTGAGGGTCTTGATGGCTGGGTTGTTTGTCATTTATTGATAGGCAGCAGTTCAGTTCAGTCTCTCAGTGGTGTCCAACTCTCTGTAACCCCGTGGACTGCAGCACGCCAGGCTTCCCTGTCCATCACCAACTCCCAGAGCTTGCTCAGACTCATGTCCATCAAGTCGGTGATGCAATAGTACGAGCCATGCAAACTTTTTAAAGTATAATCAGGGTTTTATATAATCTGAAGGTCAAGCCGACAGTGGAATGAGGATGAGTTGGATCATGGAGATTTAGGAAAAAGGGGAACACATTATGATTCAATTATTAAAGTGCAGGTACGAATTTTGAGAGCTTAACCTAAAGTGGCATCAAAGGAAATAGGGAAAGGTGGATTTAATAGGGGCTTCCTTGATAGCTCAGTTGCTAAAGAATCTGCCTGCAATGCAGGAAACCCCAGTTTGATTCCTGGGTCAGGAAGATCTGCTGGAGAAGGGATAGGCTACCCACTCCAGTGTTCTTGGGTTTCCCTTGTGGCTCACGTGTTAAGGATTTAATAGACATCCCGACATCTATGTCAAGAAGAAGATTCAGTGAACACTGATTCACTGTGTGTGGCAAGGAGTAGGAAAGTCCTAGATGATGGGGAGAGTATCAGTCTGTGTGACTGAAGGAATGGTGGGGCTTAGGAAAGAAATGATAAAGTCAGGAGAATGAAAGAATGAAAATTTATTTTTGGTAGAGGCAGACTAGTAGTGTTAGATGCTTGGTTTGGTTTCACTCTTGTTACGTTGAGTTATTGACAGAACTGCCAGTTAGAGACCTTTGTAGGTACTAGGCACATAAAACTGCAAATCAGGTGAGAATCAAAGCTAAGACTGTGGAGTTAGAATCATGCCCAATAGCTCTGAGCAGGAAAGGGAGATATGGAAATGTCCTCACAGGCTAGAAGGCCATAATGCTTCCTAGATCTGATTCATCAGAGAAATGATGACTTCTCTTCTGCTCAAGATCAGCTCTGTACTTTCCCCTTCTGAAGTCGGCCAAGGTGTAGGTAACAATCAGCACACTACAGAGGACCAAGGGTGAATAGATGAAATTAAGAGACTGGTCCTCTCTTCCATCCAAGTGAAAGTGGTAGTCACTCAGTTGACTCTTTTTGATCCCTTGATCTACATGTAGCCCATGGCTCATCAGTCCATGGAATCCTACAGGCAAGAATACTGGAATGTGTAGCCATTCACTTCTCCAGGGGATCTTCCTGACCCAGAGATTGAACCCAGGTCTTCTGCATTGCAGGCAGATTCTTTACTGTCTGAGCACCAGAGAAGCCCTGTCTTCCATCCAAATCTCTGTTAACCCCTGACCTTGACTGTTTTTCCGTTTTACTTCAGCCAAGCCTATCTTCTTCTCTTTCTTCTTTTTTTTCTGTCTCACTTGCAGGAATTAGTAAACACTCTGATGAATCTGTCTACCCTGTTATGAATTTGTCTTTGAAAAATAATGCCTACAAGAATGCTAGTTTTCCAATTCATGTCAGAATTGGAGCGGGGGAGGGAAACAGTTAAGATATGCAAATAAGACTGAGATAAATTCTTCAAGTGGTATTTTTACGTAAACCTGCTTTGAGATTATAAACCAAATGCAAATGCCAGTGGAAAGTCCCAGGTTTCTGCTAGACAGGTTTAAATAGGACCAGGACAACCCTGGCCCTTCTGAGAGCTGACTCATGGAAGATGTTATAATCATTTGCAATGTAGGAGGTAGTTCATATGAAGGTCCCTAACAAAACTTGTTTGATGTTCCACATCTTTCCTGCATGCCTGGAAAACCTCATACCCACATGCACAACTATATAAGCCCACTTAAACGAATTCTTTATTAAATTCACAAACACGGCCAGACTCGACTCCTCTCAAGAATTCTTCCACTGTGGCTACATGTTGTCTTCCATTGAATGATAGTCCATCATTTACTCATGCTTATGCTATGTGTCAGCTTCCTGCTCAAACAATTATGTGCTTAATAATAATTATAACAATAACTACTCTATATAAGGGCTTCCCTGATGGCTCAGTGGTGAAGAATCCACCAGCCAGTGTAGAAGACATAGGCTCAATCCCTAGGTCGGGGAGATCCCCTGGAGAAGGAAATAACAACCCACTCCAGTATTCTTGCCCAGGAAATCCTATGAGCAGAGAAGCTTGGCAAGCTACAGTCCATGGGGTCACAAAAGAGTCAGACACAACTTAGCTACTAAACAGTAACCACAACTCTATATTAAGCCTATCTTATTGCCAAGCTCTGTGCTAAGCATCCTACCTATACTACTTCATTTTCATTTATATAGTTACTTTTTGAGATAGATATTGTTATTTCTGTTTTACAGCGGAAAGAGAACCAGATTCATTGACATTAGTGACTTGCCAAAAGTCACAAGAATCAGAAGCGGCAAAGTTGGGATTTGAGCCCCCAAATTTCCACTTATTTAGATAAGAGAATATGTAAGCATGTACATATAATAGTTGTGGAACCACCTGTATTATATTTCCTAGATTGTTAAGTCTGTGAGTTGACTTGCTATTTTGTATTTTTATGGCCTTCTGAAACTTGCTGGCTTCTTGACTTATGAGCTAAAGATGGTGATGGTGGTAGTTGTCCTACATAAGTCATGAAGTTCTGATTATCTACCTTATTTGTATCAGTTTTTTTTTTTAATGGCCCCTCATGTAACAGTGCTAATCATTAGTTGAGACAGCTGTGAAACAGTAAAGTGATAAAGATAAGAACAGTGCTGTATCACTGGCACAGAAACCTCCCTCTCTGAGGTTGTGTTATTTCTGTTCATGCAGGGTAGGGAGGATCAGAATTTGGCCTGCCTTTTTGCCCTCACAGAACTTCACTGAATAAATGGACAACAATGTAAAAGTGTTAATGGCTTTGAATGGACCAGGTGATATGAACAAATGGCTAGACACTGATATTCACTCAAGATGGGCCGGTCACCAAGGCGACTCTGCACAGGATACCAGTGTCCTGATCAAAGTACCACAGTCCAGAGATGGGCCTTTGGCTAAGTCTATTTAGCAATCAGATTGTATGAATGCAACTGAAGTGGAGCTGGTTCTCGGAATAGTTAACCTTACAGAACAAGTTGCAAAATCAAGATGCAAATTTATTTTTATATTTTCTAAATATTTTCTAAAGTGCAACTTAAAAAAAAATTTTCCACATTTTTGAAATGAAGGTGTTTCTTATGGCAAAACTCATTTAACATATGGTATTTATTTTTCTTTAAGGTTATTTTAATATAAGTGGCATATTCTATAATCAGGCTTCCCTGGTGGCTCAGATGTTAAAGGATCTGCTGCAATGAGGGAAATCTGGGTTCAATCCCTGGGTTGGGAACATCTCCTGGAGGAAGGAATGGCAACCCACTCCAGTATTCTGGCCTGGAGAAGTCCTGTTATCAGAGGATCCTGGCAGGTTAAAGTCCATGGGATTGCAGAGTTGGACAAAACTGAGCAACTAAACACACACATGCTATAATTGGCATCTTAGCACTGAGAAAATAAGGCAATTAAAATGTAAAATGCAAGTCCCAGGAAGACCAGAATCCTCCAGTCAGTATGTTTCCTCCCGTTTATGTGTATACAGGAAGTAGAGTTGTGATCAGACAGTTGTCTGGTATCATGGGATTCAGGGAGAGTTCTTTGATTAAGCGAATTTCATGCATCCATCTTTATTATCAGACTGTAAGCACCATTAGTTCCTGGGAAAGCACTTGGTGCCCATGGCAGATATAGTGGATTGGCTTTCAATATCCATTCCTACCTCCTTGTAGGGGGCATTCCTGCACTGCAATGTTTAGAGAGGTGAAACTTACCATTCCTGTTCTCCTGTCTGACTAGGGTTCTGGAAGTGAAGTAGGTTTTCTCCAGTGAGATCCATCTGTACAATATTTGAGCAAGTTGGGAGGCTGAGGCTATTTTTATTTTCTGATTCTTTTAGCTTTTTTCTGATAATTAGACACTGTTCTGGCATCCAGTCGCTTGCTTTGAGAACCAGTGGCAATGGTGGCAACTTTTTCATTCTTGCATAGCTATCCTGGTATACTCTTAAGTAAAAGAGTTTCCATGGCAATTTTGCCATTTCTTATCCTCTTGATTGAGGCAGAGACAGTTCTGTAGTGCTCTCTCTCGAGAGGATTTCATGGTTGGGGAGAGGGTTCCATGAGTATAATTTTAATTTCCTGCATTGAATCCTCTGGTATTGGATTGGCCAAAAAGTTTGTTTGGATTTTTCCTTAAGATAGTGTGGAAAAACCAGAACGAACATTTTGGCTAGCCCAGTATGTTACTTTCTCTCTGATAGGCACATCCATTCCTTTGTTTTGTTAATACATCCAGCAGTGAAACAGTCAGTTTTGATAACCTGAGAGTCTTCGGATAATTGTGTGCCTCTCTTGGGCTTCCCTGATAGCTCAGTTGGTAAAGAATTCTTACCTTTACCATTGCAGGTAGGAATCTGCCTGCAATGCAGGAGACTCCAGTTTGGTTCCTGGGCCAGGAAGATCCGCTAGAGAAGGGATCGGCTACCCACTCCAGTGTTCTTGGGCTTCCGTTGTGGATCAACTGGCAAAGAATCTGCCTGCCATGTGGGAGACCTAGATTCGATCTCTGTGTTGGGAAGATCTCTTGGAGAAGGGAAAGGCTACCCACTCCAGTATTGTGGCCTGAAAAAAGAGTAGGACATGACTGAGCTACTTTCACTTAAACTCCTCTGCCCTACAGTTTTATCTTTTTGAAGAGAGGTGCGTTCTCCAAGTTTTGGAAAGCAACTCTTTTTTGCCTTCTTTATTACCTAAAGGAAAACATAAAAAAATGTACTGGGAAGATGCTTCAACACATGTTACAGACCCGCAAGTAAGTCATGGAGAATAGCACCAACTCTGAAAGTACATTACATGATGACACTAGCAAGCATTTTTGTAACTGTGAAGATTTATACTCTTTCTCACTGTTCAAGTTAACAGTATATTAGACCAGTGTGTGTGTGTGTGTGTGTGTGTGTGTGTGTGTGTGTGTTAGTAACTCAGTTGTATCTGACTCTTTGCATCCCCATGGGCCAGAGGCATCTCTAATCTGGGCTTCCCAGGTGGTAAAGAACCCATCTGCCCATGCAGGGTTCATGCAGATTTGGTCCCTGGGATGAAAGGTCCCCTGGAAGAGGGCATGGCAACCCACTCCAGTATTCTTGCCTGGAGAATCCCATGGACAGAGGAGCCTGGTAGGCTACAGTCCGTGGGGTTGCATATCCGTGGGGTTCACGGATATGACTGAAGTGAATTAGCACACGTGCATCTCTAATTTTCTTTATTTTTTCCCCTCTGAAACAATTACTTTTTTCTCTTTGACAGAAAGAAAAACAGCCTTAGGAAGTCCATAGTATATAGTAGCTTAACAATTTTATACAAATCATAGCTGACATTGGCCACGGCCATGGGGAATGATAACAGGCCATTGTATCCATTTATAGCTACCAAAAATTATAATTAAGACAAGTAAATATTTTGCATAGACTTGTTTCATCTTCCAAACACAAGATAATATCAGAAATGATGTTTCCGAATGAGAATTGTAAAATGCAACTCTCCCTCTTTCTTCCAAAACCATCAGATTGACCCAAGGTAAAACCATCTTTGTGACTTAATCTAGGATATCTTTGTGACTTAATCTAGGATTTGACATGTCATCTAATGTTTATCAAGAAGCAATTATATACTGATCAACTGATCATTTGCTTCTTCTCAGGAGTCAACAATTATTTCTATCTTTTAAAACTAGCAAAGGCACATTGTGCCTATGAAGCAATAATCCCCTTCCTTTTTATCTCTCATTGCACCTCCTAACTTTATCTACTCATTATATTTAATTATGCTTAAATTAACAAACCAAAGCGAAAACCTTTCTGTTTACCAAGAAAGGTGAGTCTAGCTCACTTGAACAAAGTCAGGCTTAGTCTGCTCAGAAAGAATTTTTCCTTAAGGTAGATGTTCAGAAAGGAGACAGTAGGGAAAGCTGGAAGCTCAACACTGGACCTCCAGTCATTCGGGTATGACTTTTAATGGTTGGAAAAGAACCCAGGGCCTTTTTATACGGCAGAGAAGTGTGGACTCAGTGACATCATCTCAACAGGACGTGTCCCCAGCTCCCTTTAATGACTCATTATCAGTTCATATTCCATCAGTATTTCTAAACTCTACTTTGTTTTTACATTGTACAGTCTCTTGGGATGTTGATTTCTATGCAAACTTTGTGGTTATAGAGGTTCTAAAGTTCCCTGCTTAAATTCCCAAGTGTTCTAGAACTCACTGAACCATACTGTATCCATTCTTTCAGAAGAAGGAGACAATGACAGCTGAAAAATATTAATCAGAATATGGGTTAAAAAAGGCACAGGAGAGATTAAATAATGGAAAGCAAAAAGAAAGGATTTCTTCTTTTCTTCCTTCCTCTTTCTTTTTCCCTGTTCATGTTTGCCTTTCTCTATAGGGGCTTCCCTTGTGGCTCAGGAGGTAAAGAATCCACCTGCACTGCAGAAGACCTGGGTTTGATCCCTGGGTCGGGAAGATCCCCTGGAGAAAGGAATGGCAACCCACTCCAGTATTGTTGCTAGGAAATCCCATGGGCAGAGGAGCCTGGCGGGCTAGAGTCTCAAAGAGTCAGACACAACTGAACAACTAACATTTCAACTTTTGCCTTACTATCTTTAGTTTATACCACCAGGTTTTCTTCCTTTTCTCTGCTTTATTCTCTATATGACTTTAGAAGCCAGGGAATATGGACCAGCAAGAGCATTGTCGATACTATGCACCATGATAAGGAGCAGAAAAATAGGGGTTTCTTCTTCATGTTTGGACTTGTATACAGGACAGTTACCTCAAAAACAACTGCCGCTGCCACCATTACCATCGCTGAAATAGCTTATGTTTGTGAAGTTTACTGTTTTCAGGAAGATTTCACTGTAACCTCTACCCCGCAGAAGCATCTATCCATTTGCCTTTCTTGTGTCTTTCGCACCAAAGGAATCATATCTTTTTTACACTGCAAGTTTTCCAGCGTTTGAAAAACTTATCATGTCTTCTACAACACCTGCCCCCTTAGCTAAGAATATCATTTGGCATTCATTTAAACTCCCCATTAACCTAGGTCACTTTTCTAGTTTGTCACATTCCTTGAAATATAGTGCAGAGAACTGTAAACACCTTTTACTCTTACCTCTGTTGATCCAGATAGGATACTTAAAAACATTGCAAGTTAACATTCGGAGTTTTTTTTCACAGTTTTGGCAAATATTGCACCTGAGTTTAACTTAAATCCATATATATATATATGTGTATATATATATACACATATATATATATATATTTACAAATGAGTCTTCTGCCACATCCTTTTGTACAATTTTGTTATCTTAAATGTAGAATTTTGTTTTTATTTCTTTTAACTTTCAACTGTTTGTTTCAGCCCCTGTGCCTGGTTATTAGAAGTAATCTTGAATCTTGAGTTTGTTAATTTATTTAGCTACACTTTGAATATTGATAATATTTCAATGACTTTGAGGATGAGGACATTGTAACTCTATAATAGAGTCCTTTGGCAGCTGTTCGATACAATTGAATTGAATATTAACAGATTAGAGCCGAGTGAGGACAGAGAATTATATTCATTAAATATATAAGCATATTTTTTCTCGTAGTTTCTCAGAAAATTACATTTTCTTTGATTAAAACAGATGCCTGGTCAATATACAGAATACATGCAAGGAAAAGTGAAAAAATAAAAATCACCAGTAATTCCTCTGTCTTAACATAACCAGTGCTGATATCTTGGGGCATGTCTTCTAGTGTTTTTCCATGGGTATATATCTATCTTTTAAATGAAATTGTAACTGAACACCCTGTTTTGTCATCTACTTTCTTTACTTACTGATCTGTCTTTTCCATTCATTACATATTTTCTTACAGCATCATCTTCAATTGCACTCTGTGAATATACGATTATTTAATCATTATCCTGTTGTTGTTGGAAATAATTATATTCAATATGTTATATATCCACCTACTTCTTTCCATTATACGTTTGTGCTCTGGCAAGACTGAAGGCCTCTCATTCCTTCAAGTGACTTTCATAGTCACTTGAAAAGAAAGAGAAGTATGTCATAGGAAAGACAGTGTGAGACCATCCAAGGAAGCTTTGTGATGGTATTGGCCTGGCCCTGTCTGCATACTTCTCTGAGTAATTTCCTTCTGCTTTATTGCCATTTCTAGCATATTCAAGGTAGAGAAGTAGAGATTATTTGGTGGGTACTCTCTCCTTTCATTAAAAATTTTGTAGTGTTAGTTAACCATAGTATCTTGTCTTCCAAGGAAAAGCCATGTTGTTTTGAGTTTCTAAAAGTTATTAAGTTGGGGGAGTTGCAGGGGAACAATTGATAATGGGGTCTTGTTTCAGTTCCCTGTTTCTGTGAAGGAGCATCCAGTTCTACATCCAGAAACTCAGAAGCCATCCTTGAATGCTCCTTCTCTCTGACTGCTGCTGCTAAGTCGCTTCAGTCGTGTCCGACTCTGTGAGACCCCATAGACGGCAGCCCGCCAGGCTCCCCCGTCCCTGGGATTCTCCAGGCAAGAACACTGGAGTGGGTTGCCATTTCCTTCTCCAATGCATGAAAGTGAAAAGTGAAAGTGAAGTTCTTCAGTCGTGTCCGACTCTAGCGACCCCATGGACTGCAGCCTACCAGGCTCCTCCGTCCATGGGATTTTCCAGGCAAAAGTACTGGAGCGGGGTGCCATTGCCTTGTCTGTCTCTCTAACTACCTCCCCGCCAAACCAACACCAGGTCCTGTTTATTGTAGTTTCTAAGTTTCTTTCACATTTGTCTACTTTTCTCCTTCCCCACAGATACCATCTTATCCAAACCCGGACGAATGTACTTTCCTCACTTGGGGTTTAATCATTGTCCTCCTGGTCCTAGCACACCCACCTCTTCCCCATATTTGGGCCAGGATGGATGCTGTCTTTAAAGCATGTCTCATCATGTCCCATCTTCCTTAGAACATTTCAGGGACTGCCCAGTGTTGTGAAGATAAGATATCCCACAAAGGCCAAGCAACCCAAGGCCTGAGATGTAGCATAGTATAGGAGTTAAGAGCATGGACTTTGGAGCCAAGACTGCCAGGGACCAATTCCTGCTCCTAACACTCACTAGCTGGGCCAGCTTGAGAAGTTACCTATCTTCTCCAAGCCTGGGTTTCCTCATCTCTGTGTGTGCATGTTCAGTAGCTCAGTCCTGTCAGATAATAAGGGATAATAAGGGTCTCTGCCTAAAAGTTTTTAAGGAAATTTTTAAAAGTTAACATTGTAAACATTTAAAAAATCTCCCATAGGCATTGTAACTGCTATTGTAATTCTCTACTGTCACTTCTAGCATATTCAAAGTGGGAAACTCCAGCTAGGGAACTGTTGGCTACTATTATTTTTTCATTCAGTTTCATCTACAACTATTACCCTCTCTTCCCTCCAACTTTCTAGGTTCCTACATTTCCTCATGTCTGCAAATGCTGCCAGGCTCCTTCCTGTCCCTGCCCCTCCCACTATATTCCCATTCCTCCCTTTTCTCTGCCTTATCCAAGAGACCATTGACCATGCCTTCAGCATCTGCACTCCCTGACCTTTGAGACTAGGGTCTTCCTTTCTTGGCCCTTATCTTATGGTTATTTAATGAATGTTTGTGTCCTCGGAAAGCAGTATAGTAGTCTGTTTGCTGACCATTGTAGCTCCTAAATCCAGTCCAGTGTTTGAGACAGAACAATGCAAGATAAATATTTGTGCACTGGTCCATGAACTTCTGTAATGTTACCACCTCATACCAGCAGGTGGCACCAAAGTGCACATAATCGGCAACTAAACCACTGAACTCTGGGGTGCTCTCACAGTAAAGCCTGATGCCCAAGAACAGTTTTGAATATCTGTTTCTCATTTTTCAGGAGTAAAAAAGATTTAGGGAATTCCACAGACATTTATTTTTATGTTCAAAAAATATTATCTAGTAATGAGTGGTCTTCTAAGTGAACTATTAAGGATTATGAATATTTGAGATTCTTAAATTTATTATGCTTTTAAAATTTAAGAGGATCCAGATTTAATACTTTCCTAAGGAACCTCACTAGCAAGTCATGATTGGTAAGACCTTCTAATACATACTCAGGCCATTGGAATTCCCCAAATTTTCAGAGAAGATTTTCTTATCTCATTATATTAGGATTGTTTTAAGTTAGCCATGATTTTAAATTGCTCCCATTATTGTATTGTTTAATTAAGTTGTAGAATTATGCCTAGATTGCACTTTTCACAGTGGCTTTGATGCTGTGTAAATTGCAGAAATGCTACTACATTTGTTGTTCTTTTGTTTCTCACCAGTTCTTCCTACTGCAAAAATTTTTTCCCTAGTAGAATCAGTGGACTATGGTGGGTCATTTTTTTTTCTTTCTTTCTTTCTTTTTCCTCTTAGCTAAGTGGGTCCTTGTCAAAAGAGCTTGAGAAATGCTGCTCTTCAGCAGTGCTTAGAGTAGAGTGACTCTCTTAGGGGACCTGGGGCTGGGAGTTTCTGGGAATCAGATCTAAATTGAAAGTGGAAAAAGAACTTGGATTAAAGTTTAATTTTATTCACGCAAAATTTGCATTCTATTCTAAAATCAACAAACACCTATGACATTCTCAAGTTAGGTTTCTTAAAAAAAAAACAAACACTTATTTTCAATTAAGTACCACTGAGTACAATCGATGATGATTCCCTAGGGTGGGCTTTTTCATCCTATAACACTTGTGCCCCCAAGCTGAGTACTTCATTTCCTTCTGCTTTGCGCAAGATTGGAGGATGAAAATGGCAATGGGCAGCAAATGAAAGATAAGTATGTTTATGAGAAAAATTTACTCTAAGCTAAAATATATCAATATTAGGTTAGTACTTGCTTTGTTTTTTAGTTAAATGATAGTTTAACTTCAAGCATTCTGAAGTTTAAAGTTTAGAAGTCTAAGACTATTAATAATTTAATGATAATCTATCACAGAATTTAACAGATAGGTCTCTGATTCTCTTATACTCTAGCCTCCCTTGTTCTTTAATTTCATTTTGATGAGGCTGAGATATGACTGTAACAGTTTCTGATAGACATTATAACTTCTGGAAGACAAAGGCAACCTCAATAAATTAATTCAATTAATCGATAATCAGCAAGTCCTATTAACTCTAATTTCTCTTCTATGAACAAACATTTTATAATGCTTTAAGGTCATTTGGCATCGCTCATTCATTTATTACTTGTTTCACTCATTAATTTCTTTCACAAAGCAGTGCTCTAGGTGCTGTGTAATAAAATACGTGGATGATATAGCAAGCTTACGATATAATGTTAGTTCACGTGATCCTTCTTAAATTTCAGTCCTTCCACTTGTATTATCCTCTTTCTTCCTATCTTTCTTTGTTTAAACCTTTCAAAAACAGTTGACTCCAATCCAGTAAAATAATATGTATTTCAGGGAAAAGTATTTTGGTCATGATTGGGATTGGAGGTTGAGGATAGAAATGATGATGAACTATTTTTTCCCCCACAGAACAAGGAAATATGTAAATAATTAACATATTTTGATTTAACAATTATAAAATAATAAAAATAAATTACATCTCTAATCACTTTACATAGATTAACTTATTTCTCCCTAATGACATCACATGAGGTAAGCACTGTTATTGAAAATAATTTGTAAACAAGGATGTAGGCATGTTTCATAAAGGTTGGAAATTAGTACCAGGGACTGAGGAAAAAAAATGTCAGTTTTATGGTTGTTCTTTTCTTTGAGACAATGTTGAAAAATGTCTTGACAGTAGACCTACAAGCTAGTGGATCCTTTTTGGGCCTTTCGTAACTGAATCCTTTTAAGATGTAGAAGGGAATTTGACTTACAAAGTAAGCAGTATTGCAGAGTTCTTATATTTTCTTTGCCATTGGTCCTACTAAGGGCAAGTTCATAGATCCGTGAGATTACAGAAAGATATCAAACCTTAAGGAATGAAGTTTCAATTCAAGCCATTACTGGATAAAGTTCAATGGAAGAATTCCCATGCAACTTGCCTCCACTTTTTAAAGAGATAGTCTTAAAACAAGAAGTACTGTGTTAAGCTCAAGGATAGAGAGATGAAACACACAATTTTATAAAGGATATGAATTCTAAACTCTTCCTTTTTGTATACATTTAATACAATCGCTCATGAATTATAGCAGATCTGTTCTTAGCAAATAATCTGCAAACATTCAGAATGATAAGAAGAGATTGGCTTTTCTATAGTTTTGATTTTAAGGGGGAAAAACTCAACCAGAAAAATGGGGGTAAATGTTTACATTAGTCGTCAGCTTTTGTGGCCATACCCATGATCACTATGGCAACAGCAAAACAATGACATAGTCTCAGTCTGAGTGCCAAGTTTAGGAAACTAGTTACACCCTGCACAGCTCAAAGGGCTGCCTCTCTGTCTCTCCTTTCCTGGCTAAGTGGCTATTGAAAGAGCAAAACCACTGAGACACTCATCAGTATCGGAGACCACATTAATTAAAATCATACATTTGTTTATTCATTCATTTATTCAGCAAATATTTATAGCCCAGCTGCCTAGAAACTCTTTCTCTAGAGGCAAGATAAGTTCTTAGAGATAGCTTGGTTTGCTGCTAGGTCATTTTTTTTTTTCCCCCTTAAAGAGGCTATTTAAAAGCAATGATGCTAAAATTTCTTAAAAAAAAAAAAAGTTCCTAAAAGTTCAGTGGCTTGTTACATCCATATTCATGGGCTATTCAGGCAATAAAATGACTTTAAAACATTTTTTTTCCTGGAATTTCTGAGTCTGTTGAAAGTTGGACTCCTGAAAGAGAGGAGAATCTGTTGAAGTCACCAGTAGCAAGTTCCCAACTCAAGCACTCTTTAAGCTCATGAGCATTATCATTTCTTACCTAGTGAAGTCTTTTGTTTTAGTTTTCAGTTTGAAAATATGAAAGAAATTATATTCCCAAGAGCAAAAGTGAAATGAACAAATAACATGGCTAATATAAAATTTATTTCTAAAAAACTTGTTACATTTTAATCTTTCTTCTTTTCATTTTTTGAGAAAGAAAAGAAGAAAGAAAGAAGTAAAATTGCCACTATTTATGGATGAAATGATTTTATATAGAAAAACATAAAGACTCCACTAAAAAAATCCCATTGGAAATTTGTAAACTAGTACAATAAAGTTGCAAGGTGCAAAATCTATGTGCAAAAAAATCCATCGGGTTTCTATATTTTACCAACTAACTAGCAGAAAGAGAAATTAAGTAAACACTCTCATTTACAGTCCCAGTGACAAGAATAAAATACATAGAAATAAATTTAACCAAGGAAAGAAAAGACCTGTACACAGAAATCTATAAGACATTGTTGAAAGAAATTGAAAAAGATACAAAGAAATGGGAAAATAGTATATGGTCATGGAGTGGAAGAATTAATATTATTTACTGTTCATATAATCTAAAGCAATCTACAGATTCAGTACAATAGTATCAAAATCTCATGATGTGTTTTATAGAAAAAAGAACCAAAAAATCCTGAAATTTATATGGAGTCACAGAAGACTCTAAATAGTCAAAGCAACTCTGAGAAAAAAGAACAAAATTGGAGGTAATACACTCCTTAATTTCAAATTATACTACAAAGCTAGAGTAATCAAAGCAGCATAGTGTTGGCAGAAGAACAGACACAGAAAAAAATGGAACAGAATCGAGAGCTCAGAAATAAGCCCACACATATGTGTATAACTAATCTACAACAAAGGAGCCAAGAGTATAAAATAGAGAGGAAAAATTTTATTCAACAAATGATACTGGGAAAATGGGACAGCCACAGGAAAAAGAATGAAACAATCTTACAAATATACATACAAATTTGGTCAGATTGGTTAAAGATTTGAATGTAACTTCTGAAGCCATAAAACTTTCAGGAAAAATCACAGGCAGCATGCTCTTTGACAGCACTTGTAGTAGTTAGTGTCCTTTGGGACTGTTCTCCTTATGTAAGGGACACAAAAGCAAAAGTAAGCATATGGGACTATATCAAACTAAAAACCTCCTGCACAGCAAAGGAAGCCATCAACAAACAAAAAGTCAACCTAATGAATGGGAGAAGATATTTGCAAATCATGTATCTGATAAGGGGTTAATATCCAAAATGCACTAAAAGAAACACATTTAACTCAACAACAACAAAAATCAAATGACCCACCTGAAAAATGTGCAGAGGATTTCAATAGACATTTCCTAAAACATGACATATAGCTATCTAACAGGCACATGAAAGGATTTTTAACATCACTAAGCATCACCACGAACAAAGCTAGTGGAGGTGATGGAATTCCAGTCGAGCTGTTTCAAATCCTGAAAGATGATGCTGTGAAAGTGCTGCACTCAATATGCCAGCAGACTTAGAAAACTGAGCAGAGGCCACAGGACTGGAAAAGGTCAGTTTTCATTCTAATCCCAAAGACAGGCAATGCCAAAGAATGCTCAGACTACGGCACAGTTGACTCATCTCACATGCTAGCAAAGTAATGCTCAAAATTCTCCAAGCTAGGCTTTAACAATATGTGAACCGTGAACTTCCTGATGTTCAAGCTGGTTTTAGAAAAGGCAGAGGAACCAGAGGTCAAATTGCCAACATCTGCTGGATCATGGAAAAAGCAAGAGAGTTCCAAAAAAACATCTATTTCTCCTTTGTTGACTATGCCAAAGCCTTTGAATATGTGGATCACAATAAATTGTGGAAAATTCTGAAAGAGATGGGAATACCAGACCACCTGACCTGCCTCTTGAGAAATCTGTATGCAGGTCAGAAAGTAACAGTTAGACCTGGACATGAAACAACAGACTGGTTCCAAATTGGGAAAGGTGTATGTCAAGCCTGTATATTGTCACCCTGCTTATTTAACTTATATGCAAAGCACATCATGAGAAACTCTGGACTGGATGAAGCACAAGCTGGAATCAAGACTGCCTGGAGAAATATCAATAACCTCAGATATGCAGATGACACCACCCTTATGGCAGAAACTGAAGAAGAACTGAAGAGCCTCTTGACGAAAGTGAAAGAGGAGAGTGAACAAGTTGGCTTAAACCTAAACATTCAGAAAACTAAGATCATGGCATCCGATCCCATCACTTCATGGTGAATAGATGGGGAAACTGTGTCAGACTTTATTTTTGGGGGGCACCAAAATCACTGCAGATGGTTACTTCAGCCATAAAATTAAAAGATGTTTACTCTTTTGCAGGAAAGTTATGACCAACCTAGACAACATATGAAAAAACAGAGACATTACTTTGCTAACAAAGGTCCGTCTAGTCAAGCCTATGGTTTTTCCAGTAGTCATGTATGGATATGAGATTTGGACTATAAAGAAAGCTGAGCACCAAAGAATTGATACATTTGAACTGTGGTGTTGGAGAAGACTCTTGAGAGTCCCTTGGACTGCAAGGAGATTCAACCAGTCTCTAAAGGAGATCAGTCCTGAGTGTTCATTGGAAGGACTGATGTTGAAGCTGAAACTCCAATACATTGGCCACCTGATGCGAAGAGCTGACTCATTTGAAAAGATCCTGATGCTGGGAAAGATTGAAGGCAGGAGGAGAAAGGGACGATAGAGGATGAGATGGTTGATGGCATCACTCACTCAATGGACACGAGTTTGGGTAAATTCCAGGAGTTGGTGATGGACAGGGAGGCCTGGTGTGCTGCAGTCCATGGGGTCACAAAGAGTTGGACACAACTGAGTGACTGAACTGAACTGAATTATCAGGGAAATACAAATAAATACCACAATGAGATGTCACCTCTCACCCACTAGAATGACTATTATCAAAAAGACAAGAAACAACAGGTGTTGGAGAGGGTGTGGAGAAAGAGAACCCTTGTGTACTATTGGTGGAAATGTAAATTGGTGCAGCCATTGTGGAAACAGTATGGAGATTCCTCAAAAAATCGATATGATTCAGTTACTTCAAACCTGGTATTTATCTGAAAAATAAAATATTAATTCAAAAGATATATGCACCTCTATATTAAATGTAGTATTATTTACATAGCCAAGATATAGAAACAACCTAAGTGCCCATCGACAGATGAATGATAAAGATGTGGTAGGTATGTACGATAGAATACTACTCGGCCATAAAAAGATAAAGATCTTGCTACTTGTGACAGTATGGATAGACTTTGAGGATATTATGCTGAGTAGAATAAGTCAGGCAGAGAAAGACAAATATTTTATGATCTCACTCATATGTGGACTGCAGAAAACAAAATAATAAACAAAACAAAAATAAACACATAGATAAAGAGAAAAGATTGATAGTTACCACCGAGAAAGGAGGATGGAGATGGGGGACAACACGTACAGGGGGTCAATCTATAGTGATGAGTGGAAACTAGACTTTTGGTGGTAAGCACACTGTAATGCACGCAAAAGTTGAATTATAGAGATGTACACATGATACTTCTATATTGTTATCAATTGATGTTACCTCAACAACTATAAAATAAAATCATGTGATTTCAGTGGGGGGAAAAAACAAACAGAAGAATCTGAAGATATATTTTGTTTGATATATATGGTGTTTTTAAAATATAGAGGTTAAAACACTAAAAAGATTTTGGAGGTGAAAAGAAAACTCTGACCACAGTGGACTTGTATAACAACCTCATAGCAAATAATTAAACCTAGTAGCTGTTTTTCCTTTAGGATAGGACACATGGAGGAGTTTGTCCCAGATCAGACCACTCCTTCTTATTTTATACTTAGCCCATTTCATCCATTAAATAATCTTTGTTTCTGTAAACATGTTAAGTTTCAAAACTGTGGTAAATTACCTAACCTTCTGATCCAGGGATATCTACAGGGGAAATAGAGTAAAGGAGAGCTTTGCTAAGACCCACATTGACTACTGAGGGGAGAAATTAACCCAGGATAAAGAAAATTCTAAATTTGGTATGAGAGTGCTTACATCTACCTGTGTGAGCTACATGTAGGCTATACACTCAGAGCTCACTATAGTCACTCCACTCCATTATTTTCCCTCTATTTTTAAACAAAGTGAATATAAGTTCAAAAGTGAATATTAGTTAGAAATATATCTGCTGAGATCCATGCATAACATTTCGATCAATCAGTTAATTAAAAAGTGAGAGAGAAATAAGCAAAAGAAAGATGAAGTAAATAGATCAAAATAAATTTAAATATAAGTAGGCCTCATATTAATTCTCCAAAGTTTGCAGCTTTTACAGGCATAATAAACAAAAAAGAATTTTTAGAAAGGATAGTTCAAAGAAGTGATTTTAAGGCAAAAGAAGAGATGGTAAGACAGGGTAGCAAAGCTCAAGAAAAAATATGAAAAGGAAAAAGAAACAAAGCATTATAGAGATGAAAACTAAATAAAACGAAAATTTAATTAACATGACAAAGCTATATATAAGCTTGAAGAAATCACACAAAATAATATGGAAAAGAACACTGATATAAGTAAGTTTATAAAGAAGATGACAACTACGGGTTAAGGAGTGTGAACATTCATAAAATTATTTCCTGAAGGAAAAGGAGAACAAATGGTCAGGAAACACAGAGAAATCATTCCAGGGGGAAGAAATATTAGAGAATCTACACGTTAAAATTCCATTATATATTGCTGGAAATATTGAGAGAATAAGCACTAGGACATATGCTAGTGACGTTCCTTTAATTCAGTGATAATCAATCATATGAGCATCTCCATCTGAAAAAGCACATCGCATATAAAGGGGGGAAATCAGGTTGATCTCAGATTTTTTTTTTTAAATAGTAACGTGTATTTCCAGAGACAATGGAGCTAAGTCCTGAGGAAAAGAAAACTGAGGCAAGCATTTTATAATCAGGTAAGTGTTAAAGTATAGAGGTCCACACATTCTCAAACATGCAAGATCTTAGAAAATACAGCTTTCATTCATTATTTTATTTGTGAACATAATCTACCGGTCTTGATCCCTGTATAGTAATATTTACTTTGCTAACTGCAATTTTGCAGAAACAAAAATAGATAAGCATTGAGTGAAGGCCTAGGTGCTACATTAGGCTCACTTGTCCTTAGTAATTGGCTACTGGAACTGAGAACATCATAGCATTTCTCAGCGTAAGTAGGCACCAAGGACTGCCTATGCTTGAAACAAGTCTATTTGGTTTTAGCTTGAGTCAGTCTGTAAGTCTATTGGGAGTAAATAGGGGTGCTGTTTTATTTTCATAATTACAAAGGTACTGGATTCTCTCTACAGTGTTTCATACAGAGTTCATTCCACGAGGTTACCTTTCAGAAATTTTAATGGGATCAGCATATATAGTGTTGAAGAGCACAGCCTTTGGGATCAATAAAGGTGGTATATGTTGTTCAGTCCTCAAGTTGTTTCCCACTGTTTGTGATCCCATGGACTGCAGCACGCTACGCCTCCCTGTCCCCCACCATCTCCTGGAGTTTGCCCAAGTTCATGTCCACTGCATTGGTGATGCCATCCAACCATCTCATCCTCTGATGCCCTCTTTCTGCTTTCAATCTTTTCGCTGGAAAAGATCAGGGTCTTTTCCAATGTGTTGGCTATTTGCATTAGGTGCCAAAGTACTGGAGCTTCAGCTTCAGTATCAGTCCTATCAATGAATATTCAGGGGGTGGTATATAGCTCTGTGGTGATGGTTAGTAACTTAACCTCTCTAAGCCCTCACTGTGCATGCTTGCATGCTAAGTTGCTTCAGTTGTGTCTGACTCTTTGTGACCTTTTGGATGGTAGCCCACCAGGCTCCTCTGTTCCATAGGATTCTCCAGGCAAGAATACTGGAGTGGGCTGCCATGCATTCTTCCAGGGGATCTTCCTGACCCAGGGATCGAGCCCGTGTCTCTTAGGTCTTCTGCATTGGCAGTTGGAAGTTCTTTACCGCTAGTGCCACCTGGGAAGCCCAAGAGCTCATTACTCAGCCTTAAAATGGAGATAATAATATTGCCATCCAATATTAATCAAGTAAGTGTACAGAAAGCACATATAAGAGGACCTGGAACATAGAAGATGCTCGGTAATCAGTTGGCATTTTGCATATTATAATTTAGAATGAGTTTGTGAACTGGAGTTGTTTTTACTGTCAAAGATATCAAAAATTATTTGCATAAAAGACAAGCTAATTATCATGTTAGAATTTGGTCCTGATGATCAACATAGAATTCAGTCCTTATGATCAACAAACATTTGGTGAACGCCAAGACCCTGCTGGACCAGAATTAGATGGTAATGGTACAAAGATGAGGAACACATGACCTCTAGATTCCAAGAGTAGTCTTAATGGAGAGGTAACCATAAGCCCAAATAATTCTAACATAACATGGGGTTATTAAGAGAGATAAGCACTGTGTTTCTCCCTCCTGTTTCTCAGAGGGTCTTTGTCAGAACATCTTATCAGAGGAGTCAAACTGTGCTTAAGAATCACCTGAGGACTTTGCTGAAATGCAAATATTTACCTGCGTTTTTAATCATCTTGTGCAGAGAGAGTTGCCATCCTTAACAGGTGATTCTTTCTCCTAAAGCTTGGCACTCATTGGTTTGTAGAATCATGGAGGAAACATTCTTAGCTTAACCCAGAGGTTCAGGAGTAATATCTCAGCTGAGTCCTAAGGGTGAATAGAAGGCATTGGGTGAAAAGAGAGGAGAGCCTTCAGGGTTTAGGGCTCAAAGTAAGACAGATGTGGCTTTAGACAGAAATGATATGGTGTGGATGCCTATTGGGTATTGGAGGTCACTCAGTGAGCAAAACTCTCAGTATCATGAGGCAGTGGGGCGGGTTGGGAGAGTGTGGTCATCAAAGGTGACGGAAGTGAAAGATTCTTGGCAAATTGCCTCTGTATGTTTTTAACCTTCTCCTTTTGATTTTTCTTCTCTCACGTATTGAACCCTCTACAAATCATGCCTCTATTGGTGTCACTGAATTACTGAGGAGAGGTAGAATAGCATAGTTGAAGTGAGGCAGGGGATTTTGAAATGTCCTAAATGTTCCCTTTTGTTTCTAGTTAGATTGGGTTTGAGATACAAAAGAGGGTATTTTCCGAAGTTCATTTTTTATCTCTCAGTTCATGACAACCCAGCAGGTCTTTCAAAGCACAGTGATAGGGCTAGCAGACCAAGAATTCGACTGATGATAATATCAGGTGAGTTAGCATCCTCATTCTGTAGGTTCTTACATCTTGGCCCATGAGGTGTGGCAGCCTGAACCTTTCACTCCTACTGCAACTTTTCACTCCTACTGAGATTTCTTATAATGAGATTTCGCATATCTCTGGGATGCCTCAGAGATACAGTATGTTACACCTTCACATCTTGAGATTGCCTCACTTCCACCTCTATAGTCTGCAGAAATCTTCTCTTGAGAACGACCTTGATTTCTTTGTAAGAACTGAAATCTATAAGCAGGGGGGCTGTTAGAAATCATGATTTCATCAAGCGGAATGGGACACAACCCCAAAGCGATGGCCAGACTTAATCGTGTTCACTTCTAACAATACCACTCCCAGCTGTCTTTGATCCTCAGGAAGCATATTTGCTTTGGGCTCAGCACTTGGCATTGATCTAAATGATTCCTATCTTAGGATTTAATGAAGAGATTAATAATATCTCAGCTGAGTGAGAAATGCTGTGCTTTGTGAATGAGGTCAACAGTCATTAAATTCCACTGGACATTCCAGAATAGGAAGAACGGCAGTGACAGATCTTTATCTTTGCTTATCTTTGCATTTTACCCAATGTAAACTGGACTCTCATGCTTGGAATGCCAGCACCCAGTGGTTAATTGAAGCATCAATTAACTCTGTTAGCATCTTTCAGATTCTCTGGGGACATCTTATCACTTGTTTCTATAAAATTATTTTAAAATGACCAATCTCAATAGAAGTCAAAGAGATAGAAAGTTTACCCTTAATGATACCCCCAATTATACTACTTTTATTTTTTGTAATATTATGCTGTCATTGAGTGATGTCAGCAGAGATATGATTCACGAGCCTTTCTCAGTTTTTAATCATATGCAACTTCTGATTAACAATCAATTTATTATTTCCACACCCCTGCATACAAACTGCTGCTGTAAGGTTTCTTATATTAATCAGAACTCATGTTGAAACCAACAGAAATCAAGTCCAGTGTATCTTAAATTTTATAAAAGGAGGGTTTTATTTTGGTTTACATAGCTAAAATGCTTAGAGGCAGATTCAGGTATCAGTTGGTTCAAGGATTTGATAGATTTTCTCCAGAATTTCTTTCTTCGGCTAGCTTCTTGGGTTTGTGGTGTATGTGTTTATGCATGAGGTAGTGGGAAAAGCGTGAAGGGAGTGAGTGTGTATTTGCAAATTCTCAGCTCTGTTCTCATCAACAATGGCTTTCGTACACTGATAAAGAATGAATTTTCTGTATGATTTGGAGTAAGAAGGGAGAAGGATATTTCCAGCACATTGAAGAAGGGCATAGATGTTTGAAACAAAATGTCCTTAGGAAACTTCAAATAGGTCAATGTGGCTGGAATGCAGGGTTTTTTGGGGGGAGTAACAAGATTGTTGGACAGATGCCATGTTAAGAATGGACTCTACAATTATTGATAAAGAACTGCTGACTTTCTTATGTCAACAATAACAAGTCTCTAAGCAGTGAAATATCATAAAATATGAACCTTAGTAAGATTATTCTAGTATTAATATGGAGAGTGGATTTAACAAAGTTAAAACAGGGAGCCAGGACTCAGTTCAGTTTGGTTTACTCAGTCGTGTCTGACTCTTTGCAACCGAATGGACTGCAGCATGCCAGGCCTCCCTGTCCATCACCAACTCCTGGAATTTACTCAAACTCATGCTTACTGAGTTGCTGATGCCATCCAACCATCTCATCCTTTGTTGTCCCCTTCCCCTCCTGCCTTCAATCTTTCCCAGCATCAGGGTCTTTTCAAATTAGTCAGCTCTTTGCATCAGGTGGCCAATGTATTGGAGTTTCAGCTTCAACATCAGTCCTTCCAATGAATATTCAGGACTAATTTCCTTTAGGATGGACTGGTTGGATCTCCTTGCAGTCCAAGGGACTCTCAAGAGTCTTCTCCAACACCACATTTCAAAAGCATCAATTCTTTGGTGCTCAGCTTTCTTGATAGTCCAACTCTCACATCTATATGTGACTAATGGAAAAACCATAGCCTTAACTAGACAGACCTTTGCTGGCAAAGTAATGTCTCTGCTTTTTAATACGCTGTCTAGGTTGGTCATTACTTTTCTTCCAAGGAGTAAGCATCTTTTAATTTCATGACTGCAGTCACCATCTGCAGTGATTTTGGAGCCCCCCCCAAATAAAGTCTGACACTGTTTCCACTGTTTTCCCATCTGTTTGCCATGAAGTGATGGGACCGGATGCCATGATCTTTGTTTTCTGAATGTTGAGTTTTAAGCCAACTTTTTCACTCTCCTCTTTCACTGTCATCAAGAGACTCTTCGTTCTTCTTCACTTTCTGCCATAAGGGTGGTGTCATCTGCATATCTGAGGTTATTGATATTTCTCCCAGCAATCTTAATTCCAGCTTGTGCTTCATCCAGCCCAGTGTTTCTCATGATGTACTCTGCATATAAGTTAAATGAGCAGGGTGACAATATACAGCTTTGATATACTCCTTTTCCTATTTGGAACCAGTTTGTTGTTCCATGTCCAGTTCTAACTGTTGCTTCCTGACCTGCGTACAGATTTCTCAAGAAGCAGGTCAGGTGGTCTGGTATTCCCATCTCTTTCAGAATTTTCCACAGTTGATTGTGATCCACAGAGTCAAAGGCTTTGGCATAGTCAATAAAGCAGAAATAGATATTTTTCTGGAACTCTCGTGCTTGCTCATGATGAAATAATAAAAGATAATGGGGGTCTGAATTAGATAGACATAATGGAAGCATAGAGGAGGGGAAAGTGTTAAATATCTTGACGAGCTGACTATTCAAGATTTAGTTTAGAAGTTTGGAGTGAAGGAATATATGCAGTCAAGGGAGAGAGAACAGATATAAAATTACTTCTGGGCCTTCAGCTTGATGAATGACAGTCCATTCAGAGACAGAGAAAATAGAATGAGGAGGAGATTTTTGCTGGAGGTGGAGGGGTGTTAAGGGGCATATAGTACAGTATGGTGTGTATCATCATGCGATAAAAGGTCAAGCCCAGCAAACACCACCTGGCATCTGCTCGAAGGCTCATGCAAAAGCAGGAGCGTGGGTGCCCTTCCTCTGGGATCCTGCAGGGGGATATGCTTGGGCTGGGGCACAGTTGAATATTCTGTAGGACTGGGATCCCATGAGGGGACTCTACTCTCATGGGGCTCTTTGTTTATTTGAACAAAGCTAATAGCAACTTTATGGGAAGAATAAACATTTGGTGGCAGAGGTCAGATTGCTGTCACATAGATTCGTTGAGGTATATTTAAGAATCTGCCTACCAATGCAGGAGACCCATGTTCGATCCGTTGGTAGTTAAGATTCCCTGGAGAAGGAAATGGCAACCCACTCCAGTGTTTTTGCCTGGGAAATCCCATGGACAGAGGAGCCTGGTGGGCTACAGTCCATGGGGTCAGAAAAGGGTCAGACAAGACTTAATGACTAAACAACAACAAAATATACAAGGAAGACTTTTAAAGTTTTATCTCATTAATAAAACCTGAAGTGTTGGACTGTTTATTAATAGGAAAGATGACTTTCTTTTAAGTTATAGGAGTAAAATACACCTGACTGTTTGAGCCCAATCTATTACTTCATAGAACATTTGGTACCAGTTTTTATTAGCCTAAAATGAGGCAAGGTTCCTTCCCAGCCAAGAGAGATTCATAATTATATAGTGGCAGAGGCTAATATAACAGGAAAGGTACTGGAAAAGCAAGACACTTCAATTCGGTGACAGATTTACTAAGCCACATAAATTACCTGTGTTTTTATTTCTCCTTGTGGGTGATTAATTTGGATACCCTGTTTGAAGTGTCACAATCCTGTTTAACCACATTTGAAACATGACTGGTTATTACCCTCATCTCTTTTAGGAGGCAAATTCTCTTCTCAAGCCCATCCCTTGATACCAGAGGCTATTGTGTGTAAGATATGTTACCAAGGAGAGAGTATTTCTTATTATGAGGCTAATAAAATGCAGAAATTTCCTGGTAGCTCAGTGATAAAGAATCCATCTGCCAATGAAGGAGATGCAGGTTCAATCCCTGGGTCAAGGAAGATATTCCCTAGAGAAGGGAATGACAACCTGCTCCAGTATTCTTGCCTGGAGAATTCCATGGATAGAGGAGTCTGGCAAGCTACAGTCCATGGGGTTGCAAAAAGAGTCTCACAGGACTTAGTGACTAAGCAGTGACAACAAATAAAATGCACTTTAGTATAAGCCCCACAATGGCTCTATCAAGAGTTGTTTTGCTTTTAATTTTTGGAGGGTGGAATGTCCCTGTGTAAAACTTATGAGGTTATTCAGATAGCCAGAAAAGGGATGGTGATTCTTGTGTGTCCCACGTTGTGTAAACAGCATAGGAAATGGGGCTGATGTTCAATAAGAGGATATGGAGACAAGAAAATAAAGGTGTATGCCAACTTGACACTGGAGTTTTTAAAATAATGTTTGAATCACTTTACTTATAAAAATCTTTTCTTCTCCTTTTTGGTTGAAAAGTGGCAATTATATAGATAGTTTCACTGTTGAACCCATAATCCCTGACATCAATTCCTGAGATGAGAGCAAAAGTCAAATGACAAAGGAAAAAGGGAGATAATGCTGTAATGATTAACTCGAATAAACTTTTATTCGGTGTACAAATGGAGAAAAGAAAGCTCAGTCTAGTCTATAGAACATTATATGGCATTAAACAGAGCAAGAAGTAAGTCGACAGCGTCAGTAACTACTAAACCTTGTTTGTCATCTCTCACTGTCTACCACTTAGCTCTAAGGTGTCCTGAAAGTGTCTAATCTCTAGATTAGTGTTAATGCAAATGAGATACAGCTTAAAAGTAATGGGCCCTTTTAGGAGGAGTTATTTTAAAGGTGACTCTTTTTTTCCTGACCCTTAAGTGGCATTCTTTCCACACAGCATTAGTAAGAGGACTTTCCACTGTTCTGATGGCTGGTCTGCAAGGATCCAACTGTTTTGTTTTCTTCCAGGCAACATGTATTTTAGAACAGATTATAAAGTAGATACATTTGTGAAAGTTTCAGAATTGCAGAAGGCAAATAAAGGAGACACTACTAAGTCCCTCAAATCATTACAAATTATGTATCTATTAAAGTTATATAAGACAACTTTATTTGGGTATTTAGATTGCCTACTCTTGAAAAGTCTCAATTTTGTTAATCTACCAATTTGCATGAAAGGCTATTATGAGGTTTTAGCATAGTACTGTGATTCTCCAGCTGATGGATAGAATCAAGGCATAATTACATCAGTGTATTTTCTAGTCACTGTTGAATTTTTGATTTCCACAGTTGTTGGCACTAAATTCCAATACCATTTGATATAGTCTTAGAGAATTTAAGCTAATTTTATTGTTCATCCATGCAAGACAGAACTATACAGATATTCTATTGGGAAAAGGGCACATATGCATTATAAAAACCAAACTATGAGTTCTACTTGTCATGATTTGAGGTTTAATGTGCAACACTACTGCCCTCTATTAGCAGATACTTAAAAATTCATAAAAAATGAAAAGTGCATGGGTTAATCACATGAAAATGCACAGTATGAGCATTTGAAATTATAGTAAATTGATTAACAACAAATTCAATATTAGCACACAAAACAAGCACAATTGCAAGATCATACTTTTTAAGATTTCCCATGTAGAGAATAAACCAATCAAACATACATTACATGTTCACAAACACATTCAAGGGATTAGATCTGGTAGACAGACTGCCTGAAGAACTGTGGATAGAGGTTCATGATATTTATTGTACAGGAGGCAGTGACCAAAACCATCCCAAAGTAAAAATCATAAGAAGGCAAAACTGTTATCTGAGAAAGCTTTACAAACAGCTGAGAAAAGAAGAGAAGCAAAAGGCAAGGGAGAAAGGGAAAAATATACCCAACTGAATGCAGAGTTCTAGAGAATAGCAAGGAGAGATAAGAAACCATTCATGAGTGAACAATGCAAAGAAATAGAGGGAAAGAATAGAATGCGAAAGACTAGAGATATCTTCAAGAAAATTAGAGATATCAAGGGAACGTATCATGCAAGGATGGGCATGATAAAGTCCAGAAATGGTAAGGACTTAACAGAAGCAGAAGAGATTAAGAAGAGGTGCCAAGAATACACAGAAGAACCTTACAAAAAAGGTCTTAATGACCTGGATAACTATAATGGTGTGGTCACTAACTTAGAGCCAGACATCCTGGAGTATGAAGTCAAGTGGGTCTTAGGAAGCATTCCTACCAACAAAGCTAGTGGAGATAATGGTATTCCAGCTGAGCTATTTAAAACCCTAAAACAATGATGCTGTTGAAGTGCTGTACTCAATATGCCAGCTAATTTAAAAAACTCAGCAGTGGCCACAGGACTGGAAAAGGTTAGTCTTCATTCCAATCTCAAAGAAGGGTAATATCATAGAATGTCCAAACTACTGTACATTTTCACATGCTAGTAAGGTAATGCTCAAAATCCTTCAATCTAGTCTTCAGCTGTATGTGAACCAAGAACATCCAGATGTCCAAGCTAGATTTAGTAAAGGCAGAGGAATCAGAGATCAAATTCCCAACACTCATTGGATCATAGAGCAAAGGAATTCCAGAAAAACATCTACTTTTGCTTCATTGACTTTACTAAAGTCTTTGTGTGCATCACAACAAACTGTGGAAAATTCTTAAACAGGTAAGAATATAAGACCACCTTACCTGCCTCCTGAGAAACCTGTATACAGGTCAAGAAGAACCAGTTAGAACTGGACATGGAACAACAGGTTAGTTCAAAATTGGGAAAGGAATATGACAAGACTCTATATTGTCACCCTGTTTATTTAACTTATATGCAGAGTACATCAATGTGAAAAGCCAGGCTGGATGAATCACAAGCTGGAATCAAGATTGCTAGGAGAAATATCAACAACTTCATATATGCAGATGATACTACTTTAAACGAAGAGGAACTAGTGTGCTTCTTGATGAGGGTGAGAGAGGAAAGTGAAAAAGTTGGCTTAAAATTCATCCTTCAGAAAACTAGGATCATAGCATCTGGTCCCATCACATCATGGCAAATAGAAGGGGGGAAGTGATTCTATTCTCTTAGGCTCCAAAATCACTGTGGACAGTAACTGCAGTCATGAAATTCAAAGATAGTTGCTCCTTGGAAGAAAAGCTATGACAAACCTAGACAATGTATTAAAAAGCATAGACATCATTTTGCCAACAAAGATCCATATAGTCAAAGCTATGGTTTTTCCAGTAGTCACGTACATAAGTGAGAGTCAGATCGTAAAGAAGGTTGAGCCCTGAAGAACTGATGCTTTTGAATTGTGATGCTGGAACTCTTGAGAGTTACTTAGATAGCAAGGAGAGCAAACCAGTTGACCTTAACAGAAATCAACCCTGAATAAACATTGGAAGGACTGATACTGATGCTGAAGCTGAAGTTCCAATACTTTGGCCACCTGATGGTAAGAGCCAACTCATTGGAAAAGACCCTGATACTGGAAAAGATTGAAGGCAGCAGGAGAAGGGGGTGACAGAGGATGTGATGGTTGGATACTACCACCAGTTCAATGGACCTGAATCTGATTAAACTCTGGAGATGGTGCAGGGAAGCCTCGGGTGCTGCAATCAATGGGATCAAAAAGAGTTGAACACAACTTAGCAACCTAACAACAACACTGGGTAGACTCCTTTCTCCCCACAAATTCCTGTTTGACTTCTTAGCCCCCAGTACTTCAGAATGTGATTTTATTTGGAAATAGGGCCTTCCCAGGTGTCTCAGTGGTAAGGAATCTGAGTGCAATGCAGGACACCCAAGTTTGATCTCTGAGTCAGGAAGATCTCCTAGAGAAGGGCATGGCTACCAACTCCAATATTCTTGCCTGGAAAATCCCATGGACAGAAGAGCCTGGTGGGCTACAGTCCATAGGGTTACAAAGAGCTGAATACAACCTACAACCAAGCACATGAGAAAGAGTCCCTCTAGGATGTAATTAGGTAAGTCCCTCCAGATGTAATTAGGTAAGTAGGGTGGGTCTCTAATCCAATATGATTTAGACGAAGAACAGAATTTGGAGGCAGACACACACATAGGTAGTCCACCATGTGAAGGGGAAGTCAGAGACTGGGGTGATAAAGCAGAAACTAAAGACTGTCCAAAAGCCAGAGATAGAGACACAGCAAAGAGAACATACAGATATATCTATAGACCCCAAGGGAGGAAGGAAGGATGAAATGGATTGGCAGAAATGTATTGACATATATACACTATTGATGCTATGTGTAAAATAGATAGCTAATGAGAACCTATTGTATAGTTCAGTAAACTCTACTCAGTTATCTGTGGTGACCTAAATGAGAAGGAAATCTGGAAATGAGGGGAGATATGTATATGTACAGCTGACCCCCTTTGCTGTAAGCAGAAACTAACAGGACATTGTAAAGCAACTGTATGCTTGTGTGCTAAATTGCTTTAGTCATGTTTGACTCTTTGCGACCACTGGCACCACTATACTCCAGTTAAAAAAAAAAAAAAAAAAAGCTGTTTTCTTCAGTGAATCACCGGGAGCTAGGAGAGTGGCATTAAACCTATAATCTCTAGTCATCCTCAGATGAACCAATCCTACCAACATCTTGATTTGGGGTTTCTAGCCTTTAGAGCTGTGAGGTAATGCATTTCTATTATTTAACCAAACTTTCACTTGGCTTTGTTTGTAGCCCTGCTGCTGCTGCTGCTGCTGCTGCTGCTGCTGCTGCTGCTAAGTTGCTTCAGTCATGTCTGACTCTGTGTGACCCCATAGATGGCCTCCTACCAGGCTTCTCTGTCCCTGGGATTCTCCAAGCAAGAACACTGGAGTGGGTTGCCATTTCCTGCTCCAATGCATGAAAGTGAAAAGTGAAAGTGAAGTCACTCAGTCATGTCCGACTCTTAGCCATCTCATGGACTGCAGCCTACCAGGCTCCTCTGTCCATGGGATTTTCCAGGCAAGAGTACTAGAGTGGGGTGCCATTGCCTTCTCCAAACTAAAATAACACGCTATTGAATTAAAGACTAACATTTATATTTTCTGAAAAGAATGAATTTTCCTTATTTTCTCTGGGTCAATTTGGCTTTCTCTTTAAATAAGGACTCTGTGCCATGAAGAGTCACATGGTTCCTCTGAAAAATGTCATAAAATCCAGCTCTTTTCAAGGATATGAGTTTCTAGTGAACTAGAAAATGCAATTAGGGAAAGTATGATGCCAATATCTTTCAGTGGCTTAGGACTAATGGCTTCTGGTCTTAATGCTGTACTTGAAATTGGATGATTTTTATAGCAAGATCCTTCTCTGTGGCTTACAGGCATTTGAATTCATAATCTTGAACATGACAAGCATTCTATCAATATGGAACATAAACAGGAGGTTATATAATGATAAACAAATATCAGGATGGCCTAAGGTATCTTTTCTCTAATGTTGAATTCCAGAAAGCAATTTTGCAGATTTTGCAACATTTTAATGGAAAAGGATGTGATTCTTACATTTCATACATGGTAGATTGAATTGTTCATACAACTAGCATATGAAGGTATAATGCTAATGAAAAGAAAATCTCCCCAAATTGTTAATGCCTGTGGTAGATTGTATTTTCCGATGACACAAGCAACTCAGTGCCTCTTGAATACAGGTGGGCTTTTGACTTGCTTCTAACTATTGAAATACAATGAAAGTGATGCTGTGCGAATCCTTAGGCTAAATCATGAAAGGTGATACAGCTCCTGCCTTGTTAATTGGACAACTGGCCTTGAAACTCTTTGACACCGTATAAGAAGCTTGACTCACCTGAGCAGTGTATGCTGTGAGCAAGTGCAGGTCACATTCAGAGGCCATACAAAGGTGACCCAACTCAAAGGGTCAGCTGAGAGTTCCAGACTGAGCTGACATTTGAACTGTCAGACATAACCTCAGATGATTTCAGCCCCCAGCCTTTGAGTCTTCCCAGCTAGGGTTCCAGAAATGTGGTACAGGAGGAAGTCATCTTAAATTATGTGTCCTTTCACATTCTGAGGCATAGAATTGGTGATAAAATAAAATGCTTCATTTATGACATAAAGTTTTGCAGTGGTTTGTTATGTTGCGATAGTTGAAAGCAGATTGGTGAACATTGCTTCCTGTGCAGAAGTCCTGTATATGTGCTTTGAGATGTCTCTTCTTTAATCTACAGTCTTGTTGGCAAGCAATATGTTATTTGGGAGCTATATATTAACTTTGGAGGGAAAAAAAAGAAAAACACATTTCTGATTTATTCTTCCTTCTCTTAAGAGGGGGCTTCCCTGGTGGCTCAGTGGTAAAGAATCTGCTTACCAATGCAGGAAGTGCAAGTTCAATCCCTGGGTCAGGAAGATCTCCTGGAGGAAATGGCAACCCACTCCAGTATTCTTGTCTGGGAAATCCCATGGACAGAGCAGCTTGGTGGGCTATAGTCCATGGGGTGGCAAAAGAGACTGAGATGACTTAGCAACTAAACAGCAACCAAACAACTGTTAAGAGGGGTCTCTACAATTTACTACTCTTGAGGGTCTCTCAAAGCCCCAACTTTCGAGATCTAAATCTTTATAGATACTGTCATGTTCTTCTCTTAAGCTCTACTTCTTACATTTTTACATACATATTAAGTGTTATTTATTTAATATTTTTGCCATAAAACTTTCTCTTTATTTTCTCAATAATGTAACAAAATTAGACTACTACAAGAAAATTATTGCTAATATTTTAAAAATGTCTTACATAATTTCCCCAAGTCTTCTTAATACATTAGTAGTTCAGGATTTTGGGTCTCAGTCCTCACATTGAGGTAAATTGATTTAATAAATTGGCTTTGTTAGTATTAATGTCTAAGGATGCTAGGTCATTTTTACTAAAAGTGAGCTTGGTTAGAACTTAGAACATGAAATATTATGTTCAACATTGGCTTTTCAAGTTTCTCCCTCATAATTTTAGATGTTGGGCATAGATTGTATATATTTCTTCCTTAGTGTTTGAAGCACATGAAAGCATATCTAACATTTAGGAGGCATTAGGAATAAATTAGAAGAAGAGGCGTGTTTTTAAATCTTGGAACTTTCTCAGCGTATACAAATACAGTAACTAAATAAAATTATCTTTCTTCATTATAACTAATTTCCTGTCTATAGTGGCATTTCCTTTTTATCTTAGAAGTTGTATTCACTGGCCAGACTTACATTCTAGGAAGCCCAGAGCAGCCAATAGTGATTATTAAGGTAATTTTTTTATTGCTATTTACAGATGACCTCAGACTATTATTTCAGTCTCTTTACAGAGTACAGGATACTAGTACAATTGCATTGTGTCTATGTCATTGGGAGTTCTTGAGAAAAGGTTTTATCTGTCTTATGTCAACAGATATTTTTCCCCAACAGGCAAAATGATTAGATCAGAAAGAAATCTCTCTTTCCAAGGGGCCAATGCCTGAACCTCATTAAAATCGTCCGTGAAGATGTTGGACTTATCAGGGATCTGAGGAGTAGAAGTGGTCCCATTGAGTAGGTAAATCAGCAAGAAGTGTTTGCACAGTGGTGGGTTGTTTTCTCTGTGTGTTAAGGCCATTCTGACCTGGTGTGTAGGGCGGATCTGCTGAAAGTTAGGTAAATTTTAATCTCCGGGTTGTAGATTATGACACAATACATTTGGGTCAATTGGCAAGATCACTCACATTTGTGAACTCATTATTTGCAATGATCCAGTTTCCTATCATCTAGGTTTTGTGATTCATGGTGTGGTTTATGGACTAAGAACTTGTGTCCCATAAGAGCTTGTTAGAAATGCAGAAACCCAGGTCCATTTCAGATCAACTGAATCAAAGACTTCATTTGAACAAGGTCCCCAATGTCCCCTATGCACATTAAAGTTCGAGGTATATTGCTCGGAGACAGATAGTCCTTGTAGCTGGCAGGCACAGTATTGTGCACTGAAAGTCCACATGTCCACTCATACATATGTGTGGAGAGAGCATCAGTTTGGGGGTTTTTGGTCCTAATTAGTATTTAATGATGCGATGGTAAAGAGTGCTAAGTCTATGAAAGCATCAAGATGGTAGCCTCACATATCTAAATATTTAGCAATAGTTAAATTGTTGTTTAATTGCACAGCCCTTGTTACCAAAGAAGGAGTTAATTTTTGCAGATTCAGCTTCCAGCTGTATATGTTAGCCCACACTGAGTTCAGATCACCTTGCAGTGGGCTTCATCCTGAAAGCAGCCATTAGCTATTTGTCAGATTTTCACTCCCTGTCATTTCTGCTCATTTAAGAGGAAAGATGTAGGTGCTTGAAGAGGTATATGCCAACCTAGAAATGGTAATATACTACTGTTGGGCAATATATACAATTTCAGTCTTGTGATGTGTTCATGTGTGTATGTATTTGTATAAAGAAATGTGGATGAGCTTGTTTAACCAGGATGGTTCTGATTGCCTTAGTGTGGTTGATACATTAGTGTTCCTTCAAGTTAATTTTCCAAATTTTCTATCCTGAGTCTTTTCAATCCTTTCATTAAGTTGACAAATATTTATGTACCAGGCACTGTATGGTTAGAAGACAGAGACTTCGGAAAAAAGGGACTGACTAAGAATCATGATGTAGCAAAGGAAAGGAAAGCTCAAGTGGGAAGTTTCCAGGTCAAGTTAGGGGAGGAATTCCTTCTGTGGATGCATCTCATTCTTGTGTCTCCATGTTACTGTACACAAGCTTCAGCTTTGTCTGAACTTTCTTTTCTTCGGATGCTATTCAGACATGTGTCACTGAATCCAACTTTTGTCCTTGGACACAAAATTAGTGAATGTATTTTGTACGAACACAAACATAATCACTGACTGAAGAGGCAATAATTCTCACTTATTTCATAAAATCAGTTTTTACTTCTGCTATGTTTTCATTGTCTGATAGGGCCAGACTATTTTTAAGAAAGTCTGAAGTAAAATTTTATC
This sequence comes from Ovis canadensis, assembly GCF_042477335.2. NCBI lineage: Eukaryota > Metazoa > Chordata > Mammalia > Artiodactyla > Bovidae > Ovis > Ovis canadensis. The sequence goes on along the minus strand of NC_091250.1, from coordinate 106,151,164 downwards.
ATAAAACTAAAATCTCTGCTTGTTACCAAAGCCTTGTACTGTGCTCAGTCATGTCTGACTCTTTGCAACCCCATGCACTGTATGTAGACCACCAGGCTCCTCTATCCATGGAATTTTCCAGGCAAGCATACTGGAGCAGGTTGCCATTTCCTTCTCCAGGGGATCTTCCTAATCCAGAGATCAAACCCACATCTCCTGCATTGGCAGGCAGATTCTTTTCTTCTGTGCCACGTGGGAAGCCCTTGTTACCAAAGGAGGAGTTAATTTTTGCAGGCCCATCTCCCATCAGTATATGTGTTAGCCCACTGAGTTCAGATAACCTTGCAGCAGGCCTCACCCTCAAAGCAGCATGAGCTACTTGTCAGGTTTTGACTCTCTGTGTTGTGCTCATCAGTCTCCCCCTGGCATATATGGCTGCTGTCCTTTCTGGAATGCAATGATTTGCTCCTTTGCCCCATTGCAGAAGAGTGCATTTAAAATGTGTTTCACGACATCATTATTTCTTCAAGGTGTTTCTGAAAACACTGGGCCTGTTGTAGATTTGGGCAGTAGTTTGACCAGAATCCAACTCATTTGTTATTCAAACAGAAAGTACATGTAATTTCTAGAATCTAATCTGGAAATGATAAAATAGTAACTGAGCCACCCAAGGCATAAATGTTGCTGATTCATTTTCACATATTCTTAGTCATGCATTTATTGTCTATTTAAATCAATAAAATAATGGTTAATAAATATACCCCTTGTTATACACCCTCCTTTGAAAGGAAATTCTCCATGTTTTTCAATAACTATCCTAATGACTACTCCTAGGCAATTGCCTCCAGGACCTGAGAGGAGAACAGGGGAACATTTTTACTTTCTGTTGAATAATTTAAAAATAAAAAGTGCCATGGCCTCAGGGAGGAAGTGGTTTAACTGCTGGGATGCATAGCTTATTTATTCAGTTAGGTCAAATTATTATGCAGCACAGATTAGGAAACAGATGGTCCCTACTTACTTTCCTTCTTTTAAACTGTTGACTAAAAAATATTGGCAACCCAAAAGCTGAGTGCTAAGTTGCTTCACTTGAGTCTAACTCTTTGAGACCTCAAGGACCCTATCCTGGCAGGCCACTGTGTCCATGAGATTCTTTAGGAAAAAATACTGGAGTAGGTTGCCATTTACTTCTCCAGGGGATCTTCCCAACCTGGGAAGATACTAAACCCAAGTATCTTATGTTTCCTGCATTGGCAGGCAGGTTTCTTACTGCTAGAGCCACCCGGGAAATCCTAGCTGAGTCAGTCAGTTCATTCACTCAGTCATGTCCTACTTTTTGCAGCCCCATGGACTGCAGCATGCCAGGCTTCCCTGTCCATCACCATCTCCCAGAGCTTGCTTAAACTCATGTCCATTGAGTCGGTGATGCCATCCAACCATCTCATCCTCTGTCGCCCCCTTCTCCTCCTGCCCTCAATCTTTCCCAGCATCAGAGTTTTTCTAATGAGTCAGCTTTTTGCATCAGGTGGCCACTTCTCACGTTCTCCCAGCTCCAAAGAGCTTGCTTACCAAGGAGGAAGGAGTCGATGTCTTCCAAATAGCAGGCTTTTTTTTTTTTTTCCACTTGGGCTCAGAAATTTGCATTTGGAAAAGGCTTGTTTACTGGTAGAGTGTAGAGCTGACAACATTTCATTTCACACTACCTAGAGCCTTTCACACTATGGAGAGCTTCTTGGTGGCTCACATCATAAAGAGTCTGCCTGTAATTCGGGAGACCCAGAGGTTCAATCCCTGGGTCGGAAAGATCCCCTGGAGAAAGAAATGGCAACCCACTCCGGTATTCTTGCCTGGAGAATCCCATGCATGGTGGAGCCTGGCGGGCTACGGTCTGTGGGGTCGCAGATGGTTGGACATGACTGAGTGACTAACACTACCCTAGAGCCTTCGGGCTGTTTGTGTCTTTCTGCTCAGGTTGCTGGCCAGCTCTTCCTGTTCTCAATTTTGGGTATCTAAGTTTCCTCTGATAATCACTTTGCTACTACAATGCTTTATAAAATTTGCTATCACCCTGAACAAAGCCACTTTTATTTACTGTATGAATTCCTTACTGGATCTTCTGTTCCTGTCCTCCCTGCAACATATTCTCAACAAAGCAGACAGAGTGATACTATAAAAATATGTCAGGTCATATTAAGACCTGTAAAGAATCTGTCAAACAGGAGTTGTGGGTTCAGTTCCTGGATTGAGAAGATCCCCTAGAGATGGAAATGGCTACCCACTCCAGTATTCTTGCCTGGGAAATCCCATGGACAGAGGAGCCTGGTGGATTACAGTCCATGGGGTCACAAAAGAATTGGACATGACTGAGTGTCCAAGCATATAGACTCCTGTATTAATGATCAGTTTCATTGTCCAGCATCTCAGGATACTTTTCAGTGTCAGGATTTAATTTTTTTTAAATGTGGGAACAGATTCTTTCAAAAACTTTTGAACCATTTTCACTAAGTGATCTTCCAAGTGGTGCATCTCATATGTGAGCTACCTCTTTTGAAAACAATTGTAACTCACTTTGCCCAGTAATTTTTCCGGTAGTCAGAATGAATGTAACAAATTAAGACCCATCAAATTCTTCAATTTGCTTGAAGAGAAGCGAAAGTCATTTCTTTACCGTGTGTCTCAGTCTGCTTGGGTTGCCATTAATCCCTGTCACTAAGTCATGTGCGACTCTGTGACCCCGTGGGCTATAGCCTGACAGGCTCCTCTGTCCAAGGGATTTCCCAGGCAACAATACTGGAGTGGGTTACCACTCCCTTCTCCATGGGATCTTCCTGACCAGGGGATCAAACCCATATCTCTTGTGTCTCCTGCATTGCAGGCAGATTCTTTCCCCACTGAGCCATCAAGGAAGCCCACCTTCTAAAGGCTTTGTGACTTAAATCAATAAAATTTTATTTTCTCATATTTCTGAAAGTTGGAAGTCTTAGAGGGGGCAGCCTCATTGGTCTCTGGTGAGAAATCACTTTGTGGTTTGCAGGCAGCCACCATCTCACTGTGTATTCGCATGGCAGAGAGAAAGAGCAAGCTGTCTGCTGTCTCTCCTTATAAGGGCACTAATCCATTTATCTTCCCTGGCGGCTCAGAGGTTAACGCTCTGCCTCCAATGCGGGGGAGACTAGGGTTCGATCCCTGGTCAGGAAGATCCCCTGGAGAAGGAAATGGTAACCCACTCCAGCATTCTTGCCTGGAGAATCCCATGGACGGAGAAGCCTGGTAGACTACAGTCCACGGGGTCGCAAAGAGTCGGACACAACTGGGCGACTTCACTTATTTATACTTAATCCATTTAACCCTAATTACCTTGCAAAGGCCCCATCTTCTAATATCATCACGTTGGGGATTACAACTTCAATATATGAATTTTGTAGCAACATGCATCAGTCCATAGCATCATAGTATACAAGATCTTTCACAATCTGGACCTTGACCTAATTTGCTACCTTTTTTTTTTTTTTTTTAACTTACTCAGGTCTAACCTTTTCTGTATCTTTATCTTCCTTGAAACTACTCAGGCATGCTCCTGCTTTGGGGTCCTTTCCCTGGCTATTCCTTTTTCCTCACATGGACAAAAGTTTTGTTTGCTTAATTTATCCAGGTATTTGCTCAACTGTCCATTTGTCAGAGATGACTTCCCTTAGTGAAAGTGCACCAGGACACAACTCTACTCAGCACTGGGCTTCTTGGCATGCTGCAGTGGGAGAGACAGCACACCATGGTGAGCTGTGTGGGGCACCAGAAAGAAGAAGTTGGGAGATGCCTGGCCTAGGGCTCAAGTTTGTGTTAAGTAATTTAGAGGAGCAGTCAGTGAAGCTTGGTTTTGCTCTGAGGCTGTCAGACAGTGAGGGCAATTCCATAATTGAGTACCATAACCATTTCATACTAAGAGGAATGAAGTGAGGCTAAAGCTATAATTGCAGAGTCAGAAAGAATTAACTATTACTCATATTAGCTTGATGAGGGGAATGTTTGGATATTTTTGTAATTTGCACATTTCTTTTATTTTTGTTTATTTTTTATTTTTTAAATTTTAATTGGAGGCTAATTACTTTACAATATTGTGGTGGTTTTTACCATACATTCAGATGAATCAGCCATGGGTGTACATGTATTCCCCATCTTGTCCCTCCCTCCCCATCCCATCCCTCAGGGTCATCCCAGTGCAGCAGCCCTGAGCACCCTGCCTCATGCATCGAACCTGGACTGGTGATCTATTTCATATATGATAATATACATGTTTCAATGCTATTCTCTCAAATCATCCCACCCTTGCTTTCTTCCCAGAGTCCACAGTCTGTTCTTTACATATGTGACCCTTATGCTGTCTCGCATATAGGGTCATCTTTACCATCTTTCTAAATTCCATATATATGTGTTAATATACCATATTAGTGTTTTCTTTCTGAGTTACTTCGCTCTGTATAACAGGCTCCAGTTTCACCTACATCATTAGAACTGATTCAAATGTATTCTTTTTAATGGCTGAGTAATATTCCATTGTATATATGTACCAAAGCTTTCTTATCCATTCATCTGCCGATGGACATCTAGGTTGCTTCCATGTCCTGGCTATTGTAAACAGTGCTGCAATGAACATTGAGGTACACGTGTCTCTTTCAATTCTGGTTTACTCGGTGTGTGTGCCCAGCAGTGGGATTGCTGGGTCATATGGCAGGTCTATTTCCAGTTTTTTAAGGAATCTCCACACTATTCTCCATAGTGGCTGTACTAGTTTGCATTCCCACCAACAGTGTAAGAGGGTTCTTTTTTCTCCACACCCTCTCCAGCATTTATTGTTTGTAGACTTTTTGATTGGCATGAGATGGTACCTCATTGTGGTTTTGATTTGCATTTCCCTGATAATGAATGATGTTGAGCATATTTTCATGTTTGTTAGCTATTTGTATGTATTCTTTGGAGAAATGTCTGTTTAGTTCTTTGGCCCATTTTTTTATTGGTTTGCTCATTTTTCTGGAATTGAGCTGCAGGAGTTGCTTGTATATTTTTGAGGTTAATTCTTTGTCAGTTGCTTCATTTGCTATTACTTTCTCCCATTTTGAAGGCTGTCTTTTCACCTTGCTTATAGTTTCCTTTGTTTTGCAGAAGCTTTTAATTTTAATTAGGTTCCATTTGTTTATTTTTGCTTTTATTTCCAATATTCTGGGAGGTGGGTCATAGAGGATGCTGCTGTGATTTATGTCAGAGAGTGTTTTGCCTATGTTCTCCTTTAGGAGTTTTATAGTTTCTGCTCTTACATTTAGATCTTAAATCCATTTTGAGTTTACTTTTGTGTATGGTGTTAGAGGTTAAAGCATCTGCCTCCAATGCAGGAGACCTGGGTTTGATCCCTGGGTCGGGAAGATCCTCTGGAGAAGGAAATGGCAACCCACTACAGTATTCTTGCCTGGAGAATCCCCTGGATGGAGGAGCCTGGTAGGCTACAGTCCACAGGGTCACAAAGAGTAGGACACAACTGAGCGGCTGCACCTTCACCTTCATGGTGTAAGAAAGTGTTCTAGTTTCATTCTTTTACAAGTGGTTGACCAGTTTTCCCAGCACCACTTGTTCAAGAGATTGTCTTTTCTCTGTTGTATATTCTTGCCTCCTTTGTCAAAGGTAAGGTGTCCGTGGGTGCGTGGATTTACCTCTGGGCTTTCTATTTTGTTCCAATGATCTATGTTTCTGTCTTTGTGCCAGTACCATATTGTCCTGATTACTGTTGTTTTGTAGTATAGCCTGAAGTCAGGCAGGTTGATTCCTCCAGTTCCATTCTTCTTTCTCAAGATTGCTTTGGATATTCAAGGTTTTTTGTAATTCCATACAAATTGTGAAATTATTTGTTTTATAATTCTCTGAAAAATACTGTTGGTAGCTTAATAGGGATTGCATTGAATCTATAGATTGCTTTGGGTAGTATATGCATTTTCACTATGTTGATTCTTCTGATCCATGAACATGGTATATTTCTCCATCTGTTTGTGTCCTCTTCAATTTTTTTCATCAGCATTTTATAGTTTTCTATACATAGGTCTTTTGTTTCTTTAGGTAGACTTATTCCTAAGTATTTTTTTCTTTTAATTGCAATGGTGAATGGAATTGGTTCCTTAATTTCTCTTTCTGTTTTCTCACTATTTGTGTATAGGGATGCAAGGGATTTTTGTATGTTGATTTTATATCCTGCAAACTTACTATATTCATTGTTAGCTCTAGTAATTTTCTGGTGGGGTTTTCTATGTAGAGGATCATGTCATCTGCAAACACTGAGAATTTTACTTCTTCTTTTCCAATCTAGATTCCTTTTATTTCTTTTTCTGCTCTGATTGCTGTGGCTAAAACTTCCAAAACTATGTTGAATAGTAGTGGTGAGAATTGGCATCCTTTTCTTTTTCCTGACTTTAGGGGAAATGCTTTCAATTTTTCACCATTCAGGGTAATGTTTGCTGTGGGTTTATCATATATGGCTTTAATTATGTTCCTTCTATGCCTGCTTTCTGTAGAGTTTTTTTTTTACATTTTTATTTTCTATTTATTTTTTACTTTTAAAATCTTTACTTCTTACATGCGTAAGAATTAACTCTACATCTCTGTAGAGTTTTTATCATAATGTTTGCTGTGGGTTTATCACATATGGTTTTAATTATGTTCCTTCTATGCTTGCTTTCTGGAGAGTTTTGATCATAAATGGAGGTTGAATTTTGTCAAAGGCTTTCTCTGCATCTATTGAGATAATCATGTGATTTTTATCTTTTAATTTGTTAATGTGGTGTATCACATTGATTGATTTGCAAATATTGAAGAATCCTTGCATCCCTAGGATAAAGCCCACTTGGTTATGATGTATGATCTTTTTAATATGTTGTTGGATTCTGTTTGCTAGAATTTTGTTAAGGATTTTTGCATCTATGTTCATCAGTGATATCGGCCTGTAGTTTTCTTTCTTTCTTTCTTTTTGGTGGCATCTTTGTCTGGTTTTGGTATTAGGCTGATGATGGCCTTATAGAATGAATGTGGAAGTTTACCTTCTTCTGCAATTTTCTGGAAGAGTTTGAGTACGATAGGTATTAGCTCAAAAATCAACAAAGCTAAAAGCTGGTTCTTCAAGAAGATAAATAAAAGACAAACCATTAGCCAGACTCATCAAGAAACAAAGGGAGAAGAATCAAATCAACAAAATTAGAAATGAAAATGGAGAAATCACAACAGACAACACAGAAATACCAAGGATCATAAGAGACTACTATCAGCAATTATATACCAAAAAAATGGACAACTTGGAAGAAATAGACAAATTCTTAGAAAAGTATAACTTTCCAAAACTGAGCCAGGAAGAAATAGAAAATCTTAACGGGCCCATCACAAGCACAGAAATTAAAACCATAATCAGAAGGCTTCCAACAAACAAAAGCCCAGGGCCAGATGGCTTCACAACTGAATTACCAAAAATTTAGAGAAGTTCTTTTATTTATAGCTGTGCTTAGACATTACTATTTGATCTTGTTTTGCTCTTATTCTAATAGCAGTATAACAGTGGGCTTGTCAGGTTTTAGTTATCTGTAAAATTGTTTATGTTCAGCAGGAAGGTGCTATGGCCATTCTCAGGCTGCTAGCAGTCCAGGGCCTTTTTTGACTCTCAACTTAAAATACAGCTTCTCATTATTTCTCTCCCTTTATGCTATTGTATTTTATTTGTTCTTTTTCTTCATAGCACATGTCAGTCACCACCATAGTACAGTGAACACATTGTGTATTTGTCCACTGTCTACGTTTTTCTATGTGTAAATTCCCATGACAGTCAGTATTTGGATTCTCTAGTTTCACCCTCAATACCTTTGTATTCTCTTAGAATACCAGAGATGTTCAATATGTATTTGCTGAATGTATTTGTTCAATAACTTGATAATTTTCACAAACACACATTAAAAACAAATCAGTTTACAATACAACCAAAAGATGAATAATATGATCTTCACAGTGTATGTAATAAATAAAATTAAGATGTAAATAAAAGCACAGTTAATAAATGGTTGCCAAATGGCATGTATTAGTAGCAATGAATACTGTATTACTATAAACAATGGTGTGACTTTTTACAACAAACCTCAAGTATTTGACTATCTTTTATACAAAGTAGAACTATCTTTTTTTAATCTCTGCAAGGAAAGTTGGGATTAACATAGATATAAAAGTAATTCTCTAATTTTGGGCAGGCTGCTAAAGATAGACTAATTAATACTTGTGAATGAATTATTATATAACTTTTAAGAAAATAAAAATTACTAATTTGATAATATACATTCATCTATTTTTTGCACACCTGTTCAATAAAGTTTTCTTTGAATAATTCTCATAATTAAGTGATAGGGAAGAAACTTTTATGACTTATAGTTACCTTATACAAGGCCACTGCTCATATTACTTTGCTAATATGCAGTTTATGTTTAAATGGTGTATTGTGGGCATATGTGAGTTGTTCATTCATTATGTGTGCATATACTTTCCTCACACACCACCCAGTGAGCTGATTACTAGTACAGCAAACAAAACTGAAAAGTTTCTGCAAATGTTGCCAGCTAGTGAATGCTCAGGGGTGCTGTCTGGGAAGTGGCTGGGTCAGCATGCCCTCAGTTATGAAATGAATTTTATTTAAAATCCCTGGAGCCAAATCTTCTTAAAATATTTCCTCTTTATTTCTATTTTCCTCATGAGGTCTCATTATTTCCCTTTTAGGGAAAGAGATTATATTAACTGGTTGTAAAAATTGAAAACATAAGATGTTAACATTTGAAGGAATGAAAAAATAAAGCTCCTTTACTTCTACTTCTAAGGCCTATATCTCTATAATCAGAGTCAGTGAAAGAACTGATCTATCAGATGCCAAATCCAATAATAACAATACATACTAGCCATCATTTATCATAACTGTGTATCAGTTAATGTGATAAATATTTTATATTCATTGTCTCCTTTAATTCTTACAGAAATCTTATAAATTCTGAAATTTATAATTCCCATCTAAAGACAAAAGAACAGTGGATGGGGGATACCAAATTTTACCTTATAGTTGGCAAAGTAGACATGTAAACTGCAGTAGATAGAACAAAAACTCCTCAAAGAAGTCCAATGTTCTGAAGATGTCCAAATCCTCAGAAAGGAAGAAAGTGTTAGTCACTCAGTAATATCTGAATCCATGGTTTGTCAATGGAATTCTCTAGGTAAGAAAACTGGAGTGTGTTGCCTTTCCCTTCCCAAGGGTAACTTCTGACCCAGGGAGCCAAACAAGGTTTCTTGCATCACAAGCAGATTCTTTACCATCTGAGCTACCATTTGCCTCTAATCTTCAGAACCTGTGACTTACTTTACATGGCAAAAGGGACTTAATAGATAAAATTAAGTTAAGCATTTTGGGAGGAATTCGGTTGAATTGCTCAGTCATGTTCAACTGTTTGCGATCCCATGGACTGCAGCATGCCAGGCTTCCCTGTCTATCACCAACTCTTGGAGCTTGCTAAAACTCATGTCCATTTAGTCAGTGATGCCATTCAACCATCTCATCCTCTGTCATCCCCTTCTCCTCCTGTCTTCAATCTTTCCCAGCATCAGGGTCTTTTCCAATGAGTCAGTTCTTTGCATCAGGTGGCCAAAGTATTGGAGCTTCAGCTTCAGCATCAGTCCTTCCAATGAATACTCAGGACTGATTTCCTTTAAGACTGACTGGTTTGATCTCCTTGCAATCCAAGGGACTCTCAAGAGTCCTCTTCAACACCATAGTTCAAAAGTATCAGTTCTTCTGTGCTCAGCTCTCTTTATGGTCAAACTCTCACATCCACACATGACTACTGGAAAAACCATAGCCTTGACTAGATGGGCTTTTGTTGGCAAAGTGATGTCTCTGCTTTTTAATATGCTGTCTAAGTTGATCATAGCTTTTCTTCTAAGGAGCAAGTGTCTTTTAATTTCATGGCTGCAGTCACCATCTGCAGTGATTTTGGAGCCCAATAAAATAAAATCTGTCACTGTTTTCATTGTTTCTCCATCTATTTGCCATGGAGTGATGGAACCAGATGCCATGGTTTTAGTTTTTTGACTATTGAGTTTTAGGTCACTTTTTCACTCTCCTCTTTCACTTTCACCAAGAGGTTCCTCTTCACTTTCTACCATAAGGGTGGTATCATGCATATCTGAGGTTATTGATATTTCTCCCAGCAATCTTGATTTCAGCTTGCGCTTCATCCAGCCCAGCTTTTTGCATGATGTATATAAGTTAAATAAGCAGGATGACAATATACAGCCTTGACATACTCCTTTCCCAATTTGGAACCAGTCTGCTGTTCCATGTCCAGTTCTAAATGTTGCTTCTTGACCTGCTACAGATTTCTCAGGAGGCAGGTAAGGTGGTCTGGTATTCCCATCTCTTGAAGAATTTTTCAGTTTGTTGTGATCTACACAGTCAAAGGCTTTGGCATAGTCAATAAAGCAGAAGTAGATGTTTATCTGGAACTCTCTCACTTTTTCTATGATCCATCGCATGTTGGCAATTTGATCTCTGGTTCCTCTGCCTTTTCTGAATCCAGCTTGAACATCTGGAATTTCATGGTTTACACACTGTTGAAGGCTGGATTGGAGAATTTTGAGATTTACCTTGCTGGTGTGTGAGATGAGCGCAGTCGTGAGGTAGTTTGAACATTCTTTGGCATTTCCCTTCTTTGATATTGAAATGAAAACTGACCCTTTTCCAGTTCTGTGGCCACTGCTGAGTTTTCCAGATTTGCTAGCATATTGAGTGCAGCACTTTAACAGCATCATCCTTTAGTAGTTGAAATAGCTCAACTGGAATTCCATCACCTCTTCTAGCTTTGTTCATAGTGATGCTTCCTAAAGCTCACTTGCCTTCACATTCCAGGATGTCTGGCTCTAGGTGAGTGATCACATCATCGTGGTTATCTGGGTCATGAAGATCTTTTTTGTATAGTTTTTCTGTGTATTCTTGCCACCTTTACTTAATATCTTCTGCTTCTGTTAGGTCCATACCGTTTCTGTCCTTTATTGTGCTCATCTTTTCATGAAATGTTCCCTTGATATCTCTAATTTTCTTGAAGAGATTTCTAGCCTTTCCCATTGTATTGTTTTCCTCCATTTCTTTTCACTGATCACTGAGGATGGCTTTCTTATCTCTCCTTGCTATTCTTTGAAACTCTGTATTCAAATGGATATGTCTTTCCTTTTCTCCTTTACCTTTAGCTTCTCTTTTTTCCTCTTTTTGGGAGGAATAGATTTTCCTAAATTCCAGTATAATCACCAAGTGAAGTGCTAGGCTCTCTGTCTTTGCAAATCCATGGACTGTAGCCCATCAGACTTCTCTGCCCATGGGGTTTTCCAGGCAAGAATACTGGAGTAGATATCCATTCCTTTCTCCAAAGGATCTTCCTCACCCAGATATCAAACCCACATCTTCTCCATTGTAGGCAGATTCTTTACCATCTGAACCACCAGGGAAGCCCACCAATGAAATCTCAAGGGTGCTTATAAAAGGAAGACAGGAAGCATCAGAGTCAGAGAATAGATGTGACTACAGAAACCAAGGTTGGAATAATGTGCTCTGGAGAAAAAGGAAGAAGCCATGAGCCAAAGAATGAAGGTGGTCTCTAAGTGCTGTAAAAGGCAAGGACCAGATTTTCCCCTAGGGCCCCCAGCAGAAACACAGCTTTACTGACACCTGGATTTTTGCCTCTAGAATTATTTCAGACTTCTGACCTCTGGAACTATAAAATAATACATTTGTGTTGTTTTATACTGCTAAGCTTGTGATAATTTGTTACAGCAGAAATAGGAAACTAATGCACACAAATTAGAGTCTGTCTAACCCCTCTGCTTTATTGTCATAGGATAGGAAGTGTATTTTAGCTGATTCACCAACTGGTTGGTTGCATCAGGCAAACTGGGCTGAAGTAAAGCAATAATCCCTCTTTAATTAATACAGGTCATATTACTTCTGCATGTTTGGACATTACTTCATGAAATATGATCTCTGTTTGTTTCTATTGTATATGTGAAGGAAGTGTGTTCTTTCAATGAGTTGTACCAAATGAAGTGATTTGTATGTTCTGACCAAAATAGAACATCAGTTTATTTAAGGATATGTCATAAGCAATTTTAATATTGTACTCAGTCATCTGTTTATACTTACTGTATAAATGTTTAATCTGCCAGTGTTAACATGCATGTTGATTTGTCCACTTAAGTTAATCTTTTGTGTGCATGTCTTGAAAAGTATGAAGGTGAAAACCCAGCTATAGTTAATGCATCATCAAAACAGAGTTATCAACCAGGATAATTATAACCATCTTTATCAGCAGTCTTCCTTTAGCAGGTATCTCATTATGGGATTAACATATTTTTCCCAGGTGCTAGTCCCTCTGGTAAGGTGATCTGAGGTGAACTGCCCATCTTTAAGAGAGAATCACAGTGTGCTAGTTTCTCTGCCTTGTCAAAAAGTGAAGTTTGTATCTTTATGAATTATGATCTTCTCTGGATAAGTGGCCAGGAATGGGACTGCTGGGTCATATGGCAACTCTATTTTTAGTTTCTTAAAGACCTTCTATACAGTTCTCCATGTATGCAAAATCGCTTCAGTCTTGTCTGACTCTATGCAACCTCATGGAATGTAGCCCATCAGATTCTCTCTCTGTGGGATTCTCCAGGCAAGAATATTGGAGTGAATTGCCATGCCCTTCTCCAGAGGATCTTCCCTACTTGGGAGCTGAACTCGTGTCTGCCTGCATCTCCTTCATTGCAAGCAAATTCTTCACCCACTGAGCCACCTGGGAAGCCCCTTGTTCTCCATAGTGGCTGTAGCAGTTTACATTCCTGCCAACAGTGTAGGAGGGGTGCCTTTTTTCCACACCCTCTTCAGCTGTTATTGTTTGAAGATTTTTTGATGATGACCATTCTGACCAGTGTAAGGTGATAGCTCATTGTAATTTTGATGTGTATTTCTCTAATAATTAGTGATGTTGAGCATCTTTTCTTATCCTTTTTGGCCATCTATATGTCTTTTTTGGAGAAATGTCTATTTAAATCTTTTACTCATTTTTTGATTGGGTTGTTTGTTTGTTTTTGATATTGAGCTTCATGAGCTGTTTGTATATTTTGGAGATCAATCCCTTGCCCATTGCTTCTTTTGCAAATATTTTCTCTCATTCTGAGGGCTATCTTTTTGTTTTATTTATGGCTTCCTTTGCTGTGCAAAAGCATTTAAGTTTAATTAAGTCCTAATTGTTTATTTTTGTTTTTATTTCCATTACACTAAGAGGTGGGTTGAAAAATATCTTGCTGCAATTTATGTCAAGGAATGTTATGCCTGTGTTTTCTTTTAGAGTTTTGTAGTATCCAGCCTTATATTTAGGTCTTTAATCCATTTTGAGTTTATTTTTGTGTATGGAGTGTTCTAATTTTATTCATTTACATGTTTTCCCAGCTCCACTTATTAGAGAGACTTTCTTTTTTTCATTGTATATTCTTACTTCCTTTGACATAGATTAGGTGACGGTAGGTAGAAGGACTTTATATCCTATTCCATTGATCTATATTTCTGGTTTTGTGCCAGTACCATACTGTTTTGATTACTATAGCTTTGTTCATTGCAGCGCAATTTACAATAGCCAAGACATGGAAGCAAGCTAAATGTCCATCAACAGAGGAATGGATAAAGAAGATGTGGTACAGATATACAATGGAATGTTACTTGGCTTTACAAAGAAGAACGAAGTAATGCAAGTTGCAGCAACATGGATGGAGCTAGAGATTGTCATACTGAGTGAAGCAGGTCAGAGAAAGACAAATAGCATATGATAGTGCTCATAGGTGGAATCTGAAAAAGGGTAAAAATGAGCTTATCTTCAAAACAGAAATAGAGATATAGGTGTAGAAAACAAACCTATGGTTACCATAGGGTAAGTGGGGGAGGGAAAATTTAGAGATTGGGATTGACATATACAAACTACTATACATAAAATAGATAACTAATAAGAACCTATCACAAAAAACTCTACTCAATATTCTGTAATGACCTATGTGGGAAAAGAAGCTGAGAAAAAGAGCTGATATATATATATATATATATATATATATATATATATATATATATACATATATATCTGATTCACTTTGCTATAGAACAGAAAAACAGAACATTGTTAATGAACTGTACTCCTATAAAAGTTTTTTAGAAAATGAAGTTTGACAAAGATGGAAACTTTCTGAGGCAAAGCGATAAATGTCCTCATGCTAGGAGTGCCTCCTTTTACTTACCAAATACTTACTATTTACTAACTATTGTAGAAGCTTAGATAACACTGCTGGGAAAACTAGACAAAGAGAGGAGTTTGCTTTCAAGTGTCCAAGATAAGAAAAAACAGTAACATAAGGATCAGAAGTTCGTGGAAGAAAGAGTAGTAGAATTAAAAGTGAATATGTTGTGAGACCATCATCTGGTTCCAACAACAAGAGCAGAAGAAAAATTGGAGAAATAATGATATCATAGCTAACTCATTTCATTATGAATGGATAAATGGGGGAGCGGATTTAGGTTGTAGGTAGAGCAAGAGGAGAAATATTAACTACAAATTTTACAAATTGCTCATCTATTTACTTGACACAAGCATTGACTAGTGCTTTTTTTTTTTTTTTTTTTCCTATTCCAAAGACTGAATCTCACAGGGACAAGGGTAGGACACAAAAACTTCAACATAACATGGTGAATTTGCCTTATGGCAGCAGAGAATGAGCGCTTATCTTGCTGTATCTTTTAGTGTATACCATACAGGTTTCTATCAAAAGACCCCATTGAACATGGCATTTTCGAGAAAAATACTATGAACTCAGAAGGTAGCTTTGGCTGTTTAAGCATCAGGATTCTTTCTTTTAGCAAAATTGATACTAGTCACTGTCTTTTGAAGGTAAGCTCATTTGAGACATTGGGAAATACATTCGCTATTTCCAAGTAGATTTTTTATGTCCTTCTCATCCAAACAGCACTATATTGAATGTCTGGAATAGAAATCTTGATTGATTTAAACTTTGCTTCATGGTCTAGAGGTGAAATCTCAGGTTAAATATGCATTTCTAAAAAATATGAGTAAGTAACAGAGTTGATTTTTTCTATTAATACTCTTTAATAATATAATCTATGACATTTTGAGGGTTGCCTGACATTTCACCATTAAGCAACTTAGCTAATAAGGATTATGTATATAAGGATACTGCTAATTGGTATATCTACTGGGAGTTCCCTGAAAATAACTGAAGATCAAATATGAGCCTGGAGGCTCCCGCATGGTACTAGAGGTAAAGAATCCACCTACCAATTCAGGAGATGTTGGAGACACAGATTCAATCCCTGGGTTGGGAAGATCCCTGGAGGGGGAAATGGTGCTGCACTCCAGTACTCTTGTCTGGAGAATCCCATGGACAGAGGAGTCTAGTGGGATACAGTCCATGGGATCACAAAGAGTCAGACATGACTGACCATCTGAGCATAGAAATATGAATTTCAGTTCAGTTCAGTCACTCAGTCGTGTCCAACTCTTTGTGACCCCATGGACTGCAGCATGCCAGACTTCCCTATCACCAACTTTGCTCAAACTCATGTCCATCAAGTTGCTGATGCCGTCCAACCTTTTCATACTCTGTCGTTGCCTTCTCCTGTCTTCAGTCTTTCCCAGCATCAGAGTCTTTTCCAATGAGTCAGTTTTTCACATCAGGTGGGCAAAGTATTGGAGCTTCAGCATCAGTCCTTCCAATGAATATTCAGGACTGATTCCCTTTAGGACTGACTGGTTTGATCTCCTTGAAGTCCAAGGGACTCTCAAGAGTCTTCTCCAACACCACAGTTCAAAAGCATCAATTCTTTGGCACTCAGCATTATTTATGGTCCAACTCTCACATCCATACATGACTATTGGAAAAACCATAACTTTGACTAGACAGATCTTTTTTCAGCAAAGTAATGTCTCTGCTTTTTAATATGCTGTCTAAGTTTGTTATAGCTTTTCTTCCAAGGAGCAAGCATCTTTTAATTTCATGGCTGCAGTCACCATCTGCAGTGACTTTGGAGCCCAAGAAAATAAAGTCTGTCACCATTTCCATTGTTTCCCCATCTATTTGCAATAAAGTGATGTGACCAGATGCCATGATCTTAGTTTTTTTGAATGTTGAGTTTTAAGCCAGCTTTTTCACTCTCCTCTTTCACTTCCATCAAGAGGCTCTTTAGCGCCTCTTCACTTTCTATCATAAAGGTGGTATCATCTGCATATCTGAAGTTATTGATATTTCTCCTGGCAATCTTGATCCCACCTTGAGCTTCATTCAGCCTGACGTTTCATATGATGTACTCTGCATAATCTTACATAAAGACATTAAGAAACTTTTTTTTTCTCTTGATCTTTTATGATCTTTTAAAATTGGCACTACCTTCACTCTTTGGGAGAGATTTCAGCTTCTTTCCTTTCATCATAAAGAGGTAGGAATCACACTAGTACTTCTGCCTGAAATTGTGTTTCAATAACCTTTTTGAGGGTTTGACTGGCCAGCATTAATGATACAGCTTGAGGTCTTCTGGTAAGGTTAGGAGGGTAGAGGGGAGGATATCTGTTCCTTTTATTGTTTCACTTGGACAGAAGTTAAGGCCCATGGCAACTGTCCAAACACAATTCTCTTTTATTATTTTATTGAGGACAATATTGTGCAAGTTTTTCTTTAGTCTTTCATATGTTAGAAGTTCATTCATGCTTATATGCTTCCACTTATTCAGTAAATACGCTTCTAAGCTCTAGGGATACAACAATGGATAAAATTAGACAAACTTTTAACTTTACAGAGATTACATTCCAGTGAAGATGTTCTTTCATGAGAGAATTTGCCAGTTTTGCATATTCATCTCCTCTCCTTCCTTACTGCAGATATGTGACATGTCATTTGGAAAGGGTTCAAAGACCTTGTATCAATTCAGTTCAGTTCAGTTGCTCAGTCATGACTGACTCTTTGCAACCCCAAGAACCACAGCACACCAAGCCTCCTTGTCCATCACCAACTCCTGGAGTTTACCCAGACTCATGTCCATTAAGTCGGTGATGCCATCTAACCATCTCATCCTCTGTCATCCCCTTCTCCTCCTGCCCTCAATCTTTCCCAGAATCAGGGTCTTTTACAATGAGTCAGCTCTTTGCATCAGGTGGCCAAAGTATTGGAGTTTCAGCTTCAAGATCAGTCCTTCCAATGAACACCCAGGACTAATCTCCTTTAGGATGGACTGGTTAGATTTCCTTGCACTCCAAGGGACTCTCAAGAGTCTTCTCAAACACCACAGTTCAAAAGCATCAATTATTTGGCGCTCAGCTTTCTTTATAGTCCAAATCTCATATCCATACATGACTACTGGAAAAACCATAGCCTTGACTAGATGGGCCTTTGTTGACCAAGTAAGGTCTCTGCTTTTTAATATTCTATATAGGTCATAACTTTCCTTCCAAGGAATAAGTGTCTTTTAATTTCATGGCTTCAGTCACCATCTGCAGTGATTTTGGAGCTCCTCAAAATAAAGTCAGCCACTGTTTCCATGGTTTCCCCATCTATTTCCCATGAAGTGATGGGACCAGATGCAATTTTACTTAATCTCATCTTGTTTTCCCAGGAGAATGAAAAATATTACATGGGACTGTCAGAGAGATTATTTAGGCCCCTGGTAGTGTGTATTACCAGGAATTTTTTTTTTTTTTTTACAATCGAGTTTCCCATTTACTGCCTGTGTTTATTCAGAATTCTGACTGTAGGAGACATAAATCAAAATCAAATTAGCCAAGTAAAATGGGCAATTTGGTGCCTGGAAGAATTAGGTAGGGAATGCTAAGGGCAGAATATTGGGGGACACAGGACAAGCAAACAATGATGAACTTCCTGTTTCTCTCTATTTGTGTCTCTCTCTGGTCTCCAGACTCTGGTTCTTTCTGTACATTAGTCTCATTCTATCCTTATGTGGTGTTGGAGAAGACTCTTGAGAGTCCCTTGGACTGCAAGAAGATCCAACCAGTCCATTCTGAAGGAGATCAGTCCTGGGTGTTCATTGGAAGGACTAATGCTAAAGCTGAAACTCCAATACTTTGGCTACCTCATGTGAAGAGTTGACTCACTGAAAAAGACTCTGATGCTGGGAGGGATTGGGGCAGGAGGAGAAAGGGACGACAGAGGATGAGATGGTTAGATGGCATCACCGACTCGATGGACATGAGTTTTGGTGAACTCCGGAAGTTGGTGATGGACAGGGAGGCCTGGCATGCTGCAATTCATGGGGTCGCAAAGAGTCGGACACGACTGAGTGACTGAACTGAACTGAACTGATCCTTATGCAGACAGCCTTTGCCCAGGTTAATTTCCTGGATTTTGTGTGATGCCTTACACATAGTAGGTGTACTTTATATCTAGAGAAGGGGACAACCTTTGAATGAGGGAAATCTCTATACTCTGGAGAAAATTTATGGCTACAGAGAACTGTAGGATTGTATTATTTCTGCTCAGTGATCCTATATGGTGCATAAAATTCCTGTGTACCAAAGTGCCTATCCCTGGGGCCAGAGCATGTGACTTTGACAACATGAAGTCAGGCAGGCAGGCACAATTCCTAGAGAAAAGGATGCTGTTATCTATCTCTCTACTTTCAAATCCAGCACTGGCAGGTTTAAATACTGTTCATGTAGCATCTCTCCCTGGCTCTCCTTCTTTACTCTGACCCTTCTTTCTCTCAGTTTGAGATCAAAGTTAAGAAGAAGAGAAGAATGAAGAGGGAGAGAAAACGCAACTGCTGCTGCAGCTGTATGTGTGTGTGCCTGTGTGTGTGTAGCGCATGCAGATGTGTGCTCACGTCTGTGCATGTGTGTGTCTGTGTGTAGTGCATGTAGATGTCTGTTTGTGTATGCGTGTCTGTGTGTAGTACAGGCAGACGTGTGTTTATGTCTGTGTCTGTGCATGTGTCTGTGTCTACAAACATATACACATGTATAGCTTGTTATTATGAAAAGATAAATACCATTTTAACTTTCAATCATATGAACAAAATCTTTAATAAAAAAGATTATAAACATTACGTTGATGCTGCAAAAGATAGCCCTCTTTCATTCTTTCTTTTTTTTTTTTTTTTAGTTTTTTATTTTTTACATTTTAAAATCTTTAATTCTTACATGCATTCCCAAACATGAACCCCCCTCCCACCTCCCTCCCCATAACATCTTTCTGGGTCATCCCCATGCACCAGCCCCAAGCATGCTGCATCCTGCGTCAGACATAGACTGGCGATTCAATTCACATGATAGTATACATGTTAGAATGTCATTCTCCCAAATCATCCCACCCTCTCCCTCTCCCTCTGAGTCCAAAAGTCCGTTATACACATCTGTGTCTCTTTCCCTGTCTTGCATACAGGGTCGTCATTGCCATCTTCCTAAATTCCATATATATGTGTTAGTATACTGTATTGGTGTTTTTCTTTCTGGCTTACTTCACTCTGTATAATCGGCTCCAGTTTCATCCATCTCATCAGAACTGATTCAAATGAATTCTTTTTAACCGCTGAGTAATACTCCATTGTGTATATGTACCACAGCTTTCTTATCCATTCATCTGCTGATGGACATCTAGGTTGTTTCCATGTCCTGGCTATTATAAACAGTGCTGCGATGAACATTGGGGTACATGTGTCTCTTTCAATTCTGGTTTCCTCGGTGTGTATGCCCAGAAGTGGGATTGCTGGGTCATAAGGTAGTTCTATTTGCAATTTTTTAAGGAATCTCCACACTGTTCTCCATAGTGGCTGTACTAGTTTGCATTCCCACCAACAGTGTAGGAGGGTTCCCTTTTCTCCACACCCTCTCCAGCATTTATTGCTTGCAGATTTTTGGATCGCAGCCATTCTGACTGGTGTGAAGCGGTACCTCATTGTGGTTTTGATTTGCATTTCTCTAATAATGAGTGATGTTGAGCATCTTTTCATGTGTTTGTTAGCCATCCGTGTGTCTTCTTTGGAGAAATGTCTATTTAGTTCTTTGGCCCATTTTTTGATAGGGTCGTTTATTTTTATGGAGTTGAGCTGCAGAAGTTGCTTGTATATTTTTGAGATTAGTTGTTTGTCAGTTGCTTCATTAGCTATTATTTTCTCCCATTCAGAAGGCTGTCTTTTCACCTTGCTTATATTTTCCTTTGTTGTGCAGAAGCTTTTAATTTTAATTAGATCCCATTTGTTTATTTTTGCTTTTATTTCCAGGATTCTGGGAGGTGGATCATAGAGGATCCTGCTGTGATTTATGTCTGAGAGTGTTTTGCCTATGTTCTCCTCTAGGAGTTTTATAGTTTCTGATCTTACATTTAGATCTTTAATCCATCTTGAGTTTATTTTTGTGTGCGGTGTTAGAAAGTGATCTAGTTTCATTCTTTTACAAGTGGTTGACCAGTTTTCCCAGCACCACTTGTTAAAGAGATTGTCTTTACTCCATTGTATATTCTTGCCTCCTTTGTCAAAGATAAGGTGTCCATATGTGTGTGGATTTATCTCTGGGCTTTCTATTTTGTTCCATTGATCTATATGTCTGTCTTTGTGCCAGTACCATACTGTCTTGATGACTGTGGCTTTGTAGTAGAGCCTGAAGTCAGGCAAGTTGATTCCTCCAGTTCCATTCTTCTTTCTCAAGATTGCTTTGGCTATTCGAGGTTTTTTGTATTTCCATACAAATCTTGAAATGATTTGTTCTAGTTCTGTGAAAAATGTGGCTGGTAGCTTGATAGGGATTGCATTGAATTTGTAAATTGCTTTGGGTAGTATACTCATTTTCACTATATTGATTCTTCCAATCCATGAACATGGTATATTTCTCCATCTATTAGTGTCCTCTTTGATTTCTTTCATCA
This sequence comes from Ovis canadensis, assembly GCF_042477335.2. NCBI lineage: Eukaryota > Metazoa > Chordata > Mammalia > Artiodactyla > Bovidae > Ovis > Ovis canadensis. The sequence continues at coordinate 106,130,185 of NC_091250.1, read as the reverse complement.
GTGTTTTATAGTTTTTTATATATAGGTCTTTAGTTTCTTTAGGTAGATATATTCCTAAGTATTTTATTCTTTTTGTTGCAATGGTGAATGGAATTGTTTCCTTAATTTCTTTTTCTACTTTCTCATTATTCGTGTATAGGAATGCAAGGGATTTCTGTGTGTTGATTTTATATCCTGCAACTTTACTATATTCATCGATGAGCTCTAGTAATTTTCTGGTGGAGTCTTTAGGGTTTTCCATGTAGAGGATCATGTCATCTGCAAACAGTGAGAGTTTTACTTCTTCTTTTCCAATTTGGATTCCTTTTATTTCTTTTTCTGCTCTGATTGCTGTGGCCAAAACTTCCAGAACTATGTTGAATAGTAGCGGTGAAAGTGGACACCCTTGTCTTGTTCCTGACTTTAGGGGAAATGCTTTCAATTTTTCACCATTGAGGATAATGTTTGCTGTGGGTTTGTCATAGATAGCTTTTATTATGTTGAGGTATGTTCCTTCTATTCCTGCTTTCTGGAGAGTTTTTATCATAAATGGATGTTGAATTTTGTCAAAGGCCTTCTCTGCATCTATTGAGATAATCATATGGTTTTTATTTTTCAATTTGTTAATGTGGTGAATTACATTGATTGATTTGCGGATATTGAAGAATCCTTGCATCCCTGGGATAAAGCCCACTTGGTCATGGTGTATGATCTTTTTAATGTGTTGTTGGATTCTGATTGCTAGAATTTTGTTGAGGATTTTTGCATCTATGTTCATCAGAGATATTGGCCTGTAGTTTTCTTTTTTTGTGACATTTTTGTCAGGTTTTGGTATTAGGGTGATGGTGGCCTCATAGAATGAGTTTGGAAGTTTACCTTCCTCTGCAATTTTCTGGAAGAGTTTGAGGAGGATAGGTGTTAGCTCTTCTCGAAATTTTTGGTAGAATTCAGCTGTGAAGCCATCTGGACCTGGGCTTTTGTTTGCTGGAAGATTTCTGATTACAGTATCAATTTCCGTGCTTGTGATGGGTCTGTTAAGATTTTCTATTTCTTCCTGGTTCAGTTTTGGAAAAAATATGGAACGCTTCACGAATTTGCGTGTCATCCTTGCGCAGGGGCCATGCTAATCTTCTCTGTATCGTTCCAATTTTTAGTATATGTGCTGCCGAAGCGAGCACTCTTTCATTCTTTCTTCCTCAAGTTCATTGAACTCCAATTCGCAGTGTGGGCATGGGCGATATCAGTTACAAGCCATTCTGGATGAATCCAAGTGTGAAGAAAATAATCTTTGCTTCTACTTTTAAATGCAAGGTTTCTAAAATAAGAGTATTAAATGGGCTACTTTCTCTGAGTTGAATTTTCTGTGGAGGAAAAAGCTTCAGTGAATTTAATTGGTTGTTTAGTGGAGTGAGAAATATTAAACTGCTAACTCCATGGAGACCTAGCCTTTTTATACAGCTTTGGGAAGTGTCTGGAATATAAAATAAAACTCAGTTATACTGGATTGTCACTGATTCAAAGTATAAGATTATTTGAATAGGTACTAAGTAAACCTGTCCCTATTTCATATCAGTTCTAGTTGGATCTAGCTAAGCAACTAAATATTTTAAGTTTTTAAGAAATATGTGATTGCCTTATAAGGGAGAACATGTCTTATCTCTCAAGCAAGTAGCTCAAAAATATAGTTGATACAAACAAGCAATACTCACTCCAGGTTTCTGAATATAAAGTACGTGTATGTAAAATGCATTTAATAACAATTGTGCTCTTAATTTTAAAATTTCACTTGATGAGTTTCTAAAATCTTTAACATCATCAGCTTTATGAATACTACCTCAAAAAGATTATATAATAATTTGATGAGGCTACCACTCTTTTCTTGTATAGGCTACAATTACTGAGACTTTCATAACTATGAATTAATTAGGGGAAATTTTTTCAACATCAATTGCCTTCATGCATAAGATCTTAGACATTAATTTACACATTCACTAAAGCTGAACAACAAAAACAAAGTCTTATTGACTCACTACTATTTATGAGACTGAGAGTCATAAAAATCAGACCAAGTTTCCACTAATACTTTTTAGAAGTTCATCACCTATGAAAGAATTGTAAGTCCTCATGACAATTTTAGTATAAAAAGCACGACATTTTCCTTTGTTTCATATTTTCTTTTGTGGACTAAAAAAAAAATCAGTCAGATGGCCAATAAGCTCATTAAAGGAGGTTTAATGTTACTAATTATTAGAGAAATGCAAGTTAAAGGTACAATGAGGTATCACTTCACACAGGCCAGAATGGCCATCATTAAAAGTTTATAGATAGTAAATGCTGGAGACAATGTAGAGAAAAAGGAACCCTCTTACACTGTTGCTGGGAATAAAAATTAGTATAGCCATTACAGAGAACAGCATGAAGTTTCCTTAGAAAACTAAAACTAGAGTTGCCATATGATCTAGCAATACCATTCCTGAGCATATATTCAGAGAAATTAAAAAAGATGCGTGCACCCAAATGTTCATAGCAGTACCATTTACAATGGCCAAGACATGGAAGTAGCCTAAATGTCCATCAAATGGATAAATAAGATGCACACATATACATACACATATATACATACACACACACACAATGGAATATTACTCAGTCATAAAAATGAATGAACTAATGCTATTTACAGCAACTTGGATATACCTAGAGATTATCATATTAAGTGAAGTGAGACAAAGGCAAATATCATATGACATCACTTATATATAGAGTCTAAAATAAATAATACAAATGAACTTATTTACAAAACAGAAACAGACTCACAGACATAGAAAACAAACTTATAGTTGCCAAAGGGGAAAAGTAGGAAAAGGATAAATTAAGACTTGGGAATTAACACATATACACTACTAACTATATATAAAATAGATAAACAACAAGGACCTATCAGATAGCATGGGGAACTGTATCCAATGTCTTGCAATAACGTATAATAGAAAATAACCTGAAAAAGAATATACATTATATATATATATATATATATATATATATATATGTAAAAGAAAGCTGACATCTGAAACTAACACAATATTGGAGATGAACTATATGTCAATTAAAAGTGCATTTTTGAGGAATCAGATAAGCTCATTTTAAATTTCATGTGGCAAAGCAGACTATTTTCATTAATATTTTTTAAGAAGTTCATCAAGAAATAATTCTAGGTTCTTATGACAATTTTAATGTTAAAAACATTTTACTTTTTTAATGCTTTCTTTTAATTTAAAAAAGTTATCTTTCAACAATCTTGAAAGAGAAAAATGAAGATAGAAAAGCTTGATTACATGATATCAAGATTTACCAATCTATAGATATAAAAAGACAATATCTTACAAAGATAGACATATAGATCAATGAAGTTCAGAAATAGACCCAAATGATATGGTCAGCTGATTTTTAATAAAGATACTTAGGCATTCAGATAAAGAAAAAAATAATATTTTCAACAAGTGTTAGTAGAACAGCTGTGTATTTGTACAAATAAAATGAATATCAAACTTTACTTCATACCATATTAAAAAAGTGACTTGAAATAAATCATAGACCTAAACATAAAAGCAAAGATGATAAAACTTCTAGAAAAAAAATTTAACCTAAATATTTACTCAAGAGAAAGAAAAATATTTGTATATTCAAAGACTTGTATATAAATGTTCATAACCACATTATTCATAATAGCCAAATAGTGGAAAAACTCAAATGTCCATTAACTGGTGAATAGATAAACCGTTTGTGATACAGCTTTCTGTAGAAACTACTAAGAAATAAATGTGAATAATATGAAATCAAGACTGAAAAAGATTAATCTCAAAATTTTATACCAAAAGCAAGAAGTTAAAAAAACAGAAAAAAAACAAGACTACATGCTGGATCATTGTATTTATTTGAAATTCTAGAAAAGGCAAAAACACCAAGTCAGAAAGCAAATCAATAGTTGCCTCAGGCTGTAGGCAAGGGGGAAAATTCATTGCAAAGGGGCATGAAAACACTTTTAGAGAGCCGGTTTACAGCTTGATTACAATGATGAATCCACAACTACTAAAATTCAATTTATTATATGTAAATTTCATATACAAAGGCTTTGAAAGTGTGGGGGAGGGGGGAATGACAAGCCTGAAGTGCCACTGACACATATTAAATGACAAGCTATTTGTAGCAACATGGATGGATCTAGAAATTATCATATTAAGTGAAGTGAGACAAAGGCAAATATCACAGGACATCACTTATATAGAGAGTCTAAAATAAATAATACAAACGAACTTATTTATAAGACAGAAAGAAGAAAAAATAACAATGTTGTATCTTTAAATTGATTATTTTTAAATTTCTTCCTATCTTTTGGATGAAAAAGCAATTTTTATAGCATAGACTGTCTGAATTAGCCCTTCCCACTCTTCCCCCAACAATTGTAATAATGGGGAGAAGGAAACGGCAACCCACTCCAGTGTTCTTGCCTGGAGAATCCCAGGGACGGGGAGCCTGGTAGGCTGCTGTCTACGGGTTCGCACAGAGTCGCACACGACTGAAGCGACTTAGCAGCAGCAGCAGCAGCAAAGCATTATTAGCAGATCTAAAATGAAAACAAAGTAAAACCTGGTTTCTTCAACACTATTTACTAACGGTAATACACAGAAGGATTGTGACCTCACATCACGAACTTTTAAAAAGTGACCATGATTCAATCAATTAAAAGATAAAGTAAAAAGCGACCATGAGGGACTTCTTTGGTGGTCCAGTGATTAAGAATCCACCTTCCAATGCAGGGGACATGGGTTCAGTCCCTGGTCCTCAGGGAACTAAGATCCCAAATGCCTTGGGGCAACTAAGCTTGTATGCCACAAGAAAGACCCAGCACAGCAAAAAAAGAGAGAAAGTGACCATTAAAAGTAGAAGCCTTGAAAACTCTGATGTGGTATAGTGGGGAAAGGCCCTCAACTTCACCCCATCCTCTATCAATTGGCAGATTGATGAAGATTCTCATGAATGCTTTCTACTTGTAAAAATGTGACCTAGGGTTTAAGTGGGAAGATCTGCAAAAAGTTATGAAAATACCCTCGGAGGGAAAAATGGCTGCCAAAAGTTGCCACCTTATAGGTATGCTGAATTGAGGTAGATGAGAAAAACATTGACAGGAGAGAATTGTACTTATGGTCAAGGAGGCCCTGGTACTTGACTTTCCTCTGGTTCTCAAGGACATAACCATGATCAAGTCCTCTAGAAGGAATTCTCCCAATGCACTGCCGAGTTCCCTCTCTCTCTCTGAACATTGGCTAGAAATCAGCTCCCAGTCCTACTGAGGTTCATTAGAGTAAAGATAAATGAATTGAAGTTATGGTACATAGAATGTTAAACAGAAGTCAGTCAAACTATATGGAGAGACAAGAAATAGTGTATACAGCACTGTCTAATTCAAGTATGAAACAAATATAAGGAAATGTCATGACAACTAAACAAAGAAAAGGAAGAGTCATTGGGCATAAAAATATCATGAATTCTGTAAGGTAAGAAACTATAACCTATAGAAGAAAAGAGTGTCCTTGAGTACATTGTGTTGTAGAAGAAAATGAGAATATAACTTAATAAAACAACTTTTGAAATCTGAAACAAGAGAAGGATGAGATTAAAAAAAATCAATTCCAAACCAAGGAAAAATATCTAAATATGATGGAAACAGCAAGTAATATATTAGACATGGTTGACAGACAAATAAATGACTTGATGCAAAACCTTGAGATAATCATAGTTACTATAGAAGGAAAAATAGAAACTGAAGAGATCATTTTATTTTTTCCTTTCCAATATGTATGCCCTTCCTTTCTCTCCCCTTCCTTCTTTTTGGCACTGTCTAAGACTTCTAGGGAAATAACGAATAGGAGTTGTGAGAGGACAGACTCGCCTATTCTTTAACTTAGGGGGAAAGTATTCAGGCTTTCACTGTTTCTCAGACTTTTTTCTGATGAGGTTCTCAGACATCAGTGTCCAGTTGCATTTGGCAGTTTTCAAAAGTATTCAGAATGAATCATTATTTTTAAGTTCCCTTCGAGTCATCCCATATATCTCAGATCTTACAGACCTTCCTTTGTAAGTAAGAGATGAAATAGAAATTAATTCCAGTAATTTGCAGAAAAACCCAAATAGTTTCTTGGACTTTCTGTAGGCTTAACTAATATGAATATATCCACAAATAATGTATTCTTGCTTTATTCACTGGAAATCACAGGTAAGCCATTTTATTTTCCCCTTACTCTCGTAAATACTAGGATTTTATAAATCTTCAAATAGCTTGACTTTCAGTATGGTCGCATAAAGATTTTGAAATTCTATCTGATTTCACTTCCCAAATATTAAGGGTGTGTAGGCATGGGACTGAAACATTTTATAACTAGGACATATGACGTGTCAGATTGTTCCAAGGACTGTTACTGTGGAGACTATACCATCTGTCTTTGCTGTGAACTCATTGTGACTATCTAGTTGGTGAAGAAGATTGGAACCATCTTTAGGAATTCATTCATGCTGCTGACCTATGCAAAGAGTCCTAGTACCGTCGTTTCGTGTTTTGTAACTTTGCTATTGATATCTCTGTCCTAGGTCCTGAAGAATGGATGTGGTTCTTCTTTTACTGCTGTAGGGTGAGATAGTCCATCTCTGTTTTATAGTTATCTATTTATTGTCTGAAGAAGTAATATTTAACTGTTACTTTACCTTATAAGGCTATAGCTAGCAAACATTTCTTTCTTTTTCTATTTCCCAGATACTCTGAAAACAGAAATAACTGTTAGTTACTCCTCTCAGATTATTCTATATGTCATTTCTTTTATCTACCTGCCACGACTAAGACAATCATGCTGTTCATTAATTTTTCTCTTAACCAGATCCACTCCATCTGAATGTCAAGAATAAGATGTATAATAATGTACTCTTTATTCTTCCCTATTCATAAATTGATTATTTCAATAATTACTAAAATCAAAGGACTCAGCCAAAATAATGTATGTATCTATAATTTCTCATACCTTTATTAATTTCTTCCTTCCTTCTTTCAATTTACGTATGTGTGAAAAATTTACTATCTATATTTGTGAGATACTGTTCTTTAGCATTGGAGAAGAAATAGTAATAATAATGATAAGAATAATGAATATTAATCTTTTAAAAATATAATTAAAATGGGAGACAGAAACAAAACAAAATGAAAAAAAAAGAAATGTTTTGTGTGTTGCAAAGAAGTAAAAGAAGATATTCTCTTTAACATGGAGACAAACAAAATACGTGTTAAACAAATGAAAGAGGAAAGTATTCCTAGTTGTTTATAAGTTTCTAAAACGTGTACAGAGAAGGCAATGGCACCCCACTCCAGTACTCTTGCCTGGAAAATCCCATGGACGGAGGAGCCTGGTAGGCTGCAGGCCATGGGGTCTCTACGAGCCAGGCACGACTGAGCGACTTCACTTTCGCTTTTCACTTTCATGCTTTGGAGAAGGAAATGGCAACCCAGTCCAGTGTTCTTGCCTGGAGAATCCCAGGGACGGGGGAGCCACCTGGTGGGCTGCCGTCTATGGGGTCGCACAGAGTCGGACCGACTAAAGCGACTTAGCAGCAGCTGCAGCAAAACGTGTAAGATCATACAGGCAGTGCTAGGAGTAAGAAACATAGCCATACTGTCAATTGCATCTGACTTTAAATTAAATGGACTATTCCATGTCCTGACACTTATCTTTTGCAGAATAACACAGAAAAACTACTTCACAGACAAGACAACACAGTTTAAACACAAAGCAACCTGAGACCTGAAAAACCCCGGGAGCTCGGAGTGCCTAGAGCTGCGAAATTTCCGAAGAAATAATACACTTCCACTACAGTCTTCAAGTCTTATAGCACTGTCATCATAATTAAGTAAAATCAATCTACCTTTATCATCATAGCACTTTAAGGTTCATTCTGAAAGAAAAAATAACACGCACATGAATATTACAGAGGTGTCCAAACATGGAATGGACGCAAATATAGACCCAAGATTACATATAAAGCAAAGGGAAATTTCAGTTTGCTTGCTCAGTTAAGTAGACAGGAGAAGTCTGAAACTTTTTTAAGGAAAAGGACAACTCTTTCTAGTAAAGATGCTGTAATCTTAGAGTCCCCACCACAGCTCAACAAAAGCGCCAGTACACATACCCAGTTCCATATTATTGATAAAAGGTACTGAAGTGAAGTCGCTCAGTTATGTCTGACTCTTTGCGACCCCATGGACTGTAGCCTACCGGGCTCCTCTGTCCATGGATTTTCCAGGCAAGAATATTGGAGTGGGTTGCCATTTCCTGCTCCGGGGGAACTTCCCCACCCAGGGATCGAACCCCAGTCTCCTGTACTGTAGGCAGACGCTTTACCGTCTGAGCCACAAGGGAACCCGATAAAAGGTACTGGAGGACCATTAAGAATTGTTTTCTTTGATTGGCTGATTCATTTATTGACTTAAGACTATGTTTTGAAAATTATGAGATATAGAGAATTGGACTAAATTCAGTTTAACCACACTGCAATTTTACTTAGACTTTACTTAACACTGGTTTATACTACCTGAAAAATGTCTCCATGTTGAGTTGCATTGTCTTTTGACTGTGATAACATTAGATTCTCTTCAAAGGGTTACTCTTATTACCAGGAAAGAAAGAATATGATTACACTCATGGTCAGAATGTACAGTACCTTGGTAATATGAACATCCATAATTTCCTGTTCAAACAAACATGCTATGTGGTTTGTTTGAAGTCTTTTCTCATGACCATCTGTTCTCACGGGACAGTTGAAGGCAGTGATTCCTTTCCTACTAACAGCACTATTCAACTCCAAAAACATTGTATGTTTCTTAGCAAGCAGGAACATTTGTGGGTGTTGGTATTTTTTGACTTTAATTGTTTAAAAATATTTCTCTCATGGGCAAAAAAAAATAACAATTCAGAATGAAATGTAAAATCCCTTACTCTTACACTTTCTCATTCCAACAAATCTTCAGAAGTAACCACTTAACAGCCTTTCGTGTTGCCACCCAGTTATTTTCCATTTGTATATACTTTCATTTTTTTAAATTTAACACATCATATGTCATTGTTCTGAGAATGTGAACTTTAACCTGATGAAGAGAAAGCGACAAGTTCAATATTTTACTGTTGTTTAATCATTTCAGCATAAACTCAAAACATAGAAGTTTTTTAAGTTCAATTAAACTTTTAACCAGCAAATCTTGATTAACAGAGTAAGAACTCTGGAGTGAATCTGCCTCATTGGAACCTTTGGTCCATCACTTTCTTAATATAAGGCTTTAGGCAAGTTGCTTTAATACTTTATGCTTCAATCTCCTAACCTGAAACATAGGATATAATACCACCTCCTTCACATTGCTGTTGTACAACTGACTTCATATCTCTAACATGTGTCAAATAGATATTGGCACACCTAAAATACTACATTTCATCAATAGTTATGACTATTATTCCCTTGGAACAAGAAATGGCAACCCATTCCAGTATTCTTGCCTGGAGGATCCCTGGAACAAGAAATGGCAACCCATTCCAGTATTGCCTGGAGGATCCCATGGCCAGAGGAGGCTGACGGGCTACAGTCCATGGGATTGCAAAGAGTCAGACGTGACTGAAGAGACTTAGCATGCCTAATATATGACTATTATTATGAATCAATGGCTTCCTGCTGCTTGAGGTCTTAACTGTATGTTTTACCAAACCATGCCCTGTTCACAAGTCCTTAAAATGGATTGAGCGTCTTCACTTCTTAGGTCTTTTTCCTCTTTTACCAATGAATTTTTTAAAGACTTTTTTGATGTGGGCAATTTTTAAAGTTTTTATTGAATTTGTTACAATATTGCTTCTATTTTCTGTTTTGGCTTTTTGGACAAGAGGCACGTGGGATCTTAGCTCCTCAACCAGAGATTGAACCTGCAGCCCTCTGCATTGGAAGGCAAAGTTTTAACCACTGGATTGCCAAGGAAGTCCCACCCCTTAAATCTGTATGCTTTCATGCAACTTTTCTTATTCTCTCTTAATTTTATAGTACCTCACCCCTTCCCTTGGTAGCTCTTACATTCTTATGTCTCAGCTTAAAAGTCACTTTTTGAAAAAAAAAAAAAAATCTTGTCTCTCAGGCTAAGTCAGATCTCCTCTTATGAAAGTGAGCAGTAATCACCTATTTATCACCCAAAACCACTCATGACAGTGAAAGGAGACAGTGCTGGTTATTAGTGTAGGACAAAAGGATTATGTGGGACTTGTTCAAGACTTACTGGAATGTACATACTTTCTACCTATACTACATTGCTATAACATCTTTTACTTTTCTTCTATACACAAACTTACAATTGTATTTAATTAACTGTGCAAGTGTTTATTCATGTCTTCTTTTTCTGCTGGTCTGTAAGCTCAGTGTGTCTTATTCACCACTGTGTTGCCAGATCCTAGCATAGTGCCTAGCAAACTCCTCTAAATATTGTTGAATAAATGCGTAATAGTAGTCTGTGTTGTGTCAGAATCAAAGCAGGTTCCACACTGGGCCATTTCAGGCCAGTCGTTAAGTGCAGAAGTTTGACTTTTCTCTCATTTGAAGAAATTGTTAATCTAGTTTCCCTCTTCCTGGCCTCTTGCTGAGGAATCCTTTGAAGAGGTAGAAAATCTTGCTGTGTGAGTCCAGTTAGGTCTGAAACTCTTGACACTGTGTTTTTAACTTGACACCTTTCCTATATTTTATTTTGCAAAGGTTTAACAGTGGGCAGTGTCTGAGGCAGAAACTTAAAGTGGCTACTGTTATTTGTGTAATTATAGGGATCTGGATTAAGACCAAGAGAATCTGAGGGTATACACAATTCAGTGAGAGGTTCAGGCACTGTGCTTCTTTCTATGCAAATAATTGTTGCATGGAAACTACAGTTTTTAAAAATAGAACCAATATTGACATTATCTTGAGGTTTCTAACTATGTAATAGAAGTGATATTTAAATGGCCAAATATTTTTTTAAATATCCAAAAATTCATCAATATTTAGAACCATAGATTAAAAAGTACTAGAAAATCTTCCAAAACTTATAGAATATATATATATGTATGTGTATATACATTTGTTGACTTGGCTCTTCTGCATTGCCACAGGTAAGACATCTAAGTAGGTCATATTTCAGTAATGGCAGTTCCCAAGTTTGGGTTCTTTGCAGATTACTGTGGATGTCATGTCTGACTCATTGGTTCAGGAGGATTAGGTGTGTACTCTGCCTGGATCACATTCCATGGGTTATAACAAAGTGCACACTTCACTGAACAGGAAATTGGATCAGTAAATGGAAACCAGATAGAGAATGGAACATAGTATACACATTTTTAACAACATTATCTTTTTTTGCCTCTGGACCTCCTTAACCAACTACATTACATTTCCTTCTTTGAAATCTAAATTATAATTTTATTTGTGTTTCAGTGCAAGAATTTAATTTGTAAACTAGATTTCCTTCAGAATCATTTCTTTCACCACCATAGAATGCTAAAGTAGTCCCTTAAAAACTCTTTGAAAAAATCTTATTTATTCTAGAGATATTTAGGTATATTTTCGTTCATGCCATTGATTCCTTCATTCATTCAGCAAGATATTTGCTAAGAATATCCTCTTGGGTTTTAATGTATCAGTGAAATTTTAAAATGAGAGGTGGCATCTTAGACTCTTTCAATGGTTTCTTCAAGTCACTCTAATGCCAAATTTACTAGAGAAAAAAAAGTTTTATGATCTTATTTTCTATATTTTTTGAGAAGTTTCAGGGTTCAAAATTATTTTTTGGTTTCCCATGCCTTTTCATATTTCTAAGCTGTCACCTTTAGTTTATGTAAGGTACTATAAAACCTTATTATTAGGATCCCTGCACCCAATAAAATCTTACATAGTTGCATTTCCTTATCACTTTTTAAAATTTGTGATCTAAATATGAAATATCTCACAAAATCATGAACTGACAAGTAATAGTTTATAGTAACTGTTAAAATTTCTCCTTTGAAACTACATTTTATAATAATGGAAGTATTTTTTCTTCATATTCAAAATGATCTTGGTAATAATAAATCACTTACATGGAGAACAGATTTTTTTTTCTCCACTGAATACAGTAGGAATATTTCTGCTGAATTCATGCAGTGTCTCTAGGATAAAAAAATATCCAGCCATTTGTTAGACAAAATGAATAGGTTCATTAAGTAAAAGTGAAAGTCACTCGGTCATGTCTGACTCTTTGTGACTCCATGAATATACTGTCCATGGAATTCTCCAGACCAGGATACTGGAGTGGGTAACCTTTCCTTTCTCCAGGGGATCTTCCTAACACAGGGATCAAACCCGGGTCTCCTGCATTGCAGCAGATTCTTTACCAGCTGAGCGACAAGGGAAGCCCATGCTTAGCTGGCTTAAAAATGTCTCCATTTGAAGACTGTAAGAAGTATATCTGCTTAGTTTTTGCCTCCTAGTTAAAAGTAAAAAAAAATGAGAGGAACAGTGAGGTTGGAGATGGGTTGAATAGGAAAACAAAAGTAAGGAAAGATAAAAGTAAAACTGAGTTTCCCTCCCACTAATTACACAGGCACATTCAACTTCTAAATTAATTAAGTGAAGCTTTTTAGCCTTTTTATTTTTGTATATTTTTATAGAATGCTTCCAATAGTCAAATTCAGATCCAGTTTCAGCTCTTCATTTTCATTGAAGATTGTATAATCAAATGACTTCCAATTTGGAAAAAATAAGTCACCTAGGAATTTTAATGTACTAATATGTTCCTGTCTTTAACTATTTCCATTAAAGTACAAGCTTTTGGTAAATTTATCACCATTCCCTTTGTTTTTAAAATAATCAATTACAATAAAAACAAATACAGAATACATGTGTATTTTCTATTTTTTCTCCCAAATAGTTAATTCTCTATAATCTCTGAAACCAATAATTTATTTGATCCAAATTCAATTTGTATAAACACTAGCAGCAGAAAATCCAGAATTTATCCTTGTAGTAAATTTAGTGATTTAGGAATAGCTAGTTTTCCTGTATGTAAGAGACAAGATGGTCTTAGGGGAGTATTATGGCCAATGATACACAGCATTTAGCAATTGTCCCATTGTTACCACATTATCAAATTTTAAGTATTTAAATAGGAACAATCTTTTTCATTTTCTTGAAATATTCAGTGGCTGACATTGTTTGGGAACTCCTTTCCAAAGTAGTCCTCTTAAGCTAAAACTTCCTAGGAGGTCTGTATATACTAATACAGGTCATAACGGTGGAAGGAAATCATTCTAAATTTCTTTCTTAAACTTATGATGGTAATACAATGGTGCTTAATTCTTAAACTGATTTTTATAAAACTTTGGAATGGTTATGGATGCGTACCCAAAGTGGGTGTGTTGTAAGGCACAGCAGTCCAAAGCATGACCTTTGAGTTCCATGGACCAGGGCTGGCTCTGTCCTGGCATTATCACCTACCAGCTGTGTGTCTTGGAGCAAGTGACCTGGCTTGCTGAGCTTCCCCCATTTTCATTTGCTCTAGGGAAGAATGAATGGGTAGATATGCAAAATCCACTCCCTTCCTGCTTCCTTGCTAACACATGGACTAATTCACTCAGGTTTGGGCCATCCTTGCAGGCAGAGCAATCTGGACCTCTTCTCAGTTTCAGAAGGAAAATATTGCTTAAGTTAAGCACCATTCACCATGACAGAATTGTTATTTGAAATAACATATTTATTTTATTTCCACAATTTTTAATCCAATCTAATCTTAGCTCTTGCAGCTGAAGGCATTTGAACACATATAAATAATTACATCCATATAGTTGTTTTGAAAATTAAATGAGATGACTCATAAAATGTGTGCTTGGCACAACTCTCTAAAATATTCATTGTTAAGATTATTGATGTTGTTGATGTTAAAACTGCTACTTCTTCAATATTACTCATATCAGATTTCAGCATTAGTTCCAGGCAAAATTATGAAGCTGAATTGGGGGGAAAAAATGGAGGAAAATAATTTTCCCCAGACCCTTTTCCTCTTCTAGGATGTCTTCCCCTTGCTTTTGTATCCCTAAGTACTCTCAACCATGCAGAAAAGGGATTAATGATGGTATCATATGAAGGTACAAAATTTAATAAGGCAATTTTTAACTCAAAATAATGATACCCCAGTGTTAGAATTCCAAATACCATATTAAGTTAGCAGGTTAAAAGTTTGGGGTAGCTGAGACCTCTCTGTATTTCTAAAATATTATCACAGAAACATTTTTGCTGTTAAGGTTTAGTCACTAAGTCATGTTCAACTCTGAGACCCCATGGACTGCAGCACGCCAGGCTTCCCTGTCCCTCACTATCTCCCAGAGTTTGTTTAAATTCATGTCCATTGAGTCTGTGATGTCATCTAACCATCTCATCCTCTGTCACCACTTCTCCTCCTGCTCTCAATCTTTCCCAGAATCAATGAATAGGCTCTTCACATCAGGTGGCCAAAATATTGGAACTTCAGCTTCAGTATCAATCCTTCCAGTGAATATTCAGTGTTGATTTTCTTTAGGATTGGCTGGTTTGATTTCTTTTCTGTCCAAGACACTCTCAAGAGAGTTCTCCAGCACCACAATCCAAAAGCATCAACTCCTCAGTGCTCAGTCTTTTTTATGGTCCAACTTTCACATCCACACATAACTACTGTATAAATCATAGCTTTGACTGTACACACCTTTGTTGTCAAAGTAATGTCTCTGCTTTTTTAATATGTTGTCTAGGTTTGTCATAGCTTTTCTTTCAAGGAGAAAATGTCTTTTAACTTCATGGCTACAGTCACCATCTGCAGTGATTTTGGAGACCAAGAAAATAAAATCTGTCTCTGTTTCCACATTTTCACCAGCTATTTGCCAATGAATTGATGGGACCAAATGCCATGATGTTAGTTTTCTGAATGTTGAGTTTTAAGCCAGCTTTTATCAGTCTCCTTTTTCACCCTCATCAAGAAGCTTTTTAGTTCCTCTTCCTTTCTGCCACTAGAGTGGTATCATCTACATATCTGAGGTTACTGATATTTCTCCCAGAGATCTTGATTCCAGCTTGTGAATCATCCAGCCTGGCATTTCACATAATGTACTCTGCATATACGTTAAATAAACAGGGTGACAGTATACAGACTTAACATACTCTTTTCCCAATTTTGAACCAGTCAGTTGTTCCCTGTTCAGTTCAGTTCAGTTCAGTCACTCAGTCGTGTCCGACTCTTTGCGACCCCATGAATCACAGCACGCCAGGCCTCCCTGTCCATCACCAACACCCAGAGTTCACTCAGACTCGCGTCCACTGAGTCAGTGATGCCATCCAGCCATCTCATCCTCGGTCGTCCCCTTCTCCTTCTGCCCCCAATCCCTCCCAGCATCAGAGTCTTTTCCAATGAGTCAACTCTCCACATGAGGTGACCAAGGTACTGGAGTTTCAGCTTTAGCATCATTCCTTCCAAAGAAATCCCAGGGTTGATCTCCTTCAGAATGGACTGGTTGGATCTCCTTGCAGTCCAAGGGACTCTCAAGAGTTTTCTCCAACACCACAGTTCAAAAGCATCAATTCTTCAGTGCTCAGCCTTCTTAACAGTCCAACTCTCACATCCATACACAACCACAGAAAAAACCACAGCCTTGACTAGACAGGCCTTAGTCAGCAGAGTAATGTCTCTGCTCTTGAATATGCTATCTAGGATGGTCATAACTTTTCTTCCAAGGAGTAAGAGTCTTTTGATTTCATGGCTGCAGTCACCATCTGCAGTGATTTTGGAGCCCAAAAAAAAATGAAGTCTGACACTGTTTCCACTGTTTCTACATCTATTTCCCATGAACTGATAGGACCAGATGCCATGACCTTTGTTTTCTGAATGTTGACCTTTAAGCCAACTTCTTCACTCTCCTCTTTTACTTTCATCAAGAGGCTTTTTAGTTCCTCTTCACTTTCTGCCATAAGGGTGGTATCATCTGCATATCTGAGGTTATTGAGGTTTCTCCCGACAATCTTGATTCCAGCTTGTGTTTCTTCCAGTCCAGTGTTTCTCATGATGTACTGTGCATAGAAGTTAAATAAGCAGGGTGACAATATACAGCCTTGATATACTCCTTTTCCTATTTGGAACCAGTCTGTTGTTCCATGTCCAGTTCTAACTGCTGCTTCCTGACCTGCATACAGATTCCTCAAGAGGCAGGTTAGGTGGTCTGGTATTCCCATCTCTTTCAGAATTTTCCACAGTTTATTGTGATCCACACAGTCAAAGGCTTTGGCATAGTCAATAAAGCAGAAATAGATGTTTTTCTGGAACTCTCTTGCTTTTTCCATGATCCAGCGGATGTTGGCAATTTGATCTCTGGTTCCTCTGCCTTTTCTAAAACCAGCTTGAACATCAGGGAGTTCACGGTTCACGTATTGCTGAAGTCTGGCTTGGAGAATTTTGAGCATTAGTTTACTAGCATGTGAGACGAGTGCAATTGTGCGGTAGTTTGAGCATTCCTTGGCATTGCCTTTCTTTGGGATTGGAATGAAAACTGACCTTTTCCAGTCCTGTGGCCACTGCTGAGTTTTCCAAATTGGCTGGCATATTGAGTGCAGCACTTTCACAGCATCATCTTTCAGGATTTAAAATAGCTCAACTGGAATTCCATCACCTCCGCTAGCTTTGTTCATAGTGATGCTTTCTAAGGCCCACTTGATTTCACATTCCAGGATGTCTGGCTCTGGATGAGTGATCACACCATCGTGATTATCTGGGTCGTGAAGATCCTTTTTGTACAGTTCTTCTGTGTGTTCTTACCATCTCTTCTTAATATCTTCTGCTTCTGTTAGGTCCATACCATTTCTGTCCTTTATTGAGCATATCTTTGCATGAAATGTTCCCTTGGTAGCTCTAATTTTCTTGAAGAGATCTCTAGTCTTTCCCATTCTGTTCTTTTCCTCTATTTCTTTGCACTGATCGCTGAAGAAGGCTTTCTTATCTCTTCTTGCTATTCTTTGGAACTCTGCATTCAGATGCTTTTATCTTTCCTTTTCTCCTTTGCTTTTTGCCTCTCTTCTTTTCACAGCTATTTGGAAGGCTTTCCCAGACAGCCATTTTGCTTTTTTGCATTTCTTTTCCATGGGGATGGTCTTGATCCCTGTCTCCTGTACAATGTTCCCTGTAATGTTCTAGCTTTCACCTACATCTAAAGCCAAACCTTTCGCATACAATTGGTCTCTAAACCCATATAGTTTTTATCTAGTCACTGTCTGCAAGACAAGAATCTCCCTCTCTGGTGTAATTGTTAATACTAATCATCAGGTGGTGCTCTGAGCATTTCGGATCAGTATCTGTTGACAGTGAGAGTACTGTTCATTTTTAAACCAGTAAAAGAAGCTAATGTTTTCTTTGCATATCTATAGGATTTGTGTGGGGGTTGTCAAACTGGGAGGATATTAAGTTCTCTTCGCATTTCCAGTGGACTTGGCCACGGTATTTACTGTTCTAAAGTTGAGAAGATTTGTTAATTCCTTCAGACAATGGAAAAGGATGGGTATGTTCTGTGAGGAGCTTCCCAGGTGGCACAGTGGTAAAGATTCTGCCTGCCAATCTTGCAGGAGATGCAAGAGATGTAGGTTCGATCCCTGGTTCAGGAAGACCCTCTGAAATAGGAAACATCAAACCACTCCAGTATTCTTGCCTGGAAAATTCCATGGACAAAGGAGCCTGGTGGGCTGCAATCCATGGGGTTAGAAAGAGCTGAACACAACTGAGCAACTGAACACATGTGCTGTGCATTGACTCACAAAAAGAAGCAACCTCAAGACTTTTGAAGATTAGGTTTTCCTTTAGAGCTCTTACTTGGTGTAAGATATTGCCACACACTTCAAAATGTAAAGGAAATTATTAGATGTGATAGCTAATTATGGAGGGAAACCTGGACAGACATTACCTCTCTCTTCTCTCTGCTATTCAGACTTCAGTTGTGTTTGACTTTTCAAGACCCCATGGATTTTAGCCTGCCAGGCTCCTCTGTCCTTGGGATTTTCCAGGTAAGAATATTAGAGAGGGTTGCCATTTCCTTCTCCAAGGGATCTTCCCCACCCAGGCATTGAACCTGGGTCTCCTGCATTGCAGGCTGATTCTTTTCTAACTGAGCCACCAAAGAAGCCATGCCTCTTACTTCTTTCTATCTCTGCTCAAGAAGAAAGAAATCTGAGTATTCCCCCAAATACCTGGAATGCTTGACGTCAATTTTGTGACTGATTTACTAGACAACTAACTGCACAGAAGGCAGCCCTCTTCATCCCAATGTCCACAAAGAGGACCTTACTGAGACTGTTCCTTCTGCTATGTGCTGTCCTTATAGGTGGGTGTCCCAGCTGGCGCTAGTGATAAAGAATCAGCCTGCCAGTGCAAAAGATGCAAGAGTTTTGGGTTCGATCCCTGGGTCAGGAAGATCCTCTGGAGAAGGGAATGGCTACCCACTCCAGTATTCTTGCCTAGAGAATCCCATGGGCAGAGGAGTCTTGCAGGCTACAGTCCATGCGGTTGCAAAGAGTTGGACACGACTGAAGCAATCTAGCATCTTTATAGGTAAGACTCGATAATTTGCAAAACCAGAGTAAAATGAAATGTGGGGTCCCATGTAGAAAAGTTATGAAGCAAGACAATGGCAACAGAACATTAAACCCAGCATAGGAAACTTCAGATCCTGACACCGACCCTGTGAAGTTGGCCGCACTGGTAGGGGCAGATTTTTCTAATCTCTGCCTCTTTAGATTTGGGCATGTGAAGTCGTGGAAAGACCAATGACCCAGTTGAAAGCCTGGCTCTTTTCCTTCTAAGTGTGTGAGTGTGAGCATAGACTCAGCCTCCTGCATGGCACTGCTCAAAGGCTTATGTGCTCAGAGTGCCCAGTGCAGCACTTTGCACAAAAGGGGCTGAGTGATTGGCTTCAGAGGGCCTGGGTTTAAATTCTGGAAACATCTAGTCTTTTGTTCAGGTGACTCATTTGAGTTGAGTTTTAGGTCATGCTTTTCTGACTTTGTTCTGCAGCCCACAACCTAGTGTCAGCTGACAGATACCTGGTGAAGGTGGTCACAAGGAAAGCTGAGTGAGGGACCTTGGAGGGGTCAGCACAATGCACCCTAATATCAGGAGAAGCAATTCAAAAGTCTCCACAGTATAATATTTGTGTAGACCAGAGGGCATGTTGTCATCACTAATCACGGAAGATACCTTTCTTTCCTCTGCTTTGTTGCTGTTTTTCAGTTACTAAGTTGTGTCCAACCCTTTGCAGCCCCATAAACTGCAGCACACCAGACTTCCATTGCCTTCACTATATCCCAGAGTTTGTTCAAACTCAGGCTTCCATGTTTTTCAGAACTGGGGAAATTGTCTCATTCAACAGATGTTTGTTCTTCCTGATGAGTAAGAATCTGCTCAGTGTATTTATTGCTTGATTGTGTTTATGCTTCTTTGTATTGGTCTCTGCCTACATGGGGGAGAGATTTTTAACCTCCAAATAGTGGGGCTGGTTCTCAGTGTCATCTAACAATGCCTTCAAACCCCTCTGTAAATCTGTTAGCCAGGAAAGATCTGGCTTAACATCATGATTAGGAATCTATGTTGAGACTCAGGCTTCACATACTACTCATACATGAAGCCAGCCAGAAGCCATAGTTTTTGATGGTTGATTTTTGATAGATCTTGTGCTAGACAACAGCACCAACTCATGATTTAGCAAATGTAGGAGCAATAAGGGGCTTCCCAGGTGGTGCTAGTGGTAAAGAACCCACCTGTCAGTGCAATATATATAAGAGACATGGGTTTTATCCCTGGGTTGGGAAGATCCCCTGAAGGAGGGCCTGACAACTCACTCCAATATTCTTTCCTGGATAATCTTATGGACAGAGGAATGGTGGTTGGCTATGGTCCATAGGGTCTCACAGAGTCAGACACGACTGAAGTGACTTAGAACATACGCACACTCACAGGGGCAATATGATGAAGGGAACTGATTACATAGATTAGCACAGATGATATTCTTGTATAGGTTTTCCACAGAAAATCAGCTATAGGCCACCAGCCCTCTAGGTGAAGGGTAGAGGATGGCCACACTGGGCAGGCTCCAGAAATAATGATAAACATAAAACCTATGAAGATTAGTTAATCAAACAGGAAAACTTAAGAAGCTCAATTTTCTCCTTCTCAGTCCCAGTTGCCATCCAAACTCTGTCCTGAAACCCTCCAAGAACTAAAACTCCACAAAGTTTAAAGTATACAGGTAACTGACCGATGACAATTACAGCGAATAAGTTCTGAAATTTTGCAGGATCATTGTGTGGCTGTCTTTGCCCTGAAATATGAGCCGTTTCTTTTAATAGTCATTAGCGCATTCATACCCCAGTGATAAAGTGGTGGTTTCAAATTAGTGGCTATAGACATGGAGATGGAAGAGAAGTTAGGGGAGAAGATGATGTATGGATGGAATTCACCCCATGGCACAGAAGGCAGCAGTGATGTCAGAAACCTGCTGCCATTTTGGAATCAATCAAACTCAGGTCTAATCCAGGCTCTACCCTGTGTTCTTTTGAGGAAATCATTCACAAGATCTGAACTTTTGACTTCCTTATCTCTAAAAAAAGGTTAAACAATCACATCTACCACAATGAATTGGAGTAGGATAATGCAGTGGCTGAAAGTATCAGGTCCATTCTCATCATAGCTTCATCACCTTGGCCAAGTTACTGAACCTCTGTGTGCCTCAGTTTCCTCATTTGTATCTTGCAGTGAATGATACCTAGTTTGCATAGTTGCTTTGAGAATTAAAGCTCCTGGAACTTAATAATTGCTCAGCAAATCTTAGTTATATTCATTTTCAGCAAATATGTATTGAGCACATGTTATTTGTGAGCCATTTGCCCAAACCACTGATGAAACTAACTAATGTACCTTGGTCATAGAAGACACCCAAGAAATATTTGATGAATGAAAGGGAAGGCAAGCCTCTTGGTGTGTCCCTAAGATTTGGTTAGGTTTTGAATATCCAATCCAGCATTCTTTATGTGTCACTGGACAAGTGGCTGCTTGTCTTTTTCCAGTTGGCATTTCTGATTCACAGTGAATGGAATTCAAAGCATTCCTTTAATCCAATAATAAGATTAGCAGAAAAAGAGAACCGATTAACTGTACTCTTCTTTCTCTGAGATCTTTTAGGTGACTCAATGGTAAAGAGTCCACCTGCCAATGCAGGAGCCCCTGGAGATGTGGGTTCAATCCCTGAGTTGGGAAGATCTCTTGGAGGAGGAAATGACAACTCACCCCAGTGTTCTTGCCTGGAGAATCCCATGGACCAAGGAACAGGGTGGGCTACAGTACCTGACATCACAAAGAGCTGGACATGACTTAGCAACTGAGCACACACAAGGGACAGTAGGGATTAGGCCAGCCAAGAAAAAGACATATGAAGTGATCACAGGGATCTTTTTCAAAAGTACTTGATGTGGAAAATAAAATACATGTTTTCAACTGACAAGTTCAAAAGCAGGTGATTTTAAATAGATTAATATATGAGACAAGTGAATGTGAGTACCTTCTCTAATTTTAAGTAATATTTGATGTGTTTATATGTTTTTCTGGAGGGAGAGGTCAGAGCTTTAAAAAAGTTTTTGAGAGCTCTACTAAACAATAAAATATTAAGACCTAGTGGACACTGAGTATTGAAGATGAAGTAAGAAGATGAAAGTGATTTTTGAGGTCAAAAAAGCTTCACTTTATGGGGTGTAAATAAATGGAAATGTGAAGAAAAATGACTCAGAAACAGGTAATCAAAATCATTAGATTCCAAAAGAGATGAAAAATTTGTCTCAGGGAAAGTGTTCACTGCATAATGACTGTCAAGATGCCCTAAAGCCTGCCATATCCACTTAATTCATTAGGGCTTTAGAAGGTTTTTTAAGAGATCCTAAAATCCCTTGTACTAAAAGGAGATCAAACCAGTCAATTCTAAAGAAAAGCGTCCTGAATATTCATTGGAAGGACTGATGCTGAAGCTGACAATTCCAATACTTTGGCCATCAGAAGCGAAGACCTAACTCATTGGAAAAGACCTTGAAGCTGGGAAAGATTGAAGGCATGAGGAGAAGAGGACAACAGAGGATGAAGAGGTTGGATGGCATCACTGACTCAATGGACATAGGTTTGAACAAGCTCCAGGAAATGGTGGGGCAAGGGAAGCCGGGCTTGCTGCAGTCCATGAGGTCGCAAAGAGTCGGACATGACTGAGCGACTGAACTGAACTGAATTATGTACTTTGCAAACATTCTCAACTGCAGTTTAAACCTACTGATATGTTTAATAGGCTAATTTGCTTAAAATGTGAAACTCTAAAAAAGTAGACTGTATGCAATGGTAACAACGAAAAGCCAAAAATTATATGTCATCTAAGCTGAATATTTAGTGCTACTTAAACACCATTGATTTTGCTTAAAAACAAAGCATGGCAACATCTGTGGTACATAAACGAAGTACCGTGACACAAATGCATTAGTATTTGGTGAGAACAAATGCCAGTAAACATCCCTGCAATTTCAGAGGCATTTTGCAAGGGCAAGCATTAGGGAGGATCTGCTAGGGTTAGGATGGATTGGCACCTCAGAACATTCTCAGAACATTGTTTGTATTGTTACAAACAATGAATCAGCCACTTAATTCCTATTCTTTCTGAAACATGGGGGGGAATTCCCAAGAAGAGATTTCTTAATACTTTGTCCTGAGCAACAGGGAGCAGAGAATTGTAACTACTTTGCTCCATTTCCCAGCTAACTTATTTTTTAGTAGGAAGATGTAATAATAAGTCAGGGATGGAAAGAGAAGAGTGGACAACAAACATGATTTGTAGATTAAATGTTTTTAAAGCCTGATTTGGTGGAACCTTTGAAAAACAGGTACAAAATAAGACAAATATCTGAAAACATCCTAATGTATCTTCATGATAGCCATTTATAGGAATAAGCACATTTCCTATCTACCTGTTATGTAGCTGGTGTCACATTGATGTCTAGGTCTGTATAACCTTGACCTACCTCTCACTTCTAAATAGTTATTTATAGCATTGTGGTTTCTGACTACTAGCATCCATTTCTCCTTCCAAGAGTTCCTTTCTAATCTTTCTTTACAGAATTCTATGTAGCTCATTGACTTTTAGGTTTAAGACAGCACTAATCTCTCATCCCTAGTCTAACCCAGCTATAGAAGTTTGTGACCTAGATGAGGTAATAAGAAGATTCTGTCACTTGGCCTCAGGATTGCTCAGAAGCAGATTTGTCCTCAGTCAGGAAAATGGAATTCAACTCTAGAATATATGCATTTTCCCACTTACTCAGTTGGCAGGCTATGAACCTGGAGCTCCTTGGACCTACTGTAAAGGAGGACCTAGCAAAGAACGAAGCCAACACAGAGAAACACAGTGACGTTTGGGCATTTGCCTTTGGTCATTGAAGCTGGAGCTATTCCCTAGACTTTTCAATATTTAGTCCAATAAATTTCTATTCTTTTTTGAGGGGGGAGCTAGGGGAGGGGGAAGATGGGACAAAGGAAGAGGTTCTTTCTAAACCTCGTTTGAAGGGGTTCCTGCAAAGAAACCTACTGGAACACACTCTATTCCTTTGGCTTGCCTTCTCTTTACCTCTCAAACCTGTGCTCCTTTTCAAGGTTCAGCTCAAACCCCACCCTTTCTAGGAAGTCTTCCTTGACGATCCCAGCCTAATGAGCTCACCCTCCCTTGACCTCTTACATCACTGTATTCTTAGTTCTTATTCCTTGTCTGCCAGGGATTGCTGACCTTGTCATGCCAGTTTTTTGGTTTTTTTTTTTTGGTGATGATCTTACTTCCTAAAGGATAAATCCAGTCCTTAAAAGTTCTATGTTCTTCAGCCTTTGCCATAAAAAGTTATACATAGAAAGTGAGCAATATATATCTGTGGCTTTAATTAACTGCAATGAAAATATATATAAGCACATTTCCTATCTACCTGTCAGTTCAGAATAAAACCTTGCATGAAACCTGTGATTGCACAGTCACAAGGAAGATAAACAATTACCAGAGATTGTAGCTATCAGTATAATACTATTTGGTGTAAAAGGGAAGGCAAATCAAGAGTATCAGAATTTTCAACTCATGTATATTATAGGCTGAACACGTTTTTATTGATAATATATAAGGGACTGAAGGCCAGTATCTTCTCTGTTTATCATGTTTCACTCACAGTACTCTCTGTGGCAATTAGAGTCTTGGGCGCAAATAAGACATATCATAATTGATTGCTGAGCTGAAACCTAAAAATGAAATACATTTTAGCTATTTAAACATCTCAAGCAGGAGTCAGTGCCACCACATTTAGGATCATTTCAGTACAATCACTGAACTTCAGGTAGAGACCACATCCTTGCTTCCCCAGAGATGACTGCTGCCTCACTCCCTTGAGCATGCAGTTGCTACAATCTCCTTTCCTTGTTCAGCCCTGCGTGTTTCACTAGCCTCATTCTATGATCCACCTGCCACCAGTTTGTAAAACTGACTCAAATCAGTAAACAGCTGTATGAGGGTTGAATTATCCAGATTTTCCTAGTAACAGTGACTTACATAAACATGCTGTACATATACGGTAAGTCCAGAAGCTTGTAAATAAAGGTTCCAACACAGAACTCAGGGTCTAAAAAGAGACCTTACTCCAAACTAAGTGAAGTAAGCCAGACACAGAAAGACAGATATCATACAATATTGCTTATATGTGGAATCTTAAAAAGTCATATAAATGAACTTATTTACAAAACAAAATAGACTCACAGACATAGAAAACAAACATGATTAACAGGAAAAAAGGGAAAGGATGGATAATTTGGGAGTTAAGGATTAACAGATACACAGCAGCATATATAAAAATAGATAACCAAAAAGGACCCACTGTATAGCACAAGGAACTATACTTAATATTTTGTAATAACCTATAAGGGAAAAGAATCTGAAAAAGAACAGATAGATGGATAGATAGATAGATAATCCATCTGTATATCTGAATCACTTTGCTGTACACTTGAAACTAAGACCACATTGTAAAACAACTATATTCAATTAAAAATGTGGATAGTTCTTATCTCTGAATTATTTTATGACATAATTTGAAAATCTTGTTTATATGTTTTTCTTATTCAATAAATTAGTTACTAAAAATGAATGAAAACTGAACATGAGTTGTTATAACATAAGAGGAGGAAAGGCGAGGGTCCACATGACTCAGACCCAGCCTATCCCCCCTCCCCGCATCCTGCCACTGCTCCCAACCCTACATCCCTTCTTCCATCCTAATGGACTGAGTTCACCACAGGGTTCAGGACCTCAAAAATGGAGGAACTTGGGATAGCTCAATGCAATACAGTTTTCCAAGGCACGCAGTAAGTTTGTGTTGTTCAGTTGCTAAGTCATGTCTGACTCTTTGCAATCCCATGGACTGCAGTATACCAGGTTTCCCTGTCCGTCACTGTCTCCTGGAGTTTGCTCAAACTCATGTCCATTGAGTCAGTTCAGTTCAGTCGCTCAGTCGTGTAATTAGGAGCTTTCAAACCACAGCTCCGAGTTTGATCTAAGATTCAGCTCCTCTCCAATCTCACCACAATTATATTTTTCATTAGAGATGGACAAATGGTTTCTGACAAATTCTTTTTCATAAAATTGCTTCAATTAAAAAAAAAAAAGACTTTTTGTTCCAAATTCACATTTTATCAATGTTGCTTCACAGATGGTATCTTATGACAGAAACCCTCTATTGGACCATTTTTTTTCCTGTGACATTCCTTCGTGAATGTTTAATTTCCTTTTCTCATCACTAACTGGTGGCACTTCAAGGTGAAGAAGGTGTTTTTCTTAGTCATACATTTCTCCCTAATACCAGAAATTACTTCCAGTTCCAATCTCATGTTGCTTACATATTACTCGAGAGATTGGAGTTTCCTGCTGCATGAAAATAACGATTTAAAGAGATGAAAGTTTAACAAATGCTATAAATAGCAAACGACACTGTCATTATAGTGAACGGCAGCGCCACACCCACTGCCTTTTCTACTGTCTGTCATTAGCTATTATATCTGAAGTGAAACTTGTTTCTGGTACAATCAGTAGAATGAACAATGAAACCATAAAGAGATCAAAGGATTAGTGGAAGAATTTGTTCTCTTCCACTCCCAGAGAATAAACCGGACTTTCAGGCATTCACACTGACCAAAGCTCCTTTTGACATCCCAATTTTAGTGTATATATCTTCTGCTTTTGTCTAAGGAATACCCCAACTGCTCAACTTAAGAAATCCAGTGAACAAATAAAAATATTCATAGAAAGGCATTATTTCCCTGAATGAATATTTACTCTAAACTCATTCTAGAAATCCTCAGACCCAACTCTTGCTAAATATCCATACAGCACATGTTACCCATTTCTAAAGCAGTTTCTTTCCACAGGTCTTGGAAATGTCTTTATATAAGTCCCAGATTTACAGGTTCCAGGAGGACAGACATTTGTAGAGTTAAAATTTTCCAAGCCAAGAATTATTTGTTTCCACTCAGAAGCAAAAGACATTCTTAGAAAAAATTTCACAAAGGTGGATGTTGGCTTATCATATCTTCTGAAATATATGGCTATTTAATTTGGTTTCTCTGCTCATTCTTTTCTTTTCAGGATGAGGATTGATGTCCTGACTTCCAATGGAGGTGTCCTTGGGTTTTGGCTTCTGTTTTTGCTGCCTTTGGTTGCAATGTAGCTAATCACTTTTGCCTTCTGGAGGGGCACAGGCATCCAGCGCTGAAGTCCAGGATGGCTGTGCTAGCTTCTTGTGTTGGGGGGACACATAGAGGCTTTGGGGACCGTGAAGGTGCCATTGACGGTGCTCTCTGACTGAACACACCCCTTCCTTTCTGCTGCCTTCACCCCGGTTGGAGCCTCACCTCACCTTGTGAGGCAGGTGAAGCAGTCCCTCCTTGTGGTTCCAATGTGAACTGGGCATAAGCTCCTGCTTTTTACAAACTGCCTTTTCTTTTGTATGAAGTTTACCTCATCTCACTGCTTACTGTCATCCTGAGGTGAAGCCCAGGGCTCTGTAGGTAGCATCTTCCCTGTATTGTATTAAGTTTTATAAAGGGTGACATTCCAACAATACTTCGTGGAATTCTCGAGGCAAGAGTACTAGAGTGGGTTGCCATTTCCTTCTCCAGGGGATCTTCCTGACCTTGGGATTGAACCTGGGTCTCCTGTATTGCAGGCAGATTCTTTACCAACTGAGCCATTAGGGAAGCCCAATACAGCAGCAAAAACAAGACCAGGACTTGACTGTGGCTAAGATCATGAAGTTCTTATTGCCGAATTCAGACTTAAATTGAAGAAAGTAGGGAAAACCACTAGATTATTCAGGTATGACCTAAACCAAATCCTTTATGATTATACAGTGGAAGTGGCAAATAGATTCAAGGGATTAGATCTGATAGACAGAGTGCCTGAAGAACTATGGACGGACGTTCCTAACACTGTACAGGAGGCAGGGATCAAGACGACCCCCTAGAAAAAGATATGCAAAAAGGCAAAATGGTTGTATGAGGAGGCCTTGTAAACAGCTGAGAAAAGAAGAGAAGCTAATAAAAAAGGAGAAAAAGAAAGATATACCCATTTGAATGCAGAGTTCCAAAGAATAGCAAGGAGAGATAAGAAAGCCTTCTTCAGTGATCAATGAAAAGAAATAGAGGAAAGAAATTAGAATGCGAATGGGAAAGACTAGAGCTGTCTTCTGGAGAAGGCAATGGCAACCCACTCTAGTACTCTTGCCTGGAAAATCCCATGGGCGGAGGAGCCTGGTGGGCTGCAGTCCATGGGGTCGCTAAGAGTCGAACACGACTGAGTGACTTCACTTTCACGCGTTGGAGAAGGAAATGGCAACCGACTCCAGTGTTCTTATCTGGAGAATCCCAGGGACGGGGGAGCGGGAGGGGGCGGGGCGGCTGGTGGGCTGCCATCTAAGGGGTCGCACAGAGTCGGACTTGACTGAAGAGACTTAGCAGCAGCAGCAGCAGCAGCAGCAGCAGCTGAGATCTCTTCAAGGAAATTAGAGATACCAAGGGAACATTTCATGCAAAGATGGGCTCAATAAAGGACAGAAATGGTATGGACCTAGCAGAAGCAGAAGATATTCGTAAGAGGTGGCAAGGATACACAGAAGAACTATACAAAAATGATTTTCGTGAACCAGATAACCATGATGGTGTGATCACTCACCCAGAGCCAGAGATACTAGAATGTGAAGTCAAGTGGGCTTTAGAAAGCATCACTATGAACAAAACTAGCAGAGGTGATGGAATTCCAGTTGAGCTATTTCAAATCCTAAAAGATGATGCTGTGAAAGTGCTGCAGTCAATTATGCCAACAAATTTGGAAAACTCAGCAGTGGCCACAGGACTGGAAAAGGTCAGTTTTCATTCCAATTACAAAGAAAGGCAATGCCAAAGAATGTTCCAACTACTGCACAATTGCCCTCATCTTACACGCTAGCAAAGTAATGCTCAAAATTCTTCAAGCCAGGCTTCAACAGTATGTGAACCATGAACTTCAAGATGTTCAAGCTGGATTTAGAAAAGGCAGAGGAATCAGAGATCAAATTGCCAAAATCTGTTGGATCATCAAAAAAGCAAGAGAGTTCCAGAAAAACATCTACTTCTGCTTCATCAACTATGCCAAAGCCCTTGACTGTGTAGATCACAACAAACTGTAGAAAATTCTGAAAGAGATGGGAATACCAGACCACCTGATCTGCCTCCTGAGAAATCTGTATGCAGGTCAAGAAGTAGCAGTTAGAACTGGACATGGAACAACAGACTGGTTCCAAAGTGGGAAAGGAGTACTTCAAGGCTGTATATTGTCACCCAGCTTATTTGACTTATATGCAGAGTACATCATGCAAAATGCCAGCTAGATGAAGCAGAAGCTGGAATCAAGATTGCTGGGAGAAATATCAATATCCACAGATATTCAGATGATACCACTCTTATGGCAGAAAGTGAAGAACTAAAGAGCCTCTTGATGAAAATGAAAGAGGAGAGTGAAAAAGTTGGCTTATAACTCAACATTCAAAAAACTAAGATCATGGCATCCAGTCCCATCACTTGATGGCAAATAGATGGGGAAACAATGAAAATAGCAAGAGACTTTACTTTTGGGGGCACCAAATCACCAGAGATAGTGACTGCAGCCATGAAATTAAAAGATGCTTGCTCCTTGAAAGAAAACCTATGACCAACCTAGACAGTGTATTAAAAAGCAGAGACATTAGTTTGCCAGCAAAGGTCCATCTAGTCAAAGCTATGTTTTTTCTGATAGCCATGTATGGATGTGAGAGTTAGACCATAAAGAAAGCTGAGTGCTGAAGAATTGGTGCTTTTGAACTGTGATGTTGGCGAAGACTCTTGAGAGTCCCTTGAACTGCAATGAGATCAAACCAGTCAATCTAAAGGAAATAAGTTCTGAATATTCATTGGCAGGATGGATGCTGAAGCTGAAGCTCCAATACTTTGGCCATCTGATGTGAAGAACTGACTCACTGGAGAAGACTCTGAAGCTGGGAAAGTTTGAAGGCAGGAGGAGAAGGGGACGACAGAGGATGAGATATTTGGATGGCATCACCAACTCAATGGACATGAGTTTGCACAAGCTCCGGGAGCTGGTGGTGGACAGGGAAGCCTGGCATGCTGCACTCCATGGGGTCGCAAAGAGTTAGACATGATGGAGTGACTGAACTGAACTGAACTGAAAGGGTGAAATATGAAGCTAAGTTCCTCAACCTCTGGAACCAGTCTGACTTGGTTTAATACCTCACTGCCCATTAACAGTTGTGTGAGCCTGGTCAAAGTTGTTTACTCTTCCTAGACCTTAGTTTACACATCATAAACCATTATAATAGTATCAACCTTGTTGAGATTTAAGTGAATCACGCAGTACCTTGGAAATAGAAAGTGTGAAAATATAGGTTTACAAACTTCTGAGTCTTACTGATACTGAAAGAATTATTTTCTCAGACCTGCCTCACAAATTGGGGCATTCTGAGGGCAGAAGATAGAGGCAGATAGATAGAGGCAGAACTTTGATTCTTCAATTATGATAACCTCCTCTCTATATAAAGACTTCTACAGTCTAGGAGAATTGAACTCAATGATATTAGAGATGATGTTAGAGATGATGAGACAGCAGCCATCGTATGAAGAAATGATCAAAAGTGATATAGCCAAAATATCTGGAAAAAGTATTATTAGAGGTGTGTCAGGTCACTGATGAGTAGGGATATTATGTTCTCAGAATTCTAACTAATGGTCACTTTCATAAATAAGTGTACATTTGTAATTTTCCATTCTTTTTCTTAACGAGGGCCCCCAGAGTTTCATCTCCCTTTACAAAGTCTGAATTTGTCACTGAAATGTCCTTAATCTTTTAAAATAGGATGTTAAGAAATTTATGCACTCCATGAATATTCTCCAGAAAAATGCATGTAGTTTTTCCTACAAGTTCAGGGAGTTAATCTCTTCCCTTAAAGCTCATCAACTGGTCTCTCATTAAGAACCTCTGGTTTCATAGTAAACCACATGTACCCCAGTGTTCATCACAGAACTGTTTATAATAGCTAGGACATGGAAGCAACCTAGATGTCCATCAATAGATGAATATATAAAGAAGTTGTGGTACATATATACAGTGGAATATTATTCAGTCATAAAAAGGAACAATTTTGAGTCAGTTCTAGTGAGGCAGATGAACCTAGAACCTGTTTTACAGAGTGAAGTAAGGCAGACAGGGAAAAACAAGTATCATATATTAACACATACATATGGAATCTGGAAAAACGGTACTGATGCACCTATTTGCAGGGCAAGAATAGAGATGCAGACGTAAGAGAACAGACTTGTGAACACAGAGGAGGAAGGAGAGGGCGGAACAAACGGAAAGAGTAGCACTGAAACACATGCATTACCGTATGTAAAACAGTTAACCAGCGGGAAGTTGCTGTGGAACACAGGGCTCAACCCAGTGCTCCGTGATGATCTAGATGGCTGGGATTGGTGGGAGGTGGGGGGGAGGGTTCAAGATGGAGGGGACATTTGCATACTTATGGCTAATTCACGTTGTTGTATGACATAAACCAGCACAACATTGTATCCACCAATTAAAAATTTAAAAAAATATATGAAAAATAAAACAAAGAACCTGTGGTTTCAAGGAAGAACCAGCCGAGTTTGGCATTGTACACAAAATATCAGCTGAAAAGAAATACAATAAAATTGCTGTTCTGAATTTCCTCAAGGCACCTCCACCTTACTTCTCTTTACCCCACCCTGTTTCTCCCAGGTTCTCATAAACCTATGGCTTTTCTGCAGCCCAAGGTAGTACTTAGAGGCTTCCTTGATGGTTCAGCAGGTAAAGAGTCCATGCGCCATGCAGGTGACACTGGAGATATCGGTTCAGTCCTTGGGTCCTGAAGATGCCCTGGAGAAGAGAATTGCGCCCCACTCCAGTATTCTTGCCCCATAGACAGAGGGAGCCTAACAGGCTACAGTTCAAGGGGTAGTAAAGAGTCACCTACATGTAAGGTAGTAGTTAAAGCTCCGGAAACTGGTGAAAGGAGGCGAAGAGGGGTTTAAGTGCTCTTACCTGTGAGCTTTCTCTAAAATAAACATTCCTCAGGAGAAAGTTCACACTGATGAGGGCTAAAGAGAGAAGAGGGTTCTTTTTTTCCCTATTGCCAGCTATTTCAAATAAGTCAAAGATTTTGCACGTTGTTCCATAGCAACTTGTGTTTATACATAACTCACCTTGGTACTAATGTGATCTAATTATTATTTCTATCCCCAACTATGAGACTTTAGTAAATAAAGATTATATTACTTATAATTGTGATTCAAGTTCTGTAATATGGCAAGGCATTAATAAATGATTATTGAATGAATGAATGAAGAGTGAAAATAACTAGGCTTTGTTGGCTACTTTTTGTATCTGTTGAACAGAAACCATAGAACCAAAATATCTTTCCTCAATATAATAACCACAAAGCATCTTGCAGTTCATGTCACTAAGAACTTTTATTTCCTTCTTAGCTTACTACCCATATAGCTAGCCGATGTGAACCACTAACAAAATCTCAGAAGATATATATGAATAGAAAAAAATCCTTGAAGTTGCAGCAGAAAGATTATACTATGTATGCATTTCTCTCTGCGTTCTTCCCAGTAATGCTGGTTTGTGGTCTCTGGATGCACAGAGAATTTTAATAGTTAAAATGTATCTGGTACTACCAGGAGATGGCGCACTGGAAGACATACAGCATTATTCTTTTAACAAAAATATCAGATCGAAATTAAAAGACTACTTCTAAAGCAAGATCATCTTGGGCTGCTGCTCAGTTGAATTTTGTAGCCAGATTAAAGATTGCACTTATGAGTGAATGTGTTTCTCCTTGTCTTACCACTGTAGGAGTTTGCAACACAAGAGCCTTTTCAATGTTTCAGTTTCCATAAAAAGCCCTAGATGTGGAGTTGGTCACAGTCCATGTCTTTATCAGCTGATATATTTTCAGATTTTGTCCTCATTGAAACTTTTGAAGACAGCAAATGCCAGTTCAGAGTGATTTAAAAGCCTTGGCTTTAAGATTCATTGGGTTCTCTTTTGTAAGATTAATTTAAATTCACATAAGGAGTGTGTGTGTGTGTGTGTGTGTGTGTGTGTGTGTGTGTGTGTGTGTGTTGCCTAATGGTTAAGAACCTTTACTCTGGAGCTGCAATTGCTCAAGTTAATCTCATTGGAATTCAATGTCTTCTAGTATAAAATGGAAATGATAATAGAAACTCACTACCTCATAGATGTTTTGTGGGGAATAAATGAGTTAATGCATATAGAGCACTTGGAACACTGTCTGGCACCTAAGTGCTATAGAAGTGTTAGCTATTTTTAGTATATTGCATCAGTATAGCATTCCACTCTTCATACTTTACCCACAATGTTGGGTTGTTTTATTACTCCAGGCAATGAAGGGAAAGTGTCTAAGTGGAAAGGGCACTGTCTGACTTATTCCCTGAAATATTTTAAGTTTTGTAATGAAGTGGAGGAAACTCTTAGACCAGAAACTCGTCTGTGGGGTTTCAGGGATTAGAGAGCACATGCTCTGTTTATGTGCCCAATTATCTGGTTGTGGACTGAAAGTGCATGAACAAACAAGGGGATAGATATTAAGGGCAGTATATGCAACTCCATTAGGAATCTTTCAAGTATTCTAAGTAGTCTTAGGGATTCACTGGTGAGAAAGGTGCTCCAGCCTTTAGCTGGGACCCTGAAAGCACAATGTCAGGGTTCTGGCCAATGGAAAGAGTGGTGTGAGTTAAATAGTTTCCTTGCAAAACTGCTCACAGCAAACTCACTAAGTTCGCTTACCTTTCCTTGAGTTCATCTTACTGGACTCACCCACACCATTAATATGAAACGCTCTCCGCTCTTGACTTCCCTGGAGCATGCCCTCCGAGTTTCTTTCTACCTCCCTGGTCCACCCACCTCAGTGCCCTCGTCTGCTGGCACATCTCCTACAAGTTTCCTACAACTCCTTGGGGCTTTATCCTATGTTCTTTTCATGTGTTCTTATGGTTTTAAACACTACCTAGAGGATAATAAATGTCACATTTACATGTTAAGTCTATTCCGACCACAAGAATCATTACATTCTACATCCTAATTAACATTTCTGGTTCCGTGTTTCTAACATAAAATGTGTAGGATTGAACTTTTGCTCTTTTCCCCATTTATTCTTTCCCTGTCATTCTCATCTTAATAAAAGGTATACTGCTACTACTGCTACTGCTAAGTCACTTCAGTCGTGTCTGACTCTGTGTGACCCCATAGACGGCAGCTCACCAGGGTCCCCCATCCCTGGGATTCTCCAGGCAAGAACATTGGAATGGGTTACCATTTCCTTCTCCAATGCATGAAAGTGAAAAGTGAAAGTGATGTCTCTCAGTCGTGTCCAACTCTTAGCGACCCCATGGACTGCAGCCTACCAGGCTCCTCTGTCCATGGGATTATCCAGGCAAGAGTACTGGAGTCGGGTGCAATTGCCTTCTCCGGATAAAAGGCATAGAAACCTGGAAATTCACCTTGATGATCTCATCTCTGTTAGAGTCAATTTTTAAAATCTATCTAGAATACACACTCTCTCTATTCCCCTGACACTAACATAACTCAAGGCACCTTACCTGGTCTAGCAGACTCTGTGTGTGTGTGCTTAGTGGCTTAGTCATGTCTGACTCTTTGCTCTTTAATTTATTCTACATTACCTCCTTACTTCGTTTCTTTCCTCTCTCTAATATGTTCTCCACATAGGAACTTAAAAAATCTTTCTAAACCTGCACCAAAGCACAGATAAAGAAACCAAATGCAGAAAGGTTATGAGAATAAGGCCAAGTGACTAAAGCGCAGAGCCTATCACGCAGCTCTCTCCCCCTTCTGATTTCCACATTCTTGCTGCCCCATTACCATCTACTTCAGTGCAGAAATGGTGGCCGTGCTCAGACATACGTTCTATTGACTTTTGGAATGTTCTTATTTTCATTTCTCTCAGAGGTGCCAGCCTTTGTGTTTTACTTCATTCCAATTCCAGTCAACATGCTTAGGAAGTTTGCTCTCAGTTCTAGCTACCCATTTGACACTGAGGTCTTTCAGTTCCCCAACACTTTCTGCTCAGAGATCTCAAGACCCATTTCATGTCAGTCGCCTGCTCACATTACCATCATGTTGACTTCAGCAGCATTCCGCACGGCTCCACTCACGTGTTTCAACATGCCTCTCTCTGCTTTAATCATCTTCTCCTTCCTCTTCCAGTTCCTAATACTGGCAGTACTGCTCTGGAGCCTCATCAAGCCTTTAAGTCATCAGCCTTCTCCTTATCTGCAATTTCATTGCTACTTTTCTGGAAACAACTGGCTTCATGAAGCCAAAATTTCATTTCAAGAAGAAAGCCACTTCTTCTCATCCTTCTGACATAGCCAAACATACCTGGAAAAATCACATAACAGGAGGGTGGGGTCCAAAACAAAATCATGCAGTCATCTATGTTGTCCCTGGGGTGGGGGGCTGAGCATTTCTTTGGTTTATCTGTTTTTAATGTTCTGTCAGAGTAATCATAATAGGTGTTTTAAAATATTTTCATGGGTTAAAGTTTTACTACTTTCTAATTTAAAATGCATGACTTAAAATTTCATCCCATCACACTAATTCTGGTATTATTCATTTATTTATTTTCAAACTTTAAGCTTTCTGTTTTGTATTAGGTTATAGCCAATTAACAAAGTTGTGGTAGTTTTAGGTGAGCAGTGAAGAGACTCAGCCCTACATATACATGTATCCGTTCTCCCCCGAGTCTCCCTCCAGTCCAGGCCGGCACATAACATTGAGCAGAGTTCCATGTGCTGTACAATAGGTGTTGGTTATTCATTTTGAATGTAGCAGCGTGTACAAGACCATCACACTTATTCTGAATAGAGTGGCTTTTCAACATTTTTTTTTTTTTTGCTGAAATAAACCCAAATAAGTCATGCTAGAGAACTCACTTTCTGTTTATACATATTCAACTTTTTTTTCCCCCCACCCCACTTCACACACACATAACAGGATGAAAAGTTAATATATACAGTTTGGAATTTTTAGAAGGGATGTGCATGTGTGCTAAGTTGCTTCAGTCATGTCCAACTCTGTGTGACCCAAGGACTGCAGTCTGCCTGGTTCCTCTGTCCACGGGATTCTCCAGGTAAGAAGACTGGGGTGGGTTGCTATACCCTCTTCCAGGGGATCTTCCCAGCTCAGGGATCGAACCATGTGTCTTCTATCTCCTGTGTTGGCAAATGGGTTCTTCACCACTAGTGCCACCTGGGAAGTCCAGAAGGGATAATGACATGCAATCCAAATTTTTATTTTCCTTTAGATTAATATCTTCAAAGACATTCTTTTTTACTTCTCATATTACAAGTAATCACATTTGATATCCTAGGCCTTTATCTCCATCTTTACAGAGAAAATATTGACATATTTAATTCACATTTAATTTAATTTAAAGCCAGCCAGTGAGAAAGCTGTCAAAGCAAAAACTGCTTTTCTGATAAGCTTGATGCCTAATGCACACAAAATCCAGATATACCACCACCCTCCTAACTTATAATCATTTGTCAAAACTAATTTCTTTATCACTTTCATCACACCTTTAAATAATTTGGATAAATTTCATTCCAGTTGTGATAATAGGGCATTTGAAAACTTCGTGTATAGTGTCTTCACCACCACAACAATATAAACATTGGCACAATAAATTCTACAGAAAAACCATGGCTCATTTTGTAATTATCATGTACTAAAACTAAGTACCTTACATATTATCAATTCCCTTCATCCTATGACAAGCCAATTCAAAGAATACCATTATTATCTACTTTTTACAGTTGAAAAACTTGGGTTAGGTTAGTTAACCAAGTTCGCACAGCTTGAGCTCACACTTTTAACCACGAAACTTTATATCTAATCTTGTTCAGCATCATATTGTTAAATGTATCATATGATCCTACATGTAAATCAGTGTGAAAACCTAATATTGAAAAGCAAGCATACTGTAACAGTACCAACCTAATACCCGTTGGTCGAACTCAGATGATTGCTGCAAAAATGGACCAGTACACAGAATCTGAATATTGTATTCACAGGGTCAGTCTAAATAATTGAGCACATACATGTGAAGTGCAAGTGACAGCTGCTCAGTCATATCCAACTCTTTGCGACC
Source organism: Ovis canadensis (assembly GCF_042477335.2). NCBI lineage: Eukaryota > Metazoa > Chordata > Mammalia > Artiodactyla > Bovidae > Ovis > Ovis canadensis. The sequence goes on along the minus strand of NC_091250.1, from coordinate 106,093,231 downwards.
GCATGGACTATATATATAGCCTGTCAGGCTCCTCTGTCCATGGAATTCTCCAGGCAAGAATACCGGAATGGGTTGCCATTGCCTTCTCCAGAAGATATCCTGACACAAGGATTGAACCCAGGTCTCCTGCATTGCAGGGAGATTCTTTTCCAACATATATAGGTAAACAATTATATCAGTCAAGATATCAATTATTAACATTACTATCTGCTCCGTTTATCAGAAGCTTTTGATTTCTAACTGAGACTGAGAAGTTAGCTATGAATGAATATTTTTTCCTGCTGGTTAAGAATATATGTTTTAAAATGTGTATTTATATCTGGTACCTCATCCATAAGCCTTAGTATTTTAGTTTAAAATTTTGAATTCATTTAGAGTAAATGGATTTTATTCATCAAAGTCATAATAGAATTTCCATTTCTATTCTCTTTACTGATCGGTGACTTAGTGTGCTGAGTTTGGAGACTGAAGCTTTCATTTCAAGGCCCAACTTTACTACTTATGGTGGTTTGACCTTAGGCAAACAACTGAAGTTTTGTGAGTTTCACTTTTCTCATTTGCAGGTGAAGATAATAATACTTTCCCTGCCAACTCCACAGGGCAGGTAGAAGGGTCAGGTGAGATAACATGTATGAAAGTACTCCTGATACTATAGTATAATTCGAAGTGTTAGTCACCTAACGTCTGATTTCTCACACGAAGGCAATAAAGTTCGCCCCAAGGAACAATGTAATAAAATTCATGACTGTGTTAACATTCCTCAACTAATCTAACAATAAAACATGCTAAAAATAGTAATTTGAAAATAGTTTTACTTCTGATTTTAATCATGCCAATTTGGTGGAATGAATTTGCTTTGTCCTGGAAGACTAGAATTAGTTCAGTACTAAAAGGAGATTCAGGGCACATGACTGAAGTTTTCTTTCAGAGATTCCTTTATCTACATAAAAGAGAGCCCTAAAGAAAATATATTTCTTGGTCTATAAAATAATACATTCTTTTGTTATTGCTCGTGTGTACCCACTCACTTCAGTCATGTCCAACTCTTTGTGACCCTACAGACTATAGCCCGCCAGGCTCCTCTGTCCATGGGATTCTCTAGGCAAGAATACTGGAGTGGGTTGTCATGCTCTCCTCCAAGGGATCTTCCTGACCCAGGGAGTGAACCCACATTTCCTGCATTGCAAGCAGATTCTTTACCCACTGAACTACCAGGGAAGCCCTTTGTTACTGCTAATGCTACATAAATGTAAACCATCTAAGTACTGAGTTGACCAAAAAGTTCATTTGAATTTTTACATACAGCATTAACAGAAAAACCCAAATGAACTTTTTGGCTAACCCAATATTTAGATGTACACTTGGAAAGTTTTTATTTTTGAAAGGAAAACTTTTATGGAAATTCATGTATTCTTGTTAAGCATGTGAGTTGTTTCACCTTCCGAGTTCAACTATTGCCACGAACAGGACATGGGATACCATTGTCCCCTTCTTTTGAAACATCTTGGTGAAGAGGAAATCGGCTATGGTCAATGAAAAGATGACTAAAACAGTATTAAATGATACACTTAAAAATATAGCTTCTGTACCTCTTACTCTTTACCAGAGAGCATAGTCTTCTCTGCGTCACAGTCACCTTCCTAGCAACAAAACTGGGAATTATAGCCCCAAATGAGATGGATATTATTCCATGATTTTGAGTAATAACAGTAAACACAGGCTTTAGAAATCAGATAGTTTGACAAATGTCAACATATGTTATTTAGTCACTTTTGTTTTAGTGATAATAGAAGAAATAGTTCTATTCTAGGTAAGAATTATTGCATGATTTTGATTAAAGTTTTAAGTAAAAACACATCTCATTAGGACTTTTAAGGTTTGCTAACAATGAGAACCAAGACTTCATCTCTCTAATTTACAGTGCCTTCTCTAACACATTTCTGAAGATCAAATGAGATTTCATTTGTTCATTTACTGGACATTGAGCACCTACTGTAATCAACAAAGTGGGCTGGACACTGCGGCAGATTCAGTAGTATTTAGAATAGCCTCAGCTTTTATGAACTTAAAATCTAATAAGTAGAGCAAAGCTACCAATCCCCAAAACAGTAAAAACAAATTGAAAGTGTTAAGAGCTGTGAAGAGGCTAAAACAACATGATACGAAGTTCGTGTCATGAGAAAATGCTTTGAAACTGTAAAATGCTTCACAGATAGTATCAGAATAGCTCAAGAAATGGAGAAACTGAAGGAAGAATTTGATGATTTGTTCCTATAAACATTTCCCTTCCCCCTTATTTACCTTGTTTAATAAAAGAAGATAGGAATCAATTGCCTAATACAGTGTCTTGCAAACTCTATATGCTCTGTAAATACTTGTTGAATAAATGAATGTTTAACAATCTTCTTCTCAGTGATATTTAAAGGAATATCTGGTAAAAATTATTTTAGTTTGAAACACAAAATCACTATGTAGATTATTCTTAATTAATAATTAGAACAATAATGCTATTTTAGAATCCATTTTAATCATGTGTATTTTATGACTTTTTCAGATAAAAGATCCCATTCTTAGATTATTGTGTGAAATTTGGGTGCAATATAAAAAGCAGAAAATGTATTGCTTTGGGCGCCAGAGCATCCAGCCAGAATCCTTGTTCTGACACCCACTAACTCTAGGAAAGCTACCATTTTGAACCTGAGGTTTTTGATTGTGAGGTCATAAATCATAACATATGAAGTTAAGACCAAGTCTAGCTTTAACATATTCATGCCTCAACACAGGAGATATATGGAAGACATTTAAAATGTGTAAAATGTACTTAAGTTATAGTGGGTTATCACCATGTTTAAATAGATATTTGCATATTTTTGAATTGATAAATTGTGCTTGAATCTATAAGAATGGCAAAATTTTTAAAATATGTCAAGATATTCTAATTTAGGTAAAAGGACTAGCTTGGCGCCTGCCCCCTACCCTCACCACACATATCCTTTGGGCTATTTTGGAATTGATCTACAATTAGTTCTAATAGTTGAGGCTAATTGAGTGGCGGCATGATAATTAAGTGAACTGGAGTGGTTCTGGATAATCAAAGGAGAAGCTCTCAGTTATTTAAGGACGCATCCATCTTTCTATTGTGCTTTAAACTTTGTTCCATGAACGACAAGAACAGCCTGGTCCATCACTTGTCAAAGCAGTACATTCCAGAAGTTTTATTAATGATAAGTCTTAGGGAATTAATAATGCATCAAATGTGTTACACACTAATCATAAGACTGTAGTCAAAACAGTCTTTTAAGCAACATGTTCATGACAGTGATGGAATCAGACTTTCTAAAGGTAGCTGTGTCTGTATAGATTTATTCTTTATCCTGGAAAATAGCCCCTTGCTCACCCTCCTTTACTTTCAGCTTGTTGATTTTTAGCCTTTTCTAATTCTTTTTAAATATCACTTCCTGAGCAGGCACACTGATTTCGGATGTATAAAACTCCTCTCTGACTATAGGTCTTCCTGTGCCTGTCCATATTAGCCTTTACTGCCCAAGTTTACACTCCCAGGACACTAATGTCTAAGCAGGCATGGACCCATCTGTCTTATTCACTACTATGTCTGCACCACGCAGAAGATGGCCTAGCATTTGGCTCACAAACACCTGCCGTATGACTAACACATATATCCAGCATTTTGGAAAGTGCCACAAGTCACTCAAAATGCCTGGCCCCTAGGCAACCTATGCTGTATGTTTTGTATTACAAGATGGTATATAAAATGAAAACATTAAGTGTCTTATAGTGTTAACAGATTAAAGAATAAAGCCCCCAGTATGTACTGAAATTGTTTCAGGGTGAATAATGTGCAAGTTCTTGAAGCCCTGCTCCATTTTATTTTGTTTTGCTCTGTCATTTCCAAAGAACTTCTACCATTGGAGAGGGTGGTTGCATCAGCATGGTTCCCATTAGTGGACTGAGACCGTTCAGTTCAGTTCAGTTCGGTCACTCATTTGTGTCTGACTCTTTGCGACCCCATGAACCGCAGCACCCCAGGACTCCCTGTCCATCACCAGCTCCTGGAGTTTACCCACACTCATGTCCATTGAGTCAGTGATGCCATCCAACTATCTCATCCTCTGTTGTCCCTTTCTCCTCCTGCCTCCAATCTTTCCCAGCATCAGCATCTTTTCAAATGAGTCAGCTCCTCTCATGAGGTGGCCAAAGTATTGGAGTTTCAGCTTCAACATCAGTCCTTCCAATGGACACCCAGGACTGATCTCCTTTAGGATGGACTAGTTAGATTTCCTAGCAGTCCAAGGGACTGTCGAGAGTCTTCTCCAACACCACAGTTCAAAAGCATCAATTGTTTGGCACTCAGCTTTCTTTATAGTCCAACTCTCACATCCATATATGACTACTGGAGAAACCATAGCCTTGACTAGAAGGACTTTGTTGACAAACTAATGTCTCCGCTTTTTAATATGCTGTCTAGGTTGGTCATAACTTTCCTTCCAAGGAGTAAGCATCTTTTAATTTCATGTCTGCAATCACCATCTGCAGTGATTTGGGCTGAGGCAAGTAGTAGGTAATAAGGCCTTATTTCTATTGCCTTTTTGGTTATACTTCTCACTGCCAAAAGATGGCAGTGTGATAGAGTGTGACAGCCTTCTTTCTGAGTCTGAGTGGACCTGCAGTTTGAGTGGTTGGCTGTGATCCTGAAAAGCCAACATAATTTTGCAAAAATCTCAGTTTTCTGCAGGATATATGATGTGAACATCTCATGGACAGAGGAACCCGGCAGGCTGCAGTCCATGGGGTTGGAAAGAGTCGGACACAACTGAGAGACTTTCACTCACTTCAAATTCCAAATGTCACTGCTATGCTCAATCCATCTGCTGATTCCATGTGGAGAAAGACTGCCTTTTCTTTCTGATAAGCCAAGGCATGTCTCCTAAAAACTTTAAATTTTCTTCCACAGGGAGTTAGACTATATATACTTGTCTTCCTCATTAGCTTTCCTAAAGAAAAAAAAATTTATTTACAGGAGAGTCATCATGAGTAAGACTGAGTTTTGGCATGGTGTAGAGGAGGTGAGGTTTTCCTTGGTGTCTTCTTCCTACCCTCCAAGTTTCCTTCTCCTCTTGGAGCTGCTGTTCTCAGGGGCCTCAACTAATTAGGTGTTGGGCTGTCAACCACTGTACCTTTTGCTGAAGGTTGCCTCAGGTTCTAACTAGGTCTTTTCTGCCTTCCAATAAGACTGTTACTCTAGGCTATCTCCTTGTTGGAAAGAGTCTGGTCAATGACTGTCACATGAATATTAAAGCACACTATATTGCTGGTCATCAGTTCAGTTCAGTTCAGTTCAGTTGCTTAGTCATGTCTGACTCTTTGCAACCCCATGGACTGCAGCACACCAGGCCTCCCTGTCCATCACCAACTCCCGGAGCCTACCCAAACTCATGCCCATTGAGCTGGTGATGCCGTCTAACCATCTCATCCTCTGTCGTCCCTTCTCTTCCTGCCTCAATATTTCCCAGCATCAGGGTCTTTTCCAGTGAGTCAGCTCTTCACATCAGGTGGCCAATGTATTGGAGTTTCAGCTTCAACATCAGTCCTTCCAATGAACACCCAGGACTGATCTCCTTTAGGATCGACTGGTTGGATCTCCTTGCAGTCCAAGGGACTCTCCAGAGTCTTCTCCAACACCACAGTTCAAAAGCATCAATTCTTTGGCGCTCAGCTTTCTTCACAGTCCAACTTTCACATCCGTACATGACTACTGGAAAAACCATAGCTTTGACTAAATGGACCTTTGTTGGCACTCTCTGCTTTTTAATATGCTGTCTAGATTGGTCATAACTTTTCTTCCAAAGAGCAAGAGTCTTTCAATTTCATGGCTACAGACACCATCTGCAGTGATTTTGGAGCCCCCAAAAATAAAGTCTGTCACTGTTTCCACTGTTTCCCCATCTATTTGCCATGGAGTGATGGGATCGGATGCCATGATCTTAGTTTTTGGAATGCTGAGTTTTAAGCCAAATTTTTCACTCTCCTCTTTCACTTTCATCAAGAGGCTCTTTTTTCTTCTTCACTTTTTGCCATAAGGGTGGTGTCATCTGCATATCTGAGGTTATTGATATTTGTCCCGGCAATCTTGATTCCAGCTTGTGCTTCCTCCAGCCCAGTGTTTCTCATGATACACTCTGCTGGTCATATTCACTCATTTATTCATTATCCTTCACTTATAAATGGAATGCCTGCGATGTATCAGTGACTATTATACACTTGGGTTACCCACACAGAGGCCAGGCCTTCATGGTCAAAGATGGAGAGACAGAAAATTAGGCCTTAGCAATAATCATGCTCCAGATAGATAAACTCAAGAAGCAGATCAAAAAAGACAGTTTTTGAAGGCAATGCACAGAGATCTGTGGACTAAAAGAGTATCATTTTCATCTTTGTACCCTTGTTTCATATATAATGTCTGGCCCATGGAAGACATGCAGTAGATATTTAGGCTTAAGCTTTTATTGATGAAATCCTGAGACAAGCTGGGGGGCGGGGGGGGGGGGGCATTGGTGTATGATACTTTTAGGTCTCTCACTGTTCCTACCACATCACCACAAGCTGGAAAAGAGAAATCTTTGCCTACCATGAACTGCCTCTCCCCACCATGAATGCCTCTGCCCGTGATACTAGAACTGAAACAGAAATTGTGCTTTTACGTCTTCTTTTTGAAAAATTCTTTTTAACTCACTTTTGTTGTTGTTAAAGTATAGTTGATTTACAGTGTGTTAGTTTCAGGTGTACAGCAAAGTGATTCAGTTTTACAAATATATATATATATATATATCTTTTGAGATTCATTTCCTTTATAAGTTGTTACAAAGTATTGAATTTAGTTCCCTATACTGTACAGTAGGTTCTTGTTGGTTATCTGTTTTATATATGTTGTAGTTTAGTCGCTAAGTCTTTGCTACTCTATCCATGGGATTTCCCAGGAAAGAACACTGGAATGAGTTGCCATTTCATTCTCCAGGGGGATCTTCCCAACTCTGACATTTAACTCATATCTTCTGCATTGACAGACAGATTCTTTACCACAGAACCACCTACAAAGCCCACTTTTATATAGAGTTCTGTGTATATGTTAATCCCTAACTTTTAATTTATCCCTCCCCCACCCTTCCACTTTGGTAGCCATTTTTGCTTCTTCTTAATGTTGGTTCTCAGTTGGAGAAGGAAGAAAGACTTGTTAGACAATAAGGCAGTAAAATGGAGATTGGAATATGTTCCCAAAGTTCACCTCTGGTCTAACTATTAATGTCATTAAAAAAGCCACTGGGCCATGGGAGGGGCTGTGCAGCCACTGGGCCCGACAGTGCCTAGCAGAGAATAGAGCTCATTTGTTTGTCTTCACTAATAAATATGACTCAGGCATGCACACCAGCAAGAGTTCATTTCCTTAAAAACTGGTTACGTTTTTGTCTAATGTATGCCCCCCAGACGTTTTGGTTTACATCCAAGGCATCACCTAAGCAGTGTAAACACTTAAGTTCTGTCTTTATGGATCATTGAATCAATATCGTGAGGATTTACTTTACATATTATCTTTCCTGTTTTATAATAACCACTGTCAGTGGCATGGGTGATTTATCTATAAATGACCTGTGATCCAGTTCATAGCATCCTCTTGACTTTTCTCAAGAGGTGATTTCTCACAAGGATAAAACAAATATATCAGCAAGATCCTCTCTCCTCCTTACTGTTTTGAATTGAGGCACAACAGGTCCATCAGGAAACAACTCAGCACAAGCAAAGAGGAAAATCACCCAAGGGATGGAGGCTCCGTTGCTGTGACTTCACGCCTGGAAACTGAGGACGAGCCAGTTGATCCGGCACAGTGGGGCGTGTGTCGGTTGAAGTTCCCAGGGAACAATGGCCTTTACTGTGCAGGCTGCCACGTGGGAACCACATTTGTTTATGTTTTCCTTTGTGTCATGTTGGGGGATAATGTATGGTTGCTTTTTCTTTATTTGAATGCCACAAGGGCAGCAGGGACCTCCAGCTTCCTGGTCCCCAAGACAAGCCTGTTATTTTCAGAAATTAGGAAATCCAGCGACCTGTTTGAGGTTCTGTTTTTGTGATAGTACCCTTTTCACCTCCAAGGACAGGAGAAGCAGGTTTTCCTGTGGAAGAAGTCTGAGCTCAGGAAGTTCCCAGACAATCATTTGCTGTCTCTCCATGGAAGGGGGAGGAGGAATGAAGTCAGGCAAAGGCAAATGGGATGACAGCTTCACAAAGGCAGGTAACCCCAAACCCAGGGCACCTGAAAGATTAATGAGAGTTCAAAGGCTTTGCAAACTTGTCTGCCCCAAAAGAGGCACATACATAATAAAACGTTTCCATCTTTAACTTACCATTTTACATAGAATTTTCTCATCACCTAGTCTTTTAATACCATAAAAGTTTTGAGACAAAAAAAGGAAAAGAGGATTCTTATTAAATTTAATTTACATGTGCGTTAAATTGCTAAGATTAGCCAGACATGAGGGGCTTCCTTCATAGTTCAGTCAGTAAAGAGTCTGCCTGCAATGCCGGAGACCTGGGTTTGATTCCTGGATCGGGAAGAGCCCCTGGAGAAGGAGATAGCAATCCACTCCAATATTCTTGCCTGGAAAATCCCACAGACAGAGGAGCCTGGCGGGCTACAGCCCATGGGGTTGCAAGAGTCGGACGCGACTTAGGGACTAAATCACCACCGCCAGCAGCCAGACTTGGGAAAAACAGCTGCCTCTTATAACTTCTGATCTCAAGCCATCTCTTCTATCAATTCAGCAAATGTACTCATCCTTGTCAGATGATGGTACCTGACTTTTTTCCTCTTTATGAAACTGAGAGAATTTGATAAATAATGATGGAAGATAAATTTGATTTTAGAACATAACTGTATAGGGGATATTTGTTCAAACATTCAGTTTGTCAGAGTTTCCTAGCCATTACCTTGTAAGCTTGACACAGTTTTAACACAAAAAAGACTCCCAGGCAAGATTGTTAGCAATATAATTGATGTGTCTCTTGGATTTTATGTAACTGTGAATACTGCAAAAATGTAATATGAAAGACATGTGCTTTTTTCATATTCAGGTCTTATTTATGCTTATAAATGTAAGGGAGCATCCTAGCTATTGAGGATAAGTGGAAAGAGAATGGGTTATATAGTTCTGATTGTCTAATTAAAGGAAGCTGATTGATCTCAACATGAGAAACTGTTTGCCTTGATTTGACATGAAATCTCTAATGAAGTGTATTTCCCATTTATGGTCATAGCTCCTCAACCATAAACACATATAGTCCCCTGATCCTCCCCTTTTTATATGGGAGGTCACAAAAGAAGCATAAATCCCTGTTAAAACTGCAATTAGCTCAAGCTAAGAGAGCCCAGAACATTATTAAATTACAGAGGAAAATACAGACTCAATGGCTGATGGGGTACAAATTGTTCAACACTGTGGCAGTGGTAGGGAGGACTCAGCTGCTCTCTGCACTCCTCCCACATGTCTCAGCCTCCTTATAAGTTAATAATGTGTGCTTCCAACCATGCTTTTAACTATCTGCATTCTCTTTAGTTTCTGTGACTGGAAGCGAAGGACTTCAAGGGAGAGGAAGTGCATGATGGGTGAAGCCTGGCTCCCTGAGTCGTTGTTGCAAGGAAAGCTGTGCAGAAGCGTTGCCTAGCCCCCATTGGACTATGACATGAGCAGGACACAAACTAGGCTATGTTAAGTGGTTGAGATTAAAGGTTTGAAATTGGAACGGATTTTGCCACTAGATATCAGAAAACTAGTTCTAGCACTCTTTTAAAATAATAAAAGTGTTGCTAGTGTTATAACACTAGCAATTTTTTTCAGTGCTAGTGTTACAATAATTTGACATTTTGGAGATTTTAAATGGTGAACTATATTGGTATATAGTCAATCTTGTCATTATATTAGCAATAAAACTGTAAAACATTAGATTTAGAAATTTTAATGGGTTTAGTTGATACGTGTTGGCAGTGTGGGTCTTTCAGGGTGGCTTTGTCCAGAGCTCTTTATTTAACTTAGGTTTAACTAGAATCCCCATTGTGACATTACATGGTTTTACTGTATATGAAAATTTTTCTTTTAGTTTTTTATTTTTTTAATTTTAAAATCTTTAATTCTTACATGTGTTCCCAAACATGAACCCCCCTCCCAGCTCCCTCCCCATAACATGTATATGAAAATTTTAAATGAGAATCTTTAGTTTCTTAGTAAAAGGAGAGAAAAAAGTTGTTCCATGAGAAGGATAGTCTCAACATGAAATGGCCAAAGAGAATAAAGAATAAATAATTGTAAAGGACATTGTGACCAATAAAACTCTTTCTTTTAGAACAGTATCAAGATCAAATCAAGGAAAATGTGCATGTGTGTTCTAACTTGCTTCAGTTGTGTCTGAATCTGTGTGACTCTATAGACAGTAGCCCACCAAGCTCCTTGGTCCATGGGATTCTACAGGCAAGAATACTTCAGTAGGTTGCCATTCTTCCTCCAGGGGATCTTCCCGACCCAGGCATTGAACCCACATCTCTTGTGTCTCCTGCAGAGGCAGCTGGGTTCTTTACCACAGGCACCACCTCATTTTAAACCTTCACAATGTCTGCCCAGTTCAGTTCAGTTCAGTCGCTCAGTCGTGTCCGACTCTTTGCGACCCATGAATTGCAGCACGCCAGGCCTCCCTGTCCATCACCATCTTCCACAGTTCACTCAGACTCACGTCCATAGAGTCAGTGATGCCATCCAGCCATCTCATCCTCTGTCGTCCCCTTCTCCTCCTGCCCCCAATGCCTCCCAGCATCACAGTCTTTTCCAATGAGTCAACTCTTCGCATGAGGTGGCCAAAGTACTGGAGTTTCAGCTTTAGCATCATTCCTTCCAAAGAAGTCCCAGGGCTGCCCAGTAGGATTTCAGAATTGTTATGGACCAGTGACTGAAGGAGATCACCCCTTAGTCCTCCTTTCTGAATCAGAATGTTTATTGTAGATGTTGCGCCCTCCTGAGTGTGGAAGTGCTTATGCTGGAGGAGACAGATGACTTCACAGTTTACTCAGCCTATGAGGAGTCATATTTGTAAAACATGGAAGGATTGATTTGCATAAATTATCTAGCTTATGCTCAATGTGGTAACTATTAGGACTTTGGTTTTCTCCCTTGGAAGGGTTAAGCGTATTTGGATTCCAGAAGAGCAGACTGTAACAGACTGTCAGTGTTCACCAGTATTTCACGGGCCTTCTCTATTTCCTAGCTTTTATTGTGCTTGGGTTAGGGTAAGGTGGCTGATTCTGGCTAGTGAATTGTGAATGTAAATGAAGTGTGTCACTTTGGATGAACATAGTTGAAATTAGGGCAGTCTTCTGTAGTTGCCAATGAAATAACCCCAAAATGATTGAGATGAAAGATGGGAGCTCCTGGCGAAGTAGAGGATTGTGCAATAAAATTGCCTGACGTATCTGGAACTGTGGCATAAGCAAGACATAAACTTTTGTTGTGTTACTTCACTGAAGCTCTAAAGTATGACTCTCGAAAGTTGACTTTAATAATCTGACTAATAAAACATTATAATCACCGCTGATGTTCTAAAACTCACAGAAAATGTTAATTTCCTTTTACGGAAAACCCCTATAGCAACCAACACTTATTCCATCATGTATCTTTTGAGCCAGTCACATGCCAGACACAAAGAAATTAAGGCATGTTCTTTTCTCTACTCTCCGAAATTTCACACTCCAGTTCTCTCACATGCTTTCCTAAAAGATAAACTGTGACTAAATTTCAATTCAGGATTTGAGGTAGCACCTACTAGCTTCTAGGAAGGCTGTTAGTGACTCTGAATAAGAAAATACTGGATACTCCATCTTTTCTGAATAAAGACATAACCTGAAAGAGATCATCACTGAATGCAGCCTACCAAAACACAAAGTTTAGTTTGCGTATCACCTACTGTGTCTGAACTACCACCCCTCCTGTCTGGGTTAGGGGTTTCTGTATGTACTCTGATAGGAGCCTGTGCACTCTCTCTCATAACACTTTTCATACAATATTGTGATTCTCAGTACTTGCCCTATTTCTCACTAAATTAAGTTAATTCTATTAAGGCCACAATATTGTATGTTTCATTTACCATGTTAAACTCTAGTACTTTTGCTATTATTTACTATTTCTTGGAAGGAATGATGCTAAAGCTGACACTCTAGTACTTTGACCACCTCATGCAAAGAGTTGACTCATTGGAAAAGACTCTGATGCTGGGAAGGACTGGGGGCAGGAGGAGAAGGGGACGACAGAGGATGAGATGGCTGGATGGCATCACCGGCTCAATGGACGTGAGTCTGAGTGAACTCCGGGAGTTGGTGGACAGGGAGGCCTGGTGTGCTGCGATTCATGGGGTCACAAAGAGTCAGACACAACTGAGTGACTGAACTGAACTGAACTGACTGAGAGTATACTTCTCATGTGTTATTTTTTTCCTTTTCTCTAATTTATTGAAGATCCTTTCTATATACTCACAGAGAAGATGAATTTAATGGTGAACATCTTTGTACCCTGAGTGGGAGGTACCCATGGGAAATCAAATGGAGAAGGATAAGTAATTGGGTAGATGGTTTGGAACTTTAGGAGAGAAATCTGGGGTGGAGACATGGGGCAGCATAGAAGTGCTTTCTAAAGTCATGAATATGCGTGAGACCAACTAGAACGAGAGGGTAGATTAAGAAAAGGAGGACATTGGAAATGGAACTCCAGGAGGAGAGAGGAGGAAAAATATTGATGAAATTCTTCGAGATAGCACTCAGAGAAGTGAAAGGACAGCTTCAAGAGTGAGGAACCATGAAAACTAAAGGAGACATTTTCAAAAGGAGAGAGATTCAAACGTTGCATAGATTCAAGCAAGATAAAAAGAGAATAGCTTGTACTGATTTGAAGCATGAAGACATCATGAATGAGTTTCATTAGAGTTGTTTTAGGGCAGCAGTGGGTCTGGAAGCCAGGCTTCTGTAGGTAAAAAGACAAATGAGTGATGAGGTAACAGATGAGTTCCAGAAATTTGAAAGTGAGGAAAACCAGAGAGCTAACTCTTCTTACACATCCTTTAAGACAATCAGATGCCTCCTTCTGAAAGCTTTCTCAGATTCTGTCACCACACTTTGCTTTCTATCACATACACTACACATTTGCTCTTATGCAAACCTCCATATCATCCTTGATTACACAGTCTATTGTAATTGACTGATTATTTTATTTTTTCCAGTAAATCAATTGTCTTAAACTTCTTGGGGTTTCTGACATTTTTTTAGATTCTTCTGACATCTAAAATCTATCTTTGCTGAGAAGTTCACACATGTACACCCAGAAAAATTTGCGCATAAAATTTCAACAAGCTAAATGGAACCCTGAAAGCTCATACAGATTAAAAAGTTCCCAGGTTAAGAAGCCTTACACTATACCTTAAATGTTTTATGATAGAGATCGTGTATTATTTGTTTTGTATCCTCTGTGACCGACACACTGCATAACAGGAACTCAAAGCTTGATGAATGGATGAATGGAAGGATGGATACATTAACTGCAAAGCAGAAATAAAGAGGTGTGAGCATCTAACACCGACTGAAAGAAATAGGAATCCTTTGCTGCACAGATTTGAAGGAGGAGATTTCCAGGATGATCAAGTGAGGAGGGATACTTCTTACAGAAAGAACATTAGTTGAAAAGACCCACCAGATTATTTAGAGGCCAGGTAATCTAACTTGAATGAAGTATAAGAAGCACTGAGGAGGTATCAAAAGATAAGGAAGGTAAGTGACTGGTCATCCCTCACACTTTTAACTAGGCCTGAATAGAGGCTATTTTTAAGGATATCATACCTTCTTTGAAACTTTTCTAGAAAAATCTCAGCCTTTATTATCTAAATATCTGCCTTCATATCACATCAAAATCCCTTTTTCAAAAAAAAAAATTGGAGGACAATTGCTTTACAATGTAGGGTTGGTTTCTGCCATACAACAATACAAGTCAGCCATGAGTAGATATATGCCTATCTCCTCTGTCTCCTCTGCCTCTTAAACCTCATTCCCACCCCCACCCCAGCACCCCAGGCATCTGGGTCTTCAGGGTGCCTAGCTGGCTCTCTGTGTTATATGGTAACTTCCCCCTCTCTATCTGTCTCACACATGGTAGGGTGTATATGTCAGTGCTGCCCTCTCAATTTGTCCCACGCCCTCCTTCAGCCCCACTGTGTCCACAAGAGCATCCTCTGCATCTGCGTCTATTGCTGCCCTACAAATAGGTCCATGAGGACCATTTTTCTAGATTCTCTCTCTATATATATATGTGCTAATATATGATCTTTGTTTTCTTTATGACTTATTTCACTCTGTAACAGTTCTACATTCATCCACCTCAGTTCAACTGATTCACATTTATTCCTTTTTAAGGCTGAGTAACATTTCATTACATATACATATTTATACACAGACACACACAAATACACACATATATATGTATACATATATCTCACAACTTCTTTATCATTCAACCCAACCTAGTGAACATCTAGGTTGCTTGCATGTCCTGGCAATTGCAAATAGTGCTGCAATGAACATTGGACTACACGTGTTTTTTTGAATTATGGTTTTCTCAGAGTACTTGCCCAGTGACTAAGCACATAGCTCAGTTGGTAAAGATTCTGCCTGCAATGCAGGAGACCTGATTTGACTCCTGGGTTGGGAAGATCTGCTGGAGAAGGGATAGGCTACCCACTTCAATATTCTTGGGCTTCCCTTGTGGCTAAGCTGGTAAAGAATCCTCCTGCATTAGGGAAGCCTGGGTTTGATCCCTGGGTTGGAAATATCCCTTGGCTACCCACTCCATTATTCTGGCCTGGAGAATTCCATGGACTATATAGTCCATGGGGTAGCAAAGAGTTGGACACAACTGAGCAACTAAACTTTCACTTTCATATGCCCAGTAGTGGAATTGCTAGGTCATATGGTAACTTTATTTCCAGTTTTTTAAAAGAATCTCCATACTGTTCTCCATAATGGCTGTATCAGTTTACAATCCCACCAACAGTGCAAGAGGGTTCTCTTTTCTTCACATCCTTTCCAGCATTTATATTAATAGTTTGCAGATTTTTTGATGATGGCCATTCTGATCAGTATGAGGTGTGAAAATGGCTATACCCCAAAGCAATCTACAGATTCAGTGCAATCCTATAAAATTACCCAAGTCCTTTTGATTAATTTAATTGACCATTTAAAATAAATATATTTCTACAGGTGCAATTTTGAAAAATGAAATTAGAAAGTAGACCAATAAAGTAAAAATTTTGCTTCTAAGCTAAGCATATTACTGTCTGTATAATTTTTCTCACACATCACTATATTCTCAACCACTATCAGCAGTTCCAAAATCCATCCCAAAATACAGCCAAATAATTATGGAAATTTGATATAGTGAATTTAAACTGGTGGTCAGACCTAACAGATTAAAATATAAAAATTTCAACATTCTCCACCTATGTCATTCCCTAAGGAAAATAATTTATTGAACAGTAATATTCATTGTCTATATACCATCACCAAATTGTTGGCCTGTTTGGGGGATTTTTAATAAGTCTATGAATAATGTTGAGCTGGTGCACTGGGATGACCCAGAGGGATGGTACGGGGAGAAAGGTGGAAGGGGGGTTCAGGATGGGGAACATGTGTATATCCTTGGCAGATTCATGTTGATGTATTGCAAAACCAATACAATATTGTAATTAGCCTCTAATTAAAATAAATAAATTTATAATTAAAAAAAGAAAATGTAAATTGTGAAAAAAATAAAAGGACTCTTTGATTTAAAGGATTTGAAACACACTTATTTGGAATTCCTACCAATGAGAAGTCATCATCAACATTCAGGTGCCCTTCTTGATCTATGTTTCAAAGACTCCAAAACTCATCCAGCATTTCCAGAGCTATAATATAATTAAATATCTATTCAGTTCAGTTCAGTCACTCAGTCTTGTACGACTCTTTGCGACCCCACGGACTGCAGCATGCCTGGCTTCCCTGTCCTTCAATCTTTCCCAGCATCAAGGTCTTTTCAAATGAGTCAGTTCTTAGCATCAGGTGGCCAAAGTATTGGAGTTTCAGTTTCAGCATCAGTCCTTCCAATGAATATTCAGGACTGATTTCCTTTGGGATTGATTGGTTGGATTCTCCTTGCAGTGCAAGGGACTCTCAAGAGTCTTCTCCAACACCACAGTTCAAAAGCATCAATTCTTCAGCTCTCAGCTTTCTTTATAGTCCAGTTCTCATATCCATACATGACTACTGAAAAGCCATAGCTTTGAATAGACCGACCTTTGTCAGCAAAGTAATGTCTCTGCTTTTTAATATCCTGTTTAGGTTGGTCATAGCTTTTCTTCCAAGGAGCAAGCATCTTCTAATTTCTTGGCTGGACTCACCATGTGCAGTGATTTTGGAGCCCAAAAAATAAACAACGAGAGCATTGTTTCCAATGTTTCCCCATCTATTTGCCATGAAGTGATGCGACTTGCTGCCATGATCTTAGTTGTCCAGTTCTAACATTGCTTCTTGACCTGCCTACAGATTTCCCTGAAGGCAGGTAAGGTGGTCTGGTATTCCCAACTCTTTAAGAATTTTTCACAAAGCCCTGTCTGTCAACAGAAAATTGGATTAAAGATTTATTGAGCATGGCCCTGCCCATTAGAAAACCCAGTTACCCCTATAGTCAGTCTCCCCCATCAGAAAGCTTCCATAAGCCTCTTGTCCTTATCCCTTAGAGGGCAGACAGAATGAAAACCACAGTCACAAAAAACTAATCAAGCTGATCACATGGACCACAGTCTTGTCTAATTCAATGAAACTATGAGCCATGCCATGTAGGGTCACCCAAGACAGACGGGTCATGGTGAAAAGTTCTTACGAAACGTGGCCCACTAGAGAAGAGAATGGCAAACCACTTCAGTATTCTTGCCCTGAGAACCCCATGAACAATATGAAAAGGAAAAAATATAGGACACTGAAAGATGAATTCCCTAGGTTGGTAGATGCCCAAGATGCTACTGGAGAAGAGAGGAGAAATAACCCCAGAAAGAATGAAGAAACAGAGCCAAAGCAAAAACAATGCCCAGTGGATGTGACTGGTGATGGAACAAAAGTCCGATGCTGTAAAATATCTATTAGACTAAGCCATATAATAATAATCTCCTTTAATTATTCATGGTCCTTAATGTGCTTCTCTGTTTTTTTTTCAATCCATCTGTTCCTTATTATCATCCTGTGTGTTAAGTTCCTTCAGTCATGGCCAACTCTGTGAGTCCATGAACTGTAGCCCACCAGGCTCCTCTGTCCATGGAATTTTCCAGGCAAGAGTACTGGAATGGGTTGCCATGCCCTTCTCCAGAGGGTCTTCCTGACTCAGGGACTGAATGGGGGACTCCTGCATTGCAGGCAGATTCTTTATGATCTGAGCCACCAGAAAAGCCCCTTCTTATCATCCTAAGTAGTTATCACACTTGTTTCATAGTTGAAGAGTTACAGGGACATCTGTCTTAACATTCTACTCAAAATAACACAACTAATATAAGGCAAAATGACATTTTCTTGATTTGTGTGGTCAATTCAATTTCAATTTCAATACCTTAAAAAAATAATAATAACATTTTGCCGTTGGTAACACTGCCATTTGGTATTTAAGATAACTTCAATGACTTAAACTGATTTCTGCTCATTCATTCTGTGATTTATCATGACTGTAAATAAATTGATTAGTATTTGATAGATACAGATAATGCACATTGACAGTATACTAAGTCCTAGGACGGACTGAAAACAATATTCTTGTTTCCTAACTGTAACGTTGTATCTCTGAAATTTTAGTAGAAACTCTTGCAAAATTTCCAGGTTGAGTGTGGGCAGTGGGTGGAATTATTAACTAAAGTTCTTTGGCTCTCTTTGCTCAGTTCAGTTGGTCATAACATGATTCAGTAGAAGGCAAGAATGTGGTAGAGTTTATGTAGGCCAGTTCATTTACTTTAACCTTGCACAACTGCATCAACAATGGAAACAGAAATGATAATATCCTCCTAAAATAAAGTGAATGTTTTAGAAGAAATCAAAGCTAATGCATCATCACAATCAGGATATCAACATAAAGTTCATGGTACTTTTATGGTTGGATCATCTCAGTACCATCATCTCAAAGAACAGTACATTACTGTCATCAACCAAAAGGTCATTATCAACACTCCATTAGTCACCAGTGTGTACTGTGGTTTATCTGAAACAAATATTTAAGTAATCAGTGGCGAGAATAGCCGGGGGTAGAGGGAGGCTTTAAACTTTTCTTTTGTGTGTGTGTGTGTTGTGTGTTTTTATATTTTTTATTATTATATTTTAATTAATTTATTTTAATTAAAGGC
The DNA here is from genome assembly GCF_042477335.2 of Ovis canadensis. Classification (NCBI taxonomy): domain Eukaryota; kingdom Metazoa; phylum Chordata; class Mammalia; order Artiodactyla; family Bovidae; genus Ovis; species Ovis canadensis. The sequence continues at coordinate 106,074,727 of NC_091250.1, read as the reverse complement.
TATGTACATTACAATATTGTATTGGTTTTGCCATACAGCAACATGAATCCGCCTCGTGTGTACTCGTGTTCCCCAATCTGGACCCCCCTCCCACCTCCCTCCCCATACCGTCCCTCTGGGTCATCCCAGTGTACCAGCCCCAAGCATCGTGTATCATGCATTGAACCTGGACTAGGAATTTGTTTCACATATGACAATATACATGTTTTAATGCCATTCTCCCAAATCATCCCACCCTCACCCTCTCCCACAGAGTCCAAAAGACCATTCTATACATCTGTGTCTCTTTTGCTGTCTCGCATACAGGGTTATCGTTACCATCATTCTAAATTCCATATATATGCTTTAGTATAAAGTTTCTCTTTCTAGAGCTGATTCAGCAGTGCTAGGAAACACAAAAGTGTTGTTTAAGTGAGTCAGACAGAGTTTGAACCTTTGCAGTCTCATTTATTAAGTGATCCTAAGCAAGTTATTCAACCTCTCTGGGGTCTCAATCTCGTCATATGAACACAGGGTTGACAGTAGCATTAATACCTAGCTCAAGAAAGTGTGGTTAGATTCAAGTGAGAGAAAAAGCTCTTGCTGTAAAGCTGGCATATAGTAAGTACTTTATAGATGTAACTGAATATTAGTATTATCATTATTATTTACTTTTATTATCCCACTGAGAAAAGTTTGAGCTGGAAGGACCAAGGGAGCATTTAGTATTTTGATAAGTATCATTCCATCCCCCAGTGAACAGGGGAGTCTAGTGGAGGGAAAATATTTGAAGGTCATAGGGAAAACAACAATATCACCACATCTTTTTTTTTTTAAGGTTTCATGGTATAGCTTTGTTTGATTTGAAATTAACGCCCAGACTTACATATCTACATGAATTTTAATTGCTAAATGAATTTTAGAAGCCAAGTGTCATTATTTTGTATAGATAAAATCCTTCCTGTAATCGTTACCACATTCTATCCTCCTCTGTGCTGTGTTCTGGCCAGCTGAGCTAAGCAAGCAAGACAAAGACTTGTAGTTTATAGCTCCATCCATAGTCTATCCCATGGAATTTCACAATAGATTCTAAGGAAACGTCACAAGTAAAAATATTATGGTTGTGATATTTGTTCCGATTATGGTTGTGATATATTTCCAGTTCACCTAAGAACATATTTAGGAGGTGTGGCCCGTTCCATCAAAAAGTGTTTAAAGTTTTATTATTGATGTATTAACCAGATTATTGCTGTAGCAATATAACATAGCTATTCCATATATCTGAGTTACCATATATCTGATGGTATTATGACTAGCAAAGCTAAATTGATTATTTTGGAAAGAGTACCAGAGCTGGAATTGTTAGCTACTTGGGTTTAGAAGGCCTAATTTGTATGATTTATATGGTCTTTCATAGTCTTTAGTAAGCAATTATAAGCATAAACTAAGAATGTACCTATAGAGCACCAGGGAATATGCAATATTAGTTCATTCATCATGTGTTTCCAAGTAATTTACATTAATATAAACAGATTCAGGAGAATGTTTTCTTTATAAAAGCATCTTTTCACACCTTATTTCACATCTTTTCACATCTTTATTTGCTGCATTACATTTAAGACCTCATGGAACAATTTTTGATTGGCCCCAGTGTTTATGATTACAGGTAGTGTGATCTTCTACAGATGATGCTATGGAATGTCCACGTTAAGGATAAGATGGGATTGTCTTGCCAGAAAATGATGGTGATACATGGGAGAGGTTGAAGATGATTCTAGAAACTATTTTTCATGCATAATAAGGATTTTCTTTGAAGATTTATAATAATAGATTTTGAAAAACCATGGTCAGAGCAAATGTCTTTCTTGTTCTCTGAAAGAACAGGCCTTGAAAAGACTCTTACAGTGTATTTCTTCAGTTAGCACTCTGCTAGCCTAAAACACTCTTAAAGGGATGGTTGATGCAATTTGCAAAGCTCAGTTATGCCGATGATCAGGAGTTTTTAACCTCTTTCTGCACTTGGATACCAAGAAAATAAGTTTGCATTTTTAACTACCACGTATAGAACAATTGATGGAAAGCAAGAGAGTAAATGCCAACATGAGAGCCTGAATCCAAGTCTCTTTGGTGAATGTAAGCAATGTGCTCTGCTGTGCACAGAAAAGTTCAAGTCTTTGGTTCACTGTCACCTTGGATTTTCTCTTTGAAACAGGATTAGCAACAGATAGACATGGTCCCATTTCAAAAAGATACATAAAAGATACATATTATGCCTTGATCAGTTCAGTTCAGTTCAGTCTCTCAGTCCTGTCCGATCTTTGCAACCCCATGAATTGCAGCACGCCAAGCCTCCCTGTCCATCACCATCTCCCGGAGTTCACTCAGACTCACGTCCATCGAGTCAGTGATGCCATCCAGCCATCTCATCTTCTGTCGTCCCCTTCTCCTCCTGCCCCCCATCCCTCCCAGCATCAGAGTCTTTTCCAATAAGTCAACTCTTCGCATGAGGTGGCCAAAGTATTGGAGTTTCAGCTTTGATCAGTACAATGATGTAAATGCCAGTGTCATTTATCTGCTCTTGTGCTTTAAAATGCTTCCCCAATTATATAAATCTAAGGATCTTACTTTGTGAAACTTCATTCTTCCAGCCAAATTCTAAACTTAGTGAGTTTTCTCTTCAAGCTTAACTATAATTAAATAGAATTCCTTGAATGAGATGTTGTTTTTGGTTTATCCTTATCATATTTTATAATTATAATAGGAAATAAAATATTTTAATCTAAGATGTTTAGCCATAATCCTGTGTTGCAAACTATTTTCTTTATATATCATTCAAATCCTTGTCCACACAGAGTCACTGTGTATGTCTAATTTAGTAAATATTATTTTTTCATTTAAAAATAAATCAGAAGCTTTTTATACACTGAAGCTATGCTTTCATATTTATACTTTCAGTAGTTTAATAATATCTCACTAGGTAAAAGCTACCATAATTTCATAGTATACAGTAGCCATAGTCCTAATGCAAATGTATCATAAGTAAAAAGACCTGTGGTTTATGCCTCACAGGTGCTTAGTGTTGAGTTGAAATACTGGTGGTGTGAAAAGTCCTATTTGTACATTGTTTAGGATAAGTTAGACACTGATGGTTGAGGATATGGGTACAACATGCACAGATCTAGTTCTGTCAATACCCCTTCCCTTTATTTTCATAGAAGTAAATGCTACAAGGAAATTCAGTAACAACCACATTGCCTGGTATAGTCTATCTTTAGACTCTAAATAGATCTTGAAACAACTGTGAAAAATTACAGACTGGGCAAGACTATATTCAGGCCATTCAGGTGGGTCCTTGTGTAACAACCCATCTGTTAGGCAAAGTAATTCAACAGATGTAAGAAAACATGGTGTGTTAGGATAATGGTTGTCCAACATTTGTTAGAAATTCAAGTGTTTAAATAATTAAGGTAGGTAATATATATGGGTGGGGAGATTTTGTAGAAATTAGTACCTGGCGATACCAAGACCCTAGAAGATGCTCAGAAATCATAGTTACCTCTAAAACAGCATAATTAGAGGGAAAAAAGGGAATTAAGCATTATTTTTGGAAACAATCCTAACCATGTATTCAGGAACATAAGAAGGCCCTTGAACTCTACAAATAATAATTTCAGATGGGTTTTACCACAAGCAGTAATAATAGTGCTTAAGTTTTGGAAGGGATCCTCAGTCCAGAGATGTTACCTTGCTGATGAATCTGCGCCATCTGCCTTTGGAGTCAGGCATCTAAAGAGCATGGTCCTTTGATGGACGACCTCCACACACCGGGCAGAGTAACACTGGGCCCATAACCAAGTTAGAATCCCACAACATTTGTCATGTTCAGGCAATGGTTAATTTTTTTGTGTCAGTTTGATTGGGCTTAGAGATGTCCAGATAGCTGGTAAACATTGTTTTTGAGAATTTCTAGGAGGGTGGTGCTCCTTAGCATTTAAATCAGTAGACTGAGTAAAGGTTATTTTACCATTGTGGATGGACATCATACAATCTGTTGAGAGCCTAAATGAAACAAAAAGACAGAAGAAGGACAAATTTGATCTCTCTTTTTGAGCTGAAACAACCATCTTTTCTTGCTTTTGATGCTCCTGGTTCTCAAGCTTTTAGACTTAGACTGGGACTTACACCATTGGACCCCTAACTCTCAGGCCTTCAGATTCAGACTGAATTATGTAACAGGCTTACCTGATTTTCCAGCTTGCAGATGGTGATTATGGGACTTCTCAATCTCCACAACTGGATGAGTTAATTTTCATTATACAAATATATTTATAGTTAGCTTTACTTCCATGGAGAACCCTTAGAAATATAGATTATTTTTGTTTTTCAAAGACTGAAGTTGTAAAATCAACTTTAACTACAGTAAGTAGTTAATGGATACACAAAGTAAAAAGAAGCAAAACATAGTATCAAAAACATAAAATGTTTTGGGAGAGGAAAATGTGCTTTTAGATTACATTTGAACTTAAGTGACAGCCACTTGCATATAGCAATACATAAGCATAGAACAATGAATTGCTATATATATAGATTGATATATATGAACCTCATATAACCTCACAAACCCAAAACCTATAATACATACACAAAAAAAAACAGAAAGACAACAAACATAACACTAAATAAAATTATCAGTTATTTTTTCTGACCACAATGATAAGAAGCTGAACTCAATTACAAGAAGAAAACTGGAAAATATACCATATGAAAACTAAATAGCATGCTACCAAACAACCAATTGGTCAAAGGAAAAATCAGAGAGAAAATCAAAAGATATCTTGAGATAAACAAAAACAGAAATATGACTTTCCAAAATCTATTGTATGCAGTAGAAGCAGTTCTAAGAGAGAATACTACAGTAATTCAGACCTGCCTCAAGAACAAGAAAAATTTCAAATAAATTATCTTAATTTTTCACCTAAATGAACCAGAAAAAGAACAAAGTCAAAAGTTAGTATAAGGATGAAAATAACAAAGATCAGAGCAGAAATAAATATAATTGACACTAAAACATGGGGAAAAGAGCTAGTTCTTTGAAAATAAATACAAAATTGATAAACCTTTAGCAAGACTCATCAAGAAAAAGAGAGAGGTCTCGAATAAAACCAGAAATGAAGGAGGAGTACTTAAGAACAATACAAGAGAAAGAAACAATTCTAAGAGACTTCTATGAACATTATATGCCAACAAATTGTGCAACCTAGAAGCAATAGGTAAATTCTTAGAAACATACAATCTTCCAACACTGAATCAGGAAGAAATAGAAAATCTGAACAGACCAGTTACCAGTAATGAAATTGAATCAGTAAGCAAGAGATTTCCAACAAACAAAAATTCAGGACCAGATAGATTCCCAGGTGAATGCTATCAAATATTTAAAGAAGAGATAATACATAGCCTCTCAAACTATTCAAAAAAGATTAAAGAGGAAAGGGATGCTTAAATCATTGTATGGACCAGCATTATTACCCTGATACCAGAACTGAACAAAGACTCTACAGAAAAAAGTTACAGGTCAGTATTCCTGATGAATACAGAAGCAAAAATCCTCAACAAAATATTAGTAAACCAAATTCAACAATATATTGGAAGGGTTATATACCATAATCAAATGGGACTTATTCTAGGGGTACAAGAATGATTTAGTATCCAGAGATCAACCAACATAATCCACCACACTAACAAAACAAAGAATAAAAATCACAAGATTCTATCAATAGATCTGGGAAAAGCATTTGACAAAATTCGACATCCATTTATGGTAAAACTCTCAACAAAGTGGGTACAGAGTGTTCATATCTCAGCCTACATTATATTGAACAGTGAAAAGCTGAAAGCATTTCTTCTAAGGTCAGGAACAAGACAAGGATGCCCACTTTTGGCACTTTTATTCAACATAATATTATTAATAAACATCTTACAATGTATTCAGTACATTGTTGATTCTTTGATATTTACTGTAATTGGCTTTATAACTGACAATATGGTCAACTGTTAAACATTAGCAGTATGTTTTTGAGAAGAATAATTTCTGGTTTTAGAATTTGCTTTATTTCCATCAGATTGAGGTTGGTATTGAGGAAGGGATCCCATGAAGATTAGAAAGAACTGTCCTAACAGGCTGCTCATTTCTTATTCCAAGTGGATAGCCATGACTTGGGTATGTTACGGATTAATATTTATTCCCTATTGGTTTCCATGAGGAAGGATTTGCCTAAACACAGGTGGCTAGTTGTCTTACCCTTTGTTCCTCCCCAAGAAAGTGGACTGAGTTACCTGCTTGTTGAACGACAGCTCGAACACTAGGTCACATTGTAGAATACCATTCAACTTTATCAGCGTATTAGTTTATCTGTGGCAACAAACAGCGCCAATACCATCAGTGGATAACAGCCACAGATATTTATTTCTTGCTCATGTTACATAGGAGCTGGAGGCCAGGTGGGCCTTTGCTCAGTCCTGCTGGGTTTGAGCCTGGCTATAGCTTAACTCAACCTAGCTTGGTTCCATATGTCTTCCAGGTTCAGAGATCCAGGCACTTGTTGTATCCCTTATCTGAGGCATGCTACTCCAATAGGTGAGGGCAAACTGCACACATCCAAATTGAAGCTTCTACTAAAAAATGACTCATGTCACATCTTACATCCCATCAGCCAAAGAATACTCCAGGTCCCAGCCCAAAGTCAATAAGGGAGGAACATATGCTCTTCCCAAACGATGCAACAACAACTCACATGACAATGAGTGGGAACATATAACTCTGTCATTGAAAAGAAGCAAGTAGTTGAGAAATTATACTTCAATCTTCCACAATCACCTATAAAGAAAATATTTTTCTTTCCATCTTCCAGAATACCAAGTCCATCAGCTAAATATAATGGAGAACACAAGGGTCATTTATGGAATCGTCTAAAAACCAAAAAGAAACAAAGCAACACAAAGAAAAAAACCCCAAACCACAACCAAGCCAATTCTCATTAACATTTCTCAGATCTCCTATTTTTTGTGAGCATTATAGATGTAAAAACGTATACAATTTTTATTTAATTTAAATGTTTTGATTACTAGTGAGGCTAGATATAGTTTCAAGTGTTTATTAGCTACTTGATTCTCCATTCTGCCGTCATATCTTTTGCCTACTAGATTTGTTTCTTCTGCTTACTGATTTGTGAAAGTGAGTTATTCAGTTGTGTCGGACTCTTTGACCCCATGGGCTGTAACACACCAGGCACCTCTGTCCATGGAATTCTCCAGGCCAGAATACTGGAGTGGGGAACCATTCCCTTCTCCAGATCTTCCCAGGTCTCCCACACTGCAGGCAAATTCTTTACCAGCTGAGCTACCAGGAAGCCCATTGATTTGTGTGTGTTCCTTATACATTCTGAGCATTAACACTTTCTTGGTTAAATATGTTGCACATGATTTTTCAGACTAAGATTTTACTTTTCCCTTTTAAAAACTGATTTTTTGAAATGCAAGGTTTTTATTTTAATGTGGTATAATCAATAAATATTTCTATTTTATGCTTTTTTGTTTTTATATTCTTTATCTGCTTCCACAAGTATCACATAGTTTTAAATACTACAATTTTATAGTGGGTCTTAAAGGAAATCAGTCCTGAATATTCAAGGGGATGACAGAGGATGAGGTGGTTGGATGGCATCACCAACTTGATGGATGTGAGTTTGAGCAAGCTCAAACTCATGGAGTTGAGTGATGGACAGGTGATGGACAGGGAAGTCTGGCATGCTGCAGTCCATGGGGTCACAAAGAGTCATCCCTTTCTCTTCCAGCTTTCAATCTTGCCCAGCATCAGGGTTCAACTATCACATCCATACATGACTACTGGAAAAACCATGGCTTTGACTAGACAGAACTTTGTAATGTCTCTGCTTTTTAATATGCTGTCTAAACTCAACTTAGTTGTAACACATTTTGTTTTTAAGCCGCTAGCACTCTGTTTATGGTATTTGTTACTATGCTCATGAGTGAAACTAACTCTTAAATCTCCTTCCTCAAGAATCTCAATTTCTGATTTTTGTATCAGTACTATGTTAAAATTATTTGGAAAACATTTCCTTTTTTCTATCATATGAATTACTTTGTGTAGCTTTGTAAGTTGTAAGGTTAGCTTCTTAACTCTCAGCCCATGGTATTTTAGATTTCAGTGTCATTTGACTCTATTTAGAATTTCTTTTGTTCATGAATATTTAGAATATGTTTTCAATTGCTATATATATATATATATGACTTTATTAGTTACTTAATATATGATTATCTTAATTGCAATTTGATCACAAGATGTATTTTAAATATTGTTGATTCTTTAATATTTATTGTAACTGGCTTTATAATTAGTAACATGGTCAATTTTTAAACACTAACAATATGTATTTAAGAAGAACAATTTCTGAGTTTAGATTTCTCTTTATTCCGTTCAGATTGAGGTTGTTAATTGTGTTCTTTAAATATTATTTCCCTTCAGACACCTTTGGACTCATAACCTAACAATTACTCAGAATTTTTATACTAAAAATTGCCTAACATGTCTTCAGATTTGTTAACTTCTATTTAAAAAAAAAATACTTGCTTTGCATTTAAGGAGAAATTATTAGAATATTTATGTTTAGAAGTGTTAAAGTCTTCCTGATGAATTTTACCTCTCTCTATAATAATTCTTTTTCTCTAACTGGTTTGCCTTGTCTATTTTATCTTATCTGAATGTGTGTAATAGATATGCAATACATATTAAAAATAGTTATTTGAGCCTCAGTTTTGGGCAGTGATAAGTGTCACAATCTTAAAAATGAGGTGTGAAACTACTTTTGAGTATCTGTAAAGGAGGTAGGACTAACTGGTGTAACTCCCTTCCATACACTGAATATATAAGTTTAGGAGCTGGATAATAAGAGGGAATTTTTAAGAGAGTACTGATGTGCTATGAGTCATTCTCTTCCCTGTGAAAGGAAGGAAATATTTTTTGCCTCAACTAAATCCTAAGGAAATGGGCTTATGCCATATAGAAAGGTCAAAGACCTGTAGCTGAAGGATAAAACAAAGGCTGTGTCATCTTGGTTCTAATAGTCTTCATCCAGTTAGAGAGGATCCCTGCCTCCTCCTAATGCTTCGGATATCCAGGGTCCAGATGAGATGAATTCCCTAAGGATTCGTCCTTCTCACCATCTGACACATCTCTTGGATGTGAGACTGAGATCCCTATTAGCCCACACACTGTTTGTACTGTGCCAAAGAGGCCACTGCAGACGGCTGTGGGGTGCCCAGAAGAGCAGGTGAACAAATCTGAAAGTAAATAGATTTATCTGTAAGTTCATTGACTTATTTATAATGTGCTTTATGTATTTAACACACACTGGCCGTGTGGAGGGAGAGGCTACTGGCAAAGTAATGCAAAAGTTACTAATCCAGGCATTGAAGTCAAACGGCACTCAGTCTCAGTCCCAGATCTATCACTTCCTAGTTGCTGGGCTTGTAGGAGACTGTGTCTCAGAGTCTCCATTTCCTCACCCTGGAGCTGTAAACAGTGTCACCGTTAAATGGTACGCTGTTTAGATAAGATGCTGTAAGTGCAGAGCTAATACTGGGCTTTCAACAGAAAAAAAAGTGTTCAGAACACAATGCTGTGAAGAAAAAATTATGATAAGGAGGAGGAGGAAAAGGAGAGGATGAGGGCAACATGCTTCATGTCTTCCCACAAAATAGTATGGAGCTGGTATAAAGGGAGGAATGAAAGAGATGCTAAAGGGTTGGAAAGGAGGAGGAGAAAGGCCGTCAGGTGACTGTGCAACAGCCAACTTTCAGTCTTTGAAATGAATCACCATATGGAGGTGACATGGAGAAATATGGAGGAACGATACTTACACTTCTTTCCACTGTCATCTATTTCAGTGGATGATAAGTAGGTATCTTCCAAATCTCCCATTGACGCTAGAAACTCGATTGAGTGCATGTGCTTTGCGCCCAAGTCAGCTGTAGCTGTGAAGCCCTGCTTGTTTATCCCTTTTGTTGTTCTGTCACTAGATTATGTCTGACTCTTTGCAACCCCCATGGTCTGTAGCCCACTGGTCTCCTCTATCTGTGGGATTTCCCAGGCAAAATTAGGTAGCCATTTCCTTCTCCAGGGTATCTTCTCTACCCAGGGATCAAACCTGCTTCTCCTGTTTGGCAGGTGGATTCTTTACTGCTGAGCCACAAGGGAAGCCCACTTATTTAGCCCTAGGAAAGCTTTAGTGAAGAGTTCCTTAAGACTCTCTTGTTTGGATAGGTCAGCTAAGCATAGTCTGCTCTCCCCACACAGAACAGATGCCCCTGATGTTATTTTCTTCACTGACAAAAACTTATAATGGGTCATTTCTTCCTCTTGCCCTTCTGCTGCTTTTGAATAATTAACAGGAGAAATATTCTCACCACATTATCTTCCAGAGGAAAAATAAAAGATTCACATAAGAATCTTAGACTTTTTGCTTTTTGAGATTCCTTGCCTTACTTAAGTTAATGATTGTATTAGGATGGAACATGATACAAACCAATAATGCTATTATGTGAAGGGTGGTCATGAGTCACTTCTCTGCATAAATTTATAGATGATGAATAGGATGAAAACCACAACCCATTTTGCTGCAAGAAAATTATTCACTTATTTTGAATGTGGTAGTGTCTTCTTTGTCAGATTTTGACTAATCACATTTTGGTAATGCTGGGATGGGACAGAAGTTTTGGTTAACAATTCTTCTAGCATTTAGAAATTCCTATTAGGAAGCATATATGACAATATTTATTATTTTAAAAAAATGTGTTAGTATACTGTATTGGTGTTTTTCTTTCTGGCTTACTTCACTCTGTAAAAGATGGTAATGATGACCCTGTATGCGAGACAGCAAAAGAGACACAGATGTGTAGAGCGGACTTTTGGACTCTGAGGGAGAGGGAGAGGGTGGGATGATTTGGGAGAATGGCATTGAAACATGTATACTATCATGTAAGAAACGAATCTCCAGTCTATGTTTGATGCGGGATACAGGATGCTTGGGGCTGGTACACGGAGATGATCCAGAGAGATGATATAGGGTGGGAGGTGGGAGGGGGGGTTCATGTTTGGGAACTCATGTACACCCATGGTGGATTCATGTCAATGTATGGCAAAACCGATACAGTATTGTAAAGTAAAATAAAGTAAAAATAAAAATTTTAAAAAATAAATAAAAAATAATAAAAATTAAAAAAAAATGTGAAACTGGCCCCAAGATGGATTTGATCATAAGAGATATCAGATTTTCATGCTACTTGACCTCTGAGTGAAGCTACTGATTGTGTAATTTCTGGATCCTGGTGCAATCCTGCAGGGATCCAAAGCTGAAGAGGAGAAGGGTTGGAGCAAAGCTTAGAGACTGAAGGCAGCCATTCTTCTGGGCATGAGGAGAGAATAGATTCTGGTATATTCATTCCTTTGTTATCCAGCAGTTTTGAAATTAACCATGGGTCACACGTGGCTGTGGAACACTTGGAATGTGGCAACTCAAAATTGACATGTCCAGGAAATATGAAATACACACCAGATTGGAAAGACTCAGTATGAAAAAAGAATGTAAAAATAGTTTATCAATGATTTTTATATTGATTATATATTAAATGCTAATTTGTATATATTGAGTTAAACAAAACTTATTTTGCAAAATGATTTTACCTATTTTCTTTTTATGTGTTTTAGTGTGGCTATAAAATTTAAATTTAAAATTACTTTTATAGCTCTCATTTTTTTTTTGATTGGACAACACCACTCTAAAAGCTTGCCTCAAAGAAGATAAATGATTATTCTTCTGAAGTCATCTAATTTCATGTTTGTGCCCTTTCATGAAATGTTTATCAACATTTATGGCTTTCCAGTTAATTTCAGTCAGTTTCTCATGAAATCAGGTAAACAAAGTAGCTGAAACAGTTTAATGCATTTTCTTGCCTAAACACGAGATGTTGCGTCTGTATTCCTTCTAAAACCACGGATGATGAACAATCCACAAACACTCCATCTGGATTATATGGTCATCAACTGAATGTTCCTCATGTGGGTGTAAGAATAACCGACAAAGGAAATTCCATAGAAGTTTCCCAGTTGCCTTTTAAGGTGCCATCAATAGCAAATTTGTACTAGGTATCAAAATATACCACTTGAAGTACACAGGAAATGACCATCGATAGGTACAGAAGTTACAAATTCAGAGAACAAAATATACTATGGTTTAGTTAATTGTATGCTGAAGAAGAACACAGACATTCATTTCTGGTAAAATGAAAAAAATGATTTCACCTTAATCAAGCTGTATTCTCTCAGAACTTTTGCTTGGTGAGGATGACTGAGTATGATATCCCAGGGTAATGAAAATGCTAAGGGTTGTATAATAGTCAGTGGTTGTGAAAATGACAGCCTACAATGCAGTGATTATGGCAAGCTACTTGCATCTTTGAACCACAGGTTTTACATGTGTGAAATGAAGATAAATGCACCAGCCTCACAGGGATATTGTTGCATAAAGAGACTAGCAAAATAAATATGGGCTATTATTATTGGTGGAGCTTCCCTGGTGGCTCAGTGGTAAAAAATCTGCTTGCCAATGCAGGAGATGTGGTTTTGATCCCTGATCCCAGAAGATCCCCTGGAGATGGAAATGGCAACCCACTCCAGTATTCTTGCCTAGAGAATTTCATGGACAGAGGAGCCTGGTGGGCTACAATCTGTGGGGTTGCAAAGAGTCGGACGTGACTTAGTGACTGAACAATACCAACAACATTATTAACAGTAGAATTTTAGAGAATTACTTTTGTGAAGGCATTTCTTAGGTCCTGATTCCTATGGCAAACATTTCCAGGTGACACAAACTCTTGATTTCTGCCCTTTAAAATATCCTTTAGGGCACGCTAAACTTGTTTGAGTTGACATGTTCAGTCACTCAGTCATGTCCGATTCTTTGCGATAGCACAGACTGTAGCCAGTCAGGCTCCTCTGTCCGTGGGATTTCCCAGGCAAGAATACTAGAGTGGGTTGCCATTTCCTTCTCCAGGGGGATCTTCCTGACCCAGGGATTGAACCCGTGTCTCTTGCATTGCAGGCAGATTATTTACTGCTGAGTCACCTGGGGAGTCCTACATTGAACTTGTATTGATTCACTAATCATCAAAATGTAGAGCATTGAGACTGGTATTGAAAGAGACCTGATGCTATATCTGATTCATTTCTTACAAGGAGCCGAGAGTTTCAGGGAAGAGGAGATATTCTCATATTTAGAAATAATACAAAGTTGATTATGCTAAATATCTCAAGATAAGTTTGTATACACTGACTTGGAAGAGCTGGTTGGATCCAGGTAGAAGCGTCTATCAGAAAATGCAAGGATAAACTCCAAGCAGTGAGACATGTCATGGACTTAGAAATAGGTAACTTACCCATGTGGATGAGAACCCTGAAGTCATGTGACTAGACAGGCTCACTGCAGGTGCTAGTCTGAAAGGGAAGTCCAGTGAGGGAAAGGGAAGGAAAGAGAGGGAGGAACACAAATGGAATGGAAGACTTCTGTTTAGGAGACAAAGGAGGAAGAGCGCGAAAGGTGAGAAGAAAGAAAGTTTCAGTCGCTGCAGTTGTGTCCAACTCTGTGAGACTCCATGGACTGTAGTCTGCCAGGCTCCTCTGTCCCTGGGTTTCTCCAAGCAAGAATACTGGAGTGGGTTGCCATGCCTTGCTCCAGGGGATCTTCCCCACCCAGGGATTCAACCCACGTCTCCTGCATTGCAGCCAGATTGTTTCTCCACTGGGCCACCTGGGAAGCCCCATATAGGATGACAAAGATGCCCAAATTGACTTTATACTTCTCTGGTCTCTTTCTTGCCAGGGGCTTCCAGTTATATATTCCTAAGTGGACTCAATTCTCTTTCTCAAATTTAATCTCCATCTCTCTCGTGCTCTCTGTTTTGTGTTTTTCTCTGTCTCTCTCCTTTCCCACATTACAAATTCACTGTTCACTGACTTTCTTTTTTTCCAAAGCTGCTTCTCCTGAAACTCACTCTGGCTCTGATGGCCTCATGTCCTCAGGTGCAATCCCACATTTACTGTTCTTCCTCACCTACAGACCTTGAGCAGTGCAAAGGACCTCACCCCACACTTTTCCAAGCAGGAAGGTGAGGCACAGAAGACTGTCATTACCCTACACATAGTCCTACAACTATTTCCCTAAGTGGAGCAGAATATAACAAACTTTAAACAGAAAGGTATTCCCTGGTAGCTCAGATGGTAAAGAATCCACCTGCAATGCAGGAGATGTAGGTTTGATACCTAAGGTTGGAAAGATCACCTGAAGGAGGAAATGTCAACCCACTCCAGTATTCTTGCCTGGGAAATTCCATGGACAGAGAAGCCTGGTGGGCTATAGTCCATGGAGTCACAGGGAGTTGGACATGACCGGACAACTAACACTTTCACACTCAAAATAAAAAGAAGTTTAGCATTATTTCTCTCGTAAACTGTGGAAAATTCTGAAAGAGATGGGAATACCAGACCACCTGACCTGCCTCTTGAGAAATCTGTATGCAGGTCAGGAAGCAACAGTTAGAACTGGACATGGAACAACAGACTGGTTCCAAATAGGAAAAGGAGTGCGTCAAGGCTGTATATTGTCACCCTGCTTATTTAACTTCTATGCAGAGTACATCATGAGAAACGCTGGACTGGAAGAAACACAAGCTGGAATCAAGATTGCCGGGAGAAATATCAGTAACCTCAGATATGCAGATGACCCCACCCTTATGGCAGAAAGTGAAGAGGAACTAAAAAGCCTCTTGATGAAAGTGAAAGAGGAGAGTGAAAAAGTTGGCTTAAAGCTCAACGTTCAGAAAACGAAGATCATGGCATCTGGTCCCATCACTTCATGGGAAATAGATGGGGAAACAGTGGAAACAGTGTCAGACTTTATTTTTCTGGGATCCAAAATCACTGCAGATGGTGACTGCAGCCATGAAATTAAAAGACACTTACTCCTTGGAAGAAAAGTTATGACCAACCTAGATAGCATATTCAAAAGCAGAGACATTACTTTGCCGACTAAAGTCCGTCTAGTCAAGGCTATGGTTTTTCCTGTGGTCATGTATGGATTTGAGAGTTGGACTGTGAAGCAGGCTGAGCACTGAAGAATTGATGCTTTGGAACTGTGGTGTTGGAGAAGACTCTTGAGAGTCCCTAGAACTGCAAAGAGATCCAACCAGTCCATTCTGAAGGAGATCAGCCCTGGGATTTCTTTGGAAGAAATGATGTTAAATCTGAAACTCCAGTACTTTGGCCACCTCATGCGAAGAGTTGACTCATTGGAAAAGACTCTGATGCTGGGAGGGATTGGGGGCAGGAGGAGAAGGGGACGACAGAGGATGAGATGGCTGGATGACATCACGGACTTGATGGACGTGAGTCTGAGTGAACTCCTGGAGTTGGTGATGGACGGGGAGACCTGGCGTGCTGCGATTCATGGGGTCGCAAAGAGTCGGACATGACTGAGCCACTGAACTGAACTGACTGAATTGGAAGGATGCCTGGTGAGTATTCAACTGTATATGCCAATGAACTTGAATTTGGGGCTGGGAGGAATTTCTATTTGAAGACAGTTTGTTTTCTCAAATGGAAGAGAAATTTTTAGTGAGTAATGGAAAGTAGATGGTAAACTATGTATGTGTTAGCATTTTATGTATCCTAGGATAGTTGTTGACTTTTGCCAGTTTAAATACTAATATTGAGGTATTTTAAAAGACAGATGATACAGTATCATGAGAAAATGTTGACTTTCATGGCAAAGTTACAGGGGTGTCATATACTTAAGACTGCTCAAAAATCATAAAACCACTTGGTAACAGATTCTTATGTAATTATCAGATTCTGTTTTCTCTCTTGGTTGTCTGATTTGTAGTTATTCACTGAAATAAAAGATTTTTAAATGAAATCAAAACTGGCTGTACTTGCGTTTATTTTTTTGAAAGTTTGTTTTCTATATATTTATTCTGCTTTTTACAACAGATTTTGTACTTACTACGGAAACCCATTTTCTCTCCTTATGATTTCCTATAGTCATCACAGTTTGTTGCACAGAGTCTGGATTTTGCAGTTGGAATCTTCATAACATACAGAGAAAGAGGAACTCTTTCCCCTTTTTGAAACCCATCTCAGAGAGATTTTTCAAGGTAATGTCTATCATTGTACAATGCTTAACTGTTCTTAGGCTTAACCATTGCTTGATTTTATTCGATTGTTTTTGGCATGAAAGAATGGAAGAATCAAACAGTGAAGTACATGAAGATTACTGTTGAATTTTGAAGTCTGAATAAATTTGGTCACAAGGTTCTACCTGGAATGTTAAGCCATTTTGAGGTTGACCAAGAACATCTAAAGTATAACAATAAGGACGGTGTATTTCAAAACAGGTTTTTACTTGTTAATTCAAAAGTGATTAATGGAAAACAGATTTGTGGTGGGATTTATGGCTTTAGAATAAACTTAGGGTAATGAAACAAGGACTAAGTGATTTAAAGTCAGAACCAAATAAAAGTTAAGCCTCAGGAGACACACAGATAGGTTTTTAAGTAAATAGATTCAAAATGCTATCATGTGTCATTTATTCATTGACAATATTAAGTCTGTAATATGCATTTGTGTTAGGTTCTCCAGAGAAACAGAACCAAAGAACCATATGTATATATAAGTAATCTCATATATATAAGCAAATATTACATATCATAAATATATAGTAGGTATTGTACAATAATATATATAATATGTGCTTAGGAGATATTGATGGTCTATTACCAGACCATTGCAATAAAGTGAATATCACAAAAAAGTGAGTCACACAAATATTTCTGTTTCCCAGTGCATATAAAATTTGTGTTTCAATTCAGTTCAGTTAAGTCGCTCAGTTGTGTCTGACTCTTTGCGACCCCATGGACTGCAGCAAGCCAGGCTTCCCTGTCCATCACCGATTCCTGGAGCTTGCTCAAATTCATGTCCATTGAGTCAGTGATGCCATCCAATCATCTCAACCTCTGTCATCCCCTTCTCCTCCTGCTTTCAATCTTTCCCAGGGTCAAGGTCTTTTCCAATGAGTCAGTTCTTCACATCAGGTGGCCAAAGTATTGGAGTTTCAGCTTCAACATCAGTCCTTCCAATGAACACCCAGGACTAATTTCCTTTAGGATGTACTGGTTGAATCTGCTTGTAGTCTAAGGGACTCTCAGGAGTCTTCTCCAACACCACAGTTCAAAAGCATCAGTTCTTTAGCACTCAGCTTTCTTTATAGTCTAACTCTCACATCCATACACAACTGCTAGAAAAACCATAGCTTTGACCTTTGTTGGCAAAGTAATATCTCTGCTTTTTAATATACTGTCTAGGTTGGTCATAGCTTTTCTTCCAAGGAGCAAGTGTCTTTTAATTTCATGGCTGCAGTCACCATCTGCAGTGATTTTGGGGCCCCCAAAATAAAGTCTGTCACTGTTTCCACTGTTTCCCCATCTATTTGCCATGAAGTGATGGGACCAGATACCATGATCTAAGTTTTCTGAATGTTGAGTTTTAAGCCAACTTTTTCACTCTCCTCTTTCACTTTCATCAAGAGGCTCTTTAGCTCTTCTTTGCTTTCTGCCGTAAGGGTGGTGTCATCTGTATATCTGGAGTTATCGATATTTCTCCTGCCAATCTTGATTCCAGCTTATGCTTCACTCAGCCCGGCATTTTGCATGATCCACTCTGCATATAAGTTAAATAACCAGTTAATAATTTAATTTAAACAATTTAATTTCAATAATTTAATTTAATTTAAATAAGTTAAATAGAAATTTGTATTTACACTACACCATTAAGTGTGCAAAAGCGTTATGTCCAAAACCCATGTGCTGTGTGCTGTCACTTCCGTCGTGTTTGACTCTTTGTAACCCCATGGACCATAGCTCCTCAGGCTACCCTGTCTATGGGATTCTCCAAGCAAGAATACTGGAGTGGGTTCCCATTTCTTCCTCCAGGGGATCTTCCCAACCCAAGGGTCGAACCCATGTCTCTTGTCTCCTGCATTGGCAGGCAGGTTTTTTTCCAATGGTGCCACCTGGGAAACCAATGTACACAGCTCAATTAAAAAATAATTCACTTCTGAGACTTCCTTGGTGGTCCAGTGGTTAAGACTCTATGCTGCCAATGCAGGAGGCACGGGTTTGAACCCTGGTCAGAGAACTAAGATCCTACATGCCATTACAGCATGGCCAAAAGATTAAAATAATAATAATAATAAAAACCTTTACTGCTAAAAAAATCCTCTGAACCTTCAGTGAGATATAATAATAGCAACATGAAAGATCACTGAGCACAGATGACCGTAACAAATATAAGAATAATGAGAAAGTTTGAAATATTGCAAGACTTACCAAAATGTGACACAGGGACATGCAATGAATAAATATTGTTGGAAAAAATGGTGCTGCCGTGTAAAAATTCCTTAGATAAAATACATAAACAAGCCAGTAATCACTTGAGACGTCAAATAATTTATCCGGCAGTATATATATACCTAGTATTAAAATAAAGAGTGAATATACTGTTGTAGCCCTTTCGTCAAACCATCAGAAATAACTAAAGAGATGATAACTTATGGAACTTGATAGAAAAGGAAAGCCATATCTGAGTGTGAAATGATTATTATATCATGATAGGAAGGAACTCTTCCAAGAATACTGAATGCTTACATTTATTTTTCTTAATTAATATTCTTAAGACTGCAATATTCTTCAAATTCAGTTCAGCTTCCCTGAAAGTAAGTTCAATATAGAAAAATATTGAACCAGAATATTCTAATGCAGCAAGGTGAATAACCCAATTTAAAAAAGCAATTCACTGCATGAGATAGTGTTTGCATGAAATCCAAATTGTAGGTCTGTACCCCGGGCTTACCTGGTAGCTCAGAGGTTAAAGCGTCTGCCCACAATGCGGGAGACCCGGGTTCGATCCCTGGGTTGGGAAGATTCCCCTGGAGAAAGAAATGGCAACCCACTCCAGTATTCTTGTCTGGAGAATCCCATGGACAGAGGAGCCTGGTGGGCTACAGTCCAAAGGGTCGCAAAGAGTCGGACATGACTGAGCGACTTCACTTTCACTTTCAATTTCACAGCTATAACAGACTAACACTGTTAACAGTGTTAGTTAACAGTTAGCAGTGTTAACTGTGTTAGTTAACAGTGTTAATTAACAGTTAGCAATGTTAGTTGTTGGTTAACAGTATTAGTGAACCGAGATTAACAATTACTGCTGTAATTACTAACACTGAGAGATTCTGTATTAAAAGCATCATTTATGTTTTAAGATAATATTTAGTGTTTATCTTTGGAATTCAAAGTTAATATGTTGAAATAATACGAAATGGAATTAAGATAATTTTCCAATCTTGAACTTTTCCTTGAGGCCTACCTTTAATTATAAAGTGTATCCTCTAAATACTAGTGTATATGATAGTGCTTTTTCTTTTTAACCATTTTTATATAGCCTGTTACTTCATCCATGGACAGCTATGCTTCATAAACAAAATACGAATGTCTCTGAGACAAGGATCACAAGTGACTTTCTAATGTACAATCATTCACAAGCTGCTTGCTATGTATGACAAAAACAATGAGACTACAGAAACCCAGACCAATTTCATTTTTTATAGGTTTGAAATTAAATTATTAAAGACAAAAAAAGGTTGTGGTGATAGACTTGCTTAATGTACGGTTGCCATGAAACTTTATAAACCACAGTGTCTTAGAAGCATTACAAATGAAAGTACAATAAAACAAGGCACACTTATATATCAGTTCAGTTAAATCGCTCAGTTGCGTCTGACTCTTTGCAACCCCATGGACTGCAGCACGCTAGGCTTCTCTGTCCATCATCAGTTACAGAAGTTTGCTCAAACTCATGTCCATCGAATTGGTGATGCCATCCAACCATCTCATCCTCTGTTGTCCCCTTCTCCTCCTGCCATCAGTCTTTCCCAGGATCAGGGTCTTTCCCAATGAGTCAGTTCTTAGCATCAGGAGGCCAAAGTATTGGAGTTTCAGCTTCAGCATCAGTCCTTCCAATGAATATTCAGGATTGATTTCCTTTAAGATTGACTAGTTTGATCTCCTTGCAGTCCAAGGGACTCTCAGGAGTCTTCTCCAACACCACAGTTCAAAAGCATCAATTTTTCAGCGCTGAGCTTTCCTTATAGTCCAGCTCTTACACCCATACATGACTATTGGAAAAACCATAGCTTTGACTATATGGACCTTTGCCACAAAGTAATATCTCTGCTTTTTAATAAGCTCTATCAGTTGATCATAGTTTTTCTTCCAAGGAGCAAGCATCTTTTAATTTCATGACTACAGTCACCATCTGCAGTTATTTTGGAGCTCCCCAAAACACAAAATCTCTCACTGTTTCTATTCTTTCCCCATCTATTTACCATGAAGTGATGGAACCAGATGCCATGATCTTTGTTTTTTGAATGTTGTTTAAGCCAACTTTGTCACTCTCCTCTTTCACTTTCATCAAGAGCCTCTTTAGTTCCTCTTCGCTTTCTGGCGTAAGTGTGGTGTCATCTGCATATCTGAAGTTATTGATATTTCTCCTGGAAATCTTGACTCCAGCTTGCGCTTCATCCAGTCCAGCATTTCTCATGATGTTCTCTGCATATAAGTTAAATAAGCAGGGTGACAATATAAAGCCTTGAGTATTCCTTTCCCGATTTGGAACCAGTCTGTTGTTCCATGTCCAGTTCTAACTGCTGTTTCTTGACCTGCATACCAATTTTTAGGATGCAGGTCAGGTGGTCTGATATTCCCATCTCTTGAAGAATTTTCCACAGTTTGTTGTGATCTACTCAGTCAAAAGCTTTGGCATAGTCAATAAAGCAGAAATAGATTTTTTCAGGCATTCTCTTGTTTTTTTGATAATCCAATGGATGTTGGCAGTTTGTTCTCTGGTTCCTCTGTCTTTTCTAAATCCAGCTTAAACATCTGAAAGTTCATGGTTCACACACTGTTGAGGCCTGGCTTGGGGGATTTTGAGCATTACTTTCCTAGCCTGTGAGATGAGTGCAATTGTGTAGTAACTGAAGTAACTGCAGTAACTGAAAACTCTTTGGCATTGCCTTTCTCTGGGATTAGAATAAAAACTGACCTTTTCCAGTCCTGTGGCCACAACTGAGTCTTCCAAATTTGTTGGCATATTGAGTGGAACACTTTCACAGCATCACCTTTTAGGATTTGAAATAGTTCAACTGGAATTCCATCACCTCCACTAGCTTTGCTCATAGTGATGCTTCCTAAGGCCCACCTGATCTCACATTCCAGGATGTCTGGCTCTAGGTGAGTGATCACACCATTGTGGTTACCTGGGTCATGAAGATCTTTTTTGTATAGTTCTTCTGAGTATTCTTGCCACCTCTTCTGAATATCTTCTGCTTCTGTTAGGTCCATACCATTTATTTCCTTTATTGTGCTCATCTTTGCATGAAATATTCCCTTGTTATCTCTAATTTTTTTGAGGGGATCTCTAGTCTTTCCCATTTTATTGTTTTCCTCTAGTTCTTTGCATTGATCACTGAAGAAGTCTTTCTTATCTCTCCTTGCTATTCTTTGAAACTCTGCATTCAAATGGGTGTATCTTTCCTTTTCTTCTTTGCCATTAGTGTCTCTTTTTTTCTCAGCTATTTGTAAGACCTCCTCAGACAACCATTTTGCCTTTTTGCATTTCTATTTCTTGTAGGTGATCTTAATCACTGCCTCGTGTACAATGTCATGAACCTCTGTCCATAGTTCTTCAGGCACTCTGTCTATCAGGTCTAATGCCTTGAATCTATTTGTCACTTCCACTGTATAATTGCATCATACCTGAATGGTCTGGTGGTTTTCCCTACTTTGTTCAATTTAACTCTGAATTTGGCCATAAGGAGTTCATGATCTGAGCCACAGTCAGCTCCTGGTCTTCTTTTTGCTCACTGTGTAGAGTTACTCCATCTTTGGCTACAAAGAATATAATCAATCTGATTTCAGTATTGACCATCTGGTGATGTCTATGCTTACATATATAACATGTAAATAATCTCATATAAAAAACAAGTATTTGTATATCTTATAAAAGAAAATTCATTTTGAAGAATTGGTTCACCCAGTGATGGAGGCTGCTATGTCCATAAAAAACTGCAGAAAGAGCATGTAACATGGATAACTGTGAGCCTGGAGGGCTATGGTCAAGTACGATGTCTGAGAAAGTGACATTTCAGCTGAGGCCTGAAGAATCAAGGAGCCTGGACAGGATGTGAAGAATGGAAAGCAACAGGCTTATGGGAGGTAATTAAGGAGGGAGAGACCCTGGTAACTTTGAAGAGCTGTAAGAAGGCCAGGGAGGCTGAAGCATAGTGAGAAGGAGATGAGACGAAGCTGGGGACCACTCACATAGCGTCTGATATTGCATTATTATCCTTTCTGGGATGACAAGTAATAAAATGTAGATCCATGATCAAAAATACTAAGTACATCAGTAGCTATGGAAATAGCACTGTTGAGGGATCACTCTGTATTACACCATATTTTGGGAATTTTACAGTTCATATTTCATTTAATCTTCACAACAATCTATAAGGTAGCTATTTATTATACTGATAGGAAAGGGTTTTAACTGACAGAGAATGGGAAATTTTACATTTACCTTAGGCTTCCCTGATGGATCAGTTGGTAAAGAATCCACCTGAAATGCAGAAGACCCCAGTTCGACTCCTTGGTAGGGATGATCCGCTGGAGAAGGGATAGGCAACCCACTCCAGTATTCTTGGGCTTCCCTTGTGGCTCAGCTGGTAGAAAATCTGCCTGCAATGCTGAACACCTGGGTTCGATCCCTGGGTGAGAAGATCCCCTGAAGAAGGGAAAGACTATCTGCTCAAGTATTCTGGCCTAGAGAATTCCACGGGCTGTATAGTCCATGGAGTTGCAAAGAGTTGGACATGACTGAGCAATTTCCATTTTCACTTTCCTGGCCAATAAGTGATAAAACACTTGTTTTGGAAAGCAAGCTTTTCTAATTCCAGAGTCTGTGTTCTTACCATAGTTCTACTCTGAATATTGCTGTACACAATATTTAAGTGAACCCACTTCTACATGAATTAGCTGTAACTGTTGCATCAACATCCTTTCACAAGGCAAGTACTTTTTATTTTTTCCTTCGGCAAGGCTTACCAAAAGCTTACCAATGACTCACCAAAGGCTCCCTCTCTTCCTCACATGATGCTGTCTAGCAAACTCAAATGAGAATTCCCTTGTTTCCCATCTGGTAGAGATTTTTTGTTTGGCATTTGGGGCAGAGGATATTTAGGATCTACAGACCACACATTGCTTGTTCTTGTGCCGTTAAAACAGCTTAGATTGTTTCAGTTCAATTCAGTTCAGTCACTCAGTCGTGTCCGACTCTTTGCAACCCCATGAACTGGAGCACACCAGGCCTCCCTGTCTGTCACCAACTTTAGGTGGGAATAATTTATTCTTCCCAAGCTGGTTGAGGTTCAAAATAACATTTTGATAAATTTCCTGAATATATTGAAGACTCGAGTGTAACTGACTCTGGAATCTAGTGATATGGTCCAAGAGATAGTTTTAGAGTCCAATAGACCAAAATTAAGCTCAAGCTCTGACAATTATTAGTTGTTAATTATTAGCAAATTAACTAACCTCCCTGAATCTCTGCTTTTCATCTGTGAAATAGAGATTCTACAGATAATGCATTCAAATGTGCTCAGTCTGAATCTTTGTGATTCCAGGGACTGTAGCTTGCTAAGCTTTTCTGTTTATGGGATTTCCCAGGCAAGAATACTGGAATAGCTTGTCATTTCATCCTCCAGGGGATCTTCCCTACTCAAGGATCAAATCTGCCCCTCCTACATCTCTTGCATTGCAGGTGGATTCTTTACTGTTTGAGGCATCAGGGATAATAAATAATAATAAATAACCACCTCACCTAAGTGTTGTGAGGATTAAACGAGATAATGTACTATCCCAAGCTCAGTAAATGGTAGCCAGTCAATATCAATTCATCTTTTGGAGACACTGACTACATTATGGGTCCAAGTTTTAAGACAATCACAAAAATAGTCAACCTGAAGTACAATGCTTTGAATTATATAGCCAAATGATGCATAAAATGCTAAATAATAAAACTGAATAACACATCTAAAATACCAAAACATTTTAAAGGAGAAAAATTTTAAAATTTCAAAGCCACTTCTTCAAAAATGTCTTAATTTTGTTTATAAGCTCAGATTTAGTTCAATGCTGGAAAACATAAATTCTTCAATAAATGTTTGTGTAATGAATGGGCAAATAATAAAGGAAGGAATAGATGGATGAATACAGCCTTATTTGTTGAACAGTACAAATGTAAATTCAATGATTGTCAGAATCATGCATGCTAAGTTGCCTCAGTCATGTCTGACTCTTTGTGATCCCATGGACTATAGTCGCCAGGCTCCTCTGTCCATGGAACTCTCCAGGCAAGAATACTGGAGTGGGTTGCCATTTCCTCTCCCAGGGGAACTTCCTGACTCAGGGATTAAACCTGCATCTCTTACATCTCTTGCATTTCAGCCAAATTCTTTACCACTAGCACCACTTGGAAAACCCCGTCAGATGCACGTGTGACTCCAAACTGAGTTGAGCCAAGAGAAAGCAATGTGAACCTGCTTACTTGGAAAATGACCAGAAAGCAAGATTAAAAAATAGAACCGCCACCAGGATCAGCAAGAAAAAAAGATGAAGCCTTCCTATTCCTATCCTTCCTGACTATAGAGATATGTGTTAAGAAAATCATTGGTTCATTTCAGGTTTATGGACCTAGTTGTAACCCAAATAATCTTGCAGAAGGGACAGCTCTGCCTTCACCGGTACCTACGCCTACAACGTACACCCTCAGATTCAATTTCAAAGTTTATGTTCAGAAATAAACATTTCCAAGAGATAGGGCATTTGTTTGTCCTTCAGTTTATATATATATGCCCTCCAGTCATAGGTAGTTTTCCAGGAATTTCCAGTATAAACTTCTGTTATCCAAGCTAAGAGTTTTAAATATATATTGTTTCCCCAGAGAAATGTCATGCATTTAATTTTTGAGAGAAAACAAATCAGAGGCAAATGCTTGGCTATTTTGGAAATCACAGTAAAATGCATTAGAGATAAATTAACTAATGGAAATAAACATTGACAAAGGTGAAAATTAGAGTATGTATGATATATGTTGTCAGCAGAACTTCAATGTTCAATAAAAGTCATACATGTAAGTTGAGAGTGCTATTTACAGGCTTTTCTTCTCATGAATATTTGTATTTACAAATACTTGGGGTTCCCTGGTGGCTTAGATGGTAAAGAATCCACCTGCAATGCAGGAGACCAGGGTTAGATCCCTGGGTTGGGAAGATCCCCTGGAGGAGGGCATGGCAACCCACCCCAGTATTTGTGCCTGCAGAACCCCCATGGATGGAGGAAGCTGGCGGGCTTCAGTCCATGGAGTCACAAAGAGTCGGACATGACTGAGCAACTAAGTACAGCACACAGCGCATACAAATATGTACATATGTGTGTATGTATATATGAATGAGTGAGCGAGGGAATGAAATCGCTCAGTCGTGTCTGACTCTGCGACCCCATGGACTGTAGCCTGCCAGGCTCCTCCATCCCTGGGGTTCTCCAGGCAAGAATACTGGAGTGGGTTGCCATTTCCTTCTCCAGGAGATCTTCCTGATCCAGGGATTGAACCCGGGTCTCCGGCATTGTAGGCAGACGCTTTACCATCTGAGCCACCAGAGAAGTCATGTGTGTGTATGTGTGTGTGTGTGTGTGTATACATATATATATATGTATAGTTTACTCAAGACCCTATATGTCTATAAATGGAGGGATCCAGAAATTGACCATTAAGGGAAGAATTTATACAGAGGGCTGGGGACAAAGTTAGATTGTTTACAAAAGTTACCTTTCCATGGCTCAATAATTTTCCATTTTGTCTTTGTCAAGAAAATTATGGAAAGCAACCAATAAAAAGTTGGCTTTATGCAACACAATAAGATTGAATTATAGAGAAACTTGGCTACATTTATTAACAATGAACACAAGCTGGATTTGAGCCTTCTTCACATAACCCTTTGTTGACTTAGGTACAGTAGTTGGCATTTATCAACATGTGGGTTAACAAGGATTGTTTTTTGTTTGTATTAGTGAGGAATGTAAAGACCAAGGAAAGCAGGTAAAGAATAGTACACCAAGCACAAAAGGAAAAGAAGAGTTAAGGTTATTAATAAGTCATTTTGAAGAATGTTTTCGATAATACACACAATTTACTGGTGTACCTGTGTACATTTGTCTTTATAATTTTACAGTGTTCATCACTTGGACATTTCTAGCCTACATAACAAGTGTGAGCTCTGAAGTAGCTCTTATGAGTAGGATAATGCTATTTTTAAACAATAACAATCTGTCCCACATTAATTTCTCCATCATTCTACAATTGCTGAAACTTGTAGTTATTTTCTCCTCTTGCTATACACACACACACACACACACACACACACACACACTCTTGATGTTAATTAGATTATATATTCTTCCTGAGCAAGCATTGTGTCTTCTATTCTTCTTGCACAGAATAATTTCATTCCTCTCTCTTCTTTTAATATTTTCTACTTCATTTATAATAGATAAACATGAAATATCTGAAGATGAATGCATAAATAAACAAATGAACCAAGGAATGAATGCACAAATGTTTTTAGACTCAGTTCAGTTCAGTCACTCAGTTCAGTTCAGTCACTCAGTCGTGTCCGACTCTTTGTGACCCCACGAATTGCAGCACGCCAGGCCTCCCTGTTCATCACCAACTCCCAAAGTTCACCCAGACTCATGTCCATCGAGTCAGTGATGCCATCCAGCCATCTCATCCTCTGTCGTCCCCTTCTCCTCCTGCCTCCAATGCCTCCCAGCATCACAGTCTTTTCCAATGAGTCAACTCTTCTCATGAGGTGGCCAAAGTACTGGAGTTTCAGCTTTAGCATCATTCCTTCCAAAGAACACCCAGGACTGATCTCCTTCAGAATGGACTGGTTGGATCCCCTTGCAGTCCAAGGGACTCTCAAGAGTCTTCTCCAACACCACAATTCAAAAGCATCAATTCTTTGGTGCTCAGCTTTATTCACAGCCCAACTCTCACATCCATACATGACCACTGGAAAAACCATAGCCTTGACTACACGGACATTTGTTGGCAAAGTAATGTCTCTGCTTTTGAATATGCTATCTAGGTTGGTCATAACTTTTCTTCCAAAGAGTACGTGTCTTTTAATTTCATGGTTGCAATCACCATCTGCAGTGATTTTGGAGCCCCCAAAATTAAAGTCTGACACTGTTTCCACTATTTCCCCATCTATTTGCCATGGAATGATGGGATCGAATGGCATGATCTTAGTTTTTGGAATGTTGAGTTTTAAGCCAACTTTTTCACTCTCCTCTTTCACTTTCATAAAGAGGCTCTTTTTTTCTTCTTCACTTTCTGCCATAATGGTGGTGTCATCTGCATATCTGAAGTTACTGATATTTCTCCCGGCAATCTTGATTCCAGCTTGTGCTTCTTCCAGCCCAGCATTTCTTATGATGTACTCTGCCTATAAGTTAAATAAGCAGGGTGACAGTATACAGCCTTGATGTACTCCTTTCCCTATTTGGAACCAGTCTGTTGTTTCATGTCCAGTTTTAACTGTTGCTTCCTGACCTGCATACAGATTTCTCAAGAAGCAGGTCAGATGGTCTGGTATTATCATCTCTTGAAGAATTTTCCATGGTTTGTTGTGATCCACACAGTCCAAGGCTTTGGCATAGTCAATAAAGCAGAAATAGATGTTTTTCTGGAACTCTCTTGCTTTTTCCATGATCCAGCGGATGTTGGCAATTTGATCTCTGGTTCCTCTGCCTTTTCTAAAACCAGCTTGAACATCTGGAAGTTCACTAGAGTATAATTTTCTTGTTTCGACTTTGCCTATTAATTATGATGAAAGTGGCCAAAAACAAAAAAACAAAAATTCCTAAAGAAACAATCAAAAAACTAATCTCAGCAAATACACTGGCATTACCCTATCCCAAGTTCCCAAATACTGCCCTTAGACTAGATGGGGGTCCTTCTCAATCTCAAGCCACTCAAGACCATTCTCAATGAATTATTATCCCAATGGTGCCTATATCTGAGCCATCTCTGGCACTTAGTAGGTCCCCAGAGAGTGTTTGCCAAATTGTGGCCATCATAGAATATTTTCTATTAAAACAGAGACTTAGATGCAGAGGCCAAGTGAAAGGAAAGCAGGAATATCATCTTGGGGTTTTAATAAGAAAAATAAAAATGTTCATTAAAGATGTTTGTATTGCTTTAAGTGGAGAAACTGTAAGGGCCTTTAGTTCTTGTGTTATTTGCTTGTTTCCAAGGTTACAAAGACCAATGGGCATTATTTAACATACATGCAGACTAACAACCACTGAACAGCTCTGACAGCCTGTCTCCCCTGATTGTTTGCCATATTACTACGCACTGCCATCTGAGAGCCTGTAGCAGCGAGCAGGACCAAGAAAGGGAAGCCATTCCAGCCATCATACTTCTCAGGGGTTTAAAGGAAAAACAAGCACTCTGGTAAAAGTAAGGAGCTGCAACTAGATCTCCCATAAGAGAAGAACAATGTTCTCTGGGTCCTGCATTGGGAAAGTCTCTTTGTTTCATATTTGTGGTTAATACCACCCAATGGTAAATTCAGTTAAACCTAACATCTTGATTGTGGCCTGTGCCAAAGATTTAACTGGGAATTCTGCTGTTTCCATCCTATGTCCTAAATTTTTAAAACAATTAGTGTGTGCTCCATACAATCAGAGTTCAATTAAAGCTATTCAAAACCATGAAAATTGGGGATTCTGTCTTTAGAAAAGGAAGGCAAAACCTTTTCCAAGTGGGCATTAGTCTTTATTTTTAACTTCATAGCTCATAAACATTGGTATTAATTAGCACTTTAGATGTTTTAACTGCATCTTGCACTGAATTGTAATGATTTGAATCTCTGTTTCTCCTGGTAGAATCTATTTCTTCTATAATAAGAAAGTAACTTATGCACTATTTCATTCCCTAGGGCTCAGGATTATGCCTGGAACTCCTCGGAGATCTTTGAACCCTCTCTGAAATTGAATCTGCACATATATTTGAATTCTTCAAGTGTTCGTTTTCTAGTCTCCACTGTCTCAATGTTCAGTGACTCCAGAGAAAGATAAACATAAAATAACAAGGGGATATGTTTATCTTTGCATAACACCTTGTACCATTGAAGAAATCTCAGCTCTGGCTCTGCTTCTTCTCAGGCATTTCCTCCATTTGTGTTGTTGAGTTTTGGTAAATCTTAGAAAAGTTTTGTTTTTTTTTCTGGTTGTCTGATACCGGAGGCTGGGGCAGAGCCCGCCATTCACCATTCATCTCAATCTGGGTCCTTATCCCCTCACTTTATCTCTTATTTGTGCTGGGTCACAATGAACTTCAAAGGGGACTTTGGAGAAAAAATAAATACAGCATGGTGGGGAACATTAGATGCCTTGGGTTGTAAGAAGTTCCTCAATTTTTTTCCTAAAAATAAGAGTTTCTGTGAGTTTTTACACAGAATTTGGCTTTGAGCCAGAATCTGGCTCAAAGTATCAAAATATTGATAAATGCATCCTTTTCTGTTATCCTACAGAAATGAATTTCCCCAAATCAGAAGGAGATTACTCCTTTTAATTTTAAATGATTTATTTGCTCCTCTGTCTTATTTTTAATTCCCTGTGAACATACAGAATGATATTAAAAACAAGGATAATCTTTGTATGCTACAGAACAGTCAATGACTTTTAAGAGACACTGAGTCCAATTATTCATCTGGGGAAAATATGGAAACATAAGGAGCAACCACATCCTTTTTCTGTTCTGGAGGGTGTGAAATGGAGCATTATCCTGATTATATGTTCTCATGTCGCCAGTTTCATACAAATGCTATTGGTGTAAAAATGCAGTGCAGATATTTTTTTAAAATTACATTAGGTATAGTTGCTTTACATATCTATGTTAGTTTCTGCTATATAGCAAAGTGAATCAGCTGTCTGTACACATGTAAGCTC
Source organism: Ovis canadensis (assembly GCF_042477335.2). Taxonomy (NCBI): domain Eukaryota; kingdom Metazoa; phylum Chordata; class Mammalia; order Artiodactyla; family Bovidae; genus Ovis; species Ovis canadensis. Next base: position 106,044,439 of record NC_091250.1, on the reverse strand, counting down.
TCTGTTTTGAATTTCCTTCCTCTGTAGGTCACTACAGAGCACTGAGTAGAGTTCCCTGTGCTATACAGTAAATCCTTTTCGGTGATCTATTTTATACATAGCATCAGTAGTGTATATATGTCAATCCCAATCTTCCAATTCATCCCGCCCCTCTTTCCTCCCTTAGTATCCATACATTTGTTCTCTCTGTCTGTGTCTCTATTTCTGCTTTGCAAATAGGTTCATCTGTACCATTTTTCTAGATTAAAAAAAAAATCAAATTAGTTCTTATAGTGCATAACAGATAATCTAGGCCACAAAGAGAATATATTTATTTTTGCCTATATTTGTAATCTACAGATCTGAGCTTCTCAGGTGGTAGGTTCGATCCCTGGGTGGGGAAGATCCACTGGAGAAGAGAATGGCAACCCACTCCAGTATTCTTGCCTGGAGAATTCCATGGAGAGAGGAGCCTGGAAGTTTACACCCATCGTGTTGCGATGAGTCGGACACGACTGAGCAACTAACACTTTCACTTGATGTATTAAGGCTGTATATTATCCAAAACAATATTGCCACATTCCTATGAGAAAGTAGGTTATACTATCTGGCAAATGATCACATTTACTTTGCAAACTATATCTTGACCTCAGCAGAGCATAGTCTTCTTTCTTGGGTGATACTGGATTTCCAAAAAGCATTTGAATGCACCACTACCTCATGGGATTAGGTCTGTGAACATAGTTTAGACTTTCTGAGGCACATGCTGGGAAATACAGTTCTTTCTCTCTCTCTATGCTTCAGGGATTTCCTGGTGGCTTCGGTGGTAAAGAGTCTGCATGCAATGTGGGAGACCTGGGTTCGATCCTTGGCGCGGGAAGATTCCCTAGAGAAAGAAATGGCAACCCACTCCAGTATTCTTGCCTGGAAAATCCCATGGATGGAGGAACCTGGAAGGTTACAGTCCATGGGGTTGCAAAGAGTCAGACATGACTGAGCGACTTCACTCTTCCCTGTCATTCTGCACCTCAAAGAAAGATAAGATGCTTCAGTTACCACTTCTATTTACAAAATGGAAGTGAAAAGTTATACATGTGGGAGGTGTGATGAGTGACAGGCCAAGCTAACTTGGCAAAAAAGTGCCTGGGAGAACACAATCTGCTCTGTAGGGAAGGAGATGGTACCAAGTTACTCCTGTCGGAGTCAACTCTTAGTGGGATGGCCTCGACCTGCATGCGTGTGATACAGGTGTGCTAGCAAAGTCATCCCAAGCCGCTTGTACCTTATCTCTGCCTCTAGACAAGGTACATCAACTGTAGACAAGAATGTGAGAAAAAAGGTGTCTTATTGGAAAACCCTATCTAGAGAAACCCTAAATGTGTGGTAGTGGCAATCTGCCTTCTCAGGGTTGAAGATCTCTGCAAAAGAGACATGAGAGATTCTCATCTCCATTTCCCCTGCCCCTTTCTTCATGGTTCTTTTAATTCCCTTTAGTTCCTGGATGACTTGTTCTTTGGCTGAATCAAGCCTTATCATAGGTATTATGATAAACTAGTAACATTTAAAAAGTGGTACCTATCTACAATGGAATATTACTCAGTCATAAAAAGGAACAAAATTAGGTCATCTGTAGCGATGTGGATAGACCTAGAGTCTGTCATACAGAGTTGAAGGAATTCAGGAAGAAAAGAATAAATATTGCATATTAACACATATATGTGGGATCTAGAAAAATGGTACAGATGAACCTATCAGCAGGACAGGAGTAGAGATGCAGATGTAGAAAACAGACATGCAGACACAGAGGGGGAAGGGGAGGAAGGGAGGAACTGGGTCAGTAGCACTGACATAAATACATACCATGTGTAAAATAGATAGCTAGTAGGAAGCTGCTATCGGAGAAGGCAATGGCACCCCACTCCAGTACTTTTGCCTGGGAAATCCCATGGACAGAGGAGCCTGGTAGGCTGCAGTCCATGAGGTTGCTAAGAGGCAGACGCAAGTGAGTGGCTTCACTTTCACTTTTCACTTTCATGCATTGGAGAAGGAAATGGTAACCCATTCCAGTGTTCTTGCCTGGAGAATCCCAGGGATGGGGGAGCCTGGTAGGTTGCCGTCTGTGGGGTTGCACAGAGTCGGACACGACTGAAGTGACTTAGCAGCAGCAGCAGCGGTAGGAAGCTGCTGTATAGCACACGGAGCTCAGCTCAGTGCCCTGTGGTGACCTAGAGAGGTGGGACGGAGGGGTAGGTGGGATGGAGGGGTGGGTGGAAGGGCGGTCAAAGAGAGAGGATACACACACACACACACACACACACACACACAGAGCTGATTCATGGGCTACAACAGAAACTAATACAACGTTGTAAAATAATGATACTCCAATTAAAAAAAAAAAAAGATGGCCAATCTCTAGTATTGGCTAGAATTCAAAATGGCATGACCTTGAGGCTTGGGGGCAATTTGACATTATCAAACTGTGAGGCATGCATACTTTAGGTATGGATCTAGGAATGCCTTCAAGCAGGGGGCGTTGGAGGTAGGCAGACGTTTCCCAGAGCTGATTGTATGCATTTTGACTCATGTCTAGGGTCTAAAAAACTGATCAACTAGCTACTCTGAGTGTGTAAAGGTACATAGAATGGGAGCTAACATTTATTGAGCATTTTTTGTGTACCAGGTATTGTTTTAAGCATGCATGTTAATTTAATTATTCCTTATGACAATAATAGCTGCTGTTATTATCAACCTTAATTTGCAGATTATGACATTTAGAGGATAAAGAACTTAAAGTCACACAGAGAGTAGGTAGCACGCCAGAATTTGAACTCAAAACACCTCTCCCCCAAGAAATAGCCAAACTTAACCACTTACCTCCTCCTGATCAAGATGCTTATTTCAGTCAACACACTTGTAATAGGGTGAAAAAAATGAAACCACCTAACTAGCACCATTTCCAAACTATTACCTGGAATATTAAGCATCCATTAAAATGAACTATATAGAGCTAAGTGAACTCATTGAAGACACCCATTATGTATACTGTTAACTGAAAAAATGCAAGGTTTAAACTATGTATACAATGCTCTCATTTTTGTATAGCATCAAAACCAAACATTAAAAACAGAAATAACAGGGAACTATATTCTATCTCTTGAAAAGAATCTGAAAAAGAATATATATATGTAATCAGTTCAGTAGAGTTCAGTCACTCAGTTGTGTCTGACTCTTTATGATCCCAAGGACTGCAGCACGGCAGGCCTCCCTGTCTATCATCAACTCCCGAAGTTTACCCAAACTCATGTCCATTGAGTAGGTGATGCCATCCAACCATCTCATCTTCTGTGATCCCCTTCTCCTCCCGCCTTCAATCTTGCCCAGCATCAGGATCTTTTCCAGTGAGCCAATTCTTCACATCAGATGGCAAAAGTATTGGAGTTTCAGCTTCAACATCAGTCCTTCCAATGAATATTCAGGACTGATTTCCTTTAGGATGGACTGTTTGGATCTCCTTGAAGTCCAAGGGACTCTCAAGAGTCTTCTCCAACACCATAGTTCAAAAGCATCAATTCTTTGGTGCTCAGCTTTCTTTATAGTCCAACTCTCACATCCATATATAACTACTGGAACTCTCTGCTTTTTAATATGCTGTCTAGGTTGGTCATAACTTTTCTTCCAAAGAGTAAACGTCTTTTAATTTCATGGCTACAGCCACCATCTGCAGTGATTTTGGAGCCCCCAAAAATAAAGTCTGACACTGTTTCCACTGTTTCCCCATCTATTTGCCATGGAATGATGGGATCAGATACCATGATCTTAGTTTTTGGAATGTTGAGTTTTAAGCCAACTTATTCACTCTCCTCTTTCACTTTCATCAAGAGGCTCTTTTTTTTTTCTTAGCTTTCTGCCATAAGGGTGGTGTCATCTGCATATCTGAGGTTATTGATATTTCTCCCAGCAATCTTGATTCCAGATTGTACTTCATCCAGTCCAGCATTTCTCATGATGTACTCTGTATATAAGTTAAATAAGCGGGGTGACAATATACAGTCTTGATGCACTCCTTTCCCTATTTGGAACCAGTCTGTTGTTCCATGTCCAGTTTTAACTGTTGCTTCCTGACCTGCATACAGATTTCTCAAGAAGCAGGTCAGATGGTCTGGTATTATCATCTCTTGAAGAATTTTCCATTGTTTGTTGTGATCCACACAGTCAAAGGCTTTGGCATAGTCAATCAAGCAGAAGTAGATTCTCTTGACATTTTGATGATCCAGCAGATGTTGGCAATTTGATCTCTGGTTCCTCTGCCTTTTCTAAAACCAGCTTGAACATCTGGAAGTTCACTGTTCATGTACTGTTGAAGCTGGACTTGGAGAATTTTGAGGATTACTTTGCTAACGTGTGAGATGAGTGCAATTGTGCCATAGTTTGAGCATTCTTTGGCATTGCCTTTCTTTGGAATTTGAATGACCTTTTCTAGTCCTGTGGCCACTGCTGAGTTTTCCAAATTTGCTGGCATATTGAGTGCAGCACTTTCACAGCATCATCTTTTAGGATTTACACCAGAAAAGTCAGCAAATGCTACACAACAAGCCTCCACCAGGCAATTAAAGATGTCTCTGCACACCACTGCCCCAAAGACTTTCCAAAGTGTTAACCCAGAAAATTTGAAAGTTGTTCAAAGGCTTCCAACCCACCCCATTTGCCTTGAGAAACTCAAAACGCTGACTTCTCCTCTTCTGTTAAGAAAGAACAGTCACACAGGAAGAGATTAATTGCTTAGGTGGAAGAAGACATTGCTTGTCCCAGAAGACACTGGTCATTTCCCAGGAGGCTCAGAAGCAGCACCAGAATTGTTAGCCTAATTTTTACCCTCACTGTGTCCTACAAAGCCTCCATCCGTCAATGAAAGAAGGAAGAGAGATATTTCTCACCATGATCTGGGTGATGAACTTGGAGGAAAACAGACGGCCCAGCAAACTCATGTTTGTGAACCTGAACCCCATCCCCCTAAAGGTCCACGACCACCCAGGACAAAGGTCCCACTCAGAATGTTTCCTCCCCATCTTTTCATTCCTCTTAGGTCAGTATTCACTATGGTGGCCTACCTGCCCTTTCTTGTGATTCAGTCTGCTTATTTTGAGAACTAATCGTGTGATGGCATTAGCTATAGAGCTCTGTATTTTTTTTTTCCTTGCTGTGAGCGTTTAAAAAGAAGTAAACAACTTAAAACTAGCAGTGACAGATGCCACACAAGCAACCAAACTTCTCCTTCTCACCAAACCTGTCTGGGAGCCCAGCCTAAGGGGGTGCTGGCTTCAACACATCCCTCAACCTGGTACATGGTTCTCACTGCCAACAGCATTCCGCCTCTCAGCCCATCAGTCTGAAAACTCAGCATGCCTACTATAGGTGGCAGGAGACGTCTGTAAGGCCACCCCTTTTGCCCCCCTCTTCCGCCTCCTCCCCCTTCTTCTTTCAACCTGGCTTCCTTTCCTCCCTTGAAATCTTTGATGTTAGTACTTGGATCTGAAGTTCTATGTCTCTATAGGAGGTTTTCTGAGAGACTGTATTCTTGTATTTAAGGGCTTCCCTAGTGGTGCAGAGGTTAAAGCGTCTGCCTGAAATGTGAGAGACCTGGGTTCGATCCCTGGATCAGGAAGATCCCCTGGAGAAGGAAATGGCAACCCACTCCAGTATTCTTGCCTGGAGAATCCCATGGACAAAGGAGCTTGGTGGGCTACAGTCCACGGGTCGCAAAGAGTCGGACACAACTGAGCGACTTCACTTTCACTTTACCCTCAGATCACTGAGGCAAATAAAGCCAGAGTAATAAAGTTTTTGACTAGAAGGAACCTCAAATCATCTTGCCAGCCACCTCATTTTTTATAGCTGAATAAGCTAACATAGGAGTGATAGGTTACTTGCCCAAGATCAGACAGGGAGGTGGCAGAAACATAATCAGAACTCACGTCAAAGCCCATACTCCTGATCTTTAGGCTTTAGTCAACTTAAATCTTTATCGTCCCTCAAAGTCCAACTGAAGAGGCTGTACCTTTCTTTCCTGGGACCCCAAAAGGATATCATTCCTGCCTACTCTGTCTGAACCATTATGCCTGCATGTGTGCTAAATTGCTTCAGCTGTGTCCAACTTTTTGTGACACATGGACCTGGCTCCTCTGTCCATAGGATTCTCTAGGCAAGGATACTGGGATGGGTTGCCATGCCCTCCTCTAAGGGATCTTCTGGACCCAGCGATCGAACCTGTATTTCTTTCTCCTGCAGGTGGCTTCTTTACTAGCACCACCTGGGAAGCCCCTGAACCATCATAATATTCTGTGTATCCCTGTTATGCTCTGTTTTGAATTAAAATCACCTGTCTTCTTTTCTTCCCCCTCCTCCTGGAATATAGATTTCTTGAGCTAAAGCTAGATCTTCCTTGTCTCTGTTGCTGCATTATACTTGGTAGGTGTTTAATAAAAATGTACTGAGTGGACTTGAATTGACCTGAGATTTGAGTCTGCTTTTCTGCAATAGTTATGAATTGCATGTGTGTAAGAAGCAAATCAGGAGTTTATTAAAATGGAAATTTCTGGAATTTTGCTTCATGCGCTCTTGAAAAGATTCCAGGGACCTTTATTTTCAACAAGCCAACAAGTGATTCTGAAGCTTAGATCTATCTGTGCTTTCTTTCCAAGTCTCTCTTGTAAGAAATATATTTCTGAAATATTTGGCCAAGATTAGAGGCATCATTGAGTTCCCAGAACATGCCGAAGAGTACAGGTCCCCACAGTGTTAGATTTTAGAGAATTAATTTCAGTAACAGAGATGTCTACTGAAGTGTTCTCAAATGGGCTGTGAAGTAAGGAATTTCACATTCTGTCAAATGCCAGTCTCACCAAACTCCCCCGCTCCCCGAACTGAGACAAAGTTCTCTAGCAGTGGAGAAGGAGGGACATATAAAGGCTTTCTGTCCATGAAGTCAGTGTGGAACTCATACCTTCCAAGAGTACGCAGGCATTTTAGAAAGAATAAAGAGCTTAAACAGAGCCTCATTACAACACTGACACTCTGCAACACGATATGCTCAATTAGTTAATGTTTGTAAAGTGCTTTGATCTCATAAAGCAGTGAGATAATCCCAGCTTTGTTTACTGAGTGCCTCTCTTCCCAAGGGCTCCAAGTGGTTTATCAGCAACAAACCCAGTGCTTTGCTTGCCAGTTTGGAGGGGCGCTTGGAAAAATTGGGGGTGGTTGTCTTGGAACCAAACTGAATAAGGCACTGTGGGTATAGTGATCGTCCATGTTGGGGAAGATCGCAGACCCCTGATAAGTTTCAGGAGGTAAAACAGGTCTTCTGTGCTCACTTATCACCTGTGCTATCAGACCATTTATCATGCTGTAGGGTAAAGTCAACATTTGTTTACAAGTCTGCCTTCCCACTAGACTCTGAGTTACTTGAACAGAGAAACTGGGTCTTTCCGTTTTGTATGACCTGGCCACTGTCCTAGTCTCCAAGCTTAACTCACACAGCTTTCCCTCTTGTTAACCATCTCCTCTGGAGGAGATGGCAACCCACTCCACTATTCTTGCCTGGAAAATTCCATGGACAGAGGAGCTTGGCAGGCTACAATCCATGAGTTTGCAAAGAGTCAGAAATGACTGAACTACTGAGCATGGCCTGGCACCACCTCCCGCCAAACTGGTCTTTCTGTTTCTCAAACATACCAAGCTTCTTTCATCTGTTGGGCCCTTTACACCAAAGCTATTTACCACCACGGCCACCTCTCAACATTCAAATTTCAACTCAACTGTCACCTCCTCAGGTGACTCTGATCATTCTTAGCTAAAGATGCTACTTCCTAACCACTCTCAATCATATTATTACTCTGTTTTATAACTGTTTGATTTTCTTCATAGCATCTATGTTTTCTGGCATCATTTGATTTTTTATTTCATATTGCTAATTTTTTTAACATTCTGATATCATTTTGTGGGGGACTGGTGGTTATCTTCATTTTTTCCTATCTTATTTGTTTCTCTTTTATTTCTTCTATGATAGTCTGTAAGCTTCTTGAAAACAGAGGCTTTATTCACCTCATTCGCTGCTGTAGCTCTAGTACCTAGAAAATTTTAAGTGGTCCCTAAAATAATGTTGGTATAAATATTGGTTGTTTCAGTATCTTGTACAACACTTGATAAATACTTTTTAAATAAATGAAGACGTGAACAAATTTTAGACTAAATATTATGCTTCAGCATAAATTCCATAGATCACTAAATCGCTGGTCAGTCCTTTCATTCACAAAATATGACAGGTTTGGGTTTCATATATCTCTGGGTATATGATAATCTTTGATTCTCAGCTATCTTTCAGCTTGTGATATATCCAGCCCTCAAACTTATTGATTTTTCTTTTCTTTTTTTTTTAACATTTCTTGATGTCAACCATTTTTAAAATCTTTATTGAAAATTTGTTACAATGTAGTTTTTTGGGGTTTTTTTTGGCAGGAGGCATGTGGGCTCTTAACTCCCTGACCAGGGAGCAAACCTGTATCCTTTGGATTGGAAGGCAAAGTCTTAATCACTGGACCACCAGGGAAGTTCTTGATTTTGCCATTGCATTTTCTCACACACCTTTCTTTTCCTTTCCCACATCCATTGCACCTCTATAGTCCATAATTTTAAAATTTTGCATGCATGTATTTCAATATTGTCTTTAACAATGGCCCCAAGAGAACCCCGCCATGATGGGTGCTTCCTGTGATTGGCAGATTCTGCTGTGTCTCATCCTGTCATTCTCTCCTTCTCAAAGCTCCAAGTATTTATCCTCAAACTCTTTGGCACTTCTCTTTGCCAGCTGTGGGGCCATGAGCAAGTTATTAACATAACTTCCTCTTCTGTAAAAATGAATCTAATTCATAGTACCTAACTCATGTCTTGCCCTGAAGATTAAAGGAGTGGGTTAATTCTTATAAAGATGGTGACAGTTGTGGGGAATCACCAGATGGGTAGCTCTTCTTATTTTCTGATTAATAATAACAATGGTTATAGTAGTACAGCTGAAATGCTTTAGCTAATGTTTTTCACTCTACTCCAGGCCTATCTTTCTATCTTAGTTTTTCAACACCTTGGCTCCACTATTAGCTTTTCTTTTACCATCTTTACTTTTCTAATCCCAAACATGATTTGTTTTTTTCATCCAAGAGATTATTATTTCTTCTTGTTACAAATTTGACGAGGATGATGTTACTGATGTTGTTGATTTTTCTATTTTTTAGTTTATTTTTTCTGTTCTCTTCTTTTTTTTAGTTTTATTTTTTTATTTATGGCTGCATGGATTTATCTCTAGTTGTGGCGAGTAGGGGCTACTCTCCAGTTGCAGCGCATGGACTTTTCATTGCAGAGTTTTCTTTTATTGTGGACACAGGATCTAGAGCATGCAGGCTTCAGTAGCTGTGGCACGTGGCCTCAGCAGTTTCGGCTCTCAGGCTCTGGAGCACAGGCTTAATAGTTGTGGTTCCTGAGCTTAGTTCCTCCACGGCTTTTGGTCTTCCCACAAGACCCAAAATCAATCGAATCTGTGTCTCCTGCATTGACAGGCAGATTCTTTATCACTGAGCCAACAGGAAGTCCCCAACTTGATTTTCTATCCCTCCTCTGAAATTGTGTAGCTGTTTTTACTGCCTTCTTAACATACTAACTTGTGAAACTTGTCCCATCACTGTGTTACCTGAACTCTTGTTTTGGTTTCTTTAATTGTAACTAGACTGCTGATTCATGGAGACCTTTGAATCCCAAGGAACTCATCACAAAGTATAACATCCTTTTGTTCTTGTGTAATTCTTTGTATTAGCCAACTGCTCACACTGAACATATTGACATGGACCAAAAATGAAAGATAGGGCCAGCCATAGTTCTTTGTCTCAGTCCTTCCTTATTCAACTGTGCACTGAAAGTAGAGTGTTGACAGAATGTGGGCATAACAAGGAGTGAAATAAACAGAGTTGAGTTATTCTGGCCTGATGTTTCTCCTATCCTGGAAACAAAGAATTATATATGTGTGTATAGAAAAAGTGTACAATTTCAGTGATTCAGCAAATAATGAAGTACAACTATATTTGATTTTAAAAATTAGCATTGCACAATAGAAGCATGAATGGTAAAATCCAAGCTAGTAATACATAATTTTAAATTTTGTTTTACTTAGACACTTAAAAACACCATGATAGGTCAAAAGAAAGATTGCAGAAGTAATGAAAAACTGTATCTCAGTTCCTTTAATGGTACTATTTTCCTGCTTTTTGAAAAAGGAGTGTCTCATTTTCATGTGGCACTGGGCTCCACAAATTATGTAGCTGGTGAATATTGATGTCCATGCAATTTCATTTGGAGCTTGAGAATATTCAGATTACATATGCATCTTATACTGTTTCTTATGATGTTAACTTACATGACTATACAAAATTCTAGGGTAAAGCCTTAAAATATATTTATATACTGCATGTTCCTGGTACCAGCAGAAAGGGGATTTGAAACACAGTTCTTGTTTACTTCTGTTTTGTTTAGAAAAAAGAAAGTGATCTTGATTATTGTTTTGTTTTCTCTTTTCTGCTGTCCTGTTTATGTTCAAAATATTATCACATGGGTCCCCACCTTATTACAGTAAGCCTATCACCACTGTACCAACAAAGCTCATCAAGCCAGGACTATATGTGCCCCTCAGATTAAATAATAACTGAACCAGAGCAAAGCCTGCTAGAGTTGAATGGTTCTTAGCCCAGAGTGACCTTCACTGCACAAACATACGTAAATATACCCAAATATATAAAGTCAAGCTTCCAGGGCTTCTGACCTGCTTTTTTCCCCTCTTTGACATCCTCCTTTTGTAGCTGTTTGTGGGTGGAATATCTCTTATCTACTGATGCCAGGCCCTGCTTTTTGTGCCTGTCCCAGGAGCCCGGCCCCTTTGATGACTTGTGGTCTATGACTTCAAGACTGTGAACCTGGTGCACTCTTCCAAAACCACACCTTCCCCTGGCAAGGCCAAGGACTCAGAGCCATGAGCAAAACTCTAGTTGAGGCGGGTTACATGAGGGCACGTTGCCCTGTTTTAACAACCTGTCAACAACTCAAGTAGAATTGCAGAGCATTTTAGCTGGCAAAGGTGAAGAGATCAACCTAAGCGGGCAAGTTGCCTAGATTAAAATGAGTCTTAATTACAGATATAAAGGTATAAAGATCATAGGACTTTTTCTCTGTCTCTGCATCAACCACCTCCCAGTTTACCAATGCATTTCCTCCAATTCCCGTATAACTGTTCTAAATAAGGGTTGAAAATGTACCAGTAGGCTGAGCTATGAATACCAGGTTCTGGTTGGAGTACAGCTAAAGAAAGGAAATTTGGTTCCTTTCATGAGTCACTGCCTGATAGTGTGGGAATACTCCTTTCATTGGAACTGGTAAGTACTCACAAAGACAATACTTCCTGGAGAGGGGTGAGGCTGCTTGACTGTACCTAGAACCAGATCTCATATTAAAATGGGATCTTAGAAAATTCTGGATTTTTTATTAAAATTGCAATCCTGATGTGACACCTTGAAGGGTTGCTGCCTAGACAGTCTGAAGTTAATTTCTCACATTGATCCAGCATTACTGTCCAGCCCACACCTGTCTTGAAAAACCGTCATCTAAAGGAAGAATAATCCAGGCATGATTAAGCATTGTTTTGATTCCAGAAGCCAGATTATCCTGATCACATTGAAGTAGCTGAGGATGGGGATGTTGGCCTCAACTGAAAAACTTACTATTATCCTTGCTGGGTAGAAGTTGCTGTGCTGTAGAGTGGCAGCAGTGGTGGACTGCATCTATAGGAAAGTAAGAGAGTGAGTCCCAGAAATGATACTGGAGGATACTCTCAGGGTTATATCTTTTCCATTTAAGGTTTTCAGGCAGATAATGACTATGAAGGAATAGGTAGTCATTTAAGAAATAATAGAGAATAGTGGCATTGGATATTTAAACAGGGCAATTATATGAGCAGTGATTTGTTCCAGTCATACTAACCAAGCAGTTCTATGATAGATTAATTGGGGAGAGGGACAATAAATGATTGAGATGCAGGAAATTCGTTGGAAGACTTTGCGACTATCTTAAGCAAGAGATGAGTAGTGCTACACAAAAAAAGTTGGGCTGAAAAATACAGAAAGGACATAGAAAGTTTTATTGGCTAAATGAAGGGAAAAAGCAAAAGCAATGAATGATTTCATTTTCTTGGGCCCAAAATCACTGTGGACGGTGAAATTAAAAGACACTTGCTCCTTGGAAGGAAAGCTATAACAAACCTATACAGTGCATTAAAAAAGCAGAGAGTCAGTTTGCCAACAAAGGTTCATATAGTCAAAGCTATGGTTTTTCCAGTAGTCATGTACAGATGTGAGAGTTGACCATAAAGAAGGTGGAATGCCGAAGAATTGATGCTTTCGAATTGTGGTGCTAGAGAAGACTCTAGAGAGTCCTTTGGTCTTCAAGGAGATCAAACCAGTCAATTCTAAAGGAAATCAGTCCTGAATATTCATTGGAAAGACTGATGCTGAAGTTAACACTCCAATACTTTGGCCACCTGATGCCAAGAGCTGACTCATTGAAAAAGACCCTGATGCTGGGAAAGATTGAAGGCAGGAGGAAAAGGGGCTGATAGAGGATGAGATGGTTAAATAGCATCACTGACTCAATGGACATGAATTTGAACAAATTCTGGGAAATAGTGGAGGACAAAGGAACCTGGAGTGCTACAGTCCCTGGGGTTGCAAAGAGTCACACACAACTTAGCAACTGAACAACAACAAAAAAAGGAGAAAACAGAGGATGAAGTAAGTGGTGGACAGAATAAGGAAAACAGCAGTCTTAGGAATAAAGGTGACTGGTTCTCTTTGGGAAATACTGGTTGAGATGCCATCCCAGCATCCCAGCATCAAGGTATAAGGAGGATTTGACACAAAAAAAGAATTAGAGTGATGAGGTGACCCTTTTCTCCCCTCAACCCAGAGAAGACAGCAGTGAGAGTCTGAGGTAAGCTGGGTAACTTGAAGGGATAGAGCCAATTCTGAAGAAAAAGAATGTGGAGAATTGGAGAGATTCCAGTGAAGAAGCTCAAGTATTTTCAGAGATGGTCTATGTTCTGAAAAAAAAAAAAATCAAAATAAATAGACCCAAATCTAGAGTTGAGTGAATATGTTCCCCAGGAAAATATTAAACCAAAGACAAAGAAATGAAGAGAACCAGAAGATTTATGGAGCTGGATGCAGAAACTTCTGGCTTCCTTTCAAAGTAAGACTGTGGGGCACTGAGGTTGTGTATCTGGAAGAGAAGGCAGATTGCTCAGAAGCTTCCTGAAGATTGACCAAGGGTGGGCGGGGTGCTGCCCAGTGCTGGCCTCCTCCCAGTTTTGCTCTAGATGTGAACTTAGCCCCACCCACAAAAAGAGAGCTTGTTTCTAGTCTCTGAAAACAGGGGATAATCTGTTTCTCGTCTTTCCTTAAGCTTGAGGACCAACTCAGTCCTCTCTTGCCCATTAATCAGGGAGCAGCCTTTCTCTCTAACCATGTTATCATGTGGCTTGTCTGCTGAACATATATTTCACCCTGTGTCTGCTTCCCTGACTCTAAGGGAAGTGTGCTCTGGACAGGACCTGAATCTCTGTTTCTCTTATAATCACCTCAAACCAATACCTCCTTGGGTAATTGGTCAAAATCTCATCTAATGCTGAAAATAAGAAACATTCCAAATTTTCTCAACCCTGCTCATCTTCTAATAGAGCTGCAGACAGGGATATTGAGACCAGACCTGAAGGTAGATGGCAAGCTTCTCCCAGAGCCTGTCCAGCCCCTTTAGGACAACTTAGTTTCAGCGGATTCCCTTTACCCTCTCTGATTCCCTTTACCCTGTCTGATTCCCAGCATGCCTCAGTCAGCATGACTCTGTTCATCCAGCAGATCAATGAGCAGAACAACTTGGTCCATGGAAAAAAGCTATGTATCTGTGGCTCAGAGAGGAAGCAGCCTCAGCTTTGTAAATGATCTAGGGACCCTGAAAGTGCTCAAGCCAAGTCTAGTCAGTAGAGTGCACTCAGAAGAAAAGGGTTTCAACACAATGGTGATGGGGGCAATGGTGGAGGGGGTATATGCTAGAAGGAGAGTCAGAAGCAGTGCCTGGGAAAGACTTTAATTCTTTTAATTCCTTAGACTAATTATGTAACATGACATTATGTAGTATGTGACTGGTCCATTAGGTAGTATGGACTCCGTGTGTCGGGAGTCCGGCAATGTTGGTGACTTGCACAGTGATATAACTTAGGGCAGGGATAGGGTAAGCAAGAGCAGTGCCTCTTAAACACAATGTGAGCACCACTTCCCTGGAGATCTTGTCAGAATGCAGATTTTTATTCATCATATCTGGAGTGGGCCCTGACATTCTGTGTGCCTAACTAGCTCTCAGGCGCCAAGGTCAAACACTGAACAATGAGCATTAGAATTATAGTTAGTTGTGTACCAGCCTTTCTCTCCCACTAAATAAAATGTCTGGCCCATAATGGAGAACAGTGACTGTTTATTGTTTATTGTTATTGTTAAGCTGAGCTTTTGAGCCTTCATTTTATTATTTATAGCTAGTCATTTAATGTAATTTAAAAGTAATTAGCTTACTACTTTTAAATGAAATTCTTATAGAAAAGTGCATACAACCAGTTAAAATCTTGTTTGTACTTAGCCATTTTCTTTCTAAGGTTTAAAATAATTTTATTCATTATACATTATTATTTTCTTAAAATGCTGAAAGGGCAGTGGGGAGGTTTCTGGAGAGAATCTCATTTGTATCTGCCTCTGTAATACCTACCATCCCATTCAGTGCTCAGAAGCTCTCTGCTAAAAGCCTAAGCACTTCTGCCTGATTCTTAGTTTCTTCTGTATCTGTCTGGATTCTTTTTATAAAAAGATACTCACCACCCTACCCATCCCCCAAATATACAACATATGCTTCCGTTCTTAATCAGTAATGATTTAAGTACAGAAAATTTCTCTTTAATAAACATTTGGAATTATTATCATTTAAAATCAGAAAATAGTTCAACTTTGCAAATATTGCAGCCATTGTCTTTTAGTTTCCGTATTTCAAGAAATCTTGCTCTTTTTACAATCACTAAAATGCTTCATAAAGATGTTACCCTGTAATTTATGTTTGATTTTTAAATAAATTAAGGATTTGGGAACAGCTGAAATTTGAACCATGTTTGTTGTTGTTGTTCAGTCACTAAGTCATGTCCAACTCTTCGCAACACCATGGACTGCAGCCCGCCAGACTCCTCTGTCCTCCACAATCTCCTGGAATTTGCTCAAATTCACGTCCTCTGAGTCGGTGATGCCGTCTAACTGTCTCATCCTCTGCAGCTCCCTTCTCCTTTTGGCTTCAATCTTTCCCAGCATCAGGGGCTTTTTCAATGATTTGGCTCTTTGCATTAGGTGGCCAAAGTATTGGAGCTTCAGCATCAGTACTTTCAATAAATATTCAGGACTGATTTCCTTTAGGATTGTCTGGTTTGATCTCCTTGCGGTCCAAGGGACTCTTAAGTGTCTTCTCCAGCACCACAATTTGGAAGCATCAGTTCTTCGGTGTTCAGTCTTCTTTATGAACTCCCACATCCATACATGACTACTGGAAACACCATAGCTTTGTGAGCAAACTAATGTCTCTCTCTCTCTCTTTTTTAAAATAGGCTGTCTAGGTTCATTATATCTTTCCTTCTAAAGAACAACTGTCTTTTAATTTCATGGCTGCAGTCACCATCTGCAGTGATTTTGGAGCCCAAGAAAAAAAAATCCATCATTGCTTCCACTTTTCTCCTTTATATTTGCCATAAAGTGATGGGATCAGATGCCATGATCTTACTTTTTTTTAATCTTGATACCAATACAGTAAGATTTCATGTGTCCATTCTTACCTTCAATTTGGGCTACCTCAAGGTGGCAAGTATCATGAAACATGGAAGCTTTCTCATCTTCTCTCCTCTGGCCATTATTTCCATTCGTGTGGTTTGATGACATATTGTGATGTAACATGCTACTTAGTCAATCCTATTTATTATATTATTCAAAGGATAAGAATTGAGTCTTTAATAAGAATACTGCATCAGCAGTCATTTGTACAGAAAAGGCATAATAAGAGCTAACATTTGCTAAAGTGCCAGGTCCAGGGAAACATATTTAAATATTTTATAACTTTTTCACAAGTGTTTCTTCCCAGTTAATCTCACAATAACCTCATGAAGTGGGTACTTGACCATTTTATAACTTTCCCATTTTCTAGCTGGGAATAAAGTATTATATCTTATCCATGATCATATAGCTAGTAATTATAATTTAAACCTGTTCAGCCAGACCATGGCTTAGGGGTTCAGTGAGTTCACTACTACTTATTGAGTATCCATTGTATGCATGGAGTTTAATCACAACCATCTTGGGTGGTAACCATCATTTCCTTTGTTTTCAAAGGAAAGTTACTGGACTAACGTAGGTCACTTAGCTGGAAAGGGGTCAAATTTGATATGATATTTTAGATCTGAGAAAAAGAACTATTGTTTGTTGTAACTTCTTGGTAGAAATCATCCCTTTAAAAACCCAGTCTATACTCTCCCATTGTTATCCCAAGGAAAACAGGGAGAGAAAAGAAGACTAGAAAGTCAATGAACCTACACAAATCATTGGAACTGAAGTGGTTTCTTTGGACAAGTTTGGTTTAAGTTGGTCAGATCTTTCTTTAAACTCAACCCTCCTTCCGAGTTGATCTCTTTCCTCTCACTTCTTCCTTTCCCACCCCCTGCCTCCTTCCTCTCTCTACAGCCCCTTCTACCTTCATGGCTGTTGCTGATGGTTCCATAATTTTGGTCTAATCTGCTTGTCTCGGTCCCATTTTGTGTTGTTACCTCCTCAGGCCTTGAAACCATTGATACAGGAGTTGTCAGAGGACGTGAGTGTGCCCCAGTGCCACTGGCAATCTCTGCTTTTAAATAGGAAGCCTTCCACTCAAGGACTTCAGTTCTACCCTGAAGAGCTTTTGTTGTGTTTGGAAAGGTAATCTAACTAATCAGCTGGGCCCTCCCAGAACAAGTTTAAACAGCACCTTTCCCTGAAATGTCTGCTAGATCTCCAGACTTTTTCCTCTCACCTGTCTCCTACAGCTCTTCTTCCCCGTAGAGGTGTGTTGATTACCGCTGAGTTTCTCAAAATGATCACAATTGGGTGAACCCTGAGAAAAAGTTCTCTTGGGGCAGCATTTCTTAGAAAAAGTGATTTATTTCTTTCTAACCAAGAAGAAGACAAACTTTCAATAAAGATAGTTTTAATTCATTTTTAAAATTTCCTGGTATAAGTATTCTCTACTTTTTCTTTAAAGGAAATATATAAGCTTGAAGGAGCCAAAGTTTAAAAAGGACTTAAAATCTATATGGGAAGGGTTTTATTCCCAGAAAATGAAAATACATCTCAAAATTCATAATTATGCCTCTACTTTCAAAAATTTTGATGGCATTTATTAATTTCATTCTTTTTCTTCTCAAATGAAGACAATATACCTGATTCTGTCCAGGGTTAAAAATTTGTCACTTGGTAGTCTAAAATTTGCATATCTTTGACTTAGTTATATTAAGTTATTGGCACTTTGGTCTTTCTATATGCCATTTATCATGTGAGTTACTGATAAAAATGCAAAATATTAGTAATTTTAATTTTTTTTAAGTGGCATAAAAGTGAAAGTGATAGTTGCTCAGTCATGTTCAACTCTTTGTGACTCCATGGAATTCTCCAGGACAGAATACTGGACTAGGTAGCCTTTCCCTTCTCCAGGGGATCTTGCCAACCCAGGGATCAAACCCAGGTCTCCCACATTGTAGGTAGATTCTTTACCAAATGAGCCATCAGGAAAGCCCCCAGCTGCAGAAGGCTATATTCAAACATGGACCTCTTGAGACAGCCATTCAATACAGAAATGGAAGCAGAGATTCCTGATCAAAATGGGAGCTGAGGTTATAGAGCCTTATGGAATTCCCCTCAGAAGATAATTCTGAGGCACATCCTACTTTTGTGTTCAAATACCACTACAATAAAATGTTTAAATGATGGTACAAAAAAAAGTTGCCATACTAACAACAGGGACAAATAAACTCCAAAGTGAATTCTTGGTTGACAGGAAGTCTGCCATGCCGTGACTTGAAATGTGCATAAATTAATGCATAAATGTTCAAATAAGATTTATTAAAATCTATGTAAGCTTAATATATGTAAATGTATAATGCATGAAACTAGAAGTTGAAAATTAGATGCATGGAAGTTTATGTGTGGGAGTGCTCACTCAGTCATGTCCAACTCTTTATGACCCCGTGGACTATACCCCACCAGGCTCCTCTGTCCATGGAATTTCCCAAGCAAGAATACTGGAGTGCATTGCCATTTCCTTCTCCAGGAGATCTTCCTAAACCAGGGTTCAAAGCTGCATCTCCTGTGTCTCCTGCATTGGCAGGTAGATTGTTTACCACTAGAGGCATCATGGAAATTTAGGACTGCCTTAATAAAATGGAAAATTAAGCTCCTTATTGCTTTTGTACAATTTTACTATCTATCAGGGCATCTGGCATATAGTAGATAATCAGTATATGTTTCTTAAAATGAGTTGAATAAAATGTACTTTTATGCATTTTTATAGGACTGCTAGGTAATTTATTCTTTGCATATTGTATTAATGGAACGTGGGATGTACTTATTGTCATTTTATTTGAAGTGAAACTAGAAAACAAACAAATGGAAGCTAATGTCTCCAGTCTTTGGTAGTGTATACGATGAATGACCACATCTGTGACATTTTGCATGATGCTTCAACCTGTAGTCCCACTATGCTTCAACAGAAGCCTTGAAGGTTGAAATAACAGCAAAAAGAAAAACAGAGCATGGTGCTTCATGGTTGGGTAGAAATGAATATTATTTAAAGCACAGTCTTCTAATTAGCTTTGAGTGGGGTCAGATTAATCTTTGAGGTATGTAAGTTAAACTCTTTGAAAGAAAGTACCATCAAGAATAAGAGTTTGAGGGAGCCACACTGTGTGTTGAAATGAGCTGATGACCATGGCAACGCATGCCTGACCACGTGTAGTTATGCCTTACTCTTCAGGCACCTGATAATCTAGAAAAATGCTAAAATTTTGTCAAGGTATCATCCATTCGAATGGGCTGTTAACTATGACAAGGCAGCTAAAGGATTCATTTTAGTTTAAGATAAAAGTTTATGCTGGACTAAAAGGAAAAGTCTATATATAAGTGATAGACAGAAATTAAGAGAACACACTTGGTCTTTTATTCATTGGAGTGTGAATAAAATAATGGTGCTCTAAATGTCCAGAAGATTTCAATTGGGTGTTAGACATTTTAATATCATGTTATTGAGTGTCTGGATTTTATTGCCTTCCTTTAAATTTTTTTTTTTTTTTTGGTACAGAGGTACATTTTTCATACCTGACTAAGTCATGTCCAACTCTTTGTGACCCCAGGAACTGCAGCATTCCAGTCTTCCCTGTCCTTCACTATCTCCGGGCATTTGCTCAAACTCATGTCCATTCAGTCAGTGATGCCATCCAACCATCTTATCCTCTGTTGTCCCCTTCTCCTCCTGCCCTCAATCTTTCCCAGCATTAGCGTCTTTCCCCATGAGTCAGCTCTTTGCATTAGGTGGCCAAAGTATTGAGAGATACATTAGTTCAGATCAATCTGATGCATTTTTAACTTGTTCTTCAGCTTTATTTGAGTTTTTTAGAGTGACTTCTAGTTTAGTAATGACGTGACTCTACAGAGTCTCTATTGAATGTTTCATGTATTCAGTGAGATCTTGCCACAATAAATGGTATGACATTGAACATCTTCTAATCCTGCTAGAGCCCTGGAAATTTTCCACTCACACATATCCAGTAGTTGTTCTTTGCATAGCATTGCAGAATTTTGCTCTAACTATGCAGAGCTTAATATTTAATCAAAAGTTTGAGACCTCTGTGCAAACTTCTATACCTCTTTCTCTGCATATGTTTTATCTCCATGCTATTCTGTCCCATAAGTTTCAGCTGTCTCAGTGCAGTTCAGTTCAGTTGCTCAGTCATGTCCGACTCTTTGCAACCCCATGAATCGCAGCACGCCAGGCCTCCCTGTCCATCACCAACTCCTGGAATTCACTCAGACTCACGTCCATAGAGTCAGTGATGCCATCCAGCCATCTCATCCTCAGTCATCCCCTTCTCCTCCTGCCCCCAATCCCTCCCAGAATCAGAGTCTTTTCCAATGAGTCAACTCTTCGCATGAGGTGGCCAGAGTACTGGAGCTTCAGCTTTAACATCATTCCTTCCAAACAAATCCCAGGGTTGATCTCCTTCAGAGTGGACTGGTTGGATCTCCTTGCAGTCCAAGGGACTCTCAAGAGTCTTCTCCAACAGCACAGTTCAAAAGCATCAATTCTTCGCCGCTCAGCCTTCTTCACAGTCCAACTCTCACATCCATACATGACCACAGGAAAAACCATAGCCTTGACTAGATGGACATTAGTCAGCAAAGTAATGTCTCAGCTTTTGAATATGCTATCTAGGTTGGTCATAACTGTTCTTCCAAGGAGTAAGCGTCTTTTAATTTCATGGCTGCAGTCACCATCTGCAGTGATTTTGGAGCCCCAAAAAATAAAGTCTGACACTGTTTCCACTGTTTCCCCATCTATTTCCCATGAAGTGATGGGACCAGATGCCATGATCTTTGTTTTCTGAATGTTAAGCTTTAAGCCAACTTTTTCACTCTCCTCTTTCACTTTCATCAAGAGGATTTTTAGTTCCTCTTCACTTTCTGCCATAAGGGTGGGGTCATCTGCATATCTGAGGTTATTGAGGTTTCTCCCGGCAATCTTGATTCCAGCTTGTGTTTCTTCCAGTCCAGCGTTTCTCATGATGTACTCTGCATAGAAGTTAAATAAGCAGGGTGACAATATACAGCCTGGATGTACTCCTTTTCCTATTTGGAACCAGTCTGTTGTTCCATGTCCAGTTCTAACTGTTGCTTCCTGACCTGCATACAGATTTCTCAAGAGGCAGGTCAGGTGGTCTGGTATTCCCATCTCTTTCAGAATTTTCCACAGTTTGTTGTGATCCACGCAGTCAAAGGCTTTGGCATAGTTAATAAAACAGAAATAAGATGTTTTTCTGGAACTCTCTTGCTTTTTCAATGATCCAGCAGATGTTGGCAATTTGATCTCTGGTTCCTCTGCCATTTCTAAAACCAGCTTGAACATCAGGGAGTTCACGGTTCACATATGCTGAAGCCTGACTTGGAGAATTTTGAGCATTACTTTACTAGCTTGTGAGTTGAGTGCAATTGTGTGGTAGTTTGAGCATTCTTTGTCATTGCCTTTCTTTGGGATTGGAATGAAAACTGACCTTTTCCAGTCCTGTGGCCACTGCTGAGTGTTCCAAATTTGCTGGCATATTGAGTGCAGCGCTTTCACAGCATCATCTTTCAGGATTTGAAACAGCTCCACTGGAATTCCATCACCTCCACTAGCTTTGTTTGTAGTGATGCTTTCTAAGGCCCACTTGACTTCACTTTCCAAGATGTCTGGCTCTAGATTAGTGATCACATCATCATGATTATCTGGGTTGTGAAGATCTTTTTTGTACAGTTCTTCTGTGTATTCTTGCCACCTCTTCTTAATATCTTCTGCTTCTGTTAGGTCAATACCATTTCTGTCCTTTATCGAGCTCATCTTTGCATGAAATGTCCCCTAGGTGTCTCTAATTTTCTTGAAGAGATCTCTAGTCTTTCCCATTCTGTTATTTTCCTCTATTTCTTTGCATTGATCACTGAAGAAGGCTTTCTTATCTCTTCTTGCTATTCTTTGGAACTCTGCATTCAGATGCTTATATCTTTCCTTTTCTCTTTTGCTTTTCGCCTCTCTTCTTTTCACAGCTGTTTGTAAGGCTTCCCCAGACAGCCATTTTGCTTTTTTGCATTTCATTTCCATGGGGATGGTCTTGATCCCTGTCTCCTGTACAATGTCACGAACCTCATTCCATAGTTCATCAGGCACTCTATCAGATCTTGGCCCTTAAATCTATTTCTCACTTCCACTGTATAATCATAAGGGATTTGACTTAGGTCATACCTGAATGGTCTAGCGGTTTCCCCTACTTTCTTCAATTTGAGTCTGAATTTGGTAATAAGGTGTTCATGATCTGAGCCACAGTCAGCTCCTGGTCTTGTTTTTGTTGACTGTATAGAGCTTCTCCATCTTTGGCTGCAAAGAATATGATCAATCTGATTTCGCTGTTGACCATCTGATGATGTCCATGTGCAGAGTCTTCTCTTGTGTTGTTGGAAGAGGGTGTTTGCTATGACCAGTGCATTTTCTTGGCAAAACTCTATTAGTCTTTGCCCTGCTTCATTCCACATTCCAAGGCCAAATTTGCCTGTTACTCCAGGTGTTTCCTGACTTCCTACTTTTGCATTCCAGTCCCCTAGAATGAAAAGGACATCTTTTTGGGGTGTTAGTTCTAAAAGGTCTTGTAGGTCTTCATAAAACCATTCAACTTCAGTTTCTTCAGCATTACTGGTTGGGGCATAGACTTGGATAACTGTGATACTGAATGGTTTGCCTTGGAGACAAACAGAGATCATTCTGTCATTTTTGAGATTGCATCCAAGTACTGCATTTTGGACTCTTTTGTTAACCATGATGGCTACTTCATTTCTTCTGAGGGATTCCTGCCTGCAGTAGTAGATATAATGGTCATCTGAGTTAAATTCACCCATTCCAGTCCATTTTAGTTGGATGATTCCTAGAATGTCGACGTTCACCCTCACCATCTCTTGTTTGACCACTTCCAATTTGCCTCAGCTGTCGGAGACATCCTGTACTAAAATGTATGTTTTCTTAACTTGGTGAGACTCCCATGCTCTGCTTAGGTTTCCTCTCCCCGTGCTGGGACACGACACTCAGGTAGAAATTCAGGCTAGTAATAAAGCCTACCACATTTGCTCTCCTTTTCTCAAGGATCAAAATTCTGAATTGTCTATTGTCCATAATTTGAAAAGTATTGGTTTTTAATTTTTACTTGTTAACAGCACAAGTTTAGCCCTAGTTACGAAATCATGTCTGAAAATTAAATTCTTCCTATAATTCAGGAACAAATAGATAATTTTGTCATGGGAAGTTCTGCCATTCCAAAATGCAAAACTTCTCATATCCAAGTCATAATGTTTTACATTTATTTTTCCATGATCCTATTGCTTATGGAGAACTCTTCCATAAAACCTAATAGTCACCTAGTCTTATAAATTAGAATTTATAAACTCTGAGAGATTCTGCTAGTTGTGAAAATTTGTGTTGTGTTTAATTACAATCTATTTTATTGGCTTCCACTTTTCAATGTTTCTGTACACACACACACACACATATGTATATATTTTTACAACAATGATAAAAATGACAACATATTTCCCAGCTTAAATGACCGCTTTACTCATCAGATTTTCTTTTTGTTTGGATTGCTTCCAAGAATGTAATCCACACAAAACTATGAATATTTGCCATCCCTGAGGATTTTCACAGGAATGTGATACCATCTATAAGGATAATTTCAGTGGAAAGTTTGAATATTAATGGGCTGAGAATAGAGCTTCCCAGTGGGCCAACATGGGCTTTAGTAGTTAAGTTCTGATGTATTCCCAAGGAAAAAAAAAATAATTTTCAATGTGCTTGAGCTGCTGTTATGATTTCATCCTTTTCTTATGATAGTATAGCCCTATAATCCCTTATCAGAAATGTTTGAAGTCAATGTGCTATGAAATTTAGAATTTTTCTGGTTTGAGGAAGGTAATACTTTATATATCCCATATATTTTATAATATCTCCATCTGTGAATGGGCAACATGGAAATCATACTCCTTGATATTTTTCCAATGAAATGAGTAAATATTTTTACTAACTGGAATAAATAAATAAAAACTACCAAAAGAGTTATTGGAGATTTTTAGACTTAGCAGTTTCAGAAAAGGAATTAAGGGTAAGTATCTAAGTTCCCTAAACTTCTCTCAGAAGGTCCCTAAGAAGACTCTAGGAACAAAATATGTTCAGATATTGATACAATTGTAATGTGCTCATATACATTGGTTATCTTTCCTGGTGATTCAGATAGTGAAAAACCTGCCTACAATATGGGTGACCCAGGTTCAGTCCTTGGGTAGGAAAGTTCCTCTAGAGAAGGGAATGGCAACCCATTCCAGTATTCTTGCCTGGAGAATCCTGTGGACAGAGGAGCCTGGTAGTCTATAGTCCATGGGATTGCAAAGAGCTGGACACGACTGAGCGACTAACACGCATATACATTATTCATTAGATTAAAATGCATGTCAGAGCAGGTATCATTTATATTTTTGTTGGAAACAACAGATAAACTTTCATAGGAAATTTTTTCTGCTTAATTTATGAGTTTAAGTACCTTTCTAGTGAAATAAATGGACAATATTGAAAGAAATATAAAGGAGAAGTAATCCATTAGCACTGGTAATCATACTATTCAGGGTTTTACAGCATCGAATATTTTTGTAATACCACTGTCTGAAAAGCATTTACAGATATTATCTGACTCTTAGAATCCTCTGGGGCTTATAGGATGGGTACTATTATCAATTTGCACGTAAGAAAACTGAGGCTTAAAAAAGCCACCTGCCTTGTCAAAGACCATTTAGGCCTCACAGCTGGGCAAACTGAGTGCTCACTTCACTGTATTTTTCTGTCAGTCCAACTGCAGCAAAACTTTATTGTAACATGTTTCTCATTGTAAAGAAGTCATTTGTTTTCTCTACATGGGTTAAGAAGCCCTCATTTATTTATTTATTCATATATTAACAGTAAAGTGTAAAGACTTCCCTGGTGATCCAGTGGTTAAGACTCCATGCTTCCAATGCAAGGGGCATGGGTTCAATCCCTGGTCTGGGAACTAAGATCCCACATACTGCATGGTTCAGCCAAAAAATAATTAAAGTGTATTGAGTATTTACCATGAGTTCTAGGCATAGCACCAGCTCCATAGCATTCTAACTTACTTAGCTGTAGGAATTGCCTTTTGGAAAGAAACAAGAACTTGATCAACTAACTGGGAAGGCCAAAATAAAACCAAATTTCTAAAATTTGTATAAGCCTCCTTTGTGAATAATAAACTAGACTTGTGCCCAAGGAACCATTTCAGTACTAGTAGAGAGGTCCCAGACAGCACTTCTGTTTTCAGGTGAGGCCAAGGTTAAGTGTTGACATACCTGTCTGAGGTCCTATAGCTCAGGACATGGCAAACAGTCTCTTTACCAGACCAACGGCCTCTAACTCAGAGTTCTGTGCTCCTTCCAGCATTCCTTTCAGCTAAGTTCAGAGTATTTTTAAAGTAGAGTTATCTTCTCTCAGTGGAGGGGCATGAACCTTTGTAAACGAGGGGGAAATAGCATGCAGAAGAGAGGCGTATGAAGTCACACAGCAGATCCAGACCTGACAATGGACTCAAGCTCCCTAAAGCCCCTTCTCGCCACACTGACTCCTTCAGTGAGCACAGGTGCCGCTATACCTGTAGGGCTCAGCACACTCAGCAGCTCGGCCTCTGGGAAGTCCTCTGAAGACCTGAGAGACAGATCAGCTGATTGGGATTGAATTAGGTAGTATTTCATTTCCCTTGCCCACAATTTGTCTCTAATCAAATCCTGCCCCAGTTCAGATTGTCTCTTTACTTTTTTAAAAATTAATTTATTTTGTATTGAAGGATAATTGTTTTACAGAATTTTGCTGTTTTCTGTCAAACCTCAACATGAATCAGCCATAGGTATACATATATCCCCTCCCTTTTGAACCTCCCTCCCATCTCTTGCCCCATCCCACCCCTCTAGGTTGATACAGAGCCCCTGTTTGAGTTTTCTAAGCCGTACAACAAATTCCCATTGGCTATCTATTTTACATATGGTAATGTAAGTTTCCATGTTACTCTTCCCATACTCTTTCCCTCTCCTCCCCTCTCCCCATGTCCAGAAGCCTATTCTTTCTGTCTGTTTCTCATTGAAGGCTACTGAATGAGCCCCGGCTCTGGTCCTTGTCTCCTGCACTGAGGCTATTAGCTCTAAAAGCCTTCATGGAATGAGTCCTGTGCTAGGGAATCCAACAGACAGTCTGCCAAGTCATTTGCAGTAACTCTGACTAAGAGAAATACCTGAGAATTAGTGCCTCACCAATATCAGGCCATTCTTGGAATCCCAGAATATTTTAATTAATTACTTGTTTTAATTACTATTTACATAGATCGTAGGTAGAGCCCATAGGAGCCAATGTTCTGAAATAAGGCCTTTGTTGATGTGTCCTACCCCTTCATGGGTAAAGATCACATAGCTATACAGTGCCTTATCCTATAGCACATATTAATATTTCTGAGATAAAGTGAGTCCCAGTAATTGGTATGTGTATGAACGTTCATGCTATATTCATGTGAGTGTGATGCTAAATTCATATAACGTACAATGTTCTTTAAATAGTACCATATCTGTATAAGCAATATTTTTTTTCATAAATTCGTTCTATCTAGGTGTATATCCAGTTATCAAAGTGAAGTATGATTTCCATTAAATCTTCAGGCAGTAAAATAAGAAGTCTTCAAGAAAAAAAAAGTGAAAGAAAGTGTTAGTCGCTTAGTCGTGTCTAACTCTTTGTGACCCTAAGGACTGTAGACTGCCAAGCTCTGTCCATGGGATTCTCCAGGCAAGAATACTGGAGTGGATTGCCATTCCCTTTTCCAGGGGATTTTCCCAAACCCAGGGATCAAACCTGGATCTCTTGCATTGCAGGCAGATTCTTTACTGTCTGAGCCACCAGGGAAGTCCCTTTCAAGCTGACAGAAGGAAAAAAAAAATGTTCAGGAATTCTTTCTACCTGATAAGAATAGGCACCAAATAAATTGGAAAAGAGAAGCATGGATGTAGAAAGAACTTATTGATTCATACAGAACTTCAAAGGGCCTTTGTTTGGGGCCTCTACAAGGGTTCAAGTTGGCCCTCCTGATCTCTGGTTGTTTGCCCATCCCTGTTACTCTTCACAACAAGGTACTTTGCACATTTTCAGTAGTATTTAATAAAAGGAAGAGCTTCTCTATGGTTCCTGAGTCCAGCATCATTCTTATCCTGCCCATCTTTCTGCATTTATTTCCTCCTTCACATCATTCCTTTCTTGGCACTCTAAACTGCTAGACTCATTTACTTTTTCCCTAGTCTTGGCAATTTCCTCCAACTCTCTCCCCATAAATGGAGAAACCTGCTTCTTGTGGTTGCACTAAGCATTCTCATGTTCTGCAGAAGGGTTAGGACTAGGGTTAAAGGAGTTTTTATTTGCTTACAAACCCCTAGAATCAGAGTTGAGTTTTTGAGAATACCAGACAACTTTTGAGTGCATTGGAGAGTTAAAAATATTGAGGAACATAGGACCTTTTAAAGTATTTAAACCCAGAGTTTCTTAATCCTCATCCATGGACTCTTGCATGGTTAAAAAATTAGTTTGACAGATTATGTGGGTCCCGTGTAAATGGAAACAACAAAAAAGTATGAATGGATGTGGAAACCTTTTATTTATTTTCACAAGATTTTGTGATCCCAAAGGGTCCCATAGTTAACCTTTTACAGGGAAAAATTTAGCAAATGGAGATTTGAGATTCCCATCATTCTTTCCTCCTCCCTTCAGGCTCCTTAACAACTGAAAATAGAAAAGGGTAGTCAAATTGGCCCAGAGAATTAATGGTAAACCTTCTGAACAATGGTAGTAGCATCTGAGCCTCAAATGGGGCTTTCTGCTTCCTCCTTTATTAATTAAAGAAAGGTAGGACTAAAGATATGGACACAGCTGGCCTATTCGTAGGCAGAGAAACTGAATGAAGTTCAGCCTGCTTGCTCACAGTCATAACAGGAGAAGGAAGAGAGTAAAGGTTGGCAGGTATGGGAGCCTCATCTTTGCAAGTCAGTGACAACAGTTTTAACAAACAAGGGCTTCCCTGGTGGCTCAGATGGTAAATAATCTGTCTGAATGTGGGAGACCTGGGTTCAGTCCCTGGATTGGGAAGATCCCCTGGAGAAAGAAATGGGTACCCACTCCAGTATTCTTGCCTGGAGAATTGCATGGGCAGAGGAGTCTGGTGGGCTGCAGTACATGGGTTCGCAAAGAGTTGGACACTACTGAGTGACTCACACTTTCACTTTGATAACCAAGGGCCAAGGGATTTTTGCCTACTATTAATTCACCAAGTAGGTAAGTCATCACATTTGACATCTTATCTGAGGGAGAATCAAATAAGAAGGCAAAAAAAAAAAAAAGGCGGAAAAATTACAATACAGAGGGGAAGTCACTTTGCCACTGTGGCAATGTGATATGGGAGTAAGGTTCCCAGATAACAGGGAATGAATGAGGTGTATATCACTCACAATCCACTTTTCATTGGGCCCTGTGGAAATAAATTTAATAACTTCAGAAATACAGCTTTTGCATTAACCAGAAGTGAAGGCTGCTAATGTCTGTCCTCTCTCCCTTCCAATATTGTGCCTAAGACAGCACGGCATAGTGTAACTTCCCTGCTCCTATTCACCTTTCCCTGCTAGGTAACCATTCTTATGCTTCATGTGACCTTTTATTTCTAATTAACATGAATATTAATATAATCTGTGACATTTGTAAAATGTGTATTTAATTAACATAAAGAAATGTGAACTGTCTTGGTTTATATCTTATTTGCTTGAGCGTTATCTTTAAAAAAAAATTTTACATTAAAAAAAATCTACCCCTACTACTAGGAGGGTACCTCATGTTTCTCATAGCTGCACTGAAAATTCCAGGGTGCACCCACATTTGACTTTTCCATTATCAAGTAATAGACACCTAGATTGCTTCTAATTCCCCACTATCATAAACAACACAACAATGAACATCTTCATGCAGGTTCCTTTGTGGGCCTCCATGTCTCAGAAATATGTTCTCTCTGGGTAACAGGGTATATTTATTTTTAATCTGATCAAGTATTATTATAATGGCAGTGCCAGGCTAATCTCCAACCAGTGATGTTTAACTGGTTGCCAACATTATCCATCTTTCTATTTTTGCAAAAAAGTGACATTCATAAGCATCAATTCTTTGGCACGCAGCCTTCTTTATGGTTCAACTCTCACATTTGTACACGAATACTGAAAATTTGTTTCTGCCCTTATTTAAATATTTTTATTCTTATGTTCCTTGGGTTTATTCTACTGATCTTTTTCTAAATTTTGAGTTAAATATTTAACTTAAGTTGTGTCCCTTTAAAGATTTTCTTATTTTCTAATAAATATACTTTAAATCTACAAACTGTCTATTAAGTACTATTTTAGCTATGCCTCACAAATTTTGTAAAACAAAACATTTTCATTAGATTCTAAGCATTTTGAAATCTTCTTTAAGATCATTTTTAAACTGAAGAATTTTTATGTTAGTGTCCAGGCATAAAACAGTTTTTGTTATCCTTTAAAAAAAGGTTCTAATTGTATTACACAATGATCTAAGCTGCCAACCACCTCACTATCAGCGTGCACACACATATATCCAGAGCTGTTTATGATACACTTGGTCTCTCTAGAGAGTCCTGGAGGAAGCTTAGATTGCCCTGTGCAAACCATCACTATGGTTATAGCAGATGCTCAGTAAATATGGCAAACCACTCCAGTACTCTTGCCTGGAAAATCCCATGGACGGAGGAGCCTGGTAGGCTGCAGTCCATGGGGTCGCTAAGAGTTGGACAAGACTGAATGACTTCACTTTCACTTTTCACTTTCATGCATTGGAGCAGGAAATGAGAATCCATTCCAGTGTTCTTGCCTGGA
This sequence comes from Ovis canadensis, assembly GCF_042477335.2. NCBI lineage: Eukaryota > Metazoa > Chordata > Mammalia > Artiodactyla > Bovidae > Ovis > Ovis canadensis. The sequence goes on along the minus strand of NC_091250.1, from coordinate 106,014,476 downwards.
AAATCCCAGGGACAGGGGAGGCTGGTGGGCCTCCATCTATGGGGTCGCATAGAGTTGGACACGACTGAAGAGACTTAGCAGCAGCAGCAGCAGCAGTAAATATTTATTACATTAATGATTAAATGAACATAGTATAGATATGTTTGCATGTGTGTGTTTTGAGAGATTAGAGGTTAAGGTGATAATATTCACACAAAATATTACTAAAGGATTATGTCGATTTCTGAGTCACAGAAGAAAATAAGTGTCATTACTTTTATATTAGTCACTCAGTCATGTCTGACTCTTTGCAGCCCCATGGAGTGCAGCCCACCAGGCACCCCTTTGTGACCCTGTGGACTGCAGCCCACCAAGTTTCACTGTCCTTCACTCTCTCCTGTAGTTTGCTCAAATTCATGTCCATTGAATCGGTGATGCCATCCAACCATCTCATGCTCTGTCACCCTCTTCTCCTCTTGAATTCAATCTTTCCCAAAGTTAGGACCTTTTCCAATGAGTCCACTCTTTGCATCAAGTGGCCAAAGTATTGGAACTTCAGCTTCGGCAATAGTTCTTCCAATAAATGTTCTGGGTTGATTAGAATGGACTGGTTTGATCTTTTTGTTGTCCAAGAGACTCTCATTAAGATTATTCTCCCGCACCACAGTTCAAAAGCATCAATTTTTCAGCACTCAGCCTTATGGTCCAATTTTCACATCTTTTTAAGACAACTGGAAAAACCACAGCTTTGACTATATGGATCTTTCTTGGCAAAGTGATGTCTCTGCTTTTTAATATGTTGCCTGGGTTTGTCATAACTTTGCTTCTAGGGATCACATGTCTTTTAATTGCATGGCTACAGTCACTGTCTGCAGTGATTTTGGAGCCCAAGAAAAAAAAGTCTGTCATTGTTTCCCCATCTATTTGCCATGAAGTGATGGGACCAGATGCCATGATCTCAGTTTTCTGAATGTTGAGTTTTAAGCCAGTTTTTCCACTTTCCTCTTTCTCCTTCATCAGGAGACTCTTTAGCTGCTCGTTGTTTTATGCCATAAGGGTGGTGTCATCTGCATATCTGAGGTTACTGATATTTCTCCCAGCAGTCTTGATTCCAGCTTGTGCTTCACCCAGTCTGGCATTTTACATAATGTACTCTGCATATAAGTTAAATAAGCAGGGTGACAATATACAGCCTTGACTCACTCCTTTCCCAATTTGGAACCAGTCTGTTGTCCTTGGACTGCAAGGAGATCGAACCAGTGTATCCTAAAGGAGATCAGTCCTCGGTATTCATTGATAGGACTGATGTTGAAGCTGAAACTCCAATACTTTGGTCACCTGATGCGAAGAACTGACTCATTTGAAAAGACGCTGATGCTGGGATAGATTGAGGACAGGAGGAGAAGGGGACGACAGAGGGTGAGATGGTTGGATGGCATCACCAACTCGATGGACATGGGTTTGGGTGAACCCCGGGAGTTGGTAATAGACAGGGAGGCCTGGCATGCTGCGGTTCATGGGGTCGCAAAGAGTCAGACACGACTGAGAGACTGAACTGAACTATTGTTCCATGTCTAGTTTTAACTGATGCTTTTTGACCTGCATACAGATTTCTCAGGAGGCAGGTCATGAGGTCTGGTATTCCCATCTCTTGAAGAATTTCCCACAGTTTGTCATGATACACACAGTCAAAGGCTTTGGTGTAGTCAATAAAGCAAAAGTGGATGTTTTTCTGGAACTCTCTTGCTTTTCCCTATGATCCAACGGATGTTGGCAATTTGTTCTCTGGTTCCTCTGCCTTTTCTAAATCCAGCTTGCATATCTGAAAGTCCTCAGTTCACATACTGTTGAAGCCTAGCTTGAAGGATTTTGAGCATGACTTGTTAGTGTGTGAGATGAGTGCAATTGTGCGGTACTTTGAACATTCTTTGGCATTGCCCTTCTTCAAGATTGGAATGAAAACTGACCTTTTCCAGTCCTGTGGCCACTGCTGAGTTTTCCAGATTTGCTGGCATATTGACTGGAGCACTTTCACAGCATCATGTTTTAGGATTTAAAATAGCTCAGCTGGAATTCCATTACCTCCACTAGCTTTGTTTGTAATAATACTTCCCTCTTGACTTTACATTCCAGGATGTTTGGCTCTAGGTGAATGATCACCACATTGTGATTATCTGGATCATTAAGACCTTTTTTGTATAGTTCTGTGTATTCTTTTTTTTTTTTTAATTTATTTATTTTTTAAATTTTAAAATCTTTAATTCTTACATGCATTCTCAAACATGAACCCCCCTCCCACCTCCCTCCCCATAACATCTTTCTGGGTCATCCCCATGCACCAGCCCCAAGCATGCTGCATCCTGCGTCAGACATCTTCTGCTTCTGTTAGGTCCATATCATTTTTGTCCTTTTTGTGCTCATCTTTGCATGAAATGTTCCCTTGGTATCTCTAACTTTCTTAAGATTGCTAGTCCTTCCCATTCTATTGTTTCCTTCTATTCCTTTGCATTGATCACTAAAGAAGGCTTTCTTATTTCTCCTTGCTGTTCTTTGGAACTCTGCATTCAGATGGGTATGTCTCTTTTTTTCTCCTTTGCCTTTTGCTTCTCTTCTTTACTCTGCTATCTGTAAGGCTTCCTCAGACAACGGTTTTGCCTTTTGCATTTCTCTTTCTTGGGGATGGTTTTGGTCACTGCCTCCTGTACAGTGTTACAAACCTCTATCTATAGTCTTCAGACACTTGGTCTATCAGATCTAATCCCTTGAATCTATTTGTCACTTCCACTGCATAATCATAAGAGATTTGATTTAAGTCATACCTGAATGGCCTAGTGGTTTTCCCTACTTTCTTCAATTTAAGTCTGAATTTTGCAGTAAAGAGCTCATGATCTGAGCCACAGTCAGCTCTAGGTCTTGTTTTTGCTGACTTTATAGTGCTTTTCCATCTTCTCCTGTAATGGTTCAATAAACTTTTATTTTGTTTTAAGGACTAAGAAATTACACGGAATAATAGGAAATTGCCTAGAACCTTCACAGTGACTATAGTAGCCTGAGTCATCCTTCCCAGTGTTTGGTAACAACTGAGATTTGTCAATTCAAATGTACTTTTCTGCAAACTCATTAGCACTTCATTTGGTAATCTTGAGCATTTTGTGGCTTCAGTTACAACATATATATTTTGACAACTCTCAATGTATAATTCTTCACCTCACTGGATTTCAAACTTGTATATCCAACTGCTTCCTGTTAATAGATATCTCCTGATATCTCAAACTCGACAGATCCAAAGCTGCATTTATTATCACACTTGTAGACCTAGTTTTTCCTCTCATCTGCTCAATTTCAGCTAGGAGGTGAGGGCCAGTGTTGATTCAGTTGACTGATTGTTCAGGCTGGTACTCATTTCTTCACAAATCCATTAAAAACTAGAAAGGGTGATTTTATGAAATAAAGAAGAGACATTCTTCATTCAAGTGTAACTAAAAAGCCATGCTTTTCTTTTAGAATATTCAATAAGCTAGTTCAAGAGATGGCTACTTAAAATTGTGTCACTATCTTCCTAGCCACTAAAGCCAGGAACCTGAAGGCCACGCCAGATTTCTTCTCTCCTCTCACTAACTTGTTCCCTCTGCTTTGTTTGCAATAATACATCACCTTATTTTTGCTTTTTCAATCTACAAAAACATCTCCAAATACATGTTGGGTTTCTCATTCCCTCCCTTAACTTCCCAACTTCAACTGTTTTTCTTTTCACTCTTGGAATATTTCAACTGCTTCCAAGCTAATGTTCCTACTCTGGCTTTGGGCTTTACCTTCACCATATGGTTGACTGCTAACCTACTTGAAATACAAATGATCAGTACTATCCTTGATCAGCTGGCTTCAGTGGTTCCTCATTTAACTTACAGTGTAAGTTAAGTGCCCTGTGTTCCCCTGCTCTGACCACTCCAACTTCCTTTTTATAGACTCTCTTGACTTTACCCTTTGTTTCAGTAATCCTGAACTATTTTATATATTTTCCTTTTTGAGGCATACTCTTTGATGACTTTGTAATTTACTTGTGACTCTAATGGTTTCTCTACATAACTTCTACTCACCCTTCAAAGATTATCTCAGGTGGGCCCTCTTCAAGAAACCCTTCCTGCCCCAGTCAGCCTGGTCTGGATAAGAGCTCCTCTAAATCCTATGAATTCTGGTACATATCTTAATCCAGCTATTTACTGCACTGTATTGACAAGACATACTCTCCCACCAGTTTGGTGGTAAATGTCCCAAAATAAAGGCTTTTTTGTCTTATATCCCTAGCACTATATTTGAGTCATCTACAATAAAGAATCAGTAACTGATGCTGAGGACAATGTATACTTTAGATGTGCACACAGAGGTGAACCAGAGGTTCTCAACACTGACTGTAAATAGGAATCTTTAAAAAATACAGAGACCAATGACCCACCCCTGACCATTTAAGTCAGAAACTGTGAGGAGAGTGTCAGGGTTGGGATGAGGATTGCCACTTTGAGATTTAAAACTCAATTAATAATGTGTGAGACTGGAAGCCAATTGGTTAGATGGTCACTGGGCAAGAATTTGGAAATCCCAGTGGCTCAGTAGGTGTAGAATCCATCCGCCTGTAATTCCAGAGTTGCAGGAGGCATGGGTTCAATCCCTGGGTCGGGAAGATTACCCAGAGGAGGAAATGGCAACACACTCTAGCATTCTTGCCTGAAAAATTCCATGCACAGAGGAGCCTAGAGGGCTACAGTCCAAAGGGTCACAAAGAGTAGGACACGACTGAGCAACCACATGCATGTTAGAGACAGATGGAAGTGTTGATATTTGAGGCACCTTTCATCCATAAAATTCCATGAGATGATTGCTGGGAATATGCTTATTACTGGTGAATATTCTCAAAATATATCCTGCGCAACAGAAAGGTTATTTTGTTTTTCACCCAAGTCACTTAGTTGACCAGTCAGGGATGACTGTGAATCATTCCACAACCTTAATGCTTTTGAAAGAACATTCACCAGAAATACACATGTATTTGTTTAAAATAATGTAAGAAAAGAGTAGCAAGTGGAGAAAAAGAAGAGTGCATTTTAAATGCTTTATACCTTTATGTCATGATATTAGGGAAAGAAGTCTCAAATCTAAATACTTCCTGGTTCATGCAAAAGGCCATGTTCAAACCTTATTCCTTTCTTGTTTATGGTGATGATAATGATGGGCAATATATTTTCTCTCTTTTATAGTATCTGTGTCTACTGTACCAGAGAAGCTATGCCACATGTTGATTTTAGAAGCTTTTATAATTTATTGGACTTGCAAGTTCTATGTGGAATAAGAAAGAACAGTTTGGGACATCAGTATCTGTGAGAGGACTAAGTGACTCTAGTTAATAATTTTCCCATTAAGAATACTTCTTTAAAAAACAGTTAAGTTTTGAAAATAAACATCAAAACAGTAAAAAAAAAAAAAAAAAAAAAAACGGCGGGGTGGGGGGAAGGAACTCCTTTTAAATTGATCATTTAAATGTTAGACAAATACCCTAAAGTCTTACAGTCTCAAAAGTCACATTCAAACTCTCAATCTGTTTGATTAAAAAAAAAGTTTAATGAACTGTAAAATAAATACACTTCCATTAAATATTAAATAAATTATTTACAACTTGAAAAAATAGTTTTTATCTCCATGCATCTTTATGTACAGAAATAAGACTTAGCATTAAAAAGTGACAATTGAAAGTTTAAAACCATCAGAACAAAAAGGTTCCGTTTTCTTAGGATTTGCTGAAAAGAAGAACCCATGTATCACTTGCAGCTGTGACTTGGCAGTGATTCCGATCTGATACCCTGTTGGAAAATAAATCGAACTGTTAGAGACAGCCCAATTCCAACATAGCTTTGAGATAAGGTCAAAGAATAATCATCAATCAGAATTTCTGCCAATCTTGTTTTCCCCCCTAGGATGTCTTGTGGAAAGTGCTAAAAGCTTTTCAGAGACAAACTAGCCCTTCTGACTTGAATCTGTCTTTCACATCTGCTTCGGTTATATGCATACTTGGGTAGAAGACTGTGTTCAAACCTGTTTCATCAAATTCTGTTTATTAAAATTACAGCACTGAGAATAGTGATGAGAAATAGTTTTCCTAACCAAATCTATGAAGCAGACATAATTAAAAACAAAGATTAAGTGGCTCAGTATATTTATGATATACAGTTAATTTAGGATAATTAGTACCAAGGGCATAATAATAGTAGCTACCAGTTAATAGGCAGCCACAATGTGCCAACACAGCATATTCCTTTTCCTAAAGTCATTCCAGACCTCCTTTGAGAAATTTCAATTGCACTAAACAACCAAAAATAAACTCTTATTCATGCTGGTGACTTTAGCTTCAGAACATTAAGCCAATTCATTAATAACTTTTGATGAATAAGTATTGAGTATAGCATCGGCATGGATAATTATCTATTTTGTGACTTACTGAGCTAATTCTGTAATAAGCTCAGAACACAATGCCTGTACTTAACCAATGCTAAAGATAGTGTTCTGCAAGCATTTGGAATGTTAATAAAAAATGGAACTGCATATTTAGTAGATTTAGGATTTGGCTTAAAAATATGCATATTTAGCAAGTATCTCAAGTAATTCTTAAAGCAATTGAAGGCAAAAAATAATATTGGGCTGGCCAAAAAGTGCATTCGAGTTTTTCTGTAAGATTGTAAGGAAAAATCCTAACATATTTTTTGGCCAACCCAATAACTTGAGGATGTTTCCAAAATGTCTGAGGAATGGAGTTCCTTCTTTGGACTGACGTTAAGAGCGTCCTTGATCTCCTTGCCTCCCCCTTCCTGTGGAAGTCTGTTTCATCAGCTGTTGACTTTAGTTATCAACAAAATATCCCTCTCCATATTTTCTCCATTCAACATGTTCAGCTTTCTCTCTTTACAAAAATTAAAAAAAAAAATAGGAACTACAGTCTGTACACTAACCAAGTGTGAGCCCCTCTCCATTCCTACTTCTTTTCTGTGCAAGGATATCCCACTGCTGTTTCTACTTCCTCACATTTGTAGTGCAGGTGCCCTGATGTTGGCTCTCCACCATATGAGCTCAGCCTATCAATTCAACCTTATCTTCTCCAACACCATTTGATCTAGGTCATCTTTCAAACCTTTCTAAAATAATCTAGCCCATCTCACACTATTGATCTTCCTTTCCACTTATAATCACTTGTCCCAGTCTCATCAGTTCTTTGAGGCTCACTTCCAAAGCCATCCTCTATTGCATCTTTTTCTGCTCCCTAAATGCAGCCCACTGGATTCTATCCCTCCTTCACTGGAAACTCCTCATATTCCATTAGTTCCTTTTTTATGACATATATTTTACTCCCCCTGATATTCTCGTTTCTTGCATTTTTTTCTATCTTCAAAACACTAAGCTCTTTGAGAACAGAATTTGTGTCTCCTTCATTTTTCTATCCCTTAGAATAGTAAGGACATGGTCCATTCTCAATATAGAACTGCGACTCAAGCTGAAAGAATAACACTTTTGTGTAGCCAACGTTCATAGTGTACCATTAAGAAAACTTGCTTTTCTCATTTTTCTTCAGACAACAGACGTTATGTTTTTCAAATTGTAAAATATTATTTAAAGACATCTTTTAAAACTCCAACCTGCAATAATACCTTCAGTTATGCTACGGCATGTCCATTTCCATTTTCTTGTCGAAGTTTCTTTCGTTCTTCAGCGACACCTTCATATCCCCTGAGGTATCGTCTTCGAAGCCTTCAGAGAACAAGATATTCTACTGTCATCAAAGTTCCATTCATTTATACATTGACTGGGGTTTCATGAACACAGGGACTTTCTTTCATGAGTCCTTAGGGACCACTATACACTTACGGACCATTCCACCAAACCCAAAACTAAAGCCAGCTAAAAAGTATCACCGATGTTCTTTTAAGGGAATCTTTATGTTGATTTTATATAAACATATTCCCAGAGTACTGAGATTTAAACAAATGTGCATTGGGATGCAAACTTTTAGAAGGCTTGAAACATATCCATATTTTTCCCCAAAATAGCACAATTGCAGGCACAACTGGAAAAAGATAGCATAGTTTTACCACAGAAGGGCTGTATGTTTGCACAAACTAATGTAAATGCTTAGGTTTTGGGTTTTTATACAGGCTTAAAAACAAATTGATTTTATTTCTAAATATAATAAATATTTCTAATTTTATTTCTACCTGTTACCAAAACACTCAATGGTCTGAAATGTTTTAGTGTTGTACAAGCAATTCAATTTTTATTAGCTTTTTTATCTACTAAATGTTATTATTAAAATCTTAAGAACTTTAGTTCTGATGTTTGGGAAAAAACTGATTTCAGTTATGAAAAAGCAGCAACTCTGTCTTAGGCTGGTATTTGCAATGTGTTTCAAATACAGGGAAGAATACAAAAGAAAAGGAAAGCATGACAAAGTTTTTCCATATTTTTCCAAAGGGTTATTAAATATTTCAACTTGAATAATTATGAGTTTTTGAATAATTCTTTCAAAACATCTTCCCTAACTGGCAGTTTCTTCTTCTGTAATTCTATGTCAAATAATAATGGTGTCTGAGTGTATTTTTCCTAAACACATCTGCATATCATATCGGGCTTGAGGTACCAACAGACCGAAATAATTTCTCCGATGTGCAAAACAAATTTAAACCACACATCAAACTTTAAGGGCATCATAAAATTGTGTTTTACCTAGCATTTTATCATTAGCTGATCTGAGTTTAAACTAATAGTAAACAATGACAGAACATAATTCCTTGTTTCCTGAATGGCAGGAGTAGTAGATCATGTATACAATCCAGTTGTTAAAAGTAATTTACCAAGACCTAAAATTAGAATAATGAGTCTTGCTTTTCCCAAGCTCCAGTAGCACATGAGTCATTACAGAGCCATTCACACCCTCCCCGAAGCTCCTTAATCTACTGACTTTTGTTTGACAGACAATGCCATTTTTACATACCCACCAGTGGCTACTACCTAGGACAGTTTAGTTCTAACATTCATTGGTCATGAAGTGAAGTAAGTGATCTGTTATTATGAGCACAGGGAAGATACTGCTAGAGTGAAACAGTAATAGAATTGTCCCTGCTTCCTACGCCATGCCATATGGAGGAAATGTTTTGTTTTGTTTTTTAGTAATTGAATTCCCATATTGCATTTGGCAATAACAAAATAGGCATAAGCTCTAATAAGTCAGTACCATGCTATCAAATTCCTAACTCAGAATTTTGCATTCTGACAGAAGCAGAAGACATCTTTTCTTGGCTCCTGGTCTGAGGCTCTTTGTTAATTTTTAGTATCAAAGCAATGTCTCTGACAACCTAATTCTTAATTAGCTTCTGGGAAGCTTGCTTAAGCTTAATATACTAATAGAAGATATCAACAATCTGAGATTCAGAAGTAGCCATGAGTAGACATATAACATGACACAAAACCATCAATTTTTAAGTTCAAGAAAGGGGTGCATATGTTAAGCTTCAATGGTGGCCAAAGGAATGCACTTAACCATATTCTGTGAATTGTCAATAAAATGTAAAGATATGGCCAAATATCACGTACCACTAATAGAATAACTCACGTAAAATATGATACCACATTAAGATAGAAATCCTGAAAAAGATCAACCTGGCATTACTTTATTAGGGATTTTAAAGACATGCCTTACTTACAGGATTGTAATAACAACAGCAATAGCTGTGAAGGTCATGGCGGAGACGAAAGCAGCTATAGCTGCTAAAGCAATTTTTGATAAATCACTGTCGACCATGCTCTGAGTCTTCATGGACTTTTCCCCACATCGTTCACCAAAGTACTCTGGATAACATCTGCAAATAACCCACATTTTAAAATTATAATCACTGAAAAGATTCCCATAAATTTTACATTTACTTTCCTGATCACAAACCATCATTAATTCTAGCATTCAAAAAATCAGTCCAGGCATTTATTTGTATTTCAAAATGATGAGCTGTAGAACGCACTCGGGCCTAAGGTCTATTAGTATAAGAACAAGTTGAGATTAGTCTGGGTGTGATATTCCAAGAGGACACGCCTTTTCATTCTTTGTGCTCCTTATATGACCAACTGATGAATTCAGTGGCTTGTTATGCAGCTAATACATTCTACTACCATTTAATGTGCTAGCAGCTTTTAGAGGGAAGGAAGCAAGAACATTAAGTGAAAACTACCTTAGTTCCTTTTTTATCAAGAGGTTTTGTAAAATATATATTGCAAAATGATGATTTCCACCAGGGTTCAGCAAACTATTGCCCACAGGTCAAATCTGGCCATTTGCTAGGTCTTTTATAGCACGTAAGCTGAAAATTTTTTTTTTTTTTACAGTTTTAAATGGCCATGTTTTAATTGGTTATATGATAACCGTACATAATCTTGACCCACAACACCCAAAATATTTCATATCTGCTTCTTTAAGGAAGTTTGCCAACTATTGGTTTATATATTGAAAAAAAATGGTTTTTTGCAACTAAGAGTTTCATACACAGTGTTAGAAATATAGAATTCCATATGATTTAAGGCAACTTACTGGCATGATACTGTTTCCAGTTGCTCTAAAAATGTGCATTTTCCATGAATGCAGAAATTTTGAAATTCTGTATCACACAGATTTTTCCTCTTTCTGTTTCTTCTATTTTTTCCATTTTTGCCTCCCTTTTTCTTTCTTTTGGGTTTATCTGAAGTCTTTTCACTTTCCGTTTTGTTTTTCTTAGGCTTAACTACCTGTTCAACTAAAAAAATGAAACAGAAAAGAAAAGATTTATTGACAAATAAATCTTTATTTCTCTCTTTATGTGGAACACCATTTTGAAGACATGAGAGAAAAATGTCCTGGCGGTGAAAGTTCACAGGGTAACAGCCTTATCAGTCGCATTTTTTAACACAACTCATATACCTAATTGAACAAAGACAATATCTGTACTATGTGGCACTTAGAATTTGAACACATTTGTTATTTTATTAGCTTAAAAACATATTTTGATTTATTTGTATCAGCATTATTATTACTGATAACAGGAATAATAGGAGTTACTTGTCTAAGAAAATCCATGAAATATTTTAAACATTTGTTTTTACTTTAATACATACCAGGCTCTTGGTAACAAGCATTAATTTAATTAAACCCAAATCACACTTGAATGTATTATTACTATCTACATGATACAGATGAGAAAAAGTAGAGTCGAGTAAAGACAAGTAAATTGCACTAAGACAGTAGCTAGAAAATGGCAGTGCTGGGATGTTAAAACCTATTAATACCCAATTTTATTATGTTTTCTCTGGGAAAAGCTCAGTTCCATTAGTTAAAGCGGGGTTTGAGTACATTTGGTGATTTTCTTTACTCATATCAGTCTTGTGCTATCATAGTTGGGAATTGGTGTGTATTACCTGAGGTGGAGAAAACAGAATTATACATTAGAGTTAACTTTCTTCAACTCCCAGATTACAACAGATTATAATTAACTGATACTTTCTGGGGGCTAATTTCTGTGACCAATCTATTTGAAAAACAGAAGTCCATAAATATTTGTACTTGACGCTTCATGGGTTCATCCTAACTCTTCAGATTCACAGAAACCTTTGTTCAGTGTTATAGCTATGCAGGGTATAATTTACCCACACATTAAATATAGGAAGGAGGAGTTTCTATGTTAGAGCTGTGCATTTTGTTTTACTAATCTCTGCAAAAGTTTATCTGAGCAAGTATTTAGTGAGCCCAGAGAAAAGAGTCATAAAGTCATAATAAAGTTAGTCATAATGGTTCTGCAGTGCCCGGTAAATAGAGAACTCTAGAAACATAAGGAAGGGTAGCAAAGCTGGAGCCCTGTGGTTAAGGTAATAAAAAATTAAGTACTTTGAGTGTTTTAGCAGTCATTATATCAACATTAACAATAGTCAAATTAGGAGCAATGTTTAATAGGTGGCTATGCAATTTTTGTGTTGAAACTTCCCTCTGATGATAAGAAAAGTACCCCAAATTAGAACAGTTCCTCTAACAGAAACATTTTAAATTGATATTACAGCACTTTGCAGATACATTACAAATTTTAAACAGAGATAGTCACTATGCTGAAGTATTCCAATAGACATTATCTTCATGGATCAATTTTCACTGTATTTTACAGTGCATTGTAATTTTGGCCCCTAACCATTTTCATTCATCATCATCAATTCATTTGGCCTTATGAAATGCTAACTTGAAACATCTTTAAGAGCAAAGTTTCTAAATGGTCTCATCTCATTCCCCTCCCAAAATAAGAATTATAGATGGACCCCTTTCCCACCTTATGTAAAAGCACATAAAGGAGGTGTGGAGCAAGGGAGGAAAATGGAGTGTTTGATAAAACTCTTCCCACCTGTCATTGTCTTCAAGTTATCACTTGCTATTCCTTCACCAGTTCTGGGAGCTAGACAGAGAGGAGGAGTCAGGGAAACTAAGATCAGGAAAGAAGACGCTTTAAACCTTGCCTTCATAATGGATGCTCCTAGGATATTTAGATCTGATTTACTGATGATCTCGTCTGCCCTCAAACTCCAAAGTAATATGAGAGTAATGAACAATAGTGACCTCTTTCTCTGGTACCCTCATTTTAAGTAAATGCTCTTTTTGAAAAATCAGTTAACAGCAGAAGAGAAGAAATTATAGGTCACTATTATTTAACTGACAAATGAGATTTGGGGTTAAACAGAGATTTTAGTGACATAAAATCCATGTATATTTGTTCTTTAATATTTCCAGAAAGTGACATTACTATTATTATTACCAGTGTCACAGCACAATACACAGTGGCTAAGATCCAATCATTCTTTTCCCATTACATCTTTCTGTTCCCTTACCTGAGTCTCCTGCACTGCAGGCAAATTCTTTACCAACTGAGCTATGAGGGAAGCCCTATTTGTGTTCAACTGCAGTAATTTAGAGAAAAATGGTGGTGGGGAGTGGCTATAAAAGCTGAGATATAAAGTATATGGGATTGGTTGATGTCTAAATTGATTTCTCACATGGGGGAGTGGTCATCTGGCAGAGTATCTGAAATCCAACAGATTGGAGTTTCTCATTCTGGCTGTGGAACTTTGGGCAAAATGCTTAACCTTCTTAAGCTTCAGTTATCACAGCTGTAAAATGTAACAATTCCTACCTCATAAAGTTGTGAAGATTAGACTTCCCAGATATGAAACACTTCTTAGAGCTCCATACACAAAGGTTGTGCCCACTAAAAGCTCTTTCTATCTCAGTTTCCAGCTTAACTAGTGGGATGCACAACAGTCACACACACAAGAAAGCCACTGGAAGATCTTGGAGAGGCTTTTCTTTTGAAGCAGCTTTGCTCATACAAACCACATATCTTATAGGCTATACTGTCACCTTCTCCTCTACTCACCTCTGACTGAATCATCTACAATATAGCCAGATATCTGTGGTTCATTATCATACTCTTCTGCATAGTCATAGTCGAACGCCGAGGACAGTTCGCCACCAGGAGGCATTTCACTTGCAGAGGAAATCTCACTTCTTAAGGTCACCTCAAATCTGTCAGCACTGTGGTCCCCAGAAAATGGTTCTCCTTTTCCAGAGTAGGTGTCATTGACATCTAATCCAGCAGTATAATGGGCTATGAGAGTGAGAATAAGAGGAGAAAAGAAAAAGTAAAGCGGGGTGCCTTTTCTCTCCAGTCAATTCTGTTCGGAAGGAATGTTTATCTTCAAAGCAGTGACTGCACATGTGTTATTGTTTGTGATTGAGTCACTTATGAAAGCTCCTTCATACTCTGCCAACAAGCAAACTCAACTGTCCCAATTACAGAGCTTCTTTCATTTAGGTTTTCTTTTCCACAGATAGTCTACATTAATTTCCACATAAAAAACCTGCCAAATAGGCAAATTAATGTAATATAATTATTTGAGAGGTAACAATATGACCATAACTTCATATACATATATACAATAGAATGTTACCTGTTCCATTTTAATAAACAGATTCTAGAGATAAATCCAATATCTTTTTAACACATGCTTACCTTTTTAAAAACAGTATGCATATCAAATGTGAAAAGTAATATGAATAGTAGCTGGTAATAAATTTTCTTACTGTCATTGTCTCTTATTATTGCCCTCACATAGAGAAGAAACTAGGGACTAAGTAAGACTTGGGGGCCAGTTTCAAGCCCCTGCTTTATCGTTTGTTGCTTAGCGGCTAAATCGTGTAGGACTATTTTGCGACCCTATGGACTGTAGCAAGCCAGCCTCCTCTGTTCAAGGAATTTTCCAGGCAACAATCCTGGAGTGGATTATCATTTCCTTCTCCAGGGGATCTTCCCAACCTAGGGCTTGAACCCGCGTCTCCTGCTTGGCAGGCGGATTTTTTTAGGTCTCAAAACAGTGTTAGAGAGGTGCTTTTAAGTAGAACTTCTCCCTGGGACGATGCCAGGCCCTCTAGAATGGTAAAAACAAAATCACTTGACAGAGGAGACGGAGAATTTAGGTAGGAGGTAGAACTCCTTGGTCTGGGACTTAACTACTCTTCTCCAAGATCTCTGGAAATCACTTTACCGCTCTGGACCTCTGTTTCTTTATCTGTAAAAGAAAGGGTCTGGATCACAGGATCTCTAAGCTCTCCTTCCCTCTGGACTAAAGTGAGAGTACAAAGATTCTCAGGCACCCTCCTGCTGGCAGACACCCGGCCTCTTTTCTCTACCTCCATAGGAGGGGCCGGTATGTCGATTACTTTCCACCGGACAGAGTCGGGGGACACCCAGAGGCGGCTTTTTTTTTTTTTTTTTTTTTTGAGAAGCAGCAGCAAAATCCAAGAGGAGACCTGTTTGCCCTCGGTGGGAGAAGCTGCGGGCAGCTCAGAGCCGGGATGTCCTCACCTGAGCCGAAGATGAGGAGCGACAGCACCACGGGCGCCGGCGGCAGCAGCGGGGCTCTCATTGGTCCCTCGGAGCGGCGGCGTCGCGGTCTCTGGGGCAACTCGGCCGGGAGCTGCGGGCGGGAAGAGGCGGTGGTGGCCGAGAGCTGGGACGCGGGGAGCCGCGTGGCCGAGCTCGCAGGCCCGGCCAGCCTGGGGCGCTGGAGGCAGCTCCTGGAGCTCGTCTCGGGATGTCTGGGCTCAGGTTCCCTGGGCTCAGGCTCGGGCGCCAGGTGTGCGAACATTCCGGAGGTGCTGCGCGCACCTGCCGCTTTATATGCCGGTCATCGCCCGTGACGTCACGCCGCCGCGGAGGGTGGAGGCGGGCGGCCTCCCGGGAAGAAGTTACTACCCGAAAACCACACACGGATGCCAGGCGCCCCACCTCCCGGGAGCGCAGAGAGCCGCTGGAAGGAAGTGAAAATTAAACCTCTCGCTGCAAGCTGAAAAATCAAAAATAAATTACCAGATCCATACAAGGGCCGGGAGTGGAGTTTCGGAGCTAGGAGCTGACAGTCAAAAGTCCCGAACTTTCAACCCATCTGAAAATCCTCGGAATATACTTTGGTTGATCTTAGTGTTACCACAGACAGGAATTAACTAGAAAAAAAATCCATTTTAAAATGTTAAAGGAACTTAAGATCAGGAGTGACTTAACAATGGCCCGATGTCTTTAACAATAACGGTCATAATATGACTACAGAGCCCACCTCCTAATGAGAAGCTGCTTTATTTACCTTATCTCACCCGGGCGCCCTTCCCCACCCACTGCGGTGAAGTGGTCAGAATTTCCAACCACCTCCCGTCCAATGTCTTTTTGTGGCCCAGGGACCCGTCCTTGTCAGTTATTTATTGATTTTCTTTTTTTTTTGGCAGAACAATACACTAAAAATATTACCAATACCACCTCACTCAAAACCTAGGGAGGTCTAAGTATCATTTCCCCTGTTTTACAAGAGCGACAAATGTCAGCTTTACAAGGCAGGGAGGACTTCACACAGCTGGTCATGGCAGGAGCCAGATAGATTCATCTTCAACCTCATCTCACTCTTAAACTCTCTTCCCACTCTGATAAAAGGATTTAGACTAAACTTCTCTTTGAAAAGAGAATTTCTAGGTTAAATAATATTTAACCTAAAGGGATAATCTCTGCTGATTGCATATTGGCATTGGATGAAGAGTGGTGGCCAAAATTTTGCTTCTGGAATCCCAAGACAGAATGGGCCAGCTTTGAGAGTCCATTTAGAACCCAGTAGAGCATTTTAATCATGACAAGTAGATAAAGTGCAGAGAGAGGGAGAGAGTTGATTAATTTGACTAACTTCGATGTGGAGACAACTCCATAACTTGATTTTTCATGACTTGAAGAGAAAAAAGCATTGTTCTAAGTATTTCTTTGTCCTGAAGGTATCTGTCTCTTCCGTGACTGTTCCAGTGAAACAGTTCTTTTTAGGAATGTGGGTCACAGTGGCATGTGTCCTAATTCTGGGAAACTTTTTTTAAAGTTGCGTGTTTTTTAATGACATGTCATAATAATGGAGGCTAAATAGTACCTTACATTTAGTAGGATAAAATAAACAGTCATGACTCATGTCTTTGCTCCTATTGGACGTTTGTTGAGACAATATTTTGTATATTTCACCTGTTTTCCATTTTATGCAGGGAGATAATTAAATGATGACCAGTTGCCAGTAGCTCAAGGAGGTGAAAGTCAGATACAGAGTAAAGTAGGTCTGTTATATCAGATAAGAAGGATTCAGTGCCATGAAAAACCAGGATGCAGTTTAGTTTTGTTCTGTGTATCATGGAAAGCATTGTGGAAAGATGGAGAGGTCACTCAATGGTCTTCCCCGAAGCAAGTGTAAATGAAAAGAATACCTGAAGACAAGGTGTGACCGAGAGTGGAAAATCAGATGAGAAAGATGACCCTGCCCATTCCAGGGTGAAGCAGGGGCCTGCATGGTCATCTCTTTTGGTGGATGAGGTGACTGTGATTCAGACAGACTCACATTCTTACCAGCAGATTTCAAAAGATGGTGGAGATTTTGTTTAGCGTGCAGATTGTTGCCTAGGCTTGTATATCTTTCTGCTGTCATAGGTTTTGATTCTGTTCTCATCCTTCTTTTCCTCTCTTCTTCCTCTTTCTTCTTATTGAAAGTGAAAGTGAAAGTAGCTCAGTCATGTCTGACTCTTTGTGACCCCATGGACTCTACAGTCCATGGAATTCTCCAGGCCAGAACACTGGAGTGGGTAGCCTTTCCCTTCTCCAGGGGATCTTCCCAACCCAGGGATCTTCCCAACCCAGGGATCAAACTCAGGTCTCCTGCATTGCAGGCTAATTCTTTACCAGCTGAGCCACCAGGGAAGCCCTTCTTCTTATTGAGGTGAAGGCAAGTTGTGCACGCCTATCATTGAAAATGTTTCACATTTAAGTGAAAGTGGGCTCTTTACATTGGAAATTGTTTTGTCTTTTCTCCAGTTGGAAATTTAGAGGGTGATAATTTACATTGGTGTGGAACATAACATAGCATCATAGGGACTGAGTGCTTAGTATGAACTTGAGATTCAAACCAATTGAGTTTTCATATACAAATTCCACCATATAGTAAATTACTTAATATCTGAAAGACTCTGGATTCCTCATCTGAAAATAAGAATAAAGATACCCACGTGCTGTAAAGCAGATTAGGTAAGATACATAAACAATAGCACAGATCCTACTTATAGTGAGTACACAATAAATTAATAAACTTGACTGTTATTAAATATTATTAACCTTAACATTGTGATAGTTACATTATATTAATTACACTGAAGAACTAAGTGACCCTTAGAAATGTAGCTACTCACAGAGTAAGTGATCAGTAATCTCCTCCAATACTTTCAAGCAATGAACTTTGTACCCACTTCACATTAAGATTAAGCATTTTGGCATTATGGTGCATCACAGGATATCATGGGGTGTCATAATAGTTGCATCACAAAGGCAGCACCCCTTGATGACTCATGGCATTCAGGAATACATGCATGAGAGGGAAATCAGCCCCATATAAGTGTAGGATTCTTTACATTCTGATTGCTAAGTTGAGACCAGGAGGAGCAATTTCAAAAAATTCAAGTAGAGAAGCAACTCTTTTTATCCTAATAAATTCACAATTCCCTCATTGGTTTGATATTAAAGAGAGCCCCAAAGGCAAATGTTCCTAGCCAGTCACACACTCTTTTGGTGCCTAGTCTCTAAAGCCTGATGATATTTCATATGTAGGGTGGAAAGAAAGTCACTTTGACTCTGCTAAAAGATATTCTATAGAACCCACAGTAGAATTAGTTTCTGTTCATATAGCTGATCTTGAAATTTTACAAATAGCGTCAGGGTCTGAGTAAATATTACATCATGGTCATTTTTATGAGTCAACATATGAACTCTCAAACTAAGATTAAGAAATTCTCTAAAATATAAGCAACAGTTCACATATTATTAACAGATGCATTAGCTCCACTTAGATGTCTATAATTTTCTACTTTTCATCTTGGAAATATCCACTCTAAAGAGTGTGTAATTTCTAGTTCTTTCAAAAAGAGACCTTAAATGAACTTGATTGTTTTAATTTGACAGAATGAAATAAAATTTCTTGTTCTTTGTATTCTTCACATGATGACTCTTCCAGAGCAAGGACCAGAAGATGGGACTGAAAGTCATAAATGATTTGATACAGTGGGAACTAAGTAAACACAATATACATTACTATTTGTGCAAAGATCAGTCCTCTAGGTAGTTCATTTATTCATCAAGTATATTTTGAGAACTAGATATTGGGTTAGAACTTTAAATTAGTCATAATGTCCTTATTTTTAAAGTCTTTACATTCTATTAAAGAGAAACACATAGTAACCAAGGAAACGATACACCAAATAAATTTAGGTAGAGAAAAGTGCTATAAAGGAAATAGAATGTATAATATAGAGAACTTGAATGGTGGAAGAAGATAATATGAAGAAATACAAGGTAGGGCCTACATTTAAGTATTTTATATTTTCTCCCTAGAGGAAACATGGCAGGATAAAAGGGGGAGGATTATCCTATAGAATGATAATAACAGTATCCAAGAGCAGAGATAGAGTAGCAGGCTTCCCAGGTGGCGCTAGTGGTAAAGAACCTACCTGCCGATGCGGGAGACCTGAGACGCAGGTTCGATCTCTGGGTCAGGAAAACCCTATGGAGAAGGAAATGGCAGCCCACTCCAGTGTTCTTACCTGGAGAACCCCATGGACAGAGGAGCCTGGAGGGCCAAAGTCCATGGAGCTGCAAAGAGTCGGACACCAGTGAAGCGACTTAGCGCATACACACATGGAGATAGATAGACATAAGCAGCAATGAACAACAGACACAGGCGTATACAAGAAGAATGAGGAATACAGAGGCCTTAAATTGGACCTCAAACGTAGACTATTTTAGGACATTGTAGAAGAGTCTATTCCACTAATCATTTCTTAAACACCTTTCTTATCAGTGCTAGACAAGGGCTGTCTTTAGTTCTTAAGCAAAGGTTAGCTGATCGGAATCATCTGAGAACCTTTACAAAACGTACTCTCCATTTTCCTCTCTTGATTCAGTATGTCTGATGTGAGTACCTGGCCTGTGTATTAAAAAAAAAAAACTTGCAGGAAAATTCTGGTGTGTACCTCTGATTAAGAACTACTCTGCTAGGGAATATAGGCAAAAAAAATCAAGGTACATTCAGAGAGATTATAAAACAGTAAGGCTGCATATTCATAGAGATGGAAGATTTGTTTGAAACATGAAGGATGGAGAAATGAATTTCAACAGGAAGCATGTAAGTGTGATGAAGACATTTATCTTATATCTAAGAAACTCATCCTACTAATTGATTTAGATACTTTTAATTTAGTAATAAATAGGGAACTATTTTAATGTAACAAAATATGTCTGAATATATGAAAAAGAAAAAATCCACTTTGCATATAGTCCTTCAAGACTCAGTTTCTCACAAGAATGGAGTCACATCTACACCAAATTATTATGGGTTCTCACTAACTCAATTCTGAATGTAAGATCGGAAAACTAGATGTCCATAACCATCATCATACACTGAGTTAAGAAGCATGTATAATTTCAGTGTGCTGTTATTCCTTTATGAATTTAGGATTTTAGGACAAGATTTGACATTTTATTATTTCTTAAAAATATATTGAGGTCAAATGGTCGAAGTATATTAGAGTCCTATAGAAGATTTTTATAATTTACCAATTTTAGTCAATAAATAATGATATCCTTAATTCATTTTTTCCAAAATTAAAAAATGTTGTGTGTGCTTAATCTTCCTTTAATGCATTTCTACTTTCCTTAGCTTCTTGCATTTTATTTTAGATATTATTATTCCAGTTATCAAAAATTCAATATTGTATGATGACCACTTTTTCATAGATGTGAAACTCTTGTTGTTATTGTTCAGTTGCTTAGTCGTGTCCAACTCTTTGCAGCCCCATGGACTGCAGCACTCCAGGCTTGCCTGTCCTTCACCATCTCCCCAAGCTTGCTCAGAACCATCTCCCCAAGCTTGCTCAAACTCATGTCCATTGAATCAGTGATGTCATCCAACCATCTCATCCTCTGTCATCCCCTTCTGCTCCTGCCTTCAAACTTTCCCGGCATCAGGGTCTTAATGAGTAGCTCTTCACATCAGGTGGTCAAAGTATTGGTGCTTCAGCTTCAGCATCTGTCCTTCCAATGAATATTGATTAGAAAGGTTGATTTCCTTTAGGATTGACTGTTACTTGCCTTCTTTTACTTAAAAATTGACAACATATGCATACATTTAGCAACTCAATGGCAATATTATTAATGATACATATTTGATGTTTCTTTTACCACTTTAGATAGTCTCTCTAAGCATTCATGCATTTTTAGCAAAGCTATGTTATATTACATGTAGATTTTGTTGTATTTTCCCATGATCACAACAGGCTTTTTTTCCCCTGAGTTCAGTAACAATAGCAGTTTTTAAAGATCATAAGTGAAGAAAAGACTATTTTGTTGAGTAGACCACTCATGTACAGTCTGTCCTAGGCAGAGACAGATTAAATCACAAATAAAATGACCTTTGTATGTCATACTTCCCAAAGCTTTCTGAATGTATGCCCTGAATTTATGTGACCAGAATAAGAAGAAGGTAATATGGAAAAATACATACACGCGTGGAACTCATGGATAAGGAAGAATTGAAAATATAGCCATACATTTTATAAACATTAAGTGCATTTTTAGTAATCTTCCTGAAATCAATATCTTCATCCTAAATCTGGATTTTGGGCTTCCCAGGTGGCACTAGTGGTAAAGAATCCTCCTGCCAAAGCAAGTGAGGCGATAGAAGTGGCTTTGATCCCTGGGCAGGGAAGAGTCCCTGGAGTAGCAAATGGCACCCCACTCCAGTATTCTTGCCTAGAAAATTCCATGGACAGAGGAGCTTGGTGGCTATAGTCTGTGGGACTGCAAAGGGCTGGACATGACTGAGCACGCCTGGATTTATGTACTCCCAGGTGATTTTGCCATTTGCAGAGGATACAATACAATTTCACTCCTAGATTTCTTTTCTTCCACAGAAACTCTAAAAATCATTAGTTTTGGTTACTTCTTAAGGTAGCAGTAGCAGACATTCCAAGAAGATACTTTTAATATCAAATTTCTAGACAATTTTGAGATTCTCAAGCACTATCTTATGTGACTATAAAAAATATATTTGACTTTCCAACAGTACAATTGGCCTGAGCAAAGCTAATATAATAGTGGGGAAATGTTACATGACAGCAAAAATTTTTTAAGAATTTTTTTAAGAAATATAAGTGTGATCAAATGTTTCCATCTTAAAAATAGGTATTTACTAAAATTCTTACATTTATTGAAATAGAAAAAAAAACCAAGTCTTTGAAGATATGTTTTGCCTAAAATTACTTATTTGAAGAAACGCATGTAGTCTGCACTTTTAAAAGTTACTTTAACTGCCAGATAGTTAAGGATATAATAACTTAAAAATTAACTATGTAAAATTTTATGTTTCTCAGTTTTGCTAATTTGGAGATTTGAAAATACATCTATATATGTTTATAAAATTTGCTTCATTTTTTTTCTTACAATATTACAATCTGCACAAAAGGATTACTGTAATGGTATTTTACTGGGAAAAAACTAAACAAGTATTGTGGCTTTATTTCTGCATTCATAGATTTGGGGAGGTAGCACATATAAGGGGAGAGAGAAAAGAAGAGTGTAAGTCTACATTTTTTAAAAAGTCCATTACTTATAAGAGTAAAACCAAGAAAAAGTTTTATAGATATATTAACATTTTTATATAAAACATTAATAAAGCAGCATGTTCAGTATGAAACATTTAATAATATATTTACAACTATTAATGTACATATCCTATATAAATAAGTACATGTAGATATACATGAACAGAAACATTCTGAAAGGATATAGAAAGAATGTCAACAATGTTAGTCTGGTTAAGGAATTGATTGCTTCTCTGTATGTTATAAATATATGCGCAAAGATCAAATATGACTTCTTTTTTGTTTTTTAAATTAAAAACTCCAACCCAAGGCAAGAGAATGATTGCCCAAGCAAACTGGTTTGACATGATTTCTATGATCAATTATTTTGTTTTCTCCAGTTAGGATGTCAGTTTTGAAAGACAGTGAGCACTGAAGCTGGCTGCTTTTCCCCATTCTTCCTTACCTTTAAACAGTTGCTCCTGCATTTGTGCTGTCCTTTGCTGGGTGGAATCCAGGAGGCAGAGTGAAGAGGTTAAGACTGTAACATTTGAAGCTGAAACTACTGGATTTAAGTACTATCTTCTTTTTAAAATTTATGTTTAATTGAAAGATAATTGCTGTACAATGTTGTGTTGGTTTCTGCCCTACATCAACATGAATCAGCCATAGGTATACATATGTCCCCTCTCTCTTGAATCTGCCTTCCTCCTCCCATCCCTCTAGGCTGTCACAGAGCATCAAGTTGAGCTCCATGTATCATACAGCAAATTCCCACTAGCTAGCTGTTTTACACACGATGATGTATATGTTTCGCTGCTCTACATCTATTTCTTACCAATGGGTCAAATGATTTAAATGCTTTGTGGATTTAGCTTTCTAATCTCTAAAAAAGGAGATGATGATAACCACACCTTAATCATAGGATTGTTGTGATGTTTAAATGTGATAATGCACGTAAGACACTTGGAACAGTATCTGACCTTTCATAATTTCTCAAAGATCTTTTGTATTTTTCTTATGATTAATATTGATACAAATGAAAAATGTACTGGAGAATCCAGTGAAAAAATTTCAACACCTATTTGTGGATGGGGATAAACAACTAAACACTGTTCTAACTGATTTCATAGCTTGAGAACCTCTGCTTATTGTGACAGATAAGCCTTTAAGGATTCAAAACTTTTTTAGAATGATGAAAGCAACATGAGTGAGCCCTGTTATTAAGGTCCTATTGCAAATAGCTTGCACTGCTGACTTCAGATGTGTGACATTTCCAGAGCATTGGAAAAATGAATGTGTGTGCTGTCGTGTCTGACTCTGTGAGACCCCATGGACTGTAGCCCACAAGGCTCCTCTGTTCATGGAATTGTCCAGGCAAGAATACTGGAGTGGGTTGCCAGTTCCTACTCCAGGGCATCTTCCAACCCAGGGATTGAACCCTTGTCTCTTGTGTCTCCTGCATTTGGAAAGTGAATTCTTTACCACTAACACCAACTGGGAAGCCCTTTCCAGAGCATTACTTGTTTTTAAACATGCAAACTCCGTTTTTCAGCTATGCAATATTTTCCTACTATATGAAGTCTTCATACCACGATACCATGATTTCACAGCAAAATCAGGCCATTTCTGCTGTGAGTACATTGTTTGTTGGTGAAATTTCTTTTTTCACATAAACTAACCCAACTGAGCAATTTTTCAATACTGACTACCACATCAATAATTTTGTCCTAGACATTACTCAGTATCCATTCCTATCTCTTTCCTTAGTAATAGAACCCTAATGTTATTCAGATGGCAATATGTACCACTTAAATAGAACATTTCCCAGGTTTCCTTGAAAATAGTGGTGATGATGCGACTAGGTTCTGCAAGTCATGTCTGGTGAACTGTAAGCAGAAGTATGGGTAGAATTTCTGGGAAGGCTTCTTGAAGGAATTTGGTGAAGTTAGGAGCCACACTTTTATTGGTCTTTCTTTATTCCTTTCCGTTGCCTGGAATATGGACTCTTGGCAGCATCCCCCAGAATTGTACAGAACCATGAACTTACCCTGAATTGGAAGGCATGTGCTAGAGTGGTGGGAAAGACAGAAAGAGCCTGAATCCCTGATTTGGAGCTGCTGCACCACCTCTGTACCTTAGAAGAGAAAACCTTCTATCTTGATTAAGTTGCTGTTATTTAAGGTTTTCTGGTGTGTGGTTTTCTGAGCCCAATATGAAATGATTTGGTAATCAGACACTCTCATATTTATAGCAGTATTCCCTTCCATCGCAATGTCCTCAAGCTAAAGACCGCAGGAGCACAGCTGAAGAGAGCGGGAATGTGCACCCGGGTATGTGGGTATATCAGTAAGAGATGGTGTCGAGTAAGTTTTAGAAAGAACAGAGAGGACCTGGGCTTGTGTTAAGTAATTTAGGGGAGGACATTTTTCTCTGAATTGGAAGCTGTCAGGAAGTGGGCATAATTCTATGGTTGGATATCTTGGTCTTCCATAGAAGCAGCAAGGCTAAATCTGTTAATTGTGAAGGCATCCACAGTCACCCATAGTAATCAGGATAAGAGGATGTGTGGTCACTGCTGTGGCTTGAACCACGTTCATGTCTTGTCTATGTTCAGGTGTGATTATGAGATGGTCTTGATTTTGCCATAATCCATGATAGTCATACAGTGACCTTATTTGATGTGGCTGTTGTGTGAAATTTTTAATGTTCAGGAGAACATCAAGGCCAAGATGAGAGTACCAGGCCAGCTCCTGGATGTCAGGGGCTGCCTTTTTCTTTGTCACCTGTAATAATAGTTGGTGTGGGTTAAGGTCTCAACTGTTGGTTGAATGAACTGAGTGAATTAACAAGTGTGTGCTGCTGCTGCTAAGTCTCTTCAGTCGTGTCCGACTCTTAGCGACCCCATGGACTGCAGCCCACCAGGCTCCTCCATCCATGGGATTTTCCAGGCAAGAGTACTGGAGTGGCGTGCCATCGCCTTCTCCAACAAGTGTTTAGTAAACAAATTAAGAACCTCCAGTTACTATTTTTATTTTACAGTGACTTAGGTAACATTTGGATACATTTACATCATTTTTTAAAATAAATTTTTTCACATAAGAAAGCTGCATAAGGACTAGATTAACACGGTTACTAAAGCTAAATGAGAGACACTTGAAAAGATACCAAGAATGAGAATTACCATATCCAACACGGGTAATATGTGAGGACAGGGGCAGGGATGTATTCTCCCCATCTGTTCACCACTCTTAAATCCTAGCACAAGTTTATATGCATTGTATGTTCTCAGCAAATATTTAATATTATATAGAGGTCTTGAGATAAGAACAGAATCCATTAGGTGTTTCCTATGCTAAAAAACTGAAACTCTCAGTTTAGGTTTCCATTTCCTTTATAGGTGCCTCTGACAGGAAAGAGTACATTTAAGCTGTAAATATTATCATATAATTTAGATAACAAGTATTGAGTGTTTATACTCTTAAGTACATTTTAGATTTCATGCCATTTGGTCTTCATAA
Organism: Ovis canadensis; assembly: GCF_042477335.2. Classification (NCBI taxonomy): domain Eukaryota; kingdom Metazoa; phylum Chordata; class Mammalia; order Artiodactyla; family Bovidae; genus Ovis; species Ovis canadensis. The sequence goes on along the minus strand of NC_091250.1, from coordinate 105,988,694 downwards.
AATCCTTTAAAGTGTGTGTTATCATCCCCACACAACAGCTGAGAAAATCAAAGTTTCAAATAACTTGCTAGAAGGTTGCACTTTTATTTGATAGAAGTAGGATTCCAACCAAGATCTCTTTGACTTAAAGCTCATGCATTTAATCATTATTATATATCACGGTCAGCATAGCACTAGGCATATGGTAGATGATCGTTTCCTTTTTTTAAAATCAGTTTTTATTTTTGGCTGTGCTTGGTCTTCATTGCCACGCATGGACGTTCTTTAGTTGTGGTGAGCAGGGGGTTCTCTCTAGTTACAATGTATGGGCCTCTCGGTGCAGTGGCCCCTCCTATTACAGAACACTCTCACAGGTTCTAGAGTGTGGGCTTTGCTAGTTGCAGTGCATGGGCTCAGTAGTTGCGCACACAGATTTAGTTGGCCCACAGCATACGGAATCTTCCCAGACCAGGGATCAAACCCATGTCCCCTGCACTGGCAGGTGGATTCCTACTTCACCACTGAACCATGAGAGAAGTCCTCAACAAATGTTTTTAAAGTGACTTGCTTGGTAAACCAAACACTAGTGATATCATAGTGTAAAAGAACCTAGAAATAAATTGACTTTAAAATTTTTCTAACTGATAGAGCAGAGAGAAAACATATAAAATAACTCTAAAATAACTAAAAATAACTAAAAAAAAATCCAAATGCCCACAAAAATCTAAAAAATCCAAAAAACCTCTTAGGACTACATTTACTGTTTTAGTAAAACTGAAAGACAAATGTGCCAATCAGAAGGGTGACATAAGAACGTTAAAGTTGGCTCTCTCCATTGGAACACATTTCCAGGAAGGATTTTTTCTGGCCCAAGGAGTTCATCTCTTTCATTCTGACAGCTGACACATCATTACTGAAAAAATAGATATATCTATTTCACTCAGTCTAATGCCTGAGTGATCTCTGATTAGAATTTGTCTTCGTAGGTTGTCCAAGGTCATTGCAGGTCAGAAGATCAGCAATCACAATTCTCACTGGAAATTATTAACTTGACATCTGGATTTCTACTTCACTCTGTGCAAGTCTGGTTACACTACCTCTGAAAGTCAGATTTATCCTTCAAAAATGGCCATGATGGTGTTCTGAATGTGTAAGTCATTCATTCATTCAACCTATTATGTATTACCTGTTACATATTATATATTGCCTATTATGTATTATTACCTATTATGTGTTATTCTGCATTGCCTATATCCCAAGAACTGTGATAGGAATGTAAAAATGAAAAACGATTCTTCTAAAGAGTTTACAGTGCAGCAGATGGATACAGATGAGAAGGAGATGACTATAATGCATTGTGGTAAGTGGCATGATACTAAGGAAAAGACATGGCACTCTGAGACCTAGGAAGTATGGGAAGGTAGCCTAGACTTAAGAGCTGTAGCAAGGCATCCTGGGAGAAATGATATCTGGGAAGAATGAATTGGCCTCGTTAACTGAAGAGTAGGTGATTGTGTAGATTAAGTCTGTTGTGGGAATGAGGGTGAGGGTGAGAAGAATGCTAGTGTTCCAGGCAAAGGTCACAGCACTCTCAAAAGCCAGTGTCTCACTGGGACCCAGGCATTAGGTACTGACAGCTCTATCTGCCTGGGCCCGTGTCAGCAGCCTTACGACATGAGATGAAATAGATCACCTGAGACATATTTGATGTTTCATCCTTATAACAACAAATACGCTTCTTCTCTGACCTCTTTTCTTTTACCCCAGCTACATAAACAGACAGGAAGCCAAAGCCCAGCAGTCAGCGGCACTCCTCTGGACTTGATCCTCTATGACATCATCTGGCTTTGTTTCCTCGTGTTTAGAGACAGACTGTGGAACCGTTGCCGTGGCAGTTCTATTAAACATGAGTCATTCTGGACACCTTCACAAGTGCAGCACTCTTCATTGAAGAGATCTCAGTTTGTGTCCTGTTTGCAAACAACACAGAGTTCAGGGGTTTGGAACCTGCTCTTGGAAGCCTCAGATATGGTTCTGTAAAATGGAGGAGGGATCAAACATTGGCTTTCACAGTGCATTCTTTAGGATTTCAACATGATAAAGGTGAATTTTAGCATAGAATAGTATTGAAAATAGTACAGCAAATAGGGAATATCGACATACCCTACCTATGAAAGCTTACTTCTGTGCTATTTTATATTGACCTGTGTTCTTCTCAACACAAGGAGCAGAGTGGTGGATAATGAGAATGAGATTCTGTGATTGTCTCCTAAATCTGTAACATGTCTTCATGGATTTGTTTTAAGAATATTTCATTCAACCTCTTATATACTCAAGATGTCCAGACTGTATCTTGGGGAAAAAAAATAAATTTATGTATGAAAGAAAAAACACATTTTAATAAAATAAAACAAACAAAAAAAAACACACAGAACTGAGTGAGCCATCTTAATTTTTTTTTGGAATGTCAATGAATTAAAAATAACTGACAATGACAGAATTTAAAACAAGTTGTCTCATTCATCTCACTGCTAAATTTTCAAAGTAATTATGGGAGGTGGCTAGATCAAATCAAGAATAAAAATGTGAATAAAATAATTCAGAAAGGCCTTCTGTCTCCACTACCAGTTCCTCATGCCATGTCTCTGATATTACTAGTGTCTTGGTTTTTGGCTCTGCTGGTGGTTTTTATAGCTTTATGTATTACAGTATTCGCTCTATTCTTGACTTGTTAGTTTTAGGTATTGTTTAGTTCTCCAGCGAAGGAAAAGAAATGTAATATTTCACACTATCTCCCAAGCCCATTTGGCCCTCAATTCTTTTAAGTTACATTGTAGTTGTACTTTATCAGTTGCCTTCATGACTTTACAACATTCTTAAAACACTGTTTAGGATTTGACTTTACATAGAGAATACTGACTCCTTTCAAGTAAAAAATTGAAATGTGCTCACTTTACTCTTTTTTCACTTTTCACTTCTTAGGCTCCTTCCAATGATCATTGTTTAAGCTTACCCCATTTTATAAATTTGAGGTCCTATTCTGTTACTATAGTTAGTGTCATTTTGAATGTTTATATAGATGACTTAAAACTGAAAATAAATACATAGTATTTGGGACATTATTGAACTGAGCAATATGTTACATCTACAGAGGAAGAGATGTCGTTTGAATTTCGCCTCTCCAAAGAGGACTTTCCTAGCATCTGTCAGTCTACCTCAAAGTGTCTTTGACATAAATCACAGCAGGATCCTCTATGACCCACCTCCCAGAATATTGGAAATAAAAGCAAACATAAACAAATGGGATCTAATTAAAATTAAAAGCTTCTTGAAGAAGGAAACTATAAGCAAGGTGAAAAGCCTTCTGAATGGGAGAAAATAATAGCAAATGAAGCAACTGACAAACAACTAATCTCAAAAATATACAAGCAACTCCTGCAGCTCAATCCTAGAAAAATAAATGAACCAATCATAAAATGGGCCAAAGAACTAAATAGACATTTCTCCAAAGAAGACTTATAGATGGTTAACAAACACATGAAAAGATGCTCAACATCACTCATCAGAGAAATGCAAATCAAAGCCACAATGAGGTACCATTTCACACCAGTCAGAATGGCTGCAATCCAAAAGTCTACAAGCAATAAATGCTGGAGAGGGTGTGGAGAAAAGGAACCCTCTTACACTGTTGGTGAGAATGCAAACTAGTACAGCCACGATGGAGAACAGTGTGGAGATTCCTTAAAAAGCTGGAGATAGAACTGCCTTATTGCCAGGAGCCAGCACAAGGAGTCCCGCCCGTGGATAAGGTCATGAGGTTAAGGGGTCCGACAGGCAAAGGTGAGTCTGGCCTTAAGGAAGGCTTGCTAGATTTTCTCGAGCATCTACCCCCAAAACCAGAGTCTGCCTGCCATGCTGCATTATGCTTTTTGCTTATGCTTCTGACATTAACAGGGGCTGTCCCCCCACCACCTTTTTCTGGAAAAAGTTAATTTAGAGCTTTTAGATAATAAGTCTCCTGGGCATAATAAGAGTGTTTCAATCCAAAAACCCCTCTGATGGCTTTCTAGCCTGCCCGCCGGACTCTTACAGCTGCACATGTGATTGTTTGCGGCCTCCCGCGAGAGGCACAGGAAGCTCAAAACATCCTAGGAGTGTAGGGGCTTCCGAGGAGTCAAAATCATTAGAATAGGACTCATTAAGGGTTTCATTTGTTGAGCCAATATTTGCTGCCAAATTTTCATATCTTTTATTTGTTGATATAGTTGGTATATAGAAAAAAAGCAAGTAGCAACTGAGTTAAGTACCTTCTTTGTTTTAACCCACTGCACCTTTGTTCTGTGGGGATGTAACTTTAGTGCTTTGAGGATGATGCAGATTAAAGAAAAACACTTCCGGGGAAATGAGATTAACATTTATTAAGGAAGAGAGCCATAAATTGTTAACAGGCCTCTTGGCCAAAAGATAATGTAAATCACCTGAGAGCTTTTGTACACAAAAAGATATACAGAAAGGGTCAGGACTGCTGCCCCTGCATGACTCGGTTTCTTCCATTATGTAAAACTTAGGGTATATAAGCACCTTTTGAAAATAAAGTTATGGAGGTTTTTGCACAAGCTTGGCCTCCCCCGTGTCGACTCTCTCTCTCTTTCTCCCTCTCCCTCCCTCTCTTTTTCAGGCTGATCCCTTGGAATGCGGAGGTTCCCCATGTCTACTTATTTGCCCGGGCTTCTAAGACCCATGTGAGAGGGAGCCCAAGGCGGGGCACCCTCTGCTATTCAAGCGGGCGCCTGTGGCCTAATGTAGACGGTGCAAGTTTCTTGTCTTGAAACTTTATTAGCTTTCCTTGTAAACCAAGGAATATCAGCCTCTTTTTTCACTACATTATTCTTCCCTAATCTCTCTTTAAATTTATAGATAAATAAATCTCTCCTCGCCGACTCCGTCCCCTCTTCGAATTACCCTGGATCCACCGGGGCAGGACCCTGGCAACTTATGACCCAGCAATCCCACTCCTGGGCATACACACTGAGGAAACCAGAATACAAAGAGACACATGTACCCCAATGTTCATCGCAGCACTGTTTATAATAGCCAGGACATGGAAGCAACCTAGATGCCCATCAGCAGATGAATGGATAAGAAAGCTGTGGTATATATATACAATGGAGTATTACTCAGCCATTAAAAAGAATACATTTGAATCAGTTCTAATGAGGTGGATGAAACTGGAGCTTATTATACAGAGTGAAGTAAGCCAGAAAGAAAAACACCAATACAGTATACTAACACATATATATGAAATTTAGAAAGATGGTAACGATAACCCTGTATGCGAGACAGCAAAAGAGACACAGATGTATAGAACAGTCTTTTGGGCTCTGTGGGAGAGGGAGAGGGTGGGATGATTTGAGAATGGCATTGAAACATGTATAATATCATATAAGAAATGAATTGCCAGTCTAGGTTCGATGCAGAGTACAGGATGCTTGGGGCTGGTGCACCGGGATGACCCAGAAAGATGGTATGGGGAGGGAGCTGGGAGGGGGGTTTCAGGATTGGGAACACGTATACACCTGTGGTGGATTCATGTTGATGTATGGCAAAACCAGTATAGTATTGTAAAGTAAAATAAAGTTTAAAAAAATATGTTTACCCACAAAAAAAAAAAAAGCAGTCTTCAGTTTTCTTCTCTTCTTATAGGTTACAATCAGCTGTTACTCTTTCTTGAGTGGCATATCATCCTCTTTCATGTTCTCCTTATTTAGCTTTTTCTTTCCCTGAAATATCTTTTCAACTAAACTTCCGCATTTTTTCTTTTGAACTTTTTATTTCATACTGTGCTATATAGCCAATTAACAATGCTGCAATAGTTTCAGGTGAACATTGAAGGGACTCAACCATACATGTACATCCATTCTCCCCTAAATCCACGCCCCCCCCACCAGGCTGCCACATAACAATGAGCAGAGTTCCGTGTGCTATACAGTAGGTCCTTGTTGGTTATCCATTTTAATATAGCAGTGTGTACATGACCATCCCAAACTCCCTAATTGTCCCTTCCCTTCGGTAACCTTAAGTTCATTTTATAAGTCTGTGAGTCTCTTTCAACTCAAACTTTCTGATGGGTGTGTGAGCTGTTAGTTGTCCACATTCTTATACATCTTAAAATGTATTTTCTTTTCCATTTGGCTGTTAGCTGTGTATCAAATTCCAATTTCAAAATAATTCTATTCTGAACATTATAGATGCTGCCCATTGCCTTCCTATGCCCCGTGCTGCTGCCGAGAGGGTCACCATCATCAGTCTGACTCTCATGCCTTTTAGGACACCTTTTGTTTGTCTCTGTGGCTGTCAGGATTTTTCTCTTAGGACATTTTGTTATAGACTTGAGATATTGTTTATAAATCAAAAAGAAGATCAACATTCTCTTTTAACAGGAATTGTTAACACTTTGGTATTGTATCCATTTTCTAGTTTTGATATAGTTGAGTGTCACCTGTGTGACGTTAGGAGTTGATTTGAGATGCATTCCTGATTAGATGCAATGATTTTTTCCCACAAATGATTGTTATTTAAACCAATGACCATCATATTATGGTTTCTTTCTACATGTCTCTTAATATCTTTCCATCTCAGGGCTTTAACTGACTTCAAAAGCAACTCAAGATAAGGAGGAACTATGTGGGATACAAAGAGCCAGACTTAGCTTTCTATAAACCTACTGTGTACTACGTCTGAGTCATAATCATTTTGTTGACTGTTTACTTTCCCTGTTGTCAGCACAATAGAGCTAACACCAACGGCTTGGAAGTGAGTTACACGCTATTCTTAGTTTATTACAATCAGCTCTTAATAACTTGGGGACTCATTAAGTACTCTGTGAACTGGCTTCTTTTCCTTATGTGGCCTGGAAATGGCCTTGTGCTGGAGCATTAGACCTTTTTAAAACCAGGACTTTTATCCCAGTGTCAAAATGTAAATAAGGGAAATGAAGAAAGACAAAATTCAGTGGACAATTGTAATGTTTAACACAGGTTTAAAAACTTGATCAGTCTTCAGTGGGCTTAGAATTCTGTGGCCTCTGGTACTTTCTCTTAAAATTCTTTGATGTTATTAGAGTGTAGCTTTAGGTTTTTACTAAAGTGTTGATGAAGACGATAATTAGTTTTAAAAGGGGTATCTTGATTCTTAAAGGAGAATCTAACAATTTAGAGGGGACAAGGAGATCCAACCAGTCCATTCTAAAGATCAGCCCTGGATGTTCTTTGGAAGGAATGATGCTAAAGCTGAAACTCTAATACTTTGGCCACCTCAGGTAAAGAGTTGACTCGTTGGAAAAGACTCTGATGCTGGAAGGGACTAGGGGCAGGAGGAGAAGGGGACGACAGAGGATGAGATGGCTGGATGACATCACTGACTCGATGGACATAAGTTTGAGTGAACTCCGGGAGATGGTGATGCACAGGGAGGCCTGGCTTACTGCGATTCATGCAGTCACAAAGAGTCGGACACGACTGAGAGACTGAACTGAACTGAGCTGAACTGATACTCTTTACGTTTCTTTAATGTACATTCATCTAGTACAGAATATAGTTAATCAGTGAAATGCAACTTAAAACTGCAACAAGCTATTGCTTCACAGGTTAGAATGCCCAGTATAAAAACCACAAGCAATAAGTGTCATCAAGGATGTGAAGGAAAGGGATCAATTTTGCACTGCTGGTGGGAATGTAAATTGGTAGGGCACTATGGAAAATAGCATGGAGGTTCCTCAAGAAATTAAAAGTAAAACTGCCATATGACTTGACACTCCCACTGCTGGGTATATATATATGAAGGAAATAGAATCACCATTTTACAAAAAAAAAAAATCTCTTTTTCATGTTCAATGCAGCATTACTCACAATAGCCAAGATGCAGAAACAACTTAAGTGCCCATTTTTTGATGGCTGAGTAGATAAAAATGTGGTATGTGTGTGTGTGTTTGTGTGTGCATATGTGTATCACATACACATGTACACTGTGCTTAGTAACTCTGCTGCTGCTAAGTCACTTCAGTCGTGTCCGACTCTGTGTGACCCCATAGACGGCAGCCCACCAGGCTCCCCCGTCCCTGGGATTCTCTAGGCAAGAACACTGGAGTGGGTTGCCATTTCGTGTCCAATTTTTGCGACCCCACAGACTGTAGCCTGCAAGGCTCCTTGTGTCTAGAATTCTCCAGGCAAGAATACTGGAGTGGGTTGCCATGCCCTCCTCCAGGAGATCTTCCCAACCCAGGGACCAAACCCAGGTCTCTTGTATTGTGCTCGGATTCTTTATAGTCTGAGCCACCAGAGAATTCTGTGCACACAGACATACTCAAGCCCAATGGGATATTACTCACCAACAAAAAAGAAGGAAATCCTGCCATTTGCAACAACATAAATGAACGTTGAGGGCATAATGCTAAGTAGAAAAAATCAGACAGAGAAAGACAAATACTGGGTGCTATCACTTATATATGTAATTTAATAAGACAAACTAATAGAAGCAGAGAGTAGAATGGTGGTTGCCAGGGGTTAGGGTGGGGGTAAGAGAAATGGGAAGATGTTGATTAAAGTGTATAAACTTCCAGTTATAAAATGAATAACTTCTGAGAATTTAATGTATAATATGACAGGTATTACAAATTAAAATCCAATTAAAATAAAATCCAACAGGTATTAAAAATACAGAATAATGAAATAAATATCAAATATTGTGAGCATTATTGAGTAGTGGATTTAAGAGCACGACTTTTGGAGTGAGGGCTTCCCATGTAGCTCTGTCGGTAAAGCATCTGCCTGCAATGCCGGAGACCTGGGTTCCATTCCTTGGTCAGGAAGCTCCCCTGGAGAAGGAAATGACAACCCACTCCAGTATACTTGCCTGGAGAATCCCACAGACAGAGGAGCCTGGCAGGCTACAGTTCATGGGATCACAAAAGTTGGATATGACTTAGTGCTGTCTTTGGAGTGAGAGACTAATTTCAGATTTTGGTATTTCTTTTGACTACATTAATGACTTGGGTAGTTCATCCTTTATTGCCTTGATTTACTTGTCTGCAAAATAGTGCTATTATTGTGCCTCGGATTATTGTTAAGTTTGATTGAAATAGCCTATGTAAAGCATGGCATCACTGACTTAATGGACGTGAGTTTGAGGGCACTCCGGGAGTTGGTGATGGACAGGGAGGCCTGGCGTGCTGCAATTCATGGGGTCACAAAGAGTCAGACACAACTGAGTGACTGAACTGAACTGAAAGCATGGGATAATTGTAAGCACTCAAGCATTATTTTTTCTTAGATGCTTTTATTCCTCTTCTTTTGCCTGAAATACATCTTTTCACTCTTTAACTAACTTTTATTCAGCATCCAACTTAGAGATCAATTTCTCTAAAAAAGCCTTCTATGACTATTGCCCCTAAATCCAGATTGCATATATCTTTCTACATATGCCCAAGGCACAGATTATTTCTCCCACCATATTTTACCACATTGCAATTCCCTGTGACTGACACATGTTGCTAACTGCACTGAGATCTTAATGAGGGCAGGGGCAATAGTATGTATCTCAATTGAACCTTAAATGGAGGACTCTCTGTTTCTCCCAGAGTTTAGCACATTGCCTGGCACATAAAGGTACTAAATGAATAATTGTTCAATATTTATGTAGTTCATTAAAAATCTTTTTCATCTATACTTTTACACTCAATTGATTTTCCATCAAGGTGCCAAATAAATTAAAGGAGAAAAGAAAGTAGTTTTAGTGAATATTATTGCAGCAACTAGATATACACACAGAATTAAACTGATTACTTATTCCATACATAAAAATAATTCTAGATTCATTGTAGATCTAAATATGGAACCCAAACCTTAAAACTCCTTGAATTGCTATCTACTTTAGTAGTTACTAGCCACATCTGTCTATTTAAATTAAATTTTAAAAACTTCCTAAGTCATTGCAGGCACATATAAATTGCTTCATAGCTAGATATGCCTACAGGTTACAGTACTGGATGGTGCAGCTAAGGCAAAAAATTCAATCATCAAAGAAAACTGTATTAGATTGTGCTATTTTTTTTTAAATGTATGAAAACATCTTTAAGACCTTGGTGCAGGCAAAGATTTTCTGGACAGGGCACAAACAACATTAAACCATAGGACGAGAAAAGTTGAAATTTTGGACTTCAAAATTTTTGAGTCTTTAAAATCACTATTAAGAAAATGAATAGACAAACCACAGACAAGAAAAAAATATTTTTTTATTGTATGTATATCTGACCAAGAGTTTGTTATCTAGACCAAATGAAAATCCAGTCAAATCGATAACAATATCATTATACCGTTTAGAATGGCTAAAATTGAAAAGATTGACAATTCAAAATAATTTTGATGGTGTAAATGAATGTGATCTGCCCTATATTTACTGGTGGGAGTGTAAATCTGGTGCAAGTACTTGGAGAACTGTTTGGCAATTTTTAATAACACTGAATACACATCTAATTTATGACCCAGCAATCTCACTCCTGTGTATTTACTGAAGAGAATGTACAAAGCTGTGCTAAGCAACCATCTTCAAAATTGCCCCAAACTGGAAAAAAACCCAATGTCCATCAACAGAAAGGTGGATTTTAAAAAATGGTATATTTGTACAGTAGAATGACACTTAGCAATAAAGAATGACATGTACAATAACAGAGGAACCTCAAAAGCATTTTAAGTAAATGCAATGAGACAAAAAGACTTAAATGTATTGTTTCAATCTTATAAGGTCCAAGAATAGGCAAAATCAATCTATAGAGTCATGATTTAGAAAGCATATGCTCTAGGAGCAGGGGAAGGGGTGAATTGATTGGAAAGGGGATAAAGGATTTTGTGGGGGATAATAAAAATATTTTTTATCTGGCTTTGATGGTTACATGGATATATTGTCCATGTCAAAACTTATGAAACTGAGATCAGGGGGACCAAAGTTAAACTCTGGATGGAGATGCAAAAGAGACACAAACTCAGGGTCTCAAAAGTTTGAACAAGTTAAAGGTCTAATTACTGATATATAAGCGTATAGTTATGATAATCAGGGAGAGCTGGAGAAAGCATCAACCAGAGAAGGACCAATAGCAAATATGGCTTAATGTTAGCCACCAAAGAGGTGGCCAGGAACACTTTAAATCCCCTCAACCTCAGCAGAAACACAACCAATTGTAGTATATAGTACAGGATGGGCCTGTTATGATGAACAGTGTCTTTGAGAGCAAAGAGCCACAGTTACATTGTGACTTTAAGCTTAGATTCCACACTAAAATGGCCACACTTATGTGATGTGCCCCTGCCCAGTGTAGGGAACAGTCACTTCTATCTCTCCTTTTCCTAAGGGCTGTATTGGGAAGAAAGAGTTAATCTACTCCTTTCCAAAGTTTTCCATTTAAAATTAAATTTCATCTCCTAATTCTTTCCTTCTATCACATTTTCTTCGCATTCCATACCCCAAGTTCTTGCTAATCTTACTTAAAGATATGAATGTTTCCTAAAAAATTTACAAAAATAGCAAATAAAATTCACTGTTAAAAGTTGTTCAGCAAAGAACATATAAAGTAAACTGAAAGCAAGAAATTGCCTGAAAGGAACGTGGTATCTATAGTAAGAAACACAGAATCTAAATTCATTTTGAGCCAGGGTGCAAGATATAAATGGAGAAAAACGGTCCTCTTTTGAGATTTATTTTCTGTAATAAAAGATACAGTTGTCTGTGGAAAGCAAACCAAAAAAGATCTTTTACAAATGACAGAATCCTGGTGCCCAGATCCTTAATATATGTTTTCTTTCTTTTGTCCTTCTTTGCTTCCTGCCTCCCTTTTCTCTTCTTTTCCTTCTTTTTCTTCTTCATAGTGGCAATGTTAAATTAAGTTGGAGTCACAGTGGAAATGAGAGCTCAGGGAGAAAAGCAAATAGGCAAAAGAAACAAATGATTAGCATTATCTTCCATATTTCAAGGAATTCTGTGATTGCTACAAGCCATCCTGTTTAGCTACTGTGTGTGATGTGGAGTAAGGAGTGGGGATTGTCATAATAGTGGGTTTCCTTTTCCACACATCATAGCAGAAAGCATTAGTTTTGGAATTAAGACTAGCTTCAGTTGAACATATGGATGTGAAAGTTGGACTGTGAAGAAAGCTGAGTGCCAAAGAATTGATGCTTTTGAACTGTGATGTTGGACAAAACTCTTGAGAGTCCCTTGGACTGCAAGGAGATCCAACCAGTCCATTCTAAAGGAGATCAGCCCTGGGTTTTCACTGGAAGGATTGATGCTGAAGCTGAAACTCTAATACTTTGGCCACCTTATGCGAAGAGTTGACTCATTGGAAAAGACTCTGATGCTGGGAGGGATTGGGGGCAGGAGGAGAAGGGGTCGACAGAGGATGAGATGGCTGGATGGCATCACCGACTTGATGGACTTGAGTCTGAGTGAACTTCGGGAGTTGGTGATGGACAGGGAGGCCTGGCGTGCTGCGATTCATGGGGTCACAAAGAGTCGGACACTACTGAGCGACTAAACTGAACTGAACTCAGTTGAATAGGCTATTCAAAACCTTAATCTCAGTTTCCTCATCTGATAAACGGGGATGACAAGCAATATTTTATAGGGTGGTTTCAAAAGCTTCACTTGCACTGACCCATGGTAGATATTCTGTGTGCTGTTCCTTTGGATGATCTGTGTCCAACAGTTCCTTTTCAAATAACCATTGTTTTCTTCATTGTCAACAAATTAGAGCAAATAGAAGATGACTTGGTAATATAAAGAAAAACATTTTCTGTTTGTAAAGTACTGCACAGGGTACAAGTGTTTTCCCATGCATAGATTAAGAGCATCTCAGGAAAAGAAATGAGAAAAAAACAGATGAAAGAGATCCCTTAGGATCTTCTCAGTCTGGGCCCATAGAAGGACCAATCTGTATATTATCTTCACCCAGAATTTCCTACTTTTGTTTGCTTCATGTTTTTTGTGACTAGTGAAACAGTCGCACCATCTAAACTTTATTCATTATTTCCAATGAAGTTATTCTGTCAGTATAATTTACATCACATTTGTTAAGCTTATTCTTATGTAATAAATATTTATTAAATACAATTACATTTTAAAGCACCTGTGCCAAGTGTTTTTCTAGATATTGGAGATAAGTAGTGAGCTAGACATATGAGGTCCCTGCTCTCATTAAAATATAGTGACAGACAATAAACAAGTAGATTAATAAAGGTAGCAATTTAAAATGTTGGTAAGGCTAAAGAAAATAAAGTGAGTTAGAGAAGGCTGAGGTGATAGTGGCTAATTGCACATTGAGCTAGATTGGATTAAAGAAGTACATTGTACAAGTACATTAGTACATTGGATTAAAGAAGTTCTCTTTGTGTATGTATTTGAGCTTGGATGAGTGATAAGGAGAAAACCATGCAAAGATTTAGGAGGAAAATGTTAAGAGGACAATTTTTTAGGACAAAGATTTAGGAGGACAAATGCAGAAGGAAAAAGCAAGTGCAGCATCCCTGAGGCTGGTTTCTCCTCCCTAGAAGCCCTTAAGAACAAACATATGGGGAAGTCCCTTGTGGTCCAGTGGTTAAGAACTCATCTAGCAATGCAGGGGATGTGGGTTCTATCCCTGGTCGGAAAACCAAGATCCCACATGCCACACAGTAACTAGGCCCAGGTGCCACAGCTACTGAATCCAAGTGCTCTAGAGGCCATACACCACAACTAGAAAAGGCCACACACACTGCAACTAAAGAAAAGCCTGTGTACCACAATGAAGACCCAGCACAGTCAAGTAAGTAAATTACAAGAACAAGCATACATTGGCACTAAGTATCATACTGAATTGTGTGATCTAAGAGAAAAATAGAGTTACAAACATGTCCAGGCACACATTCCCGGCTGAATAAAATGGGTCAAGTTTTTTTCAGCCTCCAAGGGAATAATCTATGATCCATGACCCTCATCAACAAGCAGAAGCAGGTTCACGTGTCCCCAGAGGAGACTTGGTGGATCACTTAACAGAGTGAGTTCTATTAAATTTTATTCTTTGACTTTTCCTACCATGTGAGGAAGTATCCGGAAGAATGTAGGGATGGATGAGTTTTGTTCACATACCCTCCTCTGCTTTCACTCCCACTTCCTTTCTTTCTCTCTACAGAGGTACTTGTGACATCCTGTATGGATAAGGAAATGATGTGTATCTTCTACCACCTACTTAGAAATACTTGGGGGCCATTGGCCATGACTGTTATTCTTTCATCCCCACCTGCATCTCTAGCCCTGTCTACCTGGTATGAGAATAAGGTAATGGAAAATGTGATCTAGTGGTCCCCAAAGTGAAACTTGCTCATCCTTGGATGGTTGTATTAAGGATGAGTATTTTTTTTTTCACTGTGTTATGCTGCTTTCAATTGTTTTTTACAACAAGTATAATTGAGAAGATGCCCTAGAGTAGCTTATGGCACCCCACTCCACTATTCTTCCCTGGAAAATTCCATGGGCAGAGAAGCCTAGAGAGCTACAGTCCATGGGGCCACAAAGAGTTAGACACAACTGGGCAACTAAGCACACACACACATAAAAAAGTTATAATTTTCTTATTTTTAAAACATATGTTGTCTCACAGAACTAGATAAAAATCTGAAAACAACCTTGATTTTTTTGTGGTGGCTGCATCAGTCCCCCTAGTTGTAACATGCAAAAGGTGTGTGTGTGGGGGGGGGGGGGGTTATTTGTACTTGTGTTGGCCAGGTAGCCTTGCTTTACACAGGTGTAGGCTATTTTTGCAACCCCCCTATGCTAAAATCTTCATTTAGATACAAGATGGTGGATGGGTGGGAATAACTCCATTTTTTTTAAAGCATTCTTAACAGAACTATTTTCAATAACAAAAATGTCACAGTGTGTTTAGAATAAATTTGATTCAGTCACAAATGTTAAAAACACCTCTAGCACAAAGAGAATTAAACTTGTAACAAGGGCTGAGGATAAGATAAACAGTTTGAGAAAGGATGTGATATCACTCATCTCTTTAGGAAAGCACTTCTCTGTCTTAGAGCTCCAGGCAGAGGAAACGGGAAGGCGGGGCGAACATGGACATGTTCCAGAGGAGGTGGTGGGTCATGGAGAATGAATGAGTCAACTGGCATCAGAGGGCGTGGAGTGAGGGATGGGGAAGAGGCAAGAAAGGAAGCAGTGGGGCCTTTGAACACCCTCACTCCCACACCTGTGTACCCACACCGGGGCTCCTGGGGTGCATGAACAGCCCTTAGTGTCAGGACACGGTGACTATGTTCCCCAAGCAGCCAAATCACTGCCAGATACTGGCCTGACTCTGGGGAAGACTCTGACACACCAAGGTTAGAGAGGTGATGAAAGCTGAAGAATCACTGCAGTAGTGAGCCTTGTAAAGTGTCAGCATTTTGGTCCTCTGACGAGGGTGGGAAGGAAATGAGAAATCACTTCTTAAAAAGAAGCAATGCAAAGAAAGTAGGTGGCACTGACTTAGTTGTTGTAAGAACCCACAGAGTCTTTCTATATCCTCTGTGTGGGATATTTTAGTTACCCAGTGGACACAGAGGAGAAAAGGGCCATCATTGATGTGAGTATCTACTTCTGCACCTCAGGTCACTAGCATTAAACCCCTGATGTTTGCCCAAGTTGTTTACCATGTATTGCTCATCATATTTACATTCCTGGCATTTAAAAATCCTTTAAATTTATGTAACACTTCATATTTCAAGGATATTAAAATTCTTTAAGAACTTTCTTACTTAATGCTTATGTATTTTTAATTAAACAAATGGAAGCACCATGTAAATTCATATGTCATACATAGTAGCTAAATGTTATATAGCTATGTGAAACAAACAAACAAAAAATTGACAAAACATGAGCACTTCAGATCAATTCAGTTCAGTCGCTCAGTCGTGTTCGACTGTTTGATACCGAATGAACCGCAGCACACCAGGCCTCCCTGTCCATCACCAACTCCCGGAGCCCACCCAACCCATGTCCATTGAGTCGGTGATGCCATCCAACCATCTCATCCTCCTTCCTCCCCTTCTCCTCCTGCCCTCAATCTTTTCCAGCATCAGGGTCTTTTCCAATGAGTCAGCTCTTCACATGAAGTGGCCAAAGTATTGGAGTTTCAGCTTCAGCATCAATCCTTCCAATGAAAACCCAGGACTGATCTCCTTTAGAACGGACTGGTTAGATCTCCTTGCAGTCCAAGGGACTCTCAAGAGTCTTCTCCAACACCACAGTTCAAAAGCATCAATTCTTCGGCACTCAGCTTTCTTTATAGTTCAACTCTCACATCCATACATGACCACAGGAAAAACCATAGCCTTGACTAGACGGACCTTTGTTAGCAAAGTAATGTCTGTGCTTTTGAATATGCTGTCTAGGTTGGTCATAACTTTACTTCCAAGAAGTAAGCGTCTTTTAATTTCATGGCTGCAATCACCATCTGCAGTGATTTTGGAGCCCAAAGAGATAAAGTCAGTGGGGAAAGCCCCATCTATTTCCCATGGAGTGATGGGACCAGATGCCATGATCTTCGTTTTTTGAATGTTGAGCTTTAAGCCAACTTTTTCTCTCTCCTCTTTTACTTTCATCAAGAGGCTCTTAATTGTGCTCTAGTTAATGTTCTATCTTTTTGACACTTGTTTTTTTAAGTAAAGCAAAAAATGCTTGGAAATAAAAAGACTGGCTTCACCATTATCCTCTTACAACTTCCAGAGTGATCTATTAAACCACAAATGAAATTATTTTACTCCTATGACTTGGAGTTCTTCCCACTAGAGAGAACAAGGAAAGAAACAAACTAAAAATCCTAACAACTTCATAGCCAAAAGCACTTTGCAGTTTTATCCTTGCCTGCCTATCCACACTAGAGTGGTCACCATACACCTGTCTGTTGTTGTTATTTAGTCGCTAAGTCATGCCTGACTCATTTGCGACCCTGTGGACTGCAGCACATCAGACTCTTCTGTCCATGGGATTTTCCAGGCAAGAATACTGGAGTGGGTTGCCATTTGCTACTCCACGGGATCTTTTCCACCCAAGGATCAAACCTGCCTCTTCTGCATTGCAGGCACATTCTTTACTGCTGAGCTACTGGGGAAGCCCCATCATACACCTTGGTGTATACCTAATTGTCTTAAAGTCATTATTAAGAATGCATTCTGTTACTCTGAAAAATATTGTTTTCTAGTAAGTTAAGGTAGGTGGTCACTCATCTTTAATTTAATTTCTTTGCCCCATCTACTTTTTTCTACATTTGAGCTACACTGGTCATCTAAAAATGTCTAAGATTTCATGAGGAAGAAAAACTCTTTTATGTCTTAGGGTCCTTGCCTAAGGCACTGTTCTGCCTGGAACACATTCTTCCTTTTTCAGTGGTTAACACTTAGGCATCTTTCAAGTCTGCTGAAATTCACATCTACACACCCTAGTATAAATCTTTGAAACTCTTTCATTATTCTTCTCATTGCAGTGTCAAGATTTGTAATATTATATTTGCATATGCATTTTTTTTTTGGTATTTGTCTTCTCCACAGGTCTCTGAGGCAGGGATAAGGCTAGTTCTCAGCTGTTTCCCTAAGGATTCCTTCACAAGCATTGCAATGGATCTGGTTTTTTCATGGCAATGTCCTACTCCCATCAGTGTCTGGAACATCGTAGGTACTACATGCATTTGTTCAATAAATAAAAGGATACAAAGTCATAGCATTCCCTCATGAAATTAGTTCTCAAGAATTCAATTAACATCAGTTTCTACTGAACTTTAACTCTGGCATGAACAGAATGGTTCCAGAGCCATCAGCATCAGCCAGTCCTTGGGGGAAAGGCTGAATCTCAGTCTAAACCTTCTGAATTCAAATCTGCTATTTAACAAGATATACCGGTGATCTCAATTGTATGTTAAAGTCCAAATGTACTAACTTAGTGCACATTTATGTAATAAACCTGGAAAAACAAGAAACTAAATGACTACTCATTTCATTTTTAAGGAACCTCCCTGGGCTATCAAAATAGACCAGTTCCTATTTCAAAAGTAGGTGAAAATTTTGCCAATTATTCTGCACTTCTTCAATGCTACCCTTGATCTTTCTTGTAAATTGTATAACAAGATAAGTAACTCTCTTAGTCAGATTTCTGACTTTCTTTCTTGGTACATTGTCTTAATCTAAGCAACTAAGATTTGGGATCTAGTCTAAAATAAACATAAAGATATATATAGTACTGAAATTCTGAAGTGGTTTTAAAGTAAGTATAATTGTCTCACATAGAAAATATTAGTGATTAAAGGTAAAATCACCGTGATGCATAATACACTCATTCATGTTAGTGATTCACGTGTCATTTTTGCATGCCTTCAAAGGCCCAGTGAACTTTTGCACAAAAAGAATTTTTGCCTTTTGCTTACTTCTCTAGAGTTCATTGATTTCCTGTTAACTGAGATTTTGAAACATCAACTGAGGTTTGCTCTAGAATAAACACACAGTTTAAGGAGGACCCAAGCCAGTATTGAGAATGCTAAAGGTGGTCAAATGAATTCTGATTCAAAGCAAATAATATTACAAATTCCATAGCTGATCTAGAATTCTCATCGACTCTGGGGCCTTCTTTATCAGCCAGAATGCCACAAACAGGGCAGAGAGAGCAAACTCATTCTTATATGCCAAGGCATGTTGAGCTCAGCATTTAGCATGCCAGGTAGCTGCCAAATACAAATCTTTGCACAAAATCTGAATAAATAGAGTTGTCACCCTATTCAGTAAAATTTTTGACTCTAGTATTGAAAAAATAAGGTAAAGTACAAGTTTGCCTTCCAGGGCCCCAAACCCAGGACCTAAAAACATCAGGTCGTATATGGATTCCTCAACTGACTGTTTGATTGCAGTGTGCACTGATGAAGCAGGATGCTTTAGCTTGCTACTATTAATTTCTGTAAATGCCCCAGTAAACAGAGAAGAACTAAGTTTCAATAAAGTGAATTCTGGGCCCTCTCCAAGTATAGAAGTGGCTAAGGCTTCAGGATGGAACCAGAAACCTGTAGAAGGCTCTAATATTCTGGAAGGGTCTAATATTGCCAAGGCAGCACAGTGGAGAGGTTACACCTTAGGCTTTGGAATCAACAGGACTTGGCTGAAATAGTGGTTTGCAAAATTTATACTGATCTTCAGCTCTGAGTAAACAATAAAAATTATTTGGAATGATTTTAAAGGATTAAATCAAACCATCAGATAATACATAAGAGTTACAACTAACAATAAAAGAGGATACTAGAATTAAAATAAAACTATAAACAAAAATTGAGGCTTTGCTGGTGGCTCAGTTGTAAAGAAATTGCCTGCCAATGTAGGAGATATGGGTTCGATCCCTGGATTGGGAAGATTCCCCTGGAGAAGGAAATGGCAATACTCCAGTATTTTTGCCTGGGAAATCCCATGGACAGAGGAGCCTGGCAGGCTATATACTCCATGGGGTGGCAGAATAGTAGGACATGAGTTAGTGGCTAAACAGAACAATTAACAAAAAAATAAGCTTTCCAGGAACCTCAGAGCATTCACAATGGCATAAACTAGCTATATTTTAACTCCGTTCTTCCCAGAGGTTAGCTTGGGACAATTCATTTTTTCATTCAGTGTATGTTGATTGAAAGTCCACACTACTTTGTGCTCACAGCTGGGATGGAAAAAGATAAAGAGCTTGTGAAATGACACTTGGACTTTAGTGGAGATAAGCACTTTTCATATTCATATCTTCAAAAGCTATTTCAATTGTGATCAATATTATGGAAGAGAATTATAGGATGCTCAGAAAATACACCAAGAAGAGCTAACTGAAATGGCAATGTCAGGGAAGTTTTCTGTAAAAAAATAATGGCAAATCCCCTACAATGTGAAGAAGGAATAGGAGCTTGACAAGGCCAAGAGCTTGCCAAGGGCAGTCCAGGCAAATAGAGCAGCATCAGTATAGCGTTGAGTTTGACAGAGTTTGCACTAAGAGCTGCTTAGGCAAGAAACGGTGGGAACTCAAATGAAGCTGGACCATGCAAAGCTCTGGGGGTCTTTTATCCTGGACACAGTGGGCTGCTGTTCAAGGGTTTTAAGCAGGTGAACAATGTGGTCTGATCACCCTAGCTTCCATGTAGGGGATAAAATAGGAAGTGACAGTATTGGAAGCAAGGAGACTAGTTTATTAGGGGAGTGTCTTAAGACATTGGAACACAGATTTACCTTTAGCACACTCTTACAGACAACTTCACTGGAGCATGAAATGCATTGGGCAAGTTTTATGAGCTCACATTCTAGTTCCCTTTAGACCACTTTCAAACATGTGTTTCCTGAGGGATTAACTGACAACTGTGTATGTTGGCTCATCCATGTCCCACAAATATTTATTAAAATTTCTCATGGGTGGATGACCCTCCTAGGCACTGGGAATCAAGCAGTGAACAAAACATATGAAAACATTGCTCTCATCGGTGTTCTATTCTAGGGCAGAAGAACTTAAGCAAGCAAACAATACATATATAATGGATAACATGATAATTATTTTATGAATAAAAGTAAATCCAAATGAGAGTGTGGGAAGGTGATACAGTTTAGGGAGGTCAAGGGAGGTCGCTCAGAATGGCAATTTTTCAGCACAAATGAAAAGCAGGGCATTTAAAATCTAGAGGATGATCATTTCAGCCATGATTGATCTGATGCAAATGAAAGACAACATGATTTGATGCAAAGGCCTGCAGATGAATGTTGTGCTTAAAATTTTCAAGACAGAAACCTAGACTTTTGGTCAAGATTAATGTGATTCCTGGCTTCCCTGGTGGTTCAGCTGGTAAAAAATCCACCTGCCATGCAGAAGACCTGGGTTTGATCCCTGGGTTGAAAAGATCCCCTGGAGAAGGGAATGGCTAACCACTCCAGTATTTGGCCTGGAGAATTCCGTGGACTGTATAGTCTATGGGGTCACAAAGAGTTGGACACAACTGAGTGATTTTCACTGTCTTTTCTTTTTCAATGTGATTCCACCATTATCACCATTATCATCATGTAACTTCTTAGAGGTTTTATAAGACTTGCTGTTGCTGAGCTCCATCAGAAGCAGTCTTACATTAGGCAGAGCTTAGAGCTCAACAAAATTCTAAATGTCTAAATAACTTGAGTTACTTACTACATGTGCCGGAAACCCCCCAGATCGCCTCTTGATGCAAATGGTCCAAGGCCTGTGCTTTGAAAAATGCCATTTAGGTCCATTTTCATGATTGAGCTCTCACAACTCTTATAGTTCATCAACTCTCTCATTGCTTTATCTATGCCTGAAATAAAAAATGGGGCATAATACATTAGAAAAGTGACGGACAAATCAAGAAATAACCTTAATGAGAAACCATCTATTATCTAAAAACTGATGGTGAAGGGAAACCAGTGAGTTCAAATTCATTGTCAACTGAAGAATGAGACATCAGTTTAGTTCAGTTCAGTCACTCAGTCATGTCCGACTATTTGCGACCCCACGGACCACAGCACACCAGGCCTCCCTGTCCATCACCAACTACTGGAGTCCACCCAAACCCATGTCCATCCAGTTGGTGATGCCATCCAGCCATCTCATCCTCTGTCGTACCCTTCTCCTCCTGCCCCCAATCTTTCACAGCATCAGGGTCTTTTCAATGAGTCAGCTCTTTGCATCAGGTAGCCAAAGTACCGGAGTTTAAGCTTCAACATCAGTCCCTTCAATGAACACCCATGACTGATCTCCTTTAGGATGGACTGGTTGGATCTCCTTGCAGTCCAAGGGACTCTCAAGAGTCTTCTCCAACACCACAGTTCAAAAGCATCAATTCATCGGCACTCAGCTTTCTTTATAGTCCAACTCTCACATCCATACAGGACCACTGGAAAAACCATAGCCTTGGTTAGACAGACCTGTGTTGGCAAAGTAATGTCTCTGTTTTTTAATATGCTGTCCAGGTTGGTCATAACTTTCCTTCCAAGGAGTAAGCATCTTTTAATTTCACAGCTGCAGTCACCATCGAAAGTGATTTTGGAGCTGAGAAAAATAAAGTCAGCTGCTGTTTCCACTGTTTACCCATCTATTTCCCATGGAGTGATGGGACCTGATGCCATGATCTTAGTTTTCTGATTGTTGACATTTAAGCCAACTTTTTCACTCTCCTCTTTCACTTTCATCAAGAGGCTCTTTAGCTCTTCTTTGCTTTCTGCCATAAGGGTGGTGTCATCTGCATATCTGAGGTTATTGATATTTCTCCTGGCAATCTTGATTTCAGCTCGTGCTTCCTCAAGCCCAGCGTTTCTCATGATGTATTCTGTATATAAGTTAAATAAACAGGATGACAATATACAGCCTTGACGTACTCCTTTTCCTATTTGGAACCAGTCTGTTGTTCCACGTCCGGGTCTAACTGTTGCTTCCTAACCTGCATACAGATTTCTCAAGTGGCAGGTCAGGTGGTCTGGTATTCCCATCTCTTTCAGAATTTTCCACAGTTCATTGTGATCCACACAATTGATGGCTTTGGCATAGTCAGTAAAGAAGAAATAGATGTTTTTCTGGAATTCTCTTTCTTTTTCAATGATCCAGTGGATGTTGATCTCTGGTTCCTCTAATTTTTCTAAAACCAGCTTGAACATCTGGAATTTCACAGTTCACGTATTGCTGAAGCCTGGCTTGGAGAATTTTGAGCATTGCTTTACTAGCATGTGAGATGAGTGCAATTGTGTGGTAGTTTGAGCATTCTTTGGCATTGCCTTTCTTTGGGATTGGAATGAAAACTGACCTTTTTCCAGTCCTGTGGCCACTGCTGAGTCTTCCAAATTTGCTAGCATATTGAGTGCAGCACTTTCACAGTATCATATTTCAGGACTTGAAATAGCTCAACTGGAATTCCATCATCTCCGCTAGCTTTGTTCATAGTGATACTTCCTAAGGCCCACTTGACTTCACATTCCAGGATGTCTGGCTCTAGGTGAGTGATCACACCTAGATTATCACACTGTGATTATCTGGGTCATGAAGATCTTTTTTGTATAGTTCTTCTGTGTATTCTTGCCACCTTCTTAATATCTTCTGCTTCTGTTAGGTCCCTACCATTTCTGTCCTTTATTGTGCCCATCTTTGCATGAAATGTTCCCTTGGTATCTCTAATTTTCTTGAAGAGATCTCTAGTCTTTCCCATTCTATTGTTTCCCTCTATTTCTTTGCATTGATCGCTGAGGAAGGTTTCTTATCTCTCCTTGCTATTCTTTGGAACACTGCATTCAAATGGGTATATCTTTCCTTTTCTCTTTTGCTTTTCACTTTCCTTCTTTTCACAGCTATTTATAAGGCCTCCTCAGACTGCCATTTTGCTTTTTTGCATTTCTTTTTTTGGGGGATGGTCTGATTCCTGTCTCCTGTACAATGACAGGAACCTCCATCCATAGTTCATCAGGCACTCTGTCTATCAGATCTAGTCCCTTAAATCTATTTCTCACTTCCACTGTATAGTCATAAGGGATTTGCTTTAGGTCATACCTAAATGGTCTAGTGGTTTTCTCCACTTTCTTCAATTTCAGTCTAAATTTGTCAATATGGAGTTCATGATCCAAGCCACAGTCAGCTCCTGGTCTTGTTTTTGCTGACTGTACAGAGTTTCTCCATCTTTGGCTACAAAGAATATAATCAATCTGATTTTGGTGTTGACCATCTGGTGATGTCCATGTGTAGAGTCTTCTTTTGTGTTGTTGGAAGAGGGTGCACATTAATAATTTTTATTCATTGAAACTTTTCTAATTGGCCTCAGAGACGTGTCTTTCTCTATTAAGGTAGGTTAGGAGGAAATTCTTTAAATAGATATTTTTTATAAAATATCTGGGATTCCTAGAAAATATTGTTATGGTCTATGATATACCAAACATGATTTGCATAGCATTGTTTATCTTCAAGTATTAGAGTGTACAAATATGCCTAAGCTTTAGATAATTCTTCACAATATTTTCATATCTCAGTTTGTAATGATGATTGTTTGTGTACTGGAAATATTCAGAAATGCCAGTTAACAGAGGATTCTGGTTAGTAAAATGCTGGGTAGTATTACTAGAAAATCGGTGTAACTATTTTTCTCCTTTAAACATTAATATTTGCAACATAATAGAAATGTGCTTTCAATAAAATTGACTTTATATCAAGAATCAATTTATATTTTACCTTGCTTAATTTTTCATGGCAACCTAAGTCTTTTCTATACAAGTTTCATGCCAAGATGATTACATCTTGTTAGTCAGTTTCCATTCTGTAAAAGTAGTTGCTGGATCTTCATCCTGTTCTGCCTTGGAAAAGGAAAGTGATACCTCATGTTGGTCAGCTGTTTGGATATGTATGTTGTTTTCTCTTCCCTTATAATTAGCTCTTTTTATTACCTCATTTCAAAAAGATTATTAAGGGCCTGGGTGACAGCTACTGTTTTTGAAAGCATATACCCGAGATTAGCATTTATAGAAACATAGCAAGGGATATTAACAAAGAAAACACTAATTTTAGATGAGACTCTAAGATTCTGATCTTCAGATTTGCCACTCTCTGTGCAACTTTTTTCAGAGTGCTTTTAAAAATAATTATGGTCATTATGATAAACAGTTTTAGCTGGAATCTGAACTTGAAAGAGGACTAATATTTTTCCTTCTGTGTTTATCACTTCTCTATTTGGCCTCAAAACTCAAAATAACTATTCTCCCCACCCAGTAAAATGGTAATTCTTTAGTCAGTTGTTTGCATTAAATATTATCTTGGCTCCAAGTTAAGCACAGAATTTTTTTTAACAGAATCACTGCCATTGCTCCATTAAGCCTGCCAGTACTCCTAAAAGACATTTGATTGTAAGTTCAGTGAGCCTGAATTCTAAAATTCAAAGCAGAATTTTAATAGCTGAAGGCAAATTTATTTGGGGCCAAACCCCATCCAGCCCTCTCCAGAGTCAAGGGGCCAGTGCCCCTCAGGAGTAAAGCACTACTCCTCCTCCTGCTCAGAGGCAGTTTTGGAATCAGAAGGGCCAGTGAAACTGATTATCAAGTTTCCTGTCTTCAGATCATATTATAACTTCCATCCCGTGGTGATGATGATGATTTCCCATTTCCTTTGAAAGGGGAGCGCAGAATTTAGTTTTTGCTTAAAAGGATGATAAATTTGGACCTGACTCTGGAGCTATTTGGGAGAAGGAAAGTTTATATTACCAGTAGGCTTTTGGAGGCTCCTCTTAGTCATTTTTTCAATTTCCCAAGAAAAAGCCACTTTTTTCTCCTCAATATTGTCAGTGGGCTTGTGCATGTTAAGGAATATGCTCATTTGTCATTTAATTTTAATCAGTTATTAAATGTTTTCCCCATGCTAAGACTTCTCCTTGGCACAGATATCCATCTTATACATTGCAGATGTAAACCACAGTTCAAACAGAAGCCTCAGATAGTCCTTCTGATGGGCAAGATTACCTGGTAACCTGAGGCTTCTGCATCAAGTGTTAAGATTTCAGGTTTCTGTTCTAAGCATTGCTAATACATTCTTATGATTGCACTTTTTTTTTTTAAAAGACCCCTGTGTGAGAATGCCCAAAGTAATAGAAGTTGTTCATTTAAAATGATAGAAGGATCAGTACTTCCCAGGCTATCCAGTGGTTAGGACTCCATGCTTCCATTGCATGGGGCATGGGTTCAATCCCTGGCTGGAGAACGAAGATCACGGATGCCCACTTGACATGCAGCATGACGATGAAAAAAAGAGCAAGATATAAGGATTGCAACGATTCCGGATAGGCTGATTCTTGACTGCTAGCAAAGGAAAACACATGTGTCTCTTGAGTTTTGGGCTTGTGCCAGTCTGGAGCTCTACTGTGGCATGTCAGTACTGATGACAGGCACATGGAATAGTCTGGAAGCTGAAATCTTAATATTCCATTCATCTCCTGGACTGTAAGCACCATGAAAAAAAGCAGCTATCAGCAAAAGTTTTACTGTTTCTGTAAGACCTAGGGAGAGTCAGACACAATATTATTCATTAGTATTCATCCAAGTAAATGGAATTATCCAATCGTTTATGCAACATAAATTTATTGAATACTTACCAAATGTACATATTTATTGAATGTTTGTGTGGAATACAGTGATAAATAAGATAAAGAGGTGAAACTTAAGGAATTCTCAGTTTATAAGAGGAGCTAAATTTGAGAAATCTGTATGCAGGTCAGGAAGCAAGACTTAGAACTGGACATGGAACAACAGACTGGTTCCAAATAGGAAAAGGAGTATGTCAAGGCTGTATATTGTCACCCTGCTTATTTAACTTATATGCAGAGTACATCATGAGAAATGCTGGGCTGGAGGAATCACAAGCTGGAATCAAGATTGCTGGGAGAAATATCAATAACCTCAGATATGCAGATGACACCACCCTTATGGCAGAAAGTAAAGAACTAAAGAGCCTCTTGATGAAAGTGAAAGAAGAGAGTGAAAAAGTTGGCTTAAAACTCAGCATTCAGAAAACTAAGATTATGGCATCAGGTCCCATCACTTCATGGCAAATAGATGGGGAAACAGCGGAAACAGTGTCAGACTTTATTTTTCTGGGCTCCATAATCACTTTTGATGGTGACTGCAGCCATGAAATTAAAAGATGCTTGCTCCTTGAAAGAAAAGTTATGACCAACCTAGACAGCATATTAAAAAGCAGAGACATTACTTTGCCAACAAAGGTCCATCTAATCAAAGCTATGGTTTTTCCAGCAGTCATGTATGGATGTGAGAGTTGGACTATAAAGAAAGCTGAGTGCCAAAGAATTGATGCTTTCGACCTGTGGTACTGAAGAAAACTCTAAAGAGTCCCTTGGACTGCAAGAAGATCCAACCAGTCCATCCTAAAGGAGTGCTCATTGGAAGGACTGATGTTGAAGCTGAAACTTCAATACTTTGGCCATCTGATGCAAAGAGCTGACTCATTTGAAAAGACCCTGATGCTGGGAAAGATTGAAGGCAGGAGGAGAAGGAGATGACAGAGGATGAGATGGCTGGATGGCATCACTGACTCAATGGACTTGAGTCTGAGTAAACTCCAGGAGTTGGTGAGGGACAGGGAGGCCTGGCGTGCTGTGGTCCATGGGGTAGCGAAAAGTCTAACACAACTGAACGACTGAACCGAACTGAAGTATGAGTTAAAATAACATCAGAAAATAATAGACAACATTAAGCAGGTATTAGTTTTGTATTTTTAAGTTATTTTCAAAATATTTCCATACCCATTTAATATGATCTAACACTTTGGGAAATACTTTGAAATGTAGTGCTTGCTAATTAAATGTGAAAATTATGATAGTTATTAATGGCTCTGCTGTCTCTGAAAAGAACCAATGTTGGGATCACTGCATTAGAAGACTTGTTTGTCATGGATTTCTACACATGTCTAAACAGAATACAGGCAGTTTATAACATCATCACCTTAGCCTGGTTGCTTATTAGAATCACGTTTGAAATTCTCAGGCAAAACCTGGATCAATTAAGTCTGACTCTCCACAGGTCCTTTGCTGACTGATTCCATTCGTTAAAACCATTATTGTTAATAATACCTGCACATAAGCAAGCATTAGCAGTATATAAACAGCTTCTAAGAATCAAGCCTTAAAACCACAAGATTCTGATTGATTTTTCTGGAGTAGGACCTAGGCATAGATATTTTTTAAAAAATCTCTTGGGACTTCCCTGGTGGTCCAGAGGTTAAGAATCTGCCTGCCAATGCAGGGAACACAGGTTCGATCCCTGGTCCGGGAAGACCCCACATGTCTTGGGACAACTAATCCCTTGCACCACAGCTATGGATTCCATATGCCCTAGAGCCTGAACTCCAAGACAAGAGAAGACACTGCAATATCAGAAGCCCGTGCACAGCAGTGAAGACCCAGCACAACCAAATAAATGAATAGTAAAAAAATTTTTTTAGATCTCTTAAATTTTCCTGTAGTACAGCCAGGATTGAGAAACACAGAGTTAGGAAACAACAAAGAATTAAACCTAATTGCGGGGAAAGTACATTTTTGTCACTGGCTATTGTCACTAATCATCTGTGATAGCAAAGTAATATCCAGTTTAAAGGACTACTCTGTTTAATTTTTCCCACTCATAACTGGGAATGAGGATGATTAGAAAGGGTTTCTATCCCTTAACCTGTGCCAGGTTGGGCCTGGGCAGGCAAGGAGACTGTCCTGCAATTCTTGGCCTGTAGGCTGGTGTGGTCCTTCTTAGTCATTTTTCCTTGATGGAAAAAGCCTGGGCATGAATTGCGTGCAAGCTTGTGTGATCATTTCAACACAGATGTCACCATCTATACAAACCACCATCTGGGAAGGAAATCTATTTACTGCTTGCACTTCTTACAGGGATAAAACAAAACATTGTGTTAATTCAACTTTGGTCTGTAAATACTTCTGTATAATCCATGACACAGTTTGGTACTTTCTTGAATTATCAGTTTCTCAGAACCATTGACATAAATGCATCCTTCTGATGCATTATATCAACTGTTCAGGAAAATAAAGTATTACAGAATTGAAAGTTTATTGAAAAACTCGGATACTTTCCATCAAAAGCAAATTTATCAACCTTAATGTCAAAATGTAAATACTAGTATGTGGCTTTTACAATTTTAAGAGAGTCTATGTGATTTAAACATAGACCAGAGAGGTCAATATAAGGTGAAGGAAAAGGTGGAATAATTACAGGAAGATTAATAATTCTAACTGAAATCAGCAGGAATGCTAGTGCTTTGAGAGAAAAGAACTGACTCATCTCTCAACACTTAATTCATTTTATTTAGATCACTTAATATAAAGTTTTCCTTATGCCTTCAAATAATTTCACATTTCCGGTCAAATGAGTCACATGGATGCTAGCCTAGGGCAGTTTATTTTGCTAGATCTTTTTTTAAAGTTCAGCTCCACCTGGACAAAATCTGACAAGTTATTATGGACTCATGACGGCAAAGATCTTTGGGAAAAGTAATTTTGATGATAAAGGAACACAAGACAGAATTGCATTCACTGATGACTTTGTTCAACTCTGTTACACATCTTCTAACAGACCATGGCTTCAAATACAACTCTTCTGTTACCTTGGCAGTGACACTTTCCAAATTAAACTGGGGAAATCAAAAGTCAGACTTCAAGGGTCAGCCTCTCCTGGCTATCCTTGGCTTCTGCTGAAAACAGGCCTTCTTTCGGTAGAAGGGAAATTAACAAGCATGTGCTGAATATCCATTGGATATGTTATCCCATGTAATTCTCATAACAATCCTAGAAGCCAGGGGAGATAATTATACTAATTTTAAAGTGTAGAAACCAAAAGTTACTAGAAATAACTAATATTTATGTCTGTAAATTTTTATAGAAGTAAATACATAATTAAAAAAAAAAACACTGTATCTATATTTTAGACTATTTGTTTGTACTGAAGTGATTCCATACCAGTTAAATGACTTGGTGCCTAACTGAGTTACAGGTATTTTTAAAAAATTACAGACATAGGAAAAAAGAAAATCTGTGGAATACTAGACTCTAAAATATACAATGTAATGCTAAACATACTTGAATATAGGGGTTTTTAAAAAGCAAGTGTCATATATTCTACTATCTTGGAAAAACTTGGGAAAACTAACTTGTCCATTGATATTCCTCTTCTTTTTTAAATGACTCTTTTGTTTTTCTCAGAGCTGGGCACAAGTTAGGGCTGTGTTCATTGTCTGAGCTGACAACCCAAATCCCTTCATTAGCACATGTCTGGGAGTCAGAGAGGGGAATAGAGATTAAAATTCAAGTTCCTTATTGTGTAACTGTTAACAGCAGCTCCTGTAAAAGGTGTTGGGTGAGGCATGGCACTGTTGGTGGTGCTGCTTTGTTGCTCTTAGGACAATCTCAAATCTTTAATATGGCATTAAGGTGCTTCCTAACTGCCCCCTTCATGAACGTTATCTCCCACCATCCACCTCCTCTGGACTAAACCGACTCTACAGGCATTCTTCCAGGATTTCAAACATGACACATCTTTTCTGTTTTAGGATTTGCTTAGATTCCTTCTTCTATTTGGATAGGATACCCTTCTCCTCACTCCTTCCACTTAGTTAAAGCATGATCAGAGCTCCATTTAAATATTTCCTCTTTGGGGCACTTCCCTGACTGTCCCTGAGTTGAAGTACTCCTGATATAGACCATCACAGCATCTCTGGTTCCTCTTCTGTAGCACTTCCGTCTTCTTTAATGATAATGATGATAACATTTATTTAATATCAATAACGGTTTAGGGAGCTGTTAATGTTATTATTCCTACTTGCAGATGAAGTAACTGAGAATTAGTGATAGTGAATAACTTACTCAAGGAGACTCAAGGTCTTCCCTGTAGCTCAAACAGTAAAAAATCTGCGTGCAATACAGGAGACCCGGGTTCCATCCCTGGGTCGAGAAGATCCCCTGGAGAAGGATGTGGCAATCCGCTCCAATAGTCTTGCCTGGAGAATCCCACGGACAGAGGAGCCTGGTGACCTTGCAGTCTGTGGGATCGCAAAGAGTCAGACACAACTGGGTGACTAACACTATTACTACTACTCAAGAAGACAGAAAGTGATAAAGAAAAAAGGGAAAGTATTCACTCAGTTGTGTCCAATTCTTTGTGACCCTGTGGACTGCAGCCCGCCAGGATCCTCAGTCCATGGAATTCTCCAGGCAAGAATACTGGAGTAGAAAGTCATGCCCTTCTCCAGGAGATCTTCCCAACGTAGGGATCAAACTCTGGGTCTCCTGCATTTCAGTCAGATTCTTCATTGTCTGAGCCACCAGGGAAGCCCAGTAAGTGATAAGCCAGGATTTAAATCTGGGACTTTAACTCAAAGCCATACTCTTGAACACTTTATTGTTACCTGAGTTCTAGCCTCTCATCTTTTTTCCCATCCATATCTTGTACCTCACATAGTGCCAGGCACATCTTGTCATTCATACACATTTATTGAATGTGGAATAGATAAGTTGAGAAAAGAGTAACAATAAAATAATATAAAATGAAATAAAATGAAAGGCCTTGACATCTGGCATCTCACAGGTAGGCCCTGGTGTCCTCCACTGAACACAAACTACATCCGACAAATATGTAGGAGAGTCAGACAGGGCCACACCACAACCATGGTGGGGCATGACAAAAGTAAGACCACATTCCAATCGTATGAGAACCAAGACAGTATACAATGCAGTCACAAATATCCAAATACCCTTCTACCTCCACTAACCTGAGTGGCAATCATTTTCTGACCAATGGCAAATTTAGCCTTGCATACTTCCTCCTGACTGTTAAATAAAAATGTATAGGGTACCTAGTTGAATTACTCAAGCTTTCTGATGGCACCCAATCCAGGAAAAAACTTGGCTTTCTCATATTCTCCTCTAAAACATCCAGCACAGACACAAATACTATAAAAAGTTCCTCCTAATAAGAAGTGCATTTTCCCAACAGTCTGACCTCACGTGTGTTCCCTGGGGACTTTCACTGGTGAGCATGGAAGAGCAAATGAAAGTTATTTAGCATAGTTGTGGTGATAGGAATTTAACTTCAGAAAGTTAGGACTTATACCTATGAAACTGCTACAAGTATTATTAGTTGTTATGGTGATATTGTTTGCTATGCTGAATTATATTATTCTAACCAGTTTAATGAAATATTTATGGATTTAATTGACCAAGTAGATATTCTCTCCTTTTAAAGAATATGTTTGAGAACTGACTTAAAAAGCAAATGATCAGTCCCAGCTCATATTGTTTTTCTTTGAGAAGTATCATTGGATATCAGAAGCCAAAAGGTAAGAAAAGAATGCTATAGTTAACTCATTTTATAAGCCCCATTGCATTAGTTACAGAATTTTCTTATCCTTGGGAAAATTGGTAAAATGGCAAAAACCAGGTATTGATGCCCTCTGTATCAGACATGACTGAGCGACTTTCACATCTCTGTAATATCACTTTCTCTGTATATCATCACTATTCCTTCCAGCCTTCAGAGCCTTCCTTCTGTCATTTCAGTCCTCACAGGATCACTCTAACTTTTCAGCCAGGATCATCGTCATCAGTAGCTTTTCGCATTCTGCAGTTTTCCTTCACTGTTCTCTCAGTAAACTCCCTCTCCTGGAGGGGCACACTTTCCTGCTAAGATGATTCCTGAATGTATGGTAATGTAGTTAAGGATGCTAACGGATTCGTGACTGTTCCCTCTTCCATGACTCTGGTCTTTTAAAGGGAGTCATTTGTCTTAATCTAAAGGGTTGATATTAATAATGGGAAGAACATTTATGGTTTATGAGATCAAGATGCTGAGGAACTGTTCCAAATGAAAGGAAATTAAAGAAAACTGACACCTAAATGCAATATGTGATCCTGATTGAATTCTGAACCAAAAAGAGAGTTTAGCATGAGATTATCACTAGGAGAGTTGATAAAATTTGAATATGGAATGAATATTAGACAATAGTATATCAAGGTTAAATTTTCTGATTTTGATAAACTGACTCTGGTTATGTAAGAAAATATTCTTAGGAAATAAACACTAATATATTTAGAGGAAGAGTTCTAGATACCTGGAACTTGGCCCAACTTGTGCAGAGAGAGAAGGAAGGAATAGGATGAAATGTTCAGAGGTTAACTCTTGATTGAATAATTACTGGCAAAGTAGCAGTATTAAAATAATATTAAATTGATTGGTGTTAAGATGTATTTTTCATCATTCTAGAACTTAAAAAATAATTCTGGCAAATTGTATCAAAAGCAAAATCTTATATATCCTTCTGGAGAGCATGTTCAGTCTTGTCTGACTCTTTGAGACCCCATGAGTAGTAGCTCACCAAGCTCCTTGATCCATGGAATTTTCTAGGCAAAAATACCAGAGTGGGTTACCATTTCCTATTCCAGGGGATCTTCACAACCCAGGGATCAAACATGTGTCTTTTTTGTCTCCTGTATTGGCAGGCAGATTCTTTACCACTGTGCTACCTGGGAACCCCTTATACTAATATACACTTAAGTTCAGTTTATTTCAGTCACTCAGTCATGCCTGACTCTTTTCGACCCCGTGGACTGCAGCATCCCAGGCTTTCCTGTCCATCACCAACTCCCAGAGCTTGCTCCAACTCATCACATGCTGTCCAACCATCTTCTCCTGCCTTCAATCTTTCTCAGCATCAGGCTATTTTCTAATGAGCCAGCTCTTCACATCAGGTGGCCAAAGTATTGGAGCTTCAGCATCAGTCCTTCCAATGAATATTGAAGACTGATTTCCTTCAGGATTGACAGGCTTGATCTTGCTGTTCAAGGGACTCTCAAGAGTTTTCTCCAACATCACAGTTCAAAAGCATTAATTCTTCTGTGCTCAGCTTTCTTTATGGTCCAACTCTCACATCCATACGTGACTACTGGAAAACCCATAGCTTTGACTATTTGGCCCTTAAGTTTGTTCAAATAATTTCACTTTGGGGTGTTTATTCTAGAAAATAACCATGGAGAGGCACTTGGTTATGGTATAGGGATATTCATCTAAATTTGTACAAATTTGGAAAATTAGAAACAATTTACACATTCAGTAATATAGCTTTGTTTTGAGATAATGCAGTCATTAAAATACTAGCCATAATAATATTTGCATGAGTGCTGAGTTTCTCAGTCAGGTCCAACTCTTTGCAACCCCATAGACCATTGTCCACTAGGCTCCTCTGTCTATGAAATTTTCTGGACAAGAAGGCTTAGTTGCATGTAAAATTGCCATTGTTAAATATTAAAAACATGAAGCAAAATGTTACAAACAAAATTATTCCATTGCTGTGCATATGCTCCCAATCTCATTCACATTAAAGACTGTAAAACTATAAATCAAGATGTGGTAATTTAAGAAGTAGGAAAACGGAGTAACTTTAAACCTATTTTTACTTAATAACACTTTAAAATTTTGTTAAAAATAGACATATTATTTTGTAATTAAAAGTTACAAAAAACAATTTGCGGCATGTATAGTTTACATATTTTAAGTAAGACATACATATGCATAAATTTTAATACAGTTTCTATTCTTTTCACGCACTCCTGCACATACTATAACTTCTTTCCAATGACACAAAATTCTGCTGCTGAAGGTGATGAGTGACATTTACAGCATGACCCCTAAACTCTTCTTTTAATGGAATATACATCCAGGTTGGAAGGAAAGTTATGACCAACCTAGATAGCATATTAAAAAGCAGAGACATTACTTTGCCAACAAAGGTCCATCTAGTCAAGGCTATGGTTTTCCAGTGGTCATGTATGGATGTGAGAGTTGGACTATAAGGAAAGCTGAGCGCCGAAGAATTGATGCTTTTGAACTGTGGTGTTGGAGAAGACTCTTGAGAGTCCCTTGGACTGCAAGGAGATCCAACCAGTCCATTCTGAAGGAGATCAGTTCTGGGTGTTCATTGGAAAGACTGATGTTGAGGCTGAAACTCCAATACTTTGGCCACCTGATGTGAAGAGCTGACTTATTGGAAAAGACCCTGATGCTGGGAAAGAGGAGAAGGGGACGACAGAGGATGAGATGGTTGGATGGCATCATCGACTCGATGGACATGGGTTTGGGTGGGCTCCATGAGTCAGTGATGGACAGGGAGGCCTGGCGTGCTGTGGCTCATGGGGTCGCAAAGAGTCGGACATGACTGAGCGACTGAACTGACTGACATCCGGGTTTTGGAGGAGCTCATCTAAAGGACATGAGCACCAGTGGATACTAGAGCTGGACCAGGGAAACTGGATGTCCCTCAGCCCGTCCCCTGTCCTGGGAATGTATGTTCTGCCGGCCATTCCCACAGTGGGAGCCATTTTCAAGGATGCAGCCTTGAGAAAACAGTGTGTTACTGACACCATCCGGAAGGTGTATGTGGCTGAACTACATTTTGTTGTTGTTCAGTTGCTCAGTCGTGTCCAACTCTTTGCGATCCCATGAACTGCAGCACTCCAGGCCTCCCTGTCCTTCACCATCTTCTGGAGCTTGCTCAAATTCATGTCCATTGAGTCAGTGATGCCATACAACCCTCTCATCCTCTATTGTCTCCTCCTCCTCCTGCCTTCAATTTTTCCTAGCATCAGGGTCTTTTCTAATGAGTAGGCTCTTCGAATCAGTTGTCCAATGTATTAGAGCTTCAGCTTCAGCATCAGTCCTTCTAATGAATATTCAGGATTGATTTCCTGTAAGGTTGACTGGTTTCATCTCCTTGCTGTCCAAGGGACTCTCGAGTCTTCTCCAGCACCACAGTTCAAAAGCATTAATTCTTTGGCCCTCGCAGAATGTTGGACATGACTGAAGCGACTTAGCAGCAGCAGCAGCAGCAGCAGCAGCAGCCGCCTTCTTTATGGTCCAACTCTCAATGCATACATTACTAATGGAAAAACCACAGCTTTGACTGGATGGACCTTTGTTGGCAAAGTAATGTCTCTGCTTTTCAATACTCCATTAAGGGCTTAATATAAAGTTTCAAGAATCTGTTGGGTGGTGTTGGCAATTTAGTCATCTCACCATCGCCCAAGACCTTGTAGATAAGTTCCCTTGCTTATTCATTCTGCCAGCTACCAATCTGGAGTGTGCTGCCTGTTTATTTGGTTTCTTTTTGACCTCCTTGAATGGGGGCTGGGTTGTGACCCAACACCAGGAAATTCTGCTACCATTGTAGCAAACAGATATGTGTCTGCTATACGAGCATAGCCTGCTGGAATTGTTGCCTAATAGGAGTATCAAGCCTGAGATTGCCCATTCTGATAAGAAAAAAATATTTACTAAAATCTGTGTACAAGGCACACTTCTTTTATTATATGCTAAATTTGCCTTGTTGTCATTATCAAGGACTTTCAAAGGAATTTCATTCTCTTGTGATTTGATTTCCAAGGTTAGTTTCTTACAAGTTTTTTAGGACCTAAAGTTTAGATAGTATAGGCTAGAATTCAGAAATCATTTCTCTGATTTTTAATAAATATTTTCTTTGTCATTCAACTCTGGATGTATTATTTATAGTTTTATATGCATATTGCTAAGGACTATTTAATGTGTGTGTGTGTGTGTGTGTGTGTGTGTGTGTCTAAAGAGGTAGGCACAATGTCTGTACCGTTTTGTTTGGGAACTTTTTTCAATCTAGATTGATCCCAGTGAGGAGTCATTAGTTATATTATCATATTAGTAATAAACATTGAGCTTTTCTACCAAGTATCACAGAACAACAAAGAGCTGGTAAACAGGTATATATTAAGCATATAAACTACTGAATATTGGGTCCCATGCTATGGAATAGTACAATGAAGACTATGAATTGTTGGAGATTCTGAAGCACAAATTAAAAAGGCAGAAACAATGCTGCTATGTGACACTTTACTTCAACTACCAGTCCTCATTAGGATTCCCAGTCTTGTCAAGCAGAGCAAATTTTTACCTCTGAGAAGTGAAGTGAAGTGAAGTGAAGTCACTCAGTCATGTCTGACTCTTTGCAATCCCATGGACTGTAGCCCACCAGGCTCCTCTGTCCGTGGGATTTTCCAGGCAAGAGTACTGGAGTGGGTTGCCGTTCCCTTCTCCAGGGGATCTTCCCAACCCAGGGATCAAACCTGAGTCTCCCACATTCCAGGCAGACCCTTTAACCTCTGAGCCACCAGAGAAGCCCTCTGAGAAGACCACTATAATTGTTGACTTCCACTAACCTGAGACCTCCTACTCCTGATTCCTAAATTATGTGACATGACCAACAGGTCAGGAGCCATCACATACACTGAGGGAATCAATTCTCAATATAGCTGCTGTGTATATTCTTCAGCTCAACTTTCTGTTCTGTGGTCCAACCCATGTTTTATAAAGAAGCCCTGCCCAGTGATAAGAGTATTATTTATATTTCCCCAGTGAGATTCTGCCTCTGTAATCTAGTCTTCATCTTGTGTAAGCATATGACTCACAGGCATTGGTCCTTTTCCTGAAACCCGGGATGAGAGCCAACTCTCAGTTACCTGTGGTATAAATGCCAGAGATGACTGGAGAACTGAAAGTCATTGGTGAGTCCCAACTTCCAATTTAACCAATAATGTTATCCTCCTCCATGGCCTTAAGCTTTCTTTAACTATTGATTCGAATGAACACAGAAAAGGCCAAAGAGAAAAGGTTGCAATCAAAGGGTGTACAATTACTGAATGATTGAGAGCTTGTCATTTCCATTCTCTGACACAGGCAAAATTCTAGGTAAGTATTTTCTGCCATCAGCCACCACCAACTCCTTTATCCAGAGCAATCTGACTTCACCCACCTCATCAACCACTAAGCACACTCTTTCAAAATCCATGATATTCAGAAGTCAAAACCAGTAACATTTTTACTCTTCTTCAGTTTATTTTTCCAAGTTTCTAGTGTACTGGACAGTGTTGGCTATTACTGCCAATCTTAGATTTTTTTCCTCCTGATTTTCAGTGCCACTGCACTCTCCTGGTTATACCCATCAGCAAGTCCTGTTGAAATGAGGTTCATTCTAAATACAGCCCAAGCTCAACCACTTCTCATGACCTCCACTACTACCATCTTTGTCCTTGCCATGTTATTATTTAAGTAGGAATAAAATAAGCCCCTACCTTGTCTTCCAGGCTTTTTTTGCCCCTGTTTATTCTGTTTTCTCCAGAGCAGATAGACTGGTCTTTTTGAAACACATATTTTTTGATTGAAGTGTGTATATATAGATATACATCCTTATATAGTATATAGGTATATCTGAATTACTTTGTATATATATATATACATATATAGGAATATTTGAATTACTTTTTGTGTGTATATATAGATATATAGGTATATCTGAATTACTTTCTGTATTTATATGTATACATAGATATATGTATAGGTATATCTGAATTACTTTGCTGTATAGCAGACAATAACCATGACATTATAAATCAAATATATATATATAAACTATATATATTCTTTTCATTTGTTTTTCATTATGGATTATTACAGGATGTTGAGTATATTTCCCTGTGCTAAATTGTAGGACCTTGTATAGTAGTTTCCATCTGCTAATTCTAAACTCCCAGTACAACTCTCCTTTATCCTCCATATCCCTTGGCAAGTGCAAATCTGTTTTCTGTGTCTATGGGTCTGTTTCATAGATAAGCTCATTTGTGCCATACTTTAAATTCCGGGTGTAAGTGACATCACATGGTATTTGTCTGTCTCTTTCTGACTTGCTTAGCTTAGCATGATAATCTCTAGGCTCATCCATGCAGCTGCATATGACATTATGAAATTCAAAGTTTATCACCACTCTATTCCCAACCCTTTGATGGCTTGTTGCCTTTTTAACAAAAGGTGAACACCTTATCCAAAGCCTATACTTCCCAAATTTTCTGCCCTCACCTGCTTCTCTGACTTCTCTCTTGCTGCTGTCCACAGAGCATGCTCTAGCCATGTTGACCTTACTGTCTTTTAAATATTAGAGCCCTGGTTTTTTCTGCTCCAGATCCAGAATGCTTTGGCTCCACAAGTCTGTAGCACTGTTTGCTCCCCAGCCCCACACATCTGTGCTCATATATTACTTCCATATAGACGCCTCTGTGCCCGCCCTAGCATGCACACATGTGGCCACCCTAGCTAAAGCAGCCCTGACACCGAAGTGTATTATGTATTACTGACTTACTTTATCACTGTCCACAAGACCTTGGATAAGTTACTCTGCCTCATTTCTTTCATCTGAGAAATGAATCTTATAAAAGCAGTTACATAGCTTATAGACTTGTTATCAGGATTTAATGAGTTATTACTTTTAAAAGCTTTCCAGTAAATGATAAGCCTTATATAAAAGTTTGATACTATTATTGTTATTAATATTTATTTGTCTTCTTCTTTTCCCACTAGGAATGCAAATTCCAGGCATAATCTGTCTGTTCATCCCTCACTGTTGAGATGTAGAACTGTGAGACATATACAAAGCCTTCAATAAGTAATTTTTGAATGAATGAATGAAATATTAGAAACATGAAACCACTCCTTTTACCTTCACTGGCTCCTGTTTTGTTTTTTTTTTTTTTTTTGACAATTTCTTTGGTGAAGATATTTCCTCTGTGTCAATCATTGGTTTTCTTGGCATTTTTCCTCTACCCTCACTCTTTGAAGTATTGGACTTGAAATGTTTCTCTGACACCAGCTATAGTCTCTGTGATGGGAGTTCCCACCATCACATCTTTAACTCACACCACACACCCAAGTTCCACATTAGGGAGGCAGCTCTAAGTAGGTGGAAATTTGGGGATCAGGAGACCTGAAATAACATATTAGTTCTGAGACTTCACTTGTTTTGTGACTCAGAGAAAACCACAACCTTTCCAGAAACTATATTCTCTTGTAAGTAACAATTATTAATCTTCTCCTTCCGTCTCAG
This sequence comes from Ovis canadensis, assembly GCF_042477335.2. Taxonomy (NCBI): domain Eukaryota; kingdom Metazoa; phylum Chordata; class Mammalia; order Artiodactyla; family Bovidae; genus Ovis; species Ovis canadensis. Next base: position 105,949,160 of record NC_091250.1, on the reverse strand, counting down.
AGAATGCATTTAAGCAAAGAGTTAATAGATGTAAAGTGTTCTTTAAATTGGAAAACAGTATACATAATTTTGAGGTATTGTCAAATACCTTGAACATGCTGTTTCTATAAGTATATCCTGTTGTTATCTTGCATTCAACATATTTATACTAAATTAACTTCTTTTTTCCAAAGCTGAATCTTTCTAACTTCAGTTTCTCTTATTTCACATATCCAGTCACTAACCACTTCTGGTTTTCTCTCTGTAATGTGTCTGAAATTTTCCTCCTGCTCTCTGTTATGTCAGATGTAACCACAGTTGTAGCTTTCTTCAATTTATATCTAGGTGATTGCAACACTCATCTAGCTAGGTATTCTGTCTTCTTTTTTCAGTCAATCAGACTGATTTTCTCAATCAGTCTTCTTAAATAAGAACCCTTAAATTTTCTCAAAACACTAATCATATTCAGTTTATATTACTGCTGTAACACACTGCCACAAATTTAGTGGCTTAAGCCAATAGATCTCATTGTGTTACAGTCCTATTGATCAGAAGTACAATGTAGGTTTCCTTGGGCTAAAAGTAAGGTGTTGGCATTGGGTAAATATTAAGGTGTTGGTGAGGCTACATTCTCTTCTGAAGGCTCTCTGGGAGAATCCATTTTCTTGTCTTCTCAAGCTTCTAAAAGCCACCTGCATTTTTTGGTTTATGATAACTTTCTTTGTCTCAAAGTCTTTAACTTTGGGTCCAGTCCTTCTCAGACTACAGCTCTCTGACCACAGCTGGGAACAGCTCCCCACTTTTAAAGGCTCATGTGATTAGACTGAGTCCACTGGGCTCATCAGAATCATCTCCCCATATTAAGGTCTGTAAACTTAATCATATCTGCAGTGCCCCTTTTGTCATGTAAGGGACCATATTCACAGGTTCCAGGAATTAGGACAAAGACATCTTTGGGGCATGGGGAGTGGTGGTGGGTATTATTCAGCTTATGATGCCATCATGTGTCCCCGATCAAGAACTTTAAATGATTACTTATTAATCATTAATCATTCAGTTCAGTTCAGTTGCTCAGTCGTGTCCGACTCTTGGTGAACCCATGAATCGCAGCACGCCAGGCCTCCCTGTCCATCACCAACTCCCGGAGTTCACTCAGAATCACATCCATTGAGCCGGTGATGCCATCCAGCCATCTCATCCTCTGTCGTCCCCTTCTCCTTCTGCCCCCAATCCCTCCCAGCATCAGAGTCTTTTCCAATGAGTCAACTCTTCGCATGAGGTGGCCAAAGTACTGAAGTTTCAGCTGTAGCATCATTCCTTCCAAAGAAATCCCAGGGTTGATCTCCTTCAGAATGGACTGGTTGGATCTCCTTGCAGTCCAAGGGACTCTCAAGAGTCTTCTCCAACACTACAGTTCAAAAGCATCAATTCTTCGGCGCTCAGCCTTCTTCACAGTCCAACTCTAGAATCCATACATGACCACTGGAAAAACCATAGCCTTGACTAGACGGGCCTTTGTGGGCAAAGTAATGTCTCTGCTTTTGAATATGCTATCTAGTTTGGTCATAACTTTTCTTCCAAGGAGTAAGCATCTTTTAATTTCATGGCTGCAGTCACCATCTGCAGTGATTTTGGAGCCCCCAAATATAAATATAAAGTTTATCTTCTCAGTATGATTTTGAAGATCCTTCCAACTAAATTCTAACTTATTCCCAAGTAGATATCCGACACTATTGTCAGGGTGGTTTTCCGTACATATCTTTAACGTGCTATGATTTTCTTGATTATTCTTCCATTTGAAATGTCCTACAGTCCCACCTTCACTTATCAAAGTCCTGTCAATCTTCCAAGTCCAGTTAAAGTCCCACTTCCTCAGTAAAAGCTTCCCCATTGGCATAACCTTTCTCTAAATGGCTTGATATAATACTATTTAGGATCTATGGTGGACTTCTGTTGTTTGCCTGTTCAGAATTTGCTTATTCTTCCTCTAGTAATAGCTCTCTGATTTTCCTCTGTGGGAAAATATTCTCCCATTAGGTACAAAATCTATGGCTTTTCAACTAAAATGTACTAGTGGCCAGGGCAAGAGGTGAGGTCATGATCCCAGCTAAGTAATCAGATGCTGCCTCCCTTGACTACTTGCACCCAGGAACAGAAACAGTTAGAATTCACACCTTTTAGAAGCAGTATACTGCTAACTAAAGCACTAGAACTTCCTTGATTCTTTGGCTTTTAATTCTATCAAACCCTATATATCCTTCCCAAAAATTTATTCTTGGTTAAGCCAGAGTCAATTTCAGTCTTTCTCCTTTAAAAGCCAAAGAACTCTAACTACTAACGCCTTGCGTTGTTCTTTATATGTCATGATAATTTCAAATTCCTCTTCTAAGTTTCTTAAAATCTACCGTACATTTAATACTTCTTTTGAATACTCTACAGTCCTTACATATTACTAGATACTAAAAAAAGATTTTCTATAAGTATTAATTGATTGACTCATAAATTATTAATTTTTATCATTTTTCCAGAACATAAATTATCCCTGATGACAAGTTGAGGGTCAAGAATATGACTTATTTCCCTGGTATCAATCCTGCTATCCAGAGAAAAAGACTAAACAGAAAACCATTGCTCCTTGCTGACAGATGGGCTGGAAAAAATCACCTTTCCACTGATATTTTTATATGCGTGCCTGCTGAGTCACTTCAGTCCTTTCTGATTCTTTGTGACCCTATAGACTGTAGCCTGCCAGGTTCCTCTGTCCATGGGATTCTCCAGGCAAGAATACTGGAGTGGGTTGCCATACTCTTCACCAGGGAAGACCAGGGATCTAACCTGCATCTTCTGTGGCTCCTGCATTTCTTGTAGATTCTTTACCACTAAGCCACTGGGGAAATTCATAATTTATTCATATTTCCTATATTTCCAATGAGTCCAACCATGCCCTTATCCAAAGCTTTGTCACATGGCCTCCATTTAGCATGTGTTGGAGCTATTAACAACTTCCTGACTCAGGAGTCGAACCCAGGTCTCCTGCATTGCAGGTTGACTCTTTACCAGCTGAGTCACCAGGGAAGACCTATTAACAACACCTGCATTAAATCACTTGGCTGTGCCTATTTTCTTAGTAGGCACAAGGCTCTGCAGGCTCATGTGAAATTTTTGGAAGACTTTTCCTAAATATTTCTCTAAATTTAAATAAACTGAATGCCCTTCTTTTGTTTGGCTCTGTATGTTGGGTATTTACCATTAGTTGGCCAGGCAGGATATTTTTAAGGGTTCCATATTTTATGTCTCTTTCTTAAAGAATTCTTGTTGGACCCTAATGAACAAAACAATGTCTTGTGACCATTTGAGGAGAAATATGTTCTAGAACTGATCAAAGTCATATACATTGCCTACAATTTCCTATTTTTTTAAAAAAATTGTGATATTCTATCAAAGTCTAGTCTTCTGGGAGATTTTTTCCTTCTGCATAATGCCTTCAAAATGGCCAGTTCTGCAGTTTTTCCATTTTGTACAAATTTGAGGATAATCCTCTCTGAAACCACTTGAAAGTGAACCATTCATCACCTTCCAGAAAAGACACCAGGTTTTTGACCTGAGGTACAAAAAGGATGGAGTTGAATTTAATTAAACAGGAACATGGTAGAAGAAAAAACAATAAGGGACTGTTGATCATTGAGCATGTTACCTTTTAATGTCCAGTAGACATCCAAGTGGATAAGTAATTGTATAATGAAGTTTAGAAATCAGGGAAAATATCTAGTCAAGGAATAGTCTGTATACAAATGGCAATTAAAAGCCCAAGACTGTATGAAATAAAGTAGGACTTGTATATAGAGAGAAAACTCGAGGAGGGCATGGCAACCCACTCCAGTATTCTTGCCTGGAGAATCTCATAGATAGAAGAGACTGGCAGGCTTCCATCCATAGGGTCGCAAAGAGTCGGACATGACTGAAGCAACTTAGCACCTATGCATGTAGAGAAAAAGATCCAAAATTAAGAGCTCGGGCGGACTCTAGCATTTACAAATCAGTGGTGGAAGACAGAAGATATTAGGGAAGATCAAGGATGAGACTGAAAACAGGTTGACAACCAGATGAGGAGGGCACCTTAGAAGTGTTTCAAGGGGTTCTTCTCCTTACTTAACCCTGTGGGTTCTCAGACTTTGAATAGAATCAGTCTGATGGTTCTGTGAGATCTCAAGAAATTCATTTTATAGAAATTTCTGTTTCTCCCCCACAAAATTTCAAATTAAATCTCACACTCACTCCACATGATGGTCTGTTCTGCTGCCCCTGACATGAACCAGGTGAAGTCACTATAGTCATGTCTGACTCTGTGACCCTACGGACTGTAGCCAGCCAGGCTCCTCTGTCCATGGGATTTTCCAGGCAAGAACACTGGAGTGGGTTGCCATTTCTTTCTCCAGGGGACCTTCCTGATCCACAGATGGAACCCGAGTCTCTTATGTCTCCTGCATTGGGAGGCAGGTCCTTTAACACTAGCACCCCCATGGCCAGAGCTGCAGTGGAACTGGGGACCAGAAGACCTTGTTTCTCACCCCACCTTCATCTTTTACCTGTGACCCTGGACAGATTGGTTTATCCCCTTGTAAAATGGTCAGAGCTATGCCTCCCTGCCCTATCCAGAGACTTATGAAGTGGTCCGAGGAGCCAATAAAAGACAAAGCATGCTATAGATTGTTGAAACATGTACTTCAGAAGGTGTTACTGTGACAGAGGTTCAGAGGATCCGTGTTTCCTGCTGTGGGCTGGTGTGTGTGCTTGATCATGTTCTACTCCTTGCAACCTTGTGGTCTGTAGTCCACCAGGCTCCTCTGTTCATGGACTCTTCCAGGCAAAAATACTGGAGTGGGATCCCCTACTCCAGGGGATCTTCCAGATCTAGGGATTGAATCTGTGTCTCCCAAATCTCCTGCATTAACAGGCAGATTCTTTACCACTGAGCCACCTGGGAAGGCCTGGGAAAACCCAAACTTTTGGTTGGCAGATGCTGAGGGAATCATGGGACATGCTTCTGTCTGATGCATCCTTTCAAAAGTTATTTCTCAGTAGGATATTTATTCTTAAACATTTTTGAATGCATGTAAGAATTAAAGATTTTAAAATTTTAAAAAAAATAAAAAAATAAAAAATAAAAATAAAAACTGTTGGAATATCAAAAATAAATAAATAAATAAATTTTTCTTGGGCTATAGTTGTTTCACAATTTTGTGTTAGTTTCTGCTGCACAACAAAGTTAATCAGTCATATGTGTACACATATGCCCTCTCTCTTGGACCTTCCTGCCGTCTCCCATCCCACCCATCTAGGTCATCACAGAGCAGTGAGCTGAGTTGCGCATGCTATATAGCAACTACTCTCTAAAAATATTATTTTAAAATATATTAACATCTAGAATTTTATAATTAATGTAATTCCTTACATTTCAAAGAAATTTTATATTATGGTAGGCCATAATCTATGATAAATTTGTACAGTGCTTTCCCAAACTAAAATCAATGTCTTTAAACACATTATAGTTCTATCACTGCTTTTAAGCCCTTTAATGTCGTATGGAAAAACAAGAGACTAAATCAATCAATGACATTTTTAATGCAAGGTGTTTCATGCATTTTTATTTTTCAATTTTGTTTTTTCCAGTTTCCAACAAAAAATAAATAAAAATTAATAATATCCTGTGAAGTATCTATAGTCTCCTTCAATATCTTAAGGTACACAATTATCAAAGCTGATATTGAACACAAACAAATTGATACAATTCAGTACTCTGATAAAATTCATTGTCAAATAAGTTACTTTAAACTGCATGTGATACAACTTTATGTTCTATAGCATCTTTAATATAAACTGTATACCAAAATGGCTCTTCAAACTTAAAAAGTGCAATTACAGAGTGCAAAAAAGCAGAGAGAAATTCACTATCTTACATTTAACCTCATCCAACTTGAATAACAGGCATGTTTTAGATAAAACTATTCTTCAGTCAAAACATTAAATTTACTCAAGCAACACTGTTTATATAAATGTTGTTACACCCCTTTTCCCCATAGGAATAAAAGTAGAAAAAATCAGAAATTATTGGACAGCAAGTTAAACACATTTTTTCCCAAAAGTCTACAAACTGACTGTTGCAGCAAAAATGGCAAAATGGATCAGACATGAGTTTTTAAAAACTGCATTACTGAATTCAACAGAAATTAGAAGCTAGTATCATGTATTTGGTACATAGAAATTGATCTGACATCTCAAAGCAGTTGAATTTAACTAAACTTCTTCTCAGGACTCAAAAATAAAAATCTGTCCTCCCAATGCACCATCTCTCTCCTTGCTTTGACTTTGGCAGAGAGATAAGAACAAAGAATGTCCAAAAGAACAATGGCATTTGATTGTATTTTAAATATTTAATATATTACACAAATCTTGATCATGAGGTTTTCTTTAGCATCAATCTTAGACCCTCTTTAGTTATAGAGTATGTCTACTGGGTTACTGTGTTGTCTTGGTGGGAAGCCACAAACTAGGTATTTATGCATTGGTTTGCATTTAGTCTCAATACATTAGATATAGATAGATCTTTCTAGAAATATATCTAGTGAGAAATTTGTAAAATAAGGAAGATAGACTAAATATGAGCCAAATTTTTTTCATTGTTTGTAAGAAACATGAGCTAATAGCAATGGTTTTTTAATGTTTGCCCAGCATTATCTTCATTAAAACATTTTAAAAATTAATTTTTACCCATCAAACCAATCTGTGTCCTATCTTTTTTATTATTTAATATCAAATTATAAATAAAAATTTAACTTTTACAGGGGCTAGTGTTTAATCTTTATTTAAGCATCCTTAAATAAAGATTTAACATCCCAAACCACTTACAATTAATTATGTAATATGAATCGAAATGCTCAAGATAAACCAATATGACTCCTTTTTGTAACAAAATAAATGGATTTCAGATGATTTCTTGGTTTGTCAATAAATTTTTTTGAAACAATCAATATCACTCAAAATAAGCAGACCTCTCTTACATACAGTAGATGTCAATAAGGATGTGTAGGATTAAAAACATATTCTTATACAGCATATTTGACTTCAGCTATATTAGTGGGAAACAGAAACATGCTTTTAGATCTCTTTAGACCATATATAGAATAACTGTCTTATATTATACTTTAAAATAACACTTAGTCCATCAAATTTTGGACTAATTTAATTGTAGAATTCTTCAGCAAAGTTCATATAGAAATAAATACTCTTCAAAAAAGAAGCACAAATTTTGGCTTCATGTGTGGACTTTTTTATTAGTTCATGAGCAACAGTTACCTAGCATAAATGTACTGAAAAAAAAAAGGACATTGTGAAGCTATACATAAAATTACATAAAAGATGGTAAAAGTTTTATCAATTCATTTTCTTAAGGAAAATCTATTAGATTAGCAGTCCCCAACCTTTCGGCTCCAGGGATGGGTTTTGTGGAAGACAATTTTCCTATGCACCAGGGAGAAGTGAGTGATGGGGAGAGGCTGTAAATACAGATGAAGCTTTGCTTGCTTGCCTGCCACTCACCTCCAGATGTGTGGCCCATTCCTAACCAGCTGTGGACTGGGAGCAGTCTGTGGCTGGGGGTTGGAGACCCCTGTATTAGATGGATGACTAATATCCATAGGAGTTGTGAATGGGCATAGAGAATTGCACACCATCCTTCCAGGCAGTAAACAGTGAGGATGTGTGAGTGGAGGGAGCAGAGGGTGTAGTGTTTAGCCCAAGATCTATATTTGCTTCTCCCCAGTTCCCATAGCACTACTGTTTCAAAACATGGCACAATGGTGCCAACTCAAACACCGAACTCTGATACAGTCAAACCAATTATCATTGATTCGAGGAGTAGAAAAATATATTAAATTGGTTTGACCATATTTTCGGCTTATAGAAATCTGTCACACGCTTACACTTTCTAAACAGTGAACTGGGCATTGCTCACTCCTATATACTGTACACCAGGCAAAAAAGTTTTCAGTAAAGCATTTAGCCCAGAAAAGGATTTCTTACAAAAATATCCACTTTCCTTTTATATTAAATATTTTTTGTACATTATACATTAGCAATCTGTTAAAAATAAAACAAAAATAAAAACTTTTCTTAGCATATTAAAAAATACATCATTGTTGACTTAACATATGACCCCACATAAATATTATTAATAAAATAAGAATATTAACATAACCAGGCATGCAGTGCATTCCTGCCCATAAGCTTAATGGCACCATTCAGACTTGTGGCAATGCTGGATCCCCTGAGGTCACTCTTTCATATTCCTTCTTGGGTTCTTTACTTTTTCGATTTCTGTACCTAGAAATATTAAGAAATGAAATCATTAGCAATGTAGTTAACAGTAATAAGAGCAAAGTATGCTAACAAGAGAAACAAATACTTGGACTCTAAAGGTACTTTAGCATGGTGCTTCCAAAATGACACAGGTAACCAGGTTTAGGCCGAAGGTGAGAAAAGAGGGAGGGGGCAAGGAGTAGTTTCCCTGGACAAATAATTTTGGGAGGAAATGGTGAAATGCAGTTAAAGAACTTCTCAGAGGAGATGATCATGAAAACTGTAAAATTCCAGGACAGCATGTGACCACATTTAATCCTGGACTGTTATCATTTTTTTCTTTTTCTCTGTCTTCTCTTCCCTTTTTCTTCCTTCTTTCCTTATTACAAATAAGAAAAAAAGTACAAATACTTTGAATATCACTATTATATTCTACCTATCATGTTGATGTAATGTTATCACCAATAAAAATAAAAATAACATTTATCAGGCAATTACTACGTGACTGACAATGTTTTAAGTGCTATATATTCATTTTTTATTTTATCCTTACACTTAGCATTATCAACCTCATTTTACAGATGAAAAAAGTAAAGTAAAATGGATTACATAACCTGGCAAGTTCTCCTAGCTAGGATTCATAAATCTAGTGGTTCAGAATCTTCATTCACTCATTCTTTAAAGCTTCATTCATTCATTAAAGCTATCTACCTAATATTTTGAGTTCATTTTCTACCCATTTTGAAGATGAATCATGTAGACTTAAGGAAACTGCATAATGTTTTTGCTTAGTTGAAAACCACAATTAGGAAAACCTTTGTTTAACCTTGATCTGGCTACTTGTCAACTAGACAAGCCAGAGCATGTCAATTCACCTCTCTAGGTCTCACTTTCTCATCTTTCGAAAAGAAAGGATTGTAGTTAAACACCTTTCAGGTGTGTTTCAGTTGTAATAATATTCAGTTATGTGATCGTGACTAACTAAAAAGGTATTATAATAATTTGATGAATACTTAGAAGTAAACACGAACCAAATAAATTTAATCTTGTAGTAACATTTTTGGAGCTTCAAAAGTAGAAGTGCATTATTAAAAATAAAATTCACTCAAATGTACACTGAAAAATTTGTAGCCCTTCCACAGTAAGAAGGATTTCATGGAGACATTTTAAAGGCAGCTACTATTAAGTAGGGCTTCCCAGGTGGCACGGTGGTAAAGAGCCAGCCTGCCAATACAGGAAACTCAAGAGACTGAGTTTTGATTCCTGGATCAGGATGTTCCCTCGCAGTAGGAAATGACAACCCACTCCAGTATTCTTGCATGGAAAAGTCCATGGACAGAGGAGCCTGGCAAGCTACAGTCCATGGGGTCTCAAAGAGTTGGATAAGACTGAACACACACACTATTTAAGTCATACTATTCCTGATACTAACCTTAAAAAACAGCCAATCTGATATACTGTCAAAAGTTTCAATGCCCACTGAGTTATCAGCATATATCAGTACAGAACTATACACGAAGATGGAGTGTTGAAGATGGAATTTCAAGGGACTGGCATGAACCAATTTTTAAAAGTAACTCTTACGATTATCTGGATACTCATTTCTACTAGTCTGCCTTAAATTTTAAGATCTTAAGCCTCTGGGGTTACTAATTTACAAATTATATTTTATGAAATACAAACTTCAAACTAATCAATTGAATTCAAGTGGCTAAATTTAACATTGGCAGGACGCCTTATGATTTACTTTTGCATGTGTGACACTCAATACTGACAGTAATCCTGTCATTAATGTGAATAAGGATTTCTATTTATATTTTATAAAGGAAGGAACTGATACTCTTAGTTTAAGTTGTATAAGGTCACAAAGGTAATAAATAACAGAGCCCCAAACAGAGTCAAGTCCAGATGTTCTGCTGCTGAAACTTCCTTAAAAATATCTTTAGTGCAGAGTCTGTCTTTTCCCACTAAATAACACTTTGCCATATTTTTACCCAGTTTGTGTGTCTTGTATAAAGGTAATTTACAAAAGAAGAGTGTTAAAAAACACTGGCTTACCATCTGCAGAAGTAGTATATGGAACCAGCAACTATGACAAGGAACAAGATAACAAGAATCACAGTCAAAGCCACATATTCTTTGCTCAGAGGTTTTTGGACGGTTAAAAAGAAATGCTCACACCGGACACCAGTGTAACCCACTTCACACCTAAAGGACAATGGGAGAGAAAGATCAATTATTTTTGGAGCATTACTCAGCCATTAAAAAGAATACATTTGAATCAGTTCTAATGAGGTGGATGAAACTAAAGCCTATTATACAGAGTGAAGTAAGACAGAAAGAAAAACACCAATACAGTATACTAACGCATATATACGGAATTTAGAAAGATGGTAATGATAACCCTGTATGTGAGACAGCAAAAGAGACACAGATGTATAGATGTATAGAACTCTGTGGGAGAGGGAGAGGATGGGATGATTTGGGAGAATGGCATTGAAACATGTATAATATCATATATGAATCGAATCGCCAGTCCAGATTCAATGCATGATACTGGATGCTTAGGGCTGGTGCACTGGGATGACCCAGAGGGATGGTACAGGGAGGGAGGAGGGAGGGGGGTTCAGGATGGGGAACATGTATATACCCGTGGCGGATTCATGTTGATGTATGGCAAAACCAATACAATATTTTAAAGTAATTAACCTCCAATTAAAATAAATAAATTTATATTAAAAAAAAGAAATCTTGGTTCTGAATTAGTTTCATAAGAGGTCATCTCACACTATAATGCAAGATATCAACAAGGTCTGCCAAAAGTTGTAAAGATGAATTCAAAGACTGACCTGAAAGCTGGCCCAACTTTGATAAAAGAGCCCCATGAAGCTCTCAAATCACAACTGTTATATTAAAATGATAGTCTGATTCAGCTGCCAATGTGGATGGTGTTTTGTAAGTTGTGTGGGTTTGAGGTGCTTTTTGTCTAAATCAGTGGAGTTAATGCTTGTAACAATAGCTGACATATAAGTCCAGTGAAAAGATTAAGAGTTGACCTGCTCTTGTGGTAAGTGTGAGAGGAAGATATCTGAAGCCCTCCCCACTCCACACCCCTGAAGTATCTGTATAATCTGATAACTACCATTTGTTCTACTATTTGTTCCCCAAAGTAAAAGAAGGTGGCACCAGTGGTAAAGAACCCTCCTGCCAATGCAGAAGGCATAAGAGAGCTGGGTTCGATCCCTGGGTCAAGAAGATCCCCTGGAGAAGGGAATGGCTACCCATTCCGGTATTCTTGCCTGGAGAATCCCATGGACCAAGGAGCCTGGTGGGCTACAGTCCATAGGGTTGCAAAGAGTCAGACACAACTGAAGCGACTTAGCACACACAGCACAACTTAAAAGAAAAACTCAATAAAGTTTCTAATAGTAAATATAAATTGCATGCTAATAATACTAAAAACTGCAGCCCAGGGAAATAATAGAGTACTTATTAAGAAGATAAAAAAGAGAGACAATGTGGGTTTTTAAAATATTGGTTGTTTGTGTTTGGCACATTACCTGCAGTAATTTTCACTCATGTCCACCAGGTAGATACACTGTCCATGCAAACAGTAGCCATTCATGTCAGCACTGCACTTTGTTATTGACACTTGAGCCACACGTGGATTATCTTCAGTTTGAACTGTGAAAGAAAAGGAAAGTGCAATGTATTCTGTTACTTTCTTTGAAATAGTATCGTCCTTTCATAATAGTAACCGTTCTCAGGCATTTGTGGACAAAAAGTCACTTTAGTTATCATACTCTCTAGACCAATAAGCAAAACACTGGATTCCCAAAGGAAAATGGACTAAACAAAATAAAAACTGGGAATAATAATTCTCAAAAGACAATGTTTAAGGTTAGAAAAGGTAAGTTGAAGGCACACACGAAAAATCATAATACTTTATGGTTATTCACTTATCCAAATAAGGGTGTCTAATTTTTTCAAATAATTCTGACATTTACAAGCTGAATCCATTAATTAATTTAAGACAGCTTAAATCTATAGCGGGTTGTAAGCCAACAAGGCTTGTTTTGGTGTGCATTCTCTGGTAGCTCAGTTGGTAAAGGATCCACCTGCAATGCTTGAGACTAGGGTTTGATCCCTGGGTCAGGAAGATCCCCTGGAGAAGGAAATGGCAACCCACTCCAGTATTCTTGCCTGGAAAGTCCCATGGAAGAACCTGACAGGCTACAGTCCTATCGGGTCAAAAGAATCAGACATGACTTATGACTAAACCACCACCCCAAACCCAAAATCAATCAAAGTCTCTAATGATAAGAGCTGAACATGACCTAAACAAACCCTGACTTATAAATGCCTTGGTTACACAAATACAACCATGAAAATAGTAGCCTCTTTAGAACAGCGCTACAACCTACATATAAAATTTACTTTAGAATATTTTATTAAGAGCTTTTTTTTTTTACAGTTTATTTACTATTTTTGCCATGTGGCATGTGGGATCTTAGTTCCCAAACCAGGGATTGAACCCATGCCCCCTGCAGTTGAAGCATAGAGTCTTAACCATTGGACCACCAAGGAATCCCTAGAATGTTTTATTACTAAAATATTAAAGAATCTAAAATTTGAAGAATCTATATGAAATAATCAAACAAGGCATCTTGACTGAAATACTCTTGTTCAAATAGCCAAAAATAGGGAGCGAGGCAGACCAAACCTCTAGAGTATAGTGAGGAAGGACAAGAAAGGAGGCGTACTACTCTGGTTACTCAGGATAACTTTGAATTCAATAACTCAGACTGAATATAAAGCAGATCTCTCCTGAACCATAGTCAGAGTCCTCTGGGGTCCAAAGATAAGACTGCACCACTTATCTGTGCGCACGTATGCTAAGTTGCTTCAGGCGTGTCTGGCTCTTTGTGAGACTGTGGACCATAGCCCATCAGGTTCTTCTATCCATGGGATTTTCCAGGCAAGAATACTGGAGGGGGTTGCCATGCCCTTCTCCAGGGGACCTTCCCTAGCCAGGGATCAAACTCCTGCATTGGCAGGCTACTTCTTTACCACTGATGCCACCTAAGCACAGTATTCGGGTTGTATTAAGTACTCTATAGATAGTTTCTGAATGAATGCTGTAACTCAAAATAAAGGACATCATTTGTTCCTTTTACAAAAAATAACAACGAAATACTTGATCTACTGTGTACAAAGCTCAAATTTGCCTATTTTGCCTGGGATCCAACCTCTCCCAATGGTTTCATAGCAAAGCTCTGAAATGATCAAAGGGAATCTGATTTTCTTTGTTCCCTCTCTTTAATATCAAATCTTCACATACAACTAGATATCCGGTCCCTTTGCCTCCAGTTACTCCTTTATATAATTTTTCCAGATCATTGAGTTCTTTTGTTAATAGAGTAGCTATTCCCCCCTCTTTTTCCCACTATCTGTTATTTATAGTCTTTAAGTTTACATTTCTGTTAAGAATGCATAATTATTTGATGCAACATTGACAAAGCTGGGCTTACCTAATGCTGTGCAGTTATCTCCCGACTCTCCTGGGATACATGAAGGAATCACAGTTGTACTGAAGACTGCTTGAAGAAGATAGAAAACTATTTATGGAGAAAAACAAAATATATAACTAATGCTTCAAGAAAGAAACTCTGACCAGATTTCCACATAATTACAATATTTGCAGATTTCTTTTAATTATTTTAAGAATTTGATCCATCTAAACCCTGAAAGAAAATAATTCATGGAAACAGGCATATCACTGAAAATAAATGAACACCCAGCTCTGTGTCCCATGGTAAAAGCCTTGGCATTACATTCAGAGTTACAAACTTGACCTGCTCCAAACATTGCACAGTAACTTTTTCAAAGACCTGGTTTTAACATTTGATTTCTTAAGAAGCTTAGCAACTGGAAAATTTCCACCGTTTTACTTCATGATGTGTTCAGAGCAATGATCCAAAGTAGAACCTATCACAAAGAAGGCTTCAAATAAAACTCAGCTTCTATTTATGGTCACAATGAAATAGGACTCTCAACTGAAGATACATCAGTTGTTGATTTAAGTACCTAAGGAACTCTTTGTATTACACATGAAAATATTAATAGATTTTAATGAACAATATGTAATCTAAGTAAAGTCAGAACATATCTTATCCAATATGGGAAGGAATACACATGCTATATGAACCATACTGAGCCTTAGAATACAGCTTCTGTCATCCAATAAGAGATTAACAAGGTGTTTCATTGTGTGTCTCCCCTGAAAAGATAAACGTTGGGGAACTGGCACCAGGATGGCTCAAGAAGTTTGTGAATTGCATGAAAGGAATAGGGAATTGCATGGAAAGAACAGGAAGAATCCTTTTAATTGCAGGAAGGTTTACTGCAGAGAGTTTTACTCTTCTTCTTAGGAGTCATGTATTTGCTCTTTAATCACTCGTTCCAGGTTATATGAGTAACTGTTATATAATAAACATTATTGGTGGTGGTGGTGGTGGTAGTAGTTGGCAGCAGTTGACATTTCTTGGCCATGTACTATGTGTGGGCATCTAGATTTTTTTATGGTCTGAGCCACCAGGGAAGCCCCCAAAATACTGGAGTGGGTAGCCATTTTCTTCTCCAGGGGATCTTCCTGACCCAGGGATTGAACCTGAGAATCCAGCATCGCAGTACGATTCTTTAGCGTCTGAGTCACCAGGGAAGCCCATCCTTACCTATACTATCTCTTTAATCCACCCAGTGACTCTTTGAAGAAGACATTACTGTTCTTCCCATTAGCCATATGAGAAAAGTGAGGCATAAAGAGTTTAAGTAACTTTCTTCAGAGTACACAGCAATGTTGTTTGTTGGCCACATTACAGAATTTGGAAACAGGCAATAACACTAGAGCATAATGGACATTACAGGGAATGAACTCAGCTAAATATAATTGAAGCAGAGTATTTAACGCCATAAAGAGGCAACAAAGTATGGTGGAAAGGCAATCCTGGGAGAAAACCTGAGCTATGCAATTTTGGACAAATTAATTAAATTCTCTGGATCTCAATTTCCCCAAATTATAGAGTCGGGGGAGAATTAAATGAAATGAGACTCATGAATGTTCCATGCCATTCAACAGCAAGCTTGTTTTTAGCATATACATATGTGGATAGTGCCCTCTACTGGTTTATGCTGCTGCTACTGCTACGTCGCTTCAGTCGTGTCCGACTCTGCGACCCCAGAGACGGCAGCCCACTAGGCTTCTCTATCCCTGGGATTCTCCAGGCAAGAATACTGGAGTGGGTTGCCATTTCCTTCTGCAATGCATGAAAGTGAAAAGTGAAAGTGAAGTCACTCAGTCGTGCACTCTTAGAGTGCACTCAGTCCGACTCTTAGCGACCCCATGGACTGCAGCCTACCAGGCTCCTCTGTCCATGGATTTTCCAGGCAAGAGTACTGGAGTGGGTTGCCATCTACTGGTCTATAACAAGGTTCTAAATCTCTCTGTACTTTGGTATTTTAAAGGATAATTATTCCATATAATAGAGAATTTTATTTTTTCACAATCAGAGGAGATGTGTACATGTTAAGCAAATTGAGTATGATTTGGGTAAAACATAAGCATCAGAGTTTGTAATTTCTTAATGTTTCAAACTTGACACTGATTATAATCCTGTGAAGTAGTTATGTTGACCTCAATAACTGCAGTGTAGTTAAATTAAATGTCTTATCCAAGACCAATTATCTAGAGATTATAGAAGATAAGGGTTAGGAGTACATCTTATGACACTGAGTCTCATAATCTTTCAGTGACTTGAAAATATATTTTGGAAAGTTTAGAACTATCACCTCCCTGCTTCATATTTCTCCTACAATATAAATGATACTTTGATTGTCCTTACAGGGGAAAAAAAAATCTTTCTTAAATGACAAAAAAAAAAAAGGCTAAAATTTGGATTCCACTGTCAGTTGAACAGAGATGGAAAAGGATAACTTTGTCCACACATTTTTTCAGGGGTGAATTAGCTAGAGTTTTATCCAAGCCAATATCATTCTACTTCTCGATATAATTTTGCCAGAAACTTTCACTCGTAAAGAATCACTTCCTTTAATTTACACAATCTGCTCAACACAAGCTGGAGTTTTAAATGTGTGTTTTTACATCCCCGACATTCCGATTCCTCCACGGCTCTTCAACTGATGGAAGGAGATATTATCTATTCTCCTACTGCAAAAGGGCTGGCCAGGGCCACTGTGCAAATGCACATTTCTCTGAAAAGGATCGTTTCTTTATTCTTTGCAGAAATCAGACACTAGCCTTTCCTGTTCAGACCTGCTTACAAATGCAACCTGCAACTATTATGATAAAATCCAGCTAATTGCTCTGAGGTGTTGCTTATTAGTTGTTGTTGTTTTTTCTCAAAGGTTTTTCATATTGTCAGTTTTTCCACTGTTGGAAACTTTGTTCCAGTTGGTCAAGCCACAAGTGAAATATTTGTCTTTGTGAATTAAAGAATGTTCAGGGCAGGGCGTGCCTCCACAAAAACTGGGCTGTCCTAACCTGTGACGCTCCCTTGGACATAGTCCATCTCTCAGGATGGTTTCTATGAGACTTGGTACATTAATCCCACATCCGGGTATTTTATAGATGGAATGGTAAATGATTTTAAATGTAGTTCTCAAATGACAGTGTTTAGATTACACTTTAATCATAGATATATGTAGTCAATGAACTACTGTGTTCAATTCTTGTGTGAGCTCAGTCGTGTCTGACTCTTTGAGACCCCATGGACTGTAGCCGGCCAGGCTCCTCTGTCCATGGAATTTTCCACACCAGAATACTGGAGTGGGTTGCAGTTTCCTTCTCCAGAGGATCTTTCCAATGACCCAGGGATAAGACATGCATCTTTTGTGTCTCCTGCTCTGGCACACAGATTCTTTACCACTAGCACCACTTGGGAAGAATTACCAAAATTGGTTCTAAATGAACTACCAAAATTGGTTCTAAATCATGTGTTCATCCACACAGCTCTATTGCTTCAAAAGTGGTTTTCAAGCTTTCCTCAACCTCACATTTAGCCCAGGGCCTTGCAAAAAGGGGTAAAGGAATTGTGGGGAGTGATCAAAAGATTGGAAAAGTTAACCCATGGAGAATTTTAACATCCAGCATTCATATCCAATTATAAATCACTACTCATTAAAGTCATACAGAGATACATGCTGAAGTCCTATCTGTATATTTCCTTAATCTTTCAGTTTTTCATGACTTTAGTGTTAATTGAACATAATGATCTTTCTCTAGGTCAATTGCAAATCTTATATTTGAATTTTTGATCTTGACCATGGGTCCCTGCTGAGAAAATACAACCCTATGATATTATTTGGATATAGAGTTTGGATAATGCCAGCAAACAGATTGGTGGCCAGCCCTACATTGGTAACTATGATACAGAGGAATTCCACGCTAAATGGTAATTTGTAAACACAAAATTAGCCATTGGAACTTCTATGTCAATAATGTTATGAAAACAAAACTGTCTTTGGAGCCCATTATTTCTGTCCAATTTCCAAATGGGTTTCAGGAATTTAAAGCTCGCCTATTCATCTACCTTCACCTTTCAGAGATTTGTTTCAGTGAAATCTCAAATATGCCAGCAGGAAGTGGCACCGGTGACTCACAGGATACAAATCACCTCTACTCTGTGAGTCAGGGCCGAGCCTACACCTTACACAATACTGGGGACAGCGAGTGGGAGAGGCCGAGTGCCATCACCCCAGTGGGGAGTGGGGGGGGGGGGCAAATGTCCTGGGCCATGGGGCATTAAGTGAAAAGCGCATGCCTGACCTTCAGAAGAAATGCTAAAGGTAGAAAACGTCCTTTTTATTGCATACGGTTTCCTTTGTCCTTGCTTCCTTCTGGCCACACTGAGGGGCCATCTAGATGGAGACTGAGATTTGGTGACTGGTTAACCAAGCCTATTCTGCATCATCAACTGCAATTCTCAGAGATAAAATGACTCTCCTGAATAGCAATCAAGTCAAATAAAAATGACCCAAAATAAAATGAGATGGGTTACAGAATGAAAGGAATGCATCTTATTTTCCTAATTTAACCTTTTAGGATATTTAGACCAGAACAGCAAACTCATTATGAATCATAGTAATTGCCCAGCCCAAACAGGCAGCAAAATCCTCTTTGTTCACACTTCTGCTTGGTCACATGCCTACCTACTCACAAGACTGTTAGTTTTCTACCTTCTTCCAGGGCAGTCTGTAATTTTAGGATTTGTCTTTAACATACTAGGCTTGTTAGGTCTTGTATACTTTCTTTCAAGGAGTGAATATGCCTTCATCATTTCCAGATGTCTTTTTGTCTTAAATTCCACTATTAGATAAAGTTAAAATAACTGTAAGTTCTGTTATCACATGAGACACTGAAAAGACCTACTGAAAGTACTTTCTAGTAACAGCCTATTTCTCAGAGAATAGCATATATAATAGTATATACATATCATAATGTATATCTATATAGCATAAACCTTGCTTCCTGCCAGCAATCATCTTCTTTCTACAGCTTTTAATGTTAACTTTACCGCTAAGAATCATTAAAAAGTAAATGTAAAAGCCAACAGTAACTATTTAGATAAAAACAGGATAACAGAATGAAACCAGAGGTTGATATAATGACAGATTACAAATAAGTCTTTAATTTTGAATTTCAAATACAGCCATAAGATCTTCCTTGTAAAGTGTCAAGAGAAGATATAATAGGCCATAGTTTTCAGTTCAGAGACATTAAATAACTCTTCAATTCTGGCAGTAATTTCTAAATCATACTTCAAAATGCTCATATATTTTGGTTATCATACAATACTATACTTAAAACTATTCAAATCAAGAATCATGTGTCAAAATATGAAACTAGAGCTTATTTTATCATAAAAATGGATTTAAAGCTGTCTATCTTATTCATAATGGAAATGTTCTCATAATATAGGAGAAAGCATATCAATTACTGAATAAAGTATACAATTTGTACTAATCTGGATGTTTTGAAATTTTGTGACTTAAGAGCTCTAAACGTGCAACCTCTAAAACCAAAGTTTCATCTCTAGGGTATTATTTCAAATTATCTATTGAAAATGTATTTTTTTCTTCAAGATAATATTTCACAGAAGATCCTTTTAGCACCTTTTCTATCTTTACCCCCTTCCATCTTGCTTCTTACATGTATCCCCATTGATTCAATTCAGAAATTTAAATTGCTATTACATTATTGTCTCAAAAGAAAAATCTTCTAAAGGAGAAACAGTTTGGATAAGTGTGTGCCATTTGCCTTTTCTTCCTTCCTTACAGTCATATTTATTGTGGCCTACAACTTTGAAAACTTAACATTTTTAGACGCATACTAACTATTGTTATTATTCATCTTTACAGAAGCCCATTGCCAAAAATGAATTTGCAAAAGGATAGTGTTTTCATCAGTATGCATCAAAAAAGGAAAAGAAAGAAAAGAGGAGAAAATAAGTACATAACAGATAATTTTAAAAGCCTTAAGGCTAATTACATTTCATTCCAAGAATCTGTGTGATGCACCTAGCATAATGGGAGCTGCTAAGAAATTTTATTTTGTGAAAATATATTTTTTGGTTAACACTGGAGACTTCAACTTTTGCTCAAAACATATGTGCATCCTTAACATAAAAGAAGGGTGGGAAGGGCTTAGTTACACTTGATAAACGAGAGGGAAGGAAAGCAACTTAACTTACACTAACTTTTTAGTAATTATCTGTTTCTAATAATATTTGTTCAACAAATATCTACCAAGAGTCTTCTATATGCATGATACTGAACAAGATGCTGAAAAGTAAACTGATGCAAAGGGCATAGCTTCTGTTCTAACTAGAGGCTAGATCCCAGGTGGTGGTGAGGGAAGGAGTAACTTCATAGATGATACCACGTTTCTGACCAGAAAATACCGAGGAAGGTGGTGCCATTAAAAGAGTAGATAACATAGGCAAGACAGCAGATTTGTGGCAGTGTTTGCAGCTAGCAGACATGAAGGAGGACATAATGAATGAAGGAATCTGCGTTTGCAGTTCATATATCATTTATTTATATTTATGAGGTACCTGGGGAAAAAGATCTTGAGTAAAAGAATAGGAATGGAATTGACAGGATCTATTTGAAAGTCTTCTGAGGAAATACTACCTTTAAAAGATAGAAGTCATTCAAATGTTCCAAGGGAAAAAGTATGGAATGGAAAATCATAGAACTTTGGAAATAGGTGACAAGGAGTGGATAGAAATGACCAAGGAAATTGGAGGAAAAAGGAAAGTTCAGTCTTGCGGGAGTCAAGAGAACTGAATTATGAAAGGAGACATGGGGTGGTTAGCAATGCAATGATTGGAGAAAGAATGAATGACTCCATCATAAACAAGATTCATCTTTATTCAGGGAAAATGGTATTAAATCAGCAATAAAACTTGCTAAGTTGATTTTTTTAACGTTAGAATTGCTTTCATAGCTGCAACGAGGTTACCATTAACATGAATTTTATTTGTCTTAGTAATTCAAGCACTGATTATTCGAACTGCAACTTACGAGCGGCAATGTTTCCTAGCAATGGAAAACATCAGCTTGTGCTTCTCACCCTGGAGTAATTTTGCCAACCAGAGACATTTTGCAACGTGGGAAATATTTTGGGTTGTCACAACTAGAGCTGCTACTGACATCTAGTGGGTAGAGACCGGGATTGCTGTTAAATGCCCTGCAATGCATAGAACAGTCCACAAGAAAGAACTATCCAGTCCATAGTGTAAATAGACCCAAGGCTGGAAAACCCTCCCGGCAGATTCATGAGGTATGGAGCTAGTTCTAGCTCAGAGACTGTTTATCTCTCTGCAGCTAAGTTTCCCTTATCTCTGAAAACATCACCGGGGAGCAGGGTGGAGTAGGAGAGAGAGAATTTAGATTAGATTAAGGTTACTCTCATTTCTAAAATAATACTTTTTCTTGCTGATTATCCATCATTCAGTCATATCATTGCCCTATCTCCCTCCCTCCCTCTCTCTCTCTCTCACACACAAATACACATATACACACATCCATCCACACACACACAGTGCTGATACACTTAAATTTTGTTAGGCATACTGTCATTGAATACAGACTACATTGAGATAGAAATGGGGAAAACAGGGAAGAAAAAGTGTTCAGCTTTATTACTAAACAATTGCATTTTCAAAAACTATTGTTCTGCCAAACTATTTGACTTTGCAAGCACATTTTCAAAGAACAGCTGTCTGAGTCAAAATAGAGTGCTAAGAACCCTAAATAGAGCACCATTCTCATCATCCCTCCAATGATAGTCATTGACTGGTTAACATAAGTCTGTTACAATGTGAATGATGAAAGCTGAGCATCAGTAAGGAAAGACAGGGTGGGATACACACTCACAGTGTAATGAGAAAAGAGTAGGATAGGAGGATTCAGAGAGAAGCAAAGTGGCGGGTAGTGGGGGGCGGGGGGAGGGGGCCGCCGGGCAGACTGCACATTAATTTTCCAGTGGTGAGAGAAAGATGGAGGGAGGTATCAGAGAAGCCCTGATATTTTTCTTCAGTCTTAAAGGATGAGTAGAACTTTCACCAAAAGTGAAGTGAGTTGGGAGCATCCACAGTAGATGGCACACCAGATTTTAAAAAGGAGCCTTACAGGCTGTGTAACTCCTTTTAAAGTGTGTCTTGTCATTTATAAACTGGGAAAAATAATGCCTCTCCTGGCTAAAAGGGAGTTACAAAGATCAAATGAGGCATTTTCCTAAAACAACACTTACTACTACGGATAACAACGCTAACTTTAAAACTGTTTCTCTGTTATTTTTAATATTATGATACTTATAACATCCATATACAATAACCTAACATCATAGTCATTATAATCTCCATTTTACAGAAGAGAAAACTGAAGCTCAAGGAGGAATAAATCTTTCCAAAAGCATGAAATAAAAGAAGCGGGATATGAAACTACATTCTATATACTATGTCTCAGTGCAAAACTGTGAAGTATGATACACACGTGTGTATATAAACTTATACATATACACATTTATTCATACATACGAGAGAGACTTTCCCCCTTATCCTGAGGATTTTCAAAAAGATTTGTATTTCACTTAACTTTCATTCCTCAAGTTTAAAATTCAGGCTTTTAGACCTAAATAATTGAGCTAACTTTTTTTCTGGACAATTATCAAGCTATCTTGGGTATTATTAACAGTATCCTAGTTAATGCTTTAACCTAGAATGTCACTGAACCTTTATTTGCCCTGAAACCAGACATCCAGCCTTAACATAAACTGCATCGCCAGAGGACACTGAGTCTGTTGTGTTACTTCATTTTCCAAAGGTTCCAGAACTGCCATATGAAGGCAGTGGCTGTCAGGGTGCTCCTCCCTGAGGAGCTGTGCTATTACAGCTTTGAGGAGTCTTCCCATTATCTTCGGAAGGAATGTTTCCACCAGCAGTTACCGCCATGGGAATTTGCATAGGCCTATATCCAGAGTGAAGACTGACAGATGAGGAGACCACACCTAAATTTACAGTCCCTTCAAAGAGGATTTCTTACATGACATTTGCATCTCCTGGGTGATCATTCACCAGGAAATGGGAAATTCCTGGGCAAAAATGAACAGAAGACATTCAAATTCCAGTTTTCCAAAGTGACTATGGGACCGTTGCACTTTTTTAAAAAAACCAGAGAAGTAGGTCTATTTTCTCACTGGTAATAAAGTACGCTGTGATTCCAGCTTGATCCCTTGTCAACACTACATTCAGTTCACAATATTGTGAATGATCCAGGGAATAAAAAGAATGTGGGTTTCCTTCTCCCTGACTGCTTTACTTAACATACATCTAGGAAACTATAAAAATAGAAACAAAGGTCTCAGTCAACTGACGTCAATGATTGCTTCATAATAAATACCCATTTCCTGGGTATTAAAAATGCTGAATATAGGTTAAGTAAAAATGTAACATATCTAAGCAGAGCTTTAAGAAATAATCTCATCTTTTCTGTGCCTGGTTTTTTGAGTGATACCATCAGGTACCATTTTTGCACATATGCCAGTGCCCATAACAGGTCCTAAGCTCTGCAGCAACCCCCACACTACTCTAGGACTTCCCTATTAGAACCAGTTACTTTATTATGCTCCTGATAACTAACTCTGAAAACCTCTGGCTCTTTACACATTGACCCAGAATGACCTTGACATTTGCTGTCTCTAAGTCCTTTTAAGGTATCTGACATCACTGAACCTTGGTTTCTCCATTTGTCAAACTGGGCTAATCATCTCTACCTCATATAGTTATTTTAAGGAGTAACTCCTTTAAGTTATTTAAAGGAGTATTTTAAGGAGTTATTTTAAGGAGGTGGAAAACACCTCACACACAACATGGTTAGTTCACAGGAGGCATCTGCCTTCCCAGAGCCTGGATTTGGGTCTCAGGGATGAACCACACACCCCAATTACCCAAGTTGCTTATATGGCAAGATGATGCGGAAGGCAGCTAGGGTGCCTGGGTCAAAATCCAGACCGGAGAGGCCTGTCATCGTGTTTCTGCCCGCGATGTGTCATCTCAGGTTGTGCCAACACCAGGCAGCTCATAAACTCTCAGGGTCAAAAGGAAATCTCTAAGGCAAGCCATTGCCTCACTGAGATCTATGCTTCTCAGATTTCAAGAAAGAATGTTTATTCTGTCAATTCTCTATCATTGTGCAATGAAGTATGGATAAATTGTCTTGGATCTGTCATTCAGGAGCATGCTCAAAAGCCCATTTAGGTATCCTTGAGACCCTAAACATTAATTGCAGACTCAATATACATTTTTTTTCCTTTTTATTCGGGAACCATCAATATCAAATATTTATAAAATGTAAAAGTGACCAAATGATTGTGGGGTGTGTGTAGCAATTTAAATATGCATGTGTTGGAGGCAGAAGATGGAAATGAAAGTGTCTGTATTTTTTTCCACAGACATAAATACATATAAATTCCACACACAAAAAAGGCAATAATAAAATGTTTGCTGAAAACTCAAATGAATGTCTCTTTTTCTTGAAGGATAGATATTTGGGAAAAGCATTTCTAGGTACTCTTTAGTTTACGGGGGAAATGGCAATTTCAGAAAGAACAGTTGGCCTTGCCTTTTTTCCATGTGCTTTGGAATAAGACGATTGGACTTGCATACCTAAATAGAGTGTAGAGATATGATACAGAACTTCAAACAGGAACTTTCCTAGTGGCAGAGAAATACCTAAACAAACTGGGAAAACAGAAACTAACCGAGCTCATTTAGAAATGGGCTTGGCAGCTGATGAAATAGGTGAACTATAATTAAGTAATGCAATAAAAGAGTTAAGCATTTTTATGACAACAAAAACATACACAACACATAAGCCAAGTGGGTAGTTACCAGGATATTCATAGGATCTTGATGTCTCAAGTTAGAATACTCAACCAGTGGCCCAGAACAGACATTTGCATTGTTCAAAGCAACCTTACAGGTATTGGGGTGGGGGGGAGTGTTAAGCTATTCTGACCTCTAGGTTGACATCTAACTCTAGGAAGACTTCATAACAAAGATAGCAAAGCCACATTGTTTACTGAGAAACTCCTAGCAAGTTATTCTTAGAAGTTTTGGTAGAAACCACAGATCCAGTTCCCACCTATGTTCTTGAACTTGGACAAGTAAGTTACAAGTATGCATAGTATGCATGTCATTAGGTCTCCTAACACCTAAGATAAGGTGTGTCGAAATAATAATTTAACTGTCACATCCTGCACAGATAGAGTTAGGGGAATTCGCCTCTTTGCAATCCCAGAAATAACGCGAGATTGGCAACCTTTATTTCCTTAGGAAGATTTTCATAACAGCTCCAAACTCTTCTTGAAGTTTAGGAATTAGCATTATTTTTTTTTTTTCAAAACCAGTAAAGTTACATAAGGATTTTTCCCCCCTCTGTCCAAAAAAAAAAAAAAAAAACACAAACCACCAACAACTGAATTATCTCAAATAAAAAGACATGCATTAAAGTACGCTCAGCCACCACAAGCTGCGTGCGTGTTTGTGTGTTCAGTCGTGTCCACTACAGGCTACAGAGTGCAATTAACAGTAAGTGATGAGAGCGCTGCCCGGGAGTCTAGGGGAGGTGGGTGGGAAGGGGGACCGGAAGCGGCAGGGCCCGCGTGTCCCTGCAGCTCCAGGTGAGCGAGCTGCGTTTACACTCGTGGAGTCCGGAGCTTCACCGAAGCCGGCGCCGGCGCACGCCAGCACCGCAGAAAGCTGAAGCCCGCTTTATATAGAAAACTGAAGGCCAGGCGGGAGGAAACCGCTTTTCTTTCCCAAAGGTCTTTTTATAGGCGCGGGTCTAGTCCCTTCTCCCGCCTCCTGTCTTCGCCCTCACCCCAGTTTTCCCTTGTCTCTGGATTCCTTAGAACTGTCAGATTTTCCTAAGGCGGGGGCTGATCTTTTCAACTTTTTATTTCTCCCAACACGGAGCTGTATTAATTCACGCAGACCACTCAGCCCAAGTTCCTTGATGAGCGAAAGGCATATTGAACACCGGTCCCCGCTCCCCTACCCCATCGCATTCCATCCGCAGCGGGAGGAAAGGACCGGACTCCCCGCCTAAGGAGAGACCTGGTTGGAAGCGGAGGACCCTGGAGTCGGGTGGAAAGTGACAACTGCGCCCCGGGCCGCCCGAGTCGCGCCCTCTGCGTCGGGAAGGGGCGGGGGACTCACCCAGGACGAGCAGCAGCGTGGGGACCTGGCGGGCGCGGCGCGGCTCCATCCTTCTCGCGGTGAGCGTGCGTGGGGCCGCGGGGACACGGGGGCTCCGGCGGGCTGCGGGAGGGGTCCGGCTGGGCTGCGGCGGCGGTGGTTGGAGCTACGCGGGACCACGCGTCCCTCGGACACCCGGCCTGTGTCTGGCAAGTGAGCTCCACGGCCGCGCGCTGCGACCTTTATTAGCCTGGGGAGGGGCCTGAGTACTCACTAGCGAGCGGGGTGAGGTACAAAGTGCCCGCAGTTTCATAATCGGCCCGGGGGAGGAGTGGCCGGAGGACGGTCCGGATGTCGTCCTCCCGCTCTGAACACCTGAGAGTGACCGAGGAATGAGAAAATGCCCTTCTCGTGAGCCGGGGACTACTCCCCAAACTTTTCCATCTCCTTCCCTGGCTCCTGCGGGAGGAGATGGGGAGCGTGGACCAGAAGGGTTGGTTTTTGGGGTCACCTGCCGAATGGTGGGTGGTTTGGGTTGCTCTGGGTGACGGGCGTTAGCTTGAGTCAGTCTCGACCAGGGCTGGAGCTCCCAGTTCGTGCTTTTGGAAAGCTGTGTGTGTGTGCGCGCGTGTGTGTGTGCGTGTGTGTGTGTGTGTGTGTATTAGTGACCTATGGACGTTCTTGAAATTTGTCAGTGGCTCCTTGTATTCACACCCGCCACCCTCCAGAGGTGTTTTTGTTTTTTTTTTTTTGCGTGTGTGTGTGTGTGTGTGTGTGTGTGTGTCTACACCTTCCTTTGCAGCCCCTCTGCTTCCAGCGTGCTGCGAGCATTTAAGGCTTCCAAATGTAGTGATTGTGAAGAAAAGCCCCTAAATGATGCTTTCCCCATCCATCAGCCTACTGCTTTTAATTTAACTTCCCTGAATTTTGCCTTAATGCTGTCACTCTTCTGTACAAAATCATTCAGTGACTTTCCATTGCCTTTTGGAGAAGACCAGACACAATTGTGAGCTCAACAGACTTATCCGCTTCAACTCCGGCTAGTTCACCAAGACAACCTGTCTAGCCGCAGGCAGGCTGGGAAACACTCTGCCTTGGCTTATTCCCGCTGTCCTCCCTGAGCCAGCAGAGTCCCAGTTTGGAGAAATAGAGCCAAACCTATTCACTTTCATGGTTCTCCTCAAGGGCCTGGATTGCTGGGGCCTCTCTCTCCATTCTGATCTGTCACAGCTTGTGTTGTTTATCTTTCGGCTAGACTAGATACTGCCTGGAGAATCCGAGGGACAGAGAAGCCTAGCGGGCTGCCGTCTATGGGGTCGCACAGAGTCAGACACGACTGAAGCGACTTAGCAGCAGCAGCAGCAGACTAGATATAGAATGCCAGATGGTACTTTACACCTGATGAAACTACTTTGAATTAACTTTTCTTGTCAGTCCTATCTTTGGCTCTGCTCAAATGTATGAATTGCCTTACTTGTTGTTGTATTTACCCTGTAGGTCCTAAAAACAGTGAGTTAATATAGCACTACTGACAGCATATGCTGAGATGTGTTTAGTTGCTCAGTTGTGTCCGACTCTGTGACCCCATGGACTATATAGCCCACCAAGCTAGAATCCGCGGGGATTCTCCAGGTAAGAATACCGGAGTGATTTGCTATGTCCTCCACCAGGGGATCTTCCCAACCCAGGGATCAAACCCAGGTCTCCTGCATTGCAGGTGGATTCTTCACCAGCTGAGCCACCAGGGAAGCCCATACGTCCCTGACATACTGACAGCATACTTGAAGAGGAAATGAAATCTCATATGTTGATTACTCTATACCTTTTTTTATCTTCATGTTATTCCTTTCCTCTTTTCTTTCTTCCTTTTTCTTTTTTTCATCCTGTCTTTCCTTTTCTTCCTTTCCCCTCCCCCCTTTCCTTCCTTTCTCCTTGTTTTCCTTCATATCAATGATGTTCTTTACTCATGTTGGAAGCATGTTTCCTCTCTCCCTCAGTGGTTAGGATCTTCGGTTCTGGATTTAGATTGTTTGCATGTGAATCCTTGAGCAAGTGTTTTAAGCGCTTTCAGTTTGCTCGTATGTAAACTAGGGATACTAATAGTATCTAACTCATAGGAAGATAGTGAAAGTGCTTCCCATAGTGCCTAGTACAGAGTTGGCATGCATTAAAAATGCCTGTTATGATATGCAGATACATGTTAGGATGATGGTCTGTATCCAGGAGCTAAGTGAATCAATGTATGGTAAGGTACAAGTAGGATTACCTATGCCTCAGGAGTTCCTGAGTTTAATTTCTGAACCCAGCAAGGAAACAAGCAGTAAGTAACTTGTCAATTGCTCTTTTCTAAAAGAATAAATGGAATCGAGAAAGGTGATCCTGGAGGTGGGTTAGCTTAATGGAACATTGATAGGGATCACAAATTTGGTAAATTAGAATTGGGAAAAGGGACTGCTGGTTCGTGATGGTTTTTGTTTTACAAACTCGATCTGGAAAAGAAATAGCCCTCAAGTGTCTGAAAAACTAAAGCAGAATTCAGTGGAAAGAATGAGGGGTCAGCTGGAAGTATTTCATTATTTTGCACAGTGGCCCCTGTCAAGTACTTACAAACAGTGACAGGAAGAAGACTGTCTTAGTCCTAATTAATGTCGTATTTCAATAAATAGTGTCGTGGTGTGTACGCAAAAGAAGGATGGGGTGGGAACAGATTGGAAAAAATGGGTCACGCGACAGTAGTCAGCTCTTTGGTATTGATATGTGGGGAGGAATTTTTTTCATTTTCTAGCTGATGCCTGCAAGCAGGAGATACCATCATCACGAAAAAATCCTTGTGCTTCTCCCAAAATTTTCCACAGCAATGTGCTCCTCTACAAGCTGATTTCATGTTGTGTGAAGAAATCTCTTTATTGGTTTTATGTTTACTCAATTTTCTAACCATCAGCTTTCAAGAATGACTCTGTCATGACACATCAGGGAAGACTGGCCGCTGCCTCCGCGAAACAGTCTTGTTTTTTTTTTTTTATAATTGGGAACCATTTTCATTAATCTTTCATTTAAATGTATAAACATAGTATCAAGCACAATCATAATTCCTCTTAAAGGCCCCCAACACATTTAAGGCAGGACAGTTTGGCAAGAAAACAATCAAGTCATATAGAATTTTCCAACTGGTAGTAACTTCAAGACATCAGCCAGGTCAGCAATTCCCAACCCTTGCAGTTTGGGGATTCTTTCTTAAAAACTTAGTAAATATAAATAATATTTATAGTCTGATATCTATCTAATACTATGTTTTAAATGTATTAAGGATTGTGATTATTAAAGTGTATTCATTTTAAATTAATAATGAATTCAAGGTGGCTTGCTGGTACATGTATTTTAGTTAATATATAACAAACATATTACCTCTGTCAGATGGGGCTGTGTGCCATTAAAAGGGGTCCTCTTAGGAGAATTAGGAAACCCTGTATTGGCAGGATCCACACATCCTAAACTGCATACACAGGCCCTAAACTGATATCAGGTGTAAACCTACTACACACCATAGCCAGATCAAGTCCTAGACCAGACCCCAAATCTAGCATTTAGCCTTAGACAAGAACAGATGAAACTTCATAATTCTTCTCCCATCACTTGCTTCTTTGGGACTGCAACTGGCAATTGTTTATTATGAAATTAATGATTTTCAAACTAACAACAGAGCATACCTACTTTGGTGAATTAGCCTTATATAACAAAATATTTATAATTTTTTGTTAGGTAATCCTTAGCAAGCACTGCTGCCATGGTGTGGTATTAGATTGCCTTTCTTTAAATAATGTATTTTAAAAATTTATTTATTTTTTAATTGAAGGATGATTGCTTTACAGAATTTTATTTTTTCTGTCAAACATGAACACGAATCAGCCATAGGCTGCTTCTTTTAACAATAAAGGTGTTGAAAAATATAGGAAAGTGTTTGAGATAAAGCTATTAAATTTAATATTCAAAATATGAGTCCTGGAATGTGAATTCTGTTCTATCATGCTAACTTTTGGAAAAAAATGATTTTATTCTAAATTTAGCCAAATATGAATCATACTTTAGCAAGTTCCACTTGAATGAAGAATTTATGTCCTTCATGATAATTACGTAAATGTAGATGAAATAGTATCTTATAAAGTACAAACAAAGCATGCATTTCCAAGCAAAATTCTAGGCTCCATATTTCCCTGTAGTCTCTGTGGCACTGTGACTGTTTAGCTTTTCTCATTTTTTAAGAAAAGTATTTATTTATTTGGCTGGGCCAGATCTTAGTTGTGGCACTGATGTCTTTAGTTGTGGCATGAAACTTCTTAGTTGTGGCATTGAGATCTAGGTCTCTGACCAGGAATTGAACCCAGGGCCCCCTGCACTGAGAGCACGGAGTCTTAGCCACTGGACCATCAAAGAAGCCCCCTAGCTTTTCTCCTTGACTGAAAATTAACAAACTGCCATGCCTTTTCATTGATGCATTTATTCATATTGTATCCTACTAGAGACAAAATAGAGAAAGGAAGAACTTATATTGAATGGAGTTTTCCTCCCTTTATTTAAATATCCTTTATCTTAGACTTTTTTAAAAAGTCATTGTAAAAAAAATAATAAATAAATAAAAAAATAAGTAAAAAAGTCATTGTCTTCTGGACTAATCCATTCTTAACAGAGGATTAGTTTGAAAATTCAGAAAGGGAAATGTCCTTGTGTTTCTTTCGATATATGCAGAGGTAGAAGAAAGTAAACATTTAGAAAGCTTTAAAGTCTAATTAATAGTAAACTACAATTTTTCATTGACTGGCCTGATAATTTGAGTTTTCTTAAACCAAAAAATGATTCCAAAACATGTAAAAATTTACCTACCATTTGAACAGTGAGTGGTATAGATGGCTGAGTGATTAGATGAATGAATTCACTAAAAGACAGTATCTTGTTTGTGGTTCTGTTTTAATTCAGAACTATAGGTGGAAAGGAACATGAAAGTAGTGGATATTTGTTCTTAAATCTAAATCAGAATGTGCCTAGTAATAATAACAGTAGCAACAACAACAACAGGTAGCATTTATATACCTAACATTTTTAACTCCTTAGGTAGTTTAAAATATAATTGCTTGTTTATTCCCCTAAGTAACCCTGTGAGGTGACTGCATTTTTATTTCTATTTTACAGATGAGACTAAGGCAGAAAGAGTAAGGAATCTGTTCAAGGCCCTTCAGCTCATAAACAACAGGAGACGGAATTCAGACCAAGCAGCCTGACTCCAGGCAACACCAGCTCTTTCACCATCACACTGTATTTCTTTTACCCATAGCAACATCTGGTTCACTGAAAGTAGTGTTTCTTTTTTTAATTATTTTTTACTTTATTTATTTTTTAATTGAAGGATAATTGCTTTACAGAATTTTGTTGTTTTCTGTCAAGCTTCAACATGAATCAGCCATAGGTATACATATATCCCCTCCCTTTTGAACCCTTCCATCTCCCTTCCTACCCCACCCCTCTAGGTTGATATAGAGCTCCTGTTTGAGTTTCCTGAGCCATACAGCAAATTCCCCTTGGCTATCTATTTTATACATGGTAATGTAAGTTTCCATTTACAGTGTTTCTTATATGTGCATTGCTCTCATATGTTTTCACTAAATCCATGTTTCTGGAGTTTCTAGTCTCAGAGTATTTGAAAAGAGGGTTCACGTCCCTTTGCAGATAGTTTTGACACTCTTTCCAAGAAGAATGTCCCGTATTATTGCTTTCCTATTAAGAAGGAAATTAGGTGTGTCAGTCTTCCCGCTTCCATCGCCAAAGCATTTGTTCATCTTCCTTTTTTATAGTCCATCATGCTTATGTAAAACATTTTGTTCTAACAATGCCCCATTGAAAATACCACGTGTGAATTTTATCAACAGCATCCTCTGAAAAATCATTCAGTAATCATAAAATATAAGAAAAAGACAGATGCCATTTGATATTAGGAATCTGACATCTGAAGCTGCTGCTTCTTGGACTTGTCTTGAGCTGTGACCTAGTAATAAAAGAGCCTCCCTTTCTGTCACTTTATGCATACCCACAGAGCATTAATTACACACGCAGTGATGATGAATTAGGAATGCAGCCATCCCTATTTAAAGTACTGCTATTTCAAGTTTAGCTAATACCTAGAAGCATGTGATCATACATTGCCTACACTGGTGCTCCTACTTCTTTATCAATGTCTTACAGTTAAAATGTTAACTTTCAGAAAGACCTTGATTCAACAATCATTCAATAAGCATTTTATGTCTCATACATCATCAGCCTTTGAGAAACTCCCCAACTTCTAAATAATTTGCATGATTATTGCAATGATTGTATATGGATTTATGTAGTTTCATAAATACTCAACTTAATGCCCTTCTTGCTTCTCTTTTCTCAGCTATTTACGGGCCTCCTCAGACAACCATTTTGAGTTTTTGCATTTCTTTTTCTTGGAGATGGTTTTGCTAACTGCCTCCTATACAGTGTTATGAACCTCCATCCATAGTTCTTCAGGCACTTGGTCTGTTGGATCTAATCCCTTGAATCTATTTGTCACTTCTACTGTATAATCATAAGGGATTTGATTTAGGTTATACCTGAATGGCTACTTTCCCTACTTTTTTGAATTTAAGTCTGAATTTTCAATAAGAAGTTCATGATCAGAGTCAAGTCAGCTCCCAATCTTGTTTTTGCTGACTGTATAGAGCTTCTCCATCTTTTGCTGTGAAGAATATAATTAATCTGATTTCAGTATTGATCATAGGGTGATGTCCATAGGGTGGTCTCTTGTGTTGTCAGAAGAGAGTGTTTGCTATGACCTGCGCATTCTCTTGGCAAAACTCTTTGTTGGGCTTTGCCCTGCTTCATTTTGTACTCCAAGGCCAAATTTGCTCATTACTCCAGAGATCTCTTGACTTTCTACTTTTGCCTTCTAGTCCCCTATGATGAAAAGGACATCATTTTTTGGTGTTCTAGAAGGTCTTATAGGTCTTGATAGAAGTATTCAACTTCAGCTTCTTCAGCATTAGTGTTGGAGCATAGACTTGGATTACTGTGATATTGAAGGCTTAGCCTTGGAGACTTACAGAGATCATTCTTCTGTTTTGAGTTTGCCTCAGGTACTGCATTTCTCTTTTGTTGACTATGATGGCTACTCCATTTCTTCTAAGAGATTGTTGCCCACAGTATAGATATAATGATCACCTGAATTAAATTCACCCATTCTGGTCCATTTTAGTTGACTAATTCCTAAAATAGAGGAAAACAATAGAATGGGAAAGACTAGAGATCTCTTCAAGAAAATTAGAGATACCAAGGGAACATTTAATGCAAAAATGGGCACAATAAAGGACAGAAATGATATGGGCCTAACAGAAGCAGAAGATATTAAGAAGAGTGGCAAGAATACACAGAAGAACTATACATAAAAGATCTTAATGAGCCAGAGAACCACAATGGTGTGATCACTCACCTAGAGCCAGATATTTTGGAGTGCGAAGTCAAGTGGGCCTTAGGAAACTTCGCTATGAACAAAGCTAGTGAAGGTTATGGAATTCCAGCCGAGCTATTTCAAATCCTAAAAGATTAGGCTGTTAAAGTGCTGCATTCAGTGTACCAGTAAACTGGGAAAACTCAGCAGTAGCCATAGGACTGAAAAAAGCCAGCTTTCATTCCAATCCCAAAGAAAGGCAGTGCAAAGAATGTTCAAACTATTGCACAATTGCACTCATCTCACACACTAGCAAAATTCTCTAAGCCAGGCTTCAACAGTACATGAACTGAGAACTTCCAGATGCTCAGGCTGGATTTAGAAAAGGCGGGGGAACTAGAGATCAAATTGCCAATGTCCATTGGATCATAGAAAAAGCAAGGGGATTCCAGAAAAACATCTGCCTCATTGACGATGCTAAAGCCTTTGACTGTGTGGATCACAACAAACTGTGGAAAATTCTTAAAAGGATGGGAATACCACCTTACCTGCCTCCCGAGAAACCTGTATGCAGGTCAAGAAGTAACAGTTTGAACTGGACATGGAACAACAGACTGGTTCCAAATTGGGAAAGAAGTATGTCAAGGCTGTATATTGTCATCTTGCTTATTTAAATTATATACGGAGTATATAATGAGAAATCCCAGGCTGGATAAAATACAGACTGGAATCAAGATTACTGGGAGAAATGTCAATCAGTTCAGTCCAGTTCAGTTCAGTTGCTCAGTCCTGTCCAACTCTTTGCGACCCCATGGACTGCAGCATGCCAGGCCTCCCTGTCTAACACCAACTCCCGGAGTTTAGCCAAACTCACGTCCATTGAGTCGGAGATGTCATCCAATCATCTCATCCTCTGTCATCCCCTTCTCCTCCCACCTTCAATCTTTCCCAGTATCAGGGTCTTTTCAAATGAGTAAGCTCATCACATCAGGCGGCCAAAGTATTAGAGTTTCACCTTCAGCGTCAGTCCTTCCAATGAACACCCAGGACTGATTTCGTTGAGGATGGACTGCTTGGATCTCCTTGTAGTCCAAGGGACTCTCAAGAGTCTTCTCCAACACCACAGTTCAAAAGCATCAATTCTTCGGTGCTCAGTTTTCTTTTATAGTCCAACGCTCACATCCATACATGACTATTGGAAAAATCATAGCCTTGACGAGATGGATCTTTGTTGACAAAGTAATGTCTCTGCCTTTTAATATGCTGTCTAGGTTGGTCATAACTTTTCTTCCAAGGAGTAAGTGTCTTTTAATTTCATGGCTGCAGTTACCATCTTCAGTGATTTTGGAGCCCCCCAAAATAAAGTCTGCCACAGTTTCCACTATTTCTCCATCTTTTTGTCATAAGGGTAGTGTCATCTGCATATCTGAGGTTATCAATATTTTTCCTGGCAGTCTTGATTCCAGCTTGTGCTTCATCCAGCCCAGTGTTTCTCATGGTGTACTCTGCATATAAGTTAAATATGCAGAAATGTCAATAACTTCAGATATGCAGATGACACCACGTTGATGGCAGAAAGTGAAGAGGAACTAAAGAGCCTTTTGATGAAGGTAAAAGAGGAGAGTGAAGAAGCTGGCTTAAAATTCAATATTCAAAAAACTAAGATTATGGCATCCAGTCCCATCACTTCATGACAAATAAATGGGGAAACAATGGAAATAGTGACAGACTTTATTTTCTTAAGCTCCAAAATCACTGTAGATGGTGATTACAGCCATGAAATTAAAAGACACTTGCTCCTCGGAAGAAAAGCTATGACCAGTGTAGACAGCATATTAAAAAGCAGAGACATTACTTTGCCAGCAAAGGGCCGTCTAGTCAAAGCTATGGTTTTCCCAGTAGTCATATATGGATGTGAGAGTTGAGCCATAAAGAAGGCTGAGCACCAAAGAACTGATACTTTTGAACTGTGGTGTTGGAGAAGACTCTTGAGTGTCCCTTGGACTGCAAGGAGATCCAACCAGTTAATCCTAAAGGAAATCAGTCCTGAATATTCATTGGAATGACTGATGGTGAAGCTTCAATATTTTGGCCACCTGATGCAAAGAGCTGACTCATTAGAAAACTCAGCTTTTCTAATGCTGGGAAAGATTAAAGTCAGGAGGAAAAGGGGACAACAGAGGATTAGATGGTTGGATGACATCACTGACTCAATGGACATGAATTTGAGCAAGCTCTGCGAGACGGTGAAGGGCATGGAAGCTTGGTGTGCTGTAATACATGGGGTCACAAAGAGTCAAACACGACTTAGCAACTGAATAGTAAGAACAGTGTCCTTCTCAACCATGGAGAAAGGATGAAACATACACAGCCTGAAACTTGCTTGTCTTCAATCTCTTCAAAGATATCTAAATCTATATCTCAATAAATTTTATCTCAGTTCAGTTCAGTTGCTCAGTCATGTCCGACTCTTTCCGACTCCATGGACCGCAGCGCACCAGGCCTCCCTGTCCATCACCGACTCCCAGACTTTACCCAAACTCATGTCCATTGAGTCAGTGACGCCATCCAACCATCTCATCCTCTGTTGTCCTCTTTTCCTCCTGCCCTCAATCTACTGTTGCCTTATTTCTGTATACCCTGGAGGTAAAGATATCTAGAAGATGGAGTAAAATGCCACATAAATCCTAGGAATTGTTTTATGATTACTGTTTTTTTCCTCTGTTTAACACTACCACTAACAGATAAGTAAAACATTGCTAGTGAAGCCAATAAAGCAATAGCTATTGAAGTCTTCATTTTTATTGCCTTGGATATTACTGGTAATACCTGTTAGATTTAGAAAATTATCCCCCAAATAAAATGATACACAAATTAGATTATAGTCTGTCTTGTAATGTATCTTAGTCTGTAAGGAATGATTTGTATAATTGCTAATATTTTACTGTACAGCTGGCTGCACACTAATTCTTACCCATGGTTACACGTTAAAGTCACTTGGATAGCTTCAGAATATATACTGAACCTGGGGCCTTATTTTCCCAGAGATTCTGATTCATTTATTTTGGGAAGGGCCTGAAATGAATGTATTCTTATAAGCAGAGAGCTTGATGTTTTAACTAAAACATGGAAAGCGAGAACAAATCTGAACCACATAGTTTAGATCCAAGTTCTAGTCGTGACTGAACAAAAACTCTTGTGTGATCTTGTATAGGTCATTTAACAGTTCTGGGCTAGACCTTTTTCATTCTTGAAAAGTAGATTTGAACCACACGATCTTGAAATGGGATAGCTTTCTATGACCTCTGAAATCTGGTACTGATGTGATGGAACCACAACATTATTATCTCTCAACTATATTTGCTTTTTAAGCACTGAGCAATCTGAGACCTCGGCTGAAATATCCTAGAGTGATAGCACAGATAATGTCCTTAGGATATGAAAAAGTAGTTTATCTTCTAAACAGGCTTCTCCAGTTTTCTGAAATCTTACCTTCATCTCCCCTAGGATTTTGGTTTAGGTGTTTTGTTCATTTCTTCCCTTAGCTTACAATGTATGAATCATAAATGCCATGAAAACTATGTGGGGATTTAGAAACTTGAAAATCTTGATCCTGTCGTGGATCAAGAACTGTACTATAGTATGACCCGAGCCACATTTATGAAGAAAATTTCACTTTTTCTGTTGGAAAGAAGGGTATATGTTAAATGTGCAAAAAAAAAAAAAAGAGAGAACATTTATGCAAAAAAAAAAAAGAGGACACTAAATCAACAGTTAGAAGCCCTAGTTTTCGATGCTAGCTCCTCTCATTCCTGAGTCTTTTGACCTTATGACCTTATTTACACTGCCCTAGCCTCATCTGTAAAACCTGTTCCTGTCTTTCATTCGTCTCAGTATTTTCATGGGATTCAAATGAGGTTAATTAATAAAATGGTGAGATAGAACTGTAAGATGTAATTTTTGACATTAAGAAATATCAGATATTTATTTAGTGTCAAGATATATAAGAAAGTCAAAAAGTTCCAAGGGAAATGGTGATAGTGCTGGATTCCCAAAGCACAAGGAGAATGTTCCAAAGAGGTGCCTGTGGCGGGTGGAGCAATGAGGTCAAGACGGTAGAAGGAAAGGAGGAAGAGGTTTGGCAAGAATGAGATCACTGGTAACCTTTCAGGAGAAAGTTCAGTGTAAAGGAGAAGACAGAAGTCAGATTACAGACATTTAGTGTCCTGTATTTCTTCTAATACTAAATATCACTGTCAGAAAAGAAGAGTCAGTGGGCCTCACTCAGAGTGGGAAGTTTCACAGCACAAGAGTCCTGT
The DNA here is from genome assembly GCF_042477335.2 of Ovis canadensis. NCBI lineage: Eukaryota > Metazoa > Chordata > Mammalia > Artiodactyla > Bovidae > Ovis > Ovis canadensis. The sequence continues at coordinate 105,911,271 of NC_091250.1, read as the reverse complement.
AAGTCATCAAAGCCAAGTATAAAACTCTTGGAGTAGAGAGAAGTCATTCTTGTAGGCAGGCCTTTGTTTAACCCATGTAGTATTCAAGTGAACCCAACAGAGAAGCTGCTTACTGTGGGCTTTACTATAACATGCATTTCTCATCTTTTTCTTATTTAATTTGGAGGGAAACCTCAAACATAATTTTCTTCAATATTATATATATATACAGATCTAAGAAAGTAACCTTGTGTGTTATAGGAGAGGAATCAGGAACAAAGTGATTTTCTGAGATATTGAGATTCTATTAATATATACAGACTATCTCTTTCACTCCTTATTGAAATGCATTGGTCTCCTCTCATTCCTTTCCTGCCGATACCTAATCCATTATTTGTGGGTGAGAGTTAAGGGGCACAGGGGAAAACACACAACAGGTACTCTCTATATAGTATACATACGTACACATACACGCACATATATAATATCTGTTGTATCTTCAGTGAGGGCAAGTAGCTGACTATAGAGAAAGAGCCATGGCTCATCATGTCTTTATATGGTGCCATGGCACTTAAACTGATTTGGATTTCAGAATGACATAAGATCAAAAATATAATGACACGGAAGGAATATCCATACAATTCCTAGTCCCTTCTCAAGGTGCTCTGGCTCTTGGACTATAATGTCAGACTCAAGATTCTTCAAAACTCCCCTCATCTCATGAATCGACTCCCCAGACTCCCTGGAACTTAATCTTCCTTTCTCTGAACACACCCCTTAACACATACCTATTTGTAAAAATCGAGTTGTCTTTCTACTTTTGTAACAGAGGACTTAGTACTTCAGATCTATCCTTCCTGGGTTAGTGCATCTGCATTCCTAAGAATGTATGAAAAATAAAGCTAGAGGAAACCCAGAGTCTCACCAGAAGGAAACCTGAGTTTGACTTGAATCTTGAGCCAATTTTCTAGAGGCCTTCCAATACCTCACTTAGATTACAAAGTGTGTTTTGGATTTGGAAAAAATATTACCTGTATACCCATGGGGCTCCAAAAGGAATGGTTGTAAACTACCCTTCTCTCTGCTTACCCTATCCTGCCAGTCTTGTAATGGGTATCATGGCATCTTAACAAGAAACCTGTGCTTTGTTATGTTATCTGTTGTACCAAGCTCTCTAGTGAAAGTAAAAGTGTTAGTTACTCAGTTGTGTCCGACTATTTGCGACCCCATGGACCCTGCCAGGCTCCTCTGTCCATGGAACTCTCCAGGTAAGAATTCTCGAGAATGGGTAGCCATTACCTTCTCCAGTGAATCTTCCCAGCCCAGGAATCAAACCCAGTCAGATTCTTTACCATCTGAGCTACCAGCGAAGGTCTCTGGTGGCTCTGACAAATCCTTGATTCCAGAATCACAGATCAATAGAAGATATTCAAAGGGAAGACTAAATCAAGCACAGCAATGGACAGGGATAGACAGGATTTGAGAGCAGAAGCTTTGGTGTTTATAACATTTCTACTTATGTGACTTGTGAGTTCAAATACTTTTATGACACTTCAACTCCAGATTCTTGGCAGTTCTGCTTGGTTTTTGTCCTGGCTCATACTCAAATGAGTGTTAACTTTATTATCACTTTCTCTGGGAGCCTTCTCGGATCTTCCTAGGCCATGTCAGGCACTTCCAGTGACATCTTTTATTACAGCCTGAACTTCCTCCATCATAAAACTTATCACTTCTTCATGTATTTGCTTCTTGTTTCTCTCATGGAAAGATGAACTCCATGAGGAAAGGATCAATAGCTATCCTTATTCAGTAGCTTGGAGTTGAAAATTTTAGAACATTGGCTAGCACATAAATTATACAATAAGTATGACGATTGTTACTGTGAGTGGTGGTTTACAAGTTGTATTTTATTTGTATTGTATTTTAATACCAGATTTTAATATTCTTGAAGCCAAAGTGATGCCTTTCATGTGTTTGGATACTCTGCTATACCTACTTTAGTGTCTTGCATATGTGTGTGTGCTATTATGCAGTCATGTCTGACTCTTTGCGACCCCATGGACTGTAGCCCACCAGGCACCTCTGTCCATGGAATTTTCCAGGTAAGAATATTGGAGCAGCTTGCCATTTTCCACTCCAGGGGATCTTCCTGATCCAGGGATCAAACCCATGTCTTTAGTGTCTACCTGTGTTGGCAGGTGGATTCTTTACCACGGCACCACCTGGGAAGTCCTGTCTTGCATATATGAGGCACTAAATATTTAGTTGTTGAATGAATGTGTTGATTACTAAAGCTGAATTCCATACTATATATTAAAGGAAGAGAAGAAAATTACACTGGGACTTGGGTGTCATATATCTGGTAGTGATCCAACATGACTAGGTTAATAATTATTGCCAGCACAAATCCTATTACTTTAATGGTGTGCATACTATCTTAATAAGCTCCTGGGCCAGTTTTGTTAGATATCTATGAATCAAACTTAGGGCCAGTGGTAAGGAAGACTTGCCCATTAAGCAGGCACTTACCAATACTTGTGTGCTCTGATCAGTACTATTCACAAGTCACAGTGTTATAGGATAGGTTTGGTGCGGACAGCCAAAGGCCTGTTGAGCAGAAGAAATATCTGAAATGATCTCCAGAAAATGCTGCTTGTTAAAGACTGTAACATCGTGAATCATGCTGAGAACTGGTCAGAGATGACATATTTTGAGAAAATCCTGCAGCTTAAGGAGCCAAAGAACTTCTTCTGTTAGAAACCCAGCAATTAGGAGCCCAAGTAACACTTACTCTTGTGTTCCACATGAAAAAGACAAATATGCTGAGGGTATTTGGATGCCCATTACTGTGAAAATTAATACAGACATGATACCAAGGCCTGGATAATAAACACATCCCCAGTGTTATTAAGAGAAATGACATCATGCAATTTTATGGATTAACTAAGATATTGCTCATGCCATTTGTTACATTTAAAGTATCTGAAATACCTTTACATCTGTGTTTCTGATTTGTGGACTTAGCAACTAGAAGGCTTAAGACAACCCAAGTTATTCAACAGTCTTAGGTTTAAACTAAACATTTATTTGATAAGGAAAAAGAGCATGGTATTTATAATGAATAAATTATAAATACATAAATAAAAATAAATGACTAAAAAAACGGAGCTTCTTCTTTTTATTACCAAAAAAATTTATGCCATAGGCCACAAAGATATAATAGTTAAGATTCATTAAAATTTATTTACTAGCACAGTAATTGGTTACAATATGCAATTTAGGAAAATAAAGACACATAGATCAGTGATGTTTTAGAGCAGTGGTGAATCCTGTGGATTCTAAAGCCCTAGGGGCTACATGAATGGGGAGGGGTGGTGGTGGTGGTACTCAAAGTTTCTGTCATAGTCAGAAATGGGAGAGAGAATGTGTGTTATTAGAGTGGATGGATTCCAGGTTCTCACTTCCACTTCTGTTACATTTTGCTCTAAATGCAGGTCTTCCGCAGAAAATTCCATTTAAAGAAACATATCACTGGGTAAAAGGTTTAACAACTACCTCTGTACGTTATAATTTCCTTACCTTATAGGTCAAATCCAGTTATAACAAAAAACGCTACTTGTGAAATCACTTTACATAAACTAAAAGCTTTCTTATATGATGTTCTATTTATTTCAAGTAATACTTTATTTAGGCATGGAGTTTCAGTAAAATTGAAGTATTTGACTGGATCCTTATTATATATATATATATATATATATATATATATATATATATAAAATTCAGTTTTGCTTACATCTTTCAAATCTGCATCAGAATTTTGGAATTTATATTGTGGACTTGTGATAAGTCCATTAGATAATTTACACAAATTTTGACCCTTTTGCTCAGAATTCAGTGCTAAGTTTTGATCACTGTTTTGGTTTCTGGTGAGTGAAGACATTCCCCTCTTCTTTTTATTTCTTGACCACACATTGCAGTATCTTAGTTCCCTGGACCAGGGATTTCAACTTGGGACTATGGCAGTGAAAGCTCTTTTTGAAAATTAATTAAAATTAATTTTTATTAGAGTATAGTTACTTTGCAGTATTGTGTTAGTTTCTGCTCTATAGCAAAGTGAACCAGCTATATGTATACATATATCCCCTCTTTTGGATTTTCTTCCCATTTATATCACCACAGAGCACTGAGTAGAGGTCCCTGAACTATACAGTAGGTTCTCATTAGTTACCAGTTTCATACATAGTAGTGTATATATGCCAATCCCAGTCTGCTAATTCATCCCACTTGCCAGATCCATATGTTTGTTCTCTGCATCTGTGTCTCTATTTCTGCTTTGCAAATAAGTTAATCATTTTTCTAGATTCCACACATCTGCAATAAGATTATTATTATTATTTTTTTTCTCAGTGAAAGTGCTGAGTCTTAGCCACTGGACTGCCAGGGAATTCCCAGACATTCTTTTCCTTAAGAGTCCAGATATTTTATTTATTGTGCTACTCTTCATGCGTTTTTAGATAAAAAACATTTCATTTCAGTGGAAAGGAAAAAATAGAATTTTGTTTTTTTAGATTTTATCAATCTGTCAGGAATGGGAATAGATCATTCTCAGAGAGAAATGTGGTGTTTCAAGGGCAAAGGTGACATACCATAATTTTAAACTAATTAAAAAGAATTAGAAATGATTATTAGAACTTCCTAAAGTCATGTTTATCTAAGATGGAGGACACAAACCCAGTTTTTAGAAGTGACTCAAGATTGGGATGTGGATGAGGGAGGGAGGGAGAGAGGAATATGAAGCAAAAGAAAAGAGAGAACTTGTATTTATGAAATATTTACTATGTGTGAAGCATTAAGTGTATTATACATATTCCTCCTTTTAATCCTCACATCAGTCCACTGGGTAGACATAATAATCCCTGATATACTGATGATAACCTGAAGGTTAAATAACATTTCCAAGATCAAGCAGTGGTGGAGCTGGAGTTTGAAAATAGGTTTGTCAGATTTCAAATCCCTGGTCTTTCCAGATGTTCGTTTGGATCCCAAGACTGGTCTGTTTCTGCCTGGTTTCTGTAAATTGCCCTTCCCACTCTTCCTCAAACACCGGTTCTCACTGATCAGCTCTGAATCCCCAGTCCCTTTCCACCCTCTTCTCCATCTCCTCAGTCCTCCAACAGTCAATCCCTTTGTGCCTCCTCCTCCCAATTCACCCATCTCACCCTTCAGACTCAGCACTCTTTGCTTCGCTTGTTCCTTGGCTTCCACTCGACCCCAAGTTAACCTGAATTTTTAACTATGCAGCGTTAGGCTACCTTAGGTTAGACAGCCCTTTGGTTTGAAGTAATACCAGAACCCCACTTTGATAATCATGCAAGAAAGAATAAAGAACCTGCCTGCAATGCAGGAGATCTAAGAGGTGCCAGTTTGATCCCAGGGTTGGGAAGATCCCCTAGGGGAGGAAATGGCAACCCACGCCAGTATTTTAGCCTGGAGAAGTCCATGGACAGAGGAGCCTGGCGGACTGCGGTCTATAGGGTCACAAAAAGTTGAACACAACTGAGGCGACTTCGCACGCACGCACTCCATAGACACATCTCCTCCGTTTACTATAGATTCCAAAAGTACGGCATTTACACATATACTGACACTTTGCCTCTCAGTAACTCAGGGTTTGGAGAGAAGGGCTTTAAGTTCAGGATCCGGTCACCTATTTACAGGAGGATTAGAGGAGCTGGAGAATTAAGAAGCCCAAAGGAATAAACTATTCCAGATCAACAACTGGCTCCCAAATGAAGCCCTTGAAGGCATGCAGAGTCAAGAGTCAACCCGTTCCCAAACAACACTCAGATAAGGAAGAGCGTCACTCAGAGGGGAGGGCATTAGAAAAGACAATCGGCTGGGGATAGAAGTGACTGCGTGCAAGGAGGGAAGGAAACTCTCGGAATGTTTTCTAGCCAAAAGCAGAACAGAAAAGGCTGGAGTGATGAGTAAGTCAAACATGAAACTGTGCCATCTGGTCTTGTAGAAAATGAACAGTAGACTGATGTAGCTTTTTGTGTGCGCGTGTATGACAGGATGGGCTTCCCTGGTGGCTCAGCAGCAAAGAATCTGCCTGCAGTGCTGGAGCTGTGGGAGATCCCTGGGTCGGGAAGATCCCCTGAAGGAGGGCTTGGCAACCCATTCCAGTATTCTTGCCTGGAAAACTTCCACGGACAGAGGAGCCTGGAGGGCTACAATCATGGGGTCACAAAGAGTCGGACACGACTGAAACGACTTAGCATGCACGCACACACACACGCACGGGTGACATGACAAGAGACTGTAATGCTGTTGAGCAGAGAGGATTTCTCTTTGCTTTGAAGCCTGAGTAGTAGAAAACAATCGAAAACTTTTTCTCCTGTAGATAAGAGTAGAGGTTTCTTTCACCTGGGATCCTGTTGACAAACTGGACAACTCTGGTATAGAATTCACAACAGACCCTCCTCATTTGTAGGTCAGAGACGGATATGGGGAAAGGTTGAATTTCCTCAGGTAACTCTAGAAAGGCCTGAGGAACCCTTTTAATATTTCTTTCCTTTTGTAGATGATGAACCAGGCACTGAGTCTTACACTTGTTTCATATCTTGCAGCACGTGGCTCTGTACCTGGAGCATAATTGTGCTCAATCCTGTCTGACTCTTTGCAACCCTATGGACTGTAGCCCACCAGGCTCCTCTGTCCATGGGATTCTCCAGGCAAGAATACTGGAGTGGGTTGCTATTCCCTTCTCTAGGGGGAACATAAAGAACACTCCATTAATGATCATTAGGTAAATGAAGGGATTTGGCATCAAACTGGATGATACATGTGGAAGTACTGAAGAGGGTGGAGAGTTAAAAGCATGGGCTTGGGGCCAGATTGCCTGGTTTCACATCCATATAACCCAGCTTATTAATTGTCTGACTTGGGGCAAGTCACTTAAACTTTCTCTGCCTCAGCTTTTGGCCATTTATAAAGCAGAAATGATAGTACTGTTTCATAAGGATGAGGATCTTAAATAAGCGTGAAGTATTTAGAATTGTGCTTGGCCCATGGTAAGTGTACAGTAATTTAATAACTTGGAAATTAGAAACCACATGAAGTTTTTATTGTTTTTTGAAATGACCAAGATTAGAGAATAGGCTAATGCCATCATAATTGTGTGCAGTCATAATTGTAATGTATTGAATGATTATAACATGTGGGTAAATGAAATAAATGACAGTACTGTGATAAAGGACGGGAAGAAGAAATTGGAAATACCTGTTATAGGATGCCTGCCCTACCCGTGAGGCAGTATCATGTTATTATTTGAAGATGGCTTTAGTTTAAAATGTGTGCTTCAAACTCCTAGAGCAAATATTAAAACTTTTAAAGAAGTATTATAATTGATACAGCAGAAGAGGTGAAAGGAAATCATATATAATAACCAGTTAAAACCAGAGAAGGCAGAAAAACAGTTGAAGCCCAAAATGGAACATTTGTCTGGGTGGCAGTCTGTCCTGTAAACTCAGTTCTCTAACAGGGCCAAGACTATTAGTTGATTTTCAGTTTGTCAGCTTTTTCTTATTCTAAGGATGGGAGTGATACCTTCTAAGTTCTTTGTATGTCAGCACTGAAACTGGATAGCCGTAAAATCATTTTTTAAGTAAGGAAGATGTTAGTCAGAAATTACATTCTTACTTCAAATACATTAACTTCATTCTTAACAGTATTCCTCAGATAACATCAGCTTATATATTTCCCAATTTGTAAAAAAAAAAAATCCATTAAAAATTATCATGAGATGAAACTACTTTGTTATTGAAAATCAGAGATTTATTCAACCTTTATCTGTGAATTCATTTTGCCCTTGGAGTTTCCCTCATACCCAGTACAGAACCTATGAATTTAATTAGCTTATAGAATTGCACAGTAACATCAGAGAGCTGATAAAGACAGTATCTAGCAAAGAGGTTCCTATAAATCTACTGTTTATAACTGGAAATATTGGTTATGTGTAAAGAACCTATGTGATAATGATGATTATTATAATCACTTAAGAATGAGCAATAATTATGTCATGCATACATGCTAAGTCAGTTTACTTGTGTCCAACTCTTTGTGACCCTAACTGTAGCCCACCAGACTCCTCTGTCCATGGGATTTTCCTGGCAAGAATGCTAGGGTGGGTTGCCATGCTTTCCTCCAGGGCATCTTTTCACCGAGGGATCCAACCTGCATCTCTTGAGTCTCCTGCATTGGCAGGTGGGTTCTTTACCAGTGGCACCACCAATTATGTCATAGATATGGTCATAGAAGTGTACTGGTAAAAACATAGGCAAAAGTCATTAGATTTCTTTTGTTTATCTATTTTTTAGGGAAATATGGGGGTATCAAAATTGTCCCATTATTCCTATTGATCTCCTTGTTGAATATTCAGTAGTATACATATTTAGGATTGCCTGGGGGAAGCCCTAGTACTTCTTGCCCAAAGTTAGAGCCATTTCCATTTGAAATAAAAACATGGATAGTGTTGGCAGTTAGTCTGTTCACATAAGTTACCAAATGTACTCCAAGAGTTTACTGGAACTTGTGATTTGGTGGCAGTATTGCCCTGGGAACCTAGGGTGATACCTGAGAACAGATTCAGATCAGTGTTTACACTGAAATCTCTTGGCCAAGCAGACAACCAAAAACAAGGCCACAGGAATGGGGTGTGTTGGGTAGGAAGAAAATCATTCTGTTTTGAGTGCTGATGAATAGAATTTCTCTCCTCTAGCTGAGACAGTGAAGCTGAATATGGTTTCTTTATCCTAACATCAAGTTAAATCTCAGAGACATAGTTTTGGGTGAAATAGAAAAGAATAGCTTTATTGCTTTGCCAATCAAAAGGGAACACAGTGGGATAATACCCTCAAAACTGTGTGTACCAACCTGGAGGGGGTAGTGAGACATTTTATAGTAATGGTTCAAAGAGGGTGTGATTAAATCCTGGGCATTCTTTTGCTTGATTGGTGGTGAGGTAAGTGGGAGTCAGCATCATCAACCTTCTGGTCCCAGTGGTTTGGGTACCATTAATTTCTCTCACCTGGTTGGGGATTTCTGTATCTGCAGATCACTCAAAGATATTGTTATGTTTAGCTCTTAAAGGGTAACCAGGACCCTGCCCCAAGACCCCATGATTGTTTCTTTCGACTATTCCTCCCTTATCTCCACGTTCCCTCCAGTCACTAATGAGCAACTGACTGAACTTGCCCCTTGGAATTCAAGGAAAGTCATCCAGGCTGAATGAAACCGATTACCTATAATCTGGAAATGGGGGGCACAGCAGGGCTTTTGTGTCCAGGAGGCCCACAGGATCCTGCTTTGTAGAAACAGGACAAATCAGACTTTTCTTAAAGGACTAGAGGTTTCAGGAGATGCTCTGGCAAGACTAGAGACTGGAATGGACCACAAGGGATTGGTGTAGCATCTTGGCCATGAGGCTTTGAAGGGACTGCAGGAGGAATGGAAGGCAGACTGCTGTCTATGTTTGAAGCGCAATTTTATTTAAAGACGGAGAAATGGACTAAGTGGGGTAATGACTGTTAATGATGATTTTCATTATTTTTAAACTTTATTCGTGAATCCTAACTCCTTAAAAGCTAACAAGTATTAGCTTGAAGTTGTTTAGCAAGCTTGGATCACCATTCTATCTGAAGAATGGGGTTAACAGAGTATGCATCATGGGATACTTTTGAGGTTGAAACACTTTCATATATTAAAATGTTGAAAAGAATCCCTGCAACATAGAAGGTACTCATGAAATAAACTATCAGTTCCCCCTAAACACATACACACACACACACATGCACAAACGTACACACTTGTGCACAACCATAGTTAGAGATAAACAAGACATGCAAAAATGTCAGAAGGAGTCCTTTGCTTTTATTATTAAGTAAATAAAAGTTTAACAGATATAAACTTCCTCATTGTGGGGAGTGTTGCAATGTTGTGACGATTTAAGCAGTGTTTTCGCGTATGTACAGTTGCTGGATATCTGTAAGATACTTAATGTCAACTGAAAAAGTACAAGCAACCTAAACAATGAGAGTTATGTCTTATTCGGTAGAAATTTTCAGGACTTCAAGCCTGGGAGACAGAATCTCACTGGTCTAAAGAGGCAAGAGGAGCCAAGTTACATAGAAGTTTGCAACAAAGAGCAGGTAGTCTTGAGGCAGAAAATAGATGGACTCCAGTTTAGACATTTACAATTGACTTCTTGTTTACATTTTACGGGGAAGGAAGAAGTGGGCTTCAGGCAGGATACTTACAACTAGCCACCTGTTTGCATTTCCTGAGACAAGAGATAGGTGGGCTCCAGTTAAGGCATTTACAATCAACCTCCTATTTGCCCTCGGAAATGGAAATAACAACAGAAATAGGGTAAATAGCCAGTGTTTGTTCTTAAAGTAATAATCACGGCAAGGACAAAGAGGGACAAAACCTCATTTGGAGAAAGAATTAAGGGATCTCTGCTCCCTGCTTTTTGGGGACACGGGAGACACTACACATAGAAAGGCCCCTTGGGGGTTAAAAGTCAGGGGATGATACCAGGCCGTAATGAATCTTGCTCCTCCCAGAAGCCTTCACTTTGAGATCCATCTTGGCTGTGGGGTGCATGCACACCCACAGGAGGGTCCTAGGGTAGGTCAGGTGTGGAAAAAGAAACCAGATAATTGACTGAAGACCCTGTCAAACTGCCCTATATAAATGACTTAACCACCTCTACTGAGCTCCTCCTCACTAGGAGAGATGCCAACACCCTTTGTCTTCTGATGTGAATCTGTGCCTTGCTTCTGTTTTAACTAAACAAACTGCTTCCTTTGATATGCACTTCAGCTATCTGAGGCCAATATCCTGTTTTCACATCCTGAGTTCCTCAGGGCTCACCATAGGGAGTGGCTGTAGTCTGTTGGCTGCTAGATGGCAGGTATTCTTCTCCGTGAGTTCCCTTATGACTCATGGGCTCACATTCAGTTCAGTTGCTCAATTGTATCTGACTCTTTGTGACCCCATGGACTGCAGCACGCCAGGCTTCCCTGTCCATCACCCGGAGCTTGCTCAAACTCATGTCCATCGAGTCGGGGATGCCATCCAACCATCTCATCCTCTGTCGTCCCCTTCTCCTCCCACCTTCAATCTTTCCCAGCATCAGGTCTTTCCCAATGAGTCAGTTCTTCACGTCAGGTGGCCAAAGAATTGGAGTTTCAACTTCAGCATCAGTCCTTCCAGTGAATATTCAGGAGTGATTTCCTTTAGAATTGAGTGGTTTGATCTCCTTGCTGTTCAAGGGACTCTCAAAAGTCTTCTCCAACACCGCAGTTCAGAAACATCAACTCTTCGGCACTCAGCTTTCTTTATAGTCCAACTGTCACATCTGTACATGACCACTGGAAAAGCCATAGCTTTGACAATATGGTTTGAGAACTCCATGAACAGTGTGAAAAGACCTCACATTGGAGGGCTGCAATGGCTGATGCCTATGACATTCATGTCTATTCTCATGGCAGGAAATATCCCATTTCTCATTAATTATAAATAATGACTCTTCAAATTATAGAGTGGGTAGAATCTTTGTCTTTCATAGAAGAGAGTTGAGTGATAGGACATACTTTTTTGTGACATTTTTTTGGGGGGGAAGAGGGTAAGTAATAAAGAAACTGGGAGTATACTTACCATTAGGTACAATATGAAAACTATACTTACTTTCAGCTCTTTACATTATACTACATATCCAAGCATGAAAACAAAAAGAAATAATTTAATGTGATTCCTTCCTCTAGTTTTTGTTTATTTATAAATGTGATGTCTGTCTTCATTTGGTTCCTGAATTGATGTCAGTTTTTTTTTATTGTAAATGCTATAATATAAACTTGGAAATCCCCGGCTTAATTTTTTAGAAAGCATAAACATTACAACAATTTTGAAATAGCTACATATTTGAAGTCATATTTTGTTTGAGGATATAGCTAATTTTTTTTTAACAAGATTAGATACACTCTGGAGTAGAAGACTCCTTAAGACCTTTTAGAACTAACACCCAAAACAGATGTCCTTTTCATTATAGGGGACTGGAATGCAAAAGTAGGAAGTCAAGAAACACCTGGAGTAACAGGCAAATTAGGCCTTGGAATGCGGAATGAAGCAGGACAAAGACTAATAGAGTTTTGCCAAGAAAATGCACTGGTCATACACCCTCTTCCAACAACACAAGAGAAGACACAACACATGGACATCACCATATGGTCATCACCGAAATCAGATTGATTATATTCTTTGCAGCCAAAGATGGAGAAGCTCTATACAGTCAACAAAAACAAGACCAGGAGTTGACTGTGGCTCAGATCATGAACTCCTTATTACCAAATTCAGACTGAAATTGAAGAAAGTAGGGAAAACCACTAGACCATTTAGGGATTACCTAAATCGAGTCCGTTATGATTATACAGTGGAAGTGAGAAATAGATTTAAGGGCCTAGATCTGATAGATAGAGTGCCTGATGAACTATGGAATGAGGTTTGTGACATTGTACAGGAGACAGGGATCAAGACCATCCCCATGGAAATGAAATGCAAAAAAGCAAAATGGCTGTCTGGGGAAGGCTTACAAATAGCTGTGAAAAGAAGAGAAGTGAAAAGCCAAGAAGAAAAGAAAGATATAAGCATCTGAATGCAGAGTTCCAAAGAATAGCAAGAAGAGATAAGAAAGCCTTCTTCAGCGATCAATGCAAAGAAATAGAGGAAAACAACAGAATGGGAAAGACTAGAGATCTCTTCAAGCAAATTAGAGATACCAAGGGAACATTTCATGCAAAGATGGGGTCGATAAAGGACAGAAATAGTATGGACCTAACAGAAGTAGAAGATATTAAGAAGAGGTGGCAAGAATACACAGAAGAACTGTACAAAAAAGATCTTCATGACCTGGATAATCACAATGGTGTGATCACTCATCTAGAGCCAGACATCCTGGAATGGGAAGTCAAGTGGGCCTTGGAAAGCATTGCTACGAACAAAGCTAGTGGAGGTGATGGAATTCCAGTTGAGCTGTTTCAAATCCTGAAAGATGATGCTGTGAAAGTGCTGCACTCAATATGCCAGCAAATTTGGAACACTCAGCAGTGGCCACAGGACTGGAAAAGGTCAGTTTTCATTCCAATTCCAAAGAAAGGCAATGCCAAAGAATGCTCAAACTATTGCACAATTTCACTCATCTCACATGCTAGTAAAGTAATGCTCAAAATTCTCCAAGCCAGGCTTCAGCAATACGTGAACCGTGAACTTCCTGATGTTCAAGCTGGTTTTAGAAAAGGCAAACGGACCAGAGATCAAATTGCCAACATCCACTGGATCATTGAAAAAGCAAGAGAGTTCCAGAAAAACATCTATTTCTGCTTTATTGACTATGCCAAAGCCTTTGACTGTGTGGATCACAATAAACTGTGGAAAATTCTGAAAGAGATGGGAATACCAGACCACCTGACCTGCCTCTTGAGAAATCTATATGCAGGTAAGGAAGCAGCAGTTAGAACTGGACATGGAACAACAGACTGGTTCCAAATAGGAAAAGGAGTACGTCAAGGCTGTATATTGTCACCCTGCTTATTTAACTTCTATGCAGAGTACATCATGAGAAATGCTGGACTAGAAGAAACACAAGCTGGAATCAAGATTGCCGGGAGAAATATCAATAACCTCAGATATGCAGATGACACCACCTTTATGGCAGAAAGTGAAGAGGAGCTAAAAAGCCTCTTGATGAAAGTAAAAGAGGAGAGTGAAAAAGTTGGCCTAAAGCTCAGCATTCAGAAAACGAAGATCATGGCATCCGGTACCATCACTTCATGGCAAATAGATGGGGAAACAGTGGAAACAGTGTCAGACTTTATATTTTTGGGCTCTAAAATCACTGCAGATGGTGATTGCAGCCATGAAATTAAAAGACGCTTACTCCTTGGAAGAAAAGTTATGATCAACCTAGATAGTATATTCAAAAGCAGAGACATTACTTTGCCCACTAAGGTCCATCTAGTCAAGGCTATGGTTTTTCCTGTAGTCATGTATGGATGTGAGAGTTGGACTGTGAAGAAAGCTGAGCACCGAAGAATTGATGCTTTTGAACTGTGGTGTTGGAGAAGACTCTTGAGAGTCCCTTGGACTGCAAGGAGATCCAATCAGTCCATTCTGAAGGAGATCAGCCCTGGGATTTCTTTGGAAGGAATGATGCTAAAGCTGAAACTCCTGTACTTTGACCACCTCATGCGAAGAGTTGACTCCTTGGAAAAGACTCTGATGCTGGAGGGATTGGGGGCAGGAGGAGAAGGGGATGACAGAAGATGAAATGACTGGATGGCATCACTGACCTGATGAACATGAGTCTGAGTGAACTCCGGGAGTTGGTGATGGACAGGGAGGTCTGGCGTGCTGCAATTCATGGTGTCGCAAAGAGTCAGACATGACTGAGCGACTGAACTGAACGGAACTGAAAGTACACATTTTGTTGATCTAAAGTTACAGATAATCACCATAAACAGTAGTCATTGTAGGCAGTCTGAATGTTTCTGTAATCTGTAAATTCTGTGAAAGTGAAGTCGCTTAGTCATGTACAACTCTTTGCGACTCCATGGACTTTAGCCCACCAGGCTCCTCCTTCCATGAGATTCTCCAGGCAAGAGTACTGAAGTGGGCTGCCATTTCCCTCTCCGGGGGATCTTCCCGACCCAGGGATTGAACCCAGGTCTCCCACATTGTAGGCAGACGCTTTACCATCTGAGCCACCATTCTGTAGTGATCTGTAAAAGTACAGATCAACTTTAATTTGCTACAGATACTCATAACATTTTATTCATTTAAACCTTATTCATGGACCATATGACTTTATTGCTGGCATTAACATATAATAAATTTTACAATTATTTCCATTTACACAGTCACTATTTTTTTCTTTTTTTACCATTCCCCTTGGTCAGACTTGATATCACTGTGCTGAGTGAGAATTATTTGCAATATCAAGATGAAAAATCATTATTTGAAATAGAATGGACAGTGATTTGTATTATGGGTTGAATTGTGTCCCTCCAAATCTCATCTGTTAAGTCCTAATCCTCAGTACTTCAGAATGTGATTATTTGCAGATAGTCTTTAACGAAATGATTAAGTTAAAATGAGTCCATTAGGCTATGCCCTAATCCAATCTGACTGGAATTCTTATAAAAAGGTCCATGGAAAAACTATTCCACAAAAGTGTCCCTGGTACCAAAAAGGTTGGGGATTGCTGCAGTAGGGGACATAGACAGTAGAATTGAGAAAAGCATGTAAAAGAATAGATATAAACAAAATTAAAATAATTAATGTAAAAAAAATAATTACTGTAGGCAAAAATGTTAGTTTGTTTTAGACTGATCATAGAAAGTGGGGAGACAATAGTATTTTGGATTAACTGTTTCACTCAGAATGCCCAGAAAAGGAGCGCAGTGAAAGAAGTCATTGATCTGAAGCCATCAGATAGGCAGCAGTAAGGAACTGAGGGGTCTATATCCAGGAGTAAGGGTGCTGAGCCTCACAATTTGGACTGCGCTGGATGATTCTCAACAAAGAAATCAGTGGATGAGTGGCTGAAAAGCTGAGCAGAGCTATTGATAGTCTTATAGGGATGGGAACAAAAGTTAGGGTTTAAATTCTTTCAAAAGAAGGCCCTTCATGGAAAGCAAACTTAGTTTTACTGAAAGAAATAGCAAGGATGGGGAGGGATAGATAAATTAGGAGTTTGAGATTAACAAATACATGATACTATGTATAAAACAGATAACAAGGACTGCTGTATAGCACAGGGAGCTATATTCAATATCTTGTAATAATAACTGATAATGGAAAAGAATCTGATAAAGAATTACATATATATGTATAATTGAATCATTGTGCTGTATACCTGAAACTAACACAATGTTGTAAATTCACCATATTTCATTATTTTTTAAAGAAAGAGCAAAAAGGAAAATAGAAAAAAAACCTTGCTGTCAACTAAAACATTGTACAAAAATGTCATTTATTGCCCTATGTTTAAGCAAACTAAAATCTAGGATGATGCTAAGCTGCAAATAAAGTATATACTTTGGCTTTGATATCAGGGCCAAAGTAGAAATGGAAATGTTAAAGCTGGACAGTGAATAAAGTTTATATAGTTATTTTTTGAGAAAGAGGGTCCTTGTTATCACATGCCCATCCTTTTGTTTGGAACTTGAAGAGTTACATTTAAATAGTAAGAAAGAACCAGAATACCTCAGATTTCACATTTTACAGTCAAGGAAGTTAATGCATAGAGAGGTTTAACAGCTTGCCCAAGGTCATTCAGTCACTAACAGCAGAGCTGACTTGAACCTGGCTAGTCTGGCTTCAGAATTCATGATTTTTATCATTATAGTTTAGTATTCAACTTGCCTAATATTGACACCCAAATCTAACAAAGTCAGCACAAAAAAATTGTTTTAATTCACACATTAATTTTAATACAATAATCTTGAAAAAGCAGAAAATAAAATTTAGCAGCACTTTAAAAAATAGAAAAAAAAACAAGAGCAGTTATGATTCACACTAACAGTGTAAAGAAGATTTAGCATAAAGAAAACTACCAATTTATTTATTTTTCTTTTTTCAATTTAAATTTATTTATTTTAATTGGGGTTAATTACTTTACAATATTGTATTGGTTTTGCCATATATCAACATGAATCTGCCACAGGTATACATGTGTTTCCCATCCTGAACCCCCCTCCCACCTCCCTCCCTGTACCATCCCTCTGGGTCATCCCAGTGCACCAGCCCCAAGCATCCTGTACCCTGCATCGAACCTGGACTGGCGATTCCTTTCTTATATGATATTATACATGTTTCAATGCCATTCTCCCAAATCATCCCGCCCTCTCCCTCTCCCACAGAGTCCAAAAGACTGTTCTATACATCTGTGCCTCTTTTTCTCTCTCGCATACAGGGCTATCTTTACTGTCTTTCTAAATTCCATATATATGCATTAGTATACTGTATTGGTGTTTTTCTTTCTGGCTTACTTCACTCTGTATAATAGGTTCCAGTTTCATCCACCTCATTAGAACTGACTCAAATGTATTCTTTTTAATGGCTGAGTAATACTCCATTGTGTATATGTACCACAGCTTTCTTATCCATTCATCTGCTGATGGACATCTAGGTTGCTTCCATGTCCTGGCTATTATAAACAGTGCTCTGATGAACACTGGGGTACACGTGTCTCTTTTAATTCTGGTTTCCTTGGTGTGTATGCCCAGCAGTGGGATTGGTGGGTCATAAGGCAGTTCTATTTCCAGTTTTTTAAGGAATCCCCACACTATTCTCCATAGTGGCTGTACTAGTTTGCATTCCCACCAACAGTGTAAGAGCGTTCCCTTTTCTCCACTCTCTCTCCAGCATTTATTGCTTGTAGACTTTTGGATCGCAGCCATTCGGACTGGCGTGAAATGGTACCTCATTACCAATTTAATTCAACATGTTAATAGAACAAGGGCAAAATTGTAACAATATCCATAGATGATGAAATTCTTTTGATAATAGTCAATATCCATTCTTGACTTTAGAAATACTTTTACTGAAATATAAATAATATAATTTACTTTTCTTTTACATTGATGGAGTCAAGAATCTATATCATATTGCTGGAAAACCCTAGGTATATTCATAATAAAACTGGAAATGATAAATTACTATTAGCTAGTGTAATTGTCAGAATTAGAAGAGAGAAAGAAGCAGAAAAAATATTTAAATAGTACTGAGACAGAAGGGAATCAGTTCAGTTCAGTTCGCTTCAGTCGCCCAATCATGTCCGACTCTTTGTGACCCCATGAATTGCAGCACTCCAGGCCTCCCTGTCCATCACCAACTCCCAGATTTCACTCAAACTCAAGTCCATCGAGTCAGTGATGCCATCCAGCCATCTCATCCTCTGTTGTCCCCTTCTCCTCCTGCCCCCAATCCCTCCCAGCATCAGGGTCTTCCAGTGAGTCAACTCCTCACATGAAGTGGCCAAAGTACTGGAGTTTCAGCTTCAGCATCATTCCTTCCAAAGAAATCCCAGGGCTGATCTCCTTCAGAATGGACTGGTTGGATCTCCTTGCAGTCCAAGGGACTCTCAAGAGTCTTCTCCAACACCACAGTTCAAAAGCATCAATTCTTCGGCGCTCAGCTTTCTTCACAGTCCAACTCTCACATCCATACATGACCACTGGAAAAACTATAGCTTTGACTGGACGGAGCTTTGTTGGCAAAGTAATGTCTCTGCTTTTGAATATACTATCTAGGTTGGTCATAACTTTTCTTCCAATGAGTAAGCGTCTTTTAATTTCATTGCTGCAATCACCATCTGCAGTGATTTTGGAGCCCCCCAAAATAAAATCTGACACTGTTGGGACAGGGCATAACCTCTAAAAGAGTGACATAGCCTGAGGATGTGAGATAAACTGATTAGAACCAAATAGGTACAAGATTGCAGACTGGTTGACCTTCACAAGTCTTCCAGCCTCAGTATACACTCATTGTAACAAATTAGCAAGCTAAATGACATACCCATAGGTGCCATGACAGTTCCAGGGCCAACCATAGACACCAAAAAGTAGGCAATGGCCCAATTCCTGGAATTTCTCACCCCTTTCCCAAAATAACTGGACTACTTCCCCACTCATTGGCCTCTGAAATCACCTACCCTTATAAAAACAGACAACCCCATACCCTGGTCTTGCTTTCGCCTTCTGAGATGGCCCATATTCTGTCTGCAGAGTGTGTTTCTCTTGAAATAAATCCACTCTTACCTATCACTTTGTCTCTCATTGAATTCTTTCTACAGTGAGACATCAAGAACCCAGGCTTCATTAAGTCCTGAGACCAGGTGTGTGATCTCAGTTAAAGGACTGTGGGTTTAAGTCCCAGTTTAGGTTTTGGCTGGGTTTGAATCCTGGTCTGTGGGTTCAATTCCTAGTCTGAGTTTCAGTAAGAGGTAAATTATCCTTCTTAATAGAAGCAGTGATTCCATATGTTTATAGAAAAAGGAATTCCACATGTTTATAAAAACCTTATAAACTATTACAATTAAATAGATGTTTCAGGAAGATGGCCAGAAATTTTATTTACAAAAATTGATGGCCTTCCTGTATAGAATTAACCACTGGTTAAAATTTAAAGTGGAATATGATCCACCTTACAGTAATACCAGAATGGATTTTAATAGCTGTGAATAAATTTAACAATAAATGTCCAAGAATTCTATAAACAAAATATTAAAACGCTATGGTGAAAGACAAAAGAAGACTTGAATCAATTGGAAGATATACCCTAACCTTGGATAGAAACCCTGAATATCATAATAAACTAAATTCTCTCTAAAGTAAGAGTATGTATGCATTGTCAGTTTTTGGAGAAAACTAGGTAAATTGATGAAACAAAACAGAATCCAATACAGAAAACAATATGAGAGTAATATGGGAATAGTATATAATATTAAGATAGCATTGAAGGTTAATGTGTAAGAACAAGTATTCAATAAATGTTGTTGAGAAACTGGAATAGACATTTAAAAAAGAAACAACTTTATTTGCTTACTCTTTACACTAAAACAAGCTTTAGATGGATCAAGCATGGAAATTTAAAAATGAAGCTATAAAAGCATCATGGAAAATAAACCATAAAATAAAAGATGGATGTATTCAATTATGGAAAATATTATAGGTACCAAAAAACACCATAAATAATTCAAAAGACAACAAATACTTGCAAAACATCTCTTAAGAAAAGAGTATTCTTTTCTTTGTATAAATAATACATAATTTCTAACTAATGGTGTGGACACTGAGTTGATAAAGAAATGGAAATAATAACATTTTAAATACAGAAAAGAGATGTATCTATGAACCAGCAACCCCGCATAGCGGAAACAGCAATCCTATTTTTAAGAACTTACCTTTATAGATATGTTTTCAAATCTGTATCTTGATGTATATGTAAAAGGATATTCTTGACAACCCTGTTAGTTGTAGTAAGAGACTGGAAGCAATGTAAATGTCTGCCAAGTAAAGACCAGTTAATTAATATGGTGCATGAAGCAAGGCAAGACTGTGCACTCTTGAAATAAATGACAGAGCTTGAATGCACTTGCATGAAATACTTACAAAGATAATAGGTTAAAAACAACAACAAAAAATGACATATATAGTATGGTAAAGTTTGGAGCAAACCAGTTTATAAATGATTATACTAGTTTATGTGTAGAATATCTCTGAAGTGGTACAAAATAATCATTCACTCTGAAAAGTATAAGTGTTGGTGATTGAGAAACAATAATGGAAAAATGAATTATTAGTCTCTGAATTTTTGTTAATTCTCTTTTTCATGTTTATATGAAGCCTATTAAAGGTTGTTTTTTCAAAAGTTTAATCTGGAGATATAGACAATACAATTTTGAAAAACCGGCTTAATAATGAGGTTCTAACTTTACCTGATTTTTAAGCATATTATGTAGCTATACTGGAGAAGGCAATGGCACCCCACTCCATTACTCTTGCCTGGAAAATCCCATGGATGGAGGAGCCTGGTAGGCTGCAGTCTGTGGGGTCGCTAAGAGTCAGACATGACTGAGCGACTTCACTTTCACTTTTCACTTTCATGCATCGGGGAAAGAAATGGCAACCCACTTCAGTGTTCTTGCCTGGAGAATCCCAGGGAAGGGGAAGCCTAGTGGTCTGCCATCTATGGGGTCACACAGAGTTGGACACAACCGAAGTGACTTAGCAGCAGCAGCAGTAGCAATACAGTTTTTAAATATATGTGTTGTACTGGTGCTGTAAGAATGAAAGAGAGCCACAGAACTGCAGCTTGGAAATATAAATAAATATTAATTAAATATATGACAATAAATTGAAAAATGACTAAACACTCATCACAAATTAGAAAAAACAATGAAGAATTTCAGCATTCTGTATAATCTCTAAAATAAAAAGTTACATTCTTGTGTGAAAACATACTTTCTAGTCTTTCATTTCTTTCTCAAATGAAAACAATTTAGTGTAGAAAAGATCTTTGTGAAAATTCAGAACTTTTGTGAACTTTTGTGAACTTTGTGAAAACTCAGAACTTTTTGTGAAAAATACAGAGCTTTTCAAGTTCTGTATTTCAAAGAGAAATATAGACAAAATAAAAATGGAAAACAACTTAGAATAAACATTTGCAACACAAATGACAAATGGTTAGTATTTGAAGTATTTTACATTTTCTATATGTCAATAAGAAACTGAAACAGCCTAATTTTTTTAATGGGTTATGAAGATGAATAGGAATTTCATAAAAGTATATTTACAAATGATCAGTATACATATAAAAATATTTAGTACTTGTAATGAAAAAACCTAAGTTTGTTCCAGCCTAAGATGGCAATTTCACTTCTTTTTTCCAGTTTGTAATATTGCAACACAGATATGAAGAAACCTTTCTCATAAATGTTTCAGCTTTATGACCAATGTTTTTCATGGTAAATTAGCTACTTCTCATGCCCAGTGCGTGCCTTGATATGAATCACTCCCTCTGAATCCAGTTCCTCTTGCTATTGGCAACTCAGGCTCAGGGTTACTCTTGAGATATGAATTTATGTCACATTGATAAGTGACAGTTTAGCATGGGCAGAGAAAGGAACCTGGACACATTTATGGTCACATAATCTGGGGAGGAAATTACTCAGATGCATCAAGGTTTGCCTGCCCCAGTCTAGATCCTGGCTTGGGATTGTTTATCTCTTTCTAGATCTTGATTCTGGTAATCCAGGATATCACATATATAGCCCAGTGTACCTCAAATTTAACCTTTTACACAACCTCTGACTGTAATGTCTTTCACAACTTTTTACCACTCGAGTAGATTCTCAAGATTCTCTTAAGTAGGGAGATTCTTGTTGCAAAACCATGTCGCCAGTTTTTTCTGGGATTCTGTTCTTCCTGTATGTTTTCTTTTATTACTTGTAAACTTTATGTGTCTGTTAGGGAAACTGGCTGATGATTTTAATGTATTCTTTACTTTTACAGTAAAATTCTCCTGTTATGGAGACTAAAATACTTTGAGTTTGAAAAAATAAGTGTCTGAAAGAACTGCGGTATTAATATAAAGAAATTAACCTGCCTAAGGTTACACAGCTAGTTAGCTAAGAAACCCAGTCTGCCAGGGGTCCATGCTTTTACCCACAAAGCCATATGTTTTGTTTCATCCTCAGCTTTTGCTGTTTTCCATTGCTAATTTTTCATTCATTGCTTTTTAATCAGAGAAAAGAGAAAGTGTCAGTCTCTCAGTTGTGTCTGACTCTTTGAGACACCATGGACTGTTTCTTCCTTCCATGGAATTCTCCAGGCAAGAATACTGGAGTGGCTAACTGTTCCCTTCTCTGGGGGATCTTCCCGACCCAGGGATCCAACCCTGGTCTCCTGCATTGCATGCAGATTCTTTACCATCTGAGATACCAGGGAAGCCCCTTAATCAGAGGACATTTGTATAATTTCCATTTTCAAAATTCTCATTGAGGGATGATCTGGTTGTGGTGGACTCATAAGCATTCTTCATGTGCTTGAAAAGAATGTCTGGACCTTCTTTAAGAAACAGTGTGTATCAGATTGAATTTGTTAATTGTGCTATTCAAATCTTATATTAAGTTTTTGTTTGTTTATTCAATCAGCTCTTTAGAGACATTTTAAATTCTCTGCCTATGATTATATATTTGTCCAATTCTCCAGGTAATTCTGCCAAATTTGTTTTGTAGATTTCAGGTGATTAAGTAGATACCAGTTCAGGGTTATTATAGTTTTAAATGCATTACTATTTGTATCTGTGGGCTACCTGATGGCTCAATGGTTAGGAATCCGCCTGCAATGTAGGAAATGTAGGAGGCACAGGTTCAATCCCTGAGTCAGTAAGATCCCCTGGAGAAGGAAATGGTAACAAATGCCAGCAATTTTGCCTGGAAAATCCCATGAACAGAGGAGCCTGGCAGCTACAGTCGATGGGCTCGCAGAGTCGGACATGAATGAGTGGCTACAAACACTTGCACATATTTGCATCTATATCTCAATTCAAGGTTTTTTCCTTGAACTCTATTCCATTTAATATTTAACATCAACTCTCTTTCCATGATAATTTTATGTCTAGGTTTTATACTATCTTTTGTAAATGACTGAATGCCTGCATTTAATTTTTTCATCCCAGTTTGGAAATCTCCAACTCTTTACAATTATTATAATTTATAATATGTTCCAATTTATCATCGCTATTTCATTTTGTTTTCTGTTTAATATGAGATTTTTCATCTTTTAGTTTTCCCTTTCTGCCTTTTATTGGTGAAAGTTTTCTCTGGTATATTTTTCTTTATTCTCCTATTTTAAGAGTAATACATAGTATTCATCCTTAAGGCATAAATGTTTAATATTATTAATGGTTTACCATATTCTTTTTCATTCATTCTTAATTTTTATAATTTTATGCCATAGTCACTCTTCAGTCAGTATTTTTCTCCTTGTTTATACAGATGAGGGAGCTTCCCAGGTAACGCTTGTAGTAAAGAACCCTCTTGTCAGTGCAGGAGATGTAAGAGACAGGAGTTTCATCCCTGGGTCGGGAAGATCCCCTGGAGGAGGGCACGGCAGCCCACTCCAGTATTCTTACCTGGAGAATCCCCATTACAGAGGAGTGTGGCAGGCTACAGTCCATGGGGGTCACAAAGAGTTGAACACGACTGAAGCGACTTTGCACAGACAAGGACCTTACTACAATTTAACTTCTTTCTAAATTCTTTCTCTAATATCCTTGTTATGATCTAGTGTTTAAGTTTTACATCATTTTATAAATGTTGCCCCAGGTTAATTTTAACCAGAACTCTCTCTGTTTACCAAAATGTATCTCTGATTTCCTTGCTCATCATTGCTACTT
Organism: Ovis canadensis; assembly: GCF_042477335.2. NCBI lineage: Eukaryota > Metazoa > Chordata > Mammalia > Artiodactyla > Bovidae > Ovis > Ovis canadensis. Next base: position 105,887,271 of record NC_091250.1, on the reverse strand, counting down.
GCATGACATTTTTTCCTCTCGTGATCTTCTTCATCTTGTTAAAATATATTCATTGGCAGTTCTTTCAGTGATAATTTAGCGATAGGAAACTAAGTCTTTTTCAGAAATAGAAAAGTATAAGTTCGATATCTTTAATTAAGACTTTCCTAAAAAGAAGAGTCAGAGGTTGAAAGCCTTTATTGAGTAGAATAAGAAATCTTGAGAATGAGAAGATAGTTACCATGGTCCTTGGAAAGCTAGAGTTCAGATTAAATCATAAGTCATAGCAATAACGGGTTAGCAAATATTAGCTGGTGAGTTAATTTTTTTGTATTTTTTATCTTATTATAAAGTTGCGTATCTCTTTAAGTCTGTTTGCTAAAGATAAAGAAACATACAAGTTTGCCTGATTTGTAAAGAAAATGAAATTTGCTAGGTCATGTCTGACTCTTTACGATGCTATGGACATAGTCCATGGAATTCTCCAGGCCAGAATACTAGAGTGGGCAGCCATTCCCTTCTCCAGGGGCATCTTCCCAACCCAGGAATCTAACCCAGGTCTCCCTCACTGCAGGTGGATTCTTTACCAGCTGAGCCACCAAGAAAGCCCAAGAGTACTGGAGTGGGTAGCCTATCTCTTCTCCAATGGATCTTCTTGACCCAGGAATTGAACCGGGGTCTCCTGCATTGCAGGTGGATTCTTTACCAGCTGAGCTATGAGGGAAGTCCTAAACTAGAGACCAAAAATGTTTATTTTTTTAAAAAAAAACTGTATTTCTTAAAGTATTTACTTCATCCAACTGTTCACCTGAAGCTGTAAACTATGTTTGTCACAGGAAAGAAAAATGTGAGATGAAACATTATATGTGATTTAACTGAAGTTTTGTAATCTCAATTATATATCAGTGATTTGAGCACTTTTGTTGGAAAGTATTAGTGCCTTTTTTGGCTGAATGTCTTAATTTTGTTCTTACTATTAAAATGGAGGTAGAATTCTATAGTAACATTGATTTTAGCTAAATATTTTGAAAATAATTCCCTTGTATAATAATATTCTGTTTTTGCTGAGGGAGAATATGCCCTTATTATCAATGACTTATTAAGACAATATATCTTTTTTCCTGACAAATTTTAAGTGTTTTTCGTCCTTCATGTCCTTCAGTATCATTGTGATTTATTTAGGTATAGATTTGTTTTCACTCATCTTCCTCAAGCTCAGGTATATGTCTTCAATTTGACGGTTCATGTCTTACATCATTTCTGAAAGTTCTTGGCCATTATTTCTTAAATATTTCCTCTAAACTATTCTATCCTTCTGGAAATCATCTTGATTTATTTTGGAAGTTTTCATACCTTTCATCTCATTATTTCTCTGAGCTACTAGTCTAGATGATTTCTTCAGAACTTTCTTTCATTTTTCTAATTCTCTCTATCTTGTGCCTAAGCTACTAGATTTTATTTTAGTTTATCTGGATTTATTTTACACTAAAGATTGCATTTAGGACCATCATTTGTCTTTTTCCAGTTCCCTGCTCTTATTTTATGATTTTTCCCTCTTATCTCCTTGAACAGTTTAAGCTACAAATTTTAAAAGATGTTTTAGACTGTAATTCCTTTAATTACTTAGGTGTCAGATCTACATTTCTTGGATATGTGGACTCTCCTTTCTGAAATTCTTTTAATGCTTTTTAATAATTTTTGCCTTGCAACAGAACAAAACAAACAAACAAAAAAAGGCAAAATGTTTGTCTGAGGAGGTCTTACAAATAGCTGTGAATAGAAAAGAAGTGAAAGGCAAAGAAGAAAAGGAAAGATATACCCATTTGAATGCAGAGTTCCAAAGAATAACAAGGAGAGTTAAGAATGCCTTCCTCAGTGATCAATGCAAAGAAATAGAGGAAAACAACAAAATGGGAAAGTCTTGAGATCTCTTCTAGAAAATTAGAGATACCAAGCGAACATTTCATGCAACGATCAGCACAATAAAGGACAGAAATGGCATGGACCTAACAGAAGCAGAAGATATTAAGAAGAGGTGGCAAGAATACACAGAAGAACTGTACAAAAAGATCTTCACAACCCAGATAACCCTGATGGTGTGATCACTCACACTATCACTTCACAACCCAGATGGTGTGATCACTCACCTAGAGCCAGATATCCTGGAATGTGAAGTCAAGTGGGCCTTAGGAAGCATTACTATGAACAAAGCTACTGGAGGTGATGGAATTCCAGTTGAGCTGTTTCAAATCCTCAAAGATGATGCTGTGCAAATGCTGCACCCTATATGCCAGCAAATTTGGAAAACTCAACAAGTGGCCACAGGACTGGAAAAGGTCAGTTTTCATTCCAATCCCAAAGAAAGGCAATGCCAAAGAATGCTCAAACTACCGCACAGTTGCACTCATCTCACATGCTAGTAAAGTAATGCTCAAAACTTTACAACAGTACGTGAACTGAGGCTTCAAAAGTTCATGAACCAAGAACTTCCAGATGTTTCAGCTGGATTTAGAAAAGGCAGAGGAACCAGAGATCAAATTGCCAACATCCGCTGGATCATTGGAAAAACAAGAGAGTTCCAGAAAAACATATATTTCTGCTTTATTGACTGTGCCAAAGTCTTTGACTGTGTGGACCACAATGAACTGTGGAAAATTCTTCTAGAAATGGGAATACCAGACCACCTGACCTGCCTCTTGAGAAATCTATATGCAGGTAAAGAAGCAACAGTTAGAACAACAGACTGGTTCCAAACTGGGAAAGGAGTATGTCAAGGCTGTATATTGTCACCCTGCTTATTTAACTTCTATGCAGAGTACATCATGAGAAACGCTGGGCTGGATGAAGCACAAGCTGGAAACAAGATTGCCAGGAGAAATATCAATAACCTCAGATATGCAGATGACACCACCCTTATGGCAGACACTGAAGAGGAACTAAAAAGCCTCTTGATGAAAGTAAAAGAGGAGAGTGAAAAAGTTGGCTTAAAAGTCAACATTCAAAAAACTAAGATACTGCATCTGGTCCCATCACTTCATGGAAAATTGATGGGGAAACAATGGAAACAGTGACAGACTTTATTTCTTTGGGCTTCAAAATCACTGCAGATGGCGACTGCAGCCATGAAATTAAAAGAAGCTTGCTCCTTGGAAGAAAAGTTATGACCAACCTAGATAGTATATTAAAAAGCAGAGACATTACTTTGCCAACAAAGGTCCATCTAGTCAAAGCTATGGTTTTTCCAGTAGTCATGTATGGATGTGAGAGTTGGACTATGAAGAAAGCTGAGCACTGAAGAATTGATGCTTTTAAATTATGGTGTTGGAGAAGACTCTTGAGAGTCTCTTGGACTGCAAGGAGATCCAACCAGTCCATCCTAAAGGAAGTCAACTGCAATGAGCTGACTTATTTCAAAAGACCCTGATGGTGGGAAAGATTGAAGATGGGATGAGAACGGGATGACAGAGTATAAGATGGTTAGATGGCATCCCCGACTCAATGAACATGAGTTTGGGTAAACTCCAGGAGTTGGTGATGGACAGGGAGGCTTGCTGCAGTCCATGGGGTCACAAAGAGTTGGACATGACTGAGTGATGGAACTGAACTGAACTGATAACATGAACTCAATTACATGCTAGCAGGTACAATTCACATGCTAGCAAGATTATGTTCAGAATCCTTCAAGCTAGGCTTCAGCAGTACTTGAGCAAAGACATTCCAGATGTACAAGCTAGGTTTCGAAGAGGCAGAGAGAAAGAGAGATCAAATTGCCATAATTCACTAGATCATGAAGAAATTAAAGGAGTTCCTGAAAAAACATCTACTTCTGCTTTATTGACTATGTTAAAGCCTTTGACTGTATGGATCACAAAAAACTTTGGAAAATTCTTAAAATGATGGGAATACCAGATCACCTTACCTTTTTCCTGAAAAACCTGTATGGAGGTCAAGAAGCAACAGTTAGAACTGGACATGGAACAACAGACTGGTTCAAAATTGGGAAAGGAGTGCATCACAGCTGTATATTTTCACCCTGCTTATTTAACTTAAATGTACTGTGCATGCTCCTGCTAAGTCGCTTCAGTTGTGTCTGACTCTTTGCAACCTTATGGAGTGTAGCCCTCTGTCCATGGGTTCTCCAGACTAGAATACTGGAGTAGGTTGCCAAACATGTCTCCAGGGTATCCTCCTGACCCAAGGATTGAACCTGTGTCCCTTATGTCTCCTTCACTGGCAGGTCGGTTCTTTACCACTAGCACCACCTGGGAAGCCCAATATGCAGGGCACATCATGAGAAATGCCAAGCTGGATGAATCACAAACTGGAATCAATATTGCTGGCAGAAATATCAACAACCTCAAATATGCATTTCATCACTGTAATGGCAGAAAGTGAAGAAGAACTAAACCTCGTGAGGAAGGTCAAAGAGGAGAGTGAAAAAGCAGGCTTGGGGTTTTCTTCCTTCATTCTATTAAGGTGACATATCACATTGATTAATTTTTGTCTGTTGACCCATTCTCAAATTCCAGGAATAAATACATTTGGTCATAGTGTATAAACATTTTAATGTACTGCTTTGGTTTGCTTGTATTTTGTTCAAGATTTCTATGTCAATATTCTTTAAGGATATTTGTAATTTTCTTGTAGTGTCTTTGCCTGTCTTTCATATCAGTGTAAAAGTTTTCAAAATATATCCTGGATGCAAAAAAAAAAGAAACTCAACATTAAAAATTAAAATCATGGCATCTGGTCCCATTGTGTATGCCTTCATGCTTACTCAGTTGTATCTGACTCTTTGCAACCCCATGGACTGTAGCCATCTAGGCTCCTCTGTGCATGGAATTTTCCAGGCAAGAATACTGGAGTGGGTAGCCATTTCCTGCTCCAAGGGATGTTCCTGACCCAGGGATCGAACCACATCTCCTTCCTTTCCTGCATTGGCAGGCAGATTCTCTACCACTATGCCACCTGGGAAGCCAGTTCCATCACTTCATGGCAAATAGAAGGGGAAAAGGTTGAAGCACCTTTATTTTCTTGGACTCCAAAATCACTGTGGACAGTGATTGCAGCCATGAAATTAAAAGACACTTTCTCTTTGGAAGGAAAGGTATGACAAACCTAGTGTGTTAAAAAACAAAGGCATCACTTGCCAACAAAGGTCCATGTAGTCAAAGCTATGGTTTTTCTAGTAGTCATTTACAGATGTGAGAGTTGGACCATAAAGAAGGTTGAGTGCCCAAGAGTTGATGCTTTTGAATTGTGGTGCTGGAGAAGACTCTTGAGAGTCCCTTGGACAGCAAGGAGATCAAACCAGTCAATTCTAAAGGAAATCAACCCTGAATAATCATTGGAATGACTGATGCTGAAGCTGAATTACTTTGGCCACCTGATGCAAAGAGCCAACTCATTGTAGAAGGCTTTGGTGCTGGGGAAGATTGAAGGCAAAAGGATAAAGGGGTGGCAAGGATGGTTAGATAGCATCACTGACTCAGTGGACATGAATTTGAGAAACTCCAGGAGCTAGGACAGAGGAGTCTGGCGTGCTACAGTCCATAGGGTCACAAAGAGTTGGACGTGACTTAGCGACTGAACAACTGCTTCTCAGTATCTACTCTTGGGTGATGGAATGTTTTGATTGCCCCTGGGGATAGAGGTGAGATGTGTACATCTAACCAGGTACAATGAAGTTGAAGGAGGATGATATTCTAAAGCAAAATTGGGGTTCTATTTTCAAAAGAGACATGGATGCTGGCCAGATCAGTTCGGTTGCTCAGTCGTGTCTGACTCTTTGTGACCCCATGGACTGTAGCACAGCAGGTTTCCTCCCACCTTCAATCTTTCCCAGCATCAAGTCTTTTCAAATGAGTCAGTTCTTTCCATCAGGTTGCCAAAATATTGGAGTTTCAGCTTCAGCATCAGTCCTTCCAATGAAGATTCAGGACTGATTTCCTTTAGGATGGACTGGTTGGATCTCCTTGCAGTCCAAGGGACTCTCAAGAGTCTTCTCCAACACCATAATTTAAAAGCATCAATTCTTCAGCACTCAGCTTTTTATAGTCCAACTCTCACATCCATACATGACCACTGGAAAAACCATAGCTTTGACTAGATGGACATTTGTTGGCAAAGTAATGTCTCTGCTTTTTAATATACTATCTAGGTTGGTCATAACTTTTCTTTCAAGGAGCTAGTGTCTTTTAATTTCATGACTGCAGTCGCCATCTGCAGTGATTTGGGAGCCCAGGAAAATAAAATCTGTCACTGCTTCCACTGTTTCCCCATCTATTTGCTATGGAAGGACCAGATGCCATGATCTTAGTTTTTTGAATGTTGAGTTTTAAGCCAGCTTTTTCACTCTCCTCTTTCACTTAAAGAGGCTCTTTAATTACTCTTCACTTTCTGCCATAAGGGTGGTGTCATCTTCATATCTGAAGTTATTGATATTTCTCCTGGCAATCTTGATTCAAACTTGTGATTCAACCAGCCCAACACTTCTCATGATGTATTCTACATATAAGTTAAATAACCAGGGTGACAATATACAGTCTTGACATACTACTCTTTTCCCAATTTGGAACCATTCTGTTGTTCCATGTCCAGTTCTAACTGTTGCTTCTTGACCTGCATGCAGATTTCTCAGGAGGCAGGTCAGGTGCTCTGGTATTCCCATCTCTTTAAGAATTTTCCACAGTTTGTTATGATCTACACAGCCAAAGGCTTTGGCATAATCAATAAAACAGAAGTTAATGTTTTTCTGGAATTCTCTTGCTTTTTCTATGATCCAATGGATGTTGGCAATTTCATCTCTGCTTCCTCTGCCCTTTCCAAATCCAGCTTGAACATCTGGAAGTTCTCAGTTCATGTACTATTGAAGCCTGGCTTAGAGAATTTTGAACACTTCTTTACTAGTGTGTGAGATGAGTGCAACTGTGTGGTAGTTTGAACATTCTTTGTCATTGCCCTTCTTCAGGATTGGAATGAAAACTGACCTTTTGCAGTCCTGTGGCCACTGCTGAGTTTTCCATATTTGCTGGTACATTGAGTACAGCACTTTCACAGCATCATTTTTTAGGATTTGAAATAGCTCAACTGGAATTCTATCATCTCTAGCTTTGTTCATAGTGATGCTCCCTAAGGCCCACTTGACTTTGCATTCCAGGGTGTCTGAGTCTAGGTGAGTGACTACACCAGCGTGTTTACCTGGGTCATGAATATCTTTTTTTGTATAGTTCTTGCTTGCTGGCAAGGGAAGCAAATTAATTGTTACTACATTTTACTACATGCTATATATTTCCCTAGGCCTGCAAACAAAAACCAGTAGAACATAAATTAATTTTGATTAGGTAAGAGGTGTACCTGAAGGTGTGCTCAGAGAAGGCTCCTTAGTCCCTCAAGCAAATGGACTTCAGTCTGCTCAAGACAGCTGTCTATAGACACACATTTTTGCCCAGTCTACCTAGACAGGCCTGGAGCCTGATGGTTGCGTGTTAGGCTCAAGCTGGGGACCCTAGTATATACCAAATTTGACTCTTTTTTACTTCCTTTTGCATAATGTCCCCTTTTTTCTACTAAATGCTTTGATAATTCTTAAGTGAATTCTTGCTGCTTGAAGAAGGCCTGCAGTTTGGCAAGATTTATTGCCTGGTATATATCACTGAAGGGAGTCAAACGACGCTCAGAAAGAAAAGAAAAAATACACGAGGGAATAAGTCACTATGAAAGAAGGAAGAATTGGGATTTTTCACATTAATACTTTAAGTCAATAACACTTGGAAGAAAATGATCTTAGAGTGATTATGAATTTTGGAAGGAAAATATAGTCATGAAGTTTTCTGTCCATTTATAGTTTGACTAAAAAAGAACAAACAATGATAATGAGTCTGTCTGAGAGAACTCAAAAGCACAGTATCATGGGTCCTTGGAAATATGTGTTGGCATTCCTGTTACAAATTGGAGGGAGAAATGAAGGTTATCATAACCCTCAGTCCTTAAGGTCCTGATATAAATATTATCAGAATATTTCAAGTGTCTAAAACTATAATTAAGTTTTAGGTTAAGATATAAGAGCTATGATCATTTCAGGGTACAGTTTTATTTGAATGCTGGTTTTGAAAGTGAGCATTACTTCTAACATAAAGGAACAGTTTCAGCATAATAGGAATTTTGTGTTCGCTTACACATAATTTCACCCGAGAAAAGCTCTAGATGAATGCACAAAGCTGTTGAGCTGAGCTGAGTAGACTACACCAAATGCACACTTGCCCAAATCACAAACATGTGACAGCTACCTTGGTTCAGGTTTGCGTTAGAAATATTTGCTGTTACAACTTTGTACCCAGTTTCCATAATTCTTCCTCTGTCACTTCCACAAGCAAACTTCAGGTGTTTTTTGAGGTAAAGTACACAACACACTCAACTATGTCTTTTTATTTTTTATTTATATATCTTTAATCATTTAGAACGTATAAGATTATGCTGATTTTATTACTCTTTTTATTGAAGTATTTTGACTTACAATATTATACTGACTTCAGGTGTATAACACAGTGATTTGTTATTTTTACGCATTATGAAATGATCCCTATGACAAGTCTAGTTACCATTTGTCACCATAAAGTATAATTGTGATGTCATTAACTAGATTCCCTTTGCTGTACAGTACAGCGGCATGACTTATTTATTTTGTAACTGGAGGTTTGTACCTTTTATTCCCCTTCCCCCCTATGTCTACTGCCCCACCCCTCCCTTTTGGGAACCACTCATTTGTTCTTTGTACCTATGAGTCTGTTTCTGTTTTGTTATGCTTGTTGGTTTGTTTCAAAGATTCTACATATAAGTGAAATCATATAGCATTTGCCTTTCTCTGTTTCACTTTAGCATAATATCCTCTAGGTCCATTCATGTTGTCAAAACTGGCAAGATTTAATTCTTTTTTATGGTCGATTAATATTCCATTGTGGGGCTTCCCTGGTGGTTCAGTTGTAAAGAACCCACCTGCCAAACAGAGACACAGGTTCAATCTCTGGGTCGGGAAGATCCCCTGGAGAAGGAAGTGGCAACCCACTCCAGTATTCTTGTCTGGGAAATCCCATTGACAGAGGAGCCTGTGGTCTATAGTCCATGGGGTTGTAAAAGAGTCGGATATGACTTAGGGACTAAACAACAACAACATTCCACTGTATATATACCACATCTCATTTACCCGTGATTGTTTAGGTTATTTCCATATCTTGGCTCTTGTATTTACATAATATTGCAGTGAACATTGGAGTTCATGTTTGATTTCCAGTTAGAGTTTTCATTTTCTTTGGATAAATACCCAGAAATGGAGTTGCTGGATCATATGGTAGTTCTACTTAAACCTTTTGAGGAATCTCTATGCTGCTTTCAATAGTGGCTGCACCATTTACCTTCGCATTAACTGTGTGCAAGGGTACCATTTTCTCCGTTTCTTCACTAACACTTGTCATTTGTTTTCTTTTTGATAATAGCTATTCTGATGGGTGTGAGGTGATATCTCATTGTGGCTTTGATTTGCTTTTCCCTGAAGATTAATGATGCTGAACATTTTTTCATCTGCCGTTGTGGTCATCTGTGTGTTTTCTTTGGAAAAATGCCTGTTTAGGTCTTTTGCTCATTTTTAATCTAATTTTTTTCCTATTGAGACACGCACATTCTTTATATATATTAGATATCAACCCCTTAGCAGGCATTTGCAAATGTCTTCTTCCATTCAGACATTGCCTTTTCACTTTATTGATGGTTTCCTTCTCTGTACAAAAGTCTTTTAGTTTCATGTAGTCCTATTTGTTTATTTTTTATTTTGTTGCCTTGTCAAATAAATAAATAAGTGAATACTGCCAAGATTGATGTCAAAGAGTATGCTGTCTCCATTTTCTCCTAGGAATTTTATGGTTTGAGGGGGCCTTACATCTAAGCCTTTAATTCATTTTTATTTATTTTTGCTTATGGTATAAGAAAATTAGTTTCATTCTTTCCCAGGTAATGGTCTAGTTTTCCCAACAATGTTTATTGAAGAGACTGTCTTTCCCCTATAGTGTATTCTTGCCTCCTTTATCATAGATTAACTGACCATATAAATGTGGGTTTATTTCTGGGTGTTCTATTCTCTTCCATTGATCTATATGTCTGTTGTTGTGCCAACAATATCTATTTTGATTACTATAGCTTTACAGTATAGTCTGAAACCAGAGAATGTGATACTTCCAGTCTTGTTCTTCTTTCCCAAGAATAATTTGGCTATTTGGGGTCTTTTGTAGTTTATAAAAATTTTAGGATTATTTGTTCTAGTTCTGTGAAAAATTTCATGAATATTCTGATAAGGAATGTATTGAATTTGTGAATTGCTTTGGGTAGTATGCATATTTTAACAATTTTTCAGTCAGTGAGCAAAGGATATCTTTCTATTTGTTTGTATCTTACTTAATCTTTTCCTTATAGCTTTCAGAGTACAAGTCTTTCACCTCCTTGGTATTTTGTTCTTTTTGAAGTAATTGTAAATTGGATTACTTTCCTAACTTCTCTTTCTCAGAGTTTGTTATTAATGTATAGAAATTAAACAAATGTCTTCAAATTAATTCTATATCTTTTTGTAAATTTTGTAAAGTTTGCAACTTCAATGAATTCATTTATTAGTCAATATTGTTTGTTGGTGGAGTTTTTAGGTTATTCTATATGATATCACACTATCTGCAAAGAGTCACAGTATTACTTCTTTGCTTCCATTTTAGATACCTTTATTTCTTTTTCTTCTCTGATTGCTATGGTTAGGACTTCCAGTATCATGTGAATAAAAGTGGTGAGAGTGGGCATACTTCACTTGTTTCTGATCTCAGAGGAAAAGCTTTCAGCATTTCACCATTGAGTATGAGTTAGCTGGGGTCTTGTCATATGCAGTTTTTATTATGTTTAGGTTTGTACCCTCCATACTCACTTTGTTGAGAGTTTTTATCACATATAAATGTTGACTTTCATCAGATGCTTTTTCTGCATCTGAAAATGATCATTTAAATAAAATGTGCTTTAATTTGTTAAAGTGCTGTTTTACAATAATTAATATGCAGGTATTGCATCATCCTTGCACCCCTGGAATAAATTCCACTTGATCATGATGTATGATCCTTTTTATATATTGCTAAATTTGGTTTGCTAATATTCTGTTGAGAATTTTTAAATCTATGTTCATCAGGGCTATTGGCTTGTAATTTTCTTTTTTTATAGTCTCTTTGTCTGGTTTTCTTATTGGGATAATGCTGGTCTCATAGATTAATTTGGAAACACTTCCTCTAGTGTTTTGGAATAGTTGTAGAAGGATAGGTATTAACTCTTCTTTAAATACATGTTGGAATGTTCCTGTGAATCCATATGGTCCTAGACTTTTGTTTGTTGAGAGGTTTTGATTACTGATTCAATTTCATTACTAGTAATTGGCCTGTTCATATTTTCTCTTTCTTCCTGACTTAGTCTTTGAACATTTTATGTTTCTAGGAAGCTAATTATTTCTTCTAAGGTGTCCAATTTGTAGTTGTATAATTGTTTGTAGTAGTCTCTTGTGACTGTTTGTATTTCTGTAGTATATGGTGTAATTTCTCTTTCATTTTTCATTTATTTGTTTGGGATCTTTTTCTTGATGAATCTGGCTAAAAGTTTATCAATTTTGTTTACTTTTCAAAAAATAGTCCTTAATTACAATGATCTTCTCTATTGTTTTTTTGGTCTCTATTTCTGTTATTTTTCACTTTAATCTTTATTATCTCATTCCTTTTGCTAACTTTGCTTTCTCTTTTTTGTCTTGTTCCTTTAGATGTAAAGTCACCTTGCTGGCTTGAGACTTTTCTTGTTTCTTGAGTTAGCCTGTATTGCTACGATATTGCCCCGTAATTGACTTGGCTGCATCCTATAGACTCTGGAAAGTTCTGTTTCCATTTTCATTTGTCTCGGGGTATTTTTAAAATTTCTTATTTGGTTTCTTTATTGACTCACTGGTTTTTTAGTAGCATGTAGTTTAATCTCCATGTGTCTGTGTTTTTTCTAGTTTCTTTTTGTAATTGATTTCTAGTTTCATACTGTTTTGATTGGAAAAAAACTTGACATGATATTAATCTTAAATTTATTTAGATTTGTGTTGTGGACTAACATGTGACCTATCCTGGAGAATGTTCCATGTACACTTGAAAAAGTGTCTTTTGCAGTTTGAGGATGCAGTGTTTTGTATATATTGGTTGATCTATCCATTGATATAAGTGGGGTGTTAAAGTCCCTACTATCATTGCATTACTATTGATTTTCCCTTTATATCTGTTAATATTGGCTTTATATATTTAGATGCTTATATGTTGGATGCACACTTATTTACAAATGTTATATCTTCTTCTTAAATTGATCCTTTTATGATTATGTAATACCCTTATTTGTCTTTTGTTGCAGTTTTTTAAACTTTATTTTATCACATATAAGATTGTTACTCTCAGCTTTGTTTTAATTTGCATGGACTATCTTTTTCCATCCCTTAACTTACAGTCTGTGTGTTTTTATAGATCTGGAGTGAATCTCTTACAGGTAGCATAATATAGATAGGTCTTGTCTTTTTATACATTCAGCTACTTTAAGTTTTTTGATTGTAGAATTTAGTACATTTACATTTAAAGTGATCATTAATAGGTATGCTCTCATTGCCATTGTGTTAATTGCTTTTGGATGTTGTATAGTTTTTCCCTGTTCTTTTCTTCTTCTCTTTGTCTCTTCCGTGTGGTTTGATGATTTTCTTTAGTGTTTCTTTTTTTTAATGTCACACAGTTTTCGAGTATTATACCCCTAGCTTTAGTTTTCCCATATGACCTGTGGTTTTTATTGCTTAATTCTGCAATGTGATAATTTTTTTAGGAAGGCATATACAGGAGTTTCAAATGTTTAATAATTATAAGTAAAATTTATTGAATGGGTACTGTGTTCTAAATATTTTACATAGTTAGCTATCTAAGTTAACTTAATCCTAAAATGACCTTATAGGTTAGGTGTAATTATTATTATCCCCATTTTATAATGGATGCAATTGAGATTTAGAGGGGTTAAATAATTTACTCTCTATCACCGAGCTAGTAAACAGTTGGGACTCAGAACTCAGCTCTCTGAGATTTCTGATCATAACTGGAACTTAGCCAAAAACAAAAATCATTATAATACAAGGCAGAATGTAAGCACTATTTGAGAGGTTAAACAAAATAATAATCAGGGAACTCAAAGGAAGGGAAAGATAATATTTGTAAATAATGTAATTCTTCATAGAGATGGCACGATTTGAAAAAAAATTTTTCATGAAATCTTGACCAACAGAGATGAAGGAGGGTGATACATGTGGAGGGAATAGCTGACAACCTAACATACAGATAGAAACTGTGAGATCTCTTCAGAGAGCAAAGGGCAACTGGTGGCTGCAGCTGATGGTCTGAGTTGGGAGTCCCTGGAAAGATAGGTAAGAAAGAGACCACCAGAGCCTCCCTGTGGAGGGTCTCACACTACTGGGAGAGGAGCCTTTGTTAAACATGGCACACAATGGGGAGTCAGTTTAGTTTTTGATCAGGAAGTTAACATAAACAGGGCTGAACAATGAGAAAACAAATCTGACAAAGATGGTAGCAGAGAGTGACTGAGGGTGTGGGCAGGGCAGGGAATCTGAGTCACTGGATGCCGCCCCTGACAGCTTCCAGGTTTTCATGGCTTGAGTGTTTTGCAGTACAACAAGGCCCTCTACAGGTTACCCAGATGACTAGATTCAGAGGAATTTAGATGAGGCAGGATCTTAAAATTAATCCAGTCAAACCATCGTGGCACACTTTAAGATCCATAGGAACCCTGAATGAGAAGACAGAAACTGGCTGGGTGTTCAGGACACACTCCTGATCAAAGCTATGTTAAGAAAATAGGGTCAGAGCTGTGTATCTCCTATTATATATCCTGTATCTATGAGATCTCCTTTAACTCCTATTATATATCCTGTATCTCCTTTTTTTCTAGAAGCTAGATTTCTATAGCAAAACATCTTGATTTCTAAATGTGGGCTAGATCTAAAACAGACGCCTTGAAAGACAAAGGAAATATACCTGTGGATGGGATCTGCCTTATAGGCTGCACATTTTCAACATACAACTTTCAACCAGGAAGGGAATGTGGAGGTCATCTCTAAACAATATCTTTTTCACTTAACAAAGATATCCAGTCCAAATGGCCCCAGCAAAGTTAGAGAATCACACAGCTAGACTAGATCACAGGTACTTTAACTATCCATTCATTGCAGATTTTTTTATTTTTAATGTTTCCAATTTGTGCCCCAAGCTGGACCACTACCATTGACTGTTTTTCTATGAAGAATATATGGCACTAGGGTAGAATTGGGGGTGTTGTGGTGGGAAGGAGGTTGTTAAGATTTTCCTAGAGATGTGAAAACCACTTGCTCCTCATCTCATTACCAAACTCAAGCACAATGCCCTTGTTAGGATGTTACTGCCAAAGTACCCTTGTCCACAGGCTGGGATCAAGTGTTCCCAAGTGACCAACTCATTCCCTACATCCCGTGGATAAACCAGGGTTCATTTATAGTCTAAAGTCTCTTCTCAGACTGTACATTCAGTAGGCACTGGAAGCTTGTTCTGGCCCCACCCTAAGGATGCTATTCATATTTTAATAATCTGCAGATGACACCAGGAAATTTTTGTGGTCGATTCATGACAAGGTCATTATTTTATATATTTTAAAGAAAATAACTTTTCACTTGCTTGCAAATCTCTTGGGTATATATTCAAACTCGTAAGAAAAAAAAGAAAGAAAATCAACCCCCAACACTGTTTTTCATAAAATGTTGGGAACTATTTTCATACAGGTTTAAATAAGGGATTTTGGCATTAGATCTATCTAGATCTATCTAGGCTCTGCCACTGAAAGGCTATGTGACCTTGAAAAGAATGATTTGCCTTCTGTAAGCCTTAATTGCATATAGGTGTGGGTTAATTAAAATAAAGCTAAGAATGCTTTTCAAACATTTTAAATGCTCATAAATGGTAGCTATATTACACTATTCAGTTTCGTTTGAGAAGAGACTCAATATTGAATCAATAGTTTTGTATAGTTAAAAAAAAATCTAGATATGCCATTGTTTTTCCAGAAAGATATGAAGCCTAACTAACATTCTGTTAAAGAAAACTGCTAGTTTGATACTTGCTAGACTGTGGTATTAACAGAATTTTAATCTAAGTTACTTATGCTCCAATATTATCTGAGAGATAAAAATTACTCAGAAAGCCCATGAAGTATAGGCATAAGACCTGATTAAACAATTCAATTCTTGTTACTGTATAATCACATTCTTAATCTTTATGAAATACTTCTCTGGAAGCTGTGGGTTTTGGCCACAGTCTATAACAGCCCTCATGTTTCCTTTTGGCGGAGGAGTAAAATGTAGTGATGGATCACATTTTTTCACACGGTTATTCTCAAGAAGTCTATACTTTGAATTCTCCAGAAATAGCTACTTAGGCCTTGTACTCTGAGTTGTGCATTCATTGAACATTTAACAGAAATTTGGAGCTGAATCTGGAAGATATGCTTCTGAATGTGCTACTGAATAAGGCTGTGCCAAAAGTTTGGACAGAAATGTAGACTCACCCAGATGAGCAGTCCCAACCTCACAAATTAAATTTCAACACTTCCAGTTCATCTTGGCAAATGCTAGTATCCTGATGTCAGACAGTAATGATGTAAGCCAGAAAGAGTGGTATTTTGCAATAGAGAGATTCTGGTAACCCTTCCCATGAGTGTGGGTTGTAGGATATCAATATTTACATCATATCACAGAGTGTGTTACAGTTTGCAAGGGAGAGAAATTAGATGGTTTACTCACGGTCTTCTGTGGAGAAGTGTCCTTCTGTTCAACATCAAAGCTTCAATTACTCATGTTTGCATTGTTATTTCCTTAAGACATTCTTTTTTCAATTGCATATAATAAATGGACATTTTCTTGATGTCAGCAAAATGGGACATTTCAAAATTAAAGGGTTGTATTGTGCCAGGAAACACTAAAAGACAAACTGTATTATAATTTCATCTACTTCCAATATAATTATACAAAAAAAAAATAACCTGGGGAAAGCAGTTATAATTCCTTTTTTGTAAATTTATTCGCTCAAGCATGACTGAAATTATAGTGTTCGCTCCTGTTGCCATCATGCTCCAAAGGGCTAATTAATGAGCACTCATGAATGCTGATGACTTAAGAATGTGTTCTCAAGAACTGAAGGGTAGACACAGGAAGGAGACAAAATGGGAAATGAAAGAAATTGATGAACCCTGTTGGCTGGTTTGATTTAGTCAAAGATGCCAGAAATATGTTCTCATTTCTTTCTTAAATGACTGAAAATGTAGTTCTGATACCAGATCTTCACTGGTAGGCTTCTTTGCAGGGAGGGTCTTATGTCATATAGGAAAAAACAGAAAATGAAAGAGTTGCAGAACATCTTATATATGTTCCTACTGAAGACCTGCTTACAAATGCAGATATTGCCATGAGAATACTAGGGATTCCTTCCTGGAAAATGAACTCTAGTGGTTATATGAGCACAAGATTCCTTTGTATGGCTGATCACAAACAGATGGCTTCTCAGGAGCCACACTCTAAATTTCCATATTTTCTCACTGGGTGGATTTTATGATGTTAATGCATACTCTTCCAAAGGTGAAAAAAACTGAACCTCTGTTGGTTTTCTGCTTTGATCTACTTTTTGGTTTGGCATTTTGGGAATTTTAATTTCTTGTTCAATATCGATTCAGTTAAGTACACATATAGACAGCAAATATTTGTAACTTTTTAGTTTATCACCTCTCCAGAGACTTTAGTCTTACTTCCTCTTTCTTTTCATCAGAAGGCAGTCCTTAATTAAGCTTTATTGTTTCTTCCTGGACTCTCCCCAGCTCTTTAACACCTATTTGAAATGCTCAGGAAGAGGAGTCATTGGGAGGAACCTTTACCTCCCTACTCCTTGGGATGATGTAACCTCTGCATACTTTGTGAGATCATGCAGAAAGTGCTGATGTGCAATTCATCTGCATTAAATTCCTTCTGAAGGAAAAACAAACTAAGCAAGTGAAATGCCTTCTACTCAAAGGAAAGCAGGAGGTAGTTTTATTTAGAAGTGAATGAAAAGTCACAACTTGATGTAAGAGAAGCCATTGCTACTAGGCTTCCATTGTAAGAAAATTCACCTTGACTCCTTTTTTAACCCATGCCATGATCAAAATATTTTGCTTATCTATTCCACAATAGAAAATAAGAAAAAAGTCCATAGTCTTAGATTGAATCTAAAAGAAACATGGTAGATACTATTCTTTAATTTCATGTTTCACTTCCTTTAAGAACAAATTCTTAAATTATTATTTTAACAACCAAACACTAAAATACACACCGAAGATGACATCCAGTGGTGTGTTTCAGAGTGAGGGGTGAGACTGGGGACAGACATGGAGTTGAGAATAATCACACTTGCAACACAGATGTGGAAAATTTTCTCCCTTCTCTCAATATCAAATTTTAGTGCTAGAAAGGCTTTGTGGAAAATGACATGAAAGCCCAAATAAATTAAGGGGCCTAGGATTATTTGAATTAGGTGGAAGAATAATGATTAAACAGGTAGCACCATAATTCTCAAAATGTTATTTCTATCAATGTTCCATTTTCTCCACGTATAAATCTTCTATCAGGTATCCAGAAATGGTACAGAAAGTTTCCACATGCTCTTGGTTGGTGAAAATGTCTGGTTCTTCAGTTTCTATTTCAGAGTCAATTGTAGAGTTGTATTCATTAGTAGAATTTTAGAATGTCAGTCCAAATAGTCACCAGGTAATTCCACTAACAATAGGAGAAAGTGATGAACATAAGCATTTGAGGACTAGTGAGTCGAGCACAAAATTTTATAATCCATGCAGAAACAAAAATGTTTTGCCTATTCAAGGCTCAATATCCAGATAAGTTTTCAGTCATCAGAAACTCTTTAGCTTATTCCATATTTCACAGTGTTGTCACAAGCTTGGGATGATTTGTGTTTGCCTCGGACATTCCATTTTCTTTTCCCTAGCTTAGACTTCAGTCACATGTTTGGGTCACCGGCGGTGCCGTAACACTAATCTCATCCGAGTAGTTGATATCACATTCTTTTAGACACCATGAAAGCAGCATATTTCAGATTTGGTCCATAGAGCTGTGGTCCAAATTCCCAGTAGCAAGCATAGTGAAGAACCCAAGCATGGCCTTGCTTAGGCTGTGTTGTAGGAGGGGACCCTTTCCAGGGCCTGAAACTGGGCTCTTGTCTAACACTCGGACATGAATTGTCTGAGGAGACACATGTGCTGACAAAGCAAGAGATTTTATTGGAAAATGGCGCCCAGGCGAAGAGCAGGAGGGTAAGGGAACCCAGGAGAACTGCTCTGTCACATGGCTTGCAGTCTTGGGTTTTATGGTGATAGGATTAGTTTTCAGGTTGTCCTTAGCCAATCACTCTGACTCGGAGTCCTTCCTGGTGGTGCACACCTTGTTCAGCCAAGATGGATGCCAGAGAGAAGGATTCTGGGAGGTAGTCGGACAGGTGGGGTTTCCTTTTGACCTTTCCCAAACTCTTCAGGTTGGTGGAGGCAGGCTTATTAGTTCTCTGTTCCTTACCAGGACCTTCTGTCATAAAACAATTCATGCAAGTGGTTACTGTGGTGCCTGGCCAGGGTGGGAGGTTTCAATCAGTGTGCTTCCCCTAACAACTGCACAGTTGATAATTATTGTCATGAGAATTCACATCTGACGTAGTCAGAAGTGTAAAACTCAATATCCCATAGGGAGAACAAAAACCACACAGAAGCAGCAAACCCAGAGCAGAACTGTGAACTTGACTTCTGTCACTGTAGCTTGTTCCCTTGGCTCCCACGGCGCTTTAACGATGACAGAGTCTAAGGACCAACGTTGAAATTTATTCTCTCATTTCACCATGATCCCAACTTTCTAGTCAGCTTGGGAAGTTTTGTTGTTTCACTTGAAGATTTCAGTTTTGGGCCCACTGATTTACACCAGTGCCTCATGAAAATTTCTTACAAAGGCATCACAGTGGTCTTCCTCCGGAACAGATGTAAGGTGATTTCAATTTTAGATACCTAAAACAGAGCATTGGTTTCCATATGAATTTGACTGCTGTTTGTATAGCTTATTGAGAATTATATAAATGCTCTGGTATAACAGTTGCTTTAGGTGTCCCGCCTATACCCCCTTTACCATCCCCATCCCTCAGCAGCCATGGGTATTAATAAGGCTCATGTGCTATGTGCTGTGCTTCATTGCTCAGTCGTGTCCGACTCTCTGTGACCCTGTGGACTGTTGCCCACCAGGCTCCTCTGTCCATGGGGATTCTCCAGGCAAGAATACTAGAGTGGGTTGCCATGTCCTCCTCCAGGAGATCTTCCCAAGCCAAGGATCAAACCCAGGTCTCCTGAATTGCAGGCGGGTTCTTTACTGTCTGAGCCTCCAGGGAAGCCCAAGAATTCTGGAGTGGGCAGCCTATCCCTTCTCCAGGGGATTTTCCTGACCCAGGAATTGAACCAGGGTCTTCTGCATTGTAGACAGATTCTTTACCAGCTGAGCTTCCAGGGAAGCCCATAATAAGGCTCACAGCACCATCCTTCTTTAGAGGATTGTAGCACCATCCTTCTCTAGAGGACTGTCCTCAGCCAAGAGAGGATTTTGCCTGAAGATTTCTGGGAGATTCCAAGGCCCTGTCCCTTACCTGACAGGATTATCCTGACATCCACACCTGATGACGCTGGGTGATAAAACCAAGCTCCCTCACCTCCTTAGGTTGGGTCAGAGATGCCATTCATGTTCTAGGTCTCCCTGTGGAATCAGGCTGAGGATAGATTTCAGCTAAAGCTACATCTTTGCTTCCTTTCCACTGTGCTCTAGCTTTCCTACTTCATTACAAGTTTCAGCTTTGAGTAGTTCCTTGACCAATCACTCACTCAAGAATCTCTTTCATAGTTCTTCTTCTAGGGAACTTGATTTCAGGCAGCTGTTTTATTTACACTAAAAGGTTTTACTTCCTTTTCTTTGTTTTTCCTTTCTTGATCTCTTATGTAGCTGATTTAATAGATTTTGTATCAATCGATCCACAATTGATATAACAAATTTTACTCTAAGGTGCAGTTATTAAGAAAACATTTTTTTTATGTTGTATAATAACTTTTGGTCATTTTAAAAATGACAACTTAGTTAACAGAGTACAGCAAAAGAAATGTATTTTTACTTTTCTTTAATGTATGTCACGTATTTTTTGACTTTTCCTTTTATGTGGATTTTAGGTAAAATTACCAGTGTGGAAAGGCCAGAAATAATAATTAATAATTAATACATGAGTAATTTATACTTAGTGCATCAAATTTGTCTTCTTTAGCTTTTAGCAGTAGGCAGTATCTCCTGAATGTACCCTCAGTTGACGTCTAGGAGGAAAATGGCCCAAGTTTGTTATACACTTTCATTAATTTCATACTTATATTTTGATGTGTCCATTCAACAGATATTTACTGAGCATGTATGGTGTCCCAAACATGGTATTCAGCACTCCATATAGTTGTGCCCAGGACACAGTTAATCTTCACCCTTGTGGACTGACTGTCCTATTCATTTATAACTTGATGTAGGCAGACAGAGATGAGGATGAAGGGAAATTGTAAACTGGAGCTATCCTATTGCAACTGCAGGTAAATCTCCACCTCTTGCCTGGGTTTATGAGAAGAGGCATCAAAACAAACATGCTGGAACTTGCCAGATTTACAGCCATATTTTCACTAGACAATTATATATGTCAATGCTTGGTACCTTGTAGGGGCTCAGTAAATGTTTGTCAAATGAATGAGTATCTAGTGACTTCATAATTTGTTTTTTTTTTTCTTACCTCTTTCTTATGTAGCAGTAAAAAATAACAAGAAAACCACTTAATAGTAATCCAACGCCAATCCCAATTGCGATGTATTTTTCATAAGAATCCACAGCATATGAAGTTAAGGTCAAATGCTCACACCTTTCTCCAGTATAGCCAGTAAAACACCTTTAAAAAAACAAAAAAGAAAAAATGTATAATGTTAAAACTCATGAAGATAGAAACACATATGACTAATTTCAGAAAATGAAAACAAATAAAAATGATTTAAAGAGGCACATACCAAATGAAAATTCATCTATTAAAGAAGAAGAAGCCATGCATTTTGCACTAATTATCTGATTAAAATCCCATATTAATGCAGCTTCCCTCATTGGTAGAGAAGAAAGGTAGGACATCCCCATGAGTTGACCTAGAAAATTGTTAACCTACTCTTTCATAAGAGGATGCTGAGTAAATCAATGGTCATAAGCAGTATCTCAGTTGATCTAGAACTTTATAATCCTGAAATATTTTTGCCATAGTTTCATTTCATCCTATAATTAACTCATAAAAATCTTAGAAACGTCTTTGCATGTCATTGAAAGCTGGTTTGGGATTCCCTGGTGTCTCAGATGATAAAGAATCTGTCTGCAATGTAGGAGACCCAGGTTCAATCCCTGGTCAGGAAGATTCCCTGGAGAAGGAAATGGCAACCCACTCCAGTATTCTTGCCCAGAGAATCTCATGGACAGAGGAGCCTGGTGGGCTATACTCTATGAGGTTGCAAAGAGTTGGACACAACTGAGCAACTAACATTTTCACTTTTCAAAAGTTGTTTTGGATTCAGTAGTTTTGAGGTGTGGCATGAGCTTCTGCATTTCTAACAAGCTCCCAGATTACACAGATGCTGCTAATCTAGGAACCATACTTTTAAGTACTGAGAATTAGGTAGGTTAGAAAAAGACTCCTTAAATATTCAAATACAAAGAGAATTGGTGAATCATATTCAGATCATGTACCTTTTTTTACTGGGTAAGATAGAGGTGTATATAAATGTACCATATGAAACACCATGTGAAAGGAGGCATACAGTCTCCTTCTCCCGTCTCTAGGATTTGGGAAGTTCTTTGTAATTACCTGCAGATGGCTTTCTCCAACTCATGGTGGAATGCACAGACACCATTGATGCAGTAACTATGGTGGTCTTCCAGGCAAGGATGTGAGAACTTCAAGGCTATGGGTACTTCTGTGTAGTCAGCTAGAAAAAGGAGATACTATATTAACAGATGAAGTGGGTCACGCTTTCATAGTAGATTCATAACACATATACAAAAAGGCCTTTCATTCTAAGAATATTCTTTGAGCGCTCTGCCATTTGAACTATTGATTCATTCCTTTGGCAGGTTATATATACAAAGGTTAGGTTAATATCATCTAGACATATTGATAAATTAGGTGGTGGGGGTGGACTATCATTCTGTTCTTCAGAAATTTCATTATAAGATATAGATACAAG
The DNA here is from genome assembly GCF_042477335.2 of Ovis canadensis. Lineage (NCBI taxonomy): Eukaryota > Metazoa > Chordata > Mammalia > Artiodactyla > Bovidae > Ovis > Ovis canadensis. The sequence continues at coordinate 105,864,819 of NC_091250.1, read as the reverse complement.
TCTGCCAAAAGGTGGCAGCATTGATTCTAGTCAGTATGGTATCTTAAACAAGGCTTCCCAAATGTATCCTGGATGGTAATTAATATAGAAGCTTTCATATACCTGAGAAGTAAGCACTTAGGGAGATGTGGATATAGGCTTGTGAGATAATGAATTTGATTTCTCTTCTCTCCCCAGAGGAGTGAGACAAGAATCTGCCCTTGCTCATCTGTGGACCTTAAGTAACTAATGGAAAGGAAATTGTTTCCATAACTGATTTCAGAAGAGGTATTGTTATGACCCATATATGAAGCCAGAAATAATTTATGGCTCAGGTTTAACATAGCTAAGACAATACCTTTGGATGTTGATTACAAGTTTTACTCAATTAAGAGGCATTATGAGATTGTAGGAAAAGCCATGGAGTTGGAATTAGAAAACCTGGGTTTTGATTCCTAGCTCTTAGACTATTCAGATGACCACACTGGTTAAACTTTTGCGGTCAAGTGTCCAGAAGCCTTTTTATGGGATACTTCCCTTTGGGAAGCTGTACTGTGGCAAAATACATATATTTCAGAAAGGTTATCTTTCATTCCTTGATGTATTAAAGACATATACCTATGCTGTTCTTGGGGTTTATGCAGTGGGAATGACATTTGGGTAAAATGGTATAATTTTAGTATAGTTTAATATTTGATTCTTAAATTCTTCTCAAGCAGAATTAGTGGCATTTTATTTTTGTCATTGTTGTGAATAAACATCATATGTCCTCAATGTATAACTTCATTTTGGTTGAGAATGCACATTACCTTAAAATTCATATTCATTTTGTTAAACGTAGCATAGTAAATCTAATTTCTCGCTTTGATCATTAAGGCAGTGAGAACTTCCCATTATAAACTGTACTAGGTTCCTCCTACTTCAAGATTAACTAAGTTCAACTAACCAAGCCTGAATCAGGACTTAGTAGAAAATGTGAGAACTGAAAGAAGATATTTTTAAGGAGACAGTAGACTCATCTTCCACCTAAGGACAAGAATATTAATTATAACTTCACAAAAATTTTCCTGAGGTGCTGGATTCAGAGTTTTTAGATTAAACAATAAGCAGGAAACTAGAATTCCCCAATCAAGAACACAAAGGAAAACTACTGAAGTGACATATTCAATCCCTTTTCTTTCCAATATTATTGCCTGTAACTTGGAGGCTATTGATTTGCAGTTCACTAATAGGGAAGAAAAACGGTGGTGATGGGCAAACTGTTACGACACAGAGGGAATTGTACTTCTTTAATTTCAACAGTATTATCTTCCCACAAGGATGCTTTCTCTTTGTTTAAAGTCTCGGAGACATGAAGAATTTGGCTAAAAGTTATCCTAAAAGCCGCACATTTTGTTTTTCAAATTAATATATGCTCAAAAATTCAAATGGGTAAAATATTTTAAGGAAGTTTTTAAAATATAAAGTTATTGGTGAAATGAAGAATACTTAAGTATTACTATCTTTCATGTTCACAAACAAAGTATTTGACTTCATCTTCTTTTATTTGCCAGGCTCTGAGAGCAAGATATGGTGTTTCTTTTGTTGTAAATCACAAAGCCCATCTTCCCATCAGGGGGTGATATTTGATTTGCCTGAGAATCACAGCCACCTGATACACAGGTCTTGGCAGATAACAAGCTTCCTAAATTCACCTCTAAGAGTTCAAAGGGTTTGGAAACATGCTGATGCTCAACAATGGCCAGAAACTATTTTAATAACAATAATAAAATATGTCATCACCATCAACAACAAAAATTTGGTACAAGTGGTTGGGAAATACAGCGTACACTAAAACAACAAAAAAACCCCAAAGACAAACTAGAAAAAAGACGTTTCCCAAGATTAGAGAAAGTGGATTAAGGCTTCATCTGCTTGCCAGAATTTTTTTGGCTGCAAGAGCTCATAATCACAGATCAAAATATTGTTACTCATCGAGAATGTCAAAATGGGGACAAATTGCCTTTAGACGTGCCTGGATTATTGGGAACTCAGCAGGAATCAGGCAGAAAGTGTGGCAGGTTTCACATCCAGGACTGTAACTGAAGACAACTTTCTCTCACCTGCTCCACTTCTTCCTTTTAAAAAGATGATTCTCTGCGACATGTGTACCTGCCACTTCCATTTCACAATGTCCCGATAAAAGATTGTTTAATAATAAGATATATGTTTAAAAATTTCCAGCGTTGCTTTTATCACAATCCAAATTTCGCTCAAACATTTTTTTAAAAAGTCACTTGAAATACAAACGTGTGAAGAAAAATACCTTCTGTTTTGTTAACTGTCCAGTTACTCTGCTGGGTTGTGACTGGGGGGCTTATAGTCCTGGCTGCCTCTCCAGTCAGTGCTGTCATTGCTGTGTGAAGGAGGGGAAAGGCATCTTTAGCAGGCGAGCCTCCTTCTACGTACAAGCAACAGATCAAAAGTTATTCTGTCTCTTCCCACATCTGTTCTATTTTTATTTCATCTACATTTGAGATCCATAACCTACTAAGGGCAGTTTTCTGATAGTTTCTCATACATATCAATTCCATTCACTACATTACAGCTAGAGAAAATAGAAACCCACTAATTGTTAAGAGAAAATGAATACATTTATAAACTCACTCAATCACAAGGACACTATCATATCATAGTTAAAATGTCTCAACTGCTCTTCAGTTGTATAGAACAAACAATATAGAGATCTCAGAAAAAAGCTATCAAAATATATTAAGAGAGGAATGGGTCAAAACATTACATAAGAAACTAAATGAATCCACGGATTCCTTGCTTGGATCTTTGTCATAAAGAACAATTGCTAAAAGCCAACTTCTCACTCATACAGAGAAAGCAAATCCTGTTCACATTTTACAATGACACAACATTAACACAATAAAAAGAAATGACCTACCATTGATCAAGAGATAGACTGATACTGGAACCCCGAAATCCATTTCCTGCACTTGTTAATAGTATCTTGCTCTTATCCTCCTAGACCGATGGGTGGAAGGTTTTTATTGAGCTCTCTCAGAGGCTTTCTTGCATTTATATTTCATGAAGCGTCATCTGGCAGTTCTTAGCAATCAAAAAAATATGTCCTTCTGGCAGCAGCATGAAGCCTTGGGGCATTCATGCACTTGTTTAGGATACCTGTGTTATCTGGTAGTGTGATCAAGTTTTTCTTTTGAAACACTGGTTTCCTGTTACCTGTGGGCATAATCATGTTTGTAAATGTACTTAAAACAACAGAAAAGAACTGAATTCAGGTAAAGCTCCCTTGGTGTGAACAGAATTGTTCTAGCTCCTAAACTGCTGGCAATCCATGCAGGATTCCAAGAAAGGGAGTTTTGATATATCCAAACCAGGAAACATCTTAACCTGTTAATAAAAGAAATATCCCTGAAGCTGCAATTATTTACACTACTTTTTAGGACAGATTGGGTTGCACTGTAAATCAAGATATTTTGTTTTTTAGTGGCGGGAGAGAACAATTAAACGTGCATAAAAGTAAAGGTTTAATATTCCATTTTAGTTTTTGCTACTTAGCTTTAGTATTTCAAGTTCTGTAAAAATAATTATTTTTAAGAGTATAACATTTACCTTTATGTCATTTTTGCCATTTAATATTTTTCTGAGTAAATGGAATGGCTACCAAGCTCTAGGAACTACAGTTCTTAAAAATGTGCCCCAGTGATTAGGCTAGTAAAGCACCAAAATACTACTAACAACAACAATAATAATATCATCTCCAAAAAGATGAAATTAAAATATTTATAGTTGGTACATCTAATGAATAGAAAGTTTTAAGTTTAATATAACATTCAGTTTTTTTTTGTTGTTTTTTTTTTTTTTTGCTATTCATCTACTTGAGGCTTCCCTGGTGGCTCAGATGGTAAAGCATCTGCCTACAATGCAGGAGACCTGGGTTCGATCCCTGGGTCGGGAAGATCCTCTGGAGAAGGAAATGGCAACCCACTCCAGTACTCTTGCCTGGAAAATCCCACAGATAGAAGAGTCTGGTAGGCTACAGTCCATGGGGTCGCAATGGACACGACTGAGCGACTTCACCTTACCTTATTCATCTACTTATGATTATTAAAGTATCATTTTTAAGGCCAAAATATGTAATTATTGCTAGTACTTTTTGTGACAATAGGAGCTTTCATAAATTCTCACTTGCCCAATTTATAATAAAATAATTTATAAATATGTTTTGCTGAGGTGTTAAAGTTTTCTACCAAGACTTTCAATTGCTCATATTTTCTGTACCTTGAAAACTTGTATAATTCGGGATAGGTTGTCATTTGCATCATGTCCACCCAGCAAATTCAGTTTACCAGAAAGGATCCCTTTCACTATTCAAATATAAACTTGGCTTTAGAAATCACACAAGAATGAGCTTGTTGAACTCATTATAACTTGGGCAATCACTTACCACAAGAGTCATCCTTTTAAAGTTAAAGAATATATAGGACTTGGCTTACGTGAATGTGCCTACACAGTTCGTATTTCTACTTTTGTGAAGTTTTCTTTTTAACCGTTATTAGGACAATTTCTGGATATTATTTTTCCTAAGCAAATAATATTTGAATTATAAGTCATATGATCACCTTCTGTGCCATTGGTGAGAATTTAAGAAGAAATAATTTACAAAGGATTAAATAAACCACAACCAATTGCAGTTTCAGGAGGAAGATGCTAGGAATAAAGTTAAATACCTTTATTCCAAAGACTGGGACATAGTACAACATCTTTGTAGGAACTGTTAACTGGTACTTAACCGTGCTTTGCATTTTACAGAAGGTTTTCACACACATCACAAATTTGTCTTCAGTAATCCTGGCTGGCCCCAATACATCCAATGCCTAATATATAGTGTATACTCAATCTATCTTGAGTGAAGAAAGCAATAAACAACAGGTCTTGTTTTAATTCCCATATAATAAATGAAGACTGAAGACTCAAAGGAAATTAAATGACTTGCCAGAGGACACACCCTAGAGTTGGGATTTGAATCTGTGTTCAGGATTCCAGGTCACGCGTCCTTTCCATCTCCCCAGCTGTGTCCTCTGGTAGGAGTCAGTATACTGACCTTAGAGGAATTCACATTATCTCCTAAAATCAAGATTTAAGTGAATTACCTTTACCATAAGAATCTAAACATTAAATGAACTGTGGCTTCTGCACATATTTGGACTAAGAGAAGTGGACAGCTGTCTATCTAGACATTTCTCCACTCTGGTGGACTAAACCACATAATACATAAACTCATCTACCACCTGAGCCTATGAAAATAGCTCCAAGTTATCCTTTGCTTCTTTTCCTCTAGGACTCATCCTGATGGATTCCACTTAACACTCTAAGTAGGAAATCGCCAATGTTCATGTCTTCAGTCCTCTCATCAGGGAGTCCTTCAGCAATTCTGAAGAATGGGGATGGTAGGTACTGTAAAGTGGCCATATGGATATTTGTATTCTTGAGGCATGTTAGAATGAGAAAGAAAGCGAAGAGCTGCAATGCCCATCTATCAATTTTTCCTCTGACCATTTTTACTGTCTTTTTAATTTATTCGTCTCTCTCTAGTCACAAGCAACACTGGAAGTGCCTTCTCCTCCCGCCCCTCGCCCTTAAGTTTATTTTTTCCTTCCCTCTCCCACTTACAGTTTCTTTTCCTTTCTTTCCCTCTCTTCATCTCCTCTTTCCTCTCCTACCCTTCCAATTTTTCTTTCTTTCTTGCTCTTTGACTAAGAGCCACAATTTGTTTTTGGACATTTGCAGGAAATGGTCACCAGCACATTGCTTATCTTTCTCTAATCTGTAATTCTCATGAATTTAGCTGTCATCCATTCACTCATAAACTACGTTATGCCTCTAACTTCCAACACTTGTAAGACGAGTAGACAAATCATACATGGACTCTGACCTCAAGGAACTAGAGTGAGTCAAGGAAAGTACAAACTTAACTACAGCGCTGGATAGAGATAGATGACTGCCGTGAATGTGTACATAAATGAGTATGAGAGTTCAGAGGTGGAACTTAGTCAAAATCTCACAGCATTTCTCTTGGATGAGTTTCATTTGAAGTGAATCTTAAATAGCAAGTAGATTTTAGAAATATAATGATAAGAGAAAGGATTCTAGGTGGCAGGGAGGTGGGCACTGAGGGGATAGAGTGATAGAAAAGAGAGTGGGTTCTGGCTCATATCACCCAACAGACCTTTCTTTGAATTTCAATTCTACCTTTCCTACCCATTTGGCCTTGGCTGAGACTTTTTCATAACCTCATGGGTTGATTTCCTCATATATCAAATGCAAAATGTCAGTAACAACAACCTCAAAAATGCAAAACATTTAGCACATGCTCAGTTAAGGATAGCTATTACTATTGAACAAGATTAGAAAGCTGCAGGGTGTATACAGTGGTCAAAAAGTTTAGGAATTTAGTGGTTAACACACTCAGTTCAGTTCAGTTCAGTTCAGTAGCTCAGTCGTGTCCGACTCTTTGCAACCCCATGAATCGCAGCACGCCAGGCCTCCCTGTCCATCACCAACTCCCGGAGTTTACCCAAACTCAAGTCCATTGAGCCAGTGATGCCATCCAGCCATCTCATCCTCCGTCGTCCCCTTTTCCTCCTGCCCTCAATCCCTCCCAGCATCAGAGTCTTTTCCAATGAGTCAACTCTTTGCATGAGGTGGCCAAAGTACTGGAGTTTCAGCTTTAGCATCATTACTGTGTCTTAAATTTTCACCACTAGCCATAAATTATTTTCAATCCAGAGTGATATTATGTTAGGACTTTGATTTATGTATTATGTCATCACTGTAAACACAACATGTTTTCAAATCAGCTCCTCTTTACAACTTTCTCATGATAATCAGTGATAACATCCTCCAGGATTCAACTCCCATGTTCTATCACTAACTAACTAAAGTCTAAATTCTGATTTATCCAGGCTTTTTCTAACCCATTTCTGCTATTATCCAGCCATATTTCCACCACTCTGCAACATACGTTTTTCACTTCAGTCTGACTGTTGCCCTTGCTTTCATATGTATTTGCTAAGCTCATTCTCACCTCCATGTCTTCATGTTATTATTCAGTCCTCACTAATCCTCAGGGTCCTTTTTACAGACACTTGTAGGAGAAGGGAACTTCTACAAATCTCCTTCACAAGACAATCATATATCTATCTTTTATAAACCCCAAATAATATCTATAAGTAGAGTTATGATACTGACGAACCAACTTCATTTCCTTTATGTGTTGACAAAGGCTTCCTTCTTGACGAAACTTTAGTTAGGTTCCTCTGAATCCTTTTCTTAACTAGGCATCGAATTAGACTGTTGAGCACAGTTTGAGCAAAGAAATCTGTTAAGTTAGTTTATGGAGAATCCCCCTGCCCTGCTTCTTGTCCTCTTGCCATATCTGACTAAGTTCCTCCTCTCCCACCCTTTATATTGACCTAACTTTAACAAGAATCCTGGTGAGGTGCTGCTGCTGCTGCTGCTAAGTCGCTTCAGTATTGTCCAACTCTGTGCGACCCCATAGACGGCAGCCCACCAGGCTCCCCCGTCGCTGGGATTCTCCAGGCAAGAACACTGGAGTGGGTTGCCATTTCCTTCTCCAATGCATGAAAGTGAAAAGTGAAAGGGAAGTTGCTCATTTGTGTCTGACTCTTCGCGACCCCACGGACTGCAGCCTACCAGGCTCCTCGGTCCATGAGCTTTTCCAGGCAAACTACCTGGTGAGGTAGTTTAACAAAAATCCTTCCAGCCTTGATATCTAATCAAGTTCTCTTAGTAATTTTCCATCTACTGATCCCCTCACTCTTTTCATTGCCTATAAATCTATTGATGTCTCAGCTATAAGTGGAGTTGATTTCAATCTCTTCTATTGTGATAGTCTTGACCCCACTGCAATAGTCATTGTTTGTTTTGGGGATTTGGGGCACTTAAATATTAATGAGGGCCTTTCTGACATGTTTGCTTGGGATCTTTGATTTTAAACTACCGTCAAGGGGCTTCCCTGGTGGCTGAGTGGTAAAGAATCCACCTGCCAATGCAGGAGACATGGGTTCAGTGCCTGGTCCAAGAAGATCTCACATGCTGTGGAGCAACTAAGCCTGTGCACCACAACTGCTGAACCTATCCCGGGAGCTGAAACTACTGAAGCCTGCATGCCCCAGAACCCGTGCTCTGCAGCAAGAGAAGCCACTGCAATGAGAAGCCCCCGCACCGCGACAAAGAGTAGCTCACACTTGCCGCAACTAGAGAAAAGTCTGTGCAGCAATGAAGATCCAGCACAGCCAAAAATAAACAAACAAAAATTAAAAAAAAACTACTATCAAGGTTATCAGACCAAGATTAGTGTGGAATGGGCTACAGAACATTTTCTTTCCTTTTTGAGACATTTGTACATTTCCCCAGCCTGCTGTGAAGAAATAGATAACGAGTATATGAATAAGGAAACGTATAGCTTAGGAAAAAAGAAGACATGTATTTCTTTCCAAACTCATTTTATTATACAGTTTAAATATTATTAATTATAAACATCTAGTCTATTTTCACACAAGTGGTTAAGAGTACACACTAATAAAGACATGCATTGGGTAAGAATCATTATTGGTACATTAACACACTGGGATTTGGGCATGACAACAATACAGTTATGTGCCTAGGGTAGTCTCAAATAGCCTTCAACTGACAGTCACATGTATTTCCTAATTTAAATTGTGTTAAAAACGTGGCATCTACTGTGAGAACCAAATGCCATAAGAGAAAATAACTGGGCAACAAAGCAGTAGGTTTTTAGTTACATCTTAAGAAGTAGCTGTGGCACATTGTGTCATATTTTGCTATTAGATTTCTAGATTTGTGGAATGTATTATTCAAACATGTTTGTAGGAGAACAAAGCAATTACATGTAAGCCTAACATATTCTTATTGCATTTTTACTATGTCAAGTAGTCATTCACAATTTGAAATAATCAATAGCTTTCCAAGTAGCATGGCATTTTGGGGGTTCCTTGCACATTTTTCTTTCCTCGAATGGAGCATAATTTTTCATTAGTATGCCTTGGGGAGTACATTTGGGAAGTACATGAGATCAAAATTTTATGCTTAATATTTTACCTTTCTTTTAGCAAGTAAGCTCTTTTGCTCTTTTTCAGCATGCAATATGGGCTTCCCACGTAGCTCAGTCAGTAAAGCATCTGCCTTCAATGCAGGAGACCTGGGTTCAATTCCTGCATCGGGAAAGTTCCCCTAGAGAAGGAAATGGCAACCCACTTCAGTATGCTTGCCTGGAGAATCCCATGGACAGAGGAACATGATGGCAAGCTACAGTTCATGGGATCACAAGAGTAGGACACAACTTAGCGATATCTTTCAGCATACAATGTAGAATATAAAATATATATAAAATTGAGTATGATTATGGTAAAATCTAAATTACATTTTGCAAAGGAGACTATTTGGCTGACATCATGTTTGTTGAAGACACACTATTTGTGATATTTGTGTAAAAATATATGCATTTGTTATGAGCCCTTTATTGTTTTAACATTATGAACAACTATTATTCACAAAACAAGCAATTGTTAACAAAGTGTCATTGCAGTTGTTTTCTTTTTTCCTAAAACTCAAAATCCATTCAAAATATTCCAGTAAATATTAGCAGGAAATGCATAAGATTGTGTGAATCATCTGATCCACAATGATTCTACCCATGAAAAAATAAATACAATGTAGAAATAGCTTTGTAGTAAAATATAAAGATCTTTGCCTTTTGTCAAATAAATATGTAGCATGACTTCAGTTTGCTTTATTCTTTCACGTGATCTAGTAAATGATTTTTTTAGCTGCCAAAAGGGTGTTCTTGAGAAGCATCGCCACCGTCATGGGTCCCACGCCTCCGGGAACTGGAGTGATAAAGCTAGCCTTCTTCTTAACAGCTGATGGAGGAAACAGAAAAATTTCTTATTTTTTCTCAGGATTTCATATCTTTAAACATATGGAACTGTTAAAATTGTAAAAACTGAAGCGAATATTTTAAAACTTAAGAGTTTATCTGCACAAGAATGGAGTCAAATCCAGCAGCACCAAACCTGAAGTAGTTGGAAAGCTTTCAGCAACAGGAGCGACTTACAGAGAAAAGGTAGAAACAAAGCAAGAAAACCACTTATTAGTTATAGCTTTAATGCCCAGCTTTACAGCCTAGTTGGCTGTTTGTGATAGGTTGTCCTTAGCTTTCAATTTCATAACCTTGAGTCATTTCCAGACCTAGATTTTGATTTGCTTATGTAGACAGCTGGGGCATTAGAGCCACCTCAGTCCAAGGGTTTCTTTGTTTAATTAACAGAATACACTGAATTTTTCTACATGTATAACTCTAGCATCCTCAGATAATTTTTACAATGAAGCAGACTGTAACACACACACACACACACACTTCTGTATATGATATTGAATGTGTATAAAAAAACACAAGGCCAACACTGTAGCATAAAACTTCACACAGTTCAGTTAGTGCTACATGATGAAAATTTAACCTATTGTATAGCACAGGGAACTCTGCTCCATATTATGTGGCAGCATGGATGGGATGGGAGTTTGGGGAATAATAGATACATGTAAATGTATGGCTGAGTCCCTTTGCTGTACACCTGAAATTATCAAACATTGTTAGTTGACTATTCTCCAATACAAAATAAAAAGTTTAATAAAAGAAAATCTGTAACCCATGATTGATTCAGTTCAGTTCAGTTGCTCAGTTGTGTCCAAATCTTTGCGACCCCATGGGCATGTCAGGCTTCCCTGTCCATCACCAACTCCCAGAGCTTGCTCAAATTTGTGTCTTTCAAGTCGGTGATGCCATCCAACCATCTCATCTTTTGTTTTTCCCTTATCCTTTTGCGTTCAGTCTTTCCCAGCATCAGGGTCTTTTCTATGAGTCACTTCTTTGCATCAGGTGGCCAAAGTATTGGAGCTTCAACTTCAGCATCAGTCTTTCCAATGAATATTCAGGACTGATTTCTTTTAGGATTGACTGGTTTGATCTCCTTGCAGTCCAAGGGACTCTCAAGAGTCTTCTCCAACACCACAGTTCAAAGCATCAGTTCTTTGGCATTCAGCATTCTTTATGGTCCAACTCTCACTCATGGAAAATAGATGGGGAAACAATGGAAACAATGAGAGACTTTATTTTGGGGGGCTCCAAAATCACTGCAGATGGTGACCATCACCATGAAATTAAAAGACACTTGTTCCTCAGAAGGAAAGATGTGACCAACCTAGACAGCATATTAAAAAGCAGAGACATTACTTTGCCAACAAAGGTTTGTCTAGTCAAAGCTATGGTTTTTCCAGTAGTCATGTATGGATGTGATCCATTTTTTGAATGTTGAGTTTTAAGCCAGCTTTTTCACTCTTCTTTCACTTTCCTCAAGAGGCTCTTTAGTTCTTTGCTTTCTGCCATAAGAGTGGTGTCCTCTGCATATCTGAGGTTATTGACTTTTCTCCCCACAATCTTTATTCCAGCCTGAGTTTCATTCAGTCCAGCATTTCGCATGATGTACTCTGCATATAAACTAAATAAACAGGGTGACAACATACAGCCTTGATATACTCCTTTCCCAATTTGGAACTCGTCCATTGTTCTATGTCCAGTTCTAACTGTTGTGTCTTTACCTGCATACAGATTTCTCAGGAGGCAGGTAAGATGGTCTAGTATTCCCATCTCTTGAAGGATTTTCCACAGTTTTTTGTGATCCACACAGTCAAAGGCTTTGGTGTAATCAAAGCAGAAGTAAATGTTTTCCTGGAATTCTCTTGCTATTTCTATGATTCAATAAATGTTGGCAATTTGATCTCTGGTCCCTCTGCCTTTTCTAAATCCAGCTTGAACATCTGGAAGTTCTTGGTTCACGTACTGGTGAAGCCTGGCTTGGAGAATTTTGAGCATTACTTTGCTAGCATGTGAGATGAGTGCAATTGTGTGGTAGTTTGAACATTCTTTGGCATTGCCTTTCTTTGGGACTGGAATGAAAACTGATCTTTTCCAGTGATTGACTCAATTATGTGTAATTCCAGTTAACTATTTCTAAAATACATGATATTAGTCTCTAAAGGGAAGACAGGATACAAACAGTTTAGCACTATCCATTAAATTAAAATAGTCTTGCCAGGCTTCTCTGTCCATGGAATTCTCCAGGCAAGTATACTGTAGTGGTTAATCATTCCCTCCTCCAGGGGATCTTCCTGACTTAGGGATTGAACCCTGGTCTCCTGAATTACAGGCAGATTCTTTACTGTCTGAGCCATCAGGAATGCCTTGTTATAACAACAGCATCATGTATATATGGATAATACATTCCAGTGCAAGTCTAATAAAAACATTAAAGATATTAAAATTAACTGAGCAAATACACATAGTCCTGTTCTAAGGTATGAATAAAGATTTCTTCTTCAGTGAATATACTCAAAGAAAATGACAGAGAATTTTTAGCAAGTTTTATTTAAGAACGTTCCCACACCCACAATATTACAGGTGAATGGCTTCATGAATTGACCTACTGGTTCAGTGTTTCACCGTGTGAATAAGAAAAATGAAGTTTTCCCAGGTAACTCTTTTAATACAAAGTTAGCATACTGAATACTTTAATGCATACTCTGACCTCATTAATCACATGCTATTTAGATTTATTGCCTTTTAAAGTCTACTCTTAGATGCTTCTACAAACATGAAATCAGTAGATGTTTTCGAAATCTTAATTAAGCATTACTTTTGTACAATTTACATTGCCTTTTTGAAATATGGTTTTTAAAATTTGCATTTATCTTAAGTGTATTTAGTTTAGTTTAGTTCAGTCGCTCAGTCATGTCCGACTCTGCAACCCCATGAATCGCAGCATGCCAGGCCTCCCTGTCCATCACCATCTCCCAGAGTTCACTCAAACTCACGTCCATCGAGTCAGTAATGCCATCCAGCCATCTCATCCTCTGTTGTCCCCTTCTTCTCCTGCCCCCAATCCCTCCCAGCATCAGAGTCTTTTCCAATGAGTCAACCCTTCGCATGAGGTGGCCAAAGTACTGGAGCTTCAGCTTTAGCATCATACCTTCCAAAGAACACCCAGGGCTGATCTCCTTTAGAATGGACTGGTTGGATCTCCTTGCAGTCCAAGGGACTCTCAAAAGTCTTCTCCAACACCACAGTTCAAAAGCATCAATTCTTTGGTGCTCAGCTTTCTTCACAGTCCAACTCTCACATCCGTACCTCACCACTGGAAAAACCATAGCCTTGACAAGACAGACGGACCTTTGTTGGCAAAGTAATGTCTTTGCTTTTCAATATGCTAGTATATTGTAATTTTTTACTCATATGTGTGTGTGTGTGCTCAGTCATGTCTGACTCGGCGACCCCATGGACTGTAGCCTGCAAGGCGTCTCTGTCTATGAGTTTTCCAGGCAAGAGTACTGGAATGCGTTACTATTTCCTACTCCAGGGAATCTTTCCAACCCAGGGATCTAACTTACTTCTCTTATGTCTCCTGCATTGGCATGCAGACCCTTTACCACTAGCTCCACCTGGGCCTTTTAATCATAAGAAAAGCAAAGGAATAACATTCTTTTACTTGAAGAAAAGTCCAGATAAGCTTGAAGACATCACCCACCAAAAAAGCCTGCTAGTGTATATCATGAATCGTCTCATGGTATATAACAAAGAAAGGATAAGAGTATAATGATTTGGAAGATAATATTTTGTTTTTCCAAAATGTGCCTCTATATAGGAAGCATGTCATTTCCTGGCTGTAATTCAATCTAATGTACTCTATTCTGCAGAAACACTAGGCTGTGTCAACATCTAATTCACAAATCAATATGAATTCTTGGTCCTTACTTCCTTTGCTCTTGTTATTCCTTCCACCTGGAATATACTGCTACCTTATCCAAATAAACAACTCCTTTTATTTTATTTATTATTCTTTTAAAGCCAATAAAATGTTACCTGTTTATAATTTTTCTTAAAAATTATTCCCCCTCAATATTAAATTAAAAGTGTTGCCATCTATGTTTCCAGTCACTTTTTACCAAACTCTGTTAAATGAAATTTAGCACAGTGTGCTATTCCTTTAATTAGACATTGGCCCCTAGAAGGCAGAAACTGTCTTTGGGGTGATTATTGTCCTTTTTAATCTTAGAACTTCTCCATGCACAGGTAAGGCATTCAGTAAGTTATGAAAACATAAAGTAAGTAGTTGTTGAAATTTAAAATCTAAAATCAATTTGCAGGAATGTGACCATGTTTTTGACTGGATATAGACAGCATAAAAACAATTTAGTTCAAGTTAATTTACTGAAATTCTCAAGCTACATAAGTAGCTGGTGGGTAACAAACTGCATTTTTCACTTTCAAAAAACTAACTTGATGGTATGAACAGTGCCTTCCAGGACCTTTTCTATAGGATTAGAGAAAAATGTCTTTAAAAATTGCATCAGATCTCTAGAAGAAATGTATTGTACTGCTATTATTTATACTGATAGTATGTAAAATCATATATTTGTAAAGCACTGACTTTGAAATATTAATAGATAAAAATAGAATACTACTGCATAATATGGTACATTAAGAATCAATATCAAAGTAAATATTCAATGGAAAACATTAAAAAAAATTTCATAGTTAAAAGATAGAAGCAGACAAAATTGGGAATCCATTCTGGGTATGCAATCATTTTTTTATATAATTTGGATTTCAACTTTGAAAAGTGAAGTGGCTTGAAATTATTTTTATATGGAAAAATAGTAATAACCATAGGCAGTATCCATTGAATACTTACTACTTGCCAAGAATTGTAGACACATCATTTTAATAATTGATATTTAATTATCATTTCAATAGCTGAAGAAAGTGTGGCTCACTGAACTTAAAATGACTTATCATTCTCCAATATGGTAGAGACATTATTCACAGTCAGGCTTGAATCATTTTGTGGTTCCATAATTCCACCTCATCCCAATGCAACTGTATTACCATGACCTGAACAAGTGGAAGGAGAAGGAAATGGCAATCCACTCCAGTGTTCTTGCCTGGAGAATACCAGGGACAGGGGAGCCTGGTAAGGGGTCATCTATGGGGTCGCACAGAGTCGGACATGACTGAAGCAACTTAGCAGCAGTAGCAGAAGAACAAGTGGAAAAGCTCCAAGAAAGGCTTATGTGCCCCAAATCAACTCAGTTTTCTCAAAGGGTTAAGAGGATATTAAGAAAAAAGAAACAAAAAGGGGAAAGTTCTAATATTGTAATTTACCTCCAGTTTTACTATGAGTACTCAAGAGTTCATCATCTTTGAATTATGTCAGCACTTAAATTTCAGCTGGCTTAGCAGTTTGAGTTGCTTTCTTTCTTGGGTGAAATTCAGATCAGATAAAGCACTCGGCTGTTCAGATGTTATGACCCTCCTCTTTGAAATTATGTTTTTCACAACACGCTTACTACTGCATTCTTTTGCTAAAAAAGTGAGGCTTGAGGTGGAGGAATAGGGAATGAGAATGAACTGTCACATGAAATAATACCTGCCTGAAATGTGTGGCTCTATGTCTGCTCTCTTGCACACTTTACTATGCAAACCAACATATATCTATCCTGTCCTGTCACTTCATAGAATCAAGACTATGTGATGGGTAATGGGACTTCACCTGTCCTGGGTGAGGACTTCTCTGGACTTCCATGAACATTTAGTTGTATCAACAGAGCCTTGTAAATTATCACTAGGCAGAATTTAGTGACATCACTGTCAACACATCTGGTTTTATTCAAATACTTATTTCAGATATTTTTATCTTTGACATAACTAGTCAGGTATGAAAATGGAATTTGTACAGAGTCATGAGAGGCAGACTGTGTTGAATTTGATTTAAAAAATATAAGATCTCTATTGCTTTTGACTGGATTTTAATTACGATCTATGTCTGAGAAAGAACTGCTAAGTTATGCTGCTGCTGGCTAATGTTAATGTATTCCTTTTCTATTTACATAAGGACCAGGGTATGGAAGCAAGTGATTTCTCAAGAAATATGAAGAATTATCACTGGCAAATGCCAATGAGTACAGATGCCAATGCTTAAAAGAAATTCTCTTAGTCTAATTAGTTTGCATAACTATTTCAAGGCTGTCCTAAGTAACATGTTTGTGAAAAGAGTTAAGTTCAATACCTCTCTAATGCTCTGAAAAGCATTTTCCCCAATCATGTTTGAGAAAGAGTAAGTTAACAAGCATTACATCACCAGAATAACTTCTCATTGACTGGTCTTTCCCTGAGGGCAAACAGGGTTTGCACCTGTTTGCAGAAGATGATGCTATTAAAGATTAATCCTATTATGTGTGAGAAAATGTGTTCTATATGCTCCATTGAAAAGAATGACAGAAGAATTTTAAGGCAATAATTTCATTCATAAACTTATCTACTGTGAAGGAGTATGTTTGTATTTTAAGGAAAATACTAAAATTCTGTACATATAGGAATCAGGAATTAGATCTTGATTGACATTGATGCTTTCATGAGAGACTTATGAACAGATACCACAAAACCATGATTAGATTAAATTTCATAAAGTCAACATGATTTTAGAGTTACTGAAACTGACAATGGAGGCAAGTAAAATAATCCTCAAATCCTGTTGTTACTTGTATGGAACTTACTTTAGGGAATGAGATTTAGATGGAAATGACTTGATGATTTTAAAGCAGTTTCCTAAAAGAAAGAATATTTTGAGGAAAGGTGACAATCGTCATGATAATTTATCTGAATGACTTCTTTCTAAACTGTTGACTCTGCAAAATATATTCTATAATTTCCTTAAAAATAATGCCTATCAGCAAAATTCAGACATTAGAGAGTGTGTGTTCAGTTGTTTAGAAATAAAAGAGCAAAGAGCTCACAGATTAAAATCAGTCATTCTGGACACAGGATTTGCCTTTGTACATACCATTTCTGCCATACCATTTCTGCACTTCTCCATCCAATGAATATTTATTCTTCCTTTTCAGATCTGGCTAAATGCTACTTCCTTTGTGGTGCTTATTAACTCCCCAGCTACATTAACTATTCATTTATTGATCCATGAAATTTACTAGCATGATTTTCAACTTGTCATCATGGAGTATGTTGGAATCTCCTGAGAACTGTAGTCAAATTAGATATGCCTCCTCCCACCTTATGATTCCAGAATGCACCACTGAGAATCACTGCTGAAATGAGAGATGTTTCTAATGAGGGTAGGGAATATTATACATATAAACATATGTGGAGGAGATTTAAATGTGGTTAAAATCCACTGCTTCAATGAAGGTTATTTCATGTGGTGGCCTCCGACTTTCCAGTCAAGTCCCAGCCACCCCCAGTGTAACACCTGAATGCCTCATTGGTCAAAGCAAGTCACATGGTCAAGCTCAAATTTAAAGGCTTAGAATAGGAAGAATCACCAAGTCACATTGCCAAGAGGATGTGCCCATGAGGCAAGAAGATACGTATAGTCATTTTTTTTAATCTACTGTAATAAGTCTCTTGGATTTCAGTCTCTACCTTGTTAGCCATATAACCTGCTGCCAGATTTATTCTTTAAAACATAGATTAGATCATTTCAGCTTATAAATATCTGTTGAATTTTGACTGTCTTTAGCCACCCAGCTAGCTCAGTGGTAGACTGCCTTTAGAAAATATAAATTCTTTGTCATGTCAGCTAGGATCTTTTATGATCCAGCCCTACATCCTTGTCTTGCAGTATGTCCGAACCATTGCATATTTTCTGAACTCCATTATTCACTGTTCCAACACATGCTCAAAACTCCCCAGAGAGATTTACCAAAAAAGTTTCTTGAGAAAGACAGCCACTGTCACTATCCCTTGGAACTTATAGTCTAGTTGGGAGATTTATATTATAAATATAATTACCTATATAATAATTGAGCTAAGGCTATGATATGTTCTACAAACAAAATGCTTACTGCACTGTGACTGTGTTGGGAGGACCTAACTGAGGCTGAGCATATGAATATCTCTGCCAAGTCCAGAAATCAGAGGATGAATCAACTTTTCCAGGTGAAATGGAGAGGTAGGGAATAAACAGTGTCCTTGATTGGGGAACGATATTTGTGATAAGGTAGAAATAAGACTTCCCCCAGGCAGAAAATGGCATGAATTCTTGGAAACACTGCAAGAATGTCAGTGGGGTTGACATGTAGAAGTGAAGGGAAGTTTCAGGAGATGACATGGAGGAGTCTAGCTCATACAGCGTAGCAGATAATGATACAAATTTGGGGCATTAACCTAAGAACACTGGTTAAGCATTTTATTTTTGTTTATTGACGTATAGTTGATTTACAATGTGTTAATCACTGCTGTACAGTGATACATTTACACATACTCTTTTTTACATAGTCTTTTCCATTATGGATTATCATAGGATGTTGTATACAGCTCTCTTGCTATACAGTAAGACCTTGTTGTTTATAACGTATTTTTAAAACTTTGAAAAAAATATTCTGATGCAGGATAACTCAAATGGGGAAAACTGCCTATTCTGTATATATTTTTCCTAATGGGATGAGCTTATCATCTGGGCCAGAGAAGTGAGAACACCAAAGAAGCAACATAAAGGTAAACTTGCTGAGGTGGGAATAAATTCTGGTTCTTGTGAGAGCACTTCAAAGAGGAACAGAAATCAAACTGGGGTCAGAGAATATTTGTAAAGTGACAGAAAAGCTTCAGGACTTTATGAATGTCTGCGGGAGTAAGAAAGAAGGAAAGTATGCAGTGCAAATACCGGGAATAATAAAAGCAAAGGAACTTTGGACCTGCCAATGAAGCCGATGCAATGGAGGAGCTCAAAAAAGTGCATTATGACTGAAGCACATGGTGCAAGCAGAGAACAGAGAAGAGGCTAGGAAGGTGGTCATGGGCTGCATGACCACAAAGTGAAGGGTCAGGACACTTGAGTTGGGTGATGACAGCTGTCGTTACTGTGTTCAAGATGAATAAGCTTTTGAAAAAATATCTTTTGCCAATAAACCTAGTGATTTGTGTATTTAAGAATAACCAGCTTTTCAAAATGAGAAATTGGAGAGAAAAACGTATGGTGGTTTAGTCACTAAGTCATGTCTGACTCTTGCGACCCCATGGATGGTAGCCTGCCAGGCTCCTCTGTCCATGGCATTTTCCAGGCAAGAATACTGGAGTGGATTGCCATTTCCTTCTCCAGGGGATCTTCACCCAGGGATTGAGCCCCAGTCTCTAGCATTGCAGGCAGATTCTGTATACTGCTAAATAATTTTCAGAAGAAAATTAGAATAAAAGAGAAATCCAAGTTTTATTTTCATAAAGTTTTCGGTTCTTGAATGCTATTCAATTATTTTTCAAGAAATCCCTTTTCAGCATGAAATATGTATCTAATCTACTATGCTTCCTTTTCTCCAATATGTAGATATCTACTCTTTATCATGTGACTGATTTCAAATTTCTAAAGGGAAGAATTAACACAGGTTTGGCTTGACATAATTTCCATCATTTCTTACTTGAAGTCAACCATCTTTCAGTTTGAAGGTAAGAAGAATAGGTATGGTGCAGGAGTTATTCATGTTTAAAATTTGAGGTAATGGAGGGATGATGAAAGAAACCAGGTGTACAGATTAGGTGTGTGCCTTAAAAAAAAAAAACCAGGGGTGACACATGGTCATGAGGTGTGGAAATATTGCTAACGAAGGATACTTATAGCAACATAAGGGATTAAAATACTTTTTAACAGTTAAAGTAAGGAAGAAGTGTGTGATCCTTAACCTTTTGGCGCCAGCAACCCATGCTTCATGACAGGATATCTCTGGCTTGTGTGTTGTGTGTCATTATTTCCTCTGGAAACTTTACTTTCCCAGGTTTTCAGGATCTGAGTTTAATAATCCAGACTCTCATCTTAAACACTTTGTTAGGAAGACTCACTAATTTTTAAGCAGATAGCGAATTTCTATTGCTATATGACGTGTGTGCTCATTTACTCAGTTGTGTCCGACTCTTTGTGACTCTTTGCTCGCCAGGCTCCCCTGTGCATGGGACTTTCCAGGTAAGACTACTGGAGAGGGTTGCCATTTCTTACTCCAGGGGATCTTCCCAACTCCGGGATATCAAATCCACATCTCTTGTGTCTCCTGCATTGGCAGGCAGATTCTTTATCACTGAGCCACCTAGGAAGCACCATAGTATGTGATATACTGACTCCAAAGTTGCCAAATAATGGAATTTACATATATACCTAAATAGAATTAATTTTGCTAATACAGTTTGGAAATTGTATATTCTAGTTAAGTCAAAGAATGTATTTGTGCTTTACAAATCTATTCTTGGGTAGAAGAGAAAGAATTGATATGTTAAATTCCTACAGTACTGTTTTATTTCCATTTGTATTTTGTCCATTTCTCTGTCTCTTGCAAAGAAGTACTCTATGGCCCATATTAGATTTCCAGTAATGTTACAACTAATTTTTAAAACCAACTCCCTTCCCTAAAAGGAAAAGGAATGATTCTTTATTTGTGGCAACCAGCAGCAGAAGGAAAACTCCTTGTTCCCTTCATGTGAGTTTCTGTCTCCTCCTATACATGCGTAATTGTCCAAATTAAATGCTTAGAGATTTTCCCTTGCTTCTAAATGCAGACCATTTAGAAGCATGACCTCCCAAACACATCCGCTGTAATGAAGGGAAGACAAGCTTCAGGAAAATGAAGTAGGTAAATAACAACCAGAAAAACCTGACTTGCATGAGACTGGAGAAATAGTATGACTCAGGAGATAATATGGGAAACACTCCACTTTCTCATATGGCTGATATAAAAAATGAGAGCATGATGAGCCAGAGAGAGAGAGTAAAGGGCTCCCTGACAAGTGAATGGCTTGCCACTGGATTCTTGTGAGGCAACAGGGAATCAGGTGCCCCAGAGACAATTTACTATGCTTTTTCTTGCATTTGTCTAGCTGTCTGACTCCTGGGGTTTCTACAAATTATTATATATATATATATATATATATATATATATATATATACACACTCATTATTATGGCACCCAGTGGAATATTAATGGAATGGGCAGGATTAATACCCTACTAGGGACAAGAATATGAGATTTTGGTTATATTTTTATAAGTTTTTTCTTACGAAGACTTCCCTCAACCATTTAACTTAAACTGGGTAACGTGGCTAAATCTTTTCTTTCTTCTTTTTTTTGTTTATCTGCTTTATTCATTATGTTAAATCAAATCTATATTCACACCAATATTCTTGCCTGGAGAATTCCATGGACAAGGAGCCTGGTGGGCTATAGTCCATGGCATCACAAAGAATCAAACACAGCTGACTGACTAGAGAGATGCCAAGAGAAATACAGATGTAAATTTCTAAAACTACCACTCACAACCAGAAGGCCTTCAATGGAGTCAAATAACAAATTAATCACCTGATCAAAATTTGAAATTGTTTTCAACAAACTGTGAACCACCAGAGGAACCTCCTCTCTGACCATGAATAGTGTCAGCCATCATTGCTAGTTTCCATTTTGGCGAGCAGGAGTAAGGATCTCCGCTAGGATATTTCTAGTACTCCGTCAACATGACTAAAATATCTTCCTTTCATGACTTCCTTTATAAAAAATATATCATCTATTCTTGTCATTCTCTCCAATCCTTTTTCTTCCCTCGCCAGTCCTTTTTCCTCAAGCCTCTGAACATTTGTACAGCAGAGTGGCAAATCTGTAAACCTAGACAGGCTGTTTGGAGTATCCTCAAAAATCACTGGCACTGTCTTGATCCCAGTAGTCTGCCATAATCAGCCTGAGACACTAGGGCATAAAGTTTCCTTCCTATAGATATTTTTATTTTAAAAAGACCCTGAGGAACAACTTAAAAAAAAAAAAAACAGCTCACCCTTAAGTATAAAAGAAGAAGAAGGACTTCAGAGGCATCAAGTACTTCTGTTTTGGTAGACAACCTTTCAATTTAACTCTTCTCCATATGTGTGTGTGCTCAGTCATGTCTTTGTGACCCCATGGACTGTAACCCCACCAGGCTCCTCTGTCCATGGAATTTTCCAGGCAAGAATGCTGGAGTGGATTGCCATTTCTTACTCCAGGGGATCTTCCCTACCCAGAGATGGAACCCTAGTCTCTTGTGTTTGCTGCACTGGCAGGCTGATTCTTTACCACTGTTGCCACCTGGAAAGTCCAACTCTTCTCCACATAGGTAAAGAATTCAATGTCGAATATGTTCTACTAAAATGAATGTCTCTAAAGGTTGACCTGATTTCAAAGACCTAGACTTTAAGCCTCTTGCCCATGTTGGCAAGATGGCAGCTGGCTCAATGGTCGCGATCTCATTGTGAACATCAGTGGTTCTACCTGTTTTTTGAAATGACAGGTCGGCACGATGACCACAGTGTTAGTAATAGTCTCTCTAACAGTGATTTTTGCCAGTTTCCATCAGCTCTTTCAAAATGACTGGAAGAGATCACCTCTGGGCTAGAGTGTTCAGTTCAGTTCACTTCAGTCCCTCAGTCATGTCCAACTCTTTGAGATCCCATGGACTAAAGCACGCCAGGCATTCATGTCCATCACCAACTCTCAGAGTTTACCCAAACTCAAGTCCATTGAGTTGGTGATGCAATCCAACCATTTCATCCTCTGGCATCTCCTTCTCCTCCTGCCTTCAATCTTTCCCAGCATCAGGGTCTTTTCAAATGAGTCAGTTCTTCATATCAGGTGGCCAAAGTATTAGAGTTTCAGCTTCAGTATCAGTTCTTCCAATGAATATTCAGAACTGATTTTCTTAGGATGGACTGGTTGGATCTCCTTGCAGTCCAAGGGACTTTCAAGAGTCTTCTCCAAAACCAGAGTTCAAAAGCATCAATTCTTCAGAGATCAGCTTTCTTTATAGTCCAACTCTCACACCCATACATGACTACTGGAAAAACCATAGCTTTGACTAGATGGACCTTTGTTGGCAAAGTAATGTCTTTGCTTTTTAATATGCTGTCTAGGTTGGTCATAACTTTTCTTCCAAGTAGTAAGCATCTTTTAATTTCATGGCTGCAGTCATCAGCTGCAGTGATTTTGGAGCCCCCCCAAAATAAAGTCTGTCACTGTTTCCACTGTTTCCCTATCTATCTGCCATCTATCCTAAAAGTGTTAGATCTTCTTTTATACTAAAATTGGAGTTTTGAGCTAACACTAAGAAAAGTTTATATTTTGAGTCAGACTGATCAACTGTATTATTATTGACTGAATATTTGCATTCCTTAAAATTCATATATTTAAATCCTACCCTCTAGTATGATGATATTAGGAGGTGGGACCTGTTCAGTTCAGCTCAGTTGCTCAGTCATGTCCGACTTCTTGTGACCCCATGGACTGCAGCACGCAAGGCTTCCTTGTCCATCACCAACTCCTGGAGCTTACTACAACTCATGTCCATTGAGTTGGTGATGCAATCCAACCATCTCATCCTCTGTTGTCTCCTTCTCTTCCTGTCTTCAATCATTCCCAGCATCAGGGTCATTTCAAATGAGTCAGTTCTTCACATCAGGTGTCCAAAGAACTGGAGTTTCAGCTTCAACATCAGTCCCTCCAATGAATATTCAGGACTGATTCCCTTTAGGATGGACTGATTGGATCTCCTTGCAGTCCAAGGGACTCTCAAGAGTCTTCTCCGACAGCATAGTTCAAAAGCATCAATTCTTCAGGGATTAGCTTTCTTTATAGTCCAATTCTCACATCCATACATGACTAGTGGAAAAACCAAAGCTTTGACTAGATGGACATTTGTTGGCAAAGTAATGTCTCTGCTTTTTAATATGCTCTCTAGGTTGGTCATAACTTTTCTTCCAAGGAGCAAGCATCTTTTAATCTCATGGCTGCAGGTACCATCTGCAGTGATTTTGGAGCCCCCCAAAATAAAGTCTCTCACTGTTTTCATTATTTCCCCATCTATTTGTCGTTAAGTGATTGGACTGGATGCCATGATCTTAGTTTTCTGAATGTCGACTTTTAAGCCAACTTTTTCACTCTTCTCTTTCACTTTCATCAAGAGGCTCTTTAGTTCTTCTTCACTTTCTGCCATAAGGGTGGTGTCATCTGCATATCTGAGGTTATTCATATTTCTCCTGGAAATCTTGATTCCAGCTCAATGCTTCATCCAGTCCAGCATTTCTCATGATGTACTCTGCATATAAGTTAAATAAGCAGGATGACAATATACAGCCTTGACATACTCCTTTCCCGATTTGGAACCAGTATGTTGTTCCATGTCCAGTTCTAACTGTTGCTTCTTGACCTGCATCCAGATTTCTCAGGAGGCAGGTAAGGTGGTTTGGTATTCCCATCTCTTGAAGAACTTTCCACAGTTTGTTGTGATCCACATAGTCAAAGGTTTTGGCATAGTCAATAACGTCGAAGTAGATGTTTTTCTGGAACTCTTGCTTTTTTGATGATCCAGTGAATGTTGGCAATTTGATCTCTGGTTCCTCTGCCTTTTCTAAATGCAGCTTAAACATCTGGAATTTCACGGTTCATGTACTGTTAAAGCCTCACTTGGAGAATTTTGAGCATTACCTTGCTCACTTGTGAGATGAGTGCAATTATGAAGTATACTTTGAACATTCTTTGGTATTGCCTTTCTTTGGGATTGGTATGCAAACTGACCTTTTCCAGTCCTGTAGCCACTGATGAGTTTTCCAAATTTGTTGGCATATTGAGTGCAGCACCTTCACAGCATCATCTTTGAGCATTTGAAATAGCTCAACTGGAATTCCATCTCCTCCACTAGCTTTGTTCGTAGTGATGCTTCCTAAGGCCCACTTGACTTTTGCATTCCAGGATGTCTGGCTCTAGGTGAGTGATCACACCATTGCGGTTATCTGTGTCATGAAGATCTTTTTTGTGTAGTTCTTCTGTGTATTCTTGCCACTTCTTCTTAATATCATTTGCTTCTTTTAAATTCATACAATTTATGTCCTTTATTGTGCCCATCTTTGCATGAAATGTTCTCTTGGTATCTCTAATTTTCTTGAAGAGATCTCTAGTCTTTCCTAGCCTATTGTTTTCCTCTATTTCTTTGCATTGATCACTGAGGAAGCCTTTCTTATCTCTCCTTGCTATTCTTTGGAACTCTGCATTCAAATGGGTATATGTTTCCTTTTCTCCGTTGCTTTTTGCTTCTCTTCTTTTCACAGCTATTTGTATGGACTCTTCAGACAACCATTTTGGATTTTTGCATTTCTTTTTCTTGAGGATGGTCTTGATCACTGCCTTCTGTACAGTGTCATGAACCTCCAGCCATAGTTCTTCAGGCACTCTATCAGTTCTAGCCCCTTGAATCTATTTGTCACTTCCACTGTATAATTGTAAGGAATTTGATTTATGTTATACCTGAGTGGTCTACTGGTTTTCTCTACTTTCTTCAATTTAAGTCTGAATTTAGCAACAAGGAGCTCAGGATCTAAGCCACCGTCAGCTCCTGGTCTTGTTTTTGCTGACTGTATAGAACTTCTTCATTTTTGGCTGCTAAGAATATAATCAATCTGATTTCAGTATTGACCATCTGGTGATGTCGATGTGTAGAGTCTTCTCTTGCGTTGTTGGAAGAGGGTGTTTGCTATGACCAGTGCAATCTCTTTGCAAAATTCTCAGGACCTTTTAGGAAAAGACTAAGTCATTAGAGGTTCCAACTTTCAGTACTTAAAAAAAAAATCAGGGCGCTATCATGATTTCTGTGACATGTAAAGATACAGTGAGAAATTAGCTGTCTATAACTCAGAATGGGGTTCTCACCAGAACCTGGGTATGATGACACTCTGATCTTAGACTACCAGTGTCCAGAACTATAAGAAATAAATATTTGTTCTTTATGCCACCTAACCTTTAACAATTTGTCATAGCAGCCCAAACTGAGTAAGACATACATCATCAAATTAAATTATTAACATGGAAAACTCAGTTTAATTTTGGTTCATACATTTAAGAGTAAGTAGTACCAAAATCAGCTTCCCAGGTGGCACTAGTGGTAAAGTTCCTGCCTGCCAATGCAGGAGACCCTAGACACACAGGTTCAATCCCTGGAGAGGGACTATCCCCTGAAGGAGGGCATGGCAACCCACTCAAGTATTCTTGCCTGGAGAATCCCATGGACAGAGGAGTTTGGTGAGCTATAATCCATAGGGTCACAAAGAGTTGGACATGACTGGAGCAACCTAGCACACACACACAGTACCAAAGCCACTTCCAAAAAATGGTTACTTTGACATATAATCTAGAGAATATAGTGCTTCCCTGGTGGCTCAGATGGTAAAGAGTCTGCCTGCAGTGCAGAAGACCCAGGTTCAATCCCTAGGTTGGGAAGATACCCTGGAGAAGGGCATGGCAACCCACTCCAGTATTCTTACTGGAGAATTCCAGGGACAGAGGAGCCTGGTGGGCTACAGTCCAAGAGGGTGCAAAGAGTAGGACATGACTGAGAGACTAACACACACTAGAGAATATAAGTTCTGTGGGAACAGGGACTTGGTCTATCTGTGTGTGCCAAATCCCTGGTACCTTGAAGATGTGTTGAGTGAGAAATGTGCACTGAAAAAACAATGTATGATTCAGTGGATGTATCACTACTGAATCTAGATTGCTGTAGATTAATAATGTGTCAGATGCCACCTTCAGTGGGAGCTTTTGTTCCCATTCAGGCAACTGTAAGGAATTATTTCTGTAATGTAAGAGTAACACTAGAGATTTATAAGTTATCCAGGATTATCATGCAATATCCAGTGATATGGTTGAGAAGGTTGAGACCTGGTGTGGGATCAAGATACAAAAGCAACGGAGGACAGGACGCTTACATTACAGAGGTGTACAATTCAGTAGGGGATGACTAAATGAAAGCGTAAGGCAGTACAGGGTTAAGAACAGAAAGAGTAGGGCAGATTGAGACCTACTATGGGAGTTTGGAGAAGATGGGGACTATTGGGTGACAACAGATCTGACTGGAAGAGAGCTGAGGTCAGAAAAGTAATGAGGAGCTGAGTGGTAATTGAAAGGTGAAATTACATACGTCCAGGTTAGTACTCTAGTGGGAATGGAGAGAAAGGCTGAATAATGTGCACTTACAAACCCACACATACACTGTTTTTTGCCAGATATTATGCTCAGGAAGTCTCATACATTAGCTCATGTGAGGTGATTATTTCATTTAATCTTTATAACAACTCTATAAGATAGGTATTATTATCTCAGTTTTTCAGATGATAAAATCAAGTCTCAGAGAGGTGAAGTGATTTGCCAAGATCCTAATTGTTTTAAGCAACAGAGCTAGAATTCAAACCTAAATCAGTCTAACTCCAAATTATAGCCTTATATAAAATAGTGTACATAACATAAAAAGATCATGGAGTAAAAGGTAACTCTCAGGTTTTGAATGTAGAGTTCCATGCATAAATAAGACATCTGGAAGCACCTATAGTAAAAGAAGAGAAAACACAGATGAAAAGCTGCTTTGAAAAGAACTTCAGGAGTTTTAATTCCTTTATAGTAGTTTCTTATAAGAATAGAACCTTCTGTGTAATTCTGGACCCTCTTCTGTCCTCATATTTTGACTATGGCATTTGAATTTTGAGGAATAATTCTGACCAGATGGAGCCCCAAATTATAGGGTTCTTTTTGCTCTAGGAGAGATTTGTCTAGTGGAGATTCTTTTGAAGAATGCATGGTAAGGTTATAACTATTTGGATCAAATCACAATTATTTAGAATATCGTACTTTCCTTATTCAACAAACAATGTTGGATCACTTATTGAGTACATAAGGCCTTTTGGAATCTTCCCTCTTTCCTTTTGATCTGCTGTTCCCTTCCCATGGAAAGAGCCCCATTTTTTTTTCTGCCCACTCTCTGCCCTATATACACATAAACAGATGAAATTCACTGATCATTTCAAACTCATCTCAAAAGAATACCTTCACTCCTGCCTATTTGAGAACTCTTAGAGTCATAAATAATTCTCCTCTTTCTTTTATATCTAATCACTTAGCCAATCATTCTAACTCTCCTTTTAAACTTTATCTACCATCTAACTACCTCTTAATACTTTCAACCATTACCACCTGGGTCCACACCCCATCTTGGATAATTTCTTACCTGGATAATTACAATGGGTTCTTAACAGGTACCCTAACAGGTACCTCACCTCTCTAAGGTACCCTAACAGGTATCCTAACAGGTACCTTAACAGGTACCCTAACAGGTATCCTCACCTCTCTAAGGTTGATTTGTTATTCAAAAAAACAGGATGATCTTGTTAAATGCAAAAAAAATGCATAAATATCCTGCAAAAGCTTTGGTGTAAATCCTCCAATGGCTTTCCACTGCACTTAGAGTAAAATTCAAATTCCTTTCCATGGTCTGTAAGGCCATTCATGATGTGGTACCCCTGCTGCTTCCTCTTTATTTCCCAGCATTCTTCCCCTTATTTATATTGTTCCCAGTTACAGTGGCCTTCCTCAGCTCATCAAAACCAGCAGGCGCATTGTACCTCAAGGTTTTCACCCTGCTCATCCATGTGTCTAGACTGTTCCTGCCCCATATATCCACATGGCTCTCGACTTGACTTTGTTCAGATCAGCAGTTAGCCTGCTGTGACCACTCTTTCTCAACAACCTAAGGCCATCAATCTCTAGCCCCGGCCCCCACATATTGTTTTATTCTTGTAACATTAAATACTGCCTAATATAGTATGCTGCTGTTGTTGCTGCTAAGTTGCTTCAGTCGTGCCCGACTCTGTGCAACCCCATAGATGGCAGCCTACCAGGCTCCCCGTCCCTGGGATTCTCTAGGCAAGAACACTGGACTGGGTTGCCATTTCCTTCTCCAATGCATGAAAGTGAAAAGTGAAAGTGAAGTCACTCAGTTGTGTCTGACTCTTAGCGACTCCGTGGACTGAAGCCCACCAGGCTCCTCCATCCATGGGATTTGCCAGGCAAGAGTACTGGAGTGGGGTGCCATTGCCTTCTCCTAATATATTATATTATATATTTATTATCTGTCTTCTCCAACCAGAATGTAAGCTCTTTGTCGGGAAGGACTTTGCCTGTGTCAGTCACTGTTGCATTCCAAATGCTCACAGCAATGCCTGGCATCCCCACCCTCCTGCATCCCACCCCCAGCCCTTCTGTGGCCTCCAGGGATTCCAGAGAGGGCCCTGAGCACCTCTCCGCTTCCTACCATCTTCCTCAGCATTTTTTAGAAAGGGCTGTTGTGAGAAGCCAGAGAAGCAGCTGGGCCTTTACTGTGCAGAGAATTATGGGCCAGAGAGAAATCACTGACAGGGGCGGGACTTGGCTGGTGTATCCCCTCCATGGCTGGTGGTGTCCTGTTCCTGGGGTAGGTTAAGAAAAGAGTGAGTTACAGACCTAGGAATGGACAGACAGACTGATCCAGCACCTGACCTTCTCTTTCCTCTTACTGCCCCAGGGTGGCGGGTTAGATGCCCCCTTTTCCCTCTCTCTCTAGGACCACTCCACTCCTCACCTACAAATCTCTCAAGTTCAAGCACAGACTCCATCATGAACACTGTTTTCCCTGGTACCTTATGGAGTTGGTGCTGGCCCTGCCTCCCTCTGTGACCTACAGGGCAAGGTAACTCAGCTGCAGGAGGTCACTTGGCCCCATTGCTCTCCCAGACTCTCCATTCATCTATTGAGGGATGCTTAGCTTATTTTCATATCTTGGCTCTTATGAGTAAAACTACACTAAACAAGACATATCTTTTCTGTATCCTATTTTCGTTTCCTTTGGATAAGAGAAGTGGGATTGCTGGATCATACATGAGTAGTGTTGATTTAATGTAGTTGATAATATACATAACAATGAAATCTAAAAATGAAATAATGAAAACTATCCTGTTCACTATAGCTTCATAAAACAATAAAATACTTAGGAATAAACTTAACCAAAGAAATGAAAGATCTATACAATGAAAACTGCAAGACTTTGATGAAAGAAATTGAAGAAGACACAAATAATAAATGGAAAGATATTCTATGTTCATGGATTAGAAGAAATAATATTTTTTAAAATGTCTATAAGCTTCCCTTGTGGCTCAGCTGGTAAAGAATCTGCCTGCAATGTGGGAGACCTAGGGTCGATCCCTGGGTTGGGAAGATCTCTTGGAGAAGGGAAAGGCTACCCACTCCAGTATTCTGGCCTAGAGAATTCCATGGACTGTATAGTCCATGGGGTCGCAAAGAGTCAGACTTGACTGAGCGACTTTCACTTCACTTCACATGCTAGCCAAAGTCGTCAATATATTTGATTCAATCTCTATCAAAATTCCACACAGAAACAGAAAAAAAATCTTAAAATTTGTATGGAAACACAAAGACCCTAAATAGCTAAAGCAGTCCTGAGAACAAAGGTGAAGGACCCATTTCAAACAATATTTTGTGCTTGTGCTGTTGTGTCCAGCTCTCTGCAACCCCATGGACTATAGCCCACCAGGCTTCTCTGTCTGTGGAATTTTCCAGGCAAGAATACTGCAGTGGGTTGCCATTTCCTCCTTCAGGGAATATTCCTGACCCAAGGATTGAACCTGTGTCTCTTTCGTCTCCTATATTAGCAGGCAGATTCTTCACCACTGAGTCACCTGGGAAGCAAACAATATATAAAGATATAATAATGAAAGCAGTAAAAGAGACACACAGACCAATGAAAGAGAACTGAGAACTCAGAAATAAATCCCCTACATAGGGTCAGCTAACATTTGACAAGGGAGTCAAGAACACTTCATCGGAAAAGGAAAATCTCTTCAAAAAATGATACGGGGGAAACTGGATAAACACATGAAGAAAAATGAAATTGGGGCTCTAGCTCACAGCATTCACAAAAATTAACTTAAAATGGATTAAACTCTATTTAATACCTCATACCATAGAACTCCTAGAAGAAAACATAGGGAAGAAACTCTTAACATTGGTCTTAGCAGTAGGTTTTTAGCTATGACACCAAAGGACAAGCAACAAAAGTAAAAATCAAGTAGGAAGCATCAAACTAAAAAGCACCAGCACAGAAAAAATAACAGAGTGAAATGGCAACCTACAATTGCAAACCACATACTGGATAAGAATTTAATAACCAAAATATATGAAGAACTCATACAACTCAATAGCAAAAAAATAAAAATAAAACAACTCAATTAGAAAATGGGCCAAGGAACTGAATGGACATGTTTTCCAAAGAAAACATACAAGTGACCAACAGGTACATAAAATGTTGCTCAATCATCAGAGAAATGTAAATCAAAACCACAATGAGATATCACCTCACATTTGTCAGAATGGCTACTGTCAAAAAGACAAGAAATAACAAGCGGTAGAGAAGATCTGGAGAAAAAGGGAACACTTGTGCACTATAGATGCGAATGTAAATTGGTACAAACACTGCTGAAAACCGGATGGAGTTCCTCAAAAAATTAAAAATAGATCCAGCAATCCCAGTCCTGGGTATATATTCACAGGCAGGTTCTAACAGCAGGTAACTCATCTTTCGTGGCTGGGCATACACACAAAAATCTTAGTCCTTGAACCAGGGGAAACATGTAGGCTTCTCTTTCTCAACAGTCAAAATAAGCGGTAAGAAAGCCTTAGGTGAACAGTGCAAAGAAACAGAAGAAAACAATACAATGGGAAAAACGAGATCTCTTCAAGAAAGTTGGAGATACCAAGGAACACTTCATGCAAAGATGGGCACAGTGAAGGACAGAAACAGCAAAGATCTAACAGAAGCAGAAGAGATTAAGAAGAGGTGGCAAGAATACACAGAAGAATTACCCAAAAAAGGTCTTAATGACCTGGATAACCATGACAGTGTGGTCACTCACCTAGAGCCAGACATCCTGGAGTGTGAAGTCAAGTGGGCCTTAGGAAGAATTGCTAAGAACAAAGCTAGTGGAGGAGATGGAATTCCAGCGGAGCTATTTCAAATCCTAAAAGATGATGCTGTGAAAGTGCTGCACTCAATATGCCAGCAAATTTGGAAAACACAGCAGTGGCCACAGGATTGGAAAAGGTCAGGTTTCATTCCAATCCCAAAGAAGGGCAATACCAAAGAATGCTCAAACTGCCATACAATTGCACTCACTTCACATGCTCAAAATCCTTCAAGCTATGCCTCAGCAGTACATGAACTGAGAAATTCTAGATGTACGAGCTGGATTTTAAAAAGGCAGAGGAACCAGAGGTCATATTGCCAACATATATCAGATCACAGAAAAAACAAAATTCCAGAAAAACATCTACCTCTGCTTCAGCGACTATGCTAAAACATTTGACTGTGTGGATCACAACAAACTGGAAAATTCTTCAAGAGATGGAATACCAGACCATCTTACCTATCTCCTAAGAAGCCTATTTGCAGGATAAGAAGTAACAGTTAAAACTGGACAAGGAACAAGTTTTATTAAAGGCAAAATGAGGACTGTAGCCAAAAGCTATTTCAGATAGCTCTGAGAAACTGCTTCACAGAGTCTGGGGAAAGGTCAGTGATTTTGGTGAAGGGACAGTACACGTAATCAGGCTTGTTGAAAGTTGATGCTAGTCTCCTGAAAATTACTGCTAGTCACGAGGAGCAGATGTCACTATGAAGGGTTTTAGTGCTTTTCTAGCCACGAGGAGATGCAAGAATTGGGCTCATAAAATCTTCTGAAAATCTCTATCTGAAGACCTGTTCTGCCAGTTGTTCCCAGATCACACAGTGCCTCATTTCTATCTCCACCCTGAACTCCTTTCAGGGAATGTTGAAGGTCAGCAGCTGCAGCAGCTCATGATTTAATCCTTGTGGAGGCAGATGGCTAGTCCCAGTGTGTAGCTGGCATAACAATACCTACCTTATAGGGTTATCATAATAACTGAATCAAAATTAAACAATACATGCTTATAGGGTTATTCACATGTAAAAGGCTGAGAACAATACCTAGTACCCTATAAGCACTTCACAAACACTGGCTATGAGAACACAGAAATAAGAGCAGGAAACCCTAGCGGATGAAGGAAGATGCAGTTTAGAGGAAAATATATCTAAACCCAAAGAAAAATCTGACCTCAAAGACAAAAGGAAATATTTAGGGTGTTTTTATGTTCTCTTTTGTCAAGAACTATAGTAAGTGTGATGCAACCTTCATGTTGTATTTGATATAAAATATCAGTCTTCTTAGAGAGAAGCCTGATTTAAAAATGAGGTCAAAACATCTAATAATGAAGCAGAATACATACAGGCATGTGTATTTTCTTAGAAAGAAAATAGACTAAACGGCACCTGGTTCTATAAATCACTGAATTTGTAAAATATTCTGCAATTATGTACATATTTCCAGTAATACCTAAAGGGGGTCATGGATGAAATTATTCTTTAAAAATCATTCCCACTGAAGTAATCTACTTGAAGTAGGTCATCCTGTTTCCTTTATAAGTGAGCCAAGATTTCTGCAAGGACCATTTACTTCAGCTCTGCATTTTACCTGTATCTGGTTTATCTGTCTTGGCTATAGTTATAATGAAACTTTCATCGATACTCACAAATCAGCCACAATTTCCCTGTGGCAATTTACAGCTGACTGCTACCTATAAGTTTTGCAGTAGAACCCACGTGAAAGTCCCTCCCTCTCAGCTTCGGGATCATCCCTCACCTCAGGTTAAGTCCTGATGAACAATCTGAAGAGCAGCATGTCAAAACCTATCACTTGCGTGCTCCTCTGGGTGACTGAGTCATGGCCTCACCGGTAAGGCCTTCTTTACCAAGTCCACGTCTTAGGGCTCTGGCTCCATGAACCAGCAGGGCGACAAGAGTAATTTTATAAATCATATAGGCATGTTTTATGATAGGATCAGAAAAACCTGACTTTCTGAAAGTTTCTGTGTTTTTACACAGTCACGTGGCAACACTCAGCTGAATGTCCAAGATACACGAAGTGTTAGAGCTGGAAGGAACAATTGCCATCATTGCTGTCAACCGATAACAACATTGCTGGACAGAGAGGTTGCTAAGTTAATGGGTTGCAATAATAGGTCTCAGAGCACCTCTGCAGCCTCTCAGCCCAGTGCTCTTCCTTATATCTTAGTCTCTCACGGTCATGTCCTTTTTTGTTTCATTATATAGTTAGATACACACAACTGTAATTTAATAGATACTACCAAGGGATTGTATATCAACATGTGACAGCATATGCACCCACCCCACAATGCTCATTTTAAAAAAATGTTTTCATAAAATCTGAATTGAATGAAATATCATATAGGAGAAGGGTCTTATAAAACACTGCCAAATGCCAGCTAGGTCAGCTTGCCCCACAAGTACAGTCAAGGTTGTGAGCTGTGTTTAATATCCTGCTTTCTTGCATTGAGCTGGTTGTCATGTGCTGTCGATGCCATCTGGATGCATAATAAGTGTGTGGTGATTTTGCAATAAACACACAGTAACTATAATGTAACCCAGAAGCAGAATGACTGCAAAAAAAAAAAAAAAGGTCAACTTTTAAAATGAAATCTATCCGTACTTGAAATTTCAAGTTAAGAAATTCAAATATGTTATAGATATCTGACATTAGTGATTGAACATGAAAAATTAAAGAAAGAAAAGGGGTCATTTCCTAAAGAGGTCAGTTTGGACACACACATATACACAGACATACATGCTCAGTTGGGGAGCCACCTTGCTAGGTTGGCAGGGCTCCATGAATGACAGCCTGTGGGGGCAGCCGATGATAAGGTCCATCTGTACTCTGCTCTCTTCATCATTCTGTCTCCAGAGCTTTTGCCTTCAGATTTCCCTTTTCTTTTTAGCACCAGGCTTAGCCTCCCTACTTGGACCTGGTCCCTGATGCACCCTGAAATCTCACATTCAAGGGCCAATACCTTACTCAGAAGGACGCTTCTGAGTCTGCATAGTCATTTGTATTACATACCACTATAGGATTTGGGCAAATCATCAGCTAATGACCAAATTCCAAGAGAAAATGTGAAGTTTGGATTATTTTTAAAAAGAGCATGATTTTTCCTTTCAATTTGTCTGTAAAGACACACTTTTAACTCAAGGAAGTTCTTGCATGATCCTGCTTTTTTGGACAGAATGACCAATCCAATATATAAAATGTGTCTAATATGAAAATATCTCTACTTTATTATATGCATGTATTATTAGACAGCTAAGATTCCTCGATTATATTGAAAAGCCCAATGCAGGTAAGTATTTGACAAAGATACTGGAGGTAAAATTGGATTAGGGGTCAGGCATCTAAAAATATATCTCGGGGTTAAGTTTCTTCATCTATACAGCTAAGGCATTGGGTTAGAATTTCTTTTGTTCCTACACATTGGCTGCTTTGTCTCTTTCATTGGCCATAGTAATGTTACCCTAACTCCTCTTTCTCATCCTCTTTAAAACACAAGTGAGGGAAATTGACTTGAATTATCCAGGGAACTATTTAGATCTGAAATATAGTGAGGGCTAGCAAACATATCCCAAGACGGCTTCTGGCACTGAGAATGAATGGCTGAGTATAAAGCATGGATGATGAAGGACAGAGATACACTCCCAACAGTCAAAACAAGAAAACTGCACTAAGAAAACTGCACTACAAGGAATTTAATCTTAAAACTAAATGTTAATGATGTCATTATATTTTTCTCCCAGAAGGAAGAGGAGGAAAGGACGGAGAGAAGGAAGGACAGAAGGAAAGAAAGAAGGAAAGTAGGAAGGAAGAAGTGAAGGAAAGAAATCAGGCAGAGGAAGGAAATATGTGAGTGTCATTAAACTCTGTTCCATCAGAGGAAAGATTAATGTAATAATTAATAATAATGCCCAAATCTGGGCTTCCCTGATGCTCTAGTGGTTAAGAATCTGCCTGCCAATGCAGGGGACACGGTTCAAACCCTGGTCCAGGAAGATCCCATGTGCTGTGGAGCAACTAAGCCCATGTGCCACAACTACTGAGCCAGTGCTCTACAGCCTGTGAGCTGCAACTACTGAAGCCTGCAAGCCTAGAATCTGTGCTCCACAAGAGAAACCACTGCAATGAGAAGCCTGTGCAACACAATGAAGAGTAGCCCCTGCTCACTGCAACTAGAGAAATGTCTGTGAAGCAACAAAGATCCAGCACAGCCAAAATAAATAATCTTAAAAAACATTATAAAAAAGTAATGCCCCAATCAAATAGAAAATCTCTCTTTCAACTATCAAAACATGCAAAGTTGAACCTCTGTTTTTCTTCACTTGTCAAAAGAGATGCAGTTTATTACCTTCAAAGTCCACATCTCCAACGAGTTTTGTCTTTCCTGTGATTGGGTCATGGACATAGTTGATACCAACGTCGATTACAGCAGCACCTTCCTTAACCATATCAGATGTGATCAACTTTGGGACACCTAGAAGCAAAACAGAGTTGTAAGACACTGGAAAATACTTAAACTTTGTCCTTGAGCATAACAAAGATTTATACATCTGGTATTTTTGTTGTCATGGAAAGATAGCACATGAGGGTATCGCTGGATGAAATCCTGCTAGGGTTTACCCTTTTACCTTAGAGACTGCTTGCTGCTGCTAAGTCGCTTAAGTCGTGTCTGACTCTGTGCGACCCCATAGACGGCAGCCCACCAGGCTCCCCTGTCCCTAGGATTCTCCAGGCAAGAACACTAGAGTGGGTTGCCAGTTCCTTCTCCAATGCATGAAAGTGAAAAGTGAAAGTGAAGTCGCTGGATTGCTTAGCAGACTTCAAATGGACCCAGCTTGAGCAGCCTCCTTTTGTTATTTCATGTACTGTAAATAGCATGGGGAGATTATGGAGATAAAACAGGCTTCTGTTGAGGGTGAGTGCAGTGGAGTGAAAACAACTAGGAAGATGGAGGCAGAGACAAGGAAGTGAGGGAGGGAAGGAGGATAAAAAAGACAAAACGTGAAATGGTAATATCCATTTTTCTCAGGGTTGTGGTAGACTGTAAAGTGCTGTGTGCAAAGTAGTATCTTATCATTTCCAAACATAAAAGACTATCCTGCTTTGATTTTTTCTTGGTTTCTTTGATTCACCATGTCTGTATATAACTTGGAATGGTAAGAAACCGTACATTCTTTTCAGTTTCTCCATTTGAATTTGAAAGATAGCTCTACAGAAAAGTGATGTCACCATCTATTTTTTATAACTCTTTTCAAATTTTATTTCAGGTGCAACAATATCAGCTAACAATAGCTAGTGCTCCAATTTTATTTTTTTGCTATAAGTTAACAAATCATTCCTAAACTCAGTGTCTTAAACCAACAACTCATTATTATGTTCCACAGTTGTGTGAGTTGACTGAGCTCAGCTGGATGGATGTTCCTGGGGGTCTTTCATATGAATGGAGTCAATTAGTGGCTGCAGTTTGAAGCATCTCAACCTGTGACATCGCTGGTTGTCTGAGATGGTGCATTCACAGGCCTGCAGTTGAGCTCGTCTGGGGATGCTGACTAGACCACACATATGTGGCCTCTCCGTGCAGCTTGGACTTCTCACAGCCCCATAGCTGGCTTCCAGGAGTGAGTATTCCAATCCAGGAGTGAGTGTTCCAAGTGGCAGGAAATAGAAGGCACCCATTGCTTGAGGATGGAACCTGGAAACTAGCACAATGTTGCTTCTGTCATATTCTATTGGTCAGGCAGTGACAGAATCCACTTAGATTGAAAAGGAGGGGTAGAGACGCCACTTCTCAATGGGAGGAGAATCAAAGAATTTGTGTCCATCTTTATTCCATCAGCGTGCCTCTGGAGGACACTGTGTCTGGAATGTGATTTACTTATTTTCACACTACATCCCTTAACCAGAATACAGTAATCTGTTTGGTATCATCAGAGGCTTTCTTCTATCATCTGAATATCCAGATGCGTTAACTGTCATCTTGTGACATATGATTTTTAGTGATAGTAAGAATTAAAAGGCTAAGACAGGGCCAAAATAGATGTAGCTAGCTGACAAGGTTCCTCAGCCACACCAATGATACAACCAAGATGGTTATCAATGCTTGAGAGATATTTTTCTCTTGCTTTCCTATCCTGCCCCAGAGAAGTTCTCCTTTTTTATCAGTTCTAGCATAGATATTGAGTAATGCTCCAAATAAAGTAATGAAATCTTGTATATGCTTAGCAGCCAATAGAAAAAGAAACCATAAGTGATTATGGCAGCAGGAAATAGTTTTAAAATTAAAATGACAATGAAGTAGTTATTAAAATCCAGCTACTATGATTTGGGGAAAGATCCAGATTTCCCTTTCAATTAGGACCATTCAATACAGTATCTCAATGAATATCAATTGGCAGTAGTCAAATACACAGTTTTCCAAAGTGAGGGAAATGTGAGCTTGATTCTAATTCTCAGGAAAATTACAAAATGGAAAACAACTGAATGCATTTTTTTTTCCTGATGATGATGTTACATATGTCCATTGCAGAAAGTGTCAAAAATATCTAAAAGGTTACGCTGAAAACAAAAATCACTATAATCTTGCCATCCAAAGATAATAAATGTATTTTATTGTATTTGCTTCTAGGATTTCAAAATGTTTCTTCATTAGATATAAAAGCCTATAAAAAGATATATAGTTTTGTTTGTATTGTGCCTCATTGTTTATCTTTGAATTAAAATTAAATTGCAAGCATTTTCCTTTTTCATCAATTATTTAAAATTTTAAAACCGCAAGAAATAATTTATTATATACATTACCATGGTAAGTTATTCATTCCTGCAGTCTTTTCAATACTTTGTTATCATAAATAATGCAGTGATGATCATTTGTGTTCGGGAAACTATGATGATTTCTTATCTGCAGCAGCAAGTTTGACAGTTTTTTACTGAAGCCTTATGATGGGACTCGGTGAAACATGATGGAAAAACATGGGTTGAATAAAAGCTCTTAATGGTAGAGTCATGACTGGTTAAATAATACATTCTGAAACAGCTTATCAATGCATCTATAAGAAGGTCTCTTGAGGTCTTCCATGAAAAGTATCTTTCAGTGCCACTTTCAAATTTTGTGAGAACTTGGAAGAATGCATTGGCATCACAATAGTTAGTTATTTTATCCTTGTCCTCCTCCAGGTCCATTTTCCACCCTTCTCTGCTCTACTTTATGGCAGGGATGGGACTAATTCTTATAGAGGTCTTGTGTGTTTCCTGTCTCTCTTGGAACCCTGTCACAGCCATGAGAACAAATACAAGCCTCCCTAATGGCAGATCCAAATCCCGTGGAAGAGAGCTGAGTCGTTTCAGGGAAGCCATCCTAGACCAGTCATCTAGCCAACCACCAGCTGAAGGCAGATGTTTGAACAAGCCAAGTCATGGTCAGAATATTTGAGCTAAGATCACCATAATTGACCAGCTGAACCAGACTCATGAGAAATTTATTTTAAAGGGTGTTGTTTAAATTGACTGAGTTTGGGGGTGTTTGGTTGTTTTTTAATACAGCAAAAGCTGCATAATCCATATTAGCAAATAACACAAAATTGGACAGAATCGCTAGTACGTAGCTACTTTGGAATAGTGGACTATCAATAGTAATAAGAATTTGAAAGAGGTTCTGTATATAATTCTGACCAGCTGGCTGTACTTGATTAAAAAGTCACTCTCACTAAAAACTATTAGGTTGCTCCAAGACAAATAATGTCCAGATACAGGGATGTAATGTTTTCCACTATATTTTCAGCAGACTCTCTCTGAAAATGTTGGTTGTATTCTGGAGGGTGATCTCGAGAAGAATGATGAAAATGGATCTGGAAATCATGTCATATGGAACAAGTGCTATCAAACTAGTTGGTTCAACTCTTTACCCATCAGGTTGTGACAAGAAGAAAAAGTTTATGCCACAATGTAAAACAACTATATCAGTAAACATGCTTTTAAATTCACCTAGCTTTATTTTTTAATGGCACCCCACTCCAGTACTCCTGCCTGGAAAATCCCGTGGATGGAGGAGCCTGGTAGGCTGCAGTCCATGGGGTCGCTGAGAGTTGGACACAACTCAGTGACTTCCCTTTCACTTTTCACTTTCATGCACTGGAGAAGGAAATGGCAACCCACTCCAGTGTTCTTGCCTGGAGAATCCCAGGGACGGGGGAGCCTGGTGGGCTGCCGTCTATGGGGTCGCAGAGAGTTGGACACAACTGAAGCAACTTAGCAGCAGCAGCTTTATTTTTTCATAGAAAGAATTTTTCAATGAAAATAGCAATATGCTGATTTCGTTTTTCACTTCGGCAGAGCTGGGTCTTCTTGCAGTTTGCAGGCACTCTGTTGCAGCACGTGGGCTTCTCTAGTTGCAGCATATGCTGCAACTCATTGTCCCGTGACATGTAGGATCTTAGTTCCCTGACCAGGGATTGAACTCCTGTCCTCTGTATTGGCAGGCAGATTCTTAACCACTGGACCACAAGGGAAGTCCCAGTATGCTGATTTATATTCTGCTGCAGCTCTTTATGTTGATTTGGATCTATAACTTATAGTTCCCCAAGGGTAAGGAACAGCCATGGGTCAGTATTGGTCCACACACTGAATATCTCTGAAACAGAGGAATGGTTGAATAAACTCAAGTTGCCTTTCTCAGGGGGAAAAAAAAAAACCCTAAAAACTAAAAATAATCAAAACCGAATAATTGTGTCTTCAATGTGTTAAACTGTATAAGGAGTTGATTTACTTTATATATTTTCAGAAGGAAGAATGAAGGGACAAGGAAGGGAATAGATTTTAGCTCAATATAGAGAATATTTTAAGAATAATAAGCCACAAAGAGAAATACTGTCCTTATTCCTTATTAGAAATGTTCACAATAGGGTAAAGATGAGATTGAATTGGGAAAGTTAATGATGCTTTCAAATTTTATGATTTAAAGATTCTCTTTTCTCTAATTAAAATAATTCTTTTTTCTTTCTTCTCTCAAGTAATTCATTTCTGAATC
Source organism: Ovis canadensis (assembly GCF_042477335.2). Classification (NCBI taxonomy): domain Eukaryota; kingdom Metazoa; phylum Chordata; class Mammalia; order Artiodactyla; family Bovidae; genus Ovis; species Ovis canadensis. Next base: position 105,823,797 of record NC_091250.1, on the reverse strand, counting down.
CTTGCAGACCTCTGACCCTGTCATTCTGCTAAACAAAAGGAAGAAATAACTGAACAAATTTTAATTGTACTTAACAGTTGAATGATAACAAATGGGCACATAGGATACCTACTTCAGATATGTTAAATAAGTTGTCCACTGACACTGTTGTCTTGTAGAGACAAATGACTGGTAGTAAAGTTGTTCATTAATTTTACCTTAAAAGACACTGAAAAGAAATTTCTTAGACATGAGGTGTTTGGTTCCCCAAATAAACAAATGCAATATATTTAAATTAAATTATTATCATTTGATAAAGTGGCATATTAAAAACTATTTAAACATTTGGAAAAGACTTTCAGTCTAGTTCAGTTCAGTCACTCAGTTGTGTCTGATTCTTTGCAACCCCATGGACTGATTTTAGATATTAGTCCAAAAAAGACTTTAGATACTAGTAGAATGTGAAGTCAGAAAAATTTTTATTTGCTTTTTTGTTAAAGCTGAAAATGAACAGGAGTTTCAAGTGAATATTTCCTATGAGCTTTTTCTTTTTGATGTGATAGTTCCATAGAAACTTATCCTTAATTCTTATATAATTTGAAGACTCAAGCATTATATGTGAGAACCAAAACCATCCACAGCCACATAACTTACTCTATATATTGACATAACTTTATTATTTCATTATCTTTATCAATGCAACTTTATTACTCTAGGAAACTCTTGCTCAGAAAGATAAAAATTTTAAGCAATTTTATTGTCTCAGGAACACATCAAAAGACTTATTTTAATTAACATCAAACTGTTTGACATCTCAACAGATAGTATCAAAATTTTTGAGACTTGGAAATCCTTGCTTTAAATCCTCTCCTTGTTGTGTCTTCAACCCTAAACTTTTATATTATGATCTTTACCTAATCCTACTGAAAATCTCTTATTAAGAGACTTGCCTTAAAACAAACTTCAAGCTTAATCTCTTGCAACCCCATGGACTGTAGCCCACCAGGCTCCTCTATCCATGGGATTCTTGAGGCAAGCATTCTGGAATGGGTTGCCATTTCCATCTCCAGGGGATCTTCCCCATCCAAGAATCAAACCCACATCTCCTGCATTGCAGGCAGATTCTTTACTATCTGAGCCACCAGGGAAACCCCCAAAACAAACTTCAATATATCCTAAATATTCCAACTTTGCTTCTACACCCTAAGATGTTACTAAGGTAAAGTAGCTCACTGGGGCTGGTGTAGGGTGGGGGTGGGGGGGGGCAGCGATTTCTGACTTGTAGAATTTGGTGATTTCTTTGGTATAAGTAGTCCTATCATGGCTGACTTCAAGTTACCAAGGTGACATGACTGAACATGGAATTGGGAAGAGATGTTCAGAATCCTTCTCAGGCTAATAAGAGTTAGCTCCAGCACATCATTGCCTCTAAGGGATTGTCAAGTTGTGTTCTCCCATGTTTCTCTAACCTAACTTAGATTTGTCTTATTGATGGATTGTTTGGATGACATCTGGGGGAAACCAGTGTTCAACAGTACTGGGGATCTGTGAAAATCTAATCAAGAACTTCTCTTGGCCATGGTCCAGGAACTCAAGTTGGAACCATGGTTGCCTCTTTGGCCCTTTGAGCCTCTTCCTGGTACAGGGAGCTGTCGGCCTCTGTGACTGGGATGATGAGGTAAGTCTTGCATTGAGTTCCAACTCTGATTTCTTTTCTTTAAAAGTCCCCAAATGCTGAGTTTATTTTGTCTTCTTTAAATAAGAAACTCATTTTAGGAATCCTTTGATTATGCTGCCGCTAAGTCACTTCAGTCGTGTCCGACTCTGTGCAACCCCATAGATGGCAACCCACCAGGCTCCCCCGTCCTTGGGATTCTCCAGGCAAGAACACTGGAGTGGGTTACCATTTCCTTCTCCAATGCATGAAAGTGGAAAGTGAAAGTGAAGTCACTCAGTCGTGTCTGACTAGTAGTGACCCCATGGACTGCAGCCTACCAGGCTCCTCTGTCCATGGGATTTTCCAGGCAAGAGTACTGGAGTGGGGTGCCATTGCCTTCTCCATCCTTTGATTATATGTTCAGTTAAATAACTTTTATCTTTGGTGGAAGTCAGTGCTATTACTTACAACACAATTTGTCTCTATCGCTGTCATCTTTTGTTGTATATCTATAAAGGAAGAGTTCACAGGGAGGCAATGTGGGTAAGGTAGATAAATCCATTATTCAAACTGACCCTGAAGACTGAAAAATTTGGAAAGTGTCTTTTGAATTTTGGAAAATCCTATGGATAAGTTTTGCCTCAGCTCACTTGTTCCCTTGGCTAAGATGATAAAAAATCTGCCTGCAGTGCAGGAGACCTGGGTTCGATCCCTAGGTCAGGAATATCCTCTCAAGAAGGGAATGGCTACGCACTCCTGTGTTCTTGTCTGGAGAATTCCACAGACAGAGGAACCTGGCAGGCTTACAGCCCATTGGACCACAAAGGGTTGGATACAACTGAAGTGATTTAGCATTAGCACGGCATCCCAAATATCCAATGTTCTGCATTTTTTTTTTTAATGTTTCAGAGGGAGTATCTGAGGCATTTAGATTCTAAAATTGTCCCCTTAAAATATGTCTTCACCGAAGCAAACAAAAAGTGAAAAACTAAAAATGATCTCTTTTAGAGTCTTCCAAGTCTTGGTACAAATCAAATAGCTCTTATCTTATTATTTATCTTCCCCCAGCTTAACTTTATCCACTTCCTCTGACTTGTTCCTTTTACCTCCTAACTGGCTAGAAAAATCTCCAAAGTGCAATTACTTCATACAATTAACCACCCCTCCCCTCACCATCAGAAACAGGGAAAATTGCGTTGTTTTAAGGCCTAGTCTCATACTGAGCCAACAAGCCAAGTGATAAAATTTGCAGAGGAACTAGAAATAGTTTTAGGAGTCAATAATTCAGTACCCTCAAGTGTATATCAAATAGTACACATGTGTTCTGTTATTAAAGAGTTGGATGGAAAGATAGGATTCAAAGAACCCAATTTGCATAAGAAATCAGAAGAATTTAGAAAAGTTGTGTATATTAGACAAGGTCTTTTGGAAACTATCCCCTCCTATGAGCTTAGATTGAATGCTGATTCTGTCTTACAAACAAAGAAAGGAACCATCCACTGGAGAATTCAGACAAGTTCTTTAATACCTTTAGACAGTTCTCATAAGTAACTCCTGCTGTAGATGTAATGAGCTCTCTGCTAACTTTCTGCCAATACCTTTAAGCCTGAAATAGAAAGTTTAATACACTAGAAACATTTAGAATTTAAAATCTATAATTTAAAACATCCTAGAAAAACTAGAATGGAATAATAGACCCACTGATAGACATCCAGAACTTTACTGAGCGTTTTTAAAAGAACATGAGAACAAAGAATAAGACTCAGATAAAACAATTAGACACTCCCTATGAGGAAGAAGAGGAGGAGGAAAAGGAATCAAATGCCCAGTCTCTCATTTTATCCTTGAATATTCACAAGGAGAATTTTCTCATAATGTTAGAAGGCAACCTTTTGCTTGATCTGGGCACTACTTTATTAGTCTTAAACTTTGCTATTTAATTCAACATCTCCCTTGGAGTAAACAGACCACTCAGGTGGTGGGTGTTTAAGAATACTCAGACATTCCACATGTCCTGGCTGAGAGCAGAAGTGCAGTCTTGGCTCCTCAGTGACCCCACACTTGCTAATTTGATAGGGACAGATGTATGCTGAAAGTGGAATCATCAACAAATTAAGTGATTTCTTGATAGTCTCTTTCCTGAAAACTCTGAGGACTTCCTATTCATAATGAGGTCTCAACTAACTGGCATATTAACTTAGACTTACTGTGTCTAAATCAAGTTCAAATTGAAGAACTCAAAGAAATGCTAGAGTTTTTGTGGGTAACACTTCTATAATATTGGCGGCATTAATGGGACTCAACTTCTATCTAAACCTCTATCTAGTGAGAAAAGCACTTTTGTTGAGATGTTCTTAAGTTTTAGTGAGTTTCACCTGGGGAGCTTGTTAGACTGCCTGTGTCCTGAGTCAGCAGGCCAGATATGGCCCAGGACTCTGCATTTTAACACTTCTTCAGGTGACTCTGATACATAATATTCTCTTTAAGCACAAGCTAAAGACAGACCAAAACTAATAGAAAATGGACTGGTTCTTAAAACTCCTGTCCTTCTAGGTAAAAACACCAATGGGTTGAGGATATAGAATCATTCAGAGTCTTAGATCCATAAATAGAATATTCATTCCCCAGTTCCCTGTAGTAGCAACCTCAAATTCTGTTTTATCCTTGTGTCTCCTGAGACAATATGTTCTAGTTTAGATCTGTATTTTGTTTCCTGTAGTGTCCTTTCTGTAGTGTTTAATCATAATTGACTATTATGATTTCTTTTAGATCATAATAATCAATAGTTATTGGCCTTCTTCTGGAAATATCAAAAATATACATATCTGGGCTATTGTTATACCCAGGAGTTTACTAAGTCATCCTAATACTTTTATAAAATCCTCTATCGGGACCTAAACAATCTGAAATTTTCCTGTAATTATATTCTTATCATTCAAAGGAAGACTTGCAGAAGAACATATATTTTAGAAGATGTGACTCAGAAACTGAATTTTAAGTTTCTAAAAATTCAGAATACTTTTAGGCTATGTTGGCCTATCAGCAGATGTATTCCTCAAGTAAATAGGTAATAAGAAACATTATAAGTACAATAAAATAGCTGTTAGATTTTATATAAATATTTGTTATTGCAAACTCCCTCCTTTATATTTAGCAATTTTCAAAACTCTTATATCAGTTCTTTAAATTCCTAATAAAACATATCAACTCTATATTCTAGGAAATTCAGTAACATGAAATTTCATTGTTGCACACTAATAATATCATCAGTAAAAATTTCTAGCATGCAAAAACAATCTTGAGAAAGAACAGAGCTGGAAGAATCACCCTACCTAATTTCAGGCTATACTAGAAAGTTACAGTAATCAAAACACCCTGGTATTGATACAAAAACAGACATGTAGAGCAACGAACTGATTAGAGAGCCAAGAAATAAACCCATGCACTTATGGTCTATTAATCTATGGCAAAGAAAGCAAGAATCTATAATGGAGAAAAGACAGTCTCTTCAATAAATGGTGCTGGTAAGACTGGACAGCTTGGAAAAAGTCAGTTTTCATTCCAATCCCAAAGAAAGGCAATGACAAAGAATGCTCAAACTACCACACAATTGCACTCATCTCACACGCTAGTAAATTCATGCTCAAAATTCTCCAAGCCAGGCTTCAGCAATATGTGAACCATGAACTTTCAGATGTTCAAGATGGTTTTAGAAAAGGCAGAGGAACCAGAGATCAAATTGCTAACATCCGCTGGATCATCGAAAAAGCAAGAGAGTTACAGAAAAACATCTATTTCTGCTTTATTGACTATGCTAAAGCCTTTGACTGTATGGATCACAATAAACTGTGGAAAATTCTGAAAGAGATGGGAATACCAGACCACCTGACCTGCCTCTTGAGAAACCTATATGTAAGTCAGGAAGCAACAGTTAGAACTGGACACAGAACAACAGACTGGTTCCAAATAGGAAAAGGGGTACATCAAGGCTGTATATTGTCACTCTGCTTATTTAACTTCTATGCAGAGTACATCATGAGAAACGCTGGGCTGGAAGAAGCACAAGCTGGAATCAAGATTGCCGGGAGAAATATCAATAATCGCAGATATGCAGAAGACACCACCCTTAATGGCAGAAAGTGAAGAGGAACTAAAAAGCCTCTTGATGAGAGTGAAAGAGGAGAATGAAAAAATTGGCTTAAAGCTCAACATTCAGAAAACTAAGATCATGGCATCTGGTTCCATCACTTCATGGGAAATAGATGGGAAAACAGTGGAAACAGTGTCAGACTTTATTTTTCTGGGCTCCAAAATCACTGCAGATGGTGATTGCAGCCATGAAATTAAAAGACACTTACTCCTTGGAAGAAAAGTTATGACCAACCTAGATAGCATATTCAAAAGCAGAGACATTTTTTGCCAACAAAGGTCCGTCTATTCAAGGCTATGGTTTTTCCTGTGGTCATGTATGGATGTGAGAGTTGGAATGTGAAGAAAGCTGAGTGCCGAAGAATTGATGCTTTTGAACTGTGGTGTTGGAGAAGACTCTTGAGAGTCCCTTGGACTGCAAGGAGATCCAACCAGTCCATTCTGAAGGAGGTCAGCCCCAGGTGTTCTCTGGAAAGAATGATGCTAAAGCTGAAACTCCAGTACTTTGGCCACCTCATGCGAAGAGTTGACTCACTGGAAAAGACTCTGATGCTGGAGGGATTGGGGGCAGGAGAAGGGGATGACAGAGGATGAGATGGTTGGATGGCATCACTGACTCGATGGATGTGAGTTTGAGTGAACTCCGGGAGATGGTGATGGACAGGGAGGCCTGGCGTGCTGCGATTCACGGGGTCGCAAAGAGTCAGACACGACTGAGCGACTGAACTGAACTGAACTGAACTGAACACATAAGAGAATGAAGTCAGAACATTCTCTAACACCATGTATAACAATAAACTCAAAATGAATGAAAGACTTCAGTAAAAACAACAACAACAACAACTTATTAAAGACCTAAATTTAAGACCAAAATCCATAAAACTCCTAGAGGAAAACGTAGGCAGAACACTCTGACATAAATTGTAGTAATATTTTTTGGATCTGTCTTCTAAAGCAAAGCAAATAAAAGCATAAATAAACAAAAGGGGCCTAATTAAACCCAAAATATTTTGCACAGTAAAGGAAACCATTGACAAAAAAACACCAGCCTACCCAATGGAAGAAAATATTTGCAAATGATATGACTGATAAGGAGTTAATATTGAACATACATTAAAGAGCCCATATTAATACATATCAATACAGCTTAACATAAAAAAAAAAACAATTAAAAGGTGGGCAGAAAACCTGAATATACATTTTTCCAAAGGGACATGAAGATAGTAGCCAATAGGCACATGAAAAGATGCTCAACATCACTAAACCTTAACGGAATGCAAATCGTAACTACAGTGAGATATCACTTCACACCTGTCAGAATGGCTATCATAAAATGAACACAGATAACAAATTGTTGGCAAGGATGTGTAGAAAAGGGAATTTTGTACATTGTTTGTGGGAATGTAACTGATGTAGCCACTGGGGAAACAGAATGGAAGTTTTTCAAAAAATTAAAAATAGAACCAGCAATTACACTCCTAGGTATATGTCTGAAAAAAAAAACAGTAATTTGAAAGGATAACACACTCCAATGTTTATACCAAAATTATTTACAATTGTCCAGATACAGAAGCAACATAAGTGTCTATCAACAGGTGAATGGATAAAGAAGATGTGATATATACACATTCACACACACACACACACACACACACACACACACACACACACACACACAGAGGAATAATACTCAGCCATAAAAAAAAGAATGAAATTTTGTCATCTGTAGTAATATGGATGGATTTGGAGGGTATTATGCTAAGTGAGATACTTCAAAAGAGTAAGACAAATACTGTATGATACTGCATTTATGTGCGAAATTTAAAAAATACAACAAACTTGTGAATACAGCAAAAAGAAAGCAGAAATAAATATAGAGAACAAACTAGTGGTTAACAGTGAGGAGAAGGAAGAGGGAGGGACAAGATAGGGGTAGGAGAGTAAGAGATACACACTGTGATGTAGAAAATAAGCTACAGGGATATATTGTACAGCACAGAGAAAATAACCAATATTTTATAATAACAATAAATGGGGTGTAACCTTTAAAAATAAATTAATTTTTTAAAAATTCTAACTTATAAATAAAATTACATACTAAAGCCTGAGATAGGTTTATGGAGGTAGGCTTATGATTTTTTTTTTTACCACAAGCGAATTAATCCATCTATGAAGTTATTTCTGACACAAACAAAAGGTCTTTATGAATGCAAATTTCGAAAATAATTGGGATAATTATTTTAGAGTGAACTATTCTCATCAGTGGAGAAGGCAATGGCAACCCACTCCAGTACTCTTGCCTGGAAAATCCCATGGACAGAGGAGCCTGGTGGGCTGCAGTCCATAGCGTTGCTAGGAGTCGGACACGACTGAGCGACTTCACTTTCACTTTTCACTTTCATGCATTGGAGAAGGAAATGGCAACCCACTCCAGTGTTCTTGCCTGGAGAATCCCAAGGAGGGGGGAGCCTGGTGGGCTGCCGTCTATGGGGTTGCACTGAGTTGAACACGACTGAAGCGATGTGGCAGCAGCAACAGCATTCTCATCAGAAAATTTAGTAAGATTTTGATTCATCTAAGATTTCTCTGTTGTTGTGGGTGAAATCTCTTTTATTGATAAGCAGACTAACCAATGGATGGTTTACACAGAATCACACTATTTCAAAGGTTATAAGTTTATTAGGCTATTTCAAATCTGTTATTTTTTGGTCCCTTATATGACAAATATGAAATAAACAACCAATGCTGTTTTAGCAAAATATACTGGATAAATATAGCACTTAGAAAAACAACAGCATTATTTAAAGTATAAACAGGACATAATTCTACACCCTAGGAACGGTTTACTTTTTTTCTTTTTTTTTCTTTTTATTTTTTTTTAAATTTTAAAATCTTTAATTCTTACATGCGTTCCCAAACATGACCCCCCCTCCCACCTCCCTCCCCACAACATCTCTCTGGGTCATCCCCATGCACCAGCCCCAAGCATGCTGCACCCTACGTCAGACATGAACTGGCGATTCAATTCTTACATGATAGTATACATGTTAGAATTCCCATTCTCCCAAATCATCTCACCCTCTCCCTCTCCCTCTGAGTCCAAAAGTCCGTTATACACATCTGTGTCTTTTTTCCTGTCTTGCATATAGGGTCGTCATTGCCATCTTCCTAAATTCCATATATATGTGTTAGTATACTGTATTGGTGTTTTTCTTTCTGGCTTACTTCACTCTGTATAATTGGCTCCAGTTTCATCCATCTCATCAGAACTGATTCAAATGAATTCTTTTTAACGGCTGAGTAATACTCCATTGTGTATATGTACCACAGCTTTCTTATCCATTCATCTGCTGATGGACATCTAGGTGATCCCACTTCTGGGCATACACACCGAGGAAACCAGAATTGAAAGAGACACATGTACCCCAATGTTCATCGCAGCACTGTTTATAATAGCCAGGACATGGAAACAACGGTTTACTTTTATATGAAGGTAAAACCAACACTCCTTGAGTAAGTAGAGGCCATATCCTTAGAACCCCAACTAGGTATTTTCACATGATTTCACATGGTTATTTGACAATCTCAGAATTTAGTTCACAAGAATTTTTTTTAAAGTAATTTTTTTCCCTATGACTCCTCCTATCACAGTCATCTTTCTTTATGAAATGGCTCAGTCAAGGCATCCTGATAAAAAGAAGCACCATATTTACACATCAATTTAATTAGTAGAGTTCAAAGGGCTGTGCGAACATTATCTAATTAAACTTTACAACAATTCAGTGAAGCAAGAGAAGGTTACCCATTATCCTCATTCACAGAAGAGAGATTTTGAGGTGCTGAGAGGCTAATTGATTTCTTGGTTTCACAATGATGAGTCAGAGGTGAGACTGGGAACAAAACCAGAATTCTTATTCAAATATAAAAGTAACACCGTGGAAATGCTTATTCAGATGCATCACTCCTTCAGCTGGAAGTTGTCCTACTACATAAATAACAAGAGCAATTACAATGGAATTTGTGTGAATGTATATGTTTCTGTCTAGATGAGAAAAAACCATGTTCAACAGTACTTGTTTTGGAGACAGTAGTATGATGACTAAATGCATCCTAGCTAAATACAGACTATATTAGTAGTGAGAGTACTTCAGTGTCTTCCCCAAAGAGTCCTTCTATTACTTCTAGGAATCCCCAAGAAGTGGGTTATAAGCCAGTGAATCAGTGACAATGACCAGAGAACATGTCCTCTTTTTTCTCTTTTTCCCTGGCTTCCTATCTGGCTATTTTGATACCTGTTTGACTATGATGCCTGTCAGGAGAGTAATGTTTGTACCTAGGGCAATCTCTGGATACTTCTAAAGCTTCTAATCCTTGGGGTGCTAGACCAGCCTTGAATTCCTTACAGAGCTGAGGACCAGTAGGATTCTGCTCTGTGCCATACTTGATTCTCTAGGGATATGGAATCCCTTTGTTTTCAGAAACTCATAGAATTGCTCATGAGTAGTTACATGAGCAATTTTGTTCTTGTTGTTGTTCAGTTGCTCAGTCATGTCTGACTCTGCGACCATATGGACTACAGCATGCCAGGCTTCCCTGTCCTTCACGGTCTTCTGGAGCTTGCTCAAACTCATGTCTTGAGTTGGTGATGATATCCAACTATCTGGTCCTCTGTCATCCCCTTCCCTCCTGCCTTCAGTCTTTCCCAGAATGATGGTCTTTTCTAAGACCTGATCATTGATACCAGCTTTTACCTTGAACCTTTTTGCTGCAAAGTCCAGTGGACCTCTTGGGGGGTGAGATACATGCTTCTCTTTTCTTTCTCGCATTAGCAAAACCATGTTCCTTTCAAATAGACACTGGTGCATTGGAGGCATGGGTGGAGGTTGGAGGACAATTGCGACAACAGGTTGTTCACTCAGTCGTGTCTGCTTGTGACTCCATGAACTGCAGCACACCAGGTCTCCCTGTCCATCATCACCTCCTGGAATTTACTCAAACTCAGGTCCTTTAAGTCAGTGTATCCCACCATCTTATCCTCTGTTGTTCCCTTCTCCTCCTGCCCTTAATCTCTCCCAGCATCAGTCTTTACCAATGAGTTAGCACATTAGGTAGCCAAAGTACTGGAGCTTCAACTTCAGCATCAATCCTTCCAATGAAGATTCAGGGTTGATTTTCTTGAGGATTGACTGGTTTGATCTCCTTGCAGTCCAAGGAACTCTCAAGAGTCTTTTCCACCACCACAGTGTGAAAGCATCAATTCAAAGGGTCTACACTGCCAATCTCCATGGGGTCTACAGAGCATACAAATGGAATAAGATTCAAACACTTCTTCGTCCTTTCTTTACAGGAAAAATGTTTACCAAGCTCACATGTAAAATGATCAAAGCAAGGACAGATGCACTCACTGAAAAAAAAAAAAAAGGTAGGATTGGGGGAGCACCAGCTCCTTAGGTTCCCAAGAGTTCACTTTGAAAGCCAGTGAGTTTAGTTCCTTTTGCTTAAAAACATAGCTCCCAAAAGCCAGATAGTCTAAGTAATGTATATAAATGAGGCTGATATTTTGGAAACACAAATTATTTTTTTCATAATTCTGTTATTTCATTTGTACACAGTCTTAGACCTTCCCTTCTTCCATCTTGTTGCTTGTTGGTCTTGGCCTATTGATAACAACGCTGTGGCTGAACCTGCTCTTTTGGTTCTTAGGATTGTAAGATGCCATCAGCAATAACGTTTAAATTAAGAAATTTTAAAAAAGGCTTATTGACACAGGAGCTGGAAATTACATGACACACTTGGGGCACATAGTCAGTGAGGTCACAGGTAAAGTGAAAGAGAGTGAGAGAGCATGTAACTGGGGCTCTGCTTTTAACTGGGGCTCCGGGTAGTGGGGGATAGGATTTCAAAGGCTAGCTCTTGTTTGTGAATTTAAAACAAAAATGGGAGTTAACAGCACAGGAAGAGAGAATACATGCAGCTCAAATCATCAGTTAGCAAAATCAAAACAGAGTAGTCTGGAGGAGATGGGTAGCCTAGGCCATTATCTACTGGCTGGCAATGTGTTTATCCAGTGGCAATTTGGAATAGTTTCATAGGAATAGTACAACATTATGTGTTGTTGTTGTTGTTTAGTCACTGAGTCATTGAAGACCACAAATCGCAATTCCTTGATCCTGAATAAATCCATTTTTGCTGGAGAAATAACTGTCAGTCTCTTTGTTTTAGGTCAACATGACTTTGTGGTTCCTTTATTTAAGAAGTGGAGTCTTTTTTCCATGCTTTGAATCTGAGCCTGGCCATAGAAATCTGATCAATAGAATAAAGGGAAAATGACAGAGCACCAGGAAAAAATCAAATAAATAGTTGTTTTCTGTGTTTTATCCTTAAATGAATGGGGATAATTCTAGTATTTCAAAATTGAGGATTTTTTTCTCTATTTATTTTCGACTGATAACATTCATTAGATTAAGAAAATTTTCTTCATTCCTAGCTCGGAATGATTGTTTTAAAAACTTGTTTCTTTGCTGCTGTTTTATTAAATCACAAATAAGTGTTGACTATTATAAATACTTTTTCTACATTTTTTTAGGTTATAAGAGTAATGGTGCATGTGTGCTAAGTTGCTTCAGTCCTGTCTGACTTTTTGCAACTCTATGGACTGTAGCTCACCAGGCTCCTCTGTTCATAGGATTCTCCAAGCAAGAATACTGGAGTGGGTTGCCATGCCCTCCTCCAGGGATCTTCCTGACTCAGGAATCGAACCTGTGTTGCTTATGCCTCCTGCATTGGCAGGCATTCTTTACCACTAGTGGCACCTGGAAAGCTGGGTAGTAATATAGTTTAAAGAATTCAATTTTTTTAATGGTAATATAGTTTTAAAGAATCCGAATTCTTGTCATATTCTTTTAATACCATTGTAAACTTACTAATATTCATAAGTAAAACTAGACAAAGTTTTTTTTTAATTCCCCTGTCACCTTTGTCCTGTTTTGATATCAGTATTATGCGTGCATGCTTAATCTCTCAGTTGCGTCCGACTCTTTGTGACCACAGGGACTGCAGCCCACCAGGTTTCTCTGTCCATGGGGATTCTCCAGGCAAGAATACTGGCGAGGGTTGCCATGCCCTCCTCCAGGGATCTTCCCAAACCAGGGATCGTCCCAACCCAGGGATCAAACCAGGGTCTCCTGCATTGCAGGTGGATTCTTTACGAACTGAGCTACCAGGGAAGCCCCATCAGTGATCTTATAAATTAAAATGGGTAATGTTTCTTCTCTCTCTTTGTCCCCTTCCCCCACCTTCTCCACCTCCTCTTCCTCTCTTCTTTTTCCATACTAAGTTTATATAAGACATAACTATTTATTCTTTAAAGAATTAAAAGTTCTTTCTGAAGTTATCCCCAGCCCATCTAGTACTTATTATTTTAATATGAAGAACTGTTTAGCAATTCAATTTATTTTATACTTAGTAGCTTAATCCGTACTCTTGCCTGGAAAATCCCATGGATGGAGGAGCCTGGTAGGCTGCACTCCATGGGGTCACGAAGAGTCGGACACGACTGAGCGACTTCACTTTCACTTTTCACTTTCATGCATTGGAAAAGGAAATGACAACCCACTCCAGTGTTCTTGCCTGGAGAATCTCAGCGATGGTGGAGCCTGGTGGGCTGCCCATCTATGGGGCACAGAGTCGGACACAACTGAAGTGACTTAGCAGCAGCAGCAGCTTAATCAGATTTTCTCTGTCTTGGGACAATTTTGGTCATTCCTCATCTCTCCTCCCCAGTTTTTTAAATTTTATTTTATTTTACTTATTTATTTATTTCTGGTAATGCCACACAGCTAGGAGGATCTTAGTTCCCCAACCAGGGATCAAACCTGTGCCCACAGTAGTGAAAGCACTGAATCTTAACCACTGAATCCCCAGGGATTCCATTCTCTGGTTTTAACATGTTATCCAGGTTTTAAGTATCAATCTTGGTTTTAAAATTTAATGGCATAAGACTATATAATTTTAAAATGTCCCACTGTCTCAGTTATATTTCCTGATTTTACTTTTTGTGCCATCTCTCTTTTTCCTTTCCCTAATTTTGATCCTAATAGCTACTTTACATACATCTATGAAAATTTTTGTGTATTCTAATACAGATTATAAATTTATCCTATTGAAAATATGAGCTCTATCAAATGATTCATACCATTAATTGACATATTCCAAATTTTAATTATAGAATTTAAAGATTAGGTGTGCATACAGCTTGAGATATTTCATATTTAATTTTTCTTACATAAAGCTATATTTCAATAAAATATGGTTTATAATAAATGCATGTAAGTACAGTAAAACCTGCAGTTTTGTTATTCCACTCATTGAATACTTATATTTGAAATTTCCAATTGCTTATGAATAAAATGCAAACAAAATTGAGATGATTCATCTTCAGAATTTTAACTCCACTCTAGTACACTTAGTTTTCTGACTAAAAAATTAAAATTTCAAAATTTCTATAATATCTATGATGAGCAAATAGAAATACATAGATAGCTGTACATATGTATATGCATATTTTTTAAACTTGTAAATTTTGACAACCACTGCTCTGCTTCAATGGGCAGAACATCTCATCTCATTTGGAAGAAATTCTGAATTATGTATGCACCACAATTAACCCCAAGGAATTTCTGTGCATAGCATTTTTTTCTTAGATGCTTTAATGATGTACAATTCACCCATTTAAATTCTACAATTCAGTGGTTTTTAGTATTCATCACCAGTCACAAAATTGTGTGTTTCTCACCACAATCAATTTTTGATTTTCATCATCCTTTTATCCATTAGCAGTCCCTCCCCAATTCTCCCTGCCTCCCCAGTCCCAGTTAATTATTAATATACTTCTATCTCTATGGATTTGTCTATTCAGGTTATTTTATATAAAGGGAATCATACTATGGTGTTGTATTTGTGTACTAGTTTTGTGTGGGGTTGTGTATTCATTTTCTTGGGGTATATATCTAGGAGTGGAATTATGGAGTCATATGGAAACTCCATATTTAACATTGTGAACAGCCAGATAATTTCCTAAACCATTTTATACTTAAATAAGGAATATATATAGATTCCAATTTTTACTTTCTTTTCAACACTTGATATTATCTGAAATTTTGATAGTGACCTTGGTGGGTATGAAGTGTTATCTCATTTGGTTTTGGTTAGCACTTCCCTAATGATAATGATAGTCATCACCTTTTCATGTGATTTTATTATTTATTTAACTTCTTGGAAGCATCTCTGTTCAAATCATTTGTCCATGTTTGAATTAGCTTATTTGTTTTTTCATTGATGAACTGTAAGAGTTCTTTGTTTATTTTGGGTATAAATATTATCAGATATTTGATTTGCAAATATTTTCTCACATTCTTTGGGTTGTCTTTTTATTATCTTGATGATAACCTTTGAGGAATAAAGTTTTTAAAATTTTTTTATGAAATTCAATTTATCTTTTTTTCTTTTGTTGATTGTGTTTTGGTGTAATAGTTAACTAGTAACTAGTCCAAAGTTATGAAGATTTACTGCAATATTTTCTTCAAAGAGTTTTATAACTTTAGCTCTTATGTTTGGTCTCTGATCCATCTTGACTTAATTTTATGTATAGTATGAGAAAGCAGTCCAACTCCATTCTTTTGCCTATGTGGATATCCAGTTGTTCTAGAACTACTGGTTTAAAAGTCTTAAACCATGGAGATTGCCAATATCCCTTACGTATTCTACAGATTCAGAGAAATTGTCAAAATTCCAACAGACTTTTTTCAGAAGTTGACAACTTAATCCTAAAAATCATATGGAAAATTATGAAGCATGAGATGAATAGGGGACCTTTTTCTTTGTATTTATGTGATCTTTCAGTTCAGTTCACTTGCTCAGTCGTGTCCGACTCTTTGTGACCCCATGGACTGCAGCACGCCAGGCCTCCCTGTCCATCACCAACTCTTGGAATTTACTCAAACTCATGTCCATTGAGTTGGTGATGCCATCCAACCATCTCATCCTCTGACGTCCCCTTCTCCTCTTGCCTTCTATCTTTCCCAGCATCAGGGTCTTTTCAAATGAGTCAGGTCTTTGCATTAGGTGGCCAAAGTATTGCAGTTTCAGCTTGAACATCAGTCTTTCCAATGAATATTCAGGACTGATTTCCTTCAGGATGGACTGGTTGGATCTCCTTGCAGTCCAAGGGACTCTCAAGAGTCTTCTCCAACACCACAGTTTAAAAGCATCAGTTCTTTGGCGTTCAGCTTTCTTTATAGCCCAACTCTCACATTCATACATGACTACTGGAAAAACCATAGCCTTGACTAGATGGACCTTTGTTGGCAAAATGATGTCTCTGCTTCTTAATGTGATCTTTAATTCTCTTCAAAAATGTTTTGTTACTTTTCAGGGTAGGATATTTTCCATTCTTTTTGTTAAGTTTATTCCTGAGTGCTTATTCTTTCTGCAATTGTTTCTTAGTTTTGTTTTCAGTTTATTCATCACTGGTGTATAAAAATACAATTGATTTTTATATATTGGTCTTGTATCCTGAATCTCTATTAAACTCATTTATTGGTTCTAATAATTTTTAGTGGATTATTTAGGATTTTATGTATGCAAGATCGTGTCATCTGCAAAAAGAGATAATTTTACTTCCTCCTTTCCAACATGAATGTTTTTTATTACTTCTTCTTGAACTTGCTGGAACCTCCAGTACAATATAGAATAAAAGTGGTAAGAATTGTCATCTTTGTCTTATTCTTGGTTTTAGGGGGAAGATATTCAGTCTTTCCCCAATAGGTATGATTTAAGCATGGAATTTTTTAAAATGCCTATTATCAAATTGAGAAACTTTCTTCTATTCTTAGTTTGTTGTGGGTGTTCGTCACTCAGTTGTGACAAATTTTTTGTGACCCTATGGACTATAGCCCACCAGGCCCTCTGGCCATGGAATTCTCCAGGCAAAACTTCTGGAGTGGGTTGCTATTTGCTTCTCCAGGGGATCTTCCTGACCCAGGGATCAAACCTGGGTCTCAGGCATTGCAGGTAGATTCTTTACCATTTGAGCTATAAGGGTGTCTTTATCTTGGAAGAATGTTGCATTTTGTTGAATGCTTCTTCTGTGTCTAATGAAATGATCACAAAGCTTTTTTCCTTTATTCTGTTGATGGTGTGCATTACATTAATTGATTTTGTATGTTAAAGTAAAACATATTGCTAGTGTAAACCCCATTTAGGGACTTCCCTGGTGGCTCAGATGGTAAAGCATCTGTCTACAGCGCGGGAGACCCAGGTTCGATCCCTGGGTCAGGAAGATCCCCTGGAGAAGGAAATGGCAATCCACTCCAGTACTATTGCCTGGAAAATCCCATGGACAGAGGAGCCTGGCAGGCTACAGTCCATGGGGTTGCAAAGAGTCGGACACGACTGAGCGACTTCACTTCACTTCAAACCCCATTTGGTCATGATATGTTACCCTCTTTATTCATAGCTGTATTCAGCTTGCTAGTATTTCATTGAGGATTATTGGATCTATATAAGGAATATCAGTCTGTACTTTTTTGTGATGTTTCTGTTTCAGTATCAGAATAATATTGGATTCATAGGAAATATCCCCATGTTGTCTATATTTGAAAGTTTCAGAGGAAGTGACATTAATTTGCCTCTAAATATTTAGTAGAATTCATTAGTGAAGTCATTCGGACTTGGGCTTTTCTTTGTGGGAGGAAGTTTTTAAACTACTTATTCAATCTCCTAAACTGTTAAATGTCTACTCAGATTTTCAGTTTCTCCTTGTGTTAGCTCTGGTTGTCTGTGTCTTTCTAGGAATTCATCCATTATAGTTTTCCATCGTATTCCCTTAGAATTTCTTTTTGTTTCTCTAAGGTTGTTAATGATGTCTTCCCTTTCATTCTTGATTTTAGCAATTTGACACTTTTCTTTTTTTTTTCCCCTCCTGGTCAACCTAGGTAAAGTTTTGACAATTTTTGTTAATCTTTTCAGAAAAACAAATTTTAATGTTGTTTACAATCTCCATTGTTTTGTATTCTCTATAACTTTTATATGCTTATTCTATTCTACAGAGACTTCTCTTTCTTGTTTTCTAGAATAACTATGTTTATTAATTTTAAAAATGTTTTGCCATATTGTCAAATAATAGGAAAAAACCTTTTTTTTCCCACTATGCACTTAAGAGAAAGGCTGGTTCAGTTCCAATTGGTCAACATTCCAGTTCAGATGTATCCTGAATACTGAGACTTGGTTTCTCCATTGAAAATGTCAAAAACAACTAGTTTTATATTATATTCAATTCTTGGAAAAGCTATGGCTGGATGTACCCAATGATTTGGAGGGATGGGCATGACAGAAGTACCAGTGGGGAGGAAAGATCTTCTAAATGTTGTCACATATTATTTTACAGTATTACAAATCCTATTCATTAATATCATCATTGCTCTCATGAGAAAAAAAATTACGTTTTTGGAAACTGTCAAGCTTACAGAGAGGACAATGCTTTTGCAAAATTATCTTTGCTTGAAATCAAGCTATAACCTAGTTCAGATGGCTAGTACAAGTTCACCACAATTCACTCCAGTGCCTTTTGTACCCACCACCAGTCTTTACTCTCCTATCTTCCTTTCCGCTAACAACAGCAGACCAGTGGGCACTCAGATCCATTTCCATCAAGACCAATAGAAAGATCTATCTTTATAACCAAGTAAAGACCTCCCCACTCCATCCACCTGTCTGATCTAAGGGTTGTGTCACTTTGGAAAGACTGTGATGATGAATACAATGAATGATCTCACTCTTCACTTGAGACCCCACCCCCCACAAATAGAGAGTGGCACAACCTTAACATATAATCATCATGTAACAACAGTTGGGACAGATAGTAACAAGAAGATTGCTCTGTCATACCTGTCAACAAACTGAATGGTGTTATTTCTAACCTGGTCTTCCATAAAGTATAACAACAGTGTTAGTAAATGATGTTTGGGCCAAACCTTACAGAGTCCACTACCATAAATGGGGTCAGTGTACAAGCCAAAGTGAGGAAAGAATGGGCACCTTGTAAGAATGAAAAAAAAAAAAAAAGCTCTCTGTTCTCTTAGGGATTTAATGGGTGGGTCTGTTACCTTGCCTACAAGCTTTGTTTTGGGAGAATAACTAGCTGATTATAACATCCTCTGTGATGCAAGTACCAAACAAAATTAAGGACAACACATTCACATTCATTTGGAAACACTAAACACATCCAGAGCATGGAACTCTGAAGAGGCTTGATATGAAAGCAGGGAAATCAAGGGAATAATTTTTTGAGGTTAAAAAAAAACTTATTAAAAACAAACAAATAAAACTACATAATAAAAATAAGTACCCTCAAAAAATCCGACACTCATTTTAAAAAATGAACAAAATCCACACAAATGGATTAGAGAAAGCTTCAAAATTTCTTGACGGTATTTTATCCTACCATAAACCCCCTTCCCATGTAGCCCAGCAGGAGTGTGGTGAGATGCTAGGCTGACGTTCAGGAGAGTAAGGGAAGCACACAGAGCCCCTGTCCTCAGGGAACTCAAATGCACTGTGTGGAAGATGACTTCTAAACCTGAGATGCACAGTAATAAGAATATACCAGATATACATGAAGTGCCTAGTTAAAATTATAAAAGAAAACTGTGACAGTCTTTCTTGCCTAATATTACTAAATCCAGCATATGTCAAATAGCCACTTCCTCTGTGAGGCTTTCTGTGACTACACCAATCTTAGTACCAACCACGTCTCCTTCCACAGATGTACTCACAGCTCCTGCACTTTCTCACACAGTTCACAATTTTGCCATTACATTTGCATGTTACATGTTTGTTTAGAGTAGATTATAAGCTCCATGAGGGAGAAACTAACCAGCATGTGACACAGCGTCTGGCACTAACATGTATGAACTCAATACATATGTCAAGCAAATGAAGGGAGAAAGGATGAATGCAGCTAGACTAGCTTCAGGCATCAGTCCTTGGAAAGTGGCATGCTAATTAAATGAGGAGAAAGGCAAAAGGAATCCCAAAGGAAAACAGGAAAGTCACCAAGGCTTTTGTTCTGTGTACTTTAACTTGGTGAAAAGGAGTTAGATTCTTGTTGAAAACTTAATCTGAGGAAGTTAAGTGAGTAAGTTCAGTAAGCGCCTACTAGACCTCTTGAAGTAACAGATAAATCCTCAGAATTCTGACCAATAAACTCAGAGTATTTTGTGAGATGTTTCTTCTTGGTAGTGAGGCAGAAAGAACTTCCAAAAGGAAAGAGAACATTATTGGAGTAGTTTCTTTCATTTGGGTCTTCTAATTGGCTTGGCTGGCACTGCAGGGCTATGAATATTCTTTTGACATGAGGAAGTTCTTTTCTGCCTCACTACCAGGAAGAAGGAAACATCTCACAAAATACTCTGGGTTTACTAGTCAGAATTCTGAGGATTTATCTGTTACTTTAAGATGTTTAGTAGACACCCCGAATATTCATTGGAAGGACTGATGCTGATGCTGAAGCTCCAATACTTTGGCCACCTGATGTGAAGAGCCAACTCATTGGGAAAGACCCTGATGCTGGGAAAGATTGAAGGAAACAGTAGAGGATGGCAGAAGATGAGATGGTTAGATAGCATCACCGACTCAATGGACATGAATCTGAGCAAACTGGGAGATAGTGAAGGATGGGGAAGCCTGATGTGCTGCAGTCCACAGGGTTGCAAAGTGTTGGACACGACTTAGTGACTGACAACAACAACAAGCTTTAGTGATGTTAAGTTACTGTAAGTGACCTTATTCCTATGTAACTAAAATGTCTTTATAAGTTGCTTCAAACTTTTTTTAAAAGTCAAGGTATAATTAAATTTCTTTAAATAAATGTCATTGTTAATCCCCTTTTGACAATTTTAGCAATTCAATTTATTTTGTGTATATCCCTAGTTATTTTTTTTAGGGTAAAAAACAAGTATGACTTACAGGACCACATATAAATAAACCAAGATTGTCTCAATTTTACCTGTGTAGCTACTATTATTATGTGGCTATAATCTCCAGCTGATTCTAGGAAAGCAATGGCATAATTAGTGAGGCACTGTTTTTCGTCTCTTTGGTCAGGGAAGGGGAAGAGAGCCTTTTCCTTACACAATTATTCTAGGATTAGTGGTGTACCAACCAGTTCCTATCTAGAGTTTACAGGTCAAAATCCCTAATGAGGACATTGGGTGGTGAGAAAACACTTAAGGAATATATAAGAATAAACCATAGGTTAAAAAATTTGATATGGGTTCTAAATTATTTCCTTGGCCATGAAATCACACAAAAAATGTACCAGGAGTTAAAACTTTTCCAGTTGGAGAACATATTTTGCTAAAAACAAATATGAGTCTATGACTAAAAGACACAGAGATGAAGGGATAATTTTTGCCCCTTTCAACAGATTACTGATTCCTAAAGAATGTCAGCATCACTCTGTGAGAGTGTGCTCTTAAGCATCACCACGCATTATGAAAGGGACACATATGGCAGGCTGTCTTGTAAGAGCTGAACTGGAATGAAGATGTAACAAATATTCACACAAGGAAAATGCCAAGTTTTCTGCTATTTGAATAGACAAATGTGAAATGTTATGAACTTGCAGAGAGTTATAGAATTGTAGATATAACTCTGCAAGCTTTGAAAATTTAAACTCATGCTTGTTTTTTGTCTTGCTTAAATATGCCCCTTGAGTTCCGTTAAAAAATGCTATAAATAAAATGTGGAATGTACCCAGTATAGCTATAAATTCTTGAGAAACATTTATGCATGCATGATGCCTGCTCCTTCAGTTATTATAACACTTGCAGTTAACGTAAAGCAAATAAACACAGAAAATGAAAGCACATCTTGCTTTCCAAAATTATGACAACAATAGCCAAAAGCAGAATGAAGAATCAAGATCAGGGGTTTTAGAAGAATCAACATCAGGGGCTTTGAAGACTCAAGATCCAGATGGGGTTCCCAGTCCTGGTTCAGGCATTCCATCATATGATCATGGGCAAATCAGTTCACTTTAAACCTCAACTTTTTGCATCTATAAGGATATTAAACTTACTGACTTCATAAGGGTGTTATGAGATTTAAAAGTGATGATTTTTAGAAATGCTCAATAAATATCAATCTGTATTATAACAGATAAATATTATGAATGTCAATATTTAAATAAAATGATGAAAATTCTATACTGAAACACTCCACTTAAAGGTTACTTTAAAGTCTGTTTGAAGGTGTACAAACCTAGAGACTATTATACAGAATGAAGTAAGTCAGAAAGAGAAATATAAATATCATATACTGACACATTTATATGCAATCAAGACAGTACTGATGAATTTATTTGCAAGGCAGCAATGGAGACACAGACAGAGAGAACAGATTTATGGACGTGGCGGGAGCAGGGGAGGGCGAGGGTGAGATGTACAGAGAGAGTAACATGGACACTTACAACACCATATATAAAATAGACAGCCAGTAGGAATTTGCTGTATAAGTCAGGGAACTCAAACAGGGGCTCTGTAACAGTCTAGAGGGGTGGGATGGGGAAGCAGATGGGAGGGAGTTTTGGGAGGGAGGGGACATGGATGTACCTATGGGTGATTCTTGTTGATGTCTGACAGAAAACAACAAAATTCTGTAAAGCAATTATCCTTCAATTAAAAAATTAAGTGGCCAAAAAAGTCTGTTTGAAAAACATCACTATATTTTAAAAGATAATGTCCATGATACTCAGGCATATGAGGAAGTACTAATTATTTAACCATATAGAAAAAAATCTTAATGTCCCTGTACATGCTTTTTCAGAAATATCAAGGAATAGCTTCTGCTGGAGATGAGTCAGATAAATTGGAAACTAAATAGGTTTCTCTAAGGTTTAAACTATTTATACAGGGGCAAAAAATGAATGTGCCTCTATTTGTTACAAAGCTTATTTCAGTTGAAATCTGGATTTGTCCTTGACTGACTACAAAAGAACATGGTATTAATGGCATCTGGATAGCTCTAGGGCCTTGAGACAAAAGGATAGACCATCAGTGGCAAGGAATGTTCAAGACAGAATGGCAAAGGGAGAAATCAGGGGCTCCAATGAGAGCAAGTAGAGGTTTTCCCTTCCTACTACCTCTTTCCCTCAGACTCTCATCCTACTCCTTCTTGGTCCTACTTGAGAACTAGATGACTTTTTCATACAATGAGGAGGCAACAAAACAAAGACTACTACACTGGCTTGATCTGGAGTCCCCGTCTTGGCTGTAATTCTGATAATATTCCATAGACTTGAATCAACTTATTTATAATGACTGATTGTTCTATCTTCTGTGTAGTAATAGAATGCTGTTTGCTTCATTTGAAATGCTGGTACAGACAGACTGTAGTTCTGGGAACTTTAACTCAGGATATTACTGATAATACAATTCTCAGCGATTGGGTAGAAATACTTCCAAATTCCATCTTCTTTTTTTTTTTTTAATTTTAATTGGAGGCTAATTAGTTTACAATATTGTAGTGGTTTTCGCCATACATTGACATGAATCAGCCATGGGTGTACATGTGTTCCCCATCCTAAACCCCTCTCCCACCTCCCTCCCCATCCCATTCCATCTTCTTTTGGCAGTTATACTTTTTAAATAAAATACTTTGCTGAGCATTTCAGTTTTACTAATGTAATCATGTTACATTTCATGTGGCCTAACATCAAAAGGGTTCATTGCTTAATGACCAAGAACTGAGTTTATCAGGATGCAGGAGATGGAATCGTTTTAAATAAAGCAATTTCACGTGATAAAAAACAAACAAGCAAAACAAAACACTAAATTTTTTTTCTGAATATTTGATAACCGATTTAAAAGCAAAAACTGCCCTCAATTTCAGCATCCCTGCATCTTTCAGTTTCCCATTGGTTTTTATAAGCTTTATGAAGATATAATTTATATCTCATATGATTTATCCATTTAATTCACTTGTCTTTTCATTTCTTCCTCTTTCAAGAAGAGTCATTTAATTAACATGTTTGGTACTTTGCAGGGGACAGGCCATCTCAGCTTTACACCACTCCATGCTCTTTTTTTTAATTTTTAAAGTTTACTTATTTGAATTGGAGGATAATTACTTTACAATATTGTGATGGCTTTTGCTATACATTAACATGAATTGGCCATAGGTATACATAGGGTACCCCCAATCCTGAACCCTTCTCCCATCTCCTTCCCTACCCTATCCCTCTAGGTTGTCCCAGAACACTGGCTTTGGATGCCCTGCTTCATTCATTGGTCTTGCACTGGTCATCTATCTTACGTATAGTAATACATATATTTCAGTGCTATTCTCTCAAATCACCCTCTCGTTCTCCCACTGAGTTCAAAAGTCTGTTCTTTACACCTGTGTCTCCTTTGCTGCCCTGCATATAGAATTGTTGGTTCCATCTTTCTAAATTCCATAAATATGTGTTAATATACTGTATTTGTCTTTCTCTTTTTGACTTACTTCACTCTGTATAATAGGCCCTAAGTTCATCCACCTCTTCAGAACTAACTCAAATGTGTTCCTTTTTATAGTTGATTAATATTCCATTGTGTATATGTATCTCAACTTCTTTATCCATTCACCTGCTAGTGGATATCTAGGTTGCTTCCAATAGTCTTAGCTATTGTAATTAGTGCTGCAATGAACAGTGCACTCCCATGTTCGTTTATATAAAAAGGTTATCAGCCCCAGAAGACAACATGAACTTCAGGCAGAATCTTGCCACAGATGGGGAATGGATCACCTTGTTTTTTATTTTATTTTATAATTGTGAAATCAGTACATCTTGAAGAATTTATTTGGAGAATTCAGAGAAAGATAAAGAATCAATATCTATGTTTTACTTATTAGCCATTAGCATGAGGTAACAACTCTTCTCAAGTTGAAGTTTTTCATATGTGTGTGTTGTGGGGTTCTATTTAGATTTCTGTACAGAAATCTATATAGACATTAGGTCCTGTCTATAAATCATATAATTAGTTTTCAAAATATAACTGGTAATAGGAATTCCTTCTTATAGCTATACCATCATTTATTAAATATTCCTGAATTGTTGGATGTTTCAGTTCAGTTCAGTTCAGTTCAGTCGCTCAGTCGTGTCCGACTTTTTGTGACCCCATGAATCGCAGCACGCCAGGCCTCCCTGTCCATCACCAACTCCCAGAGTTAACAGATTCAAGTCCATCGAGTCAGTGATGCCATCCAGCCACCTCATCCTCGGTCGTCCCCTTCTCTTCCTGCCCCTAATCCCTCCCAGGATCACAGTCTTTTCCAATGAGTCAACACTTCTCATAAGGTGGGCCAAAGTACTGGAGTTTCAGCTTTAGCATCATTCCTTCCAAAGAACACCCAGGGCTGATCTCCTTCAGAATGGACTGGTTGGATCTCCTTGCAGTCCAAGGAACTCTCAAGAGTCTTCTCCAACACCACAGTTCAAACACATCAATTCTTCGGCGCTCAGCCTTCTTCACAGTCCAACTCTCACATCCATACATGACTACTGGAAAAACCATAGCCTTGACTAGATGGACCTTAGTTAGCAAAGTAATGTCTCTGCTTTTGAATACGCTATCTAGGTTGGTCATAACTTTTCTTCCAAGGAGTAAGCGTCTTTTAATTTCATGGCTGCATTCACCATCTGCAGTGATTTTGGAGCCCCAAAAAATAAAGTCTGACACTGTTTCCCCATCTATTTCCCATGAAGTGATGGGACTGGATGCCATGATCTTTGTTTTTTCTGAATGTTGAGCTTTAAGCCAACTTTTTCACTCTCCTCTTTTACTTTCATCAAGAGGCTTTTTAGCTCCTCTTCACTTTCTGCCATAAGGGTGGTGTCATCTGCATATCTGAAGTTATTGATATTTCTCCTGGCAATCTTGATTCCAGCTTGTGTTTCTTCCAGTCCAGCATTTCTCATGATGTACTCTGCAAATAAGTTAAATCAGGAGGGTGATACTTAGGCGGCTTCAAACTTTTTGCTGTCATCAATAAATCTGTGATGGATGTCCTTGAATATTTCTCTGAAAACCTTACAATTTTCTTTAAACTCCTGGATATAGTATTTTGAGACCTTATCTGTTCACAAGCTTATAACAAGTTTTAAAGTCTAATTATTTGTATTTGGAGAAATGTACTCAAGTTTACTATCTCCTCTAGTGCCCACTGTAATTATTAATGCCATCTTGTAAGTTCTTTTTGAGACATTCAAGTACTCCTTTGCAGAGTTTCCAGTAAAAAAAAATCAGAAAATATATCATAAAGTAGAGGAGGGGGGAAGTCCTTCAAGCACTTTTTTTTTTTAATTCAAGAAGAAGTAAATTTGGAGTGATATCTTAGTGACCTAAAAGAATGTATGATACTCAGTATATAAGGAGGGCTTCTCATTCATTCTGATATGACGTATCACATTATTTTTAGGACTGTCCTAACTATCTTGTCAAAGATGTATATTACATGTCCTTTGGTTTGCGTGTGTATGTATGTATGTCAAAGACAAGGTATATTCCTACTTATCTTTAAAATAAGTGTAAGTATGAATTATGAAATACATACAACAGAAACATGATTGAAATGTACCTGCCCTTTTTTTCCAATGCAATCTGCAATCCCTAATGTTACTATCTTGATTTAAAGCACACACATTAGTAATATACTAAGAGAAGACTGTCTGTAATCTGCACACTCAGGGAAGAACTATGACATTTATATCTGTTCCATCCACAGTCATAAAGCCCACACTCATACATAGCACTCATTAATCTTCAAGTTTTGTAACAAAGGTAAATCATTCTAAAATAAGCAATTATTAATTAATCAAATCAGAAATAAATTTGGGAGGAAATGCACTTAGGTGAAAGATGAGGAGACAGGGCTGGAAACACTTCTCTGACTACATAAATGGGTGAGAAGAAAGGAATTACACAGAAAGCTGCCTGAGGAGATGTGTGGCTGCACAGTGACTCCTTCCTCCCCATCGCTCTCCTTTAGAACCAAAGCCACACCTCAAACAGGTAGCTAGGTGCACAGTCAGGTTCTCCATAGCCTCCTCTTCAGTCACCACCTCTGTACAGATTATTACACAAGTGTTGATATGTGATACTTCATCCCTGAATTAAAAAAAATTTTTTTTGGTTTCTTGTATTTTAATTAGATACATGGTGTTATTGCAAGGCCACAACTAATGACTGACTAGAGATCTATTGACATCATTTCACTTTCTGCCAGTGACCATACATTTGGGATAAACATTCAGCAGTACCGCAAATCTGAATATACCACAGGAATGATGACTTCACCAAAGAAGGGCTCATACTTCTACCCACAATAGAGAGCAAAGAGATAGCATTTTCTCATTCTTTCATTGAAGACAGTCATCATTTCTCAGATGTTTCTCAGCCTCCTCCCTATCTTACCTTTGAATTCTGCAGGTGTAAGCTCTGAGTCAGCGGTGCTGATGCAATGCCATATTAAGGCTCTGTGAAGTGGAACAGCCCCAAACAGGTCTGAAGAAGAGTCAGAGTCTGAATGGATCCTGAAGAGATCATCTGCCCTGATGAAAGCTCTCTTCAAGTTTTAGGGGGAAAACCCTTAAACCAAAGATAAGCACCTGACTTTTAAAGAAGGAAATGTATTCATTTAACAGTGAGTTTTCTAGTTCCCAATGGAAGGTTCTTCACGAGGTACAAGAAATACAAAGATAAATAAGACGTGGTCCCGGCTACTGGAGATCACAAGATGGTATAAATAACGTCAGTACTGTCCCACTTGTAATTCATACTGTTTTTCACTCATCACACATCTCATCTAGGTCCTCTGTATTTCCATTCTCCTTCTGCTCTTTTATTATTTTGTTACACTTCAAAATTTTCAATGTGATGCTTGAAAGAGACTTTTCTACTTTAAATAAAGGCACCCACTGTCATCCTATGTTAGTATCATGTATTTAAATTTTACATAATATTAAGGCCTCTTTTATGCCTTATATGAGTGTTGTTAGGCAGCTTTTTTTTTCAACAACTATAAACAATGACTTGATACAGCCTCATAGAAAGTTAGGCCTACTAAACAATTAATAAACTAGAAAGAGATAAGTCCATTGAAGGCATGGTTTTAAAAATTGCCTTATACCTCCTCTGTAGTCCAGAGTCAGCTTACTGGAGTCAGTTGTCGAAGTAAGTCACAATATTCAAGGACCATATTCAAAATGGCACAGAAGCTGTAGAGTAGATTTTAAATTATCTACTGATACACAAGGAAAATATCATGGTTTTAGGCACCATTCTTTATTAAATATGGATTAGACACCCTAGAATCTATTGTCTTTTAATGCAGAGGCAATAATTTGCTAAGAGAGGAATTTGCTGTTGGTTGTTTGTTGTTTAGTCACTAAGTTGTGTCTGACTATTTGCAACCTCATGGACTGTAGCCAGTCAGATTCCTCTATCCATGTGATTTCCCAGGTAGAATACTGGAATGGGTTTCCATTTCCTATTCCAGGGGATCTTCCCAACCCAGGGATCGAATCCATGTCTCCTGCACTGGCATTGATAAGTAGATTATTTACCACTGAGCTACCAGGGAAGCCCAACAGAGGGATAAAGGACTTTTAATAGTTACTCCCATGGTTATAAATGTCATGACCATGTCTGCCTTAATCAGACCCTCCAGAGTTGAATGGACACCATAGGAGTAGAATTATAAATAGAAAAAATATACCGGATGAACAGAAAAATAGCCTAAATGGATAGGAAAAACTACAGAGTATATTTAAAGTATGTAGAACTTTCATTTCAGATCCTAGTTTAAAAAAAAAAAAAAGAATGAATTTAAGTCAATAGATTATTCAAGTAAAAATTAAGCAGATCAGGCTCGGAAAACAGATAATCAGACCATAAAGTACTGAGAAAATCACTTGTTCCTATTTTTACAAAGCATTTAACCAATAAATAAGCATGCGAAACTTAGGTACTGAAAGGCTTTCTCTGATGAAAAAAATTATTTGACAATAAAACAGGCTGTGAGAATTAAGACTGGAAAAAGCAGGTCAACTGGGAAACTTAACCAAACTATATAATGGAAATCAAATGCATTGAATGATAAAGAATAATTATGACAAATTTACTGTGAACATACCAGAAACACAAGCATGAACAGAAAATATAAGCTGTGAGAAACATTTATGAATGGTTTTTAAGTATATATGTGGAAGATTCAACATTTATGAATTTAAGATAATCATTCTGTTTTTAGAGTATAATTTTGTCTCTACTATATGGGTGTGATGTAACTATGCAATCCACACAACTTTGCTATAAAAAAGTTGTTTGATAACACTTGTGTAAAGCATAAAATATGCCTTAATATTATTAATATGTAAAATTTAAATACATCAGGCTAACACGGAATGATATGGAATGTCTTTATTTAAAAAACTCCTCTTAAACATCACATTGTGAATTTTGAAGTGTAACAAAATAATAAAAGAGGAAGAAAATGGAATTGATTATATAAATACTTGTTTTGTCTAAACAAACTTATGTCTAGTACCATTGATGCTAATGACTTCCAAACCTGTCAGTCCAGATTAGAGTTCTCTTCCTAACCCCAAATCCTCATATCTCAGGCCTCTATGGATTTCTCCACCTCAATATACTGTGAATGTTTCAAACTCAACAAGTTCAAATGAGATTCATCATCACCTCTCACCCTCTCACTTCTCCACACAAATCTTGCTTCCTTTCTACATGCTCTCCCTTGTTAATAGCAACACCATATGCCCAGGATCCAAAGCCAGAAAGACTAGTTTACTTTTTCTTTCTCTGTCTGATTTTCAACTATTATATTAGTTTAGAACCACATCAATGCTACTCCCAGCTGCATCCTTGCCCATGGGCTACCAGAGTAACCCTTCAAAAATTTAAATATCATCATGTTATTCCAATGCTTACACCTATTTAAAGTTTACCCTTTCTCCAACCCTTCACCCCTGGTAACAATAAGTTTGTTCTTTAAGTGTGTGAGTCTGTTTTGTAAATAAGTGCATTTATATCTTCTTTTTTTTGATTCTGCATTTAAGTGATATCGTGAAATATTTGTCTTTCTCCATCTGAATCAGGGAGTTTAGAATTGACATGCACACACTACTATATTTAAAATGGATAACTCACAAGGACCTACCATATAGCACAGGGGACTCTGTTCAATATTATTTAACAATCTAAATGGGGAAAGAATACAGGAGACACAGGTTTGATCGCTTGGTGGGGAAGATCCCCTACAGGAGGAAATGGCAACCCACTTCCATATTCTTGCCTCGAGAATCCCATGGAGAGAGGAGCCTGGCAGGCTGCAGTCCATGGGGTCACAAAGAGTCAGACACAACTGAGTGATTAAGAACACACACTATATGTAAAGTAGATAATCAACCAGGACTTGCTGTATAGCACAAGGAACTCTACTCAATACTCTGTAATAACCTATATGGAAAAAGAATCTGACTACATACATGTATATGTATAACTGAATCACTTTGCTGTGCACCTGAAACTATGACAACATTGTTAATCACCTATACTACAACAGAAAACAAAAAGTTAAAAAGAAATAATAAAGGAAGTTCTTCTGGTTAGGAGAAAATGATATGAGAAATGAGAAATACATGCATATTTATGAAATATTTTTCTCATTAAAATTTATTGTAAATATAATTGAGTATTTAGCAAATATAACAGCAATGTATCATGGGGTTTACTACTATACATGAGTAAAATGTACAATAGTAGCACAGAAGATGGAAGGGGAAAATGTAAGCATGTTTTTGTAAGTTTCTTACATTAAAAGTGAAGTGGTATGTTACAAAAAATAAATAAAGTTTAATCCATAACTGACATGATAAAATCCAAATCTCTTCATTTATCTTGCTGTCTGGCTCTTTCAGAATGCTGTTTCATCTTTCACCACTCACAAAGAAGCATCATTTTGAAAGAGTTACAAGAAATCAGTCCTGAATATTCATTGGAAGGATTGATGCTGAAGCTGAAACTCCAATACTTTGGTCACCTGATGCGAAGAACTGATTCATTTGAAAAGACCCTGATGCTGGAAAAGATTGAAGGCAGGAGGAGACAGGGACAACAGAGGATGAGATGGTCAGATGGCATCACCGACTTGATGGACATGGGTTTGTGAGCTATGGGAGTTGTGATGGACAGGGAGGCCTGGTGTGCTCTAGTCCATGGGGTCGCAAAGAGCTGGACACGACTGAGCGACTGAGCGGACCTGAACATTTTTTGATACATGCACAGTGTTTTACTGGAGTAGAAAATAGCACCCCATTCAAGAATTCTTGCTTGCAAGGTTCAATGGGCAGAGAGGAGCCAAGTGGGCTACAATCCTTGGAGTCACAAAGAACCAGCCAAGACTGAGAAACCAAGCACACACACACAGTATTTTTACAGTTTTAAGCTTCCAGAAGGCCCCTTCCCTGTGATTCTTCCCAGGGAATTTCTCTTCACTCTGTGGGATGGGACCCCACTCATTTCGCCTTCAGGGTCAGTGAAACATAGCTGTCACTCCTCCTCAGTGACACATCCTCTGTCTGTCTATCTGTCTGTCTGTCTCTGTCTCTCTTTCTCTGTTTTTCCCTATCTTTGTCTCTGTCCCTCTTGGTCTTTGTCTCTCTATCTCTCTACTGTCTGTCTTTCTGTTTCTCTCTTTGATAGATAACCAGACATAAACACATCTACCCACAAATACTTCTAATACTGTATCATCAAACTGCATTATACTAATTTGTACATCTTTCTCCTCTGCTAGGCTCTGAATTTCCTAAGAACTGAATCTATAATTTATGTATCTTTGTTTTCTAGCACCTGATGGAGGGCAAAATTAATATCTGTTGAAAGAAAGAATGAGCCTGAGGAAATATGTACAGATTTATTTCTGTACAGCACTACAGCACTTTTTACAACCGCAGTAAATTGGAAATAACATACATATCCATCAACAGAAAATGGATACTCAGTCAACTGAGTATTATACAACTAGTGCTGCATGTATTTATATGGGCAAATCTCCAAAGCATGATGTTAACCAGAACAAAGCAAGTTGCAGAAACGTACAGCATGTAGAAACTGAAAACACAACATTTAGGTATGACAAACTTGACTGATGCTTGCAACATTGTTCTTTTGCTATATTTTAAAAGAAGATTTTAAATATTTCATAAAATGTTTAAAGACATGCCATAAAAATATAACAAAGTAATAATTCCAACTAGGGATTGAACCCAGGCCCTTGGCAATGAGAGCATGGAGTTCTAACCACTGGACCACCAGGAAATTCCCAAGGCCTGTGCTTTTTACACTACTCTATACCACTGAAAATAACTGAAAAAAATTTGAGATAAATGACAAATTTAGGAAAGCAGAAAGTAATTCTAAATGGAGAAACAGAGGCCAAAGGGGACAAAATAAAGAATCAGAAATAGGATACAAGAAGAACAGTAGCTTCAGTAAGACCGTGAAATGGGTGAGCATCCATTCAGGAAGCACCCAGGACTGTGAGTGAGCAAGCTCCACTCCCGAGTTGCATGAACTTCAGATGGTCGAGTAGAGTATTTCCATGCCCCACCCCTTGGAACTTCCTGCCATCCTGAAATTTACTAACCTGGCTTCAAGGTGGAGGAAACCTACCAGAGGGAAAGCTCTGAGCCTAGGATGTTGCGTAATGGGAGTGTCTAAAACTTGATAAAACGATGGGAGAAGCAGTGGAAAGAAGTTAGTTGGTCAGCTTGCATTTTATGACAAGTAAGTATGAATATTTCAAATTACTGAACTGCCCATTTATCCTGTTTTATATTACAGTGTCCATCATTAAAAGTGTTGCAATAGAGACGCTTCAGTTACGACTGTGAAGGTTCATTCATCACGCTGGCGGAGAGAGCTTAGTGGACAAAACACCAGCTTTCACCGGCTATGACACTCTGCAACCAGAAGTTAATATGCTAGTGGCATTGACTCAGCAGCTCATCTCCTGAATGAAGCTAATTCCACAGAGTTTACTCAGATGGGTGGAGGGTCCTTTGGACAATGTCTGGGAAAAACATTGCCTATCTTGTCTGGATAATCAAGATTCCTACAACTTTTACAAACTAAAGACATCCCCCAGCTTCCTGTAAGCATGAGATGTGGGTGAGCCAACGGCTTTATCCATATTCTTAAAATTGGTTCCTTAATCTGGCTACTTTCCCCTATTTTATCATTATCTTATACAAAGCCAATTTAGCCTTCCCCTAAACTACTTCTTTTCATTCAACTAATACTCTAATTATATTTTTATTTTTAAAGTTTGTTTTATATTGGAGTATAGTTGATTTACAATGTTGTGTTAGTTTCAGGTGTACAGCAAGGTGATTCAGTTATGCATATACATATATCTATTCTTTTTCAGATTCTTTTTCCATATAGGTTATTACAGAGTATTGAGTAGAGTTCCTTGTGCTTTACAGTAAGTCCTGGTTGATTATCTATTTTACACAGAGTGTGTGTGCTTGGTAACTCAGTTGTGTCTAACTCTTTGTGACCCTATGGACTGCAGCCTGCCAGGCTCCTCTGTCCGTGGGATTCTCGAGGCAAGAATACTGGAGTGGGTTGCCATTTGCTCCTCCAGAGGATCTTCCTGATCCAGGGGTCAAACCTGCATCTCCTATGTCTCCTGCATTGCAGGCAGTTTCTTTACCCACTGAGCCATGTTAATCCCAACCTTCTAATTTATCCCTCCCCCTTATCTTCCTCTTTTCTTACTATATTTTAGATGTCTATAATAGTGTCTTTATTTTCTTCATCCTGCTCTAAGTTTTGATCTTAATAATTTTTTAATCTTTAAAATCAATCCATTCATCCACCTTTGAACTGATTTTTTATAAAAATATCTTTCACTTTTATGGCTTTATCAATTTACAATGACAAAGTAAGAAGTTTAGTAGTCATAAAAATAATGTTGTCTCTTAGCAAATCAACCAATATCTTACACTAACAATTTCATCCTTATAAAAGTATTCTTACATATTTATCAGATAAGTTTATATCAATTTGAAGAAATCCTTGCTCCAATTATAATCTCAAGATGAATTACAGTACACATTTACTGAGTACCATTATGGGTCAGATGCTGTTCTAAGCACTTGGCTAGAAAAACAGCCAACAACAACAAAATCCAGCCCTGTCCCTGCTCTAGTCTAGTGAAGGTGACCGACAACCACACACAGGTGTTAAGTGCTGTAAGCATAGTACAGGAAAATACCCTAGAAACAGATTCATGCTTTCTGTGAACTCAGCGGTAGCTATAGAGACTCGAACTTCTTATTTCTAAATACAGTTTGGCAATCTTGATTTTCAGATTTGAGCTTCTGTGTGTTAGTCACTCAATCGTGTCCCGACTCTTTGCGACCCCATGGATTGTAGCCCACAAGGCTCCTCTGTCCATGGAATTCTCCAGGCAAGAATACTGGAGTGGGTTCAGTTCAGTTCAGTCGCTCAGTCGTGTCCAACTCTTTGCGACCCCATGAATTGCAGCACGCCAGGCCTCCCTGTCCACCACCAACACCTGGAGTTCACTCAGATTCACGTCCATTGAGTCAGTGATGCCATCCAGCCATCTCATCCTCGGTCGTCCCCTTCTTATCCTGCCCCCAGCATCAAAGTCTTTTCCAATGAGTCAACTCTTTGCATGAGGTGGCCAAAGTACTGGAGTTTCAGCTTTAGCATCATTCCTTCCAAAGAAATCCCAGGGCTGACCTCCTTCAGAATGGAGGTCTGGATCTCCTTGAAGTCCAAGGGACTCTCAAGAGTCTTCTCCAACACCACAGTTCTAAAGCATTAATTCTTCGGTGCTCAGCCTTCTTCACAGTCCAACTCTCACATCCATACATGACTACTGGAAAAACCATAGTCTTGACTAGACAGACCTTAGTCGGCAAAGTAATGTCTGTGCTTTTGAATATGCTATCTAGGTTGGTCATAACTTTTCTTCCAAGGAGCAAATGTCTTTTTATTTCATGGCTGCAATCACCATCTGCAGTGATTTTGGAGCCCCAAAAAATAAAGTCTGACACTGTTTCCACTGTTTCTATTTCCCATGAAGTGATGGGACCAGATGCCATGATCTTCGTTTTCTGAATGTTGAGCTTTAAGCCAACTTTTTCACTCTCCTCTTTTACTTTCATTAAGAGGCTTTTTAGCTCCTCTTCACTTTCTGCCATAAGGGTGGTGTCATCTGCATATCTGAGGTTATTGATATTTCTCCCGGCAATCTTGATTCCAGCTTGTGCTTCTTCCAGCCCAGCGTTTCTCATGATGTACTCTGCATATAAGTTACATAAGCAGGGTGACGATATACAGGCTTGACGTACTCCTTTTCCTATTTGGAACCAGTCTGTTGTTCCATGTCCAGTTCTAACTGTTGCTTCCTGGCCTGCATACCGATTTCTCAGGAGGCAGGTCAGGTGGTCTGTATTCCCAAGTCTTTCAGAATTTTCCACAGTTTATTGTGATCCACACAGTCAAAGGCTTTGACATAGTCAATAAAGCAGAAATAGATATTTTTCTGGAACTCTCTTGCTTTTTCCATGATCCAGTGGATGTTGGCAATTTGATCTCTGGTTCCTCTGCCTTTTCTAAAACCAGCTTGAACATCAGGAAGTTCACGGTTCACTTATTGCTGAAGCCTGGCTTGGAGAATTTTGAGCATGGATTTACTAGCGTGTGAGATGAGTGCAATTGTGCAGTAGTTTGAGCATTCTTTGTCATTGCCTTTCTTTGGGATTGGAATGAAAACTGACTTTTTCCAGTCCTGTGGCCACTGCTGAGTTTTCCAAATTGGCTGGCATATTGAATGCAGCACTTTCACAGCATCATCTTTCAGGATTTGAAATAGCTCCACTGGAATTTCATCACCTCCACTAGTTTTGTTTGTAGTGATGCTTCCTAAGGCCCACTTGAGTTCACATTCCAAGATGTCTGGTTCTAGATGAGTGATCACACCATCGTGATTATCCGGGTTGTGAAGATCCTTTTTGTACAGTTCTTCTGTGTATTCTTGCCACCTCTTCTTAATATCTTCTGCTTCTCTTAGGTCCATACCATTTCTGTCCTTTATCGAGCCCATCTTTGCATGAAATGTTCCCTTGGTATCTCTAATTTTCTTGAAGAGATCTCTAGTCTTTCCCATTCTGTTGTTTTTTCCTATTTCTTTGCATTGATCACTGAAGAAGGCTTTCTTATCTCTTCTTCCTATAGCCATTCCCTTTTCTAGGGAATCTTCCCAATCCAGGGATTGAACTTTTGTGTCATTATGTCTCCTGCATTGGCAGGTGGGTTCTTTACCACTAGGGCTACTTAGGAAGCAGTCTGACAATCTGATTTTCAAATCTCAGCTTCTAAATTAGTCCAATTCTTGATTTTTGAAAGTAGATATTTAAAATGTAAGGGATGCATAGTTAAACCTATGGGAATTTGAGAAACTGGAGGAGTGAAGTTAATATAAACTAATTTTATTCATGTCCCAGGATCTTCACAAAATGATTTCCTTTTTTACCTTTTTCTTGTTAAAGCCCATTCTGAGATTTCATCCTTACATTCTGTACTGTCATTTCTCAAACATTATTAAACTTTCTGATACATTACACCATGCTCCTCCTTCTACTGTTCCTGACTTTCAGATGCAACTGCTTCCATTTATGCTGACATCTTCATTATGATAACGATCTAGCCCTCCCTGTTCCAGCAACTCTGCTATTAGATCACTATCTCCTTCTTTAGTACCCACTGCTAATTGTATTTGTTTATTCCCCACACATGATGATGTGGTCATTTTAGAAATATTTCTTTCTTATCGTCTGGTTCTATGGAATTTCTTTTTTACATTAATTTATACTTTACCATCATTTATCAATATCTACATATTTTACCCTTAAATTCTCCAGGTGTTTATTAAGGGAGTGGAAATGTAGCAATCTTTAGTTATTTCTTATAATTCTCAATTTTCTTCCCTGAAATTTCCCATTATCCAAATATTTATTTCTTGGGGATGACAGGAGGGCTTTGTATAGGTCAGTCTTCCAGCTTTCAGAATATTTTAGTATCTATTAATAGTTGGAGGCATTAGAACTAGAATACAAGGCAGGAGTAAGACATGATCGCATTGCTTTCATTCAAAATGTCTTCTCCCTCAGGATAAGGATGGAGTGTGTCCAACTAGCTGTTTGCAGTAGCTGCACACCTGGCTGGCGCCCTCTGGTGGTAAGAGGCTATCCTGAGCAGGGTGGCTGCTGCTTATGGAGTCTCCACAGTGGCCTAGCTAGGGGCCTGAGTACCTCCTGGCTTGGTGGATCAGAGGGTGAAGAATTAGCCTGCAATGCAAGAGACCTGGGTTAGATCCCTTGGTGGGGAAGATCCTCTGGAGAAAGGAATGGCTACCCACTCCAGTATTCTTGCCTGGAGAATTCCACGGACAGAGGAGCCTGACAGGCTACTGTTCAAGCAGTTGAAAAGAGTCGGACATGACCGATGGACTAACACTTTCACTTGTTCATTTTATATAGGCTTGGCTCCTCCTTAGCATCAATTCTTCTTTTATTTTCCTTTGTCTTTTTCCTGTCTTATTTTTAACCCCTTGTATTCAGTGCT
Source organism: Ovis canadensis (assembly GCF_042477335.2). Taxonomy (NCBI): domain Eukaryota; kingdom Metazoa; phylum Chordata; class Mammalia; order Artiodactyla; family Bovidae; genus Ovis; species Ovis canadensis. The sequence goes on along the minus strand of NC_091250.1, from coordinate 105,786,228 downwards.
GATTTGCTGTTTTTGTTCAGTCACTGAGTCATGTCTGACTCTTTGCGACCCCACAGACTACAGCACACCAGGATTCCCTGTCCTTCACCATCTCCTGGAGCTTGCTCAAACTCATGTCCATTGAGTCGGTGATGCCATCCAACCATCTCGTCCTCTGTCGTCCCCTTCTCTTCCTGCCCTCAATCTTTCCCAGCATCAGGGTCTTTTCAAATGAGTCAGCTCTTCCCATCAGGTGGCCAAAGTACTGTAGCTTCAGCTTCAGCATCATTCCTTCCAATGAACATTCAGGATTGACTGGTTTGATCTCCTTGCAGTCCAAGGGACTCTCAAGAGTCTTCTCCAACACCACAGTTTGAAAGCATCAATTCTTAGGTGCTCAGCCTTCTTTATAGTCCAACTCTCACATCCATACATGACTACTGGAAAAAACATAGCTTTGACTAGATGGACTTTTGTCGGCAAAGTAATGTCTCTGGTTTTTAATATGTTGTCTAGCTTTGTCAGCTTTTCTCTCAAGAAGCAAGCGTATTTTAATTTCATGGCTGCAGACACCATCTGCAGTGATTTTGGATCCCCCAAAATAAATTCTCTCACTGTTTCCATTGCTTTCCCATCTATTTGCCATGAACTGATGGGATGGGATGCCATGATCTTCGTTTTCTGAATGTTGAGTTTTAAGCGAACTTTTTCACTCTCTTCTTTCTCCTTCATCAAAAAGCTTTTTAGTTCACCCTGCCACAAGGGTAGTGTCATCACATATCTGAGGTTATTAATATATCTCCCAGCAATCTTGATTTCAGCTTGTGCTTCATCCAGCTCAGCACTTCACATGATGTACTCTATACAGAAGTTAAACAAGCAGGGTGACAAAATACAGCCTTGATGTACTCCTTACCCAGTTTGGAACCAGTCAGTTGTTCCATGTCTGGTTCTATCTGTTCTCGACCTGAATATCGATTTCTTGGGAGATAGGCAAGGTGGTCTGGTATTCTCATCTCTTGAAGAATTTTCCACAGTTTGTTATGATTCACACAGTCAAAGGCTTTAGCATAGTAAATGAAGCAGAAGTTGTTTTTCTGGAACTCTCTTGCTTTTTCTATGATCTAAATGGATGTTGGCAATTTTATCTCTTGTTCCTCTGCCTTTTACAAAGTGCTGATTTAAGCCTTTCCACAGAGGAACTCAAGAATGTATACTTGTGACATAAGCTTTGATTTAGTCACAAAGAATGTCAGTGGTTCTGAAAAGAGGATTTTGATCACACATTTGTCATTTTTTATACAAAAAAAAAATCAAACATGAACTGAATGAACACTGAGGGATGTTACTCCACTAGAAGAAAATACGCATTTAATGTCATAATTGATAAATGGGAAATGAGGTCAATGGTGAAACAGTCTTTACAAGTTGGTAATACTGGAGCCAACAGCACCTTTTAAAGATAATGTAAATTTCATTCTGTCTAAAGTTAGAGATAAACCAGGAAGATCACTCTAATTTCTCTCTGTTTACCAAATCCTGAGACTGGTGTGTGAATCCTAGTATTTCTAAAAAGGAGTCAGTGTTTGTCTCTGCTAATATATCAGCTGCTGCACAGCTTTTTACTTAATGTTGACCTATGGTATAAAAACTTTTATTGCCTCTTTAAACATCTGATGTCTTATTTATGTCAACTCAGTTCAAAAATTTGCATTTGATATCTCTTGAATATAGTTTTTCAGAAAAACAAGAAATGTGATTAGCTTTACCAGTTTACTGGTGACTTCATGAAAGTGTAATATTTCTATTTTTACTCTACAAAGAGGCAAATTACTCCACCTGGAATCATCACATATATATTCTGAGTTCCAGAGAAGGGTCTATATTATTTAAATGTCAGTTAAACTTGATTGAAACTAACTTAAACTATTATCATTCTCTTCATCAAACTCAATTTTTTCTGTAACTTTTACCCTCCCTTTGTAGTTTGAAAATATTCAACAATTTAACTGTAAAGTCTAGAAATTATCAGTAACATCTAATTGATAAACAAAGTGAAAAATGCCACCATTCAAGCCTCAGATAAAACAAGAAGAGTCACAGTCATCTGTAATGCAGAAATACTATGTGGCAAGAGTAAAGTTAGAAGTGAAGGGTAGAATTCTTTGTATGTTTGAATATAAAACAAATTAAGGGAAAATTGAGATTCATTAAATAGAAGTGCAATAACTATTCTGTTTCTACTCTTACTGTTCTAGAATCAATTCTCCTTGACACAATATAAGTAATATTTTAAAAACATAAGCCAAACCATATCAATCTTTTGCTCACAGCCATCTTTGGCTTATATGAAAGTCCCTGGAGGGTTTACAAGATCCTACATGAGCTAGCCCTGACTACCTTTTCAACAGCATTTCCTACCAGTCTCCTCTTAACTTATTCATGTTTGGAACCAATTATACCAAAGTAATTGTCAAAGTACACGTTCATTCTTGTGCTTAATCTGTCACTCCAAAGACTGTTTTGCTTTCCCATAATAAAGTAACAAATGCTAACATAGGCATAATGGACCAGTATCATGACTACCAAAAGACAGAATGGAAGTTAGTTGTACATATACCTAATTCTTCCAAGAAGCTATTCTTACAGACATGTCAGCAACCAGGGAAGGAATTAGTCTGCTGATGTGACATTTCAACAAATAACAGGCACTAAAGACTTACCTGCAGCAACTATGATAACATCTGCCAACAGAGTATGGATCTTCAGTTGCTCTTTGGGGGTATATCTGTGAGCTATTGTCACAGTTGCATCACCTGGAATGCAGAATAACTTCTATTAGTAATTACCGAGTTTTTTTTTTTAAATGAGGCTTCAATTCTAGAGGAGTTCTAGTAACATCCTAAGAATAGTAAAATTGCTTTGAAATTATCAAAACTAGATATATAAATCTAGTGACTCAAAATATTGCACCCTTCAGTTGACCAGTAGAAAGTCAAATGAGACCAAATGAAGGTATGTGCTGTTCATCATAGGAGATTTGCAAGTAGAGTCCAAGAAACCAAGGATTTGAAAGTTTTATATAGACAGGCCAATACATAGATGCAGGGCATACTCACTGGCTTGATAATAAGATATATAAATATTAAAAGCAACAAAGTAAGTGTAGTGAAAATGGGACAGTGTGGTGTGGAAACACAGGTGAGAGATTGATTTGCCTCACTTCATGGCAAATGAAAGGGGGAAAAGTGGAAGCAATGACAGGTTTTATTTTCTTGGGCTTCAAAATCACTGTGGATGGTGACTGCAGACATGAAATTAAAATATGCTTGCTCCTTGGAAGGAAAGTTATGACCAACCTAGACAGTGTATTAAAAAGCAGAGACATCATCTTGCCTACAAAGGTCCATATGGTCAAAGCTATGGTTTTTCTAGTAGTCACGTATGGATTTGAGAGTTGGACCATTAAGAAGGCTGAAGAATTGAGGCTTTTAAATTGTGGTCCTGGAGAAGATTCTTGAGAGTCCCTTGGATAGCAAGGAGATCAAACTAGTCAATCGTAAGGGAAATCAACCCTTAATACTCGTTGGAAGGATTGATGCTGAAGCTGAAGCTCCTGTACTTTGGCCACCTGATACAAAGAGCTGACTCACTGGAAAAGACCCTGATGCTGGGAAAGACTGAAGGCAAAAGGAGAAGGAGGTAGCAGAGGATGAGATAATTAGATAGCATCACTGACTCAGTGTACATGAATTTGAGCAAACTCCGGGAGAGACTAAAGGACACGGAAGCCTGGTGTGCTGCAGTCCATGAAGTCACAGTCAGAAACAACAGCTGAGGAGATGTCAAAGAAGGCTTCCTAAAGGAGTCAATACACATTTTTAGCTCATGAAGTATGAACAAGAGTATACTAATCAGGGAAAAAATAAAAGGGCATTACAAGTCAAAAGGATAACAGGAAAAAGTGGATCAACTTTGAAATTATATGTTCAGGAAATGATAACATGGTCTAGGATATAATAGGAAATACTCCATGCTTTAATAAAATGATGTAGGAATAAGAGGAGTTGGCAGTATGGGGGATACCAGAGCTTAATGTGTGAGCCAAGGAAAGGGAATGAGAGAAAGGCAGTGATGAGAGCAGTTAAAGGAAAGACTTCAAGAACTTGGATGTGTTAACAGGATCTTCTATCTGCTCCTTCCAGATAACATGCAAAATCACACAGTTAATGACAACAACAAAAACTTCATAATCCCTCTTTTTAGCAAAACTAGAAGACATATTTTTCACAGACTCCAAAAATATGTAACAGTACCCAGGTGCAGCAGAGTTAGTATGTACCACACAGGGAGAAAGGCAGAAAGAAGTTCAAACAATAACAACATGGCCAGTAGTGACAAATCTCTGAAAAATGGTTACAAAAATATACTTCCTGAAGGTGAAGGAGGTCATAGCAAATTGCAAAATCTCTCTCTCCTATTTCATGTAGGAATAAAGGCAGAAGAAGCCCTCTTGCACCTCGCATAGTTCACAGAGAGTGGTAACACAAAGACTCAGAGGAGCCGTTTAAGAAGGAAATGGTTTGATTCTGTGAAGGTGATGAAGAAAAAAAACCTGAAGGCTGCCCAGAATGTCTTCCCCAAACCCTAGCAGAAGTATCTTGCAAACATCATATTCAAGAAAATCCAACTCACTTCATGATAAGTAATCTAAAAAAGGACTTTAAACAGTATCCATAATACTATATAGGGGCTTCCCTGATGGCTCAAGACCTTCTAGACTAACATCCAAAAAAGATGTCCTTTTCATTTTAGGGGACTGGAATGCTAAAGTAGGAAGTCAGGAAACACCTGGAGTAACAGGCAAATTTGGCAGTGGAGTACAGAACAAAGCAGGGCAAAGACTAATAGAGTTCTGCCAAGAGAACACACTGGTCATAGCAAACACCCTCCTCCAAAAACACAAGAGAAGACTCTACACATGGACATCATCAGATGGTCGACACTGAAATCAGACTGATTATATTCTTTGCAGCCAAAGGTGGAGAAGCTCTATACAGTCAGCAAAAACAAGACTAAGAGCTGACTGTGGCTCAGATCATGAACTCCTTATTACCAAATTCAGACTTAAATTGAAGAAAGTAGGGAAAACCGCTAGACCATTCAGGTATGACCTAAATCAAATCCCTTATGACTATACAGTGGAAGTGAGAAATAGATTTAAGGGACTAGATCTGATAGACAGAGTGCCTGAGGAACTATGGATGGAGGTTCGTGTCATTGTAGAAGAGACAGGAATCAAGACCATCCCCAAGAAAAAGAAATGCAAAAAAGCAAAATGGCTGCCTGAGGAGGCCTTACAAATAGCTGTGAGAAGAAAGGAAGTGAAAAGCAAAGGAGAAAAGGAAATATATACCAATTTGAATGCAGAGTTCCAAAGAATAGCAAGGAGAGATAAGAAAGCCTTCTTCAGCGATCAATACAAAGAAATAGAGGAAAACTACAGAATGGGAAAGACTAGAGATCTCTTCAAGAAAATTAGAGATACCAAAGGAATATTTCATGCAGAGATGGGTACAATAAAGAACAGAAATGGTAGGGACCTAACAGAAGCAGAAGATATTAAGAAGAGGTGGCAAGAATACACAGAAGAACTGTACACAAAAGATCTTCATGACCAAGATAATCACGATGGTGTGATCACTCACCTAGAGCCAGGCATCCTGGAATGTGAACTCAAGTAGGCCTTAGGCATCACTACGAACAAAAGTCAAGTAGGCATCACTACGAACAAAACTAGTGGAGGTGATGGAATTCCAGTGGAGCTGTTTCAAATCCTGAAAGACGATGCTGTGAAAGTGCTGCATTCAATATGCCAGCAAATTTGGAAAACTCAGCAGTGGTCACAGGACTGGAAAAGGTCAGTTTTCATTCCAATCCCAAAGAAAGGCAATGCCAAAGAATGTTCAAACCACTGCACAACTGCACTCATCTCACATGCTAAAAGTAATGCTTAAAATTCTCCAAGCCAGGCTTCAGCAATACGTGAACCGTGAACTTCCTGATGTTCAAGCCGGTTTTAGAAAAGGCAGAGGAATCAAAGATCAAATTGCCAACATCTGCTGGATCACTGAAAAAAGTAAGAGAATTCCAGAAAAACACCTACTTCTGCTTTATTGACTATGCCAAAGCCTTTGACTCTGTGGATCACAATAAACTGGAAAATTCTGAAAGAGATGGGCATATCAGGCCACCTGACCTGCCTCTTGAGAAACCTATATGCAGGTCAGGAAGCAACAGTTAGAACTGGACATGGAACAACAGACTGGTTCCAAATAGGAAAAGGAGTACATCAAGGCTGTATATTGTCACCCTGCTTATTTAACTTATATGCAGAGTATATCATGAGAAATGCTGGGCTGGAAGAAACACAAGCTGGAATCAAGATTTCCAGGAGAAATATCAATCACCTCAGATATGCAGATGACACCACCCTTATGGCAGAAAGTGAAGAACTAAAGAGCCTCTTGATGAAAGTGAAAGTGGAGAGTGAAAAAGTTGGCTTAAAGCTCAACATTCAGAAAACTAAGATCATGGCATCCAGTCCCATCATTTCATGGCAAATAGATGTGGAAACAGTGGAATCAGTGGCTGACTTTATTTTTCTGGGCTCCAAAATCACTGCAGATGGTGACTGCAGCCATGAAATAAAAAGATGTTTACTCCTTGGAAGGAAAGTTATGACCAAATTAGACAGCATATTAAGAAGCAGAGCCATTACTTTGCCAACAAAGGTCCATCTAGTCAAGGCTACAGTTTTTCCAGTGGTCATGTACAGAAGTGAGAGTTGGACTATAAAGAAAGCTGAGTGCCAAAGAATTGATGCTTTTGAACTGTGGTGTTGGAGAAGACTCTTGAGAGTCCCTTGGACTGCAAGGAGATCCAACCAGTCCATCCTAAAGGAGATCAGTCCTGGGTGTTCATTGGAAAGACTGATTTTGAAGCTTAAACTCCAGTACTTTGGCCACCTGATGCAAAGAGCTGACTTATTTGAAAAGATGTTGAGAAAGATTGAGGGTGGGAGGAGAAGGGGATGACAGAGGATGAGATGGTTGGATGGCATCATTGATTTGATGGACATGGGTTTGGGTGAACTCCAGGAGTTGGTGATGGACAGGGAGGCTGGGTGTGCTGCGGTTCATGGAGTCGCAGAGAGTCAGACATGACTGAGCAACTGAACTGAACTGCACTGAAATGATGGCTCACATGGTAAAGAATCTACCTGCAATGCAGGAGACCCAGGTTTGATCCCAGGGTTGGGAAGATCCACTGGAGAAGGCAATGGCAACCCAATCCAGTATTCTTGTCTGGAGAATTCCATGGACAGACTAGCCTGGTGAGCCACAGTCCATGGGGTCACAAAGAGTCAGCTACAACTCAGTCACTAACACTTTCATGATACTATATATACGGATTAGCCCTGGGGAATGTTGATATTAGTGGTTGTTGCATGACTGTACATTTGTCTACATTCATGGAACTAAACACCAAAAAAGTGAATTTTACTCTATGCAACTGTTTAAATAAATTTTATTCTATGCAAATGTTTAAGTAAACAAAAATGCCTGTCGCAAGGTCAAAACACCAAAAAATAATTTTAAGAATTTACCAACAAAGTAATAAACTCAACAGAAAACTGTTATGGAAAAGTTGAATACTATGACCAAACACTATGCCAAACACTTGCTAGAACACATTGCCACTCATAATTCACAATTTGAATGATCAGTGCTTGAGTTACCAAGACAAATAAAATTCATATTAATAGTAAGCTGGATGAAAATATAAAACCTATTCTAGTGTTACAAAAATCAACTTAGCAATTTTTATTGCTGATTTTAACACAATTTTCCCTGAATAATGATGAATCTTGTTTATGATGGAGTCACTCATTCTTTCTCCAATCACCACATTGTTAGTCACCCCATGCCTGCTTCCATAATTCTGCTCTCTTGACTCCCACACGACTGAGCTCCTTTTTTCCTCCAAATTCCTTTGCCATTTCTATCCTTTCCGTGTCATCTATTTACCAAGGTTCTATGATTTTCCATTCCATACCATTTCCCTTGGAACATATGAATGGCTCCTATACCTTTAGAAGTGATATTTCCTCATATGACTTCTAAACAGACTCCATTAACTCTATTCTTATTCTTTCACTCAAGATCTACTTGTCCAAGTGCCACACATAAATATAAACAGATGATATATGAACTAAAACCCAAATTCCTTCACTCATTGTGTCCTCCTTCATGTCTGCTAGCTGCAAATGCCACTGCATACCTGCTATCCTGCCTATGTTATATACTCTTATAATGGCACCACCTTCCTTGGTATTTTCTGCCCATAAACTTGGCATCATCTATGAAGTCCCTCCTCCCTTCACCATCACCTGGGGTCTAACATCACAAAGTCTAGTTAGAACAGAAGCGGTGTCCTTTGTATCAGTTTTCCTTTCAAAGTCTTGTTCAGTATCTTGCATATACTGAGAGAATTCCCAGTAGCTATTTATTAAACAAATAGTGTTAAAGACATGTAGTTACTAAAAGTAAGTAAAAGCTATAAACAATCAACATATGTAAAGTATATGTTTAGAACCATCCCAAGGCACCAGAATTATGAAGCATCCTCCCATCTCTATCTTAATACAGTTTTCCTATATTTAGAAAACTTCCCTTAGACGTTAACAGCCCACTCAAGCATTATCTTGTTCCAAATGAGAGACCCCTGGGACTGCCCTGGTGGTCTAATGGATAAGACTCTATGTTCCCAATGAAGGGGCCTGGGTTCGATCCCTGGTCAGGGAACTAAATCCCACATGTCACAACTAAGCCTGTGTGCTGCAACTGCTGAGCCCACCTGTGGCAAGTAGCCCACCTGTGGTGCACACACCACAGTGAATAGCCTGAGTGCCCTGAGTGTCTCAATGAAGACCCAGCACAGCCAAAAAAAATAATAATTAAAAAACCACCAAATGAGAGCATCCCAAATCCTTGCAAAAACCAAAATGAAACCAAAACCTCCCACTTCATCATTACTAATGATTTCATTAAGGAACTGAGAGATACACAGTTCAGTGAATTATATACACATATAATTAACAACCTATAAAGCTTCGAGCAAAAGAAAAAAATGAGATGAATTTCAATCAGCATGGAAAGATCTTTCAGGTAACTCCACTTCTTAATTAATAATATCTAGTTTGTTTTTTTTTTAACTCCTGAGTGTGGCTAGGAATACTCATGGCAATATCAAAGTCTGTTTTAGACTTGATGGATCAGTTTCTGACGGTTGCACAATCAAACCATGGAAGGTTTTTAACCTACTATTCATTAGAGTAGATGATGATAGCAAAAGAGAAGTGAACCAAGGGAGTTAAGAATAAATGTGTTCAAATAATGCCTCAGACTCTTCTGTATTTGCCCCTGAATACCTGTTCCTGGAGAGACTCCTGTGGTGGTCTGGTGGTCCTGTGGTTAAGACTCCATGCTCCCAATGCAGGGGGACCAGGTTTGATCCCTGATAGAAGAACTAGATCCCACACGCCACAACTCAAGATCCTGCATGCTGCAGCTAGAAGATCGAGCACACCACAACTAAGACTCAGCACAGCCAAATCAATAAAGAAAAAATATTTTGAACATCCCTGGTGGCTCAGCTGGTGACAAACATGCCTGCCAGTGCAGGTAGATGCAAGAGATGCAGGTTCGATCCCTGAGTCACGAAGATCCCATGGAGAAGGAAATGGCAACCCACTCCAGTATTCTTGCCTGAAGAATCCAACGGACAGAGGGACCTGGCAGACTACAGTTCATGGATTCGCAAAAAGTTGGACACAATTTAGTGACTAAACAACAAAACCCCGTCCCTCTTCCTGAGAATTAGCTGTCCTAACCCTACTCTTATTTAACCTGTCTTGCTCGGCATTGTGAAAATTTTGTCATTTCTGTTTTCAATTCTGGTGTTCCATCACTTTTCTTCAGTGAATCCAGGGCTTGCTGCACCTAGTCATTACTAGTGCCTTAGCTTTTTCCCTAGGATAATCAGAACCAACAAGTTACTGCAGCCACTCCACAGAATGATGCATATCTTTGACACTCAGATGACTTTTTCTCACACTCAGTTTTATCCTCCTAGTGTGCATAAGATAACAGCCTGGGCTCAGGCCTCCTTTTCTCTATCACACAAATCTAGGTAAAAATGTTTTATAAGAAGAATCTTAAGCAATTTTATTGTGCCCAGTGTTTTACATCATATTTGTAAGATATAATAAGAATGAAAGACTGAGGACCTATCTCTTAGAATCATAGAGCTCTGTTAGAACTTAATAATTGGCTGCTGAGCAAGAAATGTTCCTGACTATGTAAGAGTCTTCAGTCAATCAAAAATTGTTCACTGGGAGCCAGCCCCCTGCACAATCTTCTAGGCTATCATTACCTCTGTGATTTATGCAAAATTACAGATTATAGCAAAGGGTTGGTGGTAACTAACACAGAGTGCCAACTGAAGAAATTAATTTTTGATGTTAGAAATGCTAAGACAACACAATATGATTCATTTTAGAGTATCATTTTTTTTGTTAAAATTACCTAAATGAGGAATTTACTTTTGTCAGGCATTTCATTTATTCAACAACCAAGAAATAATCCCAGGGCCATGCCAAGTAATGGAGACACACAATTCTCTACTCTCACATAAAAACAGACCTGTGAATCAGAACTGTAATACAGTGTGATAATTCCACATTAAAAGGAGATATAAGTTACAGAACTAGCAGAGAGAACCATGATCTACTCTAGCTAAGAACCACACAGGGGCACTTAAAGCTCTTAGAGACAGATTCTTAATGTGAGCAGGAATTTAGTTTGCTTCTGCTTCAATTCCCTTATGCTTTTCCTATCTTTTCCAACTAATAAATTATTTTCCATAAAAATAATTATGGGTATTGTATTTAGCCCAAACTGTTAGAAAGTCCTTCATATAACAGCAAAACTCTACCTTTTTGCTATGATCCTAGATCTATCTTCCTCAACAACACAGGGCAAGTCTCGTCTTCTTTATCCATGACGCAAATCTTCAAACCTGTATTTGTTTGTGCCTGCATCAGCAGATGAAGCAAAATGGCAAATCCAGTAGGAGCTAGAATCTCACATGTAGGGTATTGCTTTGTCAGCTTCTCTGGATAAGGGAAAATGGCATCATTCCTGATACATTTAACTTATACCAGGGTCTGGCTTAAGGGAAAAAATCAAGGAAATAGCAAAGAAGGAAAACTTCTTTTTGTCAAGAAGGAAAACTCAGTACTCATCAACAGAACAGCACTAGATAGAAAAATGAAGACTGAGTTCTGGTTTTGGACAAATGACTCCAGAGGCCTGAAAGTTCTGAATTTGAACATGTATTTCTTTCTCTCTTCATAAGCTGCTATTTTATATCTTTAAGCATGAAACAGAAAAACAAGACCCTTCCTACTAAGAAATGTTCCATGGAAGCTACGTGGGCAGAACCAAAGCATATATGATAAAAACAACCCTTATGTAAGAACTTACTACGCAACTAGCACTGTTCTAGTTACACATACTAACTCATAACAATCCTCACCAAACACTGTAAGTGTATTTTTGTGAGGTAGAAACTAACATTATTTACATTATATAAATGAGAAAAGTGAGAAAACACAAAGAGCCCATAATTTGTCCAAGGTCATAAATCTATGTAAGAGCCAGAATTCAAACTCATTTTGTCCAGCTCTTGAGGCCAAGCTCCTAGGCACTTCACTGCACAGCCTCCACATGGGACAGAAAGGAAAGCTCAGAGCAGTAGAATCAGAGCTGGCACACACTGTTTTCACTTTGGTCAGCAGAATAGCATTTCTGGGATTATGCTGATACTAGGGAGGCCAGGGAGGGATCTCGATGACACTTCCTTTTCCTTAGGCATAAAGTCTGCCTTCAAATCCCACCCAGAATACACCGGTAGTACTGATGAGAGCACATCTGATGGAAAACATTATGTGCCTCTATCACAAAAAAAGACAGTTTAGGCTTTAATTTTTGTGTGTACTCAGTTGATCTACTGTCTCTGACTCTTCATGACCCCATGGACTGTGGCCCTACCAGGCTCCTCGGTCCATGACATTTTCCAGGGAGGAATACTGGAGTGGGTTGCCATTTCCTCCTCCAGGGGATCTTCTTGTAAAATAATCTCCAGCCAGTTTTTCCAGGTGGGAAGCAAGGAGATCAAAACAGTCAATCTGAAAGGAACTCAATCCTGAGTATTCATTAGATGCTGAAACTCCAACACTTTGGCCACCTGATGTGAAGAGCTGACTCATTGGAAAATACCCTGATGCTGGGAAAGATTGAAGGCAGGAGGAGAAGGGGAGGACAGAGGATGAGATGGTTAGATAGGATCACCGACTCAGCAGACATGAGTTTGGGCAGGTTTTGGGAGATGGTAAAAGACAGGGAAACCTGGCGCACTGCAATAATGGGGTCGCAAAGAGTTGGACATGACTTAGTGACTGAACAACAACAATTTTCCTAGATCTTAAAATAATATTGTACTCTCTTGGCTCCTGAATTCCATTTACTATAAGTTTTTTGTTTCAATTTCAGCTGCTTTTTCTTTATTTAAATAACTTTAGATGTAGTTACAAAGCACTCAGATCTAAGCCTTCTTTTCATATTTTAAATGGGCCAGACTTTAACCTGGCATCTGGTCAAGACTAGGCTGGTTTGATTTGCTGTTTATCTGTCTGTCAGTTATTTTTCAAACACTTTGGGTTGTTGCTAGGTGGATGCAAACTAAGGAATATGGTTTCACATTTAGTCAAATACCATTTCAATCTCACTCCTTTTACGTATATCTCAAATTTATTTTGTGAGAAGGAGTATTAGGAAAGACTTACTGAATCATAACCACCTATTGCTCTAGACAATTAGAAAAATCTGCCCCTGGTTTCAGCCAAAAATGATTGAATTTAACTCATGGATTCATCATCCAACAAAGATAATACATAAATGAGCAAATAAATTTGTAATAAAAATTTACATAAGAATAAATGCTATGAGTTAAAAAGCACAGAATAAGTGAATAAAGAGCAACAGGATAGGTGCTAGTTTGATAAGGTGGTCAGGGACAGCCTGTGGAGATAACATCTGAACAGAAACCAGAAGTAGTGAGGAAATAAATTATATGAATAACTAAAAAAAGAGCACTGTAGGCAAAAGGAAAGCCAAGAGCAAAGATCTGACACGTGGGCAAGTACAGGATGTCCTAGGAAAGCAAAAGGCAGGTGTGCTGGAGGGCAGTGGGGAAGTTAGGAATGGTGAAGCGAAGTGAGAGTCGCTTTGTGACCCCATGGACCATACAGTCCATGGAACTCTCTAGGCCAGAATACTAGAGTGGGTAGCCTTTCCCTTCTCCAGGGGATCTTCCCAACCCAGGGATCAAACCCAGTTTTCCCATGGAGCTAACATCTGAACAGAAACCAGAAGGAGTGAGGAAATAAATTATGCAAATAACTATAAAAAAGAGGATTCTAGGCAAAACAAAAGCCAAGAGCAAAGATCTGACACATGGGCAAGTACCGCATGTTCTAGGAAAGCAAAAGGCAGGTGTGACTGGAGGGCAGTGAGGAAGGTAAGCGGTAGGAAGTGAGTAAGGAGACACAGGTCGGATCATGCAATATCTTGCATATGACAGCGAGGGATTTGGCTTCTGTTCTGGCGTTTTGTTGCTGTGAGCATTATGGGAAGCCACCAATGACTGAGATACACCACTTGGAAAATAGACTGGATGTGGGAGATGGGACAAAGGCAGATGTAAATTTTATGAAATGTGCACATTTTATAGTGTGAGATAATTGCTTACTGACCTCGGGTCTCACTATTGAATGTGATAAGATCATAAGTATGTTTTGCACAGGTTGCTAATGGATAAGATAGGGAATGTGAGAGAGAGAAGTCAAGGATGGCTTGAACAACTAGGTGAATCGATGGTGACATTTACTAAGATGATGAGGACTATGGGGAGTAAAATTAAGAGTGAACGTTTGTATTTGGTAATTTTGAGATCCCTGTGGACCATCCAAGTGGAGTTTTCAAGTGGACAGTGGTTACATGGCTGTAGAGCATAGGGGTGATACAGGTGGATTTAAAGTTATGAGGATGGTATTTGCAGAGACATGGATGGACTTAGAGGCTGTCTCGCAGAGTGAAATAAGTCAGAAAAAGAAAAACAAACATCATATATTAATGCATATATGTGGAATCTAGAAAAATGGTATAGATGAGCTTATTTGCAAGTATAAATAAAAACACAGAAATAGAGAACAAACATATGGATGCCAAAGTAGGGGGAGGGTGGGATGAATTGGGAAATTGGGAGATTGACACATATATGTACTATTGATACTAGGTATAAAATAGATAACTAATGAAAACCTACTGTATGGCACAAGAAGCTTTACCCAAGGCTCTGTGGTAAGCTAAGTGGGAAGGAATCCAAAAAAGAGGGGACACATATAACCATATAGCTGATCCACTTTTCTGTACAGCAGAAACTAACACACTGTAAAGCAATTATACTATAATAAAAATTAATTTAAAACATTAAAAAATGAAGCTATGAGGCTGGGAAAAAAGTGCCTACAGAATGACTCTGGAATAGGAAGTGAAGTCCTGGACTCATTCCAATGTTTTGAGCTTCATTCTCAATTACTATCATTCTGTTAGATTCTTCTATGAAGCTTATAAAAAATGCTGATATTCAGATCCTCCTCACAAAGACTCTGATATAATTATTCTACATTGGGTTCAGGTGGCTACATTTTTAAAAGCCCTCTGATGATACTAGTGGACAGCTAAGGTTGAGAACACTGGTTTAGAAGTTGGGAAGAAGAGAATGACTCAGAAACTGAGAATCAGAAGAAATGTATGAGTGAGATCAGAGAAATACATGCCAGTGGTAGCTCTGACCTAAGCTAAACAATGAAAGAAATAACTCTATAAAATATGACCATTTCATTAAATTAAAAAGCATTATGAATATTACTCAGTCCATTCATAGTTCCCTGCTTATAAGGAATTTAGGAGAAATTACTCTTTGGTTTTAATATCAGAAAATGCAAAGTATGTTTTATTTATTCTGAGCATGTGTTTATTTTTAATCCTAAAGACACTTAATTGGGTAACTAGTCATTTTGTTTTCCTGCTAAAAAGCTCACAGAATGAAATTACTGACCCTAATACAAAAAGCGTAGTTTAGACCCAATTAAATTCACCAAACATATATTTAGTGACAGTATATAAACCGCAGTGTGCTTGGCAAGGGAAAATATCCATGAAGATTTAATGATATGCCTATTTTAAATAGTAGTCTTTATTCATAACTCCATTTTAGTTTCAGGTCTTATTTCTCCTTTTTCTTAACTATTTCTCATTTGCATTGTGCTTTGCATATTGTTGTGGACCACTTTAAATACTTTTTAGAGCAAGTACACTATAATAGCTAATATGAACTGAACACTGAGTTTCAGGGAAATACAGGAACACAGGGTGCACTCAGGCAATATGATCAGAGCACCTAGTCTCATTAACACTAGGCTCTCCTGCTCCAGGAGTCCAACTTTACTTGTCAAGATTGCAACTATGGGGAGAACAAGTTGCTGGTTACAAATGAAAATATTGGCTTTGGAGTCATATTTTTGGGTTTATTTTCCTATTAATAGGGATAAAATTTGTTAAATCATCCACATGAATCAGTTCCCCAGGTGACCAAATTCCTCATGCTACCAAGCTGCCAGGTCAGGATTGATGGTAGTATTCCTGACTGTGAAACAGATTTTAAACTATTAAAAACAAAAAAAAAAGCAACCAGACCCTCCAAAATCCTAGCCAAAATGAGGTAGCCAACTCAGTCATGGGACAAAGGCTAAGTGTTAGCAGAAGCCAAAGTGTTACCCTTTGCTTTCTAGTTGTTTTGGCTGGGAGTTGTGTTTATGAGGTCTATTTGTTAAAGCTTTATATAATTTTTGCATTTATTTTCTTTCTTCCAAGAATAACAGATGAAAATAAACAGGAATCTTACTACAATGTCTGCTTTTGCAAACTTGCTTATAAGGGCATAGTGTTGGTCACTCAGAAATGTCCAACTCTTTGTGACCCCAAAGACTGTAGCCTGCCAGGCCCCTCTGTCCATGGAATGCTCTGGGGAAGAATACTGGAGTGAATTGCCATATCTTTCTCCAGGGGACACCACAACCTAGGGATCAAACCTGGGTCTCCTGCCTTGTAGGCAGGTTCTTTATCATCTGAGCTACCAGGAAAGCCTTAAAAGATCATGCTGCTGCTGCTGCTAAGTCACTTCAGTCGTGTCCGACTCTGTGCGACCCCACAGACGGCAGCCCACCCAGTCTCCCGTCCCTGGGATTCTCCAGGCAAGAATACTGGAGTGGGTTGCCATTTCCTTCTCCTATGCATCAAAGTGAAAAGTTAAAGTGAAGTCGTGTCCAACTCCTAGCGATCCCATGGACTGCAGCCCACCAGGCTCCTCCATCCATGGGACCTTCCCGGCAAGAGTACTGGAGTGGGTTGCCATTGACCATAGACTAATGCTAAATAAGTTTTCTCAAGGTCCTGAAATTGAGAGTGAAAAATGCAGACATCTTGAAGAACATCCTGCTTATTGCCCTATTCATCCTCTGTGTGGAAAAAGGCTAGATCTCTGGGGTATATCAGTACATATATAGCAAATATATAGATACAAATATGGCAACTATAAATATACATTCAGTTCAGTTCAGCTCAGTTACTCAGTCGTGTCCAACTCTGCGACCCCATGGACTGCAGCACGCCAGGCCTCCCTGTCTATCACCAACTCCCAGAGCTTACTCAAATTCATGTCCATCGAGTCAGTGATGCCATCCAACCATCTCATCCTCTGTCATCCCCTTCTCCTCCCGCCTTCAATCTTTCCCAGCATCAGAGTCTTTTTAGTGATTCAGTTCTTCGCATCAGGTGGCCAAAATATTCAAGTTTCAGCTTCAACACAGTCCTTCTGATGAATATTCTGGACTGATCTCCTTGAGGAAAGACTAGTTGGATCTCCTTGTAGTCCAAGGGACTCTCAAGCGTGTTCTCCAACACCACAGTTCAAAAGTATCAATTATTCGGTGCTCAGCTTTCTTTATACTCCAATTCTCACATCCATAAACGACTACTAGAAAAACCCTAACTTTGACTAGATGGACCTTTGTTGGCAAAGTGAGGTCTCTGCTTTTCAACATCCTGTCTAGGTTGATCATAGCTTTTATTCCAAGGAGCAAGCATATTTTAATTTGATGGCTGCAGTCACCATCTGCAGTGATTTTGGAGCCCCCCAAAATAAAGTCTCTGTTTTCACTGTTTCCCCATCTATTTGTCATTAAGTGACTGGACTGGATGCCATGATGTTAGTTTTCTGAATGTTGAGCTTTAAGCCAACTTTTTCACTCTCCTCTTTCATGTTTATCAAGGGGCTCTTTAGCTCTTCTTTGCTTTCTGCCATAATGGTGGTGTCATCTGCATATCTGAGGTTATTGATATTTCTCCCGGCAATCTCGATTCCAGCTTGCGCTTCATCCAGCCCAGCATTTCCCATGATGTATTCTGCATGTAAGTTAAGCAGGGTGACAATATACATCCTTGACGTACTCCTTTCTTGATTTGGAACCAGTCTGTTGCTCATGTCTAGTTGTAACTGTTGCTTCTTGACCTGCATACAGATTTCCCAGGAGGCAGGTCAGGTGGTCTGGTATTCCCATCTCTTTCAGAATTTTCCACAGTTTGTTGTGATCCACACAGTCAAAGGCGTTGGGACATTCAATAAAGCAGAAGTAGATGTTTTTCTGGAACTCTCTTGCTTTTTCGATGATCCAATGAATGTTGGCAATTTGATCTCTGGTTCCTCTGCCTTTTCTAAATGTAGCTTGAACATATGGAATTTCACGGTTCACATACTGTTGAAGCCTGGCTTGGAGAATTTTGAGCATTACTTTGCTAGCGTGTGAGATGAGAGCAATTGTACAGTAGTTTGAGCATTGTTTGGCATTGCCTTTCTTTGGGATTGGAATGAAACTGACATTTTCCAGTCCTGTGGCCACTGCTGAGTTTTCAAAATTTGCTGGCATATTGAGTGCAGCACTTTCACAGCATCATCTTTTAGGATGTGAAGTAGCTAAACTGGAATTCTATCACCTCCACTAGCTTTGTTTGTAGTGATGTTTCCTAAGGCCCAATTGACTCTGCATTCCAGGATGTATATAAATATACATATATAGATTTATATTGTTTCAGAAAAACAACTTCCAGGGTCAAATACCAAAGACTTTTACTCTCTCAGAGTTTCACAATGCTCACTATATTAAAGGCTATATTATATGACTATATTCACAGTCGAGATATATGTTTGATTTTGTTTAACGCAGATTTCCCAGACTTATTTGACTAATTTTTGTCCCTTCAAAAAAAAATTAGCCAGCAACCAGCGTCAGTCTCTCAGTTGTGTCTGACTCTTTGTGACCCCATGGACTATAGCCTGCCAGGCTCCTCAGTTCAAGGAATTCTCCTGGCAAGAACACTGGAGTGGGTTACCAGGGGATCTTCCCAACCCAGGGATCGAAACCAGATCTCTCGCAAACCCATTTAAAATACTCTTTTTTTTTTCTTTAGGTAAGAAATGGATTTATTTAGAAAGAAACACACTCCATAGACAGAGTGTGGGCCATCTCAGAAGGTCAGAGCACCCAAAATATGGGGTGGCAACTTTTTATGGGCTGAGTAATTTCATAGGCAAATGAGTGGGAAGATCATTCCAACTCATTATTATTCCAACTATTATTCTAATTATTCCCCGATTATTTCAGTTATTCCCTGATTATTTTGGGGGAAGAGGCAGGGATTTCCAGGAATTGGGCCATTGCCCACTTTTTGGCCTTTCATGGTTAGCCTCAGAACCATTTAAAATCTTGTGGTACATCAGGCCTTCTAAGACTACAGTTTGTGAATAGCTGTGTTAAAACCTTTGTGATACTCATGGTCTACAAAATAAAGTAATCTTTTCATTCATTTATTGAACAAAGAATTTTTGGAGAAATATTGTGCTATTAATAGATTCTGGAAATAAAATGGGAAGATAAAGAAATCTGGTTTTTGCTCTTGTGGAGTTAACAGTCCAGTAAATATAATGAACATTAGTCAATAATGTTACAAATAAATAATAATTACAAACTGATAAATGTTGTAAAGGAAAAGTTCTTTAGTGTGTCTATAGAGCTGTGTGTGAGGGAGTAGGAGAGATTTTCAGAGAGGCCTGTTTGAGGAAGTTCTATCTGATGTTCTTATTTTATACATAAAATAATTTCATGGCATTGACTTGTTTTTAAAAAATCATCAAATCATAATTTACCATTATGGTATGAATTATTTATTTTCTGTCAAATGAACCTTTTCCTCTAGTATTTTATAAATTTTTAATAACTTTAAGTAGTATATATTTTTGTTTTTGTCCCTGAGGTGGGACTTTTTAGTCTGAAATGAAGAGTAGTGACAGAAGGTAGACTATTAAAAATATTCCATTGCAACAGTAACAGAAGATAGACATAAATACGTATAACCTTCATGCAGAAGTACAGTTAGAAATCATCCATTCCTTAAGCTTTTATTATAGAAAGCTTCTCTCTTTTGCAGCACTTTGCACAATTATGATTAATCATTATTACCTGATTGTTTAGTGATTGCCTTTCCTACTGAACTGTGAGCTCAAGAATATGATTTATTCACTATCATATTGTGCATACTGAGTGAGAAAGGTATCAGCCCCTCTGTAAGAAGGGCTACATGTCAGTAGCATAAGAAAAAAAAAAGTCTAAACAAAATGATAAATTTAAAATGTTTTACTGGAAAAATGCTGTGACCTCTTTCAATTAATGCTATTGTTAATAACTCCCTTCTCTTCCCAGTATACTTAGGTCTCCTCCTGATTGTCATGAGGCATTCTCCTCTCCTATGATCTGATTCTTGGGGGAAGGGGTGTCATAAGTTATGCTTATATATATAAATGTCTATAATGTTAAAATATGAAGGAGTTAGTGTGTAGTAGGCACCTAGCTACTTTTCTCCCTCCTCCTCACTATACAGGGAATTTTTTTCCCCTCAATGAATAGCAATATTCTATTTTAAATCCCTAGCCTGCAGTCTTATTTTCTATAATATAGGCTTATGTTGTTGTTCAGTCACTAACTGTGTTTGACTGTTTGGGATCTTGTCGACTCCAGCATGCCATGCTCCCTTGTCCTTCACTAGCTCACGGAGTCTGCTCAAGCTCATGTCCATTGAGTCAGTGATGCTATCTAACCACTTCATCCTCTGCTGCCTTCTTCTCCTTTTGCCTTCAACCTTTCCTAGCATTAGGATCCTTTCCAAAGAGTTGCATCTTTTCCAATGATGCAAAGGCATCAGCTGGCCAAAGTATTGGAGCTTTGGCTTCAGCATCAGTCCTTGCAATGAGTATTCAGGGTTGATTTCCTTTAGGATTGACTGGTTTGATTTCCTTCCAGTCCAAGGGGACTCTAGAGAATCATCTCCAGCATCACAATTCAAAAGCATCAATTCTTTGGTGCTAATAGGGGACACTAATAAACTGTTATTGATTCGCTGACTAGTTGCATTACTACATACCAATCTCAGTGCTAAATTTCAGAGATAGAAAAAGCCCAAGACAAAATATTTGTCCTTAAGCAGCTCATGTTTACTATGCATGTGTAGAAAAGGGGAATAGGTAGACAATCAAGATGTAACAGAATTAGTATTGTGATGGCAGCATAGATAACATTTAAGAGTTAGATTTTGTGCACATCATGAAAGATGGGTGGAAGGTGAGAGGACACCAAGTGAGGGATGAGAAGCAGCATTCCCTGCCTAGGGAACAGGGTATGTAATGGAAAGGCGGCTTGGAAGAGGTGGTGTGTTTGGGGAATAATATGTAGTTCTAAGAAGCTTCAGCAGAAGGTACCAAAGGGGACTTGATGGGAGAAATAGCTGAAAATGCTGGTGGAGCAGAACACAACATCTTTACAAGTCATGCTTTGAATTACTGGGTTTATAGACATCAGAAAAGGGATGCTTTGTGCTGCTAATTAAACAAATGCCTGGTACTCTGAGGTCAGGATGAAAGAGAGAAAATGAAAGGGAAAGAAAAGGATTTGAACTTCATTTCATTTTTTTATATAGCATTTAGTGTTAGTTTCAACAATGTAACTAATAGTTCCAGCTGCCTGAGTGTAACTAATAGTTCCAGCTGTCCGATATAAGGATATGTGGTATTTTTCCAAGTACAGTGCTTTCCAGATACTAGCTGGCTGAAGAAAATGAAACAGTACTCCTACTATTCAACACAGAAAATGAGACTGCAACAAGCATTTGTTCTTTGCTATTGCTTTCCACTAAGCAAACTCAAAGCTATAATGCAGTGAAGTCAACTCAACATGGAGGCATTACAAGACATAATATCCTCAATATCCTACCGTGAGTACTTCTACCTTAGGAACAGTGGGATGGGAGGAATAAAGACTATACGCCTGGTGTCCCCCTGTCCCAGTTTGACAATGGTTCATTCCACAGAGGCAGCAAAAGTCCACCTCACTCCCCTGGCAACAAAACCAAGAATCTCAGTCTCATAACTGAGACTTTGTGATTGCTTTGCGTGACTCCTCTCCCAGGCATTCCTTTTTGGCTCCTCTCTTTGAAATTGGAGGGCACCAGCCCAACCTAGCATTGGGCTGAGCTTAATCACACATAGCACTCATATCACATTGCACTGCCTGAAACATCCACTCCTGTATTATCACCTGAAGGCCCCTCCTGAAGGTGAGAGATGATTCTTCCAAGGTGGCAAAAATGTTCATTTTTCACAACTGGAGCCAATTTTCACAAAGGCAAGGCATTCCACTAACAAAATATCTTGAGGTTTTTCAATTTAGATAGGATATTCCTTGAATTAAAAAAAAAATGTACCTGATATATAGAATTTGCAGCAGATGGGAAACTTGAGTGCAAAAGCTGAATTTCAATGAGGAACCCGAGCTTTAAGATGCATCCTGAAGATGCAACCTCTCATCTTCTGGAGAGAGGGGTGTGCTCAGTTGCTTCAGTATTGTCCAATTCTTTGCCAGCCCATGGACTGTAGCCCTCCAGGCTCCTCTGTCCATGGGATCCTCCAGGCAAGAATACTAGAGTGGTAGCCATTCTCTTCTCCAGGGAATCTTCCAAACCAGGGATCAAACCCAGGTTTCTTATGTCTCCTGCACTGGCGCAGTTTCTTTACCACTAGTGCTACCCAAGTCTTTTTCAACACTCTGCCACCCCCGACAGGCAATGCCAAAGAATGCTCAAACTACTGCACAATTGCACTCATCTCACATGCTAGTAAAGTAATGCTCAAAATTCTCCAAGACAGGCTTCAGCAATACGTGAACCGTGAACTTCCTGATGTTCAAGCTGGTTTTAGAAAAGGCAGAGGAACCAGAGATCAAATTGCCAACATCTGCTGGATCATGGAAAAAGCAAGACAGTTCCAGAAAAACATCTATTTCTGCTTTATTGACTATGCCAAAGCCTTTGACTGTGTGGATCACAACAAACTGTGGAAAATTCTGAAAGAGATGGGAATACCAGACCACCTGACCTGCCTCTTGAGAAATCTGTATGCAGGTCAGGAAGCAACAGTTAGAACTGGACATGGAACAACAGACTGGTTCCAAATAAGAAAAGGAGTACATCAAGGCTGTATATTGTCACTCTGCTTATTTAACTTCTGTGCAGAGTACATCATGAGAAACGCTGGACTGGAAGAAGCACAAGCTGGAATCAAGATTGCCAGGAGAAATATCAATAACCTCAGATATGCAGATGACCCCACCCTTATGGCAGAAAGTGAAGAGGAACTCAAAAGCCTCTTGATGAAAGTGAAAGTGGAGAGTTAAAAAGTGGCTTAAAGCTCAACATTCAGAAAGCGAAGATCATGGCATCTGGTCCCATCACTTCATGGGAAATAAATGGGGAAACAGTGGAAACAGTGGCTGACTTTATTTTGGGGGGCTCCAAAATCACTGAAGATGGTGATTGCAGCCATGAAATTAAAAGACGCTTACTCCTTGGAAGAAAAGTTATGACCAACCTAGATAGCATATTCAAAAGCAGAGACATTACTTTGCCGACTAAGGTCCATCTAGTCAAGGCTATGGTGTTTCCTGTGGTCATGTATGGATGTGAGAGTTGGACTGTGAAGAAGGCTGAGTGCCGAAGAATTGATGGTTTTGAACTGTGGTGTTGGAGAAGACTCTTGAGAGTCCCTTGGACTGCAAGGAGATCCAACCAGTCCATTCTGAAGGAGGTCAGCCCTGGGATTTCTTTGGAAGGAATGATGCTAAAGCTGAAACTCCAGTACTTTGGACACCTCATGAGAAGAGTTGACTCATTGGAAAAGACTCTGATGCTGGGAGGAATTGGGGGCAGGAGGAGAAGGGGACGGCAGAGGATGAGGTGGCTGGATGGCATCACTGACTTGATGGACGTGAGTCTGAGTGAACTCCGGGAGTTGGTGATGGACAGGGAGGCCTGGTGTGCTGTGATTCATGGGGTCGCAAAGAGTCGGACACGACTGAGCAACTGAACTGAACTGAACCACCCCCAACCCTAGTGTTTCAGTGAGAATATGTACTGAATGCATATTGCACAAATGAAATCAAGAATATCCCTGAGTGCATAGGACTCTAAGCAAAATCTTCCATAATGCTCTTTTACAAAATCCCAGCACTAACGCCACTGCGATAGTACCACAACCTCGCCATACGTCTTCTAGTGTGATTATCTTTGGCTTTAAAACACAAATGAATCATTAGGGCTTTGAATCTTTTCTGGCAAAGAAATACAGCGTGAGCTGATGCTCAGCATTGTGAGTGTCATCAGAACAAGGTCTATTGATAGGAATTTGCCCAGTTAATCATCCTTCATTATCTCCACTAGCTAACAATGCACATGCAGTCACTCCACGTAATCACTGCTATAACAGACATGGATATTTGAAATATTATCTTTCCCACAGATTCCAGGTTTTCAGTGAGCAGCTCTCAACAATTCATTATACTAAACATACATGTCACCATATTCCTATTAAATGTGCATGAGATTATTAAACACTACCCATGTTGTAAATTGACCAATATCAGTTACAATATATTACCTTTCAGATACTGTAATTATAAATGGCACCTAGATGCCACTATAAAAATGCAAATTTAACCACCTGGCATGTAAGTAACCAGTACTATATCTAATTCTGCTTTTATTCAATTTTTAACATGCATTCAAGTGAACATATCTTACAAAACAAAGTACAGAATATTTATAAAGTCAATGTGTTTTATGACATAGGAAAATCTACTTTTAAATTGCATAAAGAGGAGGGAAATTGACTTTCTTAGACTTAGGTATTTTATAGACAAATAATTCAAAATTGAAATCTATCAAGAAATTAGCACACAATATGTTAATAATATAAAGTATAATTTGGAATATTATAAATCATATTTCTAATAGTTTATAAACTTTATAAATTCTACATTTATGCAAATTATTACAACAAAGATTAGATTTCATCCAAATAAAAGCAAACAGAAAACCCACCTCAAAAAGAAAATAAAATTTCAAATGAAGGTTAAAAATTCATCATTAACCTTGGATTATGTTACTCTAAACTTTTTCATCTGTACGGCCACAGATTATTGCCTTAAGCATAATAATAGAAATAATAGCAATAGCCATGGTTCACATGTACCAAGGGCTTAACTTACTGTCTCAGGCACTGTGAGTAGTGCTTCACATTCAAATCTAATTCAGTTTTTACGATAACCCAGCAAAAAAGATACAAATGAGGGCAGTGGAGGCTTACACAGATTAAATGACTTGTCCAAGGATACAGGGCTTGGTGGGAGAGGGGTCTGACTTCAAAATGATCCTCCTAACCAGACAGTCAGCACCCAGCCCCCAGCTCTGTACACTGTTTCCTTGAATGGCCTTGGCTAAGTTACTGAAGTTTCTAAAGCTCATTTCCTTTAGCTACAAAATGTGAATATGAATATATTTCAGAATTATTGAGAACAAAATAAGATAGTTCATGAGAAAGTGCTGTGCAAATAATGAAGTTGCATAATGTTGCTTGATATGTTACTGATGAAATAAGATAACAATATGTTGAAAATGAAGAAAAACCTGCCGAGTGACTCTTGGTCAAAATCTTCCAACAAAAATGGTATACTTAGATAAATCTTTCTGGTTCTTTTACCTTGCTTAACAGAAACTATTAAATAAAGGCAAATATGAGTCAATATCATTATTACATCCTAAGAGATACATAGATGAGCACTAACAGACTATGTTAGAAGTGAATAATTAAGCTAAAGACACATCTACACTACATCTCTTTGTAGGCTACCATCTACAGAGTTCATACTACCAGATTTGGTCTTTTGAACAGCTCTTCAAAACTAAGACTTTTAAAATATTTAATTAATTAACTTTTGCCTGTGCTGGGTCTTCCTTGCTGCATAGGCTTTCTCTAGTTGTGGTAAGCAGGGGCTACTCTTTGTTGTGGTGCACAGGCTTCTCATTGCAGTGGTTTTTCTTTTTGCCCAGTACAGGCTCTAGGCACGCAGGCACAGTAATTGTGGGGCACAGGTTTAGTTGCTCTGGGGTACGTGCAATCTTCCTAGACCAGGGATTGAACCTATGTCCCCTGCATTGGCAGGCGAATTCTTAACCACTGGACCACTGGGGAAATCCAAAACTAAGGCTTTTTAAAGTGACTTTGAGCCACTATCAGGCCCAAGATAACTTTGATTCTCATACACGTTTTGATCTGGTAATATTTAAGTCCTTAATCTCAGGAAGGAAAAACAATATTTAACTCTCATAATTCATTTTGCATAAGTGATATGTTATCATTGGGCTTGTTTTTCCATTGGGCTTCATGGTTTAAAAAAATATTTCACACGCATTATGTCAACCAAGGTCATAAAATTAGTATAGTTGACCCTTGAACAATGTGGAAGTTTAGAACACCCAACCTCTGTTCAGTTGAGAATCCACCTATAACTTTATAGTCAGCCACTGTATTCATGGTTCCATATTCACTGATTCAACTAACCACAGATTGTACAGTACTGTAGCATGTAAATGTTTAGTGAAAAAAACATAAATGGACTTGTGCAGTTCAAATCTGTGCTGTTCAAGAGTCAACTGTATTTGAAAATGTTAGAACAGGAAACTGGAATTCACCAACATGACAATGTTTAAAAAAATCTTATAGCCATGCATTGGTGGTATGTTTTAGTGAGATGGTGTACATGGGTATACAGATACCTATCAACATGTGATATTTATGCATCTAGTATGTATCTAGTTTTTTCACCTTTCTTTTTTTAATATTTTAATTTTTTATTTTTAATTGGAGAATACTTGCTTTACAATGTTGTGTTGGTTGCTACTGTACAACAATGTGAACCAGTCATAAATATACATATATTTCCTCCTTCTTGAGCCTCTCTAGCACCCATCCCCATCTCACTCCCCTAGGTCGTCACAGAGCACAAGGTGAGATCCCTGTGCTACACAGCAACTGCCCGCTGATTATCTATTTTACACATGTAGTGTATATATTGCAATGCTACTCTCTCAATTTGTCCTGCTCGTTCCGTCCCCTGCTGTGTCCACAAGTTTCCTCTACATCTGCATCTATATTCCTACCCTGCCAATAGGTTCATTAGTACTATTTTTCTAGATTCCATATATATGTGTTAATGTATGATACGTGTTTTTCTCTTTCTCACTTCACTCTGCATAATGGCCCTAGGTTTATCCACCTCACTAGTACAGACTAAATGCATTCTTTTTTATGGCTAGTGATATTCCACTGTATATATGTACCACAACTTCTTTATCCATTTATCTGTGGATAGATATCTAGGTTGCCCATTTATCTGTGGATAGATATCTAGATCGCACAGAGTTGGACACGACTGAAGCGACTTAGCAGCAGCAGCAGCAGCAGCAGCAGCAGCAGATATCTAGGTTGCCTCCATGTCCTAGCTATTGCAAATAGTGTTGCAATGAACACTGGGATATATGTGTCTTTTTTAATTGTGGTTTTCTCAGGCTATATGCTCAGGAGTGGGATTTCTGGGTCACATGGTAGTTTTATTCCTCGTTTTTTAAAGCATCTCCATATGATTCTCCATAATCTCTGTATGTTTAAGGATATGAAAGAAGTACATATAGCCAAAAGAAAAAAAATAAGAACAAATGGGCCACATATTTCTAGCAATTCTTTCATACATTATCAAGGCACTCATGTCATTAGATGGAGTAGGAAGTGGCAACCCACTCTAGTATTCTTGCCTGGAAAATTCCATGGGCAGAGGAGCCCAGCAGGCTACAGTCCATGGGGTCACAAAGAATCAGATATGACTGGTTAACTGAGCACGTGTGCACACATGTCATTAGATGAAGAATAAGGGAAACCTTTATTGCATTAAGCCCACAAACATGCTAAATCACATTTCCAAACACATTTTTATTTGAAGAGCTTAGGAAGTAAGAAGATTGTATTAACAAGAGTGCATAGAATCTCCAAGTGGCACCTACCTCCTGGCCGTTCGTGTTCTCCATCTGTGTGTAAGAGCATGGCAATGGGCATCCCTACATTCTTGGATCTTCCAGCCACAACAACATTTTTTCCAAATGTTTCAATTCCTTAAAACACAGAGTTTGATTTAAATGAAGAATAAACAACAAGAAGCAAAGTAATCATCTGAACAGCTAACTGAGATATTCTTTAAAAACCTCTGATTAAATTTGAATTATTTTGTGAATTGTCTATAATGTTCCAACATTCATTATTTAAAAATATTTCTTTTTATATTTTTCGGTTTTGTCACTTTCCCTCTCATTATATCCTCATTAAAAAAAAACCATAAACATTTTCAAGTTGTCATTAAATTATTTTAAACATTAAAATTCACATGAAGAGGTAGATGTGTGAAGACTTAAAATATATTAACTATTTATCATAAAACAGGCAAGGTACAACAATGTCAAGATTAACTGGCAACCAAACTTTGACCAAATTTAGAACAAAATGAAGTGGGAAAAAGTATTTTTCATAAAATTTATGCGGTTTACTTCACAGGAGAGAAGCACTAAATGTACGGATTTAGAAAGATCTAAAAGGTAAAGCTTACAGATTTCATACACTTAACTTCTTTGGGGCATAGTTTATTCATAAGTAAAATGAAAAAATTAGAATTAAAGTTTTATAACTATTAAAATCCTATGAATATAATTCTAGGATCTGCTTTCCCTTGAAAGTTCTCTTTCTCAGTTAGAAAAGAACAGATTGGGATGAGGAGATGCTGCCAGAAATGTGACAGTGATGAGGCAAGGGAACCATCACCTGCCTGTTCGAGGGTCTTTGAGAGTATTATTTTATTTAGAGCACAATTCAAGGGCAAGCGTCTACAATGAAAACCTAGGTCATCAGAGATGGCTCAAATGTTCAGCACGTTTTATTTTTAAAGGTAAGGAAAAACATAACACATTTTGAAAAATGTATATCAAAATACCTTAAGTTTTTAGTTTTAAAGTAGGGAGATAAATTGATTATTTGGAAAATGCACACCCTGAGAGCTGAAACAGCAGTTACTTGTAACCTGGTACCAGTTCTTCTTTTATCTTATTTCAGATTATTATTCAATTTCTATAACTTTATCTATTTCTGTAGACTGAAGTTTAATGGCCTATCTTCTTTCATCCTTTCCATCAAGGCAATGCACAAATGCTCATGTGGCACTTAGCACCTATGTCCCATAGACCAACCTGTTCTTCTGATGATTTCCCAAACAGCACTAGCAGTGGCAGGTATGAGGGAATGCTGATCAAGACACAGTCTTCCAATGTTAATAATATGAAATCCATCTACATCTTTTTCAGGGGATATTCCATTGCATACTGTCCGCTCATCCATATGGTCTGGAAGTAAATAAAATTGATTTAATTTTACAATTGTTCTTTATCTGGAAGCCTGAAAAATTATATATGAGGGCCTTCAGCCAGATCACTTATGGTTCAGTTTCAGTTAAGATATACAATCATTACTCTATTCCTTTTCTTGCCATGAAAATATTAAGTCAAAGGGTTCTTGACCAATGGTTGTAATTAACTTCTGTAAGAGTATATGCAGGTACAGAACCAGAAGTGACTAGCCTGGTAAAAAGGAAAAATCTGTAAAATAAAACAATACCAATGAGATCTGGGAATGGTCAGATGATAAAGCTTTGCCACATAAGTTTGCATATTTAAATCTATGTTTTTCCTATACAAAATATATCCATGAATAAGCTTCTATTGAATATCGCTAGCATTATAGGTTAAAAGGGCTATTAGTGTTAAAAATAGCCGTAACATCATTAATGCTTAGCTTCCTCCCAAATGACATAAAAGAAAAGCAAATAAAACACACACACACACACACATCATTTCCCTGAAGCATTATTACACTGAAATACAAAATATCATTATGGTTTTCTTTTTGAAGGGAAAAGAACATAACTTGAGTAATGAATTAACCAAATGAGATATGAGATGCCAATCATCTCATTTTGAAAAGTAGGCTCTTAATACTATTCTGTACGGTGTAGCTTAAGTTACCCTAAACCCAACAATTAACCCACATGCCTAAAATACTAAAATAAAGGTGTATATTCTATATAAAAGTTTATTTGTGCATTATACAATGAATGCCACTTACACATAATTTTTTAAACATTATCAATGCCTAAGTTCTAATTGTTTTCAGAGAGCCATGCTTTGTGTCTTTTATCTTTTGTATCCTAAAAGGGACACTTTTGCCATCTTACTTTCGATGGAGCTACTTTCGATTGGAACTACTTTAAATAGCTCCAAATTGCCATTATTAGACTGCCAAAGTCCTTTATATATGTAAAAGGCACAATTACTCATATTCAAATAGAAATTGGGTCTCAGGAATTCTTTCCAGTGACTAGTTTGTCACTTTCAGCTACTGTATTCATTCTATAATGTCCTAGCAGAGTAAGCCTCCATGTGTTTTCTCTGAAGATAGAAGATTACTATACAGGTTCTAGCAAAACTTTTTTTAGAATTAAACATTCGAGGACAATATTTACTATTTGAGGACAAAAACACTGGTTCCTTTTAAAACCTGGATGGTGGTGATGATGATAATGATGGAGATGATTCATTTCTAGACATCTACTCATGCAGAAGCTTCATGCCATGAATATTTCTTACAAGAAAATCAAAAGTTTTGTAAATAAAAAAAGAAATAACTGTAATTGAACTCTCCATTATGAGCTATGACTTAAATTAGTTTATTTCCAAGTTCAAAATTGGCTACAGTATATTATGGGCCAATAACATATGAACGGGGGCTTCCCTGGGGGTTCAGCGGTAAAGAATCCACCTGCCAATACAAGAGATATGGATTTGATCCCTGGGTGGGGAAGATTCCCTGGAGAAGGAAATGGTAACTCAGTCCAGCATTCTTGCCTGGGAAATCCCCTGGACAGAGGAGCCTGGTGGGCTACAGTCCATGGGGCCACAGAGTCAAACACAACTTAGCAACTAAACAACAACAACAAATGTATATATGATAGAAAGAATTCAACAAAGGCTCTTCGTAGATTTTGAGAGCCATCCTCTTATCAAGTAAGTCTGAACTATACTGAATTTAGCCATCTACTGGTCTGTGCTGCTTTATTCACTAAAAATTACACATTGTAGTGAATAATACATCTCACACAATAGCTGAAATACTCAGGAAAAATGTAAGCATCTGAAAATTTGGGACAAGCACTAGAAACTGGCAATTACAGACCTGTTCTCTCATGTGCTTCTTAAACCTTTAACTCAGATCATCATTTCTGAACAATTCTGTCATAATTAAATTTTGTTTAAAAGACAAGTATGTGGACATATAACAGGTGTGATGTAAAGAATACATGAAAACTGATTTTTAGTGTGGCTATTATTTAATCTAAAGGGAAAAGCCTATGTGAGTAGATTAAAAAATGTTAAGATCATAAAAATCAAAAAGAAAAAAATCATGGAGTTTTATGTAACTCTACATGCTCTCAGCGGTAAATCAAATCTCACCTACATCCTTTACCAGGAAAGATGTAAATTTTATTATGTAATCTACAGTATATGAAAATAATATGAGTTAATATATCTCATATTCAAATAATGCTTTCTAATGTTCATGTTATCATTATACAGATTTCCCCTTTGGTCTTCATAGTTACCAGGAATGAAGGTAGAAAAGATATCTCCATTTTAAAGATGAAGCTCAAAATTTTGAGACTTAGTCAATCTCAAACTACTATTGAGAGGAAAGTCCAGAAATCAAATCCCCATCTCTTTGCACTAAAACAAGCTTTTCTTTCTGTGTTAGATACAAATCATAAATATCAATCTTCTTAAATAAGTTATAAATTAATATAAATTAATAGGAGAAAGGGTCCCTATCCCTTCTAATCAAGACATTTGATAATTCTAAACTATCCCAAGGAAGGTAGTGTTTCTTCTTATTGTTGTTGTTCAGTCACTCAGTCAGGAGACTGTGACTCCATAGCCTGCAGCACAGTAGGCTTCCCTGTCCGTCACCAACTCCCGGAGCCTGCTCAAACTCATGTCCATTGAGTTGGTGATACCATCCAACCATCTTATCCTCTGTTGTCCCCTTCTCCTCCTGCCCTCATTCTTTCCCAGCATCGGATATTTTCTAATAAGTCGGCTCTTGGAATCAGGTGGCCAAAGTACTGGAGCTTCAGCTTCAGCATCAGTCCTTCCAATGAATATTTAGGACTGATTTCCTTTAGGATTGACTGGTGTGATATTCTAGCAGTCCAAGGGACCCTCAAGAGTTTCTCCAATACCACAATTCAAAAGCA
The DNA here is from genome assembly GCF_042477335.2 of Ovis canadensis. NCBI lineage: Eukaryota > Metazoa > Chordata > Mammalia > Artiodactyla > Bovidae > Ovis > Ovis canadensis. The sequence continues at coordinate 105,754,106 of NC_091250.1, read as the reverse complement.
TCCATTCTTCAGCGCTCTTTATGGTCCAACTCTCACAACCATATATGACTACTGGAAAAACCATAGCTTTTACTATATGGACCTTTGTTGGCAAAATAGTGTCTCTGCTTTTTAATATGCTGTCTAGGTTTTTCATTGCTTTTCTTCCAAGGAGCAAGCATCTTTTAATTTCAAGGCTACAGTTACCATCTACAGTGATTTTGGAGCCCAAGAAAATAAAGTCTGTCACTGTTTCCATTGCTTCCCCATCTATTTGCCATGAAGTGATGGGACCAGATGCCATGATCTTCGTTTTCTGAATGTTGAGTTTTAAGCCAGCTTTTTCACTCTCCTCTTTCACCTTCATCAACAGGCTCTTTAGTTCCTCTTTGTTTTGTTTCTTCTAGGCCTTCACAGACAACAGTGCTCTTGAATTAGCTAACATCTTCCAGTGGCTCAGACAGTAAAGAATCTACCTGCAATGCAGGAGACCCAGGTTCAGTCCCTGGGCCAGGAAGATGCCCTGGAGAAGGAAATGGCAACTTACTCCAGTCTTCTTGCCCAGAGAATCCCAGGGACAGAGGATCCTAACGGGTTACAGTCCATGGGGTCCCAGAGTCCGACATGACTGAGCAACTAACATGTATCTTAGTACACACACAAAAGCATCAAACATTTTACAGCAAATGCTACCTTTTGTTAAATGAGTAATAGAAATAAATATATTTTGTGATTTTGACTGACTGCTACTGAAAGTCCCCTGATGTCTCATCCCTGTGGCCCATGACTTGAAAGGAAGAAACAATCACAAGATTCAGTAGCATTAATTTTTTTCCTAATCATTATAAAACACTTTTGATTCCTAGAATACACTGGCAAACAACTAACCAGTTAATATCTTACACAAATGAATGGGAAAACTGGCATTATTCACTTTGCGTGTATTTTTCCCATCTATTTAATACTATGAAAAGTAATTAAATCATGCCAGGAAAAAAAGTCTTCAATTAAATTCATAATACCACAATAGAACAGCTCAGGGAATGTCCTTATGGACCATGCTTTAGAACTATAACACTTAATACATATTTCTGTGATTTATTTATAATATGTTTAATTGCCTTAGGACAAGGAAAAACAACAAAAAGAAAACAAACAAATTACTGGCTTATTTTCCATCCAAGGATTTTCACCTTACTGTTTAAAAGTACTTATTTCCACTTTCCCAGTGCCTGTTGGATAAGGATAAGCTCATCAGTTCAGTTCAGTTCAGTTCAGTGAGTCAGTCATGTCCAACTCTTTGTGACTCCATGACCCGCAGCACGCCAGGCCTTCGTCCATCACCAACTCCCGGAGTCCACCTAAACCCATGTCTATCGAGTTGATGATGCCATCCAGCCATCTCATCCTCTGTCACCCCCTTCTCCTCCTGCCCTCAACCTTTCCCAGCACCAGAGTCTTTTCAAATGAGTCAGCTGTTCGCATCAGGTGGCCAAAGTTTGGAGTTTCAGCTTCAACATCAGTCCTTCCAATGAACACCCAGGACTGATCTCCTTTACGATGGACTGGTTGGATCTCCTTGGAGTCCAAGGGACTCTCAAGAGTTTTCTCCAACACCATGGCTCAGAAGCGTCAATCCTTCAGTGCTCAACTTTCTTTACAGACCAACTCTCACATCCATACATGACTACTGGAAAAACCATAGCTTTGACTAGACAGACCTTTGTTGGCAAAGTAATGATGTCTCTGTTTTATAATATGCTGTCCAGGTTGGTCATAACTTTCCTTCCAAGGAGCAAGCATCTTTTAATTTCATGGCTGCAGTCGCCATCTGCAGTGATTATGGAGCCTCCCCCCCAAAATAAAGTCTGTCACTGTTTCCACTGTTTCCCCATCTATTTGCCATGAAATGATGGAACCAGATGACATGATCTTCGTTTTCTGAATGTTGAATGTTAAGCCAACTTTTTCACTCTCCTCTTTCACTTTAATCAAGAAGCTGTTTAGTTCTTCGCTTTCTGCCATAAGGGTGGTGTCATCTGCATATCTTATATTATTGATATTTTTCCTGGCAATCTTGATTCCAGCTTGTGCTTCTTCCAGCCCAGCGTTTCTCATGATGTACTCTGCGTATAAGTTAAATAAGCAGGGTGACAATATACAGCCTTGACCTACTCCTTTCCCTATGTGGAACCAGTTTGTTGTTCCATGTCCAGTTCTAACTGTTGCTTTCTGACCTGCATACAGGTTTCTCAAGAGGCAGGTCAGGTGGTCTGGTATTCCCATCTCTTTCAGAATTTTCCACAGTTTGTTGTGATCCACACAGTCAAAGGCTTTGGCATAGTTAATAAAGCAGAAGTAGATGTTTTTTTTGGAATTCTCTTGCTTTTTCGATGATCCAATGGATGTTGGCCATTTGATCTCTGGTTCCTCTGCCTTTTCTAAAACCAGCTTGAACATCTGGAAGTTCATGGTTCACATATTGCTGAAGACTGGCTTGGAGAATTTTGAGCATTACTTTACTAGCGTATGAGATGAGTGCAATTGTGTGATAGTTTGAGCACTCTTTGGCATTGCCTATCTTTGGGATTGGAATGAAAGCTGACCTTTTCTGGTCCCGTGGCCTCTGCTGAGTGTTCCAAATTTGCTGGCATATTTAGTGCAGCACTTTCACAGCATCATCTTTTAGGACTTGAAATAGCTCAACTGAAATTCCATCACCTCCACTAGCTTTGTTTGTAGTGATGCTTCCTAAAGCTCACTTGAGTTCACATTCCAGGATGTCTGGCTCTAGGTGAGTGATCACACCATGCGATTATCTGGGTCATTAAGATCTCTTTTGTACAGTTCTTCTGTGTATTCTTGCCACCTCTTCTTAACATCTGCTTCTGTTAGGTCCATATCGTTTTTGTCCTTTATCGTGCCCATCTTTGCATGAAATATTCCCTTGGTATCTCTAATTTTCTTGAAGAGATCTCTAGTCTTTCCCATTCTGCTGTTTTCCTCTATTTCTTTGCACTGATCACTGAGAAAGGCTTTCTTATCTCTCCTTGCTATTCTTTAAAACTCTGCATTCAAACGGGTATATCTTTCCTTTTCTCCTTTGCCTTTTGCTTCTCTTCTTTTCACAACTATTTGTAAGGCCTCCTCAGACTACCATTTTGCCTTTTTGCATTTCTTTTTCTTGGCGATGGTCTTGATCCCTGTCTCTTACACAATGTCTTGAATCCATCCATAGTTCTCCAGGCACTCTGTCTATTGGATCTGATCCCTTGAATCTATTTCTCACTTCCACTGTATAATCATAAGGGGTTTGATTTAGGGTCATACATGAATGGTATTAAACTGATTTACTCATAGCTTTCTCAGTTGATGGCAATTCCATCCTTCTGTGTTATACAGAAGTTATGCTTACTTGCTAGAAAAATCTGAAGTCATTCTGAACACTTTCACACAGAATATCTAATCAACAAAAATGTATTGGTTCTTCCTTCACATCACATATAGCACTTCACTGGTCTCACCATGTCTACTCTAGTTCAGTTCAGTTCAGTCACTCAGTCGTGTCCGACTCTTTGTGACCCCATGAATCACAGCACGCCAGGCCTCCCTGTCTATCACCAACTCCCAGAGTTCACTCAAACTCACGTCCATTGAGTTGGTGATGCCATCTAGCCATCTCATCCTCTGTCATCCCCTTCTCCTCCTGCCCCTAATCCCTCCCAGCATCAGTCTTTTCCAATGAGTCAATTCTTTGCATGAGGTGGCCGAAGTATTGGAGTTTCAGCTTCAGCATCAGTCCTTCCAATGAACACCCAGGACTGATTTCCTTTAGGATGGACTGGTTGGATCTCCTTGCAGTCCAACTGCAAGAGTCTTCTCCAACACCACAGTTCAAAAGTATCAATTCTTTGGCGCTCAGCTTTCTTCACAGTCCAACTCTCACATCCGTACATGACCACTGGAAAAACCATAGACTTGACTAGACGGACCTTTGTTGGCAAAGTAATATCTCTGCTTTTGAATACGCTATCTAGGTTGGTTATAACTTTCCTTCCAAGGAGTAAGCGTCTTTTAATTTCATGGCTGCAATTACCATCTGCAGTGATTTTAGAGCCACCAAAAATAAAGTCTGACACTGTTTCCGCTCTGGTTCAAGAAGCCATTATTTTTCCTGTGAATTCTTGTAACAGCTAATTCTCTAGCTAATTGTTTCTATATTTGCATCCATATAATCTGTTCTCAAAATAGCAGAGCTTTTATTTTTGAAATGCATGTTTGATCACACCACTCTTCTCCTCAAAACCCTGCTCTTCTTGCTATTCTTCTAACATATCAGGCATCTCCTAGCTTGGTTATTGCTTCTCTGTCTGCCTGGAGGCTTTACCAAAAAAAAACTGTCAATTTAGCTAAATCCTTCTTTTTTTTCAAATCTTTGTTTAAATTCCACATTCTTTGTAATAGTATTCTGACCATGTTATTTCAACAGTAGGTTCCATGTCTAATAATGTTGAAGTTGTTTATATTGGACCAAATTTCTCAAGGAAAACAACTATAAACATTGGAAAAATATATTAGAAAAGAACTATCAAAGATATATTGTACAGTACAGAAAATAAAGCCTATATTTTGTAATAACTGTAAGTGAAACATAAAATTTTTAAACATTTTCAAAAAACACAACTCTCTGAAAGCACTGGAGAGTTACTTGAAATAGATTTGTAAGAGAATGGACATCTGAAAGAAATGTCACTGGAAGAGTTTCCCATCTGAGAGGTTTTTCTAGGCAGAATTTAGATAAAAATCTGTGGTCTTCCTTGCTTAAGGAATCAAAGGACAAAGTTTGGGGCTACTACAGAAGTTGGAAATTGAAGGGGTATATCTATCCAGGAAAAGAGAAAACCACAAAGGGGAGAGTCAAATTGTGTCTATAATTTCTTCCCTAAACTCTGACCCCTGGACAATACACATAAGAGGCAAACCCCAAGAAGCCCATCTAATGCTAAGAGAGCTAAACAGAATGTACCTGTGGCTCAACAAGGGCAAAGCAAAGCCTGAAGTCTTCAATGTGATAGGCATTCACGCACACAAAAACTTTTACAGCAAACATTATACTTAATAATGAAATACAGACTCTTTTCCCAAGATCAGAAGGTGGCAAAAGTGTCCACACCCACCATCTCTAATTCAGTATTTTATTGGAGATCCTAGCTGGTGTAATAAGAGAAGGAAAATTAAAAAAAGAAGTCTAAAGATCAGAAAGGATGATGTTAAACTCTCTCACCACAGATGGTTGTTTATGCAAAACCTTGTAAAGAATATGCATGACAACAAAAGAACAAATAAAGTGAATTTAGCAAGATCATAGAATATAAAGTCAATATCCAGAAAAATAAATTGCATTTCTGTATACAAGAAACAACTAAAATATGAAATTTTAAAAATTCTATTTATAATAACTCAGATCAGAAAATACTTAGGAATAAATTTTAAAATTTAGGGCATGATTTTTATAATGAAAACTACATAATGTTGCTGATGGATGACCTAAATAAATGGAAGGTGTACAGTATTCAGGAGTCCTGGTGGCTCAGATGGTAAAGAATCTGCCTGCAATGCAGGAGACTCAGGTTCCATTCCTGGGTTGGGAAGATCCCTGGGGAAGGAAATTGGCTACCCATTTATAGGTTGGAAGATTCAATAATATTAAGATGTCAGTTCTTTCAATTTGATCTGTTGATTCAACATAATTGCAAAGACAACCCGGTGAGGTTTTTTTGTAGAAGTTGACAACCTGATTCTAAAATGTATATGGCTATGCAAAGGACTTAGGACATCCAAAGAAATCTTAAAAATGAACAAAAAGGACTTAGGATACCTGACTTTAAGACTTGCTACAAAGCTACAATAATCAGCACAGAGTGGGGCTGGTATGAAAGTGAAAGTGTTAGTCGCTCAGTCGTGTCCAACTCTCTTCAACCCCATGAACTGTAGCCCACCAGGCTCCTCTGTCCATGGGATTTTCCAGGCAAGAATACAGGACTAGGTAGCTGTGTAGGGATAGACAAATAGATCAATGGAACAGAATAGAGAGCCCAACTTTAAATGGACACTTACACAGTCATTTGACTATTTACAAAGTTGCCAAAAGCAATGTAATGAGAGAAGGAAATCATTTTCAACAAATAACACTTGAATAATTTGACAATCATATAGGGAAAAAACCAACAACAACAACAACAAAGAGACACAATCCTTACTTCATTCTGTGAAGGAGAAAATTTGTCTTATCAAAATGTGTCTCTTTGACATGAGGATTACATTTTATCTCCCTCTTTAAATTCTTTAGCTGCCTAAAGAATTTAGATAAAGGAGTTGTTCCCAGAACAGAGGTACAGAGGTATCACCAGAAATATCTGCAAAGAATATGGGCTAGGAGTGCTGGGGGAACTCTAGGCAGGGCCTAGAAATCAGAGTCCACCCTGTATCCCATTGCCTCTGCGTAGCCCAGCAAACATTTGCTTCCTAAACATTTGCTTTTCTGTCTTCAGGTGAATTGCCTGCCTCTCCTTTGAAGTCCCAAACCTAACTGCCAAGAGAAACTGGGGAATGTAAGGAAACATGCATGGTTGGAGTATTTTATTTGTCTGCCACACACACACACAAAAACAGATCTAAACTAGGGGTTGACAAAATTATAATAATATCAGAAGACATGGGCTGGGAAAGGCTCTCTGAACCAGTGGCATTTAAGCTAAGACCTGAAAGCTGGAAAAGAATTCAGCTCTGGTACATCTGATAACCAATGTAGTTAAGAGATCAGAGGCTCAATAAAGTCCAATTCAAATAATAAAATGTGCATTATCCTAACATGTCCTCTGTATAATAAATACTCCAAAATAAAAATATAACATCCCAAGTACCCCTCAAACATCCTGATTCTCTTTACCATGCTCTATGTTTTCTCTTTTCCCATAGCATATCAACTTCTAAAAAAATACAGTAATTACTTATTATGTTTATTTTTTATTGTCTATCTCCCCTACTACTCCACAAAGGTAGAAATTGCTGTCCTTTTTTTTCACTAATGTATTCCTAGCACAAATAACAGTGCCTGAAAATTTGTTAAATAAATAACTACAACTACCTTTGATTTATAAATGAAGATATTGAGGCAAATGAGTGGTAAACTGGAAACAATTAGAGTAGACTACTGCAAGGAAAAGGTGCCTGATTCTCCTGCAATCTCTGATATCCCTCTTTTACAAATACAATGCAAAAAAAATCAAAAGTAGCTTTCACTAAAATCTTGATTTGTCAATAGCTGCATCTACATTATTAGATATTTGGCATTTTTACACTCTCCAATATAAATTTAATGTGTAAAAGATTCATGTTTCTTTGTTTTTCATTTATTTCTTCCTTTCAGGACTTGAAAAATAAGAAATCTCAGGTAAAGTTTTATGCAGGTATGTTAAAGTCCAAGTGTGGACAAGACCCCTGGAAATTCACTCATTTACTCACTCAACAAATATTTGTAGATTTACAATATTTAAATGATTACTGGGTGTCTACCATTGTTCTAAAGTGAAAAGTGAAAGTGTTAGTCTTTCAGTCATGTCCGACTCTTTGCAACCCCATGGACTGTAGCCTGGCAGACTCCTCTGTCCATTGAATTCTCCAGGCAAGAATACTGGAGTGGGTTGCCATGTCCTTCTCAAGGGGATCTTCCCAGCCCAGGGATCAAACTGGGTCTCCTGCACTGTGGGCAGATTCCTTACCAACTGAGCCACCAGGGCAGCTCAGCACTGTTCTAAGGGTTTAGAATATATAAGTGAATCAAACAAACAAAACTCTTATCCTCTGGAGCTCACATTTTAGTCAGTCATTTAGCTGTAGCCTCTTGATGAGCTGGGCTTCCCTAGTTGTGGCTCAGATGGTGAAGAATCTGCCTGCAATGCGGGAGATCTGGATTTGATCCCTGGGTCAGGAAGATCCCCTGGAGAAGGAAATGGCAACCCACTCCAGTATTCTGGCCTGGAGATTCCATAGACAGAGAAGCCGGGTGGGGTAACAGTCCATGGGATTACAAAGGGTCTGACATGGCAGAGTGACTAACACACTTTCACACTCTTGATGAGTTAATTATTTTCCCAGAGTAAATACAGTTTTGGAAGCTGTGTTCACGGTTCTCAAACCAGTACATAATATTATTTAAGTTACACCCTCTGGGTTCTACGTCAATGTTTCAAGACACAAAATACGTATCAGATGCTTACCTCTTGCCCAATATCATTTAAGAATTGTTACAGCATCAAGCAGTGACAAGACAAAAAGGCAATGGGAAGTGACTCGAGTCTCACTGTATTACTCCACCCCTAAATCTGAGAAGACAGTAGAACTCGGAGGCGGAGTGGATGCCCAGAAAGGGGTGGATCTGGCTCTCCACCCTTTCTTAGCCTCTTTCTCCTATAGCCACAGAAACTAGGCAGACATTCCTAGGCAGGCTGACTTCACAGGCTCTTTAAAAAGTTAATGAAGTGGGAACCTACACATCACGCAAAGGTTTGACCTTTATAAGTTTCTTGAGTGATGTGAAGAGTAGACGGAGATCCAAAGATTGCATTATTCTTCAGAAGTGGTGTTGAAGACACCCTGGTTTTCTAAACCCTTGGATTTCTAGACACTATACACTTCTGTCAAATACATTGTACTGAACTGGAAGCTATGTCTTTTCCACAGAGGAAACAGTCTGATAACCGAGCATATCTATTCTAATGAATTCCTTTAACACAAAAGGGAAAAGAAGAGATACTGTGTTTCAGGGATTTCCTGGCAAAGTTTTTAAGGATAGTGCGTCTCAAATTGTTTTCTAACCACCCCTTTACCCTAGTGACTATCACAGAATCATATATAGATTGTATTCTAGGTAAATATTTTTTTGAACTGGAAAAAGAACAAAGAGGGTCTGAGAGAAATCATTTAAACACTTCTCTTTAAAGAATTCTACAAAGAAACATCCAGACATTTCAAAGGGTCTTTTGATTTTGGTGAATTCCTTATCAAAGCCGAAAGCACTCAAAAATAGTTAAGGACATTATGACAGAGGAAAGAGAACAATAGGAAAAAAAGAAGCAACAATTGTTTTTCTAAGAAATTCCAGACTGTGAAGATATTTTGAGAAGTAAATAATCTCAAGTTACATGATATAGTCTGTTTAGGATAGCAACTGCTCAAAAAGACATAATTATATAGATCTGAGGGACTAAAATAACTCTTGGGATGATTTCCCTTTGGAAATAAATAGGAAGAAACACATATGGCTACAGGGACTAACCAATCCCACTGATATATAAAGCACATCTAAGTGATTTACTCAGCTTTCTCTATAAACCATTAAACAAAACACACACACATAAAAAAACAGTTTGCTTAACGCTGCCATCATGTGGTTATCATAAGCCAGCGCAGAATTTTCCATTTTGTTCCCCTGTGCTGTGCTGTGCTGTGCTTAGTTGGTTGTATTTGATTCTGCAACCCCATGGACAACAGTCCATTAGGCTCCTCTGTCCATGGGGATTCTCCAGGCAAGAATACTGAAGTGGGTTGCCCTGCCTTCCTCCAGGGAATCTTTCCAACCCAGGAATCAAACCCAGGTCTCCCTCATTGCAGGCAGATTCTTTACCAGCTGAGCTACCAGGGAAGCCCTTTGTTCCCCTACCTGCCCCTCATACAAATTCTCTGAAAAAAGTCTTACCTATAAGAAAAAATTTTTAAGTAGATGAGTGATTTGCAGCGATGACTTTGTTTCTTGCGCTTCCCTTGTGACTCAGCTGGTAAAGAATCCATCTGCAATTCAAGAGACCTGGGTTTGATTCTTGGGTTGGCAAGATCCCTTGGAGAAGGGAAAGTTTACCCACTCTGGCCTAGAGAATTCCATAGACTGCAGAGTCCATGGGGTCGCAGAGTCGGACATGAATGAGTGACTTTCACTTGTTTCTATGTTAACACTAAATCATGTCAGAAAGGATTTGAACAAACTATTGTTTAAAATCTGGCCCTTTTTCTTTGCATAAACTTTAAATGCATAAATTTTTTAATGACTTGTGACACATGATATTTGGTCCAAGCATAATCCAGTTTTAAATAATTAACTAGTTATTTTCATAGTAAGCTAGGCATATGCAAATTTGCCACCCCAAACAAAAGTTATGGACTTGACTATAAAAAAATCTATATTTAATCATATATTTCATCCATTAACCCACCCCATTTCCTGCTCCAACCTTAGGTAAACTTCATCCCACATCCTGATCTTATCATTCCCTTGACTTCCCTTCCATAAGAGTTCTATAGTATCCATTTGTATTCCTAATAGATTTGTTTTTTAAATAATTTTATTTAAGAATATTTGAATATAGTAGACTGCATATATTTAAAGTACACAATTTGATAGGCTTTCACATATGTATATACTTGTAAAACCATTATCACAATCAAGATGATGAACATATATATACCTCTCTGGAAAGTTTCTACAGGCCCCTTTTCCTCATCTCGTTCTCTCTTCCCTTCCTGCCCCTTAACCTCCAACTACTTTGTAAACACTTGCTATGGGGCTGAACTGTGTCCCCTCAAAATTCATGTGTTGAATCCCTGACCCCTAATGTAAATGATATATAATTAGGTTTATATGAAGTCATCAGAGTGGGGCCCTCATGATGGGATTAATACCCTTACAAGAAGAGACATCAGTTTCTGGTTCAAGATGGTAGAGTAGGACGTGTGCTCATCTCCTCCTGCAAGAGCACCAAAATCCTAACTAGCTGTTAAACAACCATCAACAGGAGGACGCTGGAACCCACCAAAGAAGGATGTCCCACATCCAATGACAAAGAAGCCACAGTAAGATGGTAGGAGGGGCACAATCGCGAGAAAAAATATTCCCACATCCGCTGGCGGGGGGATGACCCACAAACTGAAGAACAATAATACCAAAGAAGTTCTCCCACAGTTGTGATGGTTATGAATCCCACATCAGGCTTCCCAGCCTGGGGATCCAACAAAGGGACTGGGAATCCCCAGGGATCTGAATCTGATCTGCCTGATGTAGGGATCAAATCTGTGTCTCTTGTGGTTTCTGCATTGGCAGGCAGATATTAACATAACCACTCCAGCTTTCTTTTGATCTACCTTAGTATAGTGTATCTTTTCCATCTTTTTTCTTTTAACCTCTCTAGGCGACTTCACTTTCACTTTTCACCTTCAGGCACTGGAGAAGGAAATGGCAACCCACTCCACTGTTCTTGCCTGGAGAATCCCAGGGAAGGGGGAAGCCTGTGGGTTGCCGTCTATGGCGTCGCACAGAGTTGAACACGACTGAAGCGACTTAGCAGCAGCAGCAGCAGGCTTTTATATGTAAACTATATTCCTTGTAGGTACCATATAGTTGGATCTTGTTTTTTATTCAATTTGACAACCTCTGACATCTAATTGGATTTACATTTATGTGATTATCTATCATCTAGCTATGTGTTTTCATTGTTCCCCCATTTTCTTTCTTCCTTTAGAATAACTTGAGCATTTTAATGATTGGATAGTATCTCTTTTACTAGCTTTATTAGCTCTAACTCTTTGTTTTGTTTCAGCAGTTGCTTATGGCTTTATAGTATATAACCATAACTTATTTCAGTCACTCTCAAGTGACATTTTATCACTTTACATATAGCATAAGAATCTAACAATAATGTTTTATCATTTCTTCCTTTCTGACTTTTGTACTATTGCTGTTATGCATGTTACAAACCACACATTACATTGTTTTTATTTTTGGATAAATGCCAATTATATTCTAAAATGATTTGAAAAATAATTTAAGAAAAATATCATAAATACTTGGTCATGTGGCTACCAATTTCAGTGTTCTTCATTCCTTTGATAATATACATATTGTATCATTTCTTTCTGCCTGAAGGACTTCCTTTAACAAGTTTTACAGTGTGGGTATGCACGTGATTGTTTTCACCTCTATCTGGACTCTCTTCTCTCTACATTAATAAAAATGCTTTTTTTGCCTTTAAAGATGTTTTCACTATAGACCTCATGATTGACAGTTATTTCTTTCTTTCAGTACTTTAAAGATTAAGATGTTCCATTGTCTTCTTGCTTACATTTCTGAGAAGTCTGCTATTTCCTTCTTTTTGTTCCTCTATACGTAATGTGACTCCCCATCCCCTTGCCACTTTCAACATTATTTTTAATCACACTGGATTTGAAGAATTTCATTTTGGTGTTTTTGGTATAGTTGTCTTCCTATTTCATGGGCTGAGAGTTTGTTGAGCTTCTTAGATCTGTGTATATATAGTTTTTATCATATTTGTGTTTGTGTGTGTGTGTGTGCTTTACTCTGAAACTCCAATCCATTATGAAAGAATACTTATTTCTTATTCATGTAAGCCTCTGCCAAGAGTCCCACCTTCTGAGACTTCCCTGGTGGTTCAGTGGTTAAGACTTCCAATGCAGGGGGTGCAAGTTCAATCCCTGTTTGGGGAGCTAAGATCCCACATGTATTGTGACCAAAAAACCAAAGCATAAAACAGAAGCAACATTGTAACAAATTCAATAAAGACTTTTAAAAAATGGCCCACATAAAAAAAAAAAAAAAAACTTAAAAAAGAATTCCACTTCATTTCATCTCATAATTGGCAATCATCTATAACACCTAGATTTCATGATAACTGCAACAAAAATGGCTGTGGCTCTGGGAGGCCACATAGCTTTTAATTATCTCAGTCCAGAAGTGACTCAAAAAAGTCACTTATCCTCACAGCCCAGTAACCAAAACTCACATGGCCCCAATCTAATTGCCAGGAGAAGCTGGGAAATGTAAGGAAATGTGTGGCTGTTTGGCACACTTGAAAAGCAGATCTAATACAAGAATTGATAGAACTAAAGTAATTTCAGAAGGTGTAGGCTGAGAAAGGCTCTCTGAACCTGTGGAATTTAAGCTAAGACTTGAAAGTCAGAAAGAAGTCAGCCCTGGTATCTTTGAAAGATAACCAATGTAGTTAAGAAGTCAGAGGCTAAAGCCCTATTCAAGAAATAAAATGTACCTTATCCTAGCCTGTCCTTTGTATAAGAAATACTATCACTACAGGAAGCTTTCAAGGATATGGAGTATAAGAGCCTCACCAAATACTGATCGGTGACAGAAATTAATAAATACACTACTCAGACGTAGAAGAATATGCAGAAGGATGAAACTTCAATGACACACATACACTAAAAACAGCAGCTGTGAAGCTACAGGGTTCATTTATTTCAGCAATAACAGTCACTAAGAGTCTACCATGAGGCAAGGTGGAATAATATTGTTGACTGCAATTTCCCCTACTTTGGTGGAACTGATAACTAATAATCTAGTAGAAGAAACATAGTACTAAAAAGCAATGAAATATTCTATGTGGAATTGGTTTTCCCCATAAAGAAAAGGAGAGAAAGCCACAACAAAGGTGATTTCTAATTTAGAAACTATTTAGAAATAAGCAAGAAAAAGTTCCACAAAACTGGAGAAGTCCAGAGTGATAAAAATTTCTCACTCTGGTCAAGAACATTAAAAATTGAGCAATAAGTATTCTGCATACATAAATTCCATAATCTCTCAAGAAAAACAACTATAGTAAGACCATTTCTTTCTTTTTTCCCCCCTCCAAATGAAGAATCAAGGTTTAGACAAATACACATATCTATGTTCACTAATTAGGTCAACATCAACATTTATATGCCTACTAATTACTAGAAAAATTTATCTTTGTTAAATCTACACTGTGAATTCTAACTCTTCTTACTCACCCTCTCTATTTTCAATCCTTTAATCCTGTATTTCATTCTAATTTCTCTATTCAGTCCTTTCACATAAATTGGAAGATGTTGATCTTCAAAGGCATCAAACTAGATAACTGAAGGGAAATATCTGAAAAACTACTTTAGAAAAAGATAAGATTAAAAAATTTCCCCACTCTACTTATAATTTTCTAACCAGAAATAGATGAGAAGTAGATTTCCTAGAAAGCAAGAAAATACAAAAAGTGAGTAAGCATCTCCCTTGGTGCTTGACTTAATTCAGTTTTAAGACTGTGATTATGACTGAAAGAATGCTATAACTGGATATCTAGTACTTCTCTGCTACTCATATGCTGTAGCATATGAGTGAAACCTATGTAGCATATGAAACCTTAACAAGTTTCGTTTCCTTAACTATAAACCATGGATCAAAAAAATGTACTTACCGGTAAAGGTTCTTGTGAGCGTTAAATGATTTACGTATATAAAGCACTTAACAATGCCTGGCAATAATAAATGGCAAAAATTTGCCATTACTAATACTAGTAATAGTTGTTGTCATGGAACAATAGTAAAATAACACATTAAAATTTAATTGAGTGATTGCTGTTTCCTGGGCTTCCCAGGTGGCTCAGTGGTAAAGAATCTGCCTGCCAATGCAGGATATGCAAAAGATGCAGGTTTGATCCCTGGGTCGGGAAGATCTCCTGGAGTAGGAAATGGCAACCAACTCCAGTATGCTCACCTGGAAAATTCCATGGGCAGAGGAGCCTGGCAGGCTATAGTCCATTGGGCCACAAAGAGTCAGACACAACTGACTCAGGACATACACTCACTGTTTTCTAGACTTATATCTGAATTGCTGTTGTTGTTCAGTTACTCAGTTGGGTGTGACTCTTTGCGACCCCACAGACTGCAGCATGCCAGGCTCTCTTGTCCTTTACTATCTCTCGAAGTTTGGTCAAATTCATGTACATTGAGTCAGTGATGCCATTCAACTGTCTCATCCTCTGTCGCCTCCTTCTTATGCCTTCAATCTTTCCCAGCATCAGGGTCTTTTCCAATGAGTCAGCTCTTCACATCAGCCGGCCAAAGTATTGGAGCTTCAGTCCTTCCAATGAATATTTAGGGTTGATTTCCTTGAGGATTGACCGGTTTTATCTCCTTGCTGTCCAAGAGACACTCAAGAGTCTTCTCCATCACCACAGTTCGAAAGCATCAATTCTTCGGCACTCAGCCTTCTTTATGGCCAACTCTCACATCCCTACATGAGCACTGGAAAAAGCTTTGACTATACAGACCTTTGTCGGCAAAGTGATATCCCTGCTTTTTAACACATTGTCCAGGTTTGTCACAGCTTTTCTTCCCAGGAGCAAGCATCTTTAATTTCATGACTGCAGTCACCGTCTGCAGTGATTTTGGAGCACAAGAAAATAAAGTCTGTCACTGTTCTCACCTTTTCCCCTTCTGTTTGCCATAAAGTGATTGGACTGGATGCCACGATCTTAGTTTTTTGAATGTTGAATTTTAAGCCAGCTTTTTCACTCTCCTTTTCCACCCTAATCAAGAGGTTCTTTAGTTTCTCTTCACTTTCTGCCATTAGTGTGGTATTATTTGCTTATCTGAGGTTGTTGATATGTCTCCTGGAAATCTTGATTCCAGCTTGTGATTCATTCAGCCAAGCAGTTTGCATGAGGTACTCTGCATATAAATTAAATAACTAGAGTGAAAATATTGTCATACACCTTTCCTAATTTTGAACCAATCAGTTGTTCTATGTCTGGTTCTGATGGCTGCTTCTTGACCCACACACAGGTTTCTCAGGAGACAAGTTGGTCTGGTATTCCCATCTCTAAGAATTTTCCAGTTTTTTGTGATCCACATAATCAAGGGCTTTAGCATAGTCAATGAAGTAGAAGCAGATGTTTGTCTGGAACTCCCTTCCTTTCTCCATGTCCAGCAGTATTTAAGGTGAGAGCTAAAACCATTTTGGAGAGTCACTCAGTTTTCCTGAGTCTCTCCCAAGTACACAAGTTACTAAAATTTTGTTTTTCTCTTGTTAATCTGTCTCAGGTCAACTTAATTCCTAGACCAGACAGAAGAAACAAGAAGGGAAAATGTCATCCTCCTTGAAAGCCTACATCAAAAGATTGATGAGTTAATTTAAATACTTTATGTTATAACACATTGTTAAAGGTAATTGCATTGTGTTATGGTTTCCTGGGCTTGCCTTGTGGCTCAGCTGGTAAAGAATCAGCCTGCAATGTGGGAGACCTGGGTTTGAACTCTGGGTTGGGAAGATCCCCTGGAGAAGGGAACAGCTACCCACTCCAATATTCTTGCCTGGAGAATTCCAACTTATTCTGCTAAACAACAAATTTTACGTACCAGTATAATGTACATTAAGTCAATAAGTAATATAGTTGAGTCTTCTCACCTGCAATATGAAGAAGATAATGCCTACCCATAAGGCTATTTTGATGATTAAATAAAATCATCCCTATAAAAGAATACTTGCCACATAGCAAGCACACACTACTCACGAGCTAACACTGACAAGTTGGTGAGGGCGGTAACATGATAGTGAAGGCATGAGGGACCCATGAACCTGGGTTCATGTCCCAGCTCAATTACCAGCTCTGTGACCTGAGAGGAAGTTACATAACTTCTCTGTACTTCAAATTCATCATTAGTAAAATGTACATAATAATAGCTCCCCATCTGCATTGGGAAATTGTGAGGATCCAGTGAATCAATAAAAGTAAAGAGTATAATAATGCTTATAATAATAATGCCTATAATAAAGGCTTAATTTTAATCAGTGTTATTTTGTATGTTATTGGCTCTTCAGCTAGGTAGAAGACTGCCCTTTCTCAAAGCATCCAGATAAGTGTTATCACCATATCCCTTTGGCTCTTGCTTCTCGGTTTCTTTTTTTTTTTAATTTATTTATTTATTTTAATTGGAGGCTAATTACTTTCCAATATTGTCATGGTTTTTGCCATACATTGACATGAATCAGCCATGGGTATACATGTGTCCCGCATCCTGAACCCCCCTCCAACCTCTCTCCCCATCCCATTCTTCAGGGTCATCCCAGTGCATGGGCTTTGAGTGCCCCATTTCACGCATCGAACTTGGGGCTGGTGATCTATTTCACATATGGAAATACACATTTTTCAATGCTATTCTCTCAAATCATCCAACCCTCACCTTCTCCCACAGAGTCTAAAAGTGTGTTCTTTATATCTGTGTCTCTGTTGTTGTCTTGCATATAGGGTTATTGTTACCATCTTTCTAAATTCTACTTATATGCATTAATATACTGTATTGGTGTTTTTCTTTCTGACTTACTTCACTCTGTATAATAGGCTGCAGTTTAATCCACCGCATTAGAACTGCTTTAAATGTGTTTTTTTAAATATTTAATAGTAATATTCCGCTGTGTATATTTCTTATCCATTCATCTGCCGATGGACATCTAGGTTGCTTCCATGTCCTAGCTACTGTAAACCGTGCTGTGATGAACATTGGGGTACATGTGTCTCTTTCAATTCTGGTTTCCTCATTGGGTATGTCCAGCAGTGGGATTGCTGGGTCGTATGGCAGTTCTATTTCCAGTTTTTTAAGGAATCTCCACACTGTTCTCCATAGTAGCTATACTAGTTTGCATTCCCACCTACAGTGTAAGAGGGTTCCCTTTTCTCTGCATCATCTCCAGCATTTATTGCTTGTAGACTTTTTGATAGCAGCCATTCTGACCAGCGTGAAATGGTACCTCATTGTGGTTTTGATCTGCATTTCTCTGATAATGAGTGATGTTGAGCATCTTTTCATGTGTTTGTTAGCCATCTGTATGTCTTCTTTGGAGAAATGTCTGTTTAGTTCTTTGGCCCATGATTTGATCGGGTCGTTTATTTTTCTGGTATTGAGCTGCATGAGCTGCTTGTATATTTCTAAAATGAACACAGGACTCAATTTATTTTAGTACAAGCAGGTCACCATTGCCATCTAGTGGCAAACTGCTAGCAAATTCAATAAGAAGGAATATTGCCCATACTGCTACTGCTACTGCTAAGTCGCTTCAGTCGTGTCCGACTCTGTGCGACCCCATAGACGGCAGCCCACCAGGCTCCCCCGTCCCTGGGATTCTCCAGGCAAGAACACTGGTGTGGGTTGCCATTTCCTTCTCCAATGCATGAAAGTGAAAA
Organism: Ovis canadensis; assembly: GCF_042477335.2. Classification (NCBI taxonomy): domain Eukaryota; kingdom Metazoa; phylum Chordata; class Mammalia; order Artiodactyla; family Bovidae; genus Ovis; species Ovis canadensis. The sequence continues at coordinate 105,736,074 of NC_091250.1, read as the reverse complement.
GTGAAAGTGAAGACGCTCAGTCGTGTCCGACCCTCAGCGACCCCATGGACTGCAGCCTACCAGGCTCCTCCGTCCATGGGATTTTAAAGGGGTAAATTTTCTACAGATGTGAATTTAATTCTTTAAGACAAACTAGACATTTGGAAATTTGTGATACATTTTCTATAACAATTTGAATTGGATACAAATATAAGTGGGGAAAACTTAAAAACTGAAAACCACAAGAACGTTGCTTGGCAAATACAGCAGTACCAAAAAAATAAAGATTCTTATTTTGCATGAGCCAAACAATTGGGTTTAAACTCAATGCCAAAAAATTTTTGGACAGACTTGTGATGTTAATATACCCCTGATATTTTCCAGGTCCTAATCTTCTATGATATCACGTGAGTGTGCTGTATGTGTTGAATTCCTTTTGTAGTTATAACAGTATGGGATAAATCACTATGCTAATTTTAACATGATGAATCTATAGTATTATCTGTCAGAAGCATTTTTCTTAAGGGCAAACCTTAATAACTTCTAAGATCTGTTCCAACTTTTTGACCTTTTAAATGCAGCCATATAAGAGGAAAAGAATTAGAAATGGGAATCTGGAGTGTAATTTAAACAGCACAAATGTTATAACATATAGCTAGGATATTAAGTTATATTATTAGATAAGTTAAAATACTAGCACCATACAAAGAACACAGACAATTACATCATTCGGCTTTACTTTCTGCAAGTCAAAACCTATAAAATAATTCAAAACTGCACAAAACTACTATAATCTATAATATTCAGGCTAATCCTTGCTTATCTCATTGAAATATGCATGAATTTCAGAGCTATAATTCAGTCAAATGACACCTGTCTTCCAACAACACAGTTCAAATTTTAGTTATCACGGTGTCTTAACTGTCAATAATTATATAAGAGCTATCAACTCTCAGACAGTAAAGAAACTGCCTGCAATGCAGGAGACCCAGGTTCAAACCCTGGATCAGGAAGATCCCCTGGAGAAGGGAATGGCAACCCACTTCTGTTTGATGGGCTTCCTAGGTAGTGGTAAAGAACCCGTCTGCCAAAGTAGGAGACATTAAGAGATGCAGATTTGATCCCTGGGTCAGGAGGATCCTCTGGAGGAGGGAATGGCAACCCACTCCAGTATTCCTGCCTGGAGGGTCCTATGGACAGAAGAACCTGGAGGGCTACAGTCCACAGGACTGAAAAGAGTCAGACACGACTGAAGCAATTTGGCATGCATGCATGCATGCCGACTCTTTGGTCCAAATATCACTATGTAAGTTTAACAGATGAAGTCTGTGAATGCTTGGTCACTGTACATCTGTTACTAAATTCAAACACAGATAGCAAATCATATTGCCTCCTTGGGTTTCAGGGATAAATTCACTGACATTTCAAAAAAGTACATAATCAAAAGAGGGGATTAGCCCATAAAGATGAAAGTTCAACAAAGAAATAAATGTGATGATGCTGGAAGTGAAAATTGGATGTGAATCGAAGATCTGAAGATGGCAACAGCAAAGCAAAGATAAAAGAGACCTAGGCTAGCAAGAAGGTAAGGGCCATGACTGTAAAAGTCGCTTCAATAGGATTCTAATGGACTGTAAAGGGTTGGTTGGAAAAGACCCTAGAAGCTGATACCGTGTCCTTTGGAGTGATGCAGCTATGAAGCCAAAGGAACTTAGTCATTGCAAATGGATCAAAATAAATGAGGAACAAAAATGATGACAACGCCCAGAGGAAGTGACACCAGAATCAAACCTCACACTAAAGAAACTCTCGGAGATATTTCATGACTTTGAAAGGACAAAGGACAAAATGGAAGTTAATCCAAACTTAAAAAGAATTTGACAATTTAATTCACCAAGGCAGAGAAAAAATGCTTGCTCCATGTAAGTTTTATCATGAGAAGGCAAGTAACTGTTCAAACTCCTCTTGATAAGATTTTGGCAATGAAATAAAGTACTTTAATGCTCAATGTTTCTAATGTTTTAAATTACAGTGTACTGGATAAATATTAGTTTCATTATTTTGTTCATCTCCTCAGTCCAGTTCAGTCACTCAGTCATGTCCAACTCTTTGTGACCCCATGGACTGCAGCACGCCAGGCCTCCCTGTCCATCACCAACTCCCAGAGTTTACTCAGACTCATCTCCATTGAGTTGGTGATGCCATCCAACCATCTCATCCTCTGTCATCCCCTTCTCCTCCCGCCCTCAGTCTTTCCCAGCATCAGGATCTTTTCCAATGAGTCAGCTCTTCGCATCAGGTGGCCAAAGTATTGGAGTTTCAGCTTCAACATCAGTCCTTCCAAAGAACACCCAGGACTGATCTCCTTTAGGATGGACTGGTTGGATCTCCTTGCAGTCCAAGGGACTCTCAAGAGTCTTCTCCAACACCACTGTTCAAAAGCATCAATTCTTTGGTGCTCAGCTTTCTTTATAGTTGAACTCTCACATCCATACATGACTACTGAAAAAACAATAGCTTTCATCTCCTTACATGTTTATAAACCACGGTAAGAGAGTTTTTAATGTTTCGAGAAAACATTTTAAAGGTCACAGAACAACTGTTATTTTCCTATTGATTTGTTAAGATCCTTTGCCCAATTTCAACTTAGTCATTTTCATGGTCTCGCACTATTGTGCAAAACAAGAACTGCATGTATTATTGCCAAAGCCCGAAGTTTTCTTTCACAATTTTCAGTCACTATGAACATGTCATTCAGAAATTGCCACCTTGAATGCTACCATAATGGCTAGTCCCTTTCTGAACCTATTTTATAAATGACTTGTGGTGTCATGACATAATGTTGAAAGACGTCCTTGCCCCTAACCAAATTAGATACACAGAAGAGCATTATGTACCTGGCAGTGGCAACTGAACTAATATACCACTGACTCTTGGGTCCGCATTCAATTGATCAGTTATATCCAACAGTTCTTCCTGAGAAACATCCTTAGGTTTTAGAATGATCTCACTACAGATACCTGAAAGAAAAACAAGCACAGAAAGTCACTTGACTAACAAAGATGTGTTTTTTCATTAATGGTGTCTTACACAGTGTTTGATTGGTTCCCTCTGTTCTTATCCCACTGAAAGAAAAGGCCCTTCTACAAAAGTGATGTTCAAAGCACCATCAGGACAGAACTTTTAAATGGTACAGATGTTTTCTTATGATTCACATGCATTCTTTGGCCCAGTATCCCATGCGACAAATTGCACTTATTTGTGATGAGCTACTGTTAGTGGATTCGAGGAGAGTAAAAATACCAATACCACCACCACCACCACCATGAACTAGCCAGGTTAATGTGATTTAAAAAAAAAAAAACAAAAAACAGGCCCTTTAAATGTAACAAGTTGCTCTCATGTTTCCCAACAGGATCAGAAATCACACTAAGTTGATTTAAAGAAATTTGAAGAAAAAAAGAATAAGAAATGAATGTGAATGTTGGGAACTAAATAATCTACAGAATGGCAATAAATAATAACACGTTATTCAAATAGCATTTAGTCGACAGTTATCATTCATAATTATCACACTTTGAAGTAAAACCAGAAAACGTTATCTAGTAACAAGTACAGCTAAAATGCTCCCCACCTACAGCAGCAGCGGCTTTAATCTTCCTCCTGACATACGTGTGGCTTGCTGGGTTATCACCCACTAATATGATACTGAGGTGGGGCCTTCTGTTCCCAAGGGAAACCCAAGAGTCCACGCCATGCTGGATTTCTTTCTGGATTTGTTTGGCCATTTCAGTTCCTGAGATAATAATTGCATCATATCTGTGGAAAACAAACAAAAAACAAATATACTACTAAGAAGGCAGTAAGGACTATCCAGCCACATCAATTTTAAGTACGAGAGTGAACAAAATATCTATGATCCCCTAAGCGAGCAACCAAACTTTGATTTTTTTCAGATATATTTGACACTCATTCTTCAGGTTCAGAAATGCATGCGTAACTTTTTAAAACTAGTCCAACTCTGGTTTTTAGTTCTGCATTATGATCTGTCTATAGTATACATTTCTTCATCACTTTCACATATGTTTTCTAATTATCAAATCACATACTCAAGACCTAGAATATTGGTTCTATTAAAAGCTCTGCCTTTTTTTTTTTTTCAGAAGAGACAGATCAGCACAGTCGAGTTAAAACTGGCCCCTATCTTCAAAGCCCCAGACATGTTGCATATACCTGGCCCCACAGCCTTTTGACCCAAAGACAAAGTCAGTTCATTCTTAATAGTACATCCAGTACAAAATCCTGAAGTCATGAGTTCTATACTACACAGCTGCTCTCATTTGCTCCAAGAAAAATTGTGCCCCACAGCTTTTGGACTCTGTGACGACAGCTGCCAGTACTGCCATGCTTGTCATTGATGGGATCAGGTCAGGAACCAAGTGGCTGTTTCCCCTTCTCCCCACAGCACCACCCCCACCACCCTGCTCATACCAAGGCATTATTTCTAACAGAAAAAACACACAAAACATTACTTCACAGCAGTTTATAAGTGTTTAAGAAGGTAAAGCATGCTAGACTTTGATAGACGACATAAATTTATCTCTGGAAAGGCACAAAAATGAATGCATTATGGGAAGGCTTTACTGCTCTCCATGATCTCAAATTTTAAAGTGGTGAATTAATATTGCTCCTACTACATGCAGGAGACATAAGAGAAGTGGGTTCAAACCCTGGGTCAGGAAGATCTCCTGGAGGAAGGCATGGCAATCCACTCCAATGGAGAATCCCATGGACAGAGGAGCCTGATGGGCTATGGTCCCTAGGGTCACAAAGAGTCGGACACGACTGAAGAAACTTAGCATGCATGCACACACTACTGCATGTTTAGTTTTTAAAGGTATTAGATAAAAAATAGTTCCATCTGGTGGAACTTTGAAAGGTCTTTCACTATTGAACCTTTCACTATTGAAAGGTCTGGTGGAAGCATGATCTATAGTGCATGAATATTATACAAAACACTAAATGCAGGTCAATGAATATTATGCAAGAGAAGAAATGGAAGAAAGAAAAACCTTTACCAACTTAATTTTTTCAATCACCTGTACAACTTTTATGTTCTAATGAGAGCAGGCATCATGAATATCAGCCAGCACGAACAAAATGAAAACGTGTCACCCCTTCCAAATAAGTCAGCTCCCCTTTCTGACAGGTTGGTATACACACATGCAGAACCAGATCAAGAACAACTTATTTCAACCTGGCACCAGTGGTCTACAGGGTTCATCCAATTATGATGTCAACAATATTCTGCTAAGAAGTGATCCTGAAATACAGTCTATGGATATATACATCAAAATGGCCCGGGAAGCTTACTGAACTTGCAATTTCTGGACGCCCTCCCTCCATCACACCCATGAGTCAGGACCCCTGGGGGAGAAGAGACAGCCTGGCAATCTATACATCTAACAGGCTCCCACAGGTATTCTTATGTATAAGCATGTTTGAAAACCACTTCTTTAGTTCAACACTAAAGTGTATTTTAATAATAATGTGTCTGCTAAGTCACTTCAGTCGTGTCCGACTCTTTGCAACCCTATGGAGCTCTCCAGGCTCCTCTGTCTGTGTGATTCTCCCGGCAAGAATACAGGAGAGGGTTGCCATGCTCTCCTCCAGGGGATCTTCCTGACCCAGGGATCTTACATCTCCTGCATTGGCAGGTGGGTTCTTAACCACTAGCACCAGGTTCTTAACCTGGGAAGCCCCTATAATAATCATAACCATAGGTAAACAAGTAACTGGTTTTGGTATCAGGGTGAAACTGCCCTCATAGAATGAGTTAGAAAGTATCCATCCCTCTTCACATTTCCAGAAGAGTGTGTGTAGAATCGGTTTTATTTCTTCCTTAAATGTTTGGTGGAATTCACTTGTGAAGCTCCCTGGCCCTGGGCTTTCTTTGTGGTAAGGTTTAAAACTACAAATTTAAATTATTTAATACAGAGGGCTCTTTAGGTTATCTACCATTTCTTGAGTGACCTTTTGTAGTTTGTATCTTTGTACATTCTAATAATTGGTATTAATACATAATTATCAGACTAAAGATAAAATACATTCACTTTTGAGTTTAAATTTTATTTTTCAGGATTAAGAAACACACTTTTTTCATTATTTACTTTGAATTCCTGATGCTCATTTGTTATTGATTCATTTAAGTGGACTTTAAATACTAAGGGCCTTCCCAGGTAGCACAATGGTAAAGAATCTGCCTGTTAATGCAGGAGACACAAGAGGTATGGATTTGATCCCTGGGTCGAGAAGATCCCCTGGAAAAGGAAACAGCAACCCAGTCCAGTATTCTTGCCTGGAAAATTCCATGGACAGAGGAACCTGGTGTGCTACAGTCCATGGGATTGCCAAGAGTCAGATACAACTGAGCACACACACACACACACACACACACACACACACACACATTAATACTGAAAGAACAAGGACCTCCTATATTAACAAGTACTAAGGGCCTGCAGATATGGCAAACAATTTCAACATGATTCGTTTATAAGAGGTAGAAAAAAAATAAAATAAACAAATAATAAAATAAACAGTAGTTAAAAAAAATACTTTCCAAAAAGTAAGTTGTGTCAACAATATTCAGATAGGCAAAATACTCTGCTTTAGAAGTGAGTTTATCTGCTAACATATATCTGAAGTCACTTTCAAAGAAGTCACTTTTAAAGAAGTCACTTTTAAAGAAGTGACTTCAGATGTAAAGAACATACATTTGTATTTTAAAATATAAAACCATCTGAGCTCCATGTTGCATTTTAAGAGCATATGAATAGCAATGCAGCTGCTTACATGTTTTATTAGCCAATTCTCTGTTAAATACAGTGATTTATCCATAGATTATTGTGAAACTGGCAACAGTGGACATAATTCAGGATAATTACAGCCTAGAAACTATAAAACTGTGTGACCTTGAGAATGTCAGAGATGATAATGGCATAAACTGATTCCTGACTTCCAAAAAGACAATCTATTTGCAGATTAAACTTGATTGCACCTTTTCTGTTGGAGGCTGAGGTGACAGGGCTTAACTTTACATGATAGCACTGATGTGCTAAATTGGCCTGCTAATTACAGCTGACATGGTTTGGCCTGGCCTAGCTGGTGTTTACAGATAAACACCCATATGATTGCTACCCAATTATGAAGAGGGACTTAGAGCATTTTCAGTCGTAGCTGGTCCATCAAACTGATTTCCCCAGTCACTGGAGAAGCTGAGCAAGCCTGGCTCTGTGGGAGTCACAATGTAAGGATAAATGAAGTGACCTCGAATTAGTGGAGGGCCAATGCAAGATGCCTGCATCAGTCTACCTGCTAGAAGTACTGGTAAACACACACATTAACAGCTCACATAGACCTCAGTGCATAAAGAAATGAGATTTTTTTAAACATGCATATTGTTGAAAACTGTTAAATATCAGCAACAACTCAAATGTTCAGCCATAGAAGCACACAGCTCCTAAGAATTCAACTTCAGATCTCAATTGCTGTCAATCCATTCTCCACACTGCAGCCAGAGCAATTTTCCAAATGGAAACATGCCAGCTCCCTTGTTAAAACTGGACTATATACCCATTGAAAAAATTAATTTAATAAATAAATATTGAACACTGCTTATATGCCAGGCACTACTCTATGCACCAGGAATACAAATAATAGTACACAAAACAAATTACTCACTTTCACAGAAACTATATTTGTAGTTGAAGAAGACATAAGCAAAATTTTAAAGCAAATATTTAATATATTATGTGTGAGAAATAGAAAGAAAAGGCATTTGTGGAGGCCAGATTTACTATTTTCCATAAGAAGGTTAAAGTGTCACTTCCCTGATTAATAGGGTAACAACTGAGTGTAAACGAAGAAGTGAAGGAATATGTTTTGTGGTTACCTGGAGAATTTAGGGTGAGGGAAGTACCTAGCAAGCACAAAGGACTTTAAGCTGGAGCATGCCTGGTATGTTTGATGAATAGCAACGAGGCCAGTGGCTGCAGTGGAAAGAACAAATGGGCCAGAACAGGATGTAAAGTCAGAGAAGGAGTGTGACCTCAGATCACATTGCATTCCAGGCCTTTGAAAAGACGCTGGCTGCTTCTGTGAGAAAGCAGGCATTTGAAGATTTGAGGAGTGTCATGACCTGATTTTCATTATTCAGTGATAACTGGTTAAAATGTGGAGACTCTACAGGAGGAAGCAGGGAAGTGAGGACGCCAGTGAAGAGGCTAGTGTGGAATCTCAGGCTTGGACATGGGCGGAGCAGGCAGTCAAGGTGCTGAGAGTAGCCTGATTCTGAATCTATTTTGAGGGTGGAGCCACTGGGATTTACTGAGACTGACTATAGGGTGTAAAGAAAACAGAACAGAAGTCAAACATGACTCCAAAATTTTTTACATGAAAAGCTGAGGGAAAGGGAGTTTTAATTCAAATCCAAATGTCCTGTAGCTTACATGCCCCTGCATGAGCTTTCTTCAGCCTCATGGTGCTTACCAAGTCCCACAGTACACACAGCTACATTTCAGTTTATCACTTGTGCCAGTTATTTCTGGGCCTTCATATACACTATTCCTTTGACCTAAAACACTCTTCATCCTCCTCCTCACTTCTCTAACATCCCTACCAAATCTGTTCCTCATTCATTCCCACACGGTCCTCAAGTCTCAGCTTGGAAGGCAATCTGGGAAATGCCCCCTGACACCTTCAAACTGGGGATCTGCCTCTGCTAAGAGTGCTCACAGCACCCAGCTCTTACCCTCATGTAGAGTCTTAAGTCCTTATTAAAATTACTGTCCCCCTCACAACACTCTAAGCTGTGTAGGACAGGAAGCTTATATTTACTACTGTGTTTATAAAATATTTGTGGGATTATCAGAGTTAAATTGTTTATTGTATTACAGTTTTGGAGTTAATATGTAGCCACTGAAAATAACGATAAAAACAGCATAAAATTAAGTGAAGAAATTAAATGAAAAATATGCCAACGCTTTTGACTGTGTGGATCACAATAAACTGTGGAAAATTCTGAAAAAGATGGGAATACCAGATCACCTGACCTGCCTCTTGAGAAACCTGTAGGCAGGTCAGGAAACAACAGTTAGAACTGGACATGGAACAACAGACTGGTTCCAAATAGGAAAAGGAATACGTCAAGGCTGTATATTGTCACCCTCCTTATTTAACTTCTATGCAGAGTACATCATGAGAAACGCTGGGCTGGAGGAAATGCAAGCTGGAATCAAGATGGCCGGGAGAAATATCAATATCCTCAGATATTGCAGATAACACTACCCTTATGGCAGAAAGTGAAGAAGAACTAAAGAGCCTCTTGATTAAAGTGAAAGACGACAGTGAAAAAGTTGGCTTAACGCACAACATTCAGAAAACTAAGATCATGGCATCTGGTCCCATTATTTCATGGCAAATAGATGGGGAAACAGTGGAAACAGTGGCTGACTTTATTTTTCTGGGCTCCAAAATCACTGCAGATGGTGACTGCAGCCATGAAATAAAAAGATGTTTACTCCTTGGAAGGAAAGTTATGACCAACCTAGACAGCATATTAAAAAGCAGAGATATTAGTTTGCCAACAAAAGTCTATCTAAGCAAGGCTATGGTTTTTCCAGTGGTCATGTATGGATGTGAGAGTTGGACTATAAAGAAAGCTGAGCACCAAAGAATAGATGCTTTTGAACTGTGGTGTTGGAGAAGACTGTTGAGAGGCCCTTGGACTGCAAGGAGATCCAACCAGTCCATCCTAAAGGAGATCAGTCCTGGGTGTTCACTGGTAGGACTGATTTTTAAGCTGAAACTCCAATACTCTGGCTACCTGATGAGAAGAGCTGACTCACTGGAAAAGACCTTGATGCTGGGAAAGATTGAGGGCAAGAGAAGAAGGGGACGACAGAGGATGAGATGGTTGGATGGCATCACCGACTCAATGGACATGGGTTTGGGTAGACTCCAGGAGTTGGTGACGGTCAGGGAAGCCTGGCGTGCTGTGGTTCATGGGGTCACAAAGAGTTGGACATGACTAAGCGACTGAACTGAACTGACTGAATAAAACAGTGAGATAGGTAGTATTCTGGATATTTATCTTTCTATCTTAAAATGGTATCAAAACAGATCCTGAATTAAATTAAAAGTGAATAAATGCAAAATATGTATGAAACATAAGAAGAAATAGTAAAATTAACAACCTTACTATCCAGTTTAAAAAAAATATTATCATCATCACTGCAATTGTGTATACTGAAACCCTCCCCTATCAAAACCTTATCTTCTCCTAGAGAGTTAAACACAATCCTGAAATTGGAGTTTATAATTCCATTGCTTTCCTTTATCATTTAAACTAATGTTTGTATCTCTAAACATTAGAAATATAATCATATATATTATATACTATATGATGTAATATAACATATATATAGAATACATAATGTATATCAATATATGAGCTACATTATATATCTCACATTTATATATGATATAAATATAAAACATACTCTCTCTCTAAGGTTTACACCCAGGAATGGGATTGCTAGATTATAGGATACATTTATATGTATTCAGTTTATGCCACCTTATTTTCAAAGTGGTTGCCCTAGTTCATACATCCACCAGTAAGTAGTGTCTAAGAATTTCTACTTCCTTGAGATTGTCAAAGTTTTTACATAACACATTAGTTTAATGGCAGGCATTTTGTTGTAGTTTAAATATGTGTTTCCCTAATTACTAGAGATTGAATGACTTATAGGTTTATTGGCCATCTGGAATTCCTCTTTTACGGGGTGCCTGTTCATCTCTGGAAAAGGAAATGGCAACCCATGCCAGTACTCTTGCCTGGAAAATTCCATGGACAGAGGAGCCCTGTAAGCAACAGTCCATGGGGTCGCAAAGAGTCGGACACGACTGAGTGACTTCACTTCACTGTTCATCTCTATTGACCATTTTTCTAATGGATTATTAGCTGTGCCTAATTTGTAGTAGCTATTTATGCATTCTGAACACTAATCTCATAACAGTGAGAAATGGCGTATTTCCTGCCATATCGGTAAACAAGGATGTCACAGTCATCAGGGATTCCAGTCCTCCAGGCCACTCAGAAGGGAGAAGACCTGTGCCATCTGGCAGCCATCAGACCACAACGCAGCCACTCTCTGTGGTGAGCACCAAGGAACCAGAATGTGAAGATTCCCAGCAGGCTGGCCCCAGATAGCTGAGCTGCATTTGAAAGGAGTGATTTCAGTGAACCCAGATTCTTGCATCTTCCCATACATAGAAAAGTGTTAAACTCCTTAACTTGAGATAACTGGTTTTTTTATTCACAAAAATACTTTTGATGTTCAGACTACTTGTTCTTTGTTTCAAACTTCTATATAACCTGACTCCCCCCTCCACCTCCTTGGAGCAGTTCTCTCAGGGATACTTAAGATGATACTGCCTCCCAGGATTAAGTACTAAAAATTTCTGCCAAATAAAACATAACTCTCAACTTTCAGGCTATGTCTGTTTTTTAAGTCTACATCAGTTATATCTGTGTATCAAGTATCACCAGTGTATGGTTTGACTTTTCACTTATTTTACAGTTACTTTCGATGGAAAGTTCTTAATTCTAATGTGAAAACCATCTTTGCCTCTAGAACTTACACTTTTTGTCTCTTAAGAAAACCTTCATCATCTCTGACAAAATTTGTTTTACAGAACACAACAGGACTCACAGTTGAGCCAGACTGGCTAAGGAATTGCCAGGAACTTTCTGAGACGCTATAGGCTAGATTTAAAAATCTTACTGGGCTTAACTAAAACCTCTATAAAGTAGTTCTGCCAAGCCTCAGTTAAGAGCCACTGATTTACACCCCATCATTTTCAAAGTAAAAATCCCCATTCTAATATTCCTGATAAGTGGTCAACTACCTCTGTAACCAAGCAGGATCCCATGAGGCCTTCCCAGGACAGGCTTTCCCCCATATCTTTTGAAGCACATTTCCTGAGCTGTTTTGCAGATGTAAAAAAAACCTCCCTCATGCTAACAAATGAAAGATGTTAACAATTTGACAATGATGAACACATAGCCCCAGGCCACCAGGAGTCTAAGGACCAATAATGTTAACCCCTGAGATAACCACTTTCCTACCTCATCATCAGCCAATCAGAGAATTGTGCATAAGCTGATCACAGACCCTGAGACACTCCCCCTCCCTCACTTGGCTTTTAAAAGTGCTCTGCTGAAACTCTTCGGGGACCTTGCAGCTTTTTAGGGCGTGAACTACACATCTCCTTGCATTGCCTTGCTGTAAACCTTCCTCTACTCCCAAATCCTATTGTGCATCAGACATATGAACTTGCATTAACACTTTCAATATAAAGAAACCTATGAGGCATGTGTATATGCTTGAAACTGGTCATGGGGCATACTTGTTTCCATAAGTATGCAAACAAACATACAATCTACCAACTAGGACTCTTTGCGACCCCATGGACTGTAGCCTGCCAAGAGTAAGAATGTTGGAGTGGGTTGCCATTTCCTCCTCCAGGGAATCCTCCTGACCCAGGGATAGAACCCATATCTCCTGTGTCTCCTGCAATGAAGGCAGATTCTTTAGCTGCTGAGCCATGGAGAAAGCCCAAAAGTATAAATTGATAACAAATTAACAAATATTGTACACATAAGCTCAGTTATTACAACTAAATTACAAAGCTATTGTGGAGAGGTTTGTATTGAATACAAAAAATTATTTCATCACAGCAGAATGTACTCTCTTCACTGCCTGCCTACATGATTTTAAAAACAAGTGTTTAAAAATATATTTTGTAAATGAGCCAGAAAGTGTTGCATTTTGTTCAAAATCTACTGGGAATTATTAACATATTCAAAAAAATAAGCCAGACAAGGGCAGAATGAGGAGTTCAGGTTTGAAACATCTAGTGAACTGCAAATACTGAAAACAAAGCTTACAATAGAAATGTACCCCTTTCCTCCAAAAGGAGGTACTAAGCTAATTAAACAATGACGCCTCAAGCATTATAGAAGCAATTTTGAAATTCTATTGCTGAGGGTTGAATTGTGTCCCCCAAAAGATATGTTCAAACCCTAATCCCTGATACCCACGGCTGTGATCGTATATGGAAATAAGGCATCTGCAGATGTAATTAAGCTGCAGGAGAAGTCACACTGGAGTTCAGTGACCTTAAATACAATATGACTTTTGTCCTTATAAAAAGACAGAGAGAACACCACGTGAAGACAGAGGCAAGATGGCCACATGGCTATAGGCACAAAGTCAGAGTCATACAGTTGTAAGCCAAAGAAAGCCAAGGATTGCCAGGCCAAGAGAGCATGGTTCTGTGGATTTTCTGGATTTCAGACTCCTGGCCTCTACAAATGTGAGGATAAGTTGCTGTTGTTTTAAACTGATGAGGTTCAGGGCAGGGTGCCCCAAGATGTGACACTCTAACATGCAGATTATTTCCAGCTGAAAACAACCAAGGCCCAGAAGATTTGGGATGAAACCTTTGAACTTCTCCCAGATGCCTAAGAGAACTTTAAGAATTGGAATTCCAGTTCCAGGAAGGAGCTGTCACCACAGATAACCATACTAAAGTATGAACTAGGCGTGGTGGACAGGGAGGAACCTAGCAAGGCTGGTTTGATCAAAGCTCCGTGTCCCTCTGTCTCTAGATGGCCAGGCAAACATTTGTTCACCAAACATTAACTCTTTTCATATTCCTGTGAATTACCTTACTTCTCTTCGAAGTCCTAGACACTTACCTTCTTCTCCTTAGTCCAAAATAATGTATATACCTCATCTTTCCTGTCTTTGGGATTCTTCATGTTTATGTAAATTCCTCATATATAGTTAATACATTTTTTATTTTTATTTTTTGGGTTAATCTGCCTTCTCTCATTTCAATTGCCAGCTCAAAGAACTGAGAGAAAAAAGAGAAGAGTATCCCCTCCTCTACAACGCCATCTAGTTTGCAGTACTTTGTTTATGGCTGCCTTAGTAAATAAATACATCTTTAATCCCAATTCAAAGTATCCCAATTTGTGGGAAGAACTTTTGATGAATCTCCTGTTTTTCACTGAGTATGTGTCAGTGAAGAGTTCTGACAAAACTTAGCCAACTGGAGGAGAGAATGGCAAACCGTTCCAGTATTCTTGCCACAAGAACCCCATGAACAATATGAAAAGACAAAGAATATGACACCAGAAGATGAGCCCCACAGGTCACAAGGTGTTCAATATGCTACTAGGGAAGAGCAGAGGGCCATTACTAGTAGCTCCAGAAAGAATGAAGCAGTTGGGCCAAAGCCAAAATGACGCTCAGTTGTGGATGTGTCTGGTGGTGAAAGTAAAGTCTGAGGCTGTGAAGGACAAAATTGCATAGGAACCTGGACTATTAGGTCCATGAATCAAGGTAAATTGGATGTGGTCAATCAGGAGATGGCAAGAATGAACATCATCAGTGAGCTAAAATGGACGAGAATAGCCAAATTTAATTGAGATGACCATTATATCTACTACTGTGGGCAAGAATCCCTTAGAAGAATGGAGTAGCCCTCATTTAACAAGAATCTTAAATGTAGTACTTGAGTGTGATCTTACTTTTTTACCTCTTAAAAATGTGATTTCATAAAAAAAATTATACAGTGACATTGCCATTAACACAAATCAAAAGTGAAGTCAATTTGACCCTTAGATATCTTTCACACAATGCACCCTGTCATTACTTGCTCAGGTGACATTTCCTGCAAAGGTAGGAACTTTGCAAGTCACCCCCAAAGAAGGCAAGACAAGGAGCTCTCCTTTTCAGCAGTTTATTCTCCCCCTATTGCTCAGCTAGCACTAAAAGTCCCTTCATTAGGAAAGAATATGTCTTAATGGAGGAGCCAGGGAGGAGAGTTAGCAGTCGGGCAGCACAACACATTACAAATTACTCACTCAAAGCCAGAAGTCCTGAGAGGCAGCCCTGTTCACCCTTAAAAGCTGGCCAAGTTACTTAACTGCTTTCAAAGGCATGCAATTTCCTCATGTATATAATGGGAATAGTCTCTGTTGACCTTATACAAGAAGCTTTGACTAAGAGTCGATTGACTCATTTGTAAAAATGGCTTTCCTAGCTTCTGTTAAGTAATAGATGGAGAAATATTCAGAGAACCAGAAGTAATATGGGACTAAAAAGCCATCAGGGCTTCCCTGGTGGCTCAGTGGTAAAGAATCTACCCGCTAATGCAAGAGACATGGCTTCTATCCCTGGGTCGGGAATATCCCCTGGAGAAGGAATTAGCAACCCACTTCCATATTTTTCCCTGGGAAATCCCACAGACAGAGGAGCCTGGTGGGCTACAGTCCATGGAGTCACAAAGAGTCTGACACAACTTAGCAACTAAACAACAACAACAAAAAATCATCAACATTTACTGTTGTTTCTATGAACTTGTCCATTTACCTATTCACTTTACAGAAAATAACTACAACCATCCTAATCTATGGTTCCTAGAACTAAATTAAGTGTTTAATTAGCTAAAACAAAGTAGTATACAGGAGGGGGAAAAAAATCACTACTTTTCTTATGTATCAAAATACTCTTTCACAAAATAGTAAATCAAAGTCCACTCACAAACAACAGTGTATTTAATCTGTATACTTGACATCTTGCTTCTGCATCTATATTTTAATCTCATTTTCAACCACAACTTTAATTAGAGCTGTAATAAACTATTTTATGATCTATGAAGATGAAAAAACCTAATACAGTCATAAGCAATTAAAATATCTCTGCAGGTCCTAGCATAGTGCTTTGTATCTTAGGGCAAAATTTGAAGATTTGGGGGTTCAAATTAACAACAGTAACAAAACAAACTCAAGGGAACCAGGGCAAAATTACATATGGAATAAAACCAATCACTAACTAGTACTAGGGAGCCTTTCAAAGCAAGTGAATTTATTTTTAAGTAAATTAATATTTAGAAATGTTAAGTTTAAAGTTTTTAAAAAAACATTTTATTTCACATCCCAAATGCTATCTTACACTATGAAGTAAAGGAATTATATTTTTATAAATCAATAAAAAGTAAAGCAAATTCTTTCCATTATGTACGATTCTTTCATTCAATTTTGTAACTTCAGACCTCTAACCTGTAATGTAGAACATCAGCAACAACCTAAACCCCTGGAGAAGGAAATCGCAACCCAATCCAGTATTCTGGCCTGGAGAATCCATGGACAGACGAGCCTGTCGCAAAAGAGTCGGACATGACTTAGTGACTCAACAACAACCTAAACATTCATAACTTTTGCAGAAAAAAATCTTATATGCTAAGCTTTGTACTATGAGAACACGTGGGCAGTTTGTTAAACCCCATGTACATCTTCTCAGAACAGTTTTTTTTTAATGTTTAACATAAAATACATAGTTTACAGAAAACCAGTTTTATTGAAATATTGTTATCAAATATTTTTTAAAAAGCATTAAATAAAACAACTAGTGGCAAGTCTAATTACTACCATAATATCAAGGAGTATTGGTGAGTATATATATGTTTTGAGATCTCTGCATCAACTGTGTTATTAATATACCTGTATTTTTGCTGGCAATATTATAAGTTGTACTCCTATTACTTTGGTTTGAGGCAAACATTCACAATTGAAGAAAATGCTAAATTTAGTAGAGATTAGTGACCATCTAAGTTTAGGTATCCTTAAATTCTATCCATGGATTCCCAAGTAAAGAGATACCCTGTATTAAAGAAATCTGACAACACAGTTTTTAAGGTTTATATGCAAAATCAGGTGTTTTCAGAACGATGATAAGCAATAGGGAAATTTATAAATTGCTTATAGAGAAATGCACCGGATAGATCATGCATTTTCCAACTCTGTCTTCACCATCTATTTACTGTGTTATCATGGACAAGTTATTTAATTTCTTTAAGTCTCAATCTCCTAATCTGTTAATTGGGAATAGTAATAGCGTCTACTTCTTTCAGTTGTTATGAGGATTGAAGGACAAACTATACGTGAAAAATCTCAGCAAAATGTTTAACACAGAGTAAGGAAACATTAAATATTAATATGAATTTATTTTTCAACAATACAACTGGACTGCTTAAAGCAAGATGATATTCACTGCAGAGTTAATAAATAGCCAAAGTGGGAAAAGGAAACATCTATTTTAAAATTATAATATGCCCTCAGTTTAGAATGACAAATCTTTGAATGGTCTCTTGGTTAGAGGCATACTCTAATGAGAATAATTCTAGAAACCTAAGTAGAGTTCAGATCATTAAGTGAACAAACCTGGTTGGTATGATGATGTTGACAGGAACATGACCTGCATCTGAGAGTGAATTATTTCATATTTCAAGGACTAGACATTAACCAACAGCAAAATGGTTAGGTAAATTAAGGCCACTTGACTTAACGTAATATTATACAGCCAATAAAATGTTAACAAAAACAATGGCAACATAGAAAATACCTATGATATTAACAGGAGCAGCTGTATAAAACTTCTTGGATACTATCAAACCTGAGGTGGTCTTTGAAACTAATTTAGGTTTGTATTATATCCCATTCTGAACACAAATCAGTTGATTTTTTTCTTGTCCAGATTGCACTTAATAGTAAATCTCACTAATTACTAATCATTAATTTATCCCACTCATTGGACAGCTCAGTTTTCACCCAACCTCCTACATCTTTAAGCATCCTTCTACAACTTAATCATCCCTAAACCAAACTATTTTTAAAAATCTTCATTGAGCTCCATGGAATTCCATGAAAAGTATGCGACCATAGAAGGTAATCTGCTGGGTTTCTTTGTTCCCTTTTATCATCTAACTAGGGTATTAACCGGAGAAAGCAATGGCACCCCACTCCAGTACTCTTGCCTGGAAAATCCCATGGACAGAGGAGCCTGATAGGCTTGCAAGTCCATGGGGTCGCTAAGAGTTGGACATGACTGAGCGACTTCACTTTCACTTTCTTGCATTGAAGGAAACGGCAACCCACTCCAGTGTTCTTGCCTTGAGAATCCCAGGGATGGGGGAGCCTGGTGAGCTGCCATCTATGGGGTCACACAGAGTCGGACACAACTGAAGCGACTTAGCAGCAGCAGCAGCAGCAGCAGCAGCAGGGTATTAACATGAAAGAATAATATAACTACAAAGCATCTGAAAAACAAAGATTTGGGTCATTAAAGAAATTGCTAGATTATTACTAAAATCATGACTAACAAGGTCTGAGATTAGTATTAATTTTCTGTTTACCTGTTGATCCATTTTAATCAGAAAACTTGATTTTGGAGACATTACATTAGAACATATTATTTCTGAACAGCTGAAGCACAGATATAAAACTAAGATATAAGACCATATAAATGGTGAAGCATTTAGGTTCTAAATTTAAAACGACATAACTGCTACAGTCCATGGACTCGCAAGAGTAGGACACAACTTAGTGACCAAACCACCACCAATAAATGCTTAGAAATAAAAACTGTAACCAGATAGCTATCATAGCTCATTGTCATTAAGAGAGGTAAGGCATTAAGACTCAAAAATCACAATTCCAGCAAAATAAAATGTGATTTTGAGAAACTGCCCTTGCTAGCCATTAGTACAAACTCTATCTTGGTTGAAATAATTCCATGGAAAATCAGCTTCAGTAATGGTACTAACTGGAGTCTGGGTTCTTTAAGCTTCACATGAGGATAAAATGATCTTTAAATCAATTCTATAGCAGACAGAGAAACTGAGTAAATACTAGAAAAGAGGGTCTCAAGAAAAACAAACAAGTGTACATATACAATTTTTCTTTTTAAAATTATTAAAACTATCCATTCTATGAAAGAAGAAGGTGTTAGTTAGTTGCTCAGTTGTGGCCAACTCTTTGCAACCCCATGGACTGTAGCCTGCCAGGCTTCTTTGTCCATGGGATTCTTCAGACAAGAATACTGGAGTGGGTAGCCATTTCCTTCTCTAGGGGATCTTCCCCACCCAGGGATTGAACCTGGGTCTCCTGCATTGCAGGCAGAATTTTTACCATTTGAGCCACCAGGGAAGTCCTATAAGACATGATTATTTACATAACATAAGCCAGTATCTCTTACTAGCTCCAAAAATATAGGTTTTTTATTTTAAAAAAATTAACGAGTTGATGTAGTAAAGCATGGTTTGGGGAAGCCTCTGTTGGAGGATACCCGAAAATCTGCCTCGAGAATGGCATATACAAATCTGTAACCTTGCCTCCAGATGGGATAGACTGCTGCCCAGCTCCATACACTTAAAAACGCTGCGCCAGACTCACGTGATGCTTTACAACCCAAGCACATTCTGATTTGTAAACTTCTCACACAGCAAGGCAAAACTGGGAAAATTTAGTCACCAAGAATTTTTTATTTGTAACTTTTTGGCTTTTTAGGTAATTCATTTCAAGAAACAATAAGCTGTAACAAACAGAAGGGGCTTATTCACTTATTTCCTTGACATTTAAATATATTTTCTTTCAATTAATAAATCTATTTTATCATGAATAAATGGGGGAAAAACTCACTGCAAATTTTAAAGGGAAACCATTCTGAGATTAAATATTAAACAATAAATAATAATTTTGTAATTTTCAAATTCTGTTAAACACTATTTCTTGAAATTCTCTACTAAAAAAGTATTTATATGTTCCATTATAAGTATCTAATTATCCAAAGATACGAAAGACAATCAAAAATACTTTGTTTCATTTGAGGCTCTATACCAGAAACTAGTAATAAATCTGTTAATTGAAAACAGTCAATTAGCCTCCAATTAAAATAAATAAATTTATATTAAAAAAAAGAAAACAGTCAATATCATTAGGGAAAGAGTTCATCAAACTCAAAGATTCACTGCAGTAAGAAAAACACTAAGGCTCAAATTTCAAGTCAAGAGGATAATGTAGGATTTAAACCACATTCACTATGAATAACTACACAACTAATGTGTCACTACATATTAACTCATTATTGACCGGGGGATTTTTGCAGACACTAACACTTGTGGCCAGCAATTTGTTATCAAGTGATATTGATATATTTCCAGTCAACAACATTTGGGTAACAAAAGACATATTAATACATCTCTGGTCAATAATGTGTTAAAAGAGATGACCGAGGATGGGGACAAGTGGGGAGGCAGACAGTGGCGACCTCTGGAAGATGGAATCTCTTCTCTCTGCTGGTCCTAGAAGAGAAAAGAGACACCAATGAGCATCAACACACTGTCCGGATTTCTCCCCACCCGAGACCCATCAGTCCACAGGTGTTTATCAACCTTACAGCCAACTTCACCTTCATACATGGTACTTAGTGACAAGGGGATGTCAAAATGCCAGCTATCCTAACCTAACTAGTGCTGCCTTGAAAAAATAAAAACCTATCAAAGGTATTACTTATTTCTATACAGCTCTAATCTGAATGCAGCTGAGTTGAAAGTAACACTTCTTTATTTACATTAAAAATAGCTTTCCAAAATTATTCCAGTCAATTATTTTAAATTATAAAAGACCATAAATTCAATTTAAAAAGCTCTGTATTATCCATGTGTGTATGTGCATGTGTGTGTGACAACAAGTGGCTTCAACGAGATAGATTTTTAGCTGTTACGGTTCTCATTCAGTGTATTGATACCTGGAGAAGACAGGATGATGGGGTTGTCTATTTACACCATCTGACAAAGGGAAATTAACCAACTTACACAATTTGAAAAAGGTTATCTTCACTCTGGGAAGAAGCCCTAAAATAACTCAAATTCAACAAATAATTATCTAAATAGTGTGACTGTGGTGCATAATTCCTTCAATTCTGTAACACAAAGAGAATTCTACAGAATCTGTTTTTCCTAGGTTGCAGAGTTTGTATCCAAAAAAACTGGTAATTTTTTTCAGACACCATGAGAGCTTCCACAATCAGAACTGTGAGTCATTGTTATTTTTCTCACATATTCTCTGGAAGACAAACAGCAGTCATTACAAACTAAGTCCAAAGTAAACCCTATAGGAAATTTTTTTTTTCACTTCAATCACCCAAGAGTGAGATCCAAATATATACAATGAAGAGTTAATCAATTTAAGTTAAATAAGCAGCCACTATGTTTCCTCATCACTGATCTTTCCTTTCTTCCCGGCATAGTGCTGGGCATGGGGCTACAAAAAGACGAGTAAGGCACAATCTCTCGCCACGTAAAACTGCAGTTACAGAATGTTACTGAAGTCCCTGTAAGCCTGAAAAAAAATGGACTCACTAGCTCTGGGTCAAAAGAAATTATTCTTAGCTTCTTAGATCTGAGTTTGTATAATAGCTACAAGTAACGGACGGACGAAGCGTACCATTTGTACAGAACAGTTAAAACCTACTCGCAATCTGCTAGCCAGCAACAAGGTCCAAAGAGATGCAGTGAATCTAAGATTGATCATGTCAATCTAAGACTGCAGACATTTGGGAAGCGCCATCCAGAGAAATACCGAAAAGTCAAGATTACTGTCTGATTTTGTGAAATCATTAAGAATTGTAGAGCTGGAAAAAACCTCAGTATTACCACCAACAAAGAAACTCATAAACTCTAAACCATCTGGCCATTGCCCACTCCTTTGTTTACGAAATACAGCCACAACCAAAACCAAACAAATGCTTCAAACAAGCAGACCACGTGTTTTTAAGGCCCCTTTTCTCTGGGTCTCAAAGGTCTTCTTCAGTCACTCAACTGCACCTGCTGCAAAGATGGAACGTTCCAGTGAGCACAGAGAACATCCAAGCTGCCTGATTTGAGGCGGACGCGACCAGCCGGCCTGGCCTGCAAGGCCAAGTTCGGAGCGAAGATAGGCCTCGCCCCCGCCCCGCCACGCGGCTGCCCAGGAGCCCCGGGTCACACGCGCGAGGCCTCGCCCGCGCCGGCTGCAGGCGTCCGGCCGCCCCTCCCACAGGCAGTGGCTTCGCACCCGGGAGCGCCCGGACCCGAGGAGGTCGAGCGTCCGGGAGCGCTCGTACCTCACGCCGCCGCTCCGAAAGCCCCGGAACGCCTGCCCCGCCGGTCCTGGCGCCGCGAAGGGCGACACCGCGCTTCGGCTCAGCGCCGACACTCGGCCCAGGCGGCCGCGGAGCAGCCAGAAACCGCGAGCCACCACTGTCATGGCCGCGAATGCCGGCTCCCTCACAGAGGCGCCACCTCCGCCACTCCGGTCCTCACAGCGCCAGGCCGGACTCCGCCCCCACCCGGCTCGGCGGGAGAGCGAGTCCCACCAGCCGGGGGTTCCCCTTGCAGGGGCGGGGCTAGAAGCCGAGTTCAGGGCCGGGGGCGGGGTTGAAGGACCCGAGCCCCAGGCTGGACTAGCACGTGTGTCGGAAGGCAGGAGTTTGAGGAATGGCCTGGCGGCGACATGGTTTCTCTTGCACTGGGCACGCTGATAATGTGCCCATAGCGAGGAAACAGGGAAAGCGTCTAAACTAATCAGTTCAAGCAGCACGCTCCCTTTTTCCCAAACCATTGCTCTGCCCCCGCAGCTGCCCAGGCTACTGGTGATTTCATTTAAAGCAGGAAGGATATTACAGATTCTGTCTCCCTTAGTGAGACCTTGGGATACCTTTCTCCTGAGATCAGGAGAAAGAAAGACAGGTGTGAGTGTGTGGAGGGAGGAGGAAGACCTGGCTGAACAAGGCTTGGACCTAAGAATTTCTATTGCTCTGTTATCATTTCCACTTTGGAGAGGAAAACCTATCATTCATTTTCTGGAGTCTATGATCAAACTTACACTACCTAGGAACCTTTGTTATGTGGTGAATTTGTAGTGAAAAAACAAATTAGCAGCTTCCTTTAAAAAGTAAAAATCAGACTGGCCTTTTTTTATGCTGAGATGTGGTAGAAGATGAACTGAGTTATGCTTTTATTTGAGCAAAAATCAACTTGAATCAGGCAGCATCCAACCTAGCAGAGAGAAAGTTCTAAGGAGCATATCTTTCACAAAATGAAAGACTTGTAGGCAGAAGGGAGCAGAAGTTATACTAGACAATAAGTGGTTTCGTTTGGCTATTGAAAGGTTATTTTCCTTTAAAACTGCAGAGAACTATCAGACCTACTACCTGACTAGTGATAATATGAAGAAAGAAACAGAACTACCTTCATGCCTTTGAATTAAATATTGTTTTTTAAATTTTTCTTGTAGTCCAGCTTAAGGATAATGCAAAATATAGAAAAAGTTGTGCACAAAATGAAAAATACATAATTTGGAAAATTAAATATATTTTCTGTTTTAAAAATATAGGATTATGTCTATGAATTGTTACATTCATTAAATTTAAAGTAATAAAAATTATCAATAATAATAGCTAACAGTTTCTGTAGGTTTACTCTGTTCCAGGCATTTGTCCTTTACATGGATTGATTCATTTAATCTTGACAATAATTCTCTGAGAAAGATCCTCTTGAATTCTCATTTTACATATGATAAATTTGATCTATGAAAAAATTAAGAAACTTGCCCAAAGCTACAAGTCTAGGAAGTGGTACATTCAAAATTCAAACAAAGGCATTTTGATTCTGTAGGTTAAAATAATAATAATAATCCATGGGACAAAGAAGACATGAAAAGGGAAAATGAACAGAGAATATATTAAAATTTGAGGAAAGCAGCTAAAGAAGTACTTCTGGAGAAATCGGTAGCCTTAAATGCTTATTTTAGAGAAGAGTAAAGGTCTAAAATCAATGGTCTAATAATCTCTAGGTCTATCCATGTTGCTACAAATGGCATGGATTTATTCATTTTTTATGGTTGGGTAATATTCCATTTTATGCATGTACCACAACCCACTCCAGTATTCCTGCCTAGAGAATCGCATGGATGGAGGAGCCTGGTGGGCTACAGTCCATGGGGTTGCACAGAGTCTGACAGGACTGAGCGACTTCACTTTCACTTTCACATCTTATTTATCCATTCCTCTGTTGATGGACATTTGGGTTGCTTTCATGTCTTGCCTATTGTAAATAGCACTGCAATGAACATCGGGTGCATGTTTCTTTTTGATTTATAGTTTTTTTTTATGGATATGGGGCTTCCCAGGTGACACAATGGTAGAAGAACCCACCTGCTAAAGCAGGAGACACAGGAGATGAGAGTTTGATCCTGAGATCAGGAAGATCCCCTGAAGTGGGAAATGGCAACCTACCCTAGTATTCTTGCCTGGAAAATTCCATGGACAGAGGAGCCTGGTTGGCTACAGTCCATGGGATTCCAAAAGAGTCAGACACAGCTGAGCACCTGAGAACACAAGCACAGATATATGCCTAGGAGTATGATTGCTGGATCATATGGCAGTCCTATTTTTAGTTTTCTGAGGAATCTCCATACTGTTCTCCATAGTGGCTATTCCAGTTTACATTCCCACCAACAGTATAGGAGGGTTCCCTTTTCTCCACACTCTCTTCAGCACTTACTGTTTGTAAACTTTTTGATCATGGCCCTTCTGACCCATATGAAGTGATACCTAGACTCATAGACTTTGGAAATAAACTTATGGTTACTAAAGGAGAAATGTGGGGAGGGATAAACTAGAAATTTGGGATATACTACCCTATATAAAATAGATAACAAAGACCTACTGTATAACACAGGGGACTCTAATCAATAGTCTATAGTGATATATATGGGAATGGATATATGTAAAACTTAATTACTTTGCTGTACATCTAAAACTAACACAATATTTTAAGCCAACTGTACTCCAATATAAAATAAAAATTAAAAATTTAATAAGATCAATGGTCTAAGCTTCTACAAATTAGAAAAATAAGAACAACAGAGCTAAAGATAAGAGCTAAATTAAATAGAAAACAAAAACAGCTCATGAAATTAATTTTATCAAAAGTGAATTTTGAGAATTAATCAATACAATTTATAAACTTGTAAGACTAATTAAAGGAAAAGAGCATTATAGGGAGCAATGCATTCCTATTCTCATTCCTACATGTTTTACTGAGTGTCAAGACTAGACCCTGACCACTTTTTACCTGGGCCATTTCTCAAGAGTCTTTTTTTAAAAAAATATTTTCTTATATTTAAAGAAACTAGTATTTATTTCAGAGAAGGCACTGGTGACCCACTCCAGTATTCTTGCCTGGAAAATCCCATGGACAGAGGAGCCTGGTAAGCTGCAGTCCATGGGGTCGCTAAGAGTCAGACACGACTGAGCGACTTCCCTTTCACGCATTGGAGAAGGAAATGGCAACCCACTCCAGTGTTCTTGCCTGGAGAATCCCAGGGACAGGGGAGCATGGTGGGCTGCCATCTATGGAGTCGCACAGAGTCGGACATGACTGAAGTGACTTGGCAGCAGCAGCAGTAGCAGCAGTATTTATTTGTTTAAAATATTTATTTATTTATCTGCACCAGCTCTAGTTGCAGCATGCTAGCAAACTCAGGCCCCCTATATTGGGAGCATGGAGTGTTAGCCACTGGACCACTAGGCAGTTCCCCATCTCTCATGAGTTCTCCTGCAGCTGGTAATTCTGAGCGATGAGGTAATTACTCCCTGTATACAAAGAGAATGCTTGCTTACTTCTTGCCTTAAAGGGATGAGATCCTTAAGCTCAGAGTTCCTCATCTGTGATGCAACAGCCAACTGACTACACATTCAGGCTTCATCTGGTCTTCCATGTCATCCTGTAGTACGTGGGGCTCAGGAAAATGGAACAATGATGCTAATGCTCCAGCAACTACTTTTTTGGTTGATATCATTTGCTCATCTATTGCAAGGTTTATTTCCGAGCTCTCTCTTCTCTTCCATTGTTCTGTGTGTCTGCTTTATGCCACCATCACATCCTTTGATAACTGTGGCTTTGTAATAAGTGTTTAAATCAGAGAGTATGAGACCTCTGACTTTATTCTTCCTTTTCAAGATTGTTTTGGCTACTCAAGGCCCCTTAAGATTCCATATGAATTTTAGAATAGGTTTTTCTGCTTCCTCTAAAAATGGCATTGAGACTTTGATAGATATTGCATTAAATCTGCAGATTGCTATGAGTAATGTTGGTATTTTGGCAATAATAAGTCTTCCAATCCATGAACACATGGTATCTTTCCATCTACTTATGTCTCCTCTGATTTCCTTCAGCAACATTTTGCAATTTTGAGTTTAAAGTCCTTCTTGGTTGGGTTTATTTTTAAGTGTTTTATACTTTTTGGTGCTATTGTAAATGGAAATATTTTCTTCATTTCTTTTTTGGATAGGTCATTTTTGATAACTACTTTTGCTGTAGCAAATTTCTTGTCTCTCTTCAGGAGTCTCATGTCTTCTGTAAGTTTTCATGAAACTGTAGAGGACTAATTTATTAGATTGTAGATAGGGCTCAATTACTTATGTATTTGGCCACCTAAATAAAATAGGCAAATTTCTTTAAAAACACAAATCATCAAAAATTGACCCCAAAAGAAATTTAAAAATGGAATATTGAATAATTCCATGAAAAAATCAAGTTACTAATTATCTTCTGACAAAGAATCTTTAGTCTTCAGTGGACTTTACTGATGATTTCTCTCAAATATTTAAGAAACCAATAGTAACAATATTATGCAAATCTCTCAGAAAACAGAAAAAGAAGGAAACTTCCCAACTCGTTTATAAGGGCACTAGGTACCCTGGCATTAAATCATTACAAGACACTACAGACCAATATCCCTCAACAACACAGTAACAGAAATTTTCAAATACACTAGCAAATTTAATAAAACAATATACAAAAAGGCAATCTATCATGACCAAGTGAGGTTTATCCTGGGAATGTAAAACTGGTTCAACACTCAGAACCAATCAATTCAATTTACTATAGCAACAGATTGAAAAAAAAAAAAAAAACAGTAATGAGCTCAATAGATGTAGAAAAAAAATATTTGACAGAATTCAACATTCATCCATGAAAACAAAATTTAAAACTCGCAAAAAATTGTAAATAGGGGATATTCATCAAGCTTATAAAGAATGTCTATGAAAACCCACAGATAATGATTATTTCACGGTGAGAGATGCATAAAGTTTAACACAAGGCAATAATGTCTGTTTCCACAGTTTCTATTTTTTACTACTTGCCTATGGCTAACTCCAAAAGGTTACAAAAGAACTTTTGAAGGTGACAAAAATGTTCTATATTTTGATTGTGGTATGGTACACAGTCTATTCATTTGTCAAAACTCATTAAATTACACACTTAAAGCAGGAACACTTTATTGTATGTAAATTTTTCAATTAAAATTGACTAGATATAGGGCTTAAGCATTTTCTGATTCTCCTTAGAAGTAATCCACATTCCTCAATGAGAAGCATTTTAGATATATAGATATATGTAGATAGATATGGATAGATCAATAGATCAACTAGATAGATCTATAGCATAGTGAGCTAATCAGTATCTATATACCCATCCACCGCCCACGTTGAAAGTGAAAGTGAAGCCGCTCAGTTGTGTCCCACTCTTTGCGACCCCATGGACTGTAGTCTACCAGGTTTCTCTGTCCATGGGATTTTCCAGGCAAGAGTACTGGAGTGTGTTGCCATTTCCTTCTCCAGGGGATCTTCCTGACCCAGGGATCAAACCCAGGTCTCCTGCATTGCAGGCAGACGCTTTAACCTCTGAGCCACCATTAATTTGGCCACTAGAGGGAGCCAATATTTCATGAATACAAAATTTGGCTCTGATTTTAGTGACCTTTAGTGTAGAAGGAAATGGCAACCCACTCCAGTGTTCTTGCCTAGAGTATCCCAGGGATGGGGGAGTCTGGTGGGCTGCCGTCTATGGGGTCGCACAGAGGCGGACATGACTGAAGCGACTTAGCAGCAGCAGCAGCAGCAGCAGCAGTGGAGAAGGAGGTCACTAAAATTAGTGCCAAACTTTTGTATTCATGAAATACTGGCTCCCTCTAGTGACCTTTAGCGGAGAAGGACGGAGAAGGCAATGGCACCCCACTCCAGCACTCTTGCCTGGAAAATCCCATGGATGGAGGAGCCTGGTAGGCTGCAGTCCATGGGGTCGCTACTAGTCCGACACGACTGAACGACTTCACTTTCACTTTAATGCATTGGAGAAAGAAATGGCAACCCACTCCAGTGTTCTTGCCTGGAGAATCGCAGGGACGGCGGAGCCTGGTGGGCTGCCATCTATGGGGTTGCACAGAGTCGGGCACGACTGAAGCGACTTAGCAGCAGCAGCAGCAGTGGTCTTTAGCCCGCCAGTGGGATTCTCTGGGCAGAAATACTGGAGTGGGTTGCCATGCCCGCCTCCAGGGGATTTTCCCGACTCGGGAATCGAACCCTCATCTCTTAAGTCTCCTGCATTGGCAGGCAGATTCTATACCACTAGCACCTCCTGGGAAGCCCCTATTAAAAAGCATTGAATGTAAATTCATAGAAAATAATGAATATGAAAAGTTTTTATAAGATGTATAAGAAATTTTAGTAGGATTTGGTAAAATCTTTTCTGGCCATAATAATACAGGAAATAAAAGTATTACTTGTGAAAGAGATGAAACTTCTTTTATGTATTTAAATAGTAGACCTGATTTTGACTCTCATCTCATCTAGACGTTAAACATAACCAGAGATTATTTTTTTAAAAAGGTTATAAAGTTATACATGTTAATTACAGAAAACTTGAAAGTTACAGAAAATCTGAATGAAAGAAAAGAACAAGGAAGAGAATAAGAATCAAAAGTATTATCGTCACTGTTCTCACAGTGTGCAAATCCAAATGCTATAAAAATTTGGGTGTACTGTCCCAGAGATTTTAGTGTACATCTTATTGTTACTTGATTGTAACCACAAATAACACAAAGTTAAAATGTAACCACTATTTGCTATCTTAACCATAAAAATGAAGTATAAATAGAATCTTTTTACATAGTATAGAAAGTTCATAACTACATTAACGATGTTCTTTGACATACTTTTAAACAGTAATCAATTAAAATTACAATAACAGTTACAGTATTTAGTGGTCACATTAAATGGTCCTTTTGTGGCTCTAACTTTCTTAAGCAAAACATGTGAGTCATTACAACTGGAATTGGGGCAGACAGTGGATGGCAAAATCTTTTTTCCTTATCCTAAACGATCTCCATTTAATGTGTTACAGGGGGAAAAAAGTATAATTTATGAACAGGAAAGTCTCTGATGAGAAGCACATTTTAAATTTATTTACATATTGGAGATCCAACCAGTCCATCCTAAAGGAGATCAGTCCTGGGTGTTCACTGGAAGGACTGATGTTGAAGCTGAAACTCCAGTACTTTGGCCACCTGATGCGAAGAGCTGATTCATTTGAAAAGACCCTGATGCTGGGAAAGATTGAGGGCAGGAAGAGAAGGGGACGACAGAGAATGAGATGGCTGGATGGCATCACCAACTCAATGGACATGAGTTTGGGTAAACTCTGGGAGTTGGTGATGGACAGGGAGGCTTGGCGTGCTGCCATTCATGAGGTTACAAAGAGTCGGACACGACTGAGTGACTGAACTAAACTGAACATATTGGGCATATGGTGTATTTCCAAAGAAACTGTACATGCATTCCCACTCAGCTTTTCCTTGCCATATACCAATAATGTATTCATGATTAAGTGGATGGCACAATGAAATGGATGATAACAGTAGGTTTTGAGCTTTGTTGGAATTATGTATCTTTTATTAAGATCCATTTGGCACAAATGAGTTATATGTAGATTTTAACTGATGGAGGGGATAGAGGGGACAGAGTTGAATGTTAGCAATTACATGAAAATAAATTGTGTCCACTAATGTTTACTGAAAGCTTAATATCTTCCAGGTATGTTCTGCTGCTGCTGCTGCTGCTAAGTTGCTTCAGTCATGTCCGACTCTGTGCGACCCCACAGACGGCAGCCCACCAGGCAAGAATACTGGAGTGGGTTGCCATTTCCTTCTCCACCAGGTATGTTCAGTACTGTGAATTTAATATATGCAACAACTTTATAAGGGTTTAAGTAGAACTACTGTTTTCCTTCTCATTTTATAAATATAGAATCTGAGGCTCTGAGAGGTTAACTTTTTCAAACTCAAAACTGTTAGGTTGGTGCAAAAGTGATTGCAGTTTTTGCATTGTTGAAATTTGCCTTTTGATATTGGAATACATTCTTAAATAACTGTGGTTATGTTATACATTAATTTAATGCACATTTCTCACTTTATGTTTTTCTGGTAATGACATTGCTTGCTGTTTATTTTATATTTATAGTTTATATTTATATTTATATTTAGACTATGGAAATGATGTTAGACAAAAAGCAAATTCAAGAAATTATTTGAGTTTGAAATGGGTCATAAACAGTGGTGACAACTGGCAACATCAACAATACACTTGACCCAGGGGCTGCTAACACATTTTCAGTGGAGTGGTGATTCAACAAGTTTTGCAAAGGAGACAAGAGCCTTGAAGATGAGGAGCACAGCAGCCAGCCATTGGAAGTTGACAACAATCAGTTGAGAGCTCTCTATCATTGAAACTGATTCTCTTACAGTTACACAAGAAGTTGCTGAGGAACTCAACATTGACCGTTCTAAGGTTGTTTGGCATTTGAAGCAAATTGGAATGGTGGAAAACTTGATAGCTGGGTGCCTCATGAGCTGACTGCAAATAATAATTTTTAAAAAATCATCATTTTGAAGTATCTTCTCTTATTCCATGCAACAGCAATGAACCATTTCTTGATTGGATTGTGACATGTGATGGAAAGTGGATTTTATACCACAGCCTTCTATGACTAGCTCAGTGGCTGGACCAAGAAGAAGCTCCAAAACACCTCCCCAAACTTGCACCAAGAGAAGGTCATGGTCACTGTTTGTTGGCCTGTTGCCGGTCTGATTGACAATAGCTTTCTGAATCCTGGCAAAATCATTGTGTCTGAGAAGTATGCTCAGCAAATCGATGAAATGCACTGAAAACTACAACGCGTGCAGCTGGTCTTGGTCAACAGAAAGGGCCCGATTCTTCTCCACAACAAAGCCTGACCACACATTGCACAGCCAACAGGACAACTTTTTGCAGGGAAAATGCTTCCACAACCAGCAGGATGTAGAAAATGCTTTTCAAGAATCTGTCATATCTCAAAGCATGTATTTTTATGCTACAGGAATAAATAAACTGTTCTCATTGGCAAAAATATGTTTATTTTAATGGTTCCTATTTTGATTAATAAAAATGTGTGTGAGCCCAGTTATAATGATTTAAAATTCACAGTCTGAAATCACACTTTCATTTGCACCAATCTAATAGAATGTTTCTAAAGTTGAGGTTCACACATAAGCCTGGTCTGGCTATAACAGAAATACCTTTAGCCTACACATTCCTATTTCCAGTAACTACACATAAAAAACTCACTTAAAGCAGTTTTGCCACTTTAAGATGTATCACTAGCACCATGTTATATTCGAAGAAATCTAAAGAAATGATTTAAAATAATTGATAGTTACTTCAATTCCTGAAAGCAACTCCAAAGTACAGTATCTTTCCTAACACAAACCAAAGATGAATGTCTTGGTTTAAATCTACTACTTTATCAAATAACAATAAAGGGAGTGATTTACTCTTATAAACCACTATTTTCATTTTTGTACCTGTATCGTTATCTGTATACACAGATAATTGTAGTATATTAATTGGTTCTTATAAGACACCTTTCTGGTACCATATTTGAGTGGATACAAAACACTTAACCTCTAAAATTAGAAGACAGTAAAGCACATCCCCATGGTGTTCTTTATTAATGGCTTTTAACTGGTGTGGTGCAAAAAGAAGCAAATTTAGGAATCATGCCTTAAAGCACAGAATGGCAAACAGTGCATTGCATTTACTTGTGAATATACAAATACAGTGATTTAAATTTTTATTAATAACTATTCAGCACATACCATCTGCCTATATTAATAAACTGACAATTGATTAAATTATCTGTAGTTATTGCTAAAGATGGATTAAGCACTCATTCTAGATTTTTAAAGCTCTTAATACAATATGATTGTATTTTCACTGTTTAGGGGGGGGCTAAAGAGCTCAAGAAACCATTTCAACACTAAAAATATGCAAAAAATCAAATGAATGGCAAATGGAATCAAAAACAGGTTTTAATACTGATTAAAAGAAAACATTGGAAGACAGCTTAAATAAGACAGTGTCAAAAATGCTGCCAACTGAATACTACAAACAAGCAGACAGTCACAAAGTCACTGCAAATGCTGAACCTGATAGATTTCATCCACGTCAAGGGGTCTGCTTCCAAGAGTGAAATGAGAGAATTGAGCATGCCTGATTCATTTTTTCCAAATAAGGCAAGATATTTCTACACTGAACAGAATCAAAAGGGATGAGAGAGACTAGGAATGTTGTGGAAATTGAACTAGTTCAATTTAAAAAGAAATGAAAAGGGTGGAAAAGTATTCCCCCAACAGATATTTCTAAAATATTAAAAATAGCAACAGTAACAACCTATATGTATAATAGGAGTCAAAAGTCAACATAATGCTTAATGGTAGAAAAATAGAAGGAACAGATAGAAAGGCTGAACTTGAGACAAGATGTCTGGAACCACTATTATTATATAACAGAATTTGGGATGTAGACAATGCAATTAGACAAGGAAAAGAAATTACATACAGTATTTAGAGCAAAAGAAGCAAAAGATGAGAAGAACCTTGACTATATCTATATAGAACTTCTTAACTAATAATGATCCATTCCAACAGTAAAGTAGTATAGCACACATCTTTCTGCATGTGCATCAAGTCACTTCAGTTGTGTTTGACTCTTTGCAACCGTATGACATGAAATTCTCCAGGCAAGAATACTGGGGTGGGTTGCCATGCCCTCCTCCAGGAGATCTTTCCAAACCAGGGATCAAATCCCATCTCTTATGTCTCCTGCATTGGTAGGCAGGTTCTTTACCACTAGTGCCACCTAGGAAGCCCTCATATCTCTCTACCTCTAGGAAACATTTAAAAATACTTGTTGAAATTAAACAGTCACCAAAACTTATTTTTACACAAAGCAAACAAAGTGCATAACAGCATGCATGGTATCTCCCATGTTTACCATAAACAAAGAAACATGAACAGACACAATGCATAAACATGTGCTACTTGGGCTATAGAATATTTTTTCCAAGACATCTACACACAGAAGATTGATAATCCTAGTATTCTCTGGGGAAGAGAAACAAAGATCTTGAATGAGAGGGAGAGATTCAGGTGTTTTTTATTAACTGTATAACCCTTTCTTACCATTTGAATTTTTATGATGAACACATATGTTTTTCTTCAATGACTAAATATAACCAGTTTACCTATTCAGTCAGTTCAGTTCAGTTCAGTCGCTCAGTTGTGTCCAATTCTTTGCAACCCTATGAACTGCAGCACCCTAGGCCTCCCTGTCCATCACCAACTCCCGGAGTTCACTCAAACTCACATCCATCGAGTTGGTGATGCCATCCAGCCATCTCATCCTCTGTCATCCCCTTCTCCTCCTGCCCCCAGTCCCTCCCAGCATCAGAGTCTTTTCCAATGAGTCAACTCTTTGCATGAGGTGACCAAAGTATTGGAGTTTCAGCTTTAGCATTGTTCCTTCCAAAGAACACCCAGGACTGACCTCCTTCAGAATGGACTAGTTGGATCTCCTTGCAGTCCAAGGGACTCTCAAGAGTCTTCAACACCACAGTTCAAAAGCATCAATTCTTCGGCACTCAGCTTTCTTCACAATCCAACTCTCACATCCATACATGACCACAGGAAAAACCATAGCCTTGACTACATGGACCTTTGTTGGCAAAGTAATGTCTCTGCTTTTGAATATACTATCTAGGTTGATCATAACTTTCCTTCCAAGGAGTAAGCATATTTTAATTCCATGGCTGCAATCACCATCTGCAGTGATTTTGGAGCCCAGAAAAATAAAGTCAGCCACTGATTCCACTGTTTCCCCATCTATTTCCCATGAAGTGATGGGACTGGATACCATAATCTTCGTTTTCTGAATGTTGAGCTTTAAGCCAACTTTCTCACTCTCCTCTTTCACTCTCATCAAGAGGCTCTTTAGTTCCTCTTCACTTTCTGCCATAAGGGTGGTGTCATCTGCATATTTGAGGTTATTGATATTTCTCCCAGCAATCTTGATTCCAGCTTGTGCTTCTTCCAGCCCAGAGTTTCTCATGATGTACTCTGCATAGAAATTAAATAAGCAGGGTGACAATATACAGCCTTGACATAGTCCTTTTCCTATGTGGAACCAGTCTGTTGTTCCATGTCCAGTTCTAACTGTTGCTTCCTGACCTGCGTATAGGTTTCTCAAGAGGCAGGTCAGGTGTTCCGGTATTCTCATCTCTTTCAGAATTTTACAGTTTATTGTGATCCACACAGTCAAAGGCTTTGGAATAGTCAATAAAGCAGAAATAGATGTTTTTCTGGAACTCTCTTGCTTTTTACAAGTTTTAACCTGTTTACCTACTCAGTAGTGCAAGTTTAACCAGTTTGCCTACTTAATGGCACAAGTTATAGATTTTGAATGATCAACAGCAGAATGAGTAAGTATGATAGAATGATCATAAGGGAATTTGGATCTCGTTCTGTTAGAGATATTAAATTTTGCAAGGCTCAAAGACGACTGAGTCAATTATTGGGCCAACTATAGAGTTTTGTAAGTTTTGAGGCTTATCATGTGTACAAATAATAAGAATTTTTGTAAAGAATAAGATGAGTAAGCCACTTGTTTATATGCTAAATTTGTCCCCCCTAAAATCCCGATGTTGAAGTCCTAATCCTCATTATCTCAGAATATGACTTTATATGGAAATAGGCCATTTTAAAAGGTAATTAGGGCAAAAATAAGCTCACTGAGGGTGGGCCTTAATCCATTATGACTGGGTTCTTATAAGAAAAGTAGATTCGGACCCAGAT
Organism: Ovis canadensis; assembly: GCF_042477335.2. NCBI lineage: Eukaryota > Metazoa > Chordata > Mammalia > Artiodactyla > Bovidae > Ovis > Ovis canadensis. The sequence continues at coordinate 105,701,069 of NC_091250.1, read as the reverse complement.
GATACAGAGAGAAGACCATGCTAACATACATGGAAAACATGATCACTATAAGCCAAGGAGAAAGGCTCCAGAGGAAACCAATTGTAAGAACCCTTTTATCTTGGACTTCTAGTCTCCAGAACTCTGAGAAAATACATTTCTGCTGTATAAGCCATACAGTCTGTGGTACAGTACTTTGTTATGGTGGCCTAACCAAATTAATACACAACTAAGCCCAGTAATACTGGCTATAGGTGATAAACAGCTATTGAAGACTTCAAGTAAAAGGATGACCAGACAAGATGAGCTCTTTAGAACACTTTGTGGTGAATAAGACTGACTGGAGAGGCTAATCTGGGTGACTAGTTAAGAAGTTATGTCAATGGTTGAGTGGAAGCCAATGAAAGGCATAATTAAGACAATTTCATAAGGAAGGGAGAGAAGGAGTTTCATATGAGAGTTGTTAAGGGGATGAAAATGGCAGGATGAGAGCCCAGTTGGATGCAAAGCAAAAGGAGTTAGTCTGCGGTGAAAGCAGGGTCCCTGGTTTCGACAACAGAGTGAATTGTTCATAAAGCACAATGGGAAAACAGAGAAGCATGTGAAATCTCAGGAGAGCTCAATAGATTACAATGGTTACTTGTTAACACTGGCAGCAAGGAGAAAATGCAGAGATAGACATCAGTCAAGATAAAGATCGTAGCACCTGATGATCCAGTGAAGGGAAACTGGTGGAGCTGGCAAGGAGTAACAGTCAGGATGTCTTAGATGACCTGATGACTTACCATGTCATGGGGAAGAAATGCGTCTCACCCAGAAACACACAGAGGGACTCTTTCTGGAGATTTTATGTCTCAGCATACCACAGAATCTGAGTGCAACCAGGGTGGAGCTGGCCTCACTAAGGCAGATGTAGTGAAAGAAAAGGAAGAGGATGCTCCTGGCATGATGTTTTTGCTCTGCCCTTAACAGGCTTTGTAATCTTGGGCAATTCAGTTGATTTCCCTTTTCCTCACTTCTTATCGCTAGCAAAGCAATGTGAAAATAAAATGATAGGCATTGGAACACTTCATTAGCTCATTAACACTTGGAGGGCTCAGGAAGAACCTCCTCCAGGAGGTGATTTCTACACTAAGAGCTGAAAAAAACAAGTAAAAATTAAGCAACTTAATGAGCGAGGAGGTGGGGAGAAGCTGAAAGATGTTCCAGTTAGAGAGAACAGTATTTGTAAGACCCTGAGCCAAAACAGAAGTGGTGTTTTCAGAGAACCAAGAAGTGATCTGATACATGAGAGCACAGAGTTTCATAGAGATGAAGTGAGAAAATCTAGACTCTAAGCAGTTAAGTAATGTGCTCAAGGTCACATAGCTAGTAAGAGTCTGATCTCTGAATTGAGCATGTTTGCACCAGGACTTGCATTTAATCTACAAATTGTGTACAGGCTCCCTATAGCACCATGCAAACAGAAGACCATAATCAATGGTAATACAAGTCTAACATTTCCTGGTGTGTCTGCTGCTGCTGCTGCTGCTAAGTCACTTCAGTCGTGTCCGACTCTGTGTGACCCCTTAGATGGCAGCCCACCAGGCTCCCCGCCCCTGGGATTCTCCAGGCAAGAACACTGGAGTGGGTTGCCATTTCCTTCTCCAATGCATGAAAGTGAAATGTGAAAGTGAAGTCGCTCAGTCATGTCCGACTTTTTGTGACCCCATGGACTGCAGCCTACCAGGCTCCTCTGTCCATGAGATTTTCCAGGCAAGAGTACTGGAGTGAATTGCCATTGCCTTCTCCCCGTGTGTCTAGGAGGTGATAAAATGAATACTCACATGAACTTAGGTAGAAAAATAAAGATGAGAATGTTAGAATGAAAGTCATTAAGTGTATAAAATTTAGATCACAAAAGTAAGGAAGTAAAATTTAGTCAAATAATTCAACAGATAATCTACCTAACCTTTGTTTCCACTGTAGTCCTCTGAAAATAAAGAAATCATCTCAAAGCAAATTTTGTGACTAACACAAAACAAAATTTTATTTTTATATTTTAAATTTTATTATTTATTTTTAATTTATAATGTATTAAGTTCTGCTATACAGCAAAGTGATTTAGTTATACATGCATATACATTCTTTCTAAAATTCTTTTCTGTTACACTTTAACACAGAATATTGAATATAGTTTCCTGTACTATACAGTCCTGTATATAGTCCCTGTACTATACTATAGGTTCCTGTAGGACCTTGTTGTTTATCCATTCTATTATAATGGTTTGCATCTGCTGACTCCAAACTTCCATTGGAAGGACTGATGCTGAAGCTGAAACTCCAATACTTTGGCCACCTGATGTGAAGAACTGACTCAATGGAAAGAACCCTGATGCTGGGAAAGATTGAAGGCAGGAAGAGAAGGGGATGACAGAGGATGAGATAGTTGGATGGCATCACTGACTTGATGGATAGGAGTACGAGCAAGCTCCAGGAGTTGGTGATGGACAGGGAAGCCTGGTGTGCTGCAGTCCATGGGGTCACAAAGAGTCAGACAAGACTGAGCAACTGAACTGAAATGATCTATTTTACACATGGTAATGTATATGTTTTAATGATACTCTCTCAATGTGTCCCACTCTCTCCTTCCCCCACTGTATAAGGAGGTGGATGAACCTGAAGCCTGTTATACAGAGTGAAGTAAGTCAGAAAGAGAAAAATTAATATAGTATATTAACACATATATAAATGGAATCTAGAAAGATGGTACTGATGAACCTATTTGAGGACAGCAATGGAGATGCAGACATAGAGAACATACTTATGTTATGATCTACATAAGACAACTTATAGCCACTGTAATCATTTACACGTTTAGTAGGCATAACAGACCCCAGACTACTTAAAAAGTATAGCAGAGCTTTTGTTTAAATGTCAATCTGTTTAAGAAGGAAAAAAATTTGCTTCAAGACACCTTGGCATGTACTGTACCTCTCTTTTTGATAAAAATCATCACCCATACATTCTCAGGAGCCAGGGAAATTTTCTATCTTTCACTGTGACTCTAAAAGGAGACTATCTGGAGCTAAATACAGAAGCAACAGTATATGTAGGGCTTCCCAGGTGGTACGAGTGGTAAAGAATCCGCTTGCAGTGCAGGAGATGTGGGTTTGATCCCTGGGTCAGGAAGATTACCTGGAGAAGGAAATGGCAACCCACTTTAGTATTCTTGCCTGGAAAATTCTATGAACAGAGGAACCTGGTAGGCTCCATGGGGTCACAAAAGTCAGACATGACTTAGTAACTAAACTCCCGCCCCCCACCCCCCCCCCCCCGCCACCACCAAAGATATCCTTGTACTACCAGAACCTGTGAGTATGTTACCTTGCATTGCAAAATGAACTTTGCAGATAGGATTAAGTTAAGGGTCTTGCAAGGAAAGATCGTCTTGCTTTATCCTGGGTGGCCTGATATAATCACAAAGATTCTCATAAAAAAGGAAGTAGGAGAAGTCAGAATCAGACAGAAGGCAATGTGGCAGAGCAGAAGGACCAAAAGAAACCATCTCAGAGAAAGAAATGTTCCTCTCTCTAAGTTTTCCTGACTGGTTTAATAGTTAAATTGACATGAGACAGATTAGCAGGAGTAAATCAAGCAAAAGTTTAATAATATATGTACATGGGAGAGACCCAGGAAAACTGAGTAACTCACCAAAGTAGCCAAAGCCCTCACTTTAAATACCATCCTAAGCTAAAGACAAAAGATGTTGGGAGCAATGGTTATGAGACTTTCGGGGAGAGAAGCAATTTGCCTCAGAATAGAAAAGCCAGTGTTTGATAAACAATATTTGCTGCACCATGCAGAGATAAAGGGACACGAAGTGGACCCTGATTCTTAGATCCTGCTTAGAGTTTGCCTCACCACCCCTGGCCCATATTCTTTGCAGAGATCTCCTCTAAGTCTATTCTGAAAACAGGTTATTTATCTAAATTCTTTTAGGCAGTTAAGGTTCAGTTCAGTTCAGTCGCTCAGTTGTGTCTGACTCTTTCCGACCCCATGAATTGCAGCACTCCAGGCCTCCCTGTCCATCACCAGCTCCCGGAGTTCACTCAGACTCACGTCCATCGAGTCAGTGATGCCATCCAGCCATCTCATTCTCGGTCGTCCCCTTCTCCTCCTGCCCCCAATTTCTCCCAGCATCAGTCTTTTCCAATGAGTCAACTCTTCTCATGAGGTGGCCAAAGTACTGGAGTTTCAGCTTTAGCATCATTCTTTCCAAAGAAATCCCAGGACTGATCTCCTTCAGAATGGACTGATTGGATCTCCTTGCAGTCCAAGGGACTCTCAAGAGTCTTCTCCAATACCACAGTTCAAAAGCATCAATTCTTCGGCGCTCAGCCTTCTTCGCAGACCAACTCTCACATCCATACATGACCACAGGAAAAACCATAGCCTTGACTAGACAGATCTTAGTCGGCAAAGTAATGTCTCTGCTTTTGAATATACTGTCTAGATTGGTCATAACTTTTCTTCCAAGGAGTAAGCGTCTTTTAATTTCATGGCTGCAGTCACCATCTGCAGTGATTTTGGAGCCCCCAGAAATAAAGTCTGACACTGTTTCCACTGTTTCCCCATCACAGTTAAGGTAGAGGTTACAAAAAACACCTTTCTGACCCTTCTGCTTATTAAAAATAACCAACAAAGAGACACATTTGGTTGGAGGCAAATTTTGGTGCCCTAGGGAAAGAGATTTGAAGAGGCCATGTTGATGGCTTTAAGATACAGGAAGATGATCATAAGCTACAAAACACAGATGACCTCTGGAAGCTAAAAAGACCAAGGGGATGGATTTTCCCCTAGTGCCTCCAGAATGAGGCTGCAATGCAGACACCTTGGCCTTAGTCCAGTGGAACTAATTTTGGTCTTCTGACTTCCAGAATTGTAAAAGAATAAGAATATTCTTTTAAACTACTGAATTTGTAATAATTTTTTACAACAGCAATAGAAAACCTAAGTGCTGGGTATTCAAGAGGGAGGATAAAAGAGGTCAAGAAATAAAAAAGAAACTTAAGTAAGAAATTTGTGTAAAAAGCTTTATTTTCATGTTATTTATAAAAATACATCAATAAATACTTAAACTTCTCTATTCCAAGACATAGAGAAACATTTAGATAACTCACACTAAACAAGGCATTATGCCTTACAAGGAAGACATAAAATGTCCAAGGGATATTTAGATCATTGTCATTTGTAAAGGTTCAACATCAGAAGTGTTGACTACAGACTGTGACATGTTTCAATAAATAACAACTGACAATTTCTCTATAAAAAGTAAACGTACACACACATTCCTACATTAACAGTGATCGTGATCTATCTGTTTGCTTGAACCCTCCACTACTGTCTCTAGTCTTTACTATAATGGATAGTACAGTGTGGAATACCCTCTCCCCAAAAATAGTTTAATAAGTGAAGAACACTTAAAACACAAAATCTTCAAATTAAACAGTCAGGATTGAACTAACTTTGAGTTAACATAAAAATAAACTTTGAAACTAACAGTACCGAGAACTGCCAAACACATTCACACCTTTAAATATTAGAATATCAATACACAGGCTTTGAAAAATAAATAAATAAATACAGATGTAAATAAATAGAACTCTCATAAGAAACAGCCAAATACATTAAACACAGTCCAGATGGCCCTGGGAGCCATTTGTTTCTCTTCTTTTACTTCAATTCCACTGAGGCTGCTGCAATAGTCAAGAAGCTCCTTCCATCTCTCTTGATCAGTTGGCACTAGCCCTGCAATGAGAAAATGGTTACTGTTAGTAGGACTCCCAAAACTGACCTCACAGCCCTGCACTATGTGGTTGCTACCTAGACCAGTGCTACACTGTATGACAGAAAATGCCAGGCTCCTAAATGCTATTTAATTAGGAACATGGAGTCTGTGCTAGCAATCTTACTATTTTCAAAAAGCGAGAACATAATGCCACCTTGAGCTAAAAAAAATACATGCATGACATCACTTAAGCCACATGGTAAACTCCATTAAATACCTATTACTATTATTCCCCATGTTACTGAGACTTAAAGAGATTAAGTACTTTCCCTGGGGTTACAGGAATAGTAAAGGGTGGAATCTAGGCTTGCACTGTGTTGGCAGAGGCCAGGGGGAGGGACGTTCCCCTGAAAAGTCCCTGGCTTCACCACCAAGCCTGAGTTCCATATGACCCAAGCCCAAGAGTTTTACCTCTCAGGTCTGAAGCTCATGAAAAACTCGAGGTAAAGGGTATTTGTTCCTTAAGAGATAGGAAGCATTTTAGCATCATTGGCTAACTCTGCTTCACCTTTTGGGCTCCTTGGTGGCTCAGATGGTAAAGAATCTGCCTACAATACAGGAGACAGGGATTCAATCCCTGGGGCTTCATCTTTTAGAAACATACATTTACCCACACTCCACGAGCGAGCAGGCCAGGAGGCAGCGGAAGTGTCCTTCTGACACCAGAGCAGATTAATGACCCTAACGGCAAATTTAATTCTGAAATAATGATTTTTTTTTCATTCTTTCAGCTTAATCCTAGGTTTCTCTGACATAACTTTCAGCAGGCAGAATGACTCTAGTCAGGCGATGAATAAAAACCACAACTCACTGGTTCAGCATCTTATCGATGATTTTCTTAACCATGGGGGCGGCGGGGTTGAGACACACTTGCTGACCAGTCTTGAGAGTGGCTCTGCAGAGAGAAGGAAGAATCTACGTGAAGCGGGGGGTCCATTTGAGGGGTGGGGTGGGGGCATCGGCACGGTGGGTGGTGATGACGAGGACAGCAACAGAGGTGACACTTACATGACTTCGGTTTGGCCGCAGTGGGGGCCCGGGGGCGTCACCTTCACGCTCTGCATGTTCTTGAGGTGAATCCCCTGCACGGTCTGCAGGCACTGGCAGCGCAGTTCGTTGACCACGGGCGCCCCTGCGGGAAGGACAGAGTGGGTTAGGGGCTGTCCTCACGGGCACCCGTTCCGGTCCCGCCCTGGGGATCCGGGTCTCACCTGCTGCGCGCCGGCCGGCGGCCACCAGGAGCAGGAGCAGCGTCGCGGCGCCGAGGAGCCGGGCGGCGGGGTTCGCGGCTCGGGCCATGGGCCTCAGCTCTGGGGGTCTGTGTCTGCGGCGGGAAGGCTGGCGGGAGCGCGGGCTGAGCGGACTCTGTGGCTCCCCGAGCCGGGTGAACCCCTTTTATCCTGATCAGAAGGGAGTTGCCAGCCCCGGGGCCAGGGAAATTCCCGGTCCGGAAGGAAGGGGGCCCCGCCCGCCTCAAGCGTAATCTGCGCACTCAGAGTGTCATCCACGTACCCAAATCCCCACCGGAGGGTGAGTCGCCTTGCAAGAAGTGTTGTCACATCTTAGAGGAGACAGGCATAGTGACAAACGTTAGTTATTAAGATTGAGGGAATTAAGGCCAGGGAGGAGGGACCCAGAGAGAACTGATTTTCCACGTGTTACTTACACTTAAGTGTCTTGGGACTTGATGATTTTATCCACGTCTGCATAAGTACACTCTTAAAGGACAGATCATCTCAAATTATGCGTGAGAATGTTCTCTTACTTCCCGGTATTTTACGAGCACAAATAAATCACACCTCATGTCATATTATCCCCGCAGTAGTGAGGGGATGACCAGTATCAAAAGTTTAATTTTGTGTTTACATTGCAACTAAAGTGTCGCAATCCTACAAAGCTTCCTTCCCCGGTGAAATTCTGGAACTTCCAGACCTCGAGTAGATTCATGAATACCAGCTTTTTTTTTTTTTTGCGTAGAGTGTGTTGATTTGATTAATCCGTGAACTAAGGGACAAGTGGTCATTTGGACCTATTCCAGGGAGAGAAAGGTGTGTCCGGGTTCAGTTTCTAGTTTTGTTCAAGAACAAAATAAGTCACAGGAATTGGAGTTGGGGGGGGGGCGGGGCGCGGGGGCGAGGAATGCCTAGTGCCAGTAGTGAGGGTAGCACCCTTCACTCTTCTAACCAAAAAAACGGGTGTTCCTGTGAAGTATCTAAGAGCTAAAATCATGAATGTCATACCATTTACTTGTCTGATGGTCACAAATCTCATTTTATCTTCATCTTATATGGACTATTCTGCTTCCAGTGATTTGATTTCCTTCCAGAGAAATAATTGTTGTCATATTTTATTTGTACTGATTTCTAAAAAGACACTTCAAGCAGTTGATTGAAGACATCATAATTGTGTAGTTTATTTTTCACCCTTAGTTTTAATGTCCTTTGTTGGATTATGCTCAGGTAGGTTTCAGATATTTAGGAGTGATTCTGGATGCAGATCTGTTAAAAGTGAGGGGATAAGCAAGTGGTAAGCAAGAGAGGGGAGGGGAGGTTGGAAGGGTGGGTAAAGACACAGAGCAGGTCTCTGATCCAGGCTGCAAAGCAGGAATTTCAGCTCTCGGAAATACTGATCCATGGCATTTAATTGTCTGTGCCTTAGTTTCTCATCTGTAAAATAGAGATGAACTGTAATATTTACTTTAACCAGCATTACCGTGAATAAATGTATTAGCATTTGAAAACACCTGTACATATTAAATGCTATAAATAATTTTTTAAAAACTAAAATGGAAATTGCTTTTTCCATATTACTAAGCTGAAATTAATCAGGATAAAATCTTTGCACAAAGAGAAAAGAATTATTGAAAAAAAAAACAAAGTAAAAATAAAAACTCTTCCAACATAAAATGTTTGCATATTTTTTAAGAGAAAACAGAGTACATTTTTTGGTATCTAGTTTGTTGAGTAATCTTATAATTCTAGTTTTAGTCATTTCAACTACAAAATGTGAAAAGTGAAGATCTCTCATTTTGATTATTAGAAAAGATTAAGAATAACTAGACTATAATAAAGATTTGTCTTTACATTTTTTTTGGTCAGTATAGTCCTAAGATAAAGAACAGGAAATTTAATTTTTTTAAAAAAGAGTAGGGAATGAAAGATGACCTAAAGCTTATTAAATATGAGTCACTTAGCAATAATTGAGAATTTGCCTAGATACTGTTGTTATTTTTATTTTTCTGGGATTCTTAATTGGAAATATACTTGACACTTGACTCAACGAACATGAGTTTGTGCAAACGCTGAGAGATCGTGAAGGACAGGGAAGGGTGTCATGCTGCAGTCCATGGGGCTGCAAAGAGTCAGACATGACAGCCACCGAACAACAACAACACTTAACACTTGGACCACATGGGCTCAAACTGCATAGGTCCACTTATACACAGACTTGTTTCAATAAACATATTGGAAAAAATTTTGGAGATTTGTGGCAATTTGAAAAAAAAAAAACTTGCAGGCTAACCATGTAGCCTAGAAATGTCAAAAAAAACTAGGAAAAAGTTGCTATGTCATGAATGGATAGAATCCATGTAAATACTAGTCTGTTCTTACATAGATATAAGGTGAGTGATATTTAATATAAACTTAATGTGGTAGCTTTCTTCCTGTTTTATGTATGCCTCTCTATTTCACAATTGGAGAAACTATCATCACAGGTAAATTTTTAAAAAAAATGTAACCATGTTTCTAATACTGTGTTATGAATATGACTGTAATACTGTTGGCCATAAGGTTTTTATAGTGGTTCATTCATTAGAATATAGGCTAAGCTACTGTGAAGCAATTGTATCAATTATACTAAGCTACCACAAAGCAATCATATTGCTTCCTTGTTATCAATGCATTAATCATTATATCTGTAATTAAATATGAATTTTACATTATCTTTCATTTTTGATGAGTCATGTTATTAGTGCATATAACATCTATAGTGTTTTGTATTAAATAAGACAATGTTGGTGGAGATACTGACAGATGATTCATCTTATAAACATATGGCAAACTTAAAGTATCAATAAATACAGTACAGTAATGTAAATGGATTTTTTCTGTTAAAATTTTCCTAATAAAACTGCCCTAATTTTCTTTACTCTAGCTTTCTTTATTTTAAGAATAAAATATATAATACATATGGGCTTCTCTGGTGACTCAGCGGTATAAAGAGTCCTCCTGCCAACACAGGAGATGCGGGTTCTCTCCCTGAGTTGGGAAGATCCCCTGGAGAAGGAAATAGCCACCCACTCCAGTATTCTTGCCTGGAAAATCCCCACAGACGAGGAGCCCGGTGGGCTACAGTCCATGAGGTCTCAAGAGTCAGACACAATGTAGTGACTAAATGAGATACGTATTAATTGACTGTTTATGCCATTGGTAAGGCTTCCAGTCAACAGTAGGTGATTAGTAGTTAAGTTTTTGGAAAGTCAAAACTTATACTTGGATTTTCAAACTGTACCCATAACCCCCATGTTTTCAAGGGTCAGAGACATAATATCTATTCTTTAAAAGTTAAAAAAAAATTTGATTTTATTTTTCTGATTAAAATGTATATCTGCTTATTATAGCACGTAAGAATTAAAGATATTAAAATTTAAAAATAAAAAACTAAAAAAAAAAGTATAAAGGACAGAAAACATGAGATTGTTATTAAGACTTTTAAACTTCTGTTCAAGAAACAAACTTCTGCAGATCTTTCCTTTTTTCTTCAACATCCTAGTAACTGACATGTTTTATGTGTTTATGAGATGCTAAGTAAACAGGAAGTGCTATCATAAATAACACTTTGATGTAATAGGCAATATTCTAAATCTTTTACATATATGTAAAACCCACTTAGTCTTAACTGCCTCATGAAATAGTCACCAGTTTATTTTCTTCACAATTTTTCCCCCACAGGGAAACTATTAATAAGTTGCCAAGATCTCAGAGTTAAGATAATTCAGAATTTGAGCTTCAGGTAGTGTAGCTTTAGCCACTTCACAATAAAAAAATTACTTATTTTTCCTGAAACAAATGACACTTAACTTCACAAGGGCAGTTTGTTTTGTTATTCTCATGGTTGAATAGTTCAACTTCGCCTTTCCTAAAACTTGAAAATAGCCAACTACTTGAGTCTCCAGTATTTTATTTCACTGACAACAAGAATTTTCTTTTGTGTCATGAATATTATATACTTGAATTTAATAAAATCCATATCTATTCATCTAGCGGTTTGATTTTCCAAATCAGTGGACTTCAACTCAAAAATCAGGTCAGGAATAATGCCTCCACCCTGAGAGTTTCCCAGAAGCGAACTGAGCAATACCATCAGCTCTTATTTGCTGAAATAAGGATCACAGTTTTCTACTGACTTTGTTTGAGCACTTTGTCATATTTTATTACCTAAAATATTTTGCCTTCAGCATTAATTGGAGACTACCCAGACATTTATTCTCTTTATAACTTAAGAAACCAGAGAATCTTTGCTCTAATGCTTTCCAGATCCAAACCAAAGTATTGGCATAAGCCAATACTCAGGGTGAATGAATAAAGAATCAAAACTGTAGTAGCCAAAAGGATAAACCATATCAAGAAGCAGCATTGTATTTGTAGAATTATCTTCAACTTTATGCCTAAGAATTTGTATATTGTCTTAATAAACATTGCTTAATGAACATTTATTTCTTACAAAATAAAGTGCAAAAGATTTTTTCTACTTTAATATATCAGTTCTCAAAATCTAATCCTTAATGGCACTATATTATTTTTCAGATCATTTAAAATGCAATAATGTGGGAATTCCCTGATGGTCTAGTGGTCCACACTTTCATTATGAAGGGTCTGAGTTCCGTCACTGGTTGGGGAAAAAAGATTCTGCAAGCCTCACAACATAGCCAAAAACAAAAGAAAAAAATTAAAAAATAAAAAGCAATAGTATTCTGAAACCTACTAAAGTAACCCAGTTCTTCCCTTCTTGTTTTAAAAAACATCTTCCCTAACTAATTACTCATTTTATGAGCTGAATCACAAATGTATATACACAAACTTTCAACTAAGGCAATCACCAGTTTTAAAAGTATAGAGCCAACCCTATATTAAAAGAATTAGTAGCTAAATTTCATTTTGAGCTACCATATTTACAGCATTATCCAGGTTTGATTGACATTATCTAATCTGCCTTTAAAATCCAGAGTTGTGGGACTTCCCTGGTGTCCAGTGGTTAACACTCCAGGCTCCCAATGCAGGGGGCCTGGGTTCAGTACCTGGTCAGGGAACTAGATCCCACATGCAGCACTTTAAGCCTGGTGCAGCCAAATAAATAAAGATTTTAAAAGTCCAGAGTTGGTGCTGTATCCCCAGATGATGGAGCTTCAGAAATGGTCTGTGCCCTGCTGCTCTCCTCATGCTGGCCTTGGGAAGTTGTGCCCACAATTGCCAACCCTGTCTTGCCACAATGATCACTTTGGGTAGAATGATTCTGGCACAGAGAGGAGAAGAATGAAGATGTTGGAAGCAATAAATGCCTGGATCCATCCACTTCTTCAGTCCAGAGCATTCATCCAGGGTCAGGGTCGGGGTCATGCCCCTGGTCCAGTCTCTAGTATATTTGTCATTTCTGCCTGCCTTGAGCCCTTTCCTCCTGCTTCTGGAGGAGGTTTTGGTGGAGGAAAACCTTGGTTTTCCTGTGGGAAGCATCTTTTCTTTCTCCCAATCTGGGTAGCTCAGGTAGAGTGACCCTGCTTTAAAGCTCCAGGAGTGAAGTGAGGACTGAAGGTGATGTTGGTCAGTCCTTCCAGTCTGGGTCCAACCACAAGCCATTCTATAGGTGCAGGAGTGAATGAGTGACCTAAGCCTAGCCAAGTCAGAAAAAAATCCCTGGAGTCTTTTTGTCAAGAAATGCTCAGAAAAACAAATAAAAAAGCCCTTGCTTCCTGTTGGGTTATATCTAGTAGAACAGAAATTTAAAACTTCATCTGCGCTTGAGAAGAGCTTGCCTAAAATGAAGCCAGCACAGAGAAAAGCAGCCTGATCCAGAGTGAGACTGTTCTGAAGTTTTGAACTAAGCTTTATTGCATCTACTCATCAGTCTTTTAGTTTCATAGGTCAAATGAGTCCCTCTTCATTAACCCAATTCGAATTAGGTTTTTTGTTACTGACTCTACTTACTGCTAGAATTATCTCATGAAAAAGGAGGGTGTTTCAACTCAAATTTGATGCCTTTCTCCATTTGTTTCTTCATTTTCAATGGTTATTTTTTCAGCTTTTATAAGGTGGGAATGAAGTTTGGTGCTGGGGATATAAAGAGGAACCCTCAATGCAGTAGGAAATGAATATAAAAAAGAAAAGTTTCGGAAAAGCTACCGTGGCAAACCATTCCCAAGGTATTGGGAATGAGAAGGGAGACTTACTGCAACTCTTATAGAGGGTTTATGAGAATTGTCAGACTGAAAGAAGGGCTCACTCATGTGAATCTTAAGGGGCTTTGCAAGTAAATGGGGAACACAGAGGGGTGGAAAACATTCCAGGAGAGGATCAAGTGGGCAAAGACATGGTTATTGAAAAGAGCATGTGAGTACTGAGAGAGCAAGTGTCTTGCATTTAGAGCTCACTCTATGAGCAGGAAGAGGGGGAAAGAGGCTGGAGGAGGTGGCAGGGCTGGGACATTGGAGGCCATGTGCTCATAGGATCCTGCTTCTCCATCAAGACCCAGTTTGGATGTTACCTCCATTGGGAAGTCTCACCTCAAGGTGTTTCTATAGCCTTCTTGCACAGACTACGTTGTGACCTTTCTCGGCTGTCTACCATGGGGAGGAGGAAAGGCTAGGGTAACCTAAGATTCACAGTGTGTGCAGAAAAGGAAGGGTGGTAGATATTGTAAAACTAACAATAATAAATAATAATAATCAGAAACTTCATAGAAACCCAAATAGAACAGAATGACCAGAAGGGGGAGCTCTCACACTCTGGGACAAGAACTGAGCCCAGCAGGAGGAAGACTCCTTTCCTTGCAATGACTCAAAGAAAATCCTTGGACTTTTTGCTTACTGTAGCCCTCCCAACTTCTTGTTCCTTTCTATAAAAATGTTCTTCCCTTACCGCTTGGGGACTTGGATGGAGCTTGCCATGGCTGCAGACTTCAAATTGCAATTCTTTGCTGGTCTTGAATAAACCCCTCTTTACTGGAGAAATACCTGACAATCTATCAGTTTTAGGTCAGAAATATTAAGTCAAAGGGCATTTATTAAGCACATACAATGTATTGATGCAAGAGATTGTGGTCAGTTTTGCAAAAGATATGTAGTGGAAAAAGCTGAAACATAAAGTGCTTCTTCATGCGTACTTTCTTCTGCAGTAGAGTAAGTCTTACCTTCTGTTGGTGTTGTAAAGACAGCCTGACAACTTCAAAATCTCTCAATATTTAAATTCATTTCAATTATCTCTGAATACCAAGTAATATGTTAAGTTTGGGCATTATTCCAAGTCTTCTAAAGAATAGATTTCAGTGTAAACTTTGACTTTCCATTTTTTAATGATTGTTTTTTAAACTTTTGCAGAGGTAATTAAAGTACATCACATATGTATAAGCCAAAAAAATACAGAAATGCCAAAATTACCAAAGAATATGTCAAGAAATAGATATAGGAAGTGAGGAAATGTCTCTGTGGAAATATTTTTTATCACTCTTGGCTATAATGGGCATGAAAGCAGCATGATGACTCTGTTTTGATGCTTTCTGTATTGCGGAAGCAAAATTTAGGAAGTTGAGAGATGAGTTATAAATCACAGCAAACATATCACGCACAGTGATATGTTATTACATAGTTCAGCTAGGAAAGTTATAATCATCATAAAAATCTTGATGATCAGAGAATATCCTCTGTAACTTTTCAAGGTTTTAAAATTTGTTGATACATTCTTTATGACTCATATATAATCTTTTTTAGAAAATGTTATCTGTGTGCTGGAAAACCAAACGTGGTTTATGCAGTTGTTAGGTGAAACATGCCCATGTGTTTTTTTCAAGCCAGATTGGTCAGTCATGTTGTTTAACTCTTCTATACTGTTATGATTTTTTTTACTGCTTTGTCTATTAAGTATTGAGAGAAGTTTGTTAGAACCTTTAACTGACTGTGGTTTCATATATTACACCTTTTAGTTTCTCTCCATTTTGCTTTATATATTTTGATAATGTTATTAAGTTCGCTAAGTATTTTTGTCCCTTGTAAAATTGCCACTTTTTAATTTTAAATCAGCCTTCTTTATATCTCAAGTCTTAATGTATTATTTGGTTGTAACTAATATATCAATCAGGGACTTCCCAGGTGGTGCTAGTGGTACAGGACCCACCTGCCAATGCAGAAGTAAGAGATGCAAGTTCAATCCCTGGGTCAGAAAGATCCCCTGGAGGAGGGCCTGGCAACCCACTTCAGTATTCTTGCCTGGAGAATCCCAGAGGAGCCTGGTGGGCTAAAGTCTGTAGGCTCACAAGGAGTTGCAAAGAGATGACAGAAGTCACTTAGCATGCATGCACAATATATCAACCACTAACAAGTATATCAATAATTTATACTAATAATAAATTAATAAGTAATTAATACATCAATATATCCATGCCAGGTTTCTTTCAATTGTTTTTTGCATGATATCATGTTTTAATTCTTTTCATTTCAAATGATCTAGGTCCTAATGTTTAAAGTGTGCCTTTTTTAAGCAACATTAATTCTTTTTGTCTTAATTACACAGCCTGATGGTCTTTGACTTTTGAGTTTTCATCCCATTTCAATATACTATAATTTCTAACATATTTGGATTTAATGTCTTATCTTTTGAAAAATGGACTTTCAATTTGGAATAATTTTCAAAGTTAATTAACTTACTTTTTTTTTTTTTTTTGGCTGAGCTGGGTCTTCATTTCTACTCAGTCTTTTCTCTGGTTGCAGGGAGCGGGGTTACTCTCTAGTCACAGCGCATGGGCTTTTCTTTGCAGTGGCTTCTCTTGTTTCAGAGCACAGGCCCTATGCTGAGTGGGTTTCAGGAGCTGCAGCATGGAGTTTGTCGTTGTGGCTCCCAGGCTGGAGAACACAGGCTCCGTAATTGTTGCACATGGGTTTACTTGCTCTGTGGCATGTGGGATCTTCTTGGACCAGGGATCAAAACCACGTCTCCTGTATTGGCAAACATGTTCTTTACCACTGAGCCACCAGGAAAGCCCCAGAATAATTTTAGATTTACTAAACACTTGTATAACACAGCACAAGGAGTTCCTGTGGACCTTGGCCCAGTATCTCCTCTTGTTGATATCCTACATATTTATAATCACTTGTCAAAACTAAGAAATTAGCATTGGCACATTGCTGTTAACTAAACTCCAGCCTCCATTTGGGTCTCACCACTTTCCATTAATGTCTTTTTTCTATTCCTGGATCCAATCCAGCATACCACATGGCATTAAATCATGTGTCTTTTGTCTCCTTAGAGCTGTGACAGATTCTCAGTTTTGTCTTTCATGAATTTGACAGTTTTAAAGCATGCTCATGAGTTATTTTGTAGAATGTTCCTCCATGTGGATTTTTAGGATGATTTTCTGATGATTACACTGGGATTATTGATTTGGGGTAAGAATATCATGAAGATGAAGTGTCCTTCTTATCACATTATATGAGTACATGATGCTCACATGATATCAAGTGATATCAAGTAGTGATAATAACCTTAATCACTTGGTTAAGTGACAGATTCTCTATTGTAAGTTTATTGATTTTCCTTTTTCCTTACCTCTTTTTTGGAAGTAAGTCACTAAGTCCAGCCCAAACTCAGGTGTGTGTGAGAGGGTTGGAATTAAACCCCACCTTCAAGAGGCTCTACTTATATTATTAGAAATCCTTCCGAAAGGAAGCCATTTCTCCCTGTGCCATTTGTTGTTTTGTCTCTTTATTCTTTAATTTTTGTCTACTTATGTATTATACAGGTATTTTCTTTTATTCCATTTTCTCCCCTTTTTAGATTTTTAAATCTAAAATTTAGCATTTTCTTTTTATTGGTCGTCCTAAAAGTTACTATGTTCTTGCCACATTGCAATTTTCTTTAAAGCTTTCTCTAACAATGTATTATATTTTATAATACATTGTATTATAAATCTATTTATCTCCCTATCATTTGTGTTACTTTTGTCATATATTTTACTGTACAGTATGTATTTATTTCTACTGACCATTATTATTGTCATTTTAAACAACACAAACTGCTCCTGTTCTTAGGAATAATCTACTTTTCTATCTTTTTCTCCCAGCTTCATTAAAAGGAAAAGAATGGCATAGCTGTTTGAAAACCATTTATCAAAACAATTTAATAGGAGCCCTTATTAAAATATTAATAAAAATTCAACAGTTTATAAAGAACTAATTTTGAATAACAAATTGGTCAGTGTGAAAAAAATAGGGATTTTTTAAAATAAAACTAGAATTCTCAAAGTGGTTGAGGAGGGTAGTATATCAAATATTCCTTCTCAAGTTAGAGAAAAATAAGGGAATAGTAGCAAGGAGTTGGCATAAAGTTAGGTACAATCTAAGCCTAAGTGTATAATACCTTGAGCACCCAGTAGGAACTAAAGATCAAGAAGAATAAAACAAAACTTAATCATGTTATTTTTTTTTTTGCAAAACTTTTATTTTCATGCCATTTAAAAAATGTAACAGTAGTTTTAACTTCTTTGTTCCAAAACAAAGAGAAACACCACATAGTAAACGTTAAACAAGGCATTATGCCTTACAAGCAAGACATAAAATGTCCAAGGGAAATTTCAACATTAAAATGTTGATCACATAATATGAAATCATTTCAATAAATAACAACTGACATTCTTTAAAAAAAAGTACAGAAATAGAAATGCACATACTTTCCCTGATTCTAGTAGTGATTTCACTGATTATAAGAACTTCCCTCTCCCACTCATTGACTCCACCTCTCTCTCAGAGCCTAGCACTTGATGGTCTTCCAATAAATATCAGTTGAATAAAACATTTAAAACTCATCATCTTCATATTAAATAACAATCAGGACTGGGTTATGCTTGATTAACATAATCACATCTTTAAACACTAACATGTAAAAGACTAAAATACCAGCCTTGAAAAATAAATACATATATAAATAAATAGAACTCATATAAAATAGTCCAGCACATCAAGTCCTTTCTAGTTGTCCCTGGAAACCAGCCGTTCTCGTCTTCATTTTCAGTTCCTGTAAGAGCAGAGACCACTTTTCAGGAACTGTCACCAGTGAATTTCTTACTTCCCTCTAGGTCAGTTGGTGCTGCCCCTACAATGAGAAAAGGGTTAGGGTTACAGGTGCTGAGGAAAGCTGTTCTTCTTGTACAGGCCCCAAGGCTGGAGGGACTTCTGCATGGAGACCCTGGCCCAGCTTTGCACTCAGAAAAGGTTTCTGCTAAAAAAGATTTAAAAACTTTCACAGGCATCCTAGAACTCAGGGAGCTTTCACTGCAAAGTCCTGCTCTTCACTGGTAAGTTTCTGAGGTCCTGGTTGCCGGAAACCCGGGTTTCCATTTTTCAGGTAGAAACCATTGAGGAATGGAGGTAAACAACATCTGTTCTTTAATGGGTTGGAAGCATTTTACCATTTCTGGTTAAATTTACTCAGTCTTTTGAAATCGCTCAGTTGTGTCTGATTCTTTGTGACTCTATGGACTGTAGGCTACCAGGCTCCTCTGTCCATGGAATTCTCTAGTCAAGAAGATTGGAGTGGGTAGCCATTCCCTTCTCCAGGGGATCTTCCTGACCCAAGGGTTGAACCTGGGTCGCCTGCATTGCAAGTGAATTATTTACCTTCTGAGCCACCAGGAGAGCCCTACTTAATCTTTTAGGAACATACAGGTTCATTTGAATGGGGATGGAGAGGAGGGTCAGGACAGAGGGAGCTGGAAACAGCCTTCGGACACTAGAGCAGATCAAATTTAATGGGAAATAATGGTTTTTAGTCCTACAACTAAACTGTGGGTTTATCAAATACTATTTTCAGGAAGTAGATGCCAGTATTTGAGGGCAATGGCTCTAGTTGCAAGTAGGAATAAAATCCATGACTTACTTGTTTAGCATCTTATTGATGATTTTCTTAACCATGGGAGCTTCAGGGTTGAGACAAGCTTCCTGACCATTCTTAAGAGTGGCTCTGCAGAGAGAAGGGAGAATCCACGTGAGGCAGGAGGTCGGGCTGTAAGTCTAGGTTGGGGCATCCGGACTGCCGGGGTGATAAGGACAACAACAGTGGCTCTACTTACATGACTTCGGTTTGGCCGCAGTGGGGGCCCGGGGGCGTCACCTTCACGCTCTGGATGTTCTTGAGGTGAATCCCCTGCAAAGTCTGCAGGCAATGGCAGCGCAGTTCATTGACCACGGGCGCCCCTGCGGGAAGGACAGAGTGGGTTAGGGGCTGCCCCCATGGGTACCCGCCCGTCCCTGTCCCGCCCAGTGGATCCCGGGCTCCGGGTCTCACCTGCTGCGCGCCGGCCGGCGGCCACCAGGAGCAGGAGCAGCATCGCGGCGCCGAGGAGCCGGGGAGCGGCGGTCGCGGCTCGGGCCATGGGTCTCAGCTCGGAGGGTCTGTGTCTGCGGCGGGAAGGCTGGCGGGAGCGCTGGCTGAGCGGGCTCTGTGGCTCTCGGAGCCGAGCGAACCCCTTTTATCCATGGTTGGGGCGGGAGTTGGCAGCCCCGGGCCCGGGAAATTCCCGGACGCGCGGGTCATTCCCGGGTCCGGAAGGAAGGCTTGGCCCCGCCTGCCTCCCGGGGAGTCCATGCACGCGGGGTGTCCTCTTTGTCCCCAAATCCCCACGTGGGGAATGAGTGGCCGCCAGGCTGGGGCTACCTAAGGTCGAGAGGGGTGCCGTGGGCGCCCGGACACCCCTGGTTGTCAGCGGACGTTGTCAGACTTAGACTAGTATAGGGACTGCACCACAATTTAGGGGGGAGTTAATTTCTTTCAAAGACATTTCCATTTTGGAGATTGAACGAGTTAAGGCTAGAATGGCAGCCTTTGTTTGTTTGTTTTGTCTATCTTTCCTCTTTTTCTTTAATTTTCATTTTGTAGACTTTATGAATCCCTGACATAAATGCACTTTTTAAAATAACATATCATCTCAGTTTATATGTAAGAACCTTTGTCTAATACCTGATGTTCTAGGATCAAAAATAAATCACACTAGTGCCATTGTTTTGTTTTGTTTTGTTTGAGATATGAACTGGGGGCGAGGGCCAGGGACCTGACTATTAAATGGGTTGATTCCCTGTTTATTTTAGGATACTGTGTTGTAATCTGTTATCTGTCCTCTCTTCGAAATTCTGGAACTTAGTGATTCCAAGAGCACCACTTTTTGTTGCACAGAAGGCTGTGCTTTCACTCACCGCAGATTTCAGGTATTATAAAGGGCCAAGTTGGGCTCAGGAGGTCCCTTCACCTTTCCTAGGCCTTTCTGTGGGCAGAAAAGATCTTAAGATCAGAAAGCGAGTGCCTAAGATTCCTGACTTTAAACAGCGAACAGATATGGCTTTGGACACAAATACTAGATTACTGATACATTTCACTCCATGTTATTTGAATTTGCCTATTTCTTTGAACTAATTCCTCCTGGGAATCAACTATCAATGTACTTACATTTCAAATTCTATGTAACTGAGGCCTTCTCACTTGCAGCATCAGTTTCAATATCCCTTTTTAGATTAAACTGTAGTTGGTCTAAGTTGACCCTCCAGAGTAGGTAAGGATTTTGGGGATGTGTGTGATGTTCTGTGGATGCTGTGAGAAGGATTGGGGAGTGGAGGAAGAGGCTCTGCCTCAGGAACAGAGGGATTTTGTCAATCAGGCTGTCAAGGCTGAAATCTCAACTGTACATTTACCTGCCACCATGGGATCATGGGCAATTTATTTAATCTGTCCCTGTTCTGGCTCTTCCTCTGTTAAAGCGAGCTAATGATAGTGTCTACCTCACTGAATTGTTATGAATATGAAATGTGTTAACATTTCTAGAAGAGTGTGCGCTCAGTAGTGTCCAAAGGGTAGCACATATTAAGTGCTATATAAATATTTGCTAAATAAAACAGAAATGTTTACAACCTTACTGTTATGCATTAAATGTTAGTGCCCTCCAAAAATTCCTATGTCGAAGCCCTATACCTCACTGAGATGGTATATGACCGTGGAGCCTTTTGGTGATTAGGTTTATTTGAGGTCATCAGGATGGGGTCATCACAGTAGGATTAGTGCCTTTATAGCAAAAGGTCGTCTCTCTTAGTGATGTGAGAATAAAGCAAGGTGATTTCACCACCTGCAAACCAGAAGAAGATTCTCACCAGATATCAAATCTGCAGACACTTTGATCTTGCTTCCCAGTCTCCAGAAATGTGAGAAATTTGTTGTTATTCAGTCCCTAAGTTGTGGCTGACTCTTTGCGACCCCATGGACTGCAGCATGCCAGGCTTTCCTGTCCTTCACTATATCCTGGAGTTTGCTCAAATTTCTGTCCATTGAATCAATGCTGCTATCGAACCATCTCATCCTCTGTTGTCCCCTTCTCCTCCTGCCTTCAATCTTTCCCAGCATCAGGATCTTTCCCAATGAGTTAGCTCTTTCTATCAGCTGGCCAAAGTATTGGAGCTTCAGCTTCAGCATTAGTCCTTCCAATGAACACTCAGGACTGATCTCCCTTAGGATGGACTGGTTGGATCTCCTTGCATCCAAGGGACTCTCAAGAGTCTTTTTCAGCACCACAATTTCAAAGTATCAATTCTTCAGTGCTCAGTCTTTGCTTATGGTCCGACTCTCTCATCTGTACATGACTCCTGGAAAAATCATAGCTTTGACTGTACGGACCTTTGTCGGCAAAGTGATGTCTCTGCTTTTTAATATGCTGTCTAGATTTGTCATAGCTTTTCTTCCAAGGAGCAAGTGTCTTTTAACTTCATGGTTGCAGTCACCATCCACAGTACTTTTGGAGCCCAGGAAAATAAAGCCTGCTATTGTTTCCATTTTTTTTCCCATTTATTTGACATAAGTTGATGGGACTGGATGCCATGATGTTAGTTTTTTGAATGTTGAGTTTTAAAGCAGCTTTTTCACTCTCCTCTTTTACCTTCATCAAGAGGTTCATGTTTGTTATTTAAGCCTGGTCAACCCAGGAGAAGGGAAAGGATACCCACTTCAGTATTCTGGCCCGGAGAATTCAGTCCGGGTCACAATGAGTCAGACAGTGACTTTCACTCACTCACTCGGTGTATGACATTTTGTTATAGCAGCCTGACCTGATTAAGTTACTTGCATAAATACAACATGGTGATCCATCCCAGTATTCTTGCCTGGAGAATCCCATGGACAGAAGAGCCTGGTGGGCTACAGTCCATGGTGTTGCAAAGAGTCAGAGTGATTGAGCAACTAAACAACAACCACAATAAACACAACAACCTATGTTGTAAAGAGAATATATATATATATTTATTTATTTATTTCAGAGAAACATATCGTAATTTATCTTTAAATTTTTTTAGCATTAGAAATTTTGTAAGGGGGAATGCACTCATATTCTTTGAGAATTTTGGAATAGATTTTTAAAATCCACTGGTTGCTTTCAGTTACTTCTCAGATAAAATAGGAATAAGAGTAAAAAAAATTTCCCAATTCATTTATGAGAAAATATTTAAGAAATGACTGTCTATCTGCCTTGGACATTAACAGTTAGTTGCTCAAACAATGAAAAGTATTAGCTGTAATGGTTCCCAGACCCAACCCAAAGTAGTGACCTGAATAAATACCAAGGAAGAGCAGAATTTCAGCTTATTTACAACATCAGCCAAAAGGATGAAACATGTCAAGAATCAACTCTTTATCTGTAGAATTATCTATAACATGACCTCTGGAACTTTGTTAAATTAAAATCATTTACTTTCAGGAAGAAATAAAAAAGGATTGTTTTTCCTTTAATAATGTACTGCTTTCCATTATTTAATTCAGGTCAGCCCCAGATAGTTTTAGAAAATTTTAAAAGCATCAGTGATATGAAACTCATCAGGATAAGCAAATTATTTCTTGTTTTTAATGTGTCCTGAATGCCGCTTTTATATGCACAAGCCATAAATCAATGCAATCATGAATTCAGTGGAGTCAGCTCAATTTCCTAAATTCCATTTTATTCTGTAATTGTAAGGGTATCTTTGAGATTTGATTAATACAAGGTAACATGCCTGCAGAGTCTAAGGTCACTGTTCCATGCTGAACACTGACCTTGCTCACTGGCCATCATGAATGAGTGATGTGGCTCTGGTGTGTCCTAGCTGACCTTGAGAGCTCTGTTGGCATAACTGCCACTGCTACCATCCCCATTTCCTCACAGCTATGGTTTGTGTAGAACAGTTCTACACTTAAGGGAGAAAATGAAGATGGCTGAACAGGTTACTAGATCCCAAGATCTCCCATCCTTCTAAGAATGCTCAGTTGAACGACAGTGTTAACCTCCCCTTCCGAGCTCTACTATGAGTACGTCTGCTGCTTTCTCTACCTGTCTCCTGATTGGCACCCACATTTCTTCTTTTCCTTCTTTTTTTTGGGGGAGGAAGGGGTTCACACAGGTGCAGCAGGGACCTTACTTCTCTATTGATCTGACACTCTCGACAGTGAAAGTGTGTAGTCCTAATCACTGGATCACCAGAGAATTCACCTTCTTTCTTCTTAAAACAGAACCTTGGTTTTCCTTTGGAAATCCCTGCCTTTGCCCTTGGCAGTCCATGTGATTAAAGTGACTTCAATTCTGAAGACAAAGAGTTTGTGACCCAAGGACACTGTTGCTCCCTGCTTCCTACCTATGTCCTTGCCCACGTCTACATGGGTTCACAATGGAGCTAATGAGTTAAGGTTGGCTAATAAGACTGTCAATTGTGCAGGAGCATAGGGAATTAAGAGGCTCTGAGAGGCTCTTGCTTCTAGCTGGGACTGCTAAATTGGTAAGATGGAAATCTGCCGTCTTGTCATGACTTAGGGAGTGCTTGCCTGAAAATATAATGTCACAGAGGAAAAACTCAGACATAGCTTACACAGACAAGATTATTGGAGATGCTGTTTGTGAACTTGAGTCTAGCTTTGTCCTACCTAATCCTTTATGGGCATGAGTTTGAGAAAACTCAGGGAGATAGTGATGGACAGAGAAGCCTGGCGTGCTGCAGTTAATGGGATCACAAAGAGTGGGACATGACTGAGCCACTGAAATACAACAACAAATCCTTTGACTTTCACTGTCATATACAATAGATTCTCTTCCCTTGTTTAGCCAATTTGAGTTGTGATTACACCACATGCAGGTAAAGAGTCCTGAAAAATACCTCCATCTTTCATACTGCTTCTAAAGTTATCTTTTTAACAGACTGAATTCTTCACTATTTAAATCCTTCCTTCCCTTTTTCTCTCCATCTATTCACTTTAAACTTAACATTTATGAGTTTGGAAACGTGTTAGCTTCAAGGAATATAAAAAAGATAAGATTGATTCCATTATCACAAAACTTTCAGTCTAATAAGAGAAGCAGATTTATAGACAGACAATTATGAAGTACCCTAGTATATCACATGAAAAGTATGCCTAGACTATGGTAGGTGCCTAGAGGTGGGATACCAAGTCTTGTTTCTGAAGAGGGTGGGCCAATTTCTCAGAGAAGAACTTCAGAGCAGCTTATGTGTAGGGAAGGTACTTATTGAGTTGAGTCATAAATGATGGATGAAATTTTCTCATGTGAATCAGGAGATCAGAGGATAGGGGAAACATTCCAGAAGGTGATGTCAAATGTACAAAAGCATTGATGTTAGAATGAGTATCATGTCTACTTGGAACAGACAGCAACTCATATATCTGGAGCTTAATCTGTGAGTCAGGGAGAGAGGAGAGAAGGAGGCAAAATCTAGTCACTGAAGGCTATGTGTAGCTCCCACTTGTTACTCAGAAACCAGTGCAGGTGTTAATTCTAATTCCATTAGAATGCTTTTCAGTCCATCTCAAAGTGTTTCCTTGACCTATGTGCACAAATTTCCTAAGTATGAAGTATGTAAGGGAAGGTCAGATTAAATAAAAGGTTCAGGATAAGACAAAAAAAATGGAGACTTTTGTGAACTCCTTACTGTGTGTAACATGTTAGGACATGATTTATAAGAGATACAAAACTGGATAGACTCCAAACTCTTAACCTGACATTCTCAACTCTTAAATTGACATTCCTTAATATCTGTCCAGTATACTCCCCTCTGTATATTAGGTAACTTCTGTTGTTGTATCTGTAGTAAAGCCTTGGATGAGTTGAGCAATTTGCAATGATTTCAAATCATTTCAAGTTACACTGAAAGTGAGTGAAAGTGAAGTCACTCAGTCGTGTCTGACTCTTTGCAACCCCATGGATGGTAGCCTACCAGGCTCCGCAGTCCATGGGATTTTCCAGGCAAGAATACTGGAGTGGGCTGCCATTTCCTTCTCCAGGGAATCTTCCCAACCCAGGGATCGAACCCGGGTCTCCTGCATTGCAGACAGACGCTTTACCGTCTGAGCCACTAGGGAAGCCCCAAGTTACACTAAATCAACTTTAAAAACATTGGCTTTGGGCAATTTTAAAAAGATTTTAAGAAATTGCTTCAAGTTAGTTTTTCATCTTTATTTTCTTAAAATTGTTTATAATGTTTATGGAAGAAGCCTCTATTAAATAAATGCCACCATGATCATATAAAGCAATATGAAGAAACGGTGCTATGACAAGCTTTAAAAAGGGAACTCAACACAGGGAAAGGGCAAACGTCTCCATGGAAATGCATAGTTTATGCTATAAAATTTTTTTTGGAGAATAAAACCATGATGACTGTGGTTTCACGGAAGCAAAATTTAGGAAGTCAATAGATGAGTGTTGTTCAATCACTAAGTCATGTCCAGCTCTTTGTGACCTCATGGGCTGCTGCACACCAGTTTCTATTGTCTTCCACTATTTCCTGGAGTTTGCACAAATTCATGTCCAGGTAGTCAGTGATGCCATATATGTGTGTGTGTGTATAAATATATATGTATATATATGTGTCTGTGTATATGTATATATATGTATTAAAGATGAGTATACATACATATATATATGATTGTGTGTGCTAAGTCACTTTAGTTGTGTCTGACTCTGTGCGACCCTAGGGACTGCAGCCTGCCAGGCTCCTCTGTCCATGGGATTCTCCAGGTCAGAATACTGTAGTGGGTTGCCATTTCCTTCTCCAGGGGATCTTCCTGACCCAGGGATGGAACCCGAGTCTCTTACATCTACCTGCATTGGCAAGTGGGTTCTTTACCACTAGTGCCACCCGGGAAGCCTGCATATATATACATATGAGTGTACATAGATAAGTGTATAAACCACAAATGAAAGTATCACACACATGGTGTCACAAGTTTTAGCTAGAATTAGAATAAAGAATCACAAACTTGATTTTTGAATGTTGTCCATAGTGCATTTTCCGGTGTTTTTTTTTTTTAACTAAATTCCACATATTTTGGACCAGAAATACTTTTATTTTTGTTTTTATTCCTCTTGACTCTGTCCATTTGTACATACATTTTTTTAATAGAGACACACACAGCATGTGTTATAAGTAATCAAAGTCTTATCAAACAAACAAAGCAAGATAAAAGCTCTGCGTGAGGGGATGGTGATGGCATTAGCATTTATCTGGTACTTACACAAGGCCAGTAAGGAAGGTGATAGATGTTCAGGACAGGAAATAGAAAGATTTATTATTTGGGGCTGGAATGGAGTTTATCCCCTGTTTTTCCTACACCATGTGATCTCTCATTACAGCCTTTTTTTTTTTTTGTATCTGCTTTATTTTTTGTCCATTCTGCATTCCACCAGCTTATAGCCAACCTAAACATTTTTACTTCTTTTAAAGTGCTGAAAATAGTTCATAGGATTATTATGAAAATCAATTAAGTTCACATTTGCAAAATGTGCTTGAAAGTAAAATAAAATATTGTTAAATAAAGAAAAATAATGAAATGGCTTAAATTAAGAATAGCCTTTAAAAGTCAAAAGAAAATATCATGCATGAATTTGTACTTAGTTGAGATTAAGCAATCAGTTTTATTGACTGTTTGTATTTAGCAAATGGGTTCAGGGTGGCATAATTATTTCTCAATATCAAGGAAGTAGAAGGAGAAAAGGTGAAGGCACAGAGAGATTTTGAGGATGAAGGGAGATGAGTTTAGGGGTCATCACAATAAAGTGGGACTAAGCAGGCACTGAGTCGTCAGGGCTAAGGACAGGGCTGGGTGTTTGAGGGAAATGGTGAGGATTTGGAACAACAGTTGCTAAAAGTACAGAGGTAGTTGATCTTAATGAACAAAAAGACTGTAAAATATCAGGGAAAGATCACTTAGGACTAAAAAGCATTAAAATACACCGATACCAACACACATGATTTCATTTCTTCATGTAACTCAGGGACAAAGATAAATAGTAAAACTGAGCAAGACCATGGGGTTAGCCCAGCGTAAACCATGAAGACCTTAATTTGCAGAAATGACTAACCACAGAATCTAGGCTGAGATGGAAAGTGCAGGAAGCAGGATAAGGTATGATAGACTGAAAAATGGTGGTGGGGGGGGATAATCTTTGAGGGACTTTCAGGTCCCTGGGGAATGTTGGGTATGTTCAATGTATGTTTGAAACTAGGAGTTTGGACAAAAAGTTACTCTTGGAAAGTGTCTGTAATCTCATTGCTCCATTCTAAAGAGAATAATGTCAAAGGTGAGGTTCTGCTTGGGGGTGACCAAGATAGTGTGTCATTTGAAGGTTCTGATGTAGAGGAGATTAAAGAACCATGAGATTCAGTTAGGACAGGTGGGTGGGACGTATGGAAGAAAAGGGAGACAGGATGCTTCGGTTATGTATCTCATGTGATACAGTCTATCTAAATATGAATCTATGCAATTAAATAGTATTTCTTGAGCACATGCTGTGATACTTTGTGATTGTGATTGGGGGTGTGGATGGATAGATGAGGGGAAATGTTGGCATGACCCTGAAAGTTCTTGGGCATACTTCAAACTGAAAATAAAGACTAGAAACACTGTTGATGGTAATGACCTGGTGGGGGATTATCATATTTGTAAATTATTTTAATAGAGTTGAAAACCATGTTAGGTATTGATTGGCATTACTTTTCTTAATTAACTTTTGGTTGGTTGAGTTGCTTATGCCAGTAACTTACCAAAAACATTAACCACATTTTTTAGCATTTACTGTGGCTAACGTTTTCTTGGAATGTAGCTATACTAGGAAGGACAAAATTTTCTTCTCTAGAGGAAGCGATGAGAAGGACAAAAAAATAATGACAATAGATTTTAGAATAGCAGCCGATGGAGGTTGGGAAACTGTCCTTTAAAATTACAGAGTAGAAATTAGATTAGGGATTCTCAGGTGGTACAGTGGTAAAGAATCTGCCTGCCAATACAGGAGACACGGGTTCGATCCCTAAGTTGGGAAGATACCTTGGAGAAGGAAATGGCAACCTGCTCCAGTATTCTTACCTGGAGAATTCCGTGGACAGAGGAGCCTGGTCGGCCACA
Source organism: Ovis canadensis (assembly GCF_042477335.2). Classification (NCBI taxonomy): domain Eukaryota; kingdom Metazoa; phylum Chordata; class Mammalia; order Artiodactyla; family Bovidae; genus Ovis; species Ovis canadensis. Next base: position 105,672,593 of record NC_091250.1, on the reverse strand, counting down.
GTCCATGGAGTTGCAAAGAGTTGGACACGACTAAACAACTGAGCACAGCACAAAGATTAGCTGAAGCTGTTGATAATTAAGACTTGATAGTTCTCACTCAGTTTGCGGTTGGTGACCCCTTTGGCTTCAAGCTTTCCTGTCCTCTATAAAAACTGGACACAGGTGCAATCTCTTTGTTGTGTCTGACTCAATGAACTAATAAATAATTGATATGGTTACATATTATGCTTATTTCTTATGTTTTTTTCCACTGAAGAAAAAAGGTAAAAAAAAATAAAGATAGCTTCTCAATTACCAGATATACTTTATAGTCTTATAAACTTGGTGGTTGGCAGACTTAATAGACTTTTCAATTTCATTTGGGGGAAAATGCAGCTTATATTCAGTGTGCTAAACTTTTCTTTTTTGACCGTAACACCCAGGCTTTGGGATGCAGTTCTACCAAAGAAAAATTCTTGCTTATCTGTGCTGTATTTAGTGGGTTGCTTGTTAGCTCAGGGATTGGACTGTTTGGAAATAATAGATGTTCTAGATGTAAGGAACCAAAGGAAGAGGAGAAGAGTAAAATTTATTAGGTCCCAACTCTATGTCAGATGCAGTAACTGAGCTTTACAAAATATCATTTTCATAATTTCAAGAATGCTATGAAGTTGATATCATTATTCTCATTTTATCAATAAAGAAAGTGGCACAAAGGATCTTAAAGGCAGAGTTAAAATTAAAACAAAACTAATTCAGAAGCCCATTGGCTCAAAGTCAAGTCTTTCTCTGGATAAGGAAAGAAAGACAGGGAAGAAAGACATCATATAAATCTTAAGTCTACTGAGTGCACTTCATTTTTTAAGCCCTCCTAGGAAATAATGCATTTAAAAATTTTTTCAATTTAGTTTGTCCTAGGAATCAAATGAAAATGTATGAGTAATGACAGCTTCTAGGCGCCAGAATGTCAACAGCCCAGAGATCCCCTGGCTTGTGCCAACTCAGCTCTAAACACTTCATTCCATGGAAATCTCAAAGACCTCCTACACTGATAATCAGATTAAGTGCATGAAGTCACTCAGTCCTATTTGCAACCCCATGGATAGTAGCCTGCACCAAGCTCCTCCGCCCATGGGATTTTCAAGGCAAGAGTACTGGAGTGGGTTGCCATTTCCTTCTCCAGGGAATCTTCCCAACCCAGGGATCGAACCCAGGTCTCTCACATTGTAGACAGATGCTTTACTGTCTGAGCCACCAGGGAAGTCAGATTAAAGGATCTGATAATTACACTGAAGGTGGATGACAGGCAGGGTGTGTGAAGGGCCTAACTGGTCTAAGCAAACTATCTCTACTAATTCTCCAAGTATCTTGGAAGGTGTTAATAAGGATTAGACTCTGTCACAGACTGTCTAAGCTTGGTTGTCATAGGAGACTAAAACAATGCTGTTAAACTACAGGTTGTGATGCATTAGTAGGTCATATAATCAAGTTTGTGGGTTGTAACTATCATTTTAATATATAATAGAATAAAAAGAAAATATACTATAATATATCACAAATAAAGTATTATCTTGTGAAAATGTTTTTCAAAAGTACACGGGTAACTATGTGAAATTAAACCCTTGAATGTAGAAAAAGAACTTCCACAAGCAAAAATACTCTTTTGATGATTTGCTTTTATTGATCAAAGTTATGACTGTGTTATAAGTTCCTAGATTGTAGATATCACCTGCTGAGAATTTCTAGGCAGGCAGAAAAAAAAAAATTGAAGTCATGCCATTTTGATTTCATCACTCCCTGCAAGTTTGCACAATGGGTATCCCCATTAAATTTCCGTACAACCTGTGCTTTTCCTGACAGGAACGCCTGCTTCTGATGCTTTTACAGATAAGGGTGACAGCTTCACAATGTTCTGAGTGGAGTTAATCTAAAATAAACGTTAACATGGAGCAAAATTTATTTTGTTTCTTCGGGCTGTTGGGTCACACTAGGGAAATTGTTTGTAGCAAGCATAAGAAAGGAAATAAAGAAAAGAAGCAAAACCAGAAGATCCTACCACATGCACTCCACTCTCTAACATGTTAAGTTAAAAAAAAAAAAAGCAGTTGAAGTACTTGTATTTCAACTTGATATTCTTTATTTTTATCAAGATATCTCTGCTAAATGTCTGATTCAGCCCATTATACTATGATAGCACAAAGAATAGCAATAATAATAATAGCTATTGTTCCTAATCACTAACATTTAGTAAAAACATGCCATTTTTATGTTGTTATGAAAAACAGGACTGAGACTCGTGTGTGTGTGTGTGTGTGTGTGTGTGTGTGTAAAATCTCCTTATAATAACCGAGGAAATAGATATTCAAAATACACCCATTTCAGAGATTGGAAAAACAAGCCACATGTGCCATGAAAGTTAGACCTTACACCAGGGGACACAAGAGAAACCTTGGATGTTTGTACATAGATGAGTGACATGGTTGTATTTTAACAGGATAATTCTTGTGGCATTGAAGGTTAAATGTGAGGGGGGAATTCAGAAAAGGAGCAAAACTCTCAGAGAAATCATTATCTACTCTCTCGTTAATGCATATCTGCTCCATCCCTCACCTGTATTCTGCTTTTACAGAATAAACCCTTCTCTAAACATGCAACAGTCATTCAGATTTTGATGTGTTTGCACCCATTTCTCCTTTTTTCAGTTTAGTTCTTCGCTTGACTGTTAGTAACTCTCTCTCTTTGTTTTTATTTTTTTAAGATCAAGCTCATCTATTGGTACCTCCAGGAAGTAATTACTTACATGTCATTTCCTTTTACAAGAAGCATGCTAGGGTAGAAAGACAGAATTGGAAATCAAGCAGCTTAAGGTTGCCTCTTTGAACAAGTTTCTTAAAGTTTTTGAAATTGCTTCCTTAAGTATAAAGTGGGGATATTACCTGCCTTGAAGTGTTACTGGGAGGGTTAGAAATGATTCTTGACATCTAATAGGAACCTATGAGATGATACCATTTATAATTGTGTTTTTCCACAGCCCCCCAGACATTCTTGTCTCTATCTTCTTAGGGCACTTCATCCCATCTATGCAAACATTTGCTGTATTAGATTGGAATTATCTTAGCTTGTGAGCAAGGGCAGAGACTTCTGGGTTCAGTCCCTGGTCTGGAAACTAAGATCTGGCAAGCTGCCCAGTGAGGCCAAAAATAAAACTAAAATGCCCTTTCAGTTCAGTTAAGTCACTCAGTTGTGTCCGACTCTGTGACCCCATGAACAGCAGCACGCCAGGCTTCCCTGTCTATCACCAACTCCCAGAGCTTGTTCAAACTCATGTCTATCGAGTCGGTGATGCCATCCAACCATCTCATCCTCTGTCGTCCCCTTCTCCACCTGCCTTCAATCTTTCCCAGCATCAGCGTCTTTCCAAAGAGTCAGTTCTTCACATCAGGTGGCCAAATACTGTTTAGGCAAGGATTAATTTGACCCCACTACTGAGGCAATACCTTTCTGAGAACACTACAATTGAGCCTGAAGTGTGCTTTGAATCAAGAGAATTTTCAATCCCATAAGATAACAGATTGATGATATTCACTATTTTTGTAACAAAATTTTGTTAAATTCAATATAATTATATGTTAGCTGGTTATTAAACATTAAAAAAATTTAATTACAAAGGAATTTCTTTAGTAATATGTTTATCCAGGGTGTAATCTTTTTCTCAAATCTTTATAGCCACTTTTTTTCTCTATCTTGCATAAAAGTCCAGTATGAAAAAAATAAATAAAAATAGGCAAAGCTTTATGAAAGAGGCAGTCAGATCCTTATATACCTTGTAATAGTTACAGTTAAAACAAAATCAATGTCAGTGGCCATGTTTTAAATTCTGAGCTTTCAACCTGCCTTGATAAAAATTCATTCTCTTAAAAAAAATGTTCATTCTCTGCTGTGGTCACTTTTTTGAGTCTTCAAATACTGAGTGCTGCTGCTGCTGCTAAGTCGCTTCAGTCGTGTCTGACTCTGTGCGACCCTGTACACAGCAGCCCACCAGGCTCCTCCATCCACAGGATTCTCCAGGCAAGAATACTGGAGTGGGTTGCCATTTCCTTCTCCCAATACTGAGTAGTGAGTCTGAATTTTGCTCCACAAATTTGAGCCTGCAGGAGAATTTAAATTTCTTCATTTTCTTTAAAACAGATTAAAATTTGATTCTATTCCACCAAAAGGAAAATTATGCAGTTTCAATAATTATTGTGGTTCCCTGACCACACCCCTTGGTAGAGCAAAGGTCCTGAGGGATTTTTGCAGAGCAAAACATCCAGGAATATCCCTCTGAACTTTGGCTTAAACCTGTTTTCTGTAAAAAGGATAAACATTGGCACAGTCATCTGAAGCACAACACCATGCAGCTTTTTCCTGTTCTGGAACACAGAAACTGTTGCTATGGTTGGTAATGCCAATGCTTAAGTGTCTTCTAAGTACTGAATGCAGGCTTTCTTTCATAGTCTTGTTACTTCCCTGGGAAGAGGAAACTGAGGAAAAAATCAGAATTGTTCATCTTGGCAGTGTGGGCAGTGTACGTAACTCTGTGATAGCCATCTTTCCATTTCCACTCTTCCTGGGGCTTCTCTGGTGGCTCAGATGGTAAAGCAGGAGACCTGCTTTACAATGCGGGAGACCTGGGTTCGATCCCTGGGTTGGGAAGATCCCCTGGAGAAGGAAATGACAACCCACTCCAGTACTCTTGCCTGGAAAATCCCATGGACCAAGGAGCCTGGTAGGCTGCAGTCTATGGGATTGCAAAGAGTTGGACACGACTGAGTGACTTCACTTCACTTATCTGTGGTATCCAGCCGGGAACTAGGTAAAGATAAAGGGTTGATCATGAGTTCAAAAAGAAGGGGAGACCTACAGAGCCGTGAGAAAAAATGGCCTAAAAGAATGAAAGATCCTTGAAAGAGGAAAAAGAGAAGTAAATCCAAGGGATATGAAGTTTTTTTTTTTAAGTTATGTCATTAATTTATCTTATTTTTGTCTGTCCTGGGTCTTCATCGCTGCATGAACTTTTCTCTAGTTGGGGTGAGCAGGGGCTACTGTCTGGCTGCAGGGCTCAGGCTTCTCACTGTGGTGGCTTCTCTTGCTGTGGAGCAGGGGCTCTAGGCACACGGGCTGCAGTAGCTGTGGTCCCCAGGTTCTAGAGCACAGGCTCAGTAGTTGTGGCACACAGGCTTAGTTGCTCCAGGTCATGTGCGATCTTCCCAGACCAGGGATCAAATCCATGTCTTCTGCATCAGCAGGTGGAGTCTTTACCACCGAGCCACCAGGGAATCCTGGATATGAAGTTCTTCAGTCAACTTTGAGGCTTTGGCCAACTGGTGACCCAAGATTCATGACTGGAGACTTTGAAACAGAAAGTAAAATTAGGGGTAGTAGCTCAGTTGGTAAAGCATCTGCCTGCAATGTGTGAGAGACTTGGGTTCAGTTCCTGGGTTGGGAAGTTCCCCTGGAGAAGCAAATGGCAACCTACTCCAGTATTCTTGCCTGGAGAATCCCATGGACAGAGGAGCCTGGTAGGCTACAGTTCATGGGATCGCAAGAGTCAGACACAACTTAGCGCTATCTTTCTTTCCTTTCCTCTATTTTCTTCTTGCTCCTTTTTGATGTTTACCAAACTAGCATTAGGATGGTATGGAACATGGACTATATTGTTTCCTCTTTTCCATAGTCAGGGTAGAGTTCTAAGGATGTTGTTGCTATTGTTGTTCAAGTGCCCTTTAATATTCCCAAAATCCTGAAACTTAACTGTCTATTTTCTTGTCTAACAAAGTCCAGTCCCAAGGCTGAGTTGCCCCAAAATAACACAGTGGTGGAGGGAGTGTTAATGAATAATAAAGGTGGAGGTTGGATTCCCTTCCATTTTCTTTTGCCTTGGAATGCCCATGGAGAGCTGGAGGTGTGCATTAAAAAAAAAAAAAAAAAAAACACAGAATTTTCACAGAAGATGACCTAGAAAGCTTGGGAGAACTCAAAAGAGTTATGCACCCTTATGACCAACAATTTCCCCGTCCTTTCAATAAATACAGCTTGAAGGCATCTGTCTACTGTGTTTTCTCATTTATTCTGGAAGCTCAGTGTCTAGGTAATGTATTGTAAGCATCCCATTATAATGTAATATAAACATGATGTAAAATTAATGGTTCATTTTTGAATCTAACATTCTTTAGAAATCTCGTTGAAAATTCACTTAGCAGAGTAAAACTTCTAATTAAAATTAGTAATGCAGTTATCTAAGGATTAATAATTCAGGTAACATCTAATTTGGCATGACTGTCTGAGAACACAAACCAGGTGAAAATTTCAATCATAAGAACTTAATAGGGACTTTCCTGGTGATCCAGAGGGTAAGATTCCAAGCTTCTAATGCAAGGAGGCCCAGGTTCAGTCCCTGGTCAGGGAACTAGAACCCACATGCCAAAACTAAGAGTTTGCATGCCACAACCTAAAGATCCTGCATGCTGCAACAAAGATCAAAGACTCAGCATGCTGCAACTAATAAATATTTTAAAAACTTAAGAATAAATTCTGCTAAAATGTAGCCAAAAAATAAATTTCAAGCCATTAATATTGCATAACTCATAAATTACATATCTTTATTTTGTATGCATGCTAACATGATTGGTACAATTACAGAATACCCAGGCTTGTGAAATAATAAAATTCAGTTATCTTTGTTATTTTACTGACTCTCATCATATAAAATCCATAAGTTTTATTTACTTTAAGACTCTGATGCTGGAGGGATTGGGGGCAGGAGGAGAAGGGGACAACAGAGGATGAGATGGCTGGATGGCATCATGGACCTGATGAATGTGAGTCTGAGTGAACTCCGGGAGTTGGTAACGGACAGGGAGGCCTGGCGTCCTGTGATTCATGGGGTTGCAAATAGTCAGACACAACTGAGCAACTGAACTGAACTAAACTGAACTGAAAATGCTTTTGGTATATATTTGCCAAGGTATATTTGTCAAGGTAGGAGGATAAAACTATTTTATTCAACATTCTGTTAGCTTCTTTAGAAAGCTTCAAATATTTAGGCAGGGGAATGTGGGGCCTCCTTTGAACCTTCCCCCAAGACCCCACAATTATTAGAGATGGGCTCAAGTGTATAGATAATTTGGGGAAGGATTTCAAAAGCATCCTAGAGCAGATAATTGAAGAAATGAATTTTGGAAAAAAACTTGAATATTATAATCATGTATTTAAATTTGTGCTCATGTTGATGCCCCCTTAGAGGACTTATTGCTCTTTGGAAACAATAATTGCTCATTTTCTATTTACATTTTTATTGACACAGAGTTCGTTTTATAGTGCTTGGACTGCAACAGTGCTTAATGACTTGAAATAGGGCATTCTTGGGAAGGAAGAGAAATGGAAACAGATAAATTTTATTGACTAAGACTTCAGATGAGAAAGTTATACTAAGGGATGTAATAAGTATCTGTCTTTAAATATAATTTCTTGGTCAATTATTAAGTGCTATTTTAACTATAATCAACTCTTGATAATATAACACAATAAGACGGGAAAAGCAGAATTGCTATCTTACTTTCAGTGATTCTTCAAAGTATCCTTAAAAACTTGTGCAATGGGAGATGGACTTACTTTTTAGCTTTTTAAGAATCTAACCTACACTGTGCACTTATCCTATTTTAATTTGGCCTCATTTTAAGCATACCTCTTTCATAATTAAATTTAAAATGCTGGTCTGTTCCATTTATTGAAGTACTGCAAGTTGTAGAAATCTCAACAGCAGGAAGGAAGTTTATTTCGCAATTTGCTCTTATTACTCAAGAGACATCAAATTGCTCATAAATAAATAGCAAGATGGCAATTGTCATTTCCTGATGTAAGACTATCACAGTTAGGGCAGAATGTCTTGGGAATACGTTCTCAGACAGCTGCGCCTCATGTTCAGTTTATAGAAGCAATGTGACTCTATTAAATGGAGGGAAATCCAGATCTTAGAACAAGGATGTGAAGTCAGAGTGTCTTGTCAAGTACGTCTTTGGAGTGTAACTTTGGCTAAAGCTTCTCATTGACTGGCATTGCCACAGGAAATGCTGTTTTGTGGTTTACATAACTTGTAGGAATCATTGCTCAGCAATCTAAAATATCAGCAAAATGAAATAGTATTGCGCAATGTGGTTTACTTAGAACACACAATATTGGGGGAAAAAAATATCAGCGGGACTCAGCCTGCAGCTTCATATTTGTTAACCTAGAGTCCACTTAAAGGAACAGAAATGAAATAAGAGGAGGAACAGTCTGATCTTGGGAGGAAAGGCGTCAAGATGCCTGCAGACTCAGGGTCATGTTATTTACCCTCTTCTATTGTAACAGTGAAACCAAGCAGGACTCTGTGGAGCTCCTGGGCATGGAAGCCTTTCTGTGCCCTCCATTTCTTGTTTGTGAGAAACAGGCTTCAGCGTCCATGACCTTCACTCAGTTCCAAAGGGCAGATTCAAAAAGCTGCTAATCAGGGAAGGATGGGGGTACAGAGACAAGGGAGGAACAGGCAAGAAACAATAGTGCAGAATTCCCTGGCTGTTCAGTGGTTACAACTTCCTGCTTTCACTGCCCAGGGCCTGGGTTCAATCCCTGGTTGAGAAACTAAGATCCTACAAGTGGTGCAGTGTGGCCAAAAAAGAAAAAAGAAACAATAGCATAGCCGTGGGTCAGGATCCTGGTTCTGTCTCAAAGAATACAGTATCTTTGAGCTCTTCTGCAAAACTAAAACTCCCAACAAATGGAAGATGTTAATTGCTTGATGGTTTTCAGTCTGTCTGTCCTCTGATTATCTGCCCTCTGAATTCTTAAAAAGATGGGAATACCAGACCACCTGACTTGCCTTCTGAGAAATCTGTATACACGTCAAGAAGCAACAGTTAGAAATGGACATGGAACAACAGACTGGTTCCAAATTGGGAAAGGAGTATGTCAAGGCTGTATATTGTCACCCTGATTATTTAACTTACATGCAGAGTACATCATGAGAAATGCTGGACTGGATGATGCGCAAGCTAGAATCAAGATTGGCGGGAGAAATATCAGTAACCTCAGATATGCAGATGACACCACCCTTATGGCAGAAAGCAAAGAACTAAACAACCTCTTGATGAAAGTGAAAGAGGAGAGTGAAAAAGTTGGCTTGAAGCTCAACATTCAGAAAACTAAGATCATGGCATCTGGTCCCATCACTTCATGGGAAATAGATGGGGAAACAGTGGAAACAGTGACAGACTTTATTTTGGGGAGTTTCAAAATCAGTTCAGATGGTGACTGCAGCCATGAAATTAAAAGATTCTTGCTCCTTGGAAGAAAAGTTATGACCAACCTAGACAGCATATTAAAAAGCAGACATTACTTTGCCAACAAAGATCTGTCTAGTCAAGGCTATGGTTTGTCCAGTAGTCGTGTATGGATGTGAGAGTTGGAAAGAAAGCTGAGTATTGAAGAATTGATGCTTTTGAACTGTGTTGTTGGAGAAGACTCTTGAGAGTCCCTTGGACTGCAAGGAGATCCAACTAGTCCATCCTAAAGTTAAATCAGTCTTGAATATTCATTGGAAGGACTGATGCTGAAGCTGAAACTCCAATACATTGGCCACCTGATGTAAAGAGATGACTCATTTGAAAAGACCTTGATGCTGGGAAAGATTGAAGGTGGGAGGAGAAGGGGATGATAGAGCATGAGATGGTTGGAGGGTATCACCAACTCAACGGACATGAATTTGAGTAAATTCAGGGAGTTGGTGATAGACAGGGAGGCTTGGTGTGCTCAGTCCATGGGGTCGCAAAGAGTCAGACATGACTGAGCAACTGAACTGAACTCAACTGATTTGCTTAATGAAGCATTCTTCATTCCACAGAGGGATCATGATTTGGTAACCTCAAGAACCACAGGAAATGGCCTGAGGCCAAATTAAATGAATGCAGGCCCTGCACACACCCTAATCTTATCAGGAGGCCCACCCTTGAACCATTATTACATACCTCCTCACCAACTCCTCTGGGTTGGGACACACAGTTTTGAGGGTATTAGCCATCTGCATTCTGTCTAGTCAAGGCTATGGTTTTTCCAGTGGTCATGTATGGATGTGAGAGTTGGACTGTGAAGAAAGCTGAGCACCAAAGAATTGATGCTTTTGAACTGTGATGTTGGAGAAGACTCTTGAGAGTCCGTTGGATTGCAAGGAGATCCAACCAGTCCATTCTAAGGGAGATCAGTTCTGGGTGTTCTTTGGAAGGAATGATGCTAAAGCTGAAACTCCAGTACTTTGGCCACCTCATGCGAAGAGTTGACTCATTGGAAAAAACTCTGATGCTGGGAGGGATTGGGGGCAGAAGGAAAAGGGATGGGATGAGATCCTCAACAGAGGATGAGATGGCTGGATAGCATCACTGACTCGATGGATGTGAATCTGAGTGAACTCCAGGAGTTGGTGATGGACAGGGAGGCCTGGCGTGCTGCGATTCATGGGGTTGCAAAGAGTCGGACACGACTGAGGGACTGAACTGAACTTGCCTGACAAAGCAATAAACCTATTTTTTTCTACCTCACCCAAGACTCTGTTCCCAAGATTGAACTTGGTACCAGGGCCTGGAGGCTGAATTTTGGCATCAATGGCAGGCCCATGACAAATGTACACAAAAATAGCATGGGAAAAAATGTCTTCAAGACAACTTTGTGGCAAATATTTTCTTGATTTTCTTTGGCCTAAACTATGAATAAGTTAACTTATTTTAGATAAGCTAAAATAAGTTAACTAATTTTAGAGTCTAGCTCTTCCAGTTTTCCTTCAAAGTAGGGCGTTCCACAAAGCACTGGGAGAGAGGCCAGAGGGCAGGGTGAGAATACAGGACAGTGATCCTAATACTCCATTCCGTTTTCCCCTCCTTCTACTAGAAAGTTAACTGGAGGAACAGTGATTGTCATCTGAACCAACGAAGAGAGATGCCTGTCATGTGAGATGTAAAACCACTTCATTTTACACAAGGCCTTACTCAACAATCTCCTCTTGAAGAATAGGATATGTGCATTGATACCCTAAAGCATAGTCATAGTTTCATTAAATGAAAAACACAGAAGTAAATTTTCAGGCCACTGAAAAATTATTATCCCAAGGGGATTATTTCCTGGCGTTGCTTAGGATCATTGCTGAGCTCAAGTCAGCTCATCCCATTGCAAGAACTGAGTGCTAAATTAGTGATTCTGTTGTTTAGTCACTAAGTTGTGACTGACACTTTTGAGACCCCATGGACTGTACCCTGCCAGGCTCCTCTGTCCATGGGATTTTCCAGCTAGAATATTGCAGTGGGTTACCATTTCCTTCCCCAAGGGATCTTCTCCACCCAGGGAAGGTGGATTTTTAACCTCGAGCCATCAGGGAAGTAGCAGTAGTTCTGTTATCAGTTATTAAGTCTTCATAGAATACATTGGGCCACGGAGGAAGGCTTATAGCATGAAAATCAGCAAATGCTATAAATCTCGGCTTGTTTTTTGAAACTTACTTTACCAATGTGCTACTACATACATATATCCCCTCTCAGATCTGCATGAACATAATCCCCTATACATCTCCCTTCTATAGCCTGTCTTTTGCTCTAGGTCTTCTACTCAGATCCTTAGGATATTTCTTATTTTCCTTAGCTCTCATTTCCTCTTTCAGTTTTGATTTTTTTCGTAGGTTTTTCCATCCAGATGACTTGCATGCACAGATGCTTGGAAGTTTGTTCTGGACTGATCAGAGAAAACCACTTTTTGTTACTGGCACAGGCAAAAAGCTCAGGAATGAAATGTTAGAAGATGAAGGATTTATTTCCCTGGGATCATAAACCTGTGCACCCTGCTTTCATGTCCTGCGGATGTTGAGTTCTGTTAGCCCCAAATTACTATTAATATTAATAGACGTGGAACAACAACTGGTTCAAAATTGGGAAAGGAGTATGTCAAAACTGTACACTGTCACCCTGCTTATTTGCAGGGTACATCAGGGTGCTTATATGCAGAGTACATCATGTGAAATGCTGGACTGGATGAAGCACAAGCTGGAGTCAAGATTGCTGGGAGAAATATCAATAACCTTAGATATGTGGGTGATATCACCCTTATAGAAGAAAGCAAAGAGAACCTAAGGAGCCTTTTGATGAAAGTGAAAGAGGAGAGTGAATTGCCTTAAAACTCAACCTCACAAAACTAAGATCATGGTATCTGGTCCCATCACTCCATAGCAAATAAATGGGGAAATAATGGAAACAGTGACAAACTTTATTTCCTTGGGTACCAAAATCACTGCAGATGGTGACTGCAGCCATGAAATTAAAAGACAATTGCTCCTTGGAAGAAAAGTTATGACCAACCTAGAAAGCATATAAAAAAGCAGAGACATTACTTTGCCAACAAAGGTCCATCTAGTCAAAGCTATGGTTTTTCCAGTAGTCATGTATGGATGTGAGAGCTAGACCATAAATAAAGCTGAGTATTGAAGAATTGATGCTTTTGAACTCTGCTGTTGGAGAAGACTCTTGAGAGTGCCTTGGACTGCAAGGAGATCCAACCAGTCCATCCTAAAGGAAATCAGTCCTGAATATTCACTGGAAGGATTGATACTGAAGCTGAAGCTCCAATACTTTGGACCTCTGATGGGAAGAACTAACTCATTGGAAAAGACCCTGTTGCTAGGAAAGATTGAAGGCAGGAGAAGGGGATGACAGAGGATGAGATGGTTGGATGGCATCACTGACTCGATGGACATGAGTTTGAGCAAGCTGTGGGAGTTGGTGATGGACAGGAAAGACTGGTGTGCTGCAGTCCATGGGATTGCAAAGTCAGACATGACTGAGCATCTGAACTGAGACACTAAGTTTGAATTCTCAATGACTAGCTCTCCTGATCAGCCTCAGTGCCAGAACATAATCATTTTTTCTAAGTAACAGCTAAAGTCTGTATGCCCTAGGTGGGGTGAGGGGAGGGGTAAAGTGTATATTTTTGGATGGGGCTCAGACGGTAAAGCGTCTGTCTACATATGCGGGAGACCCGGGTTCTATCCCTGGGTCGGGAAGATCCCCTGGAGAAGGAAATGGCAATCCACTCCAGTACTATTGCCTGGAAAATCCCATGGACAGAGGAGCCTGGTAGGCTACAGTCCATGGGGTCACAAAGAGTCAGACATGACTGAGCGACTTCACTCATAAGTATTCCTAAGTGAATGTGGAGAATGTGTTTCAGACTTGAAGGAACCTTAGACATAATCTTGTCTAACTTGCTTTTTAATGTGGTGAGTAAACAGAGGCACAGATGGATAGTGGTAGAACGAGGACTGGGATTCAGAACCCTGACTCCCATTTCTGGGAACTTTCAAGTCTACAACAGTGTCTATTTTTTAAAAAAATATATTATAATTAGCACCAAGATAATGTTAGGGAAACCACTGACCAACACCTCCCACCTTGGTCAGGCAAGATAGTAACCACTTGCACAAATTATCTTACATCAGGAGGTCCTGGTAAGGAATGTGGAACTAACAAGCTACCATCTAACTGAAGAATTTATGAAAGGTCAAAAGGAGAGAGGAAGCTCCAGTCCATATGTCCCACCAATCTCCCAGAATCCTTCTCATAGGAAGCCACCTTGGCTGAGCCATGTGTGCACAACCAGGAAGGACCCTGAGTTAGAGGGATCGGCCAGAGAGAGCCCAGAAACCAACCCCCTCACCGCAAAACCCACGACTTTGAGCCGCATGCCAGAGCAGTTCTCCTGGGTTCCCTTACTCTGTTGTTCCCTGCCCGGCATCCACTCCCAATACAGTCTCTTGCTTTGTCAACATGTGTGTCTCCTTACACAATTTATTTCCAAATGTTAGATAACAGCTGACTCTTTGGCCCTGGACAGGACCCCCCTTCATGTAGCAATAACGTTTATTCTACTCAAGAAATGCTTTTTGGACTATGAGATGTATATCTATGTGCACATACTTATCCTAGGCATTGTACCAAGAGTTGGGGCTATAGACCTGTTCCCTACTTTCTTCCGAGAATCAAGATTATTTGTGTTAGTACAACTTAGTAACCCTGTGTTCCAGGAAATTCTTAACTTAGAAGAGAAAACTGCCATCTGATGGAGAACTTTATTGTTTGCTTCAGGAAATTCTTGTAAGTTAGTTTATCCGGGTCAGTAATCTGCTCATCTCAGCTATTAGCTCTTGAATTAGAAAATAGGCTGTTTATCAAGATTCCTGTGCAGACTCTCATCTCATTTGTCCACCAATCTAAATTTATTATGTCAGCAAAGTTTGCCCAGTTCCAGGCAATTCCCTACCATGATAACATGTTTTAAATGTTTTGATCCCAGTCCCACTCATATCCTCCTTCTGAGACACTATGATTCTGTCAAAATGCTTTTTTCTATGTTGAATAAATCTAACACTTACCTTTTTCTGATCAAAACATTTTTTGTTGTTGGTATTTCTGAGGAGGTAACTGTGGATACATTGTACAGGAGGACAGGATATAAGAATGAGGAATATATATTTATCATGATCTGTTTGGGTATAGCAGAGACCTGCACTTGTCACATTCTTTAGCAAGGTATTTGCCCTGAAAATGTTTGGCTGGATGTTGCTTTACAAATTTATTATGCACCAGTTCAGTTCAGTTCAGTCGCTCAGTCGTGTCCGACTCTTTGGACCCCATGAATCGCAGCACGCCAGGCCTCCCTGTCCATGAACATATCCCGGAGTTCACTCAGACTCACATCCATTGAGTCTGTGATGCCATCCAGCCATCTCATCCTCGGTCGTCCCCTTCTCCTCCTGCCCCCAATCCCTCCCAGCATCAGAGTCTTTTCCAATGAGTCAACTCTTCGCATGAGGTGTCCAAAGTACTGCAGTTTCAGCTTTAGCATCATTCCTTCCAAAGAAATCCCAGGACTGATCTCCTTCAGAATGGACTGGTTGGATCTCCTTGCAGTCCAAGGGACTCTCAAGAGTCTTCTCCAACACCACAGTTCAAAAGCATCAATTCTTCGGCGCTCAGCCTTCTTCACAGTCCAACTCTCACATCCATACGTGACCACAGGAAAAACCATAGCCTTGACTAGACGGACCTTAGTCAGCAAAATAATGTCTCTGCTTTTGAATATACTATCTAGGTTGGTCATAACTTTTCTTCCAAGGAGAAAGCGTCTTTTAATTTCCTGGCTGCAGTCACCATCTGCAGTGATTTTGGAGCCCCCAAAAATAAAATCTAACACTGTCTACTGTTTCCCCATCTATTTCCCATGAAGTGATGGATGACCAACTTAGGGTCCTGTAAATCCTGCCCTTGGTATTTTACTGCTTGTGGTTACTATATTTCATGCTGCAGATAGTATTTTCAGTGGAGTGCTGAGAGGGGGCAGAATTTTACACAAAAAGGCTATTTAGAGAAAACAGTGATGTAAACTCTAAGCAAAATAAATAAAAACAATAATTTTGTTTTGTTTTGTTTTCAGTCCATTCTGAAGGAGATCAGTCCTGGGTGTTCTTTGGAAGGAATGATGCTAAAGCTGAAACTCCAGTACTTTGGCCACCTCATGCGAAGAGTTGACTCATTGGAAAAGACTCTAATGCTGGGAGGGATTGGGGGCAGGAGGAGAAGGGGACGACAGAGGATGAGATAGCTGGATGGCATCACTGGCTCGATGGACGTGAGTCTGAGTGAACTCTGGGAATTGGTGATGGACAGGGAGGCCTGGTGTGCTGTGATTCATGGAATCACAGAGTCAGACACAACTGAGCGACTGAACTGAACTGAACTGAAGTTGGTCACTGGCTGAGAGGAGCAAACCCACGTCCAAGGAATGGTGGCTGCGCTGGTGCAGGAGGGCTGAGAGGAGCTACTCCACGTTCAAGGTCAGGAGGGATGGCGGTGTGGAGACACCCCTCGTCCAACGTAAGAGAAACCCAAGTAAGACGGTAGGTGTTGTGAGAGGGCATCAGAGGGCAGACACACTGAAACCATAATCAGAGAAAAGTAGTCAGTCTAATCACATGGACCATACCTTGTTGACATCACCAGATGGTCAACACCAAAATCAGATTGATTATATTCTTTGCAGCCAAAGATGGAGAAGCTCTAGACAGTCAGCAAAAACAAGACCGGGAGCTGACTGTGGCTCAGATCATGAACTCCTTATTGCCAAATTCAGACTTAAATTGAAAAATGTAGGGAAAACCACTAGACCATTCAGGTAGGACCTAAATCAAATCTCTTATGCAGTGGAAGTGAGAAATAGATTTAAGGGCCTAGATCTGATAGCTAGAGTGCCTGATGAACTATGGAATGAGGTTTGTGACATTGCAAAGGAGACAGGGATCAAGACCATCCCCATGGAAAAGAAATGCAAAAAAGCAAAATGGTTGTCTGGGGAGGCCTTACAAATAGCTGTGAAAAGAAGAGTAGTGAAATGCAAAGGAGAAAAGGAAAGATATAAGCATCTGAATGCAGAGTTTCAAATAATGGCAAGGAGAGATAAGAAAGCCTTCCTCAGTGATCAGTGCAAAGAAATAGAGGAAAAGAACAGAATGGGAAAGACTAGAGATCTCTTCAAGAAAATTAGAGATACCAAGGGAAAATTTCATGCAAAATGGGCTCGATAAAGGACAGAAATGGTATGGACCTAACAGAAGCAGAAGATATTAAGAAGAGGTGGCAAGAATACACAGAAGAACTGTACAAAAAAGATCTTCATGACCCGGATAATCACCATAGTGAGATCACTCATCTAGAGCCAGACATCCTGGAGTGTGAAGTCAAGTGGGCCTTAGGAAGCATCACTACGAACAAAGCTAGTGGGGGTGATGGAATTCCAGTGGAGCTCTTTCAAATCCTGAAAGATGATGCTGTGAAAGTGCTGCATTCAATATGCCAGCAAATTTGGAAAACTCAGAAGTGGCCACAGGACTGAAAAAGGCAAATTTTCATTCCAATCCCAAGAAAGGCAATGCCAAAGAATGCTCAAACTATCACACAATTGCACTCATCTCACATGCTAGTAAAGTAATGCTCAAAATTCTCCAAGCCAGGCTTCAGCAATATGTGAACCATGAACTTCCAGATGCTCAAGCTGGTTTTAGAAAAGGCAGAGGAACCAGAGATCAAATTGCCAACATCTGCTGGATCATTGAAAAAGCAAGAGAATTCCAGAAAAACATCTACTTCTGCTTTATTGACTATGCCAAAGCCTTTGACTGTGTGGATCACAATAAACTGGAAAATTTTGAAAGAGATGGGAATACCAGACCACCTGACCTGCCTCTTGAGAAACCTATATGCAGGTCAGGAAGCAACAGTTAGAAGTGGACATGGAACAACACACTGGTTCCAAATAGGAAAAGGAGTACATCAAAGCTGTATATTATCCCCCTGCTTATTTAACTTCTATGCAGAGTACCTCATGAGAAATGCTGGGCTGGAAGAAACACAAGCTGGAATCAAGATTGCCCGGAGAAATATCAATAACCTCAGATATGCAGATGACACCACCCTTATGGCAGAAAGTAAAGAGGAATTAAACAGCCTCTTGATGAAAGTGAGAGTGAAAAAGTTGGCTTAAAGCTCAACATTCAGACAATGAAGATCATAGTATCTGGTCCCATCACTTTATGGCAAATATTTGGGGAAACAGTGGAAACAGTGTCAGACTTTATTTTTGGGGGGCTCCAAAATCACTGCAGATGGTGACTGCAGCCATGAAATTAAAAGACGCTTACTCCTTGGAAGAAAAGTTATGACCAACCTAGGTAGCATATTCAAAAGCAGAGACATTACTCTGTCAACAAAGGTCCGTCTAGTCAAGGCTGTGGTTTTTCTCTTTAAAAAAATTTTTTTTTAAATTTTTTATTTTTTTTAATTTTAATTTTTACTTTATTTTACTTTACAATACTGTATTGGTTTTGCCATACATTGACATGAATCCACCACGGGTGTACATGTGATCCCAAACATGAACCCCCTTCCCACCCCACCCCCCCATAACATCTCTCTGGGTCATCCCCGTGCACCAGCCCCAAGCATGCTGTATCCTGCATCGGACATAGACTGGCGATTCGATTCTTACATGAGAGTATACATGTTTCAATGCCATTCTCCCAAATCATCCCACCCTCTCCCTCTCCCTCTGAGTCCAAAAGTCTGCTATACACATCTGTGTCTTTTTTGCTGTGTTGCATACAGGGTCATCATTGCCACCTTTCTAAATTCCATATATATGTGTTAGTATACTGTATCGGTGTTTTTCTTTCTGGCTTACTTTGCTCTGCACAATCAGCTCCAGTTTCATCCATCTCATCAGAACTGATTCAAATGTATTCTTTTTAACGACTGAGTAATACTCCATTGTGTATATGTACCACAGCTTTCTTATCCATTCATCTGCTGATGGACATCTAGGTTGTTTCCATGTCCTGGCTATTATAAACAGTGCTGCGATGAACATTGGGGTACATATGTCTCTTTCAATTCTGGTTTCCTCGGTGTGTATGCCCAGCAGTGGGATTGTTGGGTCATAAGGCAGTTCTATTTGCAATTTTTTAAGGAATCTCCACACTGTTCTCCATATTGGCTGCACTAGTTTGCATTCCCACCAACGGTGTAGGAGGGTTCCCTTTTCTCCACACCCTCTCCAGCATTTATTGCTTGCAGATTTTTGGATCGCAGACATTCTGACTGGTGTGAAATGGCTGTGGTTTTTCAAGTGGTCATGTATGGATGTGAGAGTTGGACTATGAAGAAAGCTGAATGCGGAAGAATTGATGCTTTTGAACTCTGGTGTTGGAGAAGACTCCTGAGAGTCCCTTGGACTTTAAGGAGATCCAACCAGTCCATTCTAAAGGAGATCAGTCCTGGGTGTTCTTTGGAAGGAATGATGCTAAAGCTGAAACTCCAGTACTTTGGCCACCTCATGTGAAGTGTTGACTCATTGGAAAAGACTCTGATGCTGGAAGGGATTGGGGGCAGGAAGAGAAGGGGACGACCGAGGATGAGATGGCTGGATGGCATCACTGACCTGATGGACATGAGTTTGAGTGAATTCTGGGAGTTGGTGATGGACAGGGAGGCCTGCAGTTCATGGGGTTGCAAAGAGTTGGACACGACTGAGCGACTGAACTGAACTGAAGTTGGTCACAAGGGAATGGTCTCTGAGAAACCTCATCATAGCCTGGATCGCACAGCCCTCAAAGCTTTCCACGTCCTTTGATTTTAAATGCCATCTGATCTTTGATTATTCAGGTATTTAGCAGAAAGAACCTTCTGGTTAGAGGATATTAACAGAGTGGTTAGATTAAGGTTACAATGAGTAGAAATATCAGTTTCTCAGAGAGGAATTATTTATTTATATTTGTATGTTTATTATGCATCTACTGGGGTTTAGCACTGTGCTATGTACATTTGCCTTCAAAAACAAGGTCCAGCTTTTGTTCCAGAGTTTAGCTGTAGGTAGGAAACCAAGTGACACCTCACCTGATGCCTGACAGAAATTCCAGATACAATGTCCTAAGTGTGGCAATAATTCATACTAAGCGCTTACCACACAGCTGCCCAAAATTCCTTGTGAGGTCGGAAGTCAGAATTTCATTCTTGTTAAGCAGAATTCACTCATTCAACAAGTATATACTGAACATCTACTATGTCACAGGTAGTATTATAGGAACTTTGGACTAAAGGGTGAATAAAACAGACAGCAACCCCTGTCGTCATGGAGCTTACATCCTGGTAGGAGTTTGGTTTTTCTGCTTTGGTACTGGGTTTGAGTTCCCCACACATGGCTACATCCCATGATGTTTCGCAGCACTCAAGATAAGCAGAATGGCTGAAGCAAGCAGGATGAGTCACCAGAACCCATTCTGAGAAAAGTAAAGAACAAAATAAGGAAGCAGAAATTATTTCCTCTTTTAGCTTTACATCTTGCCTCAAGCATGTCCTTGAAAATTTCCAGTCCGAAGTAATAATGCATGGACTCAGGACACTTTCCATTTCTATAAAAAGTCCTGCTTGTTGGATGTACCAGCTGAAAGCTATATGACAGGATCTGTGGGGAGAGTGGAGAATGAGGGGCTCTGCTAAGCCTAGAGTCTGGAAAACTGGGTCCATAGGTCTCCACCGTGTATTGAATTGAACTGTGTAATGAATTGACCGCAGGAAATGGGTTAGCATCTCTGTTACTCGTGACAGATCATTCTGAAAACTCCAAAGCGTTTCACAAATGTGTGAGATCATTGATATACATATTAATGTCTAAATTGATGGATCCTGAGGCCATAGCAGAGGTCACAATAAAGAACAACAGCTTGGCTGCCAATAGAGAGGGGATTAAAATGTAAATTAAGTATCTTCCTCAGTGTGCTTCAGGGAACTGGATTTTTCCTGTGGATTAGTTTGTTGGATTCTCACCCCACCCAGCCTTGAAGCAGAAAACGGCCTTTGTATCCCAGCACAGAAGTAAACCTAGGAGTCAGAGTTTGGGGTGAAGTGGAAAAGAATATTTTTACTGCTTTGCTGGGCAAATTGGGCCACAGTGGCCTATTGCCCTCACAGTTATGTGTCCCAAACTGGAGGTTAGTGAAGAGCTGCAGAAAGAGTGTGGTCAGCTCATGGACGTTCTTCTGATTGATTGGTGGTTAGGTAAATGGGAGTCTTCTGATTCCAACCAGTCTAGGGTCTACAACTGTGGGGAGCATACAGTTCTCCTGCCTGGTGGGGGTTTCAGTATCTGCAAAACAGCTCAAAAATTTATATTCCTTGATGGGGAATCAGAATCTTGCCCCAAGGCTGCACTATTGCTTTTCTGTTTTGGCCATACCACGAGAGAAGTGTGCTGAACTTTCCCGTTTGGGGATTGAACCTACATCCCAGGAGTGGAAGCAGTGGAGTCTTAACCACTGGACCACCAGGAAAGCCCTGTTGTTTCTCTTGGCTGTTTCTCCCTTATTTCCACATCCCCTCCCATCCCTAAATAGCAACTGTTTGAACCTACTCATTGGAACTCAGGAAAGGTCATAGAGGCTGAATGAAGCTTACCTCCTGTAATTTCCTGTAATCAAGAAGTGGGGGACACCTTAAAACCCATTCTGATCTCTGCATCAGGAAAATGGATCTGTAGGCACGGTAAGTACAGGGTTATTTCTAGAAGCTAGTCTTACACCAGGATAGTAAAAACAGAACCATTGATAATGTAACTGTGAACCAGTAAAATATATATCACTAAATCTAAACTTGACCATCTTTGGCTCAACTTCTCAGCCACATCTCAAAAGCACAGCTATATCAACAGCCTCCAGTATAAGCAGAAGTGTAAAGAAGGAAAGTGGGAGTGAAAAAAATAAGCAGTCATAACTAATTTGGTTAAAATACATGACTTCAGCAAATTTTATAAAAATATATGACTGTTGTTAGCTCCCATCACCTAAACATTGAAAAAAGACTAAACTAGTGAGGGTCCTAAAACTTCAACTGATTAGCTTTGTAATACATCTGCCTATGGCTGTGATGAATTTCTTATCTATCTGAATGGCATCATTGCTTACAACATGGAAAATGTTCATTCTTATGTTTAGGTTAGTAAATATGACCTTAGTAACTAGTAAGAGTGATAAATATATGAAGATTCTGTTGTATGGTCAAAATGGTGAATCAGATCCAAGTCACTGAAATATTTTTATGAAAAATATTTTCATAAATATTTCATAAACTTATATAAGGGTAGGATTAAAGAGGTTTTTTTTCTTGGTTAGGATTTTGAACTAGTCACAAAGGTTTCTTTCTGTCTTTCTGAATGTCCATCCAGACCACTCACATCCATTATATTAAAATTTGCATATTAAATTTTAACTTGGCAAATTCACAAACTAACTCTCACTTGGTTTCCTCTTTCGTAATTCCTAATAGCAAAGTTAATGTAGGAGATTTTTTCAGTGGCTGATTTACCCTCAGGGTAATAATGCCCTATTACTCTTTTTCTGGAGGCGCCTATGGTAGAAATGTGGAGGGAAAGGGATTTTAAAGGGAGATTCTGAAATCGTTGGGAAATTCCGCAACTGTTCTTCATAGCCATGTCAACAAATGACATTGTCCAGGATCCATGATTCATGTACCAGGCATGCTGTTGTTGGAATGGAGTCAACAGAAGGAAGTTGGCTTCAGACACAGGGACTCTCAGCTGCTGCGCTAGAATGGCTATGAAAGATTTCTATTTTCATCAGACTTTTCTTGAACCTTCACTCTGTGTGAGGTGGGTGGGGTTCCAATTCAGCTCCCAGGGTTAAGAGGAAAGAAACCAGGAAGTCACTTAGGGAGAGGTACAGTTTGGGCTATAGGAAGGCTCAGAGATAGGAGAGGACAGACCTTGAGATCTTAACTCTTATGGGTGAGGGGGAGATTGCAAGAATGAGCTCTTAGGAAGTGCCCAAACAGTGGTGTGACCTGGCTTGAATTTCAAAAGTTGCGTTGATTTTGTCATGTAAAAAGGGGAAAGACACTCCAGACAGAGAAAATAGTATGGGCAGAAGGTACAAGGTACAAGAATTTAAAAGACTGAAGCTAAAGATGGGAGGAGAGAGAAATTGAGAGAGGAGACTGGGGAGGTCTGACAGAGTCAAGCAGAGAAAAACTTCCATCAGGTGAAGAACGTGAACTATCCTGAAGACCATGGCAAGTGGCAGACACTGATGATTAAGCCTGAGAAAAAATATGGCCAGACTCATGTTTTTGAAAGTTCTCTTGGTAAAGCAAGTGAATGGTGAGGGAGAAGACTTGGGTTAGGCCATTTAGGATATTTCTATGGAATCTGGGGAAGAGAAAGGAGGACCAGTCTATTGTAGTGGAGATAGGAAGAGGGAAGAAATTTACTAAGAAATTATTTGAAAATTTTAAAAGACTAGGTACCGTTACATGTTGGAATACTTCAGAGATGCAAGTAGAACTAATGGCCAGACAATTGTGAAATAGAAGTACTAACTGATATAAAGAAATGCTGACAACACAAGAGAAGGTGAAATAACCAAGATATAAAGTCATGGCATACACAACATTCAAGATTAAAACAAAATATATTAAAACCTTAAAAGCCATAATCTCTGGATGGTGAGGTGATAGATGATAATTCTCTTCTGTTTTATATTTTTATATATTCAAAGTGAATCATATTTGTAATGTAGAACTATGACAAAAGTTAAGGAGAAAATAAGGATGAAAGGAAGTAAGCGAAAACAGGGAAAAGGATGAAAGGAGAAAGATTTTATGTAAAAGAGATACACTCAGTGGTGTATGGGAAGTAAGAATGGCTCAATAGAGAGATACAGTTATGATTTCTACATGGGCATCTTTAATGTAAGCTATCTAGAAGTTTCTACAAAGCAAGCATTATAGGCTAAAGGACTATATAGTTTCTTTGAGAGGTGATTAGGTCATGAGGGTGGAGCCTTCACAAATGGGATTATAAGCATGCCTCAGAGATATGTGGGTTCTGTTCTAGCAAATCCCAATAAAGAGACTAGCTTGATAAAATGAGTCACAATTTTTTTGGTTTCCTAGTGCATATAAAAATTATGTTCCCAATTTGTTATAGTATACTAAGTATGCCACAGCATTATGTCTTAAAAAAACAATGTACATAACATATTAAAAAACACTTTATTGCTAAAAAATGCTAACTGACATCTGAACCTTTGCAAATCCTAAACTTTTGGCTGCTAGAAGGTCTCGCCTCAATGTTAATGGCTGCTGACTGAATAGGGTTGAGGTTGCTGAAGGTTTGGCTCTAGCAATTTCATAAAATAACTATGAATTTTGCATCATCATTTGACTCTTCCTTTCACAAACAGTTTCTCTGCAGCATACAATGATGTTTGACAACACTACTCACAGTAGAACTTTTCTTCAAAACTGAAGTCAATCTTTTCAAACCCGGCCACTTCTGTATTAACTGAGTTTACATATATTCTAAATCCTTAGCTGTCATTACAACAAGCCCCAAAACATCTTTACCAGGAGTAGATTCCTTCTCAAGAAGCCACTTTCTTTGTCCACCATAACAAACAAGTCTTCATCCATTAAAATTTTATCATGAGTTGAAATTTAGTCACAACTCCAGGCTTCACGTTTAATTCTAGTTCTCTTGCTATTTCTAACACATCTTCAGTTACTTCCTCCAATGAAGTCTTGAGCCCTCCAAGTCATCCATGAAGGTTGGAATCAATTTCTTTCAAACTCCTGTTAATGCTGATAATTTGATCTCTTCCCATGAGTCACAGAAGTTCTTAATGGCATCTAGAATGGTGAATTTTTTCCAGAAGCTTTTCAATTGGCTTTGCCCAAATCTACCAGAAGAATCACTATCTATGAATAAAGATAAAGCCTTATGAAATATATTTCTTATAGAATAAGACTTGAAAGCTGAAATGACTCCTTGATCTATGGGACACAGAATGGATGTTCTGTTCTGTTCAGTTCAGCTCAGTTCAGTCACTCAGTTGTTTCCGACTCTTTGTGACCCCATAAATTGCAGCACACCTGGCCTCCCTGTCCATCACCAATGCCCGGAGTTCACTCAGACTCACATCCACTGAGTCGGTGATGCCATCCAGCCATCTCATCGTCTGTCATCCCCTTCTCCTCCTGCCCCCAATCCCTCCCAGCATCAGTCTTTTCCAATGAGTCAACTCTGCATGAGGTGGCCAAAGTACTGCAGTTTCAGCTTTAGCATCATTCCTTCCAAAGAACACTCAGGGCTGATCTCCTTTAGAATGGACTGGTTGGATCTCCTTGCAGTCCAAGGGAGTCTCAGGAGTCTTCTCCAACACCACAGTTCAAAAGCATCAATTCTTTGGCGCTCAGCTTTCTTCACAGTCCAACTCTCACATACATACATGACTACTGGAAAAACCATAGCCTTAACTAGACAGACCTTTGTTGGCAAAGTACTGTCTCTGCTTTTGAATATGCTATCTAGGTTGGTCATAACTTTTCTTCCAAGGAGTCTTTTAATTTCATGGCTGCAGTCACCATCTGCAGTGATTTTGAAGCCCCAAAAATAAAGTCTGATGCTGTTTCCACTGTTTCCCCATCTATTTGCCATGAAGTGATGGGACCAGATGCCATGATCTTCATTTTCTGAATGTTGAGCTTTAAGCCAACTTTTTTGACTCTCCACTTTCACTTTCATCAAGAGGCTTTTTAGTTCCTCTTCACTGTCTGCCATAAGGGTGGTGCCATCTGCATATCTGAGGTGATTGATATTTCTCCTGGCAATCTTGATTCCAGCTTGTGTTTCTTCCAGTCCAGCGTTTCTCATGATGTACTCTGCATAGAAGTTAAATAAGCAGGGGGACAATATATAGCCTTGATGTACTCCTTTTCTTATTTGGAACCAGTCTGTTGTTCCATGTCCACTTCTAACTGTTGCTTCTTGACCTGCGTATAGGTTTTTCAACAGGCAGATTAAGTGGTCTGGTATTCCCATCTCTTTCAGAATTTTCCACAGTTTATTGTGATCCATACAGTCAAAGGCTTTGGCGTAGTCAATAAAGCAGAAATAGATGTTTTTCTGGTACTCTCTTGCTTTTTCCATGATCCAGCGGATGTTGGCAATTTGATCTCTGGTTCCTCTGCCTTTTCTAAAACCAGCTTGAACCTCTGGAAGTTCATAGTTCACGTATTGCTGAAGCCTGGCTTGGAGAATTTTGATCATTACTTTACTAGTGTTTGAGATGAGTGCAATTGTGTGGTAGTTTGAGCATTCTTTGGCATCGGGGTCCAGCCCTGGTGGATCCAGGGTAATTTGAAGTGGGGACGGAGTTGGCGATTAGGAAAGATTTATTTATTTAGAGATATAAAGAGAGATTAGAAGAGACTAGTGTAGGAGAAAAAAGGGAGCTGAGATTCCTTGGTTTACACAAGAAGCTAATAAAGTTCTGAGACAAGGAGCTTGCACCGTCTACGTTAGGCCACAGGCGCCCTCCTGGTCTCCCGAAGGAGTGGAGATGCAAAGCACCTCCCCGTTTTAGTCTTAGAAGCCCAGGCAAAATTAGTAGACACTGCGAGCCTTTGTGTTCCAGACGGGAATTCAGCCTGAAAAGGAAAGGGAGGGAGAGGGAGAGAGAGAGAGAATTGACATGGGGGGAGCCAGATTTCCGAGAAATTGTTTTTTCCTTTATTTTCCAGAAAAACTGTTATACTTTAAGTTGTACATAGAGATCAATGGATAATACAAAGTCATGCAAGGTCAGCAGCCCTGACCCTTATCGAGACAAGCCTTTTTTCTGCATACCTTTCCCACAAACAATGTTGTGTATATTATCTTCTGGCCTTGGAGGCCTGTGGACATTTTATGACCCTCTTTTGATAAAGACTGCTCAACCAGAAAACTTATTTTCCCTTGAAGTGTTTTTTCTTTATATTTCTTATCTACGTTAACCTCAGAAAGTATCAAACAGAGTTGCATTTTCATGAAGCAAAGGTGCAGCGAGTTACAACAAAGAAAGAACCAATTAGCTCAAAGGTCTGATGTGGTTAGTTTCAAGGCTACACTTGTTTTTCTTGCATTCCAACTATGTTAACTAATGCACTCCCTGGTGCACAGTGGATAAGGGATATGGGAACTTGGCAGCAAGCATTGGCTCAACAGTGAACTCTTACACCAGCACTATTCCAACAGCTTTTAACTCTTTGAAAGGCTCTATGTTTTAGGCTGGAGCAGCCATGAAGAGATACCCCACGCCCAAGGTAAGAGAAACCCAAGTAAGATGGTAGGTGTTGCGAGAGGGCATCAGAGGGCAGACACACTGAAACCATACTCACAGAAAACTAGTCAATCTATTCACACTAGGACCACAGCCTTGTCTAACTCAATCAAACTAAGCCATGCCTGTGGGGTAACCCAAGATGGGCCGATCATGGTGCAGAGGTCTGACAGAA
Source organism: Ovis canadensis (assembly GCF_042477335.2). Taxonomy (NCBI): domain Eukaryota; kingdom Metazoa; phylum Chordata; class Mammalia; order Artiodactyla; family Bovidae; genus Ovis; species Ovis canadensis. Next base: position 105,645,615 of record NC_091250.1, on the reverse strand, counting down.
TGTGGTCCACTGGAGAAGGGAATGGCAAACCATTTCAGTATTCTTGCCTTGAGCACCCCAGGAACAGTATGAAAAGGCAAAATGATAGGATACTGAAAGAGGACCTCCCCAGGTCAGTAGGTGCCGAATATGCTACTGGAGATCAGTGGAGAAACAACTCTAGAAAGAATGAAGGGATGGAGCCAAAGCAAAAACAATACCCAGCAGTGGATGTGACTGGTGATAGAAGCAAGATCTGATGCTGTAAAGAGCAATATTGCACAGGAACCTGGAATGTCAGGTCCATGAATCAAGGCAAATTAGAAGTGGTCAAACAAGAGATGGCAAGAGTGAACGTCGACATTCTAGGAATCAGTGAACTAAAATGGATTGGCATGGGTGTTTTAACTCAGATGATCATTATATCTACTACTGCGGGCAGGAATCCCTCAGAAGAAATAGAGTAGCCATCATGGTCAACAAAAGAATCTGAAATGCAGTACTTGGATGCAATCTCAAAAACGAAAGAATGATCTTTGTTACTCTCCAAGGCAAACCATTCAATATCACAGTAATCCAAGTCTATGCCCCAACCAGTAATGCTGAAGAAGCTGAAGTTGAATGGTTTTATGAAGACCTACAAGACCTTTTAGAACTAACATCTGAAAAGATGTCCTTTTCATTCTAGGGGACTGGAATGCAAAAGTAGGAAGTCAAGAAACACCTGGAGTAACAGGCAAATTTGGCCTTGAAATGCAGAATGAAGCAGGCCAAAGACTAATAGAGTTTTTCCAAGAAAACACACTGGTCATAGCAAACACCCTCTTCCAACAACACAAGAGAAGACTGTACACATGGACATCACCAGATGGTCAACACCGAAATCAGATTGATTATATTCTTTGCAGCCAAAGATGGAGAAGCTCTATACAGTCAACAGAAACAAGACCAGGAGCTGACTGTGGCTCAGATCATGAACTCCTTATTACCAAATTCAAACTCAAATTGAAGATAGTAAGGAAAACCGCTAGACCATTCAGGTACGACCTCAATCAAATGCCTTACGATTATACAGTGGAAGTGAGAAATAGATTTAAGGGCCTAGATCTGATAGATAGAGGGCCTGATGAACTATGGACTGAGGTTCATGACATTGTACAGGTGACAGGGATCAAGATCATCCCGATGGAAAAGAAATGCAAAAAAGCAAAATGGCTGTCTAGGGAGGCCTTACAAATAGCTGTGAAAAGAAAAGTGAAAAGCAAAGGAGAAAAGGAAAGATATAAGCATCTGAATGCAGAATTCCAAAGAATAGCAAGAAGAGATAAGAAAGCCTTCTTCAGCAATCAATGCAAAGAAATAGAGGAAAGGCAACAGAATGGGAAAGACTAGAGATCTCTTCAAGAAAATTAGAGATACCAAGGGAACATTTCCTGCAAAGATGGGCTCGATAAAGGACAGAAATTGTATGGCCCTAACAGAAGCAGAAGATATTAAGAAGAGGTGGCAAGAATACACAGAACTGTACAAAAAAGATCTTCACGACCCAGATAATCACGATGGTGTGATCACTCATCTAGAGCCAGACATCCTGGAATGTGAAGTAAAGTGGGCCTTAGAAAACATCACTATGAACAAAGCTAGTGGATGTGATGGAATTCCTGTGGAGCTCTTTCAAATCCTGAAAGATGATGCTGTGAAAGTGCTGCACTCAATATGCCAGCAAATTTGGAAAACTCAGAAGTGGCCACAGGACTGGAAAAGGTTAATTTCATTCCAATCCCAAGAAAGGCAATGCCAAAGAATGCTCAACCTACCACACAATTGCACTCATCTCACATGCTAGCAAAGTAATGCTCAAAATTCTCCAAGCCAGGCTTCAGCAATACGTAAACCGTGAACTTCCTAATGTTCAAGCTGATTTTAGAAAAAGCAGAGGAACCAGAGATCAAATTGCCAACATCTGTTGGATCATGGAAAAAAACAAGAGAGTTCCAGAAAAACATCTATTTCTGCTTTATTGATTATGCCAAAGCCTTTGACTGTGTGGATCCCAATAAACTGTGGAAAATTCTGAGAGAGATGGGAATACCAGACCACCTTACCTGCCTCTTGAGAAATCTGTGTGCAGGTCAGGAAGCAACAGTTAGAACTGGACATGGAACAACAGACTGGTTCCAAATAGGAAAAGGAGTCCGTCAAGGCTGTATATTGTCCCCCTGCTTATTTAACTTCTATGCAGAGTACATCATGAGAAACGCTGGACTGGAAGAAACACAAGCTGGAATCAAGATTGCCAGGAGAAATATCAATCACCTCAGATATGCAGAAGACACTACCCTTATGGCAGAAAGTGAAGAGGAACTAAAAATCTTCTTGATGAAAGTGAAAGAGGAGAGCGAAAAAGTTAACTTAAAGCTCAACATTCAGAAAATGAAGATCATGGCATCCGTTCCCATCACTTCATGGGAAATAGATGGGGAGACAGTGGAAACAGCATCAGACTTTATTTTGGTGGGCTCCAAAATCACTGCAGATGGTGACTGCGGCCATGAAATTAAAAGACGCTTACTCCTTGGAAGAAAAGTTATGACCAACCTAGATAGCATACTCAAAAGCAGAGACAGTACTTTGCCGACTAATGTCTGTCTAGTCAAGGCTATGGTTTTTCCAGTAGTCATGTATGAATGTGAGAGTTGGACCGTGAAGAAGGCTGAGCACTGAAGAATTGATGGTTTTGAACTGCGGTGTTGGAGAAGACTCTTGAGAGTCCCTTGGACTGCAAGGAGATCCAACCAGTCCATTCTGAAGGAGATCAGCCCTGGGTGTTCTTTGGAAGGAAAGATGCTGAAGCTGAAACTCCAGTACTTTGGCCACATCATGTGAAGAGTTGACTCATTGGAAAAGACTCTGATGCTGGGAGGGATTGGGGGCAGGAGGAGAAGGGGACGACAGAGGATGAGATGGCTGGATGGCATCACTGACTCGATGGACGTGAATCTGAGTGAACTCTGGGAGTTGGTGATGGACAGGGAGGCCAGGCATGCTGCGATTCATGGGGTCGCAAAGAGTCGGACACGACTGAGATACTTAACTGAAACAACATGCATAGTTGTAAAAGTCCTGGTAAACCTGACCAGCAAGTTAGAGAGCCGTCAGAGGGGTTTGAATTGAGACACTCCTTTTATATGCAGGAGACTATTAACTAGAGCTCTAAGTTAACTTTTTCCAGAGAAAGGTGGTTGGGGATAGCCCCCCTGTAATGTCAGAAGAATAAGTGGAAAGCATAATGCAGTAAGGCAGGCAGACTCTGGTTTTAGGGGTGTATGCTTGAGAAAGTCCAGGGGGACCCCTGAGGCCTGATCCCGCCTTTGCATTTTGTCAGGCCCCTTTCCTCATGACCTTTGCCACGGACGGGATTCCCCACACTGGCTCCCGGCACTTTGGCATTGCCTTTCTTTGGGATTGGAATGAAAACTGACCTTTTTCAGTCCTGTGGCCACTTCTGAGTTTTCCAAATTTGCTGGCATATTGAGTGCAGCACTTTCACAGCATCATCTTTCAGGATTTGAAACAGCTCAACTGGAATTCCATCACCTCCACTAGCTTTGTTCGTAGTGATGCTTTATAAGGCCCACTTGACTTCATACTCCAGGATGTCTGGCTCTAGATGAGTGATCACACCATCGTGATTATCTGGGTCGTGAAGATCTTTTTGTACAGTTCTTCTTATTCTTGCCACCTCTTCTTAATATCTTCTGCTTCTGTTAGGTCCATACCATTTCTGTCCTTTATCAAGCCCATCTTTGCATGAAATATTCCCTTGGTATCTCTAATTTTCTTGAAGAGATCTCTAGTGTTCCCCATTCTGTTGTTTTTCCTCTATTTCTTTGCATTGATCACTGAGGAAGGCTTTCTTATCTCTCCTTGTTAGCAAGCACTAAAAAACATTAATTCCATCATACATGTCATCAGATATCTGAGTGCATTGTTGTTGAGCATTAACATTTTGAAAATATTCTTTTTTCCTTCGCAGTGGATCTCAAGTTGATTTTTAACATATTCAGTACACCATGTTGTAAACAAATATGCTCTCATCCATACTTTGTTATTCTGTTTATAGAGCTCAGGCAGAGTAGATTTAGCATAATTCTTAAGGGCCCTAGAATTTTCAGAATGGTAAATGAGCACTGGCTTAGAGTTATCAGCCAACTTAGAGTCATCAGCTGCATTAGCCATTAGACTCAAGAGTCAGAATGTCCTTTGAAACTTTAAAGCCAGGCATTGACTTCTCTCTAGCAGTGATGGTCTTAGATGGCATCTTCCTCCAATAGAAGCCTGTCTCATCTACACTGAAAATCTGTGAGGATGGTTTTAGAGTGTATGCGTGCATGTTCAGTCGACTTAGTGATATCTGATTCTTTTCGACCCTATGGACTGTAGCCCACTAGGCTCCTCTGTCCATGGAAATCTCCAGGCAAGAATACTGGAATGGGTTGCCATACCCTTCTCTAGGGGAATCTTCCTGACCCAGGGATCAAACCCAGGTCTCCTGCACTGCAGGAAGATTCTTAACCACTGAGCCACCAGGGAAGTCTGGTGTTAGTGTAACTGCCATTAGTTATCTTAGCTAGATCTTCTCTATAAGTTACGGCAGCTTCTACATCAGCACCTGCTGCTTCACTTTGCACTTTTATGTTATGGAGACAGCTGCTTTCATTAAACCTCATGAAACAACCTCTGCTAGCTTCACCTTTCCTCTGCAGCTTCTTCACCTCTCTCAGCCCTTAGAGAATGAGGAGAGTTGGGGCTTTGCTCTGGATAGGCTTCAACTTAAGGGAATATTGTGGCTGGTTTAATCACCTATCTAGACACTGTAACTTTCTCCATATCAGTAATAAGACTGTTTCACTTTCTTATCATTTGTGTGTTCACTGGAGTAGCACTTTTAATTTCCTTCTCTTTTTCTTTGCATTCACAATTTGGCTGTGTTTGGCACAAGAAGCTTAGCTTCCAACCTACCCTAGCTTTCAACATGCCTTCTTCCCTGAACTGAACTGACCTCTTCCCTAAACTATATCATTTCTGATTTATGATTTAAAGGGAGAGATGAACACTTGGGGTTATCGTAAGGTTATTAATTGACCTAATTTCAATGTTGTTGTGTCTCAGGGAATAGAAAGGCCCAAGGAGAGGAAGAGAGATGGGGGAATAGTGTTTGGTGAAGCAATTAGAACATATATATTTATTAATTAAACTCAATTTTATATGGACAGAGTTCATGATGTCCCAAAACAATTACAATAATTAAATCAAAGATCACTGATAACAGATCACCATAACAAATTGACATGCACATTTGCTATATTTAAAATGGATAACCAGCAAGGACCTAATGTGTAGCACATGGAACTCTGCTTAATGTTATGTGGCAGCCTGGATGGGAAAGGAGCTCGGGGGAGGATGGACATGTGTATATGTATGGCTGAGTCCCTTCTGCTGTTCACTTAAAATGATCAAAATATTGTTAATTGGCTATACCCCAGTAAGAAATAAATTTTTTAAAGCAATTGAATAATAATGAAAACATTAGAAATATTACCAAAATTACCAAAATATGATACAGAGACACAAATCAAGCAAATGCTATTGGAAAAAATGATGCCAATAGACTTGTTTGATGTAGGGTTGCCACAAACTTTCAATTTATATATATAAAAAAAGCAGTGTCTGCAAATAAGCAAAGCACAATTAAATAAGGTATGCCTGTAGAATTCTTATAAAAGAGATCCTAGATACCTCTATCACCTCTCCTGCTTTAGGAAGACACAGTGAGAAAAAGGCTGCTTATAACCAGGAAATGGGTTCTCACCAGACACCTAATCTGCTGGCTCTTTGATCCTGGAATTCTTTGTCTCCAGAATTCTGAGAAATAAGTGATTCTTGTTTAAGCTGCAAGCCTATGTGGTATTTTCGGTACAGCAGCCCTAACAGAGAAAGAGCTGGACATTATACAAAATAGTTCTTATACCAAATCAGTTAAACTTTAAGCATGCTGAGAATTTGTTGAGACCTAAGAGTGTTTGCCTCTCTCAGGGTTAGTTTCAAAGTGCAGGGAGACAGACTGGATTTTGTGTAATTTCCAGTAATGTAGTACAGGATGAGAACCCATGTACCTTTAGTGTTGCAATAATATAAAAAGCCTCAGGAGCACCCCAGCCAACACAAGTCCTCAGAGACAGTCAAGCAAATGGTGTCTGGGGCTGCAGAAACCTGGAGAGAGAGGATCCAGGGTAAACATGCCTTCCAAGCTGACCATTGCTCTTTTGCTTTCTTGGCAGTTTCATGCTCTCCGTAGCATCGGGCAAAGGTAGGTAGATACTTCTGATTACTAGAGCTTTCTTTTATCTAATTATGATCCTCGGAAAGTAAGGCTTTAAGAACAAAATGCTTTAAGAACAAACATTTATTTTCAAAACAAAAAAAAATTTCATTTAATGTGAACAGGGATGCAAAATGACTTCCATAGTCCTTGGACAACTTTACCTTTACTAACACTTTCTTTGGCTCTAAATATTTATGTTTTCTTTTGATTTTAAAAGAAACTGAAATATTTTCACAGGCCCCTAAAATTATTGTGGTCCTTAGGCACTGCATCTACTATGCCTCATGTATAAGTCAGCTGTGATTGAATCAGACTTTGAATTATTTAGGCTCTATCTCTATTCCTCTAAGGAAGTTGTGATATTTGGATTGGTATAAACATCCAGTTGCTAAGAATCAAATCTTGTTTTATAACACATTTATTTACATGTCTGAATATGAGTTGAATTTTAAAGACCAATGTATGGGACTTCCCCATAGCTCAGATGGTAAAGAATCTGCCTGCGATGCAGAAGACCTGGGTTCAATCCTTGGGTCAGGAAGATCCTCTGGAGAAAGGAATGGCAAGCCACTCCAGTATTCTTGCCTGGAGAATCCCATGGACAGAGAAGCCTGGTGGGCTACAGTACATAGTATCACAAAGAGTTGGACACAACTGAGCGACTCACAACTACTACTGTCACTATATATAAATACATATATACCCAAACCCAGTTACAATTTATATTATATTCCTTGGGATCCACAGTTGATAAACATTGGTCATTAACATTGAACTAGGCTGCAGTCCATGGGGTCGCTAGAGTTGGACATGAGTGATCGACTTCACTTTCACTTTTCACTTTCATGCATTGGAGAAGGAAATGGCAACCCACTCCAGTGTTCTTGCCTGGAGAATCCCAGGGACAGAGGAGCCTGGTGGGCTGCCCTTTATGGGGTCGCACAGAGTCAGACATGACTGAAGCGACTTAGCAGCAGCAGCAGCAGGTAACCCATATGTTTTAATTATAATTCTGTTGATGAAGATTCAGACAATAATCATTTCCTATCTGTTTTGAAGACCCCATGAGGGATCCTAGACCCTTCTGACAATCTGTTCTACAACCAGTAACATCTTGTTTTTAACATGTGGTTTCTGCACTTGAATTTTTCCTTTCATCTTTCATTAGCATTAAAGAATTTTTTAAAAACACATCTCTGTGAATTAGACATAAGTTTCTATTCTTTCTAAAGATGGTTTCTTTGTTGATGTTATTATAGCTGACCTCTTGCAAATACCACTATGGTTTCACAGAGGATTCTGCAAAATCAGGTGGAAGAAAAAGTGTCACATGGAGGTTCAACATTAATTTTAAGAACTATAAATATTAGTCTTCACAGAGAAAGTTACTCAAAGCAGTCAGCAAAAACATTTTCAGTTCAGTTCAGTTGCTCAGTCGTGTCTGACTCTTTGCAACCCCATGAACTGCAGCACGCCAGGCCTCCCTGAGAGAAAGCAAATGGAAGTCAAAGGATGGCCAAAAAGTAGTCTTATTTGCAGCAATCTTCTTCTTAAGATTAAGACTTGTGTGTGTGTGTGTGTGATCCTTAACTCATCATGTTAGAGTTTAAAGAGATGCAGCGAAGTAGTTCCTTTTAATGAAACCGGGGCCTATTCCTTTATTATTTTCACTGCTCCCATTGTGCCAAGTCTGAGTGCACTGCTTCAGTGCCAGTGGATGATAGCATGTCCCATTCCTTTCCATTCAAAATGAGTCAAATAATGAAGAATGGTTCAGAATAGATCACACTGTAAAAGTTTAGAAATCATGTAATTGCTTTTAAAAGTGCTGAGTTATTTTGCATCTGCCACTGAAGAGGAACGAGGTTCTGGGTGTTCAGTGGTAAACAAAAATAAGAAATATCTCCGTCTTTATGAAACTTAATGTGGTGCAGATGTCTGTTTAGTTTTGGCTTGTGTTCTGTAGCTTCTAAATCCTAGAGCAGTAGTTCCACTTATTTGATATAAACAGATTCCAAATCACCGCCTGGGGAGCTGGCTAACCTCCATCCTTTAAAGTAATTGGAGAAGCAGGACAGAGTTTCTGAAATAATAAGTTTGAATTGGGAATGATTATGGCTTCCCTGGTTACTCAGCAGTAAAGAATCCGCCTGCAATGCAGGAGAATTGCTGAAGACACCGGTTCAATCCCTGAGTTGGGAAGATCCTCTGGAGAAGGACATGGCAACTCACTCCAGTATTCTTGCCTGGATGTCCCCATGGACAGAGGAGCCTGGCAAGCTACAGTCCATGAGGTCACAAAGAGTGGGACACAAACGACTGAACACAGCAGTGATTAAAGCAACTCTTGGTTCATCCCGGTTAACTTTAGCAACCTGCCTCCAGATTACCCGGGAATTCCCTTTACTCTGACTGTTGGGTCCAATGGCCTTTTGCAACGTAAGTGAAGTGCTGCCGTGGCTACTGGAAAATTGTGAAGAAATCCTGTCCGGACCATTTCAGTTAACCACTGAACTCAAAGGACCATGATTTCAATGCCAAAAGAATACCTAAAAACAGGTGAATCCAATCTCCCAATTTTTTTTTTTTTTTAGCTCATTCACAAACAGACCTCTGCTGAGACTTTAGAAAAAGTGGGTGCAGACAGTAGTTGTATAGATCATTTTGAGAAGAGTTGGTTTGATTTTTTGCAATTAAAATTTTCATTTATTGTGGAACTACTAAGGAGAACTCAGAAAATCAGCTCCTCAATTACCTGATGGAATCTTACTAACTCCAACCCACCACCTTTTCTGTTGCTGCTCTTATATGATTATTTGCCTCTTCAGTGAAAGAAAAAAAACAGCAAAAGCAATTTTGCTTTTTTAATTACTGAAAATGTAGAGTAAAACAGTAAACTTAATACTATTAATTTCTCAAAAAAAAAAAAAAGCACAACAAAAAAGTTCCTTTGCTCTTACCTAATTCAATGCTGAGCACTGAAAAATTGATGCTTTTGAACTGTGGTGTTGGAGAAGACTCTTGAGAGTCCCTTGGACTGCAAGGAGATCCAACCAGTCCATCCTAAAGGAGATCAGTCCTGGGTTTTCATTGGAAGGACTGATGTTGAAGCTGAAACTCCAATTCTTTGGCCACCTGATGCGAAGAGCTGACTCATTTGAAAAGGCCCTGAACCTGGGAAAGATTGAGGGCAGGAGGAGAAGGGGATGACAGAGGATGAGATGGTTGAATGGCATCACTGACTCAGTAGGGGTCAGTGATGGACAGGGAGCTCTGGCGTGCTGTGGTCCATGGGGTCATGAAGAGTCGGACACAACTGAGTGACTGAACTGAACTGAACTGATAGATTGTCATTATTTTATTCAAATAAGTGTTTGTCATTACTATTTTATTTTTTAAGCTTTTAAAAATATATTTATTCCTATGCTCCCCCAAAGTTTCTTTTATTCCCACCATTTTGGTAGTTGGTAATATATATGTTTACTCCATTCTCTTTACTTCCTTTTCTTTCTCCCTCTCTCCCCTCTTTCCTTCGTTTTTCTTCCCTCCCTTCTTTCCTTGTAAGTAAAATTTTTAGAAAGTTTTTGTTTATTTTATGAATCACATTTTGACCTAGAAAATTAAAATTTTCCTTTGGAAACTGTTATACTTTTATTTTTAACATGTAGAGCTTATTCCACAGAGGATTTATACACTTGAATCTTTTAGTTTGGGAATTTTGTCTTAAGTCCTTATAAGGAGTTATTTGAAAAAATCCTTAGAATTTAGATACTTGTTCCCAGGCTGACTTCAGACTATCCGTAAACCAATGACTACACTTACCAAGCACTACACTTCTTAGGCTTTTAGCAGAAGGGGAGAAGAAATAGAATTGATGATGAGATTATCAGTCAGCTAAGGAAATGAAATTTGCACATATGAAGAAAAAATAACCCTCTGATTCTATGATCCTGGGCATAAAATTTACTAGCTCTTATTGTGTATCTAGTTTGTGCCATATTGTTGTTTTTCAGTCACCAAATAATGTCTGATTCTCTACTACCCAGTGAACTGCAGCATGCCAGGCTTCCCTGTCCTTCACTATTTCTCTGAGTTTGCTCATCACAAACTCATGCCCATTGAGTTAGTGGTGCCATCCAATCATCTTTTCCTCTGTCAGCCTCTTCTCCTCTTGCCCTCAATCTTTTTCAGTTTCAGGGTCTTTTCCAGTCAATCAGCTGTTTGAATCAGGTAGCCAAAGTTTTGGAGCTTCAGCTTCAGTCCTTACAATGAATATTCAGGGTTGATACACTTTAGGATTGACTGGTTTGATCTTATTAACTGTCCACAATAATTCCATAAAATGGATGAAATCTCTATGAGAAAACTGAGGCTCTAAGAGGTTTAATATCTTGTAGAATTTATCTAAGTAGCAACAGGACAATAAAGCCAGGTGGATGCTCAAATGAAAGATAACCTGGTTGGATCTAGTCAGGATGTTTAGTTCCAACTACTATGCTCTGTTACCATTCTATCTTCAGGATACCTGGACTAAATTATAATATGTTTTACAGATCATAAGGTATAATGTAGACATTATAAGGTTTGGATTAGCCAGGGTATTGATTGTGTTAGAAGTTCTAATTATCTTGGATACATTGCACTTGAAGAGTTTGTTTTCACCTTTGCTGATTCTTGCTGTTGTTTGTTTCAAGACAGCTTTGTGAAATTACATCTATAGTTAACTGAGGTTTGAAAATATAACCATGTGACTTCTGCTAACAACAGGGCTTCAAACAAATGGCTTCTTCTTCCTTAGGTCCAGTTTCTCTTAATTTTGAATCTACAGTGCATCCAAAGCTAGCCATACTGTCCAATTGGAGTGATTATTAGCATTAGGAGAAGGTCTGATTATTATCCATTTTCTCCCACATAAAAGACTGGCTTGACAAGTGAGTTGGCAGTAGACAATAAGAGGAATATCTATTTTAATAATTGCTTTCAGAAGCCAAAATGCTTTTCTTCATAAAAGCTTTCCATATCCTGATGAGAAATGAACTTTTTTCAAGGGTTATAAGAATGAATAAAGTCATACTGTGAGGAAATAAGGCACACAACTATGGGCTTGAAACATAAATCTGTAGACTTCTTTTTCCACCGATGGAATAGGTAGTAGATGGACTCCTAAAGATAATTTTCAAGGCTGTATTAAATATTATTTTAAACCACCTTTGAGTCTGTCAATAAACTGCTAAAAACACAAGGCAAACAAGCAAAAGAATGAGTAGAAGTTGGAATGCTCTTTGTGTGTTATGTACTTTTGTCTAATTATCATTGTTCTCTATCTTGTCTGCATATGTGCAATCCTCATAGTAACTCAAAATAGGTGGTATCATTTTTAAATTTAACAGATGAGGGAACCAGGGCACAAAGAAGTTAAGTGATATGCTTGTGGTTACATAGCTAGGAGGCTCAAGGCTGGATAAAAATTTAGGTATTCTTATATGTCTACAGACTTACAGGCACATTAGAGTTGATGAGAGTAGTCTGGTGCAATAGTTAGGAGAAAGATTGAAAACTCTGAATAAAGGTGGAGCAGATTGAAAATTGTTCCTATTAAGACCTAGTAAAGTCAGAGATTGCCGGGAGAAATATCAATAACCCTGAGGTTATTGCAGGTTATGCAGATGACACCACTCTTATGGCAGAAAGTGAAGAGGAACTCAAAGCCTCTTGATGAAAGTGAAAGGGGAGAGTGAAAAAGTTGGCTCAAAGCTCAACATTCAGAAAACGAAGATCATGGCATCTGGTCCCATCACTTCATGGCAAATAGATGGGGAAACAGTGGAAACAGTGTCAGACTTTATTTTTTTGGGCTCCAAAATCACTGCAGATGGTGACTGCAGCCATGAAATTAAAAGATGCTTACTCCATGGAAAAAAAGTAATGAGCAACCTAGATAGCATATTCAAAAGCAGAGACATTACTTTGCCAATAAAGGTCCATCTAGTCAAGGCTATGGTTTTTCCAGCGGTCATGTATGGATGTGAGACTTGCACTGTGAAGAAAGCTGAGCAGCAAAGAATTGATGCTTTTGAACTGTGGTGTTGGAGAAGACTCCTGAGAGTCCCCTGGACTGCAAGGAGATCCAACCAGTCCATTCTGAAGGAGATCAACCCTGGGATTTCTTTGGACTGATTTTGAAGCTGAAACTGCAGTACTTTGGCCACCTCATGCGAAGAGTTGACTCATTGGAAAAGACTCTGATGCTGGGAGGGATTGGGGGCAGGAGGAGAAGGGGATGACAGAGGATGAGATGGCTGGAAGGCATCACTGACTCGATGGATGTGAGTCTGGGTGAACTCCAGGAGTTCGTGATGGACAGGGAGGCCTGGTGTGCTGCGATTCATGGGGTCGCAAAGAGTCAGACATGACTGAGCGACTGAACTCAACTGAACTGAAAGTCAGAGATAATTTAGGTGCATCTGAAATATGTCACCAACATCAATTTAAAACATGATAAAAATTTCATTTTTCCACAATGAGTTTTTAGCTTATTCAATTAATTAAAGCAAGAAGAAAAAGACCATCTATTATAAAATGTGGGAGAATAAATTTAAATGAGAAGATGCTAATGCTTTCTGCCTAACAGAGATGCAAATTAAACCGCAATGAGGTACTAAGAAACAATATATCAAACAACTCTGAGCATTAGTATACGGAAAAATGTGAACACATACATTGCCCAAAGAGAAATGTAAATTCATATAACCACTCTGCAGATGATTAAGTAGCTTTCTAAATTACTTTCTACCAGCAACAGATCATCTGGATACATAGACAAGATATACTTGACAGAGAATAAGGGGTACTGGGCTTCATGGGAACTGTCTAAGATGGTAAGAAGTTGGCATCTATGAATGCTTACTTTCAAAGCACTTTTAAAAAGATTGTATTATCCTGAATCTAGAAGCTGGAATTTGCAACTGTGTGATAATGTACATGTTATAACTTTTGAGGTCCCCAAAACAAGGTGTAGTATTGAGAAGATAAAATTCCTTGAATAATCTATAGAATTAAAGAAAGGAATCTGGTGACCCTGGTCATACAGATCTAAAATTTATAGTAGAAGAAGGCACATTGACAAGACTATTTTTACTCTCTTTAAAGTACAGGTATATTAGTGCCACAGCATGCTAATGAAAACTATCTCAATACAAGGGAAAGATGGGGAAAAAATAAAGCATACTCCTTTTCTCTCCTGGGCGTCATTATAGAAACCCCCATGATTTGGATCTAAAAAGCTTTTATATAGGAGAAGCTCAAGTAATCAGCAAATAGAAAGATAAAATAGAGGGGAAGATTTGTGCTGGGGTTTAGGTATACTCTGTAGATGAAAAGTACACTAGATATATGAAAGGGAAGCAAGTAATGGTAACATTGAGTAACTGAAGTATATTAAACAATTTTGGATAATTATTTTTGGTAGAGACCAATGGTCTAAGAACCTCTATTAAAGAAAAGTTGACCAACACAATTACTTTGAAATCTCCTCATATATACATTTTGAGTTATAGTGAAAAAGAGTCCCAGGAAAAACTTGACTGACAGAGGGTTTCTGTACTTTTATTGGTCAACAAAAGTTGGCTGTTAAGTATTTATTTTCCAAACCCTGTTATGAACTCTTTAGCTTGTTGTGAAGCCCTGGTTTCAGAGTGAGATTATGAGATGGTAATACTAGGTACCAAAACCTATTGAAAGGAAGGAAAAAACCACATTTTCCTCCTCAAAAAGATTTTTAATGAACTTTAATAGATGCTTCTGGGCTGATCTGAGTACTCCCAATAGGATTTAATACCTAAGAAGATAATCTGTGTTGAAACTCACCCGGAAGAACTAGTGTAACTGGCAATGGGTGGCAGCCGAAGAAGAAGGTGCCTCTCTTTTCAGATGCAGCACCAGAAACAAACACTTTCATTAGAGCAATCATTTTTTTTTTTAGTTCAGGGGATCAGTGGTGTGATCTGTGGTGTTCCTATCCAGTGAGGAATAGTTATGTTGCCTTTGCCAGCTTCATTCTATTGTGAAATTCAGTTGCCTTTTTATTCCAACTGAGTCCTCTGGGCCAGACTTTCTGGCGCCTGAGGAAATTCTTTGAGATAACCAATTTCTATCTCTCTTTGCAACTTTAATGAAGCGTACTTTTCCTACAAAAACTGTACATATTTAAAATGAACAACTTTATGGTCTTTGGTATACATATATGTTTATGAAATCATCACCAGATTGTTCCATCATCAAAAACATCCATCTTAGTAAGTAAAATATCCATCACCCTCAAAAGTTTCCTCATTCCTCATCTGTCCCTCTAACCTTACCTCTCAAGTCCTGAGGAAAACACTAGTCTGCTCAGAGACTCCTAAGAAGAGTGGTCCCTACGGATTAAGGTGAAGCTGCAAGATCTAGTTCAAAGGTCATGCCATATCACTTGTGTCATATCCTATTTGTCAAGGAAGTCACTGATGCCAACTCAGATTCAGAGGAGGGTAATTAGATTCTACCTCTCAATGGAAGAAGCCGCAAAAAAATTCTTAGCCACCTTTAAATTACTGCAACAGTACTGAAAACCACTACAATAGCCTAACCTATTTTAGTGTTAGAGTTACCAAAGTACAAAGTTTTGATGTGACATCAACTTTGAGTAAACATAATTAACTCTAAAATCCCAAATGGGATGCTCAGGACTGAAAACTTTGAGTCAAAACCTTTGTTAGATACCTGCCACGTTGTTTGGGCCTCTCAATAAAAATAATTACCTTTCACTGTCTTCTTAAAACTTCCAAGGAGAAAGTCTTCCAGTTTTTATCCACTTCTTATGCAGGCTAGAAAAAGGAAAAACATAATCTTCAAGGTGCATGGGAAACATTCACTGACCCCGTTTTTAAAAGGGATGTGATCATTGCAGATCCTCTGCGTTATGTGGATTCTGCCATCTTTCAGTCTCAGAATTTCATGTTGCAAACCTGTTTAGGATATTACCAAGAAAGAAGAACTACACTTCAAAACATCCTGAAAAGATTTAGAGCATTAGAGAAAGTGTGGTCACGGATTGACTTTTCAGGAAGCAGATATTCATGAAAAAGTTCTCGATATCTATTGAACAACAAGTGCCTGCAGTTAACTCTACTGTACTGTATGCTTAAGCATGGTTAAGGGAGTAAAACTGATGTCATGTGCTTTTCATCACAGTTTAAAAAAACAGGAGGCAAATTCCAAGATGATTTTGGAGTCTAAGACATACATTAAGGATCAGAACCTAAGAAAAAAGGGGGAGGGAGCAGAATTGGACAGAAGAAAACAGTTGAATTGTTCTGCAAGCCCTACATAGACTTAGCCCAGAGAACAAGCCTCAGGGCAAATAATGTCACCCCACCTGAAGCTGAGATGACCCACCTTTGCACTCTCACCGAGCCACAGAATGCAGGCTGACCCAGGAAGGCCATGATCTTGCTCAAAGCGGCTCCCTGCCCCCAGACAGGAAAGTTCTTCCATGAAGTGGGGATTGGGTTATGGAACCCCATGTCTACACCAACACTGGACACACGAAATTCAAACAACAAAGGGAGCCGTTTCTAAAGTAGCGTTTCTATTTTTAAGGATGTTGTCTGTGATCCCTGAAGGAAAAATACAGGATGCATAATTCAGTGAAAATTCCAGCACACTGTAAATAGAATTCAAGAGTATTTAACACTAATTTTAGCTTGAAAAATGTGTGTTCCTCAGTTCCACACACACACACACACACACGCACAAATTATCTTTTAACATGACTGAAAGGTCAAAAATAGATCATAGGGGAATAAGTACCAGGCATGTCATTATTTATGCTTTGTAATTTCTATACTGTTGAGTTTGTTCGTAATATTATCAGTTCTTTGGTTTTCTTCCAGGATTATTGCCTTTTTATGTTATTTTGTCCATTTAGAAATACAGAGTCTCTAATCCAAAATATGCTAGTAACATACAATTTGAAGCTTTAAAATGTTCCTAAACGGTGATACATTGATTTACTTCATGTCATTTTTCACTTGCACATAGAACAGCTTTTTTCATATCTTCAACCAGAATATTTTGAGGCTTCTTAAGACCTCACTTGCTCTCTGCAGGGACTTAGATAAATTATTTATTTCTTCTAAACCTTGGCTGCCTCATCTGTAAAGTGGTGATATGATGGCATTGACTTCATAGGATTCTTGTGAGCATAAAATGATTTACTATATTAATATATAGATGTTTATGGCAGTGGCTGGGACATAGAAACAAGTCAACTTAGTATAACACTGACAATCATGCTTTCACTAGTAAACATTAGCCATTACCATATGGAACCCCTTTGCAAAATATATTTGTTGAAAGGTAACAATTTAGTAATTGAAATAAAATTTCTGACCCCAGGTTTCAGCCTCCAGGACTTTTCTAAATCTGTCACAAGGTGGCCCCAAATCCATATCTCTTCAAGGCTCTGTATTCATGGAAAATGATTCAAACAGTACGAATTTACTACAGCAAACGTTTATGGTAATAATAACAATTGAAAGTGTAGGTGGTCTCCTTAATAATCAACTGCCCCCTGGTTGGAACAAGATAGAAAAACAAGCCTCATATGTTTGAAATGGTCAAGAAGGCTGTTAAATGTGTCTATATATTTTTCTTCAAGGCTAGTCTCAATAAAAGTGGTTAATGAATTATACTTGACATTGAACACTTCAAATAGTGTATGGCCTAGCCTGCCTGGATGAGAAAAATCTCTAATCTTTACTTTTTTCCTCTTTTATAAGTTGGTTAGTTAGCAATTATTTATTTTTTGGTTTTTACCAAAAATACTTGCAAAGCAGTTTCAGAACCCTTTCCTCTTTATTTTCTTCTACCTGAAACACAGAGAAAAGCTATAAATTATAAATCATGTAAGATCCTGTCAGGAAAGCCACAGATTAAAGGTTTTATAAGATCATGACTAATTCATTATTTCTACCTCTTATTTCCTTAAGGTCTTAAGATGGAGCCTCAAAGACTTCCTTCAAGACAGTGAAAAATGCTTTCCAGGCTAGATAATGTAATTCTAGGAGAAATGCTTGGCAATTGATTGCAACTGGTAGATATTTGAATAAAACATAAAATAATTGATACAGTGACCATTTAAGAACTACCTTGGGCTTCCATGGTGGCTCAGACAGTAAAGCATTTGCCTGCAATGAGGGAGACCTAGGTTTGATCCCTGGAGAAGGAAATGGCAACCCACGCCAGTACTCTTGCCTGGAAAATTCCGTGGATGGCGGAGCCTGGTAGGTTACAGACCATGGGATCACAAAGAGTCGGACATGACTAAGCAACTTCACTGATTCACTGGTTATTGTGGTATAGAGGTTAAAAATATCCATCACCCTCAAAAGTTATAGATAAGAATCAGAACTTTGGTATTCTAATTTAATTCAATAGTGGCATAGCTTGAATAAGTCACTTCAAGATAATCAAACTTTCTTCATGGAGGTTTTTATGAGATTTGAAGTAGGTCACATGTGCTTGTAAAGTGCTGAACATTTTGCCTGGAATATGAAAGAAAAAGTGAAAATGTTTAGTCAATCAGTCATGTCCAACTCTTTGTGACCCCATGAACTGTGGCCCACCTGGCTCCTCTGTCCATGGAATTCTCCAGGCAAGAATACTGGAGTCGGTTGCCGTTTCCTTCTCCAGGGGATCTTCCTGACCCAGGGATTGAAGCTGGGTCTCCTGCACTGCAGGCAGATTTTCTACTGTCTGAGCCACCAGGGAAGCCCTGCCTGGAACATGGTAAGGACCTAATAGTACTTCTGGTTACCATCTTCACTCGTGATACCATGGGATAATGGAAAGAATTAATTTAATCTTCAGTGGAAAGATCCAAACACATCTCAACTGATTCTGAATTCAGCTTCAAAACCCAGCTCTAAATGGTGCACCATCTTCCATGTCCGTTGGTTTGCTTTTGCAGAGCAAGAAGGGGTCAGCAGTGTAGATAGCCCAGCATTGCTAGGGAGTGTGCAGCCCAGAATTTAGCAAGGTGGTCTGAGTATACACTTCAGATAAAAATATAGAAAACCATATTTTCCTGAGTGAGCTTATAGACTTTTCAGAATAACTGAGAAAGATTTGATGTGCATGCTCTCCTACATATTTGATTTTTGGCTCAGGAAAATAAGCAGAAATAAGATGAAACTGTTGAACTTATTAATCTACAGAAGTTTTTTTCCTTTATCCTGCAAGAAAGTAATTTAGACAGTCTAGTTGTAGTGTAGGTAAATAACAATTAGTAATTAAATGTGACTCACCATATGTCCAGGATTTCCAACTAAATGTTTTATGTGAGTTGTTAAAATTGTATTCTTAATTGCTTTATGGCTAGGGCTTGCAGGCAGTCATCAAGACAAAGACATTAAACAGCATTTGCAATACTAGACGGAGGACACATGTTTCATATTCTCTCTACACTTTAGAGAAAGCTGTTCAGTTAAGACATGGTCACTTTCATCAAAAATGTACTTGTACACCTAAAGCATTTCAAGATGAACTCAAATGCAATATTCATACATAAAATCTTTTGAAACTTACCAAAACTAAAGTGCACTTTCAAAGACCAATTTTAAAATTGGAACAAAGATTAGCATAAATGGTTATATATGTTGCACACATATACCAGGCATTCTGTTGTATATTTCATCTAACTGAAATGATAATTTTATAAGTATTATCCCGATTTAACATATGAAGTAACCAAGAGCTTGATACACTAGATTAGTAGTTTCCAAAATGTTGACTATATGCTATTTTATTATGCAACAATTGATAAATAAAAATAAATCTTTACAAGATGAAAAATATAAAACATTATGAAAAGCATAACAAAAACACTCATGAATACACACTGTGAGCAGCAAAACTAGAACCTCATCACTACTATTAAATCTATGTGCTTCTTCACTGATCTGTGTCCCTCTGTTTCCCAAGAAAGTCAATTATAATTCTAAACTTTGATTCATTCTTACAGCTAGAAGTGTAACTATTTTCTGAAACTAGTCTAGGCATTAATTTATTTATAGATTCTTTTGGTTTGCATAAAACTGCAGCAATGTTCAGGCAGTTATAAGTTTATTGTAAACATGGTAAACATAATTTTCAGATTTTGTACTTTTTACTTTGGATTCATCTATTGGTTTTATGGTTTCAATTTAGTACTTAAACATGCTTTCTGGACAATCACTTACTTTACAATGATTTGATCAGAAAACTCAATTTACCATTGTCCTTTAAAATAGCTTTCTTAAAATTGTTCAAAATTTGAGGCTGAACAAGAGGAGCATCAAATGCACATTTTCATAATTTCTTTTACTTGTTTATTATGTTGTCAAAGGGAATGTTGAGAATGAGGTAAATCAAAATAATTATTTTCTGTTGTTTATGTGCCAGAACCATCAGATTACAGAAATAGCTCAGCTTTTACTTTGGTTACTCTCAGTAGACCTTCTATTTGCCAGGCATTGGCTACAGGCCTTATGCATAATATAGCATTTAATATTTCTGCCTGAATTGTTAATAATATTGATAAGATGGGCCTTCTTTCCTTCCTCTGATCAAATATTTATTAAGAATCTTCCAAGTGGTGAAAGCTATCCTGAAATCTGGAGATTCAAATATGCAAGGATATGATCCAGGATATAAGAGACTACACAATACTAAGAGGATATGAGTATGTTTATTTTTAAATTCATTTAATAAATCATTTACAAAAACCAATGGAATCTGGAATATAATGGAGTCCTAAAGAAATGTACGCAGGCACTATGGGTGTCTGGAATTGTGGATTGTGACCCTTGGTGATAGGCAGCTGCTGCTCTGAGCAAGTGTCAGCAAAAGGGAGGATGGTGGACACTTCCTCTGTCCCATGTCATCACCAGCAATGCTCACACTGAAGAATATAAGCTACTCCATTTTGTTAACAGAAAAACTCTATTTTGTAAGGTTCCGGGAAAAGAGCCTTTGGATATCCAAGAGCCTTTGGAAATCCCCTGACCTCACCCCACCACCAACGAGTCAATCGGACCCCAGACCAGAATCTCCTGACTTAACGTTCAGGAACTCGTGGTCTACCTAGGTAATAGGGACCAATCAAGAACCAACACACAACCCTGCGAAAGAAAGTGACCAATCAGACGTCCCCCTACCTAGAAATTCTTTTTTTTTTCCATGAACACTCCCTATATAAGCAATGTAATCCAAAACCCGGGGCTCCTCCCTATAGCCTCTGTGTCCGTATCGGTGGGAGCCCCAGCTCGAGCTTGGTAATAAAAACTCTCTTGCTTTTGCATCAGATATCTGCTCCCTGGTGGTCATTGGGAGATTTCGCGACTTGGGCCTAACAACACACTGAATTATAAGGGGGTAGCTGCAGAGCACTTTAACGAAGGCTTGAGAGCAACCAAAGGGAACGTATGAGATAAGCCTGAAATAGCCTCTCAAACTAGATAGTAAGGAGATGTTCGGAAACTGAGAGGGATATGTCACAAGAATCCTTTCTTCATGTACTGTATGATAATTATAAAGGATCATATTTTAGGATTTGAATCCTAATATTTTTAATATACTGGTAATTAAATATGGAGGGGGTATGTGTTCAAACATTCATGAGTGTGTTTGAGTATGTAGTAATAAAGAGAGTTTTTGTTTTTTACAGCTTTTTAAATTAACCTTTTTCTCTCTTTTTCTAGGCAGGGACCAGACTCTATTGGGAAAACTGGGATGAGCTGATGGGAGGAATTTTGTCATCTTTGTGCTAACCTAGACATATCATTGTGAGTTCATCAGGGAAAATTGCAAAGTCATGATTGTTAAGCAGTTTTTCTTTTTGGTACCATCCCACCTTCATGCCCAAGCTTCTTTGCTTCTCCCTTGTTCTTGCTTCTTGGCACCTACAGCTTTATCAATGCTCTCTGGCAAACCAGAGCCTGCTCTCCAGAGCCTCCTGTCTCTCCTTCCAAATAAAAATTACCTCGACTCCTCCTCCATATCCACCCCTACTTCCGTGTTGCAGATAAAATAGTCATTGATCTGATTATAGAGCTTGATGATAAGATAAATGAATGGGCCATAGCTTTTATCAATGAACATTAAAGAGAATTTGCAGAACTATAAGCCATCTCTATTACAAAAATGTGCTCAATCATTAAGTCATGTCTGACTCTTGTGACCCCATGGGCTGTAGCCCACCAGGTTCCTCTGTCCATGGGATTCTCCAGGCAAAAATACTGGAGTGGGTTGCCATTTCCTCCTCTAGGGGATCTCCCTACCCACTCCTTCCCCAGCCACCAGGGATGGAACCCATGTCTCCCTCCACTCCACACATACACTCCCATGCTGAAAGTAAAATGAAAGAAAGGAGCTTTCCCATCACATACAATTCCTTGCTTCCACTCATCTCCCTTCTCGGACATATATTTTCATGCACAGAGTTTTAACGTGGGAGAGGTTTGTGTGTGTGTTCTAACAAAGTACTCTTAAATGCCAAGTTCCATTTCCCAGAAGTGTCCTGTAGATTGATGCATTGTTTTATGCAAAAGAATGAAACCTTGCTATTAGAAGGGAATATGATATTGACTTGGCCAGAATGAGGTTTAGAAAATGATGTAAATAACTAATATGTTATTCAGTATTTTAAATGTTTTTGTTTCTCTCAGTTATAAATAATTTAATCACCCTGCATCAGAATTCAACGATTAAACAGAAGGATGAAACATCAGTCTTACTTCTTTTGTAGGCAAAGCATATTTCCAACCACATCAAAATAAAACAACTCACAGGAATACTTTTGATTTTAAACACAGGACGGTGCAGTGGAATTAGCTTAATTCTAATTTAAGCTTCTAAAAGGCTCCTAGAGCTAACTCTATCACGCTTAGTCTGGCATACAGTTGGGTGGCTCCATTACCGATGGAAAAACTGCCCAGAGAGGGTAGAAGGTTACTCAACATGGTAAGTAGAATCATAAAAAGGAACCA
Organism: Ovis canadensis; assembly: GCF_042477335.2. NCBI lineage: Eukaryota > Metazoa > Chordata > Mammalia > Artiodactyla > Bovidae > Ovis > Ovis canadensis. The sequence continues at coordinate 105,623,187 of NC_091250.1, read as the reverse complement.
AGGGTCTCTGACTCACAGTCTAGTGTTTTCTAAAGGCAGACCACACTTAGATCTTTAGATTCATTGCCAACAAACACAACTAGCCGTAGGATCTGAGATCAGGCCACTTGGGAAAAGTATACAAGAGTTGTAATTTCTTGAGCAAGCATAAAGCATATCCCAGAAATACAGTGACTCATTTTGTTTGGCTTCCCAGGTGGCTCAGTGGTAAACAATCTGCCTACCAGTGCAAGAGATGCGGGAGAATCAGCAATGCAGGAGATACAGGAGACGTGGGTTTGATCCCTGGATCAAGAAGATCCCCTGGAGTAAGAAATGACAACCCACTCCTGTATTTTTGCCTGGGAAATCCCATGGACAGAGGGGACTGGTGGGCTACAGTCTATGGGTCACAAAAGAGTCAGACACTGTTGAGTGACTGAGCACGCACACACACAGATCTGTTCATTGCAACCTAACTCTAAGGGGAGGTGAGGGGCAGAGCATCAGGGGTTGCATTATCACCATCCTGCAACCAGACTAGGATGCAGGATGTTGATGGTTGTCTCCAAAAAGAGAAAACAACATAAGACCAAAGGAATGCAAACCAAGGAACTTTAATGTGGACAACTGGGCTATGGAAAGATAAACAGCTTTACAATCTATGGAACTCCCAGAGTGTTTCTTTTCTTTATGTGTTTTTTAAACCTTTTTATTTAATATTGGAATATAGTCAATTTGCAAAGCTGTGATAGTTTCAAGTGCACAGAAGAGCAGCTGAACTGTACATGTATTCATTCTACTCCAAACTCTCTTCCCATCCAGCCTGCCACATAATACTGGGCAGAGTTCCACGTGCTATACAGTAGGTCCTTGTTGGCTATCCATTGTAAGCATAACAGTGTACATGTGGATGAAAGAGATGTATTTTTGTAGACAAAATAATTTTAAAATTTTTTTCTCTCTCTCTTTTTAAAAGAATTGCCATAGTTTTTGCTTTCCTAAGATCAGAATCTAAACAAGGCTTTGGGTCCTGGTAGTTCATCTGTGAAGAGATGCAGGACACCAGAGAAAAGAAACAGAGAAACGGAACAGGGAAGTGTGTAAAGTCAGTCTGAGCAAGCATCCCTCATTGAGTTGCTGCTGTGGACAACAGGGTCTCCATTTTGGAGTTTCCAGGAAGCAGACAATGTTGGGGGATTGAGAATATTCTCCTTTAAAAGTCTGGAGTCTGGAGTAGATAACCATCAGTTCTCCTCATCCAGCCAGTGGTTGAGGATGGCTCCCAGGGGCACAGGTGCATTATCCTGTCTTCCTCTCCCCACCCCCCCCAGCTCCGGGCCACCTGTTCTTGCACACTAGTCAGGCACACTCCTACTACCTTAGTGAAAGTGGAATGAAGAGAGATGCCAGCTTTTGATGTGGAAGTTCCCAGTGCAAGGTGCTGCTGAGATTATTGTCTGGCGCTCTTCCCCACTGTAGTGACCGAAATCAGAGGAACACTGAGGGGTTTGTGACATAGAAAACAATAAAGGTATACGCCTTCCAGCTTTCAACCTAAGATGTTTTTTTCCATTGGAAGGTAGCTGGAATAATAGGGGTGTAAATAAGATCAGGAGAATGGAACAGAGACTGACTCGATCTCAAAGAAGCATCTAGCAATTTGAACTAAATTATTTTTGAGTGGCTAGTTTCTGCTATTTTGAGTTGCTATACTCTGTTTTATCAGAATATCAGCAAATTTTTACTATAAGTTCCAGCTCATTATCCTAATTCTCTCTGAACATTTTTTACTTTGAAACCTTCTACTGCCAATAGTCAGATCCAAAGCATTGACTATTAAAGTACCTCTATAGGTCATCAATGTCATGAACCTCATTCCATAGTTCATCAGGCACCCTAGCCATCAGATCTATCCCTTAAATCAATGTCTCACTTCCACTGTATAATCATAAGGGATTTGATTTAGGTCATACCTGAATGGTCTAGCGGTTTTCCCTACTTTCTTCAATTTAAGCCTGAATTTGGCAATGAGGAAGGAGTTCATGATCTAAGCCACAGTCAGCTCCTGGTCTTGGTTTTGTTGACTGTATACAGCTTCTCCATCTTTGGCTGCAAAGAATATAATCAATCTGATTTTGATGTTGACCATCTGGTGATGTCCCTGTGTAGTGTCTTCTCTTACGTTGTTGGAAGAGGGTGTTTGCTATGACCAGTGCATTTTCTTGGCAAAACCTATTAGTCTTTGCCCTGCTTCATTCCGCATTCCAAGGCCAAATTTGCCTGTTACCCCAGGTGTTTCTTGACTTCCTACTTTTGCATTCCAGTCCCCTAGAATGAAAAGGACATCTTTTTTGGGTGTTAGTTCTAAAAGGTCTTGTAGGTCTTCATAGAACCGTTCAAATTCAGCTTCTTCAGCGTTACTAGTTGGGGCATAGACTTGAATTACCGTGATATTGAATGGTTCGCCTTGGAGACGGACAGAGATCATTCTGTCGTTTTTGAGATTGCATCCAAGTACTGCATTTCAGACTCTTGTTGCCCATGATGGCTATTCCATTTCTTCTGAGGGATTCCTGCCTGTGGTAGTAGATATAATGGTTATCTGAGTTAAATTCACCCATTCCAGTCCATTTTAGTTTGCTGATTCTTAGAATGTTGACATTCACCCTTGCCATCTCTTGTTTGACCACTTCCAATTTGCCTTGATTCATTGACCTGACATTCCAGGTTCCTATGCAATATTGCTCTTTACAGCATCTGACCTTGCTTCTATCACCAGTCACATCCACAATTGGGTATTGGTTTTGCTTCTCTCCATCCCTTCATTCTTTCTAGAGCTATTTCTCCACTGACCTCCAGTAGCCTATTGGGTACCTACTGACCTGGGGAGTTCCTCTTTCAGTATCCTATCATTTTGCCTTTTCATACTGTTCCTGGAGTTCTCAAGGGAAGAACACTTTGAAGTGGCTTGTCATTCCCTTCTCCAGTGGACCACATTCTGTCAGACCTCTCCATCATGACCCACCCATCTTGGGTTACCCCATGGGCATGGCTTGGTTTCACTGAGTTAGACAAGGCTGTGGTCCTAGTGTGATTAGATTGACTAGTTTTCTGTGAATATGGTTTCAGTGAGTCTGCCCTCTGATGCCCTCTTGCAACACCTACCATCTTACTTGGGTTTCTCTTACCTTGGGCATGGGGTATCTCTTCACAGCTACTCTAGCAAAGCGCAGCTGCTGCTCCTTACCTTGGATGAGGGGTGTCTCCTCACTGCCGCCCTTCCTGATCTTCAACGTGTGATGGCTCCTCTAGGCCCTCCTGCACCCAGGCAGCCACCGCTCCTTAGACGTGGGGTGGATCCTCCCAGCCGCCATCCCTGACCTCGGATGGGGGTAGCTCCTCTGGGACGTTCCTGCGCCATCGCAGCCTGGCACTCTCGGCTTCTGCCCCTGACCTCGGACATGGGGTAACTCCTCTCGGCCGTGCTTAGTGTGCCTGCCGGTTGCAGTCGCCTGAGCTTAGAATAGCACGAAGAGATAAGAAAGACTTCTTTAGTGATCAATGCAAAGAAATAGAAGAAAACAACAGAATGGGAAAGACTAAAGGTCTTGTCAAGAAAATTAGAGATACCAAGGGAATATTTCATGCAAAGATGGGCCCAATAAAGGACAGAAAAGGCATGGACCTAACAGAAGCAGAAGATATTAAGAACAGGTGGCAAGAATACACAGAAGAACTGTACAAAAAAGATCTTCACGACCCGGATAATCACGATGGTGTGATCACTCATCTAGAGCCAGACATCCTGGAATGTGAAGTCAAGTGAGCCTTAGAAAGCATCACTACGAACAAAGCTAGTAGAGGTGGTGGAATTCCAGTTGAGCTGTTTCAAATCCTGAAAGATGATGCTGTGAAAGTGCTGCATTCAATATGCCAGCAAATTTGAAAAACTCAGCAGTGGCCACAGGACTGGAAAAGGTCAGTTTTCATTCCAATCCCAAAGAAAGGCAATGCCAAAGAATGCCCAAACTACCGCACAATTGCACTCATCTCACATACTAGTAAAGTAATGCTCAAAATTCTCCAAGCCAGGCTTCAGCAATACGTGAACCGTAAACTCCCTGATGTTCAAGCTGGTTTTAGGAAAGGCAGAGGAACCAGAGATCAAATTGCCAACATCTGCTGGATCATGGAAAAAGCAAGAGAATTCCAGAAAAACATCTATTTCTGCTTTATTGACTTAAAGGCTTTATATGCCAAAGCCTTTGACTGTGTGGATCATAATAAACTGTGGAAAATCCTGAAAGAGATGGGAATACCAGACCACCTTACCTGCCTCTTGAGAAATCTGTATGCAGGTCAGGAAGCAACAGTTAGAACTGGACATGGAACAACAGACTGGTTCCAAATAGGAAAAGGAGTATGTCAAGGCTGTATATAGTCACCCTGCTTATTTAACTTCTTTGCAGAGTACATCATGAGAAACGCTGGACTGGAAGAAACACAAGCTGGAATCAAGATTGCCGGGAGAAATATCAATAACCTCAGATATGCAGAAGACACCACCCTTATGGCAGAAAATGAAGAGAAACTAAAAATCCTCTTGATGAAAGTGAAAGAGGAGAGTGAAAAAGTTGGCTTAAAGCTCAACATTCAGAAAACGAACATCATGGCATCTGGTCCCATCACTTCATGGGAAATAGATGGGAAAACAGTGGAAACAGTGTCAGACTTTATTTGGGGGGGCCCCAAAATCACTGCAGATGGTGATTGCATCCATAAAATTAAAAGATGCTTACTCCATGGAAAAAAAGTCATGACCAACCTAGATAACATATTCAAAAACAGAGACATTACTTTGCCAACAAAGGTCTGTCTAGTCAAGGCTATGGTTTTTCCAGCAGTCATGTATGGATGTGAGACTTGCACTGTGAAGAAGGCTGAGCACTGAAGAATTGATGGTTTTGAAGTGTGGTGTTGGAGAAGACTCTTGAGAGTCCCTTGGACTGCAAGGAGATCCAACCAGTCCATTCTGAAGGAGATCAACCCTGGGATTTCTTTGGACTGATTTTGAAGCTGAAACTGCAGTACTTTGGCCACCTCATGCGAAGAGTTGACTTATTGGAAAAGACTCTGATGCTGGGAGGGATTGGGGGCAGGAGAAGAAGGGGACGACAGAGGATGAGATGGCTGGATGGCATCACTGACTCAATGGACGTGAGTTTGAGTGAACTCTGGGAGTTGGTGATGGGCAGGGAGGCCTGGAGTGCTGCAATTCATGGGGTCACAAAGAGTCGGACACGACTGAGTGACTGAACTGAACTGATAGGTCATCAGCACTTCCCTGATAGCTCAGTTGGTAAAGAATCCACTTGCAATGCAGGAAACCCCAGTTTGATTCCTGGGTCAGGAAGATATGCTGGAGAAGGGATAGTATTCTTGGCTTTCCCTTATGGCTCAGCTGGTAAAGAATTCACCTGCAATGTGGGAGACCTGGGTTCTATCCCTGGGTTGGGAAGATCCCCTGGAGAAGGGAAAGGCTACCTACTCCAGTATTCTGCCTGGAGAATTCCATGGACTCTATAGTCCATGGGGTTACAAAGCACTGGACAGGACTGAAAGATTTTCACTTACTGACTTTATAGGTCATCATGGTTGCCCAAAAGAAAGAACTTCCAGGTGATTCTGCACATTTCATCATCAAATTCAAAACAGGGGCAACTCCTAGAGTTGCATTCAAGGAGCATCTACAGGGACTTCAACTGTGGTATAAATTTTATTTCCTAAAGCGGAACAACTATTTACTAGATAATTTTTACACCATTCTTAACTTCTAAAATATTTTATAATAGTTTTTAAGCTACTCAATTGAAAAGAAAGAAAGGATTATATGCTTCTTTATGATTATTTACCTGTCAAGACTGAGAATGTCTTATTAACTCTACAGACACCTATAAATGGTAATCAGTAGAACAATAGAATAGATCATGCAGAGATTTCATGCAAGTTCTTTTGTTCACTTACTTAACAGGAAAGAATAATTACATGATTGAGAAGCAGTGAAGAATATTCTTCCAAAAGAAGTTTTTGCAGAATCTATGTCCTCTCTTTAAACTTCTGCCTGGCTGAGACTCTACACCATACTTTTCTTCACCATTAGATGTACACATCTCTCCTTCCAGAGAAGGTCATCAACCTACCTTTGGCTTTGCCTTGATATTTTCCTTTTTCCTTCTTATTTACTAATCAGTTCAATTCAGTTGCTCAGTCATGTCTGACACTTTGTGACCCCACGGACTGCAGCACAACAGGCTTCCCTGTCTATCACTGTTTACTAATAGTCGAACCTTTTCTTTCTTTTTAATATATTTTAAAATTTATTTTAATTTTGGCTGTGCTGGGTCTTTAGTGGTGTGTGGGCTTTGCTCCAGTAGCAGTGAGCAGGGGTTCCTCTTGGTTGCAGTGCTCTTCAATGGAGTGGCTCCTCTTGTTTCAGAGCACCGGCTGTAGGTGCGTGGGCTTCTAGTCGTGGCACACGGACCCAATTGCTCTGCAGCATGTGAAATCCTCCCAGACCAGAGATTGAACCTGTGTCCCCTGCATTGGCAGGTGGGTTCTTATCCACTGTACCACCAGGGCATTCTGAACTTGTATTTTTAGATTGCCAGGAGAGGCATGCTTATATTCAATTTGATATTGTCTTTGTTAATATACTCATAACCTTACCAGTCAGTTTTACTTGCCTCCAGTTATGTCCTATAAATCATAATGTTTTGCTGACATGTTCAGCACTGGCTAATTTCTGAGCATTCACTAATTCACTAATCTCTGAGAATTTACTTTAGAAGGTGGGACTGATGCTCTAGAATTTGCAATACTACTGCCTGCTTAGCTTGTTTTGAAATTTTCAGGAGGGTGATACATTAATTTTGAAGCATTCTAACATGACATAGATATTTTATATCATAGATATAAATAAATATCATAGATATTTTATATCATCTCACTCACTGCATCCTCAATTTCTATTATAGTGTTGGAATCAATATTTGACTAACATTTATTTCAAAGTTATGTGAGACTCTTGAAACACCTCTGCAGGAAGAAAGAGATAAAAACACTAACAGGGCCTGCAAATAGCAATCAATATTGCTCTTTTTAAAAAATTGCATGCTTATTTCTAAGGAGATGGCAACCATTAGTATAGGCAGTTGCATCTTTAAATAAGTATCATCGTGTATTACTGGTGAGTAAAATTTTAAAGGAAATTATGGGCTTTTCAGACTTCTCCATGTCCCTATTGGAATATAAAAACACATTCCTGGATAACCATAGGATTTCCATAAGCCGATGAAAAGGTTACTCAGTAGGTGAAATACTCTAGACTACAAACCACTTACATATGACTGCCTTAAAATTATGTAAATGTCCTATTTTAAAAGCACTCATATCATCAAGAAAATAAACTTATTGTGCAAAAGTCATTTAATCCCTGACTCTTCCCTGAAATGTCTGCAGGCAATTCATTGAATTCAATTTCATGAAATACTGTTCTGAAGGAGATTTGTAGATTTCAAACAGATTTATTATAATGACTGTAAACATTCTTTTGGGTTCATTTTCTTTGATGTTCTCATGCAGAAATGAATCATATGTCAATATAAGGACTTTTTCCTAGTGTGCATTCTATTGATTGCTTGCATTCTCTGATGAGCAAATCCCAGTGTATCTGACTCCAGCTATGTTTGTGGCCACTTAACCAGACTCTGTAGATTGCAGCCTGGTCCCTGGTTATTTCTATGGTCTAAAGACTGGTCCAAATTTTTACACACTTGGTTCCATTAATTATGTGGACACAGGCCTTGAGCAAAGAGTATCACCAGATGAAATGAATGGACTATATTGTGGTTAACTTGATGGGCCCAGCAGAAGGTGATGAAAACACTGAATTGGCAACAGCTCTCCAAAAGCAGCGATATACAGCACTCCACCCTGAATAACATCTCTATTGAGCTGTTACTCAATACAAACTGATGAATGATCTTGACAATTACCATAAAACTCTGATCTTTAAATGTGCAAATATGTATTGTGAATGACAAAGATGCAATTAGTCCATTCCTTTGAGAAAGTGAAAGTTGTTCAGTCACATCTGACTCTTTGCAACTGTATAGTCCATGGAATGCTCCAAGCCAGAATACTGGAGTGGGTAGCCTTTCCTTTCTCCAGGGGTTCTTCCCAACGTAGGGATGGAACCCAGGTCTCCCGCATTGCAGGCGGATTCTTTACCAGCTGAGCCAGGAGTGAAGCCCAAGAATACTGGAGTGGGTAGCCTTTCCCTTCTCTAGCATATCTTCCTGACCCAGGAATGGAACCAAGGTCTCCTGCATTGCAGGAGGATTCTTTACCAACTGAGCTATCAGGGAAGCCCACTCATTCCTTTGGAGCTCCTAAAATATTAAATGAAATTAATTTCTGTGCTGAACACAGTACTTAGTGCTTAGTTCCCAACCTCAGAGACAAATAGCTTAACCTTAGAATACTATATAAACCAGGAAAAAACTGGGAATACAAAGATCTAGTTTGTGTCATTGATGAGTTCATAACCTAGAGCAAGAGAGATACTTTATAATATAAATATTAATAGAGTTGCAAGGAGCTTCAAAGTGCATTTCATGCTATCTAAAAACAGAGAAAAGTTAATATTATATAAATTAATATTGGGTAAATTGATAATATTATCCAACTCTAAGGGCTGTTATGAGGACTAACTGCAGAGGACTGTTATAGGAAGAGTGTTCAAAATAATTCTTGGTACATGTTATATGTTACCAATTATTTGCACTTGTTATCATTATGGAAATTCCACACTTCCTTGTGTTTAGTTCCTGTATGGTAGCAGCTATCATTCAATGGATGCCTACTACATATGATACATCTTATTCCAAATAATAATTGTTAATCCTTTTAATAACTCTCTGAAATATCTGTTATAGATCCTGATTTATAAATGGAAAATTCAACATTCTGAAATTAAATAATTTTCCCAATTTTAGCTGCAGTAAATCTAGATTGAACATTCAGCCTATACTTTTCTACTAAACTACACAGTCCCATGGATAGAGATCACTAATGGAGAATTGGGATTAAACTGCTTAGTTCTCCAGCAGTTGTTCTCTGAGAGATTGGCTTTCTTTAAACATTGTTTATTTACTGTATTTGTTTTTGGCCATGCTGGGTCTTCGTTGCTGCCCACCAGCTTTCTCTAGTTGCACTGAGCAGGGGCAACACTATTGTGGAGCACTGGCTTCTCATTGCTGTGGTTATTCTCATTATGGAGCATGAGGAAGCTCTGGGTGTATGGGCTTCAGTAATTGCAGCATGCAGGCTCAGTAGTTGCAGCTTGTGGGATGAGTTACTCTGCAGCATGTGGGATCTTCCTGGACTAGGGATCAAAACCGTGTCCACTGCACTGGCAGGTGGATTCTTAACCGCTGAACTACAGGGAAGTCTGGGATTGTCTCTTTCAATCCACCTTTTGTTCCCTTTTGAAGCAAAGACAGACACTTGGGATAGTGAACTATTATAACTTATAGGGAACTGGCAAGTATATAAAAACTAAACTCAGTACATTTTTCTAACACTTCCTCTCTTTTTACAGGTGGCCTGTGAAGAAGATGGAGTCTGTAATCCTCCATGAGTGGGAAAAAAAGCATTTGAACATTAAACTTCCATATCCAATGGTTTGTAGGAAAATTTATATTTCTAGGTGTATCATGTCATGTTCATAAGACAGTATTAATAATCTCAATTCATCCCAAAGTACTGAGCAATCAGGAGAGAACTGGATAAACATGATCCATGAGGAATAGAGCTGAATGAAGCCATAGGGAAGAAACGTGCTTTGCTTAGGCAGGACTTGCACTGATGACCTGACCAGCCTACTCTTTGTCTGTTTCCATGCTATGTCCTTCTCAAAGTAAACTAAGTAGGCAAAATAAACTGATTAAACTGGGTTTTTGACAATACTCTACTGTCTTTTAGAATGGGCAGCTGTGTTTATTTTCAAGTTTTAAAACTTAGATATGTATGTGTGTGCATGTGCATTTTCCTTTTTTTAAAGGTAATAAATGGTTAAAATTTATTAAAATGGTAACTGTGGGTCAGGACTGTCTATTGCTTTACATTATTTCATTTAATCTTTGCAACAGTTCTATTGGTTAAGTATTATTATCCCATTTTCACAAATGAGGAAACTGAGGCCCCAAATAACAAGGCCTGGTAGTGTATATGAGATCATAGAGCTAGTAAAAATGATAAGCTAGACAGCCAAATGCAGACCTTGAGTTTTTAAGTATAATGTTAGACCACTTTTTATGTTCTTTAGAATATTTGAAAAATAATTGAAAATGTCACATAATTGCATTGCTAAGATATAGCTATGCCAAAGCCTTTGACTGTGTGGATCACAATACACTGTGGAAAGTTCTGAAAGAGGTGGGAATACCAGACCACCTGACCTGCCTCTTGAGAAATCTGTATGCAGGTCAGGAAGCAACTGTTAGAACTGGACATGGAATAGATAGGAAAAGACTGGTTCCAAATAGGAAAAGACTGGTTCCAAATAGGAAAAGACTGGTTCCAAATAGGAAAAGGAGTCCGTCAAGGCTGTATATTGTCACCCTGCTTATTTAACTTTTATTCAGGGTACATCATGAGAAACACTGGGCTGGAAGAAGCACAAGCTGGAATCAAGATTGCTGGGAGAAATATCAATAACCTCAGATATGCAGATGACACCACCCTTACGGCAGAAAGTGAAGAAGAACTAAAGAGCCTCTTGATGAAAGTGAAAGAGGAGAGTGAAAAAGTTGGCTTAAAGCTCAACATTTAGAAAACGAAGATCATGGCATCTGGTCCCATCACTTCATAGCAAATAGATGGGGAAACAGTGGAAACAGTGTCAGACTTTATTTTTTTGGGCTCCAAAATCACTGCAGATGGTGATTGCAGCAGTGATATTAAAAGATACTTACTCCTTGGAAGGAAAGTTATGACGAACCTAGACAGCATATTAAAAAGTAGAGAAGTTACTTTGCCAACAAAGGTCCATGTAGTCAAGGCTATGGTTTTTCCAGTAGCCATGTATGGATGTGAGAGTTGGACTATAAAGAAGGCTGAGCACCAAAGAATTGATGCTTTTGAACTGTGGTGTTGGAGAAGACTCTTGAGAGTCCCTTGGACTGCAGGGAGATCCAATCAGTCCATCCTAAAGGAAATCAGTCCTGGGTGTTTATTGGAAGGACTGATGCTGAAGCTGAAACTCCAGTACTTTGGCCACCTGATGTGAAGAGCCAACTCATTTGAAAAGACCCTGATGCTGGGAAAGACTGAGGGTAGGAGGAGAAGGGGATGACAGAGGACGAGATGGTTGGATGGCATCACCGACTCGATGGACATGGGTTTGGGTGGACTCTGGGAGTTGGTGATGGACAGGGAGGCCTGGCATGCTGTGGTTCATGGGATCGCAAAGAGTCTGACATGGCTGAGCGACTGAAATGAACTGAAGATATAGTCAGTCTGTATTTTGAAACTTTTGTGTACATAGCGAATACTTTCCCAATGCAAAGTTTTCACATTTTTCACTTAATGTATCATAATGCACAATTTAAGGTATTTTAAATTGTTTGAACACAATGACTTCTTCATTTACCATGAAGAAAATCATTTATTTAACAACTTTCATGTTTTTAACAATTTATGGTACATTCATTTTTATCATAAAAATCTTACATTTATATCTTTGTGTTTAAAGTTTATAATGCAGATATGTAAGATGAATTTTTAGAATATATTCTTGGAAGTCTAATTCCTATCCCAAAGACATGATTTTGTTTTAATGCTCCAGATTTTTTTTAATAAAAAATAATTTAAAACTTCCCATGAGACTTTTTGTTGACCCCTTATTTGCCCTTTTGCAATGGCTTTACCTCCCAAAGAATTTCTAATCATTTAGAGTTAGAAGACAAGTTCATTTCAAAATAAAGGCCACTGTTTACTTTAGCTGATATTAATTTAACAAGTTAGTGTTTGCAATTCTTGAAATGTATTTTCTCCCATCATTTTACTCATTAAATGCAGGCTTTGTTTTCTTGAGTACTTCTGGATCGAGTGCCACTTATCCCAGAAAGTCTGGCTTTCCAGTCTCTCTCTTCCAACCTTTCACATTCTGTCTGTCTCACAATATTACTCAACCATGACTTCTATCTCTTGGTTCAAGCTAGATCTACTGCTTTCTTAGCTTTTCTGGTGGCTGACTGCTTGCTTTCAGTGGGGACAGAGGTCTGGACATAGGCTTTGCATATGAGGATGTCTGCTTGTCCTCCCAAGTCCTCTGACTTCCCCTGGGGGTTGGGCTGTATGGTCAGACTTTTACGTGGAGTTGTTCTGTAACATATCATGTCTAGGCAGGTGGGAAAGGAAAAATCTTCCAACCCACAAAAAATCTCATAAGCATGACCAGAGTATAATTCAAAAGTCTGGAGATAGGTAGAACTATGATTATTCTCAATACCATAATTCAGCACTTAACAAATTCACCGTGAAGAGATAAGCTCCACTCAAACCCAGGTCTCCGCAATTGCAGGCAGATTCTTTACTGTCTAAGCCACCAGGGAAGCCCTTTCAATTGCACACTTAGTGCTAAATACACATTGCCAACAAAAGATAGAATAACACAAGTTAACTGGCAAATAAGTCTAAACCTTTTAATGAAAGGACTGGGAAGAGCTCAAAAAGTTGCAAAAATGATGGCCATGGGAGCTTGCAGAAGATCATTAGAGACCAAATGTACTGTCCATGACAGCTTCCTGTTTAGATATTAGTATCAGCCTTATAGAAATAGAGATCAGAAGGAGTAGAATCCTGTGAATCAAGCTCAGGACTAGGAGATGAGAATTAGAAAACCTGGGCTCTAATCCTAGCCTTGACAATTACTTTATATATTTGAACAAATTATTTAACTTTTGTTTCTCAATAGCAAGTGCTAACTATGAGAGAAATTACAATAACAAGTACTAACTATAAGAAAAATGACAAAGCAATCCTTTTAGGTAAAATTCATCTGAAGAAGATGTAGGAATAGAAGTCACTGTTCAGCTTTCAGTTCATATCATCTTTTAAATGTGTGTACATGTTTTAATGTCATTATTGACAAAGTCTTATGAAAAAATGGAAACGGTTGCCACATTCCAGTATTTAATAGTTTAAATCATTCTAAAATGTTGGCCAACTGGTGGAGGCATTAACAGAGATCAAAGCCTCATGAAGATATTAACTGAGCATCACATGTCTTCAATTATTCATTTCCCAAAAGAAGGAAAATACAGACTCATTTTGTTAAACATATGTTGACAGATTCTTGGAACCACAGAAAAGGGAATAGACAATCTTTTTCAAAACCTTTTTAGACATTTATCTCTAATTCTTGGTGAAAATTCTTAGCAAAAAATGTATCCTGGCTGAGGCATGGGAGGTCAGGGAACATAGCAGAGAGGTAATGGTATAATCTAGGGACAGACAGCCAAGAGCTTGGAATACTTACAAATTCACTGAAACAAACACGGCTTGAGTGTCTCTGACCAAAATCTTGATCTTAGATAGGAAAAACTAGAAAATAAAATGGAATACGGTGTGGCATGCATTTTCATTTAAAGCCAAACAGTCTAAGTAATGGGATATGTAGCAAAAAGTTCCTCGGAAACTACTGCATTACACAGCTTACCAGAGAAGCATATTATTATTCTTTTTTGTTTTGTTTTTTTGGCCACATGGTGCAGCCATGGCCCACATGGTATCCTAGTTCCCCAATCAGGGTTTGAACCATACCCCCTGAAGTGGAAATGCAGAGTCTTAACCGACAGACCTTCAGGAAAGTCTCAGAAGTCTGTTGTTATTGATAAAGGGGATCCTTTCATTTCTAGCATGATTATTTATTCTAATGTGAGAGAGAAAAATAGACCTATATTAGTATATCTCCGAGGATCTCGTCAATCAGTACTTGAAAAACTATGCTGAAAAGGAAATCCACATCTTTTTGCTTGACGGAAAAATAAGATCGTAAAATGCTAGGCTGGAGGCCCACATTTATATTTTCTGTCATCAGTTTGCAATTTATAAGTGGGTTATATTCTAAAATTTTAAATCCAAGTTGGGTTGTTAGTATTTGACATGTTTTCCCTATAGAAATAGCGTGCTGAATGCTGGATTGCTTCACAGAATAATCCTTTTTCTGACACAGCATCAACACACACACACACACACATGCATATATACATAAATCCATAACCTTTCTAATCTCAAATATCAGGCAGTATGACATAGTACAGATTTTAGTGATGGAACACAATAACACCCACCAGTAATCATTTGGGGCTAAATTAGTGGCCTTATGAAATATATTTAATTTCTGTCAATTTTATTTTACTCATTTTGAAAATGGAAATCATAACTTCCTTATAGAGTGGTTAATTGTCAGCCTTGAGTAAGGCAAGGTAAGCAAAAGTTCTTTTTACATTGCATTATCCTCCAAAATGTTAATTATTAAGGTTCTCTAGTACTCTATGGTTTAGCTCCTCTTTGGATTGAATCACCCTTGGTAAACAAAGTTGATAACTAAGCACTATTTATAATGTCTCCATAGAGAAAAGTGCATTGTGTGCCTAGAAAAGGCCACAGCAGGTTGAGAAGTATGGTGTCCTCAGCTGTGGTGCTGCCAGTCAGCCGTCTGGCCTCTAGAAATATTTTTTCACTGTACCCTCTCCTTTTCCTGGCTCTAATGATCACTGTTTCCCAGAAAGCGATGTGTATCTATTCTCATCCCTCTGGTGAGGCCCTGTCCTGTGTTTACCATATTATCCTTTTTTTTTTTTAACTGCCTTGGCTCTATTCTCTAGCTGTTCCATGCATCTGAGATTTATTTCTTTTATTAGATTCTACTCAGCGACTTCACCTTGACTTTTCACTTTCATGCATTGGAGAAGGAAATGGCAACCCACTCCAGTATTCTTGCCTAGAGAATCCCAGGGATGGGGGAGCCTGGTGGGCTGCCATCTATGGGGTCGCACAGAGTCGGACACGACTGAAGTGACTTAGCAGCAGCAGCAGCAGCAGCAAACTGTTAGGAGGCAAGACCCAAATTTTGCACCTGTACACTCAGGGTACCTAGTACAGCTTTAGGAACAAAATTGGCACTTGATCAATGCTAAGTAGAGACCAGGAGGGCACTTTCTAAGTAAAGTTAATGCTATCATAGAGTGAGAAGGTGAAAATAGCCCTGTTGTCTCCAAGAAGTATTCGGTTGGCCAAAAATTTGGGTTTTTCTGTAAGATGGTATGGAAAAACCCAAATGAAAATTTTGGCCAATCCAATATTATACAGATTGAAGGAAAGGCAATAAATCCAAACCACATGGCTTAGTGGTAGTGATGCATAAAAGATTTATGAGCCATGGCCAAGCCTGAAGATATTTGAGAAGCAAATCACTTGATAAAAATGCTTAGTAAGAGTATTTACTCAAGAAACAGAGAAGTTCCTCAGATCCAGAAGTTTAGAAAGATAATTTTTTAATGGGAAAAGAGAAAAGAATTTATTAGGAAGTCATTTTCAGGGGAATCAATTTAGGTTCATTCTATACTGACTAAATCTAAGAAATTATATCATTCAGGCTGTAAAGTAGATATTTAACTCTGACTTGTCATTTGCACCACCTACAACAGATAGATAATTACCTCTCCTTTATATATTTTGAGCTGTGTTGACTTAACTAAAAGCTTAAATCATAAATACAATAGTTAATATTTTAAACATATGCTGCTTTGTGCCAAGACTATTTCACCTGCTTTGTATGGATTATGATATTTAATCATTGCACTAATGTAATGATTTAGGCACCACTGAGAGACATTACTTTGCCAACAAAGGTCCATCTAGTCAAGGCTATGATTTTTCCAGTGGTCATGTATGATGTGAGAGTTGGACTGTAAATAAAGCTGAGTGCCAAAGAACTGATGCTTTTGAACTGTGGTGTTGGAGAAGACTCTTGAGAGTCCCTTGGACTGCAAGGAGATTCAACCAGTCCATTCTGAAGGAGATCAGCCCTGGGATTTCTTTGAAAGGAATGATGCTGAAGCTGAAACTCCAGTACTTTGGCCACTTCATGTGAAGATTTGACTCATTGGAAAAGACTCTGATGCTGGGAGGGATTGAGGGCAGGAGGAGAAGGGGACGACAGAGGATGAGATGGCTGGATGGCATCACTGACTCGATGGATGTGAGTCTGAGTGAACTCCAGGAGTTGGTGATGGACAGGGAGGCCTGGCGTGCTGCAATTCATGGGGTCGCAAAGAGTCGGACATGACTGAGTGACGGAACTGAACTGAACTAAGGAAACTGTTGCAGGTTTGATCCCTGGGTCGGGAAGATCTGGAAAAGAAAATGGCCACCCACTCCAATATTCTTCCTTGGAGAATCCCATGGACAGAGGAGCCTGGTGGGCTAGAGTCCACAGGGTCACAAGGAGTCGGACACAACTGAAGTGACTTAGCACGGCATGAGAAAACTGTAGCTGAGAAATTTTAAATATCTTGCCAAGGCTGAACAAGTGGTGAAACCAGGGTTGAACTCAACAATCTGTATTTCCAAACCATGTTTCTCAACCACTATGACATAACACCATCTAAATATGAAGAACACTTATTTACTTATGTGGGCTAATTCTGTGTATTGATGGGGGAAAAAATCTCACCTCCCTCTATGTTAATGCATAGATGCATAATGTAATGCTCCAGATGCATTACAATCATTCTTTATATTGGGTTAGCTTGTAAGTTTGTTCAGATTTTTCCCTAAGAAGTAACTGAAAAACCCAAAAGAACTGTTTGGCCAACCCAATACTTTCAACTCCCAACTGCCCTGTCTGTTGGTCTTTCCTTCTTGCCTCATTTCCCACGCTTTATCCAGTTGAAAATATTGCACAAGGGCTCATCTGTCCATTGGTGGTCTGTGGCTAATCCAGGTTATGTGTTAGTGGGAAACAGAGAGCAAGCGGTCTGGCAAGCAAGCGGTCTGGCAAGTAAAGAGTTTCATTCTATTCTCGTCCTTTTCTAAAACCCTCAAGTCATGATCCAAAACAGTGCCTAATCTTCTGCCTGGCTTCTCACCAGGACTGTCTTTGAGGCTAGGCATACTGAGGCTGAGGTCATGGTGTGTGACTTTTCATCTTTCACAGCGTATATAAGGAGAAGCTCAAAACTGATGGGGAGGCAACTTCTACTGTGTGCCCACTTTGTACCAGTCTAGCTACTCTCTATAAACTGTTTCCTGTGACCTTTACAACAGCCTTTGGAAGTGGGAAGTACTCTAATTATCTCAGAGGGAAACGAGGTGGTCCCAGTTCTAGAAAAATGTCCACATTCACACCACTTGTTTAAATATTTATTTATCAGCTGCACTGGGTCTTCATTGCTGCACACGGGCTTTTTCTACTTTTGGCGCATGGGAGCTTCTCTCTAGTTGCAGCAGGCGGGCTTCTTGTTATAGTGTGTAGGCTTCCCTTGTTGCAGAGCGCGATCTCTTTAGTTGTGGTGTATGTGGGTTTAGTTGTTTCCTGGCCTGAGTGAGTGAGTGAAGTTGCTCAGTCCTGTCCGACTCTTTGCGACCCCATGGACTGTAGCCCAGCAGGCTTCTCTGTCCATGGGATTCTCCCACCAGGCTTCTCTGTCCATGGGATTCTCCAAGCAAGAATACTGGAGTGGGTTGCCATTTCCTTCTCCAGGGGATCTTCCCAATCCAGGGATCAAACCCAGGTCTCCTGCATTGTAGGCAGACGCTTTAACCTCTGAGCCATCAAGGAAGCCCTGGGAAGTTTCCTGGCATGGGGGATCTTCATTCCCCAACCAGGGATCAAACCCAGATCCTCTGCATTGGAAATCAGATTCTCAGCCACTGGACTACCAGGGAAGTCCCTCATATCACTTTAAATGGCAGAACAAGCATCAAACTTACTTGATTCCAAAGCCTGTGCTCTTTTTTGCTATGTCAGTTACATCCCCAGGGCTAGGAGTTATTCAAGGGTAAAGAGCTATGGGATTACAAACTCCCTGCATGAGTACCTTTTGATAATAAAACCTATTCTTTTGTGAGCAATTGCTAAGTGCACACATGCTCAGGCACTTCAGTTGTGTCCAACTCTTTTGTGACCCCATGGACTGTGGCCTGCCAGGCTCCTCTGTCCATGGGATTATCCTGGCAAGAATATCAGAGTGCGTTGTCATTTCCTCCTCCAGCATTTTCCTGACCCAGGGATCGAATGCAGTCTCCTGCATTGGCAGGCAGATTCTTTACGACTGAGCCATCTCGGAAGCCCACAGTTACTAAGTGCCAGGCTCTTTGCTGAGAGCTTTGCATGTGTCTGCTTAATTTAATACCTCACAAGTCTATGAGATAGGTACTGTCATGCTTACTAAGTATCAGCCACTGTTCTAAAATCTTGACAGGAATTACTTCATTTAATCTTCATGACAACCCTGTAAAGTAGCCATCATTATCATCCTGTTTTACAGATGAAGAAAATAAGGCACCGAGAGGGTGAATCACTCGCTTAGTATCACACAACAATCACAGGGCAAGATGCACTGCAGAGACCACCCTTCTGTGCTCACTGAGCTCAGCTACCTCTTACCATTTGTGTTCTCACCAGAGCCCTCTTCCTAAAATATGGATCCAGTTGTATCTATCCTCCTCCTAAAGATCTGCAATAATTTCCCATTATTTCTGAAATAAATTTCAAAAATATTTGCTCTGCATTCAAGGCTCTTAACACTTTCACTTGCTATATTCTATTCTATTTCTCCTTTTGATTAGCTGTTACATCTACTCTAGACTAACCGCCACTCCTAAGCTAGCTAGCCATACTCAGAAATTTGTGTATTGTTTTTTTTTCCACAGACTGGAAGACTCTTCTTCAGGTTTCAGAATCCAAATCAATATTCGAGCTTCCCACAATGCCTTTCTTGTTTCTTTTCACAGAGCAACCCTCGCCTTCTTCTGCACTTGTGTATACCTATATAATATCATGTCTTTGACCCTGCTCTGCATTACATTGTAATGTTTGTTCCTCTCCCATTCTTATGAGATCCAGTATCTCTTGAGGTCAAGAACTGTCTCTTATTCACATTCCAGTGACTAGCAGTTATATAGAATTTTTACATTCATGAACATTCTTGAATGAACAAGTCTATGAGCAAGTGTATGAAGGTCTGAATATGTTTTTAACTTTGAGAGAAAAACAGAATTTCTAAGTGTTATTGAAGTAAAATTCATAATAAGTAAACAAAAATTAATTCTGCATTGTGTGTGTGTTACTGATAAGAGTACAGCGATATTTTATCTTTTTGATAAAACTGACACATCAGAAGTATTCACTTGTTCGACAAGATTTTGATGCAAAGGAGTTCTTCCTTAGTTGGAGAGATGAATAAAGGGGGCCTATGATATTAGGCAGGGGTGGCAGCTGGGAGGAGCCACCCCATGCTGGACGCCAGGGGCAGCGCCCCAGGCCAGGGGTGGTGGCTGGGAGGAGCAACCCAACGAGCAATGGCTGCACGGACGCAGGAGGGCCTAGAGGAGACATCCCACACTGAAGGTCAGGAAGGGCGGCAGTAAGGAGATACCCTTCGTCCAAAGTAAGGAGCAGTGGTTGCCCTTTGCTGGAGTAGCTGTGAAAAGATACCCCACGTCCAAGGTAAGAGAAACCCAAGTAAGATGGTAGGTGTTGCGAGAGGGCATCAGAGGGCAGACACACTGAAACCATACTCACAGAAAACTAGTCAATCTAATCACACTAGGACCACAGCCTTGTCTAACTCATTGAAACCAAGCCATGCCCGAGGGGCCACCCAAGACGGGCGGGTCATGGTGGAGAGGTCTGACAGAATGTGGTCCACTGGAGAAGGGAATGGCAAACCACTTCAGTATTCTTGCCTTGAGAACCCCATGAACAGTATGAAAAGGCAAAATGATAGGATACCAAAAGAGGAACTCCCCAGGTCAGTAGGTGCCCAAAACGCTACTGGAGATCAGTGGAGAAATAACTCCAGAAAGAATGAAGGGATGGAGCCAAAGCAAAAACAATACCCAGCTGTGGATGTGACTGGTGATAGAAGCAAGATCCGATGCTGTAGAGAGCAATATTGCATAGGAACCTAGAATGTCAGGTCAATGAATCAAGGCAAATTGGAAGTGGTCAAACAAGAGATGGCAAGAGTGAACATAGACATTCTAGGAATCAGTGAACTAAAATGGACTGGAATGGGTGAATTTAACTCAGATGACCATTATATCTACTACTGCGGGCAGGAATCCCTCAGAAGAAATGGAATAGCCATCACAGTCACCAAAAGAGTCTGAAATACAGTACTTGGATGCAATCTCAAAAACGAAAGAATGCTCTCTGTCCGTCTCCAAGGCAAACCATTCAATATCACAGTTATCCAAGTCTATGCCCCAACCAGTAATGCTGAAGAAACTGAAGTTGAACGGTTCTATGAAGACCTACAAGACCTTTTAGAACTAACACCCAAAAAAGATGTCCTTTTCATTCTAGGGGACTGGAATGCAAAAGTAGGAAGTCAAGAAACACCTGGGGTAACAGGCAAATTTGGCCTTGGAATGCAGAATGAAGCAGGGCAAAGACTGAGAAAGTTTTGCCAGGAAAATGCACTGGTCATAGCAAATACCCTCTTCCAACAACACAAGAGAAGACTCTACACACGGACATCACCAGATGATCAACAGCGAAATCAGACTGATTATATTCTTTGCAGCCAAAGATGGAGAAGCTCTATAGAGTCAACAAAACCAAGACCAGGAGCTGACTGTGGCTCAGATCATGAACTCCTTATTATCAAATTCAGACTGAAATTGAAGAAAGTAGGGAAAACTGCTAGACCATTCAGGTATGACCTCAATCAAATCCCTTATGATTATACAGTGGAAGTGAGAAATAGATTTAAGGGCCTAGATTTGATAGCTAGAGTGCCTGATGAACTATGGAATGAGGATCGTGACATAGTACAGGAGACATGGATCAAGACCATCCCCATGGAAAAGAAATGCAAAAAAGCAAAATGGCTGTCTGAGGAGGCCTTACAAATAGCTGTGAAAAGAAGAGAAGCGAAAGCAAAGGAGAAAAGGAAAGATATAAGCAAAAATGCAGAGTTCCAAAGAATAGCAAGAAGAGATAAGAAAGCCTTCTTCAGTGATCAGTGCAAAGAAATAGAGGAAAAGAACAGAATGGGAAAGACTAGAGATCTCTTCAAGAAAATTAGAGATACCAAGGGAACATTTCCTGCAAAGATGGGCTCAATAAAGGACAGAAATGGTATGGACCTAACAGAAGCAGAAGATATTAAGAAGAGGTGGCAAGAATACACAGAAGAACTGTACAAAAAAGATCTTCATGACCCAGATAATCATGATGCTGTGATCACTAACCTAGAGCCAGACATTCTGGAATGTGAAGTCAAGTGGGCCTTAGGAAGCATCACTATGAACAAAGCTAGTGGAGGTGATGGAATTCCAGTTGAGCTATTTCAAATCCTGAAAGATGATGCTGTGAAAGTGCTGCACTCAATATGCCAGCAAGTTTGGAAAACTCAGCAGTGGCTGCAGGACTGGAAAAGGTCAGTTTTCATTCCAATCCCAAAGAAAGGCAATGCCAAAGAATGCTTAAACTACTGCACAATTGCACTCATCTCACATGCTAGTAAAGTAATGCTCAAAATTCTCCAAGTCAGGCTTCAGCAATATGGGAACCATGAACTTCCAAATGTTCAAGCTGGTTTTAGAAAAGGCAGAGGAACCAGAGATCAAATTGCCAACATCCACTGGATCATGGAAAAAGCAAGAGAGTTCCAGAAAAACATATATTTCTACTTTATTGACTATGCCAAAACCTTTGACTGTGTGGGTCACAATAAACTGTGGAAAATACTGAGAGAGATGGGAATACCAGACCACCTGACCTGCCTCCTGAGAAATCTGTATGCAGGTCAGGAAGCAACAGTTAGAACTGAACATGGAACAACAGACTGGTTCCAAATAGGAAAAGGAGTGCATCAAGGCTGTATATTGTCACCCTGCTTATTTAACTTCTATGCAGAGTACATCATGAGAAACGCTGGACTGGAAGAAACACAAGCTGGAATCAAGATTGCAGAGAGAAATATCAGTAACCTCAGATATGCAGGTGACACCACCCTTATGGTAGAAAGTGAAGAGGAATTCAAAAGCCTCTTGATGAAAGTGAAAGTGGAGAGTGAAAAAGTTGGCCTAAAGCTCAACATTCAGAAAACGAAGATCATGGCATCCAGTCCCATCACTTCATGGGAAATAGATGGGGAAACAGTGGAAAGAGTGTCAGACTTTATTTTTGGGGGCTCCAAAATCACTGCAGATGGTGATTGCAGCCATGAAATGAAAAGACACTTACTCCTTGGAAGAAAAGTTATGACCCACCTAGATAGCGTATTCAAAAGCAGAGAAATTACTTTGCTGACTAAGGTCTGTCTAGTCAAGGCTATGGTTTTTCCTGTGGTCATGTATGGATATGATAGTTGGACTATAAAGAAGGCTGAGCACCAAAGAATTGATGCTTTTGAACTGTGGTGTTGAAGAAGACTCTTGAGAGTCCCTTGGACTGCAAGGAGATCCAACCAGTCCATTCTGAAGGAGATCAGTCCTGGGATTTCTTTGGAAGGAATGATGCTAAGGCGGAAGCTCCAATACTTTGGCCACCTCATGGGAAGTGTTGACTCATTGGAAAAGACTCTGATGCTGGGAGGGATTGTGGGCAGGAGGAGAAGGGGACGACAGAGGATGAGATGGCTTGATGGCATCACTGACTCGATGGACGTGAGTCTGAATGAACTCCGGGATTTGGTGATGGACAGGGAGGCCTGGCATGCTGCAATTCATGGGGCCGGAAAGAGTCAGACCCAATCAGCGACTGAACTGAAGTGAACTATGATATTAGATGAAGACAGAGAGCACTGTTTTCTCAAACATTTTTGAACATAACTCAAGAAACTGACATTACATCTTGATTCCATGATTTTGTTGTTGTTATAATACTTCCTATCTGTATTACTGAGCTTCCCTGGTGGCCTAGATGGTAAAAAATCCGCCTGTGATGCAGGAGACCTGGATTTGATCCCTGGGTTAGAATGATTCCCTGGAGGAGGAAATGGCAACCCACTCCAGTGTTCTTTCCTGGAGAATTCCCATGGACAGAGGAGCCTGGGTGGGCTACAGTCCATGCGGTCTCAAAGAGTTTGACACGACTGAGCAACTAAACACAACACACAGCTGTAATAATGGTGCAGAATTTCTCCTTAGCGGCTAGGCAAATTCTCTTTCTGACCATGTTTTAAACCACAGTCCTTGCACTCTTAGAATTTACCCTGAAATTTCCTGGCTCCTTGCCTTTGCTTTTGTTCTGTACAAATGCCTGTCTTCCTTCCCATGACTCCACCTGTCACCTTGCACCCAAATTCTTTGCCACAGAGGTCCATTTAAAATGTCCCATTCTCCACAAACTCCTGAGGAAAACCAATGTCCTCATTCTCTGATACCAATGCATGGTGTTTATTTGTGTTCATAATAGCATTAATCATGTTTGCTTATTTCTGTCTCTCCTGAAAGAAAATGAAAGTCGCTTAATAGTGCCTGACTCTTTTCAACCCCACGGACTGTGGCCTGCCAGGCTCTTCTGCCCATGGAATTCTCCAGGTAAAATAATAGAGTGGGTAGCCATTCCTTTGTCCAGGGGATCTTCCCGACCCAGATCAAACCTGGGCCTCCTTCATTGCAGGTGAAATTTTTTACTCCCTGAGCCACCAGGGAAGTCACTGTCTGTGCCTCTAATGGATTATAAATTGATTGCAGAAGAGGATCTGAAATTTAGCTTCATGTTCATACCACTTTCCCTAATCCACCCTAGTCTCCGCTTGGTTCCTTTAGTGTGCCAAGCTCTTTCCAGTATTACAGCTTTTGGTTTCCTTTGCCTGTGTGGTAGACATCAATTGTAGAAACCACAATCAATTTTCCCTTTTACCCAAAATATGACTGTCTTGTGAGAGACTACATTTCCTAGTTGCCCTTTCATCTAGCTGTAGCCTTATAACAAGCCATCTGACAGCAGTAGCATATGAGTGCAAGGGATTATCTCATTCAACTCTCTCAACAACATATAGACAAGGCAGTGATATTATCATTATGTGACTTCACAAGGAAGAACTAGGCTTAGAAAGTTTCAGTAACTCAGTCAATTAAAAACTTATACTTCTAAAAATGCTCTTGTATGCTCATATATCTCTTGTGAGTTTGGTTTGAAAGAATCAGGTACACAAAATCCACACTGTTCTAGAATTTCTCTAATTGGGATCCAGGTCCTAGTGAATGACAATGATCGCACTGAGGCAGGTTAGTTCAGTAATAGCCTTTCTGAACATCCAGATGACCTTTCCTTTAAGTGCAATGTTCAGGCCATTTGTTTAAAGTTCTTCCTATATATCCATCTCCCTTCCCTTCCTGCTGGCTGGAAATGATAATGGGGAGCAACTCTGATCATCACAATGAGATGACAGAGTTGCCTTTCTAGCCTGGATCCCCAGGTTACTTTACAGAGCAGAGCCTGACAACCCATCCTGTATTAAATTGTGAAGGAGAAATGAGCTTCTGTCTTGTTTAGTCATTGAATTTAAGCCTATTATTAACCATTATCCTGAACTGACACGCCTTGAAACATCTTTCAACCAGTAAATCCTACTGGTATTTCAGATCTCAGTTTAAATACACTTCACGTCAAGAGGTCTTTCTGGGCCTCTCCATCTAAATGGTTTTCTCTTATACATCCTATTGATGACTCGGTTATTCTCTTAGAAAGTTCAGCACCAGCTAGAACTCCTCTTTATTTACATAACTGTTTGTCCCTCTCCCTTACTAAATGTAAACTCCATGACACTGACATGCTGCCCAGCACATCATTGGCTCTCAGTGAAGATGCGCTATGTAAATACAGCTAATAGCCATGATTTGGGCAACAACTGCCACTTGTTGAATATTTACAGTTTTTAGGAGTTGTACGAAGTGTTTTACATACATTATCTCATTTGATTCTCTCAATTAATACTATCAGTACCCTATGTTCCTTGGAAAAAATAGGTTTAGAGAGATTTAGTAACTCATACAGTCACACAATTCAAAGCTTATATTGTCAAGCTAACTCTGTGATTAGTAACAGTCAGGTGCACAATATCCAGACAGTTCTACTAATTGAGAAATCCAGGATTTCTGCTAATTGAGATCCAGATGCTAGTGAATGATGACCACACCAACGCAGGCCAGTTTAACAATAACATGTCTGAACACTCAGCTAACCTTATGTAACCAAGCATGGATCTTCCTGTGTCTGTGCAACTGCAACAAAAACAAAGCCCCAAACATTGTTTATAATTTAAAAGCTATCATCTGAAGCCTATGCAGTTAACTCAAGATGAGGCATGAACGAACATTATTTTGAAGTCTGTATAACTCAAAGGGGCAACTACAAGCTTTAGAACGTTTTTCTTTATTTTTTAGAGTCAAAGATTTGAGTTGGAATTTATTCATATTTCAGAGGTACACAGGATGATTCTGTTATTGCGTGTTTGTTGTTAAATATTCCTTTACATACCAGATAACCCAAGCCAAGAGTTTGATAGTTAGCAGAAGGAAAAACTGTAAAAACACTTGTGCAAAAGACTGGTAAGTAAGTAAGTAAGTGTTAGTCGTTTCAGTCACGTCTGACTCTTTGCGACCCCCTGGACCATAGCGCACCAGGCTCCTCTGTCCATGGGATTCTCCAGGCAAGAACACTGGAATAGGTTGCCATTTCTTTCTCCAGGGGATCCTCTCAACCAGAGATCAAACCTGGGTCACTGCATTGCAGGTTCTTTACCATCTGAGGCACCAGGGAAGCCAAGAAAGTATTAAGTCAGGAGTCAGGGAACTGATGGTCTATGTCTGCACTGCTCAGTATCATAGCCATCACTCACAGTGGCAATTTACATTTAAATTTAAACTCAAAAAATTTAAAACTCAGTTCTTCAGTTGCACCAGCCACTAGCCACATCTTAGGTGTCATCAGTCTCATATGTCTAATGACTATTATCTGAGAGTGTGCAGTTTGATGGAATATTTCCATTGTGCTGCGCTGTGTGCTGTGCTAAGTTGCTTCAGTCACATCCAACTCTTTGTGACCTTTTGGACTATAGCCTGCCAGGCGCCTCTGTCCATGGGATTCTCCAGGGAAAAATACTGGAAGGGGTTGCCACACCCTCCTCCAGAAGACCTTCCTGACTCAGAGATTGAACTCACATCTCTTACATCTCCTGCACTGGTGGGCAGGTTCTTTACCATTAGTGCCACCCATGGAAGCTCTATATATTTCCATTATGGCAATAAATTCTACTGGACAGCATTGTTCTAGAACAGTAAATTTTTGGTCTCAAGATACTTTTAAACCGTTAAAATTATTGAGGGTCCTAAAGAGTTTTCTTTAAGATATGGATTATAACCATTGATATTTACTGTATTAGAAATTACAACATAAAGTTTAAAATACCGACTCATATTCCATTAGCCCCAAGGGCAATGATATCATCACATATCACGTAGTCACTGAGACTTCCACTGAACACTCAGAGAGAATTGGTGGGAGGGTGATGAGGCATACACATTCTAATGTTATGAAGTCTTTTGACCTCACAGACACCCTGGCAGTGTCTCAAGATCTCCTAAGTGTCCCCAGACCACATGTGGAAAACCGCTGGTCCAGACCCCACTTTAGTGACCCTACTTTGTCACTACCTAATTTCTTCTTATGTCCAATCAATGGTCAGGGTTGTGCCAAGTGTTAAGCATTTGGCTGACAAAGGTCTGTATAGTCAAAGTTATGGTTTTTCCAGTAGTCATGTATGGATGTAGGAGTTGAACCATAAACAAGGCTGAGTGTCAAAGAACTGATGCTTTCAAATTGTGGTGCTGGAGAAGACTCTTGAAGGTCCCTTAGACTGCAATGAGATCAAACCAGTCAATCTTAAAGGAAATCAACCCTGAATATACATTGGAAGTACTGATGTTGAAGCTGAAACTAATACTTTTGAAACCTGATGCAAAGAGCCAACTCATTGGAAAAGACCCTGATGCTGGGAAAGATAGAGGGCAAGAGGAGAAGGGGGTGACAGAGGTTGAGATGGTTGGATGGCATCAACAACTGAGTTTGAGCAAACTCCAGGAGATAGAGAAGGACAGGGAAGCCTGGCGTGCTGCAGTCCATGGGGTTGCAAACAGTCAGACATGACTGAGTGACTGAACAACAATAAAAAAGTAAAACTAATCTGAATTTTTTGTCAAACTAGGCTTTTTTGAGGGGAAGGAAATGAAGACACTCTCATCCATAGACTATTTCTGGCTGAACTGAGGCCTAACTGCCTCCTCTAATGAGTACATTAGGGTTTGAAGTGATTTTTCTGCTTTGGTTCCAGTAGGTTTTCCACTGTGCTAAGAAGTCACAGTGGTTCAGGTTGCACAGCCTCAGTCAACAGCTTGATATTTACACTTCCAATTCTCCCAATACCTTTTGTGTTCATCGTGGTGTCACCGTGTTAGAAAGGATCTCTTAAAAGATCATTATGATGTTGCAAATGAATACAATTATGGAATTATTATGCTGAACACCTGAAACAATATAATGTTATATGTCAGTTATTCAATTTAAAAAGATCAGTATGCAGTACAAGTGATAAGTTCAAAAAGTATCAAAGTCCTGAATCTGACCTGAGCACGACTGAAATTATCTCAGAGTATTTGGTTTTAGACTAAGCAGTCACGGGTCCATCCCATCCGGTCCTAAAGTGTGAAAATGCTCCACAATGTTATTCCACATCTTGAACTTCAGAGCTGATACTTTCTCTGCAAAGGCACTATTTCTAAAAGTAAAAATTGATTTGCTGATAAAACACATTGTAGTTGGTTAACCATAATAGAATTTTCAAAAATGCATCTAATGAAAATATGGCTCTTTGCTGGGAATTCATGAATGTCCTGTCTGGTAATGATCTGAATTTGAATGATTTTAATGACAAAAACTCAAGAAAGATTCTGTAGATTTTATTACTGTCAAGATCCAATTTACCCCTTTCTAGAGTGTCTTTTTAGAAGGTACATGATGTTTGAAATACATAGTGAATGAGACAGGAATGGAAGAATTCCCATTGCAGTAGACCCAACTTGGTGAAACACTTCATCAAAGGAAATTGTTGCCTCTTCTCTTCTGAAGATTCTTTGCTAGTCATTGGCAACAGAAGTAACTCACAAATAATCTCTTTATTCCAAGAGTGACAAAGTCCTATTTCTTCTTTCTAGGTCATATTATTTCATCCTTCAAACTTTCAAAAAAATAAAAAAAATTTTTTTTCTTCAGTGAATCCAGTGTGTCTACCTTAAGCAAGTGGGACCCCTGAGGTCACCAAAACAAAGATTCTGAGGGGTTCTATTTGGCTGGGATACTAGATTGATCTGCTTTTATTCCAACTTCTTTCAGTATTTAAGCCAGGTCTACAATTGAAGGCAGTGATTGGTATAAGGAGGATCTTTGTCATGTATAACCCAAAGAAAAAGTTATCTCTGCAGATTATAACAGCCTGACTTCTTCTCCACTGTAAGCCTGAGCTTAGAAAGAAGAAAAAAAAGGAATGGGCACAATTCGATTATTGTTCTTGTTCTGTACTCAGTGAGTTGCTTCTCCAGCTTTGTTTTGGAAATGTCTCACTTACAAATATCTGACAAATACATAATCTGTAATTGTGTTGGAAACACATTGGGCTTGGCATCATGTGCTAGTTTGATCATCTTGATTTGAAAAAAGAGAACAGGCTTTGTAAAATAAGTTCTCTCTCTTTAGTCGCTAAGTCGTGTCCGACTCTTGAGACCCCATGGACTGTAGCCTGCCAAGCTCCTCTGTTCATGGGATTTTCCAGGCAAGAATACTGGAGTGGGTTGCCATTTCCTTCTCCAGGGGATCTTTCCGACCCAGGAATTGAACCCAGCTCTCCTGCACTGCAGGCAGATTCTTTACCAACTGAGCTATGAGGGAAGCCCAAGTTATCTATATTTAATAACTGTATCACTGCAAATTGTAACGTCTATGTAGCATGTTATAAAGGATTAGATCTATCCAAAATACTGTAAGTCTTCCAAAGAACTCTAAAATAGTATTTTTTTAAATCATTATGAGAAGCGTTGGCCTTAAGGTTAAAATTTGTATACACTGAGCACCAAGTCTCACTTTTGCTTCTGGACTTCATTCTTGCTCTCTTTCTAATGGGTGATCAAAAACTCTCTTTCTGTTAAGAGATCATTATCAATTTCTTCCATTAGGGCCAGTGCCTTTCTCTTGCAAGGGTGGAAGGTCAAGGTGTAGTACAAACTTGTTTGACCATTGCCCTCTGCATTGCTCCAAACTCACTAGCTCAAAATTACCCTTTTAAGGAAGTTCATGTTGTATTGTACATCTGATCTTTAGGGATAGAAACTCTACAATTCACTCCAGGCGCAGAGACAGTGATCGTACCCAAAGTAGATGTGTCTCGGTATTATCTGCCTTAGGGATAGAAGGGGGGAGAGTTTACCCTCCAGTATTGCCCAATATCCACCAAGAGGATTAACTGCCTTTCACTTCTAGCTGCTCCTGTGTCGTAGAAGTTCCAGGATACAAATTGAGAGACATGGTATATAGCCAAAGCCAAGTGCTATCAGGTTATACCTGTGTAGAGCTGTCTGCTGCATAAATGGTGAGCCAGGGGAAATGAGGCAGGACATAACTGAATAAAATAATTACAGATTGTTATAAGTAACATGAAAGTCTGTGGAATGTATGGGGATAGTTTCCTTTGATGCAAAAAACAAAACAAAACAAAACAAAACATCACACAAAAAAATGCACGCATTGTGGCTGAATTTTCTTGGAAAAAAATACAATTTACTTGCTTGGTACAGAATCTATGCAAGGAAATAAGATGAGCACAGAGCTGGGCAACATTATGCCCATCCAATATTCTGGCTACCCTCAGATCTCAATTTCTTGATATTCCTGCATAGCTACATTTAGTCCTAGCTTGTTGGGCTCTGAGAATATGACCAAGCAAAGTAGGTTGTGGTTTTATTGGTGGAGTTCCTTATGATCCTAATTTGATGGCTCACAGTGAGTCAATATATGGTCTTTGCTGTCAGCTCAATAGACTGCAGCTGCCTGCCCTTTAGTTGGTTTGGATCAGTGCCTGGGTTCCTTCTGTTGGATAATGGCAAAGAGAGGACAGCCAAGTTCATCACAGGCCAGAGATAAAGCTTTAGATAGCACTGATGATGGAAGGAAGCTAAGAGAAGCCAGAGAGGAGGGAGAAGAAAGGAGTGGCTCCCCTCTGCAGCAGATAAGAAATAGCACACTCAGATGTGGGCTGGGGTTGTATTCATGACTATGTAGACAGGGTGAGGAAAGAAAGGCTACATAATGAACTGAATCTCCCAATGACATCTTCTTTTTTTTAAAGTATTTATTTTTATTTGTTGGGCTGTACCAGGTTATGGCAGAAAGTGAAGAGGAACTAAAAAGCCTCTTGATGAAAGTGAAAGAGGAGTGAAAAAGTTGGCTTAAAGCTCAACATTCAGAAAACAAAGATCATGGCAGCTCATCCCATCACTTCATGGGAAATAGATGGGGAAACAGTGGAAACAGTGTCAGACTTTATGTTTTGGGGCTCCAAAATCACTGCAGATTGCGATTGCAGCCATGAAATTAAAAGACACTTACTCCTTGGAAGAAAAGTTATGACCAACCTAGATAGCATATTCAAAAGCAGAAACATTACTTTGCCGACTAAGGTCCATCTAGTCAAGGGTATGGTTTTTCCTGTGGTCATGTATGGATGTGAAAGTTGGACTGTAAAGAAAGCTGAGTGCCGAAGAATTGATACTTTTGAACTGTGGTGTTGGAGAAGACTCCTGAGAGTCCCTTGGACTGCAAGGAGATCCAACCAGTCCATTCTAAAGGAGATCAGTCCTGGGTGTTCTTTGGAAGGACTGATGCTAAAGCTGAAACTCCAGTACTTTGGCCACCTCATGAGAAGAGTTGACTCATTGGAAAACACTCCGATGCTGGGAGGGATTGAGGGCAGGAGGAGAAGGGGACGACAGAGGGTGAGATGGCTGGATGGCATCACCGACTCGATGGACATGAGTTTGAGTGAACTCTGGGAGTTGGTGATGGACAGGGAGGCCTGGCGTGCTGTGATTCATGGGGTCGCAAAGAGTCGGACATGACTGAGGGACTGGACTTAATGCCAGATTCTTTATCTTTATGCTATGACTCATTCTATTGCTATAGATTTTGACTCTCTTGGGTCAGTGTTGAGATTAATAAAGAAAACATAACAAGGAATAATATTTACATAGAAAACAATTTTTAGAGTATAATATAAACTTGCTTGATAAAATGACAGAAGGATTTTTTAATTGGAGTATAGTTGATTTGAAGAAAGTATTTTTATACCTATTTGCTCACTGAATTAAAAAATGGAGCTTTAAAGACGTTAAGATCTGTGTGTGTGTGTGCATGGGCTTGGTTGTGCCCTACTCTTTGTGGTTCTGTGGACTGTAGCCCACCAGACTCCTTTGTCTATGGGATTTTCCAGGCAAGAATATTCGACTGGGTTGCCATGCCCTCCTCCAGGGGATCTTCCTGACCCAGGGATCGAACCTGTGTCTCTTGCATCTCTTGCATTGGCAGGTGGGTTCTTTATCACTAGCACTACCTGGGAAGCCACTTTAAGATCTATACTATACTCCAATGATTCTAAGACACCTCTTTTACCATCCCTGAACTCACAATATGCATACCGCTAATGGGAAGCCTAGATTATTATTTGACTGATTTTTCCCTTTCTAAATGATTTCCATATAATGATTTCTTGTTGTTTCATGGTATTTCAGATTCAACAAGTAACAAATAAATGACAAGCCTAGAATTTGTCCTCTGGGTTGTGTGATTTCAAATTTTATTTTCTGGCAACAACAGTTTCCTCATGAAATACACAAGCAAGTAAGATAACACATGTTTCCTATTCTTGCCCCACATAATTTCATTTATTGTCATGCAGTTTGGCACTCGGTCTTACTTGACTCCATCTGTACAGCATTATGTTCTTTGGGAGTCAAATTCCTTCTTTCTCTGTGAACTGAGGCTACTTAGTAAGTTCTGTGAAGTAGACTGGTGAAACATGTTTGTTATCACAAGTTCAACTAATAGTGGTTGAATGTTCTAGCAGCTGGGTCTTGTTAGAAGATGAATAAACTTGGGCTGTCATATTACTTTATGTAAACTCTGCTTAAGTGGAATATGAGGGAAAAGACTTGGGAACTTTTTTTATTGCGCAAGACTATTCCTCGTTGCAATTGAGAAATGTGGGAAATAACTGAAGTGAGTGTATTATGGTTGCTTTCTCAAGCAATTCTTTGCAATCTTTTTCACTTAAATAAATCTAAGTGTCTGCTTTGTGCAAAGCGTGAACTAGTGGCTTCAGGAGATAAGATATGCCACCTGCCATTAAGAATGTGCATGAAATACAAAAGGAACCACCGAAGGCGCTCATGACTAATAGATAAGGAGAATAAGAGAAGGTCAGAGATCTGTGATTTTGAAGGCGGAAGAAATCACATGTGTATGAAAAAATGAAGAAGAGTGTTGTGGAAACAACGGAAGAGCTTTGAAAACTTGGGTCAAATTTTCTCAAGTAGTTATGGGAATGAGACTTCTGGTTTCCAAGAAGAGCAGGCTAGGTTATTTAGATGACAATCCCCAACGGCTCAGCAGGTAAAGAATCCACCTGCCAATGCAGGAGACGCAGGAGATGCTGGTTCGATTCCTGGGTTGGAAAAATAACCTGGAGAAGGAAATGGCAACCTGTTCTGGTGTTCTTGCCTGAGAAACCCCATGGACAGAGAAGCCTGGCAAGCTATAGCCGAAACGCTTGCAAAAAGTCGGATACAACTGAGAGACTAAGCAAGCACACACTCAGAGAAAAAGCAAATAAAAATAGTAGATTAAGCATTTGAGAAAACCTTTTAAAAGTTGAATAGTCAAAAAAGAAAAGAATTAATGGACCAAAATTTGAAGAGCATCAGGAACTTGAATAAATAGAGCATGAAAGGAGTATCTTTTTGTCCTTAAGGAGATTTGTTTATTTCCCTATATCTGAACTACCTACCAGTATAATAAAGACTGCCTTCAGTAAGTTCATAACCTAGGAGACCGCATAGATAGGATAAAGAAGAACCATATGTAAACTAGCTTTTGACCATATTTCATATTGGATGATGAAGTCTAGGTGATATCAAACCTCAAACTTTAAGATTTAAGGTGGTCCTGGACAGGTAGCAACTTGGAGCACAAATCAGTTTTCAGAAAGGCAATGAACAGCATATGGGCATGCACCATCAAGTTCAGTACTTTATTTCCTGCTGGTAAGAGTAAGACCACATCAATGCAAAAACTAAGAGCATGTAAGGGTGTGTATGTGAGTGTGTGTGTGCATGTCTGTGTATGTGTTTGTGACACTATAGACTGACCCTTTACTTATAGCTATTACTTCTTTCTTTTTCCAAGCTGGTACCTTTAATGATGAGGAATCTGCCTGCATTTGTAATTTTCTCAAACTAAGATACTGTGTGAATATTTAAATAAAAATACCTAGTTTAAGGTTTTATCGGTATCACACATCTTTCTTGACACGAATAGTTTCTCTTATTCTAATAGTGGGGCTTCCCTGATAGCTCAGTTGATAAAGAATCCACCTGTAATGCGGGAGACCCCGATTCAACTTCTGGGTTGGGAAGATCCTCTGGAGAAGGGAATAGGCTACCCACTCCAGTATTCTTGGGTTTCCTTTATGGCTCAGCTGGTAAAGAATCCACCTGAAATATGGGAGACCTGGGTTCGATCCCTGGATTGGGAAGATTCCCTGGAGAAGGGAAAGGCTAGCCACTCCACTATTCTGGCCTGGAGAATTCCAGGGAGTGTACAATCCATGGGATTGAAAAGAGTCCGACAGGACTGAAAGACTTTCACTTTCATTCTAATAGTGGGCTTACTTGGTGGCTCCTATTGAGTCATTTCAAATAATTTTTGTCTTCAAAATATAGTGATCATGGATCAATATCTTTTGAGAATTTGTAATCAAAAAAAGCAACTTTTCTTACAGTGTATGGCAGACATTTTCTCTCAATTATTTGGACTATTGCTGCTGCCACAAATTCAGTGCATTCATGGTGGGGAGCAGGATTATTAGTTATTTGAAATACAAGTATAAACATTTGTTTTCCTTTCAGTCTCCACCATTGGATCATCTTCAGTTTTCTTTCTTTCTTTGGCTGCACTGCACATAGGATCTTAATTCCCTTATCAGGAACGGAACCAAGGCCCACACCAGTGAAAGTGCTGTCTTGACACCTGCACCTCAAGGGAATTCCCAATCGTCAGTTTTTAGACCCCTAAAAGCTGGCATATACCCAGGCCCATCCTATGTGACCTTTTTCTCAATTTTATCTACAATCATGACCTACATCAACTGATCTCTTTCCATGACTGTAATTACCACTCACATGCACAATGTGCTTGTCCAAAAAAGAACTTGTGTTACTCTGCAAGATGAACTTACTTATTCTTCATCTTTATTTCACAAATATCACTACTATTCACTCAATCACTAGGACCAAAACTGTGTTGCCTGTTTGGATTTTTCACTTTTTTTTTTTTACCTTCAAACTCTGCATCGAGTCCATCAGCAAATCTTATCTCTCTTCATAATATATCATTAATTCAACATTCTCACTTCCCCTAAGCCACCATTCACTGTCTCAGATGAACTGCTGAAACAGCCACCAAGCTTGTCTCTTTGCCTGCCCTCTTGCTCCCTATCCTCACCCCCTGTTCTCCACTCCGTTGCCCAGGTGATATTTTACAAAGAAACAAAACATTTCACTCTCTTGTTCTTAGGCCTTCAGTGGCTTCTCACCTGTACTACATGGAAAGTCTAAAATATTTTCCATGGCTTCAAAGTCCTTTATTTTAGTTCCTGGCTACTGTTTCATTTATTCTATAATTTCAACTCTTTTTTCATTATTCTTCCTAGAACTTGCCACTCAGGTTTCACTTCACGAATTTTGCTCTTCCACCTGCCAGAAATGTTTCTCCACCAGAAATTCACACAACCTTTTCCTTCATTTTATTCAGCTTTCTGTTCAAACGTCCCCTTCTTAAAAAAGCCTTTCTGGAGCATTCTAGCAATTTCCTTGACTGTTTATTTTTCTTCCTTGCCCTATCTCATTTCTTTCTGATATAAAAATCAGAATAATTCTAATATAACCTGATATTATGTGATGTATTTGTTTATTTGCTGCGGTCTTGTCTCCCCCATTATGGTATAAATTCCACAAAGACAGTTTGTATCTTATGCAACTATTCATGGTTGTGCTGTGCGATACTGTGCTAAGTTGCTTTAGTCGTGTCTGACTCTTTGTGACCCAATAGACTGTAGCCCACTAGGTTCTTCAGTCTATGGGATTCTCCAGGCAAGAACACTGGAGTGGGTTGCCATGCCCTCCTTTAAGGGATTTTCCTGACCCAAGGATTGAAGCCAAGATTCTTATGTCTCCTGCGTTTGTAGGTGGGTTCTTTACCACTAACACCACCTGGGAAGCCCTATTCATGGTTACTATAACTGAAATTAGACCCTTTTGAGGGATTGGAGTTATTGGGTTGACCAAACATTTTGTTCAGTTTTTTCTGTAAGATATTATAAAAAGCTTGAATGAGCTTTTTGGCCAACCCAGTGTATAATTAAACTATACAAACTGACCATTGCACCACCAAAGAAATCCCAGAAATGGCTTCTTCTGACATACAGTTCTGATAAACAATGCAACAACTTGTATTTGACTAACATACTGGCAGTCTTTGCTGTGCATGCTTCCAGTTTTGACTGAAATCTGTGCATTTTGAAATTGGAGGCGTACTAGTATTTGACTAAAATACTGGAAGTCTTTGCTGTGCATGCTTCCAGTTTCAACTGAAATTTGTGCATATTGAAACTGGAAGCATGCACAACAAAGACTGACAGTATTTTAGTCAAATACTAGTTATTGCATTGTTTATTAGAATTGTAAGTCAGAAGAAGCCATTTCTGGGATTTCCTTGGTGGTGCAGTGATCAGTTAGTATAGTTTAATTATATACTGGGTTGGCCGAAAAGCTCATTCAAGCTTTTTATTAGACCATACTAAATGAAGTAAGTCAGACAGAGAAAGAGAAATATCATAGGATATCATTTATATGTAGAATGTAAAATATGATGCAAAGGAACTAGTTTACAAAACAGAACAGATTCACAAAGAAAACAAACGTATGCTTACCAAACAGGAAGTGGTAGGGATAAATTCAGAGTTTGGGATTAGTAGATACAAGCTATCAATACTATATATAAAATGGGCATTATAAATTGATTATTGATTCTTCATCATTTAAAGCAGTGTTTCTCAATGTTGTTCCTGTGATGATGGTGATGGTTATTGCCCTCTCTCCTGCAAAGAGACTTTCTAAACATGATTTTCCTAATCAACTTCTATTCCTCCATGAAATTTTAAAACCAGAGATACATCTGTTCATCTACTATGGCTCTTTGGAAAGTCATGAGGCAATGTATTATCTAAGACCATTCTACTTTCCACACATTAACTTTCTGTCTGTTTAAGGGCACTATAACCCTCGTTGAGATTGCATATTTTAATGCAACTCTAAATTATTGGCTCAGTGGTAAAGATGTTCGATCCCTGGGTCAGGAAAATCCCCTGGAGAAGGAAATGGCAACTCACTCCAGTATTCTTGCCTGAAAAATCCCATGGAGAGAGTTATCTGGCAGGCTACAGTCCATGGGGTCTCAAGAGCGACTGAGCATACACATACACAAGTTATTATATTCAGTTCCCTTTAGAAACATCTATAAATTTTAAGCCATATAAAGGAGTGTTGACTTAAAAAAGTATTCACAACCTAAAAGTCAAGAGTTGTATTTTATTTGGTGGGAATTTTTAAGACTTCAAGTCTGGGAAGCAGCATCTCAAATAATACTAAGATAACCACTCTGAGGTGACATATAGGGGGAGCTAGGTTATACAGGAGTTTTGCAATAAAGGGCAGGTAGTCGGAACATCAGAAGATGATTATTAACGAAAGAAAACCAAATATCCCAAATTAAGGAACTTAGTACCTTCTTATGTGTGAGAAGATTCAAATCTGGGCTCACTGATTCATTTCTTTGATAGGCACCTCAACTTTTGGGGCCAGTATTTGGTGTTTTCACACTGAGTTTCCTCAGGGCTCACCATAGGGAGTGACTGTAGGGAGTAGTTGCAGTCTGATGGCTGCTAGATGGCAGGTATTCTTTTCCTTGCTGAGTTCCCCTAGGTCTCACCAGCTCACCAGCAGTGAGCTACAGTCACTGCAGACTGTGATATCTTTTGCTTTCTGATATAGCAAGAAATATGGCTTCCTAGGTGGTGCAGTGGTAAAGAATCTGCCTGCCAATGCAGGAGAAACTTGGTTTGATTCTGGGTTGGGAGAATCCCCTGGAAAGGAAATGGCAACCTACTGAGTATGAGGTGAGGTGAGGTGAAGTCGCTCAGTCGTGTCCCACTCTTTGCGACCCTGTGGACTGTAACCTACTAGGCTTCTCTGTCCATGGGATTCTCCAGGCAAGAATACTGGAGTGGATTGCCATTTCCTTCTCCAGGGGATCTTCCCAACCCAGGCATCGAACCCAGGTCTCCCACGTTGGAGGCAGACGCTTTAACCTCTGAGCCACCAGGGTATAGTTGCCTGGAAAATTCCATGGACAGAGGAGCTCTACCACCCGTACTGGGCTACCATCCATGGGTTCACAAAGAGTTGGACATGACTGAGCATGCATACACATGGCAAGAAATATTCCCTCTCTCAGGAGAGAAGTTGGCAATAGCATAGTCAGATGAGCGTGACACTCTATTATTTAAGCAAACAGGCTGGGAACACAACTTCTTGAAATAGTCAAGTCAGAACCCTATCTGCTCAGTAGAAAAGGATCCACCTTCTCCCTATTTGTCCACCTTCCTTCACATTTCTTCCCTCTGTCTTATCATAATGCCTGTGATTCTACTGAATTCATTCTTGGGGGCTCAGCTCTTGTGTGGTCTCAACTCTGAACCACTCTTCCCCAACCCCATCCCTGCCCTGCTCTCTGGGTCAGTGGCAGCCATTCTCATCAGGCTCTTGTTACCCTTCCCTATCTGTTTGAGTCTCCACTGTATGTCCAGCTCCTTGTAAAGTATCTTAGAAGGTTGGGTGGAGCAACAAAAGAGAGAGCAAGCTAAAGGAGACCAAGGGTGCTGGTGAGGGTTGTTAGCAATTGTAAATAGGCTGAAGGGTAGACTTAATTGAGAAGTTAGCATTTGAACAAAGATGTGAAGAGTGAGGGAGTTTTCCATGGGGCTACTAAAAGCAATACACTCCAGGGAGAGGAAGAAGCCTGTGCAAAGACTCTAAAGCAGACATGTGTATGGATTGTTCAAGGTCATCAACCAGTCAATGAGGATGGAGAGAGTAAGCAAGAGGCACTTAGCAGGAGATAAGCTCTTATTGTTAGTAAAGGTATTATGGACTGAAAGTGTGTGGTCCATCCCCTCAAAAAAATGCATGTTGAATCCCTAACCCCTGATGTGACTGTATTTGGAAACAGTACCTTAATCAACATAACTAAAGTTAATTGAAGTCATAAGGGTAAGACTCTGATCCAATAGGGTTAGTGTCTCCATACGAAGAGACACCAGAGAGCTCATTTGTCTCTCTCTCTCCCTGCCATGTGAGGATACAGCAAGAAGGTGACCATCAGCAAGTCAGCAAGAGCACTCTCACCAGAATCTGACCATGCTGGCAGTCTGATCCAGCATCCAGAACTGTGAGAAAATAGCTTCTGTTGTTTGAGCCACCGTTCTATGGTATTTTGTTATGGTAGACTTGAAAGGATGAGATGGAGGAAATGAGAGGGGGAAGATAGCATAAGGCCTTGCTGGCCATTGTAAGAACTTTGGCTTTTCTCAAAGTGAGATGGAAAATGATTAGAAAGTTTTGAGTTGAAGAAAGAAAAGCAAATATCACATATTAAGGCATATATGTGGAATCTAGAAAAATGATAAAATTTTATTTTCAAAGCAGAAATAGAGACACAGACAAAAAGGGCAAACATATGGACACCCGGTGGGGAGGGGTGGGATGAACAGGGAGATTTGGACTGACATATATACAGTATTGATACTGCATATAAAATAGGTAACTAATGAGAACCTCCTATACAGCACAGCAAACTCTACTCACTGCTCTGTGGTGACCAAAATGGGAAGGAAATCCAAAAGAGAAGGGATATATGTAAACATATAGCAGCTTCCCTGGTGGTTCAGACAGTAAGAGTCTGCCTGCAATGTAGGAGATCCAGGTTCAATCCCTGGGTTGGAAAAATCCCCTGGAGAAGAGAACGGCAACCTACTCCAGTACTCTTGCCTGGAGAATCCCACGGACAGAGAAGTCTGGTGGGCTACAGTCCATTATGTCACAAAGAGTCAGACATGACTGGGTGACTTTCACTTTCATAGCTGATTTACTTGGCTGTACAGTAGAAACTAACACAACATTGCAAAGCAACTATACTCCAATAGAAATTAATTTAATAAAAGAAAAAAGAAGAATACCAATCTGATTTGTGCTTTTCAAACAGTTATTGCTGCTATTTTGAAATAGGTGATGGAAGTGACAGAGGCAAGTATAGAAGCAAGAGGTCTGTTTGGAGTTCGGGGCATCTCCAAGTGAAAGGTGATGCTAACTCTAATCAGGCAGGTAGTAGTTGAGGTGGTGAGAAATGGTCAGATTCCATACATATGTTTTAAAGTTAGATTCTACAAGATTTTCTGACCAAAAATTAATATGCAATGTGTGGATAAAGAGAAGTCAAGTAAAACTCCAAGATTTTTGGTCAGAACAGTTGGAAGGATGAAGTTGCCATCAACTGTAATGGATAGAGTTTGCAAGTAGATCAGTTCTTTGGGGGTGATCGAGTGTTCTGTTTTGGACATGTTAACTCTGAGGCATCTATAACATGGAGATGTTCAGTGGGATTTTTGATATGCAAGTCATGTTCAGGAGAGATTCAAGGTTGGAGCTATAAGTTTGAGAGTCACTGGCATATAGATGACATCTAAAGTCATAAGCCTGGATGAAATCATGGAGGTCTGTTCTTTTTCTCTTCCTCTACTTTCAATTTCCTCTTTACATCCTCTACTCATTCTGTTGCTTCTGCATTTTCTAGGGTCAGAGCAGGGGTAGAGGGATATAGTGGAATAGGCCAAATTTTTTTGTTTGTTTAGCTGGTACTATTTGCAGTACTTTTTGGCTGACACTGACTGATTATACATTATTTTTTAGCATAATGTTTTTATATACATGTTAGCTTTTTATGGGTATGTTGGTTAGTTCTCCAAGTACACTTACACAAAATACCATGCATTTTTCCACTTCCTGACTGGGGTGGAGTGGGATTGGATGGGATGCAGGCCCCACCCAAATTCTTATAAACTCTTCCCTCCAACTTCGGCTTCCAAGGCACTGTCCCTCCAGCTTCTTCCTGCTTTTGTTATCTTGATCTAATAGGAGACACCTTTATAGTGTCCCTTAAAGATGACCTGTGCCATTAGACATAACTCAAATAGGAAAACAGACTGAAAGGAAATACACTATAATGATGCATACTCAGTCACTTCAGTCGTGCCTGACTCTTTGTGACCCTATGGACTGTAGCCCTCCAGGCTTCTCTGTCCATGGGCTTTTCCAGGCCATAATACTGGAGTGGGTTGCCATGCCTTTCTCCAGAGGATCTTCCTGACCCAGGGATCAAATCTGTGTCTCCTCCATTGCAGGTAGATTCTTACCCACTGAGTCACCTGGAAAATCAAAATGATGGCAGTAATTATATTAACATAGTGAGACTTGGGTAATAACTTCCTCATCTATTACTCAAAATACATTATAATGTGGTTAAATATCTTTTTCAGTTAAAAACTATATGTATATAGCATTTTATATGTATGCATGCATATACAAAAATACAGTATTTTTGTCTTAAATGTATGTATATAGGTATAGTGTTACAGTTGTGTCTGACTCTTTGTGACTCCATGGACTGAAATCCACCAGGCTCCTCTGTCTGTGGAATTCTCCAGGCAAGAATATTGGAGTGGGTTGCCATTTCCTCCTCCAGGGAATCTTCCCAACCCAGGGATCAAAGCCAGGTCTTGCACATTGTGGGCATATTCTTTACTGTCTGAGTCAGCAGGGAATACGGGTATATAAATATGTATAAATATGTAAAAGTATATATTTATATTTATGAATATCTACATATATAGTTTTACTATATATGTAGACAAAATACTACATATATAGTTTTTACCAAATATATATACATACAGAAAGATACACACGGACTCTACTAAGGAAACATTTAATGAATTAACCATACCAAAATAATAGTTTCTACATAAAGAAAATTGAAATAAAATAAAAATACAAATGAAAAGTACAAAATAAATATTTTGCAATTTATTTGCAGAAAAAATGGTATTTTCCCAATGTATAAACATCTCTTTTAAAAATTTATAAGGCCTATAATCAACAGAATAAAAAGTCCCAGACAGTAAAATGTAAACAGCTTGGGGGAAAAGGGATAGAAAAAGATGCAAAGAACAAAATACCACTCAGAATTAGAGAAATACAGACTCAAACAATGAAATGGCAATTTTCACCTATCAATCTGGTAAAGGTCAAAAAGTTTGATATGAGCGTGATTACCAGATTGTTGTGACATAAGCATTTTCTCAGTTTAAGAGGGAGTTTACTACTGCAAATTCTTTGGAAGTGTTTTTGACACTATTGATCAAAATATCCTTTGACTCAGAAATTCCTGTTCTATGAATTCATCCTACAGATAAACTTGCATAACCTGTATGCATACACAGTACATAAATGTTCACTATAATATGATTTGCTATATTAAAAACATTCTGGAAATACCTGAATGTCCATCAGAATGGATTGGTAAATTAAAAATGGCACATACTGCAATAAAACATACTGCCCCCACTCCCCATCCTGAGGAAATCAGTAAATAGATGCCCTGAAATGAAACAATGCTTCCAGTTTTGTCCTCAAATACGATGATGCATGCAGAGAACATTTCTGAGGATATATACCCACCAAATTGCTAAAAATCAATACTTCTAGGGTTGGAAACCAGGCAATACAGAAAGATTAATATCTTCCCTTTAAAAAGGACCAATTCCTTACCTTGAGTTTTTACCATGTACATGTTTTCTTTCAGTAAATGTAGCACATGTCCCTATTTGTTGATGTAAATTTGACCCATGGATTGGAAATAGCAGCTTGAATAAAATGATACTGCAGTAGAAGTATGGTATAGGGTAGAGTTATCATGAGTTACCCAGTTACCCAGAGTTATCATGATTTGAATGACTCCAAGAGAGCTGGGTCAGAACTGTGTCCTTTTAGTGTGTTTTGAGATGAAAATTAAGGCTGATAGATAGCTTTCATAAAGAATCTGGTTAATGGTCTTTCCTAATTATTGACCTGCCTTATAGATGAGGAATCTATCCCATTTGGTGAGATTTGCATGTTAAAACAATCTTTTTGCAGGGAATAAGAGTCCCGCGATGGCACCCCACTCCAGTACTCTCGCCTGGAAAATCCCATGGACGGAGGAGCCTGGTGGGCTGCAGTCCATGGGGTCGCTAAGAGTCAGACACGACTGAGCGACTTCACTTTCACTTTTCACTCTCATGCATTGGAGAAGGAAATGGCAACCCACTCCAGTGTTCTTGCCTGGAGAATCCCAGGGACTGGGGAGCCTGGTGGGCTGCCGTCTATGGCGTCACACAGAGTCAGACATGACTGAAGCGACTTAGCAGTAGCAAGAACAGGAACATACTGGTGAAAATATGAGATATCCAGGACTAAGTCAGTCACAGAAGGAAGAGAAAAGAGGGCTACATGAATGCTAGAAAGGGTGTAGAAATGGTAGCACCTAGAGCCTGGCTGGAGGCAGAGAGAGAAGATCAGTAAATGATGACCCTCAGTCCAGGTTTGTGTGTGTGTGTGCTCAGTCACTCAGTCATGTCCAACTCTTTGCAACCCCGTGTGCTGTAGCCCACGAGGATCTTCTGTCCATGGGATTTTCCAGGTAAGAATACTGGAGTGGATTGCCATTTCCTTCTCCAGGGGATCTTCCTGACCAAGGGATAGAACTTGAGCCTCTTACATCTCCTGCTTTGGCAGGTGGGTTCCTTACCCCCAGTGCCTCCTGGGAAGCCCCAGTTTTGGTTTAGGCAGCTGGACAAACTATGGTATAATAAAACAGAAAACAGGAAGACAGCAGATTTGGGGATGATAATAAATGCACCTTCTCCTTGAGCTCCCTCACCTATGGGATTAGGCATTAGTTAGTTAGTTCAGTTGCTCAGTCCTGTCTGACTCTTTGCGACCCCATGAATCGCGGCACGCCAGGCCTCCCTGTCCATCACCATCTCCGGGGTTCACTCAGACTCACGTCCATCGAGTCTGTGATACCATCCAGCCATCTCATCCTCTGTCATCCCCTTCTCCTCCTGCCCCCAATCCCTCCCAGCATCAGAGTCTTTTCCAATGAGTCAACTCTTTGCATGAGGTAGCCAAAGTACTGGAGTTTCAGCTTTAGCATCATTCCTTCCAAAGAAATCCCAGGGCTGATCTCCTTCAGAATGGACTGGTTGGATCTCCTTGTAGTCTAAGGGACTCTCAAGAGTCTTCTCCAACACCACAGTTCCAAAGCATCAATTCTTCGGTGCTCAGTCATGTGTAAATGTGTTTTTTCAGGGTGCAGGCTGTTGGTGAGAGACGGAGGATGATTTGTTTCAGCAGTGGGAATGATTGAGTCTCAAGTGGAGAGAAAAAGCTGTATGTGAATGACGAGTTCTGGAAGGAGATTTGGCTAAATTAAAATGATAGCATATTTTTGTTGGCGCTAAGATGAAAATGAAGAAAGGCATCGGTCCAGACCAAGATTATAGTATCTGATTAAAGGAGACTGGTAGAGTTGACAAGGAGTAGAATTCAGGATGTCTTGGATGGCCTGATGAGTGCCCATGTCATAGGGAAGAAATGCACCTCACCCAGAAATATACAGAGGGTCCCTTTCTGGAGATTTTATGTCTCAGCATCCCACAGAATCTGGGTGTAACCAGGGTGGAGCCGGCCCTGCTAGCTTAAACGGAAGCAGT
Source organism: Ovis canadensis (assembly GCF_042477335.2). Lineage (NCBI taxonomy): Eukaryota > Metazoa > Chordata > Mammalia > Artiodactyla > Bovidae > Ovis > Ovis canadensis. The sequence continues at coordinate 105,578,590 of NC_091250.1, read as the reverse complement.
GGTGGTAACTGAGGATAAAAAATCAGGATTCCTGGCTGCATGCCTGGGCTCTGCCACTAGCTGGTTTTGTCATCCTTGGCAAGTCATTTAAGTTTGTGCTGATTTAAAAGCTTCCTCTGTGAAATGAGGTAAAATGTGAAGCAACTGTAATTTTAACAACTTATATAGACAAAGAGCACCCAGCCTTGAAGAGTTCGAGGAGGGCTCCTGGTGGAAGTTATATACTAACCAAGATCATTCTTCAGATTTTAGTTCCTTTAAATGTTAGGTCAGAGGAAGGGTAAGGAGGCATGGCCCAAGCAGAGGAAACAGTATGAATAAAAGTTTTAAGCCAAGAAATGAAACAGAATCTTCAGAAAGACCATGAGTAATTTGATACGACCTCTAGATTATAATAAAATGAGCAAAAGGCATTCACTTATTTCGTCCTTTTAATCACCCTCTAAAGTAGATACTAATGCTGACATTTTATGGAATGAGAAACTGAAATTTAGAATAGTTTCTTGCCTAAAATCTCATAACCTCATAAATGGTAGAGCTAGTGAGTCTGCTGCAAACCTGTTTGAACTGCTTTGACCACTTCTCTGTGCATGCGCAGTCAGTAAGTCGCGTCCGACTTTTTGAGATCCCATGGACTGTAGCCCACAAGGCTCCTACATCCATGGAATTTCCCAGGCAAGAATACTGGAGTGGGTTGCCCTTTCCTTCTCCAGTGGATCTTCCCCACCCAGGGATTAAACCCTATCTCCTGCATGGGCAGGCAGGTTCTTTACCACTGAGCCACCAGGAAAACCCACCACTTCCCCCCATTAACATATTAAGATGGGTGAGATTGGGGGAAGCAGTAATGAAGGCATATTTTTCTCAGTCCAACAGGTTATAGTTTGAAAAACTCTTTGAATCTAAAGAAAAAATCATAATGGAAAAGATCTGAAATGTGTGAGTCATGAGGTAGTGTTTGAAACACAGGCATAAGGAAGTGAAAAACTTCTATTAGAATTAGTCAAACAAATGAATCACTAACCTGTATTCTTCTTACTAGTTCACTATATCCTACAGAAACCATCTCACCTTTAGGCATAATGAACACAAGGCAAATTTAGTGACCTTGATTCCTCACAACAAATGTAAAGAAAAAAGCCACAGCAAATTAATACTCTTCTACAACTAATTCGTCCAGAGCAACTCCATTTAAGAAGACCATGTATTTCCAGCAACCCATCATAGATTTGAGCCTCCTAGAGTCCTCCTTCAAGACCACTTGGGGCAGAGTGGGTCATGCTTATTTATCCTAAGGTCTTTTCTGTGTGTTCTGGATCTTGCAGGTTTACTGCAATGTAGTTGGGTGTGATTTTTGCTCTTCTATCCTGCTTAGAATCTACTGGGCTCCTTGATTATGGTGGCTTCGTCTATCCTAGAAAACTTTCAGTTATTGCTCCTTCAAATATTACTTTTTATGCATTCTCCCTCTTCTCACAGTCTGCAGTTCCTTTCAGAAATAGGTTACATATTCTCATACTATGCTTAAAGTCTCTTAACCTCCTGTTTGTGTAGTCTGTATTTTTATCTCTCTGCTGTGTCCTAGATGAATAAAAAATAATTGTCCCTCTGGTTCAAGCTCATCTATTGTTCAAGTTGTCCAACGAGATTTTACTTCATATAATCATATTTTTATTTCTTGAATGTTTTTACAATTGCTGTTCCTTTTCCTATTATCGAATTGCCTCTGTCTCCCTGCTCCACTCTTGAATCTGCTTAGTTTCCTAATATTATATTATTTTCTTAAGTCCCAAAGCCTTCTTTAATGTCTAATGATGTGAAACATGCTTATTCATTATGGTCTCTCATTGATTTTAACACTTTCGAGGTTAGGGATGTTCTATACTGTGGGTCTTGACTCCTGTTTAGTGTTGATGGTTCCTCCAGAGTGTTATAAATTTGGACTTAGACTCACCAGCTGCATGAGACTCTGTCTCTGAGAGTCCTTTGGGGTCCATGTTGAAGACATATCTTAGTAGGACAGTTTGACTTTCATTTCTGCCAGATATTGATCTGGACCTCCTTCTATGCTACCTGGGAGTTTCCAGACCATACAAGGGCTATAATGAAATCCCAAACTTACCTGAGGGCAGACTATGGGTACAGACTTTTAGGGGCTGAAAAAAATTTATTTTCTACCCATTGTCCATGTTAAGGCAGACATGCTTCCTTATCACAAACCTATGTTTTTTTAGTGGATTTATTTCCAGTGACGGTTTTGATTTTATACAAAGATCTTTGTCACAACTCTCTGGACTGTAGCCCACCAGGCTCCTCAGTCCATGGGATTCTCCAGGCAAGAATACTGGAGTGGGTTGCCATTTCCTTCTCCAGGGGATCTTCCCAACCCAGGGACTGAACCAGGTCTTTCGCATTGTGGGCAGATGCTTTAACCTCTGAGCCACAAGGGAAGCTATTGACTTCACCTTGTCACAACTCTCTTTCTTATAAGGATCCAAAATCATGTAATCAGTCTTAGTGAGAGATTAAAATGTAAGCATTCAAATCTTGATAGAGCAACCAGCTTTAAGTCTCACTCAGAACAAGCCACAATGTATACCTAGGAAATTTCCTTTCCTAGTTTCTGTTTCATTGTTTGAGAGGAAGATCTTTGGGTTTTTTTCTGGCCAACTGAGCTATTCATTTGGAAGGAGTCTTTCAAACCTTCAGGGTTTCCAAGTAGTTTCTAGAATAAGGATTTTTGGCTATTTGTAAAAACAAACAAATTTAAAAAAAAAAAAACACAGCAAAACAGAAAACTTTTACTCTTCCCTTAGTTTTGAGAGCGTGTTCTCTGGGTTGTAGAGAGACTCTACTGAGTCGTGTGCCAGCCACTCTGGAAATGAACTGTGTCACCCTGGGGCAGCTCCTGGAAGCCTTGCCTCTGTGATGTGTTCTCACACTCCTGTCCAGGTGGCTGGACAATGATTTGTTGCGCAGTCACTCAGTCGTGTCTGACTCTTTTGCGACCCCATGGACTGTAGCCCTCCAGGCTCCTCTGTACATGGGATTTCCCAGGCAAGAATACTGGAGAGGATTGCCATTTCCTTCTCCAGGGGATCTTCCTGACCCCAGGATCAAACCTGTGTCTCCTGCATTGCAGGCAGATTCTTCTACCACTGAGGCACCAGGGAAGCCTGGGCTGTGAGTGGGTATACTCAAACTGTGCCGACTAGATTCCTTTCTCTTGAAATTTTGAATTTTATATTCCAAACTACTGTTAGTCTTGCCCTCATGGTCCTGAGATAGTTCTTTTAACAAGCTCAGTCTCAGAGCTAGTTGTTAGTATACAGCTTAATAATATGATTATTATTTTTGCCAAAGCCTGCTGCCGTAAACAGTTTGGAGACCTGGTATATAATTGTGCCTAAAACAATGTGAATAGGTACCGTGAAACTAACTTTATTCAATACTAATTGGGAAGTGATTTTACAGTTTTAATAAGGATAACACTGTGATTCTTCATGCTTACTTTCAAAGCAACTTTAATTTTATTATTTCCTCTCAACTATTTTGCAAGTGATAGAGATACTTTGTTTTTGCCAGGTTTTCACATTTACAAGAGTATACAGAAGTTCAGACACTTGCTCAGAACATGGCACCCTGGGCCCTGGACTTTTGGCCTAGGGCATTTTCAAAATGTGTGAATCACCTCTCTAAAAAGCAAGTTCCCCCTGAGGAAATGTTTTGTTTTGTTTTTTTTTTTTTCTGTCTATGGCAGGGGACATCAAGGAGACGGTGGGATCTGTTAAGAGGTGTTGAGCTCAGTGGGGAAATCTCTCAAATGCTGTATGAGTTCAGAGTTATCCTTCCTGCATAATGGAAATTGTGTCACCTCTCCTCCCATTACTCCTCCCATAAGTAGCCAATCACTGGCCTAAAATTAATGTTTAAATCATCAGAATGAGTAGAGAAAGCAGTTCAGCTTAGTCCTCAATTAGCATAAATCGGTGCTATTTTCAAAGAAAACTCTGGACGATGTCCAAATTCGTGATGATACAAAGGGCTCTTGAGATCCATAGAACGTGATGCTTTTTGTGTGGTCATCAGTTAAGGGCTCTACAATACAAGGAGAGTGACATGCAATTACACACATACACAGGATTATCCATTTGTAGTCTCTTGTGAGGGAAAATAAAAAACCTCTAAAGATAAAAGTAGCAAGTTAAAAATTATTAATGGTCATAATGAAATACTTTACATGTATTATCTACTTCTCCAATTATAAAGTAAGAGCGAATGAAAGCATGTCAATCCTCAATCTTAAGTGAATTATCCAAAATGACATCACTTATAGCTAGATGGTTCAGGAACACTATATCATATCTGTAGGATTAAAAAAAACTCAAGTTCTTCCTACCGCATTACACCTCTCAACTGCCAAGGTGACCCTCAAGTGAATCACAACCTTCAAATTTCTCTATTTTATTTTCATTTTTTAATTAAAAATCCACAAAAATTTAATTTTTCCATTGTAAGTGGTTACCATTATAAGTTTTTCCATGATAAGTAGCCTTACCTACTGCTATGACTTAGACAAACCAAATCAAAGCAAAACAAAACCAAAACCTCTCCAAAAGCTAGTTTGAGCTTTTCTTTTTTTCAGAAGTTAATCCAAATACACTCCCATTATCACCTTCCTGTATCTTCTCCATCCACCAACCAGTTTATAAACTCTATTTGGAGTTAAGCTTTTAAAAAGGCTATGCCTCAAGTAATTTTTTTTCAAAGAGGGAGAAATTTTTTTCTTAAAATTTCTCATCAAATAGTTCTGTTGCTTCTGATTGATTTCTATAAGAGAGCTTCTAGCCATTTTAATCACTTTTATATTCAGTGGAGATATTTATAGATAGGTCAACTTGGATATCATGTTAAATCTGTTTGAACCCATAGTTCTCAAACTTGAGTGGTTTAGTCGCTAAGTCATGTCCAGCTCTTTGCGACCTCACGGACTGTAGCCTGCCAGGCTCCTCTGTCCATGCGATTTTCCAGGCAAGAATACTGGAATGAGTTACCATTTCCTTCTCCAGGGGATCTTCCTGACCCAGGGATTGAAACTGGGTCTCCTGTATTACAGTCAGACTTTTTACCAACTGAGCTACCAGGGAAGCCCATTATCACCTGGGAAGCTCAAAATCGCCTGGAGGGCTTGTTAGACACGCCTCTTGGGCTCATCCCCAGAACGTCTGAAATGAGACTGAGAACTGGGATTTCCATAAAATTGCCAGGTGATGATAATTCTGCTGGCCTTGGAATCATATTTTTGGGTTTTCTGATATAAACTTATTTTAGCCTTATTGTAATTTTATTCTGATATATAGCAGAATCTGCATGCATTTCTAAATATATTTTTAATTAAAAGAAATTAGAACATTAATGTGAGAGTCATTGAAATTAATTATACCTATACAATCTTTTTGATAATATCCATCACCCATTCAGCCTCAGGATCCAAACAAATTAATTTTTCATCTTTCAATGTGACTCTGAAAAGAAAAGAGTATTTTGGTTAAATCATAACTGCATATAATTTAATAACACTTGAAATTTATTCATTACAATTTCTGTAACATGAAATTCATGTGCTTAAAATGAACACATAAATATTTTAAACTAATTGTGTTATTAGAATGTAACTTTTAATCATATCAGTGTACATAACAATTTTTTTAAAAAAATCAACTAGAAAAGAAATTTCCTAGAGTCTTTTGAGACATCAGCTGATAATCAGTGAACATTTACTAGACTTAAAATGCACAGGGTATAGTGTCAGACTCTGGAAATCTACATATAGAGGGTATCTTCCACGCTGCCAGTTATCAACCACTTACTATGTACTCTTTATCAGTACACCTCTGCAAATTTGGTTAGATTTTAAGTCTTCATTAAAGTCTCATTTATTATCGGGAGAGAGGAGGATACCATAAACTAGTTATTTAAATTTGTTTGTTTGTTTGTTTGTTTTTATTTTTTAAAATTTTATTTATTTATTTATTTATTTTTAATTTTTATTTTTACTTTATTTTACTTTACAATACTGTATTGGTTTTGCCATACATTGACATGAATCCACCACAGGTGTACATGCGATCCCAAACATGAACCCCCCTCCCACCTCCCTCCCCACAACATCCCTCTGGGTCATCCCCATGCACCAGCCCCAAGCATGCTGTATCCTGCATCGGACGTAGACTGGTGATTCGATTCTTACATGATAGTATACACGTTTCAATGCCATTCTCCCAAATCATCCCACCATCTCCCTCTCCCTCTGAGTCCAAAAGTCCGCTATACACATCTGAGTCTTTTTTGCTGCCTTGCATACAAGGGTCATCATTGCCATCTTTCTAAATTCCATATATATGTGTTAGTATACTGTATTGGTGTTTTTCTTTCTGGCTTACTTCACTTTGTATAATCGGCTCTATGATCCACCTCCCAGAATTCTGGAAATAAAAGCAAAAATAAACAAATGGGATCTAATTAAAATTAAAAGCTTCTGCACAACAAAGGAAAATATAAGCAAGGTGAAAAGACAGCCTTCTGAATGGGAGAAAATAATAGCAAATGAAACAACTGACAAACAACTAATCTCAAAAATATATAAGCAACTTAGGCAACTCAATTCTGGAAAAGTAAACAACCCAATCAAAAAATGGGCCAAAGAACTAAATGGACATTTCTCCAAAGAAGACATACGGATGGTTAACAAACACATGAAAAGATGCTCAACATCACTCATTATTAGAGAAATGTAAATCAAAACCACAATGAGGTACCACTTCACACCAGTCAGAATGTCTGTGATCCAAAAATCTGCAAGCAATAAATGCTGGAGAGGGTGTAGAGAAAAGAGAACCCTCCTACACTGTTGGTGGGAATGCAGACTAGTACAACCACTATGGAAAACAGTGTGGAGATTCCTTAAAAAATTGCAGATAGAACTGCCATATGACCCAGCAATCCCACTGCTGGGCATACACACCGAGGAAACCAGAATTGAAAGAGACACATGTACCCCAATGTTCATCGCAGCACTGTTTATAATAGCCAGGACATGGAAACAACCTAGATGTCCATCAGCAGATGAATGGATAAGAAAGCTGTGGTACATATACACAATGGAGCATTACTCAGCTGTTAAAAAGAATACATTTGAATCAGTTCTGATGAGATGGATGAAACTGGAGCTGATTATACACAGTGAAGTATTTAAATTTATTCTGCAGTTTTCAACTGCACTTAACAGAACAGCAAAGCTCCATCCCTTTGAGGTTTGTTACATGAGGACCAGTTAAACCAGTCAGTCCTAAAGGAAATCAACCCTGAATATTCATTGGAGGGACTGATGCTAAAGCTGAGGCTTCAATACTTTGGCTACCTGGTGTAAAGAGCCGAGTCATTGGCAAAGAACCAGATGGTAGGAAAAATTGAAAGCAAAAGGAGAAATGGGCAGCAGAGAATGAAGTGGTTAGATAGCATCACTGACTCGATGGACATGAATTTGAGCAAACTCTGGGAGACAGTGGAAGAAAACAGAGCATGGCCTGCTGTAACCCAGGGCATCACAAAGAGTCGGACACAACTTAGGACTGAACAACAACAGCAACATGAGGATCAGATCATAATAAAAATTGTAATGATAATAACATAATAATAAATTACCAATAAATTCAGTAAATTACCAATAAAAGGATAGCCACAAAACATCACACACGATAGTGAGAACTTGAAATTATTGTATTGCCAAGACAAGAGAAAGTGGTAGTCGTTCAGTCTTGTCCAGTTCTTTGAGACTCCATGGACGGTAGCCCATCAGGCTACTTAGTCCATGGAATTCTCCAGGCAAGAATTCTGGAGTGGTTTGCCATACCCTTCTCCAGGACAAGGCTGCCTGCCATTACCACAGCCATCTCAACAAAACTAGAAAGAGTCATAAGATCTCCAAAGGGGAAACTAAACTGCCGTTATTCCCATATGACAATGACAGACTTTCTTTTGGGGGGCTCCAAAATCACTGCAGATGGTGACTGCAGCCATGAAATTGAAAGACGCTTACTCCTTGGAAGAAAAGTTATGACCAACCTAGATAGCATATTCAAAAGCAGAGACATTACTTTGGTGACAGAGATATGTATAGTCAAAGCTATGATTTTTCTAGTAGTCATGTATGGATGTGAGAGTTGGACTCTAAAGAAGGCTGAACACTGAAGAATTGATGCTTTTGAACTGTGGTGTTGGAGAAGACTCTTGGAGAAGACACTTGGTCTGCAAGGAGATCAAACCAGTCAATTCTAAAGGCAATCAATCCTGAATATTCATTGGCAGGATGATGCTGAAGCTGAAACTCCAATACTTTGGCCACCTGATGCAAAGAGCCGACTCTTAAGAAAAGATCCTAATGCTGGGAAAGATTCAAGATAGGAGGAGAAGGGGACGAGATGGTTGGATGGCATCACTGACAAAATGGACATGAGTTTGAGCAAGCTCTGGGTAAAGGACAGGGAAGCCTGGTGTGCTGCAGTCCATGGAGTTGCAAAGAGTCAGACAAAACTGAGCGCCTGAACAACAACAGCACGAGTAAAGTGCTGATGGTTGCAAAATCAGTACAATATTTTATATCAAAATGCAAATAACAACTAAAATGTGAAATTTTATAAAGCTATCCTTTACAATAGGATCAAAAAGAAATAGCATTGCAGATTAGTGGGAAAATAATGATAATTTATTACATAGTGCTGGAACATGGCAACCCACTCCAGTGTTCTTGCCTGGAGAATCCCAGGGAAGGGGGAGCCTGGTGGGCTGCCATATTTGGGGTCACACAGAGTCGGACACGACTGAAGTGACTTAGCAGCAGCAGCAGCAGCAGCAGCTGGAACAGTTGATGAACCATAAAAATAAAAATGGATAATTCCTTCACATCATATGCAAAAATTAATTCCAGATGGATTAAAGCTTTAAATACAAAGGAAAAGACTGTAAAAAAATTTAGCAGACAATACAGAAGAATATTTTTATGAACTCTGTGAAACAAAGTTTTTTTTAACTAAAACACTAGAAGTGCTAACCAGAAAAGGGAATGTTGCTAATCTAAAGCATATTAAAAATAAATCTATACTAATTGAAAGGACACCACAGAAAGAATAAAAACATGAACCAAAAATTGGAAAATGAGCTTTTCTATCCATAAATATGATGAGGGTTTAATATCCAGAATGTGTAAAGAACACCTGTGAGGCAATAAAGAAAAGGTTATTCATAAAGTTATTAAGAGAGTAGATCTGGAGAGTTCTCATCACAAAGAAAAAACTATTTTTAATTTATCTATGAGATGATGGAGGCTAACTAAACTTATTGTAGTAATGATTTCACAATATATATAATTCAAACCATTATGCAATACACCTTAAATTTATAGTAATGTATGCTAATTATGTTTCAATAAAACTTGGGGAACAGTCACCAAAAAAAGACTTCTCCCTCTACATCTTCACTACTTACATGATTTCTTTTCTGTTGCAGTGAGCACCTTCAGGGATTATCTGGACTTTTGCAATGAATTTGGGAGAAATAAAGTCAGAGTGTGTCTGAATACACTGGCATCGCAGCTCTTGGCTTTCAGAGGGATCAGCTGTGTGAGAAAATAAGAGTGAAACACTAAGAACAAAGACAGCCGTGATGTTTATTCCTGACTTATGAAATCTGAGATCAATGCAGCAAGATACTCAACTCACCAAATACCACCAGAAATCTTTAGGGAGACAATCACATAAATATAATCATTTGCTATTGTTATGATCAATGAAACTATTGAATATCTACTATATTTGAGAAATGGGTAAATGTACTAGACCAATAATTTACTGCTTGAAGGCATATATGGTCAATAAGAAATGTTTAATGATAAAAATCAACTTCATTGCATTCTACAAAGTATTTTAAATACCAAAATTTCATGTGAATTCTATCAGTTGAAGGTGGCAATTTCCACCATTAAAATAAACGCCCTAAACCTTTTTGCAGTGTGCTGCTGCTGCTTCTTGTTCAGTCTTTAAGTCGTGACTGACTCTTTGTAACCCCATGGACTGTAGCTCGCCAGCCTCCTCTGTCCGTGGGGTTTTCCAGGCAAGAATATTGGCATGAGTAGCCATTCCCTTCTTCAGGGGATCTTCCCGACCCAGGGACCGAACCTGTGTCTCCTGCACTGGCAGGTAGATTCTTTACCACTGAGCCACCAGGGAAGCCCATGCTGCTGCTATCATCTTTAATAAGAAAAACACAGACCCTTACAGTGTACCCATTTGCCAGCACAGGAGACATGAGAGACATGTGTTCACTCCCTGGGTCGGGAAAGTCCCCTGGAGAACGAAATGGCAACCCACTCCCCCATTCTTGCCTGGAGAATCCCATGGACAGAGGAGGCTGGTAGGCTACAGTTCATAGTGTTGCAAAGAGTCAGAAACAACTGAAGTGATGACTTAGCACGCACACGTGTGTGTGGGTATTCATAACGTCCTCAATATTAATTAATTAATTCAACAGACTTAAAAAATATAACTCAACAGGAACTTCTTTGATATTCCACAATCTAAGTGTATGTGCTGCTTAGGTTTTAATTTTATAGTTTCTACATTTTGCCCTAAAACCAGATTCAATCTCATTTGATTTGGAAACATTTGGGCTTCGAAGTTTTCCAAAGCCAAGAAGGAAAAGAAGAAAGCCATAGTTTCTTACCAAAGAGGCCCAGGACAAGGATGGCCAACAGGAGGAATATTTGTGAGCTCTCAGTAGCCATGTCTGTGCTTGATCTTGATCCTTGTTTGAATGGTAATGTCAATAGTGCAGCCTCTCTTATATGCTCTCTGTAACCATGGAAATTTTTTGTTGTTCTTGCACTCTCCGTGAAGAATAGAAGGAACAGTTTATTCAAGTGGCATATTTGTCACTTACAAGTCAATGAGGAAGCTGGGTTTGTTTTTCAAGCTTTGTTTTAACTGAGGGGTTTCAGGCATGAGGATGTACTGAATAGAAACATGAACCCATTATTCCCTGGGAGGGAAACTGCATGATTGTGAAGGGTTCAGGTTCAGTTATAATTAGTATACAAAATGGAATAATAAAAGATATCTATGCATCTTTTCAAAGGTCATGTTTGTACAATGTAGGAAATGAAGATGCTTTTCCTCCTCAAGTATTTACTTTTGGCTTTTGCGCCTATTCGCGTAAATCCATTCAAGGTTATAATAGATTCTTCCAAGCTCTAACTATACTCATAATGTGTGCATGCATGTGCGCTAAGTTGCCTCAGTCTTGTCCAACTCTCATCCCATGAACTATAGCCCACCAGGCTCCTCTGTCCATTGTATTCTTCAGGGAAGAATCCTGGAGTGGGTTGCCGTATCCTTCTCCAGGGGATCTTTTCGACCTAGGGGTAAATCCTGTGTCTCTTATGTCTCCTACATTGGCAGGCAGATTCTTTACCACTAGCGCCACTGGAGAAGCCCTGTACCTAAAGTATGGGTAATAAAGATACTGAGGGCTCCCCTTGTGGCCCAAGTGGTAAAGAATCTGCCTGCAGTGTGGGAGACCTGGGTTTGATCCTTGTGTTGGTAAGACCCCCTCTAGAAGGGAACAGCTACCCACTGCAGTACTCTAACCTGGAGAATTCCATGGAGAGAGGAGCCTGGCAGGCTGCAGTCCATGGGGTCGTAAAGAGTCAGACATGATGGAGTGACTTGCACTTTCACAAAGATACTGAATGAAGTTCAGATTACAGCAACCCTTGTCCTGTCAAGAACAGCAAATTATGGTTTCCTTACGGTTTAAAGGAAGCAGTTTCAAAAGGCTTGAAGCTGAATTAATTCAGTGGATTAGGAACTTTATTTTTTTTCTTCAGCGGTTTTATAAGTGCCCTTCATTATCCTATACATCTCATTTATTTATATATATGTGTATATATGTGTATATATATGTGTGTGTGTGTAAAAAAGATATCACATACTATGTTGCTTCAGTTCAGTTCAGTTGCTCAGTCATGTCCAACTCTTTGCGACCCCATGAATCGCAGCATGCCACGCCTACCTGTCCATCACCGACTCCCGGAGATCACTCAGATTCACGTCCATTGAGTCAGTGATACCATCCAGCCATCTCATCCTCTGTCGTCCCCTTCTCCTCCTGCCCTCAATCCCTCCCAGCATCAGAGTCTTTTCCAATGAGTCAACTCTTCGCATGAGGTGGCCAAAGTACTGGAGTTTCAGCTTTAGCATCATTCCTTCCAAAGAAATCCCAGGGCTGATCTCCTTCAGAATGGACTGGTTGGATCTTGCAGTCCAAGGGACTCTCAGGAGTCTTCTCCAACACCACAGTTCAAAAGTATCAATACTTCAGTGCTCAGCCTTCTTCACAGTCCAACTCTCACATCCATACATGACCATTGGAAAAACCATAGCCTTGACTAGACGGACCTTAGTCGGCAAAGTAATGTCTCTGCTTTTGAATATGCTATCTAGGTTGGTCATAACTTTTCTTCCAAGGAGTAAGCGTCTTTTAATTTCATGGCTGCAGTCACCATCTGCAGTGATTTTGGAGCCCCCAAAAATAAAGTCTGACACTCTTTCCACTGTTTCCCCATCTATTTCCCATGAAGTGATGGGACGAGCTGCCATGATCTTCGTTTTCTGAATGTTGAGCTTTAAGCCAACTTTTTCACTCTCCTCTTTCACTTTCATCAAGAGGCTTTTTAGCTCCTCTTCACTTTCTGCCATAAGGGTGGTGTCATCTGCATATCTGAGGTTATTGATATTTCTCCCAGCAATATTGATTCCAGCTTGTGCTTCTTCCAGTCCAGCGTTTCTCATGATGTACTCTGCATAGAAGTTAAATAAGCAGATTGACAATATACAGCCTTGACGTACTCCTTTTCTTATTTGGAACTAGTCTATTGTTCCATGTCCGGTTCTAACTGTTGCTTCCTGACCTGCATACAGCAACAACAACAACTATGTTGCTGAGAAAACATAAATCTTTATCTCACTGTTTTGGAGCCTAGAAGTCGAAAATCATGGTGTTGGTAAGGTTAGTTCTTTCCTAGATCTGGGAGGGAAAAAGCTGTTTCAAGTGTCTTTCCTTGGCTTGGGGATGGTCATCTTCTTCTTCACAAGCTGTTCTCCTTGTGTGCACATCCAACTCTGAGTTTTCCCTATTTGTGAAGACACCAGTCACATTGGATAACCCACCCCAGTGACCTGACTTTAGTTTGATTATTTCTGTAAACACCTTATCTCCAAGTGAGGTATTGGGGGTTAGAATCTTAATCTATGAATTTGGAAGGTGGGAGTAGGGGATGCCATTCAACCTGTAGCAACACTTAAGTGAAGAATCGGTGATTACTGAGGGCTAATATGGCCTGAAGCTAAACATAGTCTAATAAGAATGTTTGTTTTTCTGGCCAATTCTCATTGAAAAACCTGAAGGACTTTTGTTGGACACTAAGTATTTAAAGAGTAAAAATTGGGTGTTTGCTCTTGAGAAGCTCATGGGCTATAGGGGGAGGCAGATGGTAAAGCGTCTGTCTACAATGCGGGAGACCCAGGTTCAATCCCTGGGTTGGGAAGATCCCCTGGAGAAGGAAATGGCAATCCACTCCAGGACTATTGCCTGGAAAATCTCATGGACAGAGGAGTCTGGTAAGCTATAGCCCATGGGGTCGCAAAGAGTCAGACACGACTGAGCGACTTTACTTCAGACATGTAAACAGATTGAAGATGGTGATCTGTGTTGTAATATATAGGTAACCTGGAGATAGTGGAGGGAGGACCTCCCCCTCAGAGCCAGGAAAGACTTTACAGTAGAGGCAACACTGGAGTTATTACAGATGAAAGGAAGCTCATATTAACATATATTTGTGAAGGGTTGCTGTGCTCTGAATGCTTATGTCTCCCCCACAATTAACATGTTGGAATCCTAACCCCTAATGTGATGGTGTTAGGAGGTGGAAGTCTTTGGGAGGTGATTAGGTTATAAGTGTGGGGCCCTCATGAATGAGATTAGTACCCTCATAAAAGTGACCCCAGAGGGTTCTCTCATCCCTTATGTCATGTGAGGATACAGTCCAAAAGAGGTCCTTCACCCAGCTCTGCTGGCTTGGACTTCCTGACCTTGGACTTCCAACGTCAAGAACTCTGTGAAATAACTATTTTTTGTTTATAAACCACCCAGTCCATGGTGTTTTGTTACAGCTGCCCAAATGGACTCAGACAACAGTCTTGACATGTTGAGAAAGTAGAGAAAAAATGCTATTTCAATACAATAACTTGACAACATGATCAGACTATGGCCTTTTTACAAACCAAAAAGTTAAAAATAAGTTAGAAACACTATTCAGATATAACCTTAATTTCTTTGAGTCTCATTTTTCTTCTACACTAAAATCACAAAATACTATATTATAAGGTGTTTAGATATTATGATGATAATAGGAAAGGATACAAAGATAAGCCAACCAAGTGCTCAAAGACTCAAAGTAACTTGGTTTCTCAAGGCTTAAAAAATAGGCTCAGAAAAAAAAAAAAAGGCTCAGGACATCATGATAGTTATTAAGGAGTTGGCTAAAGAAAATAGAGCTGTAGAAATTGGCATTAAACTTCCATTGGTTCTCTTTGATCAATACTAAGTCACAAATGGTGAAACGCCATAAGTTCAGGGAAAGGACATCATAGATGTTCAGGCTGAGCAGTTCTCAGACCTCTTATGGAGTGGGGAGATACTTGAGGTCTGACTTGTTAGAGAGCTTGTGAGCACTCAGGGCATTCAGTAGAGACACAAAAGAGATATGTCTCAGCAGTACAATTAACTGAACTCCAAAGCAAAGAACTCTCTCTAGACCACCCTAACTAAGCTGAAAAACAAGCCACAGAAAGATCAAGCTGATGCTCCAGTAACTTAGCTGTCAGCCAGAACAGAGGCTAAGACTCCAAAAGAAGAAAACAAAATCTTGATGCTCCACAACATAACATACATTTTGTCCTGCATCCAATCAAAAATCACTACACATGCCAGGAAGTAGAAAATCATAACCCATACCAAGAGGAAAATTCAAGCAATAGAGAGAGACTCAGAAAGGACAGAATTATAGAATTAATATATATTAATTAATATTAATATATAAGGATATTAAAATACATATTATAAATATGCTTAAAAAGTTTAAAATAAAATGTGAACGTGATGAAGAGAGAAGTAGAAAAAAATGTATATATGTAGTGCAACTTCTAGAAATGTCCAACTAGAAAATGAAATACACATCCACTAACTCCTGACTCTCAGTGAGAGTCATCTCATGACAGGCCGTCCAACTTGTGAGCTGAGCAGACTCCTCTGCCATTCCCCCTTCCATACTCCCAAGCAGAGAAAACTCTCAGGAAAGAAGCAAGAGAGAGGCGCTTGAGTCAGGAAGCCACCAGAAAAGTATAGATGTTGCCCATTGTGACTTCAGAACTCATCGGTGAGCAGAGAGGATACAAGCGGGGTATCAACAGTAAAGATAGGACAAGCCCTTCCCTTTGTTATTTGTATGAGAAGTCCCGGAAAGGAGCAATAGCATCATCTGTGATTCTGGATGGCCCTCATTGTGCTATCACAGGTCTGCCCCTCTGCCATCTCCCAGTGTTTCTCCAGTTACTTCTGGAAGTCCTGAGAGGACATCTCCTGATACAACTCACAAAGAAAGATTCACAATAACAAAATGGGATACGCCATACTTTCTCCTCTCTAGCTCTAGTTCATTTAGTAACATTGCTCAGGAAATCTCAGTCACTGCTGCCATTGCTATTTCCTGCTGATGATCTCTCAACATTGTGACATAACACGAAATATTCTTTTTCTACTTCCTTCATGCTGCGACCACAACCTCACATGCTTTGTGCTTCACTTCCTGCTGTGACACTTCCAACGGGAACTGCCCAGGAAATTCGATGTCAAAACTACACTGTATATCCACCTGAGCCAGCACTGCAGTTGAGATGATGCCCATGGAGTTGGCCTTGAGGGCCAATGGCAGATTCCTGGAGACACTGATAATGTTTAAATCCCTGTACAACTTCAGAAAGAGTGTTCTGTCATTACCATTACTGGGTCGAAGGGAAATTAAGGTTAGGTCAGGAACTTACCCTAGAGCACACAGTCCACAACTGATAGAGCCGGAATTTACTCTGAAGTAAATGATTCTTTGAAATGGTTGTCTTTAATCAACAAATGAACAGCAACATCTTTTTGCTTTTCAGGGGCTGTGTTCTGCATTGACAAATGCAAAGTGGTCAGTGTAGCAAGTTCCATGTTTGAGGGTAAGGACTGGTCTTAAGGGTGAGGGCTTAATTGAACTCTCTCTCAAGTGGGTCACACTTGTAAACATTTTCCCATGTCCTCTGACTTAGGATTAGGGAGCAAATGCTAGTATTTATGGAGCATCTAGACAACTGGCTTTAATTTATTTTGTATTTCACAGTTTCTTTCTTCTCATCTCATAGTCAGTACACTGGAATTATGAAGAGATGATCACTTTCTTAGCTTTCGTAAGTGTGCTATTGAAAAGCAGAGACATTACTTTGCCAACAAAGGTCCGTCTAGTCAAGGCTATGGTTTTTCCAATGGTCATGTATGGATGTGAGAGTTGGACTGTGAAGAAGGCTGAGCACCGAAGAATTGAAGCTTCTGAACTGTGGTGTTGGAGAAGACTCCTGAGAGTCCCTTGGACTGCAAGGAGATCCAACCAGTCCATTCTGAAGGAGATCAACCCTGGGTGCCCTTTGGAAGGAATGATGCTAAAGCTGAAACTCCAGTACTTTGGCCACCTCATGTGAAGAGTTGACTCATGGGAAAAGACTCTGATGCTGGGAGGGATTGGGGGCATGAGGAGAAGGGGACAACAGAGGATGAGATGGCTGGATGGCATCACGGACTCGATGGACATGAGTCTGAGTGTATTCCGGGAGTTGGTGATGGACAGGGAGGCCTGGCGTGCTGCAATTCATGGGGTCGCAAAGAGTCGGACACGACTGAGCGACTGAACTGAACTGAAGTGTGAAAAAAACCTCACAGAGGTTGTTTCTTGCTACCTGTGTGTGTGTGCTGTGCTGTCATGTGGGACTCGTTGCAACCCCATGGCCTGTAGCCTGCCAGGCTCCTCTGTCCATGGACTTCTCCAGGCAAGAATACTGAAGCTGGTTGGCATTGCTTACTCCAGGGGATCTTCGACCCAGGGATCAAACACACATCTCTTCTGTCTCTTGCATTGGCAGGTGAATTCTTTACCACTGAGCTCCTGGGGAAGCTCTAGTGGCATGGAGATAGCTAAACGGAGATAAACTGACATAAAAACCTGTTCTCTTGACTGACTGGAGATCCTTCTTTAGTATAAGGAGAGGAAAACATGCTGAAGGGTGGTAACTAACACATTCAAATCTTAAAACCATTTTATTACATTTGATAAACTGATGTAAGGGGTTGGGATAACCTTAAACTCTTTGGTGAGATTCTTTACCATCTGAGCCACCAAGGAAACCCAAACTCAGAGATAGTTACTTATAAATGAAAGTTAGGAAACTGAACCCAAATGTCCATTAGATCTTTTATAGATTAATCAGCAACTCACTTTTTGTGCTTCTATTGATGACACAAAGTATTTTGAGTCCTGAAGAAAAAATCCTCTTTATTATCATTTCACTGCCAGTTTCATTAAACTGTTAATAGTTGTTTGAAAAATCTTTTAGCCAAAGCAATGAAATGAGTGTTGTTGTTAAGACAGCTACAAGAGAAACTTCCTTGGTGGTCCAGTGGCTAAGACTCCGCACTCCAAGTGAAAGGGACTGGGGTTCCATCCCTGGCCAGGGAACTAGAGCCCACATTCCTCAGAGAAGACAGAAGATCCTGCGTGCCAAAACTAAGACCCAGGACAGCTAAATAAATAAATAGTTATTTTAAAAAAATAATAAAGAAAAGGTAACATTTTTTAAAAAGATAGCTACAAGAATTTTTTAAAAAAGAAATTTTTAAAGAGGTATACTTGAGTAGCAAGGTAGCAAGAAGCTCCTTATAAAAAACAGCAATATATTATTATTGCTCTCATAATATTATAGTGACTCTCACACTAAGGGGAAGGGGCCAGTGCACAGTTTGGAAAAGCACATTCTTGGGTTGGTAAGAGACAAGGGGTGTGACAGCTATCAGCAGATGAAATTAAGTATAACTTATAGTTTGATTTATCTGTGTAGCAAATGAATGTCCAAGAGGAGAAAAAGAAGCTAGGAAACGTTGATGTAAATCATCAGATTTATCCAGTAAAGGTAGAATTATTTTCCTCAGGAAAAAATGAAATAAGCAGTGTTTAGTTTGAAATATTTTATTTTCATGTTCTTTGTAGAAACATCAATAAATATTTAAACTTCTCTTTTCTCAGACATAGAAAAGCACTGTGTAATTAACATGAAACAAGGCATTGTGCCTTACAAGAAAGACATAACATGTCCAAAGGGTATTAAGAACATTGTAGCTCTTAAAGTTTCAACATGAGAAATGCTGACCACATACTGTGAAATCATTTCAGTAAATAACCAACATTCTTTTAAACACTTACAAACACATGCATTTACAAAATCATTTACAAAAACATGCATCCCCCTACCTGACAATGAGTTCACTATCTGTTTCGATCCTCCAGTTTCTGCCACAAGGGCTGGCATAAAGTGGGCTCCTCAGAAATATTAATTTAATGACTGGCAAACATTTGCAAACCTACTTCAAACTCAGTAAGAATCAGGACTAAATAAACTTTTTTCTCATAAAATAAATAATACCAATAATGATAGGATGTGCAAGTAGATTTGATCACATCCTTAATCATGTCACATGTAAATAGTAACATAGAATCTTTGAAACCCAAGCAACATATAAATAAATAAATAAGTAAATAAATAAGTGGAAGAACCCTCCTAAGAGATGTTCAAACATATTAAGCCTGATCCAGGTGGCCTTAGGAGCTGGTGATTCCTCTTTTCCTTCTTTGATTTCTGTAGGGGCAGGGTCTACTTCTGGAACAGCCATCCAAGAGCTTCTGTTTTCCACCTGGTCAGTTGGAGCTGGCCCTGCAAGAAGAAAAGGTCTTCCTTAGTAGCTGCTCTTCTCCTTTCCCTCTCCCTGGGTTCCAGAGATTTCTGAGTCCAGTCTTCCCAGCCTGGCATCAAGTGGTTACTGCCTGCCACCTGCTATACTGTGTGGCAGATGCCTCTAGGCTCTGATACTCTTATTAGGAATGGAGGTGAGGCCTGCAGTATTCACTGCATTATTGGCTACAAATAGCCAATTCTATTTGATGCTGAAGCTGAAGTTCCAATACTGCGGCCACCTGATGGGAAGAGCTGACTCATTCAAAAAGACCCTGATGCTGGGAAAGATTGAAGCCAGAAGAAGGGGATGACAAATGATGAGATGGTTGGATGGCATCATGGATTCAATGGAAATGAGTTTGGGTAAACTCTGGGAGTTGGTGATGGACAAGGAGGCCTGGCATGCTGCAGTCCATGGGGTTGCAAAGAGTTGGACAGCGCTGATTGACTGAACTAAACTGTCCAACACCAGTGAGAATTTTAATGAAAGCAGTTTAACCCACATTCATTTGAATGGGGAGAGTCAAGGGCCATGATGGAAAGCATTGGCAATGTCCTTCTGACACCAGAGGAGATTAATGACCTTAATGGCAAATTTAATTCTGAAATAGTGATTTTTTCATTCCTTCAGCTAAATCTTAGGTTTCTCCGATATAACTTTCAGCAGGCAGAATGACTCTAGTCACACGATGAATAAAAACCACAACTCACTGGTTTAGCATCTTATCGATGATTTTCTTAACCATGGGGGCGGCGGGGTTGAGACACACTTCCTGACCAGTCTTGAGAGTGGCTCTGCAGAGAGAAGGAAGAATCTACGTGAGGCGGGGGGTCCATTTGAGGGGTGGGGTGGGGGCATCGGCACGGTGGGTGGTGATGAGGACAGCAACAGAGGTGACACTTACATGACTTCGGTTTGGCCGCAGTGGGGGCCCGGGGGCGTCACCTTCACGCTCTGCATGTTCTTGAGGTGAATCCCCTGCACGGTCTGCAGGCACTGGCAGCGCAGTTCGTTGACCACGGGCGCCCCTGCGGGAAGGACAGAGCGGGTTAGGGGCTGTCCTCACGGGCACCCGCCCGTCCCGGTCCCGCCCTGGGGATCCGGGTCTCACCTGCTGCGCGCCGGCCGGCGGCCACCAGCAGCAGGAGCAGCATCGCGGCGCCGAGGAGCCGGGCGGCGGGGTTCGCGGCTCGGGCCATGGGTCTCAGCTCGGGCGGTCTGTGTCTGCGGCGGGAAGGCTGGCGGGAGCGCGGGCTGAGCGGACTCTGTGGCTCCCCGAGCCGGGTGAACCCCTTTTATCCTGATCAGAAGGGAGTTGCTAGCCCCGGGCCCAGGGAAATTCCCGGTCCGGAAGGAAGGGGGCCACGCCCGCCTCACGCGTAATCAGCGCACTCAGAGTGTCATCCTCGTACCCAAATCTCCACGCGACGGTGAGTCTCCCTCCACCACGCTGGGGCTCCAGCCCAGACGGGCGCTGTGCGTCTCAGGCCACCCTGGTCGCGGGGCAGGGAGGGGGAAAGCTCTGAGGACACTGGGGAGAGACCCCCACAGGATTGGGGAGATGGTCTTAGAGGGAGACTTGGTTTTCTTTACTCATCAGATGGGAGGAATTAAAGAGAAGAAAGCAGGTAGATTTTGTTTAGTTATCTATCCTCTGCCTCTATATATTTCTGCCTCTCTAAACTCAATTTTTCTATTTTCATACATGAGAACTGGGATCAGTGTCAAAAGCTGAATTCTGGGTTAATTTCAGTGAAAGTTGAGGGCTGGAAAAGATCTAGTATTTTGTGTCCTGCTCAACTCAATATTCTCTTAGCAACACTGGAACTTTCAAAATTCGAGGTAGATCTCCTTTTCCACCCAAGAAGGGTTCAGAGTTGGTCTGAGAATATGGGATTGGTGGTCACTCTGAAGCTGTGGGCGAGCTGGTCGGGGTCTCCTCTTCTGGTCTGTCTTTCGACAAAATAGCTCATGGACACAAAAGAATGCTTTCTGCAGCATAGCACCCTACCACGGATGTGCATGGATGAAATAAACATGAAAATACACATAACATCCTGTTCCATTCACTGAAGGGGGAACATCAGTGTTGGTCCTCCTTTTTCTTGAAATACTGATGTCTCTCTTTTCTGATGAGAAATTTCAGTTTTTTCACCTGATGCCTTTACTATTTTTTCATCAGAAGTTTTAGAGCTCTTGCACTGACCTAACATGAAGTCTAGAGGTTTAAGTGTAGCTCTCCAGGTTGGCTGAGATGCTTTTAAACTATAGTGTTGGAGAAGACTCTTGAGAGTCCCTTGGATAGCAAGGAGATCAAACCAGTCAATTCTAAGGAAAATCAATCCAGAGTATTAACTGGAAGGACTGAAGCTGAAGCTCCAATACTTTGGTCACCTGATGTAAAAAGCCGACTCATTGGAAAAGACTGATGCTGGGAAAGATTGAGGGCAGGAGGAGAAGGGGCACTAGAGGATGAGATGGCTGGTTGGCATCATAGATTCAATGGACATGAGTTTGAGCAAACTCTAGGAGATGGTGAAGAACAGGGAAGCCTGGCGTGCTGCAGTCCATGGGACCGCAAAGAGTTAGACACAACTTAGCAACTGAACAAAAGCTCCAGGTTAGATTCAGACCTCCTGGAGACGTGGAATATTATGAGACTGGTAAAAGAAGAAAAAAGTGGCCTCTGGCCTAGGGACAGGCATCTAGGAACAGGGCTCTGGGTAGCCCAACTCAGTGGGAGATAACTCACATCCCACAGCCAGCCAGCCTACAGAGATGCCACTTTCACTGCTATCTGTTACCTACACACAAGGCTGTATATTGTGCTTATTTAACTTATATGCAGAGTACATCATGTGAAATGGTGGGCTCGATGAAGCACAGGCTGGAATCAAGACTGCCAGGAGAAATTTCGATAACCTCCGACATGCAGATGACACCACCCATATGGCAGAAAGCAAAGAAGAACTAAAGAGCCTCTTGATGAAAGTGAAAGAGGAGAGGGAAAAATTTGGCTTAAAACTCAACATTCAGAAAACGAAGATCATGGCATCCGGTCCTGTCACTTCAAGGCAAATAGATGGGGGAACAATGGAAACAGTGACAGACTGTACTTTGGGGGGCTCCAAAATCACTGCAGATGGTGACTGCAGCCATGAAATTAAAAGACGCTTACTCCTTGGAAGAAAAGCTATGACCAACCTAGACAGCATATTAAAAAGCAGAGACATTACTGTGTCAACAAAGCTTTGTATAGTCAAAGCTATGTTTTTTCCAGTAGTCATGTATGAACGTGAGAGTTGAACTGTAAAGAAAGCTGAGCACCGAAGAACTGTTGCTTTTGAACTGTGGTGTTGGAGCAAACTCTGGGAGATGGTGATGGACAGGGAAGCCTGGTATGCTGCAGTCCATGGGGTCACAAAGAATCAGACATGACTGAGCGACTGAACTGAACTGAACTGAACCTACACACTGTTAAACGTTTCCTTGCTCACCTCACAGTGGTTATGAGAAGTGAGTTAACATGTGTGAGAGTTGGCTGGAAATAAATGCCTTATAAATGTTTGTGAAACAGATGAAATAGAAATAGTTTTTTTCAATATAACCTGAACACAAACTCTATCTGTTTTAAATTTTACGATAAAAAAAAGTAATGGAGATGTTCACATCTCAATTTTTCTTTTTATATTTAAAAAATTTCTGTATTAGTTTTTTCAAAAAGAATGCACAGTTACACTCTACTAGGAGATGCACTTACATGGGATTTGGGTGGTTTTGCTTGTTTGCTTTTTGTTGCTACTTTTCAGACCTATCATTGATTTATTTTGTAGCCTTACTTTCAATCACCTCATCTGTTAGAAGAGTTTGAATTCGATACTCTTCACCTTATTTATTGGAAAAGTCTTATTAAAATGAACAACTGTCTTTAAAAATATTCTAGTGTTTTTTGGTATGATTCTGACACTGGGACATTAAAGGAGTATTAACATTTGTATTGAAAGTGAAAGTTGTTCAGTCTGTCCAACTCTTTGACTGCATGGACTGTAGCCTTCCAGGTTCCTCTGCCCATGGGATTCTCCAGGCAAGAATACAGGAGTGGGTAGCCATGCCCTCCTCCACAGGATCTTCCGAACACAGGGACTGAACCCAGGTCTCCCGAATTTGGGGCAGATTCTAATGGTCTGAGTCATAATATTTGTATTAAGCGTTAAAAATGAAAAACAATATAAAGGCTATAAAATATGGTGACAAGCTCAGGAATAATTGGAATTTGTGTTATTTCTTCCCTTGTTATCAATTATTTTGAGGGATTTCATGGGAAACAGGCCAGGTATACAAAAGTTAGTCTTTAAAAGTTGTAAAATCTGTTGTTTTGTTTTCTAATTATAAGTAATGCAGGCTCAGTTTCTAAAGTTTATAAAAGTCAGAAAGGCATGAAGAGATTATTTTTCCTCTAATCTCTCTTAACTTTTGTCTACAGCACAGATTTAACAAGTCACTGAAAATTTGCTTTTTTTCTTCAACAAACATGGTAGCTGACAAGTTATAAGAGTACACAGGGTTCTGGGTGAATATGAAAGAGGCTGTTTAATTTATTAATTGTCACATACCATTGCCAAGTTACTAAGCCTCTGTACCCACCCCACGATGCAGCACAATGAGTTGGTGCCAAAATCCAGGCTCTCTTCTAAGAGTTATACAAATATTGACTCATTCAATCTTTCAACCATCTCTGTGAACGTATTTGTTATTACCTTTGTGGTACTTTTTAAGGTTACAAATCAGGAAGCAAGTGCAAAGAGATTAAGGAACTTCCCAAAGTTCACCAAATATTGAAACTTGGGGAGTCTAACCCAGAAGAAATGACTTTTAACCATTGTGCTATTATAACATGCTCTGTGATATATGATTTAAAAATTTCAGGGGATTTCCCTGGTGGTTCAGTGGTGAAAATACTTCACTTCCAATGCAGGGGACATGGGTTCCATACCTGACTAGGGAACTAAGATCCTGTATGCTAAGTGATGTGGCCAAAAAAAAAAAAAAAGTTATTTAATTAATTAACTAAATAATTTTTTGGACTTCCTTGGTGGTCTCGTGGTTAAGAATATGCCAGCCAATGCAGGGGGCATGGCTTTGACCTCTGGTCCCGGAAGATTCCACATGCTATGGTGTAACTAAGCCTGTGCTCCACAACAAGAGAAGCCACCAAAATGAGCAGCCCATACACGGCAACTAGAGAGGAGCCCCTCTTGCTGCAACTTGAGAAAGCCTGCATGCAGCAACGAAGAATCAGTGCAACCAAAAAAAAAAAAAAAAAATTCCAGAGAGGAGTGATTTAAAAAAATCTGTTTATAATTCCACTAGCTGAATGTTTCAAATTTACTTATTCTAAAATGCAAACACAGTATATGACAAGATACCTCCACACTTTGGTTTCACTAACAGCTTAACTGTCTCCTGTGGCATTGATCTAGCCTGGAATATTTTCTTAAAGTGTCCAATTCTGGTGAAAATAGTAACTTCACCACAGAGAAATCTGGCAAACATTTTCTTATCTAAACAATTATATTAAAGGCTACTATCATCAGTGTGATGTCACGTGGATATCATGGACTCTCTGAGATGACGTGAGGAGAAAGGCACTTCACCTCTTTGGTATTCCTTCCAAAGGTTCACATGGTTTTCGATCATAAGGAAAACATTTTTCAAACCTAAATTGAGGATTATTAAATAGCAGACTAGCATTCTCCATAAATTTCAAGATCATGAACACTGGGAAAACTGAGAAACTATCACAGACCAGAGGAAAATATAGACATGACCACTAAATGCAATGTGGTAACCTGGATTGACTCCTGGGACTCAAAGAGGACAATAAGTAAGAAAACTGTTAAATTCAAATAAACTAGTAGTGATGTGCCAATGTTGGTTTCTTAGCTTTGACCAATGTACCACAAGGATATAAAATGGTACAACAAGGGAAACATGAATGAAGGGTACCCCAAAGCTGTATTATCTTTGCAACATTTATAATTCAAAATTATTTCAAAATAAAAAGATTATTTTTTAAAAAAACTTATCTTTCTAGATACCACTACAGTATTAGAATCGTTAGAATACCGCTACAATGAAATCAATAGATATGCATACTTTACCTGGTAGCTTCCTAGAAAGGGAATTAAATTTTTTGCTGAGTTCATATTTGCTTAAATGTGGAAATCCAGAATATCTGCTGTCTCATTTTTGACACTTCATCATGTTTCATTGACTTAAAAAGTTTGTCTTCAGCATTAACCATGCGGTCCAAATCTCTCATCTATTTCTTGTAACTGATGAAAAACAGTGTTTGCTGTAATGGTCTCTGGACCCAACCCAGAACTGACGTAAATGAATGTGTTCAGGGAAAGTGGGACTCCAGTTTATCTATAGGAGCTGCCAAAAAAAAAACACAAAAAGGGTAAAGTAAATGAAGCACATCAAGAGGTAGCCAGCATTTATAAATCGTACAGAATTTGTCTTCTGGGAATGACAATCAAAATCACTTGTTTTTGGAAATGAAGTAAAAAAATTTCTTTTGTGGTTGTTATTTTTCTCCTCCATATGCCACTTGAATTCATGAGATCCTTATCAACCCAAATGCAGAAATATTTATAAGCAAAGGAATGCTTAGTCTAGTACAATAAACAAATTCATTTTCTTGTTTGAACAAGTACCTCTTTAAGCCAATTAACTTTTGCAAAAGTTGAAGACCAGGTTTTAATGCACGGTCTTTAAACCCCCTGGAAGCCACAACTCTTAAATAAATGAAATGAATTTTAAAATGGAAGCTTCAATGGTAAAATTCTACCAACCCTGCAACTGTTGAAACTTACCATTAGTAAAATCCAGAATGCTCACATCTTGGAGGTCTGCTGTTCTACCCCAGTCATTGCTGCAGCAACTGGCTGCAAACAGGTATAAACTTATATTTCCTCACTTCTGCTCTACACTCTGCACCAAGCTTTCTTTATCACCACAATAAAAAAAAAAATCTCTTGCCCAATAGGGATCAGTAGGCAGTCAATAAATATTTCCCCCTTTCTCATGTTTCAGGCAGATATTCTGCATAACTTCTCAAAGGTTCCCCAACAGGATTAAACCCTGATTGCCCACACTCTCCTTTTCTATTTTGCTTTTCCAAATTCTCCAGTTCCATACATAAGGAATATTTCCCCCAATAAATCTGCCTGCATTGTAGGCTGATGACTCAGGTTCAGCTTTTTGGTGGGAATACCTTGGCTAAGATGCTGCTCCATCCTGAAAACTAACTGTCAGGAAAATAAGGGCAGTGTCACTTTACCCCTAGCTTGCTGTGAGAACTTATTCCCTCTCAACCTCTGTCTCTGTGTATTCTACAATGATCTCATCTGATGTAATGACTCTCGCTCTTGGGGGAGAAAAACAAAGATGTCTGAACATGGCATTAAATTTCTGGATCCATCTGTCTCTATAGGACAATGGCATTAGTGTGTACCAGCATCAAGGTATAGGGGAGGAGAATGTATCTTGTCTTCTCTTCCTGGTTCTTTAGTTGGCCTAATAATTAAGCTGATATAAGATAGATGAACAGGAGAAAAACAAATTTAATTTCATACATACAGGAGTCCCACAAAAATATAAGACTCAAATAAGTGACCAAAACAGACAGTTTTTTGTTGTTGTTTAGTAAATGGCAACCCACTCCAGTGTTCTTGCCTGGAGAATCCCGGGGATGGGGAGCCTGGTGGGCTGCCGTCTATGGGGTCGCACAGAGTCGGACTACTGAAGTGACTTAGCAGCAGCAGCAGTCATTAAGTCATATCTGACTCTTTGGGGTCCCATGGACTGTAGTAGCCCATTAGGTTCCTCTCCACGAGATTTCCCAGGCAAGAATACTGGAGTGAGTTGCCATTTCCTTCTCCAAGGGATCTTCCCAATCCTGGGAATGAACCCGAGTCTCTTGTATCACCAAGCAGATTGTTTAGCGCTGAGCTACAAGAAAAGCTCAGTTTATAACTTTTAGGCAAAATAGAAATCCATTTGTGAAGAATTGATAAGACAAAGGGGTTTGGGCCTGGGGTAGTATATTAGTGAAGAAGTAGTTTATTTATTAATCTTTCTTGGCCCTAAATTCTCTGTCTCTCATGTCAAGGATGTCCGTTTTTTTCTCCTGGTACAGGAAGAGTATCTTTCACATGGGAAATTTATTTCCTGCTTTCACAAGGACAAAGGAGGGTCAGAGTGTTCTTCTAGCACCAGCTGTTTCTTAAGGAACTTTAATTTAAAATAATCAATATGCCAGTTAATCTCCTAGTGTTGAAAATGCATCAGTTCAATCAAATATATGTCTCATTTTAGGTGATGGTGATGGTAGCTGGGATCCCAAAGTTAAGTCTATATTGTGTGAGAAATCAGGTAATTAGTAAGGCATTAATATGGAAACAAAAGAAAGAAACAACAGTTATGATTGCAGCAATTGTAAACCCATCTCTGAGTTTTGACGATAGCCAGTTGAGAATATTTCTAGATGCCAGGCTCAAAGCACCTTCAGATAGGTAGGGGAAAGGCAGTGACAACGTGACCGATTTCCCTGGTTTACAGTTTAAATGTCTGTGGTGATCTTTCTAAGTGGCACACAAAGCAACAGGCAAGAAGACTGTTTATTTGTGAGCTGTTGTGATTTCTATGACGTTTATGTCAAGTTATCCAACTTTAGTTCTCATAGCTTTGCTTTTTTTTTTTTCCTCCCAGTTGTGCCATGAGGGTTTTAGGATCTTATTATCCCAACCAAAGACGGAACTTGGCGGCAGTGAAAGCCCTGAGTCCTAACCACTGGACCACCAGGGAACTCCTTTACACGGCTTTGGGAAAAGGGCAATTTTATTTCTTAATGATTTCAAGTCATAAGTTTAGGAGAAAAGTTGGAAATGCTAGTTTAGACACCTGAAGCCAGGTATTGGAGGAAACTATTAATAGAAGAATTCAGGATCCAGTTCACAGATAGAAAACAAAATCTCAAAGGTAATTAACAGAACTAGAATCTAATATCCATAAAGGTGTATCACTGAAACATAATCTTTCTCTCTGTAAACATTCCATTTTTTTAATCAAAGATAGCAACAATAAGACTAATTTGTTTGCAAATTAAATCTAGTCTCAATACATTTGACCTAGTTATTACATAAGTTCAGCAAGAATAGTGACCGGCCATATAGGCTCTTTTATGTTTGCTTTGCTGGAACTTTTCATAAGGAATCTCAGACTGGACCTTTAGAAATCCTTTTGAAGCTAGGAAGTCAAGCCAAAGAGTTGCTATCAAGTTTCAATGCCTATTCCTCTTTTATGTCGGTCCCCCAAATATCCTGAGGTTCCTGCACCTGCCAGGGAGTTTCCTTCCTTCAGTTAAGTTCAGTTGCTCAGTCATGTCTGACCCCATGGACTGAGTACACCAGGCCTCCCTGTCCATCACCAGCCACTGTACTTTGCTCAAACTCATGTCCATTGAGTTGTGATGCCATCCAACCATCTCATCCTCTCTCATCCCCTTCTCCTCTTGCCTTCAATCTTTCCCAGCATCAGGGTCTTTTCAAATGAGTCAGTTCTTCTCATCAGGTAGCCAACGTATTGCAGTTTCTGCTTCAGCATCAGTCCTTCCAATGAATATTCAAGACTGATTTCCTTTAGGATGGACTGGTTGGATCTCCTTGCAGTCCAAGGGACTCTCAAGAGTCTTCTCCAACACCATGGTTCAAAATCGTAATTTCTTCAGCCTTCAGCTTTCTTTATGGTCTAACTCTCACATCCATACATGACTACTGGGAAAACAATAGCTTTGACTAGATGGACCTTTATTGGCAAAGTAATGTCTCTGCTTTTTAATATGCTATCTAGGTTGGTCATAGCTTTTCTTTCAAGGAGCAGGTGTCTTTTAATTTTATGGCTACAGTCACCATCCGCAGTGATTTTGGAGCTCCCCAAAATAAAGTCTCTCACTGTTTCCATTGTTTCCCCATCTATTTGCCATGCAGTGTTGGGAGTTTTAAGCCAGCTTTTTCACTCTCCTCTTTCACTTTCATCAAGAGGCTCTTTAGTTCTTTGCTTTCTGCCATAGCAGTGGTGTCATCTGTGTGTCTGAGGTTATTGATATTTCTCCTGGCAATCCTGATTCTAGCTTGTGCTTCACCCAGCCCGGCATTTTGCATGATGTACTCTGCATATAATTAAAATAAGCAGGATGACAATATGCAGCCTTGACATATCCCTTTCCCAGTTCCAATTTAGAATCAATCTGTTGTTCCATGCCTGGTTCTAATTGTTGCTTCTTGACTTGCATACAGATTTTTCAGGAGGTAAATACCTTACTTACCTGGTAAAGCTGCTGTGAACCCTTCAAGAAAGTGCCAGACAGATTTTTCCAAGAAGGTTTATTGGCTCTGTAAAGTCAACCTTATTTTCTTAAAGCTGTCTGGTCATATCTTGTATGTGTATGTATGTGTGTGTATGCTAAGTCTATGTATGTGTGTGTATGCTAAGTCGCTTCAGTCTTGTCTGACTCTTTGCAGTCCTATGGGTTGTAGCCTACCAGGCGCCACTCTCCATTAGATCCTCTAGGCAAGAATACTGGAGTGGGTTGCTATGCCCTCCTCCAAGGGATATTCCTGACTCAGGGACTGAACTCTTATCTCTTGTATCTCCTGCATTGGCAGGTGGGTTCTTAACCACTAGCACAACCTGGTAATTCCCTTTAGTCTATATATGTATATCTCTCCCAAATATAACATTCCAGTCAAAGCCAGAGACTAGAATCTTAGTGAATTTATGCTAATAACCACATTACCATGAAAATAAGAATACTCTCTAAAAGTCACTTAATTCCGGAGGAATCATATAGGAAAAAAATTTGTTTTATCTTTGTTCATAAAAGGATATTTTACTAAATTTCCATAAGTCATAGATAGTTTAGAGGAAAGGTTTCTTTACATCTGGAAAACAAGAGATTAAAGAACTAGCAATAATTTTTAAGTCATAAAAATTATAATCATCCTTGTCAGTTCATTCAGCCCCAAATAATTAATTCTCTTCAGTCTTGATATTTTGTTAGCAGTTTTATGAAGCCATCAGTTTTTTTTGTTTGTTTGTTTTACAATTCTGTAATTTCTTACCCAGTTCAGTGGTATATTCTTAAATACATCAGAAACCTGTATTCTAGAGTACTTGTCAGGGTCCTTTCTATGAATTTCTTTGAAGCAGAAATACTTCTGCAAAAGAATCAGAGTAAAAGAGTAACTGTGTATAAATGACAAAAGGCTTAAAATTACAATGGTTTAAAGATCAGATGAAAGTTTATTGCAACGCAATTGACAAAGAAATTTAGTTATTTCTGTGACACTCAACATTTTAAGATAATAAGAATTACAGTAACATTAAATCAGAATGTATCAAATTTTTTGGAATTTCATATAATTACTAGAGCAGATATTAGCATATTAACATTCACCCATACAATATAAGCTAAGAAGTTTTCCATGTAGTTTAATGCACCAAATGAGCCTAATTAATGTAACATTTTTCTCTCTCTTATTCTCCTTCTCTATTGTTATATTAAGAGAAAACAAATCTTTTAAAATTTTCCAGGGGCCCTCTGGAAAATCCCAAGTTAGTTTGAGGTAAAAAAAAAATTATTTAGAATTTGATTTGAGGAAGTGTGTCAAAATATGAAAGATTTCATACACTTGATTAAAAGGAATCATAGATCATTATGAAACAGTACCTACTTATCCATTTAACCAAAATAACAATAAAAGATCTCAAAGGCGAATGCAGAAGACTACATAATTCTGAGCAAAACTTAGCTCTTTTACTATTGAGCAGACTTGGTTTACTTAGGTAATCAAAGACCGATGATAAAGATAACAAGAAGCATAGGAAATTATTATGAAAAGACACAAATTCTTTGTTTTCTAGGCAGATCAGTTTAAAAGATAAAAGAAATTCTTTTACAATATCTTTCAAAAAAAGAGTAATAATCGAAGAAAACTTTGTACTCTTAACAAGAAAAGAAAATGAAAGAAAATTGAGTTCCAATTTTGTATAAATATGCTATTGACATTAAAGTTTATGTTTAAAACTCTTATAATAAATCCATTTAATCTTACCCAGTCTGATCACACATAAAATTCCTTTCCTAAGATTGTTTTTTTTACAAAATTTCTATAACTGTATGTTCACTTTAGTTTCTCTCTTGTTCTCTTTCCCATTCTAAAATAATCAGCTTTAGGACAAAGTTACTTTATTTTCTTCAACAAAATGTATCTTAAGTTTTCATAGCTTTTCTTACCCAAAATACATATCTTATTTTTTCTGTATATGGAAGTGTTTCCTTTATTATAATATTTATATTAGTAGTAGTTTTAATTATATATATTAATTAGAATTCTTAACATTTATCTAACTTGATTTCTAGTTAAAACTAAGAAGTGACCAGTTGTGAACTGTTAAGTCATTATAGGTCCATCTAGTCAAAGCTATGGTTTTTCCAGTAGTCGTTTATGGATATGAGAGTTGGACCATAAGCAAAGCTGAGTGTCAAAGAATTTGATGCTTTTGAACTGTGATGTTAGAGAGGATTCTTGAGAGTCCCTTGGATTGTAAGGAAATATAACCAGGCAATCCTAAAGGAAATCAATTCTGAAAGTTCACTGGAGGGACTGATGCTGAGGCCGAAGCTCCAATACTTTGGTCACCTGAGGCAAAGAGCTGACTCATTGGAAAAGACCCTGAAGCTGGGAAAGATTGAAGGCAGGAAAAGATTGGGACGATGGAGGATGAGATTGTTGGATGGCATCACTGACTCAATGGATGTGAGTTTGAGCAAGCTCCGGAAGATGCTGAAGGACAGGGAAGCCTGGTGTGCTGCAGTCCATGGGGTCGCAAAGAGCTGGACATGACTGAGTGACTGAACAGCAAAAACAATACCAGCATTTTGTGAATATGTTTTACATTTTTTAGTAGGATACATTTCCTCACAATATAACAATGTTTTAAAATGTAGCAGAAGATATGATCATTAAAAACTAAATATCTTTAGTTTTTCTGTCATGAGAAGCCAAAAGTGGACAAACTTAGGTTTAATAATCAATGTGTCTATATTTTATTTTATTTGGAAATGATCTAGATAGTCAATGAAATTTTATCGTTCAATTTAACATAGCAAAACTTTCTTTTTTTATTAATTTTTAAGTGCAGTTGCTTTACAATGTTGTGTGAGTTTCTTCTGTACAGCAAAGTGAATCAGCCATATGTATACATATATCCTCTCTTTTTTATATTTCCTTCCCATTTAGGTCACCCAAAAGCACTGAGCAGGGTTCCCTATACTATATAGTAGGCTCTTATTAATTATCTATTTTATACTTGGTACTGTGAATGTGTCAATCCCAAACTCCCAATTCATCCTAGTAGTCCTCCCCCCACACCCAGTATCCATACATCCATTCTCTATGTTTCTATTTTGGCTTTGCAAATAAGTTCATCTTTATCATTTTTTCCGGATTCCACATATAAGCAATATTATATGATACTTGCTTTTCTCTTTCAGACTTATTTCATTCTGCATAACAGTCTCTAGGCCCCTCCACATCTCTGCAAATTGCACGATTTGATTTCTTTTTTATGGCTGAGAAATATTCCATTTTCTGTTCATTTGTTTGTTTGTTTCATCTTGTTAAAGGGGTCTTTGGAGAAGGCAATGGCACGCCACTCCAGTACTCTTGTCTGGAAACTCCCACGGATGGAGGAGCCTGATAGGCTGCAGTCCATGGGGTAGCTAAGAGTCCGGCATGACTGAGCGACTTTCACTTTCACTTTTCACTTTCATGGATTAGAGAAGGAAATGGCAACCCACTCCAGTGTTCTTGCCTAGAGAATCCCAGGGACGGGGGAGCCTGATGGGCTGCCGTCTATGGGGTTGAACAGAGTCGGACACGAC
Organism: Ovis canadensis; assembly: GCF_042477335.2. Classification (NCBI taxonomy): domain Eukaryota; kingdom Metazoa; phylum Chordata; class Mammalia; order Artiodactyla; family Bovidae; genus Ovis; species Ovis canadensis. The sequence goes on along the minus strand of NC_091250.1, from coordinate 105,545,376 downwards.
TGAAGCAACTTAGCAGCAGTAAAGGGGTCTTAAGGCTAGTCGTTATATTGCACTTCTTTATATCCATTTATAATATGGCCTCTATAGGGTAAGACAATTGCTTAGGATTAGAGCAGTCAAAAAATTCTTTCTTCAAGTATGGAAGCTTTCCTAATTCGAAAGATCCATCATCTGGCCATTGATGAGTGGGGTATAGTAATCTTAAAAGTGACTCAGACCAATAACCCTTTTTATGGCTTAACCAGGGAAACAAGAGGCATCCCACAATACAGTGGGAAAAAAATAGTTGCTGCCCTCACAAGATCCAGAAAATTAATTCCCAGTTAGCCTAAGAAAGAGGAGGCTTTGCTTGTTACAGGTGGTAAGAACTATGTAGTGAGGGGACTTCCCTTGTGGTCCAGTGGTTAAGAATCTTCCTTGCAATTCAGGGGACATAGATTCCATCCCCAGTCAGGGAACTAAGATCCCACCTGCTGAGGGGTAACTAAGCCTATACGCAGCAACTAGAGAGAAACCTGCATGCTTCAACAAAAAAACCGGCATGCCACAGCTAAGACAGTCACAGCCAAATAAATAGATAATTTTTTTTAATTTATTTAATGGAAACAGTGTCTCTGGTCATTCATGGAAACATGAGAAGCCTTCAACTATAGATGCATTAATCTGTGGCAGGAGGCAGGTGCTACTGGAATGGGACTTTTCCAGTACTTGAGAAAGCAATGAAGACTGAGACAACAAAGGCCACTTATGGACTGGGACCCCTTAAGACAAGCTCCTAATAGCTAGAATGGCCAGACGAAGAGAATGCTGCTTGTGACTTCATGTCTTGAAATCCCAATCTGGGATGCACACTGGTACGTGTACCTCCTGGATGGTAGAGGTCAGAGACAACACTCTCCATGGTCACAAAGCCATGTTCTCTGGCAAGAAGAAAAACGAAATGAAAGGAAAACCTCATTGCTTTTTACATAGGGGACCCACAGCAAATTTGCCTAAATAGATGCTAGTCTGCTGAGCACTGTGAACTCATCACAGTTCTATTCTATTCATTGCATTTTCCTATTCACTGCATTTATTCTGTCTATTCATTTATCTCTTCAACATTTGTCTTTCATTCATACGTACGCGTATGCTCAGTTATGTCTGACTCTTTCATGACCGCATGGACTATAGCCTGAAGCTCCTCTGTCTGTGAAATTTTCTAAAAGAGAAAACTGGAGTGGGTTGCCATTTCCTCCTCCAGGGGGTCTTCCCAACCCAGAGATCGAACCCATATCACTTGCATCTCCTGCATTGGCAAGCATGTTCTTTACCAACAGTGCCACCTAGGAACTAAACTAGGCTCTAAATTCATTCGCAAAGATGAGAAAAACAAAACAAAAACAAAAGTAGACACTCCCACTACCAAAAACAGTACTGTCCCACTACTCTCCCACTACCAAACTCAGTCTATGGAAGTATAACAAAGAGTTGCCTGGGGGTCTGTGATAGCACTGTATAGACGTTTATAGGAACTCAGAGGAGGGAGTATCTGACTCCCCTTATTTTCTTTAATATTTATTTATTTATTTTGTTGTGCCAGGTCTTCATTGTAACCTGGAGTTTATCATCAAGGCCGGGATGCATAGAGAGCAGGAGGACAAGCATGGCCCAGACACCAGTCACTCAGGAGCCATTTCAAATGTCCTCTCCATCAGAAATCTCACAGTTCATCTAAGTGTTTACCTTGGCCCTGGATACAGATCACACTGTGGGGACCACTGGTTCACAAGCTCCCATGCTGTGCTCTGTGCTCTCCAATAAAACTATCATACCTTTTTCTCTTTCTATCCCCATCTCCAATGTGAGTTGGGTCCATACTCATACTAAACATTCAGTAAATGTTTGCTGAAATAATGCATGAATAGAAGGTTTTAGGCCACTATCCCTGAGAGCAGGACACCAGGAAACTGTCCTTAAATGGTTGCAACAGCCTAGATTTTCTTACTTGCTTTTACCTGATTTGTTCACTCAGCATTTGACCACTCAGCCTTTGAGTTTAGCCACTCTGGACATTTGCCAAACCAGGACGGGCCAGAGTTTGTATTCCAGTGAAAGAGCTGGGGCAGCCAGAGAAATGAGTCTCAACCAAAGACCGGAGAAAGTCCTGAGCCCACGGTCTGCCATCAAGTCCAAAGAACACAGGTAAGACCCATCAATAAGTTCAGAGTCAGAGGGCTTGAGCTGCTCAGATCTGGAACAAAGTGGGAGCAATATCAAGAATATAGCAAAAAGACTTCCTTGGCAGTCCAGTGGTTAAGATTTTATGTTCCAAAGGTAGGGGGCATGGGTTCTCCTTGTCAGGGAAGATCCCTCATGAAGCACAGTATGAAAAAAAAAAAAAAAGAATACAGCAAGGGAGATCCTGATTAATTGCTACAAATAGAAGAGGAGTATGCTTGGCCTTTATGCGCCATTGGCCTGATGGTAAATGGGAGGATCCAGGTACTTAAAGTTACAAGGTCTGGGTAGGAAGTGAGTGGATAATAGCTATTTATTCCATATACTTTCTTATTCAATTTGTTTATAAGATAGTGATAGGTGTAGTAGTAGGAGATATAAAGCTGGATAAAGTCCAACTTCTAAAATAAAATTCTTTTTATAGCTTGTCTATTTTCTTCTGCAATGGTTCAGTTCAGTTCAGTTCAGTTCAGTTCAGTTCAGCTCAGTTGCTCTGTAGTGTCTGATTCTTTGCCACCCCATGGACTACAGCACGTCAGGCCTCCCTGTCCATCACCAACTCCAGGAGTTTATTCAAACTCATGTGCATTGAGTCAGTGATGCCATCCAACCATCTCATCTTCTGTCATGCCCTTCTCCTCCTGCCTTCAATCTTTCTCAGCATCAGGGCCTTTTCCAAGGAGTGAGTTCTTCACATCAGGTGGCCCAAGTATTGGAATTTCAGCTTCAGTATTGGTCCTTCCAATGAATATTCAGGACTGATTTCCTTTAGGATTGACTGGTTGGATTTCCTTGCAGTCCAAGGGACTCTCAAGAGTCTTCTCCAGCACCACATTCAAAAGCATCAATTCTTCAGCGTTCAGTTTTCTTTATGGTCTAACTCTCACATCCATACATGACTACTGGAAAAACCATAGCCTTGACTAGATGGACTTTTGTCGGCAAAGTAATGTCTCTGCTTTTTCATATGCTTTCTAAGTTGGTCATAGCTCTTCTTCCAAGGAGCAAGTGTCTTTTAATTTCATGGCTAGAGTCACCATCTGCAGTGATTTTGGAGCCCAGAAAAATAAAGTCTGCCACTGTTTACACTGTCTCCCCATCTATTTCCCATGAAGTGATGGGACCAGATGCCATGATCTTAGTTTTCTGAATGTTGAGTGTTAAGCCAGCTTTTTCACTCTCCTCTTTCACTTCCATCAAGAGGCTCTTTAGTTCTTCTCTTTCTGCCATAAGGGTGATGTCATCTGCATATCTGAGGTTATTGATATTTCTTCCAGCAATCTTGATCCCAGCTTGTGCTTCATCCAGCCCAGCATTTCTCATGATGTACTCTGCATATAAGTTAAATAAGCAGGGGGATAATATACAGCTTTGAGTACTCCTTTCCTGATATGGAACCAGTCTGTTCTTCCATGTCCAGTTCTAACTGTTGCCTCCTGACCGGCATACAGATTTCTCAAGAGGCAGGTCAGGTGGTCTGGTATTCCCATCTCTTTAAGAATTTTCCAGAGTTTGTTGTGGTCCACCCAGTCAAAGTCTGCAATCATAGATCATTTATTTTTCTGTCAGTGACATGATTATCTGATGTTATGATCAGTCTATAAATATTCAAAATCGTTCAGTTAACACTAAAAACTTCAATATATTAACCTTTGGCAGGGATTTTTTTTTTGAGGTTTATTGGTTTTTAAGAATATTTTTGTAAATTTCTTTTTATCTCTATTTTCTTAAAATTGTTTCCTAAGCTTTCTGAAAATAGTACTCACTAAATAAATGACAATAGGATTGCCAAAATTGCAAAAGAATAAGAAAATGAGAAAACTTTTCTTAGAAAGAATTACATAAGAAGTTTATTTTGGAAATGAAATCATCATTATGACATTAAGGTATTAATGGAAACAAAGCTTAGGAAGTCAGAAGATGACTGTAAATACATTGCAAAAGAAAATAGCATGCATAGCAAAAAAATTTTAACTAGGAAAATTACAACTCATCATAAAAACTTGACATTGAGAATAATGTCCATGGTATTTTCCAGTGTTCATATTTTCCAATTTTTTATCCAGAAATATTTTTGCTTTTATTTTTCCTTTCCAGGCTTCTTCCATATACTCAGGTGATCTTGGAGACAGAGGATTCTGAATGATACTTATTTCAAAAGGTGGCTCTGCTACTGTATAATCTAGCTAGTTCATTGATTGACACTTCTGAAGTGGTTGACTGTATTAAAGAAATATGAGACCCAACTAGGTATGGTGGAAATTATGGCAAATGTAGAGAAAGCATGGCTTTGCTATATTTTAAATATGTGTATATTACATATATGTATGTTACATACATTTATGTTATGCATCAAATGTGAATATCAGCAATCAATAATGTCCAATGAGCACATATTATAGCATCTGTGTGTTATTGAATTATGTAGATGGACAGATGAGGGGAACTCTTAACAGATTCTCTAACAGTTATAAATGCAACTAACAAAAAAATTTTATAAGTCATTTACTGGGCAAATGCATGAGTGTGTTATGATGTCTCTAGATAGTTTGGTGAAATCTCTGAGGTTAACAAGGTCAGGAGTTGGAAAGAGAGTCTTTAACATTCAGCCAACTCTCTACTGGCAAGGTGCCTTATCTAGCACCCAGCTGCACCATTATACAATAGTACTAACTGGGTTATTATTTCATCCATGTAGTAAATATCTGACAATCATTTATTTAGCACCAACACAGTCAGGCATTTTTCTGGAAGTGGGAATGAAGAGAGGTTAATGGACATGACCCTTACTCCTTAATCTAAAAAAGGAAAACAGATAAATAATCACAGTGCGGTCCGGTTGTAATTCTAATGAGAGTGTACATAAATTGCTTTACTTCTTTTTGCCCAGCAGATCCTATCATCATCCCTAGAATTACCAGAAAAAGAAGGCTCTTTCCCCAAACAGCTGATAAGTAAGAGCTAATTGTCCCCAGGCAGCTCATTTACCACCCTCCTTTCAAGTTTACTATCTCTCACCACCACACAGGCTAATAATACCATAATCTCTTTTTTATGTCTGCCTCAGCAAAGAAATAAATATTTGACAAAGTTATATCCAAAGTTTATTCCTTTACCTTGCTTTCTTTACTAAATAGACAGTTAAGCCAGATTCCCAATCATCAGATGTCCTGTGGATTTTATAATCTTGTAGATATGCTGGTTGATAAACACTGTGGTTTTATTATTTGATTTTCTTTTAGTTGTTACCACAAAGGAAAAATAGAACTTGTGCCTATCATATTAACAGGTTATCTGCACTCAAATTTTGGGTTATGGTTCTGTGTGTGTGTCGGGGGCGGGGGGCGGTGGCAGTTACAGCTTGTTGACCACATTCTTAATGGGTTGCTTCTTAGTTCAAGGATTGCGGCCACGACTATTTGCAAATGATATGTGCTCTGGGGGTAAAACTCCAAAGAAAGGGAAGAAAAGTAGTTTTTACTTACTAAGTTCCAATTTTGACTCAGGCCTGGAATGGTTTCTATTATAAGTGAGATTTGGTCCTTTCCAGAGTCCTGTGGGGTAGACATTACTGCCCTTGGTTGGCAAATGAGAAAACTGAGGAGACTCAGGGTCCCACAGAGTCAAAAGCTGTAACCCAGACTGTCTTATTCAAAAGCTTGCTGGGTTAAAACCAGCAACCACAAGGATAAAGAAGAATCACACAGGATGAAGAAATAAGTATGAAACCACTAATTAAATTCAGTGAATGTCTTTGCTTCTTTCCCAACATGTTCTAGAAAGTTGGTACTTTTGGCCCTCAATTCAGTTTGCATTAGGTCCCCAAACCAAGATGCATGTGGCTGAAGCAGAATGGGCAAGGAATATAAATAGAAGCTGTAAAGGACATAGAATCTCTACAATACAGAAAATGACCTACTTGGTGTCACATCTTCCTCTCAAATATTGGCATTCTCATGGCCTTCTCTGGTGGCTCAGATGTAAAGTATCTGCCTGCAGTGCAGGAGACCCATGTTCGATCCTTGGATTGGTAAGATCCCATGGAGAAGGAATGCAACCCACTCCAACATCCTTGCCTGGAGAATTCCATGGACAGAGAAGCCTAGCGGGCTACAGTCCATGCAGTTGCAAAGAGTTGGACATGACAAATGACTAGACTAATACTTTCACTTTCACGGTATTCCCAAAGACTTCATCACCAGATCAGGCCTGGAGACAGAGATTGAAGGCAGACGAGGCAAGGAGATTTAACAGTCCTGCTGATTCTGAGCTTTCTTGACCCTACTGACTTGTCAAGCACCTTGAGAAGAACAAATTAGTGCGGAATGTTAAAACTTGACTGTTTAATCAAAGATCTAGACAATGTTTTTAAACTACAAGTTATGATCCATCACTGGATTATGAAATCACTTTATAGGCTTGTGATCAACATTTTTTTAAGTGGATAAAATAGGATAGGGGTTTGAAAGAGCAAGATGTTATGGGGCCCTCCAAAGCACAAATCCTTTCTGTGCCCCCGACTCTTGTTTGTGGGAAATAGGTTTCATTCAGCCTCCTAGACCTTCCCTGAGTTCCAAAGGTCAGATTCCAACAAGTGTTTATGGGCATGGGAGGGGATGCAGAAACAAAGGAGGAGCAGTCAAGAAACAATAGTGCAGTCATGGGGCAGGGTCCTGGTTCCTCTTCAAGTAATATATATATACCTTTGAGTTCTTCTGCACGAACTAAGGCCCCCACCCAGTAGGAGGATGGTAACTTCATATTGAATCCAAGATTCCTGGAACACCACCATGCTAACTCACCACTGACCAACTGGAAGAAAGTCTGCACACAAGGGAAGATAATGAAGACTTTGACCTCCTTCCTCAAAGGATTCCTCCTCCCTTTAGAATCTTCAGAGCTGGTTTTTGAACACAAGTTCACCTTCTCCACAGGTTGTCAGACTCTTGAATGAAGCAACTTTTCCTTTTCCAACCAACACTCAACTCTCAAATATTGGCTTTTGAGCAGTAAGCAGCCAAACCTGAGTTTGGTGAGAAGTATAGAAAATAAAACATCAAAATACAATACTTGTACAAAACAAGTATAAGTGTTAGGGGAAGCACACAAATTGAAACCACCCACCCTGACCAGGCACCATAGTAACCATTTGTATGAGTTGTTTTATGACATGAGATCCTGATAAGAAATACGGAACTAATAAGCCACCACCAACCAGAAGAGTTTGGGAAAGGTTGAAAAGAGACCCTGCGTGTCTGTCCACTTCCCAGAATCCCTCTCGCTAGCATCCATCTTGGCTGACCATTGCATGCGCCACCAGGAAAGAGTCTGAATTAGAATGACTGGCCAAAGACCACTCAGAAACTAATCCCATCACCATAAAACCCGAGACTGTGAGCCAGGAGGTAGAGCTGTTCTCCTGGGTTCTCTTACCCTACTGCTCTCTACTCGGCTGCCTTTTCCCAATAAAATCTCTTGCTTTGTCAGCAGATGTGTCTCCTTGGACAATTCATCTCTGAGTGTTAGACAAGAGCCCAGATTCGTGCCCTGGAAGGGGTCCCCCTTCCTGCAACATAAGTATTGTAATGTAAACTTATTTTACGCATGTGTGTCTAACACTGAATACATGCATACACAGTCTGCATGTATGTATATATAGTGAAAGTGAAAGTGAAGTGAAAGTATTAGTCACTTAGTTGTGTCCTACTCTTTGCACACCCATGGACTGCAAGTTATCCTCTGTCCTTGGAATTCTTCAGGCAAGAATACTGAAGTGGGTTGCCATTCCCTTCTCTGGGGATCCTCCTGACCCAGGGATCAAACTCAGGTCTCCCACATTGCAGGCAGATTCTTTACCAATTATCTGAGCCACAGGCGTTACCCCATTTATATATAAATCGATGCCAGATCACATAGGTTTATTATTTCCCTGCTACTGCTACTGCTAAGTCACTTCAGTCATGTCCGACTCTGTGCGACCCCATAGACAGCAGCCCACCAGGCTCCCCCGTCCCTGGGATTCTCCAGGCAAGAACACTGGAGTGGGTTGCCATTTCCTTCTCCAATGCGTGAAAGTGAAGTCGCTCAGTCGTGTCTGACTCTTAGTGACCCCATGGACTGCAGCCTACCAGGCTTCTCCACCCATGGGGTTTTTCAGGCAAGAGTACTGGAGTGGGGTGCCATTGCCTATTATTTCCCTAGCCATGTAAAAACTTATTTTTGTTATGCCCAAGCTGTAAAATCTCCCAATGATCACCAGGGAGCTGATATCCGATGCAAAAGCAAGAGAGTTTTTATTACCAAGCTTGAGCTGGGGCTCCCACCATTACCAACGCAGCGGCTATAAGGAAGAGCCCCGAGTTTTGGATTACATTGCTTATATAGGGAGTGTTCAAAAAAAAAAAGAATTTCTAGGTAGGGGGACGTCTGATTGATCATTTTCTTTCAAAGGGTTGTGTGTTGGTTTTTGATTGGTCTCTATTACCTAGGTAGACTATAAGTTCCTGAACGTTAAGTCAGGAGATTCTGGTCTGGGGTCCAATTGGCTCGTGGGTGGTGAGGTGAGGTCAGGGGATTTCCAAAGGCTCCTTTCCCGGAACCTTACAAAATGGAGTTTTTCTGTTAACAAAATGGAGTAGCTTAGATTCTTCACTTTTATTACCCCAAATTGAAATAAGAATACTTCCTAACAAATTTCAACATGATGAAGTAGTTATTGTCTTCCTTTTATGATTGTGTACAATAGTATTTTATTGAAAATTAGCAGTTTACCTCATAACAATATCAAATAACTAATATTTTGCAAAATAGAAACAGCATCTGTGAGTAGTGAAATTACATTAAAAAAATTTCTCCTTATTTCCTCTGTATTTCTATGTTATCTACAGTGAGCATGCATTCATTTCCTTTTATAATGATAAAAAATATAAGTATATCTTTATAACCAACTAAAACCTCAATACTCCTTGCACTCAAGAGGAAGTATTTTTTACCACAAAGGCTTTAAAAGGAAAAAATTGCAAAAGAATATTCCAGAGCGAAATACCCTTTGGTGGTTTTGTTTGTTGATAGGGTCTATGACTGTAGTAAGTGCTTAGTTTGTGGACATTTTCTGCTAACTAATTCCTGTCAGAAAAAAAAAAAGAAAAAAGAAAGAAAAAAGTTCAAGTCCATTCAATCTTTATCAGTCCATGAATGTTTGAACAGCAGTCAGCTACAGTAAATTGTTACCTGATTGAGACTTCCTGCCAGGAAAGCCCTCTCTCAGCACCATTGCTGATAAAGGCGGCAGCTTGAAAGTATTCTCAGGCTGGTTAGCCACGGTGATTCTGAAGGGAGTTTTAACAAGGCTCCAGAACTGGAGGACTTTATAAAATTGTTTTGGTCCTTTGGCCCTTTGAGTCATACTTAGGAATTACTGAATCCAACTATCTATGTTTTTGAACCAGATAGTAAAAGAAAAACAGGCAAAAAAAAAAAAGTATTTAACTATGAACATCTCATTTCCAGTGTATCTTCTCCCAAAGTTCATTTAGCTTGAGAAACATGTTGCTCTTACAACTGTTTTTTGTGGGGTTTTTTTCTGATAATTATCACCAAGAATCACTCTGTTAAATGCCTTACTCAGCACTCCAAGCTGACTGGAATTATATATTAAGAGCAATATTGATAGAAATAATAATAGTTATTTATAATAGTTGCTAATTTTTAAATACAGGCTGCATAAGAGGAGTTAGGCCAAATGTTCACATACATCGTCTGTTTAGTCCCCACAATAATCTATGAATTAGACAGAAATAATAGTTATTTATAATAGTTGCTAATTTTTAAGTACAGACTACATAAGAGGAGTTAGGCCAAATGTTCACATACATCATCTGTTTAGTCCCCACAATAATCTATGAATTAGACATTCATCCCCAGTTCATAAATGAGGAAACTAAGGCATAGAGGGGAAGTGAGTATAGCACATCCTTGTGGACTGTGCTAAGGACTTTGGACCTTGAAGATAATTGGGGTGAAGGTGCACAGGTGGACCAAATATGAAAAGCACCAAATGAGTGAAACTAGTTGGAAGACCTCTCCCTGTGGGCACTCTAGTTCTGCAGAATGATAAACATGCTGAGGACCTAATGGTCATGTGTCTTTTTTATTTTGTCATGTTGTGACTGTTTCATCCTTCCTTGTTCCCCTTGGCAAATACCTGGACTACCTCCAAGAGCTGGTTCTGGGGTCAGTTCCTCTCTGAAAAATGTGCTTGTGTGAGAGGCAGCCCACCATGAAAGCAAGAGCACAGAGTTGGAAGTCTGACCTGCTCAGACTTCAGCAAAGTGGTCTTGAGGGACTCAGTCTTTCTGAGACTGTTACCACAACTCTAAGATGGGAATCATATTACCTAGCATGCAAAGTGGATATGAAAGTTAGATGATACTCTGAAATACTTTATAAACCTCTGTAAATGGTATCTATTTGTGCTAAATTTCTTCAGTCGTGTCCAACTCTTTGAGACCCTGTAGCCTGCCAGGATCCTCTGTCCATAGGATTCTCTAGGCAAGAATATGGAGTGGGTTGCCATGCCCTCCTCCAGGGAATCTTCCAAACCCAGGGATTGAACCCAAGTTTCTTGCTTTTCCTGCATTGGCAGGTGGATTCTTTACTCCTTGTGCCACCTGGGAAGCCCAGTGTCTGTTTAAGGAGTTTGATATCTCAAAGCCTCCTCACTTCCCCCACCTCAAGAAGACTGAATAAGGCATCCTCCATTTTCTCTTAGCAGTCTAAGCCTGCCTCTACACAAACACTGCCACCTTAGGTTGAAATGGCGTTAGCTCATGAGGCAGAGGAACCAGAGATCAAATTGCCAACATCTGCTGGATCATGGAAAAAGCAAGATAATTCCAGAAAAACATATATTTCTGCTTTACTGACTATGCCAAAGCCTTTGGCTGTGTGGATCACAGTAAACTGTGGAAAATTCTGAAAGAGATGGGAATACCAGACCACCTGACCTGCCTCTTGAGAAACCTATATGCAGGTCAGGAAGCAACAGTTAGAAGTGGACATGGAACAACAGACTGGTTCCAAATAGGAAAAGGAGTACGTCAAGGTTGTATATTGTCACCCTGCTTATTTATCTTATATACAGAGTACATCATGAGAAATGCTGGGCTGGATGAAGCACAAGCTGGGATCAAGATTGCTGGGAGAAATATCAATAACCTCAGATATGTAGATGACACGTTCAGAGTTTTAACAACTGGGTTCCCAGGGAAGACACCAAGAACTATTTTTAACATTTCATTTTTGTGAAATATCAACATTATTAAAGGATCAATAATGAGTAAAATATTTTAATATCATGCTCTGGAATATATTTCCATTAAGTAGTAGAGAATTCTAGTCTCATTTTTATCAATTTTCTATCTTAGGGTGCAGTATAAATTTTAAGGTGATAAAAGCAGAGTCCAATATATTTAATTTTTTTTTTAGAAAAGCAGACCAGAAAGTTTAAGTGCAATTAATATTTATTGGCAAAGTTAATTGTGACATTAATAGGTAAATAAGTAGTTATTAAGAAATATAATCATGGAAATATGCAAATTATATCAGCCAACATATACTAAGTAAAATCAGTCTTTATTAAACCAAATCTTCTTTCAAAATATATTTTTGCTTAAAATTCTGGAGATTTTTCTTCATATGAAATTATGATGTCAATGTTATTTCTTTGCTCTATTGAGGCATGCTATCAAAACTTCATTTCTTTTATTTATGTAGAGTTTCAAGGATAATAAAAACATCAGATGATTTGTTTTCCACAAGTAGATTGAAAATTTAAAAAGAAGAAGAAACATTTTCTATAGCAACAGTAGGGATTTAGGCAGCTAACTCTTCAAAAGCCTCTTGATTATTTTCTTATACAGAGGATTCTGCTGGTCCAGGCAAATTTTCCTCCCCGTCTTCAGCGTAGCTCTGCCAGAGAAAGAAGAGAGGTTCGTTTCAGTCCTGGGGGTTTGAATTTAGAATTAGGCTGGCGGGGAGATGGCGAGGTTTAGAGGGACGGTAGGGAAGGGGAGAGCAGAGGGTGGGCACGAAAGCAGCAAGTTCCAGGACTCACATCAGTTGGGGGCTGGGGCAGTGGAGCCCGGCTCCGATCACTTCCAGGCTGGAGATGTGCCTGGGGTGAATCCCCGAAGTGGTTTTCAGGCACACGCATTGCAGGTCCTCCTCTCCACCTTCAGAGTCGGCCGGGAGCGAGACGGAGGCGGCAGGGAGTGACGACTCTGTGAATAGTCAGAGGGACCGTGGGGATCTTCTCACTGCCTTGCACCTTCATTTCCTCATCCACAAACCACATCCCTCTGAAAGAGTATTGCCGGCTAGGTGATCGAGCGCCCCGGCCAGCACGTGGCACCGCGCCTTCACACCTAGCAAGCGCTTGGGAAATCCTAGCTGGGATCCGGAGATTACAGACTCAGTTCCCGGGACTTCCCGGACTCTCTGCTGCCCGGACCTCTCCCCGCCCTGCTTCCGTCAGCGCTCACCTTGGGCGAGGGCGATGGCCGGCAGGAGCAGCAGCCCCAGGAGCAGCAGTCCCGGGCTGGACCGCGGGCGGGAGGCGCGGGTTCCGACTGCCGGGTTCATCGCGCTCAGCAGTGCCAGCCGGAGTCGAGAGCCAGCGCGCGGGCAGCAGGACTGGGGCTCCGCAGACTCGTGGTTCCCCTCCCTCTCCAGACCCGTTTTATCCCCGCCATCTGTCCACTTCGGGAGCTTGCGGTGGAGGGTGGGGAACCGCGGTGCGGAAACGGACACTTCTGCAGAATTTGGCTCTGGACAGACAAGATTAGGCCAGAAAAAAGGAAAAAAAAAAAAAAGCCAGAGACCAGCAGTCTTATTGGGAGCTGGTGGCAGGATCCAACCCCCACCCTGAATTCACATACATTCCTACAGTTAGAAACAGTACTTGAACCTTCTGAAAATGTCTTTATTATTCATTTATTTATTGGCTGTGCTAAATCTTCCCTAACTATGTAGGGGCTTTTGCCAGAGCAGGGGCTACTCTTCCTTGCAGTGCTGGGGGAGCCTCTCATTACAGTGGCTGCTCTTGTTGGAAAGCACCGGCCCTAGACACGGAGGGGATTGGGGGGGTGTTGAGCAGTTTCAGTGCACTGGGCGTAGTCGCCCTGCAGCATGTGGAATCTTCTGGATCATGGATGGAACCTGTGCCCCCTGCATTGGGAGGTGGATTCTTAACTGCTGCATGACCAGAGAAGTCCCCCAAACTGTCTGTTTTCTTTGTTATGTGCAATAGTAGAGTCACTTTGCAGTCGCTGTGTCGCAATTTGTGGAGCAGGAGTTTCTGTTTCCTCCTCCCAACGGCCTCCTCAAGAACTGCTCCTTCACTTCTGTTTCTTGTGGATGGCCATTGAGTTGAAGCTGACAGCTGTGTGTCTTCAAGACGTGCGTTTTGTCATGGTATTCTGCTGCTAAAAACTTGAGTTTGGTCTCTAGGTGAGGACTTGGTTCCAGAAGTTAGGTGAATGTGGAAAGCTTCCTTAGACTCTTGAATGGGATCTCCCTAGCTTTATCAACCTTCAACCAATACATCCCAGGAAGCAAAATCTGTTGTCCTCATAAGTCCTCTTATTCTAAGAAGAATTGTACCATGAATATTTGGATTCATTCTTTCTGTAAAAACTTTACTGCCCAGGTATTTCTTCATTTTGCTCACCCTGGAAGAGAGACCAAGGAGAGTGTTCAGGTTTTCCAGCCCCTGCTGCCCCCAGGGACAGGGTGAGTTGGGCTGCACCATTGACAGGAGCAGTGGTGCCCTCAGGAGGACACAGAGCATCTAGGAGCTGACTGTGGAAAAGATGCACCAGAATCCTGCACAAAAATGTTCAGGGATCAATGTGGACTGATCTCTGCTGGCCTCAGCCTGCAGCAGCTTGAAGTAGGGTTTTGGTTCCCGGCCAGAAATTAAGGTCGGGTGGTGGTGGGGAGAGCACCAAATATTAGCCGCTAGACCAGTGGTCAGTGACAAGGCACTGGCTTTTCAACTTTGCACAAAAAAATTCCCACAAGGAGGAAAAGTAGTGAAACAAGTGAAGTGTTTCTTAGGAGGAAAAAAAGAGTAGAGTATGTGTGGCTAGACACACGGGTGGACTCAGTGAGAGAGTCATGCTCTCGTGGTAGTTTAAATCACTTACATGGGGCATTTCTTCCAGGTTTCTTTTGGCCAATCATTTTTATTTTCCTGGTTCAGAGTCTGTATTTGGTATATCTCAGAATCCTCCCATGTGTATGCATGCATCACTTAACCAACATGGATTCTGCTGAAGATGTCTATGGGTAGTGAGCATCACTTAATATGAAAGGGCGCCTCCTCCCTTTTTGACTTCCAAGGAGCTTTTCTGTATATGACTGTAGCTCAAATCATGTACTCCTTATTGCAAAATTCAGACTGAAATTGAAGAAAGTAGGGAAAACCACTAGACCATTCAGGTACGACCTAAATCAAATCCCTTATGATTATACAGTAGAAGTGACAAATAGATTCAAGGGATTAGATACAGTGCCTGAAGAACTATGGGTGGAGGTTCATAGCATTGTCCAGGAGGCAGTGATCAAAATCATCCTCAAGAAAAAGAAATGCAAAAAGGCAAAACAGTTGTTTGAGGAGGACTTACAAATAGCTGAGAAAAGAAGAGAAGTGAAAGGCAAAGGAGAAAAAGAAAGCTATATCCATCTGAATGCAGAGTTCCAAAGAATAGCAAGGAGAGATAAGAAAAACTTCCTAAGTGAACAATGCAAAGAAGTAGAGAAAAACGATAGAATGGGAAAGACTAGAGATCTCTTCATGAAAATTAGAGATAAAAAGGGAACATTTCATGCAAATATGGGCACAATAAAGGATAGAAACAGTATGGACCTAACAAAAGCAGAAGATATTAAGAAGAGGTGGCAAGAATACATAGAAGAATTATACAAAATAAGATCTTAATGACCCAGATAGCCATGATGCTGTGACTACTCACCTAGAGCTAGACATCCTGGACTGCAAAGTCAAGTGGGCCTTAGGAGGCATCTCCTAAGCTAGTGGATCTGATGGAATTCCAGTAGAGCTATTTTAAATCCTCAGAGATGATGCTGTGAAAGTGTTGCACTCAATATGCCAGAAAATTTGGAAAACTCAGCAGGGGCGACGGGACTGGAAGAAGTCAGTTTTCTTTCCAATCCCAAAGAAAGGCAATGCCAAAGAATGTTCAAGCTACTGCACAATTGAGCTCATTTCACATGCTAGCAAAGTAATGCTCAAAATTCTCCAAGCGAGGTTTCAACAGTAAGAGAACTGAGAACTCCCAGATGTATAAGCTGGATTTAGAAAAGGCAGAGGAACCAGAGATCAAATTGCCAATATCCATTGGATCATAGAAAAAGCAAGATAATTCCAGGAAAGCATCTACTTCTGCTTCATTGACTATGCCAAAGGCTTTGACTGTGTGGATCACAACAGCCTGTGGAAAATTCTTCAAGAGATGGGAATATCAGACCACCTTACTTGCTTCCTGAGAAATCTGTATGCAGGTCAAGAAGCAACAGTTAGAACTGGACGTGGAAAAACTGATTCCAAATTGGGAAAGGAGTACATCAAAACTGTATATTGTCACCTTGATTATTTAACTTAAACACAGAATACATCAGCCAGACTAATGCCAGCATAATGCCAGACTAAATGAAGCACAAGCTGGGATCAAGATTGCTGGGAGAAATATCAATACCTCAGATATGCAGACGACACCACCCTTATGGCAGAAAGAGAAGTGGAACTAAAGAGCCTCTTGATGAAAGTAAAAGAGGAGAGTGAAAAAGCTGGCTTAAAGCTCAGCATTCAAAAAATGAAAATCATGGCATCCAATCCCATCACTTCATGGAAAATAGATAGGGAAAAAATGGAAACTGAGAGACTTTATTTTCTTGGGCTCCAAAATCACTGCAGATAGTGCCTGCAGCCATGAAATTAAAAGACGCTTGCTCCTTAGAAGAAAAGCTATGTCCAACTTAGATAGCATATTACAAAGCAGAGACATTACTTTGCTGACAAAGGTTGGTCTAGTCAAAGCTATGGTTTTTCCAGTAGTCATGTATAGATGTGAGAGTTGGACCATAAAGAAAGCTGAGCGCCAAAGAATTGATACTTTTGAACTGTTGTGTTGGAGAAGACTCTTGAGAGTCCATTCAACAGCAAGGAGATCAAACCAGTTAATCCTAAAGGAAATCAGTCCTGAATATTCATTGGAAGGACTGATGTTGAAGCTGAAATTCCAATACTTTGGCCAGCTGATGCAAAGAACTGACTTATTAGGAAAGACCCTGATGCTGGGAAAGATTGTAGACAGGAGGAGAAGGAGACCAGACAGAATGAGATGGTTCGATGTTATCACCGACTCAATACATGAGTTTAAGCAAGCTCCTGGAGTTGGTGATGGACAGGGAAGCCTGGTGTGCTGCAGTCCATGGGGTTGCAAAGAGTTGGACATGACTGAGCGACTGAACTGAACTGAGTTCAGGCAGGGCTCCTGAGTTAGAGAATGAGAAATACGTGGCCTCTCATCTTCTATGTGGGCAGGGCCCAGCCTCCTCCCTTCAGTGTTCTTGCTATTTTTGTCTTGGGGTATCAGTCCACAGAAAACAAACTCCAACTCTTTGCTCCGGGGCCCTTCTATCTCCTGCCTCAAGACCATCTTCCCTTTCCTTAGAAAGAATGACTTTGGTTTTGATTAGGGAAAAATACACCCTCATCTCAAAGCCAGAGGCTCTCTGTCATACTGACTAACTGTGGTGAAGGGCCTTGGAAGCCTACTGCGTGGACCAAGCTGACCTCTTCAGGCTCAACAGGACCTGACCTCTGCAGGACCTGCAGGGATGTGCAGTGGAATTCCTCGACCTGGAATGTGCTTTCTCTTACTCTCTCACCACCTGTTCTTTCTTCTAGCTAAGTTCTCCTCATATCTCTGACGTCAGCTGAAATATTACCTCCCCAGAGGGATCTTCCATGACAGCTAAAGCAACTCATGTTCCCTTTTGTTGTCATGTAGAACCCACTGCTTCTCCTGTTTGTCACAGCTCGTATACACACGTGCACATGATACTCAACACAAGACATGCATATATATTTAAATGTGTTTAACATGGGTTCTCTTCCTAAATGAAAAGTTCCATGAGCTGTGAGATAGTATTGTCTATCACTATTCTAACTCCTTGTTAAAAGGAAAAGTGAAGTGTTAGTCTCTGAGTCATGTCAAACTCTTTGAGACCCCTGGACTGTAGCCTACCAGGCTCCTCTGTCCATGGGATTCTCCAGGCAGGCATACTAGAGTGGGTTGCCTTTCTCTTCTCCAGCTCCCTGGTAGGGACTCAATATAAAGCACTACATTAGTGAAGATGATGCATGTTGAAAATGATAATGATGAGGTTTTGACATGTTCAAGTGCCGTTTCTTTGTGCAGTAGGAGCATACCTCTATACGAACGTGTGGTTGTAATTATTTGTCAGCCTGTCTGCGTCTCCCACCAGACAGTTATCTCTTCAAGGGCAATTACCCATGACTTACAGGTCTTTGAATACCCAGCATCTTCACAATGGCTAGTACAGCATGTGGTGTAAGTCATATATATTTAAGGAACTGAAACTCGAGATCCCATTTGGGTTAGAACAGAAGGAAGAGTGGGATAGAAGAGTGGTTTAGCATATGGATGGGCAACATACTGGATTTGTACAATCTGACCCCCAGATTTCAATATTTGCAGTGTAAAGAAACTCAGGGAGTAGTGGCAGTTAATTCATTCTTTCTCTGCATCTAAATAGAATAATTCAATATGTGCACACAAAAATAAAAGACCTATGCATAATGAAGGAGGTATTAGCATAGTGTAAAAACTATGTCATGTCTCAGGAGGTGGCCCTCCTGATTTCAGTAGGAGATCCTAGAGAAATGAATGAGATGCTGAGCTATTTTAAGTTATTGGTGAAAAACTGATGACCGTGAGCCCTTTATTTATTACATGTTTATTTATTTGTATTATTTGTTAACTATTACTTAATAAATGTGTTTATTTTGTACACAAAACATTTAAGACATTAAATCTATAATGATGAGAACATAATAAAAAGAAACCTAATAATGCATAGATTGTGAACTAAATGCTTCATACATGAGTGCTCCCTAAACTCCATGTGCAGGCTGGGGTAGATGAGCTGATGTCCACTATAATCAACATAGGATGTTTAGTATGCTATTTATGTATCAAGTCTTATTTTCTGTGTCAATAACATTATGTGAAACATAATCTCTTTATTAGAGAAAGAAAAATCAAGCAAAGTGTTAAGATGTTGTGGTTAATAGCACAGTTTCAAATCGCCCCTCTGTCACCTACTTAGTTATTTGATTCTAAGGCAAATTTCCTAATTTCTTTGAACTTCAATTTTCTTCTCTGTAGCACTGCTGCTGCTGCTGCTGCTGCTGCTAAGTTGTTTCAGTCGTGTCCGACTCTGTGCGACCCCTTGGAGGGCAGCCCACCAGGCTCCCACGTCCCTGGGATTCTCTAGGCAAGAACACTGGAGTGGGTTGCCATTTCCTTCTCTAATCCATGAAAGTGAAAAGTGAAAGTGAAGTCGTTCAGTTGTGTCCGACTCTTTGCGACCCCATGGACTGCAACCTACCAGGCTCCTCCATCCATGGGATTTTCCAGGCAAGAGTACCTGAGTTGGGTGCCATTGCCTTCTCCCTCGAGCACTGGGGATGCTAATTATAATAATAATAAATACTAACATTGGCCTATGGATTATTGTGTGTCATGGATTATTTTCAGCACTTTGAATTTATTAGCTCTTAATTTTCACATTAACTCCATGAGATAAGCAATATTATTATGCCATTTTAGAAATGAAGAAACAAGGCAGTTTATGCAACCTGACCAAAATTACACAGCTAGTAAGTGGTGGACTAAGTAACCCCGTTATTCTCTCTTTAGAGGATGTGCTCTTAACCACATCATAGCTATCTTATAAGAATTATTTAATTCTTTACAATTATTTAATTATAATGCATGCAAAACAATGATTTTCTCTGGGATATTAATATTGTTATTAGTATTATAACATTAATAGTTATTAATAAAGTTTCACTATTACTATAGTACATTAAAAACAGCACAAATCATCAACTAGTGAATTTTGTTGTCCATATTGTTAAATACCAAAGTTTTTTAAAAATAAAAAGATAATTAAGGCTTTTCCCCCTAATAATTATGTTAAAAGTAATAATATAAGACAACAAAGCAATAATAAGTTTGATTTTATGTTAATATTTCTGTAAGAATAGTATGGGTATATTTTAAAGGATTAGAGTGAAAAAAATTCTGTTGATTATAAAATAATAATGAGTAGTCTGGTAAAGTTTAAATTCTCTCTTGTTTTTATTTGCAAGGCTGATTCTAATACAGAAAATGTAACCATATAGATATTAAGTAAGCAAAAATGTACAGACATGTTGGGGTAAAATATTCAACACCAAGGAGAATCTGTTGTTATTATTAAAAACACTGTATCGTTAAAGATATATATGATATCATATGCAACCACATATTGTTTGCTCTACTGGTATTAAATGTGTCTCCTTTAAAGTAAATAACCACTGCTCACAAGACTCACATTCTACAGTTTTATTATTGTTAGGATTTGAAGGCTAAAGTAAATATTGGAAAAATCTTTCAGACAGTGTTTTGAAATAAGACATCCTAGGACTAACACAATGAAAAATCTATTAAATCCCAAAATGTGTTAATAAACATTTATTGAGCAAGTGCTCCATGCTGGGCTCTGTGTGGCTTCTAATATCACTGACCATTATGGAATCATCATGGTCATGTCCAGTCTATCAGTACAGTGGAGCATGATAAGTTAAGACAAATATATTTGGAAAGAAACTTTTAAAGAAAGAAATGCAAAATACATTACCACATTTAGCCAAGAGTTAGGGAGTAAAGCATATATTGTATTTTGAAACAAGCTTTGGTTACTTTCTTTTTTATTAATTTTTAAAATGTTTATACTATTTAAAAAGGTTACTTTCCATTTACAGTTATTACAAAATATTGGTTATATTCCTCCTATTATACAATACATCCTTGAGACTGTGTTACACCCTAGCCATGCTTACTTTTATCTTCTCCCTGTCATCTATTAACCAGCCATCTCAGAGCAAATTGTGACTTTTTGAGACAGAATGGAAAACATATCCAAAGTTTAATACAGTATGGCTAGGTATCCTGAATAAATAAAAACTCTAGAAAGCCAAGATTTCAACTTCTGTTCTTCTTGGGAGATAAAAAGGTTTGACAGAAAGTGAAAAAGATTAAGCAGCTGACCCACCATCTTCCAATATTTTCTGGACTATTTTCTTGATTCTGGGGGCTTCCGGATCCAGGCAGATTTTCTTCCCATTCCTTAGCACGGCTCTGGAAGAGAGAGAATTATCTGTGAGCATCCTGGCAATCATCGGAAGGGATCCAGCAGTGGTGGTAGGGAGGAGGATGGAGGGCTTCCTTAGCGAGGCAATACTAGAGAAGCAGAAACTTACAATACTTCGACATTGGCACAGTGGGGTCCAGCCCTGTTGACCTGCAAACTTTGGATGTTACTGGAATGAATGCCAGAGGTGGTCTTCAGACACAAGCAGCGAAGTTCAACATGGAGCAATCTCTCTTTACTGCTAACTAGGGCAGAAGATATGATTCTATTAGTGGTCATGATTATCTCCCAGATCTTATCTATCAATGAGTACCCCCCTCACAAGGCCATTGTGAATATGATCGACCTGTCAACCTTTACTAAAGCACCAGCAGAATTCCTGGCACAGGTCAAGTGCCCACAGAGTGCAGCGTCTCCATTTGTAATTATTCATATAGTTCCCTTCTCTAGTCCCAGGGGCACTAAGGCAGTCTCTCCCCCAGACACAGCTGCAGCAGAAGCAGCCTCAGGTTAGGAGAAGCAGAGAGTCTACTATCCACCTCTCCCTAAAGTTTCTCTTACGTTTTCCATTGGTGGAGGGAACCAGCATCGTCAGGAGCAGTGACATCAGCAGCAACACCTGTAGGACAGGAAGTGGGCTGCGCACGGTATATGAGGAGGTGGTGTGGAGTCTGAGGCTCATGGTGGAAAAGACTTGAGTTAGAGTTGTTCCCAGAAAGGTGAACTGCTGCTCAAGAGTCCACAGCTAAGTGGTTTTCACAGTCGCCTGATGTCTTTTATACACCCTGCCTCAAGGCCAGTAAGGAAAAAAAGGATAGGGATAGGGGAAGTGAGGGTGTGTGGTAACACAAGTGTAAGAGTGGTCAAGTTGTGCCCAACCCAGATAAATGCCAGGCAAGTCAAATGCCTGCTAAATTTCATTTGCTGCATCCCTGCACATGCTCGCTCCCCCTTTCTTTCTCAATATCCATCTCCCTTACACATATTTAGGCAAGAACTAGACTGAAATATTACATATATTTTCTTTGAATAATTATGTAATATGCCCTGCCTTTCCTATAATGCAATTTAGAGGCCTTATAGATGTTTTAGGTATATCTGAAAGCATAAATGTGTGGCCCTCGGAAAAGAGAGTTATCTTCCTTTTCCAGTTGCCAAGGAAAGCAGATGTTACTATCTTGGTTGTTGATAAGCACTGAGATTCGTTTGGAGTATGTAGATAAAATAGGAACCAATTATTATCAAAACAACTTTATGTATTTATGGACTCCTTTCTGTCTTCCAAATGTATTATCTTTTATAATTTCATCCAGAAACTAGAAGCAAACTCATCCTCCTTTGTGTTATAAAATAAACTTTTTACTTTTTTCTATCATCTGAGTCCACTTAATCTAACAGAGAAATGTATGATACAATTCACTATAAAAGACTTATAAACTGCAGATAAAATATGCAAGTTCCTCTTCATCATTGCTCTACATTCTGAGTCTCCAATGGTAACCACTGCTAAAAATTTAGCATTAGTTTTCTATTCTATCTACATATATATATATATATATATATATAGAGAGAGAGAGAGAGAGCCATATAATACCTAAAGATATACATATATAGAGAGAGATAGACATAGATCATTTTTTATACAGTTGAAATTATTATACAGCTTTTGTTCTCTAAAATTACATCATCATCCTTTCATGTTACCTCAATGTCACTTTTCTCCATTCTTTTCAATGTCTGCATAATGTCCTATAGATAGGCAATTGTCACCAACCTCTGTCCTACTGGCAACCTTGTAGGTGTTTCCGGTTTTGCGCTTATGGATTGCAGTAAGATCTTTATTAAAGTCTCAAACTCTAATTAAGTGTCTTGATCTCAAACCCCATGTGATATGGACAAAGCCTGGCAGATGTACAGGAGGGGCCCACAATGCACATACTGGCTGGTGTACGCTGTCATCTGGATCTCTGACTCATCTATGAGATTGCTTCTTCAACAGGACTGTACAGTTTTGTGTTTTTTTTTTTTTAAGGTTTTAAAAAATGACATTTCTTAAAAGTTCAGTTCAGTCGCTCAGTTATGCCTGACTCTTTTCGACCCCATAGATTGTAGCACGCAAGGCCTCCCTATCCATCACCAACTCCCGGAGCTTACTCAAACTCATGTCCATTTGGTCAGTGATGCCATCCAACCATTTCATCCTCTGCTATCCCCTTCTCCTCCCAGCATCAGGGTCTTTCCCAATGAGTCAGTTCTTCCCATCAGGTAGCCAAAGTATTGGAGCTTCAGCTTCAGCATCAGTCCTTCCAGTGAATATTCAGGACTGATTTCCTTTAGGATGGACTGGTTGGCTCTCCTTGCTGTCCAAGGACTCTCAAGAGTCTTTTCCAACATCACAGTTCAAAAGCATCAATTATTTGGCTCTGAACTTTCTTTATGGTCTAACTCTCACATCCATACATGACTACTGGAAAAACCATAGCTTTGACTAGATGGACCTTTGTCGGCAAAGTAACGTCTCTGCTTTTTAATATGCTGTCTAGGTTGGTCATAACTTTTCTTCCAAGGAGCAAGCATCTTTTAATTTCATGGCTGCAGGCACTATCTGCAGGGATTTTGGAGCCCAAGAGAATAAAGTCTCTACTGTTTCCATTCTTTCCCCATCTATTTGCCATGAAGTGATGGGACTAGACGCCATGATTTTCAGTTTTTGAATGATGAGTTTTAAACCAGCTTTTTTACTCTCTTTCACTTTCATCAAGAGGCTCTTTAGTTCTCTTTCTGCCATAAGGGTGATATCATCTGCATATCTGAGGTTATTGATATTTCTCCCGCCAGTCTTGACTCCAGCTTGGGCTTCATCCAGTCCAGCATTTCTCATGATGTAGTCTGCATATAAGTTAAATAAGCAGGGCAACAATATACAGCCTTGACGTACTCCTTTCCTGTTTTGGAACCAGTCTGTTGTTCCATGTACAGTTCTAACTGTTGCTTCTTGACCTGCATATAGATTTCTCAGGAGGCAGGTCAGGTTGTCTGGTATTCCCATCTCTTGAAGAATTTTCCACAGTTTGTTGTGATCCACATATCAAAGACTTTAGCATAATCAATGAAGCAAAAGTAGACTTTTTTTTGTGGGACTCTTGTTTTTTTGATGATCCAATGGATGTTGGTAATTTGATCTCTGGTTGCTCTGCCTTCTCTAAATCCAGTTTGAACATCTGGAAGTTCACAGTTCATGTACTGTTGAAGCCTGGCTTGGAGAATTTTGAGTATTACTTTGCTATTGTGTGAGATGAGTGCAATTGTGTGGTAGTTTGAGCATTCTTTGGCATTGCCTTTCTTTGGGATTGGAATGAAAACTGACCTTTTCCAGTCCTGTGGCCACTGCTGAGTTTTCCAAATTTGCTGGCATATTGAGTGCATCACTTTCACAGCATCATCTTTCAGGATTTGAAACAGCTCAACTGGAATTCCATCACCTCCACTAGCTTTGTTCATAGTGATGCTTCCTAAGGCCCACTTGACTTTGCATTCCAGGATGTCTGGCTCTAGATAAGTGATCACACCATCATGGTCATCTGGGTCATGAAGATCTTTTTTGTATAGTTCTAGGTATTCTTGCCACCTCTTCTTAATATCAGCTGCTTCTGTTAGGGCCATACATTTCTTAAAAGTTAACATGTGCATAATAGGAAACTGAAAAACACAAGAAACAAAAAACAGTCATCCATAATCACAAGCAGTTTATCGTTTGATACTAAGCATCCATTTTTATGTAAATAAGATCATGCAGTTATGTATCATGCTTTCTCACACATCATGAATACTTACCATTTCACTATCCGACAGTTATATGAGTGTTTTGATAACCAAGAAAATACTATACCAACTCAATGCGGGAAAAGAAATGTAATCCTGCCTTGGCAACAAATATTTCATAAGAGACAAAAATAGCAACAGCTCTCTAGATAAAGATATTGGTTAGAGTTATGATTAAAATACTACATTCCCTTAGCGCTCGATTAAAAATGGGACATAGACCAACAGAGTACCTGAAGTATAATGCTTCTAAGAGGATTCATTATCCAAGCTAAACTATTAAAGTGTTAGCGAGGAAGTATGTTTGCATGGAATTTCTTAACAAAGTGTTCCTGTGATACAGCCTAGAGATGTACACGCATCAGCGGTTATCATCCAAATACAAGTATGACACACCCATATGCATCCTTCCTTTTACACTTCCTTCTGCTGCCAACCTAATGAGCAAGTCCTGATGTACATTTCTCAGAGATGGTTTAACCATTCCATATCCAAGATGATTTATTTTTATCAATTATAGCAAAAATATTTGGACTTCCCTGGTGGCCCAGAGGTTAAGATTCTGCTCTCCAAACATAGGGGCCAAACATAGGGGCCAAGGGTTCAATCCCCGGTCAAGGAAGATTGTACATGCCTCAATGGCATGCCAAATATATACACACACACCCACACACACACACACATATATATATATAAATATATATGGGCTTCCCAGGTGGCACTAGTGGTAAAGAATCTGCCTGCCAATGCAGGAGACGTAACAGACAGAGTTTCAATCCCTGGGTCAGGAAGATCCCCTGGAGGAGGACATGGCAACCCACTCCAGTATTCTTGCCTGGAGATTCACCATGGGCAGAAGAGCCTGGCAGGCTACAGTCCATGGGGTCCAACAGAGTGCAACATGACTAAAACAACTTAGCATGTATATATATGTACATATATATAAATTTGAAGTGAAAGTCGCTCAGTCATGTCCAACTCTTTGTGATCCCATGAACTATACAGTCCATGAAATTCTCCAGGCCAGAATACTGGGGTGGGAAGCCATTCCCTCCTTCAGGGGATCTTCCCAACCCAGGGATCGAACCCAGGTCTCCTGCATTGCAGGAGATTCTTTATCAGCTAAGCTACCAGGGAAGCCTATATATATGTATATATAATATACATTATATATATAATTATATGCATCATATATATAACACATATAAATATATATATACGTATATATTTTGTTAAGTCACTGAGTTGTGTCTGGCTTTGTGACCCCATGGACTGCAGCCCACCAGGTTCCTCTGTCCAATTCTCCAGGCAAGAAACAAAGATATTTACAGATTGGTTAATTCATTAGCTCTACTTTTTATCATACACTGTCACCTCAGGACATCTAAAAATCTTAGATGTTGCAAAATAATGAACCTTGTCCACAATAAACATAGGTGCTTTACAAAAATGAACATATAAATCTATGGTTACAACCTAAAACTGTCTTCGAGATATGGAAACGCCAGCCAGGAACCCTTCCCTTCACCCTTTCTCTTACCCTTCCTCCAGCTTTCTGGGGGACAGGGCTACATCTAGCTCCAAGGGGTGATTAACAGAGACACTCCCAGAAAATCTGGGCTTCACTGGTAACTCAGCTGGTGAAGAATTTGACTTCGATACAGGAGAAAGTGAAAGTGAAGTCGCTCAGTTGTGTCTGACTCTTTATGACCCCATGGACTGTAGCCTACCAGGCTCCTCTGTCCATGGGATTCTCCAGGCAAGAGTACTGGAGTGGGTTGCCATTTCCTTCTCCAGGGGATCTTCCCAACCCAGGGATCGAAACTGGGTCTCCTGCGTTCCAGGCAGATGCTTTAACCTCTGAGCCACCAGGGAGGGTTGGGAAGATCCCCTGGAGAAGGGAATGGCTACCCACTTCAGTATTCTGACCCGGAGAATTCCATGGACTGTATAGTCCATGGGGTCACAAAGAGTCGGACATGACTGAATGACTTTCACTTTCACTCCCAGAAAACACAGCCCTTCCTAAAAATTAAGGAAAGGGAATCAGTTAAGGGGTTATTTTACTACCTCTGCTTTTAATATACTTTGGGCATTAGGGCTTACTTATTTTTTAATTCACAGCAGTATTAACTAAAACGCACAAGTAGAACAATAATTACATAATCTGAATGTCTGTGACTCGTGAGCACTGACAGACCCTTCTCTGTCCACTTTTGAATGCAGAGGCATGTGGAAGATTTCTTTGAATGCCTCGTGTATCCTGTAGTGTGTAGGATAATGCAATGTACAGTAGGTCATAGCTAAATAGTGTTAGTGAATAAATCAGCTATTCTCATTAAAGGAAAGTTTCTCTTTCTTTTCTAATCAGTCACAGTTCTCAAACTAGACTTCACATGAACCCAAAGTGCAAGTGGTATAAAAAAGTGATTTGGAAGAGAGGATGGGCCCCCAGACACAGGTCATCTTCCTCTTACAGCTTTGTAGAAATCTGATACAATATTCAAGCTTCCTATTTTCCTTTCTGCTTATTTATTTATACCTTCAAAATTCTAGAAGAAACTCTTAAAATGTTAAGTGTATAAAATTACCTTTTATCATAAGAATGATTGTGTAAATAATTTTTCCAACTTAAAAAAAATTTTAAGCCATTTTTTCCTGTTTATCAGTTCCTGACTATGTCTATTAAGTTCTTAATTCCTGCTTTACAATGTATTCCTTATTTTTCTCCACCCTAATAGTTTTCTTCTTATAACTTGCAGTCTAACAGTAGAACATATTAAATTAACATGATTTCCCCCCTCTTCCAACCCCCAAATTCATAGTCTAGCAGGTAAACTCAAGGAAAATCTTAAACTGAAAATAAGTATTCTTCTAAGAGGGACCATGTGAAGTGAATTACAGAGAGAATTTCAACAGGAAATAGGACCAGGGGAATAAATTTCCTTCTAGTTCTTCCTGAGTGATGACTGTATGACCTTTCCCCATTATTGTGATTAAAATGTTGCAATATTCACAAATACTGTGAATTAAAAATAAGACGCAAAGCAACCGAATACAGACTATATTGCCTCTAAGAGGATTCATTATCTCATCTAAATTGTTAAAGCACTAGCAAGGAAGTATGTTTTCAATGAATTACTTAACAATGTATTTCTATAGAGCAGTCAAGAGACGTGCATGCCAATGCGCCTGCACTGACTCACAAATCAGATCTATCTGTATTCAAATGTAAGTTCAAAACCATTTCCAGAGTAAGACATAAAAGGTTTTGGCATTATTCATAGTCTTTCTTTTTCTGTCCTTCTCATCTCTTCCCTCCACAACACATGCTGTTTACTCTTCTTTTTAGTTTTTGTGCTTCCCCGGTGGCTCACAGTGTAAAGCATCTGCCTGCAGTTAAGGGAGACCTGGATTTGATCCCTGAGTCGGGAAGATCCCCTAGAGAAGGAAATGGCAACCCACTCCAGTATTCTTGCCTGGAGAATCCAATGGACGGAGGAGCCTGCTGGGGTCGCAGAGTCAGACACAACTGAGCAACTTCATTTTCTCTACTTCTTTTCCTCTTACGAATACTAACCACATTTCCCTTCTGGTTCGCTTCGATTAGTCACAAGTTCCTAATCCTTTGGGGGAAACTGTATGGAATGTCTTCTGAGCTAACAATGCTACTTGAGTTAGTTGATACCAGGAAAGAGGTAGCATGTAGCAGAGGATCGTCAGCTCGTTGTCTTGAATAACAAGTGTATTTTGTCACAAAAGACACATTGTCAGCAAGGTTTGTGAGGCAGGATGAACATATTTCTTGAGTCACTAAAATTTCACGAGCCTATTAGTCAGCATTTGAGGTAAAATGCTTTTAGCTAGTTTTCATTTATTCAATAAATATTAAGTATCTGTTATGTGCCAGACAAAAAATGAGACCTCAAATATTTGTGCAAAGCAATGGGATATAAATACTAATTTACTACTACTACTATACACTGCTACTGCTACTATTGCTAACTGTTCTTACTATTGTGTGCATAACTTTTTTAATTTCCATGAGGAGAAACAATACTGACACTAATAAGTGGACTGTACAGAAATGGGTAAAAAAATATTTTAAATAAGTTATTTAAGCAGAAGAAATTAGCTTATACAAAGTTACAATTTAAAAGAATGCTAGAAAATTAGTGTCACAGGTTCTTGTGTTTAAAAATAATTTGACAGCTTTTTATGAAACTTACTTTGTCACCCTGTTTGTGTGTGTGTGTGTGTGGTAACTTACTTTATCTCTTTTTCCTTTAAGCCATTGTATTATAAATAGCCGTGTCATTCAGGAAATTAGCAAGGTTTCTAAGACTCAAAACAGAACTTATCTGTTAGCTATTTTAAAAGGAAAATATCTAAAGACACTGGAGGAACATTAGTCTTTAAAATTAAGACGTATGTTATTTCTGCTTTATGTAGACTGTTTTACACTGACATCTCCCAAGTATGAAGGGAATAAGCTATCACCTACAAATTAGTAATAAAACAATTGATACAGTAGATCTTAGAAATGATAAAATGGAGAGTCAGTCTGTTAAAGCACTTAATCAATAAGTTGAAATACTAGCCAACAAAATATTTCCTCTAAGTGCTGAAATCTAATACGTTTTCTGTATAACTTTAAGTGGACAAAAGTGATCCAGACCTCAAATGTTGTTGCCTTAGTCAACTAAGTTGTGTCCGACTCTTTTGCAACTGCATGGACTATAGCTCAACAGGCTCCTCTGTCCATGGGATTTTCTAGGCAAGTATACTAAAGTGGGTTGCCATTTCCTTCTCCAGGGGAATCTTCCTAGCCCAGGAATCAAAGCCACATCTCCTGCACTGGCAGGTGGACTGTTTTGTTTTGTTTTGTTTTGTTTTTTACCACTGAACCGCCAGGGAAGCCTTGACTTCAAATACTCTGGCACTAATTTAATTGAGGCAATTTCCTACCCAGGGGTGGTGAGGCATGGGGTAGGAGTGGAGGGAGAGGGGAAGGTGAAGAAGTGGGAGGCGGAATATCTTCCTGGGTGCTATTACACAAGAACATTGCAAAGTTCTGCAGGCATGTAGATTTTTAATGATGTTGATTGCTGCCATTTGTTGAACATTAGATACATGATGATCATTTTTCAACTCCCTTTCGCTGCATAACAAGCCATTCCCAAACTTAGTGGCTTACAAGTCTGTCATTTCTGATAATTCTGTGTGCTAATGAGAGGCCGAAGAGCTGACTCATTGGAAAAGAGCCTGCTGCAGGGAAAGACTGTGGAAGAGGGAAAGACAGAAGAAGAAGAGGGTGGCAGAGGATAAGATGGTCAGATAGCATCACTAACCCAATGGCTTCCCAGGTGGTGCAGTTGGTAAAGACTCTGCCTGCTCAGTGCAGGAGACACAGAGATGCAGATTCAATCCCTTGGTTGGGAAGATCCCCTGGAGGAAGAAATGGCAACCCAATCCAGTATTTTCACCTGAAAAATCCAATGGACAGAGGAGTCTGGCAAGGTACAGTCCACAGGATTGCAGAGCCTGACACGATGGAGCATGCGTGCACCCTGCACCAACTCAATGGACATGAACTTGAGCAACCTCCAGGAGATTAGTGGAGGACAGCAAAACCTGGAATGCTTCAGTCCCTGGATCCAGAGTCTGACATGACTTAGTGACTGAACAACAACGAGAAGTACTTTTGCTTTCATCTTGCCTGAGTACACTTGAGTGGGGGTGGTCAGAGAGCAACTGGAAGGGCTGAAAAGTCCAAAATGGCCTCACTCACCTGGGAGGTGGTTTGTCCTGGTGACTGACTGAGATTTCTGCTTCAGCACCTGGGTCCTCCTGTTCGTCCTCCTATAAGTAATATCATGATATTTCTCAGGAATAAATGAAGGAGGAAGGAAGGAAGGGAGCAGGGGAGAGAAGGGAGGGAAGAGAAGAGCAGGAAAGGGAGAGGAAGGAGAGAGAAAGAAATAAAAGATAAGAATGCGACTTCTTTGGTGGTGCAGTGGTTAGGAATCCACCTTCCAACGCAGGGAACTCGAGTTCAATTCCTGATGGGGAAGCTAAGATCCCACATGCCAAGGGATAACTAAGCCCACATGCTGGAATTACTGAGTCCATGTGCTTCAACAAGAGTAGCTAGTGCACCTCAGTGAAGACCCAGTACAGCCAAAAAAAAAAAAAAAAACAAACAAACAAAGAAAAAGGACAAGAGCCTTCCACTCTCCTCCCCTTCCCATTGCCTCTCCTTTCTCCTCCTCCTCCTGCTCCTTCCTCATGAAGAACGTCCAGCATGCCTTTTCAGGATCCTCTGAATGGCGCACCATGGCTTTTTTCCGTATCTGTGGTGGCCCCAGATAGCACAGAACAAACATCCTCTCTGGGTTCAGCTCACCACTTGAGGACACTGTCTTGCCCAAAACTATGCCCACTCACCGCAGGTAGCCCACATCAAATGGCTGGCCAGTGGGGGGATTCAGAGGTCTGTCTGCCTGCCACAGTTCAGAATAATTCTACAAGGCCATCCCAGCTCCAGAGCTTCTCATAAGCTCCCCCTGAATCTTCTGTTACAGCAGCAGTTCTCGATCTACCCACTGCTGCTTCCTTACTTCCTAAGAGATGTTGCTTTTTAGAGCAGTTCTAAATACATTTCCCACAGGGAGATCTCCTCTCAGAGTTTGATTCTAGGCAATGTCACCTAAGATGCTATTTTTCTCTTAAAAAAAAAAAATCTAGTTCCTAAAAAACAATCTAGTTCCTTTTCATTCAACTTTCAAGAGAAGCTTTGTCAGAGAAAACAGTATCTTTGCTGCCAAAGGACCTTAACTAAGGTTGAGAGCTTCTCATCTTTGTAATCCTAGTATCATAAGGATCCCATACAAGGTCTGGTATGAAACAAGATTATCAATAAATGTCAATACTGATGTTTCATTGATTTATCAATGATAAACATGGATAAACATTCAATATGGATGAATGTTTATAGAAGGGAAATACATCATACATTTTTTAAATGTCGTCACATCATTGACAGAAAATATGTAGCATTGTTTTCAGAGGCTTTCTGAGAAAGACTGGTGGAAAAAGAAAAGATTTCTTAGAAGCACTAAAAATTAATCATTCACACACAGGTAGAAAGGATAGCAATAAATATAAAAAAAATTAAAAATTGAGCTTTCAGTTTTCTCATTTAAAGAGGAATTTGAATTAGGACACTCGAGAAAGGAACTAACATTTATCAAAAAATGACTTTGTTCCAGGTTAGTCTTCATTGCCTGAGAGATAGATATTATTGTACTGATTTTACAGATGAGAAGACTGAGGGATGCAGAGGTTAAATAAATTGCCAAAGTCAGATAGCTAAAAATACAAACTAGACTTGAGATACAATTGTTTTGACTTTGCTCTTCATCACAAACTACAAAGAAATATCGCTGGTCTCTCTTACTGGGAGTGAATCAAATCAACTGTTTTTCTTTTTTTCTTTTTTCTTTTTCAACTGTTTTTCTCTTTGTCAAATCTGAGAAGTGGGTCAGAAATAGTCATCATACATTTATGTGGTAGTGGAAACACATCCATTAAGAAAATGGATTTTTCAGAGGGTGGGGGATGTTTTCCCAATTTCTCAATATTCAGGAAATTGGAATCTATAGGCTTTGTAGAAGCAAAGTTTTGAAACTAAACTCCATTTCTCTGTGTCATTATTTCACTCTACATATCTGAAGTATGAGCAATCCTTTTCAGGAATATATTATTAATTTTTTCTGACTAAAAGCCACTAAGGACCATCAGTCAAAATCAGAATCACATGCATGCTCCTTGTCTTCCGTGACTTAGTCAGTGAGGCAAGTTGAAATCCCCAGATGCTTCTGCTGCCTGGTAAATTTCTCAGTTTGTAACATCCAGGAAAGAGTTAGAAGTTATGAACAACATGAGAATTAACCACAATAACTCTTTTCCTTATGCAGGAATTAAAACTATGATAGAAAAACTAAACCACTAGTCATAGTTTATCATAGACCTTGTCATATCTTCAGGAATTGAAGGATTATGCGAATGTGACACACCCAGAGGCAAACAAGAAAATCTGGTAGAATGAGCAGCATCGATTGTACACTGAAAACTGTCTGGATTGGGGGAGTAACATACAATACATTTTAGCTGAGCATTTGTTCAATTCCCAGTGATTTCATATATGACAGTGAATTTCAGAGGGATAACAGAGTGAACATAGTATGTAGAGACTTGGAGGGAAATATAAGGTATATCCTTAGAAGACATATATTAGATTAATTTCCCCCTGTATATGTTCCAGTATTCTTGCCTGGAGCATCCAATGGACAGAGGAACCTGGAGGGTCCATGGGCTCACAAAGGGTCAACACGACTAAGCGACTTAGCATGTGCACATGTTATTTTTGATTTTGCTAGTGTCTTTGATTGTCTTTGTTTTTGATTTCTGCTGGTGGCAGGATCAAAAGTAGCAGCAGGGTTCATGAGCAGTAGCTGTCACTGAGGTTCTTGTGTAGATTATACTTTGGTAATATACTGTGATCAATTTTATTTGTAGAACGGCCAGTTATGGCAAGCCCATAACAAATACAGCTTGAAGAATATTGCAATGAGGTCTTAGTCTATGATCTATAAGCAAACGAAACTTTTAAATCTTGCTGCTGGGGAAAACAGATCTTGAATTATGATAAGTAATTAGTAATGTTTATTTCTTCACATAGCTTGTGTTTTATCCATTCAAAAGGAATTTAATACACTTTAATTGGCCATTATCAAGCACCTAATGAGTATTTTGGAGCTGATATAATAAATGAGGGATTGTTTAAAACACTGAAATTTATAATTCAAACTTTTATAGTGACTTGGTGTGAGCTTTTAGTGTTTCCTTAGGATAACGATATAAATCATGGATTCAAAGGAAAAATGCTATTTGAGAGAGCAATACAATACTACAAAAGTTTAATTTTTTTTTAATTTGAGGTATCTTGTGCTTTTTAATATTGCTGAAAAAAATTGTCAGCAAACTCATCTCTTTGAATCTGCTCTAGGTGTTATCATGTCTTTCTATCTCTGCTTGTCTCTTACATACACTCTATTATATAGATATATTGATATGTAATCATAGAAGATCTGTTAACCTAATTGATATTTTATATATATGGAGAGATGGAAAGATATAGAATTACTTAGGTGAAATATGGGTATATTAATAATATATTAGTATACACTATTAAACATACATACATGTTAATATAAGCATCAGTTCAGTTCAGTTCAGTCGCTCAGTTGTGTCAGACTCTTTGCAACCCCATGAATCGCAGCACACCAGGCCTCCTTGTCCATCACCAACTCCTGAAGTTTACCCAGACTCATGTCTATCGAGTCGGTGATGCCATCCAGCCATCTCATCCTCTGTCATCCACTTCTCCTCCTGACCCTAATCCCTCCCAGCATCAGGGTCTTTTCCAATGAGTCAACTCTTTGCATGAGGTGGCCAAAGTATTGGTGTTTCAGCTTCAGCATCAGTCCTTCCAATGAACATCCAGGACTGATCTCCTTTAGGATGGACTGGTTGGATCTCCTTGCAGTCGAAGGGACTCTCAAGAGTCTTCTCCAACACCACAGTTCAAAAGCATCAATTCTTCGGCACTCAGCCTTCTTCACAGTCCAACTCTCACATCCATACATGACCACTGGAAAACCATAGCCTTGACTAGTCGGACCTTTGTTGGCAAAGTAATGTCTCTGCTTTTCAATATGCTATCTAGATTGGTCATAACTTTCCTTCCAAGGAGTAAGCGTCTTTTAATTTCATGGCTGCAATCACCATCTGCAGTGATTTTGGAGCCCCCAAAAATAAAGTCAGCCACTATTGTCACTGTTTTCCCATCTATTTGTCATGAAGTGATGGGACCAGATGCCATGATCTTCATTTTCTGAATGTTGAGCTTTAAGCCAACTTTTTCACTCTCCTCTTTCACTTTCATCAAGAGGCTTTTTAGCTCCTCTTCACTTTCTGCCATAAGGGTGGTGTCATCTGCATATCTGAGGTTATTGATATTTCTCCCAGCAATATTGATTCCACCTTGTGTTTCTTCCAGTCCAGCGCTTCTCATGATGTACTCTGCATATAAGTTAAATAAGCAGGGTGTCAATATACAGCCTTGACTTACACCTTTTCCTGTTTGGAACCAGTCTGTTGTTCCATGTCCAGTTCTAACTGTTGCTTCCTGACCCGCATACAGATTTCTCAAGAGGCAGGTCAGGTGGTCTGGTATTCCCATCTCTTTCAGAATTTTCCACAGTTTGTTGTGATCCACACAGTCAAAGGCTTTGGCATAGTCAATAAAGCAGAAATAGATGTTTTTCTGGAACTCTTTTGCTTTTTCTATGCTTTTTTTCAGCGGATGTTGGCAATTTGATCTCTGGTTCCTCTGCCTTTTCTAAAACCAGCTTGAACGTCAGGAAGTTCACGGTTCATGTATTGCTGAAGTCTGGCTTGGAGAATTTTGAGCATTACTTTACTACCATGTGAGATGAGTGCAACTGTGCAGTAGTTTGAGCATTCTTTGGCATTGCCTTTCTTTGGGATTGGAATGAAAACTGACCTTTTCCAGTCCTGTGGCCACTGCTGAGTTTTCCAAATTTGTTGGCATATTGAGTGCAGCACTTTCATAGCATCATCTTTCAGGATTTGAAATAGCTCAACTGGAATTCTATCACCTCCACTAGCTTTGTTTGTAGTGATGCTTTCTAAGGCCCACTTGACTTCACATTCCAGGATGTCTGGCTCTAGATTAGTGATCACATCATCATGATTATCTGGGTCGTGAAGATCTTTTTTGTACAGTTCTTCTGTGTATTCTTGCCACCTCTTCTTAATATCTTCTGCTTCTGTTAGGTCCATACCATTTCTGTCCTTTATCAAGCCCATCTTTGATTGAAATGTTCCCTTGGTATCTCTAATTTTCTTGAAGAGATCTCTAGTCTTTCCCATTCTATTGTTTTCCTTGATTTCTTTGCATTGATCGCTGAAGGTCAGGAACGGCAGCAGTAAGGAGATACCCCTCGTCCAAGGTAAGGAGCAGCGGCTGTGCTTTGCTGGAGCAGCCGTGAAGAGATACCCCACGCCCAAGGTAAGAGAAACCCAAGTAAGATGGGTAGGTGTTGCAAGAGGGCATTAGAGGGCAGACACACTGAAATCATACTCACAGAAAACTAGTCAATCTAATCACACTAGGACCACAGCCTTGTCTAACTCAATGAAACCAAGCCATGCCTGCGGGGCAACCCAAGACGGGCGGGTCATGGTGGAGAGGTCTGACAGAACGTGGTCCCCTGGAGAAGGAAGTGGCAAGCCACTTCAGTATTCTTGCCTTGAGAACCCCATGAACAGCATGGAAAGGCAAAATGATAGGATACCGAAAGAGGAACTCCCCAGGTCATTAGGTGCCCAATATGCTACTGAAGATCAGTGGAGAAGTAACTCCAGAAAGAATGGAGGGGTGGAGCCAAAACAAAAACAATACCCAGTTGTGCATGTGACTGGTGATAGAAGCAAGATCCGATGCTGTAAAGAGCAATATTGCACAGGAACCTGGAATGTCAGGTCCATGAATCAAGGCAAATTGGAAGTGGTCAAACAAGAGATGGCAAGGGTGAATGTCGACATTCTAGGAATCAGCGAACTAAAATGGACTGGAATGGGTGAATTTAACTCAGATGACCATTATATCTACTACCGCAGGCAGGAATCCCTCAGAAGAAATGGAGTAGCCATCATGGGCAACAAAAGAGTCCAAAATGCAGTACTTGGATGCAATCTCAAAAACGACAGAATAATCTCTGTTCGTCTCCAAGGCAAACCATTCAATATCACAGTTATCCAAGTCTATGCCCCAACCAGTAATGCTGAAGAAGCTGAAGTTGAACGGTTTTATGAAGACCTACAAGACCTTTTAGAACTAACACCCAAAAAAGATGTCCTTTTCACTATAGGGGGACTGGAATGCAAAAGTAGGAAGTCAAGAAACACCTGGAGTAACAGGCAAATTTGGCCTTGGAATGCGGAGTGAAGCAGGGCAAAGACTAATAGAGTTTTGCCAAGAAAACGCACTGGTCATAGCAAACACCCTCTTCCAACAACACAAGAGAAGACTCTACACATGGACATCACCAGATGGTCAACATCAAAATCAGATTGATCATATTCTTTGCAGCCAAAGATGGAGAAGCTCTATACAGTCAACAAAACCAAGACCAGGAGCTGACTGTGGCTCAGATCATGAACTCCTTATCGCCAAATTCAGACTGAAATTGAAGAAAGTACGGAAAACCACTAGACCATTCAGGTAGGACCTAAATCAAATCCCTTATGATTATACAGTGGAAGTGAGAAATAGATTTAAGGGCCTAGATCTGATAGATAGAGTGCCTGATGAACTATGGACAGAGGTTCGTGAGATTGTACAGGAGACAGGGATCAAGACCATCCCCATGGAAAAGAAATGCAAAAAAGCAAAATGGCTGTCTGGGGAGGCCTTACAAATAGCTGTGAAGAGGAGAGAGGCAAAAAGCAAAGGAGAAAAGGAAAGATATAAGCATCTGAATGCAGAGTTCCAAAGAATAGCAAGACGAGATAAGAAAGACTTCTTCAGTGATCAATGCAAAGAAATAGAGGAAAGCAACAGAATGGGAAAGACTAGAGAGATGGAAAGATATAGAATTACTTAGGTGAAATACAGGCATATTAATAATATATTAGTATACACTATTAAACATACATACATGTTAATATAAGCATCAGTTCAGTTCAGTTCAGTTCAGTCTCTCAGTTGTGTCCGACTCTTTGCAACCTCATGAATTGCAGTACACCAGGCCTCCTTGTCCATCACCAACTCCTGAAGTTTACCCAGACTCATGTCTATCGGGTCGGTGATGCCATCCAGCCATTTCATCCCTTCTCCTCCTGACCATAATCCTTCCCAGCATCAGGGTCTTTTCCAATGAGTCAACTCTTTGCATGAGGTGGCCAAAGTATTGGTGTTTCAGCTTCAGCATCAGTCCCTCCAATGAACATCCAGGACTGATCTCCTTTAGGATTGACTGGTTGGATCTCCTTGCAGTCCAAGGGACTCTCAAGAGACTTCTCCAACACCACAGTTCAAAAGCATCAATTCTTCAGTGCCCAGCTTTCTTCACAGTACAACTCTCACATCCATACATGACCACAGGAAAACCATAGCCTTGACTAGAAGGACCTTTGTTGGCAAAGTAATGTCTCTGCTTTTCAAAACACTGTCTAGGTTGGTCAGAACTTTTCTTCCAAGGAGTAAGCGTCTTTTAATTTCATGGCTGCAATCACCATCTGCAGTGATTTTGGAGCCCCCCAAAAATAAAGTCTGACACTGTTTCCACTGTTTCCCCATCTATTTGCCATGAAGTGGTGGGACCAGATGCCATGATCTTCATTTTTTGAATGTTGAGCTTTAAGCCAACTTTTTCACTCTCCTCTTTCACTTTCATCAAGAGGCTTTTGAGTTCCTCTTCACTTTCTGCCATAAGGGTGGTGTCATCTGCATATCTGAGGTTATTGATATTTCTCCCCGCAATCTTGATTCCAGCTTGTGCTTCATCCAGCCCAGTGTTTCTCATGATGTATTCTGCATAGAAGTTAAATAAGCAGGATGGCAATATACAGCCTTGGCATACTCCTTTTCCTATTTGGAACCAGTCTGTTGTTCCATGTCCAGTTCTAACTGTTGCTTCCTGACCTGCATATAGGTTTCTCAAGAGGCAGGTCAGGTGGTCTGGTATTCCCAGCTCTTTCAGAATTTTCCACAGTTGATTGTGATCCACACAGTCAAAAGCTTTGGCATATATAACATATTAATGTAAGCATATATAACATATTAATCCAATTGGAGTTTGTGCGTATGTATACTAATTGGATTAGTTGTTCTCTTTTGTTTTCTTGCTTTTCTTCAGAATGAGCTATTTATGTTAAAGTGCTATTTCAATACCAGCGAGACAGTGGGATTTGCTTAGGTCACCAACCTGTTTAAGCCCTACGTGTTACTATGCGTTAGTCACTGTCTTAAGAACAGAAGAGAATATGATAAATATAGTCTTCCTCTTATAAAGTTTACAGTGAAGTTGGAATAGACACTAAATAAATGACCACATGTGTATAGTCTCCATAGGCTCTACAGTCATGTTGGTGACAAAATATTATGAAGAAAAAGAACAGTCATATGACAGGATATAAAAGGGGCTTTAATCTAAGTGGGAGAGAAGGGTCAGAGAGGCCGTGACAGGTAAACTGCCTTTGGAAGAAGGATGGGAGTTAGTCAGGTGAGAGTGAGGGTTCTGTGTTATAGGTTGAAGGGACTATGCTTACCAAAGCTCTCGTTGGATTATTTGTAGACAAGACAGGAAAAAGGGTAAAGGAATTACAATTTATTCAGCACTTACAATGAGCCAGGTGATTGATTTTAGGATACTATCTACAATCTGAGTTCCAAGATAACTTATTTAATTAAGTCAATCTGTATCAGGTATTGAAGATACAGAGATGAATGAAATGTGGCAGATGCTCTGGGAGAACTCTAGTAGAGTAGGGTAAAAATCCTTTTATG
The DNA here is from genome assembly GCF_042477335.2 of Ovis canadensis. Taxonomy (NCBI): domain Eukaryota; kingdom Metazoa; phylum Chordata; class Mammalia; order Artiodactyla; family Bovidae; genus Ovis; species Ovis canadensis. The sequence goes on along the minus strand of NC_091250.1, from coordinate 105,506,147 downwards.
CAACTAAAAGCAATGTAATATTGGCTATTCCCGTGAATTCAAATACTTAGAAGACACTATGGGAAGATCAAAATGGAAACCATAAATTCTGCTGGTAGTGCCAAGGAAAACTTCATGAAGGAAGTATTGTTTGAATAGAACTTTGAAGGGTGAATAAGCTTCCTTCTAAAGACAGAAAAAGATGAAGGCCTTTCCAGGGAGAGGTCCTACCAAAGGCATAGACCTGGAAGGAACATGCCCAGTAGGGAAACTAAATTCTTGACTGCAATTATGCTACCGAAAAATGACTCTGAAGTAGTAATCAGGAGTCATAAGACAGAACCTGGTTTGTCATGCTTTGCAACTTGTATTTCATGTTTAGGAAATAGGGAATCAGTAAAGGATTTAAGGTAAGGAAGTCTTACATATTTGTGTTTTCTAAAGAGCCCAAAGGTTGTTGGTGCTATGAAGGAACTGGCAGGGAAGTGAGCCTGGAGATAGGTTGAACTAACACAAGGACATTGGGAAATGAGGGTCCTGTCTGCTAGTCAGAGAAGAGCATGGTTAATTTTTACAATTTGGTAATGTGGAACTGGGGGCCTCCCCAGTAACTTAGCAGGTAAAGAATCCACCTGCAAGGCAGGAAACACAGGAGATGCAGGTTTGATCCCTGGGTTGGGATAATCCCTGGAGGAGGGCATGGCAACCTACTGCAATATTCTTGCCTGGAAAACCCCATGGACAGAGGAGCCTGGCAGGCTATAGTCCAAAGGGCCTCAAAAAGTCAAACATGACTGAAGTGCCTTAGCAAGCACATGTGCAATGTAGAATTAAGGAGGAATGACATTGTTGTAACAGTACAATAAACTATGAACTTGAATAAATTTTATAAATCTTTTATTTTTTTCCAAAGGACAAAAGAAGCACTATAAACCATTGAGATACATTTAAAAAGTACAATTTTAACATAGTAATTGTGATGCATATGTAATTCTTTGTAACAAAATGGTCGAATACTTAAAAAGATACAGTACATGTGTCTGCAAATTTTAGCAAGGCTGTGCATTTTTTTTAAACTACATAATGAGTTTATATTCAAAGACCTTGAATACGTTTTCAGAACTTTCAAAGTACGGATCATTGTTAAGATTACCTTTACTCTTAAAAAGCTAAAGGGATGTATTTCTATAAAAACTAGAAATAAGGAATTTATCTAGTTCCTAGCTTCTTTATTAATCCAAAATACATACTTAGTGGCTAGAAATATAATACTTCTAATAAAATAGCTAATAAATACCACATAAAATCAAAGGTTTAATGAGTAAGTCATGACATTATGCCATACTAGGAAGACATCAAATGTCTAAATTTATAGAACAAGAATATATTAGTCCTTATAGAACTCATATATTTAGAAATTCTAAATAAGGAAATATATTCTACACAGATAACTGTAAAACACTCAGATTTCTAATGCAGTATAACTTAAATATCTTCCCAGGGTCAAGAGTAAGAAAATTCTCTAATATATTCCCCAAAAAACAATACTAAAGTAGTTCCTATTTCATAAGAGAGTGAGGATAACAATATATCTCCATATACAGCATTCCAGTCAAATTCCATTCACTCTCACACAGCTTTTTCCATGGCAGTATAAGAACTACATTCTAGAAACAACAGTAGTCACCTTGAAAGGATTAACAATCAGTGATTCCTTGATTCACAATTTAGTCAACTCTTAAAGAATTCAATAGCATAGCAGTTAAAATAACAGCAAATAAGGAGCAGAAAATACTATGCTAAACAGGACATAAACTGAGCAGAAAGCTGCAAGAACAAGCATAGATTCCCTCTTCCTTTGTCTCTTTCATAGTGGGGAATTCATACAGAAACCTAACTCATTGGAGAAAATGAGCTCTTGCTTCTTGTCTTCAGTGGGTCCAGAGGTCCCCAGAAAATTCTGCTGAAGAACTGGGCAATTCTTCCAATGCACGGTCCTTTCTTTTAATTGTTCTTTCCACTGTTGAAAAAAAGAATTATATCAATTTAACCAAATTTCCACACATCTGTCTACCCCAACTTGTTTTCAAACCAGGGTTTAGGATCAATAAAAAGCAGACGGTAGAGTCCTTAACAAACAAAATACATCTCAGTAGTGAGTTCTGTGTAACCTCTTAGGCAATTCATGTTGAGATTCATGATAAGAGTTTTCCCAGGACTTTGGAGAATAACTTTCCCTTCTCCGGAATATCCTTTTTATTTTAAACATGGTCTGGAATGTGGTCGCCAAATCTCAGACATAGGGTAAGGACTTTGACAAATCCACACTCCAAGACAGATTAAGAAACCAGAAAGAGCAAAGTGACAGATACCTGTTCAATATTTTCTGGACGATCTTCTTGATCAAAGGAGCTTCTGGGTCCAGACAGACTTCCCTTCCATTCTTCAAGGTGGCTCTGCAGAGAGAAAACGAAGATGCCCCCATGAACGTGGGGGCTGAAGACTAAGGCGGGATGGTGGGGTGAGGGAAAACCTTCCTTCTTGCAAAGGTCACGGTGGACAGCGCCGCGCACTAGGACTTACACCACTTCCACCTTGGAGCACTGCGGTCCCGCGGCGGTCACCTGCAGATCACTGACCATTTTGGGATGAATTCCCGGTGTGGTGGTTAAACACACACAACGCAGCTCTCTCACAACGGCCGCGACAGGACCAGCTGGGGTAGGAGAGACACCGTTATAGGGCAGGTTGCTGGGAGAGCTCTTTCCCGGTCCGCCCGCCTGGGACACTTCCCCACGCCCGGGACGCCGCTCCGCTCCACCCGCCGGGTGCGCTCGGCTGGTCTCGCGCTCTCACCGCTGGCGAGGGGCACGGGCGGCGTCAGCAGCAGCAGCGCGAGCAGCACGCACAGGGAGCCCGAGGGGCCGGAGAGGCGGGCGGCGCGGCTGGGTAGCAGTCTCATAGTGGCGAAGAGAGGACTGCGGAGGGTTCCGAAGGAGGGAGAAGGCGCGGGATTCGAAGCTCCAGAGCGCTTGTGACTGCCTCGGGTCTTCAGCATACCTTTTATATGCCCTGGCCCCTTCCTCCAGGCAGGAAACTCAACCTTTAGGATGCTTGGGAAATTCCCTGAACTAAGGGGGGCGGGGAGAGGGGGCCGGGTGGAGTGGGGGCTGGAGGAGCGGGGTTTGAGGAGGGTGGTTGGGAGGAGCAGCCCGCGGTGGATCTGTTAGGTCGCCCAGCGGTGGCTGGAGTGGATGCTGCTTTCGCTGGAAGTAAGAAGCAATCCTGCGGAGATTTTGTCCACCCGGGCCAGCCCGGGCTAGCGAAAGCCAGTTTCTCCAGGATGACAGGTGTCTTTTCAGAGATGCCCCTCATCTTCATCTAAACAGGCACAAAGTAAGCCACTGGAAGTGTTCTTTAGGGGGAGAGGGGTTGTTTTTGTTTTGTTTTTCTTTTTTCTTTTTTAAAATTAATTTGGCTCTGCCCGGGGCGAGGGGGCGGGGGTGGTGGGGCGGACATGCGGTATCTTTGTTCCCCATCAGGGATCCAACCGCAAGCCTGCTTTGGCAGCATGGAGTCTTAACCACTGAACCTGCAGGGAAGTTTAGCTGACAGGTTAGATTTTAGAAAATTTTCTGAACCCTTTTCTAATTATTATTATAACTGTAATAATTATTACTATTCAGTTAATGTAAGCTGTGTCTCTACACCAAACTGAAAAACCTTTCACTCCTGCTTGCCGGCAAACCATTCTAGCTTCCTCAGATTAGTTTGTAATTCTCTGGACTTCAGCCAGCAGTTAGAAGCCAAGATAAGATGATGAAAGTATCTGTACTCCCACTTGAAGTCAGTGGAAGGAATAGGCTGCAAAAGCAAGTCCACTTTCTGGGAATTTTATACATAGTTTTGCAAACATGCATGTCAAGGTGGTTTAACAAAAATCATCAAAAAAATCACCCACCAAATTGCCCTGGGAAAAAATGCCTTGCTTTCAGCAGTTCAGTACACTATGGAATTGGAAGACTCTATGGTCTTGGTTGGGGGTGAATGAGTGCAGACTACAGCAATGCCCCAGAGCCCATCCTCTTGGTATGGCTCCAGACCTAACCAGATGTGTAATTGACCCAGTTTGGAGAAGCCCTGGAGTCTGATGAGTTTAAGGGGCTCATCTGGAAGTTTGGTTCTAGGGATCTGAATCAGTTTGGCAGTGAGATGGCACCCACTCACTTCACTCAGCTAACTTCATGAGATGGGAGGATGACTCACACACACAGGCTTCTGGAACCATCCAGCTTCATAATCAGTGGTGTGACCAAGCCTGTTTCCACAATCCTGCTCTAGTCCCAGTGAGCCTACAGCTGCTCCCTGAAGCTGTGGGCGAGGTAGCTTTTTATCTCCTCTGTGGAAGCAGTTAGCTTTTTTGCTTGTTTTCGTTTTTGGCTGCACCATGTGGCATGTGGGATCTTAGTTCCCTGACCAGGGATTGAACTCATATCCCCTGCACTGATAGTGTGGTCTTAACCACTAAACTGCCAGGGAAATCCATAGAACTCTGAAGTTTTAATGGCTGGGTCTTTCACATGTTCAGTTTCATAGCAGGCATGGCAACAATATTGGAATGGCGTGTAGACTTCCTTTCATGGAAATCTCACTAGATCCTATTCTGGATTGTTCTCAAGACTTGTGTCCTCACAGTTGGCAAGCCAAGGCAATCAGGGAGCATGATGACAATCAGAAACCAGTCATGGAACAAAATTCTTTTCCTTGTCTCCCGTGACCCTGGAAAATTTTCTTCACACCTCCACACATCTTCCTTGGCAGGCTATCACCTCCGTTGGTGAGCAGGGAGGAGGTGCCATAGACTTTTAGAACTTTTAGTCTAGAAGAAAAAGTAGGAAATGCCATAGTTAAGGAGGGCTGAGAAGTTTGACCTCATTTTGTGGGAAATTAAATGGGATCTTCTCTATCCTGTGTAGCTTCCTGATCCCATCAGCATTATACCTGACTCAACTAATGCAATCCTTCGTCCTTCTAGGGAGTGGTGATCTGGGAAAATAGCTTCAGACTTATTATATGGCCTTTTTAGACATTGTGTGTGTGTGTTAGTCCCTGTTTTTTCCGATTCCTTGCAACCCCATGGATTGAAGTCTGCCAGGCTCCTCTGTCCATGAAATTCTCCAGGCAAGAATCTGCAGTGGGTTGTCATTCCCTTCTCCAGGGGATCTTCCCCACTCAGAGATTGAATCTGGTCTCCTGCATTGTAGGCAGTTTCTTTACCATCTGAGCTACCAGGGAAGCCCTTTTAGACATTCAGTTCAGTTCAGTCATTCATTTGCGTCCGACTCTTTGCGACCCCATGAACTGCAGCACGCCAAGCCTCCCTGTCCATCATCAACTCCTGGAGTTCACTCAAACTCATGTCCATCGAGTCGGTGATGCCATCAGACTGTATCTAAAGACAAAAGCTTCACTGATGTGGATCAGATAAAACTTCAAAAATGTAATTAAAAATCTTGGATAATTAAATGCAACTTAACCACGGGGGCGGGGGGGGGGGGGGGAAACACAGACAGTATAAGATTTTGTGGGAGGAAATTGTTTAATGACTCAAATAGGTTAAAAAATGTACTTATGTGTGTGTGTGTGTTTCAGATCCAAATAAGCTGTTTTAAGTATAAAGGAACATATGAATTTGTTTTGGCATCAAATGGTAAGATCATAGAAGGGTCATGAGATATAATTTCCATTTCCTCTGAACACTCTTACAGATTGTATGCTTCACCTGGTTTGCACCCTGAATCAACTTACCTTGAATTGCTTACAGAGTATAAGGCAAAAATAAATATTTCTATAGCTAGAAAGTAGGTAATAGGAAGTCCTCACTAGAAATTGGCTGTTGGGTTGCCAAGAAGCAGCAGGTAACTTAACTTAAGTTCTCACTGAAATCATTCAGGCGCATTGCCCATTCTGGCTCCTGTCTAGGCATTCCCGATGCAGACCTTGTGCAAAGGCACATAGGAATGTGGCTGGTCTGAAGACTCCCTGCAGTTGACAATGACACCCAGTACCACAGGAGGCAGAGCTCTTCAAAAAGTAATTGCTTCTTTATTGTGAGTCTAAAGGGAAGCCATTTTGGCCTGCCTGCACCCACCTGCAGGTAGTAGAGAAAGACACTGTGTTACTTTTCTCTCAAGGTATAACAAAACAATCCACAAAATGACATCCTGATAGCCTGAAAGGTTGACTGCTGGTCAAGACCAACCTTTAGTCCTAACACCACAGAGGTATGTGAGAGGAATTAAATCATTCTTAATGGTTTGCAGCTCTCAAAACACATTCATGATCTTTTGAGCCTCATATTGCTTCTCAGAGGCAGGTAAGAAATATTTTCTTATCATTTTTCAACTTGGGGTAGAAAGGCCAGAGAGTTAAGAAATAGAAAATTTAAGATTGGAAGTCAAGCACTAGAGAACCCATCTCACGAAAATTTTAATAGTTTCCAGATTACCAAGCACTTTCTTCATAGTACTGGCAAACACCCTGTGGCTCTCCACATCTGGTTAACCTCTTTACTTTATTGCCCAATAATCACATTTTAAGCTGTTGAAATCCACAGTTTATCTACTCCTGAGGTCACAATGATGTCAAACATCCAAGAGGCTTTCAGGCTAACCAGTCAAAAACTGCTGCCTGCTTTCTAAGTCCTTTTCTTTCTTCATGACCAGTTCAAAGTCTTAGCTTCTCAGAGAAAGTTTATATGACAAAGCCAATGGAAATGTATTCCTTCCACTTTTGATCTTTGAACAATTAATGTACTTATAAACCTATCTCCTGAGACAGAGTTAATTATTAATTATTCCATAATTTTTCTCTTGTCTCTCCCAAGTTAACCATAAACTTTAAAATCAGCCCTGATGTTTTATATTTCTCCCATGACCTCCTGTAAGTTCCAAGTTCAGTAGCAAGCAGTCTATGAACATTTGATGGCAAATATTGATAACTTTTAAATTTTGTAGTGTTAAGTTACAAGTAGATCTTAAAGTTAATGAGGAAAGAATAGGGTGGTTTACTGTCATTAATCATTTGAACTTATCTATTTGGAATTGGCTTTTCTCGATGTTAGAAATTGTTTCTGCTTAAAGACTGTACAGATGGTATTTTCAGTCTTTGGACTCCAAACTATTCAAAAAAATATTCAGAAACCAGCAGGATATTTGATATTAAAAGAAAAAATATACTCAACAAAAGTATTGACCAACATACATATTTTGTGTAGCTTATGATTGTTGGAGATAAGTGATCAGGGAAGATTCTGACTAGATTATACTGTGTTGAATGTTAACAGTATGAGGATTTTATTCTAAATTGAACTCTTCCAACAAATCAGAGAGGCCTTTAATGATTTAGTATATGACCTAGGCCATTTAGTTTGTGACAGGCCATTTCACATATTTTTCTAAGTTTCTATTTTTTTTAATGTCTACTATTCTTTATATTACCTTTGCTAAGTTACTTCAGTCATGTCCGACCCTGTGCAACCCCATAGATGGCAGCCCACCAGGCTACCCATCCCTGGGATTCTCCAGGCAAGACCACTGGTGTGGGTGGAGTGGGTTGCCATTTCCTTCTCCAATGCATGAAAATAAAAAGTGAAAGTGAAGTCACTCAGTCGTGTCCGACTCTTAGCGACCCCATGGACTACAGCCTACCAGGCTCCTCTGTCCATGGGATTTTCCAGGCAAGAGTACTGGAGTGGGGTGCCATTGCCTTCAGAAATGGTATATACTGCAGTAAGAAAAGATGTAGACATATCATTATCAAGTTAAGCACATCTAAGATACCAGTTTATCAATCAGTAAGAGCTGAAGTGGAAAATAGAGTTACTTGTTTGCACGCGAGTAACAAAAGAAAAGGAAAAGGCCAGGTACTTTGGGGTTAACTTGGCAACATCAATGCAGTTTGTCTCCTTCCACATTGGGCTTGACAGACCAAGGAAAAAGGAGCATCATTTAGGGATTAACTTGGCTTCAAAGTTGCCCCAGAATTACTGTATGTCAAGAATGTTTTTCCTACTTTTGTTCATTATATAATTTTCCTGCTACCCATTTACAATTAAATCTGCTTGAGAAAGGAGTAAATTAGTACTGAATTTTGATTGAGTCTAGACTAAGCAAGGTGCCAAGTAACAGTAGGTGGGCTTTTCCTTGCCACCTCCTGGGCATATCGGGTAGCTAGTTATTTTTGTTCAGCCTTGCAATCCTGGCCTGCCAGAAATTTCTTTGACAAGAGATGACCACACAGAAAATAAAGAAAAGATAAGCATTAAAATGTTAAATGTTGTCAAAAGCTTTGGGCTTCTCAGAAATGGGAAGTTTTCAGATATTTGGTCTGGGCTCAGTAAGAAAAGAAAATCTTAGAAGGGATCATCTAGTTTAAATAACTTCCTTTTTTTTGATACTACAGAGATCCTTTGTGGAAGTTAGACTTCTAAGATTGCACTTAATAATGGTCATTCACTATACTGCTTTTGCCCACCATTATCTTTGTAACATTTTTAAGGAGAACATCCACTTCTGCATGAACTTACAATGTCATTCATTCTTATTTAATATATATTAGAACAAATTGATTGCTGTTTTAATAAGAATAATTGTGATGTGCTTATATGTGTGTAATTTATGTACTTCCTAGAGAATCAGAACTCTCTGTTGGCCTCCCTTGTCACTACTTGAACAAATAGTGAAAGACTCAACATTTGACAAGTAATACTTTGGCCACCTGATGCGAAAAACTGACTCATTTGAAAAGACCCTGATGCTGGGAAAGATTGAAGGCAGGAAGAGAAGGGGTTGACAGAGGATGAGATGGTTGGATGGTATCACTGACTCGATGGACGTGAGTTTGAGTGAGCTCCGGGAGCTGGTGATGGACAGGGAGGCCTGGCGTGCTGCAGCCCATGGGGTCCTAATCCTGAATATGATGGTATTAGGAGGTCAGATCTTTGGAAGGTGAGGAGGGCTGATCTATCATGAATGGGTTTAGTGTGCACATAAGAGAGGCTCCACACCACTTCCTTACTCCTTTTCATTGTGTGATGATAACACAATGAGAAGGCACCATCTATGAACCAGAAAACAAGATCTCACCAGACACTGAATCTTTTGGGACCTGGATCCTGACCTTCCCAATGTCCATAGCTGTAAGCAATTTCTGTTTTTTATGAGCTACCTAGTCTATGGGACTTTGTTATAACAGGCCAAAGGGACCAAAACGAACAGTAGCAACACCAACAAAACAAAATTCAAAACAGAAAACGAGGAATGGACTATATAGTGACGTTTACCACAAAATTTTCCATGAAACTGATTATAAATAACCACTTTTAAGAATTTTTGAAATATTATTTTCATAAGAATTGGGAATTAGGAAATTGAGCCCAGTGACATAAGAGGTGTTGCAATGCCAAACCAAAAGTCACAAAATCCTAGAAATTCTGGCTAATTATGGACTGTGAGTAGCTTACTAACCTGTTGGGATTTTAAAGCATGGCTTCCTCTGGAGAGTAAACTGACCAGACCATTAATAAAATGTTTTGCTTTGAATCATTTTCGTTTAAAAAAATTTTTCAGTTTTAGTAAATCAGATGGAAGTAATTTTCTTTGGAACAGAATGTTCCTTGGGAACAACTTTCATTTTTCCCTAGTTTAAATTTGAGAACTAAACTGGTAAATGCTATGACCAAGGACTATGTCATAGAAAAGAAAAAATAATAGTCTCTAAGATATTAGAAATAGACTAAAGCTGGTTTTGCTTACAATATGATTATGCACAAGTAATTTTTTTAATAACAAATGAAAGTTTTGAAAGTTTTATATGAAGTATATCCAATTAGCTTTCCATGATGGTTTGCAAATAAAATCATAACTTAGATTGAGGGAGTACAGTTAATGAAGGGAAGAATTGACAATCTGGACTTCATTAAAATGAAAACTTTCTTTCTGCAAAAGACACTACCAAGAGAATGAAAAGTCAGACCACGGACTAGGAGAAAATATTTGTGAAAAACATATTTGATGAAAGACAATTGTCAAAAATACCCAAAGAATTCTTGAAACTCAAAAATAAGAACACAAATAGCATGATTAAAAAATAGGAAAAAAGATATTTAGAAAAACTTTACCAAAACTTTTCCAGTGAGTTGGCTCTTTGCATCAGGAGGCCAAAGTAGTGGAGCTTAGCTTCAGCATCATCCCTTCCAAGGAAATCAAGGGGTTGATTTCCTTGAGGATTGACTTGTTTGATCTCCTTGCTGTCCAAGGAACTCTCAAGAGTCTTCTCTAGCACCACAGCTCAAAGGCATCAGTTCTTCAGCACTCAGTTTTTTTTGTTGTCCAGATCTCACATCTATATATGACTACTGGAAAAACCATAGCTTTGACTATATGGACTTATGTTGGCAAAGCTTTTTAACAATGTCTCTGCTTTTTAATATGTTGTTTAGGTTTTCATAGCTGTTCTTCCAAAGAACAAGCATCTTTTAATTTCATGGCAGTGATTTTTGGAGCTGAAGAAAATAAAGTCTGTCACTACTTCCATTGTTTCCCCATTTATTTGCCATGAAGTGTTGGGACCGGATGCCAGATCTTCATGTTTTGGATGCTGAGTTTTAAGCCAACTTTTTCACTCTCCTTTTTCACCTTCATCAAAAAGCTCTTAAATTCCTCTTTGCCTTGTCATAAGGATGGTGTCATCTGCATATCTGAGGTTATTGATATTTCTCCCAGTAATCTTGATTTCAGCTTGTGATTCATCCAGCCCAGCATTTCACATGATCTACTCTGCATATAAGTTAGATAAGCAAGGTGACAACACGCAGTCTTGATGTATTCCTTTCCCAATTTGGAACCAATCTGTTGTTCCATGTCCGGTTCTAACTGTTGCTTCTTGACTTGCATACAGGTTCGCAGGAGGCAGGTAAGATGGTCTGGTATTCCCATCTCTAAGAATTTTCCACAGAATTTCATGGCAAATTGATGGGGGAAGTGGAAATAGTGACAGATTTTATTTTCTTGGACTCTGCAGCTTTTAAATCACTTTGAATGGTGACTGCAGCCATGAAATTAAAAGACGTTTGCTCCTTGGAAGGAAATTATGACAAACCTAAACAGCATATTAAAAATCAGAGACATCGCTTTGCCAACAAAGATCCATAATAGTCAAAGCCATTGTTTTTCCAGTAGTCATGTATGGATGTGAGAGCTGGACCATAAAGAAAGCTGAGTGCTGAAGAACTGATGCTTTCAAATTGTGATGCTGGAGAAGACTCTTGAGAGTCCCTTGGACTGCAAGGAGATCAAACCAGTCAAACCTAAAGAAAATTAACCCTGAATGCTCATTGGAAAGACTGATGCTGAAGCTGAAACTCCATTACTTTGGCCACCTGATACAAAGAGCCAACTCATTGGAAAAGACCCTGATGCTTGGAAAGATTGAGGGCAGAAAGAGCAGGGGCGACAGAAGATGAGATGGTCGGATGGCATCACCAACTCAATGGATGTGGATTTGAACAAACTCTGGGAGATGGTAATGGACAGGGAAGCTTGGCATGCTGCAGTCCATGGGGTTGCAAAGATGACTTAGCAACTGAACAACAATATTACATTCTGGAAAAGACAAAACTATGGAGACAGTAAAAAGATTAGTGGTTGACAGAGGTTGAGGGGCTGGGTAGGGATAAATAGATATAGCATAGAGGATTTTCAGGGCAGAGAAAATACTCTGTATGATATTGTAGGGATGGATACTTATCATTATGCATTAGTCCATACCATAAAATGTATTTAATACCAAGAGTGAATCTTACTGTAGACCAAGAATTCTGAGTGATAATGATGTACCAATGTAAGTTCATCAATTGTAATAAATGCACCACTCTGATGGGAGAATTTGTTAATGGGGAAAGCTATGCTTGTGTAGAGGCAGGAAATTTCTGTACTTTCCTCAATTTTCTGTGAACCTGAAACTGTTTAAAAAATAAGCTTTTTTTATTAGAAAAAAAGTTTTGAACAGAAAAAAGTGTTTTTTAACCATGATTGTTGCCCTATCTAGATTCTACTTATGTATCAATGCCACTAACTTTCTGTGACATCTTAACTTATCTTCTTTAAGTGAAAATACCAAGACCATCTTTTTCTTCATATGACTGTTGATAAGAAGAAAGAGGGTAGCTCTTATTTTGTATATTTCTGTGTACTATCACGTAAGAAAAAAATCACCAGTCTATGTTCAATACAGGACACAGGATGCTTGGGGCTGGTGCACGGGGATGATCCAGAGAGATGATATGGGGTGGGAGGTGGGAGAGGGGTTCAGGATTGGGAACTCATGTACACCCGTGGCTGATTCATGTCAATGTATGGCAAAACCAATACAGTATTGTAAAGCAAAATGAAGTAAAAATAAAAATTAAAAAAAATTGAGATAAAATTTACATGTGAAATGCATACATCTTAAGTGTACAGTTCAATGAGTTTTGAAATATGTAGAGAAGTAATCAAGATATAGAACATTTCATCACCTCAGAAAATCTGTGCTCTTTTCTGTTCAGTCTGTCTTCTTCAGAGGAACCCATTACTCTTATTTTTAGTCTGGTTGTACTTAAATTTCACACGAATGAAATCATTCAATACATATTCTTTTGTGCCTTGTTTCTTTAGCTTGACTTAATATTTGTGATATATATCTGTGTTATTGTCAATATTAGTAGCTTATTCCTTTTCATTCAGTTGGATGTTCCTTAAATAATTCAAATGAGATTCAGGTGTACAAATATACCAAAATTTGTTTGCCCATTCATCTGTGAATGGACAACTGGGTCATTTTTAGTTGGAGTTAACAATTTGGCTTTATGAGTAAAGTGTCCATCAGTTCAGTCAGTTCAGTCTCTCAGTCGTGTCTGACTCTTTGTGACCCCATGAATCGCAGCACGCCAGGCCTCCCTGTCCATCACCAACTCCCAGAGTTCACTTAAACTCACGTCCATCGCGTCGGTGATGCCATCCATCCATCTCATCCTCTGTCGTCCCCTTCTCCTCCTGCCCCCAATCCTTCCCAGCATCAGACTCTTTTCCAATGAGTCAACTCTTCGCATGAGGTGGCCAAAGTATTGGAGTTTCAGCTTTAGCATCATTCCTTCCAAAGAACACCCAGGGCTGATCTCCTTTAGAATGGACTGGTTGGAACTCTTTGAAGTCCAAGGGACTCTCAAGAGTCTTCTCCAACACCACAGTTCAAAAGCATCAATTCTTTGGCGTTCAGCTTTCTTCACAGTCCAACTCTCACATCCATACATGACCGCAGGAAAAACCATAGCCTTGACTAGGCAGACCTTAGTCGGCAAAATAATGTCTCTGCTTTTGAATATGCTATCTAGGTTGGTCATAACTTTCCTTCCAAGGAGTAAGTGTCTTTTAACTACATGGCTGCAGTCACCATCTGCAGTGATTTTGGAGTCCAAAAAAATAAAGTCTGACACTGTTTCTCCATCTATTTCCCATGAAGTGATGGGACCAGATGCCATGATCTTTGTTTTCTGAATTTTGAGCTTTAAGCCAGCTTTTTCACTCTCCTCTTGTACTTTCATCAAGAGGCTTTTTAGCTCCTCTTCACTTTCTGCCATAAGGGTGGTGTCATCTGCATATCTGAGGTCACTGATATTTCTCCCAGCAATCTTGATTCCAGCTTGTGCTTCTTCCAGCCCAGCATTTCTCATGATGTACTCTGCATAGAAGTTAAATAAGCAGGGTGACAATATACAGCCTTGACGTACTCCTTTTCCTATTTGGAACCAGTCTGTTGTTCCATGTCCAGTTCTAACTGTTGCTTCCTGACCTGCATATAGGTTTCTCAAGAGGCAGGTCAGGTGGTCTGGTATTCCCATCTCTTTCAGAATTTTCCACAGTTTATTGTGATCCACACAGTCACTGTATAAATAATTTTGTGTGTTCTTAGAATAAAGATGGTCATAAATTACTGCTGTTTCTCTCATTTTAATATGGCACCTATTTTTCATACCTTTGAATCTGAACTGTTTCTGTGAATGCTTTGGATCAATATAATTTGGCAGAAGTGTTGCTATGTAACTTGTGAGTATTTATCTGCTGTGTCCACCATTGTCTTCTGGAAAGTTCCCTCTATGAACTCAACCACTCTGCTGTGAGAGGCTCAAACTATGTGCAGAGACCACAGGAAAGAGGATCCAGGCACTCCAGTTGATGCCCACAGTTGGGTTCCCAGCTAAAACAAGCACCAGTTGACATCCATATAAATGATTATCTTATGCATTTCAGCACAGCCAAGTTTCAGAAGACTGCAACTCCACCTATATGGAGCAAAGAACTACCTGATTGAGTTCAATCAGCTCAGATAATTCTGAGACAAAAAGCACCTATTGTTTGAAGTCATTAGATTTTGATTTTTTTTTAACACAGGAATAGATGAATAAAATAAATATTTTTATTTTTTGAATTGGTACATAGGAGTGGAATTGCTAAGTCATAGGATATGTATATAGTCAGCTTCATGAAAAACTTCTAAATTGTTTTTTATATTCCCACCAGTAAAGTAACAGTGTTCTGATTATTCCACATCCATATATATTTTTTTAATTTTAGCTTCTGGTAGAGACATTAATTAATTTTTATTTTTTATTAAAAAAGTATTTTGATGGTGCCACAAGGCTTGTAAGATCCTAATTTCCCCATCAGGGATTAAACCTGTGCCCTTGAAAGTGAAAGCATGAAATCTCAACCACTGGACTGCCAGGGAATTTCCTGGGAGAGACATTTAATGGAAACTCATTGTATTGTTAATTACTATTTCATGATTATTAGTGATGCCAAACACTTTTCCAGGTGACTTGCTACTTGTAAGTTTTCATTTGTGCAATATATTTTTGAATATTTTGGCTATTTTGTTCTTAACTAGTGCGTCTTTTTATTATTCATTTTAGAAGTTAATTATATATTCTAGTACAAGTCCTTTGATTGATCAATATAATGCGACAATTTCACCCAGTCTACAGTTTAAGTTTTTATTTTCTTAAGAATGTCTTTAAGGGACAGAAATTTTAAATTCTGATGAAATTCAATTTAACCATATTTTTCTTTGTGTTTGCCTGCTCAGTCATGTCTGACTCTTTGTGACCCCATGGGCTGTAGTCCGCCAGGGTCCTCTGTCCATGGATTTCCAGGCCAAAGTACTGGAGTGTGTTGCCATGCCCTTCTCCAGGGGATTTTCCCCACCCAGGAATTGAACCCGTGTCTTCTGCATCTCAGTTGCAGGTGGATTCTTTACCACTGTGCCACCATTTTTCTTCAACGATTAATAATTCTTTGTATGACCTCTCTAAGAAATCATTATCACTCCAAGGTTGAAACATATTCTCCTGTGTTTTCTTCTAGAAGGTTTACTCTTTTAGCATTTTTTGAGTATAACTGACTTATAATGTTGTGTTACCTTCTACTGTACAAAGTGAATCAATTATACATATGCATATATCCACTCTTTCTTAAGATTCTTTTCCAATATAGGTAATTACAGAGTATTGAGAAGAGTTCCCTATACTATACAATAGGTCCTTATTAGTTATGTATTTTATAAATATTCATGTTTATATGTCAATCCCAATCTCCCAGTTTTCCCTCCCTCCTTTCCATCTTGGTGACCATAGATTGTTTTTGATATCTGTTACTCTATTTCTGTTTTGTAAATCAGTTCATTGTACTATTTTTTAAAGATTCCACCTATCAGTTCAGTTCAGTCTCTCAGCCGTGTCCGACTCTATGTAACACTATGCACCACAGCACGCCAGGCCTCTCTGTCCATCACCAACTGCCAGAGTCTACCCAAACTTGTCCATTGAGTCGGTGATGCCATCCAACCATCTCATCCTCTGTCATTCCCTTCTCCTCCTGCCCTCAGTCTTTCCCAGCATCAGGGTCTTTTCAAATGAGTCAGCTCTTCTCATCAGGTGGCCAAAGTATTGGAGTTTCAGCTTCAACATCAGTCCTTCCAATGAACACCCAGGACTGATCTCCTTTAAGATGATCTGGCTGGATCTCCTTGCAGTCCAGGGGACTCTCAAGAGTTTTCTCCAACACCACAGTTCAAAAGCCTCAATTCTTCTGCGCTCAGCTTTCTTTATAGTCCAACTCTCACATCCGCATATGACTACTGGAAAAAACTTAGACTTGACTAGATGGACCTTTATTGGCAAAGTAATGTCTCTGCTTTTTAATATGCTGTCTAGGTTGGTCATAACTTTCCTTCCAAGGAGTAAGCATCTTTTAATTCCACCTGTAAATGATATCATATTTGTCCTTTTCTGTCTGATTTACTTCACTCAGTATGACCCATCTCATGGCCCATCCATGTTGCTGAAAATGGCATTTTCTCATTCTTTTTTGTGAGCTTTTATGTTTATGTATATGGACCAAGTCAAATTAAATTTTATGAATTGTTCAAAGTAGTGGTTGAAATGTATTGCTTCAATTTTGCTCCCATGTAGATATCCATTTATTCCAGCAAGTTTTTGAAATGTTTTCCCATTGAATTTCCTAGGAACCTTTATCAAAATTCAATTAGTGGTATCTATGTGTGTCTATATTTATTTGTATGTATTTGATTTCATGGACCTACTCCTCTTTCCTTATACCAATCAAAGTGTCCTCATTAATGTACTTTGTAAGTCTTGAAATCAAATAGTGTGATTCCTTCAACTCTGGTCTTCTTTTTCATAATTGTATGGATAGTGATAATTCCTTTACTTACTTACATAAATATTATAAAGGATATGTCATTTTTTCAATAATGAGCTTTTCAGAATTCTTGTTTGATATTATACTGAATATATGTGTCAATTTTGGGTTAATTTTTATGTCTACAACATTTAGTCTCCTAATCTGTGAACATGATATTGACATCTTTTCAGTTTTTAGATCTTTTCTTCTATGTTTTATAATTTACAGTACAGAATTCTTATATATATTGCAAAATTTATTAAATATTTTATTGTAAATGATATTTAAATTTTAAATTTATAATTATTTGTTACTAGAATACAGAAAAATAGATTTAAACACATTGACTTTGTATCCTAAAATCTTACTGAATTCACTCATTAGTTCTGGTAAATTTTGTAGTTTTCTAATTCTATTTCTCTTTTTTCTTTTCTTTTTTCTGTATATTAGATCTTTCATATTTATCTTGTAACTGGAAATTTGTACCCTTTACCAACATCTCCCCACTTCCTCCACCCACCCACCGAAACCATGATAACCACCATTCAACTCTCAGTTTCTCTGAGTTTGGCTTTTTGTAGATTCCATAGGGTAAGTGATATTATACAGTATTTACCTTACTTTGGCTGACTTATTTCACTTAGCATAATGTTCTTGAGTCCTTCCATGTCACAAATGGCAGAATTTCCTTTCTTATGGCTGAATAATACTGCAGTGTCTGTGTGTATGTACGTATATATCACATTATATATCACATTTTTTATCCATTCTTCTGTCAGTGAACACAAACAAGCCGTTTCTATATCCTGGCTATTACGAACAATGCTGCAGTGAACAGGAGTTATGCAGATATTTCTTTGAGATAGTGATTTCATCTCCTTTGGCAGAACTAGGATTCCTGGATCATATGGTAGTTGTATTTTTAACGTTTTGAGGAGGCTCCAAACTGTTTTACATAGTGGCTCCATCAATTTACATTCCCACTAATAGTATAAAAGAGTTCTGTTTTCCCAGATCCTGCTAATACTTGTTATCTTTTGTCTTTTTGTAATAACCATTTTAGCAGGTGTGAAGTGATAGCTCCTTGTGGTTCTTATTTGCATTTCCTTGATGATCAGTGTTGTTAACCATGTTTTCATGTATTTTTTGGCTATTTGTATCTCTTATTTGGGAAAAAAAAATGTTTATTCAAGTTCCCTGCCCATTTTAACATCAAATTATTTATTTTTTTAGTTGTATGATTTTCATGTATATTTTAAATATAATAAATTGTGTTTAGTTTTTAACTGTTTTGGCAGAACAGTAGCTCCATCATGGCTAGGAAAGGAAAACTTGGAAAGCTTTTTATAAAGAGCTAAGTAGTGTAAACTATTATCTCTGATTACTTTATGTTAGTAAAGTTGCATAAGGTGATATTTAAGAAAGAGTCTTCCAGGGTAACTTCATGGGTTCAGAAAGTTAATATGTTCATTCATCTGGGAGTGTACCTAAACATTAACTATTTTTTACTCTCTGTCCCTTTCAGCCTTTTTATCTCTCAAGTTTGCTTGCCAGATTCTAGAAAGACTGTCTCATTTCCTTAACTTAAAACTTGTTAATTTTACTTCTGTCAGTGGCAAGAGATTTTCATTATATGTATAATTATGCTCATTTCATTTTTTTCCTCTTCATTGTATATTGATAATATGCCACACCATGTCATGACTAAGGGTGAAGTTTTCCCATAGTCAGCTCTTTTATGCCTTAAATTCTATAACTGTCCAGGGTACAAATATTGAGTTTTACTGAGGAAAGAAAAATTGCTGTGCCATTTTGTAACAGTGTTGGATTCTGTTGGAACCATCTTTAGGTCTTAAGAAACAAAACCACAATGGATGGCCTTGTAAATGTGGAAATGTAGAAAAGCAGACAGTTACAAGAAGAGGAAAAAACACATTTCTGAAAGGAAGTTGGAAAAAGATAATCTCTAAGTTTAAAGGCAATCTCTAAGTGAAAAGGTTCAAAGACATCTCCATCTAACCTGAACATCCACTTGGTGAGTGATTTTTTGGTCTATGGTGATAGTAGAATAAAAAATGTCTAGATTTCTTAAGCTGTCCTTAACACTCTCTGTGATCCAAGACTAGTTATAGGGCAAGTTTATATATATAAAAAGCAGTCTTCTTTGTGGAAGAGATTATCCTAGGGAAAAAAATTCAGGACCAAGTTATAACTTTTTCTTCTGTATTGCATCTCTGAGCATGTTTTTATGCTAGCCTGATAAATAATCAGAGAAGCTGTTTGGGATATAAAAATTTGATACAGAATATTTGAATCTAATCAAATGTACTATAGAATTCTCTATTGACTCAAATCTTAGAATATTAATCTGCTTTTAATAAAACATTGTAAACAAAGTTTTTTTTAAACCTTTCAAGTAATTTGCCTAGAAAACAAAGATTTTGTACCTTGTCAAAATAATTTTCTGTGTTTATTTTTTTTAAGGTAAGAAATGGATTCATTTAGAGAGACACCGATTTTATACACAGAGTGTGGTCCATTTCAAAAGAGGAGAATGGCCCTGGGAGAAACACACTCCACAGACAGATATGGGTCATCTCAGAAGGTGAGAGGCTTAATTTCCTGTGTTTCATATTAAGTCTTTGATTACTTAAACAAGCTAGGTCTTACAATTATGTAACTGTCCATATTTGCCTACAAAGTCTTTATTATCATTTTGGTTAAATGAATGACAAAGTATTATTTGTACAGTGACTCATGATCTTATCTGACCAGATGTCTTGATATTTTTGACAAAATTCTTAAAATCAATTTTTCCTTATAAAAAAGGAGATATTAAACCAATTAGACGGATTCAAGAAATTACCTGAGAAGTATTGTCAAATAAGAAGTCATACTAAGCATTCTGATGTCTTATATGGATTTATAAGTGCTCCAGAAATTATGTAAAATTCCTGGAGAATCTGATGTGTCTTAATATAATGTTAACTTTGACAAGTACATTTTCCCTGATAACTTTAAGATCATAAAACAGAACTGGGTAAGGATTTTGTGAACTGTTAGAAAAATTGGATTCAAGCAGAACAACAATAATACAGGCCTGAATAAAATAAGGAACCTAAAGATAAGTGCTAAAACTGTATAATTCTAGAAGAAAACTGAGATTCCCAAGGTGTTAGTCTTTATGTTCTTGGATTAGGCAACGGCTCCTTAGATAAGACAACAAAAGGACTAACAACCAAAGAAAGTAGACAAACTAGATTTCATTAAAATGAAAGCCTTTTGTGTTTCAAGGGATATATTAATAAATACAATGAAAAGACAGTCCATATAATGGGAGAAAATATTTGCAAATTGTATATATGATAAGCATCTAGTAGACAGAATATTCAAATAGCTCTTACAACTTAATGATAAAGAGACAAATAATCCAATTAAAAATGGACAAAATATTCAAAAACACATTTCTTTAAAGAAGATATACAAATGGCCGATAAGCACATGAAAAAATGTTCAACAGTGTTAGTGCTTGAGGAAAATGAAAACTAAAATCTACAGTCAGTTCAGTTGTTCCGTCGTGTCCGACTTTTTGCGACCCCATGAACTGTGGCATTCCAGGCTTCCTTGTCCATCACCAATTCCTGGAGCTTGCTCAAACTCAAGTCCATTGAGTTGGTGATGCCATCCAACCATCTCATCCTCTCGCCCCCTTCTCCTGCCTTCAATCTTTCCCAGCATAAGGATCTTTTCCATTGAGTCAGAACTTCACATCAGGTGGCCAAAGTAAAGGACCTTCAACTTCAGCATCAGCCTTTCCAATGAATATTCAGGGCTGATTTCCTTTAGGACTAATTGGTTCGATCTTGCAGTCCAAGGAACTCTCAAGAGTCTTCTCCAACACCACAGTTCAAAAGCATCAATTCTTTGGCACTCAGGTTTCATTATGGTCCAACTCTCATCTACATACATGAATACTGGAAAAACCAAACCTTTGACTAGATGGACCTTTGTCAGCAACGTAATGTCTCTGCTTTTTAATATGCTATCTAGGTTGGTCATAACTTTTCTTCTAAGGAGAAAGTGCCTTTTAATTTCATGGCTGCAGGCACTATCTGCAGTGATTTTTGAGCCCCCCAAAATAAAGTCTCTCACTGTTTCCATTGTTTCCCCATCTATTTGCCATGAAGTGATGGGACCAGATGCCATGGTTTTTGTTTTTTGAATGTTGAATTTTAAGCCAGCTTTTTCACTCTCCTCTCTCACTTTCATCAAGAGGCTCTTCAGTTTCTCTTCACTTTCTGCCATAAGAGTGGTGTCATCTGCATATCTGAGGTTATTGATATTTCTCCCAGTAATTTGACTGCAGCTTGTGTTTCATCCAGTCCAGCATTTTTCATGATGTACTCTGCATAGAAGTTAAATAAGCAGGGTGGCAATATATAGCCTTGACATACTCCTTCCCCAATTTGGAACCAGTCTGTTGTTCCATGTCCAGTTCTAACTGTTGCTTCTTGACCTGCATATAGATTTCTCAGGAGGCAGGTCAGGTGATCTGGTATTCCCATCTCTTTAAGAATTTTCCAGTTTGTTGTGATCCACACAGTCAAAGCCTTTAGCATAGTTAATAAAGCAGAAGAAGATGCTTTTCTGGAATTCTTTTGCTTTTTCTATGATACAACAGATGTTGGCAATTTGATCTCTGGTTCCTCTGCCTTTTCTAAATCCAGAACAGGCAAATCCAAAAGACAGAAATATTAGTGGTTTCCAGGGACTAGGAAAAGGGAGAAAGGAAGAGTGACTGCAAGTAGGGATGGAGTTTCTTTTGGGGGTGATGAAAATATTTTGGAATTAGTGGTGATGGTTGCACAAGTTTGTGAACATATTCAAAACCACCAAAAGTGTACACTTTAAATGGATGAATTTTACAGCACAAGAATTTTATGAAGTATATCCCAATAAAACAATAAGTAAAAAAATTCTTGGGCCCTGCCCTAGAACTATTAAATCAAAATGGGGCACATGATGGGGGGAGGAGTTGCCATCAATCTGTATTTAACAAACTTCAAGAGATTTCTGTGCATACTGTTTGAAAAGTACTCTTTAAAAATACTAGATAACAGAAAAGAGACTCTAGCTGACTCATGTTTGGAATGGCTTTTTGGCTTCTTTCACCAAGGATACAGAGAATCAGTTCAGTTCAGTCCATTTCAGTCGCTCAGTCATGTCCGACTCTTTGCAACCCCATGAATTGCAGCACGCCAGGCCTCCCTGTCCATCATCAGCTCCCAGAGTTCACTCAGACTCGCATCCATTGAGTCAGTGATGCCATCCAGCCATCTCATCCTCTGTCGTCCCCTTCTTATCCTGCCCCCAATCCCTCCCAACATCAAAGTCTTTTCCAATGAGTCAACTCTTCGCATGAGGTGACCAAAGTACTGGAGCTCTTTATAGAGTTTCATAATAATAAAATATCAGCCAAGAACAATAATAAAAGTAATGGCTACTATATATGCTGATGATTTTTTTGATGGCTAAGTGAGTAAAGAATCATCTGCAGTGCAGGAGACGTAGGAGACAAAGGTTCAGTTCTCAAGAAGATCCCCCAGAGAAGGAAATGGCAACCCACTCCAGTTTTCTTGCCTGGAGAATTCCATGGACAGAGGAGTCTGGTGAGCTACAGTGCAAAGGGTCACAAAGAGTTGGCCATGACTGAGTGACTAAGCACACACACACACCATATGTGCTATGCAGATTTTTTAAAAGTCATATAGCCATTCAGATGACAGCACCCCACATTCTCCAAGTTCTTTCTGCTGATTAAATGCCATGTAAAAGCTTTTGTTTGTTTGTTTATTTATTTATTTGTTTTTGGTCAGTTCTTTCTACTGTTCCCTTCAACAATAGTTTGAAATTTCCTTGGTTTGGTCTCTTTGAGTGTTCTTTCTCTCTTTCTCTCCCTGGTAGAAATTTTCTCAATTCAGATGTCCCTGTTTTCAGATACTTATATTTGTACCTGACTTTGTGTACTTCCAATTTGTTCATCCATATACTCAATTTGTATTTGTTGAAAACCTTCACTGTACTAGGAGTTTAACATATAGTGATGAATAGGGCTGGTCAGTTTATAATCTAGTAGGAGAGGTTAAAATAAAACAGACAAAGAAACAAGATAGAGTTTGTGATAGATGCTGTAATGGAGGTAGAGTAAATTTCATAACTTGATAAAAAGAATATAGACTGAGAATATTTATATTAAAATAGTGGGCATCAAAGTGTTAACATTTAAGCTGACATCAAAAGCATAAAAGTGACACAGTCCTGCAACCAATCAAGAGAAGAGGACTCCAAGCAGAAAGAGCAATAAGATCAAAGGTAGGAAAGACCTTGTTGTTATTGTTTTTTTTTTTTTTTTTAAGAGGACTCATGTATGCCTATGGCCAACTCATGTTGATGTATGGCAAAAACCATCACAATACTATAAAGTAATTATCCTCCAATTAAAATAAATAAATAAAAATTTTAAAAAGGTTGGTGATGGCTGAAGTTTAGTTATAAAGGGAAGATCACTATAAGTGAGGTCAGATAGATAAACAAGTGTCAGGTCATGCAAGAATTTCTAGGCCAAGGTAAAGAGTTTATATTTTATTTTACTTGCACTGAAATGTCTTTCAAGGATTTTATGTGGCAAGAAGATATGATCTGCTTTATGTTTTTACAAACTTTTGGTTCCTGCATGGAACCATAGTAGCATAAAATTTGGACACAGAACACAATTTGAAGGTAATTATAACAGTTTATGTAAAAGGTAGGCAAATTATCATCCATGGGCCTGCCTCTTGTTTTTTTTTCCAAATAAAGTTTTATTGAAACACAGTCAACAGTGACTTTTTGCATGGGCGGCTGCAACAGCACACAAGTGCAGCCGAGAGGAGCTACCCGATGTCCGAGGTTAGGGGCAGCGGTGGAGAGTGCCAGGATGCCACGGTGCAGGAACGGCTGAGAAGAGCTACCCAACACCTGAGGTCACAGGCAGTGGCCGAGAGGAGCAACCCCATGTCCAAGGAGCGGTGGCTGCATGGACGCAGGAGGGCCAAGAGGAGCTACTCCACATTCAAGGTCAAGAGGGGCAGCAATGAGGAGATACCCCTTGTCCAAGGTAAGGAGCAGTGGCTGTACTTTGTCGGAGCAGCCTGTGAAGAGATACCCCACATCCAAGGTAAGAGAAACTGAAGAAAGATGGTAAGTGTTGCAAGAGGGCATCAGAGGGCAGACACACTGAAAACATAATCACAGAAAACTAGACAATCTAATCACACTAGGACCACAGCCTTGTCTAAGCCATACCCTGTGGGGCCACCCAAGACAGGCGGGTCATGGTGGAGAGGTCTGACAGAATGTGGTCCACTGGAGAAGGGAATGCAAAACCACTTCAGTATTCTTGCCTTGAGAACCCCATGAACAGTATGAAAAGGCAAAATGATAAGATACTGAAAGAGGAACTCCCTAGGTCAGTAGGTACCCAAATGCTACTGGAGATCAGTGGAGAAATAATTCCAGAAAGAATGAAGGGATGAAGCCAAAGCAAAAACAATACCCAGCTGTGGATGTGACTGGTGATAGAAGCAAGGTCCGATGCTGTAAAGAGCAATATTGCATAGGAACCTGGAATGTCAGGTCCATGAATCAAGGCAAATTGGAAGTGGTCAAACAAGAGATGGCAAGAGTGAACATAGACATTCTAGGAATCAGTGAACTAAAATGGACTGGAATGGGTGGATTTAACTCAAATGACCATTATATCTACTACTGCGGGCAGGAATCCCTCAGAAGAAATGGAGTAGACATCATGGTCAACAAAAGAGTCCGAAATGCAGTACTTGGTTGTAATCTCAAAAACGACAGAATGATCTCCAAGACTGTTCATCTCCAAAGCAAACCATTCAATATCACAGTTATCCAAGTCTATGCCCCAACCAGTAATGCTGAAGAAGCTGAAGTTGAACGGTTCTATGAAGACCTACAAGATCTTTTAGAACTGACACCCAAAAAAGATGTACTTTTCATTCTAGGGCACTGGAATGCAAAAGTAGGAAGTCTGGCCTTGGATGTGGAATGAAGCAGGGCAAAGACTAATAGAGTTTTGCCAAGAAAATGCACTGGTCATAGCAAACACCCTCTTCCAACAACACAAGAGAAGACTCTACACATGGACATCACCAGATGGTCAACACCGAAATCAGATTGATTATATTCTTTGCAGCTAAAGATGGAGAAGCTGTATACAGTCAACAAAACCAAGACAAGGAGCTGACTGTGGCTCAGATCATGAGCTCCTTATTGCCACATTCAGGCTTAAATTGAAGAAAGTAGGGAAAACCACTAGACCATTCAGGTATGACCTAAATCAAATCCCTTATGATTATACAGTGGAAGTGAGAAATAGATTTAAAGGCCTAGATCTGATAGATAGAGTGCCTGATGACCTATGGAATGAGGTTCGTGAGATTATACAGGAGACAGGGATCAAGACCATCCCCATGGAAAAGAAATGCAAAAAAGCAAAATGGCTGTCTGAGGAGGCCTTCCAAATAGCTGTGAAAAGAAGAGAAGCGAAAAGCAAAGGAGAAAAGGAAAGATATAAGCATCTGAATGCAGAGTTCCAAAGAATAGCAAGGAGAGATAAGAAAGCCTTCTTTAGCAATCAATGCAAAGAAATAGAGGAAAAGAACAGAATGGGAAAGACTAGAGATCTCTTCAAGAAAATTAAAGACACCGAGGGAACATTTCATGCAAAGATGGGCGCGTTAAAGGACAGAAATGGTATGGACCTAACAGAAGCAGAAGATATTAAGAAGAGGTGGCAAGAATACACAGAAGAACTGTCCAAAAAAGATCTGCACCACCAAGATAATCACGGTGGTGTGATCACTCATCTAGAGCCAGACATTCTGGAATGTGAAGTCAAGTGGGCCTTAGAAAGCATCACTACAAAAAAAGCTAGTGGAGGTGATGGCATTCCAGTTGAGCTATTTCAAATCCTGAAAGATGATGCTGTGAAAGTGCTGCACTCAATATGCAGCAAATTTGGAAAACTCAGCAGTGGCCACAGGACTGGAAAAGGTCAGTTTTCATTCCAATCCCAAAGAAAGGCAATGTCAAATAATGCTCAAACTACTGCACAATTGCACTCATCTCACATGCTAGTAAAGTAATGCTCAAAATTCTCCAAGCCAGGCTTTAGCAATATGTGAACCGTGAACCGTGAACTTCCAGATATTCAAGCTGGTTTTAGAAAAGGCAGAGGAACCACAGATCAATTTGCCAACATCTGCTGTATCATTGGGAAAGCAAGAGAGTTCCAGAAAAAGATCTATTTCTGCTTTATTGACTATGCCAAAGCCTTTGACTGTGTGGATCACAATAAACTGTGTAAAATTCTGAGAGAGATGGGAATACCAGACCACCTGACCTGCCTCTTGAGAAATCTGTATGCAGGTCAGGAAGCAATAGTTAGAACTGGACATGGATCAACAGACTGGTTCCAAATAGGAAAAGGAGTATGTCAAGGCTGTATATTGTCACCCTGCTTATTTAACTTCTATGCAGAGTACATCATGAGAAACCCTGGGCTGGAAGAAGCACAAGCTGGAATCAAGATTGCTGGGTGAAATATCAATAACCTCAGATATGCAGATGACACCACCCTTCTGGCAGAAAGTGAAGAGGAAAGAAAAAGTCTCTTGATGAAAGTGAAAGAGGAGAGAGAAAAAGTTGGCTTAAAGCGCAACATTCAGAAAATGAAGATCAGGGCATCTGGTCCCATCACTTCATGGGAAATAGATGGGAAAACAGTGGAAACAGTGTCACTTTATTTTTTGGGGCTCCAAAATCACTGCAGATGGTGACTGCAGCCATGAAATTAAAAGATGCTTACTCCGTGGAAGAAAAGTTATGACTAACCTAGATAGCATATTCAAAAGCAGAGACACTACTTTGTCAACAAAGGTCCTTCCAGTCAAGGCTATGGTTTTTCCAGTGGTCATGTATAGATGTGAGAGTTGGACTGTGAAGAAAGGTGAGCACCAAAGAATTGATGCTTTTGAACTGTGGTGTTGGAGAAGAGTCTTGAGAGTCCCTTGGACTGCAAGGAGATCCAACCAGTCCATTCTGAAGGAGATCAGCCCTGGGTGTTCTTTGGAAGGAATGATGCTAAAGCTGAAACTCCAGTACTTTGGCCACCTCATGTGAAGAGTTAACTCATTGGAAAAGATCCTGATGTTGGAGGCAGGAGGGAAAGGGGACGACAGAGGATGAGATGGGTGGTTAGGATCACCAACTCGATGGATGTGAGTTTGAGTGAACTCCAGGAGTTGGTGATGGACAGGGATGCCTGGCGTGCTGCTATTCATGGGATTGCAAAGAGTCGGACTCGACCTAGCAACTGAACTGAACTGAACTGATTTTCCAACTACAATGGCAATATTTGAATAATTGTGATAGGGACTGTATGACCTGCAAAGCGAAAATATGTACTATTTTATCATTTATAGAAAAAGTTTGTCAATGCCTGGTCTAGGTGAGTAATCTTGATGGGTAGACTAGGATGTTATCAGCCGAGATGTAGAAATGTCAGAAGATAATGATATATGCTTCATGTATATACTTCATGCGTTGGATACAGCCAACTAAAGTGAAGAAAAGCTAAAGAACCTCTTGATAAAGGTGAAAGATAAGAAGTGAAAAAACTGTTTTAAAACTCAATATTCAAAAAATGAAGATCATAGCATCTGGTCCTATCTCTTCATAGTAAATAGATGGGGAAAATGTGAAAAAGGTATTAGATTTCATTTTCTTGGGCTTCAAAATCAACACAGACCATGATTAGAGGCATGAAATTAAAAGATGCTTGCTCCTTGGAAGAACAGTTATGACACACCTAGACAGTGTATTAAAAAACAGCGACATCACTTTGCCTGCAAAGGTCCATCTAGTCAAAGCTATGGTTTTTCCACTGCTCATGTATGAATGTGAGAGTTGAGTCATAAAGAAGACTGAGAGCCAAATAATTGATGCTTCTGAATTGTGGCAATGGAGAAGACTCTTGAGGGTCCCTTAGACTGCAGGGAGATCCAATCAGGCCATCCCAAAGAAAATCAGTCCTGTATATTTGTTGGAAGGACTGATGCTGAAGCTGAAGCTCCAATACTTTGGCCACCTGACTTGAAAAGATGACTCATTGGAAAAGCCCCTGATGCTGGGAAAGGAAAAGGGGACAAGAGAAGATGAGAAGGTTGGGTGGTGTCACTGAGTCAATGAACATGAGTTTGAGCAAACTCAGGGAGATAGTGAAGGACAGGGAAGCTTGGCATTCTGCAGTCCATGGGGTCACACAGAGCTAAACATGACTCAGCGAATGAACAAACAAAAATTCAAGAATTATTCCTAGTGGTTTAATGAAAATAATTGAGTGTACTGAGATGCCATTTATTGATGGGGAAGGAACTGGGGAAAGACTGGGGAAGGAACATGTTTAGATGGTAGTAGAATTAAGAATTCTCTCTTAAGCAGAAAAAAATTCAAATACCTGTGAAATATCCAAGTGGAATTGTCAAGGAGGTAGCTGTATATCAGTGTGGAACTCAGGGAAGTGTCTGTGCTGTAACTGTTGTATGGGAGACATCAGCACAGAGAACTACGTGTGGAATCTACATGGAGAGAAATCTGGAAAGAAATCATGGTCCAGAACAGTGCCTTGAGGACCCCAATATACAGTGGTCTCTGGTGTCAAAGTACTGGATTTATCCTCATGTTTTTTTGTTTTGTTTTTTAACTTTAAACACTTATTTTTTTTTTTGGCTGCACCACCTGGTTTGTGGGATTTTTAGTCCCCTGACCAGGAATCGAACCTGGGCCATCGGCAGTGAAAGCATGGTGTTCTAAATGCTGGACCACTGGGGAATTCCCTTATCCTCGTATTTAAGTCATTTCCTTCTTTCTGCATTACCCAAGCTTTCTCATCTTCTCTAGAATCTGGCACATTAGTTCATATCAATTTTTAAGTAATTTTTATAATATCCTGCAAAACAAATGCTACTATTCTCTGTACACCTAGAAGGCAAAAAAAAAAAAAAAAAAAAATTCCCAGAGTGATCCTAACATCTTGCTGAAGATAATAATGTCATTAGTTACAAAGAACAAATCACAATATAAGCAAAAAAACAAATGTGTTAAAAAGATACTGGGAGGTAACAAAATTTCTGGCAGGATCAGAAGATGTTCATCAAGAAGAATATCCTAAACACACAGCAGCATGGGGCTGATGAAGACAACCCAAGCTTCCTCTCTGGTCACAGACACCATGGCTTTCATTGCTGCCACCCACTTGCCATGCTGAACAGTGGATGCTTTTATGAAAACTGCTGCAGCTGAAGCAAGATATGTCTGCTTTCACTGCCCCTACGTGTTTCTTGGGTTACAGTACCTCCTCTAGCTGGATTTCACCACAAAGCACCCAGTTCATGAGGTGCTGAAACCTACTGAGGACTTCTGATAACATTTCCTGAAACATCTATTTAAATGCAAAAGAAATTCCACTGAGAAGACAAAGTGGGTTTCCCCTGTTTCTTATCACCTGTTGGTGCACGCATGATAATAGTGTCTCAAGTATGAACACCAATTTTGTAGCAAGTCAAAACATTAGCTTTGCTTGACATGGGGGACAGCTTTTTACTCAGCTTTAGATAGACAATTAACAGAGTCAGACTCAAAACTTTCCTAGTGGTCCAATGGCTAAGACTCCACTCTCCCAATATAGGGGGCCCATGTTTAAAATCTACTTGGGGAACTAGGTCCCATATGCCACAACTAACAATTCCCACAGAACAACTGAAAAAAAAAAAAAAAAAGATCCTACATGCCATGAGCTTCTCAGGTGGTGCTAGTGGCAAAGAATCTGCCTGCCAGTGCAAGAGACATAAGATACACGAGTTCAATCCCTGGGTGGGGAAGATCCCCTGGAAGAGGGCATGGAAACCCACTCCAGTATTCTTGCCTGGAGAATCCCATGGACAGAGGAGCCTGGTTAGTTACAGCCCATAGGGTCGCAAAGAGTCAGGCACGACCGAAGCAACTGAGCATGCACTCACCCACATGCCCACAGCAAAGACTGAAGATCACTTGTGCCACAACTAAGACCTGGGGCAGTTAAATAAAAAGCATTTTTAAGAAGAGTATCATACTCAACAGACATTCACGTGCCTTTTTCCAGACTTCTTTTTCAGTTAGTGAGGCATTGGAATCGTGGGATCTTATAACTCTTCTAGCTGCCTGATGGGCTACAGTCCATAGTGTTGCAAAGAGTCAGACATGACTTAGAAACTAAATAGCCTCAGCAGCTAGGCAACTGTTAGCCAGCAACTTTTTAACAGATGTTTTAAATCATTAGTCTCTAAGCAGTTATCCAAGATTTCTATTAACACTTCCATGTGTCATTTAACATTTTGATGTCTTATTTGCCTTGCGAATAGCCAACATTCATTTCATGTACTGAAAGTACAGTAACCCTTGTCATGAATTTCCCTTCAATATACCCTACTATCCACAGGTAATGAAGCTTCCTTAATTAAAAACTGTTTAGACTCAATTTGAGGGGCCTTCTATAAAGATATTCAAGATAAAATGGAATTATTGACACTTTTCCTTTCTCCTCACCTCTAACTTCTAGCAGCCAATGTGATTAATTTTTTCCTTAGACTACTCTGGTGATATGGTATCAGGACCTTAGAGAAGATAAAAATAGTCTTGTCAATGTCATTATAGTTCACGTTGAATGCCCTTGCAATGAGGTACCCATGGCCATCTCTTCCTTTAATGTTACAATTTTACAATTTCTTCAAAGAATTACAGTCTCTCTATAATGTACCCTCCCTTGAAAAACACCAGAGCTCAAACCGCAAAGGTCTATTGTTGCTAATTTACTAATGCATTATACAAACATTTTGATCACTACCTTTGTATGAGAAGCAAGACTGTTCCCTCATAATTTTAATGATAGGAAGGGAAAAATCAGGAAAGGTCCTTCTATCCTCTGCTTTTTAACTGATAGAGGCATATAGTTAGAGTAAAGACTTTAGTGGTTCAGAGTCTAATTTGTCATTAGATGAAACCTTTTCTATCCCTATGGCACCTTTCTAACCGTTTCTGAGAGGCCGTGTTCTTAGTTCTAAACAGTGGTTCCTCAGATAGATAACTAAGTTGCTTTGTGGAGTTAGCAGAGACACAAGCATGCCACTGGATTTTGGTCTTTCAAGAACTGAGTATATGTACCCTCCATTTAGGGAAGGAATCCTGGTTACCCACAACCCTCAAAGCTTTTCATGTGGAAGGCATGCCTTCAACACGCTGTCAAGACTTCAGAACCTATAACCAAGATATGAGCTGAGATCCCAGGACTGATTTTGTGGTCTTCTTTAGTCCCTATTTTAAGGGTCTAATACTACTTCCCCTCTTGCTTCTCCCAATTTCTAATTACTCCTGCTGAAGAACAGAGAAACGGGATGGTCACTCACATTCTCAATTCAAGTATGTCTCCAAAGAAGCACTTAGCTGCTGCTAGCATCTGATCTCATATTTTCTTAGAGAACTTTATCTACCAGAATCTGCTTTGTTGCTCCTCTCGCCACTATCCTCAGAAACAGCTTTTTCAGTATCCACTCCTAAGAGGTTTCTACTTCTCCCTGATATTTAGTGAGTATTTTAAGAATTAAATATCCATATCCCTTCTTTTGTTCACTTTCTTTCTCTTCCATTTTCTTTCCTTCTCGTCTCCAAATTCTAAATATCCAGGCCAGAGTCTCAGAGGTATTGATAATCTTTGGTCACTGAAAAACTTCTATCAGTTCAATTCAGTCACTCAGTCATGTCCGACTCTTTGCAACCTCATGGACAGCAGTATGCCAGAAAATCTTTGGTCACTGAACAACTTCTATAGGAAGACATTTGCAACAGATTCGCATCAGTGTCCTTCTCATTTAATTATTCTGCCTGTATTTCTCTAGGATGATTGAACCAGTGAAGTTGCTCAGTCATGTCCAACTCTTTGTGACCCCATGGTCTGTAGCCTACCAGACTACAGACCATGTAGGCTCCTCCATCCATGGGATTTTCCAGGCAAGAGTACTGGAGTGGGTTGCCATTTCCTTCTCCAGGGGATCTTCCAGACCCAGGGATCGAACCCAGGTCTCCCACATTACAGTCAGAAGCTCTACCGTCTAAGCTACCAGGGAAGATTGAGCCCCTATCTGAAAGATATAATTCTATAACTACCAGTACAGTTTTTGATACTTCAGCAATTCTGCCATGAATGTTAAGACCTATCCAATTACTGAGCCTGAACTATAGCCCAAACTTCATAGAAGCCTACCTGAAAGCTAAGGAAAAGCTGAGGCTTCTAGCTAGAGAAAAAATTTCCTCTTTGGGGTTTGCTTTTAAAATTTGGTGATCACTGGCCCTGATTTATAGGTTAGCCTAGGGATCTTCCTCCCCTGATATGTTGGACAGTTCCCACAAAACCTAGTCTCCTTATCTTTAAATATATATTCCTCTAAGGGCTCTGATGCAGGAAGAAAGGTGGTTTAAGAGATGCCCCATCATCTCTTGGTGGTACTGTCAAGACCAGCAGATATAGGATGGGTCAATATGACCTTTTGCTTCTCTCAGTTCATAGAACCTCTTATGTTACAGTGTGGCAGCCATGGGAAGGATGCTCCCACTAATGCTACCAACAGATAGTATATCTGAGATGGGGAGATGCAACTCCTCTCTTATGCCTGAGACATCATGTGAGCCCCTGTAATACACAATGTTGAAAATCTTCAACATAAGCATCAAGGCTATACTAAGTTAGGTAGGCATTTGGTGTGTTAGATGCTATTAAGTTACAAAATCTGCTATTCCCTAGAAATGACTGATGAATTTACATCATCCTTCACCGCTAAACCATTTTCGGATGTGTTTGTCTCCAGGCAGTTAAGTTGCACTGGTTATATTTGATTTATCAGGATTCGGAACAGCACTGTATAAAGATAATGTGCTGTGGCAGTGTGTTTCATGCTAGCCTTTTTCTTGTTCTTCCTCAGTGTCTAGGCCAACAGTTTGTTTTGTGTAAGGAGTCAAAAAGGACCAGAAAATTTCCTCCTTATTTATCATTAAGACAGCCTCATTCACTTCTTTCTTTGTCCCTTCTTATCTCAGAAAGACCTTCCTGAGGTGCTGGTCCACTTAGCTCTAAGGCTGGTTCCAGACTTCATCCTGGCCCAGCGCCTGTTGGCTGATGGCTCTTTTATGTAAACTACAGCGACGCATCTCAAGATGGGGTGGTAAAGGCCCTCTTCCTCTATGGTGGACATGCTTAGAGGGAGACTTTCCATGAACTTCATTCCAGCCATCTTCAGAGGGGAGACATTTCCCTGGAGTCCCATAGCTGATGTGATTTAAATGTTGAATTTTACAATGAAAAAATTGTTTCATGTCCAACAATCAGTATTTTTGTCTTCAGTGTCTGACTTAAGGATTCCTTTGTTACTCATCAACGTATCTAGCTATTGGGGTTTGTAGAAAACCCCTGGCACTTAATGAGAGAGGTAAGAATGGCCTATCTGTTGACTTTGTAGTATGAGATGTTGCAGCGCCAAATCATAGAGCCCCAATTCAAAACAACATTAATGCCCAGTTGCACATTTCCGTGTCTGTGATCAGCCATTTCTGAGAGAGTTTTCACCAATCTGATTGCCTTGATCATATTGATACCTGTGATATATATTTTAGCATTTAATGTTTTGATACATATTAAAATTGTGAACTGGCTCTAAATCTATTTAAGCATTCTTTTGAATCATGGAAACCTTAAATGATACCACTGGATATGAGCTAATAGGAGATTTGCATGTTCAGTCTCTTAGTCATGTCCGACTCTTTTTAACCCCATGGAGTGTAACCTGTCAGGTTCTTCCATTCATATAATTTTCAAGGCAAGAACACTAGAGTGGGTTGCCATTTCTTACTCCAAATTAGGAGTTTTACAAATCTATTAAAGGTGCCATATATTGGGGTAGAGAAGGCAATGGCACCCCACTCAAGTACTCTTGCTTGGAAAATCCCATGGATGGAGGAGCCTGGTAGGTTGCAGTCCATGGGGTTGCGAAGTCGGACACAACTGAGTGACTTCATTTTCACTTTTCTCTTTCATGCATTGGAGAAGGAAATGGCAACCCACTCCAGTATTCTTGCCTGGAGAATCCCAGGGATGGGGGAGTCTGGTGGGCTGCCATCTATGGGGTCGCACAGAGTCGGACTGAAGCGACTTAGCAGCAGCAACAGCAGTATATTGGGGAAATAAGAAACGAGAGACATAGCAGAGTTAGTATATAAAAACATCTTACAGAATTTTGGGTCTTTTTATTATTGTGATTGAATGTAGAAATAAAGTTCTGTATCTATATGATGCTATAATCCATCTATCATTTCTCTGAATGCTGGTTATCAAGAGATTCCTTGCTTGTATTTTTCTAGATCATTTGATGGCCATATCGACTAAAGCAGAAGGTGCTTGTCCCTGGCAATGATTGCTGATGTCGAGTAAAATTAGTCTTAACTGTCCTTGTGCTGCTGGGATACATGATACTGGTTAACAGCCTACAAAAATAACAGGATGTGGTGTAACATGACGCACTAAATCCTCTGCTAAATCAGTTTTTTTGTTTTTCTCAACTACCTTCCTCTTTTCATCTGACATTTGAACTGATTGTACCTTCCTTACCTCTATTCATGAAATCTAAAGTTCTCACTAGGTCAACACTAGAAAGATTGTGACAACTGGTGTTTTATTCAAAACCTCTTACTTTAAATAAGCATTTTAATAGGTGAGAAAGACTTTTGTTATCTAAATATCTGCTACAGAGTAAGCCCAACATCTTGAATCTTCTGATCCTCTTTGCTCTTTCTTTCATTATCCCACCACTCACTAGCCCCATTCTACTTTTTTACCATATGATAATGAACAATAGTTACTATTTGAGGATAACTTCTTTGTGCCAATACAATGTATAAATTATCTTCACTTAATCCTCTCCTCAAGAATTCACGTAGTTCCTTTAGGGGTAAGCGTCACACTTTATTTTTTGGGGCTCCAAAATCACTGCAGATGGTGACTGCATCCATGAAATTAAAAGATGCTTACTCCTTGAAGGAAAAGTTATGACCAACCTAGATAGCATATTGAAAAGCAGAGACATTACTTTGCCAACAAAGGTCTATCTAGTCAAGGTTATGGTTTTTCCAGTGGTCATGTATGGATGTGAGAGTTGGACTGTGAAGAAAACTGAGTGCTGAAGAATTGATGCTTTTGAACTTTAATGTTGGAGGAGACTCTTGAGAGTCCCTTGGACTGCAAGGAGGTCCAACCAGTCCATCCTAAAGGAGATCAGTCCTGGGTGTTCATTGGAAGGACTGATGCTGAAGCTGAAACTCCAATATTTTGGCCACCTCATGTGAAGAGCTGACTCATTGGAAAAGACCCTGATGCTGGGAGGGATTGGGGGCAGGAGGAGAAGGGGATGACAGAGGATGAGATGGCTGGATGGCATCACTGACTCAGTGGACATGAGTTTGAGTGAACTCTGGGAGTTGGTGATGGACAGGGAGGCCTGGTATACTGCAATTCATTGGGTCGCAAAGAGTTGGACATGACTGAGCGACTGAACTGACTGACTGACTGTATACAGGTTTGAAGAGGTTGGGTGACTTGATTAAAGTCACACAGGAATGTGGTAGAACTGGAGTTCAGGATCAGACTGTCTGACAGCAGAGTCAATACAGGTAACTCTACCTGATAGTCTTCCTTGTCTCTCCTAAAGTTCAGTTTGCATATACACAACCTTGCCTGCCAAGGAGGATGGGGGTTGACCATTTCTAATGGCAGGCAGGTGGTCCAGAGATGCCTCTGTGAACATTGCATGCTCTTGAAACCTATCTCCATCCACTCCTCCATGTCTGTCTCACTGTCTCTTCTTTTTCTATGCCATTCATTCATTCCTCAAATATTTATTGAGATTCTACCAAGAAATTCTCCTGTTACTGAAGATACAGCAATAGGCCAAAGTTTCCCTCTCAAGGACCAGTCACTATTGAGAGTGACTGTTGACAAATTATATATATGTATACATACATAAATAAATATGTTAACATAAACAAATATATACACAATCGACAAGTTTATATATATATACACACACACACACAATATACATAATGTGTCTATATACAAATTATATAGAGTGATTTAAGAAAGAGTCTATCATAACTATATTTCAGCAAAACACTGACAGAAGTGACGGACAAATTTGCTAGTTCTAGGAGAAATAGTACTCCAGGCAGAGAGACTATCAGGTGCAAAGATCCTAAGACAGGAGTTCTATGACATATTTAAGGATCAGTATGGCTGTAATTACTAGTAAAAGCAGTTTGAGATGGTGAGGTTGAAAGGTTTGTGCCTTGTAGGATATGAGAACTTTGAATTTCCTCTAGCTGAACTATAAAGCCATTTGGAAGATTTTTTTAACAGAAGAGTTAAATTACCTGTCTTTTTCAGGGTTTACCATGCACAGTGTGAAATCGAACAAACAAAGATGAAAGGAGACCAGTGCATAGGATTTTACAGCAGTTCAGGCACAAGATAATAATGCTTGCATTTGTAGTGGAAGCCTTGAAGCTGGTGAAAAGTCATTAGGTAAAGGTGTCTTTGAAAGGTAGAGCTGACAGGACTTGCTAGTGAATTGACTGTGTGGCAAGAAATACATGATATACTAAGGATGGCTCTGAGATTAGCTTGATCAAGTGGAAGCATGGAGTTACCATCACAGAGACAGGGAAACACAGAAGAAGACTGGATGGGAAGTGGCTTGGGATTTAAAGTTTTATGTTGATCTTTCTAAGGTTATAAATTCCAAGTAAAGATGTAAAGTATTGAACAGCTGCATATAGTCATATGTAGTTCAACAGAGAAGTTTGACTTAAATTATATAAATTTGGGATAGCATTTACAGTTAAAGAACTGGATTGGGTCACTCATGGAAATGAGTATAGAATAAAGAAGAGAGGCACCCCCTTAATAGTTCTATTAATATATCTTCACTGCACATCAGAATTTTCATGGGACTTTAAAATATGTATGCATACCAGAATCCTAAAAAAAACTCATCAAATCAAGATTTTTGCAAGTAGAACACAGGAATCTACATTATCAATAAACTTCCCAGGGTGTTTGGGAATTAGAACTATAAGCATCTGTTTATGTTACATTAGGAATTACTTTTTAGTGCTAAAAAGATACTTCTCTCCATATAAACTGCCATCTACTCAAATGTAAGCTAAGGTTTTCCCTCACCCTAAGTGTTCTACACATTTTTTGCACAGTTAGCTCATACAATATTTTCAAAGAATAAGTCTTCAATGCCATCATATTGTTCTCGAAGGCAACAGTCCACAGCATGGCTTGAAGGATCCTTTCTGGTGTTGGCCATCTGTCTTTCCACATCATAAGGCATCTGTTCCCTTCACAAGGCACTGCAACCAAACACTGGCTTTCCTCAGTCCCGAGTACACATCCACTTCCTCTTGCCCCTTGGTTTTGCACTTGCTAAATCCTCTGATGACTCTTTTTTCCCTTCCTTAACCTAACTAACTCTTACTCATCTGTTGACCTCAGCTCAATCATCATTTCCTTAGGGAAGAGTTCTCTAACTTTTCTGACTAAGCCAAATCTCCCCATGGTAGTAGGTTATGAAGTAAACATAGGAAATTACAATCAGCATTTTTTTAAAAAAGAAAATAGAATGGGAACAAAAATGTCAGAGTGGTTTGCACATGGTAAAGGTAAGTATTGTCTTTTAAACTTTTGTTTCTTGTACATGCAGAAGAAGATGTGTTTTCCTTACAATACTTTAATAGTTGCAATATGTTGTGTGTATTATTACTAGCTTCAGTTCAGTTCAGTCACTCAGTTGTGTTCGACTTTTTGTGACCTGATGAACCTCAGCACGCCAGGCTTCCCTGTCCATCACCAACTCCCAGAGTTCACCCAAACTCATGTCCATTGAGTCAGTGATGCCAGCCAATCATCTCATCCTCTGTCATCCCCTTCTCCTTCTGCACTCAATCTTTCCCAGCATCAGGGTCTTTTCAAATGAGTCAGCCCTTCGCATGAGGTAGCCAAAGTATTGGAGTTTCAGCTTCAACATCAGTCCTTCCAGTGAACACCCAGGACTGATCTCCTTCAGGATGCACTGGTTGGATCTCCTTGCAGTCCAAGGGACTCTCAAGAGTCTTCTCCAACACCACAGTTCAAAAGCATCAATTCTTTAGCACTCAGGTTTCTTTATAGTCCAACTCTCACATTCATACATGATGATAGAAAAAACCATAGCCTTGACTAGATGGACCTTTGTTGACAAAGTAATGTCTCTGCTTTTTAATATGCTGTCTAGGTTGGTCATAACTTTCCTTCCAAGAAGTAAGTGTCTTTTAATTTCATGGCTGCAATCTTTTTTTTTTTGGAGGGGGGGGGCTTTATTACTAGCTTGCTGACGGACAAACTATGAATCTCATGACTGTGTCCCAAGTCCCAAAGTGTCTTGGAAGACTGTGTCTGCTTGCATTTCATTTTATCCATTGTCCTTGATCAAATGGCTAGCCCTTAGGTAAGCCATCAAAGTATATTTGTGGGAAGGAGGGAGAAAAGAAGACAGATGTGGGAATTGATATTAGGAGTGGGGTAAGCTGGAACCATCACACTTTGTAGTACGACCATAACTAACTGCCAAGGCAAATTCTATGGGCTTGTTGATTTCATATGTGAAAACCATAATATGTCTCATAATGTTTATTTATTTTTTTAATGTTTAAGTAAACAATGAAACACCTTCTTTTACAAGTATAAAGTGAAATGGGAAGCTCAGCAAATCTGATATTGTTGTAGATTACATTATTTCATAAGAGGAGATTTAGAAACCCAAGTCTTCCTGAGAACTGCAGTTAAGATCTTATTTTTTTTTTTACTTTGGAAATTTATGGAAAACTTAAAGATAATATCAGGCATAATGAATGGGTGCCTTATTTCTGCCTGGGAATAATTTCTTCTTCCCCTTGGCATCTCTTTTACTCACCCCTATAATCACTGTTTCCAGCTTTCCTACTCAGTTATAATTTATGTTTTATGTGTCAGAAAATTCAACCAAACTAACTTCCTGAGAAAAGGGAATTTATTTGCTGCTTAACTAAATATCTCAGTTAAGAGTTAGTGTCAAGTCTAGCCGATCCCAGGACCCAACCGCTGTCAGTCACCAAGCCTGGTTTCTTGGCCCCACCCTCCTGGTGCTGGCTCCATTCTTGGGTTCCATGTACTTGCAAGTTGATGGTCAGGTGATTTCCCTTCCTCTATCTTCCTAATTTCATCCAGTGTATTTCCCAGCAAAATTTCCCTTTTTGTTCCATTAAGGTTCAAATATGTCCCTGAGTCAAGCATTTTTGCAGAAGAACGTGAATTCTGATTGACCAGACCTAAGTCAAGTGCCTAGAGTGGATTCAACTTTCATAAAGTACATGGACTGAGAATGGGGGTTGGAGGGGGGTTGAAGTGGTTTCTTAGAGGGAAATCAAGGTCTGGTTATCAGAAGGAAAGTGAATAAAGGCAATAGCAACCATTAAGCCCCCCACCTACCATGACTCCCCCTCTCATTTTTGGCAAATGATCTTCATTTTTACCTCAAGAGACCATACAGTTAACTGCCCTTTTCTCATCTCTCCATCTAGCTATACCAGCCCCTACCCTTACTTTATTTCCTGTCATAGCAGGGATTTGGTATCTGAAACACCATCCACGTGGGTAATTTTTAACTTGAATCCTGTTCTTTAATTTCTCTGGGACTTTACTTCATCAGTTATCTTAGTTCTCCAATTAATTTATTCCTTGCTTTTCTCACGTAAATCTATTCAAAGTTCCATCTTTACCAAAACTCCTCTTGACCCTACAACTCCCTTTGGTCATCAGCCAGTCTTGCTCCTTCCCTCATAACCAGTTTTATAATGTTTTTTCTCTATCAATTTCTCTTTCATTTGCTCCCAATTTTATGACAATATGACTTCTGTCTTTATTAAAATTGCTATGGTTAACATTACAAATAGCCTTAAAAGGGAACCAAGGCATTTCCTTTTAGTCTCTCTCATTTAGTTTTTATTGATCTCTCAGAAGAAACAGATACCAACGTATGCTTTTCAAATCTCCTCTCCTGCATATTTCCACTTCCACTGCCATTCAGGATTCTATCATCCCTCCCCAAAGATTTCTACAGTTTTCAACACATGATTTTCTTGCAATCAACTCTCCTTCCTTGAGTACAGCTGACTACCATCACCAGTTAAAATTAAAGAACTAAAAGTGATCATCTTACTTCCTTTTTAAAACCTTATATCGAAACCCACAAGATTAAACAGCTTTCTGCCCTCCCATTAGATCAAGGTGTCAATTGTGATCAGTGGTGAGATAAGGCAAAGTAATTTGTTACCAATAAAATATCTAATACTGATAAAATATCTAGTTTTCTCTTTTTGCCCTTTTACTTTTGAATTAAAAATATATCTCAAAAAATAGATGTCAAGATGATAATTTTACTAAAAAAACTAACTCCCTTATTTGCATTCTAGAGCTTCACAACCCAGTTAATCACAATGGTGTGATCACTCACCCAGAGCCAGACACCCTGGAATGTGAAGTCAAGTAGGCCTTAGGAAGCATCACTATGAACAAAGCTAGTGGAGATGATGGAATCCCAGTTGAGCTATTTCAAATCCTCAAAGATGATGCTGTGAAAGTGCTGCACTCAATATGCCAGCAAATTTGGAAAACTCAGCTGTGGCCACAGGACTGGAAAAGGTCAGTTTTCATTCCAATCCCAAAGAAAGGCAATGACAAAGAATGCTCAAACACACAATTGCATTCATCTCACACACTAGTAAAGTAATGCTCAAAATTCTCCAAGCCAGGCTTTAGCAGTATGTGAACCGTAAACTTCCAGATGTTCAAGCTGGTTTTAGAAAAGGCAGAGGAACCAGAGATCAAATTGCCAACATCAGCTGGATCAACACAAAAGCAAGAGAGTTCCAGAAAAACATCTATTTCTGCTTTATTGACTATGCCAAAGCCTTTGACTGTGTGGATCACAATAAACTGTGTAAAATTCTGAAAGAGATGGGAATACCAGACCACCTGACCTGCCTCTTGGGAAACCTATATGCAGGTCAGGAAGAAACAGTTAGAACTGGGCATGGAACAACAGACTGGTTCCAAATAGGAAAAGGAGTACATCAAGGCTGTATATTGTCCCCCTGCTTATTTAACTTCCATGCAGAGTACATCATGAGAAACGCTGGGGTGAAAGAAGCACAAGGAATCAAGATTGCTGGGAGAAATATCAATAACCTCAGATATGCAGATGACACCACCCTTATGGCAGAAAGTGAAGAGGAACTAAAGAGCCTCTTGATGAAGTTGAAAGAGGAGAGAGAAAAAGTTGGCTTAAGCTCAACATTCAGAAAACGAAGATCATGGCATCTGGTCCCATCACTTCATGGGAAATAGATGGGCAAACAGTGTAAACAGGGGAAGACTTTTATCTTCCGCTCCAAAATCACTGTAGATGGTGGGGAGGGGTGCCTCCAAAATCACTGTAGATGGTGATTGCAGCCATCTGTCCCTGCTAATACCCTAGCCACACCAATTGTTTTTTTAACAGTTCCTAAGATGTTGTACATTCTCCCATGACACTGTTGATCCCTTCTATTATCAATGCACTCACATCACAAATTCCTACTTACCCCTTGAGATTCTGTTTAAATGTCACTTCCTCCATGATGCTTTCTTAGCCTCTCATGAGGTGTCTCCCTTCTGCCAGGAAGGCAGGAATCTGTGAGCCACAGGACAAGAGAAACTGAAGAATTAGTAGTACATTCTCAGTTTCCATGTATTTGCCTTCACCAAGTTGAAAGCACAACTTAGTGGTGGACCAGCTGATATGGGAAAGACTAGAAACTGAACCATCTTAGAAAGTGAAGGTGCAAGTCATTCAGTCGTGTCCAATTCTTTGTGACCTCATGGACTATACAGTCCGTGGAATTCTCCCAGCCAGAATACTAGAGTGGGTAGCCGTTCCTTTCTCCAGGGGATCTTCCCAACCCAGGGATCAAACCCAGGTCTCCCTCATTGCAGGCAGATTCGTTAAGGGCTGAGCCACTAGGGAAGCCTGAACCATCTTAGAAGGTTGACTCAAACTGTAAACCTAGCCAATTCATTGACCTGTTACTGGGCTTTCGACCCAAATTAAGAAACAGGTACACTTTGGGGGCTACCTGACAAGCCAATTTTGCTAATGAGTTATGCCCCTTCAATTGCTCATCTGCATTGCAGACTCTTCCAGAATTAAAGTAGAGTAAATCAATGCAAGGTGAATGGGAGAAAAAATTCAAAGTCAGAGAGAGGGGTGGAAGCCTCAGTCATTTATAAGTTGCATAAACAGGAAAACTCTCTGTTACATCTGTAGATAACAAGCCCTTTGTGTGCTTTATTCAATGGCTTAGAAGCTTTGGATGCTGGTTCTTTCTAGTAAAAAAAAATGTTTTCTAACTTGTATTGGTGTATGCTAAAGTGTATTCTGTCCTTTCTATTCTTCCTAAAACCATTTTCTTTTGAGGTTGAGAATTTCCTCAAGGATATCTAAGTATTCAGCAGCAGAGACATGACCCTATGTGTTATTGTTGGTTGTTATGGCAACCATCAGCATAAACAAAACCACCCCCACAACCTCTATTCTTAATCCATTCTCAAAAACAGAAAAGATACATTAGGGGCATAGCCATACCTAATGTGAGATTAGATGTACTAGGGGCTGGGAGCACTAATAAAGATCTTTACTGTCTCTTTCAGATACAGCAAATACAACTGACTCTCCTGAATAATCAGATGGATAGTCTTACCACCAGAACACACAGAGGAATGGCCCCAAAATTGTACAGATGTACATGTATCTGTTTTAAAAAATAATTCTGCATTTTTTAAAAACAATAGAAAACTGTAAAGTGAAAATAAATACAGGAACACACAAAAATAGGAGTTCCTATAGCAAGTCTGGCATCCTGGTACACAATGATCTTTTCTTACTGTCTGGCTCACATCTCACAATTTCCCTCAGTTTTTCATAATTATTTTGCCGTCTTGACCATGCAACAAAACTGTCTTAACATCAAAGAAAATATACTATTTGGTGTTCTCTTTAAAAACACAGATGAAAAAGCAGTATATAAAAATGTTTAGATATTTCCACAGGTTTCCACTCCCTTCTAGGGTCCTATAAAAATAAAGATTCTCTACCTTAATAGCAAGGGAATGTATGGAAAAGAGAGACAGCCAAAAGCACCAGAAATGAACTTTTAGGAATTATCAATTATTTGCCCCTGTTGCAGGATCATAGAGAAAGCTAAGTGACTTCTACAAGAGCAATATTTCCCGGAACTCTGTACTGGGAATTAGCCTAAAGGAAGATATCATTACTTAAGGAACCTATTTCCTGTAAGTTTAGTCAGTATAAAATATAATGTAAAGCCACACCTGTGTATTCTATCTGCTTATCTCTTGTTTTGCACAGGATAATTAGTGGGTAAAGTATGTTCCTTTTGAAATTCTGGTGACTTCATCTGATACTATATATAGATCTATAGATAACTAGCCATACGTTCTTACATGAAAACATGAAGCATTACGATGAAACCAAAGCGGTGGATGGCCACAGAAGTTAATAGTCAAGGATGTTTAAGAGCAAGCTGTGAGGAGGAGACTTTGTCTTCCTCTTCAAACTGTCTTCTCCAAATCTCTCCATTTTCCTTCTAGCATGTTCCTTTTATTAAAATACTTTTCCTCTGAAAAAAAGAAGCCTGATCTCAGTCACACACATCTTTCTGTAAAAGTTTATATCTGGTTGGGTGACAGAAATACTGTTTTTGGCATTTTAATCCAATTGTCTAATGGGGTCAAAGGGCAGTTATGCTCACTAAAGAATTTCAGGCATAAGGGAGTAGATGGGGAATTTGAGGGAGGAAAAAGGTACTTTCCAGTCACAGTCTAAAATTGCAGCAATCCTGCTCATAGAAAATTCTCGGTGCCTATGCTGAGAGGAAACCTAGCCCAGTTGGGGTTGAACACTTTGAAACTTCAACTACACTGCTTTGTGTCTTAGTAAGTTTTCTGTTAGGCATACCAGTATCATTATACTTAATTAAATTCAACTGCATAATTATTTTATGATTAATGTGTGTTTTTATTTTCCAAATGACATTTATTTGTTATTCATACAGAAAAGCAGGAAACCATTCAAATGATAAAAAGTCCCAGTTTTCCTCTGATCAAAACACACTTCTCTCTCTTCTTTCAGCTCTTAAGTACGATCCTTTAAGTTTTGTTTCCTGTTTCTACCACCTTCAAAATAGTTGTTTTTTATTCCTCTGTCTTAGCATCTCTTCCTATTGATACTAGATTATCAAACTCCCTTTAGCCCTCTTGTTTTCCTGTAAACTCTAGTATAATTTTTTGACTACATTACTATGTGGTAGTAGTATATTCTCCCTTAAAGAGCTATTTCTATTTTTTCTTATTCCTCTTATGTCCTCTTTATTATAAGCCCCGTATGAAAAAGAGCTCTGTCTCATCTCTGTATTCTAAAAAACTTGCACCATGAATTTTTAAATAGTTTCCCACTATATCTAGATTTTAATTAATTAAAGATTAATTATGAGGCTTTTTAGGGCTTTCCTTGTGGCTCAGCTGTTAAAAAAATCTGCCTATAATGTGAGAGACCTGGGTTCAATCCCTGGGTTGGGAAGATCCCCTGGAGAAGGGAAAAGCTACCCACTCCAGTATCCTGACCTGGATAATTCCATGGAGTGTATAGTCCTTGGGGTCACAAAGAGCTGGACATAACTGAGTGACTTTCATGAGGCTTTTATGACTTATATCCCAAACATACTAAGAACTCTTAAAACTCATCAATAAAAAAACAAGTAACCCAATTCAAAAAATGGGCAAAAAAAAAAA
This sequence comes from Ovis canadensis, assembly GCF_042477335.2. Taxonomy (NCBI): domain Eukaryota; kingdom Metazoa; phylum Chordata; class Mammalia; order Artiodactyla; family Bovidae; genus Ovis; species Ovis canadensis. The sequence continues at coordinate 105,461,180 of NC_091250.1, read as the reverse complement.
TCTGAACAGACATTCTAATATAGAAGATATAGAGATGACCAATAATCATAAGAAAAGATGCTCCATGTGATATATCATTGTCATTGTCATTCCTGTTGTTGTTCAGTCGCTAGGTGATGTCTGACTTTTTGTGACATCATAGACTGCAGCACATCAGGCTTCCCTGTCCTTCGCCATCTCCCAGAGTTTGCTCAAATTCATGTCCATTTGAGTCCATGATGCCATCCATTGCAAATTAAAACAACAATGAATACCACTATACACCTCTTAGAATGGCTAAAACTGAAAACACTGGCAAAGATAAGGAACAGGAGGAACTCTCATTCATTGCTGGTGGGAATGCAAAATGATACAGCACTTTGGATTACAGTTTGCTAGTTCCTTACAAGGCTAAACATAGACTTACCATATTATCCAGCCATCACACTCTGAGGTATTCACCCAACTGATTGAAAAACCTATGTCTTAAAAAAAAAAAAACTTGAATGTTTATAGCAGTTTTATCTATACTTGCCAGAAATGGAAACAAACAAGAAAGCTTTGATAGGCAAGCGCATAAATAAGCTGATGAATCCATTTGATAGAATACTATTCAGTGATAGAAAGAATGAGCCACACAAGGACATGGATGCATTTGACATCCATGTTGCCAAGTGAAAGAAATCACTCTGAAATAATACTGTATTATTTCTATTTTCGTGACATTCTGGAAGAGGAAAAATAAACAGTAAAAAGAGCGGTGTTTGCCAGGGGCTTTCTGTGGGGAAGGTGAGTGGTTTCAGTAGGTGAAATACAGGGGATGTTTTAGGGTGGCGAAACATGCTACGTGGTGCTGTAGCATGCTGACACATGTCACAACACGGGTGAAACTTGAAGACACTATGCTAAGTGAAATAAGGCAGTCACAAAAGGGCAAAAATGATATGATTCCACTTAGACAAGGTATCTAGATTAATCGAGTTCATAGAGACAGAAAGGAAGCATCTCCAGGGACTAGATGAAATGGTGAGTTGCTGTTTCATTGGTACAAATCTTCAGTTTGGGCCGATAAAAACATTGTGGAGATGGATAGAGGTGATAGTTTCACAATAGTGTGAATGTACTAATGCAACTGAACTTTACACTTAAAAATGGTTACACTGGTAAATTTTATGTCATGTACACTGTGCACACACACAGAATTTTTCTAAATTTTTGTTCTGAAAAAATTAGTGAAAACTCTTTGCAGGTAAAATAAGACCTTATTATAAGTATTTAAGAACTAATACTTCAAATATCATGTAGTTCTTGCCTTAAGTAGGATAGCAGGTAAAGCACCTAGCATACTGCCTGGTATAAGGTGGAGTTTAATAAATGATTAAGCTGCATGATTATGGCTATCTAGCGTATGGAGTTTTGAAGTATGTTGTTGCTGTAAGTGTGATCATATGGAGTTTCGTGGCTGTATGGGGCTGTATAAAGCTCTAATCTCTTTTGGTGCCCGTTGGGTCCACCCATTTCTCAAACAGAGAACTGTAAATGAGTGGGAAATAATTTTGTGGACTACTGACTGGGACTCTGTCTCTTCGGTTTGACAATGCAAGGTCAAAGTGCCTCAGGAAGAATCCTAGAGATTAGGCCACAGGTTATACCCAGCCTTCACCTAGAGACAGATCTACTGTAGGGAGTAAGAAGTTCAAGCAAGGGTGTCTGTGGAGTTAAGTAAAACTTTATGAACTAATGTGTTTCTGGAACATTATTTCCTATGTGTACTTTTTCTTTGTTCTATTTGATAACTTTTAAAAATGTGTCAGTAGATCTCAATTATATTAAGGAAAACACAAAAATAGGGGTTTTCCATGTAGAGATCTAACATAAAAGGAAGTTCCATGAACTGAGGAAGCCAGCTTGACAGCACTGGTGGGAGTCAGTGTGAGAAGGACGCAGTAAGGAAAACTCAGGAAGACAGGGTCAGGCACTTGGAATCAGATAAACCCCTCTTTACTCTTTGATTCCTAACATCTGGCCAAAGAGGTTCTGTGCTTTGTTTTAAGAGAGGCAATAGGGCTTCCTACGTGTCTCAATGGTAAAAGAATCTGCCTACCAAAGCAGGAGATGTGGGTTTCATCCCTGGGTTGGGAAGATCCCATACAGTAGAAAATGACACCTCAGCCAGTATTCCTGCTTGAAAAATTTAATGGGCAGAGGAGCCTGGCCAGCTATAGTCCATGGAGTTGCAAAGAGTCAAGCATAGTTATGCATGCTCACAATGTTTCCTTTTGTTGTTCAGTCACTCAGTCATGTCCAGCTCTTTGCAACCCCATGGACTATAGCACACCAGGATTCCCTGTCCTTCACCATCTCCCAGAGTTTGTTCAAACTCATGTCCATTGAGTTGGTGATGCCATCCAACCATCTCATCCTCTGTCATCCCCTTCTCCTCCTGCCTTCAATCCTCTCCTGCATCAAAGTCTTTTCCAACGAGTCCGCTCTTCCCGTTAAGTGGCCAAAGTATTGGAGCTTCAGCTTCTTCATCAGTCCTTCCAATGAATATTCAGGGATGATTTCCTTTAGGAGTGACTGGTTTGATCTCCTTGCAGTCCAAGGGACTCTCAAGAGTCTTCTTCAGCACCACAGTTCGAAAGCATCAATTCTTTGGTTCTCAGCTTTTTTTATTGTCCAATTCTCACATCTGTATATGACTACTGGAAAAACCATAGTTATGACTATACATATAGGTTTACATACCTTCCTGGACAAAGTAGTGTTGCTGCTTTTTAATATACTGCCTAGGTTTGTCATTGCTTTTCTTTCAATGTTTCCTTACATAATACTTTATCTTTGAAAGAGGAAAGTTTTCGAAATGCTCTGGCCTGATGTTTAAACTTTTTTTTAATGCATTTATTTGTTTGGCTGCATCGGGTCTTAATTGTGGCACACAGGATCTTTGTTGCATCACATGGGTCTTTCTTTGTGATGTGTGGACTCAACTGTGCCTGCTTCAGTAGTTGTGGTGTCCAGGCTTGCTTGTCTCGGAGCATGTGAGATCTTGATCTCGGACCAAGATCTTGATCTCTTGATCTCGGACCAAGGATCAAACCTGCATGCCCTGCATTGCAAGGTGGGTTCTTAACCACTGGACCACCAGGGAAGTCCCCTGATGTTTACATTTTTGGATTCATATATTTCAAAGAGAAGTAGAAACTCAAATGAAAAAACACTATGCTGTGCCTCTTACAGGCTTTGCCAAGTCAAATTTGCTTGTAGTACGATTTCATTCCACACCATACACACACAACAAAAGCTTCTTGAAAATGATTATCTAAGGGAGTATGACAACTCAGTATCTTGATTTCATAGAAGGAAGTCAAACTGAAAATTCAAGAATAAAAGAGAAATCTCAGTAAGAAATCTCTCAGTTTCTTCTCTTTTTGCGAAATTCTCTGGAATGGCTTCTGATATTCCAACTCCTCTGCTTTGATTTAGAAGTTTGCAATCCTAGAGTGAGAGAGGGACCAGCTTATTCAAAGCATTTGAAAGGCCATACTACTTCTAGAACACCAATTTCATTTATTTGTTCTGAATGTTTGATCATCTGAATCTATTTTGAACTGATTATCTTAAGCTATTAGACAAACATACACAAAACAGAAGAGATAAACTGAAATGAGCATTTTTAAAGTGAGCAATCTATTCTGGAAATTCTGAAGTGAATATTTTTGGCTAGAAGCTCTCTTATAGGAATTGCAAAGAGTAGATTTATTCTCGAAAAATGGTAGATTGTTTGGTAGGCTTCTTGTTTTCCTTTTACACGCGTGTAAAAAGTCAATTTGTTGAAGTGTGAATGTTTTCCAAAAGTTATAGAAAGAATTCAAAAGACTTGTGGCTTTTTAAAAAATCAATGTAGAAGTGATTTCACCAAAAAGGCAGCCTAGGACACCCCAGCCTCCCTCCCACAAAATTAAAAATTCAGCAGCTAGTCACAAATTAAAACAGCTCTGGGGGAGCCCTGGAGTCCGTTTAAGAAACTTCAACAAACACAGTGGAACAAACAAGGAGAAGGAAGACAGTTTTGCTTTGTCTGCTTTTCCCCATCTCTCAAGCTGGCTCAGGGCCAAGAGGGACCTCCCCAGTTAAAAAATTTCCCCTCACCAGGAAAGCACAGTGAGCAACCAGCTTCTCCAGCTTTTGGGGCTTGGCACAAAGGTCCCACTTCCGTCTTACTCCACCCAGACCGTTAATGCTGAGACATATAGAGACGGCTAGGAATAGGAAGAAAAGCAGAGGCTGCCAGTAGCAGCCCACAGAGGGAACAATCATAGTTCACAGTGACCTGCTTTGCAGAAAAACCCAGCATCATTTACCGCTGGGAAAAAACCAATGGCCAGGAGAACTGTAGACCTCCTGTAGAACTTACCAGCATTTGCAGCACAAGTATTTGTGTTCACTGGTGCCAGTCACCTAAGGCCCTTCCTGCTCTCTCCCTACTGCCCCTACTGGAGCCCAGAAACCACACTGGCAGCCAACCCAGTCCTCTGAATCTGTGAGAATGGAAGACACCAGCTTAGAACCCCATAACAGACCTTCTTCATGGTGCATGTACATCTATGCTCTTGTACACCACTGGCCTGACACCTACCGTCAGATTCCACTGCCATGTGCCTGCCTGGGGAGAGACTGTAGTGCCATGAGAGACCATGTCAACAGCTAGGGTCCCCGAGCTGTTTGGGGGCCTGGATCAAGCCCTATCTTCTGTCTCTGGGCAGCATCACTGTGCTCATCATCAGCCAGCAACTTCACCTGTGCACGTGCATGCCCTTAGCTTGACCTTCATCATTGGTTTTCATGCCATAAACCCATGGTGAAACCCAGTAGCCATGGTACTGCTTACTGACAGCCAGGGTCCCTACATCTGTCAGTCTACCTGCAGTTGGCCTGGGCCATTTCTGCACGCTCCGGTTCCCACCACTGCATATGTGTTTGCAACCACTCCCTATCACCACAGAGGCATCTATAGCACACCACTGGCTCCAGCCACTACTGCTGCCTACTCTGGTCCCTGTATGTGATTGAAGTTCAATTGTTATCAGCATAAAATAGACTACTATTTACAAGATGCTTTATGTAATACTTTTATAAAATAAGAATTTACTCTATATAAAAGAAGATTTTTAAATGGATTAAAAAAAGAGATAAACCACTACAATATTGTAAACTAATTATCCTTCAATTAAAGTAAATTAATTAATTTTTAGAAAAAGATAGAAGGGAATCAATGCACATACCACTATGGAAATTACCAATCCAGAAAGGAACACAGCAAGAGAGAAATAAAGGAACAAGGAACCTATAAAACAATCAGAAAGCAATTAATATAATGAGATTAGTAAGTTTTGAGCTGTCAATAATTACTTTAAATGTAAACAAATTAAAATTCTTAAATCAAAAGACATAAGTGTGGCTAGATGGATCAAAACAAAGACAGTTGCACGCTGCCTACAGGAAATTCACTTCAGTTTTAAGGACACACACAGACTTACAGTAAGGGGATAGAAAAAAATATTTCATTCAAGTGGAGCCCTAAAGAGAGCAGGAATAGCCATACTTATATCAGACAAAATAAACTTTAAGCCTAAAATAGCAATAAGAGACAAAGGAGCTCATTGTATTGATATGATGACAAAGCACTCAGTTCATCAAGAAAGTATAACAATTGTAAATATATACCCCAGCATCGGAACACCTAAATATATTAAGCAAATTCTAAGAAATCTGAAGGGGGAAATAGACAAAAATATAGTAATATTGTGAACTTTAATACCACACTTTTAACAATCGATAAGTCATCCAGACAGAAAATCAACAGAGAAACATTGGATTTGGACTATACTTTAGGCCAATTGAGCCAAACAGATATAAATATAGAACATTTTATCGAATAGAACATACATTCTTTTCAAAGTCATGCAGAACATCCACCAAGAGAGATCATATTGATGAGTCACAAGTCTTAGAAATTGTAAGAAGGTTGAAATCATACCAAGCAAGTTTTCCAACCACAATGGTACAAAACTAGAAATCAGTAACAGGAAGAAATCTGGGAAATATACAACTACGTCCTCATAGTTGTATAAAAGTGCGTTAAACAACACACTTTTGAGTAAACAATGGTTCAAAGTAGAAATAAAAGGAAAAATCTAAATATATCTTGAATCAAATGAAAATGAAATACCACATGTCAAAACAAAGGGGAAAAATCCTTGGACGTTTGTCTTGACAATGATTATTTTTAATATGGTACCAAAAGCACACGAAAAAAAGCAAAAACAAATCAATGGGACTACATCACAAAAAAACAAAGTAGTCTACAAAATGAGAGAAAATATTTGCAAATCATGTATCTGATAAGAGGCTAATATCCAAAATATAGAAAGAACTCAACAATAGCAACAAAATAATCATTTTTTAAAAACTGGCAAAGGACCTGAATAGACATTTTTTCCAAAGAAGACATACTAAAGGCCAACAGGTACATGAAAAGGTTCTCAACACCATTCACCATCAGGGGAATGCAAATCAAAATGAGAATGAAATATCACCTTATACCGATTAATGTGGTTATCATAAAAAAACACAAGAGATAACAAGTATTGGCAAGAATCTGGAGAAAAGGAAGCCCTTCAAAAAATTAAAAATAAAGCTACTATATTATCCAACAATCCTATTTCTGAGTATATATCCAAAGGAAATAAAAATAGGATCTTTAAGAGGTACCTGCACTTCTATGTTAATTTCAGGATTATTCACAATAGCCAAAATATGGAAACAACCTAAAGTTGTTTCATTCATTCAGGATGAATGAATAAAGAAGATGTGGAACATATATAATAGAATATTATTTAGCCATGACAATTGCCATTTACAACAACATGGATAAAACTTGAGAGCATTATGGTAAGTGAAATAAATCAGGTAGAGAAATACAAACACTGTGTAATATCATTTCTATGTGAAACCTTAAAAAGCCAAAGAAACAGAATAGAGTGGTAATTACCAAGACCTGGGATGGGGAAAATGGGAAGATGTTGATTAAAGGTACAAATTTCTAGTTATAAGGCAAATAATTTCCGGGGATCTGGTATACAGTATGGTGACTATAGTTAATAATACTGTATTATACACTTGAGGGGGCTTTGCAGGTGGCTCAGTGGTAATGAATTTCCCTGCCAGTGCAGGAGAAACAGGTCCCACCCCTGGGTAGGGAAGATCCTCAGCAGAAGGAAATGGCAATCGAGAAGGAAATAGTATTCTTGGCTGGGAAATCCTAAACAAAGGAACCTGGCTGGCTACATTCCATGGGGTCACAAAAGAGTCAGAAATGACTTAGAGACTAAACAATAAGAACACTATACACTTGAAAATTGCTGAAAGTGTAGATCTTCAATATTCTCATCACAAGAAATGGTCATTATGCTGAAGGATGGCTGTGTTAGCTAAAGCTATGGTGGTGATCATTTTGTAATATATAAGTATATCAAGTCAACACATTTTACACCTTAAATGTTTTATGTCAATTATATCTCAATAAAGCTGGAAAAAAAATGAAAGTCAATGTACTAGAGTTCAATGAGTTATGGTCAGAAGATCAAATGATTTGGGTTCAAGTCTCTGCTCTGCCACTAATGTGTAATCTTGGGTAAATTATATTACTAAGACCTCTGATCTTAGCTCTTAGCTTTTATGCCTGGAATAAAAAGAAAAAGTTAACTCAAGATCACCATGATATAGAACTGAGACAGAATTTAAACTCAGAAAGTCTAATTCCTAGGAATGAGTTCTTAACCTTTAGACCAACTGATTTTCTGCAGATGCTAACGTAACTCCATAAATAACCTTTTTTTCAATAAATGGTGCTGCAACAACTGAATGTCCACATGGAATAAAATGAATATTGTTTTTTGCTTCACACCAAACACAAAAATTAACATAAAATGTCATATACCTAAACATAAAAGCTAAAATTATCCAATTTCTAGAAGAAAACATAAAATAAATTTTTCAGGCTTTGGATTAGGCAAAGGTGTTTTAGGCAAGATTATAAAAGTACTAATATGAACTTTTGAAAAAATTGTTCAGTTTGACCCTATTGAAATTCAAATCTGCTGCTTTTCAAACACTTCTAAGAAAATGAAAATTTAAGACATAAACAGGGAGAAAGCATTTGTGTTGCATATATCTGGTAAGATTCATGAATGAAATCTTTAAAAACTCATACAGCTCAACAATAAGATCATTTAATAACAAAAAGGGACAATTTTTGAACAAGTACATCATAGAAGAAAGTATATAATTGGTCAATAAGCACGTGAAAAACACACTCAGGATCATTAGTGGCTAGATGGGCTGATAGCTTTATCAAAACTCATCCAAAACTACACTTTATAAGGGTGCTTTTTACTGTGTGTAAGATAATTTGGATTCATCTGCTTTTTCATATCCTTATTCAAATGGAACATTAGTATGACAACTTCCAGGATTTGTAAAAAATGGGAAATAGTGTCATCTTCACTTCAAAATGACAGGTCTTAAGTATGGAGAAGAAGCCAACACCCTTTTGGAGCCATGAGTATACCTCCGACTCCATCTGTTGCTCGGATTGGAATTTCAACAGATTTACAGACAGACTCCTACAGGAGAAGCTGTAGCACCCTCAGCTGATTCATTTACTAGGTCATCCATAAATTGTGGGGCAATTTCTACCACTTTGCTTCATCATCTGAGGCTCAGATGACTCCAAGTCTATCTGAAATTTTCATTTATGGGAGGGAGGCTCAACAAATGGTATGAAAATTTCAAAAGTGGCTAATACAGACCCCTCTCTTCTAAAAACCATAATTTGAGTGAAATAATTTTTAAAAGTTCTTAAACTTGTCATGTTTTAAAGATAAATAACATGGTTTATAAGCAAGAAGCTAAAAAAGAAAATAAAGACAAATTTTAAAATACTGACTGTACATCTTTTTTGAGTTTTTATAGCAACTTTGTTCTTTTTTTATATAAATTTGTTTTTAATTGGAGGATAATTGCTTTACAACATTACATCAGTTTTTGCCATACATCAACATGAATCAACTATAGGTATACATATGTCCCCTCCCTCTTGAACCTCCCTCCCACCCCATCCCACCCCTCTAGGTTATCACAAAGCACAGATTAAATAAAGATGCATTATTAAATAAAATTTTATAAATTTAAAATATAGAAAAAATAAAACATCATCATTTATGATGTTTTACCACTTGAAGTTAAATACTATTCAGAAGCAAAAGTTTTATTTGTTTTGACTCAACATGTATCGTTCTTGGTGTTTAGTCACTAGGTCTGTCTGACTCTTTTGTGAACCCATGGACTGTAGCCTGCCAGACTCCTCCATGGGATTTCCCAGACAAGAGTACTGCAGTGGGTTACCATTTCCTTCTCCAAGGCATCTTCCTGACACAGGGATTGAGTCTGCATCTCTTGCTTGGCAGGTGGATTTTTACCCCTGAGCTACCTGTGAAGCTGATATTCAAAAAGCAAAAGTAGTACGTTTTTAATGTTTCTCTAGTGATTTGAAAGCACCCCACTCCAGTACTCTTGCCTGGAGAATCCCAGGGATGAAGGAGCCTGTTGGGCTGCCTTCGATGGGGTCGCACAGAGTTGGACACAACTGAAGTGACTTAGCAGTAATTTAAAACAAATTGCTAAGCACACTCATATTTCTAATTTTTTATTTTTCAATGATTTACTAGAGTAGTTAACAAAATCAACTACATTCAATTTCTAAAGGCTTTGTGAAAAAAATATATGAAAATGAAAAATAATTTTCAGGAGCATTTCTTCAATCACAAGTACTTCAAATAATACAAATTAGATATTATTTTTATGTCTGCAAAATCATACTTTTCATGTTTGTTTAACGTAACTATCATGATAAATATGGAGGAAAATTTATTCAATCTCATTAAAAGTACAAGACATTGTACAGATCATAAGATTTTACAGGTGGAAAAAAAAGCCTTGGTTTTCCATCCCAAGTGCACACTTGGACACACTTATGCCTTTAAGAAAATTTCCATTTATAAAATATAAATTTATTGTATAAGCCAAAAAACTTACATTAGCATGCACTGTACCATCAGAAATAGCAACCTGGCTGACTTCCTTTGTCTTATAAACAATGAGATAGCCACTCAGAGTAAAAGTGTGAAAGCAATTTTGAAAAACTTGGGAACAAGTAAAAGCAGTATGTGAAAATAATTATTAATCGCAGGAGAGCATCACACACACTCTCAGAATGTTTCCACTCTGGTCCAAGCGATGGCTGGGACAGGGCTAGTTTCAAGGCCAACATTGGGGATGACATGAAGGATCACAGACTTGGTGACCTGTATGGCATTTCACCAGAAGCTGTGTTAGCATAAAAATGCTTTGGCTTTTCTCTTCAGCTGTGCCAGAGAAAATAATTTCCTCTGAGAATCTCTAGCTTAGAATCTAGGTTAATGGAAGGTTTTTTTCTAAACCAGCCAAATTTTCTTTTTCAGAATGAAACCACAGAAGTAAATATGGTTTGAGGTTAACTAAATCCCATAACGAGGAAGAAGGAAGTTTGGCAAATAAAAGCTCAAAGGGATTTTTGATGAAAGAATTATTTAAATTCCCTTCTTTTTCCCCACTAAGAAAAAGAAATTCCACAGGCATATTAAGCCTTCACACATTCAATTATAAAATCTTTAAAAATGAAAGTAAAAAAATAAACATGTAACCATTAACTATCTAATCACTTCTGAAATTAAGCAATATTAACATATTATATTAGCTTTAGACCTTTTTTTTTTTTTAAACTTTATTTTACTTTACAATACTGCATCGGTTTTGCCATACATCAACATGAACCCACCACGGATGTACATGAGTTCCCAATCCTGAACCCCCCCTCCCACCTCCCTCCCCATACCATCTCTCTGGGTATTCCCAGTGCGCCAGCCCCTAGCTTTAGACCTTTTTTAATGTAAAAAATGATATAGGTACTAAAATCCTACTGGGTAATCCTTTTTTCCCTTTCACTGCCAAACTCCTATAATAGTGTCATTCTCATTAATGCTCTGAACTAATGAAATAAAATCCCTATGTTAAGGCAAGACAAGAAAAACTTAACATTAATTTTTTTCTCTGCCCATTTCAGTCTCCTCCCTCCTCTCTAGTGTGCGTTATTCGTCTGGCTTATGCGTTAACCACACCTCCCCAGTAGCAAAAATACCTGCTCAGCCACAAACTTCCACTTTTCTTCTTCTGGCACCGGCCATGTAACTCCTTTAGAAGATAACATTTCTTTCTCAGTTTTACAAAGGGTCGCAATGACCCACCACTCGCCTTCTATGCTCAAACCTCTTTGGTGAACTTTGGTGAACAATGCCAATATATCATTTCCTTTAAAGATAGTGGTTGGTGCGAAACAGACTGGTCAGACGGGAAGTTCTTAGTGTCAATACTTATGACCTTATTAATACTACTAGCTTTACTGTTAGTATTCTGCCTATTTTATAAGATTATTGCTTCTTGCATTATCAAAATTTGTGACTAAGCCTCATATAAAATGAATGTTAATTTGTTGTTATTTAGATGCTAAGTCATGTCTGACTCTTGTGACCCCATGGACTGTAGCCCACCAGGCTCCTCCTTCTTGTCCATGGGATTTCCCAGGCAAGAATATTGGAGTGGGTTGCCATTTCATTCTCCATAATGTTGATTAGGTGACTTGAAATGATTGATCAAATATATAGTCCTGTAAGGGTCTTTTCTGGTAGCTCATCTGGCAAAGAATCTGCCTGCAATGCAGGAGACCCCAGTTAGATTCCTGGGTTGGGAAGTTTTCCTGGAGAAGGAAGGGATAGGCTGCTGCTGCTGCTGCTGCTGCTGCTGCTGCTGCTGCTGCTGCTGCTGCTGCTGCTGGTAAGTCACTTCAGTTGTGTCCGACTCTGTGCGACCCCAGAGATGGCAGCCCACCAGGCTCCCCCGTCCCTGGGATTCTCCAGGCAAGAACACTGGAGTGGGTTGCCATTTTCTCCTCCAATGCATGAAAGTGAAAATGGAAAGTGAAGTCGCTCAGTCATGTCCGACTCCTAGCGACCCCATGGCTGCAGCCCACCAGGCTCCTCCGTCCATGGGATTTTCCAGGCAAGAGTACTGGAGTGGGGTGCCATTGCCTTCTCCGAAGGGATAGGCTACTCACTCGGTGTTCTTGGGCTACCCTGGTGGTTCAGATGGTAAAGAATCCACCTGCAATGCAGGAGACTGGGATTGGGAAGATCTCCTGGAGGAGGGCATGGCAACCCACTCTAGTATTCTTGCTTGGAGAATCCCCATGGACAGAGGAACCTGGTTGGCTACAGTTCATGGGGTCACAAAGAGTCGGACATGACTAAGCAACTAAACACAGCACAACACAGCACTGAGATAGATGATAGTAATAGTGAAAATCTAGATATGGGAAGAAGCAACAAGAGGGGGCCTTTTCCTGGACCATAATAGACTAGGAAGACAGGCAGTCCAGAGAATTTTGGCTATAGTTAACAGGGCTTAGAGCAATAATAGCACACTGGGTCACTATTAATGAAATCTTTGCCTGACCTGGGGATAAGCATTCCAGCACTGTGAGACAAATTTGGCACAAAATGCTTCCCAAACCTTGGTTGAAATTAAAACCAGAAAAGAGTGTTGTAAAATAAATAATATTGCCCACCCTCCAATTCTCTAAGAAGCAAGTCACTAACCACTGTGGTCACTGACCTACAGTAATCCTGAAAGCAATTCATGGTGAAGATCAATATGAGGCACTTTGTGTTTTAGGAAAACTGGCAGAACAGGACCTCAGGCAGATATTTTCAGAAACAAGTATCCTGCATCTTTCCAGACTAAAACTAAAACACTATAACTATTAGCTAAGATGTTCCTTGCAAATGGTAGTAACTTTCTACCAAGATATGAGCTTGATTGCATATACACCTTCATCAAAATCACATAAATAATAGCCACCCCTCTTATGTTTTCAGAACAGTCATCAGAGTTTTCTGAAAGATTGTCTCTGGATTAAAATCCTAAGGTTGGCTTCTATAAAATTTTCCATTTCTATTTTAGATTGGCTATTGATTAAATTTTCTTCAACAGAACCTTTCCTGTAATGCATATTTCTAAATAATAGATGCAATACCATTATTTGGAGTCTTAACATTTACATGAAAGGCATTGTACTGAACATATCAGTTTTTTAATTCAAAAGTCTGTTTTAATCCAAATTAATCCAAGTATTTAATAGAGGGAGTAGTTACTCTGTATAATGGCACTGTTTATTATTGAGGGACAGTAGTTGTCTCCACCTTTTACTAATAGGAGCAGTGTTTTAGGAGCATTCTCATACATCATTTCTTATGTACATGGCTGAGAATTTTCTTAAGGCAGAAAGAAATGGTAATACATATCTTCAGTTTCAACCCAGTATTGCCAAAGTGATTTCCAAGATGATTCTGTACATTTACACTCCCTTCAGTGAGGGGTTTAGTTGTGTCTGACTCTTTGCAACCCCATGAACTATAGCCTGCCAGGCTCCTCTGTCCTTGGAATTCTCCAGGCAAGAATACTGGAATGGGTAGCCATTCTCTTCTCCAGAGGACCTTCCCAATCCAGGGATCAAACCCAGGTCTCCCACATTGCAGGCGGATTCTTTTACCATCTGAGCCACCAGGAAAGTCCACACTCTGTTCAGCCATTTCCAAGTTCTCATTTCCCCACATCCTCACTAAAAGTCAGTGTTCCCAGTTTTACCAATTTGGGACCCACCTGATGGATATGAAATACTATTTCATTGTAGTTTAAATTTGCTTTCCTTTGATAACTAATGAAACTAAATATCTGCTAAGTTTCTGTGAATTACCTATTCACGTTCTCTTTTATTTTTCTATTGAATTGCTTGTCTTTGTCTTATTGATATATAGCATTTTTCTATATTCCAGATAGCAATTGCAGAAGAATGAAACTTTTATTGAGACCATTTGCAAGCACTAGTTTCATTTTAACTTCAAGTGAATCTTAGTAGAAAAATTTTACAATTTGTTTCACTTCTAATCCTCAAGACTTACTCCTCAATATTATACACATGTTTATTTACCTATTCTAAAACACCTTGAAATATAGATGGCAGAAATGCTAAGTTAGACCCTTTCCTAGGAGAGGCAGATCTTTGACAGGTGACTTTGACTCTAAGATTCTGCAAAGACCTTACCAAATTTCCTTTGCCCAACACTACAGTCCAAAATGCCTCCATCAAACATACCTGCAATTCCCCAAGTCACCCTGGATCAGACCTGCACATGGTGTGATGACCCTCCCCGTCTCCTTCAGCTCACTCCGTTTTCTCTCAAATGCATTTAGCCTAACAAATTTCTTGCATATCTAACCCTGACTACATCTGCTTCTCAGAGGATCTGAACTAATATACACATTTATGAGCACATCTTCAGCTGTAGCCCACATTGCTATCTCTGAATTAAGACACTGTCACGTAGTTCATCATCCCTTCCACATACAGTAACCCTCAATTCTATTGCCTAGGTCCACATTCCACAGTGAACTGTCTTCCCTTTTAATCCTCTTATTCTGTACTTCCTCACAGAACGTTTACTCATTATTGTTTAAAGATTTTTTTATTGAGGTGTAACATATGTACCAAAAAGTGCACATATTTATTACCAAGTTTAAACTGAACTAGCTCCCAGATTAAGCCACGGAACATTACCAGTACAGAGTCTTCTTTCATGCTCCCTTCTAATTACATCCTGTGTCTCAAGGGGTATCGTAATTCTGACTTCTAAAAACGCACATTGCTTTTTGCCTATTTTTATTCTCCATATAAGTGCAATTGTTTAGTATATAGGTTACTGTGTCTGGTTTTTTTTAACTCAACAAAAAATATGGCTGTAAGATTCATCTGTATTTTTGTGTATAATTGTAGATAGTTTATTTTCAATGCACTAACACTGTAGAATATGTGAAAATATCATAACTGACATGTATTTTATGGCTATAGACTTATCAATAATTTCCAATTTAGCACCGTTACAAATAGTATTGCTGTGAACATTCTACCACATCTTTTTTTTAGGAACACATGTGCAAAGTTCTATTGAGGTTACCTAAGACAACATTTATTGGGTTATGAATCATGTGTATGTCAGCTTTAGGAGATGCCGTCAAACAGATTTTCAAACTGTGCCATTTATACTTCCATCAACGGGGTTTGAGCATTCTAGCTGCTCCAAATCTTTACCAAGACTTGGGCTTCTCCGTCTCTTTATTTTTGCCACTCTGATGGCTGTGTTCATTGCTTGTCTGTACTTAGATGGATCTCCTATTGCTCTGTTTCTGAACAGTTATACCACAGAGAGTGATTGTTATTGATTTTTATTCTGCTCTTCTACTAAGTTCCGCTTGGCCTGTGGATGAGAAATGTTGCTAATTTTGTGTCTTTCTGGTGAACAGAATGAATAGAATAATAGTTATCTTCCATTCCTCCTCCAGTTCTTTGCAGACATTGATGAATAAGATGACTATTTCCTAAAGCAGTGCTTTAAGTGACAGATCAGTGATACAAATTTTAACAACTTACAATAACCTGAATGCGTTCTTGGAAATGATCTGCTAAGGGAATTCCTTGCACTTATCATCATAGCTACCACACCCAAGGTGGCAGAAGTGCTATATTCTCCTACTCTTTTGCCCTGAGGTTTGCCAAGATCAGAGTCTCTTCCAGGTGGTTTCCAGTTCTATTGGCTTTGCGAAGACAGGTGGCTTCTCTCTCCTCTTCTTTCTACCTTTTTTTTTTTTTTGCTATCCTGGAGTGTAGAAAATGGCAACACACTGCAGTATTCTTACCTGGAGAATCCTGTGGACAGAGAAGCCTGGTTGGCTACAGTCCAGGGGGTTGCAAAGGGTCGGACACCACTGAGCAACTAACACACACACTAAATGCACCCAGCTTTGTTTTCAAATAGACCCAAATTCATTTTATTTTTTCAAAAACATCAAGTAGCAATAGAACCTTTATTTAGAATGTATTATTATCCCCAGCATTTGAATTTTATCTCCAGAAATGAAAGACTTTCAGAAGTCTCTTAAGTGAACTAGTTCTGCTTTTTCTTATCATCCAACTGATCTCTAATTCTATATGCCTTTATTTCAGACCAACAAAGGCAAATTCTGCCTTTTGACTAGAGTTAGCAAAAAAGAATACCAAGAAAAAAAAAAAAAGAGGAAGTGTAGGTGTTCCGCTTGGTTGCATAACTTGTTTTCATGATCCCAAAGCCATAACATATACTAATAATCAAATCATTGCAGACTAAGTCCTGCTCTTGTCTCAATACTTTGTTACCCACAATCACCTTTACTACTGCTGTAAACATAGGTTATTGCTTAGAGAGGATTTACGCAAACACACAGGAAGAATTATCTTAGGCTGCCACAAGTCACACTTCCCAAGCAAGAGACAAATTATTTGCAATTTTTAGAGTTTCGTTTCTTTGGATTGTTTTTCCAAGAACAAGTGACTAGACGATTATTAACAACCCTCTCAACTCTGTATCTCCATGACTCAATGCTTGGCAAAATCTCTAAAGGACGTAAATATATGTTTTGTTTATTTTATGTGCTTTGTAGCCCTCACACAGAGAAGACAATGGCAAGCCACTCCAGTACTCTTGCCTAGAAAATCCCACGGACAGAGGAGCCTGGTAGGCTGCAGTCCATGGGGTCGCTAGGAGTCGGACATGACTGAGCGACTTTACTTTCACTTTCATGCATTGGAGAAGGAAATGGCAACCCACTCCAGTGTTCTTGCCTGGAGACTCCCAGGGACGGGGGAGCCTGGTGGGCTGCCATCTATGGGGTCGCACAGAGTCGGACACGACTGAAGTGACTTAGCAGCAGCAGCAGCAGCAGCCCTCACAACATTTGGCACATGTCATGGGCTCTTAATATATTTCATTCTAGTTTCTATTGTAAGAAAATAGTTATTACTACTTAAGAACTGAATTAGAGACTGAAAATTCTCTTTAAAAATAACACCTAAAGACGTTATAAAAGAAGTCCACACTTTCAAAAGTGATTTAGTAAAACAGAATATCAATAGATAATAACCACCACAGTCACTGCCACAACAATAGCAGTAAAATATGATCTTGACCTGTTTACCATATAATTTCATTTCTAATAGTTACACCAATTCCTAATGACATTCCATCATAATTAATTCCAGTACTTTCCCATAGATACTAGTTATAGACTGTTGAGTATGATTATGTTGCAGTTAAATGAAATATTAATTTTCTCATTTGACATAAATACACTGTCCTCAGACAGTGAGGATGAGGGAGAGAGAAAGAAAGAAAGGAAAATATAGTGAAAACAAAATATTTTGCTTACCAGGATTCCCTGTAAAAATAAAATTGTAATTTTTGACATAAACACAAATAGAAGATGAGCAAACAGAAGCATAGCTGAGTTTTCCAAATGGTACTAAATGTGAGTGAAATTATTACATGTGAGAAAGCATAAAAGCTTGAAAAGAGAGAGGGAAAGAGAGTGGAAGAAATGAAGCAGTGAGATGTAGATGACTACATAATCTTCATTGGGCCCCTTCCCCCCCTGCCAAGTATTACTATGTATGATAGGTTTCTAAGTATAGAGATGGTATGGAGCTTGAGGGTGTATGTTTGGGGATGTAATCTGGTGAGGACTTGGAGTTTTCTCCCCAGTGAACACAGCAGAATGAATAAGTTCTGGAATCTCACAAAATTGGTACAGTAGATTCTGGACTCTAACAAAGTCTTGAACATTGTATTTAGGTTAAGTTTAACCAGATGCCCAAGGACAGGAGGGTTCTAGCTGACATCTGGTTATAAAGGTAATGGCTACAGTCAATTCAGTCAGTTCCGTTGCTCAGTTATGTCCAACTCTTTGCAACCCTGTGGACTGCAGCACGCCAGGCCTCCCTGGCCATCACCAACTCTCAGAGTTTACTCAAACTCATGTCCATTGAGTTAGTGATGCCATCCAACCATCTCAGCCTCTGTTGTCCCCTTCTCCTCCTGCCTCAGACTTTCCCAGCATCAGGGTCTTTTCAAATGAGTCAGTTATTCATATCAGGTGGCCAAAGTATTAGAGTTTCAGCTTCAACATCAATCCTTCCAATGAATATTCAGGACTGATTTCCTTTAGGATGGACTGGTTGGACCTCCTTGCAGTCCAAGGGACTCTCAATAGTCTTCTCCAACACCACAGTTCAAAAGCATCAATTCTTTGGCACTCAGCTTTCTTTATAGTCCAACTCTCACATCCATACATGACTACTGGAGAAACCATAGCCTTGACTAGACAGATCTTTGTTGGCAAAGTAAAGTCCCTGCTTTTGAATATGCTGTCTAGGTTGGTCATAACTTTCCTTCCAAGGAGCAAGCGTCTTTTAATTTCATGGCTACAGTCACCATCTGCAGTTATTTTGGAGCCCCCCAAATATAAAGTCAGCTACTGTTTCCACTGTTTCCCCATCTATTTCCCATGAAGTGATGGGACC
The DNA here is from genome assembly GCF_042477335.2 of Ovis canadensis. Taxonomy (NCBI): domain Eukaryota; kingdom Metazoa; phylum Chordata; class Mammalia; order Artiodactyla; family Bovidae; genus Ovis; species Ovis canadensis. The sequence continues at coordinate 105,442,540 of NC_091250.1, read as the reverse complement.
AGATGCCATGATCTTAGTTTTCTGAATGTGGAGTTTTAAGCCAACTTTTTCACTTTCATCAAGAGGCTCTTTAGTTCTTCTCTGCTTTCTGCCATAAGGGTGGTGTCATCTGCATATCGGAGGTTATTGATATTTCTCTCTTCAATCTTGATTCCAGCTTGTGCTTCATCAAGCCCAATGTTTCTCATGATGTACTCTGCATGGAAGTTAAATAAGCAGGGTGACAATATGCATCCTTGATGTACTCTTTTCCTGATTTGGAACCAGTCTATTTTTCCATATTCAGTTCTAACTGCTGCTTCCTGACCTGCATACAGATTTCTCAAGAGGCAGATCAGGTGGTCTGGTATTCCTATCTCTAAGAATTTTCTATAGTTTGTTGTGATCCACACAGTCAAAGGCTTTGGCACAGTCAATAAAGCAGAAATAGATGTTTTTCTGGAACTCTCTTGCTTTTTTGATAATCCAGCCGATGTTGGCAGTTTGATCTCTGGTTCCTCTGCCTTTTCTAAAATCAGCTTGAACATTTGGAAGTTCATGGTTCACATACTATTGAAGCCTGGCTTAGAGAATTTTGAGCATTACTTTATTAGCATGTGAGATGAATGCAATTGTGCATTAGTTTGAGTACTCTTTGACATTACCTTTCTTTAGGAATGGAATGAAAACTGACCTTTTCCAGTCCTGTGGCCACTGCTGAGTTTTCCAAATTTGCTGGCATATTTAGTGCAGCACTTTCACAGCAGCATCTTTCAGGATTTGAAATAGCTCAGCTGGAATTCCATCACCTCCACTAGCTTTGTTCATAGTGATGCTTTCTAAGGCCCACTTGACTTCACATTCCAGCATGTCTGGCTCTAGGTGAGTGATCATACCATCGTGATTATCTTGGTCGTGAAGATCGTTTTTGTATAGTTGTTCTGTGTATTCTTGCCACCTCTTCTTAATATCTTCTGCTTCTGTTAGGTCTATACCATTTCTGTCCTTTATTGAGGACACTTGACTGTACTTATGGCAAATAACAGTGGCTGTAGCTACTTTCTACCCAATACTTTCTAAGAAAATAATTGCATCTTCAGTTCAGTTCAGTTCAGTTCAGTCGCTCAGTCATGTCCGACTCTTTGCGACCCCGTGAATCGCAGCACGCCAGGCCTCCCTGTCCATCACCAACTCCCAGAGTTCACTCAGACTCACGTCCATCGAGTCAGTGATGCCATCCAGCCATCTCATCCTCGGTCGTCCCCTTCTCCTCCTGCCCCCAATCCCTCCCAGCATCAGAGTCTTTTCCAATGAGTCAACTCTTCACATGAGGTGACCAAAGTACTGGAGTTTCAGCTTTAGCATCATTCCTTTCAAAGAAATCCCAGGGCTGTATCTTACTCACTCATAAATAAGATTACCTAAAGTTTCCAGCACAGATATTAATAATAGATGTTTCATAATGAATTCTTGTGAAAATGATTTGAATGAGTTTAATAAGATCTTGTGATGTAATGAAGATAGAGGATTGACTTAGGGACCAAAAGACCTAAATTCAAATCTTGGTTTGAGGTAAACTTCAGCAAGTTTCTTAGACTTTCTGAATTTTAGTCTTGTCAATTGAAAAATGATATTTTATTACCTTTTCAAAGTGTTGTATTAGAATGAGATCATAAATTTACCAGTTAGATAAGATCTAATTGGTAATTTATTAATTTATTCAATTAAGCCTTTGAATGCAACACATGTGCTTAATTTACATTCTATTGTGAGGACTGCAAAGACTGTAAGCCTGTTACACTAAAAATCCATAGGGTAAGGACTATCTTTCTTATATTTTGAACAATCATTTTGCTTAATGCTATATGGACCCTGGGCCCCTGTGAAAAGAGGTTCCATGGAAACTTAATGTGAAGTTTTCATTATAGTTTTTAGTATATCTATATACAACTTTTAGTGGCCATACACTTATCTCTGAGTAGTGAAGTAGCTAATAAATACACATGGTTCTTTTTCAATGTAAAATGAAACACAACAATTACTATCTTTGGAAGAATAAATAGTTATTTATACTGAAAGTAAGCAAATATTTTATTAAAAACAATATTTTCACTAACTTTTGCAATAATACAGTGCTCGCATAAAATATCTGGCATTATTTGTTCTCTATTTTCACAGAAATTTGGAATTCAGAAATAACTTTAGCAGTACATCCTCTCAGTAGCTACGACCTTCTTAAGCTTCAAGAGGAAAAGCTCAGCACTGCAGAATCCTGGGAAATTTTATGACTATTGCAATGTAGACTTAAGAATAGGTTCATTCTAAGCCCAACTCAAAACTGTAAATGCTTTTCAAATCTTTATGTAGGTTAATACCCATTTTTCTGTGGCTTTTTTTTTTTTTTGGATACTCTATTCACAACTGGGCTTCCCTTGTGGCTCATTTGGTAAAAAATCTGCCTGCAATGTGGAAGACCTGGGTTCGATCCCTGGGTCAGGAAGATCCCCTGGAGAAGGGAAAGACTACCCACTCCAGTATTCTGGCCTGGATAATTCCATGGACTGTATAGTCCTTGGGGTTGCAAAGAGTCAGACATGACTGAGTGACTTTCACCTTGTGTTTGTGGCTCCTACCAACTTATTTGTTTATTTGTTTATTTATTTATTTATCACAGTGATTCTTGGGAGGGGAATTTCGGGAGAGACTGAGCCACTCAGAGAGCTCATTTAGTAATTCAACATTCTTCTTATGAGTCCTTGGACTTTGTATCATATAACATCCATTCATGAGTAAGAAAACAATCCCCACATGGATCCAGGTATTCTTTGCATTTTGACTCTCAAGATTTTGCTTCTTCATAAAAGTATATTTCCCTTAAAGTCAGAACATCAGGTAATATGAATCCTTTAAATCAAATTGGGGAAAGATCTAGTATCACAAAAGTTATAACACATATGATACCAAAGGCACAAACAACAAAATAAAAAAAGAGGTAATTGGATTTCATAAAAATTGAACACTTGAGCATCTAAGAACACTATCAACAGAGTGAAAAGGAAGCCCATGGAATTGAGAGAAAATATTTGCAAATCATGTATCTGATAAACAGTTAATATCTAGGTTATATACAGAACTCTTACATCTCAACAACAGTTAAAAAAAAAAACTCAATTTAAAAATGAGCAAAGGACTTAGACATTTCTCCAAAGAGAATAATGGCCAATAAGCACAGGTAAAGATGCTCAATATCATTAATTGTTAGGGAAATTGAAATCAAAATCAACCTGAGATATCCTTTCATACTGATGAAGCTGGCTACAGAAAGAAGAGGGGAAAGAAAGAAAAGAAAAAGAAAGGAAGGGAGGGAGGGTGAAGGAAAGAAAAGGAGAGAGAGAGGAGAAAGGAAAAGGAAAAAGGGATAAAGTAAGGAAGGAAAGGAGGGGTGAAGGAAAAGAAATTATGGATTGGTGAGAATCTGGAGAAACTGAAATCCTATGCATTGCTGGTGGGAAGGCAAAATGGTGCCACTATGGGGAAAAGCTGTTGGGTGTTTCCTCAAAAGACAGAATTGTCACTGGATCCATAAATTCCACTTCTAGGTATATTCCCTAAAGAATTGAAGGCAGGAACTTGAACAGGTACACCAACACTCATAGCATTATTCACAATTTACATTCATAGGATTGTTCACAATAGCCAAAAGGAGGATGTGACCCAATGTCCATCTATAGATAAATGTTTGAATACAATGTATGTACATACAATGGAATGTTATTCAGTCTTAAAAAGATAAGAAATTTTGACACATGGTACAACAGAGATGAACCTGTGGAGATAGTGCTAAGTCACAGAAGCCAGTCACAAAGGGCAGATATTGTGTGATTCCACTGATGGTAAGCACCTAAAGTCATCCAATTCATAGCAGTGGGAAGATTGAATGATGGCTACCAGGGGCTGGAGGAGAAGGGCGAATGGAGAGTTACTGCCTACCAGGTACAGAGTTTCAATTTGGGAAGATGCAATTGTTCTAGTGATTATAGTGATGATGGTTTCACAATAACATGAACACACTTAACGCCACTGAACTGTAAACCTGAAAATCGTTAAGATGGTATACTGTGGTATATTTTATCATAAGAAACAGTAAGTTTTAACACAATAGGTAATACAGGTGACCCATGATGGATAAATGACAGATAAATAGCAGAGTAGATAGATAGATAGGGGACTTTTAGAATTATTCAGAAATGTCCTAACTTGAATACAAAGGGTAATAAACACATATAGGGCAGCTCTGAATTTGAATTTCTGTTTTGTAAGTTGTGGAATCCAGTACAGCTTACCCAAATTCCATTAACTATTCCTCACCTATGTCTACTCAACATAGACTCAGACTATCTTAGACTGTCTCTGTCTTGGGTTGTCATGTTCTTTGTTTTTTAGGGTCCAATTAAAAAAAATTCAAAGTTATGTTAGAATTAAGCTGGAGGATGTTCTGAAGAGTCAAAGGTAGACACAATACAAGGGGAAAATTAAGGAGGTACCTAGAAATTCAATCTGAGTTAATACATATAAAGAACAAGTTGGGGAATGTACTTGAGAGGAAAAGGAAATGACCAGAAGCTGAGGTTGCCAACAGAATGCAAGGCGAGAGAGTATGTGGTTCAAGAAAAGTGCTTTGTTGGTTTGTTGCTTATATTTTTATTCATCCTGCCAGTATTAACTTGAAAGCTTGGAGAAACTGAAGCTCAGGCTTAGGGCACTCTTTGAGCCACTTGTAGGTAGCTGGGGAAAATAGAGCAGAAAGGAGACAGTTACTAACACTTTATTCTCTTAATTTCTTCAGTCCTTGCCTCTGGGCTTCCCAAGGGGTGCAGTAGTAAAGAATCTGCTTGCCAGTGGAGCAGACTCAAGAGACATGGGTTCTATCCCTGGGTCAGGAAGATTCCCTGGAGAAGGAAATGGCAACCCACTCCAGTATTCTTGCCTGGAAAATCCCATAGACAGGACAGAGGAACCTGGAGGGCTCCAGTTCATGGGGTCACAAGGAGTCAGACATAACTGAGCAAATGAGCACACGCTTTGCTTCTCTTTTGTTACATTTCTTTTTATTAATAATTGGGCATAGTGTAGAAGTGAAGAATAATTTGACTTTTAAATCATGTTTATTGAAAAGCATTTTATTTGTATTTTTCAACTTTCTCCACCATTCCAGATACAAAGAAACAAAAACACTGTTAACTGATCCAGCATTGATTATCCAATCTGAATCTAAGGCAAGTAGGCGTGAATGGAACCATGGAATTAATTAAAGCAGGAAAGCCTGCAATGGAATTGATTAAAGAAGAAATACCTGTAGTGCCAGATTTAACTATCAGATAAAAAATTCCTTTGAGCAATTAGTTTTTATCAGTCAATTCTGCAGTCCAAACTGCCAGCCAAAAATGTTTCACTTGACAAGTTCTGTGTTTAAAGATGATTTTAATTGTTATGACTCCAGGCAGACCATGTGTTTTTCAGTTCACCACAATTCCTAGAACCTCTTACTGATGGTACTAAGCTATTACATACATTTTTCTAATGTATTTCAGATATGGTAGGTTCTCAAAACATAGCATTCTTCAGTAACAGATTTCAAGGAAGGGAAGACAAAACTATATATGCCGGGGGCCAGCGTGAGGAATTCCGCCCATGGCAAAGGTCATGAGGAAGGAGGCTTGGCATACGCAAAGGCGTGATCAAGCCTCAGGAAACCCCCTGTTCCTGAGCATCTAACCCCAAAACCAGAGTCTGTTTTATGCTCTCACCTACACCTCTGACTTTACGGGGGGCTCTCCCCCATAACTGTTTCTCTCAGAGAAGGAGTAAACGCGCAGCTCCAAGGCAATAAAAATTCCTGGGTGTGACAAGAGTGTTTCAGCTTACGGACTCCTCTGAAGGTTATCTAGCCCACCTGTATAGGTTTGTCCGGCCACAGGTGATTGTTTACAGCCTCCCAATCTGAGAGGCACAAGATGTTTTAGACTTACTAAAGGCGAATTCTTTTGGGGAGTTAGAAATTATTAGTATAGTGGGTTGGTTAGGAATTATATTGGTGAAGGGTTTTTCATTTGTTGTGTCAATAATTGCTACTAATTCCCTGCTCTGGGTGGGACAAGGATGTCTCAGGTCAAACCTCTCTGCTGACAGACTAGCTTGTGTGACAGGATTATCCATACTCCTGCCACATGATTGTTACTACCTCTCAACCATAAACAGCACAGAGTTTTGGAGTATTTTGAGAGTCTTAATTAGCATAGGACTTTTTCTTCTTGTTGAGTCAATGATTGCCGCCAGGCCTCCATATCCTTAGGCACTTGGGAATATATTAATCAATGTATTTGGAGTATAGCAAAGGAAATATAGTAGTTTTTGATGTTAGCAATACTAGACTTTTTGAGTTAATGGATTTTCTCTTTTGTAATAGATCACTGTACTTTGTTATAAATCACTGTGTCCTTGCTATGTAAGAATGTAACTTTATCATATCTTAAGACTAAATAGATCTTAAGGGGAGCATTGGTGAAAGGATTTTCATTTGTTGGGCTGATGTTTGCTGCTAAATCTCCATGTTCCCTACTTTTATAATGAATATAACTAGCATATAGGAAGAAATAAGTATTATCCTTTAAGCATATAGGAGAAATAAGTATTAACCTTTAAGACTAATCATGTTAACCTTGGGTTAAATAAATTCCTTTCTTGATTGTAACTCACTACACCCTCACCCTTTAGGAATGCAACTTTATTTGGAGGGTGGTGCCTGGTTTAAGAAAAAACACCCTTGGAAGAAATAAGTTTTTTGGTTATCAGAAAGAAAGGATCATAAAATGTCAGCAGGTCTCACTCATGGCCAGAAGATGATGTAATATTCCTAAGACCTTTTTTTTTATACATTTATGTGAAGCACCTGATTTTGATAAAGGTCAGGACTGCTGACCCCCGCACGACTCTGTATTCATCCCTATGTGTAACAAAAGGTATATAAGCAAACCCAAAAATAAAGAAATCGGATCAGTTTCCAGAAAGACTGATTCCCCCATGTCGCTTCTTTCTTGCTCCCGTTTTTCTGGCTGAATTCCCATCTGGAGCATGGATGCTATTCCACGTAATCCAAATTATTCAGCCTCCTTTTCTCCACTAATCTTCCTACAACACTATCCATTTCTAATCTCTCTATATCTGTGATTAAATATGTATTTTTCCAAAGACGCCGACTCCGTCCCCCTACCTTCGAATCACCCTGGATCCACCGGGGCTGGACCCGGGCATATATAGATCCGGTTAATGGTCAATTTAGTTCCATCATTGCATAAGGGACATGATTCCCACACACCAGCTTCAAAGCCCAAGTTCCAAGTTCATTTTTTATTGGTAAAGAACTACAATTTACCACAGGCTGTAGGTTTTTAATTTAATTTTTGGTTCCCTTCTCCCCACTTATTTTGTTTAAATAAGCATTTTTAAAGAACAGCTTTAGATTTACAGAAAAATTGAAAAGATATTACAGAGAGTTTTTCACTTCCCATATATCCCATACTGTTTCCACTATTATTAACACCTTTACGTTAGTAGGGTACATTTGTTACAATTAATGAGCCAATATTGATACATTATTGTTATGAACTGAATGGACTCCCCAAAATTCATATGCTGAAATCTTAATCTTCCAGTGAAACATTATTAAGAGGTGGTGCCTTAGGGAGAAAAATAGGTATCAGAGTAGAAGCCTCTAAATGGGGGTTAAGATTATCCTCATGAAAAGAGCTTGCTCAGGCTCTTTGCTTCCTGCCATGTGAGAATACAAACAAAAGTAGTCAGACTGCAAAGAGAAAGAAGGTCCTCACTAGAACCCCATCATGCTGCACAGATTTCTAGCCCCTAGAGCTGTCAGAAATGTCTGTTTTTTTATAAATGACCAAATCCACGGTACTTTCTTATAGCAGCCTGAACTAAGACAATTAATATTAACCAAAGTCTATACTTTACTCATACCTTCATAGATTTTACTGAATGTCCTTTTTATGTTCTAGGATCAACCCAGGAAACATTACAGTTAGTTGTCATGCCTTCCTAGGCTCCCCTTAGATGTAACAGTTTCTCAGAATTTCCTTTATGATGACCTTGATGGCTTTGAGGAGCACTAATCAAGTATTTTGTGGAATGCTTCTGTCAGAATTGTCTGTTTTTCTCATAATTAGACAGGGTTCAGGGGTTTTTAGGAGGAAGATCACAGAAGTAAAGTGCCATTTTCACTACCCCATTGCATTTTATCAACATGCTTTATCACTGTTGCTGTTGACTTTGGTTGACATTGTGCTTTTCAGATTACTTTACTATAAAGTTATTCTTCCCCACCTTTCATGTTGCATTTTTGGAACTAAGTCACTATGTGCTGATAATGCTTCAGGAAATCATAGTTATTTATCACCTCCTTGGGGAAGAAATGTCTATATAAATTCTTTGAAATTCGTCATGAGAGGTTTGTCTTCTCCGTTTTTAATTTACTCAACCATTTATAACAGTATGGACTCATGAATAGTTGCTTTATGATTGGGGTTATAATATACTACTTAATTTGTTCTCAGTTTGCTCTAGTTCAAGAATTGTTCCAGCTGTCCGTTGGCTCCTGTTACCTTTTGACATAGACTTATCAGATTTTTTTTTTTTTTTTTTTTTTTGGAGAAAGGCATTGCCTTATTCTCTGATGCTAGAAGATGCTCAGGGCTCATCTTGTACACTTCCTTTCCAGTCCTATGAGCAAGGAACTTTGGTCCGTTGTATTGGGAAATGGTTTTAGTAACCAAGATCTCAGTGCTCAGTTGCTGTTACTAGAGCATCAGTGCTTCTAGGTCCTTTTGTCTAACAAAGGAAGGAAACGTGTTTACTAGCACATCTGTATACACATAACTGTAGGTTCTTCTATATGTAGCCACCTGTTTCTATAATATATTAAGCCAAACATGAATTCATACTGATATCTCCAACTTTAATTCATTACGACATGGGTGACGTTATTCTCTTCCTTTTAGCTTAGCTGAAAATTTCCACTGTTACAGTGAGGAACCTGGCTCCCATTATCAGTCATCCACTAACTTAACTATTCAAGTAAATTGTTAGGTACCAATGTAATAGTATCAGAATTGTCAATCCATACCCTCTCTGACCATGGATATTTTCAGATGTCAAAATTTCAAAAGCTAAATCTGGAGAAACTGATGTATTATATTGTGTAAAAAGGATTAGTCCCTCAGCTGTGTTCAGTTCTTTGTAACCCCACGTACTGTAGCTTGCCAGGCTCCTCTGTCCATGGGATTCTTCAGGCAAGAATATTAGAGTGGGTTGCCATGCCCTCCTCCAGGGGATCTTCCCAACTCAGGGATCATACCTGGGTCTCCCATATTGCAGGCATATTCCTTATCATCTGAGCCACCAGAGAAGCCCGTATTATGTATAAAGCAAGTATAAAAATGGCATTTACTCTATTCCCGATAGATCCACACAGAGCATACCATATTTTAAAAAGAAAGTTTATGTATTTTTGTTCATTATGAAATCTGGCCAAATTATTAAATAATTGGAAAAGATATGGATTGAAAGACTACACATAGCTTATATAAAATCAATAGAACATTACATGTGAAAGGTATCATTTGAATTTCAGTAAGTAGATATTACTAACTTTTATCTCTATAAAGAAAGCTGAGTGCCGAAGAATTGATGCTTTTGAACTGTGGTGTTGGAGAAGTCTCTTGAGAGTCCCTTGGACTGCAAGGAGATCCAACCAGTCCGTCCTAAAGAAGATCAGTCCTGGGTGTTCATTGGAAGGACTGATGTTGAAGCTGAAACTCCAATGCTTTGGTACCTGATGAGAAAAGCTGACTCATTTGAAAAGACCCTGATGCTGGGAAAGAGTGAAGGCAGAAGGAGAAGAGTATAACGGAGGATGAGATGGTTGGATGGCATCACCGACTCAATGGGCATGGGTTTGGGTAGACTCTGGCAGTTGGTGATGGACAGGGAGGCCTGGTGTGCTGCGGTTCATGGGGTCACAAAGAGTTGGACATGACTGAGTGACTGAACTGAACTGAACTGAACTGAATCTCTATTTTTGATCAGTTCAGTTCAGTTGCTCAGTCATGTCCAGCTCTTTGTGATCCTATGAGTTGCAGCACATCAGGCTTCCCTGTCCATCACCAACTCCCAGATCTTGCTTAAACTCATATCCATCAAATCAATGATATCATCCAACCATCTCATCCTTTGTCATCCCCTTTTCCTCCCACTTTTAATCTTTCCCAGCATCAAGGTCTTTTCCAATGAGTCTGTTCTTACCAGGTGGTCACAGTATTTGAACTTCAGCTTAAGCATCAGTCCTTCCAATAAATATTCAGGATTGATCTCCTTTAGGACTGATTGGTTGGATCTCCTTGCAGTCTAAGGGACTCTCAAGAGTCTTTCCAATACAACAGTTCAAAAGCACCAGTTCTTGGGCACCCACCTTTCTTCATGGTCCAACTCTCACATCCATACATGACTAATGGAAATACCATAACTTTAACTGTACGGACGTTTGTCAGCAAAGTAATGTCTCTGCTTTTTAATATGCTGTCTAGGTTTGTCATAGCTTTTGAGATAAAACAAAACAAAATTGTATTCAGCTGGGAGAGTGAAAAAAATTCCTTCAGAAATAAAATATAGTGCTAAACAAGGAACAAGAAGTCTTTTCATATTAGCACAGGGGCCTCACTCAAGCTTTACAGGAGGATTTTGTAACCATGAGATTTAAAAAAAAATCAAAGTATATAATTTGATGGAAGGAAAGCTATGATAAATCTAGACAGAGTATTAAAAAGCAGAGACATCATTGTTGACAAAGGTCCATCTAGTCAAATCTACAGTTTCTCCAGTAACTATTTATGATCAATTCTAAAGGAAATCAATCCTGAATATTCATTGGAAGGACTGATGCTGAAGTTGGGATACTTTGGCCACCTGATGCAAAGAGCTGACTCATTGGAAAAGACCCTGATGTTGGGAAAGATTGAAGGCAGGAGAAGAAGGGAATGGCAGAGAAGAGGTTGTTGGATGGCATCACCAACTCAGTGGACATGGGTTTGAGCAAGCTCTAGGAGATGGTGAAGGACGGGGAAGCCAGGAGTGCTGTAGTCCGTGGAGTCGCAAAGAGTCAGACACAACTGAGTGACTGAACAATAATAAATGTACAACCATAAGAGTTGGACCATAAAGAAGGCTGAGCGCCGAAGAAGTGATGCTTTAGAATTACGGTACTGGAGAAGACTCTCGAGAGTCCCTTGACAGCAAGGAGATCAAACCAATCAATCATAGAGGAAATAAACCCTAAGTATTCATTGAAAGGACTGTTGCTAAAACTCTAATACTTTGGTGCCAAAAACCCAACTCATTGGGAAAGACTGATGCTGGGAATTATTGAAGGCAAAAGGAGAAGGGGGTAGCAGAGGATGAGATGATTAAAGAGCATCACTGACTCAATGGATATGAATTTGAGCAAACTTTGGGACATAGTGGAGGACAGAGGAGCCTGGCATGCTGTAGTCATGAGATCACAAAGAGCTGGACAAGACTTAGCAAATAAACAACAAAAATATAATTGTAAATAGAAGGAATAATAACATTTCACTTAAAAACATTTTGTAACAAACTGTTTACTGGCATGCCTGGCATATACTAGAGAAGAATGAAACAAGTGTGGATAGTTGATGGGGGGATGATTCACATGCCATGAGGAGATTGTTAGAGACCTCTAAGACCTGAGAAGAAAACATGGGCTTCCCTGGTGGCTCACAGGGTAAAGAATCTGCCTGCAATGCAGGAGACCGGGGTTCGATCCCTGGGTCAGGAAGATCCACTGAAGAAGGGCATGGCAATGCACTCCAGTATTCTTGCCTGGAGAATCCTATGGACAGAGGAGCCTGGCAGGCTATAGTACATAGGGCTGCAAAGAGTCAGACATGACTGAGTGACTAACACACAAAGGATTCCTGTATGGGGGCATGGTGAATACCTGTGGAAACATAAGGAGGTAAATCTAGAAAGTAAGTAAATCTAAATCTACGTTTAGAATGTTTTCTCATAAACTTGTTATTTAGGGAAACACTGGAAATATAAATGTGAAGGTATTTTGAAAAGCATGGGATGAATGCCAGACAATTAATTTAGGATGTGGACAGTGGAAATGATCAAATCAGAACATGTTTAAGATGTGAGCTAAACCATGCCCTATGAAATTGAATCAATAGACACATTAAAAGCTTATCTTTAGCACTAGTACCACGATCTTTTACAAACCCATTAGACTATTCCTCTAGATAAAATCTGAAGAAAACTTAGAGTGGAAGTATCTATGAATGCTTCCCCATTTTCCAACATGTTATGATTTTAAGTCCATCTATCATTTTAACCATATAATGTTTAAGTCTTGAAACAATAATATTTCTCCAACATGATTTTTATCTATGGGAATGCAAAGAGTATAGAAAACTATCTTTCTCTACTCATCAGGAGTTGGGTTCTTTGACCCTTAAGTAATCTTTCAGAGAATTTCTGGTTGCTCCATCTGTAACTCTTGCGGTAAGTAATAAGCCTGCTATTTACTCTGTTACATGGAAAAATTCCCCATTTGTTGTCTGATCTCTGCTCTGCAAATTCAGCAGATGATTACCAAACTTGGGACAATTGCTGTCGGACCATTTTTTGAAGTGGGTAATGGAGAAATCACTATCTAAGCTTTTTTTCGTTATTGTAGGGTTAATACAATCTTAGGCAATTTTTAAAGTTATGTTACTACCACAAGCAAAAATCAAAGCACAAGTTTTGCATCTTTTCTTCTGAAGTTTTCAAACATAGCCTGGATGCAAAATAGACATTTTACAGCATCTAATAGTTATCTAATTACTTACTAAAACATTGAATGAAAAATTTTGCTTAGGTGGCTTCAAACTATGAATCTGTTTTCTAATGCAAAAAAGGGAAATTATGAAAATTACTTCATTTGCAGGTTGGATGTACAATATATGTGTTACAGTATTTTGCACTTAATTCAGTGTTAAGGTGAACACTTTATCTCTCCATACTTTTTAAATTGTGTGTACCTCTATATTTACATTTGTATTTCTAACTTGGAAAATCTTGATTTGTAATTTCTAATCCACACACGTGGATTAAATGCACGGGATATTTTTTTTTCTAATTTTGCAAAATATTTTATTGTGAGTATATCATACAGAGTAAAGGTGTATAACTATGTAAAATAACAAAAATAAAAGGAATAACCTTGTGCTTATCAGCCAGGTTAACAAACAGAACATTACTAATATTTCTGAAGGCCACTGTATGGGCTTCCCTGGTGGCTCAGAGGTTAAAGTCCAGAATGCGGGAGACCCGGGCTCGATCCTTGGGTTGGGAAGATCCCCGGAGAAGGCAATGGCAACCCACTCCAGTACTCTTGCTTGGAGAATCCCACGGAGGGAGGAGCCTGGTAGGCTACAGTCCATAGGGTCACAAAGAGTTAGACAGGACTGAGCGACTTCACTCTCACTGTATGCCTACGGGGCAATCAATTGTATGCTGAACTTTATGTTTAAATCTGTGTCTATACATATAAAACTTGTGTCTATATACATATTTTACTAATATAATTGAAACAAAGAAAAACAAAATTTTCAGTTCTGCAAATTTACTGGCTTTTCCTTCTAGTTCTCACATCCTCTCTTACTCTTTTTCATTTTTCCTTTTTGACTTGTTTATATGGTGCCTAATCTTCAGTTTGATCCAGTTAACCGCCTTTTCAATGGAATATTTTGTTGTCTTACAGTGACAATATAGATGAGAGAGTGAGGAAAATCATTTGGCGTATTTTAAAAGTGATTAAAAATGAAAATAAAGAAATAGATTTTTTAAGTATTCATTATTAAAATTCACCAAATTGGTTAAATGTCTGCACTTTGCCTTCAGGGTTGTATATTTGTCATATTAAGGATGTGTACTTAACACATTAAGAGGTTTTGTAGAATGTTGAGAGTATTTTTGATAATTCAGCCCCCAAATGACATTAAAAAAGACCCCAAGAGCAGACTTTGGGTTACTTTGTATGACTTCCCATGACTACTTATTGTAATCTATCTCTGGAAAGCAGTTATGTTTATCTGCAAATATATTTCCCACATAATATATAAAATATTAAGGGTAGGTATTTATGTTTTTTTAATTGAAACATGATTTATAATATAAATGAATAAAGCAACAAATCTTAAAAATACCAAAGAAAAACAAAGACAAACTCCTGATGACTCTTGACAATGAATTTTATTTTAAATGTCTTATAGTCATATTCATATTTTCATACTATCAAAACCAGTAGAAAGAACTGTGAACACATGAAAGCATCTTAAAGACAAAAATAAAGTTGATGTTGGAATATACAATAATTTAAAGAATGAGAATCTAATTGTTCAGAATAAATAAATAAATAATACAAAAAATTACTTAATTCATATTGCCTGGTAAATTGTTACAGATTTAAGAAACATAGTCTCAGGATTCACATGATTCAACACATCATTGCATAATAAGGGCAAGACTAGGCCAGGCATCTCAAAAGTAGGACTTCCAGTTCAATTAAAGTTTCAGATAAATAATTATATATTTATATACTAAAAGTTATCCATTGTTTATCTGAAAGAAAAATTGACTGAGAGTCCTTTCTGTTTGTGTCTTTTAATTTGCTAATCTGGTAACTATGATTACAATATAACAATCTTGATCAAAACTTAATACATAAAATAAGTATAAATTTTCTACCATCATTAAACTATCTTATCAACAATACTTGTTTCCCGTTTCTCCAAATTCATGCACAAACATTATTGTACTTGAGACTTAAATAAATATATAAATAGGTAAATAAGTTACACTTGAAAATAATTTACATGACCAAATAAAAGTTAAAGTGCTTCCACATGTCCTCACATCTCTGTGAGGTAGAAAGATGACTGAGATATTTTTCTCCAGTTAAGAATAAAGAAATCGAGGCACAGTTGAACAGGAACTCGTGAATCCTGGCCAGCAGTCTAGGGTTGCAAGATTAACAAAAAACAAAAACAGAAAAGCAGGATTTCCAGATAGATTGGAACTTACAATATACAATGAATAATTTCTAAAATATAAGCGTGTCTTACATGGAACAATGTACATGTGACACTGAAAAAATATTCATTGTTTTACTTAATATTCAAACATAACTGGACATCCTGTATTTTGTCTGACAACCCTACACCAGACCCACACAGTACTCAAGGCACTGAAGTAGATTTGTTTTGAAGTTTCATTGGCATCTTTACTGAGGAATTCTTGGAAGCAATGGAAAAAGGATTTTTGGTTGTTTTTTCTTTTTCATGGATCTTGCTTCTCAGCTCTGAAAATAAATAAAATAAAACAAAAAGTTTAAAAATTAGCCAATGTCCTAATAAGGAGAAAGGTATGGTTCTTAAAAATACACTTAATATAGAAATTAAGAGAGTCATAGATATTCATGTGTTAGAAATGCTCTATATTTTCAACTATAGATAGAGAGATCAGATAACTTACCTAAATCAGAATATTTCTGAGATTTATAGGGAGCTCTACAGAGGGCACAGGCATATACCCACACTTCTCTAGATAAACTGAGATATATGATCTCCCAGTCATGAGTATAACAAACACACTATTGCTGCTATCTTTTTTTTTTAATCAAAGAAGCAATTACTTAAAATAATTTTCAGCAGCAGCAGAAAATTTAAAGGCTGACTTTTGGAGTAAATGTCACAGGATAAATGAAGAACATAAATTCAAGAAAAACTTACCTCTTCAAAAATGCCTGCACAACCTTCTGCACCCACTTTTCCTTGGGGTCTAAGCACACCTCTTTTCCGTTGGTAAGCTTAACACTGAAATGAGAGAGATATGATCAAAATCAATATTTAATGGGTTTCAAACACCACCTTGCCATTCAAGTCATGGTTCTTTGAGTACAGGCATAAAATGGAAGTCCAAACTAATTTTTAGCTATGAGTCATGGAGAGTCCCATATTTAAATGCCATGAAGACAAAGAATTTTTCCTTTCTATTTTTCTCGCTATGTACTCCTAGTACCTAGAACTCTGTTGGATTCTTCCATGTCTCAATTCTAGGCTGACTAAAGTAAAATAATCACTTTTGAAATTACTTACATGATTTCTGAATTTTCGCAGTGTGGCCCACTCTCAATAACTCTCAATTCTTTGATAAATTTGGGGTGGAAAGGTGTGGAATGTGTTTTTATGCATTGGCATCGAAGTTCTGTACTCATTCTTGACAGAACTGCAGCTGTGGAAAAAAATTAAGAATTTATTTCATCCATAAGCACAGCTTGACTAGCTTCATGCTTATTAATTGCAATGTGATCATTTGGTGAGTATCTGTTTGGTAAACATCACATCTTCAGCAAACTTATCCCTGAAATCGATAGCTGGATATTCCCCTAGCCTCTAACTTCAGTTTTTCTCTGTTTTAAAAAGAATCATTCCTAACAACATTGAATGGTGTAAAGACTTAGAGTTGTCTTTGGAGAATGTTGACATCTGCATGGTACATTTTCTCCTCCTCCTTACATAATCCTCTGTGACACCACAATGTTATTAACGGCAGGCAAACTAAGATTCACCTAAAGGGAAACTGCCTTCAGGAGGAATTAATAGAAATATATGTGAGTTACCCAGAGATTGTACTCTTATCTTAATAAAAATCCTTAATGTTTTAAAACATATATACATATGCCATATACCATATATAATGTTTATGGTACATGCCATAAACATTTTAAACTGTATTTCATAAGAGGGCTTAAAGACAGATTATAAACTTTATTGGGATCCCTCTTATGAAATATAGAATTCTCCAGGCCAGAATACTGGAATGGGTAACTTTTTCCTTCTCCAGGGGATCTTCCCAACCCAGGGATTGAACCCAGGTCTACCCACATTGTAGGTGGATTCTTTACCAGCTGAGCCACAAGGGAAAAGCAAGAATACTGGAATGGGTAGCCTATCCCTTCTCCAGTGGATCTTCCTGACCCAGGAATTGAACCAGAGCCTCCTGCATTGCAGGTGGATTCTTTACCAACTGAGCTATCAGGGAAGCCCAAACATTCTTAACTGTATTTCATAAGAGGGATCCCAATAAGGTTTATAATCTGTCTTTAGGCCAAAGAACAATTGATAGTTGCCTGAAGCTCGCCAATTAAATAGTACATGGAATAAAATAACCTGAGTCACCTTACTCAATATTAATAGATAATTTGGGCAAATGTGGAGTCCAATAAAATATACTGTAAATTATAGATTTATGTTAATTACTTTTATACTACAGAGTATGAATGATGATGGGAACAGAATATTTATATAAATCAAACTTTCTAAATATATTGATACAACCTAAAAAATTAAAACTTCAATTTAGCAGTAAATGACTGCAAAGATGGTTTTCTCTTGCTGAATAAAAAGGAGGCTTGCTATCCAGGCATGAAGGATAATCTTGCTATCTGAGCATCACGTTTAGACACAGGAAACTTCCGTAGATTAGAAGAATATGCTTACCTTCACACAGAGCTGCAGAGAGCAGGAAAGCGGCCAAGAGAGCAACAGCCAGCTTGGAAGTCATACTTGAGCAAGAGGCTTTTTGTCAGGTTTCTTCTGGCTCTCTTTCTAGATGCTTGTGAGCTCTGCTGTCCCAGAGGACTTCTGTTGGGCAGAGCACTCCTGTGGCTTTTTATATCATCATAAGAATAGGGAACAAGTGCACCATCATGCTTGCATCATGTCAGAGGAAATTCCACAATATGCAACCATCCGCCCTTGAGAGCACATCTGAGTCATCTGACTCCTCTAGTGATTGGTTTCTTATCAAATTTTCTGTGTGACCCAAGCTTTATTTGATCTTTCAAATAATTTTATTGATTTTGTTTAAAACCGTGTTTCTTTTAAAACATAAAAAAAAATGTTTAAAGTCAGGTTTCTCAGTTTGATACATTATTGTCAATGGTAGTCCTTTTTATTTGAGAACTTTATCATGATCCCATCTGGCAGCTGTTAGAGTAAGGTCATTTGTGATTGTTCTTTTATGGCACCACCATTTCTTCAGGTAAATTATATGTGCTATAATGATAGATCAAGGCAACCTAGTCTACTACTTTTAATGGGGACACAACTTACAAGAAGTCCATGTCTAAGCATTTAGGAAAGTTTCCAGAAACAATTACCGCTCTCAAGGAGCATGTTACAACTTTCCAAAAGATTTGGTTTTCTAATATGTGTTTAGCAGAACAAAAGGGAATATCTTTCACAAATATTTATCAGTTCCACAAATATTTATTGAGTAACTTCTGAGTAATGTGGGAATCTGGAGACAGATAAGATTAAGTACTTGTTTTTAAAGAATATGGTCTATCGGAAGAAGAAAGCAATATAAGAACCGGAATATATTACAGAACAGACAAGTGGTACCAAGATATTTATTCCAACAAGAGCACAAGGACAGAATTTTCCATAAGTATATAGAGCAGGGTATTGAAGTATGGAGGACTCTAACAGAGAAGGATGAAAGAGAACACCTTCTAGAGAGGGACACTGTTGAAAGACTCTCAGGTGGTGAAATAAAGAATTGTTTATGTTCCAAGATGTGGTTCAAAAGGAGTTACTTGGTTGGGGTGGGATGAGGTGATGTGTAATGGAAAGGTAAGCAGTATACGCTTAGTGGAAAGAGTATCTGGGTTTAAACCCGGGATCAGGCCCCTACTTTTGTGTAGCTTTTAAACTTTCTGAGTTTCAGTTTCCGTATTTATCAGTTCAGTTCAGTTCAGTTACTCAGTCATGTCCGACTCTTTGCGACCCCATGAACCACAGCATACCAGGCCTCCCTGTCCATCCCCAACTCCTGGAGTCCACCCAAACCCATGTCCATTGAGTCGGTGATGCCATCCAACCATCTCATCCTGTCATCCCCTTCTCCCCCTGCCCTCAAACTTTCCCAGTATCAGGGTCTTTTCAAGTGACTCAGCTCTTTGCATCAGGTGGCCAAAGTATTGGAGTTTCAGCTTCAACATCAGTCCTTCCAATGAACACCCAGGACTAATCTCCCTTAGGGTGGACTGGTTGGATCTCCTTGCAGTCCAAGGAACTCTCAAGAGTCTTCTCCAACACCACAGTTCAAAAGCATCAATTCTTCGGTGCTCAGCTTTCTTTATAGTTCAACTTTCACATCCATACATGACCACTGGAAAAACCATAGCCTTGACTAGACCGACCTTTGTTTGCAAAGTAATGTCTCTGCTTTTTAATATGCTGTCTAGGTTGGTCATAACTTTTCTTCCAAGGAGTAAGCATCTTTTAATTTCATGGCTGCAATCACCATCTGCAGTGATTTTGGAGCTCAGAAAAATAAAGTCAGCCACTGTTTTCACTGTTTCCTCATCTGTTTGCCATGAAGTGATGGGACCAGATGCCATGATCTTAGTTTTCTCTGTTTATAAAATGAGTTAATAACATCCATTTGTTTCATAAAGTAAATTTATGTAAACTACCTGGCTTAACTTCTAAACTGGTAAATTCCCATCTACCTCAAGAGCCCTGGATTTGTATTTCTCATTTTTGTCAAATGATTGACTTTCAGACTACAGAGATACTTACCAAAACATTATTTCCCAAAAAATCTTATTTACCTTAAAGGATCTTGATGAAAGATTGGCTTTTGAAATGCCAAGCTGAATCATATTACAGTATATAATGCAATAATAGAATAGAATAGAAACAACATCAGTGTGAGTTATGATTTACTAGAATGTAAAACTTGAGATCAAAATCTGTTTGTATTAGAGAGCAAGTGACCATTTCAGATTGAAAATCTGGAGTACAGAGTCTTAATATCTATGGAATGCCAGAATACTTGAAGAAATAACTAGTTTAAATATTTACATAGGATTTAAGTTAAATTTTTTGATAAAGAGTTGTTGAAAATTAGACCAAGAGTAGTGATATTTCACGGAGAAGGCAATGGCACCCCACTCCAGTACTCTTGCCTGGAAAATCCCATGGATGGAGGAGGCTAGTAGGCTGCAGTCCATGGGGTCGCTAGGAGTCAGACATGACTGAGCGACTTCACTTTCACTTTTCACTTTTCACATTCATGCATTGGAGAAGGAAATGGCAACCCACTCCAGTGTTCTTGCCTGGAGAATCCCAGGAATGGTGGAGCCTGATGGGCTGCCATCTATGGGGTCGCACAGAGTCGGACATGACTGAAGCGACTTAGCAGCAGCAGCAGCAGTAGCAATGATATTTCAGAATGGGAACATCTATGGTTTGGGGAGAACACTTCCATTGCAGAAAGTTTTGTTTAGTGACCCCAACTACCTTAAATATCACTTCAATTTTCTTGATACCAGAGACTGTGTTTATGTGTTTTAATCACAACAATAGGACAAGTAATAATGTCCTCATTTTACTCATGAGGAAACTCAATAACATCTCCATGTTCATATATCTAAGTATTAGTGGAGCTGATAGTTCTGGTCCTGGTCTAAAGGCACATTTACAAAAGGGAGTTGAAATGACTTTTCTTCAGAACACTGGGACACAAAACCACCTTTGTATGACTCAATGACATGTCTTCATCCCTCATGAGTCTTGATTAGTTTAGACTTCCTTGGGAAGAGAAACCTAAGGAAGGGAGGATACAGTAGGGAAAGTCTGCCCACCTCTGGGCAAGTACATAGCTTATAAAGAATGCAACTTGATTCAACATCTTCCTTCTTTCCTGGGAAGCTTGATAGAGCAATGAGCTTGTCCACACAAGTGTGTGTGGAATAGTAATGCCGTGTTTGAGGGCTTTCCAAAGAGGTTATTAGATTTCTGAATAACCATGTTTCTTTCTTCTTCCTCCAACAGACAGAAGACTAGAAGACAAAATAGAACCTTACATCAACTTCTGTAGCAATGCAATCTTTACTGTTTTTAAACCTACTATTTTAGGAACTTGATTGTTCCCTTACATATTTAATATATATTGATTATCAGCCAATGCCAGTCTTGTAGTAGGAGATGCGACTATTTTGTAAATAAGATATAGTCTGTGACTTTGAGGAGTCTGTGGTCTAACGTAGGATATGGACAATTGGCTACGTAAGCCAAGTACAATACAGTGAATGGCTATTACAATACAGAGAACTATAGGAAGCTCAGAGAGCAAACAAATAGAAACTTTGATGCAGTTTTAATGAATGGAGTTGTCTGAAGAAATATCTTTGAAACCATGACCTAGTATTGGTGATGAGTAGGAATAAGACAAACAGAGTGGGGAGAAAGGGTGACTGCTTTGTTAGTGGAGGCAAAAGCAAATACAAGGTAATGAGAGGTAAGACAATATGGCCCAGTCAGGTTCCTGAAATTGGTGAGCATAGTATAGAAAACATTTATGGAGTGAGGAAAGGAAAAGTTGGGGCCAGATATGTAACAACAACCTGAATTTTAAAGAAAATTCACAGTCTCTTTGCTTCAGTAATGCTGATTTCTTCAGCAAGGAAATATTCTCATATAGAAGGACCCTGAGGTGACTGGTTCTATACATCATCATTAGGACCCAATTTTACCAGAGGTACCACCAAGACAGCGCTTCCCTGGTGGCTCAGATAGTAAGGAATCTGCCTGCAATTCAGGAGACCCGGGTTCAATCCCTGGGTCAAGAAGATCCCCTAGAGAAGAGAATGGCTACCCACTCCAGAATTTTTGCCTGGAGAATTCCATGGACAGAGGAGCCTGACGGGCTACAGCCCATGGGATCACAAAGAGTCTGACATGACTGAAGCAACTTAGCACACATGCTTACACTTTCCTCAGAATGGAGCATTCATTTACAAAGCAAAAGGACATCTTTACAGATGTTGTTGATCTCTCATAGAGTAACCTGGATGCATTATGTCCTCAGTCCATCTATCAGAGACAAGGATGGACAAAGAAAAAATGACGAGATGGGGTATAATTCTGGTCTTGTCCCTCTTCTGTAAAGGTAACTCTATGAGCCACTACATAGTAATTAGAAGGTCTAAATTGGGTCCAATAGGGAGGAAGAGGCTAATTAGCTTGTTTGAGGAAATACTGCTTCAAAATAGAGCAAAGTGAAAAATTTAAATGAAGAGAAAAGCTGCACATAAATACAAGTGACATTTTGTCTTCCTCTAGGAATGAAGGGCTGGAGAAGGCAATGGCACCCCACTCCAGTACTCTTGCCTGGAAAATCCCATGGACAGAGGAGCCTGGTAGGCTGTAGTCCATGGGGTCGCTAAGAATCGGACACGACTGAGTGACTTCACTTTCACTTTTCACTTTCATGCATTGGGGAAGGAAACGGCAACCCACTCCAGTGTTCTTGCCTGGAGAATCCCAGGGACGGGGAGCCTGGTGGGCTGCCGTTTATGGAGTCGCACAGAGTCGGACACCACTGTAGTGATTTAGTCGTAGTAGCAGCAGGAATGAATGCAGAGGTCATGGGACTCCTGACCATTGATCTGTTTATGTAAGTTCCACCCAGCACAGAACAAAGAGCCTCCAGATATCATCACCATAACCATGGGACCAAGTCCATCATCCAAGAAAGGGAAGAGCTAAACAAAGAGCCAAGACAGACAAAGATGGGCATGTACTTTTTCCACCTTGACAAGAAACTCTTTTTTCATCCAGCTCTTCACAGGAAAGCTGAATGTGTTTGATGTGTTAAACACTTTATGTCCCATCCACCCTCTTCACCCTACTCCCACTTCAAATAGGTATTTTAGAATTAGGGCTTTTTCGTATGCCTAAACTAAGTTGTATTCATAAAATAAAGCAAAATGTGGTGAAAAGAACATGGATTCTGAAGTGAGATGAAATTGGGTTTGACTATTTCCCCCATTGATTAACCAAGAGACTTTGAGCAAGCTGATGCTATGCTGGTATTGCATCTGCTACTGTTAAAATCTGAACCCTCTTTCCCAAAGCCCATACTAAAGTCTCAGCTTGCACCTGGAATTTTTTTTCTTCCCTTAAGGAAATTAATCTCAGCTCAACAATTCTCAAGGTTAAGAGAACCATAAAGTGAAACTGTTATTCAGTCAGCCGTGTCTGACTCTTTGTGACCCCTCTTTGTGACTGTAGCTTGCTAGGCTCCTCTGTCCATGGGATTTCCCAGGCAAGAATAGTGGAGTGGGTTGCCATTCCCTTCTCCAGGGGATCTTTCCAACCCTGAAATCAAATCCAGGTCTTATACATTGCAGGCTGACTCTTTACTGTGTGAGTCACCAAGGAAGCGATTTAAGAGAATCATAGACAAATGGTAAATACATATCACTCAATTTGAATTACAATGTTGTTAATGCTAAGATCATAAACATAAAATACCCTGCCCCCTGAAGCTGGTTGTGGAAACAGACATTTATTATGGACAGATCAGCCTGTCTTCAATATGAAAAAAGTTAAATGGAATTGTTTACTTGTAGTCATTTCTTTGTTAGATTTGTGAAACAAGAGTTTTAGGATTATTTACTCCAGTGTTTATAATAAAATATCTATCTTTGAAATAACAATCATATGTTATTTGGCAGTAGAATTTCTTTTGTGTGAAGGAAAGGACACAGGAAATGAAATCATTTGGAAAAAAGGGAAGTTGCTATATTAGAAATGAGTGGACTTCTGCATGTTTTAATTATGTCTTCTCATGCAGTTGAGTCAAACGACAGTCGGGAGAAAAAGCTTTAAAATGCCGATTCAAGGTTGTATAAATTTATATCGCTATTTTCCCTCTTTCTTTAAAAGTTTCTTTATTATTTTGACCTTTTGTTTTTATAGATATGTGAATTTTTTAAAAAACTAATTTGAGATGAAACTCAGCAATTTGATGAAAGCAGTCGACATGGGAAACAGATCTTATGTTGCAGTTTCTGTATTTTTCTCTCACAACTCTCTTTCTTAAACCTTTATTTTGAAATTTTTGTTTTAAAATATGAGCTTCACCTTAACTAGTTCTTTCCCCTACTTTGGCCTTAGGGATCACTGGAAGTATTTAAGACACAATTTGATTGAAATCCAAACATCATGTCAGATTCTGTTGAAGAGAGCTCAGCCCATCTGTGGGATTGATGATATAAGACTCACCTGACTGGAAATTCCACAAGGTCAGAGACCACATCTGCTTTGTTCACACCATGTGCCAGCTTCTGGCCCAGTGCTTGCAACAGACAAATGCTCCACAAACATTTCTCCAATGAAAGTAAAAATTCCCCAGTTCCCAGAGTTTTCCCACCAAGAGCAGTATCAACAAAAGGAAGTAAAGATGTTTGTCTTTGTCTATTTTTGCTCTCCCACAGGGACAACTGTGTTATGTACATGAACCCAGAAGACTCCAGAATGGAAACTAGAGTTCTGGCTCATGCTCTCATTTAACAGTGAACAGATAAAAGAGTAATCAGTTCAGCAAGGCAGCAATTTTCCCCTTTTGTGAATTAACCATCCAACACCTTATAGGCTGATACCAGGCTGGGGTAAGAGGTAGTACATAGGAGGCAGGGTGAGGGGTGGAGAGCAGTATGCAGGGCCTGTAAGTGTTTAGCATCCTTTAATGGAGGGCTCTGCTACTTCCTTCTTCCCATTGCCTTTGTTTCCAGACCTTGGAGAATCCAGAAGTCCCCACAGACAGTACTTCCAGAAGCCAATGAATGAGCTTGAATGGTGACCCATGGATTTAATCTAATTAACCTTACACACACTAAGACTAAACAGATTAGCTCCCCTTGTGGGTATCACAATAGTTCCTGTTTTTCAGTCACCAAGTCATGTCTGACTCTTTGCAACCCCATGGACTGCAGCACTTCAGGCTTCCCTGTCCTTCATTATCTCCCTTAGTTTACTCAAACTCATGTGCATTGAGTCAGTGATGCTATCCAACCATTTCATCCTCTGTTGTCCTCTTTTGCTCCTGCCCTCAATCTTTCCCAGCATCAGGGTCTTTTCCAATGAGCCAGCTTTCCGCATCAGGTGGCCAAAGTATTGGAGCTTCAGCTTCAGCGTCAGTTCTTCCAGTGAATATTCAGGGTTGATTTCCTCTAGAATTGACTGGCTTGATTTCTTTATTTTAACCACTTAATCCTTTCAAAATGTAATGAAAGCTCTCTGCCCTCTCCTTACCACTAAATCTACTTAAGCCTAAATGTACGAAGTTGTGTCAACAATTTTCAGGAATTCACTGATCTCTGTTAAAAAGTCTTAAGAAGTAAAGCCAATAAAGGGGATACTGGAGGTAAAAACCTGAAGAATAATGTAAGGATCCTGAGTTTACTGTCTTTAAGTCAAGTCAACTGAAAGAGAAATGATATTTTCTGCCTGCTGCTTGCTGTCCCTGCATGCATTCAGGACAGAGGCTTCAGGAAGAAATTTGCGATGTTGTCAAAAGAGGAGGTAGAGATTGGATAAGGACAAGAATGAGAGAGAGGAATAGAATCTTCATATTCAATAAAGATACGAATGACCTATAGTTTTCTTATTGCCCGTAAGAGTAAACCCAAATCAGTAAAAATGGTGAGTGCTGCTTTCCACTGATGCTAAAAAGGAACACCAGGGGCAAAAGGCAGCTAAGATAGAGAATGAAAGTTGATTCCTTTCATAATTCCCTTCAGGTTGCCAAATATATACAGAATTTAAGAAAAATCTATGTGTTTTCACATAAAAAGAAAACAAAATTAGAAAATAATTCAGATTGTGTATGGGTATAGAGATGTGAGCCAGTCTCTCAAAATTCCCCAGATTTATGCAAAATTAGGATATAAAACTTCTTTATCCATCTCCTGCCATCTGATGCCTTGTGTTATCTGATTTCCAGATTTGTGACCCTTTTGTCTCTAAGCTGTTTATTTTCTAATCTAACATAATTTACAATTTGCTTCATCTAGAATGTTCTTTTTCTTGACCATATCATGTTACTCATCAAAATTAAATCCCTGCTTGTGGTCCCTAGACCAGGAAGGAGGAAATCAGCACCCGCAGAATCTAGTGGAATTTTGAAACAAAGGAAAAACTGTCCACTCCAAACCCAAACCTGTTGGATGAACTTTTCATGCACTTTCTTTCCCCAAGCTGTGGGGGGTGAACTTGGAAAACACCACTGACATCGTTCCTTGTAAAGTTGGAGATTAAAGCAAAATGAGCAAAAGAGAGAAGAATCAGACAAGAACACACCCAATCAGAAAAGCAGGGCCTTGCAAACACACACTAAAGAGACCCAAAGAGAAATGAAGCAGGCATTGGAGAGCCAAGGTTAACAGAAAATTAAAATGGCACATTCCTTTTCTGAGCTTCACTTACTTAGACCTTAGCAATGAGTGCAGAGAGTTCTCACTCAAGAATAAGTGTATTAATAGATTATTAGTATAGCACATTAGTCATAATAATCCTATATTTCTGTATTACATATTCCCATTTAACAGATGCTAAATGAGCCTCAAAGAGATTAAGCAATTTGCAAAAGGTCACCCCAGTAAGTAGGAGACAGAATCAGGAGGATTTGAACCTAAACAAGTCCAGAGATTCTGAGCCATCTCGACAGAGTTTCTCACATGTCTGTATGTCACACAGACTTTGTTTTGAGCATATTTCCCTTCTTTTCCCCACCATTTCCTGCCTGAAAGGAGTTAGAAAGCTGCAGAAGAGGAACTTGATTCAGTGAGGGGAGGTGGACACATTAATCTAATAAAAGAACAAGTTCCTCCTTCTGTCAAGACTTTGAGTTTTCATTTGTGAAATGAGGAAATTTGTCTATATGGTCCCTACTGTCTGATGCTTTATTCTAAGAAGCACAGTGTATGCGCAATACATGAAGAATTGTCCCTGGGAAACTTGAACACTTTTGCCAGGAGAGGACAGTTGCCAAACCTGAGATTTTGCAAATCTTGCAGAGAATTTGCGCTTGCCCTTAAATGTTGTTAACTAAAAAGTGCCGGGAGCCAGCGTGAGGAATCCCGCCCATGGCAAAGGTCATGAGGAAGGAAGCCTGACAAAACGCAAAGGCGTGATCTGGCTTCAGGGGTTCCCCCTGGGTTTCTGGGTTTTCCTGAATGTCTACCCCTCAAAACCAGAGTCTGCCTGCTTTATTGTACTGTGCTTTCCACTCTTCTGATATTCTCTGGAAAAAGTTAACTCAGGGCTTCAGTTAACAGTCTCCTGCATATGAAAAGAATGTTTCAGCTCAAACCCCTTTGATGGCTCTCTAACTTGCCTAATAGCTGGGGACTTTTACAAACTTGTGAATTGCTTACAGCCCCCCAACCATGAGAGGCACAAAGCTTAAAGCATCTTAAAGATACAGAGCCTTTTCTAAAAAGCTAAAAATTATATTGGTGATGGGTTTCACTGTTGAGTCAATGACTGCTGCCAGGCCTCCATATTCTTTATCTTTTAGGCACCTGAAGGATATTAATCAATGTAATTGGGATATAGAAAAGGGAATATAGTAGTTTTGATGTTAGCAACACTAGACTTTTGAGTTAACTACTTTTCTCTTTGTTATAAATCACTGTACTTCTTTCATTGTTATAAATTGTGTCTTTGCTATGTAAAAATGTAACTTTATTTAGTGCTTTCTGAGAGTGGCACCAGACTTTGGGAAGAACAACACTTTTAAGACAAATAAGTCTTCTGGTTGACAAACCCTTATCAGAAAAGGGCCATAAAATGTTAATTGGCCTTCTGACCAGAAGATGATGTAAATCATCTAAGACTTGTGTATACAACTAGGTATGCAGAGAGAAAGCCTGGTCTCAATAAGAGTCAGGGTCACTGACGCTGCATAATTTTATATTATCCATTAATCTCTATGTACAAAAAAAGGTATAAAAGGCCTTTCCGGACAATAGAGGATAGGCCAGTCACTGGACTGATTTCCCCCGTGCCTTTTCTTACTCTATTTTCTGGCTGAATTCCCATCTGGAACAGGGAGTCTCACCACATCTACTTACTTGCCCTGGCTTCTAAGATCCGTGAGAGAGGGAGCCCAAGGTGGGGCACCCTCCGATATTCAAACGGGCACTGGTGGCCCAGTGTAGATGGTGCAAATCTCTTGACCTGAGGTTTTATTAGCTTTCCCTGTAAACCAAGTTATTCAGCATCTTTTCTCCAATAAATTTTCCTACTATACTATTTCTTCTTAATTTCTTTTATATTTCTAAATAAATAAGTTTTCCTCGCCTATGCTGTCTCCGCTTCGAATTACCCTGGATCCACCGGGGCTGGACCTGTGCAAAAAAGTGTTTCTTGCAAGATTCTCATCAACTGAGAAGAGCCTAAATCTTAATGATTTTAATGAAGAAAGAGCTTAGAATTGGGGGTAACGGGGATAGGGAGTTTTACCACCAGACTCCAACCTATCCCTCCTGGGCCTTCTGAGATGGCTCAGCACGTGAAGAATCTGCCTGCAATGCAGGAGATGCAGGCGACGAGAGATCAATCCTTGGGACAGGAAGATCCCCTGGAGAAGGAAATGGCAACCCACACCAGTATTCTTGCTTGGGAAATCCCATGGACAGAGGAACCTGGCAGGCTACAGTCCAAAGGGTCACAAAGAATCAGACATGACTGAGCAACTGAACACACACACACCTATCCCCTCAACCTTCCAAGAATGAGAGGAAGTGCTTCCTGTCTCCTGACACCATTTCCTCTTGGTTTCCTCATGACTTCGTAGATCAGTTGCAACTGTTGACCATTTATTGCGAAACAAGTAATGTGGTTGGAGTCGGAAACATTTTTTTTTCCCCCCCAGTGGTCATTCATATCACTTTATTTTTTTTTTTATTTTAGTTTTTTATTTTTTAAATTTTAAAATCTTTAATTCTTACATGCATTCCCAAACATGAACCCCCCTCCCACCTCCCTCCCCATAACAACTTTCTGGGTCATCCCCATGCACCAGCCCCAAGCATGCTGCATCCTGCGTCAGACATAGACTGGCGATTCAATTCACATGATAGTATACATGTTAGAATGTCATTCTCCCAAATCATCCCACCCTCTCCCTCTCCCTCTGAGTCCAAAAGTCCGTTATACACATCTGTGTCTCTTTCCCTGTCTTGCATACAGGGTCGTCATTGCCATCTTCCTAAATTCCATATATATGTGTTAGTATACTGTATTGGTGTTTTTCTTTCTGGCTTACTTCACTCTGTATAATCGGCTCCAGTTTCATCCATCTCATCAGAACTGATTCAAATGAATTCTTTTTAACGGCTGAGTAATACTCCGTTGTGTATATGTACCACAGCTTTCTTATCCATTCATCTGCTGATGGACATCTAGGTTGTTTCCATGTCCTGGCTATTATAAACAGTGCTGCAATGAACATTGGGGTAAATGTGTCTCTTTCAATTCTGGTTTCCTCGGTGTGTATGCCCAGCAGTGGGATTGCTGGGTCATAAGGTAGTTCTATTTGCAATTTTTTAAGGAATCTCCACACCGTTCTCCATAGTGGCTGTACTAGTTTGCATTCCCACCAACAGTGTAGGAGGGTTCCCTTTTCTCCACACCCTCTCCAGCATTTATTGCTTGCAGATTTTTGGATTGCAGCCATTCTGACTGGTGTGAAGTGGTACCTCATTGTGGTTTTGATTTGCATTTCTCTAATAATGAGTGATGTTGAGCATCTTTTCATGTGTTTGTTAGCCATCCGTATGTCTTCTTTGGAGAAATGTCTATTTAGTTCTTTGGCCCATTTTTTGATTGGGTCGTTTATTTTTCTGGAATTGAGCTGCATAAGTTGCTTGTATATTTTTGAGATTAGTTGTTTGTCAGTTGCTTCATTTGCTATTATTTTCTCCCATTCAGAAGGCTGTCTTTTCACCTTGCTTATAGTTTCCTTTGTTGTGCAGAAGCTTTTAATTTTAATTAGATCCCATTTGTTTATTTTTGCTTTTATTTCCAGAATTCTGGGAGGTGGATCATAGAGGATCCTGCTGTGATTTATGTCGGAGAGTGTTTTGCCTATGTTCTCCTCTAGGAGTTTTATAGTTTCTGATCTTACATTTAGATGTTTAATCCATTTTGAGTTTATTTTTGTGTGCGGTGTTAGAAAGTGATCTAGTTTCATTCTTTTACAAGTGGTTGACCAGTTTTCCCAGCACCACTTGTTAAACAGATTGTCTTTACTCCATTGTATATTCTTGCCTCCTTTGTCAAAGATAAGGTGTCCATATGTGTGTGGATTTATCTCTGGGCTTTCTATTTTGTTCCATTGATCTATATGTCTGTCTTTGTGCCAGTACCATACTGTCTTGATGACTGTGGCTTTGTAGTAGAGCCTGAAGTCAGGCAAGTTGATTCCTCCAGTTCCATTCTTCTTTCTCAAGATTGCTTTGGCTATTCGAGGTTTTTTGTATTTCCATACAAATCTTGAAATTATTTGTTCTAGTTCTGTGAAAAATGTGGCTGGTAGCTTGATAGGGATTGCATTGAATTTGTAAATTGCTTTGGGTAGTATACTCATTTCCACTATATTGATTCTTCCAATCCATGAACATGGTATATTTCTCCATCTATTAGTGTCCTCTTTGATTTCTTTCATCAGTGTTTTATAGTTTTCTATATACAGGTCTTTAGTTTCTTTAGGTAGATATATTCCTAAGTATTTTATTCTTTTCATTGCAATGGTGAATGGAATTGTTTCCTTAATTTCTTTTTCTACTTTCTCATTATTCGTGTATAGGAATGCAAGGGATTTCTGTGTGTTGATTTTATATCCTGCAACTTTACTATATTCATTGATTAGCTCTAGTAAATTTCTGGTGGAGTCTTTAGGGTTTTCCATGTAGAGGATCATGTCATCTGCAAACAGTGAGAGTTTTACTTCCTCTTTTCCGATTTGGATTCCTTTTATTTCTTTTTCTGCTCTGATTGCTGTGGCCAAAACTTCCAGAACTATGTTGAATAGTAGCGGTGAAAGTGGACACCCTTGTCTTGTTCCTGACTTTAGGGGAAATGCTTTCAATTTTTCACCATTGAGGATAATGTTTGCTGTGGGTTTGTCATAGATAGCTTTTATTATGTTGAGGTATGTTCCTTCTATTCCTGCTTTCTGGAGAGTTTTTATCATAAATGGATGTTGAATTTTGTCAAAGGCCTTCTCTGCATCTATTGAGATAATCATATGGTTTTTATTTTTCAATTTGTTAATGTGGTGAATTACATTGATTGATTTGCGGATATTGAAGAATCCTTGCATCCCTGGGATAAAGCCCACTTGGTCATGGTGTATGATCTTTTTAATGTGTTGTTGGATTCTGATTGCTAGAATTTTGTTGAGGATTTTTGCATCTATGTTCATCAGAGATATTGGCCTGTAGTTTTCCTTTTTTGTGACATCTTTGTCAGGTTTTGGTATTAGGGTGATGGTGGCCTCATAGAATGAGTTTGGAAGTTTACCTTCCTCTGCAATTTTCTGGAAGAGTTTGAGGAGGATAGGTGTTAGCTCTTCTCTAAATTTTTGGTAGAATTCAGCTGTGAAGCCATCTGGACCTGGGCTTTTGTTTGCTGGAAGATTTCTGATTACAGTATCAATTTCCGTGCTTGTGATGGGTCTGTTAAGATTTTCTATTTCTTCCTGGTTCAGTTTTGGAAAATTGTACTTTTCTAAGAATTTGTCCATTTCTTCCACGTTGTCCATTTTATTGGCATACAACTGCTGATAGTAGTCTCTTATGATCCTTTGTATTTCTGTGTTGTCTGTTGTGATCTCTCCATTTTCATTTCTAATTTTATTGATTTGATTTTTCTCTCTTTGCTTCTTGATGAGTCTGGCTAATGGTTTGTCAATTTTATTTATCCTTTCAAAGAACCAGCTTTTGGCTTTGTTGATTTTTGCTATGGTCTCTTTTGTTTCTTTTGCATTTATTTCTGCCCTAATTTTTAAGATTTCTTTCCTTCTACTAACTCTGGGGTTCTCCAACTCTTCCTTTTCTAGTTGCTTTAGTTGTAGAGTTAGGTTATTTATTTGACTTTTTTCTTGTTTCTTGAGGTATGCCTGTATTGCTATGAACTTTCCTCTTAGCACTGCTTTTATAGTGTCCCACAGGTTTTGGGTTGTTGTGTTTTCATTTTCATTAGTTTCTATGCATATTTTGATTTCTTTTTTGATTTCTTCTGTGATTTGTTGGTTGTTCAGAAGTGTGTTGTTCAACCTCCATATGTTGGAATTTTTAATAGTTTTCCTCCTGTAATTGAGATCTAATCTTAATGCATTATGGTCAGAAAAGATGCTTGGAATGATTTCGACTTTCTTGAATTTATCAAGTTTAGATTTATGGCCCAGGATGTGATCTATCCTGGAGAAGGTTCCATGAGCACTTGAAAAAAAGGTGAAATTCGTTGTTTTGGGGTGAAATGTCCTATAGATATCAATTAGGTCTAACTGATCTAATGTATCATTTAAAGTTTGCGTTTCTTTGTTAATTTTCTGTTTAGTTGATCTGTCCATAGGTGTGAGTGGGGTATTAAAGTCTCCCACTATTATTGTGTTATTGTTGATTTCCCCTTTCATACTTGTTAGCATTTGTCTTACATATTGTGGTGCTCCTATATTGGGTGCATATATATTTATAATTGTTATATCTTCTTCTTGGATTGTTCCTTTGATCATTATGTAGTGGCCTTCTTTGTCTCTTTTCACAGCCTTTGTTTTAAAGTCTATTTTATCGGATATGAGTATTGCCACTCCTGCTTTCTTTTGGTCTCTATTCGCGTGGTATATCTTTTTCCAGCCCTTCACTTTCAGTCTGTATGTGTCCCTTGTTTTGAGGTGGGTCTCTTGTAAGCAGCATATAGAGGGGTCTTGTTTTTGTATCCATTCGGCCAGTCTTTGTCTTTTGGTTGGGGCGTTCAACCCATTTACGTTTAAGGTAATTATTGATAAGTATGATCCCGTTGCCATTTACTTTATTGTTTTGGGTTCGGGTTTATACACCCTTTTTGTGTTTCCTGTCTAGAGGATATCCTTTAGAATTTGTTGGAGAGCTGGTTTGGTGGTGCTGAATTCTCTCAGCTTTTGCTTGTCTGTAAAGCTT
Source organism: Ovis canadensis (assembly GCF_042477335.2). Lineage (NCBI taxonomy): Eukaryota > Metazoa > Chordata > Mammalia > Artiodactyla > Bovidae > Ovis > Ovis canadensis. Next base: position 105,409,344 of record NC_091250.1, on the reverse strand, counting down.
TTGATTTCTCCTTCGTATTTGAATGAGATCCTTGCTGGGTACAGTAATCTGGGCTGTAGGTTATTGTCTTTCATCACTTTAAGTATGTCTTGCCATTCCCTCCTGGCCTGAAGAGTTTCTATTGACAGATCAGCTGTTATCCTTATGGGAATCCCCTTGTGTGTTATTTGTTGTTTTTCCCTTGCTGCTTTTAATATTTGTTCTTTGTGTTTGATCTTTGTTAATTTGATTAATATGTGTCTTGGGGTGTTTCGCCTTGGGTTTATCCTATTTGGGACTCTCTGTGTTTCTTGGACTTGGGTGATTATTTCCTTCCCCATTTTAGGGAAGTTTTCAACTATTATCTCCTCAAGGATTTTCTCATGGTCTTTCTTTCTGTCTTCTTCTTCTGGGACTCCTATAATTCGAATGTTGGAGCGTTTCATATTGTCCTGGAGGTCTCTGAGATTGTCCTCGTTTCTTTTAATTCGTTTTTCTTGTTTCCTCTCTGATTCATTTATTTCTACCATTCTATCTTCTATTTCACTAATCCTATCTTCTGCCTCCGTTATTCTACTATTTGTTGCCTCCAGAGAGTTTCTGATCTCATTTATTGTGTTATTCATTATATTTTGACTCTTTTTTATTTCTTCTAGGTCCTTGTTAAACCTTTCTTGCATCTTCTCAATCCTTGTCTCTAGGCTATTTATCTGTGTTTCCATTTTGATTTCAAGATTTTGAATCATTTTCACTATCAATATTCGGAATTCCTTCTCCGGTAGATTCCCTACTTCTTCCTCTTTTGTTTGGTTTGGTGGGCAACTTTCCTGTTCCTTTACCTGCTGAGTATTCCTCTGTCTCTTCATCTTGGTTATATTGCTGTGTTTGGGGTGGCCTTTTTATATTCTGATAATTTGTGGAGTTCTCTTTATTATGGAGCTTCCTCACTTTGGGTGGGGTTCTATCAGTGGCTTGTCAAGGTTTCCTGGTTAGGGAGGCTTGTGTTGGAGTTTTGGTGGGTGGAGCTGGGTTTCTTCTCTCTGGAGTGCAATGGAGTGACCCGTAATGGGTTATGAGACATCAAAGTTTTTGGGATAATTTTGAGCTGCCTGTATATTGAGGCTCAGGGGAGTGTTCCTGTGTTGCTGGAGAATTTGGGTGGTATGTCTTGTTTTGGAACTTGTTGGCCCTTGGGTGGAGCTTGGTTTCAGTGTAGGTATGAAGGCATTTGATGAGCTCCTATTGCTTAATGTTCCCTGAATTCAAGAGTTCTCTAATGTTTTCAGGCTTTGGGTTTAAGCTTCCTGCTTCTGGTTTTCAGTTTTATTTTTACAGTAGCCTCTAGACTTCTCCATCTATACAGCACCGATGATAAAACATCTAGGTTAAAGATGAAAAGTTTCTCCACATTGAAGGACACTCAGAGAGGTTCACTGAGTTACAAGGAGAAGAGAAGATGGAGGGGGTAGTTAGAGGTAACTGGAATGAGATGCGGTGAGATCAAGAGAGGAGAGAGCAAGCTAGCCAGTAGTCACTTCCTTATGTGCGCTCTATAGTCTGGACCGCTCAGAGGTATTTACAGAGTTATACGGGGAAGAGGAGAGGGAGGAAGTAGACAGAGGTGACCAGGAGGATAAGAGAGAGGAATGAGTAGGAGAGAGACAAATCCTGCCAGTAACCAGTTCCTTAGGTGTTCTCTACCGTCTGGAACACACAGAGATTCACAGAGTTGGATAGAGAAGAGATGGGGGAGAAAAGAGACAGAGGCCACCTGGTGGAGAAAAAGGAGAGTCCAGAGGAGGAGAGAGTGGTCAAGCCAGTAATCTCGCTCTCAGGTAAACTTGGGTAGTGAAGTTTGGGTTTTTAAATGTACAAAATTGACAACAAAAACCTAAGAGCAAAGATTAAATCTGTTTTTGAAGACAATGGTCTGCTTTTCTGGTTGCCTGATGTCCTCTGCCAGCCTACAGAAGTTGTTTTGTGGAGTTTGCTCGGCGTTGAAATGTTCTTTTGAGGAATTTGTGAGGGAGAACGTGATCTTCCCGTCCTATTCCTCCGCCATCTTTCCCTCTCCTCCTGGAGTCGGGAACATTTTTTGAAGGAACTAAAGTCCATTTGATTTGTTGGAAAGCAAAACATCAATTTAATGACTATTACTTGAAAATATATGCAAAGGGACCTCATTTCCTCATCATTCATCCATTTAACAGATATTTTAAAAGTATCTTCTATATTTCAAGCCCCTTATTCTAGTTGCTTGGGAAAGTGAATAACATGAATAGAAATGACTATCTTTGGTTCTAGGGCTTCCCAGGTGTCTGCCAGACAGGAGACACAGGTTTGATCGCTGGGTCAGGAAGATTCCCTGGAGAAGGAAATGGAAATCCACTCCAGTATTCTTGCCTGGAAAATTCTTCTTGTGACAATTCTTGCTTAACAGAAGTCTTCCAACTGCACCCTGAGGTGAGTTCCTCAATTACATCCACAGTTGCATGGAGTGGTGGCAATAGCTTGGTAGTGCAAAGAAGACAGGCTGTAAGGAGGTGGAAGTGAGGGATAGATTAAAATTCACTGTGTTTCAGTCACTATACTAGGTTCTTTTTTAAAAAATAAAAATAAAAATTAGGGACTTGCCTGGTGGTCCAGTGATTAAGAATCCACCTTGTAATGCAGGAGACGTGGGTTAGTCTATGGCTGGGGAACTAAGATCCTACATGTTAAGGAAAAACTAAGCCCATATGCTGTAACTACTGAGCTTGTGTGCCACAACTAGAGAGTCTGTGGGCCACAAGAAAAGATCCCACATGACACAGGGAAGATCCTATGTGCTTCCACTAAGACCTGATGAAGCCAAAAACTAAACAAATATTTTTTAAAATTTTGTGTACAATATGATAATTTGATACACAAATGCATAGTGAAAAGATTACTGAAGTCAAGCTAATCATCATATCATTACCTACAATGTTTTTGGGTAATAAGAATACTTGAAATCAACTCTCCTAGAAAAGTTCTAGTGTTCTATACAGTATTATGAACTAAGTCACCATGCTATATATTAGATCACTGGATATATCCAACCTACACAATCTGTACATTAAATCCCTAGAAGCATCCATCCTACATATTTGAAATTTTGTACCCTTTAACCAACATCTCCCCATTTCCCCCACCCTCCCACGCCTGGTAACTGCTGTTCTATTCTCTACTTCTATATATTTAATTGCAAGATCTCCTTTTCTAAGTTTAAATAATATTCATATTATGTATATACATATATATACACATATATATGGGCTTCCCTGGTGGCTCAGTGGTAAAGAATCTACCTGCAATACAGTGGGTTTGATCCCTGGGTGGGGAGAAGGAAATGGCAACCCAGTCCAGTATTTTCGCCTGGGAAAGTCCATGTACAGAAGAACCTGCTGGGCTACAGACCACAGGGCCACAAAGATTTGGACACAGCTTAGCAACTGAACAACAAAAGCAAATATGTACATAAGGCAATTTCTTTTTTTCTTCCAGTTTTATTGAGATATAAATGACACATAACTTTGTATAAATGTAATGTGTACAATATATTGATTTGATCCACTCATCCATTGATGAATGCTTGGACTGTTTCCATATTTTGGTTATTGTGAATAAGTGTACAATAAACATGGGAGTGCAGATGTCTCTTCAAAGTACTTATTTCACTTCCTTTGGATATATGTCCAGAAGTGGGATTGATTGTTGGATCATATGGTAATTCTACTTTTAGTTTTACAAGCAACTTTCATCCTGTTTTCCATAGCTGCTACATCAATTCATATTCCCACCAGCAGTATACAAGGGTCCCCCTTTTTCTACATCATGGCCAACAGTTAAATTATGGTTTCATTTTTGCTTTATAAAAACTTTTGTAATAGCCATATCAACAAGTGTGAGGTGATGTCTCCTTGTGGTTTGCATTTTCCAGATGATTAGTGATGTTGAGCACCTTTTTATATACCTGTTGGCCATTTGTATGTCTTCTTTGAAAAAAATGTCTACAAGTCCTTTGCCCATTTCTTCATCAAGTTAGGTTTTGGGTTTTGTTGCTGTTGTATTGCTACTGAGTTGTGTGAGTTTCTTGCATTTTTGATAGTAACACCTTATCTCTTATATGATTTGAAAATATTCTCTCCCAATCTCCAGGCAGACTTTCCAGTTTGTTAATTGTTTCCTTTGTTGTGCAGAGGCATTTTAGTTTGATGTAGTCCTACTTGTTTATTTTTTCTTTTGTTGTCTGCACTTTTGGTGTCATATCCAAAAAAATCACTTCCAGGGATGATGTCGAGGATTGTTATTCTTACACTTTTTCCTAAGCATTGTGTGACTTTATGTCTTACATTAAGTCTTTAATTCATTTGGAGTTGATTTTTGTGTATAGTGTAAGATAAAGACCCAGTTCCACTCTTTTGCAATGTGGATTCCCAGTTTTCCCAATACCGTTTACTGAAAAGACAGTTCTTTCCCCATTGTGTATTCTTGGTGCCTTTGTTGAAAATTAATTGACTGTAAATACTTGAGTTTACTTCTGGGCTCTCCACTCTATTCCATTGATCTATGTGTCTATTTTTATGCCAGTACCATATTGTTTTGTTTACTATGGTTTTATTTGGAGAAGGCAATGGCACCCTACTCCAGTACTCTTGCCTGGAAAATCCCATGGATGGAGGAGCCTGGTAGGCTGCAGTCCATGGGGTCGCTGAGGGTCGGGCACAACTGAGCGACTTCATTTTCACTTTTCACTTTCCTGCATTGGAGAAGGAAATGGCAACCCACTCCAGTGTTCTTGCCTGGAGAATCCCAGGGACGGGGGAGCCTGGTGGGCTGGCCTCTATGTGGTCACACAGAGTCGGACATGACTGAAGTGACTTAGCAGCACGGTTTTATAAGATAATTTGAAATCATAAAGTGTGGTATCTCCAACTCAATTCTTTATTTTCAAGATTATTTTGACTCTTCTGGGCCTTTTCTAGTTCTACACAAATTTTAGATTTTTTTTTCCCATTTCAGTGAAAAAAAATACCATTGAAATTTTGATAGGAATTGAATTGAATCTTTATTTAGCTTTGAGTATACTGAATTCTTTTTATAAGCTAATGTATTTAATTCTCAAAAACAAATTTATGCTTTTGGTGCTATCATCTTCATTTTACAAGTGACAAAGCTGAGGCTAAGAGAGTTAAAATTGTGTACATATAGCAAACGAGCAGTTGGGCTCAAATCTGAGTTCATATCTGAACCTCAGTCTCTCTGATCCCAAATCCCGGGCCATTTCCTCTCTGCAGAAAGAATGCCAGGCTGGGTGTGGATCCAGCAGCCTGGAGAGAGTTTACACCTCAATGGCCTAAGTTCTGAAAAATGGCAAAAGATCATTTTAAGATTAGAAATTAAGGGTTACAACAATATATATCAGGAAAAGCTACTGACAGGTCTGAAACTGCTTAGAGGAGCAAAAATGCCCTGTCACCACCCTTTCCATGAATCTATTTGATAACATCTCTGGTTTATAAGCAGAGTTTATCAACAGGGTGGAGGTGAGGAATGGAAGTATATTTGCCTAGAGTCTTCCATTCACAAAAACTCTTAAAGCTTGTCTTTGATGTTATCACTGAAAAAGGTCACCCTGTCATTCACAGAGGTACATTGATAGGATTGAAAACATTGGATAGTGTTCAACTTTGAACTGTTTATCCTATCCTGGACACAGAACCTGAATGAACAATGAAGTGCTTACATTTTTAATGACCTGACTGCTGCAATATATTTGTGCAATCTTAATGGTATCATTTATTAAATATAATAAGTTGATTTATTTTAAGAAGTCTTATAATCCTGTTTTAATATTTCTTTTCCTTCTTCCTCTTCTTTCTTCTCCTCCCCTTCTCTTTTTCAATAAAGAATACTCCACATTACAATCAAAGAGAGAAAAAGAAGGAATGGCTCAGGTTCAACTTGACCTTTTAAGGGATTCATTATGGAACCCTACAGCACAGTAAAGCATTTCCTACCTTCACAAATATACCCTTTTGAGGGAAAAAGAGATTCTGATAAAAATAAGATATTTTATCTTTCCCTGTTAAATAAGTGCTCCTGATGCAAATCTTAAGCGATGCACAAATTTCACCCTGGGAGCTTTCAGAATCCTGTTGACTGTGTGGATCACAATAAGCTGTGAAAAATTCTGAAAGAGATGGGAATACCAGACCACCTAACCTGCCTCTGGGGAACTCTGTATTCAGGCCAGGAAGCAACAGTTAGAACTGGACATGGAATGACTGACTGGTTCCAAATAGGAAAAGGAGTATCATCAAGGCTGTATATTGTCACCCTGCTTATTTAACTTCTATGCAGAATACATCATGAGAAACTCTGGACTGGAAGAAACACAAGCTGGAATCAAGATTGCTGGGAGAAATATCAATAACCTCAGATATGCAGATGACACCACCCTTATGGCAGAAAGTAAAGAGGAACAAAAAAGCCTCTTGATGAAAGTAAAAGAGGAGAGTGAAAAAGTTGGCTTAAAGCTCATCATTCAGAAAACGAAGATCATGGCATCTGGTCCCATCACTCCATGGGAAATAGATGGAGAAACAGTGGAAATAGTGTCAGACTTTATTTTTCTGGACTCCAAAATCACAGCAGATGGTGATTGCAGCCATGAAATTAAAAGAGGCTTACTCCTTGGAAGAAAAGTTATGGCCAACCTAGATAGCGTATTCAAAAACAGAGACATTACTTTGCCGACTAAGGTCCGCCTAGTCAAGGCTATGGTTTTTCCAGTGGTCATGTATGGATGTGAGAGTTGGACTGTGAAGAAGGCTGAGCGCCGAAGAATTGATGCTTTTGAAGTGTGGTGTTGGAGAAGACTCTTGAGAGTCCCTTGGACTGCAAGATGATCCAACTAGTCCATTCTGAAGGAGATCAGCCCTGGGATTTCTTTGGAAGGAATGATGCTAAAGCTGAAACTCCAGTACTTTGGCCACCTCATGTGAAGAGTTGACTCATTGGAGAAGACTTTGATGCTGGGAGGGACTGGGGGCAGGAGGAGAAGGGGACGACTGAGGATGAGATGGCTGGATGGCATCACTGACTCGATGGACGCAACTCTGAGTGAACTGCGGGAGTTGGTGATGGACAGGGAGGCCTGGTGTGCTGCGATTCATGGGGTCACAAAGAGTTGGACACGACTGAGCTACTGAGCTAAACTGAACTGTGTACTGGTAAGTCAGTGTATGGTAAGCTACTGTTGGTTTCCCTTAATCATATCTGGGTGGCACTGTAGAAAGTTTGCTAGATGTAAAAGGCGAACACAAAGAATCCTTGAGCTATTCAGTCTGTCCCAGTACAAGCCCCACCTTGTGGTCAGAAAGCAGCAATATCATTCTCTTGTCTACAAAAGAATTACCAAGAGTTGGGGCTCAGAGAGTTTCAGGAAATGCAGCTAAGCCTGTCTAGGCAAGCTTGTCATCCTCTATTTCTCAACTTTCTCATCTCTCTGGAATTGTACTAGTTCACTTGTTTACTTCCCAGGGGCATGTATGTGCATGCATGCGTGTGTGTGTGTGTGTGTGTTTGCCATTGCATTTAAACACCTGAGCTTGCCATTGGCTACATCTACCATCTCTCAGTTTCATCTTCATCACAATTTCCAAAGCTTTGTGGAAATCTGGCTTCCCAAATTCTTATTCCTCAGTTTACAATGTTAGGGTCAAGTGAGCTTGGTCTGAATTGCTTCAGTTTAGAATCAACATGAAGATTAAGGTGTAGCCTCAACAACCATAGCTGAGAAGATTGTTTATGGCTGTAGGTAACGTGCAAGTGTGTTGAAGAAAGAGGCAGTACATCTGTCTGTTTGTTTGTCCAGGGTGGGTAAAGGTGAAAGGAGAAGATGAAAAGTAAAGGATGAATAAGAAGAAAATGAACAAAGGTTTTAGGACACCTCAGTTTTCTCTGCAAAAAGCATGCAATACCTTAATGTCAAGGACTATTAAAGTGGTCATATCAAAACATCTCTGGAATATGTACCAATACAGTGTATGATAGAACAGACTTTTTAAAAAAATCATGGTAAAATACCATAACATAAAATTTTCCATCCTAACCATGCTAAGTGCACAGATCAATGATACTGTATTCTCAGTGTTGTATAACCATGAAACTGATTCATCTTTTAACTTGTAGTGTTGACTTCTGAATAAAAGTAATCTTAGTTCAAATTGAGGTTCTGATGTTTAGCAGAATCGTATGACTGAGAGCTCACTTTATCTCACCTGTAATTTTTTTTCTTTGAGGCAAATGGATATGGCTATTGTGAGGATTAAATAATAGTGTTTCTAAAGTGCTTAGCAGAATGATAAATGATTCATTACTGTTATCAGTATCAGCTCAGTTCAGTTCAGTCGCTCAGTCGTGTCTGACTCTTTGTGACCCCATAAACTGCAGCATGCCAGGCCTCCCTGTCCATCACCAGCTCTTGGAGTTTACCCAAACTCATGTCCATTGAGTTGGTGATGCCATCTAACTATCTCATCCTCTGTCATCCCCTTCTCCTCCTGCCCTCAATCTTTCCCAGCATCAGGGTCTTTTCAAATGAGTCAGCTCTTCGCATCAGGTGGCCAAAGTATTGGAGTTTAGCTTCAACATCAGTCCTTCCAATGAATACCCAGTACTGATCTTCTTTAGGATGGACTGGTTGGATCTCCTTACAGTCCAAAGGATTCTCAAGAATCTTCTCCAACACCACAGTTCAGAAGCATCAATTCTGTGCTCAGCTTTCTTTATAGTCCAACTCTCACATCCATACATGGCTACTGGAAAAACCACACCTTTGACTAGGCGGACATTTGTTGAAAAAGTAATATCTCTGCTTTTTAACATGCTGTCTAGGTTTGTCATAACTTTCCTTCCAAGGAGTAAGCGTCTTTTAATTTCATGGCTGCAATCACCATCTGCAGTGATTTTGGAGCCCCAAAAAATAAAGTCAGCCACTATTGCCACTGTTTCCCCATCTATTTGTCATGAAGTGATGGGACCAGATGCCATGATCTTAGTTTTCTGAATGTTGAGCTTTAAGCCAACTTTTTCACTCTCCTCTTTCACTTTCCTCAAGAAGCTCTTTAGTTTTTCTTCACTTTCTGCCATAAGAGTGGTGTCATCTGCATATCTGAGGTTATTGATATTTCTCCTGGCAATCTTGATTCCAGCTTGTGCTTCCTCCAGCCCAACATTTCTCTTGATATACTCTGCATGGAAGTTAAATAAGCAGATGACAATATACAGCCTTAACATACTCCTTTTCCTATTTGGAACCAGTCTGTTGTTCCATGTCCAGTTCTAACTGTTGCTTCCTGACCTGCATATAGGTTTCTCAAGAGGCAGGTCAGGTGGTCTGGTATTCCCATCTCTTTCAGAATTTTCCACAGTTTATTGTGATATCCACAGTCAAAGGCTTTGGTATAGTCAATAAAGCAGAAATAGATGTTTTTCTGGAATTCTCTTGCTTTTTCAATGATCCAGCATGGTTTCCTAGAATTCTAACCATTTGTTACTTCTTCATGAATAACATGAAAACTTTCTCCCATCATCTTGTTATGCTAAATCCCTGACAAATAAACCTTGTTGCTACATAGATTTCCTTTTGTTTAATTTTCATTTTTTTTTTAGAACTGTGTGTCATTTCCCGTAGCAGGGAAATGGTCCCAGGGAAAAAAGTAACTGCCAAAGCAATCAAAGAACAATCTTTTGAATAACTCTGTTCCAGCACATTCAAATTATCTACTTATCTCAACAATTAGAGCAACAAATGCTCTCAATCAGTGAGGCAAGGCCTGGGGGAGGGCAGGATCTAGGCAGCCAGTCCTTGGTACAGCTTTGGGAAGGCAGCCTCCATCCAAGGAGTCACATTCAAAGACCACGGCTTCTCTATGCCCACAGTGCTTCTCATGACTTCTGTAGCTCAAGATAACACAGTGGACGGTCAGGGACAGCCCAGCCTACTTATTCTACTTATTCCTCTATCTCTATATTCACCTCATTTTCAATTATCTCCTCCTGTCCCAACCTTCTCTGTCCCACAGTATACCTGAGTTCAGGGCCATAGCCTGTCAGGGTTGCTTTATAGGCATTTTTTTTTTTTAACTTTTTGACCATGGCAGAAGTACGCAAGATGTTAGTTCTCCCACCAGGTATTGATCCCATGCTCCCTGCGGTGGAAGCACAGAGTCTTAACCTCTGGACCACCAGGGAAGTCCCTATAGGCAATTTTAAGATGGATTAAATCTAAAAGACCATTGTAAGGATTATAATTTATCTCTGACTTCCTATTCATTATCCCATTCTGTCCTCAAATATGAACCTCTCTCCCTTCCTGTCTTCTTTCTTCCTTCCTTCCTCTTCAACATTTGTAGTTCTTGATTTTAAATATGATTTCTATTCAGTATTAGAAAATTGAGGAAATAAAGGAAATATAAAGAAAAACACCCAGAGATAAAGATTTTCATATATCTGCTTTAATATTGTTTGTTTTTATAAGCATATATTTCAAAATTTGTATTATATTATATAGACAGTGGTCTTTTCTGTTTAGTTTGCCTTCCAGACTATTGTCAGTATTTAATACTAGTCAGAGTTCCAAAGAAGAGCAAGGAGAGATAAGAAAGCATTCCTCAGTGATCAGTGAAAAGAAATAGAGGGAAACAATAGAATGGGAAATACTGGAGATGTTTTCAAGAAAATTAGAGATACCAAGGGGACATTTCATGCAAAGATGGGCACAATAAAGGACAAAAATGGCATGGACCTAACAGAAGCAGAAGATACTAAGAAGAGGCAGGAAAAATACACAGAACTATACAGAAAAGATCTTCATTACCCAGATAGTCACTATGGTGTGATTGCTTACCTAGAGCCAGACATCCTTGAATGCAAAGTCAAGTGGGCCTTAGGAAGCATCACTATGAATGAAGCTAGTGGAGGTGGTGGAATTCCAGTGGAGCTATTTCAAATCCTAAAAGATAATGGTGTGAAAGCGCTGCACTCAATATGCCAGCAAATTTGGAAAACTCAGCAGTGGCCACAGGACTGGAAAAGGTCAGTTTTCATTCCAATCCCAAGAAAGGCAATGCCAAAGAATGTTCAGACTACCACACAATTGCACTCATCTCACACGATAGCAAAGTAATGCTCAAAATTCTCCAATGTAGGCTTCAACAGTACATGAACCATGGACCTCCAAATGCTCAAGGTGGGTTTAGAAAAGGCAGAGGAACTGGAGATCAAATTGCCAACATGCAATGAATCATCAAAAAAGCAAGAGTTCCAGAAAAACATCTATTTCTGCTTTATTGTCTAGGCCAAAGCCTTTGACTATGTCGATCACAACAAACTGTGGAAAATTCTGAAAGAGATGGGAATACTAGAACACCTGATCTGCCTCCTGAGAAATCTGCATGCAGGTCAGGAAGAAACAGTTAAAACTGGACATGGAACAACAGACTGGTTCCAAATTGGGAAAGGAGTATGTCAAGGCTGTATATTGTCACCCTGCTTATTTAACTTACATGCAGAGTACATCATGAGAAATGCTGGGCTGGAGGAAGCACAAGCTGGAATCAAGATTGCCAGGAGAAATATCAGTAACTTCAGATATGCAGATGACACCACCCTTATGGCAGAAAGTGAAGAAAAACTAAAGAGCTTCTTGATGAAAGTGAAAGAGGAGAGTGAAAAAGTTTGCTTAATGCTCAACGTTCAGAAAACGAAGATCATGGCATCTGGTCCCATCACTTCATGGCGAATAGATGGGGAAACAGCGGAAACAGTGACAGACTTTATTTGGGGGGGGCTCCACAGTCACTGCTTATGGTGACTGCAGCCATGAAATTAAAAGACGCTTACTCCTTGGAAGAAAAGTACGACCAACTTGGACAACATATAGAGAAGCAAAGACATTACTTTGCCAACAAAAGTCCATTTAGTCAAGGCTATGGTTTTTCCAGTGGTCATGTATGGATGTGAGAGTTGTACTATAAAGAAGGCTCAGCACCAAAGAATTGATGCTTTTGAACTGTGGTGTTGGAGTAGATTCTTGAGAGTCCCTTGGATTGCAAGAAGATCCAACCAGTCCATCTTAAAGGAGATCAGTCCTGGGTGTTCATTGGAAGGACTGATGTTGAAGCTGAAACTCCAATACTTTGGCCACCTGATGTGAAGAACTGACTCATTTGAAAAGACTCTAATGCTGGGAAAGATTGAGGGCAGGAGGAGAAGGGGATGACAAAGGATGAGATGGTTGGATGGCATCACCGACTCAGTGCACATGAGTTTGAGTAAACTGCGAGTTGGTGATGGACAGGGAAGCCTGGCGTGGTGCAGTCCATGGGGCTGGTGAGCTGAACACGAATGAGCAATTGAACTGAACTGAACTGAAGTAGTATAATATAATATAATATAATCTATTATAACACATAGTTTTTCCAAGTCACTTTTTCAAACATCTCTTCTATTGGGACTCTTCTCCAGCCACTGCACTACCATGAAAATTTCCTCATTGATCTAACCTCCAGCTTCATCCCTCCACTGTCTTCTCATTTCTGCCAAGTGAACTTTCTAAAATGCAGATCTAGCCATGTCTTTCCTTGGTTTTAATCTTCAATGATCTTCAACAAATCATCGTTTGGGATAAGTCCTTCTCTGGGTGCCTCTGGACTCTTCAGACCCTGAGTCTGTCTGTTTCCTCTCCCTTCCTTGGCTTCTGTCTTTCCATTCTTGGCTCTTGGAGCCCAGGATACTCTGTCTGGAACACATGTCTCCACTCCTTCCCTCCTTTTTTCCTCAGCAAACCTACTGACTCTTTACAAAGTATAGACAATTGTATCCTCTCTCCCTGACCCTCAACTTGCCCAGTCTGGATTCAGGTCTCTGTTCTACTCTCCCTTAATTCGGTGAGCCTGCCTCAATTCTCATGGGCACAGCAGAATTACCTGGAAGGCTTGTTGAAACACAAATCTTGTAACTTTACTCCTAGAATTTGTTTCAGAAGGTCTGGGGGTGGGGGAGCAAGATTTGGCATTTCTACAAGTTCCCAGCTGTCACCTATCCAGGGAACAGACTTTCAGCCCTACAGCTATAGCCTAATGTACTGTAACCTAAGTGATCTTTTTTCTCCTTCTGGTCTGAAGTAAATCCCAAGATCCTAGCTCATGATGAGCACATGAAAACATCTCCTGAAGAAAGGAGCTCTTCCAGGAGTCCTGACTCAGCAGCAGAATAGCAACCGTGACCGTTCACAGTTGGCTTCCTCTGCAGGCTCCACTGCGATGAATTCCTGAGGGGTGACTCAGTAGAAATTCCTGACTAATGCTGTTTGCAGACAAGCTGAAGGAGTCATGAGTATGAGCCCTTTGACCACGTGTGGAATTCCCTGAGAATTTTGGAAATCTCCCTTTAAATCCCCTTTCCTCAATGAATTTTCTCTTACTAATGGCTCAAAAATAAAAATAATGGGGCATTGTTTTCCCATAGGTATATCATCAATTATATAAATATCTCTAACTTTGCTGGTAAAAGTCACAAAAAAGATATAGAGGAAGTTACATGAAGATTATTTTAACATTTTGGTAAAAAAAAATTTTTTTCACATGCATATTATTTGCATTTCTGGTAGAGGCTAGAGAGCAAGAAGGCAGAACTCTATTTCAAGGAAAATATGATGTCATGGGAAGGAAATCCCCCTTTGGATGTGACTTACAAGGGTTTGCTGAGACAGATTTTGTTTTATCCATTTCCCTACTAATCAAACATGTTGAATCTAAATCTTAAGTTTACCAAATTCAGGTAAATGACTGTTCACTCAACTTCTCATAAATACATACATCTAGGAACCAAAGTGGGTGTGTTCTTGGTCACTCAGTCTTGTCCAACTCTCTGTGACCACATGGACTGTAGCCCACCTGGCTCCTCTATCCATGGGATTCTCCAGGCAAGAAAATCTTGGAGTGGGATGTCATGCCCTCTTCCAGGGGATCTTCCTAACCCAGGGATCTAATCTGTGTCTCTTGTGACTCCTACAAATTGTTCTGGTTTCATTTTTACATGTTAAACTTGTAGGTCTTTTTGGAAGTGTTAATAATTTTTATATTAATAATTTCTATTATAACTCGATGCACATAGTTTCTTTAGAGGTAACAGATGAAGCAATTCCTACTGGCTCTGTCTTTTTAATGACACTCTGAAAGAAATTTCAGTTTCCTTAGGCTAGCTTGCATTAGACAGGCTTAGAAGCAAGCTTTCCTTCCTGGTACTGAAAAGAGGAACCAAAACAATAGCAAGACTTTCCTTGAATTTTTTTGTTTTTTTTTTCAATTATAGCCCAGTCTTTACGGGGTCACTGTCTTTATGGGGTCGCTATCTTTATGTTAGTTTTCTTTCTTCATTGAAAGTTAAAAGGTTTAGTAGCTCAGTTGTGTTCAACTCTCTGCAGCCCCATGGACTGTAGCCTGACAGGCTCCTCTGTCCCCAGGATTTTCCAGGCAAGAATACTGGAGTGGGGAGCCATGTCCTTCTCCAAGGGATCTTCCTGACCCAGGGATAGAACCAGGATCTCAAACATTGCAGGCAGATTCTTCACTGCCTGAGCCACTAGGGAGATACAAGTGACACAGTCCATGGGGCTGCAAAGACACAACTGAGCAACTGAGCACACACATACACAGTGATACAGACCCATTTCAACTAATTTCTATCTGTAAACGCTATAAAGTATGGGAATGAAAGGATCTTTTCCCCTCCCTCCTAAAATAGGAGAACAACATTTGCTTTGAACAAATTCAGGTGGGTCTTTCTTTAGTTCTATCCTCTTACTAGGCATATATAGAAATTCAATAAGCAGTAATAAAATCTCAAGAGTTTTGGTCTTTCACTCCAACAGCAAGTGGTCAGTTCTAAGTTTCAGTGCAGAGAAAAACTTTCTTCAACATTATTCAACCCTGAGTTGAAATTCAGAGAAGGTAAAAACTATAGATAGAGACCTACGCATACAAAGAATGTCTGTAATGAAAGTTGAGCAAAATTACAGAATGATAAAATGATGACTCATTTGAAATTTTAAAATTGTTTTCAGTATAAACTGATAAAGTCATTTAATTGAAGTTTTGATGGTTTGACCTTATACTTTTAATTTGTCAAAACACACAAGTAACAGAAAATGTCAAGAATTGGTCAAGCATATAATTATGACAGTGCTTTACTTCATCTTTCACTGTTTTCCCAAAAAAGATTCTGTAATTAATTTTGTTCATTAATGTGTTTCTTTCATTCATCCATTGGATTCATATTTATTGAATGCCATTAAATCTAGACTTGATGTTAGGTACAAAGCATTTTTATTGAAATTTATTAATGCTTTTTACTAAATTTTTAGTAAAAGTCTAAGATATTAGTGATATCAATATTATTTTAAGCACAAAATTTACCTTCAGAAAGCTCAGCCTCAAAAATAAATACTTTGTAATACAAGTGAAAGTGTTAGTCCCTCAGTTGCATCCGACTCTTTGTAATTCCTATGGATGATAGCCCACCAGGCTCCTCTGTCCATGGAATTCTTCAGGCAAGAAGACTGGAGTGGGTAGCCCTTCCCTTCTCCAGGGGTTCTTCTCAACCCAGGGATCAAGCCTGTGTCTTCTGTGTCTCATGCACTGCAGCCAGACTCTTTACCATCCCGCTACTAGGGATGCCCAATACAAAATATTGGTTCATCCTGGAAATTATAGAAAACTATAATACATTTCCCTTACTATACAAACAAAAGGAAACATAGTATCATCATTATACAAAACTCTGACTAATGTCCAAAGTGGGGAGGGGACTGGGGGGAATAGAGAGTGTGCATGTACTTCAATTTAGCTCTAGTTGTTTCCAGGTGACCATGTACTAGCGTCTTCTTGTTCATGCTGCTTAGCACAGGAAAAAGAAAACCTATAAATACTGGATTTCAGATAGGAAAGTTAGACATACAATAGGCACACCTCAGTGCTAAGAAGGGTTATGACCACCATGAAGCTTCTACATGAATTTAATTTTTCCCAGATCCTCTCTCCTCTCTCTGCCAGTTGTTGATCCAAATGGTTTTGAGATGTACAACAGGTTTTACTAGGTGTGTGGAAGAGAAAGCACAAGCTACTCTAACACTTGCTTCCTTCCTGATCATGACTCAGAGCTATACAGGCAACTTGAGGTGATGAATGGCAACACAAACACAGGAAATGTTGCAGGTGTGAGGTTGCACGCTTCCATACCGTCAAACACAAGATTGGAGCATCCTGGTCCCCAGGGTTACAGAGCATTGTATAAGATTGTCAGGGAAGCCATGGATCCATGCAGGCATCACCTTGAAGCATCAGTTTTAATGGGTGTAAATTAAAATTTTACTTTTATAATAAATTAATATTATCAAGGAAAACTTATTAAGTAGGAAACGTTGCTTGAATCTTTAAGTTAAAACAAGTGCTTTCTTTCTTTTCACAATTTTTTAAACTTTTTTTTTGTATTGGGATATAGCCAATTAGCCATGTTGTGATAGTTTCAGGTGAACAGTGAAGGGACTCAGCCATACTTATACATATATCCACATTCCCCTAAATCCCCCTCCCATCCAGGCTGCCACATAGCATTGAGCAGAGTTTCATGTGCTATGGACCAGCAGATCCTTGTTGAATATCCATTTTAAATATTGAAGTGTGTACATGTCCATCCCAAACTCCTTAACTATCCCTTCCCCCTAGCAACCATAAGTTCATTCTCTAAGTCTGTGTGTGAGTCTCTGTCTAAAACAAGCACTTTCAAAGGAATATCACACTTGTATGGTTCATCAGGCTTCTACATCTGGTTCCAAATCCCTAAGCTCCCTCTGCACTCTCCTGGGTCATTAGAGCTACTACCCCTACCATTACCCTGTAGTTTGAGGCCAAACTACAGAGAGGGAACACAGCCCCACCCATTAGCAGAAAACTGGATTTAAGATTTACTGAGCATGGCCTCCCTTACCAGAGGAAGATCCAATTTTCACCACAGCCAGTCCTTCTCATTAGGAAGCTTCCACAAGCCTCTTATCATCATCCTTCAGAGGGCAGACAGAATGAAAAACACAATCACAGAAAACTAACCAAGCTGATCATATGAATCACAGCCTGTCTAAATCAATGAAACTATGAACCATACCGTGTTGGGCCACCCAATATAGATGGGTCATGGTAGCGAGTTCTGACAAAATGTGGTTCACTGGAGTATTCTTGCCTTTAGAATCCCATGAACAGTATAAAAAGGCAAAAAGATAGGACACTGAAAGATGAATTCCCCAAGTTGGTAGGTGCCCAATATGCTACTGGAGAAGAGCGAAGAAATAGCTCCAGAAGGAATGAAGAGGCTGAGCCAAAGCAAAAGCAACACCCAGTTGTGGATGTGACTGGTGATGGAAGTAAAGCCCAATGCTGTAAAGAACGATATTGCCTAGAAACCTGTAATGTTAGGTCCCCGAATCAAGGTAAACTGTAAGTGTTATAACAGGAGATGGCAAGAGTGAACATAGATATTTTAGGAATCAGTGAGCTAAAATGGACCAATATGGGTGAATTTAATTCAGTTGACCGTTATACGTACTACTGTGGGCAAGGATCCCTTAGAAGAAATGGAGTAGCCCTCATAGCCAACAAGAGTCCAAATGCAGTACTGGGGTGCAATCTCAAAAGCAGTAGAATGATCTCTGTTTGTTTCCAAGGTAAACCATTCAATATCACAGTAATCCAAGTCTATGTCCCAACCACTAATGCCGAAGAAGCTGAAGTTGAATGGTTCTATGAAAACCTTTAAAACCTTCTAGAACTAACACAAAAAGTGATATCCTATTCATCACAGGGAACTTGAATGCAAAGGTAGGAAGTCAAGACATACCTAGAGTAACAGGCAAGTTTGGCCTTGGAGTACAAAATGAGGTGGGGCAAAGGCTAACAGAGTTCTGCCAAGAAAACACATTTGTCATAGAAAACACCCTCTTCCAACAACATAAGAGACAACTCTACACCCGGACATCATGATCAGTACCAAAATCAGATTGATTGATTATACTCTTTGCAGCCAAAAATGGAGAAGTTCTATACAGTGAGCAAAAACAAGACTGGGAGCTGACTGTGGCTCAGATCATGAACTCCTTATTGCCAAATTCAGACTTAAGTTGAAGAAAGTAGGGAAAACCACTAGACCATTCAGGTATGAACTAAATCAAATCCCTTACAATTACACAGTGAAAGTGACAAATACATTCAAGGGATTAGATCTGATACAGAGTGCCTAAAGAAGTATGGATGGAGGTTCCATAACATTTTAGAGGAAGTGGTGATCAAAACCATTCCCAAGGAAAGGAAATACAAAAAGGCAAAATGGTTGTCTAAGGGAACCTTACAAATAGCTGAGAAAAGAGAAGTGAAAGGAAACGAAGAAAAGGAAAGATATACCCATCTGAATGCAGAATTCCAAAAAATAGCAAGGAGAGATGAAAAAGCCTTTCTAAGCAAACAATACAAAGAAATAGAGGAAAACAATAGAATGGCAATGACTAGAGATGTGTCTTCAAGAAAATTAGAGAACATTTCATCTAAAGATGGGCACAATAAAGGACAGAAATGGTACGGACCTAACAAAAGTAGAAGATACTAAGAAGAGATGGCAAGAATACACAGAAGAACTATACAAAAGAGACTTTAATAACCCAGATAACCATGACGGTGCGATTACTCACCTAGAGCCAGACATCATGGAGTGAGAATTCAACTGGGCCTTAGAAAGCATCACTATAAAAGAAGTTAGTGGAGGTGATGAAATTTCAGCCGAGCTATTTCAAACCCTGAAAGATGATGCTGTAAAAGTGCAGCACTCAATATGCCAGCAAATTTGGAAAACTCAGCAGTGGCCACAGGACTGGAAAGGTCAGTTTTCATTCCAATCCCAAAGAAAGGCAGTGCCAAAGAAGGTTCAAACTACTTCACAATTGCACTTATTTCACATGCTAGCAAATTAATGCTCAAAATTCTCCAAGGTAGGCTTCAACAGCATGTGAACTGAGAACTTCCAGATGTTCAAGTTGAATTTAGAAAAGGTAGAGAAACCAGAGGTAGAGGAACCAATTGCAACATCCGGTGGATCATAGAAAAAGCAAGAGAATTCCAGAAAAGCATCTACTTCTGTTTCACTGACTATGCTAAAGCCTTTGACTGTGTGTATCACAACAAACTGTGGGAAGTTCTTCAAGAGATGGGAATCCCAGACCATCTTACCTGCTTTCTGAGAAATCTGTTTGCAGGTGAAGAAGCAACAGTTAGAACTGTCTTCAGTTAGAACCAGACCTGGAACAACAGACTGGTTCCAAATTGGGAAAGGAGTACATCAAGGCTGTATATTGTCACCCTGTTTATCCAGTGTATATACAGGGTTCAGTTCAGTTCAGTTCAGTCACTCAGTCGTGTCTGACTCTTTGCAACCCCATGAATCACAGCATGCCAGGCCTCCCTGTCCATCACCAACTCCCGGAGTTCACTCAGGCTCACGTCCATCAAGTCCGTGATGCCATCCAGCCATCTCATCCTCAGTCGTCCCCTTCTCCTCCTGCCCCCAATCCCTCCCAGCATCAGACTCTTTTCCAATGAGTCAACTCTTCATGAGGTGGTCAAAGTACTGGAGCTTCAGCTTTAGCATTATTCCTTCCAAAGAAGTCCCAGGGCTGATCTCCTTCAGAATGGACTGGTTGGATCTCCTTGCAGTCCAAGGGACTCTCAAGAGTCTTCTCCAATACCACAGTTCAAAAGCATCAATTCTTTGGCACTCACCCTTCTTCACAGTCCAACTCTTACATCCATACATGACTACTGGAAAAACCATAGCCTTGACTAGATGGACCTTAGTCAGCAAAGTATTATCTCTGCTTTTGAGTATGCTATCTAGGTTGGTCATAACTTTTCTTCCAAGGAGTAAGCGTCTTTTAATTTCATGCCTGCAGTCACCATCTGCAGTGATTTTGGAGCCCCCAAAAATAAAGTCTTCCACTGTTTCCACTGTTTCCCCACCTATTTCCCATGAAGTGATGGGACCAGATGCCCTGATCTTCATTTTCTGAATGTTGAGCTTTAAGCCAACTTTTTCACGCTCCTCTTTCACTTTCATCAAGAGGCGTTTGAGTTCCTCTTCACTTTCTGCCAGAAGGGTGGTGTCATCTGCATATCTGAGGATATTGATATTTCTCCCAGCAATCTTGATTCCAGCTTGTGTTTCTTCCAGTCCAGTGTTTCTCATGATGTACTCTGCATATAAGTTAAATAAGCAGGGTGACAATATACAGCCTTGATGTACTCCTTTTCCTATTTGGAACCAGTCTGTTGTTCCATGTCCAGTTCTAACTGTTGCTTCTTGGCCTGCATACAGATTTCTCAAGAGGCAGGTTAGGTGATCTGGTATTCCCATCTCTCTCAGAATTTTCCACAGTTGATTGTGATCCACACAGTCAAAGGCTTTGGCATAGTCAATAAAGCAGATAGATGTCTTTTTTGGAACTCTCTTGTTTTTTCGATGATCCAGCGGATGTTGGCAATTTGATCTCTGGTTCCTCTGCATTTTCTAAAACCAGCTTGAACATCAGGAAGTTCATGGTTCACGTATTGCTGGAGCCTAGCTTGGAGAATTTTGAGCATTACTTTACTAGCCATGTGAGATGAGTGCAACCGTGCGGTAGCTTGAGCATTCTTTGACATTGCCTTTCTTGGGATTGGAATGAAAACTGACCTTTTCCAGTCCTGTGGCCACTGCTGAGTTTTCCAAATTTGCTGGCATATTGAGTGCAGCACTTTCACAGCATCATCTTTCAGGATTTGAAATAGCTCAGCTGGAATTCCATTACCTCCACTAGCTTTGTTCATAGTGATAGGAAATGCCAGGCTGGATGGAGCACAAGCTGGAATCAAGATTTCTGGGAGAAATATCAAGAACTGCTGATATGCAGATGACACCACCCTTATGGTAGAAAGAAGAGGAATTAAAGAGCCTGTTGATGAAAGTAAAAAAAAGCTGGCTTAAAACTCAACATTCAGAAAACTAAGATCTCGGCATCCAGTCCTATCACTTCATGGCAAATGGATGGGGAAACAATGGACACAATGACAGACTATTTTCTTGGGCGCCAAAATCACCGCAGATGGTGACTGCAGCCATGAAATTAAAAAATGCTTGCTCCTTGGAAGAAAAATTATGACCAACATACACAGCATATTAAAAAGCAGAGACAAGACTTTGTAGACAGAGGACAAGATGTTTGGATGGTATCACTGACTCTATGGACATGAGTTTGAGCAAGCTCTGGGAGATGGTGAAGGACAAGGAAGCCTCCTGTGCTGCAGTCCATGGGGTCTCAGAGTCAGGCAAACTGAGCGACTGAACAACATCACTTGCAAGAGTGAGAAGTGCTGATGAACTGTGATTTTCCATTGGTTCCTCCACATGCCCCTCAGTTCTACTGTTTAACATGGGGCTGTAAATAGTCAGACAAGACCAAGTGACTAACACTTTGGGCTACCCTGGTGGCTCTAATGGCAAAGAGTCTGCTTGCAATGCTGGAGACCTGGATTTTATCCCTGGATTGGGAAGATCTCCTGGAGAAGGGAATGGCTACCCACTCCGATATTCTTGTCTGGAGAATTCCATAGACAAAGGAGCCTGGCAGGCTACAGTCCATGGGGTCATAAAGAGTCAGACAAAGCTGTGTGACTAACACTAGCAATTGTTATAGTTATTTAAGAGTATCTGTTTCCTGTCTCCTACTAGACTGACAGTCTGCGAGGAGAGAGACTGTGTCTACCTCCTCCACCATGCCCAGCATGTGGCTTAGTGCACTGCAAACAGATCAGATTCATTAATTCTAGAACAAATGTTACTTTAAAAATAGTGGAGAGTTGATTACAAGTCAATTTGTGGAGAAGTCTGCTATCAAAGTTCTCCAGCTACCCTAATTCTATGCTCTATTTTTAGGTCCTAGGACCTTTCTTTTCTCGTCTTTCTCCCTTTTCAAAACTTCTGGATTTATTTGCTTTTTACAGTATGATGTAGTGATTAATAAACCTTGAAGTGTTCTCCTTAATAGAAAAATGTTTGTTTGAACAAGGCATGGATCCTTAAACTAAAGAGAATTGCAAGCATCCATCCGTGGGTGGAGAGAAATTAATTTTGTCATAGGACATTCCCAGTTCTCCTAACCCACAGACAATTACAAATTCCAATGACTTATAAGGCCAGACTTGAAGTAATCCTTTGCTGGATCACATGAATCAGGTTGAACTCATTTCTTCTGAAAAAGAAGTCATTTTCTAAGTCCAAAATTAGCAGTCACCACCAGATAACCTTATACAGCGTAGAAACCATTGAGATTAATTGCATGGGTTTAAATCTATGGCAGGTAAAGCTCTATTCTCTGAAATAAAGAGAAAGTCACTTATCCTGGTAGATTTCACTTCCCTCATCTATTAAGTGAGAATCTTAGGCAGTTGGAGCAAAGAATATTTAACAGTGTATTTTCTGTATGATAAGAACTTTTTCCTGTGGCTTCCATGTAGTGAATCTTATAACAACCCTAAGAGGTCAGTACTACTATTACCCTCAATTTGCAGATGGGGACGCTGAGGCAGAAGAGGCTACACAGCTTGCCCAAGGTCCCACGAGGGTGAAGTGGTAGAGCAAGAGTCAGACTCTGATATCACATTCCAGAACCAGCCTTCTGAACCTTATGCCACGAGCTATGATGCTCTTCCAATACTAAGAATCTATAAGTCTCTTGCATTCACCTGGATGCACGTCTGATAAAACAGCATTAGAATGAAGCATCATAACAAAGAAACTGGCCAATCTACAATACCTGCATAATGAAGAAATCATGAAGCCGGTGATGTTTGTCTCCTGTGTCCAAGTTTCTCACTGTTGTGATGATTATTTGAGCAAGAGTTATCTAAACCTCTCTGTTTTCAGGTTATTTTAAAGTTCCATGATATTTGGATTCTGGAATATTGAGAACACTAATAAAAAATCATTAATGTGGAAAGTTTTCTTTTTCCCATTAGCTGATCCTAGAAAAATGGACACATCTATCCCATATAATTCTACTGTATGCAAGAGACAGCAATTACCGGGCAGGGACACATCTAGAATTTGAGAGCTGTAAGTTTGCTTAGTAGTCATCTAGTCTAAGTTACGCACTGCACATTATTATTTTCTACCTTTCACTTGTGTATCCAGATCTTGAAGTGCAGCTACAGTTCAAGGAGTCAGAAATATTTGGCCAAATTTCTTCACCGGCAAGGGATTTCTACTTACAAACTAGGATAAAACCTCCAAACATTAAAAGGAACAACATTATTTATGGCACAAGAACTAATCTATATGTCAAGTCCTCAATAAAGAATCCTTATCCTGTAACCTGACTTGGATTTGGTATTTCATCTAATGGACTGACCTAAACAAATCACTTCCCTTTATTTCTCTTTCAGTCAGAGATTTGGGTAATTTTTTCACAATAATACATTTATAGAGCTCTCAGATATTAAAATCTTGCTGCATGCTCATCAGATCAGACAAAGCTCAAATAATGAAGTCTATCCTGAAATAGCAAAAATTGATCATTAAATATATTAAATGCTTTTTACTCAATTTCTCCTTTGCTTAAGTACTTTCCAGGAAGTCTACATTGGCTGGAGTATCAGGGAACTAGTTTCTGAGCTCTTGCTCATCTGCTTGTCTGCTCTGTGACCTTCAGAAATCCACTCAATCTCTTCTGGACATAAGATCCTTCATAGACTAAAGTAAGGGGTAGAAAATTCCCTGGTGGCTGAGTGGTAAAGAATCCACCTATCAGTGCAGGACATATGGGTTTGATCCCTGGGTCAGGAAGATCCCCTGGAGAAGGAAATGGCAAAAAACTTCAGCATTCTTGCCTGGGAAATCCCATGGATGGAGGAGACTGGCAAGCTACAGTCCATGGGGTCACAGAAGAGTCGGACATGGCCTAGGGACTAAACAACAACAAAAGGCTTAGACTCATCTTCATCATTCCTTTTTGCAGTTGTCCTAGTTATCACTAGGAATTTTTACAATTTACAGTGGAGCTTCAACAGTGTTGATATCATTTGATGAAACTATCAGAATAATTAAATGTCATATTTTTTAAAGTTACTCCATCCAGCCACTCACAAAAAGTTGAAGTTTCTCCAAGTACAGCTATAACAACACCATGATATGGTTTGCTTTTGTCATTTTTCTCCTTTGAAAAACTGACATTTTCATATGTATACCTATGGCTGATTTATGTTGATGTATGGCAGAATCCAACACAATATTGTGAAGCAATTATCCTCCAATTAAATAAGAACTGAAATTTTGCATATTTCAGAAAAGAATTCACATATCTAATGTGTGTGCTTATTTTTAAATCATAGTGTCTTTAAGATATATGAGCTCTTATAAAATCAAGCTTGAATATGCTGTTCTAAACAATAAACAAGCATTAGAAGGAAAGTTTAAAGCAATCTCTACCTATGTCTAGTATAAACTTGCTATTTATTTGAACTACTCTAGTGTGTAAGCTCGGAGAAGGCAATGGCAACCCACTCCATTTGGGGTTGCTAAGAGTCGGACATGACTGAGTGACTTCACTTTCACTTTTCACTTTCATGCATTGGAGAAGGAAATGGCAACCCACTTCAGTGTTCTTGCCTGGAGACGCCCAGGGACAGGGGAGTCTGGTGGGCTTCTGTCTATGGGGTCACACAGAATCGGACATGACTGAAGTGACGCAGCAGTAGCAGCAGTGTGTAAGCTAGTCTTTAGTTTGCTGCTGCTGCTTTTTAGTCACTAAGTTGTGTCCCACTCTTTTTCAACCCCATGGACTGTTGCCCACCAGGGAAGGAACACCTTCTCCAGGGAATCTTCCAAAAGCCAGGTATCAAACCCACATCTCCTGCTTGGCAGGTGGATTCTTCTACCCTTGAGCCACCTTGGAAGCCCAGTCTTTAGTTTACTGGTATGTTGCTTTGAAATGTCTTCCCTTGGCTTGGAATAATGTTTGCATCTTTAGGGAATAATTAAGTAAAATGAATTTTAAAAAGAGAAAGATTACAGTCTATCAGTAAATATATCTGGATTAATTTCCAGGTTAGATATATTTTAATAAGCAATCATTATCAGTATCTTGAATTTTGAGTAATAGTTAAGAATATAATTAATAAGAAAGCTGTGGTACATATACACAATGGAGTATTACTCAGCCATTAAAAAGAATTCATTTGAATCAGTTCTGATGAGATGGATGAAACTGGAGCCAATTATACAGAGTGAAGTAAGCCAGAAAGAAAAACACCAATACAGTATACTAACACATATATACGGAATTTAGAAAGATGGCAATGACGACCCTGTATGCAAGACAGCAAAAAAGACACAGATGTGTATAACGGACTTTTGGACTCAGAGGGAGAGGGAGAGGGTGGGATGATTTGGGAGAATGGCATTCTAACATGTATACTGTCATGTAAGAATCGAATCGCCAGTCTATGTCTGACGCAGGATACAGTACACTTGGGGCTGGTGCATGGGGATGACCCAGAGAGATGTTATGGGGAGGGAGGTGGGAGGGGGGTTCATGTTTGGGAACGCATGTAAGAATTAAAGATTTTAAAATTAAAAAAATTAAAAAAAAGAATATAGTTAATGAACCTGGGGAAATTTTTCATGAGTTATTCACTGATTTTCCAAAGCATCAATGTGTTTTCAGAATAGATTCACATTGGTAGATGCCATACTATTTGACTGCCATCCTTGAAAGAGAAAATGATCAACATTTTGCAAACAGTAACCAATTTTGGAGGATATTTATTTAAAAAATGAGATCATGCCAAAAATATTTCATGGGAGATTTGAAACATCTTTGTTTAGCAATAACATTTTTACCTAGCTTCCTCCACTCAAGTTAACTTGATCTGACTTTTGGTAGCTTGTGTTTATCTTTTGCAGTGACTGAGTCTGCCAAACTTCTCATTACCCACATCTTCTTTATACTTTTGAATCATGTACCCACAATGACATTAAAAAATTGAGCAACCATGCCCCAAGGTTGGAAAGATTTTCTTTCCCAACCTGTGAAATATGTATTGAGAATAATCCCTCACCTTAGTCCTCATTCTCATGTTTTATGAAATAATTATACCATGTGGTTCCTCAGTTATGATTCACCAATAGGCAAGGGCTCTCCTTTAATGGTTCTTGGTCATCTCTTTGCTGGTTTTTGGTAAATATCTAAGAGTAGTTCATACCACTATATTTACCCCTCTTCCATGTTCTG
Source organism: Ovis canadensis (assembly GCF_042477335.2). Taxonomy (NCBI): domain Eukaryota; kingdom Metazoa; phylum Chordata; class Mammalia; order Artiodactyla; family Bovidae; genus Ovis; species Ovis canadensis. Next base: position 105,382,916 of record NC_091250.1, on the reverse strand, counting down.
GTGTTTAGGCTTAGGTCTAACTTATAAAATAAAAATATAGACATGAGCATATCTTCATGTGTCCTTGATTCAGCTCTACAAAGCAAAGACTGTGTGGTTAGGCAAACCTGGCTTCCAATCGTAAATCTGACATGCTTGCCAGTGGTATGACCTTCAAGAAGTCATTAATTGATTCCACTGTGCAAATATGGGATAATTATAAGTACCTTAAAGGATTAACCAATATGATGAACGTATGTAGAATAATCAACACACAGTTTAGTTAAGTTCAGTTCAGTTCAGTCACTCAGTCATGTCCGACTCTTTGCAACCCCATGAATCGCAGCATGCCAGGCCTCCCTGTCCATCACCAACTCCTGGAGTTCACTCAGACTCAATGTCCATCGAGTCAGTGATGCCATCCAGCCATCTCATCCTCTGTCATCCCCTTCTCCTCCTGCCCCCAATACCTCCCAGCATCAGGGTCTTTTCCAATAGGCACTCAATATATAGCTCAATCATTGTCACTGTTATTCGTTGAGACAATTACTTATAATTGCTCATTCTGAAGACCTAAATCAAATGAAATCTTAAATCTGCTTCTAGTGAGTCAGGAGTTGCCATGTCAAATATTCCACTTCTTTGAAAGTATGAATATGTGTAACTTGCCAGGAAGTTGCTAAGGAGGACAATCTAACATGATGCATGACAACCTCTTACCTCACATGTTATTGGTACCGTCATGAGACAGCTTTTCTCATGATGATTTAGAAAATTTGTTCCTCATACAAGAAAATAAATGTCATTTGGATATGCCTACCATTCTTCTTGGGCTTCCCTGGTAGTCAAGCTGGTGAAGAATCCACCTGCAAAGCAGGAGACCTTGGTTCAATTTCTGGGTCGGGAAGATCCCTTGGAGAAGGGATAGGCTACCCACTCCAGTATTCTTGGGCTTCCGTACTGGAGAACACCAATGGACAGAGGAGCCTAGCAGGCTGCAGTCCATGGTGCCCCAAAGAGTCAGACACAACTGGATGACTAAGCACAGCAACGTTCTACTCAGGATTCTGATTTAGAAAGTGTAAAAGGTCATGACTGTATTCTTTGATATCATAAGTCAAGCCTTACAGACATACAAGGCTATAATTTTCCTAGTTCCTTTTCTTTTTTTAACATTTACATTACCATCCTAGGCATGTTCATGTATGCTATCTTACTTCATTTCTATGAGATAGGCATTATTATTCCCCAATGTCAGCTTCTCATTGGCTGTGAGCTATCAGACGGAGAATGTGGGTGTATGATCACTCCATACATGGGCATGTCTCTTGGCAAGTGGGCAGCTGTAAGTCATTTTTAGCTAGCATTTCTGGCAGCTAGGAAAAAGAGGATATGGATGGGTACCAGCAGGATCTACTATATCCTACTTTTGCAGAAAGTAATAGGGAAATGGGAATCAGAGCATTGAAGAGACTTTACCAGGTTCCTCTATCTGGTAGCAAAAAGCCAGTTTCCAAATCAGACTGCTTAGAAATAAAGACACAGATGTAGAGAATAATTGTATGGATAACAAGGGGAGAAGAAGGAGAAGGGATAAATTGGGAAATTGGGAATGACATATATACATAGTACTGATATTATATATAAAATAAATGACTAGTGAGAACCTACTGTATATCACAGAGAACTCTACTGAATGCTCTGCAGTGAACTAAGGAGGAAGGAAATCCAAAAAGAAGGGATATACATATATATAAGTATGGCTGTTTCACTGTGCTATACAGTGGAAACTGACACAACGCGGTAAAGCAACTATTTGCCAATAAAAATATTTTTTAAAGATAAATAAAAATCAGACTGCTTAATTCCAGGTCAAGTGCTCTATCACACCATAGCCGAAGGATACTAGAAGGACTGTTGTGAATTTATAGAAACTTCTTATGAAGTAGTAGGTTGGAAGAAAGACTTTAAGTATGTTACTCACTATAAAAAGTGACAACTCCTTAAAATTTCTTGGCATTTAGTCCTTGATTTTAGCTGATGTCCCTTCACTTTTGTTTTATGGGAACTGGAAAACAAGTCCATGGGCTCTCTATCCATGACATCCAGGACTGCATGCAACTCTATTTCAAGTCTTTTCAGAAATTCACTCCAAACTCAAGTCCTGTCCTGTGCATCTGATCTTAGAGTAGTTTTTTTTTCTTTTTATCTATTTAGAATAATGATCAAGTTTGGGACCTGACCACAAAAAGCCTGATATTAAATGGGCCTTTTCTTGCATGGTGCATGTCCTATAGCTGCAGTCTGAATGACATCTATGGTCCACCCTTAAACATTGACCACTACAAAGCATCATGATGGTGGAATGGCCAGCACTTCAATTAAGTAATTATGGATACTATTTCATCTAGGGGCTTCCCTGGTGGCTCAGGCCTGCAATGCAGGAGACAGGGTTTCGATCCCTGGGTCAGGAAGATCCCCTGAAGGAGGGCATGGCAACCAACTCCAGTATTCTTGCCTGGAGAATCCCATGGTCAGAGAAGCCTGGCAGACTACAGTCCATAGTGTTGCAAAGATTTGGACACAACTGAAACGGCTTAAGATGCACACATTTTGTCCAGAATGTTTCAGAGGAATAAGCTTGGAAGGAGATCCTTGCTGCAAGATAGTTTCATATTTAACTACTTATTGACCAGAAATATATTAATATGCCTTTTGTTCAGTTCCGTTCAGTTGCTCAGTCGTGTCCAACTCTTTGCGATCCCACGAATTGCAGCACGCCAGGCTGCAATAACCTGGATGTTATTGACCACAGTATTTCAATATTCATTTATATAACAAATCACCAGCCACAGGCACTAGTTTCTGCAAAAATTCTTGGGTCAATAATGTTTAAGGAAAAACTGGAAAAACACTTAGGTATAGAAAACACAGAAGCCAAGAGAAGAGAAGTTTATTCTAAGTGAGAGGATTGGGAAAAGATTCTGGGAAGAGAATGTAAACTAGACTTTGAAAATGAAGAAAATTTCAGTAAGTAGTCATTTGAAGGAAAACATGAATGAGAAAGAAGATTAAGGGACATAATTTGAAGGGCAAACATTACTCGCCTAAAGCAAGTCAGTTCAGTTCACTCAGTTGTGTCCACCCCTTGCAATCCCATGGACTGCAGCATGCCAGGCTTCCCTGTCACCAACTCTCAGAGCTTGCTCAAACTCATGTCCATCGAGTCGGTGATGTCATCCAACCATCTCATTCTCTGTCGTCCCCTTCTCCTCCCGCCTTCAATCTTTCCTAGCATCAGGGTTTTTTCCATTGAGTCAGCTCTTCCACATCAAGTGGCCAAAGTATTGGAGCTTCGGCTTCAGCATCAGTCCTTCCAATGAATATTCAGGACTGATTTGCTTCAGGATGGTCTGGTTGGATCTCATTGCTGTCCAAGAGACTCTCAAAAGTCTTCTCTAATACCACAGTTCAAAAACATCAATACTTTGGTGCTCAGCTTTCTTTATAGTCCAACTCTTACAACCATACATGACTATTGGAAAAACCATAGATTTGACTAGACAGACCTTTGTTGGCAAAATAATGTCTCTGCTTTTTCATATCATGCCTAGGTTGGTCATAGCTTTTCTTCCAAGGAGCAAGTGTCTTTTAATTTCATGGCTGCAGTCACCATCTGCAGTGATTTTGGAGTCCAAGAAAATAAAACAAAGGTCAGAACTATAATCAGTAAATAAAGAAAGTAGATAAATACTGGAAACCAAGACCTGGTAGTTCTGAGTTTAAAAGCACAATGAGGGTCAGATTTAGGACCAAGTGTAAATAAATCTAAACCCCCAGACAAAACCTGGGATCACAAGTTAAAACAGATAGACATCACATCCAGAAGGATCAACAAAACCAACTGGAACTTAAATATGCAATGGGAATTTTGACAGAACCTCTTATTCAAAAGGAAGCTACCCAAAGACTTGGGCATGCTCATACCAGAGGTAGAGGGGGTCATTAGGTAGTTTTGCCTTATCTGACCAAGGTCATCCTGAAGCTTCAAATCACAACCTGAACACCACAACTGCTTCTTGGGTAACAGTTCATGAAGACATTTTGCCCAAAAATCTCTTTGGAGGAACAAAAGATCTTCCTTGGTCCCATTTGTAAGAGAAGCATAGATCCATTTAGCTCAGCACTGGTTCTGAGAAGTGTAAAAAGGAATGGCTAGCCTTCTTGAATGTCTTAGGTCTAATTACACAGGTTAGCAATGGCCTTTGACATCTTAGGGCTTTTTTCTTTCTCTTTTTCCCTTCCCAATTTTGAGTCACTTAGCAAGTCTTTACTGACAATTCTTCAGTTCCAGATAATGATTAAGACTTACTGCTCTTACCAGACTAAAAATAATACTAATACATTATATCATCATGCAGTTAAAAAGCAGATACAGTCTTATTCAGGAACAAAGAAGGAGTGATGAAAATGCATTATTTGTTTCATCTTTTATTGGACAATTACCCATAACTAGCATCACAGCTTTAAAGAAATCACTTGCATAACAAAGTGTAACCCTACACAGATTCTTGGGATGAATGAAAATCATTACAGCTTTGAGGGACTTTGTTATATCTTAGTGAGGACACTTTCAGCTCTACTTTTGTTTATATATATATATATGCAGATATGATTAAAGATTAAAATATTTTCATAAATATATTATAGGACTACTTACTCTCTGGTGGTGGTTTAGTCACTAAGTTGTTTCCTTCTCTTTGCAACCCCATGGACTGGAGCCTCCAGGATCCTCTATCCAAGAGATTTCCCAGGCAACAATACTGGAGTGGGTTGTCACTTGCTTCTCCAGGGGATCTTTCTGACCCAGGGATTAAACTGGCATCTCCCACATTTCTTGCTTGGCAGGTGGATTCTTTACCATTGAGCCTTACTCTCTACAATGAGAATTAAGACCTAAAGAGTTCTTGGTCTTTTGCCTAACCATTCTCCAAGCCAGGCTTCAGCAGTACATGAACCGTGAACTTCCAGGTGTTCAAGCTGGTTTTAGAAAAGGCAGAGGAACCAGAGATCAAATTGCCAACATCCACTGGATCATCAAAAAAGCAGGAGAGTTCCAGAAAAACATCTATTTCTGCATTATTGACTATGCCAAAGCCTTTGACTGTGTGGATCACAATCAACTGTGGAAAATTCTGAAAGAGATGGGAATACCAGAAAACCTGACCTGCCTCTTGAGAAATCTGTATGCAGGTCAGGAAGCAACAGTTAGAACTGGACATGGAACTGGTTCCAAATAGGAAAAGGAGTACGTCAAGGCTGTATATTGTCACCCTGCTTATATAACTTATATGCAGAGTAAGTACATCATGAGAAATGCTGGGCTGGAGGAAGCACAGGCTGGAATCAAGCTTGCCAGGAGAAATATCAATAACCTCAGATATGCAGATGACACCACCCTTATGGCAGAAAGTGAAGAGGAACTCAAATGCCTCTTGATAAAAGTGAAAGAGGAGAGTGAAAAAGTTGGCTTAAAGCTCAACATTCAGAAAACGAAGATCATGGCAGCTCGTCCCATCACTTCATGGGAAATAGATGGGGAAACAGTGGAAACAGTGTCAGACTCTATTTTTTGGGGCTCCAAAATCACTGTAGTAGGTGACTGCAGCCATGAAATTAAAAGACGCTTACTTCTTAGAAGGAAAGTTATGACCAACCTAGATAGCATACTCAAAAGCAGAGACATTACTTGCCGACTAAGGTCCGTCTAGTCAAGGCTATGATTTTTCCAGTGGTCATGTATGGATGTGAGAGTTGGACTGTGAAGAAAGCTGATGCACAAAGAATTGATGCTTTTGACCTGTGGTGTTGAAGAAGACTCTTGAGAATCCCTCGGACTGCAAGGAGATCCAACCAGTCCATTCTAAAGGAGATCAGTCCTGGGTATTCTTTGGAAGGAATGATGCTAAAGCTGAAACACCAGTACTTTGGCCACCTCATGCGAAGAGTTGACTCATTGGAAAAGAGTCTGATGCTGGGAGGGATTTGGGGGCAGGAGGAGAAGGGGACGACAGAGGATGAGATGGCTGGATGGCATCACGGACTCGATGGACGTGAGTCTGAGTAAACTCCGGGAGTTGGTGATGCACAGGGAGGCCTGGAGTGCTGCGATTCATGGGGTCGCAAAGAGTTGGACACAACTGAGCGACTGAACTGAATTGAACTGAACTGAATGTAGAACATTGTTATTTAATTCAACAGAGATTTTGTATTTGGACATGTCAAGATGTTTTTGAAATGGCTGGAGTTTCACAAAATCATTTTTAAAATATTTGGCATAGAGATTTAAGATAGCACTAAATAAAAATTTTTAGATGATCAGATTCTGAGAATCAATTTATGCACTAACTATCTTATCAACCCACTTTCTATTAACTGAGAATCTTTCTTTCTTTTATGTTTCCTGTTTTCTGTAAACAAAACCTACTTTAAAGTAATATTTTTGGGTGCCTGCTGTGTCCAAGGAAGCTAATCATTATAACAAAAGAGGGGGTGTAAATCGTTCAGTCGTGTCTGACTCTTTGCAACACTGTGGACTATACAGTTCATGGAATTCTCCAGAATACTGGAGTGGGTAACCTTCTCCTTCTCTAGGGGATCTTCCCAACCCAGGGATTGAACCTAGGTCTCTCACATTGCAAGAGATTCTTTACCAGCTGAGCCACGTAAGGGAAGCCCCATGGAGTGGGTAGCCTATCCTTCCTCTAGCAGATCTTCCAGACCCAGGAATCGAACCGGGGTTTCCTGCATTCCTGGTGGATTCTTTCCCAACTGAGCTATCAGGGAAGGCCCACCAAAGAAGGAGGTGATAAACAGCAACTCACCCAGTGGAACTCATGACAGGATTCTCATGACTGTCTAGCACTTAATGCTAATCTTGTCCATATTTATCACTGCTATTGACCAAATACCTTTTTTGATAAATTAGTTGTTCAAAAACTAATTATTAACAATCTTTAATACCAGGGTTTCCCTGATGGCTCAGAGGTTAAAGCGTCTGCCTGCAAGGCGGGAGACCTGGGTTTGATCCCTGGGTCAGGAAGATCCCCTGGAGAAGGAAATGGCAACCCACTCCAGTATTCTTGCCTGGAGAATTCCATGGACGGAGGAGCCTGGTGGGCTACAGTCCACGAGGTCGTAAAGTGTTGGACACGACTTAGCGAGCGATTTAACTAACTTAATTAACAATCTAGGCTAAAGGACTATGAATTCTTTGGGATAAAGTGGTCAGTGTAATAAATACAGTTTCTGCTCTGATAAAGTATACAGTCCAGCAGACTCAACAATCCCTGTCGTTGAAGATCCTAGATTTCAAAGTATGTCATTCCACAATTTCCAGAGCAATTATTCACACTTCTCTATCCCTTGGTCTAAAGTGTTAATATTAAAAGTAGTCTGTGTGGGCTTCTCTCCCACTCACAGTGAAACTATTTGTCATGCTGGTGGAATGAGGCAGAATTCATTACTACAGCAAATGTTTATTGAATACTAAGTATAAATTAGATGGTAGGATTTATATTTATGACAACAGGAAACACAGCCTCAGTTCTCAGAGAACTTTACATTCTGGAAAGAAGGATGTTTAAAAAATAGGTCATTAAATTATCATGTGGTACAGCACAGATCCCAGGAATAGCGTTCACTCTCTCCCCTGCTCCCACACAAAGAAGTAAGTTTATCCTCACCCAAGTACCCATTACAAGATTTCACACCTACTTATGGACCCCCATTTACTGACTGGGGCCTTGAAGAACCTAGTATCCTATGCAAACAGAATCCACAAGTGACGAGAATACTAAGTTCAACCTTTGTATTCATCTCCAAGGAAAAAATCACTCAGCCGCTTCTAACAGGCTAATCTGTCAGAAAATCTGCAGATGACACAGTGAGAGCATCCTTAGTAGTCGAGGCTTACCTGCTCAGAGGTGTTATGTGTGAGCATCACAAGACAAGAGCGGAGAGCTTGTAACCCTGGCTATGCCTCCTGAATCCTTCCCCATCATCTGGCTATAGAGTTAGAAAAAGTCATTTGATATTGCTTATCTTTAACTGAGAAATGAAGGACTTAGGCCAGAAGAAATAGAAAATTTTGATAATTGCATTTCTTATTCATGTCATTCCAAACTTTGGAAGTTTGGCTGAAGACACTGCAGAAGATAAATACATATCTCCAGTCTTTGGTAACTATACTTTTCAGTGCAGGTAGAAAATACAGCTTCTCTCCTAGGATAAGTCATTCTTGGAATTTGGAGAAAACAGTCCCATGGGAGGTCTCACAGCCCTCAGCTCACATAGAAGATATTATACGAGAAGATGCATTTGGTCCACTGTGTTTCCAGTGGTTGGGGAGACTCATTTCCAATTTTGGGGTTAATGTGAAAATTAAAGGAGATGCACTTATAAAGCCTCTGACAAAGTACTGCAGAAATTAAATATGAAGAATCCTTTATTTTATTCTATTTTCCTTTCCTCCTTCTAGCTATTGTATTTTGTTAATGTATAAACACATTTTATGGAGAAAAGAAAACCTTAAGTTTTTATGAAGTTCCTCTAAGATGTATTTTATTTCCTCATATTTGAAAACTTTCATTGTCTTCAGAGATATAAAGTCATTCATTTTATTAGCAGATAAAATATCTTTATGAAATAATGAATATTATTAAATTTTACTTTGGGAGATCCCAAAGAGATTCCTTTTTTTAAAACAAAGGAAGCATTAAGTGGGTTCTTGTTTTGTGCCAGCTGTTGTGCAGGGAATTATGTTGTGCTATACAAATATTGCTTTTATTTAATTCATGCCTGAATGCTGTGAGGAGAGTATTAACTTATCTACAGCAGTTCACCTAAAAGCTCACTTCCTCCTGCTCAGCTTACCTTTGGCCCTTGGCTTCCAGGACACTGACCTTGCCTGACCTTACCCTGCCTCTCCCATCATTCTTAGGCTTCTTCCTTTCTCTACTCACACCACTTCTGGTGATCTGGAATGTCTTCAGTACCTGACAGCTTCCGTAGTGCTGATCTCTGCTAACCCCAGACTTGGCTATCCAGCTGGCCTCTTGATATCTCACTTGGGCAACAACAGGAATCTCAGAATTTTCTTGTCCAAAATCATGTAGAGTTTCCTCCCCCAGGGTTTCCCATTTCTGTAGCTGGAAGCTGCATCTTTCAAGTTTCCCTGATTTCGCTGTCATTCCCATGCCCTCTGCATTTACATTCAGTCTGTTTTAGCCACTGTAATTTGTCCCCTTGATCTCACCAGGCAGGTCCCTGACTCAAAGCCTTTTTACTAGCTCTTCCCTCTGCTTAACAGTCCTCTCAGATGTCTGTATGACTCCCCTCCCTTTCCTTCCTTGGAATCTTTGCTTCTTGGTGAAGACTTGCTTGATCAACCTATTTACTATTCTAACTCTTCATCATCCTCCGCTGTCTATCGCTACCCCAGCAGACATGTCTTTACACCCTCCCTAATCTTTTGTTCTCTTCTATATTTACAAGCATTTGACATACTATGTATTTCACTTTTTCACTGTTTTATTAGTTGACTCATCACATTGCCCCCCTCTTCCTACACATACAATAGAAAATAAACTCAACAATGGTGAGGAATTTTGTATGGGTTGTTCACAGGCACAGTGCCTGACATATTATGGGCATCAATATATGTTTGTTGGATAAATCCCCATTTTGTAACCAGAGCAACTATGGCTCAACAAGATTAAAAACATTAATGTAGATCAGTTCAGTTCAGTTCAGTCGCTCAGTCGTATCCGACTCGTTGCGGCCCCATGAACCGCAGCACGCCAGGCCTCCCTGTCCATCACCAACTCCCAGAGTTCACCCAAACCCATGTCCATTGAGCTGGTGATGCCATCCAACCATCTCATCCTCTGTCGTCCCCTTCTCCTCATGTCCTCAATCTTTCCCAGCATCAGGGTCTCTTCAAATGAGTCAGCTCTTCGCATCAGGTGGCCAAAGTATTGGAAGTTCAGCTTCAACATCAGTCCTTCCAATGAACACCCAGGACTGATCTCCTTTAGGATGGACTGGTTGGATCTCCTTACAGTCCAAGGGACTTTCAAGAGTCTTCTCCAACACCACAGTTCAAAAGCATCAATTCTTCAGCACTCAGCCTTCTTTATAGTCCAACTCTCACATCCATACATGACCACTGGAAAAACCATAGCCCTGACAAGATGGACCTTTGTTGACAAAGTAATGTCTCTGCATTTTAATATGCTCTCTAGGTTGGTCATAACTTTCCTTCCAAGGAGTAAGCGTCTTTTAATTTCATGGCTGCAATCACCATCTGCAGTGATTTTGGAGCCACAAAAAATAAAGTCTGACACTGCTTCCCCATCTATTTGCCATGAAGTGATGGGACCAGATGCCGTGATCTTTGTTTTCTGAATGTTGAGCTTTAAGCCAACTTTTTCACTCTCCTCTTTCACTTTCATCAAGAGGCGCTTTAGTTTTTCTTCACTTTCTGCCATAAGGGTGGTGTCATCTGCATATCTGAGGTTATTGATATTTCTCCTGGCAATCTTGATTCCAGCTTGTGTTTCTTCCAGCCCAGCGTTTCCCATGATGTACTCTGCATATAAGTTAAATAAGCAGGGTGACAATATACAGCCTTGACGTACTCCTTTTCCTATTTGGAACCAGTCTGTTGTTCCATGTCCAGTTCTAACTGTTGCTTCTTGACCTGCTAACAGGTTTCTCAAGAGATAGATCAGGAGGTCTGGTATTCCTATCTCTAAGAATTTTCCACAGTTTGTTGTCATCCACACAGTCAAAGACTTTAGCATAGTCAATAATGCAGAAATAGATGTTTTTCACACATATTTAGTGCACACTGATTAATAATTCAGAAGGACAGCACAGATTATGGTAAGAATATATAGCTTTGGGAGGCAGAGTACCTGATGTATGAACCCCAGTTCCACTACATATGACTTCCCTGGTGGCTCAAACAGTAAAGAATTTGCTACAGTGCAAGAGACTTGGGTTCAGTCCCTGGGTTGGGAAGATACTCTGGAGAAGGAAATGGCTACCCACTCCAGTACTCTTGCCTGGGAGAATTCCGTGGACAGATGAGCCTGGCAGGCTACAGTCCATACAGTCCATGGGGTCACAAAGAGTTAGACACAACTGAGAGACTAATACTTTCACTTTTCTACTTCATACTACTGTATGTGATCTTGGGCAAGTGACATCAGTTCTCTGTATTTAGTTGCTAATTCATAAATTTGAGGTTAAAAGAGTACCTACTTGACAGTAGTGTGGGGACTTGATGTTGTGAAATGAAAATATCTCCTGTCTTATCAATAAATGTCACAGCCATCAGTGATTTCCGGCCTCCAAATGTGAATCAGGGCACCCAAAACTGTGATCCAGAAGATGCCACCATCCCCTATGTTGATTGCTGAGGAGCTGGGGGGATGCAAGAAGCAAGGTGAACAGGAAAGAGGATTGGCCCCAGATAGGTGAGGTGCATATGAAAGGAGTGAATTCAGTGAGCCCCAAGGCTTGCATCTTCCCATACACTGAGTGCTGAATTCTTTAACTTGATACCTGACCTTTGTTGTTCAGACTGCCTGCTCCCTTTGTTGCAAACTTGTATATAGCTGGCTTCCTCTCAGGCCTCCATGGAGCAGTTTTCTCAGAGACACTGAGAGACTGTCTCCTAGACTTTCAGTTCCAAACATTCCCACCAAAAAAAAAAAAAAAAAAAAACACTACTTTAACGTTGTGACTATATTGTTTGGTAGACAATTTTTGGTAGACAGGGTGCTACAAAATTGTTTTCATTATTATTGCAAATCTTGATCTCCACATGTAACAATGTGACTAGAAACCTATCTCAACGAAGTCGTAAAGGAGCTTCTTAATGGGGCAGTGCTTAGGAACACGTGAATGAAATCAGATCACACTGCATTGAAGACACTTTCCCAAAGGTGACCATCAATATGGATTTACATCTCATTCTTTCCACATCTTACTCAGTCAAAAACATGCTGCCTGTAGTCCCTACTCCAAAATACAGTAAAAAAGTAAGTAAGGAGCTAGGTAAAGTCTTCAAATAGAATTTAGTGCACAATTAGTGCTAAATAATTGGAAGCACTCGTTCTTACCACAGATAAATGAAGCTAAATTACCAGATGGAAATTTTAAAACTTAGTCCAAAGAATTATCTGACATATGTAGTCTTACATACTATTTCCTTGCAGGAAAAAAAAAAAAAAAAGAAAAGAAAAAAAGAGGAAGACAGGGAGGAAGGAAGGAAGAAGGTGGTGATGGTAGTTCAGTCACTAAGTTGTGTCCAACTCTTGCGACCCCATGAACTGTAGCCCACCAGGCTCCTCCATCCATGGGATTCTCCAGGCAAGAATACTGGAGTGGGTTGCCATTTCCTTCTCCAGGGCATCTTCCCTACCCAGGGATTGAACCCAGGTCTCCTGCATTGCAAGCAGTTTCTTTTACCAACTGAATTAAAAGGGAAGCCCCAAGGAAGAAGGAAACAGTTCTTTTATGAAAAAACTTTTTAAATCTTCAATCTTTTTATAGCTCTATCCTTGTCATTCAAGACTAAGCCAAGGATAATTGCCCAAGACACTGATCACAATTGGAATTCAAGAGTTGTTGATAGTTTGGGCAGGCTTGTTCCTCAAACCTTGTCAAAACTCATTTCCCTTTTTATAATTACGTAATCCTCGTTCAACATCCTGGCAAAAAAAAAAAAAAAACTCAAAAAACAGAATGTTCTTATACTTGTTATTGGTGTCATAGTTATTCACCTAAACATGACGGTGCACATTTTAGAATAACTTAAGCAATGGTGTTAGCAAGAAAGACCAGACCTTCGTCAGAGTGGACCCAATCCCTAGAATCTTGCCCAATCCTTCTATTGTTTTTTTCCTTCTTTTGCTGTTTGCTGTCAACCCAGAAGCTGAAGCAGCCTTCCCACCTCTGGGTCTCTCTGTCTCCTTTTTCTTATTTATAAAACGGAGGAATAGTGAACCTCAGACTCAAAGCGGAGCTGGGAAGATTGAGATCAGTGTAAAGCCCTAAAGTTAACAGCAAACCATACAACAAATACCATTATGTGTGTGATAATTATTAATATGACAGTTGTCAGAGACCCAGTTAATTTTCTTAAGTGAATAACTTATCAATAGTTGCTAAACTATAATCTAAATAAAGGTAATATTTCAAGCTGACTCCTTAATTCTCCATTGGAGCTTTCTATTGTAATTTCTCACTTTAAGAAAGGATGGAGATAAATATTGTATCAGAAGAATGCTTAAAAAACAAGACGCGATACTTGTATATTTTTGCAGTTTCAAAAAGGCTCCTTTAACCAAAATGTGCTATCATTTCTCTGTTCAAGAAAACTGCATTTTAGTAAAACATTTACCCAGGAGATTCCATGATAACATTATTAATCATGTATCAGAAGTCACTTAACTAAGTTAAAGCACAGATATAAAATCAAATTGCTCAGAATTAAGATCCTAACCCTCTGCTCATTGCCTGTGGGACTCTAGGTAACTCTTTGAGTCCCAGTTTCTTTAGCTGTAAAATAAACTAATACTCTCTCTTTTACAAGATTAGTATGAAAGGTAAGTAACTGGAACCACATCAAAAAAAAAAAATACATTACCTAGCCCAATGTACATTCTCAGTGTGTATTTGAATTTTTACTTTCTTTGTAACCTTTGCTCTACTATAAAGTTCAATAATGAAGGCATCAGTATGCATATTTATAATCACTCACAGGAGTATAACTTAGATGACTGGAAACTGAGGCTCTCTTTGCAAAGCTGCTGAGAAGTGGGCCCAGTTTTCCAGGCCTATGCCCAGGAGACTGTTTACCCTTCACTTCCTCCCTCAGGGCCTCTCATACAGCTGATTCCAGGATGATCTATTCTTTACCTAACAAATTTCATAAAAGGAATGTGGTTTATCACTTTGCTTGGAAAATTTCAGTAGAAACACTTAAGATTTTCAATTGCAGAGGGAAGTCATACGTGCTTTCTTGCCATGCTCCTTACTTCCTCAGACTGGGTCTTCCTTGCAGTTCTGGTGACTCACCACTTCTGCTGCACACACTTGCCTGGATGAGTGCTGTGAAGCATCATGGGAAAGGAGCTCTCATCAGGTCTATCAAAGCAACTAACCAAGCTTTGGCTAAAATACAAGGTCTCCTGAGAGCAAGGAATTAGGTCTCTTGTGTTTACATGCTCAGTCTCGTCCCACTCTTTGTGACCCCATGGACTGTAGTCCGCCAGGCTCCTCTGTCCATGGGATTCTCCAGGCAAGAATACTGGAGTGAGTTGCCATTTCCTTCTCCAGGGATCTTCCTGACCTAGGGACTGAACCTGTGTCTCCTGCATTGGCAGGTGGATTCTTTACCATAAGCCACCTGGGAAGCCCATTGTGTTTACAGGGAAGTTGTAATTGTTGAGATTAGTACCTGAAACAGGTGTGCTCAATTGTTTTAATGAGAGAATTCTATTTCACTTGAATGGGGTTCCAATTATAATTTCACAGGAAATCCCAGCCATCCATGACCTGGTGTTGAGCGTGAACTGCTGCTAAATTCAGAATAGTTGACCAGGAGTTGCACATCTCATGCCAACTCTCCACATCTGGACTGTAAACCATTCTAGGGCAAGGGCTAGGTCTTGCCTCTTGAAAGAATACCTGTCCTGTCAAATCCAGAAGACACACATAACCTCACTTTGAGGAATTACTTTGGTCTAAATTACCAAGTCACATTTACAAACACAATAGGAGAATTCAGACAATTTGGAATACAAAGGGGTGCAGGTAACATTTTCTTTAAAACAATCTAGAATGCCGGTGTGGTGTCCTAATCTACAATCCAATCAACAGAGATTTGGTTAGAAAAAATAAATAAATAAATTGGAATTGAGGTAGGAAACTGTGGACCTCCAGGCCAGACACCTGGTGTTTGTCAAGTAGAGTAAAATGCCAAGCTTTGTTCTCACCCAGACACCCCAAAGATAAAGCTACTGTAAAAGCTGAGGTCTGCTAAAGCAAAGAGATTAGGCAGCCACTCCTGAGGTCAAGGAAGACTTCCCTGTCTTCACTTTCACAGAAAGGCTTCTAGGGGTTCAAAAAGGGAGGGGGCCCCACCCCATAATAAGCGTATACATGCATCCATAGGCCTCTGTGATGGGATCCATCTTAGCAAAAAGTTGTGCACACATCTTGGGAAGGATCCAGGGACCAGTCAGGTATGGAGAAATAAACAAGATAAGCAAAGAATCTGCCTGCAATGGAGGAGACCTGGGTTCAATTCCTGGGTTGGGAAGATCCCCTGGAGAAGGGAACGGCAACCCACTCCAATATTCTTGGCTGGAGAATCCCATGGACAGTGGAGCCTAGTGGGCTACAGTTCACGGGTTGGCAAAGATCCAGACTCAACTGAGCAACTACACTTTCATTTTCACTTCAAAGACCCAGAAGGACTGTACTGTGCAAAGTGATTTGTGTCATCTCCTTACAGGGTTCTTCCTCACTCAGGATGCCTGGACACCTCTCTGGGTGTGTATATCTAGCCTAGCTTCTGACACTGCACTCCTCCTTATATGAGGGGATGCCCATACCCTTTCTCTATGAGTGTTTATCTCTGCCCTGCTTCTGAGTTGGATAAACAAAATCTTTTCCCATGTGCTCTCCCATATATTGTGCTGCATCTCTAATAATAAACTTTGACCTGTTTTTACAGGGTTTTTACAGGGCCTTAGAAAGCATCACTACGAACAAAGCTAGTGGAGGTGATGGAATTCCATTTGAGCTGTTTCAAATCCTGAAAGATAATGCTGTGAAAGTGCTGCACTCAATATGCCAGCAAATTTGGAAAACTCAGCAGTGGCCACAGGACTGGAAAAGGTCAGTTTTCATTCCAATTCCAAAGAAAGGCCATGCAAAAGAATGCTCAAACTACCGCACAAATGCACTCATTTCACATGCTAGTAAAGTAATGCTCAAAATTCTCCAAGTCAGGCTTCAGCAATATGTGAACCATGAACTTCCAAATGTTCAAGCTGGTTTTAGAAAAGGCAGAGGAACCAGAGATCAAATTGCCAACATCTGCTGGATCATGGAAAAAGCAAGAGAGTTCCAGAAAAACATCTATTTCTGCTTTATTGACTATGCCAAAGCCTTTGACTGTGTGGATCACAATCAACTGTGGAAAATTCTGAAAGAGATGGGAATACCAGACCACCTGACCTGCCTCTTGAGAAATCTGTATGCAGGTCAGGAAGCAACAGTTAGAACTGGACATGGAACAACAGACTGGTTCCAAATAGGAAAAGGAGTACGTCAAGGCTGTATATTGTCCCCCTGCTTATTTAACTTCTATGCAGAGTACATCATGATAAACGCTGGACTGGAAGAAACACAAGCTGGAATCAAGATTGCCAGGAGAAATATCAATAACCTCAGATATGCAGATGACACCATCCTTATGGCAGAAAGTGAAGAGGAGCTACAAAGTCTCTTGATGAAAGAGAAAGACGAGGGTGAAAAAGTTGGCTTAAAGCTCAACATTCAGAAAACGAAGATCATGGCAGCTCGTCCCATCACTTCATGGGAAATAGATGGGGAAACAGTGTCAGACTTTATTTTTGTGGGCTCCAAAATCACTGCAGATGGTGACTGCAGCCATGAAATTAAGAGACGCTTACTCCTTGGAAGAAAAGTTATGACCAACCTAGATAGTATATTCAAAAGCAGAGATAGTACTTTGCCGACTAAGGTCCGGCTAGTCAAGGCTATGGTTTTTCCTGTGGTCATGTATGGATGTGAGAGCTGGACTGTGAAGAAGGCTGAGCACTGAAGAATTGATGCTTTTGAACTGTGGTGTTAGAGAAGACTCTTGAGAGTTCCTTGGACTGCAAGGAGATCCAACCAGTCCATTCTGAAGGAGATCAACCCTGGGATTTCTTTGGAAGGAATGATGCTAAAGCTGAAGCTCCAGTACTTTGGCCACCTCATACGAAGAGTTAACTCATTGGAAAAGAGTCTGATGCTGGGAGGGATTGGGGGCAGGAGGAGAAGGGGATGACCGAGGATGAGATGGCTGGATGGCATCACTGACTCGATGGACGTGAGTCTAAGTGAACTCCGGGTGTTGGTGATGGACAGGGAGGCCTGGTGTGCTGTGATTCATGGGATCGCAAAGAGTTGGACATGACTGAGTGACTGAACTGAACTGTTTTTATGGTTTTTGCCTCCTTGAAACATTCTTGCTTTGAAATAGAGACAAGAGCCAGGGCCATTTGCTTCTAGCCTCTAGACCATGCTGGTCTTATGACTTGGACTTTTGGTTTTCATCCAGGTTACCCAGGTTTGATTCCTGGGTAGGGAACTAAGATCTCTCTTCAGGACTGCCTACTGTTCTCCCTCCAAGATCAGAATCAATAGCAAAGGAGATGGATTTACTCCTGTCCCTTCAGGCATGGATGGACCTAGAAATGATCATACTAACTAAGTAAAGCGAGTCAGACTCAGAAGACAAATATCATATGATATCACTTATATGTGGAATTGAGAAAAATGATACAAATGAACTTCTTTTCAAAATAAAAACAGACTCACAAAGTTTGAAAGCAAATTTATGGTTGCCAAAGGGAAAATGTTGGGAAGGGATAAATTAGGAGTTTGGTATTAACATATACACATTACTATATAAAAAATAGATAACTAACAAGGACTAATAATAGCATAGGGAACTCTACTCAATACTCCGTACTTACCTATATGGGAGGGCTTCCCTGGTGGCTCAGCGGTAAAGAATTTGCCTGCAATGCAAGTGACCGGGGTTCAATCCCTGGGTCAGGAAGATCCCCTGGAGGAGGGCACAGTAACCTACTTCAGTATTCTTGCCTGGAGAATTCCATGGACAGAGGAGCCTGGTGGGCTACAGTCCATAGGGTCACCAAGAGTCGGACAAGACTGAAGCGACTGAGCACGCACCTACATGGGAAAAGAATCTGAAAAGAATGCACATATATGTATACATGAATACACTGAATCGATTGGCTATCCACCTGAAACTAACACAATATTATAAATCAACTGTTGTTGCTATTTAGTCATTAAGTCATATCCACTCTTTTGCAGACCATGAACTGTAACCCCACAGGCCCCCCATCCCTGGGATTTCCCAGGCAAAAATACTGCAGTGGGTTGCCATTCCTTTCTTCAGGGGATCCGCTCAACCCAGGGATTAAATCTGAGTCTCCTGCATTGGCAGGTGGATTCTATACCACTGAGTCACCAGAGAAGCTCTATAAATCATCCATATTCCAAGATAAAATAAAAGTTGAATTTCAGGGGGGAAAAAAAAGCAGAGGTAGAGGGCTTGAGAGTTTGAGGGCTTTTTTCAGCCAGATCAGGGAGAGGCTTCTTCACAGAGCACCCACCTTCCGATGGCCACATTGCTAAAGTCTCCACCCTGCTCTCTCAACTCTTTTTTTATTTAGATTCTATGAGGTAATTTATTTCATCAAAGGGAAATTTTGTACAGAAATATTCAAAGGAAACTCTGACAATACAACTTAGCAAGGGAAAATATAGTAATCAATGTAAAACAAATTTTCCCAGTTGGTTTGGTTAAATTTGCACATTGGCTTTCTGTAGTTGTTCCTGCAATGACTGCCTTTCTAGACTGTCTCCTAATTAACCCACCCATTTCTGGTTACAGTTGTGAGTACAACTTCAGAAATGGACAACAGCATAGCCAACCCTATGCGCACACTACAACAGCTGCAATGTTGTAAACTGAGACTGTCGCAAAAGACAAACATGTTCTTTTGTTATACCCGCAGTCCAAGTCCCCACAGCTGAGAAAACAAGACATCCACGGCAATGCAAATGCAAAAAGGGAATTTATTGCTAGCTCGAGCCAGGGCCCAAGTCACATCCAGTGCAGTGGAGTGGAGCAAGGGCCTTGAGCCTTGAATTACAGCAGTATTTATAGGTTTAAGACAAAGACAGGGAGTTGGCAGGGGCGGATTGGTTGCAAGGGTTCCTTAGCATCTACTAATTGGCTAGATTTTCGCACGCGTGGGCTTTCTTAGGGGGTTTTCATCCTCGTCCTGATAAGCTTGAACCAGGCTACAGGGAGTATACTGATTGGTCGAGTCCTGGCGCCTGCAGAGGATGATCTCAGCTCCTCCTTGGCAATAACTCAGCCCCGCTGTAAAGGAGACTTAGGCCTACCTTGGCCCCCTGAAGCCTGTCATGGAGCCTGTTTGGTCCTAACACTTTGAATACTTTGAATACTACATTAACACCAGCCATTTCCAGTGAAAACTATCATTGTACAGTATAACAACTAAAGATCATAACAAAAATATTAATAGTGGGTTTATTTGCAATTTATCCTCCAGTCAAATGTGAGCTCCAGAAAAGCGGTCGTGTGGGTAGG
Organism: Ovis canadensis; assembly: GCF_042477335.2. Classification (NCBI taxonomy): domain Eukaryota; kingdom Metazoa; phylum Chordata; class Mammalia; order Artiodactyla; family Bovidae; genus Ovis; species Ovis canadensis. The sequence continues at coordinate 105,363,412 of NC_091250.1, read as the reverse complement.
CCCAGCACATAGATCTACCTGCAATGCGGGAGACCTGGATTTGATCCCTGGGTTGGAAAGATTCCCTGGAGAAGAGATAGGCTACCCACTCCAGTATTCATGGTCTTCCCTGGTGGTTCAGACAGTAAAGAATCTGTCTGCATGTGGGAAACCTGGGTTCAATCCCTGGGCTGGGAAGATCCCCTGGAGGAGGGCATGGCAACCTACTCCAGTATTCTTGCCTGGAGAATCCCATGGACAGGAGAGCCTGTTGGACTCTGCTGCAGTCCATGGGTTCCCAAAGAGTAGGACACGGCTGAGTGACTAAGCACAACACAGCACACACAGTTGTACCCGGTGGGAGCCAATAACCATTTGTTGGGCTGAATGCACTTTTCTGTGGCCCTTGCAATAATGGTAGCATAGTAGACATCATGTTGTAATTAATAGTCCCCAGAAGAGGAAATCAGGGACTTGATTACCACTGACTATTATAGCTATAAATGAATAACCTCTCCAAACCTCCCTTTGCTCATCACGGAGCAAATTGAGAGAATTGGAGGTAGATTATTTTTTAGATCCCTTCCACTTGTAAATGATATCTCTCTCCATTTTCACTTAGGATAATTTAACACACCTTATCCCAGGGCATACAGACTTTCTTTTGTCATTGCATAGAACAGTATTTTTAATAGAAATGGTGTGAGAGTAATGATAATGGCCCCAGAACTGGTCACTGAGAATTCCTACTTGAAATATACACACAGTAATTTGGATATACAGAATGCTTCATCAGTCCAGGACATTTGGAAAGGGATGTTCACAAGAAATAAATTCTTGATCTTTTAACATTTCATTTCTAGACCCGTGGTTGGTGTCAAAAGAACCACCTTGACCAATTAGTCCATGAGGATAAATTCGTAGGACAAGCACTCTCTGCCACAAGAGCTGCCTGGATGGGTAAAACTAGAAAAATGAAAGCGAAGGAGAAAAATGGAGCCACCACATAGAGAATGGTGCAGATGGAAGACAGAGGTCCCAGGTGGCAGGATGTTCATACAGTATGGCAGGTGGAACTAATTGACACTTGGAAACACATTGACCAACAATGGGCTCCAAAAGGACCTGGGGACTAGAATTCTCCTATTGTAGATTACCTACTTATTCTGGACATTTACTTTATTTTCATGAAACTTCTTTTTGATATTAATGGTCACTGTATTTTCACTTTAAGAAGTCAGTGTTCACGTTCTATAGTCATGAGGAGACAGTTTTTTGAGTTGGATTTTTAATATAATTTATTTATTCATTTATTTATATTTTGACGGTCCGCACGGATCTTCATTGCTGCGGGCTGGCTTTATCTAGTGGTGGCGAGCAGGGGCTACTTCTCACTGCAGGGGCTTCCCCTGTTCAGAGCATGGGCTCTAGAGCACTACGCTCAGTAGTTGTGGTGTATGGTATACGTGTTTAGTTACTTTGGGGCATATGGAATCTTCCCAGACCAGGGATCAAACCCATGTCCCCAGCATTGGCAGGTGGATTCTTAACCACTGGATCACCAGGGAATTCTTGAGTCAGGTCTTGAGTAAAGCAATGTGGTTTCACCCTCAAGTGCCAGGCACCTCTGTTTCCAGGTTGAGATGATAACTACCGTTCCTTCAGTGAACCCTAGCTGCTCTGAGATGGGAAGGGGTGGTTGAGAAAGAACTAGAATGTCAGTGAAAACCTCCTGGTATTCTCATTCTGCCCCAGGACCTCTCTCACTCCTAGCCCTGTTCGCAGGGCCTTGGGCTTTCTGTGAAATAACCACTCCTTGGCCCTAGCTTAAAGGAAAATTGGAAGAGCTAGACTCTAAGCGAATGTCTTCCATAGCCTAGGCCAAAGAAAACCAGAAAACATTTGGCACAAAGACATTGCTTTCGAGAAATTTTTTTCCATGTAGTATTTGCACAAATTTGTCATGGACCTGCCACTTCAGTACAAGGGGCTAACAGCATAACCTTGAGTCTGATGGCATCCTGTTGCCCTTTGCAGCCAGGGTCAGACCATTTCACTTCTTGCTTCATTTCTCCTCCTCTTAGAGGACTCAAGGCTGCCATATTTGATCAAAATTATATGTGTTATGAATGAGCAGGCTGAATTGTGCAACATTTCATTTGGCTCATATATCAGTTTCTTGAGTCATAAGCCTGACAAGTAGCTACAGAGAATGAAGCAGCATATCCTGAGTTGGTGCGTGTGAGAATGGAGTTTCAGCTAAAGGTTAAGTGTAGCAGGCCCTCCTGGGACCACCATCTGACTCCACAGCCTTATTCTAAGATGAAGATTCCTCTCTTTTAATTCAGTGACATTTGTTCCTATAAATGTAATGTAAACTTCAGACCTTTGAAAACATATGCTAAGAGACATGATGAAGCAGTACCTCGTATGCACTCTCCTCCTGTGCTAACTGTGAATGTCTCCCAAAAGGAAATGACAATCATGGTCAGCTTATTAATTCATGAGCAGTTTGATGTCTCTTTAAGTGATTCATGCCAGTTGAGAAATGAATTCCTACTGTTGAAATTCCAACACTTTAGAAACCATTCAATGAACAAATATAAATTTGTTCTCTGTGTTAAAGATGAAAAAAAGAAAAAGATTTTCTTAAAATGAAACAAATTGTCTTGACAAATGTCAGTGTATGATGGGTTAGGACCATAAACCATCAGTGGATCTAAAATATGCTGCGGTTTTTTCAAAGATCCATTGAGCATTCAAGACTGTAATTCTTCATTTTCCCAATCATGCCCCATTGTTCTATGCTATAATAAAATGACCTTAATTAAAATGTTATTCCATTAATATTCCAAGAAATTTTCCTTGAAAGAAACACATATTTATACTCCAGTGGAGATGTCTTCTCTGGAAGTCTTAACCACTGAAACTTAGGCAGTCCCTTCCTCAAAATTTCCCCTCCAATTCTGTGTTCAAGGCACTATGAAAATTGTAGAAGAAAAAAATATAAACTGAAAAAGCTTTTTCAAAAATATAAACCATTTAAAATGATCCTAATGGTTGTTTATTTAAAAAAAAAAAAAAAAAAAACAGGTCTTCAACTATTTCTTTCAGAATTCCTTTTCACAACTCTTCTCCCAATCCAACACTCCCCATGGAAAGTTGCACCATAATGTACAACACTTTTTTCTACCTTGATTACTCTAGCTTCTAGGTACACTCCTTAAAGAAAAGGGCCACGATTATTCCTTTCTTTCATCCCCAAAATCTGACCCAGAGCCTGAGGCCTGGAGCCACCCTCACCATTTGATCTGTTTCTTCAGCCATAGTGTGAGCTACAAGATAGGAGAGAATATCTTAACAGTGGTTCTCAGGGCCCTGCTCAGAAACTTGATGTCTTACATATGCTTCAGTACAGCTCAGTTCAGTTGCTCAGTCGTGTCTGACTCTTTGCAGCCCCATGAAGCACAGCACGCCAGGCCTTCCTGTCCATCACCAGTTCCTGGAGTTCACTCAGACTCACGTCCATCGAGTCAGGGATGCCATCCAGCCATCTCATCCTCTGTCGTCCCCTTCTTCTCCTGCCCCCAATCCCTCCCAGCACCAGACTCTTTTCCAATGAGTCAACTCTTCGCATGAGGTGGCCAAAGTACTGGAGTTTCAGCTTTAGCATCATTCCCTCCAAAGAAATCCCAGGACTGATCTCCTTCAGAATGGACTGGTTGGATCTCCTTGCAGTCCAAGGGATTCTCAAGAGTCTTCTCCAACACCACAGTCCAAAAGCATCAATTCTTCGGTGCTCAGCCTTCTTTATAGTCCAACTCTCACATCCATACATGACCACTGGAAAAACCATAGCCTTGACTACATGGACCTTTGTTGGCAAAGTAATGTCTCTGCTTTTCAATATCCTATCTAGGTTGGTCATAACTTTCCTTCCAAGGATTAAGTGTCTTTTAATTTCATGGCTGCAGTCACCATCTGCAGTGATTATGGAGCCCACAGAAATAAAGTCAGCCACTGTTTCCACTGTTTCCCCATCTATTTCCCATGAAGTGATGGGACCAGATGCCATGATCTTCGTTTTATGAATGTTGAGCTTTAAGCCAACTTTTTCACTCTCCTCTTTCACTTTCATCAAGAGGCTTTTGAATTCCTCTTCACTTTCTGCCATAAGGGTGGTGTCATCTGCATATCTGAGGTTATTGATATTTCTCCTGGCAATCTTGATTCCAGCTTGTGCTTCTTCCAGCCAAGCATTTCTCATGATGTACTCTGCATATAAGTTAAATAAGCAGGGTGACAATATACAGCCTTGACGTACTGCTTTTCCTGTTTGGAACCAGTCAATTGTTCCATGTCCAGTTCTAACTGTTGCTTCCTGACCTGCATATAGGTTTCTCAAGAGGCAGGTCAGGTGGTCTGGTATTCCCATCTCTTTCAGAATTTTCCACAATTTATTGTGATCCACACAGTCAAAGGCTTTGGCATAGTCAATAAAGCAGAAATAGATGTTTTCTGGAACTCTCTTGCTTTTTCGATGATCCAGCAGATGTTGGCAATTTGATCTCTGGTTCCTCTGCCTTTTCTAAAACCAGCTTGAACATCTGGAATTTCATGGTTCACGTATTGCTGAAGCCTGGCTTGGAGAATTTTGAGCATTACTTTACTAGCGTGTAAGATGAGTACAATTGTGCGGTATATTGAGCATTCTTTTGCATTGCCTTTCTTTGGAATTGGGATGAAAACTGACCTTTTCCAGTCCTGTGGCCACTGCTGAGTTTTCCAAATTTGCTGGCATATTGAGTGCAGCTGTTGCTAAACTGAATACATGTGGAGCCTCCACAACTGTGTTCATATTGAGAGAAGCAGGGACAGCAAAGTCCTTGTTCTCATGGCCTAAATGTTAGTCTGACAAATGTCTGAAAAAACTACAAAAGAAATGCAAAGTGGGAATAGCTTAGGAGTCTAAAGTGACTTCTACTACACCCTATTGTGTCACACACTTCTCTAACTGTAGCAATGTCACTATTGTTGACCTTCTGTTCACCTAGTTGCTCATCCCATTAAAGTCAGTTGAGGAAGTTCAGACACCTTCCTCTTACTCTCTTCTCCCATCACAAAGGCCCTTTGTCTTTTTGTACACCATTCTCATACTCCCAGTGCCTCCCTCCTTGCTGAGCTCATTATCAACCCTTCATCTCTGGCTGTCTCTGGGATGAATCACAGAGAGTGGAAGGAAGACAAAGAGCTATGCTACCTACAGGGTAATCCAATCCGTTACACCAATCAAATTAACAATATTCTGGGCTGTGTCCCTTAGTCATCTCAACCTGTATGAACTCAATAAAAGGAGGAAAGGAATTTTTAAAGTTCATTCTGCTACTGATGAGTTTTGTTTCAAATACATTGATTCTGAGGCACCTAAATGCATGCAGGAGAGAATGCTGTTCAGGTAGATTAAAACATGGGCCTTAAAGCTCAGGTGGCACTTTTGACCTCCGAGGTGGCACTGGTGGTAAAGAACCTGCCTTCCAATGCAGGAGACTTAAGAGATGTGGGTTCAATCCCCGGGAAGGGAAGATCTTCTGGAGGAGGAAATGGCAACCCACTCTAGTATTCTTGCCTGGAGGATCCCATGGACAGAGGAGCCTGGTGTGCTACAGTCCATGGGGTTGCACAGAGTTGGACACGACTGAAGTGACTTAGCGTTCAAAGCTCAGAGGGAGGAAAATAGTTCAGTTCCCTAGGACTCCTTAGGGAGAGAGATCAGAATCAACGCCTCTGTCTGAACCACCAGAACTCCAGCCAGGACTCCAGAGTTCCCTTTTCAAAACCAGACAACTTGCAGAGACTTTTGCAAAATTTCATAGTTAATGGCTAAAAATCACATTAGTAGTTACAAACAGGATTCTCTGATCATGACTTTTGGCAGACCCTTCAAGGGCACGCCCCTGAAGTCCTTTCTTCTCTCTCACAATGCTTTTCTTTATTTCCTCTACTTTAAAAATAATATGAAATTAAGTGGATAAGAATAAAAATCTCTACCTTAAAATATTATTGAGAAAGTAAACATATGTGTAACTACCACCACCCAGATCAGGAAATAATACATTCCTAGCACCCCAAGAAAATCCTTTCCAATGCCAGCCTCTTCTCTTGCCTCTTCTGGTAACTACTTCCTGGGTTTTTTTTGCCATGCATGCATTCCTAAACAATACAACTCATTTTGCCTGGTTTTGTACTTCGCCTAAATAGAGGCATACTGTTTGTATTTTTGTGCCTTGATTTTTTTTGCTCCATGGTATATTTGTGTGATTCATTCATGACATTCCAGGCACTTATGGTGGATTTATTTTCTTTGCCATTAGTGGTTATGAAAAGAAGCTCTATAGAGCCTGAATGAGCAGGCTTAAATTCCAGCTCTATCACTTTTAGATGTGTGAATTTGTGCAAATTCTTTTATCTCTTGGTACCTCTATTGTAAGTTACCTGCAGTTGATTTCGAGGTATGTATGGGTCAGGGGTCTGTCATAGGTAGACCTCCCTAGGAAACCCACTCCAGTGTTCTTGCCTGGGAAATCCCATGGACAGAAGAGCTTGGTAGGCTGCAGCCCATGGGTCACAATAGTTGGACCCAGACTTAGTGACTAAACTACCACCACCACCCTAGGAAACAGATTCTTAGATGGTAACTTGCACATGTGTTGTTTATTGGAGAATGTTTTTAGGGACAATACCCAGCCAAAAGTGAGGAAAGTAGGGTTGGACAAGGAAAAACTTGATTTATAGAACAGATGCAGCAGAGGCCCCAGCAGAATCCATGGGGAGCTGTAGATCTGGGTTTGCCCTTCTAAGATGCCTCATATCGATAGGTTTTTACTCCCACATCACCCAGACTTTGGAGATAAGAAACCTTCAGAAAGGGTCACAGCTTTGCACAAGGTATCTGCTTTAGGCCAAAGGAAATTCCTGAGGTGGGATTCTGCTTTGAGCTATCAGCTAGCAATACTCCTGGCAGCTGAAGGATTAGGGTTACCATCCTGAAGGGGGGGATCTGGACGGACATCATAGCATCCAATATAGGGTCAAGTTTAATTTTGCCCATGCAAATACTCAACTGTCCCAGCAGTTCTCTCCATGGATATGTAATACTACATCTTTCTTATTAAGTGTTCATGCAGAAGTCCATTTCTGAGCTTGTGTTTTCAATTCTGTTCCCTTGGTCAGTTATCTAATTATGACAGATCAGTACCAACATGTGCATGGATAACTGACCAACGAAAGAGAAGCAAGAGAAGAATATCTGATCTATTAGATATAAAGAGTTCCTATACTATTCCTGACCATTTGACAACCTCTCTCTCTCTCTCCTTCATGTACATAAAACATCCTCATTTGTCTTGTTTACCTAAGATGACTAGTTTACCACTTAACCTTCAATGCTAAACTGAAACATGATTTCTCCTCCAAAGGTTTTGTTAGCTTCAGGTCCTTCTTTCACTGTGACTCTTCATTGCCTCAAGAGATGCCTCATAGATTGTGTAGGTTCAAGTCATGACTCAAGTCCTATTATTGCGTGATCTTAGATTAGTTATTTAATCTCTATATGCTTCAGTTTTCTCAGAACTTTCTGTGAGCATTCAACTTAAAGTGTTTATTATGTCACTATTTAGCTTTTATAATAGAATTTGAGTTGTTCTTAGTTTCCATTTCAGATGACGAGGTTTTTCAGTGCTGGGGTCAAGGACCATTCACCTAGCATATAGTTTCACCATATGGAATTTACAGAAATTTGAGACAGCACATTTCATAATTTAAAATCCCGATAGCATATTTGCTTACCAGAATGGACAATCAAAGACATTCATACATAAGTCACTTGCTTCTGACAATAAAGCCCCAACAATGGAAAGTTTAGGTTAAAACCATAAAATTAGCATTTTTCCCCTTAATCCAAAGCCTATCTTACCTATTCTTTTCCCCAAGTGAAGGACACCCCTCTCACCATCATCACTGCCTTATATGGAATCCCAGATTTCCCTGCAGACTAGGGGAAATTAATAAACTCAGGAATAAGAATAAAGAGAATGAAGAGAATGAATGAGAAGAAGAGAGGTAAGGAAGAGAGAAGAAAGGAAGGCGGAAAAAAAAGAAGGAGAAGGAGAAAGAAGAAGAAGCAAAGGGGGAGGAAAGGGAGGGGGAGGAAGGAGAGGAGGAAGAACAAAACTTAGATAAGAAATAAAACAAAAAGAAAATGTAAAATATGTTTATATACCCTTCCCCATTAAACAACTTTTTAAAGATGCTAAACAGGATATCACTTAATATTCCAATCTGATATGTTTTGGGCTATTTTTCTAAATAGTTGAGCTACACCAAGGAGAAAGAATAAACAAGTCCCAGAAGTAAAGTTAACTCACTAGAGGGTGAACTGCTTAGGACAATAAATGAGTATGCCAAAGGCAAACATTCTGCTTTACCTTGGAAGCTCAGGAACTATATTTTTGACATTAAAAAAAATATATAGCTACCTGATCCCTGATTTCAAGTATTGTACATCCAGAAACATTGACGTTCATATTTTAAAAGCATGTCTGGATTTGTTCTGCTTTGAATTTGTGTTTTAACAGAAAACTCAAACTTGGGACCATTTCAATAAGGGATATGTGTTAACTATACTGGTCTGTATACTGGTCTGAAGAGACTAGAGATCTCTTCAAGAAAGTTAGAGATACCAAGGGAACATGTCATGCAAAAATGGGCACAATAAAGGACAGAAATGATATGGACCTAATGGAAGCATAAGATATTAAGAAGAGGTGGCAAGAATATACAGAAGAACTATACAAAAATGATCTTCATGACCCAGATAACCATGATGGTATGATTACTCACCTACAGCCAAACATCATAGAATGCAAAGTCAACTGGGCCTTAGGAAGCATTACTATGAACAAAGCTAGTGGAGATGATGGAATTCCAGTTGAGTTATTTACAGATGATGCTGTTAAAGAGTGGCCCTCAATTATGCCAACAAATTTGGAAAGCTCAGCAGTGGCCACAGGACTGGAAAAGGTCAGTTTTCATTCCAATCCCAAAGAAAGACAATACCAAAGAATGTTCAAATTGCTGCACAATTGCACTCATCTCACACACTAGCTAAGTAATGCTCAAAATTCTCCAAGCCAGGCTTCAACAGTATGTGAACCAAGAACTTACAGATGTTCAAGATGGTTTTAGAAAAGGCAGAGGAACCAGAGATCAAATTGCCAACATCCATTGGATCATCGAACAAGCAAGAGAGTTCCAGAAAAACATCTATTTCTGCTTTATTGACCATGCCAAAGCCTTTGTGTGGATCACAGCAAACTGGAAAATTCTGAAAGAGATGGGAATACCAGACCACCTGACCTGTCTTTTGAGAAAACTCACACAAGAAGCAACAGTTAGAACTGGACATAGAACAACAGCCTGGTTCCAGATTGGGAAAGGAGTACGTCAAGACCGCATATTCTCACCCTATTTATTTTACTTATGTGCAGAGTGAGGGAGTGAGTGAAAGTCACTCGGTCATGTCTGACTCTTTGTGACCCCAATGGACTATACAGTCCATGGAATCCTCCAGGCCAGAATGCTGCAGTGGGTAGTCTTTCCCTTCTCCAGGGGATCTTCCCAATCCAGGGATTGAACCCCAGTTTCCTGCATTGCAGGAGAAAGTACATCATGAGAAATGCCGGGCTGGGTGAAGCACAAGCTGGAATCAAGACTGCCAGGAGAAATATCAGAAACCTCAGATATGCAGATGACACCACCCTTATGGCAGAAAGTGAAGAAGAACTAAAGAGCCTCTTGATAAAAGTGAAAGTGGAAAGTGAAAAAGTTGACTTAAAGCTCAACATTCAGAAAACGAAGATCATGACATCCAGTCCCATCACATCATGGCAAGTAGATGGGGAAACAAAGGAAACAATGCCAGACTTTATTTTCTTGGGCTCCAAAATCACTGCAGATGGTGACTGCGGCCATGAAATTAAAAGGTGCTTGCTCCTTGGAAGAAAAGCTATGGCAAATCTAGACAATTTATTAAAAAGTAGAGACATTACTTTGCCAACAAAGGCCCATCTCGTCAAAGCTATGGTTTTTCCAGTAGTCATGTATGGATGTGAGTGTTGGACTATAAAGAAACTTGAGCACCGAAGAATTGATGCTTTTGAAGTGTAGTGTTGGAGAAGACTCTCAAGAGTCCCTTGGACTGCAAGAAGATCCAAGCAGTCCATCCTAAAGGAAATCAGTCTTGAATATTAATTGGCAGGACTGATGTTGAAGCTGAAACTCCAATACTTCGGCCACCTGATGTGAAGAACTGACTCATTGGAAAAGGCCCTGATGCTGGGAAAGATTGAAGGCAGGAGGAGAAGGGGATGATGGAGGATGAGATGTTTGGATGACATCACCGACTGGATGAACATGAGTTTGAGTAAACTCCGGGAGTTGGTGATGGACAGGGACGCCTGGTGTGCTGCAATCCATGGGATCGCAAAAAGTTGGACATGACTTAACAACTGAACTGAACTGAGCTGATACTGGTCTGTGGCAGGACAGAACAAATGTTTGATGAATGAATAATGATTCTAGTCATTTAACCATCAAATGACACCAAATGGCAGAGTCATTTCAGATGTAACCCCATAAAAGACCTTGTTAAGAAATAGGAGCCTCACAGCTGTCTGCCTCCCTTGTTGAAGTTAGGTGTTTCTACTGTTTCATAGTCCTACTAATGAAGTTGCTTGTATCGTTTATTATGATGTAATCATGTCAAAGAACAATAAGAATAGGCTCAATAAAAATCAAATCGACTAAGGAAAAATGGAACCAACAAATTTCCTTCTTATTCCCAGAAATTTCTCTGGGAAAGTGGATGTGAAATAAAGTCAGTAAAGTTGCATTCAAAGCCACGTCCCTTGCCAAGGCTATGGAAAGAGGATACAAAGCACGAGCTGACTGTGTTGTCCTCAAGGAAGGTCATGGGGCTCGAAAGTGAGCAGAGTCCAGGAAACTTAAGAGTCAAGGAGCTGTTTGGGTCAATTCACAAAGTCAAAAAGAATTGTTCCCTTTGTTATAAAGCTTATTCTGTGAACCCTGTGAATTAGGAGATTTTTCTTTCCCAGAACTCCCTTTGTCTTCATTCATAGTACCATTACATGAGATCACAGCACAACTCAATGAAGCAGAAAATGTCTCCTCCTTTGGAGCTTAACCTCCTATGGAGCTGTTATTTAGGTGATCCTATGACAAGGCTCAGGACCTCAGGCATGTCAGTAGGTCAGTAGGATGTTAGGAAAGTAAGCTATACTGGCTGCAGTCATGCAAGAAAAGGCCTGGGGAGTTGGCTGTTGTTTTTCTCCAGGCCCAAATGAGAGAGTGCATTGTTAGCCCTGCCATGTGCAATTGGACTCTGCAGTGAGTTTTAATGGCAAAACTCTAAGGATAAAGTATACTAATGAAGTGAGTAACTAGAAAGACTAAAAATATCTGAGGACTTCAGAGTGTGCTGTATTTATTTATTATTCTTCCTCAGCACACAACTATCTGAAGAGTAGATAATCAGGGCCAAGGTTCATATCAGTATGGTAAGGGTCTTTCCAAGTGTGATGGGCTACTTCACAGAATTATTAGTCTATGGTTTATGTTCCCTGTGCTTTTTATACTCTTGGCTCAGGGAGGCTCCATGCTTATTTGTTCTAAAGCAGAAGAGGTCTAAAAACTAGCATTTTCTTCTCCTGGAAAACCTGAAGTAATTAAGACAGTTATCCCAGCAATTCTGCTGGGGAGGGAGGTGGTGAGAAAGAGCAGAGTGTCTTTGAGGAGAAAGAGACTTGAGGATGGGAAAGCAGGCACATTATCCTAGACTAAGAAAAGCAATAAGATTTGAATTTCAACTAGAAATGAGAACCCTGAATTTCTCTCAGATTTTGAGAGGTGACAGGACTCTGGGGAAATCTTCAATTTTATAGCTAGGAAAGTTAGACCAAGATTTGAAATTTCTGAATTGGCAAAGACTTATGTGTTGCCAGCATGCATCTCTGCACTTCACCAAACCATGTGGGCTTGTAAAATTGGCCTTTGGTAGATTTCAAGACTAGAGTAACATTCTCCAAACGTTTTCTTTTTCATATGTCTCCTGGGATCTTAGTCATATCTGGGAGGTGGGGTGGTAGAAGCCAAGGAGTCCCATTAATGACTGAAATTAAATCTCTTGCAATTCCGGCAGAATAAGGAATAAGGTCAGATTTAATATTATCTTTTAAGTGAATGTGAATTTTCCCATATACTTAAGCTTGTAGTGTAAGAGTCATATTCTCTACACAGGCATGACAATCAGGAAGTGCTTGAGAGAGAGCGGATAAGAGATGACTCCTTAATAAGGGAAGGCTGAGAACCCAGAATTTAAACTTAGGGTACTGATTTTGCTAAGGGTATTAATCTTAAATGCATTAAATCATAGACTTGAGTTAATGACCACTTCTTATCTCATAAATCTTTGCCTGTTATTCTAGGTATGTTTTTACAACTTAAAAATTCCAAGCTCTAGAACATTGTCTGCATGAGAACATGTCAGTAAAGGGTTGCAGTTGAGGTACATATGTAAAAACAGAAAGCTCTGTACAATCTGAGGATTTGCAAGCCTTAACAAAAGGCCTGTTTTTTAAAATATATATAATTGTATTTATTGATTGATTTTTGTTTTTGTCTATGCCGGGTCTCCGTGGTTGTGTGGATTTTTCTCTAGCTGTGGGGATTGGGGACCACTCTGGTGTTGCAGTACGTGTGTTTCTCATCACAGTGAGAAAGTAGTTTCAGCTCCTGGGCTCTAGAGCACAGGCTCAATAGTTGTGGCGCATGGGCTTAGTTGCTCAAGAGCATGTGGACTCTTCCTGGATCAGGGATTGAACCTGTATCTCTCGTATTGGCAGGTAGATTCTTTACCACTAAGCCACCAGGGAAGCCCAACAGATGACTTATTTATGTAAAATAATGTTGATGAAAAAGTTGGCTTAAAGCTCAACATTCAGAAAATGAAGATCATGGCATCTGGTCCCATCACTCCGTGGGAAACAGATGGGGAAACAGTGTCAGACTTTATTTTGGGGGGCTCCAAAATCACTGCAGATGGTGATTGCAGCCATGAAATTAAAAGACACTTACTCCTTGGAAGGAAAGTTATGACCAACCTAGATAGCATATTCAAAAGCAGAGACATTACTTTGCCGACTAAGGTCAGTCTAGTCAAGGCTATGGTTTTTCTGGTGGTCATGTATGGACATGAGACTTGGACTGTGAAGAAGGCTGAGTGCCAAAGAATTGATGCTTTTGAACTGTGGTGTTGGAGAAGACTCTTGAGAGTCCCTTGGACTGCAAGGAGATCCAACCAGTCCATTCTGAAGGAGATCAGCCCTGGGTGTTCTTTGGAAGGAATGATGCTGAAGCTACAACTCCAGTACTTTGGCCACCTCATGCAAAGAGTTGATTCATTGGAAAAGACTTTGATGCTGGGAGGGATTGGGGGCAGGAGGAGAAGGGGACGACCAAGGATGAGATGGCTGGATGGCATCACTGACTTGATGGACGTGAGTCTGAGTGAACTCCGGGAGCTGGTGATGGACAGGGAGGCCTGGCATGCTGCGATTTATGGGGTCGCAAGAGTCGGGCATGACTGAGCGACTGAACTGAACTGAAAACAAAACTTTGTCATCAAATGTGAGGATATTCTTTAGTAATATGTGAACAAAATATTTGATCTTTAGGATTCTAAGAGTGCAAAATTGTCCTTCAAAGACAAAGCATGGGACTTCCCTGGTGATCCAGTGGTTAAGATTTTGCCTTCCAATGCCGGGGGTGCAGGTTTGATCCCTGGTTGGGGAGATAAGATCCCATATATCTTGAGGCCAAAAAACACATAACATAAAACAGAAGCCATATTGTAACAAATTCAATAAATACTTTAAAAGTGATTCACATAAAAAAAGATTTTTTTAAAATTATTATGTGGGATGTTTAGGTACCATGAAGTTAGTGGAAAATGGAAATTTATCATTTTTCTTGTATTGTAAACATTAGGCAAAATTTGTCAGATTTCTCTTCCCTCCTACCCTTATACTCTGTTTTCAACTGAAAACCTATTCATTCTGAATGAATAAAATAAACAAAGGATTCTGTTCAAGTACAAGCTTCATCCTGTTAGCTCAGTATCTCCAGCGGCTTCCCACCCCACTGCGATACAAGTCAGAGGTCATGATGGCTTTCAAGTTACCATGTGATCTCCTTCTCCCACTCTCTGGCCATATCCTCTGCTATGTCTGTGTTTTGCCACATATGTTCTGTCTTTTTGCCCTGGCCTCCCTGCAGCTGCTGGCACATTCTAAGTGTCCCTCTGACCCAGAGTCTTCCTTATCTTTGCATGATCTTCCTTGTTTCCTTCTGTTCCCCGTGCAAATCTCCCTCTTCAGAGAAGTCTTCTAACTACATCTTAAGAAACAGCAACTCCACAGCACTCTCTATTTCTCCAACCTCTCCGTGGTATTTGACTTACTAATTTGTTTACTCTGCAAGCATTTTTTTAATCTTTTCAGATGAAGCAGTAAAATCATCAGGACTAAAACATTTTACAGAGAAACAGCCAATAAAGCTGTCAAAGAAGTGTCATGCTTCTTCATGTTCTCCATTTCTTTCCTTTTATCATCTATAAATCAGTCTGGTCTGTTTTCACTCATCCTGACATTGTTTTTTCTCCTACTGTCCACACCCAGAGTCCTGGGCTTTTATTTCTGGGCACTTCCTATGTAGAGTGGCTTATGAACTATTTACTTCTCTCAAACGTAAATTTGCTCTTTATAAATAGGTACAAGCATCTCTCTGTTCCATTACATCTTCTAGTGTTTCTAAAGCTGCACATTTATATAAAACACATATTATTTAATTATAAATTTCTTAGAACTAGCTCATTAGAAAAGACCCTGACACTGGGAAATATTGAAGGCAGGAGGAGAAAGGGATGACAGAGGATGAGATGATTGGATGGCATCACTGACTCGATGGACATGAGTTTGAGCAAGCTTCAGGAGTTGGGAATGGACAGGGAAGCCTGGCACACTGCAGTCCGTGGGGTCGCAAAGAGTCGGACACGACTCAGTGACTGAACTGACTGACTTACCTCTACTTTTGCTTTATGGAGAGAATACTAGATCAAGTTCCACTGAATTATATCTGCAAAGAGATTATATTGCTTTCAAATAAAATATTAAATAATAGGAAAAAGTATAAAGTGTCTAACAATAAAGAGGAATTTCAATCTGTGTGGTTGTAGACAAATGTTCTCACACAACTCCCCTCATTTAACAGATGAGGAAACAGAAGCAGAGCTTAAGTCCAAAGATCATGATTTTAGCAACAGAGGCAAGGCTAGCATAGGACAGGTGTGGAGTGATTTTCATTCACTCCTCTTTTTCTCTAGTAGATTACCTCAATATGGTTTAAATTCTAATATCATTAATATAAATATTTGAAAATTTATCCTTCTCACTTAAGAATTTTTCTTTCAAAGGGAAATTTTATTCCTAGTTGGATTATGTGAAATTTTTAATCCTAAATGGATTGTCTGAAGTCACCTTTTCATTTTTTTACAGAAGCCTATAATTTCAAGACTTGGCTTTTTATAAAAAATAAAATATACCAGCTCATAAATATAACTTTCAAAGGGCCATCACACGTAGTCATATCATGCTGTTTGTTCTTAACGTTTGGTTTCTACTGATTGTTCAGAGAGGTTACCCCACCGACACTCTTGTATTTCAGTATCAAATATACACAAAATGTTCATATTGTGAAAATGCCTTTAATTCCCAAAGAGTAACTCGGTATTGCAAACATAAAATCAAGCATTGCATGGAGACCGCTGCAAAGTAGCAGCTTTCACATTGAACATGTAAAGATGATAGTATCCGCAAGACAGAAGTGGCAAACTCAGCTCCAAATTGTAGACTAAGATGTATTTTGCTCATAAAAATGGTGCTGGTTGAAGCCCTACATCTTGCACAATTCACTGCTGTCAGCTTTGAAAGAGTTGGAAAGAAGAATTTGTATTCAGGTTTCTTGGTTATGTGCCTAGCCTCATTGCAGCACTCATGTGGTTTTTAGGCTTGTGTTTGTTTTTTTTTTTTTTTTTTTTCCAATTGGACTATAATTGCTTCCCAATGTTGTTAGTTTCCGCTGTACAGTGAAGTGAATCAGCTATATGTATACATATATCTCTTCCCCTCTTAAACCTCCCTTCCACCCCCGCCCATCCCACGTGTCTAGGTCATCGCACAGCACTGAAAGGAACTCCCAGTGCTATACAGCAAATTCCCACTTGCTAGCTATTTTACATATGGTACTGTATATATGTCAAGGCTACTCTCCCCATTTGTCTCATCCTCCCCTTCCCTCTCTGTGTCCTCATGTTCACTGATCACTTTCTATGTATGAGGTGCTGGAGGTATGGAGATAAAAATGGTGAACTTTGCCTTCATGGGACTGTCTGCTTCTGAAGAAGTGAAAAATCTTGTCTTTCCTGTGGAAAGACAGGAGGAGCTGTGCTCCTCCACAGCTTACTTAATAAGTTTGCATGACATGTGTTCACAGAATTGAACCAAAGATAATAACAAGCATAGTTAAGAAAACAGCAAACACGCTGTTGATAGCAAGTCCAGCAGACCTAGCCCAATCCCTAAGGTCCTTAGATCTTTTCTTGGTGTTTTGGGTTTCTCATAACTTTAAAAAAATTATACCCTGAATAGGGAATGAAAGAGTCTGCCTTCTCCTCTGGGAGACATTGAAAGAGGGAAGGGAATGCTCCAGTTTTAGACTATTAACATTCTGGCTTGAACCAAGTCAAAGCATTATTATATAAACAAAACTGTAATACACTAAAATAGTCTAGACTCCCTTTTGTACTGTTTACCACTGAGAAAAATAATGGATTAATAGTGTGTTTCTTTTCTTCTTTTCTGCCCAAGGATTATTAACGATAGGAGCCCACAGAGTGTCTAAAATGTTAGGACATATCTTGCGATCATTTCTGCTTTCTCATCCAGAAGGTTATCTTCCCACCTCCTTAATTTCATTCATCAGTTTTCCTCCTCACCTCCTGCACATGATCACTCCCAGGAGATGAGCTCAAACGCCTACCTGTCCTTCTCTCCCTAGGAATCCTCTGAGTTGAGAGGTTAGGAGCACCCCTTCCCCTCACCTCTGTAGCCCCTCACTCTGGTGCTTTGGGTCCAGTCTGCCCATCTCTGACACCTTTCCATGACCCTTCTGGTCCTAATGTTCACTCATGAAGATACTCTGTGTTTAAATGTTGTCAACCTTCTCTAATAAAATATCATTTGAGATCCACACCATATACATAGTAGTGAGTAAACTGTTCTCAACATTTGAAAAGATTATAGTTCTAGAGGTTTGTGAATATCTATATTAAAATAGGTAAGATGGCTATGTAGACAGATCTAGTACTTCTGTCTTACCACGCATACACACAGGCGCACTTGACCCTGTTGCCTACACCCCTATTACTGAAAATCTCTTCCATTGGCTTCACCAGGATTAGATAATTTTGATTGTACTATTTACTCTCAGTTTATTTTGCAGAGTCCCCTTTCTCTTCCATGTTTTAAAATATTGCTATTTCTCTCTCAAGTCTTTTTCTTTTCATTAGACTTTCCTGTGCCCAAGTAACAACAATCTGCTGCTGCTGCTAAGTCACTTCAGTCGTGTCCGACTCTGTGCGACCCCATAGACGGCAGCCCACCAGGCTCCTCCATCCCTGGGATTCTCCAGGCAAGAACACTGGAGTGGGTTGCCATTTCCTTCTCCAATGCATGAAAGTGAAAAGTGAAAGTGAAGTCACTCAGTCGTGTCCGACTCTTAGCAATAACCTATTTGTTAATAACTCCCAACCTATATCTTCAAGACAGTCTTCTCACCTGAATTGAAGAACTGTGTGTCTACTGTCTTTTGGACACACCTACTTGGATGATTTATGGTTCACCCTAGCCAAGTGAATCCCAAACTAACCCATCATCTCCCCACTGACACTGGATCTCCTCTTTTCTTGTTTGTAAAACAAACCACCAGCTACTTACTTGTATAAGCAAACACACTAGACTCTCCCTGCCTTGTCCTTCACTCTTAATCCTCCATATTCTATCAATAACCAAGACTGCTAATCCACTGACATTTCACCCATCTACATACCCATTATACCCCACCTGGATTACTAGAAAATCTTGTTTCTCACTTCACGTCTTGCTTTACCCTACTCCATTCTCATACAATAAGCAGAAGTGATTTTTTTTATATAAATGATCTTTCTAAAACTTAAAACTATATTATCTCTCACCCTAAAAAAACTATGATAGCTTTTCTGTTGCTCTTAGAATAAAGACTAAATTTAATTTGGGAGTTTTAAGACCCTCTTTAACAAGCCCCTGTAGAGTTCTGCATGGCCTACTTTCACACAGATTTCTTATAATGTAAAATCCAGTCGCAATGAAACGCTCTCAGGTATGAAAATAGACGCGTTCTTTGTCTATATTAGACTTCTATACAAGCTTGCTCCTCTTCCTGGAACACTCTTCTCTCACTCAGATGCGCATACATGCTAAGTCGCTTCAGTCACGTCCGACGTTGTGCCTCTATGGACCGTAGCCTGCCAGGCTCTTCTGTCCATAGGATTCTCCAGGTAAGAATACTGGAAGGAGTTGCCATTCCAGGGAATCTTCCCCACCCAGGGATCAAACCCTCATTTCTTACATCTCCTGCATTGACAGGCAGGTTCTTTACCACGAACCACCTGGGAAGCCCATTTATACATAAAAGCCTATGTTGCTTATATCTCAGTTCTTGGATTATAGGTGGTTTAATTTTTTTGCTATTGTATTTTAAAATGTTATACAGTGACATGTATTACTTTTATAATTAAAAATTCAATAATTAACATATGCATACCTTCTGACCCAGTAACTCACTCTGGATATATATACAACAGAAATGTAAATATATATATTTTTTCTAAAGACCCAATTACTTGTGAGAGACTCTGCCCTTTCAAATTGAAAATGAAAGTGAAAGTCACACAGTCGTGTCTGACTGTTTGTGACCCCATGGACGATAGTCCACAGAATTCTCCAGGCAAGAATACTGGAGTGGGTAGCCTTTCCCTTCTCCAGGGGATCTTCCCAATCCAGGAATTGAATCCAGGTTGATCCACATTGCAGGTGGATCTTTTACCAGCTAAGCCACAGGGGAAGGGAATTAATTTGCCTTTCAAATTAATTAAAGGCAAATATATTAAGATTTTGTAAAATAATATTTGCTGCCAGGTGAAGTGTACAGTGGGCCTCTCTAGAGTATCTTTGCCATTTTCTATTAATCTATTTTGAAATAAAAATTTTTAATATAATAATCATTGACATAAGCAACATGCTCTAATTTAAAAAACATTCTTCTGAAAATCAAAATCTGGTTTGTAACTGAGTATATACTGTGCTGAATCTCTCAGTTGTCTCTCACTGTTTGTAACCCATGGTCTGTAGCCCACCAGGCTCCTCTGTCCATGGGAATTGTCCAGACAAGAATACTGGAGTGTGTTGCCAAGCCCATCTTAAGGGGATTTTCCCAACCCAGGGATCAAACCCAGGTCTTCTGCATTGCAGGCAGATTCTTTACCAACTGAGCCACCAGGGAAGCCCCCAACTGAGTGTATGAAATACAACAAATCATTGATAAAATGTGTCTTCAGAGTTAATTTATGGTGAATTTTTCTTTAAGTAAGTCAGTTGAGTTACATATATTTATTGAAATATCAAAGAGGTACATTCTGAACTATTGTTTAATAAGAGTAAGCATTTTCTTTTCCTGATTCCTAGAACACAGTGAACCCAGGAGTTCATAGATTATGAAGCCTCAATATGACAACTAGAATAACAAATCAAGAAGTATAACAGGGTTTCAAAGGCAAATAAGGATTGTAAAGAAAGCATGCTTAAAGTAATTGCTATTTTCTCCCAGGAAAGTGCATCATCTCAGTCCCCAGTAAGACGGTCTGGGGAAGGCATGGGAGAGGAAAAGGAGTGAATGTTTTCTCAAAGGCACATGGCAGGGCCAAGGCTGGATTGATTACCTAGCAAGGCATCACCAACAGCAATCACATCAGTGAGAATTGTCTCCTCCATGCTTCTTCCCCCTTCTCTTTACTCATATCTCCTTCTTATCCATGCTATCAATCCATCAGTCACACAAATAAAAAAATTTAAAGTATATAATATAATCTATAAGTGGAAGGTGTCATTAGCAGTAATTCTCCACTTGGGAGACTTAGAGATTTCTCTAGAATCATCTGGCCAAAACAGAGCTCTTGCTACTCCCTCCACAAATGGGCTCATCCCCAAGACTTCCTTGGTTTGGTAAATGGTACCATTATCCACCTAGTCGCTCAAGCCAAAAGCCAAGAACTTTTCTCCAATTCCTCTTTCCCTTCTCCCCTGACAAACTGCCATTTAATCCATCAGTAAGTCCTCTTACCTTTCCATTCAAAATACTTCCCAAATCTGTTTGCATTTCTCCATCTTCACTGCTGCTACCACTACTACATTAGTCCAAACAACATCATCTCCTACCTGGACACAACATCCAGGGTGATCACTTAAAATGTAGATCAAATCACATCACTACCCTGCTTCAATACATTCAATGACTTCCTACTGTAACTAGAATAAACTACTCCTATAAATGACTCTTTACCATAGCCCTTGAAGGTTCTCAAACTCTAGCCTACCTCTGCATCCCAGGTGGCACTCAGGCTTCCCACGCCTTTTTGATCCTCAGACATGTCAGTTGTGCCTTAAGGCCTTGTGCTCTGCCTGGAAAGCTCTGTCACCAGAGCTGTGCATTGCTTCTATTCATAGTTTAAATATTGTCACCATCTAATGGAAGTCTTTTCTGAACATTCAAACTAATTTAACTCCCTTAATGTGAAATAATTCTTGTTTTCATTTATTTACTTATTTTTGTCCTACCCCCTCCCAATCCCATGCAAACTCCAGTTGAGTGGAATTTGAGGGGCCTCAAATAGTCTAATACATAGTAGACTCTTTAAAAGAACATGTGAAGTATTTTTGACCATTTTTTTTCCTCCTTTATCTTCCATCAGGATAACTAAAGTGTAAGGGGGGTGGGGGTGGGGAAAGGCAGATGAATAAGAAAGAGATCAAGAAATAAGAGCCCCAAGGAAAATGGAACTGTTCTTCTAGATTCAGTATTTGACATGAAATGATGAGAAAAGAGATAAGTAAACTGTATTGGTGGAGCAGTGGTAAAGAGTCTGCCTGACAGTGCAGGAGACACAAGAAACAGGGGGGTTGATTCTTAGGCAGGGAAAATTCCCCGGAGTAGGAAATAGGAACCCACTCTAGTATTCTTGCCTGGAAAATCCTATGGACAGAGGAGCCTGGCAGGCTACAGTACGTGGGGTCACAAAGAATCAGACATAACTAAGCAACTGAACACACACACACACAAACTGTATAGCATGGGTAGGCAAAATTCAATGGAGTTTTATCTACAGATTTTGGTCAGTATGACTATTATGCAAATACTTATTTGCTTTTATTGCAGGGGTATTATTTTCTACTACAGATTTTGGGTGGAGTATAACCATGCTTTGCAAAGACGTTAACATCTTATACTTGAAAAAAATGAAATCCAAATATTACTCACTCTGTAATTACTGCCACACTGCCCAACTTCCTTCCCCCAGTTGCCATAAATGTCTTTTCATTTGAAGTAACAAAAGTTCTTTTTTATTTAAAAAAAAATGAGAGAAAGAGAGATAGAGATTTAGATGACCATCCATTGAACACTTTGCATATAAAGTAGAAATATAATTCATATATATTTGTGACCAAGATCTGCCAAAGGACTGGGAAATGTCTCATTCTTTTTCTGAAACATGTATTTGTTCTTTTTGAGTCATACATATTAAAAGTTGGCCATTATAAGACTCCACTCAAAGTGATGAGTCAAAATTTTTTTCCTTTGAGTAGAGGTTTCTGTTTACCTAAGATGTGTCCTTTTCTTTATAGGTAAACAAGCGGCCAACATGAATAGCAGTTTTGTTATCTCACTAGTCAAGGCACACAAGAGAATAATGAACTCTACCTAAAACCATTCTCTGAGACTGGTAGGAAAGAAGTTGGTCGTGTGTGAGTGTTTAGTCGCTCATTCGTGTCTGACTCTTTATGATCCTGTGGACTGTAGCCTGCCAGGCTTCTCTGTCCATGGGATTTTCCTTGCAAGAATACTGAAGTGGGTTGCCACTTCCTTCTCCACAGTATCTTCCTGACCTAGGGATCAAACCCACATCTCTGGTTGTTCCTGCATTGGCAGGGAGGTTCTTTACTGCTAAGACACCAGGAAAGCCCAAGAAGTTGGTTACTGTGCTTAAAATATCAACTAATTCATTCCATAATTCCAGAGGACTACGGGCCAACTGTTGGAGAGCTCCAGACAAGTCATTCTTAAGCTTGAAAAGGGCTTCCTAGGTGGTGAAGTGGTAAAGAAGCTGCCTGCAATGCAGAAGATGTAAGAGAGGTGGGTTCAATCCTTGAGTTGGGAAGATCCCCTGGAGATCTGCTCCAGTATTCTTGCCTGGAGAATTCCATGGACAAAGGAGCCTGGCAGACTACACTCCATGGGGTTGCAAAGAGTTGGACACAACTGAGTATGAGCACAAGATACAAAGCTCGAAAAGCTTCTATAATTCTATCTAATGGTAAAGCAAATCAAGTCAAAAAAGACCTGAACAGTGAATATAGTGAGAAAGAGAAGCAGTCACTTCTCTTTGTCTGAAATGACTGTTTGAAACACCACTATGTCCTCCTCCGCCTAGCCTCAGCCTTGGGCTAAAGTATATCTATAGGTTTAATGAGCACTTATCTGTTGCCCCTAGAATTCCAGATTTTCTGGTCATGTATTTACTGCTCAAGAAAAGGGAAGATGTTTCTGGAACTGAAGGAATAATAGAAAACCATGAAGAACAGTGTTGTCATGGAAAAAAATTCCAAGCTGAGAATCAGGAACCTTGTTCCTAAGCCTGAATCATGTCTGGTTTCTTTAAAATGGCACTACCCTGTTGATCTCTATCCAACTCACCTGTCATACTATTTTCATAGCCCCAGTAACCCATGATTTATAAATTTATCTAATATATTCATTGCTTTTCTTGTGTCCATGACTAGAATGCAAAATCCCCAGGAGTAAGGATTCCCAATTGTAAATTGCTGTGTCCCAGCACCTATAACGGTGCCTGGCATACAGTAGGCACCTAATAAACACTGTTGAGAGAATTAACTAAAGGCGCATAATATATTTGATCATCCTTCAGAATAGGTCAAAGCATTGGGCAGATGGAGAAAGACATTGTCAAGGCTATTTTCTACTCCCTAGTTTTTCCTCTGCTCTCTCTTCCAAAGGCTTGATAATGGCTTCCTCTCAGGAGATAGTTACAGATTATGGACAATATGTAAGCTTATCTGTTTCTGACCTGCAAATGGCCATAAAGCTGTAATTTTCCAAGAGGGACCATTTATAAGGCATGTTGTACACAGTTAATTGCCATGATAACAAATCAATGGCTATAGTTTAGGGATAGAACCTTGAGGGGTCAGTCAGTTCACCTGCCTGACTCTTTGTGACCCCACGAACTGGAGCATGCCAGGCCTCCCTGTCCATCACCAACTCCCAGAGTTTACCCAAACTCATGTCTATTGAGTCAGTGATGCCTTCCAACCATCTTATCCTCTGTCATCCCTTCTCCTGCCTTCAATTTTTCCCAGCATCAGGGTCTTTTCAAATGAGTCAGCTCTCCGCATCAGATGGCCAAAGTATTGGAGTTTCAGCTTCAACATCAGTCCTTCCAGTGAACACCCAGGACTTATCTCCTTTAAGATGGACTGGTTGGATCTCCTTGCAGTCCAAGGGACTCTCCAACACCACAGTTCAAAAGCATCAATTCTTTGGTGCTCAGCTTTCTTTATAGTCTAACTCTCACATCCAAACAAGACTACTGGAAAAACCATATCCTTGACTAGACAGACCTTTGTTGGCAGAGTAATGTCTCTGCTTCTTAATATGCTGTCTAGGTTGGTAATAACTTGAGGGGTAGGAATTGATACATAAGATTACCTACACCATATATGTGTATGTGTCTGTTTGTGTGTATACATATATATTTATACCTATATATCTATATCTATTGATCTATGTATTTATATTTCTAGCCTTGGTTTTGTTGATTTGGCTTAACTGCTCAGATTCAGGAAACTTGTTTAAACTTTAAAAGTACTAATAAAATCTAGTGATTATTTAGACAGTTTCCTCTTCCCCAACCTTTCCTGGAACCCCCTGCCCCGACCCTGGCCTAAATGTTCAGTGCAATTTCCTAGCTTGATAGGTCCTAAAGAAAATAAAGAGAAAAAAAATAGAGAGGAATAAGAAGAAAACGTTCATTTTCTCCTTCTTTCTCGGATTTGGATGTCAAGTCACTAACATATCAGAAGCAAGGAGTTTTATTTTCTTGAGTGGTCTTGGCTAGAAGACACCCTCAAAGCAGATTTGTCTGATGTTTCATTGTATGTGTGGAAGTCATTCAGCTGTGTCCGACTTCGCAACTCCATGGACTGTGGCTTGCCAGACTCCTGTGTCTATGGAATTCTCCAGGCAAGAATACTGGAGTAGGTTGTCATTTCTTTCTCCAGGGGATCTTCCCAACCCAGGCATTAAACCGGAGTCTCCAGCACTCCAGGCAGATTCTTTGGCATCTGAACCACCACGGGAGACCCTATTTCATTGAGTTCCAGCTTTGTATTGGAAATCATATCCTATTCAAATGATTTGAAATCATTATTTCCATTTCCCTGACAAGTTTCTAGACAGCTTGTCATAGTGGTCTGCTTAAATGTCCCATGAACATCTTGAGAACCTCTTTTCCCTGAATTAGACAATGGTGGAACTACACATACTTAATGTATCCTATGTTAGATATTTACTTATGCCAAGAAAAACAAGGTAGCTTCTTGATCCAGGAAATACTCTTTTTTGTAAGTTAAGACTGAGAATCAAATTAGAAAGTTTGTTTATCAAGATTTAGCAGCTTCTCATCAAGTCAAGTCTTGCTTCAAGATCTGTGCCTCAGTATGCTCACCAATCCCTACCACCCCTCTCCTTGATATCTACCTTAAAATTCCCCAGACCAGGTCCTAAAATGCTATAGCTTTCCTGACTTAATGTAGCATTTTGAGACATCCCTAAAACTGGATAGTGTTCCAATGAACTTAACATTGCTTGATCAGCAGGTTTTTCTGGTTGACTTTTTGAGAATTGATGGTCAACGTTTAAGTGCAATTTTTTTAATCTGACCTCATTATCTCCTCCCTAAACTTACTGTTTCTCCTTTGATGACATTAGAATTGACACCATATAGTCAGCTAAAGTGGAGAAGGCAATGGTACCCCATTCCAGTACTCTTGCCTGGAAAATCCCATGGACAGCCTGGTGGGCTGCAGTCCATGGAGTTGCTAAGAGTTGGACACAACTGAGCGACTTCACTTTCACTTTTCACTTTCAGGCATTGGAGAAGGAAATGGCAACCCACTCCAGTGTTTTTGCTTGGAGAATCCCAGGGACGGGGGAGCCTTTTGGGCTGCTGTCCATGGGGTCGCACAGAGTCAGACACGACTGAAGCGACTTAGCAGCAGCAGCAGTCAGCTAAAAACAGAATTATTGTTGACTATTCCCATTCACTCCCAATAACTAATCAATCTTAAAGTCCTAATCATTTTATTCCTTAAATATTTCTCAACTTTCCCCTTTATTGCTGCTGTCTTCCACTCTTTTTTCCATCCCCATCCTGAGTTTTCTAAGTAACAATTACTCCTACCTGTCTGCAATGATTGCAGACTAGCATCTTGTATGCTGCTTAATCCCACAGATGCTGCTTAATTTTTAATAATTTTATTTGTTATTTATTTATTTTTGGCTATGCTTGGTCTTCATTGCTATGTGGGCTTTTCTTTAGTAGCAGCAAGCAGGGGCTACTCTCTAGTTGTGGTGACGGGCTTCTCATTCCAGTGGTTTCTCCTGTTGCAAAGCACAGGCTCTAGAGCACAGGTTCAATAGTTGTGGCCCACAGGCTTAGTTTCTCCTTGCCATGTGAGATCTTCCCAGATCAGGGAGAAAACCTGTGTCTCCTGTGTTGGCAGGCAGATTCTTTACCACTTGGAGCTACCAAGGAAGCCCCTCATAGATGCTGTTTAAATCTACATCTCCCAAGATGAGGGTTTGGGATTTCCCATCCCTTCACCTTCATCCACAGATGAAGAAACAGGATCTCCTGGGCACACTGTCTCCTCCCTGAGTAATAAATCCACTCTTGGTTAGCAAATACAAGGGATTTTGTGTGGACCATCTTGGAAAGAAGATGAGTTTGAAGCTATGAAGATGATTTTGAAGGTGAAAGCTTTCATCTTTCCAGAGTTCAACATTCCTTTAGAGAAAGCAACAGGCTGTCACCCCATCAATTCTATAGTAGCAGGCAAAGAAATGTGCAAAAAAAATTAAGTAGTATTTATCTGTTTACCATGTCAACCTCATCACCTTATGAGCCATAATTTTTAACATTTTTACCAACCATTTGAAATGTTATTGTCTTTTCTCTAAAACTGGCAAAGTGCCAAGTTGATGTCTCAAAATTGAAGTGTTTGAATCTTGGCTTGCATAGTTCTCAGAGAAAAGAGCAACTGAGAGCTTCAGTCACTTACCTACACAGGCAGCCCTGCTAGATGGCCTCCTCAACAACAAAATCTGAGCCCCAGGTGAAGAAGTCACCAGTCTTGAGAACTCAAAATTATCGACTAATAGTATCAGCTGCCTGTGTGCTGGGAGAAGAGCCCTCTGGACACCTCTCACCATTTAAAGATCTTCTAGCTGCCCTTGATGTTACATGTGTCTGCTCAGTCACTCAGTTGTGTCGAACTCTTTTTAACCCGATGGACTGTAGCCTTCCAGGCTCCTCTGTCCATGGGATTCTCCAGGCAAGAATACTGGAGTAAGTGAAACTCACCCATTTGTGTCCAACTCTTTGTGACCCCAAGGACTACACAGTCCATCAAATTCCCCAGGCCAGAATACTGGAGTGGGGAGCCTTCCCTTCTCCAGGGAATCTTCCCAACCCAGTGATCGAACCCAGGTCTCCCACATTGCAGGCAGATTCTTTACCCGCTGAGCCACAAGGGAAGCACAAGAATACTGGAGTAGACTGCTATTTCCTACCCTGGGGGATCTTCCTGACCCAAGGATCGAACCCAAATCTCCTGTGGCTCCTGCAATGGCAGATGAACTCTTTGCCACTGAGCCACCTGGGAAGCCCAAGTGTTACATGCATGATAAGTCACTTCAGTTGTATCCAATTGCAATCCTATGGACTGTAGCCTGCCAAGATCTTCTGTCCATGGGATTCTCCAGGCAAGAATAGTGGAGTGGGTTACCATGCTTTCCTCCAGGGGATCTTCCCAACCCAGGAATTGAACCCACATCTCTCACATCGCCTGCATTGGCAGGTGGGTTCTTTACCACTAGCACCACATGAGAAGCCCAAGCGTTTATATAGTTCAGTGCTATTTTCAGTTTCATCATTAGGTCAATAGCACACTTGGGCAGGGCTTACCATGAGTCAGTGCTCAAGGTTTGTTTTTCTTTGTTTTGGGAATGAGGTCCCTCTCAAGTCAGCAGATAACCATTTAAGAGGAAATAGGACTAAATTACATGAAGCTGAAGAAACTAACACAAATATACAACTGAAGCATCTTCTTACAAATAAACTGTTTATATTTAATAGTTAAATGCAGTCCCTTGGACTGCAAGGAGATCCAACCAGTCCATCCTAAAGGAGTTCAGTCCTGAGTGTTCATTGGAAGGACTGATGTTGAGGCTGAAACTCCAATACTCAGGCCACCTGATGCAAAGAACTGACTCATTGGAAAAGACCCTGATGCCAGGGGTCTTTGAAGATTGAAGGTGGGACGAGAAGGGCACGATAGAGGATGAGATGGTTGGATGATGTCACTGACTCAAAGGACATGAGTTTGGGTAAACTCTGGGAGTTGGTGATGGGCAGGGAGGCCTGGGGTGCTGCAGTCCATGGGATCACAAAGAGTCGAACACAACTGGGCGACTGAACTGAACTGAAATGCTAACGACAACCACACTTAACAAAACTTTATGAGATACATGTCATTATTAAATTAATTTTACTGATGAAGAAACAAGAAATGACACAGGGAGTTTTAACACATTCCTAAAGTCACACTAAACAGTAGAGCTTGGATCTAACCCTGAGCCTACATGCAGGGTTCCCTAGTGGCTCAGACAGTAAAGAATCTGCCTGCAGTGCAGGAGACCTGGGTTTGATCCCTGGGTCAGGAAGATGCCCTGGAGAAGGAAATAGCAATCCATTCCAGTATTCTTGCCTGGAGAATTCCATGGACAGAGGAGCCTAGCAGGCTATGGTACATGGGGTCACAAAAAGTCGGACATGACTGAGTGACTAACACTATTTAGTTTAATGCTTCTGACCAGTCAATGCTACATGCACAGCCATTTTTACCAATTTGACAAAATGCATTCTGCAGAAAAGTACTTCCACAAGACTCTCCATAAAAAAGTTATTACAGAGTCATTTAAATTAACTGAATTCATTGCAGTTTACCATTAACACTGTCAAATAAAGACTTGAAGAGATCAGCTTAACTTAGTATTACACACACTTTTATGGCTTACGTGGGCACAGCACACTCTTCTCCATAACCACCACTAACATCCCAGCAAACACACAGTTGGAGAAACACAAATCCACTGGGGTGGCAAAGGATAGGATCCCAGGCTCCCTTCATATTTTTTCTGGTTCAGAAACAACATATCACAGAGGCATGCTCCATATTTCCCAAGTGAGTCACAAAATAAAAACTCTTTCATGCAAATCTCTGAACATCTATGGCAAATTTGCATATGTGTATCTGTGTATGTGTGTGGTCTTTAGTTTTACTGGGTTGGAAAATCCTCCAAGATAGATCAATCAAAGTCTTAGTGCATAGGGTTACTAAGCAAAGTGCGAGACATGGGTTGTAACGGCTCTGTGGCTTCCTAAAAAATGGAAAAACAAAATTACAGCCAGTTGGCTGCTCTCTGAGGTCAGTGAAAGTTTCCATAGGCAGGCAGCTATGATAGAAATGGAATTAAATGTGTGTGTGTGCTAAGTTGCTTCAGTCATGTCCAACTCTCTGTGACCCCATGGACTGTAGCCTGCCAGGCTTCCCTGTCCATGGAATTTTCCAGGCAAGAACACTGGGGTGGGTTGCCATGTCCTCCTCCAGGGGGAATGGAATACTATTCAGACACAATAAAGGAGGAAATCTTGACTTTTGCAACAACATGAATGGACTTTGAAGGCATTATGCTAAGCAAAATAAGTCAGACGGGGAAAGGCAAATACTGTACAGTTTCACTTATATGTGTAATCTAAAAAAAGAACAACAATTAAAAACAAAATAGGTGTCAAACAGAGGTCATGCACACACATTCGTGGTTACCAGAGGCAGGGGGTTACAGAGTGGGTAAAATGGGAGAAGAGAGTTAAAAAGTACAAACTGGCAGCTATGAAATGAGTAAGTCATGGGAATATAATGTAGAGCATAGGGACTATAGTTAATAATGTAGTTTATAGGCGAGCATTGCCAGGAGAATAGATCTTTGAAGTTTCATAGCAAGATAAAAGTTTTTATAACTATATATGGCGATGGATGTACACTAGACTTATTGTGATGATCATTTCACAATATATACAAATATCTAATCACTATGTTGTACACCTGGAAATAATATAATGTTATATCAATTATATCTTAACAACTGTGACACAAAATAGGCCCTATATCCATACATACTTTTTGGTTGTTGAAATAACATATACTTTCATACCACTTGGCACATAACCTCTGCTCTTGTTCTCTGAGTGCTTCCCAGCCATCCTGGAAGCCTGAGACATGCTAGAATTCCCCAGGATCCAGGAACCAAAAAGTTAATGTCCAGCACAGATGAGTTCCAAGCCCATTCTTCTATATTTGGTTAGTATCTTCACTAGTGACTGGGCTTCTCAGGTGGCACTAGAGGTAAAGAACCCCCCTGCCAATGCAGAAGACATAAGAGATGTGGGTTCAATCCCTGGCTCTGGAAGATCCCCTGGAGGAGGGCATGGCACCCCACTCCAGTATTCTTGCCTGGAGAATCCCATGGACAGAGGGGCCCGGTGAGCTACAGTACTCATGAAATCCAGCCAAATAAGTCCTATAAATCCTGTGCCCTCAAATCTTGCTCTTATTCAGACATAGGAATCAGTGAGGCTTAAAATGTGATAAGCTAGCTCCCACCACTACTGATAACCCTTAGCTATACCTTCCTATGTGGCTCAGTGGTAAAGAATCCACTGCAGGAGATGCAGGAGACATGGGTTCTATTCCTGGGTTGTGAAGATCCCCTAAAGGAGGGCATGGAAACCCACTCCAGTATTCCTGCCTGGAGAATCCCAAGGACAGAAGAGCCTGTCAGGCTATAGTCCATAGGGTCCCAAAGAGTCGGACACAACTCAAACGACTTAGCCTGCACACACACACACACACATACACACACACACACACACACACACCACTGCTGCTGCTGCTGCTGCTAAGTCGCTTCAGTCATGTCCGACTCTGTGCAACCCCATAGACGGCAGCCCATCAGGCTCCCCTGTCCCTGCTACCAGCTGCTAAATATTTTTAATATCAACCCTGCTCAAGATGTAAATTTATTTTTGAAAAATCTTTTGGGATCCCAGAGGATGAAGTGATTAATTCCAATCCTGGAGATTTAAGAAGACTACAATTCCATTCACCATTGCAATGAAAAGAATAAAATACTTAGGAATATATCTACCTAAAGAAACTAAAGACCTATATATAGAAAACTATAAAACACTGATGAAAGAAATCAAAGAGGACACTAATAGATGGAGAAATATACCATGTTCATGGATCGGAAAAATCAATATAGTGAAAATGAGTTTACTACCCAAAGCAATTTACAAATTCAATGCAATCCCTATCAAGCTACCAGCCTCATTTTTCACAGAACTAGAACAAATAATTTCAAGATTTGTATGGAAATACAAAAAACCTCGAATAGCCAAAGCAATCTTGAGAAAGAAGAATGGAACTGGAGGAATCAACTTGCCTGACTTCAGGCTCTAGTACAAAGCCACAATCATCAAGACAGTATGGTACTGGCACAAAGACAGACATATAGATCAATGGAACAAAATAGAAAGCCCAGAGATAAATCCACACACATATGGACACCTTATCTTTGACAAAGGAGGCAAGAATATACAATGGAGTAAAGACAATCTCTTTAACAAGTGGTGCTGGGAAAACTGGTCAACCACTTGTAAAAAAATGAAACTAGATCACTTCCTAACACCGCACACAAAAATAAACTCAAAATGGATTAAAGATCTAAATGTAATACCAGAAACTATAAAACTCCTAGAGGAGAACATAGGCAAAACACTCTCCGACATAAATCACAGCAGGATCCTCTATGATCCACCTCCCAGAATTCTGGAAATAAAAGCAAAAATAAACAAATGGGATCTAATTAAAATTAAAAGCTTCTGCACAACAAAGGAAACTATAAGCAAGGTGAAAAGACAGCCTTCTGAATGGGAGAAAATAATAGCAAATGAAGCAACTGACAAACAACTAATCTCAAAACTATACAAGCAACTTATGCAGCTCAATTCCAGAAAAATAAACGACCCAATCAAAAAATGAGCCAAAGAACTAAATAGACACTTCTCCAAAGAAGACATACGGATGGCTAACAAACACATGAAAAGATGCTCAACATCACTCATTATTAGAGAAATGCAAATCAAAACCACAATGAGCTACCACTTCACACCGGTCAGAATGGCTGCAATCCAAAAATCTGCAAGCAATAAATGCTGGAGAGGGTGTGGAGAAAAGGGAACCCTCCTACACTGTTGGTGGGAATGCAAACTAGTACAGCCACTATGGAGAACAGTGTGGAGATTCCTTTAAAAATTGCAAATAGAACTACCTTATGACCCAGCAATCCCACTTCTGGGCATACACACCGAGGAAACCAGAATTGAAAGAGACACATGTACCCCAATGTTCATCGCAGCACTGTTTATAATAGCCAGGACATGGAAACAACCTAGATGTCCATCAGCAGATGAATGGATAAGAAAGCTGTGGTACATATACACAATGGAGTATTACTCAGCCGTAAAAAAGAATTCATTTGAATCAGTTCTGATGAGATGGATGAAACTGGAGCCAATTATACAGAGTGAAGTAAGCCAGAAAGAAAAACACCAATACAGTATACTAACACATATATATGGAATTTAGGAAGATGGCAATGACGACCCTGTATGCAAGACAGGGAAAGAGACACAGATGTGTATAACGGACTTTTGGACTCAGAGGGAGAGGGAGAGGGTGGGATGATTTGGGAGAATGACATTCTAACAAGTATACTATCATGTAAGAATTGAATCGCCAGTCTATGTCTGACGCAGGATGCAGCATGCTTGGGGCTGGTGCACGGGGATGACCCAGAGAGATGTTATGGGGAGGGAGGTGGGAGGGGGGTTCATGTTTGGGAACGCATGTAAGAATTAAAGATTTTAAAATTTAAAAAATAAAAAACTAATAAAAAAAAAGACTATAGAATGCAGCTGAAATGTGAGTTGAGTCTGTAAGTGACCCAAATAAACCTTTCTTCTTCTATCTAGTCTGTTTTTTGTTTTTTGCTTTGATGTTTCTAATTACCTCTATATCAATAAATAAAGCCATTACTTAGTTTTAAAAAATCAGGTATAAATAAAGAAAAGCAAAATGGTCAACAGAAGTTCATCTTTGCCCTTCCAAAAATACATACACCCTACAGACCACAGAGAAACAATTTTTCAGATAGAGTACTTGCAACCATCAGTGTATAGTGTTCAGAGCACACCCTTGTTCTTCCAAGTTGTGGGGAGTTTCAGTTTTTTAGCATGCAAATGAGATAATGAAAGTCCCATTGCAAAAGGTTGTTATGAATGTTAAGCAAGATGATGCATGTAAAGTGCTTAACTCAATGCCAGTACAAAGTAGATGCTCATTAAAGTTGGCTATTTCTAAGACAGAGTAGTACTGCAGAAATGTGGCCTCAAGCAAGTCACTTCCTCCTTCCAGGAACGCTCTGTCATGTGATGACAGTTTTCTCAATAGTTTCCTTGGCCAATCAAGAAAAGCAATGGAGTAAGCTGTCTTCATTAGGTGCAAATCATATGAGAATATGGCAGGCAGCTAGTCTCAACCTGACTCAGAACAGGTTGTTCTGACAAGAACAGGGTGGGTATTCAATGACTGGGCCTTCTAGTCCCAGGAGTAATAAAAATTACTTAAGGAAACACAAACCAGAGTTCCCTAAATAAGCAGGTCTTGGTACTAATCAGGAAGAGCTTTCTTCTCACCTTGTGTTATTTACCAATGTAGTGTCAAGTTGGCAATTGTCTTCAAATAATAGTAAAAAAGTAATGGTTAAATGTGTGAATTCTTACTATACAGTCTCTGGGCTAAGCACTTTATTATATATGCTCAGATTTTATGATTACAGTAACTTAATAAAGTAGGTACTATTTTATGCCAATTTTCCAGAAAACAGATCCTCAGAGGGTGAAAGAATCAGCCTGAGGTTGCATATCAGTAGTGCAGCAGTGCTTTGATCTGATCGTAGGAAGTCCAATTCCAGAGCCAGTACTTTTAATAACTTCTGCTCTGTCTACCTGGGCCAAACCCACTGCCCTGCTGAAACAATTCATTTGAGTCACCTACAAGAAACTGTATACAGATGACACAGATGCAGCTTTTTGATGGCCAGAGAAACATCCAAAATGTTATTTCTTAAACCAGGACACACCGCTATGTTTTACCAACGCTTTGCCCATATTGCATAGTTTCCAGTGATCAGAAGCTCTTCTTGTGTTACTTCAACAATGCCAACTGGATATTTCATTGGTTAAAATATATTCTAACTGCTTATGACCTGTTTGTGAATGAGTCTTCTAATCCCTACATAGGGATTATTCCTCAAAACTGCAACCTCTGTTGTCAATCAAACCATTAATAATCCCAGTATTTCCTTTACATGAAAGGTAATGATGACGTTCAAGCAACCTAAAATCTTATGGATGTTAGGTGGGAAGATTATGTGATAAAGTAGTCAGATTAATACACTGAAAACAATGGAATGAATCCTACAATTTAACTGTCCTGAAACTAGGACAGATTAATATTGAAAACAATGAAATCAACCCTAGAATTTAACTGTCCTGAAACTAGGAGCCTTGTGACTGAACTGGTTGGTTATTTGTTTCGGCATAGTGAAGGACTTACCTCTAAATAGAATTTTTTTTAATTTTGAAAAGAGTCCATTTTATATTTGACACATATCTAACACTTCTGCATTGGATATATGAAGAAATTAATAGAGAAAGTCTAAACCCTTGAAATTTTATATTTTAACCTTGAAAAAAATAAACCATAAGAAATATATTTAAGAATAATTAAAACAAAATGTTGTTGCAAAGTGGAGATCACAACCATCACCATACAGATTATTTTAGCACCTATCTCACATAGTAGAGCAAATTTCTACGTTGATACCACTGGGGTACAGGCTGCATGTATAATTGCTAAAGTAGTTAGAGGTTTGAGTTGGGATGGATATAAACGATGATAGTCTTACTTACTTACATAGGGTTTTCTCTGTGGCGGACAGTGCTTTCATTTAATCTTCCTTACAGCCCTACGATGTTGGGGAGGAGAGTGAGGCAATGAGGCGAAAAGAGGGGCAGCAATTCACCTAAGGTCATAGAACTTGCAGAAAAGGAAATGGCAACCCACTCCAGTGTTCTCGCCTGGAGAATCCCAGAGATGGGGGAGCCTGGTGGGCTGCTGTCTACGGGGTCGCACAGAGTCGGACACGACTGAAGTGACTTAGCAGCAGCAGCATAGAACTTGCAGTTGAGAGAGCTGAGATTTGAAGCTGGAAAATAATAGCTCCAGAATCTGAGATTGTCACCACCATACTTGGACTTAGTGTTACCCCTAAAAGGTCACCTTTAAGCCTAAGGCAACCACTACTCAAAAGGAAACCTAGGGAGGAAGTTCGTGCTCTGGGAAGATTGCAAGAGCTCCCCAGACTGAGAATGATGGAAAAAGCATAAATTAACTGGTCAGAATGACAAGCCCGCATTGAACGGCCACATACAAAGAGTGAGGACAGGATTACCACCTCGGGGCACTGCTATTGCCAATGCCCCTCTGGCCCTGAGTGTTCATGTTTCAGAATAAAGGAAGGGAACCTGGCACATGTGAGCTCTCCTGAGCCTTCTCCCTACAGAGTATGAGGTGTGGCATCACGTGACCAATGGGGACTGAAGACAGAGAAGTCACAGGTCTCTGCCTTCCAGAAAATTACATCCTAAAGTTCCTTACTGGAAGCTATCCTTGATTCTCACTTCCCTCAGGCTTTCTCATGTATCTGTAAGTATTTCATTTTCAAGAAATTTCCAGTATCACTTACACAGTGGTTCCGTCTTTGTCAAAGGAGAAATGAGCTCACTGATCACATTAATATGTCACCTCATGAAAACCAGCCAAACAAGTTCTATAAATCCCATGCCCTCAAACCTTGTTCTGATTCAGACATAGGCATCAGTGAGACTTAGGATGTGATGAGCTGGCCCTCAGCACTACTGATAACCCTCAGGTGGCTCAGTGGTAAAGAATCTGCCTGCCAAAGCAGGAGGCATGGGAGATGTGGGTTCAGTTCCTGGGTCAGGAAGATGCCCTGGAGGAGGGCATGGCAACCCACTCCAGTATTCTTACCTGGGAAATCCCATGGACAGAGGAGACTGGTGGGCTATAGTCCATGGGGTCGCAAAGAGTCAGACACAACTTGGCAACTAAACAACAACAACAATGGACTCTGAGACCAATGTACAACAACACACTTGGGACATTAACAGAGAGAGCTTTGTGCTACTAAAACAGTCTAAGCCCCACATCTACTCTGTACATGCCAGGTAATGCTAATTCATGGGTTGACTCTGTCAACACCACTTGATATATTTACAATAAGCTGGGAGATCATCGCCAAGCTGAAGCTTGGTAATAGGAAAATGAGGACATATTCATTAATGCCAAGACAAGAACTTTGCCAAGTTAACTTTGCATGAAATCATGTATTTTGAGATTACTTTTGAAACAAAATTTACTGAACATCTACTATGAGCCAAGAAATGTGTCAACCTATTGGATACTAAGACTAATCAGACACAGTCACTTCCAGTGAAGAACTTATAACACAGTATTAGTGGAAGCAACAGATGTTCATGACGCGTTAATGCAATAGGGGCAAAGTCTGTCCTCTTTCCTCTCTGATTTCAAATTTTCATTGGTTGTTAACTTAGCAATTGTTTATCAATAAAAACCTGTATGCAGGTCAAGAAGCAACAGTTAGAACTGGACATGGAACAACAGATTGGTTCCGAATTGGGAAAAAGGAGTACATCAAGGCTGTATATTGTTACCCTGCTTATTTAACTTCTATGCAGAGTACATCATGCAGAATGCCAGGTTGGATGAAGCCCAAGCTGGAATCAAGATTGCGGGGAGAAATATCAATAACCTCAGATATGCAGATGACAGCACCCTTATGGAAGAAAGCGAAGAAGAACTAAAGAGCCTCTTGATGAAAGTGAAAGAGAAGAGTGAAAAAGCTGGCTTAAAACTCAACATTCAGAAAACAAAGATCATGAGATACAGTCCCATCACTTCATGGCAAATAGATGGGGAAACAATGGAAACAATGACAGGCTTTATTTATGGTGGTGGGCTCCAAAATCACTGCAGATGGTGACTGTAGCCATGAAAATTAAAAGACGCTTGCTCCTTGGAAGAAAATCTATGACAAACCTAGACAGCATATTAAAAAGCAGAGACATTATTTTGCCAACTGTATAGTCTAGTCTAGTCTAGTCTAGTCTAGTCAAGGCTACGGTTTTTTCAGTAGTCATGTATGGATATGAGAGTTGGACCATAAAGAAAGCTGAGCACCATAAAATTGATACTTTTGAACTGTGGTGTTGAAGAAGACTCTTGAGAGCCACTTGGACTGCAAGGAGATCAAACCAGTCCATCCTAAAGGAAATTAGTCCTGAATATTCACTGGGAGGACTGATTCTGAAGCTGAAGCTCCAGTATTTTGGCCACCTGATATGAAGAGCCAGCTCATTGGAAAAGACCCTGATGTTGGGAAAGATTGAAGACAGGATAAGAAGGGAACAGCGGAGGATGAGATGGTGAGTGAATGAACAAAAGGTAAATAAAAATGCAATTTTGCTTTCTTAGTCTTAGATTTTGAAGAGAGCAACAATGATCTACTGTTTTTAACTTTTAGGTGAAAACTTTAAAAAATTTTTTATGGCAATGCAATAAGAACTCTTTTACTAGAAACACAACTTCCAAAGTACAAACTAAAGCCATTTTCATATAAAGAAATAAATCATTTTGGAGATAACAAGCCTGCTAATGATCCCACATGGGTCAATTATTGTTTAGTCACTAAGTCGTTTCCGACTGTTTGCAATCCCATGGACTGTAGCTTGCCAGGGTCCTCTGTCCATGGGATTTCCCAGCCAAGAATCCTGGAGTGGGTTGCCATTTCCTCCTCCAAGAGATCCTCCTGATCCCAGGGATAAACCTAAACCTCCTGCATCTCCTGCATTGGCAGGCAGATTACTTATCACTGAGCCACCTGGGAAGCCCTCTTGATTTTTAGTTATGCATAAATTGCCTTCTTTAAAAATGTTTCAGAGCAAATTTCTGAAAGTGTCCATATTATGTCAAATATTTTTAACAACTAAAATTGTGAGTCATCTTGTACTGAAATTACAGGTATATTTTTTCACAAGTCAAAGTTATTTTAAGGGTCAAGCTGGTTTTAGAAAAGGCAGAGGAACCAGAGATCAAATTGCCAACATCCGCTGGATCATCGAAAAAGCAAGAGAGTTCCAGAAAACATCTATTTCTGCTTTATTGACTATGCCAAAGCCTTTGACTGTGTGGATCATAATCAACTGTGGAAAATTCTGAAAGAGATGGGAATACAAGACCACCTGACCTGCCTCTTGAAAAATCTGTATGCAGGTCAGGAAGCAACAGCTAGAACTGGACATGGAACAACAGACTGGTTCCAAATAGGAAAAGGAGTACGTCAAGGCTGTATATTGTCACCCTGCTTATTTAACTTATATGCAGAGTACATCAAGGGAAACGCTGGGCTGGAAGAAACACAAGCTGGAATCAAGATTGCCAGGAGAAATATCAATAACCTCAGATATGCAGATGACACCACCCTTATGGCAGAAAGTGAAGAGGAACTAAAAAGCCTCTTGACGAAAGTGAAAGTGGAGAGTGAAAAAGTTGGCCTAAAGCTCAACATTCAGAAAACAAAGATCATGCAAGGCATCTGGTCCCATCACTTCATGGGAAATAGATGACGAAACAGTGGAAAGAGTGTCAGACTTTATTTTGGGGGGCTCCAAAATCACTGCAGATGATGATTGCAGCCATGAAATTAAAAGACGCTTACTCCTTGGAAGAAAAGTAATGATCAACCTAGATAGTATATTCAAAAGCAGAGACATTACTTTGCCAACTAAGGTCTAGTCAAGGCTATGGTTTTTCCTGTGGTCATGTATGGATATGAGAGTTGGACTGTGAAGAGGGCTGAGTGCCGAAGAATTGATGCTTTTGAACTGTGGTGTTGGAGAAGACTCCTGAGAGGAGATCCAACCAGTCCATTCTGAAGGAGATTAGTCCTGGGATTTCTTTGGAAGGAATGATGCTGAAGCTGAAACTCCAGTACTCTGGCCACCTCATGTGAAGAGTTGACTCATTGGAAAAGAGTCTGATGCTGGGAGGGATTAGGGGCAGGAGGAGAAGGGGAAGACAGAGGATGAGATGGCTGGATGGCATCACTGACTCGATGGACGTGAGTCTGAGTGAACTCCGGGAGTTGGTGATGGACAGGGAGGCCTGGCGTGCTGCGATTCATGGGGTCGCAAAGAGTCGGACATAACTGAGCGACTGAACTGAACTGAGAGCAATTTGAAAGATGCTTGGAGAAAAAATAGCATTTTCCTATTGTGGATAAAAATGACAGTGACCTCTGAAGTAAAAGCAATTCCTGGGAGAAATGCATATCAGACCCAAAATGAGATACCACGTCACTCCTATTACAATGCCATCATCAAAGAGACGAGAGGTAAGGCTGGAGAGGATGTGGAGAAAAGGAACCCAGGTACCCTGTTGGTAGGAAAGTAAATTGGCATAGACAAGCTGGAAAACAATATACAGGTTCCTCAAAAAATTTAAAAATAGAATTACCATATCATCCAGCAATGCCACTGCTGGGTATTTATCCAAAGAAAACAAAAACACCAATTTGAAAAGATACATGTGTACCAGTGTTCTCTGCAGCACTATTTACCATAGCCAAAACATGGAAACAACCTAAGAATCCATCAAAAAATGAAAGGATAATGAAAATATAGTATACATGCATGCACACACACACAAATGATGAAATGCTCTTCAGCCATAAAAAAGAAGAGAATCCTGCCACTTGCAACATGGATGGAATTTGAGCACATTATGCTAAGTGCAGTAAGCCAGAGAAAGACAAATTCTACCTGGTATCACTCACACACTGAATCTTAAAAAAAAAAAAAAAAAAAATTGTAGAAAAAGAGAATGGATTTGTGGTTACCAGAAGCAGAGGAAAGAGGTATTGGAATTAGATGAAGATCGTCCAAAGGTACAAACTTCTAGTTAAAAGACAAATATGCTTTAAGGACGTAAATTCCAACACGATGACTGCAGTTTACACTGTTTCATGGTATACTTGAAAGTTGTCACGAGTGTAGGTCCTAAAAGTTCTCATCAGAAGGGTAAAACATTGTAATTACATGAGGTAACAGACATTAACTAAACATATTGTGGTGATTATTTCACAAAATATGTATGCCATCATTATGCTGTGTAACATATAGTGATACATGTCAATTATATATCAGTAAAACTGAAAGGAGAAAAAAAAATTTCTGGGAAAGAGAAAGTGTCTTTTTGTAAAAGGCTTCCCCATACGCGCCCCCCCCCAACCCCCCCCCCCAAATTGGGTGGTGGTGGAAAGAGAGAGGAAAACAAGCATCTCAGGGCCTGGCTACGCAAAGTGTGGTCCAGAAACCAGCAGCAATGGCATCACCTAAAAGTGGATTGGAAATGCAGAAGCTCAGACCCCACCCAGGGCCTATAGGACTAGAACTTTGGAGTTAAGGAGACCTCAGGTGATTCACATGTACATTACAATTTGAGAAGCAATATCTTAGAGCAGTGATTCTCCAGCTTGGCTGCACTTTGCATTTTCTGAAGAATTTCAAAAAAATACTGATGATTGGGCCCAACTCCCAGAATTTCTGATTTCATTGTTCTAGGATAGGGCTGGGGCTCTGAAGTTTTTAAAGTTCCCAAGTGATTATACTGTGCAGCCAGGCATTGCTTCAGTCTTCAGTGGATGATTGTGGCATTCCAGCTTATTTGTTCTCAGCGACAATCTGCCTGCAAAGCAGGAGAGCCAGGTTGGATCCCTGGGTCAGAAAGATCCTCTGGAGAAGGAGGTTCCGGGAGAAATATTAATAACCTCGGCCATGCAGATGACACCACCCTTATGGCAGAAAGTGAAGAAGAACTCAAAAGCCTCTTGATGAAAGTGAATGAGGAGAGTAAAAAAGTTGGCTTAAAGCTCAACTTTCAGAAAATGAAGATCATGGCATCTGGTCCCATCACTTCATGGGAAACAGATGGGGAAACAGTGGAAACAGTGTCAGACTTTATTTTTTTGGGCTCCAAAATCACTGCAGATTTGAAATTAAAAGACACTTACTCCTTGGAAGGAAAGTTATGACCAACCTAGATAGTATATTCAAAAGCAGAGACATTACTTTGCCGACTAAGGTCTGTCTAGTCAAGGCTATGGTTTTCCCAGTGGTCATGTATGGATGTGAGAGTTGTACTGTGAAGAAAGCTGAGTGCGGAAGAATTGATGCTTTTGAACTGCGGTGTTGGAGAAGACTCTTGAGAGTCCCTGGAATGCAAGGAGATCCAACCAGTCCATTCTAAAGGAGATCAATCCTGGGTGTTCTTTGGAAGGAATGATGCTAAAGCTGAAACTCCAATACTTTGGCCACCTCATGCGAAGAGTTGACTCATTGGAAAAGACTCTGATGCTGGGAGGGATTGAGGGCAGAAGGAGGAGGGGATGACAGAGGATAAGATGGCTGGATGACATCACCAACTTGATGGACATGAGTTTGAGTGAACTCGGGGAGTTGGTGATGGATAGGGAGGCCTGGAGTGCTGAGATTCATGGGGTCGCAAATAGTTGGACACCACTCAGCGACTGAACTGAACTGAACTGAACTGAACAATAG
The DNA here is from genome assembly GCF_042477335.2 of Ovis canadensis. NCBI lineage: Eukaryota > Metazoa > Chordata > Mammalia > Artiodactyla > Bovidae > Ovis > Ovis canadensis. The sequence continues at coordinate 105,321,612 of NC_091250.1, read as the reverse complement.
GAAGGACGTTTCTCCATTTTAGACCTGAAGCCATGGATCCTGTGATATAACAATGCTTTATGATCAGATGTAGGATAACCAACAAGAAGTCATAGAATTCTGAGTATAGACATCCTTTACTTTATATAATAGATCTTTCCTTACAACTTACATGTTCAATGAATCTTTATAAATAAGAATAATTTTTGTGCTCTATCATTCACTGTACTAAACAATTCTTTTTTTAATTATTTCATAAACTCTTACAACGAAAGAATTGTCCCTCTTTCACAGATTGGAAAACTGAGGGCTCAGAGATAGATGTTAAGGCATTTTCCAAGGTCACACTTCTGATCAACAGTGTTTTCAGGATTTAAGGACTGGTCTTTCTGTCTCTGGCCTGTCCAGGTGGTGCTAGTGGTAAAGAACCTAATTGCCAGTGCAGGAGACATAAGGGACATGAGTTTGATCCGTGGCTCAGGAAGATCTTCTGGAGGAGGACATGTCAATCCACTCTAGTACTCTTGCCTGGAGAATGCCATGGACAGAGGAGCCTGGCTGGCTATAGTCCACAGGGCTGCAAAGAGTTGAACAAGACTGAGCACAATAGCACACAACAGCACACAACTTTCTGTCTGCAAAGTTGACGTCTTTTTCCTTGGTCCAATTGCTTCCATATACTGAAGCACAAGTCATATTCCAAATTCATTGTTTGTCATTTCTGTAAGTACGTGAGATAAATCATTTGGAAAAACAAAGAGCAATCTGAAGCAATCACCCTAATTTATCTGCTTTATGTTTTACAAAGTTTAGATAAATTTTCCCAAAGGGCTGTTGCCCAAGCTCCATCTTAGCCCCTTCATAGATGACTTTTAAGACAAATAACTAGAATAATTCCATCTCCCTTCTCCCTGTTCCCCCACCTCACCACTACCTTCAATGAAGATGCAATGAAGTGTTGCAAGCCAAAAGAAATTACTTCATTCTTGCCATATGCATATATTCAGCCTTCCAATTGCTTTAGCCAAAGGAGGTAAGCAAGGAATAATCAAAACATTATTGCCCTGGGTGGGTTTAGCAGGCCTTCTGTGGTGATTTTCCCAACAAGAAACTAAGGAGACCCAGTAAGTTGCTGCTGGTACCCTGTATTCAAACCATTTCAGAATGAAATTTACGCTGCAAAGGAATCACCTGATCATGAACACCTGGTGGGGCTTCGGGGGACCATTTATAGCACAATATATCACAATACATCGCTCCTTCAGTATCAGACTGCTAGTCTCTGGGTTAAAGAATTGAGTCTACTTAAATTAGTTAATTGATAAAATGTCCTAAGGATGGGAAGAAAAACTCCAGAACATTTTGGGCAGATGGCAGGTACCCAAACAGATAAAACAATACCTTAGAGAGGCCATCGAATGGCTGTTTGACTTGCAAATATATTGTTGCAAGTATTAGAAATCGACAGGCACTATGCCAAGTGCTGTGTATGCATCTCCCCATGGAAAATTCATAGCAGCTCTACAAGGAAGATTCTACCAATTTCATCTTACAAATGAAGGTGTCGAGGCAAGGAGTGGTTCAGTGACTTGCATAAAACCACATTGCTTGTAATTGTGGACAGAAGGGTTGAATGGTTGCAGCCTAAGTAGTCTTCCTAGATGGCTTAAGTGGTAAAGAACCCAGTTGCAATGCAGGAGATGCAGGAGACCCAAGAGAGGTGGATTCGACCCTTGGGTAGGGAAGATCCCCTGGAGAAGGAAATGGCAACCCACTCCAATACGATTGCCTGGGAAATCCCATGGACAGAGAAGCTAACCAGGCTACAGTCCATGGGGTCACAAATAGTCTGACATGACTGAGTACCTACACTGTAGGCCAAGCTAAGTCTAGGCCCCATCTTTTTAGCCCAATACTGCCACTTATAGGTAAAATGAGATATTACTTCTAATGTGCTTAATTGCTCAGTCATGTCTGACTCTTTGCAAACCAATGGACTGTAGCCCACCAGGCTCCTCTGTCCATGAGGATTCTCTGGGCAAGAATATTAGACTGGGTTGCCATGCCCTCTTCCAGCAGATCTTCCCAACCCAGGGACTGAATGCAAGTCTCCCAAATTACAGGTGGATTCTCTACTGTCTGAGCCACCAGAGAAGCCCATGAATAATGGAGTGGGTAGTCTATCACTTCTCCAGAGGTTCTTCCCAACCCAGGAATCGAACTGGGGTCTCCTGCATTGCAGGCAGATTCTTTACCAGCTGAGCTACCAAGGAAGCCCATCATTTCTAATAGGGAAATTAAACGCAAAGTCCTGGACAGACCTGACCAGCATCTATTCCCTTTGTTCCCCCTACCCATTAAATCTCTGATTTTCCTTTAAGGAAATACCTGTAGTAAGCATGTAGCAGTTACACAGTAACCATGATGTGAAAGGGGATTTAGCCACTTCCAGGTCCAGGTGATGGTCAAGCAGCCTATTCTCATATCCATTGCAACTATGGTCAATGTATCTTAGTTCAATCTGCGTGAAAAAATAGGAAGTATCATTTGGTAAGGTGAGAAGTGCCATTTTCTACCCCGGAAATGGACAAGGAAGCCTGTCCCCCTTTGTGATCATGCATCTTTGTAACTGTGGGTGATATTCCAGCTTGGGATAAAGCCAGAATGAAGAGCAGTCTTAACCAAAACATGTTTGATGCGGGATTGTCCTTTGACTTTCAGTTGCATGAGCCAATAAATCCACATTATTGTTTAAATCTCACTGACTCGGGTTTTCTGCAACTGAAAGCTCATCATTGGTAAATAACCAGCACTTTCTACTTTGGTGTTTGAAATTATTTTAAATGAAGGATTTACTTTCTACGTGCTATAGTATAAGGGCTTCCTTGTGGACATTTTCTTGGAGTAAAAGATATAGAATTCTCTCCAGACCCAAGCAGTGATCAGATCATTTTTATGCAGCTCATGCAGATTTTGTCATTTGAAATTCATTATGATAAGTTCAGAAGAATAAAGGCGTTCATGCTGAGTCAATCATAGTACTATTCACCAACTTGTGTAACTATGTGAAATACACATTAGGTCAAACTCAAGGAAAACAAGCTTCATCTTCTGAGAATTTGGAGGAAAATGTTATCAGTCATAGGTACCTTTTAGTCGAAGGACAGGAAGCCATATTGAGAAATAAAACATGACCAAACAGACTGCTTCTCATTTTGTTCAAAGCCATTTCCCCCATGAAATTTTCCTCTAGGAATTCAAAACCTTACATATATGGAGCATGACTCAGGTTCTCCACTGACTTCACTTGTTGACAGCTGGGAATTTGGCTGCCCCAGGTCAGCCCCCTGACACAGCCCTTGCGATCATGACAGAGGCCTCTACAGCCTCTACATCTCCGCACACTTCCCCTTGGCCTTCCCTTCGTGCCCCATGGATCTTTCTACTTACCTGCAGAGAGGTGGCTCAGAGGAAACCACAAAGTTTCAAAATACCTGACACGCAAATGGCAAGACGTGCACCAAGCCAAACAGAATCTGAACAGTCATCTCTCCATAAGCGTTTCTATGTTTCTATGATAAATAAACAAATGCCACACTCATTTATTCAAACACTTGGGAATGAGTAAGGTTGTCAAGCATTTAACATTTTGTTGATCTATTATTTGTCTAAAGAAAAGAATACTGAAAGATTGAGGAATCAGGAGAGAAAATGTTGTATAAATTAGAGACGTTAGGGCTTCCCAGATGGCGCTAGTGATAAAGAACCTGCCTGCCAATGCAGGGGATGTAAGAGATGCAGGTTCCATCCCTAGGTCAGGAACATACCCTGGAGGAGGGCATGGCAACCCACTCCAGTATTCTTGCCTGGGAAATCCCATGAACAGAGGAACCTGGTGGGCTATGGTCCACAGAGTCCCAAAGAGTCGGACACAACTGAAGAGGCTTAGCACACACAGGGAGGTTAACCTGGAAAGCTGCTGCTGTTGCTGCTATTTACTTGCTAACTCATGTCCAACTCTTTTGCGACCCCATGGAGAATGCAATGGCACCCCACTCCAGTACTCTTGCCTGGAAAATCCCATGGATGGAGGAGCCTGGTAGGCTGCAGTCCATGGGGTCGCTAAGAGTCAGACATGACTGAGAGACTTCACTTTCACTTTTCACTTTCATGCACTGGAGAAGGAAATGGCAACCCACTCCAGTGTTCTTGCCTGGAGAATCCCAGGGATGGGGGAGCCTGGTGGGCTGCCATCTTTGGGGTCGCACAGAGGTGCACATGGCTGAAGCGACTTAGCAGCAGGACTGTCGCAAAGGGGATCATCCTGACCCAGGGATTGAACCTAAGTCTCCTGCGTTGGCAGGCATGTTCTTTACCACTGGGCCACCTGGGAAGCCCCAACCTGAAAAGCTAGGGTAAGATAAATCAACCTTTGTCTGCAAGTTCTAATCAAGTTAAGTTGAGATGATCAATAGTTGAAGTAAAGGTATCACACCCTTCACTGGGAATCCACTGTGATTGAACAAGCAGTGTGTACTTCTCCTTGTGTGAGACAGAACTCACACCTTGGAGGGTGAACTCACAAGAAGATGGCATTCATTCAGAAGAATTTCTTTTAGATTTTGGGCTTGTGTTAGGTGATTTGGGGAGGATTAGGAAGCAGGGCTTTGCTTTAGGTTGGATGTTATTAGGAAGTGGGGCAATTCTATGATTAAAGTGAGGTGAAGTGAAAGTCGCTCAGTGGTGTCCAACTCTTTGAGACCCCATAAACTACACAGTCCATGGAATTCTCCAGGCCAGAATACTGGAGTGGGTAGCCGTTCCCTTCTCCAGGACATCTTCCCAACCCAGGGATTGAACCCAGGTCTCCCACATGGCAGGCGGATTCTTTACCAGCTGAGCTACCAAAGAAGCCCTAATTTTATGATTGGGTCTCTTAATAAATCAACCTAAACAGAGGGATGACTAGAGTTAGGCTAAAACAGTAAGGAGTAAAGAAGCCACAGGCACGCTCATCAGCCTGGATGTGGGAATAGCCGATTATTTTTTGTGGCTTACTCCATTTTCATGGTTTAGTCTGTGCTCAGTTGTGGTTACGGTCTTGTTTGTGTCTGGACCCATCATGATCACAGAGCGGCTTGTCTGATGTCACTGTTCTGTGAAATTGTTTATTTTAAAAGAACGTGAAGGTCTCGCTGGGAGTATGAGCCCAGCTTCTGGAGTTTCAGGACAGATTTTTCTCTTTCTTAAAACCATGTGAGCTTTTCAGCAACAAACCATATAAAATACTTCTCCCTAGTAAACATGAAACAGATTAAAAAAAAAAAAAAGACTGAGAAGGAGATTTGTAAGCCCAAAGTTATAATGTGAATGAGAAGGAACTGGTTGGTTTCATCAAATTAACAGCAACTTTCAGTGGAGCAAACTGATAAAATCTCTCATCCTCATCACTCAAATTTGGATAAATTTTTTCGACATCATCAGCACAAAATTTCAAAGTTAGCCAAATAAATTTTCTTTATGCCAAGAAAAACTGGGCAGAATTTTTAAGAGTCCTCAAATACCCGAGCTGGAAATACTTGCAAGGTGTGAGCTATACAGAAACATATATTTAGATGTATGCCTCTGTAAACTTTCATGGCCCTTTTGAAAAACAATTAGGCCCTAGAAGTCAGGAGGTATAAAAATATACTTGTGCTTTGAGTTGTTAAGGCTGATCATAGGGATTTAGTCTATGTAAATAATCTTTAAGAAAGAGAAGAATTACATGCTTAAGATGTTACCATTCAACTACTAGTAAGAATTAAAATTTAATAGTATCTTCATTTCAAACAATAAGAGAAACTTTAAATAAATTATCGAAGGCATAGCTTAAATGATAAGGCATAACTTAAGTGATCATTTCTGGGGCTGCAATGGTCCATCAGAGTTGTCCTGTTTCTAGTCCAATGGGTCTTTATATCTCTTTATCAGTCAGTGGATGTGGGCAGGGCCCGGAAGGACATGACCTTGGGTGAGATCAGCTCCCCTCAGCAGGTCGCCTCAGCAGCTGAGGCAATTGCTGAAGGGTCTGAGCTGAAGGCCATCTGCTCACAATACTCCAGTGTCTGAGATGACGAAGGAGAAACCAGGGCACAGCCATGTCCAGTGGGATTGCAGGCCACTCCACACTGTTGGGATCCACTTGCTTACGTACATACAAGGAGCAGCTCTTCCACAAACCTTGGGATCTTTCTTCCTAGGGGAAACTTGGGCAAGGAAATGAAATGGAAAGAACTATGGTCCCCATCACTGTGACTAACGTGGTCTCCCGCCTCCATTATCCACGGCTGCTGTTCCGTCGCTCAGTCGCGTCTGACTCTTTGCGACCCCATGGACCACAGCACGCCAGGCTTCCCTGTCCTTCACCATCTCCTAAAGTTTGCTCAAACTCATGTCTGTTGAGTCAGTGGTACCATCTAACCATCTCATCTTCTGTCATCCCCTTCTCCTCCTGCCTTCAATCTTTCCCAGCATCAGGGTCTTTTCCAAGGAGTCAGCTCTTCGCATCAGGTGGCCAAAGTATTGGAGCTTCAGCATCAATCCTTTCAATGAATATTCAGGGTTGATTTCCTTTAGGACTGGCTGGTTTTATCTCCTTGTATCTCCTTTAGCTGACATCTCTGCTTGTCTCAGAGGCTTTCTGGTGATGTGATTCAGATATCCATTCTCAAAAATACCAAAAGCCCTGAGCACCAGGATTTTTTCAAAGCAGAATTACTATCCTTGTCTATTTTCCATAAAAACTGAGCCAAGAGGCACCTAAGTGGATCACCTGAGTTTGCTCCAGTGGTATGGGAGGCTGTAAAACACCATATTCAATCAGAGGACACATTGCCAAAGGAAATGAGAGTCAGCCCATGACCATGAGCTTCACTGGTACTCAGCGCAGTGCCTGGCACCAAGAAAGCTTTCATCATCCTCAGCGAAGATGTGAGGGAGGAAAAGGAGCCTACTGTTCAGATGAAATTGCTTAGCGGGGTGTGTGTGCGTGTGTGGGGGGGGGTGGTATTTCATTTGAACCTGAAGCACAGTAGGTGTTCAATAAATATGATTTGAAAACATTATGCATGTACATTTTGAAAAATAAGGAATTTGTAATCATTAACATTCTCCTTGCTGTCTCCAAACAACATAGGAGCAGCTGATCTCTCACCATGAAGGAAGATGCTTATATATTAAAGGATGCAGATTTTTCCTATTTATATTATATTCCATTATATATTTTATTTTTATATTCCTGTTGTGTTAATCCTTTATATGTTTCTGACCCTCCTGCATTTGCCATTCCAGTCTCCTATCTTTAGACTGAAGAAGAGGCTGATTACTATTTTTTCTGTATGTGTCACAAATGAAAATAAAACGAAAAAAGTAATCGCATGGACAGCACGATTAGTTACTTTAGCTGAGGTGGCAGCTTAGGCAAGTCTCTTAATCTGTGGCCTCTGTGGCATAATAAAGCTGGCTGCTGTATATCAGCTCCTTTCCATTCTTAGACTGACAGTTTTTCCATTAAATGAAAAGTGCATTTGTAGCAGTCACAAAAAAGTCTCAGTGTCTGCCACGAGAGGGCGCCACAACCCAAGACTTGAGATGAGGTTGCCGCCAAGGCCCCTGTCCTGCAGCGGCAGTGAGATACTGCTTTGTATGACAACGCATCACTTTTTGCTGTAAAGTGCTGCATTGAATTGTATCAGACTGCGTCATGTGAATTAGATTGATATGGTATTTAATTCTACTGCCTTAGAGAAAGTCTTCTCTATTTGCTATTACATTTTAAAACTGATACCTATCATTCATGCCCATGATTGTCAGGTTCTTACAAAAACAGTGGCTGAAACTGAAATGCAAAAAGCATCATTCATCTCAGGAAATCTTTATCAGACTCATTTAGAAAGAGGAGGCATGTTCTAGTTGAAAGGGCATGGGTACTGAAATCTATTTTGTGAACCACTGCCTCTTCAGAGCCTTCAAAACATTGCTTGCAGACAGTAGAATCTCAAGAATATATTTCAATGAATTAGACATGGTTCTGTTCCATGTATGCTTTTATCATGGTGAACTTGGGCAAAATATTTAATCCAATATTTCTCAGAGTGGGTCCCCTGACTACCCATCGTTGAACCTGTTAGAAAACAGGAACAGGCTCACAGACCCAGAAAACAAACTTACAGTTGCCAAAAGGGAAAGTAGGGGAGGGATAAATTATGACTCTGAGATGAACAGATACGTACAACATACATATTCGTATGTGTATGTATATATAAGTCACTTTGCTGTACACTTGAAACTAGGACAACATTGTAAATCAACCATACTGCAATAAAAAATATATAAATAAGTTTAAAAAATAAGTTATATGTTCTATGCAGGAAATTAAGCAAGCAAGAGGGATGGGCAGTGCCAGCATGGGGGTGGGAGTGCAATTTTAAGTGAGGAATCTCTATGGAGGTAACAATTCAGCAAAAACTCAAGATAAGCCATATGCACGTCTCCTCTGGGGGGAATGTATGTCGGGATAAAGGAAACAGCAATTGCAAACACCTTGAGTGATCATCAGGAGGCCAGCATGGCTAGAAAAAAGAGTGTTGATTTTCCCTGGTATGTCAATTTGCTCTAGTGATAAAGAACCCACCTGTCAATCAGGAGACATAAGATACTTGGGTTGGATCTCTGGATCGGGCGATCTCTCAGAGAAGGAAGTAGCAATCTACTCCAGTGTTCTTGCCTGGAGAATTCCATGGACAGAGGAGTCTGGTGGGCTACAGTCCACAGAGTCATAGTGAACATGACTGAGCGTGTGCAGAAACAATACATTTGTCAAAACTCGCCCAATGGAACATGTAAGATTTGCACATTTCATTATACCTAAAAAAGGGAATAGCATTTGGTTTATACACAAATAATGAACTCTAGTTAATCATGTTAATAATATGCACACAGAGGTATTTAGGGGTGAACAAGCTGATTTCTATAATTTATTTTAAATGGATCAAAACATAACATGATAAAGAATGAATAGATGGATGGGTGGATAAATAAATATACAATTTTAAAAAGCAAGCATAATAAAGGGTTAACTGCTAAATCCATAGAGTGAGTCCATAGTTATTCACTGTAAAAGTCTCTCTACTTTTCTGTATATTTGAAATTTTTCATAACAAACTGATCGGTTCAGGTTTTCCTACCCCAGCACTGGTTCCGATGGAGATTTTGCTCATGGGTTTCTGTTCCAGTAAGTCTTGATTCTCTGTCTCTTCAACTTGGTGGAAGTGGTTTGATGGTGACCTCATTTCTCTTACAGACCTAAGAAGAGTCGCTGCATTTTTCAGTCTGATCAGCATTTTACTTGTTAGAACAGAGTGGTGATTTCCAAGCTCCTTAATCCTAGACAGAAACCAGAAGTCTCTACTTTATCCCTTAGATTTGTGACTGAGGCCATGAAGGGGAGGCATGGTGGAGGCAGCTGAAGGGCCAGCTTCACAGCGGGGACTTTCTGAGGCCTTGGGCATGAACGAGACAGCTGGGGCTGGCGTCAGTGTGGCCAAGAGCAGGAACTGCTGACGCAGGCACCATTTGGAGCCTCTGCAGTGAAGAGGTTGGAAACCTCAGGATGAAACCCTCAGGCCTCAGCCTCTTCCAAAGAAACCCAGCAGCAGAGGAACAAGGGTGACGTTGGCTGGCTGCAGATGGGGGTCATGGAGAAGAAAATGGAGGACTCGGCCGCGATCCCTAGAGAAACCTAGAAGCCCTAAGATGGGATTTTACCAGAACTGGGTTCTGGTGCTGTGTTGACAGAGAACAAATCGTAGTGAACCGTGGGGTTATATTTACCCCAGGCTGACCCACAGCTCACCCTCATGATGGTCCACATCTCCCTTGACTGAAGTTTCTGGGTTAAGACAAATGATTAGAGCAAAGAGAGTCAGAAACACAGCAGATGTCAGTGGCAGAAAAGAAAATGTGTTGAAATCTGCCGTGTTAGCAAGCCTCACATAGGTCAGGTAGTAACATGCTGCTGCTGCTGCTAAGTTGCTTCAGTCGTGTCTGACTCTGACCCCATAGATGGCAGCCCACCAGGCTTCTCTGTCCCTGGGATTCTCCAGGCAAGAACACTGGAGTGGGTTGCCATTTCCTAATGCATGCATGCATGCTAAGGCTCTTCAGCTGTGTCCAACTCTGTGCGACTCCATGGACAGTACCCCACCAGGCTTCTCTGTCCATGGGATTCTCTAGGCAAGAATACTGGAGTGGGTTGCCATTTCCTTCTCCGAGTAACACATGTAGAAAGCAAAATTGGTAATGTGTGTCCTGGAAGTACAGCCTGAATATCACTGAGCATGGGTGTCTGCAGACTCAAGTTCTCCAGCTTTATAAAGAATGGCAAAGAAACCAGACTCAAAGTGAGAGGTTGGCAGGAACAAGGGCACTCTCTTGCCATAAAATTGCAACAGAAATGTGAGTCTCTGAGGTTCAGGTTCCAGGAAGATGTACCAATAGGAGCCTAAACATATGAATGCCAGCCCACTGCTTCTGATGACAACTGATATGGATTTAGAGTGGGGCGGATGGGTTAGTTAATCCCTGCTTGTTCACTGGAGGCCTAGAAATACATGAGTCTCAGCCTATGACAGCTCAGCCTTCTACAAGCAAAGGTGACCACAGGACCTTGGTCTGGATGCAGGAAGCTAAACTGTACACAGAATGAGGCAATGGGTTCTCTGCTCCCACCCCTGCTGTCTCTCTCTACCTTTTCCCCAGGCTTTAGTTTTGCTGGGTTGAGCATCACGGGACGGGGAAGTAAGACTCATGTGGACTGCTTGGACACACACGAAATTTAAAGAAGGAAGAGCTGCCCCTTAAATAACCCTCCCTCACTTATCTTTCCCTCATGACTCTTAAGAAACAATACTAGTCCCTTGAAGGATATTGCAGAAATGAAAGCATTCTTCCCTTTGTCTGTTGACCTTAATAGCTACAGTATTTGAAAACTCATTAAAATCAAAGCCTTTTTAACTGTATGGTGCTGGTGGTGGTTTAGTCGCTAAGTCGTGTCCAACTCTTTTGTGAGCCCATGGACTGTAGCCCACCAGGCTACTCTGTCCGTGGGATTTCTCAGGCAAGAATACTGGAGTGGGTTGCCATTTTCTCCTCCAGGAGATCTTCCTGACCTGGGGATTAAATCCTTGTCTCCTAGATTGGCAGTGGATTCTTTACCACTGAGCCACCAAAGAAGCCTGTCTATAAGTATGCATGTGTCTATATTTGTGTCTTTGTTTGCTCTCCTGGTGGCTCAGATGGTAAAGAATCTGCCTACAATGAGGGAGAGCTGGATTTGATCCCTGGGTCAGGAAGATCCCATGAGGAAGGACATGGCAGTCCACTCCAGTATTCTTGCCTGGAAAATCCCACGGACAGAGGAGCCTGGTGGGTCTCAGAGTCAGATATGGCTGAGTAACTAACAATTTCATTTTGTGTCTATGTTGGAATGGGGAGGAGCAAAATTGGCAACTTCTTCAGGCATTAAAATAATATTTAAAACTTACGCATATGCACACTCTGCGCTAGGAACTGTTCTAAAGGCTTTGCACATTCACTCTGCTTACTCATTCAGTCCTCGCAATAAGCCTTTGAGGTAGATATAACTATTTTCATCATTATCACCATCCCCCAGATAAGGAAACCAGGGCACGGAGAAGTCAAGAGTGGAGACAGGATTTGGATCCTATTAGTGCTACAGGCCCTGGGGTACAGAGGCTGTCATCCTGGGGTCCTTTTAAAAGGCACTGGTTGGGTGAGTCTACCTAATTCTACAATTTGGTTCCACTGATCCTGCTAATGAGATTGTTCTGTGGTGGGGTGTCCTTGTTAAGAATGTGCTTGCAGGAACACGTTGGAAGACTGGAACATTTGCCCGTGGCATAGAATGGGACAGATTAAGGGAATGGAATGCCACATTTCCAGACATGTTTGGGAAAAATATTTAGAACATGAAGCTTCTTTGACCTCTTCCCTTCTTCCTTTCAACTTTGCCTTTTTGATATTCCTCTTCTCACTGATAGGCATCTTATGCAGCCCAAGACCACAAGAAAACACCCCATTTTCTCCCTAAACTTCAGGTCTGCTGGGTAACCCAGGGACTGACATGTAATTGTCTGCTGATGGCCCATCATCACGTTCAGTCATGTCTGACTGTTTTTCGACCCCAAGGAGTGTAGCCCACCAGGCTCCTCTTTCCATGGGACTTTCCAGGCAAGAATACTAAAGTGGGTTGCCATTTCCTCCTCCAGGGGATCTTCCCAACCCAGGGATCAAAACCACGTATCTTATGTCTCCTTTTTTGGCAGGGAGGCTTTTTACCACTATCGCTGCCTGGGAAGCCCCCACCCCCACCCCACATTGGCAGGTGGATTCTGTACCACTGAGCCATCTGGGAAGCCCAAAATGTTAAAGGCATGGTTGATTTGACTTATGTGATTCAAGAATAATCTTCCTTTCTGCAGCAATTATGTAATGATCATTGTAGCCAGCATTTAACTAGTAGCCACTGTTGATGGGCCAGTATCATGTGTTCTTACTAATCTGTAAGACAACCTCCCACAGTAATAGCTCCAGCTCACAGATAAGGAGATTGAGGCTTCTGCATTCTCCTTGACTGTCTTAACTCCAGTGACCTTTGATTTCTCAGTCTTTTAATTTTCCCTGTTCCTTCCTGCCCCAGATCTTTTGGTACATGCTGTTCCTTCTGACTATCACACTCTTCTCCCAATCCCCTTCAAATCATAGTACAGTTTGCTGCTGCTGCTGCTGCTAAGTCACTTCAGTCGTGTCCGACTCTGTGCAATCCTATAGATAGCCTCCTACCAGGCTCCCCTGTCCCTGGGATTCTCCAGGCAAGAACACTGGAGTGGGTTGCCATTTCCTTCTCCAATGCATGAAAGTGAAAAGTGAAAGTGAAGTCGCTCAGTCGTGTCCGACTCTAAGCGACCTCATGGACTGCAGCCTACCAGGCTCCTCTGTCCATGGGATTTTCCAAGCAAGAATACACCTTCAAATCATAGTATAGTATAGAACGTATCTAAGTTTGTAATTATGCACTTTACTGTCATTTGAAAATAGTGTCTGTGTCCCACTTGATACTCTGAAGTCCAAAAGAGCAGGAATAAGAGGTGCTTTGCTCACCATCATATCACTGGAAACTGGTGCAGTACCAGGGTCATGATAGGATTTCAGTAACATAGATCGCACTAATTAGTTTGCCCAAATTGGCAAAGCTAAGAGGCAAACATAGTTCTGCCCTTGTGTACTGCCTTCCAGTGTGTTCTTTATATTTTAATAAAAGAAATCCACCCTAAATTAATAACCTAACAAGACTTGCCAAGGAAAGGGATCCTAGCAAACAATGGCACGACCACAATTGCAAAACATTGGCCTTGGGCTGAATGACATTGCAAAGTCTTTCAACTTTTGAATTCTTGGAGACACCCTATCCTTTGGGCCTGTCTCTCGTGGTTATCTCTCCATCTGTATATCTAAGAATATGTGGCTTTGGTTTGTATCACTCTTCTTAATCTTTCCTTGTCCCAGACAATTCAAGCTGCCTTCAGTCTATGTCTGTCATTTATAGATATATATATATGCACATATATATATATATATATACACACGCATAGACATATAGGCATGTACTTTTGTGCTTTTGGAAAGGATTAAAATGATACTTGAGTCACATTGGAAAAACTAAAACTTCAAACTAAGTTTCCTTCTAAATTTTTTTCATTAGCCACAATCTACTTTCATTTTTCCTGTTGTAACTCCATCCTTCAGATATAAAACATAACTTCAGTCTTGGAAGCATCACTTTTGAGATTTTTGCCCTCTCCTGTTCAGCTCAGTTACGTCATTTAGTCTATCACTCTTTGCAAACCCATGGACTGCAGCACGCCAGGCTTCCCTGTCCATCACCAACCCCTGGAGCTTGTTCAAACTCAAGTCTATCGAGTTGGTGATGCCATCCAACCGTTTCATCCTCTGTCATCCCCTTCTCTTCTTGCCTTCGATCTTTCCCAGGATCAGGGTCTTTTCCAATAAGTCAGTTTCTCGCATCAGGATTATTAGGGCAATGAAAATTAAAACTACAATGAGATACCACTATATATCTAACCGAATGGATAAATGTGATAAGACTAACCGTACCAAGTGTTGGTGAATATGTAGAACAATTAGGATTCTCATGTGGACAGAATGGGGGGGGCAGGATTACAAACAAATCAGAGGATACTTCTGAGGGTGATGGACATGGTCGTTATCTTAAGCGTGATGATGACTCCATAGTGGTATACATATATCAAAACTTATTAAATTGCATGTTTTAACTATGTGCAGATTATTATATATCAACTACACTCAATAAAACTCAATACATAATAAAAAAAAATCTCTTTCAATTCTGGTTTCCTCGGTGTTGTTTATAATAGCCAGGACATGGAAACAACCTAGATGTCCATCAGCAGATGAATGGATAAGAAAGCTGTGGTACATATACACAATGGAGTATTACTCAGCCATTAAAAAGAATTCATTTGAATCAGTTCTGATGAGATGGATGAAACTGGAGCCAATTATACAGAGTGAAGTAAGCCAGAAAGAAAAACACCAATACAGTATACTAACACATATATATGGAATTTAGGAAGATGGCAATGATGACCCTGTATGCAAGACAGGAAAAAAGACACAGATGTGTATAACGGACTTTTGGACTCAGAGGGAGAGGGAGAGGGTGGGATGATTTGGGAGAATGGGAATTCTAACATGTATACTATCATGTAAGAACTGAATCGCCAGTCCATGTCTGACGTAGAGTGCAGCATGCTTGGGGCTGGTGCATGGGGATGACCCAGAGAGATGTTGTGGGGAGGGAGGTGGGAGGGGGGGTCATGTTTGGGAATGCATGTAAGAATTAAAGATTTTAAAATTTAAAAAAAAAAAATCTCACTGTCCAAACTGGAAATTAAAGAAATGTACTCAGAATCCTCCCTTCCCTTAACTTCCACATTGCTTATGAAAAGTAACATAAATTTCACCTATGAAATCCGTATAGCTATGAAATTATCTCCATTGTCACTGTCTTTACCTGCAAAGGCAAGAGGATTGGTGGGAAATGTCTGATGCCTGATAGGAGCTCCATAAACATTTGTTTATCTGATGAAGATAAATCATCAGAACCGGCAGCCATTCCAAGTAATTGTACAAGCTAAGCTCACTGTGATTGACTGTATAGATGCCATTTCAAAACAAGCAAAACTGTCTGAGTTGTAAGGAACAGATCAATACCTGTCTGTGAGTAAGAGTGAGGGACTACAAGGGGCAGGAGGGAAACGCGTGGGCAATGGAAATATTCTCTGTCTTGATTGCAGTGAATGCATGCATTCATCAAAACTCAAACCTGTACACTTAAAATGGATAATTTTTGTATTATGTATAAAGTATATCTCAATAAAATTTATTTAACTAGTCCTCTAGATTTCTGGGTTTGTGAGACCAACAGAAAATAAAGCAACAAAGCTATAGAATATCACATGTCAAAAGCAGATGTCAAATATCAGATGTCATGAATCTGTGGAAACTAGAAAAGAAATACATAGCCTAAATTACAAAGATTCAGACATACTAATATTAATTTCAGATCAACATTCTATTCTAACTAATAAGCAGACCCTGATAGCTCAGTTGGTAAAGAATCCACCTGCAGGAGACCCTGGTTTGATTCCTGGGTCGGGAAGATCAGCTGGAGAAGGGAAAGGCTACCCACTCCAGAATTCTGGCCTGGAGAATTCCATGGAGTCCGTGGGGTCGCAAAGAGTCAGACACAACTGACCAACTTTCACTTTCACACGGACGTTACTCAAGTGTTTAACCCAGTTCTATCAATATGCTGATTTATGTTATGTCACAAGAACTTACTCCAAGAAGGATCCTTTAGCATGAACAGGATATGCTCCACCAGCTGCATGCTGTGGCTGGAACAAACACAACTCAACTGTATCCTATTTTCTGAAATTACGAAAGCATCTATGCTTAGAGTGTATGACAGAGTTGTTGTTGTTTAGTCGCTAAGTTGATCCAACTCTTTTGTGACCCCATGGACTGTAACCCCACCAGGCTCCTCTGGCCATGAGATTTCCCAAGCAAAGGTACTAGAGTGGGTTGCCATTTCCTTCTCCAGGGTATCTCCCCCACCCAGGAATTAAACCTGTGTCTTCTACATTGTCAGAAGGATTCTTTACCGCTGAGCCACCAGGGAAGCTTAGAATGTATGACAGAGTAGCTGGAGTTATTAAGGGTGGGACAGAAAGCAATTGTGAGCCTTCTAAGAAAAACAATAGTTAAAAATTCATAACATTTTTAAGTCAGTCATTATGTATGACATGTTTTAAATGAAAAACTAAAAAAAAAAAAAATACATGTGCACTTTGTTACCCGCTCCCATCTATGACTACAAATTGCTAAATGTTGTATTTAGAAATATACTCTTACATTGTATTGGGTTTCTTTATTTTTTGTAAACAATTGTCGGTTTTCAAAAGCAGTATTGGTTTAGCATACTGGAATCCCAGTTGAGCTATTTCAAATACTGAAAGATGATGCTGTGAAAGTGCTGCACTCAATATGCCAGCAAATTTGGAAAACTCAGCAGTGGCCACAGGACTGGAAAAGGTCAGTTTTCATTCCAATCCCAAAGAAAGGCAATGCCAAAGAATGCTCAAACTACTGCACAATTGCACTCGTCTCACATGCTAGTAAAGTAATGCTCAAAATTCTCCAAGCCAGGCTTTAGCAATACGTGAACCGTGAACTTCCAAATGTTCAAGCTGATTTTAGAAAAGGCAGAGGAACCAGAGATCAAATTTCCAACATCTGCTGGATCATGGAAAAAGCAAGAGAGTTCCAGAAAAACATCTATTTCTGCATTATTGACTATGCCAAAGCCTTTGACTGTGTGGATCACAACAAACTGTGGAAAATTCTGAAAGAAATGGGAATATCAGACCACCTGACCTGCCTCTTGAGAAACCTATATGCAGGTCAGGAAGCAACAGTTAGAACTGGACATGGATCAACAGACTGGTTCCAAATAGGAAAAGGAGTACATCAAGGCTGTATATTGTCACCCTGTTTATTTAACTTCTATGCAGAGTACATCATGAGAAACACTGGACTGGAAGAAGCACAAGCTGGAATCAAGATTGCCGGGAGGAATATCAATAACTTCAGATATGCAGATGACACCACCCTTATGGCAGAAAGTAAAGAGGAACTAAAAATCCTCTTGATGAAAGTGCAAGAGGAGAGTGAAAAAGTTGGCTAAAAGCTCAACATTCAGAAAATGAAGATCATGGCATGTGGTCCCATCACTTCATGGGAAATGGATGGTAAAACAGTGGAAACAGTGTCAGACTTTAATTTGGGGGGCTTCAAAATCACTGCAGATGGTGATTTCAGCCATGAAATTAAAAGACGCTTATTCCTTGGAAGGAAAGTTATGACCAACCTAGATAGTATATTCAAAAGCAGAGACATTACTTTGCCTACAAAGGTCCGTCCAGTCAAGGCTATGGTTTTCCCAGTAGTCATGTATGAATGTAAGAGTTGGACTCTAAAGTAAGCTGAGTGCCAAAGAATTGATGTTTTTGAACTATGGTGTTGGAGAAGACCCTTGAGAGTCCCTTGGACTGCAATTCTCTCTCTTTAGGACCTAAAGAGATCAGTCCTGGGTGTTCACTGGAAGGATTTATGCTAAAGCTGAAACTCCAATACTTTGGCCACCTGATGCAAAGAGCTGACTCATTGGAAAAGACTCTGATTCTGGGAAGGATTGCGGGGTGGGGGAGGAGAAGGGGATGACAGAGGATGAGATGGCTGGATGGCATCACCAACTCAATGGACATGAGTTTGGGTAAACTCTGGCAGTTGGTGATGGACAGGGAGGCCTGGCGTGCTGTGATTCATGGGGCCACAAAGAGCTGGACACAACTGAGCAACTGAACTGAACTGAACTGAAATCAGGGAGTGTGATTCCTCCAGTTCTGCTCTTACACCACAAAATTGCTTTTGTTATTTGGGATATTTTGTGTTTCCATACAAATTTAAAAATTAATTTTTCTAGTTCTGTGAAAAATGTCATTGGTATTTTGATATAGAGTTTATTGAATCCATAGATTTCCTTAACATTTTAGCAATGTTAATTCTTTCAGTTCATGTTGGTGAGGATATGGAGAAAAGGAAACACTTGTACATTGTTGCTGAGAATATAAATTGGAAGATCCACTGTGGATTGTAGTACAGAGGTTTCTCAAAAAACTAAAAATAAAACTACCATGTGTGCATGCTCAGTCACTTAAGTCATGTCCAACTCTTTGTAGCCTTATGGACTGTAGTCCTCCAGGCTCCTCTGTCCATGGGATTCTCCAAGCATGAACATTGGTTGCCATGTCCTTCTCCAGGGGATCTTCCCTGACCCAGGGATCAAATCCACATCTCTTGCATTGCAGGTGGATGCTTTACCCACTGAAGCACCTGGAAAGCCCAGAACTACCATACATACATGCATGTTAAGTGACTTCAGTCATGTCCAACTCTTTGTGACCCTATGGACTGAAGCCCACCAGGCTCTTCTGTCTGTGGGATTCTTTACCCAGAACTACCATAAGATCCAGCAATTCCACTCTTAGGTATATATCCAAAAAAACAAACAAAAAAAAAAACACAAAAAAAACATGAAAGCTTGAGAAAATATATGCACTCCAATCTTCATATTAATAGAAGCATTATTTAAATTACCAAGATATGGAAGAAACCTTAAATGTCTATCAGCAGATGAAATGATAAAGAAGGTGTGGTGTATATACATGATAGAATATTACTCAGCCATAAAAAGGAATAAAATTTTACCATTTGCAACAACATGGATGGACTTGGAGGGCATTATGCTAAGTGAAATTCATCAGAACGAAAAAGACAAATACTGTGTGATATCATTCATATATGGGATCTAAAAAATACAGCAAACTAGTGAATATAACAAAATGAAGCAATTGCTTATAGAGAATGCTTCTCTATATAGAAACAATCTATACAGAGAACAAATTAGCGGCTACTTGTAGCAGGAGGGGAAACACAGGGGTGGGGAATGGGAGGTAGAAACTGCTGGGTCAAGGTTGTAGCATACAACTATAGTCAATATTTTGAAATAACTGCAAATGGAAAATAACCTTGAAAAGTTGTATAAAAACTTTTAAATAAAGAATATACTTGTTAAAAAAAAACCCACTGTGCCTTTTACTTCTTAAAATCTATCAAACATCTTCATGCCCTTCGTTTCTTTCTGTCACTGAATTTTGAAAGTATGTGTGCTTTGAAATCTTTTCTCTTCTGTGGCAGAGAAGACTGAATGGAGTCCATCTCAACGCTGAAGACTTTAGTTCCTTGAGGGCAGAGATTGTCTTATTTAACTTTGTAAGACCATCTCTGTACCTGCCTGACACAAAATAATTTTTCTTTTTCCTTTTCTGTTTTTTGAAAAGAAATACAGACTGCGTTTGGCAGAAATCAACACAATACTGTAAAGCAATTATCCTTCAGTTAAAAGTAAATAAATTTAGAAAAAAGAAAGACAGACTGCGACATGCAGTGCCTCATTCAGATGTGTCTGGAGTCTTGAAAGTATGACTACCTTACCTTCTCCTGCAAATGAACCTTGAGAGCTTATTGTGTAATTCCAGCAAGAAAGCACAGCTACTCATATACCCTTGACCAAAGAACGATCCACCCATGTAGGGGAAGGTCATCCTCTTTGACCTAGGGGAGCAGATAGTGGAGGAAGGACCTTTATGGAGACGTGAAGGGGGAAAGTGACACTGCCGAGCCAGCCAGGTCAGTTAAATCAAACCTTGTGATCAATGGGGTGACAGATGTCCCATCCAGATTGATCTTAATCCTAGTAATTTTTCAAAATGTGACTAAACTGGCCTTTATGCTACTTGAAAACAGTCCCCATTGACAATTTAAAAACTGTCTATCAGAGGAGAAAGCAAATGCGCTAGGAATGGAACTTATTTTATCACTTCTCAATTAATATAATGTTTTTCATTGTTCAAATTGTAAAAGCAGTTGTGTGGCAATTATTCTCATGATTAGGACAAACTGCAGTCTGATTCAAAAGTCAATATAGGTACAAAACATACAGCAACTATAGAAGGGTGAGACTTTTTAAAAAGTAAACAACTATATATAAGTTTTTAAATAACCTGTACATCAATAACAGCATTGATTTAATTAAAGCTTTAGGGGGATTTTAGAAGGGAATTTCTCCTCCCTCATCTTATTTTTTCAATATATTTTAAAGTCAATGTTTTAAAGTCTTTGTTTTCATTAAAAAAAAATTAAATGTTTATTGATTTCAACAGGAAATGGTGGTTTATTCTTCAAGTTCCGGATAAATGTTGGGATTTTCCCCTGAGAATTAATATTATAACTGTAAATTATTAAGATCTCTACAGCAAAATTACCAAATATAAATTATATTTATTTCAAGCTTTACATATTGGAAAAGTAATTTTTCATGTTGTCTTATGACAACATGTTGTCTAGTGGCTTCCTTATTAAGGCAATTGCTAGTTAGGTTTTTATTGGGAATCCCCTCCTTGTTTGGAGCTAATCTGCTTCCTTTTTAAAATTTCCTTTAGTGTATAACTTTGGCTTCCAGTGCAGCTTCAGAAACCTAACAAGGTATAAGGCTATGGAACAGACTGGTATGTGTGGCCCATAGCAACTGGATCACAGTGTTAAAATCAGTCAATTTGCTGTTTTCTTTCTACTTTCTTTCAGTTGCAATCGTCTCTAAATATCTTTCAGGAGTGCTTAAGTGAGATATAGAAATGACCCAATCTAATTATACCCACATCTCTTTCTTGTCCCCTTTCTGTTCTATTTCTATGGGTGATTGCATCCTGGCAGCAGAATTATATTAAGAACACATTGTGATCCTAGTATTTCTCTCACTTTCCAACTGTTAATATACTATTGTATATGCATGTTCACGTATGTGTTCATTTGTGTACGTGTGTGAGAAAATCACACCAGATATATCAGTTAGACTATGCTCTAAAACATACCACCCCAAAACTTAGTGGCTTAATACAATAGCCATTAAAATAGCTCATAGTTCTGTGGGTTGGTAATTTGGGCTGGGCTCAGCTAGGTAGTTCTGCTGTTCTCAGTTGGACTTCATTATGGGTCTTCAGTCAACTGCAGATTAGCTTAGTGGCTCTGCTTTTAGACTGTCAGCTGGGGTAATAAAGGAGCAAAAAGGGTCTCGCTCCTCCTACAGGCTGGCCCAGACTTGTTCATATGGTTGTTCACGACTCCAAGAGTAATAAGAGGGTATGTCCCAGTGCACAACAGATCTTCAAGCCTCTGCTTTTACCACTGGGAACTGACCCACTGACCAAAGCAAAGTCATATGGCCAATGCCAGAACCAATGTAAGAAAGTCCTTCCAAGGGATTAAAAGAGGCAGGAACAAATCAATGCCCTAAAAGAAAGCATCAGACAAGAAAAATAAGTAGTTTTAGGATCCTTTATCCCCTGGACCAGAAGTTACTGATTGGTATTATGGACGGCATCATGGACTCAACAGACATGAGTTTGAGCAAGCTCCGGGAGATGGTGAAGGTCAGGGAAGCCTGGCATGCTTCAGACCATGGGGCCGCAGAGCTGGACATGACTGAGCAACTGAACAACAACCTGCTGGCCTGGGAGAAAAGTATCACTTCAAACCAGGAAAAACTATGACCTATATTCGTTTACTCAACTCATATTTATTGTTGTTTTTCAGTTGCTAGTCATGTCAGACTCTTTGCAGTCCCACCGACTACAGCATGACAGGCTCCCCTGTCCTTCACTGTCTCCCAGAGTTTGCTCAAATTCATGCCCATTGAGTTGGTGATGCTATACAACCATCTCATCCTCTGCCGCTGCTTTCTCCTTTGACCTTCCATCTTTCCCAGCATCAGAGTCTTTCCAATGAGTTGACTCTTCACATCAGGTGGTCAAAGTTATTGAAGCTTCAGCATCAGTTCTATGAATATTCAGGATTGATTTTCTTTAGGATTCACTGGTTTTATCTCCTTGGAGTCCAAAGGACTCTCAAGAGTCCCCTCCGACACCACAGATTGACAGCATCAATTCTTCAGCACTCAGCCTTCTTTATGGTCCAACTCCCATGTCCATAATGACTACTGGAAAAACCATAACTATGACTATTACGGACTTTTGTCTTCAAAGTGATGTCTCTGCACTTTTTTGTCATAGCTTTCCTTCCAAGGAGCAAGCCCCTTTTAATTTCATGGTAACTGCAGTCACTGTCCACAGTGATTTGGAGCCCAAGAAAGTAAAATCTGTCACTGCTTCCACTTTTTCCCCTTCTATTCACCATAAAGTGATGAGAACGGATGCCATGATCTTTATTTTTTTAACTTTCAGTTCAAACCAGCTTTTCAAACCAGCTTTTCACTCTCCTCTTTCACTTTCACCAAGAGGTTCTTTAGTTCCTCTTCACTTTCTACCGTTAGAGTGGTATCATCTGCACATCTGATGTTGTTGATATTTCTCCCAGCACTCTTGATTCCAGCTTGTGCTTCATCCAGACCAGCATTTCACATGATGTACTCTCCATATAAATTAAATATACAGGGTGACAATATACATTCTTGACATACTCCTTTCCCCATTTGGAACCAGTCCATTGTTCCAGTTCTGGTTCTAACTCTTACTTCTTGATCCACATACAGGATTCTCAGGAGACAAGTAAGGTGGTCTGGTATTCCCATCTTTAAGAATTTTTCACAGTTTGCTGTGATCCACACAGTCAAAGGCTTTCAGTTCAGTTCAGTTGCTCAGTCATATCCAACTCTCTGTGACCCCATGGACTGCAGCATGCCAGGCTTTCCTGTCCGTCACCAACTCCCAGAGCTTGCTCAAACTCATGTCCATCAAGTCAGTGATGCCATCCAACCATCTCATCCTCTGTCATCCCCTTCTCCTCCATCTTCAGTCTTTCCCAGCATCAAGGTCTTTTCCAATGAGTCAGTTCTTTGCATCAGGTGGCCAAAGTATTGGAGTTTCAGCTTTAGCATCAGTCCTTCCAATGAATATTCAGGACTGATTTCCTTCAAGATGGACGGGTTGGATCTCGTTGCAGTCCAAGGGATTCTCAAGAGTGTTCTCCAACACCACAGTTCAAAAGCATCAATTCTTTGGCACTCAGCTTTCTTTAGAGTCCAACTCTCACATCCATACCTGACTACTGGAAAAACCATAGCTTTGACTAGACAGACCTTTGTTGGCAAAGTAATGTCTCTGTTTTTAATATGCTGTCTAGGTTGGTCATAGCTTTAGTGTAGCCAATGAGGCAGAAATAGATTTTTTTCTGGAATTCCCTTGTTTTATTTATGATCCAACAGATGTTGGCAATTTGATCTCTGGTTCTTCTGCCTTTTCTAATCCCACCTTGTACATCTGGAAATTCTCAGTTCTTGTACTGCTGAAGGCTAGCTTGAAGGATTTTAAGCATAAGCTTACTACCATGTAAAGAGAACACAGTTCTACGGTAATTTGAACAATCTTTGCCATTGTCCTTTTTTGGGATTAGAATGAAACTGACCTTTTCCAGTCCCGTGACCACTGCTGAGTTTTCCAAATTTGCTGACATATTGTTTCTTAAGCTTTTGTCATGGCCCTGGCATTGCTGTAGACACTGAGGACAGAACAGTGGATCTAGAAGTCAAGATTCCTATTCTCTTTGAGCTTATGTCTTAATGAGGGGAGATATAAAATAAACAGGTCATCCAAAGCAATAAATACACATTCAGTAATAAACAGAAAATAAAATTCATTCAGATAGTGATGATTTCCACTAATGCAACAAAACAGGTGACTCATATAGAAAGACTGAAAGATTTATTTAAATAGAGCGGTCATGGGAAGCCTCTCTGAGAAGCATCATTTGAGAAAAAAGCAAAAAAATGCAAAGAAAGAGGTCATGACAAGGGCAGAGCTTTCTTGGCAGAGACAAAACCAAGTGCAAAGGCAATGATGCAGGAAGTAGCTTAGTCTCTTCTGGGAACAAAAATTAAACCGGGACAGCAAGAGTCAGTACTAAGGGAGCAGAGAATTATAAGTTCAAAGACATAGGGAAGAGCAAGGTCATGTGGACCTTGGAGGTCATAGGAAAAAGTTCAGATCTAGATTTTACTGCAGATTTAATGGACAACCAGCAGGAAAGTTTTCAGCAAAGGAGATGAGAGGCAGCATTGTTTTTGTTTGTCTTTTGTTTCTAGAAGGTTACACTGGCTATAGGTGGAGAATGGACTATTGTGGAACAAGAGTGGAGGCAGCTCTCTGCCTCACTTAGGAGACCATGTGTAGTATCTGAGCAAGAATCTAATCTGCTGCCTAATCTAAGGGGTAGAGGAGATGCAGAGATTAAGATATAACTTCAGGACTTGCTGGGAGGGGAAGGACTGAAAGAAAAGAATCCAGTGACTATTAAACATTTGGCCTAAAGAAATAGATTGAGGGATACAGAGAAGAAACTAGTGATTACTGGTGGGTAGAGGACAAGATGTAGGTGGGGGATTAAGAGGTACAGACTACTACCTATAAAATAAATAAGCTATAGGATGTATTATACAGCACAAGGAATATAGCCAATATTTTATAATAACTTTAGATAAAGTATAATCTATAAAAAGTTTAATCACTATGTTGTATACCTGGAATTAATATAATATTGTAAATTGACCCAATTAAATATATCAGTAAGTAAATAAGTGAATAAGTAAACAAAACTTTGACCTGAGTAACCATGAAACTGCTAGTCACTATGCTAGGATTCAGGGGTAAAATAGATCATAAGACATAGCTCTTCCACTTCTGGAGTTTACAATCTAAAACTGTTTACTAAATGCTACTTGGTTAATAGCTTATAGTTCAAAAAATCAATTTAGATATAAATATCACAATTGTTAACATCATAAAATCCAGATGGGTTGAAATTTAAATTTAATAAACAATATCTAAATAACCTAGAAGAAAAGGTTCTTCTTAAAAGGATGGGAAAGCTTTTTAACATGGTGTGTGTACTCAGTCATGTCTGATTGCGGCCCCATGGACTGTAACCTGCCAGGCTCCTCTGTCCATGGAATTTTCCAGGCAAGAATACTGGAGTGGGTTGCCATTTCGTACTCACCTTCCCAACCCAGGGATGGAACCTCCATCTCTTGCTCCTCCTGCATTGGCAGGAGGATTCTTTACCACTGGACCACCTGGGAAGCCCCTTTTAACACTGAGGTGTAAGCAATGAAGGAAAATATTAATAGATTGACTGTCAAAAAATTAAACTTTTGAAAGTTAAAAATCTACCATAAAATTAAAATACAAACAGGACTGGGAAATGTAGCCACAGCATATTCAATAACATGTTGATGTGATTAATATAGAAAGAGATCTTAGAAATCAATACAGAAAGAATGACCAAAGAGAATAATAAACAAAAAGCAAAAGTACAGGGTCAGTCTAAAAATGGGTTCAATCTTGCAGGTTATCAATAACATACATAGCTAAAATAGGATATGAAATTTTTAAAACCTTTCAAATTGATGTACTGTGTGTTAAGTTGCTTCAGTTGTGTCTGACTCTTTGCGACCCTATGGACTGTAGCCTTCCAGGCTCCTCTGTCCATGTGATTCTCCAGGTAAGAATACTGGAGTGGGTTCCCATGCCCTTCTCCAGGGGAATCTTTCCAATCCAAGGATAGAACCTGCGTCTCTTACATCTCCTACGTTGACAGGTGGGTCCTTTACCACTAGCATCAACTGTGAAGTTCAAATTCATACATGCTTATAGATAAAAATAATCCAAAAGTTAGTTTGGGAGAATAAAATTGACACGAGAGAAATTCTTCAAAAATGTACATTACCTTTCATCTGGCAACTTCAGTTTTTGAAATGTCTAAAGGGTATAAGCATGGTTGTGTGTGACTACATACAAACATTTTCTGTAGCATTGTTTATACTAACATAAATTTCTCACAATAGAGATCTGATTAAGTAAATAATGGTATATCCATATGGTGTAACACAGGGCAGCTAGTTAAAAAATCACATTGCAGAAAAAAAAGCTGACATGTGGTACATTGTTTATAATATGTTCAATGTGATAAAAGCAGACTATAAAACAATAAGGCAAGTGTAATAGCATTTTGGTAAATATCCAAAGAGAAATTATATCAAAAGTGACTTTTACTAAGTTGTTCTTGGTAACTATATTTCAGAGATGGAATTGTAAGTGATTTTTTTCTTCTACATGCCTGTGCTTTTCAAAATTTTCACATTGCACAAGTGAAATTATGGATTTTTATATTATAAAATAAAAATTTTTATTTGTAAAAGATTAAATACTCCAAAACAAAAAGAATCACTGAAACTAACAAAAGGAAACCAGTTGAAACCAGTCTTTGGAACAAAGTCTTCAAGGATGGTTGCAGATAAAAAAGACAAAACAAGGTTTCTCTGATACTGATAATAAACAAATGTAGACAATAGGAGTGAGGCATGGATTTGGAAAAAGATGTTCTGGAGTCTAGAATCTGTGGACACTGCAGTTGCTGTTAGTTGTCATTCAAAGGTCAGTCCATACCAGTGGTCAGTCACACAAGACTGTTTGTAGAGCCAACATAGCCATCAAACTAAGATCCACAGGTAATACCAGGTCACACTGTCCTCATATACGAAGCTGTAGAAGCTTTTATTGTGATCCAATAAGCCCACATGCCTGATTCTGTTCTGCTTATTAAACTAGCCCAAAGAATGGTCAGTCTGAACATCCCTGGTCTCCACACACCAAAAGTTAACTAGATAAACTGTCTGATCTTTTGAACATAGAGAATCCTTGAAGTATTGATACTATATCTAACTTATAACCTGCAAATCAGAGTAATACACAGTTAAATTGACATTTGCATATATAGGAAACCAGAAATCAACTCTACCTTCTGAGCTCATTGTAGGAATTATATTCAATTCCTTTTGAGGTCTCTGAGGTTTATACTTGTAAAATAACCTTTTTTTTCCCCCCATTATCAAAGTGCTTTACATGGGAAACAAATAAAGTACCAATGATACCAAAAAGTACATTTGTGCATGTATAAATGAAATCATTATTTCCAGAGCATTTACTATGAGTGTCTCTAAGTCTTTGTACCTTTGGGGGGGGGGGTGGAGGAGGAGTCTGATTTTAATTTAAATAAGTATTAAAATTTTGGTATTTGGTAGTTTTCAACGCGGGAACTCTTTTTTTAAAAACTAATTTTTTTTATTTATTTAAAATTTTATAATTTTGGCTGTGTTGGGTCTTCATTTCTTCCCTGGTGGCTCAGATTGTAAGGAGTCTGCCTGCAATGTGGGAGACCCAGGTTCGATCCCTGGATTGGTAAGATCCCCTGGAGAAGGAAATGGTAACCCAGTCCAGTATTCTTGCTTGGAAAATCCCATGGACAGAGGAGCTTGGCAGGCTGCCGTCCATGGGGTCTTCCTTGCTGAGGGCTTTTTCTATTTGCGGGGAGCGGAGGCTGCTCTCTAGTTGCGCTGCGCCGGCTTTTCATTGCTACGGCTTCTCTCACTGTGGAGCACGGGCCCTAGGGCTCCTGGGCTTCAGTGCACTTTGACACATAGGCTCAGTAGCTGTGGCTCCCAGGCTCTTGAGCACAGGCTCAATAGTTGTGGCTCAGAGGCTTAGTTGTTCCCCAGCATGTTGGATCTTCTGGAATCAGAGATCAAACTCATGTCTCCTGCATTGACAGCAGAATTCTTTATCACTGAGCCATCCCCATTTTTAACTGTCAGTTCCTTTATCCATTCCTTTCATTTTGAGATATAACTGACATATAATATAATAATGATTCAATATTTGCATATCTTCTGAAATCATCACCATAATAAGTCTAGTTAATTACACTTGTGTCCTTTTTAAAATCAGAGGTATTGAGGGAAAGCAGCTTCCAAACAGAATTCTCTAGTTAGTGACTAAATTACTATTCATTTCCTCCTGTATACTTTTATTACAGTAGTTTTCAAATTCAGGTGTTCACCAGATTCTTCCATGAAGCTGATTTAAAACACACCTGCCACCTGCCCCAAACCTACTAGATCAAAGTCTCATAGATGCTGAGACCCGTGAAGTCTAGCGAGATACAGAAGCATATCTGGTTCCCTAGAAAGTGTGAAAACCACTGCTCTGTGTGATTAGGTGCTTTTTCCAAAAGGAAGTGGCAATAAAAACAAGGGGGTATATTTCAGAAATTTCTAATTAAAAGACAAATTTTTTAAAAAAAGACATGAATGATGACTTTCCATCCTCGTTGATGTCATTACTTAAAGAAGACTGTTTCTTTAGAGAGCAGAGAGGAGAGACTAGAATGTGTCCAGTTCAGAGGGTAAAGCTTCAACAAAGTCACTTATCAGTTCACCTGTCCTCAAGATGTGTGACAGGACACAAAGGAGTGTCCCTGTCAGCTGCTGGGAAGAAAGAAAGTAAACACTCCCAACATGCACTGAGGCGCAGGGAGTGGCTCAGGTTCCAACACTTCCCTGCTGTGGCGACAGGGAGTAATAATTAACAGCTTCTTAGGCTGGATGATCGTCGGAAGGGCACTGCCAGGCGCAGAGGGCGCCCTGCCGCCCCTCCTCCGGCGCCTGGCTCCGACCTCACCTCCACCTCCGGGACAGGTGAGCTAGCGCTGACTCTCCGGCGATGATCAGAGTTTGTGACTGAGCTCGGGAACAAACTCCCCGGGGCAGGTTCGGCTCCACAACTAAGGTAAAAAGTCTCCTCGTATTCACACCGTAGGAGGTGAAAAATGGGAGAAGGGGGTGAAAAAAGCGCTCTAATCCACTCCCTGAGGTCAAGTTGAGGGCAAGTTGTTAGAAAGCAAAATCCATAGGCAGCCAGGTTTGAAGGTGTGCAGAGCAGCCTGAAACCCGGACATACTTTTCCTTTTGATTTTTACAGAACACCCCTTCCTGATCCAGGTAAGCGTGGAAGGGCTACGGGGCGGGGGACAGGGAAGGGCTTGAAGCTAAGTGTGGCTGCCAATCTCCCCTCACTTTTTAATAGGGAATGATCTCATGTTCTTTACCTGAAATTGTGATTTTTGCCAGGAAAAGATACTAGACTCTTGCAGGACTTACTGCTTCCTCTGAATATCCTTAGGTTTGCAATGTTGCATTCAACCAGCAGACTCAGAAGGTCTTTTTAATTGAGGGTTCAGCTAAACTTTTATTATTTTCCACAAATCAAAAGAGACTTCTCTCCTACCAAAATAAAAGTTAAAAAGGATTTCTGATACAATTCAGGACTGCACCAAACAGTGAAAGAATAATCATAATTAAATAGGAGTTCATGGCTTAAGGATCCAATTCTGAAGCAGGAGAGCTTTAGGTTCAAATCTTGCCTTTGTCACTTACTGATTTGTCCCTTACTTAGCAAATGACTTAACCTAGCCAAGTCTCAGTTCATCATCTGTAAAATAGTCATCATAAGAGGATGTTCCAATAGGGCTTTGGTGGGAATTAAACACTGGACAAGCCTTCTATAAATAGCTATAAATAATTAGCATTAAGAAATTAACAGCTCTGCCAAAGTGTCCATTCAAGCAGTATGAGCTGAGCTGGTGAGACCCGACAGTATAAGGGTACTGGAGTTGAACTGGTTTCCAGTGAGTGAGTCCAGGATGAGTGAGCAGATGGCAAGTAGGCAGAGCATTACCTCTGAGAAACAATGAAATTATCTGGCTTCTTGCCACTTTTCAAATAGAGGTTGTGGTGGCCAGTTCAAACTTCTTGCTATGCTCAATCATTTTTATTTTGAAGAAGTCGTACTTATATTAATCTGTTATTTCTGACTGGAGAAGGGAATGGCCACCACTCCAGTATTCTTGCCTGGAGAATTCCGTGGACAGAGGTACCTAATGGGCTATACAGTTTATGGGGTTGCAAAAAGTCAGACATGACTGAGCAACTAACAATATTAGAAACTATAATTTTTAATGAGAGAACCATTCAATCCTATGTTGTGGAACCCATCAATTTTGAGGTTTATTTATAAAAGAGACTGCCCCTGAATAACGTTGATAAAATTAGACCATATACTCCATGTTCTAATATTGTAACACATATTGTACTGTTCACAGTAAAGTGACACAGACTTTTATTTGTGTATAGACAGGCAACATGAAACATAAAAATTGATGCCTGTGTTTTGTTGGTCTTTACCACCTAAACTTAAATTACAAGGAAGTGAACTTACTTTATGAATTTTTATTTAAAGGGTACTTTTGTTATTAATAATATTGCTGATAGGTTTATTAATGTGGATAACTTTGAGGTAGAAATAAACTTAGTAGGCATGACTAACTATTGATGACATTTTATTTCTTTACTTTATTAATATAAAACATTTAAATATTTTGCAATTGAACTTAGGTTAGTAGTATTATTGTTTTAATGAATTCTGCCCTCAAATGCTGAGTTGAAAATCTGCACTGTATTTTTTTTTTCTTGAGAGGGGAAAATAACTTTTTTATCCAGTTTTATTGAAATATAATTGACATTTAGCACTGTATGAGTTTAAGTTGTACAACACAGTAATTTAACTTACATATTCATGAAATGCTCCATCATCTCGCATAGATATAAAATTAAAGAAATAGAAGGAAACTTTTTACTTGTGATGAGAACTCTTAAGATTTACGCTTTTAACAACTTTCATATAGCTCTGTTGGTAAAGAATTTGCCTACATTGCAGGAGCCCTCAGTTCGATTTCTGGGTAGGGAAGATCCCCTGGAGGAGGGAAATGCTACCCACTCCAGTATTCTGGCCTAGAGAATTCCATGGACTCTATAGTTCGCAAAGAGTCGCATATGGCTGAGCGACTTTCACTTTCGTATACAACATACTTCTTTATTGTATCTGTGGCTCTGATGGGTTTTTATTGTTCTGTGGGCTTTTCTCTAGTAGCGGCAAGCAGAGGCTACTGTCTAGATGTGTGCGCAAGCTTCTCATTGTGTTAGCTTGTCTTATTGCAACCCCGGGCTCCAGAACACAGGCTCAATAGTTGTGGGCTTATTTGTTCAGAGGAATGTGGGATCTTCCTGGATCAGGGATCAAACCGGTAACTCCTGCGTTGGAAGGTGGATTCTTTACCCCTAAGCCACCAGGGAAGCCCTATCAGCATTGATTATATTTATCATGTTGTATATTACATCCCTAGTACTAAATTTATCTTATAATTGCAAGTTTTACCTTTTGATACTTTTATATGATTCCCTCCCCCCCCTTATAATTGGATATTGACTGGAGAATTGGAAATAGAATTCTATAATCTAACTAAACTGAACTGTACCACATTACTGTCATCTGAGGTGTGATTGCATTTAGCGTAGTTTAACTAAAAACTTGCAAAATAATGCAATCTATTTAGAATAAGTTATAGTACCAGTGTTCACTAAACATTTTTCAAAAGAGAAATATGCCTTTATGCTAAATAAATATTTTTAGAATTTAAACAAGTCATTTGACTTTTTGTTTCATAATGGGCATATATCTAAATAACAAACAGTAGCCCCAACTAAAACAAATCTATTAACCATATTTGAGATTAATTTATTTAGCTACATAAATAGGTATAAATCTCCCTAAAGATTATTTTAGTATATAAATGTATTTCTACTATTTCTAATGCCTATAAAATTTTGTGATAAACTATTAAATGTTTTCGTCAATCAGAAGAGAGAAATAACCAGCAGTGATTAAAACAAACTAACTTTTCTGGTTACATTTAAAATAATGTAACATATGTGTAATATATGTGTAGCATGTAATTTAAGGTTTCATATTTGATACTTATTTTAACTTCCTTAAATAAGAGGTATCCTATACTTTTCATTGAAATAGAAATCTAATGCTGTCAATTTACTTGTGCAGATTCTTTGATCACAAGGCAGACAAGGAATTTAAGATTGATAGATACATGGGCTTTATATAAAAGTTTAAATTTTTAAAAACAAGTCAAGTAAGGGTCAATTGAAGGTACAACCTCTGCAAAAGAACTTCTTTTGAATGCTCTCCTTTTCACTGAAGTCTGGACTTAGAGAAGACTGGGATCTGTTGCAAAATTTAGTCTTTTAAAGACGATCAGAGATGTTATGGGGAGGGGGGTTCATGTTTGGGAACGCATGTAAGAATTAAAGATTTTAAAATTAAAAAAATAAAAAACTAATAACATGTAAAAAATAAATAAATAAATAAAAATAAAGATGATCAGGTACAGTGATTTCATCATCTCATAACATCATCTCAAGTACCAAATGAACCAGTACTACCGCTTTCAGGAGTTGAACATGAAAGCGTC
This sequence comes from Ovis canadensis, assembly GCF_042477335.2. Classification (NCBI taxonomy): domain Eukaryota; kingdom Metazoa; phylum Chordata; class Mammalia; order Artiodactyla; family Bovidae; genus Ovis; species Ovis canadensis. Next base: position 105,289,065 of record NC_091250.1, on the reverse strand, counting down.
TCCTTCTTAAGGGATGAGGGTGTTATCTTAGTAGCAGAGATGGTTGAAGGACATCTCCATCATCATCCCAGAGTCTAGGAAATGGAGCTCAAGAGGAGAAAGGGATCATTCTTTTGCAGCCAAATAATGAACAGGAAAAATGAGCCTTGATCCCTGTAAAGTCAACCTTAGAATTTCCTCTTGAAAACCTAGATGAAGCAGAGAATTTGGAGCTGGGTCATAGCAGCGATTTCAGAAGACGTTGTTGGCAGACTGAACAGCTCCCTCCCAGACTAAGCAGTGGCAAGGTACTCTGAATCCTGAAGGGGCTTCAAACTAGTTCACCCCTCCTACTCTTCCTGCTTTTCTCATCTCCCTGAGGGCACTCTGGGGAGAGTGGAGCGCCCAGGGTTAGCACCGTATAAATGTGCAATAGCATACTAATGGCTTGGCATTTCAAATTAGATTCCACTGGGACTGATGGTGATGAGATAGTCACATAAAAATCTGGTTGCTTGATCCACATTCTGTTTAGTCCTGTCTTAAAGACTATAATACATTTTTACTTGTATCTCAAAATAAACATTCCCTAACTGCAATCAATATCACCTGATAAAGTGATAATATTTATAGTCCAACACTCAACTTTTACCATCTCTGCAAATGAAGCACACTCCTTAGAAAAAATATGGTGCCAAGTATTTCCCAGAACCCATATTTTTCTTGACTTTTTTCCTGTTTTCTAATAATTGGATAACCGTTAGAATTACAGATGTTGTGTTTCCTTGAAGTGATATAATTGTATATGGCTCTGGATCTAAAGGAGGTCAGCCCTGGGATTTCTTTGGAAGGAATGATGCTAAAGCTGAAACTCCAGTACTTTGGCCACCTCATGCGAAGAGTTGACTCATTGGAAAAGACTCTGATGCTGGGAGGGATTGGGGGCAGGAGAAGGGGACGACAGAGGATGAGATGGCTGAATGACATCACTGACTCGATGGACTTGAGTCTGAGTGAACTCCGGGAGTTGGTGATGGACAGGGAGGCCTGGCGTGCTGCGATTCATGGGGTCACAAAGAGTCGGACACGACTGAGCAACTGAACTGAACTGAACTGCTCTTCCGTACTATACGGTTTTAGGTCAGAGCTTAGAGAAAACAGCTTTATTTTAGAGTTAAATACATATTTGTAATATTCCATTGTTTTTTCAGGCCAAAATAATATTTAAAACAAAATCCTCCATGTGTACAGCCTTTAATATAATTTTACTTCATAATTGAAATACATACTTGCTATTCTAATGTGATACTCTCTAGTCACCTTTTTTTTTAGCAATTTTTATAATGTGTGTTCTGGAGTTAGAAATGGCAACCAGCTCCAGTATTCTTGCCTGGAAAATTCCATAAACAGAGCAGCCTGACAGGCTACAGTCCATGGGGTCGCAAAGAGTTGGACCCTACTGAGCATGCAGGCATGAATTTGGTGTGTTACATAAGATATGCTCCTCATGTATGATTTAGAAAGTACATATGAAATCAAAAAGGAAATAATTATCACTCATAATTTCACAGCTTTCAGTTTCGCTGTTGATATTTTTGTACATCTCCGCATATACTGAATGACTTTTCAAGTGGCTCAGGGGTAAAGAATCCGCCTGCAGTGCTAGAGACACAAGTTCAGTCCCTGGGTCAGGAAGATCCCCTGGAGAAGGGAATGGCAACCCACTCCAGTATTCTTGCCTGGGAAGTCCCATGGACAGAGGAACCTGGCAGGCTACAGTCCGTGGGGTTGCAAAGAGTCTGACTCGACTTAGCAACTGAGCACTCACATCACATACTAAACATAGAGATATTCATTGGTTTATATTAATATATGTTTTCTCTACATACTTGCATATATACATTCACTCTAGGAGTCAAAAAAATAAAATAAGCCATCATCCTGTTCTAAAGGAAGCTAGGTAAAATAAAATATGATTAGGGAGAGAAAGCGATAAGTAATTAGAAAGCCTCAGATATTTTGCTGTGAAAGTTCAAAGGAGAAATCCTCTTTGGCTGGAGGACCCGGGGAGTTAACACATGTATTCTTCTAGCTCATTGTAAAATTATGACTGCTCTGACATTTCCTGCACCCAATGGCCTCAGGAATCAAGGGCTGCAGATAGAGATACAAATATAGGCTATGCTTCCTGGCCTAGCAGGATAGCAGGCACAGAGAAGGAACTCTTGAAATATTTGTTGATATACAGAGGAGCGAACCAAGTTTCCACTTTTAAACAAGTAACCATTTAATTAATCCATGCTTGAACCTGGGAAGGTACTTTAAATGACTGGTCCTTTTGGTGTTTTATTTGGGCTTCATCTCACATCCTTTGGCCTCATTCTGGTAACTGGCCAGTTCAGGCAAGTCCACACCTATGCTGATGCAGAGCGGGAAGAGGTGAACCACTTCAGATGCTCTCAGATGCTTCCCATCCTCAGCATTGCCCATATATGGGTGCTGACTTCTCAGGGTCAGCACCTGATTTCCTGCCTTCTCAGCGTCTTCATCCCTGCTGCCTGCTCAGACTGATTCTATCTTCCTGGTCTTCTCTCTTCCCTGTTGTGCCTCCAAGGTCTATTTTAGCCTTGACTGACCTAGTACTTCCAGGACTGTTTATTTATCCAAGATTTAATTATTTGCTTATTTAATTCTATATTGAGCTGTACTCTATGTGGACAAAATTTTAAAATAGATAGCCAAACATTGAATAAGTGATCTTATTTCCTACACAATCAAAGTCAATAAGCTCTGGTCCTAGAATGGGAGAGCCTGTAAGATTACCTCTACCAGTAAAACACTTAGATTTTTAACAACTACCTTCCTCCTCAGTCACTCGACTTAGCGACTGAGCACTCACATCACATACTGAACATAGAGATATTCATTGGCTTATATTCATATATGTTTTCTCTGCATACTTGCATATATACATTCACTCTAGGAGTCAAAAAAATAAGTTGCTAAGTCATAGTTTGTACTTAGTCGCTCAGTCATGTCCAGCTCTTTTTGACCCCATGGACTGCAGCCCACCAGACTACTCTGTCCATGGGGATTCTTCAGGCAAGAATACTAGAGTGAGTTGCCATGCCCTCCTCCAGGGGATATTCCCAACCCACTGTTCGAACCCAGGTCTCCCACATTGCAGGCAGATTCCTTACTGTCTGAGTGACCAGGAAAGCCCAAAGTCATAGTTTATGTTCTTCCAAAGTAATCATGAGCATTCAAAGTAAGACCCTTAGGCTTCAGACCTGTAATTTTTCTTTTCTTTTTTTTTTTTTCATAAATCTTTCTGCCTATTTAATCATAACCTCTGGTTATCCTCCTCTTAAGCCTTTTGAGGAAACTAGCTCAGATCTTTAAATCTACCAAGTCTTTGTAATTTAGAGGATATTCACAAGGGCACTGCTGCTGCTGCTGGTAAGTTGCGTCAGTCGTGTCCGACTCTGTGCGACCCCATAGACGGCAGCCCACCAGGCTCCACCTTCCCTGGGATTCTCCAGGCAAGAACACTGGAGTGGGTTGCCATTGCCTTCTCCAATGCATGAAAGTGAAAAGTGAAAGTGAAGTCGCTCAGTCCTGTCCGACTCTTAGCGACCCCATGGACTGCAGCCTACCAGGCTCCTCCATCTGTGGGATTTTCCAGGCAAGAGTACTGGAGTGGGTTGCCATTGCCTTCTCCACACAAGGACACTACCAGATTTTAATTTAAGATGAATCATGGTTAAGGGGAATGGAAAGGAGAAACTGTTTGAATTCATAGATCTATTTCTCACTTTAGCAATTAATAATAAGCTGGGACTTTTACCAAATCACCTTATTACCTTTCAAGTATTTCAATTGTTTGAGTATTTTGCTTAGCCAACTTTTGGATTCAATCAATATTATTTCCTATTCAATTAGCTTATAATGCTTATCAAGAAAAATGTTATCCCGTTTTCATTTTCTTTCACAGATTTCATTCAACTGTCCTTCTTTCTAAGGTCAAAATAATGAAAGGACTTTTGAATTCTTATTTGTTTGTTTTGAAATTTAATTACGTCTTCTGAAGCTAGCTACGATTTGCTTCAGTATAGGTCATGAGTGACAATATAATTACATCGCAGTTGTTCGCTATCTTTAATAATACTTTAGCTAATGTTTTTATGAATACAAACAGAGTGGGGACCAATCAGGAAGCCATTGCAATGATTCTTCAGCCCATCATTGTCAATTTGCCTTTGCACTTCAGTTCAAAATATTGTCCACTTCCAGTCCTACCTAAAATACCATATTAACTTTGAGGTCAAGAAAAGTTTTATTAGTAGTGGACAGTCCTTTGGATCACAGGTACAGCTTGACATTTAGTCAGTCACTAAATAAATATTATCTAAATTCCTTTTACGTTCTAGGCAAAATTCTGAGAAGTGGAGGACATGATTGGAAAATGAGATAAGGTATTAAGTGACCATGGCAATACCAGTGGGAGGCAGAGAGTGACATCACAGCAGTGTAGAAAACAGATCATGGGGAGACTGATTTGGTTCCTTCTGAGCAGAGACAAGAAGGAAATAGAGATCTGAATCTGCAGAGATGAGGGAAAGGGGAATGGTGAGAGGAGACTGGATGACACGTGACTCCATTAGACTGCAAAGCCTGGTATTAAAGAAAGTTTCAGTGTTGTGTTTGGAAAGGTAGGTTTCGGTAGAAATACAGAAAGCCTGAAAGTCAGGTTATGGGACTTGAGCTGTATTTGCAAAGAATGAGAGCTCGGGAATATCTGATAGCAAGATGATGTGATGATCAAAATGGCAAAAGCATAAAGGGAAATTAGTCAAGCATTCAGCTTAGAGACCATTATAATATGCCTGGTGGGACATGCTCATAGCTTTCTAACAGATTATATAATTTCAAAGTAACAGTGTGCATTAGGGATGGACTAAGGGAAAATACACATCAGGGATGGATTCTATGAAATCTTTTTTCTTCTTTTCTTTTTTTTTTTGTTGGTTTTGACTACAGTGTGTGTGTTAGTCGCTCAGTAGTGTCCAGTTCTTTGCGACTCCATGGACTTTAGCCCACCAGGCTGCTCTGTCCATGGGACTCTCCAGGCAAGAATACTGGAGTGGGTTGCCATGCCCTTCTCCAGGGGACCTTCCCAACCCTGGGTTCAAACCCAGGTCTCCTGCATTGCAGGTGGATTCTTTACCATCTGAGGCACCAGGGAAGCTATTCTCTTGGAAAAAAAAAACATGAAATACCTTCCACACACCTTACCCCAGCCAGAATGACCTACTTTAGAATCACCTCTCCTTCTTTTTTAAAATTTAAGAAAAAAAAATGGAATTTTTCTCTCCAGCCTATCCTTTTATTCTGGCTATAGCCCCTCTGATTCTGTAGTCTTGAAGCAATGGTAATTAAATATTCAATTTCTGCAAAAGGGAATGACTAGAAAATATTATACAAAAATCTCTGGTCACACCCTAATGCCATTTATATGAAGATATAAATAAGGTTATTATTCATATCTGACCACAGTTTCCAGAGCCTGAAGGAAATCTGAAGGATGTTATGTCACACTTAATTAACCCCACGAGTCAGAGCTTGATTTTGGCTGCCTGGCAACTTGAAATTGTGTTTGTGGAATGGGACAGGGTTCAGTCAGTTTGAATTCAATTGCTGGAACGAAAGGAATATATTCTCTTGCACAGTCATACCAAAGAGAATTCTTTCTAGAAATATTCCAAAACCAGACTTAACAAACTAGCTGATCCTTCTCTGCCTTGGGCCAGTTTTTGTAGTTTTTCAGTTTATATAGTTTTCATAGCTTCATAGTTTTCAGTTAGCATACCTTCAGACATTGCTCTAAAATTTCTTCTCTGCTTTAACTAGCTTGTGTTCTCATGTTGTCTCCCAAATTTCAATGATTGCAAAATGCCTCTTTTTGGATCACATAAGCCTTTGGGAATTTAATATCTTTTTAAAGAAAATAACACTTGGCTGCTATATAAACAGAACTTTTAAACTAGATAGAAGTTTTCACAAGTGTCTAGATATTTAACTTAAAAATATAGCAAGATATTTAATTTTTTTTCAAAAATACCTGGAAATTTTACTACAAAATCTAAAACCAAGAAGACTTCTGAAATATTATTTCAACTAGGCAGAATTCCTCAAGGAGCGTCTCTTTTTTTCCTTTTTATACTTTTATACTCAATAAAGCATAAGCTCTGCATCAGGAAACAGCTGCTTCAAACACCCTGAGCCCATCTGTGCATTTATGAAGAGATGGAGCAGGAGGATGACTTTTAAATCACTGAAACCTGCTAGCATCAGAACTGTGGATAAACTGAAAAAGTGAAGAAAATTCTTCTCATGTATTCCAAATCGAATACTTAAAATTCAGAGTAGGGTTCCTTACAATGGGAGTTATGCCAAATTTAGACATACTGGTGGGTACATTTATTACTGGGAGCATAGCTAAGTACAGCCATCAACTGAAAAGTGACTGTCAGCACAACTTTGATCCAGGATCTCACTTACACATTTGCAAATCATTAGCATTTACCATGGGCCAACACTGTACTTTGTATGGTCCTTTTATATCCAGTCCCTTGTTCTACCTTTCTCTCTTCCCATTTCTCTGTCACACAGTTAGTTCCTCAAACTGATCACCAAGGGGAAATCTGTATGTCAGGCTAAGTATTTTTGACTCATCTACTGTTTCCTAGTATGCCCTCTTTATCATCTTTCTTTAGTGGGTCAAAATAAAATTATATGTTCCTCTTCCTTTACTGGCTGCACTGGTGGCTCAGCTGGTAAAGAATCCTCCTGCAATGCAGGAGACCTGGGTTCAATCCCGGGGTTGGGAAGATTTCCTGGAGAAGGAATAATACCCACTCCAGTATTCTGACCTGGAGAATTCCATGGACTGTATGGTCCGTGGGGTCACAAAGAGTCAGACACAACTGAGCAACTTTCACTTCACTTCATTTCCTTTACTAATATTTCCCATAAAGTAAATGAAGAATATAATTTTCAATTTAAAATAAGAAATGGTTATCAAATAGGATAAAAATGGATTTTTTTCTTAAAAGCACATACTGAGTAATGAGAATGGAATAAAACACCTAAATATCTTAAAGATTATATGGAGGTGGTGGAGAGGAATGGTAGGGACAGAAGAAACGTGTTATTACTTGTTCCCAAAACAAATTATTCTGTGAAAAATGGGTTTACAGGATGCTATTTAATACCCACTCAAAGTGAGTTGTAGTTAAAACTCTGAATTCTAAGTTTATTTTCTTAAAATTGAAGATTGTGGAAAACATTTCTCTTATCCTCAATATTAATTCCCTTGGATGTAGGAAAAATATATCTTTGAAAAAAATCTTAAAATGGACAAATCTGTAGAAAATCAACAATATTTAATCTGTACAACCTTTTTGCAAACTTCAAAAAGAACATTGGTGAAAAGGAAAAACAGGAAACAAACATATTCAGACCTTGCTTCAAATAATTTGTTCCACTACTTACTGTTTGAAATGGAGATAATAATGCCCCTTCCTTGCTAGGGAGGCCTGAGGAGTAAATGAGATACTACCTATCAAATGCTCACATACAGAGTATGAGATTCAAAGCAGACACATGGTAAAAAGTCTGTTTACTTCCCTCTCCAATCTAACCTTCATGCTCACATACACAAAACACTACTTAAAAACTGCCCCCAGAATATTTTTACACACTAGGGAGATAACAAATAATTTCAATGTAAACTAGAGACTAATTTATGAATGTATCCAGGAACATACCATTAATATTATTCTAATGTTTTAGGGCAGCCTCAGATGATCTCAGAAAGGGGCAGAAGAAGACTATGATGGCTTACCAGCCTTCCTCTTGGATCTTCATCAATGAAAGGACATTCATTACTGGGTAACTATACACCTACAGCTATATACCTTATATATTATTCTGGTCATCAGTCATTTGTGGGTTATACCTTATGTTTATTATGCCTTATGGCATTCTAACCATCATTTTAAAACTTCAGCTGTATTGAAAAAAAACTGGAAAATGACATCGTTACCTTTTCTAACTATTCTCATTTTTCTATAAAAAGAACCCAGTGATATATATATTATAAAAATTATGTAAGGGCTTTGTAAACTATTTCAGAACATATGAGATAAACAGTGTCTAAATTTGGTTTTTCCACAGGAATTATAATTAAGTCTAAATGTATATCAATAAAAAAGCATGACATATGATCTACAAGATCAATGATAAAAATTATCAGTTGAGACTTTGAATAACAAATTAAGTAAATAAGTTCCTGAAGACTGCAAAGCCATAGCCTATCATGGAACAATCACTCTATTTCATAAGTAGTGGTCTAATGTCACCAAAAGCTAAATTTCTATGTTCATAGTTGGCACAGTTCTCAAGAGCAGCATTCAGTAAAAGGTCTAAGACTTGTCATAAATGATGTATCAAAGAATTAGCCCACAGGCCTGAACCAGACTTTCCTGTACTGTTCTGTCCTTCCCTTCCTTGCTCTTCAGGACACACTTCATTATTTACTATTTCCCTCTTGATGTTAAATTATGTAATAGATGACCGGTAGCTATAGGTATTTTCTTATACACAGCAAATAGCATATATCATGTTAGTTTAGGTATAATAGAGCAGGGATTTGAAAACTCTAAGAGTAGAGATAAAAATGAACCTGGCTGAGCTAAAGCAAAAGCTGAATAAGAGAAAGACACAAAGGTAAGGAAAAAAAAAAAAGTGGCCCTGAAACATGACCCATGTCTTACAGGGAAGAGAAACAAAGCCAAATAAATGATAAAGTAGTATAAATGGTGCAGGACTGCACAATGGGAAAGCAAAGAGAAAAATTTGGTTAAAATGGAAACGAAGCCACAGGTAGAGGATGAGCAAGAAGTGAGAAGGCAGAACACAAAAGACAGAGAATTCACTCATTCATTCCTCAGATACTAGTTAACTGCTCCCTGGGGACAGGTACTCTTGTGGACCCTGAGAGTTCAGGAATGAATGAAACAAACCCTTGCCCTCATGGATGTGCTAAGTCACTCAGTTCTGTCCAACTCTTTGCGACCCCATGGACTGTAGCCCACCAAGCTCCTCCATCCACGGGACTCACCAGGCAAGAATACTGGAGTGGGTTGCTATTCCCCCTCCAGGGGATCTTCCTGACCCAGCAATCAAACCTGCATCTCCTGCAGTGTCAGTCACTCAGTCAGTCAGTTCCGTCGCTCAGTCATGTCCCACTTTTTTTGACCCCATGGACTGCAGTACCCCAGGCCTCCCTGTCCATCACCAACTCCTGGAGTTTACTCAAACTCATGTCCATTGAGGCGGTGATGCCATCCAACCATCTCATCCTCTGTCGTCCTCTTCTCCTCCCGCCTTCGATCTTTCCCAGCATCAGGGTCTTTTCAAATGAATCAGTTCTTTGCATCAAGTGGCCAAAGTATTGGAGTTTCAGCTTCAGCATCAGTCCTTCCAATGAATATTCAAGACTGATTTCCTTTAGGATAGACTGGTTGGATCTCCTTGCAGTCCAAAGGACTCTCAAGAGTCTTCTCCAACACCACACTTCAAAAGCATCAATTCTTCGGTGCTCAGCTTTCTTTATAGTACAACTCTCACATGCATACATGACTACTTCAAAAACCATAGCTTTGACTAGATGGACCTTTGTTGGAAAAGTAAGATCTCTGCTTTTATTAATGTCTCAGCCTATTAATGCTGTCTAGGTTAGTCATAGCTTTTCTTCCAAGGAGCAAGGGTCTTTAATTTAACAGCTGCAATCACCATCTAGGGTGGTTTTGGACCCCAAGAAAATAAAGTCTGTCACTGTTTCCACTGTTTCCCCATCTATTTCCCATGAAGTGATGGGACCGGGTGCCATGATCTTCGTTTTCTGAATGTTGAGCTTTAAGCCAACTTTTTCACTCTCCTCTTTCACTTTCATCAAGAGGCTCTTTATTTCTTCTTCACTTTCTGCCATAAGGTTGGTGTCATATGCATATCTGAGGTTATTGATATTTCTCCTGGCAATCTTGATTCCAGCTTGTGCTTCATGCAGCCCAGCATTTCTCATGATGTACTCTGCATAGAAGTTAAATAAGCAGAGTGACAACATACAGCCTTGACATACTTCTTCCCCTATTTGGAACCAGTCTGTTGTTCCATGTCCAGTTCTAACTGTTGCTTCCTAACCTGCATACAGATTTCTCAGGAGGCAGGTCAGGTGGTCTGATATTCCCATCTCTTTCAGAATTTTCCACAGTTTGTTGTGATCCACACAGTCAAAGGCTTTGGCATAGTCAATAAAGCATAAATAGATGTTTTTCTGGAACTCTCTTGCTTTTTCCATGATCCAATGTATGTTGGCAATTTGATCTCCGGTTTCTCTGTCTTTTCTAAAACCAGCTTAAACATCTGCAAGTTTATGGTTCATGTACTGCTGAAGCCTGGCTTGGAGAATTTTGAGCATTACTTTACTGGCATGTGAAATGAGTGCAATTGTGCAGTAGTTTGAGCATTCTTTGGCATTGCCTTTCTTTGGGATTGGAATGAAAACTGACCTTTTCCAGTCCTGTGGCCACTGCTGAGTTTTCCAAATTTGTTGCCATAATTGAGTGCAGCACTTTCACAGCATCATCTTTCAGGATTTGAAATAGCTCAACTGGAATTCCATCACCTCCACTAGCTTTGTTCTTAGTAATACTTCCTAAGGCCCACATTACTTCACATTCCAGGATGTCTGGCTCTGGGTGAATGATCACACCATCATGACTATCTGGATCATGAAGATCTTTTTTGTATAGTTCTTCTGTGTATTCTTGCCGCTTCTTCTTAATATCTTCTGCTTTGTTAGCTCCATACCATTTCTGTCCACTATTGAGTCCATCTTCACATCAATGTTCCCTTGGTATCTCTAATTTTCTTGATGAGATCTCTAGTCTTTCCTATTCTATTGTTTTCCTCTATTTCTTTGTGCTGATCACTGAGGATGGCTTTCTTATCTCTCCTTGCTATTCTTTGGAACTCTGCATTCAAATGGGTATATCTTTCCTTTTCTCCTTTGCCTTTAGCTTCTCTTCTTTTCATAGCTATTTGTAAGGCCTCTTCAGACAACCATTTTGCCTTTTTGCATTTTTTTTTTCTTGGGGATGGTCTTGATCCCTGCCCTCTGTGCAGTGTCACAAACCTCCATCCATAGTTCTTCAGGCACTCTATCAGATCTAATCCCTTGAATCTATTTCTCACTTCTACCATATAATCATAAGGGATTTGATTTAGGTCATACCTGAATGGTATAGTGATTTTCCCCACTTTCTTCAATTTAAGTCTGAATTTGGCAATAAGGAGTTCATGATCTGAGCCACAGTCAGCTCCTGGTCTTGTTTTTGCTGACTGTATAGAGCTTCCCCATCTTTGGCTGCAAAGAATATAATCAATCTGATTTTGGTGTTGACCATCTGGTGATGTCCATGTGTAGAGTCTTCTCTTGTGTTGTTGGAAAAGAGTTTTTGCTATGATGAGTGTGTTCTCTTGGAAAAACTCTATTAATTTTTGCCCTGCTTCATTCTGTACTCCAAGGCCAAATTTGCCTTTTATTCCATGTATCTCTTGACTTCCTACTTTTGCATTCCAGTCCCCTTTAATGAAAAAGACATTTTTTTTTTTAGGTGTTACTTCTAGAAGGTCTTGTGGGTCTTCATAGAACCATTCAACTTCAGTTTCTTCAGCATTACTGGTCAGGGTATAGACTTGGATTACTGTGATATTAAATTGTTTGCCTTGAAAATGAACAGAGATCATTCTGTCATTTTTGAGATTGCATCCAAGTACTGCATTTTGGACTCTTTTGTTGACTATGATGGCTACACCATTTCTTCTAAGGCATTCTTGCCCACAGTAGCAGATATAATGGTCATCTGAGTTAAATTCACCCATTCCAGTCCATTTTAGTTCACTAATTCCTAAAATGTCAACGTTCACTCTTGCCATCTCCTGTTTCCAATTTGCCTTGATTCATGGACCTAATATTCCATGTTCCTACACAATATTGCTCTTTATAGCATTGGACTTTTTCTTCCATCACTAATCACATTCACAACTGGGTATTGTTTTTGCTTTGGCTCCATCTCTTCATTCTTTCTGGATTCATTTCTCCGCTGATCTCCAGTAGCATATTGGACACCTACCGACCTGAGGAGTTCCTCTTTCTGTGTCCTTTGTCATACTGTTCATGGGGTTCTCAAGGCAAGAATACTGAAGTGGTTTGCCATTCCTTTCCCCAGTGGACCACATTTTGTCAGAACTCTCCGCCATGACCATCCATCTTGGGTGGCCCTACACAGCATGGCTCATAGTTTCATTGAGTTAGACAAGGCTGTGGTCCATGTGATCAGGTTGGTTAGTTTTCTGTGATTGCAGTGTCAGGCAGGTTCTTTACTGCTTGCACCACCTGGGAAGTCCCTACCCTCACGGGGCTGCCTCCTAAAAAAGGGAACCAATATGTAGGATAAGTATTAAACAGCATGCACTATGAGATGCTGAAAGATATGTAGGATAAAAATAAAGCTGGAAAGGGAGTAATGATCACTGGGGGTGGAGACCAATGAGTTAGGATTTCATATAAGATGGCCAGGAAAGGCCTCAAGGAGGAGGTAGCCTTGGGAGAAAAGCCTGAAGGAGGTGAGTGAATAAGCTGTGTTGGTATCTAGCTGGAAGGCTTCCAGGAAAGGGGATGCTAAGTTCACAGCCCTGAGGCAGTTACAGGCCTGTAAGAGTGGAGGAAGCCAGTGTGGAAAGTGAAATAGGAAGGACAGTAGGAGAAGGTGAGGTCAGAGATACAATGGGGCCAGAATACGTAGGGCCTCGTAGGCCATTGAGACTTTGTCTTTCCCACTTAAAAGATGAGACCCATTGAAGAATATTGAGTATGTGAGTTTCTGGATCAGTCTGGTTGCTCTCTTAAGGACAGACCAAAGAGGAGACAAGAGTAGGAGCAGAGAAACTATTGAGAAACCTGGAGTCCAGAGTAGAGATGATGGTGGCTTGGACCAAGGTGACAGTGGTGGAGATAGAGGGAAAAAACAGTCAGATTCTAGGTATATTTTGAAGGGAAGGACAATAGAAAATCCTGAAGGATTAGATGTGGGGTATGAGAACAATTAAGGACGATATCAAGGATTGGATCTAGAAGGATGGAGTGAACACTTGCTGACATTATAAAGACTACAAGAGGACCACATCTGGGGTAGAAGATCAGGAGTTCAGTCCTAAACATGTTATTTTTGATAATTACTAATATCACCAAGGGAATAAGTATGAACAGAGAAGATTCAAGGTCCAAGGGTAGAAAAGAGCAAAATGAAGTAGGAAAAGTAGAAAACAAGAAGGCAAGGCTTTAGATGGAAAGTGGGCACAGAACAGAGAGGAGGAGCAGTGATATAGTGGCTACGTATATAAAGCACCACTTTGGGACGTCAACCCAGCTAACATTTTGATGGAGATAAAAGAAGGAAGTTGAGGAAATGGGAAATTGAAATGAAAGACAAATTACACTTTAAAATAAGTGCAGATGACTGATAATGAAAGGGAGACAAGGTAACATCTGTATAAAACCAAAGGTGAGAGAGACAGTAAGATGGACATTGTTAAAAGTACCTGAAAGATGATAGTTTGGGAAGAGAAAAGGGTGATGATAAAAGGATGTGAGTGATCTGCAGGAGAAGCAGGAAGCAAATGAGATTCAAGACAGAGAGATGATGGAGAAGATGGGAGATGCTGTGAATAAAAGGGAAGAAGCTCACAAGAGGGTGGGCAGAACAGGGTAAGAGCCACTGGACAGCCTCAAGAAAGCCCCCGTACACCATGTGCCTCTTCCCCCCAAAATTACAGAAGCAACAAAGAAAGTGAAAGAAAGAAAGTGAAGTTGCTCAGTCGTGTCTGACTCTTTGCAACCCCGTGGACTGTAGCCCACCAGGCTCCTCCGTCCATGGGATTCTCCAGGCAAGAATACTGGAGTGGGTTGCCATTTCCTTCTCCAGGGGATCTTCCTGACCCAGGGATCGAACCCAGGTCTCCCACATTGCAGGCAGACGCTTTAACCTCTGCGCCACCAAGGAAGCAACAAAGGTGTCTCCAAAGACATAGCTCTGGGTCTCCACCACTGTTTATTTGTGCATAAATGCCTTTCATGCAGAGTAGGTTTAACAAACCTGGAAAACACATTTACCACACCAGGAGAGAAGTTTCAAGAAGAAATATTACACAGCATATGAGAAGAATGTACAAACCCATGTACATACTTTCCTGTTATTCAACTCTGCCTAATTCAGGTTAGTCTGTGAAATCCTGATTCTTACCCTCCATCCACTCCAGGGCATTACTAAGCCATACCTCAGGCCACCTCTCAGTTTGAAACTACAATAATTTTCATTTTCTTCAGCTAGACAGCTGCTCTTCAACTCCTGAATTCCCAAGGAAGCAAGATCCTGTCTTACTCACAGCTTTAGATTTACCCTTGTTGTTTAGTTGCTAAGTCATCTGACTCTTTTGCGACCCCATGAACTGTAGCCCACCAGGCTTCTCTGTCCATGGAATTTCCCTGGCAAGAATACTAGAATGGGTTGCGATTTCCTTCTCCAGGGGATCTTCCTGATCTGGGGATCGAACCCACATCTCCTGCATTGCAGGTGGATACTTTACCGCTGAGCCACTAGGGAATCCCAGAACCCTTGTCATGAGATTAAAATACTCTCTAAACAGGCACCACCTAACCCAAATAGGAATCCAAAGTCCCCTTCTGCATTCACTGGCGTCTCTTTGAACTAGGATCTCTCTTCCTCTACAAAACCTCAAGACAAACGTCATAGAGAAGCCCTGGTGCCCTCCCTAACTCAGGTCTGCTCTGAGGGGCAGGCCTGTTCTTCCCAGTCCTGCTATCTGTACACATGTGTTTCTCCTTATTCTCAGCCTTGAATCATCTGTTTCTCTAGAACAGCTTCCTTCCACCTTCATGAAACTTTGTTCTGTTCTAAATTGATGTATGTTAATCTCATTTGTATCTTAATGATAACTTCTCCTCGTGGACATCATGCTCCTTTTATTCACCTGTCTAATCACAGTATGAATATCAAGGATTTCACTGAAATTAACACCTATTCCATACCCTGGTTGTCACGAGGTCAACTTTGGGTTCCTTTATAATATTTTAGTTTCCCAGTCTCAGCTCCTTACTTTTTTCATGAAATCCTCCCTGAACTGCGTTAAGACTTTAATTAGCCCATTAATTACTTGTGTATTTGTTCTTTGAAAATATTTCCTGATTATGGAAGTATGATTATTTTATAAATTATTGTTTTTATATATTTATTTCATAAACTGAGAAAATATAGAAACATATAGACTGAAAGAATAAAAATTATCCATAATTTTACTACTCAAAAAAAAAGGTTTAATTTTGTCATGTTCCTCATCTTCTAAGGATTCTATTTTATATAGTTGAGATTATACTATATCTTGTTTTATACACTTGGCATTATCAATATTTCCCCATACAATTAAAATGATCTTCCTGAAGATGATTTTAATGACATTATATCACTCAATAGCATATAATATGTCATAATATAATCATTCCTTTTATTTTGATCCTCAAGATGGCTCCAATATTTTGAATACACTAGGACCAGTTCACACAGAGAAGGAAAGGGCAACCCACTCCAGTGTTCTTGCCTGGAGAATCCCAGGGATGGGGGAGCCTGGTGGGCTGCTGTCTATGGGGTCACACAGAGCCGGACACAACTGAAGCGACTTAGCAGCAGCAGCAGCAGTTCACACGGAAGTAGAATTCCTGAATCAAAGTATACAAGTAAATCTAATATTATTGTTACAGATTAGCTTTCTAAAAATGCTTGATGAGCCTTCTCTTCCACCAACAGCTTGAGGCTTCCTGGCTTGTCTCATAATATATGCTTGGTTTCCCAAGGTAGAATGTAAACCCTTTGAAGGTAAGACCTAGTATCTTTTACAACTTCTTTCCCAAGGTGAGATACCTAGATGACTTTGATACATGAGATGATTTTAGGTTAAGCATAAATAATTGATTTTTAATTAAACACTTATGGAAAATGTTAGAAAAATGTAATTAGCACATGAAATCTTTGATTCCACAAACATTATTTCTCAGGACAAATAAAAGCTTACTTAAACGGAGAATCAACTAAGCAGCTTAGTTGGGTGTCAGTCACACACAACCACAGAGTTCTAACAATAAAAAATACCTATCCTGAAGCACATGCTATCAGAACACTCTCACTTTATAATGTGTTATGTTTTTAAATTTTATTCTTTAAATAAGACTGAAAATTTAAGAGGAAAGGATGGTGCTTCATATATAATTCTGAAAATATGAACTCAATAAATAATACATGACTGTTGAGTAAATATGTAAAAAGAAGTCAACTAGAAAAATATTAAGTGACAACAGATGATACTTGGGAGTTGGTCAAACTCATAAAAGCAGTACATAAGTAATTATTTTGAACAGCACAGCCATAGCCCTCAGCCAGAATGGAGCAATCATTTTCCCACAAAGTAGCCTTAAAGTCAGCATTTTGTAATTTTTTTAATCTCTGAAAATACTTTTATAAATGCATTCTAATAATTAGGAATATAAGAGAAAAAGAAAACTAATCATATTGGAGAACTTATATACACTCCCATTTTATAATTGGCCTATAACCGAGTATAGGCTTCCTATGTGGCTGAGTGGTAAAGAATCCACCTGGTAATGCAGGAGACACAAGAGACTCAGGTTTGATCCCTGGGTCAGGAAGATCCCCTGGAGTAGGAAATGGCAACCTGCGCCAGTATTGTTGCCCTGGAAAATTCCATGGACAGAGGAGCCTGGTGAGCTACAGTCCAGGGGGGTTGCAAAAAGTCTGACACGACTGAGTAACCGAGCACACATCATGATGAAATATGTCACAATGAAACCACATATTTGGGGGAGGATATTTCTGAAGAAGTGTCTGGATTTCCAGCAACCCTTATTTTGCATCGTATTTTACGTTGACTAAATTAGAGACTTGCAGTTTATCTTCTATAGGCCAGAGCGCCTTTCAGGCCCTAGTATCCATCTATTACTGGCATTCTAGATGGTAAAGTAACATAGCCTTTACACAAACGCCAGACGAGAAAACAGTGTTTCTCAAAATGTAGTCATGGGCCACTTGCCTCCTGATTAAGATATTTGTTAACAAGCAGACGCTATGGTCCACCCCAGTGTTAATCAGGTGACTTTGATGCAGTACTGAAGCCTAGAAACTACTGCTTAGAGGAGGAAAAGATTAAAGTTTGAGAATTTCTGGACACCTGAAATAAATTTCTGGAATTCAGGAAAATCTTTACAAACTAGTCACCAGAAATTATAGTGATATGACTGATTACCTACAACATCCAACTTGTCATAAACCTGAGAAAGACCTCCATTCATTTATTCACTTAAGTAGTTATTCAGCTCCCACTCTGCAACAGGGATTGTTCTGGCAAACAAGGCAGGAGTCACCAACTTAAGGGATGTTTATTTTCATGCAGAGAAATACATAAAATGATGAAGACTAATAAAAAAAGTCCTTAATGAGAAATTTGCTTTCAGCAGATTTCATGAGAACTATATATGATCTGTGAAATAAGAGGTCTTGATTTAATAGCGCAGTAGGCAATAGAACATTTATATCTTAGTATTGGATTAGAGTTTGGAAACTTCTCTGAGTGAAGGGCGTTGGCAGAAGTTAACTTCATGCTCAAGTAACTAAGGTTCCAGTTGCTATTTCCTTGCCTGGGGTTATTGCTGCTCTGTTGTTTCACCTGGTAAATATTCTAAGTGAGCTGAGTCATTAAAAAAAAAAAAAAAAAAAGTGGTTCCATATGGTTGCTTTCAAAGTGCTTTTACTTCAGGTCCTAGGCTGAAATCTGGGCATTTTAGGAGTGAGTAAATGCCTATCCTAAATTTGAAAAAAGATGTTCAAATCCAGTTTTAGGATATAGATCAGATTTCACCCTCAGAACTTGCTAGATTTTTTCCCTTCCTACTTAGGAACCTAATACAAACCCTTGCAGGCTGCAGCTCTTCCAAAAGCAGTCACAAGGCACGTGTGCATTCTTGTCCTTACTAACTAACTTTAATTAGCATGATGTAATAAATTTTAGCAGAAAGTACATCATTCCAAACAGTTTCTTTTTCCAAGGGTGTTGGCTGGCACCATTTGCTGAAACAAAGGAACCAGCCACCTACACCTCTGAGTACAAGTTCAGCACAAAAGGGCGGTGTTCCTGAGGCTGCCTCCTACCTGGCCAGCAGAGCCAGAGGGCCATGTTTTCCCAGGTCTAGTGGCCAGAGTCTTCTCTGGATCAAAGGAACTGGAACAAACACCACGAGCCCTAGCATGCCCTGCGCTAGATGTTAAAGACTGGGCACCGTTGGACTTTCGTCTTTAAGAAAGCAGAAAAGAGCCCTCCCTAACATATTTTTATAGCAGTGAGGACTTTAAAATGAGCCAAGAAAAAAGTTTGAGACATAGGTAGGACCATCTCCTTTAAAACTGAAGAATATTTTTTCTGTGTGGGAGTTTTCTTTTGTTTTTAATTTATGTAAAAATTTCCATTATTCATGTTTGGTGGCCTAGTAAAAATACATTTTTATCAAGAGAAATTGGATATCACAGTTTCACAAAAAGGTCAATAATGTCACTCTCAGACATGTACAAATGGTCATTCAGCTTCAGCTTTATATCAGATATTTTTCAATGAGTATATATTGTTAACAGTCATTGAGCATACCAAGATGATTGCTATTCGCAATAACATTTATCTACTCCACATTTTACTATTTGATCACTTTGGTCCATTAAAAAGGAAGATCATCTGTCTGCCCAATACACACTGAATATGCTTCAGTAGACAGTCTAATGAAGTCAAAAGTCAAAAACTCTAAAAATAGATGACACAGAGTTTACTTGAATTTCTGGTCATGTTAGCTATGCTGGAAAAAGATCATTCCTCTCTAGGCTTTCCCCAGGACACCTGTTTGATCCCTTGTCCACAAGTTCCCATATGCCACAACTTCTGAGGCTGCGTTCTGGAGCCCAAGGGCCACAACTACTGAGCCCACATACAATGAGAAGCTCGCATACTGCAACTAGAGAAAAGGCCCCAAGAGCTGCAACTACAGAGTCCGCATACAGCCACCACTGAAGCCCAAGTGCCCTAGGGCCTGTGCTGTACAAGAAAAGCCACCACAATGAGAAGCCTGTGCACTGCACCTAGGAAGTAGCCCCCACTCTCCGCAACTAGAGAAAAGCCTGTGAGCAGCAACAAAGACCCTGTGCAGCCAAAAATTAATTAGTTAATTAATGTAAAAAATTGTTCCACTTTAAAAGCTGGTCAGGATTCAGTTTTCTGCATTTTATTCCCTAAGCAAATAATTACTAAGAGCTACCATGAGCCAGATGCTGTACTAGAAGCTGAGAAGCTGGGGTAGCAATTCTGAGTGAAAAAGACCAGAGCCCTGCTTTCATGGAGGTTTTAGTCTGAAGCCACAAATCTCCAATTTTTGAGCCTTCATCAGAGTCACTGGAGAGCTTGGTAAAATAAAGATTGCTAGACCTCATTCCCAGAGTCCCTAATTCAGGAGGTCTGGGATGGCTCAGGGGTTAAGAATCTACCTACCAATGCAGGAGATGCAGGAGACATAGGTTTGATCCCTGGGTCTGGAAGATCCCCTGGAGGAGGTAATGACAACCCTTTTCAGTATTCTTGCCTGGAAAATCCCATGGACAGAGGAGCCTGATGGGTTATAGTCCATGGGGTCGCAAAGAGTCACACATGGCTGAGCACACGGGCATGAGCATTTGCTCATATGACAGGTGCCCAGGTGGTAACAGATGTTACTGCTCTCAGAATCACAGTGAGAACCGCAGCTCTAAAAGCCTGATTCAGAAGCCAAAGAACCCTTATACTCTGCGAGAATAAGGATCTAGTGTAAGCAGGAAAGGCCAGAGATCTGAAGGAGGATCAAGCTAACAAGTTTAAGGAAGTCAGTGGGAGACCACTCCTGATACAGGGGGCCAGCCCAATATCCTCAAGCCCAGAGAGAGCACAGAGTTCCAGCAAGTCCGAGTTCCCAGAGTGGTGGAGGTGCAGGACCCAAGGAAAAGTGTCTCTGTTAAAGAGGCTAAAGAGGAAGAGAGACCAGGCAGGACTTCACCTGCTGTGAGGATTTGAGGTTTTTATACCAAGAGCAGTGGAGAGATATTAAAGGATGTTCGGCAAAGTAGATGATTCGCTTACAGGTGTTCTACATAATCTGGATAGAATGCGGGAGTAGATGGAAGATGCCCAGGATAGAAACAAGGAGGTTGCTTAATATATATATATTTTTTCCAATATAAAGAGACTCTGTGGTTATAGTCTGGTGGCATTATCGAAGAGCCGTAAGAGCCGGTGGATCAGGAGAGTCCTATCTCAGTCTTTAGTTCATGCTCACATAGGTGGCCCCAAGGATCACTGACCACTTGCCGTGTTTCAGACACTCTACTGACAGTCCTGATGATCCAAGTGGCTGAAAGATATCAGTAAAAATAATTGAAAGTCTTCATTAACTGAATAGACAGATTATTTCCCCATCTCAAGGGAATAGGGACATCAGACTGTGAAATCAAGATAGTGAGTGTTGTGTGTGTGGTCAGTCATGTCCAACTCCTTGCGACCCCATGGACTATGGTCTTCCAGGCTCCTCTGTCCATGGGATATTTAAGATAAGAATTCTGGAGGGGGTTGCCATTTCCTCCTCTGAGGGATCTCCCCAACCCAGGCATCAAACCTGCATCTCCTGCATCTCCCACATTGGCAAGCAGATTCTTTACCATTGAGCAACCTGGGAAGCCCAATAAGTACAAAATTCCCCCGCTGTTCATACACAAAGGGTGTCCTTTTACAGTCAGCCTGCAACTGCTTCAATCATGACGGGCATTGTGTGGCACACTTGTGTTTACTTTTTAACTGGCTCTTAAAAAAAAATCTATGGGGCATGTATTAGAATGACTTGAAAGTTTAAATTATGGAAAAATGAGAAGCAAGATCTCAACAGAAACTAGATACCAACCTCACTGTTTCATTCCCTCATTGCTACACCCAGCCCCATAGCAAGTCCCATCAGCTCCACATCCAATATCCAACCACCTCTCACCATCCAGTCCAAGCAATCACTAGCTCCTGCCAGGACACCTACAACAGCCTCCTAATCAGGCTGCCAGCTACCATTTCCTGGGCCTGCAATCCATTCTCCCAGAGAATGGATTCTCTACAGAGTAGTCACAGCATCCTGCTTGAACCCTTCAAGGTTCCCTTTCACAGACTCCTTGTCATAAGGAGTCTCTAAGACCCAATGCAGTTTGGCCTGAAGAACCTTTACAACTCTTCCTGTGTTTGTCACCTTGAAATATGCCAAGTTTAGTCCTGCACACAGGATATGGCACTGGCATCTCTTGTTTTGGACCCTCTCTTTGACTCTTCACATGGCTGACTTCTTCCCACTATTCAGGTGTCAGTTTAATAGTTCAGGCCTTCAGATCACCTTTTCTAAAATGCCCTCTTTCATGTGCTACATCACAGGATGACATTTTATTGCTCCTATTCCTCTTACCCATATGTAAAATCAGCATATTTCTATATGTAAAATCAGCATATTTCTTTATTTGTTCTTTTTTCAATCATCCTTCTCCAGACAGTAATTCCCATCACTGCAGGGGCCCCATCGGTTTAAATATTGCAGTATTCCTAGCACCTGTTATTTTGTCTGTTACATAGTAATCCTCCAATAAATTTGTGTTGATGATGAGTGAGTATGGGAGTATCAGTCTCAAGGAACTAAATTAGGACCTTAGTATTTTGGTTTGGCATGTGTGTGTGTGTGTGTGTGTGTGTGTGTTAGTCACTCAGTTGTGCCTGACTCTTTGCAACTCCATGGACTGTAGCTGGCCAGGCTCTTCTGTCTGTGGAATTCTCCAGGCAAGAATACTGGAATGGGTTGCCATTCCCTTCTCCAGGAGATCTTCCCAATCCAAGAATCAAATCTGGGTCTCCTGAGTTGCAGGCTGATTCTTTACCTTTGGAGCCACCAGGGATGCCCTTTGGTTTGATGAGTGTTACCCTCAAACACTGTTTCATACCTAGTGGTAGGGTGATTATCTACATCAGGGTTTCTTTCCATTTTAATGTGCATGCAGACTTTCCTGGGGATCTTTGTTAAAATACAGATTGTGATTTCTAACAAGATGCCTCTCAAATGTTCAGACAATATTTGGATAGACAGAGTTACCCTTAAGTCTTGTGATAGCTAGAATAATGGCCTCCCAAAGATGGAGAAGGAAATGGCAACCCACTCCAGTGTTCTTGCTTGGAGAATCCCAGGGACGGCAGAGCCTGGTGGGCTGCCGTCTCTGGGGTCACACAGAGTCAAACATGACTGAAGCCATTTAGTAGCAAAGATATCTACTCTTTAATCCCTTGAACCCGTTAATGTTTTTCATTCCATTGCAAAAGGAAATTAAGGTTGCCAATGGGATGGCAACCTTAGCTGTCAACTGCAGCTAATCAATTGACCTTAAGTTTGGGGGATTATCCAGATGGGCTCAATGTAATCACATGCTGTGTGCTAAATCACTTCAGTTGTGTCTCACTCTTTGAGACCCCACAGACTGTAGCCTTCCAGGCTCTTGTGTCCATGGGTATTCTCCAGGCAAGAATACTGAAGTGGGTTGCCATGCCCTCCTCCAGGGGAGCTTCCCAACCCAGGGATCAAACCCACGTCTCCTGCATTGGCAGGTGGATTCTTAACCACTAGCATCACCAAGAAAGCCCCAATCCTTAAATGTGGGAGGGGAGAAGAGCTATATAAGAAGATTCCATGTCAGAGTGATGGAGTAGGAAAGACTGTGTGGCATTGCTGGCTTTGAAGATGGATGGAAAGAGATCCATAAGACAACAAATGTGGGCAGGCTGTGGAAACTGCAGAGAGCAAGGGAATGCATTCTCCACCCCAAGGGCCTTCAGAAGCAATAGCCCTACAGACACCTTTGTTATAGCTAGTGAGACCAGCTTTTGACCTGTGGAGCTGTCAGATAATATGTCTGTGTTATTTAAAGCCACTAAGTTTGCTGTAGTTTGTTTTAGCAGCCATAGGAAACTAAAACAAACCTCCAAGAGAATGTCTGTGGGGATGGTGTCCTCCATCCTCTTACCTCAGTAATAAAGGAGGAGGGGCAGAAGTGTTAGTAGTGGGATTTCCGGGGCAGTCTAGTGGTTAAGACTGCACTTCAATGCAGGGAATATGCGTTCAATCAATGGTTGGGGAACTAAGTGTTTTTTAAACACTAAGTCGTTTCTGACTTTTCTGCGACCCCATGGACTCTAGCCCACCAGGTTCCTCTATCTGTGGAATTCTCCAGGCAAAAATACTGGAGTGGGTTGCCATTTCCTTCTCCAGGGATCTTCCCAACCCAGGGACTGAGACCACATCTCTTGCATTTTCAGGTAGATTCTTTACCACCAAGCCACCTAGGAAGCCCGCTGTGTGGCATGGCCAAAAAAAGTTAGTGGTCTGATTATATGTAACTATCTTAGTTTCGGTCTGAATGACCACCTATTTCAACCTGCCATCTGCCAATAGATAAACCTCCCTTCCCCTTCTTCAGCACCCTGAGCTATAAAAGAATGGATCTCAAAGTATGGTCTCTGGATTAGCAGCGTCAGAATTACCTAGGAGCTTGTTAGAAGTGCATCTCAGGATACACACCAGACGAACTCAATAAGAAACTCTGGAGGTGCCACTCATGTTCCGTTCCAACAAGCACTCCCGGCAACTCTGATGCTCGCTTTGATTTAGAACCATTTCTCTAACAGAGTACAATATCACTGCCTCTCCTGTTATCCACACGTTCGAGGGCACGTGATTTTTCTGTAGTTTTCAAACCGTATTTTCCTGGGCACTAAATGTTTCCTTGTTCTCTCCTAAATGATCAGCTACAACAAGAAACAGACTATTTCATCAAAGGAGAGGTCGTCTCAAGTCCCTACTTTGGATTAGAATAGAAATCTAAAAATCAGTAGTGATTTGTAAATTGTGGCAGGGCAAGGAATTAGAGACCATACTTCTCTGTGTTTCAGGCCAGAAAAGGAGATGATAGAGCAAAGACTTCCCTCTTACTTCCCTGTCCACACACAGCTCAGGCTGCCCCTAGGAAGTCAGCTGCATGTGACAACAGAAACTGAGGTCTGACGCAGAAGCAGTTCATTACAGCCACCAACTGGAATAACAGACAACGAATTAAAAAAAAATTTTTTTTCAGAAGCTTCTTCAGAAGCCAGACCATAGAAGGAAAGGGAGCAGGTATGTGTCTTCCTTTATCTGAGGTTGTTAGAAAACAAGCTAATGTGTTAAAATATCAAATACTTATAAAGGTGTTTGTTAGTTCACTCAGTCGTGTCTGACTCTTTGCTACCCCAGGGACCATAGCCCTCCAGGTTGCTCTTTTCATGGGATTCTCCAGGCAAGAATACTGGAGTGGGTAGCCATTCCCTTCTCCAGGGGATCTTCCTGACCCAGGGATTGAACCCAGGTCTCCTGCATTACAGACAGATTCTTTACTGCCTGAATCATCAGGGATGCCTAACTTATACAGGGATTCTCTTCAGAATCAGATGTCACCTCTAAAACACTTTCCCCGTCTTCCTCAGAAGCACAAGTGTTTTAATAAATGATACTGTCCTTCTTTGCTGCTCCCTTTTAATCCTCTTTTCCATGTCACATCAGCATCTGGTGACATTGTTCCGAGTGGCTCTAGCCCGTCTCTTTAGCAGTGGACTTTTCAAATATTTGGTGTTTTTGTTTTGTGCCAACTCACTAGACATCAGTCACGTCAGATTTCTTTTTAAAATTGTGAAATTATACCTTAATCTTTAGTCCTTCTGTTCTCAACTGATTTTTAGGAGGAGTTAAGGACCTGGGAGAAGCCGACTCCAGGGCCACTGTTTACGGGGTAATTTTGAGATGATGAATACCCCCAAAAGTCACAAAATGGCTAAAAAACAACCAGAGTGAGTGCTCAGTCGCTTCAGTCTTGCCTGACTCTCTGTGACCCCACGGACTGTAGCCCACCAGGCTCCTCCGTCCATGGGATTCTCCAGGCAAGAATACTGGAGTGGGTTGCCATGTCCTCCTCCAGGGGGATCTTCCCGACCCAGGTATTGAACCTGAATCTCCTGCTGCTCCTGCATTGCAGGCAGCTGAGCCACCAGGGAAGCTCCAGAGGTAAGATCCATCTGGTTATATTACCTTATTGATTAGGTGACTAATGGATTGCAGGAAGCTCCCAGGTCCTTTCTATTATCAGTTGTCAGCACTGACAGAGTAAGTTAGAGTCTTAAGACAGAACTGCCAGGAAGAACAAGACAAGCCACAGTCACCATTCTCCCAACCACCGGCAGTAATTAATGATACTTGAGCAGAGCTGTGAGGGATGTCAGAAAGGGCAGTGCTTCAAAGGAAGTCAGGAGAGTTCAATTCGGGGCTTCCTGATCATTTTGGTTTTGCTTTTTTACTTCAGTCGAGGAGATAGCGTTCCTCTCCCCAGCCTCTCAGTATTCAAATGATGGAACCCAATCCTTTCATTTGCAATGGAAATGAATAGCCTACTTTGAGAACTGAGGAAAGTCTCTAAGCAAAGGTTGAAAAGCAGCCTTTTTTCCTCATCTTCTGAGCCAGGAGATGAGGCCCAAGGCAAAAAGAACTGGAGCCGGGCTGCTTATTGAGAAAGGACTGAAGGAGTTTGCAATTTTAATTCCAGGATTCGAGCTGACGGTAATGAAGGATAAAGGAAGTTAAGAGAATCTTGCTACTTCTTGCAGATGTCAGGACTATGGAATGATGGTTTGTTTGTCTTGGCAAAAAGCTTAATGATAAGGCTTTACTTGTTCTTTTGTCCTCGTATTTCCTGGTTCACCTTTCCAAAAACATACAGGACTCTATATTACATTTTTACGGAAGTGAAATTATGAAAACATCAACTGTATTATGCACTTACTATATGGAGTTTGGAAGCATATAGAACTACCACACATAAAATAAAAAAAAAAACCCAACCTTAATTCCCAGAAAATGATCAATTTGCTATTTTACACGTCCATTAGGTTGTTTATAAAAATCACTATGAATTAAGTTTTTAATTCAGTTTTTCGAAACTGACATTAAATTGCTAACCTCGTTGCTGAAATGTAACATTATGAACAAAATGTGGTGGAGGGGGATGACTAAATCTGTAAGAGAGCGTGCTAGCATTTTTATTCTGCTTTAATTTTTCACCTGTTTGAAGACACTGTTTCGAATGTTCTAGGTTCCTGCTCTTAAACATGGCAACACACAAGGCATGATGCTGTCTCTACTGCTGTTGTCACTGTGATGTTCAGTGGCTGCCTGGCCAGGATCCTAAATATTTTTCAGCAAGTCTCCAAAAGGCAAAAATAACACAAACTAAGGAAGCACCGCCATGACCAAATATGTCTTTGGTGACTACACGGGATTGTATTTTCCACTGAAGTTTATTTTGTGTCATGTGGCACGCTCTGAAATTTGTGTTGGACTACCACATACAAGAGTATTTCTGGTTTTCCTTTGTCTAAAGTGTAGGAATCATTAGTAACTAGTGAGATGGGGTTTTTTGATTTCCAGGAAGAGAGTTGGAGATCCACTTAATTATGCTGCAAATCATTACTAAAAGGAGAGAGAACTCACAACTAAAATTTGACTTGCATTCTATCTATGGATGGAGGGCACAACTCACTTCCACCCATCATGCTGTCCAGTGTCAATATTTATTACGATTTATAAAATAAAATACGAAGTGTTTCTTCTGGCCAACCAAATAGCGTGATAAGATTGAGGAACTCCTTTCTTGCTCAGTCCATTATTCATGACAAACGTCAGAATGTGGGTAATTCCCATCTGCTGAGCAGATGCCATTCAGACCACAAAGTGCAAAGTACACCTAAGCATTTTACAGTCAGCTTTGGATCCACTATTACTCATTAAAACTGAGCAAGGAGCCTTAAAGGAACAGGGACCTTTAAAGGGACAGGAGCCCTGGCATCATCTCCCCTATACCTGTCACCCCCATGTTAAGTCTTTCCCTGGTGAGCACTTATCTGAGAGCTTTAATGACTAACTCTATGTGTCCATCTGCATCTAACAGGGTCCTTTCTCTGCACTGTCATCCACAGTACCAGCTTCTGTGCTGGGGAAGCTTATGATTCTATGTGTTCATTTAGTTAGAAGTCAAGTTTATATGGAGGTTTGTTAGTTTTGTAAAAACACTATTCATGTTATATACTGCGTAGTAGTGTTTTTTTTTTTAATCCTTGTGATACATTATGATACAGTATTCCATGTTTGAAAAACCAAGCTTTTCTTAGAAAATCAATTCATATATCACACATAAAGTAACGGGCTTCCCTGGTGACTCAGCGGTAAAGAATCCACCTGCCAATGCAGGAGGCATGTGTTCGATCTCTGGTTTGGGAAGATTTGCCTGGAGGAGCGGAGGAGGCGATGGCACCCCACTCCAGTACTCTTGCCTGGAAAAAAATCCCATGGATGGAGGAGCCTGGGAGGCTGCAGTCCATGGGGTTGCGAAGTCGGGCACAACTGAGCGACTTTCCCTTCCCTTTTCACTTTCATGCATTGGAGAAGGAAATGGCAACCCACTCCAGTGTTCTTGCCTGGAGAATCCCAGGGACGGGGGAGCCTGGTGGGCTGCCGGCTATGGGGTCGCACAGAGTCGGACACGACTGAAGCGACTTGGCAGCTGTAGAACTTAGCCTTGACCCTTCACCCCAATGCCATTGCAGTGGTTCTACTCATCTTGCTGCCGTCATGTTTTTTACCCTGAAATCTGGATGGCTCAGTGGGTAAAGAATCTGCTTATAATGCAGAAGACACAGGAGATGTGGGTTCCATTCCTGGGTCAGACAAATCCCTTGAAGAAGGATATGGCAACCCACTCCAGTATTCTAGCCTGGGAAATCCCATGCACAGAGGAGCCTGGAAGGCAAAAGTCCATGAGATTGCAAAAAGCTGGACATGACCGAGCGAAAGTCTAGTTAATCTACCCCGTCTACCATAGGTTCCCTAGTGGCCCTTAGGAGCAGCATATCTTTCTCTACGTGAAAGCTCCAGTAACTGCCCATTCCCTGCAGAGTGAATGCTAAGCTTCTTTTAGAAGTTTGCAAGCTTCTTGCCTGCTTCTTCATCACTTACCATACCCCATCCTAAATGTCCTGTTCTCAGAATCAACTTTTTGAGCTTTCTCCACAAAAGCTATGGAAATATCTAGTAGGTCCCTGTTAATACTTTCTTTGCCTGGTAAGCTCCTCACACTCTCACTTATTCCTTTGCCTCCAAAGTGCAAAACAGGCAGCACCAATTGCTTGAAGCTCTCACTTGTCCTCAGAGTATGACTGAGACCTCTTCATTGTGTTCACACAGCAAGTATATGAATGAATGGCCACTAGGACGAGTCTTCTCTTAGAGGACAAAATTTGAACAATTCATCAAATAAAAAATGATTCATTTGACAATAATTTCTTCAGTCCCTTGTGGCCTGGTTGCCCAAAAAAGTTGAATTAGAATGTTGTAGGCTATATTGTATTCCCAGTATTGTATTAGGTCCATTGTTTCATCAGGTGCATAAGCTAATGATCTTTAAAAAGTTCCTCAGGTAAGGTCCACGGGATAAAAACGTGACGAGGTTTTAATATTTGGAATGCATTCACCGTTACTATAGTTATTCACCTAACTTCTGAATTTTCTAATTCCTCACTTTATTGCACCATTAACTTACCCAATTTTATCCCAACACTATTCTCCCAAACTCTTCCCTTATTCTGCATGCCAAAATCCTTCAAAGTGCTTGCCATTGTGGCGTCAGAAAGATCCTGCCTGTGGTGAGGAAAATATGTAAGGTATCTGTGGTCTTCAGTTACCTTGTGTTACACACAGTTTATAGGTTGACCAAATACCTCAGTAAAGGGTCAGATAATATGTATTTTAGGCTTCGTGGACCATATGGTTTGTGTCAATCAAATTATAGAAGGAGAGCAGCTTCAGACAATTAGCAAAAAAATTAGTGTGGCTGTATTCCAATAAAATTTATTTATAAAAACTGGGTGTCCTGGGAACCAGTTTGCTGATTCCTTGGGTCATATGGAGACTTATTTCTGTGGAGAAAGATTTAGTCTGGTTCTTTTCAGATATAGAAACATTTTCCAAAGAGCTTGCTCCCAGAGAATAATCTTTCTAATTAAACATGGTCCTGAGGTAAATACTTTGAAGGATACGTGTACCATTCCTTATCATGCAGTTTTATCAGAAACAGAAGCTGAGGGAACAAGATTATGTAAAAATTCATTTGCTTATATTACAATTCTCACAGCTTAGCATATCAGGATTTGCATCCCAAGTGAACTGGAAATTTCCATATGCCACCCTGGCACCATAACGAAAGCTATAAAGTGTTCAGGCTCTTTACCTACCAGTATGTTAGTTTTTAGGAACTATCCCACAGCAATGACTTCAATGAAATAAAATCCCTTGTGTGCTCAGTGATATTTAAAACAGAAATATTCATCAACACTAGAATTCTAAAGTAAGCCAGTAGGAAAATGGTATAGTAGCATAAAGTAATTCTGCAGAAAATTTTTTGTGGTGTTTGTGTGGAGTATATTGATCCTTGGAAATAGGTACATTAAAATTACAAGTGAGAAAAGTCAAATGGAAAGTATGTTTCAGTTCAGTTCAGTTCATTTCAGTTCAGTCACTCAGTTGTGTCCGACTCTTTGTGACCCCATGAATCGCAGCATGCCAGGCCTTCTTGTCCATCACCAACTCCTGGAGTTCACTCAAACTCATGTCCATCGAGTCGGTGATGCCATCCAGCCATCTCATCCTCTGTCATCCCCTTCTCCTCCTGCCCCCAATCCCTCCCAGCATCAGAGTCTTTTCCAATGAATCAGCTCTTCACATGAGGTGGCCAAAGTACTGGAGTTTCAGCTTCAGCATCATTCCTTCCAAAGAACACCCAGGGCTGATATCCTTCAGAAGGGACTGGTTGGATCTCCTTGCAGTCCAAGGGACTCTCAAGAGTCTTCTCCAACACCACAGTTCAAAAGCATCAATTCTTCAGTGCTCAGCTTTCTTCACATTCCAACTCTCACATCCATATATGACTGCTGGTAAAACCATAGCCTTGAATAGATGGACCTTTGTTGGCAAAGTAAAGTATGTTTATATGATCTCAAACATAAAAATCAATATACATGAATTCTGTCAATCGTATTCATAAGAGCCTACCATGAGCAAGGCTATGCTCTAATCACTGGGAAGATAGCAATGAATAAAACAGACCAAAATCCCTGCACTCATGGAGCCAGGATCTTATGAGAGGGAGACAGATGTTAAAGATCAAAGGGATTTTAGCAATTACTATACCTGAAAATTTAATATCATGGGCTATCTCCCCCCTAAAACTGATGATATAAAAGAACTTTTCACACTTTGATATGTTTAGTTTTATTTTCTGAATAATGTTTTTTTCTGATCATTTCATTCAACCAGTATGTGTTGAGTTCTTACTATTTGCCATGCTCTATTCCAGGCATATGAAATATAGCATGAACAAAATACGAAAACGTGCTTATTCTCTTGGAGCTACAGTCTAGTGGAGGAGATAGAATGTTAGATAAATAAGTAGAATATATACAAGGTTAGCAGAGAAGACAATGGCACCCCACTCCAGTACTCTTGCCTGGAAAATCCCATGGACGAAGGAGCCTACTGGGCTTCAGTCCATGGGGTCACTGAGGGTTGGACATGACTGAGCGACTTCACTTTCACTTTTCACTTCCATGCATTGGAGAGGGAAACGGCAACCCACTCTAGTGTTTTTGCCTGGAGAATTCCAGGGACGGGGGAGCCTAGTGGGTTGCCGTCTATGGGGTCGCACAGAGTCGGACACGACTGAAGTGGCTTAGCTTAGCTTAGGTTATACAAGGTTAGTTGGTGACCAAGGGGCAGAAGTAAGGAGGAAAGCAAGATATGAATGTTGGGAGAAGGCAGATTTTCAGATTTGGTTATAAGAAAGGACTCTTTGAGAAGGTGACTTTGGAGGAAATAGTTAAAGAAAATGAATGCAGGACAGTGTGATAGCAGGCTGGAGGTCCTTCTGGATAAAAGTTCAACAGGTACAAAGGCCCTGGGGTGAGAATGTGCCTGGAGTACCCAAGGAACATCAAGGAGGCCAGCGGCTAGAGTGCAGTAAGTGAAGGAGGGAGAAGCAGAAATGAGGTGGAGGGTGTAACAAGAACCAGATCAAAGCTGGCCTTTGAAGTTGTTGGAAGGATATTGACTTTTATTGTAATAATGAGAAATATTAAAGAGTTCTGCACAAAGGAGAGAGGCTATTGGCTTTACATTAAAATTACTCCTGCTGTTGAGAATAGACAACAAATATAGGGAGGCTTTTAAGAGATTGCTGCCATAATCCAGGTGAGAGAAGGTAGCTTAAACCAACAGGTTGATAGAGGCCAGAAGGGGAGGTGAATGAGACAAGCATCTTGAGCCATAGTGGCCCAAAGAGAAGGATGGAGGTGTGGCAGGAACCAGTGTTCCCACTGCCAGAGCCTACCTGCCACAAAGGTGAGATGCTTGGTAGCAACGACGGCTCCTGAACCGGTGCTGTGCCCACCCGACCCCCCACCCCCCCAGGGGGTAGCACAAGGTCAGGCACATACTAGTTGATGAACTTAAGTTGATTAAATTGTTGTAAAACGAAAAAGGAAATGTGAAACAAAATCTACTTTATGGCTGCCTCCTGCTACAGAATACTCTCCTCACTGCTTTGTCTGGAGTTATTTTCCATCCTTTGATTATTTATTTATTTTTCTCTTATGAAAATATTTTTATTTTAGTTGCTAGCTGTCAAACTAAAACTAATCAAAATTTAAAAAAAGAAAAGAAACTGGAAGACCTTGACAACAGAGATGACAGTAGAAGAAGAAAATAATAGTAAAGTCATCTCAAATCCTACCTACTATACTATCCTACCTACCTACTATAAATATATTGGTATATATACTCCAGAATTATTAATTTGTTTTGGCTGAGTCACACGGATTGTGGCATCTTAGTTCCCCAACCAGGTATCTAACCTGGGCCCTCAGCAGTGAAAGCCTGGAGTCCCAACCACTGGACTGCCAGGGAATTCTCTTTCACTCTAGAATTTTAGACAAAGAATATTTTAAAATGTCAGTTTGTTACTGTCAGATAAAAAGAATCTATACTTAAACCATGTGGAAAATGACTCCTTCCTTGTTTATCAAGAAAATCTTTCAAAACAGCACAGAAATTAGCACACATTGTATATGCAAAACTATGTGTCTATATATAGGTTTCTTCCCCCACATAAGGAAGCCAAAGCTTTCATCAGGGTTTCAAAGGATACTGTGACTTAAATAGGTTGAGATCCACTGCTTTAGATTTTGTATTCAAGTCAAACTTTTGCAGCCAGTCATTTCTTCATTACAGAAAATTTTGAAGAACTTTTAAAAAATCAAATTTAAGTTGGAAATTATTCATACATATCTTCACCAAGGGAAAATAACCATCTAAAGGTCAGATTTTGTTTGTTTTACTTTGGTTATTCATTTATGAATTAACACCTTCAACATTTGGTGATGTCCTAAGAAGTTTTCAGCTTTCAATGATGTTCATTAAAATGACAGAATAGAAAAGATTTCATTGAACCATTTCATTCTATCTCATACCTTTATGAGTTGAAATCATCATTATTGCCTTTTACCATTAAAGAGTCTAAGACCAAGTGTAAGTGAATGTAATTTATTTTTCAGGGAACAACTTGATTCTTTACTGAAGACCTATAACATCTTTTATAAGAACCAGAAAAATCTGCATATTTTATGTGGACAGGTAAGCTCGTCAAAGAAATGCAATACAGTTTGAAAGTGAAAGTCGCTCAATCCGACCCTTTGTGACTATAGCCCATGGAATTCTCCAGGCCAGGATACTGGAGTGGGTAACCTATCCTTCTCCAGTGCATCTTCCTGACCCAGGAATCAAACTGGGGTGTCCTGCACTGCAGGCGGATTCTTTACCAGCTGAGCTACCAGTGAAACCACAAAGGGTAGGCCGCATCCGCTGTATTGCCAGCCAGCACCCAGGGAGGTTTCTGGCACATGTATGTGTGTGTTAGTCATTCAGTCATGCTATTTTGTGACCCCCATGGACTGTAGCCTGCCAGGCTCCCCTGTCCATGGAATTCTCCAGGCAGGAATACTGGAGTGGGTAAGCCATTTTCTTCTACAGAGGATATTCCTGACCCAGGGATCGAACCTGGGTCTCGTGCATTGCAGGCAGATTCTTTACCAGCTGAGCCACCAAAGAAGATTGATTTATAGGAAAAAAAAAAATTCCGTGAAAGTACAGAGAAGTCAGGATAAGTTGGACTCCATAATACAAATGGTCTGGGAAAAACAGGTGGATAGTTTTAGTTTTAGACTATACTGAAAATCCTAGTCCTGAAACATCTGTAAATTTCTAAGTATTTTTTGGAATGGGCAAACAGTTAAAGTAACTTTAATGACATATTTGCTTTCTACTTTAAAAACAGAGTATGAATATCTTTTGAACAGCAATTCCACTAGAACTCTACCTTACAAATAATTCAGCAAAGTCCTGAATCTAGCAAGCATTTTTAAGGGTGCAACTGTTAGGCTACTGTATCAAGTGACCTTAGATTTTCTTTAATATGTTATTCTCTACAGGTCTCCCCACTCAGTCTTGTATCCTGATGGGACTCACTTCACATCTTTACAATATCTTCCTGGTCTTAGGGGACATTAGAATTGTCTACCTATGTTTAGATCTTCAGATGTGGTGGTACACCATTGACTTTATGCCACCCTTGGCATTTGGGACAGAAGGAAATTTATAAGCCTCTTTGGCCTTTACTAGTGAGCCTAAATGATTTAGTTTGATCAGACATTTCAATTCTCCTCCCAAATGTAATTTTCTACAGAAGCAGGAAGTAGCTAATCCTTTTATAAAGAAATGGGCCTAAGTTTTCTAAATGGCCTAATTTAAAATTATTTCAATATTGTCCTATATCTTAGATCAGTAAAATGCATAACTGTAAAAATATAAACTTTAGGAAAAGATCAAAACTTTAAGGAAATTGTTTTAGATTGTAATTCAATAGTTTCCATGTTTCCTTTAGGAAAATTTTGCATTTTGATGTGACAAGCATATGAATTGAGGCATGTCCTTTCTATTCTGTGAACTGGTGCTCAATTTACAAAAGTCATTTGATTTTTTAAAATAAAGTCTGTGTCTTACATAATTTTTTAAACTGCACGAATTAACGTATATAGTGAGAATATCAGACTGCTTAATCTTTCATCTTTACTTGCTGACAATAAAATTAGAATCCAGAATTTTCCAAGTCTCTGACTTAGTTGTAGTGATGGACACAGTTCAAAGGGGCAGTGCGTGGAATAACTTCAGCTTTCTTAATCTCTGATTAATTAATGAAATGACTATTTATCATTTACAACACAGCAGACACTGTTCTAAAAGCTAGAGACAACAATGAATAAACGAGAGAATGTCCTGCATTCATGCTCGTTACATTTTAGTAGATAGAAAAAAAAACACAAAAGTAAATTGTGTATTAGAAGGTGAACAGGCTGTGGAGGAGAGCAAGTCAGGGAAGAGGGCTCAGAAATCTAAGCGGATGGGTAAAGAAGATCATTTGACCAAAAGCTGAAAGGTATCAGGGTGCTAACCTTGCAGGAGTCTGTGGGACATGCATTCTGGGTACAGACAGCAGTCTGAATCAAGGTCCTGAGCCTGGCTGGTGTAACTGAGGAACAGCAGGGAAGCCAGTGTGCCAGGAACCTCGTGAGAATGGACTGATAGAGAATAAAGAAGCTAGAGAAAGAACTGAGAAGGAGAAGGCACTAGAGCATGTGGGGTCTTGTAGATCACTGCAAAGACTTCAGCTAGCGCTTGAAGTGAGATGAGAAGCCCCTGAGGTGTTGAGATATGATCTAAAGATTCATTTTAAAAGGGTCTCTCTAGCTAGTAGGAATACATAGGGGGACAAGAGAAGAATGAAGTAGACCACAGAGACACTACTGCAATAATCTGGCATAGACCAGATTTGTGGCAAGGCACATGGGGAGCATAGCCATATCGGGTACATATTTTTAAGGTCAAGCTAATCAGATTGGCTAATGTATTGGATTTGGAGATGTTCAGAATGAAAGAAAGATTACTGGTGACTGTAACAATGTTGATGTGAGCAACTGGAAGAATGGGAGTGATATTTAACAAGATGGGGAAGGCTGGGAAAGGAAAATGTTTAGGAGAGAAATTTCAAGAGTTAACTAGTATCGTATTAAATTTGACATAAAGTTTGAAAGCTCAAGTTTAGGGGAAAGGTTAAGGTTTGGGCTGGAGATCTAAAATTGGGAGCTACCAGTTTAGAGATAGCATGTAAAGATCACTGAGGTCACCAAGGATATCGGTGTAGACCTACATGAGAAAAGGCCTAACATTTGAGGCAATGAGACTACAGAAGTGCAACCAAACCATCAGGGGTAATTTATGTAGTTAATTTCGAAAGAGATGTTTTCTGAAATTAAAAAATATTCTCATATTCCTTATATGAGAAAACCTCATTGTCTGATTATAGTTGGAGTATTTCTTCTTGAAAGCAAAAATTAGATAACCTGAGAAGATCAGTTATTCTATGAGTTTTTGATATAAAGGATTCATGGAAGTATAATTAGGCCAAGGAAAGATATCATACATCAATAACTAACATGTAGGCCCTGCATCATGTACTGCCATTTCAGAAAGCAAATTGTGTTTGGTTATTAAGAAATGGGGCTTCCCTGGTGGCTCATAGGTAAAGAATCTGCCTGCAATGCGGGAAGACCTGAGTTTGATCCCTGGTTCATTCCCTTGGAGGAGGGCATTACAACCAGCTCCAGTCTTCTTGCCTGGAGAATCCCCATGGACAGAGAAGCCTGGTGGGCTGCAGTCTGTGGAGTCACAAGGAGTCGGACAGAACTGAGCAACTAAGCACAGCACATAACATATTAAGAACTGAAAAGTGCCTGACCTCACAATAATCTGAAATGTGGACTCAAAAGTGGGGAAAAGAGCAAAACTTTGTTTCAGGAGTGACTCCAAAGTAGGTTTATCAGCCAAAGAAATAATAAGCAACAACATTTACTGAGCACTTTAAATATCAGTTCCTATGATTCAGGGACTGTTATGATTTAATTCTTCAGAAGAAACAGCCCAGGTTTAAAGGTGTTTGACATTTTGTCCAAAATCATACAGCTAGGAAGTAGCAGAACCACAGTTCAAACATAGGGCTATCTGATTTCACAGTCTGGAGTCTTCATTACACATTCAAATAGGAATTGAATCATTTATGTTTTCTAATAATTGATTTTTCATAATAACAAGTAGCTATTGGATATTATAGTAGTTATTGAACAGATGAAATATCTTTCTATTTTTCAAATTTATTATAATAATATAACTCTAATAAGAGACTTTTGCATATACAAGAGAGAAATGGATTAGAAAATACATTCTATATGAATGTGCTTAGATATTAATATTTACATTCAGAGAATGAGTAAGTGTTCAATCCTGTTTACTAGTTTTTCTTTGTTTGCATGGAATTTCTTTCTTTTATTATATTTCCAACTTAAAAGAGATTAAGTGCTATTGATTTTTCCGAAAATATCGTGTCAAGTATTTTACACCTTTTTACATACATTATTTCACTTTTTCTGCATAATAAGTGTGTGAGCCAAATTTTTCCTCTTCAGAAATTAGAAAACAACTGCTAAACTGATCAATGCTATTCAGATTTCTACCCTAGTACAGCTTTTAGTTTTGCTTTAATTTTAAGCTAAATAGAATTAGAGAATTAAACTTCCACTTAATTGTAGAATCAAGAATTCAAAAAACATTTTAACATACTGTGCCCTCTGGTGGGCATGTCATCACCATTATGACTTACATTGCTGGTTGTCACTGTTTTTAAAAATAAAAGAATGTTTAAGAAATAGGATTGTTCTGTAGATAAATTTAAAAGCCAAATAATCCCACCAGGGAATTTTTTTTTTTTTTAGCTGTCAGGATGTCTTACAGACTTAATTTCTACACCTTCAGTTAAAACATTTACCTTCTATAAATAATACAAAAGCAATGTTTGAGATGGTTGGCTTCTTCCCTAGACTGAAGATGGTAAGCTAATTGTTGAAGGAACGTTGGACATTTTCTGGGGAGTAAAACGGCCTATCCAACTGAAAATACAAGATGAGAAACAAATCCCTTCTTTCAGTGTGCTGGAGTCACCAGAAGATTTTTCCAAAAGGTGAGCTAGCTTTTATGGTTTTACTTCCTTAGAAAATGATCTTCATAATTATCTTTCTTGTGCACACTCTTGAAGATGAAAGCTCTAAAGCTTATATCTAATCTCATTTAATCCCCCAGCAACTCTAGAAAGTGGGTGTTCAGAAACCAGGGCTCTGAGAGGTTAGGCAGTTTGTGCAAGATACCCAGTTACCATCCAGCAGAGCTGGACTGGATCTCAGGTCTGTGGGCACCAGAGTCTGTGCCCTTGACCTCTCTGCTGTAGTCCTTCTCTTCTAGGAGCCTTCATTCTTTCACTAGAATAGATAAGAGATACAGGCAAGATTTCATTCAGTTCAGTCGCTGAGTCGTGTCTGAATCTTTGCGACCCCACGAATCGCACCACTCCAGGCCTCCTGTCCATCACCAAATCCTGGAGTTCACTCAAACTCACGTCCATCGAATCAGTGATACCATCCAGCCATCTCATCCTCTGTCGACCTCTTCTCCTTCTGCCCCCAATCCCTCCCAGCATCAGAGTCTTTTCCAATGAATCAACTCTTTGCATGAGGTGGCCAAAATATTGGAGTTTCAGCTTTAGCATCAGTCCTTCCAATGAACACCCAGGACTGATTTCCTTTAGGATGGACTGGTTGGATCTCCTTGCAGTCCAAGGGACTCTCAAGAGTCTTCTCCAACACCATACTTCAAAAGCTTCGATTCTTCGGTGCTCAGCTTTCTTCACAGTCCAACTCTCACATCCATAAATGACCACTGGAAAAACCATAGCCTTGACTAGAAGGACCTTTGTTGGCAAAGTAATTCATTAGCCCTGTGCTTATCAGCAAAAGGGAGGATGAAATTTAAATTTCCCCTTTTCATGGAACAAAGGGCTTTTCCTGCTTTCTGGAAAGGAGACTTATGTTCCATCTGATCGCTGTGTCCTGTTAAACAGGATCAGGACAAAGTACAGGTGAAGTACAATACATGCACGAAACAGTTCCCTGTGCAGGTTTATGTGACTGTGAAAGGTTGTTGCTGAATGATGCAAAGACACCGGGACCCTTGGCCTCCAGAGGAGAAGAATTCATCTGGGGCCAGAGACGAGGCTTGATCACTCAGAGCTTTTGTGTAATAAAGTTTTATTAAAATATAAAGGAGATAGAGAAAGCTTCTGACATAGACATCAGAAGGGGGTAGAAAGAGTACCCGCTTGCTAGTGTTAGCAATGAAGTTATATACCCTTCAATATGCTACTGGAGATCAGTGGAGAAACAACTCCACAAAGAATAAAGGGATGGAGCCAAAGCAAAAACAATACCCAGTTGTGTATGTGACTGGTGATAGAAGCAAGATCCAATGCTGTAAAGAGCAATATTGCATAGGAACCTGGTATATCAGGTCCATGAATCAAGGCAAATTGGAAGCAGTAAAACAAGAGAGGGCAAGAGTGAACGTTGCCATTCTAGGAATCAGTGAACTAAAATGGCCTGGAATGGTGAATTTAACTCAGATGACCATTATATCTACTACTGCGGGCAGGAATCCCTTAGAAGAAATGGAGTAGCCATCATGGTCAACGAAAGAGTCCGAAATGCAGTACTTGGATGCAGTCTCAAAACTGACAGAATGATCTCTGTTCTTTTCCAAGGCAAACCATTCAATATCACAGTAATCCAAGTCTATGCCCCAACCAGTGACGCTGAAGAAGCTGAAGTTGAATGGTTCTATGAAGACCTACAAGACCTTTTAGAACTAACACCCAAAAAAGATGTCCTTTACATTATAGGGGACTAGAATGCAAAAGTAGGGAGTCAAGAAACACCTGGAGTAACAGGCAAATTTGGCCTTGTGATATGGAATGCAGCAGGGCAAAGACTAATAGAGTTTTGCCAAGAAAATGCACTGGTCATAGCAAACACCCTCTTCCAACAACACAAGAGGAGACTCTACACATGGACATCACCAGATGGTCAACACCAAAATCAGATTGATTATATTCTTTGCAGCCAAAGATGGAGAAGCTCTATACAGTCAGCAAAAACAAGACCAGGAGCTGACTGTGGCTCAGATCATGAACTCCTTTTTTACCAAATTCAGACTTAAATTGAAGAAAATAGGGAAAACCACTATACCATTCAGGTATGACCTAAATCAAATCCCTTATGATTATATAGTGGAAGTGAGAAATAGATTTAAGAGCCTAGATCTGATAGATAGAGTGACTGATGAACTATGGACTGAGGTTCGTGACATTGTACAGGAGACAGGGATCAAGACCACCACCATGGAAAAGAAATGAAAAAAAGCAAAATGGCTGTCTGGGGAGGCCTTACAAATAGCTGTGAAAAGAAGAGAAGTGAAAAGTCAAGGAGAAAAGGAAAGATATAAGCATCTGATTGCAGAGTTCCAAAGAATAGCAAGAAGAGATAAGAAAGCCTTCTTCAGCAATCAATGCAAAGAAATAGAGGAAAAGAACAGAATGGGAAAAACTAGAGATCTCTTCAAGAAAATTAGAAATACCAACGGAACATTTGATGCAAAGATAGGCTCAATAAAGGACAGAAATGGTATAGACATAACGGAAGCAGAAGATATTAAGAAGAGGTGGCAAGAATACACAGAAGAACTGTACAAAAAAGATCTTCACGACCCAGATAATCATGATGGTGTGATCACTCATCTAGAGCCAGACATCTTGGAATGTGAAGTCAAGTGGGCCTTAGAAAGCATCACTACGAACAAAGCTAGTGGACGTAATGGAATTCCAGTAGAGCTATTTCAAATCCTGGAAGATGATGCTATGAAAGTGCTGCACTCAATATGCCAACAAATTTGGAAAACTCAGCCGTGGCCACAGGACTGGAAAAGTTTTCATTCCATTTCCAGAGAAAGGCAATGCCAAAGAATGCTCAAACTACTGCACAGTTGCACTCATCTCACATGCTGGTAAAGTAATGCTCAAAATTCTCCAAGCCAGGCTTCAGCAATACGTGAACCATGAACTTCCAGATGTTCAAGCTAGTTTTAGAAAAGGCAGAGGAACCAGAGATCAAATTGTCAACATCTGCTGGATCATGGGAAAAGCAAGAGAGTTCCAGAAAAACATCTATTTCTGCTTTATTGACTATGCTAAAGCCTTTGGCTGTGTGGATCACAATAAACTGTGGAAAATTCTTCAAGTGATGGGAATACCAGACCACCTAACCTGCCTCTTGAGAAATATGTATGCAGGTCAGGAAGCAACAGTTAGAACTGGACATGGAACAACAGACTGGTTCCAAATAGAAAAAGGAGTATGTCAAGGCTTTATATTGTCACCCTGCTTATTTAATTTCTGTGCAGAGTGCATCATGAGAAACGCTGGGCTGGAAGAAGCACAAGCTGAATCAAGCTTGCCAGGAGAAATATCAATCACCTCAGATATGCAGATGACACCACCCTTATGACAGAAAGTGAAGAGTTACTAAAAAGCCTCTTGGTGAAAGTGAAAGAGGAGGGTGAAAAAGTTGGCTTAAAGCTCAACATTCAGAAAACGAAGATTATGGCATCCAGTCCCATCACTTCATGGCAAATAGATGGGGAAACAGTGGAAACAGTTTCAGACTTTATTTTTGCGGGCTCCAAAATCACTGCAGATGGTGACTGCAGCCATGAAATTAAAAGATGCTTACTCTTTGGAAGGAAAGTTATGACCAACCTAGATAGCATATTCAAAAGCAGAGACATTACTTTGCCAGCAAAGGTCTGTCTAGTCAAGGCTATGGTTTTTCCAGTGGTCATGTATGGATGTTAGAGTTGGACTGTGAAGAAAGCTGAGCACTGAAGAATTGATGCTTTTGAACTGTGGTGTTGGAGAAGACTCTTGAGAGTCCCTTGGACTGCAAGGATATCCAACCAGTCCATTCTGAAGGAGATCAGCCCTGGGTGTTCTTTGGAAGGAATGATGCTAAAGCTGAAACTCCAGTACTTTGGCCACCTCATGGGAAGAGTTGACTCACTGGAAAAGACTCTGATGCTGGGAGGGGTTGGGGGCAGGAGGAGAAGGGGACAACAGAGGATGAGATGGCTGGATGGCATCACTGACTGATGGACATGACTCTGAGTGAACTCTGGGAGTTGGTGATGGACAGGGAGGCTTGGCGTGCTGTGATTCATGGGGTCGCAAAGAGTCAGACAGGACTGAGTGACTGAACTGAAGGAATCAAAAGAGTGTCTGGTGGTTTTAAAGACCTCACCAGACCTACTCCCATAATTTACATTTTAAGACAACAGGATTAGCCAGAAGGTTTAATCCAGAGACTGTCCTCTGGCAGGATACATAATCCTAAGGAATGTAGAGGGATAAAAATGTTTGTCCTTTTTCCCTCCTTTGGAATTCCAGACCCCTCTCTCCTTGGGGACCCCTAGACTTCTTAACAACCTGCCTAGGAAATGACTCTCTCAACTATACCTTGAAGACATAAGTAGAGTTGATAGATAATTTCATTATCCTTTACAATGTTTAGGCTTCCCTGGTAGCTGAGACAGTAAAGAACTTGCCTGCAATACAGGGAACCCAAGTTCTATCTCTGTGTTGGGAAGATCTCCTGGAGAAGGGAATGGCAACCCATTCCAGTGTTCTTGCCTGGAGAATATCATGTCAGACGAGCCTGGTGGGCTACAGTCTTTGGGGTCGCAAAGAGTTGGATACGACTGACCATCTAACACACATATAAATCTTGTTTTCTTCTTCCCTCCCTCCCTTTTTACCTTCATTTTCAATCGTTGGCTTTCTAATGCTTCTTTCTTTTATATATTCATGGAGATATCAGTCCTTCTCTTCATCCACCCTTCCATGCATAACTGGATGAGCTGGAGTTCCAGCAGGACAGAGGATGGAGAGAGAGCAGCCAGGACCTTTTCCTCAATGTGACCTTTGGCCATAACCAAGATGATACCATATCACCTTCAGGGAAGCCCTACTTTTCCCCTGGAGAAACACACAAGTCCCACAAGTTGCACCTTGCCAGCCTTTCTCAAGTGCTATGCTCCCATAATTCTGAACATTTGGTAATTGCCTACACATGTCATATAGTCTTACTTCCTACCTCTGCCTAGAAGCCTACTTGCTTCTCGATATCCACTTGCTAGACTCTTCCACCACTCTTTTAAGATTCAGGTCTGTAACGTTTTCTCCAGAAAGCCTTTTCTGACCCTTAG
The DNA here is from genome assembly GCF_042477335.2 of Ovis canadensis. NCBI lineage: Eukaryota > Metazoa > Chordata > Mammalia > Artiodactyla > Bovidae > Ovis > Ovis canadensis. Next base: position 105,246,251 of record NC_091250.1, on the reverse strand, counting down.
GTCTGTAGGAGGTGCACTGACAACTTTTCTATGTCACTTTCAGAGCACGCTGTTAATTGAATTTTCATATACCTTCCTCCCCCTCTAGTCTATGAGCTCTAATGGGTAAGGAGCATGCCTTACTCATCTTTATCGCCATGCTCAGCAGTGAGCCAGCACAAAGACCGGACTCCAAATATAGTATTGAATGAAACCCTCAGAATCCTAGTGGTTAAATACTTCTGCTCTGCTGTGTGAACTTTCTCTCCATCTACCACTTCTGATTAGTATCCCATCCAAGCTATCAAAGGACAAAGAGTCCGGCACTTATAAAACAGCAGAAGGGAAACCACAGACTTAGGCAACCTGATGAAATCCTCTATCCTTCACTTTCAGGTACTAAGTGATTGATGGGCTGGTGGTTCTAAATGACTAGGAACATCATTTAAAAGTAGAAATTACCCTGGGTCCTACTTTTAGGAAACTATACAAGATATGAATTTGGCAAAATTAGCTATCATTCTTCATATTGCCTAAGAACTCACTGCAAAGTTCTCTGAGCAGTCAGCTCCTTTCGATGCATTTTAATTAGTTGAATCATGAAAACTTAATTAGTATGAGACATTATGGGGAGATGTCAAGGAAATGCAGTAAGCTACCTAAATTATCACATTAAGCTATCATGATCTTGAATATGTATCCCAATACATATATATTTTTTTTATTTTCCAAATTAAAATTCAAAACACTTATTCCTAGAAACCCTGAACTTGAGGATGAGTTTCAAGAGCCCAAGTAGACAAGATATATTAATGCCTTTCCATATTCTATGGAAGATTATAAATTAATATTCTCATAAGTTGCCTTCCATAGAATTCATTTGCCTTTTCCATTATTTATCAGAATAATGCTGTGAACCAAAGATAAATTATCTCCTGTAGGGACTTCCCTGGCAGTCTGGTGGTTAAGACTGCACTTCCGATGCAGAGGGCATGGGTTCTATCCCTGGCTGGGGAATTAAGATCCCATATGCTGTGTGGCGTGACCAGAAAAAAAATCTACCTCTTTTTGTTTCAAGTTGAGAAAGACTACCCTTGAAAACTTTGCTTGCTCTTTACCACAGTAATGAGACTTACTGGGAGAATATTTGAGTGCATATTTGCAGGATATCAGATTTTTCTGGTGAGTAAAAATTGTCAGAAAATGACCCCACTCCTGTCCCACAAAAGAGCAAGATTAGATTCAATTGATTCAATTGTGATTAATTATCCAAGAAGTTTTTGTGGGAAGCAGCTAAACAGTTAGCTGGAATGTGCAGCACAATTTGGAATAACTGTTCCTTGACTTCTTGTTCCCTAGTGGGATGGAGACCCACCTAAAGTATTATGTGTGTGTGAGTGCTAAGTCACTCAGTTGTGTCCAACTCTTTGTGACCCTATGGGCCATAGCCCACCAGGCTCCTCTGTCCATGGGATTCTCCAGGCAAGAATACTACAGTGGGTTGCCATGCCCTCCTCCAGGGGATCCTCCTGACCCAGGGACAGAACCTGTGTCTCTTAAGTCTCTTCCATTTGCAGGCAGGAATGGCAATCCACTCCAGTACTCTTGCCTGGAAAATCCCATGGACAGAGGAGCCTGGTAGGCTACAGTCCATGGGGTCGCAAAGAGTCAGACATGACTGAGCAACTTCACTTTCACTTTCTTTACCATTAGCGCCACCTGGGAAGTCCCTAAAGTATTGTACTTTGTTTCAATTCAGTTCTAGACATCCTCACTCTGATTGCCATCCATCCTTTCAGTTCAGTTCAGTTCAGTACAGTCACTCAGTCGTGTCCAACTATTTGTGACCCTATGAATCACAGCACGCCAGGCCTCCCTGTCCATCACCAACTCCCGGAGTTCACTCAAACTCATGTCCATCGAGTTGGTGATGCCATCCAGCCATCTCATCCTCTGCTGTCCCCTTCTCCTCCTGCCCCCAACCCCTCCCAGCATCAGGGTCTTTTCCAGTGAGTCAACTCTTCCCATGAGGTGGCCAAAGTACTGGAGTTTCAGCTTTAGCATCATTCCTTCCAAAGAACACCCAGGACTGATCTCCTTCAGAATGGACTGGTTGGATATCCTTGCAGTCCAAGGGACTCTCAAGAGTCTTCTCCAACACCACAGTTCAAAAGCATCAATTCTTCAGTGCTCAGCTTTCTTCACAGTCCAACTCTAACATCCATACATGACCACTGGAAAAACCATAGCCTTGACTAGACAGACCTTTGCTGGCAAAGTAATGTCTCTGCTTTTGAATATGCTATCTAGGTTGGTCATAACTTTCCTTCCAAAGAGTAAGCATCTTTTAATTTCATGGCTGCAGTCACCATCTGCAGTGATTTTGGAGCCCCCAAAAATAAACTCTGACATTGTTTCCACTGTTTCCCCATCTATTTGCCATGAAGTGATTGGACTGGATGCCATGATCTTCATTTTCTGAATGTTGAGCTTTAAGCCAGCTTTTTCACTTTCATCAAGAGGCTTTTTAGTTCCTCTTCACTTTCTGCCATAAAGGTGGTGTCATCTGCATATCTGAGGTGATTGATATTTCTCCTGGCAAGCTTGATTCCAGCTTGTGCTTCTTCCAGCCCAGCGTTTCTCATGATGTACTCTGCATGTAAGTTAAATAAGCAGGGTGACAATATATAGCCTTGACATACTCCTTTTCCTATTTGGAACCAGTCTGTTGTTCCATGTCCAGTTCTAACTGTTGCTTCCTGACCTGCATATAAGTTTCTCAAGAGTCAGGTCAGGTGGTCTGGTATTCCCATCTCTTTTAGAATTTTCCACAGTTTATTGTGATTCACAGAGTCAAAGGCTTTGGCATAGTCAATAAAGCAGAAATAGATGTTTTTCTGGAACTCTCTTGCTTTTTCGATGATCCAGCAGATGTTGGCAATTTGATCTCTGGTTCCTCTGCCTTTTCTAAAACCAGCTTGAACATCTGGAAGTTCACAGCTCATGTATTGCTGAAGCCTTCTTTCAGTTCAGTTCAGTTCAGTTCAGTTGCTCAGTTGTATCTGACTCTTTGCCACCCCATGAATCACAGCACACCAGGCCCCCTGTCCATCACCAACTCCTGGAGTCCACTCAGACTCACATCCATCAAGTCAGTGATGCCATCAAGCCATCTCATCCTCTGTCATCCCCTTCTCCTCCGGCCCCCAGTCCCTCCCAGCATCAGTCTTTTCCAATGAGTCAACTCTTCGCATGGGGTGGCCAAAGTACTGGAGTTTCAGCTTTAGCATCATTCTTTCCAAAGAAATCCCAGGGCTGATTTTCAGAATGGACTGGTTGGATCTCCTTGCAGTGTATTATTTAAATTTTGAGCCTTGAGTGAAATTGTGTAAGGAAATGGACTATCACTACTCACTCCCTAAGAATTTTTATTGCTCCCTTTCCCATACTGGACTTCTGCGGGCAGAACTTATACCTCTGTTCGCTCAGGTTCACAGACTTAATATCTCCAGCAGTTGGATGTGGTACAAAAGATGTGGAAGTTATGTACTCAGCTGCAGGAAGGGCTATAATCTTTTCTTTCTACTCACCTTTGGAGTGAATCAAGCTACTTTGTTTACATTATCTTTGAAATGAGTCACACTGAATCAGCTGAATGGGAGTGGTAACAGTTTAAAAATAAATCAGTTTGAGCTGTGACCACTTGTGATCCTTTATGGAAACACTTCCGTGGGCAGTACTTTGATATCTCATAACTGGTCCAAGTATTTTGTTTTGGAAATTTTTTGTAAAAACAACCTTACTGAGGTTATGTTTGCTGTGGCACCGGTTTCCCTTTCCATTTTCAATGTTTTTGCAAAGTCTGCTTTGACATGCTTTGGACTAGTCATGGCAGAATGGCATAAAGAGCAGAAACTGGACAGATGTCCATGTGAATAACATCAATAGTGTTTTTCCTTTCTTACCATGTGTGTAGAGAAGTGACCACCTTCAATTTGTCTATCAAATGTTGACCTCCTTTTTATTTTGCAGCTCATGAGAATACTTCTCCACAGTTTAAATTTGCTAATGGTATATATCCTGAAACTTGGTCAGAATAAGGCTGACATGCCCGTGCTTGGGCAACTTAAACTATTTGATGTTACATAAAGTTCCACCAGTTTTCTTTAGAAAACTTTGGGTCACTGCATTCAAGCTTAGTCAAGTGCACAACTGTATATGGAGACGCTTCCAATTACACAGTCTAGAGCTGAAAAGGGATAGGCTGGGGGCTGGCAATTTGGGGGTGGAGGTGCTTGTTTTTGCTAAGATGGTAAGGAAGAAAAGGGGCCCAACACTGGCTATATTAAATTAAGCCATGTTGGTTCCTCTGTATTTGTGTGACCTCACTGAGCTGAGAGAAGGAGAGGACAGGTGTCAAGTTGGCAGGACTACCAAGAAGTTATAGCACATCACTGATCTGGCATGCTTGGGCTCTCTCGTCTTCCCCCAGGGGAGACAGCATTGGATTGCTTTGAGTTTTTAGTTTCTATTTTCACTGTTATTCTGTTGGTTTTTTTTTTTTTTTTCATGGTTAACCCACTCCAGTATTCTCACCTGGAGAATTCCATGGGCAGCGGAGCCTGGCAGGCTACTGTCCACGGGGTCTCAAAGAGTCAGCCACACTGAGTGACTAACACTTTCCCTTTCAACACTCGTTCTATGATAATCACATCTGCCTTTTAAAATTAATCTTCTATACATTGATAAGTTTGCCTTTCAAAAGAATAACTAGAAAAGGGAACCTTCCTACACTGCTGGTGGGAATGTAAATTGGTACAGCCACTATGGAGAACAGTATGGAGGTTCCCTAAAAAACTAAAAATAGAGCCTCTGTATGATCTTGCCATCCCACTGCTGAGCATATATCTGGAAAAGATGAAAACAATAATTTGAAAAGATGCATGCACACCAGTGTTCAGAGCAACACTATTTACAATATCCAAGACCTGGAAGCAACCTAAATGTCCACTGACAAACGAATGAATAAAGATGGTGTAGTATATATATGCATACAATGGAATATTATTCAGCCATAAAAAGAACGAAATAAGTTCACTTACAGCAACATGGATGGACTTGAAGAATATCACACTGCCTGAGGTCAAAGGCAAATATCACAAATATCATTTACATGTGAAATCTTGAAAATGATGCAAGTGAACTTATTTCAGGAACAGAAATAGACGCATAAAACAAACTTATGGCTACCAAATGGAATCATGCAGGGAGGGATAAATTAGGAGTTTGGGATTAACAGATAGACACTATTGCATGTAAAATACATAAACAAGGACCTACCATATAGCACAGCGAATTATAGTCATATCATCTAACAATCTATAATGGAAAAGAATCTGAGAAAGAAATATATATACATATACATACATATATCTTAACCACTTTGCTGTACACTTAAAACACTGTAAATCAACTATACTTCAATTTAAAAAAAGTAAAAGGAAGAATAACTAGGGTCTGAGTCAGGGCTGGAATTGTTCTCCTTTGAGTCAAAGTTACTAAGTAAAGTTATTGGACTTCAAGGACATTTGTTTTGACTGGCTATATCCTGGATGGTAGAGCTTAATGGAAAATTAATAAACCAGTATATTAGGATTATCTTATCTATATCACAAGGCTATTATTGTGAGACTCAAATGATACAGAAGTTGTAAAAGACTTCAAAGGAATTCAAAGGTCAAAGAAGAAAAGGATCATGTTTATTCATATTTACCAGCATTAGTATGAATAAGCACTTTGTGTTATTGTTGCTACCAGTGACATTTGGGTAGAATTAATGTCACAAACTCCCTACGGGTTGATATTTTTTGGCCATAAGGAAAACAGACATTGGAAGAGACTCTTAGTAAGAGCTAAGACTAGTCCCAGATATGATAGTTATCTATTAACCGAGAGAGATCTAGGAATACCTTGGATCCCTAATGGCTCCAGACCCATCATGAAATACACACAGATGATGGGGACTGTGATGAGGATGGCAATGAAGACGAAGACAACCACGGTCATTTTTTTTAACACATCTTGAGTTCTTACTGCATGTTGGGCACTTTTTCAAGGGTTTTACATAAATTAACTCATTTAATCTTCTCAACATTCCTATCCTACCTCTATGTTCATCTCCATTTTACAAGTGAGAACACTAATGCACAGAGAAAATAAGTAACTTATTTAAAGCCAGAAAGAAAATAAAAAATGAGCCTTGGTCCAACTGGTAAAGATAAGCAGTTGCCCAGTTTTATTTTTTCTGGGCATTAGAATGCATTGAAAATTAATAGCACACTTTATAAATCATGATGTCCCAGAAAAGGAGTCTTTCCCAAAGATTTTCCTGCTTTATAAATTGAATTCTTTGTAGTGCTCAAGGGTCTTAAAGATAGGTTTTACATCTAATTATACTGGAATCATTTTACCTTAAAATGCTTTGAATACAATGGGAGCTCAATGCAAGTTAGAATAAATACTTTTGTATCTAAACTCACTGAAGAGCATAGTGAGGTTTCTGTATAAGAATGGATTCTGTTGGTTTCTACATATTCCATATATTTTACAGAATCTATATAATTTTGTGTTTCAGTATGTAACTAAAATATTGTGTCAAAACATGCTAAGAATCAGTACAAGAATTAATTAAAATGCATATTGACTACTCTGGTATAGATATAGATTTAATAATATAAAGATTATTATAATTTAGGCTGGTGTGTCTACCCACAGAGGCCCATGGTACTGTATTAATACTGTAAATCTGGAAACTATCATAGGCCCTTTGATAAATATAATTGATATCACTTACACAATTTATTACTTTTCAGGGGAATGACACGCTGGGGACAATTTGATGATCTTTATCGCATTAGTGACTTGGACAAGGATCAGATTCCAGTGACTGGAGGACCAGGTTCCCAAGAAGGTCAATATCAAACTCTTATTAATGAGGAGACTTTTTTAGCTAATATAATGCATGAATCCTAAATGTTTCTCTGAAATATAACATTTTATATACCATTAGTTATTAAACTCTTATTTTATATTTAAAAAATATATCTTAGGAGCATACCAACTTAAGTCACTACAGTGCTCATATAATGTTTAAGAACCTTACTTTGCAATATAAAAGCATTATTTTAAAAAAATGTATTAAGTCACTTAGCTTTATTAGATTAGGGAGAACTAATGGTTTGAATAAAGTTTTTCATACATAAAATTGTTCAGTATTTCCCCCCCAAGGATTAGGATCATTCATAACTCAGTAGTTTTTTATATTAAGACCAAGCCCTTCAGGTTGAATTCTACATCTTTTGAGAAGCTAAACATTTTAGTTAATACTTAATATGACATGACTTCTCAGAGGCAGATATACTTGGTTTGCTATATTTGATAGGGTTGTTTTAAGCATATATATGGCTGAGTTGCTCTGCTGTGTACCTGAAACTATCACAACATTGTTAATCGGCTATATTCCAAGATAAAATAACAAGTTTTAAAAAAGAGAGAAATCTACTTAAAAATCAAATGAGTTCATATAAAATTTGACAAACCAATGGAAAATGCCAGCTCCTATGACTTGTGACATCAGTAATCATAACAACAATGGTATAATACTATTAGTTTTCTGTCATTTACTGAGACAGGCATGATATTTTGTATTTTACATGGATTTTCATTTTTATATGGTATATAGAGATCCAAGGAGGAGTTGATGACTGAGACTGGAGTGGGGTTCACATTTTTGGCATGGTGATATTACCAAGCTGATTTCAGATTGAACAAGGGTATCATGCTGGCATTATCTTCAGGAAGCTACCAGCAACTTCCAATGTGCAACTAATTTTTTTCAAAGCATTCTCAATTCATCCCCTCTACTGTCCTTTAACAACTCATAACTATGACAAACGTGATGCTCCTGCCGGGACTTCCTTATTTTTGTCTTATGGCCTTTTGGCATTTTTTATATGAGAATCCTTATATTAATAATTAATCCATTGACAACAATTTCAACACAGGGGAATCCCAATACCTTGACACCAAAGATATAATAAAAATCTATTTGTATTTAGCACCAGTGCTAGAGAAAGATGAAACATCACTTGCTTATACTCTAATTACAATTAAATTAAAATTCCAAGGTAAAATGGAACACAAGTGTCACCAGATGTCCCTGTTCTTAAACAGATCATTGCTATTTTCTATTTAGAAGAATTTTAGTTCATTGCTTAGCCACATAATTACTTATTAATACTAATCCATCCATGATGCAAAGAGATGAGCAGCTAAATTATATGGGTTTATAACCTTTATTCTTCCCAGACTATTTATCTTATCACAGTAGCACTCTGAAGCCTCATGCAAATGAAGAGCCTGAATCCCCATTACTCTACAGAACTATGAGTGAAGCAACCCTGGTGAGGAAAAGGATGAAGCCTCTGATGATGGACAGAAAAGCCAGACAGAAGCATAGGGCCTCTATTAATGGACACTTTTATAACCACGAAGTGAGTTACAATTCCATTAATGTCATTTAAAAGAATGCTGTCTATTGTGCTAACAATATCACTGAATTGAATTTACAATTCAAACTTACAATACTATCAGCTATACTGCTATTATTACTGGGTACTCTCTGTTTATTTGGCATGAAATTGTTTTGCTGGCTTATCTCATTACTCACTAAAACATAATCATATGAAGCAGATACTATTCTTTTCCCTATTTTACATATGAGTTAACTGAGGTTCACAGTTGTTGTTCAGCCACCAGTCATGTCCAGCTCTTTGCAACCCCGTGGACTGCAGCACTCCACGTTTCCCTGTCTTTCACCATCTCCCAGAGTTTGCTCAAATTCATGTTTATTGAGTCAGTGATGCCATCCAACCATCTCATCCTCTGTCGTCCCCTTCTCCTCCTGCCTTCAATCTTTCTCAGCATCAGAGTCTTTTCCAATGAGTTGGCTCTTCACATCAGGTGGCTAAAGTGTTGGAGCTTCAGCATCAGCCCTTCCAATGAATATTCAGGGTGATTTCAGGATTGACTGACTGCTTTGATCACCTCAGATTCACAGAAATTCACAGAGGTTACACAGTTTGTCACAGGTCACACTGCTTTTAAGTACCAACTCTGAATTCAAATCCAGCTTTGTCTGATGCCAGAACCCAAGTTCTCAACCAGCATGACTGGTGAACCCTAAGTGGCAGCCCCTATGATACACACTGGAGATATACAGATGGCTCAGCTCGTGCCTGTGTCAGCATGGAGCTCAGCGCTTGGGCAAAGAAACCAATACATCCATAAATGTCCTTAGAATCATGTAAGTGCTACAAAAGATATTGATTCAAAGTACATTCAAACATTAAATTTGAAATAAAAGGATTAAGTCAGCTATAGCCCTGTTTGTTCTGATCAGTTAAATTTCTAATTCCAGGTCTTACACATATAATATACATATCACTTTTTACAGAAGTGCAATTATAGTTTATATAATTTGTATTCTGATTTTTTCATTTAATATGTGTTGAACTTTTATGTGCCTTTCTGTAATATTTATAAGACTTAACTTGGCTGAAGGTAGGAAATAGATCATTCTTTTCTAGAACTCAAATTTTTTATGTCATGTATTTTAGCAATCATTCATCCACTCATTTAATAAATACTTTAAAACCACTCTATGTGAGGCACCATTTTAAGCTTTCTTACAAAATATTAATTCATTCACCATAAGCTTTTTCCTTAGAAGGCTTTCTACCTTTTTCTTTCTTCCTCCCTTGGAAGGCTATCCGTATGTCTCTTTGGAGACTGGTGGGGAGAAATCTCCCTTGTGAATTTTTGGTTCAAATTAGACATTTTTCTGTCTCAAGAATTTCCTCCCTGGCTAAGACATAATATTGACAGTCCCCTACAGATATGCAACTACCAATAGTCCTGGTTTCTTCTCTTCAGAATTATGCTGTATGTCATCAGCACATGTAGGGTGGTTTGTGTTAAGAAAGGCTGTGAAAGCCACATATTTCCAAGTGAGCAGCTTCCAGACTGGTCTGCAGTACTAAGAACGAAATTGGCACTAGGTTGGCAGCATAGCATCATAATTAAAATTCTTGGTCTTTGCAGTTTGATGACTTGATTGCAAATTCTTGCTGAGCAAATGAAAAATCCCAGTCTCTTAGCTTTTATCCTTCCTTCTTTACAAGGCTGTTCATGGGATTAAGTGGAATGAGGTGAATTTAGCACTTAGCATAGTGTCTGCACAAAAGAAGAACTGAGTTTACATTAGTGTCATTGCTGTTGATTGAAAGAGATCAAGTGAAACTAAAGATATTTCATACAAATGTCATTTACTACAGTATAATAACTAGCAGAAAATGAAACCCCAAAAGCCAAAGCACCCTATCAATGGGTAGGCAATGATGGGTATCTAGGAATTTAAGTTGAAATAGTTGTAAGATATGTTTTTATATCATGAAAGCTCTTGATAATGCCATTATTGAATAACACACTTATTAGAGGCTTAGATTGTGATACATAGTCCCAAGGGAATATGTTCCAAGACCCTCAGTGGATGCCTGAAACCAAGGATAGTACTGAATTCTGTGTATACAATGTTCATTCCTATACACACCTACCTATGATAAAGGTTAACTTATAAATTAGGTAAAATAAGAGATTAACAATAATATCTAACAATAAAGTAGAATAATTATAATAATATAGTGTAAAAATGTTATGTGGATGTGGGTTTTTCTCTCTCTCTCTCAAAATATCTTGTAGTACTGTATTCAGTTTTATAAGGGCAGGAGATGATAAAATGCCTATGATGTAATAAGATAAATTGAGGTAAATGACATAGGCATTGTGATGTAGCATTAGGCTACTAATGACCTTCTGACAATATATCAGAAGGAGGATCATCTCCTTCAGATGATCCTGGACCATCAGGCTGTGATGAAGTTGATAGATGTCTGTCAGAAGCAGACATGGTCAGTGGTTGGGGATCTTGGGCAGGGTGGAGTAGGATGGTACAAGATCTTCTCATGCTACTCAGAATGGCTTCCCTGGTGGCTCAGATGGTAAAGAATCTGCCTGAAATGCAGGAGATCCGGGTTCAATCACTGGGTCAGGAAGATCCCCTAGAGAAGGGAACAGCAACCTACTCCAGTATTCTTGCCTGGAGAATCCCATGGACAGAGGACCCTGGTGGGCTACAGTCCATGGAATTCCAGAGTTGGACACTACTGAGCAACTAACACTTTCAACACACTTTCTGAATGCCACACAGGGACTTCCCTGGCAGTCCAGTGGTTAAGATTTCGCCTTCCAGTTCAGGGGGTGTGGGTTTGATCCCTAGTCAAGTAGCTAAGATCACACATGCCTGTGGCAAAAAAAAGGAAAAACATAAAACCGAAACAATATTGTAACAAAGTCAATAAAAACTTTAAAAGTGGTCCATATTAAAAAAAAAAAAAAACTTAAAAAAAAGAACAACACACAATTTAAAATGTGTGAATTATTTCTGGAATTTTCCATTTAATTTTTTCATCTCTCTCAAGACTTTATTTTTAAATAGGAATAAAATTATGAGTAAAAAACTTATGGTTATATGTTTCTTATAATTTTTATGGTGCAGTACTAATCCCTAAGAGGGATGTGTCAGATTTATTGGATCATGGCAGCTGTTTACCAAATTTTATCTAAAGGGCCAACTACTGATTAGAGCAACCTGTGAGAAACATTGTTCTAAATGTTCAATTAGCAGCACTTTTACCCAAATCCTCAGTTGAGATATAAGCTGAATGAAATTGCCAACATTGGACCATTTCTGACCAATTGAAAAGGAATGATTTCATATGGTTCAAATAAAAGCAATTTAGAACAATTACTCCCAAACAGGAGGGAATTTTGAAATCTTAAATTACAGTAAAGAATAGTATGATTATCTAATGAAAATATTTCAAACATTCTCAAATGATGTTTTACCTAACTTACTCTAGAAACAATATGAAGCTGCTTAAAGGCATACATAGTACTCAACAACCAAAACAAAGAAAGTAAAAATAAGAAAGCAAAATTTTAAACTCATGATCTCGGATTTTTTGTGCAAAGGAAGGCCAGATTCAAGAGACAGACTCTTGTTAGTTTGTCACATATGTCCTTAAAATTACAAAAATCTTTTTTTTCTTTTCTTCTAGACGTCAATTTTCACTCCAGCCTTTGGATCAGAAACTAAGGTCAGAGTAAACAGTAATATGAGAACTGAAGAAGTAATAAAGCAAATTCTCCAAAAATTTAAGGTAATCTTTATCAGTAAACTGAAGTATAAATATCTTGTGTATAATTTAATTGTAAACACATAAATGGATTTTTCTGAAAAAGACATATAAGCATGTATATCTAAATTAAATATTCAGTTCCAAAAAATTCTTTCCTATGTATAGTTGACCCTTGAGAAACACGTTTGAACACCATGGGTCTATTTAAATATGGATTTTTTGTTAACTTTTTATTTTGTATTGGGATATAGCCAATTAACAATGTTGTGATAGTTTCAGGTAAACAGCAAAGGGACTCAGCCATATATATTCATATACATTGATTTTTTTCTTCAATGCATATATTACTGTTTACAGTACATGGTTGGTTGAATCCATGAATGCAGTCCCGAGAGTACAAAAGGCCAACTGAGGGACTAGAGTATATGTGGATTTTGGTATCCACTGCTGCTGCTGATAAGTCACGTCACTCGTGTCTGACTCTGTGCAACCCCATAGATGGCAGCCCACCAGGCTCCTCCATCCCTGGGATTCTCCAGGCAAGAACACCGGAGTGGGTTGCCATTTCCTTCTCCAGTGAATGAAAGTGAAAAGTGAAAAGTGAAGTTGCTCAGTCGTGTCTGACTCTTCATGACCCCATGGACTGTAGCCCACCCGGCCCCTCCATCCATGAGATTTCCTAGGCAAGAGCCACAGCAGATACCAAAAGATAACTGTATAACATCTTTTAGTAACTGCACTGAGAAATTACCTTATCCCCTGGGAGCAGAGAAGATTTTATATATGAAAGTGAAAAATTAAAGTGAAGAAACAGGTATATAATCTGGGTCTGGTTGGCTTAGAAAACACTAACAAAGAATTCATGTCTGTTCATTTTTTTCCATTGACAGATTGAAAATAGTGCCCAGGATTTTGCACTTTACATTATTTTTGCAACAGGAGGTAAGAAAACTTGCTTATTCTTATGTGACTGCATGTGTTGTCGTTTCCTGCCCATTAATAAGGCAGAAAAGCAGTTCACCTCTTTCTGCGGAAGAAAGGGAGGAAGGGAAGAAAGAAAGAAGAGAGGTGGAGTGTTTTACATTATTCATCCTTCACAGTTTCAAAGGAAGACAACCTAAGAATAAGGGGTCCTAGAAGAGCTTAACACAACAGACTTTGTTTGTTGCTGCTGCTGCTGCTAAGTCATTTCAGTCGTGTCCAACTCTGTGCGACCCCATAGACAGCAGCCCACCAGGCTCCCCCGTCCCTGGGATTCTCCAGGCAAGAACACTGGAGTGGGTTGCCATTTGCTTGTTGGCCAGGCATTAAGCTATCTGAATGGTGATCAAAGAGCCCTGGAGAATAGGTGGAAGATTCCCAGGAATTGTAGGCATTTCAGTTGTTGATCTTTGTACTCCTTTCCTTTTCACTTTCCCTTATCATTCTAGCTTTTACTAGAGTCATCATTACATACCATTACTCCCTGATCTCATTGGTACCTCTTTCTTAACATTACCTCTTTCTGACACACTGTGGGAGTGTTCCCTCTTCCTCAGTAGAGAAAAATGTGCAGAACTATGTGGTGGGGTAAAAGTTAGCATCAGGACCTTGGGAAGAGACTATGTGTGGGGCGTTAGGAGCAAAGAGTAAAAGATGGATTAGAGAAATCCTAAGGCAATATTGAAATGAAATTTCTGAAAGCCTTAAAATAGAAAACCCAGAAATAAACCCTTGCACCTATTGTCAATTAATCTATGACAAAAGAGGCAAGACTACACAATGTTGGAGACAGTCTCTTCAACAAATGGTGCTGGGGAAAAGGTACAGTTAAATGTTAAAAAAAGAAAAAGGTTAGATCATTCTTTAACCCCATATACAAAAATAAGCTCAAAATGGATTTAAGACCTAAATGTGAGATTGCATACTCTAAAACTCCTAGAGGAAAACATAGGCAGAACACTCTCTGACATAAATCACAGCAATATCTTTTTCAATCTGTCTCCCAGAATATTGGAAATAAAAACAAATGTAAACAATGGGACCTACTTAAACTCAAAAAAGTTTTTTCACAGTAAAGGAAATAGTAAACAAAACAAAACTATAGCCCACTGATTGGGAGAAAATGTTTGCAAATGATGCAAATGATATAAGATCAGCCTCCCCAAACTGCAAACAGCTCATGATACTTAACAGCATCAAAACAAACAGCCCACTCAAAAAATGGGAAGAGGATCTAAACAGACATTCCTCCAAAGAAGACATGCAGACAACCAACAGGCACATAAAAGATGTTCGACATCATTAATTATTTAAAAAAATGCAAATCAAAGCTATGATGAGATATCACCTCACACCAGCCAGAATGGCCATCATTAAAACTGAAAATTTTTGAAGTTAAATTATAGAAATGGCTCAAGTTGTAATTTAAGTGTCTGATTGCTTGAGCCAGAAATTGAATAAATAAAATAATATATTTTGATCCAGAACAACTATAAGAAAATGGAAACTGGATATCCAAACATATATAAAATTGAAGTCCTTATAAATTGAAAGCTTAAATATATATATATATATATATATATAAATTTTTGAAAGTTCTGAGTGTGTGTATACTCATTCTGATTGTTTAGGAGAAAACTACAAGATAAAAATGCTGGACTGTATAAAACATAAAAGATACAAACCAAAGATTATGAAGACTGTCAGATGAAAAATTAATACCTATAGTGTCAAAAAGTTCTTGCAAAGTGATAATGAAAAGGCAACCAGTCCAATGAAAATACAAAGAAGTATGATAAAGCAGTTCAGAGAATAACAAAATAACCTGTAAATATTTTTAGGAAAGTCTAAAGCATAAGGGAATGCAAGTATTAAAGGAAATGCAAAGGTCAAGGATATGTATATTCAACCCACAATGCCATGTTATCTTTTATCTGATTCTACCTACTGGTTGCCGCAGATAAGAGTAAAAGAGAATGTTCATGCAATTCTGCTGAAGATCTGACTCCTACTTTCTTGGAACTCATTTTAGCAATATTTATTAAAAATCTACAGTATACATATTCCTTAGCCCAGCAAATCCACTGGTGAGAATCTGTTTCACAAAAATCAAAGCACTATTACCTACAGATTTATATGCATGGTTATTTATAATGATAGAAAGCTAAAGGCAAAGTTACCCATCATAGAAGAATGATTTAATACATGATTAATATGCAGCTATTATGAAATGAGTTAGATCTATACCAGTTGAATGGAGGGAACTTTACAATACATATTTATTAAAAATGCAACATGCCTATAAATGTATAGAACCCGGGTCTCCCATACTGCAGGCAGACGCTTTACCATCTGAGCCACCAGGAGGCCTTTACAATACATATTTATTAAAAATGTAACATGCCTATAAATGTATAGAGTATGACTTCATTTTTAAAAAAGAATTATAAATCCCTATTTAAATACGTGGTTTATATGAGTATATGATTAGGGAGAAAGGTATGGAAAGATAAATACCAAGCCATTAACATTGATTGCTTGGTTAGGGGATTGGGAAGATACAGAAAAGACAATGGGAAGAAGAGAAAGCATAAAAGAAAAAAAGCAAAAAATAAACTTTGATTTTTTAAAATGTGTGCAATAAAAATAGCAAATGTGATATGACCACTTTTATGTGTTGTCTGTGTGTGTAGCTAAAAAGACGTATGGAGGAGTATCCTCTCAAAGTGAAATGCTGCTTATCTCAGAGTTCTGGGATTCCAGGGAAGTTTTACTTTCTGCCTTGTGCTTTTCCTCATAATTACAACAGTGTATAAGGGTTTTTAACTTTACTGATGAATAATTAGGATAATTGACAAATATAATTGAATATATTTAAAGTGTACAACCACTGTGGACCTATTGCTGTGATCAAGATAATCAACATATCTATGAGCTCACATAGTTAACTTTTTTTCCCTTGGGCTAAGAATGCTTACTACTTTCAGCAACTTTCAAGTGTACATTAGATCCTCAGAATTTGTTCTTCTAATAACTGAAAATGTGTACCCTTTGACCTACGTAACCTCCTTTCCCCTCTCACAACATGCATATTATTTTAAAATCTGAAAAAAAGAAACCTATTTTTACTATAAAACTATAGTTCTTTACATTTTACCTATGAAAATCACGTTTCTTATACATGAAGTTTCTTATACATGAAATCCAGAACTGAAGGTAATCATAACTAAGTCCTTTTTAGGGACTAAGAATAGGGAAAAGAATGGAGCATAGAGCACCTGTTTGGGTAGTAATGTGGAAAATAGATTAGTGTACTTTTAAAACCTTTTATTTGCTAAGCCCATGATCTATAACAGTGTTTCTCAAATTGAGGCACACTTCAGGAAGACCTGAAGAGTTCATTTAAAATACAAATTCTCAAGCCCCTCCAGATCTGAGGACAGTCTGGGAATACATATTTCTAATAATTATCCCAGGTGACCATGAAGTAAGAAACATTGTTTTATATTATCAAACATAAAACAAATTGAGGATGCAAACCCAAGTTAACATAAGATGTAAAGTTCCAAAGAGGGTTCTGCCGTATGACCCAGCAATCCCACTGCTGGGCATACACACCAAGGAAACCAGAATTGAAAGAGACACGTATACCCCAATGTTCATCACAGCACTATTTACAGTAGCCAGGACAGGGAAGCAACCTAGATGTTCATCAGCAGATGAATGGATAAGAAAGCTGTGGTACATATACATGATGGAATATTACTCAGCTATTAAAAAGAATGAATTTGAATCAGTTCTAATGAGGTGGATGAAACTGGAGCCTATTATACAGTGTGAAGTAAGTCAGAAAGAAAAACACTAATACAGTATATTACACATATATATGGAATCTTAAAAGATGGTAATGACAACCTTATATGCAAGACAGCAAAAGAGACACAGATATAAAAAACAGTCTTTTGGACTCTGTGGGAGAAGGAGAGGGTGGGATGATTTGAGAGAATAGCATTGAAACATGTATATCGCCGTATGTGAAACAGATGACCAGTCCAAGTTTGACGCGTGAAACAGGGCACTCAAAGCCGGTGCCCTGGGACAGCCCAGAGGGATGGGGTGGGGAGGGAGGTGGGAGGGGGGTTCGGGATGGGGGATACATGTACACCTGTGACTGATTCATGTCCATGTATGGCAAAAACCACCGCAATATTGCCTTCAATTAAAATAAATTAATTAGTTTTCATAAAAGAGGATTCTGGTGGATTAATGAGAGGAGCTGAATTATCAAGGTTCCCCATTGCTTCAGAAATCATAGAGGAATTAAAGCAGCAAACACTGACTCTGTGGACACGTTAATGAATCATATCACTAACTGTGGGGAAGCTGGGCTTCTAAGTTCTGGACCCTGCCTTGCATTTTTTTCCTGGAGAAGTCCAGTCCAGGGGACGAGAACAGTTCTGACCCTTGGAACTGTTAAAAGCCCAAAGAAACACATGATACCAGAGAGGGGACTAACTGGTCTACCTTTTCCCCATCAGTCCACTTCAACAGAGCAGACAATTCTTTAACCGTGTAAGTCTGACCATGTCACACCTCTTCTCAGATCCTCCAATGGTCTCCCTTCTCACAGCAAAGTCAGAATCTTTGTGCTGGCCCCATTACCTCTTCTCTTCATCATTCAATAGCCCTCTCCTCATCTCCATACCAGCCACCTTGTTCCCTAGGCGCTCTTTGACATCTTTAGGCATGTACTGACTTCATGGGTGCTCAATTTACTTACTTATTCTTTTGACACACACTTCCCCTAAATAGCTTCACGATTTCTCTCTCATCTCCTTCAAGTCTTTGCTCAAATATTACATCTTCGGTGAGGCCTTCCTCAGCCATTCTATCAATAATTTAAAACTTTTCACTTGCTTACACATATGTACACACATGCACACTTTCTACCCCCTTCCTTGAGTAATTTTCCCCCTGAATACTTATCACAATATATGATAGGTTTTATGGCTGTATCTTCCTTATCACCATCCTCTCCATGAGTGTGAGGTCCATGAGAGAAGTGATTTTACCCTGCTTTCTTCTATAGTGTGCCCAGCACAGAGAACAAGGCCTGGTACGTAGTAAGAACTCAAAAATTATTTGAGGAAAGAAAATGATTGTAAGGGCATTGTGTCCTGTTCATGCTTTATTCTCATAAAAATGAAATCACAGATGTGAAACTACTTAGGCAAAAAATTAGAAATATTTTGTGGGAGAAGTGTTTATAACTTTTGGAAATTTGAAGTTCTGGGAATATACCAAATTGGAAGTTATTTTCTTTCTCATGTCATTATTATGGCTGAATGGATGAAGCCAATAGAAGAATGAAATAATAAAAAAATACTGCTAATGTAAATAACAATTCAGAATATATTTTTAAAGAAAATCCAAAGATTGGATGTGGGGTGAGAGGGAAATGAAGAATTGAAGATAATTACAAAGTTTTGGATCTGAGCTACTAGAAGGATAGAATTACATTAATGGAACTAGGAAAGATCAATAAATATTTATTGAATGAATGTTTTTAGGTTTTGCAAAGGCATAAATGGGATGGCAGATTTGTCTGAAGATCCAAACCAAAGGCAAGGTTAGAATTCTGAGATGGAAAGTCAAATCCCAAAGGATAGCAAGAGAAAAGTCTATTTTTAGTTCACTTAAAGGTTTTAATTTCAACTTGCTTTTTCGAGTGAGTAAACCAACTCCTCTTCTTTATAGGTTTCACAAAGTAAGTAGAAGAAGCAAAATGAATGGACAAATTATGTTCCTTTTTTTTCTCTATTATGGCCTCCTGACTGTGGCTGATTCTTCTTTTCATTTGCAGAGCAGAAACGGCTAAAGAAGACAGACATTCCGCTGCTGCATAGACTCCTACAGGGACCGTCCAAAACAAATGCTCGCATTTTCCTCATGGATAAAGATGCAGAAGAAATTAGCAGTGATGTATGGATGCCATTTCCCTGAATCTGTCTTTGAGCTGTCCTGACCCAGTACCTCTCACACAAATGCTCTACCTTTTTGTTTTTTCTTTCAGGTGGCTCAGTATATCAACTTTCATTTTTCTCTCCTGGAATCCATCCTTCAAAGATTAAATGAAGAAGAAAAAAGAGAGATCCAAAGAACAGTAGCAAAGTAAGTCAAGAGCTTACACACTGGGTGTTTGGTTCTTTAGTAGGTTCAATGCACGAAATGTGTCCAGTGGTTAATACTCTTTTTCTCCTTATTTTCAGATTCCGTACAGAAAAGGCAATCATACTGAAATATCTTCGAAGTAAATGGGTAATAAAAACAGAGACAACAGTTTAGCAGTACAAGTCACTATTGCTAAGCCACTTCAACAAAATTAGAAGGTTTTGATACTATTTCAGTGCATAAATTCTATACTTACATTAAAAAAACATATGTGAACTTGAATCTATAGGAAATTGAATGTAAGGCTTGTCTCTCTCTGAAGTGAAGAGATTAGGTAGGATTCACAGCTGGACTAAAAGAAACTTGAATTTAGTTTCAGTAACTAAAATAAGCTTGGATACTATGTATTCCAAATAGTTTTTAGAGTAAAACACTCAGTGAACTTGAATTTAAATGGTATCTTAAGATACCATGTAGCTTAAGCTTCTTTAACTTTGACTGTCAAGAGAACTATCATCAACTAGCTCTCAGAAATGATCCAGAAGTAATAGCTTCCAGCTCTTGAAATAAAATATCAGCCCATTATTATCCCACCAAGAAATCTGATGGTGATGGTATTTCACAGTTTCTTAAACTCTAGCCTTTTCATAAAACCTAGGAGTGTCTTTCAGTCCTTTGAGCTATCTATAACATCAGAGCTACCTGTCCTTTGGGACAGAAAACATTATGGACTCTGCTAAGAAATCCAAATCATAATTCTCTCAACCCGAGCCCCTCTTTTTTACCCCCTCTGTTCTACTGATGAATTTCAAAAGTGTTCTTAAGATTTTTCTTAAGTCAGTTGAACTAGTTGTCTTTATTTTTCCAAATAAACATATCACAGAGATTTAATGTATTTCACCAGCTAGGCTAAGACTTGATCCATGATAACCATTTGTTGCTGAATGAATACAGAAGATGATGCAAAGCTATGGGATCTGAAGTTGGGCAGGAAATCTCAAGCTCTGTTCTTTTTCTCCAAAATAACTCATTCCACAAGACAGGGCTCAGGGTCCTTCAAGTCCACTTCACCAGTCTGAAAAAGCACTGCAAATGCCACAAGTTTCACCTGTGATTTTACTTATGAACTCTGTATTAAAATGGAGATTCATGCAGCTTTTTTCCATTCTACTACTAGTTCTATTTGCATTCGTCATAAGCATGGGACTCAATGGACTCACCGACTCAATGGACATGAATTTGAGTAAACTCCAGGAGCTGGTGATGGACAAGGAGGCCTGGCATGCTGCAGTCCATCGGGTCGCAAGAAGTAGGACACAACTGAGTGACTGAACTGAACTGAATAAGTATTGGATTACATTGATTGTATTACACATACCATAGGATACGGTTGAGTGTTGTAAACCCAGTTGGAAGATCAGTTATCAAAACATGAAACATGTTTAAGACAAAGTATTACTTCCTAATGTCACCAAATCCCAAACTGGATGAAAGTAAAAGTGCGCTATGAACTTTTCAGTCCTAGGAAATCTCCTTTATTGAATAAGACAGTGGCTTGCATCTTTATCCTTTTATCATGAGTTAATAAGAAAGTCTCAACTCACTAAAATAAAGCAAATATAGTGGTTAAAACTCAGTATACTCAAACCTACTTATTTAAAGTAGTCTCAAGTATCTGCCATAGACATGACAAAAGATTCATCTTTAATATCTTGAAAGTCTACAAAATGGAAAAAATAATAATAATAAGTAAGAAACATGGTTTAAAAAGTAAAACTGCAGAAGAGAAAATGCAAATAGCTACTAAGTGTGTGGGAAAAGTTGTATCTTAATAGTGATCAGTGGTATTAGTCTGTGTCTAAAGAGGAGACAGAAATCACACAGTCATTTAAATGGGGGTTATAATTTAATATAAAGAACTATTTAGCTGTGATAATAGGAGAGTAACTATAAAAATGGAAAGGGAACTCTAAAAGGGACCCTAGTCTGAGGAAGAATACCCAACTAAGGAAAAGCTTGGCGTAAGGAGTTGAAATGCACTGAAGAAGGTGTGGCTGCAGCCCATTGCACAGAGGAAACGTCCTCTGCTCCCAGGACACAGCAGGGCCATACACATAGGATAAGCAGGAACAACCCTCTGGAGTGTGGATCCAGTGGGCAAGTGAGCACAGGGGCTTCTCTGTGGGCGCAAGGCCAGATCACAGTGTCGGTGTCTGGAGGGCTGCAGGAAAGAAAGTCTAGAGAACAGGTAAGCTGAGGCTGAGGGGTAGGCACCCAGATGAAGCCTGGGGCGCTGCTGCCAGTGCTGCTTGGACTGTGAGCTGTGGGAACCATCTCTGCAGGAACCATCTCTGCAGGAACCTACTACAACTCTATGTATGCCGTGGGCTGCAGCATCTTTGAGGCTGCATTGGACAGAGATGGGGCAAGTGGCTTATTAGATAGTCAGCCCCACAGAGCACTCTCTGGGAGTGAGCACCAAGGTGAGAGGGTGTGGAGAGCAATGATCTGAGTTAGAGCACAGGACTGTAAGGGGCTCCAGGGTGTGCCACCACAAACCAAATCAAGAGCTACAAAAGGGGTTGCGGGAGCAAATGCTAAAGAAAGTTGCACTCCACAGGCAACTAGCACTGAAGAAACCATTCTGGGAGGAGCCCCCCCGGAGGAAGAAAGTCAGCTTCCCTGAACGGCATGCCAGCCCCTACGAATCAGGAAAAACCTGCTTCCTCCTACAGTGCTTCTCCAGCGCCCTCTACTGGCCAAGCATGATATAATGTAGGCTGCAAAGGAAGCGAATTTCAATGCTCTCTCCTGTAGCTGGGACCCCACTAAAGCCTAGCCTGAAAACAAATAAATAATGGTTTCCACGTCCAGTTTCACAGAGCCAACAACAAAGAGTGAATTTGTAACAGAGAGGCAATAAAATAACTGGTATGTCAACAAAATGCAAAGTAAGAAAGTGAAATTGGTCTATTAAAAAGGTGAAAAAATGATAATATTAAATACTCAACAAATTACAGTGAGATGTACTGTACTCAGTACTTAAGACTACTGGCCTTCCCTCATGGCTTAGTGGCAAAAAACTCTGCCTGCTAATGCAGGAGACCTGGGTTTGATCCTTGGGTTGGAAAGATCCCCTGGAGAAGGAAATGGCAACCCACTCCAGTATTCTTGCCTGGGAAATTCCATGCACAGAGGAACCTGGTGGGCTACAGTCCATGGGGTCATAAAAAGAGTCGGACATGACTTAGTGACTAAACAACAAAAGAGATACAAATGAATATAACTTTTCTTGAGAGCAAATTTAACAGTAAGTCCACCCTATAATTTTACTTGTAGGATCTTATATGAAAATAATCAGATGTACAAAGACACTATGTAAAGATGACTATTATTTATTGTGATAAAAGGAAGTAAATAGCCTAATGTTCAAAAATAGAAAAAAATATTAAAAAAGGAAAAACAGTCACCCATAGAATGTAATGCAGCTCTTAGAATTGTTTTCTAATAAATTTTAATTATAAGAGTAAATTCTCCTTATGTTAAGATAAGAATATAGATATAAATATCCAAAAGTGTACTATCTATAATATAGATGTTTTTATATGAATATATCCTATTCCTGTATATATACATGTATGTATGTAGTATATATACCACAAACCAAAAGCATGTTAAATGTGGTTATATCTGGTTTGTAGAATAAGGTATGGGTGATTCATATTTTTCATATTTGTTTATCTTATTAAATAATCTATAATGAACATGTATTACTTTTTAAACCAGGAAATAGAAAATGTATGATTAAAAAGTTACCAACGAAAAAGTAGCAAGTACCTGCAATCACAGAGTTCTACTAGATGCAAAAAAAGGCAAAGAAACTCTTCAAGTGAGACATTAACATCACTGCAGTGGTAGTTTTGAATGTGTCTCTGAAGGCTTTGATACTCCACCTTTCAAGAGATGGAGTCTAATCCTCCTCACCTTGCCAGTGGGCTGGACTTAGTGACTCACTTTTAAGGAACAGAGGAGAACAGAAGTGCCAGGCTGTTGCTTGGGGAGACTAGGTCATAAAAGTCACCGCAGTGTCCTCCTTGCTTCTTCTCTTGGATTGCTTGCTTTGGGGGTGCCAACTGCCACATCCAGAGTAACCCTGGGGAAACCAAGGCGTCCCCTCCACAGTCCACAGCCGTGTGAGCGGGCCATCAACTCACCCCAGTCAAGCTTTCAGATGACTGCAGCCCTGTCTAAGAGCTTGCCTGCAACCTCATGAGAGACTTGAGCCAAAACAAAAAGAAAAAACCAGCTACGCCACTCCTGGATTCCTGATCCTCAGAAAATGTATGAGATACAAAATGTTTGTGGTAATATCCTGCTACATTTTAGGATAAGTTGTTACATAACAATAGATAACTGATATAATTTCTGAGACAAAAATCTGTTCATTTCAGAGACATCTTTCTGTCATACAAGAATATAAGCTTTTGTAACAGAACTATTCATCTTTGTTTTAAATGGTCCAAATATTTCACTACCAGTTACATATTAGTTCAAATTCAGTTCTAGATAACGTTAAACTTCTTAATGGTAGAGGTCCTATCACATTCATCTTTGTATAGTTTGCTGTATTTAATATTGTGCCCTTTGTATAGGATGTGCTCAATCAAAGAACTGAATACATTAATGAATGAATAAAAGAATGAGTGAATAAATTGTCTAAAATATTTTTATAAAATCCCCTGTAAGAATGCTTCCTTTTTCACAAATCTGATCTAGTAGCTAAAAATATATAGAAACTTTTCAAACGGTTATTCTCTAATATGATGGTATATTTTATTATCTCTTGGCAGTATGAAATATACAGTTAGGCAGTGTTACTATGGAATTTTGTTTAGGGTTGTTCCACATGGCTTCAAGCACTGAAGGAGAAACAAGTACATTTGCAAGGCAGTTGATGAGGTGGAAAAGATGGCAGATGTATCTATTATACTGAGATATCTACATATGAAAGGAAAGAAAGGAAAAGGATGCAATTCAAGAGGGCAAAACCCTTCAACAGCATCCATTTGTCTTCTAAATAACAGCTAACCTATTAGACTGAGACATTTGAAGCTGTCCATATTTGGCCCACAAAGGCAACAATTTCATATTGTTCAAACTAACCTCACTTAGCATTTGTCAAGCACTATTTTAAATGCCTTCCCTAGTTCAACTCATTTAACGTTCATTACACTTCCAAGAGGATATTAACTTTTAAGTCCAACTGTAAAGATGAGGAAAGTAAGTCATGGAGAGGTTAGGAGGTTTGCTAAACTCTTTAGTAGAAGACCAAGGCTCTAGAATCCTTGGTTCTATGGCTCCAGAATCCACACTATTAACCACAAGAGTATATCAGTTCAGTTCAGTCACTCAGTCATGTCTGACTCTTTGTGACCCCATGAACTGCAGCATGCCAGGCCTCCCTGTCCATCACCAACTCCCGGAGTCCAGCCAAACCCACATCCATTGAATCAGTGGTGCCATCCAGCCATCTCATCCTCTATCGTCCCCTTCTCCTCCTGCCCTCAATCTTTCCCAGCATCAGGGTCTTTTCAAATGAGTCAGCTCTTTGCATCAGGTGGCCAAAGTATTGGAGTTTCAGCTTCAAAATCAGTCCTTCCAATGTACACCCAGGACTGATCTCCTTCAGGATGGACTGGTTCGATCTCCTTGCAGTCCAAGGGACTCTCAAGAGTCTTCTCCAACACCACAGTTCAAAAGCATCAATTCTTCGGCACTCAGCTTTCTTTATAGTCCAACTCACATCCATACATGACCGCTGGAAAAATCATAGCCTTGACTAGATGGACCTTTGTTGGCAAAGTGATGTCTCTGCTTTTTAATATGCTATCTAGGTTGGTTATAACTTTCCTTCCAAGGAGTAAGCGTATTTTAATTTCATGGCTGCAATCACCATCTGCAGTGATTTTGGAGCCCCCCAAAAATAAAGTCACCCACTGTTGCCACTGTTTCCCCATCTATTTGCCATGAAGTGATGGGACCAGATGTCATGATCTTAGTTTTCTGAATGTTGAGCTTTAAGCCAACTTTTTCACTCTCCTCTTTCACTTTCATCAAGAGGCTCTTTAGTTCTTCTTCACTTTCTGGCATAAAGGTGGTGTCATCTGCATATCTGAGGTTATTGATATTTCTCCCAGCAATCTTGATTCCAGCCTGTGCTTCTTCCAGCCCAGCGTTTCTCAAGATGTACTCTGCATAGAAGTTAAATAAGCATGGTGACAACATACAGCCTGACGTACTCCTTTTCCTATTTGGAACCAGTCTGTTGTTCCATGACCAGTTCTAACTGTTGCTTCCTGACCTGCATACGGATTTCTCAAGAGGCAGGTCAGGTGGTCTGGTATTCCCATCTCTTTCAGCATTTTCCACAGTTTATTGTGATCCACACAGTCAAAGGCTTTGGCATAGTCAATGAAGCAGAAATAGATGTTTTTCTGGAACTCTCTTGCTTTTTCGATGATCCAGAAGATGTTGGCAATTTATCTCTTGTTCCTCTGCCTTTTTTTAAACCAACTTGAACTTCTGGAAGTTCACGTATTGCTGAAGCCTGGGGCTTCACCCTAAACTACTCACCTTCAAATGGCAGTCTGTCTGTCTTCATTTGTAGTAAAGAAATAATGGTACCCACTTTATTATACAGTTGTAGAAGTTACAGGAATAATACATTTAAAGGCTGACACTTTGCATGTAAGAAGTGTATGATAAATACTAGCTATTGTTATAACTAGGCTTCCCTGGTGTCTCAGACAGTAAAGAATCTACCTGCAGTGTGGGAGACCTGGGTTCAATCCCTGGGTCAGGAAGAACCCTTGGAGAAAGGAATGGGTACCCCAGTATTCTGCCTGGAGAATTCCATGGATGGAGGAGCCTGGCAGGCTACAGTCTATGGGGTCACAAAGAGCTGGACATGACTGCTCTACTAATACTTTTCACTGTTGTAACTAAGCTACAATGTGTTCCCACGCAGCATTGTAACCTAGGCTTTCACTGAGTCTTACTACTTCGCTCGTGTCTTAAAACCTACCACGTACATTTTCTAGTCACTGGCCAGGGTCCCTTCTTCCATGGACTTTCCTTGTCTCTGGGATAATGTGTGATCTCAAACCCCTGGGTTTTACCTTATCAGTTAGTTCTGCTCTTAAGACACTGGAAATGTGAAATCTGCCCATTATTACAATTCCTCATGTGATTATATCTTGTTTAAATTCATTAGTGACCTGGTCGTATCATATTCATATCATTCCCTGCAATACCTAGCACAGTTTATTGAACATAATAGATACTTCAATGTTTTTTGGATTTAATTTGCTGATATATATATGAACACATTGAAATTACTGGAGTGAGGAAAAATTGAAATCAAGTATAGAGCACTGAAAAGAGCATTAAATATTTTCTCTAATCAAAACCGTTCATTTAGTAAGCACTAAAATATCACTGCTTTTTTTTTTTTTAACTTCATTACACACAAAAAAACATATGGAAAACTAAGTCCAAAGAATAAGTTCTTTATGTCTTTCTCCAAGGAGTTCTGGGGAAAAAAACTGCTGGTACACATCATCAGTGAAAGTTCAAGTTAATACGAACATATTGGGATTCCTTGGTGACAATGTCAGCATCACATATCCAGGGTAAAAATGAACGAGAATACTGTTACGAAAGTAACTTTCTTACAAAACCATTTCATTCAGCTCATCAATAATTATTTTCAGTAGTGGTATGGATAGAAACCCAAAGTAGCACTTTGGATCTTTTTCATTCCAGAAACCCAGCAGCCAGGTCCCAGCTTGATGTGGCATGTGGCAGCCCTTTATATCCACCTGAGACCTTTGAAAGCCACACATCCTCCCACCCCACCTCCCTGCCCTTGAGTTCATATTTCCATTGCTGCTTCTGAGAAGTAGAAAGTTTATGAGGAGGAAAGAGGTTGCAGAAGAGTTGCAATAAGTAGATTTCTCTGCTGAGTAAGAAACTAGAGATTTAGTCTAGATTGGTTAGTGTTCCTGAGTAGCATTGTGAGAAGATGAAAACTGACACTATTGATTTTTATTCTGAGTATTAAACATGCATTTCATTATTCATGAAAAACAAAATGCAGTTCTCAACAAAGATCCTATGGTGACATTTTCTGGAATCATTTAGCCTCCCAAAAGAAGCTGGCACTTTTCAATCAGTTTGGACCCCTAAAAAATAAAATAAAATAAAGCAAATAAGCACATCTGTGAGAAAGAGAATACAGCTAAACAGCTCTGATCCCCAAATAGGAAATCTTTAAGAGTTCCCTGGTGCATGCCTGAGATATATCCCAATATGCCCATGACTCAAGGTCTTAGAATAGAATTGCTCATAGGCCTAGTCCCTTAGTTTAAGGACTTAATTCACTGCAACGACACCTACGTTCAAGACCCCAGATTTGGCTAAATAAAAATTTGCTTCCTTCTCACCAAAGTATGGCACTCTTTTGCTGCAGGGTGAAAATGAACAATCAACATCAGCTTCACATTGCATTTGAAAACAGCTCTAGGGTAATCCCATAGTACATATGTACTCCGTCACTGAGTTGTGTCCAACTGTTGGAAACCCCATAGACTGCACCCCAGCAGGCTCCTCTGTCCATGGAATTCTCCAGGCAAGAATACTGGAGTGGGTTGCCATTTTCTTCTCCAGGGGATCTTCCTGACCCAAGGATGGAACTTGAGTCACCTGTGGCTCCTGCTTTGCCGGGAATATTCTTTACCACTGAGCCACCTGGGAAGCCCATATGTGTGTCTGTGTGTGTGTATACATACATATGTATCTTTTAAAAATATTGATGTATTTATTTGGCTTGCCAGGTCTTAGTTGGAGCACACAGATCTTTAATCTTCATTGCAGCATGCAGGTTCTCAGTTGTAGCATGAGAATCTAGTTCCCTGACCGGGGATCAAATCCAGGCCCCCTGCTTTGGGAGCACAGAGTCTTAGTCACTGACCACCAGGGAAGTTCTCTTATTTATTCTTTTTCAGATTCTTTTTCATTATAAGTTATTACAATACACTGAATATATTTCTCAGTGCCATGCAGTAGGTCCTTGTTTATTTTATACACAGTAGTATGTATATATTAATCTGGAACTCCTAGTTTATCTCCTTCCACCCCTGCTATCCCCTCTGGCAACCATTGTATGTTTTCTATGTCTGTGAGTCTATTTCTCTTTAGGAAATACATTCAATTATATCATTTTTTTAGATTCCACATAGAAGTGATATAGAATGCTATCTGTCTTTCTCCATCTGACTTACTTCGCCTTGTATGATGATTTCTAGGCCCATCCATGTTGCTGCAAATGGCATTACTTCACTCTTTTCATGACTTAGTAATATTCCATTGTGTGTGTGTATATATATATCACATCTCCTTTATCCATTCATCTGTTAGTGGGTATATTCATATTGCTTCCATTCCTGGCTATTGTATATAGTGCTGCTATGAACTGCGGTGCATGTATCTTTGAAAAATTAGAGTTTTCATCTTTTCTGGATATATGCCCAGCAGTGGGACTGTGGGGTCATGGTAGGTCTCCTTTTAGTATTTTTAAAGGAAACGCCATACTATTTTCTTAGTGGCTGCACCAATTTACATTTCTACCAATAGTGAGGGAGGGTTCCTTTGTTTTCTCTCCAGCATTTCTTATTTGTAGACTTTTTAATGAGGGCCTTTCTGAATGGTGTGAGATGATACCTCACTGTAGCTTTGATTTACATTTCTCTGATAATTAGCAATATTGAGCATCTTTTCCAGCTAGCCATTTGTATGTCTTCTTTGGAGAAATATCTGTTTAGGTCTTCTGCTCATTTTTTGATTAGGTTATTTGATCTTTTGATATGAAGCTGTATGAACTGTTTGTGTATTTTGAAAATTAATCCCTTGTCAGTAGCATTGTTTGCAAATATTTTCTCCCAAGTCCATATGTTGTCCATATAGGAGGCTACTAACCTATCATCCGTCTGAACTTTGGAATAAATATTGCTTGTCTATTTCTCCACATCCTGTGACATACTTTTCAAGACTCTACATTCTAGGATATAGCAATTTGCCAACATCCTTTCATCTCTTTTGAAGTCCCAATTCATTAATAGTAGCAATATACCAGAAAGAATAAAGCCTATTGAAAAACCCACCATCAATGTAAGAGCTATTGATGAACTTCTGAAAAATAAAGTCATTGATATGATATTAATCAACATCTCAAAATGCAGAGATAGGAGCTCAGAATAGCAACATGTAGAGATATTCCAGCAGTAAAAGACCAGAAAGTCATTGATTTCTGAGCTACTTCTGTTTTTACCTGCTGCTCAGTCCATTTTCTAAAGCTTCCTTAAGATTTCTGAAATCACTACTATCTTTTCAATATACTATTTTTTACTTAAGTTATCCAGAATTTGACCATATTATTTACAACTAAAGAATTCAAGCTAACATACAGCTAAAAAACAAAACTGTGTAAATATATGGATAAAATAATAATTTAAACATATAAGGACACCAAAAGTTTTTCTCCTGGGTGCCCATTCTGAAAAAATACATAAATACATTACATGCTTAAGAATTTAGCCCAGAAAAACTTAATAGAATTCAAGAAAAAACATAAAATGGAATTTTAGAAATAGTCCGTCTTACCCAAAGTTATACTAGGAAGAGGGGCTTCCCTGATAGCTCAGTTGGTAAAGAATCTGCCTGCAATGAAGGAGACCCTGGTTGGATTCCTGGGTCAGGAAGATCCCCTTGAGAAAGGATAGGCTACTCACTCCAGTATTCTTGGCCTCCCCTTGTGGCTAAAGAATCTGCCTGCAACGCAGGAGACCTGGGTTCAATCCCTGGGTTGGGAAGATCCCCTGGAGAAGGGAAAGGCTACCCACTCCAGTATTCTGGCCTGGAGAATTCTATGGGCTAGTTCATGGGATTGCAAATAGTCAGACAACTGAGTGACTTTCACTTCACTTCACTTCACACTAGGAAGAAACTTTCCATGGATAGTCAATTCTAGAAATAACTAGGTCCAAACTGAAAGAGTAAGTCAGAGGACTTTTCAAATATAGTTTTAAGATGATAGAATATTCTATTACAAAAACTGTATGATTAAGACCTGATACAACTTAGCGGTATGATGAAAGCAGATGTTTTGTCAATATGGAAAAAGAAAGGTAATTAGAACCTCTCAAGAAAGAAGGATGTATTAGGAAATCATAGTCCAAATATGTAAAACTAAACAAATGTGGCATATTTTCTGCATTTGACAATAAGAAAAAAGACTTCATTTAATATTGGTATTTTTTAAGCAATACCAGATAAGTTGTTGGACTAATCCATTCATTGTATGGCTGTAAATAACATTAAAGTTAAACGCACTATTGAATATACTATTTATTGGTTTCCAGTTGTTAGCATCAACTATTGACAAACTGTACACTCCATGCACTTTGCAGAAGGGCATGGCAACCCACTCCAGTATTCTTGCTTGGAGAATTTCCATGGATAGAGGAGCCAGGCGGGCTACAGTCCATGGAGTTGCAAAGAGTCAGACATAACTGAAGCAACTTAGCACACATACACCTTACATTAACAAAGCAGGATAAACAAACCTAGGGTGTGTGGAAATAATGGCATAGCTTTAAAAAGGAAAGCTGGCAAAGTAATTAAGGAAATTTAGATGTTAATTATGTTGTGGAAAATCACTAGATGCTGACTGAAGTGTAAGAACCAAGGAAGAATATAATCAATAAAAGAAAAACACTTTACCTAAAAATATATTAAAAGTCTACGAGTGGTATTGTTGAAGTCAGTGTAAACACGCTATATTCTTTAAGTGATAGCAATATTTTAAGAAGTTACTAAAGTAATAACACTAATCGCTAGGAGTACTAATAGGGAAGATTTAAATTGCTTATCTTTTGGGAATGGGAAATGTACCCTGCTTTTCTGTGTGAACTCTTGCTTCACTCATGTTCATGTATTACTTATAAAAGAAACTAAATACAGTATCTCAGAATGACTTTATCCATATGATCGAGATATCACATTGCTTACTCTGATCCTTGCTTTTTCTCCAGAAATGCATCCCAGGATTGCAGTAGCTTTAATAGTAGACTCATCAAACTGTAAGCAGAGGCTACTCAAAACAGGAAGTCTTTTCACATGAACTTGTGTTGAGTCACAACTAAAAGCAGAGCACTGCTTTTTTATTATTAAATTTTATATATTATTTTTCAAACTATCATTTCAACCTGCCCAAATTTCTGCTACTTCTTGTTAACGTTTTTCTATGTTGTATTCTGTTGGCTGACAGATAATTATCTCAGGCTATAATTATCATTCCCCTCTCACCTGAGTATTTTTCTTCTTAAAACTGCTGATGCCTGCAATTCACATTATTACCTCATGAAACATGAGATTCCTTTTCTTTGGAAGATTCAATTCACCTTGTATGGCTGAGTTTCTTATTTTATTCCTTCTTTTTGTTTCATTCTTATTCTTACTGACATTCCAACATTAACTTCGGCTCACTTTTTTCTCCCTAGAATTTTCCTGCATTCTGGTTTACTTCTCAGAATGTCTTCCATCTTGACTAAAAATGTTTTATCCTCCCACCAGTCATAGCTAGAAAGGCAATCTTCAAGCCTGCCCACTTCATCTTTTAGCAGGCAGAACAGGTTCACATAATTTACTATTCAAACAAAGAAAATGCCTGTAGGTCCCTGCAGCAGTTAGTCTAACTGGAAAATCTACAGACTGCTAATTGAGTAAGCCTCATCACCTCTAAGGCTTCACAAGTGGCACAGTGGTGAAGAATCCACCTGCTCATGGAGGAGACACAGGAGATTCTCATTCCATCCCTGGATTGGGAAGATCCACTGGAGAGGGGCACAGCAACCCACTCCAATATTCTTCCCTGGAAAATTCCATGGATGGAGAAGCCTGGTGGGCTACAGTCCATGGGGTCACAAAGAGTCGGACATAACCGAGCACACACAGACTTTACTTGGGGGACTTTGGAGACTCCCAAAGTCACTAGGAATTATTCCTTTGCACTACAGTCAAACTTAGGCCTCTTCCACAAACAGAGACACACACAGAGTCACACAAATTCTTTGCTGATAAGATTCCAAGATATTATATTCCTATATTCTATATTTTCGATTATATAGTCCTGTATTTTTGGCTAAGCCTATTCATATAACATAAAGTTATTTTTTAATATTCCAGTCTTATCTTTTTTATTTAGTGTCCCCAAATTCTTTCACTTCTTTTCATAAATAGGTTACTTTTCAATTGCTTTATTATTTTTGTTACTGTCCTTGGTTCCAACTTCTCACTAGGAGTTAGATATATGAAAATATTGGGAGGGGACAGGGGACTAGTTTATGATTATCTACTTTCACCCTAAAGTGGTTCCTCAAGTGTTCTCCAAACCATAGCATCAGCAGCTCCTGGGAACTTGCCAGACCCCACCCCAGATCTATTGATCTATTGATCTATTGATCAGAAATCCTGTGAGTAAAAAACACTGATTTTCTTTTAACAAAAGAGAAGTTGCCCTCCAAGCAACTCTGATGCACACAAATATTCCAGAATCACTGCCTTAGAATAATCATAAGGAGATAAAATTCATGAAATGTTATAGATGATGCATAATTACAGATAATAACCATTTTTATCTGAAGAAGTTAATCTAACAAATCATAGTTAATATGATATATTCTTCAGATAGCTCCTATTTGCTTCCTTAATATGTGGAGAAATCCTAAAGCAGAGAGGGAAGGGAGGAAATTTGGGCTTTTCAACCATTAAGTTGAAGGTTGCTGTTTGACAAAAAGTGTCGGAAAAAGCACACAGAAATCTTCCTATCGTGTTATTGGTGACGTAGTTCCAGCAAGAAGTATTCCTGTTCAAGAGCAAGAACATGTCAAGAAAATTCTCTAGGGAATTCTTAAGTACAGGCCTTTCTGAAAAAGGGTTTATGAGCTGACTCATTGGAAAAGACACTGAAGCTGGAAAAGACTGAAGGCATAAAGAGAAGAGAGTGACAGAGGATGAAATGGTTAGGTAGCATCACTGACTCAATGGACATGAATTTGAGCAAATTCCGGGAGATAGTGAAGGACAACAGAAGCCTGGCGTGCTGCAGGCCGTGGGGTTGCAAAGAGTCAGACACGACTCAGCAACTGAACAACAAGAACAAGTGTTAATTATATTTATCATGTTGCAAATCATATCCCTGGCATTTGTTTCCCTCATAACTGATTGCTAGTTTGTACTTTTTGACCACCTTCTTCCCCATACAAAGATATTACAATATTATTAACTAAAATATATATAATATATAAGATATATAAGAAAACTACAATAGTTGTTATTATTATTACTGTTGTTACTCAGGTAGCAATGTGTTTTCTAAATACAGAAAGTAAAAGGGCTTTAAAATGAAAAAATGAACATTTGTGACTGTTTTCATTTTGTGTTCAACTAGTCTGGCAGTCAGCAAAGTTCTTATTGTGAACAGCCAGATATTTGGAACTCTGTAGTTCATTCAGTCTCTGTCACAACTACTCAATTTTACAACTATTCAATTCTGCTGTTTTAAGAAGCCGCAAAAGATTTTAAAATTAAAAAAAAAAAAAAAGAAGCCGCAGACAACATGTAAATAAATGGGCAGGGCTGTGTGCCCACCCAACCTTATTTACATAAACAGGGAGTGAAGCTAAGTTAGCCAGAGGGCCGTAGTTTGACCTACCTTTTTGTCAAGGCTATGAAAGTGAAAGTGAAAGGCTCTCAGTGGTGGTCAGCTCTTTGCCACCCCATGGACTATACAGTTCATGGAATTCTCCAGGCCAGAATACTGGAGTGGGTAGCCTTTCCCTTCTCCAGGGGATCTTCCCAACCCAGGAATCAAACCCAGATCTTCCACAATGGATGTGGATTTTTACCAGCTGAGCCACAGATTATGGCTATTATTCAGTCACTAAGTGCTGTCTGACTCTTTGCCATGCCATGGCCTACAGCACACCAGGCTTCCCTGCCCTTCACTGTCTCCTGGAGTTTGCTTGAATTCATGTCCATGGAATCAGTAATGCTATCTAACCATCTCATCCTCTGCCTCCCTCTTCTCCTTTTGCCTTCAATCTTTCCCAGCATCAAGGTCTTTTCCAGTGAGTCAGCTCTTTGCATAACGTGGCCAAAATAAAGGAGCTTCAGCTTCAACATCAGTCCTTCCAATGAATATTCAGGATTGATTTCCTTTAGGATTGACTGGTTTGACCTCATGGCAGACCAAGGGACTCTCAAGAGTCTTCTCGCACCACAATTCAAAAGCACCAGTTCTTTGGCTTAGACTACAGATATGTGACTTTTAACATAAGCACATGCACAGTTTAGCTGAAAAAGTAGAAAAGAGCCAGCTGGATTCTTTACCAACTGAGCTGTGAAGGAAGCCCAGAAAAGAGCCACTGAAGGTAATTAAGGCATTTGTGAAAATTGTTACCTGTGAAAATGTTTCCCTAGGCCATTGCTAAACCCCAGCCTTAACTAGCCCCAACCTGTTCTGACTGTAAAGGCTCCTTTATTATATATATATTTTTAACCATATACTTGGATTCTTCTACTCAGATACTATAACCTACTATAACCAAATTTCTGTTTCTCACGTCATATCTGCAGGAGAATGGCCATTCCAGGTCCAGTCCATGAATTTACATGAATTTTTTGTGCCTCAGAGTGATAGTAGGATCTCCATGATATTCTTAGAAATTTAAGTCACACAACTTCACCATCTTATGAAAAGTCATTTCCTTGTTAACTGTATATAATTAGATTGATAACACAAAACAATCACCTGGTAGTCAGTTTAGTGGATATGCAGAGACACTTTTTTCTGATCGTAGTTTCTCTTTCTATTCTTCAACCCCCTATTCTAATGACCTACCACCGAGAGAATAAAATCCTTTCACCTGGTTTCCTAGTTAAGCCCTAAACTACCTTCAGTGACTCTTTCTGATTGTGCCCCCAGAAATTTCTAAAACAAAGCTACAGCTTGCCCAGACAGGCCTTTAAACTGTTATTTGTTTAAAATTTCTCTGTATTTCCACGGACACCTTTTCTCTACAATGACCAGAGTCTTGCTCATCCTTCTTCCCCCCACTGCCAATCCGAAACATCTCAGTTCATCTGAGATCAATGACTTTCTGTTTATCTCTTTTCGTGTCTAACACACCTAGTTTCTGCAAATGAACATAAATATTAGTGTATCTTCAACCAAAATACTTAGTTACACCAGTCCACTGAGACTGTGATTTTCTCCCAATCCATTCATGACTAGAACGGAGAATTTTTTTTAAACTTAATAACCCCTAAGAATGCTAAGAGAATAAACAAGGAAACAGGGATACCTCTTCTTGGAAACACGTTTCACTTTTCTCTGCTTGGCAGCATATCTCCACCAGGTGAGCAAAATTCACAATAATTGATTGGAACTGCATCTCGGCTGCATTTGGTTTCTGCTTCACAAGGTTGCTGAGGAGTCTGAATAAGAAATGAGTGGCAAAAAAAAAAACAAGCACTCACTGAGTTCTAGAAGGCCAGCTTGCAAACCTGCCTTACTTATTGAAAGCTGCACACCACCCACACCTTTGCATAGCTCTCACTCTCAAGTTTAAAGGATCTGAAAATGACCTGATGTTCTCACAATTTTCACAATGTCTATCTCCATCTTCATGTTTATTTGACATTTTTATTCAAGCACATCTCATCAATATACCTATTATAGTAAATTTAATTATCTTTATGTAATTATTACTAGAACAAATGCTTTTTTCTATTTTTATTACATTTAGTAGAAAACAGGTTATACAATACATTAGCTTTCCCTATAGTATTTTCTTGTGAACAACATTTATCCTAAAAAACTAACTTCCCAATAAGTATTTCAAATATAACACACCTGGACATTGAGGGCCCTTTATATGTTATTAATGATAAAGCCAATACACTAATTTGAAACTTTAGTAGTTTGACAGTCAACTCAGATGTCTCTTATAGAATAGTTTCCCAACAACCATATACATGTCAGTGATTCAATCACTTTGCATATCCAAAATTACAACCTAGTGTCTATCTATTTAATAAAATATGTTGTCTTTTTTTTCTGATCAAGAAAGATTTAACTACAAAGAAAACAAGGTGTGAAGAGTAGGGAAAATGTACCTTAATCCATATATTATTGCTTACCCCCCAAAAAACCTTTGCTTGGTCTTCATTTTCAAATTCAAATTGAAAACACCTAGTGGCCTTATTTGGTGAACAGGTATAATAAAAATATCTCAAAGCTTCAAGTAGCTATTTCTATGATACTCTAAACCAGGGATCCAACAAATATTAATATTTTAGGCTTTTTCTACCAAGAGGCAAAATTAAGGATATTATATAAGTCTTCTATCACAAGACAGAGAACTCCAGCCCCGCCCCACCTCTAGGCTGGGCTGCCCTGGGTGGCTGGCAGACACGGTTTGTGCCAGTTCCCACCAGCTAGAGATGATGGTGAAGAAGGACCAGTCAGCAGAAGAGCAGGTGTGTACCGCATCAGTCTCACTGTCCAGCCCAGTGACAAGCCCTTCTCTTCTCCCTGAGGTCTCAGTGCAGGCAGCTGGCCCAAAGCAAGGTGACTCTGAGTCTCCTGACTCCTGGCCTGAGATGCCACCAAGCCTTTGCTGCCTGACAGTCGTCCACCGTGAAGTCTCCAACGTGTATGCGACACCACCGCAGGCACTGGGCAAAGCAAGCTGCGGCCCAGGCAGGGAAGCAGGAGTGCAGTTGGGGACAGTGGACAAGCCAAGGTGGCCCTCTGCAGCTCCCAGGCTTGGCTTATCCAAGTGGTGCCCACAGGACTCACAAAAACAGCTCTGGCCAGATGGCCGTAGAACGCTGATCCCTCTAAACAATCCAACAGATACTTAGCTTAACTGGATGGCCCTTTGAACATGCCTCTGATCTTCCCATTTCAGCTCCACCCTCTCCCACCTCCACCCTAGCCCCGCCTTGATAATGGACGAAGGTGGACCATCAGAAAGGCTGAAAAGAATAAGGAAACACAAGCCAAGTTTCTTTTCAGAAACTATTATTAATACAATAGGAGGTGGGTTTGAGAAGCACGCAATC
Source organism: Ovis canadensis (assembly GCF_042477335.2). Classification (NCBI taxonomy): domain Eukaryota; kingdom Metazoa; phylum Chordata; class Mammalia; order Artiodactyla; family Bovidae; genus Ovis; species Ovis canadensis. The sequence continues at coordinate 105,208,557 of NC_091250.1, read as the reverse complement.
ACCGTATCCTCTGAGCACCAGCGAAACACAGTCAAAGGACTAGGAGATTCTAATTAACTCCATGTTAACCCCTAATTCTAAGTCCTGGGAATCTAGAAAGAAAAATCAGAGAGGGGACAAAGACAGATGTACAAAAATATTCATTGCCACAATTTATGACACTTAGGAATTAAAAACAAGTTTCATGCCCAGCAACAGGGAATAAATTCATTATTGTACCCACGTATTCTTGTTGTCATTTAGTCACTAAGTCATATCCGATTCTTTTGCAACCCCATGGACTGTAAGCCCACCAGGCTCCTCTGTCCATGGGATTTCCCAGCCAAGTATACTGGAGTGGGTTGCTATTTGCTTCTCCAGGGTATCTTCCCAATTCTGGGATCAAGCTCACCTCTCCTGAATTGCAGGCAGATTCTTTTTTGCTGAGTATTGTACCTACATACTGGAATATTAAAAAAAAAAAAAAACAAACCATTAAAATGGCTGTTTTGAAAACTGTGTGCATTATGTTTTTTAACTACATTAAAAAAAAAAAAACAATGAAACAGCCAACATCTTTTGAGTGTATTGATATTTGCTAGGTTTCAGACAATGTGCTGATAATTTATAAATGCTACCTAATGTACTGCCCTCTGTCACCTCCTTAAAATAAGGCTCTTTGTCATCTCCACTTTGTAGGAGTAGTTTCAACTCCTTGGGTATAGTATAGTTCTGGGCAAATATAAAAAGCCAGTGCAGTGAGCTTCCCTTTCAGAAAGCACTTGAGGATTGAGAACTGCTTATGAGAACTTGTCCTGAGACAAGAAGTCAGGTTCACAGACTTCCGCCCGTTAAGAAAGGCCTGGGCGTAGAAGACAGGAGAAATTCAGCGGTTCCCCAGCTGGGCCTCCGTTAGACTCGATTCTGAGTTATGTGGAATCAGGATAATGCTTTGAAAGGGGGCTCTGTGAGTACTTTCACTGAAGTCCTGCACACCATTAAGTCACAAGCAGCGCTGACACAACACCGGCTGCTGCTGCTGCTGCTAATTCGTATCAGTTGTGTCCGACTCTGTGTGACCCCATGGACGGCAGCACATCAGGCTCCCCCGTCCCTGGGATTCTCCAGGCAAGAACACTGGAGTGGGTTGCCGTTTCCTTCTCCAGTGCATGAAAGTGAAAAGTGAAAGTGAAGTCACTCAGTTGTGTCCAACTCTTAGCGACCCTATGGACTGCAGCCCACAAGGCTCCTCCGTCCATGGGATTTTCCAGGCAAGAGTACTGGAGTAGGGTGCCATTGCCTTCTCCCACAACACTGACTAAACAAATACAATCCTGGGGTCTGGGGAAGATATTATTTTTTCCCTGAACAACAAAACATAAAGCAACTTCGTCATCCCTTGAAAGGGATGTAGTCTGCTGCTGAACAGGAGACCACAGAACCTGGAGGGCATGGCTGATCCCAGTGGCTGATCCCACTCCCTGTGTGGGAGTGGGGCCAAGGATCATGCCTGGAGAATTCAGGGAGTGAGGCGACAGGAATTTCCTAAGCGCTCCCCTGAGGACTCAGACATAATTGCTGGAACTGAAGCTCTGTATAAGCAGGGAGTAGCATGAGTGCAAAGCTTGCATTATTGAGCATTCAAACCATAGATGGAGGGACAGAGGGCAACCATGGGAATGTGAACTTGTATATGTGTATGACATTCTATACTTCTACACTGTATATATATTTATTATGGGTATTTCTGCAGTGTTGGAATAAAAGTATTATGATTTTCTTCTCTTTTCTGTATTTTCTAAATTTTCTGCAGTGATTATGTATTACTTTAAAAATAAAATATATCAAAATTTTACAAAGAAATATGGCACCCCACTCCAGTACTCTTGCCTGAAAAATCCCATGGACAGAGGAGCCTGGTAGGCTGCAGTCCATGGGGTCGCTAAGAGTCGGACAGGACTGAGCGACTTCACTTTCACTTTTCACTTTCATGCATTGGAGAAGGAAATGGCAACCCACTCCAGTGTTCTTGCCTGGAGAATCCCAGGGACAGGGGAGCCTGGTGGGCTGCCGTCCATGGGATCACACAGAGTCGGACACGACTGAAGTGACTTAGCAGCAACTTAGCAGCACAATAGTATAAGCATTTCTTTTCCTATCCAACTGTTCTGCATATATTTGACCTTTTTCTAAATTATTTTTTATTAAAGTATAGTTGATGTATGCACATATTCAACTTTCCCATTAGACCTAAACTTGATCCCACTTGAGAGGAAACACTGCCTTGTGTTTCTGTATCATTCAAGTCTGTGCGGTTATGTATGATGCATAGTCAAAACAGTTGATACTATCTTTGAATACTAATTATCAGTTTTTAACACATTGATTATTCAAAGTGAGAAATGTAGGCTATTTTCCACTGGAATTTTGGTGAATTTTGTCTCAGAATATATTTTCCCACAGAACCAGTATTGCTCATGATGCTGAAATTCACTGACCAACCTATAAAAGCACAGGATAGCTTCAGCCCCAGGGTACAAAAACTAACCACCACGTGTACCTACATAGAGAGACTACCCTATTTTCCAGCACCTACTGGGGCTTCTATGAATTTAGAACTCTAAGTAGCCAAAGCCAGTACAGGAGGGGCAGAGGCTTTACCACAAGTTCATGCAAAATCTGGACTTCTCTTTCCTTCCAATGTCATGAAAATGGCACAAATTTTGCAGTCAAACTTAATTCAGCTCAAGTTAGGTCCTCCACTCACTAGTGTGTCTGATGATGGGTAAAATACTTGGCCTCTCTGACCCTCATCTACAAAAAGAGAGTTTGAACACCTATAGCATTCGCCTGCCAATGCAGGAGATGTGGGTTCAATACCTGGTCCGGGAAGATCCCCCGGAAGAGGAAATGGAATCCACTGTAGTATTCTTGCCTGGGAAATCCCATGGACAGAGGAAGCTGGCAGGCTACAGTCCATGGAGTCGCAGAGAGTCAGACACGGCTTAGTGACTGAACAACAGCAAACAGTACTTTGCAAGGTTTTTGTAAAGACCAAACATTACTGTTAAAAGACTGAGTACAGTAACCAACATACTGAAGGCACCCAGTACATTAATGGCAAAAATAATATGAGTAATTATATTAATTATTTCACCAAACGATGGCAAAGATAATGAATAATTATAGTAATAGCACAACTTGCAACTGTCTGTTTCAAATTATTGGTTGTTTCCAACAGTTGTCTCCCTTCTCCCTGATTCCCACAATAAATGGTACATTGTCACAACTTCCTACCTATTTACCCATTTACTCATTCAGTAAATAATGGATGAGCATTTTTATAACTTCCCTGAGGATTTGAGTTGTAGATTAAACAATAATAGAGAAGACAGAGGAGGTAGGCAGGCTCCCTCATAGGTACCCTTCTTCTCTTTCCTCACAAGCTTTGGGATTGCAGGTGTCTTCATAGCTTGGCTCCTCCCTGCCCCTCAAGTCTCAATCCCCAGAATTTCTTTCCTCTCGTTCACCTGTGCCTCAGACACACTGAACTCTTGTGCTGTCCTCAATCCCGTTAGAACTGGACATGGAACAACAGACTGGTTCCAAATAGGAAACGGAGTAGGTCAAGGCTGTATATTGTCACCCTGCTTATTCAACTTATATGCAGAGTACATCATGAGAAACGCTGGGCTGGGAGAAGCATAGGCTGGAATCAAGATTGCCAGGAGAAATATCAATAACCTCAGATATGCAGATGACACCACCCTTAAGGCAGAAAGTGAAGAGGAACTAAAAAGCCTCTTGATGAAAGTGAAAGAGGAGAGTGAAAAAGTTGGCTTAAAGCTCAACATTCAGAAAATGAAGATTATGGCATCTGGTCCCATCGCTTCGTGGGAAATAGATAGGGAAACAGTGGAAACAGTGTAAGACTATTTTTGGGGCCTCCAAAATCACTGCAGATGGTGATCACAGTCATGAAATTAAAAGATGCTTACTCTTTGGAAGGAAAGTTATGACCAACCTAGACAGTATATTCAAAAGCAGAGACATTACTTTGCCAACAAAGGTCCATCTAGTCAAGGCTATGGTTTTTCCAGTGGTCATGTATGGATGTGAGAGTTGGACTGTGAAGAAAGATGCTTTTGAACTGTGGTGTTGGAGAAGACTCTTGAGAGTCCCTTGGACTGCAAGGAGATCCAACCAGTCCATTGTAAAGGAGATCAGTCCTAGGTGTTCATTGGAAGGACTGATGCTAAGGCTGAAACTCCAGTACTCTGGCCACCTCATGAGAAGACTTGACTCGTTGGAAAAGACTGGTGCTGGGAGGGATTGGGGGCAGGAGGAGAAGGGGACGACAGAGGATGAGATGGCTGGATGGCATTGCCGACTCGATGAAGATGAGTTTGGGTGAACTCCGGGAGTTGGTGATGGACAGGGAGGCCTGGCGCGCTGCGATTTATGGGGTCTCAAAGAGTCGGACACGACTGAGCGACTGAACTGAGCTGAACTGCAGCTGGCTTCTGCATGCACTTCCCCAGAGCCACCAACAGAGGGACCACTGAGCTTCCAGAGCAGACAGAAGCAGCTTATCTAAACAAGGAGAAACACTCACTGATGTAGGATAGCTAAGTGGGGAAAAAGGCTCCCATTATGAGAATGCAAGTCCGGGAATGAGATTTAGAACAGAGGTATCAGCATCGTGTTACCTTGCCTTGACACTCCGAATATAAAAGCTGCCTTTTCCATAGCTGGGGACTCTGTGACATTTGGAAGCTAGACACCAAACCCCCCATAACTTGTCAGGTACTCCTGATCTGCTTGCAGTGGATTTATCTCCTCTCCACTTCCTCCCACCTCCACCTCCCCATCTCTCTACTTCTCAACCTGACTGCTATTAAAAATTCCCCTAATTCTATGTATTCCTTCAGTTTTCAATTTTTCAATTTACCTTTTTAAATCTTAGATCCTATTTTTAATCCTCAACACCAAATTGTTTCCGGTTCTTCATCTCAATGATATTGATCTTTTATTTTCATTACATCCATCCATCCTTTTATTTGAAGCACACTCTAATCTTAAGTTTTAACTATAGTATGTCTAACCCTTCTATCTTAAGTCTTAACCCTTCAACCCTGCATTTTTCTTCACTGGATTTTAAATTCTTTTCTCTTGAACCAGCATTCTCTTTCTATTTTCTCTATCTTATTGCATAACTTTATTTCTGCCTTCTCTTTATAATCATGCTGAATTTTGTCTTTTCCTTCCAGGAAACTTCATTTTTTTTTTTTTATCTTTTCATTTGTATGAGGACTTATGCTTTGACAATCAGCCAGAACGGTATAGGAGAGAGCCCCTACCACTTCCCAGGAAATGGAGGGCTTTGTCCAACCTGGCTCTTATTTCCCAGTATATATTTTCCCAGAATGTTCTAAAAATCCCTACATTATCAGTCTCTATGTTATTGCTTTCTCCATACAGAAAACACCATGAATTTACCAGAACAGGAATGCTTCCTAGTATTTCATACTTTTTATTAACTCTTTATTACATGAAGAGTTTCAAGTTTTAAAAATTATAACCAGCATTATAACCCTTTGACAAGGACACACTAACAGCTACATGTTGGTTGTTAAGCATATGTGCGCTGAGCCAAATAGCCTGGGTACCAATTCCAGTTCAGCAACTTATTACCTACTGCATGATCTCATACCAGTTCTTCTTGCCTTCTTAGCCTCAATTCCCTCACAATTAAAATGAGGTAATAATATTATCTACCTCCTAAATCTGTGATCAGGATTTGGTAAGATGACATATATAAAGGATGCCTGTTTGTACCAGAAAATTTCCTCAAGGGAAAGCAAATCTTGAACTCTGAAAGTAAAGTATTATATGCTCACATTAGCCGAGACTAAAGAAAGAATGGTTAACTAAGTGTTACAATGATCATCAGATGCTTACTGAAAAGTTTTAAAGACTAGTTTGTGATCAGTTCACTTTGGGAGCTAAGAAAGGACTTCAAATGTCGGTTGGTTTATGAATTTAAGTACTGTGATAGAACAGAGCAAGTGACAACCTTGTGCTTGCTGACCACAAGAATGTGTTTATTCTCAAGGCAACAAAAACTTGGCCTCACTTGGAAAGATGATATTCTTGGACTAAACTTGGCCTCACTTGGAAAGATGATATTCTTGGACTAATAATATTTAGACCCTGCAAGAGCAAGTCTTAGAATAAATAACTTAATTAGAAGTAAGCTAGCGCTTCTGTTGATCTTGAGGGAGAAAGAACTATGGGGCCCAGTCTCCTTTCTCCTGAGGACAAGACGCGGAGCCTATGAGGGGAGTGGGAAGGTTAGGTGGAAACTACAGGGGAAGCTGTCCCACGGTCAGGAGGTGGAGTGATTTCAGTTAATTGTGTATTCATCATTGCTGTTGCTATGTGTACAGAAAGATCCTTACTTCCGCTTTTCAGTTTGTAATTCCTCCTCTGGAGCTTTGCACAAGTCCTCTTTAAGGCTGATGACTTGGTCACAGGATAAAGGTGGAGAGACGTAAGTTCCATCGACTTGCAGGTCATCAAAGCAAGGCTTTCTGAAGGCATACGAGTCATCACAGCAGTGACCCACAGCAGCATTGATGGGCTCCGCCTCGTGCCTTCTGCATAAAGCTCCAAGAATTAACTTTGCCTTCCCCAGAGAAGAATTACAATAAGAGCCATAAGTTTTGTGGTCATTAGCATTATTTTTTTTATCCATAGAAAACAATTCTCAAATTCTAGTTTTTGCTAAACTCACCTGAATTGTATCATCTGGGAAAGAGCAAGAGTGTCAGATGAAGCCTAGTTCTCAGCCTTGACCTCCACCTTCCTATTATCCTCAAGGTGAATTACCTTGGACCCCACCTCTCAAATTCCTTCCCAGCCCAGTTTACAGACAAGTGAGGCAGGAGTTCTTTATGCTGCATCAAGTTAAAATCAAGCCTCTGGTCAACACAACTGCTAATTTGATCCAGATATAAGATTGATGATTGGATTTCTTACTTAAAAAGCTCAAATCCAATGTGTTTCTAGGTTTTATGACTGAACATTGGTAACCACCATCAAACTTGGTATATGGCAAATCCTATATAAACATTTGTTGAATTATTGGAAAAAATGAATAAATGAATGGTGAAAGGAATCCCTGAATCTTCTTTCAGTTACCTCTTTAATTTTCTTGTCTCCTTATTGAACAGTCACCTTGCTTTGCTCCCATTGTGGTGTCTGATACTTACTCTAATGCTGACTGCAAGCCTGCTCTATTCCCCGCTGAGTATGACCACACAAATACCCTGTCACTTATGTATGTGGAGAGGAAGTGGCTGAAACCACGGAGCATCAGCATTCAATTTACAACTTTATCCATTTTCACAGTAACCAAAGAGATCACCTAAAAGCAAGGTTTTAGAAATATAAACCACAAGTTCCCTAAGGAAGGCATGATGGCTAATAACAATTTAAAATAAAAGGAAGACAGAGCTAGATAATGAAATTTTTAATTATATTTTATCAGAAAAAATACTCATACATCTGGTGCTGAAGGTGTTGTGAGTATGATAATTGTGTGAGAGTAAAGGAGAGACACAGAGGAGAACTGGCTGTTTTTTACTACATTTTTGATTAGGATGAGTTAGTCTGAAATCAGCAAAATCACTTTTGTTGACTTGAAAATCCAAAGAATAGATCTTGAGATATGATCCAGGCAGAGGTCTGATGAATCCGACATCCTGTTTTTGCAAAGTGACGGTCTTACCACTGCTGTCAATCAAAGACAATTGGCATGAACCAACCAGAAAGAAATTCTCCCAAGGACAGAATTATTAGGGTCCAGTGGAGAATCCCAGGGATGGGGGAGCCTGGTGGGCTGCCGTCTATGGGGTCTCACAGAGTCAGACATGACTGAAGCGACTTAGCAGCAGCAGCAGCAGCAGCAGTGACACAGAAGTGTCCACCGACATGAGATTGATGCTGGGGCTTGGAGTTCAGAACTTCCCTCGACAGGCAAACATGCAGCCAAGGATGTGGATGTGCTTACCGTGTCCTCCATGCAGACAAACTGGCGCTCTTGATTCAGTGGGCAGCACTTGGCGGTGGCAGCTGCCATGTTCTTCGTGAGTACAATCAACTCCTGAGCAGACAGCTGTGGGGCTTTCTTCGTATAAAGGACTATGAGCCTGAAAGAATAATGTTTTCTTATTCCTGGCAATGACTCTGTGTCTCAAATGAACAAAGTATTTGTCATCATCTGATATTTGTCTCTGATGTGGGATGAGCAAGTTATTAAATTGGGCATAAGTCTTTTCTTTTAGTTCCTATCTCGGTGGTCCAGTGGCTTCTTCAGTAGACCCAGAATTCTCTTTCCACATCATACATTGCTCCACTCTGATCCAGTTTTTTCTACATAGGATCAAGGATTGTATGATAGCTAATGTGGGTGACTGTAAAATCAGACTCTAAGTAAACAGCTTCTGAAATAAATATATGCACAGGTCTTCAGGGCATGTTTTGGTTGTCTGTGATATGTAGGAACAGAAGCTACAGCAGCGATCAGGAAACATTTCCTGCTCTCATGGGCTCACACCCTAGTTGGGGAGATAAAACAGTACACTCAGTGTGATGAGAGGAACACAGAATGCTATAGGTATGCATGGAATGGCATCTAATTCCATCCCAGGGAGGTCAGGTAGGCCTCCCAGAGGAAATGACATGTGAGCTGAGAGCCTGACGATAACTAAAAATGACCCATGGGAAGGGGATTAAAAGTAAGAGTGGAGCATTTAGAAAGTCACTGAGTGAGATTTTGTTTTTCTTAACTGGGGGGATTGGACATTGAAGAGGGGAAAGAAGAAAGCTTAACTCTAGAGGCAGCTTTACAATGCTTTTAAGATCATTACGGTTGCTATATAAAGAATCAATTGGAGGTGGCAAGAGGCAGAGTCAGGGAAGGAAAACCCATGCCAGTAATTCAAGTGAGAGAGTGTGGTGGCCTGAACTAGGAGAGTAGTGGGGAATGAGGAATTCAGGGAAAGATTTGAATGAGGATGACTACAAACTGGATTTGAGGACAATAGAATATCAGGATCATTTATTGCATTTATATTATAATGGAGTTAGGGAAATAATGTAGCTGCTTCTTAAAGTATGACCCCTGGATTGGCAGTATCAGTATCCTTGGGTACTTGTTAGAAATATTAATACGTATTCTCGTGCACCATCCCAGATTTACTGACTCAGAAACTCTAGAGGAGAGCTGTGTTTCAACAAATCCTCCAGGTTGCTTTGATGCACTCTGAAGTTTGAGAGCCATGGGTCTAATCCTTAAACTAGACATTAACAAACACAATAGTTAAAAAAGAAAATAAATAAAAACAAATATTCTGTCTGAAGTGAGAATAGTTTCTCTGGTTCCGTTATTCCAGTCATTTACGTTCAATATTATGGACACTGTATCAAACTGAATTTTTCCCCAGTACTCTGCTTCTAAGTAGACTACACTAGTAAGATCTTAAATATTACTGAAAATTGGCTTATGTTTTGATACTTAATCTTTAACATGGGCTTCCCAAGTGTCTCAGTGGGTAAAGAATCTGCCTGCAATGCAGGGGACCCAGACAGACTTGGGTTCAGTGCCTGGGTTGGGAAGATTCCCTGGAGAAGGACATGGCAAACAATCTCAGTATTCTTGCCTGGAAAATCTCATGGAAAGAGGAACCTGGTGGGCTACAGTTCATAGGGTCACAAAGAGTTGGACACAATTGAAGCGACCGAGCACACAGTCTTTGACATAAATGGGATTTGCCAGGCTCTCTGCACACAGAGAGCACTCCCTCTGTGCACTCCCTCTGTGCACTCCCTTGTGCACTCCCTCTTACTAATAACTAAGGTACCCATTTATTTCCACTCTTGATGGTGAAAATACTGTAGTGCTATGGTGACCTGATTTGAAACTGACAAAGCAATCCTAGATTAGATCTCTGTTGCAGCCTTGACTCCAAATTGCAGGCAAAGCCCCAAGCTAAATGTACAGGTGAAAGGTAGAGGCTCCTATGAGATTGCAGAAGGGGGGTCAGGGCCTGCTGGCTCCCTAACCTCTGGGCATTGATTGGAATCTGGAAACTGGACCAAAAAGCAAAGTAAAAGCACACAAGGTTATGTAGTTAAGTATCTTATCAAGATAAGGATGGCTGGGTTAATTTGGAACTGATTTTTTCCTTGGCCTCTGAGGTTTTAAGGTTGAATATAGACTCTTAGCAACTCTTAGCAGCAAAAGTTAACAAAAACTAACAAGCATAATCTGGACAATATCTTAGAAGCATACCTGTCATGAAAGTTACTATCTCCTAATTTCTCACGTAAATCACACTGATTTTTCACACGCTCATGGCTTTCACGAACCACTCTTTGAAATATCCCTTCCTGAAAAATAAAGATAATCAGTGTTTGCCTATTATTGCGACAATATATCTTGAGGTTAGATTGCAAAATCATCTTCTGTAATAGTTTAGTGTAACTGTTTTACTAAACCCAGGGTTTTATTTACTCAGTGAGTTTGGAAATGTTGAGAAAACACATTTTGCTATAACAGGAATGGCCGTGTACTTTGTGGAGAAAAAAAGTGGGACAACCAGATTGATATTTAGTTTCCTCTGATGTGAACTCATTTGTGGGTTTAAATGGCATATTTTACAAGTATGAAGCTAGTCTTTCATCAAGCCAGAAAGAGGTCCTTAAAAGTAATTTATAGATCAAAGTTCAATTGATCAGAATATGTGTGTATATATTGGTTATTTTTAATAACACAGCATTTTTATGTAAACAGTACAGATATGGAGCTATGGATGTAGATAAGATACATATTAAGAAGTAAGGTTTATTAAAAACACATGCCAGATGTGAAGCACTCCACAAATACACATTGAAGGAAATCACATGGAATTCTCAGAGCTAAATACAAATTGAAAAAGTTCTTGAACAGTGCAAATAAAATCCCAGTGGGAAGATACAACTGGCCTGGCAGACTTAGCTCTTTGCTAGGAACACTGGTTATCATCTTAAGTAATCAGACCCAGTCCACCTGATCCTAATAAGCAGTGTTCAATAGTAAAAATTTTACCCAATTTGCAAACTGTTTGTCTGGATTTAAACCTTCTTGCCCGAGAGGCACTGGGCTAGTCACTTGAACCTTCTGAAACCCAATACTTTGATCTATAAAATGTAGCTAGTACTTTTGCCATTACCTATCTTACCAAGCTGCCATGAGGATAAAATAGGACACTGGTTGTAAAGCTACTTTGTAAACTCTAAACACCCATCCTCCTATAAGGGGCTATTATCATAATAAGGGTGATTATGAAATCTACAGGTGATGCCTTGAAAGGTTGCTAACTAGATCTTCCAGGATCCAGTGCATGATAATCTGAGGTGGAGCCTCAGAATAAAAAATAAAGTGCACAATAAATGTAGTGTGCTTGAATCATCCTAACCATCTCCCCCCACCTCCCCACCACGCCGGTTCATGGAAAAATTGTCTTCCATGAAATGGGTCCCTAGTGCCAAAAAGGTTGGGGACCACTGTTAACCTACTGAAGTCTAAATCACCTTTATTTAGCTTTCTCTCCAAGAACAGGAAGATGCCCGATGTACCTGCTTAGACTCAGACAGAACAAGAAGTGCCTTTGCCCTCTATTCCCACCTCTCTGTAAACGCCCAAGCCACTCATTAGCATAACAAAAGCCAGAACCTCCTGGCTCCTGGTAACCTGTGAATGACAGATCACCTGGTCAGAGATTTGGAAAGTCACCTGCTTTTTCATGTCAACTGCACAACAGGAGCCACTGCCCGCAACAGTATGATTTCTGGCTTGAAATAGACAGTGTCCAGGCCTGCTTGGTGGAACTGGTCAACCTTCCCTCACCCTAACAGGCTATGCTTTCATGCTACCTGCTACCAGGCCAAGCAAACTTAAAAGAGAAAATTGCACAGAGAATGTTTCATAAAACACAGAATTTATAAGCCAGTGACTCACACAGAGAGTTGCTGCTGTGTAATGATGTGACCTTTGGTTTAGATGGAAATCATAGTTTCTGTGTAGTGCTTGCAATCAGAACATGCATAATTATCTTATAAAGCATGGCACTACTAACAGCACTGGACTTCTCTCTACTTGTAATCACACCACAAATATGAGAAATAGGTTTTTATAAAAGGAATTTACCCCATGGCTATAGCATTCCAGAGGATTTTCTAATTTACAGCATTTTCCCAGTAAACTTTGATATACTGTATCCACTCTTAAAATGACTGGAACTGCCAACTCTGGGTGTCTTCTTGAGTATTCATAAAGAAACCTGTTTCCACATGAAGCAAATTAGAGAGTAAACAGTAAGTTTCTGAAGTCATATTTTTCTTTCAAAAGCCATCTATGCAATTTATTCAATATTTTAACTGACTTTAAGGTATCTGAAAATTTGGGGTGGCCGGCAGGGAGGATTTTCTGGCTATGTTGTGAGATAAGGAAACCAAATCAATAAAGTTACGTGATTTTTCCAAAGTCACACAGCAGTGAGGGGCAGATTCAAACTTGATCCTAAAATATTTAGATAAGCTTTAGTTCTTGGCTCAGGGTCTCTCCTTGCTGTTACTAGAAATTCATTTCAAGTGTGTAGATGAAACATTTTTTCTAATGACCTTTGAGGCTAGATTTTATAAATATTACAATTTTTGTAAGTATTAAATCACCATCTTCCCCTTGTCCATAATCTATACCTTCTTCTGGGTTATAAGAAAGAGAAATTTGGACTCTAGAATACTTCTAAAGGAATCATAAAATTGCAGAAGGGACCTTTGGAGTGCCTTAAGGAGGGACCTTATCTAACTGCCTCAGTTTATAGTTGGAACCTAAAAGCCTGGGGAAATTAAATGGCTTGAACTGCATTTCAAAGCAGATACATGACTAAATTAGACTGGAACTCAGGTCTCCCAACTCACAGACTAATGTGATTTCCCCAAAGTTGTGCCTGTCCACTTTTTCAGTACCAAATGCAAGTCTAGGGTAAGTGAGTTCAGATAGTGACATTTACTTTTATAAGCCAATGTCAAATGTAATTGCAGAAATATAGCTAACGTCACTCAACAGAAAACTTTGAAGAAAACTCACATTTTTATACTTTGTTGGAATTTAGTTGCTCCAAATAATACTTTACACAGTGACTTTGGAAATATTTCAATCACATAATAATACTATCTCAATATTGCATCTTGAAATCAGTTTGCTTTATGACCCAAATAATTTGTACTTCTTCATGGGCACCAGAGATGTTAGTATTCCATCTCTTTAATCTTGAAATGCTATGCAATGGCTTTGATAGTAGGCATTAAAATAATCAGAAAAGCTGGCCATACTAATCTGAGGCCCTTACTTAAACATGACTCTAAGTCTCTCAAAGCAAAGCTTGCACACTTGACACTCACTTTTTTAAAAAAAATTCCTATATTGGTTCTCTACATTTAGAACTCAAGAGACCTTCAACTCCCCTCCAAATGCAGTTGATCCAACCACCCAAAGCCTGCATTCCCAGATGGCCACAAGCAGCTAGAACCAAATAGTAGCTGCCACCTTGGCCTCCACAGAGCATATCTTTTTGGCCATTTAACCTTTGACTGATATTGACTAGCCTCTGCCATCATTCAAGTTTGCAATTTCTCCCAAAGAATCCATAAATACAATATCCCTTTATTAAGGTTTTACAAAATGCCTTATTACCTTTGTAGGAAGAAATCTTGCTTGTCAGTGAATTGTTTGCATACAGACTGATCTTCTGTAAACCTGCGAAGGGGCAGGGATGAAAGATCAGGTTTGTCATCATTTTCCGAGTTGATAATGCATTCTCCTCGGAATGGTTCTGGCATTTCACAGCATGGAGTGAATTTGCTAGATAGAATAGCCTGTTTAGAGCAGATGTAGTCCATAAGCTGACTCTATAAAACAGAAAGGGAAGCAGTTATTTTTGATGATTTCATTCTGAACATATTTATTTTTATTGAGAAAAGCAGAGGAAAGCTTGGCCTTATATTGCTTTTTTCTTGGCAAACTGAAAGACCAGAAAGGCCATTTATACTGACTCTTTCTAATAAGAAAGCTTCTCTACTTGACCTTACTCAAGTCTCACAGCTCTCAAAGAACTTAAAACAAGACAGATTGTATTACTGTTTTCAAGTTTTGCCTAACAAAATACAAATAAAGAGTTTTATCACTTGCTGTTGTTATTGTTTTAGGATCCCACTTGAGAAAATATTTTGTCTCTGTCATTTTCTATATACATTACTATAATATTACTATTACACTTACATATTTACTTATATGTTAAAAGTAGAAGTGAAAGTGTTAGTCGCTCAGTTGTGCCCAACTCTTTGCCACCCCATTGACTATAGGCCACCAGGCTCCTCTGTTCATGGAATTCTCCAGGCAAGAATACTGGAGAGGGGTAGACATTCCCTTCTCCAGGGAATCTTCCTGATGGCAAGAATACACAGAAGACCTATACAAAAAAGATCTTCATGACCCAGATAACCATGATGGTGTGATCACTCACCTAGAGTCAGACATCCTGGAATGTGAAGTCAAGTGGGCCTTAGGAAGCATCACTATGAGCAAAGCTAGTGGAGGTGATGGAATTCCAGTTGAGTTATTTCAAATCTTAAAAGATGATGCTGTCAAAGTGCCACACTCAATATGCCAACAAATCTGTAAAACTCAGCAGTGGCCACAGGACTGGGAAAGGTCAATTTTCATTCCAAACTCAAAGAAAGGTAATGCCAAAGAATGTTCAAACTACCGCACAATTCCACTCATTTCACACTCTAGTTAAAGTAATGCTCAAAATTCTCCAAGCCAGGCTTCAGCAATACATGAACTGTGAACTTCCAGATGTTCAAGCTGGATTTAGAAAAGGCAGAGGAACCAGAGATCAAATTGTCAACATCCGCTGGATCATCGAAAAAGCAAGAGAGTTCCAGAAAAACTACTTTTGCCCTATTGACTATGCCAAAGCCTTTGACTGTGTGGATCACAATAAACTGTGAAAAATTCTGAAAGAGATGGGAATACCAGACCACCTGACCTGCCTCCTGAGAAATCTGCATGCAAGTCAAGAAGCAACAGTTAGAACTGGACACGGAACAACAGACTGGTTCCAAATAGGGAAAGGAGTACATCAAGGCTGTATATTGTCACCCTGCTTATTTAACTTATATGCAGAGAACATCATTCAAAATGCCAGACTTGCCGGGAGAAATGTCAAAAACCTCAGATATGTAGATGACACCACCCTTATGGCAGAAAGCGAAGAAGAACTAAAGAGCCTCTTGATGAAAGTGAAAGAGAAGAGTGAAAAAGCTGGCTTAAAACTCAACATTCAGAAAACTAAGATCACGGCACCCAGTCCCATCACTTCTTAGCAAATAGATGGGGAAACAGTGGAAACAGTGACAGACTTAATTTTTTTGGGCTCCAAAATCACTGCAGATGGTAACTTCAGCCATGAAATTAGAAGATGCTTGCTCCTCGGAAGAAAAGCTATAACCAACCTAGACGGCATATTCAAAAGCAGAGACATTACTTTGCTGACTAAGGTCTGTCTAGTCAAGGCCATGGTTTTTCCAGTAGTCATGTATATATTTGAGAGCTGGACTCTCAGTAGTCATGTATGGATTTGAGAGTTGAGAGATTTGAGAGTTGAGCGCCGAAGAACAGATGCTTTTGAATTGTGGTGTTGGAGAAGAC
Organism: Ovis canadensis; assembly: GCF_042477335.2. NCBI lineage: Eukaryota > Metazoa > Chordata > Mammalia > Artiodactyla > Bovidae > Ovis > Ovis canadensis. Next base: position 105,192,758 of record NC_091250.1, on the reverse strand, counting down.
TCTTGAGAGTCCCTTGGACTACAAGGAGATCCAACCAGTCCATCCCAAAGGAAATCAATCCTGAATATTCATTGGAAGGACTGATATTAGAACTGAAATACTTTGGCCACCTGATGCGAAGAACTGACTTATTGGAAAAGACCCTGATGCTGGGAATGATTGAAGGTGGGAGGAGGAGGGGATGAAAGAGGATGAGATGGTTGAATGGCATCACCAATGCAATGGACATGAGTTTGAGTAGGCTCCAGGGGTTGGTGATAGACAAGGAAGCCTGGAGTGATGTAGTCCATGGGGTTGCAAAGAGTCAGACACAACTGAGTGACTGAACTGAACACAAACACACACGCAAATTAGTACATGTGTATATGAACAAACTAATCGCTACACTTAAGGAACTCACAGGTCTAGTTGGAGAGTTTAAATAATTAAACAACAAAATAATGCATTATAAAATAAATTGTTAGAGAAATATGTATATTATACTTTGGATGAGAAAAGAGAGATTGCAATCCCAACTAGATAATATCAGAGTAAAGATCTTGAATGATTTCAGTCTTGAATGACAAATATAAGTTAGTTGAAAACAAATGGAGAGAAAAAAAGCATACTAGATGTATTCATATTGATCTATAAAGAGTCTTAGAGGTGAAGACCATGACATACTTGGGAAATGATAGATTAGGATATTTCGAACTTATTGGGAATATTTAGTTGACATAAAGATCAAGAGATCAGGAGAGGAGGAGAATGTACTGAAAGTCTAGATCTGAGAGTGGTAAGTAGAAGCTGCATTATGGGGTCAGGTTGAGATCAATAGGGAGAATGTCTACATTAGTTTGGAGACAAGGCTGCCTTCAGTGGCTTACTAGGATCAAATCTGTTTCAATAAAGTCCTGTTGAAAGGGGAGGCATTGGGCCTGCGGGCAGTAGTTCTGGCAACAAGGCTGGCAAAGGCTCTGTCATCACCCACCTATAGATTCTAACATTGCCCTCAGATTGGGAGTGTTTTGGCCAGGAGATTTTATAGGCCCGGCCGAGAAATGGCATTGGAAAAGACACACTGGTAAAGCCTCTGATGCTGTGAAAGATTGAAGGCAAAAGGAGAAGGGGGCAGCAGAAGATGAGATAGTTAGATGGCATCAGTGACTCAAGACATCAATTTGAGCAAACTCCAAGAGCTGGTGAAGAACAGAGGAACTTTGCATGCTGCAGTCCATGGGGTTGCAAAGAGTTGGACATGACTTAGCAACTGAAAAACAACAACAAAAGAAATGACATAAATCACTTCTGACTAGGCTCCGCCTATTTGTAAGACTGGAGTAGTCTTACTCCATTTTCCAAGAACACTATCTTGGGAAAGAATAAGAAATTAAACAATCCTTTCGCGAAACTGATTAATTAAAGGGATAAGGAGGTATAGTTACACAATTGATGTTTTTAGTTGTCCAATAATAATATTGTCAGGCAGAACTCTATTTCTAAATGAGAAAATACTAGTGAAGGAGAAGTTTTAAAGGAAAGCGTATATTTCGAGCCCTGACATAAATAAGGATAGTTGAGTCTCATTATTCACAGTAGTTATAAACACTGAATTCACGAATATTGAATCATCTGCCCTAGAGGAAATAGAGGATAAAGTTTCTACAAGTCTCCGACCACATGTTCATCAACAAATCAAGACATAACCCCTGTTTTGTGTATGTTTCTGTTTAAAAACTCCTTATTTAATATACAGTAGTCCTCCCACCCCTGTTTACTGCAGGGGAGACATTCCAAGATCCCCTAGTGGATGCCTAAAACTACAGGTAGTACCAAACCTTCTATATTTTTTCCTGTACATGCATACATATGATAAAGTTTAATTTATAAATTAGGCACAGTGAGAAATTAACAAAAGTAACATAATAAAATTGTAGCAATATAATGTAATAAAAGTTATGTGAATGTGGTCTCTCTCAAAATACCTAATTGTGCAATTTTAATGCCTTTTCTATCTTAACTAACTAAGCACTTATCATGTACTATAGCCGAAACTTTGGCAGTTTGATGTGTGACAAAACTAACACGAATTTATTTTTCCTTCTTCACAATTTTATAGATAAAAGATTTGTTCTTACCATAGATCTTGGTGACCTCAGCATATGATTTTTTTTCTTTCCCTATTAAGGAGAGCTTTCACCTTTCCACTTAAAGGATGCACTTTATAGCTTCTGTTTGGCCAGCATCGCCACGCTTATGCACTGAGGTCAGTGTGTGACTTGAACCCAATCACCGTGATCCCAGGGCAGCCAATCTGGTGACCATGACTAATCCACAGGAAATGCTAGGCAAAAAGATGATTCACATCCCAGATGCGATGGAACAAGATGGCACAAGATTTCATCTTGCTGATCAGAATGGTGCACAATTTAAATCTTAGGAATTGTTTATTTCTGGGCTTTTCTGTTTACTATTTTCAGATGGAATTTGACTATGGTTAACTGAAACCTTAGGAAGCAAGGCAGGAAGTAAGGGGGACTACTGAGTATTGGCAATTTATTTACATTGAACTCACAGCCGCTAACACTGTTACTCATGCATGAACAAAGCTTGTCTAAAATATATAGTCCTTCTTCAAGGCACAACACAGCTTCTTGTGCTTAGGAACACTGGGCAATTCTTCAGTGTTATATACAGGGCCATTTTAAACAGCTAAATTGTCAACAAAAAATGCAGAAATGCAGAAAACATGGCATTAAATGAACATTTCTTTACGGAACAAGAGCTACAGTGGGAAGGCGGAGAGCATCGCCTTGTTCTATTGCAGCTGGAACCTTGTGCATCAGACAACTTAAATTTCCACTGCTTTGAACATGCATAAGTTTCTGGGAATGACCACGGAGTGTTGTGAGTATTGATTTTGGGGTTACAAAAAAAATTTTGGCATGTAGGTGAATTCACAAGGACAGAATTCATGAATAATGAAGATTAGCTGCTGCTGCTAAGTCGCTTCAGTTGTGCCCGACTCTGGGCGACCCCATGGACGGCAGCCCATCAGGCTCCCCCGTCCCTGAGATTCTCCAGGCAAGAACACTGGAGTGGGTTGCCATTTCCTTCTCCAATGCATGAAAGTGAAAAGTGAAAGTGAAGTCGCTCAGTCGTGCCCGACTCTTAGCGACCCCATGGACTACAGCCTACCAGGCTCCTCCATCCATGGGATTTTCCAGACAAGACTACTGGAGTGGGGTGCCATTGCCTTCTCCCAAAGATTAGCTGAGAACACATTTAAATGAACCCATAACAAAAGAAATGGAGAAGCTCTACACCAGGTTATACCTCCATCCCTGTTCCAACTTCGCAGACAAACCCTCACAAAACAGATATGATACAGTAATATTTATTTCAGAGAATTCAAAAGGAAAAAAATTCTAATCCATTTCTTAGAAATGAGCATAACTGGACACCAAAACCAGATAAAGTATGTGCCAAAAAAGACAGTTCCAAATCCAGTTCACATCTAAACATAAATGCAAAAATTTGACTTATATGTGTATAATATTCATAGAGAAAGGCAGAGAGAGAGAGAAAGGCTAGAGATAGAGTAAAATGAGATTGACTTGAGCAATGTAAAGATGGGCAAAAATTAATAAATCTTTTAAGATAATTCACTAATGGATAAGTCAAACAATATAAATCAAATGATCATCTCTAGGAGATAAAAGAATATTTGCTAATGTTCAGAATCCACCCTAATTGAAACAAAGCAAAATGACCTCTAAAAAGGGATGAAATATTACATGTAAACAATTTCTTTATAAAGCCAATAACTCTAAACCTGTTACCTTTATAGTCTGGAATATGGCAAGAATGCCAGGAGTACCCATAGTTATTTTATATTGGTTAGAATACTAGCCAATACTATTAAATAACTAGAGAATGTTCTAGCACGTCTGTCACGTGGTTTCAATGGTTTAGTCACTAAGTCATGTCTGACTCTTGTGATCCCATTAACTGTTGCCCACTAGGCGCCTCTGTCCATGGGATTTCCCAGGCAAGAGTACTGGACTGGGAGAAGGAACCCATTTCCTTCTCCAGGGTATCTCTCCAACCTAGGAACTGAACCCGGGTCTCCGGCATTGCAGGCGGATTCTTTACTGACAGAGCTATGAGGGAATCCCATGTCTGTCACAATATAGACTATAATGGAAGCTGTTCTTGAGTTACCAATTTGGAATAGGTACTGTTTATGTATTAAAGGACTTAAGCAATTTTGTCTTGTTTTAACAACCATGGATAGGCCTCAAAGTGAAAGTGAAAGTGAAGTTGCTCAGTCGTGTCCGACTCTTAGCGACCCCATGGACTGTAGCCTACCAGGTTCCTCTGTCCATGGGATTTTCCAGGTAATAGTACTGGAGTGGATTGCCATTTCCTTCTCCAGGGGATCTTCCCAACCTAGGGATCGAACCTGGGTCTCCCACATTGTAGACAGATGCTTTACTATCTGAGCCACCAAGGAAGTCAAAGTTCCCTGTAATTTCCCCCCAAATTCACATAAACTTCATGCAGACAGAAGTCTGAGAGCCTATCCTGAAGAGCCATCAGGACTTCTAAGTGTGCAGGACAGTATTCCCTCCAGTATCAGCTGAGATTCTTGCCATACAGAAACCACTCCAAGGAACAACTTCACATTGCCTGTCTCCAGGATGGAATTCACAGTGGCAGCCACCGCCTTTACAACTGGTCAAGATGAACATGGCACTGACCTCAGCAAGCAACGGCCAACTGCAACAGCTGCCAAGGAAAAGCTATGGCCTTAGCTCAACTCTCTGTTCTGGCAAAGTAAATATTTGAGAACTAAGAATTCTAGGGATTCTGTTGAGTGTTCTAGTCAATGATTTTTCTATTTCAACTACACTTGTTACCCACATCCCTTAATCTGTTGTGTGCCTGTGTGCTTCAATTGTGTCAGCCTCTCTGTGACCCCATAGACTATAGCCCACCAGGTTCCTCTGTCCATGGAATTATCCAGCCTAGAAAACTAGAGTGGTTTGCCATGCCCTCCTCCAGAGAAATCTTCCTGCCCCAGGGATTGGACCCACATCTTCATCTCCTGCATTGCAGGCATATTCTTTCCCCATTGAACAACCCAGGAATCATGAGACTAAAATGGTTGGAGGTGGAGCTTACTGCTCTTAAGAGAAAAGGATTTCTCTCTGAAATCATGTTATTCTTACTTTGCTTTTGCCTTATTTTTTAATTGTGATGAAAACTATTAGTTTTCAAACTTGCAGAATGGATAGGAACATGACTTGTATATGATTGTAATTTACTAAACCCGTATTGGGTTTTTAACAGCTACAATATATTCCTTCTCTGGGGTTTTGAGACTTTATATTTGAACCTGGGACAGATAAATTCTATGTTGCCCATGCCCCAGCCCTTGCCCCTTGTTGCCATATCTCTGTTTTGGTGGTTTCTTCTTCCCTCCAGGCTGATATCGCCTCAAGGTATAGTTTGCAATTATAAGATTTACTAGAGATTCAAAGATGAATGAACTACAATCACAATTTGGGAGGAAATTAACAGTCAACTCTAAAAATTTAAGAATAAAATAATAAAGTAGAGTAAGACAGGTTGAGAAAGGAGGGAAAAGGAGGGAAGAAGGGTGAGGGAGGGAGGGAAAGAAAGAAAGAAAAAAATGTTGCATGAGAAGAGAAAGGAGAGGAGACATCATTCTACTGGTAATATTAAGAAGTAATAATTACTCTTTTTGCTTTAGTATATACCATATTTATATGGTATATATTATATATATATATTTATAATATTTATTTAAGAAATACAAATATTTTTAAATTTGAGATGAGTTTCAAGAAAAGAGAAAATCTTACCCTGCCAAGTACACACACTACTGCATTTCCTTCACAGCAGATCTGATGCAAATTTTTAATATCCATGGACAGCTTGGCAATTTCAGAAAAATTAGCTTTAGGTTGCTTTTTAGTCAACAGAACCAATTCCCTGGGGGGAGAAAAGTGCATTTTTAAATTTTTGGATTCAATTCTTTCTAAAATTAGTCCTAGTTCAATGAGTAATCAAAAGAATAGAACTACATTTACAAATGTAGGATGAAGATAGTTGCATATTATGTTTTCTATTTCTTCGGTGACAGAATCCAGAGCCATACAAAAATCTAAGTCACAAAATGAAAATTATTCAGTTCATAAATGGTCATTGTCATTATTCCGATTATTGCTTAAAGAAGTTGAGTTGCTTGGACAAGTACTTTGGGAATTTATCTGACTTATTTCCAAATAAAATTCCTTTCCATAAAGACATTAATTATAAAAGGTTTGGTTCTCCCTTGCCCCTCTCTGTTGACAACTGAACAATATCCCTGAAATTTTTTTGTTCTGTTGTTCTTTAGTCACTAAGCTATGTCCAATTCTTTTGTGAACCATGGACTGTAGCTTGCCAGGTCCTTCTGTCCATGGGATTTCCAGGCAAGAATACTGGAGTGAGTTGCCATTCCTTCCTGACCCAGAGAGCAAACCTCATCTCCTGCTTGGCAGGAGGATTCTTTACCACTGAACCATGAAAAATAGGCTTGCCTCATAAGAAGAACTGAGCTTCCAGGCAATGTGATATTGTCCTAAAATGGGTAAGAAGGTGATATAAGGAAGATGCATGCATTCAGGGGTAAACAGAAACAAAATCTGGGCCAAGAAAGAGACATGTTGAGCGACATCAAATTCTCCTCCCACTCCACACTCCTCTATCCCCACCCTAAAAACACCACTCAATTTTCCTGTATTCTGTGACATTAGAGCCAAAATCTTTCTTATCTTCCAAGAGAAAAATACCTTTTGTCCTCCAGCCTTAACCATACAGAACAACTAAGGGTATGAATCTGAATATAGAGAATCTTTTGTACACTGGAAAAGAGCCTTAAAAATTTGAGCTGCAGGAAGATATTAAGATAGGAGACAGTGAGTGGAGACGAGGACTGTGCAATGTGAAGCATAGCCCAGGGTGCCCTGTTGAATAGCCGAGTAGCACACCTGTAGAGAGAAGAACCCGGTTTGTGCTGAGAGACATTAGTGAACAAAAGATAGATGATTTTTCAATGAGTTCAATCAGAGGGTGATCCAAAGCAGCAAAGTCCACAAATCTAAGTAGGTGACTTACACAGCTGTTGCTACTCTGTGGTTGAATTTAATCCCAATTTCACATAAATGGTGATGCCTCAAAGATATTTCTCTAACGTACTTTCTGATGGGTTCCAGCTGTAATTAGAAAAATGACTCATCAAAGAACTATGGTAATAACTGAAAAAGTTCACCTCATGGTTAGTAAAGAAGAGAAAAAAAAAATCATGTATCTTCTCAAAATTAGAAAGTTTTTATTGTCTTACCTATAAGACCAAACATAAAAGCATGATTTGGTGAAGGTTTTGTTTTTCTGTTGTTTTTTTGGGTTTATTTGTTTTTTACAAAATAGCACTCACTTCTCCAGAGATCGCTTGTCCCTTAACTTAGACATTTGATGTATAAATGAGAATAAGACTGTGAACAAACAAGAATCCAGAGAGATGATAGAATAAATTTCAATAATGTCTTACAGTTGTATTTCAGTTTTATTCAAGTTACTAGCCCTGTCATGGTGAACATGTCTTTAAATGCTTATCTATAATATATGCTCCAGTTTTGCAATATAAATTAATGGAGTCCCCCCAAAGCTTCATATTCTTTAACTCAGAATTTTGACTTTTGAAACTCTATTCCAAATAAATGTCTCTGAATAAACAAAAATATAATTATGCAAAAAGAAGAACATGTATGCCTTGCTATGGTAGCAAAATTTTGGAGACAAAAATGTCTCAAAAGAATAGAGATGCCTAAGTGAATAATGGCACATTGTTTTTGAAAAGATGTACACTTTTAATGTAAAGTACATATGTTTAAGTTTCTATTAAAAACTATATATTCAATTTGGTCACAAGAATGTACAAAATAAAACCTGTGAATGAAAAAAAAATGAATAAAAATAAATTAGTATCTCTGTGTGGTGAGAATATAAGTAACATTTAAAATTTCAGAATAGCTCTATATATTGACTTAAAACATTATATTGATGATATCTTAATTTTACTTAGGATATCAATATCTTACAATGCTTTTTTAAAGAACAAATTTAAAAAAGCATACAGAGGCAATACTCAAATCACAAATCTGACACTAAGATAATATTTATACTTTATAACTAATTATAATTATTATTTTATTTTTATTTTGTTGTGTTGCACTTCTTTGAAATCAATACAAATAAGGTTATTCTCTTCTTCACAAAAGAGTCTGTGAAGGCTTAACTCATAAAGCACATTCTGTGATCACAGACACCACTTTAACACAATTGACTATGCAGTCTTCTCTGTGTAAGGACTAAGAACTCCTGGGAACAGACATTCTGGGGGCAAGCAGGACTGTAACCATCATAGAGCAAGGGAGAGGAGAAAAGAACTTAACTAATTCAAAAGCACCTGCTTATTTAGCAGCAGCAGCAGCAGCATGCTTAACATTATAGGGACACATAGCTGGACCTAGAGATTATTGTACAAAGTGAAGTCAAGTCAGACAGAGAAAGACGAATATATGACATCACTTATATGTGTAATCTGAATTAATGGTACAAATGAATTTATTTATAAAACAGATATAGAGTCACAGATATAGAAAAAAAAAACTTATGGCTACTAACAGGGAAAGTAGAAGGGAGGGATATATTTATTGGGAGATTGGACACACTCAGTTCAGTTCAGTCGCCCACTCTTGTCCGACTCTTTTCGACCCCATGAATCACAGCATGCCAGGCCTCCCTGTCCATCACCAACTCCTGAAGTTCACTCAGACTCACGGCCATCGAGTCAGTGATGCCATCCAGCCGTCTCATCCTCTGTCATCCCCTTCTCCTCCTGCCCCCAATCCCTCCCAGCATCAGAGTCTTTTCCAATGAGTCAAGTCTTCCCATGAGGTGGCCAAAGTACTGGAGCTTCAGCTTTAGCATCATTCCTTCCAAAGAAATCCCAGGGCTGATCTCCTTCAGAATGGACTGGTTGGATCTCCTTGCAATCCAAGGGACTCTCAAGAGTCTTCTCCAACATCACAGTTCAAACGTATCAATTCTTCGGTGCTCAGCTTTCTTCACAGTCCAACTCTCACATCCATACATGATCACAGGAAAAACCATAGCCTTGACTAGACTGACCTTTGTTGGCAAAGTATACATACTGCTATATATAAACTGGACTTCCCTGGTGGCTCAGAGGTTAAAGCGTCTGCCTGCAATGCAGGAGACCTGGGTTCAATCCCTGGGTCAGGAAGATCCCCTGGAGAAGGAAATGGCAACCCACTCCAGTATTCATGCCTGGAGAATCCCATGGGCGGAGGAGCCTGGTGGGCTACAGTCCACGGGGTGGCAAAGAGTCGGACATGACTGAGCGAGTGACTTAACTATATATAAACTAGATAACTAATAAGGACCTAGTGTATAGATAGCACAGGGAACTCCACTCAATACCATTTAAAGACTTTTATGGGGGTAAAATCTAAAAAAAGAGTGGGTCTTTGTATATGTATAACTAGTTAACCTTGCTATACAGCAGAAAGTAACATAATATTATAAATCAACTATATGCCAATAAAAATTTTTAAAAATTATAGGGGCATATTATACATTAAAGAAAAATTTCCTCTGAAAAGGGTTAAAATTAAGAAAACTTTGTAACAAATTAGCTAAAAAAACTAACAGTCATGAAAAAGTTCATTCTTCCAAAATGCCTGGTAATGAAACATAAGTCTACACAATCACTTGCTTTTGTTGTTTTTAATAATATGAAACCAAAAGGAGAAAAAAAAAATTACTGTCCTGCTTAGGAATTCAGAATTTCCTTCTGAAGAGACTGGAGTTAACTCCAATTCTAGGGGAAGAATGGAAGAGAGATAAGAAATATACGTGTGTGTGTGTCTCTGTGTGTGTGTGTGTAGCTTTTTTTTTTTTTTTTTTACTTTATTTTACTTTACAATACTGCATTGGTTTTGCCATACATTGACATGAATCCACCACGGGTGTACATGCGATCCCAAACATGAACCCCCCTCTCACCTCCCTCCCCATAACATCTCTCTGGGTCATCACCGTGCACCAGCCCCAAGCATGCTGTATCCTGCGTCAGACATAGACTGGCGATTCGATTCTTACATGATAGTATACATGTTACAATGCCATTCTCCCAAATCATCCCACCCTCTCCCTCTCCCTCTGAGTCCAAAAGTCCGTCATACACATCTGTGTCTTTTTTGCTGTCTTGCATACAGGGTCGTCATTGCCATCTTTCTAAATTCCATATATATGTGTTAGTATACTGTATTGGTGTTTTTCTTTCTGGCTTACTTCACTCTGTATAATCAGCTCCAGTTTCATCCATCTCATCAGAACTGATTCAAATGTATTCTTTTTAATGGCTGAGTAATACTCCATTGTGTATATGTACCACAGCTTTCTTATCCATTCATCTGCTGATGGACATCTAGGTTGTTTCAATGTCCTGGCTATTATAAACAGTGCTGCGATGAACATTGGGGTACATGTGTCTCTTTCAATTCTGGTTTCTTTGGTGTGTATGCCCAGAAGTGGGATTGCTGGGTCATACGGTAGTTCTATTTGCAATTTTTTAAGGAATCTCCACACTGTTCTCCAAAGTGGCTGTACTAGCTTGCATTCCCACCAACTGTGTAAGAGGGTTCCCTTTTCTCCACACCCTCTCCAGCATTTATTGCTTGCAGATTTTTGGATCGCAGACATTCTGACTGGTGTGAAGTGGTACCTAATTGTGGTTTTGATTTGCATTTCTCTAATAATGAGTGATGTTGAGCATCTTTTCATGTGTTTGTTAGCCATCTGTATGTTTTCTTTTGAGAAATGTCTATTTAGTTCTTTGGCCCATTTTTTGATTGGGTCATTTATTTTTCTGGAATTGAGCTGCATAAGTTGCTTGTATATTTTTGAGATTAGTTGTTTGTCAGTTGCTTCATTTACTATTATTTTCTCCCATTCAGAAGGCTGTCTTTTCCCTTTGCTTATATTTTCCTTTGTTGTGCAGAAGCTTTTAATTTTAATTAGATCCCATTTGTTTATTTTTGCTTTCATTTCCAGTATTCTGGGAGGTGGATCATAGAGGATCCTGCTGTGATTTATGTCGGAGAGTGTTTTGCCTATGTTCTCCTCTAGGAGTTTTATAGTTTCTGGTCTTACATTTAGATCTTTAATCCATTTTGAGTTTATTTTTGTGTGCGGTGTTAGAAAGTGATCTAGTTTCATTCTTTTACAAGTGGTTAACCAGTTTTCCCAGCACCACTTGTTAAAGAGATTGTCTTTACTCCATTGTATATTCTTGCCTCCTTTGTCAAAGATAAGGTGTCCATATGTGTGTGGATTTATCTCTGGGCTTTCTATTTTGTTCCATTGATCTATATGTCTGTCTTTGTGCCAGTACCATACTGTCTTGATGACTGTGGCTTTGTAGTAGAGCCTGAAGTCAGGCAAGTTGATTCCTCCAGTTCCATTCTTCTTTCTCAAGATTGCTTTGGCTATTTGAGGTTTTTTGTATTTCCATACAAATCTTGAAATTATTTGTTCCAGTTCTGTGAAAAATATGGCTGGTAGCTTGATAGGGATTACATTGAATTTGTAAATTGCTTTGGGTAGTATACTCATTTTCACTATATTGATTTTTCCGATCCATGAACATGGTATATTTCTCCATCTATTAGTGTCCTCTTTGATTTCTTTCATCAGTGTTTTATAGTTTTCTATATATAGGTCTTTAGTTTCTTTAGGTAGATATATTCCTAAGTATTTTATTCTTTTTGTTGCAATGGTGAATGGAATTGTTTCCTTAATTTCTTTTTCTACTTTCTCATTATTAGTGTATAGGAATGCAAGGGATTTCTGTGTGTTGATTTTATATCCTGCAACTTTACTATATTCATTGATTAGCTCTAGTAATTTTCTGGTGGAGTCTTTAGGGTTTTCTATGTAGAGGATCATGTCATCTGCAAACAGTGAAAGTTTTACTTCTTCTTTTCCAATTTGGATTCCTTTTATTTCTTTTTCTGCTCTGATTGCTGTCGCCAAAACTTCCAAGACTATGTTGTGTGTAGCTTTAAAGATAACTATGATTATTGCATACTTAGTATATGCTAGAGACTCTTTAGATACATCATTTAATTTCTTACACAAGGTAGAAGATGAGGAGCTCAATAGGAGAAACATAGTTAAAGGAATAGAGAAATAGGGGTTGAGAGGATTATGAGAGAAATGCTCATTGAAGTGATTAAAGAAAACAGCAAGAAAATGGTGTTACTGCATTGATTATCAAACTACTATTCATTTCAGTGTGACCTTCGAAAAATCCATCCGGTGTGCCTTCTTAAGACAGTTATTTTATGTTGGTATCCAGAACCTTTAATGAGCATACATTAAAAAGTACTTTTATCATGGAACTAATCACTTATTTACGTCTATTCAACTAAGGAGAAAAGGCCATATGGTTAAAATTAAGTGTGTGGCTAATGGTATTTTCCAGGGTTAGCTAAAATAAAGTCTTCTATCTCATGTTCTTCTTACGATGAGCTTTTGTTATAGTGTATTTACTTTCTCCTTCAAAGTTTTGTAGTATTTCAGCCAATAGAGTTTAATAAAGGTAAATTTTGAAGCTTGGTCATAAAAGGCCATACAACTTCTGCTTTATCCATAAGAATACTCATTCTTGAGACTCTGGCCATATGTTAGCAGTCCAGCTGCCCTCAGGCTGCCACGCTGTGAGGAAGTCCAAACCAGCCAAGTCAATGACACCATTTAATTAATTATTAAGTAAGGTAATATGAGAAAAAAGAGATGTTGGTGTGTTTTGCTATGCAGAAATAATAATTGAAGTATTAAATATGTATTATGAAGTGATATTTGTGCTGGATCATGCTTCTCAAATTTTGAGGACTATATGAATGGCCTGAGTATCTTGTTAAAATGATGTCTTATTGAGCAGGTCTGGAGAAGAGCTTCATTCTGCATCTTTAACAAGCTGCAAGGTGATTCATATGCTGCTGGTCTACAGTCCACACTTCGCATAACAAGTTCCTAAATAACAGTTGACATAGAAATAGTTTACCTTTGTCTGGAAGCATTCAGTCTTATTTTCTTCTTGGCAACATGACTGAACAGCTGTTTCATAGCAAACAGACATGGTTAAAATACTGGGTCCATACACGAATGGGTGCTTCCTAGAAGTTTCATAAATGTACCTATAATTTGACAAATACAAAGTCATAATACTGGAATTATTATGGAATAATATAACTTGGAATTCAAGAACATGTTCTGACACTGTTTCTTAAAATCTTATGATTCATTTAGCTTAGTTGACCTGAAACTTCTAGAATTTCATGGTAACATAAATGGGATACCACTACACTTAAATGTATCAATGGTTCACAACAGACAGGTCATTGTGAGGTTAGACAGTGCCCAAGAAGTAATCCACTGTATCTTCTGGACCAGTGAGAAAAGGAAATCACTAATTAAAAGTGTTCATTTTTATATAAGTAGTAAAAGTAGAAAGTTCAATAGTCTAAACTGATTGTAAATGGAGGATAGTACAGCTGGTAAAGGGGAACTAAATTTAGAAGTTATTGGTGGATGAAGAGGAATCTTTCAAGATCATCTGTAAGTTCTTTCTAGACTACGAAAGTTTATGCCATTGTCCTCCAAGGTGTGTCACTCAATATTTGGGTTTATGACTAAATCTGAGTATTAATTTGCTTCTCAAATTCATTCTTTTCTCTTTTTTCTTACATTTTTTAGGTTACATTTTGTAGAATGTGGCATCTTAGTTCCCCAACAGGAATCGAACCAGTGCCCACTGCATTGGGAGTTGAGTCTTTTTTTTTTTTTTTTTTTTTTAAGATATAACGGGTTTTTTATTGAAAGCCAAATCAGAATAATAATGAATTAATCCAGGTAATTTAATTAGTCACTGTTAATAATGTTACAGTTAGTGACATCTGACAGTCCAGGAGGTGGATAAGACCTATTCTCTTCCCTAGCATCAACTCATGCTATTTTAATGAGTGGTTGGTTTTTAAAATGGAATAAAGCTCTAAATTTGGGAGAATTCACGTTTTTAAAATCTGTACCTCTTGTGTTTGGTTGAAGCCAGAGCTTCAGATAGTGTTTTTCTAAGTTCTTGCTAAGTAGAAATATTTGTAACAAAAGAACTCAGACCATCCTGGAAGTCTCATGTAGAATGGGAAACTCTATCAAAGAAATCACAGTTTTTATTGTGATTGTTGTCACTGTTCAGTTGCTAAGTCAGGTCCAACTCTTTGGGACCTCATGAATTATAGCATGCCAGGCTCCTCTGCCCTCCACTATCTCCTGGAGTTTACTCAGAACATGTCCACCAAGATAATAATGCTGTCAAGCCAATCACCACATAGTGCTTGTGTGCTTGCTAAGCCACTTCAGTCATGTCCGACTCTGAATCCCTATAGACTGTAGCCCACCAGGCTCCTCTGTCCATGGGATTCTCCAGGCAAGAACACTGGAGTGGGTTGCCATGCCCTTCTCCAGGGAATCTTCCTGACCCAGGAACAGAACCCATGTCTTATATCTTCTGCATTGGCAGGCAGGTTCTTTACCTCTAGCACCACCTGGAAACCCCAGACCATCAGGGAAATCCTTCTCAAATTCATTCTTTGCACTCACTGTGGAGCCTGGGCACCAGGCCTGCCTCTCACTTATCATCATATCTCCTCACACTATTCCAAAAGCTTGCTCAAATTACTTACTCCCCATCCCTCCTCCCACACGCAAATACCCAATGAAGGTTGACATTGCAGACAAAAACCGGCTTAAGGCTCAAACAAATCCATTTTCTCTTATAATCACAGGAAAGTTTCTTTTCAAGCCTCCCTTGCAGTTAGGTGAGAACATGTAACTGAGTTCTAATCAACTGAATAAACATGCCATATACCACTTCTAGGCTTGGCTGTTAATTACTTTGCACAGTTCTTTGTTCTTTTTCTTTTTTGAAGTAAACTTTGAAACACATGCTCCAGGTGGTATAGTTCCAAAATAGAAGCAACTTTCATTTCTGAGTTACTTCTTAAAGGAAAGTTGTCAGGAGCTGAGCTGAGCTGAGCTGGAGAAGGCCGAGAGGCCAAGTGCCAGAGCAGCCAATTAAGACAAAAGCCAAAATGAAAGTATAGTCAGGCTTTATTTACTTTCAGGGATAGTATATTCAAAGGGGGCTTCCCAGGTGGCCCAGTGATAAAGAATCTGCCTACAATGTAGGGGATGTGGGTTTGATCACTGGGTCAGGAAGATCCCCTAGAGAGGGGAATGGCTACCCACTCCAGTATTCTTGTCTGAGAAATCCCATGGATAGAGGAGCCTGGTGAGGTTCAGCCTATGGAGTCACAAAAGAGTCATTCACAACTCAGCGACTAAACAACTTAAGCGAAAGGAGAAAAAATGGTGTTATCCCCACAACCTTCACCCCAGACTCAACCTACTTACTCTTGAAAGTTTAATCAGCAGACTTGTTTCATTTCAGCAAGGTTTCTTAAACATAACTTGTAGGGGGAAATAAAGCAGAATTTATGTTATTAAGATATAACTGCCTCTCAAGAAAAGGCAAAATTCTTGGCCAATAGGAAATCTCAGTAGAGTCATTCAGTATCTTTGCTTTCTATTGGGTACTAAGCTAAACTAAGAAAGATCTTCATGACCCAGATAATCATGATGTTGTGATCACTCACCTAGAACCAGACATCCTGGAATGTGAAGTCAAATGGGCCTTAGAAAGCATCACTATGAAAAAAGCTAGTGGTGGTGATGGCATTCCAGCTGAGCTATTTCAAATCCTAAAAGATGATGCTATGAAAGTGCTGCACTCAATATGCCAGCAAATTTTGGAAAACTCAGCAGTGGCCACAGGACTGGAAAAGGTCAATTTTCATTCCAATCCCAAAGAAAGGCAATGCCAAAGAATGCTCAAACTACCTTACAATTGCACTCATCTCACACTCTAGTTAAAGTAATGCTCAAAATTCTCCAAGCCAGGCTTCAGCAATATGTGAACCATGAACTTCCTGATGTTCAAGCTAGTTTTAGAAAAGTCAGAGGAACCAGAGATCAAATTGCCAACATCTGCTGGATCATGGAAAAAGCAAGAGGGTTCCAGAAAAACATCTATTTCTGCTTTATTGACTATGCCAAAGCCTTTGACTGTGTGGATCACAATAAACTGTGGAAAATTCTGAAAGAGATGGGAATACTAGACCACCTGACCTGCCTCTTGAGAAATCTGTATGCAGGTCAGGAAGCAACAGTTAGAACTGGACATGGAACAACAGACTGGTTCCAAAGAGGAAAAGCAGTATGTCAAGGCTGTATATTGTCACCCTGCTTATTTAACTTATATGCAGAGTACATCATGAGAAATGCTGGGCTGGGAGAAGCACAGGCTGGAATCAAGATTGCTGGGAGAAATATCAATAACTTCAGATATGCAGATGACACCATCCTTATGGCAGAAAGTGAAAAGGAGCTAAAAAGCCTCTTGATGAAAGTGAAAGAGGAGAGTGAAAAAGTTGGCTTAAAGCTCAACATTCAGAAAACGAAGATCATGGCATCCGGTCTCATCACTTCATGGGAAATAGATGGGGAAACAGTGGAAACAGTGTCAGACTTTATTTTGGGGGGGCTCCAAAATCACTGCAGATGGTGATTGCAGCCATAAAATTACAAGACGCTTACTCCTTGGAAGGAAAGTTATGACCAACCTAGATAGCCTATTCAAAAGCAGAGACATTACTTTGCCAACAAAGGTCTGTCTAGTCAAGGCTATGGTTTTTCCATTGGTCATGTATGTATGTGAGAGTTGGACTGTGAAGAAAGCTGAGCACTGAAGAATTGATGCTTTTGAACTGTGGTGTTGGAGAAGACTCTTGAGAGTTCCTTGGACTGCAAGGAGATCCAACCAGTCCATTCTAAAGGAGATCAGTCCTGGGTGTTCTTTAGAAGTACTGGTGTTAAAGCTGAAACTCCATTACTTTGACCACCTCATGCGAAGAGTTGTCTCATTGGAAAAGACTGATGCTGGGAGGGATTGGGGGCAGGAAGAGAGGCGATGACAGAGGATGAGATGGTTGGATGGCATCGCCAACTTGATGGACATGAGTTTGAGTAAACTCCAGGTGTTGGTGATGGACGGGGTGGCCTGGCATGCTTCGAATCATGGGGTCGCAAAGAGTCGGACACGACTGAGTGACTGAACTGAACTGAACTTAGTTCCTTTCAAGAATTTTCAGTACAAACCTCCAAAGGCAAAGTTGAACTTCATATGAGGAAAAAACTTTCTAATAATCAGAACCATTTAAAACTATAATAGAAAGTCCCATTGTAAAGTAACACAGAGTCACACTTAGTTGGAAGTTGGGTACTAAAGTAAGATATATAATAAAATTTTACCATGATCACAACTGTTTTTGAAAACTCCTTACATAATCCAAATGTATAAGAAGGTATACATGTCCAATATACTATCTTTTGGTAAGACCATAATAGCTGACTTTTCTCCAGCTTTGATATAAGTTACTGTTTCTTTGAGAATTAAATAAAGTTGTTGGCTTATAATATAAAGCAAGTAATCAGAAAATTATTTTCCCTTGAATATGTATAGCTGTAGACACGACTGAAGCGACTTAGCAGCAGCATGCACTTATTTAAATTAGCATATAAAATAACTCCTCAAAACTGACTTTGGAGAAGGAAATGGCAACTCACTCCAGTACTCTTGCCTGGAAAATCCCATGGACAGAGGAGTCTAGAGGGCTACAGGCCATGGTGTTGCCAAGAGTCAGACACGACTTATTGATTAAACAACAGTAACTGATTTAATTGTAAATGTTCAAGAAGAGATTAGATTCACTGCCTGAGTGTTAGTTACATTTTATAATCTCTGAATGTTCAACCTAAACCTGATTTTATAACTCTCACCTCAAATGGCTAGTAAATAGCTAACCAAGCTCATATTTAGTTTCTTATTTGGTTACCCCTCATGTTAGGCAAGTAAGAACCTGTCCAACCCGCTGTTCTTAGTCCTTTCACCCTAAGTGACTGGGCCATTTAAGTTCTTCTTGAAGGCTCAGTAACTCATGGGGGATTTCTGCCTCTGGATGGTTGAATTAAAGATGTTTACACTGTTCATCAACAAGTCACCAGGTCTGTTCATTCATTTCTGGTGTAGAGTTTAATTTCTAAAATCCAAAATTATGAATGATAGAATCAGCACCATGCTTCTTGCACTATATCCAGCACTCAGATGCTTCCTTTATTCCTGGTGTCTGTCTGTCTTGACCAAATGACCAGAGCTGCATTCCTTGAGAACTGAAGCTTTGCATTTCTCCTGTCATTTTTGTCTCTAGGTATTGGTTTCCTGCCTCTGAACCCCAGCTGCTTGCTTGTAAGTCTCTAAAGATAGACATCTATGCTAACTAAGAAACCAAAATATGAGCACACCTACCCATGGGCTATAATGCTATCCACTGTAGGCAAGAATTATAGAATCAGAGTTCTTGAGTAGAAACTGATCTCTGTCCAATCTACCGTTATTGTTTATTCCTAGGTTCCCAGTGACAGAGTCTATGCCTGTCACATATCCCTCCTGTTATACCTTGGTGAACCTGTACTGGCCCCTTGCCTAAGCTGTTACCTGCCCTCTGTTCCCAATACACTGCCTGTTATGCTTTGCCTACTAGATCGTAGTTTTCAACATCATTTGCTACTGGTCTGACCAATCCAACCCTTAAGGAGATGGGTCCTTTACAGATCCTAGTCATTTTTAGTGTTTGATGACAGGCATTTTCATGCCTTCCAGGGTTCGCTAAGACCATTGTCATTCTGAAGGAAAAAAATAAACTGTAGCTCAAATTTTTACTTTATTTTTATATAATAAAGCATTGTGTACTCAGAGGCTTTATCTAAAAATCTCTCTTCAAAATTAGAAAATACTTTTTCAAAGACCTGGCAAGGAAAGGTGACTTACTGGTCTTTCACTGGCACTTGATTCTCTTTGTCCATCTCACAGATCTGCTCAGGATTTGAAATCTGGAATATTTCACTGTAACCTGCATCATCCTTTTTGTGTAATAGGAAACACTTATGTCTTGCTGTCTTATTTATATTGCAACAGTCAGAAAATACACGCTTGTCAGCCATTCCTTCGTTATTGCAAATATGCTCTAGGAAGGTAGTCATCTGTAGAAGGAAATAATAACATGAGGGAAGGCACGTATGGTCCATACTCCTAACCATAAAAAAGTTCAGGAATTATAAAGAAAAGGCAACTGAGTGTATAACCTTATACTCCATATCCAATAATCCTTGGACATAGCTCTTTTGAGCAAAAGTCTTTTAAAAGATTGTTAAGTTTCATGTGCTAGACATTTGGCCAAATAGAATTTATTGTTCTCTCCCTACTTATATAAGTGTTTCATTTTCATACAGCTGAGAGGTATTAAAATAAGCATAAGCCAAAATGGCCAGGGCCTAAAGAAATCAAGGAATTTTTAATAAGAATTATCCACCAAGAAATATGTGATGGCTTGCTTTCCTTGTTTCGTGATGGCTTTTAGTTGGTTTCCATGGGGACTTATTTTAAAAATTGAGCTCTAAGGCAATGCGTATTCAGTGTCAAATATTCTAACAGAAATGTAATGATTCAGTTTTCAAATGCCTTTGGATGGCAGTAAATGTGTGGGATGCTGTAAACCTCAAATGACATTCCAGATTTAGGGGATAAAGTCAGAAAAAGGTCATCTCTTGAAGTAGAAATAAGAAGAAATCACTGTACAATAAGTGCAGGAGTATTTCATGTAAAGTGTGTTTCTAATAAGGCTAATGATTTTTCTATGACTGTGTGAGTGCCCTGCTAAGTTGCTTCAGTCGTGTTCAACTCTGCAAACCCTTGGACTGTAGCCCTCCAGGCTCCTCTGTCCATGGGATTCTCCAGGCAAGAATACTGGAGTGGGTTGCCATGCCCTCCCCCAGGGAATCTTCCTGACCCAGGGATTGAACTCATGTCTGGTGCACTGGCAGGCGGTTCTCTCACTACTAGCACTACCTGAGAAACCCTTTCCTATGACTACTTAGATTCTAATAAAAAATAGATAGTTTTTAGCCCAAGAAGATAGAGTGGAAAAAACCTACAAATAAAGAAAACTATTTGTATTTAAATTGTTGATATGAGAATAATTGATCCAAAAATATGTAGATTATAAGACTATGTTGATATGTTTATCCATAATTTTTGGGACTTCTCTGGTAGTCCAGTGGTTGAAACTTCACCTTCCAATGCATGGGGTATGGGTTCAATTCCTGGCCAGGGAGTTAACATCGCATATACCTCACAGCCAAAAAAACAGAACATAAACAACAAAAGCAATATGGCAACAAATTCAATAAAAAGCTTAACAAAAAAGAATTTTTATAATCACAAGATACACACTTTATAAAAGACAATAGTAATTTTCAAGATTTTCTACTAAGTGGGAAAAAAACCTATAATAATATTCACTTTCTTCTTCTTTTTTATATTCTCTTAGACACTTTTTTAAATCAGTATTTTAATTTCCCAGGAATCTTCATATGAGATGTCAGACAATAGTAGTCTCGTGACAGAGAAAGAGCAATCAACTTAGATGAACAAGCTGACATTCTATGGTATAACTCATTTTCTCAAGCCTTTGGTTCTCAGAATGTGATCTCCTAGATATGAGCTTAATATACTGTAGGTTCATAAACCTGCAAAGGTTATATCTTGAGTGTGACTCATGTACATAATTTGCTTTAAAATCGCTTGCTTGATTATTCAATCAACCCATCCCATAGCAACATCTTTCACTTGCAATTTAGTTTTAGTTTTAGTTTTTTTTTAAATAGAGAGAAAAATGCAGAACATGATTCACCTACCAACTGGTGACAGGATTCTGAAGGTAATTCATGTGACTTGAGGCTCTTGCACTTTTCTGCGAGATCTAGCAACTCTTGAACTATGATTTGTACTTCTTCATAAGTCAGTTTCTGAAGAAACTGTGCAACCATAATGTTAGTGCTGAAACAGAACACTTGTGTGAATGTTGAAGCCAATCAAACCTCTTTCCTCCATTAGTCTTGTTATATCACTGCCCTACTCCCCTACAAAATAATATGAGTGTAAATTTCCATTAAAAATTTTGATAATAAAACTCACACAGCTTTCAAGTTCTCCTCTAGATAATTCTGGCCATTTGTTTGCTGCATGGCTGGAAAAAGAAAATGAGATTTTTATTTGCAAAAAAGGAAATTTTCCAAGTTGAAATCCCCTTTTTACAATTCAAACCTGCATTTATTCACTCATAAATTTCCAGATCTGTTTCTGTTTACATCATAAATCAGGATAAATTTTATAAGAATATATATTTTCTTGTATTTGGGCTTCCCAGGTGTCTCTTGCAGTGAAGAATCTGCCTGCAGCTCAGGAGATGTAAGAGGCATGGATCAATCCCTGGGTCAGGAAGATCCCCTGGAGGAGGGCATGGCAACCCACTCTGGTATTCTTGCCTGGAGAATCCCATGAGCAAAGGATTCTGGCAGGCTTCAGTCCATGGGGCCACGAAGAGTTGGACATGACTGAGCAACTAAGAACATTTCTTGTATTTAAGCTGTATTCTGTGAATGATTTATTTCTAGTCCAAAACATCATGTAGTTGAAATCTGTCAAATATATATTCTTATCTGTCATTGGCCAACAAATGTTACACATATCTGTATTGACACTTCTGAGTTAACTAAACTTGACTTTTTAATTAAATAACTCTTACTAGAAGTTACTAGCCCACCCAAAGAACACTAAGAAAATCAAATGCTGGCATTAGGAACAACAATATAAACATTACTACTTTGCTAGTCTTAATGTGGCAAAGACAATATCTTATACAACTAGGATTCACTCAACATCTTCATCACTTTCGCTCACCGTGTACACATACACATGCTCTCTATTGAAAACATGTTTTCCTTCTTATACCAATAGCTTCTGAAGAGTTTGCTATTGTTCAGTCGCTAAGTCTAAAGAGTTTAGCCACTATCTATTTAATAAAGAAACCATATCATTAGCAATATTAACAAGGAAAGGCTTTGGAGACAGTTATTCTGAGTTCAGCCTCTAGCTCTGATACTGAATATGGCCTTGAGAAACTAACTTAAGCACTCAGGGTTTTTGCATCTTTATCAATCAAATGTTAATCACTTTTACTACACTGGATAGTGGTTAGGATTAAATGAAAGCCTATATGTGAAGCAATGAGCACAGTGGCTGGCACATAGTAGGTGCTGAATAATGTAGCTCATGATATTAGTCTATAAACACTATTGCTCAATCTAAAATAATTTATCCAATTTTAAATGCAAGTTCGAAATATATCATTCTCTCGTCTAGACTGGAAGTAAAATGTATGTGTTTCGCCGTGTGTGTTTTCTGCTTGTGTTTCCCCAATATATTAATTCCTTTTTTCTGTCTATGAAGTTTTGTCATGACGTCTCACCTTCTGGCACAAGGATGTATAGGTTATAAACAGAATTCCCTACCTGCATCTAGTAAACTTCTCTGAAGAGTCTGACATTTAATGTAGCTGAAGAAAATAAGAAAAGATATGGATCTAACAGTCTTCATTATTTCAGATAAACTTTATAGAAGGTACTCTATCACTCGAGAGAACTGAATAATCCTTTTATATTCTTTCTGAGTAATTACTATTAATAATTAAACTTCTTCTGGTGAATATTTTCCCCAGGCCACTATAACCGTGAAAAAATTACAGAAATTCATGATAATGAAGAAGTATTTCTGATAGGTAGCATTCATTAATGAATACTGGATTTTAAAATGAGTCATGTCCATCTACTTGTTTTTTCAACATTACATCACATACGACTTGAGCTAAAGTAATCAATAGACGTTTTTGGTAAATACCTTATTTCCTAGAAATGCCTGTTGACATGTACAAAGTTCTAAAATGGCAGGAGATCAGGTAAACACATATTAGGACTACCCTAGTTCCAGTGCTGGATGCATTTTTAGGTCCCTAGTGAGAGTGGGGAGCACAGATTTGGGAAACAAACCCATGAGAATGCAACCTATATACTGAGTGTTCGCTGCAAGTCTAGCACTTTATATGACTGTATTTAGGTAGCAGGATTCTTATTTCTTGAATAATAAGTGAAGACTCAGGGTTTTATAATTTGCTCATGGACTCACAGGTAGAAATTCAGGTCTTTCTGATGTCAGACCTCACACCATCCAAGAGCTAGTAGTAAAAGTTGAGATACCAACATCTCTCAGCTGTTTTCTGCTTTGCCTATAATCCAGGTCTTTAGACTAGGGTAGGACACTGGTGACTATGGATTAACTTAGAAGTTCAAGCTAAACTTAAAGCCCCAAAGTTTTGGAAATAGGAGACCACTGGTTACTATTTTAACCATTCCTGTTCTCTGTTTCCTCATTTATAAATGGAGGGTATTGATCAGATAATCTTCAAGGCTGGAAGTCCATTGCTTGATTTTGCTACCCACATAATCTTATTTCTGGTTTCCTGGGCAAAAAAATAGATGTTTTTCTGGAACTCTCTTGCTTTTTCCATGATCCAGTGGATGTTGGCAATTTGATCTCTGGTTCCTCTGCCTTTTCTAAAATCAGCTTGAACATCAGGAAGTTCACGCTTCACGTATTGCTGAAGCCTGGCTTGGAGAATTTTGAGCATTGCTTTACTAGCGTGTGAGATGAGTGCAATTGTGAGGTAGTTTGAGCATTCTTTGACATTGCCTTTCTTTGGGATTGGAATGAAAACTGACCTTTTCCAGTCCTGTGGCCACTGTTGAGTTTTCCAAATTTGCTGGCATATTGAATGCAGCACTTTCACAGCATTATCTTTTAGGATTTGAAATAGCTCTACTGGAATTCCATCACCTCCACTAGCTTTGTTTGTAGTGATGCTTTCTAAGGCCCACTTGACTTCACATTCCAAGATGTCTGGCTCTAGGTGAGTGATCACACCATCGTGATTATCCGGGTCATGAAGATCCTTTTTGTACAGTTCTTCTGTGTATTCTTGCCACTTATTCTTAATATCTTCTGCTTCTGTTAGGTCCATACCATTTCTCTCGGAGCCCATCTTTGCATGAAATGTTTCCTTGATATCTCTAATTTTCTTGAAGTGATCTCTAGTCTTTCCCATTCTGTTGTTTTCCTTGATTTCTTTGCATTGATTGCTGAAGAAGGCTTTCTTATCTCTTCTTGCTATTCTTTGGAACTCTGCATTCAGATGCTTATATCTTTCCTTTTCTCCTTGACTTTTCACTTCTCTTCTTTTCATAGCTATTTGTAAGGCCTCCCCAGACAGCCATTTTGCTTTTTTTTGTTTCTTTTCCATGGGGATGGTCTTGATCCCTGTCTCCTGTACAATGTCACGAACCTCATTCCATAGTTCATTAGGCACTCTATCTATCATATCTAGGCCCTTAAATATATTTCTCACTTCCACTGTATAATCATAAGGGATTTGATTTAGGTCATACCTGAATGGTCTAGCGGTTTTTCCTACTTTTCCTACTTTCTTAAGTCTGAATTTGGTAATAAGGAGTTCACGACCTGAGCCACAGTCAGCTCCTGGTCTTGTTTTTGTTGACTGTATAGACTTCTCCATCTTTTGCTGCAGAGAATATAATCGATCTGATTTCGATGTTGACTATCTGGTGATGTCCATGTATAGAATCTTCTCTTGTGTTGTTGGAAGAGGGTGTTTCCTATGACCAGTGCATTTTCTTGGCAAAACTCTATTAGTCTTTGCCCTGCTTCATTCTACATTCCAAGGCCAAATTTGCCTGTTACTCCAGGTGTTTCTTGACTTTCTACTTTTGCATTCCAGTCCCCTGTAATGAAAAGGACATCTGTTTTGGGTGTTAGTTCTAAAAGGTCTTGTAGGTCTTCATAGAACCGTTCAACTTCAGCTTCTTCAGTGTTACTGGTTGGGGCATAGACTTGGATTACTGTGATATTGAATGGTTTGCCTTGGAAATGATCAGAGATCATTCTGTCGTTTTTGAGGTTGCATCCAAGTACTGCATTTCGGACTCTTCTGTTGACCATGATGGCTACTCCATTTCTTCTGAGGGTTTCCTACCCGCAGTAGTAGATATAATGGTCATCTGAGTTAAATTCACCCATTCCAGTCCATTTTAGTTCGCTGATTCCTAGAATGTCAACGTTCACTCTTGACATCTCCTGTTTGATCACTTACAATTTGCCTTGATTTATGGACCTGACATTCCAGGTTCCTATGCAATATTGCTCTTTACAGCATCAGACCTTGCTTCTATCACCAGTCACATCCACAGCTGGGTATTGTTTTTGCTTTGGCTCCATCCCTTCATTCTTTCTGGATTTATTTCTCCACTGATCTCCAGTAGCATATTTGGCACCTACTGACCTGGGGAGTACCTCTTTCAGTAGCCTATCATTTTGCCTTTTCCTACTGTTCATGGGGTTCTCAAGGCAAGAATACTGAAGTGGTTTGCCATTCCCAGCAAGAGAGTTCCAGAAAACATCCATTTCTGCTTTATTGACTATGCCAAAGCCTTTGACTGTGTGGATCACAATAAACTGTGGAAAATTCTGAAAGAGATGGGAATACCAGACCACCTGACCTGCCTCTTGAGAAACCTATATGCAGGTCAGGAAGCAACAGTTAGAACTGGACATGGAACAACAGACTGGTTTCAAATAGGAAAAGGAGTATGTCAAGGCTGTATATTGTCACCCTGCTTATTCACCTTCTATGCAGAGTACATCATGAGAAATGCTGGTTGGAAGAAACACAAGCTGGAATCAAGATTGCCGGGAGAAATATCAATAACCTCAGATATGCAGATGACACCACCATTATGGCAGAAAGTGAAGAGGAGCTAAAAAGCCTCTTGATGAAAGTGAAAGAGGAGAGTGAACAAGTTGGCTTAAAGCTCAACATTCAGAAAATGAAGATCATGGCATCCGGTCCCATCACTTCATGGGAAATAGATGGAGAAACAGTGGAAAGAGTGTCAGACTTTATTTTTTGTGGCTCCAAAATCACTGCAGATGGTAATTGCAGCCATGAAATTAAAAGACGCTTACTCCTTGGAAGAAAAGTTATGACCAACCTAGATAGCATATTCAAAACAGAGACATTACTTTTCAGTCTAAGGTCCATCTAGTCAAGGCTATGGTTTTTCCATTGGTCATGCATGGATGTTAGAGTTCGACTGTGAAGAAAGCTGAGCACCGAAGAATTGATGCTTTTAAACTGTGGTGTTGGAGAAGACTCTTCAGAGTCCCTTGGACTGCAAGGAGATCCAACCAGTCCATTCTGAAGGAGATCAACCCTGGGATTTCTTTGGAAGGAATGATGCTAAAGCTGAAACTCCAGTACTTTGGCTACCTCATGCGAAGAGTTGACTCATTGGAAAAGACTATGATTCTGGGAGGGATTGGGGGCAGGAGAAGAAGGGGATGACTGAGGATGAGATGGCTGGATGGTATTACTGACTCGATGGACGTGAGTCTGAGTGAACTCCGGGAGTTGGTGATGGACAGGGAGGCCTGGCATGCTACGATTCATGGGGTCACAAAGAGTCGGGCATGACTGAGTGACTGAACTGAACTGAACTGAGGTAAAAAAAATTATCATAAGTGAGAGAGATACATTTGCCTGAAAAACAACAACAAATCTGTCATTATTTGGTTTTGGGACATGTTAGCTTATGGTAAAGAATACGGATGACTTGTGTGGTAGAAAACCACACAAGGGAAGACTGCCTTGCCAGGTTTCCATAGGCTTTCCAGGGTTCTCTAAACAGTCCTAATGTTCATCATCTCTTTCTGTCTTTCATCCTTAGAGTGGCTCCCTTGAGACCATACTCTAGGTTTCCTGGGTGGAAATGGACCAGAAATGGACCTATTACTCTAGTGATGACAATGCTTTGGATGACTGCTTTCAGACGGTCACCCATGTAGACATTACTCTTTCTCTGACTAAGCCTTAGAATCATTCACAGCACCATGCCACGGGACAGCCACCATTAGCTAACCGGAGCTGGCACTTAAAAAAAAACTGTTCTATGTGTGCTAAACTAGTTTCTCTTTAAAGAATATATTTTTGGACAAAATTAACTTCTCATGAGAATCCCTTTCTCACAGTAAGATATTCTTTAAAACATAGAAGGAGTTAAATTCTTTATTAGAGACTGATAGTGGAATTTTAGATCAGAGGAAAGACAGGTTGTGGGGATTATATAAGCAAAGGCTAAGGAATGGATTTTGTGATAGAATTCGAAAGATGGCACAGAATTTGTTCTTTAAGAGAGGAGGATCTCCTCACTGACTTTTAAGATAAAAAAATGGAAGGTATGCAAGTGTAAGACGCAATGATGATTTTTAATAAATATTTTTACCACAAACCTAATTCTTGTCCAAATCATGGAAATAGAGTTTGAAGGAACCTTAGAAAAACCAAGGCTGGATCCCTAGATCCTGCCGAAAACCTGGGTAGTGACTGCTCATGCATGTGCCGTCTTGGCCCTTATTATAGCACCCTGAGGCTGATGACATTTACAAACATCTCTAGTACTAGAAGTCTTCCTGCATCGACTGAGTCCAGTTATGTTCTAGTCATTGGTAAGAGCTCTGTCTGAGCCATACAGAATCAGTATGACTTGCTTTTGTTCCAAATCCTCTCTTTCCAGGCAAAACAAGACTTTTGAAAAATCCAGTTCTCTCCCTCCTTTCTTTCCATCACACTGGTTACCTGTCTTTTATCACTGTGTTCTTTGACACATCAGTAGAGGGGGTTGTATGGCAGTTTCCTCTATGATTATAGAGTCTTGTAAAGGCAGAGGTCCCTGGGTCTTTGGTTTCATATCTGTGGCTCTCAGCACAGCACTGGACACATAGGAGGCCACTATCAGGTGCAAAATTGAATTTGCAAACTGCACTTTGTTTCACTTCTGTTTGCTAAACTTATTATTCATTATTTCAGTAACATTTTCTTCCTTGTCATCCTTGACAATAAACAAGAGTGTTTGGAAAAATGGTAGAAAGAAAAATTAGCTTCATGACTTAAACACCTACTGTCTGCTGGCCATTGTATTTGGATACTTTATATAGTAATTTATTACATCTTTCTAAAGCCTTTTGTGATGGAGTGATTATCCTTCCACCCTACACCAAGAAATGGAGGTCTTTGATTGTAGGCAACTTGTGTCTGAGGCCATACAGCAAGTTCATAGTAGTAGGAATATAACTCCCTTCTACTCCCCTGCCACCTGCAATTTCAGCTTGGATGGAATCCCGTTGCCACATCTTTCCATAGCAAGGCCCTTTTTCCATCCTGCACCTATGACATCATATGCGATTGCTTACTGTCTTCTCCCCTGCCCAGTAGACATAACAACAATGCCTAATTGGCTTATATTTGGTTATATTTGCATTATATTGGATTATATTGTGCAATGTCTAACACACAGTAGGATCTAATAATAAATATTTGTTGAATAAATGAGTAAGAATTCCAAATACTGTGCTCTAAATGATAAACCAAAAGAACTCAATATTTTCATGTATCATATCTTAGATGGTCATCATCTTTTTTTTTTTTTTCAGACACTGAAACACTAAAAAGCCTTAAAAGTTTAGAGAACAGCCAGGATCATCAAGCCATGGGCCGACAACCAACTCTCACTTCCTGGCTTCCCAGTTCCCACCATTCCCCGTCTTTAGATGTCACTGTCAATCACTTACAGTTCCAAAATAACAGCACTTTTTATGTGGAATGGAGGGAGAAAAGAGCCACTGTTGCTGATGCCTTGGCCCATTCCCCCCTTTCTGAAGAACAGATTTTATAGGGCACCCACGACACAGCCTTACCTAGGAGGTAATGTATACTTTGGCTAAGAGTATTGTTCTGGAATTAGAGGGTTCAAATTTAAGCTTTTGGTTCTACTAATTACTAATTATATGACATTGAACAAATTCAGTTATTTCCCCAAGCCTCAGTTTCCCTGTTTGTAAAACAGGAATAAAAAATGTTTACTTCATAGAGTTGTTAGGATTAAATGAGATAATACATTAGAAGTACCCACGCAATGTTTTTACATTGAAAACATTCAATCCCAGCTAGTAATAGTAGGAGGAGGTGGAGGTGGAGGCATGCTACAAGCACACAACACCCCATTTTCTTCCCAGTAGCAGCAAGAACAGAATCTGTGAGTACTCTGCCCACAGAATTGCTATTTCAGAGTCCTGTCTCCCATAAAGTCATAGATTTATTCATTTTGCTCTACAGTAGAAATTAACACAACATTGTAAAGCAATTATACTCCAATAAAAATTAATTTAAAAAGAAAAAATTAAAAAATATATTTTTATAAAAAAAGAAGTACATTTAACCAGTGAACCAATGATGCTGATGGAATGAATGACTCGGCTGTTTCATTTTGTTAACAAGTTGACACATGACATTAGTCTTTGAGAAATAACTTTATAATGTTGTTGTTTATTGCTTGCTGCAGTAACATTATCTCAGACAACAGGAACAGAAGAATCTGTTTACTGTGTTCTTTTCAGAAAATGAAATTCACCACAGGATAGCTAGGAAGTAGGTAAGTTGATCTTCCTCTCTTTTCTCAGAAACCTGGAAAGGAAAAACAGTATCTTGTGCAGCAAAGGAATATGAAATGATAGAACGCCATATACGCAGTGAGATATCCCATATACATGGGCTAGAAAGCCATAAAAAAACTCTTAGTGGTAACTATGTTTTGCCTTTTGTAGATGCAAACCTGCCCTCTGGCTAGGCGGTGGGAAGGCAGGGGGCGGTGTTGTGGTCTCTCTTTCCCGGCATTGAACATCATTGCTATATCTACTTGAGCCTCAGAAACTACAGGGGGAAAGGGATCCTTTATATACCTTTTAAAAATTACAAACATATCACTTTTCTTTTATGTAAATCCTGCAGTAAAGCTCTTAGAACAAGTTACTGAGGCCTGTCTGCCCATCTCAGCCCCCTCCTCCCGCTATGAACTTTCATGTTAATAGATCCTTTGCCTTTCTTTTCTGGTCCTGAGTGCAGTAGCAGGAAGGCAGAAGAGTGGATGTCTTTATATTCAGAAAACTTCTGGGACAGTAAGACAATGCTAACACAGACATAGTAGTGCCCTCCCAGCCGTCAAGAGCGACTGACACCCAGAGACACGTTACAGGACCAGTACGGGGCTTGTTAGTGCAAGGCCAGGGGGATAAACCAGAAATGTTAGTGCAAGGCCCAGGGGATGAACTGGAAATCAACAGTGAAGCATAAGAGGGGAAAAGCATAACGACCATAGAAGCTACCAATACATTTAGCCTTTGACTGAGATAGAAGGCATTACCTTAGGTGGGTTTTACTTGATGTTTTTCAAGCACCCTGACTTTTGGCTGCCAATTTTGGACTCTGAGAGAGAAAAAATAGAAATAAAAACATACAAGAAAATTTTTGAGAAACCTCCATACTGTTTTCCCACAGTGGCTGCACCAATTACATTCCCACCAACAGTGTACAGGGGTTTCCAAACACTAAAAATAGAACGGTCTTATGACCCAGAGATATAAATCAAAAAAACTCCCCACTAATTTGAAAAGATTCATGCAGTCCAGGGACTTCCCAGGTGGCCCAGTGACTAAAACTCTGCACTTCCAACTCAGGGGGCCTGGGTTCAATCCCTGGTCAGGGAAGTAGGCCCCACATGCCACAACTAAGACCCAATACAACCAAATAAATAAATCAATAAAAATTTTAATGAAAAAATTCATGTAGACCAATGTTCATAGTAGCATTATTTATAATTGTCAAAATATGGAAGCAACCTTAAATGCCCATCAACAGATGAGCGGATAAAGAAGATGCGGTATGTATGCGCAATGGAATATTAGTCAGAACATAAAAAGGGATGAAATTTTGCCATTTGCAGCAACATGGATGGGCTCGGAGGGAGACATCGCAAGGAGGAAACAGGGTCCTATGGGGAGTTCCATTTTCTTTGTTTGACCAGGAATATCAGTTGAATTCCAGAGAAAAGAGCTGGAAATACCTCCTCCTTGAAGCAGGCCTCAGGCTCCTGGGCTTTGCAGCACTTCTCCACCACATTCGTGAAATCCGCCAGCAATGACCACAGTTCCTCCCCTGCAAGTTCAGGCTTCAGTTTCACTAAGTTGACAAGAAACCTGTGACCCAAGGATGTCAAACAGAATCAATTAACAGTTTCTTTCTGGAACCGCTCTTCTCCAAAAGGCTTGTTATAGAATCGTATCTTTGAAATCTCCATTTAGGTGAATGTAAAAAGTTAAAATATTCTACTTTTGAAAAGAGGTCCTGAAACCTTTCTGCTAAACACATGGAATGGATTCCATGATAACATTCTTTGGAGGCTTATGTAATTATGGGCAAAAGTGTATCAAATGTGGGAACATATAGTAAGTCTTTGCTGTGCACAGTATTGTAGAATATGCGACTTTTGATGTTTCTAGAAAATTCATTTCAAAGCATTCTCTCTTCCTCAGTAACTGAATTCTGTTTCCATTTCACTTGATACAGACACTGCCTAAATCAAAAAAAAAAAAAAAATCTGATTCTTTGGCATTTATAGCATTGGCTGAGAAAACAAAAGCAAAATTCCTATCCCTTTTGGGCCTCTCATATCTTCAAACATTAAGAGAGATTATTGGAGCAAGCATCTATGACATTCTCTCAAGAAAATCTGATTCATTATGAACCTCCTATGAGCCTTTTTATGGCCACCCTCACTCACGTTTCCAAATCACAGTCTGGACACTCCAAATCTCTAGCAAAGAAAAAGACTAAGTTTTATAACTAGATAGACTGGACAGTTTGACAGAAGGAACAGGATTATAACATCAAGATCACACATCCATTGCAATAAACCTTCTTATTAAAACGTGATGTGTCTTCAGCCTGAAGAAAATAATGAAGAGAAGAGAAGGTTGGTACCTGTCTTTTTTCCTCTGGAGTTCCTCGTTATGAGCCTGACACAAGTCTGCGTGAAAGGTAAATAACCCTTGAGAGGTAGATGGAGGTACATATGTTTTATCAGCTTCCAAGCTCTCAAAGCAGGACCTTCTGAAGGCAAAATTTGTTTTACAACAGTGGTCCACAGCAGGGTTGATATTTCGATTTTCATTTATTCCACATAACTCTCCAAGAACTAAATCCATCTGTACCAATGAAAGTTGCAATGGAGTTTTGAAATATGGTAGATGAATTGTTAGTTTGTTCTAATATCACTGCCAACTTAGGAAAGCCTCTGCAATCGTAACATGCCACTATGCACAAAAGAAAAAAAAAATAGAGGCTGAAGTACTAACTGGCATTATAACAAAAACTCAAGCCATAGTAATTTAAATTCCTGTAGATTAAGCTTAATGTATATACAGATTTGTGACTTCCAGCTGAGAGCTGCAAACAGCTAACTGAAAGCATTCCCAGGACACAGTGACCCTTAGATTTAGTCCCCTCCTGGGATGTCCCCCACATATGAGCCACCCCAGACCTAAAGAGATATGCTCAACCCAAACTGGACTGGAAGCAGCAATTCTCTTAACTGACATGGTGGGACAAGAAGGAGAATTTATAGTGTTGCTTAAAATTATGAAGTTTTCTCTGTCATCCTGAAACAATACTATGATTCCAAGTCATTTGCTCTAACAAATTACTTCTAGTATAAATAAGAAGAAATGGGACTTGGGTGTTGATCCAGTAGTTAAGAGTCAGCTTGTCAATACACAGGACACGGGTTTGATCCCTGGTCCGGGAGCTAAGATCCCACATGCTGCAGGGCAGCTAAGCCCGTGCACCCCAACTGAAGCCCATGCTTTACAACCCCTGCTGTGCAACAACATAAGCCACCACAATGAGAAGCCCATACACCACAACTGGAGAGTGGCCCCCACTCGCTGCAAGTAAAGAAAGCTCACATGCAGCAACAAAGCCTCAGTGCAGTCAAAAAAAAAAAAAAAAAAAGAAGAAGAAGAAGAAATAAGAAAGATGATCTGGAGACCCCCAAGCAACTATTCAAGACATTCTCTTTAGTTCCTCAGGATTTTGACACAGAGAGCTAGAAATAAAACTTGACATTCCTTGCTTAACAATGTTAAAAATAATGGAGAGAGGAAGACAGACAATCAACTTTTAAATCAATGAGTGCAGGTATCCTTTTTTTTTTTTTTTCTTTTTAGGAACAGTCAGGTATGCAGGCCAGGCTCACCAAATTATCAACACAGGCAAACTCTTCACTCAGGGTACAGCAGGTGGTCAAAGCTATCACCATTTCCTTGCCAAGAAAGGTCAATTCTTCAGTGGAGAGCTGAGGGGCTAGCTTCGTGAGATTGATGAGGTAGCTGAAAGAGCATATGTCTGTTCTGAACAAAAGCAGAAGCTCATCTTCCCTTGATAAGTCACCTGAAATCCCAACCCTGCAAGGCCAGGGACAACCAATGGAAGGGCAATGTGAACCTCAGCTCTCTCATAAAATGGTAGAGATCAGTCTCTTCACCCCCCTGTTTTCCTGCATCCTGCCTCCTATAGATCTCTGAATATGGGCTTCCTTCTAATTTCATGACAATTCAGAAACTATCAGATTTGCCCATCGTGTGTCATCTGTGATGATAGGAACGCCTTGGCAGCAAGTATCTTGGCTAGCTAGTATGTAAAATCCTACTGAAATCCCTTGCATTGTAAATAAACATTTCAAAGGGAAAATTTAATAAATACATGTTGGAAAAAGATAATCTGAGATGAAGGAAGAAAGAAACAAAGATGTTTCATGGGCTGAGTTCCCAGATAACAATCCAACTAGAAATAGTGAAAACATATTTTTTAAACTGTGTTTTGTTTTGAAGATGTTTGGTTTCCATGTACAATACATTAGAATGGTAATTAATTTTAAAAATTCAGAAAAAACTTCATATTATTCATGAATATTCACAAAGTTCTTAAAAAATAAATATTAAAGTGTTAAGCAAATCCAAAATTATTTCTTTAAACTCCATAAAATGGGCTTAAATCTTGGGAAGAGCATCTTTTCCTTGGGAAAATATAACAACCTAAAGTTTGCTGCATTCCATTCCCCATGCCTGAAATGGGGCAAAATCCATCAATTCTGGGTTGAGAGTAAAAAAAGATAAGTGTAAACAACAACTAAAGCGTTAGATAATCAATTTGTCCAAAATCCTATATTTCTTCCATTTCTAGCCTGGTTTCTGATAAAGTTTTAAAATGACAGCTCGATGTGAATTCTTAACTCTTGTGATATTATTCTTTCCCAGAATTTATGAATTCATCACAAAAGGGCTGAACTACATTTTTGACACTTTGTCTCCATCTTTATTTCATCCTGGTGACAAGGGTTAACCTGCTTGTTTGAACAACTTACTGGTATTTCAAGTCATCCTTCCCCAAATTCTGAAAATGTTCACATTCTCGTTGTACTATCTTGAGGCTTTTCTCTGTTGTCTCATTGAATCTATTTTCCTGAAAATAAGAACAATCATGCTTTTGAAAATTTTATCTAATCATAAATTTAATCATAAGATTGCTGTTGACTTGTCTAATTTCTTTTTTTTATACTTAACGTAGTATTTTCAAACTATCATTATCATAAATTAGTCACTAAGTTGAAGGTAGTTTTCTGTATATGTATGTTAGAATTTGAATCTTTTAAATTATAGTTAGATATATAGATATGGTGTTTGCCAAAATGCAGAAATTTAAATTTTCATCATCGTTACCTTGTATATTTTATAGAGCTTTAAGTCTACAAAGTGGAATTCAAATCTGATGCTGACAATGATCATATAGATTTTCCCTTTAAAGTGGCCAGAGAAGTCATCTGGTCCTGTGAAGTCAAGTGACTTGCCTAGGATTACCCAATAGGCAAGTGTTGCTACAGAACACTTTTAATTGCATATATCTTTTTTATACCATCTTTTTGATCATTTAGAATTGGAATTTAAAACCTCCAATAATTGTCTTCAAATACTTGACAAACTCTCACATAGCATAAAGTTGGACATCAACTAAGTGGCCCCCGGGGAGAAAACTACACACCAGTGGAAGGATGCTGAAGGATGAATTGTATCTTCATATAATAAAAAGAATTTTCTAGCACTTCAGTTCAGTTCAGTTCAGTCGCTCAGTCGTGTCCGACTCTTTGTGACCCCATGAATCGCAGCACGCCAGGCCTCCCTGTCCATCACCAACTCCTGGAGTTCACTCAGACTCGCGTCCATTGAGTCAGTGATGCCATCCAGCCATCTCATCCTCAGTAGTCCCCTTCTTCTCCTGCCCCCAATCCCTCCTAGCATCAACGTCTTTCCCAATGAGTCAACTTTTCGCATGAGGTGGCCAAAGTACTGGAGTTTCAGCTTTAGCATCATTCCTTCCAAAGAAATCCCAGGGTTGATCTCCTTCAGAATGGACTGGTTGGATCTCACTATGCTCCATTTAAGGATAAGCAACAGACCTCCTTGTTAGGGACACTGGCAAAGCTGGACAAAACCCAAGTCTTCTTACTTCTTGCTCAATTTTGAATGAGTATAAACTGGCATTTTTGGCAAGTGGGGTTAATTTTTTAAGCAAAGCAAAGCAACACATATCAATTGAATGAGAAGCAAATCAAAAATGTCAAATAATTGATATCTGTAATACACAAATATGCATATGAATTGATATTAAAAACACACTAATTTCAACAAGAAAATCAGTAAAAGATGTGAACAAACTGTTCACAGGAAATTATAAATACAGTAGCTAAAATCATATAGGAAAATCTTCAGTTCAGTTCAGTCGCTCAGTCGTGTCCGACTCTTTGCAACCCCATGATTCGAAGATGCCAGGCCTCCCTGTCCATCACCAACTCCCAAAGTTCACTCAGACTCACGGCCATCGAGTCAGTGATGCCATCCAGCCATCTCATCCTCGGTCGTCCCCTTCTTCTCCTGCCCCCAATCCCTCCCAGCATCAAAGTCTTTTCCAATGAGTCAACTCTTTGCAAGAGGTGGCCAAAGTACTGGAGTTTCAGCTTTAGTATCATTCCTTCCAAAGAAATCCCAGGGCTGATCTCCTTCAGAATGGACTGGTTGGATCTCCTTGCAGTCCAAGGGACTCTCAAGAGTCTTCTCCAACACCACAGTTCAAAAGCATCAATTCTTCAGTGCTCAGCCTTTTTCACAGTCCAACTCTCACATTTATACATGACCACAGGAAAAAACATAGCCTTGACTAGACGGGCCTTAGTCAGCAAAGTAATGTCTCTGCTTTTGAATATGCTATCTAGGTTGGTCATAACTTTTCTTCCAAGGAGTAAGCGTCTTTTAATTTCATGGCTGCAGTCACTATCTGCAGTGATTTTGGAGCCACAAAAAATAAAGTCTGACACTCTTTCCACTGTTTCTCCATCTATTTGCCATGAAGTGATGGGACCGGATGCCATTCATTGTCTTCATTTTCTGAATGTTGAGCTTTAAGCCAACTTTTTCACTCTCCTCTTTCACTTTCACCAAGAGGCTTTTTAGTTCCTCTTCACTTTCTGCTATAAGGGTGGTGTCATCTGCATATCTGAGGTTATTGATATTTCTCCTGGCAAGCTTGATTCCAGCTTGTGTTTCTTCCAGTCCAGCGTTTCTCATGATGTACTCTGCATAGAAGTTAAATAAGCAGGGTAACAATATACAGCCTTGACATACTGCTTTTCCTATTTGGAACCAGTCTGTTGTTCCATGTACAGTTCTA
This sequence comes from Ovis canadensis, assembly GCF_042477335.2. Classification (NCBI taxonomy): domain Eukaryota; kingdom Metazoa; phylum Chordata; class Mammalia; order Artiodactyla; family Bovidae; genus Ovis; species Ovis canadensis. The sequence continues at coordinate 105,155,751 of NC_091250.1, read as the reverse complement.
ACTGTTGCTTCCTGGCCTGCATACAGATTTCTCAGGAGGCAGGTTAGGTGGTCTGGTATTCCCATCTCTTTCAGAATTTTCCACAGTTTATTGTGATCCACACAGTCAAAGGCTTTGGCATAGTCAATAAAGCAGAAATAGATGTTTTTCTGGAACTCTCTTGCTTTTTCCATGATCCAGAGGATGTTGGCAGTTTGATCTCTGGGTTCCTCTGCCTTTTCTAAAGCCAGCTTGAACATCAGGGAGTTCATGGTTCATGTATTGCTGAAGCCCGGCTTGGAGAATTTTGAGCATTACTTTACTAGCATGTGAGATGAGTGCAATTGTGTGGTAGTTTGAGCATTCTTAGCTCCATTATAAAATATATTCTTAAATGTTTAATTGGATCACTATGCTATGCCCCTAAACTATCACATTTTTAATTAACTATATTCCAATATAAAATAAAAAGTTACAAAAGTCAACTAAATTCTTAAAACACAGTTACTATTTAGCAAAGTTAATTTCATGGGCAGTGTTGGTGAAGGTGGGAACGAAATGAAGATTTTCAACGCTATATTGGACTATATGCTGATAATAACTTTCTAGGTAGCAATTTAGTCATTTGTATCAATTATTTTTTATTTTAAAGTCTATATATTTTGATGTAGTGATTTTCCTTCTGATAATCTATCTTAAGAAAATAGTCATAACTATTAATAGAGATGAATGAAATGAGATACTTAGGGTCACTTATAAAATTTTTAAAAAGCTAAATAAGTGTCCAAAATGTCAAAGATATAGTAGGAGAGCATTTAGATATATTATTATGATGGAATACCATCATGTAAAATAAAGCGAAAATTTTTGAAGTCTGTTTAATAATGTAAAATGTTTTTTATTACAATAAATAAAAACAAATCCAAAAATTTCTTCAGAAAATATTATCCCAATCTTATTTTTAAGCATATGTATAAATAGATTCATATATGCATAGAAAAAATTAAAAAATGTTAATTAAAGGTATTTATTGAGGACAGAATCAAAAAGTTTTTACTTTTTCCTTTATAACTTTTAGTAATTTCTTAATCACCTTTAATAATCATTTATTATTTTTATGATCATAAAAATCCAAGATGGCTCAAGAAAACACAAGAGCACATAAATAAAAATATAAATATTTAATCAGAAGAGTTTTTTACCTCAACACACAGGATTCATAGTTCTAAACATTATGTGTAACCCAAAGAGATGATGTTGGTCTTCGCAGTGATCAGTTTACACTGAATTTTAGATAGACTCAGATTGGTCAATCATATTTTCTACCCTCTGAACCATAATAAAATTTGATAGTTTTTAAGTGTTTGCTGTTTTGTTTGTTTAACACTCTGAGCCTACTAGGATGGAACCTACCGCATGACGATAACACTCAGGAGGGTTTTCCATGTTACAACACTCTTTGAGGAGATCCTCATACACTTTAGCAATTCTTAACAGCTCTGGTGTGGACAGTTCTGGATGTCTCCTTGAGTACTCATAAAGAAACCTGTGATGTGTAAAATATTTTGTACATTAGAACTTCAAGAAAGAGCAAAACACCAAATCCTGCTATCTTTTATTCTGGGGAGACCTTTTATTACTGAGTCTGCCTTCAAATCCTGTTTCATCTTTCTCTGGCGAAGGAGTGGCTTAAGAGGACATTTTGACAAAAGAGACCATGTTACAAAGATTTTCTTCCATATTATGTTTTAAAATAGCAATGTCTTTTACTTGGAGGGATACAATGGTTAGAGGTGTTTATCATTCATTGTTAAAATAATTTTATCCATAAAGCATCAGAAATAGTAGATCATGCTACCAATACTTTAGGAAATACATATCAAATATAATTCTGTTGGAAACTACATTTGACCTCCATCTTGAGATTTGGGGAATATGGCTTCTCCTCACGCCTGATGCACCTGGGGAGAGATTGTGGAGCAGACTTTGCCCATTACTTCATCCTGTCACTTGTCAGTTATGGGAGTAATCACCCCTGCAGGTCCAAATCATTGGCAGTCATTTCCATGGCCTCACTGAGGTGTTATAAGGGTACAGGTGGGTGTGATTAGAGGACAAAGTGGGAAAGGGAAAGGAAGAGGCTAACACTTATTAAGCCCTTAGTAGGTGCGAGGCATTGGTTCAAGCTTTGGGCATAGGAGACAAAGATTGGCTTCCTAGCCTTTATAAAACACTGTCTCATTTAGCTTCACTTAGCCCTCAAGATAAGTAGTATTTCACAGCTGAGGAAACTGTCCCAGCCCAGTAAAGCACTTGGCTATTGGCTTCCCTGGTGGCTCAGACCGTAGAGTCCACCTGCAATGCAGGTAGACCTGGGTTCGATCCCTGGGTCAGGAAGATTCCCCTGGAGAAGGGAATGGCTACCCACTCCAGTATTCTTGCCTGGAGCCTTGGACAGAGAAACCTGTCAGGCTACAGTCCATAGGTCAGGAAGAGCCAGACACGACTGAGCAACTAACACTTTCACTTTTTAAAATTTGAACCTAGGTCCCAGAGGACGCCTACCTCATTCTTTTTAAACCAAGCCAACTCTTTTCTCAAGAGAGCTGTTTTCTTTAACTACCCTGTGCTATTTACAATTTTCTTCACAGAAATATCATCTTTATTCTTTCGAATTAAGTAAAAATGATCTATGTTTTGTGAGAATCATACGTCACAAAAGTTTTTCAAGGGACTTTTGTCATCTCTTTTTCTCTTGTGGCCTTTTTCTCTTGATTAATCTTGGCTTTTCTGACATCTCTCCTCTTCTCCATTTACCTTCTCAGTCCCAGTTGTAAGATATAGTCTCATATTCTAAAGCAGTGGTGTTTAACTTCAGAGAATCAAGGGCTCCCCTTAATATTTCATAAAAGCCATGAACTTTTCCTCAGAAATAAAATTGCACCTAAAATCTCACCACCAAAATATTGTGAACAAAAACCCTTGGAAGAAAACCCCTAGCGTGGCAGATCCACTGAGGTCTTGCATCAAATACTGGCAACCAGAAAAACTGCACCGTAAACTGTTTCTGGTTCAGCATGTTCATCGCTGCTCTCATTTCTCCCCATGCTTCCCACCCGATCTTAGTTGTCATGGTGATGATGATGGAGATGATGAGAAATGAGGATAAGGATGAAAACTGCTTCCATTTAGCAAGCCTATGTCAGGTACAAGTGAAATGCACTGCATCAGTGATTTAGTTTAATTTGACTGAACATCCATGATTCATGAGAAACAATGGAGCTCAGTGGTTATAAGAACAGGAATCTGGAGCCACACTGGTTGCATTTGAACCCTTGCTCTACCAGATATTAGTTGTGTGACTTTGGAGCAAGTTACTTAACCTCTGTGCTTCAGTTTCCTTGCCTGCAAAATGATGATTGAGGAAAGTATTCTAACCACAGAAGTTTGTTTTGAAAATTAAATTGATTAACAGATGCGAAGCACTGAAAATTTGGTTAAGTATTCAATAACCTTTATCTTCAATCCAGACATCCTTCCAGAATTCCAGGTTCATACATAAAATGCTCTTATGATATTTCCACTGCATTACCTCACAGGTACCTCAAAGTCAATGCATGTGGGCTAAGTTGCTTCAGTCATGTTCAATTCTTTGCAACCCAATGGACTGTAGACCGCCAGGCTCCTCTGTCCATGGGATCCTCCAAGCAAGAATACTGGAGTGGGTTGCCATGCCCTTCTCCAGGGGATCTACCCAATCCAGGGATCGAACCCTCATCTCTTACGCCTCCTGCACTGGCAGGCAAGTTCTTTACCACTAGCGCCACCTGGGAAATCAATGTGGTCAAATACAAATGGTTTCTCTTTCCCACAAACCTTCCCCCGTACTTCCCATCTCATTGAGTCTGAAAACTACTTACCAACCACCTAAGCCCCAAACTGGGATTCATTCCAGATGAAGTTTCTAAAAGACAAAAGTGGTTTTGTCCTTCCTTATTCTTCGATGAAAACCCTTCGGTGGCATCTTGTTACTTAGCATATCTGGATGATCTGACCCCATGTGCCTCTGCCTACCCTCTTCTCTCTCTGCAGAAACCCTAGCACAACCACATACACACCATGCAGTCTCACACCCCTATCAGTGTTCTACCCCTTCTATCCAGACTACCAACATTTCTTCAAGTACCTCCTCCCCGTCAAGACTTTCAGAGTTCCCAAGCACTTCCTCTTCTATCCTCTTATTGCCTGTGGCCTAGTGCTTTCAGAAATCAAAGAGTGTTTCTTGCACTCATATATTTATGAGGCTGTCTTTCCACATCACACTTCTATTGATGAAAGCTTATTGGAGGCAAAACCCCTGTCTAACTTGGTAAAGCCCCTGGATTATACTGAGTTGGCCAAAAAGTTCATCTGAGATTTTCCATAACATCTTACAGGAAAAAAATCCGAGTGAACTTTTTGGTCAACCCAGAGTTATTACTGACAAACTTTGAATGACTAAATATTCTCATATGAATTTTATATACAATTCCTAAAATACAGGCAAGTTAACGTGTCCCGATGAATCTACCAGGATTCAAATCTAGTCCTTTTGCTTCCAAGTCAGCTAAACAGTGGTGGGAGTTGGGGGAGAAGGCAGGGGAGAGCATGGCAGATAAGCATGCAAATTCCTAGGTCAGACCTCTTGGATCATATCTAGTCTGCCATATTTTAACTGTGAACCTTAAACAAATTACGTAACTTCCCTGAAACTTTCCTTAACTTCTGAAAATTGGGAGAAATCAGGCTTATTTTACAGGACTGCTGTGAAAATTAAAATAGATAATCTGTACTTAGCCCACTGTCTGGCACATATCAAGTACTCAATAAATGTTAGCCATCACTGTCATAGCACAGTTGCAATTTCTAAAATAATGTAAAAAGATTACAATCTAAAATCATGATTTTTAAAAATTATGTGGTATACCCAATGATTTAAATGGTTCCTATATCTTCCACCCAAGTTAACCAAAATAGATCAAGTCATAAGTTTCTGTTTGCCTTATAAATGTCAATATAGAGGTATGTTACTCAGCCATGAAGTTCGCTTGGTCAGCATCTCGTTTCTCACACACATTGTCACTTTCAATAAATTTTGCTTCTCTTAAAGATAAGTCGTTTGGTCTATCATCTTTATTGGAGTAAATGATACACTCTCCACGCTCTGGTATATTCTTTTCACAGCAGTCTTTGATTTTGCTGGAGATGGAATCTTGTTTTGAACAAATATGGCTCATAACCTTGCTCTGTATCAAATAAGAATGAGAAATGACTTTATTTTCATAAGTTCTTCAGGGCTAGATTCTCCTTCATAAATGGAATGCAGAACCAACCATAGCTATAACATCTAGAACTGTTTCATCAACTAATTTGATAGCTAATTAAATTTTGCACTGATTTAATACAGTGCCCTTTCATTTTAATGCAAGCTTGATTTCTTAGTATTTTAGATGATATGATTATGAAAAATAGACTCATACATTTATTACATATTAGCTGGCATTTTCTTAAAGGTGGTCTAACCCCTGCTTCTTCCTCCAGGCTCTGCAGAATGAGTCTGCACATTTCTCCTACTCTCTGTTCCAGCTTCACATGAACTACAATGAGTTTCATCAAAACACTGGACTATTCCAGACACCCTGACTTTGCTCAAGCTGTTCCCCTATGTGGAATCTTATTCTGGGGAACACTGAAGGTGAGGAATGAGATGGAGCTCTAGGTTGAGATGAGAAATGGAATGGAGGTTTGTACCAGGTTTCCAGCAAACCACATAGAACCAGGGAGTCCATCTTTACAGACAAATATACATCTCACCTAAGGCCATCATTATTCGGGGCAACACATCACTTATTGTCTGAAATTTCATTTCTGTTTTGAATGAAGTATACTATTCAATTGCTCTTATTTCTACATAAAGCCATCAAAAAAGGATATTAAAAATATAATATGATCCCTTAGTCTCAGCTCCAAACTTCACAGAAAACTTTTCAATTATATCCTAATTTAGTACATTGTATTCAATATTATAAAACCAACATCCCTATAAGTGACCAAATAATACACAAATAAACAGTGAGTGAGACTGATTTTCATTGCAATAAATTTAAGGACAAAATAATTCTTGGGGACATCTATTGTCCATTGCTTGAAATAAAATGTATATATCTTCATACTCCAAAATTCAAGTTATCTGATGAGCATGATATTTTGTTTTGAATTTAAAACAGTGAGACTAATTTTAAAAATCACTAAAAAAAACCTGATTTCAACTAAGAAATCAGGATTATTTTTAATGAAATTATGTTACCTTCGTATGCATGAACAACTTCAACTAGGTCACTATTATATTTACCAGTATATGTCCTTAGAGAATCACTTTAAAGACTACAAGAAGAGTTATTTTAAATGAATATATTCACTTATTTGAAAAGATCATTCCTAAGTATCCTGAAGAAACTCAGAGAAAGCAACTCTTAAAAACATAAAGATCACCAGTTGTTTTCTGAGCTTTACTGTTAATTTCTAATATCTCTAAAAGAGTATTTGCAATATTAAAGAAAACTTTAGTCCGGCTGAATGAATGTTCACAAATTCTAAATTCCGGGGGATTATGTCTTGTGCATTTAGTCACATAAAATAGAATCAACTAAGTAATCTAAAAGCAATCTCATTCATTAAAAACTCCAATGCTTTATTTGGTCTCATTTGTTAATACTTTATTTTTTATTTTATTTGGTTCATATTATTATTTAACAATTAATTTTTATTGAAGTATAGGTGTTTTACAATGTGTTTTAGTTTCAGTCATATATATATATATATAACTGAACATATATGTAAGAGACCACATATTATTTTTTCAGATTCTTTTCCATTTCCATTAGAAGCTATTACAAGATATTAAATGTAGCCCCCTGTACCAAACAGGAGGTCCTCGTTGTTTATCTGTTGTATATATAGTAGTACTCTCTGTTATTCCCAATCTATTAACATTATGATTTTATTGTAGTGAGTAGACACACATTAAGGCAACTTCAGAATTAAAACTAGCCACCCTGAAATCACTATTTTTGCTTGGTTTTATAGAATATTTACCCTGCCGCGGATGCACTGCACAACATCCCCTTCACAGCATCCATCATATTTGGAAGAAACATCTTCTAGAAGGGAGGTAAGTTGCTTAAATCCAATCTTGGGGAATTTTTGACTGAGTATAGCAATGTTTCTGGAAACAGAATTGATAAACCACTAAAACAACTTGAACAGCAAATAGACAAAAGGAAGTTCTTTGCTAATACAGTATAAGTAGCTGCAGTAAGCATTGGTATCCTTGTTTTTTCACCAATGGCTTTTCCAAATAACTGTTTATACATTACTTGGCCCACATGATCATTTGAAAATCCTAGGTTGATATTTTGAGTTTTAGTTCTAGGACTAGGGGGAGAAAAAGGTCTGAAAGATATGCCCTCTTCCACAATTGTTATAGCAAAACACATTTTTTAAGGACCACCATTTCTTCTTGTGAGTCCATGGCAGGCATAGATAATTCATCACAGCACCCCTTTTAACTGATCTATTTGAAATCTCAGAATTTCTCATAAAACATTGCACTAGTACCATTGCTCTTTGGCTAGGTAAGATGTGAAATAAACTGTATCCCTAGAAGATAGTTTCCTAGTTATTAAAGTCAAAGATGGGTAGATAAGTCATGTTTAAAGCACTCAGAGGTTTTAAAATTCTGATTGGGAACTCCCAGACCCATTCAGATTCCCAACTAACCAAAAACTAACTCAGAAGTAGCCTTCTTTCTCACTGGGGTCTCCCCACCTTTCAGGGCTTCTCTCATCCTGATCTAATGTCCTGGTTCTGAGTAATCCAAGCAGATTAACCCCCACCTCAAAACCCCTGAGGGTCTAAGAAGAGAATAAATAAAAAATCATCAATAACTTAACAAAAATGGAACACACACACACAAAAAATACAAATAGAAACAAAAGATAGATTATAAAACTCACATAGATTGTAAGATTTGTGGTCCAAATTTCATAAGTGCCCCACAAACATTTTTTTGATAAGAAGACAATGCTTTTAAATAGTATATGAAAGGTTCTGCCTGAGGGATAAAGAGAAAATTCTGTTGAAGTAAGTGGAAAAATCCCACTATTCTCTTATTTCCTAACCACATGTCAACCAAACAATCCCAATGTTTCCTCAGAAATAGAAAACCTATGGGGTTTTTTATCTCAGGAAATGTGTATATCAAAATAAATATAAATGCGTGGCACATTATAAAGGCAGAGCCAGTCTTCCTGATGACTAAGTCACACGTGCTGGGAAGTGCCGTGTGCAGTAAGCTTGTCCCTCTCTACCAGGATGATTCACCTATATGATTCAGGACTTGTCCAAGAAAGAAGATAAAATGTAATTTTTACCCTCGTTAGTTACTCACTAGTGTTTCCTTCCAATTTACAAGGAAGACAAAACCAGAGAGACCCTAGAAATGGGCAATTTTTCAAAGGTCTCAAGTAAGAAGAAATTTAGATCAGTTAGCAGGTGGTGAATGGGTTGAAAAAGCAGTGAAAGTGACGAGAGAACTGCTGATAAGTGGTAAAAAGCCCTTTTGCTATAATTTAATTTTAAGTAAAGATCGACAGTTTTGGGTGACTCCCTGTCCTTTTAGTAAGTGTAATACCTAGCTTTGTTAAGTGGAATGAATATGTATAATAGTAAATGGAATAAATGGAACGCCCACCTTTGTTCGAAAGCAGTTAGCTTTTTCTTGTTCCTCACAGCATGTTTTAGTCATCTCCTCAAAACGAGCAGCAACAGTTAGAAGTGTAGGAGCAAAAACGAAGGGGTTCCTTCTGGAAACTTCATAAATATAACTTCAAAAGGAAGGAAGGGGGGTGGGGAACAGGAAAGAAGTGAAGGAATGATGGACAAGGGAAGGGAAAGAGAAGATTAAAAAAGACAAGATCAAGTTGCGAAAGTAAAGGTGAGAGGAAGAAGGATTTCCCACTACTGAAGGACTTCCCTGGTGGCTCAGACAGTAAAGCGTCTGTCTACAATGCGGGAGAGCCGGGTTTGATCCCTGGGTCAGGAAGATCCCCTGGAGAAGGAAATGGCAATCCACTCCAGGACTATTGCCTGGAAAATCCCATGGACAGAGGAGCCTGGTAGGCTACAGTCCATGGGGTCGCAAAGAGTCGAACACGACTGAGCGACTTCACTTCACTTCACTTCAAAGGAAGGCAACATTACTGAGTCTCCAAAAATGTCATACCACCGAAGTTGCTAACTCCCAAATAAGAATGACGATTGCGGTTCTAATCATGAATGCAAGGCCCTGGCTATTCTCTTTTCTTCCCCATGATGCCAGATGGTCCGCAGCTCTCCTTGTCATGCTCAAAGAACAGCTACCTATACAGAGTGCATCTGAGATTCAGAGATCATAATCACTTAATATAAAAAGAAAACTTTGTGATTTAAGCTTTCCGGAAAAAGTCTCTGCTTCTGCAACTATTGCACTGCTAAACATCCATTGACTTAATATTTATGTTTGGTAAAAGCTGCACCTTCCCTTTTGAAAGACCTTTTATTTCCTCCAGTACTGCTTTCGTACCATGCACACACTTGGGTTCTGGGGCTTATCCCATTAGAAAACACACATCATTATTGAAAGGATCTTGAAAGCAGGTTTCATATCTTGTCCATCTTCTCAACAATGACCACAGAATCTGACACACAAATGCATGTTGAATAAACTAATTGATCCGTACACCCAGCTATGTTCCTTTGGAATAGACACTGAATTTAGCCTAAGAATAATTCTTCAATTAGATGATTTTTCTACTAAAATTAAACTTACTTATTCAAAAAAGATTCCCTGTTATTTTTGTAAGTCTGGCATTTCTCTTCAGGATCCAGAGTAGGGAGAGGAGGCAAAAATCCTATATCAGCTTTCTTATTATGGAAGAAACAGAGTCTTCTTTCAAAGTCAACCTTACGGCAGCAGTGTGAAAAGTTATACTTTTGCGGCAGTCCCTCCATGGCACATATATTTTCCAGTAAAACCTCATTCTGGACAATAGAAAAGGAAAAGACACATTTTATTCATTGCAACATTTTTCAGGCTTCTGAGATGACACAATGGAAACAGTGAGCGGTGAGTGTCACTCTTTGAGAAAGAGATTCCAGGATGTTCCCAGTATTACCAGCAGAGCATCTCTACCCACAGCCTTGACAACCATCCTACACTTTGGGAAACTCTATCCTCTCCTCAGTCCCCTTAATCTCTTCCTATCTCTCTCCTGCCTACATCTCCCTTACATAGTGGCTTTTTTTTTTCTCTGTCTCAACGTAACAGGGTCAGAGTGTAATGGGTTGGTTAACTATTTAGTGGTAATGTTTAGCAATAGCTTTCTAGAGATGCAGGTGGTTACTCTATTGGGAGGATGCCAAGAAAAGGGAGTGTGACAGTAGAGTACACATTGAGAGGCGGGTAAAGAAAGTAACTTTACTTCCGTGCTCTTTGCCAGGCTATTGGTTTAGTCTCCCTGCCTGTATACTTATGGCATGGGCTGCAAGCTCTCAGCCAAGTTCTCCTGTGCATCAGTACACAGAATTGCATCTCTCCTAAGAAAGTGCCTTATCCTAAATACTGAAGTCAGGCAAAGCAACAAGAACATACAGCATCTCTCTATATTTTCAAGACAAAAATTCTCTCAGGGCTGATAAATAAGCTTGTTTGTTTAAGAAATGCAAACAATTTACTTACAGTTAATTTTGAACACTCTGGGCGTGTCCTGTCAGCCAAGCATTTATCTCTGTATTCTGCCATGGTTTTTACCAACATTTCTACTTCTTCAAAGGATGCCTCCTGAATATATTGAGCAAATGCAATGATGGTGCTGCAACAGTCCACACAGAGTACACAGTGATGACCTGCAGAATTTCCAGTCATGTCCAACCAAAATCTCATAGGAACACCCACTTGCTGACTAACCTTAGAAAATTATCAAAATGTGAAGTCTCTAAGTTTTATAATTTCTTGACAATTCAATTGCCTCATCTGAATTTTTCTTTAATACTGTATTCACTTTTTAATGGCCTACATTTAATTAATAGATTAGCATTAATAATTCTGGAAGATGTCAGATAAGCTTATAATAAACATCATCATCATCAAAACAAGTTTAGAGGAACTCACATATATCCAACGTTATCCTCTATAAATTTCTGGGTGATTCTGACATCATCTGAAAGCAAAGATACTGAAGTTATTATATATCCTGGTGTTTTAATATTTTACCAGTAAATTACTATATGTAACACATTTTAAAAGTGTAAAATAAAAAATGATATAGAAAAAAATAGCATATTTAGTATGAAGAAGAGACATCATATGAGCCAAACATTACATCTTAATCATAGCTGACTATGTGCTAAAAATATTCATTAAGTTGAATTGGCTTGAATTAATCTCAAACTTGGGGCTTCCCTGGTGGCTCAGAGGTTAAACATCTGCCTCCAATGCGGGAGACCCAGGTTCGATCCCTGGGTTGGGAAGATCCCCTGGAGAAGGAAATGAATGGTAACCCACTCCAGTATTCTTGCCTGGAGAATCCCATGGATGGAGAAGCTTGGTAGGCTACAGTCCACAGGGTCACAAAGAGTCGGACATGACTGGGCGACTTCACACACACACACACACAATCTCAAACTCAAGACTTCCCTGCGTCTGCCTACAATGCGGGAGACCCAGGTTCGAGCCCTGAGTTGGGAAGATCCCCGGGAGAGGGAAATGGCAATCCACTCCAGTACTATTGCCTGGAAAATCCCATAGACAAAGAAGCCTGGTAGGCTACAGTCTGTGGGGTCGCAAAGAGTCGGACACGACTGAGCAACTACACTTACACTTTCAATCTCAAACTCACCAGACTTTAGATTTACTATTGATGGCTCCCCAGCCACAACCATCAAATACAAGCACCGTTTCCATGCTAGATAACAGGTATAACTAGAAAAGTAGTATGAAGTTTCATTGTTAAGTGATATAATGCTTCAGTTGTGCCCAGCAAGAGATGCCAGGCATGCTGATGGTAGTGTAAATTATGATGATGATGATGATGCTGCTAAGTCTCTTCAGTCGTGTCCGACTCTGTGCGACCTCATAGATGGCAACCCACCAGGTTCCCCCATCCCTGGGATTCTCCAGGCAAGAACACTGGAGTGGGTTGCCATTTCTTTCTCCAATGCATGAAAGTGAAAAGTGAAAGTGAAGTTGCTCAGTCATGTCCAACTCTTCGTGACCCCATGGACTGCAGCCCACCAGGCTCCTCTATCCATGGGATTTTCCAGGAGTGGGGTGCCATCACCTTTTCCGAAACTATGATGCTAGCCAGACACAGATATTTAGGTGATCTCTGAACTAGTCTAACACCACTGGTTCCTTTCCAATAAGCATATACTTATCAGAACACATTTGTATTTGTTCATACAGGCTATTTTCATGGAGTCTTTACTTTATCAAAGTATTGAACTGGTTACTATAAGGCAATCAATGATAACTGAAACATCTCCCCTGGACCTTGGGTTCCCAAAAACTCTCATAGTGCAGGTGACTCATGAACATGACTGTAATCCAATGTAGAATGTATATGATATTCTACAGCAAAGTGAGTACTAGGCAGCATATTAAAAAGCAGAGACATTACTTTGCTGACAAAGGTCCGTATAGTCAAAGCTGTGGGTTTTCCAGTAGTCATGGATGGATGTGAGAGTTGGACCATAAAGAAGGCTGAGCACTGAAGAACTGATGCTTTTGAACTGTGGTATTGAAGAAGACTTTTGTGAATCCCTTGGATTGCAAGGAGGTTAAACCAGTCAACCCTAAAGGAAATCAATCCTGAATATTCCTTGGAAGGACTGATGCTGAAGCTGAAGCTCCAAGACTTTGGCCACTTGATACAAAGAGCCAACTCATTAGAAAAGACCCTGATGCTGGGAAAGACTGAAGGTAGGAGGTGAAGGGGATGACAGAGGACCAGATGGTTGGATGGCATCATTGACTCAGTGGACATGAGTTTGAGCAAGCTTCAGCAGGTGGTAAAGGACAGGAAAGCCTGGCCTGCTGCAGTCCATGGGGTCTCAAAGAGTCGGACATGACTGAACAACTGAGCAACAACAACATATAACAAGAATGCTTATAGTCTCTGGGTGAGGAACCAGAAAGAATTATAGGAGGAGGGGTATATAAGTTGAGCCTAAAAAATGTCCAAGGTTTCAGCCAGCAGAGAAGTAAGGAAGCTCATCTTTCTGCATGATGTGAGTCAAAGTACAAAGGTAAGGAATCCTGGGATGTTTGGGGAACATCAATTAATCAATTAATTTTCCACTTTGATGAGAAAGTGAGTCATAAAGAAAAGTAATGGAACCAGAGATAGAAAGAAGCTGGATCCAGATTATGTGTGTCTTTCATATAAAGCTGAGGAGTTTGGGCCTCAACTAGAAACCAAGAAGAGCCACTGAAAATGTTTATATAGAATAGTAATATCATCATTTCTCTAAACTAAGAAATACCAGCCAGGTAACGATATGTCTGATGTTCTTGGATTTCCCACAGTACCCAACAAATAGAAAGTAACAAGAACTATTTGTCAAATAGACGTAAGAATGAATGGATGGAGAGGGGGAAATCAAGAAGCTCATTAGGAGACTTTTGCAACTGTCCTGTTGAGAAATCAGCAGGATGTGAATTTTGGTAGGAGTAACAGAAGTGCAAAGGAAAATGTGGATGCAAAAATATTGGAGTCAAAAATCAACAGAACTTTTTTAAAAACATGTTTTTACAAGGGGCAAAGGAGAAGGAAAACTCAAAAATGACTATCCTTCTTTAAGCCCTATGACTGGGCTCACTAGCAGGCACTGTGGTGGTGGTGGTGGTGGTTTAGTTGCTAAGTCGTGTCCAACTCCTGTGACACCAAGAACTGTAACCTGTCAGGCTCCTCTGTCCATGGGGATTCTCCAGGCAAGAATACTGGAGTGGATTGCCATTTCCTTCTCCAGGGGATCTTCCCTACCCAGGAATCAAACCCAGGTCTCCTGCATTGCAAGCAGATTCTTTACCGACTGAGCTACAAGGGAAGCCCCAGCAGGCACTATAGGGGGTACCAAATTAAGACATCATCCACAACTTCAGGGCATGGTAATACTTATAGCACCTTGGTGAACTGCAAAAAAGATGGTCCTTTTAGGCTAGAGGGATTACCAAAAAACACCTCCAAACAGATGAAGTTCAAAATGTTCCCTCTTTGAGTAGAAGAAATATAAAAGTCATACTTTCCTCCAGGCTGACGCTGCTTCAGCTAGGCTTGAGGAAATGTACAGGCTTGCAGGGATTTAAAAATTTGCCAAGTGTGTACAGTTGGAAGAAGCAGGGTCTGCATACTTTCAAGGTGTTTACCACATAATTAGAAAATACAACATACGACCGAAGTTCCAGTAAAATCTCGACTCATGTCTAATGTTCCACTGTTTCCATACACTACACATATTTGCAAGAAACATTAATATTTTCAAATCCAAATTGTATCTCCCAGCAACACTTCTTATATTACTGTTATGCTGGTGACCGATTGCTGGGTGTGATAATTGTCTCTGTCAGTAGATAGGGTAATATGATCCAAAATACAATATCTGGAAAGGTTAGATCAGGGTATCTGATCAGTATATGTAAACTAGGGAGAGGGAGAAAAAAAGCAAGTGAAAATTTAAACTGAAAGAAACCAAAGTTAAAAATTAGAAATTAACCCAACTTAGTCCCTTAGGGGATAGACAAGGAAATTTCTTACCTACATCTTGAGGCTGTGTGGGCAAGGTTAGGGATTCAGACAAAAAGAAAAAGAAAATAACAAAACCTGTAAGTTTTAACTGTTTCATTTTTTAAGAAATCACATTCACAAAAGAAAAGTAACATGAATGAGGAAAATCAAGTTTTTATATTATTCTTTGACACTATTAGTAAAAAAGTAACTTGCTTAACCTATTTCTCATATACCTCATATTTGATTTTTATTTGATCACTCTGCAGAATTTTTTGCTAATTATTAACCAGGAAAAAAAATTCTCTCAGTGTTTTACTGGAAAAATCTATTGAGTTAGAAAAAGAAGTCCACAGGTTAAGTATGCACAATACCTAGTCAAACAGACAACCAAAAAAAAAAAAAAAAACTTAAACTATTGCAAATGCTGAAAGAGAAAGGACAAGAATAAATAATTCACCAAAGAGGAAGCATAACTAAAAAGATGTTAAATTTCTCTGGTAATCAAAAGGAGTTGAATTTACAATGAATAATTTTATATACTTGATAAAATTAGGGGGAAAATAAGATGTTATTCTGGTAAACATATAGCAAAGCAAGTACCCACAAAATAAAAGTTTCTGAACAAGTTTATTATAAGAATTAATAAACAAGTTTATTATAAGAATTAATAGCCTTAAAGATGTTTGTCTTTTTCATGTTGATGTTTGACAGAAGCCAACAAAATTCTATAAAGCAATTATCCTTCCATTTAAAAATACATAAATTTTTAATGTTTGTGTTATTTCAACCAGTCACTCAAATTCTGGGAATCTATACTAAGATCATGATCCTAAATAAGGAAATATTTTTAGTACGTGATATAAAAGAAGAAATCTATTTCCTAGTTATGGCCATTATAAGGACACAAAAACAATAGTTACCAGGTAGCTATTTGGTGCCCTTGGAGCCCATTTTGTGCCTCCATCACATTTTAAACACTCTTCTCTACTGTAAGAATCCTGGACTTCTAAAACTAAGGAAATTTTCAAAAACGAATGGGGACATGTCAAAAGAAAATAGAAATCAGTGGGACAATTTGACAATAAAGTAAATAATGAAAGGAATGCATTATAACACATTAAATTTTGTTTTTAAATTCCATGAATCTATACCAATACAAAATTAAAAGGAGGGGAAGCAAAAGCTCTTATCTCTTTAAGAAGATCAACTAATAAATGTAAATAATGATTTGTAACTCTCACAGTAGCAACTGATCTAAATCAGTTTCATGAATGGATGCCAAAGTTACTGGTGAGAAATTATCAGACAAAGGCACATTTACAGTTTTAAACTATAACTCCATAGATTGCTAATTAATTACCAAGAAAAAAGACATTTTTACAGATGGATAAGTAAACAGTGGTACAGAGAAAAAGAAGTGGGGAGAGAAAGACAGAGAAAGGCAGATAAAGTAAAAGGGAGAAGGAGAGAGAGAGAGACTGAGGTTTCTGAAACTGGCTTGGTCAGCCTCTTTGGTTGCAACCAGTAAATATCACTGCGGAAGTGAGACCAAGAAGTGAAAAAAGCTAATAAAGGAGGTGTTAATGAGAAGAGTAACCATGTAGGCAGCTGGGTGTAACCCTGTCTGAGAAGTGGAAAATGATTTCCTAGAATTGTCTCAGCCAGAGACTGGGAAGCTGGGGCATTTATAAGCGGACTGAAGAATAACCAGGTAGTATAATTATAAAAACCCTAAGGAGAAAAAAACACTCGGTGGTTTTTTTTCCCACAATTTTAGAATTTATTTTTTTATTGAAGTATAATTGACATACAGCGTTGTATTAGTTTCAGGTATACAACACGATTCAATATTTGTCTACATTACAAAATGCTGACCACAACAAGTCAACACTCATAAGCATACATAGTTAGAATTTTTTCTTTTTTATATTGAGGACTTGTAGAAACTACTCTTAGAAACTTTCAAATAAGCAGTAAAATACTATTAACTATAGTCACTGTGCTTTTGACCCTCCTGTTCACCTGTTCTGTGCATCTCCCCTTGCCACCCAGCAATCACCAATCTGTTCTCTGTGTCTATGAGCTTAAGCTTTGCTGTTGGTTGGTTGGTTTTGTTTTTAGATTCCATATAAAGTGAGATCATATGGTAGTTGTCTTTCTCTTTCTGAGTTACTTCACTTAGTATGATAATCACTAGTTGCATCCATGTTGCTGCATATGGCATTATTTCATTCTTTTTAATGGCTGAGCAAAGCAGCGCTAATAGATAATAAAACATTCTAAACTAGCATAATAATTAAAACAGTGTATTATTGGCAATCAAGAGAAAGATCCATACAATTAAAATTTTAAAATTAGGTTCAAATGCCTAGCCATGCACTAGGAAAATTTCAAATAGATCACAGATCTAAATGTTAAAAAGGGGGTGGGGAGAGTAAATGTACTAGAAAAAACACAGGTGAAATGAGGACAATTGTCCTGTGATACAGAATTCAGAGGCAGTACTAAATTCAACTACCCCAAAAAAGTTTTTAAGACTGTATATGGAAAAATAGTATAGGCAAAGTCACAAATGCAGAGAAGAAACTGAGTAAAGACAGCTGCAATCTATCAATATACAGAGACCCTGAAATATGAAAGAAAAAAATACCAACAATCTAATAGAAAAATAGCAAGATGATATAAACAGATGATATGCAAAAAGAAAAAAACATTTAAAAGGATATTTATTCTAAAAAAGATGCTCATAATAGGAAAAATGAACATCTAGCAATACCATAGCACAATTCGTCACCTATATGATTGGCAAAAATCTAAAAGTTTGACAACATACTTTGAGGATAAAACAGTGGGGAAATAGGTCCTCTTATCCAGAGCTTCTACAAATGCAAAATGGTGGTGCAATACCTGTAGAGAATTTGGCAATATCTAAAAAATTATGAGCTTCCCATGTGGCTGATTGTTAAAGAATCCGCTTGCTCATACAGGACACACAGGTTCAATCCCCAGGTTGAGAAGATCCCCTGGGGGAGAAAATGGCAACCCATTCCAGTATTCTTGCCTGGGAAAACCCCTGGACAGAGGAGCATGGCAGGTTACAGTTCATGGTGTCACAAAAGACCCAGACACGACTTACCAACTAAACAACAACAAAAATAAATGTATTTATCCTTTGAAATTTAGAAATTTGTTAGAAACAAATTTCTGACAGGTAGCTATACTAAAAAAATAAAAATAAAATGGGCTTCCCTGGTGGCTCAGACAATAAAGAATCCACCTGCAATGCAGGAGACCTGGATTCAATGCCTGGGTTGGGAAGATCTCCTAGAGGAGTACATGGCAACCCACTCCCAGATTCTTGCCTGGAGAATTCCCAGGGACAGAGGAGCTTGGTGAGCCCCAGTCCATGGGGTCGCAAAGTTGAGCAGAGCAGAGCAGCTAAGTACACCCATGCTAAAAATATGCCACCAATATGATTAAATAACTAAAGCACTAGGTTCTTCACTGTGGCATCATTTGCATTAGCAAAGGATTAGAAATTATCCAAGTCTCAATACAAGGTCAAATTAAAAACTATAGCCCTAATCACACAAAGAAATTCTGTGCAACTGCTTAAAAATCGAAGTAAAAATATATGCATAATATGAAGTGGTCACCAAGATTATATTTTTAAGTGTAAAAAGGTGCAGAATAATATATCCAAGTATGTAACCCCTTATATAACATAGGTAGAATGGTGTAATAGGAAAATTATTTACATACATATTTGCCTAACTGTTAAAAATAAAGAAAAGAATGGATAACCAAGCACTGGGAAAAGCTGTTATCTATAGGCGAAAGGGAGAACAGGGCAGAAACAATATAGTGTTTAAGTTACTTCAAGCTGCCATAACAAAACACCATAAATTGGGGGGCTTATCAACAACAGAAGTTCATTCCTCTCAGCTCTGGAGGCCGGAAATCTGAGATCAGGATGCCAGCCTGATCAGGCTCCGGTGAAAGCTCTCCTCAGGGTTGCAGGCTGCTAAAATCTGGTGCTGACCTCACATGGCAGGAAAAGGATATCAGGGTAATACTGGCCTCACAGAGTCAAGGTCCCTTCTCTTCAGTTTTTTGGAAGTTTGTATAGAATTAGTATACTATCTTCCTTCAGTGTTTAGTAGAATTCACTAGTTTTCTGGAGTTTTATGGGAATGATCTTAACTAAATTTTGCATTTCTTTAATGCACATAGAAATAATCAGATTATCTTTTTTTTTTTTTAAGGGAGCTTTAGTAGTTTGTATCTTTCAAGGCATTTGTTTATTTCATCTAAGTTGTTGAATTTATTGGCAAAATATTTTTCAAAATATTCTCTTATTATTTTGATATCTGAAGTGATGTCACCTCTCTCATTCCTGGTCCTAGTAATTTAGGGGTTTTATTATTATTATTAATCCTTGACAAATCCAGCTAGAGATGTATCAATAGTAGTGATTTTCTCAAAGAACGAGTATTTGGCTTTATTGATTTTTATCTATGTTTTTGTGTGTTTTCTATTTTATTGATTTCTATTTTATTGATCTCCCTTACTTCCTTTATTTGGCTTACCTTGTTTTAATTTGTTCTTTTTGCCTTAAGGTGGAAGCTGCATTCATTGGTTTGAGATCTTCTTTCTTCTCCAACAAATGTTAACTGAAGACAGTGGAGTGCTATAAATTATAAAACAGTGACTTTGATGCTATTCATTTTCTATAAGTGATATTTTAATAATATCCCACAAATTTTGATATGTCGCATTTTCATTTTAATTAAATTTAAAATATTTTAACGCCCTTTTTATTCCTCCTTTGATTCATGAGTTCCTTAGAAGTATGTTATTTAGTTCATGAACACTGAATTTCCAGATATCTTGCAATTATATATTATCAATTTAATTTTATACCATCAAGCAATTTTCTGAAATCTCCCTTAACTCTTTGAAAGTGGCATCATTGGGAAGAGACAAATTCTTTGTACAATAATCCACCAGTCCTGAGGCAGTAGGGAGAGGTTGGAAGAGTCATTTTTTTAAGAGTGACTGATCTATACTCTGGGTTTCCCTGGTAGCTCAGATGGTAAAGAATCTGCCTGCAATGCAGGAGACCTGGGTTCAATCCCTGGGTTGGGAAGATCCCCTAGAGGAGGGCATGTCCATGGAGAATTCCATGGACAGAGGGGCCTGGCAGGCTACAGTCCACAGGGTCACAAAGAATCAGACACACGGATTCAATCCCTGGGTCAGAGAGATCTTCATGAGGAGGTCATAGCAATCCACTCCAGTATTCTTGCCTAGAGAATTCCCATGGACAGAGGAGCCTGGCAGGCTACAGACCAAAGTGTCACAAAGAGTCAGACAAGAGTGAAGTGATTCAGCATGCACACACAGCCTATAGTGCTTTCAACAGTGTGTAGCCCAACAGGAAATTAGTCCTACCCTAATGTTATCCTGTAGACATCAAACGTTTGGATTTTGCAGATCTGATTAAATTAAGGATCTTGAGATGAGGGTTATCCCAGTTGGGGTCTAATTCAATGAGAAATGGTTTTAAGAGAAGAGCAGGGGGAGATTTGAGACAGAAAGGGGGAAGGAGAAGACACAGACACACAGAGAGAAGATGATGGGAGAATGCAAGCAGAGACTAGAATGCAAGCCCAGGAATGCTGAAGCACCCACCAGAAGCTCAGGGAAGCACTGCCCTGAGAGTGACCGCAGCCCTCCACCACTGTGAGACAGAGAAAACTGTGGTTCCAAGCCACCCAGCTTGCAGTAGCTTGTAACAGTAGCCACAAGACACCAACACATCCTCATTCTACACCCTAACCAAACCATAAGAATCTTTAACCTCCTCGGTGGTTTCTTATGCTTTTAATGTCAATTTCTCAGACCCATGCTTCTCCTTCTCCCCAGTGTGACTTTTAGAAAATGGAGCTAGTGACTGCTCTAGGTAACTACCATGTAAGAGAAAACAGCCCATGCATGTGTATTCATCTATATACCCATCAAATGTGACCTAATGCCTATTATGTTGCAGCCACTATTCTTACATTGAGAATAATAGAAGTAAACAAAGCAGAGAAAAAGCCCTGTCCTCATGGAGTTTGCACGAGTCGGGGTAGTCAGAAAATAAATAAAATCTACTATATGTGAGAGGGTGATAATTGGTGTGGAGAATAAGGATAGGTATCTGATTTAAAATAGGACAGTCAAGGAAGACTTTTCCAGCAGATGACAATGTAGAAGCCTGAGGAAGTGATGGAGTTTGTCTCCCACATATCTGAGGGCACAGTTTCCAAGCAAAAAGAATCACAGCGGTAAGTTAATTGGAAATTAATCGGTAACTTGAAGAATATCCAGGAGGCCACTGTACCTGAATAAAGTGGCTCAGTGGAAAAGAAGAACGAGAAAAGGGCAGAAATCTATGATCATGCAGAATCATTATAGAGACTTTAATCTGAGTGAGATGGGAAGCTACTTAGAGACTTTTTTTTTTAAGATTTTTTGATGTGAGCCATTTTTTTAAGTCTTTATGGAATTTGTTGCAACATTGCTTCTGTTTCATGTCTTTGCTTTTGGGCCCTGAAGCATGTGGAATTTTAGCTCCCTGACCTGGGACCGAAACTTCACCTCCTGCATTCAAAGGCAAAGTCTTAACCACTGGACCCCAGGGAAGTCCTGCTACTAGGAATTTTAAGTGAAAAAGTGGTATACTGCACTTCAACTAAAGATCACTACAATCACTACATTGAGCTGGCAATGAGGCAAGGGTACCTTGTAAGGAGAGCAATTAAGCTGTGGCAATAATCCCTCTGTGGCAGGACTGTGGCTTGCACTAGTGGTATCGGGAAAAAGTCAAATTTGGGGTGTACATTGATGGTAGAGTCATCAGGTTGTAGATTGATCAGTTCCTAGATTGACTGTAGGGCTGATGCAGAAGAGAGGAACCATACCTGACTCCAAGGTTTTTGGCTTGAGTAACCAGAAAGATGGGCAAGACAGAGGGAGACATAGATTTGGCGGTTCAGTTTAAACTGTGCGAAGTTTGAATTGTCTTCCCATTACCAACATGGAGATGTTAGGGAGGAAGCTGACCCAAGAGCCTGGAAATTAAGGGGAAAGAAAGCTAGGTTGGAGATATAAATATGTGTTGTCAATATTTAGATGGTATGAATGTACCAAGTCTATATGAGATTATCACTCCAGTATTCTTGCCTGGAGAATCCCATGGACAGAGGAGCCTGGCTGGCTACAGTCCATAGGGTTGCAAAGAGTCAGGCAGTGAAATGACTTAGCACTCAGAGAGAAATTTTATGTTTGGGAAGAGCAGCTCTGGGACACTGCAACATTGAGAGGTCAAAGAATTGCAGAAAATGTAGTGAAAAATATTGAGGAGATTAGTCAATAAAGTTGGAGTAAAATCCAGAAGGCAACAAGAAAAATGTTTCAAGGAGATGGCAGTGATCTATTGTGTCAAATTCTCGCCAGAGAAAGCAGGTAACTGATTTTACACCATGGAAACCACTGGTGGCTTTGACTAGAAAAGTTCCTACCTAGTGTCTTTATTTATTGTTTGCTTAACTTGCTTTTTTCTAAGAGGTGGAACTGTTCTAAAATCTCCAATTTTTTGTTGTATTTGTGTCAATTAGTCCTAATGCTTCAAAAAATTTTTTTCCTTTATATATGTCCATGAAATATAATTTGGCTCATATGTTTTCCAAACAGTTTAATCTTACTTGAACTTTCCCCTTAACAATAAAAAACTATTTTCTTGTTAAATGCTTTTATGTTGAATTCTACTTTATCTTACTGTGATCTTTAAGTTAATACGTTTTAGAATTACACCAAAATCAGGCAAAGTCCGCAGATACTGCAACAGAATTGAAAGGAAAATGTGAATGACAAAGCAACTGAGTTAGAACCAAAAGCTCATTTTATTGCTCTGAGCAAATGTTTTCTTCAGCAGCAGAGGCCAAAACATAAATACACTTTTTAGATTTCTATTCAAAATCTAATACAGTTAACAACCTCCCTACTCACGGGCTGATCTTTTTGTCACCACTTACTGACCTTGTTCCCTACTATGCTTTTCCCTGCCCCTACTCCCCATATACTGGGCTGGATGAAGCGTAAGCTGGAATCAAGATTGCTGGGAGAAATATCAGTAACCTTAGATATGCAGATGACACCACCCTTATGGCAGAAAGGGAAGAACTAAAGAGCCTCTCGATGAAAGTGAAAGAGGAGAGTGAAAAACTTGTCTTAAAGCTCAACATTCAGAAAACAAAGATCATGGCATCCGGTCCCATCACTTCATGGCAAACAGATGGAGAAACAGTGGAAACAGTGGCAGACTTTATTTGGGGGGGCTCCAAAATCACTGCAGGTGGTGACTGCAGCCATGAAATAAAAAGACGTTTACTCCTTGGAAGGAAAGTTATGACTAACCTAGACAGCATATTAAAAAGCAGAGACATTACTTTGCCAATAAAGGTCCATCTAGTCAAGTCTACGGTTTTTCCAGTGGTCATGTATGTATGTGAGAGTTGGACTGTGAAGAAAGCTGAGCGCAGAAGAATTGATGCTTTTGAATTGTGTTGTTAGAGAAGTCTCTTGAAAGTCCCTTGGCCTGCAAGGAGATCCAACCAGTCCATCCTAAAGGAGATCAGTCCTGAGTGTTCATCGGAAGGACTGATGCTGAAGCTGAAACCTCAATACTTTGGCCACTTGATGCAAAGAACTGACTCATTTGAAAAGACCCTGATGCTGGGAAAGATTGAAGACAAGAGGAGAAGGGGATGACAGAGGATGAGATGGTTGGATGGCATCACCAACTCAATGGACATGAGTTTGAGTAAACTCCAGAAGTTGGTGATGGACAGGGAGGCCTGGCATGCTGCAGTCCATGGGGTCACAAAGAGTCGGACATGACTGAGTGACTGAACTGAACTGAACTGAACTGAACTCCCCATATCCCTTATCTCATGAGATATCTCCTTAAAAACTAATTACTCTGCTTAAATATTATGTTCATCCTCTGTGCCCTTTGTAGTAAAACCCATCAGAATCCACTCAATCCCATATAGTATGCATCTCTTGTTTGATCTTCCATGTCTAGACATTCATTGTCATGGTTTGTCATAGTTCATGTTTTCCTTTTTCATGTATTTGCCTTCTTATTTACCCGTTCATCTTCTGAGACACTTAAATGTTTGTCTCTGCCAGTGTGACTTTCCATAGTCACAACTGGTCTCACCCACTCTTTCATTCTGTCAACAATATGTTGCTGCCTCTATAATAGCCATAATCTCATTGCATTGCCATTAGTTGCTTCCTTCTTTTCTTGAGCAACTGCAGGACAGTGACTGCACCCAGAACAGGACCTGAGACACAGTGAGAGTTCAACAAATACTTGAAGAATAAAAAGAAATAATAATAATTGGTGACAGTGTCAGCTACTGTCAATCAAAATAACTACAGTAAACACTATGTTTTAAAAGGTCTATGAATAGAGAACTGAGCAAGATTAAGAAAAAAGTAGATGTTAAATTAGAATACTTAAGTGATATTTAATGAACAGTATGCCCTGGAAGCACCAAATAGTGCTTTACTTGGGAACATCTTTTTGGTTCATCATATAATTTAGTCTTCAGTGTTATAAATCCATCCTTGAGTAGCTTTAATCTCCTGCAGGGACCAATACTCAGTGCTTTGTGACCAGAATCTGCTTCCGACAATGGTATACAAAATGATTTAAAGAAATTATCTACATGTTTTCATAAATAAGCAGGCTAGGAAAAAGGAAACATTTGAAGGTATTTTATTTCTGTGATAGGGAAATCTCACATAAAAGTTTTCATCATTTCTTTAATTCACAAAAAGCACAAATCAGTTAGAATTAAAGGGAAAAATTCACACCAAACAAAAATAAAGACTTGTTTTCTTCTCTTCCTCCTGTAACAAGAATAAAAATATTATATAAATATTAATTAAATTAATAGGCACAGTAACCAGTTTTATTATTTTGCATTAGGTGTGTGTGTGTGCATGTGTGTATATATGTATATACATATATATGTATATATACATATATCAGATCTGTATCAGATATACTGATAGGAAGGCCTCCTGATGGCATTCTCTGAAGCCTATGAAAAAGCCTAAAAGAATTTTGAGTTATTCAAATCACCAGTTTAAAACTGTGAACATTATCGTGTTCCAGGGTTTTAAACAATTTTTTTTTTAACTGAATTTCCCTGAGGCTGGGAAAGATTGAAAGCTGGAGGAGCAGGGACGACAGATGATGAGATGGTTAGATGGCATCACCAACTCAATGGAGATGAGTTTGAGTAAACTTCGGGAGTTGGTGATGGACAGGGAGGCCTGGCGTGCTGCAGTCTATGGGGTTGCAAAGAGTCGGACATGACTGAAGGACTGAACTGACTGACTTACTTAGTATTTAATGCTAGCTCTTGGGATGCATTTCACTATGGATCAATATTTGGGGAGAATCAACATTATAGTTAGCCTTTTCTGAACTTTTTGTTACCTGAAGTAATTTAGACTCCCAAAGCAGCACGAGTTTTTGAAATCAGTGCTGGACCCTGCAAATTAAAAATAAAAAAGAGTCATCAACAAACTAGTGACTATTACAAAAAAGAAGCAGATTCACAGATATAGAGAACAAACTAGTGGTTACCAGTGAGTGGGGAGGGGAAAGGGGGAGGGGAGATAAGGAAGAAGGGGAGATAAGGAGGGAGAGGAGTAAGATGTATTAGGTATAAAATAAGCTACAATGATACAAAGTACAACCTGGGGAATATAGACAATACTATAAATGGAATAGAACCTTTAAAAAATTGTGAATCACCATACTGTATACCTGTAACTTATATAATACAGTACTTCAACTACTAATAAAAAATGAAAAAAGTGAATTCAATCAATAAGACTCATCAGATTAAAAAGGAGATGACTATGCTAGTCACAACACAGTTAACTCTCTACTTCCTAGGGGTAAATTCACAGGTTTATAGATTAAACGGGTTAAAATAAAGATATGCAACTCTGATCTCAACAAACTTGGACAACAGAAGCCAGAGGTGGAAAAAATCTTCTACTCTGATCAACAGTAGATATTGTATTTCCTATACCAAACTCCAAATTCTTACCAAGCCTCATCCTCTCCTTTCCCTAAAAATCAGTCATAGAAATCAAAAGACTTGCAGAGAAAATACCACTGTGCTACTATTTGTTAATGTTCTCCACCTATAAATTAATGTCTTCTCAGAACAGGGGACATTAATCTTTTTGTATCATGTTTATCATAAATAGCTTACATAAAATCTATTTTACCTAGTTTTATCTGATTTTGCTATCTGTCCCACCCAGTTCTACCAAAAACACAAACATATACTAATAAGTACACGCATTAAAACACACACAATCATATTATCTATTGAAAAACTCAACATTTCTAAATATTATCAAATGACAAAACATCTCAACTTCTATATTATGAGACAGTCAAATAAAAGAGCAAAAGGCTGAAATACAGAATATCTTTTTAAAATATAGTGATGCTATATTCAAATGTATTTAGTAATACAAACTTGAGGCTTACAAAGTGTAACCAATTTGTAAATCCAACCAAAATTGCTAAATAATTATATTAAGATAATCCTTAATTACTACTCTGTTAATATTCAAAGGTTTGCTCCTCATTGATTTCAATATACTTTCTATAAATATTCCCCCAATATCCCATTTGCACAATTAATTTGCAACTAAATCCTTTTCATCCATTTACTGAATTGATAAATTTTAGGCCAGAAGCCTTCTAAATTATCATCAGTTCATTATATATTCACTATGGTTTTCTCCACTAGGAAATAAATCAAAATTAGTAACTCTCATTATACATTTCAAATTACACTTCTTCCTAGTATTTAGGAAAACTATGACTATTTTTAAACATTATAGTCTTTCGATCTGTTTCTAAATTAAATATAAATATTTCTGGCATTATTTTAAAATTATAAATTAGTGAGATATTCTTTTCATTTTTCATTACCGAAAATTCCATACCGAGTGTTTGAGTATAAACATGAGCTGCACCTACCTCTTCCGTAAAGCAGACTTCCTGCTCTTGGCTTTGGCAGCACTTTTCCAGGAGGCCAGAGAAATCTGCAACGACAGTCTCAAGTTGTTCCTCTGTTATTTGTGGCTTCTGCTTCACGAGGTTAATGAGAAACCTGTTTCAAAACAAAACAATATATAAGAGAAGTCTGCTTTGCGATGGTATTTTTCTAAAAACGTCTTAGCAGAGAACTTTCAGAGCCCCAGCAATCCTTGCTCTACATCCTCATTCCATCAATTATCTCCAGACTTACCACACATATTTTGTCTAATATTTATTAGAAAGACTGAGGCTAGAACCATGCTAAATGTTCCACTGGTCTGGATTTATGCAAATTAAAGATGAAACACTACTTCTTAGTTTCACCATGCTTGTATATAGTGAAATACAGTCTTCTTACTTGCCTAAAATATTCTTTCTGGTTGGTTCTCTCTTCTAAAATATGTCTTATCTATACTCAAAGTCTCCAACTTCCAAATCCCTGCCATTCACAGTTATCACACCCCTACCTGAACACTGTCCATCCTAACTGCCTGTACTACACATTTAGTGCTGCAATCCAGGGGGTCACACAGAGTCAGACACAACTGAGGGGCTGAACAACAACAACACATTTAGTAATATATTCATGTTGAAATTAACATTAACTGAACAAGTGGGAGAAGCTTGCCAGAGGAGGCAGCATTCTTACATGCCTCAGACTGTGACAGAAAAAAGGGAAGAACAGGTTTTCCAAAATGAAGGGAGCCCTTTTTTTTACAAAGCACAGGAGTATTAAAATGCATGGAAATTTGCAGAAATGAATTCCACTCTGCATTACTATCATCATTACAGAATGTGTCCCACGACGAACCGAAATGTGCATTCCATTTCCTAACACCCATACATCATGGTTGAATCGAATATTGTGATTATTTTCTTCAAAGAGTAAATAGTGTGGAAAAAATGCAAAGGCGCTTTTTCAGTGCTAGTGTTGCAAGTACCCAAGACTTCCTATAAAGAATATCCTAATTAACCCTAAACAGATTACTGCCTTTTTCTCAAGCCCAAAACGCATCACAACAATAGCTAAAATGGAGACTCTTTTTACAAAGAGGAACATCTGCCCCCAGTGAATTTTTCCAGACTAAAGCCTATGAAAACGCTGAGACAAGACAATTTTGAAAGTCACATTAAGTGCTTTGGAGTAATAACGTTCTTCTGGTGAGCCCAAGAGTGTTGGGTGCGTGAGGTGGAAATCTCCACCACTATTTAGTGATGTCAATCTTCTCCACAGTAGCAAATAACCATTTCTTACTGTTGCTTCATTGTCTGCAGTGGTACCCCCTGAACTTGGCACAGATCCTTATGGAAGATGAACTTGTCATCAGAGAATGGCGGAGGCACGTATGTCTCATCCACCACCAAGCTGCTGAAGCATGGCCTCCTGTTGGAGTATGAAGAGGTGCAGCACTGGTCAACACCAGGGTTTATGGGATTCTCTTCATGTCTGATGCATAAGTGTCCTATAATAAGGTCAGCCTGATTAGGAGAGTGAGAGAGGAGAAAGCAAAGAGATGGAGCATTAGCCAGAGAACTGACTCAGGAAAATTGTTGCAGTAACGTTTAATGCCCAGTAATATTAACATTACAGGAAAACGTGTTGTCTGCATCAGCATATGTGCTGCCATATTTACCTTTACCCACTTGTTTGGGATAAACTTCAGCTTTTAGTTACCTATGTTCCACAGGTGATATGGAAGACAGCCCCTTCTGCTATTTGTGTCAGCTATTGAAAACACATTTTCAGTTACACACTTCCACAGGGGAAAAGTCTCTGCTCTGACCCAAGAAATCATTACATTACTTTTTCCATGTATATTTAGTTGAACTTTCCATTTTCTTTTTGGGATTCAGAGAATCACTTTCTGAAGGTAAGAATAGCAAAACCTAACCTCTTCACATAGTTAATACATAAGTGTCAGTCGCTCAGTCGTATGTGACTCTTTGCGACCCCATCGACTATACAGTCTGTGGAATTCTCCAGGCCAGAATACTGGAGTGGGTAGCCTTTCCCTTCTCCAGGGGATCTTCCCAACCCAGGGATTGAACTCAGGTCTCCCACGTTGCAGGCAGTTCCTTTACCAGCTGAGTCACAAGGGAAGCTCATAGTCCTAACTGAAAAGAAATAAAGCCTGGGTGTGTGTGTGTGTGTGTGTGTGTGTGTGTGCACGCGCGCATGTCCTTAAGGCTTTCTTCATGTAGAATTCACCTGCCTTCCACACTTCAGAGATACCTTTTTTATTATTTCAAAAAAGTTTTTATATGGACCAATTTTAAAATCTTTATTGAATTTGTGATAATATTCTTTTTGTTTTATGTTTTGATTTTTTTGACTGCGAAGCATGTGGGATCTTAGCTCCTCAACCAGGGATCAAATCCATACCCCCTGCATTGGAAGGTGAGGACTCAACCACTGGACCACCAGGGAAGTCCCCAGAGATATTTCTTAAGCACCTATTAATAACTTGTAATAAGGGCCAACATATTTTGTATGCATGCTATGTATCACGCTAGTGCTGAGCGAGTCATACTGATTATCTCATTTAAGACAGCCCTTGACAACTTCTGTTCTCAGACGTCAGATGAAAATTCTCAAGCTTAGTGAGATGACCAGTTTTCCCAGTGTGACAAGCCTAACAAGTCTTGAAATGGGACAGGAATGTAGGCAGAAGGCCCCCAGAAACTATACCCCTGAAGCATTCTACTACCCTTGTCCCTGCATCCTCCTAACGTGGGATTCCATAAATGACAAAGATAACAATGCTTAGTTACAGGAAATTTTCCTTTTACTTCTAACCTTTGACAAAAAATTCCAGGACATGAAGACTTACTAGCAATTGACTCCTCATCATACAGAAAAGGAAAAATGGGGGAAAAATACACAATTTTATTCATAATTGTGACTTTAAGGGAAAAAATAATGGAAAAAATTAAACCTGCAATCATATGTATGACACCAGTGATGTTAAAAAGTAAAGGTTATTGTCCTTACCGACTGGAAAGTCATTTTATTATTCAGAACGTGGGACTACCCTGTTCTATACCCTGTACCCTGTTAAGGGGGATAAATTGTCCCTAATATCATCATCATAAAAATTAAAGTACAAAAGACAAAAACATTGATATGGCTAAAAATAGAATAGAGATTCTGAATCTCTCAAACCTGAAGCTTTTTCAACATTAGGTATTTGGTGAAATCATGAATCTAGTGATGCGTCAGTCTTTCTGTCATCCCTGTACATAAAGCTTGCTCAGAAATTGTTGAATAGACTCACTGCCATTCTAGAAGGACAGGAAGCCTGACCACATGCCAACCATTCAGAGCTGAGTTCTTACACCCCTTCAGCTGCAACTAATCAAGCAAGTCCAGGAAAACTATCTCCACGTTGGTTCTTAACCATTTCCCCCAAATGGGAACCGTAAGGCTATTCCGAGTCCAACAGAGCAGAAACAGGATAGGACCAAACAGAATACTCACCAGTCCCTCGCCACAGGCCAGCTGTTTGTCCTCACTGAGATGGCAACAAACGGCTCCTGCGTTCGCCATTTTCCTGGTCAAGGCCATCAGCTCAGGTGAGGTCAGCTGAGGAGCCTTCTTTGTGTACGCAACAAGAAACCTGAAAGAAGCATTTCCCACCAAATCTTGCTGAGTTCTTCACTTGTTTCTGGACCCCCATGCCTTCTCAAAGACCCTCTTCTGGCATCAGAAGGCATGAATTCAGCTCATTTATTTCATCCACATGGTGCCTGGACCAGTACTGGGGACGCATTCACTCTGACACTCACTCCCTTCACTCTTGTTACATCAACAGATCCCAATGGGAAAATTAACACTGGGCAGCAGGCTGACTCTATTCCCACCTTCAAAAGTTTCCTTGAAATGAACTTTGATCTTTTGGTGTTTTAACTTTATGATAGAAGGGGTATCCTTAGCGCAAAAATCCGCATGGTTTGGGCAACCCAAAGCCAGACTTTGGAAGCCATCTTTACAAGCCATCTGTTGTTCCTTAAGAGAGGGGCCTGGGGAAGGCCGCCTGCTGGAACAGGAAACTGGGTTTTGGACAGTGGAGCCTGGTGGCTACTGTCCCTGGGGTCGCAAAAACTCAGACATGACTGAGCGACTGAGCACACCAGTCCAACTAGGTGATGAAATTAGCATAGCCATGGGTGGTTAATTTAGATAAATCTTTCCCTCATCAGTTAATGATTTTAAGTCACTTAAGTGTTAGTCACTCAGTCTTGTCCGACTATGTGACCCTATGGACTGCAGCCCACCCGACTCCTCTGTCCATGAGATTCTCCAGGCAAGAATACTATAGTGGGCTGCCATTTCCTTCTCCAGAGAATCTTCCCATACATCACTTAAAATGTTGTTTAAACAAAGCATACGCATTTTGTAAGTAATATTCTCCTAATTTCTGAAAGAGACCGCAGCTTCGTTTTGCCAGGGCTTGGCTCTCCTGGATATATTTCTCCAATTCTTCTTCCTGAAAATACAAGCATTATTATACACGTTTTACAAGCAACTTTATATGTAAAATTTGGCCAAATAATATCTTATTCTATTATGATACCAGTCTTAGAGAAATCTCTTTTAGAGGGTTTTTTTAATATTAAAGATAAATGATGAGAATTAAAGCAAATGAACTTTAGGGATTTAAGTTTATAACTGTGTGAACCACAAGTTATTGTATGACAGAACTCAATCCTTGGGTAAAAAAATTGCAATTCTTTCTATACAAATTCTTGCCTTTCTGGAGCTATTCAAAAGGAATATTATTTTTATTCTATGTATAAAAGAACTTTTGGTTAAAACATTTGTATTTCTAAAATAAGCCAAAAGTTGTTGACTACCAGTTAATCACTAGCTAGATAGCTATTTAATAGATACAACCACCTAACTACTTATTAGTGACTAGGTATTTTCAAACAAACAGCACTTTTCAATACATGATATCAATCTAGTTTTTCAGATTTTCCTTAAAAAACTAGAGCAATTTACCCCTTTATCTTGGCATTCAGAAGGGTTTTCAGACTGGGAACACTTCTCCAGTAATTCCTGATATCCTTTAGCAACTCTTAGAATTATTGGAACAGCAAGCTTAGTGTGTCTTCTTGAATATTCATATGTAAATCTGAAATATGTGTGAAAAAAACAAGTTATTGGAATTAAGAGACAAATTATTCCTCTGCTATATGACATGCAGGAGTTGACATTGAAGTAAATAAACCTAGAAGTCAAATATGATTTAAACTATATGCATGGCAAAATTATTAATGAAAATTATGACCCCTCAAATTGTTCTAAAATGGTATTTTGCTTTCTCTTGCATCATTCGCTTTGGCTTTTCACTTATGGACTTTAAATGCATCCATCCAACAAATACTTTTCCACTGCCATTTCTGAGTAAGCATTTTCTTTAAGCAGGAAGGTTTCAATAATGTATAAGATAAAATGCCTGGCCTCTCAAAAGCATGCATTATAGAGAGACAGAAACAAACAAGAAATAGGTCATCTAATTTAAGTATTGCTAAATCAATGAAGAGAAAAAAAAGAAGAGGGAAAAGGGTGACAATTTAGAGTGTGTGGTCAAGAAAAGTCTCTTTGAGCAGCTCTTTCAAAAGAAAAACCTAGTTGAAGGAAGCCACACAGAATGTTTGAGGAAAGATCATTCTTGGCTGAGAAAATTTCTACTGTGAAGAAGCTTTCCAATTGAAGAACTACTTCTATTAAATGAACAGCTTCAGAATGTATGAATGGGTAAATTTAAAGAGAATTCTTGAATTTACTGATTGTATTCCCAGATTGTAGAAATAGGTCATATTAGTTCTGCCTCCAATAATATTGTCCCTGAGTTTCTGAAATCTAGACTTTGTTCTTGTTTACATAATTTAATTTAGCGGTGCAAACAATGTGTGCCTGTCTAATTTTAAGGCAACAATAGAGTAATATCCTCTGGGATTATTAAAAAGAAAATTGCACCATTATTTTCATTACCATATTAAAAGCAGACTCTTATATTTAGAAAGACCTTTGGAGATCAAGTATAATGTCCTCAGAGCTGCACAATCCCTTCTCTAATAGTGTCTATTGATACACACTGTACAATAAAGGAAAATGTACTAACTTAGTTGCTCGTTCCCCTTAAAGGCAAATAAAATGAGAACATATCCTATAAATTACAGTTATTAGTGCCATACTGCAAATATCTTTAAATGCATTTTTATTTCCTTAAAAAATAAAACATATACTCAATAAATAGCAAATAAACTGCTACAATAAAGGCCCTTCTATCTAGCACTATCTATTAAGTTATACTTGAGGGAAAAGTTTTTAAAACATGCACAGTGAAAAAGCACATTCTTAATTATGAGCCCTTCTTATTATAAAAATATCTATAACCTATTCAGAAAACCAACAGTGATCTTTATATGAGCAATCCGTACAAGGATCATAATGCTTCTGATTCCAGAGAAATTGATACAAAACAAAATGCCTCCTCATAAGCAAGCCAGTGAGTAACAGCAAGGGTGAAAGTCTCATCAGTAGAAGAGATCCCATTCTTTATTCCCTTGTTATCTGCCTAACTATATTTTGGCTTAGAACACTCTAACATCATCATCACATACTGAGTTCAGAAAGCATTTCAACAACACAAAGCTGCCAGTCACATCATAATTCTTACCTGTGTGAACATAACATTTACAGAGTGTGTTACCTTGCCATGGAGAGATCTTTATCCCTTGAAGAAAGTTGGTTGAAATCTCTCTCTCCTAAAAACCTATTTACATTTGGAGATAAGCCTTCAGGTTTGTCATCATTTTCTGCATGAATTATGCAATGACCAAGTTCAAGTGTGGTGGGCAACTTGCAGCACTCTGCGATTTGTCTTGACAGAATATCTTGTTGAGAACATACGTAGGACATAACTCTTTCCTGCAATAGAAAAACAAAGTCTAAGTTCTAAAAATTTATTCTTTAATTCAGGATCTTAAGGCCAATCCTAGGAAGGAAAGAAGGAAGGAAAAAGACGTTTGCCTTGTCTCCCCTTTTATGGTAGTGCTTTCCCCCTTCTGTGTCTCTTCACATCTTTTCACCTAACCTTGTTTGTTCAATACTTCTTTTCATATGTGTCAGCTAAAATTTATTTTACCCTCATAGCAAGTTTTTAAAAACAAAAGACAAATGTATGCCTCAAAGTGAATGACATGCATGTGGATGCATATCTTTCTATTAGTATTGAAATGTGCATTTTACTAATGAGCATTTTACTAAACGTTTGTTATTGATGGCATATCGTGGAGAGCAAAAGATTCATTTTTAACAAAACAATCTGCAGTAACCCATATGACCTCCAGAGGGCAGTCTATAGACAATGAAATGTTCAGGGCATGTAAGCGACCAAGAAAGAAGCTGAGCTTACATGTCCCTCTCAAAGTCCTGATAATTCTGTGCATTCTTATCAGGAACAATTAGAACCCATTATTCATCTGTTAAAATCCAACTAATATACCATTCTTAAATTATTTTTTCCACCTTAAAGGAAAAGGGTGGTTATGCACTCCAAAAACTGAAAAAACTAAACTTTAAGAAATGACCATACCACTTAGTAAAATTGTCAACTAAAACTGATACAAAGAGAAAATTGTTCTTATTACCATTCTTAATATGAAGGTAAGTGCTTCTAAAAGGAAAACTAAATGAGATAGGAAAATCTGCCTTGGAGGCAGCATCCCCAATTCACTTTCCCCAACTCCTGACATCAAGATTCTTTGCCTGGGCTCAGAGTCAACCCTCCGGGCTCCCCAGAAGCCTTGGCTTCTTGCTGACTTCACAGTCTATCTCAGACAAATTGCCATTGGACTGGTTGAAATGAGCATTTTACCCTCACTTTCAACCTTCTGGAAACCACGTTCCAGCCCTGGTTCCAAGCCATCTAAATATCTAGGAACAATGATTTTAAGCCTCCTTAAAGAAGAAGGTGTATCACAGGGGGACCAGAGAGGGAGAAATTTGGAGACAGACAGGCCCATTGCACAACATCTAAGAAGCCAAGCGTGGCCCAAAAGAGATCAATGCCACACTGCTTAAAGCTCAGCTGACTATGGCATGCTTGAGGGTTCTGTTTTGGGTGTATTTGTTTCTGATTTTTAATTACCTTAGAGCCCTTTATTCACACCTCTCCTTGATGGCTAGCTTTTTACTTTGTAAAACAGTATTTTGTGTTGTTTTTATGTTCCTTATATTATTTTGTTGTATTCATGTAACAGCTCTATGAGTATAATATAGAGTGCCTTCCATGTGCCAGGCATTGTGCTGGTGGCCTACAGAAATAACAGCCAACCAAAGACAGTCCCTAATCCCAATGAGGTCACATGTCTTATCTATCTTATCAGATAGCAAATTCCTTGAAGTCAGCTTGTGTCTTCCTAATAGGTGATCCCAACAGTGGCTAGCGCATAGAAAGTATTCAATGCATACTGTCAATTGAAAGTACAAATGGATGGAAAAACAAACATATTAACAGTAAAGAGTTTGCCTGCCCTCAATTCTATGTGGAGGGTTACCATCTCCTTTCAAAGTAAAAATGAATGGTCTAGCAAGAGGAGCCTATGCTTGAAGTAAAAAACAAAGTCAGCAAAGACGGTTGTTCACTGTCAGCTAGTTACCACACCTATGACCAACTCACAACAGCCTTCTCCCATTTAGAATGAGAGCAAAAGAAAGAAAAGAGAGTGGAAATATTTTTTTTGTAGGAGGAAAAACTCTTCACCCCATCCTGCAGACACTCCAGCACGTTTCCTTTGCAGCATTCCTCATGTATGTGGGCCACATCCATGACCAGTTTCTGAATTTCAGTAAAATTAGCTTTGGGAAACTTTTGACTCACTTTAGTAACAGTTCTAAGGGAAAAAAGAATTAGAAATCAATCATGGCTATCTATCAAGATGAAATAACATGCATAGTTGCACTCCAAGGAGAAAAGGCCAAAATGTTCCTGTTTATAAAGAAAAAGGAAAGTGTTACACATCTTATCAATTCTACCCCAGTCTTTCAAAGCAGTGACTCTATAAACTGTGATCTGGCCCTACAAATGGTATGGAATTATTATCTTTTCCTAAAACCTTTTTTGTGATTTGCAACAATATTTATCTCTTTGTTGCTGGATCCTGATGCTGAGTATTTGGGATCCTTGTTGTGAAAAGGTGGAAAAAAACTGAAAAGGAAAAATAATTAAGAAGTGGAAAATTCTTTGAGAACAGTAATCACTTTTTCGCTTGAGAGGAAAAAAAAAAAAAACACTCCTGAGATTTGGGGAGGGTGCATATGTGTGAATCAACAGGAACAAGAAAGCAAAGCCAACTAAACACTCAGATCTCAGATGGGTCATTATGCCAAGACACATAGTATGACCCACAAAGGAAGTCAGAAATAAAAGTTCTTATTCCTTCCGCATATTTTATGTAAACTTTAAGAGCTATCTAGTTGAGACCACTGCACCCTAGAGTAACTGGTATTGTTGCTGCTACTAGTTGACAGACTTTGTTTTTTAATTGAGAATATTTAACTTTAATCATTTATGGATATCAAATGATAAATAATGTCATTATAATTATATTGTTTTTTCTTTGGTTTTTATTCCATTTTTGGTTTTGGAATTTAAATAATATGTTAACTTACATTGTTTTACTAAGGTAAACTTAAATAAAGTAGGTCATGAATTAATCTTTAAGTTTCTAATAGAGTTGGAGGGTAGTTAAAGCATAATCTGACCTCCTCCAAGAAGAATCAATCAGTCTTGGAACTAAATCCATGACTTAAAACTTTGCTTTTACTAAGTACAATATTTTTAAATGTGTCATTTAACAAACAAGCAAATCAATATACTTTACATGCATGTACTTGGTACTCTTCAATTAGCAGGCCAGATGTTTTTCTATACTAGAAATGCTTCAGTTTAAAACTGAAGAGTACTTTGAACCAGTTATATAGTTTAAAGTTTCCTAGCAACCATACCAAAAAGTAAAAAGGAACAGGTTAAATTTGCTGTAATAATATGTTTTTTAGCACAATATATAAAAAATAACATTTCAATCAATGTTAAAAGTTATTTTTAACTACTTTTTATTGAAATGTAGTTAATTTTCAGTGTGTTAGTTTCAGGTGTGCTAACTGCAGAGTGACTCATTTTTATATGTTTTATATATATACATATTCTTTTTCAGATCCTTTAGGTTATTACAAGATATTGAATATAGTTTCCTGTGTTATACAGTGGGTCCTTGTCGTATACCAGTAAGCCTATTAATGAGACATTGCACATTTTCTTTTTCATAGTGAGTCTTTGAAATCTGGCTTTACACTTAGAGCACAATTCCTCATTTACACTAGCCACATTTCAAGTGCTTAGGAGCTTCCTGTGGCTAGTGGTTGCCTTACTGGCTAGTGCAGTGCTAAATCACTGATAACTCTGATTTCCATATTTGACCTCAAAGTCTCAATTGTGAGGATTCAGACAATTAGAGATTACTGACATAGCAGACAAGCAGATGTGATAGAAATAAACAATGACAAGGACCTAGAAAAACTTGGTTCTGATGACCAGTAATGTGGTCTTGGGTAAACTGCTTTAATCTGACTGGACTTTGGTTACTCATGTCTGAAAATGAAGAGGTTGAACTACATGATTCAGTTGTTTGGGTTTTGTTTTTTTTAATATTCCTCTCATTCTAAACAACAAAAAAATAGATAAATGCGATAAATTAGATACATGCTGCTGCTGCTGCTGCGAAGTCGCTTCAGTCGTGTCCGACTCTGTGTGACCCCAGAGATGGCAGCCCACCAGGCTCCCCCGTCCCTGGGATTCTCCAGGCAAGAACACTGGAGTGGGTTGCCATTTCCTTCTCCAATGCATGACAGTGAAAAATGAAAGTGAAGTCGCTCAGTCTTGTCCGACTCTTAGCGACCCCATGGACTGCAGCCTACTAGGCTCCTCCGTCCATGGGATTTTCCAGGCAAGAGTACTGGAGTGGGGTGCCATCGCCTTCTCCAAAATTAGATACATAGATGATAGATTAGATAGATAGATAGATACACAGGTACATACATACATACAATCCAAGGAAGAAAGAGAGGGCAAATATGCTAAGTATAACAGGCAATTGAAAAACTCCCAATTTGCCTCTGAGCTTTTTTAGCAGCTGGGACCAGAAAACAGACTTCAGTGAATTATTAACATATGCTTTCATCAGTTAGGAAAATGCATGCCAGTTCTTCAGAAATGAAAATTTTGTTTTCCTCTGGACAGTAGATTCTAATATTATTGCTTCAAGTGAATATTTATGAAAAGCAACAATTGGCATAATCGACTTTTATAGCAGAGTAGGAAGCAGAATTAACATCAAAAATGTTTTGTTAAGCCAGAAATTTTAAATGATACTTAGGAAAGGCTAATTTACTTTGTAGAGAATGCAGGAAAATAATTATAATTATGAGGCATAAATAAGTTGAAGTCCAGAACCTGAGTATCTAGAAGAACAGGTAGGTAGCATAAATCTCTGAAGCCTTCTCTAAGCATTATCTCGTCTAGACTTTAGAAAGTTTTAAATAGCAGACTGATCTGTTCTCCCCATTCCTAAGATTTCATGGTTCTAATCACAGTGAAAAGTGAAAGTGAAAGTCGCTCAGTCATATCTGACTCTGCAACCACATGGATACAGTCCATGGAATTCTCCAGGCCAGAACACTGGAGTGGGTAGCCTTTCCCTTTTCCAGGGGATCTACTCAACCCAGGGATTGAACCCACGTCTCCCACATTGCAGACGAATTCTTTATCATCTGAGCTACAAGGGAAGCCCACGGTAGCTCTCATCAATGGAAACTTCATTCTCTACAACAGTAATAACAAGAAAAGTGGACTCAAGTTACAAACTGGAAGTTTTGCAGATATCTTCCAGATAGAGCTCAAACTTACATGGCTCGGAAGGTCCGGGGTCCAAATTTTCCCATTACTGCACATATATGCTGATTTAACAAACTGCTTTCTCTTAATTCTTTTGTAATTGATATTACCTAGACAGAAAAACAAACAAAAAAGAAGGTGTCAAGAAAGGATGCATTTTTCCTGTTAGACTCTAATAATTAGAAAAACAACAGATACAGCTAAAGTATTTATTGTTGTTGTTGTTTAGTCACTAAGTCATGTCTGACTCTTTGTGACCACAAGGACTGTAGCCTGTCAGGCTCCTCTCTCCATGGGATTTCCCAGGCAAGAATACTTGAGTGGGTTACCATTTCCTTCTCCAGGGGATCTTCCCAACCCAAGGATCAAACCCAGGTCTCCTGCATTAGCAGACGGATTCTTTATCACTGAGCCAGCCACCAGGAAAGTTCACAGACAGAACATGAAACTCTACAAAAACTTTTTGCTAAAAATTATAAATCTCATATATTTTTACAAAACTTTATTCATGCTTTTTTCTTTTAGATGGGTTTATTTACATCTATGCCAGACAGAATTATTAAAAGTAACTTGAAACAAAAACACTGCAATTTTCATACCTGAGAATGAATAAACAACTGTAATTTTGAGCAAATTGAAACCTGATCATTTCTTAAGTGGCTGCTCAGTCACAAAAAGTGAGATTGCATCACAGCCTGACGTTCTAGGAATAGTCACTGTCCTTAGGAACTTTTTATTCTAGGACTTTCACTTCAGTTCAGTTCAGTCGCTCAGTCATGTCTGACTCTTTGTGACTCCATGGACTGCAGCACGACAGGCTTCCCTGTCCATCACCAACTCCCAGAGATTGCTCAAACTCATGTCCATCAAGTTGGTGACTTTAAGCAACAAGTAATGAATTGTGGATGTTATTCTAGCTCTCCAAACCTAAGAAATCTATTCACATCTCTAAATTTAAATTTCCTTGTTTGTTAAATGACAGTAACACTTCTACTTTAAATTTATTCTAAGGTTTAAAAGAAATAACAAATATAAAGCATTTATCTTACTTCTCTTTCATTTTCTTCCCTCTTTTCCTGCTCTTTTTCTCCTCTTCCTCCTGCCCCATCTTCTTTCACCTTCTACTCCTCTCTTTCATTTATGTTATCACTTCTACCTCTGTCTTTATCCCACCAAACTTACTTCCTTAATAATAAAATAATCACTGTCTGCATGAATGGATGGATAAAGGAATGAATTTAAAAAACAACAACAACAACAACAGCAAACCCAGGTTTTTAGCCCAAAGAATAGCAGACTACTGAAATATATCCTATTCTGAAAATGCTACTCTATACACAGAGCGTATTTCTATTTTTAAACTTTTTTTGGCTTTAGTCAGTCATAATTAGATTGAAGTTATTGGTTCAGATATCCCTGCAAATATAATACCTTTGTTTCAAAGCATTCGGTGGCATTTTCAGCTTTGCAGCAATGTGGAATAATTTTATTGTATTGAGTAGCCACAGAAAGAATTGTAGGTGCATACAGGACAGGATGCCTTCTTGCTATCTCATAGATGTATCTGAAATGAAAAGGAGCAGTAAAATTTACAAACACATTAAAATAGGACTGCTATTGCTTGGAACTGGACTCTGGAATTGTTTAAAGATTAGGAAAATCGTCATTTTTTCCACTTGCTGTCAAAATTTTCCTCACTAGAGATCCTCCAGGGGGAGGATATATATATATATATATATATATATATATATATATATATATATACAATTATGACTGCTATACATTGATGTACAGCAGAGACCACCATAATGTTGTAAAGCAATTATCCTCCAATGAAAATAAATAAAGATGCTCCAGGAAAAAGAAAAATCTGACAGCCAATCCTATATTCTATTATGAGAACAAACTAGGCAGAACCACTGACTGTGATTCGTATTAAAGTATCCTTTTCAAGAAGTCTACTCAGACATGTTTCCAGAATCAGAAAGGCCAGACTTTCACTAAATAAAGAAGAAAGGTAAAGTATTTTTTTCTTATCAGTGCAAAATGGGATTATTATCCACCCTGGCAACCACTGTAGCAGAGATGTTCTAAGGGCAGGTTCTATATTTCTCTGGATTAGGCACTACCAGGGAAGATAGAAGTGATTAAGAATTGGACACAGGCTTCACCAACAGAGAACCTCGACTCAGATACCCTCTTGGGAACTAACCCTAACCCTCATACAATTGCCTTAATTGTCTAAGCTTCAATCTCCTCATCTGCAAACAAGAAGAAGGAAAGAAATCAAGAGGAAGAGGACAAGGAGAATTGATAGGCTGTTTGTGAGCATCAGTATGATCATATGTGCCAAGCACACACGTCCCTCAGTTCAGTTCAGTTCAGTTCAATTCAGTTGCTCAGTCATGTCTGACTCTTTGTGACCCCATGAATTGCAGCACCCCAGGCCTCCCTGTCCATCACCAACTCCCAAAGTTCACCCAAACTCCTGTCCATCAAGTCGGTGATGCCATCCAGCCATCTCATCCTCTGTCATCCCCTTCTCCTTCTGCCCCCAATCCCTCCCAACATCAGTTTTTTCCAATGAGTCAACTCTTCGCATGAGGTGGCCAAAGTATTGAAGTTTCAGCTTTAGCATCAGTCCTTCCAAAGAACACCCAGAACTGATCTCTTCTAGAATGGACTGGTTGGATCTCTTTGCAGTCCAAGGGACTCTCAAGAGTCTTCT
Organism: Ovis canadensis; assembly: GCF_042477335.2. Lineage (NCBI taxonomy): Eukaryota > Metazoa > Chordata > Mammalia > Artiodactyla > Bovidae > Ovis > Ovis canadensis. The sequence continues at coordinate 105,114,021 of NC_091250.1, read as the reverse complement.
TCAACACCACAGTTCAAAAGCATCAATTCTTCAGTGCTCAACTTTCTTTACAGTCCAACTTTCACATCTATACATGACCACTGGAAAACCCATAGCCTTGACTAGATGGACCTTTGTTGGCAAAGTAATGTCTCTGCTTTTTAATATGCTATCTAGGTTGGTCATAACTTTCCTTCCAAGGAGTAAGCATCTTTTAATTACACACATCCCTAAAACATACTAAAGTGAAAGAAAATGAAGTCGCTCAGTCCTGTCTGACTCTTTGCGACCCCGTGGATTATAGCCCACCAGGCTCTTCCGTGCATGGGATTCTCCAGGCAAGAATACTGGATTGGGTTGCCATTTCCTTCTCCAGGGAATCTTCCCAACCCAGGGATCGAACCCAGGTCTCCCACATTGCAGGCAGACGCTTTAACCTCTGAACTACAGACATGCTTATGTATCTTAAACATTTCTGGATGGCTAATTTGTTTTTCAAGCAATTTGATGAACACAAAATGCCAAATGTTTGGCTCTAAGAGGAGTCATTTGTGCCATAGAAAAATTGGACAAGTTAACTATTATTCTTGAGCAAGCTAAAATTAGGAAAAACAAGGTGTGTCTAAGAGACTGACAGCTGGTGGGTCTCCTGTGTGGTCTACACCTATTTATTTACCTGTTGAGGAGACAAAGTTACATTTAACATTGCTCACTTAATTTCACAGGGCAAGAGTTCAGAAGATGTCACACAAAACATTTTTTTCTCCATGCATTAGACTACATTCACAAATTGCAGAATTTCTAGATTCTGCTTGGCACTGCACTCTTTCTGGGGTCTTACCTGTTTATGAACAGCTCTCTATTTTCCTTGTACAATTTACAACTTGTGACAGGTTCTGGAACTGGAAAGGGTAGAATGGAAGCTGGAGCAGCCTTTTTGTGTGCCAAGAAACAGTCCTGTCTTTCCTCTCCAGTTCGGCTGCAGCAGTCTGAAAGCCCATACTTTTCAGGAATTTCCTTTTCACGGCAAATTTCTTCCAGAAAGGCAGATACCTAGAAGATTTATTTGTAATGAAAGACAACTTTACCTAAAAATGCTGCAAAATACATGAAAAGTTTTCTAATATCTAGAATCAGAACTGTGGACTAGGAAAATAATTTCCCCCTACAAATTCCAATATATCTAGTTTCATCCTGATGGGATAGTTTTCTTTGATGTGTTTGGAAAATGGAATTTAGTTGCCAACCTTGAGTAATACACATGACAAAATTATTTTCTCTTAAAAGGAGGACATAGATACTCCATCTGATATTCTTGTGATAAGACACTGATCTAAAAGTTGGAGATTATTTTCAGACAAAAATGAAAATAATTTGAAATGGAATAAGAATAGCCTCAAATACTTTTAATGGGTCTAATTATACATTTATCTAAAATGTTTTAGGGAATTTCCTGGTAGTCCAGCGCTTTAGGATTTGGCGCTTTCACTGCTGTGGCCAGGGTTTGATCTCTGGTTGGATAATTGAGGTCCCACAGGTCCCACAGTGTAATTTAAAAAAAAAAAAGTTTTAAAATATACATTTTAAATGCTTAAAATCCTTCTTTGCTGCCTTAATTTTACCAAAATCAGATGATGACACCAATAACCTGATGAATGCCTCTGAGAATTATGTGTGTTTCATTCACTTAGGGAAATTTTTTATTTCGATTTTAAAACTACTAATATTTAGAGAATCCTAGAAATCTTAACTAAGACTTCCAATTCCAAATTTACATAAAAATTATGTCTTTAGGTTTACAATGATAAGTCACTATTCTGTAAAATCACCTTGGATATCTCATTGGATGTAAAGTTGTGATATAAAATGCATTTTGCTTATTTTACATACATTTTTAGACTATCAGGTCAAGTCAAAAATAGAGCTGCCAATCAGGGACTTTTACTAAGTCATCAATTTCAGAGTTATAAATACTTTATATCTTTAAAAGGGCACTTCCTTTATAGTAATGTAGATGCATCTTCTTTTGGCTACTTCGTTAGCTCCATCATGACAGAGGATTCTCTGGGCATTTTGTTTCATAACTGGTAGCTCTAATTATTTTAAAGTTCTTAGTTATTTTCTATATTGAGATAATAACCAGTAATAACTGTCATTTATTGGTCTCCTACATTAGGGTATCCTATTCTAAAAAAGTAGTCATTGTTAATCTGAAATTCAATTTTAAGAGGGCTTCTTATTTTTTTGTTGTTGTTTATTTGTTGAATCTGGCAACCCTAATCTGTGCTATCCTCCTCACATTTGCTATAGTGTATAGTCTAATATAACGAAGCCATTGAGGATGTAAATCCTGGTTGTGAGTTGCCTTTAGGAAAATTATCTAACCTCTCTGTGCTTCGGCTTCCCCAACTGGAAGACTTCCATCTGCCCCCTAGGATTATGGCAAATATTTAATAAATTAGCATTTGCAAGCAAAGCTGATACTCTGCCAACAAGGCCTACCCCAAATCTCTTGGCTCACTGAACATTCATTCTGATTCATCAAAGCTATGCTCCACGTCACAAAATATTTTGACTATCACTAGGTACATAACATTCCAAGAAGAATGGCTGTCACATTGTTTGCTTAATAAAAATTAACTCCTAATACTCATCATATCAATCTCCATGACAATCCAGAAATGGAAGCTATTATTATCACTTATTTTATAGATAAAGAAACTAAACTCAAAGAAGTTTAGTAATATGCCCACAGTCACCCAGATACTCTGATTTCAGAACCTTAGCTGTTAGTCCCCATGCTTATAACGTCTCTTTACAATAGACATCCATTGTTTTCTCCTCTGCTCTCTCCAGTGAATCAGAATTAAACCTCCTCTCATAAAACAGGTTTTCAAATAATTCAATGTATTTATTTATTAAGCAGTCCCTGCATCTTCTCTTCTGCATGCTGAGTTTTAGTCAAATATCACGACAATTTTTTTTTTAATTATTGCTATCCACTCACCTGGTTCTCTAAACACCCAGCAGGTTGCTCACTGCCAGTGGGTTTCTCTATTACAGTCAGTACATCTTTCACCATTTGACTTACTTCCTCGTAAGTGGCTCCTTGAACAGACTGGGCAAAAAATATGGTAGCTCTGAAACAAAAATATATGTGAATGCTTAAGAAAGAGACTTCTTTTTCTCAAGGTTAATTTTTGGTTTGTTGTTGTTGTTGTTGTCTGCTATATTGTAATCTGCTTAGGGGATGACTTTTGCTAAAAACGTATGAAAATTTTAGCCATCCAGAAGAAATGTCCATCTTCTTCTTGTCCCTTTCCCCCATGAATACATATATATCCGTTAACAAAGAAAATAAGTGGATTTCCCCTAAGAATGGTTCCTCCTTTGGTGGTCATCTGCCCACTGCAACATATCCATACTTGAAGGTATCTATATTCTTTGTAGTTTGTTGTTTTTGTGCGTGTTTTTAAGCAGAGAATTAGTCAGTAGACCTTTGCCTGAGTCTACTCCCAGGGTGATCAAGGTCTGAGCATGGATTAACCCAAAGCATTACTATCACAGGTTTCTGTGTGGGTGATCAAGGTCTGAGCATGGATTAACCCAAAGCATTAGTATCACAGGTTTCTGTGCGCAATCGATATCTGTAACATATGCCTTTAAAATCATTATTAGAAACTTCAGCAGTATGGAACAGAAAGACAGCATTCAAGAGAAAAGCATACCCTCTACAAGTAACCAAAAGTAGAACATTTCACCTTCTACTATTTGTTACTAGGATTAAGCAGTATTCAGATTAGAAAATATGGTACTATCATCCTATTGGTATTGATGAGAAAAATTCTTGAATTCGTATAGAGTTACCATCAATCAGACATTATTCTTCAAGTTCTAAAATCTGATTCTGTTTGTCCCACAGATTTACAAGGAATCTAGAGGCTGAGGTTAACATCTAAGGCATGGGTCAACTGTTCAACCTCTTCAATATCAATTTGATATTCAACATAAATGATTTTTCTTAACATTGTCTCATTTGCTTTTACATGTTTAAAAACTCATAGAGCTATCCAATTTTATTCAATTATCTAAATTAAATTTTCATTGCTTTACATACTTAAAGTGCATTTATACAAGCAAAACTTACAGGCCAACTAAATTGGTCCCTGAAGAACATGGGGAAGAATCCAATATGGAATCTGGAAAGCAAGATAAATTTCATGAACAATGGCGTTTTCAACTGCAGTCAGGAAAGGCATCATTATTAGGTATAACGTTTGTTTCTCAGCTAGAACTATACAGTTTTAGAACTGAGAAGACATTAGGAATCATCTATCCAAATACCTTAATTTTGTACTTGGGAAAACAAAGAAGCTTAGAAATAAAGTTAAGCAGAATAATTTATAGTAGACTTAACACTAAAATTCAGATTTTATATCTTCTAGTGTTTTTACACTATTGAACTAATCACAGATAATGTTACACACTGCCGTGATTTTGTAAAACTCTTGTACTCTTACAAAGGTATAAATTTATCATTCATTTTAAGCTATTCACCAATGAAATATGCATCCTCTATGTGGAGTAATATGATAACTAATCAAAGCAAATGAATAAATACAGATTTAAGAATTTTCATGTAGAAAAAAGACAAAAGAAAAACGCAGAATATCTTACCTATTCCATATGCATTTTTATGCATTGTTCTGGAATCGCTAAAATTTAGTAGAAAAAGTAAAAAGAATGATACCACCCACTTCATGCCTGCTAGTTATTTGGTCCTTGGTGGTGATGATTGGGGCAGAATATTGAAAACTGAACTGAAATTCTTTTATAGTCTTTTCTAGCAAGGCCTGTTAACTAGTAATCTGTTGCCAGTACATCGGTTACTTTATTTCCTTACATTCCAAATAGGATGACTTGCTAATCATTAACAGCACAGGGATTATTTGCGTTTTATGTTCAAGGACACAGACCTTCTTTGGGTGGAAAAAAGGGAGGAGGATGAAACTTGCAAACTCATCCCGTTTTGCAAATATAACAAATACTCTTCTCAAACTACAGGCATTCAAGAATGTGATTTTTCCCTAAGTTGCACAACACAAGTTAACAGGGCCATAGATAAGATGGCAAGACTTTGTATGAAATTAAACTAAATGCACAAATTCATTACTGCCTTATAATCAGAAGGACAGTACAATGTCATGGTTCGACATGAGGGCTTGGGGCCAGGTTTGAATTTTTGCCCTGCTACTTAGCTACAAAACTTTGGACAAGTTGTTTAACTTTTCTGGGCTTTATTTTCATCATCTACAATATAAGGAGACTGATAGAATTCTTTCACGATTAAATAAACTACTGAACATAAATAGCTAAGAATAGGGCCTTGCGCAGAGTGGCATTTAATAGATGGGAGTTTTATTTATTCATTCAACAAAAAGATGAAGTCAGCATACCAGGCACTGTTCTTTGGCGGGAATAATTAGCAACAAGAAACATGCACCACCCCTGTTCTCCCCGACTGCATCATCTAACGGGAGAGACAGAGAGTTATTATCAGCAGTCACAACATGGCACGATGTGCTTTGCTTCATCACTCAGTCCTGTCTGACTCTTTGCTACTCCATGGACTGTAGCCCACCAGGCTCCTCTGTCCATGGGATTTTACAGGCAAGAATAATGGAGTGGGCTGCCATGCCCTCCTCCAGGGGATCTTCCCAACCCAGGGATCAAACCCACATCTCTTATGTCTCCTGCATTAGCAGACAGGTTTTTACCACTAGTGCCACCTTAACTTAGAGAAATTATTAAGCAGAACCCCCTGGTTTGCAAGCTTAAAGTAAGATTTATGCTAGAGGAGCTGATAGGCAGTTGAATAGTAATCATCAGCTTATAGATGGCTATCATAGCCATGTGATGGGATGAGAAAGACATTGTAGTGAAAAGAGGTACCCTGAAGAACACCAAATTTTAAAAGATAAGCCATAAAGAGGAGCTCTGGACCACAGCTTGTCTACTAACTGCAAACAACCTTTGATGTATATGCGTCATTGCTCAAAGTGTCACCCAAGGTACACAGGTCATGTCAAATATTTCCATTGCTCTAATTTTGACTCTATTTGCTTTGTAATAAATCTATAATACTGCCCAGAAACAGCATAGCATGGTAAACTGGACTTTTGTATCAGGCAGATGATGACCTTGGCTGTAACATTTATTAGCCATATGACTTTGGGCAAATAATTTAATCTCTCTGATTCTCAATTTTTACACATATATAATGAAAATGATAATTTTTCCCTCAAACAATTTGGTGTATAGAAGGAATAATGTATTTAAGGTGTCTTATACCTAACAGATATTTTTAAAAATAATTATCATCATCATATTCACATTATGATTAGTGTTAAATATTAGAAGCACTTTTCTTCAAAGTAGTTAAGCTGTACATGAAGTTGCTAGAAATTGCCTTCTATTCAGATGACACTGGCTACTTACTCCTTCTGGGCCCTATTTTGCTCTTTGTTGATTTGACTGGTTAGTTATTTGAAAGTTGAGGGGGGAGCTTAACCTCTCTTCCTCTTCCTCACTGATGCTTGTAAAAACAACTATTCATTCTTCAAGGTCCGTATTGGGCTTCCCAGGTGGCGCTAGTTGTAAAGAACCCCTCTGCCAATACAGAAGATGAAAGAGACCTAGGTTCGATTCCAGGGTTGGGAAGATTCCCTGGAGGAGGGCATGGCAACCCATTCAGTATTCTTGCCTGGAAAATCCTCATTGAGAGAGGAGCCTGGTGGGCTACAGTCCATGGGGTCGCAAAGAGTTGGACACGACGGAAGCAATTCAGCACACACACATTTACAAGGTCTGTATCAAATAATCGTCCATGAATGCATATCTGATGTCCCCCTAAGGAGAGAAGGTTGCAACCTGTAACACCTTTAGATTGTTCTCTCTTGGTACTTCTCCTTTGACCTTACATCACAGGCATTTGCAATTCTGCAAAGTCTTCTTCCTGAAGAGTGGGCTTCTTGGATTCAAAGACTCATCTTCACAACTCACGCAATGCCTGGCACAATGTCTGGCACAAAGCAGATCTTCACATGTAGACACTGAGTGGCCCGGACCCAGATTTCTGTAGTCAAGGTTTATGCACTAACTGTAGCCACTCACTTGTTTGACACGACACACCTCTCATACCCTTTCAACCAGACAGCATTACTGAAACGTTTACATTCATATTTTCTCTGATGGTCAGGGTGCAGAGGCCCTGGGTCAGATTTGGGAAGAGGACAGTACCAAAAATCCTGGTGAGGAAGCTGGTAAGTCTGGAGCGCTTTTGTGATGACATATACTTTCTCTCGGAGAAGGCAATGGAACCCCACTCCAGTACTCTTACCTGGAAAATCCCATGGGTGGAGGAGCCTGCAAGGCTGCAGTCCATGGGATCGTGAAGAGTTGGACACAACTGAGCAACTTCACTTTCACTTTTCACTTTCATGCATTGGAGAAGGAAATGGCAACCCACTCCAGTGTTCTTGCCTGGAGAACCCCAGGGATGGGGGAGCCCGGTGGGCTGCCGTCTATGGGGTCGCACAGAGTCGGACACGACTGCAGCGACTTAGCAGCAGCAGCAGCAGCAGCATGCTTTCTCTGATGATGAAATGCTTATGACCCATCTGTTCCCAGATGCTGTAGCCAAGGCAGAGTATGAGAAATAACAAAGGGGTTCTCTGACCTTATGCCATCATCCGCATAACTGCTAGACACTCCCTGTCCTTAGCAAAGTGGAGTGATGGCTCAATATCTTAGGAGCTTCAGAAAAATCCCCTGCATGGTCCACAGGTTTCACACACTCTTATAGACTGAATTTTTTTATCCTCTCAAAACTCCTATGTTGAAGCTGTAACTCACCACTCTGATCGTATTTGGAGACTCAGCCTTTGGCAAGTAATTAGGTTTAGAAGAGGTCACGAGAGGAGAAGGCAATGGCACCCTACTCCAGTACTCTTGCCTGGAAAATCCTATGGACGGAGGAGCCTGGTGGGCTGCAGTCCATGGGGTCGTAAGGAGTCGGACACGACTGAGCGACTTCACTTTCACTTTTCACTTTCATGCATTGGAGAAGGAAATGGCAACCCACTCCAGTGTTCTTGCCTGGAGAATCGCAGGGACGGGGGAGCTTGGTGCGCTGCCGTCTATGGGGTCGCACAGAGTCGGACAGGCCTGAAGCGACTTAGCAGCAGCAGAGGTCACGAGAGGGCTTAGTGTCCTTATAAGAATAGACACCAGAGGGCGCCCTTGCGTTTATCGTCTCTCCCTCCCCCCCTATCGTTCTGTTTCTCTATTCTCTCTCTCCAGCTTGTGAGCATGCAGTGAGAAGGTGATCATTTGCAAGGCAGCTAGTGAGCGCTCACCTGAAACTGAAGCCTACTAAATATCTATCTTGGAATTTCCAGCAGTCAGAATTACGAGAGAATAAATTTCTGTGGTTTAAGCCACCTAGTTTAGGGTATTTTGTTATGGTGGTCCAAACTAAGATAGATAACACACACACAGACACACACACTTGTAAATATGCATTCTTCTCATAAGACATGTATAGGATAAAAGTAGAATTATTGTCTATTGTTCTTAAGCCAATCACACTGCACCCCAGAACATAGACTACCTCTCTCTTAAACAGATTCTCTTTAGAGAACTGTGCCTTGCTTTTGATGTTCCTGAAAAAGAATTAAAACATATGTGCCTTCCAGTATTCTGTGGGAGCTAAGACATTTGTGAGTGGATTGTGCTGTGGACTCAACAATTTCTCTCATGAGAAAGGTAATAAAATGGGTCAGAGCACCTCTGCATTCCCATCCTCAATACCTCCTGACGGTTCTTACACTGAATCAGTTTTGCCTCAAGCCATGCGTCTGTTGTCCACCCCATCACAAAGTGAGGGAACCCAGCTCTCTTTTCCAGGACTGTTCTGATGGTAGAAGAGCCAATCCCTCAACACTGGGAAGAAGCCCTGGAGTGAATCACTGAATATGGTTGGGGTGTTCTACATGTTTTTCTTTGTTGCAGTTTAAAAAAGAAACCAAGGGAGCATCTTTCCCATAGGACAGAGGCATTCTTATTTTTTTTATTTTTTATTTTTTCAGAGGCATTCTTAGTTTGAGCACATATTCTTCTTGCCAGCCTCTGGAGCTAACTCGGCACTCCGCTTCCTTTTAACTTCTGCTCTAGTGCCTGGTGCTGAGCCAGTGCCATGGGCTAACCCTATTTGAAACTTTGGGGTGTTCATCTGCCTTGTTGGTGTCCCCTTCATCCCCGGAAGATGTTTATGACTCCTAATACTCGAATGTGTGGCTTCTCAGATTCTTATTCCATCCAAGGTCCCGCTTTGCCTTCCCTCTGGCAAAGGGTGAGATTTGTCCAGGGTCCTGTGACTGCAGAGAGGGGACATGAGAGATACTCAGGGCCATCTGTGGTTGAGTAGGACCTGCAGGTGACAAGGACGGTCCCCCTCAGTACTCTGCTTCCACCCCAGTGGGTGGGCACTGAAGCTGAGGGCAGAGTCTCTGGTCCCCCCTCCCGCCAGCTTTGGACCAAGGAAGTCAGCAAGGCCTGAGACCATTTCCAGAATGTCCCCTCCCCTACAGCTTTTCAGCTGCTGGCCCCCTATGATGTCCCCCACCAGGACAGACTTGACCCTACAGGGTTTTCTCTGCCATACCCCAGCCTGGCCCCACCTTGCCACCAACCTCTTGTCCCTGACCTCTGGCTCAGGGGGGTCCCACACTGGTGCTCCTGGAAGCCCAAGGTGGGAAAGCAGTGTCGGTCACCAGGGGTCCCCGGGCCAGGCTCCTACTCAGTGCTTTGTGCACCATCTCACTCAGCTGTGACACTCATCTCTGATACCAACCCGACTCATGAAGGCCACAGAGCTGCCCCCGGTGTCCAGGCCCAAGGCTTCCTCTCTGTGTTGAGGAAGAGAGGATCCTGGCTCTTCATGAGTCCTGACACCCAGAGAAGGGCCTGCAGGCACCTAGTCTCCCTCTCAGCAACATGGGGCTTACCTTACTGAGTAAAGAAAATAAAACGTGTCGCGCCCTTATTTTTATAACAGCATCAGTGTTTGTAATTTAACAAAGTGTGTGTTGTACGGAAAGTGTGTATTTCAACAAGTGGTTTTCTGCACATATGGGGAAAAAAGTGCCACATTGTTCCACCTGAAGTTGGTGAAGGTTCAGCCCATCCAAACAGGATGGACTTCTCTCTGGTCACTTACAACACCCCCTGGGGTCCCACTTATTCTTTAATAATGCTGCTTCTAAATTCACTTCTCTTGAGATTCTTAAGGCCAGATTTTTTTAACGAACTAGTTCCTAGGGTCCAGATATCAATTGACTAAGTCAGTGAGTGAAGGTTCAGTATTGTGTATAACATCTTTTTTTTTTTTACGAGAAAATTTCACCTTCTAACTCTTGCACTTCCTCAATCCAATATATCTCAATCATTTATGACTTGACTTTTGTCAAGACTGCCTATCTTCTCTTCCGAAAATGCTTCTCCACACTTGTTAAACTTCTTACACACTTCTTGTATTGTCTTCCTAAACTGTCATTAAATTTCTTCAGGATCAGGTTTTTTCTTTTCTAATTCAGTTAATTACCCTAGTCCCTCATCCATGGCTTCACTTTCCGAGGTTTCAGTTACTCAGATCAACTATGGTCCAAAAATATTAAATGGAAAATTCCAGAAATAAATAATGAATATGTTTTAAATTGTACACTGTTCCCAGTACCCTGATGAGATCTCATGCCATCCTGCCCCAGACATGAATCATCTCCTTGTCCAGCGTATCCCACTGGTCATATCCCACTTAGTAACCCTCTCAGTTATCAGGTCAACTTTCCTGGGATCACAGTACGTGTTTTCAAGTCACTCTTATTTTACTTAACTATCACCCCACAGTGCAAGAGTAGTGATGCTGACAACTGGGATCTGTCAAAGAAAAGCCATAAAATGATTCCTGAAAGTGAAAAGGTAAAAATTCTCAAGACGGTAAGAAAAACAATCGTATGCTGAGGGTGTTGAGATATTCATTAAGGATATATCTTTCATCTGTGAAATTGTGAAGGAAAACGAAATTCATGCTGGTTTTGCTGTCACATCTCAAATTGCAAAAGGCATAAAAGTAGTACAACAAAGTATTTTGAGGGGGTGAGACCACATTACAGTATATTGCAATAATTTTTCTTATTATTGTTAATCCCCTACCATGCCTACTTTATAAATTAAGCTTTATTATACGTATTATAGGTATGTAAGTACAAGAAAAAAACTAGTATATATAAGATATGTTAGTATATATAGGATATATCTGCAGTTCAGTCATCCACTGGGAGTCATGGGATCTATACCCTGCAGATACAAGAGGACTTATTGTATCCTTGCAGTCATCTCTGTTGTCTTGGTCTCCACATTTATTATTCAGCTCTATGCATTGGAGAATGAAATGGCAACCCACTCCAGTATTCTTGCCTAGAGAATCCCAGGGATTGGGGAGCCTGGTGGGCTGCCGTCTATGGGGTCACACAGAGTCGGACTCAACTGAAGCGGCTTAGCAGCAGCTGTAGCAACAGTATATAGGCAAAAGCCATGCTTTATATGCCTTCAGAGAAGGCAATGGCACCCCACTCCAGCACTCTTGCCTGGAAAATCCCATGGATGGAGGAGCCTGGTGGGCTGCTATCTATGGGGTCACACAGAGTTGGACACGACTGAGTGACTTCACTGTCACTTTTCACTGTCATGCACTGGAGAAGGAAATGGCAACCCACTCCAGTTTTCTTGCCTGGAGAATCCCAGGGACGGGGAAGCCTGGTGGGCTGCCGTCTATGGAGTCGCACAGAGTCGGACACGACTGAAGTGACTTAGCAGCAGCAGCAGCAGCAGTATATGCCTTACCTATACCACAGTTCCTATTCTTTTATCCAGAATTATCATAATGTTAAAATATTACTTTGAATGCTTACAGTTCACAACTCAGAACAGTATTAATGCTTCTTTTATATAATTAACCCATAAGGAACTAGAAGTCCTCCATTGAAATGGGGAAAGAGAGAACAGTGGGACTTTTACGGCATCTAACGCAATTTTCAGGATGGCAACACATCTTTGAAAAACAACACTCATGGACAGTTATATTAGAGTCTTTTCATTTTTTATTAATTGTAGCACAAACAAAAGAAGCAAAATATTTAAAGAAATTTATGTTCTTTAGAGAGGGTGTAGGTTTAACACCAACACCCGAAAAGAAGAACAGATGAATAAGCTCTGAGTTTTCATTTCTCTTTTTTCGTCTCACTCTCAGGGTAGGCTGAAAAACAAAAGATAAATATAATTACTGTTTATAAAATGGCATGTGCTTTTTCAAATATATTCAAATGAATGCCAGATTGCTAAGACTGTCTTTCTAATTCCATCAATGAAAACAATTCAAGCCTGTCCTTGACTCATGGCAGTTGAATTCTTCTGCCGGGCAAGGGGAAAGGACAGAGCAATAAGGTTCGTAAAGTCCTCTCTTCGTCATGATGTCAATCAGGGTTGAACACTATAACACCAGCTTTTCATCATTAATTCTCAGAGTCATTCACTTAACAACTACTCTTTTTTGTCCACACCATGCAGCACAGCTTGAGTGATCTTAGTTCCCTAACCAGGGATTGAACCTGTGTCCCCTGCCGTGGAAGTGTGGGATCATAACTATTGCATCACCAGGGACCAACTGACACCTACTTCTTACCTAAGTTAATTACAAACAAAAAGTTGTCTTCTCAAAGTTAGACCTCTAGGAAGAAAATCTTGCCATTTCAGACTGAAACAAATCACATTTTGAAATGCCCCCATCTGCAAAAATATGAAGCTGTTTCCTGCCCTGAATGCACAAAATATAGGTATTACCATATAGGCAAAGAGCAAGTAAAAATCTAATAGTGGAATAAACATCACAGTCAGTTTGAAAAATATAAAAATAATTCATGCCAAAGAACAGTTGGGCAACTTGTTTCAAAAATGAAGTTCATTTTATTTTTTAACTTCCCCCACAATACTATACTAAAATGGGTTAAACACATTTATTTATGTTCAAACATCTAAATTTTAAAGTGAGCCTTTTTGTCATAAGAGAAATCCTCTTAAGACTTAGCATCTCGACACATTGGAAACTTAGTAGCGAATTATTTACTTGCAGTAGAAGTTCACACAAGGTAGACCTCATACTCACCAATGAAATGAATTTGTTTTTGAGCTATTTGGTTGAACCATGTGAAATCATTGATATTCAACTGTTTTTGTACATATGAAAATGCACTTTCATACAATTCAGCCTATTACCTACAGGATCCCATTGCTGAGCCAGTACTTAGTACAATGAGTCTGTCTTCCATGTCACATTAGGGCAGAACAAGACAGTAGTTGATTCTCAAGCTCTGGTGAGAATTTTTAATTTTGGCTCCACTTATCACTGACTGGATGGTTTTTGGGTAAATTACTTAACCTATCCCTTGATCTATACTTCCCTTTTCTCATCTGCAAAATAGGAATAACAATGGTTTTTGACTCAGGCAACTGTTTTGATAATTAAAGAAGTATATATATATGTATATATATATATATATATATATATATATATATATAATGAGTTTAGAGTAGTGACTGGCATTAAGCAGCTGATCTTTGCTATTTTAATAACTAGGGGCTTCCCACGTAGTGCTAGTGGTAAAGAACCCGCCTGCCAATACAGAAGACATAAAGAGATGCAGATGCAATCCCTGGGTTGGGAAGATTCCCCTGGAGGAGGAAACGGCAACCCACTCCAGTATTCTTGGCTGGAGAATCCCTTGGGCACAGGAGTCTAGTGGGCCATAGGGTCGCAAAGAGTCGGACACAACTAAAGTGACTTAGCATGCATGCATGCATTATAATTACTTTTTAAAATAATTCTATTATTTATTTTTGGCTGCGCTAGGTCTTTGCTGCTCAGGCTTGACTCTAGCAGGGAGTAGGGGCTGCTCTCTAGTTGCAGTGTGCAGGCTTCTCATTGCAGTGCTTCTCTTGCTGTGGAGCACAGGCTCTGGGGTGCCCAGGCTTCAGTAGTTGTGGCACGTGGGCTCAGTAGTTGTGGCTTCCAGGCTTTGGAGCACAGGCTCAATAGTTGTGGTGCACGGGCTTAGTTTCTGCAGCATATGGGATTTTCCTGGATCAGAGATTGAATCCATGTTTTCTGCATTGGCAGGTAAATTCTTTGCCCCTGAGCCACCAGGGAAGCCCTACATAATTACTTTAAAAAAAAAAAATCTAAAGTATAGTTCCTGGAGGAGGGCATGGCAACCCACTGCAGTATTCTGGCCTGGAGAATCCCCATGGACAGAGAAGCCTTGTGGGCTGCAGTCCATGGGGTGGCAAAGAGTTGGACACGACTGAGTGATGAAGCACAGAAAAGTATAGTTACCTGAGATGCTTGTGGTTGTGTCGTGTTTAGGCTAAGGCTGCTTGAGTTGAAGCAACAAGTTTTGGACCCTAAATACAAAGAAATGACGGATATGGGGGAAATATTAGCACCACTGTTAGGATTTTTAAAAAGTAACATTTATATAGCCAATGGTGATTACAAAGTAATTTTTCATATATCACATCCTTTAATAACAGTTCAGTACTAGACTCTTTCTCAGAGAGTCAGACATGACTGAGCGACTGAACTGAACTGAACTGAACTGAACTATACTCTCTAGAAGGAGGCCCCTTAATATGCCCCCAAAGGAATAAAATACTGTCAAATCCTAGGGGAAAATATTAAATGATTCACACATTTAAACAGAAATTTCCCCTGTAACCTATAAAATCACTATTAATATTCAACCAAATCACAAATTACCATTTTCAAGAAAATGTTAAACTAAATTAAGTTTTGGTTTGATGATGTCTCTACCAAAAGATTTCAGGCTTTAGAAATATTTCTGTCTAAATTTATAAACATACAACTTTGGAAACAGAACAAATATTAAAACACAACTACAATGCAGCAAGAGATTTAAAAAAAAAAGAGTATTTCAGTCATTTGGTAAGACAATTGTATGAAGAATAAGATTTCTGTTCCACACATACATAATTTCTTTCAGGTACTTAAACCACTAACCCCTAGCTTGACCAAATGCAACAGCAAAGGAAATTAGACATATTAAAATGAAGACAAACAACTCCAGTACCTCCAGAACAAAGCAGCCTTCTTTGTCATCAGCTGCGCAGCACTTGTCTACAAAAGCCACAAAATTCTCCATAACGTTTTTCAGTTGTTCATCTGTTGCCTTGGGCTTGTGTTTCAACAGCTCAACAAGTGCACTGCATTTGAATAAAAACAACAAAAAACAGAAAGAAATGCACTCACTAAAGAAAAATGGACATGGTAAGAATGGTAGCAGTGCTGCTTAATATTCCAAGTTTTAGAGCCAGACGGCTCTGGATTTGAGGTCCAGGCTTGCCATTATAAGCTTCAATATTCTCACTTGCATAATGAGAATAAAATCCACCTTCACAGGGTTGGTAGAAGGATCAAATTAAGTAATCAATGTAAACTGCTTAACATTTGTAGTGTCAGTATATCTCAACCAATGGTTCTTCAGTAAATCACTGGAAAGGATGATGTCATTGCATTCATACATTATCTGATTTGGAGAGTTATGGCATATTGAATTGTGTAAATTTAAGAGCTAAAAATAATTCTTAAAAATCTACTTATCCTGGACTTGATTTAAAAAGTTTATAATCTGAGAATCTTTCTCTTGGTATTTTGTAATCCGCCCCATTCAAAGTTAATAACAATCCTGACCCAGGGATTGAACCCAGGTCTCCTGAATTGCAGGCAGAGTTTTTAACTTCTGAACCACCAGGGAAGCACTAATAATATAGAGGCCATAGGAAATAAAACTATCCAACTCAAGGGAGCTGGTGGTTCTCTTTCTTTGACATCTGCAGACAATAGGGCTAGAGAAAGAGTCATATGGGCACAGTAGGTTTTACAATATTGCTTTAAAATCTAGCTCCATGATCAGAAGCCACCAGAGGTAATAACAACTTCATGTTGCTAAATTTCTTGCAATTATAACCCCTTGTGACAGCAATAAGGAATCAAGGGAATCAAGCCTCTGAACTTGAAATGCCAGATGTTTTTAATCCAAGTTCCATTCTCAAAAGTTAGATCTTAAGAGGCTGCCTTATCTGTAGGTCGACACAGAACAAACTGAAAGTAACTATTCATGCTCAGAATTAAATTCTCGTATGATTTCTACTGACTAATTTGCTATCTACAAAAATGCATCAGTTAATTGTTCAGCTTATTCTACTGAGCTAGCCTAAGATATAATTCTGCTGCAGCTTTTATCCACAAGATTATTCTGAATGGTTTATAGACAAGATGATGAGGTTTTTTTTCTTTTGCTAAGAAAACAAAAGGCTATCCATTTTATGCTTGACATTTTTATCTGCTTAACATGGCCAATACTTCTGTACTTCAGGTATATAATCACTATTTCAGAGAAAGCTGCTCGTTTACAGTTCTCACTATCAAGACTACCAACACAAAATAGTGAAATATTCCTCACGTTTGTTTCTTGATTTGTTTCTCAGTATCAGGAAGTGTGCATATATCTGCATGGAAGGTGAAAAATTTCTCATCGAAGGGTTTGGGTACATATGTTTCGTCAAGTGTCAGATCAGAGAAACATGGCCGTCTGTTCACCAATGACTCCGTGCAGCACTTGGTGACTTTTTCACTCACTGGTGTCTTCTCATGCAACACGCACAACCGGTTCAGGATCAAGCTCAGCTAAAAACAGACGGGAACACAGAAGCTCAAAGAAAGCATAATGAAAAGTTTTCCAGGAACTCCCACCTTCCACTGGACCAAAACAAACTCTATCTTTTAACTCACAACATTGAATCCAAGGTTGATTTGAGGCAACAATTTACTTTAGAACTACAGGTAAAAAGAGACTTTGAAAAATCTTCTTGATTAAATATGTCTACATTTTAGGAATAATATATTTGAGAAAATAATTGATTACATAATTTTAGAGGAGTCCTGAGATATATGTTGGAGTAGGGAAGAAATAGTCTTATACTGATACATTAAAGAGAAAAACGCCTCAAAAGTAAAAATTTAGAAAATTCAAGGATAGAACATTAAAAATTCATGAAATTTTTTCAAAACAATTTATCACTTTTGGAATCTTATCTAAATCCTCTGATGGTCAAGATAATATAGGAAGCAAATCCTGGTTGCCACTACCATATAGACAATACACACACACACACACACACACACACACACACACAAGTGAAAGCAAGCACTTTCACTTGTTTCTGAAAGTTTCATCAACATCCAAAGGCAAAAATTCGTCCTTATTGACAGCTCTGTTCTAAAAGACTCACATAGTCTTCGGTACAGGGCATTCTTTCTGATTCAGGCTTTGCACAACACTTAGTGCCCACTTTTCCTAGGCTTCTTGAAATCTCCACCAGAGTTGGAGTTGACACTTGGGGTGCTTTCCTGGTGTAACGAACTATGAGCCTGTAACAACATAACCCATGTGTTTTCAGTCAGACAAGAAACTCTTTTTCTAACACATCAGGTCAAGCAGAGAACACTTAGCCAAAATCCACCAAGATGGTTTCCAGGGAAGACCTATTCCATTCATAAATTGTCTTCATCTTCACATGGGCAGAATAATGTGGGTGAAGACCTTGTCCTGAGCAACTAAGTAACCTAGCTTTGGATCCCACCTGTGCTATATAATCTTAGGAAAGTGGCTTACTTTATTATAATTCAGTGACATTAAAATACTTTTTAATTGCATCTTTCTTTCAATAAAACCTACTGAGAGCTTAATACACATCAGCACTATCCTAAATTTGAAAGATATGGATGAATTTTCTCACCTATAAAACAGAAGGAAATACACCTAACTCAAAAGGGATGGTGCAAAGACTAAATGAAAACAAACAAAGTTGCAATCAGCCTGACATGGTATCTAGCATGTAATAATCATTTACTAAGAATACTAATCACTATTGAAAATCAATGTATAACAATAATCTACTCAAGGGAAGAGACTATGTCTTGTTCAATGTTGTTATTCCAAGCACCTATAGTTTAAAAAGTGGTAACAGGTGTAAGCTGAAAAATAAACATCAACTAAATGATATTTAGTGCCCCTTCCTGTCTTAACTTCCACAAATAAGGATCTATTTAATCAGAACATTAGTCTATCACCTTATTGAGCTACAGACACTGAAGACTTATTTTCTGCTCTGTAAAGCATTGCTTTTATTTTGTTTACTCATAAACTATTTCTTAACTGTCAAACAGCATCCTCAGTTCCTATAACCCAATATTTGATATTTTCCTCCCAGATTTGAGCCCAAATTTTTAAACTGCCCTCAAATATAAGCTCTTCACCCCATCAACTATTTTATCTCATTTTCTCTTATCTTTCTTGATGGACAGTGATCAGAAATAAGACTTTACTTTCAAAATTTAAAGTTCTATGATAGGTGGTCTATGAATATCATCTTAAATATTTACTAAATGAACAAGAAAAATTAGCCAATAAGCAAATATACTTACGCATTTTGGAATCCATACTCTCCATGTTTTTCGAATAGCTCACAGTTTTTTTTGATTAAATTCTGAGGCTCATCCACAAGATGCTTAAGTTTGTCAAACTGAAAAACAAAAGAACTGTGCTTACAACATTCTATATGAGGACCAGACGTAGGTTGCTTTTCACCCTTCTAGGTAGAATGAGATCCTTCGTCTTCTCTGCCCAAAGTCATATAAATAGCTTTTTGATGCCAAACCTATTATATGTCCAAACTGTTTATTTGGTAAGACTGTATAAGTGATTAAGAACATTCAGACTCTGGAATGCAACTCCTTGTGTTTAAGCCAGGTCATTTGACTTATTTTCTAGTTGTGCAACTTTACTTCCCATCTCAAAGCTCTAGAACCCTCACTTCTAAAATGGAGATGAAAATGATACTCACCTCAGAGAATTGCTCTGTAAACCTCCTGAGCTCATGAACTTAAACCAGAGCCTGGGATACAGTAAAAACCTAATAAACGGTGGCTATGGGCTTCCCTGGTGGCTCAGTCAATAAAGAATTTGCCTACAGTGCAGGAGACCTGGGTTTGATCCCTGGGTCAACTCGCTCCAGTATTCTTGCCTGGGAAATCACATGGACAGGGGAACCTGGTAAGCTACAGTCCGTGGGGTTGCAAGAGTCGGACATGACTTAGTGACTAAAGCATCAAACCACCATGTAATTTTAAATATATTATAATTATAATATTATATTATAATTACAAATACTCATCATTATTAAGCCATCTCTGCAGCTGGATCCCGAGCTCTCTAAGATAGCAGATTTTGTCTTGGTCATCAGTTCTTGTGTGGCACTTGGCATATATATAACTAGTTTCTTGATAGAGGAAAAAACGACTTTCCTCTGATTCTTAAGTCTGAAAACCACTCTACGTACTAAGTGTGCTAAATATCTCAAACATGAGGTATTTGCTAAATATTTGCTGTTGCTGCTGTTTACTCGCTCAGTCATGTCTGACCCTTTGTGATCCCGTGGACTGAGGCACACCAGGCTTCCCTGTCCTTCACTATCTCCTAGAGTTTGTTCAGACTTATGTCTACTGAGTCAGTGATGCCATCCAACCATCTCATCTTCTGTCGCCCCCTTCCCCCTCTGCCCTCAGTCTTTCCCAGCATCATGGTCTTTTCCAATATGCTAAAATTTTAGCATCGCTAAATATGCTAAAAATTCTTGAAGCAGATTTCTTCTCCTCATTTAATTTCTTTCAAAACCATTCCTGAACTGTTTCAAAAGAGATTTGAAAATATTCTACATCAATAGATTTTACCATCTTCTCTAAAATACTAATTCTTGATTACTTAATAAAACTTGAAAACAGATTAACCTTCTCTATATCTAAGTTAAATTTCTTTTAATTACCATTTACATTTACCTTATTTTGTTCTCAGGAGTCTAAAAAGGAAAAAAATGCATGGTCAAGATTATGTTAAATTAAGAGAGTGCTTTCTTTGACCTTTCTTTTTATCGAAGGTTATTATTCCTATAATGTTCACAGGCACAGAACTGAAATCATCTTAAGAAGAAATCTATATTGCATGATATAATAATCCTGCATCATTTTTCTTTCCTGTTATTGGAATCATCAATCAAAGAGCTCCATACTCACCACTGTGGCATAGCAGGCATGTGGATCTTCTTTGGCACAGCAGTCCTCCAGTGTGGCTTCATATTCCTTGGCAAGTCTCAATAGCACTGAGACAGCATACTCAGGATGCCTTCTTGAATATTCATACAAAAACCTAATTAAGATGATAATAAAATAGATCTTGTTAGACAAATGAGCAAGAAAAACCACATAATTAACCATAAATGTAAATCATATCCTAAAGGTTTGAATCGGACTAAACCCTGTGCAGTCAAGGACTAAGGGCTTGAAGGTTCAGAGTTAGAGCTATCAAACCCTGACTCCACCGCTTGTTTTATTATATCTCCTTAGGTGACTTATTACAATTACTGAGCCTTGGTTTCCTCCTCTGTGGAATGGGGATGATAATAGTATGTCTCAGAAGGTGAACTGTGAGAAATACATGATGTAATCTATGCAAAACACACGGGCACATATTGTTTAATGAATGGCACTTGTTACTATTAGGTACATCTTGTCTAATTTGGATTACACTTCAAAAATGTTCTGATAGATAACTAGAGACATATTCTTAATTGTTTTCTTCTCTGTATGAATAAATTCTTTATGGGTATGTAATTTTATAAAAAAGTTAGTGCACAGGATACTATGATTGAGCAATAAAAAATTAAAGTTTATCACCACGCTTACTGATTTGATATAATCATTGATTTTGTTATTTAATTGTATGCTGCCTTGCATGCTACTGGACTCCAGTCTTTTCAACCAAATCTGACTCATTTTCATTTTAAAGCACCTGGTAACAGATTCCATACTTTATAGTTCTTTGCTGGCATCAGATAGATAGACAGATAGACAGATAGAGAGGCATAAAGATGTATTACATATATTCACACATATATAAGTTCTAGAAGTACACTTTGAGTGAATGCATCAATGAATAATATATATAATTTACATGTAAACAAAATATTTCTACATGTATTTCCAGAAATATTCCTAAGGAGTCAGGAATGGGAGTAAAAATAAATTTTTATTATTACATTATACTCTAGAGCATCTGCCACAAGCATGTATTATTTTATGACAATTTTTTAAAAGCAATTTTTCCAAAAATGTTTAACGGCCGGAAGAGGAAAGAATAAAGAAACATTGCAGGCAACGTGAAAAATTGTAGCAATTCCAAAGGAAAGCCTAGAATAATTTCCTAAATTCTGAGATCATATAAAAGTATGAAAGGATCATTTTTTATCCACTTACGAGCCCAGGAAGACGTCTTTTGCTTCCTGATAGTTTTTGCAAACCTCCTTATCTTCAGCAAAGTCAGCAGTTAATGGGGGCAGGTTTTCAGGCACGGCATCTTTATCTACCTCAGCAATGCAGTGGGATTTTTCCAACACAGGCTTATCACAGCATTCCTTCAGTTTACTGGAGAGTGCGTCTTGATGATCACATATGTACTTGGCAAGATCTGCCTACAAGCAAGTAGGTGAAAAGTGTTCACTGTAAAGTGACATTCCTGTGCTTCCTCCCCAGACATTTACTATGTCGACAGAACACATTCATTGTGCTCTAAGACCATACTTGTACCAATATGCCTGCTATGAAGATTTTCAACCCGTGCTGCTAAGCCTAGAGGCACAGACAGAACTACTAAAACATGATTGGAAAGAAACTAGTATAAATTGGGGCTCATGTCAGTTATTTATCAACTTTATACCTACTTTTAAAACAACACTTACGTTTTTAAATTAAAACTCATTAGTGTTTTTCTAAATATCCCCCCAAATTAAGTGCAGGCATCTTGAAACCAAATAACCAAATAAAGTGCTAAAGATTTTTGAAACGTTAGTCAAGATCATGGTCACAGACCCCACTTACAGATGTAAAATATCTGCCTTAAAGTTTTCAGAAAGTGTCCTGAGAGGTTAGGATTCTTGTATTTTGTCAGTTTGAGAAAAAAAAAAAAGATATCATTCCAAATATTTGTATTTTTAACATAGGGTGTTAATGAAGAGAGAACATAGAAGGGAAAATTGCATAATTTCCAAAGCTCTCTTCAGGTTCCAGCCTTTCTCCAACTCCCCCCACCTCCTCAAGAAATCTTAGAAATCTACCTTTGTGACTGTCCTACTTCTGCTGTAAGAATTTGATCTCCAAATTTGAATGAAAGGGATTACAAAGTATAAATGAGTTTATTAGATCATTTAGTGAATAGGATATCAGAGAGAAAGAAAGAAAGAGGGAGAGAGGGAGGGAGGGCAGAAGGAAGGGAAACAGGGAACGGACTGAGTAGACCCAGCAGAGAAAACAATCTCAAACCACTCTCAGTGGTTCTGATGCTACACAAGCTGACTCTACCAACTTAAGCCAGTATGTTGCCGTAAAGCATACTGAGGTTTCCTTACCCTGTCGTCTGCGCATTCAAGCAGGTCACCATGGCAACACTCCTTGTGGACCTTAGTGAGATCTGTCACTATCTTGGTAACATCTGTAAAGTCAGCCTTGGGAAATTTCTGGCTCAGGCGAGCTACTGACCTAAAAGGAAAATTCTCCCATCAAAATATTATTAACAGACAATGTTTTATGTGAAAGCATTACGAAAATACTACACGTAACTACAAAATTTAGGCTCACATAATGTACAGAAATAATTTGTAAGATACATTAGCTCTTATTTTAATGCTAATTCTGAACCAAATGGTAGAGCAAAATGTTTCCTTAGGGCAGCACATATGGAGATTAAAAGTCCAGCAATTCGTAGAAACAGAAATTAAAGAGGGATTCTAAAAAAGGTAACATGCTGAGAGGCCCCAGGTTTAGAGCCCAGGAATGACTTCCAGATCTGGCTTTATAGCTTAATAATCATGTGACCCTAGGCCAGTTAGTTAGCCTCTATGAGCTTCAGGCCCCACTGAGTCACGACAACACGCTAAGTCAAAGCATTGTTGTGAGGATTAAATGAGATAATCTATATGAAAGCATTTTATGAACTGGGAAATGCCATACAAATTCCAGTTACCCCTTTTTAAAATTATTAACCAAAGTACATTCTTCCTGACTTCTAAAAGCCTCTGAGAAAACAAATTTTGTTAACTTATACAAAAATTAGAGAGTTTTGATTCAGCATACTTTTACCAAGAAATTGATTCAGCATTATCTCTATGCTCACTGATAAGATGTAAAACCTAACATCCACAAGCTTTCTCAAATCATTTCACCGTCATTGAAATCAGATAAAAGATACTTCCCCAAAACTAATCATACCCTGTTTAACTATGTATCATTTCATGTTAGGGTTGTTTTGTTTAGTGATTTTGTTGATGGTAGGGATGACAGGCAAGATAGTTCAAGCGACAGTTTCTTGACAACTTCCAAAATGTCTGTTTTCAATTGATTTTCTGCCCAATGTTGATTTATTATCGACTACAAAGTAAGGGATTGGTGGTGAGGATGGCAGGGGGTTGCAAAATGGATTCCTTGGTCCAAATACTGAAGGATGCTTCTAGAGCTAGCTGATAATATCAAAACCGAAGCCCAGGCAAAAACAAGAGATTAAGAGCAGAACTGGTGCTACCAGAAAATAAGAAGAAACTTTGATAACTGAAATTAGTTATCAGAACATAAAAAGACAAGCAGACACCTTCAGATGATTGGTTGGAGGGATGGAGGAGAGAAAAAATTAGATAAAAGACCCTGACTATAGCTCTATAAATACAGTGGATTTTTATACTAAGATCACAATCATTAAAAATACATGGGAGTTTAAACACCTGTCCTGGAAGAACAAAAAAGCTGTCTTCTAAATTCTCTGACTACTTAGGGAAAAAAAGGTTAAAAATAATGACAAATTGTCTTTGATGCTCTGGTTTTCATGTCTATCAAATTTCTACCTTTTAGACAACCAAAAAGATGTATGTGAAAGCACTGTGTAAAATGACATATGATGTACAATTTTGTCAACTGAACCATCATTGACATCATGAAAAAGATGCAAACTAAATTTAACATACCATGCTTTTAAAGCTCTTTCTCCGAATTTTTGAATACTGGCACACCTGAGTCTCTGTCTGGCAGATGAAGCCAGTACTTTTTCTCTCATAGCGTCAATCTGCAAAAAGAAATAATTTGAGGAACATTAGAAAAGAAAATTTATGTACAGACCACTCCTTCTTGAGCTCAGATGAGACTGCTGCTGGTGCTCCTGCTAAGTCGCCTCAGTCGTGTCCAGCTCTGTGTGACCCCATAGACGGCAGCCCACCAGGCTCCCCCGTCCGTGGGATTCTCCAGGCAAGAACAATGGAGAGGGTTGCCATTTCCTCCTTCAATGCATGAAAGTGAAAAGTGCAAGTGAAGTCGCTCAGTCATGTCCCACTCAGCGACCCCATGGACTGCAGCCCACCAGGCTCCTCTGTCCATGGGATTTTCCAGGCAAGAGTACTGGAGTGGGGTGCCATTGCCTTATCCGGAAATAGGGTTTACATAAGTCAAAATTATCTCTGACAGTAGCAAGATTTAACCTTTTGAGCAAACCCCAATAGACCAGCATTACAACTGAAATGATTGACCTAATGTGTAGTTGCTAAGTCATGTCTGACTCTTTGCGACCCCATGGACTGTAGCCTGCCAGGTTCTCCTGTCCATGGGATTCTCCAGGCAAGAATACTGGAATAGGTTGTTATTTCCTCCTCCAGGATTAATCTAATACATAATGATAAATATGAGACTATGCCAAATTAAACCTTAAAGAGAAAATTTAAACCTCAATTCCCAAGTATTTATTATTGGCAAATAATTATTTTGTTCTATAGAAAGAAGAAAAGTCAGTCTGGTCATAGCGGAACCTCCAGGTGGGTAAGAACCAGCGTGGAGGTATTGCCAGGGAAAAGGGAATGAAAAGGAAAAGTAGGACAGTGTACACTGATATCCAAAGGAATAGAACTTTGCTGACTTCTTAATTTTGCACGTAATGCATTTTACTCCTTCCTCCACAACTCCCATAACATCAATAAACTCCCTAGAAAAGAGAATGCAGTGTAAACGTTTACGGAATAAATCAATAAACGTAGGCTTCTAGATGCAGTTAAATTCTCCTCCACTTTGAATTCTCCCCTCCCCAGTAAAAAAAAAAAAAAAAAAAAAAAAAAACTCATGAAAAGAGAAACAAAAATGGTGTCCTCTTACTGTGCAATTTGAAAAATGAGTTTCTGCATTTCACTATAGCAACTAGCACTATAGAGAGAGACAGGATATTCAGACACATACACAACAGTTTCCTCTACCAGATCCACTTTGCAATTCTTATTAGAAGAAGGAAAGTGCAAGGCATAGCTCTTCAAAAAAGGTGAAAAGACATAGCCCTTAGTGAAAAAGACATAGCCTTTCAAAAAAGATGAAAAATTCCTTGACTGGGGGAAAGAGGGAGGAGTTTAAACCATGTAAAGAAGTTTCTGCTGGAGGCTTCAGTTTCCTAAATTTAGCCACAAGATGTCCCGAAACTGAGGTTCGATTATGAATTGGTTCTTCTATTCTTTCTGAAGAATACCTTTGGTAGTAGGCAGGCACCTTTATCTTCAGCTTGGCAGCATTCTTGAAAAACTCCATTATATTTATTAGCATAGTAAAGGAGTTCTGGTGCATAAAAGTAGGGATGTCTTCTGGCAACTTCGTATAGGTATCTAAATTTTTAAACAAAAAAACAGTCACTTTTCTATAGCAGGAACAAATGCATGGCAAGAACATTTGTAATCTACCTTCTCCCCAGAGCCTTCAAAATTCAGACTTCTAAGTAACCAATTAAGCTCAATTTACAAATGATGAACTTGCCTTTGTCATTCTTTAAGTCAGTGAAAAGGTTAAACTCATACATTATATATACATATAAATATACACACATGCATAAAATAGTTTAATTTCAGTGATATGTTATTGACTAATTTGAAATAAATTCCGAGAGTGCTAAATATATACGTATATCTTAGTGAGTGAGTGAGTCAAGTCGCTCAGTCGTGTCCGACTCTTTGCGACCCCGTGGACTGTAGAAAACCCCCCAGGCTCCTCCGCCCATGGGATTCTCTAGGCAAGAATACTGGAGTGGGTTGCCATTTCCTTCTCCAGGGGATCTTCCCGACCCAGGGATCGAACCCAGGTCTCCTGCATTGCAGGCAGACACTTTAACCTCTAATATATGTCAACTTCAATTATTTTCATATAGATCATACCCTGTTCTGCAAAAGATCTTTGATCAATCTTTTCATCATGTAGAATGTTACATAAATTACTTATTTACTACGTAAATAACATAATACTCTATTTCTTTGAAAATTGTCATTAGAACAAAAACTTCAAGTCTTAATGTTGATAATTTTCATAATAGTAATTGTTATAGTGAATCTTGACTTATTTCATAATTTTTAATTTTGAAGCTTAAAAATCTGATTACTTACTTTCCCCAAAACTTCTTTTCATCTGCCTTAAACTCGGCACACAAAGTATCGGGCTCTGGTTTCAGTTTAGGGAGGTCTGGGCTATCATCTTTGTGATTCAGGAAGCATTCATTTCTTTCAGGCTCTTGTTTCTCACAGCAGTCGGCCATGTCACCATAGGTTTCGCGAAGGGTTGCAACTTTACACAATTCATCTCCAAAGAGAGTGTGCTGCATGGAAGAGAGCAGGCTTCAAATTGCTGAGCAGCATTTTATTTTCCTTATACCCAAAGAATGGTACAAGAAATTAATATCTTGGTAAACCTTGGTTAGTATGTCATATAAAAATCCACTTTTTTCTCAAATTTAGAGAGTTTCCCTTGATTTGACCATCTATGGGTGATTACCATAAGACTTAAGTGTCATGCTATTGCTTATAGTGGATAAAATAAAAGGGCAAAAAGAATGCCTTTAAGGAATGCCTTCAAAGAATGTCTTTAAGGAATGTTCATTTAAGGAATGAACAGAACTCCTGTTTCCACCTGAGGTTAAAAGCCAGGAGAGAAATCATTAAAGTAAAAACTCAAGGGAAATTATCCTCTTAGTAGCAATGAATTCACATTAGGGAGGACAGAGTTCAGATAGTTTCTCATTTGATCTGCTCCTTTTCAAGAGATCCAAATTTTTAGTAGAAACCATTCAAAACTGAGGAGTAACACAATCTACTATATATTAATTGTTACTGCATTAGAATATAATTTTTTTGTTCTAGAAATATTTGCCTCAATGCACAGTCCATTAAATGAAGCCTTTCTGTATCAATTAATTTTGATTATGAAAGTAATTATAACTTCAGGGGAAATAGGCTCAAGACAAAATTTATTAATTTATTTTAAAATATATTTTTAAAAATTCATATTTAGAGTAATATTATTGTGGGTAGTTAAAGAACTGATTCTGCCTTGAGGCAGAAGTACCTATAGAGAAAAACAAGAGGAAGCCTTCTGTGATAAAAGAAAAATTGCCTTGTCCCAAGAAATGTATATATAAAGTGGTAAGAGAAATATAGACCTGTCTTTGTATTAAAGATCTATCTGAAAATATCACAAGTTAAAAGTGCTGATTTTTTATTGTATGTAAAAATATGAATATCCCTAAAACAAGGAATACGTAGCCATACTGCTGTTTTTACCTAGATAACAAGGTAAAAACTATCCTATCATTATTAGTGTCTATGAAAAGAAATTTAACTTTAAATTTAAAAAAAAGACACTTCTAAAAATAAAAAATTTCCAAAAACACTATGACCTTTGTGTGTGGTTTCAGTAAAGCAATGTTTTTTAAAACTGTGAGTACACTAGAACACCTCTATCATCAAAGAAATGCTATACCCACTTTTGAGTGTTGCTTACAAATATAGCCTTTGATAATAATTGAGAAAACGAAAAGGAGATATTTTTAATCATTCAAGATTATGTTACAGAAATATTACTCAAAATCAGAATATACTTACAAGTGACTTATCACAACCGGCATGTGACTCATCAGCAACACATGTTTTTGCAAACTCAGTTAGCTCCTTCACTAATTTTACATGTTCGTCAAAGGGACACTGCTGGAGATACTGAGAAAAGGCAATCAGCACCCTGAAATAAAGAACACAGAAAAATGTAGTATAATAAAATTTTAATATGCTCTAGGTTGCTATGTTAGAAAACAAATAGTGTCTGTATAGGTTCTATATTTTACACACCTTTCTCACGATTATTCAGAGATCCTATTGACGTCAGCTGTGTTCTGAGGCCTAACCACATGTATGTGGCTTTCTAAGCAAACAGGATGTATATTTCCACCATGTTTAAATATATGTGTGTGCAGTCAATATATGCATACTATCGCATCATCTATGTGAGCAAGCAAGCAAAATGTATTCTAAATAGACCTATTGTTAACCAGGGCTTTACACAGGTCCTTCAACTATTTAAAACAAAAATCATACATACATACACAAATATC
This sequence comes from Ovis canadensis, assembly GCF_042477335.2. Lineage (NCBI taxonomy): Eukaryota > Metazoa > Chordata > Mammalia > Artiodactyla > Bovidae > Ovis > Ovis canadensis. The sequence continues at coordinate 105,085,303 of NC_091250.1, read as the reverse complement.
TTATTTAATCAAGCAATAGGATGAGACAGACTTTTTGAAAAACAAGCTATTTCCTCACCTTTTACTAGATTAAAAAATATTCAAATTGTCTCAAAAAACCTAAGAAATATTTGCTGGGTAAAGAATTTAGTAAACAAGTTGCAAAAGAAGTCATATATTAAAATGTTTTCTACCATGTAGCTTATATAAGAGTTCCAGATCTACACTGTCCCAACAGTTTTCATTAGCCACAAATGTCAATATATATTCTAAAAAGTTAAATACTGTTTAAATTTTTGATCCTCAGTTGCAATTGCCATATTTAAAGTCCTCAATAGCCACAGTGGCCAATGGCAACTATATTGGTCAACACTGATACAGAATATTGCCATTGATGCAGAAAATCCTATTGGAGAGTACTGTTCTACAATCTCTGATGACAGGACTACAAGGACTTCAAAATTACAACCAACACTACTAGAAACATTAAATTTGATTCTTCAATATTTCAACTTACAGGCCTTGAAAATTTTCTTCTCCCAAATCATTAAACCGATGAGCAATCTCACTCTTGTCTGGAGGGGAAAATGGGGGGAAAAAAAAGATTTGCTTTAAATTCTGAAGAAACAACTGGTTACGATATTATTTTTTATGTTTCTCTCCATTTGACTTGGGTTTTCATTTGCTCCAAGATATTGAGCTCTGATTCCCTATAGAAAATCTTAAGATGATGATGAAATGTTTCTTCTGCATTTAAGCAGAAGTTATTTAATCACAATGATACTACTTGAAAAATCATTGAAGTCACTACATATTTATAGCTTTATAGTCAAACTTGGGTAATATCTGATGCTCTTGCAGTGTCTATTAACTGAGAGGATAGTCTGAAATGGAAAATATAAATACAAGTTCTATTTATAAAATTAAAATCACAAATTTTGTATTTTTTATATAAATTAAAGTACAGTGAACAGGCCTTTGGAAACTTAGATTTTTAAATTCTACCTTCAACTATATTTTGTGAAGTTTAAGTCACTCTGCAGAAACTCCTTCATGTGCAATAGGAAATTACAGTTACTAAACAATTCTCACTATTTTTTTTCACCTAGAATGTTAGAAATATACCAATAAGGTATCTTCCTAAGGGTTCACAAATACAAAATATAGTAACAGTCTAAAAATAAATGCTAAAAGAAAACTTTCTTCATTAATGATTCAAGGTTTACTGAAACATTCTTGTCTAGGAAAGAAAAGTTGAACAATTGAAAACTAGAATTCTTACGTGTATCTCGACGAAACACACCCCTGGAATAAGCAGAGCTGAAGAGAAGGAGAAGGGAAATAAAAGTCACCCACTTCATTGTGCCAAAGGTTCGTGGGGTTGATAGAAAAGATAGTATGAATAGAGGGAAATCAGCGCTAATATACTTCTTTAGCCAATAATTGTAGATTATTAACTAGACTCATCTCTGTATTTCATTGGTTCATAAGTGATTACAAAATTCATAGCATTCTTGCCAAAAAATTGTTTGACTGAATCCCTTGCGTATGTTTGCCATCTGGAACTGGTTTTTCCACAAGACCTTGCCAATTCAATAGTTGTGTAAAACACCTTATCAAATTTTACATAAGAGTTTAAACGATTTGTACCATTACTGTGTTCTCTATCTGCGATTTACTATTTGAACATTTTAGTTTCCAATATTTTCAAAACTTTGACCAAACTAATAACTTAGCTTGGAAATAAGATATATTAAAAGAGTTAATCTCTGAGCCACCTATGGCTGGTTCATGTTGATGTTTAACAGAAAACAACAAAATTCTGTAAAGCAATATTTATGCCTCAATTAAAAAATAAATTTTAAAAAGTTAAGCTCTTAATTGTATTATTACTAATTCAAAGTATGCTTTAACTGATAAATAATGAAAGACGTACACATACACACACTTGAGTGATTCAATGTCTTTTCATTTTTCTGAAACTGTTCTGTCTGAAAAAGCTGCTGTTTTGGTTGCAAATTAAGGAAAAGTCATAACAACAATAACAACTAAAATGGATACACATTTTCATCTCAGCTCTAGCCCACATGTGATTCAGTCCCTGGAGCAAAGTATTTAGAGGAAATGTGGGTCTTGCCCACGAAGTTTTCTATTAAACAGGCATGGGGAAGAAAATGGACACAATGGCTGGAGCCATCACAATATACACAAGACAAGCTGAGCCTGATTACAGCTTCAGTGGTTATAAGAATCCTAGATCTCCTTCACCAGGCATCGTATCCTTTCCATCCTTATTTCACACTTTTTTCCTCCCTCTCTCTTAATAAAAAGTCACATGCTTTTCTTTAATGTTATTTTAAATTTCAGAATAAATTAAATTTGGGGTCTAAAAACAAAGCAAAGCAAAGATAATTTTTCAAAAATGTTTTTGCAAAGTTCCTTGCTTATTCTTCCCACCCAAGATTTGATCTCTACCTCTGAAAAATTATTTTCTCTGCCCTTTTGCTCTAAAGATGAAGAACTATGGATTTCAATCAGTAGGAAAATTTACTTTCTCTGATACTACTTTCTCTAGCTCCAGTTATTATCAATCCAGATATTTCACTTAATTAAGTAACTGAGTCAATCAAAACTGTCAGTCATGTTGCCCTATTGCACATACAAGCACAGAGACTAGTAAGTACTTAAGAGAAGCGTTAGTTTTCCTATTCAGTCATATGATACAAGAAATACACTTTCTATGATCTTATTTTAGTTTCAGGATACTGATTAAGTAATCAAGCACAGAAGAAGAGATAATAGAAAAACAAGTGATAGATATTTAGATACATGACAGAGATGTATAATATACATATAGATGATAGCTGGCTAGCTAGAGCTGATAAAAGTTTGTTTTAATGGCTTAAGGGAGTTCTGAAGAATGGAGCCAAACATGCCTTTCTGGCCATAGCTGAACAGAAATAAATTAATATCTGCCTGTGGAATTATTTCCACTGGAGAAAAACATTTCTTTAAAGTCTGAAAATGTATATTGTAAAAGGAAAAAGGAAACTATGATAATTTTCTAAATAAAATTATAATGCCTTTTGGGGTAAATTATGGCATCTTTTATTTGAAGTCAGTATTAAACCCTGGCCTTTTCCTTAAAATGCATCTTCTGGGAAGACTTGATCCAATACACAGTCCTTATCATTGGACATAATTGTGTTACTAATTCCCCAAATCAGGCCCTTGTCATTCACACATATACTTTGTGCATATTTTTTGTTTAAAAAATGAAAAGAATATTAGTTTCTCTATCTACTTTGCACTGTAATACTATATTGAAATATAATGGTAATATAAAAAACAAAAAAATTAAATTCATTACGATTCTGGAAACTTAAAATTAATATTCTTATATTTAATGAAAATCTCATAGTTTTCAAATAAAAACTGAAAACACCCAGATCTTTCCTTATAGTATAATAATGCATTTTCCATGTGTGTATCCTTTTGAACAATTAGCAGATGTATGAGAAATTTAAGTATTTAATTTACAACATTATCTGCTTCAAATTTATCTTAATCAATCTTAACTAATAAGCAACAGTTCCCAAAATAATGATACCTATAGTTTTCTTTGATTAATTCTGAGGTACATTCTAAACTGAGAAGAATAAAACTACATATTTGCTAGTTATTTCTAAAAATTCTCTTCTTTGATGCTTCTAAACTCATATTTAGTTAATCATCAAAGGAATCTGGCATGGGAGTAAATGCAAATATTTAAACCAAGAGTTATAAATATGGCTTAAAGAATCTAGTTTCTAAGTGAATAGGAAACTAGCTTCAATAATTTTTCAATGCTTTCCCATTTTTATGGAAGAAGTTTAAAGAGAGAGTGGTCAAGATTACTTCTAGACTTCCCTGCTAGTACAAAGGATAAGAATCCACCTGCCAATACAGGTTTGACGCCTGGTCCAGGAAGATCCCATATACAGCCGAGCAACTAAGCCCATGCACAACAACTACTGAGCCCACAGGCTCTGCAACAAGAGAAGCCACCGCAATAAGAAACCCACACACAGCAATGAAGAGTAGCCCCTGCTCACCGCAACTAGACAAAGCCTGCACAAAAGCAACAAGGCCCTGGAGCCACATGCCGCAACCACTGAAGCCCGAGCCCCCTAGAGTCTATGCTCCACAACAAGAGAAGCCACTGCAATGAGAAGCTGCTGCAACTAGAGAGTAGCCCCGACTCTCCACACCTAGAGAAAAGCCTGTGCAGCAAGGAAGACCCAGCACAGCCAAAAATAAACTAATTAAATTATTTTAAAAAGAAAGATTACTTCATATGGAAATACTAATAATGTACTGATCATTTAGAAGAGAAAAAAACTTCATTTGAAATGTAACTGGAAATTAAACCTGAGCCTTTTTCCCTTTTGTCGTTTGTTTTTGCATTCACTTCAACACGATAGAAAAAGCAGCTTTGAAACAAATGAAATCTCTCTTGAGACCAGTCCCCCACTTATTTGTCATGCTAACCATAACCTTAAGCTTACACCCTCCTACTTACCTCGGGATTCCTGAAGCTTCTCACCAAAGTCATCCAAATCAGGTTTCCTTCCATCTGTTCATTTTCTGGGTCCAACTCATGCCATCTCCTTTTGTGATAGATTACTACCTCTTGGTTGCCTTCTGTTAGGAAAAAAGTGAAACACGTGTATCAAAATGCAACAATAATATCTGATAATAGCCTCGGTATTTAAAAAGAGACTTTCTAGAAACACTTAACTCAAAGTCGTTCCAAAACAAGGGAAATTTGGATCTATTCGAAGAGAAATTTAAGAATAGGAAAATCTTTTCTTAGTATGCTTCCTACTATACTGTGGACTTGGATGTCTGTATGTATGGATAGGTGGGGTAGATCCTACCTACATCGTGAAGTCCCTGGACTGCTTTCCAAAAAATACAGAAGGGTAGAAGAGTGAAAGACCATTAAGCATCAAACTAACTAGCTGAAACATGGTAAGCAATTTAACTTATTCACTAGTGAAGATACGTTTCCCATTAAAAAGTAAGAAAACAAACTGTCCAGATTGCATGAACTTATATAGGCATTTCGAATACAAACAAAAAATTGTAATATAATCCAAATATCAATTGTCCCCTCATGTCCCTCCATAAACACTTGATTAGTAAGAAAATTCTTTGCTGAAAATTTTGTAGGGAACAAAGAAAAAAAAGTTTACATTATAGAACCCACACTAGATCACCATTGCCGGCTTGTCCCAGCTCCCAAGACTCTCCCTCTCCAAATCTCCCATGGCAGGAGGGTCCCTTGTCTCCCTATCCTCATGTTACTTTGGGCCTCTAGAATTCACTATACCTTCTTTCAGATTGCTTAATCATTTACTTCAAATTCCTCAACTCTTTACTATCGATGCAGCTTAATTCATGTTAGTGTCAATTTCTAGCTCTAAGCTTGAACACACAAATCTGTTTATATCTTAATGCCATATGGGTCAAGTTGGATTAACTCATTGTTAAGGACCCTTCTACCCTGAACATTCTGTTATTCCATATAGTCAGTGAAAGAGTCATAGTGGGGCTTCCCTGGTGGCTCAGTGGTAAAGAATCTTCCTGCCAGTGCAGGAGACATGGGTAGGATCCCTGACCCGGGGAGATCCCACACGCCACAGAGCAACTAAGCCTGTGCACCACAGCTACTGAGACTGAGCTCTACGGCTCATGAGCCAACAACTACTGAAGCCTGTGCCCTCTACATACAGCCCAGGCTGCACAACAAGAGAAGCCACCACAATGAGAAGCCTGCACACCACAACTAAAGAAGAGCCCCCACTCACCACCAATAGAGAAAAGCCTGCGCAGCAATGAAGACCAAGCACAGCCAAAAAATAAATGAATAAATGAACATTAAAAAAAAAGAAAGAAACAGTCATAGCCTGAGAAAAGGGCCTGACAGAATGACTATAACAAGTTAGGGAACTGGGACACAAAGCTGAGAACTGGTCCATTGCCAAGCTGCCCAATGGCTCCTCAGACATTACTTTCTATCTAGTTCTCTAGATGGCTCCAGGCTGAGCATCTGAAGTTTGCTGCCTGTGAACAGATACTCTGAGATGAAGATAATAGCAGGAGCAAGAGAGGAGCTGAACCCTGTCCAGATGAGACCGCATATTTCTCCTTCTCAAGGTCAAGGAAATCTTCCCAACTGCAGATGCACAGAAAGGCTCCTCAGAGGTCAAAATGGAGCGGCCATCACCTCATAGTAAGTGATGTCAACCAACCCATAGGCCGCTTTGCTAGAATCCATCTTGGCGAAGAGATGCAGTACACACATGAAAGGATCCTAAGATACACCAAATACAGACTCAGAAGCAAGCAAAGCAAGATGATTGGCCAAAGGAAACCAGAAGAAACACCCCAGATAAGTGATTCAAACTCCCAAGGGCACGACACTCTCCAAGTCCACTCATATGAGTCTATTCACATGTACAGTTCCCTCTGAATAAACACTTTACTTGTTTCACTACATCCCATCTCTTTGTAGGAATTCAATTCTACAAAGCCGACAGGTCAGGTCTTATCACTGGCCACTGGCCCTGGTGGTCGAGTGGCTAGGATTCAGCACTCTCAGGCCACAGCCTGACTTCAATCTCTGGCTGAGGAACCAAAATCCTGCTTCAAGCCACTGCAAGCTGAGGCCACGTGAGATCAGTTCAGGTTAACATTTTTAAGAAATGAAAAGATCATTTAGCTTGTCTAAATTATAAAATGACATGTTCCCATATCTTTTCATCATTTTTCCAAACCAAGAAAAATATAGCTAATGCCTGAAATCCATGTTTATCCATTCTTCATATAGCAACAAATAGTCTACAGACATAGAAATTGAGGTGAATGCTAATAACTCCTCTGTCACAATAGTAGCTACAGATTGAAGTCAAACAGAAATTAATACACTGCTGAGGGTTTAATAGTGCCTACTCTCTTCATATTCTATAATTTTTTCAAAAGTAATTCAAGAGACAATATTTAAAAAGGAGATTCAAGTTATAAAATGGAACTATTTTTAACTTCCTATAAAACCACAAAGGTTGTGTAGCTAAAATATTCCTAAATTAAAATGTCAATGGATTAATATAGGAAGTTTTCATTAGAGGATAAAATTTTTTTTCTCCTTGATGTCTTCCAAAGCTTAAAATTTAGCAGATGTTTTGAAATATTGCAGGGGTGGACTTTAGCTGAAACTTCTCTGGCATGCTACCCAACTGAGCCATGAAATTTCAATCTTGAAATTGTTGTCAGCTTTTTAACCATCTGTGTATGGGTTAACATCAAGAAATAAATAATTTGACTTAAAAAATTATAAATATTAAGAAATATATCACATAAATAATTGGCCTAATTTTCTCTTTTTAAATAGAAATTCTTCTCTAGCTTAATTTTAATAAACTAATGTAAATATTTTAAATGCTTTTAAATACAATTATTGCACATACAAGCACTGAATTGTTCAAAATTGAGTTTTCATTATGTAGATACTGAATAGAATAAAACTCTTTTGTTAGAATAATATTTATAGGTTTGGAGTTTCTGTTTGTAAAAATAGTTATTTGATAATTTATTTCAATAAAAATATTCAATTCAAATGGCATAAAGAAGTAATTTCAGTAACATGACGTTGACAATGGCACTTCCTTTGCAAAATGCTCTTCATTTACAGTTGTGAGATATTTGGTATATTTAACACCAATAGTTTATTATATGAAATATATACAATTACTATTTTGATTGTAATTATATACTAGATATTCATTCATTGATTAAGATTACATAAATTGGTGTCTCAGCATTTACTGTCTTAAAGGCAAATACTGTTATTGATGAGTTCAAATTTCTCTTTGTTATTACATAGAAGATTGGGAAAAAAAAATACACATTGAAAATCATGGTATCTAACAGCAAACATTGTCCTAGCATCAACAAACCCATTATTTACTTAGGAACACCAAAGTTCTTGCTGACAGGGCACAATTCTGATAACAATGTTTTGGACTTATTTTATTACTTATTATTTTAAGCAGCACCACCTAGTCTTTCATTTATGCTCAGAATGTACTGAGTGCTTACTAAATGTCAAGCATTTCCTAGGTTACTAGGATGCAAAAGATTAATAAAGATATAGTGCCTGACCTTTTAAGTTCTTGAAGACCTCCCTAGATCTTAAAAGCCACCGTTTAATAGGGAAAAATAGATACATGAATGATAATTACAATTCAACATTGTAAAGTACTGTGCATGTAGAACAGAAAGTACTCTTGAGCTGATAAAGAAGTATCAGAGAAGCTCTAAATCCAAGGGCAATCTTGTCCGTAAATAAGATGTGCGGACTCTAGCCTTTTCAGGTAACTATGCAACTGAACAGACTGTAAAGCTTCAAGTTTGCATTCTCTCTGTTCATGTTTGCTTATGAAGGAAATTTGCCTGAAGAAATGGAATGAGTAGGCATAGGATTGAAGGCAGGAAAGAAGGCATAAATATGTGTAATTTCTAAATGCTTCATAAAATACAAAACACAGAAAGCAAAGAGGATTCAATTGAGAAGATAATGAAATTCCCTGTAAAAGTGGAAAAGCAGGCTGGCAGTCAGAAAAGAAAAGCAGAACTTGCAATTATTTGGATTACAGGCAAAGCTAAGGATGAGATTGGTCACTTTAATAGTGACCCAAGAGAAATGTACTGTAAGCCCCAGAGAAATGTACTATCCTTGTAGAAAGCTACAAAACTTCTATGGGGAAATAGTTCATCTAAGATGATTGACAAAATTAGAAGACCTTCTAAATATTTAGTGGTAAAACAGAGTTCTTGATCCAAGTCATAGTTATTTAATAATATTGTGAATCTGGAAGCCTGAGAGGGAGCTCCAGGGATGTGACTTTTAAACTGAGAATTTTTTAAATGAGCATAAAGAAAATGAGAGAAAATAACGATCTAGGCACAGGGTACAGAATGTGCAAATGCTTGAGGAAAGAAAGGGCATGAAAGAAACTAGAAATGATAGATAAAGAGTTAAGGAAGAGCACAATGTGAGATAAGATATACAAGTAGATGGTTTCTATGTCATCTTATCTACAGTAGTATTTTTGGTTTTCAGTCTAAAAGCAATGAGACGTTGAATGATTTTATTAGCCCAATGATAAAATCTGATTTATGCTTCAGGAAATTACTCTGGTTTCTAGGGAAGAGATTAGAGAAAGCAAGAGTATTTTTAGAAAGACTAGTCTTGGAACTAATGCAATAGTCCCAGCACCAGATGGTGAGATCTTGACCTATATCAATGGTATAGAAATGGAGAGAGACGGGCAGATTGAAGAGATATTTAGCAGCAGTACTGGTCTTGGCCCAAGCAAGAGATCATCTTCTCTAAAATCCATGCTTTAGAAGGCCTCCTCTTGCTTCTTCCAGCTATAGTCTGCCTCAGCTATGTCTTCCTCTTTTTCTAGACCATGATTCAGGCACCCAACCCTAAAACTCCTTGTCCAAACAGCTCTGAACCTCTTTGAGAACCAGAGAGCCTCTTACATGAGTACATCTTCCCACAGACAGACCATATCACTGATGTATTTAATCCAAGGCCTGAGAAGTGGCCAAGAGGCAATTTTTTGAAGTGGTATGGACAAAGCTGGGATATAATGAATGCCATGTCCGCATGTCGATAAGTAAGGCCCCTTCACAGAACAGGATGGGGGCTAGTTCTCTCCAGCACAAAACTCCAAAGGGATAAAATTAGCAGGACTGGATGGATTGAAAATGGGTAGTGAGAAAAGTAGAGGTGTCATGATAACTTATAGATTTCTGTCTTATATAATTCAATGATTGTGGCATGACTCACAGGTCTAAGGAGCATTGGACAAAGACCAGAGCTATGTGGGAATATCATCAATATGATTTGGACGTGTTTGGTTTCAGATATCTTTGAGATATCTAAGCAGAGATGTCAAAGACAAAAAAAAATAAATATAAGGAATCCAAATTGGAAAAGAAGATGTAACACTGTTACAGTTTGCAAACAATATGATACTAAACTTAGAAAATCCCTAGAATGCTACCAAAAAACTACCAGAGCTCAAGAATGAATTTGATAAAGTTGCAGGATACAAGACTAATATACATAAATTTGTTGCATTTCTACATAACAATGAACAATCAGAAAGAGAAATCAAAGAAACAATCACATTTACAATTGCATCAAAAAGAATAAAATACCTAGGAATAAACCTAAGAAGGGACCTGTGCCCAGAAAACTACAAGACATTGATGATGACATAAACAGATGGAAAGATATACTGTGTTCATGGATTAGAAAAATCAGTATTATTGAAATTATCACACTACTCCAGGAAATCTACAGATTAAATGCAATTATTATCAAAATACCCATGGCATTTTTCAAAAAACTAAAACAAATAATTTTATAATTTGTATGGGACCACAAAAGACCCTGAATAGCCAAAACAATCTTGAGAAAGATGAGAAAAGCTGGAGGAATCACACTCCATGACTTCAGACTATACTACAAAACTACAGTAATCAAAACAGCATGGTACTGGCACAAAAAACAGACACACAGGTCAGTGAAATTGAGTACAGAGCCCAGTAATAAACCCACATACTCATGGTCAATTAATCTATGACAAAGGAGTCAAGAATATACAGTGGAGAAAAGACTGTTCACAAGAATATCACAAAGAAAACAAATGCTGACAATGAGAAAAGGGAATACTTGTACATTGTTGGCCGCAGTGTTAATGCAACCACTGTGAGTAACAGTGTGTAAGTCTTCAAAAAACTATAGAAGTATTACATAATCCAGCAATTCCACCCTTGGGGGTGTATCCAAAAAACAATAATGTGAAAAGATACATGCATCCCAATGCTTATAGTAACCTTATTTACAATTGCCAAGATATGGTAGTAACCAAAGTGTCCATCAACAGATGAGTGGATAAAGATATGGTATATAATACACAATGAAATACTACTCACTCATAAAGAAGAGTGAGATTTTGCCATTTTCAAGAACATCGCTGGACCTGGAGGGCTATATGCTTAGTGAAATAAGGCAGACAGAGAAGACAAACACTGTATGCTCCCACTTATATGTGGAATCTAAAAAAATTAAAACAGCGAATATAGCAAAAAAAGAAACAGACTGACAGATATAGAGAACAAACCAGTGGTTACCAGTGGGAGGAAGAAAGAGAGGAGGGACAAAATAGGTATAGGGAATTAAGGTAGAAACTACTATGTATCAAGTAAATAAGCTATAAGAGTGTATTGTACAGTGTGATGATAATAATCCATTTTCTTTAGTAACTATAAATTGAGAACAATTTTTTAATTGCAAATCAGTATGCTGTACATCTGAAATTTGTATAATATTTTAAATCAACTATACCTAAACAGATTTTAAAAATTAAAGGAACACTATAAAAAGGAGATGTCAAGTGAGACAGAGTTTAGAGGTCAGAGGCAGGGCCTGAGCTTGGAATACTGTTTCTGAGTCACAAAGCAGTGCAAGATTGAGACAGTCTGTTAAGAGAGTAACATAAGACAAGGAGGGGCACATTATGGAGTGGAAAGAGCAGAGCTCAAATAACAGATGGCCAGAGAAGAGGAAACAAGTCAAGGCACTGTTATACCAGGGAATGTAAGGGAAGAGAATGTTTATGTTGGAAAAGGTAGAGTCCCAAATGTTACTGATAGGGATGGTAGACAAAAATTGAAATTATACCTACTGCAAGGGCTTTACTAATGTTCTTAATTCAGCTGTTTGTTGGAATGAGGAGACCAAAAGTCAGACTGTAGTGGCTGGAAAAGCACATAGGAGGAGAGGAATAAATAATATAGTCTAGAATAAATAAATAATATAATAATAATAAATAATATAACTCTTCCAAGAAAGTTGGATGTGAAGGGGAGCAATGGAAGAGGGTTAAGGGTCAAAGAAAATTTTCACTGATGAGCATTTAGAACCAGTGACCAGGGTTCCACTGACTGTGGCTTTTCTCCATAAGGAAAGGATTAGTGAAAACTAAAGGCTTGTAATTGAATATTTGAGGTAAATTGAGAACATTGAAGTACTCGTGAAAAACGAGGGCATGCACTGAACAGAGAGACTTATTACCTGGGGCTAAATTGAAAAGGAAGAAAAGTCTATTGCTGGCATTCACTCCCTCTTCACTCTCTTATGAAAGCTCATGATAAATCCTCTCTCCCATTACACTGTCCTCAGTTCAGTTCAGTTCAGTTGCTCAGTCATGTCCGACTCTTTGAGACTCCATGGACTGAAGCATGCCAGGCCTCCTTGTCCATCACCAACTTCTGGAGACTACTCAAACTCATCTCCATTAAATTGGTGATGCCATCCCACCATCTCATCCTCCGTCCTCCCCTTCTCCTCCCGTTTCAGTCTTTCCCGGCATGAGAGTCTTTTCAGATGAGTCAGTTCTTCACATCAGGTGGCCAAAGTATTGCCATTTCAGCTTCACCTTCAGTCCTTCCAATGAATATCCAGGATTGATCTCCTTCAGAGTGGACTGGTTGGATCTCCTTGCAGTCCAAGGGACTCTCAAGAGTCTTCTTCAACACCACAGTTCAAAAGCATCAATTCTTCAGTGCTCAGCTTTCTTTATAGTCCAACTCTCACATCCATATATGACTACTGGAAAAACCATAGCCTTGACTAGATGGACATTTGTTGACAAAGTAATGTCTCTACTTTTTAGTATGCTGTCTAGGTTTGTCATAACTTCTCTTCCAAGGAGCAAGCATCTTTTAATTTCATGGCTGCAGTCACCATCTGCAGTGACTTTGAAGCCCCCCAAAATAGTCTCTCACTGTTTCCACTGTTTCCCCATCTATTTCCCATGAAGTGATGGGACCAGATGCCATGATCTTCGTTTTCTGAATGTTGAGCTTTAAGCAAACCTTTTCACTCTTCTCTTTCACTTTCATCAAGAGGCTCTTTAGTTCTTCTTCACTTTCTGCCATAAGGGTGGTGTCATCTGCATATCTGAGGTTACTGATATTTCTCCTGGCAATCTTGATTCCAGCTTGTTCTTCATCCAGTCCAGCATTTCTTATGACGTACTCTGCATAGAAGTTAAATAAGCACAGTGACAATATACAGCCTTGACATACTCCTTTTCCTATTTGGAACCAGTCTGTTGTTCCATGTCCAGTTCTAACTGTTGCTTCCTGACCTGCATACAGATTTCTCAAGAGACAGGTCTGGTGGTCTGGTATTCCCATCTCTTTCAGAATTTTCCATAGTTTGTTGTGATCCACACAGTCAAAGGCTTTGGGATAGTCAATAAGCAGAAGTAGATGTTTTTCTGGAACTCTTTTTTGCTTTTTCGATGATATAGTGGATATTGCCAATTTGATCTCTGGTTCCTCTGCCTTTTCTAAAACCAGCTTGAATATCTGAAAGTTCATGGTTCACATACTTTTGAAGCCTGTCTTGGAGAGTTTTGAGCATTACTTTACTAGCGTGTGAAATGAGTGCAATTGTGCAGTAGTTTGAGCATTCTTTGGCATTGCCTTTCTTTGGGATTGGAATGAAAACTGACCTTTTCCAGTCCTGTGGCCACTGCTAAGTTTTCCAGATTTGCTGGCATATTGAGTGCAGCACTTTCACAGCAGCATCTTTTAGGGTTTGAAATAGTTCAACTGGAATCCCATCACCTCCACTATCTTTGTTCGTAGTGATTCTTCCTAAGGCCCATTTGACTTCACATTCCAGGATGTCTGGCTCCAGGTGCGTGATCACTCCATCATGGTTATTTGGGTCATGAAGATCTTGTTCACATAGTTTTTCTGTGTATTCTTGCCACTTCTTCTTAATATCTTCTGCTTCTGTTAGGTCTATACTATTTCTGTCCTTTATTGTGCCCATCTTTACATTAAATATTCCCTTGGTATCTCTGATTTTCTTGAAGAGATCTCTAGTCTTTCCCTTTCTATTGTTTTTCTCTATTTCTTTGCACTGTCTTCTGCATACCTCAAATGAGTGTCTTAGAGGCACTTCCGTGTTACGATTCTGTTAGGCTCATCAACCCCCAGTGGCATCCCACCTTCCCTTTGTGTGCCTCCTCTCTAATGGTCACCCCACTCTGAAACTGTCATTTGTGAACTTGTGGGCAAGTTCAGGTGAGTGTTAAACTTAACTCTGTAAAATCTCAGTCTCTCTTTACCTCAACCCCATGGCTTCCCTGGTGGCTCAGATGGTAAAGATTCTGCCTGCAATGTAGGAGACCCAGGTTTGATCCCTGGGTTGGGAAGATCCCTTGGAGAAGGAAATGGCAACCCATTCCAGTATTCTTGCCTGGGAAATTCCATGAACAGAGGAGCCTGGGAGGATGTGATCCATGGGGTTGCAAGGTGTCAGACAGAATTGAGTGACTAACACACACATGGTCCTAAAACCCTCAGCACTTTATTTTCTCCACAAAACTCTACATAACCTTCTGAGAAACAGAGGCATTTTAGATGACTGTTGTTCTGTCTGTGAATTTCTGAGTGGAATCTCAGACAGGTAACCAAATGGAGAACCTGAGGCAGTGGTTCCATAGTTCTCAACTCTCACCCTGCAGGTGCTATCCCGCTAGGACAGAGGTTAGCTGACTCTTGTAAATAGCCTGTAAGACCTGAACTTTGGTGCATGAACTTTGAAATCTCTATTTTGTTGTTCAGAAATTTATTTTGCTCTCTCTCTCTCCTTTTTTTTTTTTCTTTTTTGGTCATTCAGTTCAATTTAGTTCAGTCGCTCAGTCATGTCCGACTCTTTTCGACCCCATGAATTGCAGCACGCCAGGCCTCCCTGTCCATCATCAACTTCCGGAGTTCACTCAGACTCTCATCCATCGAGTCAGTGATGCCATCCAGCCATCTTATCCTCTGTCGTCCCCTTCTCCTCCTGCCCCCAATCCCTCCCAGCATCAGAGTCTTTTCCAATGAGTCAACTCTTCGCATGAGGTGGCCAAAGTACTGGAGTTTCAGCTTTAGCATCATTCCTTCCAAAGAACACCAAGGGCTGATCTCCTGTTAGATCAGTGTTTCCTTACAATTAAAATGCTGCAATTTGTATCCTACATGTCCAGTATAATAAGGTCCTTCAAGGCATTCCCCATGTATTATGTTCACTATACCTAACACCAGATTCAGTGCATACCCAGGGTATGGAAGCAATTCACAACTTTCACTCCCTGTCAGTTTAATTTGACTGACAGAGAACCAAGTGCCCTCAGGTGGTAAGAGGTCATGAGCAACATGATATTGATATTGTATGTCCTCACATTTTTTTGTTTCTCATTGGAATGTAATCTGGGAGTCAGTTTCGTTGGAGGGATAAAATGGAAGTGAACATATTAGCGGTAGACTTCAATTCTGGCCAACTGAAAAAGCTGAGACACTCTTGCCATTAGGCATGTGGAGATATAGTTATCAATAAATAGTCCAATGATATATCTCATTGACCCCATAGCCACATTCATTGCCTGGAGTGTTGCTCAATTCTTAGCCTGTTGCTGTATGACTGATACTTCTTTGCACTCCCTATCCAAATCCAAGCCCCAAGTCACCACTCATTCCCATTCATAAACTTTTGCATGCAGTTTAGGGGAGTAAACAAACAGGGTGCTAGAAAAGTTCAAATATGAAAATCTTTCCAATGACTCAACCACCCTGTGACACAAGGCCATCTGTAGAGAGATTTGTTCAAGGCCACTTACGACTCTGGTACTATTGCTTCTTCATTAACCAAATTAAACTGATGGTTACAATAACCTAAATCGGTCTATTCAGAGGTTGCTTCTTTGGTTCATTTTGACTTTACCTTAAAATTGTGAGCATATTCCTGGGAAATATCAAATATGTGATGTGTCTGCAAGCATGAGAAGAGAAGGTATGAGTAACATTCCTTTACTCTCTAGGAAAAATCTGGTGTAGTCAGACATTAATACAGATATCCTTCTTTTTCTTTAAGGGCTTCCCTGGTGGTTCAGATGGTAAAGCATCTGCCTGCAATGCAGGAGACCAGATTTGATCCCTGGGTCGGGAAGATCCCCTGGAGAAGGAAATGGCAACCCATTCCAGTATTCTTGCCTGGAGAATCCCATGGATGGAGCCTGGTAGACTACAGTCCATGGAGTCACAAAGAGTTGGACACGACTGAGTGACTTTTACTTCTTTTTAAACTAAAATACAATTTTATATCAAAAAATATGATTAGATTGCATGCTATTTTTAACATTCTTTGCTATCCAGATCCTGGGGTATGTCTAACTAACTTGTTGGAGTCTGTCTGTAAACATGGTCATCTAGGAAGAATTTCTGTACCCTGTGAACTTGAATTTATTTCCTAACACCTGATGGCACAATCCAAAATCAGTATTAGCTTGCTCCTTATTGCCAAAAATCTCTACAATGCACCAACTACAACAAGATCCTGATTTTCAACTATCTTTAGAACAGTTTTTCATACAGGGTCACAAAATAAATTTCATGTAGTGACCAGTATTTTTTAGAAAAATGAAATGAGCAGAACTGATCAGAGTGCATTACATATTGTAGGGAAAATATCATTTTGTGGAATGTTTGCTATATATGTATATATTAGTTCATTGTGTAAAATGTATTTCTTACTATGGTCACTGTTAAAACATTTGAAGATCGATTCCTCCCCTTACATAAGCTCAGTATGTATGTTCAAAATCGATTTGTCATCTTCCCACCTCATTTAATTTTTTTCCAAATTTATCCATTTGACCTATTATTCCTTAATTCTCCATGTCACTCATTTTTATAAGCTCGTAGTAATTTTAATATCTCTTTCTCCTTAACCTCAAGTATCCAATCTGTTTTTAAATAATTTTGATTCATTCTTTAAATCTCACATTTATCCTTAACTCCAAAATACTGACATAACTCTGGTTCAGGCTCTTACCAAATAATGCCTGAGTTATCACAATAAACTCTTAATTAATGTTCATATCTCATATTTATATCTTCTAATTAATCCTAAGACATTTTTTCCTTGAAATTTTTTAATGTTTCCCTGTTACATTTTAATAAATTCCAGGCTCCTTACCTTGGTATGCAAAATGTTCAGAAACTTGATTCACTAGTTTATAACATCCATGAAAGCAGAGGCTTTATCTTTCTCCATTCCTTCAATATCCTCAGGGAATAACACATGATTGGCATGTAACAGATATGCAATAATATTTGTTGAATGGGTGAGTAAATGAACAAACAAATAAATGAAAGAATGGTCTCTGTAGCATAATCTTTTACTTTTCTTTCACATATGAGTTCCCTTACTGAGTCAGGAATATTCGGTGTTACATTTTTCACAATCCTATAAAGTATTTAACACTGTAATGTGTGAGAAGACTGTGCAAGGGGCTGCAAGGTCATCTTCATCTTATCCAGCCTACCAAGTTCATGTCCAGACCAAGGTCTCTGTTTATTAGGCAGTCTCCCACCATGATGACTTTCTTCTGCTTTCTATTCCTATTTCCTCCTCTTCAGAGCATACCTCAGAACTTTCTCTCCCCCAGTCTTATAGTCTTATCACTGTCTTCTAATCATTTCTGCTACTTTTATTAGTTCTTAATCTACCTCTCGAATTTTATGGTTTGATTAAATTTTCATTTTTTGTAAGAGTAAAGATTTGTTCTCTGGTGGCTTAGTTGGTAAAGAATCTGCCTGCAATGCAGGAGACCTGGGTTCGATCCCTGGGTTGGGAAGATCCCCTGGAGGAGGGCATGGCAACTCACTCTAGTATCCTTGCCTGGAGAATCCCCATGGACAGAGCAGCCTGGTGAGCTACAGTCCACTGGGGTGCAAAGAGTCGGACACGACTGAGTGACTAAGCACACTGCATTCTCCACAAAATCTCGGTCTAGTACTAGACACCCAGTTCAGTTCAGTTCTGTTGCTCAGTTGTGTCCAACTCTTTGCAGCCCCATGGACTGCAGTACAGCAGGCCTCCCTGTCCATCACCCAACTCCCAGAGCTTGCCCACACTTATGTCCACCAAGTCGGTGATGCCATCCAACTGCCTCATCCTCTGTCATCCCCTTCTCCTCCCAACTTCATTCTTTCCCAGCATCAGGGTCTTTTCTAATAAGTCAATTCTTTCCATCAGGTGGCCAAAGTATTGCAGTTTCAGCTTCAACATCGGTCGTTCCAATGAATATTCAGGACTGACTTCCTTTAGGATGGACTGGTTGGATCTCCTTGCAGTCCAAGGGACTCTCAAGAGTCTTCCCCAGCACCGCAGTTCAAAAGCATCGGTTCTTCAGTGCTCAGCCTTCTTTATAGCCCAACTCTCACATCCATACATGACTACTGGAAAAAACCGTAGCTTTGACTAGACGGACCTTGGAGGCAAAATAATTGTTGATAAAGTAATGATGCCTCCTGCCTATAACTGCCATTTAAATTCACCAGAACAACAGGGAGAGAACACAGCCCCGCCCATCAAAGGACACCTAGTAGAGAACTGTTAAACCCATTAATTAAATTTAATTTTTTAAATGTATGAAATGATTGTATTGTGGGAAATAGGAAATGTTATTAAATATCCATCTCTAGCAAATTAAGAGACATACAAATAATTGCATACATTCTTCCATGTAGTATTTATGAATATTCATTTGCAATGCTTGTTGGGTGAACGAATAAGTAAACAGACAAAGTTTCTAGTCTAGAGTCTATAAACCATTTGATATCCATAAAAGCATCATGAAAGTCCATAGATTTATTGTGCTTCCCTGGTGGCTCGGATGGTAAAAGCATCTGCCTGCAAAGCGGGAAACCCGGGTTCAATTCCTGGGTCAGGAAGAACCTCTGGAGAAGGAAATGGCAACCCACTCCAGTACTCCTGCCTGGAAAATTTCATGGATG
The DNA here is from genome assembly GCF_042477335.2 of Ovis canadensis. Lineage (NCBI taxonomy): Eukaryota > Metazoa > Chordata > Mammalia > Artiodactyla > Bovidae > Ovis > Ovis canadensis. The sequence continues at coordinate 105,066,337 of NC_091250.1, read as the reverse complement.
GTGGAGCCTGGTGGGCTAGAGTCCATGGGGTCGCAGAGTCAGACACAACTGAGCAACTTCACTTCACTTATTGTCAATACTGCAAATAATAATAATAGAAAATTTTCATTCACTCATGATGAAACTTCAAATATTAAGATCTCAAGTGCCTTTACACTAGGTTAGAGCTAGTTCAACTATACTGAAGCACTGCTGGGTGTGTCAGGAGAAAAATGCAGCAGTTTATTTAACAAACATTTATAAAGTGCCTACAGTGTGCTAACCTCTGTTCTTAGCAGTGCTCAGATTAGCTCTTTTGCTCCTCAGGAGAACCTTACAAGGGCAACACTGTTATTATCTTTATTTTACAACTGAAGAAACTGAGGTAAAGTAACTGAGGTTACGTAACTAGCCCAAGGTCAACAGTTACTGAGCAACAGAGCAAAGATTATGAACAAAGATATGTAGAGTCAATTGGTAATGTCATTCAAAAAAATAGGGCAGTTGTCCTCCACTGATAGTCCTTAAAAACTTTCACTATACTTGCAAAGCCACATACACTGGCATTGGGAGCAGAAATATTTTTCCTTCGGTTTGAGCTGCAAAAGCTCCCGTAAGGATCTACCCTTTGCATTTTATGCTTTATTCTTTGTTCTTCTAAAATCAAGTCTCTGTCATAGAGGCCTGGCTTTTTATCTTTCCTGGGAGAATCCCAGAGGCTGCAGCAGCAAGATAGAGAACTGGTAGAGGTAACAGTGCAAGATAAGGAGGAAAACAGAACTGGCAACCACATTGGGAATCAAACACTAAAGTATCCATAAATATTTCAAATTTCAGATGATCCAGAAATAAATTAAAGCTGGAATCTACTATTTTATTTTATTTTACTATTTCAAAAGCAAGCACACAAATCTTTATCTTAAAATATTTTAACTCATATTCTTTTCAATCACTGCTCTTCCACTTCTCGAAGACCTATAGAAAGGATACTCTTCCATAATTCTAAAAGCCAAAAGTCCTTCTAAGCCACGCAAACACCTGCTCATCCTAGGAAGATTAGGTTTGAGGTTATTTTCAATTTTGTTTTACTAACAATTGCCTTTCAAGCTCAGTGGGTTAGATAAGACATCTGTGGAATTTGTTTGAAGACAAATGGATGCTCAGATATAAAGCTTCTGGGTTAAGCAGAAGCAGAGTGGACTGGAATGATAAATACAAATACAAGCCATGTGAAGGTGATATAATTGATATTTGCACTTCAACTCTTGAAAGTGAAGTTTCTCAGTCATGTCCAACTCCTTGCAACCACATGGGCTGTAGCCTACCGTGCTCCTCCATACATGGGATTTTCCAGGCAAGAGTACTAGACTGGGTTGCCACTTCCTTCTCCAGGGGATCTTCCTGACCCAGGCATAGAACCTGGGTCTCCTGCACTATAGGCAGACGCTCTACCGTCTGAGCCACCAGGGAAATCCAAGATGGCAACCAGAGAAAAAACAAGGTATTCATGGTAATGTGCATCCTCTCAGTAATAATTATTTGGGAAATTTCTGGATGAGATCATATAACCACGACATAGAACTACTACTGTACATTTTTCCCTTTGTTATTTATTCATTCAGCTCATTCAAATGAATATCTAATGTTTCTTATATTCCCCACATATTTCTAGAGTCTCTGTTAGGTACTATATGGGTCAGTATTATCTGTTGAGCACAGACTTGGTTTAAATGTCAGTCCCACAGTTGGTTATATGGAATTAGGCAAGTTACTTCTGCTTTCTCTACTTTGATTTTCTCTCCTCCAAACTGGGGATAATGTTAATTCATAGGATCATTATGAGCATTAAATTAGTTAATGCATGTCAAGAGTAAACAGTGCCTGGCACATATTGACACTTAATGAATTTTAGGAAAAGCAGGCTGGAACTAGCACGGGCTCTTACTTTTGAGTGTGTTCAAATGAAATTGAACCTATAGACACACATGCAAGAGCACTTTAACTAAGAAGGCAAAACAGCATAGGGCTAACTGCAAACAGGCCTTTAGAGACTCTGAAGTTATCCAGACAGAAAAGGCCACAGGGAGCTCCTCAGAGCAGGGTGATCAGAGGTATGACTTAATCTAGGTCTTAGAATATGGGTTCCATCTGGACATTTTCGTATCCTCATTATTCTGATCATACAGTTTTGAGGGACAAAAGCAAAATCTTAGGACTAGAAAAGTCCTTATAGATAATTGGTTCCATGTCTTTTGTTTTACAAAAAAGAGTATAAAGGCCAGGTAACCAGCTTATCCTGCTTCCAAAGTGGTACTAGCAGTAAAGAACCTGCCTGCCAATGCAGGAGACACAAGAGACGCGGGTTTGGTCCTTGGGTTGAAAGATCCCCCGATGGAAGGCATGGCAACCCACTCCAGCATTCTTGCCTGGAGAATCCTATGGACAGAAGAGCCTGGCGAGCTATAAGTCCATTGGGTTGCAAAGAGTAGGACATGACTGAGCATATACATACACATATATGTGACAATCAAAACCAGATTTACCTTGATAAAAAAAGATGATAAATTTCTACTTTTACTTATTTGCAGTCCCACTAAGTTGCAAATGGTATTTTTGTGTAATATTGCTTGGTTATCTTTATGAATAACTCATTGGTTAGTCACATACACTCATATAGTCATATACACTATATATCTTGACCCTACACTTTAAATATTCTTGTGCAAATAATGAGATAGATTTATAGTTGCATTTAATTTGGACGAATAGTTAATTCAAAATCTTTCTTGAAAATATATGTTGTATTATAATCAATTTGGGTCCTTTATGATATGCTCAAAAATATGACTATGCACAGAAATTTCTCCCAAGGATTTTATAAGTTAAAAAGCAGAGAAAAGCCAAAAAATCTGTGACATAAGACATTTAGCAATGAGGGCTAAACAAAGATATAGGCAAAAAGCACTTCTGTTCATTCGAAGTTTGGTTTCACATTTTAATATGTAGAAATATCTCATCCTTTAAACTTTAGAATCACCTCTGATCATAGTTAATTTCTTTTGCATACCACAAAGCATTCTGTAGAAATCTCTCAATATACTAAAGAATGAAATCATTTAAAGATTTTTTTTTAAACTATAACATCAGGCCACATAACGTTGAAGGCCAGTAACCTGATGTTTACACTTTAATCCTTTACCACAGATAATTTGCAAAACCCAGGCAGACAGCAAATACTTTACAACTCTGATCAAAGAGTGAACTATGTCCATTGAAAAGTATACTCTGGGCAAATGAATTACAGAAAGTCCACACAAAGAAGTGACCTCCAGGGAGTAGCCTAGCTATGGGGAGAAGGAGAAATGCTGAGTCCAGCATTTGTGTTATCAATCAGGGAGACCTTACCTGGTAGATATTTAATAAATGTCCCATCATTCTATACTGTGGTGAGAATGAACAATTGTGAAGAGCTCCAATGGTAAATGCAATCAAACAAGCACTAACTTAAAATATGACAGTGACCTAATTTGGGGAGATATTTTAAACTATTTGTTATGTTTCACATGTTCTGCTGAGTCCCCTTAACACATCAGTGAAGAGGCATTTGTAAGGGACAACCCGGTGAAGTAAAACTAGAGATTCTAGTATCAGTTTTCTATACCTGACATCACTTTACCTCTCCCAGTATGAAAAGTCTTAAAAGTATGGCTGTGGGCGTCATGCATGTGAGCGTGCTCAGTCATGTCTGACTCTTTTGCAAGTCCATGGACTGTGGCCCTCCAGGTTCCTCTGTTCCAGACAAGAATACTGGAGAGGGGTGGCATTTCCTATGCCAGGGAAATGGGTACCATCCTACACACAAATTAGCGAAATGATTCCAGGGACATTAGACTTAGTTTGTTTGTAGAAGTTCTTTTTCCTTCTGCTGCTGCTGCTGCTGCTGAGTCGCTTCAGTCAAGTCCGACTCTGTGCGACCCCAAAGACAGCAGCCCACCAGAAAACCTCATAATGTACAATATAAGAAGAACCCACAGCTCTTATAATAACACTCTCATGTTCATGGAGAAGCAGCTCAGTGCACAGACTGTCTCAGTGTAATCTTCCCTCCACCATTTACTAGTTTTTGCCATCGGACAGGTTACTTCTTTATGCCTCCATTTCCTCAACTATAAATTGGGGACATGAGTTTGTTTTAAAGGATTCAGTGATTTAATACATGTAATGTACCTAGAAAGTACCAGGCACACAGCAAGAACTCATGCTAAGTTGCTTCAGTCATTTCTTTCTCTTTGTGACCCTATGGACCTTAGCCCTCTAGACTCTTCTGTCCATCGTATTCTCCAGGCAAGAACACTGGAGTGGGTTGCTGTGCCCTCCTCCAGGGGATCTTCCCCACCCAAGGATCAAACCCACATCTCTTATGTCTAACTGCATTGGCAGGCAGGTTCTTTACCACTAGCACCACCTGAGAAGCCATAAGAATTCAATAAATGGTGACTATTATTACTATATCTTTTATTATTGCTATTGTATGTTATAAACACACAAGTACATGTATATGTGGAAATTGTGGTGTCCAAAAAAAAAAAAGAAAAGAGCAAACAAATGGGAATGAAGAGTCCAAGATGTTTAGCAAACAAGATATGCTTTAGGTGTAGAGAGATAAAAAATGCACACAGCAACTCACATATAGCTTATTTTTATTACTGATATGTGCCCAGATGACTCCAGGAAATGTTTGCTAGGTTAACGTACCAATCTTTGTAAATAACTTTTACATTCTCCCTGTTTCAAAGTATTAATATAGTTAAAAGAAGACAAGATTAATCTGGGATCCCTAAGGGGAAAAATTTTTTAAAACTACTAGAAATGTTTAATTTTATTTCATCTTAGATATACATGTTACATGCCTAGAATAGTGCCAGGCGCTGAGCAGGACCCTGATACAAGTGTTAAAACAGGAGTTAAGAGTCAGTTTCAAACTCTGCCACTAACAGGCTATGACCTTGAAGTGAATTACATTTCTGTCTCAGTTTTACAGCTACAAATGCAAGAGATAATAGTTACTACCTCTTATTCTTAACTGTCCTCTGGTGTTCAGCAGAGGAAAACTTTAATGAATTTGATTCATTAAAATTTTTTTAATGAATTGTCTCATTATTGAATAATCTTACTTTATCATTCTCCAAAACATCACAGGAGAGATCATTTCGCTAAGGATTCTTACCTTTTGCCTTAATCTGACCAAAAATAAATTCCTCAGGATGCCCTTATTATATAGGAAAATTCCCAAAATTTGCAGGGCAGGTGGGGGGGGGGGTGGTTGTTGACACTACTGTCACTGGTTATTTACCAAATACTCACTAACTGAAGATGGTCTGACTCCATAAAATAAAATATCTGTGCCTAGGTGATGGGAAAACATTTGATCTAGTAACTTCTCCTTTCTACATAAAATGTTGATTTTGTCAAAAGTAGTTGAGGTATTCTGTGCTAAATGCTTTGAAGGAGGGCTATAAAACGATGGACAAAGAGTTCTCTTTAATATTTGTGTGGCTTCTAAAACTTAAGCTCTTAGGGGAGTTGACACTATTCCTAAGGGAGAAGTGCTTGAGGAAGAGCAAAGGACAAGAGATGAGACAAGAAATAATTTATTAGGCTGGGGAGAGGAAACAGACATGGACACAAATATTAAAAATACAGTCCCTGGTGAATAACATATGAAAGGACTTACATGTGGAATCTAAAATATGATACAGGGACTTCCCTTGTCATCCAGTGGCTAAGAATCCACCTTCCAATGCAAGGGACATGGGTTTGATCCCTGATGAGAGAACTAAGATCCCACATGCCAAGGAGCAACTAAGCCCTCCTGCCACAGCTAGAAAGAAGCTAGAGCACCATAGCCGAGAGCTGATGCAGTCAAATACATAAATCTTATAAATAATAAATAAACTGTGATACAAGCGAATATACATACAAAATAGAAACAGACTCACAGAGAAAACAAACTTATGGTTACCAAAGGGGAAGGGGAAAGGGGATAAATTAGGAGTTTGGGATTAGCAGATACAAACTACTATATACAAAATTTTAAAAGTCCTACTGTAGAGAATGGCTTCATTTCATTGAGTTAGACAAGGCTATGGTCCTAGTGTGATTAGACTGACTATTTTCTGTGAGTATGGTTTCAGTGTGTCTGCCCTCTGATGCCCTCTTGCAACACCTACCATCTTACTTGGGTTTCTCTTACCTTGGATGAGGGGTATCTCCTCACCACCGCCCCTCCTGACCTTGAACGTTGAATGGTAGAGAGGTCTGACAGAATGTGGTCCACTGGAGAAGGGAATGGAAAGCCACTTCAATATTCTTGCCTTGAGAACACCATGAACAGTATGAAAAGGCAAAATGATAGGATACCAAAAGAGGAACTCCCGAGGTCAATAGGTGCCCAATATGCTACTGGAGGTCAGTGGAGAAATAACTCCAGAAAGAATGAAGGGATGGAGCTAAAGCAAAAACAGTATCCAGTTGTGGATGTGACTGGTGATAGAAGCAAGGTCTGATACTGTAAAGAGCAATATTGCATAGGAACCTGGAATGTCGGGTCCATGAATCAAGGCAAATTGGAAGTGGTCAAACAGGAGATGGCAAGAGTGAACGTCAACATTCTAGGAATCAGCAAACTAAAATGGACTGGAACTGGTGAATTTAACTCAGATGACCATTATATCTACTACTGCGGGCAGGTATCCCTTGGATGAAATAGAGTAGCCATCATGGTCAACAGAAGAGTCTGAAACACAGTACTTGGATGCAGCCTCAAAAATGACAGAATGATCTCTGTTTGTTTCCAAGGCAAACCATTCAATATCACAGTAATCCAAGTCTATGCCTCAACCAGTAATGCTGAAGAAGCTGAAGTTGAATGGTTCTGTGAAGACCTACAAGACCTTTTAGAACTAACACCCAAAAGAGATGTCCTTTTCATTATAGGGGGACTGGAATGCAAAAGTAGGAAGTCAAGAAACACCGGGAGTAACAGGCAAATTTGGCCTTGGAATACGGAATGAAGCAGGGCAAAGGCTAATAGAGTTTTGTCAAGAAAATGCACTGGTCATAGCAAACACCCTCTTCCAACAACACAAGAGAAGACTCTACACATGGACATCACCAGATGGTCAACATCAAAATCAGATTGATTATATTCTTTGCAGCCAAAGATGGAGAAGCTCTATACAGTCAGCAAAAACAAGACCAGGAGCTGACTGTGGCTCAGATCATGAACTCCTTATTGCCAAATTCAGAATTAAATTGAAGAAAGTAGGGAAAACCACTAGAGCATTCAGGTATGACCTAAATCAAATCCCTTATGATTATACAGTGGAAGTGAGAAATAGATTTAAGGAACTAGATCTGATAGGTAGAGTGCCTGATGAACTATGGAGGGAGGATCATGACATTGTACAGAAGACAGGGATCAAGACCATCCCCATGGAAAAGAAATGAAAAAAAAAGCAAAATGGCTGTCTGGGAAGGTCTTACAAATAGCTGTGAAAAGAAGAGAAGTGAAAAGCAAAGGAGAAAAGGAAAGATATAAGCATCTGAATGTCAATGTATGGCAAAACCAACACAGTATTGTAAAGTAAAAACAAAAACAAAGAATAGCAAGGAGAGATAAGAAAGCCTTCCTCAGCGATCAGTGCAAAGAAATAGAGGAAAACAACAGAATGGGAAAGACTAGAGACCTCTTCAAGAAAATTAGAGACACCAAGGGAATATTTCACACAAGGATGGGCTCGATAAAGGACAGAAATGGTATGGACCTAACAGAAGCAGAAGATATTAAGAAGAGGTGGCAAGAATACACAGAAGAAATGTACAAAAAAGATCTTCAAGACCAAGATAACCACAACGGTGTGATCACTCACCTAGAGCCAGACAACTTGCAATGTGAAGTCAGTGGGCCTTAGAAAGCATCACTACAAACAAAGCTAGTGGAGGTGATGGAATTCCAGTGGAGCTATTTCAAATCCTGAAAGATGATGCTGTGAAAGTGCTGCACTCAATATGCCAGCAAATTTGGAAAACTCAGCAGTGGCCACAGGGCTAGAAAAGGTCAGTTTTCATTCCAATCCCAAAGAAAGGCAATGCCAAAGAATGCTCAAACTACCGCACAATTGCACTCATCTCACATGCTAGGAAAGTAATGCTCAAAATTCTCCAAGCCAGGCTTCAGCAGTACATGAACCGTGAACTTCCAGATGTACAAGCTAGTTTTAGAAAAGGCAGAGGAACCAGAGATCAAATTGCCAACATCCGCTGGATCATCAAAAAAGCACGAGAGTTCCAGAAAAAACATCTATTTCTGATTTATTGACTATGCCAAAGCCTTTGGCTGTGTGGAAAATCTGAAAGAGATGGGAATACCAGACCACCTGACCTGCCTCTTGAGAAACCTATATGCAGGTCAGGAAGCAACAGTTAGAACTGGACATGGAACAACAGACTGGTTCCAAACAGGAAAAGGAGTACCTCAAGGCTGCATGTTGTCACCTGCTTATTTAACTTCTATGCAGAGTACATCATGAGAAAAGCTGGGCTGGAAGAAGCACAAGCTGGAATCAAGATTGCTGGGAGAAATATCAATAACCTCAGATATGCAGATGACACCACCCTTATGGCAGAAAGTGAAGAGGAGCTAAAGAGCCTCTGATGAAAGTGAAAGAGGAGAATGAAAAAGAAGAAGTTGGCTTAAAGCTCAACATTCATAAAACAAAGATCATGGCATCTGGTCCCATCACTTCATGGGAAATAGATGGGGAAACAGTGGAAAGAGTGTCAGACTTTATTTTGGGGGGCTTCAAAATCACTGCAGATGGTGATTGCAGCCATGAAATTAAAAGTCACCTACTTCTTGGAAGGAAAGTTATGACCAAGCTAGATAGCATATTGAAAAGAAGAGACATTACATTGCCAACAAAGGTCCATCTAGTCAAGGCTATGGTTTTTCCAATGGTCATATATGGATATGAGAGTTGGACTGTGAAGAAAGCTGAGTGCCAAAGAAGTGATGCCTTTGAACTATGGTGTTGGAGAAGACTCTTGAGAGTCCCTTGGACAGCAAGGAGAATCTACCAGTCCATTCTAAAGGAGATCAGTCCTGGGTGTTCTTTGGAAGGACTGATGCTAAAGGTGAAACTCCAATACTTTGGCCACCTCATGCAAAGAGTTGACTCATTGGAAAAGACTCTGACACTGGGAGGGATTGGGGGCAGGAGGAGAAGGGGATGACAGAGGATGAGATGGCTGGATGGAATCATGGACTCGATGGACGTGAGTCTGAGTGAACTCCAGGAGTTGGTGATGGACAGGGAGTCCTGGCGTGCTGCAATTCATGGGGTCTGAAAAAGTTGGACATGACTGAGTGACTGGACTGAACTGAACTGATTGCATTTAGGAGCATGACAAAACTGAGAACTAAAATATCGCCTGCTGTATCAGTAAGCAAAAGATGTTGCGGCCATCAGGTCTTTAATATTACAGCCTCCGGATGGTGAGCCCTGAGGGAACTCAGGGAAGAGACAAAAGGGCGGTTCACTACCAAGCCCATCTAGCAGTCAACTGCTGTAGCCACCAGCAACAGTGTGCCTGAGGAGGCTCAGGATGCTGGCCCAGACAGCTGAGGCACATTATCAAAGGAATGATCATGGTGAGCCCAGCCTCATGCATCTTCTTATACATAGAAAAGCACTAAATTTTTCAACTTGGTATGTCAGGGTTTCTTTTATAAACTGTAATTTTTTGATGTTCCATCTACCTGGTCTTTGTTGCACAAACTCCTATATATCCTCGCTCCTCCCTTGCCGCTTTGGAGCAGTCTCTCAGAGTTACTTGAAATGCTGTGTCTCAGACTTGAGTTATCAGATTTGTCCCCTGAATAAAACATAACTCTCAACTTTTAAGTTGTGCACTATTTTTTAAGTCAACATAACAGTAAACTCATTATCTGAAGGTCAACGAGTGACTCAATTGGCTCCAACAAAGAACTAACATAAATGAAAATCTCAGGGAGAAAAGGACTCCCCTGGTGGCACAGAAGATAAAAATCCCCTTGCCAATGCAGGGGACATGGGTTCGATTCCTGGTCTGGGAGGATTCCACATGCTGTGGAGCAACAAATTCCATGTACCACATCTACTGAGCCTGCACGCCCTCGGGCCCATGAGCCACAACTCAAGAGGCCCTGTGCTGCAACTACTGAAGAAAGCGTGCCCTAGAGACAGCAAGTCGCAACTACTAAGCCTGCATGTTGCAACTACTGAAGCTCATGGGCCTAGAGCCTGTGCTCCACAGGAGAAGCCACTGCAATGAGAAGCCTGTGCACCACAACTAGAAAGCAGCCCCCACTCTCTGCAACTAGAGATAGCCCACATGGAGCAACGAAGACCCAGCACATCCAAAAACAAATAAATACATAAATATATCAGTGTGTACATGTCAGAAAATAAATTTTTTTAAAATGTCAGGGGAAAAAAATCCTTGTATAGAAACACTCCTTACGAGTAATAGCTTTCCCTAAATGCAATACATCTGTTACTGCCTGTCTCTCTCTGTGTGCATCCTCCAGTGTGGCAAACAAGATTTTGCATGGTAAATTGAATTAAATAGAATTTAGTTAATTTACACACTTAGAATAACATTGCGATAAAATTAATTTTTCTAGTGTTTTATCCAATAGAGTGAGAATACTCTTTTTTATACATACTGCTATAAATTAAGGCAATGATAGCATATATTTTTGTTATAGAATACCATGGACTGCTACTGTTTTATTCTCAGTATTCTCTGTTTTCCATAATCCACCAATCTTCCTTTTTTGTCAAAGAGAGTAGAAATATTTCATTTAGTTGAACCTATCTTAAGCATCTGTAGCTTCATACTGTTCTCCCTCTTAACAAGAATTCTCATTTGGGGGCTCAGACAATCCACATGAAGGATAGGAAAGCAAAAGTCAGAGTAAGCCTGGGAACCTCAAAAAGCTAGAGGCTTTGAAATCTGAAATTTTGATCGTGCACATTAATAAAGTTTTCCACATACATAAAAATCTAAATGCACAAAATTAGAGCATCTTGAATCAGAGAAAGACAATAAATGCAAGTCAGGGTACTCAAGCTCTACTTAAGTTTTCTTATTCCATTTGTAGCCTTGGATAAATTCAAGTTCTTAAATCTCACTTCTACTTGGTGGGTCTTTGTAATTCAGTTCAGCTAAGTTCAGTTCAGTTGCTCAGTCATGTCCGACTCTTTACGACCCCATGAATGGCGGCATGTCAGGCCGCCCTGTCAATCACCAATTCCCGGAGTTTATTCAAACTCATGTCCATCGAGTGGGTGATGGCATCCAGCCATCTCATCCTCTGTCGTCCCCTTCTCCTCCTGCCCCCAACCCCTCCCAGTGTCAGAGTCTTTTCCAATGAGTCAAATCTTCACATGAGGTGGCTTAAGTATTGGAGTTTCAGCTTTAGCATCAGTCTTTCCAAAGAACACCCAGGACTGATATCCTTTAGAATGGACTGGTAGGATCTCCTTGCTGTCCAAGGGACTCTCAGGAGTCTTCTCCAACACCACAGTTCAAAAGCATCAATTCTTCGGTGCTCAGCTTTCTTCACAGTCCAACTCTCACATCCATACATGACCACTGGAAAAACCATAGCCTTGACTAGACAGACCGTTGTTGACAAAGTAATGTCTACTTTTTAATATGCTGTCTAGGTTGGTCATAACTTTCCTTCCAAGGAGTAAGTGTCTTTTAATTTCATGGCTGCATTCATCATCTGCAGTGATTTTGGAGCCCAGAAAATCAAATCTGACACTGTTTCCATTGTCTCCCCATCTATTTGCCATGAAGTGATGGAACCAGATGCCATGATCTTCGCTTTCTGAATGTTGAGCTTTAAGCCAACTGTTTCACTCTCCTCTTTCACTTTCATCAGAGGCTTTTTAGTTCCTCTTCACTTTCTCCCATAACAGTGGTGTCATCTGCATATCTGAGGTTATTGATATTTCTCCCAGCAATCTTGATTCCAGCTGTGCTTCCTCCAGCCCAGCGTTTCTCATTATGTACTCTGCATATAAGTTAAATAAGCAGGGTGACAATATACAGCCTTGATGTACTCCTTTTCCTGTTTGGAACCAGTCTGTTTTTCCATGTCCAGTTCTAACTGTTGCTTCCTGACCTGCATATAGGTTTCTCAAGAAGCAGGTCAGGTGGTCTGGTATTCCCATCTCTTTCAGAATTTTCCACAATTTATTGTGATCCACACAGTCAAAGGCTTTGGCATTGTCAATAAAGCAGAAATAGATGTTTTTCAGGAACTCTCTTGCTTTTTCGATGATCCAGTGGATGTTGGCAATTTGATCTCTGGTTCCTCTCACTTTTCTAAAATCAGCTTGAACAACTGGAAGTTCATAGTTCACGTATTGCTGAAGCCTGGCTTGCAGAATTTTGAGTATTACTTTACTAGCGTGTGAGATGAGTGCAATTGTGTAGTAGTTTGAACATTCTTTGGCATTGCCTTTCTTTGGGATTGGAATGAAAACTGACCTTTTCTAGCCCTGTGGCCACTGCTGAGTTTTCCAAATTTGCTGGCATATTGAGTGCAGCACTTTCACAGCATCATCTTTCAGGATTTGAAATAGCTCCACTGGAATTCCATCACCTCCACTAGCTTTGTTTGTAGTGATGCTTTCTAAGACCCACTTGACTTTGCATTCCAGGATGTCTGGCTCTAGGCAAGTAATCACACCGTCGTGATTATCTTGGTCTTGAAGATCTTTTTTGTACAATTCTTCTGTGTATTCTTGCCACCTCTTCTTAATATCTTCTGCTTCTGTTAAGTCCATACCATTTCTGTCCTTTATCGAGCCCATCTTCGCATGAAATATTCCCTTGGTATCTGTAATTTTCTTGAAGAGGTCTCTAGTCTTTCCCATTCTGTTGTTTTCCTCTATTTCTTTGCATTGATCGCTGAGGAAGGCTTTCTTATTTCTTCTTGCTATTCTTTGGAACTCTACATTCAGATGTTATATCCTTCCTTTTCTCCTTTGCTATTCGCTTTTCTTCTTTTCACAGCTATTTGTAAGGCCACCCCAGACAGCCATTTTGCTTTTTTTTTTTTTCATATCTTTTCCATGGGGATGATCTTGATCCCTGTGTTCTGTACAATGTCATGAACCTCCCTCCATAGTTCATCAGGCACTCTATCTATCAGATCTAGTTCCTTAAATCTATTTCTCACTTCTACTGTATAATCATAAGGGGTTTGATTTAGGTCATACTGAATGCTCTAGTGGTTTTCCCTACTTTCTTCAATTTAATTCTGAATTTGGCAATAAGGAGTTCATGATCTGAGCCACAGTCAGCTCCTGGTCTTGTTTTTGCTGACTGTATAGAGCTTCTCCATCTTTGGCTGCAAAGAATATGATCAATCTGATTTTGATGTTGACCATCTGGTGATATCCATGTGTAGAGTCTTCTCTTGTGTTGTTGGAAGAGGGTGTTTGCTATGACCAGTGCATTTTCTTGACAAAACTCTATTTGCCTTTGCCCTGCTTCATTCCGTATTCCAAGGCCAAATTTGCCTGTTACTCCAGGTGTTTCTTAATTTCCTACTTTTGCATTCCAGTCCTCCTATAATGAAAAGGTCATCTTTTTGTGGTGTTAGTTCTAAAAGGTCTTATAGGCCTTCCTAGAACCATTCAACTTCAGTTTCTTCAGCATTACTGAATTAGGGCATATCTATCAGTAAAAAGCTGTAATGGGCTTACCTGCCTAATAGAAGTTTTTTAAAGTGATGTTGGACAAGCTGTGGAAAATTCTTAAAGAGACAGGAATACCAGACCACCTGACCTGCCTCTTGAGAAATCTGTATGCAGGTCAGGAAGCAACAGTTAGAACGGAACATGGAAGAACAGACTGGTTCCAAATAGGGAAAGGAGTATGTCAAGGCTGTATATTGTCATCCTGCTTATTTAACTTATATGCAGAGTACATCATGAGAAAAGCTGGGCTGGATGAAGCACAAGCTGGAATCAAGATTGCCGGGAGAAATATCAATAACCTCAGATATGCAGATGACACCACCCTTATGCAGAAAGTGAAGAATAACTACAGAGCCTCTTGAAAGTGAAAGAGGAAAGTGAAAAAGCTGGCTCAGAAAACTAAGCTTAGTTCAGAAAACTAAGATCATGGCATCCTGTTCCATCACTTCATGGGAAATAGATGGGGAAACAGTGGAAACAGTGAGAAACTTTATTTTGGGGTGCTCCAAAGTCACTGCAGATGGTGACTGCAGCCATGAAATTAAAAGATGTCTCCTCCTTGGAAGAGAAGTTATGACCAATCTAGACAGCATATAAAAAAGCACAGACATTACTTTTCAACAAAGGTCCACCTAGTCAAGGCTATGGTTTCTCCAGTAGTCATGAATGGATGTGAGAGTTGGACTATAAAGAAAACTGAGCGCTGAAGAATATATGTTTTTGAACTGTGATGTTGGAGAAGACTCTTGAGAGTCCCTTGGACTGCAAGGAGATCCAACCAGTCCATCCTAAAGGAAATCAGTCCTGAACATTCATGGGAAGGACTGAAGTTGAAGCTGAAATGGCAATACTTTGGCCACCTGATGTGAAGAACTGACTCACTAGAAAAGACCTTGATGCTGGGAAAGATTGAAGGCGGGAGGAGAAGGGGACGACAGAGGATGAGATAGTTGGATGGCATCATTGACTCAGTGGAGATGAGTGTGAGTAAACTCCAGGAGTTGGTAACAGACAGGGAGGCCTGGCAAGCTGCAGTCCATGGGGCTGTAAAGAGTCGGACACGACTGAATGACTGAACTGAACTGAACTGGAACAGCAATTCAACTTCGTTGAGTCTCTCAAGTTTCTCTTCTATAAAATGAAAGGACAGGGCTGGATGATTCATAAAGTTTTTTCTCCAATTTGGATTCCTCTGAAGCCACTATAAAGTGCAGATTTTTTTCTCCATGTCTAAAAACTAAATCCCTAAGAGTAAGGGGATATAGCATCAGCCAGAGGAAATAAATGTTTACTCCCTCAAACATTAAATAGCATTTATGATGAACCTTGCTCTAATCACTTTACCCATAAGCACACTTTTAATCCTCACAAGCAAGACAGGTATCATTATTACATCCAGTTAACAGATAAGGAGCGTGAAGCATCAGGTTAAGCAGTTCAGCTTGTTCCAGGGTACATAGCTAGTAAATAGTGGAATCAGGATGCAAAGCCATGCTGTTTGGCTTCAGAATCAGTGCTCTTTACACTGGTTATTTCAGACTTGCAGAACTTTTCCAGGTTCCCTACACATTAACTAAGGTCAAGGGACAGGACTGACTAGATGTGTGTTGTAGGAGCTTTGGAAGGATATGTAACTTGAAACTGCTGATCCTGCAAATTTAACAGTGGTCAAAAGCAGCCTATCCTTGGGAAAAAAAAAATTATGATAACCCTGAAGTTCCACCCAACATTACAGTGATATTTGCTATTAATTACATTCAATATTACCTTTAGTTGGAAACATAACTGAATATGATTTAATTTTATATACTACACTTTAAGTCTTGCCATTTACTCACAAATTAAAAAAAAAACTTCTTAGACTAAGCATGTATTTTTGTTTGAAATATGATCCACATAATTTAATTGAGCAGGCCCTGGTCTTTTATTCCAGGACTTTGTTATAGTTGTAATAATGCTGTATATCAATGCAACATAATTTCTTATGTAATGTTAAACATAATTATTTCAATGGCTCTGGGAGACAATGAAAATAGTCCAGAGAAAAGGACAAACACATCCAAGGTTAAAATTTGGGTAAGTAGTAAGTAGCAGGACATAAAACCTAATTCTTCTTAGTTGGGGTCAGCAGTTTTTCATTATCCTAGTCCTCATTTAAAATACCTTAAGTAGATAATCAGTTAAAGAACAGAAAGATTTATCAATTACTATCAAAATATCCAAAAGATACATATGTCAAATAAAATATTTTTAAGGAACATTTAACCAAAGAAAACAAAACTACAACAACAACAACAAAAACACATAATTTATTCTGTATTTTGGAGCAGGTGAAAGAATGAAACTGGGAAATAACAATAACAATTGTGGTTTGGTTATGCATTGTAAGGTAGAAAGGCAAGCTTGTCTTTTTAGGAACTTTAAAAGAAAACTGAGAACCAATCACAATAAATCTAGGAAAGAAGAACCTAAACGAGCTTTAGGAGGTACTTACTGAGTTAATGTGCTTGCACATTAAGCATCTATTAAATGAGTTTCCATGAAATTCAATCTCAACCAATTCTGGTTTATATGGTCTCATTGAAAGAACAGTCATTGTTGCAATGCATGAAAGATCTCTTCAGTTAAAAACAAGATATCTGATTAATACTGTTGACTTAAAAAAATGCACAATGTGAGAGTTGTGAGTTAAGTTTTTGGGGGCATAAAATCAGGATTGCAGCCCAGGAGAAAGCATTTCAGATACCTCTGAGAAACTGCTCCAAAGAGGAAGGAGGGGAGGTCATATACATGTGATTAAGGTGAAAGGGGAATCTATGGAGTCAACATATATTTTTCCAGAAAGTTTCTGCTACTCTGATGAAGTTTTATGCTAGCCACAAGGAAGAGTCATTACCATGATGGATTTTAGTACTTTTCTAGTAAAAGGCAAAGGAGAAAATGAAAGATAAACCCATTTGAATGCAGAGTTCCAAAGAACAGCAAGGAGAGATAAGAAAGCCTTCCTCAGTGATCAATGTAAAAAAAAAAAAGAAGGGGGAAACAACAGAATGGGAAAGACTAGAGATCTCTTCAAGAAAATTACAGATACCAAGGGAACTTTTCATGCAAAGATGGACACAATAAAGGACAGAAATAGTATGGACCTAACAGAAGCAGAAGATATTAAGAAGAGGTGGCAAGAATACAAAGAAAAACTATACAAAAAAGATCTTCACGATCCAGATAATCACAATAGTGTGATCACTCATGTAGAGCCAGATATCCTGGAATGCAAAGTCAAGTGGGCCTTAGGAAGCATCACCATGAACAAAGCTAGTGGAGGTGATGGAATTCCAGTTGAGTTATTTCAAATCCTAAAAGATGATGCTGTGAAAGTGCTGCACTCAATACGCCAGCAAATTTGGAAGATTCAGCAGTGGCCACAGGACTGGAAAAGGTCAGTTTTCATTCCAATCCCAAAGAAAGGCAATGCCAAAGAGTGTTCAAACTACCACACAGTTGCACTCATCTCACACACTAGCAAAGTGTAATGCTCAAAATTCTCCAAGAAAGGCTTCAATAGTACATGAACTGCCAGATGTGCAAGCTGGATTTAGAAAACGCAGAGGAACCAGAGATCAAATTCCCAACATCTATCTGTCGGATCATCAAAAAAACAAGAGAGTTCCAGAAAAAACATCTACGTCTGGTTTATTGACTATACCAAAACCTTTGACTGTGTAAATCACAACAAACTGTGGAAAATTCTGAAAGAGATGGGAATACCAGACCACCTGACCTGCCATCTGAGAAATCTGTATGCAGGTCAAGAAGCAACAGTTAGAACTGAACATGGAACAGACTGGTTCCAAATAGGAGTACATCAAGGCTGTATGTTATCACTCTGCTTATTTAACTTATATTCAAAGTACATCATGAGAAATACTGGACTGGATGAAGCACAAGCTGGAATCAAGATTGCTGGGAGAAATATCAATAACTTCAGATATGCAGATGGCACCACCCTTATGGAAGAAGGTGAAAAGGAACTAAAGAGCCTCTTGATGAAAGTGAAAAAGGAACGTGAAAAAGTTGGCTTAAAGCTCAACATTCATAAAACTAAGATCATGACATCCTGCCCATCACTTCATGGCCAATAGATGGGGAAACAGTGGGGGAATTTATTTTGGGGGGCTCCAAAGTCACTTCAGTCATGTGACTTAGCAGCAGCCATGAACTTAAAAGATGCCTCTTCCTTGGAAGAAAAGTTATGACCAACCTAGACAGCATATTAAAAAGCAGAGACATTACTTTGTCAACAAAGGTCCATCTAGTCAAGGCTATGGTTTTTCCAGTGGTCATGTATGGATGTGAGAGTGGGGCTATAAAGAAAGCTGACCACTGAAGAATTGTTGCTTTTGAACAGTGGTGTTGGAGAAGACTCTTGAGAGTCCCTTGGACTGCAGCGAGATCCAACCAGTCCATCCTAAAGGAGACCAGTCCTGAATATTCATTGGAGGGACTGATGCTGACACTGAAATTGCAATACTTTGGCCACCTGATGCTAAGAACTGACTCATTTGAAAAGACCCTGATGCTGGGAAAGATTGAAGGTGGGAGGAGAAGGGGACAACAGAGGATGAGATGGTTGGATGACATCACCAACTCGATGGACATGAGTTTGAGTAAACTTCAGGAGTCAGTGATGGACAGGGAGGCTTGGCGTGCTGCAGTCCATGGTGTTGCAAAGAGTCGGACATGACTGAGTGACTGAACTGAACTGAACTGACGTCTGAGGAGATACGAGAATTGGGCTCATAATATCGGCTCCTGAAAATATCTATCTAAAGATCTGTCCTACCAGTCCCCCACCACCCTCTGCCAAGCTGAGAATGCCTCATTTCTGCTCTCCATCTTGAACTCCTTTCAGGGGATGTTGAAGGTCAGCAGCTCAGCAGCTCATGATTTAATCCTTGTAGAGAAAGATGGCAAGTGCCAATTTATAGTCGACAATAGATATTTTTGTTTCACAGCTAAGAGACTAAACAAGAAACAGCCTAAACTTGAGTTCAGCAATCAAGTTGTGAGCTTAATCCTGTTGCTTGCACAGAGAATGTTGAAGACCCCTAACAACTGTATTAGGCCACCTGACATTTATTAATTAACAATTAAAATTAAACTCCAAAAGAACAATCTAAAATTATGGGGTATGGGAAAAAACAAACATAAAATATAGTCACCCATCTGTAGAATCAAGGAACCTACAGTGGAATATGATTACCTGAACCTCGAGATAAACATTAATGATTAAAATGTGGATGATGGGTCCCAAAAATAATAAACTTTTGCTTGCACTGAAAGAGTGTCAAGGTTATCACTGCTTTTCTCTAAACAAATTCTAAAACCCACGCATGGTAACCTTTGAAATTTTAACAGAGCATCACCAGACTTGCACTGATTGCTTCAGTTTACATGTCACTGGTCATAGAACTTTGAACTGATCATTTTGTTTGGAAAACTTGAAGATACTGTATCTCTTTAAGTTAAACAAACCCTTGGACATACACACATGCTGTTTAATGAGTGTGGTCCCCCACAAATGGAAAATTTTCCTGATAAAGAATTGAATGGAATAGTACAAACCAAATCGAAGAGTCCCCAAGTTGTAAAACTGATCTAATTTTCCATCTTTTCTCTCATCTACATATTATATACTTATATTTTTTTTTTAATTTGCCTTTCTGTTTCATTATTCAAAAGAATGATCGTTTGTAATCTAAAGCTATACCTATTTGGACTTAACATTAAAATGTCTTATTTAGATATCATAGATATGATAAAACTTCATTTTTGCTTTACAATATCTATCAAATACAGAGATGTTTATAAGCAAATTTCTGATAGTGCAATTCTATTTTTCTGCTTAATTTCATGAAAATATCATTAGCATTTTTTATAGGAAAAAGTAGAGCCCCTTGGTAAACCAAATCTACATTTAATTCAATAGCAAAGAAAGTTTAAGACATTTAATTAAATAAATGAAAATAATTTCCCGCAAACATTGACAAAAATGTTCTGAATACTAATAATTTTATTGTATCTAATTACTACATCTCAGAATAAAAATATCAAGCAGAAAATAAAGAGCTGTGTTAACTCTGACAGTATTCATTTATTTTTCTTTTATTGAGGTTTTAAACACATTGGTGTTTGCTTTTTGTCTAGATTTTTCTACTGCTTCAGACTAGGCTAAAAGTGAGTGGAGGTTAGAATACTTGCTATTCAAGTACTTGCTAACAATGCAAAAATTGCCCAGTCTAAGCTCTACAATGAAGGCCGATCATAGTGACAATTCAGTGAGGTACTCCTATTGCCTTTTCATTTCCCAAACTTTTATATCAGTCATGAGCAAAGATAATATAAGAAATCTGAAGTTCAACCCATGTATCCGTTTGCTACAGGGCAAAGTTGTGTGACTAGCCCATGTGACAGGAACAGAAATTCAATGAGAGACCTTTCTTTTTATACCTCAGTTTAATAGAAGCATTCTCAAAACAAGTTGTTCAAATGCATTTAAACTCACATTGCTTATCCTGCAGCAATGAGGTTTTAAAAGCTTCTCAATTTGCATACCATCGGGTGGAACACACCCTATCTAGTTTACTACAGGAACATCACTCCAATAGTCTTATACCTAGCCTCATTCATGTTTGTGTTCTACCTGTCTGGTGTTGGTTGACAGTTGATTTTCTAACCCTGTGTTAATCTGGCGGGTATTCATGAGAGCAAAGAGAACTTCAGGAATGTCCTTTTTTATCATGACAAATAACGAGAAAATGATTGTTTTAAAGTGTAGCAACATTTACAATTTTATAATTCCCCCAACTGAAAAAAAATAAGTATAGTCAAGCTGATCAGGGGAGTGTCAGGAAGCCTGGAGCTCTGTAAGCCTCATTTCTACTCTGACAAAGGAGTCCTGCTAGTACTGGATACCTGGACAGTAGCAGAGGCAGGCTTGCCTATGATTAACAGAAAGATTAAAGAAAGGGAAGTCGTGAGGCCTCCCACCACTGCACTCTGTATGCTCAGTCGTGTCCTACTCTTTGCAACCCCACGGACTGTAGTCTGTCAGGCTTCTCTGTCCATAGAATTTTCCAGAAAAGAATACTGGAGTGGGTTGCCATTTCCTACTTTAGGGAATCTTCCCAACTCAGGGATTGAACCTGTGTCTTCTGTGTCTCCTGTGTGCGCAGGTGAATTCTTTAGCAATGAGCCACCTGGGAAGCCCACCCCTATAAGGCCTGTTAATGTAGAGTTCAGTTCTTAACAGGAATTTTCAGCGCATCTTGTAGTGAGATCCAACCTAAAGAAAAGTGTGTCATAGCGATGGTTCTCCCAAGTGCAATTACCTGATAATGACACCTAAATGAAACTAATCATTCCTCTCAGTTTCCTCCGAAGGCTTTCCACCTCTACCACTGCTATGAATTGAATTGCCTCTCAAGTAGAGTATTCAATCGTAGTAGGAAAATATTTGCTACATGTTTCATGCATGAGAGAAGAGCAAGTCAATGGCATTTGACTGGCCTCTTTTACATTGATTCCATAAAATTACATTATTCTAGCTCCTCATTTCCTTGAGCCAATTGTTTCCTTGTTTATTTGCTTACAGTACTTTTTTTTATCATCTAACCAAGGGCTTCTTCACCTTCTATTGAGTCAGTCAAAAATCAGTTAGTTCTTCTTTGGGTCTTTCTATTTACTCTCTCAGTTTCATTGCAGTTAATGTATTATAGGTATACTTCAAACCACAAGTAGGACCTGCATATTACTTCCACAAATATCTTCCTAGAATATCATGTGTAATCATTGCTCTCCTTTTGCTCAAAAGTTTGTAATGATTCTCTATTGCTTAAAAATTTAAATCCAAACTAATAATGTGCTGGACCCTGTGCTTGGTATACAAAGGAATTGGGGACAAGGAATGTCACCTGCAATATCAATAAACAAGGGTTGCTATGGCCATTAAGCCATCAGCCAATGCAGCCACAACTGCACCCCATCTCAAATATGCAGAAATTAACAGAATTGCATGATGATAGAGTTCTTTAATATGATCTACAACATTGCATCTTACTAATTTATAATCATATGTTACACAAATGGAGGAGAGGTAGGACACTAAGCTGATGGGTGTGAAGTCAGGGTGAAAGTGAAGTCGCTCAGTTGTGTCCAACTCTTTGCCACCCCATGGACTGTAACCTATCAGGCTCCTCTGTCCATGGGATTTTCCAGGCAATAGTACTGGAGTGGATTGCCATTTCCTTCTCCAGGGGATCTTCCCGACCCAGGGATCAAACCCTGGTCTCTCGCATTGTAGACAAACGCTTAACCATCTGAGTAGGACAACCCTATTTGGTGAATTCTGCTTTGCTCCTGAGTATAGCCATATATGGTGCCACAGAGCTTTATCATAGTTATGTGCATACAGTTGAATTTTAGCATTTTCTCCCCTGTGTAGAGAGCATGCTGTAGAATCTTATAGAATAGGAAAGTTAAATGCAGCAATACTGAGAAGACTACCCAATACTCCAGATCAGCGAAAGTTAAACACATATATTCAGCAGATTGGGAAAGCTAAATCTTAATCATTTCTTCAGGTTAAATCTAAATCAGAAAAGAAATGAGATGCTGAACAGTGATCATCACACTGAACTTCTTGGTCTGTCTTGTGATAAGAGCATGGTATTCTGGACAGGTTGCAAGCAGAGTGGCCCAAAACGTCAGGGGGTAACAGTCCCTTTGGCAATAGTTTAACCACTAAGTTCAATGTCACATGGAAAAGTAATCTAGCACATTCACAATGTGTCTTATCCCAGAGAACCCACCCACACATGTTTGTCTATGTGCTCTACACAAAATTTTACCACTCCTGCTGAGAGCTTGTTTGTTGAGCCAGCCATGAAGCATTAAGCTCAGGATTAGAAGTCACACATTACCAAGATAGAACTCACTCCCTCAACAAAAAATAACGGAAGACAAACATCCCTCCCTTCTACAATTTTCCATTCTTATTCCAATGTTTTCTCACTACTCTCAACAAAACACCATATCTCCAAAACACCAAACCAACCTTTGGCATTTACTTTCAGATAAAATACAAGAGTCAACTAACTTCCTTTTTTTTTTTTCTGACATGGGCCTCCTTCTCACTTGCATGGAGAGAATTTCTTCTTTCTAACCCTTTATTTACTTCTAAATTTGATGTTCAATGGGATTTGAAAATATCTGGCCTTGCAGGATAGAGTATAAATGGGAAAAGGCAGTATTATTTGCCATTCTGAAACGACAAGATAAATGTGAACCCAAGAAATACATGTGAGATCCCAGGACCATTCTAGGGAAGTAGGTCTCAATTACTCATGTGTTTGAAATCAGCAATGGGGTAGTAGGATATCTCTTACTAAACCATATTCTTTCAACAACATTCCACACTAAGAATGATTTAATCCAAATTTTCAAATGATAAAATTTGCACAGGTGTAATTGTTATTATATGCAGATGACATGATGCTATATATAGAAAAACCTAAAGATGCCCAACTATTAAAACTGATAAATGAATGCTGCAAGGTAGTAGAATACAAGATTAATCTACAGAAGTCAGCTGCTTTTCTTTACACTAACAATGAAATATCAGAAACAAAATATAAACAACAATCCTCTTTAAAATCACATCAAGAAAAATACTTAGGAATAAATCTCACCAAGGATGTGAAAAGCTTATATGCTGAGAACGACAAGACAGTAATAAAGGAAACTAAAGATGATTCAAAAAATGGAATTATATCCCATGCTCTTGGATTGGAAGAATTAATATTGTTAAAATGTCCATACTATCCAAAGCAATCTACGTATTTAATGTAATCTCTACCAAAGCATCCATGACATTTTTCACAGAACTAGAACAAATAATCCTAAAATTTATAAGGAATCACAAAAGACCCAGAATTGCCAAAGAAATCCTGAGAAAAAAGAAGAGAGGAGGAGGGCTAATCCTTCCAGACTTCAGACAATACTGCAAAGCCACAGTAATCAAAAGAGCATGGTATTGGCACAAAAACAGACACATGGGTCAATGGAACAGAACAGGGAGCCCAGAAATAAACACACACACCTATGGTCAATTAATCTTCAACAAAGGAGCCAAGAAAATACAATGCGGAAAGGATGGTCTTTTCAGAAAGCGGTTTTGGGAAAGTTGTACAGCTGCATGCAAATCAATGAAGTTAGAAAACTCCCTCAAAGCACACACTAAAATAAATTCAAAATGGTTTAAGGACTTAAATATAAGACATGACACCATAGAACTACCACTATTGGTGGAAATGTAAATTGGTGCAGTCATTAACGGAGAACACTTACAGAAGTTCCTTAAAAAACTAAAAATAGAGCTATCATATGATCCATTAATCCCACTCCTGGACATATATCCAGACAAAACTATACGTTGAAAAGATGCATGCACCTCTATGTTTACAGTAGCACTATTTACAATAGCCAAGATGATGTATGATTTTATGTGTGTGTGTGTGTGCATGTGTGTACGACAGAATATTATTCAGCCATAAAAAAAGAATGAAATAATGCCATTTGCCACAACATGGATGGACCCAAAGATTATCATACTAAGCAAAATCAGAACAAGAAAGACAAATACTACGCGATATCACTTATATGTGGAATCTAAAATACAACACAAATGAACATATTTATGAAACAGAAACAGACTCACAGACATAGAGAACAGAGCTGTAGTTGCCAAGGGAGAGGAGGTGTGGGAAAGAGATGTATCAGGAGTTTGGGGATTAGCAGATGCAAACTATTATACACAGGATGAATAAACAAGGTACCATTGTGTAGCACAAGAAACTATATTCAGTATCCTGTGGTAAACCATAATGGAAAAGAATACAAAGAATATGTATGTGTATAAACTGAATCACTTTGTTGAGCTGGCCAGACTCCTCTGTCCATGGGGATTTTCCAGGCCAGAATACTAGAGTGGATTGCCATACCTTCCTCCAGGGGATCTTCCCAGCCCAGGAACTGAATCCAGGTTTCCCGCTTTGAAGGCAGATTCTTTACCAGCTGAGCTACCAGGGAAGCCCCTTTGTTGTACAGCAGAAATTAAAACAGCATAGTAAATTATAAACTTCAATAACATTTTTTATATATGATTGTTCACATCTAAATAAACACTGCATCAATTCAATGGAATATGATGTCCCGTACAAAGAAAGAAAATAACTCTTATAAATGCATATAAAATTATCTCTCAGGTATATTTCTTAGGAAAATAACAAAGTATAATAAAATAAGAACAGGAGTTTTTACGAGTAATGTATCAGGAGGGACATGCAGATACTGACTCATCACGGTAAAAAAGATCTGGCTTGACTCAAACAATCTGGAAGGATGTGTAATAAAATGGTAACACTTGTTGAGTCCTGGGGTGCTGGAGCTGGATGACCATGGAACAGTTATGGAATGGATACTTTCCACCGAAATATTTGTTTAGGCCTTTGTAAAAATGTGAATCATCTTAGTGTATTATTTATTCAAAAATAATTGAAACTAAAACTGAACAAATATTTAATGCATGAAGTAGTCTTATGAATCTTAGTACTGGTAAATTTTGTTGTTCTCATTGTTCAGTCACTAAGTTGTGTCTGACTGTTTACAACCTGTTGAACTACAGCACGCCAGGCTCCTCCTTTGTCCTCCACTACCTCCCAGAGTTTTCTCAAATCATTGAGTCAGACATGCTATCTAGCCATCTCATCTTCTACCACCCCCATCTCCTTTTGCCTTCAACCTTTCCTAGTATCTGAAAGTGAAAGTCACTCAGTCGTGTCTGGACTCTTTGCGACCCCATGGACTGTCCACGGATTTCTCCAGGCTAGAATACTGGAGTGGGTAGCCTTTCCCTTCTCCAGGGGATCTTCCCAACCCAGGGATGGAAACCAAGGTCTCCTGCATTGCAGGTGGATTCTTTACCAGCTGAGC
The DNA here is from genome assembly GCF_042477335.2 of Ovis canadensis. Lineage (NCBI taxonomy): Eukaryota > Metazoa > Chordata > Mammalia > Artiodactyla > Bovidae > Ovis > Ovis canadensis. The sequence goes on along the minus strand of NC_091250.1, from coordinate 105,040,484 downwards.
CACAAGGGAAGCCCAAGAATACTGGAGTGGGTAGCCTATCCCATCTCCAGCAGACCTTCCTGACCCAGGAATTGAACCAGGGTCTCCTGCATTGCGGGCAGATTCTTTACCAACTGAGCTATAAAGGAAGCCCTCATTTCCACTGAGTATGCTCTTTGCATCAAGTGACCAAAGTATTGGAGCTTCAGCTTCAGCATCAGTCTTTTCAATGAATATTCAGGGTTGATTCCTTTAAAACTGACTGGTTTGATCCCTTTACTGTTTGAAGACCTCTCAAGGGTCTTCTCCAGCACCGCAGTTCGAAAGCATCAACTTTTCCACACTCAGTCTTCTTTATTATTCAGCTCTCACATCCGCATCTGTACATGACTACTGAAAAAACCATAGCTTTGACTATACGGACCTTAGGTGGCAACATGATGTCTCTGCTTCTTCTTTTTTTTTTTTTTTCTTGAACAAGCTTTATTGTTTCCATTTGGCCCAAGGCTTGAGAGAGGGCTCCAGAGTGTTAAAAAACTGCCTAGTGGATGCAGAGAGGAGCTTCAGGCAGCCCTGATGTTAAGGGAGCTCCTCAAAGGGCACTGGGTTCCAGAGACTCCTAGTCATGCTTGACGATGAGCTTTTCAAAAAGATATTCGCCCAGCCCAGCCCGGGGACCAGCCAGCCCGCAGAAGTGGGTCAGGTGGTCACCCACCTTCCTGATGAGTTTCACCTCATTTGGAAGTGGTTCTCCCAGAAGTCACAGATGTGGGGTCTATGCAGGCAGAACCCAGGCTATGCAGACCCAAAAGGGCCTGGTTCAGATTCTTCTCCTTGAGAAGGGCGGCTTCCATAGCATCCTAGGTTTTACCCCGCTCATCTTGAGATGCTTCTGTACGTCCAGGGAGAGGGCGCAGCCACACTGGTTTTGCATTTTCAAGAGACGCTGTGTGCCCTCACGCTTCTCCTTGACCAATTTGCAAAAAGAAAAAAAAAAAAGTGGCCCACATCCTCCAGAACCACATCCTGGTTGAAACAGAAGGAAAGAGAGAGGTAGGTGTCGGAGACCCACAGATGCATGTTGACCAGGAGGTGGAGGGGAGTCTCCACCTCAGTCGAATAATTCTGATGAATCTGGAAGCTCATGGTTGATTGGTAATAAGGAGTTAAGACTTTTTTAAAAAAATGGTGGCTGGTCCCAGTAATCATGGACAGCTGAGTGGCTGATTCCAAAGGTTGTGACTGGAAAAAAGCTTGGAGAGTGGTCGGAGCCTGAAGCAAGTGGCATCCCTGGGTCTGTTCCCTCCAAGCACTGTTGAAGCAAGAGACAGATCCACGGGACTGCTGAGTTCACTTCCGATGTCTCTGCTTTTTAATACACTGTCTAGATTTGTTTTCTTGCACCATCATAATAATCTTAGGAAAGTATAGATGACATCAGAAATCACATATTTCATATACCATCTTCTATAGTTTCACAATTGGCTATAGACGCTAAGGAGAATGAGAAACTGCAGAAGCATACTTCAGAAGTTATATCTAGCTTTAAAGCTTTAAAATCCAATTAACTCTTGATTATTGCACATAGTATTTTGCACTGAAGAATAATAGAATTGATCTTAAGGAAATTAAGGAAAAGCAAAACAGAATATGTACCCTTTGCAAATGCAATCATATTCATACTAGTTGGAAACTAGACAACAAACTATATTAATGTACACTTTATTGAATAGCCCCTCTAAGATTATGAGGTTCTCTCAAGCACACACCATCTCTTACTGATCCTTGTAATAACCAGTATCTAGAGCAGTGATTTTCAAGTTATGTTTCTGTGGACATTGGAGTGCTTCAGATATTCTGCAAATATTTTATTTATTTACTTCTTTTAATTATATATAGTGTTTATGTATTTGTGTATACACATATGTACACATATATCTATATGTGTTATATATATCATACATATTAATGAAATATATATTATATATAAACTCATTTTATTTAAGATTTTATATCCAAATTGGAGACTTTGGAGACATCTAAAATATTAATTTCTGGGCATCTCCCTGGCAGTCCGGTGGTTTAAGACTCCATTCTTCCTCTGCAGGGGACACAGGTTCAATTCCTTGTTGGGAAACTAAGATCCCTCATGCTGCATGGTGCAGCCAAAAATAAAAGAGAGAGAGAGAGAGAACAAAATACTAACTTCCATGACCATGGAATCTTATTTTTAAATAAATCTAAGAAAAATCTTCTCTATGCATATATTAGAGCTTCTGAACATGTCAATGCTTAGGAAGGTTGAAACTTTGCAACTGGTATTTTTCTAACATTCAGAACTGGACACATCCATGTATATAAAATTTTATAGATGATTCATTCTGTTTTGCTGCTCTTCAAGCTGGATAGGCAATTTCAAACTGATTCTTTCTAGTCCCTTTGGATGAAGAAAAATATCTGACTTCAAGTTACCTTACTCCTTAAGATGGCTAAAGCCTCCAACGTTTTGGGAGTGTGTGCATTACAAGTGTCCTGGGCCACTGTCAAGGTCACTGTCAAGCAGAAAATTATCTGAAAGGGGGCGAAGCAGAGCTTCAAAGTACAGAGGATGTCACTCCAAACTGAATAAATGATGGTAAACTGACCCTTTTTGAGGCTGGTTTTGACCAGTGGCAACAATAGAACAACATGGAATTCTTCTAGGTTCCATGAAGTATCTTGGTTCTAGAACATTTGAGGGAGGCCCTCTCTGGCTGCTTGGAGTGAAGGGGAGGGGATTGTGAAATTCTGTCTCTTCCCTCTTCTTTAGCCATGTATAATTTATACCTGTGTACATATTCTGTATATCTATGGGAAAGTCAATCTTGCCATCTTGCTGATGTCACTCTAGATACTTGGAACTATTTTCCTTGAAACCTTGCAACCTTGGTGTTAGAGACATTTGGAAAAAACTGACCCAGGTCAATAACCATAACAAAAAGCAGGTTGAAGACAAATTTAAAATTCCCTTCTTATCCAAGTAAGACCATTTTAGCCTTAGCAAAATTCAGAGTCATATAGCATAGTTAAAAAGAAAAATTTGAGAAACATATAGGTTGGAAAGTAGTCTTGCAAATATTGTTACTTTAACCTTGAAGTAAGGAGATAACACAAGAATTATGAGTCATTGTGAAGTCATTTGATTTCAAGAACTTGATTTTAATAACCACAGATGGACAAAACAAACTTACTTTATTCATGTAGGGGTTAGTTGTGATAAGTACATCATAAATAATAGTCTTATTTTCAATAGCTCTTAATGCTTTTTCAAATTTGGTAGAATATATTTTACCTTTTAAAAATACATGACATTAATCTATAAGTGAGAAAATGTTCACATATAGTCTTAGTAAACTGGGCTTTATAAATATAAATTCTCAATATTTCATACAGGAAATAACTTTCTCAGGTTATTTCTCAACTGTCATTGATTCATTCATTCATTCAACAAATATTATTGCTGCATATTAATTTTAAAAATCCCATTGTCATAAAATTTACCTTCTAGCACAGGGATACAAACAATATTAGCATAATAAATAAGTAAATTATATTTTAAAGGGTGCATGGTGCTATGGAAAAATTAAAATTAGAGCAAATAAAGGGAGACTCGGAGTGCAGGCAACATAAGATTGCTTGCAGTTTTAAATAAAGCAGTCAGAGTAGACCTCACTGAGAGTGTGAAAGCTGAGCAAACACTTGAATGAGATGAGGTAGGTGCCATATATGTATAAGGATAAAGAATGTTCAAGACAAAGGGAAGAACTAGTGCAAAGGCTCTGAGACAGGAGCATCCCTGATGTATGGGAATAGTGACAGTCAGTGTGTCTGAAATAGAATGATCAAATGGAGAGAGACCAGAAGAAGTCAGAGAGGTAAAGACCGCAGATCACAGAGCATTCTATTGGCCATTGAAGGGATTTCAACTTTCACCCAGAGTGAAATGGAAAGGCAATGTACGATTTGCCTATATAATATAACAAACTTAGTATTACTCTTGCACAATAAGAATTGTATAATAGCATGAAAGTGAAAGTCGCTCAGTCATGTCCAGCTCTTTGTGACCCAGTGGACTGTACCTTTCTCCATGGAATTCAACAGGCAAGAATACTGGAGTGGGTTGCCATTCCCTTCTCCAGGGGATCTTCCCAACCCAGGGATTGAACCCAGGTCTCCTGCATTGTGGACAGATTCATTACCATCTGAGCCACTCTCTCTATGCATACGTGCTCAGTAGCTTCAGTCGTGTCCAACTCTTTGTGACCCCATGGACTATAGCCCACCAGGCTCCTCTGTCCATGAGATTTTCCTGGCAGGAATACTGGAGTAAGTTGCCATTTTCTTCTCCAGAGGATATTCCCAACCCACGGATCGAATCCTCATCTCCCGTGTCTCCGGCTTTGCAGGCAGACTCTACTGGATAATGGCAAATTATGAGTTCTCTGTGAATGTGTGTGCTTCATCCCTCAGGCATGTCCAACTCTTTGTGACTCCATGATTGTAGCCCACCAGGCTGCTTTGTCCATGGAATTCTCCAGGCAAGAATACTGGAATAAATTGCCGTTTCTTCCTCCATGGGATCTTCCAAACCCAGGGACTGAACCCATGTCTCCTGCATTGTCAGGAGGATTCTTTACCACTGAGTCACCATAATATATATGTAAAATTCTTCTTCTAAAATCCTACAGTCTGGGGAGATTTTATTCTAAGACCCTATTATGAAAATTTTTGAGTAGTCACTATGTTCCAAATAATGTTCATTAATTAATTCAACAAATATTTATCAAGTGCCTTAACCATCTTCAGATACAGTTTTCTCATCTGTAAAAGAGAGTAATAAATATATTTCTTACACTATAAGGTTCTGTAAATGATATTCTGGTTGTTATATGGAGAGTAGATATTAGTGAGAAAACATAGGGAGAGTTATTAGGGGATATAGCAATTGTTTAAAGGAGAGTCCAGGGTAGTGGCAAAAGTGGTGAAAAAAATCATCAAATTCAGGACATGTTTTGGAATTTAAGCCAACATGATATAATGATTGATGAATTCAATGTGGCATGTAGGGCAAGAGATGAAACAAGGATAATTGCTATGTTTTCGCCAAAGTTACTGAATAAATCATGGGTCCATTTTATTGAGTTGTTGAGGTTGGACATTTTGGAGAAGGAATTGAGTTCTATTTTGGATATATTACATCTTGGTTACCTGATAGGCATCCAAGATTTCAAGTAGGCATTTGGATATATAAATTTAAACCTCAAAGGAGAAGCCAAGGCTGAAGATTTAAATATGGCATATACCAGATGGTATTTATACCATGAGATAAAAGTAATTGCTTAGATAGAGTAAAAGAAGATGACCAGGCACTGAGCTCTGGGGAGGAATCAAGTGAGGAAAGGGAAATGGTTAGTGAATTAGGAGAAAAACTAGACAAGTGAGATGTCCTCATTTAAAGATAAAAATCATTAAGGAGAAGGAAATAATTGGGAAATAATAAGGAAATATCTCAAAATCCCTTGAAATTTTGAGGAAATGAGACCTGAGATTTGACCATCAGCTATAAAAAGATGAGGTCATTGTTGACTTTGAAAATAGTAGTTCCAGTGGAGCCATGTGGCTATCAGCCTGACTGAAGAGAGAATTGGGGTGGGAGTTAAGAAGTAACAGTGAAAGAGTAATTAAAGACAACTCTTTTTTCCCCTGAATTTTGCTATAAATGGGAGCAGAGAAATGAGGCTGTACTGGAAGAGGTCTTGGGCCAAGTGAGACTTTTTCAAGATGGTGATGATATTTATATCCTGATGGGAATGATCCCAAAGAAAGGCAAAACTAATGATGCAGGAGAAAAGAGCCAAATGGAGGAGAAAATCCTTGAATAGGCCAGATGCTATGGGATCCAGTACATGAGTTGAAGAATAGGCTTTTAGACAGGAGCTAGGATAGTGCAGCTACAGAACAAGAGAAGCCAAAGCTTAAGAACAGGTGAAGATAAGATGGTAATTTGAGGGTTGGAAAGATGAGGTAGCTGTCTTATGATTGTGTCTGTATCCTGAGTCAAGAAGGAATCACAGTCATAGCTTAGAACGATGGGGAAGAGAGACGTGTCTTTTTCCTGATTTTCTGATACTTTTATCTTCCTGGAATCCTTGGCCACTTCATATATGCATGTCCTGCACCCAAAAGGGATCCACGTGATTTAGTGCTCTGCTGCTACAGTCTTGAAATTCTTAATAGTATTTTTTTAACAAGGAGCCCCATATGTTTTTTGATTTCTTGTTGAGCTGCAGAAATTAAATATTTATCCCTGCTGGAAGCTTTTGACTCGTCATCACCAGTGTTCTAGAATTTCATGAAGTGTCTGGTATGAGTTTTTTCAGCCACTGCACTGGATCATAATCCCCTCTTTTCAAAACAGTCATTACAGTTGACCCTTGAACAATAGGGAGATAGGGGTGTCAACCCTCTGCAAAAACCCTCTGTGTATAACTTTACAGCCAGCTCTTTATAACCATGGTTCCTTATCTGCACATTCAATCCACTATGGATCACGTACCATCACTATGGAAAAAATCTGTATGTTAGTGGACCTGCGCAGTTCAAACCTGTATTGTTTGAGGGTCACTTATAATGTCCTTCAAGTCTAAGAAATTGCCTTGCATTGCTTCACTGACAATTTCTTCTCTTCAGTCTTTCTCTTTATGCAGATTTATAGTTTGATTCCTGAAGGCAGAGTGAGGAAATCAGAAAGTAAGACAAGAAAAAGAGAAAAGGCAGTGAAGGCTGTGTTGATGGGTAAGTTACTACTGCGGGCACTTGGGGCTCAGTCCCACGGGAGACTCCTTGAGGGCGTGAGTGGAGCACAATTTAGAACCATCAGCAACTCTATCCCTCATCAAATGAAGACTGTTTCTGGGGACTTAACCTCCAGCATGCCCCCATGTCTTCTCATAGCAGACACTTAGAGGGACACATTATAGGCTCCCAGTAAACACTGATGGAATGAATAAATGAGATGTAGAGATTTCTGGAGACACTGGATAGAATAAGAATAGAGATCTAAAAATATCTTTAAAGCACATTAACAATTTTTAAAAATAAAGCAATAAACAAACCAGTGTTAGAGTTTGCTTCTGTTTGTTTTCCTGTATATTATTTAATGCATTAATCTTCTATAACAGAAAGACCTCGAAATACCGTGGCTTATAAAGAGAAATAAATTCAAGTCAGTTGTAGTGAAGTGGATGAACCTAAAACCTGTTATATAGAGTGAGGTGGGTCAGAAAGAGAAAAACAAATATATTAACACATAATTTTTCCAGTAGTCATGTATGGATGTGAGAGTCAGACTATAAAGAAAGCTGAGCACCAAAGAACTGATGCTTTTGAATTATGGTGTTGGAGAAGACTCTCGAGAGTCCCTTGGGCTTCAAGGAGATCCAACCAGTCAATCCTAAAGGAAATCAGTCCTAAATATTCGCTGGAAGGACTGATGCTGAAGCTGAAAATCCAGTACTTTGGCCACCTGATTCAAAGAACTGACTCATTGGAAAAGACCGTTATGCTGGGAAAGATTGAGGGTGGGAGAGGAAGGGGACGACAGAGGATTAGATGTTTGGATGGCATCACTGACGTGACGGACATGAGTTTGAGTAGGCTCTGGGAATTGGTGATGGACAGGGAAGCTTGGCATGCTTGGGGAAGTCCATGGGGTTGCAAAGAGTCGGACATGACTGAGTAACTGAACTGATGTGGAGTCTAGAAGGATGGTACTCATGATCCTATTTGCAGTGCAGGAATAGAGATGCAGATATAAAGAACAAGCTTGTGGACATGGGCAGAGCAAGAGGGTGGGGTAAACTGAGAGAATAGCATTGACATCTATTACATGTGAAATAGATAGCTAATGGGAGGCAGCTATACAACACAGGGAGCTCAGCTTGGTACTCTGTGATGACCTAGAGGTATGGGATTACAGAGGGAGGGGAGACTCAACAGGGCAGGGATATATGTATACTCATAGCTGATTCACATTGTTGTACAGCAGAAACCAACACAACATTATTAAGCAATTATCCTCCAATTAAAAATAAAGTACAGTGGCCTAACTAAAATACAAACATCATTTCCCTAAAGTAACAGCCGGATATAAGCAGTCTGGGGCTGACATATTAGCCATCCTTAATCTGATGCCACCCATCTCTGGACTCAAATCAACTGTACCATGCTCTGCATCCTCCAGCGAGTGGAAACTGGCAGAAGAGCTGGGGGAAATAGGCTCATCCCTTTGAAAGACATACCAAGAAAAGGCACACCTCACCTTTTACTCACATCCTGTTGGCATATAGTCACATGGACAAACCTAATTCCAAGGAAGGATGGAAATGCAGTCATTTTCTAGGCATGCCCAGATAAACTTGGGAGTCTATTATTAAGTGGGTTCTGGTAAAGGAGGCAGTTTTTCACAAAATATATGCAAATATAAATATACATTTACACACAAATAATATTTCTGGCTCATATGGTAAAGAATCTGCCTGCAATGCAGGAGACCTTGGTTTGATCCCTGGATCAGGAGGATCCCCTGGAGAAGGGAATGGCAACCCACTCCAGTATGCTTCCCTGGGAAATCTCATGGACAGAAGAGCCTGGCAGACTATGGTCCCTGGGGTTATGAAAAGTCAGACATGACTGAGTGACTAACATACACACACAGTGATTTCTGGTGTGGCGAAATGGAACTTTAGAAGCTAGATAAGAGATTACCTTGCATGTGTGTTAAGCCACTTCAGTCATGTCCAACTCTTTGAGATCCTATGGACTGGACCCCGCCCACAGATAGAACTAAGAACTAATGTCTTCTGCACTGGCAGATGGGTTCTTTACCACTAGCACTACCTGGAAAGCACAGAGACTAGCTTACTTGTTTGGTAAACCATTGTACACAGTTTGAAATAATTACCAGATATGTCTATAACTGTAATGGTATTAAAAATTTATTCTCACTACACTCAGATGTATGATAAAAAATATACAGCTTTTTTTGTTTTCCATAAGTAATATGAGTTCTTTCCCCACTGGGGGAAAGGGATACATTTTTAATTTTTGAATTACAGTATCTGGAGTTCCCTGGTGGTTCAGTGGTTGAGACTCTGTGCTTCCACTGCTGGAGGCTCATGTTCAATCCCTGGTCAGGGAACAAAGATCCCACAGGCCACGTGGCCAAAAGCAATTAAAATGACCAGATGAATTATAGTATCTGTATCAGTCAGACCAGGCTGCCATAACAAAATACCATAGATTGGGAGGCTTAAAGAAAGTAAGTCTGTTTTTTCACAGCTCTGGAGGCTGGAAGTCCTAGATCAGTATTCCAACATGATCAGGATCTGGTGAGAGCTCTCTCTGTGGCTTGCAGGTGGTCATCTCCTCTCTGTATTCTCAGTGGCACAGAGAGAAGGTACTAACTGTACTGATTCAATTACAAGGATCCCTCCTTCATGACCTCATCTAAACCACATTACCTCCTAAAGTTCCCATCTGCAAATACAAGCCTGACAGTTCAGGCTTCATCAAATGAATTTGGGGGGGAGACACAATTCAGTCCATAGAGATATTTTCATCTCTCCTACTTTAAATAATCTGCTTCATAATTCAGGCCGTTTTGTTTTGATTAAGTGGCTATTCTTTCAAGTTGTGCTCACCCCAGCATTACCCCTAAATGGCATCAAGCTATACGAACAAAGAGGTTCACGTGCCCTCGTGGCCTTGGGTAAAGTTAGAGGCCTGCATGTATCCTGTATCTGGGCACTGTTCCTGAGGTGCGGTCGGCAGGAACCCATCACTGGACACTTCACTGTCTGCTTCAGGGTCTACAGCTACGGAGAGGGAGGATTATGAGTGTGAAGCATAACGTGGCTTGGCCTCCCCACACTGTTCCACCCATTTACTCTGTTAGGGCTGCCCCATGTGGAGCAGGGTCTCCCTGCAGACTGAGGACACCCAGCTGACCAGAGGAATGGAGCAAAAACCCCTCTGCTGTCAACACCCACCCACCAAAATAAATGCACCCATGCCCTCAACAGACCTAAGAGTCGGACATGACTTAGCAACTGAGCAGCAGCAACAACAATGCCATTAGCTGACCTGACACATCTCCCCTCTAGGATTTTAGCCCAGAGAGGGGAGGTCAGGATATGTGCATCTCATGGCTCTCTTGGTATCTAATTCTCACAGTCTCCTGGGGACTACACAGGCAGATTCAGGCTCTCCTCCTTCACATCCCTTTTCCACTCTAGAATTGTTAAGCCTCATGGTACAGCCATCATCCTTAGAACCAGTATCATTTCGAAGCTGGGAAGAAACTCCAAGATCAGAACCCCTCAGAGCTGGTTCTTGATATTCATGTGGACTGAAAACTTGGAAAACTTTCTTCTTTCTCAACCAAATCTAGATTTCAAATGTATTAAAAAATTTTTTTCTTGGCAGAAAAGAGTTGAACCACTCTACTTTGTTTTTATGTATTATTTAAAATTTGCAAAATTGCACAAGAGTACAGGACATAGTAAAATGTATGCATCAACCACATTCAAAAATTATCAACATTTTTGGTATTGTTTAACCTACAACTCACTTTTTTCTTCTGAATTATTTTAAAAGAATTCTACATACCATGTCATTTTTTCTTCCATTTTACATTCTTTCCATAAGTGCAAATTCTACCAACTCTTAAAAAATAGAAGCTAGGTGCCTTAGGCTAACTAGGAAAAAACCGTTTGAGCATGAAAATACATAAGAATAAACTTTCCTAGCACATTAGGGAATCGCCAAATTAAAAGACATGTGTTTTACAGTAAGTGCTTTACATTAAAATATGTTTCATTTCATTTTTAATAGTAAGCTCTAATTCAATAATTATTTTCTCACTTTAGTTTAACAACTTTCCCTTAAAAGTCTTTCATGTTTAAAATTTAAACATCCTTTCAGTGACCAATTTATAATTGACTCACATTTAAACAAAAGTATCTGAAAATTTAAACTTTTCTTTTTATACGTTCTTATTTGAAAGTGTAATGCACATTACGTTATGACATTGAGGAAAGTCAGAATGGAAATTTTATGTGTACTGTGAGTATAATTATGTATTTTAAGTAAATACATGGAAGGAAGGAGTATAAACTAGAAAGCAGAATAGTAATGTAATTACCTTTCTAGAACTGAACCAGAAATTTTCTCCTATTGAAGTTTCCAGATATTCCATAATGTAGTTATAGCACTTCTTTGGAAGAGTATTATTTTTAAAATAGAAATATATATATTCTAAGGATCTTCTCACTAAAATTTCTCATTTTTTTCATTTTATATGGTGTCTTGCCAAATTACAAATTATTTCCAATGTTTACCCAGTTACACAGTGTATACCAAGAGCTCCAGATGGCTTCTTACAACAAAGTGAAAGCAGTCTTGTTTCTATTAAACACACTCTATGAAAATTTTCTAGAGATAAATGACGCAAATATATTTTGATGGGGAAACCAAACACTAGAATACTTAAATCTCTTATTTGCTCTTTGGGGTACGTGCGAAGACTCTGTAACATTACTCAGATGGTGGGAAAATTATGTTGAGTATACAAAGGGGATTGAACAGGGAGTCAGGGAACCTGAGTTATAATCTCCGGGCTGCTTTAAATTGCTCTGCAATTTGATGGTTTTCTAACCTATTTGATCCTAGTTATCATCTGTAAAACCTGAAGATTATCAGCTTCTCTCACATCATAGTGCTGGTTGGCAGATAAAGTTAGAGTACATTAATGTTACTGTAACTTAATTGGTTATGAATCACAATCCAAAGGCAACTGAAATGATAAGTGTGGCAAGCGTCTGATTAGCAACAATATTAAACAGGCTTAATTCAGTTCCTCAAACTTAATGCAAATCAGAGTTTGGGAGGAAAAAATGGGTTTAGCAAGAAAATGAGGACATGAATTTCAGCAAACTCCCAGAGGTAATGAAAGACAGGGAAGCTTGGCATGCTATAGTTCATGGGGTCACAAAGAATTGGACACGACTTAGCGACTGAGCAACAATAATAAAGTGATAAGAAGAAAATTAGTTGGAAAATATCAGAGTACTCAAAAGAAAGACATGGAATTTTCAGAAACATTCTCTTTAATTAACCAAAAAGCTCTACATTAATTATTATTAGTAAATGATGTTTGCCCACATATCTGAAATTGATAAATTGAAATTTTAGTTGACAAACTTAAATTACTAAATTGAAACCCCTAATGATGGTGTAAATTCATGTGCTCTGCTATCTTTTTCCATCAATACATGCACACGTAGCCTTTTGGTTCATGAATAACAGTCCTGTTTGTAAGCCTCTTTGACCTATTTCAGGTGCTCAGATCATGTTTGTGCAACAGAATTGAATTAATTTATACAGGCCACTTAGATATTGTACAAAGAAAGCTACCCAGTTTCAACAGGGGCCAAAGGCCCAAGAGAATTGCTACTTGCAAATAACTGTTTAAATGTCTAATGCAATTTGCTGCTGCTGCTAAGTCGCATCAGTCGTGTCTGACTCTGTGCGACCCTATAGACAGCAGGCCAACAGGCTCCCCTGTCCCTGGGATTCTCCAGGCAAGAATACTGGAGTGGGTTGCCATTTCCTTCTCCAAATGTCCATAAATTATATAAGGCAAGAAATGCATAAATTTATTTTAAGGCAAGACATTTACAAGTAATGCAATCATGTAAAAGAAAAACTAACACTGTAAAAGTATTTTTCTTTGGCTTCTAGGAACCAAAAATCTCTCAAAGTGAGTATAATTCATACACCTGTGATATAAAAATATCTTACTTCCCTAATTCTTAGATACCTTAGAAAGAACTTAACAGTAAAGATACTACACATCTAGAAAGAGTATTTTGCACTGCCTTTGTACAGCATTAAGCAACTTGAATTATTTTGTCAGCCAGCTAATATTTTAACCACCTGTGGCTTCCTTGGTGTTCATCCAAATATTTGTTTTTCCGCGTAATGTTCACTCCATGGCCATGGTAGCTTTTAAACATTAAGTTCTTCTACCTTTGGACTTCAGGGCATTAACAGATGTTAGGCATTTCTGCTGTGTTTTCTTAGGGAAAAAAATATTCCATAGTGCTTTATATCATGGGGAAAATAGTCCATATTCTATAAAGTCTGGCTCTGTGTAATTACAATAAAAAGCTAGCCCTTTCTGAGTACTTATAATGTGCCAAGCACTGACTTTTACAGGTATTATTTCACTTAACCCTCACAGCAAGAAGAGGAAATGGATGCTCAGAGGAGTTAGGTAATTTATCCAAGGCCATAGATCCAGTTAGTAAGTTAGCCAGAATTCAAACCCAGATCTGACTTAAGCACCTGGCTCCTAGCACACACCATGCTGTTAGTTCAAGAGCGCTTCACTCAATCTTGCAGTAAATGTGGTGTTTCATGAATATAATGTATCACAACATTGTAATTATCCTCCAATTAAAATTAATTAATTAATTTTTAAAAAGAAAGTAAATTCCATTATAAAAATAGTATTATAATCATAGCTTTAAAAATATTACACAATAGAAATAAAGAATAGTGACAAGACTGAAATATTATATGTTTTGAAAGAAAACTCCAATTCAATATCACATTAATAAAATGTATTCATAGTTGCATATTTAATATTAATTAACCTTAAATAAGGATCCATTGAGTTACTTTTCTATAATAAACTCTGAGCAAAAAAAATAGGAATAAAATGTATAGTAAGACTTAAGTAGTATAACCTTTCCAATTCCTCTACATATAATCATTATTTCACCTGTGCCTAGAGCTATAAGAAAGGAAGGAAGAGAAGGAGAGAAAAGTGAGGGGTGAATAATGTTTTTTTTATTTTTCTCCTCTGGAAAATATAAGTTAAATTCCAAAAATATATCATTTGGATCATATTAGTTGATTCTTAGATAACTGCCTCTCAACTCCAAACCCATTCTTCCTTTCGGTATTTTGTAAAGCTGGGATTGAGATTCTGAAAATTGCACTTCTGTCAGCTAATCCCTGTTAAAATCTGCCAAAGGTAGCATCAGAAGTAAATGAGAAGGCTGAAGGAGGTCTGATATGTAATGCGGAGAAAAGCAGAAGTTGCTGGAATAGGAAAGACGCAACAGAGAAATTCAGTAAACACAAAACATGGTTCTTTAATGATTTTAACAAAATTTCCACACCTCTGACATAACTGATTGAGACTAAGAGAATGCAAAATCTTATCTAACATACTTTATACTAACATAATATTGTACATCAATTATATTTCAATTAAAGAATGAAAGAGACAGTGAGAGGCTTCCCTGTGGCTCAGCTGGTAAAGAATCCGCCTGCAGTGTGAGAGACCTGGATTCGATCCCTGGGTTGGGAAGATCCCCTGGAGAAAGGAGAAAGGAGAAAGGCTACTCACTCCAGTATTCTAGCCTGGAGAATTCCATAGACTATATAGTCCATGGGGTCACAAAGAGTCGGACACGACCGAGCGACTTTCACTTCACTTGAATGAAATGTTCTATTGGTATCTCTAATTTTCTTGAAGAGCTCTCTAGTCTTTCCCACTCTTTTGTTTGCCTGTATTTCTTTCCATTGACCACTTAGAAAGGCTTTCTTATCTCTCCTTGCTATTCTTTAGAACTCTGCATTCATATCCATATAGCCAAAGCTACGGCTTTTCCAGTAGCCATGTATGGATGTGAGAGTTGGACCAATTGAAGAAGGTTTTACACCAAAGAATTGAAGCTTTTGAACTGTGGTGTTGGAGATAATAAATTCTTAGTCACTCAGCTGTGTCCGACTCTTTGTGATTCTACAGACTGTAGCCGGCCAGAGGGGTGGGGTCCTCTAAGCAAGAACACTAGAGTGGATAGACATTCCCTTCTCCAGCGGATCTTCTGGATCCGGGGATCAAACCCAGGTCCTGCATTGTAGCAGACTAATCCTTCACCATCTCAGTCATCAGTTGTTCTGTTTTTGTTTAGTCAGTCGGTCTGACTCTTTGTGACTCCATGGACTCCAGCATGCCAGACTTCCCTGTCCATCACCATCTCCCAGAGCTTGCTCAAACTCATGTCCGTTGAATCAGTGATGCCATCCAACCATCTCGTCATCTGTCATCACCTTCTCCTCTGCCCTCAATCTTTCCCAGCGTCAGAGTCTTTTCTAATAAGCCAGCTCTTTGCATCAGGTGGCCAAAGTATTGGAGTCAGCTTCAGCATCAGTCCTTCCAATGAATATTCAGGATTAATTTCCTTTGAGATTGACTGGTTTGATCTCTCTGCAGTCCAAGGGGCTCTCAAGAGTCTTCTCCAACACCCCAGAGGCACCAGGGAAGCCCCAAATAAATAATAAAGATAACGAATCAGCATACTCTAAAGCAGTGTCCAGACACTAGTTATCTTTCTCCGGTTGTTGCAATACTACTTTCTGCCCTCAGTCCTATTGTACCAGCGTACTTTCTCAACACCCCCGATGGCTCTGTACCCGGTTAGCTGTTCAGCCTGTCAGGTAGTCTACCGATGGCAGTCAGATCTACCACGGTCTCCTGAAGCTGTGTATCCTTTACCTGAGGTACTGCTCTACAGGACTCACTGGGATGAGAGCGCCACCTCGTGTTGCATCGCTGACTGTTCACAATCCCCAGCATGGTTTCTTTTCACTAGAACTCTTCGCAGATGAGGGCCCTGAAGCTTCCTCCCGAGAGTAATTTGGCCACGAAAGTTGCTATAAACATTTTCCCCCCAAAACAGAAAAAGAGCCCAAGACCTTTTCAATACAGTAATGGTGCTAATGCCTGAACTTAGTAGATTGGTCCTTACATGCTGGTCCCCATATCCTTAACCTATGTCCTTTGAATATTTGCTATATTTGTTTTTCATAGATTTTTTAAAATTATGTTTTAAATTACAACTGAAATTATGATTTGAGAGCTGAAATAGGTTTGGTAGAAACCTACCCTGCTCTCCCTCATAGAGGCCCATACTCAATAATAAGTTCTGAGAACAGATTCCAAGAGGTTGTTTGAAAGTACATTCCTTGGTGTCTGCAGAAGAGGCTACAAGCCTTTGCAGGCAGACCAACTATTTAAACTATTTTAAAAGAATTATTAGAGAAAAAAATTTTCTTGAATTCCTGGAATATGAGCATGAGTAGACTCATTGCCGCTTCCTCCCCACAGTTTTCCACAGGCAGTTTTGCTTTACTTTTCTGCTCTTCTGGAGAAAAATGAATTTCCATTTTTTCCTTATATTTGTTTAAAACTGAGCTCCTAATACCCAGGAGCTTGTTGATGCTTTCTTAGTTAAAGTGTAAACCAATATACTCTCACTGTGCCCATAACTACTATACTTTATTGCCTTTAAATATAAAATGCAAAGACTTTCCCAGTGGCTCAGCAATAAAGAATCTGCCTGCAATGCAGGAGACAGAGATTTGGGTTTGATCCCTGGGCCAGGAAGATCCCTAGGAGGATAAAAGCAGCCCACTCCAGTATTCTTGCCAGGAAATTCCCATCAGAGAGGAGCCTGGCGGCCTACCGTCCATGCGGACACAAAAGTGAGACACAACTGAGCGACTGCACATATAAAATGCAATAATTATAAGGATATACTAGTGCCCATACCTCTTAAGTAAAACCCAAGATAAACAAATTATGTATAAATGTCAAAATAAATATAAATTTGGAAGTAAGGTGATCATTCCAAACTTACCATAAAATTTAGCATCAAGACAATGTAGTATTGGCATAAGGGTAAACTATACATTAATGTAAAAGAATCAAGAGTCCAGAAATGAACCCGAATATCCATAATCAACAGATTTTATGTAAGGTGCCAAGACCACTTATAGGGAAAGAATAATCTTATTAACAAATAGTACTGTGACTAATGATAACCACATACAAACAATGAGGTTGGACCCTTACCACATACCAAATATAAAAATTAACCCAAGATATAACAAAGACCTAAATATGAGAGTAAAAACTATTAAACTTTTAGAAGAAAACACACATAATCTTCATGACCTTGGATTAGGCAGTGATTTCTTCAATATGACACTAAAGCACTAGCAATAAAAGAAAAAATACAGTAGACTTTATCAAATTAAAACCTTTTGTTCTCCAATAAACACCCTCAAGAAAGTAAAAAGTCAACCTACAGAATGAGATAAAATTTTTGTAAATCCTATATCTGACTGGTACTAGGACATAAAAGGAACTACAAAAACTTAATAGTAAAAAAGATAAACAATCCAATTCTAAAATAAGCAAAGGATCTGAAGAGATAGTTCTTCAAACAAACATAAAAATGGTGAATAAGCACATGAAAAGCTGCTCAAAATAATTAGCCATCAAGAAAATGCATATAAAAAAACAATAATGAGATATCATTTCACACCAACTAGGATGATTATAATAAAAGAGAAAGACAATAATAGGTGTTAGCAAGTATGTGGAGAAATTAGAACCCTTATACATTGCTGGTAGGGCTGTAAAATGGCATTGTCACTAACAGTCTGGAAGTTCCTTAAATGGTTAAACATAGAGTTCCTATATGATCCAGTCATTCTATTCCTAAGTATATACCTACAGGAAATTCATACACAAAAGTGCACACATAAATATTCACAGCCACAATATACATAACAGCCAAAAGGTGGAAACCTAAATGTCCATCAATTGATGAAAGTATAAATAAAATGTGGTATAGCCATGAATAAATAGGCCTTCACATTGCAGTTTTGGACTATTATTCAGTAATAAAAAGAAATGAAGTAATGATACATGCTATGACATGGGCGAGCCTTGAAAACACGCTAAGTGGAAAAACAGTCACAAAGTACCATATATTGTATGATTCCATTTATACGAATTACAAGAATGGGCAAACTGATAGAGAAAGTATATCGCTAGGGCTGGGAAAGATGAGATTAAGGGGTGACATCTGCAGGATGTGTGTGTGGGGGTTTGTCAGGTAAGGAAATATTCTAAATAATTGATTGCAGTGATGAATGTATAATTATGAATACACTTAGCCCTTAAATTGTACACTATTTTTTTTATGTGCTGCACAGGCTTGGGCCGTGAAAGTGTCAAGTTGTAACCACTGGACAGTCAGGGAATTCCTGAATTGTACACTTTAGGGAGGTGAATTGTATAGCATGTGAATTATATCTCAATAAGACGATAAAAAATGCTAGCTGTACATGATGGTTATTAAGGAATATTTTGCCTGAGCAGAAACAGAGAATCATGTGCTGATTCTGAGAGAAGTCATAAAAGTCAGATATGAATGCGAAAAACTGCAAGCCTCTAACCCTCATGTGGGCTTCCCAGGTGACTCAGTGATAAAGAATCTGCCTGCCAATGCAGGAGATGTGTGTTCAATCCCTGGGTTGGGAAGATCCCCTGGGGGAGGATAGCAACCCATTCTAGTATGCTTGCCTGGAAAATTCCATGGATGGAGGAGCCTGGTGGGCTACAGTCCAAAGGGTTGCAAAGAATCAGACATGACTGAGCATGCACAAAGCCTCACGTAGGTGCTCTTCAGAAATTTATTAAAGATATTACTGGTTTAAAAAAACAAGAAGGTTAATGAACAAGCAAAGAAAAAGTACTTAAAGTAGTGAAACTGCTGTAAAGCTTACCTTGATGTTATTGAAGATACAAAGTCATATTGCTAAGTCATTAGCATAGATATTAAGAGCTTATTTTCAGGTTTTCTTTGCTATTGAAGCAAAGAGAAAAATTAGTCAATATTCCTGTGCAACAAATAACATATTGGTTAGCTTGGAGATTACTCAACTTCTTTAATAAACCTTAAAATGACAACAAATGGTATTATCAGTACTTCAGGAGAAGTCCTGTTCTTGGACTAATATTTGTAAAATCATGAACTGCTAAGGAATACAGCCTTTTAGAGTAGGCATGTTTCCCCAGTGACTCAGCTGGTAAAGAACCTGCCTGCCAATGCAGAAGACACAAGAGACTTTCGTTTGAACCCCGGGTTGGGAAGATCCCCTGGAGAAAGAAATGGCAACCCACTTCAGTCTGGAAAATTCCATGGAGAAAGGAGCCAGGCAGACCATCCATGGGGTCACAGAGAGTCAAACATACTGAGCACACACACACACACGTAATACCTTAATAATGAAGAAGTGCTTTTAAAAACTTCATTTTTACCTGGAAGAGCCATTCAAGGATTCAAAGCAGAAATTTCAATCAAATATTCTAAGTAGAAATATAGGGCAATTTCTTTAATGTCAGTTCTATACTTATGTTATTTTTAGATTGCTTTATATATAGTATATAATAAAACATGTATATCCATACATAACATGAAAGGAATAAATTACGAAAGAAAGAAGGGTTTATGAAGGGAAGGGAAGAGTGAAATTGGGGAAGATGAGGAGATTGAAGAGTGATGATCAGGGATGACTATATATATATATTAAGATATGTATATACACATATGGGCTTCCCAGGTGGTGGTGGTAAATAATCCACCTGCCAATGTAGGCGATGCAAGAGAAGCAAGTTCAATCCCTGGGTCAAGAAGATCCTCTGGAGGAAGAAATGGCAACCCACTCCTGTATACTTGCTTGGAGAATTATGTAAACAGAGGAGCCTGGGGGGCTATGGTCCAGGAGGTCACAAAGTCAGACATGACTGAAGCAATTTAGCACAGCACAGCACAGCATATTACTTTTATGATTTTTAAATTAAATTTTAATCGGAGGGCATTGCTTTCAAGTTTTAATTTTGAACTAATATCTAATCATTGATGAATATACTAATCATCTTTTGCTAGATGATACTGCATTAAGAGAAATCTTAGTCTCTTAAGGGCTTATAGCAACAAAGATGTTATTGTATTTGTCTGCTGGGAGTTAGCTGTTTACTCTACATTCTCTTCCCTTCTCCATCCACATAAAGAAGCAACCTCTATGTGGAACTTCGTCATAGTTATGGTAGGTGGAAAAGAGAGAGAGTAGAACCTAGGATGACTCAGAGCTTCTGATCAGAAATGGTACACACAGATTCTGCTTATTTCCCGTTGGCCAATTTGTGTTGCCTGGTGATCCCTGATACCACTGAGCAGGGAAGTGTAATCTTCCCACAGGGAAGGGCAATCCTGGGTACATGACTAAACCTGACATTACAGTATTGGAGATTATCAAAGTTTCACTGGAAAAAGCAACAAATACGTTAAGAACAATAATCTACCATCACCACGAACCATACAATCTGAAAAAAATCTTAGCAATCATCTATTTCATCTCATTCAGTCTCATCTGCGGATAAAAAGTCAGAGGCTAGAAAGGAAAAATTATTTCCTTAGAGCTATAAAACTAATTTAGAGTCAAATCTCTGATAAACAGTCTCTCTCCCCATAGCATAATTCACCTTTGTGTTTACATGAATAATCTATAAATGAAAAATAAATAGTTGGGTAGGTCAACTTAGCTATAAATTTACACAGAAGAAAAATATGCCCAGAGTAACTATTTTCAACCAGCTCTGGGAGTTGGCGATGGACGGGGAACCCTGGTGTGCTGCAGTCCATGGGGGTCACAAAGAGGAGGACACTACTAAGTGACTGAACTAAACTGAATCAAAGGTTGTATAATTTATATTCAACAGGGCCCCTACATAGAAGAAGAGAAATTATTTCTATTTCTTGGAAACAGTACAAATAAGCTCTTGATTTGTTGATTTAAGGACAGATTTAATAAAGTTATGGAGAAAGTATTGATGATGCCAATTAAACTTTAAAGTGTATCATGCCATACTACATTGTAAGTAGCATGAAAATATTAGAGAAATTCTTTCAGTATTTTAAAATTTTATCTGACTCAGTAAAAAAACCAAAAAAGTCGCACATAAACATAACTATAATACAAAGCAACAAGTAGCCAAAAAGAGTAGGAAAGGTAGTAATGAAGCAATGATGTTCCAGTGCACTTTTATCAGAAACTACAAATCTAAAAATAAGAATGATGTTTACACGTTTCCAGAAATGAGAAAAGTTTTATTACAAACATAATTAGAATTAGTGCTTATCAGAGTGTTTTGTCATAGTAAGTGATCAGCACACATATTGAATTGTACTAAAGGTGAATGTGCCAGAAAGAAAAATCTGTAGAGGGAGAAAAATTGGCAAGGACTGAGTTTAAGAAGAAGCTCACTTATGATAAGGCAGAAAGGTAGCAAGGGACAGAGTAGTCACTAAGTCGTATCCGACTCTTTGCAACCCCATGGACTGCAGCACACCAGGCTTCCCTGTCTTTCACTGTCTTCCAAAGTTTGCTCAGATGCATGTCCATTAAGTCAGTGATGCTTATCTAACCACCTCATCCTCTGTCAACCCCTTCTCCTCCTGCCCTCAATCTTTCCCAGCATCAGGGTCTTTTCCCATGAGTCAGCTCTTCACATCAGGTGGCCAAAGTATTGGAGCTTCAGCTTCAGCATCAGTCTTTCCAATGAATATTCAGGGTTGATTTCCTTTAGGAAGGCAAGAAACATAGAGGGAAGTTGATATTCTAACAGTCACACCTGTGGTGAGACAGATGGTGGAACCAACTCATTCGGGGTGGGGGGGGCACAAGTAATTGGCATCTTCAGAAGTTCTAAAGACTGGCTTCCACCTTGAACAGTATCCTCAAAGGAACAGGATTGAGGGGAGATAGATACAGATGTCAATTTATCTGTCTTTCATTTTGAGTTACCTAAAAGAAAAACTTCAGGCTTCTTTGCAGGGCTTTCAATTTTTATGCTTTATGAGATTTCAAGCATCCCATTGACTCTCTCATTATATATAGTCTCATCTCTTGCAGATACTTTTAAAACCCACAAATGGAGAACAGGAGTTAAATGCAGGTGGAGACTGAAATTCAAATTAGCTTCAGATTAAATGTTATCAGACAACAAATAAGCATCAGTGATAGATTCTCTGATTTTCCCTGGTTTTGATGAATAAAAGGAAGGCAAAATAGATAAATGATAATAGCCAAGTCTGAAGAAGGGAAAAAAACTGCAAAAAGAAAACATTTAGGAACAAGACAAAACTCTGAACTTTCACATCTTTGACCTCAGAAACAAAAATTGTGGACTAGGATATTTCATGACATAATCGCAGTTGTAGTTTAGGTTTCATAAAGGTATTTTTGCTTTTAAATTATGTCTAAGTGAGAAACCTCCCTGGGAATGTCTAACTGAGGTGTCAGAATGAGTGTGTTGCTTTCATTTCCTTGATTTGCATATCAGAAGGATGTATCCATTATTTTATTTCATAATGTGGTACAAAGAAATCAGATGCCATAATCTCTATAGAGTCTACTGCATTTAAAAGGTTAACTCGAATAAGCAGAATTTTTCAACTTGACAAAATGAACAATAAAAATGGCCTTGACAGTTTAAAACACAAAAATGTAAAGTACTATAGAGAGAATGTGTAGGGTACCTAGAGTGCATCTAGAGGTAAATTTAAAGTCTTAACTGCATTTATGGGGGATGGGGCAGGGGAAAGGGGGGATTAAATATGTTAAGAAAATATTTAGAAGCAGAGGAGAAAAAAAACTAACAAACTAGCTCCAGAAAGGAAATAATAAAACTACACTCAGAAACTGAAGAAATGGCAAAGAAAAAAAAAAAATAGAAAATCTGAAAGGTAGTTATCTGAAAAAGCTGAATTAAACTAGACAAGTTTCTAGCAATCAAGGGGAAAAGACACAAAACAAAGCATATCAGGAATGAATCAAGAGGAAATCCTTAAAATTATAAAATAATAATGCAAGTTTTGTCAGTACTTTTTTGTTTTTTATATTTTATATTTCAGCAGATAGTACATTCATGTGGCTTTAAACTCAAAATGCTCTACATCTATATGATAAAAATTCCCCTACCACCATATTCTCCAACTACCCACTATCTCTCCCAAAAGCACCCTCAGTTCAGTTCAATCGCTCAGTCGTGTCCGACTCTTTGCGACCCCATGAATCGCAGCACGCCAGGCCTCCCTGTCCATCACCAACTCCCGGAGTTCACTCAAACTCATATCCATCGAGTCAGTGATGCCATCCAGCCATCCCATCCTCTGTCGTCCCTTCTCCTCCTGCCCCCAACCCCTCCCAGTGTCAGAGTCTTTTCCAATGAGTCAACTCTTTGCATGAGGTGGCCAAATTACTGGAGTTTCAGCTTTAGCATCATTCCTTCCAAAGAACACCCAGGGCTGATCTCCTTCAGAATGGACTGGTTGGATCTCCTTGCAGTCCAAGGGACTCTCAAGAGTCTTCTCCAACACCACAGTTCAAAAGCATCAATTCTTCGGCGCTCAGCCTTCTTCACAGTCCAACTCTCACATCCATACATGACCACAGGAAAAACCATAGCCTTGACTAGACAGACTTTTATTGGCAAAGTAATGTCTCTGCAGACTTTTGAATATGCTATCTAGGTTGGTCATAACTTTCCTTCCAAGGAGTAAGCGTCTTTTAATTTCATGGCTGCAATCACCATCTGCGGTGACTTTGGAGCCCAAAAAAATAAAGTCTGACACTATTTCCATCGTTTCCCCATCTATTTGCCATGAAGTGATGGGACCAGATGCCATGATCTTCGTTTTCCGAATGTTGAGCTTTAAGCCAACTTTTGCATTCTCCTCTTTCACTTTCTTTTTTTTTTTTTATTTTACATATGAGTTTATATAGTTAATCTTTTTTTTTTTTAAATTTTAAAATCTTTAATTCTTACATGCATTCCCAAACATGAACCCCCCTCCCACCTCCCTCCCCATAACATCTTTCTGGGTCATCCCCATGCACCAGCCCCAAGCATGCTGCATCCTGCGTCAGACATAGACTGGCGATTCAATTCACATGATAGTATACATGTTAGAATGTCATTCTCCCAAATCATCCCACCCTCTCCCTCTCCCTCTGAGTCCAGAAGTCCGTTATACACATCTGTGTCTCTTTCCCTGTCTTGCATACAGGGTCGTCATTGCCATCTTCCTAAATTCCATATATATGTGTTAGTATACTGTATTGGTGTTTTTCTTTCTGGCTTACTTCACTCTGTATAATCGGCTCCAGTTTCATCCATCTCATCAGAACTGATTCAAATGAATTCTTTTTAACGGCTGAGTAATACTCCATTGTGTATATGTACCACAGCTTTCTTATCCATTCATCTGCTGATGGACATCTAGGTTGTTTCCATGTCCTGGCTATTATAAACAGTGCTGCGATGAACATTGGGGTACATGTGTCTCTTTCAATTCTGGTTTCCTCGGTGTGTATGCCCAGAAGTGGGATTGCTGGGTCATAAGGTAGTTCTATTTGCAATTTTTTAAGGAATCTCCACACTGTTCTCCATAGTGGCTGTACTAGTTTGCATTCCCACCAACAGTGTAGGAGGGTTCCCTTTTCTCCACACCCTCTCCAGCATTTATTGCTTGCAGATTTTTGGATCGCAGACATTCTGACTGGTGTGAAGTGGTACCTCATTGTGGTTTTGATTTGCATTTCTCTAATAATGAGTGATGTTGAGCATCTTTTCATGTGTTTGTTAGCCATCCGTATGTCTTCTTTGGAGAAATGTCTATTTAGTTCTTTGGCCCATTTTTTGATTGGGTCGTTTATTTTTCTGGAATTGAGCTGCATAAGTTGCTTGTATATTTTTGAGATTAGTTGTTTGTCAGTTGCTTCATTTGCTATTATTTTCTCCCATTCAGAAGGCTGTCTTTTCACCTTGCTTATATTTTCCTTTGTTATGCAGAAGCTTTTAATTTTAATTAGATCCCATTTGTTTATTTTTGCTTTTATTTCCAGAATTCTGGGAGGTGGATCATAGAGGATCCTGCTGTGATTTATGTCTGAGAGTGTTTTGCCTATGTTCTCCTCTAGGAGTTTTATAGTTTCTGATCTTACATTTAGATCTTTAATCCATTGTGAGTTTATTTTTGTGTGCGGTGTTAGAAAGTGATCTAGTTTCATTCTTTTACAAGTGGTTGACCAGTTTTCCCAGCACCACTTGTTAAAGAGATTGTCTTTACTCCATTGTATATTCTTGCCTCCTTTGTCAAAGATAAGGTGTCCATATGTGTGTGGATTTACCTCTGGGTTTTCTATTTTGTTCCACTGATCTATATGTCTGTCTTTGTGCCAGTACCATACTGTCTTGATGACTGTGGCTTTGTAGTAGAGCCTGAAGTCAGGCAAGTTGATTCCTCCAGTTCCATTCTTCTTTCTCAAGATTGCTTTGGCTATTCGAGGTTTTTTGTATTTCCATACAAATCTTGAAATTATTTGTTCTAGTTCTGTGAAAAATGTGGCTGGTAGTTTGATAGGGATTGCATTGAATTTGTAAATTGCTTTGGGTAGTATACTCATTTTCACTATATTGATTCTTCCAATCCATGAACATGGTATATTTCTCCATCTATTAGTGTCCTCTTTGATTTCTTTCATCAGTGTTTTATAGTTTTCTATATATAGGTCTTTAGTTTCTTTAGGTAGATATATTCCTAAGTATTTTATTCTTTTCGTTGCAATGGTGAATGGAATTGTTTCCTTAATTTCTTTTTCTACTTTCTCATTATTCGTGTATAGGAATGCAAGGGATTTCTGTGTGTTGATTTTATATCCTGCAACTTTACTATATTCATTGATTAGCTCTAGTAATTTTCTGGTGGAGTCTTTAGGGTTTTCCATGTAGAGGATCATGTCGTCTGCAAACAGTGAGAGTTTTACTTCTTCTTTTCCAATTTGGATTCCTTTTATTTCTTTTTCTGCTCTGATTGCTGTGGCCAAAACTTCCAGAACTATGTTGAATAGTAGCGGTGAAAGTGGACACCCTTGTCTTGTTCCTGACTTTAGGGGAAATGCTTTTAATTTTTCACCATTGAGGATAATGTTTGCTGTGGGTTTGTCATAGATAGCTTTTATTATGTTGAGGTATGTTCCTTCTATTCCTGCTTTCTGGAGAGTTTTTATCATAAATGGATGTTGAATTTTGTCAAAGGCCTTCTCTGCATCTATTGAGATAATCATATGGTTTTTATTTTTCAATTTGTTAATGTGGTGAATTACATTGATTGATTTGCGGATATTGAAGAATCCTTGCATCCCTGGGATAAAGCCCACTTGGTCATGGTGTATGATCTTTTTAATGTGTTGTTGGATTCTGATTGCTAGAATTTTGTTGAGGATTTTTGCATCTATGTTCATCAGAGATATTGGCCTGTAGTTTTCTTTTTTTGTGACATCTTTGTCAGGTTTTGGTATTAGGGTGATGGTGGCCTCATAGAATGAGTTTGGAAGTTTACCTTCCTCTGCAATTTTCTGGAAGAGTTTGAGGAGGATAGGTGTTAGCTCTTCTCGAAATTTTTGGTAGAATTCAGCTGTGAAGCCATCTGGACCTGGGCTTTTGTTTGCTGGAAGATTTCTGATTACAGTATCAATTTCCGTGCTTGTGATGGGTCTGTTAAGATTTTCTATTTCTTCCTGGTTCAGTTTTGGAAAATTGTACTTTTCTAAGAATTTGTCCATTTCTTCCGCGTTGTCCATTTTATTGGCATACAACTGCTGATAGTAGTCTCTTATGATCCTTTGTATTTCTGTGTTGTCTGTTGTGATCTCTCCATTTTCATTTCTAATTTTATTGATTTGATTTTTCTCTCTTTGCTTCTTGATGAGTCTGGCTAATGGTCTGTCAATTTTATTTATCCTTTCAAAGAACCAGCTTTTGGCTTTGTTGATTTTTGCTATGGTCTCTTTTGTTTCTTTTGCATTTATTTCTGCCCTAATTTTTAAGAGTTCTTTCCTTCTACTAACTCTGGGGTTCTCCAACTCTTCCTTTTCTAGTTGCTTTAGTTGTAGAGTTAGGTTGTTTATTTGACTTTTTTCTTGTTTCTTGAGGTATGCCTGTATTGCTATGAACTTTCCTCTTAGCACTGCTTTTATAGTGTCCCACAGGTTTTGGGTTGTTGTGTTTTCATTTTCATTAGTTTCTATGCATATTTTGATTTCTTTTTTGATTTCTTCTGTGATTTGTTGGTTATTCAGAAGTGTGTTGTTCAACCTCCATATGTTGGAATTTTTAATAGTTTTTCTCCTGTAATTGAGATCTAATCTTAATGCATTATGGTCAGAAAAGATGCTTGGAATGATTTCGATTTTCTTGAATTTATCAAGTTTGGATTTATGGCCCAGGATGTGATCTATCCTGGAGAAGGTTCCATGAGCACTTGAAAAAAAGGTGAAATTCATTGTTTTGGGGTGAAATGTCCTATAGATATCAATTAGGTCTAACTGATCTAATGTATCATTTAAAGTTTGCGTTTCTTTGTTAATTTTCTGTTTAGTTGATCTGTCCATAGATGTGAGTGGGGTATTAAAGTCTCCCACTATTATTGTGTTATTGTTGATTTCCCCTTTCATACTTGTTAGCATTTGTCTTACATATTGTGGTGCTCCTATATTGGGTGCATATATATTTATAATTGTTATATCTTCTTCTTGGATTGTTCCTTTGATCATTATGTAGTGGCCTTCTTTGTCTCTTTTCACAGCCTTTGTTTTAAAGTCTATTTTATCGGATATGAGTATTGCCACTCCTGCTTTCTTTTGGTCTCTATTCGCGTGGTATATCTTTTTCCAGCCCTTCACTTTCAGTCTGTATGTGTCCCTTGTTTTGAGGTGGGTCTCTTGTAAGCAGCATATAGAGGGGTCTTGTTTTTGTATCCATTCGGCCAGTCTTTGTCTTTTGGTTGGGGCGTTCAACCCATTTACGTTTAAGGTAATTATTGATAAGTATGATCCCGTTGCCATTTACTTTATTGTTTTGGGTTCGGGTTTATACACCCTTTTCGTGTTTCCTGTCTAGAGGATATCCTTTAGAATTTGTTGGAGAGCTGGTTTGGTGGTGCTGAATTCTCTCAGCTTTTGCTTGTCTGTAAAGCTTTTGATTTCTCCTTCGTATTTGAATGAGATCCTTGCTGGGTACAGTAATCTGGGCTGTAGGTTATTGTCTTTCATCACTTTAAGTATGTCTTGCCATTCCCTCCTGGCCTGAAGAGTTTCTATTGACAGATCAGCTGTTATCCTTATGGGAATCCCCTTGTGTGTTATTTGTTGTTTTTCCCTTGCT
Organism: Ovis canadensis; assembly: GCF_042477335.2. Lineage (NCBI taxonomy): Eukaryota > Metazoa > Chordata > Mammalia > Artiodactyla > Bovidae > Ovis > Ovis canadensis. The sequence continues at coordinate 105,012,250 of NC_091250.1, read as the reverse complement.
GCTTTTAATATTTGTTCTTTGTGTTTGATCTTTGTTAATTTGATTAATATGTGTCTTGGGGTGTTTCGCCTTGGGTTTATCCTATTTGGGACTCTCTGTGTTTCTTGGACTTGGGTGATTATTTCCTTCCCCATTTTAGGGAAGTTTTCAACTATTATCTCCTCAAGGATTTTCTCATGGTCTTTCTTTCTGTCTTCTTCTTCTGGGACTCCTATAATTCGAATGTTGGAGCGTTTCATATTGTCCTGGAGGTCTCTGAGATTGTCCTTGTTTCTTTTAATTCGTTTTTCTTGTTTCCTCTCTGATTCATTTATTTCTACCATTCTATCTTCTATTTCACTAATCCTATCTTCTGCCTCCGTTATTCTACTATTTGTTGCCTCCAGAGAGTTTCTGATCTCATTTATTGTGTTATTCATTATATTTTGACTCTTTTTTATTTCTTCTAGGTCCTTGTTAAACCTTTCTTGCATCTTCTCAATCCTTGTCTCTAGGCTATTTATCTGTGTTTCCATTTTGATTTCAAGATTTTGGATCATTTTCACTATCAATATTCGGAATTCCTTCTCCGGTAGATTCCCTACTTCTTCCTCTTTTGTTTGGTTTGGTGGGCAACTCTCCTGTTCCTTTACCTGCTGAATATTCCTCTGCCTCTTCATCTTGGTTATATTGCTGTGTTTGGGGTGGCCTTTTTATATTCTGATAATTTGTGGAGTTCTCTTTATTATGGAGCTTCCTCACTTTGGGTGGGGTTCTATCAGTGGCTTGTCAAGGTTTCCTGGTTAGGGAGGCTTGTGTTGGAGTTTTGGTGGGTGGAGCTGGGTTTCTTCTCTCTGGAGTGCAGTGGAGTGACCCGTAATGGGTTATGAGACATCAAAGGTTTTGGGATAATTTTGAGCTGCCTGTATATTGAGGCTCAGGGGAGTGTTCCTGTGTTGCTGGAGAATTTGGGTGGTATGTCTTGTTTTGGAACTTGTTGGCCCTTGGGTGGAGCTTGGTTTCGGTGTAGGTATGAAGGCATTTGATGAGCTCCTATTGCTTAATGTTCCCTGAATTCAAGAGTTCTCTAATGTTTTCAGGCTTTGGGTTTAAGCTTCCTGCTTCTGGTTTTCAGTTTTATTTTTACAGTAGCCTCTAGACTTCTCCATCTATACAGCACCGATGATAAAACATCTAGGTTAAAGATGAAAAGTTTCTCCCCATTGAGGGACACTCAGAGAGGTTCACTGAGTTACAAGGAGAAGAGAAGATGGAGGGGGTAGTTAGAGGTAACTGGAATGAGATGCAGTGAGATCAAGAGAGGAGAGAGCAAGCTAGCCAGTAGTCACTTCCTTATGTGCACTCTATAGTTTGGACCGCTCAGAGGTATTTACAGAGTTATACGGGGAAGAGGAGAGGGAGGAAGTAGACAGAGGTGGCCAGGAGGATAAGAGAGAGGAATGAGAAGGAGAGAGACAAATCCTGCCAGTAACCAGTTCCTTAGGTGTTCTCCACCGTCTGGAACACACAGAGATTCACAGAGTTGGATAGAGAAGAGATGGGGGAGAAAAGAGACAGAGGCCACCTGGTGGAGAAAAAGGAGAGTCCAGAGGAGGAGAGAGTGGTCAAGCCAGTAATCTCGCTCTCAGGTAAACTTGGGTAGTGAAGTTTGGGTTTTTAAATGTACAAAATTGACAACAAAAACCTAAGAGCAAAGATTAAAAATCTGTTTTTGAAGACAATGGTCTGCTTTTCTGGTTGCCTGATGTCCTCTGCCAGCCTACAGAAGTTGTTTTGTGGAGTTTGCTCGGCGTTGAAATGTTCTTTTGAGGAATTTGTGAGGGAGAACATAATCTTCCCGTCCTATTCCTCCGCCATCTTTCCCCGTGTCCTCCTCTTTCACTTTCATCAAGAGGCTTTTTAGTTCCTCTTCACTTTCTGCCATAAGGGTGGTGTCATCTGCATATCTGAGATTATTGATATTTCTCCCGGCAGTCTTGATTCCAGCTTGTGCTTCTTCCAGCCCAGCGTTTCTCATGATGTACTCTGCATAGAAATTAAATAAGCAGGGTGACAATATATAGCCTTAACATACTCCTTTTCCTGTTTGGAACCAGTCTGTTGTTCCATGTCCAGTTCTAACTGTTGCTTCCTGCCTTAAGGTTTATCAATTACTTATAAAAGCTTCCAGATACTTTATTCATTTATAAATTAACACAAATATGACTTCTCTTACCCCTTTTCTTGCTTGCTCTTTGGAAGAAAAACTATGACAAACCTAGACAATATATTAAAAAGCAGAGACATTACTTTACTGACAAAGATCCATATAGTCAAAGCTATGATTTTTCCAGTAGTCATGTATGGATGTGAGAGTTGGACCATAAAGAAAGCTGAGTGCTGAAGAATTGATGCTTTTGAACTGTGGTGTTGGAAAAGACTCTTGAGAGGCCCTTGGACAGCAAGGAGATCAAACCAGTCAATCCTAAAGGAAATCAGTCCTGAATATTCATTGGAAGGACTAGTACTGAAGCTGAAACTCCAATACTTTGGCCACCTGATAACGAAGAACTGACTCATTGGAAAAGACCTTGATGCTGAGAAAGATTGAAGGCAGGAGGAGAAGAGGACGACAGAGGATGAGATGTTTGGATGGCATCACTGACTCTATGGATGTTAGTTTGAGCAAGCTCTGGGAGTTGGTGATGGACAGCGATGCCTGGTGTGCTGCAACCCATGGGGTTGCAGAGACAGACACGACTGAGCAACTGAACTGAACTGACCACTTTTCTCATGCGTAAAATAAATTTAATTGGTAGGTTTAAAAGATTCTTCATAACAAAAATGTACAGGTATATTTCCCAAAACCTTCAAGAAGTATATCATGTCTGCCTTATAAAAGCTGTTTAAGATAACTAAGAATGGGGAAGATTTTACACAGACATCAATGTGGATTGGCTCATTCAGTACTATTCCACCTCCTTAGAGCAGCAGAAGTCATATAACATATAGCATTTCCCAGAATTGCTCTTGATCAGATTCCAGATGTGATTTGGGCTCTGATACGCAACTTTACTCCTGTGAAACTGTAATTAGAAAGTGAATCAAATGGGGAAGGTGGCAGGTGGCAAGGCATCCATTATGCTGTGGTGGATTGTGACAAACTCACTGTGGTTCCTGAGCCAGTAACAAGCAGCGATGTCCTGACTGCAGAGGATATCCTGGCTGCAGACGACTTCCAGATTAGTAGAGGTGGTGTAATTTTGGAACTGGCAAAGCTTCTGCATACTGACTGGCAGGTAACTTTCTGATTCAGTGGCTTTCTAATCTTAGCAGAGATGGTAGCATTTTAATCTGTAAAAAAGTTTTATTACTAATTTACTCTCCTACATCATTCTTTTTTTAATTGAAGTATAGCTGATTTACAATGTTACATTGGTTTCAGGTGTACAGCATAGTGACTTAATATTTTTATAGATTATACTTCAATTGAAATAATAAAACATTGGTTATACTCCTTGTGCTGTATATTATCTTGGATCTTACTTAATTTATGCCTATTAGTTTGTACCTTTTAATCCCCTTTCCCTATTTTGTCCCTCCCCCATCCTTATAAGTAACCACTTATAATCACTAGTTTGTCCTCTGTATCTATGAGTCTGTTTCTACTTTTTTATATTTATTTGACTGTTGTACTTTTTTAGATTTTACATATAAGTGAAGGCATACAGTATTTGTCTTTCTCTGTATAACTTCATTAAGCATAATACTCTCCGTGTCCATTCATGTTGTTGCCAAAGGCAAAATTTCATTATTTTTTATGGCTGAGTATATTACATTGTGATATAAACCACAGCTTCTTTATCCATTCATCTGTTGTTGGATATTGAGATCACATCCTTATTTTGACTATTATAAATAATGTTGCTATGAACATATGTTTTCTAATTAGTGTTTTCTTTTTCTTGGGATATGTACATAACAGTGGAACTGTGGATCATATGGTAGTTCTAGTTTCAGATTTTTGAGGAACCTCTACACAGTTTTCCATAATGGTTCATACCAACTTACATTCCCACTAACAGGGCACTAGTGTTCCCTTTTCTCAACATCCTGACCAACAATTATTATTCATTATCTTTTTGATGATACCATTCTGATGGATGTGAAGTAATAGCTCATTGTGGTTTTGGTTTGCATTTCTCTGATGATTGGTAATATTGAGCATCTTCTTATGTACCTTTTGGCCATCTGTATGTATCTTTGGGAAAATGTCTAATCAGGTCTTTTGATCATTTTAAAATTGAATCATTTGCTTATTTGATATTGAGCTGTATGAGCTCTTTATATATTTTGTATATTAACCCCTTACCCCTTATCAGATACATCATTTGCAATTATCTTCTCCCATTTGGTAAATTGTCTTTTCATTTTGATGATAGTATCCTTCACTGTGCAAAAGCCTTTAAGTTTAATTAGGTCCCATTTCTTTATTTTTGCTTTTACTTCCTTTGCCTGCAGAGAAAGATCAAAAAAATATTGCTAAGACTTATGTCAAAGCATATACTGCCTATGCTTTCTTCTAGGAGTTTTGTGGCTTCCAGTTTTAAATTTAGATCTTTAATCCACTTTGAGTTTATTTTTTATATGGTGTGAGAAAATACTCTAATTTCACTCTTTTACATGTAGCTGTCCAGTTTCACCAATATCACTTACTGAAGACACTGTTTTTTCTCCATTTATATTTTTGTCTCCTTTGTCATAGATTAATTGGCCATATGTGTGTGGGTTTATTTCTGGGCTCTCTATTTTGTTGATCTATGTGTCTGTTTTTGTGCCAGTACCATGTTATTTTGATTACTGTAGCTTTGTAGTATCGTCTGAAGTCAGGGAGCATGATACCTCCAGCTCTGTTTTTCTTTCTTAAGATTGCTTTGGTTATTTGAGGTCTTCTGTGGTTCTATAAAAATTTAAGATTATTTGTCTTAGTTCTGTGAAAAGTGTCTTGGGTATCTTGATGCATTAAATCTGTAGATTGCTTTGGGTGGTATGGACACTTTAACAATATTAATTCTTCCAATCCATGAACATGAAATATTTTTCAAGTTCTTTGCTTCATCTTCAATTTCCTTCATCAATGTTTTATAGTTTTTAGAATTTAACCTTTACCCCCTTGATTAAATTTATTCCTATTTTATTCTTTTTGATGTAATTGTAAATGGGATTTTAAAAAAAAACTTTTTATTTTGTATTGGCATATAGCCAATTAACAATGTTGTGATAATTTCAGGTGGAGAACAAAGGGGCTGAGCCATACATACACATGTATCCATTCTCCCCCAAACTCTCCTCCCATTCAGGCTGCCACATAACATTGCGCAGAGTTTCTGGTGCTATACAGGAGGTCATTGTTGGTTATCAATTCAAAATATATCAGTGCGTACATGTCCATGAAATTGTTTTCTTGCTTTCTCTTTCTGACAAGTCATTTACTAGTGTGCAGAAAAGCAACAGATTTCTGTATGCTAATCTGGTATTCTGCAAGTTTACTGAATTCAATTGTTAGTTCTAATACTTTTTGGTGGAGACTTTAAGGCAATAATTTTTTTTAGATTTGACATCAAAAGGAAAGATAATGATAGCAAAAATAATAAGATACACTAAACTAAAAAACTTCTGCACAGCAAAAGAAGCAAACAATATATAAAGACAACCTATGGAGTGAGAGAAAAATAATTGCAAATCATATATCTGATAAAGCATTAATGTCCAAAATATATAGAGAGCCATACAACTTAACAGCTTAAAACTAAACAATCCAATTTAAAAACAAGCAGAGGAACCGGGTAGACATTATTCCAGAGAAGACATACAAATGGCAAACAGGTACAGGAAAAGGTGCTCAATATCACTAATCGTCAGAAACATATAAATCAAAGTCACAATGAAATACCATCTCACAGCTGTTAAAATGGCTATCATCAAAAAATCAAGAGATAAAAAGCATTGGTGATGGTATGGAGAAAAGAGAACCTTGTACACTGGGGGAATGTAAATTGGTGCAGCCACTGTGGATAACAGTATAGAAGCTCCTTAAAAGATTTAAAATAACTATCATATAATCCAGCAATTCCACTTTGGAGTATACATCTAAAAGAAATGAAAACAGAATATTGAAGTAATGCCTGCACTCACACATTCACTTAAGCATTATTTGTAATTAGCCAAAATATAGAAACAACCTGTGTTTGTCAATGAATTAACGGATAAAGAAAATGTAAGACATATAGAATACATGCATATATGCGTATGTAACAATGGAATATTAGTCATCCATGAGAAAGGAAATCCTGCCACTTGTGATAACATAGGATTTAAAGGCCTTATGCTAAGTGGGATAAGTTAGATATGGTGCTGGGAAAACTGGTCAACCACTTGTAAAAGAATGAAACTGGAACACTTTCTAACACCATACACAAAAATAAACTCAAAATGGATTAAAGATCTAAACATAAGACGAGAAACTATAAAACTAGAGGAAAACATAGGCAAAACACTCTCCGACATAAATCACAGCAGGATCCTCTATGACCCACCTCCAAGAGTAATGGAAATAAAAGCAAAAAATAAACAAATAGGACCTAATTAAACTTAAAAGCTTTTGCACAACGAAGGAAACTATAAGCAAGGTGAAAAGACAGCCTTCTGAATGGGAGAAAATAATAGCAAATGAAGCAACTGACAAACAACTAATCTCAAAAATATACAAGCAACTCCTGCAGCTCAATTCCATAAAAATAAACGACCCAATCAAAAAATGGGCCAAAGACTAAACAGTCATTTCTCCAAAGAAGACATACAGATGGCTAACAAACACAGGAAAAGATGCTCAACATCACTCATTATTAGAGAAATGTAAATCAAAACCACAATGAGGTACCATCTCATGCCGGTCAGAATGGCTGCTATCCAAAAGTCTACAAACAATAAATGCTGGAGAGGGTGTAGAGAAAAGGGAACCCTCTTACACTGTTGGTGGGAATGCAAACTAGTACAGCCACTATGGAGAACAGTGTGGGGATTCCTTAAAAAACTGGAAATAGAACTGCCATATGACCCAGCAATCCCACGGCTGGGCATACACACCGAGGAAACCAGAATTGAAAGAAACATGTGTACCCCAATGTTCATTGCAACACTGTTTATAATAGCCAGGACATGGAAGCAACCTAGATGTCCATCAGCAGATGAATGGATAAGAAAGCTGTGGTACATATTACTCAGCCATTAAAAAGAATATATTTGAATCAATTCTAATGAGGTGGATAAAACTGGGGCCTATTATACAGAGTGAAGTAAGCCAGAAAGAAAAACACCAATACAGTATATTAATGCATATATATGGAATTTAGAAAGATGGTAATGATAACCCTATATGTGAGACAGCAAAAAAGACACAGATGTATGGAACAGTCTTTTGGACTCTGTGGGAGAAGGTGAGGGTAGGATGATTTGAGAGAATAGCATTGAAACATGTATATTCTCATATGTGAAACAGTTCACCAGTCCAGGTCTGATGCATGAGACAGGGTGCTCAGGGCTGGTGCACTGGGATGACCCAGAGGGATGGGTAGGGGGGGGAGACGGGAGGGGGGTTCAGGATGGGGAACACATGTACACCCATGGCTGATTCATGTCAGTGTATGGCAAAACCACTACAATATTGTAAAGAAATTAGCCTCCAATTAAAATAAATACAATAAAAATTATCAAAAAAGTTAGATACACAAAGACAGATAAATAACTGTATAACATCAGTCGCATGTGGAATCTTTAACAACAACAAAAAAATCAAATTCATGGGAAAATAAAAAAGTAGAAAATTGATTGCCAGGAGCTGTGTGGGGTAGGGCAAATGGAGAGAAGTTAGTAAAGGGTACAGAGTTTCAGCTGGGGATTCCCAGGTGGCACTAGTGGTAAAGAACACACCTGCTAATGCAGGAGACATAAGAGATGTGGGTTTGATCCTTGGGTCAGGAAGATCCCCTAGAAGAGGTCATGGCAAGTATTCTTGCTTGGAGAACCCCATAGACAGGGGAGCCTGGCAGGCTACAGTCCACAGGACACGACTGAAGTGACATAGCATGCTTGCACAGAGTTTCAGTTATGAGTAAAGCCTGAGTATCTAATATAAAAATGGTGATTATATAGTTGATAACACTGGATTATATTATTGAAATTTGCCATAAAATTAAAAGACTCTTACTTCTTGGAAGAAAAGTTATGACCAACCTAGATAGCATATTCGAAAGCAGAGACATTACTTTGCCAACAAAGGTGCATCTAGTCAAGGCTATGGTTTTTCCAGTGGTCATGTATGGATGTGAGAGTTCGACTGTGAAGAAGGCTGAGCGCCGAAGAATTGATGCTTTGTTGGAGAAGACTCTTGAGAGTCCCTTGGACTGCAAGGAGATCCAACCAGTCCACTCTAAAGGAAATCAGTCCTTGGTGTTCATTGGAAGGACTGATGCTAAAGCTGAAACTCCAGTACTTTGGCCACCTCATGCAAAGAGTTGACTCATTGGAAAAGACTCTGATGCTGTGAGGGATTGGGGGCAGGAGGAGAAGGGGACAACTGAGGATGAGATGGCTGGATGACATCACTGACTCAATGGATGTGAGTCTGAGTGAACTCTGGGAGTTGGTGATGGACAGGGAGGCCTGGTGTGCTGCGATTCACGGCGTCGCAAAGAGTCGGACACGACTGAATGACTGAACTGAACTGAACTGAAATGAAGGGAATAGAGCTGAAATATTCTCAAAAAAATTAAAAATAATTATGTGTGGTGAAGGCTAAGTTAATTAAAAGGGAAGAATCCTTTCACAGTGTATTTGTATATAAAATCATCATGGCATACAATTTAGATATCTTACAATTTTATTTATCAATTATACTTCGATAAAGCTGATTTTTTTCAATGATAGTGAAGTTGATTTACTTTTCCACCTTAAGCCAGTAAGCTTTTGAAAATGTTGCCATCTAGTGGTTCCAAACTTAAAAGAAAAAATTAGTAACTAGTAAATCGTTCAACCCTGTTTCCTCAGAAAAATTTCCTTAGCAGTTTTCAAATAAACAAATGTTACCCTTGTGTCTCTACCTTCAGAGGAAGTACTCTGGACTTAAGCTATTGGACTTTAAAATGTGGCTTCATCATTTATGAACTGAATGATAAATGCCACAAGCAAGATGCTCACTGTCTCTGGAAAATGCATTTAATAGTACTACCTACCTCCCAGAGTTGTTAAGAAGAATTAATAAGAAAATCCACATTAACTTGTTTAGCACTGCATTTAGCTCACCGTATATACCCAACAAGTAGTAATGAGTATGTTACCTCATGGGGAAAGAGTTGCAAACTATTGGGCTGTCAGTGAAAATGAAGTTTGAGTGATATAGCATTTAAAACTATGGTACTTAATATTGTCAATTCTGGTTAGAGTGTTATACTTCTTTCTTAAAATAGAAACATTGGTATATGGTTGCTATCTCCATAGCAGGTATTAGTGACTGATATTCTCTAATTGTAAAAGGTCACTGAATCAAACTATAATCGTGATTTAATGTAAAAATATTTATAAAATATAATTCATCCCTGCTTTGGTCTGTTGGCTATTTTATTTTAAAAATGTAAATCTTTCTATGAGAGCACAAATGGAAGTGGAGGAAAGGCAGCTTCATTAGTTGGTTAAAAAAAACCGAGGCTCATATAAGATGCAATCATCTCCAAAACTGCCTGTCATGAAGGCAAGGCTGATGGGACTGGTCCTTTCTTTATAATATCCGTGAGCTGTAATATTGCAATGACTTACTTTATTCTTCAAAGTAGTTTCTGCAGTTTATTTTAACTTGATTTCACCTATCCAATGATGCATAAACAGTGTGACTTTTAAAATACATTTGACTAAAATGTTTCCTGAGATCTCCAGGAATATGATGACAAAATGTTAGATCACATCACTACTGAGAATTTAAAGGTATGCCGCCAGCAATACTCATAGTATTAGTGGACTAGAGTCAACCTGAGAGGAAAAAATCATGCCACAAGACTCTGTCATGAACACTTCTTTATTTTCATCAGAAACTTCATGAATAAAGCATGCTTTCTTTAAGTTGCAGAAAATTCTGGATGAATAGATATGTCAGGCAGCCTCTAAGATGACCCTAATTATTCCTGCCTCCTGGTATTCACACCTTTGTGTGATCCCCTCCCCTTGTGTGTGAACTGGTTCTAACGACTCACTTCTAATGAATGTAATATAGCAGAAGTGACAAGAGACGCCTCTGAAATCAGGTTATAAAGAGACTCTGGCCTCCATTTTGCATGCTTTTTTCTTCCTCTCTCTTGCTAACTCACTGTCATGCATCCCAGTTGCCCTGTGGAGAGGCTTCCCTGACTAGAAACTGAGGGAGACTTCTGGCCAACAGCCCCAAGGAACTAAATTCCGCCAACAACCACACAAGTGAGCTCAGAAATACATCCTCTCTTAGCTGAGGCTTTACTTGAGACTGCACTCTAGACATCTTCATTATAACTTGATAAGGGACTTTCAGGCAGAGGCAACCAGATAAACTAAGCCCTGGATTCTCGACCCACAGAAACTTTGAGATAATATTTTCCCATATTGTAAACCATTAGTTTGTGGGGATAATTTGTTATAAAGCAATGAATAATTAATTCAGCTTATCAGGGGTCAGCAAACTGCAGCCTGGGGGCCAAATCTGGTCTAAGGTCTGCCATTGTATGGTCCTTGAGCTAAGAACAGTCTTTACATTTAAAAGAGTTTGTTTGTTAATGAAAGACTTATATGTAGAAAAGACCCAAGGCTCACTAAGACTGAAATATTTCACTAGCTTTTTCAGAAAAAGCTTGCCAACAGTAAATAATATAACCAATAGCAGAATCAAGATTCAAAATGATTACCTTCACTCCCTAAAATAAAGAAATGAAGAAAATGAGATAAAATTTAGCAGTCATTAATAAAAAGTTCTGCCCTGAATTTCAAAACTCAGTCTCAGAAATATAGGATTAAAAAAATAGAAAGAAATATAGGATACTGATCATGTGACTAGAATTAGAATATTTCAGTGGATCCCAGTCTCACAAAAAGCTAAAATATAGAGTGGATACTTAATATAACCCAAGATTGCGTTAACATAAATATAAACCTACTTCACAGAGAAATAACCTCAAGACCACCCAACTCAACACATGTGGTCTATTTTAACATGGATCATTTTTAAATTGTTTAGAGACAATGGAAGGAGAAGGCAATGGCAACCCACTCCAGTACTCTTGCCTGGAAAATCCCACGGACAGAGGAGCCTGGTGGGCTGCAGTCCACGGGGTTGCTAAGTGTCCAACACGACTGAGCAACCTCACATTCACTTTTCACTTTCATGCATTGGAGAAGGAAATGGCAACCCACTCCAGTGTTCTTGCCTGGAGAATCCCAGGGACGGGGGAGCCTGGTGGGCTGCCGTCTATGGGGTCGCACAGAGTCAGACACGACTGAAGTGACATAGCAGCAGCAGCAGCAGCAGAGACAATGGAGGAGGCATTTGCATTTGTTTTAGTGGGAAAGGCTTTTAAATTTACTTTCCTAACTAGCTGCAAGATACATTTTTTAAAAAATCAACATAAGTGGAACTACTAGCATCCAAATTTACATATTTTATCTATATTCATCTTTCTCCATACTTTTTACTTGAATCTTCCTTTGATGCTTATTTGTATTTTATAATATTTATATTATTATGGGTGCCTTTCCCTTCCTCTAGTCAACTGGAAAAACACACACTCAGATATGCAGATGACACCACCCTTATGGCAGAAAGTGAAGAGGAACTAAAAAGCCTCTTGATGAAAGTGAAAGTGGAGAGTGAAAAAGTTGGCTTAAAGCTCAACATTCAGAAGACGAAGATCATGGCATCCGTCCCATCACTTCATGGAAAATAGATGGGGAAACAGTGGAAATAGTGTCAGACTTTATTATTTTGGGCTCCAAAATCACTGCAGATGGTGATTGCAGCCATGAAACTAAAAGACGCTTACTCCTTGGAAGGAAAGTTATGACCAACCTAGATAGCATATTCAAAAGCAGAGACATTACTTTGCTGACTAAGGTCCGTCTAGTCAAGGCTATGGTTTTTCCTGTGATCATGTATGGATGTGAGAGTTGGACTGTGAAGAAAGCTGGGTGCCAAAGAATTGATGCTTTTGAACTGTGGTGTTGGAGAAAACTCTTGAGAGTCCCCTGGACTGCAAGGAGATTCAACCAGTCCATTCTGAAGGAGATCAGCCCTGGGATTTCTTTGGAAGGACTGATGCTGAAGCTGAAACTCCAGTACTTTGGCCACCTCATGCGAAGAGTTGACTCATTGGAAAAGACTCTGATGCTGGGAGGAATTGGGGGCAGGAGGAGAAGGGGACGACAGAGGATGAGACGGCTGGATGGCAACACTGACTCAATGGATGTGAGTCTGAGTGAACTCTGGGAGTTGGTGATGGACAGGGAGGCCTGGCGTGCTGTGATTCATGGGGTCGCAAAAAGTCAGACACGACTGAGCGACTGAACTGAACTGAAAAGCTGAGAGTTATGTTTTATTAAGTGGGAATTTTTAGGACTTCAAACCCAAGAGGCAGCATCTCAGGTAACCTAGAGAGAACAGCTCTGAGGAAGGAGCAAAGGTGGGAAGGAGTCAGGTTATATAGAAACTTGCAATGAAGAGTAAGTAGTCTGAATGTCAAAAATATTTCTGTGGATTAAATAAAACTGGGTTATCTCAAGTTAAAGGATTTAGCACTTTTCTGTTTGGGAGGGCTTCCTAGGTAGCTCAGTGGTAAAGCATCTACCTGCCAAGTAGGAGACTTGGGTTCAATCCCTGGATTGAGAAGATTCCCTAGAGAAGGAAATGGCAACCCATTCCAGTATTCTTGCCTGGGAAATCCCATGGACAAAAGAGCCTGGCTGGCTATAGTCCATAGGGTAACAAGAGTTGGACACAACTTAGTGACTAAACTACCATTTCTGTATGAGAAGATGCAAGAGTCTAGGTTCACTGAGATCATTCCTTTCATAGGTATCTCAGCTGTCTGAGGCTAATATTTTGGTGAGTTTTTCAGTCACCGTAAGGAGTGACTGCAGCCTCATAGCTGCCAGATGCAACTATTCTTCTCCTTCTTGAGGGCTCTTAGGGCTGAGGAATTCACATTTGGAGCGCCGGAATCCCTGATGACTGTGACATCTTTGTTTACTGATATGGCAGAAAACACTCCATTTCTCACCTTCTATACCAAGAGCAACATACCTGTGTTTGTCTATGGAGTTGGGAGATAATTGTTGTATTTGAGAGTATTATGTCCTATGTATCTTCTATAACCTCTTGCAATTGGTCTATCTCTCTTTATCATGCTTTCATTTCCTGTATACCTCTGTGCCCAGAAATGTATCCTGGGGCTTTGAGGTAAGAGTTACTGCAGAATGAAATGTAAGATCATTCATTTTAAACACTTTAAATTCACATTTTTACTTGTCATGAATAGGAAACATAGAGACTAACCAAAAATGTTTCAATTTATTTGAATTCAATGAGTTTTGAAGACTAACTAAAGATATGATGCACCCAGAGACAGAATTAGCTCTACTCATTTCTTTTTTACAGTAAAATCTACTCTCTCCTGGCTATTTTTTTTTACTGATGTAGCTTATTTTAACATCACAGCCTACAATTCCTTGTTTCCTTTTACTCCTGAGAAATTGCTCTGAACATAGTAAGAAGTCACTGACTCAGACCCAGTGGCTTCTTCAGCTTTCACACCAGCCAGTGGTAGACAATTAAGGAAGACTGGGGATAAAATGAATCTTTGATGCTGAATTCTGAAAAGCAGAATGTGGAGGAATTAACAGAGTTCCTCTCAAAAATATTTCTCTCTGAGAATGAGTGAAAAGTGGCTGCTATTTTCGTATTCTAGAAGGAGGTGCAGACTTACATTAAGCTGACTCAGTGATGAAAAGATTAAAAGAAAGAAAACACAGAGGAGAGAATTGGAGTAATAATACTTCTACTTATACTGAATTACTATTTGAATTAAATTACTTAAATAGATAAGGTTAAAATGTAAATCTCAAACCTATATTTGGGTAATGGTCACATTGGACTCTATTTTGTTCTACCAGCCCATTACTGGTAACTTTCCACAATAAACTTAATATTTAACTTCAGTCAGTTCAGTCGCTCAGTCATTTCCAACTCTGCGACCCCATGGATTGCAGCATGCCAGGCTTCCTTGTCCATCACCAACACCTGGAGCTTGCTCAAACTCATGTCCATTGAGTCAGTGATGCCATCCAACCATCTTATCCTCTGTTTTCCCCCTCTCCTGCCTTCAATCTTTCCCAGCATCAGGATGTTTTAACTTAATATTCTCTTAATATTTAAGTCATAGATTATGATAGTCTATAAAAATCTTTAACTGCTAAGGATGTAGATGGAAATTATTATAGTAAGCATCTTAATAATGAGTGTCTCCATAAAAAATGTATTACTTAAAAACTTTGACTATGAGAAACTAGGAGATGAAAAAAATTATTTTAATTTTTTTTAATAACTTGGGGAAAAGAAAGGGAAACCCAAGAATGAAGTAAACCAACAAACTGACTTGCTTGCTAAAAAGGAAATCACAAGCATATACAACCAGATTTTATATTCATAGGCTAGTTATCAAGTAATTTACCAGAGATTATTCAAAGTCTTTAATATGAAAGCTTTAATAGAAGGTGAGTTTTATTGCTCAATATGTTTTTGCTTGTCTGAGAAGAGGAAAATCACATGTCCAGAAAATACTCTTTTTGATATGAGATGTATATATAGTTATATGTCTATTGTATCTTTTTTTTTTAAATTTTAAAATCTTTAATTCTTACATGCGTTCCCAAACATGAACCCCCCTCCCACTTCCCTCCCCATAACATCTCTCTGGGTCATCCCCATGCACCAGCCCCAAGCATGCTGTATCCTGCGTCAGACATAGACTGGCAATTTGATTCTTACATGATAGTATACATGTTAGAATGCCATTCTCCCAAATCATCCCACCCTCTCCCTCTCCCTCTGAGTCCAAAAGTCCGTTATACACATCTGTGTCTTTTTTGCTGTCTTGCATACAGGGTGGTCATTGCCATCTTTCTAAATTCCATATATATGTGTTAGTATACTGTATTGGTGTTTTTCTTTCTGGCTTACTTCACTCTGTATAATCAGCTCCAGTTTCATCCATCTCATCAGAACTGATTCAAATGAATTCTTTTTAACGGCTGAGTAATACTCCATTGTGTATATGTACCACAGCTTTCTTATCCATTCATCTGCTGATGGACATCTAGGTTGTTTTCATGTCCTGGCTATTATAAACAGTGCTGCGATGAACATTGGGGTACATGTGTCTCTTTCAATTCTGGTTTCCTCGGTGTGTATGCCCAGCCGTGGGATTGCTGGGTCATAAGGTAGTTCTATTTGCAATTTTTTAAGGAATCTCCACACTGTTCTCCAAAGTGGCTGTACTAGTTTGCATTCCCACCAACAGTGTAGGAGGGTTCCCTTTTCTCCACACCCTTTCCAGCATTTATTGCTTGCAGATTTTTGGATCGCAGACATTCTGACTGGTGTGAAGTGGTACCTCATTGTGGTTTTGATTTGCATTTCTCTAATAATGAGTGATGTTGAGCATCTTTTCATGTGTTTGTTAGCCATCCGTATGTCTTCTTTGGAGAAATGTCTATTTAGTTCTTTGGCCCATTTTTTGATTGGGTCGTTTATTTTTCTGGAATTGAGCTGCATAAGTTGCTTGTATATTTTTGAGATTAGTTGTTTGTCAGTTGCTTCATTTGCTATTATTTTCTCCCATTCAGAAGGCTGTCTTTTCACCTTGCTTATATTTTCCTTTGTTGTGCAGAAGCTTTTAATTTTAATTAGATCCCATTTGTTTATTTTTGCTTTTATTTCCAGAATTCTGGGAGGTGGATCATAGAGGATCCTGCTGTGATTTATGTCTGAGAGTGTTTTGCCTATGTGTACCTTTATTTTGAATTGCAGTTTTTCTCTGTTACCATGTATTAGCCTTAACAGATTCACAGGTCAATTAGAAATGAAAATGCCTCTAAAATTAGTGTTTCTTAATATACAATTTATCATTTAATTACTATTAAATATGCTCGTATTTTTATTACTAATACAATGATTACATTTTATACTTATATACCTGGAGAAGGAAATGGCAACCCACTTCTGTATTCTTGCTTGGAGAATTCCATGAGCAAAGGGCCTGGCAGGCTATGGTCCATGGGGTTCCAAAGAGTCGGACATGACTGAGCAAGCATCACTCACTCATAGATAATGCAGAACTTCATTTTCCTCCTGATTTTTCTAAAGTAAACAAACAAAATGGCAGTAGAAATATATATATATATATATATATATATATATATATATATATATTATTGGCATGTCCCACTAACTCAGTCTGTTTCTTTTTCCTTGTTCCCTTATTATTGTGCCCATATTCATCTTTATTTTAAATTATTGTTTTTGTGATAGACAAAATGTTATGCTCTAACTTTTTATTTAAAATTATGGCAAAACATTTTCTGGTTGCTTCATGGATTCATAATGATCATCTTAATGTGCTAATGCTCAAAGACTTTGTAAAATGAAATAGGGTGTCCCCTGTGGAAGGCCAGGTGATTAGTCATGTCCATAAGGTGCCACTTACCTTGGTAAATTCTTCACTCTCTTCTTTTACAGATGGGGACACTCGATTTGTTTCCTGTCCTAGAACTGATTGAGTACAGGGTCTTGTTTATTCTAAGAAACCTTAAAGAGATTGATGTATGATGAAACTAGAATAGCAAGTTATTAATTTATAATGAGAAATAAAGCAGTAAAGTTGCAAGCATTCCTTCCCGTGTTTGCTTTGACCTGCCTATCACATTCTATCCCTTTAGGCAAACTGCATGAGATGTCTAATGGTAAGGGAGGTAGCCTGCCTCTGTGCTATACTTGGTCGCTCAGTTGTGTCCGACTAGCATTGATGATAAACAAAAAAAGAATCCTTGGGCTTTCCCTGTTGGTAAGACTCCAAACTCCCAAAGCAGAAGGCCCAGGTTCAATTCCTGGTGGGGGAACTAGATCCCAGATGCATGCTGCAGCTGAGAAGTTCGCACGCCACAGTGAAGATCCCCTGAGCCACAACTAAGACACAGCATAGCCTAAATAGATAAATAAAAAATTAAAAAGAAAAAGGATCTCTAAGTAGTTTGAATGCCTGTTTGCATAACCACCCTAAATACTTCATAGAAAGATGATAGTGTCCTAATCAGTGCTGAATGGGCACATATCAGTTTTGTTTTCAAGATATCTCCTCTTGGTTGTTGTCATTTCCATCACCAAAAACACCCAATCCTCAGCTGGTGCATTCTTTCATTAAAGGTATCAATGAGTTCATTTGGGTTACAATTATATATTAATACTTTGGACTTGAAAGCCAGTCTCTATTTTGTCCTCATCCTTTATGCTTTGATTTTATTGCCTCCCTCTTGCAAAAAATATTTTTTTCTTAAATATTAGTTATTTAAAAACACCCATCATCCCCATATACCCCAAATATTCCTTACAAATAGCATCATAGTATTACATTGAGTTCCTTCACCATAATTTATTTAAGCAGTTCTCTGTCAATGGCCATTTGTATTTTTCCCTTTCCCATGCTATGAAATCATAATGCGTGTCTTTTTCTTTGGCATTTCTCACAAGGATCAATTCCTTTGAGAATGAGAGATTCAAAGAGAGAATACATTGCATACATTTTTATATTTATTGCCTAATAACTTCACAAATGATTTGCGTAATTTATACTGATACTAGCAAAATACAATAATTTCAAAATAATCTCACCATTTTAACTTTTCTGAAATTTTTAGTGTTAATAAGAATAAAATTATAATATGTTGCTATTTCAAATTACATCTCTATTACTATTAGAACTGATAATTTTTCACATCTCATTCTTAATTTTTCTTGTTAGCTGAGTCAAATTATATTCTTTGTTCAATTTTTTTTTTCAGAATTTGGTATTTAGCTTATCACTTTGTATAAACTGTTTATATGACAAAGATATTGTTTCTGTCAATACAGAGCCTAATATTTTCCCAATTATTGTTTTAATTTAAAATGTTCGTATATGCTCTTCTGTGTTTTATAAATCTCTTCAAATCGTGTTCAGGCCATTTAACGTATTTCAATATTTACTTTTTAAAAAATAATATCTTCCATTCATTTATTTCCCTATTGTTCCAAAGTAGTTCATTTATCATATGTTAAAATAAATGATTACATATAGCTAGTTTTTCTTTTTAACATTGCTTACAAGATTTATCAACTATCTTGAATAATGAATAAATCCCTGCAACCTCACATTTCACCAACACTACTTAAGAGTTGCCCCTGAAAGAAACAGCTCAATCACAAATCTATGCCAAAAATCAAAACTTCTTCCTTCCCAAATTTTGACTGAGGTTCATATTTAAAGCTCCTGCTCACTTTCATCATTCACTGTGTTTTAATATTTATGACTTGTCTGTCACAATTTAAGTAATATAGGCCTCAGTTTCAGTTGTTCTGGAGAATTACTGCCTATCTTTTTGAAGTGCTCTCCACAAGATCTCCGTAGTGATTTATTTAGATTGGGTCTTCCTGGGCTTCCTGAGTACATATCCTATCATAATATATTTATAATATCACATTATAGTAATATTAAATCACGTTTCCAGTCACTTAAATTCGTGTGCATTTTGATGTGTAACTCAGTAGCCTAAGGGTGTTCTTGTTCAGTTGCTTCAGCCAGGCCTGACTCCTTGCAATCCTATGAATATGTAGCCTGCTAGGCTCCTCTGTTCATGTGATCTTCCCAGCAAGGGTACTGGAGTGGGTTGCCACTTCCTCCTCTAGGGGATCTTCTTGACCCAGGGATTGAACCCGCGTCACCTGTGTCTTCTGCATTACAGGCAGATTCTTTACCCACTGAGCCACTGGGGAAGCCCAGCCTAAGGGTATCCTGAAACTAATAATTACACATGTTGAAATATGTTAAAGACAGTATTCTTCAAAGTACAGTAAATTCTCTCTGTTACTTGCATCAGTTATCAGACTCTACAGAAAGAAAAATGGAGGGAAGTAGGGAAGAGAGGGTACAGGATAGAATGAGAATAGAATTTATAGTAATACAACTTTCTTCAGCATATAAATGCAAACATTTCTTTTATTATTTGTAAATGACTGCAGTTTTCACTTCCATGATGCAAGGCTCTCTACCAATCTTGATAATAAAAACAATGAGAAGTTCTGATCACACTATACATCTTCCAACTTTTGTATCCCCAAATTCTAAATATAGGAATGTATAGATTTAGATATACATAGCCAAAGGCAACAAAGAGAGCCTTTCAACTATGCAAAGACAAGTATTTTCCTGTTAGTCTAGTCCTGCCTGTTTCCCTAAAACTCTTATGTGTATCTCTAGATTGTCACAATGTACATCAGTAACACAGTACCAATAGGAGGAAATAAAAGATGAGAGAAAAAAAAATTTAGAACAGAAGACCAGATTAACAGCTTTGAAATTTAAGGCATTTTAGAGTGAAAACAAATAGAATTATAAGAGGGAAATATCATTATAATTCCTCACTCTGTAATATGAGTAAAAATGAGGGTGAGGTGCAGGGGATGGGAAGGAGAAAGAAATAGAATGGTATGATGCTTACCCTATTCCTGGGTAAGCTCCATGACCATGTTTAAATGATCCCTGGTATTCATCCAATGTAGTCAAATCACCTTGGAGGACAATGATTTTTAAGTCTTTACCACCCTCAGCAAACATACTTGAGGGTAGAACTTCACACTTAGAGATTAACAGCAAAGTTTTCTAGTCAAGACACTTGGCCAAACAGATGGCTTTGTTTGCAACAAAAAGTATTATTTGCCTTGTGAACATGGAACCAACAGAAAGTATTAAAAGTTATAGATTGTCACAGTTGATTTTTAATATTTTGGGTTTAACATGAACCCTAAAATCCTAATTGAAAAAATAAGATTAAAAAAATTTTTTATATATAAAAGTATATATACATATATACTTTTTGACAGATATCTCATATATACTAAGTGAGCTTTGGTGAAGATACATAACTTAGGGCCACAGCAGGAGAGCAGCTGAGAGGGGACAAGGGATTAAATTTTTTAAAAAAGATACATAACTTAAATTCTCAAAAATAGATGATATTCTCCCAACCATCCTATAGAAAGTAAACGATTTTTCAAAAATCTATTCATGTTTTTAAAACTCCTAATAGTCATGCCAAAAAATTTTCTATAAAAGATACTTTCTGCTTCTTTAGATGTTAAAGAAAACAAACTCTTCCTTTAGATCTTATACACTATTGAATTTTTCCATTAATATTTCATTATACCCCTTTCTACATGTTCTAATTTCAAGTTGAAGGTTGAGGCAGAAGGCATAGAGTAGAAGTTTCACAAAATGTTGCCAACCTAGTCTCCTTTTTAAAATGATTTCAACAGTATATCCTTATTCCCAACCATCTAACCTCTAAACTATTCCTCAGGGTCCTAGAGTTTCCATAATCTGTACTTAACTTTCCTACTTTATTCTCGATAACTCTGAGTATTCATCTTCTTTTCTGGTTGGACCTATTAAACTAATTCATTCAATAAATATTTATTTAGTGTTTACCTGAAGGAGATCAGCCCTGGGATTTCTTTGGAAGGAATGATGCTAAAGCTGAAACTCCAGTACTTGGGCCACCTCATGCGAAGAGTTGACTCATTGGAAAAGACTCCGATGCTGGGAGGGATTGGGGGCAGGAGGAGAAGGGATCAACAGAGGATGGGATGGCTGGATGGCATCACTGACTCGATGGACATGAGTTTGAGTGAACTCCAGGAGTTGGAGATGGACAGGGAGGCCTGGTGTGCTGCGATTCATGGGGTCGCAAAAGAGTCGGACACGACTCAGTGACTGAACTGAACTGATGTAGCAGGGGCTTCCCCTTAGTGGCTCAGCAGTATCTGCCTGTAATGCAGGAGTTGCAGGAAAGGTAACTCTTGCCTGGAGAACCTCATGGACAGAGAAGCCTGGCAGGCTACAGTGCATAGGGTGGCAAAGTCAGACACCACTGAAGCTACTTCGTACACACACATGCACCATGTAGCAGATACCAAACCACAATGTAGTGGTAGCACAGGTTCCAGAACCAGACAGACCAAGTAAAAATACAGGTGAAAATACCACTTACTGTGAGGTTCCTTAGGGTATGAGTTCCCTTAACCTCCATTTGCCTGTTTCCTTATTTTTCAAAAAAGGGTAATATAGTATCATAATGTTATTGTAAAGATTAAAGGAAATAATACATATCAAGTGCATAGAACAGTTCCTGACACATAGAAAGCCCTCAGCAAATATTATGGTAGTGTATACTGTATAAGAAAATTTTAAAACTAAAACAAAATTTGGTAAATGCTAATCCAGGAGAAGTATAGGGTGCTTTGGTAGAGCCAAAAAAGGGAATTACATTGACAGGAAAGGTTTCCCAGGGAAGTGACATTGAAGCTGAGTCCTGATAAATTGAAGTCAACTTGGTAATAGAAAAAAGGAGTAGTCCAGGCAAGAAGAACTATATGTGAAAATGCATTAACATGGTACTTTGGTGAAACTAAATGAAATTCAGGAGAGCTGAGGAATGAGAGATGAGTCTAGAGAAGTGAGGCAGGATCCAGGTCACAGATTCTTTGAGTTTCAACTCCGTACCAAGAGTAATGAGAAGGAATTTTTGGATTTGTAGGAAGAAAGGCAATCTGACTCTATTTTAGGTTGCAAATAGGTAGCTGCAGAGTGGAGAATAAACTGGAGAGAAAAAAAAAAGAACAGGGTTATCTCTTGTGTCTTACAGTTATGACAGGCTCTACCATCTTTCATAGATCATATAAACACCATAGTCATTGGAAAGCCTTTCTTCACTTCTTGAACTCTCGTTGAGTTCTAAGTCCTGCTAAACTTCCTTCCTCCATATTTTTTTACTGTCAATGTACCTTTAATTCATAATCTTACTACAAGGCTATTATCTGAGAGGAGGAAGGCAGAGGAGGGAATTAGTCATCTGTCTTTCCAAGCATGGCTCCAAGAAAGACTCACAAGCTATTCATGTCTTGCAGGTTAGATTTCTAGAAAGCAGATTCTAAGACTGAGTTTAGTGTGCAGGGAGTACTTGTGGGACTAAGGTATACCCATGGGATTGACACCTGTGGAAGGGAAAACAGAAAGCAGGAATGGGAAGAGGGAGGAGTGGGTAAAGCTCCAATCAACCCCTTTGGAAGCTTTGGAGCTAGAAAGGCCTTTAGATGGCAAAGCATTTATACTCAGTCCACTATTGGATGTAGGACTTCCTACATGGGTCTCTGGAACTAAGGCAATCTTCGAAGGCACTGAAAGCTAATGGCTATCTATGGATAGCCCTTCAGTAGTGGAGGCATCAGGCCTTCATTGAAGGGATCCAGGTGGTGTGTCATAGTGCCACCACACTAGGTTAAGATAGCGGGGACTGCTTATCCAAGAAACTTGACCCAAAATCTTCATTTGATTTCCATACATTCCATATACCTCCTAGAAGCTATGACTTCTTTCCCAGAAGAAGGATGAGGTTTCAGTGTTGACAAGTGAAGAGGAGGACCGTGGAAGAAATGAAAGACACAAGGAAGAAGCTGAGTTCCAAACTGAGCAAGAATGTTAGGGGGAACATGTCCAGGCATATATGTTAGCTAGGTATCTGCTGATAGAAGGTGATTGTCATCAACTAACCAGAGATAGACAATGCTGTGGACTCCTAGAGCACTTAGACACTGAACTTCACTGGAGTATAGCACTCCCACAGGCCACTGAAAAATTTTACTGTTGCTCTCATTATTGGATATATATATATATGTAAAATATTTGGCCTGTTAAATGGTGTTCTTGAAACAGGGAGCAGATAATAACTGTGAATTTACAGTTGATGGCATGATCTATTTTGTACCTGTGGCTCAAATTCAAAAGAGAAAAGGAAATATACTTCACTCTTAAAAAATTTCTGTCCTTTAGAATGGCAATCTCTCAACCCTCTTTACTCCTTTGCTGGGGCCCTGGTATTCTTTAAGAGAAGCATGAGTAACCCCAATTCTTCCAGGATTTATTTGCAACTTCAAAGCTGTGCTGGTATGAGACTGTCCACCTCCAAGGCTTTAGATTGACTCAAAGGGAGCATGTAATCTTATTCCACATTCAGGGAAGCATCATTAGGGAATGGTCGTCTGTATACACTTGGAGGAATTTAAGTATTTGGTGATACTCTTGAGCCATTAGAACACTTAGGTATTTTACTTTGTTTCTCCATGATCTAGATGTGTCAAAAAATATGGCCTTACATGATTGCCTGGTTTTCATGGCCCTAGGGCCACTGTACCATCTTCACCTCTGAAGAAACTCCAGCAAATGTATCTCTGAGACCTCTTAGTCTGAATGTCTAGGCTGGATTGTATGAATTTAGCTAACGCTGAAAAACACATTTCTCAAAATTCTTTTCCCCTATGTTACTAGGTTAGAGTTTACCAAAAGAACTGCATGAGGTTTAAAAAGGAAAAGTGAAGCAGAGACCATCACTCTTAGAAAGTCATCGTGGTCAGACACGGTGACAGACTGACACAGAGTATTAGCAAGTCCCATCCAATCTCCCCCACAGTTGGCTCATCCTCAGCTGCTGGCCCTGCTGGTCAACAGTGACCCAGGCTCTCTACCAGGTACTACACTGCTTGTATCAGGTATATATAAAGCAAGAGAAATCTATGAGTTTATTGATGGACAAGGTTAATCATATCTGGAGAGGCTTTTCTTGAAGGTTGCCATGGTCCTACAACCACAGTCAAAGAAGAAAGACTTTATCAGAGGGTATTAAGTGGCAAACATTTAAGCCAAACAAAATCCAAGGAATCTCCAGAATTACTGGAAGCAGCCCTGAAGAGTCAAAGAAGTCATTTTCACCAAAGTGAATCAAAGACAAATGAGACCTGACTGAATGCTGAGAGTCATTCAAGACTCCAAACATGAAACATGATACATAAGGATATATGCATGCATGCTAAGTAGCTTCAGTCATGTCCAGCTCTGAGACTCTAAGGACTGTAGCCTGCCAGGTTCCTCTGTCCATGGGATTCTCCAGGCAAGAATACTGGAGTAGGTTGCCATGCCCTTCTCCAATAATGAAACTTTTGATGCATACCATTGTTTATACGACTTGCATCAAAGCAAGCTCAAGATACCCTAAGAAAAATACCATGATCCTCAGAGCTCATTAAAAACCTGTTACAATGGTTTGTCATAACCCTTCCTCTCCACATAGATTTTATATAATTCTTAGTACTCCCACTAAGATGGGGCACAAGGTATCCTTTCCATTAGATCACATTCTGCTTCAGAGCTTTCTCCCACTTAGTTGGTAAGCTTAATAACAATAGGGGCCATGTCTGTTTTTATTCACTACTGTATCTTTATTCTAGCCCAATGCCTAATACATATATGGTAAGTGCTCAATGAGTAGCCATTAAATAAATGAAAGCTTAAGTTGACAGTCTCAAACACTAGTGAGTAATACAGAGAAAAGAATTTGTGGCTCTTCTTATAACAGATGCATACCACTTATTATTCCTATTACTACTTTCTAACCTACACAAGAACATGGCTTCTGACCCATAAAGTGGGGGGCCTTTCACTTCCAGGTTTTCCATCCCTGCATCCCAAATTCACTTGCACTAATCCTTGTGCACATGTCCCTAGAATTTCACTCTGCTGCTGCTGCTACTGCTAAGTCACTTCAGTCGTGTCCGACTCTGTGTGACCCCATAGACGGCAGCCCACCAGGCTCCCCCATCCCTGGAATTCTCTAGGCAAGAATACTGGACTGGGTTGCCAGAATTTCACTCTACTGAACTCAAATCCTTTGCAATTTACCCCAGCTGCCAGAGACAAGGAGCCAAAATACACAGTAGAGAATGATCTGGACTTTGCCATTTATTATAGCTAATTCTGGTACTTCATCTGGTACATAGCAGAGGAAAACACCTATAAACAAGTATTGTGAATTTCTCATGTAGGTTCCAGTGGTTTGGATTGAGGTATGACTTCATGATCAGAAATGTGGGTTATGGTCCCTACAGAAGTAGGGATTGCGTCCTTACAGAATAATGAAAGTGAAGCAGTTTGAAATGGGAGTGATTATCAGAACACTCTTTTGAGAACAGGCCAAGAATCAAAAAGAAGAGCCCAAACAACAAAGTCTAGTTCAAAGGACAGGAGGAGAACTATAAATTGGGAATGGAGCCACAGTCAAAGGCCAGATGAACTATGGAATGAATCAGTGCAGATCAGAAATCTGGGAGATGTCTACACAATAATTATAGTGAACAGATCAGAGCAGGCAAATGCCTGGGGCCATAAGGTACAAAGGTGGAATGAACTTCCTACTAAAGAAAATTGATTCCTTCAAAGGCAATCCCTGGGAAAGTCTTCCCTTCCTTGAAAGGGCAAGCTGGGGTGTTTGTATAGTAGTCAGAAGGAAAATCAACCCATAATTAATTTCCTTTCATTCAGCCCCCCCCCCCCACACACACACTATTCAGCACATGACCCACATTCAATAACAATCAAGCTTCAGTAATAGGCAAGCTTCTCTGGTAATTAATAGGGAGCTTCAAGTAATCCAGCTCATTTCACACTGAGACTGCTAAATCCGTTAGCCTCACTGCCATCTTACTCCTTTCTCCTACTGTTTTCTTGTGTTATGACAAATCATGACCTCTGATTTGTCTTCCAGTATTTTGCCAGTCATTCCTTGCATCTGACAACAGATTTAGTTTCACTGACTTATTCTACAGGTTTTTGACTTCAGTTCAGTTCAGTTGCTCAGTGACTCTTTGCGACCCCATGAACCATGGCACACCAGACCTCCCTGTCCATCACCAACTCCCGGAGTTTACCCAAACTCATGTCCATTGAGTCGGTGATGCCATCCAACCATCTCGTCCTCTGTTGTCCCCTTCTCCTCCTGCCCTCAATCTTTCCCAGCATCAGGGTCTTTTCAAATGAGTCAACTCTTCGCATCATGTGGCCAAAATATTGGAGTTTCAGCTTCAACATCAGTCCTTCCATTGAACACTCAGGACTGATCTCCCTTAGGATGGACTGGTTGGATCTCCTTGCAGTCCAAGAGTCTTCTCCAATACTACAGTTTAAAAGCATCAGTTCTTTGGTGATCAACTTTCTTTACAGTACAGCTCTCACATCCATAAATGACTACTGGAAAAACCATAGTCTTGACTAGACAGACCTTTGTCAGCAAAGTAATATATCTGCTTTTAATATGCTTTTTTATTTTATTTTTATTTTTACTTTATTTTACTTTACAATACTGTATTGGTTTTGCCATACATTGACATGAATTATCTGTTATCAGTTTAATATGTTTTTAATATCTGCTTTTAATCTGCTTTTTAATATGCTGTCTAGGTGGGTCATAGCTTTACTTTCAAGGAGCAAGTGTCTTTTAATTTCATGGTTGCAAGTCACCATCTGCAGTGATTTTGGAGCCCACCAAAATAAAGTCTGTCACTGTTTCCATTGTTTCCCCATCAATTTGCCATGAAGTGATGGGACTGCATGCCATAATATTAGTTTCTAAATGCAGGGAAAGCATTTGACACAATTGAATATCCTTTCATGATTAAAAAAAAAAAAACTCTCACAAACTAGGTATAGAAGGAATGTTTCTCAACAATAATAAATGTCATATATGTCAAGCCCACATCATATTCAAAAGTAAAAAGCTGAAATCCTTTCCCATAAGATCAATAACTCAAAAAAAAAAACCTCATATATAGTCAGCTAATTTTCTACAAAGGCAGCAAGAAAATAAGGTAAGAATAGATTCTTCAAGTAATAGTGTTGGGAAAACTGAATATACACATGTTAAGAATGAAACTGGACCCTTATATTATACCATACAAAAAAAAATCAACTCAAAATGGATTAAACATTTTAATGTAAGATATGAAACTGTAAAAGTTACAGAAGAACAGAAGGGAAAAGCTCTTTGACATGTGTGTTAGCTATGACTTTTTGGATTTGACACTAAAAGTCAAGGCAACAAAAGCAAAACTAACAATATATCAAAGTAAAGAGTTTCTGCATAGTAAAGGAAACAACGAAATTAAAAGGCACCCCATGGATTGGGAGAAAATATTTGTAAACCATATATCCAATAAGGGCTTAATATCCAAAATACATATGTAACTCATATAGTTCGATAGCAAAATCAAACAACCCAATTAAAAAATGGGCAAAGGATTTGAATAGACTATTTTCCAAAGAAACATACAAATGGTAAACAAATATATAAAAAGATACTCGTATTAGTCATTATCAGTGAAATGCAAATCAAAACCACAATGACATATCACCTCACACCTATTAGGATAGCTAATATCAAAAGGTATCTAAAGTTGAGAGGATATGGAAAAAAAGATCCTTTGTGCACTACTGGTTGAAATGTAAATTGGTATGATCATTATTAAAAACAGTATGGAGGTTTCTCAAGAAATTAAAAATAGAATTACCATATGATCCAGCAACCCCACTTCTGGATATATATTAAAAAACAAATGAAATCTATCTTGGAGAGATATTTACACTTCCATGTTTATTGAAGGATTATTCACTGTAGCCAAGATATGGATCACATTAATTGTAAGTGGTCTAAATAGTCTCATTTTAAAACTGGAGACTATAAGATTGGGTAAAAAGCAAGATCCAACTATATTAACATATAGGTCTTAAAAAAAAAAGGATGGAAAAAACTATGCCATGTTAAGATTAATCAATGGAAAGCTGGGATGATTATATAAATATCAAACAAAATAGATTTCAGAGCAAATAATATTACCTGAGTTGAAGAGGACATAAAACAGATAGGTTGCTTGAAATGCACAAACTACCAAAGCTCATTGAAGAAGAAACAGATAATCTAAATAACTTTATAGCTATTAAATAAACTGAATTTTCAGTTAAAAACCTTCCTATGAGAAAACTCTAGACTCATATAGCTTCACTGGCAAATTCTACCAAATATTTAAACAAGGAATAATACCAATTCTATACAAACTTTTTCAGAAAATTGATGAGGAGGGGATCAGTTCTATCAGTTCAGTCGCTCAGTCATGTCCGACTCTTTGCGACCCCATGAATCGCAGCCCGCCAGGCCTCCCTGTTCATCACCATCTCCCGGAGTTCACTCAGACTCATGTCCATCAAGTCCGTGATGCCATCCAGCCATCTCATCCTGGGGAGGGGATACTTCCCAAATAATTCTGTGAGGATTACATTACTCAATACCAAAATCAAAAAATTACATTTTAAGAAAACTACAGACCAATATATCTCATGCTTATACGTGTAAGGACATGTAACCTTAAATGGCAAAGGGGACTTGACAGGTACTATTAAGTTAAGGCTCTTGTGATGTAAAGACTATCCTGTATTATCCAGGTGAGCCAATGTAATCTGAGAGTTTTGAAAAGATAAAAGAGAAAGAGAGTTAGAGAAGATGTGATGATGGAAACAGAAGTTGGAGGATTGTGCTTTAAGATGGAAAAAGAGGTCACACACCAAGGAATGCAAGCAACTCTAGAAGCTAGAAAACTCAAACAGAATTGCCCCTAGAGCAGGCAAAGAGAATGCAATCCTGACAACACTTTCCCAATTTAGCCCAGAGAAATCTATTTCAGACTTCTGATCCCCCAAATTGTAAGATGATAAACTTGTGTTGTTTTAAACAACCATGTCTGCAGTAGTTTAATACAACAGCTGCTGCTGCTAAGTTACTTCAGTCGTGTCCGACTCTGTGCGACCCCATAGACGGCAGCCCACCAGGCTCCCCCATCCCTGGGATTCTCCAGGCAAGAATACTGGAGTGGGTTGCCATTTCCTTCTCCAATGCATGAAAGTGAAAAGTGAAAGTGAAGTTGCTCAGTCGTGTCTGACTCTTAGCAACCCCATGGACTGCAGCCTACCAGGCTCCTCCATCCATGGGATTTTCCAGGCAAGAGTACTGGAGTGGGGTGCCATTGCCTTCTCTGAATACAACAGCAATAGGAAACAAATACCCTTGACTTATGAGAAGATTATTTTTAGAGCTTCTATTTTTGCTTGAATAAACATATTCTGTACAAGAGTAGAATGAGTCAAGAATTAACCTATTACTGTGCAACATCTAAATTTAGTATAACATTCAAAGAATTACAAGTAGAGATCATTTATTTGATGAGATTTGTCTTAAAAAGATACAATGACTGGAAGCAGGAAAGACAGTAATTGACAACATTTGGACTGAAATATTTACTTATTTAATAAAACAAAATCCAACCTGAGAAGATACTCCATTTGGCATAATTTGCTCTGAGTTTATCAGATACTTATATTAACCAATATAAAGAGCATGTTTCCAAATAAAAACACTGAGGTCTAGAGAAAAGTCAACTGAGGGCGTTAACAATTTAAAATTTAGTAAGTATAAAATTGCCGGGAGAAATATCAATAACCTCAGATATGCAGGTGACACCACCCTTATGGCAGAAAGTGAAGAACTAAAGAGCCTCTTGATGAAAGTGAAAGAAAAGAGTGAAAAAGTTGGCTTAAAGCTCAACATTCAAAAAACGAAGATCATGACATCTGGTCCCATCACTTCATGGCAAATAGATGGGGCTGACTTTATTTGGGGGGGCTCCAAAATCACTGCAGATGGTCACTGCAGCCATGAAATTAAAAGACACTTGCTCCTTGGAAGTAAAGCTATGACCAACCTAAACAGCATATTAAAAAGCAGAGACATTACTTTAACAACAAAGGTCCGTCTCATCAAGCCTATGGTTTTCCCAGTCATCATGTATGGATGTGAGAGTTGTACTATTAAGAAAGCTGAGTGCCGAAGAATTGATGCTTTTGAACTGTGGTGTTGGAGAAGACTCTTGAGAGTCCCTTGGACTGCAAGGAGATCCAACCAGTCCATCCTAAGGGACTGAATATTCAGTCCTAAATATTCACTGGAAAGACTGTTGCTGAAACTCCAATATTTTGGCCACCTGATGCAAAGAGCTGTCTCATTTGAAAAGACCCTGATGCTGGCAAAGACTAAAGGCAAGAGGAGAAGGGGATAACAGAGGATGAGAAGGTTGGATGGCATCACCAACTCAATGGACCTGAGTTTAGGTAAACTCCGGCAGTTGGTGATGAACACGGAGGCCGGGTGTGCTGTGGTCCATGGGGTCACGAAGAGTTGGACTTGACTGAGCGACTGAAGTGTAAAATATGTTAAAGGGTTTAGAGATATTCTTTTGAAAAATTACAAACATATTACCATGTTAAAAGACATTCTTCAGTGTAGCTGGGTGCCAGGGGAAAAGGGCAGATGTTGGGTGAAGGATACAAACTTGCAATTATAAGATGAAAAATTTCTTGGGATCTAAGTTACTGTATGGTGATTATAATTAGCAATAGTATGTTACATACTTGAAAGTCACTAAAGAGAGCAGATATTAAATGCTATCACTACAAAAGAGAAGGTAATTATGTGAGGTGATAGAAGTGTTAACTTTATTGTGGCAATTATTTCACAGTATATATGTGTATCAAATCACACAGTACACCTTATATTTACACAATGTTAGATGTCAATTATATCTCAATGAATCTGGAAAAAATGCATTTTTCTGAAGTGAAAATATACATGATATGAGACAAATATATTTGTGAAACTGATTAAAATACATAAGTATGTATAGAATAATTATTGGCTGCTATTTTAAATGTACTAATAATCATATTAAGCAGTTTTAATATTTTCTAGCATACAGACTTCTTTTTGAAAGTTTTCAAATGGACTATTTTATAGGGACACCAATATAATAAAAGCAATTTGTTGGTTAATATGTAGTTTAAAAAATTATGTAAGTTTAATTGTTTACTGCTCCATTTTAGTTCTTAAGTGTCTCAGACTGGACAACATAATCTGTTGTCATTAGGTCTTAACAGTGACTTGTGCCATTCCACAGCCACCACTGTGTTCTCAGAACAACGTGCTCTGTTATTAGAATAAGCATCTGATTTCTTTAAGATAGTACTTCCTAACTTGCTTCTTAGGTCATAAGTGAGTTCAACAGTCCATCCCACCACTGTATAATATCACTGCTTTATAGTTCAGTAATCACATGGATCTATAAACCATTTAAAACCAGTGATCACATGGTTATTATTCTTTTACTTTAGTTCATCTACATTAAAATTAGTTCTTTGGACAGATGCAATGTTGTAGGAGATTCTCTTATGCTGAATAAGCCGTTCCATTATTTTATAAATAGCATTGCTACAGGAAGTATGGCAGGCAAGAGAAATAAAGATAGCTGCACGATAACGATCCAGTCTATGTAGACAAATTGATGCAACCTATATACAGATGATAGCTCAGTTGTTAAAGAATTTGCCTGCAATGCAGGAGACCCCAGTTCAATTCCTGGGTCAGGAAGATCTGCTGGAGAAGGGATAGGCCACCCACTCCAGTATTCTTGGGCTTTCCTTGTGGCTCAGCTGGTAAAGAATCTGCCTGCAATGTGGGAGACCTGGGTTCAATCCCTGGGTTGGGAAGATCCCCTAGAGAAGGGAAAGGCTATCCATTCCAGTATTCTAGCCTGGAGAAGTCCATGGACTGTATAACTTTCACTCACTCACTTATATAAAGATGAAGTCAATAGAATCAACCTGCCACCAGATGGCTGACTATTACCCCTGGTGTATCAGGTGATGTATTATCAGGTGATTAGCATCAGCTTTCTACTGCTGGAAGATTGGGACTCTCAAATATAGTAGTAGATAGATCAGTCCTGAGGAAGAGAAGTCCATGTTTTTCTGAGATCATAAATAACTCCCATCTCTGTCATCATACTTTGGTCAGGGAACCATTGACCAAGCACTGCCTAGCTGTAGAAAGAGGCTGACTTGTAGCCACAGAAGAGGTCATATCAGCTACCTCATCAATGTGATAAGCCTCCCCTGCAGAGGTGATCCCTTTTGGCTGCTGCTTTTGCTGTTTTCGTTGGCATATTCATGGTATACAAATATGTTCA
Source organism: Ovis canadensis (assembly GCF_042477335.2). NCBI lineage: Eukaryota > Metazoa > Chordata > Mammalia > Artiodactyla > Bovidae > Ovis > Ovis canadensis. The sequence goes on along the minus strand of NC_091250.1, from coordinate 104,979,891 downwards.
CATTCTTTTAACATTACAGGAGGTCCCAAATGTATCTATCCCTCAATCCTTGCCTCTTATTTTGCCCATGTCCCTGTATGCCCAGCCAGACCACTAACCACTACCCATAAATCGGCAAAGGACATTACTTTTCCAAATTGAAAATGAGATACGCTGACTAAAGTTCTTCCCTTTGGAGTTAACTCTGAATAAGAGTGTATTGCTACAGCAATATGCTTCTGGCAGGAGCCAGCTCATTTTCCAGAACCATGTGTAAACCAGAATTGAATTTTTTCTTCCTGAGTCAACTGGTCATAGAGAATTCCCTGTTGGGTTGGTCACCACAGGGAAGTGTGGATTGATAGAATGGTGGCATTGTACGCAGAGTAGGTGGTGATGTGAGCCACCTACATGGTCATATCATTTGCTAGTGGCTTCAGTGATTCCAATCTTCTGTATATCACTTTGAGTCGATGTTGGAGTGACTCTGGTTATATACAGCTTTATGGTTTGTTAGGTTAGATAAAACCCAGTTTGTGTTGGTCATCCAAGATGTCAAGGTCTTAAATTCTCATAGTAAGATGTTCAGTCTCTAAGGCTCACAACACAAGCCCAGGAATTTTCTAAAAGAAGAATAGTTGATTATATGGCACTGATTCAAAGTCCTAGGAGGCTATACCGTTATTCTGGCTCCAAACAGCATCTTAATCTGTTATAGACTCTTAATCTGTTATTGCTGTTGTTCAGTCACTAAGCTGTGTCTGACTCTTTGCATCCCCATGGACTGCAGCATGCCAGGCTTTCCTGTCCCTCACTATCTTCTGGAGTTCACCCAAGTTCATGTCCATTGAATCAGTGGTGCCATCCAACCATCTCATCCCCTGCCACCATCTTCTCCTTTTGCCTTCAATCTATCCCAGCATCAGGGTCTTTTCCAATGAGTCAGTTGCTCACATTAGGTGGCAAAGTATTGGAGCTTCAGCTTCAGCATTAGTTCTTCCAATGAGTATTCAGGGTTGATTTCCCTTAGGATTGACTGGTTTGATCACCTTGCTGTCCAAGGGACTCTGAAGCATCTTCTCTAACACCACAATTCAAAAGCATCAGTTCTGTGGTTCTCAGCCTTCTTTACAGTTCAGCTCTCACACATATAGATGACTACTGGAAAAATCATAGCTTTGACTATATGCACCTTTGTTGGCAAAATGATGTTTGCTGTTTAATACGCTGTCTAGGTTTGTCAAAGCCTTCCTTCCAAGAAGCAAGTGTCTTCTAATTTCATGGCTGCTGTCATCATCCACAGTGATTTTGGAGCCCAAGAAGAGAAAATCTGTCCTTGCTTCCATTTTTCCCTCTTCTTTTTGCCATGAAGTGATGGGACCAGATGCCATGATCTTAGTTTTTTGAATGTTGAGTTTTAAGCCAGCTTTCTCAATCTACTTCACCCTCATCAAGAGGCTCTTTAGTTCTTTACTTTCTGCCATTAGAGTGGTGTCATCTGCATATTTGAAGTTACCGATATTTCTCCAGGCAATATTGATCCCAGCTTGCAACTCTTTTAGCCTGGCATTTTGCCTAAAGTACTCTGCATATAAGTTAAATAAACAGGGTGACAATATACAACCTTGTCATACTCCTTTCCCAATTTTGAATCAGTCAGTTGTTCCATGTAAGGTTCTAACTGCTGCTTCTTGACACACATACAGGTTTCTCAGGAGACGAGTAATATGGTTTGGTATTCCCATCTCTTTAAGAATTTTCCACAGTTTATTGTGATCCACACAGTCAAAGGCTTTCACGTAGTCAAAGAAGTAGATGTTTTTTATGGAATTCCTTTGCTTTCCCTATAATCCATTGAATGATGGCAAATTGATCTCTGGTTACCCTGCCTTATCTAAAACCAGCTTGTACATCTGAAAGTTCTCAATTCAAATACCTCTGAAGCCTAGCTTGAAGGATTTTGAGCATAACTTTGCTAGCATGGGAAGTGAACGCAATTGTCCAGTAGTCTGAACATTCTTTAGCACTGCCCTTCTTTGGAATTAGGATGAAATAAATCTGTTATAGAACCTTAATCTACAACTTAGACCAGCTAAAAAGTTCTCTTGCCTTGAGGACATTTCAAAGTTGGTAACATTAAATAGATCGGAGTAGTACATCCAAATGTAGCGTGTATGTGCTAGGTCACCTCAGTTGTGTCTGACTCTCTTGTGACCCCAAGGACTGTAGTCCGCCAGACTCTATGTCTATAGGATTCTCCAGGCAAGAATACTGGAGTGAGCAGCCATTCCCTTCTCCAAGGGATCTTCCTGACCCAGAGATCGAACCTGGGTTTCATGCATTGCAGGCAGATTCTTTACCATCTGAGACACCTGGGAAGTACTAAATGGTAGTATATGTTATTTTAAAAATTAGGAAAGGCTCATCAAGTGTTTTCTTAGTGATATGGGGGAAAGGTGCACCACTTTTCTTATTGTGTTGACAGGAACACCTTGAGATGCTGAGACTACCTGATCCTCAGAAATTTCACTCAGGTCACAGCTACCTGGATTTTCATTGGAGTTTATCTCCTGCTCCCTGAAATCCAGTCACCCCTTACTGTATCATTAAACTAGTTTGCCAGTGTAATGTTATGTAAAATTATAAGATGGTGAGATGTTAAAGGTCTCTGCAGTCTAGACTGTAACTGACAGCTAAAGAATTGACACAGATCAATGAAAGTGTATTTGTGTTCCTTCAACATAAAAACAGATACTCTTTTTTGGAGTCCTAGCGGCCACAGGATTGGAAAAGGTCAGTTTTCATTCCAATCCCAAAGAAAGGCAATGCCAAAGAATGCTCAAACTACCGCACAATTGCACTCATCTCACATGCTAGTAAAGTAATGCTCAAAATTCTCCAAGCCAGGCTTCAGCAATACGTGAACCATGAACTCCCTGATGTTCAAACTGGTTTTAGAAAAGGCAGAGGAACCAGAGATCAAATTGCCAACATCTGCTGGATCATAGAAAAAGAAACAGAGTTCCAGAAAAACATCTATTTATGCTTTATTGACTATGCCAAAACCTTTGATTGTGTGGATCACAATAAACTGTGGAAAATTCTGAAAGAGATGGGAATACCAGACTACCTGACCTGCCTCTTGAGAAATCTGTATGCAGGTCAGGAAGCAACAGTTAGAACTGGACATGGAACAACAGACTGGTTCCAAATAGGAAAAGGAGTATGTCAAGGCTGTATATTGTCACCCTGCTTATTTAACTTCTATGCAGAGTACATCGTGAGAAACGCTGGACTGGAAGAAACACAAGCTGGTATCAAGATTGCTGGGAAAAATATCAATAACCTCAGATATGCAGATGACATCATCCTTATGGCAGAAAGTGAAGAGGAGCTAAAAAGCCTCTTGATGAAAGTGAAAGAGGAAAAAAAAAAAGCGAAAGAGGAGAGTGAAAAAGCTTGCTTAAAGCTCAACATTCAGAAAACGAAGATCATGGCATCCGGCCCCATCACTTCATGGGAAATAGATGGGGAAACAGTAGAAACAGTGTCAGACTTTATTTTTTGGGGCTCCAAAATCACTGCAGATGGTGACTGCAGCCATGAGATTAAAAGATGCTTACTCCTTGGAAGAAAAGTTATGACCAACCTAGATAGTATATTCAAAAGCAGAGACATTACTTTGCCAACAAAGGTCCGTCTAGTCAAGGCTATGGTTTTTCCAGTGGTCATGTATGGATGTGAGAGTTGGACTGTGACGAAGGCTGAGCGCTGAAGAATTGATGCTTTTGAACTGTGGTGTTGGAGAAGACTCTTGAGAGTCCCTTGGACTGCAAGGAGATCCAACCAGTCCATTTTGAAGGAGATCAACCCTGGGATTTCCTTGGAAGGAATGATGCTAAAGCTGAAACTCCAGTACTTTGGCCACCTCATGGGAAGAGTTGACTCATTGGAAAAGACTCTGATGCTGGGAGGGATTGGGGGCAGGAGGAGAAGGGGACGACAGAGGATGAGATGGCTGGATGGCATCACTGACTCAATGGACATGAGTGTGAGTGAACTCTGTGAGTTGTTGATGGACAGGGAGGCCTGGTGTGCTGCAATTCATGGGGTTGCAAAGAGTCGGACAAGACTGAGTGAGTGAACTGAACTGATTCTTACTGAGATGGGGCTTCCCTTGTGGCTCAGATGGTAAAGAATCTGCCTGCAATGCAGGAGGCCCTGCTTTGATCCCTGAGTCAGGAAGATCCCCTGGAGAAGGGAATGGAAATCCACTCTAATACTCTTGCCTAGAGAATTCCACATGCAGAGGAGCCTGGCAGGCTACAGTCCATGGGGTCGAAAGGAGCTGGACCCAACTGAGTGACTACACTTGCACTTTCACTTTCTTACCAAGATACAGTGAAAGAAACAATTGCCAGATTAATAGCCATAATCTAACTGCTAGAGGTTATGTTGATTTACTTTATTAAAGAGAGCATGTCTGGAACGGCAGCTGTAACTAGAGTCACCACCTGATTATATTTATAGTAGTTCACAGTTATTCTCCAACACTCTAAGACTGTTCTACTTAGGCAAAAGAGGATAGATAAATGTGAATAGAATCATTGCCACTACATCTGTCAAGTCTTTTTATGGTAGCACTAATCATGCAATTTTTCCAAGAATGCAGCTTTACCTTACTTAAAAATTACATAAACAACAATTCTAATTGGTGGATCACAGTGGTACTCCAAGGCTTGAGGATTCAACTTTGCTGAGTCAGCATCTAGTAATTTCAGGGTATTCCCTTTTCCCAATTGATCAGCTATTGCCACTTAACAAACTTTCCCCAAATTCAGTGGTTTACACAATTATTTATTCTTGTTCACATCCATGGGTCAGTTTCCCTAGATTGCATTAGAAAGGTTTAAGAAGCATACACAAATGCCATGCAGGCATGTGTGCTACGTTGCTTTAGTCACGTCTGACTCTGCAACTCTATGGACTGTAGCCTGCCCGGCTCCCCTGTCCATGGGATTCTCCAGGCAAGAATACTGGAGTGGGTTGCCATTTCCTCCTCCAGGGAGTCTTCCCAACCCAGAGACTGAACTCGCCTCTCCTGTGTCTCCTACATTGGCAGGCAGGTTCTTTACCACTTTTCCAGGTCTGGGCCACCTGGAACGCCCACACAAATGCCATATATTATCTCAAAAACCCAAAGAGGCTCACTGGGTGTTTTCTTTTCTTTTTTTTTTTTTTTGGTAGCTCTGCTGATCTCAGCTGGGCTTTGACACATATCTTTAGTTGAGCTGAGGTACAAGTTTGCTAGTGTGGGTCTGTTTCACTCTTTTTCCTTGAATATGTGAAACATTAGCTAGGATTTGTTCTCATGACAGTGAGAGGCAAGAAGTCAAACAGACATGTTCAAATACCTGCCACAGCTCAGAACTGGCAAAATGTTACTTCCATCTACATGATCTGGCCAAAACAAATTATAATGCTGGGCCCAAAGTAAGGAAGCAGGAAAATACTCTGTGGCTATGGTAAGGATATAGCAAGAATGTAGCTAGAGATAGGGGTAAGGAAATGGGGCCAAGCATTAGTAAATATCCATGGGTCCCTTATAGAAAGTAAGGAGAAAGGGACTTGCCTCGTAGTCCAGTGACTAAAACTCCACATTTCCAATGCAGGGGGCCCAGGTTCAATTCCTGGTCAGGGGACTATATTCCACATGCCACAACTAAAGATTCCACATATTGCAATGAAGATCGAAGATGCTGTGTGCCAAACTAAGATTTGACACAGACAAATAAATAAAAATTCAAAAAAAAAAGTAAGGAGAAAGATTTACAGCATGTACCTGTGATGCATGTATCTTCCTCATGTGACCGCTTCTTGGGGTTCTTAGGGACTGTAAAATGACTCAGGTTGAGAGACTAGGTAAGAAACTGTGATTTTTTAGTATGTTTTAAGTTATACCCAGATCACTATTTTGCACAATTCAGTCAGTCGGTTCAGTCCCTCAGTCATGTCTAGTCAGACTCTTTGTGACCCCATAGACTGCAGAATGACAGGCTTCCCTGTCCATCAGCAACTCCTGGAGCTTACTCAAACTCATGTCCATTAAGTCAGTGATGCCATCCAACCATCTAATCCTCTGTCGTTCCCTTCTTCTACTGCCTTCAATCTTTCCCAGCATCAGGGTCTTTTCCAATGAGTCAGTTCTTTGCATCAGGTGGCCAAAATATTGGAGTTCAGTTTCAGCATCAGTCCTTCCAGTGAATATTCAAGGCTGATTTCCTTTAGGATGGACTGGTTGGATCTCCTTGGTGTCCAAGGGACTCTCAAGAGCCTTCTCTAACACCACAGTTCAAGAGCATCAATTCTTCAGGGTTTAGCTTTCTTTATAGTCCAACTCTCACATTCATACATGACTACTGGAAAAACCATAGCTTTGACTAGACAGACCTTCATTGGTAAAGTAATGTCTCTGGTCTTTAATATGCTGTCTAGGTTGGTCATAACTTTTCTTCCAAGGAGCGAGTGTCTTTTAATTTCATGGCTGCAGTCACCATCTGCAGTGATTTTGGAACCCCCCAAAATAAAGTCTGACACTGTTTCCATTGTTTCCCCATCTATTTGCCAGGACGTGATAGGACCAGATGCCATGATCATTTTCTAAATGTTGAGCTTTAAGCCAACTTTTTCACTCTCCTCTTTTACTTTCATCAAGAGGCTCTTTAGTTCTTCCTCACTTTCTGCCATAAGGGTGGTATCATCTGCATAATCTGAGGTTATTGATATTTCTCCTGGCAACCCAGCATTTCTCATGATGTACTCTGCATATAAGTTAAATAAGCAGGGTGACAATATATGGCCTATGTACTCCTTTTCCTATCTGAAACCAGCCTGTTGTTCCATGTCCAGTTCTAACTGTTGCTTCCTGACCTGCATACAGGTTTTTCAGGAGGCAGGTCAGGTGGTCTGGTATTCCCATCTCTTTCAGAATTTCCCACAGTTTACTGTGATCCACACAGGCAAAGGTTTTGGCACAGTCAATAAAGCAGAAATAGATGTTTTTCTGGAACTCTCTTGCTTTTTTGATGATCCAGCAGATGTTGGCAATTTGATCTCTGGTTCCTCTGCGTTTTCTAAATCCAGCTTGAACATCTGCAAGTTCATGGTGCATGTACTGTTGAAGCCTGGTTTGGAGAATTTTGAGCATTACTTTGCTAGTGAGATGAGTGCAGTTGTGCAGTAGTTTGAGCCTTCTTTGGCTTTGGAATGAAAACTGACCTTTTCCAGTCCTGTGGCCACTGCTGAGTTTTCCATATTTGCTGGCATATTGAGTGCAGCACTTTCACAGCATCATCTTTTACGATCTGAAATAGCTCAACTAGAATTCCATCACTTCCACCAGCTTTGTTCACAGCAATAATTCCTAAAGCCCGCTTGACTTCACATTTCAGGATGTCTGGCTCTAGGTGAGCGATCACAACATCATGACTATCTGGGTCATGAAGATCTTTTCTGTATAGTCTTCAACTATTCTCACTTGTAGTAGGTCTTGTGTTCCAAGAGATACCATCTATATAGATGGTATACTATTATAGATGGTATTTTATTACTACAAAGTAAATGTTGCTAAGAGTTATGTGTGATGTGGCAACCCTGTTCTTGTAAACTGCCTATCTATTTAGTCCTAAGAAGCTGCATGATCACTTTGCCATTACCAAAGATCTTTCATTCTGAATTCCACTGTAGTCTTACAGTTATGCCAATCACATCTACTGTGTTTCTGTTGCTTAAATGCAATAAATTAGTCTGTATTACTGTAGGATTATCCTATTTCTATTAAAATAAGAGGGCCTCTTTTAATAGCACTCCCCTCCCCCCTTTATCTCCAGGCTTTTGATGATGGGAACAAGAGTGTTGAGATTTTCAAGACTGCTGACACTTCTGTCACTACTTTGTCAGTATCTCGATGAGGAGAGTATCCTTTGGGCTCTTTTGGGAGACAATGGAAAGTAGGAGAAAGAGTGAACATAATAAATCATTCAAGTTTTTCTTTTCTCCTTAAATCTATTCATTCCTCTACATTTTGTTAAGGAATTTATGATATCTCAAATCCACTTAATTTTGTCCACCAGTGAAAATACATTTCAGTTCCTCAAGCCAACGAATCATTATAACTATTCCAAAATGATTACATCTAAATTAATTATTAATATAACTACATGGATGAGACTCCTATATCAATGTTTGACTCTAAATTTGTATTCCTTTCTTTTTCATCTTCATACGTATTTCCAGTTTTCTGAATCTTATCAAAATCTTGCTACTCTTATTCATAGACCTCTTAACGGATTATGACTCTAGTTACAGATCTGGACTGGATAAAAGTGGGAGAGATATGACATGTGATAGCTCCCTCAAGTGGGTTGCTACAAGGATTTCAGGAAGGGAAAGGATAGTCTTAACAAGAAGAGGGCCTGCTGGCAAGGAAGATATAGTGAGGTTTGATGTTTTGCGAACTTCAGAGTTACATGAATTCACCCAAATGTTCTCAGGATCCTATTATGTCCCAAATAGTCCCTGATTTCTACATATAAGTCCTGGGAATCCTCTGAATTCTCAGCCTTCATTTTAACCCTGCAATTTGGAAGATCAGATTCTATGCCTTATTTTCAGGTATGATTTCTCTGGACCTAACGATGCAAGTTTCACGTAGGGCAATTATACAAGCTCCCAAAAACTCTAATCATGCCTAGAGCTTGGAATTTAAAATCTTGGATTTGTCACGGTCTTTATTTAAGCTTTGTTTGGTATAATTAAAAGCAGTCAGCCCACCCCACAAACCTGTATTCCTCATTCACACTATATTCATATGGCTTGCCAAAGTTTTGACATCAGTAAACACTTCATTCCAGGAAATCACAAGTGATTATTTAAGCTACAGATTTTCTGAGTCCCACTCACTGATGCTAAAAGGACTCTTGCTTATTTAAAACCCAGTCAGATCAGATAATTAATCACAAGTTCACATTTTCTTGAGAAAGTCACTGTTGGTACTACTCTATTGCTTAGAGTTAAGTTGAAGGGGGTAAAATATACTGTGGTTAAGCAGAAAGCAATATATTATAGGACACCAAATGGCTTATAGAATTTTTTTAATGGATAGAAGAAATGGATTTTAGGTGAATGTCCAGAATTAAGACCTAAAGCCACACCTCAAAATAAGGGCACTAAAGGAGCTATCTGGAAGGGAAAATGCAACTCCCTCCAGTGGAGAAAAATTTGCAGGGTACAGAATTCTACACTCGGGGTTTTACCTCTCAACTGTTTAAATATTTCACTTCACTCTTTCTTTCTGATGGCCTGGTTTCTGAAGAGAGTGTTAGTCGCTCGGTTGTATCTGACACTTTACAACACCATGGATGTAGAGCTCCTCTGTCTATGGAATTCTCCAGGCAAGAATACTGGAGTGGGTAGTCATTCCCTTCTCCAGGGGATCTTCTTGATCCAGGGATGGAACCAGGGTCTTCCGCATTGCAGGCAGATTCTTTACCACCTGAGCCACCAGGGGAGAGTCAGACATGACTTATCAACTGAACAACCACCACCACCAAGAAGTTAAATGCTAATTCTTATCTTTGCTCCTCTATGGGTAAGGTATTTTTTGCTTCTGGCTTCTTTCAATATTTTTTCTTTATTTTTGATTTTCTTAAGTTTTAATATGATATGTCTTGTTGTTGCTCAGTTTCTAAGTCATGTCTGACTCTTTGCACCCATGGACTGCAGCACACCAGGCTTCCCTGCAATGCCTGCCTTAAAATAAATTGATATATCCATTATATATTGAATATAAATGACATCTAATGCCATAAGAATATGCTCACATATATTAAGTAAAACAAAAGAGCATGCTAAAAAAGCAGAAGCAACATTCTCATTTTATTTAAAAATACACTTCAATTCAGTTGCTCTGCTGTGTCTAACTCTTTGCAACCCCATGGACTGCAGCATGCCAGGCCTCCCTGTCCATCACCAACTGCCAGAGCTTGCTCAAATTCATGATCCTTGAGTTAGTGATGCCATCCAACCATCTCTCCGTCATCCCCTTCTCCTGCCTTCAATCTTTTGAATGCGTCAGTTCTTCGCATCAGGTAGCCAAAGTACTGGAGCTTCAGCTTCAGCATTAGTCCTTCAAATGAATATTCAGGACTGATTTCCTTTAGGATTTACTTAAGAGACTAGAACATCATCAGTGGCTATCTCTAGCTGATGGAATGATATGTTCCTGTGTGTGCTTTTCTATTTTGTTAATGTTCTACAATCAATATGTATTCTTTTCTTTTAATACAGATGTCAACTGTTTTCACAACTGACTTTTCACAAAGTAGAGAATTAACTCAGGTGGCAATGTCAAGCATAAAATGGAGTAGGATAGGATCAAAGACAGACAGATTAATAGACTATTGCAATAGAATGGATGAAAGACGGTAGAAGCCAAATTAAGGCAGTGGCTGTGAGGACAAAGAAAGTAGATAACAAGAACCCAGACTGAATAAATAGGATTTGATAATCTTGGATCCATTTAGGTTGTAGATAAAGGCTGCTGCTGCTGCTGCTGCTGCTAAGTCGCTTCAGTTGTGTCCGACTCTGTGCGACCCCATAGACGGCAGCCCACCAGGCTCCCCTGTCCCTGGGATTCTCCAGGCAAGAACACTGGAGTGGGTTGCCATTTCCTTCTCCAATGCATGAAAGTGAAAAGTGAAACTGAAGTCACTCAGTCGTGTCCGACTCTTTGCGACCCCATGGACTGCAGCCCACCAAGCTCCTCTGTCCATGGGATTTTCCAGGCGAGAGTACTGGAGTGGGGTGCCATCACGCTAAGGAAATATTAAACACTGTAATTCCACTGGTAGCCCTGGATCTATATGGGTTGGGGTGGAGGTAAGGGTTATGAATTTATTAGTCTTAACTATAGTAAATAAAATTGTGAACTTATATGCAATTACTTAGGGACAGTTAAAATAGAAATAGGGCAATGGCCTGAATCATGGGGAACTCAATATTTAAGAGCCAGATAGAGGAAGAAAGGCCTATAAAGAATAAGTAGGATTGATTTAAAAGGTAAAGCAACTAGGTTGTCATGGAAGCTGAAGGAAGGAAGTTTCAGGCAGGAATTGGTCAATGGTGCTAGTAACGAAAGCATCCTGCTTCTAATGTTTACTCCCTGTGAAAGGACTTCAATCAGTTCTGGGTCTTCCTCTATACTTAGAGAGATTTGAGTGACTTACAAATTAGTAAATTTCTGAAGAATGTTTGGTTTGGTTTTGTCCTCCAACCTCCAAGAACAAAGATGTCCAGAGACCGAATTTTCATCTGATCCTCCATGCTGTCCCTGTCAGGTATTGCTAGGAATTGGAGGCATCAGTTCAGTTCAGTTTAGTTCAGTCGCTCAGTCGGGTCCAACTCTTTGCGACCCCATGAATCACAGCACACCAGGCCTCCCTGTCCATCACCAACTCCTGGAGTTCACTCAGACTCACGTCTATTGAGTCCGTGATGCCATCCAGCCATCTCATCCTCTGTCGTCCCCTTCTCCTCCTGCCCCCAGTCCCTCCCAGCATGAGAGTCTTTTCCAATGAGTCAACTCCTCACATGAGGTGGCCAAAGTATTGGAATTTCAGCTTCAGCATCATTCCCTCCAAAGAAATCCCAGGGCTGATCTCCTTAAGAATGGACTGGTTGGATCTCCTTGCAGTCCAAGGGATTCTTAAGAGTCTTCTCCAACACCACAGTTCAAAAGCATCAATTCTTCGGCGTTCAGCTTTATTCACAGACCAACTCTCACATCCATACGTGACTACTGGAAAAACCATAGCCTTGACTAGACGGACCTTTGTTGGCAAAGTAATGTCTCTGCTTTTCAATATGCTATCTAGGTTGGTCATAACTTTTCTTCTAAGGAGTAAGTGTCTTTTAATTCCATGGCTGCAGTCACCATCTGCAGTGATTTTGGAGTCCCAAAAAATAAAGTCTGACACTGTTTCCCCATCTATTTGCCATGAAGTGATCGGACCAGATGCCATGATCTTCGTTTTCTGAATGTTGAGCTTTAAGCCAAAATTTTCACTCTACATCTAATTCTGGGGATCAGTTGGCAGACCTATTTACCCCTAAGCAACATCAACCAACTTAACTTTATCAGTAATAAAGTGAATTTTGGTCCCCATTTCTATCCTTTATTTTTAACTTGTTCAGAACCTAGGCAAGAAGAGGGGAGTTGGTTTACTGGGACCACTTGGAAACTACAACTGATGTCACATTCCACATCAGGGAAGTCAGGGGTTGAAGAGACTAATGGCTAATGACTTTGGCAGTTAGGAAGTAATCATAAATCACTCTCTTCCTTAATGAAGTCAGTCACAGTTTCTCCAAGGAAGGCAACTGAGGAAATATCTCCTTGAGGTTTTGGTGGTATAATACTAACTACTGTCCCAATCCTTGTTTTGTAAGATTCTTTAAGAATGGAACTATATCACCCAGATGACTATAGCATTTTAGTTGCAAATATATAAAACCTACCTTAAAGTACCTTAAATGAGAATGGCAGGCATGGGAGAGAAAAAAGAACTTGGTGGCCACTTAATTAATGGACAATGGGTTAGTCTATGATCCCAGATTTCAAATGCATCTAGACTCTACTTTCTATTGCCAATATTGCCTTCTTCTTATTTTTCTATGGGTGTAACCTGCTTTGCTATGTTTCATTTATTGCACTTTGCAGATACTGCATTTTTTAAATAAAAGGTTTGTGGCAACTCTGCACTAAGCAAACCTATCAACACCATTTTTCCTACATCATTTACTCACTTTGTATCGCTGCCATATTTTGGTAATTCTCACAGCATTTCAAACATTTTTGTTACTATATTTGATTTGGTGATCTGCGAAAGTAGTTGTGATGCTAGTACAAATCGCTGAAGACTCAGATGATGGATAGAGTTTAATACCAATGAAGTATTTTTTTAATTTAAGGTATGTACATTTTTTAAAGACATAATGGTATTGTACACTTAACAGACTACAATATACTGCAAAAGTAACTTATAAACACTGGGAAACCAATAAATTCATGTCACTCACTTTATCAATATTTGCTTTATTGTGGTAGTCTGGAACCAAACCTGCAATACCTCTGAGGTAAACCTGTTTATGGTAAGATAGGTTTGCTCCCTGTTGTGTCAAAGATGGTGAGCGGCAGCTCTAGCCTAAGATTATCATACATCACTCTGGAGATTGGCTCGATCCATGCACCTATTTTTATGGCAGAGTAAAAGTCATATAACTGAGAGCTTCATTCCATAAAAGATAGGAATCTCCTGAAAAGACAGACATACTAAAAGTGTTGTCCACTACATTCTACCCCTTGGCTACCTGGCACCTATACTTGTGCTTTTCTCAGTATGTAGCATTTTTTTAATATCCTGGTCTAGGACTATGTAATTATCCCAGGGACAGTTGAAATACTCTCTACTCAAGTAGGAGACATGCCAAAATCTCATCCAATTTTTCATCTTGCTTGGAAACCAAGAGTTCTAGGTGATATGCATTTCTTTTAAATAGGTTTGGATGTTGCTCATCACGGTATAGCATGACAAAGATCATTTTATTAGTACATATAGGCTCTCCCGTCCCTGGGATTCTCCAGGCAAGAACACTGGAGCGGGGTGCAATTTCCTTCTCCAATGCATGAAAGTGGAAAGTGAAGTCACTCAGTCGTGTCCGACTCTTAGTGACCCCATGGACTGCAGCCCACCAGGCTCCTCCATCCATGGGATTTTCCAGGCAAGAGTATTGGAGTGGGGTGCCATTGCCTTCTCCGTAAGGATAGTAAGGGCACTCTAATTAGTAGTAGGTGAGGTCCTTGGTCGGTTAATACATCTTGAGTTTGCTCTCTCTAAGATGCTCCCTGATTCCTTGCCCATACATCAGAGGGTATCAGAATTAAGCAAATATGAGTCTTTGTTTGCAAGGCTTTGTAAGTTTTGTCTGAATAAGTCTCTTAAAATCTTAGTTGGTTACTGGTCACCTTGTTTTTTGGTAACTCCATGGTTTAGAAACCAAAAACAGAGATGCTGTGTTAATTTGTTTTCTGTCCCTTAGCAATGTGTTGCAAGGCTGGAAAGCAGTGTTATCCTCTAGTCAACTAAATTAACTGTGTATTTCCATTTTGGCCTTTGTATCCAATATTATAAGCCAAGGAATGAGTTTAGGGATAATGCAGCTAGAATTTATCACTGTCCACTTGCCCCCACGTTGCATCTCAGGGAATGGCTACTCACAGTGGGACTAATTTGTCAACAATTGTCAGGCAGGATGTATACAGCAAAATGCACGAGGTGATCAAGAATCAGGGCTTTTTTCAGGATTCCAGTTACATTTTTTACTGAGTTTTCAACTCTTTACTTCTGTTGCCCTACTTTAGCTCAGGACAGAGAATATAGGTTTTCCAAACCTGCAAGATGCAGGTTTATTTGACTCTTAATCGCATAGGTTTCTGAGTACAATCAAAAAGGGGATGTCTAAGAAATACACAATTGTTTCTCTGTCCTCAACGGGGACTGGTTCCAGGACCTGCCACAGACACCAAAATGCGCAGATGCTTGGGTCTAGTTGTCAGCCCTCTAGATCTGTGGATTCTAAATTTGTAGATTTAATCACATATGTGGAACTTGCCAATACTGAGGGCCAACTGTATTTATTTAAAAGGGTCAACTGTATTCTTTCTTCTGCATTCCTAACGCTAGCTTGAGCTGAAATGTACCCCTTTCTTGTACACACTCCAATGGAGTGTGCTAATGGACACACTCCAAAACCTGATGTTTTCCTACTAATGCCCCTAAAATGTTAACTTTGATGTAGATATTATCTAAGATCTAAATTTTAACAATTGCTTGCTGGCTGCAACACATTAAATGTCAACAAACCTCCTAGCCAGGGCCAAGGAATCGTTATCAGAATGCAACCCACCCGGACTCACTAGTTTTACATTTCAGGGCATGTCAGTTGTTGACACTGGTACTATTTTATGCACTAGAAAGATTAAAAACCTTAACCTTGCCATGTTAAGATTTCTTACCCTTTTCCAGCTAAACAATTTGTTTTGAATTTCATGTCAATTTTGGATATAAGTTTAGAGAATTCAAACTAACATATTATTAGGCTTTTCTCTAAGATTTTATCCTGTTGCTACAGGTAGGCCCTTCATTATCATGGCATTGTCAGATGGGTATTTGGTCTCCCTGCTATCTAAATTCGGAGAAGGCAATGGCACCCCACTCCAGTACTCTTGCCTGGAAAATCCCATGGACGGAGGAGCCTGGTAGGCTGCAGTCCATGGGGTCGCTGAGGGTCGGACACGACTGAGCAACTTTACTTTCACTTTTCACTTTCATGCACTGGAGAAGGAAATGGCAACCCACTCTAGTGTTCTTGCCTGGAGAATCCCAGGGATGGGGGAGCCTGGTGGGCAGCCGTCTATGGGGTCACACAGTCAGACACGACTAAAGCGACTTAGCAGCAGCAGTATCTAAATTTGTTGCTCTAAGGTCTACCATTGATACAATTTGCACTCTAGTCTCTCAAAAAGTTATTGTTTTTTGTCTGCCCTTACTTTAGAATTTATGGGTGTGTCTTCTTAACAGGATGAATCCATGAACCCAGAGCCTCTGCCATGAGTTTCAATCACCCTGTACTGCAGCAAGCCTATGTAAAGCAACTGGGCTGGTGAATCCAATTTATATACCTCTTATGGAATTCTGTATCTCCTTTTCAGTTCACTGCAGTCAAGGAACATGCAGAAGTGGGAGTGCTTATCAATGCTGCCTGGCCCTCTGCTTAACATATTATGCTGCCATTTCTACTTGACTGAGGTTGCCTGTGTTGGGCAAAGTTCCAGGTGGGAAGCAGGGCCTAGGCCACAAGCTCCCTGCTTTTGAATTCTGAAGTCTTCCTGGCAGTATCTATCCCTTACCAATTAAGGTTTCAACTCTGAGGAAAGAGCCAACGTGCCTCAATTCATGAGCATTTTCCCCCTCTTGCAATACCACTGAGGCTGTCTCTACTTTCTTGAAATGGTTTCTCAGACAGGTTCATGCCACTTAGCAACCAAAGGCAACAGATACTTTAAATTTTTGCTTAACTTCAGCCAGAGCGAGGTGCCTTGCTCAATAAAGCTAGCCAAAATGTGAAGTTGTCTCTGATTGGCTTCCTTTTGTTAGCCTTCCCATTTCTAAACCAATCACCATGACTGAGGGATTAGGGTCCCCTCGTTAGCTTGATTCACAGGCTCACCCCTCTGGTATGAGAGTTAAGACCAGGAAATGGATGGTTGCACATGGGGTAAGAAGGATAGGTCTATCCTAGTAAGGACAAACTCTCAAATCTCAGTGGGTCACACAAAAGAATGCATATGAACTCTAACACAATAGACAGGCAGCTGCCTTCCAAGTGAAGATTCAGGAAACTAGAGTCCTTCCCACTTGTGACTTCACCATCTTTAACACATGGTTTCCAATACAAATGCTTTAAGTTGCTGGGGAATATGGAGATGCTCAAGGACTTTTCGCATGCCACGTTTTATATACCAAAGATACAACAGGAGCACATCACTTACACTTACATTCCACTGGTTAGAACCTAACTGGCACATCTAATGGTAAGCCTAATTGCAAAGGAGGCTGGAAAATATAATTTAACTGTGTGCCCAGAAAAAGAATCTAGAACCTGTAAGAGCTCACTATTCTGATAACTAAATATCTACCATATTTTATCTCTCTTCCCACACAAAGAACACATCCTACCCCAATAAAGACAATCCAAAAGTTCTATTTAGTTACTAGGTCAGGCTTAAAGTCTAGTTTTTAGGTAATGTGCAGTCCTCCTCATAAAGTCTAGATGCAACCTATGAATTAAATGTGCAAGTTATCTCTAATATCACCCCAAGTTCCAGGGAACGATGTACAGTTTTGTTGTTGTTTGGTCGCAAAGCCGTGTCCAGCTCTTTACAACCCCATGGATTGCAGCATGCCAGGGTTCCATGTTCTTCACTAACTCCCGGAGTTTGTTCAGACTCATGTCTTTGAATCAGTGATGCCATCCAACCATCTCAACCTGTTACACCCTTCTCCTCCTGCTCTCAATCTTTCCCAGCATCAGGGTCTTTTCCAGTGGGTCAGCTCTTTGCATCAGGTGGTCAAAGTATTGGAACTTCAGCTTTAGCATCAGTCTTTTCAATGAATATCAGGGTTGGTTTACTTTAGGATCAACTGGTTTGATCTCCTTGCAATCCAAGGGACTCTCAAGAGTCTTCTCCAGCACCACAGTTCAAAAGCATCAATTCAATTCTTTAAGCATCAATTCTTTGATACTTCAAGCATCAAGAAGCATCAAAGCCTTCTTGATAGTCCAACTCTTACATCTGTACAAGACTACCGGAAAAACCATAGCTTTGCTCTTATACACAACTTTGATGGTAAAGTGATATCTCTGTTTTTTAATATGCTATCAAGGTTTGTCATAGCTTTCTTCCAAGGAGCAAGTATCTTTTAATTTCATGACTGCAGTCACCACCTGCAGTGATTTTGGAGCCCAAGAAAATAAAATCTGCCACTGTTTCCATTTTTCCCCCATCTATTTGCCATGAAGTGATGGGACCAGATGCCACAATTGTAGTTTTTTGAATGTTGAGTTTTAAGCCAGCTTTTTCACTCTCCTCCTTCACCTCCTCATCAAGAGGCTCTTTAGTTCCTCCCTGCTTTCTGCCATTAGAGTGGTATCATCTATATATATGGAGTTGTTGACATTTCTCCTGGCAATCTTGATTCCAATTGTGATTCATCTAGTCCAGCATTTCACATCATGTACTTTGCGTATAAGTTAAATAAACAGGATGACGATATACAGCCTTAACGTACTTCTTTCCCAATTTTCAAACAGTCCATTGTTCTGTGTCCCATTGTAACTGTTGCTTCTTGACCTGCATATAGGTTTCTCAGGAGGCAAGTAAGGTGGTCTAGTATTTCCATCTCTTTAAGTTTTCCACAGTTTGTTGTGATCTACACAGTTGTCTGATCACAACAAACTGTGGACCAAAATGTACAGTGGTAGACCAGAAAGTTACCAATTCTGGTAACTAGAATAAGCTCTCACTGGAAAGAGAAAACTGTGAGACACTAGGCAATACAGATACATAAAAAGGATGAAATATCGAGCAGCTGTTTTCTGATCCATCTCCCCTGAGAGTGGAGGAAATTTTGATGAGATCTCAACTTGGTTTTGGAGAGAAACATGTGCCCTCTGTCTTTTATATGGCCTGATATGGGCCTCTGAAATGTTCTTTGTCCATTATTCTCCATGGCCACATCCTATGTGAGTACTGGGGAGCTATAAGGCATTTATGTCCTATTTTCTTCTTATGCAAATTTGGGGTTGAACAGTTGCCTCAAGTGAACAAATATGAATTGGGTTCATGATTTGATTAGTGGTAAAATTCCTTCAAAAGTTTAGTCCTATCATCTATTTGCTTCTAGTAACTACACCCAAAGTTCTTGCTTATGCAATTCTCAAAAATGATTTACTTCATTTCCTTGCTCCCGTGTCAGTTTTGCAAGAACATCATCCCAGTTATCCTGAGACCATCTAAAATAATGGTCTTGGATGGAAAGGCCAAAGTCTTGATCTGATCTTTGTTCCAGGACTAAATCTTGACAGGACTGTACTCAAGGCCTCTTCTAGCTTCATATTTTACTCTTCAAGGTCTAGAAAAACTCTGTTTTTCTAATCTTTCCAAATACTTTTGTGCACGTTCATTTCTGTAACTATTTTCTGAGCTTATCTTACTAAAACTCAAAATATAGTATTACTTTGACTCTTTTCAACTATTTCCTCCGATTACTGGGTCACAATCTCAATAGGTAGATAACATGCTTTTCAATTATCATGGATAAGTTTAAACACCTCTTTTGCCACTGCAAAACATGGGTCTCCTTCCAGTCTCTGATGCCAGTATCTCTAACATCTACTGCATCATCACCAAGGCAATGTAACATATTTTAGGTTACTGTTTTAGCAGTACTCCACTTCTAATACCAATTTCTGGGTTAGTCATGATCATTCAAGCTCTGGAACATATAAATTCTCAAATCTCAATTTTCTCTCGTACAAGAAGTCCAAAAAAGGAGTGTTTCTAATTTGGAAGTATCTGTATTCCAAATAGTAATTTAGCCACCCATGATCTTTCTCTGGCTCTGGCATCTTCAACATACTCACTAGCTTCAGGTTGATGGAGAAAAAGTGAGGATGGAAGGGACTTCATTAAGCCTGGAAACGAGCACATCAATTCCACTTACATTCCACAGGCTAAAAGTCAATTATAAGACCACAACTAACTAAAGGGAAGTTGGGATAATTAGTCTAGCTGTATCTCCAAGAATAAATAAGTTTCATGAATGATTCTGCTACAAGGTTCTAAAAGGAAAAAAAAAATGCTAGATAAAAATAATAAAAAGTCACTCCAGAGGCTTTGTCCATTTCAGTAGGTTCAACCTTATTCTACTAGTTCCAATAAATTATTTCCTTATTATATAAAAGATAAGAATTCATTTTCTTCTAAATAATGGGATTACTTTAGAGTATTTTTGATAGTGATAGGTGCAGAAATTAGACTGTAGAGAGTTAATAAATGAGATTCAGATAATAAAAAGAGACATCGAACGTAGAGTACTCTTTAAAGCTTGGTTGTGGAGGAAAGGAGATAGAGTGGAAGGACAATTGTAGAAGCCTGAAGACAGAAAAGATAAAAGGGAAATACGGGATTGGAACTAGAGGAAAGATGGACAATTCATTTTATGTAAGAGCAGGGATTGTCTCATTCCACTGATATTGGAGGAAAGATTCAGAAGTATCTAAGTTTCTAGCATTTGGAAAATTGAAGGCATTTTTGTCTAATAGCATCGGCCTTCTAATTATATGTGGCAGGCATTTGAAGACTGCAAAAGTGTTCTAGTGGGTAGGATGAAAAAGGTGCTTCAGAATATACAAGCAGGAGGGAGGAATCCACCTGAGGTTATGACCTAAATCTGTAGTGTTAAAATATACAATGTACTGGGCTTCCCTGGTGCTCAGAAGGTAAAGAATACACCCGTAATGCGGGACATCTCGATCCCTGGGTTGGGAAGATCCCCTGGAGGAGGGCATGGCAACCCACTCCAGTATTCTTGCATGGAGAATCCCCATGGACAGAGGAGCCTGGTGGTCTACAGTCCATGGGGTCGTAAAGAGTCAGACACGACTGAGCACCTTAGCTGCACAATACTGTTCTGCACTTAGCAACCACTGTACAAGAGGTACAGGCAGAAGGTTAGCACTCTCTGTGTATTTACTATAACACTTATGTCACTGCAAAGCCCCTGGAAGCAGAGACTTAGATTTTAGAAACTATGCACATAGTAGGCACATGATGAATTTTTTCTTGAATGAATCGATTCAGTCATTGCCAATTCTGCCATAGTACTCTGCAGACTACTGGCAACTGCCCACATTTCATATGGTATGCCAATGCTAAAAAGAAAAAAAAAAAGCTAAAAAAATTCAGGCACACTCAGCTAAACTTAGCAGTCTTAAAATGGCAACTATGTCAGCTGAGACATACTTTTTATCTTGTGCCAGTACATCTGTCTTTGATGTTTCCTTCATTTTCCTTATGCTGCTGTGCCCTTATTGAACCTGAAAGGGCTCATTGAGTTCAATAAGCTACGCTATTATTTCAAAAGTCCTGCAAGTTCTTCAGACATCCACAAATGAACTCACAACCCCTATCACAATATTCCTTCCAAGAGAAACACAGACAAGGATGATTACTTATGATGCTTACTTCACAGATAAAAGCCGAGAAGGTGATGGAGTGGAAGGACTAAATCGGGGTCATTCACTAAAACGTCTGCAAAGTCAGGCGCATATCCTGCTTCCTTCTCCTGTCTTCAGCCCTTTAGAGGAAACTTTAGAGTTGCAGTGATCTCAGACATCAACTAATCGAACTCCTTATGTTGGTAACACAAGTGTAAACTCAGGTTCAGGAAGTCTATGATCCAAGACTCAAACTGAGGCAAAAGGGACTCTTTTCCTTCATACTACGCCAACTCTCAAGATCCAAAGCCCTAACTCACCATTTGGCGGTGGAAAAAATGGCCAGGAACGAAACTACGTACGGCAGTCCAGAACCAGGCCCCACCTCCCGGATCAGGCTGTCCGGGCCTCCTGCTAACAAAGCGTCTGGCCCGAGCTTCCGTACCCGCTCCCACCCGGCCCGGGCTGCTCCGCTCCAGCCCGCCCGCTCAGCCGCCCGCCCCATGCACCGCAGCACCGCCCGCTCGCGAAGGCCGGAGACCCGGCCCTCTAAGTCTCACTTTCGTCTTTCGGCCACCCGCGCGCCACCACTCAGGCGACGGCTGATGGCGTCACTCGTACTTCCGCCTGCGGCTGCGTTCTATACACCAGCGAGGAAGGAAGAAGGGAGGTCTGAAGGGTTGTGTGTGGGGGAAATAGCGAGGAAAGAGAAGCGATCCGGGTACTAGCGGGCGCTACGGCAATCACCGCGGCCCTCCTCTGTCCCCGCCGTCCCCCCCATCGGAAGTCGCCCTAGGCACACTTCCCCCGACTCTCGGTAGTCTCCCCTCTGCTGGATCTCCGAGCACCCGGGTCTCCCTCTTCGCTTCCCCCACCCCCCGCTTGCTCCCTCACGCTCCCTCCCTCTCCCTCCCTCCCATCGTCAGGCTCCCCGCCCTTAGTATCGCGAGACGAGGTGAGAGCTGGCGGAGCGGCGGCGGCGGCGGCGGCAGTAGAGGTGACCGAGGCGGTGGCGGCGGAGGCGGCACCGAGCGCTGTGTCGGCCCCGGTGCGGCCGAAGTCGCGGTAGAGCGTAGCCCCCACGCCCCTCCCCCGTCCGCGCCCTCCCTCTTTCCCCGGAGATGGAGAAGGCGACGGTTCCGGTGGCGGCGGCTGAGGGAGAAGGGAGCCCCCCGGCGGTGGCGGCGGTGGCGGGCCCCCCCGCGGCGGCGGCGGCGGCGGCGGCGGCGGCGGCGGCGGCGGCGGCGGCGGCGGCGGCGGCGGCAGCAGCGGAGGTCGGCAGCGGCATTGGCGGCGGCAGCGGGGCTCGCTCGGCCTCGTCTCCTCGTGGGATGGTGCGAGTCTGCGATCTGCTCCTGAAGAAGAAGCCGCCGCAGCAGCAGCACCACAAGGCCAAGCGTAACCGGACTTGCCGACCCCCCAGCAGCAGCGAAAGCAGCAGCGACAGCGACAACAGCGGCGGCGGCGGAGGCGGCGGCGGCGGCGGAGGCGGCGGCGGCGGCACCAGCAGCAACAACAGCGAGGAAGAAGAGGACGACGACGACGAGGAAGAAGAGGTTTCTGAGGCAAGGGCCTGCTTTCAAAGGAAGAAGGGAGGAAGGGAGTGTAAAGGGTCGGGGCCAAAGGTGGGAGGGGACTTGCGAGGGGACCGATTCCTGTGGGCTTGATCTGTCTTCGGGGCTGGGCTTTCCACCGCTCTCTTTCTTTCCCGGGCCGAAATCGTGAGGTGTGGACATGTGGGGGAGGGTAGCTGACACGTGGGGGTGGGAGGACCGCAGAGTCCACAGAGTTGCTGCACAGCACGTTACCCTGGCATGGTTCACACGGTTAAGGGTGGAAGGAATTGGTTAGATTCACTGTGTGCACACCCGGCGGGGTCGGCCTCAGGCCAGTAGGGCCCTGTTACTCCTGGGGCGGGGGCGGGACCAAAGCGGGAGGGGTAAGATAATAGGTAGGAGAGTCTCTTGGGGAAAGATTAAGAGGTTGGTAGATTTCTCCCACTAGTGAGGTGGAGGGGAGCAGTTTGAGGGGGAGGCAAGCTTGTAATGGACTGAGAGCTAAGTATTTGTGTGAGAGACACGTGAGAAGCTGTACTTTTCCATACTGTTCTGCTGCAGGTTCCCACCCCCCCCCCCCACCATAATTGTGGCTGCTGAAGTCACCTTCACTTACTCGATCTCTCAAAGATTTTGGATGAATTGATCTTATATCCATTTACATTGATATATGACTCAGTGGATGAAAAATGTATTTGATCCTTACATGTACATACTCATACATTTTCAAATGCTTCCTTGGTGAGGAAGAATTAAGCTAGGCCCTGTTGCTTTCCACAGAATGTGGAGCAGCCTAAGAGGCTGCTTGGGAGCCAGGGTTGGTTGTGGTGAGTTGGAATAGGAAGAAGGCCTCTTGGTCTGTCCTAGTGATCTGGTTTCATAACTGTTTATAATTTTTCCTGGGTTCACAGACAGGCGGCGTTGCAGGCCCTCATTCTTCAAAGAAGGCATTTAACCAAAAGCTCAGTAAAACGTACCATACTGAGAACAAGCTAAGAGTTGGCCTTCCTAGTTAGCAGGTCTTTTGTAACTCTCTTGTCTGCTTCCTGAAATGGAAGCTAGAAAATCTCGATCTGAAGAAAGAAGTTGTAACTTAAGGCAACAGAAGGAAAACCGCTTTTTAAAGGCTGATTATAAATTTAGTTATAAGAGAGAACAACTAAATTATATAAAAGTACCACTTGCCATTTATTCTTTTCCACAAACACAGCTTATTTTGATACAAGGCTGGGTTTTTTGAAAATTGCATTATTGGAACTTGGGTTCCCTAATTTCAAATAAAGAAATAACCTTTTGAAGAATTTGAGACTTGTCTATTAGTAGAAGATCAGATTCTCTTTTACCTCAAACTGAATGAAGTTATATCTGAGGAGATGCAATCGTTGAAGTATGCATACCAAAAAAATGGACACTTGCTACCATTTCATTTAGCCTACTGAATTCTAAGGGTAGGTTTGTACTGATAGATTTTGTATTGACCTAGTTGAATGTTCAGAATAGTGTGTAGCTCAACTTGCATATGATCCTTATTTCCAATAAAATCTGTTATGGTAGTTAGAACTCTTCAATTGCATTATTTTTACAGAGATGAGAAAACATTTTAGAAATAATCTCATCCAACCTTCTTATTTTAAAAATGAGGATAACGTTGTTGTTGTTTTTTTTTTTAAGAGGCAACTGACAGTGGTGGTAGCAACAAAAGTGGAAATCAAAGTTTTGTGATGATTCAGACCAGTATACTTTTCATGACAGTTTAGTCCCTGTATCCCCCTCCTGACCTCTTTCAAAAAAATAGGCAATCTGTTGCAAGCTAACACAGTCAAACAGCTTTTCAAAATACCCATGTTTTATTAAAATTTTAAATTCTCTAACAAAATGTCAAGCTCTGGTTTGGAATTTAATATCAAGTTGAGTGCAGTACTTACTGAAATATTATTCTTTAAACTTTACATATCTAGATAGTTCTGTCCATTGGAATTTGGCTTAGTAAGCAAAACTTAGTAATTCATTAAATCATGTAGAATAGGCTCAAGCTTATATAGGTGTGTTAGTTTTGTAAGTTGGGTTTGGTTTTCCTTGGAAGATAGTGATATATGTTGACTGATCAGTAAGAAAAGTGTTTTCTTTATTTTTAATATGCTTTATTCTGTATTCTGTCCAGCAGTATAAACAATGGGTTTGTCATTTGTTATGGAGATGAGTCAGGAAAAATAAGTGGAAGAAAGCACAACTATTAAAAATAAATCTATATAGGTACATGATGAAGGATAAGCAAACAGAAGTACAGTATGTCTCTGCACCTGCCTCCATCCTTGATTAGGTTTATTTATTTATCTGTACACTATAAGCTAAATGGATGAGTTGCACAGTGTTTTTTGTTTCACTACCATTTTATTGACATGTCAGCAGAACTTTAACTACAAAGTGAGGAAATCTTATGGCTAATAGTTGTACTTAAGTCCTTTCTCTAATTCATCCTGTTATTTGCTACACGATGAAAAATATGGATTGCATCTTTGAGATTATCCTTCAGATACAAATCATCGAAAGGTTATAGTTTTGGGGTTATTTAACCTGAAAAAGTAGAGGATAATATAACAAAAAATATCTATGTTTACTTTGATGAAATGCTAGCTGGATATTTTGTATATTTGCTGAAAGAGGGAACATTGGAAGGAAAGGAGATTCAATTTAAATAAAAGCTTTATTTGAATGTTTAAGAAGAATCTAACTTTTTCTAAATGCTAGTGTAGGTTATTGAGAATTGGATTTTCTCTTCAGTGTTTCAGAATAGGATAACCATGTTGTAGATAATTTGTGCAACTTCAGATATTCCTTTACCCACCTCCCCAATCTGATGCAAAACCTTAGATCAAAATTGAAAATTATAATAATTCTCTCAGCTTTCAGTGAGTGACTGACCAATATGGAAAATAGATGGAAATGTATTTCCTAACATAAAAACTCTGATGCACTTCTTTACTGACTACTGGATTAAATTAATTAAATAGTTTAACTTGAATAGTATAAGAAAAAAATACTGAAATTGCAGGAGTTGATAACTCCATTTCAGAAACAACATTACATTCTGTTGAACCTATTTTTAAATGTGATTGAATGGCATCAGTGTTTGCTAAAGCAGAATTCAAAAGGGAAAAAGCTTGCTATTAAAGGTAGAACTCATGTTCAAAAGTAACATTTTTGTTAAAGATGCATAAAATTTAATACATTAGGAGTTGATCAGAATTCCATCTATATTTGGTAGGTAATTTGTGAGGTTTTAAATTTAAGTAACAAACCTAGTGAAGCTATTTCATACAAAGGGAGCCCAGTAAATAAGTTAGGACTTACTTATTCATTCACTTTTGAAAGGATTTGCAAGGCCAGGGAGCATCTGTTTATAGACAGACATCAAAGACGTAGGGTTGTTTCAGAAGTAGATTACGTTTCCTCAAGTTCAGTTCCAAATCTTTTTTTTTGTTGTTAGTTGTTTCTTAGAAAAATGCCAAGTTCCTCTGTTGTTATGGTAGAATCCCAGATTAGCCCAGAGAAGCTTATCTGTTGCCCTATTTCACCTCTTAATTGACGAAGCAGTATTTGTAAATAAGATGGTAAGATCTTTGAGACAGTAATTCTGTCATAATTAATCTTGTATCCTATTCTGCTTGAGCATAGTACTTAATAAAAATTTTTTCAGTGAATAACTAATAACTAAGGAAGATCCAGAATTCATTTAGGAAACCAGGAATAGGTATAGAGTTCCTTCCTTCTTGGATCCATGGCTGTCCAATAACTGAAATTTGGATTTTAACATCGTTCAATTACTTAATTACTTCTCTTAGTAATGGTAATCTCATAGGTATTAAGGGAAAGCCATTTAAATCAATACATTGATTGTTGATTACCTGATAAGTACCTAAAGATAGATTTGTATTTATCAAATCGAGTACCTTAGATATATTTACGTTTTGAAAGCATAATATAAACTATTATTCAGTACCAGTCTAACGTAATGGTTAAGGGCAGGAATGGAGCTTGAATTCATACCCTTGATCCATCACACACATTTGTAATCTTGGGCAAATTACCTAATGTCACTCCAGTTTCCTCATATTTAAATGATGATAAAAGTAGATTCTACCTTATAGCATTGTTTTGAGAATTAAATGAGTGAATTTAGTTTTCATATATTCCCATTTTCACCGTAATGCTATGATGTCATCATATTTGTTTCATTATTCATAAATGTTTGTAGTTTCTATTATATAGGAGGAATTTTGCTGTACTAAGTAAGTAACAGTGAGCAAAACTATTTTAAGACACACTGATTTAAAATGCACCAATGATTAAATACAAGTTTGAGGAAGTATGAGAGTGAAAGCAAATGGTTAAATGTATATCCTGAATAAAGCATGAGAGGTATACAAATGTTGGGAAGGAATATTCATCATATTCATTTAAAATGCAAAGATACAGGGTTAGAAGGGTTTTAGGTAACTTCATCAGGGCCACATAGCTGATAAGTGGCAAAGTGGAACTTAACCTTTGATTCAAAGCCTGCCTATTCACTCATATATTCACATGCTCTGTTATGCTGTATGATGTTGAGTACAACTTTATCTGATGTTGGCATATCACGTAAAGTTAAAATAAATTCAGATGACATAGGGGAGGATACTTTTTGGTAGTAGGGTGGTCACTGAAGACAAATTAGCTACCCTGAACATTGCTTTTCTTGTTCTATAAAGTTGATGGGTTGGGAGAAGAAATACAGAGATCACAGATAAGTATATTCACGTTTTTACCATTTACAATTAGCAGTTAACATAATGAAACTTTATAGTGAAAACCACCTCCTCTACTGGCAATCTTTTGCTTCTCCCTGCCATTTAATACTTAAGCATTTCAAGGTTATCTTTATTAAGCTAAGAAAAAAAATCCTTTTAAATAGATGATGTTAAGTTGGGGTCTGGATAAGCTGAGAATACCCTGGAGTTAAATAAACCCAAGATTTTGTTGAAGGTGCTTATATATATATATATTTTTTTTTCTTTTCTTCCCTTCACCTATAGTATGTGTGTAAAACTTCCATTAGATACCATATTCAGAGAAGTATTTGACTTCCCTCCCTCCTACCTTGTTAATTTGAAACATTCTCACTGCAGTGGTTGTAGGAAATCAGGCAAGCGTTTATATGGACTGTTTAGAATTGGGAAACTTGTTTCTAAGTTAATATGGTAATGAAGAAGGCATGTTTGTGTTGTGAAGTAGGAGATCCAAGATTTATTTGTTTTTTTTCTGGTTAATTGACACTATGCCTGCTCTCTTAAATCCTTATATTTTGCCTTTTAATTGATGAAACGCTTTTATCTAGTTTGCTGTGTTCTGTCAGATCTGAAGACAGAAGCCCTTGTCGTATGCATCTCTATACCTCTACTGTATTCTACCGTGCTGTACCATGTGTGTTATATATATAATAAGTCTTAGCATCTTACCTTTGTCAGGTTTTGGTGAATTTGGATCTCTGAAGTAAAAACAGTTTGTAAATATATCTTCTTTAGTCACTTACTCTGGAAATATTTGGGACCTCAGGTCTTAAGTCTTAAGGTTATAGAACTTGGTTGCAACTATTTATGGTGGACCCTGTCAGATGCTTTTATTAGATTATAATTATTCAGTTTAGTCTCATTAACCTCACCAACTTAATTGGAGTTAGTATTTTAAAATTTTCAATGTGAAATAATCATCAAAGCAGTATGTTCTGACCCCCAGAAATTCGCTGGACTATTCGCTAGTCTGCTTCTACTACTGACATCCAAAGTAAACCATCTGTTGACTAGCAGGTCAGTTTTCAGGCCCTTGAAACAGTGTTTGCACTCTGACTGTAGTTTTTTCTGCATTTTTGTAAGGATAATTTAGTGGGTTAGGAAATGTGGATGTAATGAGCTTCCTTGTAATTTTTCCATACTTTATTATAGATGAGAAGGAATTTTCCCTTCATAATGATATGTGAATTACTGCCTACTGATACTACTCATATTTTTGTTAGGACCGATAGGGGGCACCAACATCCATGGTAGCCTACGGCAAATCTGACTTCTTTCAGCTTTCACCTTTTGAAAAAGCAAGTCATTAGGAAATAGAAGGTGGTAGGTAAATATGAATACTCCTTCTAGTCCCTGGAACCTTACTTCCCTGGAACCTTACCTTTATGGTAGAGTTGTACCTATCCACTTGCCACACAGAAGCAAAATACCCTTTCTGACTTAGTGTTTTTACTTCTTAACTTTTTTTTTCTTTTGTCTTTAGAAACTATTTTTATCCAGTCAAAGTGGAAGTGGAATTGTGGAGCATTATAGGTATTATTTTATCATGATTTGTAATTTGGGGTTTTAATTATTGAAAGGGGACATGCTGGAAATTTTATCTTCCCCAAAAAATACTGTGAAAAAATCAATATAGACCTAATTGTTGAAAGCATAACTTCGGTTGACTTCTGTCATAAACATTATCATAAACTCATAAACATTATCTTTTTAGAGTTGGCTTTTTAAGTTTATTTCAGGGTGAAACTAGAGATAAAAGCGGGTCAAGTAGGAAAAAATGTAAAGATCATGGTACTTTACGGTTTCTTTCTAGAGCCGATATTATTGTTTTTATAAATAATTTTGACATATATAATAAAGTCTCAAAGTATACAGATAATGTTGAATTGTGCTGGTGGAAATGGACAACAAGATTATTGAGAATAGATTGAAAAGGTTAAATAGGGTTATATGAGTCGGCTAAAAAATGAGCTTTTTTGATTAAATGGTCTGAAACAAAGCCTGCTTTTTCAGTAAAACTGCAGCATAATGTTGAACCAGATTAAGGTTTTGGAGATAACCAAAGTCATAATTCTTATTTTAAATAATGGTAAGGTACAACTGCACAAAATAGGTTATATGTATTTCTGTCTGCTGTACCATGAAAATGAAATGATGACCAAATCTAGGGAAGTTCTAGAGCGAGAGCTGAAAAATGATTAGATAGGGATGGATTCCATGATCAAGGAGGACTGCAGATTATACAGTTATATTCTCATTACTCTTGTTACTTAAAGTTTCAATTAACCAGTAACTCACATAGAGTCACAAAGTGAAGAAAATGTGAGGTGTATTAGATAGTGTTAGTTCAATTTTGAAAATAAGTAAACTCATTACTTGAGATTATTTGAAAGTATAGACTAAACATGGCAAATATATGAAACTAGTTTCTAGCTATGCATCTCTAGCAGGGCATATTCTCCTCTCAAGCTATCATTTACTCTCATTTAATCTTTCATTTTTTTAATCCTCCCTGCCCCCAATAAAAAAAGAACAGAAAAGAAAATAAGAAAAGTGAAGAAATAAAGACCTATCCTAAAATTAATTCTTGGTCTGGTTTTTCCTTGTGAATTGTTTTTCAATTAAAGAACCTTTGAGTGAAAAATATTTCAGAGAGATCTGTAGAAAAATTGGTCTTGTCAGTTTTGAATTTGAAATAAAAAAATATTAACATGAAATTCTATTCCTTTTCTTCTTTCTTATTGCCCTAAACCTGAAACCTGAGAAAAAAAGGAAATCTTATGTTTGTGTTATCAGGTCTATTTCCAATTCTGTCTTTGACCCCAATATTGTCTTTTTCCTTCTCTGTGCCACGTTTCCCTCTTGTTTTTTATATGAAGTTAATAACAAAACTAGTCCTGTTGCAAAGCCTCTAGTGTAGTTCTTTCTGGTGTGAGATTCAGTATAGGAGTTAATTCTTTTACTTGCCGAACATTTATTGTGTATCTACTATGTGTGGCTGTTTTTAGTCTATATTGTAGTAATCTCAATCATTTCCTTCTCAGTAAATATGAAAGAGTTAGCCATATTTAAAAATCATAGCTGTATGCATTATAGTTAGTAAAACTTTTAAACTTGCATATGTGAAAACTTAGCACAGTGTTGGAATTGTGTTTTTTATGATTTTCAGAAGGTAGGTATTGCTATTAGTATATTTTTCTAAGTTTTTTTTAAGATTCATTATTGAAACCTAGCATAACTACTTAGGGATTATGAGGATTTTGAAAACACTGAGACATTATTCCCAGCTTCATGAAATTTAAATCTCATTGAGACAAAATTAATAACAATTAAAAACTGTGAGGATGTTTTTAATCCTGTGTAATTACCTGGAAGTCTAACATTTTTCATTGTATGTTTGCTTTTAGAATTGGTCTCATTATAGAGACTGTTCTGTTTTTGCATACCAGTGGGGTGGACTCTACATCTTTTAGGAATGTCTCTTAGAATACTCACTATTTCTTAGTATTATGCTCTTTTTTTTTTTTAACAATGAGATCTATATGTGACTTTTTAAAGAGTGTCCTAGACTACCAAATTACACCAAAGAATCATCCATTCTAATTTGACCTTGAAGATTTTGTAAGAAAAGAGGTAGCTATACTAGTATGCTTATGGTTGCTGCAGGTAGAGATGTGTAAAAATATGAAAAATTGAATTACAGGACAGTGCAGAGTGTAACGTTAAATATCTTTTAAGTTAGATTTTAAATGCAGTGTTTATATAATCGTTTTAATTCATTTCCTAAGTCGTGTCCAGTTCTGCAGCCCTATCGACTGCAGCACGCCAGACTCCTCTGTTCCCCACTGTCTCCTGGAGTTTACTCAGATTCATGTCCATTGAGTCACTGATGCTTTGAGTCCCTATAATTAAGTGTACATATTTGTAGAAACATACACATATTTGTTGAAAGTTTGGCAAAATCAAAGAAATCTGAGAAATACAAAAAATCATTTATAATCCTCTTTCCAGAATTAATCATTATTATCTGAAATCATCTTTGCATTCTTTTTCCTTCATATATATTAATCAAATTATCATACAAAGCAGAGCTGTCACTTACACATTTTGTCTTTTGTGTTTCATTTGTGATCATTCTTAGAATATATCAGTTAAGGAGATGTTTTCATATAATGATTACATACTTATTTAGCTGTAAGAACTAGTGATACATGCATACTTTAAAAAAAAAAGAGTCTTCTAATACATAAAGGTTTTATCCAAGGCTTAGAGTAAACACTGCTAGTTTGGTGTATGTCAAATGTTTTAGTTTCTTTCTTGGTGAGAGTAAGTGAATGAGAGAGAAGGGGTGAATGTGGGTATGTGTGTGTTGAGGGGTATGTCTGAGAGTATATTAAGAATTGACTTGTTCTCATTTGCTTATGAATGTTTCATAGTATGATGTTTGTAATTTATTTGAGCTTTTATGTTGGTAGACATTTAGACTGTTTCAGTACATGGCAATACATATACATTGTTGAAGCGAACATCTTGTTACCATTATTTTTGAGTACAAAAGTATTTCTTTGGAATGGATTCCTGGACATGGAATTTGAGGGCGAGAAGTTATTCACATACTACATTTGATAAAATTTCTCATTTTACTTCTTTCAAAAATGTGTAAGAATGATATTGGATTTGATTGTCTTAGTTTTTAAAATCTGTTAAATAAAAATTAGTGTTTTGGTTTTGTCTTCATTTTCTTTATTGACATTGGGAAAATTTTCATGGTTATATTTTATTTGGATTTATTTTGAAATTTTCCTCTTTTATCGTTATTATTCTACTAGAGTTTTTTTTTTTTTTTCTTCCCTGTAGTGGTATGTGGTTGTATTTATATTTATGGCTATTAATCCTTCATGGTGTAATTTATTACACATATTCTCTATCAGTTTACAGTATTTCTACAATGTAGAAAATTTTTTATGTTTTTGTAATAAGTTCTAGAGATATGACTTCTAGAGACCTTCTTTACTCCAGTATTTAAACAAAATTTCTTAAATAGTTTCTTTTGATATTTCTGATTTTTTTCCCCCAAAGATACATGGATATTGTTTTTGGACATAGTATTTAATTGTTTCACTAGCATTTGACCCTGTTGACCAATCCTCGGCTTTTAAAAAGTACTGTTCTCTTTGCTTGTGTAATACCACCCTCTCCTGTTTTTACATGACTAGCTGGTTATTTTGGTCTTATTGCTTCCTCCTCCCTTCTTCATTGTATATCCTTTGGTTATTTGGTACCACATTGCCCTTCCTGGACCTTTTTCATCTTGTATCTGCTCCCTTTTTAGGTGTTTTTATCTCATTTTGTGTCTTATATATGCAGTTGCTAATGACTCAAGTTTATGTCTCCGATTTAAACCTTCTTGAGTACCAGACTGAAACTTCTGACCACTTAACAGTTGTACAAACCTTTCTTCCAGTGCACAGTTTTCTTTCTCAAGAGAATCTGTCCAGAGTCCTAGCTGGAAACTACGTATAGGTCAGTGTAGGATATCTGCATAATGCTTTTCTCTTTAATTCAGTCCAGTTGTCTGTAGAATAAACATCTATCCTTCTTTTGCTCAGCCCATTCTATAGTGGTGAGTAGGAACAGGATAATCATAATAACAGCTTCTTTGGAGAAGAAAAGAATAGGTAGACCACAGTCATTGGTCCATAGTAATAATGAAATCCGTCTGGACAGGAGAAGACTGCCCTGGCAGCTATCTAAAATCCTTGATTAAATTCTTGGTTTTGCTCTATAGGACGAATGCCTTTTTGACTATTGTGTGTATCCTTGGCTTTGTTCTTAGGTGATTCTTCCTTGTTATCTTCCTTTGCCGCATCTGAAGTAGTAGGTATTTGAGAGTGTGACATTCCTAAGATTGCAAAGTTTTATAGCACCATACCAGTTGGCATACATTTAGAGGCTGCAGGGTTACTTAAAGTTCAGTTATAGAGTTTTATAGGCCAGTAATGTGGTTTGATGGTAAAACTCAAACATTTATTTAATTGATTTCTAAGTCAGCACCATGTGATACTAACTACAGCAGAATATCTCTTTTTGTTATATTTTTTGAAATCAGCTCATTCTCCCCTCTCTACTAGACCTTTTCCTTTCTCCCTGTGTTAGCTGGCTTCGTTGAGAGCATCTGAAATGTTCAGCTCAGGTGACATATCAGTCAGAGTTTAACCAGAGAGGCAGAATGAGTAGATTTATATATGTTAGATAGGTAGATAGGTAGGTAGGTAGGTATTAAGAGCTTACAAGGAATTGGCTTACACAATTCTGAGGGCTGGCTAACAAATATGAAATGTGTAAGGTAAGGAGTTTGTTAAGAGCTCACCCAAGCTGGAACCCACGGGCATATGCTGTAGCTATTGTTAGAAAAGGAATATCCAGCAAAGGGATACCAGTTATAGACTCAATATTTGGAGTCACACTCGTCAGGAGGAACCCAATCTTTTACAAGCTCATCTGACTAATTCAGACTCAGTAAAGGTGATCACTCAGGCTTAAAAAAATCAACTTATTAGAGACTTTAACTATATCTGCAAATCCCCCCATGCAATCCCAAAGAGCAGTGCCTAGACTAGTGTTTATATAACTGAGAGAAAGTATTTACAAAATGACTGTTGCCCTTCTTTCCTCTTAGTTTTCCCTAACCAACTTGACACATCAAAAATCATCATAGGTGGGAAAGCAACACTCTTTACCTGATCTTTGCTATATCTGACAAAGAATCTTGGAGGTCACAAAGTTAACTTGTGGTATTTGGAATGTCAAGACACCTTTCTCAAACCCAAGAGACCTCCAGATTACTGGGCTCTTACAGGGTAGAGTTTGCTACTGCGAGATCTTCTCTCAGTGGCACTATTTTTATATCTGTCTCTGCTTACAAACTGCTTAAACTCATAGGTGAGTTGCTGTTTCTAGTCATTCATTAAACAGCTAACACATCAGTGTTTTTAGTTTTTCTAACTGCTTTTCTTATAGCCCCATACCTGATAGTTAGGTGATTTGACCGACTCGTTATTGCAGGCAAGAGTTTTACAAAATGGTTTTGCTTCTGCATAACAGAGGTTGCTAGGTTCCCAGCCTGAAATATGCTTCCTTGCCACCTGTTCTTCTAAGCCTTATCAGAGTTTTAGGAATTTATTATCGTAGCATTCCACTTCTAAATTTTTGATTAGTTACAGTATAAGATAGCTTATTTGAACAAAGAGACTCCAAAATACATGAAGTTCAAGCAAGGTAGATTACGTGATAACCTGGGGATGTCACTACCTTCAGGTCATTTTGTGTATCTTAAGTTTCTGATCTTTTGTTACACCATCATTTAACCTGTGCTGTCTAGTATGGTAGTGACTAGCCACATATGGCTAGTGAGTGCTTGAAATGTAGCTACTACAACTGAGGGTCTGGATTTTTAATCTTATTTAATTAAATAAGCGTTTGTGGCTACCATATTGGAGAATGAAGGTCTAGAACGTTTCTGTCATCACAGAAAGTTTTATTGAACAGCTCTGCCTTAGAGTGGTAACTTCATCTACAGGGTCTGATCATTGGCTTACCAGCATTATGTTCATGTTTCATCCTATTACTATCTGAATTATATTTCCTCAAAATTCATGCTGAAACCCTAACCCCCAGTATCTCAGGATATGGCTATATATAAGAATATGAGTTTTGAAAGGTAATTAAAGTTAAGTAAGGTCATGTGGATGTTCTCTAATCCAGTCTGACAGGCATCCTTATAAGAAGAACTGTGGACATAAAAAGAGACACCAGGGATGTGTGCATGCAGAGAAAAGGCCATGCGAGGTTACAGTAAGATGGCCATCTCTAAGCTAAGGAGAGAGGCCTCAGAGGCCTACTGACACCTTGATCTTGGACTTCTAGTTTTAATAACTGTGAGAAAATAAACTGCTGTTGTTTAAGCCACCCAGTCTATATATTTTGTAAGGCAGCCCTAGCAAACTAATACATGAGAAATAAATAGAAAAATGAGCACAGATAACTTCCTCTTGAGGAATTGTCCAAGAAATTGCAAACATAACTTCATGTTATATCCTATTGGCCAGAACTTAATTATACATCTATACCTAAGACCTAGCTCTTGCTCTGTGCCCATTATACCCAGATATAACTTGTAGGAGAAGTGTTTTACTAAAAGAAAAAAGGGAATGTGGATATTGAAGATAATTAACGTCTTATACCAGTATAATTTTAGGATTACATTGTTCTTATGACTAGCAATATAAGAAAAAAAGTCACTCCTGGTTCCTGAAATAATCTTTTTGGCCTTGCTTGGGTCACATGTCCATTCCTGAACCAGCAACTTCAACTATGGAAGAAGATTTTTGTTCAGACCTCGATCATGTCTTTTCCACTCCATCTAAGATGTAGACTAGGAGAGGTTGTTCCCACTTGAACCTCATGAAATGGTTTCCCAAAGTGACTGTTTCTGTTGCCAAAAAGATGATGTAGGAGAATGGGAAGGGAAAGGGTATTGGACATGAGACCTCCAAATTATACCTTGAAACTTCCTACCTCACTCCACCTTTGCTGCCATTACCTTGGCACTTGCTATTTTCGTACTTAGACTCCATATAGCAGCTTCCTAATTTGATCTTGCTCTCTTCTCTTGTCTACCATATTCCACTGATTATTCATGCAACATTTAGGCTAGTCTTTCTGAAATGTAAATTATTATTTGACTTCTCATTGCTCTTAAAGCCCAAACTTCTAAGTTGGCTGTAAGGTTTTGTATGCCTACTCCTTGTTGTTCTAGCCTCATTTTGTAACACTTTCAGTGCATTCTAATCACACTGACCTTTTTCTTAGAACATGTGGACTTTCGCACTGGGGTCTATTTACTTTCTTTCCAGCATGCTCTTCACTTGACCCTTCATTTCTTCTCTTCTTTTAGGTTTCACCTTATATATCCTACTCTGTACAGGACTGTTTGCAGGAACTTTTCTCCCCTACTTTTTTCCACCTTTCCTTTCAGTTTTTCGCATGTACCTGGGTTGATTTAACTGGGGTGAGAAATAGACAGCTCTGTTGCTCTTTGACAAAGCTTTATTAGTATTAAATACTTCAGTGGATTCATATCTGTTTCTTACCACTTTAAAAGGAATTTGTGGGTAGTAAGAGTGGGGGAGTTTGAGTGTTTTAACATCCCCAAATTCCTAACAGCTATTTGTTTTATTCGTATGTCCATATCAATTTTAGCTGTTAGGTTGCACCTTTTGAAATTGATTTTTGTACATCACAAGTCATCAAAAATATGATTTCTGTGCTTCAGCCTAATGTGTTAGCATGTCTTAGAGGCAATTCTTCCGTATTGCTCTTCAAGAATTTGGGATATTGTGTGTTTAACTTGTCAGATGGCTTTTGTAAATTGTCATTAAATATGCCTATTGAGATTTTGATTGAAATACATTGAAATTTGGATTAATTTGAGGAGAGATAGATGTATAGTATGAAACATTCCTATCTTAGAAATATAGCATGCCTGTATTTTTCAGGTCCTTTGTCTATCTTTAATAAAATTTTGCAGTTTTCGTGTAAGTTTTACACATTTGTTGTGGAGTTTATTCCGAATTATTTATAGTTCTTACTGCTATCTTGAATGGTATTTTTTCTTCTGTTATGCTTTCTAATTTAGTTATTTTTGGAGTCTAGGAACATATTGATTTTGATATTTTGATCTTTGTGTATATGGCCACTAAACTTAATTCTTCTAAGTCAGTTTTTTGTTTGTTTTTTGACTAAAATGCTGTATTGAGTACAGTAATGATTGTCTTCTCTTTTTTAGTATGTACATCTATGGTTTTTCTTTTCTTATTGCATCAGTTTTGAACACTCCCAAAATGCTGAATAAAAGTAATATAGGCTATCTTTATCTTTCCCTTGTGGGAGTGCTGTTTGGTCTCCAAGTATAATCCTTTATTAATTTTGGCTTCCTAGGTAGTGCTAGTGGTAAAGAATCCTCCTGCCAGGAGGATGCAGGAGACATGGTTTCGATCCCTGAGTCAGGAAGATCCCCTGAAGTAGGAAATGGCAACCCACTCCAGTATTCATGCCTGGAAAATTTCACGGACAGAGGAGCCTGGTAGGCTACAGTCCATGAGCCGCAAAGAGTTGGGCACAACGGAGTGACTGAGCATGCATGCACGCATACACATACTCCATTCTTCATGAGCTTCCCTGGTGGTTCAGACAGTAAAGTATCTGCGTGCAATTCAGGAGACCTGGGTTCGATCCCTGAGTCAGAATGATCCCCTGGAGAAGAAAGGCTAAACACTGAAGTATTCTTGCCTGGAGAATTCCATGCACAGAGAAGCTGAGAAGCCTGGTGGGCTACAGTCCATGGTGTTGCAAAGAGTCAGACACAACGGAGCAGCTAACACTTTCACTTTATCAATTTAGTATATCTCTTTCTCTTACCCTACTAAATAGTATCAGAAAAGGTATACTGAATTTTATCAAATGCTTTTTTGGCATCTATTGAAAAGATAATTCTTTCTTTCCCCTCCCAAGCTATTCATATAGTGAATTGCAATAATAAATTTTACTAATATTAAACTGTGTTTGAAATACTTATTATGATGTAGTTTTAACATTCTGTTGGGTTTGATTTTATTAACATTTTAATTTGTATTTTCTGTGGAGATTATTCATTTCATATTAGAGTTTTAAACTTATTGGGAGAAACTATAAGTTCAGTCTTACATCAGTCTTATACAAATTGTGCTTTACAGATTTAATTTATATGTAGCCTTTTTCCTGTTAACCTTATATGTTTTATTTTCAACTGTTTTGCCATTGAGCTGCTAGAAGTTTGATCAAGTGCTTTATTTGATCTCTTTATAGTTAAGTAATTGTTTAGTGGGTTAAGTAATTTAGTGTATATTTCTTAATTTTTTATGATTAAAATAATTGTGGCTACCAATGCAACATAAAATTTATTATTTTAGCCACTTACGTGTACAGCTAAGTAATGTTACGTACGTTCATATTGTTGTGTAGTAGATCTGCCGAACTTTTTCATCTTGTAAAAGTGAAATTCTATACTCACTGGACAACAGTTTTCCATTTCCCTTTTCTCCAGTACCTGGCAGCCAATGTTCTACTTTCTGTTTCTATGATTTTGACTAGATACTTAATGTAAGTAGAATCATATGGTAATTGTCTTTTTGTGACTGGCTTATTTCATTTAGCTTAAGATTCATCCATGTTGTATCATGTGACAGTATTTCCTTCCTTTCTAGGACTAAGTATTCCATTGTATATATCTACATTTTGTTTTATCCATTCATCCATTGATGGACATTTGAGTTGCTTCTACCTCTTGGCTATTGAGCCTCTTAATTTTACATTTAATTCATGTAATTCGAATTTATATTGACTTTGGAGGAAGATAGGAACTTAGTCTTACATTTCCAAATAGTTAATCAGTTGATTTAGCTATTTCATCATCTGTCATTTCATATATTTAAATAATAGAATGATAGACTGGATTATACCTGCTCAGTACGTACATCTTTATATGTATTACATTTGTATAAGCTTAAGGTCCTTAAAATTAGTTGTTAGCACTAAGCAGTTTCTTGTACTTTTTAATAAGTAGCTAACATCCGTAGGATATTTTGCACTTTACTTAGTGGTCTTTTTAAATCCATGTGTGTGTATAAGTATGTATGTATATTTTTCTTCTGTAAGCCTGTAAGCAGGCTTGGCTTCTTTCTTCCTTTCTTCCCTCCCTCTTGTCCAAATTTCTGCTGAAGTAGTAAAGGTCCTTTCAGCACCAGCATCTATGTTGTTGTTTAGTTGCTAAGTCATGTCCAACTCTTTATGACTCCATGGACCACTGAGCTGCCAGGGAAGCTTGCAGCATCCATGTGTGCTGTGCTTGTTTGACTTTTTGCAACCCTCGGGCCTTTTGCCCACCAGGCTTCTCTGTCCATGGGGATTCTCCAGGCAAGAATACTGGAGTGAGTTGCCATGCCTTCCTCCAGGGGATCTTCCCAACCCAGGGATCGAACCCAGGTCTCCTACATTGCAGGCGGATTCTTTACCATCTGAGCCACCAGGGAAGCCCAAGAATACTGGCGTGTAGCCTGTTCCTTCTCCAGGGGATCTTCCTGACCCAGTAATCGAACTGGGGTCTCCTGCATTACAGCCGTATTCTTTACCAGCTGAGCTACCAGGGAAGCACACCAGATCTATACCATGTTCTTATTGATTTGTGATGTTGCTAGTCGTAACTCTGCTGCCTTTGGACTTGAACACCTCCATACACTTTTAGGGAAGGATCAAGAAACTATAGATGTGTTTTAGTTCTTTTGCATTATCATTCTAGTGTTCTTTAGTTTTGTTTCAATATTTTAAAAATATATTTCAAATAAGCCACGAATAATTTAATACTTATGCAGTTGCTATTTAGGAAATGCCAAAATAGAAGAACTGCTATATGACCTGAGATAGACAAGTCTTAATTGCACTGAATCCTTTAAATTAAACCTTGGCGGAAGTATGCAGCCAAGTTGCCTAAACTGTGACTGATGTTTATTTTGTTTGTTTAATGTTAGTGGAATCTTAAAGGGAGATTGCATTATCTTTTTTTTTTTAATTGAAGTATAATTGCCTAACACTGCTATGTCAGTTTCTACTGTACAGTAAAGTGAATCAGCTATATGTATGCATACATCGCCTTTTTTTTGTTCTCTCTTCCCCAACCCCACTTTTTTTGGATTTCCTTCCCATTTAGGTCACTACAGAGCCCTGAGTATGCATTATCTTCTTTCTGTTTTTATTAAGTCATGTAGTAAATATAAATTGTAAACATTTAAGCAGTAGAGGAAAATAAAGTATGAGTCAAAGCTCCCTTCTTCTATAGCCCAAGGTATAGATTTTAGTCGCCAAGTCACGTCTGACTCTTTTGTAACCCCATGGCCTGTAGCCCACCAGGCTCCTCCGTCCATGAGATTTCCCAGGCAAGAATACTGGAGTCAGTTGCCATTTGCTTCACCAGGGGATCTTCCTGATGGGTGAATTCTTTACCATTGAGCCACCAGGGAAGCTCCCAAGGTATAAATTTTAAGTGTATACATTTCATGGCTTCCTATGTATTTGCACATATATGTCTGCACATGTATCTGTGTAAGCAAATTTTTGTTTTATATAAAGGGGGTCATTATATAGATAGTCTGAAATTTTCTTTTTAAAATTAATAATCTTATCATAGACTCTTCCCATGTAAATGCACATATTGATTATCTTATTCTTCTTAATGGCTGTGGAATGTTCCCTTGTCAGGTATCATGACTTCCATGATTTTGTTGAGTTTTTATAGTTAGTGTTTTGGTTTTGTCCAGTGTTCTTCCATTACAAATAATACTGCAGTGGATTCTTTTTGATATGTATCTCTGTGTGTGGATGTTTGTATTTTAGGATATATTTAAGTGGTGAAAGTGCTAGACCAAAGGTACATGGGTCTGTTTCTGTAACTCACATTACATTATGTGAATGAGCTCTGTATTTTTTAAACTGCAGTGGTTTTTTAGTGGTTTAGTATGTTTTAGAATGTGCTATGTCATATGTCGGGTTTTAAGCCCCATTAATATCTAGTCTCTGTGGATGTCACTCTCCGTTAACTGTTTTATCCATTAAGAGACAGATAAAACATCACCTCTTTCCTGAAAGTATTCATAACACTTAGCACATTGGGTAATTATAACCCCAATAACTAATATTTTAATGAGTGCTTACTATATACTATAATTATGTAGTGTCTTATTTAATCCTCACAACTCTAAGAGGTAGATAATACTATTATCCACAGTTTGTAGTTGAAAAAATATCAAGGAAATGAATAACTTGCTCAAGGTCACAGTAAATGATGGAAATAGAATATAAACATGAGCAGTCTCACATCAAAGTCTGCTTTTTTTTAACTGGTATAGTTCACTGGTTCCCTTCTGTTCCCTGATCTCCCTAATAATTGGCTCAAGAGATATTTGGTATAAATTATAGAACTGACTAGCTCATTTTATCTTGTATTTAGGTCTTATTTACAAATCTGTGTGAATGACGTCATTTTCTAATTTATGACATACCTCTGGGTCATTATACGTAAGTAGTAACAGTTCTGGTGCATTTAAGAGTTGGTTAGAACACCAGATTATAGAACTGCACCCCACCTCCTTAAAAAAAAATACTTTATTGGAGTGTAGTTAATGTTGCTCTGTTCTGTTACATTTTATTTCCCTGAGTCCATCTTTAGCAAAATTCATGTGATCTTGAGATGGATT
Organism: Ovis canadensis; assembly: GCF_042477335.2. NCBI lineage: Eukaryota > Metazoa > Chordata > Mammalia > Artiodactyla > Bovidae > Ovis > Ovis canadensis. The sequence continues at coordinate 104,938,287 of NC_091250.1, read as the reverse complement.
TCATAGATTGTGAGTGAATAGTATACTACTCTGTACCTTTTCTGGAACATCAAATCAAAATATATAACTTGTAGATAAGTTAAGATGTGAAGCGAGAAGTACCCTGTCTTAGACTTACCACATGTCTTAATTCATGCTGTCAAGTAAGTGTGGTAGGCAGGCTGAATCTCAGAGCCTCACATAAAAGGGACATCATACCTTCTTTTGGGTGGGGAGCCAGATGAGATCATTGCGTCAAAACATTTGTGAACGATAACAGTCTCCATAAATACTAGTTCTTGAAACTGAAATTTGAGGAATAATGGAGAGCATTGTGAATTGGGTTACTGTTTAATAGTATGTTTTGCTGTTTTTAAAAAGTGCAATTTAAAATCTGTAATTAAAAAAATTTTGACTGTCTTATTTTCTTTCCTAACTCCATTTAATTGGATTATTTTATTAATTCATAGATTGCCAGTAAAACTCTTTGGCTGTAGTTGTGCATGTGGATTGATTTATTTTATGGAAAGTGAGTGTTAGCATAGGAAGTGGGATTCTTTAGTGAAGTGTTAGTCACTCAGTCATGTCCTGTTCTTTGTGACCCCATGGACTGTAGCCTGCCAGGCTCCTCTGTCCATAGAATTCTCCAGGCAAGAATACTGGAGTTGGTTCCCATTCTCTTCTCCAATTCTGTAGTGAAGATTTTACAAATAATAGTTGTATGGGTTAGATGGTCTTTTAGGATTGTATTTAGAATTCATTAGATCTTTAGTGCTTAAATAGAATATACCTTCAGTTCCTCCAGAATTTAAATTTTTTTAGTGCTTAACCATACTGTTAATAAAGAGGGAGAGATAAGAGTAATGGGAAATGCAGCATCCTTTTCTTTTCTTATCTGCTTTTCTGGGAATGATGAAGCAAACCATATTTCGATGACTTCTCTGCTGTAAGCTTAGCAGGTGATTCAGTGGTTCTAGATAAAATGGCAAAGGATAAAGCAAAAATCTGACTATACTGTTTTCTTAAATCTCAGAATCTTTAAAGCATAGCCCTAACTTGCTTTGTGGATTGGTCTTTCATTTGTACCTTTCCTGCTTTGCTTTTCTTACTCTGCCCAGTATTATCATCTCCCAGTCTGAGATCCTCTCCACTGTTTGACCAGCTTTCTGGCTACAACCCAAACTCTGATATTGAATTCTCTTAGTCAGAACCTAGTTCTGGAATATATTTTAAGTTGTTAATGTGTCTTAGGTGTGTGGGAAGTCTTTCCATATGTAGAAGTTCTTACCTACTTTAGCCTTATCACCAGATTCTCTTACTATTTTGTATCCCAAGACATAAAAAACATGGGCTTGGTATTGCAGCTTTTTGTCTTCCATGCATGAGAAACTTCATTTTGTTTCCCACAGAGCTCAGAAGAACAGAATAGCAAGAGGACCCATTCATAGAGTCTTGAATGTTAAGATTCATAAATCTTAATCAAATACTAAGGTCTCCTGACCTCACTTCTAGAAGCAGAAGTTTCCCTAAAAATATTAATTGAAGGGTATTGCAGTTTCATTAAATCCTAGACATGTGAATACCTGACAATTTCTGTGCCAAAGATATATTACATTCCATTATGAAATAACCCATTGCCTTTTATTTTCCAATATTTCTCCTGGGAGGGGGGCATTGTATAGAAAGATTTAATTCAAGGTGGGAAACTTGCTTTTGTATCCTGCTTTAATACTGTGTGACTTTGGGAAAGTTACTACTTAACTTCCTTTTGTTCATCCATATTGGAACTAATAATTTTTTCTAAAGAATGGAGATAATGTAAACATCTAGTACACTATTTTATGTATTGGAGGTATTCATTACTTGGAGTTTTTGTATTTTACTGTTAAGTGTAATATTTGAATGACGTTCTCATTGTTCTTTTACAATCAGGAGCGGTTTCCTTTACCTTTTAAAGCTCCTGGATTTTAGTTAGATTCTCATGAAAACTGTGGACCTATGCCCCCTCACATGTACTTAAATATATTCATACAATATTTTGCAGATTTTTCAGTAGGATAAACTTTTGAGGCATAGGTCTTTGAACCTTGGATTATTTATATTAGCTGAAGAGTACCAGATTTCATCTTTCATCCATTGAGATCAATGACCTTTTGTGCTTTTGATCATCTCTGAAATTAAAAAGTAAACAACTCCTTCCATACCTCTCCCCAAATAATCATGTCAAAGATAAATAATTTTTCTTCCAGAAATTGACACTGTATAACCTTTCAAAGGATTTTCTTTGGGGATATAATAGATTAGAACATTTTAAATCACTACCAAAAATTTTCCTTCCTTGTTCTTTTTGAAATCATTGGAATCTTAACTCAGGGGAAAAACTTGTTGAGAGATAACTGGTTTTTGTATCTGCCTTTTTTCCCCCTATAGGTATGACAGGTGTCTTAGGGAATGATAAGATGTACTTAATATTTATAGCTATTTCCTCATTCTGTGTTTAAAGCCAAACTGTAAATTTTAATTTGACTTCTTCTGGCTTATTTTACAGTTTTTGTCTTTTCTCTTAAATATCGTGCATTGATTGCATTCCTTTAGCTTTCTTTGTTCCCAGCATCCCACTTAGGTTATTTAAAGATTGAACTAAACCACAGTTTTGAAAAGCAAGAAACAGATGTTATTGCATTGGTCAAACTACCTTAAAAAGGAGCAGAAGGACCTCATTAGCTCTTTTAACTTGGTGTGTGCTCAGATGTGTGTGGGGAAAAAGGGAAGAAGATCCAACTTTAGACATAGATAAGTCCAGATTTGAATAATATTATCAGTACTGGTTTTCTCACAACATTTTTAGTCTCCCTTTTCTTCTTGAATTAGTTTTATTTTCAGCTAGGCAAAGATGGCTGCCAAAGGAGAGGGGGCTGGGATATTCTAGCCAGTGGTGGCTGGGAAGACTCACCTCTACCCAAATCACATTGAATATTTTCCCCACAGACATGAGGGATTATGTTACTAGAAAAGTGGGCCGGGGATAAAGCATGTTGAATAGTAAAATTACAGTTCACAGTCCACTACAGGTACCATCAGAGGACCAGAAATTTTGAAGAAGATAGAAAGTTCACGGGATCGCATTGACAGCAAAATCTCAAAGGAAACTGGAACTCAAGATATCAGAGGTAAGCTCAGGTTTTCCTAGGGGAACCTTGGAAAGGCTCCAGGCTTGGAGTCAACAAGTACAGAGAACAGTAGTAATTGGGTAATAATCAGGAATTTTTTAAAGAGTTACTTTCCAGAGTGCTGGGTTAGTTGGACGTCCATCCTCCTCTTCCTCCAGTCTAAACAGCTCTGGTGGCAGTGGTGCCTGCCCTCAGGCCTAAAGTCTAAGAACTGTTCTCTTTTGAGAAAGTAAGACTTAACAGTTCAGTAGGACATCTGAGATCTTGGAATCTGAGAGAGTAGCAGAGGCACTGAAGCTTGCTTCTTCAGAGAAAAGCACTTTTGGTGGATCCCAGCAAGCTTGACTTCTTGTTTAGGTACCTTTCTGGGGTGCCTGCTTATCTGTATGCCCTGACTACTTAAATAGTATCACACTCCCATTTAAGTGAGACACCGTTTGCAGAAACAAGTCTGAACAACATCAGAGAAAGCCAAAAGTAATCTTTTATAAGCCAATATTAACAAACAATTGAGGAGAATCAAGATGGAAGCTGATTAAGAGGAATGAAAGAACACCTGACCTCAGATAAAATTCCAAAGAAAACTTCAAAGAAAAAAAAATGTAATACATATTTTACTAAGATTTAAGAACATGTTGCAATGATTAATCAGAGTTTCACTGAAAAAGTGACAGAGAACCAGAAAAGATTTTGAAAATTACAATGATAAATGTTAATGAGTGGGTTAAATAACAATTTAGCATTAATCAAGACTGAGTTATTGATTTTGCACTAAAGACGAAGAACTCTAGATATGAAGCAAAAGGAAAAAAGATCTGGAAAAATGGAGAGGTGTGGAAAATATATCACAAAGTTTTCACATCTGTAAACATTAGTTCTAGAAAAAGTACAGGAAGTAGGAAGGAGAAAAATACTGAAAGAAATAATTGAAATTGCATGAGCCGAAGAAAGATAACAAATTTCAGATTAAAGGAGCCCATCTAGTACCACGCAGGATGAATGAAAAAAGACCTACATCTAGACACATCTGGTAAAATTTCAGAATGCTAAGGATAAAAAGAAAATTCTCAGTTACTGCCAGAGAGCGGGAATGAAAAATGGAAAATCAAATAACTGAAATCTTAGCAGCCATGCTGAATGCTTGAAGACAAGCAGTATTTTCACCATTTAGGGAAAAATAGATTTGCACCTAAATTTTTTATACTTAACTATACTATTTATCATGTGAAACAAGTAAATTTTTACCGTTGGAAAAAATGATGTATCTTATATAAATATATTTGAGATATTATTATACAATGGAAAATATAATCCAAGATAGATGATATGGTGGTAGGGAAGTGTCAAGGGAGGAAAATGGTAGCTACATTGGCAATCATGGACCTTCAAAAAGAACTAAAGAGAACTAGAAGAAAATTCTTAGACTACATGGACACTTCTCATTCAACCAGTAATGTCTAAATAATATAAAAGTGCATTTCCTTCAGGGATTAGTATTTACCTAGTCATGTTATAAATGCAGTTAACTTTTAGTTTTTAGAATCAACCTAGAAAATATATAAAATAGACTTAATTATAGTTGTGAAATAGTTAAGGAGTATAGTTATAAACTTTCATAATAAAAAAATGTTATAACCCTTAAAAGTGGGAGATAGAGGGCAACAAAGGAAGAGTCAGTGTTCATTTCTTCAGTGGGCAGTCAATAGATAACACATAAAAATTAATAAATCAAGAAACAAGTTAAGTAACAGAAACTGAACAGATGTTAAAGTTAAGTTTGTAACCACACTACAAATCAGTTAACAATGTAACAATGTATTGCTATTTTATTGCAGGCAAGTAACAAAAAGACTTAACTGTTCATCTTGTGCCTTTGCAGCCTTTGAATTTTTAAAAATCCCACTTTCCTGCATCATATTTATAATATTGAAAACATTGCAGATGTGTTATATTTACCTAGTTAGATAATAATACTTTTATTTATAAAGTAACATTACAGGACCACATAGTTTTTAGAAACTATGTGAGGTAGAAATATTGGACACATGAAATTAATTCCAGGAAATTGGGAAGTTGCGTAGAATATATGAATATTTTTATGTAAGATGCATAAGTATTTCTTCACTGACTTTCCCTCTTGATTTTGTATGTCAATTCTGGACTCATTTCCATGATTCTTTTTTTAAAAAAAAGTTTGTTAAAAACTTTAGATGTATTAGAAAATTTTGAGTCCTTCCCACCAATGGCCCTAAATAAAATGACATTTTCTCTGACATACTGAAGACTGGAATTAGAAGCATGGTTTGTCCATAAGAAGGAAGTCATGTGATCAGGGAGAGCTAGCCACTGGAGACATGATTATCTTCTGGAAGAACTGGAAGAGTTGAAAGATGGGAATAGAAATGGCCTTTGTTATCCTTCCAAAGATGGGTCTTATTTCCCTGACTGGACAGTGGTTATTGAGTGAAGGAATTAATTTTATTTTGATAACCACTTGAACTTAAAGATAGGTTGGCATCCTGTTTGTCCTGTACATAGGTAAAATGTTTTTGAAAGCCTAATTTTAGGAGTTGTTGCATCAGAAACATATTTTGGGAAGCGTATTTCTAATTGTATGTTTTTTGTATTTGATTTTAAAAATCATAAAATCTTATGCTATTATATGTCTTTAAGTATTGAAAGTATAAAATACAAAAGACCCTAAGATCTATGTATATAATAATGATTCTACTTAAATTATACATAATTTTCTATGCAAGCTGAAGTGCTAAAAAAAAAAATCAAGTTATGCAAATATATACTCTTAAAATATTTTATGAGAAGTACTTTTAAAAAGAAGCATTATACTGGAAATCAGGGAGTAGTTTACCTGAGCATAATATATTTGGCAGTTCTGTTACACTTTTAAACACTTTGTAAGCTATTAGTTTTTCAGTGGCTACCATTTAAACTATTACTTTCACAGAGAGATGTTATGATATATGTTCTTGAAGAGGATGAAAATTATCGATTGGTGAGGGAATATTATGAATGTGGGTTGTTTGCTTTCATAAAACTTAGTAGTAATTTCATAAAATATGCTAGTGTTTATCTGTTACACACATAAAAGTTGTAAATATTAACTTCCATTTACTTATATTGTATTAGTTTTTTGGCGATTTGGTAGTAAAACTAAATATTTGAAATTTGTGAGAGAAGTTGAAAGTAATGGTAACATTACTTCTAACATAGCTATGTTGTGGGATATCCTCCTGATGACCAAAGAGTCACAGTTACAGTGAATGAAATCAGTATTTTTTTATATGTGTGTATATATACACACACACGTGTGTATACTTATATATATGTGTATATATATATATAAGTATATATGTGTGTATGTATGAGGGTGCTTGTATTGGGATCCTGTCTATAGATCCACCTTGGAAACTTTAGAATGTCAATTTATGCTCTGAGATTTTCCTTTTGTGAAGACCCCTGAAGATTCTCTATCTCTAGTCAGGATCAGGTTAGTGGAAAAGGGACCTTGCTTTGCAATTTTTGGGCTAGTTTTTTGAGAACATAGACAATTGAATGCAATACGTTTCTTGGGAGTTGGATTATGAATGTGAAAGAGTACTTGCAGCAGTTGCGTGCAGGCAGACCTTTCGAGATTTGCTGTGAATAGATAGGCCAGGAACAGCAGAGCGGTAACAGGCATCATGACAAAGCAGACTGATGGGAGCTTGTTGCCAGCAACTCCAGACCGTCAAGCAACCAGGGAGAGAGATGAGATTGCAAGGTTGCCTGGATAGGTTTTACATCCTGATTATCTTCCATGCCTTTGATACTATTGTAAGTGACCTGAAACTGTTTGTTATGTCCCCTGGAGTAGAACAGTTGTCCTTTAGAAAGGTAGTAGATATGGTGACTCAGAAAATTGGGTTTGGGCTTGTCATTTGTTGTTATTTGTGTTTTGTCCTCATCCTCTCCTCTCTCCACCACTGTGTCTGTGGAGTGGTGGTAGGGAGGTAGGCCCTGTGTGTGTGTGGGGGGAGGGTAGCGGGGGGGGGGCGGTATTTATTTTGCAAGTAGATACTTACTCTTTTTAAATATAGGACATTTAATGTATTGCTCACCAAATTGAGAGTGCTTTACTGTCAATAGATTTAGCCTATTTGAAACAAAACCCAAAAACATAGAACTTATTCCCATTATATATGTGCTGGTTTTTTTCTTTTTGAATGTTGTACAGACAAATTTGGGAGGTGAACATTCTCTAAAAACAATAAATATCATATCAATTTTATATGAAAGTGAAAATGTTAATCGCTAGACCCTATTGTGAAATACTAGGAAAGAATGAATTCATGATGTGACCCATCATGGGTGGAGACAAGAAATGCAGGTGGTCCAGCAGGCACAACTGTAAATTGCAGATGTGAAAGGAGGGAAAGCTGCTTTGTTTTTACTTTGCTTAGTGTATTACTTATATTTGGACAAGATTGTGCTTGTATTCAGTTCTGTTCTGGATGGAATTTACATCTGGATGAAATATTTGTTTAAATATAATAATACTTTTTGTACTGTTATGAGTGGAGTTTTGAGTTTTATTTATTAAAGAAAATGGAAAGGAACTATTTATCAGAGAAGATGGAAAAAAATCATTGAAGATTTGATTTTAAACTTTATGAAGAATCAGGATCAAGTTTTTCTAAATAATAGACTGTTGAAGGTACAGTAACTTTGTCATTCTATATCCACTGTGTAGTATAAAGCCTGTCACCTAGTAAACACTCAGTAAATATTTGTATAAATGAATGATAGTTATAATGGTCTTCCCAAAAAAGTTTACTGGAGCCTTTTTATCATGTTAGACTTGAGAAAAATTTTATTTAAGAAATAAATACTCTTTGTCATGTTTAGAATATACTACTTCATGGTCTTTGCATGATTTTATGTATGAGAGTATAATTTTATATATCCTTACTTAATTCTTTGTTACCTAAGCCTTTTAGCTGTTCCTCACGTATCTAAAAACCTGTCCCAACTGTTAACATTTATTTTGGAGGTTCTGGTGAAGTTTTAGTCACCGTTATTTTAAAATATTATCATCAAAATTAGACCTGGGATATATGTGAGGAGACTGTGAGAGAAGCTGTTAAATGCTGTTTGTGTTAATAAAAAGCCATCTTTTTCTTAGTTTGCATTCAATTTTTTTCCCAATAATGATGGAAGGATTACTTTAGAATTTTATGCTTTTAAAAGGAATAGTTTGAACTAAATGTGGAAGGCAGACTAACACTATTTTATTAGTTTAGTAAGAACATACCCAAAGAATTATACAGAATTATTATATGTAGAATCCTAATAATACTAAATTCTGACAGAAACTTCACAACTTACTAAGGTAAAGAATCTATTAAACCTAGATGAGATTTGTATTTAACAGTAATAGAATTTTTAGAAAATGAGATAATTTGTCAGTTTTATTTTTTTATAATTTTATTTATTTTCTTTTTGGTTGCACTGTGTCTGTTGCAGAGCCCAGGCTCTTGGTTGCTGTGCCCGGGCTTTCTCTGGTTGCGGCAAGTCGCGCCTACTCTCTAGCTGCAGTGTGCAGGCTTCTCATTGAGGTGACTTCTCTCGTTGCAGAGCGTGGGCTCTAGAGCACAGGCTCAGTTGTGCTCTATGTAGGATCATAGTTCTCAGACCATGGATCAAACCTGTGTACCCTGCATTGGCAGGTGAATTCTTAACCACTGGGTGCCAAGGAAGTCCCAATATAAAGCTGTTTTTTTTTTTAAAACTGAAGGATAACTGCTTTACAATGTTGTGTTGGTTTTTTGCCATACATAAACATGAATCAGCCATGGGTTTACATATATCCCCTCCTTCATGAACCTCCCTCCCCATCCCACCCCTCTAGGTGGTCACAGAGCAGCAAATTGAGCTTCCTCCATCATACAGCAATTCCCACTAGCTGTCTGTTTTACACATGGTAATGTATATGTTTCAACGCTACTCTTTGAATTTGTCCCACTCTCTCCTTCCTGCTCTGTGTTGAAAGTCTCTCCTTTATGTCTGCAACTCTATTGTTGCCCTACAAATAGGTTCATCAGTACCGTTTTTCTAAATTACACATATCCATTAATGTACAATATTTCTTTTTCTGATTTCACTCTGTGTAACAGCCTCTAGGTGTATGCATCTCATTAGAACTGATTCAGATATGTCCATTTTTATGGCTGAGTAGTATTCCATGGTCCATATGCACCACAACTTCCTTATCCATTCATCTGTCAATGGACATCTTGGTTGCTTCCATGTCCTGGGTATTGTAGATAGTTCTGCACTGAACATTGGGGTACATGTGTCTTTTACAGTTGTGGCTTTCTCAGGGTATTTGCCAAACAGTGGGATTGCTGGGTCATATGGTAGTTTTATTCTTAGTTCTTTTTCTTTAAGAAATATCGGTACTGTTCTCCATAGTGGCTGTATCAATTTACATTCCCACCAGCAGTACAGAGAGTTCCCTTTTCTTTACATCCTCTCCAGCATTTATTGTTTGTGGATTTTTTGATGATGGCCATTCTGACCATTGTGAGGTGATACCTCACTGCAGTTTTGATTTGCATTTCTCTAATAATGAGTGATGCTGAGCATCTTTTCATGTGTTTATTAGCCATCTGTATGTCTTCTTTGGAGTGATGTCTGTTTAGGTCTTCTGCCTGTTTTTTGATTGGGTTGTTTGTTTTTCTGATGTTCATCTGCATGAGCTGCTTGTATATTTTATAGGTTAATCTTTTGTCAGTTGCTTCATTTGCAATTATTTTCTCCCATTCTGAGGATTGCATTTCATCCTGTTCATGGTTTCCTTTGCTGTACAAAAGCTTTTAAGTTTAATAAGATCCCATTTATTTATTTTTGTTTTTAGTTCCATTACTCTGGGATGTGGGTTGAGTATCTTGCTATGATTTATGTCAAAGAGTCAAACATCAGGTTTTTTTTTTTTTAAGCCAGAGATTTATTGTTATTTTGTAATTAATAAATTGTCAAGTTGGTTATGACACTATCCCACACTGTATACCACCATTTGCTAGTGCAAAAGTTTTTAAACCATACTGAGGCATAGGGCAGAGAGAGCAGAGACACATGAATATCATCCTTAACAACTTCCTCTTAGTCATGCCTCCGTCTTAATCTTTGTACATGTTTTCTTCCAGGGGAGAGTGTCAGAACAGTGCGTAAAATAGTGGGCAACCCGCCATTTACTCTTTTAATACCAAGCAACTTACAGAAGTAATGGAATTCAGCTTGTGTTTCCCTTGATTTTACTAGTCTGAACTCATTTTAGGTTACTTTAACATTTTAATTTCCCTTAACTGTACATGAGAGAATATGATGACTAAGAGAATACTCAACCAGAGTCAGCCAAATTTACTACTGACCCCAAAGTTATGTTTTAATAGGTCCTAAAGGAATGTGGCTCAGATGGTAAAGGATCTGCCAGCAATGCAGGAGATTCCAATTTGATCTGTGAGTCGGAAAGATCCCCTGGAGAAGGGAATGGCTACCCACTCCAGTAATCTTGCATGGAGAATTCCGTGGACAGAGGAGCCTGGTGGGCTGCAATCCATGGGGTAGCAAAGAGTCGGACATGACTGATTGACTGACAGAGGAATGTACCACCCCAGTAGTTTGAGAGTTCAGCAATGGCATAGTTTTAAATCCATGTCTCCATCAAGAAATTTACTGTACAGTTATATTCAAGTATATGCAGAGGATGTGTGCCCTTTCGTTGGGCATATTCATTGCAGTATTACAAAATGTTGGAGCAACACAGTGAAAGTGAAGTCGCTCAGTTGTGTCTAACTCTTTGCGACCCATGGACTGTAGCCCACCAAGCTCCTCTGTCCATTGGATTCTCCAGGCAAGAATACTGGAGTGGGTTGCCATTTCCACAAATGCCCATCAAAGGGGAACTGATTATAGTACAGGATTTTATTAGTGAAATTTGAATAACTATCAAAAGCAGAGAGAGATATACATACACTAATCTGAAACAATTATGGAATATTACATTTTAAAATGGAGATGTAGGAAAGTATGTACGATATCCTTCTGTTTTTATAAAAAAAATTCTTGCACGAAAATATGCTTCATATATATAGGTTATTTCTGGAAGAATACACAAGTTGTGCCTTTTAAGGGTTGGTGAGAGATAGGTTTATTTCTCCCTATATTGTCTTTTATACAGGAATGTTTTCTATGTTTGTGCATTGCTTTGTAGATAAAAACCATAGTTTAAAGAAAAAGAAAGTAACCTATGAAGGTAATGAAAAGAAGATTACTGTGGTGTATTAGATATATCAGAAAGCCCCAGTCATATTGTAGCATGATTGTTTTAGGAGAAATAAAAGGTAAATTTATAGAGATAGTTACATATAGTTATGTTAGTAATGTATATAGACTATCAGAAATTTGACTAGATTTTGTTAGCCTTTTAATTTAAATTCTGTTTAACTTTTTAATGTATGTATGTCAGTTATGCTTGGTCCAGGCTATTTTACACTTCTGCTGAAATAGAGTAGAAAAGAGAAAAATAGAGATGTAATGACTACATTTCATACATTTTAAGAGGTGAGATTGGTTCAGATTTTCTTTTTCTAGGAGTTTGTTTTTATGTAGATGGGTGAAATAATTATATTTCTGCTGCAGCCAATTAAGTGTCTTTGTTTTGTTTAAAAATGTGGATTTTGAAAAAGTCTTGCCATTTCCTAAATAGAAAAAAAATTTTTTTTTATGGGAGCAGAACTTTACAAGGAAGATTTGATTGGAAAAAACCACAGTGTTTTATGTGGAGGAACAAAACCACACAAAATAGGGTTGCTTGCTTGTTAACAAATTTCTGTGTGTGTGTGTGTATGTGTGTGTGTGGTTTTCTTTTTCCTTGTTCAAAGAAATAAGTGCTGGGCCTAAATAAAACTGTAAATTTTAGAAGATTCCTTTATTTAGTCTTGCTATTTATTGAGCCTCTTCTGTCATTTTCCTCTACTTTTTATGAGAAGCTTTTCTCTTCACTTTGGACATTTGGAGCTTATTGTGTTAATTATTCTCCTTTATGATTTAAGTAGCATTTGTTAGTTTATGTTTGTTTGCATAACTGTTAGTAGGTTAACTATTATTATACTTTAATGCTTTTGCCCTAGGTGAAAATTAAAGATTTTAAAATCCATTTTAGGCAAATGGGGAAACAGGTTTTTTTGCCTTCAAGCTGTGATTGAACTAGAAGGAAGTTAGCTTACTATTAGGTTGTAGGATCTTACAGCAGATGTGTATGAATCTCCTTTCACACACCCTTTCTCCCAAAGTAACCTGTGCTGTGGCATAGGTCCTCATATTAACAAAAGAACCAGAAAATAAAATTTAGAAGAAATTATTACTTTGCTGTATAACAAAGAATTACAGAAAGTCTCAAAAGTCGATTATGTTTAAATTCAGTATTTCTGAGATCTTATTTCAATGGCCTAAAGATAATAATCACAGAACAAGTAATTCTTAATGGTAGCAATAATTTAAAAGGGATTGGGAGAGCTTCCCTGGTGGTCCAGTGGTTAAGAATTCACCTGCCAATGCAGAGGACACAAGTTCAATCCCTAGTCTTGGACGATTCCACCTGCCGCGGATATGCCACAGCTACTAAACCCACTTGCCCTAGAGGCCACGCTCTGCAACAAGAGAAGCCTGTGCACCGCAACAGAGTAGCCTTCGCTGACTACAACTATAGAGAAAGCCCACCACAGCCAAAAATAAATAAGATAAAGGGATTAGGATGCATAACTGGATATCAAATGATTCCTTTATTCATGCATTTGTTAATTTAATCAACAAATACTTAAGTCCTTGCTCTCTGCCAGAGACTGCTGGCTCTGGGTATACATTGGCAAACAAAGTGTTGCCTACTTTCATCAAGCTTGTGATCTGTAAGGGAGAGACATGATACATGATATATAAATATCTATAATTCTGTAAGAAAGGTATAATGACATCTTTATTAGCGAAAACTTAACAGTAAAGGTCAGAAAAGCTTAAGAGCAGCACTGTATTGTCCTAGAGCAGGGGAGAAAGAGGCAGTGAATGGTTTGATTGACTTGAACCTTAGGGGCCTGATGATTTGTCAAAGTTAGAAAGCCTATTCTTATCTTATGGGAAATAAGACTTTTTTAACGTTGAGTTCCTTGAATTCAAATCTGTCATTACTTGCTTCTGTTGGAAAAAGGGTTGAGAAAGAAACTTTGTTGTTGACTTCCCTTAATCTAAGGATGAGGCCATTTATTTGAGGTAAGGAACAGACTGAACTGGAAGTCGGGAAATAGTGAGAGCCAGTTTTCTAGTTCTTCATAAGCTGTGTCTCTACACTGGACATTATTTTGTTTGAGAAGCTTCCAAACAGAAATGTAAGCACTATATATGATCTTGGGATAATGTTTTTAATATCATTTGTTTTCCATTAATTTCACACATCCTTTGGAGTCAGACTGTTCTGGGTTTGAATTCCACCTATGCTTTATAACTGTACTGCGTGCAACTTGATTTTCTTATCTGTAAAATGAGGACCATATCATCTGGAGGAAGTATAGTAGATGGTTCAGAGGACAAACTCTGGAGCCAATTACCTGGGTTGAAGTCTTAGCTTGTTAATTTAGTTGAGAGTAAGTTGGGAAAGTTGCTTAACTTCTCTGTACCTCAGTTTCCAGAATGGAGATAATAATAGTTCCTGCCTTTCTTTTATTGAGATTTAATGAGTTAATATATACAAAATGCTTAAAATAGTTTATCACATTAGGAAGCACAAGGTAGTTATTAATGTTATTAGTTTCAATTATTATCACCTAGGGTATTGTGCGGAGAAGACAATGGCACCCCACTCCAGTACTCTTGCCTGGAAAATCCCATGGACAGAGGAGCCTGATAGGCTTCAGTCCATGGGGTCGCTGAGAGTCGGGCACGACTGAGCGACTTCACTTTCGCTTTTCACTTTCATTCATTGGAGAAGGAAATGGCAACCTGCTCCAGTATTCTTGCCTGGAGAATCCCAGGGACGGAGGAGCCTGGTGGGCTGCCATCTATGGGGTCGCACAGAGTCGGACACGACTGAAGCAACTTAGCAGCAGCAGCAGGGTATTGTGAAGGTTAAATAACTTGTTTGTTTAAAAAAATAGTGATTTGTATATTGCCTGACACAATAAAAATATCTTCTAAATAATCAGAAACTGAGGAGTAGATACTTTATCTCACTGAATCTTCATATATACCTGTTTAGAAGAAATTTTATCTGTCTTGTTTATTGTACCTAGGATAGTTTCTGATATACAGTAGACAATACATTTTTGTTTTTTGTTTGTTTTAAAGATTTATTTATTTTTGGCTGTGTGGGCTTTTCTCTAGTTGCTGCCAGTGGGGGCTGCTCTCTAGTTGCTTGCACAGACTTCTCGTTCCACTGGTGTCTCTTGTTGCAGAGTACAGGCTCTGGGGTGCATAGGCTTCAGTAGTTCTGGGTCCTGGGCTCTAAGAGCACAGGCTCAGTAGTTGTGGTACAGAGGCTTAGTTGCTCTGCGGCATGTGGGACCCTCCTGGACCAGGGATCGAATGCATGTCTCCTGCTTTGACAGGTGGACTTTTTACCACTGAGTCATCAGGGATGCCCAACAATCCATTGTTGAGTTAATGTTATCACATTTTACAAATAAATAAACTAAGGCCCAAGAAAATTACAAGGTGTTTATACTAAAAAATAACATCACTTTGAGGAGACATTACTGGAAAGGCCATTCATATCATCTCTTAGAGTTGACCATATGTGTTAATAATAACTCCCTCTAATTTTTTCCTTTTTCCTTCTCTTTAAAAAGACTCACTTTCTTTAGTTAGGTTAGAAAAATTTAGACTAGAGGAACTGTTCACCTTAGAGTTACAATTAAAGTTGTTAATCTAATTGAGTGATTACTTCAAGTTCAGTTTGTATGGCACTGTTAAAGTGCAGGGTTATTTTGTTAATACTACAGAACAGAGCATAAAACATTTTTCCTTTCCCATTGTGTTTTCTATATTCTAGATTATATAAGGAAGAAATTTGACAGAGTATTGGGTTGACCAAAAAGTTCTGAGTTTTTCTGTAAGATACTGGGTAAAGCCCCAAGCAAACTTTCTGGTCAGCTCAATAGTTTCACTGAACTGAGGGAGGCTCTATTACAGTGGTAAATATAATAAAAAATTAGCTCTGCCATGAGTCACCCATATTTGCTATTTAATGATCCAGAACCAGTGTTTCTAAATTTGATGCATCTGAAATATTTTAATCTTTTGTAGTATTTATTACGAGGGAGGGAGAGGCCATTTCTTTGGTTAGTAAATAAAGTTAAAGGCATTTCTAGAAGAAGCATATAATCTTGATGTGTTACGGCTTGCTTCAATGATTGTGAATCTGTAGAATATTAATCTCACTTCTCTTTGATATTTCTAAGCAATTAGTTTATAGAATACCAGATTAGCATTAAAAAGCTACATTAAATTATTATTTTAACACCTGCAAGTCCACTCCTATATGTATTATATAATGCATATGCCTGATGTAACAAATTCTTAATTTGATATCACCTTGCCTCCCTCTTTGTGTATTTAATACAGCCATTAATCTCACTACAAGGCTTTACTAAGGATAAATTGCTACGTAACCCACTTCAACCTCTTTTGTTCAACCAGGAAGCCAGACGTGTTTAAGCTTTTTAAAAAATACATTATTATTTATTTTTTAAAAATTTGAAATTGTAAAATTTGAAATGGTAAAACATAAGAGACTGTATCTATTTTGTCTGTGGAAATTACTTGACTGAAGTTTGCTTTGGAATAGAGCTTCTGTATCTTTAAAAAATACACAGTGAGTCACCCCCTGCTCTTTTGGTAGATGCCTGGCTAGTGAACAGCTAAGCTGCTTTAGGCATGTAATAGAACATTCCATTTCCTGTTCCCTTGCTGACACAGAGGAGTGTTCCTGCTGGCAATGATCTAATCATAGTGCAGTAAGAAACATGGCAGTTTGATAAAACATGGTGGAGACAGCGGCTGAAATGGAAGCATATGTTCTAGAAGACATTCTTGAGGTAGGGCTAGGTTTGTAAATGAAATGAAAGTTGAAATCTGAACAAAGAAATCTTATCTGCCGGAATTATTTTACAGATGAATAGATTAGAGGAGAGAGCAAAGAGAGGCAGAGCATAAAAGCAAGATACGGTCAGACCTTATTCCATGTGAGAATGTGGCAATCTAGTTCACACGATTACTAAATAAGTCTAGAATTAATTTGTTTAAACTTAATGTTGTGTAAATTGTAGATATATGTTTGATAGGGGGAAAAAAGAAAGAAGGAAAGGGCTTTGGACTTAATAAAAAGCCTTGTGCTGGTGGTGACCTTTAGATTAACTCATTAGAAGGTGGGGTCTGCAAAGCAGCTTTGAGTAGGTTTAGTATCATATGTCTTAGAATTCATTTACATATCTAAGCCCACAACTCTTGCTTGTAGTTAACTATTAAAAACAGCTGCTTATTTTAGTTTCTAGGGTAAAATTAAGCATATATCTCAATCTAATTGCCTAATTTAGCTGGTACATTCTGGTTCTAGGTTTTTCATGTTACTTTGATTATTATAAAATAAATTATTTAATTAAAAATTAAAAGACTGTAAAATTTAAGGCACCAGTGCTTGAGAGCTCACAAAAATCTGCATTTTGAGTCATGAAAATTTGAATTGTATTTTCTCTTTTTTCCTCCTTGTGTCAGTGTTACAGAACCTATTTGCGTATAAATCAGTGCAAGGAAATACATGTCAAAGTGAAACTATAATTGGTTTTGGCCTTGGATATAGTATACCATAAAATATTTTTATTTATAGATATAAATATTTAACTCATTTTCTTATTTTGGGGTCTGTAGGGTTTTTCCCTCCTTATTAAAAAAAACTGGCTAATTTTTATGATGATTTAATGATGATGAGTGATATTCCTAATACTTAGACTGTTAAGATAATTTATTAAATATTTTACTGTCCTCAGGAAAAGAATTTGTTATGGGGAGAGGGCTTAGGAGAATAAACTGCAAAGGGAAGCCAGGCGGGGTTAACAGGAGAAAAAAGCCTATGCGCATTATAAAGTGCTGCATGATCAATGAGCATTTTCTGGAGTCCCTCAGTGTGTGCTTGGAGCTGACATTGCAGCAAGTCTCATGGTTGTTCTGCAGAATGAAAACTGATTCTATTGTGTTATCTGGCTCCTTGGCAGACACCTGCCAACATACTCTTTCCCCCTCTCCTTAGAGTTTATTGTCTGAGTTGAATTCTCTGGTTAATTTCCATTCTTTTCCTCTTTTCTTTTTTTTAATTTTGATACTATTAGTGAGTTTCCTTAGAAATGGTATGGTAAATTATTCACTTAGAAATAGTGATATATATTTTTATTGAGGAACTTCTGTAATTAGCAGTGGTCACATGACTGTTAGTAGTTCAGATTAAACAAGTCTATTTATAAAGTTGTAGGAGGACATTTTTATTTGCTTTTTAAAACTTTTGCTTTGAATTTTAAAAGAAGTATACCTTATAGATTTCAGTAAATTCATCTGACATTTTCTTTGGTCATTTTAAATTTCATCATATAATGGATTTTAGAAGTCTGTTTATTTTCTGGGAAAAACCTACTTGGGCATAGTTTTGTGCCTTAAGTGTAAATTTTTCTAATACTACCTTAAAAGTTGACTTTTCATTATTCCCACTAAAGCACTAAAAGTGTTTAATGTCATGGTAAAATTTTACGTTACCTAACTTGTTCATAGTTACTAGTTAGTTGCAGAGGTTATTTACTCTCTGTAATTTTAATTGTTTGTCCTAATTTTCTCTCTGTTAATTTGATTCCTATATACCTGTCACATTAAACCATACTAAGTGAGTAATTTTGTCTTTATTTCATGTTACTTTATTTAAATGAGTATTTGTCAAGTATTGGCAGACTAGAAGTGAAAAATTTCCAACTAGTAATGAAATATTCTTCTTTTCAAATATTAAAAATACTCATAATGGGGATGTCCCTGATGGTCCCGTGGCTAAGACTGTTGTTAATGCAGGGAGCCCCAGGTTCGATACCTGGTCAGGGAACTAGATCCCACATGGCACAACTAAGAGTTTGCGTACCATAGCTAAAGATCCTGCATGCTACAGCTAAGACCTGGCACAGCCAAATAGGTATTTTTTTAAAAAGTACTCTTGATGACCTAATGCTAATAGTAAAAGATTAAAAAAGAATAAACTTCCTAACTCTGAAGCTAAATGTACCATTTTCTAAAGTACCTCATATGGCATATTTTATACAATGAGCTTCCTAGAAAATTTTAATGAGTTAACTCATTGTGTAAATGTCTAATAATGGATAATGAAGTTCATCTATATACCACAGTGATAATTTTATTATTGTATCTAATACTAAGCCATTTGAAGTTTATCACCATATTTTTTTCCATAATTTTTATCATTATGACTTATTTATTGAGCATCTGGAATTTTATGTAGATTTCTCGTTATTTACATTAAACACTGAATTCCTTTTTTTTTTCTGTCTTTGAATATAACTTGGTCTTTTGAATCATACATTTTACAAGGTACTTTTATTTAAGTCTTAATAAAGAGAAAACTTAAAATCAACATCATTAGTGAATTAGTGCAGAATAATTCTTGTAATGCTGTGGTTTACCTTTTAAACTGTGATTGTTTATTGTATATACCCACATGTATTTAATGTACATTTTTAAGTGATCATCAGTCTTGAGCACTGTAAGTTTCTTAAACTGATAGTACAACAGAAAAAGATTGATTTCATCTTGTATCATTGCTTCTCAGCTCTCTATAGTAATGGGTTTAATAGAGTAGTTATTTAAATTATCTAGATAATCTGGTCAGTGATTTTTTTCTCCAAACCAAAGTAGTCAAAGTGTTTCTGTTCTTTTTGCCCACCTTAACTAATATTCAGGAAAATGGCCACCTACAGGTGATAGGCAGCCTACATAAATACCTTTTTTTTCTTTTGCTTATATTATTTTTGCTGAGACATGATTATAATTTTAGAACTTTGATGTTCTTCCTCTGAGTCGTATGTAATAATGGATCTTAGTACTTAGAAAGATCAAGAAGAAAAAAAAGTTCTCCAGACTTTTATTTTTGGGGGGAGGGGGGAGTGTTTCCAAGTTTGTGTGTCCAAGTGCTATGCATATAAACCTGAGATATTATATAAGCTTTTAAAATACGAAAACAAAACATATGAGAGGTCAGATACTCAATTGCTATATATTCTGGTTTTATTCTCTTTGAACCATGTTCAGTAGTTTTCTTTAAGAATTGTTTTAGAAATGAAAAAATTTTATAAGTATTTCTTTTGATTTTAATCAAGTTCAAAATACTTTCTTCAGGGTATAGCATTTGATACATTTTTGCCTTTAAAAGTACCAGTGTTTTGAAAATAAAAATATTTACATTTTTAAGAATAGTAACTTGCTCAGTCTTGTTCCTGTGTCAGCTAGATCCAGAGTGTCTAGCTTCATTTTTATTTTACAGGTTGTAATATGTAAGCTAAAAGCCCTACATCTCTGTGGTTGTTGCTTAGATATTCAGGGGGTTGAGGATTTCGCTGAACTTTTTCGGGTGTAACTACATTAAGGATTTGATTAAACATATTAAGTAGGTTTATTATGGAACTATTTCTTGCATTTGTATTTATCTTGAGATTGGAGGGGTTTTAATAATCTTGAAAAAGTCACAGGGACATTGTTGTTTCTTTTTGATTTGTCACCATTATGGGCTAGTGGTAAATGGTACATTTTCATCTAAACAGGGGAAGTCCACTTGCTGTTTATGTAAAAATTATTTTTAGTAATGATATAAAAGCTCTGCAAAGTAAACTCTTTTGATAGTGTCCTGCTATATTTCTTTTTATTCTGTAAAATATATTGGCTTATGTAATACATATCCTTCATATGTTATATCAGTAAGTCTTCCATGAATTTCTAAATTCTATATCTACATAGTTAGTATAATACTGGTGACATTTTTCACTAAGAAGACTTGGAGTTACTCATATATGCGTGTGTGTGTGTGCATGCGCACCCCTCAGTCATGTCTGACTCTCGACCCCATAGACTGTAGCCTGTCAGGTTTCTCTGTTCATGGAATTTTCCAGGCAAGAACACTGGAGTGGGTTCTCATTTCCTACTCCAGGGGAATCTCCCTTACCCAGGAATAGAACCTGCAGTATCTTGAAAGAAAGAAAATGAAGTCGCTCAGTCGTGTCCGACTCTTTGCAACCCTGTGGACTGTAGCCTACCAGGCTCCTCTGTCCATGGGATTTTCTAGGCAAGAATACTAGAGTGGGTTGTCATCATCTTCTCCATCATTTCATGAGGCACCTGGTATTCTAATCATTAGCAAAAAACAGCCAGAGAGAGTCTCAGCTGTATACAAGGAAACAGTGCCCCAACGGACCCAGGCAAAACAGGAAAGCATTCCACTTGTCTCTTTGTCTAGTCTTTGCCAGGATGATTGATATAAAATGATTGATATTGACAGGCAGATTCTTTACCACTGTGCCACCTGGGAAGCCCCTGGGAGTTACTCTTGGGACATAAATATAATTTGACCTAGAGACAGAAAAGTTTAGCTAAATATGTAAGTTATTTGAATTAATAAATGTAACATTCTCCATTCGCTAAGAGGTTTTGGAGACATTAGACCTGTTGGCTATATTGAATCCTATAATTTCACTCCAGAATTTATTGAGCATCTTCAATATGCTAGGCAGTTGAAATTCAGTGAGATTAGTCCAGCTAGCTTTGCTTCGTCAAAGTAAAAATTCAGTAGACAGAATGTCTGTCATTGGTATTTAAACATTGAATTCAGGATGTGTATAGATGTATGTTTGAATGCTTGTATTTTACTTCATTTGTTTTTCTGGATAGTTTTAGCATTCTGATTTTTTTTAGTAAGCAAATATTTTTCTTTAAGCACTTTTCAGTTTTGTGTGTGTGTGTGTGTGTGTGCTTGTCTAATTGTTATGCCTATTTATGAATGTCAGGCTGTCTAGAAAGTCCCCTAGATGTCATTGTCATCTATTTATTTGTAAAGATTTTGCTGTTGCCAGTTATATCAGTATGTTGTTATACAGATGTTCATATAACACGCTCACATATGCTTGCTTCCATATACTCTATGTATAGACATTCACGTCTGTGCTGTATTATGCTTTATGAATACTCTTATTTGAAAGTTGAGTCCATCTTGAATGGAGGGGCAGAAGTTGCAGCATTGCTTTCACACACCAATTTTGAGAGAATGCGTATGAGAGTAGTAGAAGATGACTAAAAGATAGACTTAACGTTAGTTAGTAATCCCTCTAAAGAAGACTAATATTTTAGTGGAGTAGTTTCAAACCTTTCAAGTGAAGGTTTCAAACAGCTTGCAAAAGATAATGTAACTACAGATATGTAAATTAATGTTACTCTCACAAGAAAGTAATGTCAGGATTGTCCAAATGCTACTAGTCCCACATTAATTCAACATAGTCTGGTGGTTAAGGTGGAACATATTGTGAAACATGCATTAGGAAAGGTCTACATCATGTGTTACCTGCGTATACATATAGCAGCACTGGCACTTTCTGTTTGTGAATTATTTGGGTCCCTGTTCTGATGCTTGACTGAATCACTCATTCTGATGTTGAAGTGACTTGATCACTACAGACTTGCTGAATATATTTTGATGTATTCTTGCTTAATCACTGGTTTGGCTTTAGTACATAGCTTCCAGATTTGCCAAAACAAAGGTCTTTCAGGAGGTGTTTACAGATATCTTGAGGTAACTTTTGGTTTTGGTTTAATGAGTGGCTAGATTGTTGGCCATTAATATTGGTCTTGGATGGAACCATGCTTCCAACTAACTGGCTATATATAGACAGATAGATATATGTTATATGTAGAATACCCACATAATTTTATAGTGACAATGGAAATTGACCATATTAGTTAACAATTTGTTGAAAATTTTAAGTTATTATACAGAAGGATTGTGCTATTACAGTTTAACTTAATTTTATAAAAAATAACTTTTCTGAAAGAAAACAACTGAGAGGAATGGTGTTACTTTAGATTTTTACAAATACCTTTGAAGTCTGGCTTAATAGAAGATATGTCTGCTTTTATATTTAGTCTGTTGCAATACATTATATTTGAGGAAGTCTAAGAAAAAATATCATCTTAACATTTAGAATATTTTAATAGCCCTTTTGATAATTGTGAATATTCTTCTTTGATACCAGTCCTAAAACTATGATGGTTTCCTGGAGATTAGTTGTAGTGTAGAATCTGAAACATTATCAGTGAATTTTTTGAACTTTGTTCAGTTAAAACCCACTGATTTTTTATGTATCTTGAGTAGATCATTTGGTGCATGATTTTGTAGCATCGTACTCTGGTCAGTTGGAAAACACTTACTTCATAAGAAATTCACCCTTAATTTTTTTTACTTAATTATGAGTGCATGGCAGACAAGATATGATGATTGGTGATATGGCCTTGATTTGTGTTGAGGGAATAGCAGTTTTACCCACCATTATTTTTGTATCATCAGTGTAAATGTCAATACAATGAAACAGGCAAATAACATTTTAGTACTGTATTATAAAAATAGTTTTGACTTCACAGACCCTCTGAAACAGTTTTGAGGATCCCTATAGATCTCGCGGATCATAATTGAGTAACCGCTAGTTTAGTATATTGCCCAAGTTTACAGTCAGTAATGGCATAAAACTAAGATTTAGATTTAAGTCTATTTGATTAAAATGTTTTCTTTTACCATATTATCAAATTTTAAAATTTATTACACAGTCCCAACTTCTCTCACTTCTTTTGTCACTCTAGGTTTCTCTACCCTTCAACTACAATATAGCAGATATAAAATAAAACAAGGGAAAATTTTTGTGGAAAAAAATTTAAATACTGTTTTGCAATTCGTCATTCAGAATTTATAGAAAAGGATTTCGAAGATTCCTCCGTGAAATAGTGAGTGAAGGAAGCTAGATATAAGTAGAAGTGGTTTTGCTTGCACAATAACATTATGTGATACTTTTAATTTTGATAAAGATGAATAAAGATTAAAAACTTTTTCATCAAATGTCTTGTTATAGTTCAGAATGATTAGGAAAGGAGTTTATAAATTATAACTGTTTGAATTACTCATGTTAGCAAGTGGAAACAAATAGATGAAGTATGTGTCAAATTCAAATATTTTTCTCTTTGAAGATTTTAGGCTTCTTTTCATTTATTTGTTTATTTAGATGCTTTGGGTGTTAGTTATGGCACACAGGTTCGTTTTCATTGTGGTGCACAGGCTCTAAAGTGTGTGGGTTCAGTAGTTTTGGAGCTCAGTAGTTATGCACAGGCTTAGTTGCCCTGCGACTAAGGATCTTATCTTAGTTCCCTGACCAGGAATGGAACCCATGTGCCCTGATCTTGGTTATCCAGACTAAGCCATTTCACCTTCCTTTGCAAAGTAGCAAATTAAGTTGTTTAAAATCTACTTTATACTTTCCCCTTGTATTTGTATGTACTATGTTTTTGCCACAAATTAATTTTGAAATTGGCCCTGAACTCATGTGGTCTCATAGGAAAAGAGGATCTATAACATCTGCACATCTCTTGTCTTTACGCTTCTTAAGTGCTGCATACAACTCTTCTCCCCACCTACCAAATTCCAAGTGACTGTTGGAAGATTCTCTTGGAGAAGGGCCTGGCAATCCACTCCAGTATTCTTGCCTTGAGAATCCTATGGACAGAGGAGCCTGGTGGGGTTGGTAAGAGTTGGACACGACTGAAGTGACTTAGCGTGCATGCATTCATTGAGATGGGAAGCAATGTTGATCCACTGTTAACACTGCTTGTTGGTGATTTCTGTAGTCTGAATTCCTTTAGTCTCAAGCCTTTTATCATTTAGTCTGCTTCTGACTTTTGATACTTGCTGTCCACTTTGTTTTGATTTCTTACTCCTGCTACAGATTATCTAGATTCTTCTCCTCTTGATGTTTGGATATTTTGAACAGCCTAACTCCTTGTTTGTTGACCTTCTTATTTTTCTAACTAGTGTTTATCCTTAACTGGTTCTAACCTTGAATTGTTCTGTTGCCATTTCTTCATTCTTTGTCACATTCTACACTTGTAATTTATGCCCTGTCATCATGCAAAGATCAACATATATTTGTATGAACTATTTAAGCAAGTTTGAGAAATAGTTTCTAAATTCTTATGTTCCATAAGGAAGTACTGGTTAAGATTTTGCAAAAATTTGTGCTGGTGTTGAAGTGTTCACAAATATTGGAAAATTTTCCTTTTTATTATTTTGTCACATTTGTACAATATTATCATCTCAAAATATCTTTCTCATTTTATTTTTCCTATTTTTTTTTTAGTTTTATTTATGAAATAAATGGAGATAGTAGTGGATAGAAAGTTACTTTCTTCTAAAAAAATGTATTTAAGAAACCAAAATATTAAGAAGGCCCTATGTATGCCATATGAAAAAAGTCTTCGTAGGTAGATCATTTTGTAAATATTTTATAAATTACAAAGAATATATCTTTTATAAAGTATGATATGTGAGAATGCTAAATTATATCAACATTAACTTTTAAGTATTTCTATATTTAATAGGCTTCCGTTTTCATTGTCTTGAGCTTATAGTGAGATTGTATGATTTTCTGTGAATAGTTTTATTCTTCTTGATGTCCTCAGTGACTTAGCATTGTATCTTGAACACAGTAAATGCTTGTTTTTCATTTGGAGTTACACATGTACAATGAGGGAATTACTGTACTGTGTTTTTATCTTGGAAAGTTCTCTGAACTCTTAGTTTTGGTTAGGTATATACATGGAATGAAGCAAAAGAGCTAACAGTTAATCATGTTATTCAAATCAACCCAGGAGATCTGTAGGTTGGAGTTCTAACATAGTCTTCGTATGTTATTTGAAATAAGTATTTTTCTTCTTGCACTTTTTGGTCTCTAAAGTTAAATTGTACTGTATAGTTTTTCTAAGATCCCTTCTATATATATTAAAGTCTTAACTAGAACTCAAGATAGTAGCTTCAGTAACTTCTAAACAAACAGTTTGACGTGATGGTGTGTTTTACAAGTTTAAACTTGTTTTGCTTTGTTATTTCACATTTAAGAAGCAAATACAAGTGCAGTTTTGCACCTGAAATATTGTTTGACATCCTTCTATCCACCCAACTTTATTTTTACATTTAATCTGAATTGTTGGCTTTTACATTGTTTTATAATATTCTGTTACTACTTACAGTGTTTACCTGCTACCCTCTTCAACATCTATTCATTATTCAAAGTTCTCCTTCCCTAGGGTTTTTTTCCTGTCTAGCCTTTCTTTCAAGTTCATTATCTCTTACCCTGTTCTACTCTTAAAAAGTCATGTTAGACTGTGTATATTAGAAATATTTTAATGTCTCTATAATGTGCTTGATAAATGTTGAATTCTTTAATATGGATACCTTGACTCTCTTTAAAAAAAATTCCTTATGCATTTATGTAAAAGATATTTCATTCCACAAAAGAATTTGAAGTATCTTATAAGAGTATATATATTCTGAAAAATAAAAATACAAAAATCAGAAGTAGTAAGTTAATACCAGTGGTAAAATAGACTTCAGTTCAGTTCAGTTCAGTCGCTCAGTTGTGTCCGACTCTGTGACCCCATGAATTGCAGCACGCCAGGCCTCCCTGTCCATCACCAACTCCCGGAGTTCACTCAAACTCATGTCCATCGAGTCGGTGATGCCAACTAGCCATCTCATCCTCTGTCATCCCCTTTTCCTCCTGCCCCCAATCCCTCCCAGCATCAGGATTTTTCCAGTGAGTCAACTCTTCACATGAGGTGGCCAAAGTATTGGAGTTTCAGCTTCAGCATCATTCTTTCCAAAGAACACCCCGGACTGATCTCCTTTAGAATGGACTGGTTGGGTCTCCTTGCAGTCCGAGGGACTCTCAAGAGTCTTCTCCAACACCACAGTTCAAAAGCGTTAATTCTTTGGTGCTCAGCTTTCTTCACAGTCCAACTCCTACATCCATACATGACCACTGGAAAAACCATAGCCTTGACTAGACAGACCTTTGTTGGCAAAGTAATATCTCTGGTTTCCAATATGCTATCTAGATTGGTCCTAACTTTCCTTCCAAGGAGTAAGCATCTTTTAATTTCATGGCGGCAGTCCCCATCTACAGTGATTTTGGAGCCCCCCTAAATAAAGTCTGACACTGTTTCCACTGTTTCCCCATCTATTTCCCATGAAGTAATGGGACCAGACCAGATGCCATGATCTTAGTTTTCTGCATGTTGACTTAGATTGAATTAACTAGCAACAAGAGCCAAATTAGAAACTTGATGAGTTTTGAGATGTGTGTTGTTCATAAGCTCTGTAAGCATGGTGGATGTTCTGGAGAATTGATACATTTTATGGAATTTAGATCTTAGAAAATAATTTCTCTTTGTGCCCCTGTATTGGACCTACTGCTTATTGTATTAAATAACTCCATCCTTCTAAAAGTAAACAAGCTTGATATTAGTTTCTACAAAATGTAAGCCAAGGATTTACTGATAAAATTCAGTTGGGTTAAAAAAACTAGTACTGTAGCCTGAGTACTCAGTTTTCTGGTAGTCTGGCTTGTTTCAAGGATAAAATTTAGAACACTCAGAGCAGAGGTTGCAAATTCATGGCTTCTTGGCTGTATCAGACTTAGGAATGCATTTTGTATAGTTGACATAATGTTGGCCCACATGATGGTCATTTATTTAGATTTTTTAAAAAATTCATTTTAGAAGTTCTGTGTAGTTTTCACTGTTTGGGCCTTACAGATGTTCTATTAAACTTTTCCCTGTAAGGGATGGAAGACTTCTCTACCCTCTTAGATTCAGTGGTTGAGATGTGCAAATTGAAAAGAAGTCAAAACCCAAAGAAGCAATTAAGTAAGCTTGGGACTTATATGCCTTTTTTTTTTTTTTTTTTGGTTCCATAACATCTTAGTTGTGGCACACAGGCTTAGTTGCCCCATGGCATGTAGTATCTTTGGGTCGCAGTTCCCTGACCAGGGACTGAACCATTGTCTCCTGCAGTGGAAGGCAGATTCTTTACCACTGAACCACCTGGGAAGTCCTGCTTGTATGCCGTCTTAACAAAGGATGATAAATTGTGTCCTAACTAGCCAAGGGAAAAAGAATTTGGATTTCTCTGGTGGAAAATTGTAGGAGGGCAACAATATGGGAAAACTGATTGGTAAATGTTATTGTTATTCAGTCGTCCAGTTGTGTCTGACACTTTGTGACCCCATAGAGTGCAGCACGCCAGGCCTGTCTGTCCCTCACCATCTCCAGAGTTTGCCCAAGTTCATGTCCATTACATTGGCAATGCCGTCCAGTCATCTCATCCTCTGATACCGTCTTCTCCTTCTGCGCTCAGTCTTTCCCAGCATCAGCAACTTTTCCAATGAGTTAGCTATTTGCATCAGATTACCAAAATACTGGAGTTTTAGCTTCAGCATCAGTCTTTCCTGCAAGTATTCAGGTTGATTTCCCTTAAGATTGACTGGTTTGATCTCCTTACTGTCCAAGTAACTGGGTTATCTATTGAAGTTTCTTATGCAGAGTTAAGTTTGAGCCATCACCAGTGATAAGAGTCATCTCCAATGACAGTGATTAAGAGTCTTTCTCCTCTTCCTGGTTTAGGAGAGGCCAAGATGAAATACTTAGATTACTGTAAATGATAATTCTTTATATTTTATTTGTTTGTTGCTTATATATAGGAATGCAATGGCCATTTGTATATTGATCTTATATCCAATTGGCTTGCTAAATTCACTTGGTTAACCGGGGTTGTTTTTTGTTTGTTTGTTTGATGGTAGAATTTTCTACATGCATGGTCATCTCTGCAAATTAAGTCAGTTTATCTCTGCTTCTCCCCTATTTTTTATGCCTTTAATTCTTATTTCTTGCCTTGTTGGCCTACGTAGGACCTCCAGTAAAATACTGAATAGAATTGGTGACCTATTGGACCAAGTTGCCTTGTTCCTGATCTTAGCGGGGGAAGTGTTCAATTTTTCCTAAGTATGATGTTCTTTATACTTATTTCTTGATTCCCTTATCTGGTTAAGATATCTACCCCTCAGCTCAGTTCAGTCGCTCAGTCGTGTCCGACTCTTTGCCCATGAATCGCAGCATGCCAGGCCTCCCTGTCCAGCTAGTTTGCTAAAAATTTTTATTATCAGAAGATACTGAATTGTAAGGTCTTTTATTTGATTCTATTGAGATGATCCTTGAGTTTCCTCCTTTGTTCTGTCATTATGTGAATTATATTAATTGACTCTTGGATTTTAAGCCAACTTTGTATTCTTAGAATAAACTGCATTTGGTCATGATGTATGACCCCGTTTGGATATGGCTGGGTTTGGTTTACAATATATTATTAAGGATTATTGTTCTTCACAAGGCATATTGATCCTTAGTTTTCTTAAAAAAACATTTGGCTGTTTTGTATCAGAGAAATGTTAGCCTTATAAAGTGTTTGGAAGTATCTTTCTTTTCTATTTTCTGAAAGTTTGTTTGAGTGATTGAGTTGAGCAGTGAAGCCATCTGTACCTTGTGTTTTATTTGTGGGAACATTTTTAATGAAAAATTCATTTCCTTTGATAGATACATGGCTATTTAGCTTTTCTTTGTCAGTTTTGAAAGTTTTAATTCTTTTTGCGTAATTTGTGTATTTCAGTCTAAGTTGTTGAATTAAGTGACATACAGTTGTTCATAGTGGTCTTTATTGTTTTAAATGATGGTAATCTGTAATTATTCTTTAGTAATTCTTTCAGTTCTGATAGTGATAATTTGCATTTTCTCTTTTGTTCTTGTAAAACCTTTATCAATTTTTTTTCTATAAACTTTAATTTTATTTCATGTCATTGACTTTTCTATGTTATCTTCATTTTCTGTGTCATTGACCTGTGCTCTTATATTTCCTCTGTAGATTTAATTTGTTCTTATTCTGGTTATTTTAAATGGAAGCTTAGATTATTGTTTTTAATGTTTCATCTTTTCTACTGTATTAAAGGCTGTAAATACCCTTTCTGTGCACTGCTTTAGGTATATACCACACATTTTTATGTGTTGTGTTTTCATTATAATACTTACTTCTAAATGCTTTATAATTTTCCTTGTGATTCCCTCTTTGACTCATTTTGCCTTTCTCAACTGGGGTTTCATGATGGGAAAAATACACTTTAATGCTTAAGACATCTCTTTTCTCTTGTGCATATATAATCATATTGTTTATATAACATTCTTGGGAAAATTGAGAAGATAGTTTCTCAAGTCATTTATGATCGTCTGTCACTCAGATGAGGAACTATTTTTGAGAAAGTTTGTGGATTATTTAAAAGTATAATGTGTGGTCAGAGAATATACTGTACTCCAATTTCAGTTCTTTTAGATATATTGAAACTTGTTTTATGGTCGAAAATATGGTTCATTTTTGACAGAAGTTCATGTGTATCTAGAAAGAATATATTTTCTGCAGTTATGGGGTGAGTGTTCCATAAATATCAATTATATTACGTTAATTAATAATGTTGAAGTCGTTTATGTTCTGACTGATTTTCCGTCTACTTGCCTAGCAAGGATTAAGAGATGAGTTTCAAAATTTAAACTATAATTATGAGAGTCTTGTTTTTTCTTTCTGATCTGTCAATTTTTGCTCCATTATGTTTTGGAGCTCTGTTACAAGGTACGTAAACATTTAGGATTATTATATATTCCTGCTAAATTAATCCTTTTATGTAATTAAATGTCCCTTTTTATCTTTGTTAGTATTCCTTGTTTTATCTCAATTCTGCTTTGTCTGATATTAATAATAGCTCTACCAGCTTTGCCACAGCTGATGTTTTCATGGTATGTCTTTTTCTATTCTTTTAACCTCTCTCTGTCTTTATACTTAAAGTATGTTTCTTTTAGGCATCATATATTTAGCTCTTGCTTTTTTATCCAGACTGTCAATCTCTGCCTTTTAATCAGTGTATTTGATCCATTTTCACTTAATGTAGTTATCAGTATTTTATGTTTAAGTCTACTGTTTTGCTAATTTTTTTGTTTGTCCCACTTCGTTATTGCCCCTTTTTCCATTGTTCATATATTCCAATAGATTGAGTGTTTTTAATATTCCATTTTATTACCTGTATCAGGGCTTCCCAGATGGTGCAGCGGTAAAGAATCTACCTGCCAGTGCAGGAGAGGCGGGTTCAGTCACTGGGTTGGGAAGATCCCCTGGAGTAGCAAATGGCAACCCACTCCAGTATTCTTGCCTGGAAATTCCATGGACAGAGGAGCCTGGCAGACCGTGGGGCTGTTCTGGTGAGGCTGTAAAGAGTCAGACACAACTTAGTGACTGAGCATATAAGCACAACATCCTGCTAAAAGTGACATTGCCTCTGTATTTTTTTGTTGTTGTTTTTCCCTTCAAACTTTAGTTCAAATAGTATTTATTGCTCTATCTCAAGTTCATTGGTCCTTCTGCAGTGTCATCCAGTTCATTTTTAATAACAAATACTTTATTCAGCAATGGAAATTCTCTTTGATCTTTCAATTTTATAGATTTTTATTTCTTGCAGCAATTTGTTCACATTCTCTTTGTATCTGTGAGCATTATTTTAAAGAGCTTTAAAGTTTTGTTTGCTCATTCCATTTCTGTCATTTCAAGATCTGTTTCTATTTATGTTTTTTTCCCCAGTTACTGGACGTACTTTCTTTTTTGCAAGTCTAGTAATTTTTGTTTGATACTGAATAATGTGATCATTGGGCTTCGTAAAGAGTCCGCTTGCTAATGCAGGAGATGCAAGAGATGTCGGTTCAGTCCCTGGGTCAGGAAGATCTGGAGAAGGAAATGACAACCCACTCCAGTACACTTGCCTGAAAAATCGCGTGGACAGAGGAGCTGGGAAGGCTACAGTCCATGGGGTTGCGAAGAGTTGGGTATGACTGAGTACACATACACTTAACTTAGTGTGATTATTACATTGTCAAATATCTAAACATTATTGTACTTCTTTAAGAAGTATTGAATTTAATTTTGACTAGCAGATTATTTGCAAATAAGATTCATTCTTTTGAGGCTTGTTTTGAAGCGTTCTTATGGCATCTTTCTAGTATTTATACACCAAAGTTAGAGAAGCCCCATTCTTTCATATATGTGACCTTTCTGGATTCTCTACCGAATACCCGAAGTGTTCAGTGAAATCCTTTTCCTCTGGCTGGTTGAATCTCTTCTTACAGGGTTGAATCCAACCTTGTAGGAGCCTCTATAGTTGTTAGGTTATAGCTCTGTAATGATTCTGTTCCTAATTGTTCTCTCCAATTTTCTGCCTCATAAATTTTAGCATTCTCAGCTTCTCCAATTTCTGGACTTTGTCTCCTGAACGAAATAGGGCTTGAGTTCTCTGCTTTGTTTTCCTCAAATAATGTGGATGTAGTAGAAAGATGAAGAGGTAGTAGGATTCACTTCTTTCTTTGCAGTTATCATACCCCTGTTTTGTCTGAAGAAATGGGAAGCTTAGTCAAGTACCAGTTACTTTGTTGTAACTCTAAACCATATAGTCACTATATGTAAACTGCTGGGTTGTGGAGAGAGTTACACTAAAATAGACCAAGTTGTGGCAAATTTGCAGTGAAATATCTATGGTGGCTAATGCTGCTGCTGCTGCTAAGTCGCTTCAGTCATGTCTGACTCTGTGCGACCCCATAGACGTCAGCCCACCAGGCTCCCTCGTCCCTGGGATTCTCCAGGCAAGAACACTGGAGTGGGTTGCCATTTCCTTCTCCAATGCAGGAAAGTGAAAAGTGAAAGTGAAGTTGCTCAGTCGTGTCCGACTCTTCACGACCCCGTGGGCTGTAGCCCACCAGGCTACTCCGTCCATGGGATTTTCCAGGCAAGAGCACTGGAGTGGGGTGCCAATTGCCTTCTCCGTTAAAGAAGCTTAATCATGTTTAATGAGAAATTCTAAAAATTACTTTCAGCTGCCTATGTTATGGAAAGTAAATACATTTTGAAGCAGTTAAAAAAAACCTGTTTAATATTATTACTAGTGGCAAACACTCTATTTCAGGTCTTAGGAATGAGATGGAAAGCTTCATTAATTATAAAATTTTATAGAAAACTTGGAAATTTTAAAATGGTTCAAAGAAAGTTAAAATGAGCAATGCTAAATTTTGCTGTTTCCTTTCAGTCATTCTTTATGCAGATACAGTTACATGCACTTTTTTAACAAATTGGGACCCTGTTATTTTAAAATATTATATATCTTGATTTTTCCTGCCACACATTGTATCTTTAATTTATTTTTTAATTGGAGGAAGATCACTTTACAATGGTGTGTTTGTTTCTGCTGTACAACAATGCAAATTAGCCATAATTATGTATATATCCTCTCCCTCTTGAGCTTCCTACCCCGTAGGTCATCACAGAGCTCCAGATTGCGCTCCTTGTGTTATATAGTAATTTCTCACCAGCTATCTATTTTATATATGATAATGTATATTGTAAATGCTACCTTCTCTATTCATCCCACTCTCCTTCCCCACTGTGTCTATAAGTCAGTTCTCTACATCTGCATCTCCATCACTTCCCTGAAAAAAATTCATCAATTTTCCTTATTCCATATATTAATATCTGTTAATATATGATATTTGTTTTTCTCTTTCTGACTTACTTTACTCTATAACAGGCTCTAGGTTCATCCACCTCACTAGAACTGACTCAAATTCATTCTTTGTATGGCTGAGTAATATTCCATTATATACATGTACCATGCCATCTTTATCCATCCATAGATAGATGGACATCTGGGTTGCTTCCACATCCTGGCTATTGTAAATAATGCTGCAGTGAGAATTGGGGTACATATATCTTTTATAATTGTGGCTTTCTCATGGTATATGCTCAGTGGTGGGATTGCTGGGTCATATAGTAGATTTAGTCCCAGTTTGTTGTTGTTTTTTTTTTTTTTTTTTTTTATGAAATCTCTATACTCTTCTCCATAATGGCTGTATTAGTTTACATTCCCACCAACAGTGCAGGAGGGTTCCCTTTTCTCCACATCCTCTCCAGTGTTTATTGTTTGTAGATTTTTTTGATGATGGCCATTCTGACTGGTGTGAGGTAACAACCCATTGTAGTTTTTTTTAAAATTAATTAATTTATTTTTGGCCGTGCTGTGCCTTTGTTGCTGCACGGACTTTTCTCTAGCTGCGGAGAGCTGGGGCTACTCTCTAGGCACAGTATGTGGGCTTCTCATTGCAGTGACTTATCTTGTTGTAGAGCACGGGCTCTAGAGTGTGCGTGCTTCAGTAGTTTTGGCTCCTGGTCTTTAGAGCACAGGCTCAATAGTTGTGGTGCACGAGCTTAGTTGCTCCATAGCATGTGGAATGTTCCCAGACCAAGGATCGAACTTGTGTCTCCTCCGCTGGCAGGCGGATTCTTTATTACTGAGCCACTGGGAAAACCCTTATCTTTGATTTCTTTCATCACTGTTTTATAGTGTTCTGCATACAAGTCTTTTGTCTCTTTAGGTGGGTTTATTCCTAAGTCTTTTATTGTTTTAGTTGCAACGATGAATGGAATTGTTTTCTTAATTTCTGTTGTGGACTTTTCCTTGTTAGAGTGTATAGGAATGTGAGGTATTTCTGTGTATTAATTTTATATCCTGTGACTTTGCTATATTCGTTGATTAAGTCTAGTTAATTTTCTGGTGGCATCTTTAGGGTTTTCTATGTATTAGTAAATATCATGTCATCTGTAAACAGTGAGAGTTTTCCTTTTTCTTTCCAATCTGGTTTCTTCTTATTTCCTTCTCTGATTGTCGTGGCTAGGACTTCCAAAGCTGTATTGAATAATAGTGGCCATAGTGGGCACCCTTGTCTTGTTCTTAATCCTAGAGGAATTGCTTTCAGTTTTTTACCATTGAGAATAATGTTTGCTGTGGGTTTGTCATATATCACCATTATTATGTTGAGGTATGTTCCTTCTATACCTATTTTCTGGAGAGTTTTACTATAAAGGGATGTTGAAGTTTGTCAAAAGCTTTCCATGCATCTGTTGAGATGATTACATGGTTACATGGTTTTTATCTTTTAATTTGTTAATATCACATTGATTGCTTTGCATATATTAAAGACTCCTTGCAGCCCTGGGATAAAGCCCACTTGATCATAATGTACAATCCTTTTAATGTGTTGTTGGATTCTGTTTGCTAGAATTCATCCAAAAACAGTAGATTGGACTTTTTACTCAATTGCACATGGAACATTCTCCAGAATGCATGTGGAACATTTTCCACATCTTGGGTCACAAATCAAGCTTTGGTAAATTTTTAAAAATTGCAATCATTTCAGTATTTTTTTCTGACCACAGTGCTTTAAGATTAGATATCACCTTTGCTGACAAATGTCAATATAGTTAAGGCTATGGTCTTTCCAGTAATCATGTATGGATGGGAGAGCTGGACCATAAAGAAGGCAGAATACCAAAGAATTGGTCCTTTTGAACTGTGTTGCTGGAGAAGACTCTCGAGAGTCCCTTGAACAGCACGGAGATCAAACCAGTCAATCTTGAAATCAACCCTGAATACTCATTGGAAGGACTGGTGCTAGAGTTTAAGCTCTAGTCCTTTGGCCAGCTGAAATGGGAAGAGCTGACTCATTGGAAAAGACCCTGATGCTGGGGAAAACTGAAGGCAAAAGAAGAAGAGGGCAATAGAGGATGAGATGGTTGGATAGCATCACTGATTCAGTGGACATGAACATGGGCAAACTCCAGGAAATGGTGAAGGACAGGGAACCCTGTCATGCTGCAGTCCATGGGGTCACGAAGAGTCAGACACTGCTTGGCAACTGAACAACAATCACTGATGAAGACAGATGCAAAAGCCTCCTCACACATTATTTATATTTTGCTGTATCCTTATATTTATATTTTGCTGTATCCTTAAATATTTTCTGGAAGTATCAATTTAAATATGTCAATTTTTTCTTTTGCTGTTATAAATAATTTAGCAATGAGTATTTTCCTGTGTTTTCTGTATTTCAGAAACCTTGTAGTAGATTTCTAGATCAAAGGATATGGATTTTGAAACCTTAATTACATTAATATATATTTTGTGTAAAGATTTTGAAGAATAAGGAAAAAGCATATCTTAATACTTGTGTCTTGGTCTTTTGCTCACATCTGATATATTTTTACTAGACTTCAGAATATTCTAATTTTTAATATATATACCTTGAGCGTTCTTCTATTTTGGTGATTGCATAATATTCTAGCTGAAGAGTATAACTGACTGTGCTTTTATATTGTTGGATACTTGGGTTATTTTTAGGTTTTCTCCTGGAAAAACATTTTTAAAATGTCAGTTGGTCATTTTCTAAGGAAATGTGGCTTTATTTTTTGAAGAAATCTCTGTGTACTGATGTGAATCTTGGTCAAATGTGATCAATTTTTTTCTGGGAAATTTGCATGTTATATAAGAGTATTTTATATGTATATGATTTTTATTTTACTTTTTAATTGAATAATTTCTTTACAGAATTTTGTTGTTTTCTGTCAAACATCAATGAGAATCAGCCATTAAGTATATATATGTCCCCTCTCTCTTGAACATCCCTCCCATCTCCCCCCATCCCACCTCTCTAGATTGTTACAGCGCCCCTGTTTGACTTCCCCTGAGTCACACTACAAATTCCCATTGACTGTCTATTTTACATATTGTAAGTTTCCAAGTTACTCTCTCCATATATCTCACCATCTCCCTCCTGTGTATCTTTGTGAAGAATGTCTTCTTTTATATTTAAAAACATCTTTCCTCTTCTGGAGATCAGATAATATTTATCTATATATTTTTGGATCCAGTCCTACTGGAATTTATTTTATATTGTGATACATGATGTGAAAAAAAGTTAAGAATCTTAACTTTTTCCCCTAGCACTATTTAATGAGATGATTAACTAGTGAGGTCATTTTGTATTTCAGGGCACCTGTTCTTTACAATATCAACATCTTTTTGACTAGGATTGACTAACTTCTATGAATAATTCTTGAGTAAGAACAGAGTTAAACTTGAACACTAGTCCTCCAAAGGTGAACATTTGGCATTATAGTTGTTCTTTGATGGACTGATACAGTCCAACCCCTGATGGAAAGGAGAGTGTGATCATGATCATGGTGGTGGTTGAGGTGAGACCATCTTAAAGGTAGGAGTGGATGCTTGATCACAAGAATACAGTGATCCAGCTTTATTCATCAGTGCCTAGCATAGTGCTGAGTATGTTAGAAGTATTTTGATGTGTTTAATAACTGAGAGAAAGCATGAGAAAGATTCTGACGCCCTTTATGTGATTTAGAAAATATTTGATTGTTTTTGAATATAAACAAAAGCTAATGGCATTTAGAGTCGTTAAATGCTTTTCATTTAAGAGAAGCTGTCTTCATATATAAGCTACTTTCATGATGGAGTTAGTTAATCTTCCCCTTTTGAGCAGTGGTTTAACCTTGGTCTTGCATTTTCATTACCTAGGAGCTTTTAAAAATTATTAATGCCCAAGCCATACCCCTACATGATTAAATATCTAAGGTTATCTCCCAGGCATTAGTACTTTTTCTGTTAATTCTGTATAGCTAAATTTGAGAACCACTGCTCTAAGACTGGTTAAACAGAATATAAAGCAATATGCCCCCTAATTCTCTAGATGTCTTAGTCTATTTAGGCTGCTATAACAAAGTACCATAGATTAAGTGGTTTGTAAACAAATTTACATTGCATAGTTCTGGAGGCTGGAAGTCTGAGATCTCAGGATGCTGGCATGATGTTACGTTCTACTGAGGACCCTCTTTCATGTTGCAGAGAGCCATCTTCTTGTATTTTCACCTGGTGGAGTGCAAAAAGAGGAACCATGTTCTCTTATAAGGGCACTAATCCCATTATTGAGGGTGCCTTCCTCATGACTTCTAATCCTATTACTTCCCAAAGGCCTCATTGCAGTATCATTACATTGTGAGGTAGATTTCAACATACGATTTTGTGGGGGACACAAGCATTGTAGTCCATACTACCAAGGAAGTAAAGTTGCATCTCTTTAAATGCTGAATAGAAGCAGATCTTTGAGTTGGCTGACATTTCGTAAAAAAATTCAGAAGAGGAGATTCTCCAGTCTATTATGATAGACTTTTTCAGTGTTTAAATAATCTGGACAAAAATGTACTTTCTGTATTTTATAACATAAACCTATTTTGTCCTATAATCAGCACAGAGACAAAAGCTCTCCTGTGTTTCTCTTTTAGGATTCTGAAATTCATGATGGGTTAAAAATATAAGTCAATCTCTGTTAGCACAAGACCATTTTTAGTGTTTAATGTCTTTCTGGCTTCAAAAATGGATATATACTAAACTATGAATTTTCATTGCAATTATACTCCTCTAGGTGAAAAAAATATAATTCATGGAGATACTCTACTGTCAGAAATATTTTTAAGATGATACAAAATATGGAAAGCATGGAGATGTATTTCGGGGTTTCAAAATAAAGGACTTGTCAAAGTTAAATATCTTTAATGATATAACTTAATGACATAATTCAAGAAATATTGACTGCTTCCTTGGTGTGCTACTCTTGGCTTAGACTACAGCGATGAAAAGATAGGTGAAGTTCCTACTATCTTGGGACTTTTATTTTAGTTGAAAAGACTGACAGTATGTAATATGACTAGAAAATAAATAATAGAAATTAATATTATAATTACTGCTATTGGAAAATGAAGTCAAGGTGATGGGGATGAACCATGACAGAGAGAAGGAGGGTCACAGAATCATACTCTAAGGAATGACAAATTTAAGTGAAACCTGAGTGATCAGAAGAAACTAGCCGTTTGAAAATCTTAGTAAATGACAGCAGAGAGGGAAATGTAATTGTAAATTTCTAGGGTATACCTCTACATTTAACTTTTTAAAAAATGTTATCTTCAGTTTTAATTTTGGCCACATTGAGTCCTGATTGCTGTTTATGGGCCTTCTGTAGGTGTGGAGAGTGGGGGCTCCTCTCTTCTTGTGGCCATGGGCTTCTAACTGTGGTGGCTTCTCTTGTTGTGGAGCACAGGCTCCGGGGTGCGCAGGCTTCAGTAGTTGCGGCGTGTGAGCTCTAGAACACAGACTCATTCGTTGTGGTGCAAGGGACTTAGTTGCCCTGCAGCATGTGGGATCTTCCTGGACCCAGGGTTGAACCCTTGTCACCGTCATCTGCAGGCGGATTCTTAACCACTGGACCACCAGGGAAGTCCTACATAATGGTACGAAGGGGATTGGAAGAGGTTGAATTAATGATTCAACCTTCTGTTTTACATAAGGTAATGGAAAATTGAGAAAATGTTTTCCTCAGAAAAGTAGATGACTTCATGCTGGAAGGTGCCGGATGTCCTATTTCTTTGTCCTGCTGGATTTTTTTTTCCCCTTTCTTTTCCCTCCCACTTTCCTTGTCTCCTATTTCCACCCACCTTTATTGCCATAATTTGAGGCAGATGGAGCCACAAATAGAAAAAGATGTGTTGGGGAAAGAATGGGTAATTTTTAGAATGTACTATAGCTACTTTCTCTTGGATGGGCTCACAGGAAGTAAGAGTTGTTAAGATCTTTGATATCAAACTCTTCAAATTCTTGTATATCTTTTTCATTGTGTGCTCAGTTGCTCAGTGGTATCTGACTCTTTGGAGTCCCGTGGACTGTAGCCTGCCAGGCTCCTTTGTCCTTGAAATTTTCCAAGGAAGAATACTGGAGTAGGTTGCCATTCCTTACTCCTGGGGATCTTCCAGACCCATATTTATTTATTTATTTACTTTGCTGCACTGGATCTTCATTGCTGCATGCAGGGTTTATCTAACTGTGGTGAGTGGAAGCTGTCTCTAGTTGCAGTGTGCAAGCTTCTCTTGTTCTGGAGTGCTGGCTCTAGGGCATGAATGCTTTAGTAGTTGTGGCACATGGGCTCAGTAGTTCCATCTCTAGGGCTCTAGAGCTTAGACTCAGAATGCTGGAGTGGATTGTCATGCGCTTCTCCAGGGGATCTTTCCAGCTCAGGAACTGAACCTGCATCTCTTATGTCTCCTGCATTGGTAGGCAGATTCTTTACCATGAGTGCTGCCTGGGAAGCCCTACATTAATATCTAGAGTGGAGGAATTAAATAAAGAAAAAAACTGACAATATCAAATGCTAGTGAGAGTCCAAAGCATCCAGAACTCTCAGACATTGCAGGTGGGAATGCAAAATGGTACTGTCATTTATAAAAGTCTGCTGTTTTCTTAAAAATTTAAAAACACATTTTTTTTCTCGTGTATTTATCCATAGGAAATGAAAACATGCACACATAAAGCCTAGTACTCAAATGTTCATTAATGAATAGCTAAACAAAGTGTGATATATCCATATGATGGAATGGTATTCAGCAATAAAACGGAATGAACTACTGATGTGATGTGTGCTGTAGAGTAGATGAGTTTTAAAGGCATTGTGCATTTGTAAAAGAGGCTGCACTCAAAACTTTGAATAATTCCATTTCCTTCTGGAAAAGAGAAAAATGAAAGTAACAGAAAGCATGATTACTAGGGTGGTGGTAAGAGATTGCCTATAAAGGAGCAGGAGAAATGTTTAAGTATAAGAAATACTGTCTATCTTGATTGTGGTGAGAATTACATAACTATATATTTGCCAATATCCATAGGTTTTTATGGGACTTCCCTGGTGGCTCAAGATGGTAAAGAATCTGCCTGCAATGCAGGAGATGCAGGTTCAATCCCTGTGTCAGGAAGATCCCCTGGAGAAGGGAATGGCTACCCGCCCCAGTATTCTTGCCTGGAGAATTCCATGGACAGAAAAGCCTGGCAGGCTACAGTCCATGATGTCACAGAGTCTGACACAACTGAGCGACTAACCCTTCACTTGCAATCTTCCCTGCAATAGATTTATACAACTAAAAATGGGTGAACTTTATTCTAACTTATACTTTGATAAACCTGATTTTCAAAGAAACTTAATTGGCTACAGGAAGAAAAAGAATGGAGGGAAATACAGTGTTCTCCTGATTTTATTTCTCTTGGGAAAACAAGCTGTTGCTGTAACTGAATCTTAGAGTGACTTAATACTGATGTCAAGCTGTGCTGTGCTTAGTTGCTCAGTCCTATCTCTCTGTGACCCCATGAAATGTGTAGCCCGCCAGGCTCCTCTGTCCATGGAATTCTCCAGGCAAGAATACTGGAGTGGGTTGTCATGCCCTCCTCCAGGTGATCTTCCCAACCCAGGGATCAAACCCAGGTCTCCCACATTGCAGGCTGATTCTTTACCATTTGAGGCACCAGGAAGCCCGATGCCAAGACTTTTTTTTCTGTTTACTTAAAAAGTATTTCTGTTGCATGTGCATTTCAGACTGAATTACATATACTAGCAAGTTAATCCTATATACCTCAAAATAATACAAATTGTTTTGATTCTTTTGTAATTTTTGTTAGAAATATGGAAAGTTATTCTTGATATTTTTGAGGATCTAGAATTTAAAGTATTAAATTTTCTTTGAAGATCTAAATTATTAAATTATTTGCTAAGATTACACAGTAGAAAACTGTGTGGTCCTTTTATTGGTATTTTTATAAGGTAAGCGGTAGAGTATTAGAAGAGTACAGATAAGTAAAATTCTCTTGTTGATTTCACTCCTTGATCACCACATGGGTTATATATTTTGAAATTTTTGTTTTCTTGAATATACATCTATTTTGTTTTTAATCAACTTGAATAGACATATACCATGCCTCTTTTGTGAGTCTTACATTTTTCACCTAATGAAATGTCGTATTGATACTAGACATCAGTGTTTGTGTATTCATTCAGGAAATATGTTTGAGTTTAAGCTTAATGTTTTTAAGGCCCTGTTCTGTTTGCAAAGCAAGGAACAAAGTCTGGTCCTTGCCTAAGTGAATTTATATTCAAATAAGATAATAAACAAGTTGGAAAATGTCGCTGCATTGTTAAGTTTCATAAAGATGAATAAGTCTAAAGAGATGAAAATTAAAGGGACAGAAAGAATAGAATAGGTACATTTAAGCAGTCATGGTGTAAGTCTTTGTATGTAGATCTGCTTTAGTTCATTGCTTCATACCTTTATTGTTCTGTTGATGGGTGTATGGATTACATAATTTTTTCTTTTATAATCAGTTTTGTAATAAACATTCTTGTACATTTTTTTTGCTGACATATACAAGTATTTCTGCAGTCTAAATTCCTAGAATGAAAGTTGCATTTTAAATGTTGATTATAGATTCTACCATATTATTCCCCAAAATAGACAATATCTGTCAATAGATAAAAAATAATACCTCATTTTAATTTTTATTTGCCTGATTGCCAGTGAGGTTGAGCATATTTGTTCGTCATTTGTTATGTCTTGTATAAATTGCTTACTCATATAATTTTGCCTATTGTGGGGTTTGCCTTTTTCTTATTTAAATTTTAGGATTTCATTAAAATTCTGTTTATAGTATAACCATCATATTTTATAACATTTTCTGCTAACCTGTCAACTGTCTTACTTTATGGAATCTTCGGATTTTTCATTTTTATACTGTCGAAATCTATCAATCTTTTCCTTCCTAGCTTGTAGGTTTTTGTCTTTTGCTGAAAAGCCTTCTTAGAGTAACTTAGCCGCTTATGTTTTCTTCTACTATGTCTTCAGTTTTATTTATGTTTCTAGTAGATTTTAATTCATCTGGAATTTTTAAAATATATGTTTTATGGCTGAGACCTAACTAATTTTTCAGTTTTGTAACCATTCTCCCAACATAATTTATTGAACAATGTCTTTTTTTCCCACTGACTTGAAGTATCATCTGTATCATAATTTAAAAGTCCAAACTATGTTTGTTCTGGATTTAATACTCCATTGTTTTGATGATTATCATTTTATATTTGACATCTGGTAGGGCACCCCTCCCCGTTGTCTTTTTCAAAAAATTTTTGGCAATTTCTGTGTATTTTCTCTTCCAGATGAACTTTAGAATCAACATGTCAAGTTCCATTAAAAATCCCTTTGGGATTTTGATTGGAAGTGCATTGAATTTACAGATTAATTTGGGGAGAATTGACATCTTTACACTATTGAATCTTCCCATCCAGGAACATGGTATGCCTCTCCATTTCTTCAGGTGTTCTTTTATGTCCTTTAGTAAATTTTATCGTTTTTATTTTTATTTTTTTTCATGTAGGTCTTACATTTTTCTTGTTAGGTTTATTCCTGGGTATTTCGTAGTTTTTGTTGTTACCGTGAATTACATCTTTTCTTCCATTTTGCACTTTATTTTTCAATTGGTTATTGCTAGTATATAGGAAATCTACTGATTTTTGTATGTTGATCTTACCATTTACTTAATTGTCGATTGATTCTCTTGAAATTTCTAGAAGGATGATTACATTTTTTGCAAAATGATGGCATTTTGTTGTTTCCTTTTTCA
Source organism: Ovis canadensis (assembly GCF_042477335.2). NCBI lineage: Eukaryota > Metazoa > Chordata > Mammalia > Artiodactyla > Bovidae > Ovis > Ovis canadensis. The sequence goes on along the minus strand of NC_091250.1, from coordinate 104,895,452 downwards.
GTATTTATACTTCTCTATTTTTTGTTTTGTTTTCTGGTCTTATTGCATTTCTTAGGTTTCCAGACTTGTTCCCTACTAGTTCTGATTTGGACATCTTTTCTGATTTAAATGGAATGCTTCTAATTTTTAAACTTCTGCATTTATATATGCCTTAGATTTCTGATAGAATACGTTGTCAGAAACAAAAGTATCCTTCTTGGGTTAAAAGTATTTCCGTGGTAATAGATAATATGTTTTATCATGCCTTTCTGTTAAGATGATACATATTCTTTTCACCTCTAGCATTTTAATGTAGTGTATTACATTAATATATTTGCCTAATATTGGTAATGGTGTTTCTCATTTTTAGTATTTATTCAGCAAGTGTTTGGATACTTGTAATATTGTATTGCATTGTGCCAGGAACTTTGCCACAAACTGGTGATAGCGCTGAGTAAGTCTGATTGGTTCCTCTCTTTTTTAAATGGAGAAGAGAGATAATAAGCAAGTACTCAAGAACAAGATAATTTTAGACTGTGGTAGTACTGTGGAGGCAATAAAGAGAATGGTGTGGTAGAGAAATGAGGAGAGTACCTCTGATATTATCATCTGAGAAGGTAAAATATAAACTAAGACCTGAAGAACGGTGAAAGCATTGGCAAAAGCATTCCAGGTAGGGGAAGATCGCATATGATTGTGTTTCATGTTTTCTTGATCCCCTTTCATGTATGTGTTGTGCACTATATTTTTTATACAACTGCCAAATTAACTTTGCAAATATATAATAATGTTATGTTGCTTCTGAAAGGTAGATATATAACTATTGTTAAGGTTTCTTATGTGGATATATTCTATTACATTTCTACCTTTCCTTGAGGTAATTTTGATGTTTTCGTTTCTTAGAAAAGCATCCATTTTTTTTAGACTTTCCCATTTACTGATGTATCAGTTGTGCTTAGTTCTCTAATTTTAATGATTCCTTATATTTTTTATTCTCTGGTTTTCCATAATCAGACTTGTTAAAGGCTTGTTTCTCTTGTCAGACTTACCCAAGAAGTAGTATTTGGTTTTATTACTTTTGTATCTCTGAATTTCATTTCTATATTTATCACTGTAAATTATATTGATATATTTTTATTTGTATTTTATTTTTGAAACTTTTTATGTGTTTAAACCTTTTGTGTTATATTGAACATATTTAAGGCTTTAAATTTTTCTTTAAGAATTGCTGGGACCAATTCCATTTGAAATGATATGCTCACAATGTTAGTTTTCACTTTCTCTGTATTCTGAGTTCGTTGGTAGGCTATTTTCTTTTCTTTTAGAATTTGCAAGTGTAGTGTTATCCTTTGAAATGGCAACCCACTGCAGTACTCTTGCCTAGAGAATCCTATGGAGGGAGGAGCCTGGTAGGCTACAGTCCATGGGGTCGCAAAGAGACATGACTGAGCGACTTCACTTTCACTTTCAGTGTTATCCTCTTATTGATAATTTTTAGTTTCCTTTAGCTTTATGGACCTCAGATGTATCCTGTGTTATTTTTTTAAAAAACCTGTTGAGATTTTCCTTTGCTTAAGATATAATCAGGTTTTTGCTTTCAAAGACTATGTTCTTTGTTCATATGATATACTAAGTTCTGTTTCACTATGAAATATAAGTATGATTTGTTAATTCTATTTTTGAATTGTCCATATCTGTATCGTCTACTTGATTTCCTCATTTTCTGATAGGTACTTGGAAAGTTTCCCACTAAGTTGTACGAATTTTCAAGTTGCTTAAGTTTATAATATTTTTACTTTATATGTTTCTGTGTTGCATTGTCAGGGTATGTAGAAGTTGAGCTGTCAACACACTCCCAGTGGATTGTATCTATTATTATAAACTTTTTTTTCTGTGTAATATGTTTTGTCTTGAATTCTTCCTTTACTCATGTTAATAATGGCACCTTTGATTAAGATTGCTTTTTTACACCTCTGTTTTCAACTTTTATGACAAAAAATTTTAGATTTTTTTCTCTTGTAGTACCATGTAGTTGAGTTTTTTCCTTTTTTCTTATTTAAATCCTAATCTATTTGTCATTTTTTTAAAATAAGAGATTTTTCCACTTTCTTTTATGTTAAGTTAGTCTTTGGGTTTTTGGTTTTTTCCTAATAGCGACAGTTAATGGCAAAGATGCATTTTCTTATTATCCCACACCCTGTCCCCCTTGTGTTTAACTGAATTTGAGTTTTTAAAATTGTTTCCCTCCCAGTTTGAAAAATATGTTTTCTTCCTGTTCTTCAGAAGGCATTTGATTGAATTTAAACAGTATTTGTAACTAGTTGCTTCCTTTTGTATTAACAACTACCTGAAATGTTAACAATAGATTATATGCCACTAATTTCTTTTTTAACTGCTTGGTCTTATGATTTCTAGGCTGTCCTTTTTTGGATTCATTTTAGTTGTTGAAGGCATAAATTCTCTAAATTCAGAACTGTTTGTGGTTTTTAAATTTTCAAAGTACTTGCATGTCTAGAAATTATTTTGTTCTACAGTTTAGAATTTTTTAAAAATTAATTGTGCTTCATTTCTTTTCAGATTGTCTTCTAGCGTTTAGTTTTGTATTGGAGAAGTAAATTTTACCAGGTTATGACTCTAGGGGTGGGTGTGTGTGTGTGTGTGTATGTGTGTGTGTGATCTGTGTGTGTGTGTGTGTGTGTAATCTGTATGTGTGTGTTTAATCTGTATGTGTATGTATATTTGCATGTACATTTTAATGCCATCTTACAAGAAATTGTTTTATTTTGAGGCTCTTTTTATGATAATTGATGAATAATGATATATACCAGAAGTAGGCTAATTTATAACTAAATAGCTTTGTACTGTTGTTATTGGATTTAAGGAAATCTTTGAAATAATATGTATCTTTAATTTTATTAGCAAAAAATCTACTTACAAACTCTAGATATGTGAATTCCATAGAATTTTTACATATTTTAACCATTAATAATTTGTCCACTTTATAAAGTTTATAATTTCCAAATTTTCACACACTAAACTGTTGTAATTTCATAGTGAGCTATTGCAGGCAGATAAGTACTTTGAAGCATAAGAAAATAAATCATGTTGTACTATTGAGCTCTGTGATAACAGTGCTTTGTTTTTCTGTATACCACTGATTCTCAGCATATTCCCAGGTCTTGACTGAAATTTATTAGAAGGATAGATAAGTATGAATGAAAGAATGTAGATATAAATCAATCATAAATCAATGAATAGACTTTTGAAAGCTAAGTTTATTTTAGTCAAATTTTCTTTAGTTTTATTTGTTTCAATCTTAAGATACCAGTACCATAATGTCCGGGTCTTTGTTGATATTCTTTTTCCAGGGACTTTTAAGTGGGCTCTTATTTGTTTTCTTATTTTAATGTACATGTAAATCACTGTTCAGTGACTCTACTACTGCTGGAAAAGTGTATCCCAAATAGACTAATTTTGGAATAGTTTAGTCTTTATTAAGAATTGTACTATTTTAGCTGGATTTTACCCTATTTAAGACCATAAAAAATATACAGCAAAGAAATTTTTATTAGGCTTCAGGATCATGTATGGAAGAGAATAATTATGATGACTATATATTTCTTATTTTATGTATAATAAATCTGTATTCAAAGAACTAAGAAGAACAAGTACTATGTTTCTCTGGGCTTGTTTGAAAGATATAGTGTAAACTATTAAGAATTACTCAATCAGTGTTATAAATTATCTTAGATTCAAATTAGTCTTTTTTTTTATATTCACCTGTTTATGTGTGACCTTTTGATATTATTATTATCTTGAAATTCAGGTTACCAGCTTGACATTCAGTGATAAGTGGAGGGTAGTTTTCCGAACAACAAAAACAGTCATAAATTGAGATAGTGATGGCATAGGAGGATGGGAGTGTTAAAGTTCAAGATATCCAAATTCTGTAGTTGCTAGCATTCTCATTTTTTAAATTATGTTTACTCTTTAAGACTATTTTTCCTATCCCCACTTTCCATAATCTTTCATTTGATATATTGATCAAATGATTGATAATTCCTAATTGGTTTCTTTATGTCTGTTGTCCTGTCTGTTTAAAACCATCTTTCACGTGGCCTCTGTCTTTCTAAAACACTATTTTAATGCTTAAACTCTTCAGAAGCTACCATATAAACTGTAGACTTCTCCGCATAATACTGAAAGGCTCCATCTTCTTTAAGCATTATTCTTTTTACTATTTTCATTTGGAAATGTTTTTTCCTTCCTCTTTACAGTCTCTGTATTAGCATCTGTTTAGTACTATTTTCCAATCTTGTTTGATACAGTTAGCTATTTGTACATAGAGTTGCCTTTAGAGTTGCCTTTTTTATATAATATTTGTGGGAGGCATTGATTGTTAAAAAAATCATTTTGTATTACCATTCTCCCTTGGGTGTCCTACTACTTTGCACATAGTATGTAATTGGCAATGAATATTTGTTAAATTGAATGGAATTTGTACATATGATATCTAGTTAATCAAAATACGCTATTTTCTTATTCTTTGGCTTCCCTAGTGACTCATAGGGTAAAGAATCTGCCTACAATGCTGGAGACCTGGAATCGATTCCTGGGTTGGGAAGCTCCCCTGAAGAAGGGAATAGCAACCCGCTCCAATATTCTTGCCTGGAGAATTTCATGGACAAAGGGGCCTGATGGGCTGTAGAGCCCATGGGATCACAAAGAGTTAGGCACCACTGAGGGACTAACACTTTCACTTTCGCTTTATTCTTTGGCATGAATACTAGTTTATTGTACTATAAAATGGACTCCTTTCCCTAATATAGCAGTGATGATATATTTGTTCTGAAGAGTATTTAGTTTGAAATGTTATGCTAATGTTCACAATCGGTTCAGATGACCCTTTATTTCCATGTTTTCACATGACTTTGTGTTTTGAGTATTCAAGGACCAGGACTTCCATTAATAGCATTAACAAATTTATTCACCTCTGACCATTGTTAAAAAGACTTTGGCTTTTATTGTTAAGCATTTGTGTTCAGTTTATTTTGAGAAGAAAGTAAAAAAATACTTTGTTAATTGGATAGTATTTAGTTCAGTTCAGTTAAGTTGCTCAGTCCTGTCCGACTCTTTGTGACCCCATGAATCGCAGCACGCCAGGCCTCCCTGTCCATCACCAGCTCCCGGAGTTCACTCAGACTCACGTCCATCGAGTCAGTGATGCCATCCAGCCATCTCATCCTCTGTCGTCCCCTTCTCCTCCTGACCCCAATCCCTCCCAGCATCAGAGTCTTTTCCAATGAGTCAACTCTTCACATGAGGTGGTCAAAGTACTGGAGTTTCAGCTTTAGCATCATTCCTTCCAGAGAAATCCCAGGGCTGATCTCCTTCAGAATGGACTGGTTGGATCTCCTTGCAGTCCAAGGGACTCTCAAGAGTCCTCCAGCACCGCAGTTCAAAAGCATCAATTCTTCGGCACTCAGCTTTTTTCACAGTCCAACTCTCATATCCATACATGACCACTGGAAAAACCATACCCTTGACTAGACGGACCTTTGTTGGCAAAGTAATGTCTCTGCTTTTCAGTATGCTATCTAGGTTGGTCATAACTTTTCTTCCAAGGAGTAAGCATCTTTTACTTTCATGGCTGCAGTCACCGTCTGCAGTGATTTTGGAGCCCCCAAAAATAACTGTTAAGTAATTTTTTTGAAACAAAAGCAACATCTGTAGTAAAACATCACCCTAAAACTTTTTAAAAACTAAAAGGATTTAATGTACACAAAAGTATAAAGACTAGTGAAATAAAACCTCTGTAAATCTTTTCAGATTTAGCGTTATCAAGAATTTGCTATAAAACTTTAGTTTTCCTGAAATAGTTTATGACAAATTCCTGACAGTATTTGTGTATACTCCCAGCATGCATCTCTAAAATATAAGAGCAGTTTCTTACCTAACCAGATTGATTCCTTTATACTATTTAATACCCAACTCATATTCAGATTTCTTGATTTGCCTTGAAAATTTCAAGTAAGGTCTATATTATTTTGCTGGTTATGTCTCTGGAATGTCTCTAATTTAGAACAATTCTTCCCTTTTACTGTCTTTCTCTCTCTTTTAAAACATGTTCTGTATTTTAGTTGTTTTTGTTTGCTTCTGTTGAACTCAGTGGTTCTCAACTTCCCATCCCTAGAATATTTTGTTTTTGTTATTTCCTCCAAGGGGACATTTGGCACTGTCTGGAGATACTTTTGGTGTTGCAGCTTGTGATAGGGTTGCTATTGGCACCTAGTGGGTAGAGGCCAGGGATGCTGCTAAACATCCTGAAGCGTGTAGGACAGCTCCCAACAACAAAGAATTATCTGGCTCATAATGTCAGCGATGCCAAAATTGAGAAGCCCCGATTTAATTTGTTCCAGATACTTGCCTTAATAATTTTTATAAACTAGAAGTTAATTCAAGGAGGCAACAGTACTTCATAGGAGGTACTGTATATTTTATGTTGCATAAATCAGGGGCATATAATGTTTAGTTGTCTCACTTTTTTTAATTGAAAATTGGGTTCAGGTGATGGCAGCTTTATCCCTTAAATACAGAATTTAAAGTTAGCTTTTCTAAAGCAAATTGAAACAACAGCCTCTTTTACTGGTAGGAAGAATATTGGAACTTGTTAATTGTATAACTGATCTCTTTTTGTTAGAAGTTTAGAAACTTGCTGTTTAAATACAGATCCTGTGCTTCTGTTTTCTCATCTGTAGCAATAAACTGAACCTGGTGATTTCTAAGACTTGTGCATTTTGTTCTTTGCATTAGACAAGAATTTGATGCACACACACCATTTTATAAAATATCCAGCTGGTCAAAACCACACATCCAAAGTAGTTTAGATATAATTTAAATTGTCATGCTTTGAATATCGATAACTTTGACAGATTATTTTCTTTAGGGAAGAATGAATTTAATAAGGACATTCATTTCCTTCTGTCTCTCCCCTCTTCATGAAAGTTATTTATATATTTCATCTAAGGAATTTCAGAATATTTATGTGAATTTATTATTCAAACCATTTTTAATGTTCCAGAACTTAGCTGTGATTGAAAATGAATTTTTTATATAGAAATAATATGATAAAAATGAGTCAGGTTTGAATCTAGCCTAATTGTATTTTGGTTTTTAATCTGAGTTTCCTTAGCTAAGGACATGTTAAGGAGGTGTATGCTCATAACTTAGTTGACATTTGAATAGAGTTACTTATTTTTGTATTTTTGTGACTGCATCTCCTTATATCTACATGTTCTATAATGCCATTCAACAATCTTTTCAGGTAGGAAGAGGAATTGGTGTTAAAGGAAGGAGTTGTCTTCTACTTCCTCTTCAGAACTCCTGTGATGTTTTTTTTCCTCTCTCTCTCTCTCTCTCTCTCTCTTTACCTTATGTACTTCTACTCTGTATTATTGTTATTGTATACTTTCACTCTCACATTAAAGTAAGTTCCTAGATACAAGGCCTAATTTTACACATCTGATAGTAGTAAACAGCAGTATCTCTTACTCAAAGATCGTAATAAAAGTGTGTTTAATATTAATGAATATAGCATTTTGTCATACCTGCTACCTAATACTTGACTTTTCTATATCTAGAAAATATACCTTTATATAACTTCCTCTCCCTTCTCCGAATACACTACAACCTTTTAGAATCTGAAAAGAAAGGAGCCTCAAACCATCTCTTATTTTTTCAAGAATTATTTGAGTCCTCACAATGAGATAGGCATCATTTTCGTGGCTCCATACCAGTGCTCCAAACAAATTCCCTATTTCTGTGGAGTTTAGATAGACTAATAGTCATGTGAAAAATTTATAACAATTATGCAGAGTAAGATGGATGAGATAACTTGCTTAGCTCTCATAGGTAGCAAATGAGGCAGTAATGGTACCTAGGTCTTTAGATCCTGATGGTACCCTTGAAATTAGTTTCTTCTTCATAAATTGGGAGGTAGGGCAGTATCTTATAGACATACATTCCTGTTCTTTTCTTTCATCGTATGCCTTTTAAAATTTATAGAGCATTTCATAGGCATTTGAATCTACTGTTTTTTAAAATACCAGGTTCTTCACATAGTAAAAATAGTGGGGGTTTCCCAGGTGGCTTAGTGGTTAAGAATCCGCTTGCCAAGCAAGAGTAGAGGCTGGATCCCTGGGTTCGGAAGATCCCTTGGAGTCTCAAATGGCAACCCTCTCCAGTATTCTTGCCTGGGAAAATCCCATGGACAGAGGAGCCTGAAGGGCTACAAGTCCATGGATCACAAAAGAGTCAGACATAACTTAGTGACTATACAACAACAACAAAAAATCGTGGGCTTTAAAAATCAATGTAAGAGCTTTCAAAAACACTGATTTAGCTATTTGGCTGTGTAGGGTCTTAGTTGTGGCATGTGGGTTCTTCATTGTGGCACATGGGCTTCTCTAGTTGCGACGTATGGACCCAGTAGTTCTGGTGGCTAGGGCTTAGGTACTCCCCCTTCTTCAGTATGTGGAATCTTAGTTCCCCAACCAGGGATCAAGTCCCCTATGTTGGAAGGTGGGATTTTTAACCACTGGACCACCAGGGAAATCCCTGTAAGAACTTTTATGGATGGAAATTTCCTTGGGATCCAGTGGTCAGTACTCCTGGCTTTCACTGCTGAGTGCACAGATTGACTTCCTAGTCTGGGGAATTAAGATCCTTCTAGTTGCATAGCCAAAAAAAGAACTTTCATGGACTTGATTTAATAAAACATATTTCTGCATTTAGTATGCCTCATGAAAAGATTGAAGTGTATTTTTCTAAGTAAATTTTCACCAAACTTAATTAAGATGTGGTGTGGCATAAGGGGACCTTATATCAGGAAATTGCTTTTGATGGAGATTTAATACTTTCTGTGATCTAATTTGTAACTTTCTGACCTTTCCTATAGTAAATCCTATATTCTAGCATGTAGAAATTTTATGCTTGTCTACCAATACTGTATTCCTTCTCCTTTTGTCTTATACCAATTAGTTATTTTGGTCAAAATCCCTTTGTATTTTTTTTTGCATGCATTGTCTCCTTTGAACAGTTTTAGTACCTTTCCTCTGAACTTTTGGTTTCGCACTCTGCACTGCGCTTTGGCTCAAATGGTAAAGAATCTGCCTGCAATGCAGGAGACCCAGGTTTGATCCCTGGGTCACAAAGATCCCCTGGAAGAGGAAATGGCTACCCACTTCAGTATTCTTGCCTAGAGAATTCCATGGACAGGAGCCTGGCAGGCTACACAGTTCATGGTGTCGCTGAGTCAGACACAACTGAGTGACTAACACACTTTCACTGCTCTTTGATACCTTTTGTTTTCTAAAACATTAATTTGAAATATTTAATTTTTCATCTGTTCATTTTACCTATGTACATTTTTTTCATGGTTATTTACTCTTTTTTTTTTTTTTTTTGGTCTTCTATTGTATTGAAAACCTGTAGATACTTTAACAGAGAAAATATCATTGGGATGCAATGTTTTCTCTAGAAAGACTCATATTCCGAACCATGGTTAAAGATAAAAAGACATAGTTTTTACCATGCTATAATTTTGAATCACATATTTCTATGACCAAACCATGGTGAAAAGTCCACTTTCTAATATATAACACTTAGGCTTTCACTGCTTCCTTTAGAAATAATTTAAAGTTTATTTAAAAAGTTGTTTATTTTAATATCCTACCCATCATAACAGTTGTTATAGATTTTTAAAGTTAATATACAGCAAAATTTTGGAAAGTTTTCAAAGATTTAGAGATTATTTTCAGAATATTCTCTGTGTATTTATATTTGAAATATTAGAAATATGAAATATTATTTCATGTTAAACTATATTAGCTTAAGGGAACTTTTGAAAGAAACATTATCTCCCCCAAATTTAACATTCAGTATTAAATGTGTATAGATTAAAAATAGGATTTATGTCTGATTGCTAAACAGGTGACTTTCAAAGATGGAATGATACAGTTTCTGATGTTATATTGGTTAAGAATTTATTTCATTTTAGTTATTACAGAGTTAAAAGTACTTTAAACTTGTGAAATAAATTTTATCCAATTATGTTAGTGATATTTTATATAATAACTATCACCTTTTTATCAGCAAACTAAAAAAAAAATTACATCTTTCTACCTATTCTTAAGTAGCACTATGACAAGGGATGTCAAAATAAAACTTTTCCCTTAGAAGTCTTAAGAGCTGCTATTTCTAATTCTTTACATTTCTATTCATTGAGTCTGGTATATGTTACTGTATCAGTGGTTCTCATTGTATGATCTGCAGCCCTCTCAAGTTCTCAGAAATCAGTAAGAATGTTCAAAATATCAAAATTGTTTTCATCACTATACTAATATTTTACTTGCCTTTTTACTGGGTTGATGTATTTACACTGATGATACAAAAGCAATGGTAGGTAAAATTGCTGGCTTCTTAAGGCCATGGCATCAAATTATACTAGTATCATTGTATTTATCATTATCATATACTCAGAGTTATAAAATTAAAAAGCCATTTTCACCTGAAGAATAATTTGATAAAGCAGTAAATATTAATTTTTTGAAATCTCCATATATGATTACATAATCCTATTAATGTTATGTGATAAAATGGGAAGTACACGTAAAGCACTACCACTGACAGACACACTATATCTATCAAAGTTAAGACATTTGGCAAATGTTCTCAAAAATGATCAAAGTGAGCCTATTGCTTTAAGGAAAACAGTCAGTATTTGTTATTAGTGATAAAATTAAGCTTACAGGCACAGATTAGAATTTCAGAAATTTTATTTGCCTGAGCTTCACAGCTTTGCAGTACTTAAAAACTTTTGTAATGAAACCAGTAGTGATATTAATGATGTGTTTTTTGATATTGTTGGAGAAGGCAATGGCAACCCACTCCAGTATTGTTGCCTGGAGAATCCCATGGACAGAGTAGCCTGGCATGCTTCAGTCCATGGGGTCACAAAGTTGGACATGACTGAAGCAACTAACACTTTGATATTGTAGTTTAATTTTGAATTCGGTAAATATTAGTAAATATAACCCCTAAGGGAAGTCTTTGGGAGCAGAACAGTACTTTATAGGTGTATAAGGGTGTCCTGAGAACAAAAGATTTAAGAACAGCTGATTTAAGTCTTCTACTGAAGTCAGACATGTCTAGCTAGGTATTTACATCATAACCTCCCTCATGCGCTACCCTTCCCCCATGAAAATAGACGAACACCTATGATTTCAGTAAGGAAAACAAATATCAGACATATGATATGAATAATACATTCTTAAAATATTCTACAAATTTAATTTTCTACTTTGAACTGTGGGCTTATATATTCCATTGAAATTATTTAGGATTGCATTGAATTTATCATTGATACTGACATTAAAATATTTTTCTCTCTTTTTCCTCTGTTTGTTTCTCTTCCTACTTTCCTTTTCTCCTTTCATTTCTCCCTTCCTTCCATTTTTTGGTATTTGTTTTCTAGGTGGAGTCTTTCATTTTGGATCAAGATGATTTGGAAAATCCAATGCTGGAAACGGCTTCCAAGTTACTTTTGTCAGGTACCGCTGATGGTGCAGACCTCAGGACAGTAGATCCAGAAACACAAGCTAGACTGGAAGCTTTACTAGAGGCTGCAGGTAAGTCTGCAAACTCTATATATATAATAAGCCTACCTAATTTTCCAAAGTTCATTTGACTTAAAATTTCTAGTTATTATAAAGGTATGATCTTAGATATTTAGTGTAAAACTATTCATAAAAGTTAAGGATTACTTTCTGGAGAATTACATGGAACATTTCATGAAAGCACGTTTTCATTGGCAGAATACAATTGACAGGTTACTGTAAACCTTATAAACAGAAACTTCATATACAGTTAGTTTATATTCATCTTGAATTCCATTTTTGCAAATTCATCCACTTTATAAAATATATTTATATCCCCATATTAATACTCACAGCACTTTCTGTCTTTCATAGAAATGCACAGAACAGTGAAAATTTTGATTTATTCTATGTGCATGTTTTCTGCTGAGATGATGCTCTCTGCCTTCTTGTGTCAGCTCTCATAATCAAATGTCCTTTCCACAATCTACTTTGGGTTACATTTTCCACATTTTTGTGCCTTTTGTTGGTAATTTCACTGTTTAAAATGGCTCCCAAGTATAATGCTGAAGTGCTCTCTAGCGTTCTAAATGTGAGCAGGCTATGATGTGCCTTGTGGAGAAAATAGGTGTATTAGAAAAGCCTTTTCAGCTCGAGTTACAGTGCTGTTGCCTGTGAGTTCAGTGTTAAAGAGTCAAGTATAGTATATTAAAAACACACATGAAACAAGTTTATGTATTGACTGGTTAATACAGATGCTCAGGCCAGAGTCTTTCAGGCACCTAGCCCTATATTTCCATCTGGAGGAGTATTCATTAATTGAGTGTTCCCAGTGATTTTACAGAACATAATTACCATGAATAATAAAAATTATACTGTGTATAATTCCTTCCACTTTTGGGGTCATAGACTGTTTTTAAAACCTTTTAAAGTGAGGGAGATGAAAATTGTGAAATTATTTAAAAATATGTCATAAGAGTAACAGGGAATGATTCTCCTGAAGATGAAGAGACTTGAATTGAATATAAGAGAGCTGTTTGTTTTCTTTTGTCTGAAGAGGCAAAACCAGGTTTAAAGATGCCACATGAAAGTAGATTTCAGCTGAAAGGAGCTATCTTTGGAGATAGAATTCCTTTTTATAGAATGCTAATAGTTGCTTTGTTTTTCTCATCTTTATGTTTATTCCCATTTTTTTCCCATTTTCTTTATAGTAGCTAACAATCAAGATATCAGCTAAGCTGAGTTCTCATCTGTAGGCTATAGAAGAAAATTCACTTCCAAGTTTATTATATTCGTAGTGGAATTCAGTTCCTTGGAAGTGTGGGACTGAGATCTTGCTATTTGTACAAACTGTCAACTGGAACTGCTCTCCTGTACAGCAAGCCTGTTTGAGACTGTCCACATTTCCTTCATCTTCATATCAGCATGGCATGTAGAATCCTTGTGCTTTGAATCTCTGACTTCTTTTCTCCAACCAGCTGTAGAAATTACTTTGCTCTTCCTGGGGTCATGTTTGATAGGGTCAGGCCCACCCAGATAACCTTGTTATCTTCAGGTCAGCTATTCCATGGGAAAAGGGAAAGTGAAAGTTACTCAGTCATGTTGACTCTTTGTAACCCCATGGACTATACAGTTCATGGAATTCTCCAGGCCAGAATACCAGAGTGGGTAGCCTTTCCCTTCTCCAGGGGATCTTCCCAACCAGGGACTGAACCCAGGTCTTCTGCATTGGAGGTGGATTCTTTACCAGCTGAGCCACAAGAGAAATCCAAGAATACTGGAGTGGGTAGCCTATCCCTTTTCCAGTGGATCTTCCTGATTCAGGAATCAAACTGGGGTCTCCTGCATTGCAGGTGGATTTTTTGCCAACTGAGCTACCAGTGAAGCTAATCATGAGGATAAAAATCTGTCAAATTCACAGTCCCAAAGATTATATATAGCACGTACACCAGAGCTGGGTGTTCTTGGGAACATTTTAGAATCCCTAGTATACCAATGATTGTACAGAAGCCACTCCATTTCTTTGAAACCCCAAATGTCAGTATCTTTAAGTCTTTTCTCTGTGGCTGTTTAATTTCTTGCCGGTTTTTGTCTAGGCTTCCCTGGTGTCTTAGATGGTAAAGAATCTGCCTGCAATGCAGGAGACCTGAGTTTGATCCCTGGGTCGGGAAGATCCCCTGGAGAAGGGAATGGCAACCCACTCTTGTATTCTTGCCTGGAGAATCCCATGGACGGAGGAGTCTGGTGGACTACAGTCCAAGAGTCGGACATGACTGAGCGACTCACACACAACACACACACATTTTTGTCTAGTGAAATAGAAATGCTGGCTGCCAGCGTTTTGAGAGCTAAGAGTAGAAAGGGGGCCAAGGATCTCACTGTTTTATCATGCATATGCTCATCTGATCCTCATTTTCAGTTTAATATTATCTCTTCTTCATCTATACTTGATGTGTCCTAGCCCAGGATCTTTCTGGTTTAGTTTATTTAGAGAACAGTCATCTGCTGTGCAGTTTATGGATGGAGTCTTAAATGTCTAAATGCTCCTCATAGGAGTTCAGCCAGTCTCTCTGTTTTCCAACCCAAACCTTACCCTTGTACCTGGAACCTGTATATAGCTACAGGGCCGATCACCTTATTTCTCTTAATTATCTATGTTTCTGCTTACTTTGTTTTGTCAAGTCAGTTACATCTCCTCTTTACTTTGTATTCATTAATATTAGCTTTGATTTACATATTTCTTCTAGTTTTATCAAAGATGAAGTTCCTGTTTTATTTTAGTTTTCCTCTAAGTTCTAAGAAGAAAAAGGGCAGAAATAATTATCTTAAAATAATCTTGAAATAAGAAAACTAATCTTTTAATTCACCTTTTCTCTGAAGTTATATGGTTCTGTTGTTCAACTGATTAAATGTCCTAACTTAGAAAAAATAATCTGGTCATGTATCTTTTATTTGATCTCAACTGGTTAATATCTAATAATTGAATAAGACTAGTAAAAAAGATCACAGTAATCCAAAATGGTGAGATTAATTTTCAATCACTGTTTATTTGACAAGTTGCTATGTATTTCTTAGGTTACTTCCTAGTTATTTTTATAAAATAGATATGAAGATAGAAGAAGTCCATAAAAATTTAATATAGAATATTTTGTTCTCAATGTTATTTCTTTTTAAAACGGGAATTACTTTCTATTGATCCAGATGTATTCTCTTGTTTTATGTTTCTTTTGCTGTCATTGACAAACAGTTGTTAAATAGCCGGTGAGAGCTGGCTAAAATGTTGGGGCTAATTCTCTCCTGTGAGAATGCATCTGTAAGCTTGGTCTTAATAATGTTAGGATATTTAACTAACTAACCACAGATGTCTTATTGACTAAATACTACCATAGCAGGTTTAGACTATAGCTGGCTTTTGGTATTAGTAATAGGAATTATACAGTAGGTATCTGTCTTATCAAACCAAGACTGTTTTTATTCTTTGTACATCTTGATTGTAGCAGACACTAAATTTGATTGCTCCTGACATTTGTTACATCTAAAATCAGAAAGGCTTCTTGCCAGATTTATTCCATAAGATGTTATATTTCATATCTTGGATTTTTCAGAAAGAAAAGCAAATGCATGTAAACTTTTTATAAACTTCAAACACAAACTTATATGATATTTTTGAGCCCTTCCACTATTAAAAGAAATCTGTTCAAATATGTTTATTATCATCATTTGGGAGATCTTTTTGGTCTTTGTCTTAGTTAAATAGTTTGTTTTAAAACTTATATTTGAATAATTTGGGGGTCTTCTTTAAAAATGTAGGTTATCAGTTGGTAATTTGCGGTTCTGAGATTCTGCATTTCGAACAAACTGCCAAATGACAGTAATGCTTTTTGTTTATGAACCATGTGTTAAGTAGTGGGGTTCCTTAATATCCCTTAAAACATTAGATATTTTATCTTCAAGTTAGAGCAAAGGTTCTTAAATCCTGGCTGTACATCAGCATCTCCTTAGAGTTTTTAAAATATGTAGATCCCTAGGCCTCACTTTTACCTGAATTATATCTTTAGATATAGGAGAGCTCAACATCTGAACTCTTCAAAGGCTTCACTGATGGGCAGCTTGTATTAAGAATCAATGAACCGAATATAACTTTATCAGTAATATCTCCTTTGTATTTCTCTGCTCTCCTCTATATTGACCTGTTTTGGGTAGTCTTTTTCTCCTTATGGTGATAAAAGTGGCTAAATAGCGCTTGGCGATTTGGCAACCTTTAAACATAGGTTCTTCTTCTAATGTTTAGCACACCTCTATGGATACCCAGTTGTTCCAGCATATACCAGCGACCCATTTCTACAACCAGAGAGCCACAGAGTTGAGCATGTATGGACTACATAAAGGAGTAAGATTATTAGACAGTTGGAGAACAGTGCTTTCTCAAGATTCTAGCCAGACAATATATATCTGTCCTGTATATCATTTGGAAGTTAACATAAATAGTTAAGTAACTTGAATTTTGCTTTGTTTCTCCTTTTGGGTATATCCAAATTGGTGTGAAAATAATATAATAGGAATAGGCAAATTATCTACGGCTGATGGTAAAGCCTTTGCAGATCCTGAAGTGCTTCGGAGGTTGACGTCATCTGTTAGTTGTGCGTTGGATGAAGCTGCTGCTGCACTTACTCGTATGAGAGCTGAAAGCACAGCAAATGCAGGGCAGTCGGACAAGTAAGTATATTTCTACTGTGATCAGTGTAAAAATATTTTCTTAAAGATAATAAAAATAGCTAACATTTATTGAGCATATATTTTGTGCCTGACACTGTACTAAATAACCACTTTACATTTGATACCTTGTTTATACTCAAAAAACCCTTAGGTATAGATTTTATTTTTATTTCCATTTTACTTATGAAAAACTGTAAAGAAGTAACTTAATCAAGATCAAATAAATAACAAGTAGCAGAGCCAGAACACCCCTATCTGTCTGACTACAAAACTGACTTCAAAGCCAATATCTTATAAAAGACCTGTTGCTGATTTAGATTTTGTTTTCCTTTTTTTTTTTAATGTTTTCCTGATAAGTCAATGATTTCTAATTAGTCATACCATTTTCTATTCATGTGCATGAGGGAGAAAAAAAGTGAAAGTTGCTCAGTCTGTCCCAGTCTTTGTTATCCCATGAACTATAGCCTGCCAGGATCTTCTAGCCATGAAATTCTCCAGGCAAGAATACTGGAGTGGGTTGCCATTACCTTCTCCAGGGGATCTTTCCAACCCAGGGATCAAACCCTGATCATTGCAGGCAGTTTCTTAATGGTCTGAGCCACCAGGGAAGCCCACTTCATGTGTATGGTGGCGGTGGTGGTGGTTTAGTTGCTAAGTCGCGTCTGACTCTTGCGACCCCATGGACTATAGCCTGCCCAGCTCCTCTGTCCATAGGATTCTCCAGGCAAGAATACTGGAGTCAGTTGTCATGTCCTTCTCCATTCATGTGCATAGTTCTGACCATTTTGAAGGGATGGTTTTTATTTGTTTTTGAATGTTCAAAAATTTTGTAGATCTAGTTTCCATAACTTGAATGTGATTGTGTTCCAAGGATGTCATCCTTCTATGTCCTGTAGTTCCTTTTATATAATACTTCACATTTAGTAAGAACTCAGTAAATATTTTGTGACTTGGCCTATTAAGTTTTTCTAATGATGTTATGCAATAAAAAAAAATCATGTCATCTTGTATAGAAAACAATTATGGATAATATAGTTAAAAATTTAATGCCTGGGAAGCATCTGGAAAAGAACCATTATAACATGTTACTGTCTTGATTCCTCAAAGGCTTCTTTTTTTCCCTTTAATTAAAAAGAAGCCATTAAGCCATTTTATTTACAGTTGACCCTTGAACAACATAGGTCTGACTGCACAGGTCCATTTATACACAGATTTATTTTTTTCTTTCTTTTTTTGGCTGCACTGCGGAGCTTGTGGGATCTCAGTTTCCTGGCTAGGAATTAAACCCGGGACACAGCAGTGACTGCCAAATCCTAACCTCTAGACTACCAGGGAACTCCCAGCACAGGACTTTTTTGATAATAAATACTGTACTGCTGCACAGTCTGTGGTTGGTTGAATATACAGATACAGAAACAAAGATATAGAGGAACTATAGTTACAGAGGAACTACATATATGGAAGGCTGCCTATTAAGTTATTTGCAGATTTTCAGCTGAGTGGAGTGTGGTTACTCGTCACCCCCATGTTGTTCAGGGGTCAACTGCATTTTAGCCATTGCCTTTAAACAGTTGAGGAAATAGGAATATTCTTTTGTATATGAATTTAGAGAATAAAAAATAACATTCAAGAATTGTCTTTTGTATAATAGTATTTTTAAGACTGAAGGAGAGGTTATGTACTATTAGCAAGAGTGTGAATTTGCTGTTTGTCTTAACTCTGTCTTCATTCATCTAAGTTTTTTAAAATTTATTTTACCATCCTTCTCATTGATTGACTCTAGTCTCAGGTTCTGTTCCTTAGTTACCATTCAGTTTTACTAGCCTACAATATTATTGATATTCTTTAGATGTTTTTTAATGTGGTACCTTCTGAGACTGGCAAGAGAAGAGATTTTAAACACCTTGGAGAGTATAGTTCAAAGGGGAAATAGGAAAAATAGTCGTTGATTCTTTGGCATTGAAAGTACTAGAAGTGGTCAGCAGAACAGTAGAGCATGTTTGTGACAGTCATATTTTTTCAGCAAAGTTTGAGAAACAAGGGGAGTGCAGTGATGCTATGTGCCAGATTTTACATTAGTTAAGTGTGGTCCCATGTGCCAAATTTAACATACATTTTGCATGGAAGTTCTGAACTTGAGCTGTTGCTAGAGTAGTTCCCGAAAGGCTGTTTTAAAGCTAACACATCTAAGGAAATTGAGCGAAAGTTCAAATGGGAAAATAGAGGAGAATCTGTGCCTGAGGGGTAAAGAAAAGATGAGAGATCACCTGAAAGGGAGAAAAGAGTGTGTGTTTTTTACAGGAAATGTCATGTGGGAGGGATTTGTCCTGAACTTACTTAAAGGTGATAGAGAACACTGAGTCTAGAAACTGTCAGTGCCTGTAAAATGCAAGATTAAGAGAGAAACTTAGTAAGTGCTGTTTAAGACTTTCACTTTGGCAAGGGTCAGCACAGTTAACAAGGGACTTTGGGCAGAAAACATTGAATGGAAAAGTGCTAAGGTAGTGTTTGAGGTTGGAGGTCATGTTGCATTTTTAATAGAGTAATCAGAGAAATCCTCACATAGTAGGTGGTTTTTTAGCAAAGACTTGAAATAGATAACATCGAGTTATTTGGGACTTTTCCTGGTGGCTCAGATGGTAAAGCGTCTGCCTACAACACGGGAGACCCAGGTTCAATCCCTGCATTGGGAAGATCTCCAGAAAAGGCAATGATCTGTGCCTGAAAGAAGTTCTCTTGTCAGGGGGATAGCAGATACGTAAATCTTGGCCTTGCAGCCGAACTAGCATGTTTAATAAAAAACATGAAGTCCAACTTGGCTAAAGTGGGAAGAGTAAGAGTGAGAATAGTAGGTGATGAAACCAGAGAAGTAAAAGGAGTATGAGATCCTCCCACTGGACAGGATAAGAATTTAACTTTTACTCTGAGTAAGGTTAGAGGCTGGTGGAGGATTCTGAGCAGAGGAGTGACATGATCGACTTCCTTTTTAAACAGGATCTCTCTGGTACCATCATTGAAAAGAGCCTGGAGGAGAGCAGGGGTAAAAGCAGGGAGACTGCTTAGGAGACTTTACCAAAATCATGGCCAAGGATGATGTTGAAACTGAGTTTTAGTGATAGTAGGGGTATGGAAAAGGCCTATAGTAATTAAAGTGACAGGGCCATGTTTTAATAAGAAGCTGTAAGAATTGAGGTTTATTTTAAATAGAATATTAATTAAGAGACTTGGATTTAGTGTTTTGCTAAGAATGAATTTTATCTGTAAGTGAAAGAATCTTTAGAAATGTCCATAATTGAAATGCTTATGGGCAATTTACAGGGCAAAAATTTACACTTTCAGTCTAATTTTCTGTTGTTCCACCACTTCTTTGACTCTCCTTTTTGCTTGAATTAAGCCTTTGCCTTACCTGCATGTTTTTCATACTTCCCCAAAATGTGATGGTATAAGTAAATACTTTGAAAAAAAGAAGAATCTGCTTATCAGTTATTTATCAGTTCAGTTCAGTCACTCATTCATGTCTGACTCTTTGCGACCCCATGGACTGCAGCATCCAGGCTTCCCTGTCTATCACCAACTCCTGGAGCTCGCTCAAACTTGTGTCCATTGAGTCGGTGATGCCAGCCAACCATCTCATCCTCTGTCATCCCCTTCTCCTTTTTCCTTCAATTTTTCCCAGCATCAGGGTCTTTTCCAGTAAGTCCGCTCTTCACATCAGGTAGCCAAAGTATTGAAACTTCAGCTTCAGCATCAGTCCTTCCAATGAATATTCGGGACTGATTTCTTTCAGGATTGACTGGTTTGATCTTGCAGTCTAAGGGACTCTCAAGAGTCTTCCCCAGCACCATAGTTATTTCTAGATTAGTCCAAAGTATATGCTCAAAACTTCCTGTCTCATTTCCTTTTACTTAATTGTAGAACCCAGATAGGCCTTTATAATTAGTGAAAGTTTTACCCATTTCATTAAATTTTATAAAATTTTTCTCATGGCTGAGCTTTGCAAACTCAATTTTTTCTTCATGTGAGTTTCTATACAATTTGATGTTTAAAATTTTTTTTTTCTACAAATAGTAAATAAGACTGTCTTTCGGCTACATGACTGAAAACAGTTTGTAATGTTGATAATTTTAATTGAGTGAGTTTTATATGTAGATTTTAAAAACTCAGGCTTCCCTGGTGGCTCAGATGGTAAAGAATCTGCCTGCAATGAGGGAGACCTGGGTTCATTCCCTGGGTTGGGAAGATCCCATGGAGAAGGGAATGGCTACCCACTCCACTCAGTGAATGAATCATTTTATTTTCTTTTTGTTTTGAGTCATATTGAAATAATCATATTTAGTGCTGCTTATTTAGTGCTACTGTCCAGATTAACTTCAAAAATCAATACTTAATGTCAGGCAATTTTTTATTTTCTTACATCCTGATATTCTTCTCCTAATAGCCGCAGTTTGGCAGAAGCCTGTTCAGAAGGAGATGTAAATGCTGTGCGAAAGTTACTCATTGAAGGGCGAAGTGTAAATGAACATACCGAGGAAGGGGAGAGCCTTCTTTGTTTAGCTTGTTCTGCTGGATATTATGAGCTTGCACAGGTTTGTATTATCCAAATAAACTTCACGGGTTTTTTTTTGTTTGTTTGTTTGTCAAAGTTTGGCCTGTGTATTAAGGAAATAAAATGAAACCAACCATCAGGCTCATTTCAAGAAATAGTTTTGTTAGATATAATTTTTGTTTATTGGCTTTTTACTGTAATATGACTAGGTAGGTGTTAATGTAAATGTATGTTCAAGAAATATATAGTTTTCTAATATCCTTTCAACTTTCTCTTTTGTAAGGTTTTGCTGGCAATGCATGCTAATGTGGAAGATAGGGGGATCAAAGGTGACATTACACCCTTAATGGCTGCTGCTAATGGAGGACATGTCAAAATTGTGAAGTTGCTGCTAGCTCATAAAGCTGATGTCAATGCACAGTCTTCAACAGGTTATGCATACCTCTTTTCCAGTATTTAAATCTTAACACCCTCTGTTAGTAATTAATTCAGATGAAAGTGCTCATTAGTGATGCTTTTGCAGTTTTCAATACTGCAGATTTGTGTACGTCTGTGCATTAGGCTTAAAGTATATACAATGTGTTTTGAATGAAATATCTCCTGTTTTGTGTATGAGGGCTATCTTGGCCTTGGTTCTTTTATATTAAACACTGACTGGGTTAGAAGGACCATTTTCTTAGAAATGAAGAAGTATGGGCTATACCTCCCAAACCCAGGTTTTCTATTTGTCAGGGAAGAAGGGAAGGGAAAATAGGGAGAAGCGCAAGAAGTATATGCAGCAGAAGGTAGGTCTGTCATTGTCTAGTGTATTAAATTGTGGCCTAGAGGAAAACAAAGACATGCTCCACCAGAGACAGAATGTTAATCTAAATCAGTTTTTTTTTTCTTTCAAACTTGGGCATAGATGAATTTGTATCAAAGCTCTAAAATATATGAAAATATATTTTGTGCATTTCCTTCATGCAAGATTTTCAAATTTATTAAATATTTTAAATAATTTTAAAGGTCTATAGGTTCTGATTTGAGGAGGTTTTAGGATTCCTTATTTTACTGAGAAGTTAAGTTTTTCTCCCCCTCTTAACATGGGAAGTTTTTATCATTAAGAGGGAATGTTTTTGAAATTATTTTAACTTTGACTACCAGTTAATTGATGTTTAAAGTTGTAGTAAAACCAGCATGTGGTTAAAAGGACCAGAATGAGGTATATCTATATATGATGAATAATTGCAATCTAAAGAACAAATGCACTTTGGGAAACATTTCTCAGATTAAAATTAGAATGAATGTGACTTTTTTCTCATGAGAAAAGTTTGTTTCAGAATTGCTCAGTTCTTTTATAACTCTACAGTTGTGATAAGTGTATATGATTTTCCTCATGTGTTTAACCCTGATTTTGAAATGGAAAAAAATGGGAGTTGGTTTCAGTAAGATAAAATGTAATAAAGAAAAGAATTGTATGTTTAAGTGTAATAGCTAAATTTATTAAAGTTTTATAGTCTCCTGTGTCTTAACTGAACTGAACTGATGTCAGTTTTCTCTTTGATACTAAATAAACTTGTTTTATTTTGCTATTTTATCTGAATGTCTATTTTTCTTCATTAAAATAGGCAATACAGCACTTACCTATGCTTGTGCTGGAGGGTATGTAGATGTTGTAAAGGTGCTCTTGGAATCCGGTGCTAGTATTGAGGACCATAATGAAAATGGTCATACTCCTCTTATGGAAGCTGGAAGTGCTGGACATGTGGAAGTAGCCAGATTGCTGCTAGAAAATGGGGCTGGCATTAATACGCATTCCAATGAATTTAAAGAGAGTGCCCTTACATTAGCTTGTTACAAAGGTACAGTAAAAAAAACCTTTTTTTTTTCCTAAAAAAAAAATGAAGTTTTTAAACTCATGAATGTAGTATGGTTATTCACTTAAAAAATAAAAGATGGTAATAGTATGTAGTATGTCATAAATAAAAGTGTTTAAAGTATTTCAGAGGTTAAAAGTTTTTAATATGTGAAGTTTATATAATTTTAAAAATACAATGAAAAATAGTAATTGACCCAGTTTTTATCAGAAACATAATTTTAATATGCATTGTACTTTTTAATGTTTATGCTTGTGTTTTGCCTGGTTTATGCAAAAGGATCCTATTGAATTCAGGTGTATTTAGGCTGTAAATTTAAAGTAAATGCACTGGAAGCTAAAACGATTTATTAACAAGAAGGTATGTAAGCTGTTTCTCATGAAGAAGGAGAAAAATGGAAGAGAAAGGGAGGATATATGAAAAAAAAACTATTAAGTGGTGTGCAGGAGGTTTGTATTCAAAAGAACAATTTTTTAGAGTATCAACACGTGTAATAAAGGAAGAGCTGGTTAAAATTGAATCTACCTGCCCAGATATAGTTGTACAAAGGAGTTAGTAACATAGTCTTCTAAGTGACATCAGTCAACCTGAATAACAGAGTAAAATATCTTATTTTTGGGGTGAAGATAATTGTCTAAATAAATATTTAATCTTCAGCTAGCTTATGATTTAGATTCTGGATTCTAAAATGATAGCCACAGAGCCACATATTTTTCAGAATCAACCTTTATGTCTATAAATAAAGAAACTTTTCAAAAAGAAAATCTCATGAAATATTATATGTGCATAGCCATTCAATTTAATGTTTTTTACCATCTGCAGCTGTGTCTTGTTTCTGTCATAAAATAAGTGATAACATTTTTGACCCAGCGGCATCAAGAAAAAGCTCTTGAAAGGCA
Organism: Ovis canadensis; assembly: GCF_042477335.2. NCBI lineage: Eukaryota > Metazoa > Chordata > Mammalia > Artiodactyla > Bovidae > Ovis > Ovis canadensis. Next base: position 104,871,802 of record NC_091250.1, on the reverse strand, counting down.
AAATGCAAAATTTAAGGAAGCGCTCACTCTCAGTGGCTGAAGCTTCATATCCACTAGCTTGTGAGTGAATGTCTCCTTAAATTTTGCACCCAGGACTTTGATTCCCTCACTCTTGTGTTGTCCCCAATGTTGTTTTTCTATTTCAGAGCAGCCAGAGTTTTGTTAGGTCTTTTGGAATAATTTCACTTAAAAACATGGCTAAAATAATCCTTATACAATTAAATGACTAAAATTTAAGTTAAATGTTAAAAAAGGCTCCCAAGGACTTTTGATTATCTGATGTTACAGATAATTCAGATTAAGGGTGTTTAGGAAGCCCAGCTGAGGTCTCTTAGTTCTCCACTTCTGTTTGGTAGTTAAGCAGAGGTTGATCTTCATTGTGAGGAGAGGAATTAAGCCTTGGGGCAGCCTCTAGGGCAGGCTGATTGGGTAGCTTTCTCTCACCTTTTCACAAATAGTTTGAAAGCGAAACTGGCTCCATTTTATCACTGAAAGCCACCTGGCCAGTGAGCACTGAGATGGGGTTATATATAACTACTCTTCCCTCTCCACTTTGCTTGTAGCCCCATCCTGCTGAGGTTAGGGCTTGCAGGCTTTTATTAAAGAAACTGGGTAAAGAACTGAGCTCCTGGAGAACATTTCTACTACTTCCAGGGATCTGTGCACACTCTTAACTTTGCTCTATTTCTCGTGAGGTCTCCTAGGATACAAATTGACATGGAGGAGATGGGGAAGGGATAGAATTAAGGCCAAGACTAAACATTGATGTGGATCTTTGGGAAGGGAGAATGACAGAGAGGAAGGAAATGTAATTTGTTAGCAAAAACTAGGTATGGCGGATACACTTACTCACCAAAGTTAATTTAGTTTTAACTGTGATTCCGCTATCCAGTCCTTCCCTCTATTCCCAGCTGATTGATAATTGACTGCAGCTCATTCCAGATACAGTTGGGGAAAAAATTAGTAACTTTTCTATTGTTTCTTACATGGTATCTGAAGTCCTTTTTAAAATATAATTGGTAATCCTTGTAACTACTCATAAGGTAATTATGTGAATTGAAGTTTATGGTTTATTTGAAACTACATAAATATATATGTATGTGTCTATATATATGTTAATATCTAAATGGATAAATATAAATGGTGTTTCAAGGATATTTTTATATATGCCGTTTCCAACTTACATACAGCTTGTGAGGTTGTTATTGAAACTTAAAGCTCATTGCCTCATAAAAATAACTTCATTGGTGATTTTTCATCCCAGGCTGCAGTTCACAAAATCTGATTTGGTCTACAGTATAAATAACTATGACATGCCTGGGCTTAACAAGGTTGTGGAGGGGATATTCCAGGTGCTGCATTTTAGTGCCAACCTTGTTCACCTGCAGCAAGGATTCTAGTAGCAGCATTTTCTGGGGCAAAAGGGTAAGGAGTAGAACAGCACAGATTACTTGTATAATTTGTGTTGGGCTGTCAAGGATAGCTTGTAGCTGATTTTAGTATTCTGCTGATATATTTATTACTGTAAGTTAAATACAGGTTTTCAAAATATAACTTTACTTTTTTGGACTAATAAAATATTTTTAAGTAATCTTATAAACTTTTGGTTTAGGACATCTAGAGATGGTGCGGTTTCTTTTGGAAGCAGGAGCAGATCAAGAGCATAAAACAGATGAAATGCACACTGCTTTAATGGAGGCTTGCATGGTAAGATTGGTGAAATACATACTTAAAATTTATATATTAGGTAGAGACAGAGCCAGTGGATAATGAGTGCCATTTCCCTGGGTTCAAAGATTCTGTTTATCATGACTTACTGCAGATTAGAACCTTAGCTATCTGAGTTATCAGTCGTTTTCAGAGCCAGTTGAACAACATTAGCTTTTATCAGAGTGCTTTCTGAAGCTTTGTAGCACAACCTTCATTTTCTTGGTCTCACATAACTATACTGGTTTTATATAATTGGTGCAAAAAATGACTTTCTGACAGATTGATCAAGCATGTTAAAGATGAGATCATGATCCACAAGAGTATGTACATAATACAAAGTAAACATGTTCATCAAACCCACAATTTAAAATTTGTGAAAAATTTGAAATTAGAATATTGTTTGTGTTACATAATTCTTCCTCTGTTGTAGTCTTTTTCTCAACCCTGAATTCCCTTCTTTAAGAACTTTAGTTTGTTCTTGAGAATGTATAAGAATAGTACTCTTAAACTTTGTATTTCAGTCTATGACTTGTGGCACAGAAATGTATCATAATAACTTTATAGAGAGATTTATGAGAAAACATACCAAAGATAAAATGACCCCAAAATAATTTGGTTTCTTGTCTCAACTTCCCTTCAGAGAATGATTATTGAAAGGATGTTAAATTTTAATTAGTAATTTAAAAAAGTAGCCAGTTAAGCCATTTTTGTTTTTCTTATTGCCATACCAGTGTTAAATCATTCTTTTGAACAAACAGGTTTTCTTGGAGGGTTTAGAGTTCCCCACCTGTTAAAATGAGGATAATATCCTTCTCTAGGGTTGTTTTGAGGATTAAATGACAAAAATGTGTGTAAAATGCTCAGTAAGATCCCCATGATAAGGAACTTAAAACAGTTATGCCACCCCCACTAGAGAAACAACCTATGTGTAGATTGAATAATTAAAATGGAATATTCTGTGGACCTACTCTGCATGCAGTAGAATTAAATGTTATAAGCAAATGAAAGATATTAGTAGAGGCCATAGGTTTAGAGACTTGCTATGAGACTGAGATTTTAAACTGGACTTTGAAGGAAATGTAAGAGTTGACTGCTTATAGAGGAAGAAGTCTGAGCTTAAAGGAACAGCATGGTAACAGCAAGTAAGTAAAATAGTCATAAAGCCATTAAAGTTGTGTAATATGGCAAGTACCAAGGTAAAATGGGCATGGCATGTTTGAAAGAAGGTGAGATATCTGTGAGGTGATGAAGAAGGAAAAAGTATATCAAAAGAAGAAAGAATGGAAAAGTGAGCCGTGGAGTTGCCAACAGTGTGGGAAAGGGAGACCGATAAAGGAGACAGAAGATAGACCTTCTTTTTCTTAATTTTCACTGGCATTTGATTGTGAACAACAAAGGAAGTACCATGTACATATTGTACATGATCTATTCACTAATATATCATGCGGAATTCCCCCACTCTAAAAAGTATTGCATTTTTCTTTTTCTACCTAAACAGAAATTTGCTTGTCCTTAAGATTCCTATGAAAATCCTACTCTCCCCTTTCTAAACTTTATCCTTTTAGCACTTATGCTTATACTATTCGGTATTGATGTTATCTCACAGTAATTTTTTGTTTTGTGTACTTAACTGTGTTTTTTTCTTGTTGGTAAATAACTTTTTTGATTGAAAGTATTTTTCTACATATTTTATATCCTCAGTCTCTATTTACCACTACAATAAATACTAAAGGAATAGAAATAGGTCAACTTGCTTATTCAACTCTTAAATGTAGATGTACTAATTCTTATTTGAATTGAGATAAGTGAACTTCATTGTATAGCAGTTGAGAAGCATTTTTAACGATTTTTTAAAATGGTGCTGATTCACTTTTTTAATTGCATTGTAATCAGGATGGCCATGTTGAAGTAGCTAGGTTGCTTCTTGACAGCGGTGCCCAAGTGAACATGCCTGCTGATTCATTTGAATCGCCATTGACCTTGGCTGCATGTGGTGGGCACGTGGAACTTGCAGCTTTGCTTATTGAAAGAGGAGCTAGCCTGGAAGAAGTCAATGATGAAGGCTATACACCACTGATGGAAGCCGCTCGTGAAGGACATGAAGAAATGGTGGCTTTACTTTTAGGCCAAGGTAACCAATACCAATCAAGACACTAAGGCATAAATGTATAACATGTAAGATGATAATTTATAAAGTTGAATTTAATTATTTCATCTTTCCAGTAGATTCATAATGAGGTGCTAAAATAACTCCCATACTGTGCTAAATAAAATTAAATATACTTCTTTATTATTTAAGGGCTTTCAGAGCCTTTGTGTTCTGTGTGAATAAAAACAGAAAACTGGGAGTGGGGTAGGGTTGTAGGTTATATATTTCTAACTTTCTGTGCCTTAAAAATCATCATCTCTAGTGTTATTGTGAGTTTATAGATATGTATAAAGCTATTAGGACATTTTTGTCATATTGTACAGTTAAGTGTTAGGTGTAGTGATGGTGGTAGTAGTGATGATAATGTTGTTGTGACCTTGGACAAGTTAATTAATCTCATTTCCTTAGATGCAAAAATGGAGCTAATAAAAATATGTAAAATGCATTAAATATTGCCTGACAAATAATAGCATGTTAAATATTATATGTTATTTTCATCAACATCTTTACCATCATTATTTTGGATCTTTATAACAAGGGACTACGTTTTATTTTTCCTAAGTCCTTAAACCACATGACTTGTATCAACTCCTCTGGTTGAATCTTATTCCAGCAGTGTATATCAAATATGGACTCATGGATGTGGTTTTGATAGTTTTCTTTATTTTTAACTGCCTCTTGAAGTGGGGGGAGAAGCACTTTATCATTTAGTAAAGTAATATAAATGTTCGTTTTTGAAATATAGTTTATTAGGAAATAACCATTCTTTGCTTATCTCTGGAATAAGTTAGTGACTTTCTTTAAATATATTTTAGGAGCAAATATCAATGCACAGACAGAAGAAACTCAAGAAACTGCCTTGACTTTGGCTTGCTGTGGAGGCTTTCTGGAAGTGGCAGACTTTTTAATTAAGGCAGGAGCTGATATAGAACTGGGGTGTTCTACCCCTTTAATGGAAGCTGCTCAAGAGGGTCATTTGGAGTTGGTTAAATACTTATTAGCTGCAGGTAGGCATTTTTGCATTTGGGAGGTTTTTTTTTTTTTTTTTGCATAATTCATATAAGTAAAAGTGTTACAATGCAAATAACTTTTTTCTGATGTATGATGCACTGAATGTGTGTAGAAAAAAAGGTACGTTTTTGTGTGTATTCTGAGTAAATAATTTACCTTATCACTGTTCAAAGTATCTGCAGTTTTAGTTTTAAGCAGTAGTCTGTTTCTAGTTTTTTTTTGTTTTTTGCTTTTAAACATGCAGACAATATCCTCTATTTCTAGACATGAATAAGGCTATTTTGTGTAATCTGAGGCGATTGGCTTCTCTAAAAGAAATTTCAGTATCCACATTTGTGTCTTATGATTCTTTTGTTAAGGCTGTGTGTCTAACACAACTGCAGGAGCTAATGTTCATGCAACAACAGCAACAGGGGATACAGCACTAACGTATGCCTGTGAAAATGGTCATACTGATGTAGCCGATGTCTTACTTCAGGCAGGAGCAGATCTGGTAAGCCATGGCACTTTCTAAATCTTAATAATTAAAGCTAAGACAAGAAATTAACTTAAAATCCTGTGGAGACTGTAGATGAAAGGTATTTCTTTACTTCTAATTTTATGTTCACGTTTTCACCATTGTTTATTCATTTAGTCATATTTTTTCCCTACGCTGTTTTGTGTCCATTCTTATTTCCTTGTTAGCAGCAATATCCAGTCAAGTACCCCTTTCCCCCTACAAAAAGGGGAAAATTTTGTGTTTGGTATGTTAATAATTAATGGTAATAATTAGTACAAATTTTCTTTTAGGTACTTAACTATTTTTAGAAGTTTCTTGATTTGTCGCAAAAAGGCACATATTGCTTAGGGGCATTTCACTGTAGTTTAGGAAATAAATTGTACCTGTACCATTCAAAGCATTATTGAATAAAGGAGTTAAGATAAGTAGTATTTTCTTTCAGATACCTTTTTTTTTGTTTTAAAAGAGTTGTTTATTTAATTTTTTGGCTGTGCTGGGTCTTTTTCTAGTTATGGCAAGTGGGGGATGCTCTCTAGATGCAGCACGTAGGCTTCTCATTGCAGGCTTCTCTTGTTGTGGGGCACAGGCTCAAGGGTGCACAGGCCTCAGTAACTGTGGCTCCCTGGGCTCTAGAGCACAAGTGAGTAGTTATGGTGCAGGGGTTTTGTTGTTCTGCAGCATGTGGGATCTTCCCAGATCAGGGATTGAATTCCTGTCTCCTGTATAGGCAAGTGGATTTTTTTGCCACTGATCCACCAGGGCAGTCCCCTCAGATAACTTTTAGTGAGAAGGGTGAAATACTGAGGTCATTCTTAGATTATAAAGAGGTGTCATAGGGAAAGGATAAGCAGAAAGCTCAGAAGAGGTGAAGACATCATCTGAGATGTTATGCTTGGGGCTGGATAAAGTTTAGAAAGATAGATACCATGATGATGTAACAAAAGAGGTTCCTCCAGTTGGAAAAATTAGGAGTACAGAGAGATAGGGAAAAATAAAGCAATTCTGTGTGGGGGAATAAAGGCATTCTTCCAGTTTAACCTGTATGGGAGTAAGAAAAGTAGGTTTTAGTTAAACCATGAGCACTTGTGTGTTTTCATGTAGCAGTTGATAGTTATAACAGAAACTCACACAGGCAGAAACAGGCTCCTCAATTAACTGGTTTCTTAAAATTTATTTAACTTCTCATTTTGTGAAAGGAAAAGATTAAATTAGACTACCGTTGTGGTCTCTTTTGGCTCTGTGTTGGTACAGCTCTTGAAGAGCTTATGATTCATGTTATATTCTAGCTATAGTTATGTGCCTATTTTTCTTACTAGGTTTTGACCTACTTCAGCTTAGGGGCTATATTTCCAGTGTTGACCACAGTGACTGAGAAACATGGCAGCAGTGTAATCTTACTTAGTTAATTGCAGTTAAAACAACTTAGTGTATGACTTAAGAGAAAAATCATCAGATGTGAGTGTAAAAAGATTGACATATAAAATGCTTTATAAAAAGTAGTTTTCTCAAACCTTTATACTGTATGACCTGAAAGTTTTTCCTGTGCTGATATTCTGAATCACAAGAATGCAGTTGGTTCTCCATCCTTTTGAAACCCAGAAATCTGTAGTAATATCTTGTCATTGGTAGTATTAAAAAGATATTCAAATTATCACTGTAATATGGAAGGTAAAATAGAAATAATGAGAAGTATATAAGAGAGAGTGGTGTACTTTAGAAATAGATACAGATAAGATAAAAACTTATGAAAAGAAAATTACTTGTAGTGGTTGGAGATAATGTTGATTGTTTGGAGAGGGCTGTGCTAGAGTGCCATTCATTGCTCAAGTTCCACAATCCCTTTTGTAGAGAGAGAAGGAAAAATTAGCTAGATGGATTCAGATAAGGGTATAGCAATCACTGAATATAATTTCAGTTCTTAATATATTTCTAAAGAGCATGCTTCTAATTTGAGATAGTTTAAAGAATATATTCCTTGATTTACTTCAGAGCACGTTATTTAATATATTTAGATTCCAAAATTAGTCCAATTCTTTTCCTTTTGATTTTCATGAAAAAGAATAATTGTTCACTGGAAATTAAATATCAAATAAGTCTGTACTTTTTAAACAGGAGCATGAATCTGAAGGTGGAAGAACTCCTTTAATGAAAGCTGCACGAGCTGGCCATGTTTGTACTGTTCAGTTCCTAATTAGTAAAGGTAGGTTTGTGTAAGGCAGTGATTTTTTCCCAGAGATGTCTATTCCCTGCCCTTGGGTATTAAGGGATTTAGAGGTAAAGGACATTTTGTGGGTATCATGTGATGGAGGAATGCTACTGAGATTTTTGTGAGTGGGTAGTTGATAAATACCCTGCAACACACAGAACCATCCATGAAGAGTTGTCATACTGGGTAACACACTTGTTGAGTAACATTTCAATAAAGAAAAATTTCTCTATGTAAATGAGGGTTTAGATTACTTGAAGTCTGTTCTGTCTATGTAATAATTTATCTTGAAACCTGGATTTTTGTGCCAAGTTTCTGCCACTGATTAACTTGAAGGCAAGACACTTTTCTCCTTTATTTATATTTCCCTGGGCCTAGGTTTCCTTCTTTGTAAAATATAAAGAAGTAATCATAAATAAAGCACAGCCCACCCAAAAAAAGCTAAAAATTGAAATGAAAAAATATGCCAAAAATGCATTTTTATTCATGGTCATTTATTCTATTTGAAAACCAACATCCTTATTAACAAAAGTAGCATATTATTACTTTCTTTAAATTATCTCTTTGGTATTTACTATATGAGTTCAAGCTGAAACTTTTTCATAAACTTTAGTATAGGAGATTAGAGATCTTACTTTTGATTCAGCATTGATAAAGAGAGACTATGTAGACGATATACAATTAAAAAGGCAATATATGCCATTTCTTTTTTATCAAAAATACTGAAGTTTGTTGATAAATCAGAAATAATTTATTGGTCAAATTATTTTAGGCAATTTAAACACTTGTGTTACATGTTTATGAATAACACATGTATTCAAGAATGAAATTATTTTCAGTTATTATCTCTTCTCTCCCTTTGTTTAATTTTAATGAATCTGATTCCAGTTTCTTCCTGCTATTTTTTCCATTTCCCACATGCCTCGCATAGTGCTGCAAATCAGAGATGAGAATTTTACTACTATTACTTCCTAGTTTTTGTTAATTCTTTCCATTATTTGGCCCATAGAGGGCAGTGTGAATTATTTATTTATTTATTTATTGGTTTTTAGTCATCTTGCCCACTGAAGATACAAAAATTTAGATAAAATTTTATATTTTACTTTTATAAAACAGTGATTATATTGTGTAATATATATTTTTATCCTTAGTTTTTAATGTTGCATACTTATACATTTATGGATGAAATTATGTTTGGGATTTATTTTAGAATAATTCAAGATGGGAGAGGAGAATGGATGTGGGTATATGTGAAATGAGATTGGCCATGTTTATAATCATTGAAGCTGGGTAATGAATATGTGGGGCTTCATTATCCTGTTCTCTCTACTCTTTGATTATTTTATTAACATTATTTTTCATGGATTGTCTGTTTTAGGAGCAAATGTGAATAGAACCACAGCTAATAATGACCATACTGTACTGTCCCTGGCTTGTGCAGGGGGTCATCTGGCAGTAGTGGAACTACTTTTGGCTCATGGGGCAGATCCAACTCACCGTTTAAAAGTATGTAACTGAAATGTTTCAGGTAGCACTGTGAGTTAATCTTCACTCTTGAGCATAACACGTTATCTACAAGTTCAACTTGTATTGACATTCTGAATGTGTTCATTTTCTTTTTTTAGAGGAAAGTGTTCTTGACTAAAATTGAAACTGTAATGTGTCTGGGACCTGTTGGCTTTATCTTCCTTAATGGTTCTGTAAATTAATTTGAAAAACTGTTTTTTCCCTTTTCATATTCACTCTTTTAGGATGGCTCAACTATGTTGATAGAAGCAGCAAAAGGTGGTCATACAAGCGTTGTTTGCTATCTTTTGGACTATCCTAATAATTTGCTTTCAGCCCCTCCACCAGATGTCACTCAATTAACCCCCCCATCCCACGATTTAAATAGGGTAAGATTCTAAACTAAAGCATTTTATATTATATTATCTTTATCCCTTTTTTAGTCATAGTTCCAGATTAAACTAGAATGATTGTTTTTTGTTATAATACGCAATTCTCATTAAAGATAATGTACTCAATACGGGTAATGACCTTTCAGTATAATACTCACATTCTAGATTGATTTCATTTTGCTTTGCTTTCTTACTATGGCCAGAATAACCTTTTGATTTCCAAGTCTGTTTAAAAAAAATATCTTGGAGGGATTTCCTTGTCCCAGTGGATGGGACTTTTGTCGTATGGCCAGAAAAAGAAAAGTCATGGAAATAATTTGATACCAGCATATTTTAAGTAAATATGTTGTTTCCTGAGATTATGTTAAAAAATACTTTGAATGGATCTTCATAACTTATTCTTCATTCTGTGGCATCCAATCGCACAGTCATATCTGACTCTTTGCGACCCCATGGATTGCAGCCCACCAGGCTCCTCTGTCTATGGGGATTCTCCAGGCAAAAATACTGGAGTGGGTTGCCATGACCTCCTCCAGGGAATTTTCCCAACCCAGGGATTGAGCCCAGGTCTCCCACATTGCAGGCAGATTCTTTACCAACTGAATCATTTAAAGCATATTATTTAATGGAAGGTATAGGAAAGGCAGAAATATAATCAGTTTTATTTGTCTTAGGCTCCGAGAGTACCAGTTCAAGCACTGCCCATGGTTGTCCCACCTCAGGAGCCTGACAAACCACCTGCCAATGTTGCCACCACTCTTCCCATCAGGAATAAAGGTCAGTTATACTTCTAAAGCCTTCAGGTTGTCCAAGTAAAAATGATAAGATTGAAAAAAAAATAGCCATTTAAAATTATTTTTCTACAAAGAAATGAATTTTACTAAGTTGGCATAAAAAATTTTTTTTAAACAATGAAAGAAGCATGTTATTGGGAAAGAACATAGTTGAGAGCACGGATTTGTGCTGGAATGAGAAATATTAATAGAAATTCAGATGCTCATCTTTGATGCAATTCTGATTATCTGTGATTTTCTCTAATAACTAGTAATTTCTATTCATGTTAAAATATTAGACTGGGTATAATCGGGTGACATTTTTGTAAATTACTGAAATTTCGATAGTGATATAAGGCATATTAGTAGCTAGATCAAAATTAAATTTTATTTTAGAATAACTGGTTTAATATAGATTTTATATCTGAAATACCTTTTCTCAACCAAGAATTCAGAGTTACTTCAGATATGGTTGCTTGTTTCTTTAGAACTCTCAGGTCCATATTTTACTTGTGGATGTTACATCATATATGATTCATAAGTCATGTCCCGACACAGCGACTAGTTTGAATCAGATTTTCTTTTTAGAAAGTTTTACCTGAAGAACCAGTGTGGCTTTAACTTTTTGGTTTTTGGCTACCTGTATTATTTTACCAACAGTAATACTAAGTATTTCCACCAGTTCTTTTCAATCACTGCTACCAGTCTAGAGCCTTGGCACCTTTTTCAGTTGGTATACCAAGCAAATGATTGCTATACCGATAGCCAGATACATTTATTCACCTGGCTGTTGGAAGATATGATGAATGTCATAGTTAAGCATCTTTTCTTCCAGGGAAACTGAATTCCAGTTGTCTACTGGCCAAGTAGCTTTATGAATATGTGAATTTCTATCTTACCTTTATCAGTCTTGAAGATGGTAGGCCCCAACAAATATTTATTTTAGTTGAATTTTAATTTCCTGGTACTTCTCAGTGGTTTGAGTACTCTTTGTGTGTATGTGTGTGTGTTTAAAAGGCACAGATTATTAAATGTAGAAAAACCTTGACTTAGAAGTTTAAGTTTTCTCTACATCATAATAATTTAGCATTATTTTTCTGTTCTTATGATAAGTTTTTACATCTTTATGATCAGATGAAGTATCTATCTACACATAGTCTTAGATTTTATTTTAATTGTACCACTTTGATATCACAAATCTGCATCCCTCTATTGTCTAATTTTAGCCATGTGATATTTTTAAAATTCTGAAATTGATTTCCCAAAGATTATTCTATGCACATAAAATACATACATTTTATATTTATGATAAAGAAGGTGGATTTGTTTTTAACTCCTTAACAATGCATTTTCACCTTCTGTGGATATAATAACTTGGTGCATAACTGTTGGCACTAAACCTCCCAACAGTAACTCTGTAATGAGGATGCCATTCATGTGCACTTCTGAGGGGGTTTCTTTTTCACACAGCTGCTTCTAAACAAAAGTCCAGCAGCCATTTGCCAGCAAACAGCCAGGATGTACAGGGTTACATCACCAATCAGTCTCCAGAGAGCATTGTAGAAGAGGCTCAGGGAAAGTTAACAGAACTGGAACAGAGGATAAAAGAAGCCATAGAAAAGAATGCACAGCTGCAGTCGTTGGAACTGGCTCATGCTGACCAGCTTACCAAGGAGAAGATCGAGGAGCTGAACAAAACAAGGGAGGAACAAATCCAGAAGAAACAAAAGATTTTGGAGGAACTACAGAAAGTAGAACGAGAGTTACAACTGAAAACGCAGCAGCAGCTAAAAAAGCAGTATCTAGAGGTTAAAGCTCAAAGAATTCAACTTCAGCAGCAGCAGCAACAGTCTTGCCAACATCTGGGACTGCTGACTCCGGTTGGGGTTGGAGAGCAGCTTTCCGAGGGAGACTATGCACGGTTACAGCAAGTGGATCCCGTTTTGCTTAAAGATGAACCCCAGCAAACTGCTGCTCAGATGGGTTTTGCACCAATCCAGCCTCTGGCCATGCCTCAAGCTTTGCCTCTGGCGGCAGGTCCCTTGCCTCCAGGGTCCATCGCAAATCTTACAGAACTGCAAGGAGTGATAGTTGGACAGCCAGTACTGGGCCAAGCACAGTTGGCAGGGCTGGGGCAAGGAATTCTGACAGAAACACAACAAGGGTTAATGGTAGCCAGCCCTGCTCAGACCCTCAATGACACGCTGGATGACATCATGGCAGGTGGGTTTATATTGTTATGAGCAGGTATCAAATATGATTTGCTTAAGGCGAGTAAGAGTGTGCCAGAATTTTTTGCCGTTACCCAACTTGAGAACTATTTCTGGACTCTTGACCCATGTATATCTTTAGAAATATTATTTCGATCTCAGAAGTTCTCAGATGGATACAGGTCAAATTAAAAATTAGCTCATTCAGTGCAAGTGGCTGAAACTTTCTGGCTTAGGTGGGTAGGCTGGGAATCTAGGTTTTTTGGTAGTCGGGTTGATGTTTAATTTTTTGTTTGTTTCTTGTGTTTTTTCTAAGTTAAGAATACTGATAGAATTTTGGCTTTTTTCCTTCTGTATTCACACAATAAACTGGGATATTGATAGAAGTTGAACTGCAAAACTAGTAGGATACATCAGAAATCTTATTTGTGAACAGAAATACTTTATGTTCTGATGGATCAGACTTCAAATCTGATGAATATTTTAAAAAAGAATGTAAATACTTTTACAACACTAAAAAAGTACCAAACCAAATAAGATTTGATTATATAGTATGTCAGTGATTTATCCTTTATGAATGTTAATGTGTAGTTTCTTTCTAATTGTAATTGTATTATGGAGAGGAGTAGTCCCCTGACAGTATCATAAATGATACGTCTTTAACTGGGTAGCCAGAGAATTTTTTTAACATTTTAATTAGTGTCATTGGCAAAAAAAAATAAAATAAGTTGTTTCAGTGGTTCTAGTTCTATTTACTTATTGAATATTTTTCATGAGTTTTATAACAAACTAGTAGAATGAGATTTCACAGGGTTATGAACCATAAGAATACTATACTGAAAAGGACATTTTTTTCCATTAAGAAAAAAAAAAAGAACCAGAAAAGAAAGAAATGGGAAAACAAAGGGATTAAATAGGCGAATTTTGATCATTTTTATCTGCTCTCTTCTCCCTTTTTAATTCTTTGGTTTATATTTAAAGGATGGTTGAATTTTTGAAACTATGTTTAAGTAGCATTATATATGATAGTGAGATTATATATAATTTAACTTTTAATTTTCTAAAAGAATAAGAGAAAACTAAGTTGTATAGTGGTGAGATATTTGGTTGGGCCTCCTGATTATTCAGCAGTAAAGAATCCATCTGCAGTGCAGGAGATGTGGGTTCGATCCCTGGGTTGGGAAGATCCCCTGAAGGAGGGCATGGCAACCACTCCAGTGTTCTTGCCTGTAGAATCCCATGGACAGAGCCTGCTGGGCTACAGTCTGTAGGATCTCAAAGAGTTGTATATGATTGATGTGAAGAGCAGGCGTATATGAGATATTTAGTAGGTAACATTAAGAAACTAAGAAACCAACTAATGAGACAGATTTTGTACTTAGAAATTAAAATCAAAAGTTTCCCAGTTCTCTTCTAGTATCACCTCAACAGTGATATGTGGAATGAAAATTTCTGCTGATCTTAGAGGGTCCAGTAACTACATCATAAAAAAATGCTATTAATCATTAGTAAGAACAACAAAGATTCTTGTGTTAAGTATAAATTTTTTTATATATTTGAAAATTACTACCAATCACCATTAGCTGTTTATAATAATTGGGAATGTAATTTTAAAAACAGTAGATATATTATGAAAACTGAAGCAAACATCATCAGCTCCAGATCCCAAATTTGATATTTCTTTCATGACCATTCATTTAGCTCATAATGGTATTCTTTCTATTATGTAAATTGAACTACCAAAGAATGTATAGAATTGAGTTATTTATTCAATTAAATGAATAATGGACATTGCATACCAATGAATATTTTTAAAATTTTGATATGCTATCAGAATTTACCTGATGTTCTTGGGCATAGTTATCAATAATGATTTGCCAATTGTATAATTTTTATGCCAGTCAGAATCATTGGAGGCTTGTAAAGTAGTTTTTCTGTGATTTGTTTACCAAACAAAAATAATTAAATTCTCCCTGTATTACAGGTATCTTCCTATAAAAATTTTTTAAAGTATAAAACTTTTCAGGAAGTATGACAAATACTTGTCATATTATAAAAATACTTTGCTTGTTTATTCTCATTTATATGGGGAGAGGAGAGATGGCCAGAATAAACAACAGGATTAAACGCCACCAGCTACGTCCCTGCAACCCATCCCTGCATCATGCATGTACACATGCACAAAAATACACGTATGCACTCACTTCCACAGCATTTCTTTACCCTTTTTCTGTGGTAGTACTTGTTACTTCAGTTGACTAATAACCATTTCCATTTCTTTGGATTTTTAAATATCTTACAACTTCATTAGGCTTAGTCTTGTCTTTCTTTTTTCTTTATGCATAATCTCTGCCCTTTATTCATTAGTCCCAGTTTATTAGATGCTCTTATAAGGTTCAGTCACTTTTTATCTAGCACTTGGCTGGCCAAGATCATCTATCTTCCCTGGTTTCTCTACTAGCTAAAGCAAGATCAGTTCCCTGTTTAACCAGTCTTAACACCTTGCTTTGCTGTGCTCTCAAGATCTCCTCTTTCCTTACCTGTTGTTAAAACCTCTCTGAACTCTTAACGCTAATGAAGTTCTACATGTAAAGATCTGATCTGTACCGTAGTTCCTTCAGGTACCTACGTATTTACAGTTATTAATTTTAATTGTAGAGAATGGATGAGTGACAGGCAGTTACTCAGTTACTCAGTTTTAGTACAGCAATTTCATGGGTACCTGAAGGGAAGTGATAAGAGGAAATTGATTTTTCCTATCTCCTTGACCAAAAATAAAACCAATTTAATATGTTCTTTAGAAGAACTTACTCTAGTTGAAATATAAATTATAATTTAGCCATTTAATGATAAAGCTGAGTTTTTTTGTTGTTTAGTATCATGAAGTAAAAATTAGTTTTTTGAACAGATTGTTCATTCTGTTTAAGCTAATTTTGTGTTTAGGTTAGCATTTTCATTTGTGAATATCTAATCAAAGGAGACTATGGAATCTATTTTAAGAGCCATAGATTTTATATGGTTTTGAAATTTTTATCTAAAATGTGTACATTTGAATTGTCTTGATCTTTTTCTTAACATACAAAACTACCAGCATGGAGTAACAATATCAAGGTCATTAGGTGATTAATAAATTAGTACATACCCTTTTCTTTTGATCTGGATCCCTAAGGACTTGAAGAGTATGTTTTGTTTGTTTTGTTTTGTTTCCTCCTTTGTTTTTCTTTTGGCTTTTAAGTGGACTTAAAAATGTATAATTATAGAATGTGTGTTGCTATAATGTATAGTGTATGTTTGTGCCTGAACTGAGGATTTCATGTAAAATAGATTTTTTTTAATTGACAGTAATGTTTATAATTATTATAATAAGGTCAATTTCAGTTTTGTTCTTGGTAGGATCATAAATAACCTCTTGCTAGTTTCAGATCCAGTTGTGAATCATGATTGTTTTCTGTCTGATGTAGTTGATAACTACGTTGGTAACTTACATCCACACTACTGTCGATCATTCAAGATTAGCATTTTCAGTAAGGGGGGAAATGATTGATATTCACATGTCAACTCTAAAAGTCAGTTGAAGAGGGAGTAAAGTACCCTCAACTGCTACCATCTTGAAATTCTCCTACCTTAGTACTGACCTATTAGCCCTTTCTTAATTTACTTATTTTTGATGAAAATAATATCATGGCAAAATTACACTTATAAGAACTAACAATAATCTACATTTGAGGGATGGTTGCATGCATGCATTTATTTCTACCCTAATCTTTTAATTTCGTCCTTCTAAGTCCAGTGTGATTGCTTGATTGATTGGTGGTCATTTTACCTCCTTCAGAATAATTTTTGCACGTGAGAAACTGTTTCTGTGTGAGGATCAAATTTATATATATATACATACTGTCATACTGAGGGCTACCCCCTGTCTACAGCTAATATAGGAAGTATTTTAAATAGTCCATAGTGAATATCCCCAGTGATATTACTTTCATTAGTTCTAGACTATGAGGTGTGAAATTAGCAGGTAAAAGTTACATTTTCTCCTTCTGAACTTGACTATTTTAACTTTTATTCCTTTTCTGATTAAGAAGACATATGGATAACCGTTTGCATATATATTACTTTTAATTCATAAAAATATTTTTGTTTTCAGGGTTATTTTGAACTAAAGTTTTATGATTACATACCATAAGAGGGGAATTTGTTTTACACATGGATTATTGTTTAGCAAATGGGTTACTTTCAATATATATTTAAATTTTGCTCTGTGTCTAATGTCAGAAATAACCAGGAAAGTGAGTTATTAGTGCTATGGCAGTCTCTCTGTAGATATTTTGTTTTTAAATATCTTTAACTATTTTCTAATAATTATATCTTGTTGTTACCTAACAGTGTTTCACCCTTATTAAGTGCAGTTATTTTGTCCAACAGCAGTCAGTGGAAGAGCATCTGCAATGTCAAACACTCCTACCCACAGTATCGCTGCTTCCATTTCCCAACCTCAGACTCCAACTCCAAGCCCTATCATCTCTCCTTCAGCCATGCTTCCTATCTACCCTGCCATTGACATTGACGCGCAGGTAAGTCCACACCCAGGAGCGACAGCTCTAATTGCATTATATCATTGTGAAACTTTCATCAGTGATTTAAATCGTCCTAGACTGCAATGTCTCTGGGCAAAGACTTGAGCGACAAGTATAAATTACAAAATCCACATTTAAAGCAATAAAATTCCAAGCACAGATTATTACTGATAATTACTGTGAAGATTTGGTTTCCACAGTCACCAAGTAATCTTTTTTTGTTAAACTTTAGAAGAGGATGTTAAGAGACAGAACTTAAGATTTGTGTATTTTATCTAAACTTTAATTAGAAGCTGTACTTTAAAATTCATATTGGATTCCATTTAATATCATATATATACTCAGTTGCATTTATATTGTTTTTGAAAATTCTGATCTTGCTGACAGAAGTATGTAGTAAGTCTGTGTGTCTGTGTATATAACACCTGTTAAATTGTTTTTTAAAAAAAGTTACTTTAAAACATTCACTTAACCATGAAACCTCAGAGCAAAGTGAGGTTGGGAAGAAAGGATAGCTTGTGTTTCTTCCTGAAGTAATGCCAAGAGGCCTACCTTACAAGATTGCTGAAGGAGATAAGGGTATGTGGCTTTCTTCAGGACTGAGAAATGTTTGCAGTTTATTTAGTTTTGTGTCTTGGTTAGTACCTGATAGAGAGACTAGTATGAGAGTGGTGGTGTACATTATACAACTTGTTTTATAAATGATCAGTTCTTTATAAATATCAGTTTTAGGGAAGGAGACAGGGAGAGAGAAAGTGTGTGTGTGTGTGTATCATTGCACCATTAAGGGGCTGTACTATTAAGCTATTGAAAATGAAGGCTCCTTTTCATTAAAATGTTTCTTGGTAATACTGTGGAAAAGGAATTTAATTTGTTCTTACTTGCTTTTCTTATTATAAGAGCTAACTTTTTTTTGTTGTTTTGTTTTGAGCACTTAAAATTGTCAGGGGCTATTTTTAAGGAATAACCTTATTTAATCTTCAGACTACACATATGAGTAAGCTACTCCTAAAACCCCATTTTCCAGATGAAAAAATTGAGGCTAAGAGAGCCATTAAGAATTGGGCTTACAATCACTTCATTTAACTAAGAAGTGGTGGGGCTGGTAGTCAAACTTAGGTTTGTTTAACTTCAATGGTACCCTTCCAGATACCATACTATAAGCCTCATTTTTCATTAAAAAAAGAAAAAGACATTCATTTGATGAACCACAATGGTTTACATTTCTTAAGGATTGCATTATAGAATTGGATTGAACTTTTTATTGAATTTGCATTATTTTCTTCAGTCTGTTTTGCTCTGAATCTGTTAATGTTTTAACCAGAAGTATTTTTTCTAGTTTTTATGGGATCAAAAATTGGTCCATAAGTAAAAATAAAGCTTCAGCAAAATATAAAAGGATTATTTTTTAATGCTTTAAACTAAAACAGCCCCAGAAAAGGTCCATTAAGTATGATCATAAATTTATTGAATTTTAAGATTATTATAATGAAATATCTAACTTTACCACTTAGCCAGCATAAATTAATTTCTGAGAAGCTGCATAAAAATACTTTTAAAATATTAAAATTTAAAATACAACATACATTCTAAATATAGTACACATTTTTATTTTAAAACATTTGACTATGGCGCCTTAAAAATCTGCTTCTTTACTTGAGGTTTTTCAGATGGGTTAGACTAATTTGAGTTACAATACTTTTCTTGAAGTTTATCATAACTGAATAGTTAGGTATTAGAAATTCCTTGCATTACATGTTTTGGAACACATAGTACAGAATTAATATTCAGAAATCATTGCTTACCACTTTTCCTTTAACTTTCAGTGTTGCTTTTTAAAATTTACTAGTTTTTATGATACCAGGAAGTTACTTAAAGTGGTATATATAAGATTCTTTGGTGCTTAAACCATCTGAAGTTTTTACTAGATTCTCAAATACAAATGCCATGAGATTTTACATAGTGCATATTTTGATTTATGTGTGACAGTACTGTGCTATTATAGACAGGTGATATGATGAAAAAGTACCAAGATTCTTCTACTATGAAAGATTAAAAGTTCTCTAATAATTGAATCCTTCATGTGTTTATTTAACAAAACTTAAACTTTTTGTTTTTAACACTTTACATATACTTACTTCTTTAACTTAATCTTTATAACAGTACCATGAAGCAGGTACTGTTACTATTCCCATTTTACAGGTGAGGAGAGAGGTCTTAACCTAAAAGCCAATTTTTAGTGCAGCCAGCTTTCAAATGAACAAACACTCTGGGTCTAGAATCTAAAAAATGAATCTGCCTAGATAACAAGCTGTCCTGTGTGTTTAATCTTTGCATTGTTTTAGCATATTTCTTAGGTCGTACCACATATTTATCACAAGTTTTAAGGAAGAACAGAAGAAGTTTAATTTTTAATGCTTCAGTACGTTTCATTTTGGGGCTTCCATGGTGACTCAGACGTTAAAGATTCTGCCTGCAGTGTAGGAAACCTGGGTTCCATCCATGGGTCGGGAAGATGCCCTGGAGAAAGGAATCGCAGCCCACTCCAGTATTCTTGCCTGGAGAATTCCATGGACAGAGAAGCCTGTCACAAAGAGTTGTACATGACTGAGTGACTAACACACACAAACCTTTCGAAATGCTAATGATTCTTGGGAAATGGTTGTTTAGTTGATCATTATAGTTGGGGACTAATATCTGATTTCATTTATTCACTCATTTATTTTTTGTTACGCTTGGTCTTCATTGCTGTACTATTCAGTCTTTCTCTAGTTGGAGTGATTGGGGACTGCTTTTACTTGCAGTGTGTGGGCTTCTCATTGTGGTAGCGTCGCTTGTTGCAGAGCATTGTCTGTAGGCACACAGGCTTAGTTGTTCCATTTAATTTCTGGCCCTTAAAGAGTGCAAAAGATAACAAGTTTGCATTCTTTATGAGTCCTCAAATCTTACGTTCTTGGTGTTTGTGCCACAGGCTCTTTGCCTCTCATGTAATGGTTTTATTGAATTGTTTAGATATTTTCCAGACTTTTAAGACTACTAATACCATACACTGTCCTGGTACCAGAATTTATTTTAGCAAACATCAATAAATGATAGTTTGAAGTGATTATTTGGGACTGTTTTACTATATATTCTGATAACATAGCTCTCTGCTCTCTATTTTTATTTTGCTTAAGTGATAAAATAAAACTTATACCTGTATACTCTAGATATAGAAACATGTAGATAGGAATCCTGTAGAGATTTTTAAGAGCAGTGGTTTTATATGAAACAGTAAATCTGGTTGACAGAGTTGAATCCCCTGAATTAATTAAATATTTTCTATATATTATTATATTAAATTTTAATTAACTGTGCTGCTGCTGCTAAGTTGCTTCAGTTGTGTCCAACTCTGTGTTACCCCAAAGACGGCAGCCCACTAAGCTCCCCCATCCCTGGGATTCTCCAGGCAAGAACACTGGAGTGGGTTGCCATTTCCTTCTCCAAGGCATGAAAGTGAAAATTGAAAGTGAAGTCACTCAGTCATGTCCCACTCAGCGACCCCATGAACTGCAGCCTACCAGGCTCCTCCGTCCATGGGATTTTCCAGGCAAGAGTACTGGAGTGGGGTGCCATTGCCTTCTCCTTAATTAACTCTACTAGACACTAAAAGTGAGAAAGAATTAGCTGTTCTGTTCATGAGTTCTAAAACCTGTGTTCTGTCATGAACTGGACTTGTGTTCCAGTTCTAAACTACTTGACACTTTTTTCTCAAATTTCTGAAGGCTTTCCTTAAACTTGGGGTAACTGATTGTAGTATATCTCAAAAACAGAAAAAGTAAAAACTTTCTAATGTAATTTTGACTTTTTTCCTGTTTTTAATAATTAGCATATATCTATTGTATTTTAAAGAAGGTAAATACATACCAAGACTGAAATTGTAAAACTATGTTTTACCTTTAGTGGTATAAACATCATTTGGTACTTCTCTCTTTTTCCTGTCTTTGCATCTTGGAAAATAGTTTCATCATGATTTAATGAGAGAAATTAAGGAGACCAGAATAAAATGAATTGATAGTAATATGTAATAATCTGCCATTAAAGCATTCTACATTAAAATGCACCTATTTCTACTTGTTTATATGAAATGTTTTAAGTGGGTTGTTACTATCTTACTGATTTGTCTCATTGAATGCCCTAAAGTGCTATCCTTTTTAATCTTACATATGACCCCTGATATAGTTAGAGAATGAGATGTTTGGGATTGTGGAGGTCTACAAGTGTTCATCTCTTTAAATTCTAACAGCTTTCAAAGTAATTTAATAAATTTCCTTTTTTATAGTTCAGATATATTTTTTCAATTACATTCCAACTCATTAAAAGTTGCCTTTTCCTTTAATATTGCATTTGTCTTATGATTCTTTTTTTTTTTCCTCTTAGAAAATTGTGTAATCATTCCTGGTGACATATAAGCCTGAATCATCATAACAACATACTATGATACAGAATGGTATATTTCATGATATTATGAGCTAAATGAAAATTTTCTTTAGACTATAAACCTGGAAAGCTCTTAACAAAGCTCTTCTTTCCAGATTTCTCTCAATATATGACCAAGAATGTGACTTAGTAACCAGTATAATGTAAATTCAGTGTTACTTTACTTTATAGAAAATCATTGCCTGTATTTCATTTCCTAGATTAAAAATATTCAAACACACACACACACACACACACACACACACATACACACATATATATATGTATATCTTGTCAGTAGCTAATTTTAACCCAAATTCCTACTTTAGTTAAATTGTTTCTTGATGTATTGCAAATCAGGATATGTCTTACTATTTTGGGAATGGGTAGGTGTGTATTTGAGGGGGTGAAAGTCTCATTTCAGGACCTTTAACTTTGTTCTTCTTTATTGTTCTAATAGGTTGTTGTAAAGTATTAGCTGCTTTAATTTACCCTTAATGTAGAAATAAAGTGAAGTGACCTACTTTTAAGTTCCCCAAGGAATTTGACTAACCAACCACCCTCCTCAGCTTTAAATATTTTTTCCTCCAACTCATAAATTATTCACATTTCTCTCTTAGTTTGAACCTAAATTTCCTTTGTACAGTACCTGTAAACTTCTAGTAAGCAGAGACTCTTTTACCTTTGTCAGCCCTGGAGTTCCTTGTAGAGTACTTTGACTGTAAAAGGTGCTGAATAAATGTCAACTGAATTGATATTTTATAATGTGGAAAAAAACCCAATTTTACTGATTCTCTAAAACTTTTCATGTGTAAGCATACAACTTTGTCTCTTTTTTGAAACTTTGTGTCTTTTTTGAAACTTTGTCTCTTCATTCTCTATTAAGAGTGACACCGATTTCCTAAATAACTCTTTAACCCCCAGAAAACTTTTAGAAAACTTATAAATTGGTAAAGTTGACTCGTCATCATAAAGATGACTCTTCTACTGATAGTCTGTACGGTAACATAGAGAGTGCAGTAATACAGTTAGACTTAATATTATGCTTCTCTCAGTTGGCTGTGCCTTAGCGCTGTGCTGTGATGTTATAGGGTAAGCAGCATTTTGTTACCCAAGATCCTCTTGGTTTTTTTAATACCAATCTTTATCACTCATTAGCCTGTGTGACCATTAGGTTATTTCTCTGACATTTGTCTCCATTTCTCTAAAGTCAGACACAATAATTCCTTCCTTATAGGCCT
This sequence comes from Ovis canadensis, assembly GCF_042477335.2. NCBI lineage: Eukaryota > Metazoa > Chordata > Mammalia > Artiodactyla > Bovidae > Ovis > Ovis canadensis. The sequence continues at coordinate 104,849,070 of NC_091250.1, read as the reverse complement.
GAAATGAACATCAAATACTATAACACAATCAGAGCTGTCACTCATTTAAGTATTCATGTCCTTCTCCATTGTTGTAGTTGGTGCATCTCTCCCTTGGGGCAAGTCCATCCCTGATCTCTGCAGTCAGTAGCTCTGTTCTCTGCCAGCCTCTTTTGCAGAGCAGGTTTTGCAATCTCCGTCTTCATCCCTGACTAGTAGGCTTTTTCTTATTACTTGATTCTATTTTTTTCCTTTTGTGTCTTGTTACTCAGTTTTTTATAATGGAGCTTGGTTTTTAGAGTTACTGAACTTGTAGGAGATTATGCCTATCCTTTTTGCGTTTATTATATGACTATATATATATATATATATCATATGTAGTCTTATTTTAATTAGCGATAGTCTTTGATTCTATTACCCTTATAGCTACTGTCATTTGTTCAACTTATTTCTCATCTATTGTTTCCTAGGCAAGACATCACTAAGGTAGAGAATGCATAAATAAGACATATTCATTACCTTCCAGGAATAGATAGCCCCATGAGGGTGACAGATACATAATTGCACATTTTCTGGTAGCCACATTTAAAAAAAGCAAAAAGAAATAGGAATTAATTTTAAGGCTATATTCCACATAATATATCCATAATATTGTTTAAACATATAATCAATACTAAAAAGTTACTGAGTTATTTTACCCTTTTACTTCATACTGAGGTCTTCAAAATTATTGTGCATGTTATACTTACAGGTTAGAGTGGTCAAATCATAAGTCATAAAGTTTCCTGACTTTAGCACCAAAAGCCTCTCATCCCAGAAACCACCTCCATGCTGGGCAAATCCAGATGGCTTCCCACTCTATTTTTAAATATATATCTCAATGTAACTTCATTGGAAGTACTTGATTTGCATTTAGATGTGATTAAATGACTGAAAAAGTAGATATCATTATTTAATTTGCCCCAGACATACAGAAAAGGTTTCTAATAACCAAATTATCAGTTTTTAAGTTAAAAAATTAAATAAAATTTAAAATTCAGTTCCTGAGTCACTCTAGCCGTATTTCAAGTACTAATAGCCACATATGGCTAGTAGTTAACTTTTCTGTATAGCACCAGCTTACAGTAATAAAAACGTGAGGACTTAACTCACTAAATAAGTATTTAAACCATAATAGAGTATGTCCACTGGTAAATCCAATATTCGTCCTTATCATTGGTAGAAGTCAGAAGTAAACTATATATTAACAGTGTCATCATGTCTCAATTATAGGTCTTTGTGTTTCAAAGTACTCTATATCTTATGTATATTTTTTGTTCCTTTGACTTTTTATGGGTTTTGTTCCTTGAATGCAGTTAACTGAAAATAGTGTTTTCATTTCAAGACTTGTTTTTCAGCTTTCTTAGTTGAGTCCAGAGTAGCTAATTTGGCCCAATGGCTGAGGTTCTTCTCAATATTCTGTGTGTTTTGAGGGTCTTTCTGCTCTGCTGTGAGAATCAAACCATTCCCAGCCCTGTTTAACCTCTTGGTGTTGTTCAGCCCCTTCTAGTGGTCTTTCCCTGACCTCCAATAATTTTTCTTATGCACATGTGCTGATCAGAGATCAGCTGAAGACTCGAGGGGAGCCCTCTGTGGATCTCTGGAGAACCGTCTGAATGTAGCGCCTTCTTCCCCAGTAGTCTGCCCCATGAATTCTAGCCACCTTCACTTCTCCAAACTCTTCAATTCTAGGGAGACTGCCAGATTCTTTTTGGGTATCCTTTCCCTTCACTTTAGCCTGGAAACTCTGGGCAGTACAATAAGTTAATCATTTCTGTCTGCAGTGATCAGTGTCATGTATTGCTTGTCATTTCAAATAACCTTCCTTTTTTGTTTGGAATGGGAAAATAAATCTTGTCTGTGCTACTCCATTTATGTGTAGAAGAGAAAGTGAGTCCACAGTAGTATTTCTTAAAACATGTGGCTGAAAATAGCATTTGGTTAGAAAATCATACTTTTTTTCTTGCTTTAAGAATTGCCCATAAAATTCAAATATTAGTCTTTATTAAAAAAAAAAATTTCACAAGTTAACTGCTAATGGGGAGAAAAACATTTAATATCCAATTATTTGATACGGTAGAGTGGTATATGTGTAGGTGTGTATTTGGTATATGTACATATTATGCAATTGATGTTAACATTTTTAACTGTCTAATGAACTAATCAACAATTAATTTTTTACAGACTGAGAGTAATCATGACACAGCGCTAACGCTTGCCTGTGCTGGTGGTCACGAGGAACTGGTACAAACTCTGCTAGAAAGAGGAGCTAGTATTGAGCACCGAGACAAGAAAGGTAGACAAGAAAAGTTCATGAACTTTTTTCTGAATTTGTATCTACTACTTGTAGTCCTATATTGATGCTTAGATAGAATAGAAAATAGCACTGTTCCTTTTGCTTAGCTAAGATCTTTATTTTACTTCAGGTTTTACTCCGCTCATATTGGCCGCTACAGCTGGTCATGTTGGTGTTGTTGAAATATTGCTGGACAACGGTGCAGACATTGAAGCCCAGTCAGAAAGAACCAAGGATACACCACTATCTTTGGCTTGTTCTGGGGGAAGACAGGAGGTATTGTTGTTCCCAAGTATAATTTCTTTTCCTCCCTCCATTTAACAAATACATGGTTTAATTTATATGATTTTGTAGGAACAGTGGACAGATATTAAGATTTATCACAGTAACGAAACTATTAGCTTTTAGCGAAAGAAATAATGTTAGCATAAGCTGTCTTGCCAAAAAAAGCATACCTTGTTTATTATCCTACTCATCTAAAAGTACTAACTGCCATGGAGATCCCTCTATACTGCATTCAGACTAATTGAATGATTAAGACATCCCAAATCAAGTCAGCAAGCTTCCCATAAGCAGGGCCTATATTCATTCATCTTTTCCTCTCCCAGAGTATTTAGTATGAAAAGTACTTAAGCTCAGCCTCTGTTGCTGTCTACATATAAGATTAGTAGGGAATTAAGAGTATTAAATTTTTAATTGTTTTAAGTAATTTTATCCTTTAATTGTTCCCCAACCCTTCTTAACTCTGAAGGTTGGTTCTTGGGTAATATTATATAATCTTTTAGCTTTTTTTTAGCTAGAACAGCTGGTGTACTTAGGTGTGGACTCAAGAACTTATAACTTTACTCACTTGTGTGTCTTCTTTGGGCATTTAACAATCAGTTGGATAACCTCATTTTAAATCCATTTTTTAAATCCAGTTATATTCACCAGTTGTGCTGTCCCTTTGTATTGATAACTTCTCAATAAGGAATTGTTGAATCTTATATTTAGAAAGCACTCTAGGTCATTCTCTGTTTCTTTTTATTTCACCATTCTCATTCTCTTATGTATTCCACAGTGGAGGTGATTCTACCAGTCAGAATTGTAAATGTTCTGTTTTTGGAATATAATGAATAAAATTTTGACTTAACTGAAATTTTTGATCACTATTTGATTTGAAGAGCTTCCCAGCAAATCTATATCTCAATTTAAACTTCATTGGAAATACTTGATCTATGTGTGTGTGTGTATGTGTGTGTGCGCGCGTGCGCGTGCGTGTGCTCACTCAGTCATGACTCTTTGTAACACTATGGACTGACAGACTGAGGGTGCACACACACACACACACACACACACACTTTATTGCTTAAGGGACTCCTTGTAAGATAAAATAACCTAATGCCAATTGGGGGACTTGATTTATAATCTTTTTACATAAGCCACTTAGGCTTACTGACTAAAGGAAAAATCTGATAGAAAGTCACAGCTTCAGAAAAAGATAAAAATTGTATGATATTGCTTACATGTGAAATTTCAAAAAAAACCAAATACTAATGAACTTATATACAAAACAGAAATAGACTCACAAACACAGAAAACAAACTTAGAGTTACCAAAGGGGAAAGGAGTAGCTGATGAATAAAACAGGAGTTAGGGATTAACATATCCTCACTACTATATATGGAATAGATGACCAACAGGGACCTACTCTATAGCACAGGGAACTATACTCAAAATTTTAGAATAACCTATAAGGGAGAAGAATTTGAAAAAAAAAAAAAACTATATATGTATATAACTGAATACATATGTGTTCAGTATATATATGTATATATACCTGAATCATTTTGCCCTGAAACTAACACACAGTAAATCAACTATGCTTCAATAAAAAGTAAAATTAAATTTATAAAAGAAAGTGGTTAAGAATGTGAACTTAAAAAACAAAAAGACAAAAAAATGGTATAGTAGACTAAAAGACCCCTGGATGACACTTAAGTAAATGCTAATATTCTCAGCTATCAGGGAATGTAAATTAAGACCCAGTGAGATATCACATCTACTAGAATGGCTAAATTAAAGATTGACAGTACTAAATTTTGCCGAATTGCCAAAACTAGAAACAGTAGTGATGTTCATCAATAGAATAGATAAACTAGTGTATTCACTTAATGGAATGCTGCACAATACATACAAATTACTCTCAAACACTATGTGATTCATTTATATGAAGATCCAATGAAACTAGCCTGTGGGTAGAATTGACTGGGAAGGAACATGAGTAAATAACAAATGGGAGGGAGATTCAGAAGCGAAGGGACATGGATATACCTATGGCTGATTCTTATTGATGTTTGACAGAAAACCACAAAATTCTGTAAAGCAATTATCCTTCAGTTAAAAAAATAAAGTGGAAAAAATAGCAGATTTAAATTAGTTGTATCCATTTGTCAATACTTGGTGAATATACAGTTTAAGTTTTGTGCATTTATTTAAAGTTACAGATTTCACCTAAAAAAAAAAAAACCTGAAAAAAATAAGAGGTTAGTTAATTGCGCACTTGCTAATGTATTTAAGGGAAATTGCAGGTGTCTACACCTTACTTAGAAACGAAATGCATCAATGATGGACAGACAAGTAACTGTGAGAGAGAAGTAAGCATAGCAGAATATTAATAGTAGAATCTAGGTGATGAATGTATGTAATTTTTTTCAATTTTTCCATGTGCTTGAAAATTTTTGTAGTAAAATATTGGGGAAAAATTATTGGCTTTATTCCAAAAATTTTTTTACACTTAGTTTTTAAGGACATTTACATGTACAAATGAAAAAATCTTCTATAGAACACATGAACTATAGATCTTTCAATGAAAATACTGCCATTTCAACAGACTGCAAAATGGATTTTACTTATCCCTTTGTTGACTTCTAAGACCTTTTGCTTTTCATTTGAGACTGATTTTGTGCAAAGGATGAAAGGACTTTCCCTTTCTTTTATTATAGACAATATACCAGAAAAAAAGGGAAATTACAAATTGTCTCACCATAAGAAGAAAACCATTTTTTCTCATTTCTTTTTCCAGGTGGTGGAGCTGTTGTTAGCTCGAGGGGCAAATAAAGAGCACAGGAATGTTTCTGATTACACACCTCTAAGCCTGGCTGCTTCTGGTGGTTATGTGAATATTATCAAAATATTACTAAATGCAGGAGCTGAGATTAATTCTAGGTAAGTTTTAGTCTCTCTTTCCAAGTCCCTTAAGAGTGTTATGTTAAAGATATTTGTAGAACAGCACATCTTTAATGCCATATATAGGAAATGCCTACATTATAAATTTAGAATTCAAATTTAAATATTTAAAATTATTGACATACAACTTCAAAAAATTATCAATTACTCTTTTTCTTACGGAATTGAGTAACTTCACTTTAATAATGAGTTAATTTGTTTTTAGTCCAAGTCATTGTGCAGAAAGTATTCTGGTTCTGGGTAGTAAAGGATTTGAAGTGTGTTCTTAAGTAAGTCTACAGAATAAAGAATCTTAATCTTCAATCATGAGATAGAATTCTGTTTTATCATCCAATTTTTCCAGGACATTTAAAAATGTATATTTTTCCTTCTGTTCTTCCCATACTTCCACCCCCAGAACTGGTAGCAAATTGGGCATTTCTCCTCTGATGTTAGCAGCTATGAATGGGCACACAGCTGCCGTTAAGCTCCTGTTAGACATGGGCTCTGACATTAATGCTCAAATAGAAACCAATCGGAACACTGCCCTTACCTTAGCCTGCTTCCAAGGAAGAACTGAAGTGGTTAGTCTTCTGCTTGATAGAAAAGCAAATGTGGAACACAGAGCTAAGGTAAGAAGAGGTCTGAGATTAGCCTATGGATTTATTTCTTTGACATTTAAGGTATACATTAGCAATATGCTTATTATAATTCTAGTACTTTGTAGTAATAGTCATCTCTTACATATATATTTATACATTTAAATAGAAATATGACTTGGTTAAGCATCACCTCTTTAAAATACCTTAGCAACTTTTTCTTTTTAATCTTCGAGAGAGACACTTCTTTCTTTCTTTTTTTTAAAATTTGTTTGTTTATGGCTGTGAAAGGTTTATCTGTGGCACGTGAGATACACTTTGTGGGCATGCAGGGATCTTCATTGCACGTGTGGGCTCTTCATTGCTACACATAGGCTTCTCTCTAGTTGTGGCCAATGGGCTTAGTTGTCCTGCAGCATATGGAATCTTAGTTCCCTGGTCAAGGATCGAACCCATGTCCCCTGCATTAGAAGGTGGATTCTTAAGCCCTTGGCCACCAGGGAAGTCCCAGAAATAGATTTTTGTAGGTAATAACGACATTAGGGTTGTCAGCTAAAAACTATATTCTGTCATGAAAGAGAAGAGAGGAAGAGAGCTTCCCCAGTGGCTCAGCATTAAAGAATTTACCTGCAATGCAGGAGACCAGGTTCAGTTCCTGGGTCGTGAAGATCCTCTGGAGGAGGAAATGGCAGCTCCTTCCCAGTATTCTTGCCTGGAGAATCCCACGGACAGAGGAGCCTGGCAGGTTACAGTCCATAGGGTCACAAAGAGTTGGACATGACTAAGTGACTAACATTTTTCACTTTCATATGCCAAATACTTTCATCATTTTTTTCCCCCACAAATTAACATTAGGCAGAATCATCTGCTTTCAGTAGATGTCACTGTAACTGAGAGAGGTTAGTAGTGTCAGTGTTGAAATTTAGATGTAAATTTTTGTAACAACTCTATAATATTATTCCCCAAAATTATTGTTCTTTTGGTACATTTTGGTACTTTGGTATTGTTCTTTTGGTACATTTGGTACTTTCTAGTCTCTTATGTGTTGCTTTTTATTTTTCACTAAACCTAGACTGGCCTCACACCACTAATGGAAGCTGCCTCTGGTGGTTATGCAGAGGTGGGCCGAGTTCTTTTGGATAAAGGTGCTGATGTTAATGCCCCTCCAGTGCCCTCATCGAGAGATACAGCTTTAACCATAGCAGCAGATAAAGGGCATTATAAATTCTGTGAGCTTCTCATTGGCAGGTATGATGTTACCATACTCTATATGTGATATGGGGTTACTGATGATTACTATTCTCTGTGCAAATTGTACTATTTAAAAATCAGATGTGATTACTTCTATTAAGAGTGTATTTTTTTTTAATGTTTTAAACCGACCAATGTTATTTTCCACCCATCCAGAGCTATGCTGCATTGTTTTTTTTCAGTGCAGCCTAGAAATACTTTATTTCCTTTCTTGTCTGGGTATACACTTTTGAAGTACTATAATAAGCTGTTGTCAGCCATAGTCCCATCTCCCACACGGTTTTGCAGAGATGTCACCCTAATTCGTGTAAGTCTGGCAATAATCTAGGCTTCACCATTGATTTTTCGTGTTCTTTATGGTAATTAGGGCTTTTAAGTGAGTTATGGAACTGTTCAATATATAAGATAGAGTCCAGAATGTTTTTTATTTTAAGTCACTTAGAGGTTGCCTGCCAGTCTTTCAGAGTTGCTTGTCTGCTAAATTGGATTTCCTACTCTAACCTTCTTAAAGACTTTGGCATGGTGTCCTAATAGTAGTATTTAGTAGTAGCTACTATCAACTACTGTCATTTGCCATGAGTCTTATTCACCATGGTGCCCACTGAGTGCTAAACCTTTATGTTGTTTTAGGATTCCTTCTTTTCCAAAACCACGTAATATAAATACATGAATACAAATAATCTGAAAGATATAATCACCTCATAGGATACTGTGTGTGCTCTAGGATACTGTTCAGTATATTATGATATTAACAGGATGTATCTTCTTATTTCTCTAAAATATTTTTACATTTTCTCAGGATTTGAAATCAGAATTATACACAAAGAATGAATTATTTTTAATTTAAAATAAGAAAAGCAATTATTGATGTATGGTTAATTTTGATTTAGTGGCTTTTAATTTGATGAATGGAAGTGCTTTGTAATGTAATTTTGAGAGAAATACAGTTTAGTCCTATGTATTTTTAAGTAATTTTTTTCCTTTAAAGAATATTTTCACAAGTTAATAGTTGATTTTTATTATCATTTGTGTCATTTCATTTGAAAGTGATATTTGTGTCGTTCATTTAGGGGAGCTCATATTGATGTGCGTAACAAGAAGGGGAACACTCCATTGTGGCTGGCAGCAAATGGTGGGCACCTTGATGTGGTTCAGCTACTGGTTCAAGCAGGTGCAGATGTGGATGCAGCCGACAACCGCAAGATCACTCCTCTTATGGCAGCATTTAGAAAGGTAGAAGTCTTTCATTCTCATCCACTTGGATGTTTTTCACTTAGACTAGGAAGTCCATAATTCAGTTATCACTAAAGACTTTTTTTAGGAGCTAACAGCAAAGGTAAAAGCAGTAAGATAATAAGCAAATAATCACTCTGATGGCAACATTAAAAGTTAGATAATAGGCATCCCAGAGGGGGCGGTCCTAAGATCGCGGAGAAATAGGATGCGGAGACCACTTTCTCCCTCATAAATTCATCAAAAGAACATTTCAGTGCTGAGTAAATTCCACAAAACAACTTCTGAATGCTGGCAGAGGATATCAGGCACCCAGAAAAGCAGGTCATTGTCTTCAAAAACAGTCACCATCCGCCTGAGAATGGATGCCAGCGGTACACCCAGAAAACTGAGCAGCAGGGACGGGAAAGGTGATAAGTTACAGCTACCACGCTCGCCAAACACCTGAGCTACTCGGACCTGGGAAGGGCACAAAACGCAGGCCCAGCCGAATCTGCGCCTCTGAAGGCTACCTGAGTGCGGAGCCTGAGCGGCTTAGACTGGGGACGTGCATGCAGCCTAGGGCCGGCCTCAGAGGGTTCCCTGCGGAGCAGTGTAGAGCCTGAGCCATGTGCACCGTGAGCAGGGGCAGGCCCAGTGTGGCTGAGGCACTGTGAGCACACGCCAGTGTTATTTGTTTGCAGCATCCCTCCCTCCCCGCAGCGCAACTGAACAAGTGAGCCTAAAAAAAAAAGAAAAGGGTCCACCACCGCCCCTCCTTGTGTCCGGGCAGAAATCAGACACTGAAGAGACCAGCAAACAGAAGAAGCTAAACAGAGGGAACCTCCTTGGAAGTGACCCCACACTGCCCACAACACCAGAGAAAGTCCCAGATATATCTTTACTATTTTTATGATCATTCTTTTTTGTTGTTGTTGTTGATGTTGTTGTGTGGTTGTTTCTTCTTCTTTTCTTTTTCTTCTTCTTTTTTTTTTTAACTTTAAAAAATTTTTAAGTCCTCTATTTCTCCTTTAATTTTCATTTTTATAACCTACTGTTACTTTTCAAAAAAAAAAAAGACCCTATTTTTAAAGCAAACGCCATATATTTTTTTTTGTGATTGTTGTTTTAATAATTCTTGTGGCTTTTTTTTTTTCCTTCTTCTTCTTTTCTTTAATATTGTATTTTTGAAAATTCAACCTCTACGCTAGATTTTTAGTCTTTGCTTTTTGGTATTTGTTGTCAGTTTTGTACATTTAAAAACCCAATCTTCAGTACCCAATTTTACCTGAGAGCGAGATAACTGGCTTGACCGCTCTCTCCTCCTTTGGACTCTCCTTTTTCTCCACCAGGTGGCATCTGTCTCTTCCCTCGCCCTTCTCTTCTCTACCCAACTCTGAATCTCTATGTGTTCCAGACAGTAGAGAACACTTAGGGAACTGGTTACTGGCTGGATCTGTCTCTCTCCTTTTCATTTCCCTCTTTTATCCTCCTGGCCACCTCTGTCTACTTCCTCCCACTCTTCTTCCCTGTATAACTCCATGAACATCTCTGAGCAGCCCAGACTCTGGAGCGCCCATAAGGAAGTGATTACTGGCTAGCTTTCTCTCTCCTCTTTTGATCCCACCTCATCTCATTCCAGTCACCTCTAACTACCCCCTCCCTCTTCTCTTCTCCATGTAACTCAGTGAACCTCTCTGGGAGTCCCTCAATGTGGAGAAACTTTTCATCTTTAACCTAGGGGTTTTATCATCAGTGTTGTGTAGATGGAGAAGTCTTGAGGCTACTGTAAAAATAAAACTGAAAACCAGAAGCAGGAGGCTTAAGTCCAAATCCTGAGAACATCAGATAACTCCTGAATCCAGGGAACATTAATTGATAGGAGCTCATCAAACACCTCCATACCTACACTGAAACCAAGCACAACCCAAGGGCCAACAAGTTCCAGAGCAAGACATACTACGCAAATTTTCCAGCAACACAGGAACATACCCCTGAGGTTCAATATACAGACAGCTCAGTTACTCCAAAACCATTGACGTCTCATAACTCATTGCTGGATACTTCATTGCACTCCAGAGAGAAGAAATCCAGCTCCACCCACCAGAACTCTGATGCAAGCTTCCCTAACCAAGAAACCTTGACAAGCCACTGATACAATCCCATCCACAGTGAGGAAACTCCATAATAAAAAGAACTCCACAAATTCCCAGAATATAAAAAGGCCACCCGAAACGCAGCAATATAACCAAGATGAAGAGACAGAGGAATACCCAGCAGGTAAAGGAACAGGAGAAATGCCCACCAAACCAAACCAAAGAGGAAGAGATAGGGAATCTACCTTTGAAAGAATTCCAAATATTGATAGTGAAAATGATCCAAAATCTTGAAATCAAAATGGAATCACAGATAAATAGCCTAGAGACAAGGATTGAGAAGATGCAAGAAAGGTTTAACAAGGACCTAGAAGAAATAAAAAAGTCAATATATAATGAATAACACAATAAACGAGATCAGAAACACTCTGGAGGCAACAAATAGTAGAATAACAGAGGCAGAAGATAGGATTAGTGAAATAGAAGATAGAATGGTAGAAATAAATGAATCAGAGGAAAAAAGAAAAATGAATTAAAAGAAATGAGGACAATCTCAGAGACCTCCAGGACAATATGAAACGCTCCAACATTCAAATTATAGGAGTCCCAGAAGAAGAAGACAAAAAGAAAGACCATGAGAAAATACTTGAGGAGATAATAGTTGAAAACTTCCTTAAAATGGGGAAGGAAATAATCACCCAAGTCCAAGAAACCCAGAGAGTTCCAAACAGGATAAACCCAAGGCCAAACACCCAAAGACACACATTAATCAAATTAGCAAAGATCAAACACAAAGAACAAATATTAAAAGCAGCAAGGGAAAAACAACAAATAACACACAAGGGGATTCCCATAAGGATAACTGCAGATCTTTCAATAGAAACTCTTCAGGCCAGGAGGGAATGGCAAGACATACTTAAAGTGATGAAAGAAAATAACCTACAGCTCAGATTACTGTACCCAGCAAGGATCTCATTCGAATATGAAGGAGAAATCAAAAGCTTTCCAGATAAGCAAAAGCTGAGAGAATTCAGCACCACCAAACCAGCTCTCCAACAAATACTAAAGGATATTCTCTAGACAGGAAACACAAAAAGGGTGTATAAACCCGAACCCAAAACAATAAAGGAAATGGTAATGGGATCATACATATCAATAATTACCTTAAACGTAAATGGGTTGAATGCCCCAACCAAAAGGCAAAGACTGGCTGAATGGATACAAAAACAAGACCCTTATATATGCTGCCTACAAGAGACCCACCTCAAAACAAGGGACACATACAGACTGAAACTGAAGCGCTGGAAAAAGATATTCCATGCAAATAGAGACCAAAAGAAAGCAGGTGTAGCAATACTCATCTCCGATAAAATAGACTTTAAAACAAAGGGTGTGAAAAGAGACAAGGCCACTACATAATGATCAAAGGATCAATCTGAGAAGAAGATATAACAATTATAAATATATATGCACCCAATATAGGAGCACCACAATATGAAAGACAAATGCTAACAAGTATGAAAGGGGAAATTAACAATAACACAATAATAGTGGGAGACTTTAATACCCCACTCACACCTATGGACAGATAACTAAACAGAAAAGAAAGAAACACAAACTTTAAATGATACAATAGACCAGTTAGACCTAATTGATATCTATAGAACTCAATGGAACAAAATAGAAAGCCCAGAGATATATCCACACACCTATGGACACCTTATCTTTGACAAAGGAGGCAAGAATATAAAATGGAGTAAAGACAATCTCTTTAACAAGTGGTGCTGGGAAAAATGGTCAACCACTTGTAAAAGAATGAAACTAGATCACTTTCTAACACCATACACAAAAATAAACTCAAAGTAGATTAAAGATCTAAATGCAAGACCAGAAACTATAAAACTCCTAGAGGAGAACATAGGCAAAACACTCTCCGACATAAATCACAGCAGGATCCTCTATGACCCACCTCCCAGAATACTGGAAATAAAAGCAAAAATAAACAAATGGGATCTAGTTAAGCTTAAAAGCTTCTGCACAACAAATGAAACTATAAGCAAGGTGAAAAGACAGCCTTCTGAATGGGAGAAAATAATAGCAAATGAAGCAACTGACAAACAACTGATCTCAAAAATATACAAGCAACTCCTGCAGCTCAATTCCAGAAAAATAAACGACCCAATCAAAAAATGGGCCAAAGAACTAACTAAATAGACATTTCTCCAAAGAAGACATACAGATGGCTAACAAACACATGAAAAGATGCTCAACATCACTCATTATCAGAGAAATGCAAATCAAGACCACAATGAGGTACCATTTCACGCCAGTCAGCATGGCTGCAATCCAAAAGTCTACAAGCAATAAATGCTGGAGAGGGTGTGGAGAAAAGGGAACCCTCTTACACTGCTGGTGGGAATGCAAACTAGTACAGCCACTATGGAGAACAGTGATGGAGATTCCTTAAAAAACTGGAAATACAACTGCCTTATGACCCAGCAATCCCACTGCTGGACATACACATTGAGGAAACCAGAATTGAAACAGACACGTGTACCCCAGTGTTCATCGCAGCACTGTTTATAACAGCCAGGACACGGAAGCAACCTAGATGTCCATCAGCAGATGAAAGGATAAGAAAGCTGTGGTACATATACACAATGGAGTATTACTCAGCCATTAAAAAGAATACATTTGAATCAGTTCTAATGAGGTGGATGAAACTGGAGCCTATTATACAGAGTGAAGTAAGCCAGAAAGAAAAACACCAATACAGTATACTAACGCATATATATGGAATTTAGAAAGATGGTAACGATAACCCTGTATGCGAGACAGCAAAAGGGACACAGATGTATAGAACAGACTTTTGGACTCTGAGGGAGAGGGAGAGGGTGGGAGGATTTGGGAGAATGGCATTGAAACGTGTATACTATCATGTAAGAAACAAATTGCTAGTCTGTGTTCGATACAGGATACAGGATGCTTGGGGCTGGTGCACGGGGATGATCCAGAGAGATGATACGGGGTGGGATGTGGGGAGGGGGGTTCAGGATTGGGCATTCATGTACACCCGTGGTGGATTCATGTCAATGTGTGGCAAAACCAATACAGTATTGTAAAGTAAAATAAAGTAAAAATTAAAAAAAAAAAAAAAAGGCATCCCAGAAAAGCTATCAATAGTATCAGTGTTGGATGTCAAAGCTTAGTAAAGTTTTAAAAATTGTACTATGTAGAATTTTCAAAATCAAGTTACAGTCTTACTCTTTTGCAAAATATGAATCCAACTAAGAGTAATTAATTACTTATTTACAAATGAGTGTTTTCTTGTATTAGCACACAGAAAAATTTAACTTAAATTGATTTTATTTTTAATTATTCACATTAATTTCTAGGGGAAAAAAAAGAAAAATGAAAATTCAGCTGTCAATATTTGCAACCTTCAGAAGTAGAAATAAATTTTGTGAAATTGAAACTTTCTGTAGTGTATAGCATAGAACTATATATAAGAACTTGATTTAATGATTTGGTTGATCTCCTAAATGCAGGTCTGATTTGTTATTTGGAAAGCCAGTTTATTATTCCAGGGATTTTAGTTTTGAGTTTTCTCATTCAATAGGTAAAATCTCTTACAGAATCCAAATTATTTTGTTGTATTGAAAAATTGTTCTTAAAAAAATCATCTTTTCCTTTTTTCTCATATTAAGTTCTCTTATTCTTTATACCATCTCTTGCATGGTGTTCCAGGCTACCTTCCCACTGACTCTGAATTTTTTTTCCTCGCTAATCATACTTATTCTCAGTGACTAGCTCCCTCTTCAAGCAAGCTAGCATATCAAGTTTATCTTCCTAACCATTTCAATGTTAGTATCCTCTTCAAGAAACTTTTCCTGTCTCACCAGTCTCTGTAATCCTCTGAAATCAAATCCTAGTTGTTATTCAGAGACCAGTCCAGTGCCCTTTGAACTCATCTCCCATTGAGTCCCTCATGTGATTTTCTACTTGCTTGGTCTTTTTTGTGTCATTGTCTCATATCACATTTGTTCTCATCTCAGGAATTCCCATGTCCTTCCTCAATTTTCCAAAATTACTCATTTCTTGGATGTAATGTAAATCTTCCCTTCTACAGAAACTCTTCCCATTCCATTTGAGCTCACATTGAAATACCTTATCTCTTAAAGATTGTAGAAATTCTATAATTTGCTATTACCTTTATCATTTATTTTGACAAATATATTGTTATTACCTTAACATATAACATTCATATACCTCATGTTTCCAAATAGACTTAGCTCCTTAAGAAAGGCACTTACCTTTTATACTCTTTCGTTATTCATTTCATTACTTTTCTTTTTGCCCACTGTGTACATTTGTACAGCTTCCAAATGTTGCATTTTGTACAAAATGTAATTATCAGAGATCCACAGACAAACTTAGGTAACTGAATTGTCCCACATAAATATTTTTAAATACTGTAGAAGTGTTAATGAGGCATCAAGCAAAGGTGCAAATGCCATTTAAGGTGTTCACTAAAAGATGCAGGTAGGTTTTAGGAATTCATTTATTTAATTGGAGGATAATTACTTTACAGTATTGCGGTAGTTTTTGCCATACATCGACATGAATCAGCCATGGGTGCACATGTCCCCTCATCCTGAATCCCTCTCCCACCTCCCTCCCTACCCCATCCTTCTGTACTGTCTTAGAGCACCAGCTTTGAGTGCCCAACATCAGCACTGAACTTGAACTAGTCATCCGTTTTACATATGGTAATATATATGTTCCAGTGCTGTTCTCTCAAATCATCCCACCCTTGCCTTCTCCCACATAGTCTAAAAGTTTGTTCTTTACATCTGTGTCTCTTTTGCTGTTTTGCATATAGGGTAATCATTACTATCTTTCTAAATTCCATTATGCATTAATATACTGTATTGGTGTTTCTCTTTCTAACTTGCTTCACTCTGTATAATAGGCTCCAGTTTCATTCACCTCATTAGAACTGGCTCAAATGCGTTCTTCTTTATAGCTGAGTAATATTCCATTCTGTATATTACCATAACTTCCTTATCCTTCGTCTGCCAGTGGACATCTATGTTGCTTCCATGCCTTAGCTATTGTAAACAGTGCTGCAGTGAACATTGGGGTACATGTGTCTCTTTCACTTCTGGTTTCCTTGGGGTGTATACTCAGCAGTGGAATTCCTGGGTCATATGGCAGTTCTTGGACTTCCCTGGTGGCTCAGACCATAAAGCGTCTACAATGCAGGAGACCCGGGTTCTATCCCTGGGTCGGGAAGATCGGCTGGAGAAGGAAATCGCAATCCATTCCAGTACTATTGCCTGGAAAATCCCATGGACAGAGGAGCCTGGTAGGCTACAGTCCATGGGGTTGCAAAGAGTCGGACACGACTGAGCGACTTCACTCATGGCAGTTCTATTTCCAGTTTTTTAAGGAACCTCCACACTGTTCACCATAGTGGCTGTACCAGTTTGCATTCCCACTAACAGTGTAAGAGGGTTCCTTTTTCTCCACACCCTCTCCTGCAT
Source organism: Ovis canadensis (assembly GCF_042477335.2). NCBI lineage: Eukaryota > Metazoa > Chordata > Mammalia > Artiodactyla > Bovidae > Ovis > Ovis canadensis. Next base: position 104,832,845 of record NC_091250.1, on the reverse strand, counting down.
TTATTGTTTGTAGACTTTTTGATGGTGGCCATTCTGACCTGTGTGAGATGATACCACTTTGTGGTTTTGATTTACATTTCTCAAATAGTGAGTAATGCTGAGCATCTTTTCATGTGTCTATTAGCCATCTGTATGTCTTTGGATAAACGTTTGTTTAGTTAAAAGATACGGGTAATTTTAAAAGATGTAGATGAGAAGGAAAAAAATAAAGGCAACAGAGGAAATGTACTGACTATAAACATATGTTTATCCATCTGTTTAGAGGTGTTGTGTCAGTAATAGTATAGATTAGAGAAAGTAGAGACTCTCTTGAATAGGGTCTAAACATTTTTAACATAGTGAATTTTATCAACAGTAAATAATATAACCATCATTCAAGCTTTAGGCAACTGTATCTTATTTCCTTTGCATTACCTAGTACAGTACTATCCATTCAGTTTTTATCTGAAAAAAAGAACAAAATTGTTATTTCTACTCTTTTGATGCTTAAAATTGAATAGGATGCTAAGATCTAATGAGTTAGCTGGGACTGGGGGGAAGGCGAGGTTTTTCTTTCACACATATCATGTATTTCTTCATACTGACTTTCGGTTATCTTTTTTTAAATTCAGAATGGTTTAGACTAACACTGACTGACCAGAATTTTAGCTCAAATTATTCTGTATCTTTTCAGGAGTTGGAATGAAAGTGAACAGTGTAGATTTATCTAATTCATTAAAACCAAAGCCTGTCTCTTTTTTTGTTTATGTGCTCAGTTGCTCAGTCATGTCTGACCCTTTGTGACCCCATGGACTGTAGCCCGCCCGGTTCCTCTGTCCATGGAATTTTCTAGGCAAGAATACAGGAGTGGGTTGCCATTTCCTACTCCACTTTTTTATTTGAAATGCCAATAATACCCAACTTAACTCTTTATTTTGTGGCACTAATGTCAATGAAATTGTTGTTCAGACAGACTAGGTTTACTGAATTCTGATAGAGTTTGTTTTCAGTCTGACAATGATATCTGTTTTTTAGGGTCATGTGAAAGTGGTGCGCTACTTAGTCAAAGAAGTCAATCAGTTTCCATCAGACTCTGAATGTATGAGATACATAGCAACGATCACTGATAAGGTAATACACTGATTAAATTCATCCCCACTCTATGAACTTGGGATCCCATTTGGCTTTTATATATTTGTATATTCCACATTAAGAAAAGAAGCCTTAGTTTGAGCAATCATGTGTGGCATATAACTGTTTTCATTTATGTAGTATTTGGGAATGAAGTATGCTATTTAAGAAACTCTTCGGAGTATTTACTAATGAAGTACCTAATGAAGTAATAAAACATTTTCTATGATAGAATTACTTTAGCCTTTTAGATAGTACTTAAGCTAATTTAATTTTAATGTTGATAATAAACAACCTAAAGCAAGTTATTGTTACTATTCATTAGTGATATAACCTATCCAGACTGATAACTCTTCTGAGAGGAACAAGTCAGTGAATTTTTTTTTATACTTAAACAAAAATTAGCATAGTACTTTTACTTATGGTCAAGAAAATTCTTAACATGTTCAACATAATATAAAAATCAGACTGTCAGGTTAAGAATGAATTTGCTAGGATCTTTTTGCAGGAAAAGTAGAGAAATAAAATAAATCCCTTTAGAATTCTAATTGAAATCAAAATATTGGAATGAAATCCTAAAACATGCTTCTGAAAAATGTAAAAATGTCTTTCATTTTCTCAGTTATTGTGTGACAGCAACTTTTCTCATTAATTTTTGGTTTAACATAGTTAATCCACTGTCTTGCCTGCCTCTAGATTTTTTTCATGAGAATTAGTATTCCTAGATATCATTGGTCTCTATGTGGGGGGCACAGAGATTGAAAATAAGGCTTTATCTTAGCATGGAAATATCCCTTTCCTGTCAAAAAGTGTGTTCTGAAAATGAAATGAGAGAAAAGTCTATATTGTTTCTTATGAATGATTCTAGCATAAGAAGTTACAGAAACAAAGTATTTGAGAACAGTTCTTGCCAAATAAGTATTTAAAAATTTTTTAAACTCGTTTTCTTTTGTTGACATTGCCCCTTTCCTTTAGCCTGTTAACCACCTAACAGATTGTTGCAGCTCTATTTGCAGTATGATTTCTCATTTTTAAAATTATAGGACTAAATAATTTTAGTACCAGTCAAATGGACGTTATTTTGAAGAACAGTAGAGGCTCTTTGCTTATGTATTTTTAAAAAATGCCATTTAAATTATGTTTTTATTTGCACGCTTTTTGCCCTACTATTAATCTTTACTGCTTATGTTCATTCGAGTACCTTATTTAATATTTTCATGTTTTCAGGAATCTCTCTAAATTTTAATTATTTTGAGGTTAGAAACATCTTAATTTTTTTATTTTAGGAGATGCTGAAGAAGTGTCACCTTTGTATGGAATCAATAGTACAAGCCAAAGATAGACAGGCTGCTGAAGCAAACAAAAATGCCAGCATTTTATTAGAGGAGTTAGACTTGGAAAAGGTAACCTTTCCATATGAAAAATATTATCTACTTTTTTCCTTTCTGCTTTTCTTCCTCCTTATTTGTAATCTGTGGTTTTTTGCTTTGTTTTGCTTTTGCTTTAAATTATGTACGTGGTTTTCTCTCCAAGTTTGGCTCAACTGGTAGAATTTGAGTATTTTAAATATTGTTATATCATTAAAATAGTTTTCTTTATAGTTAAATTACCAAAATGTTATTGTAGAAATTGCATTGATCTGGAAGTGAGAGAGCCTAGCCTCTAGTGCTCAGGTATTTCAACAAATGTTCTGTTAATCCCATCCAAATCTCTTTCAGGCATACTACAGCATCATCCCTATTATTCCTGCAGGGAGTAAAATACTCCAAACATGGTATAGTTTGGACAGTCCCACAGCTGCTTCTTTACTCTCTGTTCTATCACGAACTATCCTCTAGAATGTAATATTATAGAAATAGTAATCATAGAAGGAAAATAATTTGTTAGTATTGAATATTATAGAATATATATTCTGCCATGTTTTATCTTTTTTAAATAGGTTAAAAATGCTATAAAGTTTAACATGAACTTTTCAAATATGTAGTGATTGTGGGGCTGGAGCATTGACCACCCCCGCATGCAGTTTAAAATCCATGTGTAACTTTAGAGTTGGGCCCTACATATCTGCAGTTTCAAGTCCATGGATTTCAACCAACTGCAATTTGTGTAGTATTGTAGTACTTATTTATTTTAAGGAGTTCACATGAAATGGGCCTGTTGAAGCCCATGTTGTTCACAAGTTAGTTGTATATTAGAATATTTTTCATTAAAGTCAGGTACATTCTTTTTGTTTAAACTTACTGTGTTAAGCTACATATTTCATCTTGCATGAAGAAAATAAAATTATTTTAAACATTTTTTTCTAAAGTCAATGTAAAAATACTCTTATTTTCTGAAAAATATATTTAATATTAAGGTTTTTCATTTAAAAAAATTTTCTAGTTTATATTCTGACCAAATAAAAATTAGCTTTTCCTTGGCCACTTTGAGGTTTTAATTGAATATGAACATATTATTATAATCACTGTAACAATTGTTACAGTGATTGTTACAGGCTATTATAATACAATATTATAGTATTATAATATCCTGAGAACAGATTGTTATAATCTCCATAACAATTACTTTACCTGTCTGGAAGTTAGAGAGCCTAGCCTCTATAATGCTCAGTTATCTCAACTAATGTTTTCTTAATCCTCATCCAAATCTGTACTACACTGATCCTGGACCTTGTAATTTGTTGCCAACAGATTTATCAGAAGTACCAATGCACTAGGAAGACATACACAACCAAGGCATAACCAGCTAGTGAAATATGACCAGTTGCGTCTAGTATTTATTTAATGTTTACTAAAATACCAGGCAATATGTAGGGTCAAATTATATGAGAGAATATAAATTATTTGAATCTTCTCTATAAAAGTGTTATTACCCTCACATTACAGATGGAGAAACTAATCTATGGGATATTAAATAATTTACCTAATCTAGGATAGAATTTAAATCTACTTCTTTTTTATTCTAAATTCCCTGGTTTCCTTGCTCCCCTTAATTGAAGTCCACCTGCGTTTTAGTGCTTCCTCCTTACAGTTATTATAATATCCTGTTTTTGCATTACTCTCTCATTTTTAAATGTTAGATTCTCTAAGTATTATTTAATGATATTGTTTCTTTTTGCATTTTTATAAATCTTAGAAGGGCTTCCTTGGTGGCTTAGTGGTAAAGAACCCTCCTGCAAATGCAAAGGACACAAATTTGATCCCTGGGTCAGGAAGATCCCCTGGAGAAGGAAATGGCAAGCCACTCCAGTATTCTTGCCTGGGAAATCCAATGGATAGAGGAGCCTAGAAGGCTACAGTCCTTGGGGTCACAAAGGAGTGGGGCACGACTTAGCAACTAAACAAAAACACAGTTGTAGAAAGCATCCTTTTTCTTAGCTGACACATAGATGTCTGCTTTTAAATAAAATTTTTGTTTCATCCCTTTGTTGTTTATACATTACATGAAATACATTTAGGAATATACTGCAAGCCTGTGGATTACAAAGTCAAACAGCATTTAGGCATATGTCCAGTTGTGCATGCCTATTCTTAATCAACATGAATGGGGTTTTCTTTGTTACAGTATGTGCAGTGTAAACTGTGAACTCTGCAAAGTTGCCTCATATTTTAGTCTCCCTTTCACATCTTTCGACTTTTCTTCCCTTCTTTATTTTCATGTTCTGATATTCTAAATACTGCATTTTACTTAACTTGTTTGTCTCTCTCTACCTCTAGAATGTATGAACCACAAAATGATGCCTGGCATGTTAGTAAACATTTGTTGAACACATAAATATCCATGTATGTGAAGATAGTATACTTAAAATAAAAGAATCATGTAAACATAATACTCTAATACTTGCTTTTCCCACTCTAAATAACTGAAAAAGATTTTCAATTCATTGTGATTTATAACTGCATAATATACTACATAGTAAGTTTCCAGTATTGTCACTACACGTAATGTTGCAATAAACATTATTATACATATTTTGTTATATTTTGGCACTTCTATTTTTATGGAATAAGTTTGTTTCTTCACGAGTCAGTATATTTTAAGTTTGATACTTCCAGAGTGTTTCCCTAATACCATCAGCAGTACATAAGTGTTGTTTCCTTGAATTCTTGCCAGCCTTTCTTAACCTTGATGTTCATGCTTTCAAGGCCTCAGATTTAAAGTAATTCGAAAGGAACTTCTTTCAGTGTCATTGCATATTTCCCCATAATATTAATTCTTAATTATAAATTAATTAGATGTAAATTATTCCACATGCATTGATACTTTATAAGCAGTTTTGAATGAGGGTGGTATATAGATAGAATTTTAGATTATGGAGGAGACTATTCTGCTTGAACTGCAGCTTCTTTCTAGTGTATTTGGTAAATTATCAGATTGACATGTGCTAGGGTTTGGTTCACAATTTTTTGCTTATGATTTACATCTGGAAAAACATACCTTTTTGCCATTTGAGACTTGGTATATTCTGGCTCCACCATTTCTGATTTAGAAACATCATTGAAGTTGGTCTTATCTAGTTTAACTTGGATGTTCTACATGGATAACTTATTTTTTTAATATAAATTTATTTATTTTAATTGGAGGTTAATTACTTTACAATATTATATTGGTTTTGTCATACATCAACATGAATCCGCCACAGGTGTACACGTGTTCCCCATCCTGAACCCCCTTCCTTCCTCCCTCCCCGTGCCATCCCTCTGGGTTGTTCCAGTGCACCAGCCCCAAGCATCCAGTATCATGCATCAAACCTGGACTGGCGATTTGTTTCATATATGATATTATACATGTTTCAATGCCATTCTCCCAAATCCTCCCACCCTCTCCCTCTCCCTCAGAGTCCAAAAATCCGTTCTATACATCTGTGTCCCTTTTGCTGTCTCGCATACAGGGTTATCGTTACCATCTTTCTAAATTCCATATATATGCGTTAGTATACTGTATTGGTGTTTTTCTTTCTGGCTTACTTCACTCTGTATAATAGGCTCCAGTTTCATCCACCTCATTAGAACTGATTCAAATGTATTCTTTTTAATGGCTGAGTAATACTCCATTGTGTATATGTACCACAGCTTTCTTATCCTTTCATCTGCTGATGGACATCTAGGTTGCTTCCGTGTCCTGGCTGTTATAAACAGTGCTGCGATGAACACTGGGGTACACGTGTCTGTTTCAATTCTGGTTTCCTCAATGTGTATGTCCAGCAGTGGGATTGCTGGGTCATAAGGCAGTTGTATTTCCAGTTTTTTAAGGAATCTCCATCACTGTTCTCCATAGTGGCTGTACTAGTTTGCATTCCCACCAGCAGTGTAAGAGGGTTCCCTTTTCTCCACACCCTCTCCAGCATTTATTGCTTGTAGACTTTTGGATTGCAGCCATGCTGACTGGCGTGAAATGGTACCTCATTGTGGTCTTGATTTGCATTTCTCTGATAATGAGTGATGTTGAGCATCTTTTCATGTGTTTGTTAGCCATCTGTATGTCTTCTTTGGAGAAATGTCTATTTAGTTAGTTCTTTGGCCCATTTTTTGATTGGGTCGTTTATTTTTCTGGAATTGAGCTGCAGGAGTTGCTTGTATATTTTTGAGATCAGTTGTTTGTCAGTTGCTTCATTTGCTATTATTTTCTCCCATTCAGAAGACTGTCTTTTCACCTTGCTTATAGTTTCCTTTGTTGTGCAGAAGCTTTTAAGTTTAATTAGGTCCCATTTGTTTATTTTTGCTTTTATTTCCAGTATTCTGGGAGGTGGGTCATAGAGGATCCTGCTGTGATTTATGTCGGAGAGCGTTTTGCCTATGTTCTCCTTTAGGAGTTTTATAGTTTCTGGTCTTGCATTTAGATCTTTAATCCATTTTGAATTTATTTTTATGTATGGTGTTAGAAAGTATTCTAGTTTCATTCTTTTACAAGTGGTTAACCAGTTTTCCCAGCACCACTTATTAAAGAGATTGTCTGTAATCCATTGTATATTCTTGCCTCCTTTGTCAAAGATAATGCAAGGGTTCTTCAATATCCGCAAATCAATCAATGTAATATACCACATTAACAAATTGAAAAATAAAACCATATGATTATCTCAATAGATGCAGAGAAAGCCTTTGACAAAATTCAGCATCCATTTATGATAAAAACTCTCCAGAAAGCAGGAATAGAAGGAACATACCTCAACATAATAAAAGCTATATATGACAAACCCACAGCAAACATTATCCTAAATGGTGAAAAATTGAAAAAATTTCCCCTAAAGTCAGGAACAAGACAAGGGTGCCCACTTTCACCACTACTATTCACTATAGTTTTAGAAGTTTTGGCCATAGCAATCAGTGCAGAAAAATTAAAGGAATCCAAATTGGAAAAGAAGTAAAACTCTCACTGTTTGCAGATGACATGATCTTCTACATAGAAAACCCTAAAGACTCCACTAGAAAATTACTGGATAACTTATTGCTTGTGGATGTTCTACATGGATAACATTACTTTGATCAACCTTTCTAATATGAAAATGTTGGTTAATAGATTTGTGAAAATTGCTGCTCAATACTGCTTGTTATATTTGTCAGATTCCCTTATCCTTATGCAGCAAACATTTGATTCACTAACTGTTTACTATGTGCAAGAGTTCATGCTCTGGAGCAGTTCCTCTGGTCTAACTTTGGAATACTCGCAGTTAGTTGCTTGATCTCTTAGGACATTAACAACTAGATTATGTTTTGGGCTGTTACAATCCATGGTGGATGTTATTGGTCTGCATTTTTAATGTTTTTACCCCTGTACTTTATCGCTTCTTATTTCTCCCCTTTGTAAACGTTCATTAAGCTTTTAGGGAATTATGTAGGGTATATTTTTAAAATATTTCTAATGGATGTTTTCTTTCTTTTTTTTTTTTTTTTTTTTGCCACTACTGAACTGATTCATATGCCCACCTCACAATCACAGTTTTATACATTTCATTCTCTGATTATCACCTCTTTTCAGCTTTATTCTTGCTAGAGTAAAGCTGCCTCCAACAATCCTGGAAACATTCTGTCTACCAGTAAATAGTCGGATCCATTTATAATGCCACCCTTCACTGGCCTGACTCTTCCTTCTCATTATTCTTACCTCAAGCCTAGTAACTGTAAGTTTCTAAGAGGGGGAAAAAAGCATCAATCTTGATGACTAATTTTACTTTAAATGTGTGACAGTGAACCCTTTAATGCTGCCCAGTAGTCAAACTATACATTTCCCTAGTTTATTCTGCCACTCATCTAGACCATTGTTTCTTTCTCCTTTATCCTGTGACGTCTAGTATATACTCTTTTTCAACCTCAGTTGATGATCTTGCATTCTACTCCAATCAGTGAGAAAACTGAAGCACCAGAAGAAAACTGCTAGAGACTTTCCCCACTCTTGTCTTCCCAACTCACAAACCCCTGTACCCATATACTCCTAACAGTTACTGGATAAACTTGTTGTAACCAATCCCTCCAGCTGTGAGCTAGATCATATTTTCTGTCTGCTATGGCTTACTCAAAAACATCTTTGTAGCAATTCTCTTTTCTTCTATATCATTCTGCTCTCTTTCCTGAATCATCCTCATCATCATGCACATTTCTTTATCCAGTCCTAAGAAAGCTTTTGATTTCTCCAGTACCTTTCCCCTGCCTCTTTTTCTTTGGCTGCAACCCCATTTCTTTGCTCCCATTTGCGGCAGAACTCCTTGTCTACTTTGGTAATTTCCAGTTCCTTTTTTCTTGAATCTGTTCCTGCTAGGTTGTCCTTCCCTCAGCTCTACCAAAACTATGTTTTTATGGTCTCCAGGGACTCTCATGTTGCTAAATCCAATGGTTACTTCTCTATCCTTATCTCACTAAACCTAGTAACACTTGATATACTGTCTTTACTTGGCCTCCATTACATTACACACTCTTGGCCTCCATTACATTACACACTCTCTTAATCTTTCTGAGTATTCCTTCTGTGTCTCTAGTTCCTCCTCATCTCTCCTCTTAGTTGCTAAGCCATTTAGCTTTTTACAGATCTTCTTTATCCATTGATCATCTCATCCTGCTTCTTACCTTTATATAATAGCTGATCCAAAATCTGTATCTTTAGCCCAGACCTCTTCCCTACGCTCTAGTCTCTTATATCCAGCTAGCTACTCAACATGTCCTTGTGGAAACCTAATTAAACGTCTCATACTTAATGTCCAAATATGAACTCCTAATCTTTGCCTATTCTAAACCCACAACTCTGTAACTGCTGAGGCTAAAAATCTTGATATGACCTTTGATTTTTCTCCACTCTGTTGCAAAATCGAATGACCTTTGCCTTGGATCTCTATCTGAAATCCTAGTCACTATTCATCACTTCTCACTCTGGTTCAAGTCACTAATATCATCTCTTACCTTTATTTCCACAGTAGTCATTTAACTAATCTCCCTGATCCCATCACTGCTCTGCAATCTGTTCTCTGTTTAACACTTGTATCATCTTGTATCACTTAGATCAGACCACTCTTTTGCCCAAAACCCTACAGTACCATTTCACTCAGAGTAAAAGATAAAAGTTTTTAAAACGCCCTGTGGGATGTGTCTGGTGGTGTCTGTCCCAAAAACGACACAATGATCTCAGTTCGTTTCCAAGGCAAACCATTCAACATCACAGTAATCTAAGTCTACGCCCTAACCACTAATGCTGAAGAAGGTGAAGTTGACCGGTTCTTTCAAGACCTACAAGACCTTCCAGAAGTAACACCACAGAAAAGATGTCCTTTTCATCATGGGAAACTGGAAGGTAAAAGTAGGAAGTCAAGAGATACCTGGAGTAACAGGCAAGTTTGACTGTGGAGTACAAAATGAAGCAGGGCAAAGACTAATGGAGTTTTGCCAAGACAACACACTGGCCATAGCAAACATCCTTTTCCAGAAACACAAGAGATGACTATACATATGGACATCACCAGATGGTCAATACCAAAATCAGACTGGTTATATTCTTTGCAGGCAAAGTTAGAAAAACTCTATACAGTCAATGAAAACAAGATTCGGAGCTGAGGGTGGCTCAGATCATGAACTCCTTATTACCAAATTCATACTTAAATTGAAGAAAGTGGGGAAAACCACTAGGCCATTCAGGTATAACCTAAATCAAGTCCCTTATGAATCACTGCAGATGGTGACTGCAGCCACGAAATTAAAAGACGCTTACTCCTTGGAAGGAAAGTTAGGACCAATCTAGATAGCATATTGAAAAGCAGAGACATTACTTTGCCAACAAAGGTCCGTCTAGTCAAGGCTATGGTTTTTCCAGTGGTCATGTATGGATGTGAGAGTTGGACTGTGAAGAAAGCTGAGTGCCGAAGAGTTGATGCTTTTGAACTGTGGTGTTGGAGAAGACTCTTGAGAGTCCCTTGGACTGCAAGGAGATCCAACCAGTCCATTCTAAAGGAGATCAGCACTGGGATTTCTTTGGAAGGAATGATGCTAAAGCTGAAACTCCAGTACTTTGGCTACCTCATGCGAAGAGTTGACTCATTGGAAAAGACTCTGATGCTGGGGGGGGGGGGGGGATTGGGGTCAGAAGGAGAAGGAGACAGCAGAGGATGAGATGGCTGGATGGGATCACTGACTCGATGGACATGAGTTTGAGTGAACTCCGGGAGTTGGTGATGGACAGGGAAGCCTGACATGCTGCGATTCATGGGGTCGCAAAGAGTCAGACACAACTGAGCAACTGAACTGAACTGAACTGATGATTATACAGTGGACGTGATAAATAGATTCGAGTGATTAGATTTGTTAGAGGGCCTGAAGAACTATGGATGTAGGTTTGTAACATTGTACAGGAGATGGTGACAAAAACCATCCCCAAGGGAAAAAAAAAATGCAACAAGGCATAATTGTTGTCTGAGGAGGCCTTACAAATAACTGAGAAAAGAAAAGCGAGAGACTTCTCTGGTGGCCCAATGTCTAAGACTCTGAGCTCCCAATGCAGGGGGCCTGGGTTTGATTCCTGGTTAGGAAACTAGATCCCACATGCCACAGCTAAGACCCAGTGGAACCAAAATATATATATAGATATTTTTTAAGAGAAGCGAAAGGCAAAAGTGAAAGATATATCCAACTGAATGCAGAGTTCTGAAGAATAACAAGGAGAGTCAAGAAAGAAAGCCTTCTTAAGTGAATAATGCAGAGAAACAGAGGTGGCAAGAATATACAGACAAACTATACAAAAAAGATCTTAATGACCCAGGTAATCACAATGGTGTGGTCACTTCCCCTAACGCCAGACATCCTGTAGTGTCAACTCAAGTTGGCCTTAGGAAGCATTACTACAAACAGAGCTAGTGGAGGTGATGGAATTTCAGCTGAGCTGTTTCAAATCCTAAACTACGATGCTATTAAAGTTCCGCACTCATGACAGCAAATTGGAAAACTCACCAGTATCCATGGGACTAGAAAAGGTTTTCACTTTCTATCCTAAAGAAGGGCAATGCCAAAGAAACTACCACACAATTGTGAAATTGTTGAAACTGCCACACAGTTGTGCTCATCTCACATGCTAGCAAGGTAATGCTCAAAATCCTTCAGCCTAGGCTTCAACAATGTGAACCAAGAACTTCCAGGTATACAAGCTGGATTTAGAAAAGCCGAGGAACTAGAGATCAGATTGTCAACATCTATTGGATCATAGAAAAAGCAAGAAAGTTCCAGAAAAACATCTACTTCTGCTTCATTAATAAACTAAAACCTTTGACTGTGTGAATCACAAAAAAACTGTGGAAAGTTCTTAAAGAGATGGGAATACCAGACCACCTTACCCGTCTCCTGAGAAATCTGTACGCATGTCAAGAAGCAAGTTAGAACCGGACATGGAACAAAGGAATGGTATGGAATGGTTCAAAATTGATAAAGGAGTACCTCAAGGCTGCATATTGTTACCCTGCTTATTTAACTTATATGCAGAGTACATCATGCAAAATGCCAGGTTGGATGAATCATAAACTGGAATCAAGATTGCTAGAAGCAGTATCAATAACCTCAGATATGCAGATGACAGAGAGCCAAGAGGAACCAAAGAGCCTCTTAGTGAAGGTGAAAGGGGAGAGTGAAAAAGCTGGCTTAAAACTCAAGGTGCAGAAACCTTAAGATCATGGCGTCTGGTCCCATCACTTCATGGAAGATAAGATGGGGATACAAACAGTGACAGACTTTCTTTTCTTGGGCTCCAAAATCACCTGCAGAGGGTGACTGCAGCCATGAAATTAAAAGATGCTTGCTCCTTGAAACGAAAGCTGTGACAGCCTAGACAGCATACTGAAAATCAGGGACATCACTTTTCCGACAGAGGTGCATACAGTCTAAACCATGGTTTTCCCAGTTGTCATGTACAGATGTGAGAACTGGACATTAAGAAGGCTGAGCAGCAAAGAATTGATGCTTTTGGACTGGTGCTCGAGAAAACTCTTGAGAATCCTTTGGCCAGCAAGGAGATCAAACCACTCAATCCTAAAGGAAATCAGTCCTAAATATTCACTGGAAGGACTGATACTGAAGCTGAAGGTCCAGTGCTTTGGCCACCTGATTCAAAGAACCAACTCTTTGGAAAAGAGCCCGATGCTGGGGAAGACTGAGGGCAGAAGAGTAGGAGGCCACAGAGGATGTGATGGTTGGATAGCATCATCAACTCAATGGACATAAGTTTGCGACATTCCCAGGGACAGTGAAGGACAGGGAAGCCTGGTATGCTTCAGTCCATCTGGTCACAAAGAGTTAGACATGACTGAGTAACTGAACAACAAGAACAACTACAGTGTCATTTCCAGCAAAGTAAAAGATAAGAGTCTTTAAAATGCCCTGTGGGACCTTAGGTAATCAAGACCACTGATATGCTATCTGAAAGTGATTTCCTACTATTCTCAATCATACTGGCCTACATAAACATGCCAAAAAATGTTCAAACTACCACACAATTGCACTCATCTCACATGCTAGTAAAGTAATGCTCAAATTCTCCAAGCCAGGCTTCAACAGTACGTGAACTGTGAACTTCAAGATGTTCAAGCTGGATTTAGAAAAGGCAGAGGAACCAGAGATCAAGTTGCTAACATCCGTTGGATCAGAAAAAGCAAGAGAGTTCCAGAAAAACATCTACTTCTGCAATATTGATTATGCCAAAGCCTTTGACTCTGTAGATCACAACAAACTGTGGAAAATTCTGAAAGAGGTGGGAATATCAGACCACCTTACCTGCCTCCTGAGAAATCTTAGTGCAGTTCAAGAAGCAACAGTTAGTACCAGACATGGAACAACAGACTGGTTCCAGAATGGGAAAGGAGTACATTAAGACTGTATATTGTCACCCTGCATATTTAACTTACATGAAAAATACATCATGTGAAATGCTGGGGTGGATGAAGCACAAGTTGGAATCAAGATTGCCAGGAGAAATATCAGTTACCTCAGATATGCAGATGATACCACCCTTATGCCAGAAATGGAAGAAGAACTAAAGAGCCTCTTGATGAAAGTGAGAGAGGAGAATGAAAAAGCTGGCTTAAAACTCAGGATTCAAAAAACTAAGATCATGGCATCCAGTCCCATCACTTCATGGCATAGATGGGGAAACAATGGAAACAGTGAGAGACTTTATTTTCTTGGGCTTCAAAATCACTGCAGATGATGACTGCAGCCATGAAATTGAAAGACGCTTGCTCCTTGGAAGAAAAGCTATGGCCCACCTGCATATTGAAAAGCAGAGACATTTCTTTGCCACCAAAGGTCCATCTAGTCAAAGCTATTGTTTTTCTAGTATTCATGTATGGTTGTGAGAGTTGGACTATAAAGAAAGCTGAGCCCCAAAGAATTGATGCTTTTGAACTGTGATATTGGAGAAGACTAGAGAGTCCCTTGGACTGCAAGGAGATCCAACCAGTCAGTCCTAAAGGAAATCAGTCCTGAATATTCATTGGAAGAACTGTTGCTGAAGCTGTAGCTCCAATACTTTGGCCACCTGATGCAAAGAAGTGACCCTGATGCTGGGAAAGATTGAAGACAGGAGGAGAAGAGGACATCAGAGGACGAGATGGTTGGATGGCATCACTGACTCGATGGACATGAGTTTGAGCAGGCTCTGGGAGTTCGTGATGGACAGGGAACCCTGGCATGCTGCAGTCCATGGAGTCGCAAAGAGTCAGACACAACAGAGCGACTGAATTGACCTGAACTGAGAGGAAACTTGGGTACTTTTGGAAGATCAGCAAAAGTTTCTAGGGGGCAGATACTATGCAAAAAATTCTATATCTCCAGTTTCCATTTGTGTTCTTTCCTGAAATCCATCTGCTTGAGAAAGTATCTGATTTTCTATAGATTCTCCTTAATTATTTATCTTTCCCAAAACAAAAATCTTAATCTCTTACCCAAGAAAATATAATTATGGTGCATTGCCTCCCGAAATGAAAACTTTCAAGGTGGCAAAACCTTTCAGTCACCCTGAACAGGGATTATTTCAAAAGGGAAGAGGAGTGACTATCAAAGGCTGGAGACTAAAAAAATGAAATCAGACTTTTTCTCAAGAAACTTAAATCTGATCTGGCATATAAGGTTATCTCTAAGCACTGGTTTCATTAGTTAGGCTATTGTGACATTTTCCATAAACTGAGTATCATTGTTTTGACATATATTTAAAATGCACATAAAATATATAGATAGCTTCCCAGGTGGCACCAGAAGTAAAGAATTTTCCTGCCAGTGCAAGAGATGCAGGAGAGGTGGGTTCGATCTCTGGGTCAAGAAGATTTTCTGGAGGTGAAAATGGCAATCCACTCTAGTATATCTTGCCTGGAGAATCCCATGGACAGAGGAGCCTGGTGGGCTACAGTCCATGGAGTTGCAAAGAGTCCAACCTAACTGAGCATGTGAGCACAGCTCAGTGTTCTGTAAATGTATACTGTTGTTAATTTATCCCCACCCTGGATCTCACCACATGAATTTACCTATTCCAATGGCAGTGTAGGAAAGAATTCATTTTCCCAAACTTTTGCTATCTGATACCTCTTTATAATTTACATTTCCTTAGTGACTATGGAGTTATATATATCTTTATCAATCATCCATTTTGAAATTGGGTTGTCTTTTGTCATTAATTTGATCTTGACGTTTAAAAAGATTATCTTCTCTTTATAGTGATTTGAGTATGATTTTGATCAGTGAGTTGAACTAAAATAACTTTGGATTTTATGGTATCCCAGTACCTTTATGATGAATGACATTATGTGACAACATTTTTCCAATGAAAATTCCAGTGTTGTAATTCTGTTTTATTGATTCTTTAACAGTTAAGGGAAGAAAGTCGAAGGCTGGCTTTGGCTGCCAAACGAGAAAAGAGAAAGGAGAAGAGGCGAAAGAAAAAGGAAGAACAAAG
Source organism: Ovis canadensis (assembly GCF_042477335.2). NCBI lineage: Eukaryota > Metazoa > Chordata > Mammalia > Artiodactyla > Bovidae > Ovis > Ovis canadensis. The sequence continues at coordinate 104,817,332 of NC_091250.1, read as the reverse complement.
AAGAAAACTAGAAGAAATTGAAGCCAAAAATAAAGAAAACTTTGAACTCCAAGCTGCTCAAGAAAAAGAAAAGCATAAAGTTGAAGGTATTTTCTCTAAATCATCTAATTTCTTTCATATAATGCTTTCTATTCAAAATTACATTTCATTAAATATAAATAACCTAAGATAACATTAAATATCAATGAGTCAAGATAACAGTAGATCTTTTACGTTATTAAACCCTAAAGTATTTATATGCTCTTTTTATTTATTGACTTCATCCCACTTCTATTATAAACAATTTCAAACCTACACACAAGTTGAAAGAATGATAAAACAAACACCTGAATACCCTTCACCTGATTTAAAAACAAACATTTTACTATATTTGCTTTATCCTTTTCTCTGAGTATATATACATATTTTTTTCCCTAAGGTATCTGAAAATAAATTGCAGGTGTCTGACATTGCACCTGGAATAAATACACAAAATCATAAAAAAAATTATCAGTACTTCCATAATTTCATCTATAGGCAAGACCATGTTCAGATTTTTCTTAAATGAGGAAATCACTTTTAATTACTTTCTAACTAAAAATCATTTGAGGTAAGGATATTGTTAGAAAGAACCACTGTCATTAAACCACCAAATATGTATGGTGTGTATGTGTGTATTTCCCTCTCCTCCAGTCTTTTATTTTGAAAAATTTCAGGCTACAGAAAACTTTAAGAGTTAGTATGATGAATACCTGCAGGTCACCTAGATTCATATAACATTGTGGCACATTTATATTTTTCCTCTTTTTGTTTTGAATAGTCTTATATATATTGTACACATCATACAGAATCACCCCTAAATACCTGAGCAGTATTTCCCAAAAAAGAACATTATTTTATGTAATGACAATAACATTATGACACTTGAGAAATTTATTAATTATGAATAATATGTAACATATAGTACATATTCACTCCCAAAATAATTCCAAATTTTTAAAAAATATTTATTTATGTATTTGTTTGCAGCAGGTCTTAGTTGCAGAACACGGGATCCTTTCTTAGTTGTAGCATGTAGGGTCTTTACTTGCAGTATGTAAGATTTTATCTGTGGCATGATGGATCTAGTTCCCTGACCAAGAATCAAACCTGGGTCCCTTGCATTGAGAGTGTAGTGTCTTAGCCTCTGGACTATCAAGAAGGTCCCCTGAAATATTTTTTTATAGCTTCTAGTATATGTTGTTTAGAACTTAGAAACAGAGAGAATAGAATAATCATATCCATCTCATTACTAGTGAATGATGGAATGACTGATGACTTTATATCTAAAAGTAGTAGTAAAGTAGCCTCTCGGTTTATTTTTGTCAAGTGCTTAAAGCTAAATATGTGGCAAGAACACTAGAACTTGCTAATTTGGTATTACTGCTTCTACAGATGAGCCTGAAGTCTTGACAGAGCCTCCAAGTGCCACAACCACTACTACCATAGGTATATCTGCAACCTGGACCACTTTGGCAGGTTCCCATGGTAAAAGAAATAATACCATAACTACAACCAGTTCAAAGAGGAAAAACAGGAAAAATAAAATTACTCCGGAAAACGTTCAAATTATATTTGATGATCCACTACCAATCTCATACAGTCAGCCAGAGAAGGTGAACGGAGAGTCCAAGAGCAGCAGTACCAGCGAGAGTGGAGATAGTGATAACATGAGAATTTCCAGTTGCAGTGATGAAAGTAGTAACAGCAACAGCAGCCGAAAGAGTGACAATCATTCACCTGCCGTGGTCACTACCACTGTGACCAGCAAGAAACAGCCATCCGTTCTGGTTACATTTCCAAAGGAGGAGAGAAAATCTGTTTCTGGCAAGACTTCAATAAAGTGAGCTCCAATTTTTATTTTCACAATTTACAGTATCGTTATGAAACACTTTGTCTTTGAATTTTTTAGTAAAGCAGTCAAATGAAAAAGACAAAGTAAGTGTTTGTCCTTGTTCTTAAAGAAGGTATAGTTCTTTAAATTAAAGAACAACTATGTAATTTCTTCATTTGGATTGTTAACCCATGATAAGTATCGGTTGTGGTTTTTCAGAGATTGTTATTGTATTTCAGTTCCGCTATATTTGACCTCTAGATAATATCTTGTTAAAATTGCCCCTTCATATTATGCCCAGTATTGGAAAATGAAAAATAAAATTTCTCTCATTTATTCATAATATTAAAAAAATAAAGAATAAAATCATGTGTTAGTTTGCTGTTATCATTAAAAAATTCTTCATCTGTTCTATAGTTAATGCGTTTTTCCTCCTTGTTAAAGATTGTCAGAGACTATCAGTGAAGTGACCAGTAATTCTCTCTCCACTTGCACAAAATCTGGTCCATCTCCCCTTTCCTCTCCAAATGGGAAATTAACAGTAGCAAGTCCCAAGCGTGGACAGAAGAGGGAAGAAGGATGGAAAGAGGTTGTAAGGAGGTAATTGATTATTTCTTTGTTTTTCCCATTCTTTTTATATGTGCTCTGTTTCACAGAGAAGTATAGTGTACCTTGCGATTAAATTCCCCTAACTATTTCAAATGCTGCAATCAAACTGGTGGCCCAGGGCTGCCAATGGAGACAACCTGTACTATATTTTATATGGAAAAAAGTATATGTTAATACTTTCAAAACTGGGAGATTTTACATAAAAAGTTAGGTCATTGTGTATGCTTCACATGCATAGATACTGGCTTTTGGTAGTGAACTAATTTCTTTAAGGTGATAGATTGTCTTATTCTTCTTGTAACCTTGAAGCCCAATAGATAGTGTCTACCACATGGTTATAAATATTTGGAGAGTAAATAAATATTGGTTTTAAACTATTCTTGTCTTCAAATCATAGAATATTTTTACTTCAAGAGTTTTAGAACTAAAATATTTTACTGTATTTTGCTTGGGATTTTTTAAATAATGTGTTAAAAGTAAAACAGTATCCCAGAAACTGAAAGGTGTTAAGATACCACCTACCAAGAAAGGATGTGATCCCAAAAAAGTATAATGTACATTTCTTTCCCTGTTTTCGGCCAAGGCTTCCCCTCAGCCTCCCTCTCTGTCATCATCTCTGTCTGTCACACGGCTATTGAACTAATTAAAATCGTAACACCAGAGTTCATTCTCGCTGTTGGTCGCTCAGTCATGTCCGACTCTTTGCAACCCCATGGACTGGGACTCACCAGGTTCCATTATCCATGCTCTCATATAAAAAGCCAGATAATTCCATCTTCACATGCGGTCTTACTTATTTCTGGCTGCACCAGGTCTTTGTTGCTGTTGTGAGCATCTCCAGTTGCAGCACTTGGGCTCCTCTTGTGGTTTGTGGGCTTCACTTGTTACAGCAAACAGACTCTGGAGCACTCAGGCTCTCTAGCTGTGGGTGCCTGGGCTTAGTTGCCCCAGGGCATGTGGGATCTTAGTTCCCCAACCAGAGATCAGATTTTCATCTCTTCCTTTGGAAGGCAGATTCCCAAACACTAGACCACCAAGGGAAGTCCTTGCATGCGTCTTATATGATAGTATACAAACAAATTCTTAACTAATTTAAAATAATGATCCCTGAGTTATGTTCTTTAAGAGAAAAGGAATTATCAGGTGAGTTAGTTATATATATAAAAGGGCAGAGAGGCAAGGTTTTTAAACACTACTGTTTAAAAAAATTCTAATTTAATATTTAATCTATTGTGAATAAATAATTTACTTATTCATTGAAGCATAATTGGCTCATTCTATTTATTGAGAGTTATACTGTTTTTCTTTTAGAAGTACTCTTCAGTTTAGACTTGTAGGAGATTTATCTCTACCTTTGCTGAATCTGAGTAATTTTGTGTTAGGTGGGTTTTGCTTTTTGGAATTCCAACAGGCTTTTCTATTTCCTCACACAACTAAACATACCTTAGCTAGTGTCCATATTTGTGGATAATCATTTGAAGGCTTCTAGAAGAATACAGGAAAACATGAATTTTTAGTATCATCCTTTCAGTTATATATTGGATAATAAAAACAAGAATGTAAGTCAGACACCTAAAGGCACTCACAATAAATCTTTCTTAACTCCTTGGGCTAGATTAAACACCCCTATCAATGTGTCTTTGTGATACCCTGTTAGAGCACTTATGACATCGTGTTATAATTTTCTTACTTGGTTTCTACATAGTCAATATATGTGGGTGGGAACCCGTTTGTCTTATTTGCTATTAGTAGTTGCATTTACACAGTGTATGTCTACATGGATGTGCTGTATAGATCATAATGAAGGATAAAAGTCAAAAAAGCAGTTTTTGGTAATCATATGAGAAACTCACTCTCTCTTTTTTTCTGTGGCTCTCAGTTACCTTGTATCATTTAGGATGAGACTAGGTAGAAGAGGCTTATTCAACAATATTCTGCATTTATAGAAACATATTTTAGTATAACTATCTTAATTATAATGACTGATATTTATGATTTATCTTAATTTATTTTTCTAACCATTAAACAGGTCAAAGAAAGTATCTGTTCCATCAACTGTGATATCCAGAGTGATTGGAAGAGGAGGTTGTAATATTAATGCGATTCGGGAGTTCACTGGTGCACACATAGATATTGATAAGCAGAAAGACAAGACGGGAGACCGGATAATAACTATAAGGCAAAATTTTGTCTCTTATTTTTTTTCCCTTTATATTTATTGCACTAGAGCTTAAAAATTATAGATAAGCATGTGCGTTTTCAATGGAACTTTGTATTTAATAGCATACTTTTAAATGAAAATTTGATTTGTGTTGGAGAAAATAACTCTTAAAATTTGTTTTTCTAATTTATATGTTCTTATGAAGTATTTCAAAGGACTTTAAAAGAATTTTTCTTTTTTGTATGTATGACAAAGATTTGAATAATTTTTCCTTACATAAACATTTAATAAGGCATTCTTAAAACGTATTCTGAGAATTTTTAAGAAGGAATGGATTTCTAACACATTTTAGTAGTTTTCCATCTTTCTCTTAAATTAGCATTTGAGATTTATTATTCTCAGATTGTATACTTAGAGTATGAGCTCAGTAATAGATTTAAATCTAAAGTAGATATTTGTTTTGAATTGAATATTTGAGTATTTCTAAGCTGTAATAGCCTTAAAGATGATATTGTAAGAAGTCATAAATTTGGTTGTGATAGACTGGTGCCCTTCGTAATAATAGAGGGGCTGATAGTTTAATAACTTGCCTCAACAGGAAGAAGGCAATTAATTCACTCTGTTTTATGTTTATCCTCCTCTTCTATCTTTTTTATGCCTCTTCTAGAGTAGGTGTGGTCACACTTGCCTTATCCAGAGAAGAGGGAAAGCAGAAACCCTTTATGAGTAATTTCTACCTCGGGGTTTCCATAAGGTTTTCCTATCAGTCACATATATTCCTAAACATTGAAGACTGGATTTTGACCTTATGGCCATTGTTGACATTATCAGGATTCTTCTCTCATTTTGAGACATCTGTCCAAAATAGTTATAATAATCACTCTACTTATAAAGAAACCAGTAGTAAACATGCTGTAAATAGAGTCATTTTACATACCTGAATTTAAAATAAAAGACTGTTTTCTTACTCAGTGATATTATTGTTCTTGCTTAATTGTACTGTTTTAAATATTGATCAATTGTTTAACTTAATGGTAACAATATGGATTATGTAGGGTTTTAAGTGCAGTGATTTTTCGATTTAGAATGTATTTCACAGTAGGAAAATGATTGCTTAGCCTGAGGAAACAATAGTGAAATTAAATTTTTTGAAAAGAAGTAATTTGTTTCTCCTTTGAAAGATAGAGTGGTGTGTTGGACAGTTTATTGCTTTGCTTGCGAAATACCTCAAAAATAGAAAACTTGCTGCTTCAGCTTTTTATCTGTTTTCTGTATATATGTGCATACATATGCAGTGTACACACAAATGAATTTAGGCCTTATATATCTTAAAACGGGGAAATTGGACCTAATTTTTTTTTTTTTTTTTTTTTGGTCAACTTGTAGGGGTGGCACTGAATCAACAAGACAGGCAACTCAGTTGATCAATGCTCTGATCAAGGATCCAGACAAAGAAATTGATGAACTCATTCCAAAGAATCGTTTGAAAAGCTCCTCAGCAAATTCCAAAATAGGGTCATCAGCACCTACCACCACTGCTGCTAACAGTTCCATAATGGGAATTAAAATGACGACTGTAGCTCTGTCATCAACATCTCAAACTGCCACAGCACTTACTGTGCCTGCAATTTCTTCTGCATCTACTCACAAAACCATTAAGAATCCAGTGAATAATGTGAGGCCTGGTTTTCCAGTTTCTCTTCCATTAGCATATCCTCCTCCACAGTTTGCACATGCTTTGCTTGCTGCTCAGACTTTCCAGCAGATCCGTCCACCAAGGTTGCCCATGACCCACTTTGGAGGTACTTTTCCACCAGCTCAATCCACTTGGGGTCCTTTTCCTGTCAGGCCTTTGAGCCCTGCCAGAGCTACTAACTCGCCTAAGCCTCACATGGTGCCTCGCCATAGCAATCAGAATAGCAGTGGTTCTCAGGTGAATTCAGCAGGTTCTTTAACTTCAAGTCCAACAACTACAACCAGTTCATCAGCTTCAACGGTGCCTGGTACATCTACAAATGGCAGTCCAAGTTCACCTTCTGTTAGAAGGCAGCTTTTTGTCACAGTTGTGAAGACATCCAATGCCACCACCACAACAGTCACAACCACAGCAAGCAACAACAGCACTGCACCCACAAATGCCACATATCCTATGCCTACTGCCAAAGAACACTACCCAGTGTCATCCCCATCTTCCCCGTCACCACCAGCCCAGCCAGGAGGAGTTTCTAGAAACAGCCCTTTGGATTGTGGAACAGCATCTCCAAATAAAGGGGCGTCTTCCTCTGAACCGGAAGCAGGTAGTCCACCCGTAGTAGAAACAACAAACAGCAGACCCCCAAACAGCAGCAGTGCTGGGAGTTCATCAGTTCATTCTTCTCAGCAACAGCCTCCGGGATCTGCTTCTCAGGAGCCAAGACCACCTCTTCAGCAGTCTCAGGTTCCTCCCCCGGAAGTCAGAATGACCGCTCCCCCTTTAGCAACCACAAGCTCTGCTCCAGTGGCGGTGCCTTCTACTGCCCCAGTGACTTACCCTATGCCTCAGACACAAATGGGATGCTCCCAGCCTCCTCCTAAAGTGGAACCACCTGCTATTAGACCACCCCCTCATGGCACAACTGCCCCTCACAAGAATCCAGCTCCAGTGCAGAATTCATCTGTTGCAGTCCTCAGTGTCAATCACATTAAAAGACCTCACAGTGTTCCCTCCTCTGTCCAGCTACCTTCGACCTTAAGTACACAAAGTGCTTGTCAAAATTCAGTACATCCAGCAAATAAACCTATTGCTCCCAATTTCAGTGCCCCCTTACCATTTGGGCCCTTTAGCACATTGTTTGAAAATAGCCCGACTTCTGCTCATGCCTTCTGGGGAGGATCTGTTGTTTCATCTCAGTCAACACCAGAATCTATGCTATCAGGAAAATCCTCATATTTGCCAAATTCAGATCCCTTACATCCATCTGATACTTCTAAAGCTCCAGGTTTCAGACCACCATTACAGAGACCCGCTCCAAGTCCCTCAGGTAAGATTGTATTTTCTGACATTTCTTCACCTGCTCATTTATGCAGATGATGCAAAACTCTGGTTATTTTCTAGTGCTTTTACTCTGACTGGGCCAGATGGACAAACTGTTTTCCTAAATCAAATGCTGTTGTGAGTATTGTGTATTTAGCATGGCATTATTATTTTTTTAAATCTTTTTAGAAACTGCAATGGATTTTACCTTAAATTTACCGTAAGTAAATTTCTTCATCAGATACATTTTTCTCTTTCAGAATAAAAAAACAAAGTCTCTTATATTTTAATTTAGTAAGATAATGCCATGAAAAGTTTGCTTTTATTTCAAATAAAAAAATACCATATATTTTTAAAATTTTATTTTACTTCCACTTTACAGTCAACTCTACCTTCATTCTGCAACCCCCCTACCTCTGATATCCACAAATCTGATCTTTTTCAATGAGTTTGTTTGTTTTAAATTCTACATATAAATGAAAATATAAACTTTGTCTTTGTCTGACTTGTTTTACGTAGTTTGATGCCCTCATGGCACATCCATTTTATCAGAAATGGCAGAATTTCCTTCTTTTTTAATATATATATGGCTGAATAATATCCCACTGTGTGTGTTTATATGCCACACACACACTCACAGTGGAATATTCAGCTGTATTTTTTTTTAAAAAGTGTATGTGTGCCACAACTTCGTTTCCATTCATCCATGAATGGATACTTAGGTTTTTTTCTATGTCTCAGCTATTATAAATAATGCTATTATGAACATGAGAGTGTATGTATATTTTCAAGTTAATATTTTTGTTTCTCCTGAATATATTTCCAGAAGTGGAATTTCAGGATCGTTGTGGTAGTTCCATTTTCAGTTCTTAAGATCCTCCATCCTGTTTCCCATAGTGTCTGTAGGCTGATCATGTTTCAAGTACTTACTTAATGAGCAGATATAGCTGGTAGCTGCCGTATTGCACAGTGCAGATGTTGAACACATCTGTTAACATAAAAAGTTCTATTGGGCAGTGCTGATATTTAAAGAAGATCTAAAGATCTGGTTTTGAGTGGTTGCTTTTTCTTTTTTAACTTTTTACTTTGAAATATTTTTTATGGAAGAGTTCTTCTATAATTACCCCAACTTCCCCTTTTCATTAAAACTAAGAAATTAATATTCGAATAGTATAATTAACTAGACTAGAGACTTTATTCATACTCCACGATTTTCCAATAATGTTCTTTTTCTATTTCCATGCTCTACTGATGTCTAAAAATATTATCTACGCCTTTTCAGAAAGGTTGCCAACTTGATGTGTGTTATTGAAGAGATGACATTCTGGGACTAATGGGAACTGATTGTTATGTTTACCTATTAGCACATAAATGTAATGAACATAATCAGTAAATATTTCTTTGCTGGGAGTTGACTGAAACATTTTTTGTGAATTTTCAAAAGCAGTTTCTCTTGAGTGCTAAAACAATAGAATCAATATAATTTATTGTAAAGCTTCATATGCTAATACATTGTAATGCTTTTTTAAAAAAATTTTATTGGAGTATATTTGATTTACAGTGTTGTGTTAGTTTCAAGTGTACAACAAAATGAATTGGTTATATACGTACATGTATCCACTCTTTTTAAGATTGTTTCCCCATGTAGGCCATTACAGAGGAGTAGGTAGAGTTCCCTGTGTTGTACACTAGGTTCTTACTATTTGTTTTATATACAGTAGTGTATATATGTCAATGCTAATCTCCCAGTTTGTCCCTTACCCCCTGGTACCCATAAGTTTTATTGTCTACATATGTACAGAGCTACATCTATAACTTCATTTTTGTTCTATAGATAAGTTTTTTTTATTTATACCCTTTTTTTGGATTCCATTTACAAACAGTATCATATATCTGCCTTTCTCTGTCTGACTTCACTCAGTATGACAATTCTAGGTCCATCCATGTTACGACAAATGGCATTATTTCATTCGTTTTTATGTCCGAGTAATATTTCATTGTACATACGTACCGCATCTTCTTTATCCATCCTGTGTTGATGCACATTTGATTGCTTACATGTCCTGGCTATTGTAAATAGTGCTGCAGTTAACATTGAAGTGAATGTATCTTTTCAAATTATGGTATATGCCCAGGAGTGGGATTGCTGGGTCATATAGTGTGTTAATCGCTCAGTCGTGTCCAACTGTTTGCAGCCCCATGGACTGTAGCCTGCCAGGTTCCTCTGTCCATGGCATTTTCCAGGCAAGAATACTAGAGTAGCTTGCCATTTCCTTCTCCAGGAGATCTTCCCGACCTAGGGATCGAACCCAGGTCTCCCACATTGCAGATTCTTTTACCTCTGAGCCACCAGGGATCATATGGTAGCTCTTTTTTAGTTTTCTAAGGAACCTCCATACTGTTCTCCATAGTGGCTATATGAATTTACATTCTTACCGATAGTGTAAGAGGGTACCCTTTTCTCTACACTCCCTCCACCGTTCATTGTTTATGGGCTTTTTGATGGTGGCCATTCTGACCAGTATAAGGTGATACCTCGTGTAGTTCTGATTTGCGTTTCTCTAATAATTAGTGATGTTGAGCATCTTTTCATATGCTTTTTAGCCATCTGTATGTCTGCTTGAAGAAATGTCTATTTAGATCTTTTGCCCATTTTTTTTTTTGACAGAGTGTTTGGTTCTATTGAGTTGCATGAGCTATTTACATATTTTGGAGGTGAATAAGAAATGCTTTTTTTATTTAATTTTTGTAAAGTTGGAATTTAGTGAAAACACTTCACTTTTCAAAAAATGTAAAATCTAGGTAATATGTTCAGTTCAGTTCAGTTGCTCAGTTGTATCTGACTCTGTGACCCCATGACTGCAGACGCCAGGCCTCCTTGTCCATCACCAACTCCCAGAGTTTAACCAAACTCATGTCCATTGAGTTGGTGATGCCATCCAACCATCTCATCCTCTGTCATCCCCTTTTCCTGCTTTCAACCTTGTCCAGCATCAGGGTCTTTTCAAATGAATCAGCTCTTCACATCAGGTGGCCAAAGTATTGGAGTTTCAGCTTCAACATCAGTCCTTCCAATGAACACCCAGGACTGATCTCCTTTAGGATGGACTGGTTGGATCTCCTTGCAGTCCAAGGGACTCTCAAGAGTCTTCTCCAACCCCACAGTTCAAAAACATCAATTCTTCAGTGCTCAGCTTTCTTCACAGTCCAACTCTCACATCCATACATGACTACTGGATAAACCATAGCCTTGACGAGACAGATCTTTGTTGACAAAGTAATGTCTCTGCTTTTTAATATGCTATCTAGGTTGGTCATAACTTTCCTTCCAAGGAGTAAGTGTCTTTCAATTTCATGGCTGCAGTCACCATCTGCTGTGATTTTGGAGCCCCAAAAGATAGCCACTGTTTCCACTGTTTCCCCATCTATTTGCCATGAAGTGATGGGACTGGATGCCATGATCTTTGTTTTCTGAATGTTGAGCTTTAAGCCAATGTTTTCACTCTCCTCTTTCACTTTCATCAAGAGGCTCTTTAGTTCTTTCTTCTTCACTCTCTGCCTAAGGGAGGTATCATCTGCATATCTGAGGTTATTGATATTTCTCCATCTTGATTCCAGCTTGGGCTTCATCCAGTCCAGCATTTCTCATGATGTACTCTGCATATAAGTTAAATAAGCAGGGTGACAATATACAGCACTGACGTACTCCTTTTCCTATTTGGAACCAGTCTGTTGTTCCATGTCCAGTTCTAACTGTTGCTTCCTGACCTGCATACAGATTTCTCAAAAGGCAGGTCAGGTAGTCTGGTATTCTCATCTCTTTCAGAATTCCCCACAGTGTATTGTGATCCACACACTAAAAGGCTTTGGCAAACTCAATAAAGCAGAAATAGATGTTTTTCTGGAACTGTCTTTGGCAATTTGACCTCTGGTTCCTCTGCCTTTTCTAAAACCAGCTTGAATATCTGAAAGTTGATGGTTCACATATTGCTGAGGCCTGGCTTGGAAAATTTTGAGCATTGCTTTTCCAGCATGTGAGAAGAGTGCAATCGTGCGGTTAGTTTGAGCATTCTTTAGCATTGCCTTCTTTGGGATTGACATGAAAACTGACCTTTTCTAGCCCTGTGGCCACTGCTGAGTTTTCCAAATTTACTGGTGTATTGAGTGCAGCACTTTCATAGCATCATCTTTTAGGATTTGCAATAGCTTGACTGGAATTCCATCACCTCCATTAGCTTTGTTCGTAGTGATGCTTCCTAAGGCCCACTTACTTCACATTTCAGGATACCTGGCTCTACCTGAGTGATCACACCATCGTGTGATCTGAGTCATGAAGATCTTTTTTGTATAGTTCTCCTGTGTTGCCACCTCTTCTCAGTATCTTTTGCTTCTGTTAGGTCCCTACCGTTTCTGTCCTTTATTGAGCCCATCTTTGCATGAAATGTCGCCTTGGTATCTCTAATTTTCTTGAAGAGATCGCTAGTCTTTCCCATTCTATTGTTTTCCTCTATTTCCTTGCGCTGATCACTGTGCTTTATTATCTCTCCTTGCTGTTCTTTGGAACCCTGCATTCAAATGGGTATATCTTTCCTTTTCTCCTTTGCTTTTCACTTCTTTTCATAGTTATTGTGAGGCCTCCTCAGATAGCCATTTTCTTTTTTGCATTCCTTTTTCTTGGGAATGGTCTTGGTCCCTGTCTCCTGTACAGTGTCAGTGAACCTCTGTCTATAGTTCATCTAGTCCCTTAAATCTGTTTCTCACTTCCACTGTATAATCCTAAGGGATTTGATTTAGCTCATACCTGAATGGTCTAGTGGTTTTCTCTACTTTCTTCAATTTCAGTCTGAATTTGGCAATAAGGAGTTCATGATCTGAGCCACAATCAGCTCCCAGTCTTGTTTTTGATGACTGTATAGAGCTTCTCCATCTTTGGCTGCAAAGAATAAAATCAATCTGATTTCACTGTTGGCCATCTTGTGATGTCCATGTGTAGAATCTTCTCTTGTGTTGTTGGAAGAGGCTGTTTGCTAGGACCAGTGCGTTCTCTTGGCAGAACTGTATTAGCCTTTGCCCTGCTTCATCCTGTACTCCAAGGCCAAATTTGCCCATTACTTCAGGTTTCTCTTGACTTCCTACTTTTGCATTCCAGTCCCCTGTAATGAAAAGGACATATCTTTTGGGTGTAAGTTCTAGAAGGTCTTGTAGGTCTTCATAGAACCGTTCAACTTCAGCTTCTTCAGCGTTACTGGTTGGGGCATATACTGTAAGGTTTGCCTTGGAAACGAACAGAGATCATTCTGTCGTTTTTGAGATTGCATCCAAGTACTGCATTTTGGATTCATTTGTTAACACTATGATGGCTACTCCCTTTCTTCTAAGGGATTCTTGCCCACAGTCATAGATATAATGGTCATCTGATTTAAATTCACCCATTCCAGTCCATTTTAGTTCGCTGATTCCTAGAATGTCGACGTTCACTCTTGCCATCACCTGTTAGACGGCTTCCAATTTGCCTTGATTCATGGACCTAACATTCCAGGTTCCTATGCAGTATTGCTCTTTACAGCATCGGATCTTCCTTCTATCACAGTTACATCCACAACTGGGTGTTGTTTTTGCTTTGGCTCCATCTCTTCATTCTTTCTGGAGTTATTTTTCCACTAATCTCCGGCAGCATATTGGACACCCACTGATCTGGAGAGTTCATCTTTCAGTGTCCTATCTTTTGCCTTTTCATACTGCTCATGGGGTTTTCAAGGTAGAATACTGAAGTGGTTTGCCGTTCCCTTCTCCAGTGGACCGCATTTTGTCAGAAATATGTTAAGACTAAAATTTGAAGAAGAAAATGGCAGTCCACTCCAATACTCTTGCTTAGGAAATCCCTGAACAGAGGCGCCTGGTAAGCTGCAGTCCATGGGGTCGCAAGAGTCAGACATGACTTAGTGACTAAACCACCCGCCACCACAAAGTGAATATATGCCTAAAGATAACATGTGTAAGGATATTTGCCATATACTAGCTAGTTTTGGGGGGGCGGTGGGGGTGGGGAATTAACCAGGAAGTCGTGGGATTTTCCATCAACTTCCATTTTATATTTATTTATAATGACCATTATTTTTACTAATACTGTAAAACAATGAAAATGAAATTAATAAAATTACTAAATGTTAAAAAAATACTAAAATTAAGATTTAGAGAAAAAGGAAATACTTTTTTTTTGGAAAAGTATAGGAAAAGGACACAGTCATAGGGGAGGTGAAGTTTTCAGGGGTGTACAGTGATTAGAGCCAAAGTTAGCCATGAAGTTTAACTTGAGAGTCCGTCAGAGGGAAGTATTAGATTCAGGTCAACACAGGCATGTTTGCCTTCACGGCTATACCACTATTTTTACACCCTAGAAAAGGAAAATTAATTCAGTAATAGCACCCAATATGTAGAACCATCATGCCAGATATATCCTTTATGCCTATACATTGTATTTTCTCTCCTTTTGATGCAGCCATCAAGGTTCACACATTGCTTTTGGCTATTATGTCTCTTTGATCTCCTCCAGTCAAAAACATCTCACCACCACCTTTTGTTCTGAATCCTTTGAAGAATGTCCTACATTTCAGATTGGCCTGTTTTCTCAATCCATGGTTACATTCTGGTTAAACATTTCTAGCAGGAACATCAGATAGGTAATGTTTGAATCTCACACTACATTATATCAGGAGGCACTAAGTGACAGACTGTCCCTCAATTAGCAATGGAAGGCATGGTCACTTTAGTTAAGGTGCTGATCATCAGGTCTCTTTGTTACAAGAGTATATCTACAGTCCTTTTTTTCTGTAGCTTTTTTATTTCGTTTTTTGAGGGTGTTTTTTTTTTAAGTAGCACTCTTAAGTTCACAGCAAAATTAAGAGACAAGTACAGTGATTTCCCATACCATCTGCCTCCATACAGGCATAGCCTCTGTTATTACCAACATCCCACTCTAGAGTAGTACTTTTGTTACAATTGATGAACGTACATTCACACATCCTTATCAGAGTCTATAGTTTGCTTGAGGGTTCACTCTTGTAATGCTGTACACTCTGTGAATTTGAACAAAAGTCTAGTGATGTGTATTCACCATCAATTCTATCATCGAGTATTTTCAGTATATTAAATATCCTCTGTGATTTGCCTACTCATCCCTCCCTCCCCTTAACTGTTTTTTTTAATATTTAGTGTTAATTGATGATTGAATTCTATAAGTTTTTTAAAGATAAAATTTGATACAACTCCTTGCCCACCAAACCTATGTAAATTCTAGTGTTATATTAAATCTCCATGTATTCTATAATAAAATAATAATCTGTCAAAATTAAAATTAAATATAAAATATTTTTCATGGTAATTTCCTTTTTATGGCTATCTTTATAAAATAAAGGTGGAGGTAATGAGTCAGTGGACTGGAAAAAGTAAGCAAGGAGAAATTTTTTTAATAATCCAAAATATATTTGCATTTATTAGGCTCCTCTTGGTATTTTAGGTTTTTCTAGTTATATATCTTAAGGGTAACTATTGTAAATTATGATTTATCTTCTACGTTGTAGGTATTGTCAATATGGATTCGCCATATGGTTCTGTAACACCTTCCTCTACACACTTGGGAAACTTTGCCTCAAACCTTTCAGGAGGTCAAATGTATGGACCTGGGGCACCCCTTGGAGGAGCACCCACAGCTGCTAACTTTAACAGACAACATTTTTCCCCACTTAGTTTGTTGACTCCATGTTCATCAGCATCAAATGGTGAGTAATATACAGTAATTCTACAGAAAGAGTTTGCCTTTATGTTCCCTTAAAAAAAAGTGTTACAGTTCTTCAAAGTTTGGAATTTTTAAGTTTTTAATCTCTTAATAATTTAAAAACTATGCCTGGAGAAGGGAATGGCAGCCCACTCCAGTATTCTTGCCTGGAGAATCCCATGGACAGAGGAACCTGGTGGGCTTCAGTCCATGGGGTCACAAGGAATGGAATGGGACTGAAGTGACTTCAGTTTGGTTCAGTTCAGTCACTCAGTTGTGTCTGACTCTTTGCAACCCCATGCATCACAGCACACCAGGCCTCCCTGTCCATCACCAGGTCCTGGAGTTACTCAAACTCATGTCCATTGAGTCGGTGATGCCATCCAGCCATCTCATCCTCTGTCGTCCCCTTCTCCTCCTTCCCCCAATCCCTCCCAGCATCAGTCTTTTCCAATGAGTCAACTCTTCACATGAGGTAGCCAAAGTATTTAAGGAGTTTCAGCTTTAGCATCAGTGCTTCCAATGAACACCCAGGACTGATCTCACTTAGCATGGACTGGTTGGATTTCCTTGCAGTCCAAGGGACTTTCAAGAGTCTTCTCCAACACCACAGTTCAAAACCATCAATTCTTCAGTGCTCAGCTTTCTTCACAGTCCAACTCTCACATCCATACATGACCACTGGAAAAACCATAGCCTTGACTAGACGGACCTTTGTTGGCAAAGGTCTCACTTTTTAATATGCTATCTAGGTTGGTCAAAACTTTCCTTCCAAGGAGTAAGCATCTTTTAGTTTCATGGCTGCAATCACCATCTGCAGTGATTTTGGAGCCCCCCAAAATAAAGTCTGACTGTTTCCACTGTTTCCCCATCTATTTCCCATGAGGTGATGGGACCAGATGCCATGATCTTAGTTTTCTGAATGTTGAGCTTTGAGCCAACTTTTTCACTCTCCTCTTTCACTTTCATCAAGAGGCTTTTTAGTTCCTCTTCACTTTCTGCCATAAGGGTGTTGTCATCTGCATATCTGAGGTTATTGATATTTCTCCCAGCAGTCTTGATTCCAGCTTGTGCTTCTCCCAGCCCAGCGTTTCTCATATGTATTCTGCATAGAAGTTAAATAAGCAGGGTGATAATATACAGCCTTGATGTACTCCTTTTCCTATTTGGAACCAGTCTGTTGTTCCATGTCCAGTTTTAACTGTTGCTTCCTGACCTGTATACAGGTTTCTCAAGAGGCAGCTCAGGTGGTCTGGTATTCCCATCCCTCTCAGAATTTTCCACAGTTTATTGTGATCCACACAGTCAGAGGCTTTGGCATAATCAGTAAAGCAGAAATAGATGTTTTCCTGGAACTCTCTTGCTTTTTCGATGATCCAGTGGATGTTGGCAGTTTGATCTCTGGTTCCTCTGCCTTTTCTAAATCCAGCTTGAACATCTGGAAGTTCATGGTTCACGTATTGCTGAAGCCTGGCTTGGACAATTTTGAGCATTGCTTTACTAGTGTGTGAGATGAGTGCAATTGTGTGGTATTTTGAGCATTCTTTTTCATTGCCTTTCTTTGGGATTGGAATGAAAACTGACCTTTTCCAGGCCTATGGCCACTGCTGAGTTTTCCAGATTTGCTGGCATACTAGCATGCAATAAACCATAATTTAAAAGAATATGGAAATCAGTATATATGTACATGTACCTATATGTACGTGTGTATATATATATATGGAAAGATTGAAGGCAAAAGGAGAAGAGTATATATTATACACCAGAAACTAACAAAAAGTTGTAAATCCTATACCTCAATAAAAAATACTATTCCTGGCAATCTGAAATTAGGAGGAATTTAAATAGAGTCTCCAGGCTTTTAAAGTATTAGAATCAACTTCAGTTCTATCAAAGCTAGAATATTGTATTTTTGAGGTTTATTTCTAAGATGGATCATTTTTTGAGAATCGACAGTCTTGTGTTGTCACCTGTTGATTTACATTTACTTTTAGATTTGAGAATGTAGCTTCCAAGAAGAAGGATCTGTAGCCTTATAGTATAAGGCTACTTTTTTGTCTACTTTAATTCTCATCTGCTATATAAACAGAGAATTCAACTCACATTAAGAGAATTCTGTAATAAGGGTAGTAGGTTTTTTTGTATTTGTGGTTATTTATTTAGTGAGGATAAAGACATCAAATTGCTTTCACTTTGAGGAAATTTTAATAAGAATCTTTTTTTTTTTTAAGTTTTAACAATTTCTTCTAACAACATTAGATCTCAGTTAATAGAGACTGGTTAACTGAGTGAAAGAATTAAAAAAAATTCATATTTGAGAGATTTGCATGTCTGCCAGTGAAAGCATGAATATATATAGTTTTTCTTGTGTTTGTCAAATAACAAAACTGTCACATGGAATTTTACATATCCTTGTACAGGTGTCCCTAAGTTAAAATACGTGGTTTAAGAAAGAATAAATAAGTGACTATGACAAAAACATGCCAGAAATAATGTAATAAGTATGCAAATAAAGTACCAAGATAAAAGGGGAGACATTCACAGCGATTCCTATTGAGGATACTTTACCTATCTTTGAAAAAGCTGAAGAAAGTTTCTTAATCATAATTGAGATAAAGTGAATATAGTATAACATAGCTATTTGCCTGGTTTATCTAAACAGACTATTAATAGAACATTGAAAGTAAATATAACTATAAGGAGTAATTGATTATGACATTTTAGTCTTAACTATCTGGCTTATAATTAAAAAGTTATAGCCTCATTTAAAGCTGTATTCAATACAACATAAATTTGTGTACTGGAGGATATTTATTTATTTAGTTCATTATAAGGAAGATCAGTGGGGCTTCCCAGGTGGCACTAGTGGTGAAGAACCCACCTGCCAATGCAAAAGGCATAAGACATGCAGGTTGGATCCCTGAGTCAGGAAGATCCCCTGGAGGAGGTGATGGTATCCCACTCCAGTATTCTTGCCTGGAGAATCCAATGGTCAGAGAAGTCTGGCGGGCTACAATCCATGGGGTCACAAAGAGTCAGACACAACTAAGAACACACACACACACACACACACACACACACAGAGTTGTCCTAAAACATGTTTATAGATCTTTTCTGCTTTTGAACAATGAACCACTTAAGGTAAATGTGTTGTGTTTCATTTTTATGGTAAACATTTGCATTTGTTTATATCTCTAGGGTCCTTTAAGATAGCATAAAGAACCCTTGTGTATTTCCCCCACGCCCATTCACTGCTTGTTAACATGTTGCCACATTCCTCCAGTTCAGTGCTGTGTATCTGTGTGTGTGTGTGTGTGAGAGGAGAGAGAGAAAGAGTGTGTGTGTAGCGTATATGTAGGAATTGTAAGGGTTTCTTACTGTATCATTTTACAGTTAGTTGCAGATACAAACTGATTTCCCCTAAATACCCCAGATTATAATATTTTAGAATCACAAGAACTTTCTCTTCCAAAACTACAATGCAGTTATCAACTTCTGCAAATTTTA
Source organism: Ovis canadensis (assembly GCF_042477335.2). Taxonomy (NCBI): domain Eukaryota; kingdom Metazoa; phylum Chordata; class Mammalia; order Artiodactyla; family Bovidae; genus Ovis; species Ovis canadensis. The sequence goes on along the minus strand of NC_091250.1, from coordinate 104,798,416 downwards.
GTTTGATACATTATTATTATCTAATATATAGTCCATACTCATATTTCACCAGTTGTCCCAATAATGCCTTTATTATCTCCTCTTTTTCAAGATTAAAATCAGTGTCACAGATTGCATTTAATTCCTATGTCTTTTTAGTTTCAAATAACCTGGAACTGTTTCCTTAGATTTTATGAATCTTTCAAAGAAAGCTTTTTTTTTTTTTTAAGGTTACAGATCAGTTGTTTGGTAAAATGGTTCAATTTGATTTTCTGATATTTCTTAATTTTTAGTTTAAGTTATGTATTTTTTGACAGGAACATTTCTATTAGTGTTGCAGCCTTCTCATTGTATTACATTAGAAAATATAAAATGTCAGTTTGTGCTGTTAATTTTGATCACTTGGTTTCATAGGTTTCTACACTTTCAAATTGTCATTTTTCCCTTTGTAAAGTAATCTGTGGGCACTTACGTTGAAACTGCTTTTATTCCTCATCAGACTCAGACAGAATGTAAGGAAATAGGGAAGAAGTAGAACTTATCTCTGTAGAAATAATAGTTTTTTTTTGTAATCATGTTAATATTCACAAATTTAAAACAGAATCAACCTTGATGAAGGGAAAAACACTAAAATTGAATATAAATAGAAACAAGTAAACCTATCTGCATTTTAAATTACTAACATAAACCTACTAAATGAAAAAGAAACAATCTAAAAAGTCTTGAAGACATTAGTATTTTGTAAAGACAAATAGACTACAGACAAAATCTTCACTTCTACTTAGGACATTTGTATTTTATGTTATGGATGAGCAATTTTAAACGTATGCGGGTTATATTATAGGGCTGAGCAAATGAATAAATAAGAATACTGAAAATGATGTAATCCAGGGCTCTGATAGTAGGAAGAGAAGAATGTAGAGTAAGGCAAGGAAGAATGCTATGAAATTTATTGGAATTAAAGGATCAATATGAACTCATGATTTTAAAATGATGTTATGTTTTGGATTGAATCACATAAAGTTGCCATTTTCCCCCCAGAACTATCTACTGAGAAGGGCCTAGAAGCAATGGATCTTCAGTAGCAGTAAGCACATTCAGCATCCAGATCTGTCTGTTAATGTTTCAATCCACTAAAAGAAACTAGGGCTTGTTGGGGAAATAGCTGGTTTGAGAGCTGGGGCAGGAAGAGTATAAGAGAAGTTTGCAAAAAGTCTTGTAGTGTCAGAAAGTAATTAAGTGTTTAGATGGTTGGGCATGTCAGAGGAATGCAGCATATAGCTTGAAGGAGCTCCCACTAGCCAAATTCAGGACAATTTAACCATCAAAATGAATAATATCAGCTTGCTGGTAAAATAAGAATCCATGGAGTATGTAATGGTTATAAATAAAATTTTACAGTGCAGACAGGGGACTTACAATGTCATTACAGTATAATGACAACTCATAAATGTAAAAGGAATTACAATTTGAGTCATCATTTTGCAACTGTTAGACTGGTTGATTCAGCCAAGATTCTCAGACTTTTCCCTTTATTACTGAACTTTTAACTAGTTTGCATTTCATCACCTACCCAGGTTCAGTCCCTGGGTTGAGAAGATCTCCTGGAGAAGGGAATGGCAACCCACTCCAGTATTCCTGCCTGGAGAATTCCATGGACAGAGGAGCCTGGCAGGCTATAGTCCATGGGGTCACAAAGGGTTGGACACAACTGAGCGACTAACAGTACTACTACTAATAATATAAATCTTAATACTTTTTAATGACCATTTAGTTTGTTTTACCTGACTTCTGATTCTTCTTTATGTTATCTGTTCACATAAATGTCATTTCATGGTTTGTTTATTTATGGTAGTCTTTTAAAATTTTCTTTTTCATATTTATCTATATATTTTTCATAAAAATTGCCATTCTGGATGCTGTTGGAAAATGAACCCAAGAAGCATTACTTATTATTCACAATGTATTTATCTGATTTTAGGTATTTGAACAGGTTTTATCAACATTTGTCCATGCATTCCACTTCTCTTTTTGCCTTCTCCTCTATAGGATGTCAGGACATGATAGCAGGACTCTGGCAAATTAAACTAGGATGTGGGGGACATGGGTCCCTTACTTCCAAATAAAAAATTAAAAAAAAAAAAAAACAGAAAGCAGAGAACCTTCCTGAGGCTGCAAAACAACAGACTGGTGATACCCAAGATCCTTCTGCATACAGGCTAGGCAGAGATCCCCTGAGCCCTCATCCCACCCCAACTGCTAAGATCTATCCTGTCAGTGCTCAACCAGTCCATGCCTTGAGTACTGATCACTGGTGCTCTGTGAGTTTCAGGCTTTGGCAAATTTAGTCAGTGGGTCACTTTGACAGTTCAATCTTATAAGGCTCTTTTGTATCTAAAAGGCAGTAAAAATAATAATAATGACAGTTTCTTTAAGGAAAAAATTAATTTTACATCACGACTCAGTATGCATATACCTGTGTGTGACTGAAATATATCTATAAAACAATACTTACATCCTTATAGTATATGCTCATGATGCTGTTTTCTATTCTGTTTTCTTTAACCTTCAAAAAAAATTTTTGTTACTCATAACTAACCACAGTCATCTCATGATCTACTGTAGTTCAGTTAACACTGAACTGAGGCGTGATAGTGTGTGCAGTGCAGTTTTCCTGCAGGAGCACTTTTTCCATTTGTAAGTCACATTGCTCTTCCAATTTGAATTCAGAACTAAGTGGATTTACTGAAGCTTAAATTTTGGGGTATCTCATTTGTAAGGGGCCCTGTCAAGGTCCTGTTCCAAGTTTTGTACTTGTATTTTTTTTTTCTAAAACAGAGTCCCAAGATTGTATTCCAACAAAACCTATAAAATCTGTTTTTTCTCTATAAGTTAGCATATTTAATAACATGACTCTGAATTAGATTTTTCTTGTTTATTGTAATTAAAGAAATTATGATAATTAGGGATAAGAAGAAAAATTATAATTAGGCTCTTTTCGTAGCAAGGATTGTAGACCTGGGAATCTCAAGGAAAGTGGTGCTTACCTCAAGGCTTATGCAGGGTGATCTTTGAAACCATTGAAATTTTGAGACAGCTATTATCTCTCTCTCACTTTAGAGGATCTACGGTTTCTCACTCATAGTCTGTTTCTTGTCAGTCCTCTACTACTGACTCTCTTTACATATAGGCTTCTTCATAATCTCATGTTGTATGTAGCCCTCAAAGATTCAGTTCATAAACCAGTTTTTCTGTTTTCAAATAAATTGTAGCTCTGCACTATGCAGGTAACTGTTTGACTTTTTAAGCTTCAAGTTCCTCTACAGTTTAGCCTCTCTTTGATTTTAAATATGCTTTATATTTAGACTTTCATAAGAAAAGTATGGTTGGTTTTGGTTTTCCTTCTTCACTATGGTGGCTTCCCTGGTGACTCAGTTGGTAAACATTCCTCCTGCAGTGCAGGAGATCCAGATTCGATCCCTGGGTGGGGAAGATCCCCTAGAGAAGGAAATGGCAACCCACTCCAGTATTCTTGCCTGGGAAATCCTATGGACCGAGGAGCCTGGTGGAATACAGTCCGTGAGTCACAAAGAGTCAGACACTACTGAGCATCTGAGCATGTATAAAAAAACAGTAAAAGAGCTTCAAATATATCCTAAGTTCTACTCCAAAGAAGGTGGTGGTGGTTGTTTTGGGCTTCCCTTGTGGTTCAACTGGTAAGGAATCTGACTGCAATGCAGGAGACCTGGGTTCGACCTTTGGTTGGGAAGATTCCCCTGGAGAAGGGAAAGGCTACCCACTCCAGTATTCTGGCCTGGAGAAATCCATGAACTGTATGTATAGTCCATGGGGTCACAAAGAGTTGGACACGACTGAGCGACTTTCTTCACTATAGTGTATAAAAAGACTAAGTCACTAATGAATATTCCCCAATTGCGTGTATTAAGAACTAGCCTTGTTTTGATAAGTAAAGCTTAAATTGCCACTTCTAAGAGTGTGTTCTGTGGAATATCCACAAGATACAGTTGGGTTATGAAACATAGCCTTCTGTTGGTATTTTATCAGCATATTAAAGTTCTGTGAAGTCCTGATTTAAAGAAACTTACTTACTTACTTTTTTTAACATACAACCAAGGGACAAATATTCCCAAGGAAAATAGTTTGAAAATTGCCAATACAATCAATGATTTTCCCCACCTCCATTTTGTTGTCATTGTTGTTTCTTTTTAATTTAAACATTGTCTTCTCATTGCTCTGGTGTTATATTTTACTTATGGTCAAGGGAAAATTAATTTAAATATTAATTAGTGTGCAGGCAGCATTCATATTTCACATTCTAATATCCTGAAACTAAATAGGAAAATTGTGAGCCAAATTAAAAAATGACTGCAAAGTCACAGAACTTTAACCAGATTTTAATATACATAATTTATTATTTAAGCATTATACTCATATTTCTAAAATTTTGTTTACAAAATTACAGGGTCTATAGAGACAGTGTATATTATTTCCCAATATCTTTTCTCTAGATTCTCCTGCACAGTCAGTATCCTCTGGAGTTCGTGCACCTTCTCCTGCCCCATCATCAGTACCTTTAGGGTCAGAAAAGCCCAGCAACGTCTCTCAGGATAGAAAAGTTCCAGTCCCTATTGGGACGGAACGTTCTGCACGTATCAGGCAAACTGGAACTTCAGCTCCATCTGTTATTGGGAGTAATTTGTCCACATCAGTAGGACATAGTGGCATCTGGTCCTTTGAAGGGATTGGTGGCAATCAAGGTATGGTATGCAGTTCTGCTTATTGGAAGTTAAGTTTATACATTTAACTAAAATATTTAAATAATTTTAAAAGCAGTATTTAATTATCATAGGCATTCTTTTAGGAAAATATGTGTTCATATCCCTTCATTTTGACTAATCAATTTATTTAAGAGTTTGGAACTTTTTTTGTTCACCTGTGATCTCTCACTGAGTTAATCATTGCTGAGTATAGTTTAATGCAAGCATATTATTTTCTTCATTTCATCATATTAAGGAGATATTACTGTTTCCTTTGGGGCTCTTTAGTTTTATCTTAGTTTTTTTTGTTGTTTTATAACACAAAGTGTTTAGGTTACATTACGAGGCTATTATTTCACTACCTACAAACATGCAAATATGTGGTCAAGATATACAAGTAGGTCATTATTCTGAAGGAATTCATAATCCAATGTAGAAAATATTAGAAATATATAAAGTTTTTTTTTTTTTGCTGTTTTCTGATTTTAAATATCTCCAATTATTTTTTTCTGCCTCCTCATCTTCCCTCAGACAAAGTAGACTGGTGTAACCCTGGGATGGGAAATCCTATGATTCACAGGCCAGTGTCTGATCCAGGAGTGTTTTCACAACATCAAGCAATGGAGCGAGAGAGTACAGGAATTGTAACTCCTTCTGGTACATTCCATCAGCATGTTCCTGCAGGATACATGGACTTTCCTAAAGTTGGGGTAATGGTGACTTAAAAGCATGTTCATTAGTTCTAAATGATTTTCTGATTATTAGCCTTATTTTACTTACCATGTATAAGCATTTGTGAAATGGTGCTGGAGCTTTGGCTTGAAATAATAGGTGAAAATCTAGCTAAAACATACTTATAAATCCTGATTTTGTCTGAGTTGTTTAGAGAAATGTTTTTTGACAAAAGTTTTTATATACTAGGCTTATACTGTCTTCTGTCTAATGCTGGAAGAAATCATATATTGGGAAATAATTTTTAAATCACTTAGATAGCTTACATATTCCAAAATGAGGTGGTTTCAAATACAGTTTTAGGGTATTGATTATACTGGGAAAAATAATAACCAGTGACTTGAGTGTGCATAATCTTTGTTTTCTTTTTTAAGGGTATGCCTTTTTCTGTGTATGGGAATGCAATGATTCCTCCAGTAGCACCACTTCCTGATGGTGCTGGAGGACCCATATTTAATGGCCCTCATGCTGCGGACCCCTCTTGGAATTCCCTGATAAAGATGGTTTCAAGCTCCACAGAAAATAATGGCCCTCAAACGGTAAGGCTGATCATTCCATGAACATTTATTTAATAGATTATGAGCTGCCAAGGGGCTTCCCTGGTGGCTCAGACAGTAAAGAATCCACCTGCAATGCGGGAGACCTGGGTTTGATCTCTGGGTTGGGAAGATCCCCTGCAGGAGGGCATGGCAACACACTCCAGTATTCTGACCTGGAGAATTCCATGAACAGAAGAGCCTGATGAGCTACAGTCCATGGGGTCGCAGAGTGTCAGACACGACTGAGCGACTAAGCATAGCACATAGCTGCCAAGACAAATGTAATAGAGATAAATCATGGTTGTGAGAGAGTTTGGTGAATATGGGCAGTTGGGAAAATTGAGGGAGATTTATTATAGCTGAAATATACCAGAGGGATATGGAAAAGGGTACCAAAGGTAGTGGTTTGGGGCCAAAATTAGGAAAGACATAATATATTCCATTGAATAGCAGGTGGTAGGTAAAAGATTTTAAGTTGTAAAGTTTTATAATTTTATGTATCAAAATTTACTAGTTGTGTGAAAAGGTCCATCTAGAGGTTATTTATTAAATGTATTATAAATGTCAAAATAGTATGTAACTGTGAAAATGCTTAGAGATGGTTGTATATTTTAACTTATTGTGGTATATATTTAATACCTGATTTTCATTCCACAATCATCAACCTCTATGTACTCAGATAATGGTTTTTTAAAAATGATTGTTTCCCAGTATGTTGCCAATTGACTAAGAAACTTCGCTGGTTTAGTTCATAAATATTCCTTAGTGTTTAAGAGTTTTATTTTAATCAAGTATATGTTAAATACATATTTAATAAAACGTATGCTTTATATCCATAGGTGTGGACTGGACCCTGGGCACCTCACATGAACAGTGTGCATATGAACCAGCTTGGCTGATGAGGATCAGCTTGTTAGCCTGCAGATTCCTTTTCATTCAGAGGAAATCACAAGTGGCCGAAAAAAAAATTTATGCTCCCAAATCATTCTACTGATGTGCTTGACTGAAGTGTGTAGGCTTTTTGCAGAAGAACTTACTAACTGACCTATTTTCTGTGAACATTTGTGACTGCCCATTCCCCATCATCATCCGTTTTACCTTAGTTAGCCTTTTTCTTATCATTTTTCTTTTTTTCTTTTCCCTCTTCCCCTTGGACATAACTTTCTGTTGAAGCTGTTCTTTGGCTGGTTGGTTTTAGTACTGTAAACTGCTTCTGAGCAAACACGGAAATTTAGCAAAATTATGTAAACTTGATCCTGAAGTTTTAGAATGGCAAATAAATGTACAATTGTTTACATAACAGAAAAGGCTAAGCAGAAAGTAAATTTCAATATGTCAGTATAGAGGCTCTACTTTACGTAGACTTAAATTAATGTGAGATATGTACCTTCATATTCAGAAATCTGGATGTTTCCTTCATACATTAAACTATTAATAAGTATAACTTTTCTGCTTGTGTAATTTAAGTATAAAGTAAAACAATGGGCATTATCAGTGAATGTTTCCCGACGCTGGCTTTTAAAATACCCATGCTGCTCTCCTTTTGAGTTTGTTTGCAGCAAGGCACATATAGAGTAAGAAATTTTAACACTTTTTCATGTCTTTTTATTACCTTGTCACACTTTTAAAAACTAATACACACTTCTCTCTTCACTCTTTTGTTTCTCTTCTCACCCTTGCCACTAATACCAGTAAAATTTTCTTTCTGATCGTGAAATAATTCTATAAAGATTTTTACTCTAATGGCTGCTACAGAGAGATGGAGAATCTGCATCATCACCTGTGGTTTCTTCTAACCATAAAACATTCAGTCTTTCTGAGAATTTAAAAAGCCACCACTGGTTCCCAGTCAGCATATACAAGTTCTTAATATACTGTTTATTATTAAACAATTCAGTGTACTATTTTATATTGGATAATATTGATTCTTAACATTGGCTTTGGAGTCATCAGGAGTCAACATAAAAATTCCAGTTTTCAATAATTTAGTTAAAGTTTTTATTTTCCATATTTTAAAGTCGTCTTAATTTCTACACTTGTTTGTATATTATCAGTGAAAGGGATCAACAGCTAACTTGGGGCAAGTAATAAAATAAATTTGGCGTTTGTCATTAAGACAACTTACGTTAGACATGAATACACAGGTTACAAAATAAAGCCTCCTGTTTAACCTGTTTATGTAAGACACAGGGCCACACTAAACTACTCAGTGGGATTTATCTATTCATTTCACTTGAAAAAATAAACAGTAACATATTCCAAGAAGAATATGTGTCCTACCCTGTCTCATGTGATAATAAATTATATGGTTGAAATATAAAAGAAAGCATAATGTAATGCTTTAAAAAAATGAAGTAATGTCTTTAAAAAATAATAGACATAATTCCTCATTGGTGAAACATAAACATTAACTAAAATTCAGATAGATCACCCAGGTTAACAATATTAATATGGTTCCTTGACTGTTCAAGTAAATGAAATGATTTCTTTTACTCTGGGTGCCTAAGTAAAGAGTAAAAAGATTTCTCAAACATATCCAAAAATTTATAAACACATTTGTATCTTTTAATTTAGAAGGTGGTCTTAAAATATATAAATTTGTTTTTCTCCCTGTCTGTGATTGATACAACCATATTTAAAGGAAAAGCTAAATGATATCCTACAAATAAATGTAGCTATGACATAAAATTATTGCACTTTACTAAGAAAGGGGTATAATGCTATTTAACAGAGTATTTTATGTATGACTTTTGCCACTATCCTATAACTTTTTGCTTAGTTTCTTTTCTGTGTTTACTAGGGTTATTTTCTAATTAAAATAATCCTGCTAGATAACAGATACCACCCAGTATTTATCACAACACATGACTTGTGTTGACTCACAAGAGTGAGTTTCTTAAGATGGGGTGTCTTGCTAAAAAACAGAGAAAAACTGTTTTTGTTTTTTTTTTTTTTTACTTCAAAGCTATGGGACAGGGGAATATTGATTGGAATGCTCCTAATTTAGTTTTTGGGGCCAGGCTTGTTAAATATAATACCATGGTTTTAGAAGTCTGTACTGGGAACATTTTTCAGATACATTTTTTATATTTCAGATGTAATGCAGTGCACTTTTATTTGAATAATAAAAAAAATCATCTTTTGAGACCATGCAGGTCTTTTTTTTCCCCCTTTTTGGAAAGTATGTGGTATGTATAATTGCAGACTACATAAGGTATTTCTTTTCTCTTATTCTTTTAAGAAGCAGCTTAACTGTTAGATGTAACAGTTAGGTTAGTTCACACTTTAAATCCCAAAAGAATTAATACCCAAATTATTGTGTAATCATTTAGAAATGATTTTGTGTACTGGTGCCAAGAGAATTCCCATGGTATGCCTTTTCAACATATATTTCAGCATATACCAGTATATTCCAAAAAAGTGATTTTAGTATTTATGTGAAAGGTATTTTTCCCTTCTGTTTCCTGTTACTACAAAGTTAAATCAATCTATTAGTAATTGAAAATTACTTTTTTGGGGGGTAATTACTATACTTATCTTACAGTCATTTTTCTTCTCAGGAGAAGGGAGGTAAATAGTTTACTAATAGTTCCTGTCTTGTTTTTCATGAAAATATTATTATATTTTTCTATTGATTACAATGACCTAATTATACATTTCATAAATATTTTTGCACATTTTAAAAACACTTTTTAAAAACAATAAAAGTGTCAGATTAAACAGATAAATCTGGCATGACATTTAAAGAATGCTAGAACTTTCATATAACAAATTTTTAACTCAGGATTATTTCAGAATGATTCAAAATATCAAAGGAAAACCATTTCACTGTTTTTCATTACTAACATGGAGATTGAGTATACCAGTACTCTGTATTTTTACTTTAGATAAATGTATCTATTCAGATGTCTTTTAATATTAATGTTTGGGATATTTACATTGTAATTTGTAAATTCTAGATGCTCCTGAATCTTTTTGGAAATATATATATCCCAGATTAAGCAAGTCACAACACTCAGTTAACTGACGGTATTGTAAATTAACTGCTGTTAATTCCAAATGATTGAAATTTAGGATGAGAGCATCATTAATGCTCTAATATTTAATCTACAGTGGTACACACCTTGATTGCAAAAACACCATCACTTATATTTTGGATAAGTGAATACAGAGAAAAATGTGTTACTGTGGCTTTGACATAAATAAGAATTTCTTTTTGTGACAGTAAAAATACAGGACTAATATTTGGGTCATTAGAGGTTTCATATGAGACTTCTACCTTGAAATCAGTTCACACTTTTGAAAAGTAAAAGCCAATATTGTATACTTAGTACTTAAAGTGAAGTGAAAGTGAAGTAGCTCAGTCCTGTCCGACTAAGTCAATGATAATTCAAGATAATTTTTTTTTAATGAGAAAAAAAGCTAATTCTACATTAGGTAACTTTGGTTTTAAAAGGCAATGCGTTATTAGGAAAAAGAAATGTAATTCTAAGGGATCACTTTAAGTTGCTCATGAAAATATCCTTTAAAGTTTCTTTTGTTAATACTTGAGAAGGTGTATTTGGGAAGAGAGAAATTTAAATGACTGTACATATAGACCGTCTATATATATATATAATAGACTATATTCACATTTTGACCTCCATTCCTGTGTTCAGCACAGTGATGAATAAGAATTTCAGAAATTTCTGACAGTAAATATATAGTCTTTGTTTTTCAGGAGCTTTAAATAAAATTAAGAAAAAAGTTAGCTATGTGATGTAGTATGAATAAAAAGACAGGAATAAGGTAATAACAAGTAGTTGAACTTTTTAGAAATGTTGAAAAATGTTTTAAAATGAACTTTTTAAACATAATATATCCATTTGCAAAGTATTAGGGTTGACATGATTTCAGCTGGTTTCCCCAATATTTGTATAGTCACTCTGTAGTATATTTTTCCACTCAAAATACTCAGGGTATCACAATGTTTGTTACCAGTACATACATAGACATTTGTATATTGTATTTGTAATTGACAAATATTTCTCCCTACATTCTATACCAAGTAGATAGCCAGTCCTGATCATCTCCATTAACCAAATTGTAAACTGTATGTTTTAAGTATATGAAATTAGGTTAAATATTCATACATTTTATTTAGGTCACAATATTCAAACTTAGAGAAGTGGAACATTTTTAAATGAGACTATAAGCTGTGACCCCAAAATGTAGCAGAAAAGGTGAACCTACACTCATCGAAGAAGTTCCAGCCCCGACTCCTGAATACAAATCCACAGAAGGAAGTCTTAGGAATTTGAGGAATAGCTTGAAAAATTATTGATTTAAATTATCTGAATAGTGAATGCATAAACGTGGAGTTTTTATTTTAGGATCTTTTTCCTTTCATTAACTCCTTTTCTCCTACATATCAAAGGTCACAGTCCTTAGGCTTAAATGGCGCTGCAGAAAGTCCAACTCCTGATGTTATCAGGTCTCTGCAACAAGAGGAGTGCAGCAGCATAGAAGTTGTTCCTTTGCTCCCTCAACCTTCAGGCCAAGATAATTCCATGTAAAATTCTTTTCCACTTTAAACCAGTAGTCAGTACCAATAGGTTGCTTGTTTTAACTTGACAAGTGGATAGGGAGACAGCGATACAGGCTTTTACTTTTGGGAAAAAAATTCTGTATGTAACATATGTTGGGATGTGTGTGTTAACATATAAAATTTCATGAATGGATTTAATCATGCAATCTGAAGGAAGATCACTTCCTGAACCCAGCGAAAATACATCTGGTACCCCTGGGTAGGTGCACAGTGAAGCAAGAACAGTAGCTCCAGTTTGACATTACCCCAATATTGGCTGGCACCTTCGTTTTAATCAATGATTTTGTTCCTCAACACAATTTGGCCTCTAGGTCTAACGATGATCATTATGTTAAGAAACTCCATGTCATCCCATAGTGTTCCCAGGAACACAAAGCTAAAAACTAGTCCATGTATATTTAGCCTGCTCCTTTTAACCAGAAGACACCTGATGTTGCTGTTCAGGCTCCTGAAAGTTTATACACGATGTTAAGCCCCAATAAAGAAGTCACCGTGCTGCCAGTGATAATTACCCTTAACTCAGGAGATGGTTCTTTACTCTTAATAAACTTTACTGCTCTTTATAATGAAAGATGAAACACTAAAACTGGTTCTGAAAATGCCTATTAGGACAAATGAGCAAATTAAATATTTATAGCACAGACTATAAATATGCTTAGTGCATAAAGACTTGATTTCAACAACACAGAAACACGCCTCTCTCCAAACTGGCATTTCAGCAACGCGTTCAAGGTAGAGTATAATCTCAATCCCTAGCGGAAGCAATCGGGGCGCACATAAAGACGTGGAGGGCTACCTTCTGATCACAAAAAGCACCCACAAAGCTTAAACCATGACATGATTAGCTAAGTCAAAAAGAACGTAAAGGTATATGCCGAAGACCGACTTTACAGGACGAGAGCTTCCTAGAGAACGCCTCGCCGCGCCCCGGGCACCAAGTCCCACCCCCAACACTACAATTCCGGTCTAGCCTCGAGGAGCTCCACCGCGGCAGCGCGAAAGTTTCGTGTCTGCGCAGTAGGCTTGCTCAGTGCCGCGTGGGAAAGGTGGGACTTTCCTGCCTCGTGCGTCATCTCTAGTGCGACTCAGTACGTCACTGGCTTGACCGGGAAGGTCAACTGTGGCTACCCGCGGGATCCCGCCCACTCCACGCCGGGGTTGCTGGCGCATGCGCGTAGAGGCCTCGGCGGAGCGGTGCGAGCGTTCCTGGTCCGTGAGGCCGGCGTTTCGGTCCCAGCCCGGGCGCGGAGATGCTGTGCCGGCTCAGCGTTAGGTGGTTGCGGCCCCGGCCTGCCCTGCAGGTCCGTGTCTTGGACCCATCGCTCGCAGGGGCCCCAGCGGGCGGCGCCAAGAGCTCCGCTCTGCCAGTGTGGGCGGTGGCATCGGTCTCCGCAGTTGGCCCGAGCGGCGCGGGAGGCTGGTACGAGGCCTTGGCTACCTCGGCGCCGGTGCAGAGCGCAGAGGACGTACTGCTCTTCGCCCACACCGCCTCGGGCCTGCCCTGGTGGGGCAGCATTCTCCTCACCACCGTGGCCCTGCGCGGGGCCGTCACGCTACCCCTGGCTGCCTACCAGCACTACATCCTGGCCAAGGTGAGGGGTGCCAAGCCGCGCCATGGACCGTGCATACCCACTTCCGTGGTGAGGAGGGTCCATGTCTCACCGGGGCGTAAGGTCCCCAGATACTTCCGGAGTACTTACTGTTAATCACCATCACCTTTAAGGCAGCAAGCTTATAAAAAGGAATTAACACAGGTAGAAGTAAATGCAGATTCTTTTATGGCTCTGTACCTACAAAGAACATATTGAAGATACTTTAATAGACTACCGTTTCTTCAGTTTATATTACTGGAAAACCCAGGGTTGAAACATTGAAAGTGTGGAGTGTAGGGCTGATTTAATCCTTAAAATAACCCTGTGAAGTAGGTGCTGTTATACATTTTATATAAGAGGGAACAAGACTTTTGAGGTTGAATAATTTGCCCAACATCACACTGGTTAAGTGTATAAGCTGGAATTTTAATTTGATTGCAATTGAGGATATCTTAAGTTAACATCTTGTGAGCAATCTTAGAGTTTCCTGACACAACCAGTAAACTACATTTTTTTAAATGAGTTTAGGAAATAGTAAAATTATGAGTGGTTATGAAACAGATCTTTAATGTGCTCATGACAAAGTCTACTTTTTCTTTAGCTAGGTGGAAAATTTGCAGCCAGAAATAAAAAACATTGCACGACATCTTAACCAAGAAGTTGCAGTTCGTGCACATCAGTTGGGATGGTCCAAGAGAGTTGCCAGGTAAGCTAATTCTCTGCATGTAAGACCATGAAAAAATATATATGTATGTATGTGTGTATTACAGGGTATGGTATTCTGTAGCTTTAGCAGCAAAGTGGTTCTTTTTAATAATTTAAAAAGTTTGTGGCATGGAAGGTTTATATACTGGACTGAAAGCAAAAAGAGAAAGCAGAGTTCCTTGATTTTAAAGGACTCCAGATTACTGAAAAAGACAGATGTGTAATCAAATAATGACTGGATTAAGTAACTAAAAAAGATTATGTACAAGGAGTTAAGTCATCATGGGAAGTTAGGGAAGGCTTCACAGGATGCAGATACTGCAGATGCCATTTTGTTGAGATTTTGACAGCATTTTGACAGATTTTGACACCTTCTGACAGCATAGAGCAGGTAGCTGCCCAAAAGAATGAGGAGACAGAAAATATAAATGCCATGGTAAAAGCAACTGGGTAGGCCAGGAGTTGTTACTCTGCTATAGTTATCCTGTGTTGCTGTCTCCCTGAGCTCTTTGAGAGCCCTTGCCTAAGGGTTCTTGACCATGTGAGTAGTTCTATGTGGGCAGCCATCCACTAAGAATTTTTAAGTCTTCTCCTATCCACCTACCCTAGTTCTGCTTAGTTAGGTTCCCAAATTCTGATTCTTACTAGGCTGTGACAAAGTGTTCAGCATCTCATAGCAATGAGAAAAATAAGGGTGTTTTAGTATGAATATGTAATGTGTATATATATGGGTATATGTGTGTCTTAGTCACTCTGTCATGTCCAACTCTTTGTGACCCCAGAAATTCTAGCCCGCCAGGCTCCTCTGTCCCTGGGATTCTCCAGGCAAGAATACTGGAGTGGATTGCCAGTTCCTTCTCCAGGGTATCTTCCCCACCCAGGGATCAAACCCAGACCTCCCACATTACAGGCAGATTCTTTACCATTTGAGCCACCAGGGAAGGCCCTATCCATATATTTTTATCTATATAGGTATAAATTTGCCAACTATCTGCAATATGAAATTGAGTCCCTCTTTATATAGTGTTCCCAAATTCTGATTCTTACTAGAAGTTCCCTAGTGGCTCAGAGGTTAAAGCATCTGCCTGCAATGCAGGAGACCTGGGTTCGATCCCTGGGCTGGGAAGATCCCCGGGAGGAGGAAATGGCAACCCACTCCAGTATTCTTGCCTGGAGAAGCCTATGGACGGAGGAGCCTGGTGGGCTACAGTCCAGGGGGTCGCAAAGAATCGGACACGACTGAGCGACTTCACTTTATATAGTGTTAAAAGGACCTGCCATTTAAAAAAAATCGTTCTTATAGCTTAATGTCTTTACTTGATGAAATAAAAAGTTGGTAAACCTATAGTTTGGAAGTTTTACTGATCAAGGAAGTCTGAGGACTACAGCTCTAGACCAGAAGAACACATTAGTGGCTGCTCACGTGGGTTATAAGTGCAGCCTAGGTAAGCCTGTGCCACCGTCCTTATGCATCCCTGGCAGGATGATTGTCCAGACACATCCTTACACAGATGAATGACTTTCTAGAGGAAGACGTTATCTGAGGGTTTCCTGCATTGTCAGTGGAGCTGGGTTTTGAAGAATGGAAGGGAATTCGTCAGGTGAACGAACAGCCAGGAAAGTGGACAGTCTGCAAAGATGATGTAATAACTTCCAAGGCATGCTGATGTGCAGGTCTGAGTTGTTGGATGACCCAGGTCATTCAAGGGACCAGAAAAAGAGTAACAGGAAATAAAGCTGAAAGAGTGGGTGAAGACTGAGTTACAAGGAGCCTGGAATGTCTCTGTGTACTTTCTTAATTCAGTGCATTATAATTTGATTAAATTCCGCAAACCTATTGAAAACCTACATGCCACAAGAGATTTAAAGATGAAGACCTATCTAATACTCTAGTCTAGAAAGTGGGACGTAAGAACAGGAGTTGAAAACAACAACAACAACAACAAAAAAGGAGTAACTAATATGGTTAACAGAGAAACAATGAGAAAATCTTTATGAAAGAGTTGATTGAAGAATGGAGACTGTTTTGACAGGTCAAGAGCATACATCGTACAGAACCGCATTGCTCTGAAAGGGATGTTCAGGGATCAGGTGATTGAGTTTGGCTGGAGTGGAGAAATTGGAGTAAAGTGTGCTTTCACCTCTAGTATTTCTGATTTAAATTGTGGTCACACCATGTTAGTAGTGAAATTTCCCTTGTTAAAGCCTAGTTTGCCTAAGACCTCCAGAAACAAAGCCTGTAGTTTGACAGTGGCAGATTTCTCAAATTGTTATGTAATTTGCTTACATTGTGAACGGACTTTGAGTAAAAGGCTTTATTTTCCCTTTTTTTTTTTCAGCAACCGCTTGGCGTAGCTTAGGGGCTTCCCTTTTAGCTCAGTTGATAAAGAGTCGGTCTGCAATGCAGGAGACCCCAGTTCAGTTCATGGGTCAGGAAGATCTACTGGAGAAGGACTAGGCTACCCACTCCAGTATTCTTGGGCTTCCCTGGTGGCTCAGCTGGTAAAGAATCCATCTGCTATGCGGAGACCTGGGTTCTATCCCTGGGTTAGGAAGATCTCCTGGAGAAGGGAAAGGCTACCCACTCCAGTATTCTGGCCTAGAGAATTCCATGGAGTATGTAGTCCATGGGGTTGCAAAGAGTCAGACACTACTGAGCGACTTTCACTTCACGTTGGTATAGCTTCTGACAGCCAAAAATACTACATAAATCCTTTAGCCAGTAACCACAGCATGGGTGTGTTTATCCTGTAGGGATGAAGCACAACTAGTATTCAAATGATATTTTCCTCTCCCTTTTTCCCTCTTCCCTCAAACTAGGCTCACTTACCTAAAGACTATGCGGAGGCTTGTTTCAGAGCTCTATGTTCGGGATAACTGCCACCCCTTCAAAGCAACTGTGCTGGTCTGGATTCAGCTTCCAATGTGGATCTTCATGTCTATCGCTCTCCGAAATTTTAGCACAGGGGCAGCACATTCAGAAGGTAGTTACTATTGAAATGTAATTCCCCCAAGCAAGTTCTCTGACACTGTCTTGTATTCTAAAGAAAAAGCAAAAAATAAAAATAAAAAAACATCCATACTTTCTGTAACTGGAATACACTTTTATCATCTCCCTTATACAAGTATAGCATTTCAAATATTAAGTGTAACCAAGCTAGCTGTATTGAGAATACAAATCAGTTTAGGAAGGATGTCACTACTACTACTTCTTGGAAGTCTTAATAAAATTAGTAGTATAATTCCATAATATGGTTTCAGGGCCATGAATTTTTTCTATTTATAAATTGAAGAAGCCAGAAAAACTTTCACAGTTATAAGTGCAAATATTAATACGAAAGGTTACAAACTAAGGGGCTGTTTTTACTTTCATTTAAAGGTGTTTCTAACCATACAGTAATCTAAATTGACTTGAAAGAAAGCAGCCTATAGACAAGTAATTTTTTAAATTTCAGTCTGTAAAGGTTACTGCTACACGTCTTTAGTGTCTCCACATCCTTTTGCTCCAGAAACTTCTTACCTCTTTCTCAGTACAAGAACTAGCTTATGTTGTAGAGTGAAAATAACCTGAATAAAAAGTGCAAGTCTTCAGTGTGAGGAACACCTTACTGGGATCACTCCCTCTGCTGTTTTTAGAAATCCTTTTGTTTCATCTATAAAAATGTTTCAGCAGGTTTTTCTGTTCAGGAGCAGTTAACTACTGGTGGGGTCCTGTGGTTTCATGACCTCACTGCTCTGGATGCCACTTGGATTCTGCCTGTCTCCGTTGGTGTCATCAATTTATTAATAGTGGAGGTCAGTGGTTTTAAATAAGATTTGCTTGCTATTTAAATCATTGAGATTTCTGTTGGTGTCCCGACATCAGATATAAATGAATTTGAGTTACTGGTGATAACTCTGAGCTAACATTGAGACTAGTTGGTTTTTTGGGTTTTTAGTATATATTTGTTTATTTATTTGACTGTATTGGGTCTTAGTTGTGACATGTAGGAACTTTGAGTTGTGGCATGTTGGATCTAGTTCCCTGACCAGGGATCGAACCTGGGCCCCCTGAATTGTGGGCGCAGAGTCTTAGCTAATCATGAGACCCCTTGGTTTTGGTCACAGATCAGTTGTTGATTAATTTTCTGGGGCCAGTTCTTTAACCTCTCTGGGGGATCAGAGTGCTCATAATTTAAAATAAGAGAGCTAAATTGGAACAGTTCCAAAATCTCCTTCAACTGTAAAATGGTACGATGCTAGTACATAACAGTTCTGTGATTTGCTTCTTGGTAAAGGCAGCAATTAAGATGTCAGTCTGGTCTTATTCCCACAATATGTTGATGTTTTGTGTATATGTTTAATATGTCAATTAAACATACCTGACTGCCAGTTTTAGTCATAGAATTTCTTTATAAAATGAAATGGAGAAACATACATATAAAATATGACCTCTTAGCCCTATCTTACCATTAGCTCATGCTACTTTACTCAACTTGAATTTAGGGGAAGCTTGTCTTTAGTTCCATAAAGAATTGTTCTTAGACTCTTGAGAAGAACGTAGACCCTTTAACTAGAAGAAATCTTAGGAATCTAACGAAGTTGAGATTTCACAGACCTCATATCTGTTGATTGCTGTTTGGGAAATCTAATACACCCCTTATTTTTTCCAGATGAGAAATATGAAGATTCTCAGGTCTTAGGTGAAGGTTTCCTGAGGAAAGACGCTATGTGTAGTCTTAAGTGTTTTACCCTAAGAGCATCTAGCATAGTTCTGTGAACTTGGTTAGTAATTAGTATTTCTTGGGAAGAAGGAAGTGATGACACAAGGTCACAGTGAATTGATGTCAGTCCTCTCATCTTTCCTTTATTCCATCTAACAACCAAGCATGCATAAATTTAATAAAAGCCTATTCTTGCTTAACATTTACTGTGTACCAGGCACTATTGTAAGCAATTCACATGAGTTAACTCATTTAATTCTTAACAATAGTCCTATGATGTAGGTGCTGTTATTATCCCCATCTTACGGTGGAGAGTGGGAGGCACGGAAAGGTGAAGTAACTTGCCCAAAGTCACATAACCACTAAATGCAGGGCTACCATGTGAATCTCGTAATTTGAGTGTAGAATCACAGAAGCTGTGCTCATAATCGTTAAGCTAAGCTGCCTTGTAAGTAATTCATAAACCATAACTCCTCTTCCTAGCCTTCTTAGTTCTTTTCTGTGGTCCAGGTAACCAGATCACAAACCTTTCAGATACCTGTTAAGGTCTTTCTCTGTGCCAGGCCCTGTATTTAGGTGCCAAAAAACAAGGGTAATGATTCATACATAATACCTATCTTGAAGGGACTTCAGTTTTACAATCTTTAAAAAACACTGACCTATAAAAATTATGCTTTGATCCTATTTAATATAGATGAATCTCTTTATTGCTGTTACTTAGTTCCATTTAAGAATTAAAGAGTTGATCAACCAGTGATAGTTGACCAACAAATCAGTGTTTTGTTTTTTAATTTTTATTGCTTTTGTTAAAATATAGGTAGAGGCCAGTCAAAAATCACTTTGCATTTTAAAGCTTGTCTCATTTAATGTGTATTTAGATAATCAGCATGTGTGTGTTTATTTTACCCTTTCAGATTTTTGCTCTGCAAAAGCTTGGAAAGTCTCGTTTTCAGACGTATATTACGCACTTTGTTCGCGCAGTGTCAGTGTTGATGATTCCAATAGCGGCAACAGTACCTTCAGTGAGTAAGCACCAACATTATGTGAAGCATGAGCTAAATATAAATTCTCTCTGTTTTTAGCTTAGACTGACTGACATTGTGCCTCTTCTATTGTGCTTCCTGTGACTACTTAATCCTTTACTGGTTTCTGATTTCTGTAATAACAAATCTACTGACTCTATCACCAAGTGACACCTGAATATTTCTTGGGATTGGTTAATCTTCCTTAACGTGAATGTGTCTTAACCCTCCATTTTCCTCTTTTTTTTTTTTTAATCTTGCAGAGTACTATGAACAGTACTATGAGTGTAGCATTTGCTCTGTTTTATTAGTTGATATATTGAATTCTTTTTGTCTTCACAGAGGGATCCAAGGAATTTAGCATTTAAAAAGGAAACAAAAATTTTTCCCCACCAAGGATCCACATGGGTTCATATGTAATATTATTTGATCTCATAGAAATTTTATGAGATAGGTATACTTGTCCCCATTTATATGTAATTAAACTTTTATAGGAATAGAAAAATAATGTTATATTTGCAGTTATTTCATTTTTTTAGCTTTTTGCTTATTTTTCATGGATACTTTAGTGCTAAGATGGGTAAAGCTGTGTCAGTATATCTGTCTTTGCTCCGAATCAACACAGAGACCGTAAAGTAGTGGTCATTTGTTGCTGGTAGTTCAAGTTCTGTCCCTTGTATAAAAGTACTTATAGGACTTGTCTTAAAAATCTGAAATAGTATGTTTTCAGCATCAAAAAAGTCTGTTAAATACTTTTCATCTGTCACTTAGACATAGTACTGTCATTAATCCTGTGGAAAATAAGTTTCCTCATTTCTAAAAGAGATACCATAATGTCTATGAAAATTAATGAAATAACAAGTGCCTGTTAGAGTACTCCTCATATAATAATAATGTTATAAAATACTCTAAAAACAGAATAATGCAAATTCACAATATTTCTAAGGAGAAATAATACCAATTATAACTGAGGAAAACCGCAGATAAGTAAAATAGCAGTAAAGTTCTAATGAGAGGTTGGGTTCCAAGTGAGTAACAGAGCTTTTCATATATAGGAAAGTCAGAATTAGGCATTTAATGTAGAGCTGATACGGCAGCTCTGCAAAGACGTGAGAAAGACTGCCTAGTTCTCTCTCAGTGCTGCATCGTCCACAACCTCTCATTCTTGTCTTGAAAGCCACAGGATAGTCATGATGGCCACTGAAGCTTGTTATCTTGCAAGAATAGCAAAAGGATGCTTCAGCTACAGTCAGATGCTTCAACTACAGTCAGCCACTTAAGGACCCTTGCCAGATGCCCTACCAAACACTTGTGCTTACGTCTTAAATATGTGGCCATACCAAACTGCAGAAGAGGATGAAAAGTATAGTCTTTTTTTTTCCAGATAGCAATATACCTTGCTGAAAATTAGGATTTTATTACTAACGAAGATGAACGATACTTATTAGGCAGTTTGTAGCCTGAAGTAGTTGGGCCCAGGGTACTGTTTGCTTCATAGATAAGTTTGATGATGGTGCTAGCTAATATTTATTCGACATGAATTTTGTGCCAGGCCCTGTTTTAAGTCATTATGTACACACACACACACACACACACACACACACGTATGTATTAGTACATGTATTTCTCCCAACAGTGCACTGAAGTAGGTGGTATTATAATCTCCAATTTAACCCTGAGGCACAGAGAGGTTAAGTAACTCATGGTCACTCATCTGTTCAGTGGCAGAGTCTTCACACACATCCAGGCATTTTGGCTCTTACTCTTTAGCCAATAATCTGCCTTTAAGATTTCATTACTTCCCTTAAAAACTTGTTCTGGAACAAATAAATGCTTAATGTAAGCCACTTACTGTGCTTACCACACTACGTGAATTTTCTCATTTATTCTTCACAGTATCCCTGGATACAGTCTGTCCCTCATTTTATAGAAGAGAAAACCAAAACAAGAAAAAAAAAGAAAAATAACTTGCCAAAAGTTAAATAAATAGATTTCAAACTCAGGCAGTTAGATCCCAGGACTGGACTCAGCCAGCACATGGTCTTGCCTCTGGGGCCTGCTTACCTTCTGATGCCAAAGAGAAGTTTAGAAAAGATGTATGTTTGTATGGACGTATGTTTGTATGTATATATGGGGATGATTCAAGAGGCTGCAGACTAAAAGACTACCAATTATAACTGAGGAAACCCCCAGATCAAGTAAAGTAGCAGTAAAGTTCTAAAGAAAAGTTGGGTTCCAAGTGAGTAACAGAGACCAAAAAAACAATGTCTTAAATATCCAAAAGTGGATTCTTTCATATATAGGAAAGTCAGAAATAGGCAACGTAATGTAACAGCTCTGTGAAGACATGAGAAAGACAGCTCTTTGACCTAAATAACTGAGTCTCAGTGGTGGTAAAAAAAAAAGAGTCGAGGGTTGGGCTGAGATGCTTTGTCTCAGGAAAAGGCAAAGATAATCTATTCCTGACTACACTTAGAAACTAGTTCCTGGGAAAATTTGGAAGATAGCTGACTCTGTATAGGTGTAGGGAAGCTAAGTTTGCCATAATAAATGCCTCCAGTAGCCTGCCTTCTGTGTAGCAGTTTGTCGAGACTCTCGATGGGGAAACAGTATGCTTAATTCCCAAAGAAGGAAATGAGATCTCTCTCGGACCCCTGCCTGGGAGCAGTTCTCTGCCATCCACTGTCTGTTACCAACCTCTCCTTTTGGTTTCTTTTTGTTTAGGGGTCTTCTTTTCCACTTTCTTACCTATCTGTTAGATCTGACCCAGGTATCTATTAGCTACTGCAGGTCTTGTTCAGTCCTGGTGTTCTGTTTACAGAGATTGTTAATTTTCTTTTTTATTGCCTGCCTGTCTCTGGACCTTGGAGAACAGAGAGATGCTAACATTCCTGTCCTTTCTTCTCGTTGCAGTCAATTGCCCTCTATTGGTTATGTTCCAGCTTCATGGGCCTTTCACAGAACTTGCTGCTCCGTTCTCCTAGATTTCGCCAACTTTGCAGGATCCCGTTGACCAAGTTAGATTCAGACACTCCTTATAGGGACCTCTTGGCTGCCTTTCACTCCAAGATCATTTCAAGAAAATCACGTACTTTCTAGTAATTTCTGAAACAATTACAGGTTTCACTGTTAATGTATTTAGAAGATTTAGAACTTCAGATATGATTTAATTTGCTTTTGTTTAAAATCATGAACTCTGTGAAGTACTGTGGATTGATATAATCCAGACATATATAACAATACTTAAAATCTTTCAGTGCTAAACATGTAGTATATTTAATTGTATGCTAAGACTGTAAAAGTGGAATTGAAGTGTCAGGCCCTGTTTATAAAATTACAACTTGCTAGAGGTTCCAGAACTTTGGAGAACAGGACTAGAAAAGTTTATAAAATAAGAGAATCCAGTGGGGTGATTTCTAAAATTTGTAGGATGTGGAGGATCATAGACCGGTTTGATCTTTTAATAAAGCCATGGTTTTCTCTTCAGAAAAGTCCTTGAAATAACAAATGGAGGCCTTTTTTGAGCCCCCATCCCAACTCCTGAAGGCTTTCTGATAATTCCTGGTTAATAAATAATTCTAATGGAACAAGTTAATGTATGATTTTAAAATGAAAGGGACTTGAGATACATACTCATGTGAAGTAGTCCACACATGTAAGAAAGTACCTAACATGGTAGGTGGTGTTGCTTTTCAGCTGTGCTCTGAAAGAATATAAAAAGTGTACATTCCTTTATAATTTAAGAAGTCTGCAATAAAGGGTATAGCGCTGAGTACTGCTGGAACCCAAAGTAGAAAATCTTAAGCTAATCATATAGAATATGAAGGAACTCAGTATCTCTGATAGCCATCTTCCTTGGTAGCTGCCTGCAATGCGGGAGACCTGGGTTTGATCCCTGGGTCGGGAAGATCCCCTGGAGAAGGAAATGGCAAACCACTGCAGTATTCTTGCCCGGAGAATCCCATGGACGGAGGAGCCTGGTGGGCTACAGTCCACAGGATCGCAGAGAGTCGGACATGACTGAGCAACTTCACTTTCACTTTTCAGTATCTCTGATAACCTGTTAAGTAAGTAAAAGTTTTGTATTAGGGTGAAGATAATGCTAGTCAAGAGATTTCTTTAGACCTGACCTGTTCATCTTGTTGTGATAATACATAACATTAAGTTGGTCTGGGAATATCATATATGACCTAATTCATAATGTCATAGCTTAAAAAAGTGCCAAATTTTAAAAGCTTGAATGATCAGGATAGTATTTATCAAATTTTAATAATTACTGAATACGTGAAAATACATTAGTTTCAATGTTACTAGAAATTAAACAGTACATGAAGAATCAGCTTATTCAGCCAGAAAGCATGCATCTGAACAGCATGTCTTCACTCATTAGAGATGTAATCGTTGATCACATGATTGTGAAATAGGATTGTTTTGTAGAATTCTGGAGATGGAGTTGAGTCTTTTTTGTAATCTCAAAGTACAGTAGACACTTCTCTGTTGTGGGCCCAAAGCCACAACCACTAAGAGCTTTAAACTGTCAGCAGCTGGAATCCCAACAAACAGCTGGATCAAACTTCATTAGCTAAGAACTTACATAGCCATGGGGAAGAAATGATTCCATGATTCCTGTACATAATAACTGGCCTGCCATCATTTGTGGAATACAGTCAAAAAGTAAAAAGGACTATTAAAAATCTTTGAACTTTATTTGGTAGTTGTATGACCCTTGTGAGTATTGTGTCTCTGTTTTGGAACTCTTACTCTCAGATAAAGTAAAATGATATTTACTGGTATATTTGTTTTCTGTGGATGCTGTTAACAAGATCTTCATGCTGCTTATACAGCAAGAGGAAGATGCTGTTGAATATATTGGATATTATATATCTCTTTCAAATTTTTCTTTTAAGGGGTAGATTTAGGGATTGCCTTTCAGAAAGAAATAGGTCCTACAAGAGGGTCCTCCCCACAGTTCACCACTGCTGTACTCAGAAAGCCTAGCCTTCATGTCTGTTTCACCTAAGACTTAACCATAACTCAGTTAAGAATTGATAAAATTCTTGTTTTATAGCAAAATGAAAGCTAGCAGTTTTTCTTCACCTCTTTGGGCTTCTTCCCTCCCCTTTAGCCTATATTGTTCAGTTCAGTTGCTCAGTTGTGTCCGACCCTGCGACCCCATGATTCACAGCACACCAGGCCTCCCTGTCCATCACCAACTCCCGGAGTTCACTCAGACTCACGTCCATCGAGTCAGTGATGCCATCCAGCCATCTCATCGCCTGTTGTCCCCCCTTCTCCTCCTGCCCCCAATCCTTCCCAGCATCAGTCTTTTCCAGTGAGTCAACCCTGCATGAGGTGGCCAAAGCACTGGAGTTTTCAGCTTTACCATCATTTCTTCCAAAGAAATCCCAGGGCTGATCTCCTTCAAAATGCACTGGTAGGATCTCCTTGCAGGCCAAGGGACTCTCAAGAGTCTTCTCCAACACCACAGTTCAAAAGCATTAGGCATCTGCATAAATCAGAGCTCTTTAGGAGATGACATTCCATCTTAATCTCATCAGTGGACACAAGGAGATACACTTCCTTCTTTTTTTATTTTGTTTTGGTTTTGTGCATTAAAAGTTTTAATTAGTACTCAGTCAAAAAGCCCACACGCAAACAGGTCCTCCCACACTCCTGCTCGTAAGGGACTGTGATGACATGTGACCCACTATTCCTGTGGGTCTGGATTGTGTAAATAGCATAAACAATCAGTATCATACTGTTATTTGACATAAACCCAAAAGGCTTTCCCAGAGGTTCAGTGGTAAAGAATCCACCTGCCAATGCAGGAGACACAGGTTTGATCCCTGGGTTTGGAAAGATCCCCTACAGTACAGGGAAATACAGCCCACTCCAGTATTCCTGCCTTGGAAATCCCATGGACAGAGAAGCCTGACAGGCTACAGTCCATGAGGTCACGGAGTCAAACAACTGAGTGACTGATTACCCTTCACTAGTCCTCATCTTTGTCCCCAAAACTTTCACACGTTGACATCTAATTGGCAGAACAGCCCCCAGAGCTTTCTGACTGTCTCCCAGATTATAATCCTCAAATTGGCTTGAATAAAATTTTCCATCTTTTTTCTTAGTCTGTTAATTTTTTCTGTTGGCAAAGCTGTATATTAAAGCATTTTAATCCTGGTTGATTTCCTGTCCATAGGAACTGCAAGACCTAGCAGTTACCACAAGAAAGAAAAATTACCAGCTGAGGAATGGCAGCAAAACATTAAACAGAGGGAGCTCTTTCACATAAACCTTGCCTAGTTCTTAAAACAGCAACTTTTTGCTTTTCTGTAACTCCAACATGAGGGAAATACACAACTGTCCCAAAGGAATATATAACAAATCCCTGTTCCTTTGTACTCTACCACTATCTCTTGACTACCCAGTTTTTACATAAGATCTTCTAATTGATTAGGCCTATACTGCTGATTTTGTTCTATAAAATGAGGACTCCGGGGTGCTTGAGAATAAAAATATTGATGGAAAGACCTAAAATAAAAATAAATGCTTCAGGAAAGCACCCAGTCTTATTGAGTTCTAAGGCAACAACAACAGTAAAATTTCTGTCCTTGAAGATCCCTACTAGACCCTAGAGGGCCAAGCACTACATGACAAAGAAGCTTCTAGGGACCATTTTAAGGAAACTTCAGTGGGCACGCTTTTCCTCTTGTATCCCTTGATAAGGTGATTATATTTGTTTTTCCTTAGTTGAGAAGGCAGCATTATATTTAGCCTTGGTTTTTGTCTTCTGCCTAAGTTGTAGCTCTCCAGGAAAACAAAACTGGAGTATAAAATAGGCTGAACTATATCCCTTCCATTGCAGCTGCATTTCTGCATATTTCAACAGTGGTATAATTAATAACGAGGAATTTCTTCTAATTATAACCTCAAACTTCCTGGATTTTCTGAGGGTAAAGAGTATGTAAAATACCAATTCTGTATCTACGTAAGAATTAACAGCCTCTCATTTCATGCTATTCAGAATGTATCCCATGTGTTGCTACACTTGGGAAAACTGTGAAGTTCCATTGCAGAAGCTTCAGTTATGCTTGTATTAAGCTTCAAATACAGGTGTTCCACTTGGGGATCCAGATAAAAACTAGAAATTCCCATGTAAAATTACAGTCACGGTTTAAATGTCAAGTCCTAGTAAAAGGTAGTAAGTGCTTGTTAAAAAAAAAAAATTACAGTCACAGGACTTCCCTGGCAGTCCAGTGATTAAGATTCTGGGCTCAATGCAGAGGAAGTGGGTTCAGTCCCAGGTTGGGAAACTAAGATTCCATATGCTGCATCATGGCCAAAATAAGGTAAAGGTCACAACCAAGTACAGATTTTTGAAATAAAATATGTTCTCCCTTATCTTTGTTGTTTGTTGTTGAGTCACTCAGTTTTGTCAGCTCTTTGTGACCCCATGGACTCCAGCATGCCAGGCTTCCCTGTCCTTCACCAACTCCTGGAGCGTGCTCAAACTCCTGTCCTTCGAATCGGTAATGACATCTAACCATCTCATCCTCTGTTGTCCCCTTCTCCTTGTGCCTTCAATCTTTCCCAGTATAAGGGTCTTTTCCAATAAGTCAGTTCTTCACATCAAATGCCAAAGTATTGGAGCTTCACCTTCAGTGACAGTCCTTCCAATGAATATTCAGGACTGTTTTCCTTTAGGATGGACTGGTTGGATCTCCTTGCAATCCTAGGACTCTCAGGAGTCTTCTCCAACACCACAGTTCAAAAGCATCAATTCTTCAGTGTTCAGCTTTATAGTCCAACTCTCACATCCAAACATGACTACTGGAAAAACCATAGCTTTGACTAGAAAGACCTTTGTCAGCCAAGTGATGTCTATACTTTTTAATATGCTTTCTAGGTTGGTCATAGCTTTTCTTCCAAGGAACAAGTTTCTTTTAATTTCATGGCTGAAGTCACCATCTACAGTGATTTTAGAGCCCCCCAAAATAAAGTCTCTCAGTGTTTCCAGTATTTCCCCATCTATTTGCCATGAAGTGATGAAACCAGATGCCATGATATTAGTTTTCTGAATGTTGCATTTTAAGCCTACTTTTTCACTCTCCTCTTTCACTTTCATCAAGAGGCTCTTTATTTCTTCACTTTCTGCTGTAACGGTGGTGTCATCTGCGTGAAAGTGAAGTTGCTCAGTCCTGTCAGACTGTGACCCTGTGGACTATAGCCTACCAGGCTCCTTCATCCATGGAATTTTCCAGGCAAGAGTACTGGAGTGGGTTGCCATTTCCTTCTCCAGGGTATCTTCCCAACCCAGGGATCGAACCCACGTCTCCTGCATTGCAGGTAGATAGATGCTTTACCGTCTGAGCCACCAGGGAAGCATGTTTGAGGTTATTGATATTTCTCCCAGCATTTTGATTCCTGCTTGTCTTTCATCCAGTCCAGCATTTCTCATGATGTACTCTACATGTAAGTTAAATAAACAGGGTGACAATATACAGTCTTGACGTACTCCTTTCCCAATTTAGAACCAGTCTGTTCCATGTCCAGTTCTAACTTGCTTCCTGACCTGCATACAGATTTCTCAAAACACGGGTCAGGTAGTATGGTATTCCCATCTCTTGAAAAATCTTCCACAGTTTGTTATGATCCACACAGTCTAAGGCTTTGGCATAGACAATAAAGCAGAAGTAGATGTTTTTCTGAAACTCTCTTACTTTTGTGATGATCCAATGGATGTTGGCAATTTGATCTCTGGTTCCTCTGCCTTTTCTAAATCCATCTTGAACATCTGGAAGTTCAGAGTTCACGTACTGTTGAAGCCTGGCTTGGAGAATTTTGAGCATTACTTTGCTAGCATGTGAGATGAGTGCAATTGTGCGGTAGTTTGAGCATTCTTTGGCATTGCCTTTCTTTGAGATTGGAATGAAAACTGACATTTTCCAGTCCTGTGGCCACTGCTGAGCTTTCCAAATTTGCTAACATATTGAGTGCAGCACTTTCACGGCATCATCTTTTAGTATTTGAAATACCTCCACTGGAATTCCATCACCTCCACTAGCTTTGTTCATAGTGATTTTTGCTAAGGCCCAGTTGACTTCACATTCCAGGATGTCTGGCTCTAGGTAAGTGATCACACCATCATGGTTGTCTGGGTCATGAAGATCTTTTTTGTACGGTTCTTCTGTGTATTCTTGCCACCTCTACTTAATATCTTCTGCCTCTGTTAGGTCCATACCATTTCTGTCCTTTATTGAGCCCATCTTTGCATGAAATATTCTTTTGTTATCTCTAATTTTCTTGAAAAGATCTCTAGTCTTTCCAATTCTGTTGTTTTCTTCAGTTTCTTTGCATTGATCACTGAGGAAGGCTTTCTTACCTTTCCTTGCTATTCTTTAGAACTCTGCATTCAAATGGGTATATCTTTTTTTCTCCTTTGCCTTTAGCTTCATTACCGTGATTACCCCTACCATAGTCTGGCCTCAGGCCAAACAACAGAACAGGATCTGGGGTCTAGTTCTCACCTAATTGATATGTAGTTACCTCTTTCAGCTGGGTGAGGGCCTTAGTTCCTTCAGGACTTCAAAGGTATGCATCAGATTGTTATGTATGTCCCTTGAAGAAGAACTGGGACTCTATTTTATTTTTGAACTGTTTGATTTTTGACTGCTTTTCCTTTGTTCCTGCATTCCCGTATGATAGTTGATGACCTGTTCAAGGGCAAGCACTATAGGCAGGCTTAGATCACAGAACGGCTTAGGCCAAAAATGGCTTCTCTTACGTTGGGACAGCTGTGTCTGGGTCACCCCCTACCATATCTGCTTGCAGAGTCAGTACAGATGACACGGTCCCACGAGATTGCCCCTTCCCTCACTTCAGCACCAATCTCAGGCACTACCTACAACTTCTGCCTGACTAGGTTACAAATCTGTGGTTCCCATTACCCTTTCCTTGGGTGTGATCATCTGCTAGGACAGCTCACAAAACTTAGGAGAGCATTTTACCGACTGTTATCTATCTATATTAAAGGATGCCATTCAAGAACAGCTATATGAAAGGACTGCATGGGTCAGTGTGTGTAGGGCTGAGAACACAGAACTCCTGTGCTTTGGAGGCTTCATTATGTAGGTATGAGTGAATACAGCATTGGTCAGTGGTGACTGAATTCAGTCTCCAGCCCCTGTCCTCAGATGGGAGGTTAAGGGATAGGGCTGAAAATTTCAACCCTGTAATATTGTGATTGGTTCCTTTTGTGATATTCAGCCTCCATCTTTGGTTATCTAGGAGAGGATTTCTGAAAATTGCCTTGTTACCATAAACTCTGCTGTGTTTGGAAGGCCTTGTTATGAATAACAAAACTCACAGCTCCTTTAGGAACAGTTTCAGGAGCATAAAAGACCAAATAGTATAAGTAAAGATCCTTCCGTTGTTCTTTTCACCTAGGAAATTACAAGTGTTTTAGGAGCTGTGTGCCAGGAATCAAGACCAAATACATCTTATATATATTACAGTATCACAGAGTTTTAGTTGATGAAATTAGTGACTTTTTAATTACCACAATGGAGGTTTGAAATGGGTTCTCATTGGTTAAATTAGTTGCATGAAGGCATTTGGATTAGTTGAGATAGTTTAGAGACATTTGAGTGAATGTTGTTCATTTGCTGAACAACTGACTCTTTGAGATCTCTTTTGTGTCTGACTCTTTGCAATCCCATGGACTGTAGCACTCCAGGCTCCTCTGTCCTCTACTGTCTCCCAGAGTTTTCTCAAACTCTTATCCCTTGAGTCTGTGATGGTATGTAACCATCTGTACCTACAACCTTAGTGACAGTCCTAAGGCTTAATCTGTGTTGAGTAGTTCTGATTTCCTTTCAAGAATAGCAGAACCCTGCCTGTAATGAGTCTTCATGTCAGATGTGATGAGGTCACCTGAAAGAGACTGGGATCTCATAGAGCTCAGAGCACAGAGCTGCACTTTTTGTGTCTACTTGCTAATCACTTGCTAATTTTTTTCTTGTTTCATAAATGTATATGTGGTAGAAGTTAGTCTGAGACTTCCTTTCATTTTAATTTGCTAGGGAAATTGGAAAGTAAGATGTAGGAATAACTAACATTCACCCCGATCAAGCTCATGAAAGAGTTAACAAATACTGGCCAAAAAGAACTTAACAATTTGGTATATAGCCAGATTGACTTATTTGTTTCTTTTAAAACCCACTGTCCCCAAACTAGGTGTTATGGTGAGAAAACAAAAAAAGCCTTTGAAAAGACATTGTCATCAAGATGTTCTGTGAATTGGTGTTTCTAAGAAATATTTTAAGAACTTTTCCAATAGTGTTAAAAGAAAACTAGAGTGGCTGCCCTGCTGGGATTGGTCCCTGGGACCAGATTTCAGCACTGGTCTGCTCTTATGAACTAGGACAAGCTCAGAAACAACTCTTTGTTGTTGTTTAATTTGTTGACGTACTTATTTGGCTGCACTGGGTCTTAGTTGTGGCGCTCAGAACCTCTAGTTGTGGCCTGTGGGATCTAGTTCCCTGACAAGAGTTGAACCCAGGCCCACTGCACTGGGAGTACAGAATCTTAGCCACCGGACTGCTAGGGATGTCCCAGAAATACAACCCTTCCAGGCCTCAGAAGGTGCCTCTAAGCAGACCCCAACCCCTGCACAGCTAAAGCTCTTTATTTGGGAAAACACACAGTTGGCTAAATCCATTGTGTGTGATTACTGGGTCTTTCTGTTATCTGTTCTCTCTGAAACTCTCATTCTGATCTAGGTTTCCCTTCTCTTAACTAAGCCTCCCACTGTACTCCAGTATTTTGGCCACCTCATGTGAAGAGTTGACTCATTGGAAATGACTCTGATGCTGGGAGGGATTGGGGGCAGGAGGAGAAGGGGACGACAGATGATGAGATGGCTGGATGGCATCACTGACTTGGTGGACGTGAGTCTGAGTGAACTCTGGGAGTTGGTGATGGACAGGGAGGCCTGGCGTGCTGCGATTCATGGGGTCACAAAGAGTCAGACACGACTGAGCGACTGAACTGAACTGAACTGGACCCCTCCTCTCCCAAACCTCTCCAGTCTGCTTATCTGTCTTATTTCCATGATAAACAAAACTCCTCAGAGTGTTCACATCCCTTTCAGCTCTTTTTTCATTTCCCTAGTGATGAGGATGGTGAATGGTGAGGGACCTCTTAACTTGTACTCATAGATTACTATTTCCCTTACTTTTTTGCCAAGAAAAATAACTTTTTCTTGATACACATGCCAGCTGGGTATAGCACTCCCTACCCTCCAATTTCCTGACGTCTCCTGACTGTCTCGTCACCCCTCTATTTAATGGCTTCCTCTTGTCCTCACTCCTGTCATCGCACTGGGTCACTTTGGTAGCTAAACAGAGGTTCCATCAGACAACCTCGCCACTCAGTTGTTCTACATGTCTGATATGTTTGTAATTTCCCTTCCACCCTGCAGGAGTAAGATTTTTTGTTTCATAACCCATTGACAATTCATTCCCATTGCAGGCTATAGATGACTGAGTCAGGGTTGTTCAAGTAGCCCAAGCTGGACTGATTAAATCTCTCTTGGAAATTTGAACTCAGATAAGGCAATCAGGCCTTCCCTGGTGGCTCAGTCAGTAAAGAAACCACCTTGCAATGCTGGATACCTGGGTTTGATTCCTGGGTCAGGAAGATCCCCTGGAGAAGGAAATGGCAACCCACTCTTGTATTCTTGCCTGGAGCATCCCATGGACAGAGGAGCCTGATGGACTACAGTCTATGTCACAAAGACTAGGACACAATTGAGTGACCAAAGCTTTCACTTTCAAGGAGACCAAGGGCTTACCAGGTGGCGCTAGTGGTAAAGAATCCATGTGCAATGCAGAAGAGGCAACAGATGTGGGTTCGATCCCTGGGTTGGGAAGATCCCCTAGAGGAACGCATGGCAATCAACTCCAGTATTCTTGCCTGGAGAATCCAATAGACAGAGGAGCCTGACTCTAATCCACAAAGTCAGAAATAGTTGGACACAATTGAAGTGACTTAGCATGGCAAGGAGACCAAGTCAGCTGGGGAACAGATTCATGCACAGTGAATGCTAGACCAGCCATCCGCAGCCCAAGCCCACATGATGATAAAGCTAGGATGTTGCAAAACAGGCAAGGGTAGCAGAAGAAAGCCTATAGGATAAGGGCCGGGGTGGGGGGTGGGGGTGGCAAAATTATACCATCTTACAAAAGGAAGCTGAGATTGAGCCATCTCATCGTTTCTACCCCCTTAAGAGATGGAGCAATTAGACACAATTCCAAATTTTGAAGTTCTCATCACATATTATTTTCCTATTGCTGCTATAGTGAATTACCACAAACTTAATGACTTAGTGTGTGCTTAAGTCACTCAGTCCTGTTCGACTCTTTGTGACCTCATGGCATGTAGTCCTCCAGGCTCCACTGTCCATGGAATTCTCCAGGCAAGAATACTGGAATAGTTAGCCATTCCCTTCTCCGGGGGATCTTCCCGAACCATGGATCAAACCCGCATCTCCTGTGTCTCTAGCAGTGCAGGTGAATTCTTTACCTGCTGAGCCATTGGGGAAGTCCTTAAAACAACCCGCAGTTGCTGTCGTACAACTCTGGAGGTCAGATGTCTGCAAGGGGGCCCCAGGGCTGCATTCCTTCTGGAAGCTCTTGGAGAGACTAGTTCTTGCCTTTTTCAGCTTCTGGAGGCTGCTCAAGTTCCTTGGCTTATGATCTCTGCCCCATCCCCCTAGCTCTCTTTCTATTGTCATATCTCTTTCTTTCACTGTGACCCTCCTGCCTGCCTCTTTTAAGGACTCCTGTGCAGGCAATGGCAACCCACTCCAGTACTCTTGCCTGGAAAATCCCATGTACGAAGGAGCCTGGTGGGCTGCAGTCCATGAGGTCGCTAAGAGTCAGGCACGACTGAGCGACTTCATTTTCACTTTCCACTTTCATGTATTGGAGAAGGAAATGGCAAGCCACTCCAGTGTTCTTGCCTGGAGAACTCCGAGGCTACAGTTCATGGGATTGCAAGAGTCGGATATGATTTAGTACTATCTTTCTTTTCTGATAATTCAGGGTAATCTTCCCATCCCAAGATCCTTAATTTAGGCATATCTTTGACCTTGTTTCTCAGGTCCAAGCCCTAGTGCTTGTAGGTCAAGAGCAGTGGGGATGAATGCACTCCTCCAACGTCCATGTTGCTGTTACTCTGTCTAGATCCAAGGAGTCACTCCATCTCCCATAAACTCCTGCTTTTTTCTTCCTATCTGTAGTCTGCTAAGAGGAGGTAGGGAGAGCAGAGTCACTATCTGATGCTCTTTAGAACCTCTCCAATTTGTGTCTTGAATGTCAATGTCAGTGCCTTGGGCAGGGTGTGTTTTCTCCTTTCCATGTTCTTGGAGGCAGGAGTTTATTAAAATACCTTACCAGGATAATCCTGACCATGGTCTCTGACTCATCCATCTCAGGGAGCCTACCCTGTCCATCACTATGTGTGGTAAGCTTCCAGTAGTCAGTTTTTTCGTATGTCCAAAATGCACGTGTGACATTTCTGGACCCGGTGTCTGGTTTGCTATTCTTGTTGCTGCACCTGAGTAACTGGTGTCTTTTCTGTATATCAGTGATGTGCTGAACTCCCCAGAAAGTAAGATGTTCATTCTCCCAACTCAGCCCCAGCTTAATCTGACAGCTCGTCACTTACTCTAAAATTCTTTAATGGAATCAGGGCGCAGAGATCAAAAAAGGTGAGGCAGTCACACGGCTGGTCATTCCTCACGGCCTTGTAGGTATGGCAACTCACACGCTAGCCCTGCTGTTGTTTTTGTTCTATGTGCAAAGTTGCTCACATTGTCAATGAGATCCTATTAAAATTCTCAAGATTGGGATTTTTCTGAGATTAGGGATAGACTTTTTTCCTTTGAAAATTATTTTAATTGGAAAAATATCATCACTAGTATCTTTTTTTTATTAAACTTTTTTATTTTGTATTGGAGTACAGCCAATTAAAAATGTGATAGATTCAGGTGGACAACACAGGCATTCAGTCATACATATACATGGGGAATAGACTATTTTTTTTAAGAAGAAAACCCTGCCAAATGATAACGTTTCTTTAGTAGCCACCTCTCAGTCTTTCCTTACTGACCATACAAAGTAAAGCAAAGATATTTTTCTCCATGATATTTAAGCTAGAATTTGGCCTTCATAAGTGTAGGGAGAAAAATGATTCATCAACAGAAGTGTGTATATAGGTTTTACTCTTTGATTTTATGAAAAAGCTTCATGGACATGAATTCTATGAGTTTGTTGAAATTAGCCAGGAAAGCCTGCTGTGGTGGGTAATGTATACTCAAATGAATGCACTGGCCACCAGAGTCACATTATCAGTCAAGACACTCCATTCTCTTTGTCCTGAAGAAACATTTCTGCAAGAGCTCTTGAGGTGCTCCCCAAGTGTCTAAAGGTAAGATGTACAACCTCAGCCTCCCATGGGCAGCATTTCTCAGGAGATGGCAACAGTACCCATAGCCATTTTTTTTTCCCAAGAAAGATTTTATTTCCATTTCATCCTCACAAGTAAGGGCCCAGTTCTCCCCTTCACCCATGTCTGAAGCTTCAGATGTTTTAGATAAAGTTTTACCAGTTCTCAAGCTCTATCTGAGATATAGACAGTAGGGTTAGGATTAAATAATTTAGGACTTCATATGTGCCCAGGGCTTCCCTGATAGCTGTCGGTAAAGAATCCGCCCACAATGCAGGAGACTTGGGTGTGATTCCTGGGTCGGGAAGATCCACTGCAGAAGGGAAAGGCTACCCACTCCAGTATTCTTGGATTTCCCTTGTGGCTCTGGTGGTAAAAAATCTGCCTGCAGTTCAGGAGGCCTGGGTTTGATTCCTGGGTTGGGAAGATCCCCTGGAGAAGTGAAAGGCTATCCACTCCAGTGTTCTGGCCTGGAGAATTCCATGGACTGTATAGTCTATGGGGTCACAAAGGGTCGGATGTAACTGAGCGAATTTCACTTTCACTTTCATTTTCATATGCCCAGGTAGAGAGGCATGGATTGTGGGGGACCCAACTACTCACCAGTTTCTTTCTCCTCCAGTATTCCATACTATTCTGATGATCTTGCTGGTGGACACCTAAATCTCCATGGTTACCCCAGACGGAAAATAGATGCTGAAGTTATAATTTGAGCATACCACCTTACAGTAGTCCTGGGACATATCCAGTTTACACAAACTAAAAAAATAAGGGAGTAATGATGAACCCATGCTTGAAATCATTCCATCAATTTATATTTAATAGCCCACTCTAGTTCTAAAGTTTCTAATTTTTTTTTTTTTAAATTTTTTTGCCCACACTACTCAGCTCGTGGGATCTTAGTTCCCTGACCAGGGATTGAATCAAGGACCACAACAGTGGACATAGAGAGTCCTAACCACTGGACCATCAGGGAATTCCCTAAAAAATTGGATTTATGAGTGGGATAGAAAGCTCTGTAATTCCACAGACCCTCAACTAGCAAAAGCAACAAACTGTTCCTATTCTTTTCTTCTCTGGAATTGTATTACACTGACCCCAAGCCTTCCGGGACTTCCCCTATGGCACCAGAGGTGAAGAACCCACCTGCCAATTCAAGAGACATTGGAGATGTGGGTTCAATCCCTGGGTCTAGAAGAGGAGGGCATGGCAACCCACTTCAGTTTTCTTGCCTGGAGAATCCCACGGACAGAGAAATCTGGCAGGCTACCGTCCATAGGGTGGCAAACAGTAAGACACGACTGAAGTGACTTAGCACGCGTGCACCCAAGCCTTCCACACAGATGTGAGGTTGTCCTATGTAGGTCCAGTATTGGTGCAGTGACACTGAGTTACATACAGAATGCTCAACATACAGAATGCCCACCAGAATGCTCAGTTCAGTTACATATAGAATGCTCATCTGCAGGCTTCTTCGTCAGTACCAGTAGGGAATGGCTCCACCCCTCTTGCAGTGCCCAAGGCTGCCGAGGGTCATCAGAGGAGAGAGAAAACATGGTGGTTCCCTAGCGAAAGTATAACCTCAAGTGAAAATGGTGAGAAGAATTGGAAATCCAGATCCTTTAAAACAACAGCTTGCCTGTAACTCCCAGGTATAACATCTCTAGTTCTCTACAGTGGATGGGACAAGGCCAGTGTTTGAGCAAGTATTCCAAGTGGTTGTGTTTGCTTTTGGCTGAGATAACAAGTACACACATATTTAACACGGATGCAATACATTAGAAGAGCTCCACGGGGAAGTTTCTGATGTGTTTCTCTAAAGCTGTCTACTGCTTTAAAGTATCTTGTTCTTCCAAAGACTTACCAAACACAATGAAATTGTCTTGATGCACCATTGTGTCCAAGGAATTTGCATTCCCCAGCACTTTCTCCAGGTCAGGTGCTGAAAGGTAGTTGGGGTCCCCAAGACTTAGTGTTTTTTTCTCTAAAATGTATTAGTTTTTCCCTCTAAGCTAGACGTTTCCTTTATCTTAATTTTCCTTTTTTTCCCCCATTAGACGGCTATTGATTTGTCTACAAGATTTTTCTTCCCTTTTATTCCCACCTGTATTCAGATATTATGTACCCACTAGCTTCTGTCTGGGGACAGGGGTTTTCAAATGGGTGTAAAGCGGTATCTGTTCAGTTGGTCTAAGGGGTCAGACTGCAAGTCTGCCACAGTCAACCAAGACTTTGCTGGCTCTGAAGGGAAAGATTCTTTCCTGCTTTTTTGGAAAAGAAATTGTGGACCTGTGGCAATATTAAATCAAACCTTTCTCACTTCATGCAGTATATTGAAGGGAAAGGGGCTGGTTCCCCTTCTCTTCTGTTGTAGACAGTTATCACCCAGAGCAACATTAGAATGAAACTTCGCTCTCAAATACTGACCTAAGAACATTCTGACTTAAGGGAGGAAGGCAAAATTGTACAGAAGCTTGTGGGAAGGGTCATTTGACATTTCAGTTCAGTTCAGTCGCTCAGTTGTGTCCAACTCTTTGTGAGCCCATGAACTGCAGTATGCCAGGCTTCCCTGTCCATCACCAACTCCCAGAGTTTACCCAAACCCATGTCCATTGAGTTGATGATGATATCCAACCATCTCATCCTCTGTCGTCCCGTTCTCCTGCCCTCAATCTTTCCAAGCATCAGGGTCTTTTCAAATGAGTCAGCTCTTTGCATCAGGTGGCCAAAGTATTGGAGTTTCAGCTTCAGCATCAGTCCTTCCAATGAACACCCACGACTGATCTGCTTTAGGATGGACTGGCTGGATCTCCTTGAAGTCTAAGGGGCTCTCAAGAGTCTTCTCCGACACCACAGTTCAAAAGCATCAATTCTTCGGCTCTCAACTTTCTTTATAGTCCAACTGTCACATCCATAGATGACTATTGGGAAAACCATAGCCTTAACTAGATGGACCTTTGTTGACAAAGTAATGTCTCTGCTTTTTAATATGCTGTCCAGGTTGGTCATAACTTTCCTTCCAAGGAGTAAGCGTCTTTTAATTTCATGGCTGCAATCACCATCTGAACTGATTTTGGAGCCCAGAATGTAAAGTCAGCCACCGTTTCCCCATCTATATGCCATGAAGTGATGGGACCAGATGCCATGATCTTCGTTTTCTGAATGTGGAGCTTTAAGCCAACTTTTTTACTCTCCTCTTTCACTTTCATCAAGAGGTTCTTTAGTTCTTCTTCACTTTCCGCCATAAGGGTGGTGTCATCTGCATATCTGAGGTTATTGATATTTCTCCCGGGAATTTTGATTTCAGCTTGTGCTTCCTCCAGCCCAGCGTTTCTCATGATGTACTCTGCATAGA
This sequence comes from Ovis canadensis, assembly GCF_042477335.2. Lineage (NCBI taxonomy): Eukaryota > Metazoa > Chordata > Mammalia > Artiodactyla > Bovidae > Ovis > Ovis canadensis. The sequence goes on along the minus strand of NC_091250.1, from coordinate 104,759,914 downwards.
AGTTAAATAAGCAGGGTGACCATATACAGCCTTGACGTACTCCTTTTCCTGTTTGGAACCAGTCTGTTCATCCATGTCCAGTTCTAACTGTTGCTTCCTGACCTGCATACAGATTTCTCAAGAGGCAGGTCAGGTGGTCTTGGTATTCCCATCTCTTTCAGAATTTTCCACAGTTTATTGTGATCCACACAGTCAAAGGCTTTGGCATAGTCAGTAAAGCAGAAATAGATGTTTTTCTGAAACTCTCTAGCTTTTTTGATGATCCAGCAGATGTTGGCAATTTGATCTCTGCTTCCTCTGCCTTTTATAAGACCAGCTTGAACATCTGGAATTTCATGGGTCACATATTGCTGAAGCCTGGCTTGGAGAATTTTGAGCATTACTTTACTAGCATGTGAGATAAGTGCAATTGTGCAGTAGTCTGAACATTCTTTGTCATTGCCTTTCTTTGGGATTGGAATGAAAACTGACCTTTTCTAGCCCTGTGGCCACTGCTGAGTTTTCCAAATTTGCTGGCATATCGAGTGCAGCACTTTCACAGCATCATCTTTTAGGATTTGAAATAGCTCAACTGGAATTCCATCACTTCCACTAGCTTTGTTCATAGCGATGCTTCCTAAGGCCCACTTGACTTCACATTGCAGGATATCTGACTCTAGGTGAGTGTGAGTGACCACACCATCATGGTTGTCTGGGTCATAAAGATCTTTTTTGCACAGTTCTGTGTATTCTTGCCACCTCTTCTTAAAATCTTCTGCTTCTGTTAGGTCCATACCATTTCTGTCCTTTATTAAGCCAACCTTTGTATGGAATATTCCTTTGGTATCTCTAATTTTCTTGAAGAGATCTCTAGTCTTTCCCATTCTATTGTTTTCCTCTATTTTTTTGCATTGATCACTGAGGAAGGCTTGCTTATCTCTTCTTGCTATTCTTTGAAACTCTGCATTCAAATGGGTATATCTTTTCCTTTTCTCCTTTGCTTTTCTCTTCCCTTCTTTTCACAGCTATTTGTAAGGCCTCCTCAGACAGCCATTTTGCTTTTTTGCTTTTCTTTTTCTTGGGGATGGTCTTGATTCCTGTCTCCGGTACAATATCATGAACCTCTGTCCATAGTTCATCAGGCATTCTGTCTGTCAGATCGAGTCCTTTTAATCTATTTCTCACTTCTACTGTAAAGTCATAAGGGATTTGATTTAGGTCATACCTGAATGGTCTAGTGGTTTTCTCCACTTTCTTCAATTTAAGTCTTAATTTGGCAATAAGGAGTTCAAGATCTGAGCCACAGTCAGCTCCTGATCTTGTTTTTGCTGACTGTATAGAGCTTCTCCATCTTTGGCTGCAAAAAAAATAATCAATCTGATTTTGGTGTTTACCATCTGGTGATGTCCATGTGTAGAGTCTTCTCTTGTGTCGTTGGAAGAGGGTGTTTGCTATGACCAGTACATTCTCTTGGCAGAACTCTATTAGCCTTTGTCCTGCTTCATTCTGTACTCCAAGGCCACATTATCCTGTTACTCCAAATGTTTATTGACTTCCTACTTTGGCATTTCAGTCCCCTATAATGAAAAGGACATCTTTTTGGGGTGTTAGTTCTAAAACCTCTGTAGGTCTTCATAGAACCATTCAACTTCAGCTTCTTCAGCACCACTGGTCGGTGCATAGACTTGGATTACCATGATATTGAATGCTTTGCCTTGAAATGAGCAGAGATCATTCTGTCATTTTTGAGATTGCATCCAAGTACTGCATTTCAGACTCTTTTGTTGACTATGGTGACATTTAGATGGTTTAAAAAATTAGTCAAGGATGTTCTCCCAAGAAAGAGGAATAGTTTGTGCAAATTCATAGTCATGCTTTGGGCAATTTGGATTTTATCAAGAGGAGTGGAGAACAAGGGGCTGAGATCATATGTGGGAGGGAGTAAAGAAGAGCAGTTGCAGGGATCCAATAGAAGTTCCTCTGGGTCTCTAACACTATTTTTTTCTCTTACTCTTTTTTTTAATGCTTATATAAAGACCAAGCATGTTTTTCAGGCAAAAAGACAGCTATTTCATAATGATTTTACAAGTATTATACATTGACTTTCCTTGTAGCATTTTGTATATTCAGAGCGGACATGCAGATACCTTGTGGTAAGTAATTGAAAAACAAGAGATAATTTTCACTATCCGCCAACTCATTTGATTTCCAATGAGAATTAAGATTGTTATGGTAATAGCAGAAGGTACCAGGGTTTTCCATAACAACAGGTCATTTTCCGTGAAAATAGCCATTTCTTAAATTTAGGAAAAGATCCTGATGCTGGGGAAAATTGAAGGCAGGAGGAGAAGGGGATGGCAGAGGATGAGATGGTTGGATGACATCACTGATCAAAGGACATGAGTGTGAGCAATCTCTGGGAGATGGTAAAAGACAGGGAAGCCTGGTATGCTGCAGTCCATGGGGTCGCAAAGAGTCAGACATGATTGAGCAACTGAGTAACAATGAATTTAGGAAAGTCACCACCACCACAGCAGATACACCATTTTGAAGTCCCAACATGGAATATTAATCTATTTTAGTCAATTTGTCACGTGCTGTATTCCACATCTTAATTTTGTTGGATTCCAAAATCCAGAGACTCTGACATTCAGCTCAGTTCAGTTCAGTCGCTCAGTTTTGTGTCCGACTCTTTGCGACCCCATGAATCACAGCACGCCAGGCCTCCCTGTCCATCACCAACTCCCGGAGTTCACTCAGACTCAAGTCCATCAAGTCAGTGATGCCATCCAGCCATCTCATCCTCTGTCGTCCCCTTCTCCTCCTGCCCCCAACCCCTCTGACATTAATAGTTCATTAATATGCTTTATGTTAGTGCTAACTCACCTCAATACCATAAGACTCTTTGTGACCCCATGGGTTGTAGCCCACCCGGCTCAAGAATACTGGAGTGGGTTCCTCCTCCAGGGACTCTTTTCAATCCAGGGATCGAACCCACGTCTCCTGTGTCTCCTGCATCTCCTGCATCTCCTGCATTGCCAGGTGAGTTCTTTACCACTAGTGTCACCTGGGAAGCCAGTAAATTATGTTAGTAATTTTCTATAAAAAACCATTTTTTTCTAGGATAATCCCCAGTTAGTTTGATTATAAGGCCTCTTTTGATCACAGTAGATGGCACCCTAATTCAATCTAACTTCAAAAAAAGGAGAATATATTTATTCACATTTTTAACTACAAAGTTTATAGGTCATGTTGGGTTTAAGCATGGATGGGCCTAGAAGTTTAAATTGTATCCTCAGGACCATTTCCTGTTATATTTCAACTTTGCTTTCCCTTGGGTTGGCCTGCCCCTTGAAGCACAAGTGGCAAATATGGCCAGTAGCTGCTCTAGGCTCACAATATATCTTCAGTCATTGCTTCCTCCATTTCTAGAAAATAATTCTAGGCAAGACTTTGATTGACTTGTGTGGGTGTAGTATATTATTTGGCCAAATATGGGTTATGTTTACCACTCCCAGAACCAGGGTTGGGGTAACTCCAGCCTGAACCATGTGAATGGATTGTTGGGAAGGAATGGATTTTCAAAGGATATGACTTCTCCATCCAACACCTTTAGCTACTCAGCAGCATGCATATGTATAATATAATTTGTTATAATATAATTAGGTTTATTTAATGTATAATTATGTAGAATTAATAGTAATTTTAATAGAATTTAAAAATTACATTTAAATTGTATATAAATATGTCATTTATGGGGTTTCCCTGGTGGCTCAGTGGCAAAGAGTCTGCCTGCCAATGCAGGAGATGTGGGTTCAATCCCTGGTCCAGAAAGATCCCCTGGAGAAGGAAATGACAACCCACTCCAGTATTCTTCCCTGGGAATTCCCATGGACAGAGGAGACTGGTGGGCTGCAATCCCTGGGGTCACAAAGAGTCAGACACAATTTAGCAACTAAACAACAACAACAACAGGTAATTTATATAAATATATAACCTAAAACATAACTATTCCTTCTTAACAGAAGACAACCCAAATTCCAAATTTTCTTATAGTTCCTGCATTTGCTTTTAGAAACAAGTGGTTGAAGGGCTGTAAAGACAGGCTGACAGTTGCCTTTTGCCCTGTCTTCATATTTGCCAAATCCCCAAGCTTAAGAGTAGCCTCAGAACTGCTCTCTTCTTTCATATAACCCCTTGCCTGCGTATGCTTTCCTCATCATTTCTAGTCCACTGATGTTACCCGTCTTTTTCATCATTGCTATAGATTCTTTTTAAGTCTCTCTCTCTCTCTCTTTTTTTTTTTTTGTAACTTCTAGCAATTTGAGGAGCCAGATAGGCATCCCAACCTGTTACCTGGATTCCTCCTTTCTCTTCAAACACTGTGCCAGTACAGTGAACCTCTGCAGCCCTCCTCAGACTTTGTTCAATCCTTATTTTGCTTAACTTCTTAATTTAAACCTCTGGGCAGCATTTGGTGTGTTTAACCATACTTTTTTCTTCTTTAAACACCCCTTTTTCTTTAATTTCCATGACAAAGCATGCTTGGCGTCTTCCTCTCCTATTTCTAAGACTTACTTTGTGGTGGCTCAGACGGTAAAGCTTCTGTCTGCAATGCAGGAGACCCAGTTTCGATCCCTGGGTTGGGAAGATCCCCTGGAGAAGGAAATGGCAGCCCACTCCAGTATTCTTGCCTGGAAAATCCCATGGACGGCGGAGCCTGGTGGGCTACTGACCATGGGGTCACAGTTGGACACGACTGAGCAACATCACTTCACTTCACTTCATTCCTCCTAAGTCTTGACCAGTAGAGTTTTTCCTAGGTCCTCTCACTCTGCAACCTCCTCTTGGAGGATCTTATTGGTTCCTTTGGCCTCAGTACTATCAATGCACTGATGTATTCAAAATCTGCACCTCCAGTTCTTCAGCCCTCTAGAGCTTCAGACTAACAGGGTTACTTGACTAGTGGCTGTTTCCATGTGGCTATCTACAGGCAATCAATGCAATATACTTTATGTTCAACTCATTATCACTGTCTGATAAAGCCCCTTCCTTTTTTCTATATTCTCTACGAAGAGTAGAGAAATAAGGCTTATTTGTTGTAATCAATGCCTAGCAACACTGCTTCCCTCTTCAATCATTCTGCAGCTGAGGTGTCATTTCCTCTGGGAACTTTCCCTTATCTCACAAGTGATCCTCTTTTTAGTGCTTACCTAATTCTACATGGCACTTATTTACACTGTATTGTAAGTGACTTGGAGGAGTATCCTCATTAGCATGTACCCAATATGAGGGCAGATAGACTGTCAGGTACAAGTTTTACCCCTTAGACCTAGCACGTGACAGGTCCTTGATAAATTCTGAATGAAAAACGATAACAATATCTACCACATATTTCATGATACTTGTGTTATACCCTGTCCCGAGTGTTTTTTATACTTTCTCTTATTTACTCCTTGCCCCCTCCAGTATTCTGGCTTGGAAAATCCCATGGACAGAGGACCCTGGCAGGCTACAGTCCATGGGGTTGCAAAGAGTCAGACACGTATGAGTGACTAATACTGTCCATTGTCTACTCCTTGCAAGACCCTGGTTTATAGGCTGTTATAACCCCTGATTGACCAATGAGGACATTAAGGTTTAAAGAGGTTAAACCTCAGGCTCAAGGGTACATAGTAATAAGTAATCTTATAAGTCTGGAATTGAATCAAAGTCTCTACTGAATCCTAAAATGAGAATGGAAAGAAGGAGGCGGGTGGCTGGGGAGGACGATTAACCAAATTTGTATGGGAATAGTGGATGGGGGTACATGAATCTAAGACATTTACTTTATGATTCCTTTACAGTAACTTAAACGAAAGCATTTGCTATAGGCTGAATGTTTGTGCCTCCTCCACCAAATTTACAAGTTGAAATATAACCCTCAAGATGATGTTATTTGGAGGTGGGGTTTTTGGAAGTGATTCAGCATGAGTGTGAAGCTCCTGTAAATGAGACTAGTACCCTTAAAAAAAAAAAAAAAAAAGACCCTAGAAAGCTTCTTGCCCACTTCTGCCATATGAGAACAGAGCAAGAAGATGGCCGTCTATGAACTAGGGTGTGGGCCTCACCAGACACTGAATCTTAGGGCACTCTGATCTTAGACTTCCAAGGCTTCAGAACTATGATGAATAAATATTTACTGTTTAAGCCATCCAGTCTCTGTGTTCTTTTATAACATCCCAAATAGACTAAGACAGTATCAGAGTTGGTAAAAGTCAGTATTAGAAAAGTCACTACAAGGTGTCCTCAGATACCCAGGAGTCTACTTAAAATCGCTGTCTGAAATGAATGAAGGCATCTGAATATTGAAGCATCTATAATTATTGCCTGGTTTTTTAATCTTTAGGTTATGCTCAGATATAAAAAATGTGTGCAGACACTGCTATGTTTAAAATGGATGACTGGTGAGGAACTATCATACAGCACATAGAACTCTGCTCAATGTTATGTGGCAGCCTGGATGGGAGGGGGGTCTTGTGGGAGAATGGATACATGTATATGCATGACTGAGTCCCTTTCCTGTTCACCTGAAGCTGTCACAGCATTGTTAATTGCCTATACCCTAACACAAAAGTTTAAAAGAATAAAAAAACATGTACAGAGATTTATCAATAAGAATATTCATTTCAGTGTTATGAAATTAGAAACAACCTTAAGTTTCCAAAAAGGCAATTTACTTCATTTTTTCTTATGCCCATGATGTAATACTGTGTAGACATTAACAAAGATGATGGGAAATGTAATGACAAGGATATTCATGACAAAATATATTGTCATGAATAGCTTCTTACAAACATAAGTCAACAACCAGATGGCATCACAGGTGAATTCTACCAAACATTAGAGAAGAGTTAACACATATTCTTCTCAAGCTATTCCAAAAAGTAGTGGAGGAGAGAACTATGCCAAACTTATTCTATGAGGCCAATATCGATACCAAAACCGAACAAAGATATCCAAACAGAAAAATAACAGGACAATATCTCTGATGAACGTAGATGCAAAAATCCTCAACAAAATATTAGCAAGCCAGATCCAATAATACATTAAAAGAATTAAATGGCATGATCAAATGGGTCTTACTCCAGGGATGTAAGGGTGGCTCGCTATGCACAATCAATTAATGTAATGCACATTAACAAATTGAAGAATGAAAACCATATAATCTCAATAAATGCAGAAAAAGTTTTTTGATGAAATTCGACATCCATTTATGATAAAAATTTTCCAGAAAGTGGGTGTAGAGGGAACACACTTCAATATAATAAAGGTTGTATATGATAAGCTCACAGCTAAAATCATACTCAACAGTGAAAAACTGAAAGCATTCCCTATACAGGAACAAGACAAGGATGCCCGTTCTTGCCACTTTTATTCAACATAGTATTGAAAGTCCCAGCTGCAGTAATTGGAGAAGAAAAAATAAAAGGCGCCTAAATTGAAAAGGAAGAAGTGAAACTGTTAGTTTGTAGGGGACCTGATACTATATGTAGAAAATCCTAAAAACATTACCAGAATGTTACTAGAGCTCATTAATGAATTCAGTCAAGTTGTAAGATACAAAAGTAATGCACAAAAATCGGTTCCATTTCTATGCACTAACAACAGACTACCAGAAAGAGAAATTAAAGAAACAATCCCATTTACAATCACATAAGCAAGAGTAAAATACCTTGCAATAAACCTACATAAGGAGATAAAAGGCCTGTAGTTGGAAAATTGTAAGAGTGATGAAAGAAATTGAAGATGGCACAAACAGATGGAAAGATACACTGTATTCTAGGATTGGAAGAATTAATATTGTTAAAATGGCCATACTATCCAAGGCAATCTCCAGATTCAGTGCAACCCTTATCAAATACAAATGACATTTTTCACAGAACTAGAACAAATAATTTAAAAATATGTATGGAAACATAAAAGACCCTGGATAGAAAGAACAATCTTGAGAAAGAACAGAGCTTGGAGGAATCATGCTCCTTGACTTCAACTTCCAGTACAAAGCTACAGTAATCAAAACAGTATCACACTGGCACAAAAACAGAAACATAGTCAATGGGATAGAGGACATGCAGATGGCCAACAGGCACATGAAAAAATGTTTAACATGGCGAATCATCAAAGAAATAAATGCACATCAAAACCACAAGGAGATACCACCTCACACCTGTTAGATGGCTATCATCAGAAGGACCACAGATAACAAATGTTGGTGAGGTTGTAGAAATAAGGCAACCCTTGTACAGTGTTAGTAGGAATGTAAATTGGTGCAACCACAGTGGAAAACAATAATAGAGGTTCCTCAAAAAGCTAAAAATAGAACTACCATGTAATCCAGCAGTTCCACTCCTTTTGTGTATATCCTAAGAAAATGAAAATACTAATCTGAAATGATACATGCACCACCCCAATGTTTATATTAATAGCAGCATTGTTTACCATAGCCAAGATACCAAAGCAACCTAAGTGTCCATCAACAAATGGGTTGATAAAGATATACAGCAGAATCCTACTCAGCCATAAAAACCAGAAATTTAGCCATTTGTGAAAATGTGAATGGACTTGGAAGGTATTGCACTTAGTGAAATAAGCCAAAGAAAAATACTGTTATCACTTTTGTGGAATTTAAAAACTAAAAGTAGTGACTATAACAAAACAGACTCACACATATAGAGGACAAACTAGTAGTGATTACCAGTAGGGAGAGGTGAGAAGGGAGGGGCAATATCGGTCCAGGGAATCAGGAAGTACAAACTATTATATATGAAACAAGCTTCAAGGATAGATTGTCCAGCACAGGGAATACAACCAATATGGGGTATAATTTTTAAAAATTGTGAATCACTATGTTGTATACCTGAAACTTGTATTATATATCAACTATACCTCAATTAAAAATAAATTTTAAAAAGCAAAAGTTGTTACACCAAGGAAAAGCCACAAAATATTAAGTGATATTTTCAAACTTTTAAGGGGCTTCTTGTTTTTTTGTGATTTTTCTGAATAATTTCTAAAGTTAAAAGTAGTGAAACATTTGCCATCATAAAAGGGTAGTTATATATGTTTTTTCAGAAACATTTGGATAAAGCAAAGATTTTTATTATTATATAAATTTATATAATTGTTTCCATTAAACAAGATCTTAAGTCTTTTTTGAAAAATTATAATTTTAATGAGTTAATATAAGTGATTAATTAAAGTTTGAGCTAAAAATACCAGAGTGGAGCCTAATGATTAACTTCTAGTGAAAATGAAATCTAATGCTGAGACTTTAATTCTTTAGACTTTTCTTGATCTGTATGGTTGGTGGGTATTATAGCACAGGTGAGATAATACTGTTAGAGTAATGGACAGGTGGGTTGCTGACAGTTCTGAGAAGCTGCAGGAATTCTCTTTGCTAACCCTCCAGGTAGTTTATCTTAACCAGATAGCCCAACACTGCCTACTAGTGGTTTGTAGAAAGAATCAGTTCTAATAAAGAGCAGATGTTTTAATAGGCTTTTATTCCACAGAGGACTTTCAAATTATAAGCAAATTTGTATGCCTTAGAACTTCATAATTCAGAAGAAACAGCCTCTTTATTTTACAGATGAGAAACTGAAAAGTTAAATGAGCAATCATAGATTCCAAAACTAGGTAGTGATATAGAGGCTAGAACCTGGGACTTCAGTGTCTATAGCCAACATTATTTCTGCCAAGCTGAGCTCCTAAAAGTTAAAAAAAAAAAAGTCTGAGGTATTTGTAAAACTCAGTCCTGAGTTGCAGGCTCAGTTAATCATAGGAAACCCATGCTTGTGAATGTTAAGTCGTTTCAGTCATGTCTGACTCTGTGACTCTATGGACTGTAACCCGCCAGGCTCTTCTGTCCATGGAACTTCCCAGGCAAGAATGCTGGAGTAGGTTGCCATGCCCTCCTCCAGGGGAACTTCCCAAGGGTTTGAACCTTTGTCTCTTACGTCTCCTGCATTGACAGGTGGGTTCTTTACTACTGATGCAACCTGGGCCCAGGAAGCCCATAGTTCCTTATTTAAACTCTCTCCTGACTTTGCCTGGTGATTTGTAATACCTTGGGTGTAGATTAGCCTTTGAATACTGGGGACTCTGTTTATGTATTCCAGTTAGATAAGATGTGCAGGTGATCAGTTTAAAATGGTACCCAGATATCTTGTTATTGCTAATTAGATAAAGCCGGCACACAAAAGATTAACTTTTGTGTTAATGTAAATGAAGTCCTTGTCCCTCATAGCAATGGTAACTGGAGGATCTATTAATAACATCATTTATTGCAGACACATTTTCATTGTTTTAAAAGGGCATGCTATTTCTTGAGTTAAGGCTTGTGTGCAATTATTGTGCTAACGGTTTCATTATCTCCTGATTCCCCCAAAGATGGAATGGTGGGCTTTGTGTTGTACACCTTTCTTGTGGAATAGGCAGCAGGGGAAACAGGCTAACGAACGAGATGGAGACAGATAAGCCAACCATTTGACAGGATGGGTCTCTTTGCACGTCTCTTCATTTAGTCTAAGCCACTTCTGACAGCCTTCAGAGATGGGAACACCTTGATTAATTTTCAAGTCTGTGACTAGAGGAAGAACTCATCTGGATTTTGAACTGACTTGAATCAGTTCACAGCAGTAAGAGTCAGATGGAGGATTAATGCCTCTAGGTGGTGCCTGTGACCTACATTTGGATCTGGCGGCTTTGTCAGAGGCAGAGGAAAAACGCTGAGGGGGAGGCGGAAGGGACTTTTGTGGGTGCGTGCATGCGTGTGTATGTGTGTGTGTGTGTTTTCTCCTTTCCAAGATCTGTGGGGAGGCAGTGTGAAAGACCCAAAGGAGCCTGGGGACCCTATATGGTCAGAGTTCTCATTTTCCCAATTCCTTTTGTTTTCTTCCTTTTTAGAACCAAAGTTCACAAAATTGATACAAATAAGACTCTGCTCAAACTACCGCACAATTGCATTCATCTCACCTGCTAGTAAAGTAATGCTCAAAATTCTCCAAGCCAGGCTTTAGCAATATGTGAACCGTGAACTTCCAGATGTTCAAGCTGCTTTTAGAAAAGGCAGAGGAACCAGAGATCAAATTGCCAACATCCGCTAGATCATCGAAAAAGCAAGAGAGTTCCAAAGAAACATCTATTTCTGCTTTACTGACTATGCCAAAGCCTTTGACTGTGTGGATCACAATAAACTGTGGGAAATTCTGAAAGAGATGGGAATACCAGACCACCTGACCTGCCTCTTGAGAAACCTGTATGCAGGTCAGGAAGCAACAGTTAAAACTGGACATGGAACAACAGACTGGTTCCAAATAGGAAAAGGAGTACGTCAATGCTGTATATTGTCACCCTGCTTATTTAACTTCTATGCAGAGTACATCATGAGAAATGCTGGGCTGGAAGAAGCGCAAGCTGGAATCAAGATTGCCAGGAGAGATATCAATAACCTCAGATATGCAGATGACACCATCCTTATGGCAGAAAGTGAAGAGGAGCTAAAAAGCCTCTTGATGAAAGTGAAAGAGGAGAATAAAAAGTTGCCTTAAAGCTCAACATTCAGAGAACTAAGATCATGGTATCTGGTCCCATCACTTCATGGGAAATAAATGGGGAAACAGTGAAAACAGTGTCAGACTTTATTTTTGGGGGGCTCCAAAATCATTGCAGATGGTGATTGCAGTCATGAAATTAACAGATGCTTACTTCTTGGAAGGAAAGTTATGACCAACCTAGATAGCATATTCAAAAGTAGAGACCTTTGCCAACAAAGGTCCGTCTAGTCAAGGCTGTGGTTTTTCCAGTGGTCATGTATGGATGTGAGAGTTGGACTGTGAAGAAAGCAGAGTGCCGAAGAATTGATGCTTTTGAACTGTGGTGTTGGAGAAGACTCTTTAGAGTTCCTTGGACTGCAAGGAGATCCAACCAGTCCATCCTAAATGAGATCAGTCCTGGGTGTTCATTGGAGGGACTGATGTTGAAGCTGAACTCCAATACTTTGGCCACCTCATGTGAAGAGTTGACTCATTGGAAAAGACCATGATGCTGGGAGGGATTGGGGGCAGGAGAAGGGGATGACAGAGGATGAGATGGCTAGATGGCATCACCAACTCAACTGGACATGAGTTTGGGTGAACTCCGGGAGTTGCTGACGGACAGGGAGGCCTGGCGTGCTGCCACTCATGGGGTCGCAAAGAGTCAGACACGACTGAGCGACTGAACTGAACTGAACTGAAGACTATGAAATTTAAGAAGAAAATTTGGAATTTTAAACTCTCATGACTCAAAGTTTCTGTTTTTAGGAGTGATGAAATGATACTTGTATGTGTACATTAGCGTATAATAGTTGTGTAACAAGCATATACAGAAGGCATTCTGTTTGAATTCTAATCTTTCTCAGTGATGTTCATGTGCAGACTGTCTTTTCCTCTTCCTTTGCATTTCAGTCTGAATGAATAGAATATCCATTGTTTTCAGCTCATCGGTGTTAATTTTATCATTCCAGTGTATTTCTCCAGATGGCTTCCATGTATTAGCTTAGAAAGCAGAACTGGAAGGACCTTTAGAAATCAGCAAGGAACCAAGTTTTCAGATCTTTGGTTTATTAGATCAACAATCCTTTCAAGCAGAGAGGGTTTAGTCACATTTTGGTCACATAATCTGTAATTAATAGATTCTGGGGCTTCCCTGGTGGCTCAGCTGTAAAGAATTTGCCTGCAATGCAGGAGATGCAGGTTCGATCCCTGGCTCGGGAAGATTCCCTGGAGAAGGAAATGGCAACCCACTTCAGTCTTCTTGTCTGGAGAATCCCATGGACTGAGGAGCCTGGTGGGCTACCATCCATGCAGTTGCAAAGAGCAACTGAGCATGCACACACACACAGGTTAAAGCCTGGGTCATCCAGTTTCCGGATTGAACTGTCTTTTTGCCATACACACTCTTTCAGAAAAAAATTTTTTTTCAGTAGATTTCCAATGATATCAAAGGCCCCAAATTTGGGGTCAGTTTTGGGTTGGTGATGTTTTACTTAATAAAGACATTCAAGCCACCCCTAAGATCAGGTCATTATTGCTGCGCAGAAGGAGGAATATTTTAACACCAAATGGATAAGAAGAGTTGTTCTCAGAAACAATGGCAATCTTTTACTTTAGTAATTTAATTTCACGTGAGAAATTAAATTTCTTACATGATTTCTACGTTGTTCATTTCACCTAGAGCAAATGAACTCTTCTTTGTTGGTGTTCCAAGAGCTGTATTAGAGAGTCACTGATCTATGACAATCTCTCCCTTTTTTCAAATGGAGAAACTGAGGCCCCAATAAATTAAGTGATATCTTTGAGGTTGTATGTCCAATGAGTAGCAGAGAACTGAGTTTTCCTTTTCAGTTTCAGTAGTTAGGAATATGGATGGTTTTCTCCCACTCTTTTCAGCTGTTGCTAAATGAAGGCCTTTAAAGGAAAGAAGAATTAGTATACGGCAGGCAGATAGTATATCTCATAATGAAAATTTCAATCCTCAACCTAGATAGCATATTTAAAAGCAGAGACATTACTTTGCTAACAAAGGTCCGTCCAGTCAGGCTATGGTTTTTCCAGTGGTCATGTATGGATGCGAGAGTTGGACTGTGAAGAAAGCTGAGTGCTGAAGAATTGATGCTTTTGAACTGTGGTATTGGAGAAGACTCTTGAGAGTCCCTTGGACTGCAAGGAGATCCAACCAGTCCACTCTGAAGGAGATCAGCTCTGGGATTTCTTTGGAAGGAATGATGCTAAAGCTGAAACTCCAGTATTTTGACCACCTCATGTGAAGAGTTGACTCATTGGAAAAGACTCTGATGCTGAGAGGGATTGGGGGCAGGAGGAGAAGGGGGCGACTGAGGATGAGATGGCTGGATGGCATCACGGACTCGATGGAAGTGAGTCTGAGTGAACTCCGGGAGTTGGTGATGGACAGGGAGGCCTGGTGTGCTGCGATTCATGGGGTCGCAAAGAGTCGGACACAACTGAGCGACTGAACTGAACTGAACTGTGTCATGACAGTTTGATTTTCTGTCAAATCCATTTTGTTTCTTTTTTTTTTCCTTTTTTACTGTTTTGTTTTTCTTTTTCCCCAGCTTTATAATTAAAAAATAAATTGCATATTCTTAAGGTGAACAACCTGATGATTTGATATGCTAATACAATGTGAAATTCTTACCACAATCAAGATCATTAACATATCCATCTATTCCCATAGATAACACTAGTGCATGTGTGTGAAAGGCCTATTTTGTTTCTGAACCCTAGTTAGGTTATTCTGCGGAAAGAAATAATGTTTACTGGATACATGCTTTATGGCAGGCACTTTGTGAGGTGTTCTGCATACTTGTGTCGTTTTTGGTTATCTCACAGGAAGGAGTGAAATCTTTATGAATAACATTAAAAGCCTAGGTTTTCCACACCACTGATTTTCATGATGTTTGATATTTTCTTTAGAAGTGCAAAACAATATCTTCTTGCCAATGGAATTAACCATATTATTGTCTATCTATGTGTACAAATTCTCTCTAGTTCTTTTACTATAACTGTCGTCAAAGGAGGGGCTTTCTAGAAGCACCAAACAGTAGAATTGGGGAAGGGAAATAAATTGTGATGAGATGAATTTGTGTTCAGATTAATGAAGGAGGAAGGGTAGAAGGTTCATCAATGTCATTTCATCTTTTGGAACCATTTCCAATTTAAGAAAAATGAATGAAAATCCCCAGGGCAACCAGTCTGACATGTCCACCAGAGGGCGTTCGACACTGTCAGATTGCAGTGGTTCTCTCTCCAGTAAAATTATAGCACGACAGGTTTTCTGTAATTATGTATTCTCTTTCTGTCCATCCTTAAGTTTTCAGAATAAGTTCACTAGGCAGACACTTTATTCTTTAATGTTTCTTGACTTCTGATGCTCTAATAAGATTTCATGTAAAATAAATAGTCCTTTTATGAGGTTAGAGTATATACTATATATGAAGTGTTGACCTTTACCTTGAGATTGCTTCCTAGGACAAACTTTCTAGAACATTCCATCAAGACGATTCTGCAGGATGAACATGCCACTTGAATGCCCTCAGGCTCCTGTTTCCAGTTTTCTCATTCCATGCCAGCCCATCCTGTACGAATTTAAGTCAAAACTTAAATTCCTTTCTCTTTGATGAATTTTTTCCTGGCCCCTTGGTTATCAGAGAACTTCCTTCTAAAGAATTTTGGTGTCAGATTCAAAGTCTCCACTTAGTCCTGTCTTGTCTAATATCATTAACTTCTCAAGTGTTTCTTTCCTCCACCAAGTCGAGGACTCCTGGAGAATAAACAATTGAAAACTTTCTTCCCAGGCCACAATGGTATAAGGATGAAACTGTGGTCTCCATAACTTACCCATTTTGTGAGAATTCCAGCTCCCTCAGATTCTTCCAAACTAGTTCTGCTTAGAGTCTGCTTAGACTTTCTTCTGTGTGTTTCTCAGTCAGTTGGGGTGGCTGTCAGGGGTCCACACTCTTTCTTCCCTCTGGCAGTGACACTTGCTGCTGCCATCAGACGCACCTAGAGTCTCTGCTGCATGGGTGGTTCATGCCAGCTCTGCAACACTACCCGGGCTGCCCACCAAAGCAGGCCTTCTCTCTGACTTCTTCAGCAGATGTGGTCCCTTTGGGCTCCTTGCCCAGGCCTCTGTGCTACAAAGGAGATCTGAAGGGGACGGGTAGTTGTAACCCTCACTTGTGCTATGTTAGGAAGCATAACTCAATACAGTATAAACTTGCATCATCACAGAAATCTCAGAAAAGTAGGTATTTTAATGCTTAGTACTGGTGTCTCCTGCAATGCAGGAGACCCGGGTTCAATCCCTGGGCAGGAAAGATCCCCCTGGAGGAGGGCATGGCAACCCACTCCAGTATTCTGGCCTGGGAAACTGAGTAACTAACATTTTCACTTTTCACTCTTTGTATACCCATATCCTTAATCAAAAGCCATCCTTTAAATGTCTCCAATTTACAAAATTTGCTCTTACTTTATTTTGACCTTTCAAACCCACATGAGTGAGATTTACAGATTTTTGTATTTTAGACCCTCCTCGGTCACCTCTGCTATTTTGCTTGTGCTAGCTTAATAAAATGAACTCAATTACCTGCCAATAAAGTTGTCTGTTCCTAAAATCTTTTATTAGAGGTAATCAGTTGATAACATTCAATTCCTTTCAACTTTATAAATCTTTTTTGTTTGATATTTTTCTTGACTTAGTTTTTATTGTATATATGTTTCCTCTCAACCATTTATTTTGTGGAGATTTTGGAATTTATCAGCACAGGCTTGTAGATTGTAATTATTTAATTTCAGGAAAATCCATCTCTCTTTTCAATGTAAGGCCCTCCCTTCCTTTCCCTGGGACTTAAGCATGAGTACGTAGAAGCAGGACTGGAAGAATGTCTCAGAAACTGACACTGAGCTTGACTTATTTGCTCTTCTCTCACCATCTGTGAACCATACATGATTTGAGGTATGTTATTCTGTTTGTCAAAAATTAAATTATTATAGAAAAGAACCCGTTTGGTTGTTTTCCTGTGTTTGTAGACTGTGATTCCTATGTACCATTCCACAGCTAGCTTTTTTATTAGAATGAATGACTTATTTTCCAGGAAGCTCTCCACTTCCTCCTACAAATAATGCTGTAGACTGAATTCGGGTTCCCTTTTTTTCAGACAATCCCAGGTATGTCTGAGTCTAGGATGTGATCTTTCAAGATGACATCTGTATGACATACATTGGAGCTTTTCAATGTGGCTCCAAATTGAAAAATTATCCGTAGGCAGAAGACATACGAAGTTGGACTCAGAATCAGCGTAAAGGAGGATTTTTAATAAATCGTGTCCCAAGCTAGAATGGGCTTCTTGGATGGTTATATTCTCATCATTGGAGGTATCTGAAAATTGACTAAATACTCATTCAGTGAATGTTTCAGAAAGGATTCAAGCCTTTGAGGGAAGCCATTCAACTGGGTAGTAGTCTCATCCTGTTCTGGGAGCCTATGGTTATGCTCTTGGAATCTCCCACGGTGCACAGTTAAGTGCCTTATCACCGAGTGAGCAGGAAGTCAAAATTAATAAACTAAAAGTAATCTGCAATAATACTTCAGTGTTATAGGAAGCAGAGAAACAAACATGCATGATGGAATCTGGCTCAGGGTGTTTCTTGGGTTTAGAGAGACCATGGAAACTATAAACAAATACTATTGCTGATGTTAATAATGTTTAAAAAAAAAACACAAAATTCAGCTGAGTAATTTAAAGATCATATTGCCTTTATTCAGTGATTGATGAGTTGGGCAGCATTTCACCTAACAAAGAGAAAGGAGCTCCCAGGAGGTATAAAAAAATGAAATTTTTTTAAAGGCAGAAAGGGGGTGGGACTAGGAAGTTATAAACGAAAGAATTTCTTTTTTTCCCCAGCAAAATCACCTTCCTTTGTGGGAAGAGTGGGATCTGCCTTGCAGATTACCTCACCAGTACTAATCAGGTAATTCCCCAGTTTGACTAGTTAAAGGCCACATTCCTGGGAGATAGTGAAACTGTAATTAAGTCTTGGCTTGCTGACATGGGACTCAGCATAAGTGACTCCATTTGGTGCTTGTTATTTCTTTTTGAACAATACTAATTGTAGTAACCCTTGATGATAACTACCATCAACTGAGCCCCTACATATTGACTGTCTACAACAAGCATTTTGTCCATGATATTTTATTTATAGTTCACAAGTGCTCTGTAAAATAGACATCATTTGCCCCATTTTATGAACTGGTACCCTATAATTAAAATAAGGAAACTGCTCTTGAGAGTCCCTTTGACTGCCAGGAGATCAAACCAGTCAATCCTAAAGGAAATCAATCCTGAATATTCATTGGAAGGCCTGATGCTGAAGCTGAAGCTCCAATACTTTGGCCACCTGATGCCAAGAACAAACTCATAAGAAAAGACCCCAATCCTGGGAAAGACTGAAGGCATGAGGAGAAGGGGACGACAGAGGACGAGCTGGTTGGGTAGAATCACCGGCTCAATGAACATGAGTTTGAGAAAGCTCTGGGAGATGGTAAAGGACAGGGAAGCCTGATGAGCTGCAACCCATGGGGTTGCAAAGAGTCGGACACGACTGAGCGACTGCACGACAACAACAAGGGTTGTGTATGCAGATGGGTTGTAAGAATGCCCACATATGATCCTCTTAGCCCTGGAGATGGGCTGCTGCTGCTAAGTCGCTTCAGTCGTGTCCGACACTGTGCGACCCCATAGACGGCAGCCCACCAGGCTCCCCCGTCCCTGGGATTCTCCAGGCAAGAACACTGGAGTGGGTTGCCATTTCCTTCTCCAATGCATGAAAACGAAAAGTGAAAGTAAAGTTGTTCAGTCGTGTCTGACTCTTAGCGACCCCATGGACTGCAGCCTACCAGGCTACTCCGTCTATGGGATTTTCCAGGCAAAGAGTACTGGAGTCGGGTGCCATTGCCTTCTCCAGGAGATGGGTAGGAAGAGCATGAAACACTTGGATTTCCAGACCAATTTCCTTTGACTAAGTGCTACCTTTCCCCAGTGTTCTATAGAAATATTATAATTCTCTATGCCTCCCAAGACGTGAAAATTGGAAAGCACTTCAAACTACCTAGCTAAGGTGACAAGCTTTGGTAGAGCTTAATTAGAGATCCAAACCAAGGTGTGTATGACACCAAAGCTCATTGCCTCACCGTCTTTAAAGATTTGAGATGTGATGTTACAGAAATGTCAAGTCCTTCAGATGGAAGCAGAGGGAGGCAGTAGAAGATGGCTAATTATGTTACATGGGTTTCAGATAGAAGACGTAGATTTGAACACTTCAGCACCTCAGGGGCTGGACTTGATGTATGCTAGCAAACTTAAGATTGAGTTCTGTTGTCAGTCTGCCTGGATTTAAAACCAGACTCCATCCCTTACTAGCTGTTTGACTTTGGGAAAATTATTCTGCTTCTATGTGCTTCAGGCTTCTCATTTGTGAAATAAAGATTAATTTACTGAATGAGTCAAGAAATATCTGCTGAGAGACTTCTATTTGTTAGGTACTATTCTAGGGTATGAAAATGCGGCAGTGAATAAAGTGCTTGATCTCTGAGTTTATCCTCCTTGGAGTTCTTGGGCTTTTTGGGTGGATAGATTACTTTTTTCTTCAACTTTATTGAGATATAATAGAATATAACATTGTGTAACTTTAAGATGTACAATGCGTTGATTTGATAAGCTTGTCTGTTACCATGTGGTTATTATCGTAGCACTAGCTAACACTTCATCATAGCATATAATTACCACTTCTTTTTTGTGGTGACAACATGTAAGATTTATACTCTTAGCAGCTTTCAAATATATAGTGCAGTATTATATTGCATATATGCTACTAGATATATATATGTGACATCATACAGTATATGTCTTTGTCTGACTTATCTCACTTAGCTAATGTCTTCAAAGGGGCTTCCCTGGTGGCTCAGATGGTAAAGAATCTGCCTGCAATGCAAGAGACCTGGATTCGACCGCTGGGTCAGGAAGATACCCTGGAGAAAGGAATGGCTATCCATTCCAGTATTCTTGCCTGGAGAATCCCATGGACAGAGGAACCTGGCGGTCACAGTCCACGTGGTTGCAAAGAGTTGGACATGACTGATTGACTGACACTTTCAATTTCTTCCATTTTCAGTGTTGTCAAGGACCATCAATTTGGTTGCATATGCCAGTATTTTGTTCTTATGTCTGAATAATATTTTGTTGCATGAATATTTGCTATATCTTCTTTAACCATTCATACATTAACAGACACTTAGGTTACTTCCATAGCTTGGCTATTATAGATGATGTTGCAGTGAATATGAGAGTTCATATATCTTTGAGATCCTGTTTTTATTTCCTCTGGATATACTCAGAAGAGGGATTGCTGGATCATGTGGTAGTTCTTTTTTAAAAATTTTTTGAGGAACCTCCATGTTATTTTCCATGGTGTCTGTGCCAATTTATATTCCTGTCAACAGTGTGTAAGTGTTCTCTTTTCTGCACATCCTTGTTACCTCTTGTCTTTTTGATGATTTCCATTCTAACAGGTATGAGGTGATATTTTACTGTGATTTTGGTTTGCATTTCCATGGTGATTACTGAGAATGAGCATCTTTACAGGTATCTGTTGGTCATTTTTATGTGTTCTTTAGAAAAATGTCTGTTTAATTTCTCTACCCATTTGTACATTGGATTGTTTGTATTTTTCTATTGATTTGTAAAATTCTTCACATATTTTGAATATTAATCCCTTATCCGATATATGTTTTGCAAACATTTTCTCCTGTTCCATAGATTTAGTGTGAAGTACTTCCACTTACTTATTTTTGCTTGTTACTTGTGTTTTTTGTGTCAGAGATTTTCTTCTATGTTTTCTTCTAGGAGTTCTACAGTTTCAGGCCCTCCATTTATGTTTTTAATCTATTTTAAGTTAACTGGTAAGGGGGAGGTTAGAAATAAAGGTCTAATTTTTCTTCTTTTTCTTTTTTTGGTATGTGATTATTTCATTTTTCTAACATTTATTGAAGAAGTAATCCTTTCCCCACGTAAGTATTCTTTGGCTCCCTTGTCAAATATTAGTTAATTGTTAGATTAATTTTTTATACCAAATCTGAGAAGTTGTTAACAACTGTTTATTCACATTTTTTTTTCTGCCACTTTCTTTTTATTCTCTACTTCCATGACTTTCACTGTGCATATTTTGACAGCTTGATGGTTTCTCATAGGTTTATGAAACTCTTTTCATTTTCTTCATTAGTTTTTCATTCTTTTACTTAACCTACATAATCTCAATTGACCTGTTTTCTGATTCTTTTTCTTCCAGTTTGGCTATGAAGGAGCAGCAGAGAGTAATGTTCGAGGTGGTGTTACTTTATCTTTGGTGCATATGGAAGGCCTCTGAGGAGGTGACATTTGACTTGTGACTTGATAATGGTTAAATAAATGCTTCCTAAACAGGCTGAATTGTAGATTCTCATTCCATAGGTTGGAGAAGGGGATCAATCCTTCCCTGGTGATCTCCATAAACGAATGCATTTATGGACATTTCTATGTCTCTACTTGAGCTATCCAGACATGCAATACAAATAAATGTTCTAGTTCTGAGGGCTTTATTTGTAAAAATAACTCATTGCTGATAGTTCTAAAATCCCTTGCATTTGCTCAGGAACCTTTATTATTTAGGCAGACTTGATTTTTTTTTTTTTACATGAAGAAGTGGGAGGACTTAATTATAATTTCAACACACATTGGCATGCTTGGAACAATTCAGAAGGAAGTAAAAAAATTTTGAGAATGTAAGCCAAGATGTTTATTCCATCTTAATAATGTTGTGACTTGACGTTTATTTTACTGCTAAATATTCCCATGAGTATCAGGTAATTGGGCTTTATTCTATGGCCTGAAGGCCAATATTTCTGAACTTGGTGAAACCAACTGAAAAAGATGAATTCCAAAGATGGAATCTCTCCATGGAAAATGTGTTGCTTCCAGCCCGTGGTATTCACACCTAAGGCCTGTTGGCAGCTGTTCTTTGACCAGCTGAAACAAGTATGCTGCTACGTAAAGGTAGTTTCTATGGAAACCTGAACTCAAATGATACTGAGGCTTTGATGATCAAGGGCAACACCCTGAATTGTTTGGAGAGCCCAATGAAGGTCTCAGAATTTTACTGTTCTCCACAGAAAACAGAACTTTATTGTTCTCCACTATAGCCCAGACTTTCAAATGTTTTCTTCTCCAGGTACATTAGAGCCATGCAGACGAGATAGAATTTTGAACTTTGCTTGTGAATTTACCTTTTCTAATTATTTTACCAGCTACTTTACAACATGTATCTCTGCCATAAAGAAAATTAGCATCTTCCATTTTCCCTTTCTCATCTTTATTTGATTAAATATGTGAAGCCATAAGACACATAGAATATGCTGAACTTGTACTTTTGGTCTCAGATAATGATTCCTCCCTTTCATAAATCATGGATAATTTATTCAGTATATCATTTTTTTCACACTTTAAAAAATAAATACAAATGACCACATTGCCAGATGCACACACAGCTGAATTGCAGTTGTGCCCGTAGAGATTTGATCTACAAGGCGATGGCACCCCACTCCAGTACTCTTGCCTGGAAAATCCCATGGACAGAGGAGCCTGGTGGGCTGTAGTCCATGGGGTCGCGAAGAGTCGGACACGACTGAGCGACTTCCATTTCACTTTTCACTTTCATGCATTGGAGAAGGAAATGGCAACCCACTCCAGTGTTCTTGCCTGGAGAATCCCAGAGAAGGGGGAGCCTGGTCGGCTGCCATCTATGGGGTCGCACAGAGACTTAGCAGTAGCAGCAGCAGCAGTGTTCCCTTATATAGTGTAGTCTTTGAACTGATTCTTTTAGGACTTATGACTCAAACTCTGTTATCACAACCTTAGCAGAAATTAAAGTACAAGAAAATATTTTCCCATGAATGTATGTTCCCAAGAGTACATTTTGTGTTTATTTTGTGGATCTTGATATAGATATGTTTCTTCTAACAAGTTCCTATTTTATAAAAGCTCTGTTGAATAACAATGGGGCATATTCTTCCTTGTTGATAGATATTGTCAAGATAAAATATCTGAATTTATGTATTTATCTGTGGGCATTGATGTTCTTGGTTTCAGAGCCATTGCAGAGTGGCTGGATATACTGTGTGTGGTTAGTTACAGTATTCAAATGCATCACATTCAACATGAAGTAATAAAATGAAGACTATGTGTGTTACACCAAGATTTACAGTTAATCTATGTACATAAAATATGGAGAATGGGAATGGTACAATTTAACCTTCATGACTTCTCAGAGATGTCCAGAACCAAAGTAGTAAAGCTACCTAGACTGTATTTACTGGAGTCTAGTTTTTACAACATTCCTGTAGGGAGAAGCTACTTTTTTCCACCTTGTGAAAGCAGACCTTCTCTGTACCTTCTCCTTGGGACAGTTCCATTTTGTCTCAGCTCCATTTCCAGGTAGTTAGTTGCTATTTATTCCCTTTACTTCTCACTCTTGCTTTGATCCCTCATCTATAGAGAATCATTTGTCAAAATCTTCTCTCATTATAACTCTATTTTCTCCTTCCCCTACCATGAAGAAAGGACATTTGAGTTAGGATTTTGATATACATTAATCTGGAATTTTAACTTCTATGTAAAGCATTAGATTTCGATAGTGATTTATAACGGGTTTTAATCAAACTGGCAAACAGCATGTTTGCCATTTAATATACAGACTCATAGGATGCAAGATATAGAAGGGACTTTGGGGAGTGTTTGTCAGTATTTTGCCATCATTTTCCACTAAGGGATTTCTAACACAGAAGAAAAAGAGCCTATTCATCAGATGTCTGGAGGAATAGAGATAGTTCCACTCAGAATGAGCATCATATGTCTTTGAAGTTTCCTATTTTATCTTTTAAAAATCCTCCAACTTCAAAATTGACTCCAAGTTATATCTTTCAAAATTTTTGATTTTAAATTTTGTTTTGTGGTATAGCTGATTCAAACAATGTTGTGATAGTTTCAGGTGAACAGCAAAGGGGCTCAGCCACACATATACATGTATGATTCTCCCTCAAACTCCCCTCACATCCAGGCTGTCACATAGCATTGAGCAGAGTTCCATGGCTATATAATAGGTCCTTGTTGATTATTCATTTTAAACATAGTGGAGTATACAGGCAACCATAAGTTCATTCTCTAAGTCTGTGAGTCTCTTTCTGTTTTGTAAGCAAGTTCATTTGCATAATTTCTTTTTAGATTCCACACATAAGAGATGTCATACAATATTTCTCATTATCTTTCTGACTTCCTTCACTGAGTATGAAAATCTCTAGGTCCATCCTCCAATTATATATTTATTTATTTTCTATTAAAAGAACAATTTTAAATTACTTACCAATGAGTATAATGGTTCCTACCCTTCCCCTTTATGAACCATTTAGCACATGTCCAATATCAAAATATAGACTCTCTCTCTCTCTCTCCATATATATATATATATATATATGTATATATATATAAATATATATATATATAAAATATATCCTATAGTAAATGAATGAACTGACACCATGAAATGTAAGGAGATTTGCTTAAGATCATGGTAGAATCAGCAGAGAATTAAAGACTAGTGTCTTCCAGCCCAGTGGGTTTCCCATCAAACTCTGACAGATGTTTCTACCTGATGGGTAGAAACCCATTTTCCACATGGGTTCCTGGAAATTAGAGTTTCTGACAGTTGGGAAAATCTGGAACCTGACTGACCCCATTTAACCTGTAAGTAAAAGTAAATAAACCTAGAAAACCACTGTAAGAGTAGTGTACATCTATATATGTGTCTTATAGCAGCCTATCTCAAAAGGGGAGTTGTGGGGATGTGTGTGTATGTGTGTGTGTGTGTGTGTGTGTGTGTGTGTGAGAGAGAGAGAGAGAGAGAGAGACAGTGGATAAGTGAAGGGTGAGAGGTAGTAGTGGCAGCAGTGGTGGGTAGCTTCCAACAGTAGATCATTATATTTTCCCATTTTCTGAAACCACAACTCTTTCCTGAAGCCCATTAGTCCAGTTCAGGCTTCAGGCTGCTGGAGGAAAATGTCATTCAGTGAGTGCTGTAGGAGGTGATTCTTGTGGAACCCATGAGAGTTAGATCTTGCTGATGTCAAAATTTTCATGGGATTTTGAATTTTCAGAGACATTTTGTACTCTGCTTGTGAGCTTGATATAAACAGTCTTGTTCATTGTCTCCCAGATGAAATCCATGGATAAAAAGAACTTAATTTGTCCCCTATGGAAGATAGAAAATATATTTGAGTGGCTGAATAGATAAATTTTTGTCGATGATCATCACTCAAATTGAAATTGTCATTTTCTTGAAAGATGGGGAGGGATTCGTTATTTTAAACCTAACTGAAGAGTAGAGATAGGTAATAGTGCATCCATTGAAAGACTGTAATAGAAGAAAAATGTACATAATCTAATCAATCAAACAGAAATAAGAAAAGAACTTTGCTGCTTCCTCTCACTGGTCAGACTGGAGAATTCTGGCTCCTCTCTTTGGTCAGGTGAACTACTCATGGGTATTTATTATGTGAATGCGTTCATCATTCCTTCTTGGTACCATCACTCAGGTGAAATTGGGGAATACAAAGATGACAAAGGTCATTTGAGCCTCAAGTTTCTTACAATCCAGTGAAAAGACAACTTTGTAAATAATTAACCAGAGTATACTATAATTAACAAATTTTATGCTAGTGATGTAAACCAGAAGAGGGATTGTGTTCATTGATATTATCTTGGGATATTAAGGAGGGTTTCATTATGAAGATAAATTGAAATGCAAGGATGTATAAACCTTTTTTTCCAGGCAGAAAAAGGGAAAAGGCATTGTGGAAGGAGGAGTGCAAAGGATCCCCAGTGGGTGAATGTGGAAAAGTGCCATGTTTGACCTCTTGGGGAGAGAAAATGATACAAGGTAAATGAGGGCTTACCAGTGTGGACATGGAAGCCAGCTAGGCTTTCAACCAAGAAATCCCTGATTGGACATGGACTGTTGAAAATGATATCTCTGATAGGGCCTTATATAATTAATTGGGTGGGGGCAGTATAAGGAGACTGGATACAAAGGGGAGGCAATGTTATCTAATTCTGCGACTGATTTTTTTCATATAGATTCCAAAAATGTTGCTAAAAATAGATAGGTTTTAGAAAAGCTAATTTCATCTCAAGTTGGTGGCCTAGGCAAAAGTATATACAGATAAAAAGAAGTTGCATGCAGTGAGAGAGCGGTAGGTCTAGGAACTGTACAAGGAAAGAATAAAAAGCTCTTTAGTTTTATTTATTTATTTCATTATATTGGCTGCGCTGTCTTCACTGCTGTGCTCGGGCTTTCTCTAGTTGCCGTGCGCTGGTCCACTTGGCGGTTGCAGTGTGCAGGCTTCTCGCCGCGGCTTCTGTTGCTGCGGAGCGCGACACGGGCTGTAGGGAGCATGGGCTCAGCCCTTGTGGTGCCCTGGCTTAGCTGCTCCTCGGAGTGTGGAATCTATCTGAACCTGGGAGGGGCCTGTGGCCTTGCTTTGGCAGGCATATTCTTAACCGCTGGACCACTGCAAAGTCTTAAAAACTCTTTAAAAGAAGAAATTCAGAAAATGATTTGTCTGATGTTGTAGATATATTAGAAGCAGTTACAATATTATCTTTTAGCCAAGAGAGAGGAATGAGAGGATGTAGAGAAGATATATCCATATTATGCATTTATTTATTTATTCTGCATGATTTAATATTAAAAGAAAAATATATAGGTAAGAAACTTAAAAAAATAGACATATCCCCCAACCAACCCTCAATAGGCAAATTCCTCAGCTACCAACATCCTGCACCAGAGTGGTATGTTTGTTAAACGGATGAACCTGCATTAAGGCATTATCTTCACCCAGAGTCCTTGCTTCATATTAAGGCTCAGTCTCGGTGTTGTATCTTCCATGGGTTTGGACAAGTGTGTGATGTCATGTATCCACCATTACTGTGCCTTTCAGAATGGTTTCACTGCACTAAAAATCATCTGCACTTTGTAAAACTTTTTGATAATCAATTACATTTTTAAAGAAACATGTGAGATACATATGATACATGTATGTAAAAATTAGAATTAAATTCTGCAGCTTGTTTTTTGTTTTCTGAGTTTTTTATTTTTTGGTCACAGTTAATGACATGCAGAATCTTAGTTTCCCAACCAGGGATCAAACTTGTACCCCCTGCAGTGAAAGCGCAGTGTCAACCGCTAGACTGCCAGGGAAATCCCCAGCAGCATGTTTTAAGAGTCCTGATTCTGGCTTATAGATTCAGATTTCCTGCTTACTCACAGGGCATACCACCATCCTTTCCTGTCATCTGGCCTTTTACTAGATTACTCTACACCCAGTGGGCATGTTTCATCATTAGACAAAAACAGTGGAGAAATTTGTGTCAGGAGACAGTTCCTTTTTTTTCATGAAAATTTGCAATAAATTATGGGGGGGGAGGCGGGGAAGAGGCTCCACTTAACTCCATGTGAGAGCAGTGAAATAAACATGCTGCTGCTGCTGCTAAGTCGCTTCAGTCGTGTCCGACTCTGTGCGACCCCATAGACGGCAGCCCACCAGGCTCCCCCATCCCTGGGATTCTCCAGGCAAGAACACTGGAGTGGGTTGCCATTTCCTTCTCCAATGCATGAAAGTGAAGTATGAAAGTGAAGTCGCCCAGTTGTGTCCGACTCTTCGCAACCCCATGGACTTGCAGCCTACCAGGCTCCTCCGTCCATGGGATTTTCCAGGCAAGAGTACTGGAGTGGTGTGCCACTGCCTTCTCCGCTAACTGGCCTACTAACAACAGCAAAGAGAGATTCACTGAACTGGACGTTTGTGCTGTGTGTACCCTTCTAAATATACGATGCATTTAACAAAATTTACATTAAGAAATAGTGGGGAGGAGGGAGGCTAAGAAGGAGGGGATATATAGATATCTATGGCTGATTCATGTTGATGTATGGCAGAAACCAACACAATATTGTAAACCAATCTCCTCCAATTAAAAATAAGTAAATTTGAAAAAAGAGAACAGAACACAACAAAACAAAAAAGAAATAGTGGGAAGAGTATTTGGGGATTGGCAGCTACCCAGGCCACTGGCGTTTAAACAGTAAAGAGAGAAATACTGATGCTGGTTTCTAGTGAAAATGTCACTTCCAGGTAGGCAATTCACCTGGAGATAGCCAACAACTGGCCCTAGAACTTGGGATACTGTTTGGTTGTTCTAGGGGAGGAATGTTTTTGAGACTATCACTTAAAAAAAAAACAAACACTCTTCATCATAGCTCCAGGGGAGTGTGTCCCACATTCCATCAGGGAGGGGGCCATAAATATTGAACTAGCAATCTGTATTTTAGTTGTCAAACATATACTTGTACACTTGCAGATGGATGCTTGAGAATTGTTAAGAGAAATTCATCAAAGATGAGATATAAGAATTTGTTAAGAAGTGGTCCAACAATGGTGCAAGCAAGACTGCTAGCAGATTGGAAATGATAGCAATAACAAAATGAATAGAGATTTTAATCCAAGGAGAAAATGACCCCTGACCTCTCCAGGACTCAGTGATACAGGGAAGTGTTAAGGATTTGAAATCTCAGGGCTTAATATTCAAATACAGCTAGGATTCACACCTACACATTTGATTGTCCCTATAATTTCCTCCTCTCCACCCTGGCCCTGCTCCTTATAGCCCTGCTCTATGGCTTGGGGAAACAGGGTTATATTTTAATTGCTATTTTAATTGTCATCATATCTTGATTGTTTCTTAAATGGGAATGATTTCAGGAAATAAGGTTTACATTTTAAAATAGCTTGAGTGTGGAGGATGGACTTCATTTAAAATATGTATGTATGAAAGTATAAACCATGGACAGAGGAGCCTGGTGGGCTACAGTCCACGGGGTTGCAAAAGAGTCAGACACAACTTAGTTACTAAACAGCAGCGACGATATTTAATCCTCTCTTATGGCATTAGTCACGTCACGCATAGATAATAAGCAACTTGTTTATTTAGGGTATTGTGCTAAGTGACAAGTAAGGTACATGTTAAGACCTAGTCTCAGCTCTGAAGAAATTTATCAAGAGAGCTGATAAACTATTAATCTGTTTCCAGGTTTTTAGTTCTAGGATTGAGTGGTGGTTTGTGTAATGAATTATTCAAGACAGGCTAATTGCTGGTAAAAACAAAACAATTCCCAAATGAGCAACTTACATGCCATAGTTTGTGGCATGTCATTGAGGGGTAGGGAGGCGTGGTGAGTGAAGGATCTAGTCCATGCAGTAATTTAGAGCCCTGGATTCCTTCTGTTCTATGCCTCTGTATCACGCAAAGTCTTGAAGTCCTTCCTTGGATTCTCTGCATCTGGGCTTCAGTTAGGGGCCAAGCCTGGAATATTTTTTCAGTCAGTAGGTTTGAAAGTGATGAATATTACTTCTCCTACTTTCTAATGGTCACATGACCCACTTGACTGAAAGGAGATCTGATTATTGCAGTCTTTCTGTGTTCGCAGAGGAAAACAAAGTTGAGCCTTAGTGATGTATAGCATAGTCTATTGCCATTGGAAGGAAACTCTCAGGATGACATTTTCTAATTTCTGGGAGCTTCAAATGGGTTTGATTATCAGTCATTAAATTTTCCACCATTTAGTAGGAAATGAATGCATGGACGACAAGGAACACATCAGTTGCCTATTGCATACCTGAGTTTGTATGTGCTAAGTTGCTTCAGTTATGTCTGACTCTGTGCAACCCTATGGACTGTAGCCTGCTAGGCTCCTCTGTCCATGGGATTCTACAGGCAAGAATACTGGAGTGGATTTCCATGCCCTCCTCCAGGGGATCTTTCCAATCCAGGGTTCAAACACACATCTTTTATATCTCCTGCATTGGCAGGTGGGTTCTTTACCACTAGTACGATCTGGGAAACACATTATGATCTCAATTAGCCCTCAAACAAGCTACTTCAATGGGTATTATTCTAGATTACATATGCAGTTGCTGAAGCTAGGAGAGATTAGGCAGCTTGCTTGAAGATAGTTAGAGAATATTGATGGAATAAGTATAGGTCCACATGGGTGTTTCCAAGGCTTTTGCGCTTTCATTATCTCTGAAGTATGAAGTTTGGTTTAGGATGAACAAATATTTGTTGAATGAATGAAAAGATGAAAGAATTAAGTTATACAAAAAGACAAAAGTAAGCAGTTCAAAAAATAATTCAAGAAACATTTATGGGGTTTAATAAAGAAGAAGAAAAAATAAAAGAAAAAGTAAAATGTATGTGCTTAGAATGATAAGAAATAGATGCTCAGCAATTAGCATCCTAATCCTAGGAAGCAGTGATGGGTTCGTTTGTTTTTAAACTGTTCATTCATTCAACAGCCATTTAATGAAAGCTAACCATGTATATAGGACCCCCTAGTGGCTCATTTAGTAAAGAATCCACCTGCAGTGTAGGAGACCCAGGTTCGATCCCTGGGTCAGGAAGACCCCCTGGAGAAGGGAATGGATAGCTACTCTAGTATTATTGCCTGGAGAATTCCATGGACAGAGGAGCCTGGCTGGCTACAGTCCATGGGGTCACAAAGTATTGGATACTACTTAGCGACTTTCTATTCACTTCAACCATGTATATATAAGATGTGAGGATAAAGAAGACATAGTTTTTTCCCTCATGAAGCAACTTTACACACACATGACATATGAATAACCACTCTTGTACAGCTTTTGTCGGATTTGGGCAGCCCTTTCATTTTTATGCCTGTTGTGGTTGAACCTATCTAATGAGAGCTTTGTTCTTTCCAGGCAGAGGAAGAATTCCTTCTTGTAAAGCAGGGTTTTGAGAATTCTTTTATTTGAGGAAGTGCAGTAATAAGAAAATTGTTTCTTATAACTGAAGCCTTCCAACCACCAGTCTGCTTTTCTAGAAGTTGTTCGATGGCTTCTCCCAGTCGCAAAGGAGAGCATAACATTTAACTGTAATATCCAAAAACTTCTTTGGAGCAGTGTGGTTAAATAGGTTCTTAAAGGTTGAGGTTACATCTTTTCAGCTCAGCAAAATCAGCCTCTATCAGCTTATATATGTGCATCCTTCTTAACTAAATGTGGTGATTTTTCACTTCCTAAATTGAACTGTGGCAGAAAGATCTCTGCAACTAAGGATGTGAAGAGGAAATGTCAGGTGCTGGGCAAGACTTTTTCACTAACTCTGCAGCTGGAGAGTCCCTGAATGAAAACCATATCATAAAATACAATATTACCAAAAGACCAAAAAAACCAAAAAACAAAAAACAAAAAAAACCACCAAACAAACCCATGATTATTTCTTTAAAAATAAGATTCTAATTATAATTTTAACACATATTGAGGTGCTAAAGTAATCTATAATACAATTATTTTTAAGTCAGATTAAGTTCAGTATATTCAGTAGCCAATGAGCTAACCCTTCTCTATATATACCATCTCTTTCTGAAGTGCTCTAATATGTCAGTTTGGGGCTTTCTCCTGTTGAAGTGTTAATCAGATGTATTTAATTTTTTGGTCACTTGAAAAAGTTATTAAATCACATCAGTATTTCTTGAATGTTTCCAGGATTACTCACTTTGTTCTATTTGTATGGTTAAATTAAATTTTCTTTTTCTATCTTGCAACAAATAATCATCTAGCGTTTCTATGTATCAGGCCCTGTACTAGCAATAATCTATGAACCAACTGGAAAAAGTCCCTATCCTTGACCTTGGGTCTAGCAGAGGGAGATAGACAATAAACACTAAGAGTAGGACATTATGTGGTTTATGTTTTTAGGGTGGCCCTCCTTGAGAAGGTGACTTTAGAACAAAGACTTGAAGGAGATGAGGGGGTGACCCTGTGTATATCTTGACAAAGAGGCTTCCAGACAGCAGGAGCACTCACTGCAAAGGTCCTGAGGCAGGATCATGCTTGGCATATTTGAGGAGCGGTGAGGTCAGTGGCTGGAGCAAAGAGGGTGGGGAGATGAGCCCAGAGGGGTAAAGTGGGCCAGCTGGCAGCAGGGGTGTAGGCCATTGTGAAGATCTTGGCTTTTATTCTGAAGGAAGTAAGGATTTTGGAATTTCTCTCCATCTATTTTCTTCTGTTCTAACCCTCTTTTGCTGTCAGACATTTTTGTAATATTTATAATGGTGTTATTAGTAGTCTCCAATCATAAATAGGACTTCCCTAGTGGCTCAGGCCATAAAGAATCCTCCTGCGAAGCAGTATACCTGGGTTTGATCCCTGGGTTGGGAAGATTCCCTGGAGAAGGGCATGGCAAATCCAGTCCAGTATTCTTGCCTGGAGAATCCCCATGGACAGACGAGCCTGGAGGGCTACAGTCTACAAGGTCGCAGAGTTGGACACAACTGAGCGACTAAACACACAATCAAGAATAAATTCAAATTTTTATCTGGTATCTGTTGCTTACAGAATACAAAATAGAGACTGCTACAGCTTAGTTATGTAAACAAACAATTCTCTCTTTGTGGGATTTCAAGTGGACAGGAGATTTCTGCATTCTGATTGACTGCTTGTGACCCAGTCAGTCCAAACATCAGCCTGGATGTACATTTACAGAGTGCAGATTTTAGTATCTAATCTTACAATGAAGTAATATTTGCACATTTTATAATTTACTGATTCTATTTCTTCTAGATGGATCTCTGAACATTTACATTTTAATAAACTTCCCCAGATGAAAGCTTTCTCCATTTATGCAATGACTCCTTTATATGTTTGAAAACAGGAGAAAGCATGTGTTTTAAATTTTACATCCTCTGCCCTTCTGTGCTGGAGGTGTGGGACCCTTCATGTGCTATGACAGAGTATTCCATATTTTCCAGTTAGGTTCAGAGGGTGGTTTAGATATTGCCCCACATGCATGGTCTGGAGAGGTTGTGCCCAGGTTGCCCAGTTCTCTTCAGGGTAACAGCCAGGTAGTTAAGTGTGTGAACTCATGAAGTTATGTACTCCTGACTTCAAGTACTGGATCCTTTTGAGGAGAAAAGTTGTGGTTCTAGAAGAGCCACAGATTTTCCAGCTTTAAACTATTTCACACAGAAACCTTGAGAACTGAATAAGATTTATCTGATTTTGATAATAATTGCATATAAAAAAGTTTTCACAATCTATAAACTCCTAGAAGATAACATAGGAGAATAAGCTTATGATCCTTTTTTTTTCAAGGAGTCCCCAATACATTTTGATTTTCAGCTCTTAGGCCTTTCTCCTCTGTGTCAGCTCTCTTAGGAAACAACCAATAATTACTTTTTGGAGTCAGTAATTTAAATTGCGTACTCTTCTCAAACCAATTTTTGTCAGCATTAAATTGCTTCCTTCAACCCAAGCAAAAGATTACTTTAGTATACAAATATTTTAAGATTCAAAACAATTTTTTTGAAATGTGGAATATCATTAGCAAATGAAAGGGAGGATAGCCATAATCATTAACACTACTTTAATTAGCTATTATTTATATATGCTGTCTTATACTATACTGAAGAATTAGTTATTTCATGATCATTCTTCATTTTCATTAAAAGTTTAAATATTGAAAGCATCATTTAAATGCTTTCTTATTTTCTTTGCCAATTCATACACATCATGACTCATATACAAAAGTTCACTGCTTTGTTTATGAAATTTAGATTCCACTGAGATTAAAGTTAATAAGAACTAAAGAGCCTCTTGATGAAAGTGAAAGAGGAGAGTGAAAAAGTTGGTTTAAAACTCCACATTCAGAATACTAAGATCATGACATCCGGTCCCATCACTTCATGGAAAGGTCCGTCTAGTCACAGCTATGGTTTTTCCAGTAGTCATGTATGGATGTGAGAGTTGTACTATAAAGAAAGCTGAGCACTCAAGAACTGATGCTTTTGAACTGTGATATTGGAGAAGCCTCTCGAGAGTCCCCTTGGACTGCAGGGAGATCAAACCAGTCAATCCTAAAGGAAATCAGTTGTGAATATTCACTGGAAGAACTGATGCTGAAGCTGAAACTCCAATACTTTGCCACCTGATGTGAAGAACTGACTCATTGGAAAAGACCCTGATGCTGGGAAAGATTTAAGACAGTAGGAGAAGGGGATCCCAGAGGGTGAGATGGTTGGATGGCATCACTGACTCAATGGACATGAGTTTGAGCAAGCTCCAGAAGTTTGTGATGGACAGGGGAGCCTGGCCTGCTGCAGTCCATGGGGTCACAAAGAGTCGGACATGACTGAGCAACTGAACTGAGATTGTTTACCTATCTGAAACTTCCCAACCATTAAAGTAGCATGCTAAGCTGGAATTTAACACTTTTCTCATTTTCCCTTTAATAAGTTTCTGATCTTGATGTAGGGAAATATTATTTTAAACAATACACACACACACCTTTTGGAGAATGTAATGAGCACTCTGGGCCTTCTTCTCCAGCTTCCTAAATTTTGTTTACAACATAAGGGAATTTATGGATCTTAAAAACTATTGAAGTAGGAGCCTCATAATGAAGAGACACTAGACAGAAGTCTCTGTCTCTCTATATATATCAGTCAGGATAGGTTAGAGTATTTTTCAGTAAGAAACAAAGCTGAAAATTTCATTGGCCTAAGACTACAAAGTTTATTTTTTGCTCATATTTCATTTTCATTGTGAGTCAGCTGGAGGTCTGATTCAAGTTATCCTCACTCTGGGATCAAAGCTGGAATAGCAGCTAGAATGTGGAAGGTTACTAGTTGCTCTTGAGGGGGTCTCAGCAATAATGCAACATTCTTCCTGGAAGTGACATACATCACTTCTGCCCACAACTCTTCTATTGGAACTAGTTATTTGGCCCTGCCCAAGCAGAATGGAAAGTACAGTCATTCCATATACCAGGAAGGGGAAGGACCAGAAGCATTTCAGGAACAATACTGCTGACCATCATGTGGGACCACTCCTACCTCAACTAGGAAACAATTTTGTACTTTCTGAGATCCCATTTTTCCTTCCCACATACAGTCTTTAATAGTCTTCTCCACCTTCTAACACAGTGTCTTTCTTCCTAGGAAGGGGATATCTAAAATAATTAAAAACAAATCTTAGTAACTATGAGCTGACATGAAAGGCACAGATACATTTCATATCAAAATCTAATTATCATTCAGTTGTATAAGGTGATGGGCAATTAGGACATTAAGTATGCAATGACTAGTCAGGGGAGAAGTCTATTTGATAGCAGGAAGGAAAGGTATCAAGGTAGCTACAGACTAGACTAGTTGGTGGCTAGTATGCTCTGATTTGCTTCCTGTTTACAGCTGGTATACATTCTGATTGGGCAAATACATCCATTCTGATGTATTTTTCATGTCATGTCTGTTCCAAATACTTTGAGTATCATCTCTAGTTAGCAGAAATAAGTGAATTAAATTAGTGAATTCAGGAGAAAAGACAGGTCAGCACGAACTTATGAAGATACAGAAAAAACATGTAAGTCAGAAGAATTATGAAATGTTTTACCACCTTACGTCTATAAAATTGAGATGAGTCAACAGCATAGTTGGAATTTGATCAGTTAGAAGACCCGACTAAGGCTGACCTTATGTGCTCTTCATTGCCCTGGCAACAGGGCCCCCTTCCCATACTAGCAATATTATAGGGTGAGTGAAGTAAGAATTGGCGATAGAGAAATATGTGTTCATGTCAACTTCTACTTCTGGGAAAGTTAAGGGAATAGTTTACTAAAGATGAAGGATGAGGTCATGAAAGGGAAAGAATTTCAATTAAAAACTAAAAAGAAAAAAAAATTAAGTATGCCCTAAGCCTTAAAGCTCCTGGGCATAGCACTCCATATAGCAAAATTTCTTTCCTGACTTTTGCTGAAGGCAGGTAGATAGTAAGTCATATGGTTGCATATCTACATTGTCTCTTCCACCATAATCCAGAAAAAGCACTGGACTGGAAAACTGTGACCTGTGTAAACTGGCTTTTATTGGAGCCATGTTATATGGATTGCTCTGCCTGCTCTTAATGTTCCTTAGGAAAGGGTCAAGAGGGAGTCAGAACAACTTTCCCCATATTTTCTGTGAATTTATTTTGTTTTTGTTTTTATTTTTAATTTTTGGAAGTGGAAGTTACTCGGTAGTGTCTGACTCTTTGCGATCCCATGGACTGTCCATGGAATTCTCCAGGCCAGAATACTAGAGTGGATAGCCTTATCCTTCTCCAGGGTATCTTCCCAATCCAGGGATTGAACCCAGGTCTCTTGCACTGCAGGCAGATTCTTTACCAACTGAGCCACAATTTTGGCTGTGCTGGGTCTTTACTGCTTTGGATGTGCTTTCTCTAGTTGCAGTGAGTGAGGACTACTTGCTTGAAGTGTGCAGGCTTCTCATTGTGACGGCTTCTCTTGTTTCAAGGCACAGACCCTGGGCATGTGAGCTTAGTAGTTGTGGCACATGGGCTGAGTTGCCCCATGGCAAGTGGAATCTCCAGGGACCAGGGATCAAACTGCATTGGCAGGTGGATTCTTATCCACTGTGCCACCAGGAAAGTCCTAGCTAGCTTTGTTTTTAATGTTGTCCTTAGGTGTATTTTATTCTTGCCAAGTACTTTTCAAATTTTGAAAACAGAATTTTTGCATTGAAGAAGCATATTTGGGGGCAACATATTTTAGTTTCCTTTGGTGGATTGTCTACAGTAGCTTTAGAATTTTTTAAAAGAGGGTGAGAGAAACATCAGTTTGCTGATCATACAGGTCAGAGGTACAGATGCAATCCTCTAATCTTCCATAGTGTTCAGCTTTCTCACCAGAACAAGGGCTTCATCAAGGTTCCAAGACAGTGAGATAGATGATTTCAGTTCTTTAGCCTTGTTATCTGTGTGCATATATTTTTCCAGTCACTTAGCAGGAAAGACATTATGATTTTCATGGCCATTTGGCACTATTGATTTAATTTATCTCCTTCCTCCAAAAAAGTATTGAGAATTATGTTTTATGTTGGTATGAAGTGTCTTAGCACGCATACGCATCTAGCACATAAAGATTAATATTAAGGCTTCCCTGGTGGCTCAGTGGTAAAGAATCCATCTACCGATACAGGAGATGTGGATTTGATCCCTGAGTCAAGAAGATCCCCTGGAGAGGTAAATAGCAGCCCCACTCCAGTATCGTTGCCTGGGAAATCCCGTGGACAGAGGAGCCTGAAGAGCTATAGTCTACAGGGTTGCAAAAGAGTCTGACATGACTTAGCAACTAAACAACAACAACAAAGACAAGTATTATATTTTAAAATATTTTCTGATCTATAAGTTTATTTTCTCTCTGCTTCTAAAAGAAATTAAAACATTCTCATGAGCAGTTGGAGAGAATAGAAGAGAGAAGAGCGACCAAGCAGTTATAATAAAGGTTGTCACACTTTACTGAGGGAGAAAGTGATGGTTCTGAGAAAGCTTGTGGGAAGAGCACCTAACTCAGATGAAGTGAAATCACAGTTGAAGATTGTAGGGTAAGTGGAAATTAGCAGATGATGAAAAGGAAGAGGAGTGGGGGAGGAGGAGCAAGAGGGGAGCGTGGGAAGCTCTCAAGCTGCCAGAAGAGAGTGTAAACATTGGGTGGGAGGCAAGGAGGGTCACAGGGGGAAAAGGGTGCATTAGAGGAACCACAGAGAGTTTGGTATGGATGGAACATAGTACTATGGGGGAAAAAGGAGAATCTAGAGAGTTGGGCAGAAACCATAAAAACATGGAGTTGAAAATCATGATGAAAGTTTGAACTTTAATATAAAAGCAGCAGGGAACCATGAGGAGTTTGAAGCAGTGGAGTGACATGTTTGTGTTTGCATTTAAAGATCATCCTGATTTTAAGATAGACTGAAAAACGAAGAGTATATGTGGGGGAGAGGGAGAGATAAGGGTCCATTGCCATTAATTAAGGCAAAGAAGATGGTGAGGACTTGAGCTATACTAATGGCAGTGTCTATGCAGAAAAACAGATGTGTCTGAAAGATATCTTTCTAGGAGCTCTCATTGACAAGAGGTGTGATAGACTATGGAAGCTGAGAAATCATACCCTGGTTTGGGGCGTGCATGCTCAGGTGCTCAGTTGTGTCCAACTCTTTGTGACCCTATGGACTGTAACCAGCCAGGTTCCTCTGTCCATGGGATTCTCCAGGCAAGAATACTGGAGTGGATTGCCATGCCCTCCTCCAGGGGAATCTTCCCCACCCAGGGATCAAAGCCACATCTCTTGTCTCTTGCATTGGCAGGCAGATTCTTTACCACTAGCACCATCTGGAAAGCCCATCCTGGTTTGGGGGCTAATACAATTTATTTGTGGTATTGTTCAACAAAAGAGAAAGACTAGAAAGTGAATTGAAATAAAAATCACAGGGAAGATCTTTGCAGATTAACACTGAATTCAGCCTGATCACATCTAGGTGTGATAATCCTATAAAACTGATGCTCGATTTGGCCTCTATCATAACCACATCCATGGAAGCACCATTCTGTACAATCACCTTATCTTCTTGTCTTTGTCCTCTTTCTTTCACCCCATAAGCATACCATTTTTCACTCCAACTCCCACGCCTTTGTAGAAGAAACAGCCCCAGAAAGCCAGTCTCACAGTAGGGCTGTTTCCAGCAGGAGACTCAGGCAGGACCAGCAGCTCTGGCAGCACCTTGCTCTGGCTGTTGGATGAAAGCCTTAGACAAGAATGCGCTGCAGTTTATTTGGGCATCACTTGATTTTTGAACTGGCCAAGGAATACTATTGCCTTAGCAATTTGCAGAGGAAAGCAGATTGTTACTAAATTTTCACCACACAACCTCTAAAGCTGCCAAACTTGCCTCGATCTGGACTAGAGGTGATTCCATCTTGGGTTAAAATAGGGGGAAAGAATCCTGGAGTGGTGAGTGAGTGGGTGGAAGTTTAAGGTACACGTCCTATCGGATATTTTCTCTGAAGATGGTGTTTTTCTCTGAAAAAGATTATTGTTTCTTTTTCCTTTCCCCATCCTTCCCCTTTTTTTCCTCTCCCTCCTTCTTTAACACGCACTCTCCATCTCCTCCAATTGTGTCTTGCAATCCACAGATGTTTGCCTGGCAAGTATGATTAAGGCGGTCAGAAAAATGAAACAGCAGCAGAGTATGCTGTGTGCCAGGTACTGGGGCGTGAGCTTTAAAGGAGGCAGTGCTTTCCCAGTGCCTAGTGAACAGTTAAAATGTTTTATTCCCAATCCTCCTTTTTTTGGAGGGCGGCTGTTAGAAGAGGGTTGGGTGGGAAAGTTGGGTTGGACTGGAAAAAGGGAAGAAGAACGACGGAAGTATTTTTCTGTAGAATAGCTGAGGTCTTTGTACCATATCTTGTGTTTGGTTTACTTTTCATAGGCTCATAGTTTAAAGACATACCAGTTAGGTGCCAAAAGGATTGAAAAGTCATTTGGAATAACCACACGAGCTGTACATGACCTCATGGGAAGAATGTTGCTCAGTGGAGACAAGTGGGAAACTTACACAGATGTGGGAGATTGACACATTGTTCACTTTCCAGGGGAGGCTTGGTGGCCAAAGCAGGCCAAATGCTGGTAAAATGTTCTCAAGGGCAAACCTTGCATGGCCTGAGCTTTAGGTTGGTTTCTTTCTATTGCTTCATTTTCCAGCTCCTTCTTGGGCATAGGAAAGCTCTCTTCAATTTTCTCTTAGGTTGTTAATTCCTTAATGAGGCCTTTGTCTCATTGACTAAATCCAAGCCAAAGGTGAACAAATGAGAACTTATGGTCTCATAGTTCTGTGAGAATTGAGGTTATGCTGCCGTAAGCCAAGGAGCTAGCAGAAGCTGGGAGAGGGGCTTGGAACAGGTCCTTCTCTAGCACCTTGATCTCCAACTACTAGCCTCCACAGCTGTGGGACAGTAAATCTGTTTTTTAAGCCATTCATTTTGTGGCACTTTGTTAGGACATCCCTAGGAAGC
This sequence comes from Ovis canadensis, assembly GCF_042477335.2. Classification (NCBI taxonomy): domain Eukaryota; kingdom Metazoa; phylum Chordata; class Mammalia; order Artiodactyla; family Bovidae; genus Ovis; species Ovis canadensis. The sequence goes on along the minus strand of NC_091250.1, from coordinate 104,720,278 downwards.
TAATACGTACCATCTAAACCCTTTAGCAAAGTGAGAACCAGGGTCTATGCTTCATAGGCCTTCTCTCTTTGTCTCTCTCTACAAATAATATTTATTTATTGAATTTATTTGACTGCATTGGGTCTTACTTGTTGCACACGGGATCTTTCCCAGGGGCCTGTGGACTCTCTAGTTGTGACGCACAGACTCCAGAGCGCGTGAGCTTCAGTAGTTGCAGTTCACAGTCTTAGTTGCTCTCCGGCATATGAGACCTCAGTTCCCTGATCAGGGATCAAATCCATGTCCCCTCCATTGCAAGGCAGATTCTTAACCACCAAGGAAGTCCCCTCTTTGTCTCTTTCACAAACATTTTTCTCTGTCAGGAAGATATTAATACCTAGCTCACAGATGGAGTCTTTGCAATATCATTACCAGTAGTTTTGTTTCTTTGCCATTTCTGCCTATGTGGTTGAGGTGAGCATTGCTGAGTTATGTGAATTGAAGTATTTCAGAATAGACCTCAATATGAGCTCTGGATGAATACGTCCTTTATTTTTGATAGTTCTTAAAAATATCTGAAAAAAAAAAACTTTTATATTTTTAGATGGATTTCAAGGACAGCTAATCACTTCCTGCATGTAAATAACTGTTAGAATGAGTGAAGTTGAACAACCTCAGGTAAGTCATTTACCTCTCTGAATAATACTTATATTTTAAAAACGATGGTAACAACAGTTTCCTGCTTATATCAAAGTGTTTCTTTAAAAAAAAAAACTAAAGAGTGTGAAAGGCCTTTATGAACTATAAAATATTATACACTCTTGTTGTTGACAGTCAGCAATTATATGATTTTTGCTTTATCTATAATTTTTACTCTGCATTCTTAGACAATTTACAATGAAATTGAGGGGTTGGGGGCAGGAGGAGAAGGGGATGACCGAGGATGAGATGGCTGGATGGCATCACGGACTTGATGGACGTGAGTCTGAGTGAACTCCGGGAGATGGTGATGGACAGGGAGGCCTGGCGTGCTGCGATTCATGGGGTCGCAAAGAGTCAGACACGACTTAATGACTGAACTGAACTGAACTGAACTGAAGATGATTAAAATAGAAAACAGAACTATTTAGGGAAAAGAGAACACAAACCCCAAATTCTAACCTAGAATAGTGTGATGGAGATTGCCTTAGCAAAGAGCTAGCCTACAGTTCCCCACCTTCTTTGCAGTTAGAGTAGCCATGTGACTTGGTTCTAACCAATGAGTCTGACCAGATGGAAGTGATCTGTGCCAGTTGCAGACCTGACTCATAAAGCTTCTTCCTACAGGGGCTTCCCTGGTAGCTCAGTTGGTAAAGAATCTACCTGCAATGCAGGAGACCCCAGTTCAATCCCTGGGTTGGGAAGATCCCATGGAGAAGGGAACAGCTACCCACTCCAGTATTCTGGCCTGGAGAATTCCACGAACTGTATAGTTCGTGAGGTTGTATGACTGAGCGACTTTCATAGGGTGCTTCTCGTGCCATAGCTCATTCATAAAGGATGGAGTGATGACATGAAGACCAGAGTGAGCTTGAAAGTCATGCACTGAACATGGCAGAGGTTTGTTAGACTAGCATGATGGTTAGAAACTTATCCTTTCTTTCCTCCACAAGGTAATCAAGAACACCTGCCCTTGCCTGCTATCTGAGCATGTAATGAACCTCTGCTCTCAGTACATTTTGGGTCTGCTCGTTATAGAGGTTTATGCTAATATTCAGTTCAGTTCAGTTCAGTCGCTCAGCCATGTCCGACTCTTTGCGACCCCATGAATCACAGCATGCCAGGCCTCCCTGTCCATCACCAACTCCTGGAGTTCACTCAAACTCATGTGCATCGAGTCAGTGATGCCATCCAACTATCTCATCCTCTGTCGTCCCCTTCTCCTCCTGCCCCCAATCCCTCCCAGCATCAAAGTCTTTTCCAATGAGTCAACTCTTCTCATGAGGTGGCCAAAGTATTGGAGTTTCAGCTTCAGCATCATTCCTTCCAAAGAACACCCAGGACTGATCTCCTTTAGGATGGACTGGTTGGATCTCCTTGCAGTCCAAGGGACCCTCAAGAGTCTTCCCTGACACCACAGTTCAAAAGCATCAATTCTTTGGTGCTCAGCTTTCTTCACCGTCCAACTCTCACATCCATACATGACCACTGGAAAAACCGTAGCCTTGACTAGATGGACCTTTGTTGGCAAAGTAATATCTCTGCTTTTTAATATGCTATCTGGTTGGGTTGGCCCAAAAGTTTATTCACTCCATAAGATATTACAGGAAAACCCAAATGAACTTTTGACCAACCCAATATATACAGTTATTGTATTTTAGTATTAAATTTAGCAATCAAAATGCTTGAATCACAGACTTCTGCAACTGGAAGACACTTTAGAGATCTGGTCCACTCCACTCAAACTTTTCAAGTTGCCATGTCTTTCTGTTTCAAATCCCCCAGGGTCTCTAGATTGCCTTTGTAATTCAATTCAAAGTTCTTAACATGGTTCACAATCCATGTTCCAATTTCTCCCTACTTCTCCATCTTCTTTCTTGCCACTGTTTTCTTGTAGATCCTTCTCCAAGTAAAAAGGAAAACTTGCCTTTCCTCTAGCTTTCTCATCTCTGTACTTCTTGACTATTATCAGAATATTTCAACCTCACCTCCTTTGGAAACCTTTTCCTAACTCCTCCTGTCTCCTGACTGATTAGATGTCCCTGTTTCATGTTTCCACAACACTCTGTGTGAATGATTCCATAGAGTGGAATGTTCCATTATATGACTATGATTCCATAGATATAATGTTCCATTATAATCACTGGCTTGATTTAGGGACTTGTTAACTAGATTAGAATTCATTGATGACAGAAGACATTCTCTGAGACATTTTATCTCCCTAATTCCTAACTTAGTATCTGGAATGTTTTCAAATAAGTGAACAATTTATTTCAGCAAATATTTATCCAGTGCTTCCCATGGGCCAGGCACCTGGTTAAGTACTCGGAATCCAAGGGCAACCCAAAATTAACAAGGCTCAGTTGCAATCGGAGATTACAGTCTAGTGAAGGAGACTGATATGAATCAAATGATCACACAATCAGAAATACAACCTTGGTAAGTGCTGCACATATATATTAGCTACTAGTTCCTTTCCAGTCTGACTTCTCAGCACTTGAGCAGAATAAATTTATAATTTGGCATGCAAAACTATAAAATTTGAGTTTCAGAGGACTTCCCTCATGGTTCCGTGGTTAAGACTCTGCTTCCACTGCAGGAGGTACAGATTCGAACCCTGGTCAGGGATCTAAGATCCTGCATGTTGCATATTCCCTCCCTCCCCCCAAAACTGTTGCAGTTTCTGAGCATGTAGAATCATTGAATCCCATAATTGATAATCTTAACTATCACATTTGAGCCCTTTTGTGGGTAAGGCACTGAAGGATTAGCACATTAAGATCTCATTGAATCCTCATGAAAATCCTATCAGCTATTGCAAGGAAATGAATTTATAATTACTGTCTGCAGACGAGATTCAGAATTAGAACCATCCATATAGGAGTGTAGTCAGGCACAGATAGGGGAGCTCTGATTATGCCTCAGAATAGCTCAGATCGAACACCCAGGGTTGTCTGGAAATTGACCTATAACTCACCTTTCTTCACAGAGGGAATTAAACAATTGGGTACTTTTTAGACTCTCTCTAAATGAGCAGTATCATTGGCATCTATGTATTCCCATGATTCTTGGGGAGGCCTGGGAAAGTATCTCCACTTGAAAATTTACTGCATGCTTCCTCCCTCCCTCCCTCTCACCTGTCTTTCTTTCTCTTTTCCACCATTTCCTGCTTCCACACAGTTATCCCCATTTTTCAGGTAAGAAAGTTGGAACTTAGAGGGATTGTGTTATAGAGATAATAGGTGATAAATCTAGAGATGTGATGTGATTTGCGTAAATTCAGTTAGGAAAAAATAAAGAAAGCTCTGTTTTCATACATATGAGAATAAATGACCTATCAAGATAAGAAAAACTAGGTTGATAATTTCAGTTATCTCTAAAAAAAGGGAGCACTCCAGTTTTTTTGGCGATACACTTTTGGCCTTTAATTACAGAAGGAATTGTTTAGAATTTTACTATTCATTCATTCATTCACTTACTCTTTCACATATGAGAGTAAGACTGTTCCATAGAACATTGTCCTTACTCTGCAGGAAAATGAAAGAGCCATACAAGCAAACACAGGAAGGAACCGGCATTTGATCTCGTCCTTTGTGTGTGTGCTAAGTCACTTCAGTTGTATCTGACTCTTTGTGACCCTATGGACTGTAGTCCTCTAGGCTCCACAGTCCATCAGATTCTCCAGGCAAGAATACTGGAGTGGGTTTCCATGCTCTCCTCCAGGGGATCCTCCCAACCCAGGGACTGAACCTGCGTCTCTTATGTCTCCTGCATTGGCAGGCGAATTCTTTATCCCTAGGGCCACTAGGGAAGCCCCTCAACCCCCTCCCTTTAGTCTGAGTGAAAATTCATGAAACTGAGAGAAGAGAGAAGGTATACACTAGGTAGACGTTCAGAGTGTAAATGAGCTTGAAAGTATTACTGTGCATGTAGGTAAAAAACAGAGTTGAACATTCTTGTCACAGAGGTGATGGGAAAGTGGCGGGCGTGAGAGTGGTTGGGTGGCCAGACCACAGAAGTCTTTATAGGCTATGACTAGAAGTTCAGACATTACCTTATATGAAATAATAAAATGTGAGGTTAATTAAAATGTTCGGGACAGGAAAAAGACATAATCGTGTTGCTGTTTTCAAATGATAGAGCTGAAGATAGGAAAGGGGGATTGCTTTGAGGAGCATCTTTTCAAGATAAATTTAGGGGATAGAATCTATGGGACCTCATGGCAAAAGTGATTTAGGTGATATGAAGGACTAAAGTTGTGTAAGAATCGAATCGCCAGTCTATGTCTGACGCAGGATACAGCATGCTTGAGGCTGGTGCATGGGGATGACCCAGAGAGATGTTATGGGGAGGGTGGTGGGAGGGGGGTTCATGTTTGGGAACGCATATAAGAATTAAAGATTTTAAAATTTAAAAAAAAAACTATATGTAAATATTTTAAAAAATTTTTAAAAAAATTTAAAAAAAATTAAAAAAAAATAAAACATATGTCAAAAACTTAAAAAAAAAAAAAAGTTGTGCTTTCCCATTCCACAGCCACATGCGGGTTAACAGTGACATGACTCCAAAACCACCGTAGATGGTGACTGCAGCCATGAAATTAAATCATATTTGCTCCTTTGAAGAAAAGCTATGACCAACCTAGACAGCATATTAAAAAGCAGAGACATTACTTTGCCCACAAAGGTCCGTCTAGTCAAAGCTATGGTTTTTCCAGTGGTCATGTATGGATGTGAGAGTTGAACAAAATGACCACTGAAGAACTGATGCTTCTGAATTGTGGCGCTGGAGAAGAAGTCTCCTTGGACTGCAAGGTGACCAAACCAGTCAATCCTAAAGGAAATAAACCCTGCATATTCATTTAAAGGACTGATGCTGAAGCTGATGCTCCAGTTCTTTGGCTACCTGAAGTGAAAAGCTGACTCATTGGAAAAGACCCTGATGCTGGGAAAGATTGAGGGCAGGAGAAGAAGGGGGCAACAGAGGAAGGGATGATTGAATGGCATCACTGACTCAATGGACATGAGTTTGAGTAAACTCCTGGAGACTGAAGGACAGGGAAGCCTGGCATGCTGCAGTTCATGGGGTTGCAAAGAGTTGGACATGACTTAGCGACCGAACAACAATGTGGCTATTTCAATTTAAATTAAATGCAATAGAAATCCATTTCCTCAGTCCTACTAGACATGCTTCATGTGCTCTGTAGCCACAAGTGGTTAGTACTACCATCTTGAACAGAATAGACACAGGACATTCCCATCATCACAGAAAGTTCTGTTGGACAACGCCAGAGTAGGGAATTAGTCTGTTTTAAATTTGAACAGTGAATGACAATGGCACTTATATAGGGAATATAAGAGAAAGAGAAAGTTTGCAAGAAAAAGAAGAGTACTTGTATTTTGGATACCATGAATTTGAGATGCTGTCGGGCAGTCAGCTGAAGATGTCAAGTATGCTATTGGAAATTAGGTCTGGCACTCAGGATAGAGGCAAGAGTTAGAGAGATTGCAGTCTTCACTTTGTAAGTACTAACAGAAGACTTGGCAGTGGGTATGAGAAGAGAACCAGGAATAAATATCCCATGGTTTTCCTCCGCTTGAAGGGGAGCAGAGGAATAGTAGTGCCATTCAAAAAGTAATCCAGGGAGGAGCACTCTGAAAACTCAGAGGGAGAATCCAGAGAGAGTGATAATCCTGAAGTCAATAAAGACAGGTCAGTCAAAGATGTCCAGAGCCTTGGAGCATCCAAATAGGACTGGTTCATGGAAACACTGCTTTGGTTTTTAGAGGTCAGGGAGGCATTAGTAATTTTGCCTGGAGAGGTTTCAATGAGTGCTAGAAGGTGCTAGAAGGAGCTTAATTGCAACAGAGTCAGGATGAAATTGATGTGTATGGGTTAAGTGGAATGGGCTAGGGAGAGGAGAGGAGCTTGTATAAAAAGAGAGCTCTCCCTCCTTTGCTAAGTTTGGCTATGAGGATGACAAAGAGAGGTTATTAGCTTAAGGGACAGGAAAGAATAAGGGAAAGTTTTTTTTTTTTTTTTTAGAAAATGTGAACTTGAATTTTCTTTACCTGCAAAGAAAGAGTGGGTGGAGTGGAAAAGACTTCAGTGAGCTTGGAGTGAAGGTGTAATTACTGAGCCAAGTGTCAGAGATAGTGGAAGAAAGGGTGGGTGTATCTCGGAAAGGGAAAAAGATTCTTCTGTTTCTCAGATCCAAGATGGAAGGAAAGAATGATTAATATCTGAGGGTTGAGGCAGAGAAACTTGGAACTGTTAACATCTTAGTTTTGTAATATATTGTTTCAGCTATGATTTGTAGATAATACAAAAACATTATATGTATGGATAATGTTGAACCTTGATAAAATCCAAAAGTGTGTGTTCACCATATAACTTAATTCGTATAATTTTGTACCGTGGAAAGTTAATGAGGTCCAAATGAACAGTAGTCTAGACTAGAACGACTTGATAGTACATTCATTAGGCTATCTCTTCATATGTCAGTGTTTTAATTAGACATCCATAGACCTGATTATTAATCAGCTCAACTTTAATTTTGTGGTTAACTGAGATCCAAGGAAGACTAAATAAACAAATAAATGAATCTACGCTTGGACACATCATCATTAAACTGCACAACACTAAAGGCAGAACATAAAACCAAACCTGAAAAACTAACAGTGAAGAAAAAGCATTATCTGCAAATGCAGATAATTAGGTTAGATTGGCAACAAACTTCTCAGAGGCAGAAGGACAGAAGAAAAATAGTTTTTAAAGAAATCTGAGTTGACAATCGTATACACCCAACTAAATTATGATTTAGGGGCAAAGGTAAAAGGATGACATTTAACAATAATCTTGAAAGAATTTACTATTCATTTTCATTGAAAAAATTACTCAAGAAAACACTTTAAAGAAATTGAAACATTGAAAGTAGAAGAAAAGAATGAGAAACAAGAAGCAATATGACAAGAAGAAATTGGTAAGTATTAGTGTATCTAAGGGAGGGAATGGCAACCCACTCCAGTACTCTTGCCTGGAAAATCCCATGGATGGAGGAGCCTGGTGGGCTGCAGTCCATGGGGTCACAAAGAATCGGACACGACTGAGCGACTTCACTTAAGGAAATGGCAACCCACTCTAGTATTCTTGCCTGGAGAATCCCAGGGGTGGGGGGAGCCTGGTGGGCTGCCATCTATGGGGTCGCACAGAGTCAGACATGACTGAAGCAACTTAGCAGCAGCGGCAGCAGCAGCATACAACTGACAGATAAAGTGGCAAGAGAATTAAAGAACAGATTATTTTAGCGGCATTGGAAAAATTTTCACTCATAAATTTTCACTGTATACAGAGGCAATGCAGCATAAATTAAAGACATCATTGTGAAAGTTAAATCCTGTAAATCTAATAAACAAAAGTATTCATAGAAAAACATCAGCATAAACAAAAAACAATAAGAAACTCAGGGAAGAAATGGGTTGGGACTATGTAAAGGCAATGTAGAGAGGGAAATCTGAATGGCTAACAAGTTCACAGAGTTCTCAAATGCTTTGATCAGAGAAATTAAAGCAACAGTGAGATGTCATGTTAATGCTATCAAAACACAGACATTAGAAATATGCATGCAAAGTGTTGGTCAGGATATGTAGTGGTAAATACTGTTACATTTTTCTATGGATATGTGAAGTGGCATGTTTATTGTTATGCCCTGTGACCTAGCTTATTCTTGGGTTTTTTGCTCAGAGAATTTCTTGCGTGTATCTATGAAGATATACAAAAGCAATGTTAAAACATGAAATAACATGTGTCTCAGAACTGATGAAAGTATGAAATATTGGAAGAGAGGAGAAAGTAGAGTAGATCGGTCAGATGCCAGTAAGCCTATCCTTTCTTTGGGGTTTGAGTCTTGTGGGAAGCCCATAAAGCCATCTGGATAGTATGAAGTGAAGTGAATTCGCTCAATCGTGTCCGACTCTTTGAGACCCCATGGACTGTAGCCCACCAGGCTCCTCCCTCCATGGGATTCTCCAGGCAAGAGTATTGGAGTGGGTTGCCATTTCCTTCTCCAGGGGACCTTCCTGACCCAGGGATTGAACCCGGGTCTCCTGCATTCCAAGCAGACGCTTTAATCTCTGAGCCACCAGGGAAGTGTTGGATAGGTATGAGGGAATCCTGAAGTGTCTGGATTATTTGTGCAGGTCGTTATGCAAAGCCTTGCTTTTTGGCTTGAGCCACATCTAACATGATGAGAGAAGGAAAGAAACACAAGTGGAGAGCAGTGTCTGGAGAAATAAGCCAGAGGTGCTGTGCCTTGTTGCACAGTGCAGAAGGCAGTGAAAGGACTGGGGACTGGACTCAGGAAAAAGAGGCAGCACTGTGTGGGGACTTTTTGAGGACAAACCAATGACTGTGTCCACTGGCTTCAGCAGTGAGTGTCCACAGGATGCTCCATGGGGCTAGGAGTGACTGGCCACATTTCAGTAGACATCATCATAAAATGCCCAGGGCCAAACCATGTCCAGCTGCGTCACAAACCCAGGTATACCAAGAAAAGGCAAGTGTGAAGTGAGTGTCAGTTGCTCAGTTGTGTCCGACTCTTTACCCCGGAGAAGGTACTGGCACCCCACTCCAGTACTCTTGCCTGGAAAATCCCATGGATGGGGAAGCCTGGTAGGCTGTAGTCCACGGGGTCGCAAAGAGTCGGACGCGACTGAGTGACTTCACTTTCACTTTCCACTTGCATGCATTGGAATAGGAAATGGCAGCCCACTCCAGTGTTCTTGCCTGGAGAATCCCAGGGATGGTGGAGCCTGCGGGGCTGCCATCTATGGGGTTGCACAGAGTCGGACACGACTGAAGTGACTTAGCAGTAGTAGCAGCAGGACTGTAACCCGCCAGGCTCCTCAGTCCTTGGAATTCTCCTGGCAAGAATACTGAAGTGGGAAGCTATTCCCTTCTCCAGGGGATCTTCCTGACCTGGGAATTGAACCCAGGTCTCCCATACTGTGGGCAGATTCTCTACTGTCTGAGCCACCAGTGAAGCCCCGATTAAAAAAAAACCTATTAATACAAGTGAGGACTGTAAGCCCTCTTGCCTTTGATGGTTAAAATCACATGAGTTCCCTTATACTTTCAGAAACTGGAGAGGAGAGAGGGGAAGAGATATTCAAAAAAGGCAGAAAACTTACGGAAAAGAGAGTTAACCTAAAAGAAATAGTTAAACAGGAAGAAAGGAGATACCTTTAATTGGCATGGAAGATTAGATCAGTTTTAAAATAAGACAAAGCTATATTTCCCCCTGTATACCTGACATAAGTCTGTGGCATGTCCTTGCTATATTGCCATATGCATTTTCATTGCACAGCATTAAATATGTGATCCAGGCAATTCTTTTCCACATTTGATCTAGACAGATGGAAACCCCGTGGAGTAAATTACAGGATGATTCAGTGCAGGAAACACACTTTCACAAGGAAACAAGAATCATGAGGCCATGGTATTCATGTGTAATGGGTTCACCCACAACCTGTTAAACAGAAGTCCTTCTGGAATAAAAGCAACGTCCATAAATCCTAATAGTTTTGACAAGCTGGGAAGCTTGAGTCAGCCTCACTCAGATGAGTTCAGGGTTCCATAAGCTAGTCCCCATTAGAAAAAAAAAAAATTGTCCTGACAGAGACTGTTCTTTGCTTAACAATCCTAATTTAAAGTCTTTATTTTCCATTCAAATGCATGCAATTCAACTTAATGTTGATTTAAAGCAATTTTCTCCAACAGAGAGAATTAATTGTAAGATACCTGTTTCTTAGTTTTAATTAATTAAAGGTATGGAACAGTTTGGGGCTTCCCAGGTGGCTTTCCACCACCAGAGGTCAAGAACCCATCTGCCAATGCAGGAGACATAAGAGACTCGTGTTGGATCACTGGGTGGAGAAGATCCTCTGCAGGAGGGCATGGCAACCAACTCCAGTATTCTAACCTAGAGAATCACATGGACAGAGGAGCCTGGTGGGCTGTACAGTCCATAGGGTCACAAAGAATTGGACACAACTGAAGCACCTTAGTATGCATACATGCATAAACAGTTTCAATTAGAAATTTTGGTTGGCATCTTGAGCTAGCTCTTATCACTTCACTTCCTTGGTATTTTCCAGGCTAAAATTACCTCCACCATACACATTTACCACTTCCAACACCTCTAAAATGGAGGCAGAGTGAACTAAGAAGCTAGTACTGTGCAGTTAGAGGGAAAGGACGTGGTTAGTTATTGAATCAGGTCACATCCTAGCTTGGGACAGGGATACCTGGTGTGCTGCAGTCCATGGGGTTGCAAAGAGTTGGACACGACTGGGTGACTGAACAACAAGATCTTAAACTGAGTCTCAGTTGTGTAAAGGAGATAATAGGACTTCTTCACTGTCATGGGGAAATTTATTTGGTTCAATATGTGTAAGAGTTCCTTATATTTCATACAGTTTGTCACAGTTATTCTAATTTCAGGAGTTGCTTATAAGAAAGTGGCCTAATATATGGAAACATTTATGTACACAGACCTATTTGGTAAGCATTATTTATGTATAAGTACAGTCTTTCAGTTTTTGCCCTATTTTTATTTAACTTTACTGCTGGAAACAATTGTTAGTTGCTCAGTCATGTCCAACTCTTTGGGACCCCATGGACTGTAGTCCTCCAGGCTCCTCTGTCCATGTGATTCTCCAGGCAAGAATACTGGAATGGGTTGCCATTTTCTTCTCCAGGAGATCCTCCTGACCCACGGATCAAGCCTGCGTCTTCTTCATTGCCGGCAGATTCTTTACCATTTGAGCCACTAGGGAAGCCCCGCTGTAAACAAGGAGGCTCTAAATAAGAATAAAAGCTAAAGTTAGTAGTTATTTAAGAAGATTTGGTGAATTCTTTGTTGGAATTCCTCCCAGAAATTGAGACAGTGAAGGACTCTAAAGTGGGTAACAAGGTTCTTCCCAGTGAACTACTTTCCAATTCTTTAACTAATCAGCTGACAGATCATTTAACAAATTTTAATTATCAAACGCTATTAGTTTCCTGGGCCCACTGTAACAAAGTACTACAAACTGGGTAGCTGAAAACAGCAGAAAGTGATTGCCTTACAGTTCTAGAGGCTAGAAGCCTGATATCAAGGTGTGAGCAGGGCTGGATCCTCTCTTAAATCCTCTTAGCCACTTCTAGCTTCCGTTGTTAGCCAGCAATTGCTGATATTCCTTGGAGTGGAGATGCATTGCTCTAATCTGTTGTCAGGTGGCTATCCTCTTCTCATGTGCCTTTACCTCATCTTCCCTCTGTGAGTGTCTCTGTCTCCATTTCGCCTTTTTGTAAGGGCACCAGTCATATTGGATTGGGCTTCCCTGGTGGCTCGGACAGTAAAGGATCAGCCTGCACTGTGGGAGACCTGGGTTCAATTCCTGGGTTGGGAAGATCCCCTGGAGGAGGGCATGGCAACCCAGTCCAGTATTCTTTCCTGGAGAATCCCAATGGACAGAGGAGCCTGGAAAGCTGCAGTCCATGGGATTGCAAAAAGTTGGATATGACTGAGCGACTAAACACAGCACAGCATATTGGATTAGAGGCCCACCCGGCTCCAGCATGACCTCATCTTAACCTAACTAACTGCTCCTGCAACAACCCTATTTCCAAATAAGGTCACATCTTAATATACTTGCAGTTAGAACTTCAACATATGAATTTGGGGGAGTAGAGAAGGCAAGGGGCACCATTCAACCCAGGGATTCCCTGGTGGCTCAGATGGTAAAGAATCTGACTGCAGTGAAAGACCTGAGTTCAATCCTTGGGTTGGGAAGATCCCCTGAAGAAGGAAATGGCAACCCACTCCAGTGTTCTTGCCTGGGAAATCCCATGGACAGAGGAGCCTGGTGGGCTACAGTTCATGAGGGTGCAAAGAGTCAGACACGACTGAGAGGCTAACACACTAACATACATTAACTATTCAACCCATAATGAGGAGAAAGTTAGAATTTTAGAGGAAAGAAATTGCCAACTCATAGCCAGATGATTGACCAAGAACTTTGATAATTCTGTATGTTTTATGGTCTTTTTTTTTCCCCCAGGCTCTGAGTCAATAAAATTTGGGAGTTAACTGAGTCCCTGGTTGGAAAGCTCTTTGAAGGCTGTAGGTCCATCAGAAGCATAATTCTATTCCAAGGCAGCTTGGTATATGGAGCCCTCATGGTTAAAGGTAGTGGTAATGTGTTGGTGAGTCAGCAGGAGAGGTGGATGAGTCCAGACACAAGTTGAAAACAATCTGTCTACTCCAGTTTCACTTCCCAGCACGTCACAGGAAGAAATTCCCACTAGACCCAGGGAAAGCAGCTATCCTTTCAATAGAATGGTGACCCTTTCCTTCCAGAGTCTCAGATTTATGAGTTTTTCTGTTGATTTCTTTATTTTCATCTCCCTAGTTGCCTGAGAGGAAAATTGGGATAATTTTGAAAGTAGAGTTTTCAACCTAAGGTCTTTTATTGCTCCTGAGTTTGTGGTTTTGTGTATTACTCATACATTTACATCCACAAAGTAAGCATGAGTTGTTGAAATGTGGTCATTAATTAATCAGTTTATCTAAGTAAAACCTTCCCTGTTAAGCATTTCTTATATCATCTTTCTAGTGAATTTGAAACCAGGTTTCCAATACTTTCTGATCATGAAGTGTCCTCTGGCTTAGGACTCATGGTAGAGAAGTTCATGGAAAGCCTAGGGTGTTAGCTTCTTTCCCGGCTATATTCCAGCTGGTTTTAAATCCCTTTGCTTGCTTTGGCTTTCCCACATTACCTCTTTATGTGGGTGTTATTGGAACCTTCCTCTCAGTGTCCAATAAAACTCACCCCTTCCCTTTTGATCTTGCTACAAAAGGTTGGAAAAAACCCAATGATGATCTTACCTTAAAATTAAGGCCAAAGGATAGGCAGAGGCAACTAGGAGGGTGAAGTTAGGAGTGGTTATAATTTTTCACACCAAACTGTTTGTGAGCAACAGTTAGGAAAGTGCCCCACAGAGAATATGGTGAGTTCTTTGGAGGAAATATGAGTCTCATGAGAATTGGAGGTTCGCCTAGAGGTTTAAGAAAGGATTAGCAATTTGTATGTGCTACCAGCCAAAGGCAAAAGGAAGTTGTTCTTGGGTAGCGGGTGGTCAAATGTCCTCAGAGCTCTGGGATTGTCCAACAGAGATAAACAGCAAAGGAGAAAAATAAAGAAGGGATTTCTTCTAAGCAGATAACTGGACTATTAAGTCATCCAAGCACTGAGCACTGAGGGCAATGCTCAAATGTGGAGAGCACCACACATTCCCAGGAACCCCAAGGATTGGGCTTTTGTGTCTGTTCTGCCATTAAGTAGGTGGAGGATTGAGTGCAATCCTTTCGTGTCTTTGAAACTCACTTTCTGAACTTAACACTCTTTACCAGTGGCTCTGGTTCAAGTAACTTTTTCATGGGTCTGTCCTTTTGCTTAAAAGCTCTTTCAACCTAAATTTTGTTTCAGTTCAGTTCAGTTCAGTCACTCAGTCTTGTCCAACTCTTCGCAAACCCATGAATCGCAGCACACCAGGCTTCCCTGTCCATCACCAACTCCCAGAGTTCACTCAAACTCATGTCCATCGAATCGGTGATGCCATCCAGCCATCTCATCCACTGTTGTCCCCTTCTCCTCCTGCCCCCAATCCCTCCCAGCATCAGGGTCTTTTCCAATGAGTCAACTCTTTTAAATACACATGTATGCATTTTGGAGGAATACTATTAATATTAGTGCTTTTTAAAAAATGCTACTACTGGTATTGAGTCATGAGAGCAACTCTGTGATAAGCACCACAATTTGAGTTGTTGATATCTGCCACTTTCTTTAATCCTAATGGTGATCCTAAGAAGAGGTTGTTGTTCAGTCGCTAAGTTGTGTCCAACTCTTTGTGACTCCATGGACTGCAGCATGCCAGTCTTCCCTGTCCTACACTATCTCCCAGAGTTCACTCAAACTCATATCCATTGAGTTGGTAATGCCATCCAATCATCTCATCCTCTGTTTCCCCCTTCTCCTCCTGCCCTCAATCTTCCCCAGCATCAGGGTCTTTTCCAGTGAATTGGTTCTTCGTATCAAGTGGCCAAAGTATTGGAGCTTCAGCTTCAGCATCAGTCCTTCCAATGAATATTCAGGATTGATTTCCTTTAGGATTGACTGCTTTGATCTCCTTGGTATCCAAGGGACTCTCAAGAGTCTTGTTCAGCACCACAGTTAGAGAAGAATAATCATCCTTTACAGCTGGCTATTAACATGTTCAAGTGGAAATGTTAGTTAAAAAGCACCCAACCAGTCAATAGGTCCAGTGGAAATGGGACTCAGGCTGATGAGATTGTAAAGGTGGGAAAGGCCTATGATGAGGTTGGGGCAATAGGGGCTGCCTTATTCAGGGAAGGGGCAAAGAGAGGTGTTTAGAGGACAGCGACGGCTGCTGAGCATCTCAAGGAAGAACCAAAAAACAGGGAAAAGTATAGGAAAGGAAGATGCTAAAAGACAAGATTTTCATTAAAAACCATTTCCCCTTTTTTATAATTATGAAAATAACATGTGCACATTGAAGAATAATCAGATGATACAGAAAAAATTAAGGAACTGAAGAAAAATATACTATAGACCTTCTTGCACAATTATTTTCATTGTTGTATATTACCTTATCCTGTGGATGATACCGCTCTAATGGCAGAAAGCAGAGGAACTAACGAGCCTCTTGCTGAGGGTGAAAAAGGAGAGTGAAAGAGTCGGCTTAAAACTAAATATTAAAAAAACTAAGATCATGACATTTGGCCTCATTACTTCATGGCAAATAGAAGGGGAAAAGGTGGAAGTAGTGACAAATTTCCTGTTCTTGGGTTCTAAAATCACTGTGGATGGTGACTGCAGCCATGAAATCAGAAGACATTTGCCTCTTGGCAGGAAAGCTATGACAAACCTAGACAGTGTGTTGCAAAGCAGAGATATTACTCTGCCGACAAAGGTCTGTATAGTCAAGGCTATGGTTTTCCCAGTGATCACATATGGTTGTAAGATCAGGACTATAAAGGCAGAGCACTAAAAAATTGATGCTTTCAAACTGTGGTACTGGAGAAGACTCCTGAGAGTCCTTTGGACAGCAAGGAGATCAAAGCAGTCAATCTTTAGGGAAATCAACCCTGAATACTCATTGAAAGGACTGATGCTGAAGCTGAAACTCCAGTATTCTGGACATCAGATGGGAATAGCTAACTCACTGGAAAAGTCCCTGATGCTGGAAAAGATTGAGGTCAGAAGGAGAAGAGGGCGTCAGAGGATGAGATGGCTGGCTGGATGGCATCACCAATGCAATGGACGTGAACTTGGGCAAATTTGGGGAGATGGTGAGGGAGAGAGAGGCCTAGTGTGCTGCAGTCCATGGGGGCTGAAAATAGTCAGATACAACTGGGCGACTGAACAACAACAACAACATATTACCTTCTAATTTTTGTCTAACATTCTAATTTTCCTCAGGTTGCAATCTGCTTAATATTAAATCATAAACATTTTCCTATGTTGTCATAAAATCTTTATTATCAATACTATCATTTTACATGGTGACATACTAGTTCATATTATGTATAAAAAAACCATTTCTCCACGGTTGGATAATGGTAGCAATGCAATTTTTTATGGGTAAGTGAAGTGAAGTGAAGTGAAGCGAAATCGCTCAGTCGTGTCCGACTCTTTGAGACCCCATGGACTGGGGCCTACTGGGCTCCTCTGTAGATGGGATTTTCCGGGCAAAGGTACTGGAGTGGGTTGCCATTTTTATGGGTAACTTGTGTGAAATGAAAACGTCTCTTGCCATGTCAATAAACAAGAAATGTCACAGCCATCAGCGATTTCTGTCCTCCAAATGTGAATGAGGGCTCTCAAAACTGTGATCCAGCAGATGCCACCAGCCCCCACAGAGATTGCTGAGGAGCTGGGGGAACGCAATAACCAAGGTGAGCAAGGAAACGGGACGGCCCTGATAGCTGAGTTGCATACGAAAGGAATAAAGTCAGTGAGCCCCAGAGGCTTGTGTCTTCCCATACATAGAATGCCAAATTCTTTAGATATTTGATCTTTGAAGTTCAGACTTCCTGTTCCCTTTGTTGCAAACTTGTACAGAGCCTGACTTCCCCTTTGTCTCCTTGGAGCAGTTTTCTCAGAGCTACTGATAATGCTGTCTCCTGGGCTTGGAGTCCTAAACATTCTCACCAAATAAAATAACTCGACTTTCAGGTTGTGACTATATTTTTCAGTGGACACTTGAAATAAATTTTTTTATAGGTGGTACTTTGATTCATTACATTCGGAGGAATCTGGTTTCTAGGGACATTCTTGGGTTCAATGGACCTATGAATTTATTAAAAATGAGAGTTACCCAGTATCTATTCTACCAGCTGTTTGTAGAAAATAAATATTGGAAAGTTGCTAGCAGGGAATTAGTATTCTAAAAAATGATTTAAAAAGAATAAAGAAGTGGAAAGTGCTTCTTGGATGTCAAGGAGAGTCAAAGAGTAATTTAAGACATCAATAGAGAGATTAGTGACTGTAATAATGTATTTCTGTGTTCCGTATAAGAAGGCATACCGCATAGTCTGTGCAAAATGAAGCCAGAATTCCAAGCAGAAACGGAATAACTTTAAGAAAACTTTTCTTGGCACTGTAAGCTCACACATGTACTTTTATATGCTACAAAGTTGAAAAAAAAAAGTTAAAAAATTCTGAAGTATTGAGGCCATAGCTATAAAAAAATTAAGGTTTTAAACTAGATTTGTGAGAGTAAGAAAATATGTGTTCTGGTATGCTGCTATTCTGTACAGTACTTTTTCATGCTGGCAAATATTCTGTTTCTGCCAATGTGAACAATTATTTTTTCTGGCAAAAACAGTTTGAATAAAAATAGTAGCAAGCCACCATTTCTTAACATAGTAAAGTTGAAAATTTTAAATTCTTAATGGAAATTATTTACACATTTATTTCATTGCTATTCAAAGGAAGTAGTAGGAATTCCATGAAAGTTTGTGTTATGACAAAAGTAAATAGCTAGTGTAAAGGTATTTGGAAGCTAGAAGAATGATAAAAAGGAGATGATTTAGAAAGAAACAAGTGTATCTATTTTAAAACATTGTTAAGCTTCAACCTTCTCTGACTTGACAAGACTCCCACAGACTGGAAAAGATTGGGCAGGTAGAGTACCAAATATATATTCATTTCTTCTTTGTATTTAACAGAAACTGAATTTTGCTCAGTACATCCATGGTCCAGGTAAAGTACTTTCCCAGACTTGTTTGCAGTTAAGGGTGACTATATGACATTTTCAGCTGATGAAATAATGGACAAAACTTGCTAGGTTCTGCCCCTTTGCTCTTTCTTTCTTCTTGTTCTTGCCTGGAAAGCAGGTAGTGAGGTTGAAGGTAACAGCCAATCTGAGACCATCTCACAGCAAGGATGAAGAATTAAGCTACCCAATGAAGACGTGTGCTTAATTGCTTAGTCCTGTCCCACTCTTTGCAGCCCCATGGACTGTAGTGCCCCAGGCTCCTCTGCCCGTGGAATTTTTCCAGGCAAGAATATTTGAGTGGGGTGCCTAGGGGATATTCCCAACCCATGGGTAGAACCTGTGTCTCTTGCATCTCCTGAATGGGAAAGTGAAAAAGAAGTAGAATCATGTGGCACTGATGAAACCATGGAACCATTGGGTCACTCTTCTCTGCACTTTGCTTATGAGGCCAATTATGTGAAGCTATTCAGTTAAGCCACTGTCATCAGATTTCTGTGACATCCAGTGAACACAAATCCTAAGTAACACAAGAGCCCTTGATGTAGTCTGCTTGTAGCCTGTACTTTTATTTATAAACTTCCCATTATGATGAGTTTAATGATTTATGTTCTCAAACCATCTGAGCTATTAATTACATCAGCAAGTTAACATTTATTAAGTATTCCCTCTTCCTCATCCTTGTATTTAATACCAAAAAGTGTCTGACACAATGTGTGCACTTAATAAATATTTACTTACCAGCAATTTGGAAAGTTGTTTTGACTCCAAAGTGAGTGTGTATGTACATATATACAAGCACATATCTTTACATAAACATGTAGATGAGCAAACATTATATATGATTATAAATTATGTGTGTAAAAATACTTATATGGATTTTAAATATGCAGATATTAAAGAATTACTCTATGAGAATTAGTTCAGTCGCTCAGTGGTGTCTGACTCTTTGCAACCATGGAATGAAGGACACCAGGCTTCCCTGTCCATCACCAACTCCTGAAGCTTGCTCAAACTCATATCCATCGAGTTGGTGATGCTATCCAACCATCTCATCCTCTGTCGTCCCCTTCTCCTCCTGCCTTCAGTCTTTCCCAGCATCAGTCTATTTTCCAATGAGTCAGCTCTTTGCATCAGATGGCCAAAGTATTGGAGTTTCAACTTCAACATCAGTCCTTCCAATGAACACCCAGGACTGATTTCCTTTAGGATGGACTGGTTGAATCTCCTTACAGTCCAAGGGACTCTCCAGAGTCTTCTCCAACACCACAGTTCAAAAGCATCAATTCTTCGGTGCTCAGCTTTCTTTATAATCCAACTCTCACTTCCATACATGACTACTGGAAAAACCATAGCTTTGACTAGACGGTCTTTTGTTGGCAAAGTAACATCTCTGCTTTTTAATATGCTGTCTAAGTTGGCCATAGTTTCTCTTCCAAGGAGTAAGTGTCTTTTAATTTCATGGTTGCAGTCACCATCTGCAGTGATTTTGGAGCTCCCCAAAATAAAGTCTCTCACTGTTTCCATTGTTTCCCCATCTATTTGCCATGAAGTGATGGGACCAGATGCTGTGATCTTCGTTTTCTGAATGTTGAGTTTCAAGCCAACTTTATCACTCTCTTCTTTCACTTTCATCAAGAGGCTTTTTAGTTCTTCTTCGCTTTCTGCCATAAGGGTGGTATCATCTGCGTGTCTGAGGTTACTGATATTTCTCCTGGCAATTGTGATTCTAGCTTGTGCTTCATCCAGCCTGGCATTTTGCATGATATACTCTGCATATAAGATATACTGTATGAGAATAATTGCCACTATTTCATTTCCATTTAGGATTTGTATAGGGCTGTAATAATTGACAATTTGTATTGCAGTGAAATCTAAGGTCTTAGAGAGACACACAAGAGAACTGATGTGGTAGAAAGGGAGATAAAGAAACAATGACTTTAGATTCCCTCTAGCAGCATTTGTCAGACCACCTGAACAAGCATTCTTTGTACAAACAATACAAAGGGGCTTCCTAGGTGGTGCAGTGGAAAAGAATTCACCCAGCAATGCAGGGGACACGGGTTTGATCCCTGGTCCAGGAAGATTCCATGGGGAAACTAAACCCCTATGCCACAGCTGAGCTCTGTGCTCCAAAGCCCACAAACTGCAGATAATTAGCTCTCTGTGCCGCAATTACTGAAGCCTGCACCCCTAAAGCCTGTGCTCCTCAACAAGAGAAACCACCACAGTGAGAAGCCTGGGCACTGCAACAATGAGTAGCTGCCGATCAGCACAACTAGAGAAAAACCTACACGCAGCAACAAAGGCCCAGCACAACCAGAAATAAATTAAAAAAGAAAGAAGACATGAAGTTTGGAAAAGGGAGGAAAACAACTTTTTTTAGAGAAGACAGAAATTCTTATTTTACCATGGGGGTGAGACATTTATTTTGTTCTCCATTTTATTTTTGGTGGCCAGAAAACCTATGTAACACATAAGTGCTCAATAATACTTGGTGGAAAGGATGGCCTGATGAAGAGAGGAAATCTCCTGAGAAACCGGCACCCCAGAAAGAAACACCGTGGTAAAGCCATTCAAGAGCCATGACTTAATGAGCTTTCTGGAGATTTGAATATGCCGCACACACAGCTTTTGCTCCAAGTTCTCGCTGTTTGGAGTTTTGATATTTTTAAATATCCAGTGATAGAAAATAAATACTTGATGGCTATTAATTAAAATCCTTCTCAACACAGCACTCCAGGGAACTGCTAGCAATTGATTAGAGTAGACAAGAGACCTTATTGCTATCTGTAATATAAGATTTAATATTCTTTTTTCCAGGTCAAGTAACTTAAAATGGTTTTGTAATCATCAGGGGCTTCCCCGTTGACTCAGAGACTCGGGTTCAGTCCCTGGGTTGGGAAGATCCCATGGAGGAGGAAATGGCAACCCTCTCCAGTTTTCATGCCTGGAGGAGTCCATGGACAGAGAGCCTGGTGGGCTACAGTCCACAGGGTTGAAGAGTGGACATGACTGAGCAAAGACACCATAAAATCAGCAGAATCACCTCCCTAGCATTATCTGAAGACAGGTGATTTTTTTCTCCTCAAATACTATTGTGGTAGTTTTAAAAGAGTTTCAAATCTTTGATATTCCTCCCTTTGGTGGAGGGGAAGGAAATTCCCTTTCCATTGAGTATGAGCTGGAGTGGACTTAACGAATCTCCTTTTTGTTTTGTTTTTTTTTTTTGGTAAGGTGGTTTTTTTTTTTTTTTTTTCTTTAAAAAAAATGTTGTTTATTTATTTATTTGGCTGTACCAGGTCTTAGTTGTGGCATTTGTTGCAACATGCAGGTTCGTTTTTATTTTTAGTTGCAGCATGTGGGATCTAGTTCTCTGACTAGAGATTGAACCTGGGCCCCCTGCATTGGGAATCTGGAGCATTGGACTCTGGACCACCAGGGAAGTCCCATGAATCTCAGCTAATAAAAAGAATGTCATGAAAGTGACAGTGCATGGCTGTGAAGACTGGGTATAAAAGGCAATGTGACTTTCTGCTAATTCCCTTTCTCTCTCTGTTAGATGATTTGCTGTGGGAAAGCTGGCTGCCATGTGGCAATAAACCAAGGCCTCCTGCAAACAGACATGTGCGTGAGCCATCCGACAGTGGCTCCTCCAGCTCCAGTCAGGCCTTCAGGTGGGACTGGAGCATCTGCCAGCATCATAATTACAACCTTATGAGAGACTGAGCCAGAGTCACCCAGCTAATCCACTTCCAAAATCCTGACCCACAAATAGTAACCGAATATGTGTTCACTGTTCAAACCATGAAATTTTGGAGTAATAGTTCATGCATAAATGGATAACAATGTTGTTGTTGTTCAGTTGCCAATCGTGTCTGACTCTTTGTGAACCCACAGACTGCAGCACACCAGGCCCCCCTGTCCCTCACTATCTCCCAGAGTTTGTCCAAATTCATGTCCATTGCATTGGTGATGGCATCTAGCCATCTCATCCTCTGATGCCGTCTTCTCCTTCTGTCTTCAATCTTTCATAGCACTGGGGGCTTTTCCAATGAGTTGGCTGTTCACATCAGACGACCAAAATACTGGAGCTTCCGCTTCAGCATCAGTCCTTCCAATGAGTATTCAAGCATTGATTTCCTTTAAGACTAACTGGTTTGATCTCCTTGCTGTCCAAGGGACTCTCAGGCATCTTCTCCAGCAGCACAGTTCAAAGGCATCAATTCTTTGTTATTATCTGGATAACAATGGTTTGATCCCTGGGTTAGGAAGATACCTGGAGGAGGGCATGGCAACCTACCCCAGTACTCTTGCCTGGAGAATCCCATGGACAGAGAAACTTGGCAGGCTGCAGTCCAAAGGATTGCAAAGAGTCGGACACAACTGAAGTGACATAGCACATAGCTATATTAAATTTTTTTTAAAGAAATAAAACTCATTTATAGCCCCTTTTAAGACTAACAGGGGCTGTTAGTCCCTGGTAAGACTATTCCCAATTTCACCACCTTGGTATTGTCAAGTTAGCTGCTTACCCATCAATACTTGCTTTATTCTTGCTTCTGCAGCAGGGTCAGAAAACCCTTTTTATACAGGGCCAGATAGTAAATAGTTTAGGTCTTGTAGGCCATGTGGTCTCTGTCATAACTACTCAGCTCTGCTCTTGTGGCAGAGAGCAGCTGTAGACAATATTTAAATGACTGAATGTGACTGTGTTCTAATAAAAGTTTATTTATGGATACTGAAATTTGAATTTCACATAATTTTCACATCATGGAATGTTATTTTTCTTTTGATTTTTTTTCAGCTACTCAAAAATGTAAAAACCATTCTTAGCTTGTAGGTCACTTGAAACCAAGCCTTGGGCCAGATTTGGCCCATGGATGTAGTGTGCTGATTCCTGTACTAAAGTAATGGAATTCTTGATATTTAGCTGGCACGTGGATGCCTAAAGACTCTTTTTTTCAGACAGTAGCACACTATGGTTAATGAAAAGTAGGTGATAAGTGCAAATTCTGAGTCATGCTCTTAAAGGAAAGTAGTGTACTCTCCTCTTTTATTCTTCCCTTTTCACTGGCCAGAATGAAGATCACCTTGGACCATGCAATGGCAGAAATATCCTTGGTATGGTAGACAAAATAGAACGAGCTCGAATTCCTGCCTCTGGACCATGTGTGGTCATACTGCTATAAGAATGAAAACTAAGACATAATCGTTTTGTAAAGGGACCTCTGTTTTAGGGCCTTTTCACACTTTGCCAAATCTATATTCTAACATCATCTGGTTAGACTTTGGCTAACATCTCTAAATGTAATGACAGGTTAATGTGTTGTACTTTCAAGAAACACTGCAGAAACTTTCAAGAAACAGCTAAGTGTGGAGTTAAAAAATTCATTCTTGATTCCTTATCAAATCAAAATAGTCTGTATATAGGACAGCTTTAACTTTTTATTTAAAACCAGAATTTCTAAATATTGCAGGTGCTTTGTCTTTTCTTCTGATTATTTATTTCCTGTGATTTGAAAGTGAACAAAGGTGTCTTGTATCCTTTTGCTCCTATCTCCATCACACTTACAGCCAAAGAAAGAACATTATTAATTGGTAGAAACAAAGAAATTTACTTCTTATAATCTCTGATGAATAATTAATTCACATTGTCCTTTGCGGATTTTATTTATATAAATGAATGGATTTAAAATCTAGCATCCACTCCTACCTCCCACAAGTATCCCGTGGTCCTATGGATTTTCTCATTTATATGATTGCTGAAAGAAACTATAGTTATAAGAGACATACTCATCTTGAGAGCATTTTTTATTTTCCACAGCAGAACTTGGGGGGTCCCAGGCTGTAAACAGCAGTGGAAAAATGATCCCACAGACTACTGTAAGAATCATCAACCACCACTCAGCCGCACCAGAGTATCAGGCATTGTCCAAACACAGTTGTGCTGACCCACACTATTTCCCATTCACCTCTCTCCCCCTCTTCCCTCCTTGCCAAAAACCAAACTAGCTTTAAGTAGGCACAGCCTTTCAAGTCCTGGCTGTTGTTGTCCCAAGAGATTTCAGGGAGAAGCAGTCTTGGCTGATCCTTAGGGCCAGAGGTGGAGCTGTGAGGGGAACAATGTCTGGCTTTTGAGAACAGCCGGAGCTTCGGCGGGAGAAAGCAGCTTGGCGAATAAGGAAAGAATGTGCTTGTCACTTCAAGAGGCAAGAAACTTCCATTCCCCCCTGTCTCTGCCAACTAGTGTTTATTGGAAAGGACAGAGTGGTGATGATGGCAGGTGACTTTGGTTTGGATTTTATGGAATTTTTCATGTTTATTTTACCTTCTCAAAGAGCAGATAAATGTACAAATCCCACAGTTTATTCTGACTCCTGCTTGTGTTTTTATTGGAAAACTGAGTGTTGTTCCTCAGTTATTTTGAAGAATGCCACCCCTGGCCCATTTTAAAACTCTGCTTGCTTCTCTTATATGTAAGTTAATATTTGTTATAGGGGTTTTGGAGAGAAGTATCAGAGGCTATTTAAGTGGAAAGTGAAGGCCAAGGAAGACAAGATCCTGCTCTGAGAACACGAGAGAATTTACGGTTGAGAGGATCAGGTGGGTCCGTGTAGACAAAATAGTTTTAGCTGAAACCAAAGGTGAGCTTATGAAAAATTTGACATGGTAGGGGGGAAAAGTTTTTTAAGGTGTCAAACTCTTTGGTCATGTTTTGATTTCTTGTTGATTTTCTTGGATTCTTATGGAAATGGATAGAACAACAGAGACTATTTTCCCATTCTGAATTCCATTTGTTAGACTTGGAAACTATGACCTGATTTTGAATATCACTTTTAAAATGAACAAAAAGACATTCCAATATTAATATTTGAAAAATAATGTTGCCATTTAAAAATCTCTAACCTCTCTCTCTGAACTCTCAACATTTCTGCCTGCTTCCAGAATTCTCCTTTTAGCTGTACCTAACTTTTATTTATCTATTTAAGTTTGGCAGTAGGAATGTTAGTTGGATCTTGCGACATAAATACATCTAAAAGTTAAAATGGAGAATAAGGTGGGAGTATTGGGAAAAAATATTTCTTGGGTTCTGCCTATGTGATAGAACTCTTTACTAGGTCCTTTTCTTGTTAGATCTGTGAAGTAAGAATTATTAAGAACATTTGGTAGCTGGGGTGGGGTTGGGGTGGGGAAGCTGCACTTGAGGCTTGCAAGATCTTAGTTCCCTCACCAGGAATCAAACCAGGGCCTTCAGCACTGAAAGTGCAGAGTCCTATCCACTGGACTTCCCTGCCGGGGAATTCCCTATTACAACCATTTTAAAGAAGGGAGACCGAGGCTCAGTAAGGGTCTTTATAACTAATATTACCTGATATTCTATTAATAGTAAAGTCAAGTTATCTGTATTTAAACATAGTTTTGGTTCCATATTCTTTCTACTGCTCTTTGTCCACATAATAATGTCTACATTGATTATGTTTAAATTGATTGTTATTTTGTCACTAATTTGTGTTTGACTCTGCAATTCTATGGACTGTAGCCCACCACTCTCTTCTGTCCATGAGATTCCCCAGCAAGAATACTGGAGTGGGTTGCCATTTCCTTCTCTAGGAATTCTTCCTGACTCAGGGATCAAGTCTGTGTCTCCTGCATTGGCAGGCAATCATTAAAAATTGATTGATCAGGTACTTCCCTGGTGGTCCAGTGGTTAAACTTCTGAACTCCCATTGCAGGGCCCACAGATTTGATCCCAGGTCAGGAAACTGGATTCCACATGTCTCAACTAAGACCCAGAGCAGCCATAATTTTAAAAATGGACTGATCAGAAGAAACCTGTGTATCATTATCTAAGACTCCTCTTTTGCTAGTGTACTATGATTTTAGGGAATAAGACTTTGTTACAAGGATTCAAGGGACCGTAGAGTCAACTACATTGTTACTTTGCACTTCCAAATTTCCAAGACTAGAATTAGTACTTCTCAAGACAAAAATAATCTGATGTGGTCTCCTGTCATTACCCGTGATGAAATTCCTGGCCTGGCAAGCTTTACCAAACCATTACCGACGTGGTGACCTTCTACATGTCCTGTGTGGTATTTTGTCTTGATCTTGGGCTCTCTTCACTGAAGCCAGAATAGAAGTTTCACAAGACATGTCTGGTGTGAATCATTACAAGTTCTTTGTAGAAAGTATCTCTCAGAGATGCTATTTGTACAAGTAGATTGTGAGCAAAGCAGGAACTTGGAATTTCATAGTCTTTCTCAGAACACATACAAAGAAATGAACTGTATGTAAAGAAGTCAATTAAAGAAGTCAGTGAACCTCAGAGAATATAGCAAGAGCAAGATCTACTACAGTCTTCTTTATTCACCAACATCAAGAGCATCTCCAATGGGTTGACACATTTTTCTTTTTTTTTTGAGGTTCTGCTTTGTGCTAATTGTGCTGAAAATATTAAGAATACTTTCAAAAGTTAGAAAAATTCTTTACTCAGAGAGATCATTGCTTTGCTGTGTTTACAAATAAAATCAATTAATCACAAACATGGCTTAAGGAGTGTCTCAGCCACTCTGGAAATGTAGAAGTATTTTTTTTAATCCATAATATTAATGAATCAGAACTTCTAGTTCCCAAGCATTCCAAGTAATTAGCATTTTCCTTTGTGATTGTCAGCTGAAGAATCATTTGCACGATGATGACATATCTAGGTTGTTTAATACACTTTCTTCTGAATCTTTCTTTAGCATGATGTGGGATATACATAGGAAATGTACATTTAAACAGTCACAACAATGATTGTAATGATTTCCAAGTGGGACTGCATGCTCTAATGCCCATAAATTGAGGGGTAATATTTTTATGTTACTGTTTTCTATAATAAATCCTAAAACCAGCTGCAGATGTTTGGCAATTTAGAAGTTTCAATATTGACGTATTTCTCCTAAGGATTAAATAAGTGGAATTAAAAAAAATATTTCTTTTATTGAAGGATATCTGCTTTACAGAATTTTGTTGTTTTCTGTCAAACCTCAACATGAATCAGCCATAGGTATACATATATCCCCTCCCTTTTGAACTTCCCTCCCATCTCCCTCCCCGTTCCATCCCTCTAGGTTGATACAGAGGCCCTGTTTGAGTTTCCTGAGCCATACAGCAAATTCCTGTTGGCTATCTAAAGTGGAATTTCTATTCTACAACTATTAATGCTTTTAAAAATATTGTGTAATTCTACAGAACCAATGCTATTGGTATAACAGAACTTTGCTATTAAGTTGATTGAACAAAATGTAAAAATATTTTCTCTTCTCCAGTGCTCTCTGTTACAGGGCAAAGTGGATCAGAATGGTTGTCCAGGATGATGTAACTTCACAGGT
Source organism: Ovis canadensis (assembly GCF_042477335.2). NCBI lineage: Eukaryota > Metazoa > Chordata > Mammalia > Artiodactyla > Bovidae > Ovis > Ovis canadensis. The sequence goes on along the minus strand of NC_091250.1, from coordinate 104,692,883 downwards.
TTCACATTGCTATTGTCTTTATTATAAAATTGAAAAATTTTAAATATACTTACTTCTATGGGGTTCCCTGATAACTCAGTTGGTAAAGAATCCACCCGCAATGCAGGAGACCCCATTCCTCTATTGGGAAGATCCCCTGGGGAAGCGATAGGCTACCCACTCCAGTATTCTTAGGCTTCCCTTGTGGCTCAGCTGTTAAAGAATCCGCCTGGATTGGGAAGATCCCCTGGAGAGGGAAAAGGCTACCCATTCCAATATTCTGGCCTGGAGAATTCCATGAACGATATAGTCCATGGGGTCACAAAGAACCAGACCAAAAATTGACAATTTTTAAATATGGATACCTCTGTGTGTGAAAAATTGAAGAACCTATTTCTAGATATTGTAATCTGATATTTTAATGATTCACTAAGTAGATTAGTAAATTAAACTGTTTATTAATGGGTAATTTTTGATAATTTTTCTAGTTTAGGTGTATTATTTTTAATGTTTTAAAAGCTCATGTGATTAAAATTAAAGAACAACTGGATAAAAAACCAGTCCCTCCTAAAGGAGATCAGTCCTGGGTGTTCATTGGAAGGACTGATGTTGAAGCTGAAACTCCAATACTTTGGCCACCTGACGTGGAGAGCTGACTCATTGGAAAAGACCCTGATGCTGGGAAAGATTGAGGGCAGGAGGAGAAGGGGATGACAGAGAATAAGATGGCTGGATGGCATCACCGACACAATGGACATGGGTTTAGGTAGACTCTGGCAGTTGGTGATGGACAGGGAGGCTGGCGTGTTGTGGTTCATGGGGTAGCAAAGTGTTGGACACGACTGAACGACCGAACTGAACTGAACTGAACTGAACTGGAGAGAAAACATTGGGTATATCAACTAGCCCAGTCTGGGCTTTTCCTAGGACTGACTCTGGGCTAGTGCTACCACTGGACATAAGCTGGCCTCATCTTTTGGCCTGGGTGCTCAGATTTTAGGGGCTTGAATTACCAGGCATCAGTGAAACTAAACAGAGCTTAGCACACCTCTATTTATGTATAGCAATTTAGCTCTATTTAAAGTTTCTGCAATTTAGTAGAGAGGTTAATCACATAGGTTGCTAGAGACAGACTGCTTGATGAAACCCTGGCTTTGCTTTTTACTAGATCTTCACTCTGACCTCTGTTAGTCTCAGTGTCATCATCTGAAAAATTAGGAAGATAACAGTACCTCATTTGTTACTATGAAGCATGAATGAAATGATGCTTGTCAAGCACTTAGCCCAACTCCTGGCAGTGCTAAAGACTCAATAAATGTTGGGTGCTATGATTATTGTTGATGATGAAGTTACTATTGTGGTTCTTCATCTTTTTATTACTAGCATAAGGGTTTTTAAAAATTATATAAACCAGAAAGTTAATAAATGAATTTATAACAAAGCATGAGATAGTGCCTGGAATGCTTGTGTAACCTCTCTTCATTTCTTGGTTTATAGATAATTTAGATATAGAATGAAAAGTTAGAAAGCTGCCTGATTAATGAGGAGAAAATATCAGTTTACAGACAAATTAAAGCACCTTTTTTGTTTTTGCTTGAATTGATCTTACAATAGAAGTCCCTGCCTCTGTTGATAGAATGCAGGTTGTCAGTATATTTACTTTTGCTTAATTCTTTTTATTGAGGTGAAATTCACATAACATAAAATTAACCATTTTGAAATGTACAATTCATTGGCATTTATGACATTCACAGTGTTGTGCAAGCGCTCCCTGTGTATAGTTACAAAACGTTTTCATCACCCCAAACAAAAGCTCATACCCATAAACCAGTCACTTGTCATTTTCTGCCCATCCCCAGCTCCTGGCAGCCACCAATCTGCTTTCTGTCTTTATGGATCTACTTATTTTGGGTACTTCATATAAATGGAATCGTACAATATCTAATCTTTTATGTCTGGCTTCTTTCACTTAGCCTAATATTTTTGAGGTTCATCTATGTTGTAGCATGGATCAGTATGTTATTCCTTTTTATGGTTGAATAATATTCCATTGTGTGTGTATATATATATATATTTATTCATTTATCTGCTGATGGTCTTTGATTAATTTTTAAAATGGAAAGTTACTTAATAAATAGAGCTCAATAAAAAAAACAGTTTCAACATGGGATTCAAAAGGGAAAATATTAGGATTAGGAGACATAAACTCTACATTTACATAGCAACCACTGGATCTCCAATGACTAGTATAGTTTGTGGCACATAGTAGGTACTCAACAGTTATTTATTGTGTGAGTGAATGAATAAACCATTGTAATATGATGTTAAAAACTGACATATATAGAATCAATGCTCTCTATCACACAAACCCAACTGAAAGGCAGAGGGCAAGGAAGTTCCATGAAATCATTCAAGCAGGTCAATCATAAGGGTACAGAGCAGAATGGAGAAGGGTGGATCTGGAACCGCACACCGAGAAAGCCAGCATACACACCAAGAATCACTCAAGTCATATGTGGGCAAGTGGCAGCATCTCATCTCATTCAGGTCCATATAAGAATTAGTGTTAAATACCACAGACATGGGGCTTCCTTGGTAGCTCAGTTGGGAAAGAATCTGCCTGCAATGCAGGAGACCCAGTTTCAATCCCTGGGTCAGGAAGATGCCCTGAAGAAGGAAATGGCAAGCCATTCCAGTATCCTTACCCAGAAAATCCCATGGATAGAGAAGCCTGGTGGGTTGCAGTCCATGTGGTCACGAAGAGTCAGGTGCAACTGAAAGCTAACACTTTCAATTACTTCCCATAGACATATGGGCTTCCCTGCTGGCTCAGTGCATAAAGAATTTACCTGCAATTCAGGAGTTACAGGAGACTCAGGTTTGATCCCAGGGTTGAGAAGATCCTCTGGAGGAGGACATGGCAACCTACTCCAGTATTCTTGCCTGGAGAATTCCATGGACAAAGGAGTGTGGTGGGCTACAGTCTATAGGGTCACAAAGAGTCGGACATGACAGAAGCGACTAAGGAGGCATGGACATCACAGACCTAACACCTCACTCTTGTGCTTTCCCTCACTAAACATCTTATGTTCTGGTTATTAAGGTAAGGAGTTAAAAAATAGCATAGAAAAACTAATGATTTTGATTGATATTCAGTTACATTTTTGGAAACTGGGGAATTTTAAGATCCACAGAGTGACAGTAATGTGAAACTTTAAGAAAAATGGAAAGTTACTACACGATGAATGTCATATGTCCTAGATTGCATTTCAAAGAAGCAAAATGAAATTAACAGAAATTTTGCCAGTTTAAGAAGTCCAGGAAAAGATCTTGTGCTGAAAGAACTCACTACATTTTGCAAACATAAATCAGCCTTTAAAAAACAATTTATTTATTTGGTTACGCTGGATCTTAGTTGTGGCACGCAGACTCTCTAGTTGCCCCACAGCATGCGGGATCTTAGTTTCCCTACCAGAGGTTGAACCCTTGTCCCTTGCACTGGGGGCTTCCCTGGTGGCTCAGATGGTAAAGAGTCCACCTGCAATGAAGGAGATGTGGGTTTGATCCCTGGGTCAGAAAGATCCTGTAGAGGAGGGCATGGCAACCCACCCCAGTATTCCTGATTGGAGAACCCCATGGATAGAGGAGCCTTGCTATTGAATGACTAAGCATGGCCCTGCTTTGAATGGTGGATTCTTAACCACTGGCCCACCAGTGAAGTCTCCGTAACTCAGCTTTAAGACATAATTTTCCTCGAATGGCTAAAGAATACATGTCCTTCTTAGCCTATTTTACAGGCATAATCAGGATACTTTCATTCCGAAGATTGAAATAAATTTGCTTTGCCTTAGAATTGCCCAAATGTCCCACATGGGCTTCCCTGGAGGCTCAGATGGTCACATCTACTAAGCATGTAAGAATATCCTACATTCTATAATTTTTTAAGCTTTTATTTAGCTAGCTTAATTCAAGATTTAAACATAAATGCTTTTATATAATTGTTAAATAGTAATTTTGTGATTTATGAATTTTCCAGGAATTAGACGTAGTCTATATACAGAGCAGTTTGATGTGTTTCATTGAGAAATAAAAAGTTAAGCGGTTGGAGGGAGAGAAACATACATGAGTAAAAGACAGGAAAATAATAAATAGGAAATGGCTAAAGAAATGGATATAATTTAACTTAAATAAGGGATGTTTGAAAAAGAATTAATATGGAAAGTGCTGAATAGCTAGATCATTCTCTTTATTAAGGACACAGGATAATGAACTTGAAAAATATAAATTAAGGATATGAATACTGAATTCAAAGAGACTTGGGTTAGAGTCCTATCTCCAAACACTTCCTAGCAGATTATAACTTATAATTAGTAAAATCACTCCAGATGGTGATTGCAGCTATGAAATTAAAAGACGCTTACTCCTTGGAAGAAAAGTTATGACCAACCTAGATAGCATATTAAAAAGCAAAGACATTATTTTGCCAACAAAGGTCTGTCTAGTCAAGGCTATGGTTTTTCCAGTGGTCATATATGGGTGTGAGAGTTGGACTGTGAAGAAAGCTGAGCCCTGCAGAATTGATGCTTTTGAACTGTGGTGTTGGAGAAGACTCTTGAGAGTCCCTTGGACTGCAAGGAGATCCAACCAGTCCATTCTAAAGGAGATCAGTCCTGAGTGTTCTTTGGAAGGAATGATGCTAACGCTGAAACTCTAATACTTTGGCCACCTCATGCGAAGAGTTGACTCATTGGAAAAGACCCTGATGCTGGGAGTGATTGGGGGCAGGAGAAGAAGGGGCCGACAGAGGATGAGATGGCTGGATGGCATCACTGACCCGGTGGATGTGAGTTCGAGTGAACTCCGGGAGTTGGTGATGGACAGGGAGGCCTGGCGTACTGCAATTCAAGGGGTTGCAAAGAGTTAGACATGACTGAGTGACTGAACTGAACTGAACTGATTGATTCTTTATTGTTATAACTTATTCCTTAACTTTCTGACTTTCAGTTTTCCCATAAGAAAACTACAGATAATAACAGTAATTACTTTATTGAGAGGATTAAATGAGCTCAGATCTGTACCCTGATGAACAGAAAATAATCCTGTAAATGTCAGCTACTTTTATTGTTCAAAGTCAAGGATAATTTAAATATTGGAGTAGATCATCAAAGGAGTAAATCCTTCCCTTGAGTACAGCTGAGAATACGAGAGGGTCATCTCTGTCTGCAAGTGACTTTCTTCTCCAGATGACCCATTTATGTATTTTTCTAGCCCACAATCCTAGAACTAAACTATAAATAAGAAGCAACTGTTGTAAAAATCCTTTTTATATTCTTTCAGTATTGGCTTGCTATCTCTGGGAAGAAAAATTTTGCTACTGAAATTTCATGTTCGTCCTTCTGAAACTGGGTTAGAATCTGACGGGACTATATCGAAGCTTCCAGCTGGTAGTCAGTGTCAGAGGCATAGGCTGCCATTTGTGGCATACTCTCATTTCTTGGGCAAGCCTTGCTATTTTAGACCAGCCATATCTTCCCAATGTTTCTTCCAGAGCCAAGGACATCTACTTTGCCTGGGCATGTGGCAGGTGAATGGGCCAGGGAAGTGACACCTCCAGAGCAGCCCTCACCAGTGCCTGCTGGAATTGGTAGATGAACTCTTCTTTCCGAGGGAGAAAATATTCATTTATACTGTTTTCTCATGGAAGCCCATCCCAGACACTCACAGAGGATTCGCTTGATAATTCACCTTTATTGGCTGCCTCATCTTCCTTGATTCTTTTCCCCTACCTCTTCCTCTAGTGTTTGGGGTCATCTCTCAAGTAAATTGCTTGTATTCAAAATCTTTGTTTCAGAGTCTGCTTTTGGGGGAGCCAAACTGAGGTAGGGTTTCAGTGACTTTTGTAATTTTATTTATTAATTTTTCTAGCTTGAGATATAACTGACACATAATTGTGTAAGTTTAAGGTGTAAAATGTATTGATTTGACACATACATGTAAGGCCGGACCCCAGAACCATGATGGGCCGCCCCTCCTCTCTCCCGCCTTCGGGAGAAGTCCCTAATGGAAGGAGCCTCTCAGATCCCGGGGACCAATGACAGCACACTTCACCAGCTAAAGCCGCCCCACCCCAGCCGCATAGAAGGACCTGTCAGTCCGCAACAGCTCGGCCTGGTGACCTATCCAAACCCCCGTTCACTAACCGTACCTTTTTTGGGCGATCTACCCTGACCATCCCCCACAAGGAACGCATATAAACCATTCCCCAGCACGGTCTGGGCGCGGACTTCCTCGACCTGCCTCTATCGGGTGGGGAGCCCCGCCCTGGAGCACTTCCCCATTAAAGCCTGTTAGACACTCTTTTAGGTGTCCTGGTCTTTTACCTAACAATACATATTGTATCTTTCATGTTTTCATCACAATACAGATTATGAGATTTGATGGGATTTATGGGGGGATTTGGAAAGATGAATGTCCATTTATTTTAGTTACAAACATCTTATTTAATACAGGCATACCTTGTAGATATCTCGGGTTTGGTCCCAGTTCAGTTCAGTCGCTCAGTTGTGTCCGACTCTTTGCGACCCCATGAATCGCAGCACGCCAGGCCTCGCTGTCCATCACCATCTCCCGGAGTTCACCCAGACTCACGTTCATCGAGTCCGTGATGCCATCCAGCCATCTCATCCTCTGTTGTCCCCTTCTCCTCCTGCCCCCAATCCCTCCCAGCATCAGAGTCTTTTCCAATGAATCAACTCTTCGCATGAGGTGGCCAAAGTACTGGAGCTTCAGCTTTAGCACCATTCCTTCCAAAGAACACTCAGGGCTGATCTCCTTCAGAATGGACTGGTTAGAGCTCCTTGCAGTCCAAGGGACTCTCAAGAGTCTTCTCCAACACCACAGTTCAAAACCATCAATTCTTCGGCACTCAGCCTTCTTCACAGTCCGACTCTCACATCCATACATGACCACAGGAACAACCATAGCCTTGACTAGACGGACCTTAGTCGGCAAAGTAATGTCTCTGCTTTTGGATATACTATCTAGGTTGGTCATAACTTTTCTTCCAAGGAGTAAGCATCTTTTAATTTCATGGCTGCAGTCACCATCTGCAGTGATTTTGGAGCTCAAAAAAATAAAGTCTGACACTATTTCCACTGTTCCCACATCTATTTCCCATGAAGTGATGGGACTGGATGCCATAATCTTCGTTTTCTGAATGTTGAGCTTTAAGCCAACTTTTTCGCTCTCCTCTTTCACTTTCATCAAGAGGCTTTTTAGCTCCTCTTCACTTTCTGCCATAAGGGTGGTGTCATCTGCATATCTGAGGTTATTGATATTTCTCCCGGCAATCTTGATTCCAGCTTGTGTTTCTTCCAGTCCAGCGTTTCTCATGATGTACTCTGCATATAAGTTAAATAAGCAGGATGACAATATACAGCCTTGATGTACTCCTTTTCCTATTTGGAACCAGTCTGTTGTTCCCAGCTCACCACAAAAGTGAGTCACACAAATTTTTTGTTTCTCAATGCATATAAAATTTATGTTACATTATAGTCTATTAAATGTGCAATTATATGTAAAAAGAACATACATACATTTAAAATTACTTTATTGCTAAAAATTGCCAGCCATTATCTGAACCCTCAGTGAGTTCTCACCTTTTGGCTGGTAGAGGATGTTGCCTTGATATTGGTGGATGCTGATTGATTAGGGTGGTGGTTGTTGAGGGCTGGGGTAAGCTGTGGCAACTTCATCAAATAAGACAACATTGAAACTTGCTGTCATGATTGACATTTCCTTTCACAAACAATTTCTCTGTAGCATGTAATAGTATTTGACAGAACTTTACCCATGGTAGGACTTCTTTCAAATTTGGAGTCAATCCTTTCAAAATGTCTGCTTTATCGACTAAGTTTATGTAATATTCTAAATACTTTGTTATCGTGTCAGTAATCTTCACAGCACCTTCCCCAGGACTGGATTTTATCTCAATAAACCACTTTCTTTGCTCATGTGCCTCCATTAAAATTTTATCATGAGATTGAAACAATTTAGCCACATATTCAGTCTCTTCCTTCACTGGAGTCTTGAACCCCTTAAAGTCATCAGTGAGGGTTGGAATCAGCTTCTTCCAAACTCTTGTTAATATTGATATATTGACTGGTTCCTGAGAATCACAAATGTTTTTAACGGCATCCAAAATGATGAATCCTCATTGGAAGGTTTTCAGTTGACTTTGCCCACATCATCAGAGGAATCACTTTTTAGAGCAGCTTAGCCCTAAGAAATTTATGACTTAATAAAAAGACTTAAAAGTTGAGATTATTTGTGGACCCAAGAGATGCAGAGTGCATTTTTATTTGTTAATAGTAATAGGCAGGAAAACAATAATCCAACAGAACTCTTGGGTGATCACAGAATTGAAGAGAATTAGGGCTTTGCTCTGGATAGGCTTTGGCTTAAAGAAATGTTCATGGCCACAAACAATTCCAATAGTTAAATCAGACTCAGTGATCACAGATGACCATAACAACAAATACAGTAATAATGAAAAAAAATTGAAATATTTTGAGAATTGCCAAAATGTGAGAAAATGCTGTTAAAATAATGGCACTGATAGACTTGCTTGAAGCATAGTTGCCATTAACCTTTGGTTTGTTAAAACTGAAGTACAATAAAGCAAAGTGTAATAAAATGAGTCATACCTTTACCAAGTCCCAGACACTGGGCTAAACCCTGGTGGCAAAAGAGATGGGTCCTGTCCTGGAGAGACACACATTCAACTGGGAAAGACAGACATAGCAATTTATTAAATCCAAAGTGATCCACGACTTGAGCAAACTGAGGGCAAGGTGCTATGGGAGTACAGATGGGAGAGAAGCTCAGATGCTGATGGAGGTGTACTTCAAATTCAGTGATATTTGTACTAAAGGACTAGTAAGACTTTGGTAGATTAAGTTTGAGAAGAGCCTTCTAAGCAGGAAAAACATCCTGCATGGAGTTTGAAGTTGCATGGAATATTTGGGTGGAAAGCTGGAGAAAAATTCATCGTGGGGTGGAAAAGTTCATTGTGGGTAGAAAACCCAGGAGATGGAGTTGAGGGAGTGGAAAAGCCTGAATGTGAAAAGTCTTCTTAAATTGTAGAACAGATGATAGAAAAAGGAAGTACTTGATGCAGCAGAAAAAGCAAGTGTGATTATGCTTTGTCTTAACTCTTCCTTTTCTGTACCTCTCCAGGGCAAGGAGAAAGGGAAGAGAAGAAACTCAGAGAAAGGGTGTGTATTTTCAGCTACCATTCATCACAAGTGAAGTCGCTCAGTTGTGTCTGACTCTTTGCGACCTCATGGACTGTAGCCTACCAGGCTCCTCAGTCCATGGGATTTTCTAGGCAAGAATACCAGAGTGGGTTGCCATTTCCTTCTCCAGGGGATCTTCCCTACCCAGGGATTGAACCCAGGTTTCCTGCATTATGGGCAGACGCTTAACTGTCTGAGCCACCAGGGAAGCCCATTCATGAATGATGATCATTTGCCAGGTCCATCCCAAAACTTATCCCACTTCAATCTCATGATAAACCTGTGAATGAAGTGAAGTGTTAGTTGTTCAGTCATGTCTGACTCTTGGGGACCCCATGGACTGCAGCCCACCAGGCTGCTCTGTCCATGGGATATTCCAGGCAAGAATAGTGAAGCGGGTTGCCATTTCCTTCCTTTCTCTTGTCATGAATGGTAGCTGAAAATATATACCCTCTCTCTGAGTTTCTTCTCCTCTTCCTTTTCTTCTTGCCCTGGAGACATACAAAAAAGGAAGTGTTAGGACAAAGCATGATTGCACTTCTCCAGAGGATCTTCCCGACCCAGGGATCAAACCTGGGTCTTCTGCACTGCAGGCGGGTTCTTTACCAACTGAGCTATGAGGGAAGCCCAACCTGTGTGATAGGAATATTAATCAGTACAAATGTCACCTTTTACTGATGAGGACATTGAGGCTCAGAAAAGAGATAAGTTTTTTTTTTTTTTTTTTAACTCAGAGTTTACGATTGCCTGATTCCAAAGCTATTACTCACTGCATTATACTACTTCTCTTTTGGAAGAAGCAAGTGTGGGGTGGACAGCAGTTACTGTGATTGTTATTATCTGGACTGGTACAACAGCTAGGAGGAGTCCACTGAAGGGAGAAGCCCAAGTGCTGAGTTCTGCTTACTTGGGGCATCTAAAATCAGAAGAAACCAGAAGGAGCAGTCATCATACTGAAAGTCATTTGTTTTTATTATTGACTTCGGTGAAGTCTCCAAAAAAGTATTTTGGATTTGGAGTATTTTGTTCAGTAAATTCATCCTTAGCAGCTTCTAAGAGCATCCAACAGAGGAAGAAAGAATAAAAAATTAATTTAAATCACAACAATACCAATGCCAGAGCTATAGAGTAAGTGTTTTGGCCTGTGGTTAATCATTTCCTCTAAGAGTCCCCATGCTGCTGCTGCTGCTGCTAAGTTGCTTCAGTCGTGTCCGACTCTGCGTGTCCCCATAGACAGCAGCCCACCAGGCTCCACCGTCCCTGGGATTCTCCAGGCAAGAATACTAGAGTGGGTTGCCATTTCCTTCTCCAATGCATGAAAGTGAAAAGTGAAAGTGAAGTCGCTCAGTCGTATCCGACTCTTAGCGACCCCATGGACTGCAGCCCACCAGGCTCCTCCATCCATGGGATTTTCCAGGCAAGAGTACTGGAGTGGGGTGCCATTGCCTTCTCCATATAGTACCATCATAATTCTATAGTACTTCAAAGTTTATCCTTTTAAATAAAAGATAAACTTAAATAAACAAAATCATAGCTTTTCTGCTATGCTCCCAGCACTTTTGAACTGTTTAGTTTTTTTGAAGTTTAAATTTTTTAAACTTCATAACCTAGTTGCTTGAATGAAAATGTTTGTCATTAAATTAACAGTTGGGGAGAAAGTTGGCCTAATTGGCATGACTTTTTACTTTTTTTTCTATAAACACCATTTTATATCTAGATAGATGAAAAAATGGACCATATCTTTTTATAAATCAATAATGAAAAACTAGACATTTAAAAACCAGACATTTAAATACTTTTGAAAATGTTAAACACTATGCATTCTCATGCTATGCCAGAACAGAACAGGTAAGGAGTACACAGACAAGCTAGGAAATGGGATGTGTGTGTGTGTGTGTGTGTGTGTGTTCAGTTGTGTCTGACTCTTCGCTACCCCGTTTTCTGTAGTCTGCCAGGCTCTTGCTGTCCATGGAATTTTCCAGGCAAGAATACTGGAGTGGGTTGCCATTTCCTCCTCCAGGGGATCTTCCTGACCCAGGGATCGAACCTGCATCACTTGCATCTCTTGCATTGTCAGGCCAGATTCTTTACTGCTGTGCCGCCTGCCAGGAAATGGGATGGTCTGTTTTAAACATGTGAGCTCAGCATTAATGAAAAAGCTCTGCAAATTCCATTATAATCCATCCTTAATCTTCTTCTTGTAGACTAATAGTCTTATTTATACTCAAAATCTACTATAATCAGTGCAATGTTAAACTTTTTTTCAAATAAAACATCATTTGAAGCATTCCATCTTTATAATAGATTTAAAAATACCCACATCGTCAGGGGCCCTAAAAATATCGCTCCAGAGATAGAAGAAGATCATAGAAGGCAGTGACTGGACGTTTTGAGCAGTGATTGTTTCAGATGACATTCTTATAATCAACTTTAAGACATTTTCCCATCAGCCACTTGAAACCCTGTTTCCCCTTTAGACCTGGAACAATGTTTACTCTATACCGCAGACTCCCAACGGCCTTTGAGAAACAACCTGGAAATGTTAACTTGCTGCTCTTGGTGATGGCTGATGGTAATTCCTCTTTAGGCTGAAGAGGAAAAAATCTGATGTGTTCATCTAAAAACTTTATTTGCTATGGGAATTGCTTTGGCTAATGCAACTTTTAAGACCTGTTGGTTCACTCAAAGGTCAAGGAACATTTATATAAGGAATCTTCAATAACATTCTTTCAGCTTGGCAAGCAGTGAATGCCCTGATGCCAGTTTTTCCCTCTTCTGAGTATTAAATTTGTGTACGCCTTCATTTGAATTCCCACTAAATCGTTTTCAAAATATGCAGATAACTTCCTGCAAAGTTAGAGACAGTTATTCTACCTTTGTTCTTTGTAGTTGTTGTTCAGTCACTAAATTGTGTCTGGCTCTTTGCAACCCATGGACTACAGCACACCAAGCTTCCCTGTCCTTCACTATCTCCCAGAGTCTGTTCAAATTCATGTCCACCGAGTTGGTGATGCCATCTAGTTATCTCATCCTCTGCCGCCCTCTTTTCCTCCTGCCTTCAGTCTAACCCTCCTGAATCAGTCGCTCATAAGAGTCCCTCTGCCTGGTGTCAGTGTTGTTTGAGCTAATAGAACAAGACTGCGTTCTGTTCAGAAGCAAAGGCAATCTTTCTTCTTTAATCAGAGGATGGAGTGGTCTGAGCTTGCCCTCTGCAGCACAGCTCTGTCCCACTCTCGCTGCTCTACCTGGCAGGCCATGAGCGGGGCTGCTCTTGATGTATCTCGCGAGTAGAGTGGAGTTCTTGTGGGGCCAGCACAGCTGTGCTGCACCAGCTTCAGACAGCCGTGCTGGGTGCCTCCTCTCTGCACACAGCCTGCCACAGCCATCTTGAATTGTCACATCTGCAGAGATTTGCACATGCCCACCAAGCTACAGTGTCGGGCACAACAGTTTTGCACTAGGAACTCTGGTCTGAACTACCAGGGGCAAGGTCTCTGCCCATGGCCTCCAGGAGCCAGTGAAACTAAGAAGCACAAAGGAAAAGGAAAAAAAAAAAAAGAAGGTTAGACTTTATTTTATTACTCAGATTCTATTTTGATTTCCTGGAAATTGCTAATGGGCTTTGTTGGTGACAAGCCCCCCATCCCTACCCGTCTTGTGTCTTGCTCTCATTCTTGAGGTGCACAGTTCTTTCTGTAGTGGCTTCCTGATGGTTTGGGGGTGACTGTCGTCATGACCCCAGGGAAAGAAACAGAGCCTCTCCCCAGCAGCCTTTAGATGTTTGTCCCCAGACCTTAGCCCTGATTGTTTGCATCCCTGAGAGACCACCTTTTGGAGACAGAGGACACACTGGTCGATTTAAAAGATTATGGCTCCAATATTAGCGAGAGAAAAATGATCGCTTGATAAATTATCCTAAAAACGTAGGTATCTAGGTCTTCTGCCTGTAGACACAAGTGTGCCCTGATGGGGAGGCTCACTGCCGTGGCCTGAAGACCCGTGCTCACACTCCAGTTGTTTTTCAGAAGCAAAGAGAGTTTCGCAGGAGTACTTCAGGCGGTCCATTGCCCCAGGTTGTTTCTCCACTGTTTGGGGCTTAGGGGCTTTCTTTCCTGGAGTGTGATGCACCCACAAAGTGAACTACTGCAACTTGAGGGCAGAATGAGCAGTTGGGATCAACAAGTAGGGTCAGTTCCCCATAGCAGAGAGCTGATCTTGGAGGCTGCCAGCTTTCCAGGTTTTTAGGTTCACTGTCTCCTTCTGGCCAGAAGTGGTGGGGAGGCAGGTCAGTGGGTGCAGGTGGCATGGTTACCAATATTCCGTGAAGGCTTTCATGGTTTCTCCCACCTGGATGGCACACTTGAGTGGTTCCATTTTGAGGAGTAAAGTGTCCCTTCTCTTGGGTTTGGGGAATGGGTCTACCATATATAAATTCAAATGCACTTTCTTTTTAAAATATTTACTTTTATTTATCTTGGGGCATTGGGTCTTAGTTATGGCCCATGAGATGTTTTAATTGTGCTATGCAAACTCTTAGTTGTGACATGTGGGACCTAGTTCCTTGACCAGGGATTAAACTTGGGCCATCTGCATTGGGAGTCGGAGTCTTAACCACTGGACCGCCAGGGAAGTCCCTCAGTTCAGTTCAGTTCAGTTCAGTTGCTCAGTCATGTCTGACTCTTCACAGCACGCCAGGCTTCCCTGTCCATTACCAACTCCCGGAATTCACTCAGACTCAAACTCATGTCCATCGAGTCAATGATGCCATCTAGCCATCTCATCCTCTGTTGTCCCCTTCTCCTCCTGCCCCCAATTCCTCCCAGCATCAGAGTCTTTTCCAATGAGTCAACTCTTTGCATGAGGTGGCCAAAGTACTGGAGTTTCAGCTTTAGCTTCATTCCTTCCAAAGAAATCCCAGGGCTGATCTCCTTCAGAATGGACTGGTTGGATCTCCTTGCAGTCCAAGGGACTCTCAAGAGTCTTCTCCAACACCACAGTTCAAAAGCATCAACTCTTCAGCGCTCAGCTTTCTTCACAGTCCAACTCTCACATCCATACATGACCACAGGAAAAACCATAGCCTTGACTAGATGGACCTTAGTTGGCAAAATAATGTCTCTGCTTTTGAATATGCTATCCAAGTTGGTCATAACTTTTCTTCCAAGGAGTAAGCATCTTTTAATCTCATGGCTGCAGTCACCATCTGCAGTGATTTTGGAGCCCAAAAATATAAAGTCTGACACTGTTTCCACTATTTCCCCATCTATTTCGACTTTTTCTCCATCTATTTCCCATGAAGTGATGGGACCAGATGCCATGATCTTTGTTTCTGAATGTTGAGCTTTAAGCCAACTTTTCACTCTCCACTTTCACTTTCATCAAGAGGCTTTTCAGTTCTTCTTCACTTTCTGCCACAAGGGTGGTGTCATCTGCATATCTGAGGTTATTGATATTTCTCCATGCAATCTTGATTCCAGCTTGTGCTTCTTCCAGCCCAGCGTTTCTCATGATGTACTCTGCATAGAAGTTAAATAAGCAAGATGACAATATACAGCCTTGACATACTCCTTTTCCAATTTGGAACCAGTCTGTTGTTCCACGTCCAGTTCTAACTGTTGCTTCCTGACCTGCATATAGGTTTCTCAAGAGGCAGGTCAGGTGGTCTGGTATTGCACACTTAACTTTAATTTATCCCTTGGGGCCAACTGTGCGCAGAGCAGGACAGTCATCAACAACTTACACCAATTTTCTGGAGTCTTCTAGAACAGCTTGGCTAAGGCCTGTTTCAAGGTCTGATTCAATCTCTGCTTTCCTCAATGACTGGGGTCTCCTGGCTGAGTGCAAAGTCCACGCTGCTTTTAACAGCTTCAATAAACACCTGTTTATTCTCTGCAGTAAGAATACCTCTTTTTTTCCCAAATAGCTCCATGTACATGTAGGATGCATATGCATACAGGGAATCTGTGAAAACATTTATAATATTCCTTGTCCTGAGCTCTAAGGTTTGATTGAAGGCCACCAGCCCCACCTTTTGGGCAGGTTCTTGCTGGGGATAAGCTTCTTGCTTTCATGACTTGGTCTGGGAGGTTACTATTAATATGTATCCTGCCAACCTTTCCCCTTCTTTCATAAAACTCCCTTTATCTCTGAACCATTCCTCTTCAGCATCTGGGAGAGGTTCCCTTCCTAGGTTGTAAAGTGAAGTCGCTCAGTCGTGTCCAACTCTTCGCGACCCGGTGGACTGTAGCCCACCAGGCTCCTCTGTCCATGGGATTCTCCAGGCAAGAATACTGGAGTGGGTTGCCATTTCCTTCTACAGGGGAATCTTCCCAACCCAGGGATCGAACCTGGGTCTCCTGCATTGCAGGCAGACGCTTTAACCTCTGAGCTACCAGGGAAGCCCAGGTTGGGGTGACTGGAATAGATCATGTCTAAGCCTCCCAGGCTTCCCAGGTGGCACTAGTGTTCAACAATCTGCCTGCCAATGCAGGAGATGCAAGAGATGCGGGTTTGATCCCTTTGTCCAGAATATCCTCTCGAGAAGGAAATGGCAACCTACTCCAGTGTTCTTGCCTGGGAAATCCCATAGACAGAGGAGCCTGGTGGGCTATAGTCCATAGGGTCACAAAGAGTTGGACTGACTTAAAGACTAAATAGCAACACTCTAGAGGATTGCCATTTGATTCCCTTAGAATGTATAGCCTGAAGCTATGTGGAGTGTATGTAATTATTGGCTGACCAAATGTTAATTTTCAGCCTCCTTTAGCAGGGTTCTAGAAGCAGCTACTGCCCGTAAGCAAGGAGGCCATTCCTTAGCAGTTGATCTAATTGTTTATGGAAATAAGCAAACACCTGAGTAAGAGGCTCCAGTTTTTGAGTGAATATAGCTAAGCTGGTAAAGAATCCTCCTGCAATGCAGAAGACCCTGGTTCAGTTCCTGGGTTGGGAAGATCCCCTGCAGAAGGGATAGGTTACCCAGTCTAGTTTTCTTGGGCTTTACTTGTGCCTCAGCTAGTAAAGAATCCACCTGCAATGCAGGAGACCTGGGTTTGATCCCTGGGTTGGGAAGATTCCCCTGGAGAAGGGAAAGGCTACCCACTTCAGTATTCTGGCCTGGAGAATTCCATGAACTGTATAGTCCATGGGGTCACAAAGAATTAGACATGACTGAGTGACTTTCAGTTTCACCCAAAGGGCAATTGCCCTTCTCTCAATAACGTAAAGGATGAAGAATTTAGTTAAATCTGGGAGGGCTGTGATAGGGACTTTCAGTAATTGCTTTTTCAGTTCTTGAAAGGTCCCTTTGCATCCTGAATTCCGTTCAAAAGGATCATGATTTTTTCCTTTCAACTTTTTCATATAAAGACCTAGCTATTAGACCATAGTTAGGGATCCAGATGTGGCAGACCCAGCCATCCCCAGGAAACCCCATAAACTGTCTTCTGGTTTCAGGAGAGTCAGGGCTGCGGATGGTTTCTTTCTCTCCCTGAGGTTAGGCTTCTCTAACTTGCTATGTTAGAACTGGACATGGAACAACAGACTAGTTCCCAATAGGAAAAGGAGTACGTCAAGGCTGTATATTGTCACTCTGCTTATTTAACTTATATGCAGAGTACATCATGAGAAACACTGGAAGAAGCACAAGCTGAAATCAAGATTGCTGGGAGAAATATCAATAACCTCAGATATGCAGATGACACCACCCTTATGGCAGAAAGTGAAGAGCAACTAAAAAGTCTCTTGATGAAAGTGAAAGAGGAGAGTGAAAACAGTGGGTTAAAGCTCAACATTCAGAAAACGAAGATCATGGCATCCGGTCCCATCACTTCATGGCAAATAGATAGGGAAACAGTGGAAACAGTGGCTGACTTTATTTTTCTGGGCTCCAAAATCAGTTCAGATGGTGACTGCAGCCATGAAATTAAAAGACGCTTATTCCTTGGAAAGAAAGTTATGACCAACCTAGACAGTATATTAAAAAACAGAGACATTACTTTGCCAACAAAGGTCCGTCTAGTCAAGGCTATGGTTTTTGCAGTAGTCGTGTATGGATTCGAGAGTTGGACTATAAAGAAAGCTGAGCGCAGAAGAATTGACACTTTTGAACTGTGGTGTTGGAGAAGACTCTTGAGAGTTCCTTGGACCTCAAGGATATCCAACCAGTCCATCCTAGAGATCAGTCCTGGGTGTTCATTGGTAGGACAGATGTTGAAGCTGAAACTCCAATACTTCGATCACCTGATGCAAAGAGCTGACTCATTTGAAAAGACCCTAATACTGGGAAAGATTGAGGGCAGGAGGAGAAGCGGACAACAGAGGATAAAATGGTTGGATGGCATCACTGACACAATGGACACAGGTTTGGGTGGACTCCAGGAGTTGGTGATGGACAGGGAGGCCTGGTGTGCTGTGGTTCATGGGGCCACAAAGAGTCAGACACGACTGAGCGACTGAACTGAACTGAGCTTGCTATGAGAATGAAGTCTAGGAAGGTCACCCTAGTTTGTGATATTTGAGCCTCTTTCTTGGATACCTTATATCCTATATCAGCTAGAAGGTTCAGGGTGGTTACAGTATTTTTGTCAGAGGCCTCTTTAGTATGGTAATGTCATCGGTATACAGGAGGATATCTGTAGGTAGATCTTTAGCTAAAGTTTCACCAAAGATGGTAGGGGAGGTAAAATTTTTGAACCATTGGGACAGGTCTTTTGTTGTATGCTTGAATCCTCCACTCAAAAGCAAAACATTTCTCATGACTCTGGGGCTAATGGAATGCAGTTATGGGTCTTTTAAATCTAACACAGATATCAGCTCCTGGTGGATAGTAGAGTGGCCAGCAGAATGTAGGGATTAGGTACTATTATTATGTATGTCCTAGTGGCGTCATTAACTGCCCCTGAGGTCTTGTACCACCCAGTATTCCACATTGGGTTTCTTTACCCTTTTGGGGTATTACAGGCTGACTGGTATGGTCTAAGAAGGCCCTGGTGAATTAGATCCTATCTAACAGGGGCAATGCCCAACAGGGCCTCCTGATAGAGAGGATACCATTTTCTATTGAGACACATAGGGCTGAATTTTAGATGGACTATCAGGGGACTGGCTCCATCAGCTTGTTACACCTGTTCCTGGGCCCAGACCTTGGGATTTATTTTATTGACTTATTTTTGAAAATAGTTTTAAATATTTAGTATATTAGGAAATGACTTTTTCTTTGTTAGGCTGCATTGGGTCTTAGTTGTGGCATGCAGGATCTTCATTGTGTCCAGCGGTATCTTTCATTGTGGTGCATAGACTCTCGTTGTGCTGGCATGGACTCGTAGTTGTGGTGCAAGGGCTTAGTTGCTCTGTGGCATGCGGGATCTTAGTTCCCCATCCAGGGATCAGACTCTCATCCCCTGCATTGTAAGATGAATTTTTACCCACTGAATCCCCAGGGAAGTCTCCAGACCTTGAGGTTTACTCCAGGCAGATTGACTTGCTCTATTTGTGGAGGTTCGTCCTCAGCCATTAACATTATCAGGGCTTCCCAGGTAGTATAGCGGTAAAGAATCCACCTGCCAATGCAGGAGATGTGGGTTGGATCCCTCGATTGGGACGATCCCCTGGAGAAGGAAATGGCAACCCACTCCAGTATTCTTGCTTGGAAAATTCCATGGGCAGAGGAGCCTGGTGTGTTATAGTCTGTGGGGCTGCAAACATTGGGCACAATGGAACACAAGCACACACACACATTAATATTATCACTTGTGCACTTTGGCTAAGGAGATGTCCATCTCCAGTTTGTCTCCTATTAGGTGGATAGCAGTCCCCAGTTTATGTAAGCTGTCCCTTCCTAGCAAGAGTAGAGAGCATTCAGGAATGCATAGGAAGGAATGGATGAGAGTGTATTCATCTGATTTGCATTCTAATGGCTCTATGAATGCCCATTCTTGAACCTTTCTTGATATCCTCATAATTCTGTGACTGAGATTGCCTGATCTGCTGTTCAGAACTAACTAAGCTCCACCAGTGTCAACTAAGAATTTGATAGGCTTTCCCCCCGTGTCCAGTGTCAGCTGGATCTCCTCGAGAGTCATTTGGAGTGTCAGCTTAGGAGCTTACTGACCCATCATTCTTCATCTGTTTAGAACATCTGCCATCAAGGCTAGAGGTTAGGATCTGCCATTTACATCCTTCTTTGGGGGCACTGAGGACATTCTCTTTTCCAGTGTCTCTCTTGTTTATATGGGGTACACTGACTGGGTCCTAGTTTCCTTGGTTTGCTATCCTTTGGAGGGGAGTGGAAGGGGGTCATTCACCAGAGTTGAGAGTCTTTGTGAGCAGTTAGTCCACATTCCCGCACCAAGGGTTGACATTGGAAGGCAATAGCTGGGAGGTGGGCTTGCTGCTGGGCCTTTTTATCTTCTACCTTTTCTCCCTCTATATCTTGGTTATTGAATACCTGGTAAGCAACCTCAATTAAGTAAGATGTAGGTTGCGTTATCTGGGTCTATTTCCAGTTTCTGAAGTTTATGCCTAATGTAGGGGGCACCTTGGGAAATGAAATACAACCTCAGGATTGTGTTCCCTTCCAGTGACTCAGGGTCAATGGTAGACCAACTTGGTCTGTTAGGTAAGTGGCACAGCTGTCTGAAACAGGGTCTTCTCTTTCCTCCTTTTGGACAAAAAGGAGGAGTTTTTAGTCTTCCTGCCAGGTGAGGGCTAAAAGCATGAGGGATTCCCATGGGGTAACTCACCAGATTGCTGGGACAGCTGGTACTGCATGCTGATAGCAGGAGAGGAACCCATGGAACCTTGGTTGATAAAGAATTACCCAAGGTTCGCCAGACAAGCATGAAGCGGAGGGGAGGTTGGGTGGTGGGTGTTTCCTGTTCTGTTCACCATCTCACAGGGCTTCCTGAAATGGGGTTCATGGTTTTGTGGGCGGTTCATAGGGCTTCTCAGCTCATTTCAGAGAAACTAGTGTTGACAGGAAGAGGTCAAGTTGCTACCTTAAAACACTTCTGCACTTAGGTGTCCCAGATGCTTTTTCCTGAACTCAGATCCTGCAACCTCATTCATTCATTTTGTCATTATCTGGACCTTTTCGCTGTTTGGCTTCTTGGCTCACAGGGGCGGCCTTTTTTATCCTTACCAAACAGAAAGTGACTATGGAGAATGGTACTGTTGACCTCTAGAGGTCAGAAAGAAGAGCAAAAAGCCTTGTAAAAAGTGTGGCTGCTACTGCCTTGTACAGGGATCAAGAGGATGGCCCGACTGGCAAGAGAGCAAGCAACACCACCAGGGCTCCCTCTTTTCCATAGGTCCTACCATCCCTGAGCATCTGGCACCGTGAGACGGCAGCAAGAGGCAGAAGCAGACATGTACGATTTTTAGTTTTAGACTCCCAGTGATGCCACAGTGTAATCTCCTTGGGGGGCACAGTCCAGACTGCTCTGAGAGCTATACTGTGGGGGCACCACACCCAGGTACTGCATTGCTGGGTTGTATTTCGCTGAAGGCTGTTGCTGTTCTGCCTCATCAGAGTGTCCTCAGAGAAGAGAGTAGATCCTCACCCAAACCTTCCAAAGCCTCTACTGTCCTCCTGCTAGAGCAGGAGCAAGTCCAGACTTTAGTGGACAGGTGCTAGTGAAAAAGGCCATCTGGGTTGCCAAAATTTGTTATTAACCTGCTTGAGTTGGGTGCCCAAAAGGGTCCTCCTGCCTGGTGTTGTTCCAAGCAATAAAATAAGACCAAGTTCAGTCCAGAAGCAAAGGAAATCTTTCTTCTTTGATCAAAGAATAGAGAGGTGTGAGTTCATGCTCTAGAGAATACATTCTCCCTGAAAGGCCATCAGCAGGGAAGCTTTATAGGGTTCTTGTCAGCCGGGAGCGGGGAGGGCAGAGTTCTTGCAAGTCAGGTGCAGCTATTTTTCTCACAGCGCAGCACTCCAGATTGCAGAGACAGGTACACCATCTCTGTACAGTCCTGCCAAGCTAGAGTATTAGGCACAATCATTTCACACTAGAAACTCTGGTGTGAAGTGCCAAGTGCAAGGCCTCTGTACACAGCACCCTATGAGCAAGTTAAATTAGACTAAGCACAAAGGCAAAATAATTAGATTTTATTTTATTACCCAGATTCTATTTTTGTTTCCTGGGCTTTACCAGTGACACATCTCATGGATTTCTTTCTTTATCAAAAGCATTTGCTTTTGCACATTGATCACAAGAAAAACCTGCTTTATTTTTATTTTGCCAAACAAATCAGTTTGCATTAAAGATGTTCCTTAATGGAGTGCTTAATTGCATATCCCAAAATATGTTCTGCAAATCTTTAATTCTGAACACTGGTTTTTAGGATGGGAATAGTTGTTATTTAATGAAGATCTTTTATGATTACATAAGTTTAAGTGATTCTAGGAATGTAGAATGTCTTTCTCTTGCTTCCAATTTAAAGTTACTTTAAATATCTCTTGAGTTATTTAAGAGTCTCTTGAGCCATGTATCTGTTGGGCGTGTTGGTCCTGGGGTACAGGTGAGGCTTTAAGCACTGTTTGGTCCTTTTGGTGAAAAGTGGTTCAGGGTTTGCTTGGATTACAGAGTACTTTTTTAAGTATTTTGTCTGAAAGTCAGGCACTCAACCCTGGAAAATTGTGGGAGAAGATCTACCTTAATTTCAGGTGAGTGTGCTAAGTCTTCCCTCCCTAAGTGTCCATAGAACAAGAGAGAGCTGAGAGGCTAATCTGCACTGGACCTGCCATTCAGGGCAGGAAGTTGCAGAGAAATTCTGCATGGCTGGTGCCCTGCCTTTTCTTTTCACTATAGGCCCCTGGTCTTGAGAACACTTTGCCTCTCACTGCCCGCGAGTCTCACTGTCCTTTATGCTATCTCAACAATAAAATCTAAGTCCCAAAAAAGCTACAAAGAAAG
Source organism: Ovis canadensis (assembly GCF_042477335.2). Taxonomy (NCBI): domain Eukaryota; kingdom Metazoa; phylum Chordata; class Mammalia; order Artiodactyla; family Bovidae; genus Ovis; species Ovis canadensis. Next base: position 104,670,694 of record NC_091250.1, on the reverse strand, counting down.
ATAGCAGCCCAGTCAAGAGGGACCAGCTCTCCAAGAGGGAAGGAACAAGTTGGACATACCATGGACATATAGAAATAGAAATACTAGGGAGGAGATTTCAGTTCAAGATGGTGATGTAGGAAGATCCTAATCTCTCTTTCTACTGGGAGGATACAGGAAATCTGTAGCTATGTATGGAAGGGCATTCCCTGAGCAACCGAGCAGCTCCCACACATGTAGTGAATGAAGGAGGGCCCATATCAGAGCTGGTAGGAGAAGCTGGGACACAGTATTGCCATAAGCCCCATAGCCAGTACAGCAACCCACAACTGAGGAGAAACTCAGAACTTGGAGTTTTCCCCTGAGGAGTGAAGGCTTTGAACCCCACTTTAGGCACCCCAAATTTAAGACCTACACCTAAGAGATGAGCCCCAAGGCATTTAGCTTTGAAAATCACCAGGGCTCATGTCCACAAGACTCACAAGGCTACGATAATCTGTGAAACAATGCTTAAAGGGCTGGCACACTTGTACTCATCTGCACCAGGGCTCAGTGCAGAGGCAGCCCTTTGAGGGGCCCTGACTGTATGAATGAGGCTCATTTAGTAACTTTGAAGTGTCAACCTGAAGGGCAGACGTCTAACTCAGTACACATCTAGGGGCTTGCTGGCTGGTGGGCAACATCTATATGCTCTCCCTCTGCTTCATTCCAGCTGATAGGCACCTCCATCTGCAGCTCTCCCATGCTCCAGAATACCTGTATCTCTCAGAGGGGACATTTATATGCTTCTGGTTTATATGCCTTGGTTTTTGTGGCTGCCACTCAGGGACAATTTTTGACTGCTTGTCTTTGGAGGCCAGGGGTCTTATGGTCTTGGGTCCCACAGGACTGTAATAATTGGAGAGACAGTTCTTGACAGACTACCATACCACTCACAGCACTGCATAGATTGCAGACTGAAACACACTCCCAGTCTTTCTGTGAAAGAGACTTATTTGCTTATCCAGGATCTTGGGTCTGAAGGGTAGGCTTCTGGTTTAGCATACATCTAGAAATCTACAGAGGTGCCCTCAGAAAACAGAGGCTGGGGTACATCGTTTTTGTACCCTTCTTCTTCTTAAATACAGCTCTCTAGTCTTTCCAGAAAGGAGCTTACACACTCACCTGTAGCCCCTGTTTTTGCAACTGCTAAACAGGTGATGTCACCAGATTGCCTGGGTCTAGTAGCCGACAGTTCCACAGGATTGTATGTAATATTTAAAGTTGCTGCCTAAGAGTCTGGTTTCCTATCAGTCTTAACCTAGATGCTGACTGAGATCCTCTCTCTTTGGGACATTGATAGGTCTTGGCCTTCCTCAATTACTGGGAGCAATTAAAAAATAAATTAGGCTGCTTGGGAAATCACAAAGGTTTGAGAGACAGCCAAGACCTGGGCAGAGTTGAGTAATAAGGTTCATCTACTACACAAGGCCAACCCTTCAAGACTGGGCAAGGTGACTGTTTTAGCTAATGCATAGAAACCAACACAGAGATTCCAAAAAATGAGGATGTAGAGGAATATGTTCCAAAGGAAAGAACAAGATAAGACCTCAGGAAAAAAACCTTAATGAAAGTTCATTTCAGTTTAGTCACTCAGTTGTATCTGACAATTTGCCACCTATTGCAGCATGCCAGGCCTCCCTGTCCATCACCATCTCCCGGAGTTCACTCAAATTCACATCCATTGAGTCGGTGATGCCATTCAGCCATCTCATCCTCTGTTGTCTCCCTCTACTTCTGCCTCCAATCCCTCCCAGCATCAGAGTCTTTTCCAGTGAGTCAACTCTTCGCATGAGATGGCCAAAGTATTGGAGTTTCAACTTTAGCATCATTCCTTCCAAAGAACACCCAGGACTGATCTTCTTCAGAATGGACTGGTTGGATCTCCTTGCAGTCCTAGGGCCTCTTGAGAGTCTTCTCCAACACCACAGTTCGAAAGCATCAATTCTTCGGCGCTCAGCTCTCTTCACAGTCCAACTCTCACATCCATACATGACTACTGGAATAGCCATAGCCTTGACTAGATGGACCTTTGTTGGAAAAGTAATGTCTCTGGTTTTTAATATGTTATGTCATAACCTTCCTTCCAAGGAGTAAGCGTCTTTTAATTTCATGGCGGCAATCACCATCTGCAGTGATTTTGGAGCCCCCAAAAATAAAGTTTGACACTGTTTCCACTGTTTCCCCATCTATTTCCCATGAAGTGATGGGACCAGATGCCATGATCTTCATTTTCTGAATGTTGAGCTTTAAGCCAACTTTTTCACTCTCCTCTTTCACTTTCATCAAGAGGATTTTTAGTTCTTTACTTTCTGCCATAAGGGTGGTGTCATCTGCATATCTGAGGTGATTGATATTTCTCCTGGCAATCTTGATTCCAGCTTGTGTTTCTTCCAGCCCAGCATTTCTCATGATGTACTCTGCATAGAAGTTAAATAAGCAGGGGGACAATATACAGGCCTGACATACTCCTTTTCCTATTTGGAACCAGTCTATTGTTCCATGTCCAGTTCTAACTGTTGCTTTCTGACCTGCATATAGGTTTCTAGAGAGGCAGGTCAGGTGGTCTTGTATTCCCATCTCTTTCAGAATTTTCTGCAGTTTATTGTGATCCACACAAAGGCTTTGTCATAGTCAATAAAGCAGAAACAGATGTTTTTCTGGAACTCTCTTGCTTTTTCAATGATCCAGTGGATGTTGGCAATTTGATCTCTGGTTCCTCTATCTTTTCTAAATCCAGCTTGAACATCTGGAAGTTCACAGTTCATGTATTGCTGAAGCCTGGCTTGGAGAGTTTTGAGTATTACTTTACTAGCGTGTGAGATGAGTGCAATTGTGCGGTAGTTTGAGCATTCTTTGGCATTGCCTTTCTTTGGGATTGGAATGAAAACTGACCTTTTCCAGTCCTGTGGCCACTGCTGAGTTTTCCAAATTTGCTGGCATATTGAGTGTAGCACTTTCACAGCATCATCTTTCAGGATTTGAAATAGCTCAACTGGAATTCCATCACCTCCACTAGCTTTGTTTGTAGTGATGCTTCCTAAGGCCCACTTGACTTTCACATTCCAGGATGACTGGCTCTAGGTGAGTGATCACACCATTTTGATTATCTTGGTTGTGAAGAACCTTTTTGGTACGGTTCTTCTGTGTATTTTGCCACCTCTTCTTAAAATCTTCTGCTTCTGTTAGGTCCATATCATTTCTGTCCTTTATCGAGCCCATCTTTGAATGAAATGTTCCCTTGATATCTCTAATTTTCTTGAAGAGATCTCTAGTCTTTCCCATTCTATTGTTTTCCTCTATTTCTTTGCACTGATTGCTGAGGAAGGCTTTTTAAAAAATCTCTTCTTGCTATTCTTTGGAACTCTGCATTCAGATGGTTATGTCTTTCCTTTTCTCCTTTGCTTTTTGCTTCTCTTCTTTTCACAACTATTTGTAAGGCCTCCCCAGACAGCCATTTTGCTTTTTTGCATTTCTTTTCCATGGATGGTCTTGATCCCTGTCTCCTGTACAATGTCACGAACCTCAGTCCATAGTTCATCAGGCACTCTGTCTAACAGATCTAGTCCCTTAAATCTATTTCTCACTTCCACTGTATAATGATAAGGGATTTGATTTAGGTCACTTGAATGGTCTAGTGGTTTTCCCTACTGTCTTCAATTTAAGTCTGAATTTGGCAATAAGGAGTTCATGATCTGAGCCACAGTCAGCTCCTGGTCTTGTTTTTTTAGACTGTATAGAGCTTCTCCATCTTTGTCTGCAAAGAATATAATCAATCTGATTTTGGTGTTGACCATCTGGTGATGTCCATGCGTAGAGTCTTCTCTCGTGTTGTTGGAAGACAGTGTTTGCTATGACCATTGCGTTCTCATGGCAAAACTCTATTAGCCTTTGCCCTGCTTCATTCTGCATTCCAAGGCCAAATTTCCCTGTTACCCCAGGTGTTTCTTGACTTCCTACTTTTGCATTCCAGTCCCCTATAGTGAAAAGGACATCTTTTTTGGGTGTTAGTTCCAAAAGGTCTTGTAGGTCTTCATAGAACCGTTCAACTTCAGTTTCTTCAGCATTACTGGTTGGGGCATAGACTTGGATAACTGTGATATTGAATGGTTTGCCTTGGAAATGAATAGAGATCATTCTGTCGTTTTTGGGATTGCATCCAAGTACTGCATTTCAGACTCTTCTTTTGACCTGATGGCTACTCCATTTCTTCTGAGGGATTCCTGCCCACAGTAGTAGATATAATGGTCATCTGAGTTAAATTCACCCATTCCAGTCCATTTTAGTTCGCTGATTCCTAGAATGTCGATGTTCACTCTTGCCATCTCTTGTTTGACCACTTCCATTTTGCCTTGATTCATGGACCTGACATTCCAGGTTCCTATGCAATATTGCTCTTTACAGCATTGGACCTTGCTTCTATCACCAGTCACATCCACAACTGGGGACTGCTTTTGCTTTGGCTCCATCCCTTCATTCTTTCTGGAGTTATTTCTCCACTGATCTCCAGTAGCATATTGGGCACCTACCAACCTGGGGAGTTCCTCTTTCAGTATCCCATGATTTTGCCTTTTCATACTGTTCATGGGGTTCTCAAGGCAAGAATAATGAAGTGGTTTACTATTCCCTTCTCCAGTGGACCACATTCTGTCAGACCTCTCCACCATGACCCGCCCATCTTGGGTGGCCCCACATGGCATGGCTTAGTTTCATTGAGTTAGACAAGGTTGTGTCCTAGTGTGATTAGATTGACTAGTTTTCTGTGAGTATGGTTTCAGTGTGTCTGCCTTCTGGTGCCTCTTGCAACACCTACCATCTTACTTGGGTTTCTCTTACCTTGGACATGGGGTATCTCTTCACGGCTGCTCCAGCAAAGCACAGCCGCTGCTCCTTACCTTGGATGAGGGGTATCTCCTCACCACCACCCCTCCTGACCTTGAACGTGGAGTAGCTCCTCTCGGCCCTTGAATTAACGTGACAAAGAGTTCAAAGTAATGGTTATAAAGATGAACACAGTGTGAACTTCAACAAAGAGATAAAAAATATAAGAAAGTACCAAGTAGAAGTTACAGATATGAAGAGTACAATAATTGAACTGAAAAAATACACTGAATGGTTCATTAGGAGACCTGCTGAAGCAGAAGAAAGAATCAGTGAACTCAAGGACAGGACAGTGGATTTTACCCAATCAGAACAGCAAAAAGGAAGGACAGAAAAGTACTAGAAAGGAGATAAACATCTGAATTAAATTATTAGGGTAAGTTGGGTGATCCGTATGCTATATAGAAAATAATTTTATAGCTTAAAAATATGACTTAAAAATAAAAATATTCAGGACTTCCCTGGTGGTCCCTTAAAAATAAAAATATTCAGGCAGTTAGGAATCTGCCAGCCAGTTCAGAGGACAGAGGTTTGATCCCTGGTCTGGGAAGATTCCACATTCTGTTGGTCAGCTAAGCCCATGTGCCACAACTACAGAACCTGCACTCTAGAACCCATGAATCCACTACTGAACCTACATGCTGCAACTACTGAAATTCACATGCCCTAGAGGCTGTGCTCTGCAACAAAAGAAGCTACCACGTTGAGAAGCCCATGCACTACAACTAGAGAGTAGCCCCCAATCACTGCAACTAGTAAAAGGCCAGAATGCTGCAACAAAGACCCAGCACAAACAATAAATAAATGTTAACAAAAAACAAAAAAATATTCCGTATATGAATAATGGTCCCTGTTGAGACACAGGTTAGTGGTTCAGAAAACCAAGTGCAAGAACTAATATCAATACACAGAGTGGAAAGCTAGATGAAAATTATGAAGAAAAAGATAAGCAATTGGAGGGTAAATCTTGAAAAATAAACATATGGATAATAAGCATTGAGAAGGGGAAAATCTGTTCTCCTTTCCCCTTCTCAATGCTTAAACAGATGGAGGAGAAGTGGGATCCTCCTATTTCTGAGATCTTCCCCTTTGAGGCATTGATGCTGCTGCTACTGCTAAGTCACTTCAGTCGTGTCCAACTCTGTGTGACCCCATGGACTGCAGCCTACCAGGCTCCTCCGTCCATGGGATTTTCCAGGCAAGAGTACTGGAGTGGGTTGCTATTGCCTTCTAGATCTTAATTAAATTCTAGGGCTGAACTAAGTCTTTAAGATTTAAAGCACACAAGGTTCTAGGATGGACTGATGAGAAAAGATACCCTGTTTTTTTCTGATAAAACTCCTGATACTCTAATAGATAAAGAAAAACAGTTTATAATCTTTCAGGAAGAAAGATTAAATAATAATACCATCCGTAAACAAAGGAAACTAAAAGACAAATGAGTGACATCAGAGGAAAATGATAGAACCTCAAGAATGCCATATCCAGCAAAATTATTTACCTGCATAAAAATGTTTAAGAATAGGTGACAAAGAAGAATCATTCAAGAAACTCCTCTGAGCAAAATACTTGAGCTAATCTGAATAAAATATAGATGAGTCCAAATTAGGAACCCAAAGCAGAGGAAAGATGAAAAGGACAGAAATGAAAGGTGAACAATGAGTTTTGCCATATGAACAGATTCATTCAGTTATGATTTATTGTGTTCCTAATATATGCCAGCATGACTCAGCCACTTGGTGGCTCAGTTGGTAAAGAATCTGTCTGCAATGCAGGAGGCCATCTGCAGTGCAAGAGACCTGGGTTCAATTCCTGGGTTGGGAATATCTCCTGGAGAAGGAAATGGTAACCCACTCTAGTATTCTTCCTTGGAAAATCTCCTGGACAGAGGAATCTGGTTGGGCTACAGTCCATGGTGTCGCAACAGTTGGACACAACTTACAGACTAAACCACCAATATATGCCAACATAGTTTCTGACAATTAAGATACTGTTGTGGATAAGATAGATAAGAAATAAATCTTAATGGATGAAAGTGATTTGTCTGGGAATAAAATAATGTTAATTGAGGATGACTGAATCACAGGGAACACATTATAATGAATATTTAAATAAATGCTAAAATATGCCTGTAAAGCATGAGAAAAGGGGTGGGGATGAGTGAATGCGTTCCAAAAGCTTTGTGGAGAAGAGGGAAATGACAGGTGTTGAGGATTGGAGAAGTGGAATTAAAAGTATTCTAAAGAACATTTTCAACTGGGGAGAAGTGGAAAAGTAGTTGTTTTACTTGCAGACATCAGCTGTGGGAAGCTGAAATCTAAAGCTGCCCCCTCACAATTTCTTGCCTTAATCCCCAGGACTGTAAATATGATAGAATATCATGCAGTTATCTTGCACGGCCAAGGAGTTTTGCAGAGGTAATTAAAGTTACTAATCAGCTGAGTTTGAGTACCTTAAAAAAGAAATCATGGGATAGACCTAATCTAACCTCTTGAGTACCACAAAAGCAGAATTTTCTGTGCTGGTGGCAGAAGAGGAAGTCATTCAAAACACAAAAAGGATTTGACGCACTGATGGTTTTGAAGATGGAAGGGGCCACATACAAGAACTGGAGAGTGGCTTCTAGTTGTTGAGAGCAACCTCTGGGCAATAGACAGAAAATAAATGAAGATCTCAGTCCCACACATGCAAGGAACTGGATTCTAAAAGTAATGTGATTGAGCCTGGAAGTGGATTCTTCTCAAATCCTTCAGGTGACTCCGCTATGGCCAACCTCTTGATTTTGGTCTGTGATTGACTCCAACTGCCCAGACATCTGACATACAGAACTGTGAGCCAATGAACCAATGTTGGGTTGGCTGCTGCTAAGTCACTTCAGTCGTGTCCGACTCTGTGTGACCCCATAGACGGCAGCCCACCAGGCTCCCCTGTCCCTGGGATTCTCCAGGCAAGAACACCGGAGTGGGTTGCCATTTCCTTCTCCAATGCATGAAAGTGAAAAGTGAAAGTGAAGTCACTCAGTCGTGTGCGACTCTTAGCGACCCCATGGACTGCAGCCTACCAGGCTCCTCTGTCCATGGGATTTTCCAGGCAAGAGTACTGGTGTGGGGTGCCATTTTAATTGATGTAAATTTTCAGTTCAGTTCAATTGCGCAGTCATGTCTGACTCTTTGCAACCCCATGAACCGCAGCATGCCAGGCCTCCCTGTCCATCACCAACTCCTGCAGTCCACCCAGACCCATGTCCATCGAGTCAGTGATGCTATCCAATCATCTCATCCTCTGTCATCCACTTCTCCTCCTGATCTCAATCTTTCCCAGCATCAGGGTCTTTTCCAATGAGTCATCTCTTCACATGAGGTGGCCAAAGTATTGGAGTTTCAGCTTCAACATCAGTCCTATCAATGAACACCCAGGACTGATCTCCTTTAGGATGGACTAGTTGGATGTAATTTTTAAAAAGCTATTTTATATAGTGGCTTCTGTATCCTATTGGCTTCCCATAGCTCAGTTGGTAAAGAATCCACTTGCAATGCAGGAGACCTCAGTTTGATTCCTTTGTTGGAAAGGTCTGCTAGAGAAGGGATAGGCTAACTACTCCAATATTCTTGGGCTTCCTTGTGGCTCAGCTGGTAAAATATCTGCCAGCAGTGCAGGAGACCTGGGTTCGATCCCTGGGTTGGGAAGATCCCCTGGAGAAGGGAAAGGCTACCCACTTCAGTATTCTGGTCTGGAAAATTTCATGGACTGTATAGTCCAAGGAGTTGCAGAGTTGGACATGACTGAATGACTTTTACTTTCACTTCACTTTTCTGTATCATATTTCAAGAAATAGCTGTATGGCTTATTAAATATGAATACAAGGGGATTAAATGGTTTCTAAGATTTGCCCTAGTTTAAATATAGATTTCCTTCTCTACTGAAATCTCTTTAGAATTCAGTAAGTTGAACAGATCAAAGGTAAGGAAATACAACATACTATGTATTAGTCATACTCCATAAGAATAGACTCAACAGGATATGTTTATTTTAAGGATTTGACTCATGTGATTGTGAAGGTCTTTAAGTCCAAATCTTCAGAGTAGGTAGGCTAGAAACTAAGGAAAGAGTTCCTTTTTGAGTCCAAAGGCCGTCTGCTAGTAGATTCTCTTCATGGTTTTCATGGGCTGTTTTTGGTGGTGATGTCTGTCTTTGTTCTATTAAGGCCTTCAAATGATTGGATGAGGCCCACTCATATTTTGGAGGGTATCACAAAGAAAGGCAATGCCAAAGAATGCTCAGACTACCAGACAATTGCACTCATCTCACATGCTAGTAAAGTAAGGCTCAAAATTCTCCAAGCCAGGCTTCAGCAATACCTGAACCATGAACTTCCTGATGTTCAAGCTGGTTTTAGAAAAGGCAGAGGAACCAGAGATCAAATTGCCAAAATCTGCTAGATCATCGAAAAAGCAAGAGAGTTCCAGAAAAACATCTATTTCTGTTTTATTGACTATGCCAAAGCCTTTGATCGTGTGGATCACCACAAACTGTGGAATACCACACCACCTGACCTGCCTGTTGAGAAATCTGTATGCAGGTCAGGAAGCAACAGTTAGAACTAGACATAGAACAACAGATTGGTTCCAAAAAGGAAAAGGAGTACATCAAGGCTGTATATTGTCACCCTGCTTACTTAACTTATATGCACAGTACATCATGAGAAACACTGGGCTGGATGAAGCACAAGCTGGAATTGAGATTGTCAGGAGAAATATCAATCACCTCAGATATGCAGATGACACCATCGTTATGGCAGAAAGTGAAGAGGAACTAAAGAATCTCTTGATGAAAGTGAAAGAGGAGAGTGAAAAAATTGGCTTAAAGCTCAACATTCAGAAAACTAAGATCATGGCATCTGGTCCCATCACTTCATGGCAAATAGATGGGGAAACAGTGGAAACAGTGGCTGTTTTATTTTTCTGGGCTCCAAAATCAGTTCAGATGGTGACTGCATCCATGAAATTAAAAGACGCTTACTCCTTGGAAGAAAAGTTATGACCAAGCTAGACAGCTTATTAAAAAGCAGAGACATTACTTTGCCAACAAAGGTCCATCTTGTCACGGCTATAGTTTTTCCAGTAGTCATGTATGGATGTGAGAGTTGGACTGTGAAGAAAGCTGAGTGCTGAAGAATTGATGTTTTTGAACTGTGGTGTTGGAGAAGACTCTTGAGAGTCCCTTGGACTGCAAGGAGATACAGCCAGTCCATCCTAGAGATCAGTCTTGAGTGTTCATTGGAAGGACTGATGTTGATGCTGAAACTCCAATATTTTGGCCACCTGATTGAAAGAGCTGACTCATTGGAAAAGACCCTGATGCTGGGAAAGATTGAGGGCATGAGGAGAAGGGGACGACAGAGAATGAGATGGCTGGATGGCATCACTGACTCGATGGACATGAGTCTGAGTGAACTCCAGGAGTTGGTGATGGACAGGGAGGCCTGATGTGCTGTGGTCCATCGGGTCGCAAAGAGTCCAGCATGACTGAGCGACTGAACTGAACTGAACTGAATCTGCTTTACCTTAATCCACCAATTTAAATGTTAATTTTGTTCAAATCACACCTTCACAGAAACATCCAGAATAATATTTGATCAACTGATGGGCACTGTGGCCCAGTCAAGTTGACACACACAATTCACCTTCATATATTATAAAGAGAGAAAAAAAAAATGTAGCTCTACAGTTATTCTTATGCCATTAGATGAGAATATGTACTGATTAGATAAAATACTAAGTGGGTTTTATTTTATGGAAGAAAACAGAATTAGAAAAAAAATCAAATTTTTTTTTCCAGAAAGAAGTAAAGTACACTATTTTGTGAAGCTAAAACAGTTTCAGATTTTTTAGGTAAATTTCTTCGAAAAAAAATTTTCTCCTTTGAGTAAACTGTGGACATAGTATTATAGAGAAACATCTGTTCCCCAGTGAGACCTACTTCAACCAAAGAAATATCTCTTTGGTCCTTAGAGGGCTGTGGATTCAATTTCCCAATCTTAATCTCTGCTCCTTTCTGAATCTTTTCTTCTCATATCTATTTAGTGTTTCCCTTTGTGCTTCCCTGGTGGCTCAGAGGTTAAAGCATCTGCCTGCAATGAGGGAGACCGGGGTTCGATCCCTGGGTTCCATCCCTGGGTCGTGAAGATCCCCTGGAGAAGGAAATGGCAACCCACTCCAGTACTCTTGCCTGGAGAATCCCACGGACAGAGGAGCTTGGTGGGCTACAGTCCACAGGGTTGCAAAGAGTCGGACACGACTGAGCGACTTCACTTTCACTTTTCACTTTCACTTTTTGTTAAGCGCGGGCGGCTGCGACCGCCGCACTTGAGCGGCCGAGAGGAGCTATCCCATGTCTGAGGTCAGGGGCAGAAGCTGGGAGGACCCCATGCCCAAAGGGAGGCGGCCAAGAGGAGCTACCCCGCGCCGAGGTCAGGGGTGGTGGCTGGGAGGAGCCACCCTGCGCCTGAAGCCAGGGGTGGCGGCCAGGAGGAGCAACCCCACGTCCAAGGAGTGGTGGCTTGGGGGGTCGCAGGAGGGCCCAGAGGAGCTATCCCACATTGAAGGTCAGGAAGGGAAGAGATGAGGAGATACCCTTCGTCCAAGGTAAGGAGCAGCGGCTGCACTTTGCTGGAGCAGATGTGAAGAGATACCCCATGCCCAAGGTAAGAGAAACCCAAATAAGATGGTAGGTGTTGCAAGAGGGCATCAGAGGGCAGACACACTGAAACCATATTCACAGAAAACTAGTCAATCTAATCACACTAGGACACAACCTTGTCTAACTCAATGAAACTAAGCCATGCCCGTGGGGCAACCCAACAGGAGGGTCATGGCGGAGAAGTCCGACAGAATGTGGTCCACTGGAGAAGGGAATGGCAAACCACTTCAGTATTCTTGCCTTGAGAACCCCATGAACAGTATGAAAAGACAAAATCATAGGATACTGAAAGAGGAACACCCCAGGTTGGTAGGTGCCCAATATGCTACTGGAGATCAGTGGAGAAATAACTCCAGAAAGAATGAAGGGATGGAGCCAAAGCAAAAGCAATCCCCAGTTGTGGATGTGACTGGTGATAGAAGCAAGGTCTGATGCTGTAAAGAGCAATATTGCATAGGAACCTGGAATGTCAGGTCCATGAATCAAGGCAAATTGGAAGTGGTCAAAAAAGAGATGGCAAGAGTGAACGTTGACATTCTAGAATCAGCAAACTAAAATGGACTGGAATGGGTGAATTTAACTCAGATGACCATTATATCTACTACTGTGGGCAGGAATCACTCAGAAGAAATGGGGTAGCCATCACGGTCAACAGAAGAGTCTGAAATGCAGTACTTGGATGCAATCTCAAAACCGACAGAATGATCTCTGTTTGTTTCCAAGGCAAACCATTCAATATCACAGTTATCCAAGTCTATGCCCCAACCAGTTACACTGAAATAATTGAAGTTGAAAGGTTCTATGAAGACCTCCAACACCTTTTAGAACTAACACCCAAAAAAGATGTCCTTTTCATTACAGGGGACTGGAATGAAAAAGTAGGAAGTCAAGAAACACCTGGAGTAACAGGCAAATTTGGCCTTGGAATGCAGAATGAGGCAGGGCAAAGACTAATAGAGTTTTGCCAAGAAAATGTACTGGTCATAGCAAACACCCCCTTCCAACAACACAAGAAAAGACTCTACACATGGACATCACCAGATGGTCAACACCGAAATCAGATTGATCATATTATTTGCAGCCAAAGATGGAGAAGCTCTGTACAGTCAGCAAAAACAAGACCAGGAGCTGACTGTGGCTTGGATCATGAACTCCTTATTGACAAATTTAGACTGAAATTGAAGAAAGTGCAGAAAACCACTAGACCGTTTAGGTATGACCTAAATCAAATCCCTTATAACTATACAGTGGAAGTGAGAAATAGATTTAAGAGACTAGATCTGATAGACAGAGTGCCTGATGAACTATGGATGGAGGTTCCTGTCATTGTACAGGAGATAGGAATCAGACCATCCCCAAGAAAAAGAAATGCAAAAAAGCAAAATGGCTCTCTGGGGAGGCATTACAAATAGCTGTGAAAAGAAGAGAAGTGAAAAAGGAGAAAAGGAAAGATAAAAGCATTTGAATGTAGAGTTCCAAAGAATAGCAAGAAGAGATGTGAAAGCCTTCTTCAGTGATCAATGCAAAGAAATAGAGGAAAACAACAGAATGGGAAAGACTAGAGATCTCTTCAAGAAAATTAGAGATACCAAGGGAACATTTCATGCGAAGATGGGCTCGATAAAGGACAGAAATGGTATGGACCTAACAGAAGCAGAAGATATTAAGAAGAGGTGGCAAGAATACATACACAGAAGAACTGTACAAAAAACATCTTCACAACCCAGATAATCACGATGGTGTGATCACTCATCTAGAGCCAGACATCTTGGAATGTGAAGTCAAGTGAGCCTTAGAAAGCATCTCTAAGAACAAAGCTAGTGGAGGTGATGGAATTCCTGTTGAGCTATTTCAAATCCTGAAAGATGATGCTGTGAAAGTGCTGCACTCAATATGCCAGCACATTTGGAAAACTCAGCAGTGGCCACAGGGCTGGAAAAGGTCAGCTTTCATTCCAATCCCAAAGAAAGGCAATGCCAAAGAATGCTCAAACTGCCACACAATTGCAGTCATCTCACATGCTAGTAAAGTAATGCTCAAAATTCTCCAAGCCAGGCTTCAGCAATACCTGAACTGTGAACTTCCTGATGTCCAAGCTGGATTTAGAAAAGGTAGAGGAACCAGAGATCAAATTGCCATCATCCACTGGATCATGGAAAAAGCAAGAGAGTTCCAGAAAAACATCTATTTCTGCTTTATTGACTATGCCAAAGCCTTTGACTGTGTGGATCACAATCAACGGTGGAAAATTCTGAAAGAGATGGGAATACCAGTCCACCTGACCTGCTTCTTGAGAAATCTGTATGCAGGTCAGGAAGCAACAGTTAGAACTGGACATGGAACAACAGACTGATTTCAAGTTGGAAAAGGAGTACGTCAAGGCAGAGTACGTTATATGCAGAGTACATCATTAGAAAAGCTGGACTGGAAGAAACACAAGCTGGAATCAAGATTTCTGGGAGAAATATCAATCACCTCAGATATGCAGATGACACCACCCTTATGGCAGAAAGTAAAGAGGAACTATGGAGAAGGAAATGGCAATCCACTCCATTACTATTGCCTGGAAAATCCCATGAGCAGAGCAGCTAAAAAGCCTCTTGATGAAAGTGAAAGAGGAGAGTGAAAAAGTTGGCTTAAAGCTCAACATTCAGAAAACAAAGATCATGGCATCTGGTCCCATCACTTCATGGGAAATAGATGGGGAAACAGTGGAAACAATGTCAGACTTTATTTTTTTGGGCTCCAAAATCACCGCAGATGGTGACTGCAGCCATGAAATTAAAAGACGCTTACTCCTTGGAAGAAAAGTTATGACCAACCTAGATAGCATATTCAAAAGCAGAGACATTACTTTGCTGACTAAGGTCCGTCTAGTCAAGGCTATGGTTTTTCCAGTAGTCATGTATGGATGTGAGAGTTGGACTGTGAAGAAAGCTGAGCACCAAAGAATTGATGCTTTTGAACTGTGGTGTTGGAGAAGACTCTTGAGAGTCCCTTGGACTGCAAGGAGATCCAACCAGTCCATTCTGAAGGAGATCAACCAGGGGATTTCTTTGGAAGGACTGATGCTAAAGCTGAAACTCCAGTACTTTGGCCACCTCATGCAAGGAGTTGACTCATTGGAAAAGACTTTGATGCTGGGAGGGATTGGGGACAGAAGGAGAAGGGGACGACAGAGGATGAGATGGCTGGATGGCATCATTGACTCGATGGACGTGAGTCTGAGTGAACTCCAGGAGTTGGTGATGGACAGGGAGGCCTGGTGTGCTGTGATTCATGGGGTTGCAAAGTGCTGGACAGGACTGAGGGACTGAACTGAAGTGAACTTTGTTATTCTTCCTGTTTTTATTCATATGTTGCTATTATCCTCATAAAATTTTACAAGAAATAAATAAACATGATCTTGGTAGGTTGTATTATATAAATAGTATATCTTTTTGTTTTAATATTCATTATTTATTTGGCTGCACCTGGTGTTAGTTGTGGCACTCAGGATCTTTGATCTTCGTTGTGACATGTGGGATGTTTAGTTGCAACATGCAAGACCTAGTTCCCTGACCAGGGATTGAACTCAGGCCTCCTCCATTGGGAGCTCAGAGTCTTAGCTACTGTACTACCAAGGAAGTCCCATTTGGAAGTCTCATTTTTAACATTTTTTTAATCTGGTAATTTTTCAACAGGAAAGGGCAAAGTACATTCATTTTACAGAACAATAGTGAAATGAGGAAGTTGTTCAGATTTACTGATAAACATTATGAATAATGAAGGTTCCTTTTTCTCTGAGGTAAATGAAATTTCCATAATTTAGTAACATGTATCATAGAATAAAAATAGCTTGTGTAGTGCTGTAGTTTCCCTTGAAATAGATATTCCAATAGTATATTTTTATTGCTTATTTAATCATCTTGTTATCTGTGTCTTAAGAATTCTAGCGCTATCTAGATGTTAATATGCCTTTTTTTAAAAAGGAGCATTTCATTGTGAAATGACATGCACGATGCATTTGCTTATAATCACACCATACTGCCAAATTCCCAAAGCAGCAACAGCAAAGTTTCTCAAGACCTCCTAACAACTCATTTGTATTCTTTCAACATGAATCCTTGATTAAGCACTATTTCCTTGTGTTGGGCCAAGGTTATAACTGATTTATAACTGATCTTGCAGCCTCAGGAAGAAACCTGTATTTTATCTCTTAGGAAAAAAAGTGATGAATGAGAGTTTCAATATTTTTTAAGACTGAAAAGATCTGACATAAAACTCTGGAATAGAGAGTAAAGATTTTTCATGCTCCCAAAGTAACTAAATTCAAGGAAAAAGGAATGGATCAGGATAAGCAGTGAAGACAACAACCTGATGAGCAAGAGTGCCCCCTCCATGTTTCAGGAAGTGGTCAAAGGGTACTCAAAATATCACCAGATTTTTGGAAAAACATCACCTCCTTCCTAACCACCCTGGTTTGGGTCACTTTAGAAAAGAGAATAGTGGCTCCGAGTTGCCCTTGAAACTGTTCTAGAAAAAACATTCACTTACTGCCAGAGGTTAAAGGAGAAAGGAACAGATTTTAAAAACGTGAAAATATAGTGTTTTACAGTTGAGTTAGTATTTGTCTTGCAACAGGAATATTTCCTTCCCTTCTGCTTCCCAGATTTATTAAGACAAGGACTGTGTTTTATTTATTGTTGTGTATCTGGAACCTCACATCGGTGTTGGGATAGGATTGAATGCTACAGAAACATTTATTAAGTTGAGCAGACCAAACTAATTTCTTACTATTTGTATGTTGTATTTTTTCCAAATTTGCTTATTCTGTTCTACTGAGGGATCATAGAATCACTATGTCATTCTTTTAAAACTCAGAATGTAGCAACTAAACAGCAGTGTCATATAAAATAACACCATCTGCTTTTATGAATCAACATACAGAAGATGACTTAGAGGCAAATTTCAGGCTTAAATATAGATGTTCATTTCCAGTGAGTTCAGTCCATTACTTCCTCAGAATTTCTTTCCTAATCTTTCTCTTAAAGTCAACTAATGAATAGCTGTGCCCCCTCTGTACTTACTCATATATTAATATCTTGCTTTATTACCTGTGTTTGGTTATTTCTAACGCTAACCTTATGAGCAGATACAACTAGAAGCAGAAATTGCAAACTGATGGTCTGCACCCAAATGTTGCTTTCATAGTTGGTTTTGTTTTGTTTTTTTAAAAATTAGTATTTGTATTTGGAGGGGTTCCTGAAACCACTCTCAGGTTCTGTGAGTGACTTACTAGGATTTACAGAACAAAGAAAAACTGTTATACTCATGGTTATAGTTTATTACATCAAAAGGATTAAAGATTAAAATCAGCAATGAAAAAAAGTGTGTAGGACAAAGGTCAGGAGACACCAGGCACAAGTTTTTAGTTGTCCTTTCCCGGTAGTCATGGGGACAGTGTTCAATTCTTCCAGCAACAACTTATGACAGCCTGCTTGGTATATTGCTTTGTTGTTGTTGTTCAGTTGCTCAGTTATGTCTGACTGTTTGTGACCCCACGGACTGTAGCACACCTGGCTTGCATGTCCTCCACCATCTCCTGGAGCTTGCTCAAACTCATGTCCATTGAGTCAGTGATGCCATCCAACCATCTCATCCTCTGTTGTCCCCTTCTCTTCCTGCCTTCAATCTTTCCCAGCAACAGAGTCTTTTCCAGTGAGTCAGTTCTTTGTATCAGATGGCCAAAGCACTGGTGCTTCAGCTTCAGCATCCGTCCTTTCAAAGAATATCCTTTAGGATTGACTGGTTTGATCTCCTTGCAGTCCAAGGGACCCTCAAGAGTCTTTTCCAACATCACAGTTTGAAAACATCAATTCTTTGGTGCTTAGCCTTTTTTATGGTCCAACTCTCACATCCATACATGACTACTGGAAAAACTGTAGTGTTGACTATGTGGACATTTGTTGGCAAAGTCATGTCTCTGCTTTTTAATATGCTGTCTAGGTTGGTCATAGATTTTCTTCCAAGGAGCAAGCGTCTTTTAATTTCATGACTGCAGTCACTGTTTGCAGTGATTTTGGAGCCCAAGAAAAGTGTCACTGTTTTCCATTGTTTCCCTGTCTATATGTCATGAAGTGATGGAACCAGATGCCATGATCTTAGTATTGTAAATGTTGAGTTTTAAGCCAGATTTTTCACTCTCTTCTTTCACCTTCATCAAGAGGTTCTTTAGGTCCTCTTCACTTTCTGCCATAAGGGTGGTGTCATCTGCATATCTGAGGTTGTTGACATTTCTCCCGACAATCTTGATTCCAGCTTGTGCCTCACTCAGCCTGCATTTCGTATGTTATACTCCGCATATAAGTTAAATAAACAGGTTGACAATATTTAGCCTTGACACACTACTTTCCCAATTTAGAAGCTGTCTGTTGTTCCATGTTCGATGCTAACTATTGCTTCTTGACCTGCATAAGGGTTTCTCAGGTGGCAGGTAGGATGGTCTGGTATTTCTATTTCTTGAAGAACTTTCCACAGTTTGTTGTGATCCACATGGTCAAAGGTTTTAGTGTAGTCAATGAAGCAGAAATAGATTTTTTTCTGGAATTCTCTTGCTTTTTCTATGACCAATGTATGTTGGCAATTTGATCTCTGGTTCCTCTGCCTTTTCTAAATACAGCTTAAACATCTGGAAATTCTCAGTTCACTCTTGGTACTGTTGAAGCCTAGCTTGGAGGATTTTGAGCATGACCTTGCTATCATGTGAAATGAGTGCATTGTGTGGTAGTTTGAGCGTTCTTTGGACATTGCCTTTCTTTGGTATTAGAATGAAAACTGACCTTTTCCAGTCCTGTGGCCACTTCTGAGTTTTCCAAATTTGCTGGTATATTGAGTACAGCACTTTCACACCACTATTGTTTAGGATTTGAAATAGCTCAGCTGAAATTCTATCACCTCCACTAGCTTTATTTATAGTGATGCTTATCAGCATAGTTATCTGAACCTTGGTATCTAGTGCTTTTCTTGGGTGGTCATGTAGGTATGACTGACAACCTATGTGGCAGGCCTTATTCTCCATTCTGTCTAGAGGTCAAGCTGATATCACATGACCCTAGGTCCCTATCATAAATCATATTGTTAGCATGGACTATCTGATGTGGTCCAAGATCCTTAGATAAACAAAGCAGTTCTATCAGACACAGTATTTCAAAGCTTAGAGGTTACTTTCTAGGAGCCAAGGGAAGCCAAATTCTTTTTTGGAATGTAGAGTATAGTCATCCCAGATCTGTTGACTCAATACTCTGCTGCACAGTATTAATTGTAAACATAGGAGCTTCAAGAGATTTCACATTAAGTATGGATTTTTGTACTCTCTTGAAAAACCAGATGATCTGGCCCATATATTAATCTGGATGCCACTGATGGGAGCTGAGCCACATTTTTTGCTTTGGAAAAGGCATGTGCTTTCTAAAGATTACCAGAGTCTTTCAGTATTACACCCAGTTTGTTTCACAGGACAGTATTGTAACTGAAAGTGGGGGCTGACTGCTCACTACTCAAAAGCTGATAAAGAGGCAAGCATGGTGGAAAAGAAAGTTTGTTTTATTTTGGATGCCAGCAATCAGCAAGGAGGGAAGATTTGTATTCAAGGGCTGTTCCCCTACCTGATAATCACTTGGGAAGAGCTTTCATAGATGGAGGGAGGGGCCATATACAGAAACAGCACAACCAGTTCTGACGGTCATCTTGAAATTGGTCATCGGTGGTCTGACCAGCATCACCTGATGGTTTTAAGTACAGTTAATATTCAGTTCCATGGTTGGAAAGTGTTCCCATTTCTTTGAGGTGAATTTTCAGAATGGTGGCAGATTATGTCATGGCTTCAGTCTGGTCGTCATGTAGTTAACTTCTTCCATGTGGTTGGGATTTCAGTATCCATCCAGGATATGGATCAGAATGAAATCTATTGCCCTTGCAGAGGAACTAAAGGTCCTTGACTATGCTTTATGACTACACTATTATAATTTAGTCTTGCTGAACTGTTTCCCTTTGTTTCTGCATGTTTTCACTTCTCTGATTAAACTTATTCTTTGGCTATAGTTTTTCCACAGACTAGGCAGGAAGAGGACTTGGGGGCAGGACCAGAGGGTCTTATTCCATTCCAACATGACTTGCTTGGCTCTTAAAAGCATTGGGTTATAGATGGTTTGCAAACTAAGAGATTTGTTGAAGATTGAGAATCATATAAAAAATATTCTTTTACCTCCTGGATTTGTCATGCATCTCTTCAGGGTGCTTTTCTATGCTACTCTGTTCATCATTTCCTTGCTTAACCCATAGGGTATATTGTTATTCTGAGAATATTGTCATTATCCAAATAAAATAATCAGAAGATTAGCGTAATAGTGTAAATATTTTTTTAATCTGCAGAATAAAAATAGTTTCTTTGCAGTTGTCTATTTTTCCTAAACTCATTCATTCCTTTCTCTTACTAAACTACTCTTTCCAGAATTAAAGAAATCAATCTTGTTGCTTATTTTAGTCAATATCACATAGAAGTTTTAGCTTGGGAACCAGGACATCAATTTTAGATTGCATATGACCACTTGTAACACTTTTTGAGAAGACCTGTTATAAGTTCAGTTCAGTTCAGTAGCTCAGTCGTGTCCAACTCTTTGCTACACCATGAATCTCAGCAAGCCAGGCCTCCCTGTCCATCACCAACTCCTGGAGTTCACTCAAACTCATGTCCATTGAGTCGGTGGTGCCATCCAACCATCTCATCCTCTGTCGTCCCCTTTTCCTCCTGCCCCCAATCCCTCCCAGCATCAGGGTCTTTTCCAATGAGTCAGCTCTTCGCATGAGCTGGCCAAAGCATTGGAGTTTCAGCTTCAGCATCAGTCCTTCCAAAGAAATCCCAGGACTGATCTCCTTTAGGATGGACTGGTTGGATCTCCTTGTAGTCCAAGAGACTCTCAAGAGTCTTCTCCAACACCACAGTTCAAAAGCATCAATTCTTCAGCACTCAGCTTTCTTCACAGTCCAACTCTCACATCCATACATGACCACTGGAAAAACCATAGCCTTGACTAGATGGACCTTTGTTGGCAAAGTAATGTCTCTGCTTTTGAATATGCTATCTAGGTTGGTCATAACTTTTCTTCCAAGGAGTAAGCATCTTTTAATTTCATGGCTGCAATCACCATCTGCAGTGATTTTGGAGCCCCCCAAAATAAAGTCTGACACTGTTTCCACTATTTCTCCATCTATTTCCCATGAAGTGGTGGGACCAGATGCCATGATCTTAGTTTTCTGAATGCTGAGCTTTAAGCCAACTTTTTCATTCTCCTCTTTCACTTTCATCAAGAGGCTTTTTACTCTCTTACAATCTGGCTGCTGCTGCTAAGTCTCTTCAGTCATGTCCGACTCTGTGTGACCTCATAGATGGCAGCCCACCAGGCTCCGCTGTCCCTGGGATTCTCCAAGCAAGAACACTGGAGTGGGTTGCCATTTCCTTCTCCAGTGCATGAAAGTGAAAAGTGAAAGTGAAGTTGCTCAGTTGTGTCTGACTCTGAGCTACCCCATTGACTTGCAGCCTACCAGGCTCCTCCGTCCATGGGATTTTCCAGGCAAGAGTACTGGAGTGGGTTGCCATTGCCTTTTGCAGAACAAAAATACCACACATTCAAGTATTTGTTAAATAGGCATTCTTCAGAAAGTAGGCACAAAACGATTGTTTGGTGAACTTCATGAGTCCCAGCTCTGTGTTCTTTCAGATTCTTTTGTTGCCTTAATCATGAGAACATTTTGTTAAGGCACACACCCATCAGTACAGAGGCAGGAATAAGGCAACTGAATTCCTTCTAATCCAAGGCATCCAAGCAGGACATTTAGGGACCAAGACTGAGCCCTACTCATAAAGGTGCAGGCCAGAAGCTTCCAGGATTCTCAGTCTTTGTTCAAGTATGTCTGAGGGTCATGAGAATAATTTAGTTAATACACATGTCTTGAATACCTTGAGCTTCATTTCTAACGTTTGTCTTGCTGATTAACAAACCAGTAATTTCTCCGATAAAAACCATTTCCGATGCTTACTTCACTAGTTAACAAAGCCTCAGCTATTGATGGAGATGTGGCTAACCAAATTGCCTGTAGTGGAGTGTGGCTTTTCTGAAATAACACTGACTGACTCTCCTTATAGTCTGAATTTTACAGAGTGATTGTAGAATTGAAGCTTGAACTGACTGGCACATTCATAAGAGTACACTGTCTCTGCTGAATTATTGTAAAATAAATTACAAATATCTTAACACCTTTCCAGATTTCTAGTGGTAATGATTTCTAGATTACTCCTTGAAAAAGAGATATGACCTGTCTGTCCCCTACTCTGAAGCAGGAGTTGCACTTAAAACATTCACATCTATAGATGTCTGTCATATTCTTAAATTCTGGGATCCTTGTGAAGAAAGGAGAGACTGTGTTAGTGAGTTGGTGGTTTTTACACTTTAACTATTTTGCTGATACGTATTTTAAGAAAAAAAATGCCAAATTTTTAAACTTAAAAAGTAATGATTAATAAAGGAATATGACTTATATTACATAGAGCTTAAGGTTGTAAAGCAGTAATTCATAATGAAAAACTAGCACCCAGGATGTAAGGGTAAAAAACTAACAGGTTGCAGCAGCTTATATGACTGGCTTTGAGATTTGCTCTTCATAACAATGGGCAAAACAATTATTTAGAAATCTAAGAAATATTGTATTAATCTTAGTGCAGTAACGTAAAAGCAAGGTCTTTCCCTTGAGTTAGTAATTATCAAGAAATGAAAGTTCCCTTTATAGCTATGTCCTTAGAGCCATTAAAAAGTCAGCTTTATTACTGAAAGTCCTGCAGGAAAGTTAAATTTGTTATTAAGGCTCTGGAATTCTCTAGCTCTCAATCTCTTTTTCCCTCCATTAAAACCGTTATTTTTACAGCATGGTTTTGGATAATTGTTTTTTAGGAACATAAGGATCACATTATAGCAGAAAAGATGGTATTTAATGCAACATTAACAGTATATATGGGACTAGAAAGAAGAGGAGGATTTCTGAATATTTAAGTCATTTCCTTTAAACCTTGTGATTTTGTCTTTCCAGTAGACTTTTATCTTATTAATGGTTCATTCTTTTGATGTTTAAAAACAGAATGATTTTTCTTTCTTAAAACTTATATCACACATGGGTACTTGAGCTTACTCTTTGTTATAAACACAGTATTAACTATTTCATTTTATATATTTGTATACTCAATTGTGTATAATACACATATAGTTATACCCTTGCATATACCCAGTTGTGAATCTAGCTTTCTTCTCCAAAGAGTTCTTCCTTCACATGTTCAAATTAAATCCATTTTAGTATTTTTCCTCTTTGCCCACTCATTCAACAGCATTCACATTGAAAGATAAAAGTGATTTGGAGCATATATAAAATACAGTGGGTAAAGGAGCAGTAAAAAAAAAAAATAAGGAAAGAAATTCTGTCAGGAAAAGGGATGTTTTATGTGCAGGAACTCCAGAAGGCAGTAAGATGTTGGGTAGTATTTCTCCATCATTTGAAGGAAAGTCATAAAATGTGTTAATCATTAAGGGAACCAAACCCTTTTGGATACCTCATTCATGTGCTATCTTTAAATAAATCTGAAGCTGGTGCTTGTTCTGTTAGTGATTTCCTGTCTACAATGGGGAAAAGAGGTACTATTTTAAATTATATTATAGTGAAAACCATGTTGGTAGGGCACATTGCCTTCATTTGAGAACCACTTTACTATTTTGATTTCAGGGATGTTAACAGTGTATTTTATCAATTTTGAAAGGTTTCCAGTTAAAGGTTTAATGAGGGTGAGGCTGAAGGGTGAAAGGGACAAAATAGAATAGGTCCCCAAACTCTCTTTCCAATGCTAGCTAGAAAGCGCTCTGTACTTTGAATTCTCCCTTTAGGAAAAAAAAAACAAAAACAGAGAAACTGTGATATGTGGTTGTTTTTTTTTTTTTTAATATTCATCAACTGAATAGGAAAAAAACTCATGGAATTCCAGTTTTTTTTTTTTCATATAAAGCTGTAAAGTCCCAGTATTTAGAAAAAAAGCCTCCAAGTTCATATTTAAAGCCCAATGAATATATATCCATTGTTTGTATATTAAGTTTTATTACTCTCCCAAGTACATCCCTTTACATAATCAGATACATTTCCTGAAAACTTCTGGCACATACATATAACTGGTAGACACCTGTAGGATGATGATGATGATGATGATCTGAAATTTTGTTTTTATAGGCGAACCATTGTAGAGTCTGGTGATTATTCAATAGGTGATCCACTGTAGAGTCTGGTGTTTATTAAGCTACTTATCAGTTTCACAAAGTTTGCGGAGAAGTGAACAAAACTGTGAGCTCTGAGATCTTCATCATCTTCATCTTTGTATGATGAAGATACCCTGGTATGGTCCCTGGTATTTACATAGTAGGGATTCAATAAATGTTTTAGCTTGAATAACTGGAAAAGAGGACTTCATAAATGGTGATCGACACCAGCATGAGACAAAAGCTTTGTCTCATTGAATGCTCAAACCTTTGAGGCAGATACCATTTTTATCTCAGTTTTATTAATGAGGAAACCTTGACTGGTGAGTTTCTGTAGCTTGTGTAGCATCACATAACATAAGAAAAGGTGGAGCTGAAATTTGAAGGCACGTTCTCTAACTGCCTGTTACACTAAATTGCTTTTGCCATGGCATTCTGAGTACTTAAAAATTTTTAGAAGGAAAAAGTGAAAGTGGAAGTTACTTGGTCATGTCCGACTTATACAGTCCATGGAATTCTCCAGGCCAGAATACTGAAGTGGGTAGCCTTTCCCTTTTCCATGGGATCTTACCAACCCAGGGATCAAATGCAGGTCTCCCTCATTGCTGGTGGCTTTTTTTTTTTTTTTTTTACCAGCTGAGCCACAAGGGAAGCCCAAGAATACTAGAGAGGGTAGCCTATCCCTTCTCCAGTGGATCCTCCTGACAAAGGAATCAACCGGGGTCTTCTGCATTGCATGTGGATTATTTACCAACTGAACTATCAAGGAAGCCCTTAGAATGAAAGGAGAATTTCAAAGTTGGCCCTGAGAGTGCTTTTGAGACCTAGTCGTTCTGCTATCCCAGCACAGTGATTGGTGCATAAAGATTTTAAATGATGTTTGAATGCTTTGAGTTTTTGCTTTGGGCAGGAGTTTTTTTCTTTTTTTCCTTTTTTAATGCAAACATTTCCAAATGGGAAAGGCAGAAAAAAAAACTCAGAAATCTTTATTCTTTCTTGAAGAGTCTTTTGGAAACATGGGAAGAAAATTTCTAGCCCTGTGAGGCAGGGGCTTGCATGTAGATATCAGCTGACTGTTAGAGCCAATTACCTCATTATGCTAATAATGACATCGACTTTTGTCTTTCAAATTTCTACTCAATTTTCTGTCTAAGTTTAGATTTTTGTTACATTAAACTGTTTCTGAAGCAGTTTCTAAGGAAACTTCCCAGGCAAGGCACTTTGATTAATAATTAGAAAGTCATGATGTGTAAATGCAGTGAAACAGGCTGGGTGCCTAGAGGAAAATAGACAGGAAGGGGCAGTTTCAAAGGTATCAGCTAGAGTGGCTGCTATGTTTGATCCCTTTCCCAACAACCCTCCTGATAAACAAGTTTTCCAAGGTCCCCACAGATGTTTAAGGTCAAAATATAGGAACAGTTTTTCAGTTATCAAAATGTGCGTGCCAGCTCTGACCCACAGTGATCTTGGAGCCTCGCTTCATCCCTGAACCCTCTCTCTGTCGGTCATCCCCTTCCTCCCCCTCTCCCTGCCCCCACACTGCACACAGGTGATTTCAGCAGTGGGGATGGGGAACATGTGAGAGTGTCAGGGCTTGGATATTCTCCAAGTACGCCAGCTCTGGGATTATTTTATCTGTTAAATTTCACTGAAATGCATGCAATCCCCCATTCTTTAACCTCACATCTTATGTCTGGTGGGGATGCAAAAAAGTTCCTAATGTTTTGGGCAAAATAATTTTTTTTGTTGTTGTTGTTACCGGGCCACGGGATAGAGGTTTCGATATCCCTGACCACCTCTAGCTCTGAATTCCTGCCTCTACCCTTCTGAACTCTCTCTGCTCTGTATTTTGCTAATCTCCACTCTATTCTTTGCTGACTTTCCCCAGATCAAAAAACTACATCCTATTCTGTCATTCACAGCAATTCAATTTTCTGCAGCCATGACTGTGAATGTAATCTAGACCTACTTATGCATATTTTAAAAAAATATTAACAAATCTTGCTAACGTAACTTCTGTGCTGTTAGCAGCATGAAGCACCCTCAGAAGCTTTGACATCACAGTTTTTCCTTTATCTTGGGCCAGCTCAAGTTCTTGGGCAGGACTTTCTCCTCCCTAGGAAAGCAAAAGGCCACAGTCAGTGTTATTTATTTTGTCAATAAAGAATACTTATTTCCCAGGTTTCTTGTTTCCAAGCAGAGAAACATTTAGTACTGCAGGGGAGGAAATTTTGTTTCCTCTCCCCTTCTTTGGCTGATGTAATAATCAAATTAACAGAACAGTTTGGACTGATTAACAGGACCAAACCAATTTAATTACATGTGTACAAGGCCTCATAAAAATATATGACCCTCAGGTAGTCAGACAGTTGAGGCTTATATGACATCTGGAGCTAAGGAAAAGTAAGTAGGGGTCTGGGACTTCAAAATGGAAGAAGGCAATTCACAGGGAGATGGGAAGAGTAAATGTTTGGTCAACACATATTTACCATACCATGCAGAGACAATGGAACACAGAGAGAAATTTGATCTCGACACTTAGCCAGCTCCCCTCCAGCTTACCACATCTGGCCTGTATTCTTAGTATTATAGTCATCTATGGTGATAGTGCTTTTCCTGGACCAGCCCTCCTATCTAAATTCTAGGCAGTTAGGGGAGAGGTAAACATTTTTCTCGAATCTGCTGGGTCTTGGTTATTTTCAGCTCAAAATAGTCTACATACCAAAGTGACACATTTTGGGGAGACTTGTTCTGATCCTCGTAATTATGGTAATACATTTGACCTCTCTTTGTCCCTTCATTTTGTTCTTCGGTGAATCTGGGACAAGCGACTGGGCTTGAGTGGCCCACATCCTTCCTCTGAGTCTTGGTGTTTGTGTTTGCCTGCCCAGTACATCCTGCACTGGTCCCTCACCACTGATGTCATGTTCCATGTTTACCAATATCCTAAATCCCATATGCCGTTCTTCTCCCCTTTCAGTCTCAGAAGACAATCTAATCTCCTCTTTCAAAGGGAAAAATCAAGCCAGCTGTGTCTTCCTTTGCCTTAAGTCATAAAACTCCTTCCCTTCTTTCTGCTAGCCTTCAAAGGAGCTGCTCCATTCTTGGTGTAATCACTTTACATTGCTTTTAAATGAGGTTGTTGATTGCTTTAAATTAATATTATTTAAAGCAATAAATTAAAGCTGAGGTTATTGATACTGCTTCTGGCAGTCTTGATTCCAGCTTGTGTTTCATCCAGCCCAGCATTTCTCATGATGTACTCTGCATATAAGTTAAATAAGCAGGGTGACAATATTCAGCCTTGATGTAATCCTTTCCCAGTTTAATATTTAGAAATTTAATATTTATTGCTTTAAATAACCTCATGCCCTCAAGCTTGCCCTCAATAATAGGACATTACTCCATCTAGACAGTATATTAAAAAGCAGAGACATTACTTTGCCAACAAAGGTCCATCTAGTCAAGGCTATGGTTTTTCTAGTGGTCATGTATGAATGTGAGAGCTGGACTGTGAAGAAAACTGAGCACTGAAGAATTGGTGCTTTTGAACTGTGGTGTTGGAGAAGACTCTTTAGAGTTCCTTGGACTGCAAGGAGATCCAATCAGTCTATCCAAAGGAGATCAGTCCTGGGTGTTCATTGGAGGGACTGATGTTGAAGCTGAAACTCTGATACTTCGGCCACCTAATACGAAGAGCTGACTCATTTGGGAAGACCCTGATGCTGGGAAAGATTGAGGGCAGGAAGAGAAGGGGATGACAGAGGATGAGAGGGTTGGATGGCATCACCAACTCAATGGACATGTGTTAGGGTGAACTCTGGGGGTTGGTGATGGACAGGGAGGCCTGGTGTGCTGCGGTTCATGGGGTCTCAAAGAGTCGGACACGACTGACTGATTGAACTGAACTGAACTGAACTGAACTACTCCATCTGTTAGCACCTTCTCTGTTGAACCACTAACTTCTCTCCTGCTTATTCCTTTTTGGTGACTCAGATGGTAAAGAATCTACCTGCAATGCAGGAGACCTGAGTTTGTTCCCTGGGATGGGAAGATCCTTGGGAGAAGGAAATGGCAACCCACTCCAGTATTCTTGCTTGGAGAATTTTATGGACAGAGAAGCCTGGCAGGCTACAGTCCATGGGGTCCATAGAGTCTGACATGAATGAGTGACTTTCACTTCATTTCATTTATTTTTTCTAGCTAGCCCTGTCCTCTGAGTTGTTCAGCTACATATCCATCCATGTACTCCTGTATATGACAGGGTGTCCACAGACTCTCCATGCCTCAAACAAAACTGAAGTTTTTCTCTTCCCTCACCTGACTTATCCAGAGTTTTCTAATATCACTGTTTTTCCGCAGAAATCTTTCCCACACTCATTAGTCTAGGTCAAGCTCCCTGTTTCAGTGTTCATAGCATCCTCTGTTTCTCTATCATAATATCATTACAGTCTTAATTGCATAAGTAGTCATGTGATATCTTCTTTCCCAGATAGTACAAGCTGTATGACAGCTAACGTGTCTTCTTGTTGACAACTAAATAAACAGCTTGCAGCATTTTACCTTATATAGACATTTTTTTAAATTTGAAGGATAATTGCTTTACAGAATTTTGTTGTTTTCTGCCAAGTATCAACATGAATCAGCCATAGGTATACCTATGTCCCCTCCCTCTTGAACCTCCCTCTCATCTCCCTCTCCATCCCACCCATCTAGATTGTTACAGAGCCCCTGTTTGAGTTCCCTGACTCATACAGCGAATTCCCATTGGCTATCTATTTTACATAAGGCATTATATGTTTCCACTTACATAAACGTTTAATAAAGAGGTGGAATAATAATATGTGAAAAGAAATTTACTGTTTCCTGACACACAGCTATTACTCAAAAATGTCAGCTATTACAATTTTAGCCCCCATCTTTTTTTTAGCCCCCAATTTTTAACTTCTCTTTTCTTCTCTAACCCTTTAAATATCGGCATTTTCCAAAGTTTTTTTTTTTCCTCTTATTTGATACTTTACATGTCCTTTCAAAGCAGTATAATCTGCTCTGTGGTTTTTCTCTGTCCCCATTGTGCTGATGTTATGATAAGGCACTTAATTTATACTAAAAGACCAGGGAGAGATCTCTGAGGAGTGACAGTAAGTGTTGAGACCTACAAGCCAGAGGGTGTACAACCACTGTGGGAATTAGTAGCTCCGGAAAAGGCTGCTTTAAGTTAGCCACAAAATATGAGGATCTGAAACTTGGCATTCCAAATAAATCCCCCACGTACTACTACTGCTGTTTCTCCTTGTATTAAAAATTCCCCTTCTTTCTGATTTGCTGAAGCAGTGCCACTCAGCTTGACTCTGGCTTCATCTTCTGTTGTTTTCCAGGCAGGTCTTTCATTAAACTGCAGTGATTCTTCAAGATGCTGAGAGGAAGAATGCATCTCACCCAGGCTCAGTGTTGTAAACAGCTAAGATGAGACACACCTATATGGTTCTGGGCTCCCACTGTTAAATCTCTTTTACTGAAAGTCACTCATTCAACCCTTTTTAACAAAGCAAAAATTATTAATAATATTTCCTTTCACTCTCAAAAATGTCTAGATTTGAATGATGTGTTATATGGACCACCCTCCTTAAAGTCCACAAACCTAGAGTGGTTGGGTGATTGAAGAAAGAGAAGGGGTTCTATTTCTAGCCACTTAATATGCCCAAACCTAACCTCCCTCATACAACTGAGGTCCTGGCATTGAGCCAAGTTCATCAGTCTTTGACCATCTCTTTTGTCAGTTTGAATGCCTTCTTCAGAACCTTTAGTATACTTTATAGACAGTTGGCGTCATCAGGGATCTCATCAGTGCTCTGCTTACATTGAATCCTAAAAGATGG
Source organism: Ovis canadensis (assembly GCF_042477335.2). NCBI lineage: Eukaryota > Metazoa > Chordata > Mammalia > Artiodactyla > Bovidae > Ovis > Ovis canadensis. The sequence continues at coordinate 104,640,891 of NC_091250.1, read as the reverse complement.
GGAATAAATTTCAATCTCTTTCATACATGGGAGCTCTCAATCTCCTAAAGTGAATTCAAGCACTTTTTTTTCCCCTGAAATCCTTTAATTCTGCATACCTGGAAGCCTAGAAGTTCTAATTTTACCTTCTACTTATAAAACATGATTAAAATAGTCCACTGATAAGATTCAGCTAAGAATGAAGATCTGTCCAAGGTTACAGATTATCATTACAGAGAGACTTAGAAGTGACTTACAGCTTTTAAATGGCAAATTCTTGAGATTTTATATATGCACATATATTTATATACCGTACATGCACACATTCATGTATATAAGTATAGAAAGAAGCTTCAGGGTTATTTATGAACTGGTAAACTGGAAAAGCTGTTTTCAAGTCAAACTAAAGAATAAAGGCACACATAGAGATCATCCTGGTTACATTTTCCCCAGAAAACATTTTCTGAATACCAGCTACATGATTGCTAGGCATTGTGTGAAGAACTGTCTTTTAAATAATATAAGTAATAAAATGCTGTAATTTGGAGAAAAGTTGATCTTTCTGACCAAATGCTGCTGATGCTGCTGCTAAGTCATTTCAGACGTGTCCGACTCTTTGCGACCCCATAGACGGCAGCCCACCAGGCTCCCCCATCCCTGGGATTCTCCAGGCAAGAACACTGGAGTGGGTTGCCATTTCCTTCTCCAATGCATGAAAGTGAAAAGTGAAAGTAAAGTCACTCAGTCGTGTCCAACTCTTTGAGACCCCATGGACTGCAGCCTACCAGGCTCCTCTGTCCATGGGATTTTCCAGGCAAGAGTACTGGAGTGGGTTGCCAATTGCCTTCTCCATCTGACCAAATGGATTGCACATTTATTTTTCTCCCATAGAACATCATACTCACTCCCAGGATAACACACATCACAGTGTATTACAGCTATTTTCTTCCATTTCTATCTCCTCTGCCAGTCTGATCTTCTTGAGTAGTTGAGTAGAAACTATCTTTTCATCTTTATAATGCCAACTACGGGCTCAGTTTCTGGACTATAATAGGTGCTATTTTTTCCTCTTGATGCTAGATTCTTAACTTTTCTTTATATAAATCAATTTACAGATTAAATAACTGAGTGGAGTTGAAAACTGTGTGGAAAGTTAACTGAATTGAAAATAAACATATAGACCTTGATGTAAAATTAGTTTGGAGGACAATGGGTAAGTTTCAAAATAATGATGAAAAGTGTAAGTGTTAATTGCTCAGTCACATCCGACTCTCTGCGACCTCTTGGTCTGTAGCCTGCCAGGCTCCTCTATCCCTGGAATTCTCCTGGAAAGAATACTGGAGTGGATTGCCCTTCTCCTCTCCAGGGGACCTCCCTGATCCAGGGATTGAACCCGGGTCTCCTGCAGATTCTTTACCATCTGAGCCACCAGAGAAGCCCCAGAATGATGACAGGTTCCAACACGTTTATTAGAATTGGTATATGATGAGCTTTATTTTGAGTAAGAACCATATTTTATCATATCTGTCTAGTCCACTTAGATAATACCTTAAGGTAGGTGCTAAATAAATGCTCATAGAATAAATTGGCATACATGTAAAGAATTTGCATTAAATGTTCTGCTACAAGTAGCAATTGTTTTGGTGTTAAATACTTATCTAATAATAAGGAGTGCTAATGTTGATTATTAAAAGATGCTTTCTCCTTGGAAGGAAAGTTATGACCAACCTAGATAGCATATTAAAAAGCAGAGACATTATTTTGCCAAGAAAGGTCCGTCTAGTCAAGGCTATGGTTTTTCCAGTGGTCATATATGTATGTGAGAGTTGGACTGTGAAGAAAGCTGAGCGCTGAAGAATTGATGCGTTTGAACTGTGATGTTGGAGAAGACTGTTGAGAGTCCCTTGGACTGCAAGGAGATCCAACCAGTCCATTCTGAAGGAGATCGACCCTGGGATTTGTTTGGAAGGAATGATGCTAAAGCTGAAGCTCCAGTACTTTCGCCACCTCATGTAAAGAGTTGACTCATTAGAAAAGACTCTGATGCTGGGAGGGATTGGGGGCAGGAGGAGAAGAGGACGACAGAGGATGAGATGGCTGGATGGCATCACTGACTCGATGGACATGAGTCTGAGTGAACTCCAGGAGTTGGTGATGGACAGGGAGGCCTTGCATGCTGCAATTCATGGGGTCGCAAAGAGTCGGACACGACTGAGTGGTTGAACTGAACTGAATGTTGATTATAAATAAAGCATATACTTAGAAGTTAATATTTCCTTATGAGCAGAGCAATTATTAAGCAATTGTTTGGCAAAATAAAAATATCAAGTGACCACAGTGCTCTCCTCTGACTGGTCTAGCAAAATTGCATATTTTTCCTATTATTGTTTCTTAATTTGTGTCTATTGTAGTTTTTATTTTTATGGCCAGTATTTCTTATACAGTAGTCCCCTCATTATCCATAGAGGATTATTCCAAGACTCCCAGTGAATGCTTGAAACCTTGGGTAGTACAAACTTTCCATATATTTTTGGGTTTTCCTATACATACATACTGAAAGTTTAATTTATAAATTAGACACAGTAAGAGGTTAAGAACTAATAAAATAGACCAATTATAACAATATACTGTGATAAAGGTTATGTGAATGTGGTCTTTCTCAAAATATCTTATTATACTGTACTCACCCTTCTTGTGATAATGTGAGGTGACAAAATGACTGTGTGGTGAGATGAAGTGATGTGAATGGCATAGGCATTTTGACTATTTTAGGCTACTATTGACCTTCTGAAAACGTGTCAGGAGGAGGATAATCTGCTTTGAGTGATCCTGGATCATCACACTATGACGGGGTAAATGGGCTGTCAGGAGCTGACAGGGTCAATGGTGGGGAACCTTGGACAGAACAGTGGGAGAGCAAGAGATTTCTGCACGGTACTTAGAATGGCATGTAGTTTAAAACATATCAATTTTTCATTTCTGGGATTTTCCACTTAGTAGTTTTGAACTGCAGTTGACTACAAGTAACTGAAACCTTGGAAAGTGAAGCCAGTGGATGGGGGTGGGGAGGAATCTGCCGTAGTTAGTTTTCTCACCTGTTGACCTTATCCACTGTGGGCCCTTCAAGGGGCCAGTGTGCAGCAGCCTGAGACTGTAACCCAGCTTCATCCTGGCTCTACGTCCTTTGATTCATTATTCAACTTCGGAGAGTCTCAGTTTCCTTGTCTATAAAGTAAATAATACCTTACCTCATAGGACAATTTTGAAGATTTACTGGGATTTTATGAATAAGCTGCTTCATGTCACCTGGATTTCCACATATGTGAAGTCAAGTTTTCTACTGAAGAAGTACAGACTCCTGTCAGATAAAGTAGGAAAACCAATGCGTTCCTAATATTTCTGTGTATTCCCAAGCAAGGTTTGAGGAGGAGCTTCCATTCTCCTTCTGACATTTGAAGTCTGTGCTCTAGCCTTTTCCCCCATCTTAACTTCAGCTACTATTCCCTGTCCTTTTCCTCAAGTTGCTGACCTCTCTCCATCCCTATATGAACATCTTCCTTTTTCTCCAAAACACCATTCATATGTCAGTATTGCAAATACCAGATTTTCAGATTTTCTTGCTGATTTGGAGATAATAGGACTGGGGTGTTAATTTCCATGCAAAATAAGAACAGCAAATTCAGTATCAGTTTTCACGTCCTAGACTCTGATCACCTTTGTTCACCCCAGGAAATATCTGTTATAATATTCCTGCCTCTCCTTAGGTGTTGATCTTTCACCAAGCCACAGGATCCACAGCTAGAAAGTGTGTGTATACGTGTGTGTGTGTGTGTGTGTGTGTGTGAGTCTGTGTGTGTTGGGTGTGATGGAAGGAAAGGATAACTTGTTATCTTTTAATGATCTCACACTTGGAATTTAACTCTGCCTTTGTATAACCTTTAAGGCAAATTATTCTTCTTCAGTGTGTAGTCTTATATACTGTTTCTTTAATCTTCTTAGGTATTCTGTGAGTTCCAAATATTTTTAACAAAAATATTTTCAGTTCAGTTCAGTCACTCAGTTGTGTCCGACTCCTTGTGACCCCATGAATCGCAACACCCCAGGCCTCCCTGTCCATCACCAATTCCCGGAGTCTACCCAAACCCATGTCCATCGAGTTGGTGATGCCATCCAACCATCTCATCCTCTGTTGTCCCCTTCTCCTCCTGCACCCAATCCTTCCCAGCATCAGGGTCTTTTACAATGAGTCAACTCTTCACATGAAGTGACCAAAGTACTGGAGTTTTAGCTTCAACATAAGTCCTTCAAATGAAGACCCAGGACTGATCTCCTCTAGGATGGACTGATCTTCTTACAGTCCAAGGGACTCTCAAGAGTCTTCTCCAACACCACAGTTCAAAAGCATCAATTCTTCAGTGCTCAGCTTTCTTCACAGTCCAACTCTCACATCCATATATGACTACTGGAAAAACCATACCCTTGACTAGACGGACCTTAGTCGGCAAAGTAAGGTCTCTGCTTTTGAATATGCTATCTAGGTTGGTCATAACTTTCCTTCCAAGGAGTAAGCGTCTTTTAATTTCATGGCTACAATCACTATCTTCAGTGATTTTGGAGCCCCCCAAAATAAAGTCTGACACTGTTTCCACTGTTTCTCCATCTATTTCCCATGAAGTAATGGGACCAGATGCCATGATCTTCGTTTTCTGAATGTTGAACTTTAAGCCAACTTTTTCACTCTCTTCTTTCACTTTCATCAACAGGCTTTTTAGCTCCTCTTCACTTTCTGTCATAAGGGTGATGTCATCTGCATATCTGAGGTTATTGATATTTCTCCTGGCAATCTTGATTCCAGTTTGTGCTTCTTCCAGTCCAGCGTTTCTCATGAGGTATTCTGCATAGAAGTTTAAAAAGCAGAGTGACAATATACAGCCTTGACGTACTCCTTTTCCTATTTGGAACCAGTCTGTTGATCCATGTCCAGTTCTAACTGTTGCTTCCTGGCCTGCATACAGGTTTCTCAAGAGGAAGGTCAGATGGTCTGGTATTCCCATCTCTTTCAGAATTTTCCACAGTTTATTGTGATCCACACAGTCAAAGGCTTTGGCATAGTCAAGAAAGCAGAAATTGATGTTTTTCTGGAACTCTGTTTCTTTTTCGATGACCCAGTGGATGTTGGCAATTTGATCTCTGGTTCCTCTCCCTTTTCTAAAACCAGCTTGACATTTTTATTGAGATGTGGTTTACATTCAGTACAATTTATGTATTGTAAGCTTACAGTTGATGAATTTTAACTGGGTACCTGTGTGCAATCACCAACGTGATCAAACTATAGAATAGTCTGTGATCTCCAAAATTCCCTTGCGCCCCTTTTCAGACAGCCCTCTTCCATCAACCCTCAACTCCGGGCAACCACTAATCTGCTTCCTGTCATTATAGATTAGATTTCCCTTTTTAGATATTTATATGAGTGGATTTTTCTGGCTTCTTTCCATCATTTTTGAAATTAATCCACAGTGTTGCATATTTCAGGAGAGCATTCCTTTTTATTCCTGCATAGCATTACACTGTATGACTATACTAAATTTTATCTATGCATTCACTTTCTGATGGACATTTGAGTTGACAATTTTGGACTATTATGAACAAAACTGCTATGAACATAAACTAGTATAAGTCTTTACATAGCAAAATGTTTTTATTTCTCTTTGTCAAATATCTAGGCATAGAAATGCTGAGCTATATAGTAAGTATATATTACACTCTATGAGAAACATTTTTTCCACAAAAGTGATACCATTTTAAATCCTCACTAGCCACATATGAGAGTATGGTTTCTCTGTCTCCTCACCAATCCTTGACATGGTTAAGCTTTTAAATTATAGACATTCCAGTAGGCATAGAGTGGTATCTAATTTAATGGTTTTAATCTGCATTTTCCTGACAACCAAAGATGTTGAGCAGCTTTTCATATAGTTACTGGTGATTCTGCATATTCTGTTGTGAAGTGGCTACACAATCTCTGTAAAAACCAATTGGCTGCTTTTATGTGTCTGTCTGCTAATTCCATTAACTCTGTTATTTCTCTGTTTGTTTCTGTTGATTGTTGATTTTCCTGCTTATAGGCCATATTTTTCTGCTTTTTTCTATGCCTGGTCAATTTTTTTGTTGTTGTTAATGTAAGACATTGTGAATATTTTCTTGTTGGCTGCTGGATTTTGTTATATTCTTTTAAATATCAATATTTTGGGGCTTTGTTCTGAAAGGTAGGTAAGTACTTGGAATCTATTTGACCCAGTTAAAGCTCTGTTTGAAGTGAAGTCGTTCAGTCGTGTCTGACTCTTTGCGACCCCATGGACTGTAGCATACTACGCTCCTCCATCCATGAGATTTTCCAGGCAAGAGTACTGGATTGGGTTGCCATTTCCTTCTCCAGAGGATCTTCCTGACCCAGGGATCGAACCCAGGTCTCCCACACTGTAGGCAGACGCTATACCATATGAGCCTCTCTGTTTGGGTGTGTCTAAATATAGTCTTTAGGAAAATAGTCTATGGACTCAAAGTGAAAGAAGTGAAAGTGTTAGTTGCTCAGTCATGTCTGACTTTTTGAGACCCCATGGACTATATATAGCTCGCCAGGCTCCTCTGTCCAAGGAATTCTCCAGGCAAGAATACTGGAGTGGGTAGCCATTCCTTTTTCCAGGGGATCTTTCTGACCTGAGGATTGAACCAGGGTCTGCTGCATTGCAGGCAGATTCTTCACCATCTGAGCCACTGGGGAACCTCAGTCTATAGACTAATGCTATAAAAATATACTTATGAGGAGTCTACCTGTGGACCCCTTTATTATGAAATCTTTTCAGTCTGTCTTGTGGGACAAAAATCATCCTAGCACTGGGTGAGATCTGAGAATTGTTAGATTGTGTTAGAACCACAGCTTTTCGGTCGTCCTTTACCCCACTTATGGAGTGTGAGGGTTCCCTGGTGCATCAGATGGTAAAGAATCTGCCTGCTATGCAGGAGATGCAGGTTCAGTCTCTGGGTCAGGAAGACCCCCTGGAGAAAAGGAATGCAGCCCTCTCCAGTATTCTGGCCTTGAGAATTCCATCAACGGAGGAGCCTGGCAGGCTATAGCTTGCGGGGTCACAAAGAGTTGGACACGACTGAGCGAAAGACACTTTCGCTATGGAGTGTGAACCCTGGTAGACACAGACCAATAGTCAACAAAAGATTTAAGGTGAACTCCCTCCTCTTCTGTACTCTGTCCCACAAATTTTAAATGCTTTCACCTTCTCATATTCTGATCTCTGTTTCCTCAGCTTAGTATGGTGGCTCTCTGTTTGTGCCTCCTCTCCCCGTGCTGAGGCATGGAGACTTTTCCGGGCAGGAAACTAGGGCTTATTTAATTCATTTCTGTTCTATCAGAGATCTCAATGGTGTACTCTCTGTTCTCCAGTGTCTGAAAGCATTTGTTGATACAGTCTGTCTCGTTCTCTAGTTGTTTCTTGAGGGAGAGCAAAGTTAGTCACTGCAGTTTCTTCGTGGCTAGATGCAGAGGTTTATGTATCAATATCATCGACAAGCTTGAGGGCTGTGATAGGATTAAGAGATTAAGAATTTTTAATTTTCTAATTAAGCAAACAAAAGGAAAATGTATACTTACTATCACCATCCTTTCATGAGAGAAAGCATATTTAATGGTAAAAAGATAAGAAACAGTTATTCTCACTATGTGAGACAATCCTTTCGATTAATATTAAATAAATTAACTTCATGAAAAAATTACATTATTAATTTCCCTCATTTTGTCACATGGGAGTAGAGTTTACTTATTAATCAGCTATAATCTGTGTGATTAATGTTCAGAAACCACTGATCCAGGCCAGGCCATCCTTTTCTTATATTCACTTTATAGAAAAAGCACTGAGATTCAGATAAATTAATGAGAAAGTGATAAATATTGAGCAATATAGCCAAGTCTAAGACTCAGATTTCCTAGGTCTTAGTTCAGTCCTTCTTTTCTTGCATCACAGAGAGGTCTTCCTGTATGTGTAAAGACAGTAAAACTGAACTGCTAGACACTCTAGATATTATCTTTCCATTGAAGTATAACATCTCATAAAATTATCTTGATCCTTTGTTACTATCCTTTAATCTGAGTTAAGTACAGTTACTATTATGATAAAAATGCCATCTATTATTGTGTAGTGCTTTATACTGCTTATACTGAGTACATGTTATTTTTGGCTTCTAGAAAGTATGCTCAATGAAGCAATTAAAATAAGAACCTTAATACTGAATAAAATACTTAAACATATTCAGATAATATTTACTGAATTGAATTGCATTTGATAAATACCAAACTGAAGACTATTAAGCTTGAAGACAATAATTCACTAAATTCTATTCTTTTATTTTTGATTGTGCTGGATCTTTGATGATGCACATGCAGGCTTTCTGTAGCTGTGGTGAGAGGGGGCTATTCTCTAGTAGTGGTGCATGGGCTTCTCATTGCAGTGGTTTCTCTTACTGCAGAGCACAGGCTCTAGGCACGCAGGCTTTAGTAGTTGCAGCTGTGGAACACTGGCTGGAACTTGCAGCTCTGGAACACTGGCTCAATAGTTGTAGCGCATGGGCTTAGGTACCACACAGCATGTGGAATCTTCCTGGAGCAGGGATCAAACCCATGTCCCCTGCACTGATAGGCAATTCTTAACCACTGAACCACTAGGGAAGCCCCCTACCCCACATATTCTGTTTAATAAATTACTGAGAAGTTACCTAAAGAAATGGCTTTATCTTACAAAGCACTTGATGTTTTTACTTGGATATCTCCAGGAAACTAGGATTTATATTTTCTGAAATGAAATTGATTTTTCCCCTCAAAAATCTCTTTTTCACCACTGCTCAATTGCTCATTTCAAGATCTTAGAAAGTATACCTGATTCTTCCTTCTCCCTCAACTTCTACAATCAAGTCTCTAAATTTTGACAGCTTTACATTCAAAATGCATATCAAATCCTTGTATTTTTCATCTTCATTACAAACCACCATCATTTCTCACTTTTAGATGGACCTCAACTATTGTTTGATTTCATCACATCTATGTTGATTCCTATTCTTTACTCAGCAGATAAGGGGATCTTTAAAAGATTCAAAACTGTTCATGTAGCTGGAGTTCACAAAACCCTCCATTTGCTCTTTAATGATTATTAGCTTCCTAGATTTAGACCCTGATGTTTGGAAAGACTGAGGGCAGGAGGAGAAGGGAGACAGAAAATGAGATGGTTGGACAGCATCACTGACTCAATGGACATGAGTATCAGCAAACTCCAGGAAATAGTGAGGGGCGGGAGGCCTGGTGTGCTGCAGTCTATGGGGTTGCAAAGAGTTGGACAGGACTTAGCGACTGAACATCAAGAGTTAGGGAGGCCATGTGACTAGTTGTAGCCAACTGACTGTGGGTAGAAGTGATGTGTCAGTTTTAGGCAGAAAAATAGAAAAACTGGAGTCTGACTCATCAGCTGTCTTTCCTCTGCTGTGTGGACCATGCTGTCAGCACATTCCTGATGGTGAAGTTACCAGTCAGTCAGGTTTCCTTCAGCCTGGATTTTTTAATGACTCTGGGGAGAATAATCCCTGTCAACCTGCAATAGACATATAGTATGAATTAAAAATGAACATTTTTGCCTTAAGCCACTGGGATTTGGGGGTTACTACAGCATAATTCAGGGCTTTCCTGGTGGCTCAGATGGTAAAGAATCTGCCTGCAATGTGGGAGACCCAGGTTTGATCCCTGGGTTGGAAAGATCCCCTGAAGGAGGACATGGTAACCCACTCCAGTATTCTTGCCTGGAGAATCCCATGGACAGAGGAGCCTGGTGGGCTACAGTCCACGGGGTCACAAAGAGTCGGACACTACTCAGTGACTAACACAACACACAGTATAATTCAGTCTATACTGCATTCTCAGTGGTTATAGGATACAGTACCAGATTGCTAACGAAGCCTTGAATCATTCTGAACATACCTGCCACTCTCCATCATCATCACAGTTTAATCACATCAGTTTTTCTCTTTTTTGTTAAATATTCTTTTCTCCTTAAGCTACTGCACATCCTGGCAACTTTGAGGGTAACCAAATGTTATCTTTTGTATACTGCCAGTCACTGTGATTGTGCTAATAGATTGGGTACATTATAGCATGTCAGCACACACTGGGTGAAATTTTTACTAAATAGAGTATTTTTCTTAGCTGGTATAGAAGTGGTCTCATCAGGCCATGAATTGACTTAGGGGTAAATGGGAAACACAGTATAATATTAATTTTTAATAAAAAAAGACTAATCTGAAGTAATTTTAAAAGTCAATAACATTAAGTAATATTTACTGGAAAGATATTTGGGTATCTCAGGGAGGATATTTTGGTATCTCCTGAAAGCATCTGTCTACAATGCGGGAGACCCGGCTTCGATCCCTGGGTCAGGAAGATCCCCTGGAGAAGGAAATGGCAATCCACTCCAGTACTATTGCCTGGAAAATCCCACGGACAGAGGAGCCTGCTAGGCTACAGTCCATGGGGACGCAAAGAGTCGGACACGACTGAGCGACTTCACTTTCTGACTCACTTTTCCTAAGAAAGCTATTTGGGTATCTCCTAATGTACTGGGATAGAATCAAAAAGTACATCTTATCTTAGGCAATACATTTTCCCTTCAGTCTCTGGTCTCTGATTTACTCACTATACTGCTTTACTCTTTTCTGTCAAGTGAAATTATCTGCTTCTTTTTGTGCATGGGGTGGATGGCTACCCCTGGTTCTCAGGTTGGCATTATCTTGGTTCTGGTCATGTAGTTGACGCTAATAAGCAACCTCTGAGCCTTTTCCCCAAATTCCTAAGAAAAATATGTTTAGCCTAGTTAGGGTCAGTTGTGTGTGCTTGGGAGGGGTATGTGTGGTATGGGAGGTAGTTCTTAAAGAAATGGACTTATTGTGAACTAAGCAGAGACCCTAAAGTTATTTCCATCCATTTGAAATCTGGGAAGCAGTGTCAAGAGCAGATCAAATTGTTGGAAGGTAAAATTCATCAAGTTTTATCTAGGAAAAATAAACAATCTAAAACCAGAAAGTTTAGTTAAGAATCAAGAGAATTACTCTTATTTTTTAGGCTGTTTATTTTGCATTGTAGTTGATTAATAATGCTGTGCTAGTTTCAGGTGTAAGGCAAAGTGATTCAGCTACCCATATACCTGTATCTATTCTTTTTCAAATATTTTTCCCATTTAGGTTGTTACATAATATTAAGCAGAGTTCCCTGTGCTATATAGTAGGTCAAGAATAAAGAGAATTATTGATTGAAGATATGAACAGAGGATGAGAAAAATGCTAGCTTTTGCTTAATTTTTAAAGGCTTATTTTGATTAGCCAAATGCTTATTAATTTAATGAGCTATAATACACAACATGGACAGCATTCAGGAAGCACTGATTAATTCCATCTCCTCTCTCATAGGTTTCCAGCTTCAGTTCAGTTCAGTCGCTCAGTCGTATACGACTCTTTGCGACCCCATGAATCACAGCATGCCAGGCCTCCCTGTCCATCACCATCTCCTGGAGTTCACTCAGACTCACGTCCATTGAGTCAGTGATGCCATCCAGCCATCTCATCCTCTGTCGTCCCCTTCTTCTCCTGCACCCAATCCCTACCAGCATCAAAGCCTTTTCCAATGAGTCAACTCTTCGCATGAGGTGGCCAAAGTACTGGAGTTTCTGCTTTAGCATCATTCCTTCCAAAGAAATCCCAGGGCTGATCTCCTTCAGAATGGACTGGTTGGATCTTCTTGCAGTCCAAGGGACTCTCAAGAGTCTTCTCCAACACCACAGTTCAAAAGCATCAATTCTTCGGCGCTCAGCCTTCTTCACAGTCCAACTCTCACATCCATACATAACTACTGGAAAAACCATAGCCTTGACTAGACGGACCTTAGTCTACAAAGTAAGGTCTCTGCTTTTGAATATGCTATCTAAGTTGATCATAACTTTTCTTCCAAGGAGTAAACGTCTTTTAATTTCATGGCTGCAGTCAGCATCTGCAGTGATTTTGGAGCCCCCAAAAATAAAGTCTGACACTGTTTCCACTGTTTCTCCATCTATTTCACATGGAGTGATGGGACTGATGCCATGATCTTCGTTTTCTGAATGTTGAGCTTTAAGCCAACTTTTTCACTCTCCTCTCTTACTTTCATCAAGAGGCTTTTTAGTTCCTCTTTACTTTCTGCCATAAGGGTGGTGTCATCTGCATATCTGAGGTTATTGATATTTCTCCTGGCACTCTTGATTCCAGCTTGTGTTTCTTCCAATCCAGCGTTTCTCATGATGTACTCTGCATAGAAGTTAAATAAGCAGGGTGACAATATACAGCCTTGACGTACTCCTTTTCCTATTTTGAACCCGTCTTGCTTTAAAAGAAATGCATAAATTCTTGAAAGGTTATTGGTTATATGAAGAGTAAAAATCAAGGAGATAATAAAAAAGACTAAAAGTTTTCAGAATTTCCAAAAAAGGAATTCAAGGTATCTCACAGGCAGCAAGAGTGTTGTCAGAGTGAAGGAGAGCTTGATATCTTATCCAGAGGGCTCCAAAAGGCATGCACACTCCCAAGGATGAAATGCTGGAGTGCAGAGACAGAACATAATTTCTGCTTATACTTCTTCTTTACCTAAAAGTTAAGAAGGAAATGGAACCTTGTTAATATTTCATATGCAGATCAAAGGTAGTAGCCGAACTTGAACAGTATGTTAGACTAGAACTGCCATGTGTTATACATGATAGAAAGAAAGGGGATAGGCAGTATGGCAAATATTTTGAACTTTGCAATCATACTCCCTGGGTTAAGTCTCATCTCTTAGACAAACTGTGTGACTTACATGAATTACTTAACCACCTTCTGCCTCTTTTGCCTCATGAGTGAAATCGAAATGAAAATAATATCTCATAGAATTGTTCTGAAGAGAAATGAACCGATAGATGTAAAGTGCTTGGAAGCATTGTTGATACACAGAAGCATGATATGAGTGTTAGGAACAGCTATGAACCTGAGAGAAGAATGGGGTTCTGTGCCATGGAGAGGCTGACAGTGGCACCTCCCCTCTTCTGTTCAGTTTCAACACTATGTGATATATTGTGATTCAGATGCATTTTATCAAATGAAATCATACAGATTACATTATTTTCTTTTAGTGAGAATAGAAGGCTCCTTAGTATCCTTAACATATAGAAATTAGCAACAAATTATTATTTTTCATGTAAATGTAGAATAAGAACTCTTGATTTTGGCTCTCAGTGACTCTAAATTCTTTTCTTCTTCAAAGTGATAGTTTCTTGGCTATTGTTTGTTATCCACATCCAATTTATTTGAGCCATTTTAAGGCCTTTAACTTAATGCAAGAAACTGAGCAGAAAAGTACTATTTGATTAATTCTGTTGGGCATTGGCACTATGATGGGATTTTCAACTGGAGTCAAATGAAAGAACCAACATCACCTTTAACTTGAAAAATAAAAACAGACCCCAAAGGTAGAATGTGTGCTCATAATTGTTATAATTATTAGAAGGCCCTGAATAGGTTGGATTGTTCAGATTGTTCGGTCTGGTTGGGAACAGGAGCAGGTGACTGAGAGAATCTTCTTAGAGGATGGGTTAGATTAGATCAAGGAACTAATCATGCAATGAAACGTGTACATACAAAACCCTCTGGGCATCTGTGGCATTGTCACATAGAAGGATAGCTGAGAAAGCATTTCATGTTTTGCAGAAAAGGCAGAAACACAACTGAACTGATATTGAGACTGTTTACAAACAGTGGAAAGAGTTTTCACATGATTTCCTAGGATTTAGAACCAGGAAGACCATCCTTAGTTGTGGTCCCTTTGGCCTCTGTCCATTTTCCTTCACTATGCTTGGAGAGTCAGAATTTGGAGAAGAAAAACAACCACATTGAAGGATATGCTCAAATTATGTTATGGTTAGTTTCGTGTGTCAACTTCACTGGTCCATATGATACCCAGGTATTTGGTCAAACATGTTTTGGATGTGTCTGTGAGGGTGTTTTTGATGAAATTTACATTTGGAAATGGCAACCCATTCCAGTATTCTTGCCTGGAAAGTTCCACAGACAGAGGAACCTGGCAGGCTACAATCCATGGGGTCGGAAAGAGCCAGACTAGACAGAGCAAGCATGCACGCACACACAGTTGAAATTTATAGACTCAGAAAAGCAGGTTGCCCTCCCTAAGTGGGTGGCCCTCATTCAATCTAGAGACTTGAATAGAACAAAAAGACTGATGATTCCCCAAAATAACAGAGAACGTTTCCTGCGTGAGCTCTGAGCTGGGACAATGGTCTTTTCCCTGTCTTTGGATTTGAATTAAAACATTGGTTTCTCTGGGTCTCAAGCCTACAAGCTTTTAGACCGGAACTCTCACCAGACTCTTATGAGTCTGCAGCAGAGTGCAGATCCTGGGAGTTCTTAACCTTATAATCATATGAGTAAATGCCTTTATATGATAAAAATACAAATATAAGCTGGCAAAAACCTATTGGTTTTGTTTCTCTGGAAAACCCTAATACAAGTTTCAATAGAATTAGAAGTATCAGAATGAATAAAAATGGCCCACATACAGGCTGCGGCAATATACACTTAAAAACTGAATTCAGTGGAGGAAATAAATGTTAGCCAAACTTAAACAAAGTTTATATGCATATAAAAAGTGAACAACTGCATCTTTTAATAAGACAGCCTACTCTTCAGAATCATTCCTTACATTTCTGGTGTATTTTATGGAGCTGAACAGTAACAATAATGTTTTCAAGGATTTTAAACTTGTCTTTGTCTTCTAAACTTTAATTAACACAGACTCCACCATTTACTTAACAATGTGGCACTGTGATTTGGCAGTGCAGGAAATAAACACTTGTAGCATGGCTTTTTATTATTCCCTAAGCAGCCATGAAGCCAAATAAAGAAAAGATGAAACCCAGTGTTTTGAATTTCACTTCTTTTCCTGTGTGCAAAATAGTCTGAGTTTGGTGAGAAAACATTCCCTTAAAACCTTAGAAAATGTTTACTTGGACTGAACCTCAAGAAAAATTAGAGTTGGAAAAATGAGAAAGATGCATTTAAATTTTCTGAATTAAAAAAAAAAGGCATAGGTATGATAAGTTCTCAAGTGGGACACACTGCATGTTTGTGATGAGTTCTGTTATCTTGGCCTTTGAAATAAACTGGGTAGGTGCCTTGAGAAACAGGGGGACTATGGTATTAGTGAAAGTGGTCAAGCGGCACTGGACCTAGCTCCGGCTTTACCAGTCTGTGTTTGCCTAGGCTTTCCACCCGTCTCAGGTATGCTTAAAATAGTTGGAGATTCTGGGATTGATTTCCCTGGGCTTCAAATAGCCAAAAGTCAAATACTATTCATATTTCATTCCCAGTTTCACCACAAGTCCAAGCTTTTGCCAAATATCCCAGCGCTTGAATCCAGAATATATTCCTTACACACTTCTTCTCATAAGGTGTTTTTTATGGGACTGTCTTGGGATCGTATAACATGACTTTTGATTTAACCAAAAGCTAATAACAATGCACTAGATGCTGCTTTGAGACAGTGTCTGTATGAGAACAGTGGTCTTTTGAGGAAGAATTAGATGTGCATGTATGGGAAAGCCTGCCAATTTCTAACAATAAAATCAGACTTCTTGGCAAAACAAGTTCTGGGTAGTATGTAGCTCTTACTTACAGATTGGAGGGGTCCAGCTCTTGAGCACTAAGGAAAATAAATCCAGGAAGGTGGAGTGTGAGGGAGATTGTTACTATTTTCACCAGACAAGCAATTTTCAGTGCCAGTGGGAGTGCACAGTTCTGAGAACTGCTTTGGTTTCTTGGTAGGGGCTAAGAAAGGAAGGTTAGATAATGTATTTTGTGTCAACATATAAAATGAAGCTTTTAGACTGAAGTTTAACAGTTAGGTTAAACCTTATGGGAAAGGGGAATCGAGGGGTTTCAGTTTCATATGTTAGAGAATTCCAGCCCTGTCTTTAAAAGCATGATATTTGTATGAAGCCAGAAACAATAAAGTCACAGGTAAAATAGTGAACCGATCAAGTAATTTTCCCATACTTCCTTCTTCTTCTTTTGCCAAGCTGCTCTCTCCTTTCCTGTTACCCAGAGTCTTTATCCTTCATCATAATTACTCTTCCTGTGTCATTTCCCCTGAGGCGCTTTCAGAGTCTAATGGTAAAACTAAAAATTCTATTTGGGTGGTAATTCCAGTGACCAAATGAGACAGTGTCTCAATTGATATGTTACCCCTCCTAGGTGATATTTATAGTTTAAATAATAGTTTTCTGCATCTCTATCTGAAGGAGCAACCCATGATAAACAGTTTAGGCTCCTTCCTGTTATTTTAAATACTACTCTTTGACTCAAAAAGGCAGGTAGGTTAACGAATCATTCTAGGTCTTAGAATTAATTCAACATATATTTAATAAAAGTCTACTACTTGCCAGGAACTGTTCCAGCTCCTGGAGAACTAGACTGGAGAACATAGGAGAACCAAGATGATAAAATACAATGCTTGTCCTCAATGAGCCACTGTTAGTGGAAGGAAAGTGTTAGAGTCCCCAGGTGAGAGGAGATCGTGCACTGTGAGGGTGTGATGCACCTAAGTTAGAGGTAAGACTTGGGAGATTCCAAATGCCTTGGACAGCAAGGAGATCAAACAGTCAATCCTAAAGGAAATCAACCTCGAATACTCATTGGAAGGACTGGTGCCGAAGCGCCAATACTTTGGCCACCTAATGCAAAGAGCCAACTCTTTGGAAAAGACCCTGATGCTGGAAAAGCTTGAAGTGAGGAGGAGAAGGGGGTGACATAGGATGAGATGGATGGCGTCACTGACTCAATGGACATGAGTCTGAGCAAACTCTGGGAGATGGTGATGGAGAGGGATGCTGGCGTGCTGCAGTCCATGGGGTCGCAAAGAGTTGCACAGACTGAACAACAACAAAAGTGATACAGGAATCCACCCTTCTGTCTCCTGCTGTACCACCCACACCTTGCCTTCCTGACTCCACTGTGAGGTCCTTGCTCAGGACACAAGCCTATCAGTACTTGTAGTCAGGAAGCTAATCAACAGTGCAGATTTTGCTACTACAACCTACCATGACCTGGAGCACATTTGTTTACCTTCTCAAGCCTCAATTTCCTCATCTGTTAAAATGAGGGAACAGTAATTCTTAAATTGCCTATCTAGGGAAGGTTTTAATTGGATAATTCATGCAAGGCATATAGTGCAGTTCCTAGCACATAGTAAGCCTTCAAAAAACATTGTCAAATGTAACATAAATAAAAACTGATGTACCACAATAGCAGAAGATATTAAGAAGAGGTGGCAAGAATGCATGGAAGGAGTGTACGAAAAAGATCTTCATGACCCAGATAATCACGATGGTGTGATCACTCACCTAGAGCCAGACATCCTGGAAGGTGAAGTCAAGTGGGCCTTAGGAAGCATCACTACGAACAAAGCTAGTGGAGGTGATGGAATTCCTGTTGAGCTATTTCAAATCCTAAAAGATGATGCTGTGAAAGTGCTGCACTCAATATGCCAGCAAATCTGGAAAACTCAGCAGAGGCCACAGGACTGGAAAAGGTCAGTTTTCATTCCAAACCCAAAGAAAGGCAATCCCAAAGAATGCTCAAACTACTGCACAAGTGCCCCCATCTCACATGCTAGTAAAGTAATGCTCAAAATTCTCCAAGCCAGGATTCAGCAATACATGAACTGTGAAATTCCAGATGTTCAAGCTGGTTTTAGAAAAGGCAGAGGAACCAGAGATCAAATTGCCAACATCCGCTGGATCATTGAAAAAGCAAGAGAGTTCCAGAAAAACATCTATTTCTGCTTTCTTGACTATGCCAAAGCCTTTGACTGTGTGGATCACAATAAACTGTGGAAAATTCTGAAAGAGATGGGAATACCAGACCACTTGACCTGCCTCTTGAGAAACCTATATGCAGGTCAGGAAGCAACAGTTAGAACTGGACATGGAACAACAGACTGGTTCCAAATAGGAAAAGGAGTGCATCAAGGCTGTATATTGTCACCCTGCTTATTTAACGTCTATGCAGAGTACATCATGAGAAATGCTGGGCTGGAAGAAGCCCAAGCTGGAATCAAAATAGCTGGGACAAATATCAATTACCTCAGATATGTAGATGACACCACCATTACAGCAGAAAGTGAAGAAGAACTAAAGAGTCTCTTGATGAAAGTGAAAGAGGAGAGTGAAAAAGTTGGCTTAAAGCTCAGCATTCAGAAAACTAAGATCATGGCATCTAGTCCCATCACTTCATGGCAAATAGATGGGGAAATAGTGGAAACAGTGGCTGACTTTATTTTTTGGGGCTCCAAAATCACTGCAGATGGTGATTGCAGCCATGAAATTAAAAGATGCTTACTCATTGGAAAAAAGTAATGAACAACCTAGACAGTATATTGAAAAGCAGAGACATTACTTTGTCAACACAGGTCCATCTAGTCAAAGTTACGGTTTTTCCAATAGTCATGTGAGAGTTGGACTATAAAGAAATCTGAGTGCTGAAGAATTGATGCTTTTGAACTGTGGTGTTGGAGAAGATTCTTGAGAGTCCCTGGGACTGCAAGGAGATCCAACCAGTCCTTCCTAAAGGAGATCAGTCCTGGAAGAACTGGATGTCCTGGAAGATCATTGGAAGGACCTATGTTCAAGCTGAAACTCCAATACTTTGGCCACCTGATGTGAAGAGCTGACTCATTTGAAAAGACCCTGATGCTGGGAAAGATTGAGGGCAGGAAGAGAAGGGGACAACAGAGAATGAGATGGTTGGATGGCATCACCGACTCAATGGGCATCAGTTTGAGTAAACTCCTGGAGTTGGTGATGGACAGGGAGTCCTGGTGTACTGCGGTTCATGGGGTCGCAAAGAATCGGACACGACTGAGCAACTGAACTGAACTGAACCACATGGCTCAACCTTTACAAGGGTTGAGAAGGGAATAGAAATCCAATCCCAGAAGCCATGATCAATAATGTAGAGCTCTAATGTCATTTCCTTAAAGAAGCTGGTTCAGGGATTTTACAGAGTCTAATCGATAAAAAAAACTTCCAAAAAATATGCTGGAGTAAGTCTAGTCATTTGTTCCATTGTTGCCCCAAATTCCATAGCGTTCATGACAGTTGCTAAAACTTCTCTCTCTTTCTTAGGTAAATTTGTCTTCCCATTACCTTCCCCCTCCTCTCTTCCCTGAAGAGCCAACTCAACATTCATCCTCATGCCCACACTTTCCACTCACTTCCCAACCCAGAAGTGTGACTAGCTCCACTATGCACACATGTGCGTGCTCAGTTGCTTCAGTCATGTCCGACTGTTTGTGACCCTATGGACTGTGGCCTTCCAGGCTTCTCTCTCCATGGGATTCTCCAGGCAAGAATACTGGAGTGGGTAGCCATTTGCTTCTGCAGGGAATCTCCTAGACCCAGAGATTGAACCTGCATCTCTTGTCTCCTGCATTGGCAGGCAGGAAACTAGCCCCACTTGGGAGGTTTTCTCTTATATGAATTTGTTTTCTCATAAGCATTAGTCCTCCTGGTGAATCAGTTGCTACGTCTTGTTGCATAATACTAATAACTCTATTAGTAAATGAATAACCAACTTGTGTCTGCTGTTGTAGCATGAAAAGAGTCCTAGATAATATGGAAACAGATCAGGTGTGGCTGTGTCCCAAATAGAAACCACATTTTTACAAAGCAAAATCAGGTGACTTATAGTTTACTGATATCTGATGTAGAAGTTTGTCAACCACTGTAAGGACTTTGGGTTTTACTCTGTCGACAAAGGATAATGTTAGAAGGGTCAGGGCAGAAGGAGGGCATAATCACACCTTGAAAAGGATCCTCTGGGTCTGTGTTGAGAATTAGCTATAAGGAAATCCTCATATAGGTAAGGGGACTATTGCAACAGAGAATGATGGTATGAAAGTGAGAAGTTATGGGATTCTGGGGATATTTTGAAGATAAATATTACAGGATTTGCTGATGGATTGCATGTGGGTTGGTGATTTAGCTGCTTAGTCGTGTCCCACTCTTGCAACCCTATAGCCTGTAGCCCGCCAGGCTCCTCTATCCATGGGATTTCCCAGGCAAGAGTTCTAGAGTGGGTTGCCATTTCCTTCTCTAGGGGATCTTCCTGACCCAGGTGGGTGCTCCTGCATTGCAGGCAGATTCTTTACTGACTGAGCCATACTTAAAGTCTAGCAGTGGGATGGTTGTTTAGAAAGAAGTTCAGGAGTCAAGGTGAGGCCTGATGTTGGCCTGAACTAAGGCAATGGCTTATTGATTCTATGCAAAAAGCTGGCATGGTAGTTGTGAAGGGGTGTGGGTGGGGCAGATATTTACTCATTGATATTCTTATCACATGGGGAAACTATTGATCTACCTCGTTTCATGTCAACACATTTCTTCTGGGCTGCTAAAGCAACTTAAACTCAAGAGAAAATATGAGAGGTTGTGGATAACCTCCCTCCTCACTGTGTCTGAATGGTGAGTACCCGCTCAGCCTCTAGGGGGTGATGGTTGCATGCCTAATACAAAGGCTAATATGTGACTTGGTTTCAGTCTTTATTCCACAATGTATTATGTGAGAATTTGAGCCTTAGTTATAATCCTAAGAAGTTTTCCATATATATTATCAGGTTTATAATCACCTGATTATTTAATATATATATATTTATATTTTATATAACACACTTTTTATATTTTTATTTTGTCATATACCATAAAAGGAAAAAAATAATCACTGCCATTTGAAACACCATGCTTCTCTTCACCTCAGCTGTGAGACACATCCTGATTTTAGAGCTGTTAGTCAGTCAGTCAGTTCAGTAGCTCAGTCGTGTTTGACTCTTTGCGACCCTGAGGACTGCAGCACACCAGGCTTTCCTGTCCATCACCAACTCCCGGAGCTTGCTCAGACTCATGTACATTGAGTCGGTGATGCCATCCAACCATCTTATGCTCTATTGACCCCTTTTCCTCCCACCTTCAATCTTTCCCAGCCTTAGGTTCTTTTCAAATAAGTCAGCTCTTTGCATCAGGTGGCCAAAGTATTGGAGTTTCAGCTTCAGCATCAGTCCTTCCAATGAATATTCAGAACTGATTTCCTTTAGGATTGACTGATTTGATATTTCCCCTGCAATCTTGATTCCAGCTTTTGCTTCATCCAGTCCAGCATTTCGCATGTTGTACTCTGCATATAACTTAAATAAGCAAGGTGACAGTATACAGCCTTGACATACTCCGTTCCTGATTTGGAAGCAGTCTGTTGTTCCATGTCCAGCTCTAACTGCTGCTTCTTGACCTACATACAGATATCTCAGGAGGTAGGTCAGGTGGTCTGGTATTCCTGTCTCCTTTAGAATTATTCACAGTTTATTGTGATCCACACAGTCAAAAGCTTTGGCATAGTCAAGAAAGCAGAAATAGATGTTTTTCTGGAACTCTCTTGCTTTTTCTATGATCCAGTGTATGTTGGCAATTTGATCTCTGGTTCCTCTGCCTTTTCTAAAAGCAGCTTGAACATCTAGAAGTTCACGGTTCATGTACTGTTGAAGCCTGGCTTGGAGAATTTTGAGCATTACTTTACTAGCATGAGATGAGTGCAATTGTGCGGTAGTTTGAGCAATCTTCGGCATTGCCTTTCTTTGGGATTGGAATGAAAACTGACCTTTTCCAGTCCTGTGGCCACTGCTGAGTTTTCCAAATATGCTGGCATATTAAATGCAGCACTTTCACAGCATCAAAAGATAGAGCTGTCAGCATGTTAAAAATATGTATTTTAAAAATCAATTAAAAACTGCAAAACAATGTAAACTGAAAACCAAATGAATTATTCTTTTGCACTTTTGCCCTGGGCACCCACAATGCATCAGAATGCTCCCTGGAAACTCTAGTATTAACCATATCTGAATTTCCAAAATAAAGTCTTAACTTATAGACTTATAAAGTCTATAAAGTCTACTTATAACTTATAAAGTCTACTTAAATTATATTTTCAGTTCAGTTCAGTTCAGTTCAGTCACTCAGTTGTGTCCGACTCTTTGTGACCCCATGAACCACAGCACACCAGGTCTTCCTATCCATCACCAACTGCCAGAGTCTACTCAAACCCATGTCCATTGAGTCGGTGATGCCATCCAACCATCTCAACCTCTGTCATCCCCTTTTCCTCCTGCCCTCAATCTTTCCCAGCATCAGGGTCTTTTCAAATGAGTCAGCTCTTTGCATCAGGTGGCCAAAGTATTGGAGTTTCAGCTTCAACATAGGTCCTTCCAATGAACACCCAGGATTGATCTCCTTTATGATGGACAGGTTGGATCTCCTTGCAGTCCCAGGGACTCTCAAGAGTCTTCTCCAACACCCCAGTTCAAAAGCATCAATTCTTCAGCACTCAGATTTCTTTATAGTCCAACTCTCACATCCATACATGACCACTGGAAAAACCACAGCCTTGACTAGACGGACCTTTGTTGGCAAAGTAATGTCTCTGCTTTTCAATATGCTATCTAGATTGGTCATAACTTTCCTTCCAAGGAGTAAGCGTCTTTTAATTTCATGGCTGCAATCACCATCTATAGTGATTTTGGAGCCCCCCCAAAATAAAGTCAGCCACTATTTCCACTCTTTCCTCATCTATTTGTCATGAAGTGATGGGACCAGATTCCATGATCTTCATTTTCTGAATGTTGAGCTTTAAGGCACTTTTTCACTCTCTTCTTTCACTTTCATCAAAAGGCTCTTTAGTTCTTCTTTGCTTTCTGCCATAAGGGTGGTGTCATCTGCATATCTGAGGTGATTGATATTTCTCCCGGCAGTCTTGATTCCAGCTTGTGCTTCATCCAGGCCAGCGTTTCTCATGATATACTCTGCATAGAAGTTAAATAAGCAGGGTGACAATATACAGCCTTGATGTACTCCTTTTCCTATTTGGAATCAGTCTGTTGTTCCATGTCCAGTTCTAACTGTTGCTTCCTGACCTGCATATAGGTTTCTCAAGAGGCAGGTTAGGTGGTCTGGTATTCCCATCTCTTTCAGAATTTTCCACAGTTTATTGTGATCCACACAGTCAAAGGCTTTAGCATAGTCAAGAAAGCAGAAATAGATGTTTTTCTGGAACTTTCTTGCTTTTTCAATGATCAACAGATGTTGTCAATTTGATCTCTGGTTCCTCTGCCTTTCTAAAACCATTTGAACATCTGGAATTTCACGGTTCCCATATTGCTGAATCCTGGCTTGGAGAATTTTGAGCATTACTTTACTAGCATGTGAGGTGAGACCAATTGTGTGGTAGTTTGAGCATTCTTTGGGATTGCCTTTCTTTGGGTTTGGAATGAAAACTGACCTTTTCCAGTCCTGTGGCTTCTGCTGAGTTTTCCAGATTTACTGGCATATTAAGTGCAACACTTTCACAACATCACCTTTTAGGATTTGAAATAGCTCCACTGGAATTGCATCACCTCCACTAGCTTTGTTCGTAGTGATGCTTCCTAAGGCCCATTTGACTTCACATTCCAAGATGTCTGGCTCTAGTGGATATTAAAAAAATTATGCATTTTAAGAGACATCATTTGCTGACAAAGGTCTGTATAGTAAAAGCTATAGTTTTTCCAGTACACATGTACAGATGTGAGAATTAAGTACCAAAGATGAGGCTTATGAAGTGTGTACTTGAGAATACTGTTGAGAGTCCGTTGGACAGCAAGGAGATCAAGCCAGTCAATCCAAGGAGATCAACCCTGAATATTCATTGGAAGGACTAAATCTGAGGCCCCAATAATTTGGCCATCTGATATGAAGAGCTGACTTACAGGAAAAGACCCTTATGCTGGGAAAGACTGAAGGCAGAAAGAGAAGGGGGGAGGCAGAGGATGAGATTGTTGGATGGCCTCACTGACTCAATGGACATGAATTTGAGCAAGCTCTAGGTGATAGCAGAGGACAGAGGAACCTGATGTGCTGCAGTCCATGGGGTCACAAAGAGTTGGACAGGATTTAGTAACTGAACAACAGCAACAACAAAGTCATGATTATCATGGCCATTTGTGTTTCAGATACCATTCTTTATGTTTTATTCCTACACTAGTGGCTTCTCTGTCTCCTTTGCCAGTTTTTTCTTATTTTCTTATATCCTAAACTTTCAAGTGCCCTGGGGCTCAATCCTTGCATATCCAGTCTTCTCTTTCCATACTTGGTCCTCAGGTGAGCTCCCTAACTTCCTGGTTTTAAACATTTTAAATATCACCATCAGCACCTCCTTCTGGACTTCTTTCCTATAACCAAATTATAGAATTGTCTCTTCCACTTGGATGACATCTCCAAATGAATCCCTCATTTTCCTTCTAAAAGTTCTTCCTCTGGACTTCCTTGGTGGTCCAGTGGTTGGGAATCTACCTGCCAATGCAGGGGACATGGGCTCAATCCCTGGTCAGGAAAGATTGTACTTGTCATGAAGCAACTAACCTGTGTGCCGCAAGCCCAAGCTCTAGGCCCCACATACTGCAACTGCTGAAGCCCACACACCCAGAGTCAGTACTCCACAACAAGAGAAGCCACCACAATGAGAAGCCTGTGTACCATAACTAGAGAGTAAGCCTCACTCTCTGAAACTAGAAAAAGCCTCCATACAACAAGGAAGACACAGCACAGAGATAAAAAAACAATAAATAAAAGTTCTTGCTCCTGCAGTCGTTTTTATTTTAGCAAATGCCCTTTCCATTTTCCTGTTTGCTTAGGTCAAAAACTTTGGTGTCCTCTTTGACTTCTCTGTTTCTCTCATCTCACACAACTAAACCCTCAGTGAGCTCTTACTCTATCTTCAGAATACTTTCAGAAGCCCACGTGTCTCCATCTCCACCATGATGACCACTGCTCCTCACTTGGAGCTCAATAGCCTCTCCTTGCTTCCACCCCTGCCTCCCTAGCACCCATTCTCTAGCTGGTGATTTTTGGTGGTCAGGCCTTTAAAAATGTGATCAGCCTATGTCAATTCTCTGGCTAAACCTCTCTGATGGCTTTGAAACTCTTTCAGAGTAAAATTCAAAGTCCTTACCATGATCTACAAGGTCCCACGTGGCCTTGGCCTCTGCTTCCTCTCTGACTTCATCGTCCATCTCTCTTGTATTGTCCTACACTGTTTTGTCACAGGCTTCCCTGGTGTGTTCCTAATACACTCTCCAGGCTCTTGGCATATGCTCTGCTGTGGCGGGGGAGGGGTTGCTCTGCACATTGTAGAGTGTTTGATAGAATCCCTAGGCTCTACTGAATAGATGACAGTAGCAGTCCTGCACTGTGATGATAAAAAAAAATCCCCAGACTTTGCTGGATGTCCTCTGGGGGTGGCGGAGCAAAACAACCCTGGCCAAAACCCACTGCTTTGACATATCAAGAATGCTTCTTCCTCAGGACCTTTATATCTGTTCTTTCTGCCTTCTCCCAGGTATCGCAGGACTAGCTCCCTCACTTGGGCAGGTCTGTTTCAAACACCATCTGAACATAAACTCGCTGTTTATGTTCCTGCCCTCATTCCTTATTGATCTCACTTTGCTTTATTTTTCTCTGTTCCACTTATTGTTGCCTTATTTTAGCCATGTGCTTTACCCAGGGGTTTCCTTCAATGTGCAGGAAGCACAATTAGTAAAGCTCTTGGCCTGTTTGTTCACTCCACCCCAGGAAAATGGATTGATTTATCTGATTGGCCTATTGGGTAAGAACAAAATGGGTGTTTTTGGCTCATTGTTCTTTTTTTTTTTTTCCCCTTGGAGGTGTATCTCCCTCCAAGGCAGGTGAGAGGACCTGCTCCACTTATGCTCTCTGTGACAGCGTGGGTAAGTTTTCCTCAATCTGAAGTTCAATGATGTTTAGCGTTTTTAGCTAGACTATCCTATTTAGCCTTTATCAGTAACAAAGGTGCTATTTTATGCTCTTTATTCTATGTTATCTTACATCTCAGTTTATTCAGAACTGAGGGATGCAGTTTTGATCTCTGGGTTGGAAAGATCCCCTGAAGAAGGAAATGGCAACCCAGTCCAGTATTCTTGCCTGGGAAATCCCTTGGACAGAGAGGCCTGGTGGGCTATAGTCCATGGGGTTACAAAGTGTCAGGCACAACTTAGCGACTAAACAAACAAACAAGAGATCCCTGTGCCCTTGCTGAGGCCCAAGCAGCCCTGGCTCTCTGAGGCCCAGAATCCACAGTCTTGACCCTGTGGAAACAGAGTGGACTATGGAAACATCCGTCCACAATGAAGTCATCACCAAGGGTAAAATATTGCACGGCCCAAGGCTTAAAGCCTCTTGCCCAGGCCACAGCAATTAAAAACTGCCCAAGTATAATCCTCTACAAATGGCTAAAGTCAGTATACCTACCCTCACAATAAAATCCCAAACCAGAAGCTGCATGCTCTCATCACACCAGAATCCTCCCTTGCTCACAAATTATTGCACTTTCCCAACTTCCAATCCTTTCTTTATTTTTCAGTGCATCAATCATTAGGGCCTGAAGGGATCTGGTAAATATCACTCCTTTTCCCTAGTGAAAGTGAAACTGTTAATTGCTCAGTTGAGTCCGACTTTTCATCAAAGTGAGTTCCTTCTCACTATGTGGTCTTGAGTTGGTTCTTGATTGGCTAATTTTGTATGAGGGAGAAAATGACAGCAAGCTGGGATTTTAGTTCTAAACAATCTCTTGATGAGTAGAAGAAACAGCCATTGTAGCCTTGAACCAAGAAGTAGCTACTGTAGCCTCGAACCACATTCGCATTGCAAGGGAGTGTGAGCCTGATGATCATGAAGAGTCCGCACTCGTTTTTCAAACGGAGTGCTGGGACAGAGAAATGGAAATTGGAGATGCACAGTGGAAATGTAAGGATCCTTGACGAAGAACTGGTGAGTGGTGCTCTCACCAATGTGAAATTTCAGTCTTGTAAGAAGACAGCAACTTGTCAATGCTACATACTGAAAGGAGACACTAGAGGGAGGTGGAGTCCTTCCTCCACTGCATGTTGAATGTTCAGTTAAAGCTAACTTCTTACTGAAATGAGTGAGTGAAAGTCAGCCAGTTGTGTCTGACTCTTGAAACCCCATGGACTGTAGCCCGCCAGGCTCCTCTGTCCATGGAATTCTCCAGGCAAGGATACTGGAGTGTGTTGCCCTTTCCTTCTCCAGGGGATCTTCCCAATCCAGGAATCAAACCTGGGTCTCCTGCATTGCAGGCAGATTCTTTACCAACTGAGCTATGAGGGAAGCCCTATTCTAATCTTCAGCAGGCTTCTCTGATGTCTCAGCAGATAAAGAGTCTGTCTGCAGTGTAGAAGATGCAGGAGACTCTGGTTCGATCCCTGGGTTGGGAAGATCCCCTGGAGAAGAAAATGGCCATGTCCACTCCAGTGTTCTGGCCTGGAGAATCCCATGGACAGAGGAGCCTGGAGGGCTACAGTTCATGGGGCTGCAAAGAGCTGGACACAACTGAGCACAGCACAGCAGCAAGATGAGTCCCAAGGTATTGGGCTTTGGGCATCTGGTTTAATCTGACTGACATTCTGGCAAAGCTATCTGTCCTCAGTTTTTCAAAAAGATAACATTGAGTCTCTGCAACACTAAATATTTGGTTTAAGATACATGGTTTTTCCTGAGATAATAGCTTTGGAGGGACTTGTTTATCTTCTAATTTGGTGGGTGCTGGCTGGTTCTGTGTCATACTTATGTGTCCAATTAACTTTTGGACTCTATAATAAGGGAACTGCATCAAAGACTTGGCAGCGGACTTATGTAGCCCCTAGGCAACCACTTCTTATAAGAGACAGCACACACTGCAGCTGATTAAAGGACCCCCAACTATACCCTGACTACTAAGAACCCCTTTCAAGCAGAGTAAGAGACTTTGGTGAAAAATTTGGATCTGAATTTTATTGACCTTTAATTCTCATGGGCAAGAGTGTTTGATTCTATTGAATTTTAATCCTTTTGGATATTAAATTGCAGAGATTTAATCTTTGAGCTTTTAATTTTTCTCTGAAATTAGATAACAGAAGAGAGTTTGCATCTAATCATGGATCATCTTTATTGGGCATGTTATTATAGACTGTCTTAAATTGTTTATTTTTACTACAGAATCTCTGGTACGCTCTTTAGGACAACATGGTTTATCACAGTTGGGCAGGAGAAATAGGTTACCAACCTTGGTATAGAGTGACCTTGGAGTTAGTTTAAATAATTTAGGGTGCCAGTAGCTATCTCTTGGTGATATTCTTTTTTTGTTTTTAAGAAAAAGCTTTTTATTTTATTTTGCAGTATAGTTGATTCACAATTTAATGGAATATATTTATGGGCAAGATATCTTTACCTATTTACCTATCCACCTTCCTGGGCACCCAAGGACTTTCTGAACTAATCTAAGGGAATCAATTTTAACTACAAAAAATATTTTAGGGTTTTCTTTGGGAGCAAATTCTAAACCTCCCAAGAATATACTCCCTAAAAAAGTTAGGGTATTAGAGCAGTTGCTTCAAGAAGACAACAGCAGGATTATTCTAATAAATTGCTTTCTTCTCCTCTGAGATGGATAGCAAAACCCATGTTTAGTCATAAGCTTAATGGTTAAGCCCAATGGATTAAAAAAAATCAAAAGTTTGGTTGTTACTTCTTTTTAAAATTTTTCACACTTTTTTTCTTTTCTTTCTTTCTTTCTTTTTTTTTTTTTTTTTGTGCCACCAAGCTGGGATAAAATAAAACTATTTTTCTTGGGGTCACTGGTAGATGGAACCAATGGGCCTTCTTGTCACAAGCATCCTGTATGTGTATGCTTTGTGGCAAGAAAAATTTAATCTCATCTTCTTGGTAATATTAATCCTAATTAACTGATCATTTAAAGCCTCATCCACTTTAATAAGAGCCGAATCTGTCTCACTAGTCAACTTTCCCTTTGGTGAATGTTGAAGAAGAGGGTAGACGTACTTCTTCAAGGCTTCCATGTGGAGGGAGTTAGATAGGTGTAGTACTGATGGTGTCTCCTTAATCCTTTTCTCAGTGAGCACCTAAGGATGAGAAACTGACTTATCTGATTTAAATGTTTGGGAAGAACACATTGTGAACACTGGTGTTCAGTTCTTCCATTTCTCTCCTGAGTGGTCGGTGTCCTCCTGGTTTTACAT
Source organism: Ovis canadensis (assembly GCF_042477335.2). Classification (NCBI taxonomy): domain Eukaryota; kingdom Metazoa; phylum Chordata; class Mammalia; order Artiodactyla; family Bovidae; genus Ovis; species Ovis canadensis. Next base: position 104,611,613 of record NC_091250.1, on the reverse strand, counting down.
GCCAGAAGTCTTAGCCCAGGCTGTTCCTCCTAAAAGGTCTTCCTTGTCTAGGATTGCCTGTGACTGGGTGGGAAAGTCTGTCCAAGTGGTGGGTTCCGAATTACTGGTTAACATACTTGTCAGGCACATCCCTCAACCAAACCTTTGTCAGTAATAAAGGTGATACTCGATCTATTCATCTTTCACTTTAATCTTATTTTTCAGTTTGCTTGGAATCAGAGCAGAGAGATGTTATTTATTGAACTCCCTTGTGAATACCCACAGTTAGCACTCCCTGTTATATAAACTATCTTTTTTTTAATGTCTCTCCCTGGTAGAATCCAAGTTCCAGGATAGGAATGTGTTTTAGTCTCTGGCATATACACAGTGCCTAGGACTGTGGATAGGTGTTCAATAAATATATTTTTATGAGAATATCGACTCTTATTCCATAACAAACTAGAGTGCTAACCTCAGGGATGGCTGGGGTATTTCTGTATTAAATTTCTCATTTGTATTGTGGATTGTTAATCTTCTATCTCTTCTTTCTCATGAGTAATGTGAAAGTACATTCTTGCTCCCTACCATCTTATTTTCTAAACTTCTGTGCACTTAGAATAAATAACTTTAAATATGAGCCTAACAATCTTTCCTTCAGTTCAGTTCAGTTCAGTCGCTCAGTCGTGTCCGACTCTGTGACCCCATGAATCGCAGCACGCCAGGCCTCCCTGTCCAACACCAACTCCCGGAGTTCACTCAGACTCACATCCATGGAGTCAGTGATGCCATCCAGCCATCTCATCCTCTGTTGGCTCCTTCTCCTCCTGCCCCCAATCCCTCCCAGCATCAGAGTCTTTTCCAATGAGTCAACTCTTATTGAGGTGGCCAAAGTACTGGAGTTTCAGCTTTAGCATCATTCCTTCCAAAGAAAAGTACAAGGACCTAGTGTATTAACTGAGGCTATTTTGTAGTAATTCTCTTTCTGACATTTAGTTGAGTTTCAATGACTTCAATTTGCTGGGTTAATGACATCTGGATAAATGAGTTGCTATATTTCATTATTATGAAATTGACAATGGTGTATACATGATTTGAAGTCGACAAGAAGGAGTTTCTGTTTTCCCTCCATCAAGGCCAACGAACAGGCATGTTATCATATTTACATATTTGGCTTTAGTTCACATTGGGCTTTGTCTTTCAGATGTCCTCTTAAAACTCTCTTTATTCATAGGACTCATTTCTTCCTTTGCTTTCTGGATTTAGGCATGTATACATTTGGGCATTCTCGTGTTCATTCTCAGGCACTTTCATTTCTTTAGTTTCCTTTCTTCCTATATGGCCAGCCCTTAGTAATGTTAGAGTTTTGAATTAGGAGTGATTATGAGCCAAAACCACAGGCTTAAACCTAATTTTGTGTATGCATATATATGGGTTTCAGTTCAAGCCCAGCTAAGAAAAAAAGGTTTGTGTTGCCTTTTTGTTGTTGTTGCTGTCCCTCATGTATAAAATTCCATTTGGAACCTCAGGAAAGGGGTAGCTCTGTTAGAATTCTGGTATCCTTGCATTTCAGTGGTCATAACGCTAACTTAATATCATCAAAACTTTGCGGAAAACTCAATTAGAACTCTTTCTGTTAAAGGCAACAGAAACCAATCTGTGGTAGGCAACCACTGAATGTTCCCACGGACCCCATCTCCTGGCATTTATACCTTTCTGTGGTCCCTTCTTTTCAAGATCAGGCTAATTCTAGTGACTCATTTCTAATGAACAGGATGACAGAAATAGTGGGAATCACTTCTGAGGGTAGATTATAAAAGACTGACTTCCACCTGCCACATTCCCACTCTCCCCTGCTCACTCTGGTGAAGGCGGTTGCCGTGTTAACAGCTGTCCTGTGGAAAGGCTCACAAAACAAGGAACTGAAGCAGCCTCTGGCCGACAGCCAATGAAGAAGAGACCTTGAGTCCAACAGCCTGCGAGCAACAAAGTCTTGCCAATAACCACTAACAGCACAGAAGTGGATTCTACCCCCGTTGAATTTCGAAATGACATTAGCACTGCTGATACCTTCATTGCAGCTTCTTGACATAGCTTCACTTGGAGGACCTAACTAAGCTATGCTTGGACTCTGAGCCATAGAAACCATGAACCAAGAAATGTGTGCTGTCTTAAGCTACTAAGTTTTGACAAAATCTATCACCCAGCAATAGATAAAATATACATTCTAAATCTATTATGAAAATTGATATTTAATGATTTATTAATTTGCATCTTCTTTCATTTTAATTAAAAGCAAAGAAAAGGAAATCATTTGACTTGTAAAAGGATTTGTTAATCATTAGAATAGTTTACTTTCTCACTTTCTGGGAATCATACCAAAATGGTTTTATCAAGACTTAACAAATAATTATGGGTAATATGTGCTGCTTTTTAACTTAGAAGCTCCTTGTTTAATTCAATATACTAAAAAGGTGGGAAATTTGGAATGGTTATTTTTAAATCTTTGTCAGTTTAGCATTTTATATATTTTTAATCTTTTAACATTGCCTTAAGTATATTTTTTCTCAAAATATTGAAGTTGCAAATTTAGCTCATTCAAGTTATAGAACATATCTGCCAAAAACCTAATTTCCAAATTCATATTTTATGTTCAAATTAATTAAGCAAATTGGATTTATGATCTGTTGGAAAGAGCCTGAATTTATTTAAAAATTTTAAGCATGATAACACATATTTTAAGATTATATAAACCATTAAGAAGTAAATTGTGTTACACATCATTTAAGATCCTCTTCAAGAATCAGCTAAAGAGTGCTGGGTTTATTTTTGTCTCAAACAACAGAAAGACAGTCTCTGATGGAAGAAAGAAGAAAGTATGTTTTTGTCAGGTGTTTACCTGGAAAAATGGGCTCTGGGAAGAATTTCTCAGTTGAGTAGTAGAGAAGATTAAGTTTCATTCCTTATGACAAGTGTCTCAATATATAACTTTCTTAGTGGAGCTCAAATCTCATTTCTGGGTTTAGGGAAGATGAAATTGTTGTGTAAAAATAATCTTATTCATAAAACTAAATTATTAGAGTTATTCCATGGAGAAAAATATCCTCCATAGAATAGAAAGACATCCTCAAGAAAATATATATATTTACACTTTTTTCACATTAAGTTGTAGGAATTTGATGGGATGCTCAATGTGAAGTTGTCTCATTAAGTCCCAAAACTTTGTAGATACCAATTTTGTTTAATTTTGTTATTTAATTCATTGATTTAAGGCCATTAGTTTGTGTTCTGCAAGTAAAGACAGATGGCAGAAAGTGATTAGGATATCTAGAAATCAAGGGTTTTGAGCAAAACTTAGAAGTTGCTGATGATATTTCAACTTTCATGATATATATGTGTTTATGTTTATATATAAACATATAAATATATGTGCAAACATATAAACATACTATCTATCTATCATGTCAGGAGCCTAGGCTTTTTTTTTCTAGAAAGAACACAATACTGGCCCTTAAAACAATATGGGAGGGAAAACTGGGTGACCCAATAGACTGCTTAACTTTGGAATGGACTACTAAATGAGATTGTGAAATCTCTTCCTTTGGCTGCCTACAGAAGTAGTATTTTCTCATCTGTCTGGTATGTTAAAACAGAGATGGGATAGGCTTGCAGGAAATGGAGATGACCTCTCAAGGTCCATTGAGTCCTAAAAGTTCTAAAAGACTAATTTTGCAAAAGAATGCATGGTGTTGGGTAATGGGGGAATAAAAACATCTATCTAGAAAGCATGTTATAAATTAGAATTTGTAATTCTTGGGAATTTTCTTAGGAACTGATTAGTAAAATTTTTTGTAATCTTAATTTTAAAATGATAGTGAGACTTTCCTTGTGGTCCAGTGGTTAAGACTTCACCTTCTAATTCAGTGGGTATGGGTTTGATACTCGGTTGGAGAGCTAAGATTTCATGTGCCTGTCTGCCAAACAAACAAACAAACAACAGAACATAAATAGCAGAAGCGATATTGTAACAAATTCAATAAAGACTTAAAAAAAGATTTCTTTAAAAAATAAAATGATGGCGCCTACCTTTATACTTTGCACATTTTATATTTACATAGGATTTGTATATAAATATAAAATTTCTTCCCAGTTGGTGCTAGTGTTAAAGAAGTCACCTCCCCAATGCAGCAGACATATGAGACACAGGTTTGACCCTGGGTTGGGAAGATTCCCGGGAGGAGGGCATGGCAACCCACTCCAGTATTCTTGCCTGGGGAGTCCCAAGGACATAGGAGCTTGGCAGGCTACAGTCCATGAGTCGCAAAGAGTCAGACACAACTGAAGTGACTTCACTTCAGTTCACGCATATATATGATTTGTATAATGCATCCTTTTGTAAGCAGTATATACACAGATGCCTTTTTTCTATTAGCTTGTGTGCCCTTCTAGGCAGATACCATGTGAACTTTATCTTCATGTGCCTAGAACCTGGCACAGTGCTGGAACTTAGTAGGGCCTAAATGAACTTCTGATGGACCAGCTGACCTGGACAGACCTCTCCTGCGCCTTCCCCTTTAACACTCTAACTGCCTTTCCTTGTAGCAGTTATTTTATTCATATTGGGGCATTATCATTTTTATTTACTTTACCTTCAGCATTAACTTTTGCTCTTCTTTTGTCTAAGAGAAATACTGTATTTTAGTGGCAAAGTCACATACTGTACCAGCCTAAAAAAATCTCAGATAATCTGTTGTGTAACCAGTGGCACATTCCTTAATCTCTCTGTGCTTCGGTGTCTTCATCCGTAAAACGAGGGTGTTGACAACAGTCATTTCAGGGTTTCTTTTTCTTCTTCCAGCTTTATTGGGCTATAGTGTACATACAGCACTGTGTAAGTTTAAGGTGTGCATTGTAAGAATCTGACTTACACACATCATGAAATAATTCCCAAAAGGAGTTTTTAGTAAACATCAATCATCTCATATACATATAACAATAAAGAAATAGGAAAAGAAATTTCCTTGCAATGAGAACTCAGGATTTACTCCACACCATTTTTTTGTATGTATATAACATACAAGTGTTAATTATATCAATCATGTTGTTCATTATATCCCCAGTATTTGCTTATCTTTTAATTGAAAGTTTGTACCCTTTGACTACTTTCATACCATCCCCTCACTTAACAGCGCCTCAGGTAACCACAAAACCTGACTTCTTTTTCTATGATTTTTTGTTTGTTTTTATAACTGACCTGTAACACTGTGAGTTTCTGGTATACAATGTATTGATTTGATATTTCTGTATATTTCAAAATGATCATCATGTTACTTCTGGTTGTCATCTATCATCTAAAATGATATGACATTATTATTGACTATATTTCCACATAGTATGCTTCATACCTGTGACATTTATTTTGTAACTGAATCATAAGGTTTTGTGGAAGACTAACTGAGATGCTTCTCAGGTGGCACTAGTGGTAAAGAATCTGCCTGCTGATGCAGGAGACACAAGAGACAGAGGTTGAATCCCTGGATCAGGAAGATCCCCTGGTGTAGGAAATGGCAATCCACTAAGTATTCTTGCCTGGAGAATTCCATGGACAGAGGAGCCTGGCAGGCTACAGTCCATGGTGCTGCAGAGTCAGACACAACATGACTGAGCACCCAACGCTGATGCAGTATGTAATGCACTTAGCATAATACCTGCAGGTGGTAGTTGAGTTGAGTTCAGTTCAGTTCAGTTACTCAGTCGTGTCCAACTCTTTGCAACCCCATGAATCACAGCATGCCAGGCCTCCACTTCCACCACCAACTCCCGGAGTTCACCCAAACTCATGTCCATAGAGTCGGTGATGCCATCCAGCCATCTCATCCTCTGTCATCCCTTTCTCCTCCTGCCCCCAATATCTCCCAGAATCAGAGTCTTTTCCACTGAGGCAACTCTTCACATGAGGTGGACAAAGCATTGGAGTTTCAGCTTTAGCATCAGTCCTTCCAATGAACACCCAGGACTGATCTCCTTTAGGATGGACTGGTTGGATCTCCTTGCAGTCCAAGGGACTCTCAAGAGTCTTCTCCAACACCACAGTTCAAAAGCATCAATTCTTTGGTGCTCATCTTTCTTCACACTCCAACTTTCACATCCATACTCGACCACTGGAAAAACCATAGCCTTGACTAGATGGACCTTTGTTGGCAAAGTAATATCTCTGCTTTTTAATATCCCATATAGGTTGGTCATAACTTTCCTTCCAAGGAGTAAGTGTCTTTTAATTTCATAGCTGCAATCATCATCTGAACTGATTTTGGAGCCCCCCCCCCAAAATAAAATCTGACACTGTTCCCCCATCTATTTCCCATGAAGTGATGGGAACAGATGCCATGATCTTCATTTTCTGAATGTTGAGCTTTAAGCAAACTTTTTCGCTCTCCTCTTTCACTTTCATCAACAGGCTTTTTAGCTCCTCTTCACTTTCTGCCATAGGGGTGGTGTCGTCTGCATATCTGAGGTGATTGATGTTTCTCCTGACAATCTTGATTCCAGCTTATGCTTCTTCCAGCCCAGCATTTCTCATGATGTACTCTGCATAGAAGTTAAAAAAAGCAGGGTGACAATATACAGCCTTGATGTACTCCTTTTCCTCTTTGGAACCAGTCTGTTGTTCCATGTCCAGTTCTAACTGTTGCTTCCTGACCTGCATACAGATTTCTCAAGAGGCAGGTTAGGTGGTCTGGTATTCCCATCTCTTTCAGAATTTTCCACAGTTTATTGTGATCCACACAGTCAACAGCTTTGGCATAGTCAATAAAGCAGAAATAGATGTTTTTCTGGAACTCTCTTGCTTTTTCGATGATCCAGCAGATGTTGGCTATTTGATCTCTGGTTCCTCTGCTTTTTCTAAAACCAGCTGGAACATCTGGAAGTTCACAGTCCACGTATTGCTGAATCCTGGCTTGGAGAATTTTGAGCATTACTTTACTAGCGTGTGAGATGAGTGCAATTGTGCGGTAGTTTGAGCATTTTTTGGCATTGCCTTTCTTTGGGATTGGAATAAAAATTGAGCTTTTCCAGTCCTGTGGCCACTGCTGAGTTTTCCAAATTTGCTGGCATATTGAGTGTAGCACTTTCACAGCATCATCTTTCAGGATTTGAAATAGCTCCACTGGAATTCCATCACCTCCATTAGCTTTGTTCATAGTGATGCTTTCTAAGGCCCACTTGACTTCACATTCCAGGATGTTCAGCTCTAGGTGAGTGATCACAACATCATGATTATCTGGGTTGTGAAGCTCTTTTTTGTACAGTTCTGTGTATTCTTGCCACCTCTTCTTGATATCTTCTGCTTCTGTTAGGTCCATACCATTTCTGTCCTTTATCGAGCCCATTTTTGCATGAAATATTCCCATGGTATCTCTAATTTTCTTGAAGAGCTCTCAAGTCTTTCCTATTCTGCTGTTTTCCTCTATTTCTTTGCATTGACTACTGAGGACAGCTTTCTTATCTCTCCTTACTATTCTTTGGAACTCTGCATTCAGATACTTATATCTTTCCTTTTCTCCTTTGCTTTTCATTTCTCTTCTTTTCACAGCTATTTGTAAGGCCTCCTCAGATAGCCATTTTGCTTTTTTGCATTTCTTTTCCATGGGAATGGTCTTGATCCCTGTCTCCTGTACAATGTCACAAACCTCACTCCATAGTTTATCAGGCACTCTATCTGTCAGATCTAGTCCCTTAAATCTATTTCTCACTTCCACTGTATAATCATAAGGGATTTGATTTAGGTCATACCTGAATGGTCTAGCGGTTTTCCCTAGTCTCTTCAATTTAAGTCTGAATTTGGCAATAAGGAGTTCATGATCTGAGCCACAGTCAGCTCCTGGTCTTGTTTTTGCTGACTGTATAGAGCTTCTCTATCTTTGGCTGCAAAGAATATAATCAGTCTGATTTTGGTGTTGACCATCTGGTGATGTCCATGTGTAGAGTCTTCTCTCGTGTTGTTGGAAGACAGTGTTTGCTATGACCAGTGCGTTCTCTTGGCAAAACTATTAGCCTTTGCCCTGCTTCATTCCGTACTCCACGGCCAAATTTGCCTGTTACTCCAGGTGTTTCTTGACTTCTTACTTTGGCGTTCCAGTCCCCTATAATGAAAAGGACATCTTTTTTTGGGTGTTAGTTCTAAAATGTCTTGTAGATCTTTATAGAACTGTTCAACTTCAGCTTCTGTGGTGTTACTGGTTGGGGCATAGGCTTGGATTACCATGATATTGAATGGTTTGCCTTGGAAACGAACAGACATCATTCTGGTAAGTACTCAACAAATGATACCTAATTTTACCTTATTGTGTAAGCCTCACAAGCATCTAATTCTCTGAGTGAGAGACATGCAGTCCAAGCTGCATTGAAGTAAGTCAGGATTTGGAGGAGGAATAACCAATGGCAGGAGGGGGTGGAGATTTGTAAGAGATGATTACTAAGTTAATGTTTGACTTCATATTCAACATATTTTAAATAGATATATTTTAATTATTATCATAATTGTTATTTTTAAGTTGACCTTATGTAAATCTTCCTCAATCTACATTTTTCAAGTTATGTACAACCTCATTTAATACCATGTGTTTCCACATGAGTTTTATGAAGTTAGTACCTTATGCATTAGTGAACCCATTCTCAGAGGTGCTCGTGGGATGCAAGGACTTCATTTCAGGAAAGCATAATTGCTATAACATATGGGATACACTTATGATAGTATAAAAAGTGTTAGTGTATATGTTCTCATGGCTGCACTCTAGGAGCAGCTTTAAAATGGTTTTTGTTTCTAAATTAGGAATAATTCATTTAGAAGGACTGCCACTATTCATCCATTAATCTTCAAATGTTAACACAGCTCTGTATGTCTCATTGTGTTTTATTGTCCCCAAAAGCATTAAAAACAAAAACTGTGATAGTAAGGTGAGATGATTTATACCATGAGAATATTATCAATAATGAGCTACTCAGAGAGGCTTATTTGCTCTCAGATCCATTTCCCAACTCCTCTCCCACTCTATTTTTTTTTTTTTTTGGACTATCTTGAAAATGCTTTCTGGCTAGGTTTGGCCAACGGAAGATCTTGGTGGGAGACCAGCGGACAAGATGCCTTTCATTTGCTTGAATTGGAAAGTCTTATCTGACAGTGGTTTGTGTCTCATCATGGTTATAGGCTCTGCAGGACTGGACTCCATCATTGTTCAGCTGGTATTTCAGCTCTTGCCTCACAGTTTGGCTTTTGAGGTTGGTCCCTTCATCTCCTCCTCTTTTAGTCAGTCTAGACCTAGAAGTTATTAAAGATTCTGTTACTCATTACTAGATTGCCCCAAGCACCCACGTTTGGTTATTCAGCTCTTTCAAACACCTTTCAAATCTTTCTGTTAAATTATCTGACATGAACCTTGATGTTCACAGTAGGCTATTCAGGGACTTTAGCAATTTGGATAGTTAAACAGAGACCCTTGAGTTTTTATCTATATGTAGCAGATACATAGTCAATGTCTTAGTCCATTTGGGCTTCTATAACAAAATGCCACAGATTGGGTGGCTTATTAAAAAAGCAGAAATTTATTCTTTACAGTTTTGTAATCTGCAAAGTCTGAGATGGTCCTGCATTGTCATGTTTTAATGAGAGCCTTCTTCTAGATGGTTCATAAGCTAATACCTTCTCATCATGTCCTCATGTCATGGAAGGAGCTAGGGAGCTCATGGAGTCTCTTTTATGCTCAGACACTCAGTTGTATTTGATTGTTTGTGTCCCTATGGACTGTAACCTGCCAGGCTCCTCAGTCCATGAGATTTTCTAGGCAAGAATACTAGAGTGGGTTGTCATTTCCTTCTCCAAGGGATCTTCCTAACCCAGGGAGCGAACCTGGGTCTCCTGCATTGCGGGCAGATTCTTTATCAACTGAGCCACCAGAGGGCCTCTTTTATATCAGTACTAGTCCCACTCATGAGGGTTGCACCCTCATGACCACAGTACCTTCCAAAGGATCCATCTCCTGATAGCATCACATTAGGCATTAGGATTTCAAAATATGAATTCTGGGGGTACATGAACATTTACCCTACAGCTACCCTAGAGTTGGCATTGCAAAAGTTTCTGGAATCTTCCTTTGAGTGCAGGGGATAAAATTTTGTTTCTTAGATCCTCTTCAAAGGACTTGAATGCTTTAGACAAAGATTTATTAGTCTGTAGCTCTTCCCTTATTGAAATTCCTGTACTACTTCTCTGTAGCTAAAATTTGCATAACTTTTTTTTTTTTTTTAGTTGATAAGCAGAAGACAGAGGAAAGAGAAGGTGGAAGCTCTATACATCCCTCCTGTCTGCTCAGAAAATTTATTTCAACTTCAGGCTCTTCTGTTGCTGATCTTTAACTTCCAGTGAATAAAGAATAATTCTTTTCAAAAAGGGAAAGAAGGGACTTCCCTGGCAGTCTGGTGGTTAAGATTGTATGCTTCCATTGCTGGGGGCATGGGTTAAATCCCTGGCTGGGGAACTAAGATCCCACATTGCTGTTCTGCACAGCAAAAAGATTAAAAAAAAAAAAAAGAGTAGTGCTGATGGATTGGTTGGTGCTGGTGGGTGTAATACCTAGGGAACAGGCTCATTGTAGATATGAAAGATCTTTCTCCTCCTGCTCTGTTATTCCCTTTCACAGGGAGGAATATTAAAAGTATTTACTTATACCACATGAATGTTATCAATAATGAACTGCTCAGATTATTCTGGATATATGTATTAGTCTTAAGCAAAAGAAAGTGCCAGAGCAGTGTTCAAGAATTCTATTAATAGGTTACTACTTAGTCAAATAATTTCCTTATTTGTTGTTATTTGATTGATGTAGTACCCAGGGTTGAATTGAAAACATTTGCTTCTTTCAGACTCTATTAAAATTTTTTTTGTCAACATTTTTTTAATAAAAATAAAATAAAAATTTTATTAAAAATTTTTTTGCTGTTATTGAAATTTGTTCAAGTGTTTTTTCTCCCAGTTTTATTGAGATATAATTGACATACAACACTGTTTAAGTTTAAGGTGTACAGAATAATAATTTGACTAATGTACATCATGAAAAGATTACCACATAAGTTTAGTGACATCCAGTATAAATATAAAAGAAAATAAAAAGAAAAAAATATTTTTCCTTGTGATGAAAACTCTTAGGATTTACTCTCTTAACACCTTTTCTATATTGCATACTGCAGTGCTAATTAATCATGTTATGCTTTACATCCCTAGTATTAATACTTATTTGTCTTATAACTGGAAGCTTGTAACTTTTGACTGCCTTCAGCGTAGCACCTCCCTACCAGCCACTCCCTCTGGGAATCTTAAATCTATCTCTTTTCTAGGAGTTTGTTTATTTTTTGAAGTTTAATTGTCCTACAATGCTATGTAGTTCCTGGTGCACAACATAATGATTCTATATTTCTGGGCATTTCAAAATGATCACCACGCTAAGTCCAGTTACCTCTGCCCCCATATAGACATCAGTCAGTCAGTCAGTGTTGTCTTAGTTGTGTCCAACTCTTTGCTACCCCGTGGACTGTATCCTACCAGGCTCCTCTGTCCATGGAATTCCCCAGGCAAGAATACTGGAATGGTATCCATACTGTTCTCCAGGGGATTTTCCTGATGCAGGGATAGAACCCAGGTCTCCTGCATTACTGGCTTATTATTTACTATCTGAGCCACAAGGGAAGCCCCAATATAAAGACAGTACATTCTTACTGACTGTGTTCCCCTCACTGTACATTTCATCTCTACAATTCATTTGTTTTGTAACTGAAGTTATACCTCTTAATCTCCCTCACCTATTCCCCTATCCCTACCTCCACAGCCTTTGGCAATCACATGTTTGTTCTCTGTGTCTATGACTGTTTCTATTTTGCTTAGTTGGTTCATTCCAGGTTCTAGTTTTGATTGCTTCTAATTCCTTTGAAAGAACACAAAGTCAAATATCCAAACGATGATTGTTTCAACCAGAAGAGATTTAATTTCTTTCATTTAATAGTATTATTTCCTAATAGAAAAAGATGCTATTTGGAGATAAAAAGCCAGAGACAGCATTTATTAATTCCCAAGATGCTTGAGATTCATAGCCCAGCACATAATTTCTTGTGGTAAAGAGAAACTCAAAACAATAACTACAACAACAAAAGCTATGTTTCAATGAGAGACTATCCCTGCCAACAACTTCATGACCTTCACATAGCTTAAATTTATGGTTAGACATAATGTTTTTGAAGGGAAAAATAAATTGGCACTAAGTTATGGCATTGGCTCCGTGTTTTTTGGACATACTCTGTAAACATTCTTATAAAGCTTATTTGGAAAAGTTCTTCACAATTTTACATATGTATATTCTTCTTACTAGTTTCATTGCCAAAATAAATACGTTCAGGGTCAATGATTGTCTTTTAGTCTGTCTTTTTCTTTTTAAAACATTTGAGAATTTTCTCTGGGGAAGTCAGCCAGAAGACTAGTGATGTTTGTACTGAATTAAAGGCTTAGAATCTGAAGTTTGGCTCAGTGAAGATTTTTATTATCTACTTTGTGATAGGAGTAAGGCAACTCCTGAGGACAGTAGGTTCTCACATAATATCAGAATCACCCTGAGATCTTGCTTAACCTCTCCCCTCCTCACACAGTGTTTCTGACTCAGCAGCTCTGAGTTGACAACCCAAAATTTAAACAGTTCCCAAGTGATACCAATACTGTTGGACTGTGGATCACAAAAAGAACATAAAAACGTATGATTAAAGTATGATTTACATGCTGAAGAATCACAAGGATACACTAAGTGGTATTAATTAGAAAATAATTAAACTCACTGTAGGAAGGAGGGAGGTTGAAAGTGACTTAGTCTGTCACTAAGTCATGTCTGACTCTTTGAGACCCTGTGGACCAGAGCCCGCCAGGCTCCTCTGTCCATGGAATTCTCCAGGAAAGAATACTGGTGTGGGATGCTATTTCCTTCTCCGGGGGGTCTTCCTGACCCAGGGATCAAACTCGAGTCTCCTGCATTGCAAGCAGGTTCTTTACCAGCTGAGCCACCAGGAAAGCCCTAGTGACGAGGAAGAGCTTCAGCAAAGGTTGGCAGTTGAACAGGATTTAATAGCATGAATGAGAATTCAAAGAGAAACAATGGGGGCTATGGGAAATCCTATTAAGTATCAACACACTGAAATGCACTGAGGCACGTCAGAATGTATGTTATTCATTCCCCCTTGATAAGCCCACCACCAATCACCCTCTTCCATTAGCATGTTAATTGTTTAAAGCCTAGGTGATTAGCTTTTTATCAAATGTTCTATACACACTGATGCAAAGAGCTGACTCATTTGAAAAGACCCTGATGCTGGGAAAGATTGAGGGCAGGAGGAGAAGGGGACAACAGAGGATGAGATGGTTGGATGGCATCACCAACTCAATGGACATGGGTTTAGGTGGACTCTGGGAGTTGGTGATGGACAGGGAGGCCTGGTGCGCTGCAGTTCACGGGGTCTCAAAGAGTTGGACATGACTGAGCAACTGAACTGAACTGACTATACACATGGGCTCACTCAGTATGCAGGAAAGTTTATTCTTGTGTAACTTCTTAAACAAGTTCAGTTCAGTTCAGTTCAGTCTCTCAGTCGTGTCCGACTCTTTTGCGACCCCATGAATTGCAGCACGCAGGCCTCCCTGTCCATCACCAACTCCCAGAGTTCACTCAGACTCACGTCCATCAAGTCAGTGATGCCATCCAGCCATCTCATCCTCTGTCGATCCCTTCTCCTTCTGCCCCCAATCCCTCCCAGCATCAAAGTCTTTTCCAATGAGTCAACTTTTTGCATGAGGTGGCCAAAGTACTGGAGTTTCAGCTTTAGCATCATTCTTTCCAAAGAAATCCCAGGGCTGATCTCCTTCAGAATGGACTGGTTGGATCTCCTTGCAGTCCAAGGGACTCTCAAGAGTCTTCTCCAACACCACAGGTCAAAAGCATCAACTCTTTGGCACTCAGCCTTCTTCACAGTCCAACTCTCACATCCATGGGGTAATTCAGACAATTGGGAAAATGCAATTTGGTATTTATTGAATATCTTAAAAATCATCTTTAAACCAGTTATTTCCTGTTACATTCTTGTCTCTAAGTTTAGTTGGTGGCTCTGTTGCTGTTCCAAATTTAAAACTTAGATGTTATAGAGTAGCTTAGAGCATTGGTAAAACTCTATGTAGAGTACAGAATACAGAGCTTGTTTTTCCTTCTGCTAACTTGAAGATGATGGGACTCATACAGGAGACCTTCTTCAAATCCACATTCTTCTAGGGCAATGCATGTCTTTCATTATATATTCAGTTCTTGCCATGCTAAAATGACCCACTTGATGAGGACATAACTTAAATATTTGTGCTAAGCAGAATTTCTAAATGGCCTGCCAAAGATGCCCCCCACTCATCTCTGGAACCTGTGAGTAGAGTTGTCACAGTCACAGTTATGTTATATTATACAGCACAGGTGACCTAAAGATAGGGAGGTTTTCTTTCTGGATATAATATAATCACATGAACCCTTAAAAGGCAGAGCATTTTCTCCCATTGATAGCAAAATGGAAAGTCAGGGAGACTCGAAGTATAAATACTCAAGGACCCAAGGCTGTCTTCAGGACTAAGGGAATCAGGTGAAAAGGAACAAGAGCAACTTCTAGAATCATGAGTGGTCTCCTATTGACAGCCATTAGAAAAAAGTGGGTCTTCAGACCTACACCTGCAAAGAACTGAATTCTATCAGCAACCTGACTGAGCTTTGTTATAGACTAATTAGTGTCCCATAAAATTATATGCTGAAGTCCTAACCCTCAGTGCCTCAGAATGTGACATATTTAGAGACAGGGTCTTTAAAGATGTGACTTAATTGGAATGAGGTCCTTAAGGTGGGTCCTAATCTGATACTGTGTTCTTGTAACAAGAGGAAATTGGTACACAAACATGCACAGAAGGAAGACCAAATAAAGACAGAGAAAAGATGGCCAACTGGAAGTGAAACGGAGAAGCCTCCAAAGAAACCACCCTCCTGACAGCAAATCTTGGACTACTGGCTCCTAGAACTGTGAGAAAATTAATTTCTGTTGTTTAAAGACATTTAGTCTGTGGATCTTTATTATTGCTGTGGTGTTGGAGAAGACTCTTGAGAGTCCCTTGGACTGCAAGGAGATCCAACCAGTCCATCCTGAAGGAGATCAGCCCTGGGATTTCTTTGGAAGGAATGATGCTAAAGCTAAAACTCCAGTACTTTGGCCACCTCATGCAAAGAGTTAACTCATTGGAAAAGACTCTGATGCTGGGAGGGATTGGGGGCAGGAAGAGAAGGGGATGACAGAGGATGAGATGGCTGGATGGCATCACGGACTCGATGGACGTGAGTCTGAGTGAACTCTGGGAGTTGGTGATGGACAGGGAGGCCTGGCGTGCTGCAGTTCATGGGTTCACAAAGAGTCAGACACGACTGAGTGACTGAACTGAACTGAACTGAATAAACTTGGGAAAAGATTTTTACCCTAGCTAAACTGACATCATGATTTTGGTTTTGGGATACCATAAGCAGAGATCCTATTTGAGTCTGTCTGGACTTCTGATCTATGGAATTGTGAGATAATATTTGGATATTTTAAACCACCGAATCTGTGGTAACCTTTTACCCAGTAATAGAAAACTAATATCATATCCTAAATCACTAGCTTCTGAATGTGTCATTTACATATTTTTAAATCTTAAAATATTCATAAAAGTAGTATTCATTTCAAGTGGAAATTTGGCTGATTTTAGATTAATGGACTTTATCAAATTCAAAAATATGTTGACATTTCTCTCTCTGAAGAGACCAAAGGGAATATACCATGCAACCTTTGTTGCTATGTACCAAGTTTGCTTAGGCTTCTTACTGAAGGTGGTGATGATAACCACAAATTCAGGTTGAACTGATATAAGTCAGGATCGAGGTAGAAAGAGACAATGGTTATAATTGGTAGAGTTTTGTACTACATGATTGCTAAACTAAAATTTAACACTCTGTAATTCAACATATTTTAATTACTCTCATCATCTAACTGTTACTTTTAAAAGATGAAACTCAGAAAAACCACAAACGACTGGATAAATTAAAAGCATGTAATTGATACCCTGGAGTGAACAGCTTTCCCATGGCCCATGAACCTCAGGAATAGCTGAGTAAAGTCATACAATGAAATGTATCACCAACAACCTATAGCTTTCTGAGTATTTCCTTCAATAATGTATCACAACCATGAGGGTTAAAGTGGCCCTTCCTAAGTGGTTGACTGACCACACCAAGCTAAACATAAATTTGCAGTTTTAGACATGAAAACCAATAATCAAGGCATACTTTTATTTCCAGCATAAATCACCATTGCAGAGAAGATAAATGGGGTCAAGTGCAAAGTTTGTAGGACTGTGGGGAATATTTGAACGTTTGTCACATACCTCAATTTCCTCTGAATAATTCTGAAGTCGGAGTAAGCAAGACATAAATTAAAATAGCATATCTGTCTCATTTTTTTCCCCTAGAAAATGACTTATTTTTTGACTTATATTTGGGAATAACTAATTCTTTCACTTCCTGACTATTGTTCACTTACTCATTAGGTTGCTACATTTCACATAACTATTCCCATATGCTTATCTGCTTTGTAGATTATTATGCATAATTGCTCATTTCTAATTCGCTGCATTTTGAGTACTTTCTTGAACATGCAATTTTCTTAACAGATATCAGGCAAGAGAAAAATAGTGAGTGAAAAATACACCTGGCTGTTGTGAGGATTAATGCCAACCTTAGAGAAAGTTTGAGATGATAGCAGAATATCAATGACTTATCTTTGGTCACTAATGTGTTATTGTTACCCAAAAAAGCGCACAGAAGGCACATGATATTTATTGCACAAATGAATGGGAATTCTGGATTACTTGTGGGCTTTTTTTAGTTATTGAGTGAGCTTAAATAGTTTCTCATACGTATATTGGCTCATATTTTTTCTTTTGTGAGCCTTCTATTCATATCCTTTATCATTTCCTGATTGATGTTTTTATTATTAACCTGTAAAATGTTTTATATATGTAAAATAGTACAATTGTGCTATAAATTCTGCAAATATTTCCTTTAGCTTATGGTTTATATACTTATTTAAATTATAAAGCTTTTTTATTCATGCAAAACTTTTTTACTTAAAATGCCAAAGAATTTTTCTAATCAAAGATAGATATTAACCTACATTTTCTTCATTATAGATATGTTGTTTCTTATGACTTAATCCACTCATCCATTTGGCACTTCTTTTGGTATATACTTCAATATTAAGATCTTAATTAAATCTCTTTTGGTAAATTAGCTAATGTTTTTCAGTTCAGTTCAGTTCAGTCCCTCAGTTGTGTCCGACTTTTTGTGACCACACGGACTGCAGCATGTCAAGCTTTCCTGTCCATCACCAACTCCTGGAGTTTACTCAAACTCATGTCCATGGAGTCAGTGATACTATTCAACCATCTCATCCTGTGGTCCCCTTTTCCTCCAGCATCAGAGTCTTTTCAAATGAGTCAGCTCTTCGTATCAGGTGGCCAAAGTATTGGAGTTATAGCTTCAATATCAGTCCTTCCAACAATAAATATTCAGGACTGATTTCCTTTAGGATGGACTGGTTGGACATCCTTGCAGTCCAAGGGACTCTCAAGAGTCTTCTCCAACACCACAGTTCAAAAGCATCAATTCTTCGGTGCTCAGCTTTCTTTATAGTCCAACTCTCACATCCATACATGACCACTGGGAAAACCATAGCCTTGACTTGACCTTTGTTGACAAAGTAATGTCTTTGCTTTTTAATATGCTGTTGAGGTTTGTCATAACTTTTCTTCCAAGGAGTAAGCATCTTTCAATTTCACGGCTATAGTCACCATCTGAACTGATTTTTGCGCCCCCCAAAATAAAGTCTGTCACTGTTTCCATTGTTTCTCTATCTATTTGCCATGAAGTGGTGGGACCGGATGCCATGATCTTAGTTTTCTGAATGTTGAGCTTTAAGCCAACTTTTCCACTGTCTTCTTTCACTTTCATCAAGAGGCTCTTTAGTTCTTCTTCACTTTCTGCCATAAGGGTGGTGTTATCTGCATATCTGAGGTTATTGATATTTCTCCTGGCAGTCTTGATACCAGCTTGTGCTTCATCCAGTCCAGCATTTCTCATGATGTACTCTGCATATAAATTAAATAAGCAGGGTGACAATAAACAGCCTTGATGTACTCCTTTTCCTATTTGGAACCAGTCTGTTGTTCCATGTCCAGTTCTAACTGTTGCTTCTTGACCTGCATACATGTTTCTTGAGAGGCAGGTCAGGTGGTCTGGTATTCCCATCTCTTTCAGAATTTTCCAGAGTTTGTTGTGGTGCACACAGTCAAAGACTTTGGCATATTCAATAAAGCAGAAGTAGATGTTTTCTGGAACTCTCTTGCTTTTTCGATGATCCAACGAATGTTGGCAATTTGATCTCTGATTCCTCTGCCTTTTCTAAAACCAGCTTGAACATCTGGAAGTTCATGGTTCACATACTGTTGAAGCCTGACTTGGAGAATTTTGAGAATTACTTTACTAGCATGTGATATGAGTGCAATTGTGCAGTAGTTTGAGCATTCTTTGGCATTGCCTTTCTTTGGGATTGGAACGAAAACTGACATTTTCCAGTCCTGTGGCCACTGCTGCATTTTCCAAATTTGCTGGCCTATTGAATGTTGCACTCTCACAGCATCTTCTTTTAGGATTTGAAATAGCTCAACTGGAATTCCATCGCCTCCACTAGCTAATGTTTTTAGTTAGCAAGAAATTCACTCTAGCTTTGGGCAGAAAAGGAACTTATTAAATGGGTATTGGGTAAATAAAAACAATAGAATGGGAAAGATTAGAGATCTCTTCGAGAAAACTGGAAATATCAAAGGAACGCTTCCTGCAAGGATAGGCATGATAAAGAACAGAAACAGAAAAGACCTAACAGAGGCAGAAGAGATTAACAGGAGGTGGCAAGATTGCACAGAAGAACTGTACAAAAAGGTCTTGATGACCCAGAAAGCCATGCTGGTGTGATCACTCACCTAGAGCCAGACATCCTAGACTGTGGCATCAAGCGGGCCTTAGGAAGCAATACCACCAATAAAGCTAGTGAAATTGATGCAATTTCAGTTAAACTATTTAAATTGCTAAAAGATGATGATGTTAAAGTGCTGTTCTCAATATGTCAGCAAATTTGGAAAACCCAATAGTGGCCATAGGACTGGAAAAGGTCAGTTTTCATCCCAACTTCAAAGAAGGGCAGTGTTCAAACTGCTGTCTAAACTACTGGACAATTGCACTCAGTACCAATGCTTGTAAGATTCTACTCAAAATCCTTCAAGCTAGGCTTCAGTAGTACTTGAAATTAGAACTTCCAGATGTACAAGCTGGGTTTAGAAAAAGCAGAAGAGCCAGAGACCAAATTGACAACATTCATTGGATTGTAGCAAAAACAAGGGAATTCCAGGAAAAGATCTACTTTTGGTTTATCGACTATGCTAAAGCCCTTGACTGTGTGGATTACAACAAACTGTGAAAATTCTTAAAGAGATGGGAATACCAGACCATATTACCTGTCTCCTGAGAAACTTATATGCTGGTCAAGAAACAACAGTTAGAAGCTTACATGGAACAACTGACTGGTTCAAAATTGGGAAAGGAGTACGACAAGACTGTATATTGTCATTCTGTTTATTTAACTCACATGCAGAGTACATCATGTGAAATGCCAGGCTGGATGAATCACAACCTGTATCAAAATTGCTGAGACAAATATCAATAACCTCAAATATGCAGATGATATCACTCTAATGGCAGAAAGCAAAGAACTAAAGAGCCTCTTGATGAGGGTAAAGTAGAAGAGTGAAAAAAGTCACTTAAAACTCAACATTCAAAAATCTAAGATCATGGGATTGGGTCCCATCACTTCATGCCAAACAGAAGGGGAAAAAGTGAAAGCAGTGACAGATTTTCTTTTTTTGAGCTCCAAAATCACTGTAGATAGTGACCACGGCCATGAAATTAGATATTTGCTTCTGGGAAGGGAGGCTATGACAAACCTGGACAGTGTATTAAAAAACACAGACATCACTTCGCTGACAAAGGTCCACATAGCCAAAGATATGGTTTTTCCAGTAGTCATATATGGACGAGAATTGGACCATTAAGAAAGCTGAACACCAAAAAAACCTGATGCCTTTGAGCTGTGGAGCTAGAGAAGACTCTTGAGAGTCCCTTGGACAGCAAAGAGACCAAACCAGCTAATCCTAAGGGAAACCAACCTTGAATACTCATTAGAAGAACTGAAACTGAAGCTTCAATACTTTAGCTACCTGATGGGAGCAGCCAGCACATTGGAAACAACCCCGATGCTGGGAAAGATTGAAGGCAAAAGGAGAAGCAGGCAACAGAGGATGAGATGGTTGGATGGCAGCATCGACTCAATGTACATCAGTTCAGTTCAGTTCAGTCGCTCTGTCATGTCAGACTCTTTGCAATCCCATGAATCACAGCACGCCAGGCCTCCCTGTCCATCACCAACTCCCAGAGTTTACTCAGACTCACATCTGTCGATTCAGTGATGCCACCAGCCATTTCATCCTCTGTCATCCCCTTCTCCTCCTGCCCTCAATCCCTCCCAGCATCAGAGTCTTTTCCAATGAGTTAACTCTTCGCATGAAGTGGCCAAAGTACTGGAGTTTCAGCTTTAGCATCATTCCTTCCAAAGAAATCCCAGGGCTGATCTCCTTCAGAATGGACTGGTTGGATCTCCTTGCAGTCCAAGGGACTCTCAAGAGTCTTCTCCAACACCACAGTTCAAAAGCATCAATTCTTTGGCACTCAGCTTTCTTCACAGTCCAACTCTCACATCCATACATGACCACTGGAAAAACCATAGCCTCGACTAGACAGATCTTTGTTGGCAAAGTAAAGTCTCTGCTTTTGAATATGCTATCTAGATTGGTCATTACTTTTCTTCCAAGGAGTAAGCATCTTTTAATTTCAGGCTGCAATCACCATCTGCAGTGATTTTGGAGCCCCCAAAAATAAAGTCTGACCCTGTTTCCACTGTTTCCCCATCTATTTCCCATGAAGTCAATGTACATGAATTTGACCAAATTCTGGGAGACAGTGAAGGTCAGGGAAGTCTGGTGTGCTGCAAGCCATTGCATTGCAGAGTCAGACACAACTTAGTGACAGAACAACAAAGTCACAGAATTACCAAGAAATCTGGGAAAACAGTGAGGAGACTGTGCAGACAGCAGGTCAATTTCAGGCTTCATATTTGTTCTTGAGAACCCACTGTTGCTCTGGCTGAATTCTGAAACCTGTCCTTTACACAGCCAAAAACAATGGCTTTGGACATTGGACATTCCAGGCATGTGCAGCCCATGACACTCAATCTTTCTGCCAGAACCACTGCCCCCAGGAAGAATTTTCCATGTTCCTTGCTTCTCTTGTCTGCAAAGTGGAAATGAAAGTTTAAGTGGCTCAGTCATGCCTGACTCTTTGTCATCCCATGGACTGTAACTCGCCAGGCTCCTCTGTTCATGGAATTCTCCAGACAAGAATACTGGAGTGGGTAGATATTTCCTTCTCCAGGGAATCTTCCCAACTCAGGGATCAAACCTAGGTCTCCTGCACTGCAGGCAGATTCTTTACCATCTGAGCCACCAGGAAAGCCTGGTCCCCAATTTAGAGTCTAGAGCAAGTGTGTTATCTGCTAGAATGTAGAGTAGAGCTCATGGCCTAGCTCAAGGGAAATAGGTAATAAAAACTTCATTTTTAATCACAATAGTAGAAGGCAGGTTTTTGGTTTTTTGTTTTTTTTTTTTTTCTGCCTCCAACGCTCTTGAGTAGAGAGATTTAGATCCTGGGTTATATAGTTTTCTTTCGTGCTGTATATCACACAGGGAAAACTCTGCTCAATATTCTGTTACAACCTAATTGGGAACAAATTTGGAAAAGAATAGATACAAGTTTGTGGACAACTGAATCACTATGCAGCACACCCGAAATGAACACAACATTGTTGACCAACTATACTCCAATATAAAATAGAAAGTTAAAAAGAAACTATAGAGGAGTACATCATTATATACCTTAATCATGCTTGCAATGAACTCTGTGGTTTGTGGAAAGTATTGGGTTGTGGGGAATGGGGTCATGGATATGAGTACATACTGATCCTGGTGTAGAATTTAAAATATGATCTTTGTGATGTAACTGTTGGATTTGAATTCTGTGTTCTAGCTTTGTGATCTTAATCAGGATAATTAACACCTCTCTTACCCTTGTGCTCAGTCATGCCTGACTCGGTGACCCCATGGGCTGTAACCCACCAGGCTCCTCTCTCCATGGAATTTTCCAGACAAGAACACTAGAGTGAGTTGCCATTTCCTACTCCAGGGGATCTTCCTGACTCAGAGATTGAACTCAAGTCTCCTGTGTCTCCTGCGTTAGCAGGTAGATTGTTTACCACTGTACCACCATTCACTATGTTGTGATGATTATAATTGAAATGGAGGTGAAATGCATAACACAGTGCCTAGCACAAAAAATGCACTAAAAAAATGTTAGCTGTAAATTCAGACTCAAATTGAAGAAAATAGGGAAAATGGCTAGACTGTTCAGGTATGACTTAAATCAAATCCCTTATGGTTATACAGTGGAAGTGAGAAATAGATTTCAGGGCCTAGATCTGATAGACAGAGTGCCTGATGAACTATGGAATGAGGTTCGTGACATTGTACAGGAGACAGGGATCGAGACCATCCCCATGGAAAAGAAATGCAAAAAAGCAAAATGGCTGTCTGGGGAGGCCTTACAAATAGCTGTGAAAAGAAGAGAGGCGAAAAGCAAAGAAGAAAAGGAAAGATATAAGCATCTGAATGCAGAGTTCCAAAGAAGAGCAAGGAGAGATAAGAAAGCCTTCTTCAGCGATCAATGCAAAGAAATAGAGGAAAACAAGAGAATGGGAAAGACTAGAGATCTCTTTAGGAAAGTTAGAGATACCAAGGGAACATTTCATTCAAAGATGGGCTAGATAAAGGACAGAAATGGTATAGACGTAACAGAAGCATAAGATATTAAGAAGAGGTGGCAAGAATACACAGAAGAACTGTACAAAAAAGATCTTCACGACCCAGATAATCATGATGATGTGATCACTAATCTAGAGCCAGACATCTTGGAATGTGAAGTCAAGTGGGCCTTAGAAAGCATCACTACGAACAAAGCTAGTGAAGGTGATGGAATTCCAGTTGAGCTGTTTCAAATCCTGGAAGATGATGCTGTGAAAGTGCTGCACTCAATATGCCAGCAAATTTGGAAAACTCAGCAGTGGCCACAGGACTGGAAAAGGTCAGTTTTCATTCCAATCCCAAAGAAAGGCAATGCCAAAGAATGCTCACACTACCACACAATTGCACTCATCTCACACCCTAGTAAAGTAATGCTCAAAATTCTCCAAGCCAGGCTTCAGCAGTACATGAACCGTGAACTTCGAGATGTTCAAGCTGGTTTTAGAAAAGGCAGAGGAACCAGAGATCAAATTGACAACATCCGCTGGATCATCAAAAAAGGAAGAGAATTCCAGAAAAACATCTATTTCTGCTTTCTTGAGTATGCCAAAGCCTTTGACTGTGTGGATCACAATAAACTGTGGAACATTCTGAAAGAGATGGGAATATCAGACCACCTGACCTGCCTCTTGAGAAATCTGTATGCACGTCACGAAGCAACAGTTAGAACTGAACATGGAACAACAGACTGGTTCCAAATAGGAAAAGGAGTACATCAAGGCTGTATATTGTCCCCCTGCTTATTTAACTTATATGCAGAGTACATCATGAGAAACGCTGGACTGGAAGAAGCACAAGCTGGAATCAAGATTGCCAGGAAAAATATCAATAACCTCAGATATGCAGATGACACCACCCTTATGGCAGAAAGTGAAGAGGAGCTAAAAAGCCTCTTGATGAAAGTGAAAGAGGAGAGTGAAAAAGTTGGCTTAAAGCTCAACATTCAGAAAACGAAGATCATAGCATCCGGTCCCATCACTTCATGGGAAATAGATGGGGAAACAGTGGAAACAGTGTCAGACTTTATTTTTTGGGGGCTCCAAAATCACTGCAGATTGTGACTGCAGCCATGAAATTAAAAGACGCTTACTCCTTGGAAGAAAAGTTATGACCAACCTAGGTAGTATATCCAAAAGCAGAGACATTACTTTGCTGACTAAGGTCCGTCTAGTCAAGGCTATGGTTTTTCCAGTGGTCATGTATGGATGTGAGAGTTGGACTGTGAAGAAGGCTGAGCGCTGAAGAATTGATACTTTTGAACTGTGGTGTTGGAGAAGACTCTTGAGAGTCCCTTGGACTGCAAGAAGATCCAACCAGTCCATTCTGAAGCAGATCAACCCTGGGATTTCTTTGGAAGGAATGATGCTAAAGCTGAAGCTCCAGTACTTTGGCCACCTCCTGCGAAGGGTTGACTCATTGGAAAAGATTCTGATGCTGGGAGGGATTGGGGGCAGGAGGAGAAGGGGACGGCCGAGGATGAGATGGCTGGATGGCATCACGGGCTCGATGGAAGTGAGTCTGAGTGAACTCCAGAAGATGGTGATGGACAGGGAGTCCTGTCGTGCTGTGATTCATGGGGTCACAAGGAGTCGGACATGACTGAGTGACTGAACTGAACTGAACTGAACTGAACTGAACTGAACTGTTATCTGATAATAGTTGTTGTTAGTTTAATTTATTTCCTCTGTAGCTGGGTTATTGTCTCTGATCATCTACTTTGGCCTCTTATGTTTCAGGGAAAGATGTATTTCTTACTGTAAGAAGCTGGGATCAACTCCAATAAATATCATAGTAAAAAGTCATCCCTCTCATAATGTTTTAGGGTCTGCGTAGCCTCTTTTTACCCACTAAGGGGCTGTATTTTGGGGGTTTATGATATATAGGAATATAAGATAACATGTCGATTCTGTATGATGGTTGATTTCAATTATGAAATTTTCTGATATACACAAGATTAGAATAAAAGTAGATCATTTACTCCCTCTGTACTTTGTAGCCAGATTCAATAACTATCATAATTTTACTACATTTGTTCATGCCACTTAAGTTAATGTAGTACATTTAATTAGAAGTTAGCTCTGGAAGTTTTAATAGATGTTTGTTTAATTTTTTTGGTAAAAATATGTTTTAAAGGTAGAGCTGAATGCTTCATATTATATCACAGCAGGAAGCATACAACATCTGGTTGTACCACTTTTATGATGCTAAGATTGATCATAGAGTTCTGGTGGTGACAGGCCCACCACCCCAAAATTCCTCATGAACCCTTTCATCTAATGCTTTCATCCACTGATAATGTTTTCCTGACTCAAATGCTACATTCAGTTCAGTTCAGTTCAGTTCAGTTCAGTTCAGTCACTCAGTCCTGTCCGACTCTTTGTGACCCCATGGACTGCAGCATGGCAGGCTTCCCTGTCCATCACCAACTTCCAAAATTTGCTCAAATTCATGTCCATCAGGTCAGTGATGCCATCCAGCCATCTCATCCTTTGTTGTCCCCTTTTCCTCATGGTTTCAATCTTTCCCAGCATCAGGGTCTTTTCAAATGAGGAAGTTCTTCACATCGTTTGCCAAAGTAATGGAGCTTCAGCTTCAGCATCAGTCCTTCCAATGAAAACTCAGGACTGATTTCCTTTAGGATGGACTGGTTTGATCTCCTTGCAGTCCAAGGGACTCTCAAGAGTCTTCTCCAACACTGCAGTTCAAAAGCATCAATTTTTTGGTGCTCAGCTTTCTTTATGGTCCAAATCTCACATCCATACATGACTACTGGAAAAACCATAGCTTTGACTACATGGACCTTTGTCGGCAAAGTAATGTCTCTGTTTTTTAATATGCTAAGTTGATCATAGTTTTTCTTTCAAGGAGCAAGCGTCTTTTAATTTCATGGCTGCAGTCACCATCTGCAGTGATTTTTGAGCCCAAGAAAATAAAGTCTGTCACTGTATCCATTGTTTCTCCATCATTTGCCCTGAAGTGATGGGACCAGATGCCTTGATCTTAGTTTTTTGAATGCTGAGTTTTAAGCAAGCTTTTTCACTCTTCTCTTTCACTTTTCCATCAAGAGGCTCTTCAGTTCTTCACTTTCTGCTATAAGGGTGGTGTCATTTGCATATCTGAGGAGTTACAAAATGATAATTTTTCTAATGTTATGATTTATTGCACATTTAATACTCAGAATTTTATCAGTTAGGGCAATTTGGCTACTCTGAGATACAGGAAAGCCAGGAATAAGGCAAAATAAGTGTTCAATATTTTATTTTGTTAGCTAATATTCAGAATAAGGAGCTGGCATCCTGTTCAGTTTCAATGGCTTCTGGTATGGTTTTCTTTTTTTAAATTTTAGTAGGATATATTAATAATGGAATCTATTGGCAAGTCAGATTAAAACACTGAGCAAATTTTTATATTTTTCTTTTTCCTGGTTTTTGTTTTGCTTTCCAATCTTATGTTTATTCACATACATGTTGTTGTGTTTTAGTTGCTAAATTGTGTCCAACACTTTTGCAACCCAATGGATTGTAGCCTGCCGGGCTCCTTTGTCCATGATATTTCCCAGGCTAGAAGACTGGAATAGGTTGCCATTTCCTTCTCCAAGTGCTCTTCCTGATCCAGGGATCAAACCCATGTGTCCTGCTTGGCAGGCAGATTCTTTACCACTGAGCCACCTGGGAAGCCTCATTCATATGCATATACACGTACATAGTCCAGTAGTCATGTAAAGATGCAAGAGTAGGCTCATAAAAAAGGCTAAATGCCGAAACCTTGGTGCTTTCAAATTGTGGTGCTAGAGAAGACTTTTGAGAGTCCCTTGGACAGCAAGGAGATCAAATCAGTCAATTCTAAAGGAAATCAACCCTGAATATTCACTGGAATGACAGATGCTGAAGCTCCAATATTTTGGACACCTGATGCAAAGAGCCAACTCATTAGAAAGATTGAAAGCCAGAGAAGAAGAGGACAGTAGAGGATGAGATGGTTAGGTAGCATCATTGACTCAATGGACATAAATTTGAGCAAACTCTGGAAGATGATGGACAGAGGAGCCTGGTTTGCTACAGTCCATGGGGTTGCAAAGAATTGGATACAACTTAGCAACTGAACAACAACATTCATATACATACTATAAATCTTTTTTATTGAGATATAATTAGCATATTAGTTTCAGGTGCACAACATAAGGTCAATATATGTGTATATTTTGAAATGATCACTATAATAAATCTAGTTAACATCCATCATCACACATGGTTGCAAATTTTTTTCCCTTATTATGAGAACTTTTAAAATCTACTCTTTTAACACATAGTAAACATAAAATACAGTATCATTGACCATAGCTAGCATGGTATACATTACATTCTCAGGACTTATTTACTTTATAAATCAAAGTTTGTACATTTTGACCACCTTCACAGATTTTGCACACCCTCCACAAACACAATTTCCCCCTCCCTCTTCTCTGGCAACCACCGATATGTTCTCTATATCTATAAGGGTTTGGTTTTTGCTTATTTTCTCTATAAATTCTACATATAAATGAGATCATACTGTATTTGTTTTTGACTTATTTGACTAAACATAATATCCTGAAGGTACTTCCATGTTGCTGAAACTGGCAGGATTTATTTTTTATGGCTGAATAATATTCAATATTCATGAACAGTATGAAAAAGCAAAAAGATAGGACATTGAAAGATGACTTCCCAGGTCAGTAGGTGCCCAATTTCTACTAGAGATCAGTGGAGAAATAACTCCAGAAAGGATGAAGAGACGGAGTGAAAGCAAAAACAACACCCAATTGTGGATGTGACTGGTGATAGAAGCAAGGCCTGATGCTGTAAATAGCAATATTGCATAGGAACCTGGAATATTAGGTCCATGAATCAAGGCAAATTGGAAGTCGTCAAACAGGAGATGGTAGTGAACGTCTACATTTTAGGAATCAGTGAACTAAAATGGACTGGAATGGGTGAATTTGTTATGCCCAAGTCGCAAAATCTCCCAGTGACCACCAGGGAGCCGATATCTGATACAAAAGCAAGAGAGTTTTTATTACCAAGCTCGAGCTTGGGCTCCCACCATTACCGATGCAGCGGCTAAGGAGAGGAACCCCGAGTTTTGGGTTACACTGTTTTTATAGGGAATATTCAGGTAAAAGGGTAACAAAAAGGGGGGTTCAGGCTGAAGGACTACTGATTGGTTACCCTCTTCTATAGGGTTGTGTGTGGATTTCCGATTGGTTTTTTCGCTTATACGGTGAATCATTATTTCACAAATATAAATCATTACTTTTACAAAGGTAAATCACAAATGTAAATCATTACTTCCAAGGTAAATCACAAATCCTTGAACTTAGTCAGGAGATTTAACCTAAAGGCTGATTGGCTCGTGCATAGCTGGGCAAGTTTAGGCAATATCCAAAGTCTAAGTCTGTTTGTCTGGTACCTTTGCAAAAATGGAGTTCTTCTACAAGATAGAGTAGCTCAGGCTCTACAAATTTAACTCAGATGACCATTATATCTACTACTGTGGGCAAGAATGCCTTAGAAGAAATGGAGTAGCCATCATGGTCAACAAAAGAGTCCGAAATCCAGTAGATGGATGCAATCTCAAAAATGACAGAATGATCTCTGTTCATTTCCAAGGCAAACCATTCAATATCATGGTAATCCAAGTCTATGCCCCAACCAGTATTGCTGAAGAAGCTGAAGTTGGATGGTTCTATGAAGACCTAAAAGACCTTTTAGGACTAACACCAAAAAAAGATGTCTTTTTCATTATAGGGGACTGGAATGCAAAAGTAGGAAGTCAAGAAACACCTGGAGTAACAGGCAAATTTGGCCTTCGAGTACAGAATGAAGCAGGGCAAAGGCTAATAGAGTTCTGCCAAGAGAACGCACCGTTGGATGATAGCAAACAACCTCTTCCAACAACACAACAGAAGACTCTACACATGGACATCACCAGATGGCCAACACCAAAATCAGATTGATTATATTCTTTGCAGCCAAAGATGGAGAAGCTCTATACAGTCAGCAAAAACAAGACCAGGAGCTGACTGTGGCTCAGATCATGAACTCCTTATTGCCAAATTCAGACTGAAATTGAAGAAAGTAGGGAAAACCACTAGACCATTCACGTGTGACCTAAATCAAATCCCTAATGATTATACAGTGGAAGTGAGAAATAGATTTAAGGGCCTAGATCTGATAGACAGAGTACCTGATGAACTATGGATGGAGGTTCATGACATTGTAAAGGAGACAGGGAGCAAGACCATCTCCAAGAAAAAGAAATGCAAAAAAGCAAAATGGCTGTCTGAGGAGGCCTTATAAATAGCTGTGAAAAGAAGAGAAGAGAAAAGCAAAGGAGAAAAGGAAAGACATACCCATTTGAATGCAGAGTTTCAAAGAATAGCAAGGAGAGATAAAAAAGCCTTCCTCAGCAATCAGTGCAAAGAAATAGAGGAAAATAGTAGAATGAGAAAGACTAGAGATCTCTTCAAGAAAATTAAAGATACCAAGGAAACATTTCATGCAAAGATGGGCTCAGTAAAGGACAGAAATATTATTATAGAAGCATAAGGTATTAAGAAGAAGTGGAAAGAATACACAGAAGAACTGTACAAAAGAGACCTTCCTGACCCAGACAGTCACGATGGTGTGATCACTCACCTAGAGCCAGACATCCTGGAATGTGAAGTCAAGTGGGCCTCAGGAAGCATCACTACAAACAAAGCTAGTGGAGGTGATGGAATTCCAGTTGAGCTGTTTCAAATCCTAAAAGACGATGCTGTGAGAGTGCTGCACTCAATATGCCAGCAAATTTGGAAAACTCAGCAGTGGCCACAGGACTGGAAAAGGTCAGTTTTCATTCCAATCCCAAAGAAAGGCAATGTGAAAGAATGCTCAAACTACCGCACAATTGCACTCATCTCACACACTAGTAAAGTAATGCTCAAAATTCTCCAGGCCAGGCTTCAACAATACATGAACTGTGAAATTCCAGATGTTCAAGATGGTTTTAGAAAAGGGGATGAACCAGAGATCAAATTACCAACATCTGTTGGATCATTGAAAAAGCAAGAGAGTTCCAGAAAAAATATCTATTTCTGATTTTTTGACTATGCCAAAGTCTTTGACTGTGTGGATCACCACAAACTGTAGGAAATTCTTCAAAACATGGGAATACCAGACTATCTGACCTGCCTCTTGAGAAATCTGTATGCAGTTCAGGAAGCAACAGTTAGAACTGGACATGGAACAACAGACTGGTTCCAAATAGGAAAAAGACTACGTCAAAGCTGTAATTGTCTCCCTGCTTATTTAACTTACATGTAGAGTACATCATGAGAAACGCTGGGCTGGAAGAAGCACAAGCTGGAATCAAGATTGCTGGGAGAAATATCAATAACCTCAGATATGCAGATGACACCACCCACATGGCAGAAAGTGAAGAAGAACTAAAGAGCCTTTTGATGAAAGTGAAAGAGGAGAGTGAAAACGTTGGCTTAAAGCTCAACATTCAGAAAACAAAGATCATGGCATCTCTCCTATCACTTCATGGTAAATAGATGGGGAAACAGTGGAAACAGTGGCAGACTTTATATTTTTGGGCTCCAAAATCACTACAGATGGTGACTGCAGCCATGAAATTAAAAGACGCTTACTCCTTGAAAGAAAAGTTATGACCAAGCTAGACAGCATATTAAAAAACAGAGACATTACTTTGCCAACAAAGGTCTGTCTTGTCAAAGCTATGGTTTTCCAGCAGTCATGTATGGATGTGAGAGTTGGACTATAAAGAAAGCTGAGCACCGAAGAATTGATGCCTTTGAACTGCGTTGTTGGAGAAGATTCTTGAGAGTCCCTTGGACTGTAAGGAGATCCTACCAGTCAATCCTAAAGGAGATCAGTCCTGAGTGTTCATTGGGAGGACTGATGTTGAAGCTGAAACTGCAATACTTTGGCCACCTGATGCGAACAGCTGACTCATTTGAAAGACGCTGATTCTGGGAAAGATTGAAGGTGAGAGGAGAAGGGGACAACAGAGGATGAGGTGGTTGGATGGCATCACCGACTCAATGGACAGGGATTTGGGTGAACTCCAGCAATTGGTGATGGACAGGGAGGCCTGGCATGCTGCAGTCCATGGGGTCACAAAGTGTCAGACAGGACTGATTGACTGAATTGAACTGAACTGACTATTCAATTGCAAATATATACACCACATTTTTCTAATCCATTCATCCACCTCTAGTCACTTAGATTGTTTCCATGTTTTGGCTGTTGTAAATGATGTCACAATGAACATGGAGGAGCAGAAACATTTTCAAATTAGTGTTTTCATTTCCTTTGAATGTGTATGCATGCCTGTTCAGTCACTCAGTCATGTCCTCTTTGCAACCCCATGGACTGTAACCTGCCAGGTTCTTCTGACCATGGGATTTCCCTGGCAAGAATACTAGAGTGGGTTGCTACTTCCTTCTCCAGTTAATCTTCCCAACCCAGGGATCAAACCAGTGTCTCCTGCATTGGCAGGCAGATCCTCTACCATTGAGCCACCTGGGAAGCCTACCCAGAAACAAAATTGCTAGATCATATGGTAGTTCTATTTTTAACTTTTTGAAGAATACTGTGTTCCATTGTGGTTATATCAGTTTACATTTCTACCAACAGTGCATGAGGTTTCCTTTTTCTCCACATCCTTGTCAACACTTGTTATTTGTGTTCCTTTGGTAATAGCCATTCTAACAGTGATTTGCATTTCCTTGATGATTAGTGATGTTGAATACCCTTTAATATACCCATTGAACATCTGTATGTCCTCTTTGGGAAAATAACTAGTTAGATCTTCTGCAAGTTTTTAAATCAGATTGTGGATTTTTATCCTATTGAGTTATATGAGTTCTTTGTATATATTGGATGATAACCCTTTATCATTTATGCGATTTGAAAATAGTTTCTTCCATTCTATATAGGTTGCCTTTTTATTTAATTGATGGTTTCCTTTGCTATCTGAAACTTTTTGATTGATATAGTCCCACTTGTTTATTTTTGCCTTTGCTTTTGGTGTGAGATATGAAAAGCCATCATCAAAACTGATATCAAGGAATTTACCTCCTATGTTTTCCTCTAGGTAGTAGTTTTGTGGTTTCAGATCTTCTTATGTTCAAGTCTTTGATCCATTTTGAGTTGATTTTTTGTATGGTATAAGATAGTGGTCCACTTTCATTCTTTTCCCTTGTCCAATTTTCCCAGCACAATTTTGAAGAGATTGTACTTTCCCCATTATATGTTTTTGGCTCTTTTGTTGTAAATTAGTTGATCATATATGTTTAAGCTATATATATGTTGGGGTTATTTCTGAGCTCTCTATTCTGTTCCATTGGTGTATGTGTCTGTTTTTATGCCAATGCCATCCTCTTCTGCTTACTATAGCTTTGTGATATATTTTGAGGTTAGGACCTGTGATGCTTCCAGCTGTATCCTTTTTACTCAAGAACTGCTTTGCCAAATTGGGGTCTTCTGTGGTTCTATACAAGTTTTGGGACTGTTTTTTTCTGTTTTTGGTTGAGAGGGAGTAACTTTCTCTCCTTTACAAATAGTTGGTATGTTTAGTCATTAGCACTGAAAATTTTTATCATGCTCAGATTGGTCTATCTTTAGTTAATGGGAACCTCTTCATATTGGCTTCTGTGTTGGTTTTTTTTTTATGTGCTTTTGATCATAAATCACACTGTGCAGTATACTAGAACTCATCAGTTCAGTACTGAACTGAACTAGAACTTATAGGAAGTTGTAAATTCTGAGTATACAGTAATTTTCAATAAATTATACTAAAGTATAAAATCATACAACTAAAAAGAAATATAGTGACATGTTCAGTTTAGTTTAGTCATTCAGTTGTGTCCAATTCTTTGCAACCCCATGGACTGCAGCACACCAGGCTTCCCTGTCCATCACCAACTCCCAGAGCTTGCTCAGACTCATGTCCATTGAGTTGGTGATGCCATCCAACCATCTCATCCTCTGTCATCCTTTTCTCCTCCTGCCTTCAATCTTCTTAACAGGCAATAAAATATAATAAAGTTATTGGTAAATTGAGCTCCATACCACACATAAGACACATGCTGGCACTGTATTTCAATAAACACTGGGGACTAAAAATCAATCCACAGATAAACTAAATGTAGCAAAACTGAGGTAGATAATCCAGGGGAGAAAATATCTCAGTAAACATTGGTACAAGTTAAAATAGTAAATTAAATACATTTACATGAATTCCTGCACAGGTAACAAAAGTACAATATGTGAAAATGAATCATTTAATTAAGTAACTGGTACAAAATATAAAGCAAAAAAATGCTATTGAAGGAATCACAATACATTCTCAGACATATGCTGAAGACAAAGTTTTCAAGATATATCAGAATATTTCATTATTGGTATGCAGCCAAAAGAGAAAAAACATAGAATTCTATTGGAAATTTATCTTCAAGGAAGACCATACTATGTAACAAACATAAACAATAAGAATTTTAA
This sequence comes from Ovis canadensis, assembly GCF_042477335.2. Taxonomy (NCBI): domain Eukaryota; kingdom Metazoa; phylum Chordata; class Mammalia; order Artiodactyla; family Bovidae; genus Ovis; species Ovis canadensis. The sequence continues at coordinate 104,577,875 of NC_091250.1, read as the reverse complement.
CTATATTTAAAATCTAGAACACAATAATCTTCAAAACTAGATATAATATCAATCATAAAGCCTGCTAACCCATCATCTTTGTAGAAATTCTACACTTATTTTATTAGACTCAAAGTCATAACTATCTTTAAACTGTTGTTTTATAAGTACTGTTACTATGTTCATTTGAAGAATCTGTGCCTAATTTTAGTAATATCTCATTACTTTTGAGAGATGGATTATAGAGATAATAAATATAAATGTAGGAGAATAAATCAAAATCGAATTCTAATGAGTGTTTGGTTTGTGGCTTGCTGTTTTTCATGAAAACAATAATACAAATCTCCGTTAAAGAGTGTGCATTTCTTTCTTTGTTGGGATGCTTTCCATTGCTCTGCTCCACCTCTAGTGGTAACATTACTATTGTTATTTTGGAACTAGTGAACTAATAGTCTTGAATAACCATTCTAGACTTGTCACCTATGTTTGCCCTTCCAACCATAATATGGACTTTTCATATTCAGGTAAACTTGCAATTTTGTTGTTGTTGAAAAAACTATGTCTGTATGCTGGAAGGTAAAATTTTCTTTGTAGTCAAATGCAGTCATATATATCCTGCTGCTGCTGCTGCTAAGTCGCTTCAGTCATGTCTGACTCTGTGCGACCCCATAGACGGCAGTCCACCAGGCTCCCCGTCCCTGGGATTCTCCAGGCAAGAACACTGGAGTGGGTTGCCATTTCCTTCTCCAATGCACAAAAGTGAAAAGTGAAAGTGAAGTCACTCAGTCATGTCTGACTTCTAGCAATCCCATGGACTGCAGCCTACCAGGCTCCTCTGTCTGTGGGATTTTCCAGGCAAGAGTACTGGAGTGGGGTGCCATCGGAACATACAAATTAGCTCCTATGTAAATTTTGGTTTATTCTCCTATATTTAGGTTTGTTATTTATTATCCCTAATCCATCTTTCAAAAGCAATGAGATATTACTATAAAATTAGGTTCAAATTTATTGGTATAGATTCTTCAAATGAACAGTATGAAGTAAGTTTGAAAGTCAGTATTCTCCAGAGCAGTTTTAAAACAACTTCTTGAAACCTATGAATATTTAAAACATTATTATGTAATCAGGACATTGATGAGACTCAGCTTGAAACCATTTTTTGTACTTCAGTGACTGTCTATTCACTTTGATTTAGGATAGGCTATCCTGAGGATTTTTAAGCTCTTGGATGTTTGCTAATAAATTCTGAAGCTATAACACGTCCTAAGCATCAGGACTTCTTTGCTCTCGGTATCTTTGCAAACATGGCATTCTAGGGACACCCAGTGATTTATCAACTTTTGATGCAAGTTGAGTGTTATGAAATTACCAGTCTATATAGTGCTAATTTTTATATGTGTATCAAAAATAGTAGATTAAGGGAATCATGTATTTCATCTTCATGAAGTTTACATCACTTTGGTTCTCAACTTTCTTTTGCATTCCAGACACATAGAATCTAAAAAGACACAACATTTTTTCCCTAGAGATTATTTGCATAAGTATATAAAGTCAAGTTATAAAACAGTTCAGTAGCTTTGTGGGAGTATATGCATTCTTCTGGGGGTGGTGGAACATCATGCAAAAGTCAATGACTTCTTAATACAAACACATGGAATTAAATTCAAATTTTGTAAATGAAACCAAAATAAAAAAATAAATATTAGTAGTATGTTTCCAAAATAAGGCAGATACTATTTAGTTTAGTGCAACGGACTCTGACATAGCAACTTATAAATCATCTTTGGCCTTGAATTAATTATGAATTTATGTTTTTTTAAAGTGAATATTTCTGACTCTCAATTGTATATAAAAGCAAACTGAATCAAATTTGCTTCTAAATTTTGCTTTGCTCAGGTATGGTGAGTTGGTGTTGGAGCATGAAAACCGAATAAGGCACTTCACGTTGAATTTGGGTCACTTCATTCCTGAGTTCTCAAGGTAATGGAGTCATTTTTGATAAAATTTGCACTAATGCAATGTAAGCAAAGGATGGATTTCCAATGCCTATTTTATTACTAAGGTCCAAGAAGCTGAAGAAACCCTTGGAAAAGTTCTGCAGGATTTCCAACTCTGCCAGCTGAGAAATTGATGATTATCAGTCTCAACCTTATCCTGCGAAGCTCTTCCTTTGGAGTCTTGGTAAAAACTTACTTATGGTTTTTCAGCCACAAGGCCTTAGATCAGATTTACCTTTTGCACATGACCAAAAACATTGGCCAAGCAAGCCAAGCAATGAATGAATATCTCCCTTCCAGATTGTTCTGAGTGGGCTTTTCTCTCTTTTTCTCTGAAATTTAATCATGTACATTGACTTGTCCCCTCGAATACCTATGAGTGTCCATACAGTAGAAGAAAATTATCTTATTCCACTCTTGGACCAAATTTCTTTAAAAAATGGTGATTCAAGGGGCTGGCTCTAGGGTCACTCAGTGAAGTTGGCTCTGGTGAAGTTGACAACTTTCACAGCAGCAGAAAAGACTTCTTTCATTGGTATTGGCCAAGTCTTTAACAACGAAACAAGCCAATCTGCACAGCAATGCATTCCAGTGTCAAAGGATGCTTCTCCTTCACCAGAGCAACAAAACTAGGTGTATGTCCATGCATCACAGCTGTTCTATTTTGCACAAAATATCAGAATTTTCTTTCAGTTGAAGTGTTTCTTGGCAAAGAAATGATGTTGACAGACCCTAGGATTTCTAAAAGGTGCTCACGAAGTTCATACAGATGTAGGTAGCTTTATCTGGCTGAGTGCTGAAGGAAAATAATTTTTTTTCTACCATGATTGGATTCAAAACCAATGACATTAGAGGAAATGTCAGTGATTTTGTACTGAATAATACAATTTTACAATGATAGACTTTTGATTTTATTTCCACAGATCAGCTCAACAATTGTGTGGTACAGTTTGTCAACACAGCCTCTTTAATCACGTGGGAGTGTTTTCTCAGTCACTCAGTCGTGTCCAGCTCTGCAACCCTATGGCCTGTAGCCTGCTAGGCTTCTCTGTCCATGGGATTCTCCAAGCAAGAATAGTGGAGTGAGTTGCCATTTCCTGCTCTAGGGCATCTTACCGACCCAGGGATCAAACCCACATCTTCTGTGTCTCTTGCATTAGCTGGTGGATTCTTTATCACTGGAGCCATCTGGGAAACCCCTCTCTAATCACATTTCTGTTTCTGGATGTGTGTTCAATCATCCAACTCTTTGTGACTCCATGGACTGTAGCCCACCAGGCTCCTCTGTCCATGGGATACTCCAGGCCAGAATACTGGTGTGGGTTGCCATTTCCTCCTCCAGAGGATCTTCCCAATGCAGGGATCGATCCTGAGGTTTGAGTTCTTGAGATTCCTGCAATGGGAGACAAGATTCTTTACCACGGCACCACCTGGGAAGGCCCTCTCTAATCATGTTGTGTGGTTATTACCTGTTAGTGTGATCAGTAATCTTTAGGTTGCTTCAATAAAAGCTTTCAGTGATAGAGGAAAATGGATATTTTGATAAAACAGCATCCTTTTAAAATTGAGCCTTCTTTTCATGATGAGGGCTTCCCTGGTAGCTCAGAGGTTAAAGCGTCTGCCTGGAATTTGGGAGACCCAGGTTCAGTCCCTGGGTCAGGAAGATCCCCTGGAGCAGGAAATGGCAACCCACTCCAGTACTCTTGCCTGGAAAATCCCATGGAGGGAGGAACCTGGTAGTCTACAGTCCATGGGGTCGCAGAGTCAGACACGACTGAGCGACTTCACGACATGACTTTCATGATGAAAATCTCTGGAGGTCGTGGAGGATCATTTCAGTTTCTTTGACTAAGTACCACCATTGGCAAGAATCCTGGCATGTAAGGCCACTGAAGTTTTATGTTTCATTAAGTGCTAAAACTAAACCAAAGGATATATAAACATCACTTTCCTTCCTTCTCTCCTCCACCCCCTTCATCTTTCCATTCTTCTTTCCTTGCTTCCTATTTTTAATTAGGTCTAATCATTTTCATCATAAGTATAATAATGGTAACTAGTATTTTGTGTGTTCTTAGTTACCCTTGGTTAGGTATTATTATCACTACCATTTTACTGATGAGGAAAACAAAGTATAGAGATTAAATAGCTTGTGGAAATCACGCAGTTAGTGAGTAATCAAGCCAGTATTCCATCCAGGTTGTCTGGCTCCTAATCTGAGCTGCTAACATTTCTGCAAAATCATTATTATCTTGTCATGTATAGTAGCATCCTCAGCTACCCTCTATGTGTTTGGAATAAACATTATGGTAGTAGAGCAATTTACTTTAAAAGAGTTTTTCTAACAAAACAAGTTTTAAAGTAACAGGTGGGGGAAGGTATTTTTCTTTTTTTGTGTGGGAATCACTATGGATTGCAGATTAGAATTTTAATGCCATAGAACTTTTCTTTCAGAATATTCTCTTATTAATTAGCCTATCCTAAGGTACAAGATTTTCTTGCCTGGAAAATCCCATGGATGGAGGAGCCTGGAAGGCTGCAGTCCATGGGGTCACTGATGGTCGGACACGACTGAGCGACTTCACTCTCACTCTTCACTTTCATGCATTGGAGAAGGAAATGGCAGCCCACTCCGGTGTTCTTGCCTGGAGAATACCAGGGACGGGGGAGCCTGGTGGGCTGCCGTCTATGGGGTCGCGCAGAGTCGGACATGACTGAAGTGACTTAGCAGCAGCAGCAAGGTAGTGGAACCATGCAATGTTTTGAGATATGGCTGTGGACTTTCAAAAATCATGGTTAATTAGCAATACATTTCCACTGTTTGCAATAGATATTTTGTGCTATTGCCTTTCTGACACTGATTCTCCTTCAAATGTTTTCATTTATTTTTTTAAAAAAAAGCAATCCTAGGGAATTCCAGTGGTTAGGACTCTGTGATTTCATTGCCAAGAACAGGAGTTCAGTCCCTGGTCTGGGAAACTAAGATTTTGTGAGCTGAACAACCAGGAAAAAAAAAAACAAACAGTCCTAGTATTCCTAAAGAGAATTCAGATGTCTTTATCCTAGAGTGAAACAGTGTGTGAGCCTGTCTGATAAGCATTAGCGCATACGGCTTTCTCTGCTTCTATCTGTCCAGTAAGAAATGCCAGGGTATTCTCACAGCCTTGTTACATTTTTGTCATAGATCCCACAACTGATTTGACACAATCTGGAATAGAACCCAGTAAATAAGTACTGGTTCATGGAAATGTTTTTGTTTTATTATAATGATGACAACATGCATTCATTCTTTATCATCTGAGCCACCAGGGAAGCCCATTTTTTAATAAATGTCTTCATAAATAAATTATGTCTACGTTTTTAAAGAGGCCTAAATATTTCCTGCCTCTTCTAATTTTTATAGGTTAGGCAATTCCAAAGTTGATAATGTGTTTCATCCAGTTTGTCCTTCATGAGTTTCATCCAGAACTTTATTTTTAAACAATATTTTGTCATTCTCTTTATCAGGGTGCTTTCATTTAGCAACTACATTTTCATAGACTTTGGCCATTAAACCAGAAGAAATAAAATGTCCAAAACTAAAGTGTTGACTTTTGTCAGACTCTTGCGCCCGCTGTTGTCTCACCCATCTCAGTTGATGGCGGTTGAATCTTATCTGTCACAATTTACATCTAATTCATTAGTTAATTCTGCTGCCTCCCTGCTTCAAGCTGTATCCAGAATTTAACCACTTCCCTCTTCCCCACAGCCACCTTGAACCACGTCACCAAAATATCTTGCTTGATTTACGTTTCAGTTCAGTTCAGTTCAGTCGCTCAGTCGTATCCGACTCTTTGGGACCCAATGAATCGCAGCACGCCAGGCCTCCCTGTCCATCACCAACTCCCAGAGTTCACTCAGACTCACCTCCATCGAGTCAGTGATGCCATCCAGCCATCTCATCCTCTGTCGTCCCTTTCCCCTCCTGCCCCCAATCCCTCCCAGCATCAGAGTCTTCTCCTATGAGTCAACTCTTCGCATGAGGTGGCCAAAGTACTGGAGCTTCAGCTTGAGCATCATTCCTTCCAAAGAAATCCCAGGGCTGATATCCTTCAGAATGGATTGGTTGGATCTCCTTGCAGTCCAAGGGACTCTCAAGAGGCAAACTCTTAAATCATGTTCCTGCTTCCACTGTTACCACCTTAGTCTCTTCACCCACCAACAGGATTATACTTTTTTTTTTTTTAACATAAACCATATCATAGCATTCTTTTGCTCAAAAACCCCAGTGTCTTCAGGCACACTTTAGTATAAAATCCAACATTCTTAGCAAGGAGTCATATATGCTCTTTCCCCTGGTTACTTTTTAAAATTAAGTTTCCACTGGGACATTACCATATAACAAACAAACTTCAAAATTTCCCAAATTGTAGCTCAACAGTTTCTGTGGGTTTTTCTCCTTCACAAATATGCAGGACTGCCGAGGCAGTTCTATTGCAGGCTATGGGGTAAATTTGGCTCTGATCTAAATGTCCCTCATTCAGAGATCAGTGCCTCCCCAGGGCCAGAACATTTTATGGCAGATGTAAGGAGAATTGGAAGCCAAAGCAAACCTTGAAAGCCTTTTAAGTCTTCTGCTTAATTCTTGCTGGCTAATGTTCTATGACTTCACCTCTTAACACTTCTTTTCTCCTTTTAGTTGCCTTAATTGATTGTTTTAATTAATGTACCTATACAGTAAGTTCTTAAAATCAAATAGTGATTCCTCCTACTTTATTCATTTTCAAAATGTTTGGGCTGTTTTAGTTCTTTTGTCTTTTAATATATGCATTAATATAAATTTTTGATAAAAATTGCATTGAGTACATTGATAAGTTAGGAGAGAAATGACATCTTTATTTTGTATTATTGTGTTATGTACTAAGGTATCCATTCCGTGACAAAATTCTCTGATTTCTCTCTTCAGGATTTTGTAATTTTTGGCATACAGATTCTATTTGCATTTGGTTAGATTTATATCCAAGTATTATTTCTTTGAAGTGACTGTAAATGATATTGTTTCCAGGTTTCAATTACTTAGGAGCTTGTTTCTTAAAATTTTAGGATTTAAATATCATCATGAAGGATTTTAGTCATTTTCTAGGTATGAGGAGATATCAAAATTGGGTTCATATAATCAGCTCCTGAAAATATTTAACTATCTGAAGACATATCCTGCCAGTTTTCCCTGGAGCACAGAGTGCCTCATTTCTGCTCTCCACCCTGGACTCCTTTCAGGGGGTGTTGAAAATCAGTAGCTGCAGCAGCACATGATTTAATCCTTGTACAGGTAGATGGCAAGTGATGATTTATAGCTGACAGGTAGAAAGAGGAAAGATTGTTTCTTTCTTTCCTTAGTTCTTTAGCAGCAAGCAAGGATGTTTTAAACACATTATCTCTCACACATACGTATTATTCATGTTAGCCATTTATGAACTTATAGAATGGTCCATCCACCTTAGCAATGAAATGTGAGTTTTTATAATCCAAGAAAGGCTCTATTTCTCAGCATAAAGAGATGTTCAAGCAACACATAGCAAAAACAGGCCGTGTGATTCCTTCTTACGCCTCTGTTTTGAATGTATGCATGTGCGTGCTCGGTCATGTCTGACTCTCTTGCGACCCCATGGACTGCAGCCCACTGAACTCCTCTGTCCATGGGATTTTCCAGGCAAGAATATTGGAGTGGGTTGCATTTCCTCCTCCAGGGGATCTTCCCTATCCAAGGATTGAAGCCACATCTCTTGTCTTGTACATTGTCAGGTGAATTCTTTACCACTGAGCCACTTGGGGAGCACTCCGTATAGAAAGCTATGTTCTTCTCTACTTTAGTCCCTTCTTGTTACACTAGTGAGTGTGCCGTGTGGCACTGGCAACAACCCTAACTTTCCCTATTGTCTTAAGCAATGCTATTGCCTGAGTCCACCTTTATTTATGTGTTAGCTAGCAATTCCAACTAAAGTTAATTGGACTGACTAAGGGACTAGACTGACACCCCCACCCCCTCAACTATGATTATAATTGGGACTTCTCTTTTCTTTTTTAAAATTAAAGTATAATTGATTTATTAATAATATATTGGTTTCAGTATATGACTAGTGATTCAATATTTTTATAGGTTGTACTTCATTTAAATTTATTACACAATAATTACCGTATTTCTTTGTGCTTTACAATATATTCTTGTTGCTTAGTTACTGTAACCACAGTGGTTTGTGTTTCTTAATGCCATACTCCTGTCTTGCCTCCCATGCCTTACCTCTCTGCACTGGTAACCATTAGTGTCTTCTCTATACCTGTGAGTCTGTTTCTATTTTATTACATACATTCATTTGATTTTACTCCTTATGTCATCTTACTTTAGAGCATTTGCATGACACTGTGATTCATAAGAAATACATATTAGGGTTTTTTGTTTTTTTGTTTTTTTTTCATTTCTGGCACAAAGTCCCTAAAACCTTTGGAATTTTTTAAACGAAGAGAGCAAAGTATCTTTTGTTATGTTAATGAGGTAACTTTCAGGAAAACGTCTGAAAATGAGGGCTGGTTGATAGCGGAGCCAACCAGGTCTTTAGAGGGTTGGAACTTTCAGTCCTATCCCACAGCCTCTGGGAGGGAGAGGAGGGGGTCTGGAGGTTGAATCAGTCACCAATGGACAATTATTTCACTCAAATCTTACCTGAGTATTGAAGCCCTCATAAAACCCAAAAGAACACATTTCAGTGACCTTTGCAACTAGTGAAAACATGGAAGTGTGGGCAGAGTGGTACACTTGGAGGGGGTGTGGAAGTTCAGTGCTTCTTCTCTGTATGTTGCCCTGGGCTTCTCTTCAACCTACTTGTTCCTGAATTTTATCCTTTTATAGTAAACTGGTGGTCTAGTCACTAACATGTTTCTCTGAGTTCTGTGAGCCATTCCAGCAACTATTTGAACCCAACGAGGGATCATGGGAACCTCTGATGTATAGCTAGTTTGTCAGAAGTATCGGTAACAGCCTGGACACGTGACCGGTTTCTGAAATTCAAGGAAGAGGTTCATTGGAACCTACCATCTATAGCTTGTCAGTCAGATACAGTGATAACCTGGGCTTCTGATTGCTGTCTGAAGAGGGGAGGGTCTTGTAGGACTAAACCTTTAACGTGTAAGATCTGGTGCTATCTCCAGGCAGATAAGATCAGAATTGAGTTAAATTGTAGCACACCCAGATGTATCAGAGCATTGCTTGCTTTATGTTCTGGTGGGAAAAGCCCCACCTCCATACACTTGAATTGGTGGCCGGAACCTTTTTAACCTGCCTTTGCATTATCCTTCTTTGTTGGGACCTGGCGGCTGAATACTGATTAACTAGTAGCTTAATAAGGACCAACACCTCACGTATACATTTGCATCCTGGCTGAGACGGACATCTCCATTAACTTGATGGTCAACCACTGCCTCCTTCTTGAAACTTGACTCTTCTTGTTTCCATGATGCTGCATTCTCACGGTACGCCACTCATCAGTAGGAGCATTTTTTTTTTTAACATGTTTCTTTCCTTAAACATTGGTGATTCTTGGGGTTTGGGGAGTGTTACTCATGTCTTTTTCCAACGTGGCTTCTGAACCAATGGAGAAGTAGACACAGGATGCAGATAGAGATCAACATACTAGTTGTACTACAGTAACGCTGAATTGAAGAGTGCAACCTAGACCACAAATGGATGACTCAGTTTTTTGACAGAATTGGATGGGCTTTTTCACCCAGTTGCAGGCAGTGAAGCAGGAAACCCTTAGGCCTCCCCACTCAGGGCAGAGCCTGCTTCAGTAGCTTCCTGCAGTAGAAATAAGAAAATGAACCCACAAGGTAGGTCAACTAGTCTGAAGTTGAAGGGCCACACTTGTGCAAACACATTTTTCTGTTTTACCAATCTAATAAATCACTCTTCTTTCCTTAAAGGCCTGAGTGTTTGAAAATATGTTTTTTACTTTGTAGGCTGTCCAGACTGATATGCAGATATCCTCCCAATATCTGATTAATTCTCCTCCTGCATAAATAAAAAGTCATCAGTTCTTCATATGTTATTAATGATGGTGACTGCCCTAGCCCTAACTCCTCATGTCTACACCTAAGCCTTGATTACTGTTCCTTTAGTTCTTGTATGCTTATTTAGTTCCCATTCCAGATTTTAGGGGAAAAAATTTTTTAAAAAAAGATTACAAATACTCATTCTATAGGAATTCTTTTAGGCTTAGAGAAAAAGATACATTTTGAGACTATTTCTTAAACTTAGAAGGCATTCTCTAAAGTTGTACATATACTTAGATGTGTCATCATGATGTTTTCTTATAAAATTGCACTGTATTTTCCTTGTGATCCTTGTGCTAGGATTTTGAATAGAAATAGAATCTCACCTGGCCTCAGAATACTAGTGTTGATGAGGCCTTATATTTTACATGAGTCTGAAGATTGATTCAAGAGTAATATTCTGAAATCTGGAAAGATTTGTGACTCAGAAGGCGATAAAACATCTAAGATATCTTTTAGTATTCCCAAATGAGTCTCAGCTGAGTTGGGGAAAGAATTATGAATGATCTGTTTCTCCAGGACTAAGAAACTGCATTACATTTTAACCTCTTTGATTATAAGGCTTAAAAAAAAAAATCCTCAAACCTGAGCACATCCATGTGTATATAGGACTTGAGTTATTTCTTCCATGAAGGCTTCCCTGATGGCTCAGACTGTAAGGAATCTGCCTGCAATATGGGAAACCTGGGTTGGATCCCTGGGTCAGGAAGATCCCCTGAAAGAGGAAATGGCAACCTACTCCAGTATTCTTGCCTGGAAAATCCCACGGACAGAGGAGCCTGGTGGGCTACAGTTCATGAGGTCGCAAAAAGTTGGACATAACTGAGCAACTAACACGTAGTCTAACACTAGTGGCAATGCCCTTTCCAGTGTGAGATGATTCTCTTGACATTCATGAAAGTAGAGACCTGCTTTGACTTGGACAAAAAGGAAGAGACAACAGGGAGTTCAGACCTAGAAGGCAGGAAATTACTTACTGTATTAATCAACATTTGATAAGCACCTCCTGTGTGCAGAGACTGATTCAAGCACTGCAGAGAATAGAAGACATTTTTTTAGGTCACATTATCATTTTGTTGTCATATGCCTGTTATCTGCTTGAATCTTTAACATAACAGAGCAATTCTTGTGCTTCAGCCTATTAGTCTGCCTAGTAATACTTTCAGATTTGGGTTAATAGTTCTAACTCCTAGGACATGTATGTCATTTACCCAATCTACACCACCACTCAACTTGTAGTACTCAGGATTTCCCCCTTCTAGATTCATACATGGTTCCTAGATGAGCCACACAAACAGATAACCAACCTGAGTGTCTCTTTTTCCAGTCTTGGGCAAAGAATATTTACAACCATGGGGAGCGAGGATCCCCACAGGGTCCTGCTTGGTTTTACTTCCTTTTCTTTTGCCAAGAAATCCGTTAGAATATTGACAAACATGCTGAACCATTTACTGATTTCTTCACTCATTTATTCAATAGTATTTATTGCTGGAACACCAGGTTTACAAAGATGAATAATATAGGTCTCTTGACTTTGAGACACCAAATGTCTATTGGGCAAAAGTAGAAATCAGCAGTGACAGGGCAATTTAATGTGTGAACTAACAGTATTACCAAACTTAGGTTTGGCTGCTCGCTACTCAAAAGCCAATAATTGAGAGGCAGATATCAGTAGAAAGGAGAGATGAAAGAAAGATGCTTTAACAAGAAAAGTCAGCAGTCTAGGGAGGAGGGGAACTCATGTCCCAAGACCAGCTCTGAAGATTCTATTCAGCCATGATAGTTTTTAAAAGGTAAAAGAAGCAAGAATCTCAATGAACTGAGATAGGAGGTTGGGTTCTGCATCATTCTCCATTGTCTGAAGACTGGCTGATGTTATCTTGCTTGAGTGATCTGCCTACAGGATATCTAAGGAGGGTGTTGAGGGTAGAGAGCAAGTTCATTTTTAAACTACTTAATTCTTCATTCTTCTTTTTATCTAGGTAAAGTCAACAGGTTAGGTAAGACATGGTGTGTGTTCAGGAGAGCATAAGACAGGAGTTAGTTTAAATTGACTATCAGTCAATCGTAAAGGAAATCAGTCCTGAAGGACTGATGCTGAAGCTCCAATACTTTGGCCACCTGATATGAAGACTGACTCGTTGGAAAAGACTCTGATGCTGGGAAAGATTGAAGGCAGGAGGATAAGAGGATGACAGAGGATGAGATGGCATCACCAACTCGATGGACATGAGTTTGAGCAAGCTCTAGGAGTGGGTGATGGACAGGGAAGCCTGGTGTGTGGCAGTCCATGGAATCACAAAGAGTCAGACATGACTGAGCAACTGAACTGAACAGAACTGAGTGATCTCATTCCTATAATTAAGTTCTTTTAAGGTTATAGGGGGACACAAGTGGGCAAACAGGAAAGGGGAAAAAGAGCTACGTTCAACAGGAGTGGGTACAAAGCTGAAAGAGTCAGTTACCTCGGGATGAGAAGAGGAACGTGAAACACTTTAACCTTGTCTTAGATCACCTGTGGAGAGTTCTCCAGGTAGAAAGGGAGCCGACAGAAAAGAATATATGCTCTGCTGCTGCTGCTGCTAAGTCACCTTAGTCGTGTCCAACTCTGTGCAATCCCATAGACAGCAGCCCACCAGGCTCCGCAGTCCCTGGGATTCTCCAGGCAAGAGCATTGGAGTGGGTTTCCATTTCCTTCTCCAATGTATGAAAGTGAAAAGTGAAAGTAGTCATTCAGTCGTGTCTGACTCTTCGAGACCCCATGGACTGCAGCCTTCCAGGCTCCTCCATCCATGGGATTTTTCAGACAAGAGTACTGGAGTGGGGTGCCTTTGCTTTCTCCAAATATATGCTCAGGAATTGTAATTATTTCGCCTGTCACAGTATTGTTTATTTGTGGGTAAACAATCGGAGAAGGCAATGGCACCCCACTCCAGTACTCTTGCCTGGAAAATCCCATGGACAGAGGAGCCTGGTAGGCTGCAGTCCATGGGGTCGCTGAGTCAGACATGACTGAGCGACTTCCCTTTCACTTTTCACTTTCATGCATTGGAGAAGGAAATGGCAACCCACTCCAGTGTTCTTGCCTGGAGAATCCCAGGGATGGGGAGCCTGGTGGGCTGCCGTCTATGGGGTCGCACAGAGTCGGACATGACTAACTCGACTTAGCAGCAGCAGCAGGAGCAAACAATAAGGTTTAATGTAGGAATTGATTAACATTGAAGGACTGGTTTTCTTCTGAATAGAGTGAGGTTCCTGGAGCAAAAGAGAGGAGAATCATTCTTATACAGAGAACCATTACAAAAGCAAGTGGGCTAAAGACAATTTTATATTCATGCATTTGGATACTTGCTTTTCACATTGTTTGTTTTGTTGTTGTCGTTTAGTTGGTCAGTCATGTTCTACTCTTTGTGACCCTGTGGACTGCCACATGCCAGGCTTCCCTGCCCTTTAGCATTTTTTTTCTTTTTTTAATTTTAAATTAATTTTAAATTTTAATTGGAGGCTAATTACTTTACAATATTGTAGTGGTTTTTGCCATACACTGACATGAATCAGCCATGTGTGTACATGTGTTCCCCATCCTGAACCCCCCTCCCACCTCCCTCCCCATCCCATCCCTCAGGGTCATCCCAGTGCACCAGCCCTGAGCACCCTGTCTCATGCGTTGAACCTGGACTGGTGATCTATTTCATGTATGATAGTATACATGTTTCAATGCTATTCTCTCAAATCATCCCACCCTTGCCTTCTCCCACAGAGTCCAAAAGTCTGTTCTTTACATCTGTGTCTCTTTTGCTGTCTCACATATAGGGTTATCGTTACCATCTTTCTAAATTCCATATATATGCATTAATATACTGTATTAGTATTTTTCTTTCTGACTTACTTCACTCTGTATAATAGGCTCCAGTTTCATCCACCTCATTAGAACTGATTCAAATGCATTCTTTTTAATGGATGAGTAATATTCCATCATGTATATGTACCACCGCTTTCTTATTCGTTCATCTGCGAATGGACATCTAGGTTGCTTCCATGTCCTGGCTATTGTAAACAGTGCTGCAATGAACATTGGGGTACACGTGTCTCTTTCAGTTCTGGTTTCCTCAGTGTGTATGCCCAGCAGTGGAATTCCTGGGTCATATGGCAGTTCTATTTCCAGTTTTTAAAGGAATCTCCACACTGTTCTCCATAGTGGCTGTACTAGTTTGCATTCCCACCAACAGTGTAAGAGGGTTCCCTTTTCTCCAAACCCTCTCCAGCATTTATTGTTTGTAGACTTTTTGATAGCAGCCATTCTGACCAGCATGAGATAATACCTCATTGTGGTTTTGATTTGCATTTCTCTCATAATAAGTGACGCTGAGCATCTTTTCATGTGTTTGTTAGCCATCTGTATGTCTTCTTTGGAGAGATGTCCTTCACCATTTCCTGGAGTTTGCTCAAACTCATGTCCATTGAATTGGTGATGCCATCCAACTATCTCATCCTCTGTCATCCCCTTCTCCTTCTGCCTTCAATCTTTCCCAGCATCAGGGTCTTTTCTAATGAGTTAGCTCTTCACACCAGGTGGCCAAAGTCATGGAGCTTCAGTTACAGCATCAGTCCTTCCAAAGAATATTCAGGGTTGATTTCCTTTAGGATTGACTGGTTTGATTTTCTTGCAGTCCAAGGGACTCTCAAGAGTCTTCTCTAACACCACATTTTGAAAGTATCAATTCTTTGGGCTTCAGCCTTCTTTATGATCCAACTCTCACATCCATACATGACAACCAGAAAAACCATAGCTTTGACAAGATGGGCCTTTGTTGGCAAAGTAATGTCTCTGCTTTTTAATATGCTGTTTAGGTTAGTTATAGCTTTTCTTCCAAGGAGCAAACATCTTTTAATTTCATGGCTACAGTCAGCATTTGCAGTGATTTGGAAGCCCAAGAAAATAAAGTCTTTCATTGTTTACATTGTTTCCCCATCTATTTGCCATAAAGTGATGGGACCAGATGCTATGATTTTAGTTCTGTGAATGTTGAGTTTTAAGCCAGCTTTTTCACTCTCCTCTTTCACCTTAATCAACAGGCTCTTTAGTTCCTTCTCATTTTCTGCCATAAGGATGGTTTCACCTGCACATCTGAGGTTATTGATATTTCTCCCAGTAGTCTTGATTGCAGCTTGTGTTTCATCCAGCCAGAATTTCACATGATGTACTCTGCATATAATTTAAATAAGCAGGGTGGCAACATACAGCTTTGACATACTTCTTCCCCAATTTGGAAGCAGTCCTGTTGTAGCCATGCGTTCCAGGAAACAAACTCACTCAGAAGGACAATGCAGATAGTGGAGGTCAGTTTATTACACAGGCAGGCTCCTCTTAGCCAAGGACCCCAACCAACTTTTGTGAAAATCTTATATACCTTAAGTGTACTGTTCAAGCCCACATCTCCAAACTCCTTAAACCTAGCTTGGAAAGTGTTAAAGGGAGATAGTATCTGGTTACAGCCATGATTCATAATCAGAAGGGTTAGCTGGTTATACATTGTAGCCTACACCAACAGGTGCCATAAAGATTACAAAGATGATTGACTACATAGGTGATTATTACATTCTTTTTGGCGATGGGAAACCTTGGAATGGAATCTGGTGTTTATCAGTCCAGGAGGCCAGTTTGGCCATATGTATGTTATCCCCATGACTACCAGGCATATAGTCCAAAGCTCACTGAAAGTGCAAGATGGAGTTTCCTTCTTTTTCAAGACAGAGTCAGCTCCGCCTGTTCCTTTCCTGCCTCAGTCTATTGTTCCATGTCCAGTTCTAACTGTTGCTTCTTGACCGCATACGGGCTTTTCATATGTACGGTGAAAAACGTTACGGGTAAGGTGGTGTATTAAGTAAGGTGGTCTAGTCTTCCCATCTCTTTAAGAATTTTCCACAGTTTGTTCTGATCCACACAGTCAAATGTTTTAGTATAGTCAATGTTGCAGAAGTAGATATTTTTCTGGAATTCCCTTGCTTTTTCTATGATCCAATGGGTGTTGGCAGTTTACCTCTGGTTCCTTGTTTGTTTATAAAGTTCTAATTTAAAATTACTTCAAGATCCAAATATTCCTTTGATTGTGCATATATTATTGAACTGGGACAGCATGACTAGAATAATCTTGGTGTGACCATATCTTTATTTGATTTTTCTCCCCTGCTTCCAGGATTATACACTGATTGTGAGCAGCCAGACCAAAACCTCTGTGGCCAAGAACAAGTGCTAGGTGAGCCAAGAGTGAAGGGGCAACAGATGTTAGATGACTCTGTGGTCAAGGCAACAGCATGTTTGGCCTCATTGCCATGAATGATTACTGAATTTTTTAGAATAGGGGAACTCGGGTAAATGACTGCTCTTGTACTCAACTGACCACACTGGAGATTTGTGTGCCCACTAGCCTGCAACTTGTTTTGGATAGACTAAGCAACCCAGGGGGCAGAGGAAGCTAGAACTTAGTGCTGTTTTGGCTTTCTTTGTAGAGTGAATTTGTTGTTGCTTAAATTTGTTTTTAAATATCTTTCCATTCCTGAGATTCGTCTTCATTTTCCTATTCAAATGGAAATCCTCCACATAAGTGCATAGTTCTTTGGATGCTGCTGAGGGAAAAAAGAATGGAGAGTTTACTTTTTAAGGCTTGTTATCATAAAATGTATTATAGTTAATATTTTGGGTGGTGAATGAAGTGGACTCACTAACACACATGTGAACATCTTTGCTTTTAATGTGTTAGTTGAGATAGAAATATAGTATGGCAGAGTATATGTGAGTTGCCTTTACCCTGGAAAAGTTGTTTGTGCACTGACTGCACTGGTAATATCAAAACCAAACATTTCATGTAAGGTATTTTCTAGTCCTTCCATCCCCTGTATCTCTAAGCATATTTTTGTTTACCTTGCATGATTGTAGTGGCACTCCATAATCCACCTTTGTTTCCATCAGCCACAGATAAAAATCACTGTCAATAATCCATGGTAGCTTTCACTTAATAAATCATATATTCTGGACTTTTTTACTCTTCTCTTTATTTGGGCAGCCATTATTTCTACTCACTAAGAAAAACTAATATAGAAAATGAGAAATAAGATTCAAAGTGCTTTGCAAGACCTGCAGTGTGAATATATATTTCTTAAGAAGCAGGATCAGATGCCATACTGTTAGAAGAACTCTATACTTATTAATTCAGTTTCTCTAACAACTGTAATTCCCAATTTATAACTCAGTTTTCAGATGAGCTAACTGAAGCCTAGAGGTTTTAAGTAACTTGCTCGAGACCTAATTGAGTCACTAGAACCTGAATTCAGGTACTGTGTGCTGTTAACCATTTTGCTACAAATAACTTTTGAGTTAATGGAAAAAAAATCAGTTTTCTTGATTGAGTTTACTTGGTAAAAGATAATTATCATATGAAATCTATTTTTATTTCAATTCTCCTGATTTTATAAAGAGGACTCATTTAGTGGTACTGTACTTAGTTTCAAAGATATAAAATCAGGTGGCTGTACTCTGGCACACTAAGCAGCTATATTGAGACTCATATGACTAACACTTGGCTGGACCCCTCATCTGGTACTGGGCCACAGTAAGCACACCCCCCTGGCTGAACTCAGAGATTCAAAACATTCAGTCTTTGCACATTAGCAGACTTCTGCTTTGTTCATAATAGAGTGGATTTTGCTTAAAGTACAAGGCAAATATGCATGAGGCTTTCAGAGGAAGATTGTATTTGGAAGGGTATTTCATCTTCAGGTTATTTAAATTGGACGTTGTTAAGTAGGTAGAACAAATGAAAACCTCCATATGCTATGTAAATTAGAAATTATGCAAAAGAATACAATAATAGTGGCTATTGGTGGTGGTGGTGATTTAGCTGCCAAGTTGTGTCCAACGCTTGCCACCCCATGGACTGTATGTAGCCTCCCAGGCTTCTCTGTTCATGGGATTCTCCAGGCAAGAATACTGGAGTGGGTTGCCATTTCCTTCTCCAAGAGAGGCTATTGCAACTTCCATGAAAAGAGAATATTGAGCAGTAAGTAGTAAAAGATGCTATGATTGGAAGCTTAGGTTCAAAGATCATCTGATACTTACTAACTATGTGATATTGAAGTCATTTAACTGTCTCTGACTTAGTTTCCTCATATATAAAATGATGATGATAATGGCATCAATGTCATAGAGTTATCATGAGTATTATATCAGGTAATAAATAAAGAGCATATACAGAGTGCTTGTCACAGAGTAAGCCCTCAATGTTAGGAATTACTGCATTCTTGAGAATGTGCATATGAATTGTTATTTGTCTCAATTGGACCATGACTGACTTCAACCAATAAGAACTTGTTAATGAGCCATTTGTTTATACCAACTATCAATACCCAACTGATTAAATTGAGGTGATAGTTGATGTCATATATGTTTGTTTACAGAGTGAATTACCATGGTGGCTGGCTTATGATACAATTAAAAGAATATAGAGAATGAGGGAATGAGATAGAGATAGATAAAGTTCTAAGAATGGGTGAGTCTATGACAAGTCCAGAAAAAAATTGAATCAGTGTATGTATAATCATACATACAGGCTGACTCCCTTGTGGCTCAGAGGATAAAGTGTCTGCCTGCAATGTGGGAGACCCAGGTTCAATCCCTGGGTCGGGACGATCCCCTGGAGAAGGAAATGGCAACCCACTCCTGTACTCTTGCCTGGAAAATCCCATGGACAGAGAAGCCTGGTAGGCTACAGTCCACGGGGTCGCAAAGAGTCGGACAGGACTGAGAAACTATCTATCTATCTATGTATAATCAAAATGTTTATCAACACTCTATGAGAAATATAATAGATTTATTTATTTGTTTAAATCCCTTAATTAAAAGTGAATTAGAGGTGACTGAACCAAAAAATAGACTACAGTGTTCTATATTTTGTGAACTGGTAATCAGCCCACTTTAAAACATCAGATTTCTTGTTAAATTCTCCATGTATTATCTGATATTCATTAGCATTTACAAACGGTTACTAAATAAATTTTAAAGTGTATGAAGAAACCAAAGACTTCATATGCCACAAGTGTATTCTGGAAAAGCTGGCCAATTTTCCCAAAAACTCAGACTACTAATAGAAAGTATTAAAAATAATAAACTTTTATAGAATTCTTGCTTTACTATACTTCTATGACTTTTTACTGGAATGCTTGCCACATGTAACTTGCTAGAATCTTTGGGTTTTAATCAGTATACTGATTTTTCTCTTGTATTAGGAAGCTACCCAAACACCCAGGTTGGTATAAGTCCTGCTTATTTGAATGTCTCAGAATAAAGTGTGTATAAGCTGTGAATTTATAGCTCTTCATCAGATTATAGGAAAATATCTGGAATACAATAGCAAAGTGATTTCTGTGATACAATTGAAGAGTCTATTGGGAGTGAGAATGGGCTGGTCCTTTGTAGGACATCCCAGACTTGGAATGTATACCATGTGCCTTTACAGGGTGAGCCTAAACACATCTTTTCCAGGCCTCAATATTGTTGTGTCTGTTGATGTTTTAACTGTTGTCCATCTTGTGGGTGGGGGTGGGAATATGCTAATTTGGAGACTAGAGAAACTAAGAAACCATTTACACCATGTAAGCTAATGCATGCTCCATAAATATTATTCTTGAAAGGAGAGATGAGGACTACTGGAATTTGCAATGGAGAAAACATCCTGCTGAGCCAATTGTTTCTGTGTTCTTTAGTAAACAGAAAAGAAAAATGAAGACTTTCTTTCGTGCCAAACTATTTAATTGCATACATAAAACTTGCATGAAATATCAACAGCATTAGTTTGAATAGACTGATCTGTAAAAGGGATAGAAGCCCAAAGTATGTGATTGAATGATGGGAGAAACTCATTAAGGACTGTTGCTCACTCTTAGGAAGCAGTAGGAATATTATCTAGGTTTCTTTGGTAAATCTGTATTCACTTGAAGAGAAAAAGTGTCGTTTTACAGTCATACTTCTTATCATGTATAATTGTGTATTTTCACTTTGCATGAAAGTGAAAGTCACTCAGTCATGTCTGATTCTTCGCAACCCCATGGACTATAGCCCACCAGGCTCCTCTGTCCATGTAATTCTCCAGGCAAGAATACTGGAGTAGGTAGCTGTTCTTTTCTCCAGGGGGTCTCCCCAACCCAGGGATTGAACCCAGATCGTTTGCACTGCAGGTGGATTCTTTGCCATCTGAGCCCCCAGAGAAGCCCTTCACTTTGTATGCACACAACCAAAATGGGGTCACAAGGACTATCTTACACTGAAAAACTAAGGAAAAAGGGGAAAAAAAATCTACCAATTGTTTACCTAATTTGTGTCAGGCACTGTGCTATGTCAGTATATCTTTTATTTCAATATGCCCCATTCAACCAGCCCATCCTAAAGGAAATCAGTCCTGAATATTCATTGGAAGGACTGATGCTGAAGGTGAAACTCCAATCCTTTGGCCACCTGATGTGAAGAACTGACTCATTTGAAAAGAGCCTGATGCTGGGAAAGACTGAAGGTGGGAGGAGAAGGGGACGACAGAGGATAAGATGGTTGGATGGCATCACTGACTCGATGGACATAAGTTTGAGTAGATTCTGGGCATTGGTGATGGACAGGGAAGCCTGGCGTGCTGCAGTCCATAGGGTCGCAAAGAGTAGGACACGAGTGAGCGCCTGAAATGAACTGAACTGAATTGATTGAAGCCCTATCAAAGCCTATTGGGCCTCCCAGGTGGCACTAGTGGTAAAGAATCCACCTGCCAATACAGGATACGCAGGAGATGTGAATTCGATTTCTGTGTCAGGAAGATCCCCTGGAGGTGGAAATGGCAACCCACTCCAGTTTTCTTGCCTGGAGAATCCCATGGACAGAAGATCCTGGTGGCCTACAGTCCACAGGCTTGTACAGAGTTGGACACGACTGAAGTAACTTAGCATGCATGATTTTTTTTTTTAGTTCAGAAAATAATTGTATGGGCTGTATAATGTTATCCTGTGCAGAGAAAGCTACTAATAATCAAATTTTACAAATGAAGTCACTGAGACTAAAAAAAAATTGAGTAAATTGATTCCATACCTAATATTTGATTCTGAGAGACTGAATGTATTAACGGACAATGGCCAGACCATATATAAAAATTGATTTCTGATCTATTAATACAACCTGTAGCAACTAGCCCAGAAAGCCAAGCCACTCTCTGCAGTAATGTAGACTAACAGAGATTTGCTCTCATATTCTATTCTAAAAGTTTTGTGTCTTTAGCATTTATACTTATATCTATGATATATTTAGTCAATTTTGTGTGTGGTATTAGGAAGTGTTTCTTTCCTTTTTTTTTTTTTTTTTGGCATGTGGATATCCAGCTTTCTCATTAGAATTTGTTGAAAAGAATATTTTCAACTTGCTGAAAATCGATTGACTGCAAAATTGAGCTTTTAAGTCTGATCCATGATCATGAACTCTATTTTCACTTACTTATGTTTTTATTAATTTCTATATGTAATGTTTCATAGTTTTCAGAGCATAAATTTTACATGTAACTTGTTAAATTTGTTTGCAAAGTATTTCATTTTTTAATGCTGTTATTAATAGAATTATTTTCTGGATTTCACTTTAAGGTTGTTTATTGCTAGATAAAGAAATTCAGTCAATATTTGTGTATGGATACTTTACCCTGTATGCTTGATAAACTTGTTAATTCCAATTATGTTTTTATGGATCCCTTAAGATTTTTCATATAAACAATCATGTCATCAGTAAATAGAGATATCTTTACTTCTTCATGTCAAGTCTGGATGTTTTTTATTTCTTTTTCTTGTCTAATTTCCCTGGCTAGGACTTCTAGTAGAATGTTGATAGAAGTAACAAGAATGGGCATCCTTGTTTTGTTCCTGGATGTAGTGTAAAACATTCAGTCTTTCAACACTAAGTGTGACATTAGCTCTGTATTTTTCATGGATTTTCTTTATCAGGTTCAGAAAATTTCCTTCTTTTCTGGTTGAATTTTTTTCTTTTTGCCCATTAAATATCATGGAAGACTGTTCAGTTCAGTTCAGTCACTCAGTTGTGTCTGACTCTATGACCCCACGAACCATAGCACGCCAGGTCTCCCTGTTCATCACCAACTCCCGGAGTCCACCCAAACTCATGTCCATTGAGTCAGTGATGCCATCCAACCATCTCATCCTCTGTTGTTGTCCTCTTCTCCTCCTGCCTTCAATCTTTCCCAGCATCAGGGTCTTTTCAAATGAGTCAGCTCTTTGCATCAGGTGGCCAAAATATTGGAGTTTCAGCTTCAACATCTGTCCTTCTAATGAACACCCAGGACTGATCTCCTTTATGATGGACTGGTTGGATCTCCTCGCAGTCCAAGGGACTGTCAAGAGTCTTCTCCAACCCCACAGTTCAAAAGCATCAATTCTTCGATGCTCATCATTCTTCACAGTCCAACTCTCACATCCATACATGACTACTGGAAAAACCATAGCCTTGGCTAGACAGACCTTTGTTGACCAAGTAATGTCTCTGCTTTTTAATATGCTGTCTAGGAAAAAGTTGGCTTAAAGCTCAACATTCAGAAAACGAAGATCATGGCATCCGGTCCCATCACTTCATGGGAAATAGATGGGGAAACAGTGGAAACCTTGTCAGACTTTATTTTTTGGGGCTCCAGGATCACTGCAGATGGTGACTGCGGCCATGAAATTAAAAGACGCTTACTCCTTGGAAGAAAAGTTATGACCAACCTGGATAGCATATTCAAAAGCAGAGACATTACTTTGCCAAAAAAGGTCCATGTAGTCAAGGCTATGGTTTTTCCAGTAGTCATGTACGGATGTGAGAGTTGGACTGTGAAGAAAGCTGAGCGCCGAAGAATTGATGCTTTTGAACTGTGGTGTTGGAGAAGACTCTTGAGAGTCCCTTGGACTGCAAGAAGATCCAACCAGTCCGTTCTAAAGGATATCAGTCCTGGGATTTCTTTGGAAGGAATGATGCTAAAGCTGAAACTCCAGTACTTTGGCCACCTCATGTGAAGAGCTGACTCATTGGAAAAGACTCTGATGCTGGGAGGGATTGGGGGCAGGAGGAGAAGGGAACAACAGAGGGTGAGATGGCTGGATGGCATCACTGACTCAATGGACATGAATCTGAGTGAACTCCAGGAGTTGGTGATAGACAGGGAGGCCTGGCGTGCTGCGATTCATGGGGTCGCAAAGAGTCAGACACGACTGAGTGACTGAACTGAACTGAGGTTGGTCATAACTTTCCTTCCAAGGAAGGAGAGTGTTAGATTTTGGCAAATGTTTTTTCTGCATCTATGGAGATAATCATGCAATCTTTGCCCTTTTCTCATATGTATTATTACATAGACTAATTTCTGGCTATTAAATAAAGCTTATATGTATTGGATAAATTTCACTTGGTCATAGTATATAATCATTTACTTAAAGTAAGAATATATTAATGTATAATAATTAAACTATCTTGCATTATATGTTCATTCCCTTTTAAATAATCTGATGTTATTGAGGCTTATTTTAATTTAATTAATTATTTAATTACAGACAGAGCTGAGTAAGGACAAATCAGATTATTTTGTGTCATGTGTTTTTGAAAGCATTCTTTAGAGAGCAGGAGAGATTCTAAACCTAAAATGAAATTGAAACTCCTACTCTAAGGGAATACTTCTTACATTGTTAATGTACTGCTGTGGATCATGAGCCTACAGATGATCAGGTGGAACATTCAAACAGAAAGAAGAAATAACTGAAGAGTGCTGGAGGAAATATCAGGTGTTGCTGAGTAACAAACTATGCCAAAACCCGGTGGCTTAAAACAATAGTTAGCTATTATTTTTCATGACTTTGTAAGTCAACTTATCTATGCTAAGCTTAGGTGGACAGTTTTGCCAGTCTTAGATGAGTTCACTGCAGTTGGCTGGCTACGTGGCTCTGCTCAATGTATCTCTGATTGTCCTCTTCCTATGACCAACAGATAGCATCAATATGTTCTTACGATGAGAGAAGAGATGTAGGAGAGAAATTGGGAATGTGCAAGGCCTCTTGAGGCCTAGGGTTGGAACAGGGCACTGCAACTTCTTTCTTCTGGCCAAAGCAAGTCACATTGGTTGTGGAAATAAACTTTGCTTCAGTGGGAGGAATTTGAAACTCACATAATAAAGTAAAGAATTAGGATCAATCATGCAATCAATCTACCACAAGGAATTAGGGAGGAAGTAAAGTTTAGTTATTTCTGTCAAATGTAAATTGAGTTCTATTTTTGTTAGACTAGAAAAGAACAATCTTTTGAAAAATATACTAATTTTGTCTTGTTGAGGGAGTGTGTACAGTATAAAAAATTACAGGAACCTCGGATGGAGTTCACCAGTCATTTAATATTAATATAAGCAGACTGGTCCTTACAATATGTGCCGTTTCATGATATGTGTGTGTGTGTGTGTGTGTGTATGTTAATTGCACAATCATGGCCAGTTCTTTGTGACCCCATGGACTGTACCCACCAGGCTCCTCTGTCCATGGAATTCTCCAGGCAAGAATACTGGAGTAGCCATTCCCTTCTCCTAGGTATCTTCCTCACCCAAGGATCAAACCCAGGTCTCCCACAGTGCAGGCAGATTCTTTACCATCTGAGCCACCAGGGAAGCGCAACCCGCCACCTCACCCCAACCCCCACTTTCATGATAACAGTGCTTATTCTGTCCTTTCTTATTTGCCTGTCTCTTGTATGGGTATAGAGGAAATTATTCTAGAGAGCAGGTAACTAAGCATTTCTAGTTCTTGGGAGGTTTAATCTTTACTTTTCTCAGGAATGTGAAGCATCAGCAGGTTTTGTTTGTCTTTAAAATGAGGAGGATTCTAGCGAAGCTGACTTGTTACTCCATAAATATCTTAAAAGTGTGGAACTTTCCCTCTGGAATTATTATATGTGAATGGATTCCTACATTTTACAATGGAAAAGCATGAAATCATAGCCGGCTTGGCTACTGCTATTATTCATTTAGCAGCTTTTATTCTTTTAACAGTTAAACTTCCATTATGTTTTACTATTTGTTACATACCATTTTTGTGTGTTTTATGCATTTTGCAGTTAACTATTTGAAAGAACATTTAGTCCTTGAAAGTAAGAGTGATTTACCATTCTCATGCTTTTGTCTTTTACTAATGCCATGTGTATTTTTAAAGATAATAATAAGTTCTGCTATTAAAAAAACCTAATAACATACTTTATTTTTCTTGCTACCTACCTATAGCAAGTCCTAATGTTTGAAATGTTGGGGCATGTGCTTGGGAATGTATTGATGTTCAACATATATACCTACAAATATTAGATGCTGCATCAAACAAACTGACAAGAACAGGTGGAAAGGAATAGAAAGCTCTGGTACTCAGTACACAGATTTTTGGACACATATACAAACAAAAGGCTAAGTTGAAAATAGTAAATGCTAACTTTTGCAGAAAATATACGTAATTTGAAAGAGTTCTTTGTTATTTATCAGAAGTTTTATGCATTATTCATAGTGAAAAACAGACAATTTTAAAATCACATTAATTCTGGTATTAGGAGTTTATTTACTTGAAGAATATATGTTTCTATGCATTTGTAACAATGATTTGCAAAATTATAAGAAAGTGAAGTGATATTTTCTTCTATTAGATTTATTTCTATATGTTTATATATATATTATGACTTTAAGATAATGCGAATATTGTACATTGAAAGGAAACAGTTAAAATGTATGGAATGTATACTTCAAAATACATGTTGTCCATCAGGTCATCAAAGGAAGTTGTTGTTGTTCGATCACTCAGCTGTGTCCAACTCTTTGTGACCCCATGGATTGCAGTATGCCAGGTTTCCCTGTCCTTACCTATATCCCAGAGTTTGCTTAAACTCATGTCCATTGAGTTGGTGATGCCATCCAACCATTTTGTCCTCTGTCATCCCTTTCTCCTCCTGCCTTTAAGCTTTCCCAGCATCAGGGTCTTTTCCAATGAGTTGGCTTTTTGCATCAGGTGGCCAAAGTATTGGAGCTTCAGCTTCAGCATCAGTCCTTCCAATGAATATTCAGGGTTGATTTCCTTTAGGATTGACTGGTTGGATCTCTTTGCAGTCCAAGGGACTCTCAAGAGCCT
Organism: Ovis canadensis; assembly: GCF_042477335.2. NCBI lineage: Eukaryota > Metazoa > Chordata > Mammalia > Artiodactyla > Bovidae > Ovis > Ovis canadensis. The sequence continues at coordinate 104,551,617 of NC_091250.1, read as the reverse complement.
TCTCCAACACCACAGTTCGAAAACATCAAATCAAAGGAAGAAGTCAGATCTTTTTTGAAAAAAAAATTATAATTGCTCCATGATGATTAGCCTGGGTTTTATAAGAAAATCACTCTCATTTCCTTATTTTCACTCTTACCCGCAACTATTATTCAGCTTGTTTTTTCTTCAAACTTGACTTGTAAAATAAATCTATTTTGTTAATAGTGAATATATTCACGTGATTCTCTGACTCAGAAGCTACCATAGTTTCCCTTTTGTGGATATCTTTCAGATATAGTTTAAGAAAATAAAATTATATAAGTGTGTTTATTTCTCTTGCATTTGTCAACATAGATAGTAAAATGCTCACAATTTCTCAACTTACTTTTGTTTTATTAAGGAATCACTTGATCTCCTGATGCCTGTGATTTTTCCTCTGCTAAGCAGGAAATCAGCCCTGCAACCCAATTTGTGCAACATCATTATGACAGAGAAAGGAGATGACAGCAAGGGAATTCCATCTTGGCCTGCTAAAAATATAGAAAGTCCATCCCTTCTTTGAGGCAGACTTTGGATAGGTATCCCAATTCAGAGACTTTTCCAAACTAGGAAGAATGGCGGAGCAGTTAAGTACATGGGCTCTACCACAGGGCAGTTATTCGCATTGCTTTCTACTACAGGCTTACCCAACTTAGCTTCTTATTGGATAGGTATGTTCAGACAAGTTATTTTAGTCATTCAGAACTTATTCCCCCTTTTTAAAATGAAGTCTTTAAAATCATCTTTATAATGATGCAAACGTGGTAGAATTAAATGAACTAAAAAATAATATACTTAAAACAGGAGTTAGAACATAGTAAGTGCTATAAACATTGTAGTTTCATGCTGACCGTAGGACTTCTGCATTTGAACATCCAGAAACCTCTATTTATACCTCTGCAGCAGTATTTATCTTTGTTTCAAAGTAGTGTTTTGATTTATATTAGAGCTATTCTTGTTCTTGCCTTATTTTTTCCAGTAGATTTAATGAAGATCCTGAGGGCAGGAATTGTTTCATTCAGTTTTGATTCCCTAAACACTTAGGCCGGCTTCACAGTAGCTGCTTAAAAGTGTTTACTGAATAGTGTTGAAAAGTCAAAAGTACATGGAAAGTGTATAACATATAATGAAATTAATTTCTGTATGTGTTGTGGAAATTCATATCATTACATTCTTCTTTATAGAATGGTGTCATAGAGACTGAGCTTTGGAATTAGATAGTCATGAATTCAGTTTTCATTCTTCTGCTGTCTTTGCAAAATAGACTTTACTTTCCGTAACCTGTTATAAAACTCAGGAAATAATAAATACTTTACAGAGCTATTCTGAGGGTTGGAGATAATATATTTAAAGCTTCTAGCATGATAGTAGTAGTCACAATATATGGGTAGCTATTATTTTAGTTTTTGGCTTTACACACTTTGAAGTTTATTTTGTATTAGAATAGCCTATTTACACATAAAATAGAAAAAAATTCCACTGGTGGAATCCAAATACATGACTTCAATGAAAAGTAAATCTCAAGAACTTTTAAGTCAGCCAAAGTGAATACTTCAAAAGAAATGAAGCAAAATGGCAGCCGGGAGATGGTTCCATCTGTTTATCTGAGAGAGCTTATATCCTGAAGCCAATCTGAAGGCTTTCTCTATTTAAAACACATGGCTTTAATAGACTGAACTCTGTGGTTCAAAAGGAATCAAGATGTCCTCCAGGGATTAGGGTGGTGGGGACGACAAATGGAAGCTTTCAGCTAGTATGAACTAGTATGAAGAAATAATCTCTCCGTTAAGTCACTGTTAAATGACTGTTTTAGGCTAGAACAGCAACACAGCCTGCAGTGAAACACAGAATTATCAGTGACCAGAAGGAACCCACACTACCAAGGGTGCCTTACAGAAGGATGATGTAATAATTAGGAAGATCTCCAGCATCCAATGACAAGTGGAAGACCCAGGTTACTTATTACAAACTGAACATTAATAAAGAGTTTATTAATAAAAATTTGCCAATATGTAGTTTTTCAAAATAGCTGATATCACATCCTTAAGTTTCCATATGGGCTATTGAAAGGGCATTCTTTTCAAGTCATGAATCAATGGGTATGAATAATGACTGATTAAACCATTATGTATTAATCATTGTATATATGGTTAAAAAATGGCTTAACTAAGAGTTTTCTAAGAATTTATTTCACAAAATTGTAATGCATGCTTGATTTGCATGCAATACTTAATCCTCATCCAAGAAACCTTGGCATAAGCTTTATCCCATTGGTATTAATTACTCAGTGATTTTTTTTCTTTCAGTTGAAAGGAAAAGGAGGAAGCCAGCTGCAGCTTTGGCACTTATAATTGTGCCCCATATAATAGCAATAGTTATGTATGAGCTGTTTAATTTGAAAGTACCATCAGCCATGCAAATTTCACATCAACTAAAAGTAGAGGGAGAAAAATGTCTGTCAAATGGAAAAGGGTTAAATTACTAGGATTAAAGGAAGGAAATTATTTCTAATATTCTATGAAAGTACAGATAGGAAGTAATGCAAAAAATTGAAACATATAAAGTTAAAATGTTACTTAAGTACTATTGGGTTCATTTTCACTTAGCATTTCAGAAAGATCTGGTAACACTCTGGGTGGTGTGTGTAGCAACTTTGAATGAAAATTATAAAATTTGTTTGGAAAAATACCAGTTGTAATGATGTGACTCCTCAACCTCAAATGGCTGTGGACCATAACGTTCTGAAGTTGGCTCAGCCTACACTGATGTGAGAGTGATTATTGAGGACATTCCATTGTGCTCTAGGGGTTGAAAAGTGGTAGTAGCATGAATCTGTGAGTCAAGTTTATACGTCCTGGTATGCAATCTTTTGTTTCCTTGTTCAGAAAGATAACTCTATTCTTTCAATTTTATAAATGCATTTAGTTGGGCTAAAATTATTACATGTATCTGTAATATTCTTACAGGAAATCAGATAATAATAATAATAATAATAATAATGAAATCTGAGAGCTAACTTTGGAAAAACCAAACCTAGTACAAATACATGGCTCATTCAAGGTCCCTGAGCTCCTTAGCATGAAAGTTGGGTCTTAAAGTGAGAGGATTTGGTTGCAGCCTCCCAAGCCTTTTTTTTCTCTTTGCTACATGAACACTGAAGTCCTTTCTAGCTCTCTAATACCACAGCTCCCAAAGTAAATGTCTCCGTTGTTTTATTTCTTCAAAATTTTATTTTGGAGGGAAATTGTTTTGAAAAAATTTTTACTTAGACTGTATTTACTATAAAATAATACTTCAGGTTTTATAACTTAAGAAATAGATTGAAAGGCTGGTTATTAATTTTGGAACATAGAATGTGCAACAAACCAGTGTCCTATATTTAGAATACCATAGCTAGTCACATAATTCAGCATAACCAAGGAAATCACTTTATTGGTGCTACCAATATCTAGGTGATACTAAACTGAAGGAAACTCTAAATAATTTTTCTTAGAAACATGTTGGTTTAGGAATATTCATTCTGGTTCTACAAACAAAGACTTTGTTTCTTTCGAAAATCATTTCCTAATAGCTCAGTTGGTAAAGAATCCACCTGCAATGCAGGAGACCTGGGTTCGATACCTGGGTTGGGAAGATCCCCTGGAGAAGTGAAGGGCTACCCACTCCAGTATTCTGGCCTGGAGAATTCCATGGTCTGTATAGTCCATGGGGTCGCAAAGAGTTAGACATGACTGAGTGACTTGCACTTTCACTTTCTAAACTGAGGGATGTACTTTCTTCATTTGTAAATGGAGTCTCACATTACTTGACTTTAATCTCAAGGTAAAACAAAACACTCCCCCGCCCCCCACCCCACTCTCACACCCCGCACCCCCCAAAAACCAAAACAACAGATTTCACTTTATCAGGATTTATTAGCAGGGTTTTTGCTTTTGGGATGATGGAGACATACTTTCCCCTATTTCTCCTATTAAGTACAACTGAAACTTCTACATGTTATAAATAAAACAAGCTCTTGCACATTACAAATAAAACGAACCTAAGAAGATTCTGATGGATAGAAAGAAGAAGCCAGACAACCTTGGACATTAAGACCTAAGAAAGGACACATTAGTGAATTTCCTAAATTTTGTTTTTGCCTCATCTCAGATTTGGAGCAGAAGCCGGCAATCCAATAATGCCAGTCAATGGCTGCAGATAAACACAGCTCCAACCAACACCTTCTTTCTCTAGTCAAAGAATCGGAAAAGAGACTGCCAGTCAAGAGTAAAGCTTTTAGACAGTATAGCTCTCTTCTAGCCACACACCACAAAAGACCTCTGGTTCTTCTCCCTATGTATGCCAGCAAAAGTTGAATGAATTAGACTTTCAGCCTAATGAGGCTATCATGAAGCATGACCTAGAATCAGAAAAGGCCAAGTAAGGAACCGGGACTTTCATCCTTACTGGCTGATAATGGGTCCACCCATTGTGATGACAGTGGGTCCCCTGTGGTGAACCTACTCCATCTCCACCCAGCAGTAAGGAGGCACCCTTCACCCTCTCCCTGGGGTGTCAGAGGAGGCCTAGTAGAGACTCAGAGCTTTTATAGTCACTCGTTCAGCACTAACAAGGCCACCCCCACCTAAGAGTCAGTGGAGGCCAAATCCCACCCCTGCCCAGCAGTAAGGAAGAGCACCACCAGCACCACCATTGTTGGATATCAACAGGGGCCAAGTGGGGAATTTGAGCTTCTATGTCCTTCTGGCCTGTGATGAGGTGGAACCATCCTCCCATGCTAGAGCACTATCAAAAAAGGTCATTTAAAACAGGTTTAAAATTAAAAATACATTTTTTTACAGAAAAAAAAAGAGTAAAATCAAAAATATTAAAAAACTTTAAAAAGTGGCTTTGTTTTTCATAATTTAAAAACTTGCTTCTCAAAGACACTTTCAGGCTCAAGTGTTTTCACTATTAAATTCAACCAGTTATTTAAAGAAATAACATCAAAGCAGATCTGGAAGGAACACTTATAATATCTCTTTTCAGAGGTAAAGACTTTTAATTTTTTGACTATTTTCATCATATCTACTTTTAAAATACAAAACTGGAATTATGCCACGTGTATTCTTATTTCATTTTTTCATTAGTGTTGACATGCAAATAATTTCCTCCTTCTCTAAATGTGCTTGTAGATTGTAATTTAACTGCTTGTATAGATTTTATTGAATAGATATACCATAATTGATATAATTAATTTCTTATTGTTGGGTAAGTGGATTTTTTCCCATTACATTGTAATTCATGGCAAATAGAAGGGGAAAAGTAGAAGCAGTGAGATTTGATTTGGGTGCTCCAAAATCGCTGCCAATGGTGACTAAAGCCATGAAATGAAAAAGACACTTGCTCCTTGGAGGGAAAGCTATGACAAACCTAGACAGCGCATTAAAAGGCAGAGACATTGCTGACAAAGGTCCATATAGTCAAAGCTATGATTTTTCCAGTAGTCATGTATGGATGTGAGAATTGGACCATAAAGAAGGCTGAGCACTGAAGAACTGATGCTTTCAAACTGTGGTGCTGGAGAAGACTCTTGAGAATACTTTGGTCAGCAAGGAGACCAAAATAGTCAATTCTAAAGAAAATCAATCCTAAATATTCATTTGAAGGACTATTGCTGAAGCTGAAGCTCCAGTACTTTGACCACCTGATGCAAAGAGCTGATTAGAAAAGACCCTGATGCTGGGAAAGATTGAAAGCCAAAGGAGAAGCAGGCAGCAGAGGATAAGATGGTTAGACAGTATCATGGACTCAAAGGACATGAATCTGAATAAACTCTGGGAGACAGTGGAAGACAGAGGAGCCTGGCTCCTCTGTAGTGCTAGAACCATGGGGTTGCAAAGACTCAGACACGACTTAATGACTGAAAACCAACAATAAAATATGGTTATTCATATTCCAAAATGTAAGCGTTAATAAGAAGGAGGTTTAATCTAAGCCTGATTTATGTCTCTTAAAACTGAAATTTCATCTTTTCTGGTGTTCCGGTTCACTCTGATTATGGCACTTTTATTTTCATCAGAATGTGACTCTGAGTACAAATGGAAAGAAATTAGTTTTAGCTCTGCTCTCCCTCACCTCTTTCTTTCCCCTTTATCTCCCTCTGTCCCTCCTTTCAGAAATGTTTAAATGCAAATAATTTATTTCTGTTGTCAAAAATCTCAAATGAAGAAAGAGGAGGAGATAGAATTTTGGTTGTCACAGTAGCTCATCTTGGAATCAGGAAATAGTACTTAAATTTCTTGTCTCCAACTATAAAGTGAAAAAATTGAGTTAGTAGTTGTCTAAGGTTATTCCCATCTGCTATATTCTTATGTTTTCCTTTCTTCAGGCTATCATAATGTTACTGAAGTCATGCATTCATAATTTTCCCATTTTTTTCCTGTTCTTTTGCATGATTTTTCAGGGGTTTATTGTTTATCTTTGTTTTATTATTACTTTAAAATTTTCTGGCATTATTGTTTGGTGTGTAAAGAACATATGTGTGTGTGTGTTAGTTGCTCAGTATATGATGATATTTTATAAATGGCAGTTATTTATTTATTTATATGCTTCCCAGGTGGCTCAGTGGTAAAGAAAGTTGATGATGACGATGCCAAGTCAATTCAGTTGTGTCTGACTTGTTGAGCCCCTATGGACTGTAGCCCACCAGGCTCCTTTGTCCATGGGATTCTCCAGGCAAGAATACTGGAGTGGGTTGCCATTTCCTTCTCCAAAAAAGAACATGGGAGGATACACTTTTCTATTGCCATAAGATTTCTCTATGTTTTTCTTCATCTATGCTGGGTGGGTGGGAGAGTCAATCACTGCTCTGAATTTCTCTAAACACTAAGTACAGGTTAGCTTACAAGGTATAGAATATGTACCAGCTCTTACTTTTTATAGCCATTTAATCTATCTGACTCTTAGTTTCCTGATCTGTAAAACAGAAAATGATCTACCTCACAGTTTCCCTTGAGAAGGATTCAATAATGTGGTAATGAGCCAGAATGTCCTCTGCGGAGTAGAAGCCAGTCCGAGTCACAGACTACAAAGGGTCTCTCACCACTAGATGGCAGAGTGAAGCATAGTCTGTCCATCCTACACCGAAGTCAGTTGGCCTCTTATGCCAAGCATCTATTTCTTTGCCAGTTTCATTAATCTACCCTTCTGATTCTACTCACTTAGCTCCCAAGACCTCCAGACTAATATTTTGAAGTTCTTCTTTTTAAGTTGTCAAGAGAAGGATTTTTTGCCACGTGTTTTCAGTTGTCCATCCCTGGTCCCTAGCTACTTGTTGGCTTGCTAGCCTTGACTACTCAGAAGGGAAGGAAAGCATCTTGACCTGGAGACTTTGATCATTATCTTATCACGTTAGGAGCCGATAACATAAAATTTTCTTACATATGTCCATATGGCTTGTCACTGTTTGAAGGTCTGACATCAAGGACATCCTGAGGGACTGAGTGTCAAGATAAAGAACACTGTACCCAGCACCTGGGGAGTCTGTTCACATTCACCCTGACCTCCCTGGAGTGGGGTGATTTAATACTTTATAATGGACCACAAAATCTTGTATAGTTTATGTCTGATCAGAATAGTTACAAATACAGTTCTTCACTGTGTGCTTTGTTTTCTTTAGATAAACAACATTGAAATCCATACATAAAAAAGAAATGAAGTTGTTTTCTTTTCTACTATGGTTAGAAAACTTGTGGTAACTCTGAGTCATGGAACAAGATTGAACACTCACAAGTATACTCCAAACCCAGGGTTTTCCTTACAAACAGGCGGAGCAGATGGTACCTCAAAGATATTGTCTACAAAACAAATGCTGAGAATTTCCTTTCTAAAAGTATCTTCCTCAGAGTCCAGCTGGGATGTTCAAATTTCCCTTGTTTGGGTTTAAGGCTTTATTATTCTTTATGTGCCCCATAAAAGTGTGTGTCCCAGAGGGTTATAATTTGATATGACTTTGTTTTTAGATTTACTGTGTTAGCACGAGGAACTGGATCCCATGGATCCAGTAGGCTAAGTAAACTAAGCTAAGTAATAGCTGAGTTCAAGTTAAGATTCCTTAAACATAGTTAAAGTCTGTGTTTTGTTGGAGTGGAGCACAGCATACCTCAGAGGAAGAAAAGAGATCAGAGCAGCAGGTGGTATCCAAAAACATTGAGTTTCCACAAGGAGGAAGAGTAGTGTAGGCTTAAGGGCTAGCAGAAGGTTAAATCAGATAATGTATATGAATTTTTTAGCCCAGAGCTTGACTCAAAGTATATCCTCAACAGTAAATAGAAGAGGGACTTTTATTAAAAAAAAAAAAAAAAGAACAATAAAATCAAGAGAAACTGAGAAAAATATTGCAATCACTACAATGTGCCTTGCAGATTGATGCTGGGCCACAAAAGAGAACAGTACAGGCTTGGTTCTTGCCCTCAGGGAACTGAACTTGGGTAGATGGGCAACTAACTATGAATTATGAGAGAGTATGGTAAATGCTGTGCTGGAGAAAGGTCAGAGCAGGGTATTTGAGGCATATTTAGAGTTTTCTAGAAAAGGTGATTTTGTCTTCTTGACTTGAATGAGGAATGGGTGCTGTGGGGAAAGGAGGAGAGTTTCAAACAGAGGAAAAACCTACATGAAAATCCAGAATGAAGACTGGGAAGGAAGGACATGTGCTAAGAGCTGAAAAGAATGTTATTGTTGGAGGGTAGAGTACTAGTGGGTCACTGTTTTGAAATGACGCTGAAGAGATTGACGGAAGAAAGTAAAGTGGAAAGTGGTGGGCATAAAAGACGTAGCTATAGCTGTTTGAAGCTGCAACTAGCGCCTCCAAAGTGAGAAAATCCTTAGTCATCAGCACAAATCTGCTAATTGCTTTTGAAGCATCAATGCTACAACCAACTTTTGGTAAGTTTGGGAGAAAACTGAACATTCTTATGACCGCTTTCATGCTCTGAATCAAATACAATTGGAATGCTGCTGCTTCTCTCCTTACACTCTTCTCTTTCCTTCAGAAGATCAGAGTGGTCAAAGGTCACTTGCATTTCCTGATGTCTACCACTGTGTGGTGCATATGATGGAAAAATCTTAATCTCCTGAGACTTGCGATGTCTTCAAAGGAACCACAGATGCACGTGTGGAATTTTTTTTTCACACACATGTGGAATTGTTTTTTTTTTTTTTGAGGGGGCTTTCTTGGTGGCTCAGACGGTAAACCGTCTGTCTGCAATGCAGGAGACCCAGGTTCGATCCCTGGGTTGGGAAGATCCCCTGGAGAAGGAAATGGCAGCCCACTCCAGTATTCTTGCCTGGAAAATCCCATGGATGGTGGAGCCTGGTAGGCTACTGTCCGTGGGGTCGCAAAGATTTGGACACTACTGAGCGAATTCACTTCACTTCACTTCACTTCACCACTGTGTGGCACCACAAAGAACAAGCAAGGGCCACTGGGCATAGAATAGAAAAAAGCTGAATAAACAGGGAGTTCAAAATTAAAAAAAATAAGAAGTATACAGGACAAGCAAATAAGACAATTCATGTCACATCCTCTCCCACTCTCTTCCCAGATAACCAGTGTTAACAGATTGGTGTATGTCCTTTTCTACCTTTTGCTAAGACCAAATACAAGTAAAGCTGTGAAGTGAAGCTGTGAAGGTGCACAGTCGTGTCGGATTCTTTGCGACCCCATGGACTGTAGCCTAACAGGCTCCTCCATTCATGGGATTTTCCAGGCAAGAATACTGGAGTGGGTTGCCATTTCCTTCTCCAGGAGATCTTCCCAATCCAGGGATTGAACCCAGGTCTCCCACTTTGTAGGCAGACGCTTTACCATCTGAGCCACCAGGGAAGTCCAAGTAAAGCTGTACATACATACAAAGCTGTCCCCTTGTTTTTAAAAGGGGCTGTACTTCACACATTACTTTGAAACTTGCATTCTTATTTAATAATATATTATGGACAACATTTCAGTTTTAGAAACATAAATTATGAATCGAATCTTTAATGCTGCATACTCGGTTCAGTTCAGTCGCTCAGTCGTGTCTGACTCTTCACGACCCCATGAACCGCAGCACGCCAGGCCTCCCTGTCCATCACCTTCTGTAGGATATTGTGCTGTAATTTAACCAACTGCTCCATTCTGAGGGGGCTTCAGAATGTTCTTAGGTCACACTGTAAACATGCTATAATAAATGTGCCTATATATTTGCCAGTTCCTAAAGATGTTTTCTATGGGTTGTCATAGTGGACGCCAAAAAGTGGGTTGAATGAATCAACGTGTGAATATGACTCTGTATTTTCTCTTTTGAAGATACCAAATGCTTTCCTTTTTTTTCCTGAATCCTGGAAAGCAACCAATTCTCAAATTTTGGGTAGAGAGAGTGGTGATTCTTAGCTTTAATGCTCTTCTTATCAAGACCATCAGCATTCAAACTTGTTGGTCTCAGGAAACTTACACTACCAAATATGATTGAGAACCCCAGAGAGCTTTTTCAGTAATAGAAGTTGTCTCTAGCAATATTTACCGTACAAGCAATTAAAACCGAGAACTTTAAACATTTATGGTTTCCTTCAAAAATAGCAATAATAAATGCATCATATATTAATACATAATCTATTTTATAAAAAGCATTTATTATTTCCAAGACAAAAAATTATTGGAAAGAAAAACGTTGGTTTTTTTTTTTTTGCCCATTTCATTAGTATCCAGCTTAATAGAAGACAGCTGGATTCTGATATCTGCTTCTATATTCTAGTAAGTTGTTTTGGTTGAATGATACAAAGAATACTGTGACTTACAAATATGTAGTTGGAAACAGGAGTATTTTAATAGAATTTTCAGATAATTGTGGTATTCTTGGATACTATATAAAACTTGACAAGAGGTAGTTTTATAAAGGTTATATGCAATTTGGAACATAAAACCATATCAATAAATGAATATTCTTAATACATTACAGTTCATTGTCCTATCTTGCTTCTTGAATGAATCTTTTTACTCATATATTGATCATTTAAAAAATATTGATTCTGTGAATTGTATAGGGTTTTCAAATGCAGTTGTTAACTTCACCAGCAATCTAATCTTTCGGTATTAAGAAAATATGAGGACCTTAGTGGTAAATACTAGTTTTCTAAAATCCTAATTTCCACTTTAAATCTCAAAGGTTATCATTGGAAACATTGTTAATTATTTTCCTTGAAGTGACAGATTTACTTCATTCATTTTGAATAAAGTATTTCCGGTTCAGCTGATAAAGAATCCACCTGCAATGTAGGAGACCTGGGTTTGATCCCTGGGTTGGGAAGATCCTCTAAGAAGGGAAAGGCTATCCACTCCAGCATTCTGGCCTGGAGAATTCCATGGACTGTATAGTCTATGGGGTCGCAAAGACTTGGACATGACTGAGAGACTTTCACTTCACATTTACCAAATACTCAGTTATGAATAACCATAATTTGCCTATAATTAGTCTCTCATGAAAAAGAGCCTCGTTTAGCTTATAACTCAGTCTCACAGGTGTTTTTCTTGAGTCAATGATTTATACCCAAAGGTATACCTAATTTATTTATTCCCAAACGATACTAAAAAAAGTGCATTCAGTGGTCAGGATTTAAGAAATTCAGAATGTTTTCCTGTATCATCAAAAACAAAAACATTTTTTAAATGTAACTGGACTCTTTTTTTCCTCGCAAGTGACAGTGTGACAGTGAAGAAATTAATGATGACTTCTACATTTTGGTTCCGGTGACTTGATTCAAACTGCTGCTGCTTAGTCACTTCAGTTGTGTCGGACTCTATGTGAGCCCATGGACTATAGTCCACCAGTCTCCTCTGTTCATGGAATTCTCCAAGCAGGAATACTGGACTGGGTGGCCATGCCCCTCCTACAGGGGATCTTTCAAACCCGGTTTAGAACCTGGGTCTCCTGCACTGCAGGCAGATTCTTTACCACTGAGCCTCCAGGGAAGCTGCCAAAGTTTTATCCTCCATTGCTTTTGTACCGTCGGTGCAAATGCCAACACAGAGAAAAAGGCAATAGATTTTGCTTTTATTTTGAAACTATTTTGACCCCATTAGAACCGTGAAAACGTTTCAGGTAATTTTAGGGGTACAACCAATACTGAGGATGACTCTTTTGGATTCATGCTTCTTAACTGTTAATGCACACATAAATGACCTGGGGACCTTATTAAGATACAAATTCAAATTCAGTAGTCTTGAGGTAGGACCTAAAATTTGCATTTGTAGAAAGTTCCCAGGTGAAGATGATGCTTTCTGTAGGTGGCTATGCTTTGAGTAACAAGTCTCTAGACCTGCATTATCCAAACAGTAGCCACTAACTCCATGTGACTACTTTAATCTAAAGTTAAAGTAATTAAAATTAAATAAATACTCATTTAGTCAGTCATATTAGCCACATCTTGATCACTCAAAGCCACCTGAGGCTAGTGTATATCATGCTGGACAGAGCAGAGATTTCCATCGTCACAGAAATCCATTAGACAATGATGTTCTGGATTGTTTACATGGAGTTAATAATGACAAGCCCATGTAGCTGAGCTTATTTAAATATTCATCAGAAGCTACACTTCAAAATATGTAAGCATAATTTATGAATAACTTCATTTTTCTGATTAGTCCTAAAAAGACAAATGATTTAGAATTTTAAATAATGTTTAGACTCTGTAGTTTCAAGTTGCCCGACTAATTTCTTGTAAATTTCTTAATGACATGTCTTTATGAGTTATATCAACTGATATTGCCAAGGCCATTGCATGATATTCTATTTTTTTGTGGAAGAAAGCATTCTACTTAAAAGTTTAAAAGATTAAGAGTGACTGATATGGAGATAGAAAAATTCATACTCACTGTAAATGATTTTTATAATCAAAACATAGTCTTCCACGCAACTCACAAGGAACAATTTTGGTGAAAAAAGCTCCACTGGGGAGAATAAAAGGTTATGCCTCAAAGGTTAGCAGGACGGATAGTGTTTCTCCTGGGCACACGCCAGTGCAGACAGCGTGCTGAGAGGCATTCCTTGGAGTTCTTGGGCAGTTCTTGCTCCGATGAGAGCTGGCCAAACTGCATACTCCACCTGACTCAAGGAAACATTCCAAGGTAGGCTTTCCAACAGCATTCCTCGTCTGCAAAGTTCACAAGCTGAGAGGAGCCTGGTTGGAGTGAAGAGCAAAGTAAAAGCTAACAAAAATAAGAGGAAAGTGGAGAGGGCATTCTAGACTGTCCTGTGGGTTCTTCCTTAGGCTTTTTTCAGTCACCTCTCTATCCATAAGTACAGTCTGCTGTATACTGGTAAAGAATAGGTCGTAAATGAGACACACCTGAAACAGGCTTTTCTTTGTGGCTATGAGAATATGCCAGTGGCCAAGCACAAAGTCTTTGTCGAGCATTCCAGTTTTAAAAGTGGATGTGGTGCTGGATGCTTTGGGAGAAACGAAAAATTCCTACCCTGTTAATGGTCTCTCTTTATGTACGTAACGTGCTTCCATAAAATTCTTCAGTCAGAAGACAAAGAGTGTTCCATCACTCTTGGCCACTGGTTTGCCACTGCCCAGAAGCACAAGATTAGCAGCTCTTACAATTTCATCTCCCAGGGTAGGTGTAGATGCTGTTCTTGTCAGTTGAATTCTCATCTGAGTCAATGTATCTTGGCTTTGAAACTTTCCAGATATTAGTGAAATAACACACAAAGGAGCAGAGTGAGGAACTCCATTGAATCCCCACGTGAGAAACATGTTTTCCTGTTGCCCCATTAGCTGTCCATCTGTGGTTTTCAGTCTGTAATTGACCATCTGCTCAGCCTGCCAGGTCCCATGTTCATGCCAGAGTCACATCTTAACTCTGTGCTCTGTCTCGGACCCTGGAGTCAAACCCCAGGGGTCACCATTATTGTGAGGGATCAGGCGAGGGGCATTGTTTTTATTGGTTTGTTGAGATAAAATAGGGACATTTTAGGTAAAAAGCAGAATTTCCTTTTGCTCTTTGATGTGGAGGTGGGGCAAGAGGGGAGGCCGATGTGCTGCACTAGGCTGGCATTTTTACAGACAATATTCTGTAGGAGCTCAGTGCACAGTGCCTGTCACTCTCAGTCAGATGTGGCCTCTTCCATTCATACTGGTCCCTACCCGGGCAACTTACCTCAGTCATTCCACCTGCCTAGGTCCTACATTTGCTTGTGCAACTCATTATTTAGGGCATAAATCTCTTGTCAGCCTCATAATCTAATATACCTCTGGATATCAGAGTGATAAGTGCTCAGAAGCACCATGGTAAGCAATGCCAGTTTGTAAAGGCTGGGACCTGGTAGCCAAGTTCCCCACCACAAATTCTCAATGAACAACCATATTTATCAAAAGAATACTATGTGCCAAGCTATGACAAACCTAGACAGCATATTAAAAAGCAGAGACATCACTTTGCTGGCAAAGGTCCATATAGTCAAAGCTATTGGTTTTTCCAATAGTCATGTACGAATGTGAGAGTTGGACCATAAAGAAGGCTGAGCACCAAAGAATTGATGCTTTCAAACTGTGCTCCTGGAGAAGACTCTTGAGAGTCCCTTGGACTGCAAGGAGATCAAACCAGTCAATCCCAAAGGAAATCAATCCTGAATATTCATTGGAAGGACTGATGCTGAAGCTGAAGTTCCAATACTTTGGCCACCTGATGCGAAGAGCCGACTTATTGAAAAAGCCCCTGATGCTAGGAAAGATTGAAGGCAAAAGGAGAAGAGGGACAGCAGAGAATGAGATGGTTGGATGGCATCACCACCTCAATGGACATGAGTCTGAGCAAACTCCAGGAGATAGTAAAAGGCAGAGAAGCCTGGTATGCTGCAGTTCATGGAGTTGCAAAGAGTTGGACACGACTTAGTGACTGAACGATGAACAAGAACAACTGTGTGTCAGGCCATAGGATATGTGCCAGCAGATAGTGGACTTCCTAAAGTTATTTGTCAAGACAAGATAATAAAAAGGATATCTTATGGAATTTTCACAGCAACCAAATCTGTTAATGTGTATTAGGACTTGAGAGGCTTAATATTAAATACAATGGAGTAAACCCTGAAGGTAAGCAGGAAAGATTTTTAGAATCTTCCATCTATCCTTCCTAAAAGGCAAAATGATTTGAGATGTGTGCATTGAGAATTTTCTTTTGTTTCTTATTGGTTTCAACACCATTATCTCAAACCTCAGTATGCTTAAAATATGTATAAAACTGTATATAAAACCATAGTTTCTCAGATTTTATAGTTTACTTAAAATTTTATCCAAGGGTAATTTTCTCCATAATTAAGTTTTGCCTTAGAAGCTAATTTGCATAACTACCTGTGGGAAAAATGAAAGATTTAAGGATTAACATTACTTCAAAGCTGTATTTTGGAGAAATTAGACAAGAATCTTGTACTAGGTGAAATTTTAATCCTGAGTAGTTTGAAATGAGACTGCGTTCCTACTTTGTTTTTTTCTAAAGTTGACATCTTTGGGGAAAATTATTACATAAATGAAGTGCTTGTTTTCTAGAAAAAGACCTACAAGGACACAGGTTGTTCTCTGTAGTTGCAACTTGGCTTTATTTTTTCCAGTTCAGAACAAATGTAAACTACTTGTTCTCAGAAAGAGAAGTTTATCATTAGCTGTAGAAAAGCAAAGATGAAAGATATCTACAAATGTTAAGTGGCTATTCTAATCTATTCCTGCCATAAAAGCAATGTATTCAACAATTTAAGAGTGTATTTTGTAGTTAGCTGTCTTCAAAGATGAACTTCTACCTAAATTTGGCAGTTCTCCAGGAGCTACTATTGAGGTCATTTTGGATAATGTAGTTGATTAATTGTAGAAACCCTTAAAATATTCCAGGTGAAAACCTGCCCCTTACAGTAGATTGCAACCAAATACTTGTCTACCACTTATTCCACTTCAGGAGCTCATTTCTTGGTGATGGCTTTGTGTCGTAGGTTGAGATTAATCTGATTTTACCTATAGGATCATCCCTGTAGCTGAGACAGTAAAGTATCTGCCTGCAATGCAGGAGACCCAGGTTTGATCCCCATCAGGAAGATCCCCTGGAGAAGAGAATGGCAGCCCACTCCCATATTCTTGCCTGGAGAATCCCATGGACAGAGGAGCCTGGCACAGTCCATGGGGTCACAAAGAGTTGCACATGAATGAGGGACTAACACTACCACTACACTGCTACGCTCTACAGGAGTACTTGGGGAGCACCTTTATGTAGTAGTCTGTTAACAGTGGCCTAGCCAAGGGTGTACCAGGACGGCCTCCCTTTTAGACTTTTGCTGTCATCTTTAAATACTGTTGCACATTATTTAAATGAAATGAATGAAGGTGCATCAGTTGTACTTATGTCCTTTGAGTGGGTAATATTGTCTAAGATGATATTGACCTTTTCTCTTAAAACTTGTAATTGGCTTATAAAAAAGCAATTATTTTGCATTGTGTCTTTCTATGCTAAAGATGTTATTTTGTCTAACATAAAGACTCAGATAACAACTTTCAAATCTTGTTTTCGTGCTTCTTCACTGAGAAGTAAAAGCATATGTAAATACAGTTGATCCTTGAACAACACAGATTTCACCTGCCTTGGCCCACCTATACAGGGATTTTTTTTTTTTTTCAGTAATAAATGCTACAGTGCTACATGACCTGAGATTAGTTGAATCCAGGGATTCAGAACTATGGATGTGGAACTGAAGATAGTGTGTGAGGGCCAATTATAAGTTTCAAGCAGATTTTGGACCACTGGGAGGGTTGATGCTATAAGACACCTGAAAAAGCAGAAGTGCCCTGAGCCCCTCTAGGCCTCTAAGAATTTCTGTTTGCAATGTAAATCACATGAAGTTATTTTTAACTGACAACTTAGAATATTACTTTATGTGGTACAGTTAGATAATTCAGCCACAATGAATTGCCATCTAATTCTTCCCAGAAACTCTTTTGGAGGCAGCCCAACTAACATGCTAACTTTCTTCTCTAGCTTTGGCCCTGTGTTAACCTGAGTAATGGTGCTAGTTCGCTAGGTTCTTAGTCAGGCTGTTATTCAGGCTCCTGTTGTCACTGATAAAATTTCCCCTTGGCTCTAAGCTTTTATAGAAAGCTAGAGACTCAGATTTATTTCAGGTATCATTTACTCTGGTTCCTTCATTTTAGGAGCTTCCCTTGTGGCTCAGCTGGTAAAGAATTCTCCTGCAATGTGGGAGACCTGGATTCAATCCCTGGGTTTGGAAAATCCCCTGGAGAAGGGAAAGGCTACCCACTCCAGTATTCTGGCCTGGAGAATTCCATGGACTGTATAGTCCATGGGGTTTAGAAATGAAGAAATTGAAGTCCAAAGAAGTTAAAACACTTGCTCAAAAACACAAGGATAGTAAGTTGTAGAATCAGTACTAGAAAACAATGTCTCTTTTCCTTTATGTGGCAGCCCATTGGCCCTGGCAGTCTCTCCAGCTCTCCTCCCCTGTGTGTCTTTTTTCCTACAGGCATCTTATCTTATCTATAGCTTCTGATTTTGACCATCTGGGTGAGCAGTGATGAGTAGAAAACATTCATTCTGCTGAATATTTAGGAAATTCTTTTAGATGATAAACACATCCATGTTTGTTCATTGCCAACAGTAGTGCTTCCAAAACGAATCCACATTCTGTACACTGAGGGCAGAGTTTTGACTGGAAGAGTCCATGCTGGCCAAGTTCTATGCAATATGTTTCTTTGCATACATTCTGAAATTAGGTAAAAGTAAACAAGGCATCAAATTTAATATCACCGTTGCTTGTGTAATGAAATTACTCTAATATAAGCACCAGGACCAGACTATGTGGCTTCAAATATAGTCTACCACAGCAGTTTGGGGACCTTGAGTAAGTAACTATGACTCAGTTTCCTCATTCATAAAACTGGGCTATTAATAGTTCTTACAGAGTTTCTGTAAAAAATAAATGAAATATTACATGTATAGCTTTTGGAATAGTGCCTAGAACCCAGCCATTATTGGTATTTTTATAGTTTAATCTGTTTTCTTACTAAAAGGTATGCATGATGGGAATTTGGGAGCATGCATCTCAAATAAATGCATATTTCTTTATGTTACATTTATATCACCGTACTATTACATATGGGCTTCCGTAGTGGAACCAGTGGTAAAGAGCTCGCCTGCCAATACAGGAGACATAAGAGACAAGGGTTCCATCCCTGGGTCAGGAAGATCCCTTGGAGGAGTGCATGGCAACTCGCTTCAGTACTCTTTCCTGGAGAATCCCATGGACAGAGGAGCCTGGTGTGCTACAGTCCATAGGGTTGCAAAGAGTCAGACAAGACTGAACCAACTTAGCACACTCTTGCACTATTACATATCACATGTAAACTATAGAAATAGAAATTAAAATTGATGAGATAAAGCATTAAGACTTTTTGGATGCCAAGATACTGTTGCATATATATCTCCACTGGAAATTCTGGATACCACTGGTCTACTCTCACACCCTATATTTTCTGCTATTGCGTCCTTCAGTTTTATTTCACAGTCTACCATCAACCACAAAATGAGTGAAGGACAAGTTTCTTTCCTCTCCCAAAGCAATCATTCCTATGATAACACTGCTAACTTTAATTAAATTTAGTGGTTTAAAGTTCTGGTAAACTTACGACACATATCTTCAGTAATTAAGGATTCCCCCCCTATCTGGCACCAGTGAAACTGTTCTGTGGTCTTTAGTCACAGGCTGTAACAAATTATATTGTATGCTCAGTAGTTAGAATTATCTTATTGCTTAAATCTGAAGGCCATAATAGCTTTGCAGTGTCTTTTTTTTTTTTAATGTTTTGTTTATAGATGGAAATGCATCAAGAAGCTCTTTTTCTTTTCATACTTTTTAGTTTGTCAGTGGAGACTTTTGCATGTGGTCCTAGTTACCATAGGGAACCAGAGACATTCCACTGAAGTCTTGGATTTACCATATGTCAGAGTCCCAGATGGGCTGCAGATGATGTTTAAAATGAAGGTTGTCTTTGGATGGCTTTACACTGAGACATATCAAACATGATTTATAAGATGATTAATGCTACAGGGATAATTTTTCTCAATTTTATGTGGTTACAGAAGTTGTTGAAGCACCTCCAAGATGATAAGCAATTATGAAAATTCAAATCAATTTCTTAATTTAAGGATTTAAGTTGGTTAACCCTTTTTCATTTTAGTGCTGGTTCAGTTAACAATGACACAATAGGCATGAGTGTATGCTGGGATTGTTAGCAAGTACATTTTGTAACTTGTCTCAGATATAATTTTATTACAAAAAGCAATTATTTTGGAAACTAGTCCTTGTCAGTCTTTGTTTGCAAATACTTTCTCCCTTTCTGTGGGTTGTCTTTTCATTTTGCCTATGGTTTCCTTTGCTGTGCAAAAGTTTTTGAGTTTAATTAGGTCCCATTTGTTTATTTTTGTTATTTCCATTACTCTAGGAGATGGCTTGAAATGATCTTGCTGCAGTTTATGTCACAGTGTACTGCCTATGTTTTTCTCCAAGAGTTTTATAATATCTGGTCTTACATTTAGGTCTTTAATCCATTTTGAGTTTTTTTTTTGTATTGTGTTAAAGAATGTTCTAATTTCATTTATTTATATGTAACTGTCCAGTTTCCCTAGCATAATTTATTGAAGAGACTGTCTTTCCTCTATTGTATAGTCTTGCCTCCTTGGTTATAGAATAGGTTTGCTGTACACCTGAAGCGAGCACAACATTTTTAATCAACTCTGCTCCAATATAAAATAAAAATGTTAAAAGTAATTATTACCTTTATTATGTGAAAAAGTGACAGTGAAAGTCACTCAGTTGTGTCCGACTCTTTGCGACCCCATGGACTATACAGTCCATGGAATTCTCTAGGCCAGAATACTGGAGTGGGTAGCCTTTCCCTTCTGCAGGGGATCTTCCCAATCCAGGGATCAAGCCCAGGTCTTCCACATTGTAGGCAGATTCTTTACCAACTGAGCCACAAGGGAAGCCCAAGAATACTAGAGTGGATAGCCTATTCCTTCTCCAGCAGATCTTCCCAACCCAGGAAACAAATCGGGATCTCCAGCATTGCTGCTGATGCTGGTGCTGCTAAGTCGCTTCAGTTGTGTCTGACTTTGGGCAACCCCACAGACTGCAGCCACCAGGCAGATTCTTTACAAACTGAGCTATCAGGGAAATCCTAACTATTATGTGCTGCTGCTGCTGCTGCTGCTGCTAAGTCGCTTCAGTCATGTCCGACTTGGTGTGACCCCATAGATGGCAGACCACCAGGCTCCCTTGTCCATGGGATTCTCCAGGCAAGAACCCTGGAGTGGGTTGCCATTTCCTTCTCCAATGCATGAAAGTGAAAAGTGTACTGCACTAGAATTATTCTATAGTTTATCTGTATTATTTAATAAATAGTATTCTGCTACATGTTACTTTAGATATAAAAATTTATATCTGTCATTTCCAAGTGTTAGTCCCTCAGTCATGTCTGACTCTTTTGTGACTTCATGGACTGTAACCTGCCAGGCTCCACTATCTATGGGATTTTCCAGGCAAGAATACTTGAGTGGGTTGCCATTTCCTTCTCCAGAGGATCTTCCTGACCCAGAGGTCAAACCCAGGTCTCCTGCATTGCAGGCAGATTCTTTACCATCTGAGCCACCAGGGAAGCCCTTAGTTAGCAAAGTCTCATTCAATTATTGTAATTTTAAATATCTGGGGGTTAAACCATGATAATTTATTAAAAAGGTAAAAGACATAGTACACAACTTATAAGTAAAAATCACACAGAAATAAAATTAAAGATAAACAACTAAATCTCGAAACATAAAAGTAAGTACACATAGCAACAATTAAGTGCAAAAATCAGAAGGGTGGTTGATTTAAAAAAGTGAGTCAAGACTAGTCACTGAAATATCTGAATTTAGCTATGATTAAAGTAAAATGACTTTATGATTAAGAAGGATTTTTTATAAGTATTATCAGGGTTTAGAGGAGAGGAAGAAACACATTTTCCCACCCTTAAGAGAGTTAACATGACCTACAAGAGACTAGAATTAGGAGATGTCAGAAGGTTTCTTGGTTCAAGTCTTAAATTTGAGGAGACATTCATGTGTTGGATATTATTGGGTATCAACTTGTACAAGCAAAAAGAAGTAAGCTATCTCACAAATGTTGATATTAGCCTGTTGATATTAGTTAATTGTCTAGGTACCATATTGCAAATAGTTTTTGGGGTTGCTGCTAAGCATAATAACTAACCATAAATGATGAGCCAATTTTGTTGGAGGAGATTAATGTAAGCCTAGGTCTGACTCAGATAACCACAGTGATGTGATCACTCTCCTAGAGCCAGACATCCTGGAATTTGAAGTCAAGTGGGCCTTAGGAAGCATAACTATGAACAAAGTTAGTGGAAGTGATGGAATTCCAGCTAAGCTATTTCAATAGTGAAAGTGCTGCACTCAATATGCCAGCAAATTTGGAAAACTCAGCAGTGCCCACAGGACTGGAAAAGGTCAGTTTTCATTCCAATCCCAAAGAAAGGCAATGCCAAAGAATGCTCACACTACCACACAATTACACTCATCTCACACGCTAGTAAAGTAATGCTCAAAATTCTCCAAGCCAGGATTCAGCAATACATGAACTGTGAAATTCCAGATGTTCAAGCTGGTTTTAGAAAAGGCAGAGGAACCAGAGATCAAATTGCCAACATCCGCTGGATTATCGAAAAAGGAAGAGAGTTCCAGAAAAACATCTACTTCTGCTTTATTGATTATGCCAAAGCCTTTGACTGTGTGGATCACAACAAACTGTGGAAAATTTTGAAAGAGATGGGAATAGCAGACCACCTGACTTGCCTCTTGAGAAATCTGTATGCAGATCAGGAAGAAACAGTTAGAACTGGACATAGAACAACAGACTGGTTCCAAATTGGGAAAGGAACACATCAAGGGTGTATATTGTCACCCTGCTTATTTAACTTATATGCAGAGTACATCATGTGAAATGCTGGGCTGGATGAAGCACAAGCTGGAATCAAGATTGATACAATAACCTCAGATACACAGATGACACCACCCTTATGGCAGAAAGCAAAGAAGAACTGGAGAGCCTCTTGATGAAAATGAAAGACAAGAGTGAAAAAGCTGACTTAAAACTCAACATTCAGAAAACTAAGATCATGGCATCTGGTCCCATCACTTCATGGCAAATAGATGAGGAAACAGTGGAATGAGTGGCAGACTTTATTTTGGGGCTCCAAAATCACTGCAGATGGTGACTGCAGCCATGAATTTAAAGATGCTTGTTCCTTGGAAGAAAAGCTATGACCACCCTAAACAGCATATTGAAAAGCAGAGACATTACTTTACCAACAAAGGTCTGTCCAGTCAAAGCTATGGTTTTTCCAGTAGTCATGTATGGATGTGAGAGTTGGACCATAAAGAAAGCTGAGCACTGAAGAATAGATGTTTTTGAACTGTGGTGTTGGAGAAGACTCTTGAGAGTCCCTTGGACTGCAGGGAGATCCAACCAGTCAGTCCTAAAAGAAATCAGTCCTGAATATTCATTGGAAGGACGGATGCTGAGATGTAGCTCCAATACTTTGGCCATCTGATGTGAAGAACTGACTCATTGGAAAAGACCCTGATGCTGCAAAAGATTGAAGGATGAGCAGAAGGGGATGACAGAGGATGAGATGGTTGGATGGCATCACTGACCCAAGGGACATGAGTTTGAGCAAGCTTCGGGATTGCTGATGGTGATGGACAGGGAAGCCTGGCTAGCTGTGGTCCATGAGGTTGCAGAGAGTTGGACACGACTGAGTGACTTAAGTGAACTGAACTGAGGTCCCACTTTAAGAATAGTCTGTGTGGTAATTGTTTTTTTAATTGTGTCAACTATGCACTTGGTTGTTTGTCAAGCACCAGTCTAGGTATTGCTAGATATTTTTTGATTAACATTTAAATCAGCAAACATTGAATAAAGCATATTATTCTCCATGAGGTGAATGGGTCTCAACCTATAAGTTGAAGATCTAATGAGGAAAGACTGAGGTCTCATGAGGAGGAAGGAATTCTACCTCTGTATGGCCTTTGGACTCAAGACTGCAAAATCAGCTCTTTCCTGGCTCTCCAGCATGCCAGCCTGCCTCACAGATTTTGGGCTTGCCAGCCTCCACAATTGCAGGAGTTAATTTCTTAAACTAAATCAATCTCTCTCCTCCCTTCCTGCCTCCTTTCCTTCTTCCTCTTCTTCTTTGACTCCTCTTTCTCCTCCTCCTTTCTTTTTCTCTACTCTCTCTTTTTCTCTCTGTAAATGCATCCTAATTGGTCTGAGTCTCTCAAGAACTTTGACTAATACTGTTGCAGGAAGGGGGACCCCTTCCATGTCCCGAAACTGGGTTCTTGTCTAACACTCGGAAACGAATTGTCTGAGGAAACACATGTGCTGACAAAGCAAGAGATTTTATGGGAAATGGCACCCAGGTGGAGAGAAGTAGGGTAAGGGAACCCAGGAGAACAGCTCTGCCACATGGATTGCAGTCTCAGGTTTTATGGTGATGGGATTAGTTTCTGGGTTGTCTTTAGTCAATCATTCTGACTCAAAGTCCTTCCTGGTGGTGCAGGCCTTGTTCAGCCAAGATGGATGCCAGAGAGAAGGATTCTGGGAGGTGGTTGGACATGCGGTGTCTTATTTTGACCTTTCCCAAACTCTTCGGGTTGGTGGTGGCTTATTAGTTTCATGTTCCTTATTCCTCCTGTCGTAAAGCAACTCATGCAAATAGTTACTATGGTGCCTGGCCAGGGTGGGCGGTTTCAGACAGTGTGCTTCCCATAACAATACAGGATGTCAACATTAGCTATTACTCATGATGATTAATATTTCCTCAGAGGCACAGTAGAACTTTATCTTTCAGTAACCATACATGCTGCTACATCTATCTATTTGAGAAACAATGTCAAAAATGCAATCACAAAGTCATCCCTGAAAAAAAAATATATGTGTGTATGTGTGTATTTTAACCAAATTTTTATATTTATTCATAGCATGTTCCATAAAAATTAATTCCTAGAAATTAAAAAAATATTTTTTATTGTCTATCTATGTTTTTGTTATGTTTAAACTTGTGTGACACAGAGTAGAAGCATGTTATATTAATATTCACATTTTATTTAACTATGTAAAACTATTTTTTTCTCCTTTCCTTTCCTTTCCCTACTTCCCTTTCCCTCCTTCCTTCCTTCTGTCTTTCCTTCCTTCCTTTCCTTTAACCAGCTCTCTAATAATATTTTGAGGCCTATTCATAATATTTTAATATAAGAATATTTTCACTTGCTATTAATAGAAAACAATTTATTTTAATCACACAATTTCCTGATTTTAGCTCGTATTTAAGAAATAGTTCAGGAAAAGTGTAGAAGTACAGGTGGTCAAGCTTCAAAATTTTTACTTTACTAATAATATACAAGGCTCTGATTTGCTGTGTGTATGTTAGTCATTCAGTCATGTCCAACTCTTTGCAATCCCATGGACTGTAACCTGCCAGACTCCTCTGTCCATGAAATTCTCCAGGCAAGAGTACTGGAATGGGTTGCCATTTCCTTCTCCAGGGGATCTTCCCAACCTAGGGATTGAACCCAGGTTTCCTGGCATTGAAGGCAGATGCTTTACCATTTGAGCTACTAGGGAAGCCCAGTCTCTGATTTGCTACTTTATCCTTTATCTTCAAATTTATTATGTCTAACAATAGGAAATTGCTTATTTTCAGTGATTTCTGATCTACAAAATCATTTTTTTATTACAAAAAGCCACTTGTGATCCACAGATATGTTGATTTTATCATGGAGCCCATCCAAACCTAAAGAAACTTCATTGACATCTAGGATTACCTACGTCCTAGCAAGAAAAGGGATAATAGCAAGTGGCCTTAAAACCCAAATGCTGCCTGGGTTTCACTGAGCCAGTTAGGGAAGGCTTCTGCCTTGGTGGCTCAAGTATAACAGAGATCAGTCCTGCAAGCTGATCAGGAGGATACTTTAAGCATGCTATAAAGAAGACAGCTCAAGGAAAAGATTTATTGATGAATGTTAATGCTATAATGATGGAATTTGTTCTTTAAGGACAATCTTTTCAGTAATAAGGATAACAAAATTACCATAATTCCATTCATAGTTGGGATAATTATTTCTATTTGGAAACTTAAAAAGAGAAGATGATGAAATAAAGGAAGAGAGATTCTTTTATAAAGTACAATAAAAGGGCCAAGACTGGGTCATGGCTCTGAAATGCATGGGAAAAATTAGAACTAGGATCATGAAAAATTCAGCAGTCTATACAATATAAGTAAGAAATAGGAACAGATCAGTGTAATATAATCATAATGTACTTCGGTACCATTAATGTGGGTTTCCCAGGTGGCACTAGCAGTAAAGAATCTGCCTGCCTATGCTGGAGACATAAAAGATGAAGGTTCAATCCCTGGGTCGAGAAGATCCTCTGGAGAATGATATGACAACCTATGCCAGTATTCTTGACAGGAGAGTTCCATGGACAGAGAATCCTGGCAGGCTACAGTGTCTGGGGTTGCAGAGTCAGACACGATTGAAGTGACCTAAGACGCACACCATGAATGTGTCATAAAAATTTTAAACAAAGATGACAAATAATGCTTTAGAAAAGTTATAAATTGTTGATTTTGAAAAGTATTTTCAAAACTTCTATAATTCCAAATATTCTGCTCTCAGTTAGTTTTTCTGTACTAGTTGTTGTCTTCTGCAACTTAAACCACGTCATTAGTTTGTACACAAAATGAATGCCTTAAAAACATAAATGAGGTAGGACTGAAATAAGAAAAAGAAAATAAGTGAAGTATAATGTTTCATTACTTACAATGGAGTATAGGGCTACTTCTCTGAATATAAGTAGGTGAGCTATAATCCTTGAGTTAAAACAGCACTCTGCATTTTGCTGCACTAGAACTTGTCATATAACATGTGGTTCACTGAAGGTCATTCCCTCAAAGTACATGATGTGCTGTGTGAAGTTTGAAACTAGTAATCTTGATGGTACATAAAATGGTAGGATTGAAATGTGGTCTGAACAAGATGCCACAAGATGAAATACAAAAAAACAAAAAAGAAAATAAAGACATTAGCACAGTGCTGTTTGCCTTGGAATCATTTCTCTATCTATTTGCTTTAGTTTTTTTGTTTGTTTTCATAACCCGAATACTTGAGTTAATTCAGTGGACTCTGCTTATTTGATTTTTGCAATATAAATAATTATAGCATAATTTTTAAATGTTTAAATTAGCCCAATAGGTGCAGATTAAGAAAATTTAAGGAAATTTCCTAAATATCTTTAAATTTTACACCTTCTAGTAGAAGATGGAGGCTTCTTCCATGACGCTTTAGACTAGAGATTGATCAACCAGCAGTCTTCAAGTATAACCATGTAAGACTTTTAAAATAGAAACATTCCACATAAAAGTCTGTTTTTCAAGCTTCTCTTGAAAACTGAGGACACCTTGGCAGCATCGGGCCTGCTCCCTCCCATGGCAACAGTCAGTCGTGGAACAATAAGTCGTGACTGCTTTTAGACGAGGAAAGAGTTCTTCCACTTGCCACAGTACCACCTTCCCCCACTCCTGGCCCACCTCATGTAACTCCTATTTACCTTATTTCTGTCGGTTTCTGAATTTGTGACTCAGTAAAGGGACATGTTTTAGTTCTGCATCACAAGTTTTTTGAGGTAGAGTTGATAAAATACCAGTTTCAGGTGTATAACGTATTGATTCAATATTCGTGAATATTGCAAAGTGCTCTCCACAGTGAGTCTGGTTAGTATCTGTCACCATACATAGTTTTCCTCTTTTCATGAGAACTTTTAAAGTCTACTCTTTTAACAGCTTTCAAACGTAGTCCCCAAAGCATGACGCCATTAGCCTTCTAACAGTGAGACAGGCTGCCTCATGAGGTGGTGGGTAGCCTTGCTCTGAAGTGTTAAAGACGGTCTGAGTGTAGGGGGAATCAAGGAAAGTAGGTGTGAGACTTGGCTAGATGGCCTCTTAAAACTCTTTTCTTCTCTGTACTCCTTTGATTCCCTTCGTTAGCATAGCATCATTTTCTGAGAAGTGTTAGTTTTTACAAATTTCACGTTTTTAAAATTTTTTTGCAAGAAAAATAGCAATTTTATATAATAAGAAATCAAGACATACAACTGGCATGTTTTAGATAATTAATGGAAGATGTCTATTCCTGGACCAAACGCCTCTCTGTATAATGTATCTGTTCTTTCAGCGTTTGTTTATTGAGCTCCTTCTATGTGTTCAAGATTTTGGCAATGTAGGCTACAGTGAACAGACGAAATATATCCTTTTATGGGAGTTTGTATTTGGACTTTAGAAAATAAGTATATAATTTCAGAGAGTGGCAAGTGCTGTGAAGAAAATTGAAACAGAGTGAGGTTGTGTGTGCTCTTTAGAAAAGGTGACTGAAAATACTTCCAAGAAAGAAATATTTGAGCAGCAAATGAAGGATTAGAGTGGGTTAGCTATGCAAGGACATAGGGTTAAGGAACAGGAATGAATCTGACTTCTTCAAGATACAACAAGAAAGCTATTGTAAATGTAGCCTAGAGAACAAGAGAGGGGGGGGGCAAGAAATGAAGTCAAATTGTAGGGAAGGCTCTAAGCACAATGGGAAAACATTAGGCGATTTTAATCTGGGGAATGATGTGATCTGATTCAGGGATTGAAGGGTTTCTATGGCAGATTTGGGAAGGAGGGACTGCAGGGGCAGAAGAGGACACAGGGACCCAGCAACCAGGCAGATGCTCCTGTAATCCAGTAACAGTGAAAGTCCCACAGTCCTGTCCATTAGTGACCCCATGTCCAAGGAATTCTCCAGGCCAGACTACTGAATGGGTAGCTGTTTCCTTCTCCAGGGGATCTTCCCAACCCAGGCCTCAAACTTGGATCTCCTGCCTTGTAGGTGGATTCTTTACCAGCTGAGTCACCAGGGAAGCCCCTTGTAGTCTAGGGTGGGTGGTAATGGTGAAATGGTGGGAAGTGATGATACAAGGTTTATAGTGGAAAGAGAACTGACAGGATTTGATGATGGGCTGAATCAGGAAGAGGGAGAGAGAGAAGAATCAGGACTGACTCCTACATTTTTGGATTGAGCAACCGGAGGAATGATTGCTGGTAACAGAAATAGTGTAGACTGGGAGAAGCAAGTTCTCCCAACAAAAACCAAGAAACACATTAAATCTTTCCTGAAAAAATCAGGGCATAAATACACAAGAGAAATATATTAAGTACTAAGCATCAGTATACATATTTTCACATGAAATAAATATACACACACCCTCATCGTGGAGGACTCATAGTCTGGTAGGGAAAGCACATGTCAAAAAAGTCATAAAAATTTATATCCAATGAGCTAGAGATGTGAACAAAGTGGGAGAGGAGGAGTTTTCAGATTCTCATTTCCTTATGATCAAGAGGTAAATAGCTCTAACATGGGCTCACTTGTATGTCTGGGCATGACTTATGAACATAAAAAGAAATTGTTAATCACTATCCATCTATTATTTTATGGGGAATAGCCTGGATTTTATTTAACCTTTTCTCAGAGGTCTTATTTTCTCACATTTTAATCATTCCTATAATTCTCTGGGAAATCACCCCTTTACATCACATGATGGAAAGAATATGGAGCACGAAAGAAATTTACCTCACTCTGTCTCTTTCTTGTACAAATTCTAATCTTGTTTTCACTCCCTTATCTCTCTTCTGTCTCAACAGCAACCAAAACCTACCAAGTGTTTCTTAAGAGTCTGTTCTGAGCCAAGTACTTGTTTCTTTCCACATTCTCTTTACTTTCTGGCACTTGAAACTTTGAGTATGCTGAAATTTCCAGCTGTTATTTTAAAAGCATTCTTAGACTTCCTCTCTTCCTGACTCAAAGTTTTATTTTCTTCACCATCTCCTATCTGTCTCTTTCATCTTGTTCTCCATTTCCACCTTTTTGCTCAACTCACTAGTAACCTGACAGCCTGCCATGTTTTTACTTCCTATGATTTAGCTCCCTCCCACCTCTCTCCCCAGGCCTCTTTCCCATTTCTTCTTTAATTGGAACTTCCATATCTTTCTTGGTGACCTTTTTTATTTGTTTGTTTTTTCCCTAGGCTGTTTCCTGTCCATATCACTTAATTCTGCTTTCTCTAACATGGTCTGCTGCCTACCATTTCTTCAGTAAGTCCATATTAAAACAAATTTAATGTTTGAACTTCTTATGTAGCTTAAAATAGTTTGACAATGTTGATTAGATTAAAGATGTTCCAAACATCATTATGAATGGTTAATCCTGCCAAACAGCAAAGCCTGCATTTTTTCCCTTCTTGCTCACTGGGGTTTCCATTGGTGTGTTTTCTTAAAGAAAAAAAAAAAGTTGTGAACAACTGATCTACTTGTCTACTTGCCTGGTTTTAGTTGGGCAGTGACTGAGTAAAGACTGTAATTAAGTATGTTCTAGAAGTCCCAAATAAAAATCCAACTAAGTTAGATTTAGAGAAGATAATGAGACAAAAATGAAGATTCACATGAAGAGAAAAGCAAAGAATATAACAGATTTCCAAGGTCCTTACATGTCAATAGATATTTAAGAGCCCCTTATTGGAAATTTCTGTCATTACAGATTCAGTAGGAATTATACTTCTTTGAAATTGAACAAGTTCCCTTTTCCCCTATCCACTGTTGGAAAGATTGAAGTCAAATTTGTGGCCTAAAGTAACTTCTCTTTCTTTCTTTATTCTTTGACCCACTATCAGAAAGAACTGTTCAGGCCCCAGAGCATTCCCTTTCCTTATCTACTGCCTATTTTTAATTTGTCATCTTGTTGCTTAATATTTATCTTTGTAAGCCACCCCAATTGTTTCTGATGGGAGACTGAGAGATGAGATAGAAACCCTTCCTTATAAACACACCCTTTCGAACCATTTGGTGTCGCTCTTCACCCTGTTTCTACCTCAGTCTTAACTGACTAGAATATGAGCCATTTGGTTAGAAAAGCTGTCACATTTGGAAAGGAGCAGCCAGTCAGAGAGAAATTAAATTGTTTTTCTTTGTCTGCCTGCTGTTCCAAGTTTCTGCTGGCGTTGCCAGTCATTTGGAGAGAGAAGTGTGGGGCTTGTTCAGCTGTCAGTGAGTGTGAAGGAGGTTGGGTGGATGCAAGCCAGCCTCTCCTTTTTGCGGTGGAGTCAATAACTAAAGGCTGGGTAGACCTAGGATAGGCTCCACCAGGTCACCCTAGAGGAAACAGCCAATACTTCTGAGGAAAGAAAGCTTTGTCACTGTTGGGAAGCTGATGGCATTGCTCTCAGAGGCAAAGCTCATATTTCGCACTTTGATATCTCTGACACTAGGAGTCTTTGTGGGCAAAACAACTTTATTCTATTCACCAAAGCTGAATTTGTCATAAGGTTAGTTCAGGCATTCAATAGGGGTGAGATGCTGAAATAGTAAGAATTTCTCTGTGTGAATCAGTCTCTTGAGACGGCCCGGTAGTGTTGGGTCAGATCGCTTTGTATTTGTCTGAGAGTGATGGCGGAGATATTGAGAGGTGAGGCTCTCAAGTGTGGTGCGAATGAAGAAGGCATAGATGGAGTGAATCTATACTTGCCTGAGAAAAGTTATTAAGGAAAAAAACTAATCCTAAGAATGGTGAAAGATATATAAACCATGGAGCTCTCTATAAAATACAGAAAGTTAATATGTGATGTTTAAATTCAGAAGCCAGCTTGCCAAACCATTCAGTGTTAATAAGGATATATTTCCAGACTTATAGCAGAAATAAGTGACTCAACTGATGAGACATTTATTTAATGGCCTTAGGACCATGACTCTTGGGAAAAGCACATGTTAGAGACAATAATCGGAAGAAATTTCTCTTCCCCCCATTTTGCTGTTTATTTAGTGATTGCCTATGTTACTATCTATACTAAGGGCTTTGACTGCATTGTACTACTTACTACTTACAACAAGTTTATGAAGGCAACTCTTTATCACCTCTGCTTTCTGAATGGATTTCTTCACTGAGACTGAGAAAATTAATGAAAAAACTTGTCCAAGTTTATGCAGCTAGAAAATGGTACAGCGAGATTCAAACCTAGGCACTGTTCAAGTTATTTACCTTTATACTGTACAGATTTCATTCAGGATGTGTATGTGTGTTCACTCAGTCATGTACAGGACTTTGCAACCCCATGAACTGTAGCTTGCCAAGCTCCTCTGTCTATGGAATTTTCCAGGCAAGAATACTTGAGTGGGTTACCATTTCTTCCTCCAGGGGATCCTGCCGACCCAGGGATTGAACTTGAGTCTCCTGAATCTCCTACATTGGCAGGTGGATTCTTTACCACTGTGCCTCTGGGAAGCCCTCATTTAGGATATAGGTGCAAAAAAAAAAAAAAAAAGTAGAAAGTTATCTTATCTTCAAATCTGTTATCCATATACAGACTAACATTTGAAAGGAATTATTGAGCCATTGACACATTTCTAAGGAACAAAGAAAACAGAAATAAATGCCTCCAACATAGAACTTTGCAAGAGGAGGTCAAACGTAACTGCAGCATAAAAACAGTTTTTGAGCAGATGCTGGAGATTAGTAAGGTACCATATGATGTTTAGTGAGAGCTAGTCATGTACTGGGCTAATTTCATCATATGTCACTGGTTTAAAAATAAATTTTATTAGTTATTAATTTAATTCATTTCTCTGGATTTAATTTTTCTCTTTTAAAAAATAAAGACAATAACTGTACCTACTTTGTAAATTGTTGTGATGATTGAATGAGTTCATATAGTAAAAAATGGTCTGGCATGCAGTGAGTTTTCAAGTGTTAGCCACCACCACTGTTAGCATCATCATCTCACTGAAATCCTTTTATTTCTCACACCCAGCTCTTACTACATGACAGGCAGTGTTGTAAGTACTTTATTAACTCAGTTCATGTTTGTAATGTACTTGTGGGCTTGTTATCATGTCCAGCTTAGAGTGAGATCACTGAGGCAGGGCTTAGACTCAGGATGGTGGGCTCTGAAGTTGGCTTTCTTCATCATCACCCAAAGGCTTCTACATACTGTAAGCAATCAGCCCAACTTCAGACAGCTACCAAGGGCCAGAACTGGAATTGGGACTAGTACTTTCCCACCATACGTCTAGTTCTGCAGTTTTGGGGAGGTGTAACTTGGAGACTGATTAGAGCTGAAACATTCTGAAGATTCAAATGGGAAATGTCAGCTCAATTATCATTCACTGAATGTTCAAAAGACTCAAAATTTCATACCTTAAATAAAGTACGTATACAAACCAATAATATGTGAATACGATTTTTTTACTCCAGGTTTCTGCCTCTCTTTCTTTCTTTGCCTCTCACTCTGAAAAACCAGGAAAGACTATTTATTAGGCCTTTTCCTTTGGATTGTTCTAGATGCTGAGGATACAGTGATACAAAAATAAAGGCAAACTAACTACCTGCTCTCCTAAAATGGAGAAAAATAAAACAATTACAAATGCCTAAATGCAAGATACTAACAACAAAAATGGTTGTAGTCATCTTTTTAATGCTGTAACTACTACTGAAAATGAGCTTTCCTAAGTGGCACTGGTAAGGAACCACACTGCCAATGCAAAAGAAATAAGATATGCATGTACTGTCCTTGAGTCTGGAAGACCCCCTTTAGGAGGGCATGGCAATCCAATCCAGTATTCTTGCCTGGAGAATCCCATGGATGGAGTTGCCTGGCAACGTACAGTCTATAGGGTCACAAAGAGTTGGACATGACTGAAGCAAGTTACACACACACACACACACACACACTACTGATAATAATAAAAGTAATAGTAGTGATAATGATAATACATGATAGGTAGTAGTAATTGAGGACTTATTCCTGTGAAATACTGCTAAGCATTTTATCTGTATTATATCTTTCAGTTCCATTCATTAGCTCCGTCATGGTGATACTGCAGATGGTGACTGCAGCCATGAAATTAAAAGATGCTTACTCCTTGGAAGAAAAGTTATTACCAGCCTAGATAGTATATTCAAAAGCAGAGACATTACTTTGCCAACTAAGGTCTGTCTAGTCAATGTTATGGTTTTTCCTGTGGTCATGTATGGATGTGAGAGTTGGACTGTAAAGAAGCCTGAGCGCCGAAGAATTGATGCTTTTGAACTGTGGTGTTGGAGAAGACTCTTGAGAGTCCCTTGGACTGCAAGGAGATCCAACCAGTCCATTCTAAAGGAGATCAGCCCTAGGATTTCTTTGGAAGGAATGATGCTAAAGCTGAAGCTCCAGTACTTTGGCCACCTCATGCGAAGAGTTGACTCATTGGAAAAGACCCTGATGCTGGGAGGGACTGGGGGCAGGAGGAGAAGGGGACAATGGAGGATGAGATGGCTGGATGGCATCATGGACTCAATGGACGTGAGTCTGAGTGAACTCTGGGAGACGGTGATGGACAGGGAGGCCTGGCATGCTGCGATTCATGGGTTCGCAAAGAGTTGGACATGACTGAGCGACTGTACTGAACTGAACTGAACTGATGGAGAAGGAGAGTTAATTTGGAAAAAAAAAAGATGAAAATGTTAGTTTAGAATAGGTTGAATTTGAGGTTATAACAGGTCATACAAATGGAAATGCCTAGTTCAGTTCAGTTGCTCAGTTGTGTCCGAATCTTTGTGACCCCATGAACTGCAGCATGTCAGGGCTCCCTGTCCATCACCAACTCCTGGAGTCCACTGAAACCCATGTCCATTGAGTCAGTGATGCCATCCAACCATCTTATCCTCTGTTGTCCCCTTCTCCTCCTGCCCTCAATCTTTCCCAGCATCAGGGTCTTTTCAAATGAGTTAGCTGTTTGCATGAGGTGGCCAAAGTATTGGAGTTTCAGCTTAAACACCAGTCCTTCCAATGAACACCCAGGACAGATCTCCTTTAGGATGGACTGTTTGGATCTCCTTGCAGTCCAAGGGACTCTCAAGAGTCTTCTCCAACACCACAGTTCAAAAGCATCAATTCTTTGGTGCTCAGCTTTCTTTATAGTCCAACTCTCACATCCATACATGACCCCTGGAAAAACCATAGCCTTGACTAGATGGATCTTTGTTGGCAAAGTAATGTCTCTGCTTTTGAATATGCTATCTAGGTTGGTCATAACTTTCCTTCCAAGGAGTAAGTATCTTCTAATTTCATGGCTTCAATCACCATCTGAACTGATTTTGGAGCCAAAAAAAATAAAGTCAGCCACTGTTTCCCCATCTATTTGCCATGACGTGATGGGACCAGATACCATGATCTAAGTTTTCTGCATGTTGAGCTTCAAGACAACTTTTTTGCTCTCCACTTTCACTTTCATCAAGAGGTTCTTTAGTTCCTCTTCACTTTCTGCTATAAGGGTGGTGTCATCTGCATATCTGAGGTTATTGATATTTCTCCCGGCAATCTTGATTCCAGCTTGTGCTTCTTCCAGTCCAGTGTTTCCCATGACGTACTCTGCATATAAGTTAAATAAGCAGGGTGACAATATACAGCCTTGACATACTCCTTTTCCTTTTTCGAACAAGTCTGTTGTTCTACATCCAGTTGTAAGTGTTGCTTCCTGACCTGCATACAGATTTCTCAAGAGTCAGGTCAGGTGGTCTGGTATTCCCATCTCTTTCAGAATTTTCCACAGTTTATTGTGATTCACACAGTCAAAAGCTTTGGCATAGTCAATAAAGCAGAAATAGATGTTTTTCTGGAACTCTCTTGCTTTTTCCATGATCGAGTGGATATTGGTAATTTGACCTCTGGTTCCTCTGCCTTTTCTAAAACCAGCTTGAACATCTGGAAGTTCATGGTTTACATATTGCTGAAGCCTGGCTTGGAGAATTTTGAGCATTACTTTACTAGTGTGTGAGATGAGTGCAATTGTGCAGTAGTTTGAGCATTCTTTGGCATTTCCTTTCTTTGGGATTGGAATGAAACTGACCTTTCCAATCCACCACTATAGCCACTGCTGAGTTTTCCAAATTTGCTGGCATATTGAGTGCAGCACTTTCACAGTATCATCTTTCAGGATTTGAAATAGCTCAACTGGAATTCCATCACCTTCACTAGCTTTGTTCATAGTGATGCTTCCTAAGGCCCACTCAACTTCACATTCCAGGATGTCTGGCTCTAGGTGAATGATCACACCATTGTGATTATCTGGTTTGTGAAGATCTTTTTTGTACAATTCTTCTGTGTATTCTTGCCACCTCTTTTTAATACCTTCTGCTTCTCTTAGGTCGCTACCATTTCTGTCCTTTATCGAGCCCATCTTTGCATGACATGTTCCCTTCGTATCTCTAATTTTCTTGAAGAGATCTCTAGTCTTTCCCATTCTATTGTTTTCCTCTATTTCTTTACATTGATTGCTGAGGAAGGCTTTCTTATTTCCATGCTATTCTTTGGAATTCTGCATTCAAATGGGTCTATCTTTTCTTTTCGCTTCCTTTCTTTTAACAGCTATTTGTAAGCCCTCCTCAGACAGCCATTTTGCTTTTTTGCATTTTTTTTTTCTTGGCGATGATCTTGATTCCTGTCTCCTGTACAATGTCACAAACCTCCATCCATAGTTTTTCAGGCACTCTGTCTGTCAGATCTAGTCCCTTAAATCTATTTCTCACTTCCACTGTATAATCATAAGGGATTTGATTTAGGTGATACCTGAATAGTCTAGTGGTCTTCTCTACTTTCTTCAATTTCAGTCTGAATTTGGCAATAAAGAGTTCATGATCTGAGCTACAGTCAGCTCCCAGTCTGCACAGTGGCTGCGATGGCCCAGAAGTGCTGTGGAGAGGAGCTACCCCATGCCCAAGGTAAGGAGCAGCAGCTGCACTTTGCTGGAGCAGCCATGAAGAGATATCCCACGTCTAAGGTAAGAGAAACCCAAGTTAGATGGTAGGCACTGAGAGAGGGCATCAGAGGGCAGACAGACAGAAACCACAATCATAGACAACTAGCCAATCTGATCACATGGACCACAGCCTTGTCTAACTCAGTGAAACTAAGCCATGCCGTGTGGGGCCACCCAAGACGGATGGGTCATGGTGGAAAGGTTTGACAGAATGTGGTCCGCTGGAAATGCGTAGGGCCATTTATAAATGGAGAAGAGGCTGATGGGAAATAAGAACTGGAGAAGGATTATCTGGTGATCCAGAGGTGATTATCCTCTCAGGAGACAATGGAAGCGGCAGCATTTATAAACTCACTAACTAAAAAGAGTATAAAAATATGATGAGCAGAGGACAGACCCTTGAGACACACAAAAGGGCAGGAATGATGAGCAACAGTTACCTACGAAGAGAGAAACAGGGCCGTCAGAGAACAAGAAGAGACCAAGAGTTCTAAATGCAGCAAGGAGCTCAAGGTAAAGGCAGAGGTATATTTCGGCAGGAAAATGGCTACTGGTATCGAAAGAGTGCTTTATGTAGAGTGGAAGCAAAGAGAGTGAAGAAACCAAATGCATGGGATGGAGCAGGGTGGGCAGGCAGAAAGTGGCCTCTGTCAGTACAAGAAAGCAGAGATAGGATAATAGCCAAAATGGCTAGGGGGCAGTTCCAAGAACAAAGTGGCATCACTCAGTTCACGTCTAGTCTCTGGGTTCCAAAGAGAAAGAAACTGGTATTAGCTCAATGAAAAATTTCTTATGAAACACCAAAAAGATAACCCATTTTTCTACACAGTAGTTGGCTTTCAGCATACAGCCTAACACCCACAGGAGACCTTGGTATTGTTTCTTGAATATGAAGTGAGAAACTCGTGCCCTCCAATGTGAACATTTCATTTTTCCATCTCCCTTCACTTAGGGATTTATTTTTGCTGTCAGTCAGAGGGGAACATTATCTGCTGGTAGGTAGTAGGGTTTGAGGGAGAAGGGAGAAGATGAGACATACTCTGTCAGCAGGTTACATTTGTATTAGGAAAATATCATTTTGGCAGGAGAGACACTGTAATTTGTCAAGCAGATTAATCTCTGGAGTGGAAAGTCCTAATCAAATGGTGAAGATTTTAATATATCTCTTGGATAGAGAGGTTGGCTGCAGCCCTGTAACTGCTATGGGTGTGAAAAGAGACTCAGACCATCTGCAAGAATCTAATGGATGGAAGTCATGATAAATTTGGAGAATCTGTATAATTAGGTTTGCTTAGTGTTGGCATGTTCCCACTTTTAGCAATGCAGCAGAAATAAGTAGAAAATGCTCATTTAGAGCATAGTAGTCTATGTATATTACATTAAGATTCCTTTAATCTATCTATAGGTTGTGAATGACTAGAAAACTAGAGAAATAATCAGAGTAATCTTCCTCTTTCACTCTAATTATATTTGTTATATTTTCAAAATAAACAAAAAGGAATTGACAGGCAGAAAATTCACAGCAGTACACGAGAGGTAGAATTTTTCTTCAAACTTGTAAACGGCATTTCAGTTGAAACCATATTTAATGGCAAGCTAATTCCAATTATACTCCAGAATTCTTGTCCCATTAGGGGGTCCTTCAGGAAATATATATTTTTTAATTAATTTTTTTCTTACTGAAGGATAATTGCTTTACAGAATTTTGTTGTTTTCTGTCAAACTTCAACATGAATCAGCCATAGGTATATATATGTCCCCTCCTTTTTGAACCTCCCTCTCTTCTCCTTCTCCATCTACCCTTCTAGGTTGATATAGAGCCCCCTGTTTGAGTTTCCTGAGCCATACAGCAAATTCCTGTTGGCTATCTATTTTGCATATGGTAATGTAAGTTTTCATGTTACTTTTTCCATACGTCTCACTCCTGCCCTCTCCCCATGTCCATAAGTCTATTCTCTGTGTCTGTTTCTCTGTTGTTGTCCTGTAAATGAATTCTTCAGCGTATTTTCGAACCGATAGATGTACAAAAGCTGTGCTTTACATGCTAATACTTCTCCATATATTTAATTACAAGAAAGGTGGTAGAAGAAAGTGGTTCTAGAACACTGAGATATTGGCTTTGGTAAAGCTTCATTTCATTACTGCAAGGTTAGTACCAACTTCTGTGTATCCTCATGGTAATTAGCAGAGTGCTCTAAGGGTAGTAAATAGTCATAAAACATATTTCAGCATATGAACACAAAGAATATTGTCATATTTTCAACTATAGTAAGAGCAGTTTAAAAATTCCATAAAGAGAATTGGACAGAATTTAAGATTTCAATGCCTGTGTGCTTAGTTGCTCGGGGGTATTCGACTCCGTGAGATCCCATGGAGGTCTCAATGTATGTTGCTAATTAAAGAATGATTATTATCCAATTTCTAGCTATTGATGACTTGGGTATATCTTGAATTACAATTTTTAATGATAAAAGATTATATCCAGTGTTTCCAGCTCAGTATAGTCAGAAAGGGGCCTCCCAGGTGGCGCCAATGCAGGAGAGTTGAAAGACATGGGTTCAGTCCCTAGGTCTGGAAGGTCCCCTGGAGAAGCTCATGACAACCTACTCCAGTATTCTTGCCTGGAGAATTCCATGGACAGAGGAGCCTGGTGGGCTATAGCCCATGGAGTTGCAAAGAGTCAGACATGACTGAAGCTACTTAGCGCACACACATGTGCAGTAAGAAAGATGACCCTATTTGAGAGAGTAACAGAGCTTCTGTTGGATATGAAACAGCCTATGGAAATACAATACATATGGCTGGATGCTGCCTGAAGTATATGTAAACTGCCATTAGTTTATCAAGTTGTAGTATCTCTCCTTTCAAAATCTTAGACAGCTTGTGTGTACCATCTGCTCTTTGTCTATATTCCTTCTGAGCTTTTCTTTATCTGGAAGAATGGTTCTTGAAATTCTTACAGTACTCTTCATACCGTTTGCCACATATTTTGAGAAGCATCTGGTTGGAAGAAGTCCTACGTTCTGTATCTGTTCCCAGCTGTCTAGTGTGTGCCATGTCTCTTGTGAATCTAGTTTTGTTAACTTTGGGGGTAAATGCTTTTGCATTTCCTTAAGTAAATATTTATGGTGAGACTAATAGCCCAAAGCAAGTTGCTAAGGGTTGTATAAATGAAAGACTCAGGATCAGGAAAACTTGATTAATTTACCTGACATCTAATTTGCACAAAGTTACCTGAAAATTGGTGTTTGTTCCTTTTGCTTGATGATTTCAAGATGGACCTTGTCTCTTTAAGGGAGCCTGGATACCTTGACTACTTTCTCAAACATCTGCTCCAGTTTCATCAGGAAGACTTTGGGCTAGCTATAATTCACATAGCTTTCCCTTCAGCAAACAAGGCACCTACCTGTCAGTAAGACAAATTTTCCAAGGAGCTAAAGAAATGAAGAGTGTTATAAAGGAGCTCTGAATGTTAATAGGGACAGAACTTTCAGTTAAGTGAGCTGTAGGATTGTCTGTTGCTATCTACTTTTTACTTATTTTTTTAGCTTTTTTAAAAAAAATAACACTCACATTAAAATTTGGAAATTTAAAACACACAAAGAAGAAAATTAAAATCATGCAAAATGCCTAGAAATAATCTCAATAGCTACCACTTTTGTGGTGTCACTATGAAATCAGTACCGTTTTAAATACTTCACTTCTATTAATTCTTTTAACTCTCATGATGATATAATGATGGAGACTATCATACTCCTTGTTGTAGAGATGAGGAAACTGAAGCATAGGTTAAGTTACATGTCCAAAGTCAATTTACTGAGAGGTGGCAGGGAGATACTGCCAGTCTAAGTCCAAGGTCTAACTCTTAACTGCGATGCTGCATCATCAACTCTTATTTATTCCTATTTACACTTAAATGAAATTCCTTCCAGATTACTTCCAATCAAGTTTTTAAAACAAAATTGAAATGAGACCATTTTTAATTGTTTGCCTTAATTTTACTTACCTAACCTTATAAAAAGTGTTACACCACACTATCTACAGATGTTTGGTAGGTATCTTTGTAGTGAAGATGCTTTAAATTAGTAAAGGGCTTCCCTCATAGCTCAGTTGGTAAAGAATCCACCTGCAATGCAGGGAGACCCTGGTTCTATCCCTAGGTTGGGAAGATCCACTGGAGAAGAGATTGGCTACCTACCCCAGTATTCTTGGGCTTCCCTTGTGGCTCAGCTGGTAAAGAATCCACCTGCATTGCAGGAGACCTGGGTTTGATCCCTGGGTTTGGGAGTTCCCCGGAGAAGGGAAAGGCTACCCACTCTAGTATTCTAGCCTGGAGAATTCCATGAGCATCTTTCACTTTCATTTCAAAGTTGCTGAGACCCCTGACTTCATTTATCACCTATTTCCAAAAATTTGCTTTGCTTATAGAGCAGAAACATAGTACAGAAGAAAAAGTGCAGGAAGCCAAGTTGGTGCAGGTCTGAGTGAACCACCTTTGGTCAGTCCCTTAGCCATTTTAAGTCTCAGTTTCTTCCTTTATAAAATAAGGATAAGTATATTGATATAGGGCTATAGGGTTGCTATGATGACTAAACATTAGGCATGTGAAGTGTGCTTACTAGGGTATATATAGCCATTTATAGATGTCAGTGGTTGCTTTTAATGGTAACAATAATAATGATCATGTCCAGCTATAAATGTCAATCCCTAGAGGAAATTCTTTCTTAGTGGAGGGAGGAGATAAGAGAGGTTTATCAAAGAAATGAACACAGAACTCTGTCACTGTCAGGAATTATTGAAAAATCCTTTAATAATGGTGATAGAAACACTGAAAAAATTACCAGCAAAATAAGATTTCCATGTTACTTCCTTCTAGACTTTTGTCTATTAAGTTTTCTGTTTTATTTTTTTAATTTTGCCATTTGACTCCTTTCTATCCTAAGGTCAATGAATTGCTAAGTCAACTGCTTTCATTTTCCTCCCCTTTCTTTTTTTTTTTTAAATTATATGTCTATACACAATTAAATATTTATATATACATTTATATATAAATATATATTTATATTTAACACCAAAAACGTTTTATCCTAGTATATAGCTGATTAACAATGTTGTTGATAGTTTCAGGTTCCTCCCCTTTCAATTCGCTACTTATTCTTTCATTTCTCTCCCTTCTACTTGGTTACTTGCTTGCTTCAGTTCAGTTGAGTTCAGTTGCTCAGTCCTGTCTGACTCTTTTCGACCCTGTGAATTGCAGTACGCCAGGCCTTCCTGTCCATCACCAACACCCAGAGTTCACTCAAACTCAGGTTCATCGAGTCAGTGATGCCATCCAACCATCTCATCCTCTGTCGTCCCCTTCTCCTCCTGTCCCCAATCCTTCCCAGCATCAGAGTCTTTTCCAATGAGTCAACTCTTTGCATGAGGTGGCCAAAGTACTGGAGTTTCAGCTTTAGCATCATTCCTTCCAAAGAATACCCAGAACTGATCTTTAGAATGGACTGGTTGGATCTCCTTGCAGTCCAAGGGACTCTCAAGAGTCTTCTCCAACACAATTCAAAAGTATCAATTCTTCGGCACTCAGCTTTCTTCACAGTCCAACTCTCACATCCATACATGACCACAGGAAAAACCATAGCCTTGACTAGATGGACCTTTGTTGGCAAAGTAATGTCTCTGGTTTTGAATATACTATCTAGGTTGGTCATAACTTTCCTTCCAAGGAGTAAGCGTCTTTTAATTTCATGGCTGCAGTCACCATCTGCAGTGATTTTGGAGCCCCCCCCCCAAAAAAAAAGTCTGACACTGTTTCCACTGTTTCCCCATCTATTTGCCATGAAGTAATGGGACCAGATGCCATGATCTTAGTTTTCTGAATGTTGAGCAATGTCTCCTTTTTCTCTTCTCTTTCCCATGTCATTGTACTAAGTGCTTCTGCTTGAAGACAAATCCGGTCCTGGGTGGGGGACTGGAGTCTGCCATGGACCTTTGAGAGGTGCCTGTTTTCCCCTATTATCTCCCTTTGCACAGAACCACATCCGCATAGTTTCAGGCACAGAAACTTGGACACTTGAGGTCGAGCCCTTCAGACAAGGAGATCCTGATTCCATATTCACAATACTGCAGCAATCTGCAACCTAAAACCATTAAGAACCAAGTTGCTAAATGAACTGCTTTGTAACTGACCCCAGTTAACCACTTAAGAAGGATATAATATCCAAAATGTGAATAAAATGATAAAGAGGGTAGATTGTTTTTAAACTCCCAAGCTCTTCTAAAATTGGTTGAAAATGTCTACAAAAATTGCACTGATGATATTTTATATGAAACTCTCTAATTCTGCAGCTTTTGCCATCTTTGGAAATTGTTGGTAGTAGCTCAACACATACTGACAAATTTTTGTATTTTCTTTTAATTTGGGGCTTGGCACTTACATTAGAAATCTTAGCAAGACTGAAAGGCAGATCCAGCTGAGGTGGAATACCTGCCTTATATACTCTTGCCTGAAAAATCCCGTGGGCGGAGGAGCCTGGTAGGCTGCAGTCCATGGGGTCACTAAGAGTCGAACACGACTGAGCGACTTCACTTTCACTTTTCACTTTCATGCATTGGAGAAGGAAATGGCAACCCACTCCAGTGTTCTTGCCTGGAGAATCCCAGGGATGGGGGAGCCTGGTGGGCTGCAGTCTATGGGGTCGCACAGAGTTGGACATGACTGAAGCAACTTAGCAGCATCAGCAGCATACTTGTTATGGAGATATTCTTGAGAATATGTGAAAAAAGTACCTATATTCTGAAAAGATATCATCAGCCTCTGCCCACTGCCTTAAATTCATGTTGCCCTGTCCAGGGAAAGTACCACAGAAAATTCTGCAGTGGATAAGTCTAGACAAAATATTTTTGGACAATTTAAGCATATCCCTCCAGATTAAAGAATGTTGCAAGGGGTTAATTGGACTCAAAAATCCCTCCCCATGAGGTTTGAGAGTCTGTGATATAAATTCCATCTGTTACTTGAAGGAGTTTATGGGTTTGGCAATATGATGTGTTGGCTTGACAATTGTTTAAAAAAATCCCTCTTAGTCTGATACAGGTATAATTTTTTTTATAGTATCCAGATTTATTTTCCTCAACATCTAATTTTAAATTAGAAACCACTCCAGCTCCATGTCTGGGATACCAAATTTGTTCTGAATGTGAATACTACATAGCCATCTCTTGACCAAAGAGGTGTAACTTTCATACTGTAGTGGGAGTACAACATTCTTCCCCAAGTTTAATGCTATGAGAATTGGAATGTTATAAATAGTGAAAGTCAGACCTGAAATATTTCCTGACTATACTTTCTCTGATTCAAGGGATTGTCTACAAACTGCCTTCAGTTCGCAGAATCTGAGATGGTCTCTAGGCTTATGTAGACCGTGTGCTCATTTTCTAGGATTAATTTTCATAGAGATAAAACCAGGTTTAAGAAAGAAGGAAATGGCCACTCCAGTGTTCTTGCCTGAAGAATCCCAGGGATGGGGGAGCCTGGTGGGCTGCCATCTGTGGGGTCGCACAGAGTCGGACACGACTGAAGCGACTTAGCAGCAGCAGCAGAAGTAATTACAATCTTAAATAATTAAAACTGGGAAAAGTCAGCTTTCACCTCAAGAGGGTGAATGTTGTCCTAGTCATGGAAAGGTGAGATCTGCTTCCCTCTGGCCCTTTCCTCATCCACGACCCCGGTTTTGAATTTTATACAAAGGGCTTGTTGTTGTTCAGGTCCTAAGTCATGCCTGACTCTGGGCAACCCCATGGACCATAGCCCTCCAGGTTCCTTTGCCCATGGGGTTCTTCAGGCAAGTGTACTAGTGGTGGTGGTGGTGGTTTAGTTGCTAAGTCGTGTCCAACTCTTGTGACCCTGTGGACTGTAGCCTGCCAGGCTCCTCTGTCCATGGGAATTCTCCAGGCAAGAATACTGGAGTGGGTTGCCATTTTCTTCTCCAGGGAATCTTCTGGGACCAGGGATCAAACCCACATCTCCTACACTGGCAGGTGGATTCTTTACCACTGAGTCCCCAGGGAAGCCCACAGAAAGGGCTACCTTGGCTATATTCATTCATGGACAGGAAATGCCTTTAGATCTGCCTGCTTCAGCTTCCTGATGCTCTATGCTCTCTTTTTTTTTTTTTTTAATTTTACTTTACAATACTGTATTGGTTGACTTTTTATCATGCCTCCTATCCTCTTCTATAGACCTGTTTGGTTACATGATTAGGTTACAAACTTTTATTCTGACTTGCTTCCCTTTAAATTCCACTTCTAATCTAATAATTTTCCCTGGCTCCACACTCCACCACTGCTGGCAAGGAAGGGTCTCTGTTCCTCCAGTCTGCACTAACTGCTTAGGAAACTTTCTATCTGGGTGGATATTAGTACTTCAGCTTCACTTGTATGAAGAAAGAGATTGGACAACTTTCTCTAATTGTTGGTCAGCTCGCAGAGAAGACAGAGTTCTTGGTCTATGAAGACATTGCACCTACTCTATATTTGCCCAGTCTACCAACAGGAAATAAGAAGCCTTAGGCCTTGCTCTGCATGGAAGGAGATGTCATTTCCCATTATTTAGAACTAAGAAAGCAGATTTCTGTCTCCAGAACAAGATGATGATGACCTCAGTAGCCTTAGCTAGTTTTGTGGACCAAGTATATAAACCTGAAATATCAATTTCTGGGAAAAAATATTTGATCCTAACCTTTACAGACACATAGGGAAACCCTACTTAGGACTAGTGCCCATGGCACTCTTGTCCCCTTCTAGTCATTTTGACTGACCTTTTCTTCTTTAGATTGTAATTTGACACTAGAAATATTTCCTCGCCCTTTGTTCCAGGATTCCAGATTAGTAGGTTTGGACTGCTTGGAAAAAG
The DNA here is from genome assembly GCF_042477335.2 of Ovis canadensis. NCBI lineage: Eukaryota > Metazoa > Chordata > Mammalia > Artiodactyla > Bovidae > Ovis > Ovis canadensis. The sequence continues at coordinate 104,506,670 of NC_091250.1, read as the reverse complement.
AAAACAGAGTGTCCTTAACTCTATGAAGACTATGAGTTAGCATCTGGAACTGCTCCTTGCTTTTGTGGATGCCTGATCTCTTGGGCTAATGTTTATTCCACCAGCTGCCCTTTTTTAACATGCCCAGCCTCCCAAGAGCCAGATAAAAAAGCTCTATGTCCACCTGCTTTTCCACTCAGAACCGTCTCCTGGCTCCATTTCTCATCATCTCCTCCAAACTGCTTTCTTATTCGCTATCAGTCTCCATGTTCTTTAAATGTCACTAGGCTCCCATCATTGCTAGTTCTCCTTTGAAATGGCATCTTGATTTCATGCTGGATCTCATTAAATATGCCTTTGAGGGAGTGTTTTGGTAAATACCTCCATCAACAGGCTTCAGATCCATGACATTATAGCTATGTCTTTGGCTTTCCTGTGATTTTAGACACTAACTGAATGCTGTATTCTCTACTGGTTAACTAACAAATCCTAGAGCTGAAAAATCATGTGGCATTTCCTGCCTGTAGATCTAAGTGCCTATCTAATCCAGGGCACTGATTCCATGTGATGAGTTGCATCTAGTGTGAGCAGACATTAAGCTTCCATGTGGCAGGGACTTCCTTCCTTCCTTTCACTTTTAACTAAGTTAATTCCTCTGTTTTTAAAAATTGAAATATAGTTGATTTACAATATTATATTAGTTTCAGGTGTATTACATAGTGATTTCACATTTGTATACATTACACAATTAGCATCAACGTAGTTATCATCTATCCCCATATAAAATGATTACATTATTAACTGTATTCCTTATGCTGTGTGGGCTTCCCTCGTGGCTCAGAGGTTAAAGTGTCTGCCTGGAATGTGGGAGACCTGGGTTCGATCCCTGGGTCGGGAAGATCCCCTGGAGAAGGAAATGGCAACCCACTCCTGTACTCTTGCCTGGAGAATCCCATGGAGGGAGGAGCCTGGTAGACTACAGTCCATGGGGTCGCAAAGAGTTGGACACGACTGAGCAACTTTACTTACTTACTTTACTTATGCTGTATATTACATCCCATGGCTTATTTATTTTCTAACTAGTAGTCTGCATCTCCTAGTCCTTTTCACCTATTTCACTCAACTCTCACCCCTCTTCTCTCTGGTAATCACCCACTTGTTCTCTATATCTATGGGTCTGGTTTTGTTTTTGTTTTGTTTTCTAGATTCTACATCGAAGTGGTTATATTGTATTTTTTTTGTTTGTTTTTTGGTCTGGTTTATTTCACTTAGCGTAATACTGTCTAGAGCTATTTATGTTGTTGCAAATAGCAAGATTTCAAGTTTTATGGTTGAGTAATATTCCACTGGGCTTCCCTTGTAGCTCATTCGGTAAAGAATCTGCCTGCAGTGCAGATAACCTGGGTTCGATCCTGGGTTGGGAAGATCCCCTGGAGAAGGAAATGGCAATCCACTCCAGTATCCTTGCCTGGAAAATCTCATGGACAGAGGAGCCTGGTGGGCTACAGTCCATGGGGTCGCAAAGAGTCGGGCATGACTGAGTGACTAATACTATTTAGGACTTCCCTGGTGGCTCAGACGGTAAAGCATCTGTCTACAATGCGGGAGACTCGGGTTTGATCCCTGGGTCGGGATGATCCCCTAGAAAAGGAAATGGCAATCCACTCCAGTACTATTGCCTGGAAAATCCCAAGGACAGAGAAGCCTGGTAGGCTACAGTCCTTGGGGTGGCAAAGAGTCAGACATGACTGAGCGACTTCACTTCACTTCAATATTCCAATTATATATATATAAATGTATCTTATTGGGTGTTGAAGAGCATTTCCCAGGTGAATAGTGATGCTGAACAACTTTTCATGTGTGTGTTGGCTGTGTATATGTCTTCTATAAAAATTTCTGTATTCAGATCCTGTGCTCATTTTTCAGTTGGATTATTTGGAGTTTTTGATGTTGATTTAGGTGGATTCTTTGTATATTCTGGATATTAATACCTTATCTGATATATTGTTAGCAAATTTCTTTCATTCAGTAGGCTATCTTTTCATTATTTTGATGGTTTCCTTCCCTATGAAAAGATGTTTAATTTGATGTAGTCCCATTTATTTTCACTTTTGTTGCCCTTGTCTGAGGAGATATATCCAAAAAAATATTGCTAAGACCAATCAGTGCCCATAATTTCCTCTAGACATTTCATGGTTTCAGGTTTTACATGTAAGTCTTTAATCTTTTGAGTTTATTTTTGTATGTGTTATGAGAAAGTACGCCAAGTTGATTCCTTTGCATGTAACTTTCCAGTGGCATCCCAACACCACTTATTAAAGAAGTTCTCTTTTCTCTATTGTATATTATTGCCACCTTTGTCATAGGTTTAATTGACCACATAACTATGGGCTTATTTCTATTCCTTTCCACTGATCTATGTGTCCTTTTTTTTTTTCTTTTTTGGGTGCTAGTACCATAATGTTTTGATTACAATCAGTTCAGTTCAGTTTCTCAGCTCTTTGCGACTCCATGAGTCACAGCACTCCAGGACTCCCTGCCCATCACCAACTCCAGGAGATCACCCAGACTCATGTGCATTGAGTCAGTGATGCCATCCAGCCATCTCATCTACTGTCGTCCCCTTCTCCTCCTGCCCCCAATCCCTTCCAGCATCAGGGTCTTTTCCAGTGAGTCAACTCTTTACATGAGGTGGCCAAAGTATTAGAGTTTCAGCTTTAGCATCAGTCCTTCCAATGAACATCCAGGACTGATCTCCATTAGAATGGACTGGTTGGATCTCCTTGCAGTCCAAGGGACTCTCAAGTGTCTTCTCCAACACCACAGTTCAAAGGCATCAATTCTTCGGCGCTCAGCTTTCTTCACAGTCCAACTCTCACATCCGTACATGACCACTGGAAAAACCATAGCCTTGACTAGATGGACCTTTGTTGGCAAAGTAATCTCTCTGCTTTTTAATATGCTATCTAGGTTGGTCATAACTTTCCTTCCAAGGAAAAAGTGTCTTTTAATTTCATGGCTACAGTCACCATCTACAGTGATTTTGGAGCCCCCCAAAATGAAGTCTGACACTGTTTCCACATCTATTTGCCATGAAGTGATGAGACCAGATGCCATGATCTTTATTTTTTTTAATGTTGAGTTTTAAGTCAGCTTTTTCACTCTCCTCTTTCGCTTTCACCAAGAGGCTCTTTAGTTCCTCTTTGATTTCTGCTATAAGGGTGGTGTCATCTGCATATCTGAGGTTATTGATATTTCTCCCAGCAACCTTGGTTTCAGCTTGTGCTTCATCTAGCCCAGCATTTCAGATGGAGGTTCGTGACATTGTGCAGGAGACAAGGATCAAGACCATCCCCAAGGAAAAGAAATGCAAAAAGGCAAAATGGTTGTCTGAGGAGGCCTTACAAATAGCTTTGAAGAGAAGAGAAGTGAAAGGCAAAGGAGAAATGGAAAGATACACCCATTTGAATGCAGAGTTCCAGAGAATAGCAAGGAGAGATAAGAAAGCCTTCCTCAGTGATCAGTGCAAAAAAATAGAGGAAAATATAATTGGAAAAACTAGGGATCTCTTCAAGAAAATTAGAGATACCAAGGGAAATTTTCATGCAAAGATGGGCACAATAAATGACAGAAATGGTATGGACCTGATAGAAGCAGAAGATATTAAGAAGAGGTAGAAAGAATACACAGAACTGTACAAAAAAGATCATGAATCAGATAACCATGATGGTGTGATCACCAACCTAGAGCCAGACATCCTGGAATGTGAAGTCAAGGCCTTAGGAAGCCTCACTATGGACAAAGCTAGTGGAGGTGATGGAATTCCAGTTGAGCTATTTCAAATCCTGAAAGATGATGCTGTGAAAGTGCTGCACTCAATATGCCAGCAAATTTGAAAAACTCAGCAGTGGCCACAGGACTGGAAAAGGTCCATTTTCATTCCAATCCCAAAGAAAGGCAATGCCAAAGAATGCTCAAACTACCACACAATTGCACTCATCTCACATGCTAGCAAATGCTCAAAATTCTCCAAGCCAGGCTTCAGCAATACATGAACTGTGAACTTCCAGATGTTCAAGTTGGATTTAGAAAAGACAGAGATATCAGAGATTAAGTTGCCAAGATCTGTTGGATCATCGAAAAAGCAAGAGATTTCCAGAAAAACATCTACTTCTGCTTTATTGACTATGCCAAAGCTTTTGACTGTGTGGACCACAATAAAGTGTGGGAAATTCTGAAAGAGATGGGAATGCCAGACCACCTGATCTGCCTCTTGAGAAATCTGTATGCAGGTCAGGTAGCAACAGTTAGAAATGGACATGGAATAATGGACTAGTTTCAAATAGGGAAAGGAGTACATCAAGGCTGTATATTGTCACCCTGCTTATTTAACTTCTATGCAGAGTACATCATGAGCAATGCTGGGCTGGAGGAAGCACAAGCTGGAATCAAGGTTGCTGGGAGAAATACCAATAACCTCAGATGTGCAGATGACACCATCCTTTGTCAGAAAGTGCAGAAGAACTAAAGAGCCTCCTGATGAAAGTGAAAGAAGAGAGTGAAAAAGTGTCGGACACAACTGAGCAACTGAATTGTTACTGATACTGACTGCTGTTAAGAATGTAGTGAAATAGGTATTATGGGAGTATCAAGTGATATATGAAAATATTGATCACACAAGTTTGGAAATGCAGACAAGTAATTAAAGGAGACGGACATTAATTTTATATTCAGAAAAAATAAAGGAATTAGAAAATGTTTTAAATGAAGTAGAACTTAAACAATATTTTAATGTGTAATATGATTATTAAAATGTAAAATACTTGCTTCTTGTAAGAGCTTAGTATCTGAGGCTTTTCATTAGTGGAAAAACCTTTGCTATCCGCACTAAAATCTGAGAGCAAACTATGGGTACATTTGATATAAAAAACTAACAAATAGTGTAGAACTGTTGAGTCTGTCTATAATCTTTGAATTCCTTGATGTAAACTTAGAGAAAGCAGGATAGGGCAGTGAATGGTGGCTGGTCTTTAAGGTAGGAGATATGAGTTCTATTCTAGTCTGCCACTTATGGTATTACCTTGTGCATATCAATTGCTCACTCTGAACTCTAATATACAGCCTAGAAGATCATCAGTAAATGTTTCTTTCTCAACTTACTTGTCCAAGGCCACACAGGCATTGAACGTTGGAACATGTGAGGTTTGGTGGATTTAGGCTGGCTGGAATATAATCAAATTTAGGAAGGGAGAAAATTCCAGTTAGAGAGAACAGTGTGAAGAAAAATGATGACTTTCAGTCCACATGTGAAGCTGGTTTATGCAGCCAGTACAGACAAATATACATAATATCTCAGCATATTAGTAATATTTTATAATATTATATTTATTATAATAATATCTCAGCTTTCTTTTTATGTATTATAATATATGATACTAAGCTTTCTTTCTATTACTGCTTTATAATCTAATTGCTTATACATTTTCTTATTTGGTCTTCTTGGAAGATCTTTGGAGTTTGAATGAACACTTACTATCATCCTCTCACACTCTTGAATTAAAATAAAAAAAATTTAAGATACCCTTTCCTAAGTAAGTATTAGGTCAGGAAATTCAGATAGGCACCTCATGGTAATTTGAAAATATTGAAACCGATGGAAAGCAACTTAAAACTCAGCACATGAAGGTAATGGAGAAGCAGTGGCATTCCCCAGAGAAGTGATTGACAGAGGAGGAGACTGTTAGTGCAAGTTTATATTTTTGTTTTTGTTTTGGCTACACTGTATGGCTTGCAGGATCTTAGTTCCCCAGCTAGATTCTGAAAGCCCTGGGGACTGACCACTGGACCACCAGGAAACTCACTCAGTGCAGATTTATATAAAAGATATTTGCATACAGGGGGCTCAAGGTCAGAATCTAGGACAGTGGATAGTAGTAAAGGAAAAAGATAATCTCCAAGCAGCATCTAGAAACTGGGTGGTAAATTTATCTACCACACTTCGGAAGGAAGCAATGAAACACGTAGAACACTGAAAGAGAGGATTGACTTGGCACTGTTGTAAACCTCAAACAGCTGATTTTGCAAGATTTCGTTTCTACCTTAAGGCAAGACCACACCTCAACCACCTCATACAGACAAAAATCTTCCCTTAAAAGACATCAATAAGAGGTTTCTCAATTGTATACACCTCAAACAAGTCTCTGTTGGGCCAAGATGGGGTTGGAATGATCTGAGTTCTGTCTGCCTTTCCTGCCTGTTCAGCCAAGTACGATTTTGGAAACTGACTCATGTATGGTTGCTGCTGGACATCAGAGCCTTGTCAAACCAAGAGAGCTCTGTTGGAGGCTCCAGGGTAGAGCAGGGTGGGCCATGTCTCTGGTTCCTGGAGGCACAGCTGATACTTCTGTATATATATAAAAGCAACCTCAGTTATCTGAGAACCTCCGATTCCCCAGTCAAAGGCTTATCCACCCCCTTGGAAGGTACTTTAGCAAAAAGTTGTTGTTTAGTTGCTAAGTTGTGCCCAACTTTTTTTCTGACCCCATAGATTGTAGCCCACCAAGCTTCTCTGCCTCTAGGACTTCCCAGGCAAGAATACTGGAGTGGGTTACCATGTCCTTCTCCAGAGGATCTTCCTGACTCAGGGACTGAACCAGTGTCTGCTTCATTAACAGGTAGATGTTTTACCACTGAGCCACCAGGAAAGCCCCAACAATATGGTCACTTAATTCTTCAACTGGGCAGAGAATGCCAGGTGGTATTATAGACACGTTTTGAAAATATGTTTTTTTAAAAAAATTAAACATATATATACATATTTGCATAGAGTGAAAACATCAATAGGGATGAAATAAACTTTTAAAGTGAGCTTTAATAATTTATTTATGACTATTTATATATACAAAGTACACACACACACACACACAGATTTATTAGAAAGAGGGCCCGCCTGTGTGCTAATTGGTCATGTGCTCAGTGATCTATGAGGTCATCTCCCATTTTTGTATTAACTTGGGGGCAGATAGGGTGAGATTACTGGTGTTATGCCACCCATGAAATCCTTGACGAATCGTATAGGAATTTTCTCAGTCTCGTTTCCTAAGCTAGTAGAAACTCACCAAGCAGGTGATTTGACAACCAAATTTCTCTTTTCCTTTAGGATCACTCTTATCCTTTACTCAAAAATCTCTGGAAACATTCCTATTTACTTGAAACAGCAGTCTTTTCATTAGTTGGCTCCTGGATGAAGAAATACTCTTCCTGGAGTAGAAATAGATTAGTTATGTTTTTATTCAACACCAGAACAAAAGTCATATTAGGATTAAATAGCCAAGCAATAGTTCTTACTGATGACCTAATTCTTTTGAGATTTCTCAAGTAATTACTTGTTGCTTCGTATTTCCTCAAAAAAAAACCATTCATCCCACACTTTATCATGGGCCAGAGATTGAGAATTCTTTGGAAATTCTGTAGCTACATGTAAGTTTTAATATTAATTCCTCATTATGATGTATAAGGGATCTGAAAAGTTTTCATGTGGAAGTTTTATCATTTCTAATGAATAAAAACATTTTACCATGCAAGAGACAACAATCATATAGAAGAAATGTAAGTGGTTTTGTCTGCTTATTTCTGGATAATTTTTTTAGAGCTGGAAGCAACAGAGTACATACAAACAGTAATTCTCTCAATGTTTTCAGAAAGTTTTTATAGTTTCTATGAGTTTTCTCAAACTCTCTATTTCCCCCAAACACAAATAAAGCCCAAATTACTAACGAATTAGAACTAGCTGTTGATTTTTTCCTTCATATGAGAGGTTCTTTCATTCTCCATTTAGATCCTTCCAAAGGACTTATAAATATCTGTGCTGTGGCTAGCTACCAGTATAATGTTCTGTATGGCAGCATAAGTAAGGAGGTAGAGAGAGAAAGTATATACAAGTTGCTCTGATGTGGTAAGAATGGCTCAGGCAACTGCATTAAGTGAAGTTCCTGTTCATCAGGTGATGAAATAGCATTTACCCTTTAACTTTCCCTATAAATAGGTTAGCTATGAGTCAGTTCAGGTCAAAGCCCTACTGGGTCTAGACTGACATCCTTTCTAACTAAGGTTTACTATAAAAGTGGTGGCTCTATAAAAGTCCTTAAATATTGATTTATTTGAGTAGTGGACATTGGTGCCTAATTTCCTAGAACATAGTTTTCCTTTTGCCATGATGTCTGCTCAGAGTTGTTTGGCCATTAAATTTATTTTGACCATTTTTCTCAAGTTTGCCCTCTTCCTATCTGAGGTCATGCGGTGCCATTGTCTTTGATTTCTTGGCAGTAACATAGGATAATAAAGAAAATATTGGATCAGAAACTGGGAGACTTGAATGTCCCTTCAAGTTTTGCCATTACCAACTAGGTGAACTTCAAGGTAATCACCCAATTCTCCTGTGTCTCTAATGAGGATGTTGAACTAGATGGCTTTCCCAGTAATCAAGTTCTATGAGCAGGCACTATTTTACACCACTCTTTGTTCCCATGCTTTGTGCTGTGGCAAATTTTCTCTTATTATTTTTAAAAAGTAAGATGATAAAAGTAATGCATATATTTAGCGTAACAGGTGGCACCCTGGTAAAGAATCTGCCTGCCAGTGCAGAAGACGCAAGTGATGCACGTTCCATCTCTGGGTTGGGAAGTCTTCTGGAGATGGAAATGGCAAGCCATTCCAGTATTCTTGCCTGGGAAATCCCATGGACAGATCCCATGGACCCCTGGAGGGCTATAGTCCAGGGGATCGCAAAGAGTTGGACATGACAGAGCACACACACACACACACACACACACACACAGAACAATTAAAGAAGGCAATTACCAAAATAATTCCTACCCCATCCAAAGATAACTACTGTTAACATTTGTTGTGTTGGGTGTCAGTGTTTCTCTTTTACATATGTATATTTGACTTCCATTTTATAATATATGTGTAATTATAAGTATATTTTGTAGGTGAATAAAAATATATTTACAAAGTGTGTGATAATACTAAAATATATAGTCTTATATGCTATTTATTTCACTTAACAGTACATTATGACTGTTATTTAATATTCTTCAAGAATATTATTTTTTCAAAATATTAATTTTAATGTCTACAAAGTATACAGTGTCTCAATAGAAAAAAATCTAGTAAGTTTTCACTTTAATTATGATAGTACTATATAAAAAATTCATTAAAAATTCTTTATATTTAGATTAGACACTTAGGTTATTTCAATTTTTGTCTATTATGAATAAGGTCAATTAAATACTGTACTGAACCTACTCACAATGAATGTCATAACCTTCCTGATGATTACTTTAGGAGAATGTATTAATTATCTTTTGCTGCATAACATATTATCCCCAAATTTGATGTATTAAAATAGTTAAAAATATTTACTGTCTCATAGCTTTTGTGGTTAGGAGTTTGGGAGCACCTTAGCTGGCTGGTTTTGTCTCAAGGTCTCTAAATGATTATAGTTAAGTTGTCAGCTGGAGCTGCAGTAATCTGAAGGCTTGACTAGGGCTGGTGGATTTGCTTCCAAGGTGACTCACTCTCATCACTGGCAAGTTGATCTTGGCTGTTGACAAAAGGCCTTGTCCTTCATTAGTAGGACTTTTCATGGGCTGCTTGAGTGCCTTCACAATGTGAAAGCTGGCTTAGGCAGGACAAGTGACCTAAGAGGAAGTAAGGCAGAAGCCACAGTGTTTCTTATGACCTAACCTCAGAAGTCATGCTCCATAATTTCTTCAATATCTCATTTATCACACCAATCACTCTGTTTAATGCGGGAAGACATCAACATCAGAAGATGAGATTCACTGGAAGCCATTTTAGAGGCAGGTTACCATAGATATTAATAGATGCCCTGAAGTGCAATTATGGGATCATAACTTAGTAGAAAAAAAACATTTTAATTGATCATATTATTTAATATAAATATTATTTAACATTTATTTAATATAAATATTTAATATTATATATTTATTTAATATAAATATTATTTAATATAAATATTATTTAATATTTATTTATGCCAGTGTAACAAAAGTATGTGCCGTCTTACATTCCCTTGCATTCCCAAGTTCTCTAACCTTCCCGCGTCAACTTGTCCTATAATACTTAAAAGGATTGATTGAATCTCCTGTAGTCACAAGGATGTTTTGAGAAACTCAGAATTCTTCCCTTCCCACCAACTCAAGGATTTTGCAAGTTTTATATAGCTCTGGTTACCTTTTTCTGTAATTTTGCAAGTCCACTGAGTTTTCAGTCTCTTCTCTGCATTTCTCTTCCTAATGTTGCTGTCTTCTCAGACCTCTATGTCAATCAAAGTGTTTTAAATGAAAGTGTTATAAATATGTAGCAGATTTTTATTAAATATTTGGGGATGGTGAGGAAAATCAGAGTGCAGCATAGTATAAAAATAAAATTTAGTTTTAGGCATTGCTGTCCAACAATTTCATCAGCTACTTCCCCTCTAGAAATTTCTTGATGGCTATCTCAATTTAAAACTTCTTGTGTTTTTCCTTCCTTACTGCCGATTTCTCTTTACTCCTGAGTCCCACCCCCAGTTTGTCTGAAGTTAGTAAGATTTCTTTTGCTTCATTATGCAGAATAATCCAGCTGTCTGTCTACTATACCATTTTCTTCCAAAGTCTCCCATGAGAAATACAAATTTGACACCAAGGGGCATATAAATAATTTTCCTGAGCAAAGAACTTTCTTTCTTGATGTGAATCATACCATTCCTGTAGCATGTTAATTTTCCTTTCTTAGAAATATTACTTAAATTTTCTCCTTGCTTTCTTCTTTTAACATTTTTATTTTGATATAATTTCAGACCCTACAGAAAAGCTGCAAGAATAGTAGAAAGAGTCCCTATATATACTTCCCCAAGTTTTCCCACAGAATAACATTTTATCACATTTGCTTTATATGTCTTTTTCTGTGTGTGTGTAAGTTTTCTTCTAAACCATTTGAGGGTAAGATGGAAACATGATTCCTCCTTATCCGTAAATTCTTCAGTGTGTCTATTCTAAAAACATTTGCCTATGTAACTCAAGTGCAATGATCAAAATTAGACAAATGACAAATAATATTGATATATCATGGCTTCCCTGTGGCTCAGAGGGTAAAGCAACTGCCTGTGATGTGGAAGACCCGGGTTCGATCCCTGGGTTGGGAAGATCCCCTGGAGAAGGAAATGGCAACCCATTCCAATATTGTTGCCTGGAGAATCCCATGGACAGAGGAGCCTGGTGGCCTATAGTCCATGGGGTTGCAGAGTCGGACACGACTGAGTGACTACACTTACTTACTTACTTACTATCATAATTGTTTAAAATACAGCCTTTATTCAGATTTTTCCAGTTGGTCTAAGAGTATCATTTTAGCAAAACAAAACCCAAGATCTTGTGTTTCATTTGGGTGTCATGTCTTTTTAGTTTCTTTCTATCTGGAACAGTACTTCAGTCTGTGACACCTGTGAAACGCGCAGGTCAGTTATGTTGCTGAATGTCTTTCAGTTTGGGTTTGTAACTATTTCCTCATGATTAGATTCAAGTTGTGGGTTAAGAGATGTGCTGTTCTTCATGAACCATATCAGGAATGCATGGTAACAATTTGCTCCATTGCTAGTGATCAGGGATTTGGGTTTAATATTTTTTCTTGATACTTATAGCATGATTCTAAATATTTATAATGTAATGGCATGGAGCTTTTGGAATTTCTTCACAAAGTAACTTTATTATAGTTCTGTTTTCTATGTCTATGACATAGACATATGTCTATGTCTAAAAATCAAAGAAAATTAAGCTTCCTTCCTTCATTCTTTCTTTTTTCCTATCTAGGTTAAGCCTTTCTAGATTTAATTCAAATTCTTCCTCCTCTGTGAAGTCTTCTCTGTCAGCCTATGCAGAAGTAATTTTTCCTGAACTTAAATCTATTAAACATAATGAACCTAGTATGAAGTCTGACATTTTGTAAGAACTCATTAAACATTGTCTCCTTTCTGCTTTTCTGCTTCTTATCTGATATCTCACACTTATTGTATTTTAAATATTTTATTTAATCATGAAATTTTAGATATGAAAGCAAAATCAATAATAAGTTAATATCATTTCAGTTTATGTATGAAGAAAGGTTATATTCCTCTGGAACTGATATTGGGAGTTCATAGAATCTCAGAATTTTAAACCCCTAACAAGTTTTGTTTCGTGGAGATGGTACAGGGACAAAGTGGGTGGTTTGACAGTTGCAGATCTAGGTTCCTGCCAGCCAATTCAACAAAGTTTCTCTGATTTTGTCTGTTTTATATGTTGCATGTCTATGTAATAATTTTTACAAAAAAAAAGGATTCAGCTACTAAAAAGAAAGTAAAAAATAAAAATATGAAAATAGTTGTTCTATCCCATATCAACCCAATGTACAACCTCTGCTAGGGGTCATATAAGCTATACTTTTGATGCTAGATACAAGGAACTTACTGACTCCTCAATCACTGAGCACTTTTCACATACCAGGCATCTTTTAGGCACTGATCATACAAAGATGAACAAGATATACACAGATACTGCTCTCATGTAGCTGATAGATTTAAAACTTAAAAAACACCTTTTTATATCAAGTTGAAGTCTACTTACTTGTGAGGTGAGGGTGATAACACTACATTACGGAAACAAGTCTACTGACTTGTCATTTCTCTCTTCAGGGTCTATAAAGAAAAAAAACTAGCTGCCTAATCGACATAAAGCTCTTAATTTTACAAAGATAGGTTAATTTTTCTTCTCCAGGGTAAAACTTCCAAAGCCCTTCAACTAATTTTCTCGTGTGTCTATTTTTTTTTTCTATTTTGTAGGACTTCATTTTTCAGAGCAGTTGTAGGTTTACAATAAAGGAGAGTGCTAAGATTTCCCATGTACCCCTAACCCCCTGCTGCAACACAACTTAGCTTTCCCCATTATTAACATCACTCACCAAATGGAACTTTTATATATATTTTTTCTTTTTTAAAACTTATTTATTTTCAGTTATACATATACATGTATCTATTGGTACCTTTTTTTTAAAAACCAAGGATGAACTTATGTCAACATATCACAATCACCCAAAGTCCATAAGGGCTCACTCTTGGTATTGTACATTCACTGTGCTTTGAAAAATTATGACATATTTTCATCATTATAATATCATTTACAGTATTTTCACTGCCCTAAAAATCCCCTGTGTTCTGCTTATTCATCTCTCCCTCCAACTATCTTCTTCTCACCCCTGGAAATCACTGATCTTTATCTTGCCCATAGTTTTGCTTTTCCAGAATGCTATGTAATTGGAATCCTACAGTATAGTAACCTTCTTAGATTGCCTTTTTTTCACTTAATAATATGCATTTAAGGTTTCTCCTTGTCTTTTCCTGGTTGACAACTGAGTTATTTTTAGCACTGAATAATATTCTGTTGCCTGGATGAGCCTCAGATATTTATCCATTCACCTAATGAAGGATATCTTGGTAGTTTCAAGTTTTGGAAATTATAGATAAAGCTACTGTTGACATTCATGTGCAAGTTTCTGTGTAGAGATAAGTTTTCAGCTCCTTTGGTTTTTTACCAAAGAGGGAAATTATAGGATCATATGATAAGTGTATGTTTAGCTTTGATGAGAAACCACCAAACTTGTCTTCCAAAGTGGATGTACCATTTTGCATCCCCACCAGCAATATGTTTGCACCCTTTAATTTCATGGAGTTTTACACATAGTAAGTGCTCAAACATAATTTAACAATAAATATTTAAAACAGTAAATTGATATTCAATCATAAGTTGTGAAATTTTGGTTGTTTCAGCTGGAATTATTGTAGAGGCATTTGTTAGTTGAGGAAAATGCTATGTGCAGATAAGAATATTTCCTTATTTGTCTCAACAATTACATCATAAATCTAAGGTATATATGAAAGTCAAAGTGTTGAGAGAAGTTAAAGGAGAAAAATATGTGGTTAAGCATTTATTAGAATGTCTAATTTCTCCTTATATAACTACAATTTCTTTGAATAATTGTAACAGTATTTTTCCTGCTTCTGTTGGAATGAGCAAAAGTACTTTTCTACCTGAGTTGCGCAGAAGAGCAGTTTATCATCTTTCCCAGAAATGGTTCTTTATATGACTCATAATTTACCATACAAATTGGAAATGACTATTTTGTTTAGTCTGAAATATAGCTTTTTGTATACTAAATGGAAATAAAGAGATGAAATATCTGCTTTGTTTTACAATGCTTATATGATATAGTAAAAGAAAAATAAATTTTTCCTAATGTTTCTAAAGCTGTTTGCTTCTTGTGGATTATGATAAAAAATGAACTTTTTTCTTTATAAATACTGAAGGGAAAAAGGATGACAGGAGTCTTCTCTCTTTGCTATTCTGATTTTTAAAGGCAAAACAGTTATAAATGAAAAAGATTAATAACAAAATTATTTAATTCCATTTTCACAGACTTGTTTCACCTACTCCTTCATACAATTACCTCACCTTCCTTCCAGAAAACATATATTACTTCTTTTAATTTGAGCTTTCTCATCTCAAAATATTAAGTTATTGCTTTATGCTTTGGTTAGGATATAAGGCAGTGGAAGCCAAAGGGGAAATATATGCTTGAGTAGGAATTTGTCCAACAAAAAGTGGTGTGTTGGAGTCCTAACCCCCAAGTGTCTCAGAATGTGAATTTATTTGGGGATAGTCTTTACATAGGTAATCAAGTTTAAATGAGGTCTTTAGTGTGGGCCCTAATCTGATATGATTGATGTTCCTGCAAAAGACGGGAGTGGAATATGGAGACAGTGATAGAAACCCTTAGAGGGAAGATCACATGAAGAGACAGGGAGAAGGCAGCCAGCTACAAGCCAAGGAGAGAGGCCTGGAAAGATCTTTCCCTCAAAAATGCCAGATGGAGCCAACACTGCTGACACCTTTGATTTCAGGCTTTTAACCTCCCAAACCATGAGACAATACATTTCTGTTATTTAATCCTTCCAGTTTGTGGTGCTTTGTTACAGAAGATATATGGAATTGCTCACAAGCATAAGAATATTATAAAGTCAGACAAAGACAAATACTGTCTGATATCACTTGTATGCGAGATCTATAGAGCAAACTAGTGAATATAATGAAAGAGAAACAGACTAGAGATATAGAGAACTTCTATGTGCCAAGTTATTATAGTTCTAAATACAAGGTAACTGCTGTGTAAATAGTTGCCAGCATGTGGCAAATTCAAGGTTTGCTTTTTAGGTACTTTTTGGAATTGTTTTTAAAATCAGCATTTGGTGGAATTCATGGATGCAAAACCTAAAGGTGAAGAGGGCTAACCTTACTCTTAACACTACATTGGAGACTACACATTGCCTAGAGAAAGTTTGTCATACATACTATGTAGAAATTGACAAATGAGTAATTTCTTTACCTTTTCAGAACTTAGGAAGATTCCTTTTTAATTGGTGAGATTTTTAAATAATAGTGCTTATGTTAGTTTTCTGTTGTGGCCTTAACGAACGACCACAAACTGGTTATTTAAGACTACAGAAGTTCATTTGCTCACTGTTTTGAAGGCCCAAAGTCTGAACTCAAGAGCTGCAGTCCCCTCAGGGACCCTAGTGGCAATTCCATTCTCTGCCATTTTCAGCTTCTGGTGGCTATAGTCCCGCTCTGGTGCTTCTTGGTCCCATTACTCCAATCTCTGTCTCCATGGTCGCACTGCCTGCTGCCCTTCCTGCTCTGTTTATTTCCTCTGTGTGTCTCTTATAGAGACTCTTCTTGTTGGATTAGGGCCCAGATAACCCAAGATGACCTCATTTCAAAATCCTTAACCTAATTACATCTGTAGTAACTCATTTTCTGAGTGAGGTGACGTTTGAAAGTTTCAGAGATTTGATTTAAAATACAAACATCTTTTAGAGGGGCCACCATTCAACCCACTACAATGCTGTCTCATGTTTTAAATTCAGTGTGCTTTTCTTGTGGTCATAGTGAACCAAAATATTTTTGGGAAATTAATAACAAAGACAAGAAGGAGAGGAAGATGGGAGAGAGAAAAAGCTTACTTCTACGGAGAATAACCATCACAAACCTTTATATGTTTCAACATTTGCTACTAAAGTTTAATCCTCATTATTTGAGAGTAGTTTAAAATAAGTGAAAAAATTGGAGATTTCTCAGGGAAAATAAATGCAGTTAAGTACTTGATTAAAAATATGGGGAGAAAGAATTTTTAAGGCACTTGAGATGAACTATTTTAAATTATAAGCCATTCAAAAAAGCATTGTCATAAACAGAAATTTAAGTCATGATCTTAATCATCATCATCTTTAATAGATCTATCTTTCTGTGTCTGTTTCTATAGTAAACAAATAACATTTCAGCATAGTTTTGTACGATTACCACAAGACTAAGAAACAATTTGTCATTGGCAAGTCTGGTGAATGCAAGACGTTAGTGAGTCCTTGACATGTGAGTGTTCATAATAACTTGCCAACGCCTCAATTAAACCCAGAATTTTAAGAAACTGAAACGTTATTCTTAATTAAAATGCTGTAACATTAAAAAAAACTTTTCACAGCCTAATAATAATAAAACAATAAACATGAGCAGACAATTCACAAAAGAGACCTTATAAATACTAAAAATAAAGTTCAAACTCAGTAACAATCAAAGAAATTCAAGTTGCATATTTTTACCCAATAGAGCGGCAGTGATTAAAAAGAATAACAATATTCAGTATTGTAAACTGCATGAATAAAAGGGCATTTTTGTAATTACTGGTGAGATGTAAGCTAGGACCAATTTTCTGAAGGGCAAGTCTTCAAAATGTGCAGATAGTTTGATGCAACATTTCAGTTCTAGGCAACATACTCTAAAGAAATAAAAATACATGCACTCAAAGATGTATGCACAAAGAGGTTTATTCTAATGTGTTTTCATTAATTATAAATTAGAGACAATGTATGTTTCCCATGTTAAGATATTGGCTAAATAATAATGTATCCACATGATAGAATCTATCCATTGCTGGGAATGATGATGAAGATCCATGTTTACTGGTATGAAAATGAATTGTGTTAATGATAGATACCTTTGCACATGAAAAAAAGGTTACAAAAGAAGATAATACCATTTTTGTGAAAAGCGCATTTTAATCTATTTTATTCAGATATGTATTTCACATATTTATTACATAGCAATAACTGGCAGCAAAAAAAAGTTAAGAATATTGTCTATTTGATAATAAGATTATGTGAAGCTTTTAAAATATGTATCAGTTTTATAAATTTTTAATAGTGAATTTAAACCACATGTAAAATAGACAAGAAAGTATTTTAGAGGTATTTATTTTATTTTTTAAATTTATTTATTTTTAATTGAAGGATAATTGCTTTATAATATTGTGTTGGTTTCTGCCATACATCCACATGAATCAGCCACAGGTATACATATGTCCCCTCCCTCTCACCTCCCTCCCTGTCCCACTCCTCTAGGTTGTCACAGAGCCCTAGTTTGAGTTCCCTGAGTAATACAGAAAATTCCCACTGGCCATTTTACTTATGATATTGTATATGTTAGAGGTATTTAAATATACTCTTTAAATATGTTTGGCAATGTTTCACAAGCACATTTTGGTGATTTGCCTCATTACAGTTTGCATTGTGGATATACATACTTAATAGAAAACACACAGGGTTTTGTTTTGTTTTGTTTTGTTTTAGGATAAAAATTAGAAATTTGTTGCCATAGAGAAAAATGAATTTACAAAGCTAAAAAAAATGATAGTATGTTTCTGTTTGCTTCAAAAGGACAGACAGTCAAAATTTATGATAGATAGTTAATTGGCGAGTTAAGAATGCTCAGGGCTCAAAGAAACAACCCTAAAAGAGGAGAAATTGGCAAGCATTAAAAATTAGGTAGAGGTTTTCTACTATTCTTGCTACTGCCTCCTTTATAGCCTAGAATCAAGTATTGCGAGGACATTTCTTCACATTCACTTCCATCCAGGAAATATTTATTGAGCTCATAGAACTCACTGTGTTCAAGAATGAACAGATTAAGAAGACACAGTTGCTTCAGGAGATCAAGTCTGGAACCTCTCATATTCAAGTAATTTCCTGATTCATGCAAAGGAGAAACTTTGCTAGTAGCACTCAGAAATACAACCTGGCAATATGACTGTGAAACTGAAAATTTTCAATTGTTAGTTTTCTTTCCTCCATGCTGTACTGAATGCCAATATAAGCAGAAGACTGAGGCTAAAAATGATTACTTCTTCAAAGTAAACATCATAAACTCTTTGTACCTTTTCCTTCTTCTATAGCAATTTGCTAATACTCTGTCTTTGTTTGGGTTGCTATAACCAAATAACACTGACTGGGTAGCTTATAAACAGCAAAAGTTATTTCTCTTACTTATCGGGGCTGAGAAATCCAAGATCGGGGTGCAAGATCATGGTCATGTTCTGGTGAGGGTGCTTTTCTTGCTTCAGAGCTGGTGTATTTTTGCTGTGTTCTCACTTGGTGGAAGGGGCTTGGGAGCTCTCTGGAGCCTCTTTCATAAAGAATTAACCCCATTATCATAACATGACTCTTATGATATAAGCATTTCTCAAAAGTTTCCACCTCCTCAAACCATTATCTTTGGTGATTAAGCTTTCTTTCTTTTTTAGTATTTCAACATAGGAACTCTGGAGGGACACATTTGGACCATAGCATGTTTCAACAAAAACTATAAATAAGACAGATTTATTTAAATATATTTAAAATATTTATTAAAGATACACACACATTAACAAGTGAAGTAGAACCCAAAAAGACTTAAAACGAGAGGGAAACATTCACTCTATTTCTTACTCTTTCCCACCCCCAGTGCAGTTTCTGTAGAGGCAACTATTTTAAATTATTTTCTTACAAATTCCTCCACATTGCTATATAATGCATCTATACTGATTGCATTTGGGGGGCTTCCCTGGAGGCTCAGATGGTAAAGAATCCACTTGCAATGCAGGAGAACCAGGCTTGATCCCTTGGTGGAGGAAATCCCTTGGAGAAGGAAATGGCTATTTTCCCTGGTTATTGTATTCTCTGCTTCCTCTTAGGATATAGAGATTTACTCTCTCACAACACCTTTCGGCTTTACACTTATCCTTACAAAATCATCATAAATCTTCAGTTTAGTTCAGTTCAGTCACTCAGCCATGTCCGACTCTTTGCGACCCCATGAATTGCAACACACCAGGCCTCCCTGTCCATTACCAACTCCCGGAGTTCACTCAGAGTCGCGTCCATCGAGTCAGTGATGCCATCCAGCCATCTCATCCTCTGTTGTCCCCTTCTCCTCCTGCCCCCAATCCCTCCCAGCATCAAAGTCTTCTCCAATGAGTCAACTCTTTGCATGAGGTGGCCAAAGTACTGGAGTTTCAGCTTTAGCATCATTCCTTCCAAAGAAATCCCTGGGTTGATCTCCTTTAGAATGGACTGGTTGGATCTCAGGTATGACCTCAATCAAATCCCTTATGATTATACAGTGGAAGTGAGAAATAGATTTAAGGGACTAGATCTGATAGATAGAGTGCCTGATGAACTATGGAATGAGGTTCGTGACATTGTACAGGAGACAGGGATCAAGACCATCCCCATGGAAAAGAAATGCAAAAAAGCAAAATGGCTGTCTGGGGAAGCCTTACAAAGAGCTGTGAAAAGAAGAGAAGCGAAAAGCCAAGGAGAAAAGGAAAGATAAAAGCATCTGAATGCAGAGTTTCAAAGAATAGCAAGAAGAGATAAGAAAGCCTTCTTCAGCGATCAATGCAAAGAAATAGAGGAAAAGAACAGAATGGGAAAGACTAGAGGTCTCTTCAAGAAAATTAGAGATACCAAGGGAACATTTCATGCAAAGATTGGCTCGATAAAGGACAGAAATCAACTAACAATATTTGCATTAATAAGAAATAAGTGATTTTTGTAGAGTCAAGAATTGACCTTGGATTGCCTTTTATTTCTGTTAAAATTTTGTTTGCTGTAGTTGAGAATTGTTTTACATCTTTTTAAAGGAATTTCTTATAGAAATGCTTATTTTTCCAAACTGTATCATCAGAGCTGTTTTTCTATACATTAAAAAAAAATGGAGCTCAATAATATTTTGTTGCACTCTAGGCCAGTGGTCATGATGATAGTCCTAGGAGTTCCTTTGTGTAGGACCCTGAATAGAATCCACTATGTCCGAGGTCATAAGACTTCCTTCTTGGCGAAGTCCTTGGTATGGTAAGAATTACCATAACCTTACGTGTTTCTAGAAAGAGTGCATAGAAGGCAAGTATATGTATCAATGCATGTCTGAAAATGTCTTTGTTTAACCCACATTTTGACTGATCATTTTTTAGGACACAGAGACAAGCAAAGAGCTCTAAAATATAAGAAAAACGTAAGAGACAAACTGAGGTATCTAACATTTGACTAATAAGTGTCCCAGGAAAGAGACAAAGAAAACTTAGAACAAGATACAGTTAAAAAAAAAAAAATTAAAGGAGCTTTCCTGGTGGTTCAGTGGTTAAGACTTTGTCATCCAATTCAGGTGGCGTGGGTACAATTCCTGGTTGTGAACCTGATTACCCCATGACTTGCAGTCAAAAAACCAAAACATGAAAAATAAAAGGAATATTATAATAAATTCAATAAAGATTTTTAAACGGTCCATGTCAAAAAAAAATGTTAGAAAAAGAAACACAGTAGAGAATGATAAAGCTCCAGATTGAAAGAGAAAGCTACAATTTTTCCACAGACTTTGAAGAAACTGTCTAATGCCATCTTGCTTCCAGTGTTGTAGAAGACAAGTCTGAAGCGATTCAGGTTTTCATTTTTGTAGGTCCTCCTACCCTGTGGAAGTTTTTAGGATTTTGAAAAAGACTTCTAGAATTCTAAAATCTCATAATGATATGCTTTTCTCTCAATATCTTTAAAAATCACTTTTCTTGATATTTAGTTTTCTCCTTCAATGTGGGACTTTATGGTTCTTTAGCTTCAGCAAGTTTTTATTTTGTTTTGGCTTAATTTGGCTTTTTTTCCCCTCCTTTTTATTTTCTGAAACTCAGTCAAATATTAGATTGTCTAGATTTGTCTTTTGTGTCTCTTGCATTAAATTTTTTTTTCAATTATTTGCTGTTTTTTTCTGTTTTTCTAAGAAATGTCCTTTACTTTCTAAACCTTACGCTGATTTTAAATTTATATAGTCAAATATTTAATTCCCAAGAGCTCTTTGTTTTCTTTAATTGCTTATTTTTGAAATGGCATCATTAATGAAAGTTAGTTTGATTTACAAACAGGAGAACATTATTGTTACAATTATTCTCCTATCTCCTAGGTTTTCTCTTTTTCTTCTGAGATAGTTCTCCTCATTTATTTTCTTTGTCTTTTACATTGTGGTTTTATTTTTTTTAAGTGATGATTTTCAATCACCAATTACACAGTTGACTTCAACCTTTGCATCCGATTTAAGTTTCAGTTGGAAATTCTGCCTGCTGGTGATCAGACAGAAAGCCAAGGTTTCACAAAATGTCAAAACATCAAACATCTGTTCTCTGGATTTCTTCATTTTCCCCAGAGAAAAAGCCTTTACTCTCCTAAGAATAAGATTTCTGACTACTGCCTTTCTGTCTATTCTGCCTAAAGTGGGATATGGCAGAGCAGACCCGGAACTGGAATGACCATATGCAGACCATATGTCAGCTCATCATTTCATTACCACTACCAACATTAGCTTTCTGTCGGGTTCTCCAGGAACTTGCTTCTTTTATTCTGTGCTTTCTATAAGCATTCTAAGGTAAGGTTTTCTCTAACATGCTACATCAGTTGCCATTATTCTACTTGCTTCCCATTTTCGAGAGATGTGAAATATGTCATCCCTTGGTAGCTCCTTTTGTATCTTGGTCATTCTTGGTTTAACTGCATGTGTCTTCATTCATCAAATACCTGCTTTGTGCTTGTTGCTGTGAGAGGTATAAGACACCTGTAAGAGGCAAAGACTCTGGCTTGAAATTTCTTCAGGAGGAGAAATTAAATATACAATTTAATAGGCAGATAAAAGGCTGATACAAGTGACAGTGAATAATTGAGTAATATTATATAGCACTCAATTACACACCCCAGTTTTATGACATGGTAGGGGTTCAAGGCACTTGGAGTAAGCTCTCAATACAGAAATATTTTGAACTTGTAGAAAAATGAAAATTTGCTGCAAGTATGTGTCATTGATCTTTCTGGGTCTTTACTTAGATATGTGGCAGTTCTATAGACTATTAAGGAGGCTGACTGGCTAGTGCAAAAGTAAAGTATTGAAAAGTAGCAGGAGTGGATATGTGACAGTAATGATGATAATAAAATAAATAAGAATGTATACATGGCATGGCAGTTAATGTCCTCTAACTCTATTCTATAGATATAAGAAGCAAAGGTCTGACGATTTAATTTGGTCTTGAGTAACAAAGGAAGAGATCTTGGAATCTAGGGCAAAGATATAGAACCCAAGCTCTCTAATGTATAGCCAGAGGCCTTTATTACTGCACATGGTGTAAACCTAATTTTTTGTGATAACTCATGAGTTTTGTTTCTTTCGTGTAAGAAAATCCCGCACATATCCTGAGATGTTACCAGCTGACCATATAATGCATAATTATAAAGCAAAATACATGCTTTATACAACAGTATTTGAATAATGTCTCTTGTTGTCTTCATTCATTTATTTATTAATTCATTCGATATTTTATTCATTCTTTCCATGAAGGTCCTGAGTGCCAGGAATTCAAGTCCAAGTGAGCCATTTATTTCAAATGGCTCATTTTATGGATATAAAGGGACAAATTCATGTTGCTTTGTTTTCTTGTGATTCAGACAACTAATTTAACTCCTTGGATTATTAGGATTATTTCTCACTGATGCTAGTGTTTATGTGTATGTGTGTGTGTATGTTTTCTTTCATTGTAAGCCACCCACAATCTGAAAAACAGAGTTTAGTTTTTCCTCTTCCAGATAACCCTCAGCAATAAGGACACTATGGTCAGGTATTGGATTTAGCAAACACATCTCCAAAGTACTTTTTCCAAAATAACTGAAAAAATATTTTGGAGTTTGTAGAACCTGAAATGCAACATATTAGAAAACTTAGCCTCTTGATTTCTAAATTCTGACTCATTTACATGTAACTCAGCTCAATATTATTTTGTGAGAGTGGTTTAAAGCTCAAGAACTTTCCTGGGCTTTACTTTTCTTTTCGTCCTAACCCCAACTTAGCCTCACATCCAACAAGGACATCCTGCTCTATCTACACAGCCCTAAATAGTCAAGTTCTGCTTAAAATTTAAAAAAAAAATCAGAAAGTCTTGAAATTTATATGCCCATGACCCTATGGCATATCTATCCCTCCTCTGGGTGAATATTTTTCAGAAGAAAAATATGGGAGGTAGGGGAGCAAGGAAAGGGCAATTTCTTTCCGCCAATGCTTTGGCATGTTCAGTTCTGCTGGATCTTACCCACATGCAAGTGTAATCATGAAGACAGATAGGACATTCTTTTTCCTTGAAGAATATACTCGCATGAGCATTTTTTGTTGGAATGTGGACTTTAGTGAGAACCATGCTGAATCAGAAGAAGAAAGGAGCAGTGATGGAAAGTTTCAGCATCATTCTGCCTTCCTTTCCTTTTCATCCACAAGAAAAAAAAAATCCCACAAAGAATATGCAGCACATTCCAAGACAGTTGATTATTATTTTGTTTCAGCAAATTTTGGACTTTATAAACAAACATCCAGATTAACCTGGTGGAGCCTGTAGTTTCACATCGTTTTGCCTTCCAGTTGCTCCCATTATTACTGTGGCCATTACCATTATGATTAATGCAGGCATCTTACTGTGTTTTCAAACAAAAGGCTGGCTACCCTTTCTGAAAATTTCATAAAGACTAAGCTCCCTATAAAATGTTAAGGAAACATTTTAAAGCTAAAACCGCACAGGTTCAATCTGAACTTCATTAGTGGCCTCCTTGAAGCCAAACACAGTCTTGCGAGGCCTATTAGTGTGAGCTGGAGACACTGAAGGCCCACATAGTTTCTTAGAGTCCAAAAATGCCTCACTCGAGCTGGCATCCTTCCCTGAACTGTGCTGTTTGAGGCATTCACTGGATCCAGGTAAATTCACATCTTGTTTCTTTCTCTTGATTCTGTCACCTAAGAAGAAATCTAAGATAGTGCTAGCCTGCCTGGAGAATTAGCAGCTAGGTGAAGGGGCTGTCTTTCTTGGCAGAGCTGAGAGAGCTTTTCTGCTTGCTGCATTCATTTCACAGAATAGCCTGATGTTGCTCTGTGGCATATGCATTTATGGGTCCTTAATTAAAAATGCACATTTTCTCATTCTATGGTCAAATATGTAACATGGCATCCATGGGAAATAGCATTCTTCATAGGGTCTGAAATGTATTTGCACCTTTCTGGAAAAATGAATCTATGAAGGAACTTCTGATCCCTAGTCTTGAAGATTAGATCTAGTGCTGAATAGGCTCACTTTTGAATGGTTTACTTTCAATTCTAATAAGAATGATTTTAATTTGCACATTCAACTAATACTTGTAGACAATTCCTTATGTACCTGACACAATCCTAGGTACTAGAAAAATAATGATGAACAAGATAGACAAAAGGGATCCCTTAAAGAACTGGCAATAAAATGATGGAGACAGACAAATACACAACTTTTTTTTAACATAATGCTTTGGATAACTCTTTTTAAAACAAGTAAAGAAAGATAACAGAATGGAAAATAATGGGGCATGTGCATGTGTTGTAGCTATTTTAAATATGGTAATCAAGGAAAGCCTTCCAAAGGAGATGGCATTTAAGAGGTACCTAGACACAATGAGAGAATGACTCCATTCTCTCATGGGGTGTCTGGGAGAAACCTATTCTGGGGAGAGAGAACTCTAAAGGCAGTGCCCTGAGGTTGGGATGAGCCTGTACACTTGGGGAGCATCAAAAATCCCAGTCTGGAAAGCAAGAGTTAAAGTAGGATAAGTATTAGAAGATGAAGTTAAAGTATGTGGTGTATCAAATGACTGGTCTCAATTCTTTAGCTGTCTCATCAGGGTCAAATGTATCTCTTGCTCTTTGACCTTGAGGTCATGACCATGATGTTCTGTGGCTAAAGGCAAGTGGGCAGAGTTGACAAGATGCTGGTTCTGACCAGAAGATTTGAGAGGCCTGCCACATTTCTGTTTCTACCACAGCTAGTTTGTTGGACCCAGGAGGTGGATGAGAAAGGCATACAGAACCTTCTACACTATTGCAGCCTGAAGATATTCTGCTTCAGGAATGACTGTGAGGTCAACTCAGCCAACTGAAAATCTATGAAAATAAATGATTCAAATCCTTGAGTTTTGTGGTTGTTTTTGAAGCATTATTGTGGCAGTGGCTAATCAATGTAGGGACATGATCATTTAGGATCTCAAGGGTCTTGATAAAAAGTTGGACACTCTTTTAAAAGTAATGGAAAACCACCAGTTGGTTTTAAGTTGAGAAATGACACAAATTGAATTAAAATTTTAAAAGATCACAAAGGGTTAAAAGATCATCTCTCTCTCTCTGAAGAATAGACTGTAGAAGAAAAATGATATAAGGAAGTTTGGGAGTAGTGAGTCAAGAGAAAGATGTTGGTGGTTGAGATACTCCCTTGTTTATTTAAAAACAGTAAAAATGATAAGTTCTGATTTCTGTTAGAAATTAGGTAATTATCTTATTTTAAAAATATTTCTTTATCTAAAGTCTACAAACAATAAATGCTGGAGAGGGTATGGAGAAACGGGAACACTCTTACATTGCTCGTGGGAATGTAAACTGATACAGCCACTATGGAAGACAGCATGGAGACTCCTTAAAAAGCTAAGAATAAAACCACCATACAACCCAGGAATTCCACTCCTAGGCATATACCCTGAGGAAGTAAAAACTGAAAAAGACACATGTACCCCAATGTTCACTGTACCACCACTTACAATAGCTAGAACATGGAAACAACCTAGATGTCCATCAACGGGTGAATATATAAAGAAGATGTGGTACGTATATACAATGGAATACCGCTCAGCCATAAAAAGGAACACATTTGAATCTGTTCTGATGAGGCGGATGAAACTAGAATACATTATACAGAGTGAAGTAAGTCAGAAAGGGAAATATAAATATCTTATACTGACACATATACATGGAATATGAAGATGGCACTGATGAATTTATTTTCAGGGCAGCAATGGAAAAACAGACATAGAGTACAGACCTATGGACAAGGTGGGAGAAGAGGAGGGATAAGGGGAGATGTATGGAGAGAGTAACATAAAAATTTACAATACCATGTGTAAATTAGATAGCCAATGGGAATTTGCTGTATGATTCAGGGAACTCAAACAGGGGCTCTGTGACAGGCTGAAGGGTGGGGTGAGGAAGGAGATGGGAGGGGGACATGGAGGTACCTATGGCTGTTTCTCATTGATGTATGACAGAAAACCACAAAATTCTGTAAAGCAATTATCCTTCAATTAAAAAATTTTTAAGTTATTTATTTATTGCTGTGCTGGGTCTTGAACTCTGTGCAGGGTTTCTCTAGTTGTGGCACATGGATTTCTCATTGCGATGGCTTCTCTTGTTGTGAAACATGGGCTCTAGGGCGCCAGGGCTCTAGTAGTTGTGAAGTGCAGGCTCAGTACTTGTGGTGCATGGGCTTAGCTGCTCTGTGGCAAGAGGGATCTTCAGGACCAGGGATAGAACCCATGTACCCTGCATTGCAAGGTGGACTCTAAATAATTGGACCGCCAGGGAAATCTGGTAATTATTTTATACTTGGTGCAATCAAAAGTGCTTATTTGTTTTGTGTTAACTAAGGATCTGTACTTTGAGCCTTGCTATAACATAGTCAAATCTAGTAGAATTATTTATTATTTATTTCTTTTTTCACTTGTGAGTCAAGGAATACAAATTTTGAAATTTGGAAGAATCTCTTCTGATGACAGTTTTTAAGGATAAAAGGGAGAATCCAGAGAATAGAGAGAAGAAATCAAATGTCTCTTTAGCCCCATATTTAAAGATCTCAAGAATTATTCAGATATAATGTGGTAAAAAGGAAAAAGATTCGAGAGAGAGAGAGTACGTGGATAGTCAGTAAGTCAGGATAGTGAACATTTTGCTATTGTCTCTAAATAATCTTGAGCAAGTGGAAGTCAAGGTTTCCATTTAGCCACAGAAAAATGGGGAAATAACCACCTAATCTATGTATAAGTTTTCCCAAGGATGATGTGTGTGCTAAGGCACTTTAAAAGAAAGCATAAAGTGCTAATGCTATGGAAAGTGCAATTACACAACTTGAAAACCAGTCAAGGTCTTTTCTAATGGAAGGTCATTTATATTATACATAGAAAAATTCCTACTAATTTACTGTAAATGTTGTAATTACTAACATATATGGGGGATTTCCATTTTTATTGAATATAGGTTAGAGTAAATCTGAGCAAATGTGGCCCACCATGTCTGCTCTTACATTTAAATACTGAGCTAATATATCTTGACACTGTAGTCAAAAAAACAACCAAAAAAAAAAATACTAAACTTAAAAGTGTTTTACTATTGCAGAGGTATAGGGAATGATGTAAACTTTTTTTTTTCTGTATTAAAAGAATAATTCAATGAAAAGGCAATTAATTTTTTTCTTTTCTCTCAGGGAGGGGGAAAAAAAAACACCAAAATTACTGATACTTCCCCAAGTCTAGCAGTAACTTCACCCACGGCACATGAGTTGTCTTTTGTAATGTTTGTCCTGAAAGAGAAAACCAGAAATCATGACCGCTCCTGTGTATGCTTTTTCAATCTCCCCTGCCCACCTCTCTGTAATCCCTGTGTCATTTGAGGAAAATTCTCCTTTATTTATAAAGACAACTGTAAAATCTTCATGTGAACTGACATTTTAAAACCAAACTGCCCACTTGTATTTTATAATTTGGTCAGAAATATTCTTCATCTTGTGTTCCAGATGAAACCAAAATGAGGCCTCAAGTGGGACAGTTGGGTGAGGTGGTGAGTACACCATCCAGAGGAGATGACCTGGCCAACTGGCTTTCCTTCTCAGGTAACAGGCAATTGAGGACTTGCCAGCTGAGGTGACCAAAAGGCAGGAGTTTTTCTTCCTTTCCTTCACCCCTTCATGTGCTATGGAACCTACACTCCAGTTTGGGATTGAGCCCTGCCCTTTGGCACTGTATTTATGACTGTCACTGAGATTCCCCACTAAGGACTCAGTGGCTGTGTGCTAGCTGACAGTAGACTCCATGTTAGTTTTAACTGTGAAATAGCAACAAATCCTTCCTTTCATTAATTTTCTGGCCTTCCTGTCATCAGATGTGGGAAACTGTGGTGTGTGTGTGTGTCTGTGGTGTGTGGTGTGTGGTGTGTGTGTGCATGTGTGCCCAATTGTGTCTGACTCTGCCTGTATCCCACTAGGATACATAGACTGTATCCCACTAGGCTCCTCTGTCCATGGGATTTCCAAGGCAAGAATACTGGAATGGGTTGCCATTTCCTACTCCAGGGGATCTTCCAGACTCAGAGATTGAACTAGCATCTCCTGTGCCTCCTGCGTTGGCAGGAGGATTCTTTACCACTGTGCCGCCTGGTGTATGTAAATCAGACCATCCTCCTGAGAGCTGAACGACACACTGCAAGTGTTGCCATGACTATCATTCCTCACCAGCAGCTGGGAGGGAAAAAAAACTAGGGTGCAGCTCCAATTGCTTTTTATTTCTGATTAATGGTTTAACTATTGCTAGTTTAACTCCTGTTTCAACTTAGTTGTTTCTTAGTTTCATGGATTTTTTTCTTTTTTGCATTAATATTGTTTGTAGCACTTCATTTAAGGAGAATGTACGCAAAATTTTGTGTGTAAAAGAATATGTATATTATGGTAGATTAAGTATCAGAAGCTTTCATGATATTTTCAAAGAAGTCTGTGATGCAAAAAATGGGTTAAGTGCTATTAAACTTGCTAGTAGGTCTTCCCTGGTGGGTCAGCAGTAAAGAATCCACCTGTCAATGCAGGAGACACAAGTTCGCTCTCTGAGTTGGGAAGATTCCCTGGTGAAGGAAATGGTAACCTGCTCCAGTATCCTTGCCTGAGAAATCCCATGGTCAGAAGAGCCTGGCATGCTTCTGTCCATGGGGTTGCAACTAAACAACAACAACAAACCTTGATAATAAAGATATCATTCATGTAATCAACTTGAGGATGTTAGCCTTAAACCATTAGGGTGCCATCTGACCCATCGTCTAATGGTATGTGATAAAGCTCGGCAGCTATCCAGTTTGCTCAGTAAATTGCTCCAGATTCTATCACCCAATTACTCTACTTCCTCTTTTCTTTCATAGTTTAGAATCCTTTGATTTAGAACCTGGATACTTTTTTTTTTAAAGCATATTACCTTGTTAATGTTAGGTTGTTTGAACAATCTGTCATTTTGATTTGTACCTTACACCAAAATCAAAAGAGGTAACCGGAATTGAGAAGGGATAGTAGAGGGTTGATGAGAAGAATGAGAAACTGTAAACCTTGTCTTTGTTCTTAGTTAAGCCTTCTTGATGTCATTTCTAAATTCTGAATCCAGAACTGTTGATTTTAGGGTGCCAGGCCTGGGAAATAAATTTTGACATGTAGTAAAAGTTTTGGTGGTTCTAAGAATAAAAAGGCTTTCCAGAACTGTTTTCCTTCATCTAATTCAAGGATTCCATTCCAACCACTCCTATCCTGTGGGGAATGTTTCTTTCAATGTCTAGCACACAAATGGGTTACCGCCTTCTCTTTACTTGGATTGACTGGATTGGCTCCAGAAGCCATCTGCAGCTGGTTTGGAGTTTCTTATTGTCTGGTTTCATGAAGATGATCCTTTCTTTCCAGGGCTACTTGGACTATAGGACGGTTGTATCTTGGCTCATTTTAATCTTAGTTCTAACTTCCTCTTGAAGCGATTCATCAGACAGGATCTAAAATAGGTCTCTTTCTGATCTCTTGAAATATGTCTATTTAGCAGGTTATAACTTTTCTTAAACCTATATGCAGGTCAGGAAGCAAGCAACAGTTAGAACTGGACATGGAACAACAGACTGGTTCCAAATAGGAAAAGGAGTAAGTCAAGGCTGTATATTGTCACCCTGTTTATGTAACTTATATGCCGAGTACATCATGAGAAATGCTGGGCTGGATGAAGCCCAAGTTGGAATCAAGATTGCTGGGCGAAATATCAGTAACCTCAGATATGGAGATGATACCACCCTTATGGCAGAAAGTGAAGAGGAACTCAAAAGCCTCTTGATGAAAGTGAAAGAGGAGAGTGACAAAGTTGGCTTAAAGCTCAGCATTTGGAAAACTACAATCATGGCATCTGGTCTCATCACTTCATGGCAAATAGATGGGGAAACAGTGTCAAACTTTATTTTTTTGGGCTCCAAGATCACGGCAGATGGTGATTGCAGCCGTGAAATTAAAAGACACTTACTCCTTGGAAGGAAAGTTATGTCCAACCTAGATAGCATATTAAAAAGTAGAGATATTATTTTGCCAGCAAAGGTCCATCTAGTCAAGGCTATGGTTTTTTCAGTGGTTATGTAAGGATGTGAGAGTTGGACTGTGAAGAAAGCTAAGTGCTGAATAATTGATGCTTTTGAATTGTGGTGTTGGAGATGACTCTTGAGAGTCCCTTGGACTGCAAGGAGATCCAACCAGTCCATCATAAAGGAGATCAGTCCTGGGTGTTCTTTGGAAGGACTGATGCTAAAGCTGAAACTCCAATACTTCGGCCACCTCATGTGAAGAGTTGACTTGTTGGAGAGGATCCTGATGCTGGGAGGGATTGGGGGCAGGAGGAGAAGGGGATGACAGAAAATGAGATGGCTCAATGGCATCACCGACTCGATGCACATGAGTTTGGGTAACCTCCTGGAGTTGGTGATGGACAGGGAGGCCTGGTGTGCTGTGGTTCATGGGGTCGCATAGAGTTGGACACGACTGAGCAACTGAACTGAACTGAACTCAACTTTTCTTGATCTTCTCTTTGAATGTAATCCTGGATGAAAGAACTTCAAAATATTTAGGTATTTCTTGACTTCAGACATTCTAAGAGTAAGCTGCTGATCATTAATTTAGAGCTTCTCAATCTTGTTCAAAAATTGCAAATACTGAAACATGCAAAGTTGGAATAATAATAAATAAAGATTGTTGTGAACCTAGGAGTAAAATGAAAGTAACACTAGAAAATCAATGGTGAAATTTGGCCATATAATTTATTCTCCAAAGGAAAGCAGGTTATACATCCTATGTAACGACTCCAATACTTTGGCCACCTGATGTGAAGAGCCAACTCATTGGAAAAGACCCTGATGCTAGGAAAGATTGACGGCTATTGGAGAAAGGGGTGGCAGAGGATGAGATGATTAGATATCATCACTGACTCAATGCATATGAATTTGAGCATACTCCAGGAGATAGTGAAGGATAGGGAAGTCTGGTGTGCTTGTAGACCACGGGGTTGCAAAGAATTGGACACAGCTTAACAATTCAACAACAACAACAAAATGACTCCCTGATCTCTGAGGCTGACCTAGAAGTAATTTATATTCTGATTCTAGTCCTTAACTCAGTAATATTGACTTTGTGGTTACATTAGGCCTTAATTTTTAATGATTTGGGGGTCTTATGATTGGTTACCTATAGTAACTAGCTACTATAACGTTTGCATCTTTTAAATATTCACTGATACAGAAACACACTCTTAAACACATAGAAAACTTCATATAGCCAGTAAAAATCATACAGAAGGTACATTTTAACATCATCTGTAGATCTAAACTACTTTATAGGAGTGAGTAGCTTTTTGAAGTTAGTGTTTCCAAGTTCCTAGGCTGACATTAGGACACTGAACCAAGAGTAAAAATTTGGTATTTATAAGAAGCCAAAACACCTGGAGGCAGAAGGAACTAGAAGAGTGCCTATGTCAGTGGTAACACAAATTATCCTGATGACATGTCTTAACAAAACATTAACTTCAGAGCACTCTGTTCAGCTGAACTGAGTTGAAGGTTGCCAACCAAAATGGTTAATTTGTGTTTAATCAAGACAGCAAAAATGAATAGTTGGTTCCTATGTGGCTCAGCTGGTAAAGAATCTACCTACAATGTGGGAGACCTGGATTCATCCCTGGGTTAGGAAGATCCCCTGGGGAAGGGAAAGGCTACCCACTCCAGTATTCTGGCCTGGGGAACGCCATGGACTCTATAGTCAATGGGGTCATAATGAGTCTGACATGACTGAGAGACTTTCAGTTCACCACTATCTTTGAGCATGTATCATGTCTGAAGCAGAGAAGGCAATGGCATCCCACTCCAGTACTCTTGCCTGGAAAATCCCATGGACGGAGGAGCCTGGTGGGCTGCAGTCCATGGGGTCACGAAGAGTCGGACACGACTGAGCCACTTCACTTTCACTTTTCACTTTCATGCATTGGAAAAGGCAATGGCAACCCACTCCAGTGTTCTTGCCTGGAGAATCCCAGGGACGGGGGGAGCCTGGTAGGCTGCCGTCTCTGGGGTCGCACAGAGTCAAACAAGACTGAAGTGACTTAGCAGCAGCAGCAGCATGTCTAAAGAGTGTTTGAATGAGTCTGACTCACCTGACAGATGTCAACTATGACTCGGTCACTTGTAAGACTACAATAAGTAAAGGGACAGCAGGCTGTCTAGAACCTCAGACTGAACTCATCAACAGAACCAGATGTTTCCAGAACTCAGAGGTGCTGCTCTGCACGAGGATCTGGTATTCTGGCACTAAGGTCAGAGGTTCCACTTACAAAATCTGAGCTTACTTCAGGATTTTGGAATAGTTAATACTTCTTGATATTCTTTTAAGGTACTCTTCTTCTAGCAGAATTTTCTTTTTCCTTCTTTCATCCATCCCTCTTTTTTCTTTCTTTCTTTCTTTTTTTTTTGACACCTATCCTAACATTTATATTTTTCTGTAGCTAGATTTGTTTTTTTCTTGTATGTTCAGGATAAAGCATAAGAACCTGTTTAGAGGTACTGTATCATATGTGTTCAATAGGAAGGTCTCCAAGATACAGAAAACAGACGGAGAAGGCAAACTGGGGGAAGGTTTTAGTATATTTTCAGGCTGCTCATAAATGTTTTTACTCACAACATTTATTTTTCCTTTAATAATCAAAACCAGTATTGCTCAAAATCCAGCATCTGTTGGGGCTCTGTGTTTAATTAGCTATCTGTTATAGTGGCCATGAATCTTTGCCTTTATGTTTCCCTTTTCAAATATCCTTGCTGATCTGTTATATTTTTCTTTAGACCACTCTCCTTCCTAATACCTCAAAAGTAGAAATTAATTTCACATTTGTAGTAATCTGTATTCACTATAAAATATTTTTTCTCAAATTTATTTACTTAAAATCTAGTTTATCCACGGATTCTTCACTAGCCAAGCCGCACATCCCTACCTTTGTCATGGTCTTTCATGTCGTTCTCATGTCTTCTTGGATCATGTTATTTCTTTACTTTATGTGCTTCTCCAATAGGTACAACTACACTTACTCCAATAGGTATGTCTTGCAGCTGGCTTTCTCCAGGAGATTCCCATCAACACTCTTTGTACACGAGGTCTATACCAATTTTCATTATGTGGCAGAGTTTCTTATGTATCTGTGACTCACATGATATAGTGACTTTGTTAATAGCTAACATTAGAGGTGATTCTCTTCTTCAACTCCAATGCTTATAACAGGGTGGATTTCCAAAATATATACTGATTGAATACACTAACATTAAGTTTCTTTTCTTTCTTCACATATTTCTTTGTGTGATAAACACAGTGGTATACTGCAGCTGACTCATATTGGATTGTGACAGCTGA
Source organism: Ovis canadensis (assembly GCF_042477335.2). Lineage (NCBI taxonomy): Eukaryota > Metazoa > Chordata > Mammalia > Artiodactyla > Bovidae > Ovis > Ovis canadensis. The sequence goes on along the minus strand of NC_091250.1, from coordinate 104,472,656 downwards.
TGAATAACTTTTCAAGAATTTTACAAACTTGTTATTAAAACAAGTCATACAGATGTGCCATTAAATAAATTAAATTAAAAGTAATATATAAAACTCATCACTACCTAATTATTTCATTGTCATTTAATCACTAAGTCATGTCTGACTTTTGTAACCCCATGGATTGCAGTTAGCCTGGCTCCTCTGTTCATGGAATTTCCTGGGCAAAATTACTGGAGTGGATTGCCATTTCCTTCTCTAGGGGATTTTCCCAATTTAGGGATCAAACCCTCATTTCCTGCATTGGCAGGCAGGTTCTTTACCACTGAGCCACCAGGGAAGCCCAATTATTTCACTACCTTTTACTATTGTCTATTTACTATTTATACTATTTACTATTATCTCTATTCTTGAGGTTATTTACACATAGTGCATCTGTATGGTAGAAATCCTGTGTACAGTCAGGCTTTCTCATTTGTGGGATCCATAGCCACTGGGTCCACATCTGTGCATTCAAGTAAATATAGATGAAAGATTCTCCAAAAAAACTTCCAGCAAGTTCCACAAAAGCAAAACTTGAATTTGCTGCATGCCAGCAACTATCAATATTTATATAGCATTTACATCTACTAAGGTATTTTAAGCATTTAGTGAAGTCTCTCCGTCATGTCCAGCTCTTTGCAATCCCATGGACTGTAGCCTAACAGCCTCCTCCATCATGATCTAAAACATACAGGGCTTCCCTGGTGGCTCAGCTGGTAAAGAATCTACCTGCCATGTGGGAGAACTGGGTTCGAGCCCTGGGTTAGGAAGATCTCCTGGAGAAGGGAACAGCTGCCCACTCCAGTATTCTGGCCTGGAGAATTCCACGGATTGTACAGTTCACGGGGTCACAAAGAGTCAGATGCAACTGAAAGATTTTCACTTAACTAAAATAATTGAGAGGGTGTGTATAGGTTATATGCACATACTGTGTCATTCTATGTAAATTGAGCATCTGTGGATTTTAGTTTCTGAAGTGGTCGTGGAACCCATCCCCTGTGGATACAGGGGACGAATGTAATGATGTACATCTCTTCTCAACACTAAGGTTGAAATTGACCACAGTGGGCGTATTCTGACCACAGGAATTGGCAAGTGCAAATCAGGTCATAATTTATTGTTTTGTTGATTGTCTAGACATAAAGTGTTGGAGAAAATGTTAATAATGGTGACCAAACTTAAAAGTGTGCTATGTCTATAGTCATTACAACATGAATAGCACCATAAGTTGAGGAAATATTTTTCCTGTGTTCAAAAATTATCACCTCATGCAACCAAAACATTTCTTGCATAGTTGGTGAATGAGTGAAGTTCTAATATATGTTTTTATTTTTTCATTTTTGTTTTATTGATGAAAATGAAAATATCCACCTTAAATCATGTTGAATTATACTTACTTATCAATTGCAATCATGGGTTGGCTACAGAAACAAAATTTATCCAAAAATCAAAGAAAACATTCATTCTGTGAGAATTAATTGGCTATATATAATTTAAAATGAAAACTTATGTATATAATATTATTTCTAAATTGTTCAGTTCAGTTCAGTTGCTAAGTCATGTCCAACTCTTTGTGACCCCATGAAGTGCAGCACGCCAGGCCTCCCTGTCCATCACCACTCCCGGAGATCACCCAGACTCATGTGCATTGAGTCAGTGATGCCATCCAGCCATCTCATCCTCTGTCGTCCCCTTCTACTCCTGCCCCGAATCCCTCCCAGCATCAGGGTCTTTTCCAATGAGTCAACTTTTCGCATGAGGTGGCCAAAGTATTGGAGTTTCAGCCTCAGCATCAGTCCTTCCAAGGAACACCAAGACGGGTCTCCTTTACGATGGACTAGTTGGATCTCCTTGCAGTCCAAGGGACTCTCAAGAGTCTTCTCCAGCACCACAGTTCAAAAGCAACAATTCTTTGGCACTCAGCTTTCTTCAGTCCAACTCTATCCATACATGACCACAGGAAAAATCATAGCCTTGACTAGATGGACCTTTGTTGGCAAAGTAATGTCTCTGCTTTTGAATATGCTATCTAGGTTGGTCATAAATTTCCTTTCAAGGAGTAAGTGTCTTTTAATTTCATGGCTGCAGTCACCATCTGCAGTGATCTTGGAGCCCCTCAAAATAAAGTCTGACACTGTTTCCACTGTTTCCCCACTTATTTGCCATGAAGTGATGGGACCAGATGCCATGATCTTCGTTTTCTGAATGTTGAGCTTTAAGCCAACTTTTTCACTCTCCTCTTTCACTTTCATCAAGAGGCTTTTTAGTTCCTCTTCACTTTCTGCCATAAGGGTGGTGTCATCTGTATATCTGAGGTTACTGGTATTTCTCCTGGCAATCTTGATTCCAGCTTGTGCTTCTTCCAGCCCAGCGTTTCTCATGATGTACTCTGTATAGAAGTTAAATAGGCAGGGTGACAGTATACAGCCTTGACGTACTCCTTTTCCTATTTGGAACCAGTCTGTTGTTACATAACTTTTGCTTCCTGACCTGCATATAGGTTCTCAAGAGGCAGGTCAAGTGGTCTAGTATTCCCATCTCTTTCAGAATTTTTCACAGTTTATTGTGATCCACATAGTCAAAGGCTTTGGCATAGTCAATAAAGCAGAAATAGATGTTTTTCTGGAACTCTCTTGCTTTTTTGATGATCCAGCGGATGTTGGCAATTTGATCTCTGGTTCCTCTGCCTTTTCTAAAACCAGCTTGAACATCTGGAATTTCACAGTTCACATATTGCTGAAGCCTGGCTTGGAGAATTTTGAGCATTACTTTACTAGCATGTGAAATGAGTGCAATTGTGCGGTAGTTTGAGCATTCTTCGGCATTGCCTTTCTTTGGGATTGGAATGAAAACTGACCTTTTGTGGCCATTGCTGAGTTTTCCAAATTTGCTGGCATATTGAGTGTGGCACTTTCACAGCATCATCTTTCAGGATTTGAAATAGCTCAACTGGAATTCCATCACCTTCACTAGCTTTGTTTGTAGTGATGCTTTCTAAGGCTCACTTGACTTCACATTCTAGGATGTCTGCCTCTAGGTGAGTGATCACACCATCCTGATTATCTGGGTCATGAAGATCTGTTTTGTACAGTTCTTCTGTGTATTCTTGCCACCTCTTCCTAATATCTTCTGCTTCTGTTAGATCCATACCATTTCTGTCCGTTATAGATCCATCTTTGCATGAAATGTTCGCTTGGTATCTCTAATTTTCTTGAAGATATCTCTAGTCTTTCCCATTCTGTTGTTTTCCTCTATTTCCTTGCATTGATCACTGAGGAAGGCTTTCTTATCTCTCCTTGCTATTCTTTGAAATTCTGCATTCAAATGGGTATATCTTCCCTTTTCTCCTTTGCTTTTTGCTTCCCTTCTTTTCACAGCTGTTTGTAAGGCCTCCTCATACAGCCATTTTGCTTGTTTGCATTTCTTTTCCATGGGGATGGTCTTGATCCCTGGCTCCTGTACAATGTCATGAACCTCCATCCATAGTTCATCAGGTACTCTATCAGATCTAGTCCCTTAAATCTATTTCTCACTTTCACTGTATAATGATAAGGGATTTGATTTAGATCAATTTTTGCTATTTAACCATTTACATAAATTGTTTTAGATATATTGCTATCTTTTTATCAATAAATAAGTTTATATAAAGGGTAATAATTGATATAAAGGATATCAATACATCTATAATAATTGTATATAAGTACATATATTTTTATATATGCATACTTTTTCTGGGCTTCCCTGGTGGCTCTAAAGGAGCCAAACAGGAGATGCAGGTTAAATCCATGGGTTGGGAAGATCTGCTGGAGAAAGAAATGACAACCCATTCCAGTATTCTTGCTTGGAGAATTCTATGGACAGAGAAGTTTGGCAGACTACAGTCAATGGGGTCACAAAGAATCGGACACAACGACTAAACAGCAACAATAATACTTTTTCTAGAGATTTCCTCCGTACATATGACATTTAACTACTGATTTTTTCTTCCAGTTATTACCTGATCTTATTATCTTTTTGTTTTTTTTCAGTAAGATTTTTCCATTTTCCTTGTGATTTTAACTATTTATTTACAATTGTTCAAAGAATCAGTCAGTTATATAAGGAAGGTAGTAAGAATGGCAATATCTTTTTCAATGGCAATGTATTTTCCACCCTTTGGACAGTAGACAGTGAGGCTCCACTGTCCATGGGATTTTCCAGGCAAGAATATTGGAGTGGATTGCCATTTCTCCCTCCAGGGGTTTTCCCAACCCAACGATCAAACCTGTGTCTTCTGAGTCTCCTGCACTGCAGGTGGAATCTTTCCACTGAGCCATTGCGGAAGTTCATTTTATACATGTAGTGTATGTATTTTAATCCCAAGCTCCTAATTTATTCTCCACCTGCTTTCTCCTTCAGTAACCAAAAGTTTGTGTTCTATGTCTGTGGGTCTACCTCTGTTTTATAAATAAGTTCATTTATATCTTTTTTTTTTAGATTCTGCATATAAGCAATATATGATGTTTGTTTCTCTCTGTGTGATTTACTTCACTTAGCATGGCTATCTCCAGGACTACCTCCAGCATATATATATACTTTACCCATTCATCTAATGATGAGCACTTAGGTTGCTTCCATGTCTTGGCCATTGTAAATAGTGCTACTGTGAACATTGGGGTGTGTGTTTTCAAATTATGGTTTTCTCTAGATATGTGCAGAGAAATAGGATTGCAGGATTATATGGTAACTATATTTTTTAGTTTTTCTTTAAATGTATTTATTGCACTTTTAAAAATATTCACAGACATTTATTTGAAACTATAGGTTAGTGTGTAGGGGTGTGTGTGTGTGTGTTACACTGACTGTGCTCAGTCAGTCAGTTCGGTCATTCAGTGATGTCCAACTCTTTGCAACCCCGTTGACTGTAGCATATCAGGCTTCCCTGTCCATCACCAAGTTACCAACTCCATCAGCTTGCTCAAACTCATGTCCATCGAGTTGGTGATGCCATCCAACCATCTCATCCTCTGTTGTCCCCTTCTCTTCCTGTCTTTGATCTTTCCCAGCATCAGGGTCTTTTGTAATGAATCAGTTTTTTTCATCAGGTGGGCAAAGTATTGGAGCTTCAGCTTCAACATCAGTCCTTCCAATGAATATTCAGGACTGATTTCCTTTAGGATTGACTGGCTTGATCTCCTTGCAGTCCAAAGGACTCTCAAGAGTCTTCGCCAACACCACAGTTCAAAAGCATCAATTCTTTAGTGCTCAACTTTCTTTACGGTCCAACTCTCACATCCATATGTGACAACCGGAAAAACCATAGCTTTGACTAGATGGACCTTTATCAGCAAAGTCAAGTCTCTGTTTTTAATATGCTGTCTAGGTTGTTCATAGCTTTTATTCCAAGGAGCAAGTGTCTTTTAATTTCATGGCTGCAGTCATGATCTGCAGTGATTTTGGAGCCTCCCAAAATAGTCTCTCACTGTTTCCATTGTTTCCCTGTCTATTTGGCATGAAGTGATGGGACTGGATACCATAATCTAAGTTTTTTGAATGTTGAATGTTAAGCCAGCTTTTTCACTCCCCTCTTTCACTTTCATTAAGAGGCTCTTTAGTTCCTCTTCACTGTCTACCATAAGGGTGGTGTCATCTGTCTTCCTGAAGTTATTGATATTTCTCCCGGCAATCTTGATTCTAGCTTGTGCTCAGTTGCATCGAACTCTTTTTGACCCCATGAACTGTAGCCTGCCAGGCTCCTCTGTCCATGGAAGTTTGCAGGCAAAAATACTGAAGTGGGTTGCCATTTCCTACTCCATAGTTTTAGTTTTTTAAGGATCCTCCATACTGTTCTCCATAGTGGCTTCGCCAATTTATATTCCTACCAACAATGTAGTACAATTCCCTTTTCTCTACACCCTCTCCAGCATTTATTATTTGTAGATTTTTTGATAATAGTCATACTGACTGGCATAAGGTAATACCTAGTTTTGATTCTCCTAGAATGATTGTTTAAAGTTTCTTTTAACTACTAACAAAGTCTTCCTTCAGCTTTAAAACTTATTTGAAATGTCATTTCATTCTTTAGGATTGTTGCCAAATTTGTAAAAATCTTTTTCATATTTCTTTTACTTGTGAAATATAAGATTTTAAGGTTGTTTTTTCTTTTGGTGTGTATGATGATTCATGATAATTAAAATTTTAATTCATACTCATTAACTGATGTGTCATTGATCTTCTCATTGTTGCTGCTGCCGCTGCTAAGTTGCTTCAGTCGTATCCGACTCTGCGGCCCCATAGATGGCAGCCCACCAGGCTCCCCCGTCTCTGGGATTCTCCAGGCAAGAACACTGGACTGGGGTGCCATTTCCTTCTCCAATGCATGAAAGTGAAAAGTGAAAGTGAAGTCGCTCAGTCGTGTCTGACTCTTAGCTACCCCATGTACTGCAGCCTACCAGGCTCTTCCGTCTATGGGATTTTCCAAGCAAGAGTACTGGAGTGGGTTACCATTGCCTTCTCCACTGTAGTGACATGCAAATTTTCTTATTAACTTAGTCAAGTCACTGTTTTATGTTAAGTCAACCAGAACCAGTAAAATAAAATAATTAGCTAAGGGAAGAGAATGAACAAAGTTCTTTCCCAGCAAGCATAAGCAATCCAGTTTGGATAAAGTATGCTGTGCTGGTAAGATAGGAGGGGGCAAAAAGGTTAAAAAAAAAAATTATCAGAGTCAGGCAGCAGTAGGAACGTACTATCACTTCCTGACAGGAGCTTAAAGATAGATAATCTTAAGAAGCTCTGCTGCTGGATCACTAAGCACATGGAGGGCAGGCTAATAGAAGTGTTAAGTGCATTATTTAGTCAGACTAAGACAGGTCTGAGTCTTAGCTCTGCCATCTACGAGCATATGATACCTTGCTACCAATTACTTGACTATATTTTCTTGGGCTTCAAAATCATGGTGGATCTTTACTGAAGCTATGAAATTAAAAGATACTTGATATTTGGAAGGAAAGCTATGACAAACGTAGATAGCATATTAAAAAGTGGAGACATCACTTTGCTGACAAAGGTCTATATAGTCAAAGCTATGGTTTTCCCAGTAGTCATGTACAGATGTGAGAGTTAGACCATAAGGAAGGGTGAGCACTGAGGAATTGATGCTTTCAAGTTGTGGTGCTGGAGAACACTCTTGAGAGTCCCTTGGACTGAAAAGAGATAAAACCAGTCAATCCTAAAGGAAATCAACTCTCAATATTCATTGGAAGGACGGATGCTGAAGCTCCAAAACTTTTGTCACCTGCTGCAAAGAGCCAGCTCACTGGAAAAGACCCTGAGTTGGGAAAGATTGAAGGCAAATGAGAGGAGGATGGCAGAAGATGAGATGGTTAGATAGCATCACTGACTCAATGGACAGTTTGAGCTAACTCTGGGAGAACAGTGGAGCCTGGCATTCTGTGGTCCATGGAGTGGCAAAGAGTCAGACATGACTTAGCTACTGAGCAACAACAATCCATGGAAATGACTATACATCATATACCTGTATCCCACTTAACACCAAACTAACACTGCCCTCAGATCTCCCTTAACCAACTCCTCCAAATGCTGTGGTTCTTCCAACATCACTTAGTATAAGGGGAAGTATGGCAGAGAAGTAGCAGTGAAAAGAATTAGTGGTATTAGCCAATTGCAGTAAAAATACCTTATATTTTGCGATTTTTAAGAAATCACAATTCTGGGGTCCCTCATGGTACCTTAGAATGACCTATGCAAGTGAGAGGCCCAAAAAGTTATGCTTCATCAGCCTCACAGTAAATGAGCCTCTGCTGAAAATGTTATGATGGGAACCACATTTTGGATGTTTCCCACACAACCAGGATAACCCCACGTCAAGGAGAAATTGAAGTTAGTTTGAAGAGGCTGTCACCTTTGCATTGTTCTTTTCATGCATTTATGATAAGATCACCTTTCTCTGTTTGGTAGTGATCTGTCTTTTAGCTGCTGCAGAAAATGAGAAGTGGGCAAATGAGAAGTTACTGGGCAACTTGGAAGAACTTGCAGAAATCATCATATTTATTTGCTGCTTCTGGTAAATTTCAATTTCTTGGAAAAAACAAGAAACAGTGAAAGACAAAGGACTACACTAACATATTGTCTAATATACTGCTCCTCTTAAAAGTTCAACCCATTTTAGGCTTGAGATAGAGGCTGTTGTAAAAAATGAAAATTTTGATTTTCCAAAAATTAGGCAAAGAACCAAGTTTTTATAAATGAGAAACATTGTGTTTGCAGTTCATAGTTCGTGTTATTGTATTAAATGCTTAAATTCACAAACGTTTGTTATAAAATGCTTTTATTTTATGATATTACTGCTTCTCTATAGTTTTACCTCTGAATGTGTCTTCCTTACCAGGTCAGTGGTTATTAATCTTGGCTGTAAAATAGAATCCTTGGAGTACTTTAAAATATATATATATATATCCATTTCTTGGCACATCCCAAAGTATTTTCAATTTTAAAAAACATCATAAATAATTCTGATGCACAATGAAGGCTGAGAACCAATGTATCAAACAAATATCAGAGCAAGACAACTCTAGTCTAAGCTTCAACAGTTCCATTACTGTGCTCAGATTTAGAGAGAGGAAACAGAGTCAGGATGGATTGTCCCATTTTAAAAGCACTATACCTTTTCACACCAGTCAGAATGGCTGTGATCCAAAAGTCTACAAGCAATAAATGCTGGAAAGGGTGCGGAGAAAAGGGAACCCTCTTACACTGTTGGTGGGAATGCAAACTAGTACAGCCACTATGGAGAACAGTGTGGAGATTCCTTAAAAAATTGCAAATAGAACTGCCTTATGACCCAGCAATCCCACTGCTGGGCATATACACTGAGGAAACCAGAATTGGGAGAGACATGTGCACCCCAATGTTCATCGCAGCACTGTTTACAATAGCCAGGACATGGAAACAACCTGGATGTCCATCAGCAGATGAATGGATAAGAAGGCTGTGGTACATATACACAATGGAGTATTACTCAGCCATTAAAAAGAATACATTTGAATTATTTCTAATGAGGTGGATGAAACTGGAGCCTATTATACAGAGTGAAGTAAGCCAGAAAGAAAAACACCAATACAGTATACTAACACATATATATGGAATTTAGAAAGATGGTAATGATGACCCTGTATGCAAGACAGCAAAAGAGACACAGATGTATAGGACAGTCTTTTGGACTCTGTGGGCGAGGGGGAGGGTGGGATGATTTGCGAGAATGGCATTGAAACATGTATACTATCATGTAAGAAACGAATCGCAAAAAAAATAAATAAATAAAAAATAAAAGCACTATAGCACCACCTACTGGGAGATTTGGCCGTTAAAAATGAGTACAGTTGACCCTTGAGCAAGGTGGGTTTGAACTGCCCAGGTCTTCTATACCTGGGAGTTTTTCTATAGTAAATACTACAGTACCATGTGACACTTAGTTGGCTCAATCAAAGAATATGGGAGTATGTAGTATATTGAAGGTGACTGTAAGTTATAGGCAGATTTTTTGACTGAGTAGAGGGTTGGCACTCCTAAACCCAGCATTGTTTGAGAGTCAACTGTACTCTGGTTCCTATGAATATCATTGATTTCATTTTGGTCATTGGCAAAATAAATTTAATCTTGATTAACAACAACAAAAGTTAGTTTCCAAATACTATATTTTAGAAATCAAGTAAAATTCCTAATTTCTTGGTCATGGTGTAAGGTACGGCAGATGTGGATAAACATATCAACATATTTGTTCAAATATTGAGGATTATTAGAAAGAAAGGCATTGCAGTCTATCTTTACTTCACAGCTCAACTTAATATTTATTCTGGAGAATTTCAACCAAAACTTACTGATGCATGGAACAACAATCACCTCTTCTCTTTCATTCAGTGTTTGGGCACCATGCAACTTGAACTAATCATCATTGCCTTTTTTTTCTCTTTTTCCTTTTTTCTACTTCTACGGCTGGCCATGTTCCTTGAATCTGAAGTTGTGGATGAGTAGGGAGGTGTTTTCACCTTCCTTTATTCATCAAGTAGATATTAAGTGCCTTCCATGTGCCAGACACTATGCAGGTGTGGTAGGTTTTTTGGGGAGCAGAGATGTGGGAGGTTATTTCAGTTCCTTTCTTCACAGTTTAGGCCCAGAGGGATGATGATTAAAAAGTTTAATGAGATATTGGAAACAACTCAGAAAAATCCATTTCTATGATGACCTGATCATTTGGTGAGGGAATGAAGATGAAAGAGTAGTATTAATGTAATGTTTAGAATACAGCACATTAAAGCTCTCCCAAGGCAATATAAGGCAGGGGTGGATGATTTCCATCCCACTTTGAGCCCAAGTTGCATATACCACTGAGACTCATGCAAACACAGGAAAATGTAATGAGCTAATATCTTGGGTGGTCTGAAGATATATTTGCATAAATTGATTAGCACGGAACAGGGTGACAGCCAAATAAGAGGAAAGTGGAATAAAATGGAGATACAGAAGGCAGCAAGGTATCTGTTGAAACATTAGTCTCTTAACATGGGGTCATAGACTCATGTCTAAGTCTTATGGAAAGATAGACTTCAAGCAAAATCTTAACCTTGAGATGAGGTGCACTTTGCTGGCAGCACACAGGCATCTGGGTATGAAACAGGAGTAGGAAGAATATTCTGCTCCCCACACCTGCTCAAGTATAGCACTCCAAGGGCAAATAATATCAAGAGATCAAGTGCTAATAGTCTTGCCAGAATCACCAGAATTCTTTCTATGCTTCTCTCTATAGTTTCAAAGTTAAGGCAGCCTCAAACAACTTCACAGGCAGTGACATCAATGAGTAAGTAGGAGTAGGAAGAGTGGGTAGATTCCAGGCAGTTAACGTGACTGACAAAATGGTTGTGATACATGTGACATACCTGAGCATTAGTAGATGAATAGACGAAACTTCACGGGCGGATGGATCTTCTTTTAAAATATGAGTCATTATTGTTGACATGATCGTGTGCTCAGTCATGTCTGACACTTTGCAACCCCATGGACTGCAGTCCACCAGGCTCCTCTGTCCAGAGAATTCTCCAGGCAAGACTGCCAGAGTGGGGTTGCCATTTCCTACTTCAGGGGATCTTCCCGACCCAGGAACTGAACCCATGTCTCCTTCATCTCTTGTATTGGCAGGTGGATTCTTTACCACTGTGCCACGTGAGAAGCTCCATTAGCATGATTACACATACCTCTATACATCCTACTTGTATCAGTTCAGTCACTCAGTCGTGTCCTACTCTTTGCGACCCCATGAATCACAGCACGCCAGGACTCTCTGTCCATCACCAACTCCCGGAGTTCACTAAAACTCATGTCCATCAAGTCGCTGATACCATCCAGCCATCTCATCCTCTGTCATCCCCTTCTCCTCCTGCGCCCAACCTGTCCCAGCATCAGAGTCTTTTCCAATGAGTCAACTCTTCGCATGAGGTGGCCAAAGTACTGTAGTTTCAGCTTTAGCATCATTCCTTCCAAAGTACACCCAGGACTAATCTCCTTTACGATGAACTGGTTGGACCTCCTTGCAGTCCAAGGGATTCTCAAGAGTCTTCTTCAACACCAGAGTTCAAAACTATCAATTTTTCAGCGCTCAGCTTTCTTCACAGTCCAACTCTCACATCCTTACATGACCACTGGAAAAACCATAGCCTTGACTAGACAGACCTTTGTTGGCAAAGTAATGTTTCTGCTTTTCAATATGCTATCTAGGTTGGTCATAAGTTTCCTTCCAAGGAGTAAGCATCTTTTAATTTCATAGCTGCAATCCCCATCTGCAGTGATTTTGGAGCCAAAAAAAGAATAAAGTCTGACACTGTTTCCACTGTTTCCCCATCTATTTCCCATGAAGTGATGGGACCAGATGTCATGATCTTAGTTTTCTGCATGTTGAGCTTTAAGCCAACTTTTTCACTCTCCTCTTTCACTTTCATGAAGAGGCCTTTTAGTTCCTCTTCACTTTCTGCCATAAGGGTGGTGTCATCTGCATATCTGAGGTTATTGATATTTCTCCCAGCAATCTTGATTCCAACTTGGGCTTCTTCCAGCCCAGCGTTTCTCAGGATGTACTCTGTATAGAAGTTAAATAAGCAGGGTGACAATGTACAGCCTTGATGTACTCCTTTTCCTATTTGGAACCAGTCCGTTGTTGCATGTCCAGTTCTAACTGTTGCTTCCTGACCTGCATATAGGTTTCTCAAGAGGCAAGTCAGGTGATTTGGTATTCCCATCTCTTTCAGAATTTTCCACATTTTATTGTGATCTACACAGTCAAAGGCTTTGTCATACTCAATAAAGCAGAAATAGATGTTTTTCTGGAACTCTCTTGCTTTTTTGATGATCCAGCGGATGTTGGCAATTTGATCTCTGGTTCCTCTGCCTTTTCTAAAACCAGCTAGAATATCTGGAAGTTCACAGTTCACATATTGCTGAAGCCTGGCTTGGAGAATTTTGAGCATTACTTTACTAGCATGTGAAATGAGTGCAATTGTGCAGTAGTTTGAGCATTCTTTGGCATTGCCTTTCTTTGGGATTGGAATGAAAATGGACCTTTTCCAGTCCTGTGGCCACTGCTGAGTTTTCCAAATTTGCTGGCATACTGAGTGTAGCACTTTCACAGCATCATCTTCCAGGATTTGAAATAGCTCAACTGGAATTCCATCACCTCCACTAGCTTTGTTCGTAGTGATGCTTTCACATTCCAGAATGTCTGGCTGTAGGTGAGTGATCACACCATCATGATTATCTTGGTCGTGAAGATCTTTTTTGTACAGTTCTTCTATATATTCTTGCCACCTCTTCTTAATATCTTCTGCTTCTGTTAGGTCCATACCATTTCTCTCCTTATCGAGCCCATCTTTGCATGAAATGTTCCCTTGGTATCTCTAATTTTCCTGAAGAGATCTCTAGTCTTTCCCATTTTGTTCTTTTCCTCTATTTCTTTGCATTGATCACTGAGGGAGGCTTTCTTATCTCTCCTTGCTATTCTTTGGAACTCTGCATTCAGATGCTTATATCTTTCCTTTTCTACTTTGCTTTTCCCTTCTCTTCTTTTCACAGCTATTTGTAAGGCCTCCCCAGACAGCCATTTTGCTTTTTTGCATTTCTTTTCCATGGGAATGGTCTTGATTCCTGTCTCCTGTACAATGTCATGAACCTCCATCCGTAGTTCATCAGGCACTCTATCTATCAGATCTAGTCCCTCAAATCTATTTCTCACTTCCACTGTATAATTATAAGAGATTTAATTTAGGTCATACCTGAATGGTCTAGTGGTTTTCCCTACTTTCTTCAATTTAAATCTGAATTTGGCAATAAGGAGTTCATGATCTGAGCCACAGTCAGCTCCTGGTCTTGTTTTTGTTGACTGTATAGAGCTTCTCCAACTTTGGCTGCAAAGAATATAATCAATCTGATTTTGGTGTTGACTATCTGGTGATGTCCATGTGTGGCATCTTCTCTTGTGTTGTTGGAAGAGGGTGTTTGCTATGACCAGTGCATTCTCTTGGCAAAACTCTATTAGTCTTTGCCCTGCTTCATTCTGTATTCCAAGGCCAAATTTCCCTGTTACCCCAGGTGTTTCTTGACTTCCTACTTTTGCATTCCAGTCCCCTATAATGAAAAGGACATCTTTTTTGGGTGTTAGTTCCAAAAGGTCTTGTAGGTCTTCATAGAACCATTCAACTTCAGCTACTTCAGCTTTACTGGTTGGGGCATAGACTTGGATCACTGTGATGTTGAATGATTTGCCTTGGAAACGAACAGAGATCATTCTGTCATTTTTGAGATTTCATCCAAGTACTGCATTTTGGACTCTTCTGTTGACCCTGATGGCTACTCCATTGCTTCTAAAGGATTCCTGCCCAGAGTAGTAGATATAATGGTCATCTGAGTTAAATGCACCCATTCTAGTCCATTTTTGTTCACTGATTCCTAGAATGTTGACGTTCACTCTTGCCATCTCCTGTTTGACCACTTCCAATTTGCCCTGATTCATGGACCTGACATTCCAGGTTCCTATGCAATATTGCTCTTTACAGCATCGGACCTTGCTTCTATCACCAGTCCCATCCACAACTGGGTGGTGTTTTTGTTTTAGCTCCATCCATTTATTCTTTCTGGAGTTATTTCTCCACTGATCTCCACTAGCATATTGGGCACCTACTGACCTGGGGAGTTCATCTTTCAGTGTCCTACCTTTTTGCCTCTTCATACTGTTCATGGGGTTCTCAAGGCAAGAATACTGAAGTAGTTTGCCGTTCCCTTCTCCAGTGGACCACATTCTGCCAGATCTCTCCACCATAACCCATCCATCTTGGGTGGCCCCACATGACATGGCTTAGTTTCATTGAGTTAGACAAGGCTGTGGTCTTTGTGATCAAATTGACATTTCCAAGGCACTGTCAAAAACCGAGGAGTGGGTGGTCCCCCAATTGTTGGAATGGTCCTCCCATTCATTAGCATTTGAAATCACCCAGCTCTCGAAATCTAACTACACCGCATTCCGTGGCCACCTCGCTTGCCCTCTGTGATGGCCCACACACTGCGGAGTGTGCTTCTCTAAATCTGAACAAATCCACCTCTTACCTTCACTTTGTCTCTCACCTAATCATTTTGCAATGAGGCATCAAAAGCCCGAGTTTCATTAGGTCCTAAAACCAGGCACCATGGGTTCTGGCCAGGCTCAAGTTCCAAGAGAGCCAAGCTGAAGGATGGGAGGAAAAAAACAGTGGGAAAAACGTGCTGAGGAATCCCCATCCATAACCTGCTGGAAAATTTGCTAAATACCTGACCTCTGCTCACAGTTTTCATTGGCCTGATCCTTGGCACAAAGAAGATTAAGGACAGAAGAACCCTCACTCACTTGGGCAATAGCTACTAGGGCACAGCAGACAGTGGAGCCTTCAGGACACACTGGGGTGTAGCCCCTGCCATAGTCCCTCACCTGCACCCATTGCCACTTGCCTGTTCACAGGAGGTTTGAGGAAACAAGAAACGAGAGATTGTAAAGGAATTGAGATTTTATTAGCTATATATCCTTCCAGCCATGAGGGCGAGGACTTCCTACCCCAACCGAAGGTCTTCTGAAATCTGAGACTGAGCCGTGTGAGCTTTCTGCTGAGTTTGTTTTTGCTATCCTGGTTTTCCAGGGGGTGCTGGGCTTTTTGTCACTTCTCCTGTGCTGGGTTTTCTTCGCGTTCATCTTCCACCGTGGGAGCTTTTGCTGAGTTGTGCTTCTACTGTGCTTGCCCTCCACCTTACAGGGGCCAAGCAGAGGTTGTTTCAGCCACGTTAAGTCTGAAAAACGGTACCATAGATGTTGGGGGAGTTTGTAATTTCCTTGGTTCTGTCTCCCCGCAGCATAAAGTTGAAGCGATGGACTGATTGGTGTTACAGCTCAGTTTTATTTGGCAAGTAAAGGAAAATACATCCTTGAAGCATGAGGGCTGGCTGACCCAAAAGATTCAAAAAGAAGAGAAGCCAGGGGCTAATTTTGTCTCCTCTTTTTCTGTGTTATTTCTCCTCCCCCTGAGCCTGTCCTATGTAAATTGGGCTAGCCAGGAGGGCTGTTTGTTTTACCTGAGGCTCTGTCTGGTCTTTGGACCTTCCTTTGTTCTATTTTTGTGGGTTTTTTCTTTTCTTTGTCTTTTAGACACCACCATTATGGACTCTTTTTTCCTGTTCTAACTACCTAACATATCTATTTTATCCTGTCCTCTTTACTGAGCATTTTTATCCATTTCTTTACCATACAGCATAATAGTTCTGCCATTTATAATTTCCTGATAGAGAGCCATTGCTGTTTTTGTTTTCAAGAGCCATGCTGGTAAAGTAGAAACTGTAAGTCCCAGAGTCTTTGCCTGTGTTATTAAACTCTATATTATGACAATTTTATGACAATTGAGTCTCTCTTATCCAATTTAATGTTACACTCCCTTGATCTAGAACCACCAAGAGACAGTTCATTGCTTAATTTCCCAAGTTCCTTCCAAGATGTGTTAGCCAAATATTCCTTTATTTCAAATTGGGCTAGGCTGGGGTTTTATCCTTGTTATTGGCTTGGTTGACAGGAAATGATATGAGGATAGATCTTGAGGGGACAAGCATTATCTTGTAAGACTCCTGTCTTGTTTGAGACCTGTGTACAATATTAAGCAGTGGCCTTTAAAGCAATATCTTTGTATAAGATGGAGATGACTGTTTATGCAGGTCCAGCATGTTTATGGGTATTTGGGAAGTTAATGATCTCAGTGCATCCACCCAGATTTCCCCAACCTAAGTCTCAATTTCCTTCTCCTACATGATTTTGGCCTTGACATGAAGGACCTGTTAGTGCTGAGAATTCAGCCTTCCAATGAAGCTCTGCTACCCTTATAACTGTCCTGAGACTGTTCCCAATTCTTTCCCTCATCTACAAGAGATTATGGGTTTTATTAAATGGCATTAGGACACACTCTGGCTTTTGAATTTTGCCTTGTTTTAATTTATCACTCTATATCTCTCATTATCTCTCTTCAGGGATACAGTGATACTTAGTAACAGCTACTCAGTTCTTTCCCTCATACTTCAAGCATCAGAGAGTGAGACCTTGCAACCTAGGTGAGCTACGTAGTCCAATCATGGCTTGGCATGAAGTGGGGGGCAGGGAAGAATATGTTTGGTGCTAAGCTAGTCCATTGAGATGTCTACTGATGCTCCCACGCCCAGTTTTAACAGTGAACAGTCAAAAAAACAGTTGCCATGGCCTTCACATGGCATGGTAACCTGGAGTTCAGACACCTTAGGGGCTGAGGCTGTGGGTTGCTTCACCAGCAAAGGTGCTAGCTGGAAGTAAGGGAATCTAGATTAAGTGGGAAAGCAGGAGAATGATAAATACTGATTACTGGTTGGAAATCAAGCACCAACTTGAAATGTAGTTCCTATCCTTGCTAATTCTCTTTTTATGTTTCCCCTAAGAATGAGAGCAACTGGCATCTTGGAAAAGCTGTTCCCAGTTGGGCATACACTCCTACAGTATATACTGTAACATTTAGCCCAGAGCCCCTCCTTAGGGTGGCATGCCTATTACTACCTGCCAATAAGTACAGCTATTGATTACTCATATATATGCCCCTCACTGGGAACAGCTCTTGGCTGGAAGGAAGATTATGTCTAAGATTATGTTACTTCAAAGGGTGTGGCCATGTGTCAATGACTATCTGATGTGGGGACACAAAAACCCAAGTTCTTTCCCTCAATTTGGGACAACTCTGAGAAGTCATTTTAGCTCCAGAACTTGCTGTGGGACTAGCTGAGGCCTTAGTTGTACAATACTGTATATGTGTTTCTTCTCTGCCCAATTTTGCCTTCCTTGCTGTCTTATAGCTGTGTGTCCTGAGAGGACTTCCCAATTTATCTTCCAAGTGCAGCTCTCCATCTCCGAATATGTTTCTAGGGAACCCAACTCAAGACTCTGTTTCGTTAGACCAGTATAGTCAGATTTCTGTGGATGCAGCCAAGTGCTATCCCCAATGCAAATACAGTCTAGGAAAAATTCCTGAGAAATGAGGTTTTTATTGGTTCATTCCAAATCAGATATATCCCTTTCATTCTTATTTTAACAAGCAGCATTTAATTAAAAGAGCCAAATCTCTTGTTTAAGTGGCAGGTAATTGGTAAACTGAAGTATCACCCCACTGAGAAAATGCATAAAATATCAAGACAGAAATACAGCAAACATCAAACAGGAGAAAGAACCCATGACTTTCAGCAGATTTCTTATAGACTTTGAACAGACACACCTTGAGATAACTATGACCTAACTTGATTGTTTTTTCTTTTCAATTAACTTAAACTAACTTCTGCTTTTCTACTTATGAATTACTTCTTCCTGTTTTACAAAAAAAATTTTTTTTTTTTATTTTTCTAGTTCTCAAGTTGAATCCATAAAGCATTTATTTTCATTCATATGTTGGGAAAAATCAGAAACAATTTTTTGGAAATCAATTACATTTTATCTTCAGTCTTTTCCAATGAGTCAGTTGTTCTCGTCAGGTGGCCAGAGTACTGGAGTTTCAGTTTCAGCATCAGTCCTTCCAATGAATATTCAGGACTGATCTCCTTTAGGAGGTTGGATCTCCTTGCAATCCAAGGGACTCTCAAGAGTTTTCTCCAACACCACAGTTCAGAACCATCATTTCTTCAGTGCTCAGCTTTCTTTATAGTCTGCCTCTCATATCCATACATGACTACTAGAAAAACCATAGCTTTGACTAGACAGAACTTTGTTGGCAAATAAAGAAACTGAAGAGCCTCTTGATGAAAGTGAAAGAGGAGAGTGAAAAAGTTGGCTTAAAACTCAACATTCAGAAAACTAAGATCATGGCCTCCAGTCCCATCACTTCATGGCAAATAAATGGGGAAACAGTAGCTTTATTTTGGGGGGCTCCAAAATCACTGCAGATGGTGACTGTGGCCAGGAAATTAAAAGACACTTGCTCCTTGGCAGAAAAGCTATGACCAACCTAAACAGCACATTAAAGCAGAGACATTTTATCTTAAAAAACACTAAACTAACTCTTTCAAATGTAACTGAGACAGGTTATATTGGTGGAACCTAGGAAAAAAGTTTCTAAGCTCTTAATTAAAAAAAAAATTACTTCTGTAACCTGACCACAACATCCATATCTCAAAAAGATATTCTATTTTATGTTTGCTATTTTTTGCCCTGTTTTTATTCCCACTGCAATTTAAGCAGTACAATCACTTGAAAAGGTTTCTCCATTATAAATGGAATTAATGTTTCAAGTATTTGAAACTTAAATGTAGTACATAATAAATCTAAGATTTCTAGAGTTTTTAAAGTTTGGATCTTAGTACAATAAATTGTAGTAAGAAAGTCAGCTAAGACAGTATCTCTAAGTTTGCAATCTAAAAATAATCTTGATTTCAATCGGGTTATTTTAGTGCATTCACCTAATCATCGTTTTTCAATTTTAAATTGTAGTGAAAAAAATATTGAATATAAAATGCTTTAAAGGAAAACTTCTGCAGAAGTCTGAAAATACTACAATTAGTATTTGTTACATAACTTCCTACAAAGCAGTGATTGAATCTAAGATGCTTCTTCTTATTACAAAAATATCTATGAATCCATGTGTTCATAGTCTCTGCATCTTCCTTCTTATTTCCTGTTCAATATCTTTCCTCAGCTTTTGATTGTCTTTTCCACTACAGGCTATGTTAATTCTACTCTTTGAGTTCTAGGCTTGTCAATTCTATGGTACTTTGGTCATTTCTTTGGTAGTGAAAGTGGAGGGTAAATATCAAATGGAAGCAAACAAGGGAATGGTGAAAGTAAGACAAGAGACAAAGGTCTCTCCTGGTATATTTTTATCCATAAATGTATCATCTTCATTAACTTCAACATCCCTTTTTCTATTATGAGATCCTTTATTTTCTAGGTTCAAGAACCGAAGAATCTGACAAAATATGCAATTTGATGTTGGATAGGCATAGACTTGAATCCAAATGTTAAAACTTTGCTAGTGATGTGACCCTGGGCAAGTTTTAGTAACCTCTCTGAAGCTGTTTCCTCCTTCATAAATGGAGGGAATGCCTACCTTGCAGAGTGTTTGTAACAATTATACATACACACATAACATACCTCCGTGTTCATTTGCTCATTCTCACAGTGGACAAATATGCAATAAACATCTTTTATGTGCCAGGCATTATACTAGACTCTGGAGTGTACTTAAGTTTTTGAGAAATAAAAACAGCACATTTCAGGCATAAAATGAATGATAACTATTAAAAGACAAAAATGTACTCCAGAAAGAAGCTTAATGACTCCAGGAACAAGTAACGGTATATGAGACTTGACAGTGAACAGAGACATTATACAAACTTATTCATTCTCCTCAAATATTGAATGTAAAAAAAAAAAAAAAAGAAGAATAAATAAGGAAAGTAAAAGATTTTTCAAGTTGTTGACATGTTCTGGGGAAAGTCATAAACATCTATACACTCTAGATATTAGACTATATTAAATTTGATTATAAATATTCATCCTGGCTTAACAGTAGATATGAGGAGAATAAAAATGAAATATTACATATTCTCCATCTAGTAAATGATAGAATAGAGAAGATAATCTTTTGACCAAAGAAAGAGGGTAGTTAAAGCTAGTGGGAATAGAAAACAGATTAAAATGTCAGATATAAAAGGGCATAATATGAATCTGGCAATAAATGAAAAATTTTAAATTCAAATACCTGATGCTACAGCAGCGTTTGATAAACATGAGTGAAGACAAAGAGAATCCTGGCACTGCTTGCTTTCACGTTATGGATTTCCTGAGCTGAAACAATGAATATCTTTCTAGGTTTGCCTTGATAGTTGATTTTTTTTTAATTCATGGACAAAACTATTTTCCAAACTGTTTTATATAATAAGAAATAACTGAAATGTATACATATTTTCATAAGATATATTGTAATTTATTAGTACATTCTCACAACATATCATTGCCCTCAACTATTTTACCTACTCCAAATTAAGTTTCACTTAACTTGCTTTCATTTGATACATTTCATACAGTAACCAACATTCTTCATTCCCTATGAAAGGTACAGTCTCAACCCTGTAGCCTTCTGAGTGCTTATGGTCTGTAATTTATTTTGTTATATTTTTATAAATGCACTGTAGCTCCCACTTGTTGAAGGATAGTTTTGTTTATTCCAAAACATTTTATGCTAGTAGTATTTAATATTTTAATGACAGAATTTAATTAAATATCTTGGAAAAAGAAGTGAAATATTTGTATGAAAATTAAATTCTTGCTCTGGAATGTCCCAATAAAGAGAAACAGCTGAAAATGATGTCAAATTAGGTGTCAGCAAGATATTTAGAAAAGATTATAAAACCATGGAAATCTAAAAGGATTTAACATGTTTTTGCTTCACTGAAGAATTTAAATTCTTGAACCTTTTAAAAAACTAAAACTGGAAATCTTAGTTAATGTTATGGATGTGGTTTACACAGAGAAGGCCAGATGGAATTCCCATCAATGGATATATTCTCAAGGGAGTAGCTTTCTTCTCACATCAAAAGATTAGAACTTAAATACATATTTAACACAAAATATTTATAATACGTCTAATCTTTATTTTTGTTGTTCCCTAAATTAACTATGTATCCAATTAATTAGCTAACTACCATACTCAATTGCACTGACTGAAAGTATTTCTGTTGCTTGTCACGCGTTTATTTTGCTTATAGTATACAAAGCTAATGAATTTCTGGGCGAATAAGTCAGTTGCTTTTGCTTCTGATGCGACCGGATTTCAGGCTTCTGGTTGAACTTCAGATGATTTATCTGAAGATGGAACAGAACTCTGACTTAACATGAATGTTCTAAATTCATACCTGAAAGTTTAGTGTATCAAGATGTAGTATGACCAAGTAAATTTTCTGTGTTGGCAGTTTTTACAATGTGAATCCTTTCCAGATGACTACGTATGTTAGTTATTTCTACAATTAGTTGTGAGTTCTGAAGCATTGTTGTCCAACATGTAACAAAGTTACCCTTGTTTTACCAGCAGCGATTGACTTGTTATAAGTTAGTTGCAAGAAAAATTGCAGCAGGCCTCCATTTTGCTTTGGAACACAACAGTGAGCTTTGCCTATGTAAAACAAGGAGGTCCACTAGAGGACACCTTCCTAACTTACCACTGAATTTCAAAATGTTCATCTGCATAATTTACAGTGTATCTATGGGTGGTCTCTTTCCAACACAATTCTGTCTTGTCATTTCATTACAGAGTAGATAGCATTGCATACACAAATGCATTATTTGAAGACCCAGATTTATGGCAGCCTGAAAGTGAAAGTGTTAATCACTCAGTCCTGTCCAACTCTTTGCGACCCCATAGACTGTAGCCCACCAGGCTCTTCTGTCCATGAGATTCTCCAGGCAAGAATACTGGAGTGGTTAGTCATTCCCTTCTCCAGGGGATCTTCCCGACACATGGATCAAACCCAGGTCTCCTGCATTGCAGGCAGATTCTTTACCACTGAGCCACCAGGCTAGTGCATCTTATTCACAGTTCAGAAGGTTAATAGCAAGCATGTGGGTGCCATTTGTTGTGGAAACCAAGGGGCTAAGTTATTAAATTCACCATAATGCATACTTAGCCAATTATGGTATTATAAGAAATCCTGACTTCTGGAAGGAGGCTTCACAGATTTTATAGCCAAAACTAGATATGTGGTGGGAGGATTACCAAATGGAGTGTCAGTTTTACAGTTTAACTCCTCAATTACCAGGCTGCGAATAGCTCTACCAAGTTTCTGTGTTCATTTCCTTGTTGATATAACAGTAAAAATTATTCTCAGATGACCCAACTCCGGTCAGTTCTGAGAGTTGGAGAGCTAAAAAACTGGCATTTATAACTATCTCACATTATCATATTTTCTTAAAAATTAGCAGAATTTTGACTTAATTTTTGGAACAGAATTATACCTGCTATATTAATGATTCTTACACCCTCCTCTGTTTGTACAAAAGGGCAAACCATCGTAAGGACCTTCTATAAGAGATCCTCTGGTATCCTACAGATATTTATCATATTATTATAAATTTTTTCCTTTTGAAAAATTTTAAAAATTTGTAAAAATAATCTGACAGATGTCATGGAGCTGACTTCATGCTCTGCCAGTATTTAGACAGGCTGCTTTGGTAGAGTGAATATTGGATGGAGGTGAGGAAGATAGGAGTTCTAGAGTGCTGCTTGAGATATTTTTATAGCTCTGGCGCCTATGATTTTTCCATGCCTCATTTTTCTTAACTGTAAAATGGGGAGTAATCATGTAGCTACCTTGTAGATTGAGGTGAATCACATGTGTGTATGTGATGCATATTAGACATAGATAACTGCTCAGTGCCTCTCAGCTATTGTCTCGTGCGCCTGTTTCTTCTGCTTGGGACTAGGCTGTGAGGTTCTTTTGGAAAGTTGCCCTGCAAATACTTTATTTATGTTCTCAGTGAATTGTACAAGCATAAAAGAGTTTTGTCATTAATTGGGAAGACCATCTTGTATTGTGGGTTTCCTTTCCCTTTTTGGCACTTGGTAGATAAGCGGTGTCATACTGGGGCTAGTGGGGGAGACGTGGATCAGAGTGATATGGCAGGAACAGGCTGACAGCTTGAAAAGTTTTCTGTTTTCTGTCTTCCTCCTCCGCATGCCTGCTGTGCAACTCAGAAAGAATTAAAGAATAAAAGGAGAAGGACAGTGGCCTCTGGGTTGGAACTGAATGCATGGGAACCCGGGGGGTAATGTGAGAAAGAGAATGGGGAGATTTGGCTGTTTAAAAATCTACAAAATAAAATTGTGGAAGCATTATAGCTATTGATTTCTCATTTAGCCCTAGGGACCAATTAATCTTGATGAGATTTCCCAGTTGGTTTGGGGTAATGGGTCCTCACAGAACTCAGACAAATGGAATCAGAAAATTGCAATTAAATACCAGGCCTCCAGAGCATCTGTTGTATGATCCTGCATGTCTCAATAGTGTTTTCTTTATCTATCAGAAATGACATATTGTGACATAATCTGTATTGTGTCATTGATTCTATTGTAATTATTATAATGTGCCACAACAGATATTATGGGATCATTACTTACTCATCTTTTTATTCCCAGGATCCAGCATGATATCTTTCATATAATATGTATACAATATCTTTAAAGAGAGAAAAATAAGAGGAAAGATAAGAAAAGGAAAAGAAAGAAATGAAGGAAGCCAGGAAGAATGCTTATTCATATGGCTATTGTAAATGACTCCAGACAAATTTCCTTCTTGAAGAGCTCTAAGAAAGAGTATCATATAATCTTTACCAGTAATATATTCCAGAGAGTAGCAATTATTTGAGTAGAGATATTATGAAGACATAGATCTTTACATAATTGAATGTTTACTCTAGAAAAGCAAGTTTTAGAGATATAAGAAATATACTAAAGAGAAGCTAATCTGATTAAATTTAGACAGTACATATATCAAAAAAGTCATGTGCTATAGTTAGTGGATAAAGAAGGTGATGTGATCCAACAAACATTTTACATAATGCAATTGAAATGCTATTGTGTTATTCATCAAGAACCCTTCTGAAGCACAAATATGAACTTTTCACCTATTGTTAGTTCCCTGGTACATTTTATAAAGTAAACCATTTCACTTCTGTTAAACCATAATACCTTTCAAAATTTTCTTAGCCTCTTGAGGTTGATGAATTATTTATTGTTAAGCAACTTGGTTGCCAAAAGGAGACAGTCTAATGAGATTTTGGAAGCTAAATATGAATAGTCTCATGATTTTGAAAGAAAATAGTGCACTTGTTGAGATGTGGATTACTCAGATTCAACGATTAGTTTTGGCAATGTGCCATTTTTCACATATATTGCTAACACTTCTAATAACTTCAACTTATAAGGGGGAAGTGGCACTTTCCACTGTTGTTTCTATCAGCAAGCATGGAAAAATATCTTTTTAAAAAAGTTTGATATTGTAAATATCTTCCAGAGTTAAATTGATGTTGAGAGAGAAAGCACAATTCTTTCATAAATGCATTAATTCAAAATAAAATGTCAAGGGGATGAGTGGCCAAGAGAGTAGACTAGGAGGACCCTGAGCTCACCTCCTGCCATGGGGACACCAAGATTACAGCTATTTACAGAGTACCTATCAATGGAAAAATCAGAAGACTAGCAGAAAAGATGTTATACAACTAAAGATGTAAAAAAGAAACCACAAGAAGATAGGTAGGAAGGCAGAAATGTGGTAGAGTCAAGTTCTAGGGTGGGCAACCCACAAAAGGGAGGACAATTATAATTGCAGAGAAGCACAAGTGGCAGTTTTAAAAGTGGCACATTGCCGCTAATTCTCTGGAGAAATGCAGGGGCTCATATGGAAAGCTACGAAGAAAGACAGGCTCCAAGTTGGGTCACTCTAGTTATTTGGGATATTCAGAAGTGCTGGTTCTGCCTGAGCAGAAACCAGCTGTGAAAGAACTATCAAAACCAGAGAGGGACAGAGGTTAAAGTGGTGATGGCAAATTTTATGCAGGACTATTCCAATTACGGAGGAGAGACACTAGTATGAAACTGGGCTTCCTTCCAAATACAAGAGAGACAAGGATCTAATGATCTGAGTCTCATGTCGAGCTCCTCAGCTCTGGGGTTCTGCACACAGAAGATAAGCTCCTAGAATGTGTAACTTGGCTTCCTTTTGGAGAATCAGAGGGCTGTGGGAAATGGGGACTTCACTCTTAAAAGGCACACACAAAATCTCATATGCTGGGAGACCCAGGGCAGATTAAGTCATTTGAAAGA
Organism: Ovis canadensis; assembly: GCF_042477335.2. Classification (NCBI taxonomy): domain Eukaryota; kingdom Metazoa; phylum Chordata; class Mammalia; order Artiodactyla; family Bovidae; genus Ovis; species Ovis canadensis. Next base: position 104,447,208 of record NC_091250.1, on the reverse strand, counting down.
AGCTTGCATCAGAACTACCCACTGATCTTGGAGAGCCTCCCAGAGAGGGGCAAATGGAGCTCACCCTGGAGACATAGAGCCTTGTAGCAGCCATCTTTCGGAGCTTGTTCTATCACATGTGTTTGGTGTTGCCAAACGCTGTTTTGAAATCCTCCCTCAAGCTTATTAGTGCCAGGACCTAACCCCACCCACCAGCCTTTTGGCATCAGTACTGGGACACTCCAGGCCAAGTAACTAGCCAGGCAAGGAGAAAGCTCCACTGACCAGACAGCCTGATGCTTTAAGACCCCCTGGGCCTACAGCTGTCCCAAGACCTGGCCCTGTGCATCAGAGAGCCCAGATCCCAGCCCCCTATACTAGTATGCTCTCACCAGCCCTGGAACCCACAGGGTCCTGCAGTCAGAGACCCTGTGACCTAGTTTCGCCCATCAGTGGGACCAGCCTCACCCAGCAGCAAGTAGGCACTGGCCCTTTTGCCCACTATTTTGCCCACCAGAGAGCTGAAGCACTAAATCTAGGACCCATGCAGTCCAAACTGGGGGCACCTGCTAGAGCAAATACCTCCTAGAGATCAGAGGGGAATGAATTTTGGGGAAGCAAAGGACATCTTCACAAAAAGCCACTTCTCCAAGGTCAGAAAACATAATGAATCTACCATATACAGAGAAATAAAAGCAAAAAATTAGACAAAATTAGGTGACTAAGAAATATCTTTTAACCAAAGAAAGAGGATAAACCTAAGTGAAGTGAATGTAGGCAATCTACCCTATAGATTATTTAAGGTAATGATCCTAAAAATGTTCAAAGAACTTGGGAGAAGGATGGATGTGCACAGTAAGAAGTTAGAAGTTTTTAACAGAGAGTTATAAATATAAAGAAGATTAACATAAAGATAAAACAGAGTTGTAATATAAAATAAAGATATTAATATAAAGAAGAACCAGAAATGAAGAAAACAATAACTGAAGTAAAAAAATGCACTAGAAGAAATCAACAGTAGATTAAATAATGATCCAGAAGAATGGATCAGTGCACTGGAAGACAGAGTAGTGGAAATCATGGGAGACAGCTGACTAGAAAAAATAGTAAAAATAAATGAGGACAGTTCAAGAGACATTTGTGATAACAAGTATATTAACATTTGAATTACAGGGATTCCAGAAGGAGAAGAGAGGCAGAAAGTGTAGAGAACATATTTGAAGACATAATAGCTGAAAACTTCCCTAACCCAGGAAACATCCAGGTCCAGGAAGCAGAGAGTCCAAAACAAAAGAGGAACACACCAAGATATACTATAACTAAAATGGCAAAAAGTGAAAGATAAAGAGAATATTAAAAGCAACAAGGGAGCTCCCACAAGGCTATCAGCTGACTTTTCAGCAAAAATTCTGCAGGCCAGAAGGGGGTGGCATGTTATCTTTAAAGTGATGAAAGTGAAAAACCTACAACTGAGATTACTCTACCTAGCAAGGTTTCCAGAGAAGGCAATGGCATCCCACTCCAGTACTCCTGCCTGGAAAATCCCATGGGCAGAGGAGTGTGGGGCCCTACATGGGAAACCTTAAAAAAGATGGGTTAGCTTTGCTGTCGAAAACTAAGATGGCGCCTGGCGGAAGAGATAGGGGCGTGGTCTATGTTAACGTTGTTGATTGGCTCTCTTGATTTCCGTGCACAGCACGTGATCACCATAGACTCCTGTTATAATGAAGGCACATGACGATTTGACCTTTAACGTGATTGGTGCAACTATGGCATATTACGATTTGACCTTTAACGTGATTGGTGCAACTGTAGAAGTCCCTCGCAAAACCCCCTTGCTTGCCTATATAAACCAAGAGTTTGTGGCAATAAAGCGGATCTGCTTAGACAGAATCCCTGTCACATCTGATTGTCTCTCCCTCGCAGGGGGTGGGGGGGGGGAGTGGGTTGGCAAACAGCAGGCTCATCTCTCCTCGGGGCCCCTCTGCTTTGCTAAGGGAAGTTCCACTGCCTCTCTCTCTCTGAGGAGCGCCCCCCCCTCCCCCACAGAAGAGCCTGGTAGGCTGCAGTCCATGGGGTCGCTAAGAGTCGGATACGACTGAGACTGAGCAACTTCGCTTTCACTTTTTGCTTTCATGCATTGGAGAAGGAAATGGCAACCCACTCCAGTGTTCTTGCCTGGAGGATCCCAGGGACGGGGGAACCTGGTGGGCTGCCATCTATGGGGTCACACAGAGTAGGACACGATTTAACAGCAGCAGCAGCAAGGTTTCCATTCAGACTTGATGGCAAGATCTGCAATTTTACAAACAAAAGTTAAAGCAGTTAGGCACCACCAAACTAGGTCTCCAAGAAATGTTACAGTGACTTGTCTTAGGTGAAAAAGAAAAGGCTGCAACTTGAAATATGAAAATTATGAAAGGAAAAACCTCTTGGTAAAGGCAAATGTACAAAGCTAGTAGGAAGGTTAAAAAGACAAAAGTAATAAAATTATTTGTATCAGCAATAAGTAGTTAAGTGATACACAAAAGGAAATGGTACAGAATGTAACATTAAAACAGTAAACATGGTGGGTAAAAATGCAAGGTTGTTAAACTGAGTTTGAATTTAGGAGATTAACTACTTAAAATAATCATATATACATATATTGCTAATAACCATGTAACATCTTTGTATAGTGACATATCATAGCTAGACTTATTGTGATGATTTTGAAATATAATAGAAATACAAATCACAGTGTTGTGTAACCGAAACTAACAGTGTTATAGACCAATTATTGTACAAAAACAAAAAATAAAAACTCTGAAAAAAATAGAACCAGGTTTGCAGAGAGTAAAGGGAGGGGAAATTGGATGAAAGTAGTCAAAAGGTACAAACTTCCATTTTTAAGATAAATAAGTACAAGGGATGTAATGAGCAACGTGATAAATACAGTTAACACTGCTCTGTGCTATCTATGAAAGTTGTTAAGAAAGTACATAAATCCTAAGTCTTGTCACAAGAAAAAAATTTTTTATGTTTCTTCAATTTGTATGTATAAGAGATGATGGATGTTCACTGAGCTTCTTGTTATCGTTTCATGATATGTGGAAGCCAAATCATTATGCACCTTAAGCTTATGCAGTGCTGTATGTCAGCTATATCTCAGTCAAACTTAAAGAAAAAAATTAGGATGTCAAGATTGTAACTATATCCAAAGCAATCTGTAGATTCAATGCAATCCCTATCAACCTACCAATGATATTTTTCACAGAGCTAGAACAAATAATTTCACAATTTGTATGGAAATACAAAAAACCTCGAATAGCCAAAGCAATCTTGAGAAAGAAGAATGGAACTGGAGGAATCAACTTGCCTGACTTCAGGCTTTACTACAAAGCCACAATCATGAAGACAGTATGGTACTGGCACAAAGACAGAAATATAGATTAATGGAACAAAATAGAAAGCCCAGAGATAAATCCATGTACCTATGGACACCTTATCTTCGACAAAGGAGGCAAGAATATACAATGGAGAAAGATAATCTCTTTAACAAGTGGTGCTGGGAAAACTGGTCAACCACTTGTACAAGAATGAAACTAGAACACTTTCTAACACCATACACAAAAATAAACTCAAAATGGATTAACAATCTAAATGTAAGACCAGAAACTATAAAACTCCTAGAGGAAAACATAGGCAAAACACTCTCTGACATCAATCACAGCAGGATCCTCTATGATCCACCTCCCAGAATACTGGAAATAAAAGTAAAAATAAACAAATGGGACCTAATTATAAAAGCTTTTGCACAACAAAGGAAACTATAAGCAGGGTGAAAAGATAGCCTTCAGAATGGGAGAAAATAATAGCTAACAAAGCCACTGACAAAGAATTAATCTCAAAAATATACAAGCAACTCCTGAAGCTCAATTCCAGAAAAATAAATGACCCAATCAAAAAATGGGCCAAAGACCTAAACAGGCATTTTTCCAAAGAAGACATACAGATGGCTAACAAACACATGAAAAGATGATCAACATCACTCATTATCAGAGAAATGCAAATCAAAACCACAATGAGGTACCATTTCACACCAGTCAGAATGGCTGCGATCCAAAAGTCTACAAGCAATAAATTCTGGAAAGGGTATGGAGAAAAGGGAACCCTCTCTTACCTGTTGGTGGGAATGCAAACTAGTACAGCCACTATGGAGAAGAGTTTGGAAATTCCTAAAAAAAAAAACTGGAAAAAGAACTGCCTTATGACCCAGCAATCCCACTACTGGGCATACACACTGAGGAAACCAAAATTGAAAGAGACACGTGTACCCCAATGTTCATCACAGCAATGGTTACAACAGCCAGGACAGGGAAGCAACCTAGAGGTCCATCAACAGACGAATGGATAAGAACATACACAATGGAGTATTACTCAGCTGTTAAAAAGAATACGTTTGAATCAGTTCTAATGTGGTGGATGAAACTGGAGCCTATTATACAGAGTGAAGTAAGCCAGAAAGAAAAACACCAGTACAGTATACTAACGCATATATATGGAATTTAGAAAGATGGTAACGATAACCCTGTATGCAAGATAGCAAAAGAGACACAGATGTATAGAACAGTCTTTTGGCCTCTGTGGGAGAAAGCAAGGGTGGGATGATCCGAGAGAATACCATTGAAACATGTATATTATCATATGTGAAACATGTTTCCAGTCCAGGTTCAGTGCATGAGACAGGTGCTCAGGGCTGGTGCACTCGGATGACCCAGAGGGATGGGATGGGGAGGTAGGTGGGAGGGGATTCAGGATGGGAAACACATCTACACCTGTGGTGGATTCATGTCAATGTATGCCAGAAAACTACTACAATATTGTAAAGTAATTACCCTCCGACTAAAATAGATAAATATTTTTAAAAAGTTGTAATTATAAAGGAAAATATGCCATTTAATTCAAATTCCCTTGGATACCAGGACAGAAGTAATATGTTCTAGATTTTTATAGTGTTTACTTCTAGCTTGACTGAACAAAGGTGAATGGACTCAAAAACATGTTAACAAACTCTTAAATGTAATGTTTATATCTTTGGAGGCTTTGAATACAAATCCCCCCCACAACTCCTTTAGTTTTCCTATTTTAAAGGAGAAACTTGAGGCCTTTCTGTGACATGGATCTCCTAGGTATATACTATGGCGTGTGACCCTTATCCATATACATATTCTACATAATAGATGCGTCAACACCCCAGCAGTGCCAGGCACACAGGCAGCATTCAATAAATGTTTGCTGAGCTGAAACTAGTAGTTAGCACTTGGAAATCTCATTTGAATGAATGAACAGATGCTGACCCATGAGTAATGCACCTCTTGTTGACTGTCACCGTTATTTAATGTGTATTAGCAAGAAATACCGGAGAAGGCAATGGCACCCCACTCCAGTACTCTTGCCTGGAGAATCCCATGGATGGAGGAGCCTGGAAGGCTGCAGTCCATGGGGTCGCTAAGAATTGGACACGACTGAGGGACTTCACTTTCACTTTTCACTTTCATGCATTGGAGAAGGAAATGGCAAACCACTCCACTGTTCTTGCCTGGAGAATCCCAGGGATGGGGGAGCCTGGTGGGCTGCTGTCTATGGGGTCGCACAGAGTCGGACATGACTGAAGCGACTTAGCAGCAGCAGCAGCAGCAGCAAGAAATACTGAAAATTCAGTCTTGCTCTGGAGATTTGTTCAGAGAAATAAAGTTTCTTTCTTTAAATTCAGTAAACATCCATATTTAAAGGACTGTAAATATATACTGTATAGAACAAATAACATGTAATGAATAAAAGCAGAACACACAATCTTTACAGCAACCGAGTAACTGTTTTCCTGAGCAGAGAATCTTTTATATGACTTCTTACATTCATTGAAAGAAAGAAAATGGTAATTTGTTATTTTATAATGGTATAATAGAAGTCTATTTCATTTTCTTGAAACTTAACATTTTTTCAATGGATTTTCCTTACACTCTTCAGTAAAAAGTGGACAGGGATTAAACATGGAATGTCTCAGTTTACTGTGATTTTTTTTTTCAGGAGTAACAGCCAACTATGCAAAAACTATGAGAATGGAAATTATATCCTCACCTCACCCGTGTCTTTGCATGAGGCTCTCTTTGACTCCTTTCCTAGGAAGACTTCATTGGGGTAGACACATTTTTGTTTTGAGATACTTGGGTTAGTAATTGCCTTAGATGGGGTTCAAATTGAGCCTAATATTGATTTCTATTGTGTGGCAAAGGGTATTGTATCTCACGTTCAGACTACCAGTAGCAATATTTTTAGTTCCTCAGCAGATCCCTCAGAATCCTAAGCAGGCTAAGATAAGTTACTCGAACAAAACCTGGCCACTAAATGCTTCCTGAAAACAGGTTTAGTTTGTACTTTGAAAAGAATGTGTAGAAACATTCTCAATTTTACTGTTCAGTAAATTTGTTTTAAAGAAATCGACAAAAGAAGGTTTAAACAGAGAAAATTTAGTAATGAGAATAGTGAGTCTATTCCTCCATACAGAGGAAGACTCAAATAAAAGGAGAAATATTAGAGTTGGAAAATTCAGTGGAGGTAATGTATGTGCATTTTACCTTCTCCATTATGTAATTCACCAAAACGAGTTCTAGGAAGACAAATATAACTCATTCTGTGTTGAACAGAGTCAGGACTTCAATCTGAACTTCATGTTACTTGTCTATAATAGGATGCCTTAAATGAACATAACCCTAGATATCTGGGATTTTGAAAGAATTATGTGAAACCAAGTGTGAGCTATTTAGTACCGCAGAAAAAATGGAGCCACGCTTCAGTATTCTAATGCTAGTGGGGGAATGCCTCCACTGAAACTTGTCTCCACACAGATGGCATTTGGAGGCTAGTAGAGGGGAAATGAGGGCATTTACATTGTTTTCATTAACACCAAAGTAGAGTAGAAGTGTTGAAATATGGCATTCAGTGAAGAAAAAGTTAGACATAAAATAGCACTGCATGTTGTTTAATGCCCATATAATGGTAAGTAAAGAATTCCACAGAAATAATGGACACTCAAGCCAAGATATTGATTACTTTAAGGATGAGAGAGGGTGACAAGCCAAGAGGGGTAAATGAAATACTTTATTATAGTAATATTTTATTTTAAAGCTAACAATGTTATTCTTTAAACCTGTGTATATCTTAAATATCACATAACTCTTTACAAGATTGTATGAGAGTAACCGTTAATATAGGATATGGTTATAAACTTTATGCATGTCTATGCTGATATACATTTCATTTCCCATCACACGTCCCAAATATTGAATGAAGATAAAAAGTTATGATATTCACATTGTTTCAGTCTCAAAATTTAACATTTCACTTTATGAGCCTAATTTTCAGACTCTCTATTAGGTGGCGAGAAGAGAGATTTTCTTCTCTCTCACGCTTCACTTCTCACGACCTATTTCCACAAGATATGTTTCTACCTGTCCTGCCTGGACCCTGGCACTCTTATGCCAACATACTCACCATCTTTTATAAATTCAGATCAGCACACTATCATGCTTGCTTGCCTGCCTGTTTCCCTTCCTCAGTGGTGGGGAGAATCCATTTTACTAGGTTCAGTGTTCTGAAAGTCTCAACTCTGTACTATGGACATCACTAAACACTTTCTCCTAATTTTTTCATAACAAGAATAGAGGCTGCTCCCTATCCTCATCACCTGGCTCCTGTAACATTTCAATCTGAGAAAAAGCAAAAGAACTTCTACCTAGATGCAACCAAATGTCCATCCAGGCTTAAAGATGTGATAATGCAGCTTGGTGCCTCAAAAATCTACCGGGAGCGATCATGAAGTATAAAACTATGTGAAAACGTATGGCACTGCCTTGCACTCCGGGTGCAGCTCATGATGGTCTAGCTTCTCAGGAAACCTCAAGGGTGTGTGTAGGCAGGAGTGAAAGTGAAGGCCAAGTTTGTACCATGTCAGAAGGAAAAAACCTAAGTGCCAGCAGAGCAGTGAACAAAAGAGACACCGAACCTGAACTCTTATTTTCTTTCTCTCTTCTATCAAATCTATCACTGCAGCACGTGTCATGAGGCAAACAAATACCATTTGGAGAGAGAACTTGTTTGCAATTTTAACTATGAGAAAGCAAGATACGTCCAGTGTCAGGCCAGATGTAATCAACTCTGGAGAATCCCAGGGGTACTTGTTCTGATTTGAGATTGTCCACTTAGGAAGGACTTTAAAGGTTTCAGCTTTCCTGGTTGGCCTCCACTACTGACCTTGATGTTAACAAGAAAGCAGATGCCCTCATTTGCCTTTTGCTGGTCTCCAACGCCATGTGTATGGAGAAAATTTTTGCAGGAAGCATTCCTCTTTTATGACCCCATGACATTTTAATTCAGCAGCCTGTGGTACCATAAAAGTCATTACTCAGAATAATTGGTAGCTAAACCACAGAAGTATAGGTTTTTCCACATTGCCAACTGGGAGGGGCAGTTGAGAATTTGGCCAAAACTGGACTTCTGATGAGACTGTGCTGGACAGACTAGAATATTTCAGCTACACACCCGTTTAGCTCCCCAATAGCTCTTTTAGCTTGAAAACTGGGAGAATCATTCTGGGAGCAGTAGGATCTGAGAATGAATCCAGTGTCACTCTGGTTTCTTCGATGCCACCTCAGGCTTTAGGTGGGTGATAACTGAGGCAAGGAGATGTCCAGATGTCTCAGTGGTAAAGAACCTGCCTGCCATTTTGGGAGACACAGGAGATGCAGGTTTGGTCCCCGAGTCAATCCCTGGGTTGGGAAGATTCCCCTGGAGAAGGGAAAGGCAACCCACTCCAGTATTCTTGCCTGGAAAATCCCACGAACAGAGGAGTCTAATGGGCTGCAGTCCATGAGGTCACAAAGAGTTGGATACAACTGAACAACTGAACTTGCCCATACACCACCAAGGCAAGATTCCTAAGAAGCTTCTCAAACAGTAGTTTGGTTTTCAAATTGCACCAAGTAGGGACTGTGAAGGAGTTTCATGATGATGTTAGGAGGGATAGTTTAGACCATGTGAAATGTAATTTTGGTTTCTGAAAACAGGCCTCTTAAAAAATTGCCTCTTTGTGAGTTACCTATTTCTTCCCTTTAAGTTTCTGTTTCCTTTTGATTTAAAGAGTTATGGTGTATCTATGAAAATGTGTTTACTACTCTGTAGTTGTAACTCAACCCAAAAACAAGTGAACTAATTTAGTTCTCACAAAAATCTCAAGAAGATGGTGCCATTATCATCACTACTCTATAAATGAAATTGACTCAGGGAAGTTAAAGAAATTATTCAAAAACACATAGCAAATATACCAACTGCTGTATTGTAACTAAAGGGACTTAATTCTTGTTTGGTTAAAATTTTAGCCTTTAAAACACCTGGATATTTGAGTTCAAGCAAACATACTTGTATATGTTTAGGGCTTTTTTTCTTTTTCTCCCTATAACGTAAATAGAATTAAGTAGTGAGTAAAATGTCTGAAGAATTGATAATTTGAAAGCTCTACTTTCCAGTTTCTATCAACCCATGTGTAATTTTGTATCTAAATTCCTTTTTTTAAACATTATATTACAAGCATTTTCCATATTGTCATAAAATCTAAGTAGTGTTTGCACCATATTCCATCACATAGCTATATTACCAGTTACCTAGGTGTTCTGTTCTGCAAATGAAAGCAGGTTTGAATTTCTCTGTAGAACAAATAATGATGCAATAAATATTCTTGTGGCTAATGTTTCTTGTGTTTTTATAATTACTTCCTTCTAACAGATCCACAAGAATCAGTCAAGGAGTATAGCATTTTTTAAAACTATTATTGTACACACTAAACAATTTTATGTGTTATAAAAATAATATGTGGGTTTGAGGTATATTATCTGTACAATTATATATTTATGTGTGTATATATATCAGTGTATATATGAAAAATATATATACTATAAATACACGTGTGTATTATATTATCCGTACAATTCCAAATCAATGTAAAATTAGAAATAATGTTGTCAATATATTCCAGTTTAACTAACAGAGTCAAATGTTGACTGAAGAAATCCATGAAATATTTTCTAATCATTGAGAAGCTAGAAAAAGATACTTTTGAAAAATTTTTCTTAATAGATACATTGCTTTATAAAGGCATTCATAACATGGACCAAGGATCTATTTTTATCAAATTAAATGTTTATATACTGTATTGGTAAATAAATGTTAAGTAATAGCAGTAAATTAGAGAAGACTTTAGAAATATTGAAAGTCAGGCCACAAAATGTTGGGCCACAAAAGAGAAAATAATTTGAGATGAAGCAAGAATTTTAAAAATGTGACCTACATTGAACCACCATGGAAGTCATTCCCTAGCATTTTGTGGTCACCCTCATTCATCAACTTCTAAATATGCTCCAAACAGAGGAGTTCCCGGGTATGTGACCCTGAAACTGTCTGAGCAAACCCAACCACCGTAAATGATCCTTAAGCTACCAAAATAATTCTAATATATAATAAGAACTGTTTTCAAAGATGACATGTCACAGATTTAAGCAAATTTAGTGACTAAGAGGATGCCTCAGTAAAATGCCAAATAAGTGAGAAAGAATGTAAAAATAAGACAGTCTAGTTTTTTGTGTGTTACTTTACACAAATTTTATGAACCTTAATAAAATTAATACAATCTTGATTTCCAGAATTTTCTTTTTCATTTCAACATCTAGATTTTTCTCAATTTCAGACCACATAGAGATATTATAAATCAAATCTGAAAATCACACAACTTGTATAACTTAAGAGTGATTATAATAGCATTCAGAAGTTGTCAGTCATTGTCAGTTAAAACGACTTCATTATAAAGAGGTCCTTCGTCTTCTCTAGGGAATAGTTATGTTTTGAATGTTAATCTTGGTCCTTTCTGAGTTCCCACAGACTGAGTTACCTGTTAGCCTCCCAGTTATGCCACTCCACCATGTTTACAGGGATCCAAGGATCTTGCTCCCATTTCTAGGACCCTCCCTGAAAGGGAGAGCAGAGTTAGCTCAGGCCTTATATTGCTACACTTACATGTGTTCAGTCATCTCCCCCATAACACACACATATACACATTCTGCCTAACGTGGCAGACGGAGTCCCTGTCTTTCCAACACTCAGTTTAGTTCAGTTCAGTCACTCAGTTATGTCCGACTCTTTGTGACCCCATGGACTGCAGCACGCCAGGCCTCCCTGTCCGTCACCAACTCGCAGAGTTTACTCAAAATCATGTCCATTGAGTCGGTGATGCCATCAAACCATCTCATCCTCTGTCATCCCCTCCTCTTCCTGCCCTCAATCTTACCCAGCATCAGGGTCTTTTCCAATGAGTCAGCTCTTTTCAACAGGTGGCCAAAGTATTGGAGTTTTATCTTCAGCATCAGTCCTTCCAATGAACACTCAGGACTGATCTCCTTTAGGATGGACAGTTGGATCTTCTTGCTGTCCAAGGGACTCTCAAGAGCCTTCTCCAACACCACAGTTCAAAAGCATCAATTCTTTAGTGCTCAGCTTTCTTTATAGTCCAACTCTCACATCCATACATGACTACTGGAAAACCATAGCCTTGACTAGATTGATCTTTGTTGGCAAAGTAATGTCTCTGTTTTTAAATATGCTGTCTAGGTTGGTCATAACTTTTCTTCCAAGGAGTAAGTGTCTTTTAATTTCATGGCTGCAGTCACCATCTGCAGTGATTTTGGAGCCCAAAAAAATAAAGTCTGACACTGTTTCCCCATCTATTTCCCATGAGGTAATGGGACCAGATGCCATTATCTTCGTTTTCTGAATGTTGAGAGCTTTAAGCCAACTTTTTCATTCTTCTCTTTCACTTTCATCAAGAGGCTCTTTAGTTCTTCTTCACTTTCGGCCATAAAGGTGGTGTCATCTGCATATCTGAGGTTATTGATATTTCTCCCGGCAATCTTGATTCCAGCCTGTGCTTTATCCAGCCTAGCATTTCTCATGATGTACTCTGCATATAAGTTAAATAAGCAGGGTGACAATATACAGCCTTGACGTACTCCTTTCCCTATTTGGAACCAGTCTGTTGTTCCATGTCCAGTTCTAACTGTTGCTTCCTGACCTGCATACAGATTTCTCAACAGGCAGGTCAGGTGGTCTGGTATTCCCATCTCTTTCAGAATTTTCCACAGTTGATTGTGATCCACACAGTCAAAGGCTTCTGCATAGTCAATAAAGCAGAAATAGATGTTTTTTCTGGAACTCTCTTGCTTTTTTGATGATCCATTGGATGTTGGCAATTTGATCTCTGGTTCCTCTGCCTTTTCTAAAACCAGCTTGAACATCTAGAAGTTCACGGTTCACATATTGCTGAAGCCTGGCTTGGAGAATTTTGAGCATTACTTTGCTAGCATGTGAGATGAGTGCAATTGTGTGGTAGTTTGAGCGTTCTTTGGCATTGCCTTTCTTTGGGATTGGAATGAAAACTGACTTTTTCCAGTCTTGTGACCAGTGAGTTTTGCAAATTTGCTGGCATATTGAGTGCAGCACTTTCACAGCATCATCTTTCAGGATTTGAAGTAGCTCAACTGGAATTCTATCACCTCCACTAGCTTTGTTTGTAGTGATGCTTCCTAAAGGCCCACTTGACTTTGCATTCCAGGATGGGTGGCTCTAGGTGAGTGATCACACCATTGTGATTATCTGGGTCATGAAGATCTTTTTTGTACAGTTTTCCTGTGTATTCTTGCCACCTCTTCTTAATATCTTCTGCTTCTATTAAGTCCGTACCATTTCAGTTGAGCCAATCTTTGCATGAAATGTTCCCTTGATATCTCTAATTTTCTTGAAGAGATCTCTAGTCTTTCCCATGCTTTTTTTTTTCTCTCTCTCTGTTTCTTTGCATTGATCACTGTGGAAGGCTTTCTTATCTCTCCTTGCTATTCTTTGGACCTCTGCATTCAAATGAGTATATCTTTCCTGTTCTCTTTTGCTTTTTGCTTCTCTTCTTTTCACAGCTATTTTTGTAAGGCTTTCTGAGACAGTTGTTTTGCTCTTTTTCATTTCTTTTTCTTGGGGATGGTCTTGATTCCTGTCTCCTGTACAATTTCATGACCTCCATCCATAGTTCATCAGGCACTCTGTCTATTAGATCTAGTCCCTTAAATCTATTTCTCACTTCAACTGTATAATCGTAAGGGATTTGATTTTGGTCATACCTGAATGATCTAGTGGTTTTCCCTACTTTTTTCAATTTCAGTCTGAATTTGGCAAGAAAGAGTTCATGATATGAGCCACAGTCAGCTGCCAGTCTTGTTTTTGCTGACTGTATAGAGCTTCTCCATCTTTGGCTGAAAAGAATATAATCAGTTTGATTTCAATGTTGACCACTTAATGATGTCCATGTGTAGAGTCTTCTCTTATGTTGTTGGAAGAAGGTGTTTGCTATGACCAGTGCATTCTCTTGGTAAAACTCTATTAGCCTTTGTCCTGCTTCATTTCTTACTCCAAGGCCAAATTTGCCTGTTACTCCAGGTATTTCTTGACTTCCTACTTTTGCATTCCAGTCCCCAGTAATGGAAAGGATATCTTTTGGGGGTGTTGGTTCTAAAAGATCTTCATAGAACCGCTCAGCTTCAGCTACTTTAGCATTACCGGTCTGGGCATAGACTTGGATTACTGTGATACTGAAGGGTTTTTCTTGGAAACACTAACCACCTCTTACTCTGTTTCAGTTTTCTCTTTCATCCTTAGTGAATAGAATCCTAAGAAAGTTCTCTCTCCTTTTCAGTACTTCCCTGCCTTGGCCTTTTGTTAGTGATAATGAAAGGCAAACTTAGCATATTTCTTCAGTTTCAAGCAAACCTTTCTCTAGGGAATTTAAGATTCAAGTCCACTGTAGAGTGTGGGGAACAGATGTAAATCATATACTCTCTATCCACATTTTTCATAATGGACTGAAATGAACTTTGAAGGCACATTGAAGTGGGAGATACATTTTGTTTGATGATGAATGGATATGGTAAACCATAGAATTAGTTTAATCAGATAAGTTCTTGATTGACCACTGTCTACCTCACTCTAAAACCTAAATACTGTATTGTATTGCAATGAAATTTGTATGTGAAGCTGAACTTCTCCTCTGCTGGTTTACAAACCAGAGAAGGCAATGGCACCCCACTCCAGTACTGTTGCCTGGTAATTCCCATGGACGGCAGAGCCTGGTAGGCTGCAGTCCATGGGGTTGCTAAGAGTCAGACATGGCTGAGTGACTTCATTTTCAATTTTCACTTTTATGCATTGGAGAAGGAAATGGCAACCCACTCCAGTGTTCTTGCCTGGAGATTCCCAGGGACGGGGGAACCTGGTTGACTTCCGTCTATGGGGTCACACAGAGTCGGACACAACTGAAGTGACTTAGCAACACAGCAGCAGTTTGTAAACATCTCAAGAGGAAGATGAATTTTTTCTTACTCACCTGTCTAACTCAACTAGAAATGTGTCTGACCCATGAAAGTGAAAAGAAAGTGAAGTGTTAGTTGTTCAGTCATGTCTGATTCTTTGTGACCCCATGGACTGTAGCCTACCAGGCTCTTCTGTCCATGGAATTCTCCAGGCAGAATTCTGGAATGGGCTTCCATTCTCTTCTCCAGGGGATCTTTCTGACCCAGGGACTGAACCAGTTCTCCTGCCTGACAGGCAGAGTCTGTAGCATCTGAGCCATCAGGGAAGTCTTAGTAGTAGTAGTAGTGTTAGTCGCTCAGTCCTGTCCGACTCTTTGCAACTCCCCAGACTGTAGCTCACCAGGCTCCTCTGTCCATGGGATTCTCCAGGCAAGAATGGGGGAGTGGATTGCCATTCCCTTCTCCAGAGGATCTTCCTGACCCAGGGATCGAACCTAAGTCTTGTGCACGGCAGGCAGATTCTTTACCATTAAGAACACTTGGTAAATGCTGCTGCTGCTGCTAAGTCTCTTCAGTTGTGTCTGACTCTGCGCGACCCCAGAGATGGCAGCCCACCAGGCTCCTCCATTCCTGGGATTCCCCAGGAACACTGGAGTGGGTTGCCATTTTCTTTTCCAATCACTCAGTAAATACTTATGGAATAAATGAAGTTTTGGTCTCAGGGATTGAACTACCTCAGTTTTACCTGATTGACAGCATCTGTGAATCACTGTAACATAGCATGGCTATAGTATAAAAACATCAAAATGCTAGACCAATGATTAGGAAATAGGGAAAGAGGGCTCAGCAATTTTAATGACAAAATCATATTTTAATTTTTCCTCTTTTCATGAGCAAGTCCAATTTGGGGGTGTCCCAACTGTGAAACAAGCTGGTCAGGTATGTGAGGTCACACAGAAGAATAATCTTTCCAGCAGTGTCAAGAAATGTATTTACTTTTTCACCATCAATAATTTCATTCATGATATATTATTAATTTATTAAATTAAATAAATTGTATTATATTTTACATAACATAAAACATATTAAATTATCTTAACTTTTGTAGTTTAAGTGATGGCTTTCATGCCATTATCACATCTAATCTCTAAAAAATATATTGAAATTTAGGAACTGATAGGTTTTGACCACAGTGACACAGCATAAAGAGGTAAATTGAATCTAAATCTTCCCAATCCAGGTGTTCTTTCCATGTCATAGATGTATGACAGAGAAACCAAGTAGCTTGCAATGGGAGGATAAAAGAGAGAAAGCTGATTTCCCTCTGGGGGAAGGGAAAAGTCTTCCTTGCCTGGTGGATGAATGGGACTTTTAGGATGCCAAGAATTAGGATTGTAGGGGAAGATAATTTTAAGTTGGAGAAATTGCATAAGCAAGCACCGAACTTGGGTTGAAGATCAAGGAACAGAAAGTGGCTTAGTTTGGCAGGACTTGAATGGGTGTAGAGCATAATATGGTAGGAAAGGTCAGCTGGGGCCAGATTGTGAGGAACTTGAATTCCAGACTAAGGCATTCAAATTATTATCGAGACAGTGATCACTGAGGATGCAGGTTTTCTGAGTGGACCATTGAAATTGTTAATGAGGGAATGTTATGCTTGGACTCTGGCCACTGTATTTGTATCCCCCATTTTTTAAAAAAATCAAATCTAATATACGTGCACCTGTTTCTTTGGCTGATGTCAGGAAATCCTTTGCTATTTCCCCAGGGTAATATTTTCCTTGTATACCTCAAAAAGGGAAACTGAAGATCCTATGAGCATTTCCAAGAAATAGGCTGTCCCAGGGCAGTGAGCCCTGACTTCTGCCCGGCAAAACAGGCCTGCTTTGAGAAGGATGTGCACTGCACACATTCAGTTGATAGGAATGGGAAAAGCAGATATTCCGTCTGCCAACAATCAAACACATAAAATCACACAGGAATGTACAGTATGCTGGTCTGAACTACATAGGCGTTTGCCCCAACCAAAGAGAAAAGACCTGCCTATTTATGTCCCCTGGTAAGGACATTAGTGAAGAAAAGCTTTGATGTTTAAGCAATCATTTAATTGACTCTACTGTTGGATCCAGAAGTCCAGGGTTGGTTTCAGGAATGAACACTGAACATTTTTAATGGCACTATGAATAAACAGAGGCGTGTGGTTGAAATGGTAAGTAGATAGACCATTATCTGTAAAATATTCAGAGTATGCAGAATTTAAACTTTGCTTTTCAAAATTTATACTGCCAGTGTTGTTGAATTTAGGTTTTAGGTACTGCATCCCCTGGGAATCTAAAAACACAACACGGATTCTCAAATGTGGTTGTGTGAGTTTTGTGAGGACAAGGTCAATGGAAAGGATTTAGATGACTACAGGAGGACACATCGGTCCTTGGATTTTTATGATTAGAATTGGAGTCAATTTCTCATCCTTTTACTTCACCCTGTACATCCAACAAATTTACCCTGTCATATCAATTCATCTTTGACAAACATACATCATTTGCCCCTTTTATATCAGGAGCTGACTCCAGGACCTCATCACCTTCTTCCTGGGTGAGAGTAATGGCTTCTTAACTGCTTTTCCTGCCTCCAGCCTATTCTTTCTCCTATCCAATCTGTGAACTACGTCCCTTTTTCCCTCTTTCCAACCTGCAGTCATTCCAAACTATCATTCTTAAAATACTGCTGTTTTTCTCTCACTTATCTGTTCATACCACCTTATAGTTCCTCACTGCCTACTATACAGCTGGGCATTCAGCATTCTCCTGATTAATATACACAACACAGTGGATACTCCTTGATTCCAGTATCCGTTCACACATGCCCTTCACTATGCTACACTGTTGACATTTTTCAATTTCATGCTCTTCTGAGATTTCCTCGCCACCTCATCTTTTGATTAATATACTCTTTCCTCTAATCTTCCTCTTTATCAGCCTAAATCTCAACTTTTCCATGGCGACAACTTTTCTCATTGGTTTCCAAGTTTTTAGAACATCTTTCCAAATTTATGTCTCAACTCCTAACTCTAGCACTAAATTACAGACTGCCTTATTTGGTTATTTAACCACTTTTCATCTGAGTCTTGTTCCCCAAAGTGATTTTATGTGCCAAGAAGGTGAGGATCATTTGTGGTTTCACTTTTGTAACCTCCAGTGTTCAGCATCCTTGTAGACTGACTTCAAAAAAACTGCTTTAAAAATGAGTTTGATAGAATTGAACCGAATAATTTTCTCACAGACAAAGTAAATAAATGGCAAAAAGTTTAACTAACTTATTTTATCCATAAATCAGAGAAATAATTTAAAAAAATAAGATAAAAAGCAATAACTAACAATTAAGTTACTGTTTATTTTGTTCCAGATACACTTTTATGAACATTTGATGCCTGATTTTATTTAATTTCTTCACCAAACTTGCGAAGTAGATACTAACATTATTCTCATTGTATAGAGAATGAAAGTAAACCTTATTGGGATTAAGACACTTATCCAAGGTCACAAAGATGGTAAATGATGTTTAAGCATATGCTGTTCACGTTAGAAAGCGTATTATTAATTACTCCTTGCTATGGTCTGAGTATTTGTGTGAGTGTGTGTTATTGCTCAGTTGTGTCCTATTCTTTGCAACCCCATAGGGTGTACCTTGCCAGGCTCCTCTGTCCATGGGATTATCCAGGCAAGAATAGTGGAGTGGGTTGCTATTTCCTTCTCCAGGGGATCTTCCTGACCCAGGGATCTAACCTGGGTCTTCTGCATTGCAGGCAGACTCTTTACTGTTTGAACCACTAGGGGTTTAATATTTGTGTCCCCTCAAAAGTCACAGGTTGAAATCCTCTAAAGTGATGGTAATAGGAAGTGGGAACTTTGGGAAGTGATAAGGCCTCTAACTATAGGAAATAAATTTCTGTCATTTATAAGCTACCAGTCTGTGGGATATTGTTATAGCAGCCCAAACAGACTAAGACACTCCTATAGCCTAGATTTCTTAGAGGAGCATTAACTCACCATGTGTTGTTTATTAATACAATTATATTTTTATGATAAAACATGTTACCCATCTAACATGTGAGACTACTGGTACTAGAATGAAAAACAACTCTACTCATATAAGGGCTTCCCAGGTGGCTTAGTGGGTAAAGAATCCTCCAGAAATGCAGGAGACAAAGGAGATGCAGGTTCAAACCCTGGGTCAGAAAGATCTCCTGGAGGAGGGCGTGGCAATCCACTCCAGTATTCTTGCCAAGAGAATCCTATGCACAGAGGTGCCTGGTGGGCTACAATCCATGGGATCGCAAAGAGCAAACAACTGAAATGACTGAACAGGCACATGCCCTACTCATATAAAGAAAAAGTGGAAATGACTTTATGAAAAACAAATATATTCTGATTGAGATGGGAAAAAGTCATAGAATAAGATAAGAAGCATTCATACAAACATATAACTTATGTATTATGATTTATATTTTGTAGTCTGAATATATATCACACTGTTATTTATAATCAATAACCATTATTTTCAGTAAGAATTGACTATTATTCTGCTGACTTTAGCCATAATTTGTCTTTCATTGGAATTTTTTGTTTAGTTTGGAGTTTGATGGCTGAAATTAGTTGTAAAGATAATAAAGTTAGGAAAAAACTTCTAAAATTAGAATTATTTCTCTAAAGACATATTATAGAATTTTATGGTAAGCAAGGCATTCCAGCTGATATAAATTTTCAGTGAAAACACATAAATGGAAAAATCAGTATCTTCCAGCAGAAGTAAATATTATGAGTTTGGGAAAAACAGCCTTCTGACTAAGAATTATCATTGCATAACATCCGTGCTTAATATATACTGTTTTATGTGAATGCTATTAAAGTAGTGAGAGCTCCACCTTGCCCCTGGAAATGTCTACACACGTCTTCAATAGCAGAGACATTCAAAAACTGGTTACAAATGGTGACCAAAATGTCTCATGACATCAGTCATCTCCACGAATTAACTTAGGGCTGAAGAATCTCAGACAGGAAGCAGGGCATTGTGGGTGTCCATAATGTGAGCAGAAGCTTGGAAAAAGGAAAGATTGTGCTACTTTGGCTAAAAGACTTTATATAATTCTCAGTTGTTTCTGTTAGATTACCTCTAACAGCAAGGCCATCTAAATAGCCTAGTTTAGAACAACGTAGAAGTCAAACACTCTGGAACCAATAGTAATAAAGAGTACTGAATAATTAATTTATTGAATAAATCATTCAAAAAATAGCTTTTATCCAACACCTTTATACAATAAGCACTCTACTAAGCACAGAGGTTATATGTCTTCAAGGAGGTCAGCATGATTTTGAACCAATAATCTGTAAAAGAGAAGTAGGCTATGACTGACATTTAGGGCCCTGGAGGTATCATGGTGGCTGGGGACTGAAATAGATGCTGCAAAGTTGCTTGAAATTTTTCTTCATCTCCCCAGACTCACTCTAGGTATTTCAAGGGGAAAGCAAAGGTACTTATTCACTTAGTTCAGTAGAGACAGGAGTCATTTTGTCCCAGTTGGCCCAGAGATCTTTGACCTGAGCCAAGCTCAGCTTCAGACCTGAGGCTCATCAGAGATCTTGCAGTATGTTCTAATCCTGGAAAAACAGAATTGGGGCTGGGGATAAAATCTACAGTATATCTCATCTGGACCATTACCTCACAAAGAACCTTACTTTTAAATCAGCATCTTAATTGAGTCTTGTGTTCAGTAAAGTTTGAGAATCTCTATCTTAGCATAGAGCAGTAGTTCTTAACCGGAAGCGATTTTGCTCCTAAGAGGACACAGAGTAAGTGGATGCTGCTGGTGTCTAGAGGGTGAAAGCCAGGGTTGTTGCTCAACATCCTGCCATGCACAGGACAATCCCCAGAACAACAACAGAAAAATTATCTAGCCTAGAAGGATATCCATGGTGATGTAGTCCTGGCATAGAGCAAACAACATCATGCCCATGTAGGTGGTCATTAAAGGTGAAGTGGGTAGAGAAAAGTAAAGCTGAGTGCTCTTTTTGAGGACTCGGGTGCATTTCTTCTGGGACACACCTGGTGGGGGTGCCTCACAGCTTTGTAACCTGTCCAGGTATGTGGGGACACAGAGGCCCAGGACCTCTGAAATCTCATCCATTGCAGTGACTATACATCACATTTAACAACCTATAAGACAGACGGTCTTTTTCTTTTTTAATGTTCAGGGTGTCCCAGACAGTAAAGAAATCTGCCTGAATGTGGAAGACCCAGGTTTGATCCCTGGGTTGGGAAGATCCCTTGGAGAAGGGAATGGATACCACTCCAGTATTCTTGCCTAGAGAATCCAATAGACAGAGAAGCCTGGTGGATTACAGTCCATAGGGTCACAAAAAGTTGGACATGACTAAGAGACTAGTACTTTCACTTTTCATTTTATGCATATAATTATATAATACTTGGACTGCAAGGAGATCCAATCGGTCCGTTCTGAAGGAGATCAGCCCTGGGATTTCTTTGGAGAGAATGATGCTGAAGCTGAAACTCCAGTACCTTGGCCACCTCATGCAAAGTGTTGACTCATTGGAAAAGACTCTGATGCTGGGAGGGATTGGGGGGCAGGAGGAGAAGGGGACGACAGAGGATGAGATGGCTGGATGGCATCACTGACTTGATGGACGTGAGTCTGAGTGAACTCCGGGAGATGGTGATGTACAGGGAGGCATGCTGTGATTCATGGGGTCGCAAAGAGTCGGACACGACTGAGCAACTGAACTGAACTGAGATGAGATAAAAAAAAATTAAATATAATACTTAGATAGTTATTTCTAGCTCTTTTTTTTTCTCCAGTGCAATTTCTCTCTTTTGATTTTTGGCTTAAAAGGTCCTCCAGCTCTGTGTTGAGGCTCTCTGGCATAGATAACACTTTGACTATATAGCATCAAGAAAGAAAGAAAGAAAAAAAAAAGGATTCAATGATTCAGTTATAGTTGGGCTTCCTTGGTGGCTCAGATGGTAAAGCATCTTCCTGCAGTGCAGGAGACATGGGTTCAATCCCTGCGTTGGGAAGATCCCTTGGAGAAGAAAATGGCAACCCACTCCAGTACTCTTGCCTGAAAAATTCCATAGATGGATGAGCCTGGTAGGCTACCTATAGCCTACCATGGGATCATTAAGAGTCAGGCATGACTGAGCAACTTCACTGGTTCATTTGTTCCATCTTAAAATCAATTCTTTTTTTTTAATATTTATTTATGCAGGAAGTTTTAGGATATATAGAAAATGTTATAACACAGTATAGATTTTTCCACAAGTTCTGTGAAGAATTTGGACACAGACTATGTTATTTTCCTCTTTTTGAAAAATATTTTAGAAGTTCTAGTCTGTTCAGGTCAAAAGTAAAAATGAATTTGAAAGACCGGAAAGTCTTTAACAGAATATAAAAACATTTTTCTTGGGTGGTCTCCCTGTAACTCATCTTTTTTTTCTTTTTCTTCTTCTTATCACCTATATTTTCAAACATATTTCAGTATCAGACAAGCGAATTAAGAGGAAATAACTTCTTTTAAAACCTACCTAAAGAAAGGAGAAATGCAAAGACTAATTAATAAAGGTGTCTTACACTTTCTCTTCAGCATTTAGTATGAAGCTGACTTTCACTGCTGTCTAATAAAATGAACTGAGAGTGAAAAGTTCAAATATTGGGCTTTCCTGTGGAGTTTCTTTCGTGAGGTCTTGAGAGCCAGCATTAGCGGAGTGACAGATGGGCGTTCACGTTCCTGTCTCGTCTGTGGTGTACTGCTGAGATGGCTACCTGAGGCAAATAAAACTCTCCAAGCCAAAATGTAACTGCATCTCAGAAGTTCAGTGACCTAAGGTGAAAGAACTTTGCTTCGTCTCCACTAACTTCCTCTGCCCTTCACCAACCCCTCTCCCCAGATTGCCTCCTTAAAGCTAAACAAACAAAAACGGCAAACCTCTAGACTTCTCAACAAAAGGCATTTTGTGTTCTACCCAACTGTTGTGTACAATATATGAAAGTCTCAGTCATGGCAAAAGGAAACTTACATTAAATTAACATTCCCCCAAACAACTTAAAATCAATGGATGTGTTTTTCTCCAGAGAAATCCATAATTACCTTGGCTTCTGCACAGCAGAAAATAACAGAGTTTCATAGACAGTTTTTTGAGTTGACTATAGCTCAGATCAAGGCCCACATATGCTATAAATCTTTGTAATAGCAAGTAACTATCAGGGACTATCAGTAACTACTGAGCCATTTAGCAATTTAAGTGGTCCACACCAGAATGTCCAAACAGATTGCAACAAGTGTTCATTTCTCATGGAGTACCCTGAAATAACCAATAGACAAAGTTAAGGTAGCATCTTAGAGATTTAAGCCTGTCTGTGTGGAATAAGGGTGCCAGATAAAATACAGGGCACCCAGTTTACATTTGAATTTCAGAGAAACAATAGATAGATTTCTTTTAGTATAAATATGTCCAAACATTATATAGGACATACTTATACTAAAAAAGCATTTATTATTTATCTGAAATTCAGACACAATGAGGTATTCTCTATTTTTATTTTGTATTTGCTAAGGCTGGCAACTCCACCTACAAAGAATTTCAAACTTTAATTTTAGAAATCCTGTTATTAAACAGTAAACAGTTGGATAAATATATACTTCTATATATAATTTTAAACTATGTAGGTATATGAAATGTAAGAAATTGAATGCCAGTACTAGCAGGTACAATCAGTGTAAAGATAGTTAATGAATAATAATATAAAAAATGGTTGTGGAGTTTTTGTAAACCTCAGACATACTTCACCCATCTCACACACAGGTTAACCCTCTTGATGCTGAATAATCGTGATGTTTTGGGTCATGGGCAGCCACCTGTCCAGAGATCATCTGATAGAATTGGATATTTAATTTACCTTTGACACCATCAATTTACTCAATCTAAATTTGACCAAAGCAGCATTATTCTCTATCTGCAACTAAAACAGTTGTTCTCAGATGATGTGTAGGTCCCAGAGTAACATTTTCTTTCTATGGGTTATAGATACATGTATTTTTGTGGTCAATATAGAATTTTGCTTCAAATACTAGTTCTGCGATTTGTTTGTTGCATTAATTGGATTAACTCTCTAACCCTCAGTTTTTTCTAAAAAAATTTATTTATAGAATGAAAGAAAAACACTAACTCTCAATAAGCTGTTGAGATTACAAGCTATTCAATGAGACCATGCAATTAAAACAGTGACTGACACTTATTAATGGTTAAGCTATCAAATCCCTGTATGCCAGGAGTTTCTCTGTCTTATTCATGATATAGCATCAGTACCAAGTGCATTGCTTAAGACATAATGGGAGCTCACATATTTTATGAAATAATACTTCTATATATAACTGTAGTAATAGAGATAATCTTAGTCAGTCAGTCAGTTTAGTCTCTCAGCCGTGTCTGACTCTTTGCGACCACGTGAATCACAGCATGCCAGGCCTCCCTGTCCATCACCACCTCCCGGAGTTCACTCAGACTCATGTCCATTGAGTCAGTGATGCCATCCAGCCATCTCATCCTCTGTCGTCCCCTTCTCCCCCTGCCCCCAATCCCTCCCAGCATCAGTCTTTTCCAATGAGTCAACTCTTCGCATGAGGTGGCCAAAGTACTGGAGTTTCAGCTTTAGCATCATTCCTTCCAAAGAAATCCCAGGGTTGATCTCCTTCAGAATGGCTGGTTGGATCTCCTTGCAGTCTAAGGGACTCCCAAGAGTCTTCTCCAACACCACACTTCAAAAGCATTAATTCTTCGGCGCTCAGCCTTCTTCACAGTCCAACTCTCACATCCATACATGACTACTGGAAAAACCATAGCCTTGACTAGATGGATCTTAGTTGGCAAAGTAATGTCTCTGCTTTTGAATGCACCAGCTAGGTTGGTCATAACTTTTCTTCCAAGGAGTAAGTGTCTTTTAATTTCATGGCTGCAGTCACCATCTGCAGTGATTTTGGAGCCCAAAAAAATAAAATCTGACACTGTTTCCACTGTTTGCACTGTTTCCCCATCTATTTCCCATGAAGTGATGGGACCAGATGCCATGATCTTCGTTTTCTGAATGTTGAGCTTTAAGCCAACTTTTTCAGTCTCTTCTTTCACTTTCATCAAGAGGCTTTTTAGTTCCTCTTCACTTTCTGCCATAAGGGTGGTGTCATCTGCATATCTGAGGTTATTGATATTTCTCCCGGTAATCTTGATTCCAGCTTGTGTTTCTTCCAGTCCAGCGTTTCTCATGATGTACTCTGCATATAAGTTAAATAAGCAGGGTGACAATATACAGTCTTGACATACTCCTTTCCCTATTTGGAACCAGTCTGTTGTTCCATGTCCAGTTCTAACTGTTGCTTCCTGACCTGCATACAGATTTCTCAAGAGGCACGTTAGGTGGTCTGGTATTCCCATCTCTTTCAGAATTCTCCACAGTTTATTGTGATCCACACAGTCAAAGGCTTTGGCATACTCAATAAAGCAGAAATAGATGTTTTTCTGGAACTCTCTTGCTTTTTTGATGATCCAGTGGATGTTGTCAATTTGATCTCTGGTTCCTCTGCCTTTTCTAAAACCAGCTTGAACATCAGGAAGTTCACAGTTTACGTATTGCTGAAGCCTGGCTTGGAGAATTTTGAGCGTTACTTTACTAGCATGTGAGATGAGTGCAATTGTGCGGTAGTTTGAGCATTCTTTGGCATTGCCTTTCTTTGCAATTGGAATGAAAACTGACCTTTTCCAAATCAGACTAGTCATTACATAAAGCATAGATTTTTGATTGAATTGTAAATGTGCCTCATATGGTGCTGTTTAAGATTAAAGCAACATTCAGGAAATATTCTATTTACTATTATTATTGTCCTAGATAGACTCTAGGTCACATTCCATGAGTAGAGAAGGGTTGTGACTTTTTTGAAGAAAAGGATATTCCAACCTACGATTTTCCCTCGGTGGTGGAGGAGGAATTTTTAACATGGGAAGAGGACCTTCCATTCTGTAAGATTAAGAGTTTCAAGATCAGACTTGGAGACATGGAAATAATCCAAAACACAAGCACCATGAAGGACAAAGCTGGTGGAGGTTAATCTGGTAACTGCTGTGGAAAAACTGGTTAGGATCTTAAGGTATGTTTAATTCCTATAATTTCATGCAGCCATAAAATTAAAAGATGTTTGCTCCTCAGAAGGAAAGGTATGACAAACCTAGACAGAGTATTAAAAAGCAGAGATGTAACTTTGCTAACAAAGGTCCATATACTCAAAGCTATGGTTTTATCAGTAGTCAAGTACTGATGTGAGTTGGATCATAAAGAAAGCCATGTGCCAAAGAATCGATGGTTTAGAACTGTGGTGCTGGAGAAGATGGCAGAGGAATAGGATGGAGAGACCACTTTCTCCCCTACAAATTCATCAAAAGAACATTTGAACACTGAGTAAATTCCACAAAACAACTTCTGAATGCTGGCAGAGGACATCGGGCAACCAGAAAAGCAGCCCATTGTCTTCAGAAGGAGATGTTTTCTCAACGGTGCTGTATAGATGAAGTCTTGATGCTACTATAAAAATAAGACTGAAACCAGAAGCAGGAGGTTTAAGTCCAAATCCTGAGAACACCAGAGACATCCTGACTCCAGGGAATATTAATCGACAGGAGCTCATCAAACACCTCCATACCTACACTGAAACCAAGCACCACTCAAGGGCCAACAAGTTCCAGAGCAAGACATACCATGCAAATTCTCCAGCAACACAGGAACACAGCCCTGGGCTTCAGTGACAGGCTGCCCAAAGTCACTCCAAACCCACTGACATCTCATAACTCATTACTGGACACTTCACTGCACTCCAGAGGGAAGAAATCCAGCTCCACCCACCAGAACACCAACACAAGATTCCCTAACCAGGAAACTTTGACAAGCCACTCAACCAACCCCACCCACATTTAGGAAACTCCACAATAAAGAGAACTCCACAAACTGCCAGAATACAGAAAGGCCACCCCAAACACAGCAATATAAACAAGATGAAGAGACAGAGGAATACCCAGCAGGTAAAGGAACAGGATAAATGCCCACCAGAGCTGTGGTGTTGGAAAAGATGCTTGAGAGTCCCTTGGACTGCAAGGAGAACAAACCAGTCAATCCTAAAGGAAATCAACCCTGAATATTCATTGGAAGGACTGATGCTGAAGCTAAGGCTTCCCAGGTGCTAGTGGTAAAGAACCTGCCTGCCAATCCCAGAGACATTAGAAACGAGTTCAATAGTTGGCCTTGACTGAAGCGACTTAGTACACACGATTTTGAAGTTGAAGCACCAATACTTTGGCCACTGATGTTAAGAGCTGACTTTTTGGAAATGACCTGGGAAAGATTGAGGGCAGAAGTAAAAGGCCCTGGATGAGTTGGTGTTATGGCATCACCAACTCAACGGGCAAGAGTTTGAGCAAACTCTGGGAGATGGTGAAGGACAGGGAAGGCTGGCATGCTGCAATCCATGAGTTGGAAATGACTGAATAAGAACAATTATTCCTATAAAAGTCAGGAATAGCCATGTAAGACACTGAAACTTATACTTCTATCATTCTTTAATATTTAATGAAATTTTGCAGAACACCACAGGAAGGATATAGACACGTTTGGAAAATTAATCAATGGCTTTGTGTCCCTGCTTGGAGAAGGTTGGGCTAAGGAGTGAGCTCGCAGAATCCAATTATGAGATGATGTGATGTGACCTGCAAGGGCTCTGGAACAAAGGTTGTGAGTCCAAATGTCTGGCTGAGCTGAAAAGAGACCACCAGGATGGATTCATAGAACATGTAAGAATTCCTCAGCAATTCCCGATTCCCAGAAATCACTTGGGAAGAGGAACACAGCACAAAAATGGACTTCCGGAAATTGATTTGGAGATTACACGAACCGTAGTTTCATTTTGCATTACAAGTAGGTGAGGTCTGGGGACACACTGCCTGCATTATGTTCATCTTGGCAGCCAGAAAGCTTAGAGTGGAAAGTATTGCTTAATTATAATAATAATCTCACCCGGAATTCCTAAAATCATTAAAAGCTACCAGGAAGGGAAATCCAACTACAACACCTTGTCTCCTCTTAAGTGATTTGTGACCTTTCTTTTAATCTTTATTATTATAGCAACGTTTTGTGTGTTTACTAAGGGGATCTGACTTAAGCATAAGCTGGGATTTAGATCCGCCGAGGCATGAACCGGAAGGCAGCCTGCCAGGAGTCGGGTCAGATGAGTGACTAGGAAGACTGCTGAGGAAGATAGAGTCACTCACAAGCCTGGTTCCAAAACAGACCCACAGGGCTGGAGGGGAGAGGTGACTCTGTATAATAATTTTGTCACTTGTGTTAGTCATTGGCTCTGCCTCCATGGATGTATGTCTACGTTGTCTGGGAGGAAGTGGAAGTAAACTAGAGGAAAAAGTTATTTTATTGAAACTTGCACACAGTCAGAAGCAACATTGCTTTAGGTCTCCTTAAAAGAAAAAGTTAGATCCCCCTACCTTGGCCCTTTTGAGCATTCACCATAGCGTCAACTGGGAGACTTCGGTGCTTTGTGGAAGATGGCTTTGGAGTCTGGTGACAGAAACTAATGGGTGAAGGAGGAATAGCTGGGCAAAGCAGCAGGAGGAGTGCCCAGCAGGCCCAGAAACACACAGAGGAACCAACAGGTAAATGGAGCAATTCTCTGGCAAGACTCTCTTCTGGATTAAACTTCAGTCAGCCTCCTCTATACCCTCTAGGCCTGAACTTTGGCGTTTGTCCTTATAGGGCCCAAAACACCCAGTTGTAGAAACAATCATGCAGTTTTATAAGAATTTCCACCCTCAAATCTGTCTGATCAAATTCTTCATCTCCCATCTTTGGCCTCTGGTCACTTGGGCCTACCTTCATCAATAATCTTGTCAAATTGGTTTAACCAAAGAATTCCTCCTTGCTTACCCTTGATGTTTCCTCTTTGTAATTTTTCATCCACTGACCTCCATTCTGCCCCTTGGCTATGCCTCATTTGTCCATGTTGTATTCGAAATTGAGCCCAGCTCTATATATCAAGATCTCCTTTTCCTCATTGCAATAGTTCCTTCCAGAGAGAGCTGCTTTCACTGCTTTGACTTGTCTGGCTCCTGTTTTCGTTATGAGAAGTGATACTTAGTTGATCTGGCATCAAGTAGATCTTGGCAGTACCTAGCATAAGGGGTTATGGTACCCAGAAATGTTGACATTACCAGCAGTACCAGCAGAGGCAGAAGTGTGTTCTGAGTGTATAATGACACAGGTGACTGCATACTTGGTGAGCACATTTGAGACGTCCCCTGATGAGTCTCAGAATACAGGGAGGGAATCTTTCCAAAGAGAAAGCCAGAGAAATGGAGATCATATTTAATTCTCATAATATACAAAGCATTCATTATAAATAAAATATCATGTGCTTAGTCACTCAGTCGTGTCCAATTCTTTGTGACCCTATGGACTTTAGCCTGCCAGGCTCCTCTGTCCATGGGGATTCTCCAGGCAAGAATACTGGAGTGGGTTGTCATGCCCTCCTCCAGGGGATCTTCCCAACCCAGGGATCCAACCCAGGTCTCCCGCATTGCAGGTGGATTCTTTACTGTCTGAGCCACTATATTTGTCTATATTTGTATCTTTATACTAAGTCACTTTAGTCGTGTCTGACTCTTTGCAATCCCAGGGACTGCAGTCCACCAGGCTCCTCTGTCTGTGGGATTTCCCAGGCAAGAATACTGGAGTGGGTTGCCATGCCTTTTTTATAGTTAATAAAAACTGACTCTTAGAAAAGCGACTTTCCCTTATAAAAGGCAGAATTGGGACATAAATCCAAGTGCTCTGATGTATTTTCAATGTTTATTCTACCATAATACAGCTGCCCCTCATTTAAGGTATTTCCTATACAGATTTTGATGCCCTTGTCTTTTAAAAAAATTATATGATGTATGAATTAATAAATTTCTTTTTTTACATGCCAGATAGAATAAATTTCATACCTTCCTATAATTGACTTATTAAAATTTAAAATTGAATTTATTCATTACAATGTGTTGACTTTTATTCATTAAAAAGATGCTTCCCCCCATCTTTATTTAAAGAGAAATTTACTAAATTTAAAATTAGGATTTATCTTCCAAAATCTGGCAAAGAGTAAGAAGATACACTCCTTAGAAAAAAAAAAGTGACTGGAGATTCTGAAGAAGCATTGAAGAGTTCTGTCATTAGTTTATAAAAGCTGCTGTTGAAAAGGTAGTTCAAACAAGATGGCAACATGGGGCTACACTGGGTCAAAATTGTAGGACTTGCCCGTCAGTCCAGGAAAACTAGAGCAGGCATCAGATTCAATCCACCAGCAAAGAGGCAGTCAAAGCCGGGCACTGGAACCCTGCCAGAGGCTGAGCAGGGTGGATGTGGAGGAGTAGCCAAGAGAACAAGCCAAGGATTAGTTAGTAGAGAAAGCAGCAGGGGTAACAGGAGATGAGAACACAGGAAGCGGGTCTTAGGGCTATCTCCTTCGCTTCTGGACAGTGTCTTTTTAGCGAGATAATGCCTCACTTCATGCTCCAGGCATGAGCTCACTGCATAGTGGCTTCAAGGTAATTTTCTACACCCGATACCACACACTCCAATCTAATCTTCTACCCTTTATAATACAGGATTTTTGTGTGGAAACCAAGAAACATGAGTGTCCAAATTTATCTGGGTTGCCATTAAGGTGTGCAGCAGTCTTTCTGGTCAATTTCTTGGACCTGTGATCATCCATGTCCCCCAGCCACCACCTTGGCACTGAATAGTGCCCGATAGAGTCTGGAAGATATATTCACATTTCCAGTCTATTGTTTTGGAAGTAAGAGAAGTGAGGTTGCAGATGGACTGCGGAGATAAAGAACCTGACGGACAATGTGTTTGCCTCAAGCCGGGAGAAAGTCATGGAAAGGAATCCTTGGTATTAAAATCTTGGGATTCAGGGAGGGTTGTGGAGATTAACGTAGCTTTTAAATAGCCAAGTAAAGGGATTGGTCAGCAGGATTACTAGATATGGTTCACTACTCTGAGGGATCCTGTGGTGTCATAATATCTATGAATATCATCCTTGCAGTGAGAAGTGTGTGGTCCTGAACTTGTGGTTTGAAAATTTGTGAGCAGTGCTTTCTCCTTTTTCTTTGACTCAGAGCTCTTCTGTGGTTGTTTTTTAGTCACTAAGTCATGTCTGGCTCTTTGCAACACCATGGACTGTAGCCCACCAGGCTCCTCTGACCATGGGATTTCCTCCTCCAGGAATCTTCCTGACCCAGGATTGAATCTGTGTCTCCTGCATTGGTAGGCAGATTCTTTGCCTTGAACTATTGGGAAATAGTCCCCAGAGCTATTTTATTTGACTCTAAAATGGATGATGCTCAGGATAACAATTCTCACAATCAATATTTTAAGCAAATAAACCTTCAGTCTTTATTTACTTTTCCCAAAAACCAGACTAAACCCCAGAAAGCAGGGAAAGAGTGGAAGGCAAAGCGATAGGAATAGCAGAAATAATGTCCTACTACTCTGAGAATGTGGTGGGGGGCATGTCTGAACCACTTGTCTTCTTCAGACCAGTGACTGGGCATAGGGGTTGTGGAGGAAACTGGAGAAAATCAAAAGACATACCTCTGCCAGAGAAGCATGGGTTTATCAGACTTTTGCTGAACTTTTTGCTGTATTATATTTCTCAAGTTGCTGTGAAGGCATGCTATTGTTTTGAACTTGCTTTCTTAAAATCTTTTACAATACCAGCCAAATAAGCAATGGGGGTCTTAAATCATTCTTCCTACAGTTTTAGTGCTTAAAACTTTGTTAAAATGAAGAATGCATGCCCAAAAGAAACTTTAAAAAAATACTTGCATGAAAAGAAGATAATTTAATAGAAAATAAGAAGCAAAATAAAAGAGAGGCAAGGACAAGGTGAATTCAATCATTCTATACAGAAAGAATATTCAAATTTAAATTTTTATATAATTTGAACCTGTTGGAAGGAAAGAGTCAACTGCATTGCCTGGTGTTCATCAAGAAAAATTTTCACTATAGCAACTGGCCTGTTCACAGTTCTGCTTCTCAGTTATTTATGACACTTGTTGTGCCAACAAATCTGGGTGATATGGTCCAAAATGAAAATGCCCAGTGACCACAGCCTAGGTGTTCTTGGTGTAGGTACAATTTTCAACACTATGCTATAACTCCGCAGGGAGGAAGAAGAATGACAGGGATTATAGTTGATTCTTGCAGCCCTGTCGGTGCTGATCCAGCATGTACATTTCCTATTTGTCCTCTTTTTTGGACTATGGATAATAGCAGAAGACAAGTGCATCTTCATTTGAAGATATTGCAGCAGATACAGCCTAGGTGTGCCACTGAGTCACACCCTTTCCTTGAGTGTGAGTGGACACTGTCATCCCCTTCCTTGAGTATGAGTGGACACTGTGGTCCCCTTCTAACCAATGGAATATGGCAGGGATAAAGGGATTTTTCATGTATAGATCCTTAATCAGTGGATAGTAAGTTAATCAAAAGAGTGAGAATCCTAGATCAGACTGAACTAATCAGGAGGGCCTTAAAACACCAGAGCCTAGGCTTTGCTGAAGGTGAAAACTACAAGCAGCAGTTTTTCTCTTTTTCTCCCTGTTTCAGGTCTTCGTAAAGAGTCAGACTCAACTGAATGACTTTCACTTTCGCTTTCTTTCGGTCTTCAGGAAGCAAACAGAGACGCAAAACACTGGAGTGGGTTGCCATTTCCTTCTCCAATGCGTGAAAGTGAAGTCGCTCAGTGGTGTCTGACTCCTAGCAACCCCATGGACTGCAGCCCACCAGGCTCATCCATCAATGGGATTTTCCAGACAAGAGTACTGGAGTGGGGTGCCATTGTCTTCTCCTTCAAGGATATAAATCCTGTCAACAACCTGCCAGAGCTTAGATGCTCCTCCATTCCTGGTAGAGCCTGCAGATGAGAATGCAATCTCTAGCACCTCTATTTCAGCCCTATGAAGCCCTAAGCAGAGGACCCAGCTTAAGGTATGGTCAGACTTTCAACCCACAGAAGCAGTGTGCTCATAAATGAATATTAACTTAAGTGTCTAAATTTGTGGAGATTTGTTATGCAACAAGAGAAAACTAATACAGACACTGATCCTTCTCCAAGGGGAAAATGAGCAGAGGCCCATAGTTCAGGATTACCTGACCTTGGATTGCAGAACTCTAGATATTTCTCCTTAAAAGGGTAGCCATGTTGAACATGGTAAAGGGCAGGGGGCAATTTTATGCAGATGAAAGATCATTCCTTTCTGTGTATATTAGCACATCTACAATGCAAAGGATGGTGCCATGGCCCTGGTCAGCAGTAAAGCCCATCAAAACAATTTCCTAGAGTCCCTTTCTGTTTTGCCATATTTGTTCATTTATATTGTCTTTTTAGCTTCCACCTATACGTGAAAGTATACTGCAGTTGTCTTTCTTTGTCTAAATTATTTTGCTTAACATAACAGAGAAAAGAGAACAAATTAGTAGTTACCAATGAGCGACTTCCCTTTCACTTTTCACTTTCATGCATTGGAGAAGGAAATGCCAACCCGCTCCAGTGTTCTTGCCTGGAGAATCCCAGGGACAGAGGAGCCTGGTGGGCTGCCGTCTATGGGGTCGCACAGAGTCGGACACAACTGAAGTGACTTAACAGCAGCAGCAGCAGCAGCAGCAGCAGAAGTTACCAAAGAGAATAAGGTAGGGGGAGGGGTGAAATAGGTGAGAGGAATTAAAAAGTACAGACTACCAGTTATAAAATAAGTTACAGGGACATAATGTATAGCACAGGGCATGCATATGTGCTCAGTTCCTCAGTCATGTCTGCCTCTTTGCAACCTCACAGACCGTAACCCTCTAGGCTCCTCTGTCCATGGGATTTCCCAGGCAAGAATACTGGAGTGGGTTACCATTTCCTTCTCTAGAGAATCTTCCTAACCAGGGATTGAACTCATGTCTCCAGCATTGACAGGCAGAATCTTTACTACTGAGCCACCTGGGAAAACACAGGGAATACACTCAATATTTTATAATAACTTTGAATTGTATATAACATAAAATATGAAAATATTAAATCACTTGATTGTATGCCTGAAACCAATATAATGTTGCTCCTTGGAAGAAAATCTATGACCAACCTAGACAGCATATTAAAAAGCAGAGACATTACTTTGCCAACAAAGGTCCACGTAGTCAAAGCTATGGTTTTTCCAGTAGTCATGTATGGATGTGAGAGTTGGACTATAAAGAAAGCTGAGCTCTGAAGAATTGATGCTTTTGAACTGCAGTGTTGGAGAAGACTCTCGAGAGTCCCTTGGACAGCAAGGAGATACAACCAGTCAACCCTAAAGGAAATAAATCCTCAATGTTCATTGGAAGGACTGATGCTGAAGCTGAAGCTCCAACACTTTGGCCACCTGATGTAAAGAATTGACTCATTGGAGAAGATCCTGATGCTGGGAAAGATTAAGGGCAGGAAGAGAAGAGGACAACAGAGGATAAGATTGTTTGATGGCATCAGTGACTCGATGGACATGAGTTTGAGCAAGCTCAGGGAGTTGGTGCTGGACAGGGAGGCCTGGTGTGCTGCAGTCCATGGGGTCACAAAGAGTCGGACATGACTGAGCAACTGAACTGAACTAAACTAATACTTGAATAAATATTCATAGAAAAATAATTCCCTAGACAAATGTAAACTTACGACATGAGCATGAGACGCCTCATTCTACCTTAGAAATTTAGGAAGAGGTAAATACTGAGCCACCAGCACTCTTGCCACATTGAAGGGACAGTTTCCTGATGTCAGGCGCATTCTCGTGAGGACTGGCGCAAGGGTGCAACTGAATGAATGAACGCATGAATGCATGTGCCATGGTAGGTGGAAACAAACATATAGCAGGTCTTCACTAAGGGAGGCCTTCTCTAGGTACATGCCTAGGATGACAGATGCTTATGAGATGGCATGGGCAAGTAAACCAGCTGCTAATAAAATGAGCTTCAAACAGGCAACAGGCTGAGGAGGACTGCACAAGGTTCTTAAACAGGGTGAGTGTTCCTATGGGGGATAACAGTAACTAGAATTTGAATCAAGCAAAGAGCACCTCCTGTGTCACTATCTGAGTTTTTCCTGTTTTACTAGATTCTGGACCTATGCCTTATAATGGGAACAAGCATGACCTTTCAATAAGGTCAGTGATTTGCTTTCCCCACAAAGGCTGTCTGCTGAGATAGTCCAGCTCTCTGTCTTCTCTAAGAGATAGTGATAAATAAGGGTTTGTGACCTGGACAGCACCTGTATCCTTGACATCTTTCATGCAAGTGCTCAGCTGAATTACAGATCTTGTTACCAGTCCTTGAAACACATAGAGCTCTGGTTTGGGGAAGCAAATCCATCAGAGGTGATGAAGAGCCTTTCCCAGCCTCAGAGGTGGATGCCATTCCTACTGTGGTCTGAGGAATAGATCCTTCCGCCCCATCTAGTTCACAGTTTGCACGAGTGTACAAGGGAAACCGTGTGTGCGTGTAAGCCAAGACACTTCAGGCATACTTGACTCTTTGCGACCCTGTGGACTGTAGACTGCCAGGCTCCTCTGTCCATGGGCTTCCCCAGGCAAGAATACTGGAGTGGGTTTCCATGCCTTCTTTCAAGGGATCTTCCTGAACCAGGGATCAAACCCACATCTCCTGGTGGCTCCTGCACTGTAGGTGGATTTTTCACCTCTGAGCCAGTGGGGAAGCCCCACATGGGAACCCAGGTGGTGTTAAAACCAATGGCCAGCTTGGTCCGTCGTTCAGAAGCAAAGTTGAATATATGGTTCAATCTGTGTGATCTGAGCAATGCATCATATTGTCTGTCAAGGTCAAGGTCCTGGGAGTCACATGGAGATATTATTAGAGAATGGGACACACTAGAGTTTGTTTGAGTGAGACTCACTGAAGGACAGCAGCCAAAGTCACAAAAGATAGGGATATAGTAAGCAGTTGCTAAGGCAATTTGACTAATTATTAAAATATCAGATGCCATCTGATCAGTATGATTGTAACAAATCAGACACACGCCAATATCTGATTCAGTGAATGGATCATAATATAATTAAATCTAAATAATACAAATATTTGAATTTGTCTGCATTTTGTTTGTCATCAGTCACATATAAAACATGGACCACTGACATTTTTAATCCTGAGAAACAATGAAGCATTGGAAAAGTGGTGAATTTTTCTCTCCAATCACAGAATTCTAGAAGGTGCTGTTTGTGTAGGAGCAAAGAATGAGTTACCTTACTCTGGACATTTCTCAGGAAACAACCAAATTTCCCTTTCCCAAAATAAACATTTTAGGTGTTCTGAAATTCCTTCTTTTATTTAATAAGGTTAAATTTGCACCAATCCTAATGAAGCTATTTTATCCTAGATTTTAGCAGGTAGGTAATGATATCTTGGTCATAACCTGGGTGCGTGCATGCATGCTAAGTCACTTCGGTCATGTCTAACTCTTTACAACCCTACAGACTGTATCCTAACAGGTTCCTCTGTCCATGTGATTCTCTAGGAAAGAATACTGGAGTGCATTGCCATGCCCTCCTCCAGGGGATCTTCCTGACCCAGGGACTGACCCTGCATCTCTTACATCTGTTACACTGGCAGATTCTTTATGACTGAGCCACCTGGGAAGCCCTCCTTGGCCATGACATCATGTTTGAAACATCCTATAGAAAGATTTGGTTGTCTTTTCTGAAAAGAAGGCCTGTATAATCTTCTTTTTCATAGTGAAAAATGAAACCGAAGTGCCATTTCTTTTACAGTATCAATAATTATATTTACTTGTGAAGATGATACAATAAAATTAAAAGAAATATTAGCTTTGGAGGATAATTTATTATCTATGCTTTTTCCCTCTGTTTGTGAAGTATGAAAATATTCACATATATCACCCACCCCCAATAATAATAAAGCAAACTCCCAAGAGACCAGCATGCAGTTTAAGAAACAGAACCTGTAGGAGCTGAGATTTGTTTTCTTGGGATCCAAAATCACTGCAGATTGTGACTGTAACCATGAAAGGAAAGCTATGATAAAACTGGACAGCATATTAAAAAGCAGAGACATCACTTAGCCAACAAAGGTCCATATAGTCAAAGCTATGGTTTTTCCCATAGTCATGTATGGATGTGAGTTGGACCATAAAGAAGGTTGAGCACCAAACTGATGCTTTTGAATTATGGTGCTGGAGAAGACTCTTGAGAGTCCCTTGGATCGCAAGGAGATCAAACCAGTCAATCCTAAAGGAAATTAACCCTGAATATTTATTGGAAGGACTGATGCTGAAACTGAAGCTCCAATATTTTGGCCACCTGATATGAAGAACTGACTCACTGGAAAAGACCGTGATGCTGGGAAAGATTGAAGGCAGGGGAAGAAGGGGACAATAGAGGATGAGATGGTTGGAATGCATCATCAACTCAATGAACACGAGTTTTACCAAACTCTGGGAGATGGTGAAGGACAGGGAAGCCTGGCATGCCACAGTCCATGGAGTCGCAAAGAGTCAGACATGACTTAGTGATTGAACAACAATAAAAGCAGCAAGAAATGACACATCAGTGTTTATTTTATCAATTTTTTAAAAAAATTGAAATTGAGGTTTACTTATGTGAAATGTCTCCCTGGCATATATGGACATGATCACATAAATTTCTCTTCCATCTATTAGTAGGATTAATTTTTACTGATAGCTCTCCTATTGTTGAAATGTCCACTTGATTTTGAAGTACTGCTGGATTCTGTTTACTAGTATTATATTTAAGCTTTCATATTTACATTTAGAAATGAGATTGACTTTTAGTTTTGAGTGTGTGTTTTATAACAATGTAAACTCACATAATGAAAAGAATTAAGAAGAATTTCCTTATCAGGGGCTTCCCAGGTGGCACTAGTGGTAAAGAACCTGCCTGGCAATGAGGGAAACATGAGGTTCAGGCTCAATCCCTGGGTCAGGAAGATCCCCTGAAGGAAGGTATGGCAACCCACTCTAGTATTCTTGCCTGGAGAATCCCACGGACAGAGGAGCCTGGTTGGCTACAGTTGATAGGGTTGCAAAGAGCTGGACACAACTTAAGTGACTGAGCACGCGCACACTCACTGCTTTATCAATGCTCCAGCATAGTTTAAATCATCAAGGTTATTTGGTCTTCACAGTTTTGTAGAAGTCCTCTTTCATACCATTTGTTTTGTTGGCTTCTTGTGGCTCAGTGATAAAAAAATCTGCCTGTCAATGCAGGAGATGTGGGTTTGATCCCTGGTCTGGGAAGATCCCCTGGAGAAGGAAATGGCAACCCAATCCAGTATTCTTGCCTGGAAAACCCCATGTACAAAGGAGCCTGGTGGGCTACAGTCCATGAGGTTGCGAAAGACTCAGACTTGACTTACCAACTGCACAATAACAACAATAGGATGGAGAGGCTCTTTGACAACTTATTTTTTTTCATCTATGAAAATTGGACAGTTAAAAACATCTACATCTATTGAAGCTTGTTTTTATAAATTATATCTTCCTAACAAGCTATATATTTATCTAGTTTTTAAAAATTCATGTGTATATACTTATGCAAGATAATCTTAAAAAATTTTTAAATATTTGTGTTTTGGATATTACCCCCTTTTCATTTCTTATTTTGCACATTCACCATTCCCTCTGATGTCTCCCTTTCTCAGCTAGTAAACTTGTTTGTCTTATATTTTCGAGAATCAACTTTTTGTTCTGTTTTCTAACTCAATATTTACCTTTAGTAATTTCTTCCATTTACATTATTCTGCTTTACTTTCTTGGTCTTTTCCTATTATTTTTGAATTACATGTCTTATTGTTTTCATTTTATTGCTACATGTATTAAATGCTGTGAATTTCTTCAGATGGCTGCTTTAGCTATGCCCCATTACTCTGAATCTATATGCAGATTTGAACTCCATTCTCGGTACCAAAATATGTAACAGATTTCTGTTGCTACCTATTTTGCCAAAGGTTTACTTTCATTTCAGAGTCAAAGGGTTCATTAACAAATCACTCGTTACACACAAATAAACAATTTCAATATTTAGTTGAGGACTAACTAGCTTAATTTCAACATACAATTATTAAAAGAAAAGAGAAATTGAAATAATAGAGAAGAGTAACAGCACATATATCACCAAATTGTGCTGACCAACATCCGACTTAAACAGCACTGTGAAGTCCTGATTAACAGCAATCTGGAGTCCCAATTCGCAAAGGGTCCTGGGCAGTGCATACCCTCCACGGGTGAGACTTTAAATTGCAGTTTTGGGGGCTCCCCTTATAATCCCAGGTCACAAACTGACATCATCATCAATTTGTGTGCAAAATGCAACTCTGATTTTACTTTAACATTTTTACAATGTTGTTTGTTTTATCTTGTTAATCATAGGATTTCCTTAAACCCTGGGCACAGTTGGCCAGGCCTCCAGGGGCTCAAGAATTCCAAGACCTACCTCCTTTCTAAAGTGCTGCCTGACTAACTGTGCTTGTGGGCAGGCATGGAATCAGGGCAGTGTCCAAGAAAGTCAGAAGCAAGGTCAGAGGTCTGCTCTCCTGCTTCTAAAGCCTGAACAACACTTGCTCCATTTTAATTTCTCTAACAGTCAGCTTCAGGATTGTTTAGGCTGAAGGTCATAGGAATAAGGCAAAAAAACATGAGCAGTCTTGTTAATTCTATAGGTGAAATAACAATTTCAAAAGGTAAGAAGCAAGATAATCAAAGAAATAACCAAGAGGTTAAACAACACAGAAAACAATTTCTGAGCAGTAAGGGATGTAGTAAAGAAAAAGTCCCACCGTTAATGAGAGGTATGTTTTTGTACATTAACTCCTATACCTATTAACTTATCAGCTGCAATAGCAGTAATAATAAAATGTTCTATCAAGGTATGGTTACATTTTTCTATGAAATTTTGTAATACTTGGGTTTCTTGCAAAATTTTATATAGGGGTTCTAAGAAAAAGCTAATATTAGGAACAAAGTAGTAAATAGCATTTGAGTTGATAAC
The DNA here is from genome assembly GCF_042477335.2 of Ovis canadensis. Taxonomy (NCBI): domain Eukaryota; kingdom Metazoa; phylum Chordata; class Mammalia; order Artiodactyla; family Bovidae; genus Ovis; species Ovis canadensis. The sequence continues at coordinate 104,407,579 of NC_091250.1, read as the reverse complement.
ACCTGAGTTTTTATGGGGGAAAATAATAGGTGGTCCCCTAACACTTCCACACTTCCACTTCCAATATAAATGATCAATATGTGTTAAGCTTCCAGAAAAAGGGGTTCCTAAGATAGCATATTCAAAAGCAGAGACTTTACTTTGCCGACTAAGGTCCGTGTAGTCAAGGCTATGTTTTTTTCAGTAGTCATGTATGGATGTGAGAGTTGGACTGTGACGAAGGCTGAGCACCAAAGAATTGATGCTTTTGAACTGTGGTTTTGGAGAAGACTGTTGAGAGTCCCTTGGACTGCAAGAAGATCCAACCAGTCCATTCTAAAGGAGATCAACCCTGGGATTTCTTTGGAAGGAATGATGCTAAAGCTGAAACTCCAGTACTTTGGCCACCTCATGTGAAGAGTTGACTCACTGGAAAAGACTTTGATTCTGGGAGGGATTGGGGCCAGGAGGAGAAGGGGATGACCGAGGATGAGATGGCTGGATGGCATCACTGACTCGATGGATGTGAGTCTGAGTGAACTCCGGGAGTTGGTAATGGACAGGGAGGCCTGGCATGCTGCGATTCATGGGGTCACAAAGAGTCAGACACAACTGAGCGACTGAACTGAACTGAACTGATATGTAGTAGTTCCTACATCATTGGTTACAATACATACAAATTAAGAGGCTATTTCAAAAAACAAGATTTGGGGAAGATAGTCCATTCACAATAGTTGGTAGAGTTCTCCAATAAGCAGGTTTCCGCAAATGCGAGAAGTTGGTCCATATAGCAATCCCTCAGTAGCCTTGTCATAATCTATCAGTAAGTAGATATGACTGTTAAAGTAACACATGAAATTGGCTCATAATACCTGTGTTCAAGTATTGAGTTATATCTTTACCAGTGCTTTATAACCTAGCAGATGGATATATTTTGTCCATAGAAAGTCAAAATTCAGAAAGGACAGGCTTTATTTGCTGGGCAGGTGACATTGTCCCGAGTTTAGGTCCAGCTCATGTTTCTCCAGCTGAAGATTCTCCAATAGCTTTCTTCATATTTTTCTTTTCACTGTAACATATCATTGAAGGCTGAGATGTGAATGACAACCCACATTACAGTCAGGCTTTCAAGAATAATCTACTTATGAGAATAGCAGTGAGTTCAGTTCAGTTCAGTCGCTCAGTCGTGTCCGACTCTTTGCAACCCCATGAATTGCAGCACACCAGGCCTCCCTGTCCATCACCATCTCCCGGAATTCACTCAGACTCACGTCCATCGAGTCAGTGATGCCATCCAGCCATCTCATCCTCGGTCGTCCCCTTCTCCTCCTGGCCCCAATCTCTCCCAGCATCAAAGTCTTTTCCAATGAGTCAACTCTTCACATGAGGTGTCCAACGTACTAGAGCTTCATCTTTAGCATCATTCCTTCCAAAGAAATCCCAGGGCTGATCTCCTTCAGAATGGACAGGTTGGATCTCCTTGCAGTCCAAGGGACTCTCAACAGTCTTCTCCAACATCACAGTTCAAATGCATTAATTCTTCGGCACTCAGCCTTCTTCACAGTCCAACTCTCACATCCATACATGACCACAGGAAAAACCATAACCTTGACTAGACGAACCTTAGTTGGCAAAGTAATGTCTCTGCTTTTGGATATACTGTCTAGGTTGGTCATTACTTTTCTTCCAAGGAGTAAGTGTCTTTTAATTTCATGGCTGCAGTCACCATCTGCAGTGATTTTGCAGCCCCCCAAAAAATAAAGTCTGACACTGTTTCCACTGTCTCCTCATCTATTTCCCATGAAGTGATGGGACCAGATGCCATGATCTTCATTTTCTGAATGTTGAGCTTTAAGTCAACTTTTTCATTCTCCTCTTTCACTTTTATCAAGAGGCTTTTTAGTTCCTCTTCACTTTCTGCCATAAGGGTGGTGTCATCTGCATGTCTGAGGTTATTGATATTTCTCCCGGCAATCTTGATTCCAGCTTGTGATTCTTCCAGTCCAGCGTTTCTCATGATGTACTCTGCATATAAGTTAAATAAGCAGGGTGACAATATACAGCCTTAACATACTCCTTTTCCTATTTGGAACCAGTCTGTTGTTCCATGTCCAGTTCTAACTGTTGCTTCCTGACCTGCATACAGATTTCTCAAGAGGCAGTTCAGGTGGTCTGGTATTCCCATCTCTTTCAGAATTCTCCACAGTTTATTGTGATCCACACAGTCAAAGGCTTTGGCATAGTCAATAAAGCAGAAATAGATGTTTTTCTGGAACTCTCTTGCTTTTTCAATGATCCATTGGATGTTGGCAATTTGATCTCTGGTTCCTCTGCCTTTTCTAAAACCAGCTTGAACATCAGGGAGTTCACGGTTCACGTATTGCTGAAGTCTGGCTTGGAGAATTTTGAGCATTACTTTACTAGCTTGTGAGATGAGTGCAATTGTGTGGTAGTTTGAGCATTCTTTGGCATTGCCTTTCTTTCGAATTGGAATGAAAACTGACATTTTCCAGTCCTGTGGCCACTGCTGAGTTTTCCAAATTTGCTGGCATATTGAGTGCAGCACTTTCACAGCATCATCTTTCAGGATTTGAAACAGCTCAACTGGTGTTCCATCACCTCCACTAACTTTGTTCATAGTGATGCTTTCTAAGGCCCACTTGACTTCACATTCCAAGATGGCTGTCTCTAGATTAGTGATTGCATCATCATGATTATCTGGGTCGTGAAGATCTTTTTTGTACAGTTAGTGGCACATATTTCTATGTTTTCTGTCCAGGGGTCATCACTAATAAGGTATTAGTCTTCCCCTGCAAAATCGCATCAGCAGGTATGGGAAGACCATTAGGCCCCTTTACTTAGACTTTACTCCAATTGCATTATTTCATTTGTGGATCCAAACCCTTCATCATCCCTAACCGTTAATAAGATGGGAGGTTCCCCTTTTTGCACTTTGCCAATTACACATGGAAGAATCAGCAGTTGAGCAATTCAGTCATGTTTATTAATAAAGAGATCATACTTTCCTTCAGTTTGTAAAATTACTCAAATTTCTCCTGGGTAGTATGAGCCTATAATTCCCCTACATACATAGTTCTCTTTATATGCTAAACTGGAACAATCTTTGATTAATCCAAAGTTTCCAGGAGGCATTTTGATTCCAACACCAGTTGCAATATCACATATCAATCTTTTAGTAAATCTATGTTCAAATATAGAGTGCAAATCCAGTCCAGTGGCCTCAGGAGTAGCTCAGAAAGGAGCTAATGCTCCTGGGCTAATTTCCCAATAATCAATCGTTTTAGTATAGAAGTCTATTTTTATGAATCTTTAAGTTTGGAATAGTCATTCTCTTTAAAGGAGGTTCTTTTTATTAAAAAAAAAAGAAACTGTGTTAATGTGAATTTGTTACATGCATAATGTCAGTGAAGATTTATAGGATAATATGATTTTAAACTTAAGTGCAGAACACTTAGTAATATGCTATATTTATCAGATATCTGCTACTACAACAAAGTTGCATGATAAAGGACTATAAAATCTCAGTGGTAAAAGACACTAAACATTTATTAACCGCTGAGTCTCATTAGTCTGGGCTTAATTAATCAGGCTGGGCGTCTGTATGTGTGCTTGTGCTCAGTCATGTCCAGCTCTTTGTGACCCCCATGGACTCTAGCCTACCAGACTCCTTGGTCATGAGATTTTTCAGAAAAGAATACTGGAGTGGGTTGTCATTTTCTTCTCCAGGTTAAGGAGGTTCTGATTCTCCTATTGTTCAGTCACCAAGAGTCTGACTATTTGTGACCCCATGGACTATAGCATGCCAGGCTCATGTGTTCTTCACTATCTCCCTGAGTTTGCTCAGACTCATGTCCATCGAGTCGGTGATACCATCCAACCATCTCATCCTCTGTTGTCCTCTTCTCCTCCTGTCCTCAATCTTTCCCAGAATCAGGGTCATTTCTAATGAGTCAGCTCTTCACATCAGCTGGCACAAATATTGGAGCTTCGGTTTCAGCATCAGAGCTTCTAAAGGATATTCAGGGTTGATTTCCTTTAGGATTGACTAGTTTGATGTCCTTGCTGTCCAAAGGACTCTCAAGAGTCTTTTCCAGCACCATGATTTGAAAGCATCAGTTCTTTGGTGCTCAGTTTTCTTTATGGTCCAACTCTCACATCCATACATGACTATTGGGAAAACCACAGCTTTGACTATATGGACCTTGGTTGACAAAGCAATGATGTCTCTGCTTTTTAATATGCTGTCTGGGTTTGTCATAGCTTCTCTTCCAAGGAGCAAGTGTCTTTTCATTTCATGGCTGCAGTCACCATCTGCAGTGATTTTGGAGCCCAACAAAATAAAATCTGTCACTGTTTTCTCTTTTTTTCCCATCTATTTGCCATGAAGTGCTGGGACCAGATGCCCTCTAAAGTATCCCAAAGTCATCTAGATGTCAAGAGAAATGATTAGACTTTTATTTTAAGACGTTCTGTCAAAAATACCAAAGGATTTAGACCATTAGTCAGATAAGATCATAGGTCACCATGAAACAACAGTTATTTACTCAGCAAAAGTAACAGTAAAAGATTTCAGAAGCAAATCACTTAGGAGGTAAGGAAACTTAATATCTGTTATCAAAGGTAGTTCAACATCCCAAGAAAGCTTGTACCATGCATAAAACTCTTTTCTCAGGGTCCACTTTCCACTGATCTTTCTTATCACTTTTTATATTTATCACTTTATTTTCCAATTCAGAAACAGACACCTCTAAGTCAGGCCTATTGTATTTCCTTTTCCCTTCAGTTCATTTCAGTTCAGTTCAGTCGCTCAGTTGTGACCGACTCTTTGCGACCCCATAAATCGCAGCACGCCAGGCCTCGCTGTCCATCACCAACACCCGGAGTTCACTCAGACTCATGTCCATCAAGTCAGTGATGCCATCCAGCCATCTCATCCTCTGTCGTCCCCTTCTCCTCCTGGCCCCAATCCCTCCCAGCATCAGAGTCTTTTCCAATGAGTCAACTCTTTACATTCCTCATAGCTTCTTTACTAAAAACACACATCCTACTTTCCTTAAGCAACCATGAACTCTCCTTTATATTAGCATTCTGTGAGCATAAATATCATTGATAATTTCTAAAAAATTTTAGTTTCTTTGGTGCCATCTCAAGATGGTACCAAATATATTCATTAGTAATTTTAAATCTTTTTGCGTCTCCGTATTAAAAAAAAATCAGTGTTTAGTAATTACTGTTTTAGCATCTTGTTTTATTTGGAAATGACCTAATTACTTAAAATTCCATCATTTAACTTAGTTTAGTACAACCTTATAAATTCAGTTTATCAAAACCTGGGGAAACTATTTTAGGTAGACATTCCTAAAGCATAATTATTCTTAATAAACTTTATCTAAAAGCTCTTATCTCATTTACTTTTTCTTTCCTTAAAAATTTCTTCCCATCAAGTTACTTTGTAAAGCAGATTCAAAGTCTGGCCCAAATGTGAAATATGCTATCACCAGAAACCAAATATCCCTATAAAGTTTTGAGCCTCCTTTTTGTCCTGGGATTTTTAAATTCCATTATCTTTGTGTGTGTGTGCGTGTGTGTGTGTGTGTGTGTGCTTAGATGCTCAGTTGTGTCCAACTCTTTGCAGCGTCATGGACTGTAGTCCACCAGGTGCCTCTGCCCATGGAATTTTCCAGGCAAGAATACTGGAGCTGGTTGCCATTTCCCCTTCCAGGGGATCTTCCCAATCCAGGGGCTGAACTTGTGTCCCTTGCATCTCTTTCGCTGGCAGACAATTTCTTTACCATTGTGCCACCAATGTCTTTGGTAATATCTCTCCATGTAGTAGAAAGATATAAGTCCCCAAAACTTTACAGTCTGGGTGGGTCCCTAAATTTTGGAGGAATTAATCTCCTATCCCAATCTATCCTTGCTTTAACTATTACCAGATGAACTTTCTTTTTGTTAACCTTGCCTCACAACTTTCAGTGTTTAACTTGTGTAAACTTTATAGCAGTTCTTTCAGCTACCAACTGGAAAGTGGAGACTTGGTCAGCTGAAGTGTAATGTTGACATTGTAACATGGACAATTGTCCTTGCATATCATATAATTATGTCTCCAATTGTGACTTCTCTTCAATCAATTTTAATTTGGTTTCATTGTAGGCAGAGAAGAGGATCCAGCCTCTTCAACCTAGAGTGGTACATTTTTGTCCTTTCTCAATTGGCACCAGCCATAGGTATTCAAAATTTTGGTCCACTTTAATTTAGGGTCCCATTTCTCATGCAGTGCAGTGTATATGCCGCATTCAGTAACAAGCAATAGAGAGGAACAGCTATGACATACCTAGACAGTGTGTTAATAGCAGAGATAATACTTTGCCAACAAAGGTCCGTATAGTCAAATCTATGGTTTTTCCAGTAGTCATGTATGGATGTGAGAGATGAATCATAAAGAAGGCTGAGTGCCAAAGAATTTGATGCTTTTCAACTGTGGTGTTGGACAAGACTCTTGAGAGTCCCTTGGACTTCAAGGAAATCAAATCAGTCAATCCTAAAGGAAATCAACCATGAATGCTCATTGGATGGACTGACCCTAAAGCTGAAACTCCAATGCTTTGGCCACCTGCTGCCAAGAGCTGACTCTTTAGAAAAGACCCTGATGCTTGGAAAGATTGAAGGCAGGAAGAGAAGGGGATGACAGAGGACGAGATGATTGGATGGCATCACTGACTCAATCAATGGACATGAGTTTGAGCAAGCTCCAGGAAATGGTGAAGGACAGGGAAGCCTGGCATGCTGCAGTCCATGGAATCTCAAAGAGTATCACATGACTGAGTGACTGAACAACAGCAACAGCAAGCAATAATGCCAATCTTCCCATCTGAGAAATGGGAAGCTTCATTAATCTTAACCTCTTTCTTCTTAGAGTGACATTTTGTTTCACAAATCCTGCTCACAGCACCAATTTATGTTTTCCTGAAAATTTTACTTCCATTTCCGTTTTGAAGGCTTCATTATCAAAAGGTACCACTCATTGCACACAAACAATTTCAACATTTAATAGAGACCTATTTAACTTAATTTCAATATACAATCCTTAAAAGAAAATGTTGCATGAAAGGCCCTTTTCATGGCCTGAAAGTGGGTTCTCGTCTAACAGAAATGAATTGTCCAAGGAGACACATGTGCTGACAAAGCAAGATACTTTATTGGGAAGGGAAACCCAGGTGGAGAATATTAGAGTTAGGGAGCCCAGGAGAACTGCTCCATCACATGGCTCACAGTCTTGTGTTTTATGTTAATTGGATTAATTCCTGGGTTGCCTCTGGTTAATCACTCTGACTCAGGGTCCTTCCTGGTGGCGCACACATTGCTCAGCCAAAATGGATGCCAATGAGGATTCTGGGAGATAATAGAATACATGGCATCTCCTTTTGACCCTCCTGAATTCTTTTGGTGATTTTTTAGTTCTGTGTTCCTTACCAGGACTCCCTGTTATAAAATAACTCATACAAATGTGTACTATGGTGCCTGGCCAGGGTGGGCAGTTTCAGTCAGTGTTTTCCCCCTAACAAAAAGAGAAATAGAAATAATAGAGTAACAGTACAGACATCACCAAATTAGGCCAGCCAACATCCAGTCTTAAACAGCTTGCTAGGAAGTCTCTTGTTAACAGCAATCTTGTATCCCATCTGGGAAAAATGTCCTAGGAAATGTGTCCACTCCACCGGTGAGATTTCAAATTGTAGTTTTGGGGTCTCCTACTTATAATCCCAGGCCACAAACTGATATCATCATCAGTTTGTATGCAAAGATGCAGCTCTGGTTTTACTTTAACATTTTTACAATGCTGTTTATCTTCTGAGTCATAGGATTTCCTTAAACCCTGGGTGCAGTTGGCCAGGCCTCCAGGAGCTCAAGAATTCCAAGACCAAATCCTTTCCTTATCTAAAGTGCTGCCTGACTAACTGTGGTGGCAGGCAGGCATGGAATCCGGGCAGTGTGTAGGCAGGTCAGAAGTAAGGTCAGAGGCCTGTGCTCCTGCTTCTGAAGCCTGAACAAAACTTCCTCCATTTTAATTTCCCTAACAGTACCTAACATGGAGGTTTCCCAGGCAGCTCAGTGGTAAAGAATCCGCCTGCCAATGCAAAAGACACAAGAGATGCAGGTTCTGTCCCTGGGATTAGAAAGATCCCCTGGAGGAGGAAATGGCAACCTGTTCCAGTATTCTCATCTGGAAAATCCCATGGATGGAGGAGCTGAGCTGGCTACGTCAGTTTGTCACAGAGTCAGACACAACTTAGTAACTGATCATGCAAGCACAAAACTACCTAACAAGTTAGCACCAACTAGTGGCTTAGAATAGCCTATATTTGTTATTTCAGTGGTTTCTGTGGGTCAGAAGTTCAGGCATGGCTAAGCTGAGTCCTCTGTTTAGGGTCTCTTAAGCCTGTTATCAGACTTCCCTGGTGGCTCAGACAGTAGAGCATCTGTCTACAATGCGGGAGACCAGGGTTCGATCCCTGGGTTGGGAAGATCCCAACCTGGAGAAGGAAATGGCAAGCCACTCCAGGACTATTGCCTGCAAAATCCCATGGACGGAGGAGCCTGGTAGGCTACAGTCCATGGGGTCACAAAGAGGCACCACTGAGCGACTTCACTTTCCTTTCACTTTCCTAAGCCTGTTATCAAGGTGTCAACTGGGCTGCATTCCTTTCTGGAGCCAATATTATGTAATGAAATTTATTCAAGAGAATAAATACCCCATCGCCTTTGTCATATTCTGTTGGCTAGAAGCAAGTCACAGATTCAGCCTGAACACAAGGGGAAGAAATTAAAGATGTAACACATTAAGGGGTCACATTTTAGGATGTGTCAATCATATCCTTATATGACTTTTCTCTCTAGCTGATCTTAAGAGTCTTTATTTGTCTTTGGTGTTCATCAGTTTCACTATAATTACTGAGGTATGGATCTGGTTTAATTTTTTGTATGCAGCTTATCATTATGCTTCTTATAAATGCATTTATATCTTTTGATAATTCTGAAAATTCCCAGGCATTTATTTTTCAAATGTTGCCAGGGGATTTCTATCGATCTGAGACCAGACAAATTTAATTCCTTAGTTTGGATTTTCTGTGAACACATGGAATAATGTAAATTTGAATCCTAGCTATGCATGTGAGGGAGAAGTTTTGAAATTTTTAAATTTCAGAGGAGAATATATTATTTTTATTTTTTGCACTCAGAGTTCCAGAGACAAATAAACTTCCTCTTAGTTCCTTGACCTGTTATGCCAATTTTTCTCAGTCAACATTTTCACAGAATAAATAGTTGGTTTGGTTGTACTAGCTTTTTGTGGGGGTTTCAGTTCAGTTACCCTATTTTGCTTAGAGCCTAGGTTCTGTTTACTGTCCCTCTACATACAGCCACTGGGTCCCGATGATATATGATGCTGATGTTGTCATTCAACCCAGGTTAGCCTTGTTTTCAGTTTTTTCTTGCTATCTTGGTCTCAGCTTATGATTCATTTGTTTGTTCTTTTGGTTGTTCGCTTGGTTTAGTTTTGTTTGATCTTTGGTGATTTTGTTATTCTTTTATTTTATGGTGATTGAGAAATTTATTTAATGCTATTTTTGTCATTGTTTACCTAGTATCTTCATGTTTACGTGGAGGTGATATTTTAGGGCATAGCCACATTGCTGATGTGGCAGTGAACATTTTTTAGCTGTCTTTAACCATCACTCTTCATCTAAACTTGGTTTTCCTCTGAGAATTAAGCAAAACACTTCTCTCTATCCACATGGACAGTCATCTGGATTTCTAAGCTGTTCTCTCAGCTGGCCTATGTCTTTCATGTTCCAAGCATTTAATCACATGAGAAAGACCTTTCTTTTGTTCATTTCTTCAAAGAGTGTGAACATCTTTTAGCAATAATTTTCATGATGAACCCTTTAGTATAAAAGTAGGGATGGATTGAAAATTGATTTGGTACAGTCAGCAGTTAAAATGTTTTATTAGAAACAATCTAAAATGTTTTCTTATAACTTTTAACAAAGATTTAAATTTATTCTATGTTTATAACATCCACTCTCTACTTTATAAATCTAAAAATCAGAATAACTATTTTTACCAACTGACAAGAAAACTTTGTTGTATCTTGAGTTATGATGGGAATTGGTCTGTAAAGAACTTTTTATCTGTGATCTTTTCCCATCTTCTATGCTAGGAGCTGCTTCTACCTTCACAATTAAAATCTTAGAAGATACCCAAACTTTAGTGTACATAAAATTGGTGTGCTTGATGAAACTGTTTATTCTCTACCCACATATCTGTTTTGCTTATAAGGTGAATAAGACTATATTTTTTGCATTTTAAACAAGAACCCTTGGTGAATCTAATACACAAGGACTAAGGATCATAATCTAAGCAACCCTGTAGTGTACTGATTCAACAAATCATTCTAAAATCACTTTCGTCTCTTTTATGTGTATCTGTCACAGTGCTTTCAACTTTAGGTGGTATCATAAAACCAGCAAAATACTGAATTTAACTGGATTTAAAACAGTAATTTACCTACATGGTGATTAGTTCTAGACCTAGATGAATTTGTTTCATGTTCTGGGTCTTTTCTAACTTGAACATTTTCATTGTATTATGTTCTTAGTATAAATGATAGTTTTGACATTTGATAACCTTCTTGGAGATATTTAAGTATCTCCTTTGGCTGTACAACTCTACATTTTTCCTCAGTTCACTATCAGTACTTATTTTCCTTTTCCTCTTCTCTTTTTACACTCATACTGTTGAGACTACAGGCATCAGCATTTCCCACTGAGTTTCCTTCTAGTCATGCTAATTAGATTTTTTACTGTGATTTCCTTTAATTACCCAATTATTTGCTTTATCCATTTATTCCAGTAAATATCTCATAATAACATTATGTGTTCTGTTCAAATTTTACATAAAATGCAACTGATGGGGATAATTTATAAAATTTATAGACTTATTTTGTAATCAGATTTATCTACTTTTTGTTTAATACAATTTATCACTTTAATAACATAGTCATATTTTCTTGAATTCATATCCATCATTTATCTAGTGTTAAACTAAGAGGATTACAATTTTATTCTCAGAAAAAAATTGACCTTTTTATACAAAGTGAGTAATTTACTGTAAGGGTGATATAAAATATTCATTGAATAATATCTCAAAGTAAGTTATATCTGGCCACTGTCAGGACCATAGCAAAATATCTTACACACTTAAGAAGGAGCTTGTTCTCTAGAAGGGAATAGATTAAGAGCACATGGAATCATTCATATCTTAGGCCTTTATTGTTCAAAATTAAGCCTAGGGTGATGATTTGCTAGGAAAGCTCAGCAGACAATGAGAAAATCAGAGTGGCTGGAGATATTAGATCTAGTGGCTTAAGATGTCATCCTACTGTAGAAGGGGTTAAGCCCACACAAAAAATCTAAACATGAACAAGATGAACCAAGAACTATTTTCTTTGTTAAAGTTTTCTAGCAAATTTACCTCATAGTGAAAAGAAGAAATACGGCTACCCAGGGGCTTTCTTGAGCCTGCCTTCTGCTCTCCAGTGGCCACAATCAGGTATCTTGGAGATTTCGCTACACTGCTTAGGCATTTAGGGCCAGAGCTCACCCTCTGAGAAATGTGGTAATATGTGCTGGGAACCAGGAGAGATTAGAGGACAATAGCCTCAGAGTAGCCTTGACACAGCTGCAACCATAGAGTTTAATTGGAAAGGAGAAAAAAAAAAAAAAAATATATATATATATATATATATGTATATATGATCTAGAAGACTTTAAGCCTTACCTTTTTTCTTTGTTCAAAATTTTGTTTCATCATATTTAATAAACCTACAGTTCAATAGGCTTTTGTACCATAATTGATCATTCTCATAGCTTGTATGGGTTTTTCATAAAATGGTACAATATTTATTCACTTGGATCAAGGAAATTAAATATAGCATGTCAGTTATAAGAATCATTTAAAATACATACATAAATACATACCTAATTCAAGAATGACAAATTCCAAACCACTGCTATATTTTTTTTTTCTGCCTTTCTGATCACTTTAAAATGTTTAGTATTAGAAAAATTTTGGACAATTAGATCTCTTCAGTCTTCAGCTGTCATATATTTGCTGTACTGCTCTCCACCAGGGATCATGAAAGTCACGATTTATTATAACAGTAGCAAATGTATTATGGAATCCTTTTGTGGAGGAGATACTCTTAATATCTCAAGTCTTCAGGATTTCTCTACAGTTCTGTTTTGGACGTGTTCAATGAAACTCATTGATTCTGTTTCCTGAATCTCTCACTGAAAAACATTTGCCAGTGTCTGTGGATATGTTGAAACCAATTTACTGTGACTGAAAAACTATGTTTTTTAAGTGAGAAAAAAAGTATATGCTCTTTAGATGTGTTACTATGAATGAGAGCTCAAATTTGAATATTAAATCTTTAAGTTGAATAGTTTGCTCATTTTATACTTTTTATGTGCTAAGATAATACTTGTTTATTTATATCTCAATGCCTATGTTGAAATTCAGAAAGTATTTCTTTAACAAGTTTATTTATTTAATATTTGGTCACACCCTAGGAGAAGGCAATGGCACCCACTCCAGTACTCTTGCCTGGAAAATCCCATGGGCAGAGGAGCCTGGTAGGATGCTGTCCATGGGGTCGCTACAAGTCGGACACGACTGAGTGACTTCACTTTTCCTTTTCATTTTCATGCATTGGAGAAGGAAATGGCAACCCACTCCAGTGTTCTTGCCTGGAGAATCCCAGGGATGGGGGAGCCGGGTGGGCTGCCGTCTATGGGGTCGCACAGAGTCGGACACGACTGAAGCGACTTAGCAGCAGCAGCAGCAGCACACCCTAAGGCATGAGGGATCTTAGTTCCCTGACCAGGGAAACCACATCCCCTTCATTGGAAGCTGGAGTCTTAACCACTATGTATTTTAATGATGATGTGCTTTTTCAAACTATATATTCTCTTCTTAGAAAATAAGACATCATAGAAAACAAGGGCCTGCATCATTGGCAATAGCATAGAATGAAGAATAAAATTTAGATTTGTTTCCCAAAAACGTAAAGAATCCACCTGCCATGCAGAGGACCCAGGTTTGATCCCTGGGTGGAGAAGATCCCCTGGAGAAGGAAATGGCTACCCATTCTAGTATTTTTGCCTGAAAAATCCCATGGACAGAGGAGCCTGGAGGGCTACAGTCCACAGGGTTGCAAACAGTCAAAGATGCCTGAGTGTCTGAGCATTATTATTATCCTCAAAATATAAAGCTTTTAAGTGGAATAAAATACTGGAAAGGAGATGGGTGGAACCTTGGTTTTGCTCCATGCCATGCCTCATCAACTCTGCCTAATGTTTTTAGAGTCTGAGGTGCTCTCTGCTTATCCTACTGAGAACTTTTCTGGGCAGAGCAGCGGTGAGGAAAATGGGTCACAATGTAGAGTTTGCCTTCCAAGTATTGTACTTTTTTTCCTCATGTACCAAGCTACATGTCATCAAATTCATTAAAAAAAAAAAATATCAGTCAAGCTGCAGTTCATGGGGTCGCAGAGAGTTGGACATGACTAAGCAACTGAACTGAACTGAATGTCTTTTTAATATCTTCATTCTCAGACAAAGTCTGCAAAAAATAGGTTTGTCACAATAGACTTAGAAGTAAATTCATATTTGTCATAGATTTCAAACAGCAAAAACATGTCAATTCAAATTATTTCTCTCTTGCTCTGTCTCCCTCTGTTCTTTGTCTCTCTCTGCATCTCTGTCTCTCTCTTTCAATCAATCTGTCTCTCTCCTGTCTCAATGTCCCTGAATACATTACTTCATGTGTCTAAGCCTCAATTTTCACATCTATAAAAGCAAGTGTGATAATATACTTCCTAGTGTGTTTTAGGAATTTAATTTGATGATACAAGTATTACTCAGATTGCCTCTTACATAATGCATTGTTTTCCATTTCCTCCACTCAATCTCCTCATGATAAAGTGTTGATATTTAGAAATCCCACACTTTATGAATGTTAATCTTTAAAAAAATCTCAAGGGGGCCTCAAATGGCAATTTTTGTATAATATACTCATTACCAGGAAACCAAAGTAATTTCAGAATATATACTGTAGGTCATGAAAGAACTATGAGATGTTAAATAATATTTCAATACTTTAAAATGTGATACATATATAAACAACTTGGCAGTGAGATGACATTATATAAAGTTATATTGACATAGCGAGGTGCTAAATTATATGTGGACAAGAGGAGAGCAAGATAGTGTAAAACTGCTAGTTGTTCTGCAGGGATTAAAAAGAAATTTAAGGGAATAAAGACCATAGAGGCCCGAGGCTTTTAGAGAAAGTTTTGAGTAGGCCCTAGAAGGATAGGTGTCCCATGAGCTTATGGGCAAGAGAAGGAGGGAATTCTAGACAAGGAAACACTTGAATTAGGTATAAAAATAGGGGTAATTGTGTGTATGTGTATGTGTGTGTGTGTGTGTGTGTGTGTGCGTGCGTGGTGTGAGTATGTGTGGGCTGGGGTTATCAGGCTGTCTGGATTACAAACTTCTTACTTGTCATCAGCAAGAAATAAGATTGGATGGGTTTTCAGTTCAGTTCAGTTCAGTTGTTCAGTCATATCCGACTCTTTGTGACCCTGTTGACTGCGGCACGCTTCTCTGTCCATCATCAACTTCCGGAGTTCACTCAAACTCATGTCCATTGAGTTGGTGATGCCATCCAACCATCTCATCCTCTGTTGTCCCCTTCTCTTCCTGCCTTCAGTCTTTCCCAGAATCAGGGTCTTTTCCAATGAGTCAGTTCTTCGCATCAAGTGGCCAAAGTGTTGAAGTTTCAGCTTCAGCATCAGTCCCTCCAATGAATATTCAGGACTGATTCCCTTTAGGATGGACTGGTTCGATCTCCTTGCAGTCCAAGGGACTCTCAAGAGTCTTTTCCAACACCACAATTCAAAAGCATCAATTCTTCGGTGCTCAGCTTTCTTAAAATAGTCCAACTCTCATATCCATACATAACTACCGGAAAAACCACAGCTTTGACTAGACTGACCTTTGTCGGTAAAGTAATATCTCTGCTTTACTGAGGCAGGATTATGCAATCCTGAACTCTAAACCCAACGAGCAGTGCTTCACCACGGGTTTGGCATGAAGGTTCTCAACAATTTCAGTTAGCAATGTTGATTGGCCACATATCCACAATTTGTGAGTGTGAATACTGAGCCATTTTCTCCACTTATTTGTGTATTTTCTCAACTTTTAATGTATTTTATTAGCATTGATTTTGTTTCTATTAAAGGTAAAGTATATTTATGCGTTCTGCCTCAATAGGCACCAAGTTGGTGATACTAGGAAGAAAATGAATTAAGGTCAAAATACTTATTGAGTACCTATTACGTATCACTCTGGGTGAAGTGCTGAGGAGACAGCAGGGAATGAGATACAGAGGATGTCTGTATCCACACAGTTTACAGTCTAACAGAAAAATCAGATGTTGATTTTTTTAAAAAAAGAATGCAAGGAGAGTTTTGAGAGAACAGACATCTAAAGTGCTATAACCTAGTCTAGAGAATAAGTGAAAACTCACAAAGGAGAGAAGGACCAACACCTTTTCTTAATGGAGTTACACAAAAGTTGAACACATCTTTCCATTGTCTCCTCACTCTCTTACGGCAAGTTAGGTACTTAGAGGGATAGTGGGTCTTTATTCATACAAGTTCCTTTGTGTCTTACTTACTATCTGTTAAGTGCTTTTGAGAAGAGGCAAACTTGTCAAGAAAGCCAAACAGCTCTTAAGGAGTTGTTGAGAACTAAGGTAAACACATTAGAGAAAGTCATTAGTAATGAGATGGAATTCCCCTTTATTTCAGAGATTCAAGGGATAAGATCTGATAGACAGAGTGCCTGAGAACTATGGACGGAGGTTAGTGACACTGTACAGGAAGCAGTGATCAAGACCACCCCCAAGAAAAAGAAATACAAAAAGTCAGAATGGTTGTCTGATGAGGTCTTACAATAACTGAGAAAAGAGGAGAAGCTAAAGGCAAAGGAGAAAAGAGATATCTATCTGAATGAAGAGTTCTAAAGAATAGCAAAGCACGGTAAGAAAGCCTTTCTCAGTGATCAATGCAAAGAAATAGAGGAAAACAATAGAATGGGAAAGATTACGGATCTCTTCAAGACAATTAGAGATACCAAGGGAACATTTCATGCAAAGATGGGCTTGATAAAGGACAGAAATGGTATGGACCTAACAGAAACAAAAGATATTAAGAAGATGTGGCAAGAATACACTGAAAAACTATACAAAAAATATCTTCATGGCCCAGATAACCACGACTATGTGATCACTAACGTAGAGTCAGACATCCTGGAATGTGAAGTCAAGTGGGCCTTAGGAAGCATCGCTACAAATAAAGCTAGTGGAGGCGATTGAATTCCAGTTAAGCTATTTCAAATCCTAAAAGATGATGCTGTGAAAGTGCTGCACTGAATATGCCAGCAAATTTGGAAAACTCTACAGTGGCCACAGGACTGGAAAGGTCAGTTTTCATTCCTATTCCAAAAAAGGGTAATGCCAAAGAATGTTCAAACTACCAAACAATTGTACTCATCTCACATGCTAGCAAAGTAATGCACAAAATTATCCAAGCAAGGCTTCAACAATACGTGCACCGAGAAATTCCAGATGTTCAAGCTGGTTTTAGAAAAGGCAGAGGAACCAGAGATCAAATTGCCAACATACGCTGGATCATAGAAAAAGCAAGAGAGTTCCAGAAATCATCTACTTCTGTTTTATTGACTATGCCAAAGCCTTTGACTATGTGGATCAGAACAAACTGTGGAAAATTCTTTAAGAGATGGGAACACCAGACCACCTTATCTGCCTCCTGAGAAATCTGTATACAGGTCAAGAAGCAACAGTTAGAACGGGACAAGGAACAATGGACTGGTTCCAAACTGGTAAAGAAGTACATCAAGGCTGTATATTATCACTGTGCTTATAACTTATATGCAGAGTACATCATGCAAAATGCCGAGCTGGATGAAGGACAAGTTGGAATTAAGATTGCTGGGAGAAATATCAATAACCTCAGATATGCAGATGACACCACCATTATGGTAGAAAGCAAAGAGGAACTAAAGAGCCTCTGGATGAAAGTGAAAAAGGAGAGTGAAAAAGCTGGCTTAAAATTCTACTTTCAGAAAACTAAGATCATGGCATCTAGTCCCAATCACTTCATGATAAATAGATGGGGAAACAATGGAAACAGTGAGAGACTTTATTTTGGGGTGCTCCAAAATCAGTTCAGACGGTGACTGGAGCCTAAAATTAAAAGACACTTGCTCCTTTGAAGAAAGGCTTTGACCAACCTAGACAGCAAAGAAACATTAATTTGCTGACAAAGGTCTGTCTAGTCAAAGCTATGGTTTTTCCAGTAGTCATGTTGAATCAATCATAAAGAAAGCTGAGTGCCAAAGAATTGATGCTTTTGAACTGTGGTGTTGGAAAAGACTCTTGAGAGTCCCTTGGACTGCAATGAGATCCAACCAGTCCATCCTAAAGGAAATCAGTCCTGAATATTCATTGGAAGGACTAATGCTGAAGCTGAAACTCCAATAATTTGGCCACCTGATGCGAAGAACTGACTCATTGGAAAAGACCCTGATGCTGGGAAAGATTGAAGTCAGGAAGAGAAGGGGACAACAGAGGATGAGATGGTTCGATAGCATCAGCGACTCAATGGACATGAGTTTGAGCAAGCTCTGGGAATTGGTGATAGACAGGGAAGCCTGGCATGCTACAGTCCATGGGGTCACAAAGAGTCAGACAGGACTGAGTGACTGAACTATAATGATCTCAACTGGGCTCAGCCATCATTTGAGGTGATGGTTGTTTCTAGGTATACCACAGCTCATCTGTGCTACTAGGTTAAACTCCAAGAGCAGGGGTCCCCAACTTCCAGGATCTAATGCCTGGTGATCTGAGGTGGAACTGATGTCATAATAGAAACATAATGCACAATAAATGTAACGCACTTGATTTGTTCTGAAACCATCTTCCACCTTTCCTCTATCCAGGTCAGTGGAAAAAATTGTCATCTACCAAACTGGTCCCCAGTGCCAAAAGGGTTGGGGATCACTGTCCGAGAGGACAGCCATGTTGACTTTGATGGTTAAGGCAGATCAGTGGCTGCCGATCCGGATGTTAACATTTAGGGTCTGGAGCAGCCATGGGCCAGAGCATGCTGGTAGGGCAGAGACTCGGTGTCACAAAAGCCTTCAGTAGCATTGACTTTTGGCAGGTGTTGCTGTCAGATTATTCTTCAGAAGGTGAAGCAGGGGCCTCATCTAAGCTTTCAGACAGAATTCAGACGATGCCCAGAAGCTGCAGAAAGTTCTCATGTAAAATACCCCTGCCTGAGACATGCTAATAGGTATTCCTTAGGAAAAAAAAAAAAGATCAGGGGAGGAGAGGCTTTTCCTTGTTTTTGTCAAATAGGGAGACTCAGGATAAAAACAATCAGGAGTTTTACACAGTATGTTTATGTGAGCTGTGACTCTGGAGTGGGTGATGGCATGGGACACTTCTCCAGGGTAGTTCATTATAAGCCATCATAACAACTTGATATACCAGTGTTCATGCCTGGTTTAGGAAAGTCTATAATAAACCATAGCAGCTTGATCTTGATCATGGTGACATTTTTATTCTTAGACATCTCTGAGATCCAAATCAGTCTTTCCTCATTTTACACCCCTGATACAGTGCCTTTGGCCTAGAGCTGAAACCAGTCCTGGCTTGTCAAAGGAACTGACTGAAGCCAGATTGAGTGTTTTTTATCAAAGGATGCCACACACAAGCTTTTAGAAACTTGACTCTCAGGAAGTCCTTAAATACTACATCCAAAACAAATTAAATGCCTCATGCTCTAGCTTCAGTCATGTATTTCTTGTTCTAACCTCAGTGGAAATTCAAAGCAGCTGATAACTATTATATAATCATTCTCATATATTTATTTACTGTTAGCAGATCATTCCTTAGTTATTTCCTTTTAAATGAGGAATTATCCTAGTTCCTTTTAAATGTGTCACATTGAAACAAACATTTGTTTCATTTCTGGCAAATAAACTAACCCATGTCCTATTGGTGGTAAAACCCTGTAAGGAAGGTCACTGTTCAGAATTTTCTACAAGACTTTTTGGAAGAAATTTGCATATTCCGGAAACACTTCCTTAGCTGTACTTAAACTTTAGTCCATTTGTGAAATGGCCACCAATTTCTGTGACTAACATTATTGTTTTTACTCCTGAGTTAGGATTGCCAGACAAAATACAAATGCCCACTTAAGTCTGAATATCAGACAAATAATGAATAATATAGTATGTCTCATATATTAAAAAAATTACTTAGTGCTTATCTAAAATTCAGATTTGACTAGTAATCCTGTATTTTCGTTTGCAGTATCTGACAACCCTAATGAGAGACTTTATTTTATTTTATTTTATTTTCTAATGAGAGACTTTAAACAGCACACATGAAAACTGCGTTTTCACTTTAAAATGTAGCACACCTCTTTTCTGCCTATATCGGAAGCAGAAAACATTCCAGAATTCTTGAATAATACCTCTTGTTGGCTCTAATGTTGATAATTGACAACTGATGTCAGTGTTTGAAAGAGTTTCTTACCTACCACAGTGGAAAGCTTAGGCATCATAAACGCAGCCATGACCGCGTAATCTTAAACAAGTTCCTTAATGGCTCTGAATGTCAGATTCCTCAACAGTTAATGGAGATGATACTAACTACCTTATAGACCTATGGCAAAGATGACAGTAATGTAATTCTTGTAATAGGGCCTGAAATGACACATGGGGCTTCCTTCTGCAACATCCCACAAGTACTGGGGCCCTGACAAGATGTGGTAGGTGTAGTCCTAGGCACCAGGGGATGAGAGTGAACTAGACAAGATCCCTGTCAGGTAATAAAGAAGCCAAGAAACAATGAAACAAGGGGAGTTTAAATAATGGTCAGAGCTAGGCAAAGCACCAGCTGGGTGACCCTGAAGCCATTAGATGGAGGCCCACGGCTTACAGTGGAGGTTGAGGGAGCGTTGCCAGGGCTGCACTGAGGTGGTAACACTGAGACTAAAGGAAAGAAGGAGCAGGAGAGACCTGTGGGCAGGGCGTTAGGGGCAGGAGGAGTTCTGAGAGTAAAGGCAGAGAGAGCTTGTCTTGCTGGGAAAGTTAGGGGAGCAGAGGGGTAGGAGGAAGAAACAAAGAGCAGGGCTGAGGCATGAACAAGGAGCAGGTTTCCAGAACAGTGTTTCTCAAACTATCTGTGGTGAAGGGCAGTTTTTAAAAAATTTGCCCTACTTTTATAAAATACAATAAAAATTATCATGAAAATGAAATGAAGAAGGCCACATACAAAATACAAGCTCACGTTTCTTAATTAGATTCAGCAGCATAAGAGCATATTTCATTAAGTGATATGAGAACAAGGATAACACTAAGAAATTTTAAAATGGTTACACATTCACTGACAGTGTGCAATTAATACATACTGTTCATTTAGCTTTGCCCAGCAATCATACGTATGAACGTGGAATCAAATGCTGTATAAGTTTCTTAGTCTCACTCCTGCAGGTGGGCTTTGGTGCAGACACCACACTTTGCTTAAGTGGTGAACTGTTCTTGACTAGAAAGGCAGAAAGGCAGAGGTCAAAATGACTGTGATAAGAAGTCAAGATTTAAGTGTTAAGATTTAAGTGTTAGCCAGACAGAGTGCTGATAACGAAGATTTGGTTTTCCAGTCAGCTGTGAAGAAAATGGGATCCCCTTTATCCTAAACTTCCCAGAAGCTTAGATCTGAGCAGGGTGAGTTCATTATAAAAAATGTCCACATTGGCAAAATGTCCACATTCTTCCGAGGTTCCTACCATTTCCATAGCATCGGGTGGTCCCTCCCTTCAGTGGCATGCTGGATCTAAATGGGGAGACTAGATAAGTCAGTTTTAGTCTAACTAATAGGAGGCTTGAGAAAGTTTCTTAATATTTCCAGGTCCTAGTTTTCTCATTGGTAAAAAACAGGACTAGCTAATATCTCAGGTACTTCTAAATTTGAAAATTTTATAAATCTCTGATTCCAGTTGAGTCTTTTCTCAACAGAATAAACTTTTCAGAATGAAAAGAACTTGCTAAATTAAAATCAGATCAATAATAATTTTGACTATTTTTAATTGAAATAAAATGATTTTAATCAAATTAATCAAAGCTAGAATCAAAACAATAATTTGACTTTAGTGAGATGAAACTACTAGAAAATATCTGAATAACTAAAATTTCTAATATTTACCATATTTTGTTTCTGAACTCGATTTGTTATCTTATTTGGAAAAGTCTCCAGCATATGCTGATCAGGCTGTCTATAGATTGAGAAGTTAGTATTCATTCACTTTCTAGCTTCTTAATTCTTATGCCATGGTACTCTCCACCATGATTCAAACTTTAGGTTTGTTCATTTCTATTTACTCTGTGGTACTGTAGGGAGGTACCAAAAATAATAATTCACTTCTAGAATATTTTAAATGTAAATTTAGAAGTGATAAATAAAGCTGTTCTGGAAGCTATCCCTTCATCAATTAAATGTTTACTGAACACTTCTTTGTTAAATATCTGAATAATATAAAAACAAATGGTACCCAACCATGCCCATGAGAAGATTATGACTCATTTGGGGAGAAATTAAATGGGTTGTTGTGTTTGGTTGCTCAGTTGTGTCCAATTCTTTTGCAACTCCATGGATTGTAGCCTCCCAGGCTCCTCTGTCCATGGGATTTTCCAGGCAAGAATACTGGAGTGGGTTGCCATTTCCTTCTCCAGGAAATCCTCCCAACCCAGTGATCGAACCCGTGTCTCCTGCTTCGCAGGCAGATTTGCTACCATTGAGCCACCAGTGAGGACTGAAGAAAGTACAAAGTGCTCTGAGAACCCAAGGGCTGTAATGACTGGCTTCCTGGGAGAAGTAAGACAGGCGGGTTTGAAAACATTAGGATGAGATCTTGAAGAATCACTAGAAATCTGTATTTCTATCTCTATCCAGAGGACACACTTATGCCCAGGTGCAGGAGGGAGAAAGGTGAGTGCAGAAGGCGGGGCATTCTGCGAAGCATCTGGAAGCAACAGATTAGTGCTGCTAGCATTGTATTTTGAAGGTCCTCCATCATGTTATAAGTTTGGAAATTATTTTGTAATAAACTATAATACATTTTACAGGATTTAAATCAAAAAATAAGGAATAGAGTCCTTGAGAGCCAATAGTATCTGGCATTTTTCCTTCCCTTAATCAGGACCATTCTTGGCTCGCAAAATGAAGGAAATGACACTCAGAGAGGGTAGTTAACTTCCCCAAAGTAACAGAGCTGGTAAGTGGCAGAGCTGGCATTTGAATCTAATTGTTTGACTTCAAAGTTCCAAAAGCCAGCATTTTATCCTCAGCACCAGGAACCCAAAAGAGGCAGACGCGTCCCTGGTGGGAAAAGCTCTCATCTGTCTAGTCTCTCAGGCCACCCAACTTCCAGAGCTCTCTACAAAATGTTCTCCCCCGGGGCATTTTCTGTGCGAGGGGATGGGAATTTACCTAACTGCAGAATGCAGAGGCCCTCCTTATCAACAGTGGCCTCACGGGGTCTGCCTTCAGGCTTTTCATCCCGTTCAGGCAGGTCCGGCAGAGCAGTTCACAGGCGACTCGGACAAACTTAATTAAATTCAAGTGAGTGTTGTTGCGAAGACCTGACAGGCGCAGTTGTGTGGAGCTGAATAATTGAGTTGTGCGGAGGTTTTTTTTTTTTCTTTGCCTTCTTGGTGGTAGGCTTTTTTGGGGGGTTTTGTTTTGTTTTCTTCGGGTTTCTAAAGATGACCCTGACACTTTTCATAAAGCTGTTTTCTAGTCGGAACGCCCTCCATCAAAGAGACGCAGTCCGGTTGCCAGGCTACCGTGAGAAAAGAGAAGTCCGATGTGACAATGCCGACCTTTTCTTGGAGTATCCAGGGTCCATACTTTTTAGTACAAAAGTACCTCCCATAGACCTCACAGCTAGAACTCCACAGTGTCACTACCTGAGCCCCAGACGGTTAGGACCGCACGGCGTTGCCTGACTAAGCTCACAGTGAGGATTGAAAAACAAACCATATCAAATCGGTAGAGGGGAAAAGAAGAGGTCATTTAGAGATTCGTTTCAAAAATATCACTCATTATAAGCACAGATGAAAGCAATTAAGGAGTATTTTCTCCATGCAGCCCTCTGGCACGGGGAAAGATGACGCCTGGTTGAGAAAGGCAGCAAAGGTTTTGCAGCTGATTTGCTTACATGTTTCAGGGTAGATGGCTTGCAGTCAGTGCCTGGATTGTAGGAGACTTCCCTACCTCAGATTTTGGCTTCCAGGTTTTTTTTTAACATAATCTTTTTCTTTTCCTGCTGGCTGTTTAAATATCTCAAAGCTTACAACTCAGGGATTCCTCAGTTCCTGCTTCTCACTGGTGAACAATAATCATTTAGTCTTTATATTAATTTCTAGTATGAAATACAGATATTAAATGAAAAGGAATATTTGTAAAATTTCTGTTGTTCTTGACATGTGTCTTTGTAAATCAATATTTGAAAGCATTATGGACTGGTAGAAATTTTTAGTTTTTAATCACCATATAGGTTTTTATCCTAGTGGCTCAGAGGATAAAGAATCTGCCAGCGATGCAGGAATCCTGGGTTCGATCCCTGGGTGGGGAAGATCCCATGGAGGAGGGTATGATAACCCACTCCCGTATTCTTGCCTGGAGAATTCCATGGACAGAGGAGCATGGCAGGCTACACAGTTCCTGGGGTCCTGAAAAGTGGGATATGACTGAGTGACTAACACTTTCATAGATCTTTTAGATAGGGTTTTTGGTTTGAAATACTTCAATATAGTTCACTGCAGTAGCCCATGCTACTCAAAGTCATTTGAGTGTTTATAAATGAGATGTGCACAATATATTGAGTTTTCTTCGTTTCAAAATATTTTGATGGTATGGAACTTGACAGATCATAAAATGCTATCTTTT
The DNA here is from genome assembly GCF_042477335.2 of Ovis canadensis. NCBI lineage: Eukaryota > Metazoa > Chordata > Mammalia > Artiodactyla > Bovidae > Ovis > Ovis canadensis. The sequence continues at coordinate 104,383,411 of NC_091250.1, read as the reverse complement.
ACACAGAATTTTTAGATGATTTTATCTTCTCCAACTCCTATGATGTAGCTTAGGGTGAATATTGTTACCTACATATCACATGAGATAAAATGGAGCTTAAATCACTATCCAAAATCATATCCTTCTTTGCCCAAACTATATTGTTTCTCAAAAGTCTCCTAATTCTTGTGCTAGAGCCGGTAAAGGGGGAAATTCTGACTCTCAGAGACTCCATTCCAGTCTCTGCTTTTTAATTTTCATTTTTGTAGTGGTTTTAGAAAAGCTCCTTCTCTCCTTCTCTGATCTCTGAAGTTCTTTTGTTTTCAAGACACCTCTAAAGTAACACAAGATATGGTCACTGCTGGCCAAGGATCAGTTCAGTTCAGTTCAGTTCAGTTGCTCAGTCATGTCCTACTCTTTGTGACCCCATGAATTGCAGCACACCAGGCCTCCCCGTCCATCACCAACTCCTGGAGTTCACCGAAACCCATGAGAGTTGGTGATGCCATCCAGCCATCTCATCCTCTGTCGTCCCCTCCTCCTCCTGCCCCCAATCCCTCCCAGCATCAGAGTCTTTTCCAATGAGTCAACTCTTCGCATGAGGTGGCTAAAGTACTGGAGTTTCAGCTTTAGCATCACTGCTTCCAAAGAACGTACAGGACTGATCTCCTTTAGAATGGACTGGTTGGATCTCCTTGCAGTCCAAGGGACTCTCAAGAGTCTTCTCCAACACCACAGTTCAAAAGCATCAATTCTTTGGCACTCAGCTTTCTTCACAGTCCAACTCTCACATCCATACATGACCACTGGAAAAACCATAGCCTTGACTAGACAGACCTTTGTTGACAAAGTAATGTCTCTGCTTTTCAATATGCTATCTAGGTTGGTCATAACTTTCCTTCCAAAGATAAATTCAATTCTGTGGTTTTCTGTCTTCAGTCAGTGAATATTCTGTAGAGTTTTAACTATTCATTTAAAAAGTATCAAAAAGTGGTAAATTGATTCATTTTCAACTCTATCAAAGATATTGTGGTGGAAATCCTCTGAAATGTATAGATGAAATAACTAAAGCACCTACTAGGTGCTTAATTTAACAAGAGAGCTGATGAGCATCATTCTAAAAGGTGGAATTCTAGCAGTAAGCAAAGAAATCACCTGCCCTCATAGGTTGTTGGATATCGATTTCAAACAAACGTGGCATCAGGGCTCCAAGAGTGACGCAGTAATAGTTCTTGGCATACTTTTTAAAATGTCTGTAGGTGATTCTGATTGGAGAAGGAAATGGCAACTCACTCCAGGATTCTTGCCTGGGAAACTCCATGGACAGAGGAGCCTGGTGGGCTACAGTCGTATGGGGTCGCAAAAGAGTGAAACACGACTTATCAACTAAACAGCAACAACAAAGGTGATTCTGGTGTGTTACCATTTGTATTTGGAGTGTGATGCAAGGCTTTCCCCTCATACTAGGACTTTATTTTATTTAAAATGGTCTGCAGAGTTTGGGGATATAAACATAAACATTTATTTTATAAATGTCAATCAAAAAATATTGTTTTGAGAAATTCACATAATCTATGAAGTTTGGATATAAAGACCAGTAGGCAGTCTTCTGGGAAAATTGTAACTGAGAAGATGTTTTGTGTAAAATGTACATATTTGAAACAAGGAATTTAATCCCTAGAATTGGTTAAACAGATCAAGAAGGAGCCAAAAAGCCAAACAGAGGTCACTGAGGCAGAGATTAGCGACAAGAAGTTGTGGAAGCCCTGGCTGAAAAGGAAAAGCAGAAGGTCCAAGGGAGCCAGGGCCACATAGCAGAAGCTGGAACCAGGCTGGCTCAGCCTAGCAGGAGCTGGAGACCCGAGTCAAGAGGCTGCCGACAGCAAGAGCGCTCTCTTTCTCCCTTCTTCCCCTCCTCCCTGATTCCACTAGTGCCTTTCCCTGGTCGAAATCAAGCAAATGAGTTAAGAAGGGAATGTGAGAAAAACAGGCGTGAGGAGAGCAGACAGAGAAGAAATGAGTCTGACGGATACTGATCCAAGACCGACACTTTTAAAGACTTTTCTTTGTTCAGAGAAGGTTCTGGAACCAAACTGCTTGGCCTCAAATCCTGGCTTTACTACTAATTCTGTGTGTAATCTTGGGTAAATTATTTAATCTAAGTCTCATCTTCCCCAGCTGTAAAATGAGGACCACGTAGGAATGGCATTATATACGTTGTAAGGCTGTGGTGAAGATGAAATAATGTATTTAGCATGTTATTATTATCAGTATTATTGTTTAAGACATTGTACCAGGTGACATGAGAAATGTAACAAAGCCATCACCATCCCCAAAGTCATGTGTAATCTACTTGAAGAAGAAAATACATTGATAAATAATAAAAGGGAATGTACCATACAGAGGGGGGAGTGAATGTTGTACACAGTTGTACCGTGTTTTATTGTGCTTCCCAGACATTGCAGTTGTTGCAAATTGAAGTATTGTGGCAACCCTACATGGTCAGATGATGATTAGAATTGTTTAACAATAAAGTATTTTTTTAAATTAAGGTATGTACATTTGGGGGACTTTTTAAAGACATAATGCTATTGCTCATTTACTAGAGCACACTATACTATAAATATAGCTTGCATGCACTAAGAAATAAAAAAATTCATGTGTTCTGCTTTATTGCAATGCTTGCTTCATTGTGGTGATCTAGAACTAAAGCCACAATATCCGCAAGGCATGCCCTGTGTCAGCTAAGAATGGAACCACTCTATTCAGCTTCCAAGTTGCAAACTGAAAGGGATGGTACTGTGTGAAATTACCTTTAAGTCCTTGCAGTATGATTAATGTTTAAATGTATTACCTAGATTTGCAGGCAAGAGAGTACTTTGTTTTTTATATTTATTTATTTATGGATTTTAAAAGTAATAATATTCATTGTACAGAATTACAATGATATAGAACAATACAAAGAAGAAAACAACAATTAGTGGTACATTTAACTTTAGGAAATGGTCCTATATATTTGACATATTTTCTACCAGTCTTTAAATAAGTGTATTTAATGTATGTATATTTCACTTATAAAACTTAAAACATAATTATATATAGCTATAGAGTAATGGCCCCAGGTGGCTCAGTGGTAAAGAATCCACCTGCTAATACAGGAGACACAGGAGACATGGGTTCGATCCCTGGGTCAGATAGATACCCTGGAGTAGCAAATGGCAACCTGCTCCAGTATTTTTGCCTGGAAAATTCCATGGACAATGGAGCCTGGTGGGCTACAGTCCATGGTGTCACAAAGAGTCCAATATGACTGAGTGACTGAGTATGCACACGTACAGTGATACCTTTTCCATTATTACATTGGAAGGATTTCCATATATTATTAAATATAATTTTAAAAAATAACATTTATCTATATAATGTTGCATATTATATCTGAACCTTATTTTATCTATTTTCTCATATTTGGATCTTTGAGAAAATTTGTCACAATTAACTGTAGTGGTGAAGTGGTGTCACTCTAAACCAGGAAAGTCAAGCTCAAATGCCTGCAGGACCAGGTCAAGTCTCTACAAAACCGTTAAGCCTGGGACAATACCGAGTCATGAGGTCCGTGGTAGGTACTGGAGAATGCATGCCCTGTGAAAGGGTATTCAAACCACAACCACCAAAACAGCAACAGCAACTGACAGGAAGAATTGGACATTGTTGCTAGTTTGACTACTTCTGGACATTTATTAAGATTTTCCAGAAAAGTAAAATACCTACAGGAGATTGAATGCTTGGCTCCATTCTTCCTCCTTCACTAAATCCACGACCCTGTGGTGGTTTCATTTGGATGGAGCATATGTCTTTGCTCTTTGGTTCACAGTAGGTCTTGTGATTCACTTTGCTTTATGCTCTGTGCTGAGCCTGAGTCCTAAGGTTGCCCTTCTGTACCTCTCCCTTTACTATGAGAAAATCTTGCTCTGGCGAGCACATTTTAGGAGAAAAATGAGATGTATGTTTGAGGAGACCACACCAACAGGAATTTCAATATGGGCAGAGCCATCCTTGCTGCCCCAGCAACATGTAAGTGAGAAATAAATGTTTATTTTTGAAAGCCACTGAAATCTTAAAGGTGTTTGATATGCAGTGATAGTCAAGCAATACAATATCAATTTTTTCCATGAAAAGTATAAATTCACATTCCCATAGCATTATATGAGGTAAAAGTAGCTCATGGTTTGATTTTGCATTCATTAAAATTTCACAGCTTTTTAATCATTTATATTTCTCCTTTTGATCATATCCTTTGACAATTTCTCTACCATATCTTTATTTGTAAGAGCTCTTTACATTATATGTTAGAAATCCAAGGCTGTATTCATTTATTCAGCAAATCTACTATGTGTCAGGCACTGTTCTTAATCTGTAATCCTTGGTAAGATTTTTTCTGCAAAGTTCTATTTGCCTTTTAATTTTAGTCTGAGATTATTTTTACCACATATGATCAGATTTTTGCTTCCCTGTTTTTCTTTCCCCTTGTCTTTAATGCTTAGGAATCAGAAGATAGATTTCCGATCTTGATGTTTCACTCTGCTGATTTTGCAGTTCTTCTGTCTGTGACATTCAGCCTTTCTTCCTCCTGCTCTGCCTGGTTTTCCCTTCCTTATGCCTGTTTTCTTACCTTTTCTGATTTTCTCACTTTCTAATACCTTTTTCTCCTGTCACTCTAAATATTGTTGTTCAGTCGCCAAGTTGTGTCCGACTCTTCGTGACCCCATGGATGACAGCACACCAGTCCTCCCTGTTTACAGAGGCAAAGCATGTGCTCAGTTGCTCAGTTGTGTCTGACTCTGTGTGACCCCATGGACTGTATCCCTCAGGCTCCTCTGTCCATGGGATTTTCCAGGCAAGAATACTGGATTGGGTTGCCATTTCCTTCTCCAGGGGATCTTCTTGACCCAGGGATCAAACCCATGTCTCTTGAGTCTCCTACACTGGCAGGCGGATTCTTTACCACTGCACCACTTGGGAAACCCCTCCCTATTTATATATGACTCTAAGTATAGTCATATATAAAAGTAGAGGTTATTTTTTTAAAGTCAAAAAAAATTTATTGCATTTATTTATACAAGGCAATTTTAAAAAGTTAAATGACACTATAATATTATCATAAAACATGACACTTATAGGAATACATTTAACAAAAGATGACTAAGACCTAAAAAGCACAAAACATTACTGTAAGAAATTAAAGGCAATTTAAAAGATACCTATTCTATGTTCATAGATGGAAAGATTCAATATTATTAAGATGTCTACTCTCCCTAAACTGATTTACACATTCATTGTAATACCAAAAAAATACCATCAGGAGTTTTTGCACAAATTGACAGACTGATTTGAACATTTATACAAAAATCTAAAGAACCTGGAGGTTAAACGGAGGCTATTTTTAAATATTTTAATCTATTATTACAAATTTGGATTTTCTGTTCATACTGTATGAATACAGCAATTAACTAACTATTACTTTTTAAAACTATATTAAATTACTTTTAATTACTAACGGCTCTAAATTAATTATTTAGATGCATAAATCTCCTACTTGAAAAACATTCAGGGCTAAAGAACAATTCAATTCAATAAATACGTAATTTCTATTATGCATTCAGTGACCCATGAGCAATTCATTAGAATACTGTAATAAACAATAAAATGAGAGTTGGAGGAAAGGAGTCTAACATGATCACAGAAATAAATACAATACAATATAGAATATGGCAGTTGGCATAGAAGAGATACAAAAGGTACGGACTGGGAATTTAGAGAAGAGAGAAGTCACAATCAATTTGGGATGTGAAAGCTTTTGATGATGCAATCTATTTGAGATATACTTTAAAAAAGATGTCAATTATATCTGTTAATTTCATCAGCTCAAAAAAGCATTTTCTTGTCTTCTGATATTTTCGCCTTGATTTTCATCCAGAGATAAGCTATCATTCATCTTTTCAGGCTATGTGGTTGGATGAGGTTGACCCCATCCTTGTTTCAGGATTTGCATGTGGGCCAAACTTGACCAATCAGATAGCAACTAATACCTTGAAGCTATGTGATCTGATACAGTGGAAAGTGAAGTGAAGTCACTCAGTCGTGTCCGATTCTTTACAACCCCGTGGACTGTAGCTCTCCAGGCTCCTCTGTCCATGGGATTCTCCAGGCAAGAATACTAGAGTGGGTTGCCATTTCCTTCTCCAATACAGTGGAAAGGCAGTTTTTAATTTGGGGGCTGCTGAACTTGGAGTTCCAGAAGTTAAGTTGCTACTCTCCAAGTTACAACTCTCCTCAAAACTCAGTATGTGTTTTACACTTCCAGCTCATCTCATGTGTTTTGTTGAAGTATAATTCATTCACAATGTTGTGTTAATTACTGCTGTATAGCAAAGTAACTCAGTTATACATACATTTTTTTTCATGTTCTTGTCTGTTATGCTTTATCACAGAATATTGAACGTAGTTTCCTGTGCTGTATGGTAGGACCATGTTGCTCCAAGTTACTACATAGAGAGATTTTGAAAGTAAATTGAAACCAACACAAAGGAAAGAAGAGGTGAGGGATAAAGAGAAAGAAATGAACAGGGGCAGAAAGAGAAAAAAGAAAAAGGTAGGGAGGATGAGAATGAACTTCACATCTTGATAACATTTATCCAAGCCTCCGTGTGCAACTGTTTCTCATATTAATATCTAGACTTTTCAGCTACACGGCCAGTAAAATGTGTTTTTGCTTATACTTTCTTGAATTAGGTTTTAGTTATTCATTAATAAAAAGAGTCCTAATGGGCAGGAATAGGGGACAGGAAACTGTATTAGAAGCAAACAGAATGAGCAGAGGCAAGAAAGTGGTAACAAGTGGGGGCATGATAGAGAACAGACTTATGGATACAGAGGGGGAAAGAGAAGGTGGAACAAAGGGAGAGGGTAACATGGAAATATATACACTACCATATGTATAGATAGCCAGTGGGAACTTGCTGTATGATTCAGGGAGCTCTAACCAGTGCTCTGTGATAACTTAGAGGTGTGGGATGGGCTGGGAGGTGGGAGGGAGGTTCAAGAGGGAGAGGACATATGTGTACCTATGGCTGATTCATGTTGATGTATGGCAGAAACCAACACAAATCTCCTTCAATTAAAAATAAACAAATTTTTAAAAAATGACGGCATGGTTAGGGAATAGCAATCATCTACTGTTGGAAATTACAGTGGATTTAGCATGAAAATCTGAACAGTGTATGACTAAGTGTCTGAGCCATCACTGTCTAATAGAAACATAATGTGAACCACATACACAATTTTTAATTTCTATTACTCACTTAATAAAGGCAAAATTAATTTTAACAATGTGCTCTAACACAACACATCCATAGTATTACCATGTAAGCATATAATATATTCAGTTCAGTCACTTAGTCGTGTCTGACTCTTTGCAACCCCATGAACCATAGCACGCCAGGCCTCCCTGTCCATTACCAGCTCCTGGAGTCCACCCAAACTCATGTCCATTGAGTCGGTGATGCCATCCAACCATCTCATCCTCTGTCGTCCCCTTCTCCTCCTGCCCTCAATCTTTCCCAGCATTGGGGTCTTTTCAAATGAGTCAACTCTTCGCATGAGGTGGCCAAAGTATTGGAGTTTCAGCTTCAGCATCAGTCCTTCCAATGAACACCCAGGACTGATTTCCTTTAGGATGGACTGGTTGGATCTCCTTGCAGTCCAAGTGACTCTCAAGAGTCTTCTCCAACATTACAGTTTAAAAGCATCAATTCTTCTGTGCTCAGCTTTGTTTATAGACCAACTTTCACATCCATACATGACCACTGGAAAAACCATAGCCTTTGGCATAGTCAATAAATATAATATAATATTATATATATATATATAATCATGAAGATGTTTTATAATGTCTGGTTCTATCCTCAAAACTCAGTATGTATTTACTCTTCCAGCTCATCTCACGTTTTTTATTGAAGTATACTTGATTCACTATGTTGTGTTAATTACTGCTGTACAGCAAAGTAACTCAGGTATGCATGGATTCCTTTTCATGTTATTTTCCATTATGTTCTGTCACAGGGTATTGAATACAACTCCCTGCGCTGTACGGTAGGACCATGTTGCTTATCCATTCTATATATACCAGTTTGCATCTGCTAATCCCAAACTCCCAGTCTATCCCTCTTCCACCACCAGTCTATTCTCTTATGTCCATACCTCTGTTTGTGTTTCATAGATTAATTTGTGTCATATTTTAGATTTCACATATAAGTGATATCATATGGTATTTGTCATTCTCTTTCTGACTTACTTCACTTAATATGATAATCTCTAGTTGCATCATCTCCCTTTTTAATAACCATGCTTTGGGCTCAATAGCCACAGATGGTTAGTGGCTAGTGTACTGAACTGCACAGGTCTTGTATTGAACTGCAGGTGTTTTGGTTATGGGGAGCCACTGATAGTTTTTGAGCCGCCTATCACAGTACTCATACTGTGTTGCTTTTCAACAGCTTAATGTGTTATGGTTTTCAAGATTATTTGGGGAAGAAAAAAAACTGAAGTAGAAGGCTGTTTATTGTATTGTGTAAATATTCCAGGCATAATTTTACAAAGCTTAAACTAGAGTAACAGAAATTGGAGTGAAACAAAGAAATGCTAAAGACCTCAGGGGTAAAAATGTATAGAATCTGATAAATAGTTGATATAAGGGTGATAGAAATTTAAAAGAAGATTAAAATAGGTAACAATGATTTGTGTCCTAGCAAGAAAACTGAGAATGTTAAAAGGAATACTTTAGTGGTAAAAATGACGACTTCCACTTTATAGATGTTGTTCAAGGTAGTTGTAGGACATCAAAGTAAGAATTTTCATTAGGTAATTGAAGCTGTGAGCCTGTGGCTCAGAATATGGAGTGGGTAAGATGTACAGATCTGAGAGAAATATATATGACTGCTGGGGTCATGGGAGACAAAATAGTTAATGAAAAGAGATTAAGCATAGTTAAGGGAATCACCTTGCTGAATGTTTATATGTAAGAGAAGAAAAGAAACTAGCTATGATCAACCTAGATAGCATATTTAAAAGCAGAGACATTATTTTGCCAACAAAGGTCCGTCTAGTCAAGGCTATGGTTTTTCCAGTGGTCATGTATGGATGTGAGAGTTGGACTGTGAAGAAAGCTGAGTGATGAAGAATTGATGCTTTTGAACTGTGGTGTTGGAGAAGACTCTTGAGAGTCCCTTGGACTGCAAGGAGATCCAACCAGTCCATTCTGAAGGAGATCAGTCCTGGGTGTTCTTTGGAGGGAATGATGCTGAAGCTGAAACTCCAGTACTTTAGCCACCTCATGCAAAGAGTTGACTCATTGGAAAAGACTCTGATGCTGGGAGGGATTGTGGGCAGGAGGAGGAGGGGACAACAGAGGATGAGATGGCTGGATGGCATCACTGACTCGATGGACGTGAGTCTGAGTGAACTCCGGGAGTTGGTGATGGACAAGGAGGCCTGGTGTGCTGTGATTCATGGGGTCGCAAAGGGTCGGACACGACTGAGCAACTGAACTGAAGAATGTGGAAAAGGTTAAGGTTGGATACATAGTAGAAACATAGTTCTTTCCTGGTGGCTCAAACTATAAGGAGTCTGCTTGCAAAGCAGGAGACCTGAGTTTGATCCCTGGGTCAGCAAGATCCCCTGGAATAGAAAATGGCAACCCGCTCCAGTATTCTTGCCTGGAGAATTCCATGGACAGAGGAGCCTGGCAGGCTACAGCCCATGGGATCATAAAGAGTTGGACACGACTGAGTGGCTAACACACACAGAAAACATACTATAAAATAGATGTTACAAAAATTAAAAAAGGAAGTTTGAAAAAGGAATGTTTAGCAACTTCATATGAAACAGAGGCCCATAGGGATGAAAACACAAAGGGCTTTTTAAAAAATAACTGGTTATGTGTCCTTGGCATATTGTGAAGCATTGCGTCAACCTTCTCATCTGTACAAAGAGAGGGTGAATGTATATGTCTGTCAAACTCCCTTTGGTGCTATCACTCTGATTAGGTCAGCAGGAATTCACAGGCAGAAAGGGAGTCAGACTTTAAAGCATTATGAAATGAGTAAATGATTATGAAGAGGAAATAGATATGAATATTATGTTAAAATATAATACCTTGAAAGAGAAGACTAATGAAGGGAAAAATCTTTTTTCCTTAGGAAAAGATCTAAGTACATTTGTAGGCAGAAGTTAAGAAACTTGTAGAAGTAAGAACAAAAGGTAAATACCAGAAGAAATATAATAAGTAGAGAAAACTTGCTATGGAGGAAAGAGGTGATTCAGATACACAGATTTCCCCAACATTTATTGAATGTCCCTCTACACTAAGTACCATGTGAAATGTTCTTGTAGATGATATTCCATTTAATTCTCATTACAGCTCTGTAAGGCCAGAATTATTATTTATATCTTTTATAAAGGCCGTTGTGGTATTGCTGTTAAGACCATGAGTTTTGTAGTTAGACTTTCTAGGCTCAAACCTCAGCATATCTAGGTAGCTAGGAACACCTGAGAAAGTTTTTTACTTTTTTTTTCACTTTCCTTATCTGTAAAATAATTTCAATCTCATGGGGGTTTTGTAAGCACTAAAGAAATGATGTATCTGAAGTCTTTAATTCCTGAGAATATTCTGCTGCAGCAGTTTTAAACTGGGGTAGTTTTTTTCCCAAGTGGATATTTAGCGATGTCTGGAATCATTTTTGACAGGAGTATGCTACTGGCATCTAGTGGGTGGAGACCAGAGATGCTGTTAAATATTCTACAATGCACAGGATGGTGCCTCACAACAAAGAATCCTCTGACACATATGTCAATATTGCCAAGGCTGACAAACCGTGTTTTACAGATATTAGCTATTATTACTACTGCTTACATAGAAGGAAATGAAGAATCCTAGAATTTAAGTAACAGAGTAAAAATTACACCGTTAAAAAATGATAGAACCAAGTTTGAATCTGTTTTTCCCTCACTCCAAGTTTGAATCCAATTCAAGTGCACTTCCCACACTATATCACAAATGGCACCTAAAAGTAAATTTGTACCTATCATCCAGGTCTCAATTTCTTTCTCTTTTTTAGGGAAGAGGGTACATTGTGTATTTTTTCCAAGTTTACTGGGAAATAATTGATGTGCATCAATACATAAATCCAAGGTACAGTATGATGGTTTGATTTTGATTTATACACACTGTGAAATGATATTAAATCAGGTTGTAGTTTCTAATACCATTTTCTGGTAAAAGGAATCAAAGTTTTTTGGAGAAATAGCTGATTCCAGGGCTCAGGTAGGAGACATACAAAATGATCTTGGAATAACATATAGTGCCAAAAAAGTACGGAAGTGCTGAAAAAACACCCAACAAAAACACAGATACCAGGGATGGGAGTATGTAAAAGGGCACCAAATTCAACTGAAGAGCTCCTGATGGCCAGAATTGGAACAGGTTGAACAATGACAAAATATAGTATTGGATTATAATACAGAGTATAAAATAAATACCTGTGAGTCCATGATGATATAAATAAAGGATTATAAAGGAATAATTTGGGGAGAACAGACAAATCTCCTAAGCAGAAGAATTCCAAATGATTTATGTAACTACTCTCCCCCTCAAGGAGCAGGAGACTAATTCCCTACTTCTTAAGCCTGGGATATGTCTAATGACTTCGGTCCAAAGAGAACAACCTAGAAAAAAATAACTTCACAGGAGAGAAACTTGAAGACACTACTTCAGTAAAGGATCAAGACTAATATCAAGAATAAAGTCATAGTGACAGCATGTACCCTTGACATAATGTGATGAAAAGTACTTTACCTCTGTGGTCTTCCTCCCCAAAGTTTATAATCCCAGTGTGATCATTATCCATCTCAGAGATATTTCACCAAATTACAAGAGGAATCTAAGCAGATAAGACAACTAACTGTAATGTGGTATTCTGAATGTGATTCTAGAAGAGAAAAGGGGCATCAGGTAAAAACAAACATTTGAAGAAAGTATAGACTCTAGTTAATAAAGTATTGAAATTCCCTAGTGATCCAGTGGTTACTGCCAGAGCCCAGGTTTGATTCCCTGGTAGGGGAACTAAATCCTGCAAGTTGTGTGGCATGGATGAAAAAAAAGGAATAAGTTAATAAAATGTCAATATTGGCTCATCAACTGTGACAAATGTATTCTACTATGGGCTTCTCTGGTGACTCAGTGGCGAAGAATCTGCCTGCAATGCAGGAGATGTGGGTTTAATCCCTGGGTCATAAAGATCCCCTGGAGGAGGAAATGGCAACCCACTCCAGTATTCTTGCCTGGAGAATCCCACTGATAGAGGAGCCTGGCAGGCTACAGTCTGTGGGGTTGCAAAGAGTTGGACATGACTGAGTGACTGAGCATGCCTACATGCAAGATGTTAATTACAGGAGAAACTGAATGGGGTTTATGGGAATTCTCTGTACTATCTTTGCAAATTTTCTGTAAATCATAAACTACTGTAAAATAAGATGCTCATTTTAAAAAAACAGCAATTTTTAAAAATTACTGTTAAAATAGAGATCTGGTCCTTTTTTCCTTTCTTGTGGACAAAAGGCTAGGTCAGTTCAGTTTTTGAGGAGAAGAGCTGAATTTACAGGAGAAGAAATGGCTAGAGTATTCTCAGTAAAGTAGACATCAAGTGGGACATTCTGAGATATGACAGGTTTGGAGGAAATTGTGTTCTTGAAAATGATGTGAAAGATTTGAAGTAGTAAATTGAATAGAAATTTTAGGGTGAATATCAGTAAGTACATTGTATAAGTTTTTAAAATTGTTTATGTGAAGAAGAATGTATTTAAATTGTTCATGGAACAAAAGTTATTTCTGTGACAATTTAAAATAAGCATAATATTCACATTGTTCAGATATTTATAGAGCCATTACATACAACTCATGTAACTAGTAGGAATCAGCTGTTATAGAACCAGTCTCTAGAAATACACTATTTAGACCAAAGAAGATGCTTCTGTCAGAGAAGGCTGTTCAGCAGACAATGTTCTTTGTCTATTCAATGTCTGTGGCTTGTTTCTGTTATTGGAAGGTCCTCAATTTTGTTAAGGGAGGCAATGACCCACCTAAAATAATTCAATATGCCAACATACTTGAAACTAGAGCTGGCTATGGAATACAACTGTGGCCAGTGAGGATTACAGTGAAAGTTGCTCAGTCATGTCTGACTCTTTGTGACCCCATGGACTATACAGTCTATGGAATTCTCTAGGCCAGAACACTGGAGTGGGTAGCCTTTCCCTTCTCCAGGGATCTTCCCAACCCAGGGATCAAACCCAAGTCTCTTACAGAGAAAGTGCAAAATATCATCTTCACTGTTTCTCGGTTATCCTTCCTTTCTGTAACACCAATTCTAAACCCAGAGTGCAGGAATAATCCTGTGACTATGAGGGCATAATTGTAGGGCTGCAGCTTACACACTAGGGAGAGTAGGATAAAGAGATGCACAGCCACATCTTCACAATATTTTCCAGTGACTATGCTAGCCTGGGCATATTACTACCAGATTTCTAGTTATCTGAGGAAAATAGCTTCACTTAGTAGTCTATGAAGTCAAAAGTGACCCTTACTGAAATAGCTCCCTGAACTGATCCTATGACTTAAAGAGTGAAAGAGAAAGGGAATATTGATTTAGCTCTTAATCAATCAATGGGATGGCTAATGGAGAAATATCAATTGCATCAAAAAGAATAAAATATTTGAGAATAAATCTAATTAAGGGAGTAAAAGACTTGTACTTGGAAAAGTAGGAGACACTGGTGAAATACATTGAAGATGATACAAACAGATAAAAAGATACATCACACTCATAGACTGGAAGAATTAATATTGTTAAGATGACATTCTATCTGAGGCAATTTACAGATTCAGGGCAATCCCTATCAAAATACCAATGGCTGGGAGAATGGCACTGAAACATGTATACTATCGTGTAAGAAACGAATCGCCAGTCTAGGTTCGACACAGGATACAGGATGCTTCTGGCTGGTGCACTGGGATGACCCAGAGAGATGATATGGGGAGAGAGGTGGGAGGGGGGTTCAGGATTGGGAACTCATGTACCCCCATGGCGGATTCATGTCAATGTATGGCAAAACCAATACAGTATTGTAAAGTAAAAATAAATAAATAAATAAGTAAATAAATGAAAATGAAAAAAAAAAAAAAAAACCAATGGCATTTTTCACAAAACTAGAACTAATAATTCTAAAATTTGTTTGGAAACGAAAGACCAAGACAATCTTAAGAAAAAAGAACAAAAGAGGATATACCATGCTCCCTGATGTCAAACTATGCTACAAAGATACAGTAATCAAAACAGTATGGTACTTGCACAAAAGCAAACACACAGATGAATGGAATCAAACAGAGAGCCCAGAAATAAACCCATATTTATAAGCTCAATTAACCTGCAAAAAAGTAGGCAGCAATGGGGTAGAGACAGACTCTTCACTAAATGGTGTTGGGAAAAGTGGACAACTACATGTAAAAAAATCAAACTGGATTACTTTTTCACAGCATATACACAAACTCAAAATAGATTAAAGACTTAAATGTATTAATAAGACCTGAAACCAGAAGACTTCTGGAAGAAAACAGAGGCAATACATTCTTTGACATGAATCTTAGCAATATTTACTGTATATGTCTCCTTAGGCAAGGGGGAAGAAAGCAAAAATAAATGAATACATCAAACCGAAAAGGTTTTGCACAGCAAAGGAAACTATCAACAAAATAAAAACTCTGCCTGCTGAATGGCAAAGATATTTGCAAATGGCATATCCAACAGGGGTTAATATCTAAAATATACAAAGAACTCATACAACTCAAAATAAAACAAAAAGGCTGATTAAAAGATAGTAGAAGACCTGAATAAATATTTTTTTCCAAAGAAGACAACAGATGGCTAACAGACACATGAAAAGATGTTCAACATTGCTAATCATCAGGGAAATGCAAACCAAAACCACAATGAGATATCCCTTCATACCTGTCAGGATTGCTATTATAAAAAAGACAACAAATATTAAGCATTGGCCAGACATGGAGAACAGGAAACCCCCGTGCACCAGTGGTGAGAATGCAAATAGATGCAGCCACTGTGGAAAACAGTATTCAGTTCAGTTCAGTTCAGTCGCTCAGTCGTGTCCGACTCTTTGCGACCCCATGAATCGCAGCACACCAGGCCTCCCTGACCATCACCAACTCCTGGAGTTTACCCAAAACTCATGTCCATCGAGTCGGTGATGCCCTCCAGCCATCTCATCCTCTGTCATCCCCTTCTCCTCCTGTCCCCAAGTAAAACAAGTGCTAAGTAAAACAAGTCAGACAAGGAAATAATACTGTATGATTTCACTTGTATGTGGAGAGGAGAAGGGGACGACAGAGGATGAGATGGCTGGATGGCATCACGGACTCGATGGACATGAGTCTGAGTGAATTCCGGGAGTTGGTGATAGACAGGGAGGCCTGGCATGCTGTGATTCATGGAATCGCAAAGAGCTGGACACAGCTGAGCAACTGAACTGAACTGAACTGACCTGAATCAAATAAAAATAGAATATGGATATAGAGAACAAAAAGTAGTTGTTAGAGGGGAGATGGGTGAGGGAGGAGAAAAGTAAGTAAGAGAAATTAAGAGGTACAAAATAAATGTCACAGTATGAAATGGGAAGCACGGAGAATATAGTCAATAATTATGCAATATCTTTGTATAGTGGCAGATGGCAACTAGAATTATCATGGTAATCGTTTTGAAATGTATGGAAATATTGAATCACTATTGTATGCACCAGGAAATAATATAGTGTTGTAGGTCAATTAAACTTCAATAACAAATGAACAAAAACATCTTATAGGAAATCACATCATAATTTGTGGCTACCAGAGGTGAGGGGACGGGTTTCGAATCTTCCTGCCAATGCAGGAGCTGCAGAAGATGAAGGTTTGATCCCTGGGTGAGGAAGATCCCCTGGAGAAGGAAATAGCAACCCACTCCAGTATTCTTGCCAGGATAATCCCACAGACAAAGGAACCTGGTGAGTTACTGTCATTGAAGTCACAAAGAGTCAGACACAACTGAGAAACAGGGCAGGCATGCAGAAGGTGAGGGGACAGGGAAGGGGAGTTATATGAAGGTAGTCAAAGGTATAAAATTTTCGGCTATAAGATAAATAAGTATTAATGATGATAAGATAATTAACCCTGCTCTACTTTATAAAGGAAAGTTCTTAAGAGAATAAATTCTGAAGAAAAATATTTTTTCTGTTTCTTTCATGTTTATATGAAATGATGGATGGTCACTAAACCTATTGTTATAATCCTTTCATGATATATGTAAGTCAAATCATTATGTTGTGTATCTTAAATTTATACAGTGCTGTAGTTCAATAAAACTGGGGCAAAAAAGTGAACCTCCAACATAGCCTACTCTTTAGATTTAAAGTGAAAGAAATTTGTTATGCAAAATGAAATGGATTATTGTTAATCCATGGAGGAAATATATTTGCTCTGAACAAAATGGCTAAAGGAATCTCTGAAGTCCTGGAACAAAACTCTCTCTGCAGCTGTTTTAGACCATGCTGGAAGCCGGGGAAAATGTGAAGAGAGCAACATAGACTTTTCTTCCACTCATGGACAAAAGTAAGTCTAGTATTTTCCCAGATGTCAAAGGACAAACTGACTCAGTTGTTAAGCACTGTTTTCAGAGACTTCATAATCAGAGGAAGAGATAAAACAGAAAGCATAGAACCATATTGTGGAATGTCAACAGAAGGCATTTTAATGTCAAAAACTGACAGAAAAGTTCTACATTAACAAAGAGTGTTAGTTAAGCATATAAGACTAATGATCATACTACTTGAAATAAACTTACCAAAGAAATATAAAAGGAAGGAGTAACTTCATTAAATCTGATAACCCAGGAAGCAGTGATTTTTTTTCCTCTCAGAGAAACTTTGAGGAATTTTGAGTTGCTTGAATAAACAGGATTGAAATAAAGAAATGGTGGATGGAGCACATGATCCTCCACAGGTGAAGTACTAAGAGCAAATGCAGAAGACCTGGCAAAATCCATGTGAGCCACCAGCCCTTTCCCTTTTCCACCATCCAAAGTCAGTGGAACAATGTGGATCCTATTACCGCTTCTGGGAAACACAGTTGGTTCCAGGAGGTCATGGCAAGCAGAGGCGCCCAAAGTGGCATTTACTCCCTGCCTATTTGGCCCACTAGGTAAGGAATGGGGCTCTTCATTGGCTAGCTTCTAACAGATGCAATGTGCCAGGCAAAGAATGGTGGTCCTCTGCCAGCTAATTCCTGGCCACTACTTGCTGTCTTTGGCTTCAGATACTTCCTATTTCTCCCCAGGCCACTGTACCTCTGAACTAGCAAAGTATGATTACAGTAAATCTTAACTCTTGCTATTTGTGTGTTTTTATGCTAGAAAGATTTTGAGCAGAGAAACCCACATAATCCTTGATAGTTCCCTATCAGCTTCTATTTGTGGGTAATAAGAGAATTTTCTTTGTCTCAGATGTGTCTGAGGAGACAGAAAAATCATTAGGCACATCAGTTATTCTTAGGACAAAGGAAGGGGACTGCTCTGAAACATTAGAACTTACTCTAAGAAGTAAATTTTCAAACTTTGTTTACTCAGTCAGATTCTAGAATGTACTACATTATGTAACCAATACGGTCGGTGATGAAAAAGCCTAACCATGGGCAACTCAACTATCATTTAAAGGAGATTTAAAAAAAAAAAAAAAAGATGGCTACCAAATAAGAAACAGTGAAAGACCTCTTGAAGAAAAGTTTGCTCATTTTAGCAAAGTAAATTTTGAGAGTTTGACACGTTCAATAAATTGTCCAAGAGCCCAAATAAAGAGAAACATTAAAATGATGAAAGAAAAGATGAAGTACAGACACGTGAAAGAATTTCAATCTAAAATGGAACAGGAGACTCTGAAATGGAGAATCTCACACGTGCACCCTCAGAAGAATGGTACTTAAGAACTGCAAGACTGCCTTCCCATAAATGCCTCATTTACAAATGACTAAGGATTACCTCCTGACCAATGAACATCTGCTAAAAATCCCTGGCCATTCTCAAGCCAGGGAACTTCCTGCTTGGTCTCTGGCTGGACTTCTCTTTTTGCACTCCTTGCCCATAACAACAACCCATCCCAAACCCTCAACAGACTTGTCTGTACCTTGCCACAGCATGTATTTCCCAAATTGCTATTCCTTTTCTATTCTCGAATAAACTCAGTGCCTTGTAATTTGAGCTTGTCTCAGTTTATCTCTTCATTTGGGTTGACGGAAGGAATTCAATATGCCTATATTACTCAAAAAGAGAAAAAAAGCCAAAGAAGTACTAAGGTAAACATAAAAAGAAGTGTTAATCGGATGAAGAAAGTCTGAGTCTGAAACTAAAATGGGTTCCCTGAACACGAGGAAAAATAAATGAAAAGAGATTAATCGTGTAGGTTTAAAGAAAATAAGTTCAATTATTTCTAAGCAACTCATGAACGAAGAGAAAATTTACAGATAGTAAAGATAGTGGAAAGACTACCCAGAAAATAAGAACAATGAAATTTTAGTGTGTTAAAACTTACAGTAAAGCATCAAAGCCAATCTAGAAAACACTAGCCTCTGTGTTGTTTCTATTATTAAATACAAATGAATGAAAAGAAATGATTTCAAACCTCAAAACATTTGAAAATGAGCTGTAAAATTTAAGGAAAGCAGGAGAAAGAAACTAATAAAAAACATAAAATAAGTAACTGCAAATTAAAGATCTATAGACAGTGTTAAAAGCTAGGAACTGGACCTTTTAAATACATCAAATATATAAAACATGCTGGTAAATCTAAATAACAACAAAAAGAATTAGCGTGTTAAAATGAGATACCTATAAAAAATTTTAATTAGCTATTATATAACTATATTGTGTGTATGTGTGTGTGTGTGTGTGCTCAGCTGTGTCTGACTCTTTGTGACTCATGGACTATAGTGAGCCAGGTTCCTTTGTCCATGGAACTTTCCAGTCAAGAATACTGAAGTAGGTTGCCATTTCCTACTCCAAGGGATCTTCCTGACCCAGGGATCAAACCCATGTCTCTTGTGTCTCCTGCAATGTTAAAATACTTAATGATATATATTTTATAGAAAATATAAATTGATAAGATAGATTCTAAAATAATTAGAAAGCCTCAAAAAACCTCCAAGCTGAGAAATAATTAAAAATTGTGTTATTTTTTTAAGGTTTCCATTTTGATAGTTTTACAGGTGAATTCTTCTAAACATTCAGAAAAGAGAAAATATAAAGTGCCTAGGAAAAGAAGAGAAATTTCTAACTCAGCTAATATAAAGCTACTAGCAAAATCTTCGGAGAAGGCGATAGCACCCCACTCCAGTACTCTTGCCTGGAAAATCCCATGGATGGAGGAGCGTGGTAGGCTGCAGTCCACGGAGTCGTGAAGAGTCAGAGACGACTGAGCAACTTCACTTTTACTTTTCACTTTCATGCATTGGAGAAGGAAATGGCAACCCACTCCAGTGTTCTTGCCTGGAGAATCCCAGTGACGGGGGAGCCTGGTGGGCTGCTGTCTATGGGGTCGCATAGAGTCAGACACGACTGAAGCGACTTAGCAGCAGCAGCAGCAGCAGCAAAATCTTACAAAGTATAGAAATCTGCTGTTTTTTCTCAGTTAAGACAATGTAAACATTCTAAATATACAGCAAATGTAATACAACATGATTTTAATATAATAACATATCATGATTAAGTATGAACTATACTAGAAAATAAGAATGGCTTAAAGTCAAGAAATTAATAAAGCAGTGCATAGCAACCATTGGCCTAGGAAGAAAGGCTACATAAATATCTATTGGTCTTTGATGTGGGGTGGTGGGGAGAGGGCAACAAATGACTTTTATTATCTTACTTACTACTCCTCCTATGAACCAACTGAGATGTAGGCAAAGGACTCAAACAAATGGAGATTAAAATATAGTCATCACTTCATATCCACCAGGGCCTCTCCCCACCTCCCACCCATGGATACCAAAATCTACTGATGCTCAAGTCCCTTTTATAAATGTCCTGTATTTGCTTAACCTACTCACATTCTGTCCTAAATGCTAAGTCATCTCTACATTACTTATAATACCTAATACAATGTGAATGTTATGTAAATAACATTTTGGATCCTGGACCCAATTCCAATATGTGTATGTCAACAAGCAATTCTCAGATGAGAAATCAACTCAATTCTATCCAGAGACAGCATCAGATTCTACAAGTAAAGGGTAGGACTGCCTCCACTTCAGGCACCAAATGCAAACCTGAGTTGTAACTGCTCCTGACCAACCAGCTTCAGATTTGAGGTTCTAATAACGCCTCCAATTCAAGATGCCAACCGCAAGTCCAGGTTGTTACTTACACTTCTGAGCAACTGGTTATAGATCAGACATTCCTATGACACCCTTATCATTTTGAATAATTTGCTAGACTGTTTCACAGAACTGTGGAAACATGTTTACTCTCTAGATTACCAATTTATAAGAGGTTAAGAAGAGGTGGCAAGAATACACAGAGGAATTATACAAAAAAGATCTTAATGACTGAAATA
This sequence comes from Ovis canadensis, assembly GCF_042477335.2. Lineage (NCBI taxonomy): Eukaryota > Metazoa > Chordata > Mammalia > Artiodactyla > Bovidae > Ovis > Ovis canadensis. Next base: position 104,362,675 of record NC_091250.1, on the reverse strand, counting down.
ACCACGATGATGTGGTTACCTAAAGCCAGACATCCTGGAGTGTGAAGTAAAGTGGTCCTTAGGAAGGATTACTATGAATAAAGCTAGCGGAAGTGATGGAATTCTAGCTAAGTTATTTCAAAACCTAAAAGATGATGCTGTTGAAGTGCTGCAGTCAATATGCCAGCAAATTTGGAAAACCAGCAATGGCCACAGGACTGGTAAAGGTCAGTTTTCATCTCAATCCCAAAGAACGGCAATGCCAAAGAATCTTCAAACAACCATATAATTGCACTCATTACACATGCTAGCAAGATAATGCTCCAAATCCTTCAAGCTAGGCTTCAATAGTACATGCACTGAGAACTTCCAGATATACAAGCTGCATTTAGAAAAAGCAGAGGAACCAGAGATCAAATTGCCACAATCTACTGGATCATAGAAAAAGCAAGGGAATTCCAGAAAAACATCTACTTCTGCTTCATTGACTATGTTATAGCCTTTGATTGTGGACTGTGTGGATCACAACAAACTGTGGAAAATTCATAAAGAGATGGGAATGCCAGACCACCTTACCCATCTCCTGAGAAACCTGTATGCAGGACAAGAAGCAGTAGTTAGAACAGGATATGGAATAACCGCTTCCAAATTGGAAAGGAGTACATCACGGCTGTATTTTTTCATCCTGCTTCTTTAATTTATATGCAGAGCACATCACGTGAAATGCCCAGCTGGATGAATCACAAGCTAGAATGAAGATTGCCTGGAGACATGTCAACAATCTCAGATATGCAGGTGATACCACTCTAATGGAAGAAAGTAAAGAGGAATTAAAGAGCATCTTGATGAAGGTGAAAGAAGAGAGTAAAAAAACTGTCTTAAAATTCAACATTCAAAAAACAAAGATCATGACATCTGATCTAATCACTTCATGGCAAATGGATGGGTAAAAAGTGGAAACAGTGACAGATTTTATTTTCTTGGGCTCCAAAATGACAATGGACTGTGACTGCAGCCACTAAATTAAAAGATGCTTGCTCCTTGGAAGAAAGCTATGACAAACCTAGACAGTGTATTAAAAAAGCAGAGATATCACTTTACAGACAAAGGTCTGTATAGTCAAATCTGTGTTTTTTCTAGTAGCCATATATGGATGTGAGAGTTGGACCATAAAGAAGGCTGAGCACCAAGGAATTGATGCTTTTGAACTTTGGTGCTAGAGAAGACTCTTGAGAGTCCCTTGGACTGCAAGGAGGAGATCAAACTAGTCAATCCTAAAGGAAATAAACCCTGAATATTCATTGGAAGGACTGATGCTAAAGCTGAAGCTCCAATACTTTGTCCAGCTGATGTCAAGAGCCTATTCACTGGAAAAGCCCTGATGCTGGGAAAGACTGAGGGGAAGAAAAAGGGATGACAGAGGATAAGATGGTTGGATAGCATCACTGACTCTATGGACATGAATCTGAGCAAACTCGGAGATAGTGAAGGACAGGGAAGCCTGACCTGCTGCAGACCATGGGGTAGCAAAGAGCTGGATACAACTTAGTGACTGAACAACAACAACAAAGGCTATTAAAGGATATACAGATCCACAGCCAGATGAAGGGTTTCATAGGGTGAGATCCCAAACAGAAGAACTTCTGTCCTCAAGGAGCTTATGGTCCAGCACCGTAGCATATGGAAATGTTCTAATTCCCCAGGTTGGAAACTCTCTCAACCTTCTCCTTTGGGTTTTTTTGGAGTCCTCATTACTTAAGCATGATTGATTAAATCATCAGTCAATGATGATTGATTGGCCAAGCAATCTAGCCCTCCTTTCCTCCCTGTAAATCAACCCCCTCTTCAAGATTGGTCTTCCTTGCCACCAGCTCACTTTCTGAGGTGTTTTCAAAAGCTACCTTAATTAAAGTAAATCAGTTATGTGGAAAGGGACTTCTGAATAACTCAATACTCATTTCACCTTTGTGGCTCTGAAGCATTTTCAAGAACTGAGGACAAGAGACAATGTACAATAATAAAAGATGCACCCATTGCTCAGGAAATTTGGGATTTGAGAGCTGTGAGCCTGGAACTGTGGATGAAGACCAGATATATATGAGAAATATTTTGATCATATGAGTGACCAAACATACATATTTCTTATAAATCACAATATTGCAGATAAAATATAATCTGGATGTTTAACTATGGTAGCACTATAATGTTATTATTCAGTCGCTAAGTCATGTCCGACTCTTTGAGACTCCATGGACTGTAGCCTGCCAGGTTTCTCTGCCCATGAGATTTTCTAGGCAAGACTACTGGCATGGGTTGCCATTTCTGACCCAGGGATCAAACCCGCGGCTTCTGCATTGGCAGACGGATTCCCTACTGTTGAGCCACCAGGAAACCCACATATAAATATATAAAAGTAACAGTATAACACAAATATTACACAGTAAAATAGATAAAAGAATTGACTTTAAAGTCAAGTCAGCTTCAAGATTCTGCCTCATTGGAAGGTTAGAGCTAGAATGGAAACAATTCCATGACTGAGAGGGAACAGCATAGAGTACCATCCAGACCTAAAAAGATTGGGAGAAAGTGAGTTTGATTCAGATAAAATCTTAACAGTTTTCTCTATTTTAATTTTTTACATAAATTTATTTATTTATTTATTTATTTATTTTAAATTTTAAAATCTTTAATTCTTACATGCGTTCCCAAACATGAACCCCCCTCCCACCTCCCTCCCCACAACATCTCTCTTGGTCATCCCCATGCACCAGCCCCAAGCATGCTGCACCCTACGTCAGACATGGACTGGCGATTCAATTCTTCCATGATAGTATACATGTTAGAATTCCCATTCTCCCAAATCACCCCACCCTCTCCCTCTCCCTCTGAGTCCAAAAGTCCGTTATACACATCTGTGTCTTTTTTCCTGTCTTGCATACAGGGTCGTCATTGCCATCTTCCTAAATTCCATATATATGTGTTAGTATACTGTATTGGTGTTTTTCTTTCTGGCTTACTTCACTCTGTATAATTGGCTCCAGTTTCATCCATCTCATCAGAACTGATTCAAATGAATTCTTTTTAACAGCTGAGTAATACTCCATTGTGTATATGTACCACAGCTTTCTTATCCATTCATCTGCTGATGGACATCTAGGTTGTTTCCATGTCCTGGCTATTATAAACAGTGCTGCAATGAACATTGGGGTACATGTGTCTCTTTCAGTTCTGGTTTCCTTGGTGTGTATGCCCAGCAGTGGGATTGCTGGGTCATAAGGTAGTTCTATTTGCAATTTTTTAAGGAATCTCCACACTGTTCTCCATAGTGGCTGTACTAGTTTGCATTCCCACCAACAGTGTAGGAGGGTTCCCTTTTCTCCACACCCTCTCCAGCATTTATTGCTTGCAGATTTTTGGATCGCAGCCATTCTGACTGGTGTGAAGTGGTACCTCATTGTGGTTTTGATTTGCATTTCTCTAATAATGAGTGATGTGGAGCATCTTTTCATGTGTTTGTTAGCCATCCGTATGTCTTCTTTGGAGAAATGTCTATTTAGTTCTTTGGCCCATTTTTTGATTGGGTCGTTTGTTTTTCTGGAATTGAGCTGCATAAGTTGCTTGTATATTTTTGAGATTAGTTGTTTGTCAGTTGCTTCATTTGCTATTATTTTCTCCCATTCAGAAGGCTGTCTTTTCACCTTGCTTATATTTTCCTTTGTTGTGCAGAAGCTTTTAATTTTAATTAGATCCCATTTGTTTATTTTTGCTTTTATTTCCAGAATTCTGGGAGGTGGATCATAGAGGATCCTGCTGTGATTTATGTCTGAGAGTGTTTTGCCTATGTTCTCCTTTAGGAGTTTTATAGTTTCTGATCTTACATTTAGATCTTTAATCCATTTTGAGTTTATTTTTGTGTACGGTGTTAGAAAGTGATCTAGTTTCATTCTTTTACAAGTGGTTGACCAGTTTTCCCAGCACCACTTGTTAAAGAGATTGTCTTTACTCCATTGTATATTCTTGCCTCCTTTGTCAAAGATAAGGTGTCCATATGTGTGTGGATTTATCTCTGGGCTTTCTATTTTGTTCCATTGATCTATGTGTCTGTCTTTGTGCCAGTACCATACTGTCTTGATGACTGTGGCTTTGTAGTAGAGCCTGAAGTCAGGCAAGTTGATTCCTCCAGTTCCATTCTTCTTTCTCAAGATTGCTTTGGCTATTCGAGGTTTTTTGTATTTCCATACAAATCTTGAAATTATTTGTTCTAGTTCTGTGAAAAATGTGGCTGGTAGCTTGACAGGGATTGCATTAAATTTGTAAATTGCTTTGGGTAGTATACTCATTTTCACTATATTGATTCTTCCGATCCATGAACATGGTATATTTCTCCATCTCTTAGTGTCCTCTTTGATTTCTTTCATCAGTGTTTTATAGTTTTCTATATACAGGTCTTTAGTTTCTTTAGGTAGATATATTCCTAAGTATTTTATTCTTTTCGTTGCAATGGTGAATGGAATTGTTTCCTTAATTTCTTTTTCTACTTTCTCATTATTCGTGTATAGGAATGCAAGGGATTTCTGTGTGTTTATATCCTGCAGCTTTACTATATTCATTGATGAGCTCTAGTAATTTTCTGGTGGAGTCTTTAGGGTTTTCCATGTAGAGGATCATGTCATCTGCAAACAGTGAGAGTTTTACTTCTTCTTTTCCAATTTGGATTCCTTTTATTTCTTTTTCTGTTCTGATTGCTGTGGCCAAAACTTCCAGAACTATGTTGAATAGTAGCGGTGAAAGTGGACACCCTTGTCTTGTTCCTGACTTTAGGGGAAATGCTTTCAATTTTGCACCATTGAGGATAATGTTTGCTGTGGGTTTGTCATATATAGCTTTTATTATGTTGAGGTATGTTCCTTCTATTCCCGCTTTCTGGAGAGTTTTTATCATAAATGGATGTTGAATTTTGTCAAAGGCCTTCTCTGCATCTATTGAGATAATCATATGGTTTTTATTTTTCAATTTGTTAATGTGGTGAATTACATTGATTGATTTGCGGATATTGAAGAATCCTTGCATCCCTGGGATAAAGCCCACTTGGTCATGGTGTATGATCTTTTTAATGTGTTGTTGGATTCTGATTGCTAGAATTTTGTTGAGGATTTTTGCATCTATGTTCATCAGTGATATTGGCCTGTAGTTTTCTTTTTTTGTGACGTCTTTGTCAGGTTTTGGTATTAGGGTGATGGTGGCCTCATAGAATGAGTTTGGAAGTTTACCTTCCTCTGCAATTTTCTGGAAGAGTTTGAGGAGGATAGGTGTTAGCTCTTCTCGAAATTTTTGGTAGAATTCAGCTGTGAAGCCGTCTGGACCTGGGCTTTTGTTTGCTGGAAGATTTCTGATTACCGTTTCAATTTCCGTGCTTGTGATGGGTCTGTTAAGATTTTCTATTTCTTCCTGGTTCAGTTTTGGAAAATTGTACTTTTCTAAGAATTTGTCCATTTCTTCCACGTTGTCCATTTTATTGGCATACAACTGCTGATAGTAGTCTCTTATGATCCTTTGTATTTCTGTGTTGTCTGTTGTGATCTCTCCAACAGTTTTCTTTAAACAATTGTTTGTTCGGTTGTGTTGTCTTAGTGGCAGCATGCAGGATCTTAGTTGAGGCATGCAGCTCTCTATTATGGTGCACGGACTCAGCTGTTCTGCAGCATGTGGGATCTTAGTTCCCTGACCAGGGATCAAGCCCCCAGCCACTTCATTGCAAGATGGATTCTTAATCATTGGACCACCAGGGAGGTCCCTGTCTGAGAGCTTTAATTTCTAAAGTAAATCGGTGCTGCACTCAGGTACCTTTGTTGTTTACCAAATTAAGCAGCCTCTGGTTTGCATAGTTGTAAGAATTTTGTTTTGTTTTGGTTTTTTCCCCCAGGCTTCCTGAGTCTAAAGGAGTTATATTCACAGAGCATTTGTTAGAATATCCATATAGAAAGTTCTACTTATGTTAATGTAATAAATAGCTTTTCAGAAAACTTCCTAAGATGGTTCATTATTCATGCATGGCTTTGAATAGTGGGCTTTTGTAATAGTGGGTTTTCTCTGATTAATATAAGATTTCACTTTTGAAGTCTCTGACACGTATGGGAAAATATTTAGCAATAGACACATATGTAGTATAATAAATTAAATATATAGTGTTTTTAAAGAACAATCTATAATACTTGAAGAAGAGGAGTTTAGACTATGTTATTGAATTGGGCCTAGATGAGGTATCCTATGAAAAGCATTTTTATGAAGTGATAAGTAGATTTTTCATGGTTAAAAGTTGATTATCTGCCAGTGATATTTTCAGCTTATCTTTGCTTATAGGAAATGGAAGTTTATTTACATATTTGTTTAGCTTCATGTACACATTACAATACAAAGTTTAAAGGAAAACACACGGTGGAAAATTGAAGAGTACCTTGGTAGTCCATGTGATAACAGCTCCAAGTGAAAACTTTCACATGTGAAAAGTCCCTGTTATGGAAGTTCAGTTCTTCCTGAAAAAGAATTGTTTTGTACCTGGGATTCTGAGCTGGAACTGATTCTTTCTACCAACTGGAATTTCAAGTGTCCCTCCCTCCGCCACAACAGGATGAAGGGGCCCCAGGCTAGAATGCACCAGGGCTAAGTTCCTAGACATCTCTCCCAGAAGGAAAACAATAGACTGCTGGCATTTTTTAAGTCGATAAGAAGGAGGAAACCACTGGAACTCAAGAGAAATTAGTTGGTAATGATCTTAAAGGTGGCCGTGAACCTTTGCAGTTGCAAAGCAGAACATCTTTCAGCAAAGAGGCTCTTGATAGAGGAAGTGACTGGTCACTTTGAACAAGAAACAAAATCGGCTTGATTCACACAAATAATCAGCCAAGCTTGAAAAATGCGAGGAAGTAAATCCAGACCCAATTTAATGTTAAGGTAACAGCTGCTTAACCACTCCAGAGAGTCTCACCAATTCCCTAATTCAAAGCAAGAGCATTTTGTTCTATAGTTGTTTGTTCTTACATAACCACGAGGTAAAATACATTTGAACTTTCCCTTTTTGTCCATTGTAGGGGTTTGATTTCTCTCAATAATTTTTTTTCTCTAAATTTTGCAAAGTCTCAACTTAGAAACTTTCCTAAATATTGTTATAACTATAGGTGGATACATCTTATTATAATCTCATGCCTGGAATGGACAAATGTAAGTTCACCAGGTATAATTTTGCAGCAATCGGGGTGTTCAAGAAATGTTACTTTTATTTGATTTAAATTTAGCTAAAATATATTTAGGGATTCCCTACTAGCTCAGACGGTAAAGCATCTGCCTGCAATGCAGGAGACCCAGGTTCAATCCCTGGGTCGGGAAGATACCCTGGAGAAGGAAATGGCAACCCACTCCAGTATTCTTGCCTGGAGAATTTCATGGAGAGGAGCCTGGCAGGCTACAGTCCGGGGGGTTGCAAAGAATCAGAAACTACTGACTGACTAACACACAAAAATATTTTTAAATCTCCAGATATCAAGGCTGGCAGGAAATTCAATCTCAGTTACTTGGTCCCTCACTTCCTGGAATTCCAAACTCACCAAAATACAGAAAGGGATCCCTCTTGGTTTGGGCAGCAGAGGTTACCTTTTTGATGCCCTGTGAACCAGGCTCTGTGGCATGGTGAGCCACCCACAAGTGCTGGGTTTTAGCTTCTCCAGGCCCAGTTAGGGCCTCGTTAACTCTGTGGGCCGCAACTCCCCAGGCCTTATGGAAATGAGATAGCTCAATATCTCTGATTCTGTCTTTTTCACCAATTATGAGAAGTCACCCACGTCTGTCCCTTTAAGCTGGGGAAACAAAAACACAAAAGAAAAGCTGTGTGTGGGATATATTTCTTTTTCTTTTTGGTCTTTCCTCAAAGCAAAGAAACACAGAACTTGGTGTATATGGCAGGATTGAGGGTGGAGAGGATATAGTAAAAAGAATAGTGATAGAACAAAATAAAACAATATGTGCTGCTTCATAGGTAGTTAACATCTTTTACAGAACATGCTCCTAACAGGACTTATCTGTATCTGCATGTTAAGTTAATAATGAGAACACTTCATCTATTCTCATAGAAGATTAAAAAAACAGCATTTTCTAGAGTGATCAAAGGGATTAATGGGACATTTTTATACCCAGAAACAGGTTTAATGAGGCCCTATTCTATGGATATAAGAGATTCGCAGGTATCAGGAATCTAAGAAATTCTATGTGGCTTCAAGTATACGCTGGAATATTAGAATTACTTAAAAGTGAAAGTGAAAGTTGCTCAGTTGTGTCCAGGACTTTTCGACCCCATGGACTATACAGTCTATAGAATTCTCTAGGCCAGAATACTGGAGTGGTTAGCCTATCCCTTCTACAGGGGATCTGCTGGACCCAGGAACCGAACCAGGGTCTCCTGCATTGCAGGCGGATTCTTTACCAACTGAGCTATCAGAGAAGCCCAGAAGTACTTTAGACTTACTCTTATAAGTAATTAATCTAAGAGTAAGAGTAATTGAAGTCCCTCAATTACTGCAGTGGCAGATGGTAACTGCAGCCACAAAATTAAAAGATGCTTGCTCCTTGGAAGAAAAGCTGTGACCAACCTAGACAGCATATTTAAAAGTAGAGACATTATTTTACCGACAAAGGTCTGTCTAATCAAAACTATGATTTTTCCAGTAGTCATGTATGGATGTGACAGTAAGACCATAAAGAAGGCTGAGCACCAAAGAATTGATGCTCTTGAACTGTGGGGTTGGAGAAGACTCTTGAGAGTCCCTTGGACTGCAAGGAGATCCAACCAGTCCATCCTAAAGGAAATCAGTCCTGAATATTCTTTGGAAGGACTGATGCTGAAGCTGAAGCTCAATACTTTGGCCACCTAATGTGAAAAGCCGAGTCATTGGAAAAGACCCTGATGCCGGAAAAATTGAAGGCACGAGAAGGGGACAACAGAGGAAGAGATGATTGGATGACATCACTGACTCAATAGACATGAGTTTGAGCAAGCTCTGGGGGATTGTGAAGGACAGGGAACTCTGGCGTGCTGCAGTCCATGGGGTGGCAGAGAGTTGGACACAACTGAGCGATTGAACAAAAACAGCTACAGTCCTAAAGAGTGCCTTGCAGTTAGTCTTTCAACATCAGCATCAACTAAGTCTTTCATCTTCATTTTCCTAAAGATGAATGATCTCAGACCGTTCCCTGAATTCTGATGCTCATTTTGGGCAAAGTGCTAATGGAGAGCTCATTGTGAGCATTTCCCCATGCTTGGTTGTAGGCTGTTCAGACACTGCAGAAGGAAATGTCGGTCCCGAGTTCCTGTGGGCACCAAACATTTCTAAGCATCATCATAGACTGTGGACTGTGATTTTTTTTTTAAATTAATAATTAAACTTCCTTAAACTGGTTTTATTTAATGTGCTTGCTGTGTAAGAAAGCACATGGTTCTTGAGTAAAAGAACATTTAATTTTCTAATCAATGCCACAGAGATGTTTTCTTGCATTTATTTCTACCCAGTTCTGAATTATATGTTGATTGTGTGTAATGGATGCTTAGTAAGGAATAAGGGACAAAATTAGATGCTATTCTAAATAGCTCATGCCTGGTTTTAATGTCAAATGGCTTCTATTTTCTGTAATTATCTATGAATAGTAAGTCCTAGGGTCTGTCAGTTCAGTGTTTTCTGAAGAGCAGCCATGCCACCATCACTGGGGAACTTGTTAGAGCTGACCCAGCCCAAACGTACTGAATCAGAATCTGCATTTATTGGGTACATAAAAGTTTAAATAGCATGTCTTCGGAAACAGTTTAGACTGAATTATTTGTGAAACTTTGGAAAACTATGGATGCCAAATTTCCATAGTAGATCAACTGAATCAGAATAACTGGAGTTGCATGCAATGCACATTTTTTTTAAAAAAAACTCACAGGTCAAATTTGTGTGTGCTTCTAACATTTCTTCTAATAGTGGGAAGAAAACGACAATAGTAAATGGAAACATGCTTTCAGCACGAATTGTTATCAACAGGTATTCAGTTCAAGTGGTGCAAATTTTTTTTTTTTAACTAAGGCAACAGATTTGAGGATTAGCTAGAGTTTATAGATTCATGTTACTCTTTATGAATTAACAATTTGAATAATTGGAAAATAAATTGGGGAATAAATATTTTTTATACTTTTTTCCTAATGTGTACAAAGCATTAAAATATCATTAGAATATTTGATTCTGTATTGTTACATTGATGGCAAAAGTTTTTTCTGGGACGGTATATAACTACTAAAATGATTGTGTAATTTCACATTTGAACTGTCTCTAATAAGCATTTATGGGCTTCCCAGGTGGCACTAGTGGTAAAGAACCCATCTGGCAATGCAGGAGATATAAGAGACGTGGGTATGATCCCTGGGTCAGGAAGATCCCCTGGGGAAGCAAATGCCAACTCACTCTAGTATTCTTGCTTGGAGAATTCCATGTACAGAGGAGCCTGGTGGGCTACAGTCTATGGGGTCTCAAAGAGCTGTACACAACTAAGGGACTAACGCTGGGGGCTCAGAGGTAAGGAACCACTTGCAATGCAGGAGATGTAATTTAGATCCCTGGGTCAGGAAAATACTCTGGAGAAGGAAATGGCAAACTTGCTTGGGAAATCCCACAGACAGAAGAGCCTGCAGGCTATAGTCCATGGGGTCACAAAGAGTCAGACATGACTGATGTGAGTTAGCATAACATGGTAGATAGTAAGAATTTATTATTGGAATTTTCCAGAATAGTGGTAACTTCTGGGTTCTTGCTTTGTTTAGTGTGAAAATAACAGAATAAGGACCCTAGACATAAGTTTTAGTGAATTTTTTTGGTCTTAAAAAAGTGAACTTTCGTAATAATAGCAGCCAAATAAGAGCAGTAACCATTTCTAGCTTGATTGCTCTGGTTTTTTATCTGGCTAAAATCTACTTGAATAAAAACGCAAAAATTTCAGACTAAAGTTCAAGTTCGGTTTTGTTTTGATTCCTAAAAAGCTAGATTCTAAGATTGTATGTCGTGTTTTTTTAAGGAGAGACAGTTTAGGATTATTGATCATAACCATTTTTTATCTGCTTTGGTGTATTGTTTTATTTTGCCCCTTTGTGAAAATTATTTCTAATTTAGTCTGAAACATTAATTGATACTTTGATGGATCCATATGATACTCTGAGAACTAAACAATTGATTTTACTGAAAAGTTTTGCCAGGTAAAATTGGGGATGACTTTTGGCGACTCAGTGGAATACAAAATTTGTTTATTCTTTCTCTTCAAAAAAAAAAAAAGAGACAAAACCCTCATAAACATTTTGTGAAGACTTCCAGTCAATGGATAAATAATATGAGGTTTCAGAAAATTGGTAATAAAATATAAACTCTCCCTGTTAGTTTAAACTGTAAAGATGTGCAAAATATATTGTGCCTCACAATATAGCAGAATTGTGGTATTCTGTGTAGTCATTGGATTAAATACCCAGAAGACTTCTGACTCTCTGCTTTCAGACAGCATGGAAAAAGTGGAGTATCCTAATCTCAAAATCTAATCAAGTTTACTACAGAAATTGCTTTGTTAACTAACGGTAATAAGTCTTAAGTAGAAGGGTTCTCTCATATGTAATTTTAATATAGTTTTGCTCCCATAGAAACCATTTTCATCTTGCTTTGACTCTAGTGTAAACGTAGAACACTTAAGTAAATTTCTGACTGGAAGGTAATCTACATTCTCCTCTTAGAAAAGAATCCAATTTATGAGCAGTTTAACTGCTAATTTGCTAAGTCTCTCCCTCAGTAAAGGCTACTGAGCCTCATTGAAAATGGTGAATCTTATTCTAACATTTAAAAATGGTAATTAATTCACAGTACAAAGGGTATTATGAGGTACCTCCTAAATGTTTTGTAGCATTGAATTGACAGTTATAAAAAAAAAAAGCACAATTCTGAAGTCAACAAATTTGATGGCACTTCAAAATACAAGTGTTGGTATAATTAGTAGGAGTCCGTTAACTAAGTTTATTGTGCATTTATGGAATGGTCTGCCATGTGAAAAGCACTTTGCCACATCTCTGATTTTGAACCTCTGTCTCTCCATGAGAATACGTCAACTCTGTTCAATAACTTTACATACTCATCTGTTTTATCTCAAATTCTACTAGTTTAGAATTCCTTGAGCTACCAAGAGGAAAACCATGGAATCAATGCAAAGTAATCTGATGATAATTCTGACGGCTTCTGTAATAAAAAACAGGTATAACTACTGGGTCATGTCATTGCCAAATTGTAATTTACAGGGGAAATGTATATTTGGTCCTCTCACATATATTTGGTTCTCATCCATAGTTCCTGGCTTATAGCTTTCAAAACCCTTGGGATTTTCTGAGCAAAAGGAGCAATGAAATAATATTTAGTCTCTCATACTTAGTTCCTCAGAACACTTCTGGAAAGGTGACTTTTTGATCTGGTTCAAACGTGGGGGCCAGTTGCCAGGAGAACCATGTTATTAGAGAGGAACTTTCAGTCTTGCTTGCTCCACCTGTGGGAGTGGGGGGAAAGGCCTGGAGGCTAAATCTATCACCAACGGCCAATGATCAACCATGCCCATGTAATGAAGTTTCTAGGGTTTGGAGAGCTTCTGAGTTGCTAAACATGGAGAATGGGGAAAGTGGTGGGTCTGAGGGGGGCTTGGAGGCTCTGCCTTTTTCCTGTGTTTTCTCCTAGGATCTCTTCATCTGGCTGTTGATTCCTGTATTTTAGTATCCTTTTTATAAAAAATTGGTAATCTAGTGAGTCAACAGGTTTTTCTGAGTTATCTGAGCCATTCTAGCAAAGTATTCAAACCTGAGAAGTGGTGGGAACCTCTTGATTTATAGCAAGTCAGTCAGAGGTACATGTAATAATCTACATTTGGGATTGGCATACTGAGTTGTAGGGGGTCATAGTTACCTCCAGTTTTAGCCCATCAGTTAGAAGCACAGGTAACAATCTGGGCTTCCCTTTGGTGTCTGAAGTGGAGAAGAGTTAGTAAGACTGAGCTCTTTACCTGAGGAATCTGATGCAACCTTTAGATGCATAGTGTCAGAATTGAACTGAATTCTTGGACAGCCTGCATGTGCCCCGGAATTGCTTGTTGATGTGGGGAGGCCTCCAAACACACGCTAGTTGGAACTGGGTCCAGGAACCCTTTTGGAATCATATCAAGGAACATTTGGATGAATTTTAAATTTTAATTCCTCCCTTATTTCTGCTTAAACCCCATTTTCTATTATCATTCAGAATTTCCAAGCACAAATATTCCACAGACTTGAGAAAAAAGAGGAAAATTATAAAAACAATGGAGGGTAGACAAAGTTATCTGTTTATGTTAGTTGAGTATAAACAGTTAAACATGTTAATTGATAAGCCAAACTTTAACAAGGAAAGAGGCTAATTATGGTGACAGTCAAAGATAAGGATGAAATGAATATTCTTAAATCAAGAAAAAAAGGGAAAACCAAGACAAATGATAAATATTTTTTCTTCACGTTTTGTCCCATAGTGAAATTATTTTTCTAAAAGCAAATGATTGAATAAAAATCCCGAAGTCCCAATTTACCCTTGTAAGATACTGATTTTCCTCTGTAGGAAAAGGCTGTGGGAACAACATTGCCTCAGCTGCTAGCCAAAGGACAAATTAGATTACCTAGTAAGGCTTTTCCATTTCTAATTTCTAGACTCTTATATTAATAAATTTTCCTATTTAATTTTTGTGCTCTCAGTGGGAGTATCAAAACTCTGGTAAGAAAAAAGGTCCAAGATGAAAACTGCTTATTCTGTGATAGTAAGAGGAAACTAAAACCTGTTCATTTCACTATGTTAAGTTAGTTATTGTTAGTCACTCAGTCATGCCTGACCCTGCAACTCCCTGGACTGTAGCTCACCAGGCTCCTCTGACCATGGGATTCTCTAGGCAAGAATACTGGAGTGGGTTGCCATTTCCCTACTTCTGGGGATCTTCCGCATGCAGGGATCAAACACAAGTCTTCTACATTGTAGGCAGATTCTTTACCATCTGAGCCACCAGAGAAACTCCTGTTAAGTAGATACAGTAAATATTCACTCCCTCATTCATACAATAAATATTCTTTGAGTGTCTGCTGTGTGCCAGGCTCTATTTCATATGTATGAAATGTTGGCATCTTAATTCCTAATCAATCTAATGCCATGATTAAAGAAATAATAATATTAAGAGTAATGTCTAAAGCTCAACATTCAGAAAACTAAGATCATGGGATCTGGTCTCATCACTTCATGGGAAATAGATGGGGAAACAGTAGAAACAGTGTCAGCCTTTATTTTTCTGGGCTCCAAAATCACTGCAGATGGTGATTGCAGCCATGAAATTAAAAGATGCTTACTCCTTGGAAGAAAAGTTATGACCAACCTAGATAGCATATTGAAAAGCAGAGACATTACTTTGCCACCAAAGGTCCGTCTAGTCAAGGTTATGGTTTTTCCAGTGGTCATGTATGGATATGAAAGTTGGACTGTGAAGAAAGCTGAGCACCGAAGAATTGATGCCTTTGAACTGTCGTGTTGGAGAAGACTCTTGAGAGTCCCTTGGACTGCAAGGAGATCCAACCAGTCCATTCTGAAGGAGATCAGTCCTGGGGGTTCTTTGGAAGGACTGATGCTAAAGCTGAAACTCCAATACTTTGGCCACCTCACGTGTAGAATTGACTCATTGGAAAAGACCCTGATGCTGGGAGGGATTGAGGGCAGGAGGAGAAGGGGACGACAGAGGATGAGATGGCTGGATGGCATCACCAACTTAACGGACAGGAGTTTGGGTGAACTCTGAGAGTTGGTGATGGACAGGGAGGCCTGGCTTGCTGCAATTCATGGGGTCGCAAAGAGTTGGACACGACTGAGCGACTGAACTGAAGTGAACTGATACATAGTGTGCTTCACAAACGAAAAGTCCATATTAATTACATAAAACAAGGAAGGAGTCTATATGAGAAAAAGATTCTTGTCCTCAATTATCAACAGTCATTCTATATGTCCTGCTACCCATCCCATTTCCTCATTTTGCAAGTCTTATAGCTGTGCTCTTTGAGGCTATAGAGGGTGGAGTGTTGGAGGAGATAGTTTAGTTTTCATGGTCAGTCCCCTGTATCTGCTTTAATATTTCCCTGTGTTAGTTCTAGGTAACAAGATCCCTAGGACCTGGGATACAACTTAACACTCAGTTCAGTCACTCAGTCCTGTCCAACTCTATGCAACCCCATGGACTGCAGCACGTCAGGCCTCCCTGTCCATCACCAACTCCTGGAGTTTACTCAAACTCATGTCCATTGAGTTGGTGATGCCATCCAACCATCTCATCCTCTGTTGTCCCCTTTTCCTCCTGCCTTCAATTTTTCCCAGCATCAGGGTCTTTTCAAATGAGTTGGTTCTTCGCATCAGGTAGCCACAGTATTGGAGCTTCAGCTTCAGCATCAGTTCTTCCAATGAATATTCAGGACTGATTTCCTTTAGGATGGACTGGTTGGATCTCCTTGCAGTACAAGGGACTCTCAAGAGTTTTCTCCAACTTAACATTAGATTGGGAAAAAAGGGCATGATTTTCCCCAGACTTGCTTGGGATATATTAGTTAAAGCACTCTGCAACTTCTGTGAGATGGAAATGTGCCAGAAGTAATTGAGAGTGAATAAAGCAGAGGTCAATGCCCTCAAGGATCTTGCAGTTTAGAGAGGGAGGTGGATATAAATCTAGTCAACTATGATGCAGTAAAGTTATGTACTTACATTTGGAACAAAGTTAAGTAGTGAGTTTCTCATATTTATTTGACTATATGAAAAAATGAAAAAAATATAATCTGTTTAATCAATATTGCCAGAAGGTTATTAAATATATTAAAAGTGTGGGAAAGTACTTCATTAAAAATAAAAACTTCTGCTCTGTGAAAGTCAAGGTCAAAAGGATGACAAGACAAGCCACAGACTTAAAGGAAATATTTACAAAAGTCTTTTTTGGTGCAAAAATAAAGATAAAGTACTGCTATCTAAAATATACAAAGAACTTCTAAAAATGCAACAAGAAAACAAAAAACCTCTATGTAAAAATGGCCCAAAAACTTTTAAGAGACACCTCACCGAAGAAAATATACAGATGGCAAATAAGCATGTGAAAAGATGTTCTTTTTCATATGTCATCAGGGAAATACACATTAAAAAAACGAGATTCCACTACACACCTATTACAATGGCCAAAATATGGAACAGGATGCACCAAATGCTAGTGAGATGCAGTACGAATAGGGACTCTCATTTATTACTGGTGAGAGTGTGAAATGGCATTGCCACTTTGGAAGACAGTTTGGCAGTACCTTACAAAACTAATAAAAATACTCTTAGTATATGATGCCATGATCATGCTCCTTGGTATTGATTCAAAGGAGTCGAAAATGTACATCCACATGAAAACCAGTTCATGGATGTTTTTAGCAATTTTATTAATAACTGACAAGACTTGGAAGCAACCAAGTTATCCTTCAGTAGTTGAATAGATAAATTATGGCAGTACATTCAGACAATGGAATATTACTCAGTGCTGAAAAGATATGAGCTATCAAGTCATGAAAAGACATGGAGGAAAATTAAATATATATTTCTAAGTGGAAGAAATCAATCTGGAAAAGCTCCACACTGTATGATCTCAACTACATGACATTCTGGAAAAGGCAAAACTATGGAGACTGTAAAAGAGATCAGTGGTTGCCAGGGGTAGGAGGGACGAATAGGTGGAGGATAGATTTTTAGGGCAGTGAAAATACTCTGCAAATATTATAATGATAGAGATGTGTCATTAGATATTTGTTCAGATACATACAGTGTACAAAGATAAAGGTGAGCCTTCATGTATACTGTAGACTTTGGGTGATTATGTTGTGTCAATGCAGGTTCATCAGTATTAACAAATGTACTACTCTTTTGTTACATTTTTGGGGATGTTGATAACATGGTAAGCTATGCATGTTCAGAGGCAGGGAGGGTATGGGAAATCTTTGTACTTCCCCCTCAATTCTGCTGTGAACTTTAAACTGCTCTAAAAAAACTCTCAAAAACAAAAAAGTGTGGGAAAGATAAACAGCAGAAACAACAAACCTATAAAAGAATTATTCACTGTAAGAAATAATAAATTTTATGTTTAATATGCAATAAACATTAAGTATTAAAATGTTAAGTTATGAAAAGATAGACAACATTGACTTGTCAGTATCAAAAACAGAAAATACACACACACACACACACACACAACTCTCTGCTTAGTTATTTGTTGCCAATATAAGAATGAACAGGTCAAAATATCCATGTATCAACTGATTTCATGAAACTTCAGTCCTAAAAAGGATGACTTCACAATTAGGGAGACTACATACACACGATTACTTTTTCAATTATTTCTTTACTTAAAACATATTTTGAGGGTTTCCCTGTGGGCTGAGTGGTAAAGCATCCACATGCCAATGCAGGAGACATGGGCTTGATATCTGAGCCAGGAAGATCTCACATACTGAGAAGCAACTAAACCCATTCACCACAGCTATTGAGCCTGCTCTCTAGAATCTGAGAGCCACAACTACTGAGCCCACGTGCTGGAGTTACTGAAGCCCTGGCTCCCAAGAATCTGTCCTCTGCAACAAGAGAAGCCTCTACACAAGAAAAGTTTCTAGTGCAGCAGTGAAGATCCAGCACAGCCAAAATTAAATAAATAAAATGATTTTAAAAAACATATTTTGGAAGGAAACATACTCACAAGTATTGCTTTAGTATTTTATGGAGCACATATTAGCATCTCCTGCCTAATGTGCCTTTCTTTGACTTGTGGACAGGAAGAGGAAGGGTTTTAAAACTGAAAAATCAATATAAGCAAGTGTGTGGGTGTGCAATGTGGCACGTGGTAAAAAGGCACTGCTGCTGAGGGCAAAGAAACATGCAAGGAACGGCAGAGATTCGATGTGAGGCAGGCGGGCAGGGGTCAGTTTGTGACAGGAACTTGATAACTTCTTTGCCTTTTATTCCTAATGCTATCTCTGGTAAACTTAAAAGTTCATAATATTTTAGCTGTTTATATTTTTCTACTTTTCTTAGAACTTGCCATATTTCATTATCAATGAGCTTTCTATATGTAGGCCATACAGTTTCACCTAACTAATCCTTCATTTAAGTCCTTACTAATCTGGAAGAAATACAAGCTGGAATCAAGAGAAATATTAATAACCTCAGATATGTAGATGACACCACCCTTACGGCAGAAAGTGAAGAGGAACTAAAAAGCCTCTTGATGAAAGTGAAAGTGGAGAGTGAAAAAGTTGGCTTAAGGCTCAACATTCAGAAAACTAAGATCATGGCATTTGGTCCCATCACTTCATGGGAAATAGATGGGGAAACAATGGAAACAGTGTCAGACTTTATTTTTCTGGGCTCCAAAATCACTGCAGATGGTGACTGCAGCCATGAAATTAAAAGACGCTTACTCCTTAGAAGAAAAGTTATGACCAACCTAGATAGCAGAGACATTTCTTTGCCAACTAAGGTCCATCTAGTCCAGGCTATGGTTTTTCCGGTAGTCATGTATGGATGTGAGAGTTGGACTGTGAAGAAAGCTGAGCACCGAAGAATTGATGATTTTGAACTGTGGTGTTGGAGAAGACTCTTGAGAGTCCCTTGGACTGCCAGGAGATCCAATCAGTCCATTGTGAAGAAGATCAGCCCTGGGATTTCTTTGGAAGGAATGATGCTAAAGCTGAAACTCCAGTACTTGGGCCACCTCATGCGAAGAGTTGACTCATTGGAAAAGACTTTGATGCTGGGAGGGATTGGGGGCAGGAGGAGAAGGGATCGACAGAGGATGAGATGGCTGGATGGCATCACGGACTCGATGGACGTGAGTCTGGGTGAACTCCGGGAGTTGGTGATGGACAGGGAGGCCTGGCGTGCTGCGATTCATGGGGTCGCGAAGAATCGGACACGACTGAGCGACTGAACTGAATTGAACTGAATGTTCTAGACCATGTTCTCCATAGTTTACATGCAAAATTATGCTCATTTTCACAAATTTTGCAAAAGCAGTATTAGTAAATTGGTTTTAGAGTTGAGAACACTAAAATGGAATCTGTATGTGAATCCTACCTATCTCAAAGTTCACTTTACTCTAGTAATTGGTCTTTGTGATGATATTTCTGCAAGTGAGTTCCTCAGAGGATAAAGCATGAGGAAAAAGCATTCTGTGATTACGTCAGTAAGAGGACCAGAGCACACTCCCTCTCTTGAAGACTCTCTATGAGCTTAGGATGTTAAAGTCCCTATGTATTTCTGAAACAAAGAAACCCGTTTCATTTTCTTCATATGAGCATTTTACAAACTGTCAGAGAATTCTTTTTTTTTTTTTTTTTGGTAAAACATCTAACATTCCAGGACATACTTTGGGAAACTTTGTATATTGGAAGAAACTTATTAATAAGAATTCAACTTATTTGGAATCCAAGAAATATAAACCTTATTTTATACTCTCAAATTAATGTTTGTCACAATCAGGGTCATGAACTCATTGGGTTGTGAAATCAATGAAGTGGATCCCAAACAGTATGTGGGAAACAAAGTAAAACAAATAGGATAGAAAATATCAGGGTTGCCTGCAGTAAGCACTGAATCATGAAAATTTTTACTGGGGCACAGCGTAGAATACATTTCTTTCCATGATCTTGGCCAAGAACATCTAAAGCCATTCCTTTTATGAAAGTCGCATGAATTGCTTGTTATGCAGGAATTATGATGATAACAAATGCTTGAACTGTAGTAAATTAACTGTAATCCCATGGCTAACTAAAATACTAGTTATTACTTAAAATTAGATAATTTTAGAGCTGAATTATCTCGTAGAGGGAACACCAAAATAGAGTTTTAGTGATTTGTCAAGGTCAGACAGCTGTCAACTGGGCCTAGAACACAGAGTTTCTGATTTGTACACTAATATACTTGTTAGCATGTATGTGTGGTATGTGTGTGTGTGTGTTTGTGTGTGTGTGTGTATGCCCACGCGCTCAGTTGTATCTGACTCTTTGCAACCCCATGGACTGTAGCCAACCAGGCTCCTCTGTCCATGGGATTTTCCTGGTAAGAATACTGGAGTGGGTTGCCACTTCCTCCTTCAGGGGATGTTCCCAACCCAGGGATCGAACCCATGTCTCCTGGGTCTCTGGCATTACAGGTGGATTCGTTACTGCTAAACTACTAGGGAAGCCCCAATTGTCAGCATAGTGAAGTCACTCAGTCGTGTCTGACTCTTTGCGGCCCCATGGATGGTAGCCTACCAGGCTCCACTGTTCATGGGATTTTCCAGGCCACAATACTGGGGTGGGCTGCCATTTCATTCTCCAGCGGACCTTCCCAACCCAGGGATTGAACCCAGGTCTCCTGCATTGCAGACAGACGCTTTACAGTCTAAGCCACCAGGGAAGTTCATTGTTAAGTATGCTGCTGACTCTGTGCGACCCCATAGACAGCAGCCCACCAGGCTCCTCCGTCCATGGGATTTTCCAGGTAAGAACACTGGAGTGGGTGCCATTTCCTTCTCCAATGCATGAAAGTGAAAAGTGAAAGTGAAGTGGCTCAGTCGCGACCCCATGGACTGCAGCCCACCAGGCTCCTCTGTCCATGGGATTTTCCAGGCAAGACTGACATAATTTTTATTTATAGATCATGAGATTATCTTTTTAATAAGTAAGAAAAATAGGCACAGAATTCAGCAAATCATTCCCAGACAGTAAGTCAATGATAGGTTGCAAAAATGCTTAAGGCTTTAATTGAAGGAAAAAGTAATTTAGAGATACTTCAGCGCTGCAGTCTAATTATAATTCACAGCTAATCACTAACTAATTAACCCATTACTGGTGGGGCCATTCAGTTGTTTGGTTTCTCACCTGAATGTGTGAGGGTCTGAGAAGACTTAGTAGATAACACAGCAGTAAACACAAACCCCTCCGTGTGTAAGCTAAAGATGCAACCTTTAAATAATGAATTTGAAGTATTCCCTCTAAACTCACACCATGTTTTCTGAGAAGAAAAGGAATATGACTTACCAAAGCATTTCTTAGCAAAACACCCAGTAACTTCTTACACATGTTATTTTAGACAAGTCTCTGAGACTCCTTCCAGTGGAAGTCTTGAAAATTATACCTAAATTTGTGCCTATTCATTCTTCTCTCATGGTCTGAGCTGGGGAGGGAGTGTCAGAAATCGGTCAGTAGAAGTTGGAAATATTTCCTTTTCCACCTCTCTTGCTTCCTGGAAAGCGCCCATGAGAGTCTGCCCTAGGATTCCTAGGGCCTGTCCCTGGATTCCAGCAAACCCTTCTCAAGTCTCCGGAGCTCAGGTTGGCGCTATCTCCTCCCAGAAAGGTCCAGGCCACAAAGGGCAAAAATCATTTGATAACTTAATCTTGTTGAGAGGAAGAGACGCCTAGGCCTGTGTACTCCAGTGATAAACGGAAGCACCCGGGTGACTCAAGGAAGAGACATGGCAACGTTTAAAACTAATACAAACGAATACGGCGTAAACAAGAACTGAACCGGGGTAGGAACCATCCCCACCAATCGTGGTAGGGGGCTGGTGTGCGGAGGGGAGACAACTGAGTCGTGACAACCTGGAGGTTCCGGGGCGCGGGCTGGGCGGGGGTTGGGGGGGGCGGTTCTCCCCGGGAGACCTGGCTGGGAGAGCAGGCAGGGTAGCAGGAGGTGAATTTCCTAAAGCCCAGGACCGACCCTCGGACCCTCCCAATTCCTAGAATGAACTCAAAGCCGGTCCCTCCAGGCGGGGCCAGCGGCTCCCCTGGGGTCGCCACCGAGATCTGCTCCGCCCCGTCGCGGGGAAGAAGATTCCGGGATGGGGAACGGTGCGGGCGATAAACCCCGGCCACTCCAAGCGCCCCCCGCGCCCCCGCCCTGCCTCCCCACCCGGCCCCCGTGCGGCTTCAAAGCCCGACCCTGCCTGGGGCCGGCCGCGGGCACCGACCGTTCTCCCCACGCCTCCCCGCGCCTGCAGCGCCCGCCCTGGGCCGTCCCGGCGGGCGCGCGGGGGGCGCGGGCCCGGGCCCCGCGTGACGTGGGCGCCGCGGCGGGAGGGGCCGCCCCGGCGCGGGTCGAGGGGGGTGCTCGGGCCGACTTATTAGCGCCCCGCGGGTCGCCGGCAGCGAGCAGACGACCGCTCGGCGAGCCCCGGGAGCCGGCGAGCGGCCCACTCCTCCCACTCCTCCGCCTGCCTCCTCCCCTCCGGCTCCTCCCGCCCCCACCTCGGAGCGAGTCGCGGAGGCGCCGTCTCCCTGCCTCTTTCTCCCGCTCCCGCTCGCTCGTCCGTCTCTCTCGCTAATACTTCCCCCTGCCGTGCTCCTGGGGACCCAAGCATTCTCAGCGCTAACCTTAGGGACCCGCGGTGCGCGAAAAGCCTAGAAAAAAGCCTCTGCGGACAGAGATAGTTGGAAGCCCCTCGTCCCTCCCCCCCGCCTCTGCCGGCGCAGCCCGTGCCCGGCTCGCAGCACCTTCTCTCCTGAACACTCTGTTTGGGAGGACGGGGTGAGAAGGTGAAGTGGAAAGAACTGCAGAGCAGAGGGGGCCAGGCTCAGAGCTCAGATTTCATTTTCATTGAAGCCAAGCACGGAAGATCAGGGTTTTTTTTTTGGTTTTTTTTTGTTTTTTTTTTTTTCCAATTCTGCATTTTTTTTTTTTCCTTTTTTCCAAGAAACTTACTTTGGGGGGGAAGGTTTTGCTCTGGGCATTTGCTTTGCCCAGCAGTTGAAAAGTGAACTCGGCTCGTGATGGTTCTCCTGTCACTTTGGTTGATAGCAGCCGCTCTGGTAGAGGTTAAGACTTCAGCTGATGGACAAGTAAGTGGAAAATAATAACAATAAAAAACTCAGACCCAACCTTTTCCCCGAAACAGTTCCTCCCCCTCTTTCCCCTCCTCTCTCTCCTCCTCCCCCCCTCCCACCCTTTCCCTGTTATCTGGTGCCTTCACGGTCGGTGTTTTCGAGGGCTGGGCGCAGCGTGCGGGGCTTTCGGGGGTGGAGGGGGTTACATTGCATGGGAGCCCAGGCTTGTCACCCCTCGGGCTTCACTTTGCGGCATTCCGAACAATTCCCGGTGACCCGACTGCAGCCAATTCGCATCCTCGCCGGGCCATCTGGGTTTCCCTTTTCCGGAGGGCGGTGTGGGCGCTTGAATGAAGTTCTGGACGCTGGGTCCAGGATCCCAGGGCTCCGACTGCAGCAGCCGGAGTCGAGTTCGCGGGGCTTTCTCTCCTGCTTACTGACTCACAGCTTTTTTCGGGCAGCCGGAGGCGGGGGTTTCAGGAAATCCTTGGGCCGGACAGGGAGCGATCCAGTAGACACGTGTCCTGGGAGTACCGCGGCCGGGCTGGGGTTTGACAGTTGGGGAGGGGGGCCCCCGGGGACGTTTCCTGCCCTGCGTTTTCCTGGGCAGAGAGGCTGGAGGCGCCGGCAGCTCTTCTCCCCTCCCCCTCTACACAACTCCTCCTCTTTTTAAAGCGAAGTTGAGTACTGCTCTGTTTCTTTTCGGCCCAGCCCCCACCCTTTGGAGCCTCAAGGTGAAGCCCGATGCTCTCAGAAGAGTCCTTGAGAAGGCTCGGCGGGACGAGCCGAGCCCTGTGTAGTCAGTCACAGCGGCGCAGGGCCGCTGAGGCTCTGGGTACAGAATTTCTCCGTGAGTTTTTTGTAGCGTCTCTTGGTCTGCTTGGTCTGACCATAAGGTGAAAAAGTAAGAGACTCGTTCTAGTTGCTGCCTGACCTCAAATCTGATCAATCAGGATTTAGACTTCTGTTTTGCACGTATAAATTCGGAGACTTTCTTTTCTACTCCTGACCCAATATCTGGAGTTTTCCAAAGAGAATACTGAGCGTCAGGATTTATTTTTGCTGGCTTCGTAAATGTTAAAAGTTAAAACGAGCAAACGACACCCTGTCCCAAATTGCTGTTGCATTGGCTCGTGCTCCCCGGCACAGGAACCTTCTACAAACCAGGGTGCAGCGGTTAGGCACCAATCCCAGTCTCCGGCGTCGCCTGATTAGTCAGCTCCTGAAAAGCATTAATGGTAGAAATAAAACGCATGAGGTGATAAGATGAAACCCAGTAACTGTTTCTTTTTCTTACTTTCCCCCCTCCTTTCCAGGCTGGTAATGAAGAAATGGTGCAAATAGGTAAGCCTTATTCTCAGATGTCACTCTTATCTTGGTAGGGAATGAAGTAAGCTAAGCAAAATATTGTTTCTGAAATTTCTCCCATTGATGGTTAAAGAAGTAGTTGGTGGTCCAGGAACATTTCTATTCTTCTCTTCCTCTTTACAGAGGAGGGAGTCACTTTCCTCAGGCTGAATTGTAGTGATGTAAAAATTGTCCTGCAGTTGGACTTTTCAGGTGTCAATTTATTATCTGTCTTTGGACAAGCCACTGGTAGGTACTTGAAAGGTGATGGAGG
This sequence comes from Ovis canadensis, assembly GCF_042477335.2. Classification (NCBI taxonomy): domain Eukaryota; kingdom Metazoa; phylum Chordata; class Mammalia; order Artiodactyla; family Bovidae; genus Ovis; species Ovis canadensis. Next base: position 104,338,113 of record NC_091250.1, on the reverse strand, counting down.
GACTGGGAGAAGATATAGAGATAATCAAATGAAATCAACTTCTGTAAGGTTAAGTGGAACACATTTGATTAGAAGAGAAAGTGTAAGAATGCTACAAAAAAGAGAAAAATAAAGTACAGATGATGGAAAGTTTTCTCTTAAAATTTTTTCCAGCTTTGAATAATCCCTCTGATGACTTTTCTTATACCATCTGCTTTAAAATCATTCTGCTGTTGTGTAAGATATGTTAGGCCTTTTGCAGATAACATCTAAAACCTCAGTTTTGCCTGATGATAAAGGACTTATTCCCATTTTATGGGTGAGGAGACTGAGGCTCACAGAGGGTGTCTTGTAAAATGTCCCTCCAAAGTCCATGGTCTTTTTTTTGAAGCTGTTTATAATAATATATTCGTTCTGAATTCAGAGACTGAAAGTCGTCTGTCAAGAAGCTGGGCTCCATTCAGTCTTTTCATCCACATTTAACTTGAGTTACTTTAAAAGATAATTTTCTTTTTGGCACAGTAGTCTGTGTATTCTGTATTTGTCAAGTGATACTGTAAAGTCATCTTTTAGATGAAAAGTTTTTATTACTGCAGACTTAGTTACAAATTGTTGCCTATGTGCTGTGTGCCAGGCACAGTGCTAATTGCTTCATGTGCCTTATGTCATCTATTTGTCACAACTGCACTAGGAGGTTGGGACACATTTATGCCTATTTTAGATTTGAAGGAAATGAAGCTTGAGAGGTTATACAGCAACCTGCTATAGTGCATAGTGGAGAGATGGGGGACTCCAGAGGTGTAAACTAAATGGAGGGGCCCCAGGATCCAGGCCCAGAGGCATCTGTATGTAGCTACCCGTCATCCTGTGTCACAGTGCTCCCTTCCTTCAATGCCTGGCATTGTTGGAACTCCTCCCCAAGCTTAGACCTCCACAGGAAGAGGAGAACAGATGGGAGGAGATGGACTGAGAACTGCATTGAAAATACAATGTCTATGAAGAGACATTTGTCGTTTGTAGTTGATAGCATTCAGCCATCAACATGTTATCTTTCTAAAGAAGGAGTTTTTCCTTTCTAACCAGTCTTCAAGCAAATAGGGAAAAGAAAGCTGTCTTAGTTTTTATGTCTTAAACATTTGATTACTTAAATGTCCTAACATTTCAATATGTAAATTAAAAAAAACTATTTTAAGATTACTCATTCTACAAGGAATAAGATATATTGCTTTGATTAAATTTTCAGATAGACTCAGCATGCTCATATGTAAGAGGCCCTGGTTGAGACAGTGGTCCAGTCCTTTAGCTAACAGAAACTACTTTGGTAGCTCTTGTCCTCAGGGAAGAAAGGAGTACCGGTCTGCTTTATTTTGATAAGAGGGAGATGAGTAACAGCACAGAAGAGAAGAGGTCAGGGCACTCTTAGGTTGTGTTGCTGGAGATTTATTTTCTCCTCTGCAAGTTTATTTGCTCTCAGCAAGTGCCTCTGCTTTACGAGATTTCTCTCTTTGATTATTATCAGTTTTACTGACCATTTTCAAATTGAGTTGAAGGGAAGAAATATAGATGAAAAGAGACTTGACTCATGAATCCTGTGATTGCAAAAGTGTATCATTTGGCTTTGGGTTATAATCATTTGTGTTTTCTTAAGAGGGATTTAAAATTTTATTTGTAAAATATATTTTAAAAGTTTGATGTGCAGTAATGAGATTTCATTCTCCTGTCCCTGTGCATCAAGGGATTGCTAACCTGGAGGTTTGGTAAAGCGTACTTTTCTACATACAATTAAGTAATTTTTTTCCAATAATTGATTGAAAAGTAGTTTTGAACAACTTATTAGGAAATTAGAAAAATTAATGAGTTTATATTTATTGATCTAAAAATTGGTTAGGTAAAATTCCGTGTTTCAAAATAATTTGTGAATGTCTCAGGAAGAGTAAATATAAATTAATAACAGATCACAAATTGTTAGGAAGCTGAATTTAAAGAATACTTTCTCTCTATGTATACACACACATGCAGGTGGTGAATATAAGTGTACACTTTGCTGATTCTTCATGAAGGGAACACTTCTAGGTGACCAGCACCTGGATCAATAAGAACATTACTAGTGCTTTGCGTCACTTTCCTAGCAGGATTCCTGTATGAAAGGTGACTTCTAATAGGATAGCTTAATTTTGCCAGTTTTTAAATGCTTTTTATAAACAAAAATAATGTACACTTTTTAGTATTTGCCTTAGGAAACCAATTTTAAAAATATATATCTGATGTGCTTCAATCCCCTGGACTAGGAAGGCTTTTATTTAGTTGAGGAGAGGGCAGTCTGTGATGTGGGCAGGTTGGAGTGTATACAGATGTCACCCATCAAGTGTGGAGAGGGCAGTCTGTGATGGGGGCAAATTGGAGTGTATACAGATGTCACCCATCAAGTGTGGAGAGGGCAGTCTTTGATGGGGGCAGGTTGGAGTGTATACAAATGTCACCCATCAAGTGTGGAGAGGGCAGTCTTTGATGGGGGCAGGTTGGAGTGTATACAGATGTCATCCATTAAGTGTGGAGTAGGAGATATGGCTTCTTTACTTTTTTCTCCACCCAGTGGAAGAATGCCCTTTTGGTATGTGGGAAAGTATGTTTGGATCTCAGGAAAACAGACAAATAAGTTTTGATCTGTGATCTAGTTCTCTTCTCTTTTGTTCACCAGAGAGGAGCTGTCCACCTGGTGGTATAGTTGCTGAGTCATGTCCGACTCTTTGCAACCTCAAGAACTATAGCCCGCCAGGCTGCTCTGTCCATGGGATTTCCCAGGCAAGAATACTAGAGTGGGTTGCTGTGTCTTTCTTCAGAGGATCCTCCAGATCTAGGAATAGAACCTTCATCTCTTGCATTACTGGTAGATTCTTTACTGCTGAGCCACCAGGGAAGCCTCATCTACCTGTCTACACCCATGTATACATTTATACACCTATGCATACATTCGTACACAGTACATGTGTGTGCTCATTTGCTCAGTCACGTCTGACTTTTTGTGACCCTTTGGACTGTAGCCCACCAGGCTCTTCTGCCCCGGGAAGTTTTCAGGCAAGAATACTGGAGTGGATTGCCATTTCCACTTCCAGAGGATCTTCCCGACCCAGGGATCGAACCCGTTTTCGCCTGCATTGCAGGCAGATTCTTTACCACTGAGCCATCAGGGAAGCCCATACACAGTATATACATACATCCATATATACCCATACATAAACATCCATCCATGTATATGCACACACACATACATTTGTGCACATACATACATATAGGTGCATATGTGAAAGTGTGTGCACTGTGTATACATGTGTAAATGTGTTTCATGAGATAGGTAGCATGCTTCTGTGACATAGCAGGGAACTCTCATTTCTGACTCAGACTATGACCTTGGTAGGTTGCCTAGGGTAATTGTGGGTAGCTCGCTGCCTGGCCTGATGGGATAAGGAGGTTTGCTCTGTGACACATGTGGCTTAGGAAATAAATCATAGTTCTGTATAAATTGGAGAATCTGAAAAAGAACTCTCTGAGTCTTTTTGTTTCGTAAACCACAGCTTTGAGATCACTTGAGTATCATCAGAGGAAAAATCACTGTGAGGCTTTGGTGTTCAGCCACCTTCCCTCTCCCCCATCCCATTCCAACCCCTCCCCTGCTCTTGGAATTGGGACATGTCAATCTTTTTCCGCCCTATTACTGTTTCCGGTTTCAAATTCCATTGCGTTTCATTCTTAACCAAACGAAGTTGCTGATTTATACTCTCAGCTATCTGATTTCCTGAGAAATAACTTTTCATTATTTACAGGTACTCATTTCAAAGTGAAGTGTGAGTTACTCTACATTCTCCTTGGCATAGAATAAGTAGAATAAGTGTTTCCACTAATGTAGACCTTGAGAGAGCAAAGACAGTCTTGACGACTGCTGACTGCTGTGTCTATCTCCTGCACGTAAACAGGGCTTTGTACCTTGTGACTCTCAAATATCTGTTGTCCAGTGCATAGATCTAGTAACCAGGTTATTAACATATTAGGATTTGCCTGTGTTCTGGTTTTCTTAAAATATTCTTGTTCTATGCCCCTCTCCAGGTTTAATTGATCCCTAGGAAAATGAGGATAGAGACAATGGATGTACAGTTAATCATACAGTGCTATCAAGGCTCCTTGTGACTTCCTTTTTCATTCCACAAAGCCAAGGACTTAGGCTTATTGTTTTTTTATGTTTTTGTGTTTGTGTTCCACAAGTATTTGTCAAGTTGAATTGAATTATGTGCAAGTTTGAAATGTCCGCTAATTTTGCCCTAAAGTCTATTTGAGATAACTTTCCATGTTTCTGGCATCAGTGCAAATAAGATAAGCAATGATCGAAATCTGTCAATCCAGTTTGCCAGCAGCAACACTAAAAATGTGGTCTAAAGGAAGTTTAAAGGGATCCCGTGTAAAATTTAGAACTTCAGCCACCTAAGCCATTGCTCTTCTCTATAACTAAAGATCATACACTTGACTTTACTGATTTAGCTCCTATTCCACCATTGAGCACCATAATGATCTAAGTTAAGCGCTTTAAGTGTCTTATGTAAAGATATTATTAGATGCAGTATGTTGCTTATCACTGGCAACTTATTGCTCTTTAGCTGAACTGTTTCTTCCCCATACTTCACTGTTTTCTTTTGTCATTGTACCATATAATCGTGATATTGCTCAGAAATGTTATGAAATCTCCAGGGTCACCTCTGTTTCCAGGATGATTATCTTTAAGCACTCTTTGCTTATGGGTAGCCAACCCAGATTACCTTGGAAATCCATCAGGGACAGTTCCAAATTGCCTGCTGAAATCATGAGTGGTTTCAATATGAAGATTGTGGTTATACTGCTTGGACTGGATCTATTGACAGTGAGGACTTAATGGAATCCCAGTGCTTCCTCAAAAAGGATTGTTATTACCAGAATTTGGGGAACTCTCATCTTACACTTCCTCTAATAAGAGATCAGCTTTTACTTTTAAGCTGTACTCCTTCTATTCTAAGTTGTTGAATTGCGCTTTTTAATTAATCAGTTATGGTTCTGATTGTAGATGCTTTACACATGCCTCTTGTGGTTATCTTCTTTTTCTATATTCCCCAGGTTTTAGACAATCATTCCAGATATCAGCTCTTGTTATAACTTAGAATATTCTTGTTCAGTCTTCTTTTAATAGACAGATTGTGGGGATTTTGTATACCTGTTTTTGTTGTTTAATATTTTAGTATAATTTTCCATATCATTACAAACCCCTCATAAGCATCATTCAGTTTAGTTCAGTTCAGTTTAGTCGCTCAGTCGTGTCCAACTCTGCGACCCCATGAATTGCTGCACGCCAGGCCTCCCTGTCCATCAGCAACTCCCAGAGTTCACGCAAACTCATGTCCATCGAGACGGTGATGCCATCCAGCCATCTCATCCTCTGTTGTCCCCTTCTCCTCCTGCCCCCAATCCCTCCCAGCATCAGGGTCTTTTCCAATGAGTCAGCTCTTCGCATGAGGTGGCCAAAGTATTGGAGTTTCAGCCTCAGCATCAGTCCTCCAGTGAACACCCAGGACTGGTCTCCTTTAGGATGGACTGGTTGGATCTCCTTGCAGTCCAGGGGACTCTCAAGAGTCTTCTCCAACACCACAGTTCAAAAGCATCAATTCTTCAATGCTCAGCTTTCTTCACAGTCCAACTCTCACATCCATACATGACTACTGGAAAAACCATAGTCTTGACTAGACGCACCTTTGTTGGCAAAGTAATATCTCTGCTTTTGAATATGTTATCTAGGTTGGTCATAACTTTCCTTCCAAGGAGTAAGCGTCTTTTAATTTCATGGCTGCAATCACCATCTGCAGTGATTTTGGAGCCCCCCAGTATAAAGTCTGACACTGTTTCCACTGTTTCCCCATCTATTAATTAACCTTAATTTATGTGATCATTTCCCTCATGGCCTCCACCTTCTTATGATAATGAATGTTGCCACACAGTCTTGCATGTAGATTATTGTTCACATTCCCAGCGACTACTTCTGGAGAGAGTCCTAGAAGTTGATTCCTGAGTAAAACCAAATTAACAGGGTGCATTTTGACAAGTGACTTTTGAAGAAGTTTCTAAGACCTGAATTCTGACTAGCAATATATAGGAAAGTGTTGATTTAAAATATTTTAATTTTAGATGTGGTTCTGCTCTTCTTGATGTTTGAACATAATTTTTAAGTATTTAGTTATTAGTCTCTGAAAGATGAAATGAATTAATCATTTTTTTAGTTATCAAGTACATCCAAATGTGAACCATTATGGAGAAGGGAAAGGCTACCCACTCCAGTATTCTGGCCTGGAGGATTCCATGAACAGTATAGTCCATGGGGTTGCAAAGAGTTAGACACAACTCAGCGATTTTCACTTTCGCTTTCATATTATAAAAAGGTTTTGTAATTTTATCAGTACTGGAGGATGACTTGTCCACCTCCTAGAACAGAATTTGAGAGATGTATATTCTTTAGAATGGCTAGTAAAGAGTGGGGAGTTTCCTAGCTTAGGAATCTCTGTTCCCACATGTAATTGATCCATCCTGATTTTCCGAATATGTTTACACATTTTGCTGACTCACTGTAAAGCCCTAGGAGAGATTTGTGGTAAAATGTCGGTATCTTGTGTATAAAAATGAGTGCCACAAATTCAGCATGATGAATCTTTTTGGAATTTAGAACAAATTGTGAGCAGCATGAAATAGTCTTGTTCTCAAAGTGACTGATAAAACAAAAAGAGTATTTAGGAAACTTTTAGAAAGAAAAGTAGGATTAAACATATGGATCTTCAAATAGTTGAATGATAAATCACATTGCATACAATTGTTTCATATTTAATACATATAGTTTTGTATGTACTAATGCACACAAATAAAGATAAAAGAATGATTGAAATGATTATTCATGTGAATTTGCATTCTCTTTCTTTTATACGTAATATCCTTTGTTTTTTTACAAGTAGAGTAACATTCCTTAATCTAAAATCTAACCAGTGTATGGGTTTGTTGGTCAGTCGCTCAGTCTTTCCAACTTTTTGTGACCCCATGGACTGCAACACGCCAGGCTTCCCTGTCCTTCACCATCTCCCAGAACTTGTTCAAACTCATGTCCATTGATTCAGTGATTCTCAGAGATGATCCAGCCATCTCATTCTCTGACGTCCTCTTCTCTTCCTGCCTTCAATCTTTCCTAGTATCAGGGTCTTTTCTAATGAGTGGGCTTTTCGTGTCAGGTAGCCAAAGTATTGGAGCTTCAGCTTTAGCATCAGTCCTTCCGATGAATAGTTAGGATTGATTTCCTTTAGGATTGACTGGTTTGATCTCTTTGCAGTCCAAGGGGCTCTCAAGAGTCTTCTCTTAGAGGACCAACTAATATTAATTTCCTCTCCTCTGTCAAATGGTCAGCAGCACAGATGCTTTTCACTGTGTGGTTGTGGTTTAAAATCCTGACTGTACCACTTTCTAGCTGATGACCTGAACCTGTAAAAGTGTCCTTGTCTTGTATGTGACTGAAGTATTCTATTTCATAGAGTTTTAAAGGATTCCTATAATGCTGCCACATGGTGAGCCAGCTAGAATAATACATATTATTATTACCTAGTACCTATGGGTATGTCTTAGTCTTGTGCTTTTTAAAAAACACTTTTACTCAAGGAGAGCTGCCTCGCGCTAGTCCCTACATTTCTGATAGGTCTGCCTGCCACCATGGCTTTCCAGGTACCTTAATTTAGCGTGTCATGGATTTGTATGCTATCCAGCCACTCAACTTACCATGTGACAGCTCTTTAAGAGTTCTGTTTTCACGTATTAGCTTCATGTTGGCATTTCAACATAGTGTTGCTTAACTCATTGGAATATAGTAGTTGAGGGAGGAGTTGAATAAGGAATAGTGCAGAAACAGTTATTCCATGTGGATTCCATACCAACTATATTGTGTTTATACTGGACATAATTCTTTCTTCATTTCACTTTATTTATTGAAACCCCTTTTTTCCATTTCACTGAGCAAAAGTTCTTATGTTAATCATAACTCCTTGGGATGCAAAAAACAGGAACCCAGTTGATAGTGGTTAAGGAAGACAAAATTGATCAGATAATCAAAGTCAGGTATAGCGGGATTTAGGTCTCAAATAATGTCAAAAATCAATCTCTCTCTCCCCCCATTCCTCCTTTGCCTCTCCTTCTCTCCTTCTCCCCTGCCCCTTTTCTCTCTTCCTCTCTTTCTTCCTTCTCTCCTTTCGCTCTCATTTTTCTTTTGCGTTGGCTTTATTTCTCTAGTAGCATAAGATTGTGACCATCCAAGATCCAAGCTGTGGCAAAGACCATCACCAGCAACTCTAGGCTATCATCCTCCCTTTCACCCCACTAGACAAGACACTTCTGTCCTGGCAGCTCCAGTAGTAGTTCCTGGTAGAGCTTTGACTGGCTACTCGGCTTGAGTCATATGTCATTTTTTTATCATTAGGTGTGGGAAACCGTTCAGTGAATGTGTGTCCACCAGAGCTGCCCCTGTCACGACAGTCCACTCGGTTTCCTGATTTACATCCTAGCTGCCTAAGCCTGGAGCCCTCTCCTGAACCCCATGCTTGCAGATCCTTCACCACAATATTACCTATTGACAGTCCTTCTCCTTGGGGATGGGCTGTAGCATCCCAGAGAAAAGAAATGGAACAGCCAAAAAGAGTCTAAAATGTTATATCTTGGGATGGAGGGAAGTGGGTTGCTGCTGACACATGGAAAAGTTCCTTTTTTGTTGTCTTTACCAGTATTAATTAGATGTGCACGTGCCAGGCTCTTGCAAAAAACAAACAAACAAACGAAAAAACAACTTATTTTCAAGCCAAGCCTGGTGCTCAGTGAGGCAGTGCTCAGGTTAGCCTGGATTGAGATGTTTCATTCTTGATGTACAGGGACTGAGGGTGGAGTGTGAGACAGTTAACCTGAGGGAAAACTGAGGTTCAGTTAAAGAATAAGAGGGGATGGATGCTAGGAGTCACAAATGTCCAATAACACCACGGCTGTGAGGACTTCCAGCACCTTGATGGGAACTGGTGGCTGTGGCCAGCAGAGGAATGGACCCCCAAGATGTCTGTGTCCGAATTCCTGGAAGATGTAAATACATCACATGGCAAAGAGGGATTAAGTCTTCAGATGGAGTTAAGGTTGGTTATTTCATATCAGATGGCTTTTTGTACTTTTTGTCAAACCATGAGCCAGACTATTTTAGATTTGGAAAAAATAATTACCACGAGTAACATTTCAGTGAAAACCTTTAAAGCTGCTATCCACATTTCTTATCTGTCATATTTTCCTCAGCCTTGGCCCTGGGGATAAATGCTACTTTTCCTGGCTTGAAATTCTAGACTCAATATTAGCCTCTGAAAGTATTATCCATCAAAAAATTGTAAGACGTACGAGAAATATTAATTTTTAGAATGTTTGATATTTCTCTTGCATCTGTAAAGTTTCCAGTGATGATAAACGTAACCAGTAAAAGTGCTTCTTAAAAACTGAGATTGAAATGTTAAGATTTTGGCACTTGGGCCTCACTTAATAAAGTAAAGGAGCATCCCAGGTGACACAGTGGTAAGGAATCCACCTGCAATGCAGGAGACCCAAGAGATGGGGGTTCGATCCCTGGGTGGGAAGATCCCCTGGAGGAGGAAATGGCAACCCGCCCCAGTATTCTTGCCTGAAAAATCCCATGGACAGAGGAGCCTGGTGGGCTACAGTCCTTGGAATCTCAAACAGTTGGCCATGACTGAGTAACTGAGCACACACACAGCACAGCACCAAAAAAAAACCCCAAAAAACTCGTTAGCCTGTTATTGATTATTTGATTATTTTAAGATGTAGCAAACAAAGAAAATACTTGGATATATTTCTGTAAAATAGTTGTTCTTTTCTTAAAAGAGCTCCTCTTACCTGATTTCATGTTCTGGAATGCTAAAGAATGTGCTGTTCTTTCCTAAATGACTCTCTTGAACATAAACATTGTGCAATTGCAACAAATATTTATGGAAAAGCCAGATTTTTTTAAAAATGAGAAGAATTTTGAGGTTCACAAGTATTTGTTCTTCCTTAATAATGAGTATAAAAAAAAAGCAACCCCCCCACAAGAGTTGTGAAAATAGGTTTGCAACTAAAGTAAAAGACATCAAAGTGTTTCTCTGCCTTGTGGTGGTAACAGCTTAGAGGAGATGAAGTGAGGAAAAAGGAATTTGGCTGCATTCAGAATTTCAGCCTGTTATCATGATTAATTTTTAATTGCCTTTGAAAGAAGATGTGTCCCCGTCTCCGTTGGTGTTTACAGCCTGGGTGAGGCCTCTGGCATGTGATGTCTTCTTAATGTCCGCTCTTCACCCCACTCACATCTCTCTTGGAACAGCTGGTCCCTGTCGTTTCTAATGAAATTCATTCTCTTACCCTTGGCTCAGGATTTGGAAATGTTGTTGTTGGAGCGGCTTCTTGAGCCAATCTTGAAAATGCTTATTTGATTTCATTCTTGTGGCCAGATTGTTGCATACTGAGAATTTATACCTGATAAAGGAAATTGCCTGTGTGACTGCCTCTATAGTAGGGCAATCAGCCAATTCATGGGAGAGAATCCCAGTCTCTGACTTGGGTAATGGAGCATGTGTTCGTAGAGCCAGTCTGGACTTCAGGCCATTTGGTGTCATGGTGTTCAAGATCCCTCCTAACCACCAGAAATAATAGCTTGGGTTGGGGATGGAGAGGGGAGAGGCCCGAGGGGAGCTGGGACACAAGTGACTTCCTTCTTGTACAGCTCTAGCTGGATGAGGATAGTAGGTAGCAGCAGCTAACTTTACATTTACTGAGATGTTCTTAGATGGACCAAGCCCTTTATGTGGTTTTATCTCTTTTTATTTTACAGATAACCTGTCTGAGCTTTGTATTTTTGTAATTTGTTCACAGGATGCCAAAGAGCACATCAGCTTGAAACCAGCATTCAAATGCAGTGCTTTTTGACTTCAGACTTTTCGTATACAACTGTCATACCCCACCTCCTTCTTTACTTGGGAACTAAAGCCACGTTGGGCTTCCCAGGTGGCACTAGTGGTAAAGAACCTACCTGAATGCAGGAAACATAAGAAACACGGATTCGATCCCTGAGTTGGGAAGATCCCCGGGAGAAGGACATGGCAGTCCACTCCAGTATTCTTGCCTTGAGAATCCCATGGACAGAGGAGCCTGGCAGGTTGCAGATCATAGGGTTGTAAAGAGTCAGACATGACTGAGACAACTTAGCACGCAAAGCCGCATTGCATCAATCACAAGTATTCCAATATTCTGTGTGCCTGGGGTAGCTTTGGTTTTAATCGGATCAGCTAAAAATTGCTGTGATACATGAAAACCTTATTCTGCAGCCATTCTTGGTCCTAGCATGGTTGATTGTACTACTCAAGACTTGTTTTTTCTTGCTGTTCTAGATGGCAGTCTTCGTAATATGCTGGGGACATCTAGTCTCCTCTGGGAGACGCTACACGCTACAGTTGTGTAGTGTCCTAAAACATATTTAGAAGGATACCAAGCTGCCTGTCCTCAGGTGTGAGTGCATGTGGCCAAATGTGTGAAGGCGTTAAGATGATCCCAAAGCCTGGGTCATGGGGTCATGCTGTGAGAGCCCTCTCCCCAGGAATTCCCACTTCCAAAAATAGATGTTAATTTCTTTTTTCCCCCCAAACTGGTGCACACAGGGGATATTTAAACACATTTAACATCACACTTCTGCCCCCAAATTGCTTAAAATCGCTGAAAGGATATGACATCAGCATGTAACTTCTCACCCGTAGGGATTTATTTTATAACTGTTATGCAGACAGTGTATGACAGAGCTAGGAAGCTTAGACCATGAAGTCTGTACTTTAAGGCAAGTAAGCAGGGAAGTTTTCTTAGAAAAACTGAGGCTTGAGAAAGGCCGTGAGGCTTGGGTTAGCTTTGAGTAGATGGAGAGAAAGCAACAGACCTTTCAATGCAGTAGAGTGCAGGAGTCTCTAAAGGCAAGAGTGATGAATCAGTTGTGTGATTAAGGTGTAGTGAGCACATTAGCATGTTGCTTTAGGTAATATGGGAGATGATATCAAAAAGAAGTTAGAGGCAGAATGCAGAGAGCCTTAAATGATGGCTTAACTTTTTGATTCAGGCTAAATTACCTAACTTTGAGTTTCAGTTTCTTATGTGTGAAGTGAGGGGATTTGATTAGTAGATATTATCCTAAGCAATTTTCAGGTCTGACTTAGAAATAAAGATATCAGTTTTCTAATTAATCTTATCCTGAAATGATCAATTAGTTGAAACTATTACCACGGCAGCAGCAGCAGTCAAAACTATTCAGGAAAAAATAACAGGGTAATATTAATTATTATTAACATTTATTGAGCACTTACTAAGTGCTGGATACTGTGTTCAGCACTTTGGATTAGGCCATTCAATTCTTACAGCAAGTCTGTGAATTAAAGTCTATTGCTCTAATTTTTTCAGGTGAGTGATGATATCAAAAGTCTTAGTGTCCAGAATCACAGTTAAACATTCTCTGACCTGCCTGGTCTGAACATGTTGAGAAATAGCAAATCTGAAAACATGGTTAGAAGATCTCTTACAAAAGAGGCCAGGGTGGAGCACAAGACTCTTGCACGGGCAGGCAGTGGGCCAGCTGACAGACACCTCAACCCATGTGAGTGTGTCAGGACTGCTGGGCTGAGACAGGGCCTGAACCAGGGTATAGGGGCGTGAAGTGAAAGAGAACAGGGTCCTTATCAGAAAGGATAGGGTCCTTAACAGGGTCCTTCCTTCCTGGGAAGAATGATGGTGAGGGCATGCTGAGCTTCACAGGCTGCTTATTTTTCCCAGACTGGCTATTCACATCCATCATGCCTCTTCACTGGGGAAGAGTGAGTTAAGGAGGGCAGAGAGGCCAGGATATTCAGAGAAAAATCTTCCCTTACAGAGAACGGGAGCAGGTGAAAGGCACTGCACCCCTACCTTAAGAAAACATGATGTTTTCTATTTGAGATACCTTAGTTGTAAGAAAGAGGCAAGGATGAGATGGTTTTTCAAGGTCTTGTTTATTTTTTGACTGTGTGGTTATAATTCTATGAATATCCAAAGGGATTGCAGAGGAGGGGCTAATTTCCTGCCTCTGGTTCCTCAGTATGAGGGGGCTCTGTGTTTGCATTCCAGGAGGTCTGTTTTAATGATTAGATACACTTTTGTTGTTGTTCTTAGTGGCTTAAAATGTAAGTTCAGGATATTGTGAAATGTTTGAATTTATAGGCCAGCAGACACTGTGAGAAATATCCCCCACATTTTCAAGCAGATTCGGGCTATAGAGGTTTATGACAACTTGTGTGGTTTGCTGTCATCAATCACTTGATGATAATTACTGTTTGGGGAAAAGAGGACACATTCTAATTTTTGGTGCTTCTTTAGGCTGAAGTTGCTCTCATTTATTCATTCACAGATATTTATTGGGTGACTTTAGAGTTAGTTTTAGGCACTGGAGAACTATAGTGAGGAGAAGCTTCAAGCTTCCCCTTGAAGCTTGGATGCTAGCAGGTATAATAAAGAAACAAGGATTTTCTTGGTGGCTCAGATGGTAAAGAATCTGCCTGCAATGCAGGAGTCCCAGGATTGATCCCTATATTCTTGCCTGGAGAATTCCACAGACAGAGAATCCTGGTGGGCTATAGTCCATGGGGTTGCAAAGAATCGGACATGACTGAGCGACTAAGCAGGCACATTAAGAAGTGATCAAACAGACATATATAAAATATATAGTATGTGAGATGGTGACAAGTTTTATGGAGAAAAGTAAAATGCAGAAGCAAGATAGTAATGAGACGGTTCCTGGGGTCAGGAAAGACAGTGGGAGGGCCAAGTTTAAGTGAAGACCTGAAGGCATGGAGGGCTGAGCCATGCAGTTGTCAGGGGAAGATATTTCGGCAGAGGAAATGGTGAGCACAGTGACCTTGAGATATGAGATTTCCCAGTGCTGGACCTTGCAAGCCATTTTACTCTGAGCGAAATGAGTTTTGAGGAAAAGGGTGACATGATCTTCCATTTGTATCCCTCTGGCTCTGGTTTGAGGATGACTTGTGAAGGGGAGCATGGTGGTGTGGACTAGGGTAGCAGTAGGGGAGGTGGTGAGCGGTCATCAGAGTCTGGATGTATTTTGAAGGTAGAGTCAATAAAATTTGTTAAAAGATTTTGTGTGTGGTGTGAGAAGAATCACGGATGATTTAGTCGAGTTTTTGGTCTGAGTTACTGGGAGGATGGAGTTGCCATCTACTGACATGGTGAGGAGGTGCAGTTTGGGAGTGGGGAGTTTACTTTTGGATGTGCTGGTGTGCCTAGTGGCTATGCACAGGAAGAGGATCCAGGGGCAGCTGAATTGATGAGAGGAGGACTTATGGAGGAATCTCGGGCTGGAGGTACACAATGGTGAAGGCATTCGAAGTCAGGGGACAGAATGAGTACACCACGCTAGGGAGGGTACACGCAGAAGGGGAGTCTGTGACCAGGTCCTGCGGCACTCCAGTGTGCATCAGTCATGAGAATAGAGGGATGTGAGAAGGGAGAATGGAGGAGGCCACCGAGAAAAAGATGAGCACCAGTAGAGAATGGTGTTTTAGAAGCTAAAGAAAGGGGATGTTTCTTAGGAAAGAGAAACAGAGCAAGTAAGAAGATGGAGTCTGGACCATCGGTTTTAGCACTGCTGAGTTACTAGTGACTTTGGCAAGAGCACGACTGGGCTGGGTTCAAGAAAGAACAAGATTGGGAAGAGAGGATTTGGAGAAATCTAATACAGTCAATTTTTTGGAAATTTTTTGCTGTAAAGGGCAGCGAAGTAATAGGAAATTAGCTAGAGATGGATGTAGCATCAAGAAAGTTTTTGTGTGTTTGTTAAAGATGGGAAATATGGCAACTTATTTATTCGCTGGTGGGGACAGTCTAGTGATGGGGAAAATTGATGAGGAAAGAAAGAGAGGACAGTTGCTGAAGCTGTCTTGCAAAGGCAAGAGGGGCTAGGTTGTGTACACGAGTGGAGGCTTTGCTCCTAAGTAAGACCACAGACAGTTCATTTATACTAGGGATAGGAGAGCAGGATGGACCAGGCATGCAGAGATGCCAGTGGGTTGAATCAAAATTCACTGCTTCTGAGTCATTCTTGAGTAATTAGTGACCACAATGTGGCTTTACCGTGGCCCTGGCTCTTTGTGCTTATGGGACTTATGGCTCACAAAAACCTTTACATGTCTGTAACTGTGGCCCTTCAGCCATCCAGGATGACAGTTGTAGAGTTTTGCACTTTATTTTATTTATACTTTTTTGGCTACATCTCAGTGATGTGGGATCTTAGTTCCCAGACCAGGGATCAAACCCATGCCCCTTGCACTGGAAGCTCAGACTCTTAACCACGGGACCACCAGGGAAGTCCCTAGTTTTGCATTCTAAAATTCCACTTGGGTAATATTTTAATGGTTTGCCTTGGAAACGAACAGAGATCATTCTGTCGTTTTTGAGATTGCATCCAAGTATTGCATTTCAGACTCTTTTGTTGACCATGATGGCTACTCCATTTCTTCTGAGGGATTCCTGCCCGCAGTAGTAGATATAATGGTCATCTGAATTAAATTCACCCATTCCAGTCCATTTTAGTTCACTGATTCCTAGAATGTCGACGTTCACTCTTGCCATCTCTTGTTTGACCACTTCCAATTTGCCTTGATTCATGGACCTGACATTCCAGGTTCCTATGCAATATTGCTCTTTCCAGCATCAGACCTTGTTTATATCACCAGTCACATCCACAACTGGGTATTGTTTTTGCTTTGGCTCCATCCCTTCATTCTTTCTGGAGTTATTTCTCCACTGATCTCCTGTAACATATTGGGCACCTACTGACCTGGGGAGTTCCTCTTTCAGTATCCTACCATTTTGACTTTTCATACTGTTCATGGGGTTCTCAAGGCAAGAACACAGAAGTGGTTTGCCATTCCCTTCTCCAGTGGACCACATTCAATATCACATTAATCCAAGTCTATGCCCCAACCAGTAACGCTGAAGAAGCTGAAGTTGAACGGTTCTATGAAGACCTACAAGACCTTTTAGAAATAACACCCCCAAAAGATGTCCTTTTCATTATAGGGGACTGGAATGCAAAAGTAGGAAGTCAAGAATCACCTGGAGTAACAGGCAAATTTGGCTTTGGAATATGGAATGAAGCAGGGCAAAGACTAATAGAGTTTTGCCAAGAAAATGCACTGGTCATAGCAAACAACCTCTTCAACAACACAAGAGAAGACTCTACACATGGACATCACCAGATGGTCAACACCGAAATCAGACTGATTATATTCTTTGCAGCCAAAGATGGAGAAGCTCTATACAATCAACAAAAACAAGACCAGGAGCTGACTGTGGCTCAGATCATGAACTCCTTATTGCTGAATTCAGACTTAAATTGAAGAGAGTAGGGAAAACCGCTAGACCATTCAGGTATGACCTAAATCGAATCCCTTATGATTATACAGTGGAAGTGAGAAATAGATTTAAAGGACTAGATCTGATAGATAGAGTGCCTGATGAACTATTGACTGAGACTTGTGACATTGTACAGGAGACAGGGATCAAGACCATCCCCATGGAAAAGAAATGCAAAAAAGCAAAATGGCTGTCTGGGGAAGCCTTACAAATAGCTGTGAAAAGAAGAGAGGCGAAAAGCAAAGGAGAAAAGGAAAGATATAAGCGTCTGAATGCAGAGTTCCAAAGAATAGCAAGAAGAGATAAGAAAGCCTACTTCAGCTATCAATTCAAAGAAATAGAGGAAAACAAGAGAACGGGAAAGACTAAAGATCTCTTCAAGAAAATTAGAGATACCAAGGGAACATTTCATGCAAAGGTGGGCACAATAAATGACAGATGGTATGGATCTTAAAAGAAGCAGAAATATTAAGAAGAGGTGGGAAGAATACACAGAAGAACTGTACAAAAAAGATCTTTAAGACCAAGATCATCACGATGGTGTGATCGCTCACCTAGAGCCAGACATCCTGGAATGTGAAGTCAAGTGGGCCTTAGAAAGCATCACTACGAACAAAGCTAGTGGAGGTGATGAAATTCCAGTTGAGCTATTTCAAATCCTGGAAGATGATGCTGTGAAAGTGCTACACTCAATATGCCGGCAAATTTGGAAAACTCAGCAGTGGCCACAGGACTGGAAAAGGTCAGTTTTCATTCCAATCCCAAAGAAAGGCAATGCCAAAGAATGCTCAAACTCCACACAATTGCACTCATCTCACATGCTAGTAAAGTAATGCTCAAAATTATCCAAGCCAGGCTTCAGCAATACATTAACCGTGAACTTCCTGATGTTCAAGCTGGTTTTAGAAAAGGCAGAGGAACCAGAGATCAAATGGCCAACATCCGCTAGATCATCGAAAAAGCAAAAGAGTTCCAGAAAACGTCTATTTCTGCCTTATTGACTATGCCAAAGACTTTGACTGTGTGGATCACAATGAACTGTGGAAAATTCTGAAAGAGATGGGAATACCAGACCACCTGACCTGCCTCTTGAGAAACCTATATGCAGGTCAGGAAGCAACAGTTAGAACTGGACATGGAACAACAGACTGGTTCCAAATAGGAAAAACAGTACGTCAAGTCTGTATATTGTCACCCTGCTTATTTAACTTATATGCAGAGTACGTCATGAGAAACGCTGGGCTGCAAGAAGCACAAGCTGGAATCAAGATTGCCAGGAGAAATATCAATAACCTCAGATATGCAGATGACACCACCCTTATGGCAGAAAGTGAAGAGTAACTAAAAAGACTCTTGATGAAAGTGAAAGAGGAGAGTGAAAAAGTTGGCTTAAAGCTCAACATTCAGAAAATGGAGATCACAGCATCTGGTCACATCATTTCATGGGAAATAGATGAGGAAACAGTGGAAACAGTTTCAGACTTTATTTTTTGGGGCTCCAAAATCACTGCAGATGGTGACTGCAGCCATGAAATTAAAAGACGCTTACTCCTTGGAAGAAAAGTTATGACCAACCTAGAAATCATAATGCAAGGCAGAGACATTACTTTGCCAACAAAGGTCCATCTAGTCAAGGCTATGGTTTTTCCAGTGGTCATGTATGGATGTGAGAGTTGGACTGTGAAGAAAGCTGAGCATCAAAGAACTGATGCTTTTGAACTGTGATGTTGGAGAAAACTCTTGAGAGTCCCTTGGACTGCAAGGAGATCCAATCAGTCTATTCTAGAGGAGATCAGCCCTGGTATTTTTTTGGAAGGAATGATGCTGAAGCTGAAAATCCAGTACTTTGGCCACCTCATGGGAAGAGTTGACTCATTGGAAAAGACTCTGATGCTGGGAGGGATTGGGGGCAGGAGGAGCAGGGGACAACAGAGGATGAGATGGCTGGATGGCATCACCAACTTGATGGATGTGAGTCTGAGTGAACTCCGGGTATTAGTGATGGACTGGGAGGCCTGGCGTACTGCGATTCATGGGGTCTCAAAGAGTTGGACGCGACTAAGCCACTGAAGTGAACTGAACTGAATACTTGAATGGACTTCCCTGGTGGCTCAGAGGTTAAAGTGTCTGCCTGGAATGTGGGAGACCTGGGTTCAATCTCTGGGTTGGGAAGATCCCCTGGAGATGGCAACTCACTCCAGTACTCTTGCCTGGAGAATCCTAATAAGTAACTAATTTACATTTAAGTTAAAATAGTTAAAACTTACAGAATCCTTTAGTTTTAAATTCTAATCTCATTTAAACCTCTCTTATGACGTTATAAGTATTACTAACCTCTAGTTAACAATTGTGGAGAAGGCAATGGCAAACCACTCCAGTACTCTTGCCTGGAAAATCCCATGGATGGAGAAGCCTGGTAGGCTGCAGTCCATGGGGTCACTAGGAGTCAGACAGGACTGAGCAACTTCCCTTTCACTTTCACTTTCATGCATTGGAGAAGGAAATGGCAACCCACTCCAGTATTCTTGCCTGGAGAATCTCAGGGACGGGAGAACCGGGTGGGCTGCCATCTATGGGGTCACACAGAGTCGGACACGACTGAAGTGATTTAGCAGCATCAGCAGCGGTTAACAATTGAGGAAGCTGAGCCTTTAGAATAAAGAACTTGCTCAAGTTCACGTGTAGACTTGATGCTTTCTGACACTGTAATCTGTTCCTTGACCCTACGCTTTGTTGCTTTGTGGAAGTATTTGGTGCTGTGAAATGTATCATTTCTGAATGCAGTAAATTAACACTGGTTGCATATGTGATTGTAGCATGAGATTACCATTGATAACTGAGCTTTACCCACCCGTCCCTTTATTTTTCTCCCCAAGACCTAGAATTTAAGAGCCTTTTACAAAGTTTTTGAAGCTGCAGTAGAGGAAAAATTGGTTGGTTGGCTGCAGATAGGCCATCATCATTCTTGTTTTCCTTTATAACTCAGGTCTTCAATTAGACATTGCCAGCAAGATGTTCCCTCTATTGTGAATGAGTGTGATCTTCAGTGTCAAGGTGATCAGAAATGAAAATTTTCTTTGGCTCCTTGTTTGCTATGTGTTAGGCTTTCTTGGTCTGCTTTCTCATTTATAAATTAAGGGTAATAATACTTACCAACTGTGATTGTTGTAAGAACTAGAGAAGGTTTATTCCCCAGGACAAAGCACAGTGCCTGGTGTTTATTCTGTAATACATGGCAGGTGACTGGGTGGCTCCTTTGTCAGTTCCATTAACTACTGTCCTACAGGGTGGTAGCTTGAGGGAATATTAAATGCACCTTTTTCTTTAATTCCCACCTGGAAAATGACTCATTCAGAGTTTAATTTCAAAAGTGTTTCTTATGTATACATTTTAGGAATGTTTCTTATTTAAAGTTGGAGAAGACAAAGCTCTATACAAACATACCATTCTGATTTTGAATAAAAGTTCAGAACATATTGTCTGACAGTGGAAAAATGGATTCGCCCTAGAAAATCTAGGATGTATGGCTTACTGTCAGTATGAAACTCTGGGTATCCTCTTAGGTGTGGAGAAGATGCCCTGCATTTTTCCTAAATTTTCTAGTTGTTCAGTTGCTTAATCCAGGCATCAGTATTTGTCTAGATTTTGGTTGCGTGAATTCCCTTCAATGGAGATGAGAAATCCATGCATTAAAATGAAATGTTGTTCTTTCTTTCCCCGAAACAGTAAACCGATGGTTAAAGAAAGAGTTACAACTGGAATCATTGGTGCGGCGAGATGCTCCTGGGCCGTGGATAGTTAAGTCAGTGTTGTGGATCAGCAGAGACGAAGCAAATGTTCTCTAGTTACCTGCATTACTAACTCATACATAGTAAACACATCCTACTGATAAGAGACCCTGGCGAGGACAAAGTCATGTATGAGATGATATTGGGAATACTGAGTTAAATGGGGAAATACTTTTCCTCCAGAATTAGTTTGGGGTTGGCTGTGTCAGTCCACCTCCAAGAGGCCAGTTCATCCCTTCCTGTGGAAGCTTCCCCCTCCATCACCCTGCTTCTGTGACACTTGAGTGCATTCTCTCAAATTTAAAGTTCTTTCTCTCAGCCAGAATTTATGAAAGTGTTCTCATGGATTTGGTTGTAAGGGAGACCGAATCTGTTGTCTGTGCATACACCGACACCTATGCAGGTCTTCATGATGTAGAGAGATTGTAGAGAGGCAGGAATTGGGTTGCTTCTGCTCCCTGGAAGCAGGCTTCACTTTACTCTGTGATATGACCCTCCTCACTCCTTCTCTGCCTAGTGAATATGTACAACTGTGTCACTTGCTGTATACACTTGATAAAAAACAGGTATTATGTTTAAATGCACTGGTCATTATAAGTGGTGTAATGGTAACAAACGTGCACTCAAGGAATTTCCAGGTTGCAAAATACCTTCATTTGTCTTCTGGTACTTTACGTGTTGTTTGAGTTATTTAAAAAGTAGGAAAATAATGAATACTTAGTGATTGTTGGGGCTTCTCTGGTAGCTCAGCTGGTAAATAATCTACCTGCAATGTGGGAGATCTGGGTTTGATCCCTGGGTTGGGAAGATCCCCTGGAGAAGGGAAGAGCTACCCACTCCAGTATTCTGGCCTGGAGAATTCCAAGGACTGTATAGTTTGTGGGATCACAAAGAGCTGGACATGACTGAGTGACTTTCACTTTATGGGATTCCCTGGTGGCTCAGATGGTAGAGTCTGCCTGCAATGTGGAAGACCCTAGTTTGATCCCTGGGTCAGAGGGATACCCTGGAGAAGGAAATGGCAACCCACTCCAGTGTGGAAAATTACATGGATGGAGGAACTTGGTGGGCTACAGTCCATGGGGTCTCAAAGAGTTGGACATGACTGAGTGACTTCACCTTTCACAGTGATTTTATAAAACACTTTAAGAACATAGGTTGTAGATTCATTTATGGGTCCCATATGCTAATGTATTAGATAACATCATGAAGCTTCCATAGGTGAGGAATTTTTGTGAATCATATAGTTTTTTTCATACCTACTTTGTCATACCTATAGGGCTGGTCTGAGGCTAGAATTATGAAAGTGGAGAACTTTTAAATTCATGCTCTTAGATTTTCCTTTCCATGTGTTCTTTCTTCATCCTTGTTGCCCTTCTTGTTTCCTTCTGCCTTCAAAATTGTTTCTGTTAAGGAAGAAACGGTTCATTTAATGTGTTGTCTTTCCCAAGGATGTTTGCATCTCAGTGGACACAATTCTCACATTTGGCTAAACTTGGCCAGACAGTTATGTTCTAATTGTGCAATTCAGTTAAACATGTGAGTGGCCACCCATGTTATAAAGTGGACCCTTAATATTGGATTCGTATTCAAATGAGGATCTTTGCCGTGTAAGGAGTATGGTGCAAAATAACAGTGCTGTTTGCTCTTGGCTAACCAGTACTTGTGTATTCAACTTATAGATGGTTCTTTTTACTCCATTCTCCTCATTTGCTGAAAATGTTCTGTGATTTATGGGACACAAACATGATAAAGCAGAGAAAGTGTATGGGCTTTGGAGTGCGATGTGAAGATATAGCTGAGCTTCACAGTTATGTGACCTTGGACACACACCTCCTGAATCTCAGTTTCCTCTCCTGTGAAGTATGCTTATTAGGGTTGGTATGGTAGAAAAATACGTATCAACTGCAGCGCCATAAACTGCAGTGTATAAATTACAGGCCAATGGTAGATATAGTACAAAGTACATTGTGTTTAATACACAAAACTATTGTGATAAGTATAAATTCTAGGATTCTTACAAAGAAAAAATAAAAGTAATTAGGAAAAATATCTTCTACATAGTAGCAAGCTTGTTAAAAGTCTGTAGCATTTATTAGTTATGTCAATGATATATTAATTGAGTGTATGTCTTGATTATAAGCAAGCTTGATACAATTTATGGAAAGTTATTTTATTCATATTCTCAAACACATAAATGACGTGGTATTCACATGTAGTGAAATTTTTTAAAAATTAAAAAAAAATGATTAACACAGAGTTACCTAAATGTGTTTGAGAAGTGATTTGAGTTCTCACAACCTACTGCTTATGAGACGATTCAAGAATATATTTATTATGCAACTTGAGGTGTGGTCTTGTGAGGTGGGCCCCTGATGCCCGTGTTACATCGTCTTGTGTTCTCTTGATACACAGGATTCTACAGTTATGTTTTTCCACCCCACAGATTTACCAATAAAGAGACAGAGAGAGTATGAGCTGGTGACTCCTGTCAGCACAAATTTTGAAGGACGTTATCTCTCCCATATTCTTTCTGCAAATCACAAAAAGAGGTCAACGAGGGACGTGTCTTCCAACTCTGAGCAATTGTTCTTTAACATCACGGCATTCGGAAGAGATTTTCATCTGCGACTGAAGCCCAACACTCAGCTGGTAGCTCCTGGTGCTGTTGTGGAATGGCATGAGGCATCTCCGGTGCCTGGGAATATAACCGACCCCATTAATGACCATCAACCAGGAAGTACTTCGGACAGAATCTGGAAAACAGAGCCTTTGCAGACCAACTGTGCTTATGTTGGTGACATCATGGACGTTCCAGGAACTTCTGTTGCCATTAGCAACTGTGATGGTCTGGTAAGACTCCTCGCCTTTTGTGTCTGTGTGTTTGCAGGTGTTTGGGAGCGCAGCATGACTTCGGCATGGTTTGGAAGGTAGAGGTGGAATGAAAGCCTCATTATTATATTTCAAGTTCAGGAAGAAGCATTAGAAAGCATTTCACTGTCAAAGATGTGTGCTTTGGCTTCATTTTGGCATGAAGACATTAGCCTAAGAAACCAAAGACAATTATTTTAGCATTCTTTGCTTATATGTCCACTTGCGTCCCATTGGGAATTTTATTTCGTTATTTCTTTAAAATCATCCTGACACCTTTTTAAAGAAGCATAGATTCCTTCAAAATGATAGTATTTCCCTTCTTGTGAGGAAACGTTAGGTGTTTTATTAAAGAAAATATTTAGCAAGCATTCTTTTGCACACCCCTCAGAAGAAGCGAGTTAGCCGCAGCAGCAGCAGCAGCATGCTGAAATGGGAAACGGTGCTTCTCTGGCAGAATTTGTTCAAATGGCATTAGTGTATGAACCTGAGGTGGAGTTCTCTCTCTGTGGTGGCTTTGATTCGTTTTCTCTTGCTTTTGAATGAAACAGCCATATATTGTTCTTCACTTTTGTGGTTGAGGCTGATAGTAACTGACCCTTCTTTACACGCTCTGAAGATGTGAAATATTTTTGTCTTCTATCTCCAGATGTTATTTGAGAAGTGTGTCAATGTTTATGCCTCTTCCATTCAGAGTTGACTCCAAGCCTTTGTTCAAAAAGAGCAACCATTTTTCTTTCTGTGGTTGCCAGGGTGCTGTTTCTTGGGAGTTCACAGCTATTCTCTTTGTTTTGTCTCTCTTCTGGGAGTTCTCAAAACAATCCTTGTATTCCTTCAGCCTTGGCTGGTCCCCTAACAGTACCTTGAATCTTCTGCTACTGTCCCTTTAATGCATAAGCACAACCCAAAGAAGTTATGATGCCATATTTTTTACTCAAGGCCTGGTGGGTTCATGGTTGCAGGCTTTATTTGGAGGTCTTGTACTGCCTCCAGATGTTCTATAAGGCTTTAGAAGCCTGAATGGAAAACTGAGCAGCATGTGTGGCAGGTCTCCTAGTTGGACCCTTTGATTAAGATTCACAGCATCACATTTGGTGCTAGACCATGCTATAGGGTTTGAAGGCACAAGGAATCTTTGAGATTCTTCTCATTCCACACAAATGTTTAACAGATCTGACAACTAAATTACTGACGAAAACAATAGAAAGAAAACATCTTCTAGAAGACAAAGTTTAAAATATTCACTAAGAGCTTGATTCAACACTACGAGAGTATAAGAGGAAATAAATTCTATAAAAGGTTCTGCTTTATAATACTTCTAAGTAACATATATTGAGTATAAAACTTAATTCAATGTTATTTTAAAGTACTTTTTATCTCCCTGGTTAAGACTGAAGCTGGGACTAGGAGATTTGAAACTTGAAAATCAGTTTAAGGAAGGCAAAAGGCAAGAAAATTATTTTAATAGTGAATTTTTAAACCTGACTTAGCAGTCAGTATTTTTCTTACTGTACATGTCAAATTATCAAATCATAGGTACAGAAATATAGGGCAATAGTTGTAAGGAAGAGGAAAATAGGTATAAAGTAAGAATCTACATTAATATTAGGATTGATTTCTCATTTTTCAGGTATGGTGCTAATTGTTGACATGTGTACATTGACACAGTATGTCTGTTTGTGTGTGTGTGCACAGCTCAACCAGTGTATTTATTTGTTCCATTCTTTGATCCTTTAGTTAATTAAAACATATTTCTGAGAAGTCAATTCTGGGCAAGCGCTGTTCCAGACATTGTGAAATGATGAAAGGAATGGTCGTGATTACCATTCTCATGGAGCTCAAAGAGGTTAAATTTGCCATAGATTTTAAGTGTCAAAGTATCTGGTATACATGTATGTGTATACACACACACACATGCATACTAGAATTATGTTCAACTTTAAAAAGTTGTGATGAAGGGAAGTATCTTCTGGAGAGATTTTATGAATGGGGACAGAGTTTCTAAGCAGGCATACATGGCTCAGGCCTTGAGCTTGACCTTGGAAAAGAGAGGAGTCCAGCCTATAGCAGGCAGTGCTGACTATGCGGGTGTACCTAAACAGAAGGCTTTTTAGGGTTTCCAGCTCATAGCAGCTATGGAGGAAGAATGAAGATGATGGCAGGACTAAAGCTCAGTAATAGAAAGCAGATCAATAGCGTGATGACTACTACTTCATTAAGCTGGGGACAAATTCTTAAAATTGCATTGGATAGAATAAGCACCTTAGCTGAAATAAAGTAGGAAGTAAAACTGATGTGAATGTAAATAAACCTGGCTAATTAGCAGATTCTTAAACCCTTTTTTATTCCTTTAACTTGCTGTGTAGGGGATTTAAGTTTGACCTTCTTGACCTTAGGAAGAGGAACAGGGATGCTGAGATCACATAGATGCCTGAGGATTAAGCTGATGGGCTAGAAAGCCATTTCCCTGGGAAACTCTGGGATTATAACCAAATCTAAGTTGTCTTAGCATAAAGCAGAGCCCCTGCTGGCCTAAAAATGCCAATGGGACCATCTCTGCTCAGCAAGATGAAGTGAAGTCTCCTGCCATGGAAGAGAATGCCAGTGAAGCCCTATCTGGATGGGTCTACTGTAGATTATTGTTGATGGGATTCCTGTGATCTGATTATCTGCGTGGGTCTTTTGAAGCTCTTAGTCATAAGGAGCAGCCACAGGTATTTATTTTTTCACTGAGATTGGGAAGCTCTTCCCGTGGCCTTTTCCCTGAGTGAAACCCCTTACCTCTTTTTCTCTAACGCTACCTTGTGGCAAACTATATATATTTGAAATAGATAGCAGTCTGAGACAGAATTAATTTATATTAAACAGAAGGCTGTGATCTTTAAAAAATAAAAAATAAAATAAAATAACAGTACTGCTCAAAGAGTGTCCATACACCCAGGTCAAGATAAATACTGAAGGTGAGACTATATAAAGAAACTTTATGATACTTTGACATAGTTATTATATTTGTGTTGGACCTAACAGTTAAAAAAAAAAAAAGCTGAAGCTGCTATTTTGTGCCTTTTTTGTTTTTTCCTAGTAATTAGTTTTCCTTGTATTTTACAAAATTATCAGCCCAAGGCCAATCGGGGAGAAAAGAAACAATTTACCCCAGATAGTTTGAAAAGCAAGTAGTAATACTTAGCTGTTCCTATTCCTCTGAACATCAGAAACTTGACTGAAAACTACTTATTCCAGGTAACTATGAAATGATCCGGAGAAGGCATTGGAGAAGGAAATGGCAACCCACTCCAGCGTTCTTGCCTGGACAATCCCAGGGACGGGGGAGCCTGGTGGGTTGTCGTCTATGGGGTCGCACAGAGTCAGACACGACTGAAGCAACTTAGCAGCAGCAGCAGCAGCAGCGTGAAATGATCACAGGAAAGCTCCCTTAACTTGGACATTATGGAGGAAGAGAGAAAATTGCCTTAAGTGACATATGCATAGCCAAGGTCTAGAATGTGATATAAAAAAGATGTCAGAATAGTGTCTGACTCTATGACCCCATGGACTGTAGCCCACCAGGCTTTTCTGTCCATGTGGTTCTCTAGGCAAGAATGCTGGAGTGAGTAGCCATTCCTTTCTCCAGGGGATCTTCCCATCCCAGGGATCAAATCTAGGTCTCCTGCATTGCAGGCAGATTCTTTACCACCTGAACCACCAGGGAAGCCCAGACATAGATATACATGATATCTAAAATATTATTCTGTGCGTTTCTGAAATCAGCATCAAAGTGTTCTGCATGAAGGAATTAACAGTGATTTTCACCCACTGTGGCCAAGAACCGTATCTGTTCTGTCTAGCATGACCTTTTTTTGAATTTTTGTCAAGATTATCTTTTATGAGTTATAGCTAATTCTTTACCAATTACAGCTTTATGTCTGCCCTAGTATACCCTACTGTAAGTGAGAATTGTTATGATATTCAGTCATAGAGTTGTTGTTTTCTGACAGCATCCAATTTTTAAAAAGCCCAATTCTCTAGATCCTCCTCCAAATTATCCTGCCAAAGCCTAAATCCTGTTAATAGGTTCTTTCTAAAGTTCTCTTACTGAGATGCTTATGCTTCCCTCTGGTGTGTGTTCTGGCTCCCAGCAACATAATAAACCCAGCTTGTCAACTGCAGATGAGTTCCTAGTGGTCTTTGGCTGGAGGCCATTGACGTGTGTTACCTTTCTGCTTCTGCATCTCTGCAGTGAGAGTCCAGTGGTCAGGAGTCATGGTGATGGCAAGCATTTCACACACTTCTGAGTGGGAAGATGCTTCTGGCTGAGAATTCCAGCTGAAAATAGATCTTTATTCCACAGAGCCCTGGCATTGGCCCTGTAACACTATTAAATCTCCCCTGTGAGTAGTGGCGGCTCACAATCATATTTTGTGGTCTTCAAATTTGCCAAAATAAAGGGTTATTTGGTTAGTAGTCTTTATGCCATGTGTTCATAGCATAAGGGAACTGGATTTTTCTAGACTTATGAGAACAATATCCCTTTGTTAATTGCTCTGGATTGTCATCAGAGGAAACTGGTTGAGAATGGAAGAACTGACTGGTGATGGCTATTTTGGACTATCCAACTCAGTGATTTCCTTGTGGGCTGACTTTATGATCAAGGCAGCTTATCAAGGACAGAAATTTTCAATATTTTGTAACATTTGAAATCCTTCCTCCAAATGAAATCACTGTGTGTGCGTGCATGCTAAGTTGTTTCAGTTGTGTCTGGTTCTTTGCAGTGCTATGGGCTATATCCTGCCAGGCTCCTCTGTCCATGGGATTCTCCAGGCTAGAATACTGGAGTGGGTTGCCAGGTCCTTCTCAAATGAAATCAATAGGGGTTATCTAATAAAATAATATGTAAAATGGATAAACTCAGGAAAGGCCAGTAAAACATAGTTGTTGTTTTTTTTTCTTTCCCACCTAACTCCTGTTTATCCTGCCTTGTTCTTATTCGAAACCACTTTTAGCCATCCTGAAGCTTCTAATAGGAAATCTCCACTGTTAGGTTAGGGAGTCTTGGAAGCTTAAAATTTGGGAGCTATAGGCAAAACCTCTTTTCTAAAATATGTGATAGTCACATCTGATTAGTATTGGAAGTAATTTACCCTTTTTAGATTTGGGGCATGGCCAAATGAAGTCTTTGTGGACAACCACAAACTTATAAAGAAAACAGCCTTCAGACTTTCGTGCCTTAAGACTTCTGCTTTGAGATTTGGTCCCTTCAGAAACATGTCCTCTCTATGCCTATCTCAGTAAGTCTAACTGCAGAGGCACTTTTTAAAAAAGTCTATTTTAAAAAGTATTATGAGCCAGTGTGCCTGGGATTAAGAATATTTTACCAGTGATTATAAATACAGTTCAATCTGGTAGAAGAAATGTTTGATACTAAAAATAGATACAAATCCGTAGCTATTTATAGTAGGTTTAGAGTTTTTAAGGACTGATCTTTAGATGTTGACATTTGAACGTCTGCTTTTATGAGGAGAACCTGATCTCTAAAAGCCAGTCCCCTCCCACCTTTTTTCCCCCCAAGGAACTTGTCTATGGAAGATGTATATTTTCCTGATGGGACAGAGGGAGTTTTGTGTCTTAACCATGTACATGTTGATTTAAGACACTTCAGTAGATCTGGGGAACAAAGGACTGAAACCTTGTTTCACTTCCAGCCCCCTACACTAGGCTGTTTTTAGCAATGCAGGGTTAGAAGATGCTCAGAGCACCTATACCCTTTTATTTTCATAAGTAGAAAGGAAAAAGTGGTTATAAGAACTCTAGTTTATTTAGTTTGGGAGAACCAGTACCATGATAAGCCTCATTGCTTCCTACCTGAGATTTGGCCCCATCTGAGCTGACAGTATTAATCCTGCCTGTGCTGGATCTGGGCTGCTGGTCACATTTCCTACCCTGCCTTCCTTCTCAGATAGGCAGCCTGGTTATGCTTATCTGTGGTGAAGTGGAAAGATTTAGCACAGTCTGATCATTTTCACATTTTGCACTTAATTAGTATAAATCCAGAATTATACATATGTCAAGCCTTTGGCAAAATTTTGGCTATATTTCTTTTCTGTGATTTTGAAAATACTTCTTTTTAATAGTTATTTTGTAGCTGATATAAACTATTCATGTTTGTGGGTACCACTTGTTCATCTTACGTTTATTTCTTTGTATTTTCGGCCGCACTGGGTCTTCGTTCTCGCGAGCGGGGCCTGCTCTCTAGTTGCGGTGCTCAGGCTTCCCGCGGCAGTGGCCTCTCTTGTTGCGGAGCCCAGGTTACAGAGTGCTTGGGCTTCAGTAGCTGTGGTGCGTGGGTTTAGTTGCCTCATGACATGTGGGATCTTCTCAGACCAGGGATCGAACCAGTGTCCCTTGCATTGGCAGGCAGATTCTTAACCACTGAACCAGCAGGGAAGCCCCTTCGGCTTATGATTTTATTTACATCAATTTGATTATGATTTATTTCCCATTACTGTCTCTAACTTTGATATAGTACATTTTTCAATTAAATTTAAGGGTGAGCTAAAAATTGGGGGAAAAATAAATGTGGTATTTCACATCTTTCTTTGTATAAGAATGGAAAACAGAAAATAAATAAAACGGGAGGGAAAGTTGACCTGAGAAGTAATGCTTCCTATTCTTCTCAGTGCCATGGCAACTAGGACTTCATTATAACTTTAATATAGATTTTTAAAGATACTCAAGATGCTCTAAGAACTGTGAAAATAGTGCTGATGATATCTTTCATTTCTTCTTCTTCTTCTCAGAAAATTATCATTAAAACAAGAACAAAAGCACAGCAAGATATTGATATGACACCTTTGTGCATAATCAGGCTTTGAAGTCACAGAGTTCTTACAAACTAAACCCAGCCTCAAGGTCCTCGACTGCAAAAACTGTTAATTGTGTGGCTGCATCTTTGCTTCTAGGAATATTGATAAAGTTAATAAAGCTTTTGGAAGAGCTAGGATATGTAAAGGGCTAGATTGATTGCTGTGGGCAATACTGAGGTAAACTGGGCATAACCTTTGTCTTCCAGGAGTACTAGATATAAGATATGCAAAAATAGAACTAAAGTACAAGGCATTCGGAATGTTTTATATGCTCTAAGACTAGAGTAGATGAAATGTGAGAATCCAGGTGGTGAAAAGATTATTTATACCTGGAAGGATCATAGAAGGCTTCCTGGAGAAAGCAGTATTTGTGATCCCAGACCTTTGGAAAGATAACCATGTATGTTAAAGTGACCACTGATGATGGCAGAGGGTGGGATGGGTAAGAGGAAGAGCCTGTGAGGAAAGTAGGAGATATTTGTGATGGCCATAAACATGAAGAGAGGATGGGGTAAGAAGATTTCATGAACTTTGTAATATACGTAATGAATACATGGGCAAGCCAAAGCAGTCTTGGTCAGTATTTGGCTGAATGAAGGAGTAAGTGCGGCTTCCCCTGTGGCTCAGTGGTAAAGAATTCACCTGCAGGGCAGGAGACACAGAGGATGTGGGTTCAATCCCTGGGTCAGGAAAAAACCCTGAAGGAGAGCATGGCAACCCACTCCTGTATTCTTGCCTGGAGAATCCCATGGACATAGGAGCTTGGAAGGCTACACTCCATGGGGCTGCAAAGAGTCAGACCAAAGCGGCTGAGTGTGCACGCACGCACAGGAGCAAGTTTAATGCAAGAGGGAGAGAGAGACAAAAAAGGAGGGCAGATCCTAGAGATGGATATGAAGACCAAATTCAATGCTTGCATGGATATTCAGGATGAGAGGAGGGCAAGGTTCGTATTCCTTAATTATGTTGCTTTTCTTTGTAGAAAGTTTTTGCTGAAGTCATGGAGCTTTCTCTCTGGAGTTTAGAGAGATTTTTCTCAGTAGCTTTTTTTTTTTTTATCCTAGAATTTGATCCCAAATTTTTTTCTAAGAGGGTTAAGAAAGTTGATTTTTAAAAAACTGACTTCTCCCGTCATCTGGGTCCTTCAGTCTTTCAAGTTTGGTGAATTAAGTGCCTCATTTAACCTCCTTCTATTGAAGAAGAAAATGGCATCCCACTCAAGTATTCCGGCCTAGAGAATCCTGTGGACAGAGGAGCCTGGTGGGCTGCTGTCCATAGTGTTGCACAGTCAGACACGACGGAAGCGACTTAGCAGCAGCAGCAGCATAGCTGTAACTTCTTCCATCTGAAGTGTTCTCCTCACTTTCTTACTGTGTTGACTGTATATTCCTATCCCTACAGTTCAGTTCAGTCACTCAGTCATCTCCGATTCTTTACGACCCAAATAATCACAGCACGCCAGGCCTCCCTGTCCATCACCAACTCCCGGAGTTCACTCAAACTCATGTCCATTGAGACGGTGATGCCATCCAGTCATCTCATCCTCTGTTGTCCCCTTATCCTCCTGCCCCCAATCTCTCCCAGCATCAGGGTCTTTTCCAATGAGTCAGCTCTTCCCATGAGGTGCCCAAAGTATTGGAGCTTCAGCTTTAGCATCAGTCCTTCCAAAGAACACCCAGGACTGATCTCCTTTAGAATGGACTGGTTGGATCTCCTTGCAGTCCAAGGGACTCTCAAGAGTCTTCTCCAACACCACAGTTCAAAAGCATCAATTCTTCGGTGCTCAGCTTTCTTCACAGTCCAACTCTCACATCCATACATGACTACTGGAAAAACCATAGCCTTGACTAGACGGACCTTTGTTGGCAAAGTAATATCTCTGCTTTTGAATATACTATCTAGGTTGGTCATAACTTTCCTTCCAAGGAGTAAGCGTCTTTTAATTTCATGGCTGCAGTCACCATCTGCAGTGATTTTGCAGCCCCCCCAAATAAAGTCTGACACTGTTTCCACTGTTTCCCCATCTATTTCCCATGAAGTGATGGGACCAGATGCCATGATCTTAGTTTTCTGAATGTTGAGCTTTAAGCCAACTTTTTCACTCTCTACTTTTACTTTCATCAAGAGGCTCTTTAGTTCTTCTTCACTTTCTGCCAAAGAGATGGTGTCATCTGCATATCTGTGGTTATTGATATGTCTCCCAGCAATCTTGATTCCAGCTTGTGCTTCCTCCAGCCCAGCGTTTCTCATGATGTACTCTGCATAGAAGTTAAATAAGCAGGGTGACAATATACAGCCTTGACGTACTGCTTTTCCTATTTGGAACCAGTCTGTTGTTCCATGTCCAGTTCTAACTGTTGCTTCCTGACCTGCATATAGGTTTCTCAAGAGGCAGGTCAGGTGGTCTGGTATTCCCACCTCTTTCAGAATTTTCCAGTTTGTTGTGATCCACATAGTCAAAGGCTTTGGCATAATCAGTAAAGCAGAAATAGATGTTTTTCTGGAACTCTCTTCTAGAGTTTTCTGGAACTCTCATCCAGCAGATGTTGGCAAGTTGATCTCTGGTTCCTCTACCTTTTCTAAAACCAGCTTGAACATCAGGAAGTTCACGGCTCACGTATTGTTAAAGCCTGGCTTGGAGTATTTTGAGCATTACTTCTTTCTATTCTTGAAGGAGTATTTCTAATGTTGTTTTAGTGATTTTTGCTTATAGCCTAAACAGTAATTTGATCAAGTTTACCAAACTTTCAAAAAACAAGACACATCAAGATAACCCTGTCAATGAATGGATTTCAGTGTTAAATCTCATTTTATTTTATGTCATTTATCATATCTACCAAATGTATATGTGTGTGTATAGAAATATATGTATGCATGCATATATGTTTATATGCATACAAACATACATATTTGCACCCATATATATGAAAAACCATAGAAAATGTTGAGAAAAATCAATGTTTAATTAAATATTTTGATTCAGTGACCAGTGGCAAAATTTGTTTTTAGGTGTTTAGAGTTGGTGCAGAGCTGGATGGCACTCAGGTCTGTTGACAACAAAACTTAACAGTTCTATCACCGCAAGTTACCTAAATATGCTCCTCACAGTGTGGGTGGTAAACAGAGGTCATGACATGAATTAGCTTGTAGATTTTTAATATTGTTAGAAACATAGAGAGATTAATCAGAAATATAATTTAAAAGGGCAGTTTTATTATTGTCAGTTTACAACAGTGAACTTGAAAAAACTGTTTAGAATAAAAAGCTCAACTATGCTTTTTGTATTATGATTAAGTTTGCAAAGTTAAAAAAAGTGCTGCAGTTACTCAACTCAGCCTGTGAAATAACATGTGGAAAATAGTCTTCTGTGAAGTGAATACTCTAGTAAAAATCCTGTAGCTTTCAGATGACCTTCTCCAACTGAGGCAGGGCTCCTTCAGCATCGTCTTCTCTGAGGGGTAATCTAATCTGTGCTTTCTTGAAGACTTGTAATGATAAGAAGCTCACTACTTTCCATCTTGTTAATATATAGCTCTGCCATATAGAAAGTTTTTCCTTAGATTCTACTTAGAAGTATAAAGTGAAAATATCTTATTCCATGTATTAGATTCTTTGCAGTGGACACAGGCATACTAACTGTGATGGACTTCTTGTTGTTATTATTATAAAACTTCAGTTTCTTGCACTTGAACACTCAGTCATTCAGTGCATCCCACAGTACACTCCTGCTTTAGGAAACAGTTCCCTTTAGTGGTGTGATAGAACCCATACCCTGGCTGGAATGGAGTTAATGAGGCATAGGTCATAATTTTAACACACCTCTCAGGCTTTTCATTTTGGTCAGTATTTTAAATTATGAATCTCAGAGTAAGACATTATGGGACTAGCAATAAAGAGTCCATGGCATTAGATGGTATATACTGCTGTTGTTTAGAGTCTAGTTTTCATATCTTATCTCGTATCTCTTTTATTTGTTGATGGTAGTTAATATGCTGTCTTATATCTGTTTTTGTTTCCAGTCTAAAGTTTTATTTGGAAAAAAAAAAAGCATACAGCATTTTCTACAAATCTATGGAGGCAACTGTGGGGGGTGGGGGTGGAGATAAAGGTGGCATGATGGGTCCCTGGCTCCAATTGCTAAAAAATGCATTTTTAAATTTAAATGGCATTATCAGAGTAGACTTTTGGGGTCTTGAGTTTTCTGATTAGCTGATAGGACTTTCCAACTCCAATATAAAACATTTCTGGAAGGCCTACTTCTGTCTGGTGATGTCTCTAAAAGTGGATGCTTGGTGTCATAAAAATAGAGCAGGACCCAGTCTGAGCCTAAGAGAAAATGAAGAACAGCACTTAGTAAGAGATTCTGTAAATGTTAGCAACCCAAACACAGTGCGAAATGTTTTATTTAGCATTATCTGTAAAACAAGATGCGTTTAACATAGTGATTAAAATCTTGGAGTAATACTTCCTTTGGGCTTGCAGGATATTTGATCTCACTTATAGGATGCCATTATATCATGCTATCCTGCTTGGCTTCATATAGTCCTTTATTTTTCATACCTAGCTTTGAGGATGATATTAACTGGCTGCCCAGACAGAAAAGCAGACCAATCATAGTGATGTGTATCCAGATAAAATTAAGTCACTGTAAGACCTCTGTTTCTGTTTGGTCAGCTGCATGTCGTGGTCACCTTTGGCTTAATCTATGGAACCACACCCAGACTTAGCATAATGATGTAGGAAGTCTCTAAACCTTTTATATTGGTCCTAGATCCTAACCACTAATCTAAAATTTTCAAGGATAGGCCCATTTTTATATACAATGCTTGGAAAAGGTTTAGAAACATGTTAACCTATGAGGATGTTTTGAAATTTGAGCTATACCCATGAAACTACCTTCTTAATCTTCCCCATGCTTAAAAACTAGGGGTTTGAATGACATCCATGATTCTTTTTGTTCTGCCTGTTCAGTCTAATGTTTTGAAATACTTTGTAAACCAGATAAACTATTTATTAATTAACAATTTTACATGTTAACTATCAAAAATATACAAAATTGCTCATCAAAGTTTCCAGTAAGTATGAATCATAGTCTCTTTATACTGGCTGATGATGTTTTCCAGTAAAAAGGTTTGATTATTCATAAACCTGTACTGTTTTGTTCAGCCTTATGACACAGTGACAGTCATTGCCAGATCTGAATTGTTGCCGCCACTGGTTCCTAGAAGCCCAGAGATCTAAAATTAGGAAACTGTTGACTCTAAGTTTCCAGAGATTCCTTCTAGAACTAATGTTCTGTAACTCGGTAACTAAGTTTGTGTTCTTTTATCCTTGTGGACAGTGCATTCCTGGCCAATGAAGAAATCATTGCTTCCTGCTCATCATTGTTCATTTATCACGGTTGGGAGTGTAAATTGCATGTATGAGTGCCGCTTTTGAGATATGATTACTCTCTGATATGCTCTTTCTGTTTTTTAAAATTTATATTAAATCCACGAACTATGAACAAATCCTGTGTTCTAGAAGGCTCCAAAGGACCCAACTTCTAATACCATTTGGGGAGATTAATAGCTTAACTCCTAATGAAATGTGGAAATAATCAGTGTAGAGAGAAATCTGTCTATCTGCCTACCTACCTATCTCTCGATCTACATATGTATGTGTATATGTATGTATATGTAGAGAGAGAAGCAATTATATTTTTATAAAATATTAAGAGCAGAAGAGACTGTACCTTGGCTGTGTTGTAGGAGGAGTACTGAATTACCCCAGGATAGGAATGTGTGACGGCTTTGTTGATGCAGTCATTTCCCTGGGACAGTTCCTCGTAGGTTACATTTGAGGTATATGCAATCAAAGTTGAGAGTCATTGTTTTCCCCAAGGGGCCTCTAATCTTACTGTGTATCAGGATCTCCTGAGGGTTTGTTAAAACATAGCTTGCTTATAGCCACCTCAGAGTTTTTGATTTAGTAGGTCTGTAGATGGACCTGAAAGTTTACATTTCTAATACGTTCCCAGTTAGCGCCAGACACCATAACTCAACTGTCTGTTTCTTGTTTGTGTGCAGTGATTCTGGATACTGGCTTTTCCCAGCTGACTTGCTTTCTCAAGTAAGGAATTGGAACTTTTTTTTTTCGGTCTGTAATACTGTCTTGGCCCTTGCCCACAGCCCAGTTATCATCCCAGCCAGTTTGACTCAGCACCCATCAGTCCCAGATTGAATTAACTATGCACAAGTGCAACTTCGTCTCTTGGTCTCCTTGCCCCAAGGCGACATATACATTGGACATCTTGGAAGGCCATTTTCCCAGGCCAAGTTCTGGCAGAATACAGAAACTTAAAGAAACTGTGAACTTGGACAAACACCTTAATGTGTCTGATCCTTATATTCCTTTTTTGATTCATGCCAAGATTTTCCGATGGTAGGGGGAGCTTTGAAGTGTATCCTCATTTTAATTTCTTCAGTAACCAATCGTCACTACCAAGTGCTTGCAATTTTCTAACATGACTTTGCTTTTGCGAACTGGTTGGGCTTCCCTGATAGCCCAGTTGGTAAAGAATCCGCTTGCAGTGCAGGAGACCCTGTTCGGTTCCTGGGTTGGGAAGATCCCCTGGAGAAGGGAAAGGCTACCCACTCCAGTACTCTGGCCTAGAGAATTCCATGGACTGTATAGTCCATGAAGTCGCAAAGAGTTGTACACGACTGAGTGACTTTCACTTTTCCCTTTGGTGGTAGGATTGTGCTGTGGGGCAACATGAAGACCTTGAGTTCTCCAGTTGTCCTGAGCTTAAGCCGTCTGGGGCCATCACAGTTTTTGAGCTCTTGTGAGTCAGTCCCATACTCTGTCTATCCATACACCATCTCAGTACTACACTGAGCTGTATCTACACTCTCAGCCTAGACGATCTCTTGTGATTTCATGGCTTCTAATACCATTAAGCAGTAACGGCCCTCTGCGTCTGGCCCTGACCTCTGCTCTGACCTCTGGACTTGGATATATGTTCTGCTGTCCTTTCAGCTTCTCCACATGGATGTCAGATAACCATCTCAAATTTAACATGACTGAAGATGGTCCCTTGACAGCTACCCCTGTGTGATTTTGTCCACAAAGGAAAGTTTGGACCCTAATTCTCTAGCCAGAAACCTAGGCTTATGCCAGATTCCTCTTATTCCTCATTTCTTTCACAAAATCCATAATGTAAGTCTTGACGTTGTTTTATAAAACATGATCTGAGAGTTGTTTTATAAAACATGTTATGAATCTACTTACGAAATCTCCAGTGCTACAACTTTGATATAAACCCCTGTCATCTCTTCTCTGGATAGTACAATGACCTCCTATTTTTTATTTTTGGTCTATTTTTGCCCCTCTTCATCCTTCACATAGAAATTGAGGTGACCTTTCTAAATCTGATGAATTTTTCTCTATTTAAAACCCTTTGCTGCTAAGTCACTTCAGTCGTGTCCGACTCTGTGCGACCCCATAGACGGCAGCCCACTAGGCTCCTCTGTCCCTGGGATTCTCCAGGCAAGAATACTGGAGTGGGTTGCCATTTCCTTCTCCAATGCATGAAAGTGAAAAGTGAACCCTTTAGTCACTTCTAATTAAAATTCAGAATTATTACCATGACTCTTAAGACCCTATGTCAGTTGTTCTAATAATCATTATGTCTCATAATCACCTAAAGAGCTATTTAAAAAATAAAGAGGCCTAAACAGCAATTCCGAAATACAAATTCATTTGTCTGGGGTGGTGGTGGTGGAGATTTAGTCACTAAGTCATGTCTGACTCTTTGTAACCCCATGGACTGTAGCCCACCAGGCTCCTCTGTCCATGGGATTTTTCAGGCAAGAATACTGGAGTGGGTTGCCATTTCCTTCTCCAGAGAATCTTCCCTACCCAGCGATCGAACTGACATCCCCCAAGCTAGGCAGGTGGATTCTTTACCACTGAGCCACCTGGACTTCCCAATATGTAACTAGACTTTAGAATCATTGTTCTCTCCAAAAGGCCTTAGTGCGGATGAGAATCCCATGAAGGGATTGTTGCACCATAGATTTCTAGGTGCCACTTTGGGGTTTCTGAAGAAGAGCCTGAAAATTTGCATTCCCAACAAGTTCCAAACGCTACCTTTGGAAACCACTGTATTACGGGATCTAGTCTCAGCACACTTCTCTGGTGCCATTCCCTTGTTTATTATATTCAGTCTCTCTGGTCTCCCTTTTGTTTTGAAAATCCAATTATTTTTCTGTCTCTGACCTTTTGGAAATGTCTCTTCAGCTCAGAACATTCTTTTCTAGATCTTCAAATAGAGATTCCTTCTCATCCTTTGGGTGTTAAATTCCATTTCTTCATAAAATATTTTTTGGTCATTCTAGCCAGAACAGAAACTTCAGCCAGTCTATAGTATAGTAGTGTTTTTAGTCTATTTGCAGCCATTATTGGCATCTCAAATTTATCTTGAATTTATTTTTTACATTTATTGTTGGGGGACTCTCTCTACTGAGGATGAGGACTGTTTTTCCCTGGATCTCTAGCAATGTTTGGTACATTGTGTGCTCAACAAACCAATGCTGACAGATTGAATGGTGTGAATATTAGAATAGGAGATTGATTTCTGCTTGCAATGTGAATTAGAGACCTCTCATTGGTGTCTTCAAATTTTCCAGTGTGTAACTTTTGCATGACTATGTCAGTGAGTTTATTTCTGCTTTGCAAACAAGTTCATTTGTATCTTTTTTTTTTTAAGATTCTGCATATAAGAGATATTGTACAATACCTCCCTCTCTATCTGACCCACTTCATTCAGCTCGACAATCTCTAGATCCATCCATGCTGCTGCAAATGGCACTATTTCACTCTTTTTAAAGGCTAATATTCTATTGCATGTATATGCACCACCCTGCCTGCCAATGCAAGAGACGTGAGAGACGCGGGGTCAATCCCTGGGTCGGGAAGATCCCTGGAGGAGGGCATGGCAACCCACTCCGGTGTTCTTGCCTGGGGAATCTAATAGACAGAGGAACCTGGCAGGCTACAGTCCATAGGGTCACACAGAGTTGGGCACAACTGAAGTGACTCAGCATGCACACACACACCACATCTTCTTTATGCATTCATCTGTGGATGGACATTTAGGTTGCTTCCATGTTTTGGCTATCATAAACAGTGCTGAAACAAACATTGGGGTGTAGTTATCCAAGCCCATATTTTTGTTCAATAGCGTAGTAGAAGTATAGTATGTCTCTAAAATTGATTTACTCCCGTTAAACAAAGGAAACAGATACAAATCAGCATGTCATCATGTTGCCAAAGAAATATAGAATTAAAATAAAAGACATTGTATAAATGTCTTACTTTGGACTAATTCCTTGGAAGAAAATAAACACATTGACTTTCTTGTCAAGGTTGTTACTGCAGCAACCTATGGTTCTTCTTTCTGAGCACTGATCACACATGAATTATTTAATGCTTTCTCACCCTGCTAAACTGGAAACTCCATGAGAGGTGGAATTGTGTCTGTAGTGTTTACTCCTATGTCTTCAAAACCAGGCAGCATCCCTTATAATAGTAGGTGCATAGTAAACATCTGATGAGATACACAATGAATGAAGACATAGGACATTAGTTCTATGTCACATGCTATAATCTGCTCACTGTCATCTTCTAGGTTGAATAAATGCTTTTGTACAGAATCTCCCTCCACCCTCCTCTTTGGTATCCAGAACTCTGCCTGGTAACCTTTCATTTTTTTCCATGGTTTCTCCATGATGGAAGGTAAAAATTACAGAAAACCATTCTTCTGTTTGACTTCGTTTAGACAAAAAATGTATTTCCCCGACTTTTGTGTCTCTTGGTAACTCTCAGTCTTTATATCCCTGTGAGTGAGTTTTCTCTCTTTTTGCCTCTTGCATGCGTGTGTTCTAAGTTGATTCAGTTGCATCAACTCTTTGTGACACCATGGACTGTATCCCGAAAGGTTCCTCTGTCCTTGGGATTGCCCAGGCAAGAATACTGGAGTGGCTTGCCATGCCCTCCTCCAAGGGAACGTCTGGACCCAGGGGACCTGTGTCTCATGTCTCCTGCATTGGCAGGCAGGGTTTTTTTTTTTTTTTTTTACCACTAGTACCACCTGGGAAGCCCCTTCTTGCTTCTTGCTGTATGTGCTTAGTTTCTCAGTTGTGTTAGACTCTGTGTGACCCCTTGGACTATAGCCCGCCAGGCTCCTTTGTCCATGGGGATTCACCAGGCAAGAATACTGGAGTGGACTGCCATGCCCTCCTCCAGGGGATCTTCCAAACCAGGGATCGGACCCAGGTCTCCTGCATTACAGGCAGATTCTTTACCACCTGAGCCCCTAGGTTGCTTCAATCATGTCTGACTCTTTGCAACCCTATGGACTATAGCCTGCCAGGCTCCTCTGTCCATGGGATTTCCCAGGCAAGAATACTGGAGTGGGTTGCCGTGTCTTCCTCCAGGGGAACTTTTCAACCCAGGAATCAAACCTGTGTCTCTTATGTCTCCTGCATTGACAGGCAGGTTTTTTCTTTTCTTTTTTTTTTTTTTTTAACCATTAGCACCACCCAGGAAGCCCCTTTCTGCTTCTTCAGTTCAGTTCAGTTCAGTCGCTCAGTCATGTCCAACTCTTTGCTACCCCATGAATAGCAGCACACCAGGCCTCTCTGTCCATCACCAACTCCCAGAGTTCACTCAAACTCACATTCATCAAGTCGGTGATGCCATCCAACCATCTCATCCTCGGTCGTCCCCTTCTCCTCCTGCCCCCAATCCCTCCCAGCATCAGGGTCTTTTCCAATGAGTCAGCTCTTCTCATGAGGTGGCCAAAGTACTGGAGTTTCAGCTTCAGCATCATTCCTTCCAAAGAAATCCCAGGGCTGATCTCCTTCAGAATGGACTGGTTGGATCTCCTTGCAGTCCAAGGGACTCTCAAGAGTCATCTCCAACACCACAGTTCAAAAGCGTCAATTCTTTGGCCCTCAGCCTTCTTCACAGTCCAACTCTCACATCCATACGTGACCACTGGAAAAACCATAGCCTTGACTAGACACACCTTTGTGGGGAAAGTAATATCTCTGCCTTTCAATATGCTATCTAGGTTGGTCATAACTTTTCTTCCAAGGAGTAAGTGTCTTTTAATTTCATGGCTGCAGTCACCATCTGCAGTGATTTTGGAGCCCCCCAATATAAAGTCTGACACTGTTTCCACTGTTTCCCCATCTATTTCCCATGAAGTGATGGGACCAGATGCCATGATCTTCGTTTTCTGAATGTTGAGCTTTAAGCCAACTTTTTCACTCTCCTCTTTCACTTTCATCAAGAGGCTTTTGAGTTCCTCTTCACTTTTTGCCATAAGGGTGGTGTCATCTGCATATCTGAAGTTATTGATATTTCTCCCAGCAATCTTGATTCCAGCTTGTGCTTCTTCCAGCCCAGCGTTTCTCATGATGTACTCTGCATAGAAGTTAAATAAGCAGGGTGACAATATACAGCCTTGACGTACTGCTTTTCCTATTTGGAACCAGTCTGTTGTGCCATGTCTAGTTCTAACTGTTGCTTCCTGACCTGCATATAGGTTTCTCAAGAGGCAGGTCAGGTGGTCTGGTATTCTCATCTCTTTCAGAATTTTCCAGTTTATTGTGATCCACACAATCAAAGGCTTCTGCATAGTCAATAAAGCAGAAATAGATGTTTTTC
Organism: Ovis canadensis; assembly: GCF_042477335.2. Taxonomy (NCBI): domain Eukaryota; kingdom Metazoa; phylum Chordata; class Mammalia; order Artiodactyla; family Bovidae; genus Ovis; species Ovis canadensis. Next base: position 104,296,343 of record NC_091250.1, on the reverse strand, counting down.
TGGAACTCTCTTGCTTTTTTGATGATCCAGCGGATGTTGGCAATTTGATCTCTGGTTCCTCTGCCTTTTCTAAAACCAGCTTGAACATCTTGAAGTTCACAATTCATGGGAGGATATAAATAGATTAACATCTGGCTAGAACTTGGCTGAGTCATTCATTCATTCAGTGAGTACTATGTACTTTCTGTGCTAGGAATGCAACAGCAAGTCATCATATTTACTCCCACGGAGTTTTTGATAAAGTGGAAAACACAAACTTTACTTTTTGTAAAGTTATCCAACTGAGTGAAGATAAACTGGCATAAGTACTATTGAGAAAAGGGACATTGTGTCATGAAATAAGTAACAGTCATGTGACCTAAACTAGGGAAAGTTTTCCTGAGGTAATGGTATTTGAGCTGAGTCTTTAAGGATGAATAGGAGTTCCCCAGGTATGTGCTCGTTGAACACACTTTTTGGAAGTAGGAGGGCAGAGAGACCGCAAGATCAGATTAACCAGGTTGACGGAGATAAAATTTAACTTTCAGAAGAAAAATAATCTGTCATGGTTCTCCTGAGCTACCCTAGGTGTTTTATCTTAATACTCATACTAATTAAAATTTTATGAGCACCAATTATTATGTGCCAGACAGAGATCTGTCCTTTACAGGAATTATCTTAATCCTGACGACAGTTCCCACTTACGGATTAAGAACCCAGGGAAGTGAGCATCTTGTCCCGTGTCTCACGGAAGACCCAGATACCTGCATTCATAACCTGTACTTTTGTCTGTTATATTATTCTAGTTCTCAGAAGATATTCCTAATATTTCAGAAAAATTGGGCAGCTTGAATTCCAACATAGACACATGTATGGCTATCTCTTTATATATGTATTTCCTATACACATACGTATACAATGGTGTATGTGTGTACGTTATATAAGATATAACCTTGCAGATTACTGAGTGGCATATATATAGCAAAAATGTATATATGTTTCATCAGTATATTTTGAAGCTGACAATTGAATCTAAGGATTTGAAATCAAGCAGTTTAACCCTGAAAACAGATGCCAGTTAGGAGAGATAGATGAGTACCAGTAATTAATAAATGCAGCTGAGCTGTTTTCTATCAGATTTGGCTGCCTACCCCCAGCAGGTGTGTGAATTTCATTAGGGCCAGTGAAAATCTTCTGTATCTGGCCTTATCCTCTGCCACTAAAGCAGCTCATCCCCTTCCACAGTAGCTGCTTATAGCTTTAAATAGCACAGCCCGGACTCTCTCTGCCAACTTTTGTCAAGCCAGCCAGGGTTATGGTGGGGCCAGTGTTGCATGGATGATGCTGTCTGTATGAGGCCAGAGAAGGGGATAGCGAATTGGCCAGCTGCCTGGGCACCGGTGCAGGGAAGCCGTGGAGCAGTGCAGCAATTTCCTGCTTGTGGTGAAGCCCTCGAAGGCTGGTCCTGGCTAATCCCAGACTCTGAAATTCTTTTGTGATACCTCACTGTCCTCCTTTCCACACCCCTGTGTTTCTCTGGGGGTGTGGGGGGGGGAGGAATTGGATTTGTGCTGTTCACAAGTACATGGGGGATGATTTAAGGGGATCATTACCCCAGCCCCTCCGTATAGTCATTTTGCTTGGAATTTTCACTATTAGAAAATACAAATGTCATATTCTCTAGTTAGGAGTTTCTAACTTAAATTGCATTAGCAGTTGAGCAGACTTGCTCCTACAGGACACCAAAGGGTTGGGAGAAATGACAGGTGAGGGAGACTGAACATGAAGCTTCGGTCAGGAAGGTGGGAAGAATTGGGCCATGCCTGGGAAAATAGACCCTCAGGGAAAGATGAACAAAAGAAAAAGACCACACGTTTTTCCCTTCTTTGCTGTTTTACTTAAATCTGATCTTGACTTAAGAGCCCATTTCTCTTTCTTTGGAACTTGCAGCCAAAATGATATCAGCAGATGTATTCCTGTAAGTTCTTCCCTGGGGGCTTCCCTGGTGGCTCAGAGGTTAAAGCGTCTGCCTGCAATGCGGGAGACCCGGGTTTGATTCCTGGGTCGGGAAGGTCCCCTAAAGAAGGAAATGGCAATCCACTCCAGCACTCTTGCCTGGAAAATCCCATGGATGGAGGAGCCTGATAGACTACAGTCCATGGGGTTGCAAAGAGTTGGACACGACTGAGCGACTTCACATAGCCAAAAATCACATAGTCTATCAAGGTGATGGACACTTCCACACTGAATATGGCTGATAACTGGCTTGTTTTCTGAGTTATTCCAATGGCCTTACTGATGGTTTCATTTTCTTTTGATTTTATTATATTTTTTAACCTCAAATAGCCCTCTAATAATTTAGGTTTCAGGCCGAAATTTGACAGTTCTTTTTCCTAAGTTATATTAGGGGTGATGGAGCACTTCTTAGTGGGAGGGGCAGCTGGTCATGGCTTGCTTCTTGTCCTTTATCCAGGGCTTATCTAGTATGGAGTATTCTGCCTTGTGAAGGGCCACCACTCAAAGGAGAGGCATTGACGCTGACTAAATAGCAGTGGGGGCCTGTCCTGAGACTGTTCTGACACTCAGTGAAAGTTGCTCAGTCATTTCGGAATTCTCTAGATCAGAATACTGGAGTGGGTAGCCTTTTCCTTCTCCAGCAGATCTTCCTGACCTGGGAATCAAACCGGGGTCTCCTGCACTGCAGGCGGATTCTTTACCAACTGAGCTATGATGCTGAGCAAATGCACTTCTCTGGATGGATTGCCCTGGAGCTGTGAGCCACTTGACCCTAAGGGGAGTGTGATAAAGGCCTGTATATCCTCGCAGGATTCTGTCAGCGGGCTGCAGTTACGAAAACATTTCCCTTGTGTTAGAGATGAGGAAACTAAAGCCCAGCGGAATGGAGTGGTGATATCAGTGCCCACATTTCTAATTAGCAGCAGGGAAAACTGGTTCCCAGTCTCACCACCATTTTCCCTGTCTAGCATTGGGTTACAAATCCAGAATACTTATTAGAGTTTTTAGGGTAGCTTCCTATTTTATCCAGTTCTAACTTTTCCTTCTGCTCAGCTTACGTGGATATTTGGTTTGATAACAATAAAATGATTATCCATTCCAATATTTATTCACGTTGGCTGCCCCATACTTACTTCTCTTGAACCATCATGCCAGTTCTGTACTTCTGAAAATATATACCAGACGAGCAACATGCATTTTATTTAATAACCATGAAGAGAGCATGCTGGCTAAGGGCGCAGACTCTGGAATTAGCAGTGTGAGTCCTGGCTTTAGCACATACTAGGCATAAAACCATTCTAAGTCTCATTTTCTCATTAGTAAATGAGACAATAAATAATAAATTAATAGTAATAATAAACAGTTTCATGGGTTATTGTGAGCAATAAAAATTCCACGTAAGCACTTAGTTCCGTGCCTGGGACACAAATATTCAATCAAGTTAACTATTATTGTTCTTTTAAATATGTTCAGTTTTTGTTGTTTATTACTCCTATAGGTCGTCATCACCTCAGCTTTAAAAACCATGGAACACTGTCAACATTTACTTGCTCAGGAAGAATCTGGTGTTATTTTGGCAGACAGAGCACAGATCTGTGTCAGTTCTGAGGATCAGGTGTGTGTAGGTGCCTGGAACCTTCCCTCCTCTCTCCTGGCTCTCCTCCTCCTGCCTCCCGATCCCACTGCCCGTTCTCCTTTTGTTGAAAGTTCAGTTTTTACTGGGTTTTGAAAGGACTCGAGGAGATCACGTACTAGGACAATGCCAGCCAAGCATTTAAGGAAAGAGAAAACAAAGACTATGTGAAGGGAGCTAAAAGGACTCTTTTCAAGTATCTGAACAAGATTAAACACTTGGGAAATAAAGGTTGTTCTCAACTTTCTGACAGTTAAAACTTAAAAGGAAATATATTAGTTCGCACAGTTCTCATTTCTTGACAATAGAAAAAGAGATATATTAAACCTTCAGAGGCAAATGATTCCTACCCCCCCCCCCCACCCAGGGCTAAACTCAAGTTATAACAATTGTAGACAATTGTGTAACAATTATAATCAGGTTATATGTTAAAGATATTGTTCAGATTAGGCATGGAAGTAATTCAGTGTCAAATGAGTCACTTTGAGTGGGTTGCATTTTGATAGTTTCTAAATTTTTTAAATTAGCAAAGGTAATAGAGATGAGTCACGCAATTATTTCAAAAATGGTTTAAAAGTTTGCAGTACAGATTCTCCATATTTAATTTTAATGAAAATTCAGTGTAATGTGTAGACTTGCGTCACATATTACCCTAAGTTTTCTAGTGTATTTCTGATTTTAATCTGAGAGTGATATTTGCATAAAATTTTACCATTTGGTTTAATTTGTTTCCACAAATTGAAAAACAAAATGCTTGTAAAATATATGGGACAACATTGTCCTCAGATTTTTTTAATGTCAATTGTCAACATTAATGTTAATTAACATTAAATTAATACTTAATGTTATTGCTAACATTCTTACCTGTTAATTTAAACAGGTAAGAACACTAGAAACTGCTTTACAGGATAAAAAGGACTTATAACTCTGGGTCTGTGTTATCTTTCTGAAATTGTAAAGAAATTTCCTCAAAATTTATTAGAAACTTTCTTTTTTCTTTCAATGCATGTATCAAATATGAATTGAATAGACACTCTGTGCTTGTTTTCTTCTCATACTCAAGTTTTAGAATAGTCAAGCCTTTACTCTTTGCAAAATGAGAGATTATTGGGTAATGCCCCAAACTCCTGTAAAAGGAAAAATTAGATTATTAAATTCAGGCATCATTATCCTACCCCCATTCATTTTGATGAAAAGAGCCCTGTCTGAAAATAAAGTGATAAAATATTATTTTCAATCTGGTGGGGTTATGGTTGGAATTTTTTATTTTAAAACTTAAAACAGTTCTGTTAAACAGTTGCTAGTGTTAGGAAATTATCTCACTTTGATATTTGCTTAGCCTTAGATGTGTCTTTATTCCTTTTATTAACTTCATCCGACATTAACGTTTTAAATTTTGTAATGGTTTTAACCTTTAAAAAATGTCTTAACATTTTAACATTGTCAGAAATGAAGACTGTTTTCTCTCTCTCTCTCTCTCTTTCTCTCTCTCTTTTTTTTTGGTTATGATTCATTTCTATACCAGTTTCCAAAAAAAGCTGTTAGACAAGGTATAGTGATATAGAATAGAGCCTGTGTGAGGGAGACTTAAAGGTTCAATTTAATAAGTAGAATCATCCTATATTTATTCTAAAGTTATTGTCATGTACAAATGTTTGAGTTGGACCATAGAAAAGACTAAGTACCAAAAGAACTGATGCTTTCAAACTGTGGGACTCTTAAGAGTTCCTTGGACAGCAAGATCAAGCAAGTCAATCCTAAAGGGAATCAACCTTGGATATTCATTGGAAGGACTGAAGCTGAAGCTCCAGTACTTTGGATACATGATGTAAAGAGCAGACTCATTGGAAAAGACCCTGATGCTAGGAAAGATTGAGGGCAGGAGGAGGAGGAGGGGGTGACAGAGAATGAGGTGGTTGGATGGCATCACTGACTCAATGGACATGAGTTTGAGCAACCTCCCGGAGATAGTGAAGGACAGGGAAGCCTGGTGAGCTATAGTCCGTGGGGTCGCAAAGAGTCAGACACAGCCTAGCCACTGAACAACAATGAGAACAGTCTGTTTTCTCATGAGGATTACTGTTTTTCTCACTGTAGCACATGCTATGAATCACCAGCTTTGTAGGTAGCTTAGTTTCCCTTTCTGTTTCTGGCATCTGAGTCCCAAGGAACCTGAGTGTTCTGTGAAGTGTCCTCAGAGTGAAATGTTCTATCATCTTGAGAGGATGAGAACCAGGGCACGTAGGAGGTGCGGCTTTGTTTGTTCTGAGAGAGAGAGGATTTCGTGGAAGTGAAATGTAAGTTGAATGGAGAGAAGCTAACTGGAATAAATTGTGACTTAGTGACCCTGCAGACTGGACCAGGTGTTAAACAGATCAGAATCTCTGGGGAATGTTGAGGGTGAAGTTCAGCCCACCACACCTACTCAGAAGGGCAGTTGTGGGAGGAAAGGTTTCCAGTCGTTTTTTTCCAATCATGGATTTCTGTGTAGGAGAAATGATGTTCCATTTCCTGGTTTATTGTGAAATGTTCCTCCTTTGAGGTCTTCTTTTATTGTATTGATTCCAGCAATTTAACCTGCCATCTCGCTTAAGCTTTGTTTCTGTAGAAGTCTCCACGTTTTTATGTTTTTACTTGAAATTGTTGAGTTCATCTTCCCAGTTTGGTTAAGAGGACATTTAAAGCTCTGATTTTAATGGCAAGTTTTGGGGCCATCTCAAATAAAAATCAAGATATTCTGACATTATTTCTGAGATCAAGGTAGACCAGGGCTATAGTTAAATAGCCTGGAAACATCAAAATCATTGTGTTTGCTAGAAAGCATTCATTTGTATATGGTTACTATGGCTTGATTTTTCTGGGAACTGCTCTTTGTTATAGCAATGGACGTAGATAATAAATGCTATATATAACTTCAATTGCCATTTCCTCCTCCAGGGGCTCTTCACGACCCAGAGATCCAACCTGTGTCTCCTGCATTGGAGGAGAATCTGCATTGCAGATTCTTTACCTCTAAGCCACCAGGGAAGCCCATTTATTATAGTATTGGAAGTAGATAATAAAAGCTATAAATAACTTCAATTTAAATAGAGGGGACTCTCGACAAACTTAGAGTTTAACGTAAACTGTAGGCAATGTACAGTATGTGCACTTAAGAAACAGTCAATTTTGAGAGTTTCTCTGTAGAATTTGGTTTAGGAACAATTATAAGTCAATCTAGCTTTTACAATGAAAACAATATAAACAAAGATTTTTTTTTTTTGAGTACTGATTACATTGCAGACACTCCACTAAATACTGTATATATATTATGCTTAATAACAACCCTGTAAACTGTGTACCAGGTTCTCAATCTTACCCTTTTGAAACTGATTTCAAAAGACCTTTGTTCTTTTAAGGGAGTATAAGCATTGGAAAGATAGGTAAGAGAGATTGTTCACTATATAGAATTAGGCTCACATACTTAAGACTTTGGTTTATCTGATGTAAAGGTTATAAATATTTGGATTGATTTTTAAATGTTGCTAAATTATCATTAACTTAAAATTTTTGTTTTTTTTTTCTCTTCTAATTTATTTTGTAATTAAGGACTGATTGTCTATATGAAACTGTGAAATGATTTGGTGAGGATGAATATAGATTATTAAAACATGGTCTTTGAGAGTTGACAGTACAGGAAGGAACAGTGACTATAGTTTGAGTCTGGGCAGAAATACAGACAGGTGTGGAGCGCAGCTGGTGGATTGGTTAGGTGAGTCAGGAGCAACCTGGTGCATGAAAATCTGATGAGTCTCCTGAGAGTCTCCCTGAGAGCGAGCTTACCTCAGGGAAGAAAAATCCAGCTGTTCTAAGCTTGGCTTGGTCTTGGGCATTGAGGGACGGAACAATTTTGAGCATAGAAAATGTTTGTTCTTTTTTTTTTTCTTCTTCTTCTTTTTTTTTTTTAACTGCTGTAGCTCTTGATAGATTTATGTCTGAGTTCCATGGAAATGTAGGAGGACATTTAAATAAAAACTTCAGTGAGAGAAGGCTTGTTCACAGGTATATGAGAAATATTTCTTAGAGTCTTCCAGAAATATCTGTGACTTGTATGGACCTAGAAATTCCATATTAGTAGGTACACACGTTGGTGACATTTAAGTGATTACTGTTAAGACTCATGTGTCTGTGCCCATAGCTTGGCGTGCATGTGTGCTAAGTTGCTTCAGACTCTTTGTGACACTATGGACTATAGCCCACCAGGCTCTTCTGTCCATGGGATTCTCCAGGGAAGAATACTGGAGTGGATTGCTGTGCCCTCCTCCAGGGATCTTCCCAACCCAGATATCAAATCTGGGTCCCTTACATCTCCTGCATTGGCAGATGGGTTCTTTACCACTAGCGCCACCTGGGAAGCATGGGCAAGGCCTGATAATATAGGAGTTATAGAAATAACTGTCATATGAATGAAAATGAAATGGATATCTATCTATCTATCTATCGCATATGGAGATGGACAAATGGACATTCAGAGGACAGAATGATAACAACGATTACACCCATTTCTCATTCTGTCAAGGAAGACTTCAGGGGGCTGAGCCTTATAAAATATTTAATACTGAAGCATAGAGAAACAGAAAGAGAGAAGCCAGTCCATAGGGAGGAAAATATAGAAATAAAGACATGGACATGACAAGTATGGGGAAGGAAGGAGGATAATGAAAACATTAGCTGCCTTCATCATGGAACATTGTAAAGAGCTTTGAAGTGGCAATAAACAAGTGTCCTGATCAGAACTGCATTCAGAAAATAAAGAATTGCATTCATGAAGGTTCGTTAATTACATAGGTTACATGATGTGGAGTGAAATAGAAGTAGAGGGGAAATGGTGGAAAGCAGTTGTTTGGAAGGCTAATGCAGTAACTAAAATACAATAACAGTACAATAATAGGTAGTATAATTAGAAACTGGAGAAGTAGCTGTGGACAGATGAAAAGGGAAAGTTTGCCTAACATTAATGAGAAGGATTTTTACAATTTGGCAACCAATATAGATAGGAAGGAAAAAGACAGTGTGTGTAGGGGGATCAAAGATGAGCTGAAAGTTCTGAGCAGGCATGATCAGGAAATCTGGAAAACAGAATAGGAGAAAACGTTTGATAAATTCTCCCTAACACACATTGAATGTGAACTGCCAATAGGATGTGCAGATGTAATGTTTAGCTGATAGCTGGGAGTTGTGGGAACTCTGGAGGCAGTGCCATAGCCAGGGAGGAATTTGGAAGACAAGGACAGAAAGGAGGTAACTGAAGCTCAGACAGTGGACAGAGTTGAGGATGTATAGATAGGAGAGCTGAAGTACAGAGCTTTGGAGAATTCCTATCTTTTATTTTTATTTTTTAATATATATATTTATTTGGCTATACCAGGTCTTAATTGCAGCATGAAAACTCTTAGTTGTGGCATGTGGGATCCAGTTCCCTGGCCTGGGATTGAATCCAGGCCCCCTGCATTAGGAGCATGGAGTTTTAGCTACTGGATCGCCAGGAAAGTCCCAAGAATGCATCTTTTAAATAGATTTTTAAAAAAGCAATTTTAAGTTTATAGTGAAATTGAGCAGGATGTACAGAATTCTCCAAGTACCCCCTCACTCTGAAAATGCAGAGAATAATGTGTTGCCAGAGCAAGAAGAGTAGGAACCAGAGGAAGAGACAAAAATGTTGGAGAAAAGGAAACAAACTCCAAGGGTAGAATGTTTATAGGGCTTCCCTGGTAGCTTGGCTGGTAAAGAATCTGCCTGTAATGCAGGGGACCCTGATTCGATTCCTGGGTTGGGAAGATCCCCTGGAAAAGGAATAGGCTACCCACTCCAGTATTTTTGGGTTTCCCTGGTGGCTCAGATGGTAAAGAATCCTTCTGCAATGCAGGAGACCTGAGTTCGATCAGTGTGTTGGGAAAATCCCCCTGGAGGAGGGCATGGCAACCCACTCCAGTATTCTTATCTGGAGAATCCCCATGGACAGAGGAGCCTGGCAGGCTACAGTCCATGGGGTCACAAAGAGTTGGGCACAACTGAGCGACTAAGCACACAGAATGTTTATAGAAACCAAGTGATTTAATTTAGGGTCAAGTTTAAACTGGTAAAAAATAAAATTGCTATTATTCACTCAAATAATGCCAAAATAGCATTCCTGAGAAGAAATTCTTATAGAATCTACTGATAAATAGCTACAAGTGATTGGATTTATATATTAAAAGTCTCATGAAACATATTTGTTCATGGTTGGATCCACCGAATATTTCCAAGTTTCTATATTAAAAACGTAAAATGTTTTCCCAATGGTTGTTTTTCTCAGATATTGGAAAATCAGTTAAATCCTTTGTGACCAATATCCCCCATCTTAAATAGGACCATACTCATTTTCTACAGTTGCCTTGAAAAATATCCTATAAAAGTAAAATTTTAAATAACTCAGTTTTTCAGTCCAAGAGTTAGTGGTGGAAGATTTTGACAAGTACTCTGTTTTAATCTTCATATTCAATCTGCCTCTCGACTTCTTCAGAAGCATTACTATGGATGAGTCATTGCTGAGGTGCGGAATGGAAGCTAACACCCCAGCTTAATAGCAGAGAGGAGATTTGGAGGACGATGAAGTGTGTCTGCATAAGGGGCCTCCCGTATTGTACTTTAAAGGCTTATATGTATTTTATAATGCACATGTGTTTGTTTACTGGAGTCAGTCGACACGGCTTTTGAACTGGGCATATAACTATGCGTATTATCCTGCATGGTGTGTGCATTTCCATGTTATTACATTGCTTGTGTGTTCTCTAAGCTACAAATTATGTGCCTGATATGAATAGGGGCATATATAACATTAAAAGATAAGCGTATATACATGGGAATTTATTTATATTACCCTTGTGGATGGGCAATAAAGTATTTAACATGCAAGATAAAAGAGATAAAGGCATTTAACTCTGTACTGGGCATTAATAGCAAGAAACCTCAAGTCCTCAGGCAGAAAATAAAGTGCTTATGGACAGTATAGTGTTGGTAATGTTGGGCTAGTATGATAAATGCAAGAGTGACTTTTGATTTTCTGAAAGGATTTCATTCTGAAAGGATTTCATGGAAAAAGTGTTGGGATTGTGTGTGTGTGTGTGTGTGTGTGTGTGTGTGTGCATGCATGCGCGTGCTCATTCGCTCCGTCGTGTCCAACTCTTTGTGACCCCATGGACTGTAGCCTGCTAGGCTCCTCTGTCCGTGGAATTTTTCAGGCAAAAATACTGGAGTGGGTTGCCATTTCCTCCTCCAGGGGATTGTACCAACCCAGGGACTGAACCTGAGTCTCTTGTATCTTTTGCATTGACAGGCACATTCTTTACCACTGAGTTGGTATTTTGTAGTGGTTTAAATGCTCATTGAGAAACAGTGCCCTCCAAACAGTGGACCAAAACGAGGTGTGTGCTCAGCATATCCCATCCTTATCTGTGGTTTTTTGTTGTTGTTGGCAAGAGAAATAATATTGATTAATATGGAATAATGGAAAATATTGGAATCACATTAGATAACTCACAAAAATTGAAGGAAAAGCCAAATAGCCAAATTTCAGGAAAGCAGGACCCAGGACAGCTCAAGAACTCAGTCAAAGTCTATTTGGGGGCGGTTGGAATGATTGGGTTTCGGCCATCATCATTATGCATGGCTTTTCTCTAGATTCAAATTTCCAGGAGTGAGATTCCAGTTAGGTCATCTTGGATTGGGTCAGTCTTTGAAATATGGCGTGGTAATTGATGGCCTGCTGGAGCCAGATGGACCACAGAGGGGTTGTTCTCCAAAAGAGGGAGGAGGCATGGTTACCGAGAGATGCACTTCTCTCACAAGGGAAAAGAGATGCTCGATAGGCACACGCAAGAAGACGGTGGTGGTGCTTTGTAGTTCTGAAAAAATAGTGAAAAAATGGGCTCCTTGAGAGCTCTCTGAAACTAAATCTAGATGAATACACACTTACATATGCAGATATACACACCCACATGTGTGTGTTTTATACACTGCTTGTGGATGATGTTTGCCACTTTTTTCCTTTATTCACTACTCTTGTGGTTGACATATTGAGTAACATACCACAGGCTGCTTTTCTTCCTCAAAGAGAACATTTAAAGAAATACAAGAGTTCCCCAAAGATACATTATTATAGAGTGTAACATATGACAAGTTCTGAGGTCAGCTTAATATGGAAAGTCATTTTTGGGGTTGTTAATAAAGGCAGTTTATATTTTTAGGCAAAGAAGTATGTTCTCACATCATTTTGTCTGAGTACAATTTATACTGACTTTTATGAGTATTCCTGTGTATTAGTAGGCGTAGATTCTCCTCCTGAAATAAGCTTTTTCTTCTGGTATACTGTTTGGCTTCTAATCCAGAACCTGCTTTACTGTAATTAAAAACATGTACGGTGCTGGCAACAAAAATCTAAAACTTGCCACTTACATTATGAGTTGATCTTCAATAGTCTCATTATACTTTAAGCATGGGAAGACATTTCTCATTGTAGTTCACACACTGTAGACAAAAGAATAAAAAATATCTCTGAGGTAATTTACAGACCTTCCAGGTTCTGGATCAGTGATTCTCAAACATCATTTGGTATGAGTCTCCCCTAGGTTGATTGCTGAAAGTGTAGATGTCTGGATTCCCTTCCAGAGGGAACGTTTGGATTTGGATTTGATAGGTCTTGTGGGGGCTCAAGATTCCAGTTTTATCAGATATTCCAGATGATCGTGATGTCTGTGGACCACACTTTTGAAAACCCTGCTTTAAATGATTTTGTATTAGCTTGTGAATATTGTCAAAGCAGTACGAATTATGTCTAATTAGTAGAGGTTTGGAGTTGAGTTATTGTAACATTGATCATTCATATCATTTGCTTTTGGAAGCACATTCTACATAAGTGGCTAAGAATTCTATTCTTATTGAAAATATTAGTGGTCTTTATATGGAAGTTAATGAGAAAGGAAAGTCTATGAGTAAATTTTATATCTTTGAGTAACATTTCAATTCTGGATACATCTCATATATTAATAACGTTTTTCTTTGTATATGAGAATTTTTCAAGGTACGTTGGAACCCTCCCTTCTCCTTGGTTTTGTGACAAGCCAGAATTCTCTGATAAATATAGCGTAGTATGTGTACCAAGACTGTAGTTTCATCCTGTATTCCTCTGAAAGTTGTATTTTCATGCATGCACTTTTTCTTCTGAAAACAAAGTAGTTTTTGTCAGGCTTTTCTAGCAGAAAACCTTTATATCACACGTGTTTCTCTCAACATAAGATGGTTTGAGTTGTGATGTCATTTTTTTTTTAATTAACTACAAGTGGATCTGACACTGTCAGTGATCCAATGCAAGGATGCCAGGAAGTCAGATTGCAATTACCAGAGGCACTGTGGATCATATAAAAAAATTATAGGGAGCAGTTACACCAGGATAGAGCCCAGCAATCAGAAACAGAGTCTTTAATTTTGAGCAAAATTATAAATATTGCCAGCCTCAGCATATACTGATTAACTCCATAAAACAAAAGACATATTTTACTACATGTAATATAGAAAAATTGGGTTACATACTGGTCCTTTTAGTTATGTCTGAACTTACTGCTGGGCTTCCCTCGTGGCTCAGGGTTTCCCAGGTGACTCAGTGATAAAGAATCTGCCTGCCAACACAGGAGACACCAGAGATGCGGGTTGAATCCCTGCATCGGGAAGTTCCCCTAGAGAAAATGGCAACCCACTCCAGTATTCTTGCCAGGATAATCCCATGGACAGAGGAGCCTGGCGGGCTATAGTCCATAGGGTCTCTGAGAGTCAGACATGACTGAGCAACTGAGCAGGCAGGGACGTACATATTGTAATCATCTGCAGAAGCATCTCTGTGTATAAACAACAGAGGCTAGACAGCTAAGGGCGGCACAAATGAGACCTCAGTTTTTAAATAACCATAGGTCTCACAGAGAAGGCAATGGCACCCCACTCCAGTACGCTTGCCTGGAAAATCCCATGGACGGAGGAGCCTGGTGGGCTACAGTCCATGGGGTTGCTAAGAATTGGACACGACTGAGCGACTTCACTTTCCCTTTTCACTTTCATGCATTGGAGAAGGAAATGGCAACCCACTCCAGTGTTCTTGCCTGGAGAACCCCAGGGACGGGGGAGCCTGGTTGGGTGCTGTCTATGGGGCCACATAGAGTCGGACACAACTGAAGCAACCTAGCATAGCGTAGCATAGGTCTCAAGTAGGAAATGCGAATCTAGTAGATTTTTTATCTTTTAACCGAGCTGAAAGATTCTCAAAGCACAAATAAAGGCTTATCTTTAATTATGTGAATTCAATAATGTGTTAAAATCGTTTTGCTCAAATTATTTAGACAGATTTCTGGGTAGTGAGTCTAGCTGGTCAATTTTGATGTAAATAGACATTGTTTTCCTGATGATGATTGTTAACCTGTAACAAGGAAAGTTGAGATTTCCTTGGAGGAGACTGCCATGTTTTCAGTATTTGTGCTGTGATTGTAGAACACTTGAATATTTCTAGATCCTATGGTTTATATTTGAGTATGGAAATAGATTTCTTTAAAAACTCAGCTGATATTTTGATATTCTTTGGGGTTAATTATTTTTGAGCTATATTCTTTAAGTTTTTTATTTTTCAATTTAACCAATTTATGTATTTTTGGCTGCACTGGGTCTTCATTTCTGTGCACAAGTTTTCTCTGGTTGCAGTCAGCAGGGACTGCTGCTGCTACTGCTGCTAAGTCGCTTCAGTCATGTCCGACTCTGTGCAACCCCATAGATGGCAGCCCACCAGGCTCCCCCATCCCTGGGATTCTCCAGGCAAGAACACTGGAGTGGGTTACCATTTCCTTCTCCAGTGTGTGAAAGTGAAAAGTGAAAGGGAAGTCGCTCAGTCGTGTCTGACTCTTAGCGACCCCATGGACTGCAGCCCACCAGGCTCTACCGTCCATAGGATTTTCCAGGCAAGAGTACTGGAGCGGGTGCCATTGCCTTCTCCGAGCAGGGACTACTCTATAGTTAATGTGTGTGGACTTTCTCATTGCGGTGGCTTCTCCTTTCGCAGAGCACAGGCCCTAGGGTACGTGGGCTTCAATAGTTGTGACGCATGGGCTTAGTCGCCCCACAGCATGTGGATTGAATCCATGTCTCCTGCACTGGCAGGTGGATTCTCAACCACTGGACCATCGGAGAAGTCCTGAGCTATATTCTGATAAAGTATTTTGTTGTTTAATATAATATTAAATGATATATAGTAAGTAAAAGGCTTCCTTGGTAGTTCAGTGGTAAAGAATCCGCCTGCCAATGCAGGAGCCTCGGGTTTCATCCCTGGTTAAGGAAGATCTGCTGGAGAAGGAAATGGCAATCCACTCCAGTATTCCTGCCTGGGAAATCCCATGGACAGAGGAGCCTGGGAGGCTACAGTCAATGGGGTCGCAAAAGAGTTGAACATGACTTAGCGACTGAAACAACAGCAGCATGCTGTGCTGTGTTTTCAGTAATAGCATTCCATAATGTAAGAGATAGACAGGAAAGTGTTTTGCCAAGTTCTCCAAAAGAGTGTGCCTATAGTTACATTCTATAGAACAGATTTGTGACCCCATAGACTGTAGCCTGCCAGGTTCCTGTGTCCATAGGGTACTCCAGCCAATTATCCTTGCCATTCCCTTCCCCAGGGGATCTTCCAGACTCAGGGATCGAACACGGATCTCCTGCATTGCAGGCAGATTCTTTATACTCTGAGCCACCAGGGAAGCCTCTCTAGAAGAGAAGGAATAACTTACTAAACTAGAAAAAAAACCTGGAAAAGAAGTGCTAATTCTACTTCATGCAAAGGTCTTACTGTTTCTACTGTTTTCATCATGGTACACAACATATTCTGGATTTTGTGTTGGTATCTATATACTTATTTGCAGAGTAGAAGTTTGTATACCCTTAAGTGATAGGAAAATATATATTTATATTTGTCATTGTTTTTTTTTTTTTTTTGGATTTCAAGTCTCTTTTAATGTAAAACAGACCTCTTTCCCTCTTTCTTCTTTCTTCACATGACTTTGTTGTTGTTGTTGTTGTTTTCTTTTGTTTTACTTTTTCAATTGGAGGAAAACAGCTTTACAATGTTGTGTTGATTTCTGTCATACAATGAAAAGCAGCCATAATTAGACATATATCACCTCCCTCTTGAGCCTTCCTGTCCTCCACCCATCCCACCCCTGTAGGTCACCACAGAGCATCAGGCTAGGCTCCCTGCGTTATATAGCAGCTTCGCACCACCTATCTGTTTTACGCACTTGTGCTAATTTACTTCAGTCATCTCAGACTCTTTAAGACCCTACGGGCTGTAGCCCCTCCCAGGCTTCTTTGTCCATGGGATTCTCCAGGCCTGAATACTGAGTGGGTTGCCTTTCTCCGGGGGATCTTCCTGACCTAGGGATCAAACCTGCATCTCTTCCACGTCTCCTGCACTGGCTGGCAGGTTCTTTACCACTAGTGCCTCCTGGGAAGCCCCAGGGTAGTGTATATACATCGACGCTCCTTTTTCCATTCATCCCACGCTTTCCTTTCCCCACTTCCAAGGCCTTTCTTTATATCTGTGTCTCTATTCCTTCCCTGCAATAGGTTCATCAATGCCATTTTTCTAGATTCTCTCTCTATATGTGTGTTAATATGCTATATTTGTTTTTTTCTCTCTTCACTCTGTATTATATTTGTCTTTATGATAAAACATTTCCTAAAGCTTTGCTTCAATTTCATTTTTTTAAATTTGTGGATTATATAAGAAAGAAACCTTCGATTGTTTGGTTTATGCATTTGCTATCTAATAACTTCCCTTTAGACAAGCAAAGTGTCAGGGCTGGGACAACCACCCAAGGTGGGAACTGGAATGATACCAGGAAGAAATACTGGATATTAGAAAGTGCTGCTGTGCAAAGTGAGGGGCAGGGGAATGGGAAGAGACATGTCTCTTTAGGTTTTGAGCTTTCAAACATGTGGGAACAAAATGGAAGATGATGTGTGGCTGAGTATTGTCATAGTGTGTGTTATTCCCTAGGTGTATTTGAGTTGAAGTATATAGAATCATGATTATCATCTTCAGAAACTGAATGAAAGGAGGATGTGCAAAAGGACACAGAGTGGAGAAGCCATTGGGCCGCCTCTCCCATATCTCAGCTTTAAAGAACCTTCCTCACTCTGTTTAATATCTGCCCTCTTAGGAATTTCAATCATTTAAAAATCAATAGGGCTGGTGTGCAACCTCCAACACTAAGCAATGCTGGTGTTGGTGGGCTGGAACAGCCAAGCTCAGTTATGGTGGTAGGAGCGGTGATGGCAGGTCTGGCAGGAACTTTACACACCTTTGCAGTACAGAGGGGTGCTTGTGATGATTAAAACCCAACAGGGAATGAGTATTCCGCAGATTGTGATGACTGTAAGGGATCAAGGGAATGCAAGCTCTGTTGCTACAGGCTTGAAGAAAGGTGAGATCTGAATGCCATGGTTATGACAATCCACAAGATGGAGTTATTTTCCACTGGTAAAACGTTTCCAACGTGAACTCTTGCGTGAACAATGCTGCTTTCAGCAAGATGAAGCACAAAATAAGAACACTTGGTTTATTACATTCAAAGATGTGGCTTAAAAAGCCACATGAAAACTACTGCTTTGATGACCCCTTAATCATTCCAGAGTTGATCAACTCATTTTGCCAAGCCTGTAGGTTGAAAATTTCCTATGTTGGGTAAAATATGCTCTTTTCTTATGCCATGCTTATAGGAAATACAACTTGATCTTGGTAAGAGTCTAATGACTTTCTTTTTACGAAATTATAACTCATGTCAAAATATTAAATGGAAGAGATGAGAATAAAGCTTTCCCATCATAGTCATCATCTATCCCTAGTCGTCAGCATAACAATGAGAACGTGGTGGGCTCATCATGTGTTTGTGGTGAACAAGATTACTTCTGTGGGAAGAGGTAGGACAGACATAGTGCTGAATTGAACAAGGAAATAATGTTTTAATTTGTCTCCATACAAAATTCCTGCTCTTTAGTAGGTCTGGTTTATGCTTCTTTTCCTTTTTGTTTTTTTACCATGCTGACATATATATTCCAAGGAAAAGTCTTTTCACTAAATTGTAATGTTCTCAAGATCTGGGTTGACAGCACACCTAATAGATGAGAGTTATTATGGGAAAGCTGTGGGGTTTTTTTTCTTTTTTTTTAAATTTGCTGAAGGTAATTAAATAATTGAACTAAAATGAGTAGGTGTGACTAGATTATTTTCTAGGTATTTACTTTCGAGTTGTTATTACATGCATTGTAACCTCAACTGGGGTATTTCTACCAAACAAAGTTTTGAAGCAGTTTGACAAAATTTCCTTTCTCGTTGTTTTTTTTTTTTTCCTTCCCTTTTGTAACAAAAGGTAGTGAATGTCACCAGCATTCTTTCTAAAGATATAGATAATAATGTATAAAGTGTAAGTGTCTTAACAGTATAAACATAGCCTTTTCAATTTGAGTAATAATAAACTGAATTGTGTAACTTTTCTAACTCTAGTAATCTGAATAAAAATTTCTTGACTCAAACACAAAGTGCATAAGTTTGGACAGTTCTTTACATTTTTTTTTTCTCTACTTTGAATATAGCCAAGAAAATAGATAAAGAAAGGGCCAAAGTTTTTACAAATCAAACTTTATGACCTCATTGAAGTTCTTATTGATGGTAGTGCTTATTTGGATCATAAAACTCTTTTTAGCAGAATAGAACTCTTTACTGATGTATTTTGGGTTTGTTTGGTTCTGTGCTTGTCAGCATATAAAACCTGACTTTATGATGATATTCTTTGGACTGTATGTAAAGGGAGAAAATAAAATACTGAATATGGAGGGAAAGGTATTGTTAATGAGTCACTGTCCCATATAAGACTGCTCACTCAAAGTAAATCTGGAATCAAACGTGATAGTTACAGAAGGATGTGACTGATTATCTGTGTATGTTGCCTGGGCTTCTGTCTCTCTGAGTACCTATTAAAATTTTGCTGGATAGCTCTGTGACTCTTTCCTTTACTCTCATCTAGTGAGTTGTTTTGGCTCCAAGCCACCTTTTAAGAAGGTCATTGATTCTTGTGATGAGTGAAATTACTTCCTGCAAAATTTTAAGGACCTATTTTAAGCACAGGCATCATTTTTTCCTTCTCCAGGGAGAAGAAAATCTGCTAGCCTTTTCTTCCTTTATTGTCTTCTGTTTACTTTTCGGGACATCGAGTCAGTATAACTTACTAGTGTACATATATATACTGAGTCATGTTTTCTGTGAAAAAGACAATGATCTGAGTCAACATACTTTTATAAAGAATGTGTAACCACTAGACCAACATCTGACGGAGTAGGCACTCTGCTTCTCCTCTGTGACTTTGTGAAAATTTGAACTTCTCAGTATCTTAAAAAAAAATTCTTATCTATAAAAGTGGTGAATGAGCACATTTTTCATGAAATCTAGTCAACAAACAATGATAGCTTATTGAACACTTATTATTTGCAAGGCTATTCTGTCCTACCATATTTTTAAACTAACAACACTGAGGGGAATTGAGAAGTAACAGCAGGTGAGAAGTGAAAAGTGTCAGAGAGCAGGGCTGAAGTTTCCCATTCAAGCTGTCATGCCAGCTGTTCTAATGAGCGCATTGACCATCAAAAGCCTAGATTCTTGCCTCAAATTATGAACATGACAATCTTTTCTTAAACCCTTTCTTCCATCTGGTAATTCAGTCTGTTTTGGAGATACACATTTTTTTCTCCAGCTTTTGATTAGACTTTTTGGGTATCAGAAATCTGCCTGATTTAAAATTTAATTTACTAGCTTTTGGTTCTCTTGATGCAGTCTGAAAAATACGTGTCCAAAGCCATGAATTTATTAACATTGGAGGGCTACTGATTCAGAGACGCAATGGAGAGCTAGATTGTCAGTAGTCTTTGTGAAATAGACATAGAACCTCTGATTCAAAAACTCGTATTTGCAAATAGGAATCGGATAAGCTTTACTGTATTTGATTAAGCATCCTGGGATATAGACAAAGTATATAAATATCAAAATGTGGTAGTTTAACTAGGTTGGTCTATATTGACCATGACGATGAAGATAAGTACTAGATTTTGAAGTAAATTAGAACTGGGTAAAACCTGACACTGCCATCTAGAAACCTTGTTACACTGAGCAAGTTTAATTGATTTCTGTAGCTCATAGTTTCCTCATTTAGGAAGTAGGAATAATATTTACTGTAGAGGTTTTTTGGTCTGGCTTAAACTAAGATAATGTGTAAATCCTACTGCACAAAGTGCTTTCATGAAGTTAGATACATAGTTGCTAATTTTATTAGAAATATAGATGATATTAAAAACGTAAATATAGTTAGGATCAGCAAATATATCTCTAAGGAGAAAAAGAAAGGTTAAGGGTTAGATATTAAGGAAACAAAAAATGGAAAATTGGGAAGAAAACTTGTAGAAAGATAGTCTTTGAATGATTTTACTGTGAACATGTTTTCTCAATGATCTTTTTAAAAGTCCATAACCGGAATGCAAATAATTAAGATTTGAAGATGATCCAGGCAAACTTAGTAATGTTTTGTGTTAAAATGTAAGTTTGATTTATTGTCTTTTTTTTTCAAGATTTGTTTAAATTTTAAAAAAAATTTGTACCAGATCTGAAATTACTGCTTAATAACTGAACTTTAGCCCAAACTATAAAAAATTTTAGCTTAAGCCCTTTGTGAATGAATGGCTGTGATTAGCATGTCTGCAGAGGTTCAAGACATGGAGTAATAGAGTTGGAAACAAAATATGCAACAGAAATGTATTGGACTGTGTGGAGAAATTTTGAAAGATTGCATTTCTTTAACACTATGCCCAAGCCTTAATGAAAACCTGATGACTACAGAAATAATCAGTTTAACAGGCTGTATTTCTCTTTTTCACCCATTTCATCCAACTTAACAGAGGTTAAAGCGTCTGCCTGCAATGCGGGAGAGCTGGGTTCAATCCCTGGATCGGGAAGATCCCCTGGAGAAGGAAATGGCAACCCACTCCAGTACTCTTGCCTGGAGAATCCCATGGATGGAGGAGCCTGGTGGGCTACAGTCCACGGGGTTGCAAAGAGTTGGACATGACTGAACAACATCACTTACACTTTTCACTTTAACATTTCACACACTATATTCAAGAATTATTGAGATCCCATGCAGTCCCATGCAGACACATTTTTTTTCCTAATTGTAATGTTGATATTCATTTGCTCAGTCATATCCGACTCTTTGAGACTCCATGGACTGCAGCACACCAGGCTTCCCTGTCCTTCACCATCTCCTGACTCATGTCCATGGAGTTGCTGATGCCATCCAACCACCTCGTCCTCTGTTGTTCCCTTCTCCTCTTGCCTTCAATCTTTCCCAGCATCTGGGTTTTTTCCAGTGAGTCAGTTCTTTGCATCAGGTGGTCAAAGTATTGGAGCTTCAGCTTCAGCATCAAGGCCTTCTAATGAATGTCCAGGCCTTCCAATGAATATTTCCTTTAGGATTGACTAGTTCGATCTTCTTGCAATCCAAGGGATTCTCAAGAGTCTTCTCTAACACCATAGTTCTGAAACATCAATTCTTCAGCACTCAGCTTTCTTTATGGTCCAACTCTCACATCCATACATGACCACTGGAAAAACCATAGCTTTGACTAGATGGACCTTTGTTGACAAAGTAATGTCTCTGCTTTTTAATATGCTGTTTGTCATAGCTTTTCTTCCAAGGAGCAAATGTCTTTTAATTTCATGGCTTCAGTCACCATCTGCATGATTTTGAAGCCCAAGGAAATAAAGTCTGTTACTGTTTTCACTGTTTCCCTATCTATTAGCCATGGAGTGATCGGGCCAGATGCCATGATCATTGTTTTTTGAATGTTGAGTTTTAAGCCAGCTTTTTCACTCTCCTTTTTCACCTTCATCAAGAGGCTCTTTAGTTCTTTGCTTTCTGTCATAGGGGTGGTGTCATCTGCATACCTGAGGTTATTGATATTTCTCCCTGCAATCTTGATTCCAGCTTGTGCTTCATCCAACCTGGCATTTCGCATGATGTACACTGCAAATAAGCTATATAAGCACAGTGACAATATACAGCTTTGATGTACTCTTTTATCAGTTTAGAACGAGTCCATTGTTCCTTCTGGTTCTAACTGTTGCTTCTTGACCTACATACAGGTTTCTCAGGAGGTAGGTAAGGTGGTCTGGTAATCCTATCTCTTTAAGAATTTTCCACAGTTTATTGTGATCCACACAGTTAAAGGCTTTAGCATAGTCATTGAAGATAAGTAGATGTTTTTCTGGAATTATCTTGCTCTTTCTGTGATCCAGTGGATGTTGGCAATTTGATATCTGGTTCCCCTGCCTTTTCTAAATCAGTCTTTGAACATTTGGAAGTTCTCAGTTCATATACCAGAATTTTGAGCGTTATGTTGCTAGTATGTGAGATGAGTGCAATTATGCAGTAATTTGAACATTTTTTGGTATTGCCTTTCTTTGGGATTGGAATGAAACCTGACCTTTTCCAGTCTGGTGGCCACTGCTGAATTTTCCAGATTTGCTGGCTTATTGAGTGCAACACTTTTACAGGGTCATCTTTTTAGGATTTGAAATAGCTCAGCTGGAATTCAGTCACATGCACTAGTTTTATCTGTAATGATGCTTCCAAGGCCCACTTCACTTTGCACTCCAGGATGTCTGGCTCTAGGTGAGTGATCACACCTTTGTGGTTATCTGGGTCATGAAGATCTTTTTTGTATAGTTCTTCTGTGTATTCTTGCCACCTCTTCTTAATACTTTCTGCTTCAGTTAGGTCCATACCATTTCTGTCCTTTATTGAGCCCCTCTTTGCATGAAATGTTCCCTTGATATCTCTAATGTTCTTGTAGAGATCTCTAGTCTTTCCCATTCTATTGTTTTTCTCTATTTCTTTGCAATGTTCACTTAGGAAAGCTTTATTATTTATCTTTGCTATTCTTTGAAACTCTGCATTCATATGGGTGTATCTTTCTTTTTCTCCTTTCCCTTTAGCTTCTCTTCTTTTCTCAGCTATTTGTAAGACCTCCTCTGACAACCATTTTGCCTTTTTGCATTTCTTTTTCTTGGGGATGGTTTTGATCACCACCTCCTGTACAATGCTGTGAACCTCTGTCCATAGTTCTTCAGGCACTCTGTCTATCAGAGTCTATCTGTCTGATCCCTTGAATCTGTTTGTCACTTCCGCTGTAAAATTGTAAGGGATTTGATTTAGGTCATGTGTAATGGCCTAGTGGTTTTCCCTACTTTCTTCAATTTAAGTCTGAATTTTGCAATAAGGAGTTCATGATCTGAGCCACAGTCAGCTCCTGGTCTTGTTTTTGCTGACTCTATAGAGCTTCTCCATCTTCGACGGTAAAGAATGTATCAATCTGTAAAGAATATAATCAATCTGTACTGACCATCTGGTGATGTCCATGTGTAGAATCATCTCTTGTGTTGTTGGAAGAGGGTTTTTGCTATGACCAGTGTATTCTCTTGGCAAAACTCTGTTAGCCTTTGCCCTGCTTCATTTTGTACTCCAACGCCAAAGTTGCCTGTTACTAAATAAAAGAAGGAGGAATAATCCAGCATTTTTCAAGTTGAAGAGAAGTGTTGGGGCTTGTACTTTTAGAAATCTATTCCCAAGAATTGTCTGTAGCTACTGTTTGACAGAGAATATAGGCAGAGTACATCATGCGAAAAACTGGACTTGATTAAGTGCAAGCTGGAATCAAGATTGCAGGGAGAAATATCAATAACCTTAGATGTGCAGAAAACACCACCGTTATGGAAGAAAGCGAAGAACTAAAGAGCCTCTTGATGGAGGTGAAAGAGGAGAGTGAAAAAGCTGGCTTGAAACTCAACATTCAAAAAACAAAGATTATGGCATCCAGACCCACCACTTCATGGCAAGTAGATAGGGAAGCAATGGAAACAGTGACAGACTTTATTTCCTTGGGCTCCAAAATCACTGCAGATGATGACTGAAGCCATGAAATTAAAAAATACTTGCTCCTTGGACGAAAAGCTATGACAAACCTAAACAGCATATTAAAAAAGTGACATTACTTTATTGACAAAAGTCCATCTAGTCAAAGCTATGGTTTTTCCAGTAGTCATGTATTAATGTGAGAGATGGACCATAGAAATGCTGAGTCCTGAAGTATTGATGCTTTTGAGCCATGATGTTGTAGAAGACTCTTGAGAGTCCCTCAGACTGCAAGGAGATCAAACCAGTCAGTCCTAAAGGTAATCAGTCCTGAATATTCATTGGAAGGACTGATGCTGAAGCTGAAGCTCCAGTACTTTGGCCACCTGATGCGAAGAGCTGACTCATTGGAAATGACCCTGATGCTTAGGAAAGAATGAAGGCAGAAGAAGGGGAAGACAGAAGATGAGATGGTTGAAAGGCATCACCAACTCGATGGACATGAGTTTGAGCAACCTCTGGGAGTTGGAGATGGACAGGGAAGACTGGCATACTGCAGTCCAGTTCAGTTCAGTCGCTCAGTCGTGTCTGACTCTGTGACCCCATGAACCGTAGCATGCCAGGCCTCCCTGTCCATCACCAACTGCTGGAGTCTACCCAAACCCATGTCCATTGAGTCGGTGATGACATCCAACCATCTCATCCTCTGTTGTCCCCTTCTCCTCCTGCCCTCATTTTTTCCCAACATCAGAGTCTTTTCAAATGAGTCAGCTCTTCACATCAGGTGGCCAAAGTATTGGAGTTTCAGCTTCAACATCAGTTCTTCCAATGAACACCCAGGACTGATCTGCTTTAGGATGGACTGATTGAATCTCCTTGCAGTCCAAGGGACTCTCAAGAGTCTTCTCCAACACCACAGTTTGAAAGCATCAATTCTTTGGCGCTCAGATTTCTTTATAGTCCAACTCTCACATCCGTACATGGGTGGCTTCCCTGGTAGCTCAGACGGTAAAGCATCTGTCGACAATGTGGGAGACCCAGGTTCAATCCCTGGGTTGGGAAGATACCCTGGAGAAGAAAATGGCAATCCACCCTAGTACTATTGCCTGGAAAATCCCATGGACAGAGTAGCCTATGACTACTGGAAAAACCAAAGCCTTGACTAGACGGACCTTTGTGGACAAAGTAATGTCTCTGCTTTTTAATATGCTATCTAGGTTGGTCATACCTTTCCTTCCAAGGAGTAAGAGTTTTTTAATTTTGTGGCTACAATCACCATCTGCAGTGATTTTGGAGCCCCCCCCCCACCCAAATAAAGTCATCCAGCCACTCTTTCCATTGTTTCCCCATCTATTTGCCATAAGGTGATGGGACCGGATGCCATGATTTTAGTTTTCTGAATGTTGAGCTTTAAGCCAACTTTTTCACTCTCCTCTTTCACTTTCATCAAGAAGCTCTTTAGTTCTTTAGTTCTTCTTCACTGTCTGCCATAAGGGTGGTGTCATCTGCATATCTGAGGTTATTGATATTTCTCCCAGCAATCTTCATTCCAGCTTGTGCTTCCTCCAACCCATCATTTCTCATGATGTACTCTGCATAGAAGTTAAATAAGCAGGCTGACAATATACAGCCTTGATGTACTTCTTTTCCTATTTGGAACCAGTCTGTTGTTCAATCTCCAGTTCTGTTTCTTCCTGACCTGCATATAGGTTTCTCAAGAGGCAGGTCAGGTGGTCTGGTATTCCCATCTCCTTCAGAATTTCCCACAGTTTATTGTGATCCACACAGTCAATGGCTTTGGCATAATCAATAAACCAGAAATAGATATTTTTTTGTATCTCTTGTTTTTCCGATGATCCAGCAGATGTTGACAATTTGATCTCTGATTCCTCTGCCTTTTCTAAAACCAGCTTGAACATCTGGAAGTTCATGGATCACGTATTGTTGAAGCCTGGCTTGGAGAATTTTGAGCATTACTTTACTAGCATGTGAGATGAGTACAGTTGTGCAGTAGTTTGAGAATTGTGTGGCATTGCCTTTCTTTGGGGTTGGAATGAAAGCTGACCTTTTTCAGTCCTGTGGCCACTGCTGAGTTTCCAAATTTGCTGGCATATAGAGTGCAGCACTTTTACAGCATCATCTTTCAGGATTTGAAATAGCTCAACTGGAATTCCATCACCTCAACTAGCTTTGTTCATAGTGATGCTTCCTAAGGCCCACTTGACTTCACATTCCAAAATGTCTGGGTCTAGGTGAGTGTGAGTGATCTCCCCATCGTGATTATCTAGGTCATGAAAATCTTTTTGTACAGTTCTTCTGTGTATTCTTGCAACCTCTTCTTAATATCTTCTGCCTCTGTTAGGTCCCTACCATTTCTGTCCTTTATTGAGCCCATCTTTGCATGAAATGTTCCCTTGGTATCTCTAATTTTCTTAAAGAGATCTCTAGTCTTTCCCATTCTATTGTTTCCTTCTATTTCTTAGCAGTCCATGGGTCACAAAGAGTTGGACATGACTGTGTGACTGAACTAAATGTTTGACAGCCTTGTTACTTGAGTATCTTTCAGGTGCCCATCTTAAATCTAGGATATAATCATAACAACAGCAATAACCCTTACATCACTCTCTGTCCACTTCCTGCCAGGATGCCTATCTTTATCATCTGGGGAAATTGCTGATTTTCCCTATAGGAAACTTGTGGGCACAGCCAATTTGCTGTGAGTAGCTTGGGAGCTCCACCCCATTTGCCCTAAGGTGAGTATAGAAGTCATGAGAATTGAATTTTCCCGACTGCATCTCTGATCTTTTGTAGAAATGTAGAGCAGATGCAGTGATTCAGATCTAACTCCATCTGTGCCTAGATGAGATTCAGACACACTCATCTGTCTCTTGGTCTTTTGTTCTTCTGCTTTAAGCCTGCTTCACTCAGGAATATTCTATTCAGACATGGAGGGTCAGGTTTCTGAGATTTGAAAAGCTAAAGGTAGATATTTGTTTAATGAATAATAATGAAAAATACTTTAAAAGGAAAAAGAAGACTGATAGATTTCAGGACATCCCTTGAAGAATTTCACATGTGAGAGAAACTAGGATGGTTCCTTTATGTGTAACATGTTGTATAATTTATTGTCAGGTTTTTAAGGATTGGTTATTCTTTTGCCTTCCTTTTTTACACATTACAGTAATTCTGATGTGTTTAAGGGAGAATGGAATTAGGATAAATTGTGTGGGGAAGGGAGAAGGAGCAAAGGTTATTTTAAAATAGGAATATAGCATAGGAAATGCTATCCTAATGAAATTTGGGCACTCCTTGCCTGCCCCCCTCCCCTTTATGCCAATCAGTATATTGTTTTGCATGGAGAATGCACAGTAGGGGCAGTGTAAACTTTTCTGAGGACCACTGTTAACAACATTTATTCTCCATCTGACTCCAGGATAGACCAGGTATATTTATATGTCTACCTTGGAGACAAATGGAGAGGGTGTTTCTTGGAATTCATTGTTGTGGGGTTGGGCTTATTATTTTGGGAAGAGGAGAAATAAACGAGGGAGGGGTTTACTGGAAACAGAAACAAAAATAAAACATTTCTTATAAGATTAATCATTGATACTGCTAACCAAGACTAGAAGATTTAGTTTAGCTAGAGGATCTAAAGACTCAGATTTATTGAGGCATAATGTAGATAAATGAAATCCACCAATTTGGGGCAAAATATTTGATAACTTCTGACTATTGTATACAGGCATAGAGCCATCACCACACCATGATTTTAAATAGTTCCCTCATGTGCCTTTGCAGTCAGTTCCCTTCCTGCAGTTCTGGCAACTGCTGATCTGCTTCCTTTCACTGTGATTTTACCTCTTCTAGAATTTTATACAACTGAAATCGTATAGTGGGTAGTGTGTGTGTGTGTGTGTGTGTGTGTGTGTGTGTGTGTGTGTGTGTATTTGGCTTCTTTCAATTATAATGCTTTTGAGATTCAGCCATGTTATTACTGAATCTATAATTTTTGTTATTTTATTGCAGAATACTTACTATTCCACTGTATGGATACATCAAAATTGGTTTATCCATTCACCAGTCAAAAAAGACCTTTGGATTTTTCCAGTGTTTTTGGTTATTCCGAATAAAGCTGATATGAGCATTAGAGTAGAAGTCTTTGCGTGGATAAATGTTCAAGTAAATAGGAGTATATTTGTCAGATCATATAATAAGTATATTTTTAACTTTATAACAAACTGCCAGACTATTTTATGAACTGGGCCTCAACACTTTTCATTGCTCGTAGCAAAGTAAGAGAGTTCCAGTTCCTCTGAATCCTTGCCAACATTACGTAATGTCAGTCTTTTTAATTTTAGTTGTTCTTATGTGTGTAAGGCTATCTCATAAAGATTTTGATTATTTTCATTGCTGTAATTATTGGTGGTGTTGAGTATTTTTTCCTGTGTGTATATTTGTCATTCATATACCTTCCCTTTGAGATGTGCAATTTTTTTGCTGATTTTAAAAAATAAGTTGTGTTCTAGAGTCTAGGAATTCTTTTACTATTCTGGACAATAATATTGTATTTTCTTCTGTCTGTGGCTAGCCTTTTCATTTCCATAGCTTTTTTTTTTTTAAGAGTACAGTTAAAAAAAATTGTAGTCTGATTTTTTGATGTTTTCTTTTATGTTCATGATCTTTGTGTCCTAGATTAAGCATTTTGAGTTTGTCAAAGTTTGTAGCTTTACTGTATATTTAGTCTAATCTGTTGAAACAGATTGGGCTTCTCAGGTGTGTCACCGGTAAAGAATCCGCTGCCAGTGCAAGAGATGCAGGAGATGTGAGTTCGATCCCTGGTTAGAGAAGATCCCCTGGAGGAAGAAATAGCAACCCACTCAAGGGAAATTACTGTGGAGAGTAGCTTGACAGGGGGTCACCAAGAGTCAGACACGACTGAGTATGCACCCATGCATGAATTTAGACAGATTCAGTTAAGTGCAGTTGCTCAGTGGTATACGACTCTTTGTGATCCCATGGACTGCAGTACGCCAGGCTTCCCTGTCCATCACCAACTCCCGAACCTTGCATAGACTCATGTCCATCGAGTCAGTGATGCTACTCAATCATCTCATCCTCTGTTGTCCCATTCTCCTCCTGCCCTCAATCTTTCCCAGCATCAGGGTCTTTTCCAATGAATCAGTTCCTCGCATCAGGTGGCCAAAGTATTGGTGCTTCAGCTTCAGCATCAGTCCTTCCAATGAATATTCAGGACTTATTTCCTTTAGGATTGACTGGTTTGATCTCCTTGCAGTCTGAGGGACTCTCAAGAGTCTTCTCCAACACCACAGTTTAAAAGCATCAATTCTTCATCACTCAGCTTTCTTTATGGTTCAACTCTCACCTCCATACATGACTACTGGAAAAACCATAGCTTTGACTGTATGGACCTTTGTCTGCAAAGGTCCATATAACACCTCGACTTTTCAATATGCTGTCTAGGTTTGCCATGGCTTTTCTTCAGGGCTGCAGTCACCATCTGCAGTGGTTTTGGAGCTGAAGGAAGTAAAGCCTCTCACTGTTTCCATTATTTCCCCATCTCTTTTTCATGACGTGATTGGACCGGATACTATGATCATTGTTTTTTGAACGTTGAGTTTTAAGCCAGATTTTTCACCCTTTTCTTTCACTTTCATCAAGAGACTCTTTACTTCCTCTTTGTTTTCTGCCATAAGGGTGTTGTTATCTGCACATCTAAGGCTACTGATATTTCTCCCTGCAATCTTGATTTCAATTTGTGCTTCCTCCAGCCCAGCATTTCACATGATATACTCTGCATATAAGTTAAATAAGCAGGGTGACAATATACAGCCTTGACATACTCCTTTCCCAATTTGGAACCAATTTGTTTTTCCATGTCCAGTTCTAACTGTTGCTTCTTAGCCTGCAAACAGGTTTCTCAGGAGGCAGGTAAGATGGTCTGATATTCCCATCTCTTTAAGAGTTTTCCACAGTTTGTTTTGATCCACACAGTCAAAGGCTTTAGCATAGTCAATAAAGCAGAAGTAGATGTTTTTCTGGAATTCTCTTGCTTTCTCTATGATCCTGTGGATGTTGGCAATTTGATCTCTAGTTCCTTTACCTTGTTAAAATCTAGCTTGTACATCTGGAAGTTCTCGGTTCATATACTGTTGAAGCCTAGCTTGGAAAATTTTGTGCATTGCTTTGCTAGCGTGTGAAATTAGTGCAATTGTGAGGTAGTATAAACATTCTTTGGCATTGCCTTTCTTTGGGATTGTCATGACAACTGACCTTTTCTCAGTCCTGTGGCCAGTGCTGGGTTTTCCGAATTTTCTGGCATATTGAGTGCAGCACTTTTACAGCATCACTTTTTAGGACTTAAAATAGCTCAGCTGGAATTCCTTCACTTCTACTAGCTTTGTTTGTAGTGATGCTTCCTAAGGTCCACTTGACTTCACACTCCAGGATGTCTGGCTCTATATTAGTGATCACATCATTGTGGTTATCTGGGTCATGAAGATCTTTTTTTGTATAGTCCTTTGTGTATTCTTGCCACCTTTTCGAAATATCTTCTGTGTCTGTTAGGTCCATGCTGTTTCTGTCCTTTATGGAGCCCATCTTTCCATGAAATATTCCTTTGGTATCTATAATTTACTCGAAGAGATCTCTAGTCTTTCCCATTCTATTATAATTGTCTTTTAGACAGATTACTTCCACATTATTCTTTTTGAAATTGCTTCAGCTATCGAGTTCTGGGGTATATGAATCAAGAATTTCTATTAAACCCTAACTCTGAGGTCCATTAGAAAAAGAGTTGGTTTTTTCCCTTTTAGGGGATAGAGGTTAGGGCAAATTGGGGATCTCTTCTTGGGCGGGGGGCTTCCCTGGTGGCTCAGAGGATAAAGCATCTGCCCGCAATGCAGGAGACCCGGGTTCGATCCCTGGATTGGGAAGATCCCCTGGAGAAGGAAATGGCAACCCACTCCAGTACTCTTGCCTGGAGAATCCTATGGACAGAGGAGCCTGGCGGGCTACAGTCCACGGGGTCGCAAAGAGTCGGACACGACTGAGTGACTTCACTTCAGCTATCCCAGTTCTTTTTCCTTTCTGTATATGTTTCTGAGTAATCCTTTCTGCATCTATAAAAATCTTGCTTGAATTTTGGTAGGAATTGTATTAAACTTATATGAAAATTTGGGAGGACTGATGTCTTTGCCATGTCAAATCTTTAATCCATGATTGTGTATTAGATTTTCACTGATTCTTTGATCAGCATGGTGTAGTCCTCAGCATATAAGTCCTGCACTTGTTTTCTTAGATTTACACCTATGATTTTATCTTCTTCCCCCTGAAAGACTGTACATGGTGGTGTTTTTTGGTTCATTGTATTCCCTTATTCGCCTTTTGATGTCTATGGGATCTTGAACAAATCTCCTGTTTCATTCTTGATATCAGTAAGTTGTCTCTCTTTTATTTGCTATCAGTCTTTGTTAGAGACTTGTCAATTTTATTAAAGTTTTCAAGTGGCCAGCACTTTGTTTCATTGATTTTCTCTATTATTTTTCTCTTTTCTATTCATTCACTTATACTCCTTATTATTTTTTTTTTCTTTCCATGTGTTTTTGCCTTTATTTTGCTATTCCTCCTCCCAGTTTCTTCAACTGGGGACTTAAATTATTGTTTGAGACTTTTCCTTTTGCTAATGTATTCATTTCATATCATCAATTTCCCACTCTATGCTGCTTTTGGTGAGTCCACCAAATACTGATGTGTTGTATATTCATTAAATTGAAAAAAGTTTTTTTTCTTGAAAATTCCTTTTGACTCATTACTTAAAGTAGTTGTTTAATTTCTCCGTGTTTGGAGGATGTTCCTATTATTCTTAGTTTGATTCCTCTGTAGTCAGAGAATATACGCTGTCTGATTTCAGTTATATTAAGTATGGGGAGATTTTTTTATGGCCAAGAATATGGTCTGTTTTTTGTGGGCTCTTGAAAATATGTGTATTTTGTTGTTCTTGGGTGGAATGGTGTATAAATACTGATTAGATCTTATTAGTTGATGGTGTTGTTGAGGTCTTTCATGTCTTTGCTAATTTCTGTCTAGCGATTCTATCAGTTCTTGTGTGAGGCATGGGGAAGACACCAAGTATAATTGTCGATTTGTCTATTTCTCCTTTCAATTCTGTCAGTATTGTGTAACATATTTTTTAGCTCTGTTATTTGGTCTGTACACCTAAGACTGCTGTATCTTCTTGGTGGACTGATGATTTTATCATTATATAGTATGTCTTTCTATGTTGGATACTTTTATTTGCTCTGAAGTCTATCGTATCTGATATTAATGTGGCCACTTGTGATTTCCTTTGATTGATGTTTAGAGGGCATATCTTTTCATTGTTTGATTTTCATCTTGAATTATATTGTTATATTTGAAGTGAGTTTGTAGATTGCTTGTAATCAGCACATAGTCTGATTATGTGCGGAGGAATGGATGCTTCTTTCTTCCCGGCAGTGGTGGGACTGTTGGCTTTGCATGGAAATCTTCACTGGCAATACAGGAGACTGTGGAAAGGCTGGTTACCAACTGGTAGGGATAGAATTTCCAGCTTCCCACTTGGCTTTCCCTCACACGTCAGCCAAAGTGTTGGGGTGACTCATTACAGCATTGAGAGAGTGGAAGTCTAGGTTCTTCGCTTGGCTGATGCTGATGTGGGTGTGGATAGAACCGTAGTTTTTTTTCTGTGGTGTTTGGCTGGAGTAGAGCTGTTATTGTCTAAGACTTTCTATCTTCAGAGGCTGGCCCCTTCCTGGTCCTTTGGCTAAAGAGTGCAGTCTTTCGTTGGAGCTTTTGTTTTTTGTCTAAGCCTGTTATTTCTGACTTGCCAGCTTTTTCCTCTCCAAGTCTGGAGAACACGAGGCAAGAAGAAAAGCCAGTATCTCACAGCAGATCCTGGGGTCTCTAACCACTCTCTCTTCTCTGCATCTTTAGAGCCATACGTCCTTGTGTGTATATGTGTGTGTGTGTGTGTGTGTGTGTGTATAAAATGTATATATAATGTCCAACATATTCAGCTGCACTTACTGGAAAGAAATCCTCGATGGAGTAAGAGTAGGTCTATCCTTTTTTCCTGGATGTGGGAGTCTACCACCTTCGATTTAAATAAGACCTCAGAGCTGTAGCTTAGGATAAGCATGCAGATAAGCAAGGTTCTTCATACATTAGTTATCATTGTTTTTATTAATACTGACATTTGATTCTTTTCTGAAGTTCAGAAATAAGGTACCACATTTTTTTTTAATGTAGTTTATTTTGTGTAAGCTGTCAAATTCATTTTTGTGGAGTTCGTTGTATTCCCTTGCTCTCCTTTTGATGTCTGCAGGGTCTTGAACAAATCTCCTGTTTCGTTCCTGATCTCAGCAAGGTGTCTTCTCTTTTATTTGTTGTCAGTCTTGCTAGAGGCTTGTCAGTTTTCTTGCATGTTTCTTTGTTGCAAGTTTCCGATTTTGTTTGCTATGCTTTCTGCTAATTTTGAGATGAATTTCTCCCTCACTCATATTAATGATTATAAAATATTACAATTAAGTTTGAGGCAACTCAGATTAACAAGTGTCTTAACATTAAACAAATCATTAGCCAAAGTTTTCTGGGACACGTAAGTTATTCTACAGCTGTCAGCATGAGCTATTTATAAAAAAAAAAGAATCGCTTTTACCCTTCATGTTGACTGTCTTTTATGTGGCATATCCATTAATAGCACCATGAGAACACTTGATACACACCTCCGATTTTTCTGTTATATATATTGGGGATTCACTAGAACAGCAAAATGAAAGAATCAATGCTTCCTTTGAGTGGAATCCCACTTTTATGCCTTCTTTTCAAATAAATGTTGGGGAATGGACAAGATGACATTGTTAGATTCTTCATGAAAGCAAAAGCTTACAAGTAACTTTCATGTTCAACAGCATCATTTTTGTGTCCTTACTATATTGTATAAACCTACAGTGAATGCTCTGCATGCTGTTAAAAAGATATTTCACCGGGGATCTTTCTGTATCTGGCATGTATTCTGCCATAACAGAGGATAGCATTTTATTTTCAGGAGAAAAATGATCAGTATGTAGTTTGTTTTTTATAGGCTTCTCTTCTCCTATGGGGCATGATTTTGGCCTTGGCAAAAACAAGAGATGCAGTGGAATTGAGAATGTACGAATATCTGAATATGTATAAAAACATTATTACTTTTTCTATTTGTTATTTATATTGTCAAGTCCCATCTCATTTTTTTCCTGGACCAGGATTTCCAGATGTGAAATAATATCACTTTCAGAAACTCAGTTCTCATTTCTAGTTCTTCTTTGTGTTTATCTTAGGAATTTAAAATATCTGCTTTATGTTGCATAATTTTTGACATTCCAGCTTCAAACGGAGGGAGAAGTGAACTCTACTGATAGCCTTCTTCAGTGGGGGATGTTGATTTCTCTAAGACAGCACTTCTTAAACTTTTTGACCTTGGAACTTTTATACGCTGAAAAATTATTGACAAACTCAATGAGATTTTGTTAATACAGATTATTTCTGTCTATGTTTACCACATCAAATTAAAGCTGAGACAGTGTTAAAATGTTGATTTATCAGTTTATTTAAAATGCCAACAAAAAGCTCATTGTATATTGTTAAAATGAAAAACTCTTAAAAAAATAGCCATCAAAATATATTAGGAGGATGGCATTGATTTTTAAACTTCACAGACCTCTTTAACATCTGACTTAATAGAAGATTGCTGGGTTTTCGTATCTGCTTTTGTATTTTATTTAGTGTGTTGATTTTGGTTGAAGTGTTTGAAGAAAACTTGGTTTTATGAACATATGCAGTTAGAAAGGAAAGTATGTTAATCGCCTTTTCAGATAATTGAGGCTATTCTTTTATCCCATCCTAAAACTTAAGAAATGGTGACATTTTTAAGGTTAGCTGCAATGTGGAATCTGAAATCATATCAAATATTTTTGTAATCTGTTACACCAAAATCCATGTTGTATGTTCAGTGGATCATTTAGTCATGTATGATTTTGTAATTTCATATATTGGTCATTTGGAAAATATTGGTTCACTGAGTTATGAAATATTGCTATATCAACCTTTGTTAATATATTCTTAGAATCAGAAGTAATTTTAGTGTTGGGAGCTGTCAGGCTTACAGTACTCCCAAATTCTAATTTTCACTTAAAAGCTTGAATTTTATCATTGGCAACAAATCCTGTCAGTTGTTTTCCTTGAAGAGGTAGGCTCACTTTATTCATTTTCAAGATGTTTGCCAAATACCCAAGTCTGGATAACCATAATTTATGTAGGCTGTTACTTCATGAAATGATGTACCATGAAAAAAAAGTGGCTAGTTCAAGTCACATACCTTAAACAATTGCATAAGTGATCTTCCTTGAGATCTCCCTTATATTTTGGTATGCAGTAGAAGTGTGATTTTGGTTGTGTACTTCCACTATGTCACAGAATATTTAAAATTTTGTACTTAAGACTAAGGATTTAATAAAAGTGTTATGGCTTTACAGGACATTGTTAAGTTCAGCTGGCTTTTTAAAATTATTATTATTATTTTATTATAAGTGTACTGCAGTAAAGAACATCATGATTGCTAAGACAGCTTGGTCCCAATGCCTAGAGTTACACTAAGGGACCAGAAGCTTCACTCACAATTGCTTTTGTGCCATCAGTGCAAAGATCAACACCGTGAAAAGGCAAGAACGACTGCATATTAAGATGAGAATAGTTTTGACTTTGCAAAACTCCTTTAAGAGCCTGGGTCTCAAGACCCCCGGGGATGCACAGAACAAACTTTGAGAACCACTGCTTTAAGTCACGGAGAAGGCGATGGCACCCCACTCCAGCACTCTTGCCTGGAAAATCCCATGGACGGAGGAGCCTGGTCGGCCGCAGTCCATGGGTTTGCTTATAGTCAGACACGACTGAGCGACTTCACTTTCACTTTTCACTTTCATGCATTGGAGAAGGAAATGGCAACCCACTCCAGTGTTCTTGCCTGGAGAATCCCAGGGACAGGGGAGCCTCATGGGCTGCTGTCTATGGGGTTGCACAGAGTCGGACACGACTGAAGCGACTTAGCAGCAGCAGCAGCAGCAGCTCTAAGTCAATGTATAGGATAAAACATGTTGTTTAAAAAATGTTACTGATACATAATTTTTTTCATTTGTTGCTTTGAAATTGGAAGGGACTTCTACAAAATAGCATTGGTAGTCCTCATGTAGCCTTGGGGAGAAGGCAATGGCAACCCACTCCAGTAATCTTGCCTGGAAAATCCCATGGGCAGAGTAGCCTGGTCGGCTGCAGTCCATGGGGTCGCCAAGAGTTGGACACGACTGAGCGACTTCACTTTCCCTTTTCACTTTCATGCATTGGAGAAGGAAATGGCAACCCACTCCAGTGTTCTTGCCTGGAGAATCCCAGGGATGGGGGAGCCTGGTGGGCTACCGTCTATGGGGTCGCACAAAGTCAGACATGACTGAAGCGACTTAGCAGCAGCAGCGTGTAGCCTTGAGAAGTAGGTGGCAGTCAGAATATCGTCCTGAGAGGCGGAGAAATTCAGTCAGTATAGCTAAGCCATTTTGTCTGTGTCCAGATGATATCCTGAAAGGTGTGGGATCCTGAATCAGAATGAAACCAACAGGAGAGCCAATGTCTGCCTGGACTAAAGTAATACTGAGTGTGAGTGGAAACCAATCCACTCTTCTCATCTTGTACACAGATTTTAAGTATTTTCTAGAGGCTCAGTGGTAAAGAATTCGCCTGCCGTGTAGGAGACACAGGTTCAATTCTGAGATTGGGAAGATTCCCTGGAGAGGAAATGGCAACCCACTCCAGTATTCTTGTCTGGAGAATCCCATGGACAGAGGAGCCTGGTGGGCTACAGTCTATGGGGTCATAAAAGACTCAGACCTGACTTACCAACTGAACAACAAGAAAAACTATCTCAAAAAATATGGCCCATTCAGAATATCGGAAGGAGCAGGCCTGAGAAACTTGTGTATGCCAACCATTGAGATGTGAGGAGTGAGAAAGCAGTGAGGGGGAAGCGGAACTGATTTTATTAGTGTTCCAATGTGTGCCATGTACTGTGCAAGGCACTTTATGTTACCTCACAACAAACCTGTGAAGTCACTGTTATCAGACTCATTTTAGAGATGATGATATGGAGCTTCAGATGTTAAACAGCTAGCCTGAGATGACATTGCTCCTATGGGTTGGAGTTGGAATTTGAACCATCTCTTTTTGCAATAATATGGTTCTTTCCCATCAGTCTGTGTGAGTCTCTTGGACTACACTGTTAACTGGTTAACAGTTACTCTTATCTGTCTTCTAAGCATATTTTTGAATATATAGTGAGCCCTCTATATCCACAGGTTCTGCACCTGCAGGTAAAACCAACTGTGGATAGAAAATATTCTAAAAAATATTTCTAGCAAATATTCTCAAAAGCAAATATTCCCAAAAGCAAAATTTGAATTTGCCATGTGCTGACAATTATTGACATAGCATTTATATTGTATTTGTAACCATTTACATGGAGGGAAAGCTATGACCAACCTAGATAGCATATTCAAAAGCAGAGACATTACTTTGCCAACAAAAGTCTGTCTAGTCAAGGCTATAGTCTTTCCTGTGGTCATGTATGGATGTGAGAGTTGGACTGCGAAGAAAGCTGAGTGCTGAAGAATTGATGCTTTTGAACTGTGGTGTTGGAGAAGACTCTTGAGAGTCCCTTGGACTGCAAGGAGATCCAACCAGTTCATTCTGAAGGAGATCAGCCCTGGATGTTCTTTGAAAGGAATGATGCTAAAGCTGAAACTCCAGTACTTTGGCCACTTCATGTGAAGAGTTGACTCACTGGAAAAGACTTTGATGCTGGAAGGGATTGGGGGCAGGAGGAGAAGGGGATGACAGAGGATGAGATGGCTGGATGGCATCACCAACTCAATGAACGTGAGTCTGAGTGAACTCCAGGAGTTGGTGATGGACAGGGAGGCCTGGCGTGCTGCTATTCATGGGGTTGCAAAGAGTCAGACACAACTGAGTGACTGAACTGAACTGAACTGAACTGAACATAGCATTTATGGGAATTCCTATCTGGTGCCAGTGGTAAAGAACACACCTGCCAATGCAGGAGATGTAAGAGAAGTGGGCTGGATCCCTGGGTTGGCAAGATCCTCTGGAGGAGGGCCTAGTAACCCACTCCAGTATTCTTGCCTGGAGAATCTCAGGGACAGAGGAGCCCAGAGAGCTATAGTCCGTGGGGTTGCAAAGAGTCAGACACAACTGAAGAGACTTAACTCTCATGCATGCAGGCAGGCACATAGCATTTACGTTGTAGTAGGTGTCATATGATGAAGAACTGATGCTTTCAAACTGCAGTGCTGGAGAAGACCTCTAGAGTCCTTTGGACTGCAAGGAAATAAAACCAGTCAATCCTAAAGGAAATGAATGCTGAATATTCATTGGAAGGACTGATGCTGAATTTGAAGCTCCAGTACTTTGGCCACCTGATTCAAAGAGCCACCTCACTTGAAAAAATGAGATGCTGGGAAAGATTGAGAGCCAGAGGAGAAGGGGGCAACAGAGAATGATATGATAGGATTGCATCATTGACTCAATAGACTTGAGTTTGAGAAAATGCCTGGAGATAGTGAAGGACAGGGAAGCCTGGGATGCTGCTGTCCATGGGGTAGCAAAGAGTTGGACACGACTGAACAACTGAACAACAAAGGTATTATAAATGCATGCATGCATATTCAATTGTGTCCAACTCTGACACCGTGAACTGTGGTCTGCTGGGCTCCTCTGTCCATGGGATTTCCCATACAGGAATACTGGAATGGGTTTCCATTCCTTCCTCCAGGAGAACTTCCTGACCAAGGGATCAAACTTGCATCTCTTGTCTCCTTTATTGGCAAGTGGATTCTTTTACCACTGAGCCACCCCATGTGGCTCAGCAGGGTATTTTAAGTGGTCTAGAGATAACTATTCATCTCTGTATGGGAGGATGTTTGTGGATTATATGCAGACTGCATTTTATATAAGGGACTTGAGCATCCACAGATTTCGATATCCACGCAGGGGACTTGCAATCAATCTCCCCCTCAGATACCAAGGAATGGCTGTACATGCATACGCTTCAGGCTTAATGTGGGAAAAATAAACACATCTTGTATTAATTTATCCACTAGGGGGGGCAAGAGTGCTAACTTGTTCTGTAGGTAATAACTGATGAGTAGGGTTTAAATTCAGAGAAGGCAATGGCACCCCACTCCACTACTGTTACCTGGAAAATCCCATGGACGTAGGAGCCTGGTGGGCTGCAGTCCATGGGGTTGCTAAGAGTCGGACACGACTGAGCGACTTCACTTTCACTTTTCACTTTCGTGCATTGGAGAAGGAAATGGCAACCCACTCCAGTATTCTTGCCTGAAGAATCCCAGGGATGGGGGAGCCTGGTGGGCTGCCATCTATGGGGTCGCACAGAATCGGACACGACTGAAGCGACAC
Organism: Ovis canadensis; assembly: GCF_042477335.2. Classification (NCBI taxonomy): domain Eukaryota; kingdom Metazoa; phylum Chordata; class Mammalia; order Artiodactyla; family Bovidae; genus Ovis; species Ovis canadensis. The sequence goes on along the minus strand of NC_091250.1, from coordinate 104,257,082 downwards.
AGCAGCAGCAGCAGCAGCAGCAGGGTTTAAATTAAGTGATTATAGAATGATTTGTAATTTTATGTATGTATAGGGTATTGTATATGGAAAAGTCTGAACAATTATCTGATTATTGTTCCTGGTAAGAAACATTCTCTGTGTGTGCTTAATTGCTCAGTTGTGTCTGACTCTTTGCACCCCCATGTTATGTAGCTTGCCAAGCTCCTCTATCCATGGGATTTTCCAGGCAAAAATAGTGGAGTGGGTTGATATTTCCTTTTCCAGGGGATCTTCCAGACCCAGGAATTGAACCTGGGTCTCCTTCCATTGTAGGCAAATTCTTTATCAGCTGAGCCACCAGGGAAGTCTAAGAAAGATGCTGTGCTATTTTCTTACTGAAACCTAGGAGACTACACTTCTCCTTTGCCCTCCAAGTGGGAAAAATAAATGAAGTATAGTTAACTTACAAGTGTGACTGGCAGTTAAAGGGAGGGATCAAGTGATGTAGATTGGCAAAATTAACAGTAATCCAAGTCAGGAAGATTCAAAATCTGGTCTCAAATTTGTTTGTTTGAATACCTGAAAATTTTAATGACATTAGTTTAATTTTCTTATGATCTGTTTAATGCAGTGGTATGTGAAAGAAGTGATATGACTTTCCTAAGTCATTATTTAAGCCTTAAAGGATAGTATTAGGTGCCTTTTTGCATTTGGATAATGCTTTTGTTAAGCATTAAGAATCCACCTGCAATGCAGATGATCTGGGTTCGATCCCTTGGTTGGGAAGATCCCCTGGAGGAGGGCATGGCAACCCACTCCAGTAGTCTTGCCTAGAGAATCCCCATGGACAGAGGAACCTGGCGGACTACAGTCCATGGGGTTGCAAAGAGTTGGACATGACTGAGTGACTAAGCATAGCACAGATACGGAGAGTTCCTTAAAATATGTGGTATATCTAGCTCCTCACTTATATAATTGCCAAGTCGGTAATTTATAGTAAAATTATGAAGTGCTTTTTTTTAAAAAATGAAAACTGTGAACTGTGAAATAGTTACATATATTTGCTATTAAATATTCATCTTTGAAAATAAATTTTGACTATTGTTTTGATTTATTGTTTGTTAAGACTCCTATAACTTTTCCTTCCAAGGAGGAAGCATCTTTTAATTTCATGGCTGCAATCACCATCTGCAGTGATTTTGGAGACCCCAAAAATAAAGTCTGACACTGTTTCCACTGTTTTCCCATCTATTTCACATGAAGTGATGGGACCAGATGCTATGATCTTCGTTTTCTGAATGTTGAGCTTTAAGCCAACTTTTTCACTCTCCTCTTTCACTTTCATCAAGAGACTTTTTAGTTCCTCTTCACTTTCTGCCATAACAGTGGTGTCATCTGCATATCTGAGATTATTGATATTTATCCCAGCAATCTTGATTCCAGCTTGTGCTTCTTCCAGCTCAGCATTTCTCTTGATGTACTCTGCATATAAGTTAAATAAGCAGGGTGACAATATACAACCTTGACATACTCCTTTTCCTATTTGGAACCAGTCTGTTGTTCCATGTCCAGTTCTAACTGTTGCTTCCTAAGAATTGATGCTTTTGAACTGTGGTGTTGGAGAAGACTCTTGAGAGTCCTTAGGACTGCAAGGAGATCCAACCAGTCCATCCTAAAGGAGATCAGTCCTGGGTGTTCATTGGAAGGAATGATGCTAAAGCTGAAATTCCAATACTTTGGCCATCTCATGCTAAGGGTTGACTCATTGGAAAAGACTCTGATGCTGGGAGGAATTGGGGGCAGGAGGAGAAGGGGACCACCGAGGATGAGATGGCTGGATGGCATCACGGACTTGATGGACATGAGTCTGAGTGAACTCCGGGAGCTGGTGATGGACAGGGAGGCCTGGCATGCTGCGATTCATGGGGTCACAAAGAGTCGGACACGACTTAGCGACTAAACTAAACTGAAGACTCCTATAAACTTTGGATGATGATTACTGTGAGAAAAATTAGAATTTTCATGAGCATCATAACCATTTTAATTGTGAAGCTTTGCCAACCAGATTCTTATCTGTGTACTGTTTGTATGTTTTCATTGAGTTGTTTTTGTCATTCAGTAGCTATGTCATGCCTGACTTTTTGCAACCCCATGAACTACAGCACGCCAGGCTTTCTTGTCCTTCATTATTTCCAGAAGCTTACTCAAACTCATGCTCATTGAGTCAGTGATGCCATCCAGCTATCCCATCCTCTGTTGCCCTCTTCTCTGGCCCTCAATCTTTTTCAGCTTGAGGGTTTTTTTCCCAGTGAGTTGACTCTTTGCATCAGGTGGCCAAAGTATTGAAGTTTCAGCTTCAACATCAGTCCTTCCAATGAATATTCAGGTTTGATTTCCTTTAGGATTGATTGGTTTGATCTCCTAGTCCAAGGGATTCTCAAGAGTCTTCTCTAGCATCACAATTTGAAAGCATCAGTTCTTCAATGCTCAGCCTTTTTATGGTCCAGCTCTCACATCGATACATGACTATTGGAAAAACCATAGCTTTGACTATACAGACATTTGTTAGCAAAGTGATGTGTCTGCTTTTTAATATGCTCTCTAGGTTGGTCACAACTTTTCTTCCAAGGAGCAAGTGTCTTTTAATTTCATGCTGCAGTCACCATCTGCAGTAATTTTGGAGCCCAAGAAAATAAAATCTGCCACTGCTCCCACTTTTTCCCCATCTATTTGGCATGAAGTGATGGGACTGGATGCCATGATCTTAGTTTTTTGGATATTGAGTTTTAAGCCAGATTTTTCACTCTCCTCTTTTACCCTCTTCAGGAGGCTATTAATTCCTCTTTGCTTCCTGCTGTTAGTTAAAGTTGTAAATTAGATGATATAAAATAGTTTATCATTCAACTATTTTTAGCTACAATGAAGACTTTTCTTGAGCTCTACATATTGAGATTTTTTTCTAAACCCTGAAAATCTCTGAAGGATTACTGAAATAATGCATCTTTACATAATTCTGATTTTGAAATATGGCTGTTGGAGCAAAATGGGCCAGGGATCATAATCTTATTTGTTTTGGTAATTTAAGACATGTGGAATGTTGGAATAGCTACAAATCTTTAATGTTGGGATGTAACTGGACTGTAAAATTGCTGTGGGGTGGTAGCTTCTGAGGATAGAAAGATGAATCGCTAGTTATTTCTTCAAAGATGACAGTCCAGTAGGAACTCTAATAGTGAGCAAATAATTATAATGAGATGTGGTGAGGGTAGTAAAAACGTGATGCAAACTTGCTACTATGGTATCACCGAAAGAGATACCAACTTCATCTAGGACACATACCATGAAGATGCTGCAGAGAGCTGGAAGGAAGGGAAAATTTTGAGCAGAGGAAAAAACATGGAACAAATCAAATGTAAGAGGACGTTAATGTTAGTCACCCAATCATGTCCGATTCTTTGCAACCCCATGGACTGTAGCCCGCCAGACTCCTCTGCCATGGAATGCTCCAGGCGAGAATACTGGTGTGGGTAAGTCATTTCCTTGTCCAGGGGATCTTCCCGACCCAGGGATCAAACACAAGTCTTCTGCATTGCAGGCAGATTCCTTACCATGTGAGCCACCAGAGGATAGCATGACTCTTTTCAACTGTAAGAATATAAAGATAGGATAACACAGAAAAGTAAGTTGGATATGCAGTGGGTCTGACAGTAGTGTACCCTAAGTATATATGAGTAAGTTTGGAACTTACGTCAATAATAGGAAACCATTCATTGCTTTTTTGTAAGGAATGATATGATCCTGAGTTTTAGGAGAATCACTAGCACAGTCTTCTGGAGAAGGCAGAGATAGATTCAGTGAGAATTGGTCTGAGACAAGGCTGCCATAGTAACACTTGAGATGATGGTCAGCAGAATCCAGGGGTAAGTAGGCATAGGATTAACAGGAGGGAGTGACATGGAGAGGTTTGTAGGAGTTTGAATCTGCTGACCCAGCAATTGAAAGTTGGCCCTGAAAAGGCTGAAGGAGGCTGACTGTGTGGAAAAGAGAGGAGAGGAGCAAGCTTTTTTTGTGTGAGGGACCTTGAGTGGGGATAAAGATGGAAAGAAAAGAAAACACAGCTCTGACATTATCTTTGAATATTTTTAATGTATGGAGATACAGTACTATTTGTAATGTATTTAATTCTCTCCATATCCCCTGGAGGTATTACTATCTATAATTGACGGATGATGAAGCCGTTTCAGGGAGGTCACATAGTTGACCTCAGATCACAAAACTGGAAGTGCTGGAATTTGGATTGAATCTAGGTCTATCTGACCCTAAAGCTCAACTTTTCCCCACTCAGTTACTTTGGGAATCATCACAGACAACTATAACTGAAGTGATGGGTATACAGGAAAATGTTCCGTTTGGGTACACAGGAAAAATGGGTATACAGGAAGAATGTATAGACAGAGAAGGGGTGATGGCAAGGTGGTTTCCTATGCTCAAACAGAATTTCCTGCTCCTATCCTTGTTCGTGTCCCATCTTTTGTCCACCCAGCAGCAAGACCGGGCATCTCAAAATGTAAATCAGGTTGTCAACCCTCTGCTCAGAACCATCTTCCTTGTCAATCAAAATATAATCCAAACCACTGCTGTTCACAGGGCAGCCACAGCTCTGCCACAGGCTTCCCCTCTGATTTTTTCTTTCATTGCCTCCCCCAGGCCACACTGCCAGCCAAAGCCAAGTATGCTGTCTTTCTGGACCATTCCATTGACTGCCTGCTTGAAACACTTCCCCAGCTGATCTCTGTTACTCTATCAGAGAGACTTTCCCCAGGCAACCTGTCTGAAATAGCACCTTCCATTATCATATTCTGCTTCTTCACTGTCTTTTTCCACATCAAAGGTCTCATCACTGGATGTATTAATCTTGTTTATTTGCTTCATGTTAACTGCCCCTCAAATCTCCGCTCATGCCCAAACTTCATGAAGGTAGAGAGTTGTTTTTTTTTTTTTTTGTCCACTCCTGTGTCCCTAAGATCTAGAATATAGTAAATGCCCAGCAAATATTTGGATGAGTGAATACAGCCAGCTTGACTTTTAAAAACAAGTAAGTCAGATCATCTCCCCGCTCCCCAGACCCCATTTAACCCTCCCACTTTAGTAGTCTCCCATTACTGTCAGAATAAAATCCAGACTCTTTCCCATGCCCTCCAAGGCCTTCAGTGGTCTGGACCTTGGCTGAAACCAACCCATAGTCTTGCCTTTCCTCCCTGCTTGATGACATTCCAGCCACCTGGCCTTCTTGTTCTTCCTGGAACTCGCTAAGCTCATTTCTTCCTCTCGCTGCTCACTCTGCCAGCTGCTCCTTCTACCTGGCTGGCTCCTTTTGACCTTTCAGATCTTTGCTCAAGTATTGCTTCTGCAAAATAGCCTCTCTAGAAACAGCCCTCCCAATGCTAGTCCCTCTACCTGGCTCTTCCCACGACTCTGCTAACTGTGATCATTGTGATTATCGCTGACTAAGCAATCGTGCTCATTTATCTACTTCTTATTATTCTTTCTCTCAAGCTGGGATATAAATTTCATTAGGGTGGAGGCTTTTTCTGTTTTATTTGCTGTCATAATCCCAGCATCTGAAATGGAGGGCTTTGATTCTCTTAAAAGCCCAATACTTACAGGATAAATGAATGAAATACTTCTGCCCCTCCTGTGAAGGTGGCTCACTGCTACTCAGAATACTAGAATCCTCTTTTAGTGACAACACAGTTTAAATAAATGCTAAAACTTCTAAGAAGGATGAAGGTTATGCAGTTGGAACATTCAGTAATGAGACTACCTTTCAAACTGGCTCATGAAATTCTAGTACATTATAGAGATTCTGTTTGCAAATTCTTAGGAACCCAAGTCTCTCAGACTGTCAGAATGTTGTAACTTTATTTTTAGTTGTTGCCAAAAGTATTTGACTGGATTAGATTGCTACTTCCTCAAGGAGACTGAGTACTGTATTCCCTATTGTAACCCCTATACCTTATCCAGAGCAGATGAAGAGGTTCAATAAATGTTGATCAATGGTAATTTTTTTAAAATTTATATTAAAAAATTTGGAATTTCCTATAAAGTATTTCCAGTGTTTTTAGGTTTTAGAACTGTACCTACCCCTCGACCCCACCCCCACCATCTCTAGGAAGCTTAAGTTTTAAGAAATATTTTGTTACTGACAAACTGTAGAAGAGGAATGAAGGAATGCTATCCTATACTAAATTTAAGTTCTGTCCACCAGGCTGGAGAAACAGAGGGGACCTGTAATCATTTATTCACTGACTGTTAACTCCCTGTTTGGATGAGGTTGGGGTGGAGGCTCTGTGGCCCAGCATCCCTCTTTACTCCTATTTTCTTTCTGATAAAACGGCCAGTGTTCCATGTGGCTCCAAAAGTTTTGGTTAGGGGATTAAAAAAGCCAGCAGCAGGTAGCTGTGACGCAGGTTTTGCAGAGTCACTGGGCTGCACACACCTTAGGCCAACATAACCAGTGAAAGGTAGCAGTGTTTGAACTGAATCTGTGCTTTTTCGATGGAGCAGTACCTTTTCAATAAAAGCACGTTTATACCGACTCCTTAAGAAGTTTAGACTGGAGGGTTGTCTCCAGAAACTTGCCCCCTTTCTGCCAAGCCCCATTTGTTTGTCTTGGCAGCCTGGCTGTGTCTGCTTGGCTGGTGCTAATGCTGGGATGTTAAATTGATGAAACACAGAGCTCTTGATCCTTTTCAGTGAGGCTTCTATTTGGTTAATGACAGGGTAGAGTTCTTTGCTGCTAGCCACCTGTAACAGGCCAAGTTGGGAAAAAAAAAAAAAAGATTCAGAGATGTAGAAGAGGAAATTTTTCTTAAAAAAAAAAAAAATCCACCAAACACTTCATTTTTTGTTGTTGCTGTTTGTCTGTGTGTTTTACTATCCAAAATAGATTTTAAAACACTGAAAAAGAAAGTAAGAAAAAAATCACCTGTATCCCATCACTATTTTTGGACAGAGGCTATGGAGAGTGGATGCTCTTGTAGTTAGAGATTTGAGAACCTGTGACAAGAGAGTTTGTTAGAATAATTAGCTCTGCTCTTTGTGACGGCTTTTGTCTTACTCTTTCTTTGGTCTCGATAGGATGCTTTTGTTCAAATGATCCCAATATATGATGCTACTTGGTGTAAATATTTGAGCATAGGTAACCTAACAAAAACATGAAAGGGTTTGGCTTTTCGACAATTTGGGCACTTCAGAGCCGCAGCCCAACTGTACTTGTGTGAAATGCACTCTTGTTTGTGTGGTGTGCTCAGGATTTGACTGCCCTCAGTCTTCATGACTATTCATTGTTCCAAAAGCCATGGGCCATAACTAGACTTTTTAGAGCCAACAACACAGAAAGGAAGCAAAAATAAATCATCTCTCTGGTTTATGTTTCTCGAGAGGGATTTTTAATATTGCTTAAGTTGTTACAGGTGTTGATAGTCCTCTGAAGCTGGTGACCTTATCAGTCCCTCACTCTACTCAGGATTTTGCTCAAACTTTCCACCTCTCAGGAGAGTCAAAACAGCAGCCACCCAGTTAAAGTCACTCTTTAATGACTTCTTTGCTTTATTTTCTTCATAGCTGTTATCATGATATGGAATTATATATATATATGTATCTCCTCCACTGCAGTGCAGGCTCTATGAGGACATACATTATTTTTTATCCATTTCTTAACCCTCAGCGCTCAAAAGAGAATGCAGGATACAGTAAGTGCATGATACATATGTGTTGAATGACTGTATAAATAAGAAATGGAAAGAGAGAATAAAGGATAATGCAGAGAAAGGAAATAAGGACTGTTTCGCAGATAATATCATGCGCTATGTCACTAGTTCAACCAGGATAGGACAGTCTATCAACCTTGCACATGAGAAGTGATTATTAATAGTACATTTAATAAAACTTGGAGTAGAAGCTGAACTGCATGTAGCAAACATAGCACTTAGTCTAAGTAAATGAAATTAGTCAGCCAAAGATCAGGGAATATGCAAACATTATGTGGCATGGTTGAACTGAAGGGTTGGGCAGAGAAGTTAGATTTGTTGGAAAAAAGATGTTAAAAGAGCATGAGTTTGGAACTTTTACCATTAATCGTAAGAGTACGTTTAAAATTCACTTGCCTACAAGACCCTCTCTTTTTAAAGGGGGTAAGTTTGCCAGTTTGAGAGTCTCTATAAGTTGCTTATACCTGTTCTCTGAGTATAGCAGCATTTATGGTACTGCTGTAGCACATGTTGCCACAAACAGATGGAATTGACAGAAGAAAATTTCTCCTGTCCACTAAAGAAAAAAATGTTTAAAGGGGACATTTGATGAATAACAGATGGCATGAGAAGTAGCCTGTCAAATTACGACTGGTGATAATGAATTAATGAGCATCCTATAATTAACTTCCACTTTAGGCCCACTTTTTATATGATTCAGATCATTGCATTTTGTATTTCTTTCCATATCTTTATGCATTAACTTTTGCCATGCAGATTTATCTGTTTTGTTTTGCTGTCTTCCTAAAGATTGTATTGTATTTCATCAAATTGATAGGTTAGAGTGAGACTGTATTGAGAGCAAGGCTCTTCTTATGTTAGCTGTTTGCCCGGCATGTAGGACATAATCTGTGACTTTTGATTTTAATTGAATATTCCAAATATATTTAGCCTTTGCTTTATGAGAGGATGTTTAGCTACTTTCTGGTTATTGATTTCATAGGTAATGATTCAGTGACTGTCTGAATGCATATGGTTGGTTTAATGATACTTTTGACTCACAGTCTTATAATGAATTCCCAAGGGAAATTTCTCAGGCAAACATTTTTATATCTCTTGATTATGAATGTTATGATACTTTCCAAGTTTAAATATTCCTTTGGTTTCATAAAATAAACAAAGGTTTTTTTTAAAAAACCTTATCTGGCATTAGTAGTGGCAATCTCTTCTTTCTAACACATTTTGACTAAAGGTATTCTTCAGATTTAGATACAGGTAACAACTTATTTTAATCTTTTTTTAAAAAAATTCTGAGTCTGTTTTTTGAAGAGTGATAGCATGTTTATGGCTTTTATTAATATATGATTTATTATAAATTATGCATCCCATTAATTTTTCAAGGAATTTAGAGATCTTTGAGCTTGGACCACTTACTATTATTGTTGCTATCTTAGTATCTTAAAAATCTTTCTCATGTGAGGTCTCTAAAACTTTGGTGTCCTAAAACTCTTTTTTCTTCTCTCTGTCAGTTTTTTGAAATTCTGGTGGCTTTTGAAGTTGTTTCAAATTGTTAACACATACACACATATTCATACGATATGTGGTACATAATTACTGTTCCTTCCACTGCTTGGTTACTTTATAGAGGAGTAGAATAAACTAGAAAATCCATCTTGAGCAGCTCTAGTAAACAAGAAAAGAAGCCTCTGACTATGTAAGATGACCATATCTTGATTGAAAATTAGCTAATGGACAGTAAAAAAGAAATAAAAAAGGAGATACTCTTGATACTTAACTTTTTTTGTTTCTGTTTAAAAATTTAATCTAAGTTATTGGAATGCTAAAATCTTCCCCTTTTAATATAGCTTTATGATAGTTTTGTTATTGATGTTAGGATGATGTTAGTAATAATAAGTATAATTTGATGATGTTAGTAATAATAAGTATAATTTGAGATTTTTATATGTGTAAGTCACTAGATTTCTTGTTTATTTTCTCATTTGGTCCTATAACTACCCCCTTTTTACAGATGATGAAACTGAGACTTTGGGAAGTTAACTGTTTCTTAGAGGTGGACTCAGTGCTCAGACTTGGGTCTGTCCAGCTTTCAAACTCCGTGTCTTAATCACGATGCTCTGCTATATATATTAGTTTTGATAATTTACATTCATCCCTAAGTATTTATTTTCAAAAGTATTTCTGATTGTGTGGATTTGTATGACCTTCTCAGAGTTGACATATTATATACATCAGTTCAGTTCAGTTCAGTCGCTCAGTTGTATCCGACTCTTTGCGACCCCATGAACCGCAGCACACCTGGCCTCCCTGTCTATCACCAACTCCCGGAGTTTACCCAAACTCATGTCCATTGAGTCAGTGATGCCATCCAACCATCTCATCCTCTGTTGTCCCCTTCTCCTCCTGCCCTCAATCTTTCCCAGCATCAGGGTCTTTTCTAATGAGTCAGCTCTTCGCATCAGGTGGCCAAAGTATTGGAGATTTAAAATTTTTATCCAATAGCTACAAAGTTACTAGTTCTCTTTAAGCTTTATCCTCTGGTTTCAATCTGTTCTCTAGTCCTAGACTTCTTCTTTAAACAGAGTCCTCATCCTTCATCCAACTCCAGACTTAATCAAATTAGAATTGATCTTGGGCCTAAGTATTTGTAATACATTCATTCTCTAAATAGTAGTTTTTATATTTAATGTTTTACAGTGTGTAAAACACCTCTGAAAAGTTAAAAGGTCTTTTTGTATAGAAAGCTGTATTTCATTAGCATTTTTTCATTAATATTTCATATGTTCTGCCAGTATTTGGCAACTGATGCCCTATGGGCAGTAAACAAACCGAGCTTGATAACATTGCGTCATTTGTGGTCACCAGTTTCCAACAGAATATTTAAGTGTTCTTTCAAAGTCCTTGTTACATTTAGCCCTACTGTTACTGAAAATGGGGTGGCATATATAAGCAGAAACCCTTTCTGGTATCTGGAGTTAGCCATTACATACCCATTTATAATCACAGTAATTATTTACTTTAGAAGTTCTTAACCTGGGGACCATGGAGAGGGTTTCAGTGTATCTTCAAAGAGCCTAGAGTGTGAAAAGAAAAAAAGTGTCATAGGACCATTTTAAAACCAGTTCACAGATTTCATCATTCATTCAGTTATTCATTGAATTATCATCCACTCAAATTCCACAAAAGAAAACTAGATCCAAAGAAAGTTATAAGACATTCATATTCTCAAAACCCCTTCTGCATGTATTTAACCACCTACACCTCAGGGTCAGACCTTTTAAGATACAACATTTTGACCATATCTTCTGTTCCTATTCTTTTGTTAATTTCCTTTGCTTACCTCTTAGCCTTTTTGGACTGCTGCTGTTTTTGTTTTTAAGGCGAGGAGGGCATGGACATTTGGTCTATGTTTGTTTTTAATTAACACCATGATTCAGTTTGCCTCTAGTTGCATAAGTGGCTGTATTTCAGAGAGACAGAGAGAAAAGAGAGGGAGAGAGTGAGCTGTGGGATGGGGGCAGCAAGAAAGAGAGACTAATTGACTGTAATTTGGAGAATGTAGGATTCTAGATGATTGGCTGATATTCAAACAGGATATTCGAAACCTGTTATTTCAGTGATGTACATTCTAATAATCTTAAACACAGTCCTGTGATTCCCTTTTCAGTAAGAAAATTAATTTATCAGTTTTTTTCCTCCTCATCACCATGAAGACCACTGCCTCCACCTCTGAATATTACCAGTGCTGAACTCACTCGATTAAGCTGCCCTCCCTTGTCAATGTGGGACAGACTTCAGCCACCGAATGACTAAAGACACAGTCAGTCAGGGCCAAGGACTCCCTGTCATTTGTGATTCCTCACTCTTCACTTTGTATTCTGTCCCCCAAAGATGATTTACTGTCTTTACTCTAATTGTCTAACAGAGATAATGAGTTTGTTTCCTGAACAAAAAAGCAGAGAGATTATGAAAGAAGAACATGAAATGTGCTATACATTTTAAGGGTAAATGTTGGTTTTGGATCAGTTTTTCGTGATTCTAAGAGAAGACTTAATTACTGTATAGTAATTAACCGTGGGATCAGTTTATCTTAGTCCTGCCATTCCTTAGCTGTGTCCTGTTTACAACTCAGTAAAATGGAATAGTAGTGGCTCAGACGGTAAAGCGTCTGTCTACAATGTGGGAGACCTGGGTTTCTTCCTCTTTTTCCCTGGGTTGGGAAGATCCCCTGGAGAGGGAAATGGCAATCCACTCCAGTACTGTTGCCTGGAAAATCCCATGGACAGAGAAGCCTGGTACGCTACTGTCTATGGGGTCACAAAGAGTTGGACACGACTGAGCAACTTCACTTCACTTCACTTCCAGGCTGGGGATAGAGCAGGCATGTGGGTAGCACATAGTAAGTCCTCAATAAATGTTTATTTATTGTTGACATGGAGACATCTTTTGATGTCTCCCACTTTTAGTGACTTATCTAGGAACAACTATATTCTGTTTAAAGTAAAACAACCACTTCTATTTAAAAGTAAAACATCCAACAACCTGTATTAACTAATCCCAGAAGCAGGTAATATCTAATTTGGAGCAACTCTCATTCCTCTCTACCTGCCTAGATACCAGATCACTCAACATTCCAAATTTATTAAAATTAAAATTGATTTTGTTCCTTTATGTTGCAAATGAATTGAGTGTTACTACTGTTGTATATGTGTTTAAGGGTTTTCAGCCTGTAAAAGTAAATGATTTGCCTCTAATCTATACTATGTTCTGCCAGTTTCTAGTAAGTAACGACCATCGACAGTGAGCAAATAAAATTTACTCCTTCATGTAGGACATTTGGATTATTAGAAAAAGCATTTGTCATTTATTGATTTTTGTTCATTATAAATATAGCACATCTTGATTTTTTTTTGCATTTAGATGTGCCAAAAGAACTTGAGACATAAAAGGAGAAAAAATGCTCACAACCCTACAACTCAAAGATCTTTATTATTTACATCTTGGGTAATTTCCTCCCATGATTTTTTCTACCAATTGAAGACGGTTATCTTCCAGTGGATGTCACTTTGAATATGTTCACTTGAGTAAGCTTCTCAAGAACTTTCTTCTGTCTTTTGGTCCTTTGTAGTTCCTCCCTGTGTTGTCTTGGAGCACTGCACAGGAAGCAGTCTGTTTAAAAGAGAACAAGTGTTGTTGTTGAGTCACTAAGTCATGTCCAACTCTTTGCAACTCCATGGACTGCAGCACAACGGTTTCTACTTGTCCTTCACTATCTGCTGGAGTTTGCTCAGATTCATGTCCGTTGAGTTGGTGGTGCTGTCCAAGCACCTAGTCCTCTGCTGCTCTCTTCTTCTTTTGTCCTTGGTCTTTCCCAACATCAGTCTTTTCCAGTGAATCAGCTCTTCGCGTCAGGTGGCCAAAGTATTGGAGCTTCAGCATCAGTCCTTCCAATGAAGATTCAGGACTGATTTCCTTTAGGATTGACTGGTTTGATCTCCTTGCAGTCCAAGGGACTCTCAAGAATCTCCTCCAGCTCCACAATTCAAAAGCATCAATTCTTCGGCACCCAGACTTCTTTATGGTCCAACTCTCACATGTGTACATGATCACTGGGCTTCCCAGGTGGCTCAGGGGTAAAGAATCATCCTGCCAATGCAGAATCTGGAAGAGATGAAGGTTTGATCCCTGGGTCGGGAAGATCCCCTGGAGGAGGAAATGTCAACCCACTCCAGTTTTCTTGCCTGGAAAATTCCCACAGACAGAAGAACCTGGTGGGCTACAGTCCATGGTGTTGCAGAGTTGGACATGACTGAGCGCTAAGTCGCATAACAAGTGAAGAAGCAAATATGCAAGTATAAATAATGGACAAGCCATGCGAGAGGAGCCTACCATTCTAACAGCATGTATGCGGGAAATGCACATTTTCTCCCTAGTGCCTCTCAGGTGACTTAGCAGGAAAGACAGGGCTCCTGAGGACATGAATACTGGGAGGGCTAAGTGAGTGCTTTTGTAAGTGAATTAACAGCATTTTCAGCAGATCTTGCTACTTCTAAAAATAATTTAGAAATGATTTAAAATGTATTTCCCTTTAGCTACAGGATATAATGGACCTTTAAACAACTCCATAGAAATGTCTGTGGACATTTCTGGTAGAGGGTATATTAAAGTTAGGTGGATTCAGGTTTCATGGGGTGTGAAACTTGTGTAAAATTTGGTATGATATTGACTATTTATTTGGCACTGGAAAAAGAATCATAAAAATTACAAACCTGATAAAGCTGACAAATATTGTTAACATCTCAAAATCCAGAAGACACATAATGTTCTTATTAAGTGGCTGCTTGACATGTTTCTGTGTTTTTTTTTTTTCCTCCAATTTTTGGCTCCCGTACTGCCTCTTTATTTATCAATGGTTTTGCAAAATCATTTTTGCAGAGAATCTGGAAAGTTGTCAGTTTTCCTATTAGCGTGATCAGAATTAGTATTTTATTAATGAAAATTGAGATGCATACAACATGTACATGCAGTCATCTTTATTATTTGTAGTACTGCATTGGATTGTGCCTTATAAACAAAACGATTCGGATAAATTCAATCTCATACATTTCTCTTCGTAAAAGAAAAAAATCAGTACACAGTGTTCATAATTATATACGTTGAATTATCAAGTATCTCTACGATGGGGTGAATTTGCATTTTGAGCAGCCACTGATGAATATTAGTTCCTTCACTTAAAATTTTACACATCTGAGGGATGGGAAAATTTTCCATAGTCCAGATTCTATCTTCATATAATTCAAACCCTGTTTCTTCTCTGCTACTCATACACATCCAGCTCAAGCCCTGACTCAGTTCAGTTCAGTTCAGTTCAGTTCAGTCACTTAGTCGTGTCTGACTCGTTATGACCCCATGAATCGCAGCACACCAGGCCTCCCTGTCCATCACCAACTCCCGGAGTTTACCCAGACTCATGTCCATCAAGTCAGTGATGCCATCCAGCCATCTCATCCTCTGTCGTCCACTTCTCCTCCTGCCCCCAGTCCCTCCCAGCATCAGGATCTTTTCCAATGAGTCAACTCTTCGCATGAGGTGGCCAAAGTATTGGAGTTTCAGCTTCAGCATCAGTCCTTCCAATGAACACCCAGGACTGATCTCTTTTAGTATGGACTGATTGTATCTCCTTGCAGTCCAAGGGAATCTAGAGAGTCTTCTCCAACATCACAGTTCAAAAGCATCAATTCTTCAGCACTCAGCTTTCTTCACAGTCCAACTCTCACATCCATACATGACTACTGGAAAAACCATAGCCTTGACTGGACAGACCTTTGGTTGCAAAGTAATGTCTCTGCTTTTTAATATGAAATCTAGGTTGGTCATAACTTTCCTTCCAAGGAGTAAGCATCTTTTAATTTCATGCTTGCAGTCACCATCTGCAGTGATTTTGCAGCCCCCCAAAGTAAAGTCTGACAATGTTTCCACTGTTTCCACATCTATTTCCCATGAAGTGATGGGACCAGATGCCATGATCTTAGTTTTCTGAATGTTGAGCTTTAAGGAAACTTTCCACTCTCCTCTTTCACTTTCATCAAGAGGCTTTTGAGTTCCTCTTCACTTTCTGCCATAACGGTGATATCATCTGCATATCTGAGGTTATTGATACTTTTCCCAGCAATCTTGAGTCCAGTTTGTGCTTCCTCTAGCCCAGCGTTTCCCATGATTTACTCTGCATAGAAATTAAATAAGCAGGGTTACAATATACAGCTTTGATGTTACTCCTTTTCCTATTTGGGACCAGTCTGTTCCATGTCCAGTTCTAACTGTTGCTTCCTGACCTGCATACAGATTTCTCAAGAGTCAGGTCAGGTGGTCTAGTATTCCCATCTCTTTCAGAATTCTCCACAGTTTATTGTGATCTACACAGTCAAAGGCTTTGTCATAGTCAATAAAGCAGAAATAGATGTTTTTCTGGAACTCTCTTCCTTTTTCCATGATCCAGCAGATGTTGGCAATTGGATCTCTAGTTCTTCTGCCTTTTCTAAAACCAGCTTGAACATCTGCAAGTTCACGGTTCACGTATTGCTGAAGCCTGGCTTGGAGAATTTTGAGCATTACTTTACTAGCATATGAGATGCATGCAATTGTGCGGTAGTTTGAGCATTCTTTGGCATTGCCTTTCTTTGGGATTGGAATGAAAACCGACCTTTTCCAGTCCTGTGGCCATCGCTGAGTTTTCCAAATTTGCTGGCATATTGAGTGCAGCACTTTCACAGCATCATCTTTCAGGATTTGAAATAGCTCAACTGACTGGAATTCCATCACCTCCACTAGTTTTGTTCGTAGTGATGCTTTCTAAGGCCCACTTGACTTCACATTCCAGGATGTGTGGCTCTAGGTGAATGATCACACCATTGTGATTATCTGGGTTGTGAAGCTCTTTTTTTGTACAGTTCTTCTGTGTATTCTTGCCACCTCTTCTTAATATCTTCTGCTTCGGTTAGGTCCATGCCATTTCTGGACTTTATGGAGCCCATCTTTGCATGAAATGTTCCCTTGATATCTCTAATTTCTTGAAGAGCTCTCTAGTCTTTCCCATTCTGTTGTTTTCCTCTATTTCTTTGCATTGATTGCTGAGGAAGGCTCTCTTATCTCTTCTTACTATTCTTTGGAACTCTGCATTCAGATGCTTATATCTTTCTTTTTCTCCTTTGCTTTTGTTTCTATATTTGTTTCATCCTCTTAGTACTATTAAGTTGCCTCTTCTGGTCTTCCTCAATCTATCTGTACTATATTTTAATCAGGTCAATTTTAAACTAACGTGATATTACCTAGGACAAGGCTTACTGGCTAATAAGAATAGCAGTAATTACAGCTTTCAATTGTCAAGTGCTCTATGTCAACCTTGTGCTGAATTGTTGAGCCCGCAATCCTTGAAGTGACTCTCTGTGGTGATTTGTGTACTGATCTCAGTTTTATTGATGAGAACATTGAACTTGTTGAAATTTCTGCTCAGGTGTGTCAGACTCCAATGCTGGTGTTCCAAACCATTACAGACCTCTTCAGCAGTGTACACTTGTGATGGGGTGCTTTGAATTCAAATATGACCCTATGTTTATATTAATATGAGTATATTAATAAAATAGTAATAACAAAATGACAGTAATTCTTACTCTATAGTTTCTAATGACAATTCCCATACCCTTGGGTTTTCTGAATGTATAGTACTAACCCTTTCAGCACTAAATCATTTTAGAGTGAATTATTTGGAAAACCAAAAATGTCTGGTCTGGATAAAATTTAATATTTCAGAATTTTACACAATAAAGGTACTTGTTTATAGTAAGACAAGATTCAATACTTAATTCTAAAAATTAGTGCTACAAAATGAAAAGACCAGTCCTTATTAGGTGAAATATAGAATTAACTTATTTCACCTATTTTTTAATTCAATATGCTTTCAGTCTTTGTGAATAAATGTAAAATATTAGTTTTCCTCATCTTTGTTATAAAAGTTCAGAAGCATATGTATATGTCTAAACATATTCCCGCCTTTGCCAAGCAATAGATAAAGTTAATACAACCTTTAGAGTCAAAATCTGCCCAATTCTTCCTTTTCTCACTGTTGAAAGAGGTTTGCTATTTTTGAAGGAAGGGAGTCTCTTTTTTTAACTCCCAAAGCTCAGTTGTGGTACTTAAATATCATGATAATCATCCCTAATGAGTTTTCTCTCTAGTCCTTGTTAAACACACTTTTTTTTCACAAGCAAAGGGAAAGCAAATTCTTAAGTGCCAGTCTCAAAGACAACCTGTGTTTACTGGGACCATATGATATTTGTATTGTGTTACTTGGTTGTTCTCCAAAAGGTAGTTGTCTAACCAAACAGATTTATCTCATTTTAAATGTTTATTAAGGATACTGATATGCATGGGTTCTGAAGCCAGGCACTTGGATTTGAATCCCACTGCCACTCTATACTGGGTTTCCCTGGTGGCCCAATTGGTAAAGAATCTGCATGCAGTGCAGCAGACCCCAGTTCTTTCCCTGGGTCAGGAAGATGCCCTGGAGAAGAGGACAGCAACCCACTCCAGTATTTTCGCCTAGAGAATTTCATGGAAAAAAGCGCTTGGCCATATGGGGTCACCAAGAGTCGGACACGACTGAGCAGCTAACACTTTTCACTTACCACTCCATACTAGCAGTGTTTACCTTTAACTGATTTAACACTTTCATGCCTCAGTTTCCTTATCTGTCTGATATGGATAGCAAATATTGGATTGCTAGATGACTTGAATTTGTAAATATATGTAAGTACTTGGAACCCTGAATACTATGAACTAAACTCTCAGTAAATCTTAGCTGTTGTTTTTATTTTATTTTTTTTTTTAATTTATTTTTAATTTTAAAATCTTTAATTCTTACATGCATTCCCAAACATGAACCCCCCTCCCACCTCCCTCCCCATAACATCTCTCTGGGTCATCCCCATGCACCAGCCCCAAGCATGCTGCATCCTGCGTCAGACATAGACTGGCGATTCAATTCACATGATAGTATACATGTTAGAATGTCATTCTCCCAAATCATCCCACCCTCTCCTGTTGTTTTTAATAGCAGGCAGACTCTGTAGCTACTAGGTGGAGTAATTCAAGATGTGTTAGGAATGATTTTCTGACTGCAACTATTTCTACTACCAATAGCCATGGAATCTGAAATGATATTATCAAAGATTCAACAGGAACCTCTTAATAAATGCAAATTATCCTCAGAGGGATGATGTCATTATTTTCTCATTTTGGAGGTATAATTAACATATATTAGTGTACAACATGGTTCCATATTTGTGTATCTTGCAAAACAGTCTGTTGCTGTACATAGACTTTTTTTCTTATAATGAGAACTTTTAAGATCTACTCTCTTAGCAGCTTTCAAATACTCAGTATAGGGTTATTATCTATAGCCCCCATGCTGTACATCACATCCCCATGACTTATTTACCTTATAGCTGGAAGTTTGTATCATTTGAGCCCCTTTGCCATTTTGTCCACCTCCCACTCCCTGCCTCTGACAACAACCAAACTGTTCTGTTCTTTAGGAGCCCCTCCCCCTACTTTTTTTTTTCTTAAGATTCCATATATATGTGAGTTTCTACAGTGGTATCTGACATTCTCTGCCTATTTTCTTTAGGATGTGAATAGTTAGTAAGAAAAATGAAATGATGAATTGCAAGGCAAAGGTTTGTAGTCAAATATGTTTAGGGAGCATTTGGTTAAGCACCCGGGTTTCTTTCACAGTGGGACTCTTCATATCTTTTGCTGTGTAAATGTCATAGCAAATTTCTAGCTAGAGTCAATGGAATCAGGGGCGTTTCCCGCTCCCCTGGCCCCTCCCTGACATCTTTAAAGACCATTCTTCCTATTTAGTGTTCTTTGAGATAAAATCTGTTATACTCCTTAGGATATCATCAGTTTGAAACCTGATAGAACAGTATTTGACAATTTGACATGGGCAAGTTGTCGCTGATTTTTAGTTGCTAAGTGGTGTCCAGCTGTTTGCAACCCCATGGACTGCAGCACACCAGGATCCTCTTCCCTTCACTATCGCCCAGAGTTTGCTCAGATTGGTGTCCACTGAATCAGTGATGCTATCTAACCATCTTATCATCTGCTGTCATCTTCTCCTTTTGCTTTAAGTCTTTCCCAGCATCAGGGTCTTTTCCAGTGAGTCACTCTTTGCATCAGGTGGCCAAAGTATTGGAGCTTCAGCATCGGTCCTTCCAATAAATATTCAGGGTTGATTTCCTTTAGGATTGACTGCTTTGATCTTTTTGCTGTCCAAGGGACTAAGAGTCAGCTGCAGCCAAAATAGTGGATTCAGGTTGTGGGAGACACTTTGAAGGAGATGGCAGTGGGAGGCAAGGGAACCTGTCTCATTTGGAAGGAGTTTGTGACTAAGACCGACTGTGCTTCAGAGACCCCATTAGCTCTGATGCATAAAACTGGCTCAAGTCTAGATATGTATTATGAGAACTGTAGGGCCCCAGACCAGTACTGATTTTGATTTATTAAGAAATTTAGTTGAAAGATGGAGGCTGGCTGCTGAGGCAGTTTGAAAAGGAGAGTCTTACTGGCAGGTGGACTCGTGTGCTAATGTGCTGATTGCTGGCCAGGTATGGCAGCTCAAGCACATAGTTTCATTTGGAAGCAATTTGAAATGTAAAATACCAGAGTTCTAGCTTGCTGCTAAGTCACTTCACTCATGTCCGACTCTGTGCGACCCCATAGACGGCAACCCACCAGGCTCACAAGTCCCTGGGATTCTCCAGGCAAGAACACTGGAGTGGGTTGCCATTTCCTTCTCCAATGCATGAAAGTCAAAAGTAAGTGAACTTGCTCAGTCGTGTCCGACCCTCAGCGACCCCATGGACTGCAGTCTTCCAGGCTCCTCCGTCCATGGGATTTTCCAGGCAAGAGTCCTGGAGTGGGGTGCCATTGCCTTCTCCGAGTTCTAGCTTATACTTCCTCAAAGTAATTGGGACAATATTTGTTTACGAGAAGGAAAAAGAAAGATCCGTTTTATGGAAGTAGTAATACCCCAAGTATGTTCATTGACTGGTATACATACTATGACTAAATTTACTTAGTTATGTTGCATTACATTATAATCTATTAATTATATTAATACAGAAAATATATTTTTGCTATAGATACTTTACAGATGATACAGTTTATAGCTGGCAGATAGGTTTTAAGATTTTAAAGCTCAAACTTTCAATTTTGTAATTAGTTTCTGTTTTTATAAATGTGATTCCTGAATAAAAGAAAAAACCTTTAAACTTCAAAAATATTGCTTATTGTTTAAAACCTTCAATAATGTCCAATTTACATATGAACATAATGAATAGATTATATTTCCTTCAACATGTGTAATTTATTTATGAAAAGTCCTTTCAGAAATATTTTAGGTTTGGGTTTTGGTTTCATTACTTTTAAATTTTGAAAAATATTTGAAGCCAGTTAGTGTAACACACTCCCTTCCCCTCAGTATCAGTCTATTTCTGTATCTGTAACTACAAATTTCTGTGCCTGAAAAATATTCAATTTACGTCATAAAATAGCACTGGCCTTACTTCTAAGTATACTGGCATTATGATAGGGCTGACTTTTCCACTAGCGTGTCCACACCTATCTTTTAAATATTTGGTTTCATATATTTTCTTTTGATGGCCATCTAGTATACTCATGGTTTGCTACCATTTTGGAATCTGCCTATAAGAAATGACTTCAGACATTGTTGAGAAATCTGTGCCATTCTTTTCCCACTATCAATTGCTTTGTTTTTTGTTTTGCTTTCTTCTTTTTTCTCTTCTGACATCTGTTCTGAGTAGCTCAGATTCACTCTAGCCAGGCAGTCATTTCGTGCTAAATGCTACTTGACCTTCAAGAATCCACAGACTGAGCCAGGATTGGGTCAGACTTGATCCTCTCCAGTTTTAGATATCTGGCCAACTTCTCTAGCCAGAATTAGGCTCTGACTGTCCTAAAGGTCTGTGGATGCTTTCATGAAAAAGTATGTTGTCCTTACATTTGTCTACAGTCTGTCTCTTCAGTGAAAATGATGGAAATTGTGTGTTAGTGCTGTTTTCTTTTGGAACACCTTATCTGAAGGCAGTTTCTTTCTTTCTGACTGTCTTTCTCTCTCCTTTCCTCCCTCTTTCCCATCCTCCTTCCCTCCCTCCCTGCCTTCTTTCCTTCTTCTCTGACTTTCTTTCTTTGGTTCCATTCTTTCTCACTGTTGATCACCTCTCTCCTTTCCCTTTCCCTTCCTTCCTGTTTTTATCTCTCTCCCCTGACCAACACACTTCTCCTATTTCTCCTAGTTCTTCTTTTTCTGAGGGTGGTGGTGGGTAGAAACATTCACTTGCTGTTTTTGTCTCTTTGGTCTCTCCTGCTGGCACCCTTACGAAGGTCTCTGTAGCAAGGCAGGTAAGAGACGTGGTGGCGATGGCACCAGCCACCAGCTGGATTAGACCAGTAATGCTGATTGATGGAAGCTTTGTGGAGTCTACACTTTTGCAGTAGTAGAACATTTGCCATCAATTATAGTTCACCACATAGGACTTCCCAGGCTTCCCTAATAGCTCAGTTGGTATAGAATCTGCCTGCAATGCAGGAGAGCCCGGTCAGGAAGATCCACTGGAGAAGGGATAGGCTACCCACTCAGTATTCTTGGGCTTCCCTTGTGGCTCAGCTGGTAAAGAATCTGCCTGCAGTGGGAGACCTGGGTTCGATCCCTGGGTTGGGAAGACCCTCTGGAGAAGGGAAAGGCTACCCACTCCAGTATTCTGGCCTGGAGAATTCCATGGACTGTATAGTCCATGGGGTCACAGAGTCGGACACGGCTGAGCAGCTTTCACTTTCATAGGACTTCCCTGGTGACTCAGCAGTAAAAAATCCACCTGCAATGCAGGAGAGTGAGGTTAGATCCCTGGGTTGAGGAGATCCCCTGGAGAAGGGAATGACTACTCACTCCAGTATTTTTGCCTGGGAAATCCCATGAACAGAGGAGCATGGCAGGCTACAAAAAGTTGCAAATTGCAAAGAGTTGCAAAGAAGACTAACACTTTCACAGTTCGCCATAGACATTCTTAGATGGTATAATCATGGCAGGCCTTATATGTATTTGTGACATTGCCATCATTGAAAATCTAGGAATACATTCTCTAAGACAAATCAGTGCTCCCTCTCCACAGGTATGGTAAAACACCATGCCATGAAAGAATTCTGCTAAGAACAGCAGTTTGGGAATAGTCATATAATAGATTAAATGTTGGTATTTGTATCTTTGATACCTCTTCCACAGATGCAATAAATCTCACTGAAAAACAAAGTGGGATTTGCTTTTTCTAGTGTAGGAGTGCCTTACCCTCTTTTCTATAGTGGCAATGCCTGGTCATGTGACTCTTAGAACATATTTATGACCACTAAACTGATTATGTTGTTCAGTGCTTTTGTGAAGGTTAAAAAAAAAATGTTCCAAGCAGTGGTCATGTGAAGAATGATGTGGTAACAGCCTTGTCCACCCCTTTCTCAAACTGCAGAGTGTAATATAATTTTTGAGGCAAACTTGGAATCATTGACATCAAGATTATCATGTCATTTTTCAGAATAGCATATTGAGGGCTTAAGATGGTATGTGAAGTACTCTTCTAGCTGGTGGTAACACCAGGATGTAAATAACAGGCAAGATTTCTAGAGAGAGATGTTTCAGTTCAGTTAAGTTCAGTCGCTCAGTTGTGTCCAACTCTTTGCAGCCCCATGAATAGCAGCACGCCAGGCCTCCCTGTCCATCACCAACTCCCGGAGTTCACCCAAACTCATGTCCATTGAGTCAGTGATGCCTTCCAGCCATCTCATCCTCGGTCGTGCCCTTCTCCTCCTGCCCCCAATCCCTCCCAGCATCAGAGTCTTTTCCAATGAGTCAACTCTCCACATGAGGTGGCCAAAGTACTGGAGTTTCAGCTTTAGCATCATTCCTTCCAAAGTACACCCAGGACTGACCTCCTTCAGAATGGACTGGTTGGATCTCCTTGCAGTCCAAGGGACTCTCAAGAGTCTTCTCCAACACCACAGTTCGAAAGCATCAATTCTTCAGCACTCAGTTTTCTTCACAGTCCAACTCTCACATCCATACATGACTACCGGAAAAACCATAGCCTTGATTAGACAGACCTTTGGTGGCAAAGTAATGTCTCTGCTATTGAATATGCTATCTAGGTTGATCATAACTTTCCTTCCAAGGAGTAAGTGTCTTTTAATTTCATGGCTGCAGTCACCATCTACAGTGATTTTGGAGCCCCCCAAAATAAAGCCTGGCAATGTTTCCACTG
Organism: Ovis canadensis; assembly: GCF_042477335.2. Classification (NCBI taxonomy): domain Eukaryota; kingdom Metazoa; phylum Chordata; class Mammalia; order Artiodactyla; family Bovidae; genus Ovis; species Ovis canadensis. The sequence goes on along the minus strand of NC_091250.1, from coordinate 104,233,450 downwards.
TTTCCCCATCTGTTTCCCGTGAAGTGATGGGGCCAGATGCCATGATCTTCGTTTTCTGAATGTTGAGCTTTAAGCCAACTTTTTCACTCTCCTCTTTACCTTCATCAAGAGGCTTTTTAGTTCCTCTTCACTTTCTGCCATAAGGGTGGTGTCATCTGCATATCTGAGGTTATTGATATTTCTCCCAACAGTCTTTATTCCAGCTTGTGCTTCTTCCAGTCCAGTGTTTCTCATGATGTACTCTACATATAAGTTAAGTATGCAAGGTGACAATAGACAGCCTTGACATACTCCTTTTCCTTTGGAACCAGTCTGTTGTTCCATGTTGTTCCGGTTCTAACTGTTGTATAGCAAACCAATAAACATACAAGAAAACAATCAGATTCAGTTCAATTCAGTCGCTCAATGGTCTGAGTATGATGCAGAGAAATAAAATGGACTAATGTGACAAGAATTGACTGAGGCATTTGAAAATGAAAGTGAAAGTCACTCAGTCATGTCCGACTCTTTGTGACCCCATGGACTGTACAGTCCATGGAATTCTCCAGGCTAGAATACTGGAGTGGGTAGCCTTTCCCTTCTCCAGTGGATCTTCCCAACCCAGGGATCGAATGGGATTTGACGTGGTTACAAAGAGATGATATTTAGGTCGACAGCTGAAAAAAGTGTGGGATTTGAGGAAAATCAGGAGGATTGGTTAGTAAAACATATGAGACAGAGATGAACTGCTAAGAAGGTGAACTTTGGGTTAGAAGACAAAGTCAATGAGATGGGAAGCAGGCAGCCCTTGTATGCCTTTGTAAGCTCGTGTGAAATGTTTAGTTTCAGGTACCACAGAGGATTTTAAGCAGAAGGATGATGTGGTACGATTTACTTTTTTAAAAAGATCACCTTGCTGTGTCGAGAATGGAATAGGCACCTGCTGTCTAAGGCAGAGCCTTGTTTTTGAGATGAGATGTGGTGGTGTCTTGGACTATAATAGCAGAAAGGGAGATGGAAAGGAGTAATGGATTTGGGATATGTTTTAAGGAGAGGTTGATAAGACGTAATGCGACCTGTGGAGTGAGAGAAAGAGGAAAGAGTGGTAATGCTCAGAAGTTAGATGTGAGGAAAAACACTGATGGGCCATGTCCTAAAATGGGGACCATTAGAGAGGCAGTGGGTTTAGACAGCAAATTCGAGAGTTCTGTTTTGGCCGTGGAGTTTGAGATGTTCCTGTGGAAAATGTTGAGTAGATGGTTGTGTAACCAAGACTGGAGTCTCATATGCAGTTAAAGCTGGAGATGGAGGTGACATCAGCAGTTGGAAAAGGCTCTTTAGAGCCATGGGATTAGATGGGATCAGCTAAGGAAAGTAAACTGTCAGAAAAGAGAAGGAGGTCCAGAACAGACTCTTCATGCCTCCCTGCATGAAGTATGTGTTTTTTATGGCTAGAAGAGGGTGTAGCAAATGACACAGAGAAGGAGTAGCCAGTACAGTGGGAGGAAAATGAGAAGAGTGCAATTTCCCAGAGACCAAGGAAAGATAGCATTTTCAACAATGAGTCTAATGTGGCTTTAGGTTTTGTGTAATCCGAAGCTTAATCAAGGTAGGGGTTCTTTTAAAGATAAATAATACAAAATTATTAATACAAGTTAGGTACTAATGTGATTATTTAGAATGAGAAAGAAACCATGGAAAATTACAAAGTAAAGAGCTTAAAATGCCACGAATATCACAAAATTCAGTGAAAACAATTTTATTAATTGAAACAGCTGTTGGACTTACACAGTTTTTCTTTTCCTTTTTTTTTGGGAAGTGAGCTTACTCTGCAATTGCTTCTTCATGTTAAGACAATTTTGTAATATATTCTACCAAGAGAGTAGAAAAGTAACTCAGTATCATGGCTGTTTGAAATTATATTTTTATTATTGATAAATTTAGATAAATTCTTTTAAGTATCTCAGCCTATTACCAATAATATCATGTAAATTTTTAGGATTATTTTTAAAATGTAGGAAACATTTATCAAATTTCTTTCATACATGAGCTTTAATATTTGAGGGCTTGAAATATTTAATATTTCAAGTTTGCATATACAGTGACTTATCATAAATAATCTTTGAGTTGACAATACTCATTAAAAGTTACAGATTTTTTTATAATCCAGTAAGGCATTTCTATCTTGGAGACAACTCACAATAACTGAGCTCTACAAGAAAGTTACTGTGAACCATAGAAATATATCCCACTGAACCCAAACTGAATATACTCCCAACTCTATTTCTGTCTATACAGATCCCCCAAATGCTTGCCAGTGCCTCTCAACAAGTGTGATAGAGGGGAAGGCAAAGTGAGAAAGACCATGGCCTAACAAGTTGAGGCTAAAATGTCTTATTTTTGCAGGGAATCATGGAAATGTATCATGGGATCATTGTTAGGGCTCTTCTCTGGGCCTTAGAAGTAGTCTGTGCAAATAGATGTCTGAACCTTAAACTTCTTTAGTTTCCTCTGGGAGGAGAGAGTAATAAGGCGAAGTGCATACAGGACAGGCGAAAGAGGTGAAATAAAAACAAAGAGGTCCTCCTTGAATTTGTACTCAGAAAATTAAGATTTTGGATTGAAAAAATAGGTCTAAGTCTTGGTGAAATTTTTGTGTGAGTAGCAATATGATGTGCCTGACAAATAGCACACCAGTGAAATCTACAGGGCAGCAGAGAGAAGTTGTTACATTTTTAGATATGAACTACATGGAGTGGCTCCCTATTTTCCTCACCAAAACAGAGGGAAAGAGTTGTCTGACACTTGCTGCATTAGGAGTCTTGCCTTTTAGAGTCACTTGTGTTCTTTATATTTAATATCTGCTATCTAATGTGTAAATAAAAATATAAGTGATTGAGGTGATGGGGGAGTCTAATGAAAAGCCTTTCTCAATTAAATTTAAAAACTTTTCTCTTCACATGTCAAAATCTGAGTGGTTTTTGAACCCAAGCAAAACCTAAGTAGATTTTACATCTATATTTTATTAAATTTATTTTCAGATGTGGTGTCAGGGAGAGTGTCCTGACTCAAAGTTTGCAGTCATTGAGTATGAACTCAGTAACTGCTTGCAATTGACTGAAGGTCTGTTCTTAAGGTCAAAGAAATTTGGGTTGAAATCGTATTATTTGTCTAAATAATTGTCAACATTAACTGCGTGAAAATAGGTCAGAATGGAAATTGGAAGGTAGGACTTGGCAGAGAAGAGGGATGTAATTGGAAGTAACGGGCTCCCCCCATGGATCTCAATGGCACATTGTTTCATTGCTCCGTTTGCTTGTTCATGTTGGCAGTTAGAATAACAACAAAGAAAGGCATAAGGAATTCTCAGACATTGGTATTTATTTAGTCAGTTCTGACTAAAGCCAGAGCCCTTATGTGATCAGCAATCTGTTCTTCTACTTAGACCAACCGTAAGAAGAGCTGCCTGGGACAGGAATGAAATTATGATTGAAGACAGAAAGAAATGGCACATGGTACTGATGCTCAGAATTGCTTTAAACCCCTCTGAATTTTCTTCATTTTACTTATTGTCTGACACAAGAAAAGGCTGCTCGACCTATGAAAAATCATCTTGTTGTTTCTTTTCTTGCCACTTGAGAATATCAGCTTTAGGTTTTTAATTTGATTTGCAGATTTATTAAGGAAGATGAGGGAGGAAATAGTGGGCAAATTTCCTACAAGCTTGATTCAGCCAAGCTAGAGAAGGGGGTACAAGAAATCCTAGATTAGCTAGTTCAACCTTTAATCCAAAGACTGTATTCTCTATTGATGGTGAATCAATCTTTACGTGAATGGTCTAATTACTGCCCACTTAGGAATCTGCCCTGCACATACTGATGGAGAGCTAATAGTTTGTAGGGCCTCAAATTAAATTGATCAGAGATCTTCTCTCTAATGGTCTTTCACATATTTGAAGACTTCATCCTTGCCTTCCCGACTCTGGAGGTTACAACCTATTTATTTGTCCTGTGTGTGAGATGGTGTTTGCATCACGTATCACTCCTATCACTTTTGTTTTGTACTTCCTGGAACAAGTCTGCCTTTGTTCATTATTCTACTGTCCCAGTGGACTTTAAGGGGTGACTGCTCTCTGCAGCTCCAGGAGCAAATCATGGTTAGAATGAGCCAGTCACTGTGGTTTCATTCTCTTTGCTAAGGGTTGGTTTAAGCATAGTCATGTGACCTGATCCTGGCTCTGGGACCTGAGGGAAAGTCAACCAGGGACCTCTGAAAAGATGCTTTTCCAAATGAAGGGTACATCAAGTCAATTCTTTCTTTACTTCCTCCCTCCCTCCCTCTTGTCCTTCCTCTCACGCTTCCTACCCGCTTCCTTCCTTCTTTCTTTCCTATGGATGTGGAATTGCCAGTAGTTGACACCTAGGTCTGCTTCACTTACCTTGGAAACATCAGGAGAGACATTGCTAGAGAACAGAAACAGCATAGAAGGATTTTCTGTTGAGGTCAGTTGAGCAGCAAAGCATTCCTTTCATACAGCTTCCTGTACATGAGATGATTAATCCTTCCCTGTTTCTTCATATAGTGTTCTTTTCTGTTACTTACGGCTCTAAGCATCCTTGTATTAATTTATCTGCAACTTCTACCCATCAATGATACCTTTAGCATTGTTTGTAATATCACCTCCATGGAATTTTTATATTTAACCGAAACCTTTCTTTAATGATTCATAAACATAGGCAAAGGCACGTGACACGGTTGGTATGGAAATCAAATTGTCTCCTAAAGTTTTATCCTGTAGTTAAGGTGGAAGCACTCAACTGTGTTTTTCTGCAGTGGGTTTAACACTGGTTGACACTAATCAATCACTAGTTTAACCCTGGATGTTTTAGGCCTATGATTTCTTTAAGGAAGATCCTCTATCTGATTGGATCCTGTATCCGATATTACCTTTGGTTAGTTGGTCTGCTATTTATAACTAGGTCTTCCCGTTAAAGGTGAAATTTTGTTTTTGTTGACTCTGTTTTCCTATTCAACCTTTCCAATACATGTTAAAGATCCTTCTCTTTTATAAAACTGCTTTCCCCCTGTTACTCACATTATTAAGGACTGTATATGTAACTGAGGCTTTGAAGCAGATTGGGAAATTTTGCCACAGATTATTAGAATATTGCTAGCTGCACTAACTGAATGAGATGAAATGTGTTCATTGCACACAGTCACTGTGGCATTAGACTGAAAAGAAGTCTTTTCTAGCTTTTCCTCCCTCTGCACCCTCCTGGATTCATGCTTATAAACCTGGATAAGAATTTATTTCATGCTCTTTTTTTCTACACAAAGTGGATGCCTGTGTCATTTACTGCTACAAAGTATTATCTATTTTATACTGGCTTTATTGAGATATCATTCACATACCATACAATTGACCTGTTTAAAATTTAGTGGTTTCTAATATATTTATGGAATTGGGCAACCATCACCACAATTAATTTTAGAACATTTTCATCACCCCTAGAGGAAACCTTGTAATGTTAGCAGTCACTCTCCATTTCCTCCCATTCCTTTCCCTCCCTCCTTAGTTCTAGGCAACAGCTTATGTGTTTTGTCTCAGTGGATTTGCCTAGTCTGTGCATTTTGCACAACTTGAATCATACGGTATGTGTACTTTTATAATTGACTTTTTTTTCATTTAGCATTTAGCATGTTCCTTCATGTTGTACACACATCGGTTCTTCATTACTTTTTATTGTAGAATAGTATTCCATTGTAGGGCTATATCATATTTTATTTATCCATTCTTCAGTTGAGGGACACTTGGCTCATTTCCACATCTCAGCTATTATCAGTTACCTAGTATTATGATCTGAATTCTCGGCTATTATGAGTTACCTACTATTATAATCTGAATTTATCCTGTATTTCCTCCAACTTGTGTTCCAATTTGCAGAGTCAAATAGACAAATTTAAAAGTTGATCATCCTATTTTCCTCTGTAATATCCAGCCTTAAAATGATATGTCTATGTGTGAGGCTAACTGATCGCTTAATTCTTAAAACATGTGTATAGCTTCATACAACAGAAGAAGAAGCGAAAGAAAACACGCATCCAAACACAAATGCTCATACACTTAAATCCTTGGATTTAAAACGTTAGAGAAATTCACATGTGAACACATTACTTTTAACACAGACAGAAATTGTAAACCTGGGTTTATATTTAAATTTGAAAAAAAAAATCCCAAGGTGTTTAATGTTTATCTTTAAATGTCCAGGATAAGACCATGATGACAGCTCCCAACTTATTTTTTATGATCTTGGAAAGACATGAGAGGAATACATTTTTATCATGCGTCATACCCTGAGATTTGCGTACCTCTTTTACCTCCTGATTTAGAATTTGGTGAGAGTAGCAGGGAATTCTTTCCTTATTTGCTTTTCTAGGAACAGGAGAAGGAACTGTCTGTGCATTTATGTGTTTGTATTTCTCTTCAGAAAGGAAGTCCGCACCGGCCCATTCTCACTCGGACGCCCACAGCAGTAGCTTCGATGTGTGTCTTCTTGCCTGCTGACGCTGTAGGCAGTAAGGGGGCTGCTTTTTAAGCTTCCTGCAGGATGTGGTGATACACACGACTATTCACTCATTAGGGTGATCACTTACATGAGTGTTTCAATTCCATAAATATGTGGCTCTCTGTCCCTTGGATAACTGTTCTGTAGCCCATCAGGCTTGTGTTGGTTGGGACTGGTAACCTATGGATCACACTTGATTGACCACAGAGGATCACTGAAAGCCCAGTTATCATTTTTTTTTAATATTGTCAGGATTTTGAGGAATAGTTGACCTAATAATAGTGAAAACATGGAACAAGATTTTTTAAAGCTAATTTTATTTATTGATTGATGGTTGTGCTGGGTCTTTGCTGCTGCAGGGCCAGCCTTTCTCTAGTTGCGATGAGCGGGGGCCACTCTCTCGTTGTGGTGTGCAGGCTTCTCATTGTGGTGGTCTCTCTTGTTGTGGAATACGGGCTCTAGGGCACATAGGCTCAGTAGTTGCAGCCCCTGGACTCTATAACACTGGCTCAATAGTTGTGGCACATGGACTTAGCTGCTCCTTGGCATGTGGGATCTTCCCAGATCAGGGATTGAACCTGTGTCTCCTGCATTGGAAGATAGAGTCTTCACCCCTGAGCCACCAGGGAACAAATTTTTTGAACTGGGAATATGAATGAGATTTCCTGGACCTACTTTTCTTTTTTTCTCTATTTATTTATCTTTCCATTCTAGTATTTCTCAGGTCATAGATTCCTCTAAATGGAAATATTACCTGTTAAAATTGCATTAATGTATTTAAACATGGATTGTCCTGGATTGCCTAACAATGAGCTAGCTTTGAACAAGGCTTAATCTACTTTATCTTTTGTGAAAAATTAAGTCAACAAACATTTGTGAGACTCTATCAATGGCCAGGGAATGTGCCAAATACGATGCAGTGGTGACCCCCAACCAGCTGCGGATAAAGACATTTTAATACTAGAGGGTAAGCTCTGTAATGGTAGTGCCTCAAATAAGGTACATATGTTCTCAAACATAGTCCTTGACATGTGGTATGGGAGGATGTATGGCGTGCATGCTCAGTCGTGTCCAACTGTTTGTGTCCCCATGAACTGTAGCATACCGGCCTCCTCTGTCCATGGAATTTTCTAGGCAAGAATACCAGAGTGTGTTGTCATTTCCTCCTCCAGGGGATTTTTCCCCACCCAGGGATTGAACCCATGTCTCTTGCACCTCCTGCATTGGCAGGCAGATTCTTTACCACTGATGAAACCTGGGAAGCCCTGACATGAAGTGGGCACTCAACAAATACTTGTTGAATGAATGAATGCAGAATTGTAACATTGTGTTAAGGGGCTATAATGGAAGTGTGAAAAATGTGGAAGGAATTGATTTTGCCCTGGTGAGAGAGGGAATTTTAGGTATACATGTGATAGCTCAGTTGGTAAAGAATCCGCCTGCAATACAGGAGACCCCGGTTTGATTCCTGAGCTGTAAAGATCCACGGAAAAGGGGATAGGCTACCCACTCCAGGATTCTTGGGCTTCCCTTGTGAATCAGCTGGTAAAGAATCCACCTGCAATGCAGGAGGTTCAGGCTCAATCTCTGAGTCAGGAAGATCCCCTGGAAAAGTAAATGGCAACCCACTTTGTATCCTTGCTTGGGAAATCCCTAGGACAGAGGAGCCTGGTGGGCTGGAGTCCACGGGTTTGCAAAGAGTTGGGCATGACTTAGCGACTAAACAACAATTATATTAGTATGCTGCTAAGTCACTTCAGTCGTGTCCAATTCTGTGCGACCCCATAGACGGCAGCCCACCAGGCTCCCCCGTCCCTGGGATTCTCCAGGCAAGAACACTGGAGTGGGTTGCCATTTCCTTCTCCAATGTATGACAGTGAAAAGTGGAAGTGAAGTCGCTCAGTCATGTCCAACCCTCAGTGACCCCATGGACTGCAGCCTTCCAGGCTCCTCCGTCCATGGGATTTTCCAGGCAAGAGTACTGGTGTAGGGTGCCATTGCCTTCTCCCATGTTTAGTTGACTGATGACTAAATCAAGACCAGCTCTGTGTTTTGTTTTTTCCTCATGAAGGAAATGGAATCTCTGATGAGAGAACCATTATACCAAGAGTCAGATGTTTCAGTTTTTGATAACAAAAATTCCAGCGAATACTTGAAATCATTTTGTAATCTGTGGGCATATGCAAGAGTTGGAAACCATGCAATTTCTAAATCACCTCCTTTGGAAGGCATAGAGACCAAGGTGTTACCTATTCCTCTGCCCTAAACCTGAGGTCTGAATCTGGTGCAGGAGGCTACTCAACCTCTTTTCAGAGGAGAGAAATGGAGTGTTTTATGCCTCCCTTACCTCGCCACATTTGTCTGCACAAGACTGAATGCCCATCCCTCCCAAACACTGACACAGTTTAAATAATCATTCATGAACCCTCAGCCTTTTAAGATGGATCATAGACTTATATGTGTACCTAGAACACAAAGTCTCAAATAGAAAGTTCTGGGGTAGACAGTGATTTCTTGAACAGGACACAAAAGTCAGTAACCATAAAAACTTTTGACAAGTTAGACTTCATCAAAATTAAAAAGTCTCCTTATTGTAAGATTCCATTAAAATAATGGACAATCCACAGATAGGGAAAATATTTACAACATACATGTCTGAAAATGGTATCTGAATATATTACATATTTAAAGGGATCTTACAAATTACTAATGAAAAGATGAACAATCTAATTTTAAAAATCAGATTGGGCAAAGGAACTGAGCAGACATCTCATAAAAGAAGATACACAAACTATTAATAAATACATGAGAAATATGAGGTATATTCATTTAGGTAGAATACTACTCAGTGATAATAGTAAGAAGCTAGTGATTCATGCAACAATATGGATGAATCTTAAAAGTTTTATACTGAGAGAAGCCAGATTCAAAAAGTCTCCATTGACTATGTATGTTCTATTAATATGAAGTCTGAGAATAGATTTTTAAAAATCTGTATTGATAGAACGATTGGCCTGGGGATGGGAGAGAGAAATTGTCTGGAAAGGGACATGAAAGAAGCTTTTGATTCTGACAGTTGTGTCCTATATTTTGTTTTTAATGTTTGTTACATAGGTATTTGCAGGGAGAAGACTCATTGTACTCAACACCTAAGGTCTATATTTTTATTGTATGTCAGTTTCACGTCAATAAAAAATGACACACACACAAGCGTAGTTTCTCATCAGCATCTTTCTAGCAAGAGTGGAAATCCAAATGAAATGGATATACTTTTCTCCTGTGGAACTTAATAAAATTATTTTATTTATGGGTGAGCAAAATTGACCAAGTGAACATTCTTAATCTTCCTGAATTGTTCCTCTTGTGCAAAGTTCTCACCTGTACTGTGCTATATCTTACCAGGAAGAAGGAAGAGTGTGTCCAAGGTACATGGGCATAAGCTTGTAAGGATGTTGCTATTACTGATGCAGAAAGTGTAACTGAGCATCACCGTGGACCAGGTGCTGCAAGGCACTCAAGGTCTATTTGCTGGAGAAATGAATTGGCAAAAGATATCGTGCTTGGGGTACTGAGTGAACATCATATACTATGCCAAGAAAAGAGGTTCAAACTTTCTTTTCCAGGAAACTGATATTCATGGCAGTTTTTAAGCAGGCAAGTGATTCCTGCCCTCCACACCCCCAAGGAGTTGACTGGCCTTGTGGAGAATTAAGCTAAAATTTGGAGAAACTGATGTCAGGGGTCTTAGTGTGTATGACGTGTCTGCTGTAGAGAAGTTGATGTATGATAAAAATGTCTGCTAAATTCTAATATTTTACCAGATTTTAATGACTAATCACAAAATGGAATTTGGACGTTTGTCTCTTTTGACATATGTTTCAAAAATATGGTGAAACTCATCTTTCACTTGACTTTATTTGGTGCATTTTTACATTGTTGGTATTATATAATTATCATTCTTTGGGACAATTGCAAGTGACTTTTTGTGAAATTTGAAGTGCTCATGGTATTTCACTGTAAAATATTTTACTTTTTTCTGTGTCTGAAATAGAAAAGTTGTTAATTAATGTGCTTTTATATCTTCCACAATTTTGCATTGACATTATATAACATAATTCCTCCTTAAAAAAGCATAAATATCCTAGTCTTAGTGAACCTGTCTCTAGACAATTTAAGAGTGAGAAGAACTAAAAAAAAAAATTGGAGAAGGAAGTCACATTTTTTCTTTAGGGGATTATTGCTTTTGGAAATACATTTTAAAGTTGCAGCAAACACCTTTTTAGAAAATGATTTATTTAAACAAGATAACTATGCCAAGGTAAGGCTTATACCAGTAACATAGCAACTGTAGGTACACATTTAATTTTGTGAGAATGATGGCAAGAAAAATGTCTTGAGCTTGAAATGAATGCCTATTGCCAATTCAATAATGTAAAATATCTCATATGGAGAAAAACCTGGTTATGATAGTGATTTCTTATAACATTTTAATGTAAATAATATGATTTTGTCATTCATGTTTTATACAAAAAAGAACCTTAGGAGTTGTTAAAAGATTATACTGACACTGTTAGTTGTTATATACATAACGTTTTAGAAATACTTCATCTAAAAAAGGGAAAAAATGAGGGAAACAGATGACTATATTATTTGACTAAAGACTTACTCATACACAGTTTCACTTAAAAGGAACTAAAGGTGATGGAGGGAAAACATGTGGTTTGGCACTTGAATGTCATAAAGCAACTTTAATATACTTTATTCAGTAAAGCTTTTTGAAAAATGAAATAATCCTCAGGAAGCTAAATACTTTGTTGTTGCAAAAGGTAATTAGTTACTATAATACTAATAATTCTCTTTGCATTTTATGAATAAATACTTAGTGCAATGGCATGTAGTGTTTTTCTTTCAAAAATAATATATTTTAATAGACATTTATTAAGTTATACTGGTTCAGACCCAGGATCCCAAACCACAAAAAATTAAATAAAGCTTAATTTTGACTTTTCCTAATATAACATATCAAATCTTTTTGCTTTGTATATGTTTAAGTGTGCGCTACTTGGCAGAGTTTGCTGATTTCAAATTAGTATAAAACTAACAAGAAATAAGTGTAGCCATGAATGAGGTAGACTTGTGATTTTGAACGTATAGCAGTAATTAGTTGATGTTATGATCTTAAGCAAGTTGATCTTTTTCTTTTTGTTTTAGCACTGTTAATCTTAGGGTATATTATAGAGAGGATGACTCATCCTTGTTTGCCTGGACTAATGACTTTCCCCAGGACTTGGGACTTTTGGTGCTGAAACTAAGATGCGTGCATGCTGTCGCTTGTGACCCTACAGACTGTAACCCACCAGGTTCCTCTGTTCATGGGATTCTCCAGGCAAGAATACTGGAGTGGGTTGCCATGCCCTCCTCCAGGGGATCTTCCCAACCCAGAGATTGAACTCATGTCTCTTTAAGACTCCTGCATTGGCAGATGGGTTCTTTACCACTAGTGCCACCTGGGAAGCCCCAAACTAGGGTCAGTTCTGTTCAGTTCAGTCTCTCAAAACTAGGATAGTCCCAAGTAAACCAGAAACACTGCTCTCTATGTGTCCTCAGGACATCTTTAGGGATTTTGTGAATCCAAAATTATTTTTATAATTATACTAAGACATTATTCACTTCTTTGACTTTCATTCTCACTCATATGTATGTACAGTGGAGTTTGCCAGAGACTGTAAGAGATATTTACAACAGATTAAATTAGAAGCAGATCAGAGAATGAACTAAGTCAGATATGAAGAGATTTGTTAAAATGTATATCTTCTCATTAAAGTTTCCTGGTTTTGAAAGCCTTCATTATCTTTCATTAAATGTTTTATATATATTACCATGTAATCAATTAATTTTTAAATGGATTAATAAATATTTTATAAATTTTTGTCTTAGTTTCTAATGTATTGTAATAAGTACTGAGAAATAACACCTGCATAAATAAAGGCTCTTTAAGGATCCTCAATAATTTTAAGGTGTATAAAGGAATCTTGATACAAAAAAGTTTGGGAAATACTGATTTAGAATTTTTCTACGTTAAAGAAGGGACTTTTATTTCTGAACCATATCATATATTGAGCCTTTCAACAGACTTTGTTTATGGGACCACGGATTCTTTTCTTACTCTTCTTATCTCTCCGTGTAGTCATGCTTCTTCCCTGTGCCCTAATTTCTATAAAGGAGGATGTTGTCAGTTTACTCTGGCTTACTTTCACTTTCAATCATGATAGCTAAAGCTCAACAGGAAAGAGAAAGAGCAGCAACACTTATGGGAACACAAAGGTGTGAAACAGTTCCATCAGGCTAAACACCCATTCTTTTAAGCGGAAAGAATCTTATAAGTAGTAAGGTTACTATTGTTTCTCCAAAGCTGCCTGGGTCTTGGCATTACTCCTATGAGTATATTACCTATTACTGATCTTTATGAGTATAGGTATATGCCACATGACTCCACTAGCAATTGTAGGTCAGAAAGGATTCTCATTTTCTTCACTTTATGAGTCTGAGTTACTGTTGATACTGAAATAATCAGAGTCGTGACTCTAGGAGAGCTTATCCTACAATTGCCTTCTATTGTCATGAGGACAGACTCATAGTGGACCAGTGTGGAGACCTGGCTGTGAACTTAGGAACTGGTGAATTATTGACCACATAATCCCAGCAGAATATATTCTATGTTAAACTAACAACTGTTCAACCTAAACAGTTCAGTTCAGTTCATTCGCTCATTCATGTCCCGACTCTGCTATCCCATTGACTGCATCACGCCAGGCTTCCCTGTCCATCACTGACTCCCAGAACTTGCTCAAACTCATGTCCATCGTTGGTGATGCCCCCCAACCATCTCATCCTCTATTGTCCCCTTCTCCTTCTGCCTTCAATCTTTCCCAGTATCATGGTCTTTTCCAATGAGTCAGTTCTTTGCATCAGGTGGCCAAAGTATTAGAGTTTCAGCTTCAGCATCAGTCCTTCCAATGAATATTCAGGACTGATTTCCTTTAGGATTGACTGGTTGGATCTCCTTGCAGTCCAAGGAATTCTCAAAGCCTTCTCCAGTACCACATTCAAAAGCATCAATTCTTTGGCACTCAACTTTCTTTATGGTCCAGCTCTCACCTCCATACATGGCTACTGGAAAAACCGTAGCTTTGACTAGATAGACTTTGTTGGCAAAGTAATGCCTCTTGAAAGTAATGCACTGTGATAGAAGTTGGATTATGATCATTGCCATAAAATCCCAATATCAACTAAGGGAGATACAGATCCATGGCTCAAAAACTATAGATCTGATAAACTTTGTGTTACAATGAATTTATGCAGAGCTTTCTTTTACAAACATTTAGTTACTTTGAGACTATTTTAGGAAGCTAATTGATAAATCTTTGATGTTAAATGAAGTTAGTTGATACATCTTTAATATTAGATGGTTCTAGTGTTGCAGACTATCCATAGCATTCTGTTATTTCCTAAACATTAGAGCTCAGCATCTTTCCATGGCAGTAAAAATGCATCAAGAACCTAATTTTAATGTGGCTGTGCCATAATTGATTTACTTAATTCCTATTTATTGTATCCCCTTGGGATGCATAAATTTAAATTCCTAGAAGTGGAACTGCTGAGTCAACAGATATATGCCTTTTTGAGAATTTTGATTTACATTGTTAATTTATCCCCAGAAAGGCTGTAATAATTCATAATTCTTAGAAATTTTAAAGAGTGTTTGTTTCTCAATAACTTTGAAAACCTGGGGATTATCTTTCTTTCAAATCTTTGTCAATCATAAGATTAATGGGGGCTACCTTATAATTCTGCCTCCCATAGGACCCAATCTCATCAGCCTGCAGTAGAGGTCCAGAATTTGCACTTCTTGCAGGTCCAAGATCAATAGAAAGAGTATCAGGTTAGGGGTTGAAAGATTTGGGTTCAAGTTCTAGTTTTGCCACTCACTGTGTAACTTCAGATGAATCATTTTAACTTCCCTGAGTTTTGGTTTTTAAATAGCATAAGGTTGTCTGAAAGACTGAGTGAGCAAATGAATGTGGAATGGGCTATAATAAGTGTATATTGACACTGTTATCTTTTACGGTACCATTTACTTAGATGTCGAAAACTTAGTTGCATAACTAAATTCTCCTGGGGAACAGAGGCTCCATTTTATTTGCAACGTAAGCATCTCAGGAAACAGGCCGACTTCAGTCTCTTTACTGAGTCCTTAAGGGCCATTTGAAGATCAGGATGGGCATGGATTTGAAGGCAGAGGTTTGCCATTTGCATTTGATAGTCTGGATGAACTGATATTGGCTAGTTACTATTTCACTGGGATTTTACCTACCTTATTAGTCTAATCCAGCAGTCCCCAATTTTTAGTACCAAGGATCAGCTTCGTGGAAGACAATTTTTCCATGGAAAGAGATGAGGATGATAGTTTTGAGATGATTTAAGTGTATTACCTTTATTGTGCACTTCTATTATTCCTGTAATATATAATGAAACAATTATACAATTGTCACTTGCCACTCACTGATAGAGTTCTGGATACGAGTCTGTAAGCAATTTTTTTAAATTTATTTATTTTAATTGGAGGCTAATTACTTTACGATATTGTATTGGTTTTGCCATACATCAACATGAATCTGCCACAGGTATACACGTGTTCCCCATCCTGAACCCCTTCCCTCCTCCCCGCCCCCGTACCATCCCTCTGGGTCATACTCAAATCATCAGACATTAGATTCTCATAAGGAACATACCACCTTGATCCTGCGCATGTGCAGTTTACATAGTAGGGCTCACTCTCCTGCGAGAATCTAATGCCACTGCTGATCTAACAGGAAGCAGAGCTCAGGCAGTAACGCAAGTGATGGAGAGCGGTTGAAAATACAGATGAAACTTCACTCACTTAAGGAAGACCATCCATTCCATACAAATTATGGCTTTGTTGTTGAGAGGAACAAATTTTTTTCTCACATCCCTTTGATATACACATACAATCTAAAGATAAAAAAAGCATTAACCAGTGGTTTTATACATATGTATATTACTTAATCAAGTTTACAGTATTGAGACATATTTTAGTGACAGCCCATAACTTTAGTAAATTTTGTTATAGGATAAGATCGTGTTTGTGTGACACTGTTTCACAGACCAAAGATGTGGGAGGAAAGATTCAGGAGGATCCAATAAATGTTGTTATTCAAGATAACAAATGCTTTAGCCTCATATTTGATACCTAGAGGTTGAGGCTTTGCAATATGGTATAGCTTTTTTCAACAGATGCCGTCTTGTTTTCTTGGGATAGCATTAGTTAATTTAGTTTCTCAGAACAAGGACATTAAAAGATACTCAAGATATGAGATGAGTGCTGCAGAGCAAGAGTAAACTTAGAGGGAAATGGAGGGAGCTGGAAAAAGTCTTCATCCACAGAGCTTGATAATGGTCATTTGCCGCTGCTGAACTTCTAGCTGGAGAGATGCTTTGGCATTTTGATGTGACTTGCAGGCAGGGTGTGGTTTTTGATCAGGAGCTGACATTAATGATCAGGGTCAGCTGTGGTTAAAGCTTGTTTTTTCCATCATAAGAAGATCATCAAGGAAAAAAGTCAGTATATTTCAATACTGTAAACTGTTTTGGGCTGTTTCCGCCATTTGGCAGCTCTATAAACGGAGTAGGGTTTCACTGAAAGAATGAGAAGTGAGCAGCGCATGTTCTTTGCTTTCCAGCTGAGATGACTGCTGTTCCAATGCAGAACTAGTATTTCTGAGTGTTCATTTTAAGAATAACATTTTGTTACTTTTCCCCTGAATATATTGTAAATATAAATAAATATTCTGAAATATATAAAAAGCTTCAGTTCAGTTCAGTTCAGTCGCTCAGTCATGTCCGACTTTTTGTGACCCTATGAATCGCATCATGCCAGGCCTCCCTGTCCATCACCAACTCCCGGAGTTCACTCAGACTCACGTCCATCGAGTCAGTGATGCCATCCAGCCATCTCATCCTCTGTCGTCCCCTTCTCCTGCCCCCAATCCCTCCCAGCATCAGAGTCTTTTCCAATGAGTCAACTCTTTGCATGAGGTGGCCAAAGTACTGGAGTTTCAGCTTTAGCATCATTCCTTCCAAAGAAATCCCAGGGCTGATCTCCTTCAGAATGGACTGATTGGATCTCCTTGCAGTCCAAGAGACTCTCAAGAGTCTTCTCCAACACCACAGTTCAAAAGCATCAATTCTTTGGCACTCAGCTTTCTTCACAGTCCAACTCTCACATCCATACATGACCACTGGAAAAACCATAGCCTTGACTAGACGGACCTTTGTTGGCAAAGTAATGTCTCTGCTTTTGAATATGCTATCTAGGTTGATCATAACTTTCCTTCCAAGGAGTAAGTGTCTTTTAATTTCATGGCTGCAGACATCATCTGCAGTGATTTTGGAGCCCCCCAGAATAAAAAGCTTAGCATATACTTTCTTCTGGTGTGAACTAAATATAATGATTATATAGAAAATATAAAAGGGAAATGCATCCTTGGTCCTTGGTCCTTGTTCCCATCAGTGAAAAATAAGGTTAATGGAGTCAAGGTGATTTTCAAGATCACTTTCAGTTCTAAAGCTCTGTCAGTTTTACTAGTTCTTTTAATGACCTAGGTATTATGCTTTTCATTCAAATGTTGAATGATGTAGAATAGTATATCCATCACAGTCCTGGTAAGGAGCAGTGGCATTCTTTAAAATGTTTAAAGAATGTTTAAACTTTAAAAAGTTTAAACTAGATAGGTTTCATAAAGGGACTACTTAACAGGATGTGGGCAAGGTTAAGGGAACTGACCTGGGATGGGGAGGCACTCAGAGCTCATCAAGCAACAAATGCTGTTTTGTCCCAAGATCTCATAAAGCCAGGCAGGTAGGTGGTGTTAAAGCTGGTACCATGGAAGAGGGTAACCAAGGGGACTAGACACCACCGCTCTCAGATATATACTGTGGTAGTGAGAGAGATAAGAGACAAACACCCGGCTTTCTCTTCTTTCACTGACTGACCTGGAGGACTTTGTGGGCCAATCTAAGAAGTGGCATATATCACTCCCACCCACATTCCATTGGCTAGTATCTGAACACACTTCACTGAAGGGAACACTGGGAAATGAAGTTCTTCTGTGTCTCGGTAAGGTCAAGAATGACTTCCAACTTTCTGAGCGGAACACCTGTCAGATTGTGGTTAGGAAGCTGTCTTGGGCTTTCTTCTCATTTGCGGATAATTTATCCATAGTAAGGCCCATCTTTGTGTCTCATTACTACTTGCTCTTTGTTGACTTTTTCTTGATTATAGTCAGTATGTAGAGATCTTGCATATCTTTCCTGTCTCCTCCCCCAAGTATCTCTGTCCTTTACCCTGCTTTATTTTTTTATACTATTTATCGCTGTATGAAAGTACATTATTTACTTGCTTTGTTTCTTGTTTTCACTAGTCTTTTAAACTTTACTGTGTAGGATTTTGTCATATTCCTCCTTATGTCCCAATTCCTGGAGCACTGAGTGAGCCATTTTAGCACTGCACCGTAATCCATTCTTCACGTTATTATTTATGCCCGCTGCATGTTCTATTTGTGTCACTTTCATTTCTCTTGAAAATGTTTCCTTTGTTCTCTCTAGTTTGAGTCATGATTTGCTTTATGGTTATTCTCGTTAGTCTAGTGAAAGAGGCTTCATTGATGAAACCAGAAGCCATCCTACAGTCTTAAGAGTTCGTGTTCCAATTTTTAATTCCTTTATATGTTCTCAGGTTTACACTTAGTTTATTTCTGATGCCTTCCAAGTTTCTTTGCTGTTGTCCCTATTCAACTTCTGCTATAATCTCTTGCATGATCTGAGGACTCATCTTCTATTCTGGCCATACTTTCCCTCAAGTTCTTGTAACAGTGTTGGAAGCTTTATCTCTATCGCCAGACCTTGCGTCTCTAGGGCTTCCTTGGTGGCGCAGATGGTAAAGAATCTGCCTGCAATGCAGGAGACCTGGGTTCCATCCCTGGGTCGGGAAGATCCCCTGGAGAAGGGAATGGCAGCGCACTCCAGTATTCCTGCCTGGAGAATTCCATGGACAGAGGAGCCTGGTGGGCTACAGTCCATGGGTTTGCAAAGAATTGGACTCAACTGAGTGACTAACACTTTCACTTTTTCCCTCTCTTAGCTATACAGCTTAGTCTAAACAATTAAAAATAATGTATAGGGATCAAATATTTGCTTTCATTCACTGCATGCTTTTTCACCTTAACTCTGATTCCATTCTTTTTTTTTTTCATTGTTGTATAACAAACCATGTAAACTTGGGTATAAAACAATAGCTATTTTATTCTGTTCTTGGATTTTTGTGTGGCAAGAATTTAGATAAGGCAATTGTGGATGATATGTCTTTGCTCCAGAATGTCTGGGTCCTCATCTGAGAAGATTCAAAAGAATGGGAGGTGATTCGAATCGCTGAGTGTTGGAGTGGTTATGGGGTGGTTTCTTCATCCACACGTCTGGTGACGAGAATGAGTGATTCAAAGACTTGGACTGTTACTCAGGTGCCTAGGTCTCTCACAGTGCAGCAGCTGGATCTGAGAGGAAGCATCTGGAAAGAGAGTGCTCTATGAGAATGAGGCAGAAGCTTCAAGATATCTTCCACACTAGGCTTAGAAATCATTCAGTGACACTCCACCACACTGTCTTCATTACAAGTGAATCACAAAAGCTGGCTTGGGTTTCAGGGAGGGCAATGAAAATTTTTCTGTAGATGGGGGAGTGGTGAAGTCACACTGAGGAAAGCCATGTGGAATGAGAGACTGTGTTGTGGACCATCTTTGGAAATTAAATCTACCGCATTGATCTATATCTAATTCATAGGATTTCCTCTGTTTAACTCAATGCAGTTGAAATGCCCTGCAGCCTTGTTACACAAAGTATCATCCAAAGACCAGAAGCATCCACATCCCCTGGGAGTTTTTTCAAAATATAGAATCTCAGACCACTCAGTCAGAACCTATATTGACAAGATTCCCAGCTGATTGATTTATACTTTAAAGTTTGAGAAATATTGCTGTGTGAGGCACTGATCCTGATGCCAACTTGCCAATATCCACCCAATGGCAGAAAAATATCAAGTGCTAAAAGAATACCTGAAGTGGTCCAGATTGAATTCCTATTTGCAGGCAGCGTTTCAATACTTTAGATTATACTTGTCATTACGAATTTTGATTTTATTGCCATTAATTATGAGCTAGCTTACCTTTTTAGGAACAGTAAATATATCCTCAGTATATATTCTCAAAATTTAGTATAATGCACAAACCTAGCTAAAATAAGTATTAGTCATTAATCTCCTTGACTCAAGAGGATTTAGAATGGCTATGCAGTTTGGTACTTCTTATTATGTTAAGTGTGTGTGTTAGTCGCTCAGTCATGTCCGACCCTTTCAGACCTCATGGACTGTAGCCCTCCAGTCTTCTCTGTCCATGGAATTCTCCAGCCAAGAATACTGGGGTCGGTTCTTCCTCCAGCGGATCTTCCCGACCCAGGGATCGAACCCAGGTCTCCTGTATTGCAGGCAGATTCTTTACCATCTGAGTCACCAGGAAGCTATAATGTTATAATGCTATTTTGAATAATTCCAAGATCAAAACTTTAGGTTCTTTTGAATTTAAGATTCCCCTTAAACTATTTTTAGTTGTTGGAATTTATAAAGCTTTTTTTTTCTTGTGACAGCTGTTAGTGTATATATATATATTTTTTTTTCTGCTAAATGAATGACTGTGATTTTTAATTTTTCTTTTAAATATTAAGGTAGTCGAACTCATTCTTCAAACTGTTAAAAACTTGGGATATGTATAGATATTTTATTAATATCTACAGTAGATGACTGTTATGTAGAGTTCAATTCCTAGATTCCATTTAGTCATGTTTTCTTTAAATAGTCTTCTTAAAATTTGTTTTAGCATAAGGGAGTAAACATCCCCAAATTAATTTTTGTTGGCACATTATTTTTTAAGCAGTTTTTCTCAATCTATAATTTCCATACTAACACTATTTGCAGCATTTTTTTAAAAAGTGCTTGTTAAAATTGCAGATTTCTGATCTGCATCCCAGTCCTTCTGAATCAGACTCTCTGGAGTTGAAACATGGAAAAATCTCTGAGGTTGGGACCTAATTTCTTTGGCACACTAAAGTTTGTGACCTACTTTACATTAATCTAATAATTTCAAGTTATTTATCATGGGAATAAATGGGTCTTGGGATATTGGCAGAGAACAGCTTTTCAAATACACATCTTTCCTGGGAGCTTTATCCTTGGAAGATAATTTAATTGGAAGTCATTTTCATGATTAATCTAGTAAAACTCTTGTATTTTTAAATAATGAAACTGAGCACTAAAGACTTAAATGACTTTTCAAAAGTCATACTAGTTAGCAGCAAACCTCTGATCAGAACCCACATCTTGTGTGAACCAAGTGAGATTCCTCCTTTATGCTGTCTAAACTAGGATTGCTTAATCTTCAAGCCTGGCACTTAGGTATGTTCAGTTCAGTTCAATTGCTCAGTCGTGCAGGCCGCCCTGTCCATCACTAACTCCCGGAGTTTTCTCAAACTCATGTCCATGGAGTCAGTGATGCCATCAAACCATCTCATCCTTGGTGGTCCCCTTCTCCTCCTGCCTTCAATCTTTCCCAGCATCAAGGTCTTTTCCAATGAGTCAGTACTTCGCATCAGGTGGCCAAAGTATTGGAGTTTCAGGTTCGGTATCAGTCCTTCCAATGAATATTCAGGACTGATTTCCTTTAGGATGGACTGGTTGGATCTCCTTGCAGTCCAAGGGACTGTCAAGAGTCTTCTCCAACACCACAGTTCAAAAACATAAATTCTTTGGTGCTCAGCTTTCTTGATAGTCCAACTCTTATATCTATACATGACTACTGGAAAAACCATAGCCTTGACTAGACAGACATTTGTTGGCAAAGTAATGTCTCTGCTTTTTAATATGCTGTCTAGGTTGATCATAACTTTTCTTCCAAGGAACAAGTGTCTTTTAATTTAATGGCTGCAATCACCATCTGCAGTGATTTTGGAGTCCCCCCAAATAAGGTCTGTAACTGTTTCCACTGTTTCCCCATCTATTTCCCATGAAGTGAGGGGACCAGATGCCATGATCTTCGTTTTCTGAATGTTGAGTTTTAAGCCAACTTTTTCACTCTCTTCTTTCACCTTCATCAAGGGGCTCTTTAGTTCTTCTTTGCTTTCTGCCTTAAGGATGGTGTCATCTGCATATCTGAGGTTATTGATATTTGTCCTGGCAATCTTGATTCCAGTTTGTGCTTCATCCAACCCAGCATTTCTCATGATGTATTCTGCATATAAATTAAATAAGCAGGGTGACAGTATACAGCTTTGATGTACTCCTTTCCAAATTTGGAACCAGTCTGTTGTTCCATGTCCAGTTGTAACTGTTGCTTCCTGACCTGCATACAGATTTCTCAGGAGGCAGGTCAGGTGGTCTAGTATTCCCATCTCTTTAAGAAGTGCCCACAGTTTGTTGTGATCCACACTAAGGCTATGGCGTTGTCAACAGCGCAGAGGTAGATATTTTTCTGGAACTCTCTTGCTTTTTCCATGATCCAGCGGATGTTGGCAATTTGATCTCTGGTTCCTCAGACTTTTTAAAATCCAGCTTGGTTCATGTACTGTTGAATCCTGGCTTGGAGGATTTTGAACACTAACTTTGCTAGCATGTGAGATGAGTGCAGTTGTGTGGTCATTTGAGCACTCTTTGGCATTGCTTTTCTTTGGGACTGGAATGAAAACTGACCTTTTCCAGTCCTATGGCTACTGCTGAGTTTTCCAAATTTGCTAGCATATTGAGTGAAACACTTTCACAGCATCATCTTTCAGGATTTGAAATAGCTCAACTGGAATTCCATCACCTCTACTAGCTTTGTTGGTAGTAATGCTTCCTGAGGCCTACTTGACTTCGCATTCCAGGATGTCTGGCTCTAGGTGAGTGATCATACCATTGTAATTATCTGGGTGATGAAGATCATTTTTGTATAGTTATGTATGTTACAAGATCATAAAGTTTTGAACATTTAATCAGGAGGGATCCACTTGTTTTCTGAATTGATTTACTGTCTTTGATGCTTTAAATCATCTAATTTAAATTTTTTCTAAGTGATTTTTTTGTACGCATTTATAAATCTCATCCTGACTTGGGGAAATAACTAGATAAAATGCATTTACATGAAAAACTCCACATGAAAAATCAAGTCAGATAGAGTAGGCATGAATTCTCTTTATGAAAAAGAACAAAAGTTTTCTTTAAATGAATAAAGTATTTATATGACATAAACTCCACAAATGTTAGATGCTTGTGAAAATCATTTTACTAGATATTTTTAAGACTTACTGAAATTTGCAGTAAGGGGACTCCCTCCCTGCATCCATCTCCAGATTCAGTCTCCTTCACTCCCTCTTCCTCTTCACTTTTGTGTCCCATCCTTTCCCTCTGGGATTGTACAAGCACAGTAGCTATGGGTAAGCCATAGTACAGATAACCTCTTTTTAGGATGTTCAGTCATTAAAATGACGTTTAAACTGCAAAAGGTACTTAAGAGCATTGCACAATTTTCAGTTTTTGGTGTGTTTTTTTTCCTGTATAGCGAATGCTACAAGCACTCGTCAGAAGTTCCTGCTGTTTCTCTGCCTCCTGCTCGTGTACATTGTCTCATTTTGCTGAATTTGGAGTTGAAATCTTGATTGAACTAATGTCTCTTCTTTTTTTTTTTCATTAAATTATTTTTTTGCTCTTTTGTTCCCCTCTTATTGGCTGCTTTGATTCAGTTTTGTCATTGCTGTTTTTTTGATACTGTTTTTCTTTTCTTTATTTAAAATTAATTAATTTATTTTAATTGGAGGCTAATTACTTTGCAATATTATAGTCGTTTTTGCCATACATTGACATGAATCAGCCATGGGTGTACATGTGTTCCCCATCCTGAACCCCCCTCCACCTCCCTCCGCATCCCATCCGTCAGGGTCATCCCAGTGCACCAGCCCTGAACACCCTGTCTCATGCATCAAACCTGGACTGGCGATCTGTTTCTCATATGATAATATACATGTTTCAGTGCTATTTGGTTTGCTTTATGTTTTACAAAGAGCAATGAGAGGAAATAAGAGAAAATATGCTGTTTTGGTTCGCATAAGTCCTCTGCCAATATTATTGAGGTTATAGCTTCAATATGTGTATTTATTAATATAGATGGGATAGGTCACTATACAAAATCCAAATTAAACGTAAAAATATTTAATGTTTATATTTTATATTGTACACCACAAATCATTAGGAAATTAGACGAAACTAAGATTTAGAGTTATAAACTGTCACATTTTGTGAAAATAATAAAAATAATTTATCCTTAACTTTTCAAGAATGCTAAGATGTTTGTGAAACATTGAATGATGCTAAATAAACGTAGTTAATACATTTAGTCCTATACTTTACACATTTTCAGAAAAATGTGTTCTTGTTTCAAATTAAACCATCATGTCTTAGTTTTAGCTTGCAGTATATAGTCTTGTACTTTAACTTAACAAGTACTTACCTCCTTCAGTATGATAAACATATGTATTTATATGCATTCACACAGTAAAATATTGAAAACAGAAGGAAAAACAAGAACAGGAAAACTAATGTACAAAAAAGTTCAGTATCCATGGTTTCATGATACAAGATTGTCTTAAAGAGAGAATACAAATTTGACTCTGAGTTTTCTCACAGATATTGGTTAATTACATAATATGAAGTGCTGATCAAATAAAAATGAACCAAATCTGTTTCTATTACTAAAATCTGAGATTTTTTTGTTCTCCTGGATTTTCATATAGCATACAGAGCGTAGGATATTGAGAAAGGTCTTCAACAACAAACATACTGTTACTAGACAGTGAGCTTCCTAGGTCCCTTTTGTATAATCTCCTTCTTCATAGGGTGATGTTTTAGCGCTTCACATAGCTGATTAAAAACAGTTTTATTAAGGGGCCCAAATAATGGTGGTCTGGCTTAATGGAGGAAAGCACTGGTGATGGAAATGATAAAAAAAATAAAGCAATTTGACTAGATGTATAGAAAATCCTTTCACCTTCAGGAAATCTTCCTAGAATTGTATTTCTTGCAACCTAGATTTTGATAAAAATCAGACAGTAGAGGATTGGAGGTTATGCTGTCTAACTAAGGAACTGACATGGTGGTCAGTAATATCACTGGTTAAAGTGAGACCCATTTGCTTTAGCATCTAACTGAATCAAGATGAATGAATTAAGTACAGATTATTGAGTCAAATAGGATTTCTTTTTTTTTTTTTTTTTTTTGAGGATTCCAATTAAAACACCTGCCTGACTGGAGTATCCACTCCCTTCATGGAAAAGATTCTGCAAACATTCATTTAGGTGTCATATCAGTTTGCAGAGGATTATGGTAGATGCTGTTGAGTTTCAGCATCCAGAAGGATTATTGTTAAATGAAATGCCAGCCAAACCCAAAAATGAATGTTGAATTTGACTACACTTATATTTTAGTTCAGCTGACATCTTATTTAACATCTCTTACTTCCCCCATACTAGCACAGTTAACATAAATAATTATAATAAAAGATTGACAGTGATAAGTACCATAGAAATACAGATACAATGCTGGGAGTCCAAAATTAATAACGATTACTTTTGACTTTGGAATAGGGAAGGCTTTGTAGTAGCCAATGGCATGGTTTGGGGCATATATTAGCTATTTCTTAATCTTCATAAGCTCTATCCAAGTGCATCTGAAATAATAAGCTTCTTTATGTAAATAAATTGTGCTTTTAACAAATACAGCTGTGTTATTTCTCCTTATTCTCTCTTCCATCCTTTCTGAGATATTTTGCCTTCTCTGTAGGAATTTGGAGGATGATATTGAAATACTTCCTGAAATTCAGGAAAAGTGTTGAAATCATGTTCATATAATAACATCTGTCCATTCTAATGATAACATGGAATTAGGCAACGTGCTTTATTGACATACGGAAAGAATAGATATTGGAGGAAGCAACATAGTCAAATGGTGAATCTCCAAATGTGTTTTTATGAACCTTAGTGAGCTAAGATGGACTTGTTGTACCACTAAGGTATAATGATAGTCTTTCTTAAATATTACATCTGCATTTATTCTCTCTTGCATACATACACAACATTAATAGAATTTTTCTCAATGTTCTTCTAGACATTTAAAACTAAACTGAATTTAATTAAAGTAGTTTAATTAAAACAAACCAAACATTTTAAACATCACTGCTTTCCTATTTATGACCTAGTTTAAGATTGTAACCAGTTTACCACAAAATAATGGATATTTAGTTAGCTTCAGCTTCAGTTATGTGTCACATTATTTGGTACATATTTCCTGGAATTCTAAAAAAGCTGCCTAGCTCTCCTCTCCTTCCTTCATAGAGTTGAGAATTATTGCATTAAAGCAGCATTTAGGTGTCACAGCTGAAAATAGAAGGTTTCCATAGCGGAAGATTTTGAGAATATCTGGCACAGAATTTTCAAAAAACCTTAGTAAATCTTGGTTAAATTCTTCTTTAAAGGTCTTTTATTTTGATTTTCATTTTAAACCAAGTTGAATGCAGTCTAGTCTTTTATTTGTGACTGCTGTTTATTATTGTCGATATATAAGGACTAGAATTTCACATTTGTGGTAAGTCTTTATGGTTTACAAAGGGGATTCATGGACATTATCTCAGCTGAAACTCCTTGGACCCCACACCCCTTACTTTTGTTTGCCATTTGCATTTTGATGAGGATTAGGAAACCATCTAACTTGGTTTAGTAGAACTGGGTGTCAGATATGACTGCAAGGACCTCATCTAGTGAATGAGAAGGGTGGCCTTTATGATGGCTGTTTCCATGCTCAGAAGCTATTATTAAGCTATTGGCTTAATTCTGTATTCTTGGCAGTGTTTGAGCTGAGTGATGTAGCTGGAAGAGTTGACCAGAGGAGAGAGTAATTATGCAGCTGACATTTTTACATGGATCATTGTTTTATAAATATCCTCTCTACATTGATGTCAAAGGAATTGTGTGAAGATTTAATTAAAATTTAATAAAACATTTAATTTCATGCTGTACTAAATATAGTAGATATTTTAAAATTTTATCTGTGTTAAATTTTGGAAAATAGTTTCAGAAATACCATAAATATTTCCTGTATTACTATATAAGATCACAGAAGGGTAAATGTGGAGGTTTTGTGTCATAAAAGGAAATTTATGAAATATTGCCTTGTTACCATACCTCCCAGGTAGCGCTAGTGTTAAAGAATCTACCTGCCAGTTCAGGGGACACAAGAGATACGGGTTCAATCGCTGGGTCGAGAAGATCCTCTGGAGTAAGAAATGGCACCCCGCTCCAGTATTCTTGCCTGGAAAATTCCATGGGCAAAGGAACTGCAGGCTATAGTTCATGGGGCTGCAAATAGTCAGACATGACTGAGCAACTGAGCACACACCATACACAAATTAAGTAACATTTAAGATACATAAGAAATTATTGCATCTGTTTAAACAGAATCTTTTAGGACCATATGTAATCTTATGTGTGACATTTCTAAGTTATAATTAAAAGTTGTAAATTTCTGGCAAGATTGAAAGCAATGCCAATACTTCGAATGTCATAGTTTGAAACTGCCTAATTTTATACATATTGAATTTTACTCCTTTAAATCACTCCACTGTATCCTGTGAAATAAAATTGTGAGGACTGAGAGCTGGAGTGTGAGTTATTTAATATTAAGGTCAACAATTCATGGTCTTTGAGCTTCCAAATATATTTGTTGAATACCTGACTACCTAAATGAATATCTTATGGATAAAAGAGTCTTTACTACTTAACTATGAGTACTGATGATTTTTTGCATGGCTCAATCTTGTCTAAAAACACTAGATTCCTCCCCCCCCCACCTTAATTGAAGTACAGTTCATTTACGATGCTGTGTAGGTTATATTCTATTATAGGTTTTATAAGATATTGACTATAATGTCCTCTGCGATACAGTACAGCCTCATTGCTTATCTATCTTGCATACAGTAGTTTGTATCTGTTTGTATCCTTACTTCTAACTTGATCCTCCTTCTCTCCTCCCCTTTGGTAAGCGTAAGTTTATTTCTATGTCTGTGAGTCTGTTTCTTTTTTGTATATAGATTCAGTTGTCTCATTTTTTATATTCCACATATAAGTGAAATCAGATAGCATTTGTTGTTCTCTGTCAGACTTATTTCACTGAGCATAATGTTCTCTAAGTCTATCCATGCTACAAATGTCAGTATCTGTCAGTATTTCATTCTTTTTTATGGCAGAGTAATATTCCATTGCATGCACATAAACACATATATATATATCCCATCTTTTAGTCACTCCATTTTTGGTAACTGCTGAGGAAGAAAAATCCATGTGATGTGGTAGGAAGAGCAGGCTGAGAATCTACCTATAATGGCTCTGAACAGTCTAGGATCTGAAATATATGTGGCTTTACCACCTGGTCCTTTCATAATTCATTGTAGTATCTCTTCAGCCCCCGCTACTCCATCACTTTTGTTTCTCTAGTTTCCTTTTCACAGACTTCATCTTTTGTGTCCTCTTCACTGCTGTTGCTTTAACATTGAGGAAATTTCTCTTTGGATGCCCATGACATGCTACTCAGTTTTCCTCCCACCTCTCTTGCCATGTTTTAAATTTTCCTTCTAAGATGTTTTATTTTCACTTGTCCACTTCTTACATTAATTTCCTCTCCCAGTGTCCATCAAATACTAGGTACCTGCTTCAAGCCAAGCTCTGTTCCAGGCCTTGAGATACAGCAGTGAATTTGACATAGTCTATGCTTAATTAAGTTTGTGTCCCAAAGGATGACAGACACTCATTTGGGTAATTGAGGTAATGCCTCAAAAGGAAAAAGGCTAGGATAGAGAGAGAAGGGGAAGCTAATTTTATGTAGGTGGGGAACATGCTTGTAGGGGTGGGGGCAGTAGGGCTAGGGGCCATATGGCTAGAGCCAAAAGAGCAAGATGTGAAGGGTTAGGAGAAGCGAGACAAATAGAGAATTTCAGGCCATTCAGACCTTGTAGACCATGGTCCTGAGTTCAGATCTTAAGAATTTCCTGTATAGTAATATTCTGAGGTTCTGTGAGCTTTCCCCAAGATTTGCTGTTGGCTCTCCCTCAGATCTCTGTATGAACTTTACCTGTTCATTTTTCCCCCAACAGTTTTAGCTATTGCCTTGAGAAGTATCCCATTTCCAATACATTTGTGGCCATGGCAATTTTTCTGAATAAAAATTCTACATCTCTCCTTTGCATGTTGGGTATTTTCACCCTTACTGCAAGTGAACATGCTTAATGAACTAATCATCTTCCTGCCTTTCTAATCAGCTTTCTCTTTTAGCTTTTCTATTCCTGTGAGCAAAAGCATTAATTTCCTAGTCACCCAACTTCAAAATTTTGGAGATTGTACCTTCTTTGCTTCCTTTAACTTTGCTTCTCATTTTGTCATCTAGTAAATAGTTATTGAGCATCTAGTTTGTGCCTGGCACTGTTTTAGGCACTTGAGATACAGAATGAACACAACAGGCTGAAAGTAAATTCCTGACAAGCAGGATATTGCTGGGACATTGACAGTGAACACGGAACATGATAAATGGTTAGGTTAGCTAGTGCATCAGAAAGCAGTGAGTGCAACGGAAAAGATGGGCAGGGTAAGAGAGTTTGGGGTGCTGGGTGGGGGAAGCAGGTAGATGGTCAGGGTGTGCTTTACTTAGGTAAAGAAGGTGAAGGGGTTAGACATGTGGAATTCTGGGGGAGAAAGATTTTAGGAAGGGAAAATACAAGTGGAAGTGCCTTTCCAATGTAAAGGCCTTAACAAAGGCATCTACATGGGATATCAGGAATCAGCAGGGAGCCCGTTGTGGCTAAAGTGGAACCAGCAAGGGCAAGAGTAAAGAGATGAGGCCCAGGAGATGGTGGTGCCAAGAATGGGCATCTTGAAAACTTTGATTATTAATATACATGGCATGGGTATCTTTGGAAGGTTTTGCTTGTTTGTTTGTTTGTTTTTTAAATTATTTATTTATTTGACAGTACTGGGTCTTAGTTGCAGCCTGTGAACTCTGAACTCTTAGTTGTAACATGTGGGAACCTGGGTCCCCTGCACTGAGAGCATGGAGTCTTAGCCACTAGACTACCAGGGGAGTCCCCCTTGGAAGGTTTTAAGCAGAGGAGCTTCCATGTTAACAGGTGACCAAGTATTTATTTTTTCCTGTAATCACTCTTGACTTTATTCCTTTTTTTCT
Source organism: Ovis canadensis (assembly GCF_042477335.2). Classification (NCBI taxonomy): domain Eukaryota; kingdom Metazoa; phylum Chordata; class Mammalia; order Artiodactyla; family Bovidae; genus Ovis; species Ovis canadensis. The sequence continues at coordinate 104,203,474 of NC_091250.1, read as the reverse complement.
TTCTCTTTCTGCCGGGGTCCAGCCCTGGTGGATCCAGGGTAATTCAAAGCAGGGACGGAGTCAGCATCCTCGGAATTAATTGCTTAATTAAAGATATAGAGGGAGATTAGAAAGGAATAGTGTAGTAGGAAAATTAGTGGAGAAAAAGAGGCTGAATAACTTGGTTTATGTGGGATGCCAAAAAAGCTTCGAGACAAGAAGCTTGCACCACCTACGTAGGCCACAAGCATCCACTCTTGGGCTCCCTCTTGCGTGGAACTTAAAAGCCAGGGCAAAATTAGCAGGCTTGGTGAGCACCCACGCTCCAGATGGGAATTCAGCCAGAAAAATGGAGAACAAGAAAGAACGACACAGGGGAATCAGTCTTTCCAGAAACTGATCCGGTTTCTTTATTTTTAGGTTTACTTATATACCTTTTGTTACACATAGAGACAAATGGAAATTTTAAAGTCACGCAGGGGTCAGCAGTCCTGACCTTTATCAAAATCAGGAGCTTCATATAAATGTATACATAAAGGTCTTAGGGGTTTTACATCATCTTCTGGCCATGAGGCCTGCTGACATTTTATGATCCTTTCTTTCTGATAACCAAAAACCGTATTTCCCAGGGGTGATTTTTCTTAAGCCAGGTACCACCCTCTGAAGGTCAGATAAAGTTGCATTCCTATAGGGTGAGGGTATAGTGGGTTACAACTAAGAAAGGAATTTACTTAGCCTAAGGTTAACATGATTAATCTTAAAGGTTAATACTTATTTCTTCTATATGTTAGTTATGTTCATTATAAGGGCAGGAGATTTAGCAGCAAATATTGGCTCAACAAATGAAAAACCCTTCACCAATATAATTTCTAATCAACCCACTATACTATACTAATAATTTTCTAACTTCTGAAAAGAATCTGTATTTAGAAAGTTTACAGCATCTCGTGCCTCTCACGGTTGGGAGGCTGTAAACAATCACATGTGGCCAGATGAACCTGTACAGGCAGGCTAGATAACCTTCAGAGGAGTTCGTAAGTTGAAACACTTTTGTCATGCCCAGGAATTTTTATTAACTGGAGCTGTAGGTTAACTCCTTCTCTGAGAGAGGTGATGGGGGAGAGCCTCGGGTAAATTCAGAGGTGTAGGTGAGAGCATAAAACAGTAAAGTAGGACTCTGGTTTTGGGGTTAGATGCTCGGGAACAGGGGTTTCCTGAGGCTCGATCCTGCCTTTGCGTATGCCGAAGCCTCCTTCCTCATGACCTTTGCCATGGGCGGAGTTCCTCATGCTGGCTCCCAGCATCTTTCCCCTTTTCTCTTCCCGTTGCTACTTCTGCCACCTGAACTTTTAGCCTCATGCTTGCTTGTTTCCTAGTCTTTCTTCCATCTGGAACTTAATCCTCAGATAAATCTTAAACTATCACTTCACGGGTCTTCATGGTGGCTCAGTGTAAGGAGTCTGCGTACCAGTGCAGGAGACGCAAGATCAGTCCCTGATCTGGGAAGATCCCACGTGTGGTGAAACTACTAAGCCTATGTGCCCCAGCTATTGAGCCTGTGCTTGAGAGCCTGCAAGCCACAACTACTGAGCCCACATGCGGCAACTATTGAAGCCCCTGTGCCCTAAAGGCCGAGATCCACAGCAAGAGAAGCAAAGGCAGTGAGAAGCCCGCACGTGGCAATCCAAGAGTAGCCCCTACTCTTCACAACTACAAAAAAAGCCTGCACAACAACAAAGACCCAGAACAGACAAAAATAATAAATAAAAAAAATTATCTTAAAAATCCCACTTTCTTTTAGCCCATCTGATCAACCTTAGTTGTTCTCCATGCTACAAGTTAAAATTCAGATACAAGGTGACACAAATCTTCTGTAAGCTGTTTCCCAGAGCTGCCCTGCACAGACTCTGCTCTGAATGAGCGGGGTACCCACTGCCCTCAAGCATGTGTTAGGGTTTTGCGCTTCACAACCTTTGTTCAAGCCTGAACTGTCTCACTTCTAATGCCTTCTCTCACACCGCCAACACAGCAATCCTCCCACCAGGAACCTCTAAAAATTCTCCATCCCCTCCCTTTACCTTGCATTCATGTCACTTTTCATCAAAAATATATTGAAGGCATATTTTGTGTGGCCGTTGTGCTGGTACTTAAGGAGACAAAGGTGACTTACGAGACACAAGTTCATTTCAGGAGCTGACAGTGCGGCACATGCTGTGTGCTTAGCCGCTCAGTCACGTCTGACTCTTTGCAACCCCATGGACTGTAGCCCGCCAGGCACCTCTGTCCACGGGGATTCTCCATGCCCTCCTCCCGGGGATCTTCCGAATTCAGAGATCGAATCCAGGTCTCCCACACTGCAGGCAGATTCTTTATCATCTGAGCCAACAGGGAATCCCAACAGTTCCGTGAGGGAGACAGAAAATAATAAAGGTAACACTTAGATGAGTCAACCTGGGATTTGTGTTAAGGGCTGTGAGAGAAAATACATTGCTCTGTCAGACTAATTGGCTAAAAGATAGGCCCTAATTTACATGGGGATACCTAGTCTATATGCGGGTGGAGTCAGAAAATAATTTCTAAGGAAGTAACATTTAAACTGTGATCATAATGCATTCGTACTCAGTTGTGTCCAACTCTTTGTGACCCCGTGGACTGTAGCCTGCCAGGCTCCTCTGTCCATGAAATTTTTCAGGCAAAAATACTGGAATGGGTTGCCATTTTTGATTCCAAAGGATCTTCCCCACCCGGGGATCAAACTCATGTCTCTTGCATCACCTGCCTTTAAACGGAGACCTGGAGAATAAAACACAGCCAGCTAAGGGAAGTGTGGCATGGCGTGAGAGGACCCTTCTAAATAGAACCAACAACGTTTCAAAGTCTGAGGCCATAAAGAAGGTGGGAATATCAAAAGAAAAGCGACACTGAGCACAGGCCCCTCAGGCTGGGGCACTGGAAGTAAGGGGACGGGGCAGTTCTTGGGGGTCGATAGGCCGGGCTGGGGAGATACAGGCCTTGAAGGATTGTGGTTTTAAGTGCAAGGGGGAGCAATGAAGTGTTTCAAGTGAAGGAGTGACATGATCTTATCTGAGTTTGAGATGGCCACCTGTTCATCAAAATCCATTGTCTTTCTTCCCTGGGCACACAGCCAGATTCTGTTTCCTGACTTTGCAATCGGCTGTGAGCCAGCCATGCGACTGTATCCTGCCCGTGGAAGTAAGCGGTACCGGTGACATGACCAGGGCTAACTCAGAAAAAATCTTCTGTGTGGGCTTCCTCCTGCTGTTCCCCCTTCGGACTGGGCAAACATGGCAGCCCGTATTGAAATGGCAGAGCCACCGTCAGTCTGGACACCCACGTGGCTTGTGGAGCAGAACCCCCGCCTGGCTGACCTAGAAATATTCTGAGCTTCTATGTGAGCAGGAAAGCAGCACCTGATGTTTTGAGCCCTTACATAGTCTGTCCATTTGTTATCACATTCTAGCTTGTCTAAAATGATACCATAATTTGAAATAGTAATTTTTGGCTGCTGTGCTATGTGGAAGAGTGAACAATAACAATGGCCAAATTGAAATTCCCATAGGCATTAGGGAGATTTCAGCTGAAATAGATTTTGGGTGGAGAATCAAGAGCTCCTTTGACAGTTGGCTTGTGCAGTAGGTTTGTGGGCAAAGAATCTCCCTAATTTGACTTTCAAGTGCCGGTATCATTTACTGTCTGGACTTTTCATAATATACATCACTGAATACCTTTAGACATATATTTCATTTATTTGGCTAGATTGCCCTCAACTGGAGGGTAGATGAACCATGTGTTTGAGAATTTTTATTTTACTAAGGTTATCCGGTACAGTGCGTTAGATAAGTTTTTTTTTTTTCATTTAACTTTGCTTACATGATGAATAAAAGGGTAGGCTCTCACTAAATGGGAAGGAAATCCAAAAAAGAGGGTATGTATGTATTTGCATAGCTGATTCACTTTGCTATAGAGCAGAAACTAACACAATATTGTAAAGCAACTATATTCTAATGAAAAAAATTTTTAAAGAAGAGATCCTGTCCTTGGAGTTATCACAGGTTATGTGATCCAGCTTTTGCCTTGCCAATGACTCTGCCTCAACCTCATTTAAATTTTCATTATCTTCTAAGGGGGAGGGTTAGATGTTTTAAATTTTACCTGTGACCTAGTGGAGAAAGTAACATCATGGGGCCTGAGATTTGAACATTTCCAACAGAAGGTATGTAGAAATGATTTTTGATGGCATGTGGGCTAATCCTTCCTGCTTTCCCCATGGCTTTCAAGTGTCCCCAGTAGTCATTGCCCATTGCTAAGAGGTTGCTGGCTGCTTCAGTGACCACTGTTTCCACTCAGTTTTAGGCACTTATCTGGAGAATCGTTGTGATCTATGGAAAGTCTCACAATAGGAGGCAATTTCTGTAATCCAAATGAGCAATGATGAGGTCTGTAACTAAGGTCAGTGTAAATAGATGGGAAAAGAATGGAAGAGACTTTACAGAACAATGTGACTGAATGGATTTAGGGCAAAAAAAAAAAAAAAAGACTTGAATGAAGATGAATACTGATAAACTTCAATCTGTAGACTTTGGTATATATAACAGACCTGTGTTTCCATAATAAAGCCAGTTAACACTGCCTCCCATCAACAGGCAGCATTAGGAATGAGGCTGAACATTTCAGCCTTGGATGTAGTCCTGTTAGTTAACTTTTTATATGTTTACTATGTTTATGCTTAGTTTGCAAGTGTTTTATGAACATTATCCCTGGTGGCTCCGATGGGGAAAAGTGTGCCCACAATGTAGGAGACCTGAGTTCTATCCCTGGGTTGGAAAGATCCCCTGGAGAAGGAAATGGCAACCCACTCCAGGATTCTTGCCTGGAAAACCCCATGGACAGAGGAGCCTGGCAGACTACACTCCATAGGGTCGCAAAGAGTCAGACACGAATGAGTGACTTCACTTTCACTATCTATGAATACTATTAACCCATCAAAAAAGTGAATTCAAAATTACTGAGAAAAAGAGATTTAAGAATATGACATTAATGCTAAAGAGATTAAACCAAAAATTGAAAAGCATGAGAAAATGTTGGAAATTGTGTGTGTAGAGGAGATGAATCCATTAACAAGAGGGTCAAGATCTAATCAGGCCACTTATGAAAAAAAGCATTTTTTCAGTACAGCACTAGGGGAAAAGTAATTGACCAGATGAGGAAACAACTTGGATATTGGAGTTGTCTCTGGAAGATCAGCATTACTACTGAATGCCCACTAGCTCAATGTTCTTTGTGGTGAAAGGGTAGAAGTTTTTTCAAGAGGGTAAAACTAACCACTGTGGAAAAGCTGTAGTGATATTTCCTTGTAAGACAAGGTGACATAAATTCAAAGGCTGTTTGAATGTGCATAGTAGTTAGGGGGATGTAGAGATGGCACATGGAGACACCAGAGCTTCTGAGAATGCCCTCTGGGGCTTACACAGAGGGAGCGGGGGTGAGAGCATATCTAGGAGGGGAAGACAGAATAGAAAATGGGGACAGATGTGAGTGCAACAGAAAAGCAATAGTTATAGGCATATTTGCTGAAAACAGATGCTATGAGGCAAGGTTTACCTACATTTCATGTCTGTGCTGCTTGATACGGAGCAGTAGAGAAATTAGACCAGCAGTTAGAAGGGGTAGGAATCATCCCCCCTTCCCCTATATTCCTATATTCCCTTGCCTATATTCCATGACAGTGAGTAACCTCACATTTGAAAATAAAGAATAAGAGCCTCAGAAGAAGATGACATAGATCTGATAAATATTTCCGAATAATTACAATTCCACACTAATACATTATTTTTTCAACTTTGTTTTCAAATAAATGTACTGCTATTTAAATTAATATTCCATATTAGTGCATGTTATATTCATTTAATATTAATTATATTAGTCTATGTAATGTTAGATTTTATTAGACTGATTATATTCTTTGTAGCTGAAGATGGAGAAACTCTACGCAGTCACCAAATCAAGACCAGAAGTTGACTGTGGCTCAGGTCATGAACTCCTTATTGCAAAATTTAGACTGAAATTGAAAAACGTAGGGAAAACCACTAGGCCATTCAGTTCAGTTCAGTTCAGTTCAGTCGCTCAGTCATGTCCGACTCTTTGCGACTCCATGAATTGCAGTACACCAGGCCTCCCTGTCCATCACCAACTCCCGGAGTTCACTCAGACTCACGTCCATCGAGTCAGTGATGCCATCCAGCCATCTCATCCTCTGTCATCCCCTTCTCCTCCTGCCCCCAATCCCTCCCAGCATCAGAGTCTTTTCCTATGAGTCAACTCTTCTCATGAGGTGGCCAGAGTACTGGAGTTTCAGCTTTAGCATCATTTCTTCCAAAGAAATCCCAGGGCTGATCTCCTTCAGAATGGACTGGTTGGATCTCCTTGCAGTCCAAGGGACTCTCAAGAGTCTTCTCCAATACCACAGTTCAAAAGCATCAATTCTTCAGCCCTCAGCCTTCTTCACAGTCCAACTCTCACATCCATACATGACCACAGGAAAAACCATAGCCTTGACTAGATGGACCTTAGTAATGTCAAAGTAATGTCTCTGCTTTTGAATATGCTATCTAGCTTGGTCATAACTTTTCTTCCAAGGAGTAAGCGTCTTTTAATTTCATAGCTGCAATCACCATCTGCAGTGATTTTGGAGCCCCCAAAAATAAATTCTGACACTGTTTCCACTGTTTCCCCATCTATTTGCCATGAAGTGATGAGACCAGATGCCATGATCTTCGTTTTCTGAATGTTGAGCTTTAAGCCAACTTTTTCACTGTCCTCTTTCACTTTCATCAAGAGGCTTTTTAGTTCCTCTTCACTTTCTGCCATAAGGGTGGTGTCATCTGCATATCTGAGGTTATTGATATTTCTCCCGGCAATCTTGATTCCAGCTTGTCTTTCTTCCAGTCCAGCGTTTCTCATGATGTACTCTGCATAGAAGTTAAATAAGCAGGGTGACAGTATACAACCTTGAGTACTCCTTTTCCTATTTGGAACCAGTCTGTTGTTCCATGTCCAGTTCTAACTGTTGCTTCCCGACCTGCATACAGATTTCTCAAGAGGCAGTTCAGGTGGTCTGGTATTCCCATCTCTTTCAGAATTTTCCACAGTTTCTTGTGATCCACACAGTCAAAGGCTTTGGCGTAGTCAATAAAGCAGAAATAGATGTTTTCCTGGAACTCTGTTGCTTTTTCTATGATCCAGTGGATGTTGGCAATTTGATCTCTAGTTCCTCTGCCTTTTCTAAAACCTGATCTAAATCAAATCACTTATGATTATACAATGAAAGTAACAAATAGATACAAGGGATTAGATCTGATAGATAGAGTGCCTGAAGAACTATGGACAAATTTTCACAACATTGTATAGGAGGTGGTGATCAAAACCATCCCCAAGGAAAAAAAAGTGAAAATAAGCTGAAATGGTTGTCTTAGTAGGCCTTACAAATAGCTGAGAAGAGAAGAGAAGGGAAAGGCAAAGGAGAAAAGGGAAGATATACCCATCTGAATGCAGAGTTCCAAAGAATAGCAAGGAGAGATAAGAAAGCTTTCCTCAGTCATCAATGCAAAGAAATAGAGGAAAGTGACAGAATGGGAAAGACTAGAGATCTCTTCAAGAAAATTAGAGATAACAAGGGACATTTCATGCAAAGATGGGCACAATAAAGGGCAAAAATGGTATGGGCCTAACAGAAGCAGAAGGTGTTAAGAAGAGGTGACAAGAATACACACAAGAATTGTACAAAAGAGATCTTAATGAGTCAGATAACCATGATGGTGTGATCACTCAGCTAGAGCCAGACATCCTGGAATATCAAGTCAAATGGGCCTTAGGAAGAATCACTATGAACAAAGCTAGTGGGGGTGATAGAATTCCAGCTGAGCTATTTCAAATCCTAAAAGATGATGCTATGAAAGTGCTACACTCAATATGGCAACAAATTTGGAAAACTCAGCAGTGGCCACAGGACTGGAAAAGGTCAATTTTCATTCCAATCCCAAACAAAGGCAATGTCAAAGGATATTCAAGCTACCATACAATCACACTCATCTCACATGCTAGGAAAGTAATGCTTAAAATTCTCCAAGCTATGTTTCAAAAGTATGTGAATGAAGAATTCCAGATGTTTAAGCTGGATTTAGAAAAGGCAGAGGAACCAGAGATCAAATTGCCAACATCTGTTGGATCATAGAAAAAGCAAGGGAATTTCAGACAAACATCTTCTTTAGCTTCACTGATGATGTTAAAGCCTTTGACTATGTGGATCACAAGAAACTGGAAGATTCTTAAAGAGATGGGAATGCCAGAGCACCTTACCTGCTTCCTGAGAAACCTGTATGCAGGTCAAGAAGCAACAGTTAGAACCAGATAAGGATCAATGGACTGGTTCAAAATTGGGAAAGCAGTACATCAAGCCTGTATATTGTCACCCTGCTTATTTAACTTATAAGTAGAGTTTATCATGCAAAATACCCAACTGGGTGAAGCATGAGCTGGAATCAGGTTTGCCAGGAGAACTATCAATAACCTTAGATATGGAGATGACACCGCCCTTATGGCAGAAAGTGAAGAGGAACTAAAGAGCCTGTTGATTACAGTGAAAGAGGAGAGTGTAAAAGCTGGCTTAAAATTCAACATTCAAAAAACTTAGATCATGGAATCTGGTCCCTTCACTTCATGGCAAATAGATGGGGAAACAATGGAAACAGTGACAGACTTTACTTTCTTGGGCTCCAAAATCACTGCCGATCATGACTGCTGCCATGAAATTAAGATACCTGCTCCTTGGAAGAAAAGCTATGGCAACCATAGACAGCATATTAAAAAGCAGAAACATCATTTTTCCAACAAAGGTCCCGTTTAGTCAAAGCTGTGATTTTTCCAGTAGTCATGTATGGATGTGAGAGTTGGACCATATAGAATGCTGAGCACTGAACTATTAATTGACACTTTTGAACTGTGATGTTGAAGACTCTGGAGAGTCCTTTGGACTACAAAGAGATCAAACCAATCAGTCCTGAAAGAATTCAATCCTGAATATTCATTTAAAGGACTGATGCTGAAGCTGAAGCTGAAGCTCCAGTGCTTTGGCCACCTGATGCAAAGAGTGGACTCATTAGAAAAGACCCTGATGCTGGGAAAGATTGAAGGCAGGAGGAGAAGGGGATGACAGGATGAGATTGTTGGAAGGCATTACTGACTTAATGGACATGAGTTTGAGCATGCTCTGGGAGATGGTGAAGGACAGGAAAGCCTGGCGTTCCACAGTCCGTGGGATTGCCAAGGGTGGGAAGCTAATGAGTGACCGAACAACAACATTAGTATATGTGGGACTTGCCTCAAGGCTGAGCCATAAAGAATCTGCCTGCTGATGCAGGAGCCGTGAGTTTGATCCCTGGGTTGGGAAGATCCCCTGGAGAGGGAAATGGTAACCCACTCCAGTATTCTTGCCTGGGAAATCCTATGGACAGAGGAGCCTGGCCATCTACAATCCATGGGTGACAAAAAAGTCAGACATGACTTAGAGACCAGAACAACAAAATAACAATTAGTGTGTGACTTTTACAATAGGAATATGAGCTGTAGCTATTTGAATGTACTGTGGACTCTATAATTAATGAAGAATAAATTTCAGACAAACTATCATTTCTCTTCAACTGTAGTAGTGAATAGTATAGTCCTGGTGTTTTCTAAGTAAATCAAAGATGAAACAGAGTTATAAAAACACCAGTGAGGTGAAAGGAAGGAACTGAATATCAAGATAACCTTTTCATTCAAAAGGATGAAGCTGGAGAAGGAACAAAATATGTAAAATCATGAAATTAGATGAATACCGGCAAAATTAGAGCTAGTTCTTCAAATAAATAAATATTAGAAATATAGAGTTTCCAATGAAACTGAGGTGAATTAAGGACAGAAGTAACTTTATGTATGGAGTGCCCCATGGAACTCATTCCTCTCATACCATGGTGATATGATGGGAAGATATAAATGGGTTACAGAGATACTTAGCAGCAGTGGATAACAGCCCCACAGTGGGTTACTATGGGAAATCAGAGATTTTTCTTGAATTTATGTTCCTGTAAGTTTTTTTTAGAGATAAAATGCTAAGTAGAATACATAAATGCGCTTCATCTATAGACCGATGAAATTATATAGAGACTGTATGATTTTCTTATTCTTACCCTATGTAAAGCCCTTATTTTGCCTTATCTGCATGTGTGCTAAGTTGCTTCTGTCGTGTTGGACTCTTTGTGACCCTATGGACTATAGCCCGACAGGCTCCTCTGTCCATGGGATTTTCCAGGCAAGAATATGGGAGTAGGTTGCCACGCCCTCCTTCAGAGATCTTCCCTACCCACAGATCAAACCACGTCTCTTATGTCTCCTGCATTGGCAGGTGGGTTCCTTACCGGTAGCGCCACCTGGGAAGTCGATTTTACCTTATGTAGGGAAAGAACAAATTAGCAAGATGCTGCCAGGCAGGCTCTCTCGCCCCACACTCTCACGCCATCTAGCCCCATGTTCTATGAACAGTGACTTTGCAGGGTTATGTAACGGCTGAGATCACATGCACCTCACGAGGTACTCACTTGCACCTCACGAGGGACTCACTTGGCCATGGGCTCCTTTGTGTGGTATGCCTGTTATGAACTTCACCATGAAGGCCCCGGCTGCTGCATCAGGGCTACACTGGAGTGACGCATGGTTGTGTTATATGGGGTTATGTTATGGCTACATTATGGTTATGTTATGGCTGCTGCTATGGCTGCTTCTCTCCTGCCTGCTTCATCAGCCAGGAGAGAGGCTGTGTTATGGCTGCTGTGCCAGCCAGGAGAAAATGCATGTGTTTGCAGTTCCTACTGTTCCTTGAGTCTTCATCCAGCCTCTGATTTCCTGCATTGCCTACCCTGGGTTCAGCAAACAATGTGAACAGCAAGACAACTGGCATCACAAATAGGATCAACAACACCTAGGAATATTTTATTCCTACCATATATGAATTTCTCCCTTTGAATAACTGATATTTATAGTGGCTTAACCATTTTAATCTGGTGTCTCAGACGGTAAAGAGTCTGCCTGCAATACTGGAGACGTGAGTTCAATCCCTGAGTTGGGAAGACCCCCTGGAGAAGGGAATGGCAACCCACTCCAGTACTCTTGCCTGGAGAATCCCCTGCACAGAGGAGCCTGGTGGGCTACAGTCCTTGGAGTTGCAAAGAGTTGGATACAACTGAACAACTAACAGTAACTAACCAGTTTGAATTTATAACCAAAAGTGGAAAGAAAGGTCATTAGTTTTCAAAAATTGTATTCTTACCATTTAAAAAACTAAATGTAAGCTAAAGATGATGGATATTTCTTTTAACGTAACACGTTTTATGTTTTCTCTAGGCTGGAATGATAAAAAGTGATAATGATGAGTATTTCATTGAACCCTTGGAAAGAGGTAAGCAGATGGAGGAAGAAAAAGGAAGGATTCATGTTGTCTACAAGAGATCAGCAGTAGAACGGGCTCCCATAGACACGTCCCAAGACTTCCACTACAGAGGTACGCATCTTTGACAAGCCTCAATAATTAACTGTAGTTCTAAGATATGATGAAAACAACTCTCCCATCAGTTAAGAGAATGTGATAGTCGTGTGCCTTTGTATAATGTGGAAGAAGCAAAAGAAGCTTATATTTAGAAATTATGACATATGGCTTGCCATTTATAAATGCATAAGAGAAATATATATTATAAGTATTATTTTATTTCAAGTCATCATTCTCCCAATTTGTTATTTTTTTTAATTACTTTTAAATTTTCACATTAAAATGAACTTTTCTCTAGCTTGGGTTAAATTTTCAAAGTGTGTCTTTAAAGATAATCTAAATTATGCATTATTAATATTATTTTAAAACTTTTAAAATGAGATATATTGACACAGCAAAGAACTGTATTTTGTTTGAAGTCCAGCGTGATAGATAACATTTGAAAATAAGAATGCTATTTGATTTCTCCTATTTTGCAAAACTTTTTACAATGTAAAAATTAGTTGAATGATTCTGTCAAATTTTATTTTAAGATAGGCTAGGCCTCTAAAGTCAAGTGAATTATTGCCTGTCAAGGTTTTCTGTTTATTTTTTTTTTAATGGGATCGGAAAGTAACTTGGTATTAAAGAGATGTTTTTATAAAGTTGGTATTGAAATTCCCTTTATGGAAAATAAAGGAATCATAGGAATCTGTTTTTTAGCCAAATCTCAAAAAGCCTATACAATTGACCCTTGAACAGCATTGGGGTTGGAGTGTCAACCCTTCTTGCCCTTGAAAATCCACATATGATTTGTAGCCTCATCCCTTACATGTGGGTCCTCTGTATCTGAGGTTCCCTATCTTCAGATTCAACCAACTCTGAATTCAACCAACTAGGAATCAGTGGATCATACAATATGGTGGTATTTACTGTAGAAAAAAATCCACTTAGAAGTCGACCCAGGTAGTTCAAACCCCTATTGTTCAAGGGTCAACTGTATTTTCTTTTGTAAGGCCAACTTTCTAAATTCAAGGCAATGGAAATTTCCCTTAGGGAAATGTCAGGGATACAGATACTCTTCTTAATTTAGCAGCCATATGTCTTCTAGATTAACGATGTCTTCTGAGAGTTGTTGCCTAGTTATTAGTCTGAGGTTCAGATGCCACCATCTTCCTTTTATATGTGGTATTAATTGAAATAATACCATTTAAAATACATTTAAAATTAACATGGCCTGAAAATTTTTTGAGAAATTTATGATTTGAAACAATAGGTCCATATTAACAGATGCAGTGCTATGAAATGTGTATCTATCCCAGGGGGTCACTGTGATATAATAGGAAGGAAATATACTCTGCAGTTAGAGAGACATAATAATGATAATAAGCAATAATAATAATGTGAGTAACAGCCGTACAACATAAGTTGTTAGATTAGTCGTTAACATTTTGGAGCCTCAGTTTCTTTATCTGTGAGTAGAAATCAGAATGTTGTGAATGCATTGCCATGAATTCTCATTTATAAATATCTTCATGCTTTAGAAATGTTAATCTAAATCAAATGATGGTTATATCAAAGGGTAGATAGTAGGATACAGTGCTTTTTCTATAATCCTGATTGTTGTATGTTAAAAGCAATATCTTTTTTGAAGCAACAAACATCTTTCAGAAAAGCTTAGTCCCACAGACTATAGAATGGTCTTGGAGGACTGGAAACCAGATTAGTCCCTATGACTGTCCTCCTCTGCTCCATCTATTATACTGTAGTTTCACCAAACTGCACCCTGTTCCTCCATTGCAGTCTCTGAAGATATCTATTTCTATAAATAACAGTCTGTGCTGCTTTCCAATAGTCTGATATCTATAGGGGAAGAGAGATTATTTTTTTCTTGAAATAATAAAATTGTAAGAAATATTACATTTAATACCTATTGTATTTTTAGATGTTATATTAGACAAAATAATTCAGGAGTCAAGGTATATACATTTAAAAGAATTGGATATAATTAATTTGGGACATTATTTTAGGAGACCATTAAAAATATAAATTCCAGAAGCATCAGTATCAGTATACTCAGATTATATGAGGAATTTTTAAGAAGACAGGCTCTGAAAAGAGTTTTCCAATTGCGAATAGAGAATTCAGTTCAGTTCAGTTGGTCATTCGTGTCCGACTCCTTGCAACCCCATGAATCGCAGCGTGCCAGGCCTCCCTGCCCATCACCAACTCCCAGAGTTCATTCAAACTCATGTCCATCGAGTCAGTGATACTATCCAACCATCTCATCCTCTGTCATCCCCTTCTCCTCCTGCCCCCAATCCCTCCCAGCATCAGGGTCTTTTCCAATGAGTCAACTCTTCAAATAGAGGATTACTTTATAGTAAAAAGTAAGCCACAACCTAGGGTAATATATTTTGGAAAGGTTTTCAACAGTTATGGGTCAAAGCAAAAGGGATTCCTTTGTTAACTCTCAGTTACCTTAAAACTGGAACCAAAATCGAGCCATTCAGTTCTCTTAGAATATTCCATGATAAAGCTTAGTATGAAGTTCACAATTTTTATTTTCTTATATATGTAGTTCCCATTGAACTGAGTTGCTGGTGCTAGCAATTTACCTCCTTTGGAGAGTCTTAAATTGTAATGATATATTTTAAAAGTGTAAATATCTTCCTAGGGTAAATAGAGATTCAAATTTAGAACCTGAAATACCATACTATAATGTTTAAATTATTCTTTTTGATTTTTTGGTTTTAGGACTGAGAGCCAAGATTTTTCATGGACTAAATATTTTCCAAGTGAAAATTAAAAATATATTTTTATAATTCATTCCATCATTCTGAAATGTAAAATTAAACAGGTTCCAGAATTATAAAGATACATTGGTTTATAAGTGAAAACTATAGTATGATATAAAATAGTAATTTTGGGGGTCAATATAGGATGTTGTTTTAGGAGATACAAGGTCTCTCTTCAATGAGTTATAGGAAGAGGAATAAAATATATAAGACAAGCCTTCCTCAGAAAGAAATGTATTTGAGGGCCACAGTCTTCATAAATTTCTCTAATAGGTTAATATAAACACTCATCAGGAAGAGTTTTGATCATAAGCAAGGCACTGCTATCCCTTTACAGCTTCATCAGTGAGGCCCTTGTAAGTAAATACTCTGCTGTTATTTAGCTAGTCATCATACATTGCCTGGCCACATTTCTTGCTTTGTCGGTTTAGCGGTTCAAAAATGCCATTCATCTGAGGTCTGTAGTTTGTTGAAAGTGTTCTAAGTTAAAACCAATTATGACATGAACTAGGTGAGGAGTTCAGTTCAGTTCAGTCGCTCAGTCGTGTCCGACTCTTTGTGACCCCATGAATCACAGCACACCAAACCTCCCTGTCCAGGAATAGTGAGTTGGAAAGAGCGAGCCAAACTGGGTTGAGATTGAAGTAAAATAGATGGGGTTATTTGATAGAGTAGTTGTTGGAGTAGAGAGAGAGGAAGAGTGATCATGGATGACTCAGAATCCTAATCTGGAAGACTATAGAGAATTCTGTTTCCAGAATTCAGGTATTTCAAATGAGAAGTTGGAATAGACTTGATGAAGAATGACAAGTGAGAATAATTTTGGATATATTAACTTTGAAGATCCATTGGGACAGTAAGTGCTCTTAAAAATTCACAGTATATTTTCAAAATCATGTCCCAACGTCAATGCATGACTGTTATACACCTGTTGCAGTGGGGATGGGTAGAAGTGATCTTGGGAGTCAGGTAGCAGATATTGGCTCACGGTTGCTTAGAATGTCTCTGCTTGCCTTTTACTCTTTAATTTCTAACTCCATATCAGTGAGAATCAGAAATTGAACATCGCACAACTCTGGGAACCCATGAAAGATCTTTGCTACCTATCACTATAGGAAAGAAGATTATGTCCTTAAAAACAAACAAAAAAAGAAAAAAAAAGTATGGTTCTACCACACTCAAGAGCCCTAAGGTATTCCACTTGACTGAAAGCAAACATTTATTTTGATTCTTTATCTTTAAAAATATTTACCTAGGTTTCATTAAAAGTCACAGCTTTGAACCTGTTGAGATGAAAGATTATATAGTACAATTCAACAACAACATCAGCAAATCCTCTGTCATTCCCATATATTGCACAGATTTTCTTTCCTTGACCCTTAAAGAGGTTACATTGTTTTTGAAATGTGGAAAAATATAAATATCTGTTTAAAAATATATTGAACTTGAACTTATAAAGTCACAAATACAGTGCTCTGTTCTAGAATTATTCTTTCGAGAATAAGACCTAAAACAGTTTTATATTTGGCAATATAAATAATATCTTCCAGTACAGAACTGGCAGGTATTCACAACACATACCACACCCAGGTTCTGGCAAAGAATACCATCCTTTTCATTAAAAAACAAATATAAGCTTGGCATGCTTATGATAAAGAAACTTGTCTACTTCATCATGGGGGAGAGTTGAAGTTACTTCTTTTTCTGATTTCTGCTTTGGGAGTGTGGAAATTACATCCATTTTTGGCATCTTTAGTTTGGACAAAATTGTTTTATATATTACTGATTTGAATTTTACTTGGTAAAAACATGGCTAATAAACTCTTTAAGGGTCATAAAATTCACCACCACTGTTTAAATCAGTCATCAGTCTAAACCTAGATAAAAAGGAAAATACATGTCTGATCATCTCTTAAGAATGTCTACACTGTCATCAATAAGTAGTTTGTTTTAGGTAGTCTATTTTTCTGGGGGGTGGGATAGACTGTACTTGTATGACATCATTCAGCTTCTCATAATTTTTTTCTTAATCTCTAGGTCCTTAGGCTTCTCCCCTCAAATTACAAACTATTCATTCAGCAGAAGCTTTGTGTTAAAGTAATTTTTGTAATTACTTCCTACCAGTGGGAAACAAGGAATAGTAAGCCTTTATCTCCTAGCTTCCTTTCAGGATTTTCATTTTCCTGCATGAACCCAAGTGCTTGTGTTGCTGGTGTGGTTGTCATGGTGCTGTGAAGGAGTGTCTTTGTCCCAGGTGGGAAACATGTACAAGTCAGAAATGATTTGGGAGTTGCTCCTGGTTGCCAGGGAATGGAACTATGAAACAAGAACTAGAATAATGGGAAGACTATTCCTTATTTTAGTGACACTAGGAACTTCCTAGGCACAGAGTCCTTCCTTGATCTGTAGACACATCAGTAGGTGCTGTAATCCTTTGTATTTGGAAGTTCTCATGACCTATGCCCTAATCAAGGAGAAACTTTGGTGGGCATTGTAACCCACCAAAAAAAAAAAAAAATCAAACAAGAGAATTTAATTTTTGCAGATGTTTTCTTATGAATGAAGCAATAATATTACTAAATCATTAAGTTCTGTCAATAGCAAATATTCTTTTAGGTAGATGTTAAACGATAAAATTTTCACAGCTGCATAGTTTAGTCTATAACATAATTTAAGGGTCGGCTCTTTGTCAGAGCAACTCCCATTGGCTTCACATAGAAATACTTAATGACATGGGATTCCTTTTCTGGTTGGTTTCTTCATGTTTCATAATCTAGGTACTTATAATGATTATTGACAAAAGGAGGCAATTGAAGATTGAATTATTATATAAAGTAATCAGGAAGCAGAGCGAAGATTAAATGAGCTTTCAGAAGTGAAACATGAAAGATAATACTTTGTTTCCCTTATTAACATGTCTTACTGGGCCTATTCTATCTCTTCATGAATAGGTACAATGAAAGGAGTGTTTATATAGACCAGACTTAAAGTGCACAGAATATAAGTCCATGTTTTCTCTAATAAGGTATTGAATATGGAAATGTACAACTGGTGTTGAGAATTCAAAGTTGCTGGATTACTATCAAAATTTTTGATAAGAGACATTGATTCAAATTTTCATTTTTTTTGTCTATTTGTTTGGTTTTCTTCTCATCTTTCACAACTATTATAACCACTTACATGCTGTTCCACATTAACTTGTTCTTTTGGTTTTGTGCTATTTGTTCACTATTTCAGAGCTCTGATTAATAATACCAAGCATCTTAAAATTTTGTGTATATTCTTGTCCAAAGGATAGTCTTTAAGTGTTTTTTAGATGCTACCTGAGTATAAGCCGATACTCAAGGCTTATATCTCTTAAATGTGACTTATAGATTTATGTGTGGTTTTTGAAGGTTAAGAATAAAGTCTGTGTGGGACTAAACCTTTTTATATTCTAAATGCAATCATCTGCTTCAGCATGTTGGCAGGTTTTGTTTTCACATTTTCAGTTTTATTAGGTCTTACCTTGCATACTCAGGGGAGGAAAGTAATGTTTATACCCCCTTTGGTGAGACAAATTAGTGATGAAAGCAGACTCTTTTTATGTCCTGTGCTGGTGAAATGCCATTGGACAGCCTTTAGGTAACAAGAAATTAAGATATTAGGACAGCTTTTCAATATCTCCATTCCCCATTTAGGATGATGTATGCAGTTAAAGTCAATATAGGAATTTTATGCAAATAAACATTGCCCCTTCTCATTCTGTGATGCTGGGGTTGGCTTTTGAATCCAGTAGGAAGTCCAGAGGAAATCAGCACTAGGTGTAGTAGACGCACCTTCCAATTTATGTTTAAAGCGGGTACAATCAATTTAATCAGGTTAGTACATTGATTTTGTCTCTCAGCACCTTTCTCTTATCTGTGATGATCCAACATTTGAAAAATCAGAGGAAGTATTTGTAGTTGTTATAGGGGTTGCTATCATTTGAATTCACCTGGGCATTTTTAAAACACTGTCACGCCCTGGTTCTCTTCCACTTAAATTTACAGAAGACATATTCTAACATCCTGTTATTTCAGACTTCTATAAATTATTAATAAACTTTCATGATATACATAGGAATTATTTTTGTAGACTTGAGATCTATAAGCTTTGATGTTGGACAAAATCCAACATTTTGTCCAAATCTATTCAGGTGGTTATTGTATTAATGACCTGGATTTTTATTCTTGAGTAAAGTCCCAACTTTTTTGGATTTTTCATCTTTCCTAGTTATAAGGCCCAGTTATAATGAGACTCAGAGGTCAACTCATAGCATCTAGTAGCACTTCACTCCACTCTGTTTCTACTCTTGTGACCTTATGACAACTTTGATCAAGTAACTCAAATAATCTGAATTAAATTCAAGTTTTGTATTCTGAATAGAAATTAAGGAACTGGGAAGCCAAGAGTTTAAGTAGTAGGAATTCTGAAATTGGACCTTCCTTTTATTAATAGATTGGTGACTTTGTAGCACATATTGGAGGGAAAAGAAGAAAAAGAAAAGCAGAGATATTCCAAATGCGGAATGCATCACGTTTTTTATTTCGTTCAGAAGTTTTAGATGTTAACTCGTATGTGGCCTTCTTTGGCTGGCTGAGTGGGCCTCACTGCGCTGATATTCCTGGTCTGCCTGGCCACTGTGAGACCCACTGGCGTTCAGTGCTGGCCTTTCTCAACCAGACTCCATCTGCTCTCAGGGACGCAGCAGACTGCCCTCAGCTCTGGCTAGGACTAATGTTTCCCCAGCCCATGTGACCTGCCCACAGCTTCTGTGTGCGAGCACATCATGGTGGTTCAGCAGTCCTTTATGACAGGCTCCCCGGGAAACCGATCGTGCTATTTTTCAGTTCAGTTCAGTTGCTCAGTTGTGTCTGACTTTTTGCAACCCACAGACTACGGCACGCCAGGCTTCCCTGTCCATCACCAACTCCCAGGGCTTGCTCAAACTCATGTCCATCGAGTTGGTGGTGCCGTTCTTACAGCATGGGAACCAAGGAGTGTCACAGCTTCCGTGGCTACAACTGGATGTGCTAGGAAGTTAAGTGTTCTCCTTCCAGTGTCCCCAGAATAGAGCGGGAGAACAGGCTTTGGCCCTTGGAGGTCCTCAGTGATGTGTGTTTTAGCACTGTGCCCCTTCTTTTGAGATTTTGCCTTGAAGGGAACTGGGAAGAAATCAGAATCACTGTGTCCTCTCCATAATCCATCCAGAATCAGAAGGGCCAAGCTTGCCTTTTTATTCCTCTAATTAAATATTTTTTTCCTTACTACTCTAGCCTCATGATTAAGACTAACAATGACCAGGACTTTCTCTTATAGGAGGAAAACATAAAAACAAAACAAAATGAAAAAAACCCTTTGTATTGTGGTCTCCAGGCCTAGCATTGATATGTTACATGAGAGCTATGAAGATTTAGAAAATTAATTCTTTCTTAACCTACAGATCTCTTAATTTTGAAAAACCTTATTTGAACTGCAGAAGTTGAATATCAAGTCTCTTTATATTTTTGGTGCAACCATCCTAGTATCTAACAGGTACTTTCCTTTCCCTTCCCAGTCTTCCAGCTAGAGTTTGGGGGTCATTAGCAAGTTATCTATGCATGAAGGCAGAGAAGAATAATTATATTTTTAAAATATCATTGCCATGTCACAGATTACTCTGTTTCTGGGATTCACATTGTCGTAGTTGCAAAAACCATATATATCAAAGGGTTGTTGAAAGGGCTTTTGTTAGAATCTTGTCTCCTCTGACTATATACATGTACTTTGGGATGAAGAATAATAAGATGTCAAGTACAAAAGAGCAAAAAAAAAAAACCAGATTAAAATGGAATTGATGTCAGAAAAAATAAATATTATCTTTATAACCCAAGCATACCTTACCTCATGATTGTAATCTAAAATGAATCACAGATACAGTTTGGACATCCTGAGTCATCAGGAGAACCTTGGAATTTTCAGTTTTCTAGTGTCTATATATATAAATTTGGAATCTTATTCTTGCTTGATAGTTATTTTCTTTTTCTAGCTAATATCTGAAAATATGGAATTTTATCTCGAATTCTATAATACTTGTGATTAAAAGAAGATATCAAATTTATTCTCCTTGTGAATATAGAATCCTGATTTTTTTTCTGATATGATTAAAATAAGAAGTGACTTTTATGCAAATTAGAGAACAGTAGCATAAATATAGTCCTCAGAAGCCCAGTTACTTACTTTTGCAGATTTTTCTAACTTTTGGTCCAGAGATAGAATAATGGTGTTGAAAGTGACAGAGGTACCATGTCCAACCATCCTTCAGTACAAATAGGGAGGTCATCTGTTTTAGTCTTCTTCAGTTCTTGGCAATAACAAAGGAAAAATTAATAAGAACAGTCGTGAAGGCAGTCCCTTAACTTCGGTCCCCAGCTCCAGTAACTATAGCTTAAAAAGAACAACTTAAATGTGATAGACAGCAGAAAAACTAATGGGAGAGGGAAACTGTAAGTGCTCAGTATTTAATCCATTAAGAATACCCCTTATACTTCCACGAATAGAGACAAAATATAAGTGGTTATTTTAGAAAACATATTTTGATATAAGAACATGTTGCATTAAGATGGGATCACACACATTCTCTGTTCCACCCCTTTGCACACATACTTTAACCCCACCTTAATGGCCATTCCTGTGAAAGTTATTTCATAGCCAAAGGAATACAGTCCAACTGTGTTAAATTTCTTAGAGTAAAGTTAGCCAAGGATATCTTGTAAAAACAGACTCAAGCATTTGACTATGATCTCGTGAGCCAGTTTTAAAATTAGATCTTCAAACTGGGTCTTTAGAACACTAAAGAAATCTGAAAATCTAAGCAGGGACTTTTTTTTTGATACAAGAGTACTAACATGTATCTTTTAAACAATCTTTACTATTGACTATCTCACAGAGAAGGGAGGAAAAGCTCACATTATTCAGCTAGTTCATTAGAAAACTAAAGTATTTAACAGATATAGAATATGTGTCTACAGCTTATGCCTTCACAGACTGTGCAGACAGAATGCATAATTGTCAATGGTGAGTTTTGGCTAACATGTAGTCTACTATTGATACAAAATATATTATTTTTATTTCTTATAGGGTACTTAACATATGCTTTCCCATCAGTTCAGTTCAGTTCAGTTCAGTCACTCACTCATGTCCGACTCTTTGCGACCCCATGAATTGCAGCACGCCAGGCCTCCCTGTCATCACCATCTCCCGGGGTTCACTCAGACTCATGTCCATCGAGTTGGTGATGTCATCCAGCCATCTCATCCTCTGTCGTCCCCTTCTCCTCCTGTCCCCAATCCCTCCCAGCATCAAAGTCTTTTCCAATGAGTCAACTCTTCGCATGAGGTGGCCAAAGTACTGGAGTTTCAGCTTTAGCATTATTCCTTCCAAAGAAATCCCAGGGCTGATCTCCTTCAGAATGGACTGGTTGGATCTCCTTGCAGTCCAAGGGACTCTCAAGAGTGTTCTCCAACACCACAGTTCAAAAGCATCAATTCTTTGGCACTCAGCCTTCTTCACAATCCAACTCTCACATCCATACATGACCACAGGAAAAACCATAGCCTTGACTAGGCGGACCTCTGTTGGCAAAGTAATGTCTCTGCTTTTGAATATGCTATCTAGGTTGGTCATAACTTTTCTTCCAAAGAGTAAGCGTCTTTTAATTTCGTGGCTGCAGTCACAATCTGCAGTGATTTTGGAGCCCAAAAAAATAAAGTCTGACACTGTTTCCACTGTTTCTCCATCTATTTCCCATGAAGTGATGGGACCGGATGCCATGATCTTCGTTTTCTGAATGTTGAGCTTTAAGCCAACTTTTTCACTGTCCTCTTTCACTTTCATCAAGAGGCTTTTTAGTTCCTCTTCACTTTCTGCCATAAGGGTGGTGTCATCTGCATATCTGAGGTTATTGATATTTCTCCCTGCAATCTTGGTTCCAGCTTGTGTTTCTTCCAGTCCAGCATTTCTCATGATGTACTCTGCATAGAAGTTAAATAAGCAGAGGGACAATATACAGCCTTGACATACTCCTTTTCCTATTTGGAACCAGTCTGTTGTTCCATGTCCAGTTCTAACTGTTGCTTCCTGACCTGCATACAGATTTCTCAAGAGGCAGGTCAGGTGGTCTAGTATTCCCATCTCTTTCAGAATTTTCCACAGTTCATTGTGATCCACACAATCAAAGGCTTCGGTATAGTCAATAAAGCAGAAATAGAAGTTTTTCTGGAACTCTCTTGCTTTTTTGATGATCCAGTGGATGTTGGCAATTTGATCTCTGGTTCCTCTGCCTTTTCTAAAACCAGCTTGAACATCAGGGAGTTCACGGTTCACGTATTGCTGAAGCCTGGCTTGGAGAATTTTGAGCATTACTTTACTAGAATGTGAGATGAGTTCAATTGTGTGGTAGTTTGAGCATTCGTTGGCATTGCCTTTCTTTGGAATTGGAATGAAAACTGAGCTTTTCCAGTCCTGTGGCCACTGCTGAGTTTTCCAAATGTGCTGGCATATTGAGTGCAGCACTTTCACAGCATCATCTTTCAGGATTTGAAACAGCTCAACTGGAATTCCATCATCTCCAGTAGCTTTGTTCGTAGTGATGCTTTCTAAGGCCCACTTGACTTCACATTCCAAGATATCTGGCTCTAGATTAGTGATCAGATCATCTTGATTATCTGGGTCGTGAAGATCTTTTTTGTACAATTCTTCCGTGTATTCTTGCCACCTCTTCTTAATATCTTCTGCTTCTGTTAGGTCCATACTATTTCTGTCCTTTATCGAGCCCATCTTTGCATGAAATGTTCCCTTGGTATCTCTAATTTTCTTCAAGAGATCTCTAGTCTTTCCCATTCTGTTGTTTTCCTCTATTTCTTTGCATTGATCGCTGAAGAAGGCTTTCTTATTTCTTCTTGCTATTCTTTGAAACTCTGCATTCAGATGCTTATATCTTTCCTTTTCTCCTTTGCTTTTCGCCTCTCTTCTTTTCACAGCTATTTGTAAGGCCTCCCCAGACAGCCATTTTGCTTTTTTGCATTTCTTTTCCATGGGGATGGTCTTGATCCCTGTCTCCTGTACAATGTCACAAACCTCATTCCATAGTTCATTCGGTACTCTGTCTATCAGATCTAGGCCCTTAAATCTATTTCTCACTTCCACTGTATAATCATAAGGGATTTGATTTAGGTCATACCTGTGTGGTCTAGTGGTTTTCCCTACTTTCTTCAATTTAAGTCTGAATTTGGCAATAAGGAGTTCATAATCTGAGCCACAGTCAGCTCCTGGTCCTGTTTATGTTGACTGCATAGAGCTTCTCCATCTTTGGCTGCAAAGAATGTAATCAATCTGATTTCAGTGTTGGCCATCTGGTGATGTCCATGTGTAGAGTCTTCTCTTGTGTTGTTGGAAGAGGGTGTTTGCTATGACCAGTGCCTTTTCTTGGCAAAATTCTATTAACCTTTGCCCTGCTTCATAGAGTATAATATACTTCTATAAGTAAGTATTAGTTGCTCAGTCCTGTCCAATTCTTTGTGACCCCCGTGACCCCCTGCCAGGCTCCTTTGTCCATGGAATTCTCCAGGCAGGAATACTGGAATGGGTGGCCATTCCTTTCTCCAGGGGATCTTCTCGAGCTAGGGATCGAATCTGGGTCTCCTGCATTGCAGGCAGATTATCTGAGCCACCAGGGAAACCCATACTTCCAAGATTGATAAAGATACATACCAAGATTGATTTTTTAAAATGCAATTCATCAGTTACAAATTTAGCTTTTTAATAACTGATCTAGGAAACATGTTCAGTGACTTTAGAGATACCAGTGAAGGCTGAAGTGCTTGAGGGACTTCAGGCTGATAGTGAAGGATGCCTGGAAGTGATGACTGGGAAGAAAGGAAGACAATCCTAAGGAACCAAGACAAAAGTTTAGGTAGAGAGATAATAGTGATGAGGTGATCATGACATTATTATTAATAACTAAAAGTAGAAAACACACATATATAAATCATGTTACCTCAAGGATTTTTGTTTGGTTTGTTTTTTATATAATAACTAATTCAACCAGATTGATTCAGTGTCTTAGCTGCTATTGATTGGCAAACATGTTTTTTCTTTAGTATAGTTTTAGCCCAAAGGCTTCCCAGTAAGTGGCTTTGTGACCCATATTTAACATTAAAAATTTTTAAGTAACATGCCCAACAGAATGTCTGATGCTATCCCTGAGCCCTCCTCAATCTCTGAGCAGAGTGTTCAGGGATGGGGCAGAGATACGGGTTCTCTGTTACATGCATTGTTTAGTTTTTAAATTATTATACAGAAAAATAATTTTAAAATTTTAATCGTGGAATAATTATAAACAGTCTGACTCATTGGGAAAGACTCTGATGCTGGGAAAGATTGAACACAAAAGGGGAAGGGGATAGCAGAGGATGAGAGAGAGAGGTAGCATCACTGACTCAACGGACATGAATTTGAGCAAACTCTGGGAGACCATGAAAGACAGGGAGACCTGGTGTGCTACAATACATGGGGTCACAAATAGTTGGACGTTACTTAGCGACTGAACAACAACAACACATCCAAACTCAGTGTGTTTCAAAAGTAATGTTACATGTTCATCTTTATTAGAAGTAAAAAGAAATTTTTGTGTCTGGCTAGATGTAACTTTGGAAGAAATATCTAATGTAGTTAAATAAGCTTCCTTATTGTGTCCCTTGTTTTTTATTACTCTTTTTTGGAATATATTCTTGTCACCTCTATTTAGTGTTTATTATCCAGCTTGAGGGTCATTTTTTTAAATGAAAGTGTTATTTTTTTTCCTTGAAATTTCATAGTTCTTAAAAGTTCATTTCTACCCTTTGCCATATACCACCTTATAATATGAATTATTTCCTTGATTTATTAAGATCTGTTTTTCAGCTCCTGGGATTTCATTGATTTTCAAAATAAATAACACAACTTTTTATTGATAAACTGTGCTGCTCTATTTTGATTTTTACTCCCCTTTACCTCCCTGTGGCCTTAGAATCCCCCTTTGGGTTTCCTGACTAGTGTCTTACTTGGATTTCTTTCTTAGCCCCCTCCCTTTATAATTTTTCCTCTTCCCATCCTTTTCATGCAAGTCTCCCTCTTCTTTCTCATGTCTTGTACCATTGGTGATCTTTGGGAGAACTGCATGGTCGTGTATATTATCTACATTCCTCTCGAACTCCAAGACTGTATATTCAACAACTTTTTAGCCACCTGCACTTAGATTTTCCACAAAGACCTTTAACTCAGTATGGCCAACATTGAACTTATCTTTAACCATCAACCAGTTCCTAAACTGCTCCTTGATTCTCTTTTTTTTTTTTATTCTCTGTTTTCTTCTTTTATTTTTTTTTAATTTATTTATTTTTTTTTAGTTTTTTATTTTTTAAATTTTAAAATCTTTAATTCTTACATGCATTCCCAAACATGAACCCCCCTCCCACCTCCCTCCCCATAACATCTTTCTGGGTCATCCCCGTGCACCAGCCCCAAGCATGCTGCATCCTGCGTCAGACATAGACTGGGGATTCAATTCACATGATAGTATACATGTTAGAATGTCATTCTCCCAAATCATCCCACCCTCTCCCTCTCCCTCTGAGTCCAAAAGTCCGTTATACACATCTGTGTCTCTTTCCCTGTCTTGCATACAGGGTCGTCATTGCCATCTTCCTAATTTTTGTTTTAGTGAATGATATTGGTTTCCACCCAGTTAATCCTTCTGACTTCCATATCCTTTATCTAGTTGGCAAGCAAGACCAGCAAGTTATTACCCAGAAAACTCTCAAGATAGCCCCTTCAGTCTCCAGTTTTCTACTTTTGTTCAGAACTTAATAGTTTTCTGTTTTGAATACTACAGCAGTCCCTTGACTGTTCTCCAGTTCTAAACCCAGGTCACTCTAGTCCATTTTGAGATGTTACCAAACGTTGTGGATCATGTACCTACACTGTGTTAGCGTGTGTGTTTACATAGACACAAATGTATTACTATAGTTTATATATGACAGAATATGTGTAACATATATGACGTTCTCAGAGATAGAAATTCAAAAGAATATAACAGAGATTTTTTCTCCATATTCCAGCACATATTTTTACATAATCTCTGTAATGTAAGTACACTGGTATCCTGCTTTGGAAATTGCTGCTTTTGATGGAAAATTTAGTAACCTTTGTGAACTGAAATACTTGTAATTTTTAGGTAATTTTCTTTCCCTATTCTTTATTGGATAGAATATAACCATTTTAGCATTGTCCTCAGGCAGCACCTGGAGTCTATTTACCTATTTTTTCTCTCTTACTGTTCATTAGTGACACCCACTTCCCACTATACACTATTTGCTTTGAACTTTACTGAACTCTGAATTCCATAAACATACATTTTCCCCCACTCTACTTTCTTGTCTGTCCTTAGAAATGATAGACCGCATATCTCTTTCTTTTAAGATGTTGGAATGCGTCTTTATATCAGGCTTTAGCTGGTAACCACTAGACCATCTTTTTGAGAAGAGAATAAATGTCTGTCTTCAGTTTTGTAGAATCTGAAAGGTAGATAATATTTATCTCATATATGAGACTCAATGAAATGAGATAATTAACTTCAACTTCTATCACACATGTTTTGGCTGTTTTAATTTGTATATTACCTCTTATTTTCATCTAATCTCATCCAAAAAACTCTTGAGAAGAAAGATTAAAATTTTATTTTAATTTTAAAGATTAAAAGCTTCAAGTTTCTTATGTATAATAATTTAAGGGAGGTCAACTTTTTCATAACTGGCATTGTATGTGATTGAAGTAGAGCCTACCATTAACACATATCAAAGGGGGAAAGTAGAAAATACTTTGAGAAAATGTTCAGTCTCTTAAAAAAGTCATTGTTCTCCAGATACTTCCAGAAAGATCTGAACAGAATTTTTTTCTAAAGAAATTGTACTCTGATAAAAAAGACTTTCTTAATCTGCAAGGACATCAATAGGTCTAAAAGCTTCTTGAATTTAATTTTCTATATATACATATTTGTGTTGTCACTTTTCTCCCAGAGAGGTTTCATACCTTGCAAAGGATTTTCGATAGGGTCCATTATTTTAAAATTGGCAGTGTGGAAACTGTTCTCAAATTGTTTTAATTCTCTTTGAGTAACTCGATATGCTCTTCCAAGCTATTTATATACATATACTGAGAACTAAAAGGGTAAGAAGTGGATCTTCCTTATAAAATGACTATGTTGCCTAACACTTTGGACTTTTAGTATGAGAATATTAATTGAATAATATACCTATCCCTCAGTAAAAAATGTAATCTTTTTTGCCCTTTTAAATGTACTCTAGTCCAGTAGTACCTTCTGGCTAAACATAAAAATGATATGTTTCAGTGGGAGGGAAACGTATTGCAGTATGCTTCCTTTTCAATAATGCAAAAGATAAAGAAAGATATGGCACCCCTTCCAACACATAGGATACATTTGTATTTGAAGAAATACAGGAAATGTGTGCCATGAAAATGATAATGCTTTGGATGAAGAGATCTTCATTATCTCAACCAACAGTGGTCTTCAGAAGCAATGACATCATTGTTGCTTCACTGACTTCAGAATTCAGGCAAGAGCCCGAAGCCGAAGAACTCAGGCAGCCTCTTTGTCAGATGTGGTACAGAAAAGAAGACACAAAGAGCCTCCCTTTGAATCATGGCAGGCTTTGCGACTCCTTTCTTGGCTCTTTGTGAAAGCACATGACTGGGCTTGTAGAAGATTAACCCCCTTAACATTTCTGTAAAAAAATTAAACAGATGCAAAGTAGCTCCATCACCTTTTTTCCTCTCTGTTGTGAATTCAGTATTATGGTGGGCAGTGAATTATTTTGAATTCCCTCAGAGAGGCCAGGGCAGTCAATGGGAACTGGTGAATGAGGGCCTTCTGAAGGGCTCAGTTGTGGGTTTTCTTGGGCTTTCACTGTTCTTTTTAGCATTATTCCTCTGAAAGAGTTCCCTCGAAGAGTGGGGTCAGTCTAGAGACCTTTATAGTGCTTGAAGTAATCCACCCTCTAATCTGTTCCTTCCTGTGGGAAAATCAGTGTAAAAAAAAAAAAGAGGGTGAGCTAGTATTTACATCCAGATATGGACTGTTTAGACTGTTTGCTTTTAATTTAGTACTGTTCTTTGCATGAAAATAGCTTGATTTCAACTTCAGTTCTTTAATAAAGAAAAAAAAATTCCAAAAATTAATTCATGGATTACCGACTTCACTTTCACTTTCACTTTCACTTTCACATGCTGTCCTTGATACTTTTAACTAGTCATGTGTCAAAGCTGATGAGTTGATCTTCTTAATTTTTAACTCTGTTTCTTACCCTGAATTACAATCTCACTAATCCAGCAGCTATTACATATTTCTTAAAATAAGTATGTGCTATTTTATTGTTTTGAGAGATAAATGATCTTTACATCTTTGTTACATTTCCCTTGTTCTGAGTTTATTTATATATTATGTATATGGAAATCATTGATTGTGTATCTTGTCATGATATGTCAAAATGCTATATTTGAGGGTAGCAAGATTTAGCTCTTGACTTTTCATGACAAAACTGGTGACAGTGATAACACAAACAATATTTCTTTTGGGAATGGGACAGTAATTGGAAGATAGGATGATGAGAGAAGACTTTTGCATGCTTTTTTACTGTTAAATTTGTTTTAGGGGGTGGAACTGTGGATGATTTATTTCTTTTTGCTCTGGTTTCAACATTTCTTTTTTTTTTTTTTTACAATTATCATAAAATGTTTTTGTAGTAAGGGGAAAAAGAACAAAGTTTCTTCTATTTTAAAATTTGAACATCAGCCACCCTTTTTCCTTTCCGCATGACAGATGCAGATACTGGGCTTATGGGGGAGGAAGACAGCTGGTGGTGAAGGGAGCAAGTGCCAGAGCCCATCACTTGGAGGTGGGCCTTGGGGAGACGCTGGCAAAACCTCTTAGGATGCTGTGAGAGTCACATAGACAGTTTCAAAGCTCAGATCAAGACTCACATTAAGTGCTCTGTAATACGAGCGATTATTATTATTGACTAGCAACATCTTCACCACACTCAACATATTTGATAGCTTCACTCTGGAGGTGGGACCAAAAACATGATGTAAGATAGCAAGTTCCAATATCTTTTAACCAATAGCCATCATAGATCAGATAACCACTCCTTCCCCAACCTCAACCTCCCAGGGCTGGCAAAGCAAAAACATGGACAAACCTGGAGGAAGACTGGCTCTGAATCACACAGATGTCGTTTAACCTCTTTGTCTCGGTTTCCTCACTTATAAGATGGAGATAATAATGGCCCCCACCTCATAGGAATATGGTGAAGACTCAAAGAGGTCATGCAGACAAGACCCTTCTCCTTGGGTCCAGCCAACTGTGAGTGCTCAATAAATATTACACATTCAGTTCAGTTCAGTCGCTCAGTCATGTCAGACTCTTTGCGACCCCATGAATCGCAGAACACCAGGCCTCCCTGTCCATCACCAACTCCTGGAGTTCACTCAGAGTAGGGTTCATCAAGTCAGTGATGCCATCCAGCCATCTCATCCTCTGTTGTCCCCTTCTCCTCCTGTCCCCAATCCCTCCCAGCATCAAAGTCTTTTCCAGTGAGTCAACTCTTCGCATCAGGTGGCCAAAGTACTGGAGTTTCAGCTTTAGCATCATTCCGTCCAAAGAAATCCCAGGGTTGATCTCTTTCAGAATGTACTGGTTGGATCTCCTTGCAGTCCAAGGGACTCTCAAGAGTCTTCTCCAACACCACAGTTCAAAAGCATCAATTCTTCGACGCTCAGCCTTCTTCACAGTCCAACTCTCACATCCATGCATGACTACTGGAAAGACCATAGCCTTGACTAGACGGACCTTAGTTGGCAAAGTAATGTCGCTGCTTTTGAATATGCTATCTAGGTTGGTCATAACTTTTCTTCCAAGGGGTAAGCGTCTTTTAATTTCATGGCTGCAGTCACAATCTGCAGTGATTTTGGAGCCCAAAAAAATAAAGTCTGACACTGTTTCCACTGTTTCCTCATCTATTTCCCATGGAGTGATGGGACTGGATGCCATGATCTTCATTTTCTGAATGTTGAGCTTTAAGCCAACTTTTTCACTCTCCTCTTTACCTTCATCAAGAGGCTTTTTAGTTCTTCGTCACTTTCTGCCATAAGGGTGGTGTCAGCTGCATATCTGAGGTTATTGATATTTCTCCTGGCAATCTTGATTCCAGCTTGTGTTTCTTCCAGTCCAGCGTTTCTCATGATGTACTCATTAGCACAAATTTTCCCTATCCTACGATGGGCTCACATCCTCATAAATCCACTGTAAATTGAAAATCTCACAAGTACAAATGCATTTAATACACCTAACCTGTGGAACACTACAGTTTAGTGTAACCCACCTTAAATGTGCTCAGAACACGTAGTCTACAGTTGAATCATCCAGCACAAAGCCTCTTTTATCATAAAGTGCTGAATATCTCCTATCATATATTGAAGACTGTACTGAAAGTGAAAAACAGGACGGTTATCTGCACAGAGTGCATCAGTTGTTTGCTCTTGTGATCACATGGCTGATTGGAAGCCTGCATCACCAGAGAGGACTGTACTGTCTACTGCTAGACTAGGAAAGAGCAAAACTCAAAATTCAAAGTATGGTTTCTACTGAATGAGGACTGTTTTTACACCATCATAAACCTGAAAAATCTTAAATCAGTGTAAGTAGCAGACCATCTGTCCTTCAGCATTCACTAACACAGTGCTACCTGCCACCTGGATTTGGCCAGGCTTTAGAGGTTTTTCTGCCATTATTTTCCAGTGTTCACCACTGTAATATAATATGAAGTAGACTTTTTCAAATGAGACATGTCCTCCTGTAGATTCTGGTTTGCTCCTCTGTTAATTAGCTTGGGCTGCCACAACTAAGCACCCCAGATGAGGAGGCTTAAAGAGCAGAAGTGTATCTTCTCAGAGTTCCAGAGTCTAGAGTCTGAGGTCAAGGTGTCAGGGCTGGTTTCTTCTGAGATGGCCCTCCTTGGCTTGTGGATGGCCATCCTCACATGGTCTTCTTTGCCTGTGTGTCTCTGTCCACATCTACTTGTCTTACAAGGATGCTGATCATACTGGATTAGGTCTCATGCGAACAATCTCACTTTTACTGAATTATCTCCTTAAGGATTCTCCAAATTAGTCACATTCTGAAGAAGTAGGGGTTAGGACTTCAACACAAGAATTTGAGGGGGACAGTTCAGTCCCTAATAATTCCTCATGTTGTGGAAGAACAGAATTCTCTTCAAATTAAGAATTGGTTGACTCTGAGCCCTGGATATCTGAGCAGGTACAGTTCCTGGGGATGAAACAGGCCCACAGATACAGCAGCAAAACTGCTCAATTTTTAAAAAATGGAATCATGCATTGATATATTGCTTGTATATTTGAAGAAAATTGAAATAACAAAGAGGAAAATTTATTTACCTGAGAGAAGTGGTGAGCGTTTTATTTCATGTTCACCTGTTTATTCTGCTACTCGACTTATAAA
Organism: Ovis canadensis; assembly: GCF_042477335.2. Classification (NCBI taxonomy): domain Eukaryota; kingdom Metazoa; phylum Chordata; class Mammalia; order Artiodactyla; family Bovidae; genus Ovis; species Ovis canadensis. Next base: position 104,171,490 of record NC_091250.1, on the reverse strand, counting down.
GACTGTATCTTGTAAAAGGCTCCAATTCCTATCTAAAAATTAATCTAAAAACTCCAGGTCATTAGGAAGAAGAATAAATGTTAGTTGCTCAGTCATGTCTGACTCTTTTTGACCCCATGCACTATAGCCCCCCAGACTCCTCTGTCCATGGGATTCAACAAGCAAGAATACTGGAGTGGGTTGCCATGCCCTCCTCCAGGGTATCTTGCCAACCCAGGGATCGAACCCAGGTCTCTTGCATTGTAAGCAAATTCTTTACCATCTGAGCCACCGGGGAAGCTCAGGAAGAAGGATAGGAGATTAGAACTAATACTTCTATTGCAAAATATATGTAGGATAGAAGTAGAATGTGTTTTGGGCATAATTTTCTTGAAGAAAAAATGCTTTGAAACTTCCTTTCTAGTTTCTATTAGACATAAAGCTAGCTGCTTCCATTTATCTTTGAAATATCGTAGAGTTAAATAAAGTGGAAAAAGAAAGAAATTGTGTTTAGGCAAATAAGTCAATGAAAGAATTTAAATTCTTTGACCCCCTCTTTTTCACTTTCCCCCCTCTAGAGCGATTCTTAGAGAAAATTGGTGACTGCCTTAAACTTAGCTATCACCTTATCCCAGTGTTTGATTTCAAAGCATGCAGAGACAAAAATTATAAGGGTAATTTGGATATTCAGATACAGTGAATTTTCAGTTACAATGTTATGGTATAATCATACAATTTTCCCACTACTTTGGATTATGGAGGTGGAATTTTTTTTTTTTTTGACATGCATGAGGCCAAGAAGAAATTGGTGGAGTAGGCTAGTGATAGATCAAGCAATACTTGGGTAAACAGCTTTAGTGACATAAAAGCCCTGACCTCATGGAGCACAGAATCCACCACAATAAGGAGAGTTAAGGGAGGGAACGAGACTGGGGTCAGTTAGAAGTGCTTGCCATTTAGCTCTGTTCTATCGGTGCTGCCCCTCTGGCTCCTGGATAGCATGGTGAGGCTGAGACTGACCTCTAGCTGCCCATATCAGGTAAAGCCTAGGAATCCTGAGCAATCAAGTATGGTGGAAAGTGTATTTGTCTCTAGGAGTCAGGGAAAACATGAGTTCTGGTCCTCATTTGCCTCTGGCAGTGAGATTTAAGCAGCTTGCTTCTCTGTTCTACCTGTAACCACCCTCCAGATGGACATACTAGGTCTTAAGCTCCTTGAAGCATCTTTATACTCATTGTGGTCAGCATAGGTCTTGATACCTGGAATATACTCATAATCAATTTTATGAGTGAAAATACACCATTTTTCTGATTGTAAAAATAGGGTGGGGTTGGATGGTTAGAGTTGGTTGTTGGTTGTAACGTTTCCTAAGATCCCTTCAAACTCGTAAATAGAGATTTTAGGTCATCTCAGTTCAATTCAAGCGCTCAGTCATGTCCGAATCTTTGCAATCCCATGAATTGCAGCACACCAGGCCTCCCAGTCCAGCACCAACTCCCAGAGTTCACCCAGACTCGCATCCATCCAGTCGGTGATGCCATCCAGCCATCTCATCCTCTGCCGTCCCCTTCTCTTCCTGCCCACAATCCCTCCCAGCATCAGAGTCTTTTCCAATGAGTCAACTCTCCACATGAGGTGCTCAAAGTATTGGAGTTTCAGCTTTAGCATCAATCCTTCAAAAGAACACCCAGGACTGATATCCTTTAGAATGGACTGGTTGGATCTCCTTGCAGTCCAAGGGACTCTCAAGAGTCTTCTCCAACACCACAGTTCAAAAGCATCAATTCTTCGGTGCTCAGCTTTCTTCACAGTCCAACTCTCACATCCATACATGACCACAGGAAAAACCATAGCCTTCACTAGATGGACCTTTGTTGCCAAAGTAATGTCTCTCCTTTTCAATGTGCTGTCTAGGTTGGTCATAACTTTTCTTCCAAGCAATAAGCGTCTTTAATTTCATGGCTGCAATGACCATCTGCAGTGATCTTGGAGCCCCCAAAAATAAAGTCTGACACTGTTTCCACAGTTTCCCCATCTATTTCCCATGAAGTGATGGGACCAGATGCCATGATCTTTGTTTTCTGAATGTTGAGCTTTAAGCCAACTATTTCACTCTCCTCTTTCACTTTCATCAAGAGGCTTTTGAGCTCCTCTTCATTTTCTGCCAAAAGGGTGGTGTCATCTGCATGTCTGAGGTTATTGATATTTCTCCCAGCAATCTTGATTCCAGCTTGTGCTTCTTCCAGCCCAGCATTTCTCTTGATGTACTCTGCATAGAAGTTAAGTAAGCAGGGTTACAATATACAGCTTTGATGTACTCCTTTTCCTATTTGGAACCAGTCTGTTGTTCCATGTCCAGTTCTAATTGTTGCTTCCTGACCTGTATACAGACTTCTCAAGAGTCAGGTCAGGTGGTCTAGTATTCCCATCTCTTTCAGACTTTTCCACAGTTTATTGTGATCCACACAGTCAACCGCTTTGTCATAGTCAATAAAGCAGAAATAGATGTTTTTCTGGAACTCTCTTCCTTTTTCCATGATCCAGTGGATGTTGGCAATTGGATGTCTAGTTCTTCTGCCTTTTCTAAAACCAGCTTGAACATCTGCAAGTTCACAGTTCACATATTGCTGAAGCCTGGCTTGGAGAATTTTGAGCATTACTTTACTAGCATGTGAAATGAGTGCAGTTGTGCGGTAGTTTGAGCATTCCTTAGCATTGCCTTTCTTTGGGATTGGAATGAAAACTGACCTTTTCCAGTCCTGTGGCTACTGCTGAGTTTTCCAAATGTGCTGGCATATTGAGTGCAGCACTTTCACAGCATCATCATCCAGGATTTGAAATAGCTCAACTGGAATTCCATCACCTCCACTAGCTTTGTTCATAGTGATAATTTCTAAGGCCCACTCGACTTCATATTCTAGGATGTCTGGCTCTAGATGAGTGATCACACCATCATGATTATCTTGGTCATGAAGATCTTTTTTGTACAGTTCTTCCGTGTATTCTTGCCACCTCTTCTTAATATCTTCTGCTTCTGTTAGGTCCATACCATTTCTGTCCTTTATGAAGCCCATCTTTGCATGAAATGTTCCCTTGGTATCTCTAATTTTCTTGAAGAGATCTCTAGTCTTTCCCATTCTCTTGTTTTCCTCTATTTCTTTGCATTGATTGCTGAGGAAGGCTTTCTTATCTCTCCTAGCTATTCTTTGGAACTCTGCATTCAGATGCTTATATCTTTCCTTTTCTCCTTTCCTTTCACTTCTCTTCTTTTCACAGCTATTTGTAAGGCCTCTCCAGACAGCCATTTTGCTTTTTTGCATTTCTTTTCTATGGGGATGGTCTTGATCCTTGTCTCCTCTACAATGTCATGAACCTCAGTCCATAGTTCATCAGGCACTCTATCTATCAGATCTAGGCCCTTAAATCTATTTCTCACTTCCACTGTATAATCATAAGGGATTTGATTTAGGTCCTACCTGAATGATCTAGTGGTTTTCCCTACTTTCTTCAGTTTAAGTCTAAATTTGGCAATAAGGAGTTCATGATCTGAGCCACAGTCAGCTCCTGGTCTTGTTTTTGCTGACTGTATAGAGCTTCTCCATCTTTGGCTGCAAAGAATATAATAAATTTGATTTCAATGTTGACCATCTGGTGATGTCCATGTGTAAAGTCTTCTCTTGTGTTGTTGGAAGAGGGTGTTTGCTATGACCAGTGCATTCTCTTGGCAAAATTCTATTAGCCTTTGCCCTGCTTCATTCCATATTCCAAGGCCAAATTTGCCTGTTACCCCAGGTGTTTCTTGACTTCCTACTTTTGCATTCTTGTCCTGTATAATGAATAGAACATCTTTTTGGTGTTAGTTCTGAAAGGTCTTGTAGGTCTTCATTGAACCATTCAGCTTCAGCTTCTTCAGCATTACTGGTTGGGGCATAGACTTGGATTATGGTGATATTGAATGGTTTGCCTTGGAAACGAACAGACATCATTCTGTCGTTTTTAGATTGCATCCAAATACTGCATTTCAGACTCTTTGTTGACCATGATGGCTACTCCATTTCTTCTAAGGAATTCCTGCCCCCAGTAGTAGATATAATGGTCATCTGAGTTAAATTCACCCATTCCAGTCCATTTTAGTTCTCTGATTCCTAGAATGTCAATGTTCACTCTTGCCATCTCCTGTTTGACTACTTCCAATTTGCCTTGATTCATGGACCTAACATTCCAGGTTCCTATGCAAATTCAATTATTCCTGCACAATGATCCCATCCATAATAACCTTGACATGTTGTCATCCCAGCTTCTCAGCTTCAGTAACCATAGCCTCTCAGTCACTGTGTGGCTTTTCCTCATCTTTTTTCCCTGCAGTGTTTAACTGTCTCCTGGTCTCTAGTCCTGCTTCCTCTTAGGAAGATTTTTTGATGAGATTGAACCAGAGGTAATTGCCATCTGTATGGGTTCAAGACAGTGGAATATTGACAATTTCAGTTGGTACAACTATAGTTCTCTATCCAAACTGTAGTCACAGACACTTGGCCCCTTCTTTAAACATTTCAGTGGCTTCTCATTACTCCTTGACCTGTCCACCCACTCCCATTGATCCCTGCTCAGCCCCTTCTTGTCCTGACTCACAAGGGCTTTGGAGATCTGACCCTCTCTTTCCCAGCTGGTTTATTCTATTACCAGTCTTTTTCATTTCTCCACTCCAGCTGCACAGAACTTTCAGTTCCCAGACTGCTAAGCTTGTTCTTCTGTGTGGGCCTTTGGAAATGTCATGTCTTCTGCTGGAAATACCCTCCTTTTCCTTCCCTTCTTCTCCACCCCTCAAACCTGGAGCCTAGCTTGACCAACACCCATTTCATCAACTGAGAAGGATAGTATACACGTAATAAATAACCATGGACTATTTCGTATTTTAGAAGTGAAAAATGCTGTTGAGAGAAGCATTTTCTTCCCTGTTAATTACCCCTGACGCTACATTTCTAATGTCCCATTTAAATTGCAGCACCAAAACTGAGCACAGTACCACAGATGTGCTCCAATAAGCAGAGATTACAGCAGGACAAAGATGCGTGCTCTTGTTGGGTCCCTATAATTCTGTCAGTAGGATTTTCTAAGGTGATCGGTTATCCCTGTGAGCTCATAGTGGTTTTCCATCGTCTTGGACATAAAAGGAACTTAAAAAAAAAGTTTGGCCAGAATTTCTTTCTTCTAGGAGCCCAGGAAAAAGAGGTCATCGCTGGGAAGTTAAGAAGTCAGGACAATTTTGAGGAACAGTTTATTTTATTAAATGGCTTTCAGGTATTTATAGTACAGCCTAGGAAATGAAGTGCTTTCCTAGACAGGTGTTTTTGCTATGCTTTGGATATTGCTCAGGGAGAAATGCTACTGAAGCCTTCTTTTAATTCACAGGAGAAACATACCCTTTTGCTCCTTCCTGTATAATAACATTAACTTTGCCAAAATTATGAGTAATCAGTATAGGAAATGTAGTTATTTTCGGTTGAATATTATGTTTTCATAAAGTATGAGATAATAGGAAATGAAGTAGGGAAAATATGTTAAAAAAAATACAGACTTTGGATCTAGGCTACCTGTGTGAATACAGGCTCCACTTTAGACAGTTTACTTAGTTCTGTGCCTCAGTTTCAGCACATGAAATGGGGAAAAACCGTGTCTTCCTCCTTGGATTCTTTCAAGAATTAAATGAGATAAAGTGCTTAACAGCAGCAGCTGGCACATCATCAACAACATTATCATAAAATAAATATGGAAAAAAAAGCGAAAGTGTTAGTCACTCAGTCGTGTCTGACTCTTTGTGATCCCATGGACTGTATCCCGCCAGGCTCCTCTGTCCTTGGGATTCTCCAGGCAAGAATACTGGAGTGGGTTGCCATGCCCTTCTCCAGGGGTACTTAATATTATTTTAAATATAAGTGGTCATGAAACAGAGCAGGACCCTCTGCTATGGTCCTCCTTCCTCATGTCCTCTTCCTGCCTTTTGTCTGAGGAAAAACTTTAGCCAAAGAAGTTTAATTAGAGAAATAGGAAAGTGCAGAAACAAATAAACAAACAAAAAAATAGTCCAAGGAGACCAAATAATATAGTCATTAAGCATGGTCAAGGATTTTTAGTTCCTTCTCAAAGGCTATAGGTAGTATTCGAATCCATGCCTGTAGGCTGTCTTATAGATACTGAAAACTGAAGTTAACTACATGGTGACCAGATTATAGCCAAGAATCGTAAGGTGCCATGATTCCAAGAATTGGCCTCAAGGAAATGAAACAAATCCTGATCGTGGGGATGGGGAGGATGGGGGTCTGCCCTCACCGACCCCTCGCATTTGCCAGCATACAAAATAAAGCAAATTTCCCTTTTCCAACAATCTGGCCACTTTATTGGCTTTTGAGTGGCAAGCAACCAGACTCCACTTCTGGTAATAGTCATGCAGAATCCTCAGGGCTTTAAACGAGTTGGTTAATATTTAATGTTGTAATTCTTATGTAAATTTTTCAAAAAAATACTTCAGGGCTATGATAACTCTACAAAATCATCCAGAACTTCCTATTTGCATAAATATTTTTTTTCTTTCATATATGCATTCTTGGGCTTCCCTGGTTGCTCAGATGGTAAAGAATTCACCTGCAGTGTGGGAGACCTGAGTTGGATCTCTGGGTTGAGAAGATTTCCTGGAGAAGGGCAAGGCAACCCACTCCAGTATCCTTGCCTGGAGAATCCCCATGGACAGAGGTACCCGTCCACAGGGTCGCAAAGAGTCAGACATGACTGAGCGACAGAGCACACCGTGCTTTCTCTCTTAGCTTGTTGATTTACAATATTGTGTTAGTTTCAGATGTACAACAAAGTGATTCAGATATATATATATATATATATATATATATATATAATAACCTATGGCCCAAAAGAATCTGAATATATATATATATATATATATATATATATATTCTTTTTCATCATAGGTTATTACAGAACTACTAAATATAGTTCCTTGTGCTGTAACACAGGGAACGGTTAATATATTGTTGTTTATCTATTTTGTGTATAGTAGTTTGTATCTGTTAATTCTTAATCCTATATTCCTAATTTATCCCTCCCCTCTCCCTTTCCCCTTTGGTAGCTGTAAGTTTGTTTGGTAACCATAACATTCATTTGTATTTTTTAAATTCCCCATACAAGTGATATCATGTTGACCAGCCCTAGAATTCTGTTTTTGGCTTCGTGTTCCAAAGAGTTGAGAATGAGTTGGTCACTGATGGACCATAAATAAGTTTATGAGAAGCTATTTCTACAATTTATCCAGATATACACACTGGAAGTCTTTCTCTTTGATATACTTCTGGAAACAGTTATAAATTCAACATGGAAGAAGGCCACTAAGGAAAATGTTATTTTTCTCCAGGAGAGAAGATGCTTTTAGAATTGTGTCTGCATTGTTGAGGATAAATTTATGATTAAACAAAACACCCCAGTTGCTTTTATTTAAGAATGACCTGTCTTTCTTCCTTTTGTCTCTCCTTCATACCCTCTGCCTCTCAGTCCATCTGCTCCTTCCTTCTCTCCTTTACTCCTTTCATTTAAAATAGAATTTGGAGTTGCTTAATGCCACCTGCAAATAAGACCATCTACTCTGTTGGATGAGTTACTTAGTATCTCTGCTATGAACGGTGCTTGTACTCCTGGCCTTGGCTTGATACCTTATACATTATTTTCATTTGTCGCAGAGAAAGAGGAACAGGGAAATATGGTTTAGACAGAGTAGAGCTATCATTCCTACTGCAACATGAAAAAAAATCTCAGAATGAGTACATTCACTATTCAAAGGTGGACATTAATATTTTCTTTATATGTGATTAATGGCTTGTTGCTTCAATAATGAATAATATGTTTTCAGTTATTTTCTATGTCACTAACAAATGAGATGGCGATTGGCTGCTAGTAGTTATTTGCTAATTACCTGGATTTATGCTTTTATACTTTGATATTAGCAAATTACTTCTGTTGTGTCTGATGTGGCTAAATAACATTCTTTAGGCACTTACAAAAAAAGCTGTTTTTTCCCCTCTTTTGTTAATTATGTATTGTGGAACATCAATAAGTAGCATTTTTGAGTCTGAGCTTTTTGATCAACTAGCTAGGAGACTGGCATCTTTGTGTTTTGACCAATACCATCTAAGTGGCCCTAGGTACCAAATTCAAGTGAATGTCACTGGGAGATTTTGATAGTACTGTATTCACTATATCAAGTTCACCCCCAAATTGTAGATGCCTTTTCTTGCTAATTACCCTTATGCACTATAGCTCAAGTGAGATCAGATTCACCCAGGACAACCCCAACAAATACCTCCAAGCCTGACTCTCTTTCTTCAAGTGTCAACCTCCAGGTGACTTCACATCCTAGTTTTACTTAGGAGATTCAAACACAAGAGGTGACAGCAGAATGGTGCCTGGCTTATGATACCATTATTTTTGGAAGGTAGTTTTTGTTTTTATAATGATCTATGATAAATTAAAGAAATAGCAAGAATAGTCGACCGAGTATGGGATTCACATGACGAGCTTCATGAAGTCGTGAAGTTGCTCAGTCGTGTCTGACTCTTTGCGACTCCATGTACTGTCACCTGCCAGGCTCCTCAGGCGACAGTCCATGCCGGCGACAGTCCGTGGAGTTCTTCAGGCAAGAGTACTGGAGTGGGTTGCCATTTCAGCTTGCGAGCATGGTTACCTGTCTGTGGAATCTCTGTTTCATGGGTCTAATTACATGGGATGCTTACCTCTCATACTTGTAATGAGGATTAAATGAAATGCTCATATGAAATGTTTCATCTTTTAACCTGAAAATTTCTTGTGAATTTTAGTTCTCTTTTGCTTTATATCAGCTATCAGATTTAGTCCTTTACAGGGAATGTGCTCAGAATGTACTCTTATATTAATAAGAGTTTTTAATCTCTAAATGAACTCTTACATGTCAACTACATACTAAATTTCTATCATTCACCTTATTTTTTAATAGATGTGCTTGTGGATCAGATTTTCAAAAAGACTAATTCATTGTACTGAAGATCTACCTCATTGTGAACCCTTAAAAACATCACAGTGTTTTTATACCCTAGTTATTTTTCATGACATGGTACAAGTGGGTTTAAAGGAAGGGCTCTCAAGTCAGTCTGCCTGCATTTGAATCCCAGGTTCACACTTAATAGATGTAGAGTGTTGGAAAAGCTAGTTACCCTGGGGTTTGTTGCCAGCATATCGAAAAGTTGTGATGGTTCCCTGGGTATTTATCCAGTTGTCCCTCCTCTCTCCCCTCCCCTTCTACTCCCCTCTCCTCTCTTCTCTCCTACTTACTTTAACATTTGAAAACAACTTTCAAAAATAATTCGGATTATCCATGTCTTTTGTTGCACTAATCATAGGGTGAATTTTTTAAAATTAGAGAACTAAACTAGCACAAGATTCTTGCTTTTTGTTGCTTACTTTCTTACAAAATGTTCTTTGTCAATATTTTTGAGTAGGAATTTTAACTTCAATATGGTTAGGGGACCCATATGGATGAAATGTGCATTTAAAAATAGGAATGTATGTATATATGTAAACATATGTCCATATATATGCATCCATACACAAACACAATTTGGATGAAAATAAAGATGTGAAAGAAAAAAGAAATTCTATTTGGTTACTGATTATAGGAAGTAGTTTGGTTGGCAGATGATGTATTTTAGGGAGGTTACTAAGAATGGCACCCCTTGAGTGAGCTTGGAGACTTTTTGAAGGAATACCAACGTAGAAATTAATTGGCTTTTTGACAAAACTTCATAGCAAGTGTAATGGCTGAAAATCAGAACTGGTACATATGATTATTTAACTGAATAAGGTTTGAATATAATTAAAAACAACTGATTTTTATGTCTTTCTGACAAATTAGGGGAGTCAAACTTTTAAAAAAACTTTATAATTAAATTTTTATAATTATGAAATTTATAAATTTAACTATTTTTTGATATTACTTTATCTGATAGTAATATAGCAGTCAGCTAACTTATACCCACTTTATATATGCTGTCTATTTTTTATATTTGTATTTTTAAACAGTCTTAGCATATAGTTTGGTCTAGCTTTTCATTACATTATCCTTTATCCATTTTTATAATATCTTCCTTTGGTTTGGAATTATTTCATTTAATTATTTTATTTAATTATTGATAGGTTGGAGATATGTCTTATTATTAATGTTTTACTATTTGTTTCTGTTTGTCTTGCCTGTTCTTTTTCTCTGTGTCCTCTTTCTTGTCTTTTCTTGGGTTAATTGAATATTTTATGTAATTTCATTTTAATTTACCCCTTTAATGTATCATTTTATTTTTTAATGGTTACCTATATATGTGTATATATGTATCCACACACACACACACACATATATATATATATATATATATACACACACACACACACACACACTTCAAGAAGTCCAGTGACTTCAGGAACTTTTATTTCCTACTTTTCCTTGGTGTTTACAGTTTATTGTAAGAGAGTCAGTTGAGTAGATTCTACTCAGTCATACCAGAAGTGAATTGCTATCATTTATTTGGAAACACTTACATGGAAGTTTCATCAACTATAAATAAAAAATAGTGGGAAAAACATTTCTTCTTGAAATAAGAACCTTTCTATTCATATGCTAAAAGCAATAAACTTTGCTTCAAGGAGACAGGTATTTGTCCAGCAGAAGATAATTTAAATAAAAGTTAAACCATATTAAATTCTACTGCAGACCCCAGAGATATTTTAAAATAACTGCTTAAAAAAGCATGTTACTTGATGATAGATCTTCTTTGGACATATCTTTATATTCAAACTTTTAAATTGCACAGTATTTTTGGCATTTGCCAAACTAAGTGTTATAATTCTTTTAATCCTTATCTATTTGGAATTTGGGTTCATGGAGTTGGGAAGGGAGAATAGGAATATGCAAAAATGGGTACCACTTATGAAAAGAAGAAGTCTTAAAGTGTTCTTCACATCTGGGTGATATCTCAAAGAAGCCTAAAAAAGAGAAATCAGGAAAGGTAAATGACTGAACTGTAAGACAGTACACTATTTTGTGTGAAAGGCTAAGGAACAGCAGTTGAGGCAGAGGGCAAAATCTCTTCTGTGCGCTGCCATGATTTATACACATTAGAGAGTTATGTAAAGCTCTTGCAAGATGGGCTTATTAATGGAATCTCTGTCCTGTTGGGTGTATCACGTGTGTGTGTGCATGTGCACACTTGCACAGGTGGCAACAGGAGAGAGAGCCAGAGACGGTCAGAACAAGAGGGCAAAAAGTCAAGACAGTGTGTGCACATGTGCACAAGAGGGAAGCAAATAAAGTTGGATGAATCATGTAAAGTGCTACATTAGGATAATATTAATTTATATTTCATATGCCTTTGCTTTCTTTAATCTATGGAAGATCATTCTAGTTGTATCAGAATAATCTTTTTAACCCTTATTTTTACTTTTGCCAGGTTGTTATAAAATTATTTGGCATGAACTTGATTATTCTCTGGAAATAATCTTTTAAAGAATATCATGCTTTAAAACTTTTTTAACAGCTAAAATTAAACTTTTAAGAGGCAGATATTGTTTACTGTCTCTCCTGAAATTTAAAGGTTGAAAAGTTTATACATTGGTGGCTGAAGATACAGAAATATATTTGAATATGTTATGGAATATATTTTAATATCATATCAACTGAATTGTCCAATGGCTTCCAGATTTCAATTTGTGAATCTAATCAAGTAGCTTTCAATCCTTAATGTGCAGCATACTAGTCCACAGCATTTGTACAAAATATAAGCTTGGGATGTTGCCTAAGCATATGTGTTGTTAAAACATTGTATAGGTAATTCTTGTTCTGCTCCTGGGTTCAAGAACTGGTACATCATTTAATCCCAACTCAGATTTAGGGCTTCCCAGGATAACTGTCGGAGAAGGCAATGGCACCCCACTCCAGTACTCTTGCCTGGAAAAATCCCATGGATGGAGGAGCCTGGTGGGCTGCAGTCCATGGCATCTCGAAGAGTCAGACATGACTGAGCGACTTCCCTTTCACTTTTCACTTTCATGCATTGGAGAAGGAAATGGCAACCCACTCCAGTGTTCTTGCCTGGAGAATCCCAGGGACGGGGGAGCCTGGTGGACTGCCGTCTATAGGGACACGCAGAGTCGGACACAACTGAAGCGACTTAGCAGCAGCAGCAGTATAATTGTGAATGAGAATTTAAGGAGGAAGGAATTTCTCAATGGTTTTACAAGTTAGGTCCGTGACTCCCCAGGCATTTAGTCTTAGTGCTGTGCTCCGTCGTTCCAGCTCTTTGTGACTTCATGAACTTAGCCTGCCAGTCTCCTTTCCTCATGGGATTACTCCAGCAAGAACACTGGAGTTGGTTGCCATTTCCTCCTTTACTGGATCTTCTTGACCTCAAACCTGCGTCTCCTGTGGCTCCTGCATTGGCAGGTGGATTCTTTACCCCTGAGCTACATGGGAAGCCAAAAAAAATCTTAGGGTTGTTTGCATGCAAACAACAGAATATGGCTATGCTAACTTAAGCAAAGTTAGCAAGGAATTAATTGAAAAAATCCTGCATAGGTCAAAGAATCAAAGAACTGAGCAAATAAACAAGTTCAGACTTGCAACAATAAGGCCACTTTGAGCTCTTCATTTGCAGAATCATGGAAGAGTTCTGAGTGCTGTTGTTGGGTGACTCAGATGATTTCACATCATGTGTGTCATGATGTGAAATAGGTTTTGCAGATATCTTCCTTCATAGTATGGCATCATATTGGGGATGGATCCTGTACTTGGCAAATTGAACCATCAACAGGGGAGATATCCAGACTAGATGAAGAGCTTATGTTCATGTTGTTGATCCCATGCACAGCCTTATTCACTGCTGAGCTTGTTGAGCAAGCAGACTGACATGTACTGAAGGAGTTGGCCTTTCCTAGTGGCTCAGCAGTAAAGAATCCACCCGCAATGCAGGAGTTGCAGATTGGATCCTTGGTTTGGGAAGATCCCCTGGAGAAGGAAATGGCAACCTACTGCAGTATTCTTGCCTGGGAAGTCCCATGGACAGAGGACCCCAGAGATTTACAATCCATGGAGTTGAAAAGAGTTGGACATGACTTAGTGACTAAACAACCACAGCAGAAGGAGTTATCCTGTCCATCTGAATAAGAAATTATTCTGTAGGAAATTTTTGGTGATGATTCATGTGGGATACAGGTATCCTCCAATCATGATTACATTCCAAAAATTCTATCCCAACTTTTCCTTTGAACTTCTTGGTTATCAAAATTCCAATTTTTTTTCCTGACTCTGATTACTTGACCAGACAATCTAGAAGCTGACATGTAGATCCTAACCTTGAACTGCTTCTCCTCCCACACAAGGTAGCAAATGATGCATAGTGCTTAAATTTAGACAACTGTGAACTGTCATTTTTAGCTTCACCTTTAAATGGACCTGTAACATTTTCACAGTCCACTTCAGCAAAATCTCTGTATGTCTTATAAAAGTATCAATAAGGCATACTAGAGGTTTTTCATCTTTAGTTAATTAGTAAAGAAGACTCCCAGGAGCATATAGGTATGAATCAGGGGAGGAGCAGAAATGTGTTAGGAGCAGACTAATAATAATGCCAATAATACAGATAATAATTACATGTGTATACCACTTTATGTGTTCAGTGGCTCAGTCGTGTCCTACTCTTTGCAACTCCATGGACTGTAGCCCACTAGGCTCTTCTGTCCATGGAATTTCCCAGGCAAGAATACTGGAGTAGGTTGCCATTTCCTCCTCTAGGGGATCTTCCCAATGTAGAGTTTGAACCCGAATCTGTTGCGTCTCCTGCATTGGCAAGTGGATTCTTTACTACTGACCCACCTGGGAAGCCATACCACTTTATATTATGTTTGTAATACACATGATCTCATTTGATTTTTGCAATAATCTTTTGAAGAGTTTCATTATTATCACAATGATTATCACCATTTTTATTGTGAAACTAAAGTAAATAAGAGTAAGATGGATTTACAGAATTTCAGAATGAATAATTGATTCTTACAGAACCTGAATCCCATATTTTTTCCCTCTTTTTAATATAAATTTATTTATTTTAATTGGAGGTTAATTACTTTACAATATTATATTGGTTTTGTCATACATCAACATGAATCTGCCACAGGTATACACGTGTTCCCCATATTTTTTAATTAAAAATTAAATGCTCTTGCTGACCTTGGAGAAAATAGGAAGTCATGTTGTGAACGACCTTTGGGACATTGTGGCAAGAAAAAAAGGAAGCCTAAAGGAACTAAAGCCTTGCCTTACAGTTGGAGAGAAACCTTGGACCTCAGTCAGACAGCCACAAGGAATTGAAGTATACCAACAACCCAGACTTCGGAAGAGGATACCAAAACTAGGATGAGTACCTCAGCATGGCTGACATCTTGATTTCAGATTTGTGCAGATCTAAAGAAAAAAAAAAGTTGAGTTCTGTTCAAACTCTGACCTGCAGGACCAGTTCTACCCTGCCCAGTCTCTGACCTGTGAGACTGAATTAACAAGTGAATGTTGATTTAAGCAGCTAAATTTGTGGCTGTTACACAGCAAATAGAAAAAAACTAATAGAGTTGGCATAATGTTAGCCATTATAAGTTATGTGACTGCAGATAAAAATTGTAAGTCATGTTGATGGTGATTTGGAGATAGCATATAGAGTGACATAAAAGGAAGCAATTCTATTTCAGCAGTGTATAATGAAAGCTTACTCTCGCATAGGATCTGACACTTACTATTAATGGCTCACCTAAGTTGGGTTTGGCTTCCCTGGTGGCTCAGACTGTAAAGAATCTGCCTGCAATGCAAGGGACCCAGGTTCAATCCCTGGGTTGGGAAGACCCCCTGGAGAATGTAATGGCAACCCCACCAGTATTCTTGCCTGGGGAATTTCATGGATAGAGGAGCATGGTAAGCTACAGTCCATGGAGTCGCAGAGTCGGACATGGCTGAGCAACTAACACATGCAAGATGGGTTCATGTGGTCCTATACTGAACTACAAATTGATTCTGCTAACAAAGACAATAACAATAATAATATAGTTATGAAAGTAGTAGGTATAATAAATAGGCAGAAAAAAAGGTTATTTTTTGTTATGTTTATTATGTAGTTTGAGAATTCTCCTTAAGAAGGAACCAACCTCTGTTAGCAAAAAAATAAGATCATAATGGATTTGCGTAGGAGCAGAACCTTCATGGGAAATAGATGGGGAAACAATGGAAACAGTGTCAGATTTTATTTTTCTGGGCTCCAAAATCACTGCAGATGGTGACTGCAGCCATGAAATTAAAAGAGGCTTACCCCTTGGAAGAAAAGTTATGACCAACCTAGACAGTATATTCAAAAGCAGAGACATTACTTTGCCAACTAAGGTCCGTCTAGTCAAGGCTATGGTTTTTCCAGTGGTCATGTATGGATGTGAGAGTTGGACTATGAAGAAAGAGCCGAAGAATTGATGCTTTTGAACTGTGGTGTTGGAGAAGACTCTTGAGAGTCCCTTGGATTGCAAGGAGATCCAACCAGTCCATTCTGAAGGAGATCAGCCCTGGGATTTCTTTGGAAGGAATGATGCTAAAGCTGAACTCCAGTACTTTGGCCACCTGATGGGAAGAGTTGACTCATTGGAAAAGACTTTGATGCTGGGAGGGATTGGGGGCAGGAGGAGAAGGGGACGACAGAGGATGAGATGGCTGGATGACATCACTGACTCGATGGACATGAGTCTGAGTGAACTCCGGGAGATGGTGATGGACAGGGAGGCCTGGAGTGCTGCAATTCATGGGGTCGCAAAGAGTCGGACACGACTGAGCGACTGAACTGAACTGAGAACCTTCCAATTTGAGGAAAGAGGATGGATTTGCTTGGGGTACCAGAAAACAGAGGGAGGAACAGTAAGGGGTCTGGTTACACTGAAATGGTAAGAGATTGTGGCTTAGGTCACCCTTCCCAGAAGAACCTCAAGTAAGTAAACTCAGCAAATATGTGTTGGAAGAGGGTCTTTCTTTGGAATCAGAGAAAGGATGAACTTGGTGTTATAGTTATGTATATCATTAGATGTAAAGGAGGCATTCTACAAATGCAGGGAATGAGGGAACCATAAAGTAGTCGGCTTTGGGGAATTTGCTGAAATCATGGAGAAGCTTTGGACTCCCACAGGTCTCTAAGATCTGAGGAAGCAGGACTCAGCTGACATCTGTGTTCAGTCACTCAGTCGTGTCAGCCCCAGGGACTGTAGCTCGCCAGGCTCCTCTGTCCAAGGGTTTCTCCAGGCAAGAATACTGGAGTGGGTTGGCATTTCCTCCCTCAGAGGATCTTCCCAACCCAGGGATCAAGCCTGTGTTCCCTGTGCCTCCTGCATTGACGGGCGAACCCCTCCACCACTGAGCCACCTGGGAATCCCAGACCCCAGCTGGGAAGAACCCTCTCTCAACTATCCATTCTGTCTGATGATTACAGGGTGTGGCTCTACAGGCCACCAGGACAACTAAGTTCTTACAACTCAGATGTAACCATAACATCACACAGCCCTGAGACCAAAGGGTAACAGTGGCTCAGAGGTTAAAGTGTCTGCCTCCAATGCGGGAGACCTGGGTTCGATCCCTGGGTTGGGAAGATCCTTTGGAGAAGAAAATGGCAATCCACTGCAGTATTCTTGCCTGGAGAATCCCATGGACGGAGAAGCCTAGTAGGTTACAGTCCATGGGGGCCCAAAGAGTCGGACACTTCACCTTCACCATGTATAGCTCACTAGGAGAAATACTTTACTTATATTTTACTTTATAAAAGTGCTTTACTTGATTTTCCTGAGTTTAAGTTTCATTTTTGTCTTATTTTCTGTAAATTCCAAGCACTCAGCATGTAGGATGCTTTATCTGTTATATACTAAGAACTAAGTTTATAATGATAGAACAGTCTTGATTTCTGTCCCTATGGATCTTACAGTCCAGTGAATTAATTAATAAATAAAAGAATAATATGTATGACATAGATCCTATTGTTATCCTCATTTTACTGAGATATCTCAGGTCCAGTGAGATTAAATAAATTATTGACTTGGAACATGAGAAAGCCAGCAATAATAACCCATTTGTTCACTTCTTAATATGTTACACTTGTCCTGTACTACACACTGCCTCTCATTTAAATAAGATTATTTTGGATGCCATTTTTCAACTTGGGAGCTTTCAATAAGAAATACTGATGATAAAAACCCATAACTACAAGTATATGGCTTTCAAAAGAACTGACATACTTCATTGTAATCAATCAATTTAAAAGTGCTTGGAACTTTATTTATAAAATAGAAATATTTGTGATTCCAGTCATTATAGTTCATTCAAGGCTCAATTCTACTCCACGTGTTTTATGGAAATCTAAAACTTCTTTCCAGATAACAGTAAAAGAACCGCCGTATACTCACCCCTGTGCCTTCACTCTGATTAACCACCATTCTTGAATTGCCTCTTGTTTCAAAAAAGACTTCCTTTGTTTGATTAGGTTGAAAAGCTTTTTAAGTCATACTGAGGACGTTCTTTGTTCCCAAAACATGACTGTTCTTTCTCCCTCACTCTTCTCTGAAGATCCTAAAAACTGTCATTTTAAGAGCAGAAGATGTTCAACACCCACTGATGACAAGTATACTTACACAGATCTTCAGTGTGTGAATTTACTTGTTGTTACCTTCTTCTGCTGCTGCTGCATGTCATATTCACTCAAACTCACGTCCATCGAGTCGGTGATGCCATGAAACCATCTCACCCTCTGTCGTCCCCTTCTTCTCCTGCCTTCAATCTTTCCCAGCATCAGGGTCTTTTCAAATGAGTCAGCTCTTCATATCAGGTGGCCAAAATACTGGAGTTTCAGCTTCAACATCAGTCCTTCCAATCCAGGACTGATTTCCTTTAGGACGGACTGGTTGGATCTCCTTGCAGTCCAAGGGACTCTCAAGAATCTTCTCCAACACCACAGTTCAGAAGCATCAATTTTTCTGTGCTCAGTTTTCTTTATAGTCCAACTCTCACATCTATACATGACCACTGGAAAAACCATAACCTTGTTTTGGTAAACAGTTCATTCATTGAGCCCAGTGTTTTATACTTGTGCTAAGTTAGATGCAAGGAATGCCACCATTTTATATGGAAACCAGTAAAGGAAGTTTAGTAAAAAACATCGGTTTTTTAATATGGATGAGATTTTTATAAGTTGAGATTGGATCATGTATGCATTATCCATTGCAGTTCCATATATGGAAGATAATTTTTCCAGAAAACATTTCCTGGAAGGATATTTTCTTATAATATTACTCTAAGCCTGCTTTCTTTACCTGATCATTACTCATAATATGCAGAAAGAGTCAGCTCAGGTTGAAGTACAGTTGACCCTTGAACAATGTAGGGTTAGGGATGCCACCCTCGCAGCAGTCCCATCTGCAGTTCTGCATCTGGGAACCTTCCAACCTTGCCTTTGTGTAATAGCGCTGTAGTATCTACTGTTGACAAACATCCACATACAAGCAGGCTTGTGCAGTTCAAATTCATATTGTTTAAAGGTCCCATGTAGTTTACTCAGAGATAAATACTTGAAGAAATTCAAAGTGCTCCTTCACTGTTTTTTCCAGATTTTCCTAGGTTTTGCATTGTTGGTTTGTGAATCCCAGTATTTGTGTAAGAAATGGCAGCACAAATAATGGGAAAAAATACCTCCCTTTTTTAAACATAAGTAGAAAGAAGACTGGGGTTTTCCTGGTGACTCAGACAGTAAAGAATCTGCCTGCAAAGCAGGAGCCCTGGGTTCGATCCCTGCATCAGGAAAATCCCTAGAGAAGGGAATGGCAACCCACTCTGTTATTCTTGCCTGGGAAATCCCATAGTCAGAGGAGCCTGGCAGACTATAGTCCATGGGGACTCAAAGAGTTGGACATGATTGAGTGACTAACACACACACACACACACTCACAGAGAAGACTGACTTCTAAGTAGGAACTCTTTAGTTCTGCAATGGCATGCCACTCCAGTACTCTTGCCTGGGAAATCCCATGGGCGGAGGAGCATGGTAGGCTGCAGTCCATGGGGTTGCGAAGAGTTGGACATGACTGAGTGACTTCACTTTCACTTTTCACTTTCATGCATTGGAGAAGGAAATGGAAACCCACTCCAGTGTTCTTGCCTGGAGAATCCCAGGGACGGGGGAACCTGGTGGGCTGCTGTCTTTGGGGTCGCACAGAATCAGACACAACTGAAGTGACTTAGCAGCAGCAGCTCAGTATTTGGCAATGTCAAAGGCCACTCAGATTATAGAGACTGTGGACCTAAGTGGCTCAAGGTGGCAGAGCTGCTGGCAATGGAACTAGTCACATCAAATGGCAACATGGGATACTTCGAGCACCTGGGGAAGAAAGGTTTACATAGCTTTGGAAAGTGCTGGAACAGAGAGTCAGAGCTAGACCAGTCATGCTTGGTGACTGCTGTCTTTTCTCTTTAGCAATCTAGGTAGGCCTTTCTAAATTGATGTTTCTGAGCAGGTTTTAATAGTACCCGAGTGGAATTATTCTGCAATCACATATAATCCTAAATCCTCTAATCCTTTTGCTATTTTCTATTCTCATGGGACTTCTTATGTGAATTCACATGGAGTAAAGATGCAGAGGAAGAACCAACTATGGTGGTAAATATAGGATTTGCACTGATTATTTGAAAAGGTGTCTGCAAAGAGATAGTAATCATTTCATCCCCTCACCTTTCTAAGGGTGATATTTAAAGCCTTTCACTACTAATGTGGCATGGGACACAGCAGTCAGAACACACACTGGCACAGGTGCTGAGGCAGCGTGGTGACAGTCCCTTGCTGTACTAGGCATTTCCCCTTTCATTGCCTTTGTGGGTCTGCAATACTCAAGAGGTGGCTGGGACAGCAGTTATTTGCCAGTGTCTCTAAGTTGCTGCTAACAGTTCTGGCGACATAATTACATAGTCTTTCTCTCGCTTTTTCAATATCTGAATTTCCAGTTTACCCATGCCACTTGGGTGAATGCCACGTAGGAAGAATTCCTACTATTTGACCATTATTCTCCCACACTCATGTACTTCACCGATGGCTCAGTCAGTAATGTCTGCCTGCAATGCAGGAGGCATGGGTTTGATCCCTGGGTCAGGAAGATCCCCCAGAGACAGAAATGGCAACCCACTCCAGTATTCTTGCTTGCCAGTGGACAGAGGACCCTGGCAGGCTACAGTCCATGGGGTCACAAAGAATCAGACATGATTTAGCAACTAAACCACCACCATTCCCACAGTCATATAGTGTCTTTTTGTTAATAAGATGTAGACATTCGGTCATTCAAATATACCATCCTTGGCAATGCAGTATAAGAAAACATGAAACAATTTATATCCTCAAAGGGCATGCTGGCTTTATTCAACAATTTTGAGAAGTGGGCCTCGAAGGCAATGCTTTCTTCATTTTGCAAATAAGAAAACATACTGTTAGAGCAGAGTTGTTCAGTATTAGCAACATGAACCTTCAGTTCAGTTCAGTCGATCAGTAGTGTCCGACTCTTTGTGACCCCATGAGTCACAACATGCCAGGCCTCCCTGTCCATCACCATCTCCCGGAGTTCACTCAAACTCACATCCATCGAGTCGGTGATGCCATCCAGCCATCTCATCCTCTGTCGTCCCCTTCTCCTCCTGCCCCCAATCCTTCCCACCATCAGAGCCTTTTCCAGTGAGTCAACTCTCCACATGAGGTAGCCATAGTACTGGAGTTTCAGCTTTAGCATCATTCCTTCCAAAGAACACCCAGGGCTGATCTCCTTCAGAATGGACTGGTTGGATTTCCTTGCAGTCTAAGGGACTCTCAAGAGTCTTCTCCAACACCACAGTTCAAAAGCATCAATTCTTTGGCACTCAGCCTTCTTCACAGTCCAAATCTTACATCTATACCTGACCACTGGAAAAACCAGAGCCTTGACTAGACGGACCTCAGTCGGCAAAGTAATGTCTCTGCTTTTGAATATGCTATCTAGGTTGGTCATAACTTTTCTTCCAAGGAGTAAGCGTCTTTTCATTTCATGGCTGCAATCACCATCTGCAGTGATTTTGGAGCCCCCAAAAATAAAATCTGACACTGTTTCCCCATCTATTTCCCATGAAGTGATGGGACCAGATGCCATGATCTTCGTTTTCTGAATGTTGAGCTTTAAGCCAACTTTTTCACTCTCCTCTTTCACTTTCATCAAGAGGCTTTTTAGTTCCTCTTCACTTACCTAGATCTAAACTAGTTAGAAGTATGCTTTTCAGGCCCTGCCTGAGATCTACTGGATCAGAAACTCTGAAGATAGGACCAAGTGGTCTAACAAGCCCTGCAGGTGATTCTAATAGGCTCTCATGCTTGGCATGCACTGTCTTAGAGGTTCAGTGACTCAGGCCTTCAGTGAGGTTCAGTCAGGGCTCAGGTCAGGGACCTCTTCACCTTACCCTTCTGCCTCCATGATAAGAGGCATTCATCCAGTGTCCAAGCTAATTTGAAATAACTGTATGTAGTCGGTGTTGGGGTTATGCTAGATACTATCTAGCATAGTATCTGTAAATTACAGAAACTGGCCAATTTAAATATAAAGCAGAAGAGTGAAAAAAAGAACTGTATTCTCCTACTTACATGAGTGTAAATATCTGTTTTTTTCTGATATATGACATTGTAAATGAAATTAATCTAACTTCAAATGTTTACCCTTTGGTGTTTTACCTATATTGACAGTTACATGTAACATGTTAAATGTATTTGAGTATGAATATTTAAAATTTTTAAATTCTAATGGATTTTTTAAAAACAGGATTCTAATGATCCTCTTTTTAATATTTATCTTAAACTCATCTCTTCTGCATTTATAGTGCTTCCTTATCTCTGATGTATGACATTTTACATCTTTTCTTCATCATGGAAATTGATATCTAGTTTTGCAACTTTCCCCCTTGTCACCTATATTTTTTACCTTATAGAATTTTATGTCACATAATGTCTTTATCAAAGCTCTGGACTCATTTTCAGTTTATTTTTTGGAGGCATAGAGAGACTTTTGACAAAATTCATGATGAATGGTTATTTTTCTTCTTTGGAATGAAACAGCCCTTTCACTGAAAGATATTTTAAATTTAGTTGTCCCTGTCAAATTTTCAGTTTTTCCCCATCCCCTATCCTTGGTTAATTATTTGATAATTTCCCAATAGAAAGTATGTTTTTTCATAGACACAAACCCTTATCCTGCCATGCAAGTTCCTGCCTGCTGTGAATCACTGCCTAATTATCATTCTTTAGATCTTGGTTGTATGTTACTTTTTTTGGAAGCCTTTCCTGACCCTGAAGACTGGGTCAGGTCAACCATCATATGTCTTTGGAGTACTTCCTGTTCCCAGCTCTCTTTATAGTCATATATCTATGCACTTACTTGCTTGAGCTCTGTCTTTTTCATCAAAACTTTTGAAGGGCCAGGAATCTCTGTTTTACTCATCGTTTTCTTTTTAGCACCTGGCAGAGTGCTGAGCATGTAGTAGGTACTCAAGAAATATTTGAGGTATTGAATGGACTGAACTCCCAGAAATACATTGGCCACTCAGGAGCAATTCCTTATACTAATGTCAAGTTTGGGGAACAATTTGCTAACACACAGGGATGAAATAGAATATTTACTCAGGGTCACCAGAGGCCAATTACTGAGTCACACTTGTGGGACAGAAAGACAGTGCCTAGCACAAAGTCTGAAGGGTGATATAGTACTATAAATAGAAGAAAGGTAAGCGTTGATAATAAAATGGATAGCCAGGAAGGTTTAGATCAATAAGAAATATATGAGGAAACATTTCAGGGCTAGCAGCTCAGAATTATGACTATAAAAACAGTCTCCTTTCATGCAGTAACCTGTGGGATCTGGGAAGAGTTTCTTAAGGTAATAGTGAAGACTCAGAACACTAAAGCTTAAGAAATGACTTTTGGAATTTCTTAGAAATACCTATGTTCATTTAGAGGTATTAACTGCTTTATCAAGGGCAAGAGGTTTAAAAGATTATAACTACTAGAATTAAGGGTGCTGTTGAGAGTATTTTTTTGCTAGCTTTTTCTGTTGTCATTTTTTTTGATGTCATAGTAACAGGTTCCAAATTTAAAAATAAATTCCTTTCACAGCATTTTAAACCAAGAAACTATGCAAAAATATAATCAGTCACCTCATTCTCTTGAAATATATAGCTGAAAGAGTAATAAATAATCCACCAATGTGGACAGGATGGAAGAAACAGAAGTGGAAGAAAATTTAGTGTAAGGAAAAAATATAAAAAATCTATTTATAGAAACGTTTATTTTCATATTGCCTGGTTAATAATTAGTGACATCTTTTACTTTCCTCTATTTATAACTTCCCTCTTCCTCCTGCCGCATAAAATTATCCAGTTTTACATAATTTCATAGGTATAATAATTCTAGTACAGTCCTGAAGGAGATAATCCCTTGTGACTGGTTTTCTTTGCTTCTGAGTTAGCTGCTTAATGCTAAAAACAACTCAGCTTGAATGACTCAAAGCATAGCAAGAAAATAATAATAAGAAATTCTACACCAGGCAAAGGAACTTTTCCCAAACATGCAGTAGAACAAATAGGCTGCCACACAGTTTTTCAATTAAGTAAATATGTTTTAAATTTTGTCACATGAAGAAACTATAGAATGACTTAATTACAAAGGTTGCACTTTTTCTTCATACTGCTAAAGTAGTCATAGCTTTGACTTTTAGTTTTTTTTTCTAGATTCATTATAACACGTTCTGTGTTGGGAAGTGAAGAAATGCGCAATGTGCTTATTCTAGTACATTTCTCACTAAGCTGTGGAGAAAATAATTAGTGTCCGCATGAATTTCCCACAGCACTTTTTATTTTTCTAGAATACCTGCTTCCAGACCAAGACCTAGAACATTGTCAGCATCCAGACACTTCCCTTCATTATTTTAACTTAAAAGTACTATATATCATTTTTGCCTGATTTTGAGCTTTAAATGAACAAGATCGTACAATAGGTAGTTTTTGTGTCTGACTGTGTACAGCTGTGTTTCATTCATCCTTATTGTTGTGTAGTTTTCACTGCATGACGATACCACAATTTCTCTATGCATTTTATTGTTAACAGACTGAGTTGTTTCCATTTTGGGGTTATCCTAAGCAAGACTACTATGAACATTCTTATTATTTGGCACACATACATATATATATATTTCTGGTGGGTTTATGCTTAGAAGTGAAATTTCTGTGTCGTCTCTTCAGATTTAGTAGGTATTTCCAGTTTTCAGAGTAGCTATATAAATATGTTATTACCAGAAAGTGTACGAAATGTCTAATTGTTCCCGGCCTCATCAACACTTGTTGTTGTTGCTGTTATAATTTTAGCCATTATGGACATGTGTAGTGATATCTCATTCTGGTTTTTACTAACTATTCCTTGATAACTAGTAGGATTGAGCATCTTATCATAAACTTATTGATTTTTTGGATATCCACTTTACTTGTCTATTTAAGTCTCTACCCTTTTTTGCATTGGAATGCCTGCTTTTGTTATTGATTTGTAGCAAAGGAATTCTTTATGCATATCTGAGTACTTTTTCATATACATATGTGTATGTATGTATGTATCTCTCTATATATCTTTTCTTGCACCATGGTTTATTTTTCACCGGGAGATGGTGATGGACAGGGAGGCCTGGCGTGCTGCGATTCACGGGGTCGCAAAGAGTCGGACACGACTGAGCGACTGAACTGAACTGAACTGAAGGATCTTTTGGTGAACAGATGTTAAGATTGAATTTAGCAAAAGTTTCCTATGGTTAACACTTTTCATGACCTCTTTTTTTTTTTTTTTTTGATTTATTGGCCTTTCTGGGTCTTTGTTGCTGTGCAGGGGGTTTCTCTCGCTGAGGCAAGCAGGGGTTACTCTCTGGTTGAGTTGCACAAGCTTCATTGCGGTGGCCTCTCTTACTGCGGAGCATGAGTTCTGGGGCATGCAGATTCAGGAGCTGTGGTCCCTGGGCTCTAGAGCGCAGGCTTCAGGGTTGTGGCGCACAGGTCTAGTTGCTCCATGGCATATGGGAACCTCCTGGATCAGGAATTGAACCTGAGTTCCTTGCATTGGCAGGTGGACTTCAGCACCAAGCTACCAGGGAAGCCCTTTCATGGCCTCTTAATCTTTGCCTGTTCCAAAGTTATAAGGATAGTTGGTGTTTTCATTTAAATACTATATCATTTTTTTCTTTTGTATTTGGATCTACAAACCATCTACTTTTAATTTTTGTGTTTGACATGCGGTGTGGCTCAGGATTCATTTTTTTCCCCATGTGGATATCCAAGTGACCTTCCATCCATTAACGTAAAGACCATTCTTTCCCATATTAACTAATATTTTAGGTGACCATATTGTATGAGGCTGTTCTAGACTTTCCGTTCTCTCCCATTGGCCTCTTTGTCAGCCTTTGCATCAACATTGCACTGTTTTCACCAGTTAAGATTTCTACTAGATTTTGCTAAGTAGGAGATATAAGTTGTTCAAATCTGTGCCACTTTTAAAAATTGGTGTGGCTGTTTTCTGCCCTTTGAATTTCCATGAAATGTTTTTTCAAAATTACCCGTCTAGCTTCAACAAAAAATACTGAAATTGCAGTTGGTGTTGTGCTAAATCTATAAATCAGTTGTGGAGAATTGGCATCTATATAACAATGAGTCCTCTAAACTGTGAATGGTTTATACTTTTAAAAGATTAATTTACTTAATTAGGTTTTCTTATTTTCTTTCAATGTTTTATTCTTTTTATTTCGTAAATATTGCATATCTTTTGTAAGATATAGTCCTAGTTAGTCGATGTTTTTTGAGGCTACTATGATTTCTATCTTTAAAACAATTTTGTGTGTTTCTGAAATATTGAAACATAATTTTTATAATGAATATATCCATCTTCCTTCATAAATTCAGCTATTAATTATTGTACTTTGTCCATAGATTCCTTTAAGTTTCTGGATAGGTTTTTAATTAAATTTAATTTCCTTAAAAGGTATAGTACAATTTGTATTTTCTTTTTCTTCTTGTATCATTTTTTAAAGTTGTGTTTTTCAAGGAATTTGTTTATATCTTATAAATTTTAAAATGTATTGGCATAAAGTTGTTCATGTTATGTTCTTCTTGTGTTTAAAGTTTTCAAGCATCTGTAATAGTATTCCCCTTTTCATTTCTTATATTTGTTCTAGCCTCTTTCTGATCCATATGAAAGTCTTCTAATGTTATGTTATCTTTCCACAGATTTAATTTTTGGCTGTGTTGATTTTTTTAAATTTATATTTGTTGCTACTTTATTTCTACTTTTAATAATTTTGTCTAGTTAAGTAACTTAATTTTTTTCCTTTTCTAATTTTCTGAGATGAATATTAGGAAGTTGATATTCACTCATTCTTCTTTTCCTAATCTTGGCATGCAAGGCTATAAATTTTCCCTTTAAACACAGCCTTATATGCATCCCACAAGTTCTACTATGCTATCTTTCAGTTTAAAACATTTTCTGTTTTCCACTATGATGTCTTTTTAAATACATGTTTTGTGAGTGTATTGCTTTATGTCCATGTGTGAAGATTTTCAAGTTGTCTTTTTACTTTTGATTTCTTGTTTAATTCCATTATAGTGGAAGAACATTGAATGATTTGTTTTCTGAAATTTGTTTAGACTTGTTTTATGGTCCAGCATAAAATGTTATGGTCCAACAATAGACAAATGTTCCAGGATCACTTGAAAAGAATGTGAATTCTGTCATTGTTGGATACAATGCTTTTTGTTACCAAGTCACATTTGTTGGCTGTTTTGTTCATATCATCTAGAAATGAACTGTTTTTCTAAATCTGTTTGCTCTTTAGTTTGTGTCGGTTGTTTAAAACTACCCACCATGATTTAAGGTATTTTTTTCTCATTTTAATTCAGTCAGTTTTTGCTTTATATACTGTAAAGCTATTAATATATAATATATTGCATGTTAATTTAAAATTGCTATGTCTTCTTAGTGGATTGAATTTTAAAAATCTTGTAAATACTCTCTTTATTTTAATAAGGGTTTCCCTGGTGGCTCAGACAGTAACAAATCTGCCTGCAATGCAGGAGACCCAGGTTTGATCTCTGAGTCAGGAAGATACCCTGAAGAAATGGCTACCACTCCAGTACTCTTGCCTGGAGAATTCCATGGACAGAGGAGCCTGGCAGGCTCTATTCCATGGGGTCTCAAAGAGTTGAACACAACTGAGCAACTAACATTTCACTTCACTTTTCCTATTTATGACTTTCTGGTGGCTCAGACAGTAAAGCGTCTGTCTACAATGCGGGAGACCCGGGTTCCATCTCTGGGTTGGGAAGATCCCCTGGAGAAGGAAATGGCAATCCACTCCAGGACTATTGCCTGGAAAATCCCATGGACAGAGGAGCCTGGTAGGCTACAGTCCATAGGGTCTCAAAGAGTTGAACACAACTGAGCGACTTCACTTCACTTTCTTATTTATAGGTCTTTTGGACACAGTTCTTGGCAAAACTCTATTAGTCTTTGCCCTGCTTCATTCCACATTCCAAGGCCAAATTTGCCTGTTACTCCAGGTGTTTCTTGACTTCCTACTTTTGCATTCCAGTCCCCTATAATGAAGAGGACATCTCTTTTGGGTGTTAGTTCTAAAAGGTCTTGTAGGTCTTCATAGAACCATTCAACTTCAGCTTCTTCAGCATTACTGGTTGGGGCATAGACTTGGATTATGGTGATATTGAATGATTTGCCTTGGAAATGAACAGAGATCATTCTGTCGTTTTTGAGACCGCATCCAAGTACTGCATTTCAGACTCTTTTGTTGACCATGATGGCTACTTCATTTCTTCTGAGGGATTCCTGCCCACAGTAGTAGATATAATGGTCATGTGAGTTAAATTCACCCATTCCAGTCCATTTTAGTTCGCTGATTCCTAGAATGTTGACGTTCACTCTTGCCATCTCTTGTTTGACCACTTCCAATTTACCTTGATTCATGGACCTGACATTCCAGGTTCCTATGCAATATTGGTCTTTACAGCATCGGACCTTGTTTCTGTCACCAGTCACATCCACAGCTGGGTATTGTTTTTGCTTTGATTCCATCCCTTCGTTCTTTCTGGAGTTATTTCTCCACTGATCTCCAGTAGCATATTGGGCACCTACCGACCTGGGGAGTTCCTTGTTCAGTATCCTATTATTTTGCCTTTTCATACTGTTCATGGGGTTCTCAAGGCAAGAATACTGAAGTGGTTTGCCACTCCCTTCTCCAGTGGACCACATTCTGTCAGGCCTCTCCACCATGACCCGCCTGTCTTGGGTTGCCCCGTGGGCATGGCTTAGTTTCATTGAGTTAGACAAGGCCGTGGTCCTAGTGTGATTAGATTGACTAGTTTTCTGTGAGTATGGTTTCAGTGTGTCTGCCCTCTGATGCCCCCTTGCAACACCTACCATCTTACTTGGGTTTCTCTTACCTTGGACATGGGGTATCTCTTCACGGCTGCTCCAGCAAAGCACAGCCACTGCTCCTTACCTTGGATGAAGGGTACCTCCCCACTGCCGCCCATCCTGACCTTCAACGTGGGATAGCTACTCTAGGCCCTCCTGCACCAGCACAGCCACCGCTCCTTGGATGTGGGTTGCTCTTCCCGGCTTCCGCCCCTGGCCTTGGGCGCAGGGTGGCTCCTCCTGGCTGCCGCCCCTGGCCTTGGATGCAGGGTGGCTCCTCCTGGCCGCCGCCCCGGCCTTGGATGCAGGGTGGCTCCTCTGGTTCCTGCGCCGTTGCAGCCTGGCACTCTCAGCCACTGCCCCTGACCTCGGACGTGGGGTAGCTCCTCTTGGCCGTGGGCACTGGCCGTCGCAGCCAGTTGCGCTTAGTGCCCTGGCTGTTGCACTTGCAGCCGCAGGCTTCAACAATACATGAACCGTGAACTTCCTGATGTTCAAGCTGGTTTTAGAAAAGGCAGAGGAACCAGAGATCAAATTGCCAACATCCACTGGATCATCAAAAAAGCAAGAGAGTTCCAGAAAAACATCTATTTCTGCTTTATTGACTATGCCAAAGCCATTGACTGTGTGGATCACAATAAACTGTGGAAAATTCTGAAAGAGATGGGAATACCAGACCACCTGAACTGCCTCTTGAGAAATCTGTATGCAGGTCAGGAAGCAACAGTTAGAACTGGACATGGAACAACAGACTGGTTCAAATAGGAAAAGGAGTACGTCAAGGCTGTATATTGTCCCTCTGCTTATTTAACGTCTATGCAGAGTACATCATGAGAAATGCTGGCCTGAAGGAAACACAAGCTGGAATCAAGATTGCCAGGAGAAATATCAATAACCTCAGATATGCAGATGACACCACCCTTATGGCAGAAAGTGAAGAGGAACTAAAAAGCTTCTTGATGAAAGTGAAAGAGGAGAGTAAAATAGTTGGCTTAAAGCTCAACATTGAGAAAATGAAGATCATGGCATCTGGTCCCATCATTTCATGGGAAATAGATGGGGAAACAGTGGAAACAGTGTCAGAGTTTTTTTTTTGGGGGGGGGGATTCAAAAATCACTGCAGATGGTGATTGCAGCCATGAAATTAAAAGACGCTTACCTTAGAAGGAAAGTTATGATCAACCTAGATAACATATTCAAAAGCAGAGACATTACTTTGCCAACTAAGGTAAGTCTAGTCAAGGCTATGTTTTTTCCTGTGGTCATGTATGGATGTGAGAGTTGGACTGTGAAGAAAGCTGAGCGCCGAAGAATTGATGCTTTTAAACTGTGGTGTTGGACAAGACTCTTGAGAGTCCCTTGGACTGCAAGGAAATCCAACCAGTCCATTCTGAAGTAGATCAGTCCTGGGATTTCTTCAGAAGGACTGACGCTAAAGCTGAAACTCCAGTACTTTGGTCACCTCATGCGAAGAGTTGACTCATAGGAAAAGACTCTGATGGTGGGAGGGATTGGGGGCAGGAGGAGAAGGGGACAACCGAGGATGAGATGGCTGGATGGCATCACTGACTCGATGGACATGGGTCTGAGTGAACTCCGGGAGATGGTGATGGACAGGGAGGCCTGGCGTGCTGCAATTCATGGGGTCGCAAAGAGTCGGACATGACTGAGTGACTGAACTGAACTGAATTGGACATGGTGCTCTTCAAGGCCCCAAAGTGAAAACATCATATGTTTAAATAGGTGTGCTTATCATGCTTTTTGCCATCAAAGCTTTTAAGCACTATGAGAGGAAGGAAATTCTGAAATGGAGGTTCCCATATTGGTAGCTTTGGCTTTGGGAGTGTAATGATAGAACTTACGATGTTCACTTTAGAGGTAATTTGCTTTACATTTCCTCAGACCATAAAATTCATGGATATGTATTAGCAAAGGATCACTAATTTTATCACACTTTGTGTATATTATTTGTCATATTGAATTTGTCTTTCTGCACATGTCATTTGTAAGATAAAACCAGTATTCACTACATTAATTTTTGTATACTAGTTATTGGTTCAGGTCTTGGTGGGTTCGTTTATATAAAATTTGAGTACCTTCCATGTTTCAGGAGCTTTGAATATTAGAAGATAAAATAATCTCTCTTTAAGATACTTTACCATCATATACCAAAATATTGATGTCATAAATATACCAATCACTGATAATCCATGATGATAGAAACATCACTTTAGAAATGGTGCTCTTGTGAAGTGCACAGCCTGCAAGATTGTGTACAGTGGTCCTGGTGTATAATACACTCCTTGGCTTCAGAGAGCTCCCAGTGCAGCCAAAGAATAGTCACAAGTGAAACTATGATGCAGCTATATTATGCATATAATAAGGATATGCATAGAGAGTGTGGGCAACGTAAGTGACATTGTAATGTAGAGGTGTGGGAAATATTTCCAAGGAGAGGTTGTCAAGTATGAGTAAAGTATTCACTAGAAATACAAGGAAGGGGAAATCAATGAGAGTAATTTTCCAGCTGTGCTGGAAATGTCTCTCAGTTCTCCAGCTAATAACCTGTTCTCCTCATGACAACACAGCTGTGTGTACCTTTAGGCAATTATGAGGTCATATCTGGTAGATATTAGCTTCTGAAACAGTTTTGTTTGTATATCGTAGAAGACAATATTGCCCTGAGCATTTTTGCTCTCACAAGTATGAAATCCTTGAACCGTCAGGTACTGAATGCTTCCTTACGTGCCAGGATTCCCAGGTGACGCAGTAGTAAAGAATCCACCTGCCAGTAAGAGCCGCAGGAGTTGTGAGTTCGATCCCTGGGTCAGGAAGATCCCCTGGAGGAGGAAATCGCAACCGACTCCAGTATTCCTGCCTAGAAAATCCCATGGACAGAGGAGCCTGCAGGCTATACTCCATGGAGTCACAAAGAATAGGACAAGACTGAGCAGGCACATACTTTATCTCCTTAGGTGCCAGGCTTTGTGTTGTCTAGGTCCTGTAGATGCAAAGAGTAGTAAATCCATGGTCAGTTCCTCAACTTTACAGAGCTAGTAAAGCAGAACAAAGACCTAAGATACTGTAGAGAAAGTATAAGATACGTGTACCTATAAAGTGCTATTGTATAAAAGGAATCTTCGAAGAGATGATTTAGTGGTTTATATTTAAATAAGTGTTCATATTCTTAAGATTCTGTTGCACTGAAGTCTGTTTTTCTGTCCATTTGTTTTCTTTTGAGTAGAATTTATTGATTTATTCTATTTATGATAGTATAATGAGAGGGAAAATAAAACAAAAAAGGAAATCCTTTTTAGTATGTATCCTTTCAATGTCTTTTTCTGTTCATGTGCACATGCAGTACAGTCTGTGTTTTGAATTTGGAATTTTTCATGCTTTTTCGTGCCCTGTAGTCACTGGTGCATCACAGTGGACTTAATGACCACTAGGCTCCTTGACTTTTTTAATGTCCTTGGCGCAAATTTCATGGTGTTGGTCAAACTCTTCTTATGTAACCTAACATTTTTGAAGTGTTAAAAGCATGGCTATTTTTTAAAATTTACTGTGTTGCAGATTTTTAAGAAGTCTATTTTATCCCCTTAAATTGTGTTTTGTGGTTTTATTTGCCTTTAACCTACAGAAGTTTAAAACTGGATAGCCCTCAGAAAAGTAGGCTAGAACAATGATTAAGCAGGTTGACTCTGGAGCTAGACTTCCTGAGTTCAAACACCAGCTCTTCTGCTTAATTATGTGACTCTAGGCAAGTGCATCAGGGCCTCATCTTCAGTTCAGTTCAGTCACTCTGTCGTGTCCGACTCTTTGCAACCCCATGGACTGCAGCACGCCAGGCTTCCCTGTCTGTCACCAACTGCTGGAGCTTGCTCAAACTCATGTGCATTGAGTCAGTGATATCACCCAAACATCTCATCCTCTGTCATCTCCTTCTTCTCCTGCCTTCAATCTCTCCCAGCATCAGGGTCTTTTCCAACGAGTCGATTCTTCACTTCAGGTGGCCAAAGTATTGGAGACTCTGCTTCAGCATCATTCCTTCCAATGAAAACTCAGGACTGATCTCCTTTAGGATGAAATGATTGGATCTCCTTGCAGTCCAAGGGACTCTAGAGAGTCTTCTCCAACACCACATTCGAAAGCATCAATTCTTCAGTGCTCAGCTTTCTTTATAGTCCAGCTCTCACATCCATACATGACTACTGGAAAAACCATCTTTGACTAGATGGATCTTTGTCAGCAAAGTAATGTCTCTGCTTTTGAATATGCTGTCTACGTTGGTCATAGCTTTCCTTCCAAGGAGCAAGCATCTTTTAATTGCATGGTTGCAGTCACAATCCAAAAATAGTCTCTCACTGTTTCCATTGTTTCCCCATCTAAGTGCCATACAGTGATGGGACCAGATGCCATGATCTTAGTTTTCTGAATGTTGAATTTTAAGCCAACTTTTTCACTCTCCTCTTTCACTTTCATCAAAAGGCTCTTTAGTTTTTCTTTCCACTCTGCAAT
Source organism: Ovis canadensis (assembly GCF_042477335.2). Lineage (NCBI taxonomy): Eukaryota > Metazoa > Chordata > Mammalia > Artiodactyla > Bovidae > Ovis > Ovis canadensis. The sequence continues at coordinate 104,138,353 of NC_091250.1, read as the reverse complement.
GAGGGTGATGTCATTTGCGTATCTGAGGTTATTGATATTGATATTAATATCTTCAGTTCAGTACAGTTCAGTTGCTCAGTTGTGTCCCACTCTTTGTGACCCCATGAATCGCAGCACTCCAGGCCTCCCTGTCCATCACCATCTCCTGGAGTTCACTCAAGCTCACATCCACTGAGTCAGTGATGCCATCCAGCCATCTCCTCCTCTGTCATTCCCTTTTCCCCCTGCCCACAATCCCTCCCAGCATCAGAGTCTTTTCCAATGAATCAACTCTTCGCATGAGGTGGCCAAAATACTGGAGTTTCAGCTTTAGCATCATTCCTTCCAAAGAACACCCAGGGCTGATCTCCTTTAGAATGGACTGGTTGGATCTCCTTGCAGTCCAAGGGACTCTCAAGAGTCTTCTCCAACACCACGGTTCAAAAACATCAATTCTCTGGCGCTCAGCTTTCTTCACAGTCCAACTCCACATCCATACATGACCACTGGAAAAACCATAACCTTGACTAGACAGACCTTAGTTGGCAAAGTAATGTCTCTGCTTTTGAATATGCTATCTAAGTTGTTCATAACTTTTCTTCCAAGGAGTAAGCGTCTTTTAATTTCATGGCTGCAGTCACCATCTGCAGTGATTTTGGAGCCCCAAAAAATAAAGTCTGAGACTGTGTCCACTGTTTTCCCATCTATTTCCCATGGAGTGATGGGACCGGATGCCATGATCTTCGTTTTCTGAATGTTGAGCTTTAAGCCAACTATTTCACTCTCCTCTTTCACTTTCATCAAGAGGCTTTTTAGTTCCCCTTCACTTTCTGCCATGAGGGTGGTGTCATCTGCATATCTGAAGTTATTGATATTTCTCCCGGCAATCTTGATTGCAGCTTGTGTTTCTTCCAGTCCAGCGTTTCTCATGATGTACTCTGCATAGACGTTAAATAAGCAGGGTGACAATATACAGCCTTGACATATTCCTTTTCCTATTTGGAACCAGTCCGTTGTTCCATGTCAAGTTCTAACTGTTGCTTCCTGACCTGCATACAGGTTTCTCTTCAGTTCAGTTCAGTCGCTCAGTCGTGTCCGACTCTTTTCGACCCCATGAATCACAGCACGCCAGGCCTCACTGTCCATCACCAACTCCTGGAGTTCACTCAGACTCACATCCACCCAGTCAGTAATGCCATCCAGCCATCTCATCCTCTGTCATCCCCTTCTCCTCCTGCCCTCAATCCCTTCAAGCATCAGAGTCTTTTCCAATGAGTCAACTCTTTGCATGAGGTGGCCAAAGTACTGGAGTTTCAGCTTCAGCATCATTCCTTCCAAAGAACACTCAGGACTGATCTCCTTCAGAATGGATTGGTTGGATCTCCTTGTAATCCAAGGGACTCTCAAGAGTCTTCTCCAACACCACAGTTCAAAAGCATCAATTCTTTGGTGCTCAGCCTTCTTCACAGTGCAACTCTCACAACCATACATGACCACAGGAAAAACCATAGCCTTGACTAGACGGACCTTAGTTGGCAAAGTAATGTCTCTGCTTTTGAATATGCTATCTAGATTGGTCATAACTTTTCTTCCAAGGAGTAAGCATCTTAAGCATCTTTTAATTTCATGGCTGCAGTCACCATCTGCAGTGATTTTGGAGCCCACAAAAAAAAAGTCTGACACTTTTTCTACTGTTTCCCCATCTATTTCCCATGAAGTCATGGGACCAGATGCCATGATCTTCATTTTCTCAATGTTGAGCTTTAAGCCAACTTTTTCACTCTCCTCTTTCACTTTCATCAAGAGGCTTTTTAGTTCCTCCTCAGTTTGTGCCATAAGGGTGGTGTCATCTGCATATCTGAGGTTATTGATATTTCTCCTGGCAATCTTGATTCCAGCTTATGTTTCTTCCAGTCCAGCATTTCTCATGATGTACTCTGCATAGAAGTTAAATAAACAGGGTGACAATATACAGCCTTGATGTACTCCTTTTCCTATTTGAAACCAATCTGTTGTTCCATGTCCAGTTCTAACTGTTCCTTCCTGACCTGCATTAGATTTCTCAAGAGGCAGGTCAGGTGGTCTGGTATTCCCATCTCTTTCAGAATTTTCCACAGTTTCTTGTGATCCATACAATGAAAGGCTTTGGCATAGTCAATAAAGCAGAAATAGATGTTTTTCTGGGACTCTCTTGCTTTTTCGATGAGCCAGTGGACGTCGGCAATGGATCTCTAGTTCTTCTGCCTTTTCTAAAACCAGCTTGAACATCAGGAAGTTCATGGTTCACGTATTGCGAAAGCCTGGCTTGGAGAATTTTGAGCAATACTTTACTAGTGTGTGAGATGAGTACAATTATGTTGTGAAATGGAGATAATAATATTTATTCCACAGGGTTATTGTGAGTATTAATTAAGTTAATATATTAAAGTTCTTACAGTGGTGCCTAGAGTATTAATTTTGTTGTTAATAAGATGTGTATTAAATAAGAAACCGTAAGAGAGGTTCTCTTTTATTGCAGTAAATATAGTATATGTTGTTTTATACCATAAATGCATAATAGAGTAAATTATTAGTATTTATAATTAAAGTGTATTTTGAAAGAGTAGTTCAGTTGGTAAGTTGATTATTTTATCTATCATCCAAACTAGTTGTGGTCACATAAACAAAAGCCATCACATTTTTAATATAAGCAGATCAAACAGAAAGTGGTTAGTTCATAACATAGTATATAGAGCAATGTACCATAAAGATGAGTTACCAGCTGGAATCAAGATAAGCAGGAGAAACATCAACAACCCCAAGTATGCAGATGATACCACTCTAATGGCAGAAAGCTAAGAGGAACTAATGAAGCTCTTAATGAGGGTGAAGGATGAGAGTGAAAGAGCTGGATTTAGACTAAATATTAAAAAAGCAACAATCATGGCATCCAGTCCTATTACTGCATGGCAGATAAAAGGGGGAAAGGTAGAAGCGGTGACAGATTTCGTCTTCTTGGGCTCCAAAATCTCTGCAGATGGTGACTGCAGCCATGAAATCAGAAGACGATTGCTTCTTGGCAAGAAAGCAATGACAAACCTAGACAGTGTGTTGAAAAGCAGAGACATAACTCTCCTAACAAAGGTCTATATAGTCAAGGCTATGGTCTTCCCAGTGGTCACGTACAGTGGTGAGTGCTGGACTGTAAAGAAGGCAGAATGCTAAAGAATTGATGCCTTTGAACTGTGGTGCTGGAGAAGATTCCCAAGAGTCCCTTGGACAGCAAGGAGATCAAACCAGTCAATCTTAAGGGAGATCAACCTTGATTATTCACTGGAAGGACTGATGCTGAAGCTGAAGCTTTAGTATTTTGGTCATTTGATGTTAACAGATGACTGATTGGAAAAGTCCCTGATGCTGAGAAAGATGGAGGGCAGAAGGAAAAGTGAGTGTCAGAGGATAAGATGGCTGGATGGCATCATTGATGCAATGAACATGAACTTGGGCAAACTCCGGGTGATGGTGAGGGACAGGGAGGCCCGGCATGCTGCAGTCCATGGGGTTACAAAGAGTTGGACACAACTAGGCGACTGAACAACAGCAACAAACATAAACATGTGCCCAAGCCTCCCGATTGGGGATCTGCTGGAGTGCTTCTTAAAATGCAGATGCTGGGGCCCATTGTAGACTTAGTGTGCAGTTAAATATCTGGGTAGAGACCCTAAGAATTAGGTGATTCTTACACACACAGCATGCTATAAAGCAATTGTGTTTCTTTTTTTTTTTTCTCTTAAGATTACCTCAAATGACAGATGGTTTAATTTAAAGACCTATAAAGTATACTAAAGTAGTGCCCATCATACATAAATACCAAAGTAGTTTATATCATGTCAGGAACATAGAGGGGAAGCCTTTTGAAGAATGATCTCATAGGCATTCTTTGGCAAAAATCTTGCAAATGTCCTTTAATACTCTAGCTGGGCTTACATTAACCTGACATTCTACCCCCTGGGATAAATTTTGTGGCTTGATTTTAAGTGTGTGTGTGTGTGTTGTTTTTATCAAGTCACTGTTTTGGGAGGAGGGAAAGCAGTCTTTGTGGGTGGCCTTTTGCCATTCTTGCATAAATTATTTTGCTCTGATGTAGACTTCTACACTACTTCCTTCATGATGTTTTCCAAAGTTTTTTATTTCCAGACTTGTGTCAAATAGGTGTTGGCATATGAGAGATTTAATTTATATTTAAATCTTTTTGGTTTTTGTGATTTTTTTTTCCTGGACTACAGTACATGTGGAGTAAAGTTTTCAAGCCTAAGTTTTCAGCTCAATGAATTTTTACAAATGTAATCATCATGCAATTTAAATTATGGAATGACTCCAGCATCACCAAAGCTTACCTTGTACCATCTCCTAGTCAGTAACCCACCAAAGTCAATCACCATTCTGAATTCTCTCAACACAGTATAATTTTGGCCTTTTGTGAAATTAATATATATAATGTAAATTGAATCATGACACTATTCTTTTTCATCTGATTTCTTTAACTTAAACTTGTGTCTATGTGGTTAGTTCGTGTTACTGTGTACAGTAGCAATTCTTTTTTTTTTTTACATTTATAAAACAGTTTTATTGAGATGCAGTTAAGATGTTAAACATATTTACATTTAAATGTTCAATTTTATAAAATTAGATATATTAAATTTATATATAAATATTTTATCAATTTATATATAAATTTAATATACTCATGAAACCACTACAATCAAGATAATGAACATATCCATCACCTGCAAAAATTGTTCTTACCAATTTGTTTGTTTTGAAATCTAGTCGATTTACAATGTTGTGTTAGTTTCTGGTATACAGCAAGATGATTCAGTGATATATGCATTCTTTTCCACTATAGTTTCTTATAAGATATTGAATATTGATATTATAAGATATTGAATATAGTTCCTTGTGCTATACAGGACTTTATTGTTTATCTGTTTCATATATAGGAGTTTGTATCTATGAATCCCAAACCTCTGATTTATACCTCACCTCCTCTTTCCCTTTTGGTAGCCATAAATTTGTTTCCTATGTCTGTGAGTATATTTCTGTTTGGTAAATAAGTACATTTGTATTGTATTTTCGATTCCATATATAGGTGATATCTTATGATGTTTGTCTTTCTCTGATATATTTCACTTAGTATAATAATCTCTAGGTCCTTCTGTGTTCATGTATATGGCAGTATTTCATTCTTTTTTTATGGTGGAATAGTATTACATTGTCTATACCACATCTTTATCTGTTCATCTGTTGATAGACATTTAGGGTGCTTCCATGTCTTGGCTATTCTAAGTAGTGCTGCAGTGAACACTGGGGTGCATGTATCTTTTCAAATTATAGGTTTCTCTGGCTATATGCCCAGGAATCAGATTGCTGGATGATCATATGACAACTCTTGTTTTTTAAGGAAACTTCATACTGTTTTCCATAGTGGCTATACCAATTTACATTCCTGCTAAAGAAGGTTCACTTTTCAGTTTGTTCTTTTTAATTGCTTTAGACTATTCACTTGTACAATTTAGCGTGATGTAGTCATTCTAGCTCAGAGAAGGCAATGGCAGCCCACTCCAGTACTCTTGCCTGGAAAATCCCATGGACAGAGGAGCCTGGAAGGCTGCAGTCCATGGGGTTGCTGAGGGTCAGACATGATTGACTGACTTCACTTTCACTTTTCACTTTCCACTTTCATGCATTGGAGAAGGAAATGGCAACCCACTCCAGTGTTCTTGCCTGGAGAATCCCAGGGATGGGGGAGCCTGATGGGCTGCCGTCTATGGGGTCGCACAGAGTTGGACACGACTGACGCAACTTAGCAGCAGCAGCAGCAGCAGTCATCCTAGCTGGGCTTCCCTGCTGACTTAGATGGTAAAGAATCCACCTGCAGTGCAGAAGACCCAGGTTCAATTCCTGGATGGGGAAGATCCCCTGGAGAAGGACATAGCAATGCACTCCATCAGTCTTACCTGCAGAGTCCTATGGACAGAGGAGCCTGGTGGATTACAGTCTGTGGGATCACAAAGAGTCAGACACAACTGATCGACTAACACATACACACATTCATCGTATGTGTTTTTCAGTTTTAGCTATTATAAATAGCTATGAATATTGTTTGTGTGTTATGGTGGGTGTTTACATGCACTTATTTCTGCTTGGTGTTTACATAGTAGACTTACCATTTCTTGGGGTATGCATATGTTCAACTCTAGTGATAATGCTAAAGGTTTGCAAAATAGTGTACCAATGTACCTTCCAACCTGCAGTAGGCGAGAGTTCCAGTTGATCCAAATCCCACTCGATGCTTGATTTTGTCAAGTTTTATTCTCTAGTTTTAGTGGTTGTGGTAGGTATGTTTTACTTGACTTTAATTTGGTTTTTTTTTTCTGATGTTTTAACAAGATAAAGAATTAGACTTATTTTTGTGAAGTGCACATGTAAGAACACATTTAAAAACTGAACATTTGTCTTGTTCTTAATGTTTTGTAGGTGTACTTATATACTCTGGATATGAATACTTTGTTGGATATGTTTTGCAAATATTTTCTCCAACTCTGTGGTTCAGTGTCTTTTAAGTATTAATGTTTCAATGTAGAGACCTGGCACATCTTTATTATATTTTTTTTCCTAAGAATTTGAGTCTTTAGTTGGACACTACTGAGCGACTGAACTGAACTGATACTCTTTTAAATAAGATTTTTTTCTAATTTTTTGTTGATAAATTTCATTTGTTTTTTGTTGGCTGTTAATATATAAAATTCAAATATATGGATTATATTGTGGGTTGCCATTTCCTTCTCCAGGGGATCTTCCCTACCCAATGATTGAACCCACATCTCCTGCATTGGCAGGTGGCTTCTTTACCACTGAGCCATCAGGGAAGCCCCATTTAGTTATACACCTACTCTCACATGGAGGACTTCTCTCCAGTATTTTTTTTCTCTTTTTGTAAAAATATATTGGATATGGAAGATCATCTTTTTAAACATATATTTCATTTGTTATTTATTTATTGGCTGTTCTAAGTCTTTGTTGCTTTGCACAGGCTTTCTCTAGTTTTGGCAAGCAGAGACTACTCTCTAGCTGCTGTGCTCGGGTTTCTCATTGTGGTCGCTTCTCTTGTTGCCGAGCATACACTGTGGGCACTCAGGCTTCAGTAGCTGTAGTTGCGGGTTCAGTAGTTTTGGTTCTCGGGCTCTGGAGCATGGGCTCCGTAGTTGTGGTCCACAGGCTTAGTTGCTCCATAACAAGTGGAATTTTCCCAGACCAGGGATCAAACCAGTGTCCCCTGCACTGCAAATCAGATTCGTAACCGTTGAACCACCAGGAAAGCCCCAGTTTTTTGTTTGATGATATCTCTTATAGTACCATTAGAAACTTCAGTAACAATTAGTTATGTTTTTCTTTTCCATTAGTCTACTTTTTGTGCATTGATGCATTATCATCGATCTAAGTCCTCATTTTCTCTAAACTCAAATTACTTACCCACTGATTTGTTTACTCACTTATTTGTTTAACAGACATGTATTGCTTCAGGTTCATTGGACTACTTTTTAGCACATTTCCGCATTTAAAAACGTGGATACAATCATTAATTATCAGGTGTCACTTTTACTCACAAAAGTATCATTCAAGAGCATTTATTTATGTCACTCTGTCTACATTACCATGTAATCCATATAATGAAGTGTTCCAAAGCAAATAGGTTAAAGATGCACTAACTCTAATATATTATATGCTTCTTCTGTGAATACAACTGTTATTAATAACAAATACTATGTAGTATATGCCTAGTTTTCAGCCTTGTTGTTAAAGTTACATGCTCTGGTGAGTTATATTATCTGTGACCATTCTTTGCTTTACCAAGAACTTATTCAGACTTTCATCAAACAAGAGGAAAAATATAGCACATGAAGTTACCCTTGAACATTATTTTTTCTTTTTTGAACTCTTGGCTTTAAGGATGTTAGTAGAAAGTCATCTGGGACTGCTAAATATGTTGATTAGAGTCAGATGAGAGGATCCTCGAACAGGGCAGGCTTTGATCAATTCCTTTAAGGATTTTTAAAGGTATTCTTTTATTCGGGTGAACAGCATTCTAGGCTGATGAAATAAGAAAAATGGCAAAAATGAGTAGACTGTGTGATGACTAATAATTATGTTAACCCTTCTGGGGAAGAATTAAAAGTAGGCTACAAAAAGAGGTGTGTAGTTTAGGTAGTGAAATATGTGCATGCTCAGTCCCTCAGTCATAGCTGACTCTTTGTGACCCCAGAAGTCACAGAGCCTATTCATCAGGCTTCTCTATCCATGGGATTTCCCAGGCAAGGATTCTGGAGTGGGTTGCCATTTCCTTCTCCAGTCGATCTTCCTGACCCAGGGATCATATCTGAGTCTCCTGCATCTATTTGGCCAGTGACAAAAGGTTTAGATTTAATGAAGAAAAGAAATTTGCACTAAGTACTCTTGGAGTAACACTTAAGGAAGACAATTTAAGTGGCTGAACATAGAATGAGTATGGACTCAAAACAATGAAAGAGAAGACACAGTCCAATATACATAGAACACGGAATGTGACATTGGAGTCTGAAGTGCCGACAGAATGGCAAATCTAAGAATATTGTGTAGCAAGAATTATCAGAATTTGGCAATGACCTGATGAGGCAAGCAAAGTAAAAATGACCTCAGGGTTTTGATTGCCTGAATAGGAAGTATTGAATACAGGAAGATTACTGAAGAATGCATTATGTTAGGATAAGTTGACTATTTGAGAATAATAATAATGAGAAGGCATCGGAGCAGAATGTAGAAATGTCTTAACTCAGTATATGTAGCTCAAGGGTTAAAAAACATATTAAAATTCAATGACTGAATGATTTGTCCAAGGGAATGTGTGTAAAACTAAACAAAGGGCCTTGCTTGGGTGATTCTCAGACAGTTGGAGATGAGCATAATATCCAGCAAAGGACCTCCTAAAGAGATATATGGAAAAGTAAAAGTAGAGAGGAATGAAATGTTTAGTTGGAAGACCACATCAGTGAAGAGAATATGGGCTGATGCACTCGACTGAAGACAGTGAGTTGGTTAGAAAGGAAGATGATTAGAGACAAAGGGAAATAAATCCTAATTTGACTCAGGTCAGCTTCCGTAAAGCTATAGTGACTGTACCCTGGAGTGGAAAAGGATAAGGATGGGTAGCTACAGGATGGGGAGTGAACGTTATTACACTGAAAACTATACAAAGGTAAAATGTACTTCCAGGAATGTTTTGTGTAACAAATGCCTGGACTAGGTCAAAGGGTTTATAAAATATTGCTTAAGAACACCTATCACATGACCGATGGGCTCCCCAGGTGGCGCTAATGGTAAAAATCTCATTTGTTCAATGCAGGAGGCATAGAGACGCAGGTTCAATTCGTGGGTCAGGAAGATCCCCTGGAGGAGGGCATGAAAACCCACTCCAGCATTCTTGCCTGGAGATTCCCAAGGACAAAGGAGACTGGCAGGTTACAGTCCATAGGGCTGCAGAGTCAGGCACAACTGAAGCGACTTAGCGTGCCAGCACATCATGTAATAGGTGCCCTGTAGAAGTTTGTTAAATGGGTCCTCTCTCATCCCTGTCTTGTACACATCCTGTCGCTTTCGGTGCATTTTCTGTCATGTACTAACAGGGACCCTAGTGGAATCGTTATCTGGAAATGTAAGCCAGGGGCCGTATTGTAAGCAGTTCCTAAGGGATATGGGAGAGAAAAATCAAGGTATTAGGCAAACTCCCCCAAAGTACAGAATCACAGAAGGAAAATTTCTAGAGGCAGAAGGGCTCTTGCAGGTCACTGAATAGCCCCACCCTCTGATTACACAGCTTTGGACATGAGGCCCAGTTTTGTTAAATAGCTTACCATCTATGTGTCAAGGTTCCGTTCCAGGAAATTGAAACCACACCAGCTATTTTAAGCATGAAAGGATTTAATATAAGGAATTAAGCACACATTTAGATTCTTGGAAGGACTGGAAGAGTGACCATTTAGGCTTGGGCTCCGGGACTAGTTCTCAGAACGATGCAGCTGATTGGTCCACCTGGGCAGCTGCTATTTGCTGCTCCAGTCAGGGAGAGGGGAGAAGGAGCGAGCTATCCCTGGACCTGTTGACTCCAAGAAGTTGCTACGTAAGGTGCTCTCCGAGGATAACAAACTGGCAGTACTGCAGCCGTACTTGGCTCAGCATCTACACAGCTGGCAACCAGACCTAGGATGTTACTATAGAAAACCCCAGTCCCCACAGTGTCTCCCAAACCACACTTGCTACTTCTGAGTTCAAATCTTACCTGAGTACATCTAATTGGCTTAACCAAAGGCTCACCTGGGAGCCTAGAGGCAAGCACACTGGGACTCACAGCTCCTGCAGGAGTATACAACACAAGCATGCTGGAATGGATGTCCGCTGTCACATCATCAGATTTACACCCCTATGTCTTCAGCTCGGAAAGCACATCACTGTGGGGAGAACACGGGAGGCTTGTCTTGCATTCCCACTGTTACCATCGAATCTGTGCACACAAGAGAATTATGTAGATTCAGCTCTCCTTCTAGAAATCACCTTCTGATGCTGAGAGGCCTCAAAGTAGGGCAGCCACTTAATTTGTTTAAACTGGGCCGCATTTGAAACTGGAGAGAAAAAACTACTCGTATTTATGCTAGGATAATTAGCACGATGGAGCAGGGCATGACAACTTACTCCGATATTCTTGCCTGGAGAATCCCATGGACACAGGAGCCTGGCAGACTACAGTCCATAGGGTTGCAAAGAGTCAGACACCACTGAAGTGAGTTAGGACTCATGCACGCAATAGGCATGATACAGAACTGTTCCCAAGAAAACAAACTCCAAGCCTGTCTACAAAATATGTAAGCTTCTTGATGATCTTACTTCAGCCTCCATCAGTGACCACATCTGTCAACACAAATCTTCACTTTACTTTTTCCTCCATCCTCTTTTTTTTTTTTTATGCTGTTCCCCGAGGGTATCAGTACTGTTCACGTCTTTTGCATACACTATGTCTTTGCCTGGAATGGCCCTCAGTGTATCCCCACATATCTTACTTCTGCGCATCTTTCAAAATCCAGCCCTGCTGTCACCTCCTCTGTTGAAATGTCCTCAGATTCTTCCAGGTTACATGCTTTACATTGTATGAAAGTATCTGTTTATATTTCTTTCCCATTAAGCTGTAACCACCTCAATGACAGAAACTGGGTTTATTCATTCTTTATTCCTAGAAACCAGATCCAATTCTATGTGGAAAAAGTGCTCAAGAAATGTTTGGAAATAGATGGATGGACAGAATCAAGGTAGACAGGAAAGAAATAGGGAATGAAGCAAACAAGGAACTGAAAGAAAGGATGTGGAGGGAGGGAAAACGAGAGCAGGAGGAAAGGAGGTAATGAGCCTTTCTAGTGATTCTAACTTTTTTCATTTGTGAGGATTATCCTCATATTACCAATCTATGAAAGGTAAAAAGGTGAAAGTGAAGTCGCTCAGTCGTGTCCGACTCTTTGTGACCCATGGACTGTAGACTACCAGGCTTCTCAGTCCACGGGATTTTCCAGGCAAGAGTACCAGAGTGGGTTGCCATTGCCTTCTCCAGGGAATCTTCCCAATCCAGATATCGAACCTGGGTCTCCTGCATTGCAGGCAGACGCTTTACCCTCTGAGCCACCAGGGAAGGGCCTTTCAAATTACTGAATGAATTGAGATGAAATCTGTTCACACTCACTTAGAAATAGACTTGCGGCCAGTGGTCTGGATTTCCCATCTGATATTTAAAGAAATTATCAGCATTTATTAAATTTGATGACAATTTATTGATCAGTGATTTCATCCCATCTACATTAATCTATCCAATATGTTATTCCTCAATTTTATTTTTTTATTTTTTTATTTTTTTATTTTATTTTATTTTTTTTTACAGTTTTTATTTTTTATTTTTTTTTTAAATTTTAAAATCTTTAATTCTTACATGCATTCCCAAACATGAACCCCCCTCCCACCTCCCTCCCCAGAACATCTTTCTGGGTCATCCCCATGCACCAGCCCCAAGCATGCTGCATCCTGCGTCAGACATAGACTGGCGATTCAATTCACATGATAGTATACATGTTAGAATGTCATTCTCCCAAATCATCCCACCCTCTCCCTCTCCCTCTGAGTCCAAAAGTCCGTTATACACATCTGTGTCTCTTTCCCTGTCTTGCATACAGGGTCGTCATTGCCATCTTCCTAAATTCCATATATATGTGTTAGTATACTGTATTGGTGTTTTTCTTTCTGGCTTACTTCACTCTGTATAATCGGCTCCAGTTTCATCCATCTCATCAGAACTGATTCAAATTCTTAGAAAAGTACAATTTTCCAAAACTGAACCAGGAAGAAATAGAAAATCTTAACAGACCCATCACAAGCACGGAAATTGATACTGTAATCAGAAATCTTCCAGCAAACAAAAGCCCAGGTCCAGATGGCTTCACAGCTGAATTCTACCAAAAATTTCGAGAAGAGCTAACACCTATCCTGCTCAAACTCTTCCAGAAAATTGCAGAGGAAGGTAAACTTCCAAACTCATTCTATGAGGCCACCATCACCCTAATACCAAAACCTGACAAAGATGTCACAAAAAAAGAAAACTACAGGCCAATATCTCTGATGAACATAGATGCAAAAATCCTCAACAAAATTCTAGCAATCAGAATCCAACAACACATTAAAAAGATCATCCATCATGACCAAGTGGGCTTTATCCCAGGGATGCAAGGATTCTTCAATATCCGCAAATCAATCAATGTAATTCACCACATTAACAAATTGAAAAATAAAAACCATATGATTATCTCAATAGATGCAGAGAAGGCCTTTGACAAAATTCAACATCCATTTATGATAAAAACTCTCCAGAAAGCAGGAATAGAAGGAACATATCTCAACATAATAAAAGCTATTTATGACAAACCCACAGCAAACATTATCCTCAATGGTGAAAAATTGAAAGCATTTCCCCTAAAGTCAGGAACAAGACAAGGGTGTCCACTTTCACCGCTACTATTCAACATAGTTCTGGAAGTTTTGGCCACAGCAATCAGAGCAGAAAAAGAAATAAAAGGAATCCAAATTGGAAAAGAAGAAGTAAAACTCTCACTGTTTGCAGATGACATGATCCTCTACATGGAAAACCCTAAAGACTCCACCAGAAAATTACTAGAGCTAATCAATGAATATAGTAAAGTTGCAGGATATAAAATCAACACACAGAAATCCCTCGCATTCCTATACACGAATAATGAGAAAGTAGAAAAAGAAATTAAGGAAACAATTCCATTCACCATTGCAACGAAAAGAATAAAATACTTAGGAATATATCTACCTAAAGAAACTAAAGACCTATATATAGAAAACTATTCCTCAATTTTAGTTGAACATATAAACATTTAGATTTCTTGCACTCAAACTGCAAAAAGACCTTTAAAATCTAGAAAGACAATTTTAGATGCAATCAGTACTAGTTTGTACATCAATGAATCTTTCTTGTCTCTCTCTCTTTTTTTTTTTTTTCAGTTATCTCAACATGATTTCTTTCTTGAGTGAGCAGTTTCATCTTGCTTGTTGTGACCCTTTTGTTGGTTTTAAGGGATGGCCCACAATGAACCTGATTTATAGAATGTATTTTTTGCCTTCACTTCTGTAACATGACTTCCTGAAGTTCACCCCCAAATTTCTATCAGCTAAATGTGATTTTTTTTTTTAAGTCTAGCTCTTAAGTCTCTGGAAAACTCAGTGCAAAATATTTTTAGTGGCTCTTTCAAACATTGTATTCTTTGGACTGTAAAGTGATACCTATGTTTGCTAAGGTTTTAGTTTTTTGAACTTGCTCCATGTTTGTGTTAAGTAATAAGCAGATTTGCAAGGGAAGGGTGCTACTCTGGGAAGACAGTTTCTTTCTTGTTTACAGCTTAGGCCTCTTGGCTTAGCCAGCTTGTAATGAACAAAGAAATTCACATTGTTTTATGAGAAAGATGAATAGACTTTTTTTTTTGAGATTTACTGAATACTGCTCAGTCTTCAATTTCTCTCCCTTTGCATGACACTGTATGTAAAAGGACATAGTCCAAAATATTTAATATCTCATAAAAGTATGATTTTTGTATTAAAAGAGTATTGTCAGGGTTACACTGAACATGTTACTACTACCTAACTTCCGTTAATCCAACTAAATGTATATGGAAATTTTACTTAGAAAACTGTAACTTCTAGCAGTATCAGATTAGTAGGATGCAGTATCTTCCAAAGTTAAACAATGATTTTAGCTGAATAAGAGCAACAGAAGAAACAAACTAGGAAACAGATTACTAATAGAGAATTTCTTATATTTAAAATGATATAAACAGCATAAATAACTTGGGATATTTTTATTATAAACAATATTTATATTAAATATAAATTTAATTGTTACCATCCTTTTTATTAAAGAAAAGGGAAGGAAAATTAGTGACTATAGCAAGAAGAGTATAGATGAGTTTATCTCTCAGGGTTCTTTTATTTTCAGTTATAGGAACTAACATCGAACTGTCTTTGGCAAGAATTGTTTTCCAAAGTAGTAAGAGAAGAATATCAGGTGGTAGTATTGTTTAATGACTCAGAAAACTGAAAAATCAAGATTTAAAAAATGGTTGCATCCAGAGTCTCAATGACATCACTGGAATATAACTATTGTCTCCATTAATAATCTTCACTTTCTTCTTCTTGTGCTAAATTTAAACCAACAGCTCTCCCATGCTCACCCCAAGCACCTTCACTACTACATTCTGCCAGTTTATAAGCCCAGAAGAGAGAACTTCTCTTTCCTAATAGTTCCAAATAAAACAGTTGTACATCATAGTTTCAGTGCCATGATTTAGGCCATCTGCCCATCCAATTACTAGAGTCAGGGAAATGGAATATAGTACTTGGGCATGCCTGGATCGATTTCCGCTGCTAGACCTGAGTGTTCAGGGGTGGAGTGGGGAAGTAAAGCCAGGAGGGTGTAGATTAATGTAGCTACCTGAATTCCCGGAGAAAGACAGATACCTCACACCTAGAGTTGCCATATATAGAAAGTGAAAATATAGAATTCTCATTTAAAATGGAATATTAGATAAACATGGAAGAAATTCTTAGAGTCAGGTAGGTCCCATGATCATATTTAGGACATACTTATACAAAACAAATTGTTGTCTATCTGACATTTGAATTAAACAGAGAATATAGTATTTTGTCTGACAACCCTGCCCACACCCAAACATTTCTGTGATTTATTCAAGAAATGATTGGAATAGGGCTGAGCAAGCAAAAGTGATGAGTGCACTCCTATGCTAATGAGGAACTGAATGTCAGCAGACATTACTGGGCCAAAAGAGTATAGAAGTGCTCTGTAGGCAAGCAGATTACAACAAGAGAAATGAAACATAAAATGTGTGACTGCAAAAGGAAAATGAAAGAGACCAGTGGCAGACTGTCTCCAGGGAATGTGGTGTTCCCAGTGTCAACCACACATTGGCATTTACCCAGAGCATTGCCAGCAACTGAGCAGCAAAGAAAGGCATTAGCCATCTGCGTCTATGGAGACTGAACCCCATGCTGCTATAGCTTTTGACCCTCACTGACCCCTGAGGGAATTCAGGATGGAGTGAGGCACTTTCTGCTCCAGGGAATCTGGTGGCACTGGTCTTTAGATAGTTGGATGTTTTTAGGAACAGATTTTATGATCTCAATCCTTGTATCTCTTCATATCTAGTTCAGTTCAGTCACGCAGTCATGTCCGACTCTTTGCAACCCCGTGGACTGTAGCATGCCAGGCTTCCCTGTCCATCACCAACTCCCAGAGCTTGCTCAAACTCACTTCCATAGAGTCGGTGATGCCATCCAACCATCTCATCCTCTGTCGTCCCCTTCTCCTCCTGCCTTCAATCTTTCCTAGCATTAGGGTCTTTTCCAATGAGTCAGTTGTTGTATCAGGTGGCCAAAGTATTGGAGTTCAGCTTCAGCATCAGTCCTTCCAAAGAAGCACTAAATCCCTTGATGGTGACATCAGATCCTCGTGACTAACAAAAAACCTTTTGTAAAATGAATGCTTCATGGTACTCCCCCTTCCCCCAAACCTTGTATATTGACTTTCGCCCACTGCTCCTCCGGGAGCAGCTCTCAGAGATATCTGATATGCTGCCTCCCAGGCTGCAGTCCTCATTTTTTAACTCACAGTTCTCAATTTGTGCATCTTTTTTGAGGTTCTCATTTCATAGTGAAAGAATTCAAAGGCAGAGTGGTAAATAAGAAGTGAATTTACCTAGAGAGAACAGGGCTTCCCTTGTGACTCAGCTGGTAAAGAATCCACCTGCAATGCAGGAGACCTGGGTTCCATCCCTGGGTTTGGAAGATCCCCTGGAGAAGGGAAAGGCTAGCCACTCCAGTATTCTGGACTTGAGAATTCCATGGGATCACAAAGAGTCGGACATGACTGAGCAACTTTCACTTTCAGGCTGAATGTAGACCATCTCAGAAGGTGAGAGAAAGATCCCCAAAATATGACATGGTTAGTTCTTATGGGTTGGGTAATTTTATAGACTAATGAGTGGAAGGATTATTACAGTTATTTAGGGGAAGAAGCAGGGATTTCCAAGAATTGGGCAACTGCCCAATTTTTGGTCTTTTATGGTTAGCTTCTTGATGAAAGTGAAAGATGAGAGGGAAAAAGTTGGCTTAAAACTCAACATTCAGAAAACTACAATCATGGCACCTGGTCCTATCACTTCATGGCAAATAGATGGGGAAACAATAGAAATAGCGACAGACTTTATTTCTGGGGGCTCCAAAATCACTGCAGATGGTGACTGTAGTTATGAAATGAAAAGATGCTTGCTCCTTGGGAGAAAAGCTATGACCAACCTAGACAGCATTATTAAAAAGCAGAGACATTACTTTGCCGACAAAGGTCCATCTAGTCAAAGCTATGGTTTTTCCACTCATCATGTATGGATGTGAGAGCTGGACTATAAAGAAAGCTGAATGCCAAAGAATTGATGCTTTTGAACTGTAGTGTTGGAGAAGACTCTCAAGAGTCCCTTGGACTGCAAGGAGATCCAACCAGTCCATCCTAAAGGATATCAGTCCTGAATATTCATTGGAAGAACTGAATATGAAGCTGAAACTCCAATACTCTGGCTACCTGATATGAAGAACTGACTCAATGGAAAAGACCCTGATGATGGGAAAGACTGAAGGCAGGAGAAGAAGGGGATAATGACAGAGGATGAGATGTCTGGATGGCATCACCGACTCGATGGACATGAGTTTGAGTAAGCTCTGGGAGTTGGTGATGGACAGGGAGGCCTGGCATGCTGCAGTCCATTTGGTCACAGAGTTGGACACGACTGAGTGACTGAACTGAACTGAACTGATTGTTAGCTTCAGAACTGTCGTGGCACTGGTGGGTGTGTCATTTGGCATACTCCCGTGTTACAATGAATGCGTAATGAGGCTCAAAGTCTACTGGAAGTCAGTAATCTGCCATCTTGGATCTAATTGATTCTAATCAGTTTCTGCCATATCCTGCAGCTATGTCCTTTTTTTTTTTTAAAGATTGTACCCTGACCCCTTCTCTCCTAACTCACTGGGAAGAGGAGGGCTTGAAAGGGAGGATTCAGCGACGTGAGCTGCCTATGCAACTTCCATTTCCCCATCTTCTTTTATTTCAAAGCCTTCTGCTTTCGTCTTTTAAAAATACAATCTCAGTACTATTCATGAACCCATACTTTTCCTAAACATGTACTTCAGAGGAGGTCAGCCTCAGTTGCGAAAGTTGATTTCTGATTGGAATAAGACATGTGTGGGTTTGTTCTTTGAATAATTTTTACATTGCCCTGTGATTCAATGCCAACCACTGAAACATGTCATTAAATGTACCAGAGGACCTCTAGGAAAGATTTTTGCCTACTTTTAAGAAAGACATGCAAAAAGATAGAATTTGTGATACCTGGTTGTGATGGGGAATTAGTGCAGCCATTCTGAAAGCTAATCTGAAGACAAGGCCTGTATATCAAGAATGGCAGGATATGAAAAGATGATATACCTGATATGCTGATGAACTGAGTAGTCCAGGAATCACCCTACCACTGGACCTCTTGTAATGCAAATTAATATATTTCCTGATTACTGGGAATGCTTTAAAGTTGTCTTTATTTGCAGCTAAAAACGTTCTAACTGACATATACGCAGGACTTTCTGTAATTAGACATTGAGATGAATTTTCTATTTTGTTTGTTTGCCAGTGATTACAAACTCAAATCATGAAAACATTTTTTTTCCTACTTAAAAGTTACGTTTTCTATTTAAAAAATACCATATGCTATCATTTAAAGTAGTCAGTGAAAACAAAAGCAAACATGTATTTTAGAATTAGAACTTGAGGGAAAAGAAATCATGGAAACTAATATTCATTCAATGGTAATGTCTCTTTTTTAAAAAAAGCAGCAGTTACTTAATGAAACTTCGGAATTGACATCATGAATTGGCCTGAATATATTACTTTGAACTATCATTATGGAATTTCCCAGTTGGTGAAGAGTTCAGCTGCTTTTCACAGAATCCTTTTATATCTTGGTAGAATGGTGTCCCCATATATGTGGAGATGCTGCTACTCTATCTAAAAAGAATAGAATCTTTGGGGTTGGAATACAATCTTAATCATACTATGATAGAGAATATGATAGAATCATCTACCCTACAGCTATTCCTTATGCCTAAGGAAGAACGGCAATTCTAAGTGAGGTAGCAATAAAGCCAGCTAAAAGTCACTTGCAGACTTGCATCTCCCCATATATGTGGAGATGCTGCTACTCTATCTTTTTAGAATCATAACAATAGGTGCTTGGTCATTCAGTCATGGCCAACTCTTTGCGACCCTAAAGTCTATAGCCTGCCAGACTCGTCTGCCCATGGGATTTCCCAGGCAAGAACATTGGAATGGGTTGTCATGCCCTCGTCCAGGGGATCTTCTGGACCCAGAGAGAGAACCTCAGTCTCCTGCACTGCAGGCAGATTCTTTACCTCTGAGCTACCAGGGAAGCCCAATAACAGCATACATTTATTTAAATTATATCAGTGGAAAAATCTCTATTGGATGATACAAACAGGTCAACACAATAACTTAACTCCTCTCTGCTTCTGACCTTAACAGATGACATGTGTTGGATTTTACACCTATTTTTAGCTCTCATCTTAGGTTCTCCACCTACAGTTGGAAAATCTAGCTGTGACATTCTAGTCACTTCATTTTCACAGTAGGAGTCTGTTCATGAAGAATACCAAATTTCTCCTTATAGATCCATTCTGTGTTTATTGTTACTGCCAAACATTTTCTTCCTCATTTTCTGAAGTGGAGGCACTACAGAGAAATCTGCTGTGAGACATTTTGGTAAAGTGACTCTTACTTTATCACTCACTGATTAACATGACATTAACTTGCTTTCCCCAAAGGAGTAGGAGAGCAGGGGGTGGGGGAATATACAGAATACAATTAAACGTTGCCAATGTCATATCTATTAAGACTTGATTTAGTGACATATAAAAGAAAACCCACATATGCCCTATGCACAATGGAAGTGCTATCCCCCTTACACTTTGTATAACAAAGTCTGATGCTAGGCAGCCCAGGGCTAGGATGCCAGCTCTGTAAAAAACCTTGGGGTATCCAATCCCTTCTTTATAGCTACTCTACCAAACCAAGTACATGCCTTGAATCCAAGGTTATCTCAAAGAACTCCTGTATCACATTCATGGGCCAGGCAGCTGGAAGGATTACTAAGTAAAGGACTAAAGGTGCTCACCTACTAAGATGAATCACATTCCTTTGAGGGGCTTGCATAGAAGCCTCTCATAAGAACCATGTCAAGCCATTGAGGTGTAAGCAGTACTTTGATTTATATCTCATTGACTTATCCTAAATCAAGTGTGGTCCTTAGTTACAAGGAAGTCTGCAAGTGACTTTTAGCTGGCTTTATTGCTACCTCACTTAGAATTGCCATTCTTCCTTAGGCATAAGGAATAGCGGTAGGTAGATGATTCTATCATATTCTCTATCATAGTATGATTAAGATTATATTCCAACCCCAAAGATTCAGAATTTGATCAGAACTTGTACCTTTCAAGTTTTAACTTTTACCCCTGTCATTTTTCACATCACAAGATTTTTTTCCAGAATGGGAAGTGATTTCATCAATCTACACTCACATTTCCTGTAAATATACGTAAGCATGTAAACATGCCATATTGCATCCTGAAAATGTCTTAAGCCCAAATGTTATAATCCACAAAGCAGATTTTATTCAATTTTACCTATTTTTTAGTCTATTTGAATAGATTTTATTCTATTCAAGATTCTGACTTAACACTAAAGATAACTGTATTTGTTATGACTTGATTGGTCACATGTTTGCCCCCAAACACTTCATATTTTCCATAAAAATAGGCTTTTATAATAAAATCTTTTTTTCATGAAAGCTCATTTACAGAAAGAATCTGCAGGGGCACAAAGAAGGATATAATCAAAATGTTTCAAAAATATTAAATTCTTATCAGAGCTTTCAAGCTAAGTTTCAAAACTTATATTTTCCAAAAAGTTTGAAAAATAGAAAGCTCACTCTTAAGTGCTAAGGGGATTGCCTTTGATATTTCTGTGAAGCTTGAAAAGGTACTATAAGGATTAGTTTTTGTAATGAAGTATAGGAAATATAGTAGCACAGTATAGCTATTGCAGGGGCTTAATTATTGATGGCTATATCGACATGAGTTTGAGTAAACTCCTGGAGTTGGCGATGGCCAGGGAGGCCTGGCGTGCTGCAGTCCATGGGGTCACAAATAGTTAGACATGACTGAGCAACTGAACTGAACTGGTATCTTCAGAGGCTCTGTTTTTCTGCTAATTCTGTTACACACCAGTCACTTTTGCTATCCAGCTCAGCCACAGCCCTTCAAATCACCTTAAATTCACTTACTTAAGCAGGATGCCAGCAGGGTATCATGAGAGATCCAGAGTTTGCAAGACCCACCACAGAATGTCACTATAGTTTCACTTCTTTCACTTGCTTATCAACGTCTCTGTGATTCTTCAGTCCCTAAAGCAGAACGCAGATCTGATAGGGAGTGTTTGGACATGATTAGCATCATATGTGTATGTGTTTATGTGTTAGTTGATTAGTCATGTCTGACTCTTTGACATGCCATGAACTGTAGCCCGCCAGGCTCCTCTTCCCTGGAATTCTCCAGGCAAGAATACTGGAGTGGGTTGCCTTTCCCTTCTCCAAGGGATCTTCCCAACCCAGTGACTGAACCCACGTCTTCCACGTTGCAGGCAGATTCTTTACCATCTGAGCTACCAGGGAAGCGCAATTAGCATCATCTTCACCGTTAATTGTTCTTATTCCTGTATTTATGGGGGCACAAAGAGAATGTTAGAATTAGACACAGAGGTATCTAAAATTTTGTAAAAGTGTGTGTCTGCTTTTTTATATACTATATTTGTAAACACTATTTATTTTTGGCTAGCGTCTTCTTTGTTGCACGTGGGCTTTGTTTAGTTGCAGTGAGAGTGGTTAGTCACTCTTGGTTGTGGTGTACAAGCTTCTAATTATAGTGACTTCTCTTGTTGTGGAGCTACACCCTAGAGTAAAGGTTCAGTAGTTATGGCACACAAGCTTAGTTGCCCCATGGCATGTGGGTCTTACCAGACCAGGAATCAAATCCATGTCCCCTGCATCAGCAAGTGAATTCTTAACCACTGGACTACCAGGGAAGTCTGTGTGTCCTCTTTTAAACTCTGAAGCTTTATAAAAGCATGAATTATTAACAATAGGTGTGTTCTAATACCCTCACTGGGATTCCCAGGTGATACCAGTGGTAAAGAACCCACCTGCCAATGCAGGAGACACAGGGGATGAAGGTTCGATTCCTGAGTTGGGAAGATCCCCTGGAGAAGGAAATGGCAACCCACTCGAGTTCTTGCCAGGAAGATACCATGGACAGAGGAGCCTGGTGGGCTACAGTCAACTGAGTTGCAATAAGCTGGACACAATTGAAGTGCCTTAGAAGGCACACATGTACTCAATACCCTGATTAGGTCTATTTAGTGTGTAACCCATGGACACTTCCACAAGTTTAAGCTTGCATAATTGATTATGACTACAGGACACAAATTCAGCTTCATTCTGAATATGAATCTGGTACAACTGTGTAATTCCCAGAATTAACATGTAAAGAAGTTTTAACTTTCTCAGGGTCTGCCAGACATGAGTACTCAATAAGTACTCATTGAGCGAAGATCAGTGCTATTTCTAAACTAACTCTCTCCAACTTGGTATTAGCTAAACAAGTTTGTCTCATTGGTGGTGGTTTAGTCACTAAGTCGTGTCTGACTCTTACAATCCTGTGGACCATAACCTGTCAGGCTCTTCTGTCCATGGGATTTTCCAGGCAAGATTGAATTTAATCCTAATTTTAACTGGAAGTAAGCATTCTAGATTCTCCTCTGCTTTATCTACTTTGTGCTCCACAAGAGATACTGTTACCCTTATTCGTTCTAAAGTTATCAGCATTTCATATTTTCCTTGACTAATTCCAGATTTTTTCTCACCTTTCTTTCAAAAGAAATATAACCATTTCATTTTTGATATATAAAATAAAATGTAGGAAGCTTTAAAAAGTGTAGAAATCTTCTCTTAACAGGAAATCATCACGACCACCATAACCATCATCATAGTAGTAGTAGCAGAACTATTTGTTGAGCACTTATGACTAAGTACTGTAGACACTATTTTTACTAACGTTAATCAGAATCACAGCAGCTCTGCAAAGTAGGTATCATTATCCCATTTTACAGATGAGAAAACTGAGGCTCAGAGAGGTTAGTTTTAAGTAAAATCATACTGCTGGGATGTGGCACTGCCAGGATTTGAAACCAGGTATATCTGATCATTATATTGTAATGTAGATATACTAGGAAAAATTCACTGTGAATGAAGAGATGTCACAGCCTCAGAACAATTTGTAATTAATGCGGAGGTGTATAAATAAAATCACCAGAATTATTCCACTACTGTGTTTTTTTTTTTTTTTGATATTTGACATTTGCCCACTTTAGGAATCCCAGAAAAGAACGTTGCAGGGGCAGAAGTGTTCTTGATAGAATAAAAGCAATGGTTGAAAGAAAAAGACTTCCTTCTTGAGTTCCTCATGCAATGAAAAAATAGATTCTCTTCTCTTACCAGAAAACCACCAATTTGAAGAGGAATGCAAGGCCAAACCAAAGGTGTCTTACTTAGAGCAGGATGAACTGTCCTTCTGAAATAGGTATTCAGCCTTCCTCATTCATGCATCAGACTTAATGACATGATGACTTTACTGGGATATTTCCATTGGAGACTGTCACTGACAGTTCTGCCAAAGAGAGCCATTTTTAGAACTGGGAGTTTGTGTGTGAATTTCCTATTTGAACACTGGCTATCACAATCTTTCACATTCTCAAGTGTCTGAAGAGACTGAGGTTGAATAGGAAGGTTGTTTGCAGGTGTAGTCTTCTGCTCCGTGTGGGTTTACAGCTCTTAAAAACAGCTTTTGAGGAAAGCTTTCTGTTTGATGTGGATGGTGGTGAGAGTTATGTACATACTGTGGAGCCAGTGTGATTCCCTTATGAGGAGAAAATTCCCAGCTAATGATCTAGCATTTGAGCTTGGGTCAAAGTGAGTTACAGTCTAGTTTTCTAACCTGAGTAGTCACATTCAGAGCCTCTACTTATACTTACAGGGGAGGGTGCTGTTGCTTCTCTGTATTTTTTAAAAGTGAAAAGAATATGAGTGAGATCTGTACTTCTGCAGTTCAGTTCCCATGTGGCTAAGGCTTGGTCCTCAATCTTCTTGACCAAGAGACACCACTTTTTCCCCCTCAACTTTACTAAAACCACAGAGGTGGAGAGGAAAATGTCTGTTCATTAATGTCAGACACCAATTCAAATGGCTTACAGGCCTCAGTACAACATTAAATAAGCCTTCGTATAAAACACGAGTCAGAATTGGTTCTGTCAAGCTTGTTTTTAGATATGTGGCTGTTTTAGTCATCAAGGCAGTATGTAAAATAAAGTCCTTTTCAGGTTTTATATATTTGAAATGGGAATGAGGATTCTTTCGTTGTATATGAGCAGTTTTCATTAATATCCTTTTTAGTATTTCAGGAATATATTTTATTTGTTTAATGCACCAAAGCATTTTCTTCTCCAAAACTATGATAATCAAAATCTGAGACAATTAGAACCTAAAAATGCCTCTCTTACTCTTTCTCTCCATGTAGATAGGTAAGTAGATAGAAAGGTATTCTAAAGATATGTATGTGTATGGCTATCTGTATATCACTCGATGTGTGTCTATGTATATATATATCTATTTGGAAAGTAAAAGAATTAAATTCCTTCCACAGCATAAAATAAAATTTTTATAGTTCTATTTTTCTTTTTTTTTAGTTTTTATTTTCTTTTAAAAAATTTTTTATTTTTACTTTATTTTGCTTTACAATACTGTATTGGCTTTGCCATACATTGACATGAATCCACCACGGGTGTACATGAGTTCCCAATCCTGAACCCCCTTCACACCTCCCACCCCATATCATCTCTCTGGATCATCCCCGTGCACCAGCCCCAAGCATCCTGTATCCTGTATTGAACACAGACTGGTGATTCATTTCTTACCTGATAGTATACATGTTTCAATGCCATTTTCCCAAATCATCCCACCCTCTCCCCTTTGTGACTGATTTTTTTAACTTAAGCATCTCAAAGATTCAGATATATACCTATCATAGCAGCCTGCTATCCAGATGAAGGCCAGTAAAATGTGGAAGACCTGTAGTGTCTGCCTAGCAGCATTTACTAGAAAACCATACTTACAAAAAATAAAGTAATATATGGTAACTGATCATCACACCACTAAATGCTGTTGTGTTGCCATGCTACAATTTTATTTTTAAGCTGCAGCTACTGGAAAAATAAGTGATTTGGACTTATATGATACAAATTCCATAGTCCATGATGAGAGTAACTTAAGCTAACCACTGTAAACTTATCAGTCTGTGACTTTGAAATTAATAGCCTCCATTTATTTAATAATTGCTTAGCCCGCACATGTTCTGTACCCCCACTTCCTGTGCTCTGCACCAAGGATACAGCTGGAGGAAGTCCTCTGTCCCTCCTGCAACCATCCGTCTGGCTGGTGGCACTGCTACCTGTGCAGGAATACTATTTTTCCCTGTGTTGTTCCATGTTGAGTTTACAGGACATCTGTCTAATCACGTGTGCATATGCACATTATTGAAGGCATAAACTGACAAGCAGCATCTTGGTGACTGTGGATGATAATGATAGGCCCCCCCAGAACATCCCCCTTTTTTTTTTTTTTCTGTAAGAAGTCCTTAGAAGGCCCATTGGGGAAACTGAAATGCCTGGATTCTTTTTGTTTCTTAATAGAGTCGGATCTGGAAGGCCTTGATGATCTAGGTACTGTTTACAGCAGCATTGACCAGCAGCTGAATGAAACCATGAGGCGCCGCAGACACGCAGGAGAAAATGATTACAACATCGAGGTACTGCTGGGAGTGGATGACTCTGTGGTCCGTTTCCATGGCAAAGAGCACGTCCAAAACTACCTCCTCACCCTGATGAACATTGTGAGTAGTGACTCCCTTTCTGAAGCTTTTTGATCTTTTAATTCACTTCTCCTGTTTTGCTCTGGTCTTTTGGAAACCTCTATGAGGTCTTCCATGACTACACCCCACATTCAAAATGTGTACGTAACTGCATTCAATTCAAATATTGATCTACAGATTTCACATACAAGATGCAAAACTAAAGGAAACATGAAGTGAAATTTTCTTTTGCGTGATCAACTATTGATCCATTGTCATGAAAGAGAAATCTTAAATTTAAAAAATTATAATGGGCTGGAATTATAACATCAATTATGGTTCTCATTTGGTTCTGGGGATAATCAAAACTCTCAGGACTGCCCTTCTGACTTGATGTGGACCACAAAGAATGAGATGGATCTTTCCAGCATCATTTTGCATCCCAGGATGATGAGGAATTATTTAGGCCTAATAACTCTGTGTGCATGCTTGCTTTTAGAGCTTTTGGATAGAGTAATATTTTTCACCATGATGCAGTTGAATGTAATATACATACAAAGCACAGTCAACTCTTGGCACAGTGCTGCCCTGCAATTATAAAGGACTCTAAATTTGTTCTCTATGTCTTCTTTATGAGCCTTAATCTTATCCAGAAGAAATTTAGCCGGTATCCTCAAACTGATGTCCTTCTTTCCCCAGGTGAACTGGCACAGGGCAGTTGAGGAGAAAAAATACATAAGTTACCTGCTTCTAAAAGATAACTAAGATAGTAGTATGCTCTGTTTTATATGTTTTATCATCTCCTAGAATGATAAAATACCATATTACTCTGGCAAATGTATTACCTAAGCCTATTCTCTCTTTCAGCTTTTGACTTTTAGTGTGATTTCTTTGGGCATCTTGCCTTATTTCCATGCTTAAGGTTAGATTTCCAACAATGCTTAATTTTATTAATCATGATTTTATTTATTCTAACATTTAAGACAATATGTTAAACATATAGTCTGTTCATTAGATGCCAATGTATAAAATTCTACATATATTATGTCTCTGTGAAATGGAAAATAGTGTAGAAACTGAGACACATGTTTATTTGTTTATTGGCACAGATCCCAGTTATGAAGACTGCTTAGCACACAGAAAGCAAATTCCCCTGAAGATGCTACTTTTATTAATACTTGCATCATTCATTGTGCCCCTGGATCACTTTCTTCTACACTAGGGATGGAGGCAGTCAGGACAGACTTGTTAGGAAGGCTCCTGGAGTAATGCAGTAGAGATTTGGAATAGTCTTTGTCCTCACAGTACTTATAATCTAGTCAAGGATAAAAGTGATGCAAAAAAACTGCAAAGGTTGAGGAATAAAAGGCATTCTATTATTAAGACATGTCAGTAGGCACTGTATTATAAGTTCGGTAAGACTTTAGAGGGAGCAGCTGTGAAGTGTTGAGATTATCAAATTGGAACTTAGGAGGCAGAGGCTTTAGTTCTAGCTATGTTCCTGGTTGACTTTGTGACCCTAGATAGTCATGTCCCTTCCTGGGATTTAGTTTCTGTGTTTATAAAATTAAAAGATTGTACAAGATGTTCAATAATCCTCTAATCCATCAGGAAGCTTCAGGTTAAAGTAGGTCTGTAGGGATTTGTTTCCTGGATTTTTTTGCTTTGTTTTTCAAAGGGCACATGGGATTGTCAAGGTTTTCTAGACAGACTCTGTTGACAGGAAAGTAGAAATGGCTATAGTATATTCACCAGACAGTAAGCTGAGGTGTCAAGGAAAACACAAAAGTGCTGCATTTTTAGTTTTATAACCATTGCAAAAGACGTTTTGTTTTTAAGACCATTAAAAAAGTTAGGTAATAGGCTAAGTCTCTATCACCAATACTAGAAATTATTCTAAAGCTAATCAAGCATCAGAGAATGGAACTGTAAGAGAGAATATAATTTTTAAAACTGAAGTTCATTTTGCATCTGAAGTAATTACTATATGTAGAGGTTTTTAGGTGGTAATAGTAACAGTCCCCCCTCTCTTCCTAAGTTCAGAATCAACTGAATGATAGGCATAGTGAAAAGGCAGATGATGAATACATAGTTTTATTATTGATAAGAGCTGAATTGCACATCATTTAAATGTATAGCCACAAATATTTTTCTTATTCTCAATTAGCTGAGAGCACTTTGTCCCAGCCCCTGCCACCCAGGAACATTTGGCAGTGTTTGGTAGGGAAGATCCTCTGGAGGAGGGCATGGAGAATTCTTGCCTGGAGATTCCCATGGACAGAGGAGCCTGGTGGGCTATAGTCCCCAGGGATCGCAAAGAGTTGGGGACAACTGAAACAATTTAGCATGCACCGAGACATTTTTGGTTGTCATAACTGGGAAAGGAAGCTACTGCCACTAGTGAGAGATACCAGGGATGCTGCTATACAACTGCAACATAAAGGGCAGCTCTCCATAATAGAGAAATATGGATTATCTGGTCTAAAATATCAGCAGTGCCAAGGTTTAGAAACCTTGTGATCAACTAGACAATCTTGCTCACAACCCTCTATCCCCAACCCCCAATTAAATCAAAGGTTTAATAGAAAACCTTTAATTTCAGGTTTTCAATTAAACTTAAAACTCAGTAATTTCAGATTTCCTTTGTAGGATGGGTAGAGAGCTGTAAGCATGACAGACTGAAGACTGAATCTCTTCCTTTCCTCCCTACGCTCCCATTGCTCTGTTGCAGACTGTTAAATCTGTAACACTGAAATGAGAATGCCCTGTCTCAAATTGATCAATGAAATAAGAGTGGGAGAAATGAAAAAAACCAATAATGATATTCTAATGAAACTATCTCGTGGAAATTTGAAGCAAAGGAAATAAGTTGGGGTTTTTTGTTGTTGTTTTCTGTGATGTTTGGAATAATTAGTAACTTCCTATGCTAGCCTTGTTTTATGGCTTCCCATGGTTATCTAAAATCATGGCTCTCCAAACTTGAGCCCTACCCAAACATAGAGGCTTTCTTTACATGTCACAGGGAGCTTTCCTGGTGGCTCAGATGGTAAAGCATCTGCCTGCAATGCGGGAGACCGGGGTTCGATTCCTGGGTCGGGAAGATCCCCTGGAGAAGGAAATGGCAATCCACTCCAGCACTCTTGCCTGGAAAATCCCATGGACTGAGGGACCTGATAGGCTACAGTCCATGGGGTCGCAAAGAGTGGGACACGACTGAGCGACTTCACTTTCACTTTACATGTCACAGAGGTTCAGGCAGAAACTATAGAAGAAAACTGACAGCAAAAAGTCTATTTCCTTGCATTGATTTGGGGAGAAATGGAGGGGTTACCAGGTGGCGCTAATGGTAAAGAACACACCTGCCAATGCAGGAGGGGCAAGAGACTCGGGTTCATATACCTGGGTGGGGAAGATCCCTTGGAGAAGGGCGCAACAGCTTGCTCTAGTTTTCTTGCCTGGAGAATCCCATGGACAAAGGAGCCTGGTGTGCTACAGTCTATTGGGTCGCAAAGAGTCAAACATGACTGAAGCGATTTAGCATGCATGCACGTGTCCCTGTGATAGAGAAAAGATCAGTTTCCTTTAGTCTCGTTTGGCACCTCTAAATTAGTTAACTAGTCGGTTAACTAGTTAACTAGTCGGTTAACTAGTCAACAAGTCGGTTAACTAGTTAGTTAAACGTCTATGTAATGAAAGAACGGATAAGTGAACAAATGAGTGTAAACAACATAGAGGTAGATTGTGAACAGACAGAAACTGGATTTGAAATAAGAGGATATAAATGACATGAAGGCTTTAATCAGTTTAACAATACAATAAAAGAAGTGTTTAGAAAGGAATTTAGCATTTGGTCATCTCAATATTTTTTCAAGTATCTTGCAACATGGAAAATTATTGTGACTTTTTTTTCCCCTAGAGGAGACAGAGGCTTAAAATGTCAATAAAATTGAGGTAAATTTTTACAATTATTTGAAGTTAGTGAAACAATCTGAGATAATGATAATACAGTGATGGTAATCATTAAAAGAAGACAAGGAAGGGGCTTCCCTGGCGGTCTGGTGGTGAAGATCCTGCATTTCCAATGCAGAGGAAGCAGGTTCTATCCCTAGTTGGGGAACTAGGATCCCACATGCTGCATGGCCAAAAACAAAAGACAGTGACTAGCTTCTGTGTTCGGAGAAGGCAATGGCACCCCACTCCAGTACTCTTGCCTGGAAAATCCCATGGACGGAGGAGCCTGGTGGGCTGGAGTTCATGGGGTCGCTAGGAGTCCAACACGACTGAGTGACTTCACTTTCACTTTTCACTTTCACGCATTGGAGAAGGAAATGGCAACCCACTCCAGTGTTATTGCCTGGAGAATCCCAGGGACGGGGGAGCCTGGTGGGCTGCCGTCTCTGGGGTCGCACAGAGTTGGACACAACTGCAGCGACGTAGCAGCAGCAGCAGCTTCTGTGTTGGTGAACACATCACAGTGCTGGGAGGGTGAGAGCCTGGAAAGAGCATGGAAGCTGTGTACCTCTCCCCACAAACCTTGCCTTCTGCACCTCTTACGTTTGTCTGTTCCTGAGTTGTATCAATCATTTAAAAATAAATATGTAGGAGGTGCAAGACAATAATGGAAAGGCAAGAGAGTCTTGCGTCTAAGCCTGCCCCTAGCACTATATGGTAGGAGAGCTTGTACAAGTACTAACTTCCCAGGTTCCTCACCAGGAAAATGTGAATAGTGGTGGCTGTGCTCACAGGAAAATTCTAAAGAAGAAAGGAGAGCGTGAACATAGAACGTCTAGCACCGAGGAGATTAGCAGATGGCCAGTTGACAGTGGCTGTAAAGAACCCAAAGCTCTTCCCACAATTTGCTTTTCCCCCTAAATTCTACAAAGGGAAGCAGAAGGCTCATCATGTGACATGAAGAAAGGTGACATGTTTGCAAGTATCTGCCATGAATCACTGAGAGGCACAGGGCTTGCTCCAAAACAAAATGGCAATTTTGTGAGGGATTTAAACAAGGGCAGCACAGCCCCCACCCCCACTTGAAGCCCCAGTTTTCCCAGAATCTCAGAGCAGAAAACATCATAAAGGATTTGCTCAGGGTGATGTCTGGAGCCTAGGATGGAACCCATCTCAGCACCCAATCTCATGAGCCTTTTGCCATCTATGAGCCAGGACCAGAATCTGGAGAGAAAGGGATGCAGACCTCACTGAGCTGATTTCATTCTCAATATTAACCTGGAGTGGGGGGGAGGGACAGGCAAAAAACCCTTCCTGGAACCATTTTCTCCAAAAATTAAGAGTCTTGCATTTTATTGGGGGAGGTGCAACAAAGCCTATTGTGTTCAGGGAACAGACAAAGACCAGTGACATCTTAAAGAGAAAAAGTCTACCCCAGTATTTAGGGTAGAAAAAACCTTGGCGGAGAGCAACTGCCATGCTGTGAGAATACTCAAGCATCTCTGTGGTGTGGCTCATGTGATGAAAATCAGGTACTTCTGGCCAGAAGCCAGCACCGCTGCCATACATACAGGAAATCCGCCTTCCAAGTGGCATCCTTATAGCAGGTGGCGCTAGTGGTAAAGAATAAGCCTGCCAATGCAGGAGGTGCAAGAGACGTGTGTTCAGTCCCTGGGTGGGGAAGATCCCCTGGAGCAGGAAATGGCAATCCATTCTAGTATTCTTTCTGGGAAATCCCATGGACAGAGGAGCCTGGCGGTCTATAGTCTATGGGGTCCCAAAGAGTCGAACATGACTGAGCATGCACGGTCTAGACCCTAATCAAGGCTTCAGGTGAATAGACCCAGCTGACATCTGACATTGACTTCATGAGAAAAACCAAGCTGGGACCACCCAGCCAAATTGTTCCCAAATTTCTGACTCATGGAAACTGTGAGAGAATATATGATTTTTTGTGCTTTAACAAAGTAGAAACAGGTGGCTTTAACAAAGTAGAAGAAGGGGGAGAAGATAGGTTATTGGGAGGTAGGAAGGTGAAACTTCAAGTTCTATTTAATTTTAACTCCAGTTAATCATAGTTTAAGTATAACCAAGAAAAACACTTGAAGCATAAGTCAAGAGTAATGTTAAATAGCTTTGGTTTACCTGCTATTTTAAATTAGATAGTTGCCACCTTTGGGACACAAATGTATTTCCTTTGTTTTAGGCCCTTATTGCCTAATGATAGTGTGCGTGTGCTTAGTTGGGTCCGACTTTGTAACCCCATGAACTGCAGCCCCCTAGGTTCTTCTGTCCATGGGGATTCTCCAGGCAAGAATACTGGAGTGGGTTGCCATGCCCTCCTCCAGGGGATCATCCCAAACCAGGGATCCCAAACCATGTCTCCTGCATTGCAGGCAGATTCTTTACCATCTGAGCCACCACAGAAGTCCAAGAATACTGGGTCTGTAGCCTATCCGTTCTCCAGGGGATCTTCCCAACCGAGGAATCGAACCAAGGTCTCCTGCATTGCAGGAAGATCCTTTACCAGCTGAGCTACCAGGGAAGTCCAATGATAGTGATGACTGTGCAAATGAGTATACTAAAGTTCTTTATGTGATTTGTCTTGGGAATCTTGGGATTTGGACACTGGAAAGACAGCTCATTGAGTTAACACTTTCCTCTGGGGTCTCAAGTGAACAGGCCCCAGGTGATTTTAATAAGATTCCTTAAGAGGAAACATGCCCTCCACTGAATCCCCAGCTTCTTTGCAAATGAATCAATGAAAGTGAGAATCTCCATTTGCCTTCCATCTACGTTTATTTTTAACTCATCCTCTTTCATAGAACTCGAAATTTCTCCCAGATGCATCTATAGAGAAAAAATAAACAGATATGACTGTATTTTAAAACAACACGAGGAGCCATCAGAATCATTTAAATTGAGGGGCATTCTACACGATAACTGACCAATACTCTTCAAAACTATCAGAATCTTGAAAGAAAAACTGAGGAACTGTCCTAGATTTAGGAACACTAAGAAGATATGGCAACAAAATGTCATAGATTGGATCATAGAACAGTAAAAAGGTATTTCTGGAACAGTTGATAAACTTTTAAGTGAGTCTTTAGGTTAGTTAATTGTATCACATTAAAATTAATTTTCTAAATTTGTGCTGTGTATTGTAGTTATGATGAATGTTAGCATTTGAAGAACTTGGGTCAGGGGTGTATGGAAATTCTTTTTTCTGTATGTCTAATCTTTTTTGTAAGTCTGAAATTACTTCAGAATGAGGTTAATGAAAAAAGTAAATGCATTAAAAGAACACCTGATCTGATGTTTGCTCCTGTTTCATTTATTGTGTTTTTAACTTTTAAAGGTTATAATATAAAATGCTATTTTTTGAGAGACTTCAAATATGGGTAGAAATGGGTTGTCAGAGAAAGTGATTTATGTATTTTTGCTTAACCACAACAGGAAGAAAATATACAATGATTATATGATACAATAGTAAATAAAGTCAATATTAAAGTATTAAAAACTCTTTACTCTTAAACATAAACTTTCATTAAAGCATAGCTGACATGTAATAAAATATGCATTTTAAGTGTATCATTTAATAGTGTTTTATTAAAAATTATTATTATTATTTGTCTCAGCATAGTGTTCTTGCAGATACTTTCAGAGTTTAGAGCAAATAAATTGAAGCTTGCCTATCCCTCCTTTTCTCAGTAAATGACTCTTTTAGGCATCCACTTATTCAAACCAGAAACCTTCTAGCATAATAGAGGTGTTTCCTCACTTGTGGATATACTTTACTAGGGGAAATTAGATTTGTAATTTATTATGTATAAAATCATCTAGAAAGTGCTAATTGACTGAAAGCAAGTATTGATTCTCTGCTATGGGGGAAGATTACTAGGGTGTCTTTGAACTAGAGGTATGGAGAAGTATGGTTGAATGTTAGAAGTTAGATCTTTGAAGATGAACAACAGGGAATTCCAGTCAGAAAGACAGTTGAATATTCAAAGTTCCAAATAGATGCACAGCATATATTTGAATTTGACTACGTACAGGTTACATGAAGGAGATTAATGTAAAATAAGAAAATGAACTTAGATAGCAATTATAGAACTTTCCAGAGAGGTTGCTCCTTTTTGTTCACTTCTGTTTATAGTTTTTCAGCCAACAATGGATGGATATTTACTATGTTTAATACATTGGGAGAATATAAAGAAATTCTTTGTAGATTATACCAGGAAGCACAGATTTTGGTAAAGATGACAAAATGAAGACCACTCTTCAAAATGTTAGTTTGATTTGAAAGAAGTAGCAGCTGGTGCTACAGGATCATGACATTTTTTGCTGCTGTTGTTCTGGAACTGGTTAACTTTTACCAAATTATTAAGTGAAAGTCAAAAGGACATAAAAGCCATATGTTCCATCTACTCTAATCCTTTTAGAAGCTAGAATTTCTCTCAGCCACTGCGATAGCTAACAGTACTTACCGTTTGTCTTGACTCTGGGAATCATTTTCTTTCTTTGCATATTCACTTTTACACCTTTTGGTGATAAAGGGTGATGGCATTACTATCTTATTTTTATCCTTTCTTTGTCTCAGGCAAAGCTTTCCTTTTTATTATGTATTAATATATCTATTTGTGACAGGATAAAGAAAAGGTAAAGAAGTATTAATATTCTAATATGGACAAAAATTAACCTACCTAATTTGTTTCTAAAAGCAACCCAGAAAGTAGATCTTGGGTTGGTTTTCACCATCATAATAAACTGGTATCAGAATTTGAAGTCCACATATATTGGGACTAGTAAACAAAAATAGCACATGAGTATAAATTGTGTAAAAGTGAATCTATTCATTAAACATTTATTCAACTCTCAGTCCAATGATTCCTGCCCTTAAGAATCTTATGAAAAAGAAACTCAAGGATCATGGAATTTCCCATTTGGAAGTACCATAAGAAGCATATTATTATTATCCCTTCATTTTATAGATGAGGAAATAACAGCACATATATTCTGTACTATTTTGCTTACAGCAGTTATTGTTGGTCAGATGAAATTAAATGTATTGGCTTCAGAAAACCTCATCTTTCCACAATTTCCACTGTGTTCAGAACCAAGGCTACGGGTAGAAGATATCATGGCAATTAAAATCCATCTTTGGTGCCTTTGTTCTTTGTTGTCTCTAAACTTTCTTCCCATTGTCCCTTCCTCCCCCTTCATCTCCATTCTTCTTTCATGGTAATATTTCATTCATGAAGATCAGGGTCAACTGTCAGCTCCTGTGAACCTTTCACAAACCATCTCCTTATTATAAAATGTGTGAATTCCTGGCGGCAGCTCTCTGACAGGTTGTTTGCTCCTTGAGTACAGTTACTATGCATTTTAAAATTTCATGCAGCTGCTGCTGCTGCTGCTAAGTCGCTTCGGTCGTGTCCGACTCTGTGCGACCCCATAGATGGAAGCCCACCAGGCTTCCCTGTCCCTGGGATTCTCCAGGCAAGAACACTGGAGTGGGCTGCCATTTCCTTCTCCAATGCATGAAAGTGAAAAGGGAAAGTGAAGTCGTTCAGTTGTGTCTGACTCTTAGTGACCCTATGGACTGTGGCCTACCAGGTTCCTCTGTCCATGGGATTTTCCAGGCAAGAGTACTGGAGTGGGGTGCCATTGCCTTCTCCTTTTAAGCTTCATATTTACATCTAAAATAGTGTCAGGGCTTCCTGGTGCTAGTGGTAAAGAACCTAGGAGACTTAAGAGTTCCAGGTTTAATCCTTAGGTCAGGAAGATCCCCTGGAGGAGGACATGGGAACCCACTCCAGTATTCTTGCCTGAAGGATCCCATGGACAGAGGAGCCTGGCAGGCTACAGTCCACAGAGTTGCAAAGAGTCGGACTGAGTGACTTAGCACACACACATAAAAACAATGTCAGCCACATAGTATACATCCAATAAAATTGTAACTGATTCAGTATTTTAGCAAATATTTTAATGCTGTGTACCAAGTATTTAGTTGGGAACACAAAAGACATTTTCTGTTCATACTCAGATTACAGATTGGTGGGGAAATCAAGCAAGCACATCAAAGATTATGATAAGAGTTCTACAGTGAACCAACAGTTTGCTTAGAAAGGGAATAACAGGGCTAACGAGTGGTAGGGACAGTCTTCTCCCAAGAAATGATGGTTAAGTTGAGATTGAAAAAAGAAGAAAGAGCCATTGAATAAGAGCAAGTGTTTTAGTTATAAAAAGAAAGCCACTGTGGCTTGAGTCTATCATTCAAGGAGTCAGGTGGAGCTTGAAGAAGAGGGCAGGCATCTTCCAGGTCATGGGAGGAGACTGAATTCAATTCTAAGAGAATTAGTGGAAAGTCATTGAAAGCCTTTTTCTGTGTTGTAAAGAATAGATGGCAGTGATCTAGGGACAATGAAGACAGATCAATTAGAAATCAATTGTAGATGTCTAGGCAGATGATAGTTTACTGGACAATGACGATTGCAACAATAAGGGAGTATTCACAGTAGAGTGGCTTCCCAGGTGGCAGGAGACTTGGGTTCATTCCCTGGGTCAGGAAGTTTCCCTGGAGAAGGAAATGGCAACCCACTCCAGTATTCTTGCCTGGGAAATCCCATGGTCAAAGGAACATGGTGGGTTGCAGTCCATGGGGTCACAAAGAGCAGGACACGTCTTAGTGACGAAACAGCAGCAGCAGCAACATTCATAGTATAATCAATAGAATTTGTCAGTGGATCAAATAGGGAGCTCAAGGGAAGGGAGGAATCCATCGTGATTTACACCTTTCTGGTTTGAATACTACTGGATAATGGTGCCATGCACATAGATGGGGTGGCCTATTTAAAAAAACAAGATTGTGTAGACTCAAGGCTAATGATTCAATCTTTGAAGATATTAGAAATAATCTAGTTTCAGATTCAGAAGAACGATTTAATGTCTTTAAGAATGGGGGTTTATACTGCTGGAGAAGGAAATAGCAACCCACTCCAGTGTTCTTGCCTGGAAAATCCCATGGACGGAGGAGACTGGTGG
Source organism: Ovis canadensis (assembly GCF_042477335.2). Lineage (NCBI taxonomy): Eukaryota > Metazoa > Chordata > Mammalia > Artiodactyla > Bovidae > Ovis > Ovis canadensis. Next base: position 104,101,609 of record NC_091250.1, on the reverse strand, counting down.
TCTACAGCCAATGGCTTCGCAAAGAGTTGGACACAACTGAGCAACTGGCACAACAGTTAGCCTTTGCTGTGTGCCTGGTCATGATGTTAAATGCTTCACAAGAATTATGGAAAATTCTTCAACTATAGGTTCATTTTCAGTCCTAGTTTGTAAATTAAGAGATTGAAATGTAAAGATGTAAAAATGTAAAGAACTGGATAGATCCTTGGGCCTTCAGAAACGCCTGCTCTTCCTCCCTAGGCTTTACTGCCTCTTGTTGCAAAGTTGATGCATTTTTGTATATCCCCTGCCAAATAAAATTCTGATGTCTTTACTTGTTCCTTTATCTTGTTAGAATACCGTTCAAGCCCTAACATTGAGAGTTCAGTTACTTGTGTGATTGAATCAAATCAGCTAGCAATCTAGTTGAAGATTCTCCCTAACAGGATGATAAAGCAGATTCTGCAGTTGGAGGAGGAGGAAGGCAGGTATTTTCCTTCCATGTGCCAGAAGTTTCTCATCACTAACACTTTGTGGTGGCAGGTATCTCTGTCATTCGCTAAGATTTGTGAGGTGATCTGGGTCTGATGTGCCTATTAAAATGTTCAGTGCCCTGCAGAGAATTGAGTCAATCCCTTAATCTCAGGATTTACCAAAAGAAAACAATTCATTAAAAAAAGTGTAACTCCCTTTTTTAAATGTGCGAAAAAAAAAGAAATCTTGTACTTCCAAGTAATTATTAATCATTAAGAACATTCAGTTTTCTCATGTACTAAAATTGGCCATCTATGACAGACAATGAACTGGGAATTCATAAATGTGTTTTGCTGGATATGGCAAGCTTCCCTACCTAATACTTTTATAGGAAAATGTATACTCCTGGAAGTGCACTAGTCCTAACAGAGCATTAATGGACTTATCCAAGGATTAGCAAACTAATGTGGTTATTGGTTGCTTAATGATGATTCAATCCCTTCACTGCTTTTAATTTCTTAGCTAGTGTTTCTGAAAATGCTGAATGTGAGTTCGAGGCAGATTTATCTAGGGAGTATACATGTTCAGGCAACTTGAGCAAATCCTGTAGCCGGTTCTGTGATTTGGGTTATTGTCTTTAATTATCTTTAATCCGTTCTTTACATTTGAATTCACATCAGCCCTCCAGACATTTAGCAGACATACCCTCCCATAGGCCAAGTCTTCTTAGATTCTAGGGAGGCAAAAATGAATACAATTTAGCTCCTTTTTCACGAGAAGCTAACTCTAGCAGTGAAATAAACAAATCAAGAAGTAATAATAATAAAATGTGATAGTTTCTTGAAGAGATTCAGCCACAAAATACTGTGTAAACATCAACTGAGAAGGAGGGGATGTGGTTTGGCAAGTAACATAACTGGCAAATGAAATCTTCATAGAGGATGTGTCATTTGACTTGAAACTTAGAGAATGAATTAGCATTTCCCTGCTAGAAAAAAAGAGAAGATGGGTTTGGGAAGATGGGGAACAGATTTTATAAAGATTTTAAAAGTGGTAGCTCATGATGTCTTTAGTGCTACTGGAGGTGGAGATGGCAGAAGGTGAGGCTGGGTAAAGAATCTGAGGCTGCCTGTAGAAAAATGTATGTATTATGCTAAGGAGTTTGAAATTCACGGTGCTAGTGAAGAACGTTTATGGAAAGGATTTTAAAGATTAGTCTGTGTTATAAAAAGAGAATTCAGGATAAAATTGAATGATTTGGAGGAAGAGACTATGTTAGACATTGTGCTATGAACATAGACTCATGGTATTAATATATGTGACCAAATTAGGGGACAAACTGTAGTCCATCTGACTTCAAATTCCTTTTGATTTATACTATCCCTTCCTACCTCAAAAAACTTACTGTCCCCAATGTGGATTGAACACACAAGGTCACAGAGACAGACTGGAGTAAGCACACATCATTTCAGCCACCCCTTGTATAAATATGTACACCTTCCCTGGAATATCCTGGACCCATCATTCTAGAAGAAACTCCCTTCATCACAGGTGAAAATAACATGACATAATATGCAAACAGTGCTGCTGTTTCATAGGTCCTTTACTTTTAACGGAACAAGAAATAAATACTTGTTTCCCTGGTTTGTTTCAGCCTTTATTTTTTCAAGGGTCCTACAGCAGAAAAACTTTTTAGTTTGCTAAGCAAATCGTCTTTCTCATTCTTGAAGAAAGAAATCAGTTCTGCCAGAGCTTTTGGTATGTTTCCACTATTCCAAAGGCTGGAAGACTTCATGAAGCCTTATAGCTGAATTGCCTATCCTTGGTCCACCCAAAGCTCCTTTGATACCTAGGGAAGTCAAAGCATAATTAACCATAAAATAAGAGCCTCATGCTTACAGAGAACAGCTATGTGAACCCGATAACCCGTCCTTCTGGAGAACGAATGAAATGAGCCCAAATTAGCCAAATGAAAATATTTGCAAAGGTTTTAAGAGGTGGTTGCAGCAGTCCAACTGAGTAGGACACATACCGAGGTGCTGGACATGAAGGTGGACAAGAGAGACAGATGTGAGAGGTACTGCAGGACTTGGTAATATACTGACTATAATGCTTGAAGAAGAAGAAAGAATCAAGATGGTTTCATCTTTGGGACCTCCCTAGTGGTCCAGTGGTTAAGAATCCACACTTCCAATGCAGCAGGTGTGGATTTGATCTCTGGTTTGGGGAACTAAGATCCCACATGCCACTCAGTATGGCCAAAAATAAATAATTTTTTTTAAAGATGGTTTCATATTTAACTGTGATAGAATACTCAGAGAGAAGAACAGGAGAGGGTGAGTATACTTTGAGATATATTAATGTATTTCCAAATAGATAGATCTCTTACTAGAGCTGAACAGATGACTGTGAAGCCTAAGAGAGGTGATTCAGTGTGAGATACTTGGGATTCATCAGTCTATAGAAATTGGTTGAAGAAACAGCAGTGGATGAAATATTGCAGAGGAAGTATGTGAAAAGAAGATCAAAAACAAAACATTGAGACACACTGACGTGTGTGGGTGAGCCAGTGGAAAAGGAGCAATTATTAAAATATAGCTAAATAACTTGAATATCATTGATGAATTTGAATAATATCATTGATGAATGTAGTGATAAACAGTACTAAATGCTACAAAATATTATAGGGGGCTTTATTTTTTCATAATGAAGGAAAATTGGGAATATTAGTAAAAGAGGGAAAAGAACCTCAAGAAGGGGAGCGATTGAATACAAAAAATGGCATTGATTTTTTGGAGCAAATAAATATGTTTAAGGAGGTGTGAGTGAGTGGGAGAAGTCACTCAGTCATGTCCGACTCTTTGTGACCCCATGGACGGTAGCCTACCAAGCTCCTCTTTCCATAGGATTTTCCAGGCAAGAGGACTGGAGTGGGTTGCCATTTCCTTCTCCAGGAGATCTTCCCAACCCAGGGATTGAATCCAGGTCTCCCACATTGTAGGCAGATGCTTTACTATCTGAGCCACCAGGGAAGAGCCCTAAGGAAGTGTGAGAGAGCCTAAAGGAAGGAAACTTAGCACTTCCACTATGACAGGAAGAAATAAACAGGCAAGATGGTTATAACAGAGAACAGACATTGGTGTCATATAGACTTATTGGATTTGTAGCTGTGCTAATCATTTGGGGCACAAATTGCATAACTTCTCTGGGTCTCAGTCTCTTTTTTATATATCACGATGTCCCCTTCGTAGTGTTTGAGATTCATGATAACAGAGGTTGAGCTTTTATACCAGCTCCTCCCTTTTTCCTGGATCACTTGTTCCCCAGAGAGGCAACTGCCTATTTTCTTCTTGTCCAAATGGGTCTTCACGCTCTGAATCCCACAGCTTCAGGGAGCTTCTTCCTCTCTCTCTTATCCTCTAGCTCATCACTCAGATTTTCTTCAGAGCACCCTTTCCCGTCCGAAATGACCTCGTCTGCATGTCTTTTTGTGATGATTTATATTTTCCATGCTTAGTGCCTGTTTTACCTATTAGAATGTATTCATGGTAAGAGCAGCGTTCCCTGGAGACTCAGCGGTAAAGAACCTGCCTGCCAATGCAGGAGACTCAGGTTCGATCTCTGGGCCAGAAAGATCCCCTGGAGAAGGAAATGGCAACTCACTCCATTATTCTTGCCTAGGAAATCCCTTGGGCAGAGGAGTCTGGTGGGCTACAGTCTATAGGGCTGCAAAAGAATTGGACACGACTTAGCAATCAAACAACAGTAGTAAGAGCAGAGACTTAAACTCATTTGTCAATCAGTTCCCGACCCCTAGTACCCTTAGGCACAATTCAGTTCACTAAATATTAGATGAGACTAGTCATAAAAGGTAGTTATTAGGGGAGGGGGAAATTAGAGGTTTGAGATTAAGAGATACACGTGCTAATCATGCTAATTTGCCTCAGTTGTGTGCGACTCCTTGCACCCCTATGGCCCGTGGCCCACCAGGCTCCTCTGTCCATAGGATTCTCCAGGCAAGAATACTAAAGTGGGTTACCATTTCCTTCTCCAGGGCATTTTCCTGACCCAGGGATCGAACCTGCATCTCTTATATCTCCTGCATCGGCAAGCGAGTTCTTTACCTATAGTGCTACTGTATATAAAATAAATAGTCAACAAGGACCTACCGTCCGGTGCAGGGAACTATATTCAATATCTTATAATAACCCATAATGGAAAAGAATATGAAATAAAGAGTATAACTGAGTCAACCTTGCTATACACCTGAAACTAATACAACATTTTAAATTACTATATTTCAATTTTTTTAAAAAGTAGTCATTATTATTCTGAAATTGGAAGTGAGGGGAAAGGAGTTGACAGGTTAGGAGACAGCTACACCCTGAGTAAAAATATAGAGGACAGGACTGCAAATCTAAGCAGATATGTGTTTGGAAGTTTTTGCTCAACAAGGTATGGCTGTGGATAGAGTAATATATTTTCCCAATCTACTATAGGATTTGTTTATGTCCAGCCAAAGTCACTGAGGCTGTCCTGTCATTACTTCTTTGCTTTTAGTTAACAAAAAGTCTCTTTAAAAAAATTATACATGTATACCATTTATTTGCTTCTATATAATGTTACTAATGCTGGCTAACAATTTTTGTTTTTATATTTGCAAGGCCCAGGCACCTTTAAGCACTGTACGTATGTGACCTCCTTTATCCCTCTCAGCAATCCTATAAGGATAGTAGTGTAATTATCCCATTTTACAGATGAGAAGACTGAAGCACAGAGACAAACAAGATGCCCAAGGTCACATAGAGCAAACCCAGGCAGTTTGACTGTGGAGCCCATACCCTTAAGCACTGAGCAATATGGCCTTTCAAGACCTCATCCGTCCGTCCTAAAGAAATATGAGTGGTTTGTTTTGTTTTTTTTTTGGTCAAAGGCAGACAAAGCTGTTCATCAGCTAGTCAGACAAAGCAGGTCAGAATACCCTGGGAAATGTCCTGGGAAATGTCCTGGGAGAAACTGTCCTGTCAAGGAACAAACCTGGAAGGAATTTTCCTCTTAAGGAAAGGAATACTTGATTTAATTAATCAAGTAAATCAACTATTCCAAAAATCATTACCTTTCCCCCCCTTCACATTGGCAATCCCTTCCAATTTACGGTTACTTAAAAGTTAATATCCTATTTACCCCATTTTTCAGGTAATTTAATAAATATTCTGGTCTCAACCCTGATGACCTTATAGAAAATCCACCTGTGCTCCTTAGGTTGCCTGACATGGTGGCAGGATATTCAGTTTTGCATCGATAAACTTTGATTTGCCTTATGTAATATCTGATATATGACTTCTTAGAATGTTTATGTTTAATGCTTTGCTTACAACCCCAAACATTGGTTATAAATTTCAGCCCTATCTTTTCTTTTCCTATTCAGTTTTTTCCAGTGATTTGCTCTAGCTCCTTTTCATTTTTTCCCAATATATTTTTAGATTATATTGACTATCAAGAAATCCTTATTTGGAGTCAATTTCAAATCTAATGAATTCTTCAGTTCAGTCGCTCAGTTGTGTCCAACTCTTTGTGACCCCATGAACCGCAGCACGCCAGGCCTCCCTGTGCATCACCAACTTCGGAGTTCACCCAAACCCAAGTCCAATTAATTCATTTCCTTAAAATTTACACGAAGGAAAATTATGGAAAAGAAGTAAAGTTTTTTTGAGTTATCTTTATCAGTATGCTTACAGATCACTTTCTTAAGCACAGGGGTAATGATTATTCTAAAATTAGATTTGTTTTGCATCGCGACAGTGGTGTGGTCTGCAGGTGTGTAGAAGTGTAGCGAGTTGGTAAAAACTACTGACTCTGGAGCCAGACTGCCTAGGTGTACATCCTTTACTCTGTGTACTAGCTGTGTGACCTCGGGCAAAGTACTTAACCTCTCTGGGCCTCAATTTTGTTTGATGTAAAATGGAGATAATGATATCTTTAAAGTTGTTTCAAAGATTATGCGTTACTTGATTAACATAGGTAAAGTATTTAAAACCGTGTCTGGAACTTGGAAAGCTCTGTGTTAATGCTGGCTTTTTGTGTTCTTGATTCTGCTTTAAATTAGGAAAAAGTAGCTTTCCTTGTCACTAAGTGTTATAAAAATGCTTTCTTAAAAATTATTATTTTCATTCATCTTAACATATCCACAATTTTAATTCAGTATGATCTGTTTATTTCTTTCTGTATATCATTTATTGGTTGTTAAAACTCATGATTAATTTATACCCAAATCCTAAGTTTCTTCGTACCTCTCATATAATGTGTTAATCAGATGACGCTGAAAAACAATCTACATAAATATGTCGTCAATATTTATTTTGTTTTTAAGAGTCCAGTCACTCAGTGTTTTCCTCAGGTTAGAGTATTTTAAAATTCCTATTTCATTTTAAGGAGCTTATTTTATTTATGTGTAAATATACAAAAGGCAAACATACCCAGTGTTGTATAAGTACATTCAGGTGTTTAACACAGCCACTCCACCCGCCTCTAACATGTGCGTAATGCCCTCTGCTGGAAAAAGTATTTTTGAAAAATAAAATTATTAAATTTTTCCCCTTTTTTTTTTTTGTAATTTAAACTGTACCTTTGATTCTATTATTATTCTATTGAGAGTAAATAAATTTACAGTACAAGATTTTTCAAATCCTTTTCAGTGAAAACTAAGATGCGGAGAGTTATGTTTTTTGTTTGTTTATTTTTTTGTTTTTCTTTTTGTTTGTTTTTCCTTGCTCTTTTCGGATAGATTGGAAAATATGTTCATAAGCCTTTAACACTTTTGGTATGGATAGGTAGAAGTGTTCTCATGTGCCTTTTATTTTGCTGAGGGCAGTTTGTGGCATTTTGTTTGATTTGAACAGCAGCTGTGTGAAGCAAAAAGAGCAAGTATGATTATAATTTGCCAGTGAGAAAACAGAGGCTCAGAGATGTTAAGTGACCAACCCAAAGTCATTCAGTTTGTTGGGGGCAGATTTGGGACTAGAATTCAAGTCTTAGAACATATTTAATTCTGTGATGCTGATTATTTCTGCAACTCTTATCATATCCTGTGTGTCTCAGAGCCTAAAAAACTTTACATCCTGTTATTGATTAGGTACATTTTAAAATTCAGTAATGGGAAGCAAGCAACTTTTTGAACCTTGAGAGGCAAAATAATAAATGATATCCAGTGCTTTGTACAATAGAGACACCTAATATTTGTTGATTTGCCACATTGAAAGAATATTTTATCTTATGTATTGCCTTATATTTGGTTATCTCTATCCATGCTATATTCTGAGACAGTTTCACAAATTTGTGCCAACTTGGAACATTCCAAAACTGATCTTGATTTCTACTGGGGTACTCTGTTAACTTACTAGTCTGGCATAATAGGGACTATTGTTAAATACTACTTTTCTTTTGGTGAATGGTAAATTTAACCTTTTAAAAAGTGCCTTTTTATTTCATCATTTTATAATATAACATTGCTATTGAGAACATGAATTGTGTCCTTTATATTTCTCAGTGCTGTGCTGACTTTTAAATTTACCAAACAAAAATGAATTTACTAGTTTAGGGTGATTATATGTATGTTATGAGTTTCCCCGGTGTTTCAAGATGATAAAGAGTCCTCCTGAAATGCAGGAGACCTGAGTTCAATTCCTGGGTTGGGAAGGTCCCGCGGAGGAGGGCACAGCAACCCACTCCAGTGTGCTTGCCTGGAGAATTCCATGGGCCGAGAAGCCTAATCGAGTTGGATACGACTGAATGACTTTCGCTTTCATTTTTCATATGTACATTATACTAACTCAGATATCACAAGCTATTTGTTATAATTGCCACCTTTCATTTATTTTATGAGTCTAATAGTTTTCTGACATAAAAGTCTCCCATAGCATTTAAAAGTATCACTGTCACTACTATTCAGCCATGGTTGTAAGGCCCTCCCTTCCCTGCATCACTTCTCCTCCAGAAATTAATTTAGTTCTTTTAATCTGTTTTTCTTTAGTTTAAAATTATATTGTTCCCCGATTTTGTAAACTCACTAACATTAATTTCAACATCTTTTACATTAAACGCATTTACATTTCAATTATTGATACATTAAGTACATGTTAGGAGAAGGCAATGGCAACCCACTCCAGTACTCTTGCCTGGCAAATCCCATGGACGGAGGAGCCAGGTAGGCTGCAGTCCATAGGGTCGATAGGAGTCGGACATGACTGAGCGACTTCACTTTCACTTTTCACTTTCATGCGTTGGAGAAGGACATGGCAACCCACTCCAGTGTTCTTGCCTGGAGAATCTCAGGGACGGGGGAGCCTGGTGGGCTGCCGTCTATGGGGTCGCGCAGAGTCGGACACGACTGAAGTGACTCAGCAGCAGCAGCTGCAGCAAGACATCCCCAGTGGCTCAGTGGTAAAGAATTCGCCTGAAATGCCGGAGACACAGAAGATGTGGGTTTAATCCCTCTGTTGGGAAGATCCCCTGGAGAAGGAAATGGCAACCCACTCCAGTGTGGGGATCACAAAGAGTTGGACACAACTGAATGACTAAGCACACACTAAGAACATGTTAAAACTTTGTGTGTGAAGCCTTTATGCTAATTCAGAACAACTGCCTTATGAGAAGTCTCTTGGAATGTCCATGAGTTTCTGTCGATGACAGGCCTGGCTTCAGACATTTACTTGTATTGGAATTATTATGCTAGATATTTCTTATCAGATAATCCTGAAGAAGAGGAGCATTCAGTCCTCAGTTAGGCATTATGAGATATGGAGTAAGATAACAGAATCTACCCATGGCCAAAAGGGTCATAAGAAATTACAGTTTTGGGGCCAGCATTCAGTTCTCCTTATATTGACCTGAAATCTCCCCCTTTAACAGTGAACCCATGGTTTTAGTTTTATTTGCCGTAGACATTCAGAGCAAACTGAACCCTTTTTCCATATGGTGGCTATTTTCCTTTTCTTTAGGTTTTCTTTTCTACTTCCTATACTCTTACGTGCTTTAATGTACTTTTCTCCTCACTCTTAAAATTTTTGAGCTGTTATGTGCATAAATTAAATCTTTCAATTCTTACCCCAATCATATGAGATAGTATTATTCTGTCCATTTGACTGAGACTCAGAAAGATGAAGCTTTCTGAGATGTCAAGAAAGATGTCAACTGAGACTATTAGTGGGTTGTGTCAGGCTCTAAGCCACCACACCTCTCCCACCATGTTTTATGCGGCCCATTTCTAGGCTCCTTGCTTAGAGGACTCTGGTTACATTCCTGTTTGTATTGTTGCTATTGTTGTTTAGTCTCTAAGTTGTGTCTACTCTTTGTTACCGCCTGGACTGAAGCTGGCCAGGCTCCTCTGACCATGGGATTTCCCAGGTAAGAATGGGTGGGTTGCTATGTCCTTCTCTAGGGGATCTTCCCAATCCAGGGATCAAATCCTCATCTCCAGCATTGGCAGACAAATTCTTTACCCCTGAGCCACCAGGGAAGCCCTCCCATTTGTATACATCTCTTTCATCAGACAGAACAGACAAAATGAACTCAATGCTACAGATTTACAATGGCCTGTAGTTGAATTGCTTGGGCATGTGCTACCAGCCTGCATACTTGTGCAATGCAAGAGTGAATTACCGATTGTTTTCACTCTGGCTTACCTTGAATAGTAGTTAAGTTGGGTCTTACCATTGTACGTGTGTGTGTGTCTTGTGAGTTTGTAAATGTATATCTGTGTATACATGGGTTTCCCTGGTGGTTCAGATGGTAGAGAACCTACCTGTAATGCAGAAGACCTAGATTTGATCCCTGGGTCAGAAAGTTCCCCTGGAGAAGGGAATGGCAACACACTCCAATATTGTTGCCTGGAAAATCCCATGGACAGAGGAGCCTGGCGGCCTACAGTCCGTGGGGTCGCAAAGAGTCAGACATGACTGAGCGTCTTTACTTACTTACCTTCAACCTACATTTAACACTTTGATATTTATGGTGTTCTGTGTAGTCCGATTATATTCCTGAAACTTTTCATTTGAAATTTCTTGGTCTGTGTCTTGGTCAGTATAATTAGAAATCCATACATTTCTTTTTTTTAGAGCATTCTATTATCCTTGAGTTATATTTCTTTTTAAGGCTTCCCTCTATGAGATTTTGCCTATCTTCCCTCTGTGCCTTCTGTCCAAACCTCCTGGGTCTTGAGTTGAATTGAGGTTCATTTTCCATCCCTCTTTCAGTTATTATGACAAATGTTGGTTCCCTGTTCCTGAGAACAGCTAAGAACTTTGAAATGTAGCCAGATAAAGGCACCATTAGCATTTCCAACTTACTAGCAATTTTTATTCACACCAATTTTGCACTAGCATAACCAGAAAATAGAAGTCACTTCGCTCTTCTGCATGGTCGTACATGTTCAGTTGTGTCCGACTCTTTTCGACCCATTGGAATATACCCCACCAGGCTCCTCTGTCCATGGGATTTTTCAGACAGGAATACTGGAGTGGGTTGGCATTTCCTCCTCCAGGGGATCTTTCAGACCCAGGGGTCAAACCCACATCTCCTGTGTCTCTTATGTTGCAGGCAGATTCTTTACTGCTGAGCCTTCAGGGAAGCCAGAAGTCTTTTTAGACTGTCAATAATTGACTGTTTCTGCAGGTTAATTAATCTCTATGGTCTTCATCTTCCTCATCTATAAAAATCTGTTGGACTGTGACCCCTGAGGTTGTGTAAGTTCTAATATCTATGGTTTTAAAGTATACCAGATTACCTGTAGAAATTTTAATTTAACATTTAAAATTAAATCAAGAGCAATGACTCAACTTTACCCCTCTGAGGTTTACCCAGGACTGATATTATATGTACTTGAACAGTCATCTTAGTAATCCAAATGTGGAAGGATTTCTTTACTGTAAGACTTCTAAATAATCATTGCCTCAGATGCCCCATTCTTGGGGTGGAAGAGGCATTGGGAGCACCACCCAGTTACTGGCCCACAGGTACCGCCACAGCTCCTGCACAGCAGCTTCCCTAACAAGAGGGAGCGGCCCTGGTGGAAACAGAGGCACCCTGAAGGACGCGCTTGCTCTTTATCTTCACAGGTTGCCATCCCTCATGCTGGCAGATGCTTCACCTGAATCGTGGTCTTGCTAAAGCTTCTGTTTGTTTATTTTTCGGCTGTCCTGGGTGTTCATTGCTGCAGGCGGGCTTTCTTGAGTGGTGGCGAGCAGGGGCTATGTTCTAGTTGTGGTGCACAGGTTTCTCATTGCAGTGGCTTCTCTTGTTTTGAAGCATGGGCCCTAGAGCACTTGGGGTTCAGTAGTCAAAGCTCACGGGCTTAGTTGTCCCATGGCATGTGGGATCTTCCCGAAGCGAAGTGAAAGTAGCTCAGTCGCGTCCAACTCTGTGACCCCGCAGACTCTACAGTCTGTGGAATTCTCCAGGCCAGAATACTGGAGTGGGTAGCCTTTCCCTTCTGTAGTGGATCTTCCCAACCCAGAGATCAAACCCAGGTCTCCCACATTGCAGGTGGATTCTTTACCAGCTGAACCACAAGGGAAGCTCAAGAATACTGGAGTGGAATACTGGAGTGGTTAGCCTGTCCCTTCTCTAGCAGATCTTCCTGACCAGGGATCAAACTCAACTCTACTGCATTGGAAGGCAGATTCTTAAATGTGATTACTTTTGATGAATTTTATCTGTGGATCATAGTACATATGTATTCTTAACACTCTAATATTTTAATGAAGCCCTTTTACAGCCTAGTTTCTATATTCATGATACTACAGGGTTTATAGTATCAGTAATTCACATAGCCAGGAATCATTCCAAAGTTAAAAGTAAATTATTTCATTTCAGATATCAGTTTAAACTAGAAAAAAAAGTGACGTCTCCTGTATTTGGGATTACAGAGCCATTTCCTCAAGTGTCCATCTCCTAAAGTTCTTTGTGTGGCCTTTCCTCTAGTAATTATCTCCTTTGTTTCCAGGTGAATGAAATTTACCACGATGAGTCCCTGGGAGTGCATATAAATGTGGTCCTGGTGCGCATGATAATGCTGGGTTATACAAAGGTAAAGTGTCTTACTGTATGTGAGCTGTGAGCATCAAAGAGTGGGTGAGCAAACAGATTAGTCTACTGAGGCTATAGTGGATACGTCTCATGTAGACCCCAGTTGCTCTGAATTGAGAAGAGAAAACTGCCCCAATGAATGGAGATCTCTAACTTAGAGTAGATAATGAGTGATTTTTGTGCTGGTGTCATCTGATGTGTTTACCTCTGTCTAATGGAGTTGAAGATAATTATCCTGATTTTAGGTATGACAACATAATGGAAAAAGAGGATTTCCTTAATTGTGAAGGACAGGGAAGTCTGGTGTGCTATAGTTTGTGGGGTCGCAATGAGTCAGACACAACTTTTCAACTGAACAACCACCACCAGCGTTAAATTTATCATTGATTTTTTAAATCCAAAACACGTATGTTGAGTGCCTGCTCTGTGTCAGATGCTTTCTAGGAGCTTCAAATATATGTGTGTGTGTCAGGCTGTGAAAGTCAGTCATGTCCAACTCCTTGTGACCCCATGGACTATACAGTCCATGGAATTCTCCAGGCCAGAAAACTGGAGTGGGTAGCCGTTCCCTTCTCCAGGGGATCTTCCCAAGCCAGGGATCGAACCCAGGTGTCCTACATTACAGGCGGATTAACAAAATAATAGAGAGCCTTACTCTCTCATGATTTCTTAAAAGGAATGTTTCACATCTTTCCAATTAATAAAAACGAAGCATACAGTGAATTTTTTTTAAAGGGCATTAATCTTATAATCTTGAAAATGAAGTGTTGGGTCAGAATACATACAATAGGCATTTTTATGTAGTGTAACTTTAGCTGGCTTTAAAATGGCACTAGTTGGATACCTGTCCTTGGAAATAATGGAATGGACGAAATAGTCTCTCCCTTTGAAGAGAAAACATAGGGGAAGAGACTAACTTGGCAGCTTTCTTGATGTTTAAAATTAAATGTCCCCCTCCCACAGTTAATCCTCCTGATTATGGAACACTGATGAAATATGCATTTAGCAAGAACGGGGGAAAAGTCCATGTGTTTGCATTGTATTATATATGAAAACTTACCATTTCTGGTGAATGGGTGTCATTGATCTTTAGTTCCCCCACAAACCTGACCTACTTTGTGTCTCCAGCACTGAAGGCAAGTCAACTCCAGCTGGAGATGTCAAGAGCCTTCAGTTGGTTGTGAAATCATTTATTTGGAGAAGTATGTGATCAACATATAACAAACCAAACTTTTTTATTAAGAATGTAAACACTGGTAAAACCACCTGCTGAAATGTAACAAAACTCTCAGCCAGTCAGCCAAATAAGAACTAATTTGAGGTTCCAAATTTAGTTTCTTGTTCCTTCAGAACTTGCTTTGAACTTTTATCTCCTGATGATATGGACTGGAAGAAACACAAGCTGGAATCAAGATTGCTGGGAGAAATATCAATAACCTCAGATATGCAGATGACACCACCCTTATGGCAGAAAGTGAAGAGGAACTAAAAAGCCTCTTGATGAAAGTGAAAGAGGAGAGTTAAAAAGTTGACTTAAAGCTCAACATTCAGAAAATGAAGATCATGGCATCCGGTCCCATCACTCCATGGGAAATAAATGGAGAAACAGTGGAAACAGTGTCAGACTTTATTTTGGGGGGCTCCAAAATCACTGCAGATGGTGATTGCAGCCATGAAATTAAAAGACTCTTACTCCTTGGGAGAAAAGTTATGACCAACCTAGATAGCATATTCAAAAGCAGAGACATTACTTTGCCGACTAAGGTCCATCTAGTCAAGGCTATGGTTTTTCCTGTGGTCATGTATGGATGTGAGAGTAATTGATGCTTTTGAACTGTGGTGTTGGAGAAGACTCTTGAGAGTCCCTTGGACTGCAAGGAGATCCAACCAGTCCATTCTGAAGGATATCAACCCTGGGATTTCTTTGGAAGGAATGATGCTAAAGCTGAAACTCCAGACTTTGGTCACCTCATGCGAAGAGTTGACTCATTGGAAAAGACTTTGATGCTGGGAGGGATTGGGGGCAGAAGAAGAAGGGGACGACCGAGGATGAGATGGCTGGATGGCATCACTGACTCGATGGACGTGAGTCTGAGTGAACTCCGGGAGTTGGTGATGGACAGGGAGGCCTGGAGTGCTGTGATTCATGGGGTTGCAAAGAGTCAGACACGACTGAGCGACTGAACTGAACTGAACTGACGATAATGTGATAGTAACTGCATTCCCCAATGGCTCAAGTGATAAAGAATCCGCCTGCAATGCAGGAGATGCAGGAGACATGGGCTTAACCCTGGGTCGGGAAGATGCTCTAGAGAAGGAAATGGCAATGCACTCCAGTATTCTTGTCTGGAGAATCCCATGGACAGAGGAGCCTGCTGGGCTACAGTCCACAGGGTTGCAGAAAGTTGGACATGACTGAGCACGCATGCACAGATGCACAGCAGGGTTCTCAGGAATGCCACTCCATTTCTTGAAACAGCAGGATATGAGTGCCCCATCTCTTCATTGCTGTGAGGTTAAAATAAAGGATAGTTATTTTTTTCAGTGTTAGGTTTATATAATTTGACGGCTCCTCAAATTATATAAACCAGCTTTGATGAAGTTTGAAGCAAAAAAAAAAAAAGAAAAAGAAAGAAACTGAAGATCTTTGGCTTCAACATTTCTAGAGAAAAAGTCCCAAATATTTGATAGATTAAGATAGATTCTTCTGTTATTGTTCTTAATATTTATCAAGATTTTTTTACACAGTTGATTAATACTGAGTTGCTTCACAGTAGCAAAAAAATTCATCATCCCGTATTTCAGTTAATGGTGTCAGCCACCTTTCACACAGATAATGTTGATTATCATAAAGGTATCCATCCCTTAGGTGCATTTAGAGTTTCTAAATGAGATTAGTTATCTAAACAAGCCCCCAATAATATTATTGTACATTATTTAATTACTGTAATCTCATGTTAATTTCAGAAAGTTATCCAATGAAGCCTTTGGGAAAATATTAATATTATGTATGTCTTTAACATATTGTTTTCTTCTAGTCCATCAGCCTCATAGAAAGGGGAAATCCATCCAGGAGCCTGGAGAATGTGTGTCGCTGGGCTTGCCAACAACAAAAATCTGATCCCAATCACTCTGAACACCATGATCACGCAATTTTCTTAACCAGGCAAGACTTCGGACCTGCTGGAATGCAAGGTATTTCCATTACTATGTAGCAGAAAAATTTAAGGGCATGACTTTTCAAAATTATAACTGAATCACTTTGCTGTACACTTGGAACTAACACAACAGTATATATCAACTGTTCTACAACATAAAATAAAAATTGTTTAAATCTTAAAAAAAAGAGCAATCCTGAATCAGGGAGTCTGTTCACAAGTTCGCGTTTCCACCATCACTTTCATCTTTGCCTCGGCCAAGCATACGTTTGCTTTCTGTTGTGTTCAGTGACTTCTGTGGAATTCATAATGTTAAATGCCACCTAAATACCATGACATATTATTCTCTCCTTTGCAATAATAGGTGTACATTTGGGGTACAGAGGGGCTGCTATTAAATGCAGTGCGATTTCCACTGAGTGTTTGGAAGGGGAAAGAAGGTGCTATGGGAAACGTCTGTTGCCGAAGAACTTTCTTCCAAAGTCAGCTTTCGTCTATCTATCTAATAAACTCTGATGTAGACTTTAAAAAATAAAAAATTAGACTGACCACTTTGTTTTCAACGTTGATGGAATCTCTGGGTCCCTTCATCAGTACCATGATTTGAAGGAACAGTCACCACAGCAGAAAGGTAGGGCTTAGTTGGTGGGCAGAGCAGAATGGTAACCCCAGGCAGTTCCTTCCCTTAGGAGAGGAGAAAATTGCAGACCTAGTGATCCTTTCAGAGCCCGTTACCTGTGGCTTTCCCAAGAGAATGTGGCATGATGCTAGCAGTTAAATAATACGGCCTCTGTTTCCTGAAAAGCTTTTTTCTTTTTCCCTCGGCAAAGGTCCAGTAGTAATTCTTAATGGGTTTTCTCATAAAATGAAAATAAAAGTAATTGTTATTCTCTACAGGATATGCTCCAGTCACAGGCATGTGTCACCCAGTGAGAAGCTGTACCCTGAATCACGAGGATGGTTTTTCATCTGCCTTTGTAGTAGCACATGAAACTGGCCATGTGTAAGTCACTGTTGACAGCTACAGAGTGGGGAAAAAAACAAGGTCTTTTCTTTCTGCCTCTCTCAGTATTGTTCATATTTCGGGCAGAGCACATGCCAGCGTGCAACTCTCACCCTCTTGCCAAGTTTGAGGAGCTGAAAAGAGTGGAGAGGTCATGCACTGAAACCAAATGAGTGACTGGCTTGCAGAGACACTCGTGAGCTATAGAACAAGAAAGGCATTTCTGCCAGATGGCTCCCAGTTTCACAGTGTCTGTGACTCCTCCACAAAAGCCTTGTTAGCTTAAAAAAATACCTATTTCCCTGTACATTTCAAAACAGAAATTATGCCAAAGCCGTGGTCCCTATGTTGATTCTTTCCAGCGAGGTCTCGCTCTGTGTTCTAGGTTGGGGATGGAACACGATGGACAGGGCAACAGGTGCGGTGATGAGACGGCTATGGGAAGTGTTATGGCCCCCTTGGTGCAAGCTGCGTTTCATCGTTACCACTGGTCCCGGTGTAGCGGCCAAGAACTGAAAAGATACATACAGTAGGTCTCCTTCTTTGTGTCATGAGAACGTTACAGTAGAAATACAGGCGTGAAACTGTCTCTTAGAACATTGATCATAACCGAATTCCCAGTGAATGAAAACTGCTGTTCATGATAAACATTTTCTTGTGACTTAGCTTTTGGCACAGTAATTCCATAATGTGATTATAATATTTGAAGCCGTAAGCCTAGCCTTGAAGTGAATTTTTAACTGTGATTTCCTTTCAGTAAATTCTCTGTGGGATCTTTGATTAATGGTAAAAGTTGATTTGAGAATGATAAGAGGGTGGTCTCACAATGCCTGCATAGGGTATACCACCTGTACCCCACAGGGTGGGTGACAGGATCTGCCCTGCCATACCATGGGGGTTCAGCTAGGGACATGAACAAGGTTGTTACAGTTCTACTGTGTTTTTGAGTATGCTTGGCTTATTTTCCTGGGAAGAATAAAGATGAATGGTCTTTTTCTAAATGGAGCTGAAACCAAAATCCTTAAAAGATATGCTTTCATGAACTTGCTTTATGATCTGATGAAATTCCAGAGTATGTAACCTAAGAATACTTTCTCACTGAGACATGATTTTAAAAAAAATGAACATTTAGCTGTATGCACCTTTTTCCTTCCTCCAGTTCCTATGACTGTCTCCTTGATGACCCGTTTGAACATGACTGGCCCAAACTCCCAGAACTTCCTGGAATCAATTATTCTATGGATGAGCAGTGTCGTTTTGACTTTGGAGTTGGTTATAAAATGTGCACTGCGGTACGTTACAGTCAATTTGGATTTTTGCATCTTAAACTCTATTTTCGTAGCTCCTGTTTGGTGACCTTTACAGATTCACTGGTGCAAGAATATGAACCAATGATTTGTGTTTGCTATGTTTCTACATGCAATAGCTAAGTGCTCTATATATACTATCTTATTTAATCCTTCTGACAGGCTAGAAGGAAGTTGGTATACTTTTATTTTACAGATGAAAAAGCCAAGACTTACAGAGGTTATGCAACTTGCTTAAGTCACGCATCTGGTAAATGGGGCTTTTTATATGTTAGAGGAAGCTTTATGTGTTAGAGCAAGAAAAAATGTATTTCATTGAAAGAAGTTGATCTGTTGTTGAAATTCTGCCTTTGCAGATATACATACATAGCTATTTGGTTTGCCTGTAAAATATACAGTCAGTTCCTGTTTTCCTGCGTTAATGTTTTAACCTGAGAATTCTAAAGCTCTGGCTCCATATTGTAAAAAAAAATTACAATTTCTGCATTAAGTAATAGGAATGAGAACAAAAAACCCAGATTGGAAATGAGGACTAATTTTAAAAGAAAGCTATGACGGAGTTTCCCTGGTGGCTCAGTGCTAAGGAATCTGTCTGCCAATGCAAGAGACTTGCATTCGATCCCTGGTCCCAGAAAACCCCACATGCCTTGGAGCAACTAAGCCCACACGCCACATCTATTAAGCCTCTGCTGTAGAGCCGGGGAGCCACAACTACTGAAGCCTGTGCACCCTAGGCCCCTCGCCCTACAGCAAGAGAAGCCACCGTGATGAGAAGCCTGTGCATCACAACTAGGGAAAAGCTGGTGCAGCAGTGAAGACCCAGCAAAGCCGTGAATAAATAACACTGAAGAAAAGGAAGAAAGCTACGACGATAAGACTGTGTATGAATAGTTAATGGCATGTGTGTGTGCGCTCAGTCATGTCTTTGCTTTGCAACTTCATGGACTGTAGCCCGCCAAGCTCCTCTGTCCGTGGAATTTTCCAGTCCCGAGTATTACAGTGAGTTGCTGCTTCCTACTCCAGGGGATCTTCCCTACCCAGGGATCAAACCCACATCTCTTGCTGTCTCCTGCATTGTGAGTGGATTCTTCACCACTGTGCCACCTGGGAAGCCTAATTAATGGCATAGGGAATGAATATATGGATAAACTGGCATTTGATATATAGGTTTATTTTTTATATCCAAAAATGATAAGAAATTTACTGTTATAAAGAGAGTAGATGAGGAAACAGTACATACAAATATGTGTGCTTAAATATACACTTGGATATTATAGTGATTTAGGAAAATAAAAAAACATTCTTAAGATGAGAAAACTAAGATTCTGATCCGGCTGTATTACTGTTTGGTTTGTATCCATAACTATAGTCTTACCTTATAACCCATATTTCTCAGCCATGGTATGAAGATCAAATATATACAAGTACTTCATAAACTACATGAACGTATTGTGACATTTTGTTACACCTGGAATATAGTATCTTACATGAAAAGTTTGACATATTTTCTGCATTTAGTCAGCTCATGATGAGCATTTTTATTTTTTATATCTAACTGGTTCCTACATACAGGGATAAAGATAAGCCATTTTGATGGCTTGAGAGCTGCAAAACTGCTATGACATTTTCATTTTTACAGTGTTTATAATAATTACTCACTCTTTAAAAATCTGAAAACCATAAGGTAGAAATGGCATGCAGAATAGTAAAAGTCAACTGGAGAACCAGACAAAGCATTGTTCATCAGTGTTCTTTTAGAAAAGCAGAATAAAAGTATTCTTTGCTTGGAATTCTTAGGCATGTTTGTTTTCTTAACATGCTACAACTTTGACTATTATAACTTGAAATCAAAATATCCAAGAAACATGACGTGAAGAAACTGTATAGCAGGTATTACCGGTACAAGTCATTCCATCTCTACGTCACTGAGAGTTTGGTTTTGCTCTCTTCCAGTTCCGAACGTTTGACCCATGTAAACAGCTTTGGTGTAGCCATCCTGATAATCCCTACTTTTGTAAGACTAAAAAAGGGCCCCCACTTGATGGAACCGAATGTGCTGCTGGGAAAGTGAGTATAATCTGTTTATACAGTAAAGATTTAAGATATGTTGCATAAGAATCATCTTTAAAATGACATGTATCGTCATCTTTAAGAAAACTATAGGATGTGAAGTTTCACTGTGGTAATGCACAAACATCATGTATTAGTTTCCCAGAGGTGCTCTAGCAAATTACTAACAAATTACCAGAGGGTGGTTTAAAACAACAATTATTCTCTCAGTTCTGGAGGCTAGAAGAACAAAATTGGTTTCACTGAGCTGAAATCAGTGTGTGGGCAGAATGGCCCTCCCCTCAGAGGCTCTTGTGGACAACCTGTTCTTGGCTCTTCCAGCTTCTGGTAGCTGCCTGGGTTCCTTGACTTCTGGCTGTGCCACTCTAATCTCTGCCTTTGTGCCCAGACTGCCCCCTTCTCCTCTGTGTGTGTTTCCCTCTGCCCCTCTCTTATAAGGATACATGTGATGGCATTTAGGGTTCACCTGAATAATCCAGGGTAATCTCCCCATCTAAAAATTCTTATGTAATTACGTGAGCAAAGGCTGTTTTCCAAATAAGATGGCATTTACAGATTTTAAAGATTAGGACTTGGCATCTTTGAGACCACTGTTCAGCCCCCGACTGATAGAATAGGAAGCGGCTGCTCAGCGGAGTGTCTGGGCTTTAATGGGATTTGATTTACTTGCTGGCATCACACTTCTTGTGAAAGTTGTCCAGAAATAAAGTCATGTGAACTTAGAAGATTTGGCCCTGCTCCTTGGGGAAAGATGCCCAGAAGTTTTCAATCTCAAGTTGTGTAGTAAGGATTCAATGCTCAGAAACTGGCCCAGTGCCAAGCTTCACTACTCATGAGGGGAAAGATCACAAAACCGAGACAAAGGCATGTTGAGAACTCACGTTGAAGAGCTTTGACTAGTTTGGAAATAAGATATTGTAGATAGGACCAAAACCTGGCAAAGAAAATTTATATAGTTTTTAGTTCTTTTAAAGCCCTTTAAAGCTCTATTTCAAATGTGTATAAACTGTACTTGCTATCAGAATGGCACACATAATAGTAATAATAAAATCTGTCATTATTCATGTTTAAACTGTTAGGAATTACGCTAAACTCATAACATATGGCATGTTGCTTTTGGAAAATTTGGTAATATAGCTTAATGACTGAAAAAACAAAAGCAACAATGAGTTAATTCATTTTTGCTTTATGCAGAAGATATCCTCTAAACCAAATCTGGACATCCAATTTCCCTAAATATATTTGTGTTATGTTTAAATTTCCCAAAGTTGAGTTTTAAGAAACACTTTTATTGTGTGTAGAATAAAAACATGAATCAAAATGTTAAAAGAAAAAGAACTAAAGCCTTTTGAGCATCTGCTATGTGTTGGGTACTATAAGCTCTATGTCTCTACAGCATGTGTTTTAGTATTCCTCACTTAGTTCTTCTGGTCAGAGGATATCACACTATCCATGGTCCTTTCTGGGCCCCAATTTCCTCATCTGAAAGGTAAAGATAATATATCTGACCTATCTATTTCTTAGAATCATTATGAAAGCTATATATGTTTTAGATATGCTATATTAATTGTTTTTGAAGTTAAGACATATAACTTCCTGTCATTATTTAAAGGGGAGCCTATTGCCCTTAAAAAATTCCAGTAATATGGATAACAAGGGATGAAGGGTAGACTAGCACCAACTGGGCAAATTAAGTGCTCAGATCTCCTTATTGATTATGATGTTTGATACTCACTGATAAATGGGTCATTTAAAAACTTGTCTCAATTAATGTTACCTTTTATTTTAATTTTATATTTAATAATGCAAGTCCAAATTACCCAGTATGTATAGGTCCCCATATTGTTATAATTACTTTGGGATGATGTTAAGTGTATTTTCACCAGAAAAAGAAGTAAAAAAGAAAGGAAGTCTTTCACTTGGTGGTCCTTGTATAACGGTTTCAATTTTAGCATGAGCACAAAATTTCATAATTGTTTTTGTCATTTTCCTAAGTGGTGCTATAAAGGCCATTGCATGTGGAAGAATGCTAATCAGCAAAAACAAGATGGCAACTGGGGATCCTGGACCAAATTTGGCTCCTGTTCCCGGACATGTGGAACTGGTGTGCGGTTCAGAACACGCCAGTGCAATAATCCAACGTGAGTGTAACTCCTATCATGCACTTCACTTGGGGACAGACCAGAAAATGCCTCAATATTATGCCATTAATGTTCAGTTTCACAAAGTACGCGTAAAACACAGACCGTGTAAACTGAGCATTTAAGTGTATATTTTGGGTAAATCCCCACTAAGCCATCTAGGGAAGAGTAGTCCATGATTAAGGTTAGAGATTGTTAAAGAAATTGCTGTTTAGGAGGCTCTGGACCTGAGCAGGGAAAGCAGATCACTGTGTCCTTAGGACTAGGCACCAAGGCTGTGAGACCTGCTCTAGGAAGCACAGGCCTATCGGCAGAAGCAGCACTAACCACAGAGGCTCCCTCACTTCAGAGTCAGGAGAGGAGTGCTTCAGAGCTGAGCTGCAAAGGCGGTGAAAGAAAGACCAAGGAACTGGTGGGGGAAAAGTTATCCGTTTGTCCTCCCAGAGAAAATTTTTGGAATCCCTGTTGTGTGCTTAGCGAATCTTATTTTCTGCAGGAAAAAAAAACAAAAACACTGAACTATCAGACTTATTAGGACAGTCTTCCTTGTGCAGGGTTTAACATTTGACACCCGTTTTCTTTGTCTGGCAGCAGGATGGCTCTGAGCACATCTTTGTACAAAGACCGAGGGTTACACCATCTGTTGCACAGGAAGAGATGATAGCAATATTCACAGAAGCAACAAAAACAATAAAGATTATAGTAGTAAGAACAGCAAGGGCTCACCACGTGCCACACTCTTTTTTAAGTGTTTTAAACACAGTAACTCATTTAATCCTCGCAATTTTTCTGTAAGGAAGATAGGATTATTGTTTACATTGGATGTATTAAGAAACAGGCATAGAGCCATGATTAATGTGTCTTTGGGTTGCAAATACATGTTTTATGCATGATAAAAATATATAATTTTCCTGAGACCATATGCCTGTTGGTTGATTCTTTATACACTTTTTTTGTGCATTTAAAACATACCGTTTGAAAGAATACACTGTTTTAAAATATACTGATTTGAGTTTGGGACTTCCCTCCAGCAAACCCTAGCAGGGAGAGGACAGTGCTTTGGAAAAGGGATTGAAATTAGGAAGTATGAGTCCATTCACTGGGCTGGCAGCTCAGAAGCTCTGGCTTTTTGCCCTCCAGCACTGTGCCTGTAAGCTTCAGCCGCTGGACCAGAGCCAAAAGGCCTTTCTCAATGTTGTCTTTTCTTTAGGCCCATCAATGGTGGTCAGGATTGTCCTGGTGTTAATTTTGAGTACCAGCTTTGTAATACAGAAGAATGCCAAAAACACTTTGAGGACTTCAGAGCTCAGCAGTGCCAACAGCGTAACTCCCACTTTGAATACCAGAATACCAAACACCACTGGTTGCCATATGAACATCCTGACTGTGAGTAGACACCCACACTTCTGCTGTGTGGACAGTTACTTAGAGCTTAAGCTTTGCCAACACACAATCCCTTGGACTTTTGATCCCCACTTGGCAATTTAGGAAACTTGGTGCTTATAGGGGTGAGTCCTCCTGGGTTTCCAAGAATAAGGCTAATACACTCCTTTCTCTAGAGAGGTGAGAATTATGGAATAG
Organism: Ovis canadensis; assembly: GCF_042477335.2. Classification (NCBI taxonomy): domain Eukaryota; kingdom Metazoa; phylum Chordata; class Mammalia; order Artiodactyla; family Bovidae; genus Ovis; species Ovis canadensis. Next base: position 104,077,815 of record NC_091250.1, on the reverse strand, counting down.
TTCCTGGCAGGCAATACAGCCACCATCACTATTGAAAAGATGAGTGGAAAGCAATGCCTGGGAGAGATGCTGAGTTTCCTCGTGCAACTGAAATCCCTCTGCTGGGAAATGCTTCTGGAATATTGTGATCTTTCTTTTCTGAACAACTAGAGAAAATACAGTTATTTTACAATCAAGTCAGGAACAAGACAAAGAGCATTATTGAATAACAAAAGGCACTTCATAACCATACATTAGTTATTAAGAAATACACTGGGAAATTCCCCTATCATGTTTCACTCTTTAGCCCCGACTTTTCAGTTAAATCTGTTCAGATGGGAACTTCTTGACATATGTCTTATTTGGGTGAATACACTGCTGAGTTCAGTTTAAGCCTGTTTTAAAGCAAAGATGCACATGTGGAAGAATTCAGAATTGCAATGCATTATTTTGATTAATTTGAGGAAAATGAGTCACATAAATTAGATTTAATTAATGACATCCTACAAGAAGCAAAAACTGTACTAGGCCACTGTGTCAAACAAAAGAGAAACCTTTTCAGTGCTCTAAGTGTCACTAAAACTAAATTGATTTTGAATGAAATTTATTGAATAACCCTGGCTAAATCTAGGGTAGCCAGAGAGCCTGGGTTGTATGGGACCAGTCATACCAATTCATATTGTTAGGGGCTCTGCTAGTGGCTCAGATGGTAAAGAATCTGCCTGCTCTGCAGAAAACCCGGGTTCTACCTTTGGGTCGGGAAGATCCCTGGAGAAGAGAATGGCAACCCATACCAATATTCTTGCCTGGAGAATTCCATGGACAAAGGAGCCTGGCAGGCTACAGTCCATAGGGTCACAAAGAATCAGACATGACTGAGCAACTAACACTTTCACTTTCATCCCTTTCTATGTCATTAATAGAGCTCCTTTTCACTATCTGAATTATCCCAGTTTAGATGACAAATCATAGGGTCACCCTGGTTAAAATAAATATGCCAAGTATGCGTACTTCCCCCACCACTCTTTATTTATCTATACAATTTGTTTCCAGGAAGCCATGTTGAAACTGTATATTTTAAAAATAAACTATACTATTCAAATATACCATTTTGCATAAATAGTTGACTTAATCTTCCATCTTATACAGCCAAGAAAAGATGCCACCTTTACTGTCAATCCAAAGAGACTGGAGATGTTGCTTACATGAAACAGCTGGTACACGACGGAACGCGCTGTTCCTACAAAGACCCGTACAGCATATGTGTGCGTGGAGAGTGTGTGGTGAGTTCAGGTTGCTTCCACCGAAGCTTCCTCTAGTATTGCGTCCTTCTCCTTCTCTTCTCATTCATCAGCGTATTTTCAGAATTTTCCTTTAACTCTTTCTTATGTGAGATCACATTACAATGACAGTCTATGAATAGTTCAATAGCTCAACTAAATTTGGAAGAAATTTCACTTAATAAAATCAAACTTTGGTCACTGGAGAAAATTTTTCAATATTTAATTCGTTTTTCTCATTTCCAGTCAAATGCATTTCAGGGGGTTCCGGAGGCCTCAGGGCTGGGAATACAACTGGAACCATGCCTTTGCTTTGAGTATTTTATCCTAGCCATCCACTAGTACAATGCGAAGTCTTTTTTTTTTTTTTTAATTCAATGCAAGATGTGCTTTATCATCTTAAAAAACTTCTTTTTCTCCCTGTCTTACCTTCCAATTAATTCTAACTTTAAACACTAAATTCCACATCAGAACAAAAGTACTAGTGAAGATGCAAAAGCTTTTTGTCCATTCAGCCTTTTTTTATGCCATTTATTTCTTGTCCATGTTCACACGTTTAAATGATAAGGAATTATCTCATTAACTGAACATGTTGCCGCTGCTTGATTCCTTTGGACCTAGGTACAACTAAGGTGTTAATATAAAAGAATCTCCAATATGCGATTCCTCATAGTTGAACTAAAATTTCCCTGAAAGCAGAATCTGTGTTTTGTTCATCTTTCACCTCCCACAGTATCTGGGAGTGCATTGAGTATATATGTGGCATCATTTTCTCTGCTCACTCTCATCTCAAACTTACAAGTGCAGAATCATCATTACCCAACAGCCATTCACATTAAAAATCCACCCCAGTTGGACTTCCGTGGTGACTCGATGGTACAGAATCTGCCTGCCAATGCAGGAGACACAGGTTCAATCCCTGGGTTGGGAAGATCACCTGGAGAAGAAAATGGCAACCCACTCTAGTATTCTTGCCTGGGAAATCCCATGAACAGAGGGGCCTGGCAGACTTCAGTTCATGGGGTAGCAAAAGAGTTGGACACGACTTAACCACTAAAACAAACAAGGAGAGCAATTGTTTGAACCCACTTTCCACAAATGGATGACTTCCTTGGCTTTGTTTGAATCCCTTTGCATTCTTGAATTGCCTTCTGCACCCTCTGTTCCTTCAAGTTACTTTGAAAATCTCATCATTGGTGATGTTTTGTCTCACATCCCTTACCAACTTGTAAACTTTGTACTAATGGACAATTCTCTATTTTGATTTTCTTCTTTATAAATATGAAGGCAACCAGGGAAAAACACATCCACATCTTAATTTTTATCTCCTCAGCATCAGCTACAATATCTGTATTCAATAAATGTTTGATGATTGACTACATATGATAGGAGAAGCACTTCATTAGACTGAGGGAAATTTATCCTTTATAATTACCCAGAGTGCAAGTCATTTGATTTCATAATAGTTCTTTAAAAGACCAAGATATTAAAAATTAGAGTTAGAGAGGGAGTTTGGTGCCTGGCTGTGGGCTCATGATGGAACAAATGGTGTATCATGCTCCAGTATGTTGACCTTTACTTGCTTGGCACGTTAAAATGAGCTACATCTAATATCTTCTCTCCCCAGAAAGTGGGCTGTGATAAAGAAATCGGTTCTAACAAGGTTGAGGATAAGTGTGGTGTCTGTGGAGGAGATAATTCCCATTGTCGAACTGTAAAGGGGACATTTACCAGGACACCCAGGAAGCTTGGTAAGATGAGGTTCTCATGAATTCAGTATCCATGATTTGCCTTTTTTGAGACTTCTTTTAGGAATGCACCATTTTCTCTATAAACACACACACACACAATTAGCTGCTGATTTATTTTCATCCAGATTGCCTTTTAAGAAATTATTGAAATAACTTTGCCAATCCATACTCTATGGCATCCATGATGAAAACCTATCTACTAAATTTAGATAAGGAATAAAAGAAACCAATATCAATTATAGTCATTCATTAAAATATGTTGTTTAATTTTATGTTTTTAATAAAATGTATTAGACCTAATTATTAGAATTAATGCTTATTTTGAATGTTTTGTTTGACATAAATTACTGATCAGAAGTTAAAAATATTCAAAACTTTAAATACAGCTTTTAAAATATTACAGTCACTTTGCTTCTTTTAAAAGTGAACAAGTTTATCCTATTTATAAAACTATAAATCTTGGGTTCATATTTCAGTTAATATTTATAATTTTATATTAAACAAGTTTGAGGTACATACAACAAAAAATAACCTGAGGTATAATTGCTTATGGTTTGAATTTCTGTGCTTGTTACACAGTCAATGGCCTGGACTTTGGCATATGGTAAAGGTTCATTAGATGGAACCAAAGCAACAAATAATATGCAGCATTATTAGTATTTTCATAATTATACATTGGAATTTTCACAAAAGATTTAGATACAAACATGGATTACTGAATGATTTCTTTAAGTTTGGAACAATTATTATTCAGTTATTCAACAAACATTTATTGAACAAAAGTTTGTAAGAATTCAACATTTAAAGATTAATTCAGTGTGAAGCTTCCCTTGAAAAGCTTCTCTTACGTCCAAGATATAGTCTCTTACAGAATAATAGAAAACAAGATAAAACAAAGACAAAGATTTGGTTTACACTGAACACATTGTCATTGCAGTAATTTTTCCTTTTAGAAAAATAAGAAACTGTATATAAAAGAAAAAACTAGTCTTTATCCAAATGGAATAATTCTCTTAGTTCTTTTTACTCCCATTATCCCCCAGTCACCCACCTCAAGCCATTTCTACACATATCAGCTTTGCTGTTTGATATATTTAGGACAGAAGTAGGTGATATATTTAGGCAGAAGTAGGTGACTATATTCTAATGTGTTTTCCTTAGGTATGCCCTACTCTAGTTACTGATATCTTTGCTATTCCTCTGTGATAATTTACTATAGTTTGTACTTTGAAAATTGTAAAAAGCAAATATTGCCATTTCTGGCTGATGGTATTATTTTAATAAAGCAAACAAAATTAGAATTATATACATAAATTATATGCATTTAGTAGAGTAACATGATTTTCTCCATCTTAATGTGAAATAATTTACTGTGCTTTATTGCAGTTATGAATTATTCATTTTGGTGTAAAATAATTATTTTTTCTTATTTCCAGAGTGAATAAATGTAAACAAAATGGTTTTTACCATTGTTGTCCTCTCTATATTATGTGTAATAAAAGGTAGTAGTACTTTTTTTTTCAGATACCTCAAAAATTATGCTAAACCTCCAAATTAAGTTCAGAAGAAGAGAGGAAAGCTTTCAGACTGTTCCAAGATAATCTAACATCTATTTTTTTGCACTAATACTATCATCATAGTTATTCAATAGACTAATTAACCTTTTCCAACAGGGAAAAATTTAAGCAAGAGATGCCATAAAGAACTCAAGTTGCTGGAAAATGAAATCTGCAAGTATTCGACTTCAAATCACCTATATCATTTCTCGTTCATGCTTAGTCTTACTTTCATTGACTATTAACAGTTTATTGGCATTAGCTAACTGTTATAACTGCATTTTGACTTCAATATATATGATTATGAAACATATTTTATATGTTACCTAATAAAATTATACAAAGCTTATAGCATAGTCAATGAAACAGCAAGACTTGGATAAATGAACTCTCTACTAATTAAAGACGTTCTATTTAAGGGAAGACAAGAGGAGCCTTCACTTTACCCAAAGGAGCTCGTAGTGTTTCTCTTGCTGAAACAAGGGAAGCTAAAAATGTATTGGGTAAGTTGTAGCAAACTGCAGAAAGATGGGCATCCATAAATGGCATCAAGCTGTTTTGCTACCCTTGGTATCTTAACCACATTACTTCCAGCTGCTGATACTCAGGCAAACATGGTACGTTTCATGTACTGATTATCACCCAGGCTCAGGTGCTGAAAACCCTGACCCCAAAATGACCACTCCACTTAGTTAAGACACTAATAAATATTATTTAAAAAGTCAGGTAAATCTACCTATAGGTAATCATTGTCCATATAGAAATGACCAAAAAACAGATTTCTTTCTGACTCCACCAGCAATTTTGTATTTATAACTGGATTTCTGTCAATAGTTACAATGTATGAGTTATAGGTTTCGTAATGTAATGAAGGTATAAGTTGCATAATCTTCCTATATTCATTTTTGATGGAAACGAGAAGAAACATTTTGGTTTCTCTATTTCCCCTGGCTATTGTTGATTTATAGTTAGGACCTTAATTCTAAATGATCTTAAGATAATTTTTCAGTTCAGTTAAGATAACTTTTAGAACATGTGATAATACTAGGAAGGTTTATTATACAGGACAATAGGACCTTAAAACCTAAGACAACCTATTAAGCATTTTGGTTTGTAGTTTCTCAATTAGAAGATTGAACTTAGGATCAGTGTAAAGTTACTGCGTGACATAACTTGCAGATGTTTTCCAACCAATCTACAAAATATATTTTACAACATTGCCATTTATAACTGTGTAAAGCCTTAAAAGTAGTTGCTAATCACGATAAAAATGAAAACTACTCACAGGTTTTTCTTTTGTAATTTCTTTAGAATAGAGCAGGCTTTTAAATCTGAAGCTATTTCATTAATTGGAAGTTTAGCTATCTCTACTTGCCACTTAGACTTTTAAAATAATATATAGACCAATAAAATACCTCAAGAAATTCACCAACTAATCACACTATAAATGAGCCACTGTTCAAAAGGATAATTTAAAAAACTAAAGTCGCATGGAGGGACACAGAAGAGTATACTGTTATATTTGCCTGAATTATTGGTGCCACAATTTGTAGGTCAATACAAAAGAAGTGACTAGTGGGTTAGAAACAAAATTAATTTTTTGTCAACTTGATAATTATAAAGAAAAATATGCCTCTGATCCTGTGCCAGATGTCACAAAATCTGCCAGTGCTTTGAAGTTAATTTCTGAAACTGCTTTTTTCGGTTTATGGATGCCTTCTTCTGCATGCAGGAGCCGTAAGAACGTAATGCCTGACTAACCAAGGTTGTTGCTTTTGTTTTCTTCTTTGCTTCCTCCAATATTTACTACACATGCAAAGGGTACCTTAAGATGTTTGATATACCCCCTGGTGCTAGACATGTGTTAATCCAAGAAGACGAGGCTTCCCCTCATGTTCTTGGTAAGTGTTTCTGTCTGCTGGCTGTGCTTTAACATACACTGAAATGTAGAAATGTCAAAGAAATGATGCAGAGATATAGATACATGTGTATGTGTGTATCTGTGTCCATGTATACGCATAGGTATCTATATCTATGTACACGCATAGGTCTGCAAGGTTCAACATTGTGTATAAAGTCATCATTACCTGGTTTGCGTTGGTCATTTCTCCCAACTATTCTTTCTTTATAATAAGAAATATTCACAACTAGAGTTTTAATTTCTGGTGAAACCTGATTTGGTTCATTAGGACATGAAGGAAAAAATAATTTGGTAAGTGTGAATTTGTTACACATTTTTATTCTGTTATTGGGAGATGAGAAAAAGTAAAATATTAATAAAATGCACTAAATTAAGGAATAATATCAGAAAAATTTGCCATATTTGTTGACAAATTAATTCTGATATTTTGGTTGATGCCATACTGTATGCCTCTTCTTTTAGTGCATTTTAAGTTCTTTGACTGAAAACCAACCACATCCAGGTTGTGCTAGTCCAGTAAAAAGTGTCCTGATATCTGTTATGTGTCCAGTTTGACTGGCACATGCAGATTCGTTTTCTGCATGCTTTCTTTTTATTATCTGCAAATTATCCTGTTTATAATTTCCAAAAGAAGATTTTTTTCCTCCTTTCTATATTAGAAGATCATGTAGAAATGTCATTCTAGAGGAGTTTATATTTAAAGTAAATGCACAAATGTAAACACAGCTTTCACATATTCCTTGAGCCGTTAAATCACTAAGATTTCTGAAACTGACACATCTGTCAAACCTGTGAAAATACATAGTAAATTGCTTTTCTAAATACATGTAACTTCAAAATGTATTGGGTTTTTTTTTTAGTGTTACATGGAATTTTTTCTTAGTATTTAAAATATATTTACTATTAGATTCCAAAATAGTCCTACTAGTATTTAAAATATATTTACGACTAGATTCCAAAACAGTCTCCACTGTCTAGCTGCAGTCCTTTATCCCATAATTGGAATTCCCTACTTTTTATTCTGGAATTCAGATTATTATCTTTGGAAAAATTAGTTTAAAATCTCAAGAGAAATAAATGTATTTAACTAAAATTACTCATGTTTTCTACACATTTTTAATAATAGTAATAACTTTTGAAATTTTATTTTCTAATATCATTAAATGCCAACATACCTCCAAACTTTAAAATCCCATTTGTTATTTTTATTCATTAGAGAAAGCATTTTATTTAGTAATATATAGTAAACCTGTAATATATTACAATTTCTGTCACCAGTAAAGAGCTTTTCCTGACCATTTTAGTAGGTAATAGGACTTTAGAATTTTATAGTTGTCAGGACTAATTACTTGTTGGCCTAAAAATTAGTTCAACTGTTTTGAGTACCTCTAATATTTTGACTTAACTTGAAAGAGCTACACAGTAAAAAAAAATAAAATAAAAAAGGCATTATGTTGTATGCTGTCCTAGTATAAATCATTTGTATTACTTGTTGTAGAATAAGCCATTATTTTAAAAATATTTCCAGCTTCCTGAGGAAATGTATGGGATGAATGAGTTAGAAAGTGTTGACTGCTTTGGCAGTGTTTTCGAATGGGAATATTTGTTAATTTTGATTTTCTATATCACCATCTCGCCACTATTTTTAACTGGTTAGGAAGGCTTCTTGAGAATTTTGAATGCCTACTGAATGAAGTATGAGTCCTATCAGAAGTAACACTCATTTTAATTGCTTTGATACTCATAAATACAGTCTTTCATTTATAGGCGAGAGACTTAACTGTGAATCTTCAAAGCTGTAATAAGATAAAATGTATGCTGGTTACTCATTTTTCTTTCCTTAGCAATTAAGAATCAGGCTACAGGCCACTATATTTTAAATGGCAAAGGGGAGGAAGCCAAGTCAAAGACCTTCATAGATCTTGGTGTGGAATGGGATTATAACATTGAAGATGACATTGAAACTCTTCACACCGATGGACCTTTACATGATCCTGTTATTGTTTTGGTATGTGGCATTACAGGCTTACTGTGTAGTTGTTTTACTTCGTATTTTTATAATTAATCTATCTCAATTACAATTAATTTTATAATTAAATATTTAATATAATTAGAATTAATTTTATTTACTTGCTTGTTTTTAATAATTCCATTTATCCTTGCTCTTTATTCTTTGGGGAAGTTTGTCATATCTTTTATTATATATACATTATAAATGAAATACAGTATTATTATCTTTGATTTTAGTAATCGGTTATCTTTTAAAGACAAGGAAAGAAAAAATAGATTTTTATATTTACTCACATATTTAGCATTGCTGATGCTCTTCATTTTTCCTGGTAAATCTGATTTTCTATTTAGTACCCTTCACTTTTGATATAATGAACTTCCTTTAACATTTCTTGTGCTATGGGTATGCATGCTAGCAAGTTACTCTCTCTGCTTTCAATTCTTGGAAAACATCTTTATGTCACTCTATTCTTAAAGGATATCTTCACTAGAAATAAAATTGTAAGTGGCTAGCTTGTTTGTTTTTTTCTCAGCACTTTAAATATGTTTTTCTATCATTGTAGAGAGGTCCAGGAATTTGGGGTTTCATCTAGGAGAGATATGACTATGAGGTGGCACCCAAACATATTGTTCAGGTGATGCCTTAGCAGGTTTGCATGTGAGGCCACCTTCAGGAAGAAGACAAGGGCAAAGGAACTTTTGGAGGAAGGGAAACTCAAGAGGAGATTATGTGTCCAGGTGATGTTGCCTAGCAGCACAGCGGGGAGACTCCAGGTTGGAGAGCTTCCAAAGGCAGCAGCAGCAGCAGCTTGGGATCCTGATAACCACAAAGTCTTATTTATAATTAGTGGATTTGGGGTCCAGTTTCATAAGGGTATGCAAAGCAAACAGGCTCTGTTCTTCAGTTGCTCAGTCATGTCTGACTCTTTGTGACCCCATGGACTGCAGAAAACCAAGTTTCCCTGTCCTTCACTATCTCCTGGAGTTCACTCAAACGCATGTCCATTGAGTCAATGAAGCCATCCAACCATCTCATCCTCTGTCTCCCCCTTCTCTTCTAGATGGTTAGAAATCTACTTGTTTGGGCTACACTTGAAACAGTTGGCTATGTGAAAATCCGAGTTTGGTGCCAGTGGACTTTTGAGCTAATCAGTCTGAACTTGCTTTGTATAAATAAACGACCTAGGGGCCAATATACAGGAGCCATCATTGACTCATTTATATAACATTTGTCTGCTCGAATCCATTGTTTATGATGAGAAGTAACCACTCCAGTGTTCTTGCCTGGAGAATCCCAGGGACTGGGAGCCTGGTGGGCTGCCGTCTACGGGGTCACACAGAGTCGGACACAACTGAAGCGACTTAGCAGCAGCAGTTAGCAAGCTTCATTTAGGTTGCTGCTGTGCATTTAGTGTGTCAGTATTCTCTGGCTGCATTTTACAATTTTCTCCTTATCTTTTTGTCTTGGACGGTTTGTAATTTGACTGCAGCATGCTTAGTTTGTGATGTTCTTTGTGTGTATCCTGCTTGGGGGTCACCAAGTATCGTGGCTCTATAGATTGATGTTTTTCACTAAATTGAGGTAAATTTTCCATACGTCTTCAAGTTTATTTTTCCCCCATCTCTCTCTTTCTATTCCTGGGATTCACTTACATGTATGTTAAAACAGCTGGAGTTGGTTCACGAGACTTATGAACTGTGTTCATCCTTTTGTAATCGCTGTCTTTTCTCTGTCCTTCAGATTGGTTAATTTCTATTGAACTGTGTTCAAATTCTTTTACTGTCTTATGTGGTCTCCAGTCTGCCACTGAGCCCATACAGTAAAGTTTTCATGTCAGATAGTGTACTTTGTTTTCTAGAATTTCCTTTTTTTTTTCTTTTCTTATAATTTCCACTTTTCTGCTGAGATGTCCATATATTTTCACTATGTCCAACTTTTCCTGAGACTTCATATTGCCTGATTTTGTGGGCTCTTTTTTTTTTTCCTTGATTATAGTTCACATTGTCATACTTCTTATACTTTTTTTATTGTACACTGAGCATTAGAGATGGTGAGTTGTCAGGCCTTTAGTTTACCTTGCCTTCCTTAAAAGCACTGGGTTTTATTCTGTCTGGCAGTTAATTTGTTGTCGGTTTCCACTGATCTTGGAGGCTCGGTTTTCCTTTCTGAGGGTTGATCTGTTTCAATTTTGTTCTTATTCTTATGTCTTGGCTTTCTGGTGCCGTAACTGCATGTCTGAAGTGCTGGGGAGGCCATGAGAACACCAAGGGCCCTCATCGCTGCCTGACCCGAGGCACCTCTGTCCTGCTCCCAGCCCCATGGCAGCCACTCATTGGTGGATAGCATGGTTTCTTGGCCTGGGCGAGCACAGACCAGTCCTCTATATAGAAAACCCATGCAGCTTTCTCAACCACCCTCTCTGAAGCCCTCTTTTCTTTAGCACCCGTGTCTCTGAAAGTCCCAAACTCCCCACTCCTCAGCTCAGTGAGACACTGACTTGGCTTGGGTTCCTGCTCTCCATACCAAGGTCCAGACCTGGCCCTGTCCAGAAGCCAGTACTTCTCCTCATGGAGATCATTATCCTTTGCCATGTTATTCATTGCAAGAAAAAAAATTTTCTCAAATATTGTATCCAGTTTTATTATTTTTAATATCAGGAAGGCAACTCTGTTGCTTCCTCATGAATGAAAGCAGAAGTGATCATTTTGACTTGAAATATATTGTTAGATTCTGTATACCAAACCAATATTTATTGGATTCCCTATAAAAATATTATACTAATCTAAAATAAATCATCTCACTAAATTTCAAATCTTTTTTCATTTGAAAATTATTTCTGCTTGATAAAGTGTCTGTTCAGATCTTTTGTCCATTGTTAAAGTAGGTTGCTTTTTTCTTTTTAACTTTTCAGTTTTTTTATATATACTCAATATATAAATCCTCTATGAAATGTGATTTTTCAGATATTCTCTTCTAATATGTAGTTTCTTTTCCTTCTCCTAGCAGTGTTCTCCATAAAGAAAAATATTTTAACTTTATTGAAGTCCAATTTATCAATTTTTCCTTTTATGGATCAAGACGTTCTTATTATATATGGTTGTTTTTTCTTTTTTCTTGATCCAGGATCAAAATTCGTTTTCTTCTTTTTATTGTAACTTTTATAGTTTTACATTTAACCATTTTAATTTTATTAACCATTTAAGCTAATTTTATACACACTTTGTCTGCATTAGGGTCTTAGTTTTGTACATGGATATCCATACATTATCTATTCTTATATAACAGATCACCCCAAACTTGGTGGCTGAACACAAGCAACATTATTATCTCATAGTTTCTCTGGGTCAGGAATCTGGGAATAGCTTCCATGACTAGTTCTAGCTCAGGGTATCTCATGAGGATGCTCTCAGATGAGGCTACAGTCACCTTAGGGCTCCACTGGAGAGAATCTTCTCAGTTCCCAGTTCAGTCACATGGCAGTTGAAAGCCCTTGGAAGACTGCTCCCAAGCTTCTTCACATGGATGCTTAAATAGGATGCTAAAGTGTCCTTCTCACATGACAGCTGTCTTCCAGAAGTGAGTGATTCAAATGATCCAGGAAGTGAGAATGCAACCAAGACAGAAGTCAGTCTTTTTAACCTAACCTTAGAAATGACATCCTTTCACATCTGCTGCTGTTTGCTAGAAGCAAGCCACTGGTCCAGGATCCACTGAAGGAGAGAAGAATTCAGCTCCACTTCTTGAGAGAGAGAAAGTGTCAAAGGACTTGCACACACATTTTTTAAGCCACCAGTGTCCAGCACCATTTGTTGAAAGCAATGTCCATTCTCCATTAAGTTCCCTTTTCATCTATGTTACAAGTTAATTACCCAAATTTATGTGGGCTTATTTCTGGACTCTCATTCTGTTCCACAGGTTAGATAATTTTGTAGGAAAATACATATCAATCAAATTTTATTTAGATTATTTTAAGTTTGATTGGTTGGTGATCAGAAGCTCTATTTTACTCATATGTAATTACATTGCATCCTTCTCCAGCATCACAGGTGTCTGGCCTCAGAGCCTTCTTGCAGGGCTTCGCCAATAATATTAGAGTGACCCCAGGGAGCCATGTGTAATTGATACAATCCTGTAAAAACTACATGAAAGTCAAGAAAAAGTATTTATAAAAAAGAGTGCTTTGCTAGAAAAGTAAAGATCACATAAAAAGCTGAGAATACACTTGCAAAGTTTATTATAAAAGGATTAATATTTCTATTGCTTGGATTACATGAAAAAAAGAATATGTATAACAATAAAATAAAGAGGATCTGACATGAACATACAATGCATGGTGGACAAAATACAAGTGACCAATAAACTTAGGAAAATTAATCTTTACTATTTATCAAATAAATAGCAATTAAAATAACAATTTTTTGCCTATTCAGTTAACAAAGAGGAAAATGATTTAATACACAGTGCTGAATGGGAGCACCTTCATATACTTTCATTATGAAAATAATCATTGTTTTAACTATTCTGAAGGGCCATTCATTGGTCTATTATGAGAACTATAAAAATGTGTTTGTACCCTTTACCACATTAAGGAAAATCAGAAATTATCACAAAAATGGGGATAAATTTTAATCAAAATATAGATATTAATTTTTCTGATTAAATAAGGTACACTAGGATTAAATGGGCTGCCCAGGTGGAATAGTGGTTAAGGATCCACCTGCCAGTGTGGGGGATGCTGGAGACCTGGGTTAGACCCATGAGTCAGGAAGATCCCCTGGAGTAGGAAATGATTACCCACTCTGGTATTCTTGCTGGAGAATCCCATGGACAGAGGAGCTTGGCAGTCTACAAAAAGGCTCTACAGAGGAGCTTTTGCAGTCCATGGGGCTGCAAAGAGTTGGACACGACTGAGTGACTGAACTGGAGGAGGCAATGGCAGCCCACTCCAGTATTCTTGCCTGGAAAATCCCATGGACAGAGGAGCGTGGTGGGCTGCAGTCCATGGGGTCGCTAAGAGTCGGGCACGACTGAGCGACTTCACTTTTACTTTTCACTTTCATGCACTGGAGACGGAAATGGCAAGCCACTCCTGTGTTCTTGCCTGGAGAATCCCAGGGATGGGGGAGCCTAGCGGGCTGCCGTCTATGGGGTCGCACAGAGTTGGACACGACTGAAGCGACTTAGCAGCAGCAGCAGAGTGACTGAACATGCACTCGTGCACTAAGAGTGAACGCTATGCTGGCATTTAGAAACATATTTGCAAAGAATATTTACTGTCTGGGGAAGTGCGTGACATGTTAAGCGAAATAAGCAAGACCAGAAAAGTATGTATGTGTATACACATACACACACACTCACACACACACATATGCATCCCCAAATAATAAAAGTGACTTTAGTTTTCTCTGGTTTAGTGGAATTATGGATGATTTTTATTTTCTTTATATTTTTTCATGATCTCTATATTTTCTGGATGAAATATGATTCTCTTTATCACCATAACAAAAGTCTACTGTAAAGAGTAACAATTAAGTACACTCAGGAGTTATGTAACTTGAGGAACTCTAAATTGAATTTTATTGTATTTTTTTAAACTTTTTAATGTCAAGATACTTTATATATTTGCATTTTTTTCTTAGTCAAGACATACCTATACTTTAGTGATAGAAAGAAAAAAACTCTATTTTTAGAAACTACTTAAAAGTCTTCCAGTTTTAATAAGATACGTATTCTGAAATATTTGTAATTTTTCATTCAAATTTAAAACTCAGGTGATTTACATATCTATTTCATGTATACATTAGATTATACCTCAGGAGAACGATACCCGCTCTAGCCTGACATATAAGTACATCATCCACGAGGACTCTGCACCTACAATCAACAGCAACAATGTCATCCAGGAAGAATTAGATACTTTTGAGTGGGCATTGAAGAGCTGGTCTCAGTGTTCCAAACCCTGTGGTGGAGGTAACAAAATGAACCCATTTATTATACTAAAATGTAATTCATATAAAAGCCAATCTTCTTCCTTCTGCCTTAAGGATTGTGTCTAACTGAGGATACAACCTGAGAAATACCAGACATAACCAGAACTTAAATATAAAGCATTTTGACTGAAATCTCAGGATCTACAAATGATAGGAATCCATTCATATCAATAGTAGACCATCTTAAAATTCCTTGGCCCTTTCCCCTTGTCTTCTATCCATGCAGTGGTACCCTTAGTCACTTTATTCTTTCCTAACTCTCCCAGACCTCGGTGTCTTTTGCTTCTTACCTTCCTTCTCCTCCACTTTTACTTTCCATACCTATGCATTTCTTTTCAGCATTAATAATGGAAGAGCTCTTAGTTGCACTATGTACCAGATACTATTTTAAGTGTTTTATATTTTAATGATGGATGGCTCTAAGAGGTTGGTACTGTTTTTACCTCTATCATACTGGTGGGGAAAGTGACGCACAGGGAAGCTCAGCACTGTAAGATACAAACCCAGGTAGGTAGCCTGGCTTCTTTGTACCTGTTTATACTGCATTCTGCTACCTGTCCGCTCTCTCTCTGGAGTAGATCCATTAAGCTCACCTCAGAGTTTCTCAGTCTGTCCCATTATCCATTCCTCTAGTTTGGAACAACAGGTGCTCCACAATGGAGCTAGCCTAGACAGAATTCTCTCATAATAGTAACACTTCATAGTTGAAAACAAGAAATTATTCATAGCAGGGAATGCCTGGGTAAATATACTTTTAAATTCAAAGATGTATTTTTAAAGGTTTTTCTCTAGAAAGGACATAATATGTTTTTAGATAATTATTTGAAATGACACTTTAGGTACTTTCTTAGTGGTTCAGTGGCTAAGACTGCACTTTTACTGCAGAGGGCACAGGTTCAGTCCCTGGTCAAGGAACTAAGATACTGTGTGCCACAGGTGTGGCCAAAAACTAAATGAAACAAAAATGATACTCTATCTACCAGAAAATGATTATTTAATTTGGATCCTCCTACTGCATCTGCCTGCAGTACAGGAGACCCAGGCTTGATCCCTGGGTCAGGAAGATGCCCTGGAGAAGGAAATGGCAGTTTACTCCAGTATTCCTGGCTGGAAAATCCTATGGAGAAAGGAGCCTGGCGGGCTATAGTCCTTGGAGTCACAAGAGTTGGATACGACTTAGTGACTAAACCTCCACCAACCACCACTGTGTCGTCGACATCTACTTGGTCACAAGACTTTCAGATGCACCTTTTTAATATCTGCTAGATCTATTCCTCCCTTATCAGGCTTCCTTCTCTACTTTGAAAGGGAAGATTATTGCAGAAGTCTCTTAACTAGCCAACTAAATTTGATTTTCTTCTCTTCATTTCTAGGTAATTTCTTGAATGGATGAATAAATGAATGAGTAGAATTATATTCCCTGATTCAGATCCTTCTTTCTCTCAATATGTTACCCTGAAGACAAAACATAATTTATGTAATATTCTTGACCAAAGTGAAAACCTGAATCGAACCATTAGGAGACAGATAAACCCAGACTGTGGGACATTTTACAAAAAACCTGGCTTATCATCTCAAAAATATTAAAAGACAGAAAGAGATTAAAACTATTCCTGATTAATTCCATGACTACTAAATGCAATGCATGTTCTTTGACTGGAGGAACATTTTTATAGAGTACATTATAGGGCAATTGATAAATTTTGAATATCGTCTTTATATTAGATAATAGTATTTTATTTGGGTTAAATATTCTGATTTTAAGAGTATATTGTAGCTATGTGGGATAATGTGCTTGTTGTGAGCTATATGCTGAGGTATTTAGAAGTGAAGAATCAGAATGTTAGCAACTTACTCTCAAAAGGTTCAGCAACATTTTATATGTAAATGTATATGTGGTACTGGTTTAGTTGCTAAGTCATGTCTGACTCTTGTGATCCCATGGACTGTAGCCTGCCAGGCTCCTCTGTCCATGGGATTCTCCAGGCAAGAATATTGAAGTGGGCTGCCATTTCCTTCTCCAGAGGATCTTCCCAACCCAGGAATCGAATCCGGCTCTCCTGCATTGCAAGCAGATTCTTTACTGATATAATCTGTTTATTATATATTATAATTAATATATATGATGTAAAAATATGTATGTCAAATATGCTGACATGGTAAAAAAAAGGTTAATCTAGGTGTAAGGCATATTCATGTGCTTTCCTTACACTTTTTTAGATTTAAAATTTTCCAAAATTAAAAATAATATATACATACACATATATAATGTTTTTAAACATTAAAAAATAATATATATGTGTGTCAGTGACTCAGTCGTGTCCGACTCTCTGTGACCCCATGGACTGCAGCCCTCCAGGCTCTTCTGTTCATGGGATTCTCCAGGCAAGAATACTGGAGTGGGTTGCCGTTTCCTTCTCCATTTCCCTCTTCATACCTGACCTCTAATCCAAGTCCCGCCCCCCACCCCGCCCCCCCCACCCCCGTGCCCATCTCTTCTGTCCATATATATATATATATATATATATATATATGTTTTTTAAACGTCCAAGTCGGTGCCTGGGGAGACCCTGAATAACTCCCTAAACATTTGTCTGGCCCACAGATCTTTTAAGACCGGATCCCATACTTCAGCCATTCAAAGAGCCCTGCAGTTTTCCATGTCATTTCATTTGCTTGGACTATTGTTCTGCTTCATTCTCTTTGTTGTTCAGTCTCTAAGTCATGTCCCACTCTTCTGGGACCCAGACACGGATACTGGAGTGGGTTGCCATTTCCCACTCCAGGGGATCTTCCTGACCCAGGGATCGAACTCATGTCTTCTTCAGGGGCAAGCAGGTTCTTTACCACTGAGCCACCAGTGAAGTCTATTCGCTTTACTGGTGCTGTCTGAACTTGAGGATTCTGCCCAGGGAAGTACTGATCTTGTAAACATTCTCTGTCTCTCCTCCAGCTAAGGCAGAGAACTTCCCCTCTGTGTTCCTTTGCTGCCCTCTACAGTCAGTTATTGACATGGCTTTGTAGAAGCCTATGTCACTAGGTATGACATAGTTTTCCTATCTGACTATCTTACTAGACTGTATTTCAGTATCTAGTTCATTAACAAGCATGAAGTTGCTATTTAATACTTTATATTTATTAAAGGACTTTTGTTTAACTTTTATTTAATTATTTAATTTGCTTCTGGAACTAGAGCACCTAGAACAGTGCCTGGCTCAATAAATATCTGATGAATGAAATGAATGAATAAATGATCAAATAGGTGATAGAATGAATAAATGACTAAATCAAAAATATATTTGCCTCCCCAGGTTTCCAGTACACTAAATACGGATGCCGTAGGAAAAGTGATAACAAAATGGTTCATCGCAGCTTCTGTGAGGTCAACAAAAAGCCAAAACCGATTAGAAGAATGTGCAATATTCAGGAGTGCACACATCCGCTGTAAGCATTTATTTTACCTATCCTTATATACCAAGGACAAAATGAAAGGGATTTAAATGGCATTAGCTCTTTTTAGTTTTAATTTAATTTTTACTCAAAGCTAGTACGTGTACCTGCTTACAGTGATCAGATTATTTCATAGAAATTATATAAACCTTTAGTCCTGTGTTTTTTAACCATATTTCTGCTTCTCACTTTTACTTCTGCTTCTCTTTATTGAAGTGCAGTTGATTTACAATATTGTGTTAATTTCAGGTGTGCAAGAAAATTATTCTGTTTTTTTCCGATTACCTGACTTTATAAGTTATTACAAGATATTGAATATAGTTCCCTGTACTACACAGTAAATCCTTTCTGCTTCTCTATTTTAGGTATAGTAGTTTGTATCTCTTAATCCCATACTCTTAATTTATTCCTCCTCACCCCCCTTTCCCCTTTGGTAACCATAAGTGTGTTTTCTATATCAGTGAATCTGTTTTGTATATAGATTTGTTTATATGTGTGTGCTGTGCTTAGTCGCTCAGTCATGTCTGATTCTTTGTGACCCGATGGACTGTAGCCCGCCAGGCTCCTCTGTCCATGGGGATTCTCCAGGCAAGAATACTGGAGTGGGTTGCCATGCCCTCCTCCAGGGGATTTTCCCAACCCAGGGATCGAAACCAGGTCTCCCTCATTGTGGGTGGATTCTTTACCATCTGAGCCACCAGGAACTTGACTTTATCCTTCTTGGGCCTGCTGAGTTAATTATCATATGTCCAAGTTTCTCTGTTGGCCAAAAGTACCTATGACTATGAAGTATAATATACCTCTCATGTAATACCTATCTTCAAATGAGAGTCACTATTGAAGTCTTCAAAACTTGAGTAAACTTTCTCAGCTGCCACCATTCATTCTTACTGTCAGCCGACAACTAGGGCAATCTTAAACTCTGAAGAGCAAAAACTGCCAAGGTTTTAACTTGCTTATCTTTTGGTGCTGCATATATGGGCTTCCCAGGTGGCTCAGTGGTAAAGAATCTGCCTGCCAATGCAGGAGTCACAGGTTCAATATCTAGGTTGAAGGAAAAAAAGGCAACCCACTCCAGTATTCCTGCTTGGGAAATCTCATGGGCAAAGGAACCTGGTGGACTACAGTCCACGAGGTGACAAGAGAGCCAGACCTGACTTAGTGACTAAACAGCTACAACAACAAGCCCCGTATATACAGAATTTTTAAAAAAATGCAGAGAGAAAGTAACTTTGGAAAGGACAAATAGTATGTTTCCATTACATTCTGACAGGTTGATTAGCTGGAGGTAATCAATGGTGACAACCCTTTGGGATATATGTAATGAAGAACTCTCTGTAATAGTGTATCCATAGCTAATTTAGAGAGTGCTGGGACACTGACATTGAACTTGAATGTGTAATTTGGGAATGTCCCCTAGGAAATCTTTTTTAAAATATCTGCTTGGAAATGTTTCTATCAGGTACATTCATGAAAGTGGTTTCTGCTCAAGCATACAACTTTTATCAGGTCAATAAGGGCCTATCTGAAGAACAAAATTTTTCAAATATAATGGATATGTCAGGTAGCCTTCACAGCAACAACCACAGAGATGGAACAGTAATCTCAGAATATTAAAACATGAGTAAAGTCATGAAGTAATGAAAAAGCAGCAGCAGTCAAATCAGTTTGTCATGGCAGGGATCAGATGGATCCTTTTTATATTTCCTATGAGATATAGGCAATGGCAACTCACTCCAGTACTCTTGCCTGGAAAAACCCATGGACAGGGGAGCCGGGTAGGCTGCAGTCCATGGGGTCGCTAGGCGTGGGACAGGACTGAGTGACTTCACTTTCACTTTTCATTTTCATGCATTGGAGAAGGAAATGGCAACCCACTCCAGTGTTCTTGCCTGGAGAATCCCAGGGATGGGGGAGCCTGGTGGGCTGCCATCTATGGGGTCGCACAGAGTCGGACACAACTGAGGTGACTTAGCAGCAGCAACATGAGATATTTAACACCCTGAGGCAAAAGTTCATTGGTATCATATTTTTAGATTCCACATATAAGTGATATCCCATGATATTTGTCTTTTTCTGACTTCACTTCCTATGGTAATCTCCAGGTCCATCCATGATAGTGTATGTGGTATTATTTCCTTCTTTTTTTGATGAATAATAGCAATCAGTATACCACATTCTGTTTACCAGTGGGGGCTAGTTTTGAAAACTACCATGATGCCTGAATCTAATAGGAAAACCTTAAGCTGAGTTTCCAAAGCCCTCTGTAGATGATCCTTTCGGAAGAGAGAAGGTTGTTTCAAAGTCACCGGGGAGGCAGAAGACCAAGGCCTGAAAAATAGAAGTGTCAGATTTACTTTTGTTAGAAAGTTCTGAGACTGATGCATGCATATTTCTGAAGTTGCCTCCTGGGTGGTACCTCACCCAGAGAGCAGAAAAACCTAGGCTTACGGAGCCGGAAGGGGCGCACGGTGCCCCGGGGTTTCCATGGACAACGCTAACCCCTCACGCCCACCCCCTGCAGCTGGGCGGCGGAAGAGTGGGAGCACTGCACCAAAACCTGCGGCACTTCCGGCTACCAGCTGCGCACGGTGCGCTGCCTCCAGCCGCTCCACGACGGCACCAACCGCTCGGTGCACAGCAAGTACTGCGCGGGCGACCGGCCCGAGAGCCGCCGGCCCTGCAACAGAGTGCCCTGCCCGGCCCCGTGGAAAACGGGGCCTTGGAACGAGGTGGGTGTGCGAACTCTGAGGGGCCGGGGAGGGGGGCGGCGTATGTGTGTGGAAGCATGTGAAACATATTTTAATTTCGCTTCTGTATCAGGTGGGCTTTGTGTGAATGGAGAAACTGTCACATTGTGTGGAATCAGTAAGCACCTGGGCGTATTAAGGAAAAAATGGTATTTTAAAACTGTGTTTGCATGTAAGATTCATTGATGGGGGCAAACCACATTCGGATGCTTTGGGATACAACGCTGTCTAAAAAGGTGACTGATTTTCTAATATTAGTGTTGACCGCACTGTCCCTCCTAGATACGTTTCAAATCCCTAACCTTGAATTCAGGGCCCTGCCCTATGTGACACCCCACTGCTTTGTGTGTGTGTGTGTATGTGTGTGTTTAAACTGAGGTATAATTGATACAACACTACCTTAGATTCAGGTGTACAACTTAATGATTTGGTATTTGTATACACTGCAAGATGATCACCAGCAATAAATTAATAAATCCCACGATAACTCTTCTTAATCTGTCTTCCTTTATTCCACCTCTTTGTCCCAGTCTGAGGAAACTGTTCACTCTTCCAAAGACCAGCTGGTTGGAGCCTCCTCCCTTCTGGCTGGCTTGCCCTTCCCTTTCTGTCTATCTGACCATCTACCCATCATCATCCATCAAGGCTCAGCTTCATGGTCCAAAATACCACCTTTTCTGCAGTCCTTCTTCTTCATTCCAAAAGCAGAAGCCTACCAATGGCTTGCTGATCACAGCAGTGTATCATAACTCCTGTCTTTGAGCCTGTGCTCAGCACTAGACCAAGCATTTCTCAAAAAAAAAAGGTACTCTGTTTCCCCAGTGCCCAGTTGGTGCCTGTCTGAATAACGTCTGTTTGGTGACTGGCTGAATCAGTGTTTCGGTTCGTGTATTAACCACAGATCTTTGATGTTTCTAAAGATTCCAAATAAGGAATTATGGGGCCATAGAAAGAGTGGCTAGGAGGACAGGGACTCAAAAAAGCAGATAGAGAATGAAGGAGGAAGTGGAGAGCAGACCCAGGATGGAAGGAACAAGCCAATGAAAGTTACCTGCACAGGACTGGAAGAACTCACCTTTCACTCTCTTCAGAGCCCTAGAACAAGCCTTCTTCCTCTACAGATCCTACCTAGATCAAAAGCACGGCTATTTCTGGTCTTAGTTTTAGAGCAGTTAGCCCCTTCCTTAAATAAATGAATTTGTGGGAATAGAATAATAGTAGTTCCAGCATAGCACATGAGTCAGTTTGCCATCTGTAAGGAAGGTGAGAGAAGGGGAAGCTCAGTCCCAGATCCGCTCCCTGAAAATGGACTCCACCGCTGGTTTAAGGAACCCTGCTCCAGTACTCTTGCCTGGAAAATCCCATGGACAGAGAAGCCTGGAAGGCTGCAGTCCATGGGGTTGCTGAGGGTTGGACACGACTGAGTGACTTCACTTTCACTTTTCACTTTCATGCATTGGAGAAGGAAATGGCACCCACTCCAGTGTTCTTGTTTGGAAAATCCCAGAAACAGGGGAGTCTGGTGGGCTGCCATCTATGGGGTCGCACAGAGTCGGACTCGACTGAAGTGACTTAGCAGCAGCAGCAGAAAGTGTTAACACTGAAACAATGACTTCTTCAGCATCAAATGCTTCCTAAGTGCCAGACTTACCTGCTTTACATACATTGTTTCCTTTGCTTCATTTACTCCCAACAGTTCTCTGAGACTTTCAGAAAAAAAGCAATGTTCCCAGGCTGGTGAAGGATGAAGCCAGGGTATAAACAGGATTCTCTGTCTCCAAAGTCACTGTAACACTGCATAGCAGAGAAAGAACCCCAGAGCTATATATGCATGTATGCTTGTGTGTGCATGTGTGTGCCTGAGTGTGCACATGGGGAAAGGAAGAGAGGCAGTCTTGGTGGAGTAAAACGTCTACAATCATAGCCTTTGTTTCTGTAGTGTTCGGTGACCTGCGGTGAGGGAACAGAGGTGAGGCAGGTCCTCTGCAGGGCCGGTGACCACTGCGACGGGGAGAAGCCTGAGTCTGTCCGAGCTTGTCAGCTGCCTCCATGTAATGGTAGGTGTGACAGGGATTGATTTCACTGCTCTGACCATGGTTATCTTTTTTCTTTATTTTGATTGTTTAATTAATTCATTTATTTTAATTAGAGAACAATTACTTTACTGTGATGGCTTTTGCCATACATCAATAAGAATCGGCCATAGGTATACATGTGTCCCCCCATGCTGAACCCCCTCCCCACCTCCCACCCCTACCCTATCGCTCTAGGTTGTCCCAGAGCATCAGCTTTGAATACCCTGCTTCATGCATCAGACTCTCACTATGACCATGTTTTCGAGCCACAAGAAAGGACAATTTCCTTTGGGGACAAGCTCTGGAATTCCCATTTACTTATTGAAAAATAACTTTAGGAGAACACACTTGAAATATTAGCCTAATACAGTTCTTTAAAATGGGTGTCTGAGGCAGTATCCCCTCCGGTTAGTTACCATCACCACTGCAGCCTCCATGATCCCCAGTGGACGGTAATGCTGGGGTGAGGGCCGTATCACCCCATATGAAGTTTCTGTCAATCTGTGTCTCTAGAATAATCGACTTATTTTCTCTCTGATTTTCTTTATAACTTCACATTATTGTTAAAGGCATAATAATGCAGAATGTTATGCAGTGTTTTACTAAAATTATTCAGTTGAGACACTCAGATGATAAATGTTATTCACAAAGCCATTTCCAATACCTGCATCCATATCCATGAAAGTGAAAGTCGCTCAGTCACGTCTGACTCTTTGTGACCCCTTGGACTATACAGTCCGTGGAATTTTCCAGGCCAGAATACTGGAGTGAGTAGCCTTTCCCTTCTCCCACATTGCAGGCGTATTCTTTACCAATTGAGCCACAAGGGAAGCCCAGGAATACTGGAGTGGGTAACCTATCCCTTCTCCAGTGGATCTTCCCAACCCAGGAATTGAACCTGGGTCTCCTGCATTGCAGGTGATTCTTTACCAATTGAGCTATGAGGAAAGCCCAAATATTCAACAAATGTGCTTGCAAAATAGGCACCTTGTACCTAGGCTAAAATTTGCTTGACCTATTCCTTCAGTATTGCAAAAACAGAGTCTCTTTTCTTTATTTTAAAGTGCAGATCTTCCTCAATTTACAGGAGAGTTATATCCTGATAAACTTTTCTGAGTTGAAAATACATTCAGTCAAAAATGCATTTAATACAACTGACTTACAGAACAGGGCTTCCAAAGTGGCTCAGTGATAAAGAACCTGCCTGCCAATGCAAGAGATGTAGATTCCATCACTAGGTGGGGAAGATTCCCTGAAGGAGGAAATGGCAACCCACTCCAGTTTTCTTGCCTGGAGAATTCCATAAAAAGGGGAGCCTGGTGGGCTAGGGTCTCAAAGAGTCAGACGTGACTGAGCATGCATGCATATGTCGTCGCGTGGGCGCAACTTACTGAACACCATGCCCTAGCCTTAAAAATGCTCGTAACACTTATGTTAGCCTACACTTGGGCAAAACCATCTAACTCAAAGCTTATAAGTAGTTGTCTGGGTACAGTACGATTAAAAGGTGTTTGCCCTGGTGATCACCTGACTGACTGGGGGCTGTGGCTGCTGCCCTGCCTAGCATCACGAGAGGATCATTCCATTTATCACTAACCCACAAAAGATCCAAATTCAAAATTTGAAGTACAGTTTCTACTGAATGTATATGGCTTTCACGCCATTGTGAAATCCATAAATCAGAAGTGGAACTGTCATGAGTCCGGGATGTCTGTGTAATTCAATTTGCTGTTGTAATAAATAGCATATATGGATGGTTTCAGCTTCTATAACTCTGTCTCCTTCTTCCTTTTCTGTCACTTTCTCTACATCTGCCTGTGAGCTGTCTGCCTCGTTTTGTGTCTCCACTTCACTCTCCTCTCATTTCCTCTGTGGGTCTCACTCCCTGCTTTTGATTTGCTGTTACCTGCTGTTTGCGGGTTGCTCACGTTCTGTGTACTCCGCACATGCTTTTTCCACTCACTTTCTCTTCTCTCCCTCTCTCACTCACTCTCTTCCTCTCCTGGCCTCCCTTCCTCCTCCCCATCTCTCTTTCCCTGTCCCCTTCACTCTCTCCCTGTGTCTTCCTGACTTCTTTTTCTTCGTTTCCCTCTTTTTCTCCCTGATACCCCTCATCCTTCCCTTTCTGGCACATGTGTCTAAAGGTGTCCTTCTTTCTCCTCCACTTTTATCTGTCCTTTCCTCCCCTCTCCCTGTCTCTGCCACTCGCCCTCTGTCTCTCCATCTTCCCTTCTCTTCCCTTCTTCCCCATCTCGTCTTCCCCGCCTTCTTTCTTTCCCAACCCCCGGTGTCCCTTCCAGTCTGACTCTCCGTGCCTGTCTGTCTCTCTCCCTTCCTATTCTCCCATCACCTGTCTAGTCTTCCTTGTGAATTATCCCTCTGCACATTTCCCTTTGATAATGTGGGGTGGCATGAACAAGGATGACCATGAGGGGGAGACAGAGGACTTACATACTTAATCATTTTTCTCTGGAAAGTGTATTTGAAAGTTCAAAGCACAAGTCAAAGCCAAGATAACAAAGTTACCTACTCAGAAGCTGTAAAATTTACTGTCACCGTAATGTTTTACTCTTATAAAAGTGTTACTGTCAGAAGGCTAAACACTCTGTAAGCTTTATTGATCTCAATAACTGGTAGAGCTGTATATTTCTGCAAATATGCCCAATTGTCAGCAGGTATGTGCTTGATTCTCTTCCTTAATCCAAAAGAAAATATTATAGGCATAGAAAGACATAAGCATAGAAAAAAAATAATTTGGATACAATAAGGGATTGATACTTGACATAAAACCCATTAATTTGCAGGGATTTGCAACCTAATTAGGATTACAACCCAATTCTTTTCTAGTATGAGATGTTCAGATGCTTCATACTGTATCATAGGTGTGTAAATGTCAGGCAAAGACAAGTCATCATAGAGTGTAGGAAGTGTACATGACATTCAAACTCTAACAAAGGTGATAAGGTTTAATCTTTATTGGTCTTGCCAACTGACCCTCCTTTTTTGATCCCCCCCTCAAACTTTAGAAAAGGGATTCAATTTCTTTGGCAAGTTATATAGCAAGTTCCTTACCTAGCAATGTAGAATTACCCAACATTACACTGTCATGGTGATTGTATTACATAAATGCCACAATTTATAATTCTTTGCGTTTATTATTTGGATATGAGATCAGTATTCTGTGTGGGATTATGCACATGGGCTCTGCATAGAATATGCCCTGGAATGGCTAAAAAGAAGTACAGACTTTTAATGAACTCAATGTTTGGATTTTTTGAAATCTAATTCTTACAACTTATGATTAATAAAATTTTAAAATAAAGGAAAGAGTATGTACAAACACACCTACCAAGTGTTTTATAAGTGGTACTTAGTATTCTTTATTTTATTTATTTATTTATTTTTATTTTTAGTTTTTTATTTTTTACATTTTAAAATCTTTAATTCTTACATGCATTCCCAAACATGAACCCCCCTCCCACCTCCCTCCCCATAACATCTTTCTGGGTCATCCCCATTCTTTAAAGTACTGTCAATTCGATAAAATTAACCATGTATTATTCATAAGAAAGTTGGCACATGTTACCCAGAATTGTGCTTTCAAATAACAAATAACCTGAGAACATTCAATGGTAAACATGAAACTATTGCTTCACTCTGGAGAATATACTCTGAATCAAAATTGTATCTTGATTTTTCTTTTAGTAATATAGTTTTAAGATTTAATATGTTCCAACAAATCTTTAGTATTTTTTATTTTCAATTTAAACTTAATATAGAGACTACTCTATCATAAAGACAGAACTATTATAAAATTTTTAAAAACAGATGCCTCTCTATATCTTAAAAGTATGATAAATCCAATATTCTATTTTCTAAAATCAGAAATACATTCCTAAGAAGAAAAAAATACCCTCGATCTGAAGACTCTTGATGGGAATGTGAAAGTGCTGGTCAATTCAAGTGCTTTGCATAGAGAGAACAACTTTTTTTAGTAAATTTATTCTAATATTCATATTTTAACTCAAAGGCTTATGTGGAAAACACCCATCAATGTTAGATCTTAGTTAAATCTTTTTATATTCATAAATGATTTTCATGCTTTTCCTCCTTTTATTTTTAGCTATATTTATTTTTATATTTAAAATGAAATATAGTTGGCATACAATATTATGTCATTTCATTATGAAACGAGGACCACAATAAGTCTGTCCCCATACAAAGTTATCACCATATGACTGGCCATATTCCTTATGCTCTCTGGCTTATTTATTTTGTAATTGGAGGTTTATACCTCTTAATCTTCTTCACCTATTTTGCCCTATGGCTTATTTATTTTGTAATTGGAGGTTTATACCTCTTAATCTTCTTCACCTATTTTGCCCCTCCCTTAGTAACCACTCCTTTGTTCTCTGAGTTTATGATTCCGTTTTTTTGTTTTATTTTTTTAGATTCCACATATAAGTGAGTTCATACAATATATATCCTTTTCCGTCTGTCTTATTTCACTTAGCATAATGCCCTCTAGCTCCATGCATATTGTCCACTGTTTATGTTTGGATATATGTCTTATTTTATTTTTCTTTGAATCTCTGTAGATGAGCCATGTTTGGGAGATAAGTCCATATTCTGTCAAATGGAGGTACTGGCACGATACTGCTCCATACCAGGTTATAACAAATTATGTTGTGAGTCCTGCAGCAAGCGCAGTAGCACCCTGCCACCGCCGTACCTTTCAGAAGCTGCTGAAACTCATGATGATGCTATCTTTAACCCCAGTGACCTCCCCGGATCTCTAGTGATGCCTACATCTTTGGTTCCGTACTATTCAGAGACTCCTGCTGAAAAGAAGAAATCTTTGAGCAGAATCTCTTCCATAGCAGGTCCAAATGAGCATGCTGCTTTCAGGCCAAACAGTAAATCCAATGGTGCTAACTTATCCCAGAGGCAAGCACAGCCAGCAGAAAATAAAACTCTGGGACCGGCCTCCCCACCCACCAAGAGTGGCCACCTCAGTTCATCTCCGCAACTGGCTGCTGCCCCCTTCCTTGCAGCCAGTGATTCCATAGGTGCTTCTTCTCAGGCAAGAACCTCAAAGAAAGATGAAAAGCTTATTGACAAGAGACGTCCGCTAAGGTCATCCACGTCGGAAAGATGAGCAAGGGAAGCCAAAAGGCTCGATGTCGGTGAAAAATCTGGAGGACCTGCCTCTCTCCATGGTGCATACAGCTTGTCTAAAGTGGAACTCTCCATAAATCATCAGCTCATTTTCTCTGTGAGTGGAAGAAAAAAAAGTGCTGGTTCACTTTCTAGTTGCTTTCGTCCTTCTTTTGTTCTGCCTCGACTCATTTACCAGAATTCATTGGAAGAAGGCACCAAAGATTATTGACTGGAGGAAAGTAAGTTGTTAGGTGTGTGGGTCATTTTCTGAAGCAGGAAAGGGACTGGAACCAATTGTGCATGTCAGCTGATTTCTTTTTTAATTTTAAAAAATTACAGTAAAAAGAAAAAAGAGATGCCAATGGTTTACACTTTAACAAAAAGTTTTGGGGCAAAGAATTCTTAGACTTGTATTCCTATTTATCTATATTAGAAATATTGTATGAGCAAATTTGCAGCTGTTTGTGTAAATACTGTATATTGCAGAAATCAGTATTATTTTAAGAGATGTGTTCTCAAATGATTGTTTACTGTGTTACATTTCTGGATGTTCTAGGTGCCTGTCATTGAGTATGGCCTTATTTGACATTGTATGAGTTGATTTTCAAAGGAGAATATTACAAAGAAGTTAGAATTGCAGCTACTGACAATACAAAGGGTTGTGTTGTGTGGTTTTGTTTGATCAACAATGTGACACGTAAATTACAGAAAAAGAATAGATAAGCTGCAGATATTACCTTCCATCCTTTAAATAAAGAAGAATAAGATTAGTGTCTTAGCATACTTGTAGTCACAGGGAACAGAGACCAGTAAATGAGCCCATGCAAGACAAAACAGAAACCATTTTACCAGGGCTTCAGTAGACACCATTGATTGTCTTCTGTTCTTGTGTTGTTTTGAGTTGTCTCATTGTTGACCTATACAAATGTGTATACTCAATGTACTGTAATAATAATGAAAAATGTGCTGAGATCATTTGTATGTTGGTAGCTGAGAAAAGCATCATGAAACTAGATTAACACTCAACTAGAGTAGGGCTGTAGGGCTCTAGAAGCAGGTTCAAGACAGTATTTGTCAATGGTTGCGATATTTATTTTCCGCATGGTTCATATTCACATGGTCACAACCACAATGCATCTGACTGCAATAATGTGCTAGTAATTTATGTCAGTGATCAGTTTACTTACAGTGAAGCCAGAAGTTCCAGGGAGTAGATGTAAAGTATCTGTATATAGAATTCAGAACTGAAGATATTTATTAAAATTTGATTTTTTTTCTTGATAGTATTTTTATGTACTAAATATTTACTCTAATACCAATGACATATTTTGGTAAACTAGAGAGACATAAATAGAGCTGCATGCTTTGTTCTGTACATAGAGGAGAAATTTAAGCAAACTAAAGCAGCCAAATCAAAGAAATAAATTTGAAAATTGATGTTATACAAAGCTTTTGCAATTTTAGAGGAGCTGATACAAAGTTGGTAACTTGTTCCCCTTCAGTGAAACATAAAATTGTATGGGCTCAGACAGCTAGCTGTTTAATGAAATAGTAAATTAGAAACACCAGAAAAGAAGTATGTGAAAGAAATTAGTATTTCATGAATTACACGTTAAAGGGAAAAAAAAAAAAGATAAATGTTGTCAGCATAATGATTTTGAAGTCAGTTTCTGAACCATCTAAAACTACAGTTTGCAGACTAAAATGTAAATATGTTAACCTCTCAACACAGAAAATGTGCAAAAACTTTTTGCATTTTAACCATGGTAAAAATAACAGCTTCATCTATTGACTCTATACCTCTAAAGAATTGCTGCTACTTGGTGCAAGACTTTTGAAGGTCAAATGAATTAGGTGAATTCCAGATTGTAAATCTCTGAGCCTCAAGCAGAAATCTTTTTTTTCTTCCCTAAAATTTCAGAATGAAATTCTCTCTAGTTTGCTTGCGTGTGCATGCATCTAGTCCACAGGGGATTACAGAGAAAGCTGGTCACACACATACACCTCTCATAAAGATGTATATATTCATTATACTTCTGATCTTTGAGCTTCCTTTTCTACTAAGCTAAAAATTCCTTTTTATCAAAGTGTACACTACTGATGCTGATTGTTGTATTGGGAGCACGTAGCAATAAAAATGTTAACAAAGTATAGACCTGGCTCAACTGAAATTTTTATCATTAGATTCATCACTGAGTAATAGTAACCAAGTTCTTTCCTGCTACAAAGTTAAATAGTATCAAGTTCAATTGCTACTTGTACTTTCTCCAAAGAGGCTCAAAGAAAGGGACAGGGGCTCTTCTTTTCACATCAGGGTGCATCATACTATTTTTACAGAAGAAAATATGAGGCTATGAGGTGACTTTTTTTTTTTTGCCTAAATCCATTCCACAGAACTTGAAGAGAGAGAAAGTGGCAATAATGCTAATGGGATAAGAAGGAAGAGGGGCTCCTTCTAGTTTTAAAATGTGTCAGCTCGGGATAGTTTTTAGAAAAGCTACTATCAGCTCTGAACCCTGAGGACTGATGAAAACACATGACCTCCTCTGAGGACCATCCAGAGGAGGGGGCTTCATCATGTAACAAGCAGATACAGTGTTGCCATAGTTTCTAGTCTAAGCTGCAAAGGCAGAGGACTCAGGTTTGCACCCCACCTACCACTTCATGCCTGAATTGATCTTGGGTGATCTAACTAGATTTCAGTTTCCTCATCTGCCAAAAAGGAGGCAGAATTATCAAATTTCACTGTGGAACTGCTGTTAAAAATGAGCTTAAGTAAAATTGGTAGCCAAGCCCTAACATATACTAATTCAAAATAAATATCAACTTCCTCATTGTGGTTTCTCCAATCTCCTCCTCATCTTCAGTTCAGTTCAGTTCAGTTGCTCAGTCATGTCTGACTCTGCGACCCCATGAACTGCAGCATGCCAGGCCTCCCTGTCCATCACCAACTCCCGGAGTTTACCCAAACTCATGTCCATTGAGTCAGTGATGCCATCCAACCATCTCATCCTCTGTCATCTCCTTCTCCTCCTGCCCTCAATCTTTCCCAGCATCAGGGTCTTTTCCAGTGAGTCAGCTCTTCCCATCAGGTGGCCACAGTATTGGAGTTTCAGTTTCAACATCAGTCCTTCCAATTAAAACCCAGGACTGGTCTCCTTTAGGATGGACAGGTTGGATCTTCTTGCAGTCCAAGGGACTCTCAAGCGTCTTCTCCAACACCACAGTTCAAAAACATCAATTCTTTAGCACTCAGCTTTCTTTATAGTCCATCATCTTCACTATGTAGCAAAATCACAGCATTTTTTTTAGACTCTGCAACTTGCTTGGCTTTTGGTCACCATGTCTCATTAATGGTGGCAGAGAACAAAGTTTCAGGATCAAAAGACAAACAATTTAGCTTTAAAAATTGATAGGAAGGACAAACTATTTGCAAATAATCTCTGATCATTGATTTGAAAGAATTTTAGCAGAATATACCCACTCTCCATTTATGAACAATAAATAATGAAACTAAGGAATAATTATGTATCTCTGCAAAGATAGTAAGTGGTACAATAATGCCCAAAATTATTGGCAAATAAAGCATTTCTCTTGTATTGACGTTAATATACTTTGTAAAAATGTCGTTATTCCTTTCTACATATTATGAAGCCACTGAAATATAAGATATAAGAGAAAAAAGTTAATTGAAATGATGAAAACATAGAAAAGGATAATACTTGTTTTTTAAAATACTAAAGAGTTAGAAAGTAAAATGCTAAGGTAAAACTGCATTCAGTCAGTTCAGTCGCTCAGTCGTGTCCAACTCCTTGGGAACCCATGGACTGCATCACGCCAGGCCTCCCTGTCCATCACCAACTCCCAGAGCTTGCTCGAATTCATGTCTATCAAGTTGGTGATGCCATCCGAACATCTCATCCTCTGTCATCTACTTCTCCTCCAGGCTTCAATCTTTCCCAGCATTAGGGTCTTTTCCAATGAATCAGTTCTTTGCATTAGGTGGTCAAAGTATTGGAATTTCAGCTCAACATCAGTCCTTCCAATGAATATTCAGGATTGATTTCCTTTACAATGGACTGGTTGGATCTCCTTGCAGTCCAAAGGACTCTCAATAGTCTTCTCCAACATCACAGTTCAAAAACATTAATTCTGTGCTCAGCTTTCTTTACAGTCCAACTTTCACATCCGTACATGACTACTGGAAAAACCATGGCTTTGATTATATGGACCTTTGTTGGCAAAATAATGTCTCTGCTTTTGAATATGCTATCTAGGTTGGTCATAGCTCTTCTTCCAAGGAGCAAGCGTCTTTTAATTTCATGGCTGCAGTCACCATCTGCAGTGATTTTGGAACCACCCCCCCCCCCAAAAAAAAATAAAGTCTGTCACTGTTTGCATTGTTTCGCCATGTTTGCCATGAAGGAAAAGAAGTTCCCCCATTATCTTCGCCATGAAGATGGGACCGGATGCTATGATCTTCATTTTTTGAGTGTTGAATTTTAAGCCAACTTTTTCACTCTCTTCTTTCACTTTCATCAAGAGGCTCTTTAGTTCTTTTTCACTTTCTGCCATAAGAGTGGTGTCATCCACTTATCTGAGGTTATTGATATTTCTCCCGGCTATCTTGATTCCAGCTTTTGCTTCATCCAGCCCGGCATTTTGCATGAAGTACTCTGCATATAAGTGAAATAAGCAGGGTGACAGTATACAGCTTGGGCATACTTCTTTCCCAGTTTGGAACCAGTTTGTTGGTCCATGTCCAGTTCTAACTGTTGCTTCTTAACCAGCATATAGATTTCTCAGGAGGCAGGTAAGGTGGTCTGGTATTCCCATCTCTTTAAGGATTTTCCACAGTTTGCTGTGATCCACACAAAGGCTTTGCCATAGTCAATAAAGCAGAAGCAGTTCTATGATCCAGAGGATGTTGGCAATCTGATCTCTGGTTCCTCTGCCTTTTCTAAATCCAGCTTGAACATCTGGAAGTTAACAGTTCACATACTGTTGAAGCCTTGCTTGGAGAATTTTGAGCATTACTTTGCTAGCCTGTGAGGTGAGTGCAGTTGTGAGTTAGTTTGAACATTCTTTGGCATTGCCTTTCTTTGGAATTGGAATGAAAACTGACCTTTTCCAGTCCTGTGGCCACTGCTGAGTTTTCCAAATTTGCTGGCATATTGAGTGCAACACTTTCACAGCATCATCTTTTAGGATTTGAGATAGCTCAACTGGAATTCCATCACCTCCACTACCTTTGTTCATAGTAATGCTTCCTGAGGCCCACTTGACTTCACGTTCCAGGATGTCTGGCTCTAGGTGAGTGATCACACCGTGGTTATCTGGGTCATTAAGATCTTTTTTGTATAGTTCTTCTGTGTATTCTTGCCACCTCTTCTTAATATCTACTGCTTCTGTTAGGTCCATATCATTTCTGTCCTTTATTATGCCCATCTTTGCATGAAAAGTTCCCTTGGTATCTCTAATTTTCTTGAAGAGATCTCTAGTCTTTCCCATTCTATTATTTCCCTCTCTTTTCATTGATTATGGAGGAAGGCTTTCTTATCTCTTCTTGCTGTTCTTTGGAACTCTGCATTCAGATGTTTACATCTTTCCTCTTCTCCTTTGCCCTTAGCTTCTCTTCTTTTCTCAGCTATTTGTACGTCCTCCTCAGACAAACATTTTGGCCTTTTTTGCATTTCTTTTTCTGGGGGATGGTCTTGATCTCTGCCTCCTGTACAATGTCATGAACCTCCATCCATAGTTCTTCAGGCACTCTGTCTATCAGATCTAATCACTTGAATCTATTTGTCACTTCCACTGTAAAACTGTAAGGGATTTGACTTAGGTCATACATGAATGTATAGTGTCTAATGTCTAATGTTTTCCATACTTTCTTCAATTTAAGTATGAATTTGGCAATAAAGCCTTCACAATCTGAGCCATAGTCAGCTCCCAGTCTTATTTTTGCTGACTGTATAGAGCTTCTCCATCTTTGTCTGCAAAGAATA
The DNA here is from genome assembly GCF_042477335.2 of Ovis canadensis. Lineage (NCBI taxonomy): Eukaryota > Metazoa > Chordata > Mammalia > Artiodactyla > Bovidae > Ovis > Ovis canadensis. The sequence goes on along the minus strand of NC_091250.1, from coordinate 104,043,887 downwards.
TAATCAATCTGATTTCAGTATTGACCATGTGGTGATGTCCAGGTATGGAGTCTTCTCTTGTGTTGCTGGAAGAGGGTGTTTGCTACAACCAGTGCATTCTCTTGACAAAACTCTGAAAATGCTGTTAGTCTTTGTCCTGCTTCATTTTTTACTCCAAGGCCAAATTTGCCTGTTACTCTACATATCTCTTGACTTCCTACTTTTGCATTCCAGTCCCCTATGATGAAAAGGACATCTCTTTTGGCTGTTAGTTCTAGAAGGTCTTGTAGGTCTTTATAGAACCATTCAACTTCAGCTTCTTCAGCATTATTAGTTGGGGCACAGACTTGGATTACTATGATATTGAATGGTTTGCTTTGGAAATGAACAGAAATCATTCTGTCGTTTTTGAGGTTGCACCCAAGTACTGCATTTTAGACTCTTTTGTTGACTATGATGGCTACTCCATTTCTTCTAAGGTATTCTTGCTCACAGTAGTAGATATAATAGTCATCTGAGTTAAATTCCCTGATTCCAGTCCATTTTAGTTCACTGATTCCTAAAATGTCAATTTTCACTCTTGCCATCTCCTCTTTGACCACTTCCAAATTGCCTCGATTCATGGACCAAACATTCCAGATTCCTATGCATTACTGTTCTTTACAGCATTGGATTTTAATTCCATCACCAGTCACATCCACAAGTGGAAATTGTTTTTGCTTTGGCTCCATCTCTTCATTCTTAGGGTTAGGGTTAGGGTTTGCCATTCCTTCTCCAGTGGGCCACATTTTGTCAGACCTCTCCACCATGATCCATCTGTGTGGTGGCCCCACACGGCATCGCTCATAGTTTCATGGAGTTAGACAAGATTGTGGTCCATGTGATCAGTTTGATTAGTTTTCTGTGATTATAGTTTTCATTCTGTCTGCCCTCTGAGAGATAAGGATTAGAGGCTTATGGAAGCTTCCTGGTGGGAGAGACTGACTGGGGGTGGGTGGGGGGAACTTGTTCTGATGGGCAAGGCCATGTTCATTAAATTGTGAATCCAATTTTCTGCTGATGGTTGGGGCTGTGTTCCCTCCCTGCTGTTGACTTGAGACCAAACTATGGTGGAGGTAATGAAGGTAATGGTGACCTCCTTCAAAAGATCCCATGCACGCACTGCCACACTCAGTGCCCCCGACCCTGCAGCAGGCCATCACAGAACTACACCTCTGCCAGAGACTCCTGGACACTCACTGGCAAGTCTGGGTCAGTCTCTTGTGGGGCTCACTGCTCCTTTCTCCTGGGTCCTGGTGCATACAAGGTTTTGTTTGTGCCCTCCGAGAGTTTGTTTCCCAAGTCTTGTGTAAGTTCTGGTGGCACTATGGTGGGATTAATGGTGACCTCCTCCAAGAGGGCTTAATGTCAGGTCTACTGTACCCAGATCCCCTGTCCCTGCGACGGGCCACTGCTGACCCGTACCTCCATAGGAGACACTAAAACACTCAAAGGCAGGTCTTGCTCAGTCTCTGTGGGATCTCCTGGTGCTCGTGAGGTTTTGTTTGAGCCCTCTGAGCATCTCTAGTGCATATGGGGCTTGGAGTTTTATTCTAAATGAGATTTCGCCCCTTGTGGCTCAGCTGATAAAGAATCTGCCTGCAATGCAGAAGACCTGGGTTCAATCCCTGTGTTGGGAAGATCCCCTGGAGAAGGGTACAGCTACCCACTCCAGTATTCTGGCCTGGAGAATTCCATGGACTATCCATGGGGTCCCAGAGAGTCTGACATGACTGAGCAACTTTCACTTAACTTCATAAAAGTGAATAAAACTGCATAAAATGAGGTAAAATATCAGATGCATAAGTAAAATATAACAAACAGGCATTATTAACACATAAATTAATACATTAGAAAACATTCTGAGCCCAGACACTTTTGAATAATACACTTTGAGCTAGTGAGCTAATTTATTTAAAATATTCCTATCAAGAAAAAACATAATCTACTGAAATAAATTTGTCAACAAAAGCACAAATTCTAAATCAAAACAAGGCGTTATAAATTCTGCAAACTCATTGTAGAGTTTACCGAAGAACTGGAATGACCCCTAAATTTCTCCCATCCTGACTTATGGCAGGGGTGTAACAAGGTTGCTCATCACTTCCCTGGTGACACTAGTGTCACTTCATTAATATAGTTGGTCAGAAAAGCTGCTCTTTTCCAGTCAACTCATAGTTTTGGTTAAATTGTTGATTTGACCAATTAGCTTTTAATCACCTGATTGTTAGCAATTTCCCTGGGGCTGAGTAGTGTTGCCTGTCTTTTTAAACTATCACCTCCCCCCCAAAATACTTTAATGTCAAGGAAGAAAATATTCACACACAAGTGTTATTCACACTTAGATCACAAGTGTTAATATCCTACTCTATAGTATCATTCCCAAATTCCCAAAGCTTAAACAAAAAAAAAAAAAAAAGCACACAAAACAAAGTTCTTCTACAATCCTCTACTGAATAAACACATAAGATAAGAAAGTGGGAAGGATATCCAAAAAAGAGGAGATATATGTACGTATGGCTGATTCACTTTGCTATAGAACAGAAACTAACACAACATTGTAAAGCAACTATACTCCAATAAAATTAAAAAAAAAAAGAAAGAAAACACTTATCTATCACTTGCTGTCATCTCTTTTCAGGATATAGTGAAAGAGCCTCCTGGTGGCAGAATTGAAGACACTTAGATGGCTGCAGTCCATGGAGTCGCTAAGAGTCTGACACAACTGAGTGATTTCACTTTCACTTTTCACTTTCATGCATTGGAGAAGTCAATGGCACCCCACTCCAGTAATCTTGCCTGGAAAAACCAATGGATGGAGGAGCCTGGTAGGCTATAGTCCATGGGTTGCTAAGAGTCTGACCCGACTGAACAACTTCACTTTCACTTTTCACTTCCGTGCATTGGAGAAGGAAATGGCAACCCACTCCAGTGTTCTTGCCTTGAGAATCCCAGGGATGGGGGAGCCTGGTGGGCTGCCATCTATGGGGTCGCACAGAGTCGGACACGACCGAAACGACTTAGCAGCAGCAGCAGCAGATAAGATAAATGGGGGTCCACAGAAAAGTGCCTCCTAGGGGAGGAAAGTATTAGAACCCTGGAGAGAGGAACCTGGAGTTTGGAGGGCAACATAGAGGACTTCAAGAAGCAGGTGTGTGGAAGTGAGGATTCTTTCATAAAGAGTTTTAAAAAATACTTGTTTTTGTTGTATGGCAACCCCCACTCTCCTCCCCACTCTCAGAGACATTCCACAAGACTTTAGTAAAACTGCTTTTGGAGTCTTTTGAATGCTACACTGTGTAGAAACAAGAAGGGAAGGTAGGTGTGTGTGTGAGAGAGAGAGACAGAGATATAGAGACAGAAAGAGAGAGACAACGAGAGAGAGACAGAGAAAGAGAGCACGCATGAGATTGGCATGTAATAAATGGTAAGTTGATACCATAACTGTGGATGAGACTGTCCACATGGTAACAGAAATTACTATTTTGTTGTGCTGGTTGGTTTCTACTCTACTTTTTACTTGATGGCTGTCAACCACATACTTGTGACCTGGTGAATTCAGATGCAACAGTTCTCCTATTTCTAAATTTAATCTCTAATAATTAAACACACCCTCTAAGATAAAACTGGCATGCTTCAGTATTGCAGGAAGCTAGAGAAATCTGTACGTAGATGCTTCTAGGGGTGCTGTGTCAGAAAAAGACGATCACCTATAAATGGTACAAATTGCTGGTTGCTTTAAAGAACACATGCTGCTGCCGCTGCTGCTAAGTCGCTTCAGTCGTGTCTGACTCTGTGCGACCCCATAGACAGCAGCCCAGCAGGCTCCCCAGTCCCTGAGATTCTCCAGGCAAGAACACTGGAGTGGGTTGCCATTTCCTTCCCCAATGTGTGAAAGTGAAAAATGAAAGTGAAATCACTCAGTCGTGCCCGACTCTTAGCGACCCCATGGACTGCAGCTCACCAGGCTCCTCTGTCCATGGGATTTTCCAGGCAAGAGTCCTGGAGTGGGGTGCCATTGCTTCGGGTGACATGTGCTTTAATTTGCTTCCTGGGCGACCCGGAGGCTGCTCTCCAGCCGGAGGCACTAGGCTGGGCTCTCCTGCAGTGGGCTCCCCAAGCCAGCGCTGCAGACCCTCGGGAAGGGCCGTGTCCTCCTCCAGGCCACCCGTGCCCTCCACGAGCTCCTCGTAGGTGATCTTCTCCGTGAACGGCAGCTCCACCATGTCGGCCCGCTCCAGCACCTCCTTCTCCAGCAGCCGCCTGCCCACTTTGTCCACACGCTTGCGGCAGTGTGTGAGCAGGCCCAGGGTGTGCGCGTGTGCGGAGCCGGTGAGCCGCCGCACCTCCTCGTCCATGAGCTGGGCCGTGGCCTCGCTGAACGGCTTCTCCCCCAGCGCCTCGCCTGGCCGCGGGAGATCGAAGGACACCTGGCCCAGCTTCTCATTCATAAAATAATATAAATGAAACAATAAATATAGTATGCTTATGTATGGATGTGAGAGTTGGACTATAAAGAAAGCTGAGCGTCAAAGAATTGATGCTTTTGAACCGTGGTGCTGGAAAAGACTCTTGAGAATCCCTTGGACTGCAAGGAGATCCAACCTGTCCATCCTAAAGGAGATTAGTCCTGGGTGTTGATTGGAAGGACTGATGCTGAAGCTGAAACTCCAATACTTTGGCCACCTCATGCGAAGAGTTGACTCATTGGAAAAGACCCTGATGCTGGGAGGGATTGGGGGCAGGAGGAGAAGGGGACGACAGAGGATGAGACGGCTGGATGGCATCACCGACTCGATGGACATGAGTTTGAGTGAACTCTGGGAGTTGGTGATGAACAGGGAGGCCTGACGTGCTGCGATTCATGGGGTCGCAGAGTCGGACACGACTGAACGACTGAACTGAACTGAACCGAAAGGGCAGTATCAAGAAAAATTTCCACGCCTTAAATTAAGGACGGAAACAGGTACCCAGTGCTTTATAAAGTGTTATGTTCAACATGTTTTATTCATAAGTAACCTATTAGCACATTAGTAATTGTACCCTAGGTATCAGTAGAATCTACATTTTACAAACGAAGAGACCATAGCAAGACTGATCATGTAAACTGCCAGAACTAGTACAGAGACTGTACAAAGCTAGTAAGCTGGAGAGAAAGTTCCAAGACCAGGTGTTCTGGCTCCAAACCCCTTACTCTAGCTCTCCACTATCTCATTGTTAGTAAAGACAAATACCATCCACTAAATTTACACTTGTTTGATAGATATTTTCAATTATGTACTTCTCTTACAGGTGATTTTCTTTTCTTTCTTTCTTTTTTTTTTTTTTTTTGCAGGAAATGTACCTACCAAAACACTTACATTTTTTTTTCCAAAATGTGCTTGCTCCCTCATCTAAATGTTTGTCTTGTTTTTTGTTGTTTGTTAATTTCAAATTTTGCCACTTCCTGCCATTCTGAGTCCTGGTTTTGTCTGTCTCATTACGTCAATCTCAGTTTTACCTTTTTCTCATCCCACATGGTTGGCAGGTACTTTAAGAACTGGATCTCCATGCCTGTTGTTTTTACTTTTCTCAAAGATTCATTGCAAAATTTTAATATAATCATAATTTCTCATATTGAAGTAAATTTATGCTTAGCGAGCTTTTGTAAGCAGAACTTGAAGTTAAGACAGCATTGCTAATTATATATGTTTTATTTTTATTAAAATTTTCTTTATATGTTGCATTCTGTTTTAAAAAACACTTAAAGTGGGACCCTGCTGCTGCTGCTGCTAAGTCACTTCAGTCGTGTCTGACTCTGTGCGACCACATAGACGGTAGCCCACCAGGCTCCCCCGTCCCTGGGATTCTCCAGGCTAAACTTCAAAAACATAATTCATCTTTTTATCCCTGGGAGTCCTGTTTCCTAAACTAGAATTAGAGGTTTACTTAGGGGCATTTAAGGGGCATTTTACAATCTGCATTCATTTGGTTTGTATCTTAGAATATCCTCCTTTAAAATTGCAACAAATAATTTGTAGAGAGTACCAGGAGTGGTATATATTTTGACAACTATTAAAAAAAAAACATAAATGCAGGGTGAATGATACTTTTTTAACACAAGGCAGTCCATATATATACATATTCTGAGTATGTTCACTTGTCACATAAGAAATCAATGTCAATGCCAAAGAAAGAAAAATAATCTTTTCGCTAAAAGAGCTCTTGATAATATTTTTCTTTGATCATTATATCATTTAACTCTCAGTTCACTCACCATTCAAATCCTTTTATCCCATAACAATTGTACCAGTAATATTTAACAACTATCAAATATCAGAAGAATAGGAATCAGTGAAAGTTTCTGTGTGGATATATATTCTATACATATTTACCTGATATTGTCAAGCAACAAGATAAGTTTTGCAGCTAGATGAAGTTAGTTCCTTACCAATGAAATAACTTATAATCAATTTCTAGAAAGTTTTCTTTAATAATGTATGTTCTTCTTCCAGTCTTTACATAGAAAAAAAATGGAACATTATTTAAATCATGACTTTCATCTATAGCATTCATTATTTTTATGGAATTTTAATCTTTATCCTTTTTGTTCATTTTAAGCTATGATGATTTAAGCTAGTGATGCTATCTGTTATTGTGTTACTTCAATCATTCCTATGTCCATTCATTTTTTCATTTATTATTCAACATCCCTAGCATCTAGCACTGTACTGCCCCAGAAACTTTACAGTGCAATGTAGGAGAAGACAAGTAATAAAAATAATATTTTATTATTAGAAAGGTAGTTAAACGTCTGTACATGGCACAATGGAAATACAGAAGAGGTCAATATGGGGGAGTCAGAAAAAGTGTGAGATAATTTTACATTATGAATAGCAGTTAGAAGAAGGGGGAAAGGGTATGTAGCTTGAAGAAGGAATAGACTTGGTATAAGAGGCAGCATGTGCAAAGGCCCAGAGTTATCAGAAACCAAATAAACTAAAGAAGGAAGATAATGTGATGATGTAATCCAGTTCCTACCTTTAGAGAAATAACTCTGGCATTGCTCTTAATCTTTTCTGGTTTTGAATTTCTAATATCCTGTACTTGGTGGTCATATGAATAAGTATTTAAAAACTAAAAAATAAGACTTGATAAATGAAGCTTGGGACTTCCCTAGTAATCCAGTGGTTAAGACTTTGTACTTCCAATGTATAGGGCCTTGGTTCAATCCCTGGTCCGGTAACCAGTTCCTGCATGGCTCAAGAAGATTCCACATGTTACAACGAAGATCCAGCACAGCCAAATTTAAACAAACAAACAAACAGATGATGACTTGTTGTCATGCAAGGACTTTATAATTCATTTTTTCTACTCAATATTCTTGGAGTTAGAGGTTTGTGAAGTAATATGCTTAAGTCAAAAGTCAAGGCAATCTATTGTCACATTGTAAATATTTCCTAATGTAAATTTACTAATTTACTAAATATTTACTAACTCTTGTTTAAGGATAATAGTTATATTTGTAAATTAAACTCAGCATTACATTCTCAAAATTATATATAATTATAGACACATTTGTTTGTCATACATGGGTCTTCCTGGGTGACTGTGGTAAAGAATCTGCCTACCAATGTAGGAGACGCAGGAGACATGAGTTCAATCCCTGGGTTGGGAAGATCCCCTGGAGGAAGAAGTGGCAACCTACTCTCATATTTTTACTAGGAAAATCTCATGGGCAGAGGAGCCTGGTGGGTGGCAGTTCATGGGGTTGCAGAGAGTCAGACACAACTTAGTGACTGAGCTTGTATGCAGGTTGTATTTTCTTATTGTTCAGCCACTAAGTCGTGTCTGACTGTTTGAGACCTCATGGACGATAGCACTCCAGGCTGTTTATTATCTTTTGGAGTTTGCACAAAGTCATGTTCATTGAGTTGGTGATGCTGTCTAACCATCTCATCCTCTGCTGATCAATCCCTTCTCCTTTGGCCTTCAATCTTTTCCAGCATCAGGGGGTCTTTTCTTGAGTCGGCTCTTCACATCAGGTGGCCAAAGTATTGGAGCCTCAGTATCAGTCCTTCCAATGAATATTCAGGGTTGATTTCCTTTAGGATTGACTGGTTTGATCTCCCTGCAGTCCAAAGGACTCCCCAGAGACTTCTCCAGTACCACAATTTGAAAGTATCCAGCTCTCACATCCATACTACTACTAGAAAAACCATAGCTTCGATTGTATGGACATACAAGTTTATTAATAAATATAATCCTGAAAATGACATTTCCTTACTAGTGATGATAAGATAAAATGGCATAATTATCATTGATAGGGAAGTCTGGCTATTTTTTGAAAAAATAAATTCTCCAATAAGCAAAGAAAATGTTTGGTGTAAGTGTGTAACCACAACCAGACTTCCTCAAAACAAAGAAGGTCTCTGTCACCTCTTCCTCTTCTGGTAGAAAATTCACAATAAAGTGTGAGCTCAGTAGTTTTTCAAATTAACTGATGATGACAGGAAAACATATTTGGAGAAAATGAGCAGAGAGCCAAAAGGAATTTTTTCAGAAAACAGCAAGAGAAAACTGAAATGCAGTCTAGTTAGATTGCCAACTGATTAATGTGGAAGAAAACAAGTATTTCCTTAAGCTAGAAATCTGACATATTATTAAGTAGATTTGGAGTAGAGATTGATAGTCATCTTTTTAATTTTTTCATTAAACTTTCTTATTTTGTATTAGAGTATAGTTAATTAACAATGTCATGATGGTTTCAGGTGGACAGCAAAGGGACTCAGTCATACATATACGTGTATCCTTTCGATATTTATCTTCTGATGAGGAAACATTTGAATCTTTTTTAAAGGCTTTGAAATCCTAAGCCAAGAAACACCTTTGCCTTAATCCTTGGTGACCTTCTGAGCACCATTTATGATGCTACGTCCTCGCACCTTTATAGTGCTGTTACTTTGACAGTAATCTTTGCTGCTTAGCTTGTTTATTTTGAAAACAGAAAAACAACCGATCTCTTTCTTTCTGTTTTTATAACTATTCCAGCTGGATTAATATTCTAAAATTCTGAATTCTGTGTCCCATGCATTTGTCTATGTTGCCCCATTTAACTTTTACAATTTGTCTGGAATCGGATGTAAGATAACAAGCCCCATAGCTATTTTATTTCCCAAATTAAACGCCATCTATGTTCTCTGATTTAGAACCTGAAAGTTAGGGTTCTCTTCGTGTTATCAATTTTTCATGGCAAATTAAGTAAGGGATGCTTTTCTGAGTCTCTGAGCTATACCAATTGAACGTGAATTAGGAACAAAAATAAAAGGAAGGCAGAAGTTGTCTAAAGGCAGTTAATATGATAGGAACGTGAGTGGCTAGGCTCTCCTTAATTTAACAGCTCCAAAATATGATTCTCCACTGATTATATGGACTTATAAGTGAGATTGTTCTTAATGAGTAATTTTGAATTCTACACTATTCATCAAAAGAATTTCCAGCTCCAGGGCATCAGAATTGTTTTGTCTAATATGGAAATATGTCTGCACATTAAGAAGACCACAAAGCCCTCTCCTCAGCATGACCAGCTTGTTGCCATGACCACTGCACTGGCTATCAGGCTTTGAGTTAAAGTTACTAGGAACCTGTAATTGTCCAGGGACCCCAATTCCTGTGAAACCAATGTAGCAAAGTCTGCTACAAGCCTTATAGCCATTAGAAACATCTTGACTCATTATTTTTGTTAAAATGAGGGGGAAAAAGTTAGATGCCAATTCTCACATCTATTAATGAGCAGACTTACTACATACCATGATGGAATGCCTCTTCTACATTTTACTGTTCTTTTAAGAGAGATATTTTCTCTACTTTTTCCAATTTATGTCAGTTAAGAATGCATTAGACCTACTCAGGTCAGTAATAACATATCTCTCTGTTCTTTACACTTTCATATTTGAAATAAAGTAAATGTAAAATAGATTTGGAATAAAGGCGCAAGGAAAGAAAGATTAACCAAGGACTAATCATAAATTAAATAATAAATGAACTGTCTTAGTGCACTGTTTCTCCTACCACCAGTTAAACACCAGCATTTTAAAAATATGTTATCTGACGTATCCTTCTTATTGTTGTTATTTAGTTGCTAAGTTGTATTTGACTCTTTGTGACCCCATGGACTGAAGCCCACCAGTCTCCTCTGTCCATGGGATTTCCCAGGCAAGAGTACTGGAGTGGGTTGCCATTTCCTCCTCCAGAGGATCTTTCTGGCCCAGGGATCAAACCCATGTGTCTTACTTTAGCAGGCAGATTCTTTACCATTGAGCCACCAGGAAAGTCCAATTTATCCTTACACAACCTTATAAAGTAGGCACACTTATACCCCTCACTTTGTAGAAGAGAAAATTGAGATCTAGAGTCTGAGTCTGAATTCAAGCAGTTTGATTCAAGAGCTTATTTGTTAATCACTATACATCATAAATGCAGAAGGCGATGGCACCCCACTCCAGTACTCTTGCCTGGAAAAATCCTATGGACGGAGGAGCCTGGTAGGCTGCAGCCCATGGGGTCACGAAGAGTCAGACATGACTGAGCAACTTCACTTTCACTTTTCACTTTCATGCACTGGAGAAGGAAATGGCAACCCACTCCAGTGTTCTTGCCTGGAGAATCCCAGGGACGGGGGAGCCTGGTGGGCTGCCATCTATGGGGTCGCACAGAGTTGGACACGACTGAAGCGACTTAGCAGTAGCAGCCATATCATAAATAGAGCAGATAGTTTTCAAGTGCAATGTAATTCATTGTATTGTACTTTTCTCTCTTTTTTAGACTTTGATAAACTATCAGTGTGGGCTTCCCAGGTGATTCAGTGGCCCTCTGGAGAAAGAAATGGCAACCCACTCCAGTATTCTTGCCTGGGAAATTGCATGGACAAAGGAGCCTGGTGAATAGTCAGACATGACTCAGTGAATGAACAACAACAAAACTATCGGTGTTTTCTCCCTTGTCATTCAGAATCAAAGCAGAGACAGTGAATGAAAATTGAGGAAAGCAGTTTGTGAAACAGTGGGAGCAAGAAAATAAGAAGAGGTTATATAGCAGCAGCCTGAACATTGAACAGGAAAACAGAAATTCGAAACATGAACACCAATAAAGCAGATACACATATAGGTAAAGGGAGATTTATTAAAAGAAATGGCCAAGTGATTACAGAGGCCAAGAAGTACCACAATTTGCCATCTGCAAGCTGTAGATTCAGGAAAGCTGGTGGTAACATTCAATCTGAATCCAAAGGCTTAAGCATTGGTAGCCAATGGTATAAATTCTGGTCTGAGTCTGAAAGTCCTAGAACGGCAGAGCCAGTGTTTGAGGGCCAGAGAAGATGGACATCTCAAACTCAGGCAGAGGGCATTTACCCTTTCTCTGCTTCTTTCTATTCAAACCCTACACAGATTGGATGATATCCAGTGACTTTGAGTAGAGAGATCTTTTTTCACTCGGTCTGCTGAATCAAAGACTAGAGACAAGCTCACAGACACACTCAGAAATACTGTTTTTACCAGTTATTATCCTTAAACTCATTTGAGATGACACATGAAATTAACTAGGTGTTCCATAAAATATACTTTGGACAATGATGATTTACATGAAAATCCAGCACATACTCCTGAAGTGGGAAGACTCCCAGCTCTTTAAACTTGGTGTAGCAAGTAGATATTTAGCCTTAAAGTGTGTGGACATGGAGCAGGGCTCACTGAGAAAATTACTGACTTCCTATAGCCATGACTCACCTTTCCCATCTTCTGAATCATGGACACTTCAAATGTCACTTTAGGAAATAATATTTTAGATTTTAACCAGCATAACAGTAAGTGCATGACTAGCGCAGAGAGTCCAGGGTGAAAAAACAACACATTGGAGACATTCTAAAATCGAAGGCAAAAAATAATAAAATTGCAACCTCAGAAGCTTAAGATTTTTTTAGACATTATCAGTCTTTACAGCTATTATCAGAGTTATTTAGGTTATAGATTTTGAGTAAATCAAAGGCCATGGTCCTTTCTTTCACTAAAATCAAATTCGCAAGTATAGTAGAAGACCAAGAAGCATATTTTATGGGGGCTAAAAAAGCTAGAGTCAGTTTTACGGTGACAATGAAGATGTAATAAAAGAAATGTCTAGGATGGCATTTTGTGGGTTAGGAGTATAAAAAGATGAGGCAGGACTCAAAGATAAAAGAGTATTTGAATTACTTCACATTTGTCATTCTTTCCTGCTGGAATGCTCTTTCCCAGAATTCTCTTACCTCCTTCACGTGGCAAAACCAATACAATCTTGTAAAGTAATTAGCCTCCAATTTAAATAAATAAATTTATATTAAAAAATCTTTACTGTCATCTTCTTATGAGTTCTAACACCAACATCCTATTTCATATCACAATATGCTTTTAAAATCACCTTTTAACATATTATATAGAAACCAATGTATTATGATGATTGTTTTTTTGCTTCCTCTGCTACAAAGGACACTCCATTTAGAGGGCAGGTACTTTTTCCAGTTTGCACATGACTGTATTCTAAGCACCTAGAACAATGTCTGCCACATGATCACAGCTCAACAGAAATTTGTGTAACCTTCCAGAAAGCACTTTCTGTCACATGCTTGGGGCAGAAGACAGGCTGTAGGGGATGCCACAGTGAAGGCTGGTGAGAGATGGGACAGAAGAGGCAGGGAAGTGAGGCCAATCTCTTGAGTGGTCTGGTGGTAAACAGAGAAAACAGATAGTAGCTAATGAGGCAGCAGAAGCAGAGTCAAGCAGAAATCTGGTTCCACCTTGAGTGATGGGGAGGACATGAGCATACATGTAAGCTTAAGGAATCTGTGGAGGAGAATAGGATAAGATTCCAAGTCAGAAGGGTGAATGCAGAGGGAAGAAAACTAACAACCTGGCTAGGTAGTGAAAGAAACTATTTATCCAGACCACCCACATTATTCAAAAGCATTTCTAACAACCATGAACATCCAAAGCAAAGGTTAAGTGAATAAGATTGGCTATTTCTTCTGACAACTTGAGTTGCATGTTGAGAACATCATAAACAATAAAGCATTCAGCCAGAGGTTGTGTTACTGTCTCAAGCACCACGCAACATCTGAGATGTGAAGATTAAAAATTAAGAAATCCAACAGAGTACTTATCATTGTGTGTGTCGTTAGATAGCTCTACTGGAAATCAGGCTAGAAAAATGTGACTCATCTTAGTAGCCATATATGCAAATGAAGATGTCCCATGCATATAGCTGGATGTATACTTGTGCAGTCTGGAGGTTTGCAATGGGCTTATTTGAAAGCGTAATATACTAATAAGCGTAATATATTAAAAAGCCTTCAGAATTTCTCTCTCAAAATGCACACTTCTGCTCACTTGTTTAGGTGGATCACAAAGCAGAGACATCACTTTGCCAACAAAAGCTCATACAGTCAAAGCTATGGTTTTTCCAGCAATCATGAACACATGTAAGAACTGGACCATAAAGAAGGCTGAGTGCCAATGAATTGATGCTTTTGAATTGCAGTGCTGGAGAACTCTTGAGAATTCCTTGGACTTCAAAGAAATCAAGCCAGTCAATCCTAAAGCAAATCAGTCCTGAATATTCATTGGAAGGACTGATAAAGAAGCTGAAGCTTCAGTACTTTGGGCACCTGATGCAAAGAGCTAACTCATTGGAAAAGACCCTGATGCTGGGAAAGATTGAGGGCAGGAGGAGGAGGGGATGACAGAGGACAAGATGATTGGATGGCATCACCCACTCAATGGACATGAGTTTGAGCAAACTCTGGGAAATAATGAAGGACAGGCAAGCTTGGCGTGCTGCAGCACATGAAGTCACAGAGTCGGACACAACTTAGTAACTGGACAACAACATAGACTCTTGCTTACCCAGAGTTAATGGCCTTCCTTTACATTGGAGCCCCTTATTTCTGCAGAATAGAAGGAGACTAGCCATGGAGGAATACATTTGCAATATGAATTCCAATTCTAATCCCAGTTCTAGTCAAGCTCAGAAGTAAGATAAGCTCATCTAATTTTATGCTCAAAATTCACATTTGATCCTTAACATTAATCCATGAAGAGCACTGGACTAAATCCAGCAGTAGATCCAGGTCCTTTCTGGATCAACAATAGCTAGTTCCCAATCCTGACAAATTGGGACCTTACTGTCCCAAGACAGCAGAACCTTACTGTCTGGAGTAGGAAGGTCAAACATTTTTACAGTGGCCAAAGCAGAATTCGAGGTACTAAGGAAGAAAGTAAAAAGAAAGTTTGGTATGTCAATTTATAATCAAAGGTCATATGAGAGTCCTTTTTCCCTTAGCACATAATAGCCAGAGGCTCTCTCCTGGGTCCAGAGAAGGGATGTCACCCTCTGAAGAGCATTTGGAGGCAGCAAGTCTGTGGACAGTATGTTGCAGTGCATGTTACCTCTATGGAGAGGATAGTTCTCTTGGTCTTTGCAGTGGTTCACAGGTTGTGTCAATTATGAATGCATCGCTGTCACATTACATACATAGTTCCTACAACTCTCTACTTGTCTCCACAGTTTTTAGGCCATATCAGACACTTTCAGGCAGATGGGCCTTTGTGAAAATTGTGATCTTGATTTGAATAAAATCAAATTGGGTCTTTTGAGGTTTGTTTTTCATCCATATAAAGATATGTGCCATGGGCTCAGTTGTGTTGGACTCTTTGTGACCCCATAAAAAAATATATCTTTAAAAAAAGAGATTATCTGAAGGAAATAATAATTGTAAACCTTTATTGAACATTTAATGTCTGTCAGGCCCTGTATTCATCCATCGTATGCTCAAACAGCCCCATGGATCATTACCACTCTCATTTTACAGATGAGCAGATTGAGGCTGAAGCACATGGAGTCCTTCTCTCAGGTCACAATTAGCTGGCTGGTAGAACCAGCATTTAGACGGGCAGTTTGGCTTTTGTTGTTTAGTTGCTAAGTTTTGTCCTAGTAATTGTGAGAATTATTCTTTGTGTGGAAATATTTGTAACTTTAGGAAATATTTACAAGCAAAATACTTGTTATTTTATAGATCATCACACAGCCCTGAATAGAGTTCCCTGAGCTTTTCTCAGGTGGTGCTAGTGGTAAAAAAGCTACCTGTCAATGCAGAAGTAAGAGCCGCAGTTTTGATCCCTGGGTTAGGAAGATCCCCTGGAGGAGGGCACAGCAATCCACTCCAGTATTCTTGCCTGAAGAATCCCATGGACGAAGGAGCCTGATGCACTACAGTCCACGGAATTGCAAAGAACTGGACATGGCTGAAGAGACTTAGCACGAACTATATTCAAAGATGGATTTTAATTTTTCAGGAATCAATAAGATATGAAGAGAAAGAGTGGAGATGAAATTGCTCAGCAGATTTCTGGCCTCATGCCACATTGTATTAAATACATTACAACATTTTTCCTCGTACATTATATATAAAAATTGACATAAAAAATTAAAAGGGTATTTATAATATCATTTTGAATTATATTTAGCCATAAGCAATGCAAATAGCTTATAATTGACTCTGATTTCTCTCAAGTCACCATGGATATATGAAAATTCTTGCAAAGTGAAGAGAATCTAATTTACAGCTAGTTCCAAAGTGCAATAGAAATATTATGAATGCTAAATTTAACCATAATGCAGCTAGCATTAAGTTATGTTTGTTTATTGGTAAATATTTAATTTCTCATTTGTGTTCTTATTTTTCTCTTGCTAAGTGACTAATATTTTTCCTGGTTTCGAAAATGTGATAGGCTCCTGAGAAACATAGCAGCCCTGGCCACTGTGCTTATAGTGTCTAAAGAATAAAACAGACTCAAATTTAGCAAATAACGCTCAGTGGTAAAGAATCTGCTTGCCAAACAGGAGACGCAGGTTCAGTCCCTGGGTGGGGAAGATTGCCTAGAGGAATAAATGGCAACCCATGACAGTGCTCCTGCCTGGGAAACCCTTTGCACGGAAGAGCCTAGTGGGCTATAGCTCATGGGATCACAAGAGTCGGACAGGACTGAGTGACTGAAGAAACACACACAGAAAATTTAGCTAACACTAAGGACCTGGGGTCACCCACAGAGCCCTGTGAACCTTCAGGAGTTGTTCATTCAATGAATTTCCCTGTGTTTATGGTAGATCGGCTGGTAAAGAATCCGCCTTCAATGAAGGAGACCCCGGTTTGATTCCTGGGTGGGGAAGATCCACTGGAGAAGGGGAGAAGGGCTAGGCTACCCACTCCAGTGTTCTTGGGCTTCCCTGGTGGCTCAGCTGGTAAAGAATCTGACTGCAATGCAGGAGACCTGGGTTTGATCCCTTGGTTGGGAAGATTTCCTGGAGAAGGAAATGGCCACCCACTCCAATTCTCCATGGCCTGGAGAATTCCATGGACTTTATAGTACATGGGATTGCAAAGAGTCGGACATGACTAAGTGACATTCATTTTCACTTATGTCTAGAAAACTCATTGGAAGCCTTGCCAAGTTGGTTAGGGGCTGTGTTGGCACCCTGAAGAGCTGACTCTCATTTCAGATGTTTTGTAAAAAAAAAAAAAAAAAAAAAAAGCAATCTTCTAGAATATCATTAAATCAGTGTTTTCTATTTTTAAATAAGAATTAAAATAGAGCTTATTCTCCTTGGATAAAATGGCTTAAGTATTTGTGGCTGGTGTTCTCTCTCCCTAAAGCCTCCAAAGTCAGGCTTTCATTTAAATTCAGGTCTACCTCACCTTGGGCTCCCCAGGTGCCGCTAATGGTAAAGAACCTGCCTGTCCATGCGAGAGACACAAGAGACACAGGTTTGATCTGGGTCACGAAGATCCCCAGAGGAGCGCATGGCAACCCACTCCAGTATTCTTGCCTGGAGAATTCCATGGACAGAGAACCTGGAGAACAACAGTCCACAGGGTCGCAAAGAGCTGGACACGACTAAAGTGACTCAGCACACATGCACCGCTGCTGCTGCTGCTAAGTCGCTTCAGTCGTGTCCGACTCTGTGCGAACCCATAGACGGCAGCCCACCAGGCTCCCCAGTCCCTGGGATTCTCCAGGCAAGAACACTGGAGTGGGTTGCCATTTCCTTCTCCAATGCATGAAAGTGGAAAGTGAAAGTGAAGTCATTCAGTCATGTCCAACCCTCAGTGACCCCTACTTCATCTTAAACTGTAACTGTACTCTGTCAAGAAGTTGCCTTCTGAAAGGCCACAGATGAGTAATATACAATAGTGCAACTCATCTGATCAGATGTTAGATTGCTTTAAATTTGAAGGTGGAACACAGAGCTCTCAGCAGTTTTCGGAATGTGAGCTCGGGATCTTCTTACAATTTCTGATGAGTCATCATGTACATGAGAGAGAACAAATAAAACAGAGAAAACTTGTACTCATGGACTCACAAACACACACACATGCATACACACACTCATTGTCCTGGCAACAAGTAGGTGTAACATGATAATATTAATTTGAAAGCATGTATTTGAATTCCCTGGAGGAAGTTTGTAAAACCCTTTCTAAAGTGAACTTCATTGTATCTTCCTTTGAATCCGGTGATGGAGGTATTTCTAATTGTATTTATTAAATTGTTTACATAACATTAACAATGAGATGAAGTCCAAGTTAAGACATTGTTGATATACTTACCATAAGACATGTGATCTGCAACACTTTACATAATCCAGAAAGATGAATAAACTATTATAAATATTTTGAGTGAAAGCAAATGAAAGGAATTGCTATAATCATTTATAGAAAATTCAGACTTTCTTATTAACACCCTCCTGTTTATTGTCAGAGAGAAAAGAGCTACTTTAAATCAAGAGAAATTGTGACAAGGTATTATTCCAATCCACAGTATCTTCTAATTTCTCTAATTTAGACATGTTATTGGGGCTTTCCTGATGGCTCAGCAGTAAAGAATCCGCCTGCAATGCAGGAGATGCAGGAGATGTGGGTTTAGTCTCTGAGTGAGCAAGATCCCCTAGAGGAGGGGCAACCTACTCCAGGATTCTTGCCTGGAAAATCCCATGGACAGAGGAGCCTGGAGGGCTACAGTCCATGGGGTCACAAAGAGTCAGACAAGACTGGGCACGCACGCACACAGACGTGTACTATGGTCAAAAGGAACATAATATGAAATGATAGAGTATAATAGAAGTGGATGAACTTAAATGTACCTCTCTCAGTCTGACAGATTAAGTAGGAACAGTATAATCCAGAGGATCTAAATGCTATATATATATTGGCATCTTTCTACTGGGTTTTGAACACCATTATGCTTTCTGTTCAAAGAAGGCAAGGGGACCCCACTCTAGTACTCTTGCCTGGAAAATCCCATGGGCGGAGGAGCCTGATAGGCTGCAGTCTATGGGGTCGCTAAGAGTCAGACAAGACTGAGCGGCTTCACTCTCACTTTTCACTTTCATGCATTGGAGAAGGAAATGGCAACCCACTCCAGCGTTCTTGCCTGGAGGATCCCAGGAATGGGGGAGCCTGGTGGGCTGCCATCTGTGGGGTCGCACAGAGTCGGACACGACTGAAGCGAATTAGCAGCAGCAGCAGCATGCTTTCTGTTGGACAATAACCTCTAGACTTCCAGGAATTCAATCTTTTATGCTGTAATCTCAAGACTGAGAACAGTGTCTGCTCCAACTTTGCTAAAATTTCCCCTGAATAGCTGGTATTCATTATTAGATAGAAAATTCCTTGTGATCTGTGATAACATTTCTCTACCCTTATTGTACCGTTTCACACATGAGCACTATTACGATATATAGGGAAAAAGCTTAGTAGATATTCGTGATGGCAGACTTATGAAATGTTTACCACCAAATCCTTGAAGATCAGAGTATAACTCTTTGATTTTCTTGATATTATCTTTTCCTCCAAACACATTAATTCTAGAGCAGATATTAAAATGACTATCGCCACAGGCACAGATTAGAAGTTAAAATAGGCTCAAAAGAAAATAAACTCTAAGAAAGTTGTAAGAAAAGAGATAAGCTAAAATGACTGTTTGAACCAGAATGAACATTGCATTTTTAAAATTATTTCTTCCTGCCATCTGCATCTTCATTACGCTACAGTGTCCATGGTATTAAGCTTAAAATAATGCCTGTTGACATGGCTAAAACAATGCTTCTTCAAAAAAATAAAAAAGAGTAAAAACCAAACCAAATATTAAAAGTCCTGATAAAACAAAGTTAAACAGATTTCTTAGCTGCAGAACTTGACATAGCCTTTTCTATGTTTAAGTGAATGAATCTTTAAAAGTAGAATAAGTCAGAATCCACTTTATGGCATAACAATTGAAATCCTTGTCCCTAGACTCCAGAGTTAAGAAGCTGAAAATTTTAAAATACTAGTAATATTTTTAGAATTTAGTACCCATCTAACAAGAATAATTTTTAACATAGAAAATTAGAAGATGGTGCATATTAATACTAATGCCACCCAAGCTCCTGTCTGGGGAGGCCTTACAAATATCTGTGAAGAGAAGAGAACCAAAAAGCAAAGGAGAAAAGGAAAGACATAAGCATCTGAATGCAGAGTTCCAAAGAATAGCAAGAAGAGATAAGAAAGCCTTCTTAAGCAATCAGTGCAAAGAAATAGAGGAAAACAACAGAATGGGAAAGACTAGAGATCTCTTCAAGAAAATTAGAGATACCAAGGGAACATTTCATGCAAAGATGGGCTCCATAAAGTCCAGAAATGGTATGGACCTAACAGAAGCAGAAGATATTAAGAAGAGGTGGCAAGAATACACAGAAGAACTGTACAAAAAAGATCTTCACGACCCAGATAATCATGAAGGTGTATTCACTAGTATAGAGCCAGACATCTTGGAATGTGAAGTCAGGTGGGCCTTAGAAAGCATCACTACGAACAAAGCTAGTGGAGGTGATGGAATTCCAGTTGAGCTATTTCAAATCCTGAAAGATGATGCTGTGAAAGTGCTGCGCTCAATATGCCAAAAATTTGGAAAACTCAGCAGTGGCCACAGGACTGGAAAAGGTCAGTTTTCATTCTAATCCCAAAGAAAGGCAATGCCAAAAAAACTCTCAAACTACCACACAACTGCACTCATCTCACATACTAGTAAAGTAATGCTCAAAATTCTCAAAGCCAGGCTTCAGCAATACATGAACTATGAACTTCCAGATCTTCAAGCTAGTTTTAAAAAAGGCAGAGGAACCAGAGATCAAATTGCCAACATCCGCTGGATCATGGAGAAAGCAAGAGAGTTCCAGAAAAACATCTATTTCTGCTTTATTGACTATGCCAAAGTCTTTGACTGTGTGGATCACAATAACCTGGAAAATTCTGAAAGAGATGGGAATACCAGACCACCTGACCTGCCTCTTGAGAAACCTATATGCAGGTCAGGAAGCAACAGTTAGACCTGGACATGGAACAACAGACTGTTTCCAAATAGGAAAAGGAGTATGTCAAGGCTGTATATTGTCACCCTGCTTATTTAACTTACATGCAGAGTACATCGTGAGAAACGCTGGGCTGGAGGAAGCACAAGCTGGAAACAAGATTGCCAGGAGAAATATCAATAACCTCAGATATGCAGATGATACCACCCTTATGGCAGAAAGTGAAGAGGAACTAAAAAGCCTCTTGATAATAGTGAAAGTGGAGAGTGAAAAAGTTGGTTTAAAGCTCAACATTCAGAAAACGAAGATCATGGCATCCGGTCCCATCACTTCATAGCAAAAGATGGGGAAACAGTGGAAACAGTGTCAGACTTTATTTTGGGGGGCTCCAAAATCACTGCAGATGGTGAGTGCTGCCATGAAATTAAAAGACACTTACTCCTTGGAAGAAAAGTTATGACCAACCTAGACAGCATATTCAAAAGCAGAGACATTACTTTGCCAACTAAGGTCTGTCTAGTCAAGGCTATGGTTTTTCCAGTAGTCATGTATGGATGTGAGCGTTGGACTGTGAAGAAAGCTGAGTGCCGAAGAATTGATGCTTTTGACCTGTGGTGTTGGAGAAGACTCTTGAGAGTCCCTTGGACTGCAAGGAAATCCAACCAGTCCATTCTAAAGATCAGTCCTGGGATTACTTTGGAAGGAATGATGCTAAAGCTGAAAGTCCAGTACTTTGGCCACCTCATGTGAAGAGTTGACTCATTGGAAAAGACTCTGATGCTGGGAGGGATTTGGGGAAGGAGGAGAAGGGGATGACAGAGGATGAGACGGCTGGATGGCATCACCGACTCGATGGACGTGAGTTTGAGTGAACTCCGGGAGATGGTGATGGACAGGGAGGCCTGGCATGCTGCGATTCACGGGGTTGCAAAGAGTCGGACAAGACTGAGCGACTGAACTGAACCCAAGCTCCATTTAATGAATCAAAATGATGGTTCAAGAATAGTGTTCCATCATGCTTCTACTAGATACTTCAATTGCCTCCAAAAATACATATTTTACCCAAAATTCATTTGACTATAAAAATCTTCCTTCCCCTGTTTTGAAGAATATGTTCTTCAAATATATTGTTGAATATGAAACTTATGGAGCTTCATGTTCATGAAACTTAAAATGGGTTCTTGCTCTTTAAAATGCCTTTTGGGGAAACACTATTGTTACATTGTGAATCCCTAAGTGTGTAGGTGGAATGCTTCTGCTAAGTCGCTTCAGACGTGTCCGACTCTGTGTGACCCCACAGACGGCAGCCCACCAGGCTCCCCCGTCCCTGGGATTCTCCAGGCAAGAACACTGGAGTGGGTTGCCATTTCCTTCTCCAATGCATGAAAGTGAAACGTGAAAGTGAAGTCGCTCAGTCGTGTCCGACTCTTAGCGACCCCATGGACTGTGGCCCACCCGGCTCCTCAGTTCACTGGATTTTCCAGGCAAGAGTACTGGAGTGGGGTGCCATTGCCTTCTCCAGGTGGAATGCTTTAGTACAAATATTTATATGATGACAACCTCTGTAGTTTTTTCTTTTTCTGACACAAATTCTGACATATTTATTTTTATAAATGTAATCCCATTGGTGATTCATCAAATGTACCATGGGCACACATTTATTCTGAGAGTTTACTCTGTTTTTCCAGAGAGAGCTTGCCCTTCAGAAGTGGGTAGAAATATTCCTGGTATGCACTCCTTTCTTTAGAGCAATAAAAATAAGTACATCAAAATCAATAGCAATATCTAATTATATACATGTGATGGTACATAATAATATGGTTAATTATGGGGCTGAATTCATAATCAGAATGTTGACTTCATTTTGAAGTCAATATCTTTCTCCTTCCTGCCCCCTGAGCTAATCCCTGGAGTTACTGTACTAACAAATAACAATTTGATTCTTTTCTCAAACATTTCCTTTGAATAGCTGTTGCTTCATTAAAATACTAATAAATATTAAAATGGTCAGAAACAAGAGGCCGATGAAAAAGCAAAGTAAAAGTACATATCTCCATAAGTTTCATAGACAGGTTTTATTAGCTGAATGTATATGCTTAGAGAGTTCATATTCAGTGTTATCAAATATATAATTTTATTTCTTATTGATATTTTCCCAATTACCACCTTCTTCCTATAATTCCATTAGGAAGTTATTGAGGAAAAATTAAAAGCACTTGATTTATCCTATAAATCTAAGAGACTTGTCCTATGTTTGCATCACTGCCAGCTATGGAGTTCACCAGTGGATCTGCAGGACAATGTCACCAAGAATTCAGGAAATAATGGATAATGTATTCTTTTTTAGCTTTTTCTTTTACCCATTGCCTTCTAGACATTCATTGCCTTCTAGACATATCAGGGCTTCCTATTCCTATAAAGAATCAGCCTGCAATGCAGGAGACCTGGGTTTGATCCCTGGGTTGAGAAGATCCCCTGGAGAAGGGAAAGGCTACCCACTTCAGTATTCTGGCCTGGAGATTTCCATGGACCAACCTCCCCACATCTCAGTGTGTTCACCAACACAGAAGCTCTCTGAACCCTGTACTTCTGGGAGATTCCATTATATAGGCAGGACTGATAAAATCATTGATTACTGGTAATTGAACTCAATCTCTAGCCCCTGTTCCCTCCTTGGAGGAGGTTGGGAGTAGGAATGATAATTATAAGCCTCTAATCACATAGTTGTTTCCTGTGTCAATGCTCCTCATCTACAGGTGTTTCCCACAAGTCACCTCATTTACATAAACTCAGGTATGGTTGACAGGTGAGTGCTAAGTCACTTCAATTTGCCTTGATTCATGGACCTGACATTCCAGGTTCCTATGCAATATTGCTCTTTACAGCATTGGATCTTGCTTCTATCACCAGTCACATCCACAACTGGGTATTGGTTTTGCTTTGGCTCCATCCCTTCATTCTTTCTGGAGTTATTTCTCCATTGATCTGCAGTAGCATATTGGGCACCTACCGACCTGGGGAGTTCCTCCTTTGGTATCCTATCATTTTGCCTTTTCACACTGTTCATGGGATAATCAAGGCAAGAATACTGAAGTGGCTTGCCATTCCCTTCTCCAGTGGACCACGCTCTGTCAGACAAGAGATGGCAAGGGTGAACGTCGACATTCTAGGAATCAGCAAACTAAAATGGACTGGAAGGGGTGAATTTAACTCAGATGACCATTATATCTACTACTGCGGGCAGGAATCCCTCAGAAGAAATGGAGTAGCCATCAGGGTCAACAGAAGAGTCTGAAATGCAGTACTTGGATGCAATCTGAAAAACGACAGAATGATCTCTGTTCGTCGCCAAGGCAAACCATTCAATATCACAGTGATCCAAGTCTATGCCCCAACCATTAACGCTGAAGGAGCTGAAGTTGAACGGTTTTATGAAGACCTACAAGATCTTTTAGAACTAACACCCAAAAAAGATGTCCTTTTCATTATAGGGGACTGGAATGCAAAAGTAGGAAGTCAAGAAACACCTGGAGTAACAGGCAAATTTGGCCTTGGAATGCGGAATGAAGCAGGGCAAAGACTAATAGACTTTTTCCAAGAAAATGCACTGGTCATAGCAAACACCCTCTTCCAACAACACAAGAGAAGACTCTACACACGGACATCACCAGATGGTCAACACCAAAATCAGATTGATTATATTCTCTGCAGCCAAAGATGAAGAAGCTCTATACAGTCAACAAAAACAAGACTGGGAGCTGACTGTGGCTCAGATCATGAACTCCTTATTGCCAAATTCAGACTCAAATTGAAGAAAATAGCGAAAACCGCTAGACCATTCAGGTATGACCTAAATCAAATCCCTTATGATTATACAGTGGAAGTGAGAAATAGATTTAAGAGCCTAGATCTGACAGATAGAGTGACTGATGAACTATGGAGTGAGGTTTGTGACATTGTACAGGAGACAGGGATCAACAGCATCCCCATGGAAAAGAAATGCAAATAGCAAAATGGCTGTGAAAAGAAGAGAGGTGAAAAACAAAGGAGAAAAGGAAAGACATAAGCATCTGAATGCAGAGTTCCAAAGAATAGCAATAAGAGATAAGAAAGCCTTCTTAAGCAATCAGTGCAAAGAAATAGAGGAAAACAAGAGATCTTATTTCCTAGATCTAGTCTAGGAAAGACTAGAGATCTCTTCAAGAAAATTAGAGATACCAAGGGAACATTTCATGCAAAGATGGGCTCCATAAAGTCCAGAAATGGTATGGACCTAACAGAAGCAGAAGATATTAAGAAGAGGTGGCAAGAATACACAGAAGAACTGTACAAAAAAGATCTTCACGACCCAGATAATCATGAAGGTGTATTCACTAGTATAGAGCCAGACATCTTGGAAAGTGAAGTCAGGTGGGCCTTGGAAAGCATCACTATGAACAAAGCCAGTGGAAGTGATGGAATTCCAGTTGAGCTGTTTCAAATCCTGAAAGATGATGATGTGAAAGTGCTGCACTCAATATGCCAGCAAATATGGAAAACTCAGCAGTGGCTACAGGACTGGAAAAGGTCAGTTTTCATTCCAATCCCAAAGAAAGGCAATGCCAAAGAATGCTCAAACTACCGCACAATTGCACTCATCTCACATGCTAATAAAGTAATGCTCAAAATTCTCCAAGCCAGACTTCAGCAATACATGAACCATGAACTCCCTGATGTTCAAGCTGGTTTTAGAAATGGCAGAGGAACCAGAGATCAAATTGCCAACATCCATTGGATCATGGAAAAAGCAAGAGAGTTCCAGAAAATCATCTATTTCTGCTTTATTGACTATGCCAAAGCCTTTGACTGTGTGGATCACAATAAAATGTAGAAAATTCTGAGAGAGATGGGAATACCAGACCACCTAACCTGCCTCTTGAGAAATGTGTATGCAGGTCAGGAAGCAACAATTAGAACTGGACATGGAACAACAGACTGGTTCCAATTAAGAAAAGGAGTGTGTCAAGTCTGTATATCATCACCCTGCTTATTTAACTTATATGCAGAGTACATCTGCATGTACTTATATGAGTAACGCTGGACTGGAAGAAACACAAGGTGGAATCAAGATTGCCGGGAGAAATAGCAATAACCTCAGATATGCAGATGACACCACCCTTATGGCAGAAAGTGAAGAGGAGCTAAAAAACCTCTTGATGAAAGTGAAAGAGGAGAGCAAAAAAATTGGCTTAAAGCTCAACATTCAGAAAACTAAGATCATGGCATCCAGTCCCATCACTTCATGGGAAATATATGGGGAAACAGGGGAAACAGTGTCAGACTTTATTTTTGGGGGCTCCAAAATCACTGCAGATGGTGACTGCAGCCATGAAATTAAAAGACGCTTACTCCTTGGAAGAAAAGTTATAACCAACCTAGATAGTATATTCAAAAGCAGAGACGTTACTTTGCCAACTAAGGTCCGTCTAGTCAAGGCTATGGTTTTTCCTGTGGTCATGTATGGATGTGAGAGTTGGACTGTGAAGAAGGCTGAGTGCTGAAGAATTTATGCTTTTGACCTGTGGTGTTGGAGAAGACTCTTGAGAGTCCCTTGGACTGCAAGGAAATCCAACCAGTCCATTCTGAAGGAGATCAACCCTGGGATTTCTTTGGAAGGAATGATGCTGAAGCTGAAACTGCAGTACTTTGGCCACCTCATGCGAAGAGTTGACTCATTGGAAAAGACTCTAATGCTGGGAAGGATTGGGGGCAGGAAGAGAAGGGGACGACAGAGGATGAGATGGCTGGATGGCATCACGGACTCGATGGACGTGAGTCCGATTGAACTCCGGGAGATGGTGATGAACAGGGAGGCCTGGCATGCTGCAATTCATGGGGTCGCAAAGAGTTGGACAAGACTGAGTGACTGAACTGAACTGAACTGAATTCACTTCAATCATGTCCAACTCCTTGCAACCCTGTCCACGGGATTCTCCGGGCAAGAATACTGGAGTGAATTGCAATTTCCTTCTCTGGTAAATCTTCCCAATCCAGTGATTGCAACTGACTCTCCTGCATTGTAGGCATATCCTTTACCATTTGGGCCACTACGGTACCCTCCCATAATGTAGAAAAGATAAAAAAAGATCATGAGTGTCAAGAAAAGATAGAGATGCATCAAGTGATTTTTCTTTCCTTTGTCCTGATATTAAGCAAGAATTTTACTTAAAATTTCAAGAAGTTAAGGTAAATTTTATGCTCATAAAACTTGTTTGGGTGTTCTAATATACTGCTTTGCTAGGTTTAAGAAGTGCTAAACAATTCACTGGCTCTGAATTAGTGAACTTTGTGGCTGGTACTGACTTGTCATCATCTCCCAACTGTAGGTAAATAAAGATAAAGCTCACTAAATTAGATTGGAGGTAATGAAGATTTGGAATTTAATAGACTCCTTTACATAAATTGGCAAATTATGCATAGATTCAAATTAATCTAATCTATTCAAATTGAGGAACTTAATTTGCCCTCAGACATGCCTCTCAATTTGTAACAAATTGCAATTAAATCAGTGTGTGATGAAAATGCTGGAGTCTTTCTTGTCAGGAAAGCTTAAAATAGAATTCATTCATTTCATTTATAAGAGATATACTTAAGAGTTTTAAATATCCATTTCCTTGTCTTTAAATTGAGGATGATTAGATATACTTCATGGGACTCTGTTGAGAGTTAAATGAGATAATGAAGGGAAAAGGCCATGTGTGGTTCCTCTTAGTGAAAGTGTTAGTTGCTCTGTCATTTCTGACTCTTTGCAACCCCATGGACTGCAGCCCACCTGGCTCCTCTGTCCCTGGAATTCTCCAGGCAAGAATATTTGAGTGGGGTATCATTCCCTTCTCCAAGGGATCTTCCTGACCAAGGGATCTAACTTGGGTCTCCTGCATTACAGGCAGATTCTTTATCATCTGAACCACCAAGTTCACTCAATGCTACCTTTGGTCCTGAGGAGTCAGAACAGTTTCAGACATAGCAACAATCTTTATAACTGTACTTCAAATGTCACACAAATGAGGTGTTCACTGTAAATAGCAAGTTCAAATAATTATTGTGACATGGAGTTCACAGTAAAATGAAGTCATTATTTATACATATAAAAACACTTTCCCCAAGAAAAAGAAATGCAAAAAAGGCAAAGTGGTTGTCTGAAGAGGCCTTACAAATAGCTGAAAAAAGAAGAGAAGTGAAATGCAAAGGAGAAAAGGAAAGATATACCCATCTGAATGCAGACTTCCAAAGAAGAGCAAGGAGAGATAAGAAAGCCTTCCTCGGTGATCAGTGCAAAGAAATAGAGGAAAACAACAGAATGCGAAGGACTAGAGATATCTTCAACAAAATTAGAGATAGCAAGGGAACATTTTATGCAAAGATGCACACAATAAGGGACAGATATGGTATGGACCTAACAGAAGTTGCAGATATTAATAAAAGGTGGCAAGAATACACAGAAGAACTATACAAAAAAGTCTTCATGAGCCATATAACCATGAAGGTGTGGTCACTTATCTTGAGGCAGACATCCTGGAATGCAAAGTCAAGTGGGCCTTAGGAAGCATCAGTATGAACAAAGCTAGTGGAGGTGATGGAATTCCAGTTGAGCTATTGAAAATCCTAAGAGATGATGCTGTGAAAGTGATGTGCTCAATATGCCAGCAAATCTGGAAAACTCAGTAGAAGCCACAGGACTGGAAAAGGTCAATTTTCATTCCAAACCCAAAGAAAGGTAATGCCAAAGAATGCTCAAACTACAGCACAATTGCACTCATCTCACACACTAGCAAAGTAATGCTCGAAATTCTTCAAGCAAGGCTTCAACAGTATATGAATCGTGAACTTCCAGATGTTCAAGCTGGATTTAGAAAAGGCAAAGGAACCAGAGATCAAATTACCAACATCTGCTGAATCATCAAAAAAGCAAGAGAGTTCCAGAAAAACATCTACTTCTGCTTTATTGATTATGCCAAACCCTTTGACTGTGTGGATCACAACAAACTGTGAAAATACTGAAAGAGATGGGAATACCAGACCAGCTGACCTGTCTCCTGAGAAATCTGTATGCAGGTCAAGAACCAACAGTTAGAACTGGACATGAACAACAGACTGGTTTCAAATCAGGAAAGGAGTACATCAAGTCTGTATATTGTCACCCTGCTTATTTAACTTATATGCAGAGTGCCGGGGTCCTGTCCCAGTGGATCCAGGGTAATTCAAAGTGGGGATGGCGTGGGTGTCCTCTTGAATAGCGGGGGGTGCCCCGCCTTGGGCTCCCTCTCACATGGATCTTAAAAGCCAGGGCAAGTAAGTAGACATGGCGAGCCTCCACCCCCCAGATGGGAATTCAGCCAGAAAATAGAGTAAGAAAAGACACAGGGGAAACCAGTCCAGTGACTGGCCCATCCTCTATTGTCTGGAAAAGCCTTATATACTTTTGATTTTACATAGAGATCAATGGATAATACAAAATTATGCAGTGTCAGCAGCCCTGACTCTTATCGAGACCGGGCTTTCTCTCTGCATACTTAGCTGTATACAGGAGTCTTCGGTGATTTACATCATCTTCTGGCCAGAACGCCAATTAGCATTTTACGGCCCTTTTCTGATAACGGTTTGTCAACCAGAAGACTTATTTGTCTTAAAAGTGTTGTTCTTCCCAAAGTCTGGGGCCACTCTCAGAAAGCACTAAATAAAGTTACATTCCTACATAGCAAAGACACAATTTATAACAATGAAAGAAGTACAGAGATTTATAACAAAGAGAAAGTTAATTAACTCAAAAGTCTAGTGTTGCTAACATCAAAAACTACTATATTCCTTTTTCTATATCCCAATTACATTGATTCATATCCTTCAGGTGTCTAAAAGGTAAAGAATATGGAGGCCTGGCAGCAGTCATTGACTCAACAGTGAAACCCATCACCAGTATAATTTTTAGCTTTTTAGAAAAGGCTCTGTATCTTTAAGATGCTTTAAGCTTCGCGCCTCTTGTGGTTAGGGGCTGTAAACAATTCACAAGTTGTAAAAAGTCCAGGCAGACCGGTTAGGTAAGTTAGAAAGCCATCAAAGGGGTTTTAAGCCCATTCTTTTTATATGCAGGAGACTGTTAACTTGAGCTCTGAATTAACTCTTTCCAAAGAAAAGGTGGTAATGTCAGAAGAGTATATATAGCAGACAGTAAACAGACAGATTTTGGTTTCGGGGTAGATGCTCAGACAGAGGACCCCTTGAGACCTGACTCGCCTTGCCCATCAGGCCTCTCTGCATGACCTTGTCATGGGTGGGATCTCCCGTGCTGGCTCCCAGCAGCAGAGTACATCATATAAAATGCCAAGCTGGATGAAACACAAGCTGAAATCAAGACTGCCAGGAGAAATATCAATAACCTGAGATATGCAAATAACACCACCCTTATGGCAGACAGTGGAGAAGAACTAAAGAGCCTCTTGATGAAAGTGAAAGAGGAGAGTGAAAAAGTTGGCTTAAAACTCAACAGTCAGAAAACTAAGATCATGGCATCCAGTCCCATCACTTTATGGCAAATAGATGAGGAATCAGTGGAAACAGTGAGAGACTTCATTTTGGGGAGCTCCAAAATCACTGCAAATGGTGACTGCAGCCGTGAAATTAAAAGATGCTTACTCCTTGGAAGGGAAGTTATGACCAACCTAGACAGCATATTCAAAAGCAGAGACATTACTTTTCTAACAAAGATCCATCTGGTCAAAGCTATGGTTTTTCTAGTAGTCATGTATGAACGTGAGAGTTGGACTGTGAAGAAAGCTGAGTGCCGAAGAATTGATGTTTTTGAACTGTGGTGTTGGAGAAGACTCTGGAGATTCTCTTGGATTGCAAGGAGCTCCAACCAGTCCATCCTAAAGGAAATCAGTCCTGAATATACATTGGGAGGACTGATGCTGAAGCTGAAACTCCAATACTCTGGCCCCCTGATGCGATGAACTGACTCATTGGAAAAGACCCTGATGCTGGGAAAGACTGAAAGCTGGAGGAGAAGGAGATGACCGAGGATGAGATGGTTGGATGGCATCACAGATGCAATGGACATGAGTTTGAATTGTCTCCTGGAGTTGGTAATGGACAGGGAAGCCTGGTGTGCTGCAGTCCATGGGGTCACAAAGAGTTGGACACGACTGAGCAACTGAACTGAACTGATAAAATCATTATTCATTATTGAGATTTCTCCACTCTTTTGGATCTTATATTATTCTCTGGAATATGTAGGCTTCCACTAAACCAGTGAAGCAATTAATCTCAATATTCCCTTCCTACTGTTGAAGTACATCTTCCAAAGGACCTGGTCCTGACAACTTGATTGTTAGATTTTTTATTAGCTAGAACTGCAATTCATTCATCTCTCTTACCATCATTGACTGAATTCCTAATTGTAGAAGCCACCCAAGTCTTGGCTACTATCATCACTCACCTGGATGGTAAAAGATACCTCTTAAGTGTTTTCTTTACAATCCGCTTTCAACAGCTCAGTTGGAGTGATTTGTCTTAAGCTTCCAATCAGAATCTTGTGGTGGTTTAGTTGCAAAGTTGTACCAGACTCTTGCGACCCCATTCCAGGCTCCTCTGTCCATGTTCTCCAGGCCAGAATACTGGAGTGGGTTGCCATTTCCTTCTCCAGGGAATCTTCCCACCCGGGGATCAATTCCAGGTCTCCTACATTGCAGGAAGATTCTTTACCAACTGAGCTATGAGGGAAACCCAATCAGAATCATATTTCCCTCCTATTTAAACCAAATCAGGGACTTCTGATTGTGTTTAGAATGGTATTTCCAAGTATGGCCTTTGATCCACCATGATCTGATCCTATCCATCTATGTAAGCTCATTTCAACCCTTCCTCTTAACCATCACTATTTCTCACCCAGAAATAGGCTTTTAAGTTCCTTCAGCACACTGAAACCTTCCATACTACAGGGTTACAGCACCTGCTGCTTCCTCGGCCTGAAATGCTCTTTCTTCCACTTTTTATACAATTTTTTTTTCCTCAGCCTTTCATTCTCAGCATGAGAAAATGTTAGTTCCACTGAAACATCTTCCCTTATCACCATACCTAAGTGAGATCTCCTTTTGTCTTCCTTGATATATTATTCTACCCAGCACACTCATATCATTTTATTTGTTTGTCATCCTGTTCTGTTTATTTTTGCTATTTACATGCATCACTCACTAGAATATATTCTGCAGGAGGACAGGAAATATATCTGTCTTACCTTTGTATTCAAACACTGAATTGACAAATTATCTGTCATGGGTGACACAGAGTATAGTAACTGATGTTCGGTGGAAGGTATACATACTGGATGTTATAAGAACAAAGAAACCGGGTCAAATTAGGATAGTATTTCCACATAAGCAACCCTTTTACAATTGCTTCTCTCTTCACGGATAATACAGATAAGCAAATATGAGGGGAAACCATTTCTAAGGACAAAGAACAGTCTGCCTATAAATTCACAGCTTTTGCAAGCATAGTTAATAAGTCCTCCATTCAACTTGATATACTACAATGAACAAAAACAAATGTTATTATCTAATGGTAATAGATATTAAATAATTACAATTACTAGCCTAGTAGGAAATAGTGCTGGTTGAATTTCAATGCCCATATACTATTAAAATATTTGTTCAACTAATTAAAATTAATATCTCAAATTGTAGGTTCATTTCAAGCCTTGGGGCTTTGTATAGATCTGGCAGGTCTTTTGCTACAGGAATATTTTTATTAGCAATTTTCTTTCTTTAAATTGATATAATTACTAGAAGAAATTGTCTACACTGGGGCAAAAAACAGCATTATGTGGGTCACTGATTTTGCTTCTCTTTTTACGAGTCTTTTATCTCGCTTGAAAGTGGAAGGTTAATTGTTCAGTTGTGTCCAATGCTTTGCAACCCCATAAACTGTAGCCCACCAGGTTTCTCTGTCCATGGTATTCCCTAGTCAACAATACTGGAGTGGGTTGCTATTTGCTTCTCCAGGGGATCTTCCCAAACCAGGGATCGAACCCAGGGCTCCCGCATTGCAGGCAGATTCTTTACTATCTGAGCCACCAGGGAAGCCTATATCTCCCTTGCTGTGAGATATATTTCCTACAATTTGTTTTAAAATAGCAGCATTATGAGGTTGTTGAGATGTGCTTTTATGAATGGAGCAGTACCACTTTAAGGGCTAGCATCTCAGCCGCCTGGGGTGACCAGGAAAGGATACTCTGCTCTCAATTTCCCTTCTCATTTTCTTGAGAAGCTGTTTAGGAAAGTTTAATATGGCTCAAATCATGGATCATCACTTATTGGATATTTAATACACAGTGCCTCAGTTTTTCATCTATCAAGTAGGGAATAGGAAAAAAGCACATCCTATATGTGCTTTATGGGATTATTGAGAGGGCTAAATTAAATAATGTATGCAATGCCTGTCCCAGAATCACTGTTAGAAATGGTTGCCTGTTATTATTCTCAGGATAACAGAACACTTTGGGCTTCCCTGGTGGCTCAGATGGTGAAGAATCTGCCTGCAATGTAGGAGACCTGGGTTCGATCCCTGAGTCAGAGAGATCCCCTGGAGAAAGGAATGGCTACCTACTCCAGTATTGTTGCCTGGAGAATTCCATGGACAGAGGAGCCTGGCAGGCTACACTCTGCAGGGTCACAAAGAATTGGACACAACTGAGAGATTAACACTTTCACTTTCTTTTAGAAATATATGAACTAATTTAAATACGATTATAAAGTGGCTTCCCTGATGACTCAGTCAGTAAAGAATCTGTTTGCAATGACAGGAGACCTGGGTTTGATCCCTGGGTTGGGAAGGTCTCCTGGAGGAGGAAATGGCAACCCACTTCAGGTTCTCGCCTGGAAAATTCCAAGGACAGAGGCAGTTCATGGGATTGCAAACAGTCAGACACTACTGAGCAATCAAGCACGTATGCACACACAGTTATATCATTGTTCAAAAGGGGACACTAGCAGCATGTACGTTACCAGCCACATTCATCTTGATGAAAAACACCTAGGTCACAGAGCGGTTAGAGCAGGAGAATAGAAGTATGAGTCATAGGTACAACTTGAATCTTTCCATTATTTGTTCTGAAACACCCAATAAACACAAACATATTTTCCTCCTCTAAGCATCTGATGTAAAAATTGAAGCATTTGTTTGGATTATCTAAATAGTCAAGGCAGAATTTAGTTACAACAAATTTTAAATTCTCAAGCTGCTCCAAAATCCATCTAAAATGACATCACTGAAGTTAGAAGAGGAAAATGAAGGATAATTTTTACAGGATTCAGCAAGCAGCAGAAATAAGTATTTTCCATGTCTTTTTTAAGTTGGCAAAACTAAACCACACAATGCCACACATCATGATGCTTCAACATACAAGAAAAATGAATGAAAGCAAACTTTGTTATTAACTTATCAAGATGCTTTTTTATTTATTCCTTGCAGTTTATATGAAGCAATAATTTTAGTCTCAACTGTTTTACTTCAGTTCTGTCTTGGAAGCAATGCCATTTGTATGTACCTATTATTAATGGAAACATGTTGAAGTGATTTAAATAAATGGACCTATACGATAAAGATATCAAAACAGCCGCAAAAATAGAAAATAAAACTCAACAAAAGGAAGGAGAAAGTACATCACATGGGCTGGTACAGGTGCTATGAATGGACATCAAATATATTACACAATACCTTCACAGCAGGCAAGAGAAGAATCACAATAATAACATGACTTTTGTTGCTAATGAAAAGGCTGAACAAGGACACAAGATGCTGACTCACCTTTGCATGTTTACCTCTCAGTGTGTTGGGTGGCTGGGGGTGGGCATACAAGGCAGAGCTGAATGACACCTTTGGCTTGGGTGAATCTCTCAGGTAATGAGTGGACATAAAGGAAGAACAGCAAATCACACAGTGAATAAATCATTCACCTTTCATTCATGCTTCCCCAAAACCTTCCAGCCTGTCTGAGGAGCTGGATAATTAATGGTGATTTAAGTTAGGCAGGCTGTGCTGGAGCCCAGGTTGAATCTGTCAACATCTCATGTCTTCCTCCCACTTCCAGATGCCAGGGGGTCTAGAAACTGAACACCAAAGTTTTGATTGTGCCATATGTTGTCATGTCAAAGTCTGATAGTATTCTTATGGTCACCTAGAAAATGAATGAAGATAGGATTTAGAAAATAACTTTCATCATGGCAGAAATAGTCAATGCAACTGTATCTTCCTCTAGTCTGCGATTTCTGTGTGGGCAAGAACTCTGTCTTTCCATTCATCCTGTATTCTTAGCAAGGAGCACAATGTTTAGCAGACAGAAGGTGTCCAGATATTTGATAAGTAAATCAAATATTTTGAAAAAGTAAAGCAAGCTCTGTAGTTAAGGCTCACGGGTTTAGTTCCTCTGAGGCATGTGGGACCACCAGGAAAGTCCTTAAATTTTATTATAAATCGCATATGCCATGTTCTAGTAGAAAATTCTGGTCAGTACATTTTTATAATATATATTAAAAAAAAATCTACACAACATTTGTCTCAAGCTACATGTGTGTCTTAATTTACGTAAATAGTATTGTGAAAAATGGATCTCTAATTTTTTTTCATCTCAGAAAGTTTCTTGTATATTTTGGGGAGACTGTTAAGGGGAGAAACATGGAAGAGGCAAAATGTCAACCAAAAAAATGCTTCTTTATCAACATTTGTGGAACTCTGAAGTTAAATAGGCAGAAAGCAAGTTCCAAGTGTTGGATATGAAGACAGGAAGTGAGGTAATCAGGATAAAGGAGGGAAAAGAGAAAGGCATGTAACTTGTAGACAAGACAAATGGCCAAAGGCACTGCTTTACTCTGTGGTGGTTGTGATGGATGGGGAAGCCTGGCATGCTGCAATCCTGGGGTCACATGGAGTCCCACAGGACAGCAACTGATCAACAACAAACTGCTTCTGTTTGAAAATCTCTGACCAATTGGCCTCTGACCAATCTGAAAGTAACATTATCTGTTACTAAGATCAACTGTGCTTCTCTGAGATGCAGACAAATTGTACCGAGGAAATTGTACAAATTTTTGTACTGAGATCATCTTGTATATCTTATGGCACTTGAGTATATATTGCACCATAGTACTACTATTCTGGAGCAGGAAATGACAACCCACACCAGTATTCTTGCCTGGAAAATTCCGTGGACAGAGGAGCCTAGTGGGCTACTGTGCATGGGGTTGTAAAGAGTCAGCCATGACTGAGTAACTGAGCACAGCATCACTATTCAGGTACACATTTTACTCCTCTTACTATTCTGTATGCTTATTAAGAATATCACTTCATTATATTCTGATGCATCTTCAGTGAACTCTTTTTTGGTACACTGGTTTTAGTCAAATTCACCCAGGCCTTCAGTAAATACATATGTTGCATTCTGAAATATGTTAAAGGGGGAAAAAAAAAAAAAAACCACCGACTTAAAAGACATTACCAATCCTCTTGTTAAGACATGCCATATAAGCAGAATGCTTTTTAAAGCAGCACATCAAGAGATGATCATTGTATGCTCACAGAAACAGTCCATAGGATTCCAAAAGCTGGACAGCTTAGGCTGGATTGGTCAGAGAAGGTTGAATGGAAGATAGAGATTTTAAATAAGTATTGAGAGATAGTGGAAATGGATGGTGAGTGGATGAACAATGAGAATTTTATCTAAATATACTCTTGTGGGCTGTTTGCTGTTTATAGGCAAACATAACCCAAACATTTTTAGGCTAGGCAACCAACTTTTTCTGTAGAATTAAATCTTCCTGAAAAGTAGCATAAATATTACATTCTATAAGAATAATACTTAGCGGAAAATCATGAATATATCTCAGAGCTATCTATTAAAAAGCTCTGCAGAAAAGAGAAAGTAACCTCCTTGAGAGGGGACACCATGTCACCAGACAGCCTAGCACTCTGTATCCAGCATTGTTGATTTATAAGGCATTCAACTGATTGCTAAGTGATTTCAGAAATTAAATGGAATAAAAAATAATGTCTTGATTTTCTGTCCTTAGTTGAAGAACTTAGGAGCAAGAGGCAATGGAGCTCTTTGAGAGAAACTATGTGGGCTGAAATAGGCTTCCCAGGTGGTGCTAGTAATAAGGAACATGCTTGTCAATGCAGGAGACTTAAGAACTGTGGGTTTGATCGATCCCTGGGTTGGGAAGATCCCTTGGAGGGGGACATGGCAACCTACTCCGCTATTCTTGCCTGGAGAATCCCATGGACAGAGGAGCATGGCAGGCTACAGTCCATAGTGTCGAGAAGAGTTGGACACGACTGAAGTGACTCAGCACGTACACACCTGTGGACTGAAATAACCAAATCATTAACAGGAAAAGGTGGGAGAACCTAGAGGCATATCACCTCAATTATATCAATACTATTTCCATTCCTTTCTCATTCTATTTGTCCTTTCCGTAATTCAGGTTCTTGTGACTGACTCAAGAAGATGTGTCTGGGCCTGTGTGTGTGTTGTGTAACTTTCCAACATACCATATAACAATAATAGCATCCTTAACTAGAAAATATGTTACATTAGAATAGGGTTTTGTCTTAAATTTCCACTGAAGTATCTCTTGAGCTGATTCATAGTTCAATAAATATTTTTTGGATAAAAACATGAATAGAACTTGAGTGTTATATAAGAAAAATAGGCCTGCTTCCAGTTTACATCTGTGCCTATGCTCACTCATCTGTGATCTGAATTCCAACCAACACCATTCTCTTACAATTAAAACAAACCTTATTTGTCAAGCATTCACAACAGACAAGACTGTTTAAAGCATGGTTAAAATTTTGTAAAGTGTAAAATAGATTCCATTGATTTCCATTTCTCTTTGATTTCTCTCTTCTAGCATCCAATATGTTTCAAAAACTGCTCCTGGTCAATACTGCTCTGTATTATTTCTTGCAGTCTCCACAGGACACTAGAAAAATGAGTATCTTTAATGTCTAAGTTTTACAAATGAAATAGGAAGCCTCTGATATGGATTACAGAGAAAATACATGTGAAAGCTTTTGAAAAATAATAAGTTATGGCAAACTCTCCAGAAAGTTATTCAATCCCTTTCTGCTACAGTATTACCTGGCATAAGAACACTTATTTTGTGTGTAACTACAACACAAGAGACTGCAATTTAAGGTGAATTCATTGCCCTGATTTTTTGAAAGAAAACAAAAAGTCCTCAGCAATAATACTGAAATGAATTTTGGATTACAGTAGTTTTCCATTTCTATCTCATTTCTCATGGGGATATTGAGGTTTATGAGACATCACTTTCATTTGAAGCTCAGCTTCATTTCACAAATCAGGTCTAAGGACTTCTACTTGTTTATGGAGCCTGAATATGCTTTGTTGGCATATTAAAGTGAAATTGAGCATAAAATATGGGTGTATTGGGTAATAGGAGTGGCACTGAAAAATTCACTTCATAAATGGACGCACTTATGATCGGAGTTCTCTGTATATCAACTGATAGATGAAGCTCAAAGTGAGTGCAAGTAGAAGCTCTGTAAATTCTTACCTCTGCACCATTTCTAGTAATTGGTTGTAATGACATTTAAACAACTATTGTGAAAATAATCATAATCATATTTTCCTAAATGATATATATAGATATTCCTCTAAGCTCTTCTTTCCATTTAACCACTGAGCAGTATTATTTTCTCATCTACATTTGGACTCTGGACCTACTATTTTGTATTTAGTCTTTTCAAAGATTCGCACCTGATATCCAAAGGAGGAGTGATTATTTATATGGGTAATAAAATCTTGTAGCACTGTGATATACTACAGATGTTATTCCTTTTGATATTTTTCTTTCTATAGGAGAGATCACAAATGGGACATGTCTACAAGCAGACACTTATTTTCACTTAGTTGTTTTTTAAAAATAAGTATTAGTACCTTTAGACTGAGCATAAAGCCTCTGGTTTAACATATTTCCAATTTATTCTGGCTTTTTAATTGGCACATTATACTCTTCCATGTTATCCTCCTTGTCCATGTAGACATTTGAGTTTGAAAGCCCCCTGTAAATCTTTGAGACGTTTACCTGCCTTGCTTTACTCATATGACTGGGTTTTTTTAATCATAATATGTAATACATAAAATAACTTCAGAATTTTAAAAATCTTTTCTTCCTCTATGATTCTTTTTAACATCAAGGAAAAAATAAGACAAAATATATCATGTAGTCTTAAGGATTCTTTTACTCTTCAAAAATGGTTTGTTCCCTTTATTGTAACTAACTAAAAAAATTGAAAACTCTTCCTTCTAATATTTCTTTAAAAATATAAATTAAGGGGGAAGATAAATATTCTATTTAGAAAATTACTTTATCCCCAAAGTTTCAAGACATGCAGTTAATTCATCAAACAATAGTGTATTGAATACCTACTACTAAGCATAGTGCAGATAAGTCCCAACTTTCAAGACCTGACAGTCTAGTGAGGAGAGACAATCAAACTATTAATTGGTACTCTTGAGTATAAAATAATGAAGCAGGGTAATGAACCTAGGAAATGATAAAGGGATGCCCTGTTTGACCTAGAATAGTTTAAAAAAAAATCCCCTCTGATGAACCCAAACTTATGAATATTTGAAGATAGATTGGGACCTGGCACCCTTTACTTGCATGCGGTAAAGTTTGCACCTGGCTAAATGTCTACTTGGGCACAAAATACAAAGAAATTGTAAGGGACTAAAAATAAGTGCATGCATGTGCAGTTGCGGCCAATTATGGATTAAAAGATGCAAAAAGACTTAAAAAACCAATTGCTACAACTCAAGAATCATAATATGTAATATGCCAAAGAATGTTCAAACTACCGCACAATTGCACTCATCTCACATGCTAGTAAAGCAATGCTTAAAATTCTCCAAGCCAGGCTTCAGCAATACGTGAACTGTGAACTTTCAGATGTTCAAGCTAGTTTTAGAAAAAGCAGAGGAACCAGAGATCAAATTGCCAACATCCACTGGATCACCGAAAAAGCAAGACAGTTCCAGAGAAACATCTAATTCTGCTTTACTGACTATGCCAAAGCCTTTGACTGTGGATCACAATAAACTGGGGAAAATTCTGAAAGAGATGGGCATACCTGGCCTGCCTCTTGAGAAATCTGTATGCAGGTCAGAAAGCAACAGTTAAAACTGGACATGGAACAACAGACCGGTTCCAAATAGGAAAAGGAGTACGTCAAGGCTGTATATTGTCACCCGGCTTATTTAACTTATATGCAGAGTA
This sequence comes from Ovis canadensis, assembly GCF_042477335.2. NCBI lineage: Eukaryota > Metazoa > Chordata > Mammalia > Artiodactyla > Bovidae > Ovis > Ovis canadensis. The sequence continues at coordinate 104,004,123 of NC_091250.1, read as the reverse complement.
CACCATGAGAAATGCTGGGCTGCAGGAAGCACAAGCTGGAATCAAGATTGCCAGGAGAAATATCAATAACCTCAGATATGCAGATGACACCACCCTTATGACAGAAAGTGAAGAAGAATTAAAGAGCCTCTTGATGAAAGTGAAAGTGGAGAGTGAAAAAGTTGGCTTAAAGCTCAACATTCAGAAAACGAAGATCATGGCATCTGGTCCCATCACTTTGTGGCAAATAGATGGAGAAAGAGTGTCAGACTTTTATTTTTTGGGGCTCCAAAATCACTGCAGATGGTGACTGCAGCCATGAAATTAAAAGACGAGAAGGAAATAGCAAGCCACTCCAGGACTATTGCCTGGAAAATCCCATGGACGGAGGAGCCTGGTAGGCTACAGTCCATGGGGTTGCAAAGAGTCGGACACGACTGAGCGACTTCACTTTCACTTTCACTCCTTGGAAGGAAAGTTATGACCAACCTAGATAGCGTATTAAAAAGCAGAGACGTTACTTTGCCAACAAAGGTCCATCTAATCAAGGCTATGGTTTTCCCAGTGGTCATGTATGGATGTGAGTTGGACTATATAGAAAGCTGAGCACCCAAGAATTGATGCTTTTGAACAGTGGTGTTGGAGAAGACTCTTGAGAGTCCCTTGGACTGCAAGGAGATCCAACCAGTCCATCCTAAAGGAGGTCAGTCCTGGATGTTCATTGGAAGGACTGATGTTGAAGCTGAAACTCCAGTACTTTGGACACCTGATCCGAAGAGCTGACTTATTTGAAAAGACTCTGATGCTGGGAAAGATTGAGGGCAGGAGAAGGGGACGATAGAGGATGAGATAGTTGGATGGCATCACTGACTCGATGGACATGGGTTTGGGTGGACTCTGGGAGTTGGTGATGGACAGGGAGACCTGGTATGCTGTGATTCATGGGGTTGCAAAGAGCTGGACACAACTGAGCAACTGAACTGAACTGAACTTCTCAAGAGCTGGGAGCAAAAACCCCTGTCAGGAGCAAAAGCAGGATAGTGATCATGCCCTCCTCAGGGAGAAAGCAAGGGAAATGGTTACATGTTCTTGCTCCCCTTGATGCAGCAGGGACCCCAATAAAGCCTTGCTTGAATTTCTTAACTGGCCTCATCAATTTCTATTGATTGGAGAAGGCCAAGAATGTTGGACGGTGTCAGTTCAACCTAAAATGTTTTTACTTTACAGTGGTAGGAAAGTGATACACATTCGGTAGAGTCTGTACTTCATATTTTAAATTTTTATCTTTTCCTGGGCTAATGATATGCAGGAGTGAGGTTCATGGAGGACAGAAGGGTAGAGAACATGTAAAAGGTGAAGTTATATATCTTAGATGAAGTTAAACTTTTCATAATTTTAATTAAATCATTATAAGGAAGTGAAATCATATCTTCATAGTTTCAATTTTAAAAAATATTACTGGAGCTTCCCAGGTGGCTCAGTGGTAAAGAATTCACCTGCCAATACAGGAGACACCAGTTTAATCCCTATCCAGGAAGATCCCACAGGAAGCAGAGCAATTGAACCTGTGTGTCACAACGATTGAGCCTGCAACTCCAGAGCCCAGGAGCTGCAACTACCTTACTGTTTTACTGAGCCCATGTGTGGCTCGGAGGGTAAAGTGTCTGCCTACAATGTGGGAGACCAGGGTTCAATCCCTGGGTCAGGAAGATCCCCTGGAGAAGGAAATGGCAACCCACTCCAGTAGTCTTGCCTGGAAAATCCCATGAATGGAGGTTCCCTTAAAGCACACAGGATCAATTGCCTGTTAGAAATAAAAACAAATAGACTTATTTTTCTTTACATGACTCCCAGTATTCTGCATTCAAGGTTATGAGATTTGTTCATGGTCATTAATGTGCTATGGAAATACAGTTGTCCCCCTCATCATGGAGAATACATTCCAAGACCTCCAGTGGATGCCTAAAACCACGGGTAGTACCAAACAGTACTACTATGATTTTTCCTATATACACATGTCTATGATAAAGTTTAAGTTATAAGTTAAGCACAGTAGGATGTTAACAATAATAATGATAGAACAATTCTAACAATGAATCTAATATGTTATATAAATGTGGTCTCTCTCAAACTCTATTATTGTTTAAACTTTATGCCTTTTCCACATTAACTAAGCACTTACCATGCACTGAGGCCATAATTTTTGTAGTTTGAGGTGCAATAGCAAAACTAACATGAATTTCTTTTTCTTTTTCATAAATTCTCAGATGGATTTGCTCTTACCATAGATTTTAGCAATCTGGGAAGGCAATATTTTTTCTTTCCTTATTAAACCAAAAATCTTCACCTTTTCATTTAAAGGAAGCACTTTACTGCTTCTCTTTGTCATATTCGAATTGCCAGCATCACCACTCTTGCCATTAGGGGCCATTATTAAGCAAAATTAGGGTGACTTGAACCCAAACTTTGCAATACTGTGACAGTTGATTTGTTAACTGAGATGGCTATGAAGTGACTAAGAGGTGGGATACGCTGGACAAAGGGAGGATCATATCCTGGGCAGTCTAGACTGTCGGCAATGCAGGAGACACAGATGCGATCCCTGGGTTGTGAAGATCCCCTGGAGTAGGAAACGGCAACCTACTCCAGTATCCTTGCCTGGGAAATCCTCTGGGCAGAGGAGCCTGGAGGGTTACAGTCCACAGGGTGGTAGTAGTCAGACACGACTTAGCAAACTAAACAACCACCACAACCACCATGTCCTAGGCAGGAAAGAACAGAAAGAGAGAGTTCATTACATCCTTCAGAACTGTGTGCAACTTAAAATTCATGAATTGTTTATCTATGGAATTTGCCTTTTAACATTTTTGGACCAGTGCAGATGACCACTGGTAAATGAAACCATGAAAAGTCAACTGTGGATGATGGGATACTATTGCAATTTCAAGCAAACCCTAACATTGCTGATATAACCACACAATGCAGTTACATGATTCAGGTGGTAAACATTTTAACACCACAACAAAACTGATAATCAGAAAGTTTCTGGGGGTACCTAGATTCAGAGCTAAAAGAGTGGGATCATCTTGAGGGACATTTCATTAAACTATAATATAATAATTTTTTCTTGGCATACAATAGAATGAGCCTTTCTTGTGACAGGAAAATTGTTTTCTGCTGGATATAATATATCTGTATAAGATTTAGCCATTGACTTGTGATACTTGCACATAAATTCCATATATTGAGCTCTCTCTGCTGCCTTCCTGGGTCTCAGCTGGCCTACTTGATATCTCAATGGGAAACTGGAGGTTCCATGGAGGATGCGTCTGTGTCAGTCACACAGTATCACTTTTGGAATATTCATTATGTGTATCTATACAGAAAATAATTGCAACTGCACTTTTTGAAATATTAAATTGATAATAAGTAAAGAATTCCTTTATTTAATGATGGATTTGAAAAGATGAAAGCTATTTTCGGTTTGTGAACACTTTTTACATATTAATTCACTCTCTCTTTTCTAAAGCCTAAAATGCTTTTTGCTAATATATCGATAATTGAAGACGCTCTCCAGGGCAAATGACTTCATAAAAATATTTTCAAATTACCCACAATGATAATCAAAGTTTTTTTTACTTAAAAAAGTGTTCTATTCTTTGAGTAAGAGAAAAAAAAACATTTGATTCCAAACTTAAAACATGTCCAGACAAAATGATAACCTGCATACAAAGACTCATTTTCTCTTCAAAATTCCAATTAGAAGTTCTAAAACTGGTGAAGAAGGGCAATACAATTTAAGGCCAAAGATAATTCATTATTGAGAAAAATATGGGGACAGGAGATATAACAGTTGCAGGCTGCTAATTTTGGATTAACTGAGAAACAAACTAAAACTAAACACTAAAAATATCATCCAGGGAAATAGTTACAGGTTTGGGGGATTTCTCCTTCTAGCTATAAAGGACTAGCTTGTTGGTGATCAGAGCTCCCAAGAGTAACTGAGAAGTTTAAGGAAAAAAGTAGAAAAACAATCAAACATCCCATCTGTTGTAAAGCTTTGGATTGCACCTAAGGCAGCCAAGAACTAAGGAGCCCAGGTTTTAGTGAAAAAATGAAACACTGAGATTAGTTTAGTATTCTTTAGAGATACTTATAAGTCAAGCAGAAAATGGCTGTTAAGAGGTGAGGAAACTGAGGAGAGCATTGAGCAATCTTGTGAGCCTTTGAACAAAAATAAGTTCCAACTAGACAAGGCAACAACCATAACAACAAAAAATGAAGTGTAGATACCCAAGAAAGAAAGGCAGAAGAAGGAGCCCAATTGCCTGAGCTACTTTTCTCCTTGGGGCTCCTGGTAACTCAGCGGTAAAGAATCTGCCTGCAATACGGGGCACTCGGGTTTGATTCCTGGGTCAGGGAGATCCCCTGAAGAAGGAAATGGCAACCCACTCCAGCATTCTTGCCTGGGAAATCACATGGACAGGGGAACCTGGTGGGCTACAGTCCATGGGGGTCACAGAAGAGTCAGGCATGCCTTAGTGACTAAGCAATAACAACTTTTCTCCTCACTTGGTTTGTTGATTGATTGCTAACTGGTTGGAGCCACAAGGCAGAAATGCAGGAAGTGGCTGCTTAGAGGTGGAGAATGTGCCTCATGGTGGGAAAGAAAGGAGCTGACAAGAAATCTGGTGAAACAATGTTTTTAGTAGATATTGTAAGGGTGAATCCAGAAAGAATTGTATGCAGTTGATAAACATTTTTTTCTCACAAATGTATGGGCTAGCACTTTTGAAACTACTTTCTGTATGTAGTATTGCTGAATAATAATTATATACTATACACTCTACATTGTAGTAAGGAGAGCCAGATTTCCCACTGTCAGAAAAAGAAATTAGAAATGAGAGAGGAGTGAAAGCTAAAATGCTGAAATGAACACTCTGGTTTTGGGTTGGAATAAGTATGAACAGATATATATATATATATATATATATATATATATATATATATATATATATATATATATATATATATATATTGACAGAAGATAGGGCTTCCCTGGTGGTGCAGACAGTAAAGAATCTGCCTGCAATGTGGAAGACCCAAGTTTGATAAACTGAGGCATATTAAATTTTCAAGACTATTTGAGCAAACATCAATTTGAATTGAGCAGTGCCAAACTGAATGTGGCTAAGGGCATTACATCAACAGGAGCGGGAGACAGATTTTTATAGAGCAGTGCAGCCTTGGAAGAAAAGCAAGGAAATTATTTGACTAGCTAAAGCTTTGTTGATGTTGTTCAGTCACTAAGTCACATCTGACTCTGCAACCCCATGAACTGCAGCACACCAGGCTTCCCTGTCCTTCACTATCTCCCCAAGTTTGCTCAAGCTCCTGTCCATTGAGTCAGTGATGTCATCCAACCATCTCATCCTCAGTGGTGTCTTATTTGGGAAAGCCTAGGTAGCTGTTCTTTTTTTTTTCTTTTTTGATTGAAATATAGTTGATTTGCAGTGTTGTGTTAGTTTCAGGAATACTGCAAAGCAATCCATATATATATATATATATATATATATATATATATACGCATATTCTTTTTCAGATATTAGCTGGCCACTTGTGATTGGTTGTTTTTAAGCGTCATTTTCTCAGAATTGAATGCATGCATTGATTCTGGCTTAAGTTTTGGTTTGCTTATGTAATGGCCTCTTTGATTAGAATTTTAACATGTGTGTCTGTGTATACATATATATATTATTTATAATATATATAATGAGCATGGTATACACACACACACACACACATACATATGTATATGACTTAAAACAATCCAAGTATATTTCCTTACTGTTCTGTAGGCCTGAGGACCGATACTGGTAACACTGGACTGAAATCAAGGTGTTAGCAGATATTCCTTTCTAGAGGCTCAAGGGAATAAGCCATTTTCTTACTTTCCAGCTCTTCAATGGCTCTCTCTGGGTCTTGCACCTAGTCCGCTACATTTCAGAACCAGCAACAGAGCAGCATTCAATCTTTTCTCATGCTACCATCTTCCTTTGACAACAGCAGGCAAATCTCCTCTGCTTTTGAGGACTCATGTGCTTATATTGGGCCCACTTGTATTTATCCAGGATAATCTCCTCACTATCCTGGCCCTTCAGACATATAAGATAACATATTCAGCAGTTCTGAGAAAGATCGTATAGAGATTTGCATATGTCAGTATATTCTTAATATATTTGGGGGCTATACTCTTATGCAGGTCAGGAAGCAACAGTTGGAACTGGACATGGAACAACAGACTGGTGCCAAATAGGAAAAGGAGTATGTCAAGGCTGTATATTGTCACCCTGCTTATTTAACTTATATGCAGAGTACATCATGAGAAACGCTGGACTGGAAGAAACACAGCTGGAATCAAGATTGCTGGGAGAAATATCAATAATCTCAGATATGCAGATGACACCACCCTTATGAAAGAAAGTGAAGAAGAACTAAAGAGCCTCTTGATGAAAGTGAAAGAGGAGAGTGAAAAAGTTGGCTTAAAGCTCAACATTCAGAAAACGAAGATCATGGCATCCAGTCCCATCACTTCATGGCAAATAGATGGGGAAACAGTGGAAACAGTGTCAGACTTTATTTTTCTGGGCTCCAAAATCACTGCAGATGGTGATTGCAGCCATGAAATTAAAAGACGCTTACGCCTTGGAAGGAAAGTTATGACCAACCTAGACAGCATATTCAAAAGCAAAGACATTACTTTGTCAACAAAGGTCCACCTAGTCAAGGCTTTGGTTTTCCCAGTGGCCATGTATGGATGTGAGGGTTGGACTGTAAAGAAAGCTGAGCCCCGAAGAATTGATGCTTTTGCACTGTGGTGTTGGAGAAGACTCTTGAGAGTCCATTGGACTGCAAGGAGATCCAACCAGTCCATCTTAAAGGAGATCAGTCCTGGGTGTTCATTGGAAGGACTGATGCTGAGGCTGAAACTCCAATACTTTGGCCACCTCATGCGAAGAGCTGACTCATTTGAAAAGACCCTGATGCTGGGAAAGATTGAGGGCAGAAGGATAAGAGGACGACAGAGGATGAGATGGTTGGATGGCATCACCGACTCAATGAACATGGGTTTGGGTGGACTCTGGAAGTTGGCAATGGACAGGGAGGCCTGGCATGCTGCTGTTCATGGGGTCGCAAAGAGTCGGACACAGCTGAGTGACTGAACTGAACTGAACATACTCTTATCTGTGTATACTTGCATGTAAGTTCAGAATTCTTTTACTTGTTTTATTAAATACACTTTTTCTCAATATGTAGTTACTGATTTTATTGCTAGTAGTGCTACTTATGACTTAACACTTAATTTGTCTCATGTGAAAATAGCCCTAGCAGCAATAGTGACTACATAAAAGAAGAAAATTACAGGAGTGATAGAGAACATTTATGACATAAAATGAAGATCAAATCTTAGAAAGCAGATATTCCCAAGAAGATCTGAGGAAAAAAAAAATGAAGCAAAAAGAGTCATGAGATGTATAACACAGGGAAATTTTGTGATTAAAATAAACATATAGACACAACCTTGAGCCTGAGCTACAAGAATTCTGCATATTCTCATTAAAGTGATGAAAACATCACCCTTAAAATTTAAATGCAAAGAAAAACTCACCTAGGATTCAGTTTAACACAGTAAACCACAAAAAATATTAAGATTAAAATGAGCAGCAATGTGGCAGAAGTTAGTCTGACTAAATTTTCCCATTTGGTGCTATCAGAAAATGCCATGCTCAGAGGAAATTTATGAGATCATAATTTTATATTCAGTCAAGCTTACAATCATATGTGAAGAGAGTTTGAGATCTGCAAAATAGAGCTGCTTTTGAAATCTTGCTTTCTTCCAGAGTAACTCCTTTTATTCCTCATGTCCTCCTTAGTTATTTGATTCTTTTTAAAGTGATGAGAAGTGCATTCAGAATATCAAAAGAGAGAGATTACTAAAGAAAGCTCTCCATGCAAGATCATATAAATAATACTAGGTGACTAGCAGGTCTTGGGAGGACTAGTTGCCCAGTCCTCTGCTTTAGATTAAATTCTTATGCAGTTGGCTCTCTCCTTAGGAACAGAAAGGCACTGTTATTTATAAACAATATTCTGTGGACAGTGCCTATCGACTGCATCCAGTGGGGAGGTTGTCCTAACCCCCATTTATAATCCAAATGGCTGACTCTGATTATTCTGAACTCATAGATATGTTTTCAGTAGGGCACAAAGCCAGGACCCCTCTACTACGGAGTAGATATATCACAAAATAGCAAGAAGCATAAATTTGCTCTTTGGAGGGCTTTCTCAGGGCTTTGTAATGTCCTTGCTCCAGAGTCATGTGGTGTCAAGAGGGAGAGTTTATCAATTCTGTGTCTTCTCACATGAAGGAACAATAGCACCATGTAAATGCCCAGAGGCCCCCTCAGCTTGCAAATAGAAATTTTTAATGCTTTCTGAAATTGCCATTTATGTAAACTTCCATTAAAAGAGCACAAGATATCATTCAGCTAAGAGTTAAGTCATACTATAACAAAAAAGAGTGGGAAATTATTTATATAAAAATTAGTGGGTAAATGAAACCAGTAAAGTAATAAATCATGTTCTTGATAAGTAAAGAATTTTCTTATAGATTGATTTAGTAGAGTAGTTATATCTTAAAAAGACATAAAAGTGGGATATTATTTATATAAAAAATTAGAGAATAAATGAAACCAGCAAAGTAATAAATCATATTCTTGATAAATGAAGAATTTGCTTAAGAATTGATTTAGTAGAGCAGTAATGTCTTAAAAAGACATAACAGTGGGAAATTATTTATACAAAAAATTAGAGAATAAATGAAACCAGCAAAGTAATAAATCATATTCTTGATAAATGAAGAATTTGCTTGTGAATTGATTTAGTAAAGTAGCAATATCTTAAAAAGACATAGGAGTGGGAAATTATTTATACAAAAAATTAGAGAATAAATGAAACCAGTAAAGCAATAAATCATATTCTTCAAAAGTGAAGAATTTCTTATGAACTGATTTAATAGAATAATACTATAACATAGTAAATATTGTCTCATTACTAATAAAAACTTCCATTTAAAAAGGCTGTTGAGTCATTTTTTTATCTAGTGACATAGAAAATATTAAAAAAAAGTAAGAATACTTGCTGCCAAGAAGGGGAGTTACAGATATAGTGCAGATGGACATATCACCCAGCAAACCAACAAATTCACAAAAATTTACTTGCTGGTGAATAAGGGGCCTCTTGGGAGATAATGCAAGCTTGTTTGCTCTGTCTGACACATGGACCAGAAAGGTCAGGGAGAAATTTATGTGCGGGGTACTCAGGACCATTCTGTGAGTGAAAAAAGTCAGTGAGTTGAGTCAGAACCTGTGATAAGGTGGCTGCTAGCACTACAGATCCATGCTCTCAGACAAGGCTGGAGGAGAAACTGATAGGTGGAAAGCTTTTCAAACCACTAAGGATTAAGCAAGCCTCAGGAGACCCCTCTTTTACCCATTCGTTCAACCAGATAAGCAGGGCCCACTTTCCTTTATCTACTGTGCATCTTTGACAATTTGAAGGACTTAAAATACTAGGAGGCTCAGAGGTTAAAGTGTCTGCCTACAAGATGGGAGACCCGGGTTCAATCCCTGAGTCGGGAAGATCCCCTGGAGAAGGCAATGGCAACCCACTCCAGTACTCTTGCCTGGAGAATCCCATGGACGGAGGAGCCTGGTAGGTTACAGTCCACGGGGTAGCAAAGAGTCGGACAGGACTGAGTGACTTCACTTTCACTTTCAAAATACTAGTGGAGACACACAGAAGGGTGGCAGTGGTGGCTAGTGGAGGCCACAGTGGCCAGAGAAAAGAGTGGCCTCCATTTGGAGTCATGGTGCTTGTAGGATAGATAGCAGCACCCAACCGGGAACCATGTTGTCCAACACAGTGCTGGGCATTTTAGTTTGCGTGCGCACTCAACCACTCAGTCGTGTTTGACACTTTTTGCAACTCCATGGACTGTAGCCCGCCAGGCTCCTCTGTCCATGGAATTTTCCAGGTGAGAATACTGGAGTGGGTTGCCATTTCCTCCTCCAGGGGATTTTCCCAACCCAGGGATCAAGCCCGTGTCCTCTACATCTCCTGCATTGGCAGGCAGATTCTTTACCAGTGAGCCACCTGGGAAGCCCAGGCATTTAGTTTACTTGGTAGCATTTGCTAAACATCCGAGGGACATTCATAAGTACTTCAGTTCAGTTCAGTCATGTCCCTCTCTTTGCAACCCCATGGACTGCAGCATGCTGGGCTTCCTTGTCCATCACCAACCCCCCAGAGCCTACTCAAACTCATGTCCATTGAGTGGGTGATGCCTCCAACTATCTCATCCTCTGTCATCCCCTTCTCCTCCTGCTTTCAATCTTTCCCAGCATCATGGTCTTTTCCAGTGAATCAATTATTCGCATCAGGTGGCCAAAGTATTGGAGCTTCAGCTTCAGCATCAGTCCTTCCAAAGAATATTCAGGACTGATTTCCTTTAGGATGGACTGGTTGGATCTGCTTGCAGTCCAAGGGACTCTCAAGAGTCTTCTCCAACACCACAGTTCAAAAGCATCAATTCTTTGGTGCTTAGCTTTCTTTATGGTAGCATTTGCTGGACATCTGAGGGACTTCTATGAGTACTTCAGTCATAGCAGACACCATCTTCCAACAATACAAGAGATGACTCTACACGTGGATATCACCAGATGGTCTGTACGTGCTTGGAACTGGGATATTGTGAAGTCAGGATTTTATCTCTACCCAAAGATAATGAAGCTTGAGGAAAATGTGGTTCATGTTTGTAAAAAAATTTTAAAAGTGTGAGGAAAATACTGAAAAATAATACAAAATGAAATATTAACAATGGTAACTTTGGGGTTGTAGGTAGAATTATTGCTGTCTTTAATTTGTGCTTCTTTACATTTTAAAATAGCTTTAACACTTTCTAACACCATACACAAAAATAAACTCAAAATGGATTAAAGATCTAAATGTAAGACCAGAAACTATAAAACTCCTAGAGGAGAACATAGGCAAAACACTCTCCGACAGAAATCACAGCAGGATCCTCTATGACCCACCTCCCAGAATATTGGAAATAAAAGTAAAAATAAACAAATGGGACCTAATTAAAATTAAAAGCTTCTGCACAACAAAGGAACCTCTAAACAAGCTGACAATACAGCCTTCAGAATGGGAGAAAATAATAGCAAATGAAGCAACTGACAAACAACTAATCTCAAAAATATACAAGCAACTCCCTCAGCTCAATTCCAGAAAAATAAATGACCCAATCAAAAAATGGGCCAAAAACCTAAACAGACATTTCTCCAAAGAAGACATACAGATGGCTAACAAACACATGAAAAGACGCTCAACATCACTCATTATCAGAGAAATGCAAATCAAAACCACAATGAGATGTCATCTCACACCAGTAAGAATGGCTGCTATCCAAAAGTCTACAAGCAATAAATGCTGGAGAGGGTGTGGAGAAAAGGGAACCCTCTTACACTATTGGTGGGAATGCAAACTAGTACAGCCACTATGGAGAACAGTGTGGAGATTCCTTAAAAAACTGGAAATAGAACTGCCATACGACCCAGCAATCCCACTGCTGGGCATACATACCGAGGAAACCAGAAATGAAAGAGACACGTGTACCCCAATGTTCGTCGCAGCACTGTTTATAATAGCCAGGACATGGAAGCCACCTAGATGTCCATCAGCAGATGAAAGGATAAGAAAGCTGTGGTACATATACCCAATGGAGTATTACTCAGCCATTAAAAAGAATACATTTGTATCAGTTCTAATGAGGTGGATGAAACTGGAGCCTATTATACAGAGTGAAGCAAACCAGAAAGAAAACACCAATACAGTACACTAACGTATATATATGGAATTTAGAAAGATAGTAACAATAACTCTGTATGCGAGACAGCAAAAGAGACAGATGTATAGAGCAATCTTTTGGGCTCTGTGGGAGACGGCGAGGGTGGGATGATTTGGGAGAATGGCGTTGAAACATGTATAATATCTTATGTGAAACGAATCACCAGACCAGGCTCAATGCCTGATAGAGGATGCTCGGGGCTGGTGCACTGGGAGGATCCAGAGGGATGGTATAGGGAGGGAGGTGGGAGGGGGATTCAGGATGGGGAACAGGTGTACACTAGTGGTGGATTCATGTTGATGTATGGCAAAACCAATACAATATTGTAACGTAATTAGCCTCCAATTAAAATAAATAAATTTATATTAAAAATAAATTTAAAATTTAAAATCTTAACAAAAAAATCACTTTCCATGTTAAAAAATAAATAAATAGAATAGCTTTAAAACTTAAAGGAATGTATGATTATTAGATAATGAAACTGTGATGCCTTTTTAAAACTGGGGCGTTTCGAGCTGGAGACATTGAATGATATACAGAATCAGTGGATAGTCTGTATAATGTAGTGGCTATTTGGAGGTTCTGAGTTCACATCGCAGAACCATCACTTACTGTCCATTTAACCATAAACAAATTAAGAGTTGGACGTCTGTTTCCTTGCATGTAAAATAGGGGTGATTGCAGTGTCTACCACATAAGCATGTTAATTTTCTCCTCTAGCTTCTTGATTTTGGTTATCTTGTATATGAGAAAATTATTGGATGAGTTAATATAAAACAGTGGGAAAAGTCTCTGTCGTACAAGCTATCAAAAGAGAAATTAAAGAATGTCATTGGGGAAACAATTGAAATTAAAGGCTTCTTCACCCAAACTATGTGTTTTGGGGGGTTATCATTTTATATAGTTTTATTCCTCTTTGTTTTGACCTCAGTTCAGCAAAGAGAGGCAGGAGTAGCATTAAACTTTATTATCGGGAATCTAATTTCTAAACCTGACTTGATTATGTACTAGCTGTGTGACCTTGAGAAATTCTTCATCTGTAAAATGAGGGCTAGTTTTGATTCATTATTTCTCTAAAAATCTAGCCATAATTGTTTTAAAAGTTTGCCAGTAATTATCAATTATCCCATCTTTATTTAGAGCTAAAAAGAGATGATGAGTTAAAAATAAAGGCACTGTGAGAAATGTGATTTTAATGTTAGAATATAATTTGCCTTTAATTGATGAGTTCAATAGAAGGTGAATGCAGTCCATCTGTGGCCTTTATTTCTCTGTGTTTGGTTCATTCTGTTTCTGAGGAAGAAAGAATTTCTAGCAGAAAAGTGGAGACTTTGCAGCTGATTTCAGAGTTTCTTCTGGATTCCAACTATTCACATCTTTTTTGTATAGCCTTCAATTCACCTAAAGATTTCATTTGAAATGATGTAATTTTCCTAATTTTGCTTTACATATATCTATATAGATATTTACATATAATTATATAGATACTATATATTTATAACTTGCTTAGGAGAAATCCATGCCATTAAAAAAATTCAAACTTAATGAAGATAAAATTAATAAAAATCATCTGCTGCCCATGATCACATCTCGTTTACTTTCAAGGTTTAACAGAAACTGACTTTATATCCCTAGTTTTTTCATTCTCCATAGAACACAATTTGTCAGTTCACTTTACTTCATTTCCATACCACCAACTAAACATGTCTGATTGTAGAGATGAAGCGCCAAACAGTGACGAGGAAATGGACCAGGAGTCAGGGGTCCATGACTGGCCCCAACACTGTTTCCAGCTACATAGTTCTGAGCATGACATCACTTAGCAAAATCTTAGTTGACATCTTGACAAACTGGACTTCTATGAATCACCAAGGAGATCATCACTAAGTCCTCTATGTTGAATAACATTTGAGGAATTTGGGGAATGTGATTGCACTCTTGACCGAGCATAGAGAAAACACCTGGAGTTCTCGTTGAGTATTCTTTGCCCTGTTAAGCTTATCTCTCCAGACCAGAGCAAACCAGGTTACAGGTGAAGAAATTAGATCCCAGAGAGCTTAAGTATCATTTATGCAGGCAGAGGAGTGGGTGATTCCTCAAACTGTGACAATATCATTCAGAGGTCTGGAGGTTAAAGACATATTCACCCAAGAACATTGCCGTATTCTTGGTCTGCATCTGAGAAACTTGCAGATACAAGCCACGTTTTTTCAATACCAGCAAACATTTCCACAATTCGGGTCAGTTCAGTTCAGTCACTCAGTCATGTCCGACTCTTTGCGACCCCATGAATCGCAGCACGCCAGGCCTCCCTGTCCATCACCAACTCCCAGAGTTCACTCAAACTCACGTCCATTACACAAGGCCAGTTTAAGTAAGCACTTCTCAGCCATGAGCATTCATAAGAAGAATTCATAAGAATCACCCAGAGAGCTGATAAAACACAGAATCCTGGGTAATCATCCAGAGATTCTGATTTTGTGATCTGGAGTGGGGCCAAGAATTTACAATTCCTTTGTTGGGAAGATCCCATGGAGGAGGGCACAGTAACCCACTCCAGTATTCTTGTGTAGAGAATCCCATGGACAGAAGAGCCTGGTGGGAGTCAGACATGACTGAAGTGACTTAGCACACACACACCTTTGAAAAGCAGAGCTTAAACTACATATTACAGGGAAACCAAAAAGAGCAAAAGGTAAAAGTAAAAATTTATGCCATGTGATCATAAATCAAATTACTCTCTCTCTGTGTGGTTACACCCATAAAGAGTGATTTTTTTCACCTACAACCCAACCCAAATACAAATGAAACAAGACAGGAGCAAATTTACCATATTTTTACTAGTGTGAAAAAATAAAGGAAATGGATCATTTTGTGAGAGAAAAACACTAGAAAGGGATTCTGCCTGCTCTCCTTATGTCCTTTGGTCTCAATTATTTATAATTCTCTATTAAAGGAGATGAGTTTCATACTGCCACAATTATCACCCCTGCTTGAATATGGAGATGTTAGTTTGAGCAAATAAAAAAATTAAATAGACATGTCATAAATGCATTAATCTCTTAGAAAGTACTTTCAATGCAAAGCAACTTGCCTTATTTCATAAGAAAGAAGTATGTAGTTCTATTCGGGTGCTTTCAATTCTTAAACCATTTCATTCAAAGGACTTTCTGCTTAGGGAGAGTGACATTGAATTATTACAGACAAATGGAGTAGTGATTACTTGCTGCTGCTGCTAAGTCACTTCAGTTGTGTCCGACTCTGTGCGACCCCATAAATGGCAGCCCACCAGGCTCCGCCGTCCCTGGAATTCTCCAGGCAAGAACACTGGAGTGGGTTGCCATTTCCTTCTCCAATGCATGAAAGTGAAAAGTGAAAGTGAAGTCGCTCTGTAAGTGTCTTGACTCTTCCCACCCCCATGGACTGCAGCCTACCAGGCTCCTCCCTTCATGGGATTTTCCAGGCAAGAGTACTGGAGTGGGGTGCCATTGCCTTCTCCATGTGATTACTTACTCTCACCTAATAGTCGGGGAGAGATGGAAAGCATACTTGTTCATATGCTTGATGAGGCTATAGAAGATTGGTTTAATTTTTAGTTATATCACATTTGTCTTGGCTCAAACCCAAACTCAGAAACCTAGGCATTGCTTCTAACTCAATGTCCTATGGTTCCTTGATTTAGAAACTGTTTGGTCATCAGAGACAGGTAAGAGTGGTAGTCAGAAAACACCAAATGAATTAAAGTTCATCATGGAAACATTCGAGGAAACAAAAAAGGGGGCTGATCGAATTTTCCTGTAAACATGTTATTGTCAGCACAGTCTAAAGATTTTTCCAGCAGGAGAATCATTTTATGGAATTCTTCTAGTGATAGGGCCATGGCTATTTGGGACTGCTGCTTTGGCCCAATGGTAAAGAATCCACCCGCCAACACAGAAGACACATGAGATGAGGATTTGATCCCCAGGTCAGGAAGATCCCTTGGAGGAGGAAATGGCATTGCACTCCAGTACACATGCCTGGAGAAGTCCATGGACAGAAAAGCCTGGTGGGCTACAGTCCATGGGGTCACTGAGCAACCGAGCACAAACCGCAAACAGAGCTATGACTTTTCAGTTTATAGAGGATGGCTCCCTGGAAAATGTCACCTAAGCTATGTAAATGTCTGAGTATAAATGGAGACAGTGGGGCTTCCCTGGGAAAGGATTAAGAATCTGCCTTGCAAAGCAGGGGATGCAGGTTCCAACCCTGGTCTGGGAATTAAGATCCTCCATGCCGTGGAGCAATTAAGCCTGTGGGCTACAACTACTGAGCCCACGGGCCACAATTAGACTCTGTGCACCACAGTGAAAGATCCCACATCAATAGAAGATCCCGCATGATGCAAAGAAGACCCGACACAGCCAAAATAATAAATAAATAACTTAAAAAAATAGATAAATGGAGACATAGTATGACCTTTTAAATGGCTTCTCTGTATAAGTGATAGGACAACAAACAGTGCTTAGAGAGGTTTATGCTGATCTTCAAGTGGAGTAGCAAGAAAGGACCCGGGAGCTGCAATAGAGACCTTGATTTCTCCCTGGTCTACCTGAATGATTATGCCCTGGAAATAATTAGCAATTCGTGATTCTCAGCAGGGTTTCTGACTAGTGGATATCTGAATGAACTGTCCAGTCCTTTCAGTTAGATCAGACTGGCACTGTGGCAGAGTTGTCTTTTGGACCCATCAATCAAAATGACAGACAATTTTGGTAAGAAAAAATGATGAGATGTGTTATGGACTCAATGTTTGTGTCTCCTCTCCCCCTCAAAAAACAGCATATATTTTGGGGGCTCCAAAATCACTGCAGATGGTGATTGCAGCCATGAAATTAAAAGACGCTTACTCCTTGGAAGAAAAGTTATGACCAACCTAGATAGCATATTCAAAAGCAGAGACATTACTTTGCCGACTAAGGTCCGTCTAGTCAAGGCTATGGTTTTTCCTGTGGTCATGTATGGATGTGAGAGTTGGACTGTGAAGAAGGCTGAGCACCGAAGAATTGATGCTTTTGAACTGTGGTGCTGGAGAAGACTCTTGAGAGTCCCTTGGACTGCAAGGAGATCCAAGCAGTCCATTCTGAAGGAGATCAACCCTGGGATTTCTTTGGAAGGAATGATGCTAAAGCTGAAAGTCCAGTACTTTGGCCGCCTCATGCGAAGAGTTGACTCACTGGAAAAGACTCTGATGCTGGGAGGGATTGGGGGCAGGAGGAGAAGGGGACAACAGAGGATGTGATGGCTGGGTGGCATCACTGACTGGACGTGAGTCTGAGTGAACTCTGGGAGTCGGTGATGGACAGGGAGGCCTGGCGTTCTGCGATTCATGGGGTTGCAGAGTCAGACACAACTGAGCAACTGAAGTGACTGAACTGAGCCCTTAATGTATTAGTATTAGGATATGGGGCATCTGGAAAGAAATTAAGATGAGGTTGTGAGGGAGATGCTCCCATAATGGGGTTAGCAACCTTATAAGAAGAGACTAGAGCTTTCTCCATCATATGAGGACACAGAAAAAAAAAATGTATTCACCAGGAAGAGGGCCCTTGCCAAGAATCAAATCTTCTAGTCCCTTGATCTTAGATTTCCCAGCCTCTACATGGTTACTCAGTGGTAAAGAATCTGCCTGCAATACAGGAGACCAGGGTTCAATCCCTGGGTTGGGAAGATCCTCTGGACAAGGGCATGGCAATCCACTCCAGTACTCTTGCCTGAAGAATTCCATGGACAGATGAGCCTGGTGGGCTGCAGTCCATAGGGTTGCACAGAGTCAGACACGACTGAAGTGATTAAGCAGTACAGTGAAAGATAAATGTCTATTGTTTAAGCCTCCCAGGCTGGCTATTTTGTTACACAGCCCAAGTGGACTGAGACAGGATATCAAAACATGATGATAACTAGCTGTCAGGATAGCTGTCTACCCATCCCTGGATTGAAGTAGGAAACACCTTGGGGCAGACTACAGGAGAAAAATCTTTCTCATGAGGTTTGGAGAAAATAGAGAGTGGCAGACAGAAAAGAAATTGACAAAAATTTTATTCATAGCCCCCTTTATAGGACTTCCCCAGTGGCTCAGACAGTAAAGCATCTGCCTACAATGCGGAAGACCTGGGTTCAATCTCTGGGTCAGGCAGATCTCCTGGAGAAGGAAATGGCACCCCACTCCAGTATCTTACCTGGAAAATCCCATGGACGGAGGAGTCTGGTACAGTCCATGGGGTCGCAAAGAGCTGGACACTACTGAGTGACTTCACTTTGCTTTCCTTTTCCCTTTAAAGCACATCTTCTAAGAGATGTGGCGATTAGAAAAAAAAAAAAAAAGGCAGTAAGATCATTTTCCCCCTGTTATTGAGAAGCCTAGTAATTTGGGGGCAACCTGGAAAGATGTTATATTCACTTACTCACTTACCATGTGACGTCTACTGATCGATCAAATTCTAAACAGGTAGTAGGAGGCCAAGACTAGATGGCTGCAGAATTCCAAGTGTATTCTGTAAAGATGAGGCCACTTGTGAGAGATTACCTTCTGCCAGCAGAAAGCTGGCAAATCATAACTGGTACAATGTAATGATGGATACTACAGAATAGGAAAAAAAAGAAAGTGTGTTTGACGACTGATCTCCAAGTGGCTAAGAACTTTTGTGAGCAGATATCTCCAGATGGTATGACGGTTGACCTCCTACATTTGATGAAGGTAAGAGATTGACCAATTTACCCTGAAAAAGGTAACTGATACACCTCCTTTCCCACCCATGAATTAAATACTCTTTCTGAAGTGATAGGCACAGCTTGTGTGTATTGGGAAAATGTAATTAGAAATAAAATCTCCTGTTAAACCCAAAAAATCTCTCCAGTGGTAGAAGAGAAAGTAAACTATTTTATTATTAAATAAGCATTAAACCAGAACGTGATATGTGTTACAGGCAATTCACTACAGAGATTTCAAAGACAGAGGTAAATCTCACTCTCTCATATAGCCAAGCAGATACAACTTATTTTAGACACATTCACAAGATGAAGATACCTAGTCCTCAAGTAAGAGGACTTGACAACACCATTTGTTGCACATAGTTCATCGTATACCACTTGGTAATTAAGGTGGCCATCTGGGTTAGAGTTTGCTAATTGACTTTATCCAAAATAAATAAATGAAAGTGAAAGTCGTTCAGCCATGTCCAACTCTTTGCGACCCCATGGACTGTAGCCTGCCAGGCTCTTCTGCCCATGGAATTCTCTAGGCAGTTCTACTGGAGTGGGAAGCTGTTCCCTTCTCCAAGGTATCTTCCCAACCCAGGAATCAAACCAGAGTCTCCTGCATTGCAGGCAGATTCTTTACCAGCTGAACCATCAGGGAAGCCCTAAAATAAATAAGTATAGTTTTTATATTTTTATGAGAAACTTTCAGATTTGAACTCTTACCCTCCCACAGAAAAATCAATCAGTTTCTTTTTTTTTTTTTATTAGGAAATGTCAAAGCTGAGGGAGAGCATGTAGTCAATTTTAGTTGCTCAAAAACCTCTTGAGAGTGTAGAGATAAATTGGAGGTTCTGGAGAACTGAATAATTAATTGTCACCAGAGGTTTTGTTCACTCTGCAAAAGGTGTGCTCTTTTGCACTGTTCACTATTCTATAACAATTCCAAATATTGTCTTAGTTGTTTGTTTGTTTTTGTTTTGATAGCTGGCCATTTTATCTACAAAATGGGCTGACTCTAAGATTATCGCATTTGGTGGACCACAGCTGACAGCAGATGCCCTAAATATTTTACCTCAGTGGCGCTATTTCCATTTGTCTAGTGCGATCTTAGGCTCCTGCAAAGCAAAGTGTTGTATCAGAGGCAAAATATCCATTTTTGTTCTCTAGTTTCTGCCACTTTTGGCAAATCAACTGCATTTTTATTAATTATACATCTCGTGGGTGAGACAAATTCGTCGACTGTTCTTTTTTTCTTTAATAATGAGAAAAGCATGCTAGAAGAATTGTGAAACCCTTGAGGAATCCTTTGATGTAAGTATCAGACACCATAAGTAAAGGCAAACAAGAATTTAGACTCATCTGCTAGAGGAAGAGAAAGAAAAATAGAGAATGAGAGAAAAGAGAGAAAGAAAATGCAGAATATAGGTCAGTCACGGAGAAATAACTTTGCAGATAAATGTACTAAAGTCAGAAATCAGAACAGCTGCAGGGTTAGGAGCTACAGGGATTAATGGCTAAATTCTTGACAAATCTATAAAATGACCATGTTTATCACATTTACCTCTTTCATTACTGGCAGTATGGGAGTGTTAAGGGGGATTAGTCCCTTGCCATAAACAGTGTCCCCCTCATATGATGATATTTGGAGGTGGGGCCCTTTGGGAGGGGTTTAGGGCATGAGAGTGGAGTCCCCAAGAGTGGGATTAGGACTCTTATAAGAGATGCTCAACTAGCCCTTATTTCTACTGCTTTGTGAAGTGATAGCAGAAAGACAACTGTCTGTGATCCAGGAAGTGGGTTCTTACCAGACACCTAATCTGGTAAGACACCAAGCCCCCTTGAGCTTGGGCTTCCCAGCCTCCAGAACTGTGAGGAATAAGTTTCTGTTATTTATAAGATACCTAGTCTATGATAATCTCCTATAGCACCCTGAATGGGCTAAAACATCCTTTTTAAAAATGACTCCTTATTTTTCTAATTATGTTATAACTGATTTTATCCCTTTTAACTGAGCGCTTGACAAAAGATATTATTTTACACAGGGCCATGGATTACCTCTCTGGTAAATTTATTACTGATTCTGTTGTGCTCAGTTGTGTCCAGCTCTTTGCGATCCCATAAACTGTAGCCCACCAGGCTCCTCCATCCATGGGATTCTCTAGGCAAGAATACTGGAGTGGGTAGCCATTCCCTTCTCCAGGAGATCTTCCCAGCCCAGGGATCCCACGTGAATCTCCTGAGGCTCCCACATTAGTAGGCGGATTCTTTACCACTGAGCCACGTGGGAAGCCTTTGATTCTATTATCTTGAATTAAACCAGCATCGTGGCTTCACAGGTGGCCCAGTGGTAAAGAATCTGCCTGCCAAGCAGGAGACACCATATTGATCCCTGGGTTGGGAAGGCAACCTACTCCAGTATTCTTGTCTGGGAAATCCCATGAATACAGAGTCCTGGAAAAGAGTTAGACTCAAAGTGAAGTCACTAACTCCACTTTGTGTGAGCGAAAAGAGTTCTGTCCGACTCTTTTGCAACACCATGGACTGTAGCCTGCCACACTCCTCTGTCCATGGGATTTTCCAGGCAAGAATACTGGAGTGGGGTGCCATTTCCTTCTTCAGAGGATCTTCCCAACCCAGGGATCAAACCGAGATCTCCCTGCATTGTAGGCAGATGCTTTTAACATCTGAGCCCCCAGGGAAGCCCCTAAACACCAGCAGGAGCATTATTTCCTAGGGCTCAAAGTGGTGTATCAATTTGTTTCAGCTCAGATCACCTTTCTAGTATAAGACTGCCATTGTTTCCTACACTCTATTTTTTTTTTTTTTCATAAAGTAAAGTAACTAGCTCAGGGGGTCTTTTCCAAGGTGCTCCACAGGTTCCAAAGACATTTCATCTAGAGTATAGAATATGCATGCGTGCGTGCTAAGTCACTTCAGTTGTGTCTGACTCTTTACGACTGTAGTCCACCAGGCTTCTCTGTCCACGAGATTCTCCAGGCAAGAATAATGGAGTGGGTCACCATGCCCTCCTACAGGGGATCTTCCTGACCCAGGGATGGAACCTATGTCTCTTATACATCTGCATTGGCAGGCAGGTTCTTTACCACTAGTACCACTTGGGAAGCCCATGCAGAATATGATAGCCTTTAATTGTACAGCATGTCTCTCCTCAACAAGAGAATCAGGAGAAAATGAGAGCACAGGTTCCTAATAAGAGGCTCTGCCTGAATGATGGAGGGAAACGAACAAGTAGGGAGCTGATCCCCAATACCAAAAACCTGTATTGATCTGTCATCAAACAGAAAGGGAAAAGTTCCCAAGGAGATGGCAGAACAAATAGAAACAGTTATCCATCCGAAATGGTGAGATCAATTACTGAGGAAAAGTTATTGACACATGGTTCAATAACTTTGGTTCACATGACACTGATTTCCACCAAGATTCTCCTCAACTGAGCCATTTTGCCAAGTATTTTCATAGAGTTTTGCCCTCTGAGACTCATCTGATTCTCTTGTCCCTGCAATTCCTGCTTCCCCCAGGTCTTGTCTCACAGCCTTTCTCTACCATCCTGGCATCTTGCAATAAGAGCATAACCTCCTTTTTACCTTTCTTCCCTTTATGCACTGTCCAGGGTAGGGGTTGTTTCCTTTCAGTAAACAGTTCTAACTGAGCCCCCAACAGCACAGTTTCAAATATATTATTTTCTTCTTTATATTTCTCTAGATTATTCCCAAAACTAAGAAGTTACTATTAAAATTTGAGTAATATTCTGTTCTTGCCATCTGTGGTCTTTTCCCTAATTTGAGTTTGGATTGTCAGCAAGAGAGCTGAGACAAAGGTGTTTAGGATCACAGGGCATTTTGATCTGCCCTTGGGTCCATGTCAATACATTTCAAGAAAGCCTTAGTGAAACACTGCTGGAAAATCAATGGGGTATTCAGCTGTCTTCTGAGCACAATGCTGCTCCTTCTTCAGTTTACCTTTAGCAAAAAGTCTTCAGGTACAGATGTCAGCAACCCTCTTTCAGGTCTCTAATGTCCTTAGATTATTCACAGTTGTGGGAGGGGAGTGAATAGTCAGCTTCACTTGGCTACTTTATCCCTTGTCGTGTGATCTTCCTCCTGACCCCAGACAAGCTTGCTCCATGAATGGAGAAGAATCTGCTGGTTGTATAATTCTGTGTAGCTGTTGTTGCATAATTCCACCCTGTAGAGAGTGCATACACCCACATGGGGGGCAGTAAGCTGAAAACTTGCTGCAGAGTGCTTCTGCAAACATCTAGGGCACACGGGGAAAGAAGTCTTTACATGAAAAATATCTATTAGCAAGAAAAGCATATGACTACCTGGGAGCCCTGCATAACTTATCAGTGACATCAAATTTTCTGGTGGTACAGAAAAGGAATAAAGAGCTGGTTTTTCTCCCGTTGGGACACAAAGAAATCTCTAACTCTATCTCTGTCTCTATAGTCAGTTCAGCTCAGTCACTCAGTCATGTCCAAATCTTTGCAACCCCATGGACTGCAGCACGCCAGGCTTCCCTGTCCATCACCAACTCCCAGAGCCTACTGAAACTCATGTCCATCGCATCGGTGATGCCATCCAACCATCTCACCCTCTGTCTTCCCTTTCTCTCACCTTCAATCTTTCCCAGCATTAGGGTCTTTTCAAATGACTCAGTTCTCCGCATCAGGTGGCCAAAGTATTGGAGTTTCAGCTTCAGCATCAGTCCTCCCAACGAATATTCAGGATCGATTTCCTTTATGATAGACTGGTTGTATCTCCTTGCAGTCCAAGGGACTCTCAAGTCATCTCCAACACCACAGTTCAAAAGTATCAGTTCCTGAGCACTCGGCTTTCTTTATAGTCCAGTTCTCACATACATACCTGACTACTGGAAAAACCATAGCTTTGACTAGATGGACCTTTGTCGGCAAAGTAATGTCTCTGCTTTTTAATATGCTGCCTAGGCTGGTCACAGTTTTTCATGGCTGCAGTCACCATCTGCAGTGATTTTGGAGCCCCCCAAAAATAAAGTCAGCCACTGTTTCCCCTGTTTCCCCATCTATTTGCCATGAAGGGTTGGGACCAGATGCTATGATCTTAGTTTTCTGAATATTACTTTAAGCCAACTTTTTCACTCTCTTCTTTCACTTTCATCAAGAGGCTCTTTTAGTTCCTCTTTGCTTTCTGCCATAAAGGTGGTGTCATCTGCATATCTGAGGTTATTGATATTTCTCCCAGCAATCTTGACTACAGCTTGTGCTTCATCCAGCCTGGCATTTCACATGATGTACTCTGCATATAATTTAAATAAGCAGGGCAATAATATACAGCCTTGATGTACTCCTTTCCCGATTTGGAACCAATCTGTTGTTTCACGTCCATTTCTAACTGTTGCTTCTGGACCTGCATACAGATTTCTCAGGAGGCAGGTCAGGTGGTCTGGTATTCCCATTTCTTAAAGAATTTTCAATTTGTTGTGATCCACATAGTCAAAGGCTTTGGTGTAGTCCATAAAGCAGGAGTAGATGTTTTTCTGGAATTCTCTTCCTCTTTCAATGATCCAGCGGATATTGGCAATTTGATCTCTGGTTCCTCTGCCTTTTCTAAATCCAGCTTAAACATCTTGAACTTCATGGTTCATGTACTGTTGAACCCCAGCTTGGAGAATTTTGAGCATTATTTGCTACTGGGTAAGAGGAATGCAATTGTTCGGTAGTTTGAGCTTTCTTTGGCATTGTCTTTCTTTGGGATTGGAGTGAAAACTGACCTTTTCCAGTCCTGTGGCCACTGCTGAGTTTTCCAGATTTGCTGTCATATTGAGTGCAGCACTTTCACAGCATCATCTTTTAGGATTTGAAACAGCTCAACTGGGATTCTATCATCTCCACTAGCTTTGTTCATAGTGATGCTTCCTAAGGCCCACTTGACTTCACATTCCAGGATGTCTGGTCTAGATGAGTGATCACACTATTGTGGTTATCTGGGTCATGAAGATCTTTTTTGTATAGTTCTTCTGTGTATTTTTGCCACCTCTTCTTAATATCTTCTGCTTTTGTTAGGTCCATCCCATTTCTGTTCTTTATTGTGCTCATCTTTGCATGAAATGTTTCCTTGGTATCTCTAATTTTCTTTAAAAGATCTCTAATCTTTCCCATTCTATTGTTTTCCTCTGTTTCTTTGCATTGATCACTGATGAAGGCTTTCTTATCCCTCCTGCTATCCTTGGAACTCTGCATTCAGATGCATATATCTTTCCTTTTCCTTTTCTTTTCCTTGCTTCTCTTCTTTTCATAGCTGTTTGTAAGGCCTCATCAGAAAAACCATTTTGCCTTTTTTCATTTCTTTTTTGGGGGGATGGTCTTAATCACTGCCTCCTGTACAAGGTCACGAACCTCTGTCCATAGTTCTTCAGGCACTCTATTGGATCTAATCCCTTGAATCTATTTGTCACTTCCCCTGTATAATCTGTCTCTACATCTATATATATAAATTGGTTTCTCTCCCATGTTGTCATTCATCAACTTAATGTTTCATTTGTTTGTCTTTTTCCAAGTAATGACTGCAGCTGCTACTTATCCTGTTGCCTCTCATATGAGGGATGATCTTTTATCAAAGTTCTTAATTAGTTCCTGATCAAGTCACTTTGTCATGTCTGCTTTTCTAGCTATAGGATATGTGATTGTGTGATGAGAAGAAACTCCTGGAGGTGGAATACTCCTGGGCTGATACACGAAGGAGACATAGAGCTGGATCAGGAGACCTAGTCCTCCAACCAAGCAGGGAGCTGTTATGGTTAAAGGACTGATGCTGAAGCTGGAGCTCCATTATTTTGACCACCTGATGTGAACAGCTGACTCATTGGAAAAGACCCTGATACCGGGAAATATTGAAGGCAAGAGAAGAGGCCAACAGAGGATGAGATGTTTGAATGGCATCACCAGTTCCACGGACATAAACTTGGGCAAACTCCAGGAGATGATGAGGGACAGGGAAACCTGTCATCTGCAGTCCAAGGGCTCATGATGACTCGGACACGACTTGGCGACTGAACAACAACAACAGGGAACGAAGGTCCCACATGGCAGCTGAGCTCACTTACAGTAACTACTAAGCCCACGCACCACAACTAAAGAAGCCAGTGTGTCGCAATAAAAGACCTCACATGATGCAAGGAACATCCCGTGTGCTGCCACTAAGACCTGATACAGCCAAATAAATAAATATTTTAAAAATTGAAAGAGCAGAGAACTAGAAGGGAAGCTTAATTATTCAAGGTATCTGACCCTGGTTTTTTGTGGCCCTAAGATGTTCAGGTCACCTATTCAATTCAAGACCTGTGGGACTCATCCCATTTTCCTTACCAGAATTGTGGAAGAAATGTAATCAGAACTAAAATCTTCTGCCAAATCAGATAACCTCTCCAAAACGGTAGAAAGGAAATAAAAGTTTTATTATAGAAAAAGGATTAAACCAGGATGTTTTGAGTCACAGGTAATTCACTAAAGATGCTGCAAAGACCGGAAGAAATTTCAGCCTTTTATGTAGCCGAGTAGATAAGACCCATGACACAGATGTTCTCAAAATGAACAATGTCTAATCCTCGGGTAGGAGGACTCAACAACACCTCTTGTCACATAGTTCATTATACTCTCTCAGTAACTGAGGTGTCCAACTGGGTTAAATAATTATCAATAGTTTTATCCAGTGGAAGCAGCAGCTTTTCATACCTTCATGTTAGTGCTACAGACCAGCGTTCTTGGCCTAGTTCAGTTCAGTCACTCAGTCATGTCCGACTCTGCGACCCCATTGACCACAGCACACCAGGCCTCTCTGTCCATCACCAACTGCTGGAGTATACTCAAACTCATGTCCATTGAGTCAGTGATGCCATCCAACCATCTCATCCTCTGTGGTCCCCTTCTCCTCCTCCCCTCAATCTTCCCAATATCAGAGTCTTTTCCAATGAGTCAGCTCTTCACATCAGGTGGCCAAAGTACTGGAGTTTCAGCCTCAACATCAGTCCTTCCAATGAACCCAGGACTGATCTCCTTTAGGATGGACTGATTGGACTTCCTTGCCATTCAAGGGACTCTCAAGAGTCTTATCCAACACCACAGTTCAAAAATCATCAATTCTTTGCTGCTCAATTTTCTTTATAGTCCAACTCTCACATCCATACATGACTACTTGAAAAACAATAGCCTTGACTAGATGGACCTTTGTTGACAAAGTAATGTCTCTGCTTTTTAATATGCTGCCTATGTTGGTCATAAGTTTCCTTCCAAGGAGCAAGCGTCTTTTAATTTCATGGCTACAATCACCATCTGCAGTGATTTTGGAGCCCCCCAAAATAGTCAGCCACTGTTTCCCCATCTATTTGCCATGAAGTGATGTGACCGGATTCCAAGATTTTAGTTTTCTGCATGTTGAGCTTTAAGCCAACTTTTTCACTCTCCTCTTTCACTTTCATCAAGAGGCTCTTTAGCTCCTCTTCACTTTCTGCCATAAGGGTGGTGCATTCTGCATATCTGAGGATATTGATATTTCTCCCGGCAATCTTGATTCCAGCTTGTGCTTCTTCCAGTCCAGTGTTTCTCATGTTGTACTCTGTATAGAAGTTAAATAAGCAGGGTGATAATATACAGCCTTGACATACTCCTTTTCCTATTTGGAGCCAGTCTGTTGTTCCATGTCCAGTTCTAACTGTTGCTTCCTGACCTGCATATCGGTTTCTCAAGAGGCAAGTTAGGTGGCCTGGTATTCCCATCTCTTTCAGAATTTTCCACAGTTTATTGTGATCCACACAGTCAAAGGCTTTGGCATAGGCAACAAGCCAGAAATAGATGTTTTTCTGGAACTCTCTTGCTTTTTTGATGATTCAGCGGATGTTGGCAATTTGATCTCTGGCTCTTCTGCCTTTTCTAAAACCAGCTTGAATATCTGGAAGTTCATGATTCACGTATTGCTGAAGCCTGGCTTGGAGAATTTTGAGCATTATTTTACTAGCATGTGAGATGAGTGCAATTGTGCGGTAGTTTGAGCATTCTTTGGCATTGCCTTTCTTTGGGATTGGAATGAAAACTGACATTTTCCAGTCCTGTGGCCACTGCTGAGTTTTCCAAATTGGCTGGCATATTGAGTGCAGCACTTTCACAGCACCATCTTTCGGGATTTGAAATAGCTCCACTGGAATTCCATTACCTCCACTAGCTTTGTTCATAGTGATGCTTTGCAAGGCCCACTTGACTTCACATTCCAGGATGTCTGGCTCTAGGGAAGTGTCACACCATCGTGATTATCTGGGTCATGAAGATCTTTTTTGTACAGTTCTTCTGTGTATTCTTGCCACCTCTTCTTAACATCTTCTGCTTCTGTTAAGTCCATACCATTTCTGGACTTTATGGAGCCCATCTTTGCATGAAATGTTCCCTTGGTATGTCTAATTTTCTTGAAGAGATCTCTAGTCTTTCCCATTCTGTTGCTTTCCTCTATTTCTTTGCATTGATCGCTGAGGAAGGCTTTCTTATCTCTTCTTGCTATTCTTTGGAACTCTGCATTCAGATGCTTATATCTTTCCTTTTCTCCTTTGCTTTTCACTTCTCTTCTTTTCACAGCTATTTGTAAGGCCTCCCCAGACAGCCATTTTCTTTTCCATGAAGATGGTCTTGATCTCTGTCTCCTGTACAATGTCCCTTCCACTTATATTTCCTTTCCATATTTTCCATATAATTTTATCTTAATGTAACATTATTACTTAAAAAAAATTTATTGATTACCCTGTCATATTACTCTGCAATAAAAATCACTTATGTTAATAAGACTTATTTGGTGATCATTTTATAATATAGATATCAAATCATTATGTTGTACACCTTAAACTAATAATAATGTTATATAACAATTATACTTCAATAAACTTTTCTAAAATTTATTTAAATTGGAGGCTACTTACTTTAAAATATTGTAGTAGTTTTGCCATACATTGACATAAATCAGCCATGGGTGTACACGTTTTCCCCATCCTGAGTTCCCCTCTCACCTCCCTCCCTATCCCATCCCTCAGGGTCATCCCAGTGCACCAGCCCTGAGCACCCTGTCTCATGCATCAAACCTGGACTGGTGGTCTGTTTCACATATGATAATATACTTGTTTCAGTGCTATTCTCTCAAATCATCCTACCCTTGCCTTCTCCCAGAGTCCAAAAGACTGTTCTATACATCTGTGTCTTTTGCTATCTCACATATAGCGTTATTGTTACCTTCTTTCTAAATTCCATATATATGCATTAGTATACTGTCTTGGTGTTTTTCTTTCTGGCTTACTTCACTCTGTATAATCGGCTCCAGTTTCATCCATCTCATCAGAACTGATTCAAATGTATTCTTTTTAATGGCTGAGTAATATTCCATTGTATATATGTACCACAGCTTTCTTATCCATTCATCTGCTGATGGACATCTAGGTTGCTTCCATGTCCTGGCTATTATAAACAGTGCTGCGATGAACATTGGGGTACACGTGTCTCTTTCAATTCTGGTTTCCTCAATGTGTATGCCTAGAAGTGGGATTGCTGGGTCGTATGGCAGTTCTATTTCCAGTTTTTTAAGAAATCTCCACACTGTTCTCCATAGTGGCTGTACTAGTTTGCATTCCCACCAACAGTGTAAGAGGATTCCCTTTTCTCCACACCCTCTCCAGCATTTATTCCTTGTAGACTTTTGGATTGCAGCCATTCTGACTGGTGTGAAATGGTATCTCATTGTGGTTTTGATTTGCATTTCTCTGATAATGAGTGATGTTGAGCATCCTGTCATGTGTTTGTTAGCCATCCGTATGTCTTCTTTGGAGAAATGTCTGTTTAGTTCTTTGGCCCATTTTTTTTGATTGGGTCATTTATTTTTCTGGAATTGAGCTGCAGGAGTAGCTTGTATATTTTTGAGATTAGTTGTTTGTCAGTTGCTTCATTTGCTATCATTTTCTCCCATTCAGCCTTCAGAATAAACATTTTAAAATTTGTTTTAACTTCCTATACCTGTATGTCTCCTAAGTGTTAAAGTTATTCAAAAGTTATATAAAAAATGCTCTAAGAAAGAAGAGTGAGAAGTCTCTTCCCTTATCTTCCCCAAGGAAAATTAAGCCTCTTATTTTTCATTTGTATTTGCTCTTCCACCTGCAAGAAAACCTAGAGAAGATAAGCTTGTTCTTGTGAAGCTAAAATGATATTCAGAAGGTAATGATTGACGTGCTGGCTCACATGAACTCAAAAAGGTGTCTGCCATTCTAGTAAACGACAGATGTTGCCTGGCGTCAGTCCCTGTAGTTGTTCCTAATGGTGTGCCCTGAGTGGAAGTCAGGATGGAAAAAAATAGGATACTGGCATTCAAGAGTTAAAATATGAAGCAAAGGCATAATTTCAGTGAGCCTAGACTTTGCATCTTTCCATACGTGGAAGATTACTAAAATCATTACCTTAAGATGTCTAGGTTTTGCGTGCATGTGTGTGTGTGTGATTAGCAATTATCTTTCTATGTTAAACCTCATGGTTTTTTAAAAAGTTTTGTTTTGTAGACTTAATATAGTCACAACCTAAATGTTGAGAATTAGATTTTATTCTGTGGGAATTTTTAGGACTTCAAGCCCAGGAGACAGCATCTCAAGAAGCCCTGAGAGAACTGTGCTAAGGAGGTGGGGAGAGGAGTCATACTATATAGAAGTTTTCAACAAAGAGCAGGTAGTCTGAATACAAAATGTATTTTTGTGAATTAAAGAAAACCAGATATCCCAAGTTAAGGACTTTAGTGTTTTTCTAAAGATATACGAATCTGGGCTTCCTGAAATAATTCCTTTTGTAAGGGGAGTGTGGAGAACAAAAGGGCGAGCCAGGCAGTCAGGCAAAGAAAAGGGAAATTTATTAGAGGGAAACGAGAGGATGACTGGCCCCTAAGGAGAACCAGTGTCCTCCCTTTCTGACAGGGTCTTCCTTATACCCCACCAATGAAAAATTATCTGAAGGGATGGTTAATGTTTAGCCTGTAGCTGAGTCCTTTGGTCGCGTAGCTGGAGGTCTGGAATCCTGTGGTCTTATAGCCTTGAGAAGGCAGGTGCCAGTTGGAAAACAGAATGTCATTCGGGCAATTTGGTCAGTCTCAAGGGTCACTGGGATTTTATTATTTGTTTGTGAGGTCAACATAATGAGCCATTTTAACAATGAGCCTGCATGTAGGCCCTGTCACCATTCATAGGCATCTGAGCTATCTGGAGTCAGTTTCTTGCCCTTTTTTTCACATTCTGAGTCCCTCAGTGCTCACTGTAGGGAGTGGCCACAGCCTGATAACTGCTGGATCACAGGTATTCTTCTTTCCTGAGTGCCCTTGGGGCTCAGGAATTCGCGTTTGGAAGGCCAGATTCCCTGATGACTGCACATCCTTGTTTACTGATATGGCAGGAAATACTCCATTTCTTAGTTTGTCTGTTTTATTTTTCAGCAAAATGTTTATATCCTGTCTACTCCCTTACCTCTTTGGGACATTGATAGTTCTGAGAACATGCATAGTTTTAATGAGCCATGCTAAATGGTAACCTTGGAGTTGTCTTTGAGTCTTCTTTGCAGTAAACATTAAGAATTCCAAAAGAACAAGTAATGTAGAGATTTAGGGAAAGAAGTAAAAGCATCAAGTAGAAGCAGCTTGGTGGGAGATTGGGGAGATGAGGCTTTGGTCAGAGACTTAAAATCACTGCTCTGATTAAGGAAGTGAGTGAGACTTGACCTTTGTTTCCCACTAGTTCCCTTTCTAATAGTCTGACTGGTCATCCCCTCAGATAGCTATCTCCTGGAGATTAACAATGGAGTATATGAGATGACTCATCCTATTGCTTCAGCAATATCTGATATAGTAAAGACTGTAGAACAGCGTGTCATCGGTGTGTGGAGGAAGAGAGGAAAGTATGTCACTGTAGACTCCAAGGCCTACTTTGTAACCCAATATTGGAGTTCAGCTAAATATCATTTATTAACCAACAGGTACAGGTAGAAATCAAATGACTATGCATGGAGACCTCTAAGTTCACACTGAAAGGCTGCCTGAGACATCTGCTCCTTATAGCCACTGTGAAAGACAATTGCTAGCTTGATTAGTGAATATTTGCGGAAACGTTCCCCACTGTGGAAGATTATCAGAGAATCTGAGGCCAGAGAAACTGATCTTGCTGCTGCTGCTGCTGCTGCTAAGTCACCTCAGTTGTGTCCGACTCTGTGTGACCCCATAGATGGCAGCCCACCGGGCTCCCCCGTCCCTGGGATTCTCCAGGCAAGAACACTGGAGTGGGTTGCCATTTCCTTCTCCAATGCATGAAAGTGAAAAGTGAAAGGGAAGTCGCTCAATCAGGTCTGACTCAGCGACCCTATGGACTGCAGCCTACCAGGCTCCTCAGTCCTTGGGATTTGCCAGGCAAAAGAACTGGAGTGGGGTGCCATTGCCTTCTCCAAAATTGATCTTTGGTGATATCAAAAACACATTTGAATATTGGTAGAAAAACATAGCAAAATTCATTCAATAGAAATGAAAAAATCAGCAGCACAGTGGGGAATGGGTAGTTGGGAGGAAGGTGTCTACAAAAACCTAGCAGGACCCTATAGGGTCTTCCTGGGACAGATCCCTCCTCCATATCCTCTGTGGTAGTTCCTCTCTAAAGTACCCAGGTAATAGTATCTCATGCATATTTCCAGAGTTTTTTTAGATGATAAAACCTACCACCAAATGGAAGACATTTTTACCAAGTCCAAGCTCGCTCTGCTTGCTGCATGACAGGCCAATAAATCAGGAGACGAGGGGTTGAGGCAAGAAATATGACTTTATTCGGAAAGGCGGCAGACCGTTATCGGGGTCCGGATGCCAGTTTCTTTTATAGAATCAGAGACGGAGAGGCAGTGAGGAAGTAAACTAAAAATGTCATTTATCTTGCAAAATATCTCCTTGCTTTGCCCACAGGGGATCAGTTCAGTTCAGTCGCTCAATCGTGTCCAACTCTTTGTGACCCCATGGACTGCAGCACGCCAGGCCTCCCTGTCCCTCACCAACTCCTGGAGTTTACCCAAACTCATGTCCATTGAGTCAATGATGCCATCCAACCATCTCAGCCTCTGCCGTCCCCTTCTCCTGCCCTCAATCTTTCCCAGCATCAGGGTCTTTTCAAATGAGTCAGCTCTTCACATCAGGTGGCCAATGAACACTCAGGAATGATCTCCTTCAGAATGGACTGGTTGGATCTCCTTGCAGTCTAAGGGACTCTCAGGAGTCTTCTCTAACACCACAGTTCAAAAGCTTCAATTCTTCGGCACTCAGCTTTCTTTATGGTCCAACTCTCACATCCATACATGACTACGGGAAAAACCATAGCTTTGACTATACGGATCTTTGTCAGCAAAGTAATGTCTCTACTTTTTTTAATGGAGGCTAGCAAGTCCAAAATCTTCAGGGTAGGCTGGCAGCCTGAAGATCCAGAGAAGAGCTGATATTACAGTCTAAGTTGGAAAACCATCTGCTGGCAAGAATTTGCTGTTTCAGGGGAGATGAGTCTTTTGTTCTATTCATGCCTTCAACTAATTGGATAAGGCCCAACTATATGCAGGGCAACCGCTTTACTCAAAATTCACAAATTTAAATGATAATCTCATCCAAAAAAATACTCTCATAGAAGCACATACCATAATATTTTACCAGTGGCTCTGACAAGTTGGCACATAACATTAGCTGTCACATTCTCCAAAGTGCCCTTCTTATTGTCTTGTTTGGATATTTTTGTCTCTCTCTCTTTTTTTTTTTTTTACAGGTTTCATTTTGTACCTTTACTGGTCATTTGATAATCTTCCAAACAAATGTATTTGTTAAGCAAATACTGGAGATCACACATATCCAGAAGGAATAGTACCTTCAGGGAGGAATGCGCAGAGAGTAGCAGTGTCAGCTGTGTGTGGGTATACTGTTGCTCAGAGAATTCTGAAATACTGCACAGGGACCCAGTCACACCTGACATCAGATTCGAGGACTCGAGGAGAGGCATGCTGTCTTCCATGACTTAGAACTTTAACTACAAGATTAGAGAACTGAGAGTCCCTGCCCTGTTGTAGCTATGGGTTAGGATCCAGTCCAACTATACCATTTCACATTCGTTGGCTGAGAGGTCCCCAACCCCTCTTCTGGTGCGATAAGAAGTTCAGGATTTAAGGCTTGCATTCTAAGCTCAATGGGGTGGTGAACCAGTGGCCTGGTGCGCCACCTCAATATTCTCCTTGAATTGATTGCCTAAAGGATTTGGCTATAGTTGGTTTCCATGGAGCTCTGTTGGAAGCTAGCATCTCTGAGTAGAGAACACGGACAAATTAACCCTTACCTAACTTAAAATTGTTTTCATCTTTTATGAGATGCACTTACCCATGGCTAACAGTGAGTGCCTTTGTTTTCATACTCTGTGATCTGAAAAGTAAAATCGTTTGAAAGTGTTTTACTAAGCCATCTAGACCTTCATTTTTCATAGTTAATATTTTTATATCTGTCTCTACAAGACTCAACCATTCATTTGTCAGGTGAGGTTTGTTGTCTTCAGTTGCTTGCTTTGGAATGCCAGCACCTATCCCTCTGAGGGTTGTCAGACCACTAATAAGTGACATGTACCCTTTTCAGCAGAGTGCCTCAGTCACTTATCACAATGCGTGGCTCTTCCTCTGGGGTCTGGATTGAAACATGTCTTCTGTTTGGTTATGCCTGAGAGATGTTTGCAGTTTCTTGAGTAGGGCTCTGTTATTTACTTAGAATGATGTTTTTACCCCTAGCTGCATATTTAAATCACCTGAGAACTAAAAAACTAACAATGTCCCATTATAGACCAATTAAAAGAGAGTGTCTGCAGTTGGTGATCAGCGTTTCTTTAAAACTTTTCAGGTGAATTCTACTGGGTGGCCGGAGTTGAGAGTTATTGCAGAGTGCTCCGGACTCTTGCCTGGAAAATCCAAAGGACGGAGGAGCCTGGAAGGCTGCAGTCCATGGGTTGTGAAGAGTCAGACACGACTGAAGTGACTTAGCAGCAGCAGCAGAGTGCTCCTCTCACACTAAGATAAAATAGTACCACACTTTGAGCAGCAAGATAAAGTTCTTGGTTCCCTCTTAATGGTTTGAACCTCACATTGAAACAGTGAGGTTCAAACTGTTTTCTAATTTATCACCTTTATTAATCAGTATTCATCAAGTGCAAATGTATGGACACAATTTTTCTCTTCTGTTAAATAGCAATGGTCCCTCGTGAGCTGCAGCTTTGGGCTTCCTGTTTTTGTATCATCTGAATATTAGAGCCAGAAAGAATCTTAGAGAAGATCTAGCCTGGTAGTTTCAGAAGTGTTTCCAGAGCTGGAAGTCCTGAGAGAAACCCTTAGGAAGTGTGGAGGAAGAGGGGGTGGGTGCAGAGGAGGCTGAAAGCCTTGTATCCATTCCAATGAGGAAATTTCACATTTTTGGTTTGCTTTATCCTCCAATGTGTTATTTCAGTTGAAAGATTTTTCAATTGAAAAAATAGAAGGAATGCCACTCATTTTGTCATTTGAAAGATGAAAAACCTGAGGCACAGATGGTAAGCTATGTACTTAAGTTCATTAAATATTCAATAACAAATTCATGAAGTTTCTGAGAATGAAAAAAAAATCACTTGCAACAGTAAGTTAAACCACCTGGTAACTTTACTGTGTGAAATGGAATAAAACTGTCTTATGGTAATTTTGCTGTTAATGTCTATTAATATTGCATGTCATGTTGGTGTTTATGCATAGGTGAGTCATCAAATATACAATGGCAGAAAGTCACAATAAAACCTGTGTGGCTCCAAGCACAAAACAGATAATGCAATTAAGTCAGGGATTAAAAAGACTAACTCATATACAAATACCCAACAGCTCAGCTAATGAACACAAAACAGAGCACATATTGTCATTTCTCCCTTTATTTCTCCCAGCTGCTCTACGTACTATAGCCTTGTATAGTAATTAGATGTTACTGTATATAGTATTTTTCTTAAATTTTTTGTTGATCTTGATTCTCTTCTTTTTGGAGAGGAGGGAAAAAATAAGACATAAACCTGCGCAATAGGGGCAAAGAGATGGCCTTGTCATTTTTCTGTATTTGCCCCTCTAGTGGTGGAGAACATCATGCGGTATGGCCATTGAGCATCATCCAGAAAAGCCAAACTGAAGTATACACAATGGAAACTTACGACAGTATTAACAGAGGAAGATCTGATATATGCTCCTCCTTGATGCCAGTGATAGCCTTTGCTCATATTCATGTTTAGAGAAAAGGGGAAGCAAGGGCTATCTTCTGACACCTAGTATAATTCACTTGAAACCATGGTTTCAAAAGACATGTCAGAAATCAACATATGTTAATTTTATGCAAAGTTTTTGAACTGCTGCTATAATGTCCTCCACAGTGGTGGCTGCACCATTTCACTTTTTGTATGGTGGTCAAGGGTCACAGTTCAAGGGTCAGAACTCATAGATCAAGGGCCTCTAGTTGCTGCCCTTTCAGACTCTAGGATACCTGTCCCACTCCTGGACTTTTAAAATGCTTTGCTGAAACACTTTGTGGAGTTCAGAGTTTAGTATCTCCTTGCAGCCAATCTTTCTCTGCTCCGAATTCCAATGTTTTGGGTTTATTTAGTCTCACTGTGCATTGGGCACTTGAACTTGTATTCACTAACCAAAATAGTTTGCTTCACTGGGGGTCAAAATCAGAGGTCGAAAGGCCAGTGATAAAATGTGCTGAGTCAAGTGTCTAGGATCAAATGTCAAGGATCGAAGGTTGGAAGTCATAGGTCAAAAAGTCAAGGGTCATACATCAAGAGTCACAGGACAACAGTCAGATGTCATAGGTCGTCATATGTTGATATATCTGTGCATCATATGGTGCTAGTGGTAAAGAACCCGTCTGTCAGTGCAGGAGACATAAGAGATGCGGGTTCAATCCCTGGGTTGGGAATATCCCCTGGAAGAGAGCATGGCAACCCATTCCAGTATTCTTGCCAGAAGAATCCCATGGAAAGAGGAACCTGGAAGGCTATAGTCCACGCGGTCACAAAGAGTCGGACACGACTGAAGCGACTTAGCACACATGCTGCATTTAAATTTTTAACAGCAAGTTCTTGAAAACCTGACCATTGTCAAAATTAAAAGTATATCTCCAGTACTGAGACTTAACAGGCTGTGTGACTGATTGCAGAAAGAAATATTTATATGGAGGCTATGGGTGGAAAATGAGACACTTCTCAACTGTCACTTGTGGTTGAACTAGCAGTAGTTGTCCATGGGCCATGCAGGCACAGACCTGGCAAAGTCTCCATCAGTCCTGACGGGTTTTCCTTGCAGCCAGTAGCTGTGGCCATTATTTACTCCTTTTCTCCGATGATTTGGTCTCCCACACAGCCTCCTCCAGGAAGTGGGCTTGGGTGTCCCAGAAGAATTGCAGCTGAGGAGAGTGACCAAGGTGGGAGCCAGCTTTGAAGGATTTGGGGCAGCAGATTGGCTGGGGTGGCAGGACAGGTGGAGGACGTTAAGGATTGGAAATCGTCTTCCTGGTTGTCTCTAGGACAGCTCCACTGGGAACATCACAGTAAGGGGCTCAGGAGGTCAAGCATATCTAATGACATGGGAAGGGAGGCACCTGCTTATCTCTACCATCTTCACAAAAGCCTGCCTTGCTTATTTTTACTAAAATGTTTCAAAAATAAAATGTAGGAAAAGGCAAACCAAACAAACAAAATCTGGGCAGGTAACTTTATCTTCAGGTCTCTTCCAGAGCCCTCAGTGTTAGACCCTGCTAGGCTCTACTGGTGAGGGAAACACTGCCACCTGCCGGACACTGAGAATGCCAGCAGGCCCTGCCCTTCATTACTCAGTCATATCTGACTCCTTGCGACCTCGTGGTCTATAGCTTGCCAGACTCCTCTGTCCATGGGATTCTCCAGGCAAGAATACTGGAGTGGGTTGTCATGCCCTCTCCAGGGGACTTTCCCCACCCAGGGATCGAACCCAGGTCTCCTTGACTGCAAACAGATTCTTTACCATCTGAGCTACCAGGGAAGCCCCTGCCCTTCAGACCAAGTGCCAAACTTTACTAGTGGCAATGTGGGCAACTCAGCCACCAGAGTAGGGGTGCACAGACCTGTGGCTGTCTTTTCCAGTGGCTCCAGGGAGGAATTACTCAGCTGGTCAGAATACGGAGGTAATTAGTTAGACATTGTTTTTAACCTTTAAGAGGACTATGTGTGTGTTAAATTGCTTCAGTTGCATCTGACTCTTTGTGAACCCATGGACTGGGCCCTGCCAGGCTCCTCTGTTCATGGAATTCTTCAGGCAAGAATATTGGAGTGGGTTGCCATTTCTTTCTCCAGGGAATTTTCCCAACCCAGGGATCAAACCCAGGTCTCTTGCATTGCAGGAAGATTCCTTACCATCTGAGCCACCTGGGACAAAATTCAAATACTTGCCTCCTGAAATTATCTCTTTGGCCTTACTTATGTTATCTCCATAGAAATGATAACAATCAAATAGCATTGGTGTAGATGAGAAAAACTCTCCTTTTTTCTAGTTTCACCCTTACCAGCTATGGCACGTGGAAAGTGAAAGTGTTAGTGGCTCTGTTGTGTTCAAATCTTTGTTACTCCATGGACTATAGCATGCCAGCCTCCTCTGTCCATGGAATTCTCTAGCCAAGAATACTGGAGTGGATTGCTATTTCCTTCTCGACGGGATCTTCCCAACCCAGGGATCAAACCTGGGTCTCCTGTATTGCCGGCAGATTCTTTACCATTTGTGCAACCAGGGATAAATATACTGAAACAAAACAAAGAATAGGAAGGCCATCTGAGGGAAAAGCCCTCTGTCTTGGGATAGGACTGGGGAGTAGGGCAGGGAGTGTGAGGTGAGAAGAGCTTCTGTAGGAAACTTTCTAGACAGTAGTAATCTAGGGCAGAGTGAGAATTGGTGTATCCATCTTCTGTAGTCGATGATGTATTACATCCTATGGAATTCCATCATTTTTATGTTTCTTTCAACAATCTGCAAAACTTTACAAAACAGAAACAGATTCACAGGCCTAGAGAATGAATTTATGGTTACCATAAATAGTAGAGAATTTGGGATGGACATGTACACACTGCTATATTTAAAATGGATGACCAACAAGGACCTACTGTATAGCACATGGAACTCTGCTCAATGTTATGTGGCAGCCTGGATAGGAGGGGAGTTTCCAGGGTGGGGGAAAGATACATGTATATGTGTGGCTGAGTCGCTCTGCTGTCCACCTGAAATTATCACAACATTGTCAATCTGCTTTACTCCAATATAAAATAGAAAGTTTTTAAAAATCTGATTTTATGTTTGAATTTGTAGGGTGTTAAAGTATCTTATTTCAACACATTTAAAACTAAAATTTAAATTTAAATATTTTATTTTATATTTCTGTTTCAGCAGTGTATACATAATGCAACTGCCATTTAGCTTGCAGGCAAATGTTTCTGTATTTGCCTGAGGTAGGAGAGGATATGAAGTATGATGGGTGGGTTGTCAGGACCTATAAACCTTTCTTTTTCAGGAAAAATATTTGTCACTTCTCTGCAGTCTTCCTCTCTGTATGTTCTGTATCCTTTTGTGGTTCATCCATCTATGTGAGTCTGTTTACCATCTTCTATATATTTACAAAAATACTTTATATGCTAATTACCACTTCCTGTCCTCATAATGTTATACATTTATTTACTCTTGCAAAATATATTTTGGATTAAAATTTCAATGTTATTATGAGATACAAGGAAGATCATCAGATTTATTCCTTCAAATACTTTAAACACAACATACTTTAAATTTTAAAAAGTGTATTATACATCCTTGTTTCATGTCATATGTTACTTTGGCTTCTCAAGCATGAGTGTTAAACAACAGAAAACTAATTGCAAAATTATTTAGTGGTTAAATAATCCAGGGTTTACTCCACTGAAGTGGATGGGGGAATGCTATAGACATAAGGCTATAAAACTGTAAGACATTAGTATTCATGTGGTTTGTTAGATTCGCAAGGATAAAAGTTAAAATTCGGGGCTTGAATAGAAGTGCAGCAAGTATCAGCTGACATATGTCACTCTTCATTTTAAATGTTGGGGTAGGTCTGATCAAGAGGCAGCCCAATTACATCACTCTTCTCTTTTTCTGTAATCTTTCTTGGGATGTAGTTTGCAAATTGCTCACCTTCATCAGAAAGCTCCCAGCAAAACACTCTCCTTTGTTGCCCTGTTTTTCTTGTATATGCCTCGCAATGAGTTCCACTGACAGCCAGCAACGGCCGGCCAAGCAACTTTGACTTGATCAGCTTGAGCACATGATTTCAAGTTTCTTCACATCCATTGGGTTTCCCTGGTGGCGCAGACAGGAAAGAGTCTGCCTGCATTATTCCAGTATTCTTGCCTGGGAAAGACCATGGACAGAAGAGCCTGGTGGGCTAAAGTCCATGGGGACCCAAAGAGTTGGACATGACAGAGTGACTAACACTTTCACATTTTTCATTGTTTTTCATATCCATCAGTTGCTTTTCTTATGTGAAATCAGAGTGCTTATAACCACCTGTGGTCCTATGACATTTATTTAACCTAACCTTAGAAAAATTAAAATTTTCATTCTATGGGAAATGTAATTCTCATTCTCCATCTTTCACAGCAATGAATATTAGGACACTGAAGAAAACAACTCAGAGAGGACAGGTACAGAGAAGTTTGCATTTCTCTGATTTTGTCAGATTCTGTTCTGACATTAGCTGTTAGGCATGATTTAATTCAATATGAAAGGTGTGTGCATGTGTGAGAGAGAAGTGTGTTGGTAGAAAGGACTGCTGCTTAGTCACTAAGTCATGTCTAGCTCTTTGCGACCTCATGGACCATAGACTCCTCTGTCAATGGGATTCTCCAGGCAAAAATACTGGAGTAGGTTGCCATTTTCTTCTTCAGGGGATCTTGCTGGATTAAGGATCAAACCCACATGGGAGGTGGCTTCTTTACCACTGAACCACCAGGGAAGTCAATGTTGTTAGAAAGACTAGTTGTTTTTAATCAGAATGCTGGCAGTCTGGGGAAATGAAAAAAAAATGACCTATGAAGATTCTGCTTGGCCATGAAGCCTTTTAAAGAGACACAAGTAAGTAATCTCAGTAAATCATTGAGACAAGGTCAGAGAAGTAACCTCCCCTACTACATGCAGCCTTGTGGGCAGGCTTGTCAATGTCTTGTCGTTTTTCTTTAGCTGCTATCGTATTCACACAGATTGTTCTAGATATTACTGAAAGGAAGGCTAGGGAAGAGATCTAGTCATCTGTTAATTACTTATTCATCATTTCTGTTTCTTTGATCAGAAGAAGCAACAGGTTAGGCAAGATATTGGGAGATCAAACAATCTGAAACGTGGGCTAGAGCTGGATGAGTCCAGCACAGGTCGGGGGGCAGGGGGGTGGCGAGTGTTTAAGGTTAGTGACAAGGCAGAGAAGGGCCTCCTGCAGAAAGCTCTTTTCTGCCGAACGAAGCCTGTTTACACAGTGGCAGCAGGAGCCTGGCGGCTCAGTGGTAGAGAGTCCACCTGCCGATGCAGGAGACATGGGCTCAATCCCTGGGTCAGGAAGATCCCCCAGAGGAGGAAATGGCAACCCGCACCAGTATTCTTGCCTGGGAAATCCCATAGACAGAGGAGCCTGGTGGGCTGCAGTCCTAGGGATTACAAAAGAGTTGGACAGAATTAGCAACTAAACAACAACAAATAACAATACCAAATGCCCCTGCTTTCCTAACAAGGCCACATGGGGTTCTATGAAAGTGTATCCCTTTCCTTTTTAATCCAGTGCATAATGTCTTCCGGGCTTCCGTGGTAGCTCAACTGGTAAAGAATCTGCCTGCGATGTAGGAGATCCTGGTTGGATTCCTGGGTTGGGAAGATCCCCTGGAGAAAGGATAGGCTACCCACTCCAGAATTCTTGAACTTTCCTGGGGGCTCAGATGGTAAAGAATCCACCTGTAACTCAGGAGACCTGAGTTCCATCCCTGGGTTGGAAAGATCCCTTGGAGAAGGGAAAGGCTACCCACTTCAGTGTTCTTGCCTGGAGAATTTCATGGACAGAGGAGCCTGGCAGGCGGCAGTCCATGGGGCTGCAAAGAGTCGGACATGACTGAGCGACTAAGCACAGCATATAGTGTCCTCCACAAAAATGAATTTAATTCACTTCTTCCACAAACCACAATACGCCAAAACACATTTGTTACTTTAAACCTCATCAACCAAGGGATTTCTCTT
Organism: Ovis canadensis; assembly: GCF_042477335.2. Classification (NCBI taxonomy): domain Eukaryota; kingdom Metazoa; phylum Chordata; class Mammalia; order Artiodactyla; family Bovidae; genus Ovis; species Ovis canadensis. The sequence continues at coordinate 103,962,061 of NC_091250.1, read as the reverse complement.
ACAAATTATTTGCCCTGATCACTCTTTTATGTATTTAAAATAATAAAGCATTTTCTAAAAATATTCCAAACCATGCCAAGAAGATACTCAGATTAGTTTATCAAAATAACAGTTTAAATTTTTTCCTCCCACTGCCTATCAATTTCCAAATATTATTGATTTTTCTGTCAGCCTTCGACTATTTCTCTCCATTTTAATAAAAGCCCCCCACTAAAACAATTGAGAAAGGCTTTTTCCTGATATGAGCCTTTGTCCTTTACTGTTACTTTCACTAAGCTGAAAAAATCTTCATCTTCTAATCGCATCATCCACAGCATTCATCATATCACTCTGTCAACTACCAGATAAATTCCCTTTCATTTGGCACATGAAATTTAAGTCTCAGCAGAAATATCTGAGTTCCTGATCTCCAACAGGAGAAAGGTCCCAGAAAGGACGATGAGAATATGTTGTAAGTAAGGTAGAAGATAAATTCCTTGGTAGTAATGATTCAAAAGCTAAGTGAAGAGTGTTTTCAGAAGGAAGGAAGGAATGATCAGTTGGCAAAAATGCTGACAAGTGGTCTGGTATAATAAGACCTGATCATAGCCTTATTATGGCCACTGGATAGCACCTTGGCAGTCAATGTTACCTTGACCAGAGCATTTTCAGTGGAGTGGAAGAGATAAGAGATTGATTGAAGTGGTCTCCATGGAGAATAACTGAAAATAGTAATTTGTTGTTGATCAGCCGCTAAGTCGTGTCTGACTCTTTGTGACCCCATGGACTGCAGCCCATCAGGCTTCCCTGTCTGTCATTGTCTCCTGGAGTTTGCTCAAATTCATGTCCATTGAGTTTGTCATACTATCTAACTATTTCATTCTCTGTTGCCCACTTCTTCTTTTGCCTTCACTCTTTCCCAGCATCAGGGTCTTTTCCAATGAGTCAGTTTTCTGCATCAGGTGGCCAAAGTATTGCAATTGACAGCTTCATGGATCACAGCTTTGTTGTGGTGAAGGGGCTTGCATAACTTGATAAGATTTGAGCCATGCTGTGCAGGAGCCCCCAAGACAGATGGGTCATGGTGGAGAGTTCTGACAAAACGTGGTCCACTGGAGAAAGGAATGGCAAGCCATTCCATTATTCTTGGTATCAGAACCCCATGAACAGTACGAAAAGGCAAAGAAAGTAAACACTGACTTTTAAAATACCCATGTGAATTTTGCTGTAAAGTGAAGCAGAAGAACTAGGAAAAAGATGAGCACTCAGGAGAAAATTTTTGTGTTTAATTTTGTAATTGCAGATACTATAGTATTTTCTGAATTAAATTTTAATTTTGTTTTTCATTTTTGGCTGTGCTAGGTCTTCATTGCTGCCCAGGCTTTTTCTCTAGTTGCAAAGAGGGCTCTTCTCTAGCTGTGGTGCTCCGGCTTCTCATCGCAGCAGCTTCTCTTGTGGCAGAGCACAGACTCCAGGGTGCAAAGGCTTCAGTAGTCAAGGCTCATGGGCTTAATAGTTGCAGCTCCCAGGCTCTAGAGCACAGGATCAATAGCTGGGGTGCACGGGCTCAGCTGCTCTGCTACATGTGGAGTCTTCCTGAATCAGGGAACAAACCGGTGTCTCCTGCGTTGCCAGGCAGATTCCTTATCACTGAGCTTCCAGGGAGGCCCACTACAGTATTTTTGATTCTCAAGACATGATCCAGTAAAGAATGAGACAGGGAATTTATGATGCATAATCACGGGAGGAAAGCTCTTGAATAAGTGAGAAGGATGCACACGTAGAAAGTTTGCCGTTAGATAGGGAAGCGGTAAATAGCAGTAAAATTGGTGAATTCTGTGGTTATTGCAGATGGAATATATTTTCTGACCCACTCAATTTTGCCTGAATAATGAAAAGCTAGACTAGTCTCTGCATTTTTTAATATTTAAAAAAAACACACTATCATTTTCCTTAAACATTTTTTGTTTGTTTGTTAAAGTGACCACGTCATGAGCAAAACTACAGGGGCGTGAAAGGGTTCGAGATTGTTCAGAGAAAAGTTTACAGTCTTTGAGGCAGGACTCATCTGGCATAAGGGCTTCCCTGGTGGCTCAGGGGTAAAGAATCTGCCTGAAAATGCAGGAGACACAGATTTGATCCCTAGCTCCGGAAGATCCCCTGGAGAAAAAGTAAAGTGTTTGTTATTCAGTTGTGTCTGACTTTTTGGGACCCCATGAAGTGTAGCCTGCCAGGCTCTTCTGTCCATGGAATTTTCTGGGCAAGAATACTGGAGTGGCTTGCATTTCCTTCTCCAGGGGATTTTTCTGACCCAGGGATCAAACCCAGGTCTCCCGTATTGCAGGCAGATTCTTTAACTCTGAGCCATCAGGGAAGCCCATATCCCCTGGAGAAATGGCAACTCACTCCAAAATTCTTGCTTGGACAGAGGAGCCTGGCAGACTAGACTCAGCAACTGAACAACAACAACACTTACTCTATTTACCTCCTAAAGCTCATGAACTGCACCTTGACAATGGATGCAATCCGTTCAGTCCAACTCATCTGAACCTACAAAGCATCATTTTCTTTAAAGAACTGATATTTCATAAATAGGAAAATGTAACATTTCTTTGAAAGTTACGAGATGATGAATGTGGCTGATTTTAAGTACTTAAGATGGAAAAGCATTTACTAATTTTGAGTAAGTCTACTTAAGGCTTTTCAGTGTTGATAAACTTGATGAATTATCTTTTCACTATTGTCTCAGGTCTCTGGGCTTAAGTTGTTACAGCCTTACACACATACAAAATCAAATATCTTGAAATTATTTGCCACTTAAACTGATAAAGCCCACAACTTCCCATATGTATCAAACACTGTACTACTTTCTATAAATAATGTGAGAAATATATTCTTTTTCATCCATAAGGAAAGTGAGTCCTTAGAATATCTTAGTAAATTTCCTATAGTTATGCAGCTAGCAAGTTGCAGAGTTAAAATTTCAATGCCTCAGATTCCAGTCTGTGCTCTTTATCTAATGCAGGATACGGCATGCTTGGGGCTGGTGCACTGGGATGACCTAGAGAGATGGTATGGGGAAGGAGGTGGGAGGGGGGTTCAGGATAGGGAACATGTGTACAGCCGTGGCAGATTCATGTTGATGTATGGCAAAACCAATATAATATTGTAAAGTAATTAGCCTCCAATTAAAATAAACAAATTTATATTAAAAAAAAGATTTGTTTGCAAACAGGAATTCATAAAATACTTTTTTTAAACCAATTATTTTATGGGTTTTGGCATTCAGCACGCCTGAATTTAAATACCGGTTTCAAATTGATTTGTTGTGTAACATTATTTGGCCTCTATGGGCTTTATTTTTCTGATGTGATGTGGCTGGTATATATTTTGCAGTTATTGTGAGGATTTATTTTAGGAAGTGAAGAAAAGTGTTGAATCCTGCCCCAAGGTTGAAATAAAACAAGAACAATACAATGTTGTAATCAATATATAACTATAAGGTCCTAGTTATACCTGGGTTATAACCTTATAAATGGAACTTGAATAGAAAATACTGTTATTATTGTTGTTGTTTAGTTGCTAAGTTATATCCGACCCTTTTGCAACTCCATGGACTGTGGCCCACTAGGCCTTTATTTTTACACTGCTGTGTTCATTCACCATTTTGTTATTCTGCAGTACCATTCCATTATTTTCCCACTATCTGTGAAAATGTATACTTGAGAACTATCTGTTTACATGGAAACATCTTTGGAAGACATATGTAGAGGATAATTCATTTTGTAATGAGGTAAATATCTTTTTGAAAAAAATACTGCTTGAAAAAGAAAGCTAGCTAGAAATATATAAGAAAGCAATAAAGTAGGAAATCATGATGCATCTTATATTTATTTTCTAGTACATAAGATGCAATAGAAGATTGAGTTTTTATATTGTTTGTTTTTTTATGGTTATTATCTAAGCAGCCAGTTTAGAACAGTTATCTTTAACCTCTGAGTTTTACCTAAGTAGGAATAAGTCTCTTAAAAATTGATTACAGATATTAGGCTGATACAAACTATGTTTCCTCTTAATAAATGAAAGAACACTAGGTATAGTTCTAATCTATTTACATATGGTATTGCATTTAATTTCCAAATAATTCTATTATTATGTTCATTTTACAGTTGAGGCCATGGCAACCCACTCCAGTACTCTTGCCTGGAAAATCCCATGGATGGAGGAGCCTGGTAGGCTGCAGTCCATGGGGTCACTAAGAGTCGGACAGGACTGAGTGACTTCACTTTCACTTTCATGCATTGGAGAAGGAAATGGCAACCCACTCCAGTCTTCTTGTCTGGAGAATCCCAGGGACAGGGGAGCCCGGTGGGCTGCTGCCTCTGGGGTCGCACAAAGTTGGACACTACTGAAGTGACTTAGCAGGAACTGATATCTAGATGGCAGAGCCAAGATGCAACCCTAGACAATCTGAATCCTGAATAAATATTCTTAAATACTTCCCTATGTTAATATTTGAAAGCTTCAGCCTTTGTGTCTGTTTGAAAAAGTGAATATTAAAACTTACTTCCTAGTATATAAGGATTCAATGAGATGATTCCTGTAAAGAGCTTAATGTAGTGCCTGCCACATAATACATATTCATTAAATGCTGAAATGGGTTAGAATTTGGCTCCATGAGTCACTTGTTATGCAACCCTGAACAACTTCCTTTATCTCTGTGAAGTCAGTTCCTCATCTGTAAAATTGCTACTATGTGGTAATAAGGTCCCCACTGAGCTGGACTGCTAACATCAAGCACAAAATTAACATTTATATCCTTTAAGAATCCAATGTATTTCAGGATTCTGTCATAGTGGCTGAAACTTTGTCCTCATATCTATGCATATACACATACATAGTCACACATCAAATAGAAAAAATGTTTGAAACATGTCTGATAGTCAAAGATTAATATCCTGACTTAGGGAGCACTTTTATACACTGTTGAGAAAAAAATCAAATAATCTAACCAAAAAGGAAGTAAAGACCAGGAAGAGGGAATTAACTAAGAATGAGATACAAGTGAATATGGTGGGTTTCAGAGGCCACCCTGGAATATGCCCTTGTGGCCGGTGTGTTATTTCAAGCTGAACACAATCAAGGCTCAAGAAGAACTTTTTATCTCTCCCTTAAATGCCTAAAATAATTTAGATGGGAGCCTACCAAGAAGAAAGCTATTGTAAATACACACACACACACACACACACACACACACACATATAAGGGAACAACAGAGGATGAGATGGTTGGATGGTATTGCCGATTCAGTGGACATGAGTTTGGGTAAACTCTGGAAGTTGGTGATGGACAGGAAGACCTGGTGTGTTGCAGTTCATGGGGTCACAAAGAGTCAGATACGACTGAGCAACTGAGCTGAACTGAACTGATATATATATACATATATACTATATGTATATATATATGTATATATATATATATTTTTTACATAAAAAAGACTGCATGGTGTGACAAACATTTCTCCAACAAATATTTTCTTTCCATTTTCCTGTGAATTATCTTCCTCCCCTTTGATGTTCCACCCCCTACCCTTCTTCTCATTAGTCCAGGATGGCATAAAAGCCTCAGTTGCCTGACTCTCCAGGAGCCTCTCATGTCTTCATGGGGCTCCCATACATATGTAATTAAATTTGTTTCCCTTCTGTACCGTCTTATGTCCATTTAATTATAGATCAGCCAACAAACTAAAAAGAAAAGGGAAACGTTTTCCTCTGCTACAAACACAAATGAAGACAAGTGAATACAAATGAATCAAATTAAATGAAGATTATTTTAATACCCAGCTGCATAACAATGAAATGAAACAAACATAGGTATACAAGTTCTCTCTAACCAAACTGACAATTTTGTTCTATGGAATATGCCATATTATAAGTGTGTGAGTGAGCAAACCCTGTTACACCACCAAAGTGAAAGTGAAAGTTACTCAGTCATGTTCCACTCTGTGACCCCATAAACTGTACAGTCCATGGAATTTCCAGGCCAGAATACTGGAGTGGGTAGCCTTTCCCCTCTCCAGGGGATCTTCCCAACCCAGAGGTCAAACCCAGGTCTGCAAAATAATTGCAGGCAGATTCTTTACCAGCTGAGCCACAGGGAAGCCCCAGAACACTGGAGTGGGGTAGGCTTTCTGGAAGCTCAGTTACACCACCAAGGGAAGTATGAAATACTAAAACCTATTTAAGAAATACTTGACAATGTGTATTAAAACATTATCAAATGTACCTGCATTTGGTCATGCAGTTGTGTTTTTATATGTCTATTCTAAGATAATTATAAATATGCCCAGTATTATACAAGGTACACATAACTGCATCATTTTATAGATTTAGGAAATAGCTTGCTTATATTTTCAGCCTCAGAAAGGAAATTTAGTAAATTAAGGAATGGATATTTGAAGAATATTAAAAAACATGGACATGTGTTCTTGATATACTAAATGAATAAGAAATTGTAAAGTACATGTCCCAGAGTCATAACTTTATTAAAGAAAGCATGTAAATATGCCCCCAAATTACAGTAAGAATGGTTACCACTAGGTAACTAGATAAGAAGTCATTTTACTTCACGTTTTTCTACTTTATACAATGTTTCTATTATACTCTGAATTTTTCTCATTATCTAAAAATAAAATATAATCATAAGTAAATTAGAATGCAAATTAGAAATGGAAAATATTTGCAATTACTTAATTTGTTCAATAAATATTTATTATTCATCCATTATGTGCCAAACTCTTGCCCAGACAATGGAAACACAATGATACACAAGACAGAATTCTTGCCCTTATAGAGTGTACCTTCTGGTAGAGAATATGGATAATAAACAAGTAAATAAAAGAATTCTGAAGATAAGATTTATTTTTATTTGCAAAACTGTTTGTTATTTTATAATTCCCAATTTTCTAGGGACTATCCCACCTCAGAATAAAAGCCAGCATTTATGACTATTATCACTACATAATCCTAACCGGGCAGAATCCAGGGGTTCACCATTCTCTTAGTAGCAGTATTAATTTGCTAATCCAGTGGGACTTCCAGATTTAAACGTCCTGCCCAGTAGGAAATCTAGAATAATCAGTTCAAATTTTCTGAGAGTCTTACGATGACTGTTGAACATCTCTGATCAAGCCCTTCAAAAGAGAACTGCTTTCCTCTGACAACTGCTGCTTTATTACAAAATTGACTTTTTTACGTCAGGAATTCTATTAGAAAGGGGGTCAGCTTGGGATCCTGAATCATCTCTGCAAGAAACGTGGGTTCAGCTAGGGCTTAAATTCATTTATGGAGGTATTAAAACCCAACAATAACTCATTTGGAGCAATAGTTACCAACTTTGTACTTTTTAAAAGGAAAAAAGTCAACCTTTAAATACAAACAAATACAGCGTCCCTTTATTTGCTATTGCAGTTCTTATTTCTAAGAAAGCTGAGTACATTTTAAAAGCACACACAGATAAATAGTTCTGTAGTCTAAATTTTCCAATTCAAAAGCAAAAGGAGAATTCACAAAACATGCTCTCATGCAAAGAACTGCCCATTATCACCATTTGATGAAAATGCGTGTGTATGTGTGTTGCATATATACACAATAAAACACTTGCTTGACTCATACATATATAGCAAAGTTGGAAAAGATCAGGCTTTGAAAACTAGTCCTAGAAAATAGATTTATCCATGCCAATTTGTGTATGAGTTTCTGTATATATTTTAAATACAATAAGATTGATTATGAACAGGAGGTTCATTTTGTTTACTTTTTTCCAGAGAGGGTTTCTAACATTCATAGAACTGAAGTACAAAGCCATAGAAATCAACCATATTTCAATATATATTACACAGCAGAGTTAAAATCATCACACCAGCTCTTTTTACATCTCATTGCTACTGGTAATTTCTCCTAATTCTTCCATCATTAATTCCTGTAAGGGCTTTTCAGCACTTATCCTACAAAGCACAATTTCCTCACATGGGTCTTTAACTGTTGATTCCTGTGCTGACAGATGAGACGTGTTGATGACCACAGTGTTTTTAGCTCTCAGAGTGTAGGCTTCCTTGGACTTTGCTCTTTTTTGGCAAAGCTGGAGGTGAAAAGCATCTTGGAAACCACGACGAAAATTTTCATTGAAGAAACCATAAATGATGGGGTTGACGCTGCTGTTGCAGAAGGCCAGCCAGTGTGCAAAGGGGTAGATGTAGATATTGATGACCTGCAGTTCATTTGGAGACAGATCAACATAATCTGAGAGCATCATCAGGGTCCACAGGGGCAACCAGGAGAGAATGAAAAGCAGAGCCACGGTCAGGAGCATCTTAATGATCTTCTGCTTCTTCTTGGATACCACGTGCCACTGCTCCTGGTTCTGTTTGCCTGTGTGGGGCACTTTCCTCTTGAACAGTGAAATTCCAATCCTTCCATACATGACGACAATGAGGGACAGGGGAGCCAGGTAGATATTGGCAAACAGCACTGTGGTATAGATCCTCCTCATTTCCTGACTTGGCCAGTCTTCCCGGCACCAGTAGACTGGGCTGGTTTTATCCTGGGAGTTGAATCTCACTCGGTAATTTTTTTCTTCATGTACATGTAACATTATTGCAGATGGGGACATAATGGCAATGGCCAGGACCCAGATAATCATAATGATGACAAATGCCGTCTTGATAGTGAGCTTTGGTTTAAAAGGGTAGACGACACATCGGAACCTGTAATTAAAGGCAAATATCAGTGAAGGACTGCCTCATAACTTCTGGCTAAGTAATTAATTAAATTTAAGTAATTAAAGTCTTCCATCTACGTTCTCCCTAAAACGTAGAAAGTTAGAATTAGGAGAGAGGCATTTTCTGTAATTTTTATATGAGATTAATTTCAACTCAAAATATGAATAAGTGGAGTATATCAGACACTATTAATAGTAAAAGTACTCAGGTTTCCCTGGTGGTCCCACGATTAGGAATCCATCTTGCAGTGCAAGGGATGCTGGTTTGATCCCTAGTCCGGGAGGATCTCACATGCCGCAGAGTGGCTGAGTTGACGCATCACAACTACTGAGCCAGCGCTCTAGAGCCTGTGAACCTCAACTGCAGAACCCATGTGCTGCAGCCACTAAAACCTGTGCTCCTAGATCCTGTGTTCCGTAACAAGAGAAGCTGCTGCAACAAGAAGCCTGTGCATCGCAACGAAGAGTAGCCCCACTCGCTGCAATTAGAGAAAAGCCTATGCCCAGCACAGCCAAAAAGTAAATTAAATAAATAACTACAATAAACCTTTAGGAAAAAAAAAGCGTGGATATATGTATATGTATTTACAACGGATTCACTTTTCTGTATAGCAGAAATTAACACAACGTTGTAAATCAACTCTATTCCAATAAAAATTTTAAAGATATAATAAAAATGTTAGTGTTAAGCAGCCCTTATTGAACATTTAATGTTCTTTTCTAGGGTCCTTTCCATTGGTTTGCATGGATTGTGTCTTTAAGCCTTTTAGGGGGAGAAGGCTTAGAAAAGGTAAAAAATCTTGCCCATAATCACACGTGTGGTTTGGCTCCAGAGACCATATTCTTATACTCTCTTTCATGCCCTTCATGCCTGCATGTGATCTGTGTGCTTGGACATGGAATTTGCTTTGGCCAGTTAGTTGAACATTAGCAAGCATGGTATAAGTGGAAGGATGAGTGATTTCAGACACAGAGTAGGAGAACCACACCCAGCCAATCTACAGAGTGGTGGGAAGTACTAAACACTACTGTTTTGAGCCGCCAAGTGTTTTGGTGTTTTTTTGTCAAAGCTGCAAGAGTCTGAGAGTTTCTGATTATGAGTTCTGTTTATACACCTTCCTGGTGTTCTATATCTTCTAAGGAGCATGAAGATTCAACATCCATATGAAGAGTAACACTGGTTCATTTTAATGCTGTTGATTTTTGTCGTTGTGATTCTTAATGTTATTATTGATATTCATTATGTTCATTATAAGATAACCATGTGCTCAGTCATTCAGTCATGTCTGACTCTTTGTGACCCCATGAACTATAGCCTGCCAGGCTCCTCTTTCCATGGAATTTTTCAGCCAAGAATACTGGAGTGGGTTGCCATTTCCTTCTCCAGTATAAGAAAACCATACAATTATGCAACTGCATAATATATTTTTCAAAGTATTATCATCTATTAAATTTTCTTGGATTTTTGTGATGACTCTATAAAACTAAAATGTTAGGGAAACTTACTGTTTTCCAGATCTGCAGGTAAGAAAACAGAGTTTTTAAATGGCTTAGAAGCCACCCAAACTAGTTTATCTAATATCTTTATATAATGACTAGTTAGCTTGAGCTTTGACTGCTCTGTTTTCTTTCCTTACAACTCCTTCAAAGCATATGTAAGGTCTTGTTTTTGTTGTTGCTCAGTCGCTAAGTCGTGTCCAGCTCTTTGTGACCCCATGGACTGCACCATGCCAGGCTCCTCTGTCCTCCACTATCTCCCAGAGTTTGCTCAAATTCATCTCCGTTGAGTCGGTGAAGCTCTCCAGCCAACTAATTCTCTGTCGCCCCCTTCTCCTCCTGCCCTCAATCTTTCCCAGCATCAGAGTGTTTTCCAATGAGTCAGTTCTTCACATTAGGTGGCCAAAGTATTGAAGTTTCAGCTTCAGCATCAGTCCTTCCAATGAATATTCATGGTTGATTTCCTTTAGGATTGACTGGTTTGATCTCTTTGCAATCCAAGGAACTCTCAGAGTCTTCTCCAGCAGCACAGTTTGAAAGCATCAATTCTTTGGCTCTCAGCCTTCTTCATGGTCTAACTCTCACATCCCTAGAGGACTACTGGAAAAACCATAGCTTGGACTATATGAGTTTTGTCCACAAAGTGATGTCTCTGCTTTTTAATACACTGTATAGGTTTATCATGAGGCTTCCCTCGTAACTTCCAAGAAGCAAGCATCTTTTCATTTCGTGGCTGTGGTCACCATCCACAGTGATTTTGGAATCCAAGGAAATAAAATCTGCCACTGTTTCCACTTTGTCCCCATCTATTTTCCATGAAGTAATAGGTCTTCTGTCTTAACCTCCAAGTTTTCATCTAGTCTTCTAATCAGTGAATTCTCCCATTTACTCACCCTTAAATTACAGATAACTTCATAGGTGCTGTTCTAGGTATTTTTGCTCCTTTTGTAAACCAATTATGGAAACTTCAAGTATTAGTTTTTCATTCATTCATTCATCAAATAACATATTATACCTTGTTATAGCAGGCCAAACTAAGACATGAATCATCTCTAATTATTTAATTTTAAAATATGAAAACTTTACTAGTTTCGTTTTATTACTAAACTCTTTGTGTGTGTGTGTGTGTGTGTGTGTGTGTGTGTGTGTGTGTGGTTTCTCAGGTGGTGCAGTGGTACAGAATGTTCCTGCAAATGCAGGACCATGGGTTGGATCCCTGGCTCAGGAAGATCCCCTGGAGTAGGAAATGGCAACCCACTCCAGTATTTTTGCCTAGAAAATTCCATGGACAGAGGAACCTGGCAGGCCAGTCCATGTTGTCACAAAGAATCAGAAATGACTGAGTGACTGAGCGTATACATGCATACACTCTCTCTCTCTATCTTTCTCTATATACATATAAAGGGATACATATTGTGGATACAATTTATGTATATATAATATATACATATATATACTATGCATATGTATTATATACTCTCTCTCTCTCTATATATATATATATAAAGGGATATATTATGAACATAATTTTCAACAGATATGCCCAAATGTAGCAGATTACACATTTTTCACTGGTTAGGTAGAATAGTTGCAGACATGCTCAATTTCTTGGAGTCAGAGTTTGGGGTTGACCTACCTGTCCACTGCTATTGCAACTAAAGTAAAGACAGAAGCCGCAACGGATATTCCCTGGACCAAGCCACTGATCTTGCACATTGTACTTCCAAAAGGCCATCCTGAAAGGGAAATGGAACAGTTAGTCTTCGTAGAGATCATACATGTATGTTTTAATTTCACTGAAATTTCGAAGAGAAAGACATGAAATTAGATGCAACTGTTTCCTAAAAGATCCAGGGAACAATCAATGTTTCCCATTATTTTCATTAATATATTCAGAGCTTTGTTTTTCAGTATATTAATAATGTTAAAGCTTATACGTAGTTTCAACATTCTATATGCTCTAATAAATATTTTGCATCTATTAACATATCTAATCCCCCCAACAAGCTTGGAAGCTTTATTATTCACCTCATTTACATCTTTTTGATGTGCTTTTATATGTTGGAAGGTATTGGCAAGAAACTTAACTCTCCTGGAAGAAAATCTGAGAATACATTATTGATAGCTATACTCAAAACATTGAACAAATCAAAATATGATGCTCTTATTAAACCCAGGAAAACAGACAACATTTTATAAGAGAAAAGGCTGCTATCCTAGTACTCTACATGGTTCAGCAGGGGTAAGGTACATATAATAATAGGAATGCGTACAGTAAATATTGATTTAACAAAAAACAATGATATGCTCATATTGAGAGAATGAGGGAGGTAAAAAAATGAATGTATATTTGTGGCTCTGTATAAATGTGTCTGTTGGCATTTATGCCAAATTTCAACCGGTCATGTTGTTTTTCCAATTTCATGTTCAGACAGTTTCTATGGATTTATATTCTTTTGCCCTAGTGCTGTCAGTTCAGTGGAGTTTGGTGAGGGAAGCTATCTCTTGGGGTAGAAGAGGATAATGAGAACTAAATTGCATCTTCTGCAGTTGGATAATATATTAGAATAAAAACATGTTATTCAGAAATATTATAGTAATTACCAAAAATAAATGCAAAGATGCTGAATGTGGCTGCCTCCTGGGAATAGGAATCAGGGGTAGGGAAGGGTACTGTATATGAAAAAAACTTAACTAGTAATTTAATTATAGATATTTATGGGGGACATATTGAGATCATTTCTTAAGTTTATTGAGTCAACAATTTTTATCAATTCTTTTTCTCTAGAACAACTTAAAAATGTACATCATTAATAAATATTGCTTTTAAATGACAAGTGTCATGGAAGCACAGAATTTATGTAGTATATTATGATGGAATAGCCACTGTAAACATTCCCTGACTCCCACTTCAGAGAAAGGAAAGAAACAGAAATAAATTCTTAAGAGAAATCTCCTATTTTCCAGTAAACCTATGTTGAATGCCATAATGGAAAAGAACTGTGATATGACTTTGTTATTGTTGTTTAGTCACTCAGTTGTGTCTGACTAAACAGCAGTAACAGCAAACCACACCGCAGTTCTTCCCCTTTTATGGCATTCAACATCAGTTTACTTTCTGGGCAAGATTACTGGAGTGGGTTGCCATTTTCTCCTTCAGGGAATCTTTCCGACCCAGGGATTGAACCCACATCTCTGCATCTCCTGCATTGCACGCAAATTCTTTACTCCTGAGCCACCACAGTAGCCCCATGATATGGCTTGTTTGATCTAAATACTTTTTATATTTTCTTATGCAGATTTGGAATATGAATATCTTGAGTACTATTCATTAGTTAATACAACAAATATTTATTAATCAGGTACTATGTACCAAAACTCTACCCGGAGACGTAGATGCACCGTTCCTATACTTCTGGGGTGTATAATGTGATGTTTTGTGCTTGGTCGCTGAGTTGTGTCTGACTCTTCGTGACCCCATGGACTGCAGCCCACCAGGCTCTTCTGTCCATGGGGATTTTCCAGACAAGAAAACTAGAGTGGGTTGCCATGTCCTACTCCAGGGGAATCTTCCCAACCCAGGGATTGATGACAGGTGGATTCTTTACCGGCTGAGCCACAAGGGAGGGACATAAAGTTGTGTTAGGAAGTGGTAATATGGACCCAGAAGTCCTCTAGGGTAGCACCCGAACCACTGTTTATGTTGCACATGTAAATTACTACTCCATGAATGAAACTATCACTTTGTGACATATCGTTGGTCCTGCTGCTTGCCTTCCATCAAAAACTGTTGGAAACCTCACAACCACCAGGGAAGCCCAGTTAACCACAAGTGGGTCTAAATATCTACTGACATTATATAGAAGACATCGTATTAATGGAAAACACACTTAGCAGTTCTTTGAGCTTTATGACCCATAATAGTCTCAATAACATTCCTACCATATTATATGTGCTCAGAACTGCCAAGGAAATTCAAAGTCTTCAGTAAGAAGTATCATCATTCATGGATGACCTTTAGTGAACTCTATAAAAATCAGCCTCCACCTCTCATCTCTGTCACTTGCTTTACTTCTCCCCATAATTCTTTTTATTCTCTGACTGTTTATACAGTTTTTCGTTTGTTGTTTTTTTACCCTCCTTTATAATGTAAGCCTCATGAGGACAGCTACTTGGAGAAGTTCTTGGAACTCTGTAAATGTTTGAAATGAACGGATGACCGTACCATGGCTGCAGGGACATGGGACAAATATTTTTTCATATTATCTTTGAGCTATACACAGATCTACATAAGTGAAGTCACTCAGTCATTTCCAACTGTTTGTGACCGCAAAGACTGTAGCCCACCAGGCTCCTCTGTCCATGGGATTTTCCAGGCAAGAATACTGGAGTGGATAGACATACCTGCTATAATATTGTCCAGCAGTGTGATAGGCATGCAGAATATACCAACTAGTAGATCACTTATGGCCAGGTTCAAGATGAAGAGATTAGTGACTGTGTGCATATGTTTGTTCCACATTACAATGAAGCAAACCACTGTATTTCCCACCATGCATAGGAAGAAGATCAAAAAGTAGGAAATAATGAAAATCGCTGCCACTTGAGGCTGGTGAAGATAGTAGTTCACATAGGTGATATTGATATCTGAGTACAGATCATGTGTTGTGTCATTACTCCACATGTAATGCCAGCTTTCTGTAGAGTTTGAATCCCATTCCTCACTCATGATGGACCTGAACAAAGAAGAGGCAGAAAAGAAAAACATGATTAAAAGTCAAGAGAATATAAGCTTAAGAGAGCTTTAGAGATATGCTTTTAAAAGTCCATGGAATTTTGATGGACTTTCTATAAGGACCCCTGGGCTTCTCTGATGGCTCAGTGGTAAAGGATCCACCTACCAATACAGAAGGTGCAGGAGACGTGGGTTTGATCCTTGGGTCAGGAAGATCTTCTGGAGAAGGAAACGGCAACCCACTCTAGTATTCTAGCCTGGTGGGCTGCAGTCCATGGGGTTGCAAGGAATCAGACACAACTGAGCAAACACACACACACACACACACACACACACACACAGTGACACATCAGTTTTGCTTGAAAAGGCTTCCTTGGTGGCTCAGATGGTAAAGAATCTGCCTGCAGTGCAGGAGACCCAGGTTTGATCTCTGGGTTAGGAAGATCCCCTGCAGAAAGGGAATGGTTACCACTCCAGTAATATAAATGAGTTACAAATCAGACATTCAAATTATTAGGATTCTAATCAAGAGCATTTGAAAATTCTACTTTGTGATATAAGTAAAAATTATTATTATGTCTATTTCCTTGATATATTCTATATTATGCATTTCTTTACCATACTTTCTATCCACTTGCAAAATTTCAAGGGAAATTTCTCCAAACTCCTCTTTCTCTTGCCTTCAAATATCATAGCCTGTCAAAATCTACTTGTTCTAACTAACATGCCTTGAGCTTTCCTGATATTTGAATGAGATGATATGTATACATCTTCAAAAGTTGTATTAAAAAGAGCTTACCGTATTTTCCTTATTCTGCTTTGACTCAGTTAATTGGATATTCTTTTTATATACTTCTGTATGTAGACATAGGAGAAGGCAATGGCACCCCACCCCAGGAGTCACCCCAGGACTCCTGCCTGGAAAATCTCATGGACGGAGGAGCCTGGTGCTCTGCAAAACAAAACTGAATTTCTTAAAATAGGTCTGGGTTACTTATCTTGGTTTCACATAGCATAATTCAATTCACATAGTATTTATTGAATAAATATTTATTTAAAATCTATATATCTTAAGAAAGACAAAAATCAGTGGGTGTCAGAGGTCCTGGGTAACACTCCAAATTTTGATGGTTTATTAGAAAGACTCACAGGACTCAGCATATTGTGTGTGTGTCCTAAGTCATTCAATGGTGTCTGACTTTTTGCAATTCTATGGACTGTAGCCTGCCAGGCTCCCTCTTTCAATGGGATTTTCCAGGTAAGAATACCGGAGTGAGGCTGCCATTTCCCATACCAGGGGATCTTCACAACCCAGGGATCGAACTCACATTTCCTGCATTGCAGGTGGATTCTTTACCACTGGGCCATGTGGGAAGATCAGCATATAGTGTATTCACAGCTAGTTTTATTATAGTAAAGGGATCCCAAGCAAAATCAGCAAATAGAAAGGCATATGGAGTAAAATCTGCAGGAAACCAGGCACAAGGTTCCAAGAGTCCTAGCTCAGTGGAGTCTCACAGGACATGCTTCATTCCTTCTGTGACAAGTTTGACAACAAGTGTTAAAGTCGTCTAGGAGGAAAGCTTGTTACTCAATTCCAAGGTTTTTAGAGAGCGATCATATGGGCAACTTCTTTTTAGTATGTGTCAAAATTATAGGCTCCCAGATGATAATTAAATGTGCAGCATGAACCATGTGATTGTATAAACAAATTAGGCCCAGTGACCCACTCTACCATTTAAGGAAACCTTGTATCAAGAGAGGGAGCTGTTTTGAATTTATTTAAATTCCCAGACTCTAATCCAGCTTGCAAGCTGGACCTTTCTAAAGACAGCAGACTCAGGCCTACTTGTTAACTCTTTTCTGCCTGCCTTGTAAATTGGATAGAATGTTATATGTGTCCTTAAGTGAAAATCAGCTTGAAAGTGGACATGTATGATGGAGCTCCCATATTTGTGTTTTTAGGAGTAGTGGAATTGTTGAGGATAAATCCAAATGTCTTTACAGGTAGAAAATCAGCCCAGTTTGCAGAAGACTGAACCATGACCTCATTATCACTTAGCATTTTTTAGTCTTTTACCAGGTACACATTTACATCATAGTAGGGGAGCATGTCTATTTTTGTCAGTGCTATATAAGATTAATACATGTGTTACTTACTTCTGATACTTGACTTTGGATAGTTTTTGTATTCCAGGTACAGGGAAGGGTAAACAAGTGTTTTACTAATATAAAATAACTCAAGGAGGATAATTTTTCTCCAACAGCTCCCATTATTTTGCTATTTAATTTCTTCCCTTTCCTCAAATTTTTAAAATTCATCTTTGCTTTTCTGTACTTCATATTCCTAAAGTTAGATAAAAACCAAAGTGAAAAGCAAAGTGAGCATGGGATCAGAAGGCTCACTTTGAGGGCTTGAAGAAGAGAAAACGAAAGGAATTTGAGTAGAACCAACTGTAGCCTGCTATACAAATTCAAGCTGAGAAAGTCTTTGGGGTCCAGAGACTCAGTGAGAAAACCTACCAGCTTGACAAAAATCATTTTAGTTAAAGTTTCCAAAAAAAAGCTTTTACACAAATATTTAAAGATATTTGTACCTAAGGCAAGGAAGCACTTTAAATACAAATGAGAAAGACATGAGAAAAATGTAGGAAGCTAAGAGTTAGTAATAAAAAACATTTTTCTGTGGATTCAATTACAGCTGGCAAACATATGGGTAGAATATACCATAAGATGTAATGCTTTATATTTACACATTCTTTTTCTTATAACTAGGCTGAAAGGAAAGCAGATATGCATTCATGATGTATCTGTTGAGATTAAAGGGTTAGGAGGATTAATATGGAATCTTCCAGTGTATTATATTAAATTTCATGTCACTCATTTAAGACAGAAGAGTCTCTTTTCCTCTTATTCCAATAGATTTTTTTAAATTTAATTTTTTAAAATTTTTTACCTCTGGTCTTAGTTGTGGCACGAGGGATGTTCAGTTGCTGCTTATGGACTCCCTAGTGTGATGTGTGAATTTAGTTGTTCTAAATCTTGTGGGATCTTAGTTCCCGACAAACCAGGGATCAAACCCACATCCCCAGCATTGCAAGGCATATTCTCAACCAGGGAAGTCCCCCAGTAGATTTTTGATAAACTAAAATCATATTTTGTCTTGGGAGCCAACGTGGATTTCACTAATCCTATTATTGGTTTTGCTACAATGGTGTGATCACTCACCAAGAGTCAGACATCCTGAAATATGAAGACAAGTGGGCCTTAGAAAGCATCACTACGAACAAAGCTGGTGGAGGTGACGGAATTCCAGTGGAGCTATTTCAAATCCTGAAAGATGATGCTGTGAAAGTGCTGCCCTCAATATGCCAGCAAATTTGGAAAACTCAGCAATGGTCACAGGACTGGAAAAGATCAGTTTTCATTCCGATCCCAAAGAAAGGCAATGCCAAAGAATGCTCAAACTACCACACAATTGCACTCATCTCACATGCTAGTAAAGTAATGCTCAAAATTCTCCAAGCCAGCTTCAGCAATACCTGAACCGTGAACTTCCAGATGTTCAAGCTGGTTTTAGAAAAGGCAGAGGAACCAGAGATCAAATTTCCAACATCCTCTGGATCATCAAAAAAGCAAGAGAGTTCCAGAAAAACATCCATTTCTGCTTTATTGACTATGCCAAAGCCTTTGACAGTGTGGATCACAACAAACTGTGGAAAATTCTGAAAGAGATGGAAATACCAGACCACCTGAACTGCCTCTTGAGAAACCTATATGCAGGACAGGAAGCAACAGTTAGACCTGGACATGGAACAACAGACTGGTTCCAAATAGGAAAAGGAGTACGTCAAGTCTGTATATTGTCACCCTGCTTATTTAACTTCTATGCAGAGTACATCATGAGAAACACTGGGCTGGAAGAAGCACAAGCTGGAATCAAGATTGCTGGGAGAAATATCAATAACTTCAGATATGCAGATGACACCACCCTTATGGCAGAAATGAAGAGGAACTAAAGAGCCTCTTGATGAAATTGAAAGAGGAGAGTGAAAAAGTTGGCTTAAAGCTCAACTTTCAGAAAATGAAGATCATGGTATCTGGTCCCATTACTTCATGGCAAATAGATGGGGAAACAGTGGAAACAGAGTCAGACTTTATTTTGGGGGCTTCAAAATCACTGCAGATGGTGACTGCAGCCATGAAATTACTGCAGTACTTACTCCTTGGAAGGAAAGTTATGACCAACCTAGACAGCATATTGAAAAGCAGAGACCTTACTTTGCCGACTAAGGTCTGTCTAGTCAAGGCTATGGTTTTTCCAGTGGTCATGTATGGATGTGAGAGTTGGACTGTGAAGAAAGCTGAGCACTGAAGAATTGATGCTTTTGAACTGTGGTGTTGGAGAAGACTCCTGAGAGTCCCTTGGACAGCAAGGAGATCCAACCAGTACATCCTAAAGGAGAACAGTCCCGGGTGTTCATTGGAAGAACTGATGTTAAAGCTGAAACTCCAATACTTTGGCCCCCTCATGCGAAGAGTTGACTCACTGGAAAAGATCCTGATGCTGGGAGGGATTGGGAGCAGGAGGAAAAGGGGACGACAGAGGATGAGATGGCTGGATGGCATCACCGACTCAATGGACATGAGTTGAGTTTACTCTGGGAGTTGGTGATGGACAAGGAGGCCTGGCATGCTGCGATTCATGGGGTTGCAAAGAGCTGGACACGACTGATCGACTGAACTGAACTGAACTGCAAAATAGCATGCAAAATGCAACGCAGAGAGTTAAACAAAGTGTCTGCCATTATATGTGTTATTTTCTCCTAACATTCAATTATAAAATTTTTGTACATGAGGTCAGAGCTTTGACCATTAGATTAACCTATAATAATGTGACTTTGGAAACAAGATCATTACTCATAGAATTACTATAGTGAAGTGGAGAAAAGTCAGATCCTGTTTTATCTCAATGTAATACATCAGGGACAACTGCTCTTTGCTATTCATGCATTGGGCATCTTTCTTACCGGGCACTTAAAAGTTCCATACAGTTGATTAAAAAGCTTTAAATGAAATGTACCCCTGGTCAAACACCTTTAAAACTAAAATTATTTAAAGTATACTCTGTGAATCATATTCATTTCTAGATGAAATAACATAAGGAGAAAGAAATTTGAGTATATCAGTTTGAGGAAGGCAAATTTACGCATACTGATGATTCAGTAGTTTCAAAATGTGAAGCTGAAAATGTGTAATGTCTTTTTAATAACAGAAAGTCTAAATGTTACAAGTTAGAACATACATGTTAATTAGATAAATTGTAAACATAAGCCATTTTACCAAAAATTAGTCTTATATTCTCTATATCTACATGGGAAAATACCTGATGAATAAAATACTTGGTTGTGAGCTTTCTTTTTCATTCACCTTCAATTCTGGAGAGAAAAAATAAGAATAATAGGATAAACTTCATGAGTTCCATTTACAATCCTGTTTTGACAATTTATTCAGACTCATCTATAGGAAGAGTATGTAGGTCTTCAGGAAGAGAAGTCAGGAGAAGAAATGATTTAAAATGTTTTTCTTCTGGAATTGTACTTGCCAAAACACTGACAGTAGATAGATTACTCTGGAAGATGGAATGGTTGGATAATATATTATTTTTTACTTATTTATATTTCTCAAATTTTTTCCTATTTCCAGATTTTTTTATAATCTGGAAAAAATGCTTCCATATTATTATCTGAATTCATTTGTACAGAATAAAACCACTTGACATAGCTTAGGTTCCTCTTATAAGTTCACAATAGTAATAAGTCATATGTTGCTATTGTTGTTTAGTTGCTCACTCGTGTTTGACTCTTTTGCAGCCCCATGGACTGTAGCGTGCCAGGCTCCTCTGTCCATGGGTTCTCTCTAGGTAAGAATACTAGGATGGTTTGCCATTTCCTATGCCAGGGGATCTTCCTGACCCAGGGATCAAACCCAAGTCTCCTGTAAGTCTCCTGCATTTCTGGCTATACTTTACCCAAGATAGTTGTATCTCCTAAATTTCCGTTAGGAAAGAATCCATAGAGACTCTAATTTATTAGGTTTAAATATACTATAATATGGTGTTTCACACATACTATAGAAAGAATTATCCATCTGAAAGAAGAGTCTATATTTTTTATTCTTACATCAAAGACTCATTA
Source organism: Ovis canadensis (assembly GCF_042477335.2). NCBI lineage: Eukaryota > Metazoa > Chordata > Mammalia > Artiodactyla > Bovidae > Ovis > Ovis canadensis. The sequence goes on along the minus strand of NC_091250.1, from coordinate 103,940,875 downwards.
AATGGACCAAGTTGGCAACTGTCATCAAGCATTGTTTACTTAGACTGTGAGACACACCAAAGCTGACTGTGGCCAGCCCTCTACATTTTTGTCATCCTTCTCTCTTTGACCTTTCCCCTATTGCCTCTATTATTATTGTTCTTATTATTAATTTGACTGTATTCTTCATGTTTTCCTTTTTATTTCTGTGTATTTGTACAAGGACTTAAGGACAGGAAGGTGTTGGCATTTACTTCTATCTATTTTGGATTATCTAAAGTCTAATGATTATCATTAAAAGGTATTGCAGTTATTAAGCAACTAATTTAATAATTATGAACTGACTAAATTAAATACAAGCAGTTATGACAATTTAGATTGCTAAAATCATTGACTTGAGACAGAGAAAACAGCAATAACAGAGATGCTGTAAAGGCACATTCTTAAACTGGGGGTGAAAAACTACAAGAGAGAATAATATGGCCTAATATTTTAATTTTCAAAACAATTTCAAATATATCACCAGAGGACAGCAATATCATGTAAGTACAAAATGTCCTTCCTTTTCCCACCCCCATTTAATAATTAAAATTTGGAATTCATTCATGAACAAAAGTGCCACTGTGGGGTCCAGCGCTGAATGCCAAAGGACTCCGGAGAAGTCTCCCACTTGGGCATTGCTTAATAGGCAGACAAACTTCATATGGGTTTTGGAACCAGTAGGAGCCCATGAACTGGTTCCAGCTCTCTTCAACCACAGCTGGGAAAACCTGCAAGATGCTGATAAGGGAAGATACCACAGAAGAGAGAGCCTCTGTAGAAGTTCCAGTTGAGGAGAGATTCCAGCACTCCCTTAGATCAAAAAAAGTTCGGAAGCCTCAGAGAGGGTAAGAGGAACTTCACTAACACCACGCTCATATCTGGTGCTGATTAATAGCCAGTGTTGGGAGAGAACCCTTAGACTTCTTTCCTCTGAATAAAGAAGTTTGCATGTGTGCTAAGTAGCTTTAGTCATGTCCGACTCTTTATGACTCCATGGACCATAACCTGCCAGGCTCCTCTGTCCATGGAATTCTCCAGGCAGGAATAACTGGACTGGGTTGCCATTTCCTCCTCCAGGGGATCTTCCAGACCCAGGGATTGAACCTGGGTCTCTTGTGTCTCCTACATTGGCAGGCATGCTCTTTACCTGCTGAACCACCAGGGGAGAAGTTTCAAATAGCTATGCACAATTGAAGATATCAGTAATTGAGATTGCAAAAGCATATCAAAAGATCTTGAAAGAGTTACATTCACTGTGAACATGGCTTATTTCTACTCCTCGTAGGGTATTTCAAATATTGGTGATCGGCAAGGTACGAGAAGCACTATTCTTTGTTTAAAATATTAAAGGGTGTGATGATATAATAATAATTTCAGAAACTTGTGGCAAAGAAATTTTAACTGAGGTTAGAGAGTGAACTGGTTGGAGGTGTTGAAGCAGCTGGTTGGTAGCCCACTTTTCCCCCAAACATCATGAGAAAGCCTTCAGAGAAGAAAAGAAGGCTGATGATTCAAACTAAGTGAACATAATAACTAGACCTCCAGGTAAAGTAACGTTATTATCTAAGATTATGGGCTTATCTATTTAAAGGTTTTAATAGGATATTCCTAAGACTTGCATATAATAAATAAACCTAGAGTCTATGGATTGAGAAGGTATGCCTCCCTAGAAAATGTCATGAAAGCTGAGATATAAAATGGAGATATTTCATGGATTGAACACTCACTCTGCTGGATAGGTGATACTACAAAACCTAACTTGGAGACCTCATCTATTACTCCAGGCCAGAGAGTAAGCATCTAATGCCAGAAGAGTGTTCCTAAGGAGTCACCTTCAGTATTCCAGACCTTCTTCAATTAAGCCCCTTAATTTCCTTGAAATTATTACTAAGTCATGAAATGAGTAAGATTTCAAAGAAAGCAATTCAGGTTTTAGCTATAAAATACAATATGCACAGAGAATTGAATAACTTCTCCTATCCTTATATCTAGAAAGGCACAGTCTAATATTTCAGTTTACCTCCTACCAGTATTTTTACTTTATATTTTCCATAAATGTCCTCTGAAGAATAGTAACATTATTTTCAAGGAGGTTATGGCTTCTACTGGAGTGAAAAATGTTTCACTTAGAAAAATACTTAGAACAGTTCTCTGCACATAAGAAAGTGACTAACCTCATACAACCTTACCCTCTAGGGCATAAAGACTTTGAGTAGAATAACCAAAGATACAGTTAAATACTTTATTATACTTACATTTTTAAATTACCTTAAGAACTTTATTACCTCTGAGTATTTTAATATCACCTCTGTGCTGGAAACTGTGGTAATTGCTTTATGTACATCATTTAATCTCAGTATGAGGTAGATACTAACTGTATCTCAATTTAATATATAAAGAAAGTAAGAAAAATGTTAAGCGACCTGACGCAGGCTCCACAGCTAATAACTGGAAAAGTTGGGAAACAGAGAAAGGGTCTCCTAAGAGTGGAAGGTCAGCAACACAGCTGAGGGAGTGGATAACTTGAAAGTTGGCAACTGGCCAGAATCAAATTCAATGAGATGGATATGGCCGAGGAAGTTCTAGACTCCATTATGAAAGTGAAAGTGTTAGTTGCTCAGTCATGTCCAACTCTTTGCGATCCCATGGATTGCAGCGTGCAAGGCTCCTCTGTGGAATTCTCCAGGCAAGAATACTGGAGTGGGTTGCCATTCCCTTCTCCAGAGGATCTTCCCAACCCAGGGATAGAACCCAGGTCTCCTGCATTGCAAGCAGATTCTTTACCGTCTGAGCCACCAGGGAAGTCATAAGATCTATCATGCCTAATATTTAATTTTAAACTCGCTCTTATATCACTCCATGCTCAGATTCCCAAACTGTCAGCAAATCTGTTAGATATAACTGCCTTTGTGAGGTATTTTTCAATTATCAAGGGATATGTTCTAATATTTGGGCTAGTGTAGGGCAGAGAGAAGAGAGCAGCTATAAAGGAAAAGGTTGGAACAGAATTCTTCATATTTATCAAGAGAATTCCTGGAGACACTGTGGTAGGAAGACATGTGGATACTGGATTCTCCAAAACACGTGGGAGGGAGAAAATTTTATTTGAATGTAACAGTGGAGAAGGCAATGGCATCCCACTCCAGTACTCTTGCCTGGAAAATCCCATGGACGGAGGAGCCTGGCAGGCTGCAGTCCATGGGGTCGCTAAGAGTCGGGCACAACTGAGCGACTTCACTTTCACTTTTCACTTTCATGCATTGGAGAAGGAAATGGCAACCCACTCCAGTGTTCTTGCCTGGAGAATCCCAGGGACAGAGGAGCCTAGTGGGCTGCCGTCTATGGGGTCGCACAGAGTCAGACACGACTGAAGCGACTTAGCAGCAGCAGCAGCAGCAGCTACACTGAGCAAGCATGATTTGGAGATGCAATGTAAAAACTGTTATATCTGTATACTCAGTTCAGTTCAGTTCATTTCAGTTACTCAGTCGTGTCCAACTCTTTGCGACCCCATGAATTGTAGCACACCAGGCCTCCCTGTCCATGACCAACTCCCAGAGTTCACTCAAACTCATGTCCAAGTCAATGATGCCATCCAGCCATCTCATCCTCTGTCGTCCCCTTCTCCTCCTGCCCCCAACCCCTCCCAGCATCAGAGTCTTTTCCAATGAGTCAATTCTTCGCATAAGGTGGGCAAAGTACTGGAGTTTCAGCTTCAGCATCATTCCCTCCAAAGAAATCCCAGGGCTGATCTCCTTCAGAATGGACTGGTTGGATCTCCTTGCAGTCCAAGGGACTCTCAAGAGTCTTCTCCAACACCACAGTTCAAAAGCATCAATTCTTCAGTGATCAGCCTTCTTCACTGTCCAACTCTCACATCCATACATGACCACAGGAAAAACCATAGCCTTGACTAGACGGACCTTAGTCGGCAAAGTAATGTCTTTGCTTTTGAATATGCTATCTAGGTTGGTCATAACTTTCCTTCCAAGGAGTAAGCGTCTTTTAATTTCATGGCTGCACTCACCATCTGCAGTGATTTTGGAGCCCCCAAAATAAAGTCTGACACTGTTTCCACTGTTTCCCCATCTATTTGCCATGAAGTGATGGGACCAGATGCCATGATCTTCATTTTCTGTATACTACTGACCATTTAATTTTATTATTTAAGGCTAAATTCCCCATTGTCCCTGGGTAAAATTTGGAAGACATCTTAATATTTTCTAATATTTTCTGATGATAAAAAGCAGCATAGTTATTAACATAGCCATACAAGTATAATAAACAAAATTTTAAATCTCCACTAAGGATGCCTCTTGTCTCTTCTCTTTGCTGACTTGCTGTAGCGTATCTCCACTTTCATCTCATCAATCTCAGTTTCCATCCTTGCCAGAGTTGTAGGTGGAGAGGTTAGCGAGATGGAAAGGACCAGGAAAAGTTTCAATTTTCTTTCTAGGGTTGCCATCGGGGTGTTCCTTGGCTTGGACAGAGCTTTGAAGCTGACACTTACTTTTGTGGTCAAAAATAACAGACTTATCTTCAAGAAGAGCCTAGGACTGATGGGGAACACCACGAGCTTTGCTCTTATGGTCACTTCTCTACTTCCTGTGTAGGAATGTTTTACCATCTACAGAAATGGAGAGAATTAAATACAGCTGGAGGCTTAGGTGGCTGAAGCACAGATCCAGCTGGGCAGAAATGAGACTTGGCTAGTTATTCTGTCATAGTTTCTACGATTCTAAGACCTCTTTATCCCCAGGGAGCCACAATTAAACGGCTCATTAAATATTCTACCAACAAGGCCAGTCCTCCAAAATATCACCTTTGAGATCACTGCTATTTTTCTAAGAAAGCTTGCTATTTAGAGTAGCTTGTGATTGTCTATTTCAATTTCTTATGGTAAATAAGATGTATTTTTTAAAATAACTTCTGATAAGATTTATTTGGAAAGTATATTTCTTTCTGATGAAGACAAATCAACACAGATTACTAATTTGTCATTATTTTCTAAGGGTGTAACTGAAAGTGGGGTCTGGCTGCTCACTCCTCAAAAGACAATAAAGAGACAAGATTAGTGGAAAGGAAGTGAAGTGAAGTGAAGTTGCTCAGTCGTGTCCGACTCTTTGCGACCCCATAGACTGTAGCCTACCAGGCTCCTCTGTCCATGGGATTTTCCAGGCAAGAATACTGGAGTGGGTTGCCATTTCCTTCTCCAGGAGATATTCCCAACCCAGAGATCGAACCCGGGTCTCCCACATTGCAGGCAGACACTTTAACATCTAAGCTTTGGATGCCAACAACCAGGGTGGTGTGGGGGGAGAAGGCAGATGCCTGTCCAAAGGCCAATTCCCCACAACTCTAACAATCAGAGGTCAAGAGCTTTTATTGACAGAGGGAGGGATCTACGTGGAGAAAGAGCACAGTGAGTTCTGACAGTCATCTTGAAATTGGTTATGGGGTGGTCTGACCTGCACCATCTTGATTGCTTTAAGTACAGTTAATCTTCACTTCCAGGGTTGGTTTGTTCCTATTTCCTTGGGGCCAATTCTTGGAATTAACTTCTTCCACCTGGTGAGGGTTTCAGTATCTATAAGACAGCTCACAGATAAAGGCTCAGAATATTATCTATAGCCCTTGAAAAGGAACTAAAGGTCTTTCATTTTTCTTACTGACTCAGTTATTATAGTTTTGTCCTGTTATTCTTTGCTTCTACATTTTCTCGCTCCTTTGATTAAACTTACTCTTTGGCTAAAGTTTTTCTACAGACTAAAGACAGGCTGAGGACATGGTGGAGAAGGACCATAGGGTTTTGCTCTTTCATTAGTACAGTTTAGAAATGACATGCCACTATAACTTACTGTCTCTTTGTATTCCCTTAAAGTCAAAACTTCATAGGTTTTCTCTTTCTCTATAAAGTATTCTCAGATTTTAGATTAGTAAGTGAGGGACCCAATGAAATAATCTTTTTAATCTTCAAGAATAATCAAGAAGGAAGCCTAGACAGTTCTTATGAATCACATTATAGAACTGACTCTCAAGGCAATTCTCTTAACAAATCCTTTGGGTTTACATTTTCTAAGTTGGTCTCAGCCTATAATTTCTCTTCATTCATCCATCCTGTAAATTCTTGCTCATCCTGTATATTAAGTTGTAATTATTGCAGTATAGGTAGTAATTTCCTAAAATAGTGTATTTTGGGGTTTCCCACTCTTTAGCATTCTTCAAAGGCTTGTCATTCCTACCAATTGAACTCCAAACTCACTAATCTGTCATTTAATTTCTTTGACAAACAATACCCAATGGACCTCATGAGCCTTATCTTCAATTCTCAGTACTCAGGTTATTTCACTAAGGGACTCGTGGTTAAGGAGAATGGACACATACCCATGAAATCTGGGGAAGTAGCTGAACTTAAAATGACTTATAAATTTTTACCTCATATCTGAATTTTTCAGAATAAAAAATCATATTTTCAATTAATTTCTCCTGTAAAAATATAACATTTCTGAAAAGTATGCTACATACCTTGTGGCTTTGTGAAACTCCTGACTAACAACCTTACTCATGAGCATATCAGTTGGATATGTGCAGTTCTCCTCAAGGGGGGCATTCCACTCCAGCTGACTTTTTTCACACATTAGTCCTGGTGGATGTGTTATGGTTTTCCATTCCTTTGCTTTTGTTCGTGTTTTCACCCCTTCCTTCATCTTTATCCAAGGATATTTATTTCTCTTCTGCTCTGCCTTCTTTGAAGTCACAACATAAATCTTATTTCATCTTGGAAATTGTCATTGACTGACCTAGTGTGAAATATATATTCTTCCTCTGAATCCCTAAATCATTTTAATTTTATGCCATGTATTTGATTATTAGTCCTTGACTATCTTATGGTATCTATTCTTTCATATTATATATATATATATATCCTGTTTAAATGCCTTGTTTAAATATCTTTCTTATGTACCTATGTCCAGTGACGCTAATTTTAATGTTATTGCCTCAAGGAAAAAAATATGTTGTAAATATCTGTCTCATCTGAGGACCTACTCTATTTCCTTTAGTTCTTTTTACAGATTTGGTATTCAATATAATATACTTATTTTGACCTTGTTTTTGGAATCTTAGATTGCATGGGACGAAGCATATCTTTATTAAGGATTACTAGTAGGTAAACAATATTGAATGAATAAATTAATGACTTCAAAAAAAGAATTAATGTACAGAAGTCAGTGAATTGAATGGTATATGAATTATCCCAATAAATTTGTTAGAACGAAGTAATGTACCAGACAAAGACAGATTTTTATGACCAACTATTTATTTTTCTTAATGGAACTTCATTACTTAATGTGTAAATGAGTGGAAATAGCACAGATATTTCTTCTTCCTCTATAGAAAATTAGCTCTTGAAAACTGTTTTCAAGTAATTATATTTTAGCAACTGGATACTGTCATGACAAGAAAATAGAATCATTTATCTCAATATGAAGCTATGAAAAGACCCTGAGTTCTCTCTAGCTGGTTGAAAATGATAATAGCCCAAAAGTAAACCATCTTCTTGGCAGTAGTTATCTAACAAACACTTAAGAAATTTCTGAAGTCTTCATCACTTTCAATTCGCTGCTCCTTATGTGTCAATTATAGCATAACTACCTTTTTGTTCAGATGGCATTTTATTACACCGTGCAAGCAAATTCAAGAAATTATATTAACAGGAAAACTCCTTCCTAAAATTCAATCTCCTACTAATGATACATAATGAGAAAAACAAGCAAAACTTCCTGTCCTATCTGAGCTTAAAGATGACTCAAACAAATTGGTAAAAATTATAATAATATTATTATTATTGTAATTGCAACATTATTAAATTGGTAAAAATTATAATAATGTTATTATTATTGTAATTGTAACATTATTATCATTGTTATTATTCCTATTATAGAGACCAGAATATTCTACTAACAGTTAAAAAATTATTGAGTCACATGTTAGTTGGTTTACATTTATTATTTCACTTAATAATCCCAGCAACTCTGAAATTCATGTATGATTATCCCTATTTTATAAATGAAAAAGACTGAAAGTTCAAAATATTCTTATTCATCATCATACAGAAATTAAACAACAAAGGGGAAATTTGAATTCAAGTCTAAATGCAAAGTCTATACAGTCTCTTATCAGTTCTTAAGTTATGGATTCAGTTCTTGAGTTATTGATTTATTTTAGTCTGAAGTAAGCAGTTTCCCCATTTGTATTAATAAAATATAGACTTTTATGGATAATGGAAAACTATTAATTTTTGAAGCAGAGTATTGAATGTTGAAAATACAGTATCTGAACTGCAGTAGAATTATCAAATATTAAGTTAAATATCAAATTTGTATGAAACGGATAAAGGAAAGCCCAGTTCAAAATGGAGTCAGAAAGCCTCCAAGAGCGCTGGAGCATTTACCTCATGTATACCACTTGTACCACCTGTGGCAGCTTATTTTACACACCCCAGCAGGAAGAATCTTATTTTACAGATCCCAGCAGGAGGAAGCAAGATTTTCTCCTTGTTTAGCAACGATCTAGCCTATGAACAAACTGCTGCAACTCAGCCAATGAAAAGCTGTCACACCCACAAAGGCTTGCTCTTCTCCAGTAAACTTTCATTCAAAATAGTCCAGTTTCCTCCTTTCCTCTGCAAAAGAATGTTCTCCCTTTTTGTGTTCCAGACTTGCTTATGGTGAACCAGAGTTTGTCTCAAATTATGATTCCTCTGCTGTGTGTGTGTGTATAAAGTCTCTTCAGTGGTGTCTGACTCTTTGTACGCTGTGGACTGTAGCCCGCCAGGCTCCTCTGTCCATGGGATTCTCTAGGAAAGAATACTGGAGTAGGTTGCCATGCCCTCTTCCAGGAGAACTTCCTGACCAAGGTATGGAACTCACGTCTCCTGGGTCTTCTGCGCTGGCAGGCAGGTTCTTTACCGCTATCACCACCTAGGAAGCCCATTCCTCTGCTATCCCAGAATAAACTTGATTTTGCTGGCTAAACCATATACCTGTTTATTATCAAGTTTGACAATATCAAATATGAAATTAGAATTTAAGCACAAACAGCCTAAAATTATTCTAGGAATCAAAATATTTTCGTATTTCTGAAGGAACAAATCCAGACATTAGGTCTGTGTTGAGGATACTAACATTTATTTGCGTGTGCAAACAAGTGATGAAATGGGACATCTGGGTCTTTCCTGTCCCTGATTCTGGCTCTCACTAAATTCTCTATTCCTTTAGTCTTTTTGGCCTAAATTTCAAAGTACACTTATCTTAGGTATTTAATCTGGGATGATGCTGGGGAATTGCAATAGAGCTAGAGATGGAAACAACCTTAAACTTAACACTACATCGCATTTTTCTTACAGTCCCCCCAGCCATACCTACCATAATAAGAGGTTTTGTTTGGGAAATTTATTTTAACCTCAAGTGATGGGAACTGCTCTAACACTCCCTATTCATTCCCTTCATTTTCTCTTGTCCAGTCCTAGCCACCTGCTTCCAGAAAGCAAACAAATGCCCTTTTATCGTCAGCTTAGGGGAAAATCTCAAACTCTTGTTAATTTGTTATTCAGAAAGTTAATGTATTTTTCTGATTCTTTTAGATCCTTTAGAGGGCTTTTCACCTGTCATAACTGAATAAAAATTAACTAAATGAGAGAATTTACTAACGCTTAAATCCTAGCAATTAAAAAAGAAAAACAACAGCAAAATTTCAAGTTTTGGTTTAGCTTTTCCTCAATTATATTTTTAGCCAAGTCTGTCTACTTCTGAAACAATCTCTGTAAGTTGAAAGCAGTAGAAATCATATTAGCTGTCTTTCCAGGAGAAACACCAAGGGCCATGGAAAATTTTTGAATGTTATTTTAATTTTTCTTTCCAGTGCATTAACCACAGCAGCAAACAGCAAGGCATTTATCAAAGCAATTCACAGACTCTATAGTGGGTCTTAAACATATTTCTAAAAAGCTGATGTGTGGACCACAACTCATATTTTTGAAAGCTCAGAGGTTAGTGTTAAAAATTGAACTACAAGCTGTCATGTAACTTCAGATCACACTCACACATCAAAATACTCATGGACACCACTGAAATATTAGCCTGAAATAGCTTCTCAACTGCTACAGGTGTTTCTGATGGTGTCTAACAGTCTATTAATATTATATAGTTTTAAACTTGTTTCCTTTTTTCTCCCAGTATTTCTAAGAATATTTATAAGGAAATTACAGACTTGTAAAAATACTTACTAACTTTCTTATCATTAAATATGCATTTCAAAGTTCATCAACAGTTTAGTCATTTAAAATATATACTTTTGTGTTCTCATACCAAACATAACTTTTTTAAACCCTGTGTCATCTTACACTATTTATATTCAACTCAGTCTCTACCAACAATAATTTTGCATTTATTCTGCATTATCAATAAGCTGTTAATATTCCTCTAAAATATCTTTCTTTATTTGGTTGTTTTTGCCACTCTATTTTTTTAATTGAAGGATAATTGCTTTACAGAATTTTGTGGTTTTCTGTCAAACATCTTTAAGAGGATCTATTTTTGAAGAATTGCATACTATTTAAGTAATGTGATTGTATTTTGAATACTAAACAGAACTAATACAGCCATCAATTTAAATTTTTTTCTTTGTTATAGAGTTTAAAATGTTCAAATAAATAGACATGAGGTTATTTTCTTATAATCAGGGAAAAATCAGAAAAAAAAACTATGTAGATATATGTAGCTTATTTTTCTATATCTGAATTTCTAGAATGCTTTTACCTAATTAAGATCTATTTTTCAGTGGTCAGTTTATCAACTCACATGCTAAGAGGCCTCAGTAGAACACTACAGATAGCAAGAATAGCTTTAAGTAATGTAGCCTGCCTACAGTTAGACTGACAGAAAATAGAGCTGTTAATGACATCCATGCACCAGACCATCAGAACTATTAGAAGACTTTGAGGGCCTTAAAGAGCTAAAACCTTCTCCACATTGCAAAACAAAGAGTGTCTAAATATTTGTATCTTGTCTAAGCTAGTTCATGGACTATTTTTTAAAATACTTTCTGCCTTCAGTAGAGAGCAATGGTTGACATTTTATCACCAAGAACATAATAGGTGATACCAAGGAAAAAACATTTAGTTTACATTTATTATGAACTTGTGCTCAGTGCTCATCAGTTGCTCAGTCATGTCTGATTCTTTGCAACCCCATGGACCATAGCCTGCCAGACTCCTCTGTCCTTGGGATTTTCCAGGGAAGAATACTACAGTGGGTTGCCATTTCTTTCTCTACGGAATATTCCTAACCCAGGATTGAACCTGCAGCCCCTACATTGGCAGGCAGATTCTTTACCACTGAGCCACCTGGGAAGCCCTTACTGTGTACTTGGTATTCAGTAATTCTTGATGCATTATTTCACATACAGAATGTCCATAAAGACCCTGTAGGGCACGGTGTTGACCAGGAGTCATTACTTAGCCTCTTGTTAGTGTGTATCATGCGAGTGTCATACACAGCTCCTGCCCTCTTTCAGTTTATAAAATTAGGAAATCCACACTTTCAGCCCATTCTTTCCTTTTTTAGATTTTGGCTTGCTATGGCTATATGCATGCATGTCTTAATTGGTAGTCCCAAGAATTACAAAAACATCACTTGACATTCGCTTCATTTCAAAATTTTAGTTTTCTCTACTAAGGCATTGCGTACCACTGAGAGGGGTGGGAGTATAATCATTGTAGGAGGGTTCAGAAGCTTTTGTTTTTTAGTTAGATAGCAATTAACAACTCTTTACATCTAAACTGTCTCACAGATCTAATTCGTTGAACCTGACATAATTCAGTTGCTCTTGTTAATCAGTAATTATGTCAATAAAAAGTGAAAAAAAAAAAAGAACATCATTTGCCCAGGCAATTAGGCAGAAACAAGTCTAAAGTTAAAAGTGTTTTATTCTGTGATAATCTCAGCATGACGTATATTTAGTTGAACAAAAGAAAAAGACATAGAACATGTAAGGGAAAGGGAAGAAAAAAATGCTGGGAATAAAAATCCAAACAACTTCATAACTAAATGTTGAAATGTAAAATATATATATATGAAAAATCCAAGCTGTTGCTCCTTTGTCCCAGTAGCCTCTCTTTCCTCCTCCTTCATAGTTGAAGATTATTTAGTTTTCTAGAAGTTTCAGATGGGCTCAGTCATAAAGAATCTGCTTGCCAGTACAGAAGTTGGGCGTTCCCCTGGTTGGGGAAGATCTCCTGGAGAAGGAAGTGGCAACTCAGTCCAGTATTCTTGCCCAGGAAATCCCATACAGAGGGATGGGATTTCCCAGGCAAGAAGCCTGGTGGACTACAGTACAGAGGAAGCCTGGTGGACCACAGTCCACGGGGTTGCAAAGGAGTGGGACACCACTTAGTGACCAAACAACAAAGAAGTTTGAGATACCCATGACATAAGATATGAAGCTAGGAGTAAATAATAGTAATAATTCTGTGTTTACCTGAGAGTCATGCTATAGAAGTTGACTGGGAGTACAGTTATTTTCCAAAAACAACCATCTATTTGCTGCCATAGGTAGTGTCAGGCAGTCTGTTGCCCTCTGAGTCAGTTATGAGTCTTCAGTCTCAAACTCAAGGTGGTTTTCTTGAATTCCCTCTTATCTCCATCCCACTCAGTGACTAGGCTGGATTTGGTAGGAATATATCTGTCTCTTGCTTATGAAGTGTGTGAATGTTGTAGGTGGCTAGGGAAACCATCGGCAAGGGAAAATGAAATAGAACTCCAATTTTCTGCAACAAAATACCCTCTTCAAGTGTTCACTGTACTCTTAGCTTCTCTAATTTTTTTCAGAGGTGGTTACTGGGAAGCCAACTAAGAATTACTAAATCAATTATTAGCCTTCTTCTTTATATGTCCACTGATACAGGTGCTGTATCAGTAAGGGTTCAGCCAGGAAGGAAGAACCATGTGGGAAAAGGAATTCTTATAGAAACTATATACAGAGGTGAACAAATGTTTCCTGTTAAAAACAACAACAACAACAAAAAACAGATTGTAAATGTTTTTGGCTTTGTGGGTCAAAAGTTCTCTGTAATAAACTATTCAACTCTGTTGTACAGTACAAAACAGCTGTAGACAATTTTTAAACAAATAAGCAGAGTTATTTTGTAATAGAACTTCATTAAAACACACACACACACACACACACACACACAGAGGCAGTGGAGCTGTAGTCAGTTTGCCCTTCTCTGCCATCTCCTGCTGATTTCTTCTAGTATATTTTTCACTTCAATGATTATATTCTTGACAAACCTAGATAGTGTATTAAAAAGTAGAGACATCACCTTGCTGACAAAGGTCTATATAGTCAAAGCTATGGTTTTTCCAGTAGTCATGTATGGAAGTGAAAGTTGGACCATAAAGAAGGCTGAGCACTGAAGAATTGATGCTTTTGAATTGGGATCCTTGAGAAGTCTCTTGAGAATCCTTGGACAGCAAGGAGCTCAAACCGGTCAATCCCAAAGGAACTCAACCCTGAATATTTGTTGGAAGAACTGATGCTAAAGCTAAAGCTCCAATACTCTAGCTGCCTGATGTAAAGAGCTGACTCATTGGAAAAGACCCTGATGCTGGGAAAGATTGAGGGCAGGAGGAGCAGGGGGCAGCAGAGGAGGAGATGGTTGGATGGCATCACCAACTCAAAGGACATGAGTTTGAGCAAACTCAGAGGGATACCAAAGGACAGGGAAGCCTGGCATGCTGCAGTCCATGAGGTTGCAATGAGTCAGACAGGACTTAGGGACTGAACAATGACAGCATTCTTTATCTCTGGTCATTCTTCATAATTTCCAACTCTTTTAGAGAAACTTCTAACATTGTGCACTGTGAATCCAGTCTCCTGAGTTTTTCATCATCCTAACAATCATTACTCTGAAGTCTTTCTCAGGTAGATTGCCTATATCCACTTCACCTTGTTCTTCTTTGAGGGTTTTGTCTTGTTCTTTCACCTGGAACTTGTTCCTCTGCCGCCTCATTTGGTCGAGGTTGCTATTGGCATTTTTAGGTCTCTGGTGGGTTAGTTAGGTTTCTCAACCTTGGAGAGGTGGCCTTCTGTAGGAAATATTCTGTGCATCCCAGCAGTACACTCCCAGCTCCTCACCCCAACTATCGTGTTGGCGAAAATGTCCGTTCAGGTTTTTCCATAACATCTTACACCAAAACCGAACAAACTTTTTGGCCAACCCAATATATGCTCTAAGGGTTCCCCCAAGATAATTGCTTGGGTCCCCCTGTCATGGCAGGCTGACTGTGCCATAGTCTGGTAGGCCTGGTTTGCCCCCAGCCTGTTTGATTGCTAGGCTCCCCTAGCAATCAGAGCTTTCTTTACTCAGATGGTAAAGAAAGTGAAGTTGCTCAATCATATCCGACTCTTTGCAACCACGTGGACTGTAGTCTACCAGGCTCCTCTGTCCATGGGATTTTCCAGGCAAGAGTACTGCAGTGGCTTACCATTCCCTTCTCCAGGGGATCTTCCTGACCCAGGGATGGAACCTGGGTATCACACATTGAAGGCTGATTGCTGTTTTACCATCTGAGTCATCAGGGGAGCCCCAGATGGTAAAGAATCTTCCTGCAATACCAGAGACCAGGACTCTATCCCTGGGTTGGGAAGATCCCCTGGAGGAGGGCATGGCAACCCACTCCAGTATTCTTGCCCAGAGAAACCCCATGGACAGAGAAACTTGGTGGGCTACAGTCCATGGGGTCTCAAAGAGTTAGACACGACAGACTGACTATGTCTGAAGGGTGAACCACTGCTGACCCCAGCCTCTCCAGAAGACGCTTCAAGACCAGAGGTAAGACTGGTTCAGCCTCTTATCAAATTACTACTTTCGCTCGATGTCTTGAGGCAAGTGAGGTTATTTTTGAGTCCTTTAAGGGCAGAGTCTATTCTGTTAGTCCTGTGGGATTCCTTAAATTAAACCCTGGAAGCCTTCAAAGCCAAATGCTTGAGGCGGGGTGGGGTGGGGTGGGGAGTGGGAGGTAGTGGGGTGGGGGCTGGTCTTCCTAGTGCAGTACCCCTGGACTAGGGAGTCCAACCTGGGGCTCAGGATCCTCACTCCTGTAGGAGAACTGCTATAATATAATTCTCCCGTTTGTGGGTTAGCCACCTGGGGATAGGGGACTTGATTGTATTATGAGTCTGCCTGGCTTATGGTTCCTTCATCTTATTTTTAGTTGTAGCTGTTTTCTGGTAGGTTTTGGTCTTTTTCATAAATGATTATTCTCCAGATAGTTGTGATTTTGGTGTGCTCTTAGAGAGGAGGTGAGCTGAAGGTTTTCAACTCCATTGTCTTCTGGCCTTATCTAATCAGTATGGTTTTAATTTCCATTTCCCTAATGATAATGGTGGTGAAGCACATTTCCATGTGTTTATTTATTATGTATATATCTTATGTGTTTGCTTAAATTTTTTGCCAAGCTTTCACTGGATTGTTTATTCTCTTAATACTGAATTTTGAGAGTTTTATATATTTAGATATGTCATTCATCAGATGCGTTCATTTGCAAATATTTTCTCCTAATCATCCCTTACCAATTTTGTTCAACAAAATACTCTCTTCAAGTGTTCACGGCACTCGGCCTCTCTAAATTTTTTCCAAAGTGGATATTGGGAGGTCAACTAAAATTTATGAAATCAGTTATTAGCTTTCTCCTTTACATGTCCTGGTCAGGCGGTATATTGGTAAAGGTTCAATCAGAATTTTGAAGAGTTGAAGTTCATAATTTTTATGATGTCTAATTTATGGATTTTATCTTTTCCTAACCAAGATCACAAAATGTTCCTTCCTATTTTCTTCTAGGTTTTTAAAATAACATTTATTTATTTATTTATTATGATGGACAGGGAAGCCTGGCATGCAGCAGTCCATGTGGTCACAAAGAGTTGGACACGACTAAGCAACTGATTTATTTATTTGGCTGTCTGGCTGTGTTGGGTGGTAGTTGCAGCATGAGAGATCATCAGTCTTCGTTGCAGCACTCTGAGTTTGTTTGTTTTTCAGTCATGGTATGTAGGATCTTTAGCTGTGGCATATAGGATCTTAGTCCCTCAATCAGGGATCAAACTGAGGCCCCCTACATTGGGAACCTGGAGTCTTAGCCACTGGACCACCAGGGAAGTCCCTAGATTCCTTTTTTTTTTTTTTCTTGAAGTTTTACATTTAGGTCTCTGATCCATTTTGAGTTAATGTTTGTACCACCACATTTCCTTTATGAATGTAGCTACATAGAAAGCCTTAGTATCAAGTAGAGAGATTCCTTTCACTTTCTTCTTTCCAAAGTTGTTTAAGTTCTTCATGGCCCTATGCCTTTTCATCTAAAGTTCAGAAAGAACTTGCCTATGTCCACAAAATATCTTGTGTGGATTTTGATAGAAATGAAATAAAAGTATAGATCAACTTGGGATAGACACACAGATCAACAGAACAGAATAGAGAACCCAGAAGTAGATTTACATAAACATGCCCAACAGTTTTTTGACTATTGTGCAAAAGCAATTCAGAAGAACTATGCTGAGTGGAAAAGATCAATCTCAAACTTTTTTGTACCATGTCATTTCACTTATATAACATTCTAGAGGTCACAAAATTCTAGAGATAGAGAACAGATTAGTGGTTGCCAGGGCCTAAGGAGGTTGGAGAATGGGAGGTGGCTGTTACTATAGGTAGCATGAGGGACACTTGAGATGCAGCTGTTCTGTATCTTGACTATCGTGGTGGTCCAACAAATCTGCACATGGTATAAAACTGCATAGAACTAAAGAGAAACACACCGAAGAATATATAAAATGGGAAAAATCTGAGTAAGGGCAATGAATTGTATCAAATTCCTGGTTGTCGTAGTATGCAATAGTTGTGTAAGATATTACCATTTTGGGAGGCTTGATCAATGGACATAGAATCTCTCTGTTTTATTTTTACAACTGTATGTGAATCGACAATCATCTCAAACTGAAATGATTTTTAAAAAGATGGAAGAGAAATGATTTGGCCTTTGTTTCTTTAGTTCCTAGTTAAAAAAAAAAACATTATTGTATGCTTTCAAATAGCACTGTCTTTTAAAAATTTTAGTGGTATTATACATGCAAATCTTCACTGTAAAATAAAATATATAGCTAAATAATCTACATGATCAACTTTTATTACAAATTAGCTGCTACATTGAAATAAAAATGTGGTTTTTTGAGACTGTGTTTTAGTGATGGATAAGACAGTCTACTACTGAGGAATTCCAAAATGCTACAGCATGTTAAGTTTGTCTGATAAACTATATGCCTTTTTGAACAAACATTGAGATAATGCATCAACTATACATTGTAAGAGATCAGATACCATTATTTTTCTAATTTATATGTGCTTTTTACTTTTAAAATTAGAATAGTTCTATCAAAGAAAGGAGGAAATGCCACCACCATTCCATCCCAACACACATACGAACAATATAAATGACCTTTAAAATCTATGAGGAGGAAAACTCAACCTAATTTACACTCACTTTAGAGTGAAATATCCTCTGAGGCAAATCAAATTTTTATAAGAATATGTCAGTAAATACTGGCTTCCTTAGAGCTAAAATGTCTAAAAATAACTGTCATATCTAAACAGGCAAATGGAATGAAGTGAAAATTAGAACCTCATGGAAGCTTTGCTGTAGAAATCAGACACATCTCTACTAAGAGATTAGATGGTTCCAGATGAAGCTCTTATCTGAGCTGTGAGCTCCTTCAGGTGAGGGTTTTACATGGCTGCCTGGCAAAGCCTGTAGCACTTTCATTTTAGTGTTAAAGACTGGCAAAGTAAACAACATTTTGGGATGCTAAATATTCTTTGTTGTTGTTGTTCAGTCACTAAGTTGTGTCTCACTTTTTGTGACCCTGTGGCCTGTAGCACCCCAGGCTCCTCTGTCCATGGGGTTCACCAGATAAGAATACTGAAGTGGGTTGCCATTGCATTCTCTAGGGGATCTTTCTGACCAGGGATTTAACCCATGTTTCCTGAATTGGCAGGCAGATTCTTTACCAATGAGCCACCAGGAAAGCCCTGCATTAATATTCTACCTCCTTTTAAAAGAGCTTTATTTACCCCAGGACCAAATTCATACAAATAAAATTTGTATTCTCTTCATTGAAGGTCATCTGGGAAGAGAAGCAAGGGACCTCAGCTGTGAAAGGACGGTGAATAAGAGAGTGGTTGAATATTCCTTCTCTTTATATTTAATTTTACTTTTTATTAGATTTGCCATTACTTTTCCATTTGCTAGCCCACCCCAGCTCCTGGAAGAGGTAGTAGGAGTACTTAAAGTGGTCCCACAATATGTTCTATAGGGACAGAATGTTTTTCTAATAGTAGTTTATGCCTGCAAACAGAAAAATGCAATAAATATATCGTATCACATACACAGGTTACATTGGTGAAAGTCTGGATGAAAGAAAGTCAGGAAAGAGTAGTTTTACTTTACTTTTAAAAAAACTTTCATTGGAGTATAGTTGATTTAGGAAAGGAGTGCTTTTAAGTAGTGGCTTCCCTGGTGGCACTAAGGGTAAAGAATCTGTCTGCCAACGCAGGAAACACAAGAGACTCAGGTTCCATCCCTGGGTCAGGAATATCCCCTGGAGGCAGAAATGGCAACCCACTCCAGTATTCTTGCCTGGAAAATTCCCATGGACAGAGGAGCCTGGCGGACTCAGACCATGGATTCACAAAAGAGTGGGACATGACTTAGCAACTAAATAACAATGACAAATTTTGAAATACCTTGAACATTAGGATAAATGTAGGGGTAGCTAATGCAAATCTAGCACATGCACCTAGACCCTAGACCCTGATGCTGGGAAAAACTGAAGGCAGGAAGAGAAGGGGTCGACAGAGGATGAGATGGACGGATGGCATCACCAACTCGATGGACGTGAGTCTGAGTAAACCCTGGGAGTTGGTGATGGACAAGGAGGCCTGGCGTGCTGCAGTCCATGGGGTCGCAAAGAGTCGGACACAACTGAGTGACTGAACTGACTGACTGAACACATGTACAAAAGATGTTATTTTAAAACATTTTATTTTTCTATGTACCTTGGAAAGTCATTACTAGATACACAGAGGTGGGGGGATATTTTCTCATTTTGAAGAAAATATAAGATTACATTTAGATCATGTATGACTTTGCAATTAAAAAGGAAATATTTTACTCTTTATTAAAAATTCTGTATGCTATAGGCAGCATCATTGAATAAGAATTTAAAATATTTTTTGCTGATGGTGTACACTGCTTCTTTAACTCCCTTCTATGATTACATCACAGATCTCCAGTCTAGGAGTGCAACATAAGTGAGTGATGAGTGATTCTTCTCTGGGGGTGATTATCACACGGACTCTTCCTCTCTCATGGTTTGGATACATTAGGTCGTATTTGTGCTAAAATGACTCTCAAACTTGCCTCTCTGTGTAGCACTCACTCATCATTTTTCCTGAAGAAAAATAATATTCTCTGTCTTTAGTCCATAGTGGTGCCTGCCTTCACTCTTCAGTGAATCTGTTCTTAAAGCCAATGACTTCTTTTCAGTCTAATCTTGACTTCTTGTCTATTCTAATGCATTTGATGCTTAATATCCATTTTGGGGGTACATGCTTGTTAGGGGAGTAGTTTGCATGCAGTTTTCTAAAAGTGAGATATAAACAAATGTGTAAAATCAATTTTATTTAGTTATAAGAAAGATAAAATATTGTTTTCCCCAAATATCAAATATACAAAACATGTCTCACTCAACTCTCTTGCAATCGATCCTTTCATAGTATTTTTCCTATAAAATAGACCAAATTAGGTTATTTCATTCTTTAATACCAAAATGGATTAGTGATAAACTATAAGCAAAAGGCTTCACAGAGTAGCAAGTGATGATTTGTTGCATTTGGCATTTACCTATCTTCCTTCCCTGTAGCGCAAATGGTAGAGAATCTGCCTGCGAGGCAGGAGACCAGGGTTCAATCCCTGGGCTGGGAAGTTCCTCTGGAGAAGGGAATGGCAATCCGCTCCAGTATTCTTGCCTGGAGAATTCATGGACAGAGAAGCCTGGCAGGCTACAGTCTGTGGGGTCTCAAAGAGTCGGACACAACTGAGTGACTAACACAGTATCTTCCTAGACTTATTGCCCATCCCTTATGCCCTGTGGCCTGAGGGGCCCTTTTGCTTTTTCCCAAACACATAAAGTATGTCATTCACTCCTCCCTACCTTGCCTGTGCTATCTGTATTTTGTTTTTAGGCCATATTCTTTTTCTTACAGCCCAGAACCCTACTCACTTGTCAAAATTCAATATAATATCAGTTCCTTCATGTCCTTCTGATCTTTATATTTAATTATACTCTTCTCCATGAATCCATGGCTCTGCTGGGTGAGATTACCCACAAGTACTGATGTTCATTTCAGTTTGTTTATTAAACATGTTAGGGTATTAGAAACACTGGGGCCTGAGGGATTGGGTTGCTGAAAACAAAAGAAAAGCAAATTCTTCAAGATAAATAACCCCAGATCAATTGATCATAATTTCTGTGGATGATGTCCAGAATTATGTTTTTTCCCTCACCGAGTGTCGACATTATTTGGTCTTGATATTTTACTATTGGTACTGCATAAAAAATAACATAAATAAAAGAATAAAAACCTCCCTGCTTGATCCTAAGATTTCATCAATATTCTTGTTTTTATTTCTGGAATATTTGAATTGTTCACAAGCATATTTCAGTATTATATGTCTACATATGATTGATATATTTTACATTCTGTGCTCTGATTGATTTATGCTCTGGGTATTTTCCATGTTGCTAGTCTTTTTCCCTCTGATTCTCCCTTCTAATTCCTCACTCCCTCAATCTTTATTACATGATACTTAGACTACTGTCTTAGAGGATAGCACAGAGAATTTCCATATGTTCTAAACTCAGTTTTCCCTAGTATTGATATTTTATATTAATATGGTACGCTTGTTAAATTATTGAATCAATACCGTTGCATTATTGCTAACTAATTCATATTTCCTTTGTTTTTACCTACTGTCCTTTCCTGTTCCAGAACCCCATTCACAATACCACAATGCATTTAGCCATCACATCTCTTTAAGTTCCAGTTGGATGTGACAACTTTTCGCACTTTCATTGTTTCTGATAACCTTGACAGTTGTAAAGAGTGTTGGTCATGTATTTTGCAAAAAGTCCGTCAAAATGACATTTATCTCCTGTTTTTCCCATGATTACATGAAGGTTGTGTATTTTGGAGAGAGACCGCAGAAACAGTGTCATTCTAATTATACATCAAGGGTATCTATTATTAGTTTGACTATCACTTTTGACATTGACTTTAATCTCCTGACTGAGGTGTATTTGTCAGATTTTTCTTCCATAGAGTCTCTCGTCCCCCCACCCTCCATATTGTACTCTTTGGAAGGAAGTAACTATGCATAGCCCACGCTTAAAGGAGTTGAGCGGTATCCTCCAGCATCTTGAAGATGAAGTATACAGCTATATAAATTATTAGGAATTCTTTATGAGAGAATTGTCTCCTTTTTCCCATTTCTGTATTCATTTTTCTATCAAGATGGACTCATGAGATATACCTTATACTTTGGGTTGTCATTTAATACTAGTTCGTTTGTTTTGTTGCTCAGATTGTTTCAGCTTTGGTTAGTGGGAGCTCTCATATTTGTTTCCTTTAACATACCCCCTGATCTTTTTTTCTCAAAGTGACAGGGGACACTTGCTTACTTTTTGGCACTATGAGACGTTTCAGGTCCACCTAGTGAGTTTCTCGTCCCAATCTCATAATTAGCTTTTTCTCTAAGGAGCTTTGCTTATTGGAGAATAGTTTTAGAAACCCAGCTCTAGGTCTAGGTGTGCTTGTTCGAGGGAAAGAACAGAAACATTGCTTCTAAGCCCTCTTAGCTGACAGAGCAGGGAAATATAAATATGTACACCAGCACCTATATATGTACACCTATTTTTATATGCCACCCTGTTTCTCTATATTAACCTAAATGTGAGTTCATACTGATACCTCCAATCCTTCTAATCCTGATACCTTCTAATCCTTTACCAGATGCATCATTCTAGCCTTCTCCCTTTGTCTATAATCTCTCACTTCTAAGTATTTTTGAATCATTCATTTAAATGTAACATCATAATCTTTATGCATCTTGCTTTTTGCCTTTAAAATATTTCTTAGAACTAATTTCAGTTCTACTGAAAGTTTTAAATCTTATTTTGATTAATACAATCTATTACATGCTCCAATCCAAGAGGAGACCCACAAAAGATGTGTTTAATACTAAGAGTGATTCATGGCTTATGTTACTGGAAAATTTATTAATAGAAGTAGGATCAACTACAGAGTTAGTTTTACTCAATAGTTTAGCATCGAAAAGATACTGGTTTGTGTTTGTCTATACTTGTCTTCCATTGTTTCTACTTATTCTAAAGATGGCTTTCTTTCATGTTTTCAGTAAGGCCCTCAATTACTTCTGAGACTACATAACGCCTTATCCACGTCCAAAGAGAGTTTGTCAGAAGCATGTTCTAAAAAGAGGCAGAAAAATTCTTTCCCAGAAGACAATCAGTAACATCCTTGTACTAATTATTGTGCTTAGGTGATGATATTGCACTGATTAGTTGAGGTTGCACTAATATAGTAAATACTAGCCACATGTGACTAAAGTTAAATTGTTTCCTTAGTTACACTGGCCACATTTTGAGTACTCAGTAGCTTATTGATTGCTGGCTACTATATTGAACATTTCCATCACTGCAGAAAGCTCTATTTTATAGCGCTAATATGACCCCAGTTATGTAGCTCATGCTTAAAACTAAGGCAGAATTAGCTGTCACCATTTTTCAAAGAGCATGGACTATTGGTATCAGTTGAACGGGGTATATATAGAAAAAATTGCCAAATAAAAATAGAGCTTCTAGGAATATGAAAATGAATATTAAGGAAGCAATTACAAGTTTCATTACAAGAATGAAATAGTCTTAATTGTTACTCTACAATTATGCATCCACTTAACCTCTATTCCTGAGTATTCTGTGTTGTAATCCATAGTCTCATACACATACCCTTACATTCTTGAGTTGTTTTTCCCTAGGGAATGGACTCCTTGGAGTAAAATGTGGGGCCAAAGTATACACAACATTTTAATCTCAATAGATATTGTGCTGTTACTCTCTAAAGAGGCTAGACTTCTCATTGCAGTGAGTAATATACGAGGAGGGCTCTTTTCCTATACTGCTGACAGCAATGAGGAAGTTTGGAGTAGTGGTTAAAGCAGCAATCTGGAGCCAGTCTGCTTGGGTTCCAATTCTAGCTTTGCAGCTTTTTAATTCTATGACTTTGAACAAATTACTAATGGGAATAATTATAGTAGTACCTAATTCATGTATTTGTTATAAAGAACTAGTTAGTTAATATATATGGAACATGAAAATAATGCTTAGTACATCATCAGTGCTTGATAAATGTCATCAATTAATAAGGGAAGTGGGTATGATCACCCCTTCTGACTTCATATGTGAAAAGTATGATCTAATTTTTACTTTAATGTATAGTTCATTATTACTAGAGTAAACGTATTTCCATATGGTTACTATTTAGACTTATTTTGCTGAGAACTTCCTATCTCCATCTCAAGCAACATCTCTATTGAGTTGACTGTGATTTCTTTATTAATTTGAAGAATTAATATATTTGGGCTCTGTATATTTGGGCTTCCTTGGTGGCTCAGATGGTAAAGAATCTGCCTGCAATGTGGGAGACCTGGGTTTGATCTCTGGGTCAGGAAAATCCCCTGGAAGGGAATGGCTACCCACGCAGAATCCCCTGGAAGGGAATGGCTACCCACGCCAGTATTCTTGCCGTGTATCTCAAGCAACATCTCCATTGAGCTGGTTGTCATTTCTTTACTAATTTGTAGAAATTCTCTGTATATTTCCCCCTGAAAGTTGGGTTTTTTTTTCTCAGTCAGTGGAAAGGTTATTTGACTGTATTATAGCTTTCATCAGAATTGTTTATTTTCTTGTCTTACTGCAGATGCTTTGGAACTTTAATGTTGAGTAATAATAAACACAACACCTGCAGCGATCAGGGCCATCTGTATCTTATTTCTATTTTACTAAATACAGCTTAAGCAATCCACTTCTTAGAATGTTTCCAGCTGGACTTTGAAGACTCTGTCATACTTAGTTTTCATTTATTTCTGTATTTTAGTGCATTAATTAGGAAAGACTGTCAAATTTTATGAAATGCCTCCTAGGATGCAATGATAAAATTAGTTTTAAAAATTGTGTTGATCTAATGACTCATTTTGACAATCTACAATTAATTATCTTTGTGTTCATAGGATACTCTTTTGTAGGTCATACTCTGTTGCTCTTTGAACACAGCTAATTTTCAGATTGTTAGAAAAGAAATCTGTAGTCATAAATGAAATTAGTCAAAGGTGAGATTTAGATGCTCTTCACAAGGCATAGCATTATATTTTTCTGCTTTCCTCATTTTCTGCTTTTCCTCTTAAATAGCATGGATGTTATTCTCCAAAAGATTTTTTAAAAATAGGGTACTTTTATGCCACTCACTGATCTATGTGCTTTACTCTTATTAAGTCAGTCAATCCTCATGATTGAATTATTAATTACAAGCTGTAATTATCATCTCTATTTCAAAACTGAGGAAACTTAGAAATAAATAGATGTGTCCAAAGACATTCAGCTAATGAAGGAAAGGTCACACACATGAACCTCAGGAAAACACCAGAAGCTTATACTTGGTCACTTCTATGCTATGTCAGCTAGACCCATCTGCTTGCTCCCTTCCCATTTTTTTCTGTAAAAATTGGTCTATTTGAGTTTTCTACTTTGCTCATTTACTCACTTGTTAATTAATTCATTCAACACATATTTGTTGAATGCCTACCACGTGCCCCTATCTGTTCTAGGCACTGGAGATACAGCAGTAAACACAAGACAAAGGAGGTCCTACTCTCAGAGCTGGGAAGAGCTAATAACAAGTACATGCATAATATGCAAGGTGGAATATTAAGTAGGGTAAGGGGGATAGGAATTGCAGGGTAGTGGTGATTGCTGTTTCATATGGGGTCAACAGGGAAGCTGATAGGCTGAGACAAGATTCCTGAAGCAGTGCAGTGGTGAGACCTGCAGATCTCATAGGCTGCTGTCTTGATGTAACTTTGAAAGCACTCCCTTTTGTTTTCCAATAAAAGTGAATAGTCCCTCTGTCACTGGGAGAAGTGCACTAGAAGAGGAAATAAGACTGGGAATTGTGGAGGGATGGACAACCAAATGGACCGTTTGGCTGGAATAACGTGCCTGAGAGGGAAACCAGTGAATTTTTATTACTTTCTATTATAGTAGGAAAATAAATTCATTTTCATCAGAATTAAATATTTATGCTAACACATGACTAGCAGTTTCTTTAAAAACATGAATATTGGATCTTTCTTTCTCTTTCAATTTCTTGAAAAAGAAAGCTTCCTTCAGACCAAACTTTTTCTCCCATTTCTTTAACAATTGCTTATTATTTCTCCATTCCTTTTCCTTCTTCTAGAATTAATATTATTCACATTGTAGGTACCCATTATTTCCATCTCATTGTATTTTATCTCAATTTTTTCCAAAGAACCATTTCTTTAACTTGATATTCCAGGTCACTAATTAAGTCTTCAATTATTAACATTATCTCCTTCCACTTGCCTACAAAATGATTTGATTCCAAAGGAATGATTTTCATTCCCAGTCTTTCAGTGCTCTGTGTGTAAAATTTGTAAAAGGTTCTTGATATCATTTTTATGCCAATTACCTTTGTCATGTTCAGTAGTTTCTTCCTGAGCTGCCTGTGCTGGTTGCTTTCAGATTCCTCTCTCTGACCATGCGACTCCTCTGGTGGATTGACATTTGCCTACTCAAGTCCAGGTTCAAGTTTGACAAGCAGGTGATGATCACCCTAGCAGCAGCACACCTGTGAGGGATGAGTAGGGAACAAGGGTTCCCACCACTGTGGGCTAATGCTGTGCTCATCTGGAAGCTGTAAACCTTTGCTGAGGCACTTGAAACCCTTTTATTCCTAGATCTCTGGTGATAAGCATTAGTATTTCTTAGTCTCAAGCTCAGGGATCAATACATCCCTCCTGCGCAAACTCTCCTGTCATTCCACTGGGCTGCTAAATGCCCTGCCCAATTTGCCTCTTGCATACATCATCAGTTTCACTTTTTTAAAATTTTTTTTAAAATTTTTAATTTTTAATATACATTTATTTATTTTAACTAGAGGTTAATTACTTTACAATATTGTATTGGTTTTGCCATACATCAACATGAATCCACCACAGGTATACACGTGTTCCCCATCCTGAACCCCCCTCCCTCCTCCCTCCCTGTACCATCCCTCTGGGTCATCCCAGTGCACCAGCCCCAAGCATCTAGTATCATGTATCGAACCTGGGCTGGCGACTTGTTTCATATATGATATTACACATGTTTCAATGCCATTCTCCCAAATCATCCCACCCTCTCCCTCTCCCACAGAGCTCAAAAGACTGTTCTATACATCTGTGTCTCTTTTGCTGTCTCGCATACAGGGTTATTGTTACCATCTTTCTAAATTCCATATATATGCGTTAGTATACTGTATTGGTGTTTTTCTTTCCGGCTTACTTCACTCTGAATAATAGGCTCCAGTTTCATCCACCTCATTAGAACTGATTCAAATGCATTCTTTTTAATGGCTGAGTAATACTCCATTGTATATATGTACCACAGCTTTCTTATCCATTCATCTGCTGATGGACATCTAGGTGGCTTCCATGTCCTGGCTATTATAAACAGTGCTGCGATGAACATTGGGGTACATGTGTCTCTTTCAATTCTGGTTTCCTCGGTGTGTATGCCCTCAACTCTGGCACTGAACTTCATTGCAGTCACATGAGAGATTGCGAGCCAGAAGATACAGCTAAAACATACCTCATTGCTTCTTGAGCCACAGAAACTATAAGATAAATGTTCTTTTAAACCACTGTGTGTGAGTGTGTGCTAAGTCGCTTCAGTCGTGTCCAACTCTGTGCAATCCTATGGACTGTAGCCCACCAGGCTCCTCTGTCCATGGGATTTTCCAGGCAAGAATACTGGAGTGGGTTGCTATTTCCTCCTCCAGGGGATCTTCTTGACCCGAGGATCGAACCATGCTTTGCTACTAGCACCACCTGGGAAGCCCTTTAAGCAACTGAGTTTTGAGACAGTTACCTATTGCTGCAGACAAATTAACATCCCATCAATAACCATATTTTATCTCTATCATTTTCTGTCTCAGACCACCTATTCTCCTATTAGTTGGAGTTTTCCCATTATGAGTTACTTGTACACATCTGCATGCCTTTGTATACACAACTTCTTTTTATTTCTGCCACATTTTCCCCCCATCTGGTAAACTATAAACATATATTGAGACATAGTCACTGACTTTCTCCTCTGTGACTCATTCTCTGTAGGCAAATTTTATGACTCCCATCTTATATATGCTTTCATTCTGCTTTTCATACAGATTACCAGTCATTTCTTTTGGCCAAGACCGTGTCCTTAGCACCTAGTAGGGTGACTAGCACATTATAGGTGAAAGACTGGTTTTTCCTGCACTAACTTAAACCCTCTCTGGTAGTTTTTTTTCCTGTTTCCCCCAGGTGGAAAATTTCACTTGGTCCTGAGTAAAAGTGGAGTTACTGAGAATAATTACTCTTGTCTTTCTCAAGCAATACTGTAGATGATTTTGTTTATTTATGTTAATTAATATTTTGTCTTAAACTTTTGTGCTGAGTGCTGGAAACTATGTTGCTCAACACTATAACATTTTTCTCTTACTTTTCTTCAGATTATTTCCACGTCCCCAAAATACTTAACAACACTTTTTTTTTCTTTAGAGTCTGACTTCCTGCTGCACAGCAACACTAAAGAGAG
The DNA here is from genome assembly GCF_042477335.2 of Ovis canadensis. NCBI lineage: Eukaryota > Metazoa > Chordata > Mammalia > Artiodactyla > Bovidae > Ovis > Ovis canadensis. The sequence continues at coordinate 103,912,759 of NC_091250.1, read as the reverse complement.
ACCATTCGTTTCTTCAAATTATCCTGTTTATTTCAACAGAGGCAGCAAGTGTGTGTAGAAAGTAAAATGTTAAGAATGAATAAGTTCCTCTGATTTGTTTGTGTTGCCTACAGATTCTTTGAGAAGAAGAAATACAAGCTTGCTTTTGGTTATGAAAACAAATATTCCAGGTTTCCCCTGAAATGTTTTTGAAATTTTAGCATATTTAGAAAAAGAATCAAAGACAGGGTAATGATGCTTTTCTGACTTTCCTAAACAAAAATATTTTTGAATATAAGTATGCACACTGTAGCATCACCAACTCGATAGACATGAGTTTGGGTGAATTCTGGGAATTGGTGATGGACAGGGAGGCCTGGCATGCTGTGATTCATGGGGTTGCAAAGAGTCGGACACGACTGAGTGACTGAACTGAACTGAACTGAACTGATACACACTGTAGGTTTTTTTTTTTTAATCTTTGTGTCATGCACACTTATCCAGTGTTACAAAAATGCTGTGTAACAAACAGCCATACAAACATAGAGGCCTATAATAATTTTGTTTACTTTTGAAAATTTAAAACATAAACTATAAATTCAGCTTGAAAAATATCTAATTGACTACATTGCAATCAGTATTTCTGGAAAAATATTCTAGAGGAATTTAGGTTATAAGATCATTAGTTTTTGTTTTATTATTTTATGGGTAGGGAGCAATTCTTTCAAGGTATTTTAATTTTGTAAAGATCCCTAAGATGAACATTTTGACCATCTGGTGATATCCATGTGTAGAACCATCTCTTGTGTTGTTGGAAGAGGGTGTTTGTACGTCCAGTGTCTTCTCTTGGCCAAACTCTGTTAGCCTTTTCCCTGCTTCATTTTGTACTCCAAGGCCAAACTTGTCTGTTACTCCAGGTATCTCTTGGCTTCGTACTTTTGGATTCCAGTCCCCTATGATGAAAAGGACATCTTTTTTGTGGTGTTAGTTCTAGAAGGTCTTGTAGGTCCTCATAGAACCATTTAACTTCATCTTCTTTGGCATTAGTAGTTGAGGTATAGACTTAGATTACTGTGATGCTGAATTGGTAGAAGATGGGAGATAGTGAAGGACAGGAAATCCTGGCATGCTGCAGTCCGTCGAGGCTCAAAGAGTTGGACATGACTGAGTGACTGAACAATAAGATGAACATTAGAAAAAAACAAAATACAATCTGTGATCCTACTCAGGAAAAAAATGCTAAAAATTTAAATTCTTCCTTAGCCTTCAAAAAATAGTGATTAAAGTGTATTACTCTGAGCCTTCAGATAGTGATGCCTCCCTTACCTGAGAGCAATGCTAATTAGACCTAAACTAGCTATCAGAATATGTTGCCTTAAACATAAAGTACACCTGGAAATGTTAAATTATTATGACTCATGGGAAAAAATACTTTAAAAACTCACGTACTACATAATTACAAATAGATTATTTGCCTAATCTTTTTATTTGGATTTTGGCAAAACCATACTCTAGATTTTAATAATAATTCTTTACCGCACTGAGGTTTATTATATGGCAAGTGTTGTTACACACCATCTATCTGCATTAACTCTCAAAATTTCTTCAAGTTAGGGAAATTATCTACATTTCATAGCTAGCACAACCAAGTCACAGAGAAGTCAGGTGGCTCACCAAAGGTCACACAACTGGCAGGTGGTGGAAGCAGAATCTGACCCCAAGCAGGGTGGCTCATACCCATAACACCATGTCAGATTGCCTGGTAATAGCTGAGAACCATTCTCAGCCTTGTCTGTATGCTCCCAAGTCACAAGGGCTGAAAACTAAAAACCTTATTTTGCCCTGGGTTAGACCAGTGGTGAAAGGCCATTACATGAGATTTGGAAGGTGAAAGAGAGCTAAGGAAACATACTCTGCTCCTCCAGCAATGGTGGGCAGATATATAGGCTTCAGCAGATTAAGTCTTTCACTAACCTCTAGCCTATATGTGTATACATACATATATACACACACAATGGACTGTTGTTCAACCTTACAAAAAGGAAATCCTATCATTTGTGGCAACATGCATGGACCAAGAGGCTATTAGGCTAAGTGAAATAAGCCGGTTATAGGAAGATAAATACTGCATGATTCCAGTCACATAAGGTATCTAAAATAGTCAGTCTTAGAAGCAGAGAATGAAATGCTGGTTGCCCAGGACTAGGGAGTAGAGGAAATGGGGAGTTGTTATTTAATGGATTTAAAGTTTCAGTTATGCTAAATGAATAAAGTCTAGAGATCTGCTGAACAACAGAGTGCCTACAGTCAACATTATGATATTGTGCACTTCAGACTGTTAAAGGAGTAGATCTCATTTTGTGTTATGACTACAAAGCAAACCAAAAACAAAGGGACCCAAGGAAACTCTAGGAAGTGTTGGATTTATCTATTAATCACTGCAGATGGTGATTGCAGTCATGAAATTAAAAGACGCTTACTCCTTGGAAGGAAAGTTATGACCAACCTAGATAGCATTTTCAAAAGCAGAGACATTACTTTGCCAACAAAGGTCCATCTAGTCAAGGCTGTGGTTTTTCCAGTAGTCACGTATGAATGTGAGAGTTGGACTGTGAAGAAAGCTGAGCACCAAAGAATTGATGCTTTTGAACTGTGTTGTTGGAGAAGACTCGAGAGTCCCTTGGACTGCAAGGAGATCCAATCAGTCCATCCTAAAGGAGATGAGTCCTGGATGTTCTTTGGAAGGAATGATGCTAAAGCTGAAACTCCAATACTTTGGCCACCTCATGCGAAGAGTTGACTCATTGGAAAAGACTCTGATGCTGGGAGGGATTGGGAGCAGGAGGAAAAGGGGATGACAGAGGATGAGATGGCTGGATGGCATCACTGACTCAATGGACGTGAGTCTGAGTGAACTCCAGGTGTTGGTGATGGACAGGAAGGCCTGGCATGCTGCAATTCATGGGGTCGCAAAGACTCGGACACGACTGAGTGACTGAACTGAACTGAACTTGCTTGTGGTGATAGTATCAGAGGTGTTTTCATGTGTCCAAACTCATTAAATTGTACACATTGAATATAAGCAGTTCTTTGAAAATCAAATACACATAAATCAATAAAAGTACTAAATAAATTTGAAAATTTTTTAAATGAAATAAAGTAAGCTTCAGAACCTGGCAAAATATTATTGTAAATTTAAATCAGGTATTGATTCTCTTGCCTCTGCTATTCCAGAAGTACTTTTTTATGGGAATAAATCAGCAGAGTCCCTGGAACCTGGGGTGCAGTTCTGTGTCTGAAAAAGTCTTTCTTTCTCTCCATGGAAACTCTCAAAGACTGCAAGAACTCATTTACTTTTACTGTGTAAAGACAGCAGATCTTCACTCCTTTACCTCACGGCCTTGTCAAACTATGCCAATTCTTCAGCCCTGTTTTATAATCTAGCTCATAGGGATCTGACTCACCTTCCTGTTGCTGCTGCTGCTACTGCTGCTAAGTCACTTCAGTCGTGTCTGACTATGTGCGACCCCATAGACGGCAGCCCACCAGGCTCGCCCATCCCTGGGATTCTGTAGGCAAGAATACTGGAGTGGGTTGCCATTTCCTTCTCTAATACATGAACGTGAAACGTCAAAGTGAAGTCGCTCAGTCGTGTCTGACTCTTAGTGACCCCATGGACTGCAGCCTACCAGGCTCCTCAATCCATGGGATTTTCAGGCAAGAGTACTGGAGTGGGGTGCCATTGCCTTTTCCGCACCTTCCTGTTACTGATCAACTAAAATGAGAAATCATATTAATCAGACCTGTGGAACAGACATTAGCTAATACAGTTGATGCCTAGATAAAACACATGAATACCAGCAGGTAGAAGATAATAACCATGAAAATTCAGGAACCTGGCATCTTAATGAAGTGTCCAGGGAGATAATGGTCCAAGGCATAAATGGTTTTCCACTGCAAAGAGAAAGCCAGTTGCTGTGTTTTTACCTTTCAGCAACTAAGAAACACAACACTTGATGGGCTCATCTGGATTTTATAAAAAATATTTACTCGTAGATAACTGATGTATTTGCTAAATAAACCCTAATATTGCTCAATTTTAGAGAAGCCCAGAGCAAGAGGTTTTGCAGGAGATTTGGGCTGTGGGTCCTCAGCTACTCTGCCACTTTGGTCTTCAGGTTGTAGAGATCCAGTTGTGCTTAAAAGATTTTGACAGGCAGCAATAATAAATGGAAATCCTCCCAACTCTAGAGTGATAAAAACACATCCAATCCTAAGGGTTTCACAGAAAATCTGTATTCTTCCTTGAAAATGGAAAATTGCCTTTCAAAAACAGTTTCTAGCTTGCTATTGTGCTTAGGTTGAGAGAACTGCTGACGGTAGAAAAATAAAAGATCATGCGACCTGATTTGTCTGTTGCACTCTGGGTATTACCTGATATACCAGGCTACAATATATATGATCAGACTTGAGTAGGTCCAGAAACTATAAGTTACACAAATAAGTAAGTTCATCTCCTATCACATCTGTTCTTGCTGTGTCACCACCTCTCCCTCCATCCACACCTAAGGCCTCTAGAAAAATTCCTGATTTGGAATTTGGTCCCATGGGATGTGGTGACACTGACTGAAGGAAACAGAAGTGGCTCTGAGAGGCATCAGGTAAACCTTGGTAGACCTCAAGTTGATTAGTGCATCTGGTTGTATAGTTTGAGTGATTGCTAAAAATATTGATATACAATGATTGTCAATAATTAATGGACCAATACTGGAGGACTGTACAGGGTCTGGGGAAGAAGCATACAGATCAAGCAATTTAAATGAGCACATGTTGTAAGTTTGTGTCTCATGGAAATGCCCACCAAAGAGAGGCTCTCAGTAGTCAGGTATATAATACGACCTATTCCAGATAGTCACTTAGCCTCTTTCCCAAGCTGCTCTGTGGTTATTTAACTCTTTCATCAACAATGTATCCACGGATATTGCATCTGAGTTCAATAACATGTCTTCTTTCTTTGAAACTGGCTAAGCTGACCCCACTGCAGTGAGGTTCCTTTTTTGCAAAAAAGACTCTTGCTATGGATATAAATGTGCCTTTTCTCCTTGAAACTTTTGTCAGCACTACTGTCTAAATTCTTACTGATACATTGTTCATTTCCATATTGTGTTACCCGTTATGCTTCTGCTCAAGAAATATTTTATAGGAAAAGAAGGACGCAATCATATGGTACCTAATGGATTCATCAATCTTTCCATGGAATCTATCATTCAGAAATAATGGGTTTTATAAAACAGTAGACTTGTCTCCTTGAGAAACAAAAACTTTCGGAATGACACCAATTCTACAAATTACTCTTATTTTCTCTGAACCAACAATAAGATGCTATTTTTCCCTACAACAGAATACATAAGTTCTTGTACCAGGGGGTAAAAGTAGCAACAACTCTGTTCTTTAGCACTCGTAATAATCCAATTGCTAAACTTTTCCATTCCAGCCCACCACCTTTAGGCTCTTTTGGTTTAAATTTTTAGTTCTTAAAGAGAAATACTACTGCTAGGGGACACGAAAATGGCTCCCGTGAACAGGTGGTTGAGATCCCACTTAACTACTTTGAAATCGCAGTGTCATTGAACCAAGAGGCAAAGGAGATTACTGTACCAGTTGAAGTAAATTCACAGATTATCAAGAGGGAGTAGGGTGGTTGTTATATACAATGAAAGTATGTCTAGATCCTAAAGAATTTTCTTAATACTTCCATGTTCAGTAGTAAAACTGAGTGGAATCTATACAAGCCAGCACAGGTAGGACATCAAGAATGGAGGTTTGGGTCAGTCAACTTAGTAAAGAACACAGCCTGTAAACATCCCTACTGAGATCAAATGAACAATGAACAAGTATTGAACAAAGTTATAAATATCAATTTGGTCTAATGACAAAGTGCATAAATGAAGACTATATTAACTATGAACACTTTCTTCTTAATTTTTTTAGGTAATATATTTGTGTATGTGTATGAGTGTGTATATACATGTACTATTTTCTTTTTACATTCTCCTCTTCAATCAGTATATTATATACTGTGTGGTGGTGTTTAAATTTAGAATTAGTCTTCAGATTACCCTGCTTATTTAACTTATATGCAGAGTACATCATGAGAAACACTGGACTGGAAGAAACACAAGCTGGAATCAAGATTGCCGGGAGAAATATCAATAACCTCAGATATGCAGATGATACCACCCTTATGGCAGAAAGTGAAGATGAACTAAAAAGCCTCTTGATGAAAGTGAAAGTGGAGAGTGAAAAAGTTGGCTTAAAGGTCAAGTCAACATTCAGAAAACAAAGATCATGGCATCCGGTCCCATCACTTCATGGGAAATAGATGGGGAAACAGTGGAAACTGTGTCAGACTTTATTTTTGGGGGCTCCAAAATGACTGCAGATGGTGATTGCAGCCATGAAATTAAAAGACGCTTACTCCTTGGAAGAAAATTTATGACCAACCTAGATAGCATATTCGAAAGCAGAGACATTACTTTGCTGACTAAGGTCTGTCTAGTCAAGGCTATGGTTTTTCCTCTGGTCATGTATGGATGTGAGAGTTGGACTGTGAAGAAGGCTGAGCACTGAAGAATTGATGCTTTTGAACTGTGGTGTTGGAGAAGACTCTTGAGAGTCCCTTGGACTGCAAGGAGATCCAACCAATCCATTCTGAAGGAGATCAGCCCTGGGATTACTTTGGAAGGAATGATGCTAAAGCTGAAACTCCAGTACTTTGGCCACCTCATGGAAGAGTTGACTCATTGGAAAAGACCCCGATGCTGGGAGGGATTGGGGGCAGGAGGAGAAGGGGACGACCGAGGATGAGATGGCTGGATGGCATCACTGACTCGATGGACGTGAGTCTGAGTGAGCTCTGGTAGTTGGTGATGGACAGGGAGGCCTGGCATGCTGTGATTCATGGGGTTGCAAAGAGTCGGACACGGATGAGCAACTGAACTGAACTGAACTGACTAGATATCAAAGTGAAACTGTGACAGTTTAAAGAGGATTGAGAAACACACAGTAATGTATATAATGATTAGCAGGTTTCCTATATTTTGGAAGAGATTAAGCACATTTTCATTTCCATGAGAAAGAATGTCACAAATTTAGCAGACTTATGTTCATCTTATAATTTGGAGAGTCAATATGCATGGAAAGATGTGTAAAAATGCTGAATAGCCAAAGGGATAGACTTCTTCATATGGCTGTTTTCAACTCAGCAGCATTCCCAGATCCTTCAATGCACTTCTTTGTATCTTACCTTACTAGCAGAGTTTCATGTTAGTCACTGATATGAGCTATTCAAAAGCTGTTTGGAAGGTGGAAAAGAGCTAGAAGTGATACTACAACTCCTCTGGCAGCAAAAAAGAAGTAGCAAGGGCTTTGGCAGACTCAGGGCATTCTTGTAAGTCATGCACCCCTGTGATGGGGAGTTGTGATCACTGGTGGCAGTTTCTTTTGTGTCCTGGTTCTCTGAAAGTTTGGAGTGAGTATGAGATCTAGCGGTAGTTTTCCTTGACTTTCATGGTTCCATTTCTCCCAACGATTTTGCCAACACCTAATAATCTGTATCAAATTTCTTCTTGCTTAAAATAGAATAGGTCTCTGGTTTTCTAACTGGAACCTTACTGATACAATATCCTTAGGCTACATTGCATCTTCAATATAAGCTTTTGTGCCCAGCAATCTCCTTCAAAATCAGTTATATTCCTCTTCCATATTGATCATTTAGTTGCTACAGAAAGACAAATGTGGAGCATGGCATATTTTAATTCAAAGAAAAGTTTGGATATTTGGAGAGATAAGTTATGCACTTCAAACTTAACTAAATTGTATTTGCATAAAAATATAAAATTTCTAGAGAAAAACCAAACATTTAAAAAACCCTTAGATATTTTAGTGGATATTTTAATACATTTTAAAACTGCAATAAGAACAAAATAGGTAAAATTTAACTGTTCTAATATATGTCAAAATTTGTGCTTGTGGAATCCTGAAACTGCTGACCTACAAAAATTGTTTCTCTTAAATTCTTGAGTGATATTTTAATGTCTCTGTTGCTTTTTGATATTAATTTGCAAATATTGAACTTACTTGTGATAGCTGAGCTATTATCATGTTTAAAATAGTCAATATTTCTATGTTTTTTTAAGCTAAAACTAAAGCTATTTATTATGACACTAGTGACCATGAAAATGACCAGTTCAGAGTTCTGTATTAGTCTTTGCACTGCTAGACTACTTGGCTTCCCTGGTGGCTCAGACAGTAAAGAATTCACCTGAAGTGCAGGAGATGGGTTCGCTCCCTGGGTTGGGAAGTTCCCCTGAAGAAGGGAATGCCTACCCACTCCAGTTTTCTCACCCATTTCAGTTTTCTTTCCATAGACAGGGGAGCCTGGCAGGCTACAATCTATGAGGTCGTAAAGAGTTGGACTCAAATTAGAGGATAACGCTTCATTTGCGCTGCTATTGTCTATCTTTATGTAAATTTCATTTAAAATAATGGTGGTGGTGGTTTAGTCATTCAGTCATGTCTGATTCTTGCTACCCCATGGTCTCTAGCTCGCCTGGCTCCTCTGTCCATGGGATTCTCCAGGCAAGAATCCTGGAGTGGGTTGCCATTTCCTTCTCCATAGGATCTTCCTGACACAGAAATCAAACCTGGGTCTCCAGCATTGTAGGCAGATTATTTATGTACTGAGTTATGAGGGAAGCCCGCATTTAAGATAACACTTGATCTAACAGGTCTTCTATGTTTTGCTATTTACTATCATTCTTTTGAGAAAAATTAAGCATTTTTTTCTCTTTTGTAATAAGATATTGTTTGCTTATAGTGAGAGGGACTCATGTACAGTGTATGTAATTCCAGATATTCAGACCCATTGCAGTACACTTCATTCAAGACATTAAGACTAAAAATGAAAATACTAATGTGGTGTGGAAAGAGATCATATTAACTTTTCTTGGAAGTTTAGGTAGCAGCCTTTCATGCTTTTGTTTCTTCCATTCAACTGAATTCATTTTCAATTTAAAAAGAAATAAATCCTTTGGAATATGTCCACTTTGCAAGATCCAGCCCCAGAAAAAAGAACTGGAGAAAGACAAGTTTTTTGTTTTTTCATATGCTGATAAGCTGTGGATCTGATAGACTCTAAATATTCTTCCCTATCCTACTTTTATATTTTATGTCTAATACGAACAAAGAAGGGAAGATAATTCAGGCTAAGAAATATGGCCCTAATATAATCTTACCAAAAAATATTAGTGCTATCACTTCACATCATGTCAAGCTTACAACATAGGGAAATCTTTTCATCAATTGTGGCAGTGAGACTAATTCCTTGGTTCCTCCCTTAAGCCTAAAAATGCATTTTATTTGACTTCCAGGCAAGTGGGTAGTTACTGTTTTCTAGTTGTACCTTCAGTACGTGAAAAGATGGAGGATTGTCTTTGCAGAAGAACTGACTCAATTACAGTTTTTAAAAAGTGATAGCTTTCATTCCCACATTAGCTTGATCTTTTTACATTGTCAGTGACAAAGAGAAGTATTTCACTGGTTAAGAAGAAAATAAACTGGGAAATTTCATTGTGCAACAATTTAACTTTGTTACTACCTGCAAAAGGCACTAGCCGTGGGAAGAAAAAATAAAATTGAATTTTTAAAAGTTAAACAAAAGGATTAGCTCTATGATGGCACATTTTAAAATTGATTTGTAAACTTAACCTATTGTCCTAAAAGGTAGAGAGGGCTGTAACAAATAGAAAAAACAGATGTTGAACCTCTAAAGTGAAACCGTCTCTGTCCCAGAGCACCTCTTAATGCCTTGTAGTACAACACCCAGTATTAATATTGCATGCTGCCAAGACCTCATCCTCTTAGTTTCTATCATATATAAGCCAAGCTTTCCTTTCCCAGAAGTTCCACTCAACATTTTCCCTAAATTATTCTAGCAACTGCATTTTAACCAAATATACTTAAGAAAAACCTTAGATCACACTAAAATACTAGCTGTTTATGACACTGCTCACTGCCATAAAACAAGATAAGGAACACAGAAACATATTTCCCATTGTAACAAAGTTCTTTCACCAGTCAGCAACCTAGCCATCGTCTCTTCTAATCATTAAGTGCACAGAGCACCACTACCATAGGACCAGAGAGCACAAATTGGCTTTAACAACCATTAAGATGATAGAAGAAAACCCACATGTCTAAAGACACAACCTACTACTGGGACACCAAGACCCTATGGCAGCAACATTTGACCCACATTGCGGAAAACAACTACATATTCTAATGAACTGGTCCTGGAACTCCAATTTGGTTTAATTCCATAGCAGAGTTAATCTTTATCAAAAAAAAAAAACAGATGAAACTCTAAATTAAAAAAAAAAAAAACTTAGTGAAATAATTCAAAATAAATCATTAACAGTCCAGAGATTTTATTTTCCCTAAGCTTGTTCACAGGTTGACAAAGAGGTGACTGTTCTTTTTTTTTTTTTTTGGTCTATTTTTAGCTGCATCAGGTCTTGGTTGTGGCACACAGGCTTAGTTTCCCAGTGGCATGTGGGCATTAGTTCCCTGACCAGGGATTGAACCATGTCACCTGCATTGGAAGGTGAATTCTTAACCCCTGGACCACCAGGGAAGTCCTTAGAACAGATTATTCTCTAACTAACCATGGATACTTTAGAAAACCAGTCAGATTGCTAGACTGTCACCAAAAGCCAGATTACGGAAGACAGGGCACATGTAACACCAGTGTTCCAGCCAGACTGACGTTCTAGAACCAGACTCCTCTTAAGTATAGAGTCACATTTTCAAAATTTTAAAATTTTAAACTTTTTATTTGTAAGCTATTCCAGAATTAAAGGACAGTTACAACAATAATACAGATAACTTCCATATAGTTTTCACTCAGATTCCCCAGCTGCTGACATTTTGCCATATTTATTCTATCGTTATTTTCCTATGTATGTGTAGTATTTTCTGAACTCTGTGGCAGTAAGATACTGATATAAGTCCCCTTAAGCCCCTAAAAACTTTGGTCTCTTTCACAACTGCAAAACAATGATCAAAATCAGAAAATTACCATTGATACAAGCACTATCTCATAGGTCTTACTCAAGTATTACCACCTCCCGACACTGTCCTTTAGAACCAAAGAAATCTTCCTCTTGTTACGTCTTTCCATCCTCCCTTCCTATCTTTCATAACCTTGACTTCCTGAAAAGTATTATAGGATGTCGCCCCATTGTCTAGTGTTTCCTCAGGAATAGATTCACATTCTGCATTTTTGGCAGAAGTACCACAAAAGCAATTTTGTGGAGGGCACCATATAAGAAAGCACACACTAGGATTTGTACTATCACAGAGGATGCTGACCTTCATTTGCCAGGTTTCTCCAATGTGGAGTCTTTTTCCCTTTCCACTTAAAAGTATATGCTAGGAAACACTCCGACATAATGTAAATATCCCATTTCTCAGTGTCGTGGGTTGAATTGAGGCTTCCCAAAAACTGCAATGTGGGAGACCTGGGTTCAATCCTGAGGCTTCCTCTAATTGTGGTGAGCAAGAGCTCCTCTCCAGTTGTGGTGTGTGCCCTTACTGCTGTAGATTCTCTTGAGCACAGGCTCTAGAGTGCAGGCTCAGCAGTCCTGGCGCATGGGCTTAGTTGCCCCGAGGCATGTAGAATCCTCCTGGACCGGGGATCGAAACTATATCCTCAGCATTGACTGGCAGATTTTTAACCCACTGGACCACCAAAGAACCCGCTTGTATTCTTTGCAAAAACTGTTTATGTATTCTGGATATAAGCCCTTTGTAAGTTATGTGTTCTATTACAGTATTCACTCCTAGTCTGTGGATTGTCTTTGTTTTTCTGATTGGGTCTCTTAAAGAGTATGTTTTTTTCTTTGATTTTGATAGTTAATGATATCTTTTTTTTAATGGTTTGTTGTTCTTCTGCCATATTTAGAAAATCTTTACCTACACAAGTTTGAAAAGATTTTCTTCTATTTTTTAATGGAAATTATATAGTTTTACCTCATATTATGCTTGTGCTCAATTTTGGTTTGCCTTTTGTTTGTGATGTGAAGTAAGGGTCTAGAAAAAAATTTTTTTCATGGAGCTATCCAGTTGTTTCAGTGTAATTTATTCAAAATATTGTCCTTTTCTGATTGAATTACATTGGATAATTTTCTAAAATAAATTTACCAAATAACTGTGGGTCTATTTCTCTATGATTGTTCTATTGATCTATATGTCTATGCTTAAACTAATAACACTATCTTAATTACTATAGCTTTACAATAAATCTTTAAATTAAGTAGTCTAAATGCTCCAAATTTGTTCATTTGAAAAGAGTTTGTCTCTTCTAGGTTCTTTGCTTTTTCTTAGAGATTAACATCTTACCATTTTCTTTAAAAAAGGTATCTGAGATGTATTTGGATTATATTGTGTCTGCAAATCAATTTGAAGTGGGTTAAAAATCTCAAAATTGAGTTTTCAAATCCATGAATGTAGATTCAATATACAAATATGGTATTTACCACTACTTATGATATTTAATGCTAGGAATATAAGAGAATTACCTCTACATGATAACAAGCATCTATGCAAACCATACACTTGCTATCATAGTTTTGGTAAAATTACTGAAAATTTTACCTATAGATAAGCAATAGGCAGCTATGCATTTACATTGCTTTAATGTCATACTGTTTCCACTGTTTCCTCATCTATTTTGGTTCTTAGTTTTCTGCATGTTGAGATTTAAGCCAACTTTTTCACTCTCCTCTTTCACTTTCACCAAGAGGCTCTTTAGTTCTTCTTTACTTTCTGCCATAAGGGTGGTGTCATCTGCATATCTGAAGTGATTGATATTTCTCCCAGCAATCTTGATTCTAGCTTGTGCTTCTTCCAGCCCAGAGTTTCTCATGATGTACTCTGCATAGAAGTTAAATAAGCAGGGGGACAATATACAGCCTTGACGTACTCCTTTTCTTAATTGGAACCAGTCTGCTGTTCCATATCCAGTTCTAACTGTTGCTTGCTGACCTGCATACAGATTTCTCAAGAGGCAAGTCAGGTGGTCTGGTATTCCCATCTCTTTCAGAATTTTCCACAGTTAATTGTGATCCACACAAAGTTTTTGGCATAGTCAATAAAGCAGAAATAGATGTTTTTCTGGAACTCTCTTGCTTTTTTGATGATCCAGCAGATGTTGGCAGTTTGATCTCTGGTTCCTCTGCCTTTCTTAAAACCAGCTTGAACATCTGGGAGTTCATAGTTCACATGTTGCTGAAGCCTGGCTTGGAGAATTTTGAGCATTACTTTACCAGCATGTGAGATGAGTGCAACTGTGCAGTAGTTTGAGCATTCTTTGGCATTGCCTTTCTTTGGGATTGGATGACCAACCTAGATAGCATATTAAAAAGCAGAGATATTACTTTGCCAACAAAGGTCCATCTAATCAAGGCTATCATTTTTCCAGTGGTCATGTATGGATGTGAGAGTTGGACTATGAAGAAAGCTGAGCACCGAAGAATTGATACTTTTGAACTGTGGTGTTGGAGAAGACTCTTGAGAATCCCTTGGACTGCAAGGAGATCCAACCAGTCCATTCTAAAGAAGATCAGTCCTGGCTGTTCTTTGGAAGGAATGATGCTAAAGCTGAAACTCCAGTACTTTGGCCACCTCATGGGAACAGTTGACTCATTGGAAAAGACTCTGATGCTGGGAGGGGTTGGGGGCAGGAGGAGAAGGGGACAACAAAGGATGAGATGGCTGGATGACATCACCGACTCAATGCACATGAGTTTGGGTAAATTCCGGGAGTTGGTGATGGACAGGGAGGCCTGGCATGATGCGATTCATGCGGTCACAAAGAGTTGGACACGACTGAGCAACTGAACTGAACTGAACTGAGGTTTGCCATAGCTTTTCTTCTAAGATGCAAGCATCTTTTAATTTCATGGCTGCAATCATGTATAAAATATATGACTAATGAGAACCTGCTATATAGCACAGGCAACTCTAATCAGTGCTCTGTGGTGACCTAAATGGGAAGGAAATATGAAAAGAGAGGATAAATATGAATCCATATCTGATTTGCTTTGCTGTACAGCAAAAAGTAACACAACGTTGTAATGTGACTATACTCCAATAAAAACTAATAAAAAATTAAATTTAATCAGTCTTCCTAAACGGAAGAATGTGTTTGGCATTGCATACACGCCCAGCTGTGTATGACCCTTTGTGATCCCATGGACTGTAGCCCACCAGGTTTCTGTGTCCATGGAATTTTCCAGGCAAGAATACTGGAGTGGCTTTCATGTTCTTCTCCAGATCCGATTTCTGTAAGCTCCAGGAGCTGCACCGAGCTGGGGGCGACCTCATTCACCGTGAAAAGCGGAGCCGCACGCTCCTGCACCGCGCTCAGCACCGGCAGCAAGGAAGTGGTCGGCTACCTGCTGGAGCCCGCGCCCACTAAGATTCTTGACCCCGTGGAGGAAAACGGGGAGACCTGCCTGCACCAGGCAGCAGCCCTGGACCAGCGCACCATCTGCCACTACATCGTGGAAGCCGGGGCCTCGCTCATGAAGACCGACCAGCAGGGCGACACTCCCCGGCAGAGGGCTGAGAAGGCTCAGGACACGGAACTGGCGGCATACCTGGAGAACCTGCAGCATTACCAGATGGTCCAGCGGGAGGACCAGGAGATGGCGGTGTGAAGGCTGGCCAGCCCCCTCCTGGCCACCGCACTGCCACATCCCAGTCAGAGGGCCACAGAGCGACCTGAGCCCCCAAGGAAGGAGCCACGTGCTGCTCCCTGAGGAGCTGCCCAGACCTAGGGCTGGACTCTAAGGAGCTGGGAGTGGAGGGGTGGGGGTGTCTCATCCGGTCCCCTGAGGCCGCAGCCTAACCTGGAGGGAGGCTCACAGGGAACCAGGAAACTGGACTGGGCTGGGCAGGCCTGGGGGTGGGGGTGGGGGTGGGCATGGCATTGGGGGCAGCCCTCACCTTCCTGCTGTTGGGGCCCTGGAGTTCAGGGGCTGCAGCTGGGAGGGCAGAGGGCCTTGAGGAAGCCCCCAGGAAGAGGCTTCTTAAGCCTCCCAGCCCTTTGGGACTGTCACTCTGAGGCTCCTGAGAGCTCAGCCCCCTCTCCTGCCCTGACCCCCCACCTACCAGGGGTCTTCTGCTGCATCTGCTCCGCCCTGCTTAACACCTCCCCTGTGACCCTCCTCCCAAGCCCTGTCATTTCACCTCCAACTCTGTGGCCTGGGGGTTGGGATGGGGCTCCCTCATGGTGACATGTTTACAGCTGGGTGTGACTCAGTAGTGGTTTTTGTTTTGTTTAAAAAAAAAAAAAAAAGATGCCGGATCTCTGGGTGTCTTCCCAACCCAGGGATCAAACCTGTGTCTCCTGTATCTTTTGCATTGACAAGCAGATTCTTTACCACTGAGTCACTAACCTAGGGTTAAATTTCATATTTTATGTGCAAAAATAACACACTACAAGGGAAAGTTGTGGGAAGAAAAAAACTTGTTATTTTATCTTAGATAACTCTAGTACATGTGAATGATGCATTTTCAATTGGAAATAGTGCTCTATTTAAATCCCTTTTCTTATAACTTGACCTGTGGGCATATCACTGATGATATCAAATTGTTTCTTCTGCAATTACTATATTCACACTTGGTCAACCTTTACTGATATGATTTTCCTTTTATTTACATTACTATTAACAGTTCTCTCTTCTATGGTTACATAAATGTCTGGCATAGACAGTCAAAGAAATTCACCATGGTACTGGTTTTCCAGCTAAGGAGATGCTAATATGAGAACAGTTTTAATTAGATGTCTATAAAATAATTGCTGCTATTGAGAATAGAATTGTGGACACAGTGGGTGAAGGAGAGGGTGGGAGAAACTGAGAAAGTAGCATTAAAACATATACATTACCATATGTAAAGCAGATAACTAGTGGGAATTTGCTGTATGGCTCAGAGAGCTCAAATCTGATGCTCTCTGACAACCTAGAGGCGTGGGATGGAATGGGAGGCAGGAGGAAGAGGGGAGGAAGGTTTAAGAAGGAGGGGACATATGTATACCTGTGGCTGATTCATGTTGATATATGACAGAAACGAACACAATACTCCAATTAAAAATAAAATTCTAAAAATGAACTAAAAATGTGGAAAGCTTCCCCCTAACTTTTTGCTATTCAGATAAAGGCCATTAAGTAATGTGTGTCTATAGCTTTATTCTAAACTGAGCCTGTATCTATCTTACCTCAAAGGCTAGCACTCTCTTTAGCTAATATAAAATCTGCAAGGTCTAATAACTGATATTTGGAATTCTTGATATAAACATGAACCAAGAGAACCCAGCTTGTGGATCACACTTTGTAAGGTAAATCTTAGTTATCAAATACTATCATGTTCAAGGCTACAATTGTTATAGTTTAAAAAATTCTCCTATCAAACATTTCCCATCTCTTTAAAATAAACAGCAAATAACATTCTGCAGATCCATGGTAGTCTATATTCTACAGCTTTAGTTAAAAGATAGCTTCCTAGGTCCTTTTGCCCATATTTACCAAAATAACCACTCTCAAAAGTCTTATTGCACAATATCCTAGCAAGCTATATTAAAATTTGTCCATACTGAATGCATTGGAACATACACATATCCTTTGTGAAGGCACAAAGGTATAACAAAAGGACAATCTAAGAAACAACTCAGTCTTGAAACTATCAAATTCCATCTAATTAAATGTACCTTGGCTCTTGTTTCCAAATAGTAACTTTAAGAAGACAACTCTGAACTCAAGCAGTTTTGCTTTTGCATTGTTATCCTTGTTATTCACTTATATAGAAAACAACCCAATCATGTTGTGTAACAGAGCACTAAAACTATTAAACACAAGCTGAAAAGCTAGGTTTTAAAGTATTTGAATATGAGATAAGTACTTTCCATTTTAATAACATGTTCCACAGAGATCAGGTTAATTGACCTAGCTCAGTTCAATTCAGTCGCTCAGTTGTGTCCAACTCTTTGTGACCCCATGCATCACAGCACACCAGGCCTCCCCGTCCATCACCAACTCCCGGAGTTCACTCAGACTCGTGTCCATCAGGTCAGTGATGCCATCCAGCCATCTCATCCTTGGTTGTCCCCTTCTCCTCCTGCCCCCAATCCCTCCCAGCATCAGGGTCTTTTCCAATGAGTCAACTCTTCGCATGAGGTGGCCAAAGTACTGGAGTTTCAGCTTTAGCATCATTCCCTCCAAAGAAATCCCAGGGCTGATCTCCTTCAGAATGGACTGGTTGGATCTCCTTGTTGTCCAAGGGACTCTCAACAGTCTTCTCCAATACCACAGGTCAAAAGCATCAATTCTTCGGCGCTCAGCCTTGTTCACAGTCCAACTCTCACATCCATTCATGACCACTGGAAAAACCATAGCCTTGACTATATGGACCTTAGTCGGCAAAGTAATGTCTCTGCTTTTGAATATGCTATCTAGGTTGGTCATAACTTTTCTTCCAAGGAGTACTCCTTAATGCTTTCCTCACAAAGTTTTCAGAGGAGTGGGAATGTTTTCCTTTTCTTTGTTGGAAGGTGTATTGCTATTTTTCTTTACAAGATCCTCAAAAGTTGTGATCTCGTGGTGGATGGAAGTATGCTCTAGCAGAAAAGACATCAAGTAGGAGAATAGGAAATGGGACACCTCATCTTGGCTGTCCCTAAGTTATATGGCTTGATACTTACACATTTTAGTTTGATATTTATACATTATAGTTTGATAATTTATAAAATTAAGAAGAAAATAAAAATTATGTCTAATGTTCTTTCTAGCTCTAAAAGTTCACATTAGCTTCAATGAAACTCAAGATTACCAATCACAAGTGGAAAAATAGTGTGAACATATTGGAAAAGGAGATAAGGGAAAAAATTTTGGTCACATTACTAAAGGACTGTAAAGAAAGCCTCAGTACTCATATCTCTTGCCACCAATCACTTCATTTAAAACATAATTTTCTCACACAAGAGGCCTTGTGCAGTTGTATATCATTAATATGTATATTTTTCTTTTAGCTAATTCTCAAGAAATTTGTTTATTTTTTCCATTAGGTACTTCTTTCATTCTCTCACATGAGATCTTTCACATGAATATAAATGTATTATAGATCGCCTCAACTAACTCTTGTGAGATAATAAGTAGCAAAGGAAAATTACTATTGCAACTTACGTTTCAAAACATTTTTTTTCCAATTAAAAAGAGTGCATGATAATTAGAAAATACAGAAAATATAAACAAAAATGGAAAACCCAAATTACTACCACTAGAGGTAGAATCCCCTCCTCCTGAAATGTTTCTATATTGAAAGAAATTTTCTCAGATGAGCCTTCTGAGGCTTCAGTCACTCACTCCTCTGATAAGACTTAAGGAGTCTGGGAGAAAAAAACTAATCTGTCCTTTCTATTACTCTTTAGGAACTTGCTGCCTATAGGGATTATATGATCTATATTCATAAAAATTGTATGAACTGGGTTGTTTCCCTGTATTTGAGGGATTAAGTGGAAAACTGTCCAATTTAGGAATAACTTTTAGAGGAAATTCCCTTGCCCACAGTCTCATCACGTTTTGAAACAGCAGTTTTATCAGTAATAATGCTGTTTTTTAAATTGAAATATAGCTGACTTACAATATTGTGTTAGTTTCAGGTATACATGAAAAGTGATTCAAATAGATAGATGGAGGGAATTTCTTGGCAGTCCAGTGGTTAGGACTCCTTGCTTTCACTGCCGAGGGTGCAAGTGTCAATCCTGCTTAGGGAACTAAGATCCCACAAGCCATGTGGCACAGCTAAAAATATATATATATATACACATATATCAAGTTCAGATAGATAGATGTAAATATTCTTTTTCAGATTCTTCTTTATCATAGTCTATTGCAAGATGTTGAATACAGTTCCCTGTGTTATACAGTAGGCCCTTAGTTATCTATTTTATATATAGTAGTGTGTATCTATCAATAATGTATCCCTCCCCTCACCCTTTCCCCTTTGGTAACCATATTATTGTTTTCACTGTCTGTGAGTCTGTTTCTATTTTATAAATAAGTTCATCGGTATCAATTTTTAGTTTCCACATATATGTGATATCATATAATATTTACCTCTCTCTGACTTACTTCCCTTAATATGATATTCTCTAGGTCCATCCATTTTCCTGCAGATGGCAATATTTCATTTTGCTAAGCCTACATAGTATTCTATTGTATACACACGCCAAATATTTTTAAACCAGTTGTCTGTTAATAGACACTTAGTTTGCTCCCGTGTCTTGACTATTGTAAATAGTGTCACCATGAACATTGAAGTATATGAATCTTTTCAAATTAGAGCTTTCATCTTTTCCAGATATGTGCTCCAGAGTGGGATTGCCAGGTCACATGGTAGTAGCTCTATTCTCAGCTTTTTAAGGAACCTCCATACTGTTCTCCACGTGGCTTCACCAATTTACATTCACACCAACAGTGTAGAGGGATAATAAATCTATCATTTCATCCATGACTTACACTGTTGCATCTGTATCTAAAAGGCTCCAAACTCAAATGGGCAGAAAAGAAATTATTATAAAGTGTAAAACCTTATAGAACCCCAACTATTAACATGTCAGCATATTTTTTCTATGATTTTTATTCATTCAGTCATACATTAATTCATGCATTCATTCAGTATATTCTATTAACTAAACACAATACTCAGACTTACCAGCCTTCAGAAAGCTAACAGTCTTGCATAAAAGACAAACAGTAGTCAGTTAACTATAATACAAGGATGATGACTAGTATGAGTGTGGACCCTGAGCTCTAAGGCAAGCATATCAGAGAGACCTCTCTAACCTGGACTGGACAGGCCTCCTGTGGGGGGCGGGAAAAAATTAAGTCAAGAATAAGTCGTATTGAGGCAGAGGATAGGCACTTGGGTGGGGGGAGGTCAGTGAGAATTACAGAATTCAATATTCACCAAAACTGAGAAGGAAGAGACCCTGGCAGAAGTTCACTTTGGCCAAAGCCTAGAGATGGAGAGAGAGCATCATCCAAGGGAAGCTCCTCATAATAAACAGATATGGATCGAATCAAAAAGCACCTTTCAGGCTGTAACAAAAACTTCGGTGGTTACTCTAAGGGCAGGGGTTTCCCAGGTGTCACCAGTGGTAAAGAACCTGCCTGCCAATGCAGGAGACCTAAGAGACACAGGTTTGATCACTGGGATGGAAAGATTCCCTGGAGGAGGGCACGGCAACCCTCTCCAATATTCTTGCCTGGAAAATCCCCATGGACAGAGGAGCCTAGTGGGCTATAGTCCATGGGGTCCCAAAGAGTCAGACATGACTGGAGCAGCTTAGCACACATGCATTCTAAGGGCAATGGATATTAGACATAACCAAACATTATTGCTTATGGGGTTTTTAATTCAGCATTTTTGATTTACTAGTAATGAAATAAATGAATTTATATTAAAGCTGCATTTCAAAAATGTTTCTGATGACTAAATACTATTTTATATCTATACTAAATTATTTTGAGATTACCTAAAACTTTACAGTGCTACAACCATAACATATACAGTGCTCATTTCACTAAAATAATTTTTTAAAAATTTAGTTAGAAGCTATTGCTGTTCAGTCACTCAGTTATGTCCGACTCTGCAACCCCATGGACTGCAGCATGCCAGTCTTCCCTGTCCTTTTCTATCTCCTGGAGTTTGCTCAAACTCATGTCCATTGAATCAGTGACATTAGTTGTTAGAGATCAACAAAACTATATTTTTGCTTCAACATTTTTAAAGTTGTTAAAATGACAGAATCTTTATAAATATTTAAGCTATTTGTATATTTTTTCTATTTTGTAATTGCTTTTGCATGAAACTTGTCCATTAATATATGAAATCAATCTTAGTGTTTTTCTTACTGACTTAAATGAGACCTTTATCAAATAATATTTTAATTTTTTTTACATTTTTAGAAAATTTTTACCACATTTTTCTGACTTTTCAACTTAAAATTTTTACTGTATTTTTATCTTTTTATTTTTTAAAACATTTTAAGTATCAATATAAAGGTCATAATATTATAGACAAGACTTATATATTGATAAATATTAATATCTATCTTATTTGTTGCAAGACTGTTATTTTATAAGTGAAATAAAATATGATGAAGTAAAGCTTCCCAATGCTTTGTCTTTTGGGCTTCAGGCAATCATTTTTACATTTTCCCTACAAATATTTGCAAGCAGTAAAATATATTGATTTGTGGGGATTTGGGTTACTCTGGATCTCTAGTTATCATAGTGAGTATTTAATTCTGAAACTTTTCTTTTTAACTCAATATAGTGTTTTTCAGGATACTTCCATGTGCAGATAGATAGACCTAGTTCATTCTTTTGACTCTCTGAATAATAATAATAAAACATTTAATGAATTTTCTCTGTGTAACAGCCAACGTTCTACATACATTACATGGATTAACTTGTTTATACTTAACTCTTGAGGTAAG
Source organism: Ovis canadensis (assembly GCF_042477335.2). Taxonomy (NCBI): domain Eukaryota; kingdom Metazoa; phylum Chordata; class Mammalia; order Artiodactyla; family Bovidae; genus Ovis; species Ovis canadensis. Next base: position 103,891,158 of record NC_091250.1, on the reverse strand, counting down.
TATTATCCATGTTTTACAGAGCTACAGGACAAATAGCTGTCTCAAGTTATGACAGTGTTAGTCGCTCAGTCTGTCTGACTCTTTGTGACCCCAAGGAATGTAGCCCACCAGGCTCCTCAGTCCCTTGAATTCTCCAGGCAAGAACACTAAAGTGAGTTGCCATTCCCTTCCCCAGGGGACTGTAGGATCAAACCCAGGTCTCCCATATTGCAGGCAGATTCTTTATCATTTGAGCCAACAGGGAAGTCCCAAGTTATGACAGAGCAGTGCTCAAATCTTCCCAAAGTCTCTCCATTTAACCAATGCATGACAGCTTCTCTTTGTCCTTAGTGGTAGTATTCATCATATGAGCATTTATCCGTTTTCTAGAGACTTTTTTCCATTTTCTAATTGCAGATAATGCTCTCATTAACACTCTGTGACAATGAGATTATACATGTCTCCTTATGTGTATATATCAAGTATGTCCATTTTTAATTTTACCAAATATGATGGCTTCCCTGGTGGCTCATATGGTAAAGGGTCTGTCTGAAATGCGGGAGACCCGGGTTTGATCCCTGGGTCAGGAAGAGCCTCTGGAGAAGGAAATGGCAACCCACTCTAGTATTCTTGCCTGGAGACATCTATGGACAGATGAGCCTAGCAGGCTACAGTCCACGGGGTCACAAAGAGTCAGACACGACTGAGTGACTAACACTTTCACTTTCATCACTTTCCAAAGTGATCAAACTAAATAAGAGTTTCCATTGCTCTAGTGCTTGGCTCTGATAGCCTTCCTAAATTTTTTCAATCTGATGATTGCAAAAGATATCCTGTATTCATTTTTTTTCCAGTTTGACATAAATTTTTATATTTTTATTAATCACCCAAATTTAGCCTCCACTTAATACTGGTTCAGGTTACATTTAAGCATAGCATTGGGTCTCCCTCAGTACTCCAGAATGAAAACATTTTTCTGCTAAAATACAGAATAATGCTTTAAAGAAATACAAACCAAACAGCTCAAGAGGAAATTAGCGGTATAATATTCCATATAGTTCAATCTCTCTTTAAGCCTGAGTTCAAATGTCTCCATGCTAATTAAAAAAAATTTTTTTTTCTGGCTTTATAAGATATAGCATTGTGTAAGTCTTAAAAATTCAATGTGCGTATATATTGCAAAATTATTACCACATTAGGGTTAGTGGTAATCAATAGCTCACATAATTACCATTTTTCTTGGTGGTGAGAACAGCTAAGATTTACTCTCTTAAAACTTTTAAGTATACAAAACAATGTTGTTAACTATAGTCAAGTTGGAGAGTTCTGATAAAACTCCAGTGGTCCACTGGAGAAGGGAATGACAAACCACTTCAGTATTCTTGCCTTGAGGACCCTATGAACAGAATGAAAAGGCAAAAATGATATGATACTGTAAGATGAGCCCCCCAGGTCAGTAGGTATCCAATATGCTACTGGGGAAGAGAGGAGAAGTAGCTCTAGCAAGAATGAAGAGGCTAGGCCAAAGCAGAAACAATGCTCAGCTATGAATCTGTCTGGTGGTGAAAGTAAACTCCAATGCTATAAAGAACAATACTCTATAGGAACCTATAATGTTAGGTCCATGAATCAAGGTAAATTGGAAGTGGTCAAGCAGGAGATGGTAAGAGTGGATATCAAAATTTTAGCAATCAATGAACTAAAATGGGTGGAAACGGGCAAATTTAATTCAGATGACCATTAGATCTACTACTGTGGGCAAGAATCCCTTAGAAGAAATTGAGTAACCCTCATAGTCAACAAAATATTCCTAAATTTAGTACCTAGGTGCAATCTAAAAAAATGACTAAATGAACTCAGTTTGTTTCCAAGGCAAACCAGTCAACATCACAGTAATCCAAGTCTATGTCCCAAATACTAATGCTAAAGAAGATGAAGTTGAATGGTTCTGTGAAGACCTATAAGACCTTCTAAAACTAACACCAAAAAAAGATGTCCTTTCATCATAGGTGATTGGAATGAAAAAGTAGGAAGTCAAGAGATACCTGGAGTAACAGGCAAGTTGGCCTTGGAGTACAAAATGTAGCGGGGCAAAGGCTAACAGAATTTTGTAAAGAGAACACAATGGTCATAGCAAACACCCTTCTCCAACAACACAAGCAATGACTCTACGCGTGGACATCACCAGATGGTCAACACCGAAATCATATTGATTATATTTTTTGCAGCCAAAGATGGAGCAAATACATGGAACTATACATTCATCATAAACAAGACCTGGAGCTGACTGAGGCTCAGATCATCAGCTCCTTATTGCAAAATTCAGGCTTAATTGAAGAAAGTAAGGAAAACCACTAGATCATTCAGGTATGACCTAAATCAAATTCCTTATGATTATACAGTAGGGGTGATGAATAGATTCAAGATCTGGTATACACAGTTCCTGAAGAACTATGGATGGAGGTTCATAGCATGGTATAGGAGGCAGTGACCAAAACCATCCCCAAGGCAAAAATGCAAAGAGGCAAAGTGGTTTTATGAGGAGGCCTTACAAATAGTTGAGAAAATAAAAGAAGCAAAAGGCAAAGGAGAAAGAGAAGTATTCACCCAACTGAATACAGTTCCAGAGAATGACGAGGAGAGAAAAGAAAGCCCGCTTAAGTGAATAATACAATGAAATAGAGAAAAACAATAGAATGGGAAAGACTAGAGATCTCTTCAAGAAAATTACAGATACCAAGTGAACATTAATGCAAAGATGAGCACTATAAAGGACAGAAATGGCATGGACCTAACAGAAGTAGAAGATATTAAGAGGAGGTGGCAAGAATACACAGAAGAACTGTCCAAAAAAAAAACCTTCATGACCCAGATAACCATGATGGTGTGCTTACTCACCTAGAGCCAGACATCCTAGAGGGCTAAGTCAAGTGAGTGTTAGGAAGCATCACTATGAACATAGTTAGTGGAGGTGATGGAATTTCAGCTGAGCTATTTCAAGTTCTAAAAGAAGATGCTGTTAAAGTACTGCACTCAATATGCCAGCAAATTTGGAAAACTCAGCAGTGGGCACAGGACTGGAAAAGGCTAGTTTTCATTCCAATCCCAAAGAAAGTCAATGCCAAAGAATGTTCAAACTATTGCACAATTCCACTCATTTCACATGCTAGTAAAGTAATGCTCAAAATTCTCCAAATGAGGCTACAATAGTACATATACTGAGAACTTCCAGATGTTCAAGCTGGATTTAGAAAAGGCAGAGGAACCAGAGATCAAATTGCCAACATCTGTTGAATTTTGGAAAAGCAAGAGAGTTCCAGAAAAACACCTATTTCTGCTTCATTAACTACACCAAAGCCATTGACTGTGTAGATCACAGCAAACTGTTAAATTGTCCAAGAGATGGAAATACCATACCACCTTACCTGCCTCCTGAGAAATCTGTATGCAGGCCAAGAAGCAACAGTTAGAACTGGACATGGAACAACAGACAGGCTCTAAATTATGAAAGGAGTACGTCAAGGCTGTATTTGTCACCTTGCTTTTTTAACATCTATGCAGAGTACACCATGAGAAATGCTGGACTGGATGAAGCACAAGCTGGAATCAAGATTGCCAGAAGAAATATCAATAATCTCAGATATGCAAATGATACCACCCTTATGGCAGAAAGTGAAGAAGAACTAAAGAGCTTCTTGATGAAAGTGAAAGAGGAGAGTGAAAAAGCTGGCTTAAAACTCAACATTCTAAAACCCAAGATCATGGCATCTAGTCCCATCACTTACTTCATGGCAAATAGATGGGGAAACAATGGAAACAGTGAGAGACTTTAGTTTTTTGGGGCTCCAAAATTACTGCAGATGATGACTTCAGCCATGAAATTAAAAGATACTTACTCCTTAGAAGAAAAGCTATGACAAACCTAGACAGCATATTAAAAAGCAGAGACATGACTTTGCCAACAAAGGTCCATCTAGTCAAAGCTATGGTTTTTCCAGTAGTCATGTATGGATGAGAGAGTTGGACCATAAAGAAGGTTGAGCACTGAAGAATTGTTGCTTTTGAACTGTGGTTTTGGAGAAGACTCCTGAATGTCCCTTGGACTGCAAGGAGATCAATCCAGTCAATCCTAAAGGAAATCAGTCCTGAATATTCATTGGAAGGACTGATGCTGAAACTGAAGCTCCAATACTTTAGCCAACTGATGCAAAGAACTGACTCATTGGAAAAGACCTGACTCGTAAAAAACCCTGATGCTGGGAAAGATTGAAGGCAGGACTAGAAGGGGATGACAAAGGATGAGATGGTTGGATGGCATCACCAACTCAATGGACATGAGTTTGAGCAAGCTCTCAGAGTTGGTGATGGGTAGGGAAGTCTGGCATGCTGCAGTCCATGGGGTTACAAAGAGTCGGACATGACTGAGTGACTGAACTGAACAGTTGGAATGAAGGGCTTTTCATGAAGTATTAATGAATAAGAAAAATTATACAATTTTGAAAACTGGAAATAAAAAGATTGTGCATGTGTATATACACAAGCATGTATTCATATGTATACATGTGAATGGTCATAAAAAGTATAGGAAAAGCTAAAATAATAGAACTCAATTGCCAACATGGGTTACTTGTGATTCAGTAACAGAGGAGAAAAGAGTGGGCAGAGGCAATTAAGAAAGGAAACTGAAGAATTAAGAATTTAGTAGCTACAGAATATGATATAATTTGGGCACTTATATAAAATTACATACGCATATATTTTAAAAATAAAATATTTTAAAGATGAAATTATAATATGTTAATTACAATAATAGAATGGGTGGATTTAACTTTACTTAAAAGTAAATGTTGTAGTATTTTTTACCATATTTTAGTCTTTCTTAGTGCTTAGGCCCAGATTATTTTTAAAAATCCACATACACAGATACCATGGAACCCACATATATTAAAATAGCACAGTCAGTGGCAACTAAGTGGCTTTTTCAAAACTTTTTCTGCCACATGAAATGAAAAAGTATGTACAGATTGACCTTTTAGTTAAGCTAGGACGAGTGGAAAGGAGGATCAAAAAGCATAAAGGAAGAATGGGATTTAAAGACTGAAATTTTAGCATCTTGATTGGACATGCAAGAGGATGCAGGAGAATCTGATGGGTTAATGGAAATGAAATTTTCACTAGGCAAATATTTGCTGAGTTTCTACTGTGCAACATATTGTTCTAGACACCAAAGTTAGGAGTTAATGTAAAAGCATCAAGGTGATCTCTTGTGGAGTTTACACTCTCCTTAGGGAGAGGAGGGGGCTTCCCTTGTGGCTCAGATGGTAAAGTGTCTGCCTACAATGCAGGAGACCTGGCTTTGATCCCTGGGTCAGGAAGTTCCCCTGGAGAAGGAAATGGCAAACCACTCCAGTATTCTTTCCTGGAAAATCCCATGGACGGAGGAGCCTGGTTGGCTACAGTCCATGGGGTCACAAAGACTCAGACACGATTGAGCCACTTCACTTCACTTAGGGAGAGGAAGCTCAGAAGCAAGTGAACACAGACATACAGATGGTCTCAAGTAACACAGAGGTGGTCTCAGTAGCTAAGGCACAGACCAGAGGACACTGTGAGGACAAGTAGCCTTAGGAGCACACTAGACCTGATCCCTGCCTGTGCAACTCTGACGTTTGAAATTCTCAGGTAGGGAGAAGGCAAGTCCAAAAGCTGTAAGGAGGTCTGAGCTTGGAATGTTCCAGGCTGAAGGGACCACATGAGGACAAGGGGAATGAGTGCTAAGCATGAACTCAGAATTCGTCAGGCTTGCAAACTTTAGAAACTTCAAGGGCCTGCTTCTATAGAAAAACTTGAATTAGAAAAAGTTCCTAAAACCTGGATAATCAAAATATCATGAAATGCATGCTCGAGATGGGGTATTTGGGCAAGCTCTGCACAGTCTTCAGTGAACCCTCAGGGCTGCTAGTTGTGAAAGAAGTGTAAACAGTGCTCTGGGTCAGAAACCACTCAAAGTAGCTTTTCCAGGTGAAAGAAGTGGTGACAAAGAGAACAAATCTCCTCAGGATTGTAGCCAAAGACTTTCAAGCCTGAAGGAGCACTGTGATATTAATGACATCAGCAGCCATCCAAGGACAAAAAGACTTTGCAAACCTGTTGAGGATAGGGAATTCCAGAAAGGCGACCAGGGGATATGAGTAAAAGACGAAGGAAGCGAGAGGCTATAAACTCTACTAGAGAAAGAAAGAAAGTGAAGTCGCTCAGTCATGTCCGACTCTTTGTGACCCCATGGACTGTAGCCTACCACACTCCTCCATCCTTGGGATTTTCCAGGCAAGAGTACTGGAGTGGGTTGCCATTTCCTTCCCCAGAGGATCTTCCCAACCCAGGGATTGAACCTGGGTCTCCTGCATTGTAGGCAGATGGTTTACCATCTGAGCCACCAGTGAGGGCCAAACTCTACTAGAGGGTGCCTGACTAATCATGCAATGCACTCTGCTTATAGGGTAGGAAGCTGAGTCCCTAACGAGCCCACCTTCACTCTAGTACCATTGTGTAAGATTGCAGGGACAGGGATGAAATGAAAAAGGTAAAGTTAGAAACTTTAGGTTCTTTCAGTTCAATTCAGTTTTTTTGAGTCTTTAAGAAAAGCCATTAAATAAGATACCCTACTTTAAATGAAAGTAGAGTTCAGGTGACACCTCTCTAAATGTCTCAGTTTTGCAAGGAGATAGGATGTTTGAGATGATGCTCTGTGAAAGAAGAAGTAATTTGCAAGACTTACAGATCCCTGCTGCTTTCTTCCCCGAAGAACAGGAGAATCTTAAAAGTCATGAGCAACTTCTTGATCTGAAATTTCCCCTTATTGAATTTTATGTTCACAGGAAGTAAACATAATATAGACAACTATTTGATTTGGCTAGAGTTCTGGGGAGAATGGATTCACAAAATGTTTATCCCCTTGTCCTGTTTTCTTTAAATATCCCTTTTCCTAGATAATACTTGAGTTTCTTCTATCTGTTTCTGCAAACAGCAATGTGGGTTGGGACCCATTATTTTCACTTAAAAGTAACCATGCAGATTCTTTTCATTTCTAAGTGAAATAAAAAATACAAATACTCAGAGCCAACTCCAGATCAATTTATGTCCAGTGGTGGGACTTAGGTACAGGCATTTGAAAAAGTTTCACAAGTAATGAATGTTTCCTATTTTGGTTTATGAGAAATTTCATTAAGCCTGTAATATTTATTTCTTCCTAAGAATGCAGCTTTGTTTGTTTAGAAAGGCTTGGCATATGCAGAAATAAGTACTTTGATTGTAAGCTGCTGTTACTATATACTCGGGGGCCCTGCAGGATTGAATTTAAGCTCATGGACTTGAAGGCTGCATGAATTCATTATCCCGATTCCTCAGTCTAGCAAATGTGTTTACTTTGGGCAAAATCATTTCCAAGCCTCTGTTTCCTTATCGACAAAACTCACTGAAGATTAGCTCTCACTATCTCATTTGGCTTTCAGAAACTGTTTTCCCAAACAAGCAGAACTGAAATATTCTCATATGCTTGGTAGACCCTTCAGGGTTTTGAAAATGAAGGTCAATTGAGATTCCTGGGAGAGACTCAAAAAAGATGCATTAGTTCCAGCAGAAGATGCCTTAGTCTGTAGGTGCCTCAGTGGAACCCAGATTTTATGCAGACACTTAAATAAGGCCTCTCAACAGCCCCAAATGGAAATGAAGTAAGAAATATTGGTAGTATTTAGACATGTTAAATTTTCAGTAGCAACAAAGGTAAGAGAGAACCAATTTCTTGGCATTTCAGGTGTTATTTTGTTCGTAGTGTTTTTCTTTCTTTAAATTACTGCAGTGGTGTGACTGGGTTTCTGCAGCTGTTATGATTCCCCTGATATAATGTGTCTGGTGTGTTAAACTGGAACAGAACTACACCCAGGTTGACAGGGAACTGGAACAGGGCTTGTCTTCTCAGTCTGTGTGGCATGGAGAATGATTTTTATGCTGTTCTGACTCATTTTGACTTTCTGTGTGTGAGGGGAGAGTTGGTGAAATATCAAAGAGGCATTCACTCCATGCTTGAGGCTCTGATCATCCTATGTCCCGATCCCTGATACATCCTGGAGAAGCTGCACTGGTAAGGCTTCCCTGGTGGTGCTAGTGCTAAAGAACTTGCTGCCAGTGCAGGAGACATAAGAGATACGGGTTTGATCCCTGGGTCAGGAAGTTCCCTCGGAGAAGGAAATGGCAACCCACTCCAGTATTCTTGCTTGTAAAATCCCATGGACAGAGGAGCCTGACAGGCTACAGCCCATAGGGTCGTGAAGTCAGACATGACTGAAGCAACTTAGCATGCATGCATGTACTGGTAATGGCCACTTGAACATGTGGAAGGAATTTCTCTGCACTTCTCTCATCTCCTCCCCACTGAAGGCAGGAAAAACTTTAGATCTGTCAGAGATGGGTGTCCTAAAGAACATTGCTGTGCCAGAGGCTGCATCCAGCACAGTCACCTATACCACTCCATTCATTCCTTCTAATCGTCCGGTTGAGACAGGAGATAGTGAATTTATAGAATTTTCAGGGCCTTGCCTAAGGGCGGCTGGTTTCAAGTAGCAAAACAAGGATATCTATGCCTTCTCACCCTGGATCGTCTGCCCTCTTATCATAGGAACAGGGAAACCCAGAGGGGTGAAAAGATTTTAGAAAGCATATTCTAACTTATCCATTTATATTTGAGAAATTTAAACTCAAGTTAAATGATTTGCCTTAGGCACAGAGCCAATGAGAAGCCTGACTGGGAAAAGAACTTTATCTCTTCATTTGTGTAACTCTGGTATCTCAGAATTCCACAAGGTGCTTAAAGGACATGAGACTCATTCAAAACAGCTGTCTCTTGTGGTGACCATCTTAACTCACTGCTGGGGCAGTATCTTTCCATCTGCCTTTGGTTCGATAGAGTAAGGGACCTTCTAGAACCCGAATGTTCAGTTTCAAGGCAATTGGAAAATTCATTTAAGAGCCAGTTTATGCCCCAGAGCTAGAACTTAAAACTAAAGGTAATTAGGAAGGAAAGAAAAATCAGCTGTCAACAGCAGGCTAATTGCAGGCATAAAATTCACGTCTTTAAGAGAACTACTTGGTAAGATTAATATAAAAATATATAATCTATTTTAGGAACATGAGGTTCTATTTATCTGTCTTTCAATATGTACAACAGTTTTAAAGTTTTCACTTAAAATCAACTTTCCCTCTCCAGAATAAGGAAAGTAATATTTTACAAAATGATTATTTTTTAATATATGATGCTTTGAGGAACAGTTATTCTTATGTCTGTATTACAGCTGGAGATCCACTCTAGGGCACTACAGTGAAAACATTCATGAATATTTATCAGAGAGTCATTTTCATGAATTTTTTAAATCAACAATCACACACACAAATAAATAATAATAAACAATAAATATAAGAACAATAAACAATTTTTGCAGGAGCAAATCATTCACTGGTTAATAGTAAATTTATATCTATACATTCTACAGCCTTTGAAACTGTAAAAAACGAATACTGGTGTGCTTAAAATGAGCTATGACTTAAAAGAATCATAAAAATAAAACAACAACAAATTTCTAATACAGACTTTTAAATACTTCATAATTTATTCATAAAATGCTCAGGAATAAAAATGTCAGATAAAATAGACAGATAGATGACAAACTAAGAAAAAAATGTTTGAGATTCAAACTTTCCTGAAGATGCCTATGGACATCAAGAAAAATGGCTATTAGGAAGATCCTTTTGGATGATATGAATTTTAGAAAAATATTTATGCTAATAAAAGAGCAGAAGATAACATATGAATAACACATTAATGCATCATCAAGCAATATTGAAATTACATTTTAGGTTATTATAATAACTACTTTTTAATGATGATAATGCAGTATACAGTGAAGACCTGTTCTCTTAAATGATAGCAGCTTTTAACAGATGAAAGATGCTAACCAAACTCTGCATACAGTTGCCACTCAACTCTCTGTTCATGGTAATGGCTCTATCTTAAGCATTTCACAGCAATTTTGCAAATTCAATCATAACTTAAAATATTAAGATGATTTTACACAAGCTATTTTGGTTTACATAATTAGAGTTGAAGCTGAAAACAGAAATGTATCCACACATTACAAACCAGAATTTGCCTATCTTTCCCCTCGTTGGTCATTATCAGTTGAAAATGATTTGGATGTATAATGGAAAGAGAAATTTAGACACATGGTTAAAATAACTTTTACTACTTCGATCAGAAAAGAAATCTATCATATTCTTATAACTTATGCCATCTTAGATTTGACTTTTTAAAATAAATAATTTTTTGAAATATCTACAGTCTAGCTGAGGGCCAAAGAAGGGATAAGCAAATTCATCTTTGTTTCTTATAGTTCTATATTAAAAAAACAAACAAACAAACAAACATAGCGCAGAGCAGCGAATGCTCCTGTTTCCCACACCAGACGCTCTCTTTGACCAAGGGCTGAACTTCTGGCAAATGCCTGGGGTTTTGTAAAAGACAGGCTAAACTTGGCATTGTCTGGAAATCCTTTCTCACACCCTAGAAAGAGCTTAAAAAAAAAAAAAATCTCTCCAAATACCTTCACTGATGGCTCTGTGCTGGACTTGGGTAAAAAACCATGTTTTAGCCTTTCTGGCAAATAAAAGCATGTAAGATGCAACCTCACTCACATACCCAAAGATCATTGCTCAAATAATCACAAATGTAGACAGAAGTTTAGAAAACTCGCTAGTATCAGGCATGGACTTCAAGGAAACTCAACAGGAAAGTTATTTTTTAAAAAGGAGGGGGCGGGGTTTGCTATGGAGGGGTTTTTGGAGAACTTTAAGGTTATGAAAGTGGCTCCCTCCTCCCCATTCCCAGCCCCATCCCAGAGCTAGGAGCCTGGGAACAGGAATCAGTGGTCTGGACAGACTGGGCACAGAAGCCCCAAAATGTCACGCTGGTGACCAAAGGGTCGCCTTCCTGGACTGTGAGTCCACAGACAGTGCCCCGGGGGATTAGGAAGGGATTTGGGAAAAGTGGAAAGAATAAAGTTACAAAATCCAAGATAACACTCCCCAGTCGCTAATGCGAATCATCCAAGCCAGCCGCGGGTACTGGGGTCCCCAGCCCAGTCTGACCCGCGCCCCTACCTGCAGACCACGCCAGGGCAGAGCCCCAACGGCGTCGAAGCGTCCTGGCTGGGTTTCAGCAACAGGTTCCGATGATCCTGTCCCGGTTCCACCTGCCACCGCCTGGCTTTTCGGACCCAGCCGGCGCTTGCCTGCAGGCTGCACGTTTAGGGCTGTGTGCTCGCTCGCTGGCTCGCTCTCTGCCTCCTGGCCCCCTCCGATGTAACGTCACTCTCCAGGGGGCAGCAGCCAGCTGCTGGGAGCCCAAAGAAAGTATTCACATCCCGATAAGGGGCATCCGGATACCTTCTTGTGAAATTCAGAATCCGTGTGCTGCAAAGGAAAGAAAGCATCACTATGACTAACACTGCGTGTTTGATTGCCTGGCTCCATACTTTGGGCAAGTGATTGAGCTTCCCTGTGTCTGGGATTTCATTGTAAACTACAGATGAGGCTGATAGTAGTCACTGGGTAATCTGAGAACTGAATGAGTGTGTCTGTGCAAAATGCCTGGGGTGATGATTGGTACATAGTAAGCATTCGGTAAACCTTATCGTTGTAACATTCTCTTAAAGAGTTCATTGCAGGCTGCAAGCAGACTGTGATAACCCTCCCCTTCTCCAAAGTGGACCCTGATCCATGAGTTCTTGCAAAGACCTTTTAGCTTGCAAGAAATCCTCTCTGGAATTGTGGAAATGTGAATTCATGCTGTAATTAGAAGGTAAAAGGAACGAACCTGAAAGAAAAACTCAGTGATTCTAACAAGAAAAATGTGCTTCGTTGGAAGTCGCTAATGGAGAAATCGTGCCTAATATATAACTAAGTTATAGGTTCATACAATTATGAGAAAGGGATAAAGGTGATTTAGGAGAGTAACAGAGATGAGGGTCAGGTGTGGGGAAAGCCTGTGAATGGGTGTTTGTTTGCATAAGTTATCTGATTGGACCTTCATAGCACAGCAAGGACAGCTATGGGAAACCACAACAAACTTGCTAAGTCATAGTGTACAATTTTTTCCAGTCCATACCAAGGCATGGAATTCAATGGCTTGTCCAATATCACAGAGGTTGTTTTTAAATGACATAGTAGGCTCCAGAAGCTGAAAATTCAGCTCTCTATTACATATCTCTGCCTAAATCACTGCAGATTGTGAGATACAAGAAGAAGCTGCTTGGAGAAATCTTTTTAAATAGGATTCTTTGGTCTTGGATTAAGGTTGTAGGTTCAGACATGTGTATGTTTAAACCTGGATCCTGTATGCAGGATCCTGAAAGGGCTATCTTTCCCAAACCTTTACAAAGTTCAGGGCAGAGATGCTAGTCACACTTTGTGAGTTTGTAACCACATTTAAAGGCATAGAAAGACTTAGGATAAAAGACATTAAATAGATAAACAGATACTAATAGGAGGCAGGACTTAGAAGTAAAAGTTCATCAAAATAAAGCTAAAAAGAGAAAGGCATTCTGTATCTAATCAGATATTCTCAAATCAAAGTAAAAAAAAAATTATGACCCATCACTTTATATCATAGGGTTTCCCAGGTGGCTCAGTGGTAAAGAATCTGCCTGCCAATGCAGGAGACACAGTAGATGTGGGTTAGATCCCTGAGTCCAGAAGACCCCCTAGAATAGGAAATGGCAACCCACTCCAGTATTTCTTGGCTGGAAAATTCCATGGACAGAAGAACCTGGTGGGCTACCGTTCATGGGTTTGCAAAGAGTCGGACACTGACTCAGAAACTGAGCACACACACACCCCTGTATCATTCTACTTACCACCATTTGAAAAACAGATCATCAAAGTGAATTAGGAATAATAGCAAAGCTTTTAATGAGACAGTGAGGTAATGTCTAGCTTGCAAGAATTCTATTACAAATTAAAAGACATACAAAACTTGTCATGTAATAATCATTAAATTATGAGTCACTTTCTGTATCTCATAAAACAGCACCCTGTGAGAACTACTGTCCTTATCCTCCTCCCCTCCCTCTCCCCCAGTGACAACTTTAATGGAGAATTTAAGTGTAGATTCTGACTCCAAAGTTCCGAGATGGGGCTGCAAGTTTGCATTTTTGAAAAGTTCCCAGGTGTTGCAGATGCTGCTGGTCCATAGACCACACTTTGAATGGCAAGGTCTTACCGAAATCAGTAGTTAGCCAAAGTGAAAGTGAAGTCGCTCAGTCGTGTCCGACTCTTTGTGACCTCGTGGACTGTAGCCCACCAGGCTCCTCTGTCCATGGGATTCTCCAGGCAAGAATCCTGGAGTAGGTTGCCATTTGTTTCTCCAGGGGATCTTCCCGACCCAGGGATCGAACCCGGGTCTCCTGCATAGCAGGCAGACGCTTTACCCTCTGAGCCACCAGGGAAGCCAAGGTAACATATTTAATATGTGATAGAAACAGTGTCAGACCCCAAATCTACCTGAGCTCCATGGTGTTGTGATTATCCATTATTCTGTGCTAACCCTACCTAAGGAAAATTGAAATTCATTCACATAGATAAAACATGAAGGTGGGAGTGGGGCTTTGAACAGAGTGATCATGAATGACTGGCTGTACTTTGAGTTGAAACCTGTCAAAACAATGTGGAGTTTAAGCACCTGGAGCAAACTGGCACTTAAACTCTCTAGTTTCTTTACTTTTACAAAGGAAGAGTCAGTCAAGGCAATTTCTAAATAAGAAACATTTGACCTTTTTTAGGGGTCACCACAGTGTGATGACTGCTTTGCGGAATACTATGGGATAATAAATCAAAGAATGATCTCATCAGACTTCTTTCCTGCTTAACCTCTCATTTGTGCTGGTCTGAATCTTGGAAGAGAATTACAAAATAATTTCTAATTGCATGTTTGGTTTCTATTTCAGTGGCCCTCATTTTTACACTTAAGCTACTGCCTTAAAATAATCATTGTTTACCCAAACTTCAGTAACAGTTATGTGATAAGATTAAATCCGCTGCTTCTGGAAAAATATATCACGATGTTATGATGAAGGCTTAGGAAGTCAAAACCGTAAGTGTTCTCGGAAAGCCGATATTTCAGAACTGCAAAAAAGGATTAGAGTGAGAAGTATTTTTTCATTCAATACATTGTTACATTTAAAAAATTTGTGTCTCTGAGTTTTTTAAGTACCCATAAATTTTGAGAATTTAGCTTAATCCTTTGCATGTAAGAGTAGATTTATGTTGTCAATTTAGAACAAAAAATGCTCTAATCATCTAAAATGAATTAATCTATTTATCAGCCTTCTGCAGGAAGGCAAGGTTTTCTTTAGGGTAATGGCCAAAACAGGGCTTTCTAGGTGGATTGGTGCCAGTGCAGGACATGGAAGAGATGAGGGTTCAGTCCCTGGGCTGGGAAGATCCCTTGGAGAAGGAAATGGCAACCCACTCCAGTACTCTTGCCTAGAGAATCCCATGGACAGAGGACCCTGGCAGGCTACAGTCCATGTGGTTGCAGAGTTTGACATGACTTAGCAACTACACAACAACAAACTAAGCAATTCCTTTGACGAATTTCCTGAAGTAGAAACCTGTATAAATAGGGAAGTGGAAAAAATCATGTAATTAATGGTTCTCTCAGTTATCAATATGTAGCTATTTGTATGTATTTGATTTGATTGCAGTTGATTTGAGATAAATTTCTTACAGTGCTAAAATGAGTAGGAAAAAAAATAACCTCTGTAAAAGAATCATACCTTCAATAGCTTATTAATTACTCCTGGCAGCTCTATGATGTGTAGTATGTATTGGGCTATCTATTATTTGAGATGATCTGTGTCATCTTTCCTCCCATGGTTTGAGGACTAGGGCTGGGTACCTGGGGTAGAGGATAGGCTAATTGGGGATTAATGGGCCTCTATGGTCTAAACCAACTGAGGATAAGGAGCTTTGCCTAAACTAGTGTACAAAGTGAGAGCCAAGTTGAGAGTAGGCAGTAAGTGGGACCAATTATATGGGGAAGACAGTGCTGGCAAGAAATTTTCTGTAGTCTTGGTGAGAGAACTGTGTTAAAGAAGAGGCAGAAAAACTGGAAAAAAAGGGATGGGATAGAATACTTAACATAGGTACATGCTGCAGGAATTGGCCACTGAGGCCAAGGTGGCGACTGAGACTGTACTAGTTTTAGAATTTCCATGATTAGAGGTTGCTAATATCGGCTTCCCCAGAGGCTCAGATGGTAAAGAATCTGCCTGTAATGAGGGAGACCTGGGCTCGATCCCTGGGTTGGGAAGATCCCCTGGAGAAGGGAATGGCAACCCACTCCAGTATTCTTGCCTGGAGAATTCCATGGTCAGGGAAGCCTGGCAGGCTACAGTCTATGGGATCGCAAAGAGTTGGACACAACTGAGTGACTCTCTCTCACACACACACACACACGTACACAGGATGCTAACACCATTAGTATAAAACAACGAAGTCTAAAGACAGATATGCACCCTGGAGAAAATACTGACTCAGTTTTAGACACGTTGAATTTCAAGTGATTTCAGAAGAGCCAGAGGGTAATACCAAGTAAGCAGCTGAAATATGGAACTCTAGGGTGCCAGAGAGATTACATTTCCAACTTAGATTTGTAGAGTCATCCACATACAAGTGATAACTGGAGCTGTAGGTGTGAGTTGACTCAGCAAGTGAAAAACTGGAAAGTGAAGAAACTCGTGTAAAGAGCTTTAAGAGATGCCTAAAAGGTAGAGAAAGGAAGAGAGGCCTAAAAAAATAAATGAGGAGAAATTAGGGAGGTATGAAAAGAATGTGAAGTGTTTCATGACGATCGAAGCAGGAGTGGTTTCCAAAAGGAGGTACAAGCACCAGTGGCCTGGAGAAGTCAAGAGTCACTATTGGACGTAGGTAACAAGGGATAGGGGTAGAGGGACGGAGTTGTGGGTCAGAGCTGGATGAAATGAGGCAAACGTAGGTTGTGAGGATCATAGACTTAAGTGATCAAATTCTTGTAGGTGAGAGGAGTAAGAGAGAAAGACTTTGTGTTTTACTATCAATATCCTATGACCTAGGGTTAAGACTCTCACCTATATGCGTGCATCTCGACAACCATACCTGGGAAGTTCTCACTTCAACCTGTGGATGTACATGCAGGCTTATTCTTATCAACTATTTCCAGTTTCCAAAATTATTTGCTAAGCCTGGGTCTATCTGATATACAAACCCGTGCAAAAGATATCTACTGTGTTATCTCAGGAAACTCAGTCTCTATTCCAGCAATACTATGTGTATTTCCAGCACATGTGTATGGGAAAAAAGACCAGTGATTGTGCAGGGCTTGGCAGATTAATACATTTTTAAAAAATTGATAAAGTTGTTCTTCACCAGTTGGCTTGTTATTTTATCTGATGATTTTAGCACTATTTGAAGAAAAGAGGTTATGAGCACATTCTATCTTGATTTTAAACATCAATTGTGTGAACTAAGTATTTGTTTTGATATTTTGTTGCTTTTATCCCTGCATCTACCAAAATGCCATAGCATAGAATCCCAGTGAACATTTAACAACGAAATAAGTAAACTTACAAAGATAACTGATTTTTAAATGTGTTTTTTAATTGGAGGAAAATTGTTTTACAGTGTTATGTTGCTTTCTGCCATACAACCACACAAATCAGTCATAATTATATATATATATATATATATATATATTCCTTCCCACTTGAGCCTCCCTCCCCTCCCCCCATCTCCCGCTAGGTCATCATAGAGTGCCAGGGTGGGCTCCTCATGTTATGTAGCAACTTCCCACTAAGCTATCTGTTTTAAACAAGATAGTGTATATATGTCAATGTTACTTTCTCAGTTCATCCCATGGTCTCCTTCCCCTGCTGTGTCCACCAGTCTGTTTTCTACATCTGAGTCTCCATTCCTTCTCTGCAAATAGGTTCATTAGTACCATTTTCTTTTATATTCCATATTTCTGAGTTAATATACAATATTTGTTTTTCTGTTCCTGGCTTACTTCACTCTGTGTAATAGGTTCTAGGTTCATCCACGTCATTACAACTGACTCAAATTCATTCTTTTAGTAGCTGAGTCATATTCCATTGTCTATACGTACCACTTCTTTATGCATTCATCTGTTGATGGATATCTGGGTTGCTTCTATGTCCTGGATATTGTAAATAGTGCCACAATGAACACTGGGGTACATGTATCTTTTACAATTGTGGTTTGCTCAGGGTTTATGCACAGTAGTGGGATTATTTTGTCATTTGTTGTTCAATCGCTAAGTCATGTCCACTCTGCAACCCCATGGACTGTATCACACCTGGCTCCTCTGTCTTCCACTATCTCCCACAGTTTGCTCAAACTCATGTCCATTGAGTCATTTATGCTTTCTAACCATCTCATCCTCTGTCACCCCCTTCTCCTCCTGTCCTCAATATTTCCCAACATCAGGGTCTTTTCCAATGAGTTGGCTGTTTGCATCAGGTGGCCAAAGTTTTGGAGCTTCAGCAGTTGTCCCTCCAAAGAATATTCAGACTTGACTTCCTTTAGGACTGACTGGTTTGATCTCCTTGCAGTCCAAGGGACTCTCAAGACTCTTCTCTAGCACCACTATTCAAAAGAATCCATTGATGGATGTTCAGCCTTCTTTATGATCCAACTCTCACATCCGTACATGACTACTGGAAAAACCATAGCTTTGACCATATAGACCTTTGTCAGCAAAATGATATCTCTGCTTTTTCATATTGTGTCTAGTTTTGTCATCACTTTCCTTCCAGTGAGCAAACATCTTTTAGTTTCACGGCTGCAGTTACTGTCTGCCATGATTTTGGAGTCCAAGAAAGTGAAATCTGTCACTGCTTCCACTTTTTCCCAATTTATTTGCCATGAAATGATGGGACTGAGTGCTGTTATATTAGTTTTTCGACTGTTTAATTTCAAGCCAGCTTTTTCACTTTCCTCTTTCACTCTAATCAAGAAGCTCATTAGTTCCTTTTCACTTTCTGCCATTAGACTGATATCATCTGCATATCTGAGGTAGTTGATATTTCTCCCAGCAAAGTTGATTCCAGCTTGTGATTCATCCAGCTCAGTATTTTGCATGATGTACTTTACATAGACATTAAATAAGCAGAGTGACAATAAACAGCCTTGTTATACACCTTTCCCAATTTTGAACCAGTCCATTGTTCCATGTCAGGTTCTAATTGTTGCGTCTTGTCCCACATTCAGCTTTCTCAGGAGACAGATAATGTGGTCTGGAAATCCCAACTCCTTAAGAATTTCCCACAGTTTGCTGTGATCCACACAGTCAAGGGCTTTAGTATAGTCAATGAAGCAGAAGTAGATGCTTTTCTGGAACTCCTTTGCTTTCTCCATGATCCAGTGAATGTTGGCAATTTGAAATTTGATTTCTCTGCCTTTTCTAAACTCAACTTGTACACCTGGAAGTTCTCAGTTCACAAACTGCTGAAGTCTAGCTTGAAGGATTTTGAGCATAACCTTGGTAGCATGTAAAATGAGCACAATTGTATGGTAGTTTGAACATTTTTGGCATTGCCCTTCTTTGGGATTGGAATGAAAACTGATCTTTTCCAGTCCTGTGACCACTGGTGAGTTTTCCAAATTTGCTGACATATAGAGTGCAGCGCTTTCACAGCATCATCTTTTAGGATTTGAAATAGCTCAGCTGGAATTCCATCACTTCCACTAGCTTCATTCGTAATATTGCTTCCTAACAACTACCTGACTTCACACTCCAGGATGTCCTGTTCTAGGTGAATGACCACACCATTTTGGTTATCTGGGTGGTTGAAACCTTTATTGTCTAGTTCTTCTCTGTATTCTGGGCTTCCCTTGTGGCTCAGCTGGTAAAGAATCCGCCTGCAATGGGGGAGACCTGGATTTGATCCCTGGGTTGGGAAGATGTCCTGGAAAAGGGAATGGCTATCCACGCCAGTATTCTGACCTGGAAAATTCCATGAACTGTATAGTTTATGCAGTTGCAAAGAGTCAGACACAATTGAATGACTTTTACTTTCTGTGTATTCTGGTTACTTCTTAAACTCTTTGCTGGGTCATATGGTAGATTGATTGCTAGTTTTTTTAAGGAATCTCCATACTGTTCTCCATAAAGGCTGTACCAGTATACATTCCCACCTACAGTTCAGGAGGTTCCATTTTATCCTCATCCTCTCCAACATTCACTGTAGATTTTTTTGATGATGCCATTCTGAATAATGTGAAGTGATATCTCATTTTAGTTTTGATATGCATTTCTCTAATAATGAGTGATTTGGAGCATCTTTTCATTTATTTATTGGCCATCTATATGTCTTCTTTGGAAAAATGTCGCTTTAGGTCTTCTGCCCATTTTTTTTTTTTTTGGTTGCGTTGTTTGTTTTTCTGATATTGAACTGTATGAGCTGCTTATCCATTTTGAAGATTAATTCTTTGTCAGTTGCTTCATTTGGAATTATTTTCTCCCTTTCTGAGGGCTGTCTTTTCATCTTTTCTATAGTTTCCTTTGTTGTGCAAAGGCTTTTAAGTTTAATTAGGTTCCATTTGCTTCTTTTTGTTTTTATTTCCTTTACTCAAGGTGGTAGGTCAGAGAGAATATTGCATCAATTTATGTCAAAGAGTGTTCTGCCTATGTTTTCCTCTAAGAGATTTAGAGTTCCTGGCCTTACATTTAAGTCTGTTATCCATTTTGAGTTTATTTTTGTGTATGGTGTTAGGGAAGTGTTCTAATTTTATTCTTTTACATGTAGCTGTCCAGTTTTCCCAGCACCACTTATTGAAGAGGCTGTCTTTTCTCCATTGTATATTCTTGCCCCCTTTGTCAAAGATAAGATGTCCATATGTGCCTGGGTTTATCTCTGAACTTTCTAAAAGATAGCTGATTTTTACTAGTCTTAAAATTTGCTTGAGCATATAACAGAAATCAGTAAGGTGATAACAGGCAAGCCAACAAGCCATCTTCTTGAACTATCTAATGTCATTCATTCAATAAGTATTTATTGCACATTTCAGTCAGAAACAATGTCCTTCCTCCAGGGCTCAGAAGCAAAAAAAAATGAATAATTACATTCTTGGGATAGCTACTATAGTAGATGCACTGTTGGAGGATTTAACAAGATTTTCTAAATCTTCCTTCAGCAGTCCAGGCAAGACTACCTGGGAGAGATGACCTTTTGGCTATTTGTTATTAGAGTATTTACCATGTCAAATAATATTCAAGTGTGAGTAAGAAATTGTCAGGCAAACACTTATGTAGAAATAGATTATTCCAAGAGCACTGAACCACATATTTGCAGGTGCAGAATATTTTTTAAAAAGACACAAAGTTAATATTTATTAAAAGTAAATAGAGGCTAGGCATTTTGCAAAATGCAGTATCTTATTTGCTTCTCACAACCAATAATTTTCTGTATTCCTTCTTTTGTAGCTGAAAATATTCAGTCCCAGAGAAATTAAATTGCTTTCTTAAAACCACAAAACTAATTGCTGAATGGACAGGGTTTGAAATCAAGTCAGGTTGAGCAGGTAGGCCACGTGCCTAACAACTAAGCTACCCAACATCTGAACCAGAATAACTGAAAGTAGCTCAGCAGAGCTGAAATCCAGTGTGTGTGCATTAGGTAGTACAGAAGAAGACATCAGAAATATAGATTAGGGCAGATGGTAGAGAGCTGTGTGTGCTAAGGATTTAGGGTTTTGTTTTGTTTTGTTTTGTTTTCCTGAAGGTAAGAGGGCACCCCTGAAGATCTGAGTACAGCAGTGACAGGATTGGGTTGGTATTTTAGAACAGTTGCTTCCTATAACATAGTGTGCAGTAGAGAGAGAGCAAGCATAAGGAATTACCCTGAGAGATGCTGACAAACAATAAGAACTTAACTAAAGAGGTAGTGGCCTAGATTGAGAGATGAATGGAAGACTCTCTGGAGATTTGGGATGTAGTATCAGTAGAACTTGAAGAGTCATTGGATGAAAAGTGTGACTAAATAAAAAGCTTTGAAGATGCTTCAGATATTTCTGCTTTGGTTAATTGTGTGGTTTGGGGTACTGTTAACCAAAATGAGAAACTCCACAAAAGGACCATGTTTCACCAGAAGAAAATAAGCTCTGTTATGATTATCATACAGCTGAGTTACAGTATTACATTGCTTTCAGGTGGACAACATAGTGATTTAATATTTTTGTATTCCATTTAAAGTTATTATAAAATATTGGCTGTATTTTCTGTGCTGTACAATGTATCCTTATATATTATTTGTTTTACCATAGTAGTTTGTACCTCCTTAATCCCCTACCCCTGTCCTACCCCTCCTCCTAACAGTCTTCTCACCGGTAACCACTAGTTTGAGATAGCTGGATACAATCTGCTTTCTGATTTATCCCCTACCTCTGTTACATTCCCGTTTCCCATTGGTCTGCCTTTGACCTTCATGCTCCAGCCATTTTGAGCTCCATACTTGTACTTCTCTAAACAAGCCTTGCTCTTTCAATGCTGAGTATTACAGAGGCTGCTCTATCTTCTTGGACTTTCCCTTCACAAGAATACCCCTCTCCTGTGTGCTTTTAGTACTTCATACATACATCTCTTCAAAGTTATCACATCTCATTGTTACTATGTCTGCTTCCTTCATTAAATGTAAAGCCCCAACTGAGTGAGTCTTAATTTAATCACTTTGGAATACAATTTTTATTGTCCTGTAGCAAGTGCTGAGCCTGTCATTTGAGCTAATTAATGCTTTAGTAAGCCAGGACTAGAGAGATGGATGCAAAGTCTTCAGCATGCTGTTTCTTTGATAAAAGTAATATTTGTTATAAAAGCAATAGAGCATTATAGCTTAGAGAATCTTAGTTCCACAATTATCATCTTGGTGAATATTGGACATGTTACTTCTCTCTGCTATTTGGTTTTCTTACCTATAAAATAGGGATAATAGTATTACCTACTCATAGCGAAGTGAAGCCACTCAGTCATGTCTAACTCTTGGCGACCCCATTGACTGCAGCCTGCCAGGCTCCACCATCCATGGGATTTTCCAAGCAAGAATATTGGAGTGGGTTGCTATTTCTTCCTTCTCCAATCTACTTATAAGGTATTTTCTAATTTATTTTTTACAGTAGAACCTTGATAGTTAAAATATAGCAGTGTGTATATGTCAATCCCAAACTCAAAGTCTATCCCTCTCCCACTGCCCTTCCACCCTGGTAACTATAAGTTCACTCTCTAAGACTGTGAGTCTTCCTGTTTTATAAATAAGTTTGTATCATTTTTTAGATTCCTCATGTAAATGATATCATACTTGTCTTTTTCTGTCTGACTTATTTCACTTAGTATGATAATCTCCAGTTTCATCCATGTTACTGTATAACATCATTATTTCATTCTTTTTAATGGTTGAGTAATATTCCATTGTATATGTGTACCATATCTTCTTTATGGGGCTTCTCTGTGGCTCAGAGGTTAAAGTGTCTGCCTCCAGTGCGGGAGACCCGGGTTCGATCCCTGGGTCAGGAAGATCCGCTGGAGAAGGAAATGGCAACCCACTCCAGTATTCTTGCCTGGAGAATCCCATGGACAGAGAAGCCTGGTGGGCTACAGTCCACAGGGTCATAAAGAGTCGGACACGACTGAGTGACTTTACTTACTTTACTTATCTTCTTTATCTATTAATCTGCCAATGAACATTTAAGTTGCTTTAATGTCTTGGCTATTGTAAACAGTGCTGCAATGAACACTGAAGTCCACGTATACTTTCAAACCATGTATACAAACCAAGTCCACGTATACTTTCAACCATGATTTTCTCTGGGTACATGCCCAGCAGTGGAATTGCTGGATCATATGGTATCTCTGCTTTCAGTTTTTAAAGAAAACTTCATTCTCTTCTCCATAATGACTGTACCATTTTACATTCCCACCAACAGTGTAAGAGGGTTCCCTTCTTTCTATATCCTCTAGGCACTTGTTTTTAGACTTTTTGATGTGCACTCTGACTGGTGTGAAGTGATATCTCACTGTACTTTTGATTTGCATTTTTCTAATAATTAGTGAAGTAGAGTGTCTTTTTATATGCATCTTGGCCATCTGTATGTCATCTTTGAGAGAAATATCTATTTAGGTCTTTTGCCTCTTTTTTGATTAGGTTGTTTTTTGGATATTGAGCAACATGAGCTGTTTATAAATTTTTGGAGACCAATCCTTTGTCAGTTGCATCATTTGTGAATATTTCCCCCCATTCTGTAGATTGTCTTTTTGTTTTACTTTTGGTTTTTCTTCCCTTTCTTAAGATATTTGTGACCATTAAATAAGTTAGGACATATAAAGTGTTATAATGTCTTATGCATTAGAGAATTCAAACATTAGCTATTAATTTCCTGATTGATCATGATGGATTTTAATCATATGGTATTAGCCACAAGTTTCACTTTCTCTCTCTTTCCCTGCTAAGAGTAAGTCTCCCTTTTCTTAAGATCTAAGAGAAAAAAGTTCTACATTTAACAGTGAGCAATGCTCTTCACTAACCAGCTTTAAGAAAAGTAGAATTTAGGCTACTTTCATTTAGATGAAATGGTTGTCATTACGGTGTAAACAGCATTCCTTTCGTCTTCATAGCAGTCTATCAGACAGCTGCTGATAAATATATCCCTATTTTCCTCTTTTAAAGTATATTGAAACTAGAGATATTTGAGTCAATTACATAATAGAAAAAAAAACATAAGATAGTTAACAGATCTGGGTTTCTTTCAAAGTAAGTTTTATTTCTAAACTTTTGTGCTCTCAAAGTATTTTCCTACTAATCACAAAAGATCAAATTCATCATCAGACTTAAGGTTTATATCATTTAAAAATACATTGATTATATGTGCAATGATAATATTTTTATAATTAAAGAAGATGAAATTTACTCATTGGAAAAGACTCTGATGCTGGGAGGGATTGGGGGCAGGAGGAGAAGGGGACGACAGAGGATGAGATGGTTGGATGGCATCACTGACTCGATGGACGTGAGTCTGAGTGAACTCTGGGTTTTGGTGATGGACAGGGAGGCCTGGCATGCTGTGATTCATGGGGTTGCAAAGAGTCAGACACAACTGAGCTACTGAACTGAACTGAATCACAATGGTGTGATCACTCACCTAGAACCAGACATCCTGGAATGTGAAGTCAAGTGGGCCTTAGGAAGCATCACTAAAAACAAAGCTAGTGGAGGTGATGGAATTCCAGTTGAGCTATTTCAAATCCTGAAAGATGATGCTGTGAAAGTGCTGCACTCAATATGCCAGCACATTTGGAAAACTCAGCAGTGGCCACAGGACTGGAAAAGGTCAGTTGTCATTCCAATCCCAAAGAAAGGCAATGCCAAAGAATGCTCAAACTACCACACAGTTGCACTCATCTCACACGCTAGTAAGTAAAGTAATGCTCAAAATTCTCCAAGCCAGGCCTCAGTGGTACATGAACAATGAACTTCCAGATGTTCAAGCTGGTTTTAGAAAAGCAGAGGAACCAGAGATCAAATTGACAACATCCGTTGGATCACTGTAAAAGCAAGAGAGTTCCAGAAAAACATCTATTTCTGCTTTATTGGTTATGCCAAAGTCTTTTACTGTGTAGATCACAATAAACTGTGGAAAATTCTGAAAGAGATAGGAATACCAGACCACCTGACCTGCCTCTTGAGAAACTTATATGCAGGTCAGGAAGCAACAGTTAGAACTGGACATGGAACAACAGACTGGTTCCAAATAGGCAAAGGAGTACGTCAATGCTATATATTGTCACCCTGTTTAACTTATATGCAGAGTACATCATGAGACATACTAGGCTGGAGGAAGCGTAAGCTGGAATCAAGATTGCCAGGAGAAATATCAATAACCTCAGATATGCAGATGACACCACCCTTATGGCATAAAGTGAAGAAGAACCTAAAGAGTCTCTTGATGAAAGTGAAAGAGGAGAGTAAAAAAGTTGTCTTAAAGCTCAACATTCAGAAAACGAAGATCATGGCATCTGGTCCCATCACTTCATGGAAAATAGATGGAGAAACAGTGGAAACAGTGGCTGACTTTATTTTTCTGGGCTCCAAAATCACTGCAGATAGTGATTGCAGCCATGAAATCAAAAGACACTTGGCCCTTGGAAGGAAAGTTATGACCAACCTAGACAACATATTAAAAAGCAGAGACATTACTTTGTCAACAAAGGTCCATCTAGTCAAGGCTACGGTTTTTCCAGTAGTCATGTATGGATGTGACAGTTAGACTATAAAGAAAGCTGAGCACCGAAGAATTAGTGCTTTTGAACTGTGGTGCTGGAGAATACTCTTGAAAGTCCCTTGGACTGCAAGGAGATCCAACCAGTCCATCCTAAAGGAGATCAGTCCTGGGTGTTCACTGGAAGAACTAATGCTGAGGCTGAAACTCCAGTATCTTGGCCACCTGATACGAAGAGCTGACTCATTTGAAAAGACCCTGATGCTGGGAAAGATTGAGGGCAGGAGGACAAAGGGACAACAGAGGATGAGATGTTTTTTATGGCATCACTGACTCAACTGACATGAGTTTGGGTAAACTCTGGGATTTATGGTGGACAGGGAGGGCTGGCGTGCTGCGGTTCATAGGGTAGCAAAGAGTCGGACACGACTGAGTGACTGAACTGAACTGAAACAGATTAATCAACCACAGTAATTTAATGTGTTCTTTAGAGAAGTTTTTTCCATATAGTCTGTAGAGGGCGCCTCCTGACAATAAATTCATTTAATAAAATCCTGCCTGATATGGTAATAAATCAAATATTTTATTAAAATCTTGGTCCCATTCCAAATTATCCATTAATGCCTTTTAAATAAAAAATATTGTACTCTGTATCTTATTTGAAGGTTTTATCACTTATTGGATGTACTCATTATTTTGACATTTTCTGTGAAATATAAGTACTAAATTATTGAGAAATATACTGGGCTGTCTCAACTACATAGAACAGGAAAATAGATTAGTTGGTAAATCTTTATATTCTTTTATGCTCAATAACAAATAAGTTCTCAAAAGTTCTAAAGGGTTAGATATTTGTAAATAGTCTCTATTTGGAGAAGAAACAACGTTTAAATATTTCTGTCTAAGAAAGAGATCCACTGATCACATCTCAAAGTACTGGACTTTTCAGATGGATGTTTCTACTATTGGATGATTGTATTATCATTACCAAAAGCAAAGACACAGTCGTCCAGTCATAGGGCCTGTCTCTTATGAAAAAAAAAATCACTTTCTTTGGAGACAGCAAAATATTATGCTAAACCAGACAATAATCTACATCTCAATACTGAATTCCAATAGACTATTGCAGCAATATCCATCAGTCTATCCGTATACATACAAATTCAACTTTCAAATATTTCAGTCCTCCAGCACATCTGATATTGGAATTATTGGAGACTTGATAGGAAATATGTCTTAGAAGTGTTCAAGTAAATAAATTGCACCCAAAATATGAGCAGGAAAAAAATAAGAGACTATGAATGATTATACAGGGGAAACAAGTGTCTTGCACTTATCAGAGGCAATGAGAATAGAGAAGCCAGACAAAGAACAACTTAGGGAGCTGAATATAATGCCTATCAGAGATGAGGAAGAGAGGAATTTGCATAATTTATTTTTGTTTTGCAAAAATAAAAATGTTTTGCATTCCCAATGAAATCCTTTCTTCCATTCTAGACTTTCCAAGGTTAGGTAGGTGTGATTTCCTAACTTCAGAATCTAATTCCTTGCCTGCTTCCAGAATTGTTCTGTCCTTTTCTCTTCTCTCAGATTATATTTCTTGATTTTAGATCTTTAAAAATGCCTAGAAAAATAGCAAAGAAGTGTTTTTAGCAGATTTTTAGAATAACTGAAGTCATACAGCTCTGTCTCAGTTAACATTCCGCAGACAACACTAACGTGTTGACAACTACTAAACCATGATGAATTGTCCCCTAAATCAGTGCTACCACCGTCTGTATGGTCCATGGACAAGTGCCCCTCTGTGAAATTTTTGCTACTCATTAGGGATAAATAAGGAGGATGCTTGCTTTAACTGACAGTCTTGTTTAAAGAAGCTAAAGACCATGCCACCACTTTCCCTAATTATAGAGGACTAAATGCATAATATCAGGCTGCAGTTCCACTATTTTTTTTTTCAACAGCAAAACAGCTAAGAATTTAGTCCTTATTGCTAATTGTGTGATCAATGGGCCTGACACAACAGTTTCATCTGAGCCTCTTATTCTTATGCTGCTGAGGTTTTTTTTTTTTTAATCACCTACATATCTGAAGATAATGAGACAGTTCTACCAAATGAATACCTAATTGTTCTTCCAGGTTCCTCCAGGGAAAGGAAATCTTTGAGGCTTTAAAAATTGCAGGGCTCTGAAATCTCACTTCAAACTGTGGAGTATGATGCCTATTTCTAATTTACAGGAATAGGATAAGAGAGCTTTGACTGATATAGGATTTTTTAATTTGAATTAGAGAAAGCAATAATACCTTTTAGTGCAAAGGTATTGTGGTTTAATCCATAGACAGACTACAATTTATTTACATTAAATTAGAAAAATCACTACCTGTCAAGATAGGGAAAAATAAGTCTCTAGAGTGGACTGAGAACAGCCTTTCTGTGGCACAATAAAGTAGCACTATCTTATTGGAAAAGACCCTGATGCTGAGAAAGATTGAGGGCAGGAGGAGGAGGAGCTGGCAGAGAATGAGATGGTTGGATGGCATCACTGACTCAATAGACTTGAGTTTGAGCAAACCCTGGGAGATAGTGAAGGACAGGGAAGCTTGGTGGGCTGCAGTCCATGGGGTCGTAAAGAGCCAGACAAGAATTAATAACTGAACAACAACCTTTAACCTGCAGAATTATAAGCTTTAAAAATCAACAGTGTGAACTACTCCTTCAGTGTGAACTACACATAGCAATAAATTCCTCCAAAAAAAAATACAATGTGAAAAAAAGAACTGGGGAGGAGAACTTTACAATGGAGAAATCTAATGAACACCTCCACCAGGTGGCCAAGGTCAACAGCAATAGAGATTATCCCTGTTGATAGTATAGACCTTTGATATGAGATCATGAAAATGGCATTTTACCTTTTCAGTCTTCCTCTCCCAAACTCAATCTAATCATGAGGAAAAAAAAAAAAACAAAACAGTTAAATCCCAATGGAAGTACAGTTCTGCAAAATACCCAACCAGTGTTTACCAAAACTGTCAAGATTGTCCAAAACAAGCAAAGTTTAAGAAACTGTCATAGCCAAGAGGAGTCTCAGAAGACTAGTGAATGTTTTCTGGATGGAATCCTGTAGCAGGAAAAGATATCTAGTAAAAATTAAGGATATTTGGATAAAGTGTAGACTTTTGTCAATAATAATACATTTATTGGCTTATTAATTGTCACAAATGCACCATACTAATATAAGATGTTAATAATGTGGGAAATTAAGTACAGAGTATATGGTGTCTCTCTGTACTAGCTTCACAAATTTTCTGTAATTCTGTAACTGTTCTAAAAGAAAAAAATTATTTTAAAAATCAGTGGAGAGAAATCACTATAGAAATCAGGATAACTGAAATTTCTTGAGATAGTTCAAGTAGAAAAATTTAATATCAAGAATTGGTTACACACGTGATGGGAAAAGCTAAGAAACCAGACAAGAAAGAGCTAGAATCTGCTGCCACTCCAAGTGTTTGTGGCATCAAGGGATGGCATTAGCAGGCTTAGGAGCAACCATCCCAAAGAAGCTAGAATGATAGTGAGCAATCTGGAGGAACCTGGGGCTACCAAGGAAGGGACGAACTGGTGGAAAGCTGGAACCCTGAAGGTGATGCAGATCGTACAGGAAATGCCACCAGTGACAGAAGGAGAAGACATTTTCTGGATTCACCTCTTCTACTGTGTAGTCTTTTTTGCTAGTACCTCTCATTGACTTCACTAACTAGAAATCAGAAAGACATGGGAGCCTGGGCAATATGGTTATTTGAGGCAACAGAGTAGTTGGAGAAGGACAAATATGGATCTGAGAGCAAAGAGGCATCTAAAAAATGCTGCAATCTTTCTTTTAATAACATCTTGATATGTTAACACTAAGAGAAGACTGACTATTTAAGAAACTATAATCTATAATCTTTTCTACAAGGAAAGAAGAAAACCATATTTATGCACTTCCAGATGACTTTATTAGTGTTTAGTAATTCCTGTCATTTTTCACTCTCTTCTCACTTCTTACTCTCATCTCTCATTTTTAAAACTGTAATATGTTTCTCCTCTTATTATTCAGAATTAGCATTTATCTTCACAAGCAGTTTTACTCCAAACACTGTATCTTCTTAAATCAACTGTGAAACTTTTTCAAATTAGTTTCAAATGAGTTTCACTCAAAACAGCCATGTCATCTCATTGGGGAAGATAACATCAAAAGATTTATGAGCCCCTGAAAGAGAAGTCTGAAAAGAAGTTTATTCTTTTGCTATTTCATTGAAATGGAGAGAAGTAGAAGCACTTGTAATGAGCCAGAGATCAGTTGAATATAATGAATTTTCCAGTATGGCCAAACATTTGATTGTCTGAGATTAAGCACTGCTAAGAGATCGAGTGTGTCAGTGGGTGAGGCATATCAGGAAGAACACGATGCATAACCTTTCTTTGAGGCTTGTGTGAAATAAAGGTTGATACCGGTTTTGCTGTTTTTAACTTTCATTAAAGTGAGGAAATTTCACTGCCCTCCATGAATTCTCTAGCTGACACTTCCAGCTGAGAGACTAAGCCATGCTGCGGTCTGCCATATCTAAATCAAGACAAGACATGGGAGAGAACAACTCCCATCCTGCAGTCTATGATGGCATCCTCACCTTTCCACAATTCTTGTTGGAAGCCCTCAGTTGGAATTCTCTCAATAATAGGAACGCCTTATGCCCAAGAATATGGAAGGTAAAGAAAAGCAAAATCAACAGTGATACCAAATTAAAGTTTTTGTGGCTGTTCAGTCTCTAAGTCATGGCCAACTCTTGCAACCACATGAACTGCAAGACACCAGGCATTTCTATCCTTCGCTATCCCCCAGAGTTTGCTCAGACTCAGGTCCATTGAATTGGTGATGCCATCCAACCATCTCATCCTCTGTCACCCATTTCTCCTCCTGCCCTCAGTCTTTCCAGCATCAGGGTCTTTTCCAGTGAGTCAGCTCTGGGAAACAGGTGGCCAAAGTGATGGAGCTTCAGCTTGGGTTCAGTCCCTCCAGTGAATATTCAGAGTGGGTTTCCTTTAGGATTGACTGGTTTGATCTCACTGCTGTCCAAGGTACTCTTGAGAATGTTCTCCAGCACCACAATTCAGAAGCGTCAATTCTTTGGCATTCAGCCTTCTTTATGGTCCAACTCTGACATCCATATGTGACTACTGGAAAAGCCATAGCTTTGACAATATAGGCCTTTGATGGCAAATTGATGTCTCTGCTTTTTAATGTGCTGTATAGGTTTATCATGCCCCCATCCATAGTGATTTTGGAGCACAAAAAATAAATCCCTCACTATTTGCACTTTTCCCCCATCTATTTGTCCTAAAGTGATGGGACTGGATGCCATGACCTTAGTTTTTTGCATGTTGAGTTTTAAGCCAGCTTTTTCACTCTCCTCTTTCAACTTCATCAAGAAGCTCTTGAATTCCTCTCTGCTTTCTGCCACTGAAGTGGTATCATCTGCATATCTGAGGTTGTTGATATATTTCCTGGCAATCTTGATTCCAACTTGTGATTCATTAAGCCCAGCATTTCTCATGAAGTACTCTGTATAAAAGTTAAACAAACAAAGTGACAATATACAGCCTTGACATACTCCTTTCCCAATTTTGAACCAGTCCATTGCTCCATGTCTGGTTCTGTTATTTCTTGTCCTCTATACAGGTTTATCAGGAGACAGGTAAAGTGGTCTGGTATTCCCATCTCTTAAAGAATTTTCCCGTTTGTCACAATCCACACAGTCAAAGGCTTTAGTGTAGTCAATGAAGTGGAAGTAGATGTGTGTTTTTTTTTTAAATTCCCTTGATTTTTCTATGATCCAGCAGATGTTGGCAGTTTGATCTTCTGTTCCTCTGCCTTTTCTAAATCCATCTGGAAGTTCTTGGTTCACATACTGCTGAAGCATAGCTTAAAGGATTTAAAGGATTTAAAGGAGTATAATCTTGCTGTCATGTAAAATGAGTACACATGTATGGTAGTTTGAGCATTCTTTGACATTGGCTTTCTTTGGGATTGAAATAAAAACTAACCTTTTCCAGTCCTATAGCCACTATTGAGCTTTTCAAATTTCCTAGCATATTGAATGCAGCACTTTAACAGCGTCATCCTTTAGGACTTTAAATAGCTCAGCTAGAATTCCATCACTTCCACTAGCTTTATTCATAGTAGTGCTTGTGAAGGCCCTCTTGACTTTATATTCCAGGATATCTGGCTCTGAGTGAGTGATCACACCAGTCTGGTTATCCAGGTCATTAAGACCTTTTTGTACAGTTCTTCTGTGTATTCTTGCCACCTTTTCTTTATCTCGTCTGCTTCTGTTAGATCCTTGCCATTTCTGTCTTTATTGTGCCAGTCTTTGCATGAAATGTTCCCTTTGTATCTCCAATTTTCTTGAAGAGATCTCTAGTCTTTCCCATCCTATTGTTTTCCTCTGTTTCTTTGTACTGTTCACTTAAGAAGTTTTTATCTCTCCTTGCTATTCTCTGGAACTTCTGCATTCAGATAGGTATATCTTTCCCTTTCTCCTCTGCCTTTCACTTCTCTTCTTTCCTCAGCTATTTGTTAGGCCTCCTCAGACATCTACTCTGCCTTCTTGCATTTCTTTTTCTCAGGAATGATCTTGGTCACCACCTTCTGTACAATGTTACTAACCTCTGTCCATAGTTCTTCAGACACTCTGTCTACCAGATCTAATCCCTTGAATCTATTCATCACCTTCACTATATGATCAAAAGGGGTTTAAGTCATAACTGAATGACCTAGTGGTTTTCCCTATTTTGTTCAATTTGAGCCTGAATTTTGCAATAAGGAGTTGATAATCTGAGCCACAGTCAGCTCCAGGTCTTGTTCTTGCTGACTGTATATAGCTTTTCCGTCTTTGGCTGCAAAGAATATAATCAACCTGATTTCGGTGTTAACCATCTGGTAATGTTCATGTGTAGTCTCTTGGGCACTCTTTCAATCTAATAGGGATTTGAATGGCACTGTCTATATGGTGTTTGTGTATATACACTTAATGTATTACATATGTAAATATATATTTATATATTCAAAGATTATATATTGTATATGATATATAGTGGTGGTGGTTTAGTCGCTATGCCATGCCCAACTCATGACCACAAGGACTGTAGTCTGCTAGGCTCCTTTGTCCATGGGATTTCCCAGGTAAGAATACTAGCATGGGTTGCTGTTTCCTTCTCCAGGATATCTCCCCCACCCAGGAATTGAACCTGCATCCCCTGCATAGACAGATGGATTCTTTACCACTGAGCCATCTCAGAAGCCTCATGTGATATATAATTATATATTAACATGTCAGATATGCCTTCCCAGGTGGCACATGGTAATGAATCCATCTGCCAATGCAGGAGATGCAAGTGTGACCCCTGCGTCAGGAAGATCTCCTGGATGAGGAAATGGCAACCTGTTCCAGGTTTCTTGCCTGGATAACTTCATGGACAGAGGATCATTGCAGGCTTTAATCCATGGGTGTCACAAAGAGTCAGACCCAACTGAGCATGCAGGCACTCAGGGCTCAGTCATGTTGATTCTTTATGGCTCCAGGACTGTAATCCACCAGGCTCCCCTGCCCATGGAATTTTCAGGCCAGAATACAGGAATGGGTTTCCATCTCCTCCTCCAGGGAATCTTCCTGACCCAAGGATTGAATCCACACCTCTTGCATCTCCTGCATTTGCAGGCAGATTACCACAAGCATCACTTGGGAAACCCCATAACTTAAAATTTCAGAAATTATTGTGTTAGATATCTATGAGCTAAAACAGAAATTTCAGGGCACGTTTTCTTTTCCAGGAGGCTGTAATTATGGCAATGAGGAAAAGATGCTGACTTCCACACTCCATTTTCAGAACTAATCTCCACATCACCAGGGATGCCTTCATTACTTTGAAATATGCAAGCTTAACAGCATGATTTAAGCAGAATGGTGTACATCAGAAAATTGAAAGAAAATTAATGGGTTTTGTCATCATGTCCAGTACAGCTATGGCCAAACTTGGTGTGGGTAAGATTAAGAGGAAGGGTATACACAGGAGCAGAGACATGAGAAGGAAAGCAAAACAGATGCCTTAAAACTGCTCACCGTTATGAGACCTTCGTCTCCCCAACACAAGCCATTCACCAGATTGATAAGTAGCCTAAATACGTAGCCTAAACCCTCTATGCAATGGAAA
Organism: Ovis canadensis; assembly: GCF_042477335.2. Classification (NCBI taxonomy): domain Eukaryota; kingdom Metazoa; phylum Chordata; class Mammalia; order Artiodactyla; family Bovidae; genus Ovis; species Ovis canadensis. The sequence goes on along the minus strand of NC_091250.1, from coordinate 103,857,563 downwards.
CTTAATCTTCTTAGGACATGAAATAATGACCTTCCCACCCTATCTTCCCCCAATTCGAACAAGAATGTCATCACACAAACTAATAGTGTAGTATAGTAAATGTTCTGTGAATAGCTGGAACATATTTCTTTTTTCTAAAACTCTAATAAGCCTCTGGCCTCTTCAGTTTTCCCATCCATCCTGCATACTGATGCCAGCTTAATCTACCTAAAACAGTAGGCAAGCAAGAAAATAAAAACTACCAATGGGGTAAAGCATCCAGGGTGCTTCAGTTCTGTTCAGTCGCTCAGTCATGTCTGACTCTTTGCGACTCCATGGACTGCAGCATGCCAGGCCTCCCTGTCCATCACCAAATCCCGGAGCTTACCCAAACTCATGTCCATTGAGCCAGTGATGCCATCCAACCAACTCATCCTCTGTCATCCCCTTTTCCTGCCTTCAACCTTTCCCAGCATCAGGGTCTTTTCCAATGACTCAGTTCTTCATATCAGGTGGCCAAAGTATTGGAGTTTCAGCTTCAGCATCAGTCCTTCTAGTGAATATTCAGGACTAATCTCCTTTAGGATGGACGGGTTGGATCTTCTTGCAGTCTAAGGGACTCCCAAGAGTTTACTCCACCACCACAGTTCAAAAGCACCAATTCTTCGGGGCTCAGCTTTCTTTATAGTCCAACTCTACAGCCACACATGACTACTGGAAAAACCATAGCTTTGACTAGATGGACCTTTGTTGGCAAAGTAACATCTCTACTTTTTAATATGCTGTCTTTGTTGGTCATAACTTTCCTTCCAAGGAGTAAGCATTTTTCAATTTCATGGCTACAGTCATCATCTGCAGTGATTTTGGAGCCCAAAAAAATAAAGTCAGCCACTGTTTCCACTGTTTCTCCATCTATTTCCCATGTAGTGATGGGACCGGATGCCATGATCTTCGTTTTCTGAATGTTGAGCTTTAAGCCAACTTTTTAATTCTCCTCTTTCACTTTCATCAAGAGGCTCTTTAAGTTCTTCTTCACTTTCTGCCGTAAGGGTGGTGTCATCTGCATATCTTAGGTTATTGATATTTCTCCCAGCAATCTTGATTCCAGCTTGTGCTTCTTCCAGCCCAACGTTTCTCATGATGTACTCTGCATAGAAGTTAAATAAGCAGGGAGACAATATACAGCCTTGACGTACTCCTTTTCTTATTTGGAACCAGCCTGTTGTTCCATGTCCAGTTCTAACTGTTGTTTCCTGACCTGCATACAGATTTCTCAAGAGTCAGGTCAGGTGGCTTGGTATTCCCATCTCTTTCAGAATTTTCCACAGTTTGTTGTGATCCACACTGTCAAAGGCTTTGGCATAGTCAATAAAGCAGAAATACATGTTTTTCTAAGGGGGGAAAAAGTCCTTTAAATCTGTACTGTTTGTAGCATACATTTTTATCTTCTTTTTCCGGGCACTAGGATTGTGACCATATTTGTTGGCTGGGATCCAAACTGTTCAGTTGTCCTCAACTATGCATCCCAGAGGTGGAAAGTTGCCCTGAGTGGACCCTGTGGGAGGGAATGAGCAAGAATAGGGTTCTGAAAGTCTGGGAACTGAAATCCACCTGAGAACCAGGAGTAAGGGGTTATTAAATGAAAGAATAGGAGATGCAGAGCCTTGAAGGCATTAAACCAGAAAATGGTATAGAGGGGTGATGGTCCAAAGGAAGGGAAATGGTCAAGAGGCTGGTCAGTGGTCAGTGGCTAGTCTAGAAAGAGCAGGAAGCAAGAATTAAAGCCAGGGAGCTCACTAAAGCCATGAATTCATGTTGAACTTTCTGTCTTGCAAAAAGAAAGCTAGTTCTTTTCTATCATCCAGAAAATGTTTCTAAAGTTGACATTTTAGTCACAAAGTAAATCTCTATAAATTCAGTAAATTGTACTGGCCATATTCTCTAATGAGTATAACTCATTAATGAGACTATGTAAAGAAAATATATTGTGCAATGCAGAGTTATTGAGAGATTGACTCCCTGGCAGGCAGCCTTCGGGTTGTTACTGAAACAAGCCAGCCTAGATGAAGGTGCCAAGAGCTCAGTGTCTGGAGATGGCAAACCCCAACTCCTTCTCAAACCATGGCACAAGACAGTGCTTGGCTTGGCCCACTATCCACTCTCCAGATATTTTTTTCTACCTCTTGAAGTATTATTAACCATCTTAGCTGATAATACTCTCAAGAGAAAAATGTCTTGAGGTAAAAACTCCAGAGCATCACAACACAGTAAGTGACAAAAAAAAAAAAAAAGCTGAAGTTTGCTATTCCTTATACATATGCTATTCCATTCCTTATAGATATACTATTCCTTATACATATATATTCATATATATATATGTATACACACACACACACACACACACACACACACACACATATATATATAAGCCATGAATTCACAACCGTCTCAGGCAAAAACAAAGAAAGGATCGAAATTCTGTGTATGGAGTTGAGCTGCATAAGTTGGTTGTATATTTTTGAGATTAGTTGTTTGTCAGTTGCTTCATTTGCTATTATTTTCTCCCATTCCGAAGGCTGTCTTTTCACCTTGCTTATATTTTCCTTTGTTGTGCAGAAGCTTTTAATTTTAATTAGATCCCATTTGTTTATTTTTGCTTTTATTTCCAGAATTCTGGGAGGTGGATCATAGAGGATCCTGCTGTGATTTATTTCTGAGAGTGTTTTGCCTATATTCTCCTCTAGGAGTTTTGACCCAGCAATCCCACTTCTGGGCATACACACCAAGGAAACCAGAATTGAAAGAGACACATGTACCCCAATGTTCATCGCAGCACTGTTTATAATAGCCAGGACATGGAAACAACCTAGATGTCCATCAGCAGATGAATGGATAAGAAAGCTGTGGTACATATACACAATGGAGTATTACTCAGCCGTTAAAAAGAATTCATTTGAATCAGTTCTGATGAGATGGATGAAACTGGAGCCAATTATACAGAGTGAAGTAAGCCAGAAAGAAAAACACCAATACCGTATACTAACACATCTATATGGAATTTAGGAAGATGGCAATGACGACCCTGTATGCAAGTCAGGAAAAAAGACACAGATGGGTATAACGGACTTTTGGTCTCAGAGGGAGAGGGAGAGGGTGGGATGATTTGGGAGAATGGGAATTCTAACATGTATACTATCATGTAAGAATTGAATCGCCAGTCCATGTCTGACGTAGGGTGCAGCATGCTTGGGGCTGGTACATGGGGATGACCCAGAGAGATGTTGTGGGGAGGGAGGTGGGAGGGGGGGTCATGTTTGGGAACGCATGTAAGAATTAAAGATTTAAAAATTAAAAAAAAAAAAAAAAAAAAATTAAAAAAAAAAAAAAAAAAAAAAAAAAAAAAAAAAAGAAATTCTGTGTATGTTGGGGAAAGAGGTGGAGAGAGTAGCAGGTAAGGTGGGCAACAGAAGGACAAGCAGTCAGTGGTGAAGGGCTAAAGAGAAGTCTCAGTCATTTCCTCTGAAAACACAAGTACTGGAGGCTGGCTTTTATGATGGCCAGTGGAGAGCTTCTCTCAGACCAGCAGCAATGGGATCTCCTGGGACTTGTGAGACATGTAAATTCTCAGGCACACATCAATTCAGTTAAGTTCAGTTCAGTTGCTCAGTTGTGTCCGAATCTATCCAACCCCATGAACTGCAGCACACCAGGCCTCCCTGTCCATCACCAACTCCTGGAGTTCACCCAAACTCATGTGCATCGAGTCAGTGATGCCATCCAGCCATCTCATCCTCTGTCGTCCCCTTCTCCTCCTGCCCCCAATCCCTCCCAGCATCGGGGTCTTTTCCAATGAGTCAACTCTTCGCATGAGGTGTCCAAAGTATTGGAGTTTCAGCCTCAGCATCGGTCCTTCCAATGAACACCCAGGACTGGTCTCCCTTAGGATGGAGGGCACACATCAGGTCTACTCAATCAAAAACTGGGCCTCTGGTTGTGGGACCCAGTGGTCTGTGTTTTAACAAGCCCTGCAGGTGGTTCTGATGCTCACAGGGAAAAAAAAAATTTGAGAACCATTGAGCTAGCAGGTAAGGCTAGTTTAAAAATAGGAGGTAGAGTGAACTATAGGAAAACTGGAAGAGAGACTTTCTTGGGAATTTCTCCTTTAAGAAAACATGAAATTTCATTTGACTAGTTCCACATTACAGAATAGCAAGTTCTATTTGCTAAACAGGTGGCACAGTGGTAAAGAATCCACCTGCCAATGCAGGAGACAAGACTCGGAAGACAAGTCACAGGAGACCTGGGTTTGATCTCTGGGTTGGGAAGATCCCCTGGGGAAGGGAATGGCAACCCACTTCAGTATTTTTGCCTGGGAAATCCCGTGGGCAGAGAAGCCTAGTGGGCTACAGTCTATGGGGTCACAAAGAGTCAGACATGACTGAGCACATGTGTATGCACACACACACACACACATACACACACACACATAGATTTACTAGACAGGTGTGCCTGGTGGCTTATATTTGTCCCTTCCATCTGCTCTTCACCCTTTCCCACCTGGGCAGGAGAAGCTGACTTATAGGGGCTGCATCAAAACGTCCCTGTCTCTGTGGTTCTGCTTAGATTCAGTCCATGGGGAGCCCCAGCATGAAAGTGCACAGAGAAAAGATGATGAGGTCAGAGGTCAGTTTATTTCCCTGGTTCCCTCTCTCTGTGGGTTGCCTCAGGCTGCCTGTGCCTTTTGATCAAGGTCATTTCTCTTCTCTAGGTGTTCTCTCTCCAACGTTCTCTTCTTCCTGATTCTAGCAGAAGCTCCCTCCCCTGATCCCCTTAAGCCTAGGAATGGTGTCAACTTTATTGCTACTATTTCTGAATAACTTTACGATTGCCTGTGGTTCTACTAAAACTCACCCACACCTTTGCAAAATAAGCTCTTTAAAAATAGCACCTTTGGCAATAAACTCACCACAAATTAACCAAACTCAAGTGTTCCATCTGCTATTTATTGGAACTCTGTGTAAGACTTAGCACCTCCTCCAATCCTCTAAACCCTCTGATGCTTCTTATCTCTGCTGCAGTTGCATCCACTTCTGGTTAACCGCTGCCAGGACCGTGTTGCCTAAAATCAACTTACCCTGGGCCCTTTCCCTAATCTCAAGGACAGTCAGGCTGACTAGCCATGTGCTGAGAGTTTCTGATTGTTGCCACCACTTCTGGGCCTGAATGGAACACTACCCCACGAGGACTGATATACGACATCCCAGACAACCATAGAAGGGATAAAATGATGAAATGAAACCAGGAAGTTGATGGTGGTTGACCAATCGGAACTAGGAGACAGGAGGGACCTAGGCAGATCATGCTCTGATGCATGGATCTTCCTTGCAGTCATGAAGAAAAGTCTCCCAGGCCAAGCAGATGGACTCCCAAGAAATACGTTGTGTCTGTGTGGCTCATGATGAAGTAGCAGTCAGCAAGGTCAACTATCACTTCCTAATGCTTCTCATTTTTCTTTTTCCCCCAAGCCATTTCCTAACCCTTAAGAAACAAAACAACAAAACACAACTATACTCTTCTGGACTTGAAGGTATAGTAGACTGATTATATATAATTGGGCTTTCTTTGATTACTTAGGATGCCAAGGAGTTTCAGAGCTGTGATAAAGAAGGTCATTTTACATTTCTATAAATGTACTCATCATGCTTAACAGATGAAGTATCATTGTGCTTTGAAAACAATCAATACAGTACTATGCAAATATAGGATAGAAACACCACTTATACAGATAAAGGAGTGTAATTTATAAACAAATGCTCAGTGTATGGCAATAATGCAAACTTATTTTAAATTTTTATTTTTTATAGTAGTTGATTTAAAATATTGTGTTAGTTTCAAATGTACGGCACAGTAATTTATTTATATATTTTTTCTTTTTCAGATTCTTTTGCCCTGTAAGTCATTACAAAATATTGAATATAGCTCTCTGTGCTATATAGTAGGTCCTTGTTGGTTATGTATTTTATATATAGTAGTATGTATATGTTAATCCCTAACTCCTAATTTATTACTCCTTTCCTCCTTTTCCCTTTGGTAATTATGTTTGTTTTGAAAGTCTGTGAATCTGTTTGCAAATATGCTTATTTATATCATTTTTAGATCCCACATATAAGTGATATCATATATATTTGTCTGAGTTACTTCATGTAGTATAATAATCTCTAGGCCCATCTGTGTTGCTGCGAATGGCATTTTCTCCTTCTCTTTCGTGGCTGAGTAATATTCCATTGTACGTATTTACCACATTTTCCTTATCCATTCCCCTGTCAATGGACATTTAGGTTGCTTCCATGTCTAGGGCTATTGTAAATAGTGCTGCACTGAACACTGGGATGCATCCATCTTTTGGAATTATGGGTTTCTCTGGATATATGCCTAGGAGTGATATTGCTGGCTCCTATGGTAGCTCTCTTTTTAGTTCTTCAAGGAAACTCCATACTGTTTTCCATAGTTACTGTACCCATTTGCATTCTTTCCAGCAGTGTAGGAGGGTTCCTTTTTGTCCATACCCTCTCTGGCATTTATTATTTGTAGACTTTTGAATGATGGCCATTCTGACTGATGTGAGGTGATACTTCATTTGAGCTGTTTTGCACTTCTATGATAATCAGTGATATGAACATCTTTTCATGTGCCTTTTGGCCATCTGACAAACTTAATTCCTTAAAAATCACTTTAAAAATTGAATGCATAAGGAAAAAATAGTTTACAAATTGTTTTGAGTTCTTACTATCTGATGACCAGGTGATACAATAAGTAATGTTTATAAATTTCCAGCTGGTATTATTTAAAACTCTGGTTTCTAAACTGTGCCTCACTGAATAAGAGGTATTTTCAGAGATTCTAAACCATATGTATATCTTCACAAACAATACCATTCAAACTGCCTGAAGGAACAGATTAACATTGAAACTCTTGAGTAAATTTTAATTTAAAATATTATACAATAATAATGATGTGGCAATGTAAGTTCACTGAATATAGCAAACATATCATTGTGAGGCAGAATGTTGGTAGTAGGGGTAGCTGTGTATGTGAGCATAAGGAGTACATTGAAACTCTGCTTTCTGTTCAATATTTCTGTGACCCTAAAACTGGTTTTAAAATAAAATTTGTTAATAAATGAAAGAAAGAAATGTTATCAAAATACTTCAGAACTATTGATTATGAATATTTAGTTTGCTTTTTATTTTTGCATAAATTTAATAGATATTGCTTGGAAATGAGCCTAAAATTGGAAAGAACTGTAAGGCAGAATAACAAAATTACAAAAATTAAAAAGTGTGTGAATATAGTAATAAATGAGTCAAATTTGGAAGCACAGAGTAATCAAAAAAATATTGGAAGAGATACATGTGGATGATATAAATAATACTTGGGGGAAATCCCAATTTGATTACCCTGTCAGATTTCCCACTTTGATGATAAATAGCCCTGTTTTCACCTAAGGCATAGATAATAAAATCAAAGGAATGGAAAATTCTATATTACCCAATGAGCTAGAATTTTTACTTAAGATATTTATGGTAAACATCTAAGCAATGAGCTCCAGTTTCAATTGCAGTAGAAATAGATGACGTTTAATGGAACGTAAGTAATCCAATTTTAATTAGATATCTCTTCATTAAGCAACTGAAACATTTATGTGAATCACCATTTCATCAAAACCTAATGAATCTTTTAAATTTTTAATGTTACTTCATTACAAACATTCTTCTTTTAATACAAACTTTTATAAATAGTTCCTTTAACATATATCATTGGTTATAATATTATTATTATTAGATATTTTATCATTTTAATGACAAAAAACTCTCATCCTTGTACAGAAATAAAATTTTATGTATGTAGTATAAAATGTATATAAACATGTTTGTTTATTCCAGTTTATGTACTTTTGCCAAGATTTGCCCTGAAGATGATTCATTTTTATAAATTTTTCTGAGGCTGGATCTGAATTTAGATTGGAAATTTTACAATTTACATAGAATCTAGAAGTGTATATTGTTGATATTCAGTTATTACCTGGGTTCCTAATGACAGGTGAGAAGTTGCTTTAAAGAGAAGTTGCTGTTCAGACACACACACACACACACACACACACACACACACACACACACTTAATTTACCTCCCATACCAAAGTGCACTGAATTGTCTTTTCTATTTCCATGGTTCCTTAAGACTCCTGATGAACTAGCTGCTTACCCAAGTTATGTGAATCTTCAAAGCCCTTCCCCAAAGAGTCAAGCACCCATACAAAAGAAAACTATCCAAGACTTTTAAAAATTATGTCTAAAGAAGGATAACATCTGTATAGAAAAGTTCACAAATCATAAATAGACAACTTAACATGAATCCACCCATATAAATGCCACCTATGTCAAGAAATAACCATTCAAGTTTAAAGTAATATCATAATCATCTTAGTTGGGAACGGCACTCTAGTTCTGGTGGTTGAAATAAAAATTTTGACAAAATGTTTACATGGTTTTAGTTTCAAGGTATATATATATAGACAAAAGGATTTTAAATGTTATGTGTGCATTGGTGAATTTCCCATTTTTAATGTGGAAAGAAATAAAAAATATGAATATATATTTGTTATGACAATGTTATTATGATATGAAAACTAAAAACATCCTTATGATTTGTCATCTATGATATTTCAGAATTAATTAAATTCTGTTATTTGATAATTATAATATTAATTATAGAATACATTGCAGTTATATATTAATTATATAGTTCATTATTAATAATTCAATTAGAACTACAGTTTGTAAAAATGCTATTAAGAATGTGGGGTTTACTGCAAAAGAATGCTCTCTAAACTAATCTTTGGAAAGTTCCGTTACGCTTTCTTTTTTTCCTTTTGGAAAAACTTTGCATAGGTCCAAAAGGTTCATGTTCTTTATTTCCTTCATTTCTTCCTTCCTTCCTTCCTTATTTTCTTAAATCATTCTGGGTGGATGGTCCAAGGGTAGATTTGAGTTTATTGAACAGGGTTAAAATGTCATAGAATTTAAGATTAAAGGCCTGATTGATGTTTTCATAATATTTGCAGTCATCCAAGTACCCTGAAGACATGAAGAGAGACAGGTCATTTTATGTAGTTTTAACCTTTTCTCCATGTGTTAGAATACTACCTGGGTAATCCACTCTACCTCTATTAGCTTTTCTTCTTCGAGTATACACTCCACCATATCTTTTCATCCCCATTTTCTATCTGCCTTATGGATGAATTAAACTCATTATCAGGTTGTATGCTGCTTTAGAATGGAACTGAGAAACTAAATTAGAGAAAAGTCCTAATACCTATGACACTCTGTTTGAGTGTTTATGTGTACTGCACACCAACAGACCTTTGACTATTGGTCAATATTTGCAACTTGCCTTCAAGGGCATCAATCCCTACCTCTTCTTTTAGCTTGAGTGGCCTCCAGACTTTCCCCTCAGTGTAAGGCTGGCTCCTTCTCTTTGAAGTGAGTCTACTTCACTATTAACAGGCCTTGTTGATAAACAATGGAAAATATTCTCCTTTTATGAATGTATGTTGTCAGGGAAAGGAACTCTAAGTATATTTCAGTTCTCCTCACTTCCAAGATCTAGTTTTCTAAAGAATCTTAGACCACACTGCCTTAGCAAACTAGTGGGGCTCTTTTGGTCAATTTCATTTTTTTCATGTCATTTTTGGTAAACATATGAATCTGATGAGCTGGCTACTTGGACAGCATGATTCAGCGATGCTGTATTATTCTGTTCCCCTTAGATAAGTTTGACAAGGGCAAAAAGTAAAAGCATACTGTGTTCTTTTGTTTTATGGCTTACATTGTGATCATTCTTTTTCATTTTATTTTGTAAGAGCTCTGTTAGAGAACAGATGAATCTGGCCGCTCTGTGCTCAACAGGAGAAAGGACAAGTTGAATTTGGAATCCATCATGATGAGTCACCTTATATACAGAGGAAAGCAGGGTGTCTGTGGAGGGAGAAGCAGTGATTGGACAAGGACACTTTAAATGCAGGAGCATATTTTATGCCCCTCATAAAACTAGGACAGGGTAAGCAGTTTAGAGATAGTCTCAGATCTCTCCTAGAAATCTGAAACAGTATCACCATTAAGGAAACAGCCCTCACCAAAAGAAAAGAAAATTAATATCTAATTATTACTTAGAAAGTAAAGGCACTTTACTGAAAAACCATACTAATTCTGAGTTTGTTGCTATTTTATTTTTAAATAACTTGTTTTGGCTGCGTTAAAGAGAGGAAAATCGCCTCAATTTCTGGTTGAAATTCCCTGGTGGTTTAGACAGTAAAGAATCTGCCTGCAATGCAGGAGATCTGGGTTTGATCTCTGGGTCGGGAAGATCCCCTGGAGAAGGGTATGGCAACCCAATCCAGTCTTCTTACCTGGAGAATCCCCATGCACAGAGGAGCCCGGGCAGGCTACAGTCCACGAGGTCGCGAAGAGTCAGACACAGCCTGAGCAACTAAGCACCCGTTAGGTCATTCTCCCATCCTCTGTCTGTCTCTCTAGATGAAAGGAACTCGGTGAACTTTGTCCGAACTACCTTCACTCTCTGCAGCAGCAACATAGACCTTTGGGGAAGAGGTGTAGGTGTTGGTTCCCACTGTTTCCTAATATTTCTTATAAATTGTGTTCTATTTGACAGAATTGCCTTGGAGTTTGCATTATTGGGAACTGATAGTTTTAGCATGAATAACCAGTCACTTCTGTGTGTAGGATTTTGTCCTTAAGTGTTTGCTTCCATTATCCTCAGATTTGATGGGTTGGGAAGATGAACTAGCCAAGTAAACAAATTAATGATACACAATCAGTTAGTGACAGCTATGAAAAGAACAGAATAAGAGATTTGAAAGTGATTAGGAGGAGACATTTAGCTAAGTAGTAGGAAAGTGTTTTTTGAAGAGGAAACATATTAACAGAACTCTGAAGAGGAGCCAATAGTGACAAAATGAAAAGATTAGGAAATGAGTCAGAGGAGACAGATAGGGCTAGACTTTGTAGACCATTATAAGGAATATGAATTTAAAGTTTACTGAAAGACCACTGAAAACTTTTAAGAAGGGAAATGACATGATTCGACTTATGTTTTTAAAAGTTCACCCAAGGGACTTCCCTCGAAGTCCAGGGGTTAGAACTCAGTGTTTCCGGTGCCAGGGGGGCAAGATTTTCAACTCTTGGTCAGGCAACTAAGATCCAACAAGACATGCTGCAAAATAAAAATAAAGATTCATACCAGGTACTGGGTAGAAAATGTACACTGGGGAAGGAAAAGTACTGGAAACAGAAAAATACGTTAGGAGGCATTTGTGATAATGCAGGTTGGAGATGGACATCATTTGACCTAGGCTCGTTTACATGGAGATGAAGATAAATTACCTGGTCATCATCTATTTTAAAAGACTTACTGTTAAATTGGAATTGGGCTGTAGTGCAGGCCAAGGACATAGAGAGTAGAAGAAGAAAATGATCAGTTGTAAGGGAAAGAAAGGAACTAAGGATAACTCATATTATAGCCTAAGCTGCTGAAGGAATATATTTAAAAGTCACAGTGAACTACAGGAAAAATAGTCAACCATGTAGACTAGTAGCCAAGCTCAGTTATCTTAGGTAAATGTAGATGTTTTCCTCTTTTCTGGAATGTCCTGCTTATTTTTCTATTCTGAACATGAAAGGGAAATGTAGAAACTGAAATTTGTGTTGTACATAATTTAAAAATCAAAGAAACTGAAATAATTTAAAATGATATGACAAAAAGGTAAAGTTAGCAGACTTAAAGCATATTGGTATAACTGAAATAGGAGCTCATTTTTTTAAAAAATATTGACTTATACAGCAAAAATTAGCAGTTTAGACATTCACAAGACTGTAAATCCATGCACTCAGCTAAATCATAGAAAAATATTTTGCAGAAAAAACTGAATATAATTTATGAGGCAAATCTGCTCATTCAAAGAACCAGTGACATTTGTTAGTTCCTTCCAGCCAAATATCACCAGGGACACAAATCTCAATTTTATTGCTTTTGCTGTGAGTGAGAAGCTACCCATGGCAAATCCTGGGGCAGCTTAGTAAGAGGGTGTGAGAAATACTTAAGAGTAGGATCTGGGCTTTGTGTTAGCTGCTTTGGGGAGGGTTTAAAAAAGGAAAGATTTTCTCTAGCTTGGAGGCTGTCAGAAAGTGGAGCATAATTATGTGACTGAATGTCTTAATAAATCTTACCCAGAAGGTCAGAAGAATGAAATGGAGCTAAAGACTTCAGTTAAAAAAAGCAGTAGTCACTCAGCTGGAATATTTTATCTTTCTTGTGGTTTGTACAGTAGTTATGTTTTTGCCTGTGCTTAGACATGATTATACAACTTTGGTTTTGCCGTGACTAATGTCAGTTCTCTGGTGAACGGTGCATGTCCAACAAACGAATACCAAGACCTAGCTATGAGTACCAGGCCAGCTACGGGCTGTCACGGGCAGTTTTTCTTTCTAGCATTGACATTATGAGTGACTTCTCCGTGAACAGGTTTTCTAGCCCGTCTTCACATAGATTACTTTTATTCATTTCTTCATTTTAGGTAATTGTGAGGAAATGAATATATACCCACATAGTGTTACATTGCTAATAATACAACTTTTTGTATTCTTTTAACCATAGTGCTTACTCAAAGACAACATTTTTGGTTTTGGTATTTCTTTTATTTTTCATCTTTAAAATATTGTTTTGAAATGAGAGAGGCAATAATGTGTGAAAATTAATGTTAAGAAAATCTATTACAACATAGCAGCTGGAAGACAGAAAATTATTCTCTAACATTCTAATTTGTTTTTAGAGCCTACTGAAATAACATTTGAAAAATAAAAATGTAGAACATAAAAGATACATGATTTCCTGTTTGAAATTTAATATTATAAACTGAAAACTGCACAACTTAAAAACTGAGAAATATAGTTGATTTGGAAGACCTGCTGAGGACTTAAGCCTGGGAAACAGGCTCTGCGATGACCCTAAGGGACTGTCCTGAAGAGCTAAGGGAGGAGCCAGGATATATATAGGAGTTTTTGCAGCAAAGACCAGGTATTCAGAACATTAAAAGATAACTTAATTACAAAGAACCTGCTGCTGCTGCTGCTGCTAAGTCGCTTCAGTCATGTCCGACTCTGTGGGACCCCAGAGACAGCAGCCCACCAGGCTCCCCCATCCCTGGGATTCTCCAGGCAAGAACACTGGAGTGGGTTGCCATTTCCTTCTCCAATACAAAGAACCTAGTATCTCAAATTAATGAGTTTAGCACTTTCCTGTATACAGGAAGATGCAAGAGTCTGGACTCATCGGTATGCACCTTAACTGTCTAGAGCCATTTTCCTGCCTTTTCCATCCTGAATCCCCTCAGTGTGCACAATTGGGGATGGCTGCAGTAGCTGATGGCTGCAACATCCTTTGTTTACTGATATGGTGAGTGACATTCTTCCTCTACAGTGTCACCTCTTGGTCATAAATTTAACCAGTCTTTGGGAGGGATTTCATGTCCCACAATGCAAAGCAAGCTCACTCCTAGATCAGGTGACTATTCTGTTGATAGGTCACTCAATGTGTTAAATATTGGCTTTGACCCAACTAATAATCTAAAATCTCTGGATCACCTGATTTAGTCTGTTATGACGCAGGAAATGTTTTTCCTTGTTGCTTCTTTTCATATCTAGAGTTGTCCTAATTATTCTCAGCTCAGTTCAGTCACTCAGTCGTGTCCAACTCTTTGTGATCCCATGAATCGCAGCACTCCCAGCGTTCACTCAGACTCACGTCCATTGAGTCGGTGATGCCATCCAACCATCTCATCCTCCTTTGTCCCCTTCTCCTCCTGCCCCCAATCCCTCCCAGCATCAGAGTCTTTTCCAATGAGTCAACTCTTCGCATGAGGTGGCCAAAGTATTGGAGCTTCAGCTTTAGCATCATTCCTTCCAAAGAAATCCCAGGGTTGTTCTCTTTCAGAATGGACTGGTTGAATCTCCTTGCAGTCCAAGGGACTTTCAAGAGTCTTCTCCAACACCACAGGTCAAAAGCATCAATTCTTTGGCACTCAGCCTTCTTCACAGTCCAACTCTCACATCCATACATGACCACAGGAAAAACCATAGCCTTGACTAGACGGACCTTACTCAGCAAAGTAATGTCTCTGCTTTTGAATATACTATCTAGGTTGGTCATACCTTTTCTTCCAAGGAGTAAGCGTCTTTTAATTTCATGGCTGCAGTCGCCATCTGCAGTGATTTTGGAGCCCCCCAAAATAAAGTCTGACACTGTTTCCACTGTTTCCCCATCTATTTCCCATGAAGTGATGGGACCAGATGCCATGATCTTCGCTTTCTGAATGTTGAGCTTTAAGCCAACATTTTCACTCTCCTCTTTCACTTTCATCAAGAGGCTTTTAGCTTCTCTTCACTTTCTGCCATAAGGGTGGTATCATCTGCATATCTTAGGTTATTGATATTTCTCCTGGCAATCTTGATTCCAGCTTGTGTTTCTTCCAGTCCAGCGTTTCTCATGATGTACTCTGCATATAAGTTAAATAAGCAGGGTGACAATATACAGCCTTGATGTACTCCTTTTCCTATTTGGAAGCAGTCTGTTGTTCCATGTCCAGTTCTAATTGTTGCTTCCTGACCTGCATACAGATTTCTCAAGAGGCAGGTCAGGTGGTCTGGTATTCCCATCCCTTTCAGAATTTTCCACAGTTGATTGTGATCCACACAATCAAAGGCTTTGGCATAGTCAATAAAGCAGAAATATATGTTTATCTGGAATGATCTTGCTTTTTCCTTGATCCAGCGGATGTTGGCAGTTTGAACTCTGGTTCCTCTGCCTTTTCTAAAACCAGCTTGAACATCAGGAAGTTCACGGTTCACGTATTACTGAAGCCTGGCTTGGAGAATTTTGAGCACTACTTTACTAGAGTGTGAGATGAGTGCAATTGTGTGGTAGTTTGAGTGTTCTTTGGCATTGCCTTTCTTTGGAACTGGAATGAAAACTGACCGTTTCCAGTCCTGTGGCCACTGCTGAGTTTTCCAAATTTGCTGGCATATTGAGTGCAGCACTTTCACAGCATCATCTTTCAGGATTTGGCACAGCTCAACTGGAATTCCATCACCTCCACTAGCTTTGTTCATAGTGATGCTTTCTAAGGCCCACTTGACTTCACATTCCAGGATGTCTGGCTCTAGGTGAGTGTCACACCATCGTGATTATCTGGGTCGTGAAGATCTTTTTTGTACAGTTCTTCTGTGTATTCTTGCCACCTCTTCTTAATATCTTCTGCTTCTGTTAGGTCCATACCATTTCTGGACTTTATGGAGCCCATCTTTGTATGAAATGTTCCCTTGGTATCTCTAATTTTCTTGAAGAGATCTCTAGTCTTTCCCATTCTGTTGTTTTCCTCTATTTCTTTGCATTGATCGCTGAAGAAAGCTTTCTTATCTCTTCTTGCTATTCTTTGGAACTCTGCATTCAGATGCTGATATCTTTCCCTTTCTCCTTTGCTTTTCGCCTCTCTTTTTTTCACAGGTATTTGTAAGGCCTCCCCAGACAGCCATTTTGCTTTTTTGCATTTCTTTTCCATGGGGATGGTCTTGATCCCTGTCTCCTGTACAGTGTCACGAACCTCAGTCCATAGTTCATCAGGCACTCTGTCTAACAGTTCTAGGCCCTTAAATCTATTTCTCACTTCCACTATATAATCATAGGGGATTTGATTTAGGTCATACCTGAATGGTATAGCAGTTTTCCCTATTTTCTTCATTTTGAGTCTGAATTTGGTAATAAGGAGTTCATGATCTGAGCCACAGTTAGCTCCTGGTCTCATTTTTGTTGACTGTATAGAGCTTCTCCATCTTTGGCTGCAAAGAATATAATCAATCTGATTTCGGTGTTGACCATCTGGTGATGTCCATGTGTAGAGTCTTCTCTTGTGTTGTTGGAAGAGGGTGTTTGCTATGACCAGTGCATTCTCTTGGCAAAACTCTATTAGTCTTTGCCCTGCTTCATTCCGCATTCCAAGGCCAAATTTGCCTGTTACTCCAGGTGTTTCTTGACTTCCTACTTTTGCATTCCAGTCCCCTATAATGAAAAGGACATCTTTTTTGGGTGTTAGTTCTAAAAGATCTTGTAGGTATTCATAAAACCGTTCAACTTCAGTTTCTTCAGCATTACTGGTTGGGGCATAGACTTGGATAACTGTGATATTGAATGGTTTGCCTTGGAGACGAACAGAGATCATTCTGTCGTTTTTGAGACTGCATCCAAGCACTGCATTTCGGACTCTTGTTGACCATGATGGCTACTCCATTTCTTCTGAGGGATTCCTGCCTGTAGTAGTAGATATAATGGTCATCTGAGTTAAATTCACCCATTCCAGTCCATTTTAATTTGTTGATTCCTAGAATGTCGACGTTCACCCTTGCCATCTCTTGTTTGACCACTTCCAATTTGTCCTGATTCATGGACCTGACAGTCCAGGTTCCTACGCAATATTGCTCTTTACAGCATTGGATCTTGCTTCTATCACCAGTCACATCCACAACTGGGTATTGGTTTTGCTTTGGCTCCATCCCTCCATTCTCTCTGGAGTTATTTCTCCACTGATTTCCAGTAGCATATTGGGCATCTAATGACCTGGGGAGTTCCTCTTTCGGTATCCTATCATTCTGCCTTTTCCTACTGTTCATGGGGTTCTCAAGGCAAGAATACTGAAGTGGCTTACCATTCCCTTCTCCAGTGTACTACATTCTGTCAGGCCTCTCCACCATGACCCACCCGTCTTGGGTTGCCCCACAGGCATGGCTTGGTTTCATTGAGTTAGACAAGGCTGTGGTCCTAGTGTGATTAGATTGACTAGTTTTCTGTGAGTATGGTTTCAGTGTGTCTGCCCTCTGATGCCCTCTTGCAGCACCTACCATCTTACTTGGGTTTCTCTTACCTTGGGCATGGGGTATCTCTTCACGGCTGCTCCAGCAAAGCACAGCCGCTGCTCCTTACCTTGGACGAGGGTTATCTCCTTACCACCACTGTTCTTGACCTTCAACGTGGGATAGCTCCTCTAGGCCCTCCTGGGCCTGCTCAGCCACTGCTCCTAGGGTGGCTCCTCCCAGCTGCCACCCCTGGCCTCAGGCTCGGGGTGGCTCCTCAGGGTCACAGCCCCTGACCTCTGACATGGGGTGTCTCCTCCCAGCCGTTCCTGCGCCATCACAGCCTGGCAGTCTGGGCCGCTGTCCCTGACTTCGGATGTGGGATAGCTCTTGGCCGTGCTTAGTGCGCCGGCCTGCTGCCACCACCGCCTGCACTTAGTGCGCTGGCCCGCGCACTAATTATTCTATGTAGAGTTATACATATGATCAACTGCTTCAAGATTTTAGCCATTATTAATTTTGTCTGGTTACACATTGGATAATACTAGATGCAATCTTACAAAATAGACAGGATAAGTAATATAGCTAGTAACATTACTAAGGTCATGGTACAGCAGAGAGATACAAAGCATTGATAATTTTAAAACAAAGAACAAATTAAAACAATTACTAATATAAACAGTTGTAATCTGATTGCAATAAACCAGCTGGAGAAGTCAAATCATGGAAGGATCAGGTAGAGAGAAAAATGTTTCATCTTTGTTTACAAAGTTTCACTTTATCCATTGTTGTAGATCATAGTGTAAGAGGAAAGATTTTTCTGGAAAATAAAGTTTTAAAAATACATACATTGGCTTTATAAGTCATAAAATTATAAATCATATTTAACAGTTTATTAAGTTCTATGTAATTAATCTTTATTGATATGAATGTAGTCATCAGGTTTTTTATTAGTTTTGTAATTTCTTACTCAATTCAGTATTGTTTAATTTGGCAAAAATTCCTTTTTTTTATGACTCTTCTTAAAATCTTCATTTCATAAAAGCATCAAAGTAATGATTGTCTATAAATGACAAGGCTTAAAAATGGCATGGTTAAAGATCCAATTACAATGCAATTAATCAGAAACTTGATATTTCTGTGACATATAACATTTTAAGATAATACCTAGAATTATGACTGACAACATATCACTGCATACCAGACTTTTAGGAATTCCATACAAATTTTAGAATATATGTATCAGTGAAATTTACTTATACCCTAAGAAGATTTATCTTTAATCACATGACAATGCTTCTCAAGGAATTTCACATACCAAATAAGCCTATCTCTTCTCTGAGACCTCTAGGGATTTGTTTGAAGTATCCCCAAGTTAGCAGGAGGTTAAAAGAACTTGAGTTACAATTTGATATTAGGGAAGTTTATAGAAAATATTTAAAAAATTTTAAAATACTTGGTCAAATAAGATCATTAATCACTGTGAAACAACACTTATTTACTTAACCAAATGACAAAAGATTTCAAAAACAAATACAGATCAGTTAAAGGCAAAGAAACTCACACAGCTATTATCAAAATGCAATATTTCAAGAAAACTGTGTTCTCTTAACAGAGAGAAGTTACATACACTGTCTTGTACTAGCCTACTTTTAATGAAAAAATCCATTTACCTAATTAAATTTATTCAAGCCTGACCATGTACAAAAGTCTTTTTTTAATATAAATGTATTTATTTTAATTGGAGGCTAATTACTTTATAGTATTGTAGTGGTTTTGCCATACATTGACATGAATCAGCCATGGGTGTACATGTGTTCCCCATTCTGAACCCCCCTCCCACCTCCCTCCCCATCCCATCCCTCTGGGTCATCCCAGCGCACCAGCCCAGAGCACCGTGTTTCATGCATCGAACCTGGACTGGCAATTTGTTTCACATATGATAATATACATGTTTCAATGCCATTCTCCCAAATCATCCCACCCTCGCCATCTCCCACAGAGTCCAAAAGACTGTTCTATACATCTGTGCCTCTTTTGCTGTCTCGCATATAGGGTTATCATTACCATCTTTCTAAATTCCATATATATATGTTAGTATACTGTATTAGTGTTTTTCTTTCTGGCTTACTTCATTCTGTATAATAGGCTCCAGTTTCATCCACCTCATTAGAACTGATTCAAATGTATTCTTTTTAATGGAGATTCCTTAAAAAACTGGAAATAGAACTGCCATATGACCCAGCAGTCCCGTTACTGGGTATACACACTGAGGAAACCAGAATTGAAAGAGACACGTGTACCCCAATGTTCATCGCAGCACTGTTTATAATAGCCAGGACATGGAAGCAACCTAGACGTCCATCAGCAGATGAATGGATAAGAAAGCTGTGGTACATATATATAATGGAGTATTACAAAAGTCTTTTTAATGGTTCCTTTTTCACAAATCTTTCACAGCTTTCAGTATTCACATTAGTTTGGCCCCTTATTTTCCCTTCCAGGAACAAGGATTTCTAGGACAAAATAATTCTTTCCACTTAAGAAAATGGATTTCCATTCCTTATACTTTCTTTTATTTTTCTTGCATACTGAATTGTTTTCCTTATCTTTAGCGGTCTAAATTACCTATTATATTTTTAACTCTTTGAAACATAATTTTTATTATATATTATATATTAGAGAAAGCTGATTTGCAATATGTTAGTTTTGGTTGTAAACCAAAGAGATTAAGTTATACATATAACCATTCTTTTCAGATTCTTTTCCCATTAGTTCCTTTGCTTTACAATAGGTCCTTGTTGACTATTTTATATACAGTAGTGTATATATGTTAATCTCAACTCCTAATTTATCCCTCCCTCCCACCTTTCCCCTTTGATAACCATAAGTTTGTTTTCTAAGTCTGTGAGTCTGTTTCTGTATTATAAGTTAGTTCATCTGTACAATTTTCTAGACTCCACAAATAAGTGATACGATATTTGGCTTTCTCTGACTTCTGTATGATAATCTCTAGGTCCATCCATGTTCCTGCAAATGGCATAATGTCATTCTTTTTCATAACTGAATAATATTGCAATGTATATATGCGCCACATCTTCTTTATTCAATCTTCTGTCAGTGGACACTCAGGTTGCCTCCCTGTCTTGGTTGTTGTAAATAGTGCTGAAATGAACACTGGGGTGCAGTATCTTTTCAAATTATGGTTTTCTCCCAGATATATGCCAAAGGAGTGTGATTGCTGAATCATATAGTAGTTCTCCCGTTAGTTTTTTTAAAGAACATCTATGGTGCTTTCCATAATGATTGTATCAATTTACATTCCCACCAACAGTGTAAGACAGTTCCTTTTCTCCACTCCCTCTCTAGCATTTATTGTTTGTAGATGTTCTGATGATAACCATTCTGTCCAAATAAGGTGATACCTCATTATAATTTTGATTTGCTTTTCTCTAATAATCAGTGATGTTGAGCATCTTTTCATATGCTTTTGACCATCTGTATGTCTTCTTTGAGGAACTATCTATTTAGATATTCTGCACATTTTTTGATTTGGTTGTTTGTTTTCTTTTTACATTGAGTTATAAGAGCTGTTTGCATACTTGAGATATTAATCCCTTGTCAGTCACTTTGTTTGCAAATATTTTCTTCCATATGTGGCTTTTCTTTTTATTTTGTTTCTGGTTTCCTTTGCTGGGAAAAAGTTTTTAAGTTTATTGATTAGGTCCTATCTGTTTGTCTTTGTTTTTATTTTTACTTCTCTAGGAGGTAGATCCAGAAAAGATATTGCTGCAATTTATATCAAAGAGTGTTCTGCCTGTATTTTCCTATTAGAGTTTTATAGTATCCAGTCTTATGTTTAGGTCTTTAATCCATTTTGAGTTTATTTTTGTGTATGGTATTAGAGAACATTCTAGTTTCCTTCATTTACACGTAGCTGTCTGGTTTTCCCAGCATCACTTATTGAAGAGACTGTCTTTTCTCCATTGTATATTCTTACCTCTTTTGTCATAGATTAATTGATCATATAAGTGTAGGAACATTTCCAGGCTCTGTTCTCTTCCATTAATCTATGTGGCTGTTTTTATGCCAGTACCATACTATTTTACTTGCTGTAGCCTTGTGGAATAGTCTGAAGATAGAGAACCTGATTCCTCTAGCTCTGTTTTTCTTTCTCAGGATTGCTTTGCAAATCTATTTAGGGTCTTTTGTGTTTACACTAAAAATTTTTAAAAATTGTTATAGTTCTGTGAAAATTGCCATTCATCATTTAATAGGGATGGCATTGAATCTATAGATTTCTGCGGATAGCATACTCATTGTGACAATACTGATTCTTTCAATCCAAGAACTTAGTATATCTTTCCATCTGTTTGTGTCATCTTCAATTGTTTTCATTAGCATTTTATAGGTTATAGAGAACAGGTCTTTTGCCTGCTTAAATAGGCTTATTACTCGGTATTTTATATTTTTTCATGTGATGGTAAATGGGAGAATTTCCTTAATTTCTCTTTCTGACCTTGCATTATTAGTATATAAGAATGCAAGAGATTTCTGTGTATTAATTTTGTATCCTGTAATTTAGCAAATTCATTGATCAGCTCTAATAGTCTGCTGATAGCATCTTTAGGACCTTTATATAGACTATTATGTCACCTGCAAACAGTGACAATTTTACTTTTTCTTTGCTAATTTGGATTCCTTTTATTTCTCTTTCTTATCTGATTGCCATGGCTAAGACTTCAAAAACTATGTTGAATAAAAGTGGTGAGAGTCAATATCTTTATCTTCTTCTTGACCTTAGAGGAAATGCTTTTAACTTTTCACCATTGGGAATGACATTCACTATTGGTTTTTCATATATGACCTTTATTATGTTGAGGTAGGTTCCCTCTGTGTCTACTTTCTGGAGAGTTTTTCTACATCTATTGGGATGATCATATGGTTTTTAATTCTTTAATTTGTTAATATGGTACATCAAACTGATTGATTTGCAGATATTGAAAATCCTTGCATCTCTGGGGTAAATCCCACTTGGTCATGATGTATGGTCCTTTTAACATATGTATACTTAGTTTTAACAATATTTAAAATTGTTTAAAATATTTAACAATTAAATTAACAATTTAGTATTATAAAATATTATAGTGTTAACCCTTAAAAATCTTAATCTCTAGTGAAAACTGACAAGCAGCCAGCAATTTTGAACTGTTTGTCATACCAGCATTTTCTGATTAGAATATTCCATAACATCTAGAAACATGAAACTTCTAGAAAACATGTGAAAGAGCTGCACTCAATATGCCAGCAAGTTTGGAAAACTTAGCAGTGGCCACAGGACTGGAAAAGGTCAGTTTTCATTCCAATCCCAAAGAAAGGCAATGCCAAAGAACACTCAAACTACCACACAATTGCTGTCATCTCACACGCTAGTAAAGTGATGCTTAAAATTCTCCAAACCAGGCTTCAGCAATACGTGAACCATGAACTTCCAGATGTTCAAGCTGGTTTTAGAAAAGGCAGAGGAACCAGAGATCAAATTGCCAACATCTGCTGGATCATAGAAAAACCAAGAGAGTTCCAGATAAACATCTATTTCTGCTTTATTGACTATGCCAAAGCTTTTGACTGTGTGGATCACAATAAACTGTGAAAAATTCTGAAAGAGGTGGGAACACTAGACCACCTGACCTGCCTCTTGAGAAACCTATATGCAGGTCAGGAAGCAACAGGTAGAACTGGATGTGGAACAAGAGACTGGTTCCAAATAGGAAAAGGAGTATGTCAAGCCTGTATACTGTCACCCTGTTTATTTAACTTATATGCAGAGTACATCATGAGAAACGCTGGGCTGGAGGAAGCACAAGCTAGAATCAAGATTGCCGGAGAAATATCAATAACCTCAGATATGCAGATGACACCACCCTTATGGCAGAAAGTGAAGACGAACTAAAAGTCCTCTTGATGAAAATGAAAGTGGAGAGTGAAAAAGTTGGCTTAAAGATCAACATTCAGAAAAAGAAGATCATGGCATCTCATCCCATCACTTCATGGCAAATAGATGGGGAGACAGTGGAAACAGTAGCTGACTTTATTTTGGGGGGCTCCAAAATCACCGCAGATGGTGATTGCAGCCATGAAATTAAAAGACACTTACTCCTTGGAAGGAAAGTTATGACCAACCTATATAGCATATTAAAAAGCAGAGACATTACTTTGTCATCTAGTCATCTAGTCAAGGCTATGGTTTTTCCTGTGGTCATGTATGGATGTGAGAGTTGGACTATAAAGAAAGCTGAGTGCTGAAGAATCGATGCTTTTGAACTGTGGTGTTGGCGAAGACTCTTGAAAGTCCCTTGGACTGCAAGGAGATCCAACCAGTCCATCCTAAAGGCGATCAGTCTTGGGTGTTCATTGGAAGGACTGATGCTGAAGCTGAAGCTGAAGCTCCAATACTTTGGCCACCTGATGCAAAGAGCTGACTCATTTGAAAAGACCCTGATGCTGGGAAAGAATGAGGGCAGGAGGAGAAGGGGATGACAGAGAATAAGATGGTTGGATGGCATCACTGACTCAATGGACATGGGTTTGTGTGAACTCCGGGAGTGTGATGGACAGGGAGGCCTGGTGTGCTGTAGTTCAAGGGATCGCAAATAGTCGGACATGACTGAGCGACTGAACTGAACTAGAAACATACCGTTGCCTCATGGCAAAATTTCTTTCCTTAATATAGTACAAGATGTGTGTCTAATTAACCCAGTATCTTTGGTTTCTCTCTTGGTGTGTTAGTTGCTCAGTCCTCTCTGACTCTTTGCCAGTCCATGGATTGTAGCCTGCCGAGCTCCTCTGTCCAAGGAATTCTCCAGGCAAAAATACTGAGGTGGGTGGCCATTCCCTTCTCCAGAGGATCTTCCTGACCTAGGGATTGAATGTGAAACTCCTGCCTTGCACCTGGGCCACCTGGGAAACCCAAAGTACTTGAAATACAAAGCAATTTTTAAAATAACGTCATTTACACTTTAAAAACTTAGTATCACTCACCTCCTGGTAGACGTGTAGAGACAGAAGAAAGCCGATATTATAAAAAGATTAATGTCAATTCACATATATTCTCTAAATTCTCTTGGGGCTACTTATGTTTATATTCCTCCTGTAGCCATCTAATTTAAATTTTAAAAAAAGACTGAAGAGATTTGGAGTCTTCAGGTAGGAGTTACCTCTCTGTCTTTGAGGAGAAGGAAGGTAGACTTATCCCAGGAGGTGAGAACTCTGTGATCCTTGTGGAAGAGTTTCAAGTTCCAGCCTGGAAGAAAGATTGTTTGACTGGCTCAGTTACAATTGCTGGTCTCCTCCTGTGTTCCAGGCAGCACCAAGCAAATGTAGAAGAATTCTAAGGTGAAGTTATATTGTTGCAGGAAAGAGTGGGGTGCCAGAGGAGGGTCATATCCCTGGTCTAGGGAGAGTCCCTGGAATGGGACAGACTACCAAGTGGGGGTCCTTGATTTCTCTCTTGGAAGGAGACAAAAGTAGGTAATATTAGACCCATGTAGCAGTCAATGTTTCAGTATTTTATATTATTTGAAATAACCTATACATTCAATGAATTTCCATCATTTAACTTAATTCAGCAAAATTCAAGTTAACCAAAATCTGAAGAAACCATTTAGACAGGCATACCCAAAACAATGGAAAACACCCTGATGCTGGAAGGGATTGGGGGCAGGAGGAGAAGGGGACGACAGAGGATGAGATGGCTGGATGGCATCACAGACTCGATGGACGTGAGTCTGAGTGAACTCCAAGAGTTGGTGATGGACAGGGAGGGCTGGCATGCTATGATTCATGGGGTAGCAAAGAGTTGGACACGACTGAGCGACTGAACTGAACTGAACTGAACCCCAAACATAATTTTTCCTAAAGAGTTCACCTGAAAATTCATGTCATTTACCTTTATTTTATAACTTATGAAAATTATACCAAGTTAGTTCTCTTTTTCTTGCTGACAAGCTCTCCAACAGAAATATTTCTTTCTTTAATATTGACTCTTTTCTGCACCACATGAACTTGAAATTCATTCTGACCAGTTTACTTTTTAGAAACATTTAATTTGCAAGTGCTTCCTTTAAAGTCAACTAAATAAAACTCTTTTTATAAATTTAATTTTGATAACATTATCTGGAGGTAGAGACATGTCCTATATAATGTTTTAACTTGATTAATTGATGTGTTGCTGGCCTAATATCTCAGTGCAATTTTTTATAACCTTTTAAATATTTACCCTAGTTCTGTACTATAAATGTAGAGTGGATTTGTTTGGGCCCCTTTCATGTTGGCCCATCTAATCTTAGGTAGCACCGTATCAAAACCTGTTGCTTTAATCCTAATGTCTGTCTCACTCTTCCCATTTCTTTAATAAACATCTATAGATTTGTCTTTTGGGAATGAGTCCCTTTAAATTTCTACCATGTAGGGAAGAAGTCTCAACTTTCTCTTCAGCTTTTTTTCTTTTTAATTTCCATGTTAATCAACCTAAGTAATGTTAATTACCCTTAAACATGTATTAGCATTTGTAAGGCCCATTGAGGGGAAACAGAGACCACAAGTAAGACTTCCAAAACCATTTGTTTGTTTGCTTGCTTATTTTAAACTAAAGTGAAGTTGTTCAGTCCTGTCCGACTCTTTGTGACCCCGTGGACTGTAGCCCACCAAGCTCCTCTGTCCATGGGATTCTCCAGGCAAGAGTACTGGAGTGGGTTGCCATTTCCTTCTCTAGGGGATCTTCCCGACCCAGGGATTGAACCCAGGTCTCCTGCATTGCAGGCAGACGCTTTAACCTCTGAGCCACCAGGGAAGCACATTTTAAACTAAGGGAGTTCCTTCCTACACTGTTGGTGGGAATGCAAACTAGTACAGCCACTATGGAGAACAGTGTGGAGATTCCTTAAAAAATTGCAAATAGAACTACCTTATTACCCAGCAATCCCACTGCTGGGCATACACACCGAGGAAACCAGAATGGAAAGAGACACATGTACCCCAATGTTCATCGCAGCACTGTTTATAATAGCCAGGACATGGAAACAACCTAGATGTCCATCAGCAGATGAATGGATAAGAAAGCTGTGGTACATATACACAATGGAGTATTACTCAGCCGTTAAAAAGAATTCATTTGAATCAGTTCTGATGAGATGGATGAAACTGGAGCCGGTTATACAGAGTGAAGTAAGCCAGAAAGAAAAACACCAATACAGTATACTAACACATATATATGGAATTTAGGAAGATGGCAATGACAACCCTGTATGCAAGACAGGAAAAAAGACACAGATGTGTATAACGGACTTTTGGACTCAGAGGGAGAGGGAGAGGGTGGGATGATTGGGAGAATGGCATTCTAACATGTATACTATCATGTAAGAATTGAATCGCCAGTCTATGTCTGACGCAGGATACAGCATGCTTGGGGCTGGTACATGGGGATGACCCAGAGAGATGTTATGGGGAGGGAGGTGGGAGGGGGGTTCATGTTAGGGAACACATGTAAGAATTAAAGATTTTAAAATTTAAAAAATAAAAAACTAAAAAAAAAAAAAAAAACTAAGGGAGTTCCTAAAATTTTCCCAGGTGGCACAGTGGTAAAGAATCTGCCTGCCAATGCAGGAGATGTGGGTTCAATCCCTGGGTCGGGATTGAGGAAATGGCAACCCACTCCAGTATTCTTGCCTGGAAAATTCCATGGACAGAGGAGCCTGGTGGGCTACAGTCCATGGGGTTGTGAAGAGTCAGACACAACTAAGCAACTAAGCACACACAAGGGAGTTCCTAGGTTAACCATTATGTATATATTTTTTCCGCCTTGTTCCCTGCTATAAGTACCAATAAGATAGCTGTTTATAATGAGAGCTCCCTAAAATTTTACCAATTTAGAAGTTTCTCTAACTGAAAAGATTCGTCATCTGGCTGTTAATAAGATATCTAAACAGTGACTCAATAAGATGCAAGAGGTATTCCCACAAGAGAGTGAGAATACCTGCCTCCTAAACAGGATCCAGAAAGTTTATTCTGAAAAATGGTCTAAGAAAGTAAAGGTCACTGTTGCCAGGTTGACTCAATGAAGGTTAAGATGGCAAAAAGCCCCTGAGAATTGGCACAAACAAAAGACTGCTAAGACTACCAATCTATTAGACTGACAACGAAATGTACACCAAGTGTATACTTTCCCAATGGCAGAGATCAAGTTGTCAACACACACACGCACATAAAAAGTTCAGGTAGAGCATTTACATCTCAAAGGCACAGGGAGAGAAATGCAAGTTCCTCCTAGAACAACTTTTGTTTAAGGTCAGAATTCTTAAAAGATGTTTTATCAAGTCAGCTTTCTCTAACTTAACTATGTACACAATTGTTTACTGATATGGCAGGTGACTTTATCCACTATATGTATGATCTTTTACTAAAGTATGATTATTTTAAGAAATTCAAACCAGTTACAAAAGATTACAATTTACTAAAATAAAACCCCCTTACTCCCATCCCTCAGAGAAAATCATTGTTGTTAAATATTTTGCTGAATATATAATGCACAGATGTATATATTTATATCTACAAATATTAAAAGAAATCACACTGTGTATACAGCTATATGTATAATTTTACACATAAATATACCGCATTGAGTGAAATTTTATTTTGCTGACATAGATTGAGCCAATTCCATACTGATTAGATTTACATAGGTCTTTTAGCCGATTTTCACCAATACCAATACCAATACCAATAGTACTTGAAAGGTTCTACTTGCATGTTTGTATATTTGTCTGATTTTTCTCTTCTCCTCATGCTGCTGCTGCTGCTAAGTCGCATCAGTCGTGTCTGACTCTGTGTGACCCCATAGACGGCAGCCCACCAGGCTCCCTTGTCCCTGGGAATCTCCAGGCAAGAACACCGGAGTGGGTTGCCATTTCCTTCTCCAGTGCATGAAAGTGAAAAGTGAAAGTGAAGTTGCTCAGTCATGTCTGACTCTTAGTGACCCCATGGACTGCAGCCTACCAGGCTCCTCCGCCCATGGGATTTTCCAGGCAAGAGTATTGGAGTGGGGTGCCATTGTCTTCTCTGCTTCTCCTCATACCTACAGGTAATTTTTTGTAAAACCAGCAGTTTCTAACTTCAAAATATATTTAATTTCACCATGTTCATGTTCATTCTTATCACCTGAAGTCCAAGCAACTGTCCTACAAACCTCCCAACCATTCACTCACCTTTGTTTCCTTTCCTTAGTTTCACTTGCAGCGCCAGGACCACAGAAGAGCCTGAGAGACCTCTGTCTTGTGTTCCTCAAAGTTTCTCTATCTCAGCACTATTGCCATTACAAATTGGATGATTCTTGGCTACTATTCCAAACCTTGTAGGATATTTGGCAGTATCCCTGGCTTCTATCCTCCAACATCAATACCAGGACACCCGTTGTGATTCCATAACTTACTCAGATATTGCCAAATTGTCTCTGATTGAAAACCACTGCTAAGCATACTCCTTCACATTCTGATCAAATGTCAATTCTTTACTAACCTGCCCTGATTACATATCCCTTCATTCTGCCTTTGTTCTGGTTTGGCACCCTGGCCTCCTTGCTTTTCTACATCAATCTCTCTTTCCCTTTGTGCTTGCTTTTCCATCTGTCTTAAATGCTGTCCCCCAAGTCAATTCCTGGTTACTTTCTCACTTCATTGGCGTCTGCTAAAATGTCATTAGAAGAGAAGACTTCCCTGGTCACCCAGTATAAAGTATCCTTTCAATTTCAATCATTCTCTCTTTATCCCCACTTGTAAAAATGTAATTGTTCCTATCTGATATTTTTAAGTAGAAATATCTGCTTTAAATTTACCTCTTTCATGTGCATTAAAATCAAGGAAGAGGTAGACTCTCAATAGAACTAGATGGGTTTCCTTTGTAGCTCAGTGGTAAAGAATCTGCCTGCAATGCAGGAGATCCCAGTTCAATTCCTGGGTTGGGAAGATCCCCTGGAGAAGGGATAGGCTACCTACACTATATTCTTGGGCTTCTCTGGTGGCTCACTGGTATAATAGCATTTAATATTGCTGAAAATGAATTGTCATAATGAAATAAGCTCAAGTTCAAAGGAGTCAACCAAAAACTAAGATAAGAGGTGTGTGTTGGGGAAAGAGAAAGAGAGGACACACAAGAATGTGGCAAAATTGGTAAACTGAGTGCATTTACATGAAATGTATGCAGCTCTTCTTTGCATCAGTCTTGCAGTTTCTCTGTAGATGTAAAAATTTAACAAAAATTTTTGGAGAGCAATAAGCTATCATTTAAATATTTATTTGTATATGTCCTCCCACCTACTGTATAGTACCTCTTTTTCTTTAAAAGTTACCTCGACAGAGGGATGGGATAGGGAGGGAGGTGGGGTGGGGAGGGAGGTGGGAGGGGGGTTCAGGATGGGGAACACCTGTACACCTGTTGCAGATTTTGTTGACGTATGGCAAAACCAATACAATATTGTAAAGTAAGTAGCCTCCAATTAAAATAAATTTATATTAAAAAATAAACAACTTGTAAATTAAAAAAATAAATAAAAGTTACCTTGACTCCTTTTCATTCTCTTCCAAAGACAGAACAATAGTCTTAACATTTTTTAGTTTGACCCAATTCATATGACAACTGAATCAGAACAATTTGTAATTCTGTTTACCTATGCATGTGATTAACAGAAGTACCTACAGAAGCTCTATAGAGAATGTTCTTCTGAATTTTAAAGAAACAGACACGCCACTTTTGAAGAGTGCACACAGGTTTTCAGGTGTACTGGGACCTAGAGCAAAGCAGTCACTCCACTCAAACCTGGAACAGACCTACCTGTAGGTCTTAGAAGATCTCCTGGGGAAGTGGAGGTCCACTGTGGCTCACAGTTGGAGCAAGATTAGTAGCAGACACCCCAGGGAATATTCATCAGGATGTGGTCTTCCAGGGGTTGCCATTTTGGCACCAAGACTTGGCTCCATCCAGCAGTCTTCAATGTTGAAATGCCTCAGGCTAAACAACCTACAGGGTGGGAACAAGCTATCAGCAGACAGGCAAAGTCCTCCTATAAACACACCCCTTGCCATGACCCTGCCCACCAGAGGGAAAAGATCCAGGTCTACCCACCAGTGGTCAGGCACCCATCCCTCCCACTAGGAAGCCTGCACAGTCCCTGAACCAACCTCACTCACCAGGGATAGACACCAAAACCAAGAAGAATTACAGTCCTGCAAACTGGAGAAAGGTAATCACAGGCTTAGAAAGTTAGACAACATAAGATGACAGAGAATATTAATACATGCCAGATGACAGAACAAGGTAAAACCCCAAAAGAACAATTAAGGGAAGAGGAGATACCTGAAAAAAAATCAGCAAAATGATAGTAAAGGTAATCTAAGAAATGTTTAATAAAGAACTGGAATCTTTGAAGAACAAACAGATGAACTGTAGAATAACTGAAATGAAAAATACACTAGAAGGTGTCAGCAGCAGAATAAATGAGGGAGAAGAATAAATAGGTGAGCCAGAAGGCAGAGCAGTAGAAATCACTGTTGCAGAACAGCAGACAGAAAGAATGAAATGATGAGAGTCTAACAGACTTCTGGTACAACATTAAATGCACCAACATTTGCATTATAGAGATCCCAGAAGAAGAGAGAAAGAACCTGAGAAAGAATTTCAAGAGCTAATAGACAAAAGCTTCCATAAAATGGGAAACATTCACTGAAGTTCAGGAAGCATAGAGAGTCTCACATAGGATAAACCAAGAAGAACACACAGAGAAACATATTAAACTGGTAAAAATTAAAGAGAAAATATTGAAAGCAACAGAGGAAAAGTAACAGATAGCATGCAAGGAAATCCCCAAAAGTTTATCAGTGGATTTTTAAACAGAAACTCTAAAGGCCCGAAGGGAGTGGCACGATATATTTAAAGTACTGAAAGGGAAAAACTGAAACCAAGAATATTCTACTCAGCAAGGCTCTTATTCATATTCAACAAAAAAAATCAAGAGATTTTTATTCATATTCAACAAAAAAAAATAAAACGCTAAGAGAATTCAGCATTACCAAATCCGCTTTACAACTAATGCTAAAGGAACTTCTCTAGACATAAATAAAAAGTCCATAACTAGAAATGAGAAAATTATGAATAGGAAAGCTCATTGGTAAAGGCAAACACACAGTAAATGTAGAAAATCATCTATAAACAACTATGATATCAAAACTAGCAATTAGAGGAGAGTACAAAAGCAGGAGATTGGAAATACATTTGAAATTAAGAGACCAACAATTTAAAACAATCTTGTATAAAAGAGACTGCTATATCAAAACCTAATGGTAACTGCAAACAAAATCTACAGTAGATACACAAAAAGGAAAAAGCAATCCAACTACACTAATGGTACTCATCAAATCACACAAGACGAGACTGAAATATGAAGGAAAGAAAAACAACCTACAAAAACAAATCAAAGACAGTTAACAAGATGGCAATAAGAATACAGATATCGATAATTACCTTAAATATGAATGGATTAAATCTAAAAGACATAGACTTGCTGAATGGATACAAAACAAGACTTGGATACGTTGTCTTCAAGAGACCCACTTCAGATCTAGGGACAGACTGAAAGTGAGAGGATGGGAAAAGGTATACCATGCAAATAGAAATCAAAAGAAATCTAGGGTAGCAATACTTATATAAGATAAAATAGACTTTAAAATAAAGATTGTTACAAGAGACAGAGACAAACACTACCTAATGATCAAGAGGTCAATCCAAGAAGAATGTATCACAATTGTAAATACACATGTACCCAATAAAGGTGTACCTCAATATATAAGGCAAAAGAAGAAACCGACAGTATCACAATAATAGTTGGGGACTTTAACACCCCACTTTCATCATTAGACAGATTTTCCAGATAGAAGATCAATAAGGAAACATGTCTTAAATGATCCATTGGATTAGACGGACAATTTATAGAACATTCCATCTGAAAAGAGCAGAATACACCTTCTTCTCAAGTATACATGGAACATTCTCCAGGAGAGGTTATGCTGGACATCAAAGCAACTCTTGGTAAAATATGAAAATTGAAATCATATCAAGCATCTTCTCTGACCACAATGCTATGAGATTAGAAATCAACTCCAAAAAAAAATTTCTGTAAAAAGTACAAATGCATGGAGGCTAAACAATATATTACTAAACAACTAATGGATCACTGATGAAATTAAAGAGGAATAAAAAAATACCTAGAGACAAATGAAAACAAAAAAGTGACAATCCAAAACCTATGGGACTCAGTAAAAGCAACGCTAAAAGGGAAGTTTAAAGCAATATCATCTTACCTCAGGAAACAAGGAAAATCTCAAAAAACTTAACATTATGCCTAAAGCCACTAGAGAAAGAAGGAAAAACAAAACCCAAATCTAGCAGAAGGAACAAAATCATAAACAATTGAGATTGTTTATGATCAAAATCATAAACAAACAAGAGATCAAGTAAACAATAAAATAGAGCAATGAAACTAAAACCTGGTTCTTTGAATAGAAAAACAAACACACACACAAAAAACAGTACAACTAGAAATGAAAAAGGAGAAATATAACTGACAGCTGCTGCTGCTGCTGCTGCTGCTGCTAAGTTCCTTTAGTCGTGTCCGACTCTGTGCGACCCCACAGATGGCAGCCCGCCAGGCTCCCCTGTCCCTGGGAATCTCCAGGCAAGAACACTGGAGTGGGTTGCCATTGCCTTCTCCAATGCATGAAAGTGAAAAGTGAAAGTAAAGTCGCTTCGATCGTGTCCGATTCTTAGCGACCCCATGGACTGCAGCCCACCAGGCTCCTCCATCCATGAGATTTTCCAGGCAAGAGCACTGGAGTGGGGTGCCATTGCCTTCTCCATAACTGACAGCAGAGGAATACAAAGGATCATTAGACACAACTGCAAGCAACTGTATGTCAACCTGGATGACAACCTGGAAGAAATGGACAAATTCTTAGAAAAGTATAACCTTCCAAGACTGAACCAGAAAGAAGTAGAAACTATGAACAAGGTATCACAAATACTGAAATTGAAACTGTGATCAAAAAACCACCCCAAAACAAAAGTCCAGGTCCACATGGCTTCATATAAGCATGCTATTAAATGTGGTAAAGAATCTGCCTGCCAATGCAGGATATGAGGTTTCAGTCTCTAGGTTGGAAAGATCCCCTGGAGAAGGAAATGGCAACATATTCCAGTATTCTTGCCTGGAAAATCCCATGGACTGAAGAGTTTGGTGGGCTATAGTCCATGAGTTCCCAGAATCAGATATGACTTAGCAACAAAACAACAACAAAATTAAACATGTGGAGAAGAGTTAACAACTATCCTTTTAAAACTATCTGAAAAAAATGCAGAGAAACTCATTCTATGAGGCCATAATACTTTGATACCAAAATCAGGCAAAGATATTGCAAAAAAAAAAAAAGAAAATTATAAGCTAATATTACTAGTGAACCCAAATGCAGAAATTCTCAACAAAATACTAGCAAACTGAATCTAACAATAAATTAAAAGTATCATTTACCAGGATCAAGAAGGATTTATCCCAGGGATGCAATGATTTTTCGGCATCTGTAAATCAGTGTGATATACCACATTAACAAATTGAACCATATTATCATCTCCATAGATACAGAAAAAGCTTTTGACAATATTAAACACCCATTTATGATAACTCTCCAGGAAGTGGGCATAGAGGGAACCTACCTCGTGTTGAGTTGATTAGCAGCTGACACTTCCTCCTTCTGCAGCTACACAAAATATAGTTGTTTTTCCACTTTCTAACTCTTTATCACTGACCAAACCTTCCTGTTACTTCATCTTTTATCCGGAAAATTATGATACCATTGATGAGTTTACGGCCCAGTCCTAACTCACCAGGAAGTCATTTGGGATGATATTGTGTATTTTGGTAACTCTGAGAGCTATCTAATTCCTTTTGTTCCTAAGATTCTCTTCTCAGCTTATTGTCTGTCAAATGTCTCTGAAAAAATCACTAGTTTAGAGACATTTAGGGGGAAATGAGAAGAAATATATAACATGAGCACCCGTTTGAATTAAGATTGATTTAAATTGGCCATAAAAAGCTCTGATTAATTAATTTAATGACTGTAGTAAATGCCGTGCCTATTTTTCTTCTTAATTCTCTAAATCATTAACTGTGTGAAAAGGGAGAGTAGCACCTTTAAAGATATTTTCTCTGTTGAAGTTGCCTTTGAGTCCTTATCACAGGGACTATTTCTCATCTATTTCTCCTTTTTCTGTTGGTAGTTCAGGAAAAAAAATGTTTGTGAGCTACAGAAATTTTTTACAAATTTTGCTTGTAGCAGCAAAATTGTTTATTTTAGCAGCAACATAACCTGATACTACTTCAGGGGAGATTAAGCACAGTGGAAAACCTAAGTGTATTTCAGGCCCAAGCACAATCAATCCTTTTCTGAAAGCCATATAAAGCCAACATTTTTACTTGGGTAAAAAATGATGTAACATTTTCTGCTTCCAAAAAATTTCTAAACTGTTTATAGAAACTGAATTACTGTTAGTATAAAGACTCCAAGAAGAAAGTGATCAACTCACTAATAATTGTTTTCCATTGCCTTTACTGTGTGAAGGTAAACCGGTTATTTCTGCCAAAATAGCTAACTAAGCTTAAATTAGTCACAGGGAAATGAAGAATATATAGGCTATGTTTTATTTATTTTTATTTTTTTCTTTATTTTACTTTATAATATGGTATTGGTTTTGCCATACATTGACATGAATCCACCACGGGTGTACATGTTTTAAATCAGAAGAATTGGATTCAAATGTCTGGTGAATGACATTGATTATTAAATGATCTGAATCTCAGTTTACTCATCTATAAAATGGGGGAGAGTTATTATAAGGTTAAAGACAATGTATAAGAATTAAATGTGATAGTCTTGGTGGCGTGTAAGAATATTCAACATCTTGCTTGTCTCATAGTCAACACTCACTAAAAGTTCATGTGCTCACACATATTTCTTCAAAGGTTTATTAATTTTTTCTACTTTCATGCATATTAGCAACTTATGATATTAGCAACTTGCTTGGATTTGGAACTTAGTAATAACTTCACAGCAGTAGTGATTTTCATGGCTCTGGCAGGACATAGTAATAGCAGTAGAAATTAGCAAATTTTCTGGCTAGCAATGCAGAGCATCTAAAACTAATATCACTAATGAGACTAGTGAACAGTGTAATTGAATTTTTCCTTTTCCCTTTTTAAAAAAAGAATAAATTCCCTTAGCAAATGTTTGCTTATTATTACTGATATTTTAAGAATTGTATTATCTTTGGGGAGAAGAGGTACGAGGGGATGACTATTAATGATTCTTTTTGTCTCAAAATATGCTATGTCACTGAATCAGTTAAGTTTATGATATGAACTGCATCTTGCTATTCCTGACTCTTATACTTTTGACAGTACCTATAAAAATTTCAGTTTCCTCAACCTCACAGAATATGGTAAGCATCATACACCTCATTTGTGTGTGTGTGTCTATATGTTCAGGTTCATGGTAAAATGCACCAAAATGTTTCATAGTCAGAATTATGTAATCTGGATTTCCTGGAGCTTCATTTTTAAATAAGTTTACATGACTACTATAATAAATCTCACTCTATTTACAGTGAAATTTGGTATCCAAATCAAACAATAAAATACATACTTATATTTGTTTTATATAGCCTACATAAGTGTTTTCTTTTATTATGTTATCTTTTAAAAAACTATGAATTATTTTCACTGTTTCTGCAGAAAAGAAAGAAAAAAACTATAGGATTTCTTTATATGTGAGACTGTGAGTTAACTATTATTTTAGCCACTGTGTGCTGTTTATTGCATTCTCTCCAACTCCTCTGGAAAATGGAGGAGGAAAATATTGTTGGATTGCCTCTTTATTTCTCCCTATATGCTGCTGCTGCTGCTAAGTCGCTTCAGTCGCGTCTGACTCTATGCGACCCCACAGACAGCAACCCACCAGACTCCCCTGTCCCTGGGATCCTCCAGGCAAGAACACTGGAGTGGGTTGCCGTTTCCTTCTCCAATGCATGAAAGTGAAAAGTGAAAGGGAAGTCGCTCAGTCGTGTTCGACTCTTCTCGACCCTGTGGACTGCAGCCTACCAGGCTCCTCTGTCCATGGGATTTTCCAGGCAAGAGTACTGGAGTGGGGTGCCATTGCCTTCTCCATTCTCCCTATATATAATAAATCAAATCATGAAAAATTAGTATAATAACAGGAAGAGAACAACAAGGCTATGAGTTATAATGAAAATATGACCAAGAATAGAATTTAATTTGATAGCAATTTTTAGTTCCTTTTCACATTAATTTTGATGTAAAGCAATTAGAGATTTCATACTTTAAATATATATTTTAACATATATTATCTCCATTATTAAAAATTTCTTAGACTCAATGTTAAAATATTAAGTTTCTAATATAAAGCTCAAATAACTAGGTCTAGTATTAATGGCAAGAGGGATAGTATCTGGAAGTATATACTGGAGCCTATTTTATTTTGGCAAAAAGATGTTGGATTTAAAGTCTTCCCCTTTCTGCTCAACTTAAGCTGTATATTGATAACTTCTCCTCATATAGGAATGCTCTAGTTTTTCCCATATCAAAAACTCTTTCCTAACACAGTATCAACTTGATACTACTCAAGTTCAGGATTTACTACATTACTGATGAACCTATCTGCAGGGCAGCAATAGAGACAGAGACAAAGAGAACAGACCCATGGACACAGCACGGGAAGGAAAGGGTGGGATGAATTAAGAGAGTAGCATTGAAACATATACATTACCATATGCAAAACAGGTAGCCAGTGGGAATTTGCTCTGTGACACAGGGAGTTCAACCTGGTGCTCTGTGACAACCTAGAAGGGTGGGATGGGGTGGGAGGTGGGAGGAAGGTTCACAAGGGAGGGTACATGCCTATACCTATGGCTGATTCATGTTGAGGTATGGCAGAAACCAGCACAATATTGTAAAGCAATTATCCTCCAGTTAAAAATAATTGTTTTAAAAAAGATTTATTACAAAGCTACAGTAATCAAAACAGCAGAGTTTGATGAAAGAATAGACAAATATATCAGTGAAACAGAATAGAGAACCCAGAAATAGACCCACATAAATACAGCCCACTCCTTTGATAAAGGAGGAAAGGCAAGACAACGAGGAAGACAGTCCATTCAACAAATGCAGTTGGAACAACCAGACATCCACATGCCAAAAAAAAAAAGGTAAACACCGAGCTTAAAGCTGTCACAAAAATTAATTTAAAGTGAGCAAAGACCTATATATAAACACAAAATTATAAAGCTGTTAGAAGATAACAGAAGAAAAAGTCTAGAAGAACTTAAGTATGGAGATAACTTTATAGACAAAATATCAAAGGCACAATTTATGAAAAAAATAGTTAATATGCTATACTTTATTAAAATTAAGTACACGTTACTCTGCAAAAGACAATGTCAAGAGAATAATAAGACAAGCCATGTACTGGGAGAAAATATTTCCAAAAGACCAATCTGATAATGGCTTATCAAAAATATATAAGAATGCTTAAAACTCAACAATAAGAAAACAACTCATTTTTCTTTGAAGGCTCAAAACTCTTAAGGATAATGCAACAAAGAAGATATACAGATGAGAGGTCACCATGTAAAAAGATGTTCCACATCATATACCATTAGGAATTGCAAATTAAAACAATAATTAGATATCACTACACACGGAACTGAACTGAACACACTTATTAGAATGGGCAAAATCCAAAACACTGACATCAAATACTTTGAGTATGTGGCACAACAGAAGTCTTATTCATTGCTCATGGTAATGGCAAAATGATATAGACACTTTGCAAGATGCCTTGATATTTTCTTACAAAACTAAATACAATCTTACTGTATGAACCAGCAATCATGCTCCTTGGTTTTTACCCAAAGGAATTAAAACCTTATATCTACACAACAACCTGTATGGCGGTGTTTATAGCAGCTTAATTCAAATTGCCAAAACTTGGAAACAATCAATATATCCTTTAGTAGACGAATGGATAAATAAACTGTAGTACATCCAGACAATGGGATATTATTAAGCACTAAAAAGAAATGAACCATCAGGCCATGGGAGAAAGTTGTGTGTGTGTGTGTGCTCAGTCATGTCTGACTCTTTGTGACCCCATGACCTGTAACGTGCCAGGCTTCGCTCTCTATAGAATTTTCCAGGCAAGAATATAGGAGTGAGTTGCCATGCCCTCCTCCAGGGGATTTTCCCAGCCCAGAAATAGAACGTGTGTCTCTTGTGTCTCTTGCATTGGCAGAAAGATTTCTTTTTAAAAACCACTGGACCACCTGGGAAGCCTTAGAGGAAAGTTAAATGCATATAACTAAGTGAAAGAAGCCAATAGGAAAGGACTCTGTAAAACCTGATTCTAACTACGTTACATTCTGGATAAGGCAAACCATGGAGACAATAAAAAGATCAGTGATTTCCAGTCATTAGTGGTGAGAGAGGAAGAATTGATTGGGAATAGAGGACTTTTTAGGGCAGTGAAATTATTCCATATGTTACTATAATGATGGTTACATGTCATTACGCACTTGTCCAAATTCTGTGCAACACGGGACATGGTTCTTGAGAAGGTCATGAGAACCCTCCTGCTCTGTCACTACAGCCAGTGTCAGTTACCAGCCTCATTTCATTTGATGTATCAAAAGCATTCCTCTCCTTGAAAGACCTCTTCCCTTGGCACCCTCAATCCCCTTGGCTTGCACTCCACTTCTAGGATTCCTTGTTGGACTTCTATTCCCTTGCCTGCCTCTTTCATTTACCTGTTCTCCAGACACCTCTTTTCTGCTCTCTTGTCAGTAGACACAGCCTCCTGACTGATTTAACAATCCCTAAAGCTTCAATTTCCATCTTAGTTATAATGAATCTCAAAGATATATTTTCAGAGTATACCACCATTTTCCTTAATGTATCATATCATTCTTATTTCTAGCAGCCTCATGACTCTTTGGGTGTCCTGTAGAATCCCAAATTTAGTGTGTCCAAATTTGAACTTATCCTTTTCATCCAGGAAGAGAAACTCCTCTGTTTCCTGAATGAAGGACATTACATCTAAACCAGCAACCTGCGTTTACCCTCTACTTCATTTTCTTACCATCAACATCCAATCTGATCCTGTGGATTCTTTCTCGTAGGTATGACATCTTTGCTAGTTACTCTTTTCTCTATACCCAAGATGTGGGGAAACCATCATCTTTAATCTGGAGCATGGAAATAGCCTCCTTACACTTCTGCTGCTGCCTGTAGCCAATTCTTCATGCGGCCTCAGAGTGATCACTCTAAAATTCTAAAATTTGAATCCTGTGTGAGTCATGCCATTTCACAGGGTGGGGGGTACATTTCAGTGAGAATTTATTTATCACTCCTATGATTGCCATGTAAAAGAATTATTCCAAGTCAACACTGAACTCAAGAGTTACACTGTGGTAATCACTTACCCCAAAATGGATGCAGTTAATTTCATTGGTGACTTTGGAAGAATTACTGCTCGTTGTGACTCAGATGCTTCCTTTCTGGTTCTCTAGAGGTTCATACTCCTATCAAACACAACTTTGATGTTTTGATAGACCAGAGGTGCATTTGATAGGAATCTCTACCCTTGCCCTCTAGGGTAAGACTGATTTTCTAGAACAGCCTTGGGTCTAG
Source organism: Ovis canadensis (assembly GCF_042477335.2). Classification (NCBI taxonomy): domain Eukaryota; kingdom Metazoa; phylum Chordata; class Mammalia; order Artiodactyla; family Bovidae; genus Ovis; species Ovis canadensis. The sequence goes on along the minus strand of NC_091250.1, from coordinate 103,817,758 downwards.
GATTCTGAACAAGGAAGCATATTATGTCTGTGTGAATACCTAAGCACCATATGTCAGTCTAGCCATTTAGTAATAAGGGGGATAATTTATTTTTGATTTGTCTTAATCCATATTCTATATCTCAGTGAGTTCAGAGTTCCAATGGGATAAGCTTAGCTATTTATTGGTCTCCTCAAGCCCCAACACCTACTGTCTTAATCAGTAAAATTACTGATTAAGACTGGCCATGAATGCATTGAAAAAAAATATATAACAGACTGGGATCCCTGACAGGGCCCTATTGTTTTCTGTGGCGATTTTGAGACAGGCTGGGAACTGGGCGCCTTTCCCTGCAGTCCTGCAGTGCTTGCACCTTGACACACCTCTCCTCAAGCAACAAAATATAAAGAAACTGCATCAGATTAAAAATCACTGCATGTATACACAGTTAGGACAACTTCTGGACAAAAGACACAAAGGGACCAAAAAACCCATCTGCCACTTTGGAAAGGCCCAGAGCAAAACCAGAGGGTTGGGTGCAAAAGCTGGGTACTGCACATGCCTCCTGCATGCACACCACTTAAGCCACCCCGCAGGCCCAACCCTGGACGTGACCATACCCTTACCCCATGTAAAGAATAAACTTCCCCACCTTAGCGAGTGAATGAGCAAAGGAATCTGTTGTTTGTTATCACTAACCCATAAAAAAGCAGGGTCCCAACCAAACCCTTGCCTGAATTTCTTGTCTGGCCTCTGATCAATTTTTACTGATTAAGAAGGCCAACAATCCTGGTGGGTAACAGTTTAATAAGTGGGACAGATTTTCACTTGCACTGTTTGCAAAGCCTTATAGTTTCTGGTGCCTGTTTTTCACAGGTGTGACCCTGGCTTTTATCTGCTGTGTCCTTATCAGGAAGCCCACAAACAGCTGTTTTTCTAGAGTCAGAAGTGAACATGCTAGTCTTTGAAAAATAGCAGGTCTATTGAAACTTTAGCAAATATGAGCCTTACTATGAAATTAAGACATACTTACTATGACATCGCTTGGCAGCAGGTACAGACAAGCTGCTCAAATTCTCTTGTAAATATTTTGAAAGTATACTGTGGTCTGAAGGAGAAGACAGTAGAATGTCTAACCATATAGATTTCAGTGATTTAAGAGGTATCGCCTATTGCATAGCTTCACATTGGCTCTTGGCTTACTAATTAGAAAACTTCTGAACATATCTCTAGGATTCTGAGAGTGAAGTCCCTTGTTTTGAAAACAGCATGTCATTTCCTTATAAATAGAGAAGCTAAGAAGGCAGTTTACAAAACCTTTCCTTAAAAAGATTTCTCTTTGATCATTTTTAAAAACATGCTTTTGTTTTACTATCAGAATATTACAATAAGAAAAGTGAAATAAAAAAATTAAAGGAGGAAAAAACTCCTCAGGAGAAAGATTGAAATCTTAGGGGCCAAATAAGACTAAAGGCAATGACGTTGCGGAATGCCAGGGTAAACCTGAGGCAAATATAACAGGGAAGAGGAAACACACTAGAAAGAAGCAGGTGTTAAAGAAGCTTTTAGAAAAGAAGAATATTTCTTCCTACATCTAGATCAGTAATGAGTTTGAAGAATAAATAAATCTTAACAGAAGAAGCAAAGTCTCTAAGAGCAGCAGCCTGGAACTCCTCTCCCAGTGCAGTGAGAATCAAGAACACAATGGAAAGTGTGCTCTTAAAGTTACAACTAGAGCTCACAGTAATAGTTTTTGGAGAAACCACCCTTTAAAAACTGAGGCTGTTATAACAAGTGGTTACAAAACATCAGGCAAATTTGTGATTGGAAGACAAAACCAGCATAACATTCTCAAAGTATTACTAGGTAAGTTTTCAAAGTAATATAATCATTGTAAGCAGAATTTATGTTTTTAGTCTGAATATCTTCCTTGAAATCTGGATTCTTGTCAAAGGAACAGCTGACATTTCCCTTTGACATCAAATAGGCACCCGAAACTTAACACACCCTAGATAGAACATCTGATCATACGTGCCATACCTATGATCTCATCCTCAGTCTTCATTGCTGTTAGTTCATCAGCAGCAATAAATTTACAATAAATGAATTTAGACTTAGCTCTTTTATACCCCATATCCAATCTGACAGCAGGACCTATCAACTATGTCTTTAAAAATGTGTCCAGAATCTAATCACTCCTCACCTAGATGACTATAGCTCTTTTTCCCTTACACCCACATAATTCATCCTCATAGAGTAGCCAGCATGTAACTTTCAAAACAGAATATCCTGTGCTCAAAACCCTCCAACTAGTACTGTAACTCTTGTACATATGTAGGAGAAAGTGTGAGTTTAGCAATATCTGCAAAAGACAAAACATCTTCGACCCAACTGTTCCACTTCTAGGTGTATAACAAACAACAACAAAAATGTGTACAAAAATGTGTAAGAATATCCATAGCATCGCTAATAGCCCTAAACAGGAAAAAGACACAAATATCCATCTATACTAGTATTAGAAAATTCTTTGGCACTCAGCTTTCTTCTTAGTCCAACTCTCACATCCATACATGACCACTGGAAAAACTATAGTCTTGACTCGACGAACCTTTGTTGACAAAATAATGTCTCTGCTTTTTAATTTGCTGTCTAAGTTGGTCATAACTTTCCTTCCAAGGAGTAAGAGTCTTTTAATTTTGTGGCTGTAATCACCACATGCAGTGATTTTGGAGCCCAGAAAAATTGATGCTTTTGAACTGTGGTGTTGTAGAAGACTCTTGAGAGTCCTCTGCACTGCAAGGATATCCAACCAGTCCATCCTAAAGGAGATCCGTCCTGGGTGTTCATTGGAAGGACTGATGTTGAAGCTGAAACTCCAATACTTTGGCTACCTGATGTGAAGAGCTGACTCATTGGAAAAGACCCTGATGCTGGGAAAAATTGAGGGCAGGAGGAGAAGAGGACGACAGAGGTTGAGGTGGTTGGATGGCATCATTGACTCAATGGACATGGGTTTGGGTGGACTCTGGGAGTTGGTGATGGACAGGGAGGCCTGGTATGCTGCGGTTCTTGGGGTTGCAAAGAACTGAACTGAGTATTAGAAAATAAAAGTAATGAAATTAAGAAGCTTGTCAAATATTAAGAACTCAATTGGGCCTCCTCAAGTAATGGGGGAATAGCAGAAGAAAACAAAAACACAAGTAAATCAGTGGGGGGAAAAGGTGTGATCACAGCAAAATGAAGACCTGGACTATAAAAACATCCAGAAGCAGTGTTGTGAGAAGAATATGGCAGAGTTATTGTCCTCATACTTCTCAATGCAGATGCAGTTGAGGATTCTTATGAGGCTTGTGAAGCTCTCTAGTTGACAGAAATACATGACTGGGGAGGAAGTCTTTTCAAGGGAGTGGTTTTCACAGGTAGGCTATCCTGCGGCAGAGGATCCCACTGTGCCCCTGGGTCAGGGGAACACAAAATGATCACAGGAGACAGTGTGCACTGTGACCAGTGGAGCCCATTCTCAGCATTCCAGCAGGCTGCTGTAAGCCTGAAACTCAACGGGGAAGTAGAAAAGAAACAGGAAAAAAGGCATTTCGAATAAAATCTGGTAACTGGGGCAGCCACCATTGAAATGTCTAAACATCAAGAAAGCAGATGCTATCCTTTGACAGAAAGGAGTATGTAGATTTTTTTTTCCCTTGGGAACTATTAAACTTGTGATACAAACTTAGCTTCTTGATGAGCTATGTCCCTTTTACTAAGTATACACTCACTGGGCACAGAGTCCATTTACCACGGTGGAACAGAGATTTCCTCATTTATTCCAAAATTCCCCTCACTGGCATATATTTAAAATCATCAACTAAAAATGCCACATAGTTGTTGTCATGATGCCAAGGAACAGAGGATGAAGTTAGATGGAAGAGTAAATACTCCAGGCATAATCAGTAAGCCATAACATTATTTTAACCAGAAATAGTGGAAGGAATGAAAACATTGCCGTGGCTCAGAGTTTCATTATACATCATTACTCATCTGCCATACAGAAAGGAACATCTGTATTTTGTAAGCTAAATAACTCCGAACTGTGATTGTAATAAACCCATAGTCTGTTGTCAGAGTGATATCACACAACAATTGCCAAGTGCTATTTTCTTTTGCCTTTGACTTTTAAACCTGTGGTTTTACCATATTCAGAACAGATTACTACCTTAATGAACATGTTAACTTTAGCTGACAATTTGAAAGTCTAAGAATCCTCCTGCAATGCAGAAGACCTGGGTTAGATCCCTGGGAGGGAAAGATCTCCTGGCGAAGGAAATGGCAACCCACTCTAGTATTCTTGCCTGGGAAATCCCATGGACAGAGGAGCCTGGTGGGCCACAGTCCATGGGGTCACAAAGAATCAGACACAGCTGAGTGACTAACACTTTGACTTTGAAAATTATGTAACAATAAAATAAAATCTGATTGTTTGCTAATCAGTCTGAAAATAAATAAAACTTTAATGTAAAAACTTTACATTATAGACTTCAGTTATTAAGAGATTAGGAATTTTCATATTCTTATTTAAGTACTAATTTGCATATAGTGATAGTACGTTAACAGATACCTAACTTACCTTACACTGATGTGTTTATATCCATTATTATTGATAAAAATTAATATCTTCATGATATTCTAATATTATATGGTTTTATGACCACTGTTTGAAAGCTTATAGAAATGAGATGCTTGCTAGTTTTTCCACTCAGGTCATTGCATTCTCTGACAATTCTTATAATGAAAAAAATTCCTTAAGTAGAAACCATTTCTGATAAACATCCACTTAGTGGCCTGACACCTGTTATCTATAAAACAGATGTTAAATCTCCTTTGTCTATCACAAAAAGGCTACCTTTTAATAAAGGCAAATAATCTAATCCTAACATTCCAAGACATCATTTAGTTTCCCAGAGTCCCTCTTAAATTGGAAGCATAACTGGATATAATTCTTCATGTGTATTCTCAACAGTGCAGAGTTCAACAGGACTATTCTCATCATCCCTTGAGCCAAAATATAAACTTTAAAAAACTCTGCTATAATAATAAATGAATTTAGCAAAATTAAAGGATAAAAAATCAACACAATGATCAGTAGAGTTTCTATTACAGTAGTAACAAACAGACCAAAAAGGAAATTAAGAAAACAATACCATTTACAGTATCATTAAAAAGAATGAAATACTTATGAATAAATCTAACCAAGGAGTTGAAAGACTTGTACATTCATTGACAAAAAAAGTTGAAGATAAAAATAATTGAACAGTCATCCTGTGATCGATCACTGGTTGGACAACTTAGTATTGTTAAAATGCCAATATACCCAAGGTGATCTATCCCTATTAAAATCCCAATGGCATTTTTTGCAGAAATAGAACAATCCATTCTAAAATTCATATGGAATTTCAAGGGGCCATGAGTAACCAAAATAAGCTCTAAAAAGAACAAAGTTAGAGGTGTCACATTTCTTAGTTTCAAAGTATATTAAAAGACTACAGTAACAAAACAGTGTGATACTGGCATAAAAACAGACATACAGACTAATGGAATAGGATAGAGAGCCAAGAAAATGAATCCTTATGTCAATTGATCTCTGCCTAATGTGCCAAGATCATTAAATGGGAAAAAGAGTGTCTCCTCAACAAGTGATGCTGGGAAAGCTGTATATCCACATGCCAAAGGATGAGGTTGGACTCTTATTTTAGAATATGTAAAAAATTATCTCAAAATGGATTAAAGACTGAAATAAAAGACCCCAATACATAAAACTCCTAGAAGAAAACATAAGAGAAAAGCTTCACTACACTGGTTGTGGCAATTTCTTGAATATGACTATGAAAGCACAGGAGACCAAAGCAAAAAATAGATAAATCAGAATGCATCAAACTGTTTTTCTCTGCATCACAGGACACAATCAATAGAGTGAAAGGCAATATATGGAGTGGGAGAAGATATTTGCAAATTATATATCTGATAAGTTGTTAATATCCAGAATATAAAAGAACTACAACTTCAACAATAACAAAAATAAATTGAGTAAAAAGTGGGCCAAGGACTTATAAACATTTCTCCATAGATGATATACAAAAGACAAACAAGCACATGAAAAGGTGCTCAACATCACTAATAAGCAGAGAAATGCATATCAGAACAATGAGATGTCACCAGATACCCATTAGGGTGACTACTGTCAAAACAGAAAATAAGAATTTGGAACACTTGTGAAATTTTCATGGGACTGTAAAATGATGAAGCTTCTATGGAAACAGTATAGAAGCTCCTCAAAAATCAAAACTGCCATATAATCCAACAGTCCCACTTCTATATATATATCCAAAAGAATTGAAAGCAGAGTCTGAAAAAGACAGCAGCATGCTCATAGCATTATTCATGATAGCCAAGAAGTACAAGCAACCCAAATGTCCACTACAAAATGAATAAACAAAATGTAGTATATATCTATGGTGGAGTATTATTTACTATTAAAAAGGATAAAAATCTTTCCACATGCTACAGCATAAATGAACTTAAGGGCATTATGCTAAGTGAAATAAGTCAGTGACAAAAAGAAATCTTGTATGATTCTACTTATATTAGGTATCTAAAGTACTCAAATTCATAGAAACAAAAAATAAAATGGTAGTTACCACAGATTAAGAGAGAGGAAATGGAGAGTCATTGTTCAATGGGTATAGAGTTTCAGTTTGCAAGAGGAGAAAGAAAAGCTCTGGAAATCGGTTGTACAGCAACAGGAGCACACCCTACACTTCTGAACTGACACTTACAAATGACTAAGATGGTAAAGTTTACTCACTGTTATTCTCTCACTGTTATTCTTTCAAACTTATATTCATTATGAAATGCTACTCTATTATGCATGAAATTCTATGCAGTTTTCCAATACTTAATTTATATTTTCTATCCAGACTGGGCAAGGGCAGTACCTCAGGTGCAAATTTTAAGGAGGTGCCAAAAACTTAATAGTCAAGATAAATAATATTTTAATGCATTATTTTTAAAAATCAAAATTCCATGAGGAACAAAATATCAAAATTTAAATACAGACAGAATCAGTAAAAGTGCCATGTCAAGCTATACTGGGACCTGGGACAAATGAAAAAATCAGTAATACTATTCAAAGTCAAACTTTTTTGTTCTCCACCCACTGTCAGATGATCTTGTCATAATCTTACCAGTGAGACTGAATTCATCTGATCTAACCTCCATCGCATTTCCTCCTCTTTGAGCTGTCAGAATTTCACTTTTCCTTTACTCCTGTCTCTGACATGTTCTCCCTGTTGGTATTTGGTATATTTGGACTCATCTTATTTCCACTATATGTTTCCTGATTATGTTTTTTAATTGATAGCACAACCACACTCCCAGATACTCAAGATTCAATTTGTTACTTTAACTCTACCTTCTCTGTCAACAGTTTTACCCATTAAATTGTAAATTCTAATTGTGGATTCTAACTCAGTCCCTCATTTCTATTTCTGCTGCCACTATCTTTATTTGACACAGCAGTTGTGTTTGCTACTACAATTTGTACCAGTTAAATACCATTAAGAGACTTCTCTGGTGGCTCAGATGGTAAAGCGTCTGCCTACAATGTGGGAGACCCAGGTTCAATCCTTGGGTCTGGAAGATCTCCTGGAGAAGGAAATGGTAACCCGCTTCAGTATTTTTGCCTGGAAAATCCTATGGACAGAGGAACCTGGTAGGCTACAGTCCATGGGGTCACAGAGTCGGACATGAGGGACTTCACTTTCACTCTCTTTCACTTTCTGAATACCATTGAAGTGTCTGTTTACCATGTCATGCCTTTGTATAGTTCAAGCTCTGAAAGAAGTATTCTTTTTCTCTACACTTATGATCATTTTAGCCAGTTCCCAAGAGCCAGTCATTAAGTCTTCAGTGATAAATAAAGCTAGAAATAATCACAACCTCTATGGAGTTTTTATATCAGTCAATTCAGTTCAGTTCAGTCACTCAATCATGTCCAACTCTTTGTGATCCCATGGACTGTGGCATGCTAGGCCTCACTGTCCATCACCAACTCCTGGATTTTACTCAAACTCGTGTCCATTGAGTCAGTGATGCCATCCAACCATCATCCTCAGCTGGTAAAGAATCTGCCTGCAATGCGGGAGACCTGGGTTCGATCCCTGGGTTGAGAAGATCCCCTGGAGAAGAGAAAGGCTACCCACTCCAGTATTCTGGCCTGGTATCAGTCCCACATGATTTAAATCCCTAGTTTTGATCTTATTAATGAAATGTCTCCTATCTGTTACAAGTTGTTAGCTCCCAGAAAGCAAGTTCAATGTATGTACTTTCAACACCAAGCAGAGTGTGAAACTGTGTGAGCGTGCGACGATTGAATGAATAATTACTTTGAATCTCCTTATATAGTAATTTCCCCATATTATACATTATATAACACTAGCCACTTAAATGCTGTTGGCCTGGAGGAGAAAACGGAGGTTCATGAATCGTCACAGACAAAATGTCTCCCCAGGGAATTGAACGTTTTTTATTCGTTCACAGGTTAGGAAGTTAAAATGTTTAAAATGTTCAACATGTTCTCAGCCCTTAGGAAACCACTAGAGTGCAACCAAATACATTAACACTGTCATCTTGAAATAGAGTATATATTTTTCAAGCTTAAGATAACGATTATCTCAAGTGTGCTTTTGAGAAGACCAGATAATTTACACATTAATTAAACTCAATAATACTCTTCTGAAATTGTCATTTGGAAAGAATGGTACCGCATAATACCCACCAGGATATCCATACAAAACAAAAATATATATTCTACAGTAATAAGTGGGCTTATATTACAGTTGATGACATAGCTTTTCTAATTTTCCAGATATTCCAGGGGGGAAATTGCTCCTGAAAAAAGAGTCATCCACAAAATGGCTAACAGGCTTCTGAATGCAGCTGTAAGAAACAGTCATTCGCAAGTGTTTATTGCATACCTACTCTGCTGGAAAGTATTAGCAAAAAGTATTACAGAGCATCATTGATCTTTATTGGAACAAAAGTAGAGAATAGAATTCCAGGAGAAAACATAGAGTAAACCAAAGCATAAATGTGCGCTTGAACAGAGCATCACTATGAAGGAAAACAAATGAATTTAGGAATTCAAATACAATGGGTCAATTCAGGTACTAGGTCACAATAGAAGTAAGCTGACAGATACTTAGGATTTCCAAATTTTATATACATTTCTTCATTTAAAAAGAATTTACTCATGGGTCTGAAATTTTGTGAAAAATTATATTTATTTATTTTATATATAGTAAATAGTTGTTTGCACCTCTCTGTAAACCTATAGGCTTAATCCCTTATATATTGCCCATCCCCCTACAGTCTCTCTAATGGTACCTCTAATTTGTTCTCTATATCTGTGAGTCTGTTTCTGTTTTGCTATATTCATTCATTTTACTTTTTAGAGTCTACATATAAGTGATACCATGCAGTATTTGTCTTTCTCTGTCTGATTTCACTCTCCAAGTTCATCCATGCTCTTGCAAATAGCAAAGTTTTATTTTTTATGACCAAGTAGTATTCCATTGTGTATACATACCACTACTTCTCTATGCATTCATCTGCTGATGGACACCTAGGTTGCTTCTGTCTTGGCTACAGTGAATAATGCTGCTATGTGTCTGTTTTTTGTTGTTGTTGTTGTTGTTGTTGTTGTTTTACCAGTACCACACTGTGTTGATTACTATAGCTTTCTAATACAGTCTGAGGCCAGGGAGGGTGATTTCTCTTGCTCTGTTCTTCCCTCTCAGGATTGTTTTGGCCATTCTGGGTCTTTTGTGTTTCCATAACAATTTTAAACATATTCTAGTTCTATGAAAGGTGACCTTGATTTGCTTTATAGGAATTTGTATTGAACCTATAGATTGCCTTGGGTAGTAAGGCTGTTTTAGCCACATCAGTTCAGTTTAGCCACATGATTACCAAAATTCAGGGTCACTTAATGCAAAACTCATGAATAAGGAAGACAGTATATTTACTGAAAAATATCTGTAAGTAGAACTGTGCAGTTCAAATCATATCATTCTAAGGTCAAGTGTACATGTGAGAGTGACTTTAAGCAGTGGAAATGGCAACCCACTCTACTGTTCTTGCCTGGAGAGTCCCAGGGATGGGAGAGCCTGGTAGGCTGCAGTCCATGGGGTTGCTAAGAGTCAGACAGGACTGAGCTACTTCATTTTCACTTTTCACTTTCATGCATTGGAGAAGGAAATGGCAACCCACTCCAGTGTTCTTGCCTGGAGAATACCAGGGACGGGGGAGCCTGGTGGGCCATCTCTGGGGTCGCACAGAGTCAGACAGGACTGAAGCGACTTAGCAGCAGCAGCAGAGGAGCTAACTGCCTGAGCAGACAGCCCAGAATCTACTTTGCTCCCTAGAGTTGCACCAGAGTCCTGCATTTAGCTCCTGTCTATAATTATATGGGTAGGAGTTTTATATAGGTAAGTAGTCTCAATCCCCATCATTCCAGTGACTCACTGGGGAAATTTATGCTTGTCATCCATGAAATTTTAGGTTCTGTAGGATTAGAGGTCCTAATCCCAAAGTGAGGTGCACTCTTTCCAGGAAATATAGTGAGGGTCTTTTTGAACTATAAAGTAAGGCTGTCTGGAAACCAGTAAATGAGAAGTCAGAATCTAAATAGGGATAATATACTCTGATCACCGAAAGGTCATAGGACTGCTTTTATCAAAGTGGGAGAATATAATTCAGGTGCTCCAGTTGGGTTCTCTTATGACTTCCTATCTCAATTATAACTGTGAATGAACACAAGCCTAAAAAATGTATGGCTTCAGACTTTCCTTGTGGCTCAGCGGATAAGAATGTGCCTGCCACTGCAGGGGATACAAGTTCCATTCCTGGTCCTGGAAGACTCCACATGCACCGCAGCTCCTGAGTGCACACTCTATAGAGCCCGTGAGCAGCAACTACTGAAGCCCCTGTACCCTAGATCCTGCACGCTGCAACCACTGCAGCCCACCTGACTAGAGCCCATGCTCTGCAACAAGACAAGCCACTGCAATGAGAAACTCATGCACCACAACTTGCTGCAATTAGAGAAAGCCCATGCAAAGCAATGAAGACCCAGCACAGTAAAAAACAATAATAAATAAATAATTATATATTTTTAATGTATGGCTTCAAAGGGCTCAGATGCTTCAGGAATGACAGTTTGGATCACACCACTAGGTAAGTTAACAAGACGTACAAATGTAAAAGCGCAAGATGAGGAAGATAGAATCAGATGCTAGTGGAAGGAAAGCTAGTATCAGGTTCAAAACTAACTGCAATGACTGTATCCGCAGTTAGCTCACTAAGGCTTCTAAGTTCGCTCACTCTTCTACATTTTCCCTCAAGAAGAAAGCTCCATGAAGACCCGCTCCATTTGGAAAGTGGAATTATGCCGCACAAGTTATGGACTTGGAGGTGCGCCACTCACATGTCTTTTCAAGACAGCACTTTCTGCGATGAGCATAGCTATTCTCCAGCTGTAGCACCTTCCATATCCTCTCAGCTACAGATCACAAATTGCCTTTGGCCAGTAAGTATAAAACTCCCTTCATTCATTCCCCTTCTTTCAGTGATTCCAGTCTTGCATTACTTGACGACCAATGTCTGCAAATAGCTTTTTCATGTATTTTGCTCAGTTTTTCAGTTGTTTTACATGGAGGAATAATTTCCATTCCAGTTATTGCTACCAGGTTGGAAACAGAAATCCAGTGAACTTTGAATAATGTATTTAATGCTTCCTCAGAAATCATTTATGCCTAATGCACTCAAATTACAGTACAGAGTGAAATACCCAATTAAGTCTAACTTTGGTTGTTTTGATTCAAAGGAAAATGTAAAGAAATTCTAAAACATTTCTTGTCCATAAGCTAAGAATTAGATAAACATTATAATAAATTAGGACACACAAATCATTTTGTTATTGAAAGTTGTTTGGGTAGATCCTGTTATTTAGTTAATGGATCTGATAATATCCACAGGCTTAAAAGACACATATGCCTAAAATCATACATATATATTGATCCCTTTTTAAGATATATATTAGACTTTTTAAGAAAACAACCTAGTCAAATGGATATGTAAGTCAACAAAATATCAGCCCCTGAAATTTTTTAGATGGATCACAATGGAACGAATGTTAAATGCAGCCCTAGGAAACTGCAATGTCATTAGATCATTAAATATTTATATATATGAGAAAAATTGCTTTGAAAGAAATCTAAATATCAACAATCTAATCACTATTTTTCAATGTTATGAGGTTTTCTGGTTTTAACTCTGCAAATATTTAATGGGGCTAATAACTAGACAAATTTTGTATGAAAACTCTAATAATATAAAGATTAAATAAACAAAATCCCAAAGTCTTTCCAGTGATTTGTCTAATTTGCCAAATCTAGTTAGTAACCCAACCTTGTCTAGTGCCCTTTCTACAATTATTATGCTGCCAAAACCATAAATAGCCAATGTCATATGTAACAAACATTCCCTTCTTTCCTCAATAGTTCTTATGACCAGTATTGTAACTTAAGACATCTGTTTCTCATGACTTATCTCAAAGCAAATATTGTCTCAGCATAGTGGTAAGACATTAAACTTCCCCTTTCTCCTTACACCCAAGTGTTATTTCTAGTGACAGGATTGTAATAAGCAAAGAGAATGTAGTTGAATTCTGGGGGAAATGTCAGAAAATATGACGTTAAAGATAAACCTGTATCATAGTGTTGAAGTGAAGTGAAGTGAAAGTCGCTCAGTCGTTTCTGACTCTTTGCTATCCCATAGACTATACAGTCCATGGAATTCTCCAGTTCAGAATATTGGAGTGGGTAACTGGTCCCTTCTCCAGGGAATCTTCCCAACCCAGGGATTGAAGCTGGGTCTCCCACATTGCACGTGAATTCTGTCCTAGCTGAGCTACCAGAGAAGCCCAACTAAGGGATAATCTTGCTTCCCTGGGTGGCTCAGTGGTAAAGAATCCACCTACCAGTGCAAGAGATGTGGGTTCAGTCCCTGGGTCGGAAAGATCCTCTGGAGAAGGAAATGGCAACCCACTCCAATATTCTTTCCTGGGAAATCCCATGGACAGAAAAACCCATGGTGGGTTATAGTCCATGGGATTCCAGAGTCAGACATGTCTTAGTGACTAAACAATAATAAGAACAAAAGAATAATCTTGCTGTTACAAGGTATGGATAGAAGGAATCCAAATAAAAGGCTTGCAATTAAAGGGCACTTTTACACAAATAATAATGATAATTTCATTTTTTAAATTGGCATTAGAACCTTCTGACATTGTTGTTCAGTCACTAAGTTATGTCTGACTCTTTGCAACACCATGAACTGCAACATGTCAGGCTTTCCTGTTCACTATCTAGATTACAGTAAACTAAATTTCATTTTGAATTTGACTTCATATTTAAAGCATTCTTATATTTGCCATGATTAGATCCATTGATATAGATGAAGACAGAAAGCTCAGTTCACTGAACTCGTTTATTCAGCCTCTTTTCATATAGTACTGTTGAAAAAGCTCTTGAGCCATTCTGGATTAAAAATTACCTAAGATGATCAAATGATCTAGTGATGTGATATGTTTGTACAACAAAGTTTATGAAGTCCATATACAAGTTTTTTGGGTTTAATATTAAATTTTCTGTATTTTTATCAACCTCTATGATTCCATTTTTCTTTACCTGACCAAAACATTGTTACCAAGTAGGTAACAATGTGATTTTATCATAATTTTTAAATCATTGTTTCTTTGGAAGAAACAAGTATCAAACACATGTTAAAAAGAAAAAGCTTACTTCACTCTGTATAATCGGCTCCAGTTTCATCCATCTCATTAGAACTGATTCAAATGTATTCTTTTTAATGGCTGAGTAATACTCCATTGTGTATATGTACCACAGCTTTCTTATCCATTTATCTCAGAGTGAAGTAAGCCAGAAAGAAAAACACCAATACAGTATACTAACACATATATATGGAATTTAGAAAGATGGCAATGATGACCCTGTATGCAAGACAGCAAAAGAGACACAGATGTGTAGAGCGGACTTTTGGACTCAGAGGGAGAGGGAGAGGGTGGGATGATTTGGGAGAATGGCATTGAAACATGTATACTATCATGTAAGAAACGAATCACCAGTCTATGTCCGATGCAGGATACAGCATGCTTGGGGCTGGTGCATAGGGATGACCCAGAGAGATGTTATGGGGAGGGAGGAGGGAGGGGGGTTCATGTTTGGGAACGCATGTACACCTGTGGTGGATTCATGTCAATGTATGGCAAAACCAATACAGTATTGTAAAGTAAAATAAAGTAAAAATAAAAATTAAAAAAAAAGAAAAAGCGATTTTGTCAGTGGAATTAAGCTATGCTTCAGTTAATATTCCCAAATAATTTAGATATATCTTTTATTACAACTTGTCTGTACTGTTATTTGAAAAATAAATTTCTTTACATATATGAAATATCAATTTCATATATGAAATGTGAAAGTAATATTTAATATAAAGATAAATTCAGGAGTAGGTTTTCTCAAAAGCTTTTGGTTTGGAGAACTATTTGTTGTGATTACATTTAATATTTTTCTTATTTTAAAATAAAGGAAATATGTTTAATAAAATTTCAATAGGCAATTTAGTTAAGGCCAAAATGTGATTCAGTTATAAACAATGAAAACTCAAATTGCTTTAAAATATGATCATTTGAAATAGCTTTTACTTCATATTCATGCAGGCGTGCTAAGTTCAATGATGTCCAACACTGTGTTACCCCATGGACCGTAGCCCTCCAGGTTCCTCTGTCCATGGGATCACACAGTGTTGGATATGCAAGAATACTGGAGTGGGATGCTGTGGCCTCCTCCAGGGGATCTTTCAGACCCAGGGATCAAACTCACATCTCTTACATCTAATCTACATTCTTGGGAGGGATGCATTTTTTGGTGATTTTTACCTTTAGAAATCCCAACAGCTTCTCACAGTGAATAGATAGGTTGATTTTATGTGTCTGGCAAGGGCAGAAGAAATGTAATCATTTTAAAATATACCCAGGCCTTATTCATAATAAACCCCTCCTCTCTAGGAAGAGAGAAGTCACTGTAACATTATCCTCTAATTCCTGCAAGTTTCAGCACTCTTTCTTACTCTCTTTCTACCCGATTTGAGCTGTTAGTCTCAACTGTACTTTCAGGCAGACTGAAGATGAATTCCATTACACTTCTGTATGTACTCATATCTGTGGCTTCCTCAACTCAGTTTACCTAATTTGTGAAATAAATTTTCATGTTTTCCACCTTTCAAAAATTGGTTAAAATCCCTTAAAAACTTAAAGGCCAATAACTGAGAAAGATGGCGGAGGAATAGGACGGGAAGATCACGTTCTCCCTCACAAATTCCTCAAAAGAACATTTCAACGCTGAGCAAACTCCACAAAACAACTTCTGTAGGCTGGCAGAGGACATCAGGCAACCAGAAAAGCAGACCATTGTCTTCAAAAACAGATTTTTAATCTTTGCTCTTAGGTTTTTGTTGTCAATTTTGTACATTTAAAGACCCAAACTTCACTACCCAAGTTTACCTGAGAGCGAGAATACTGCCTCGACCACTCTCTCCTCCTCTGGACTCTCCTTTTTCTCCACCAGGTGGCCTCTGTCTCTTTTCTCCCCCATCTCTTCTCTATCCAACTCTGTGAATCTCTGTGTGTTCCAGACGGTAGAGAACACCTAAGGAACTGGTTACTGGCAGGATTTGTCTCTCTCCTACTCATTCCTCTCTCTTATCCTCCTGGTCACCTCTGTCTACTTCCTCCCTCTCCTCTTCCCCGTATAACTCTGTAAATACCTCTGAGCGGTCCAGACTATAGAGCGCACATAAGGAAGTGACTACTGGCTAGCTTGCTCTCTCCTCTCTTGATCTCACCGCATCTCATTCCAGTTACCTCTAACTACCCCCTCCATCTTCTCTTCTCCTTGCAACTCAGTGAACCTCTCTGAGTGTCCCTCAATGTGGAGAAACTTTTCATCTTTAACCTAGATGTTTTATCATTGGTGCTGTATAGATGGAGAAGTCTAGAGGCTACTGTAAAAATATAACTGAAAACCAGAAGCAGGAAGCTTAAACCCAAAGCCTGAAAACATTAGAGAACTCTTGAATTCAGGGAACATTAAGCAATAGGAGCTCATCAAATGCCTTCATACCTACACCGAAACCAAGCTCCACCCAAGGGCCAACAAGTTCCAAAACAAGACATACCACGCAAATTCTCTAGCAACACAGGAACACTCCCCTGAGCCTCAATATACAGGCAGCTCAAAATTATCCCAAAACCTTTGATGTCTCATAACCCATTACGGGTCACTCCACTGCACTCCAGAGAGAAGAAACCCAGCTCCACCCACCAAAACTCCAACACAAGCCTCCCTAACCAGGAAACCTTGACAAGCCACTGATAGAACCCCACCCAAAGTGAGGAAGCTCCATAATAAAGAGAACTCCACAAATTATCAAAATATAAAAAGGCCACCCCAAACGCAGCAATATAATCAAGATGAAGAGACAGAGGAATACTCAGCAGGTAAAGGAACAGGAGAGTTGCCCACCAAACCAAACAAAAGAGGAAGAAGTAGGGAATCTACCGGAGAAGGAATTCCGAATATTGATAGTGAAAATGATCCAAAACCTTGAAATCAAAATGGAAACACAGATAAATAGCCTAGAGACAAGGACTGAGAAGATGCAAGAAAGGTTTAACAAGGACCTAGAAGAAATAAAAAAGAGTCAAAATATAATGAATAACACAATAAATGAGATCAGAAACACTCTGGAGGCAACAAATAGTAGAATAACGGAGGCAGAAGATAGGATTAGTGAAATAGAAGATAGAATGGTAGAAATAAATGAATCAGAGAGGAAACAAGAAAAATGAATTAAAAGAAACAAGGACAATCTCAGAGACCTCCAGGACAATATGAAACGCTCCAACATTCGAATTATAGGAGTCCCAGAAGAAGAAGACAGAAAGAAAGATCATGAGAAAATCCTTGAGGAGATAATAGTTGAAAACTTCCCTAAAATGGGGAAGGAAATAATCACCCAAGTCCAAGAAACACAGAGAGTCCCAAATAGGATAAACCCAAGGTGAAACACCCCAAGACACATATTAATCAAATTAACAAAGATTAAACACAAAGAACAAATATTAAAAGCAGCAAGGGAAAAACAACAAATAACACACAAGGGGATTCCCATAAGGATAACAGCTGATCTTTCAATAGAAACTCTTCAGGCCAGGAGGGAATGGCAAGACATACTTAAAGTGATGAAAGACAATAACCTACAGCCCAGATTACTGTACCCAGCAAGGATCTCATTCAAATACGAAGGAGAAATCAAAAGCTTTACAGACAAGCAAAAGCTGAGAGAATTCAGCACCACCAAACCAGCTCTCCAACAAATTCTAAAGGATATCCTCTAGACAGGAAACACGAAAAGGGTGTATAAACCCGAACCCAAAACAATAAAGTAAATGGCAACGGGATCATACTTATCAATAATTACCTTAAATGTAAATGGGTTGAATGCCCCAACCAAAAGACAAAGACTGGCCGAATGGATAAAAAAACAAGACCCCTCTATATGCTGCTTACAAGAGACCCACCTCAAAACAAGGGACACATACAGACTGAAAGTGAAGGGCTGGAAAAAGATATACCACGCAAATAGAGACCAAAAGAAAGCGGGAGTGGCAATACTCATATCCGATAAAATAGACTTTAAAACAAAGGCTGTGAAAAGAGACAAAGAAGGCCACTACATAATGATCAAAGGAACAATCCAAGAAGAACATATAAGAATTATAAATATATATGCACCCAATATAGGAGCACCACACTATGTAAGACAAATGCTAACAAGTATGAAAGGGGAAATCAACAATAACACAATAATAGTGGGAGACTTTAATACCCCACTCACACCTATGGACAGATCAACTAAACAGAAAATTAACAAAGAAACGCAAACTTTAAATGATACATTAGGTCAGTTAGACCTAATTGATATCTATAGGACATTTCACCCCAAAACAATGAATTTCACCTTTTTTTCAAGTGCTCATGGAACCTTCTCCAGGATAGATCACATCCTGGGCCATAAATCTAAACTTGATAAATTCAAAAAAATCGAAATCATTCCAAGCATCTTTTCTGACCATAATGCATTAAGATTAGATCTCAATTACAGGAGAAAAACTATTAAAAATTCCAGCATATGGAGGTTGAACAACACACTTCTGAATAACCAACAAATCACAGAAGAAATCAAAAAAGAAATCAAAATATGCATAGAAACTAATGAAAATGAAAACACAACAACCCAAAACCTGTGGGACACTATAAAAGCAGTGCTAAGAGGAAAGTTCATAGCAATACAGGCATACCTCAAGAAACAAGAAAAAAGTCAAATAAATAACCTAACTCTACAACTAAAGCAACTAGAAAAGGAAGAGTTGGAGAACCCCAGAGTTAGTAGAAGGAAAGAAATCTTAAAAATTAGGGCAGAAATAAATGCAAAAGAAACAGAAGAGACCATAGCAAAAATCAACAAAGCCAAAAGCTGGTTCTTTGAAAGGATAAATAAAATTGACAAATCATTAGCCAGACTCATCAAGAAGCAAAGAGAGAAAAATCAAATCAATAAAATTAGAAATGAAAATGGAGAGATCACAACAGACAACACAGAAATACAAAGGATCATAAGAGACTACTATCAGCAGTTGTATGCCAATAAAATGGACAACGTGGAAGAAATGGACAAATTCTTAGAAAAGTACAATTTTCCAAAACTGAACCAGGAAGAAATAGAAAATCTTAACAGACCCATCACAAGCACGGAAATTGATACTGTAATCAGAAATCTTCCAGCAAACAAAAGCCCAGGTCCAGACGGCTTCACAGCTGAATTCTACCAAAAATTTCGAGAAGAGCTAACACCTATCCTCCTCAAGCTCTTCCAGAAAATTGCAGAGGAAGGTAAACTTCCAAACTCATTCTATGAGGCCACCATCACCCTAATACCAAAACCTGACAAAGATGTCACAAAAAAAGAAAACTACAGGCCAATATCTCTGATGAACATAGATGCAAAAATCCTCAACAAAATTCTAGCAATCAGAATCCAACAACACATTAAAAAGATCATACACCATGACCAAGTGGGCTTTATCCCAGGGATGCAAGGATTCTTCAATATCCGCAAATCAATCAATGTAATTCACCACATTAACAAATTGAAAAATAAAAACCATATGATTATCTCAATAGATGCAGAGAAGGCCTTTGACAAAATTCAACATCCATTTATGATAAAAACTCTCCAGAAAGCAGGAATAGAAGGAACATACCTCAACATAATAAAAGCTATCTATGACAAACCCACAGCAAACATTATCCTCAATGGTGAAAAATTGAAAGCATTTCCCCTAAAGTCAGGAACAAGACAAGGGTGTCCACTTTCACCGCTACTATTCAACATAGTTCTGGAAGTTTTGGCCACAGCAATCAGAGCAGAAAAAGAAATAAAAGGAATCCAAATTGGAAAAGAAGAAGTAAAACTCTCACTGTTTGCAGATGACATGATCCTCTACATGGAAAACCCTAAAGACTCCACCAGAAAATTACTAGAGCTCATCAATGAATATAGTAAAGTTGCAGGATATAAAATCAACACACAGAAATCCCTTGCATTCCTATACACGAATAATGAGAAAGTAGAAAAAGAAATTAAGGAAACAATTCCATTCACCATTGCAACAAAAAGAATAAAATACTTAGGAATATATCTACCTAAAGAAACTAAAGACCTATATATAGAAAACTATAAAACACTGATGAAAGAAATCAAAGAGGACACTAATAGATGGAGAAATATACCATGTTCATGGATTGGAAGAATCAATATAGTGAAAATGAGTATACTACCCAAAGCAATTTACAAATTCAATGCAATCCCTATCAACCTACCAGCCACATTTTTCACAGAACTAGAACAAATAATTTCAAGATTTGTATGGAAATACAAAAAACCTCGAATAGCCAAAGCAATCTTGAGAAAGAAGAATGGAACTGGAGGAATCAACTTGCCTGACTTCAGGCTCTACTACAAAGCCACAGTCATCAAGACAGTATGGTACTGGCACAAAGACAGACATATAGATCAGTGGAACAAAATAGAAAGCCCAGAGATAAATCCACACACATATGGACACCTTATCTTTGACAAAGGAGGCAAGAATATACAATGGAGTAAAGACAATCTCTTTAACAAGTGGTGCTGGGAAAACTGGTCAACCACTTGTAAAAGAATGAAACTAGATCACTTTCTAACACCGCACACAAAAATAAACTCAAAATGGATTAAAGATCTAAATGTAAGATCAGAAACTATAAAACTCCTAGAGGAGAACATAGGCAAAACACTCTCAGACATAAATCACAGCAGGATCCTCTATGATCCACCTCCCAGAATGCTGGAAATAAAAGCAAAAATAAACAAATGGGATCTAATTAAAATTAAAAGCTTCTGCACAACAAAGGAAAATATAAGCAAGGTGAAAAGACAGCCTTCTGAATGGGAGAAAATAATAGCAAATGAAGCAACTGACAAACAACTAATCTCAAAAATATACAAGCAACTTCTGCAGCTCAACTCCAGAAAAATAAACGACCCAATCAAAAAATGGGCCAAAGAACTAAATAGACATTTCTCCAAAGAAGACATACGGATGGCTAACAAACACATGAAAAGATGCTCAACATCACTCATTATTAGAGAAATGCAAATCAAAACCACAATGAGGTACCACTTCACACCAGTCAGAATGGCTGCGATCCAAAAATCTGCAAGCAATAAATGCTGGAGAGGGTGTGGAGAAAAGGGAACCCTCCTACACTGTTGGTGGGAATGCAAACTAGTACAGCCACTATGGAGAACAGTGTGGAGATTCCTTAAAAAATTGCAAATAGAACTACCTTATGACCCAGCAATCCCACTGCTGGGCATACACACCGAGGAAACCAGAATTGAAAGAGACACATGTACCCCAATGTTCATCGCAGCACTGTTTATAATAGCCAGGACATGGAAACAACCTAGATGTCCATCAGCAGATGAATGGATAAGAAAGCTGTGGTACATATACACAATGGAGTATTACTCAGCCGTTAAAAAGAATTCATTTGAATCAGTTCTGATGAGATGGATGAAACTGGAGCCGATTATACAGAGTGAAGTAAGCCAGAAAGAAAAACACCAATACAGTATACTAACACATATATATGGAATTTAGGAAGATGGCAATGACGACCCTGTACGCAAGACAGGGAAAGAGACACAGATGTGTATAACGGACTTTTGGACTCAGAGGGAGAGGGAGAGGGTGGGATGATTTGGGAGAATGACATTCTAACATGTATACTATCATGTGAATTGAATCGCCAGTCTATGTCTGACGCAGGATGCAGCATGCTTGGGGCTGGTGCATGGGGATGACCCAGAAAGATGTGATGGGGAGGGAGGTGGGAGGGGGGTTCATGTTTGGGAATGCATGTAAGAATTAAAGATTTTAAAATTTAAAAAATAAAAAACTAAAAAAAAAATAAAAAAATAAAAATAAAAAATAAAAATTAATAACTAAAAAAAAAAAACTTAAAGGCCTTATCCCATTTTGGGTTTATTTTTCAATGTGTTTTCAAAATGGTTACATGGATATTTAGAATAAGACTGATTTTTATACTGGTATTTAACAAATGACTACCTAAAAACTTGAATAATTTCTTCTATTGCTATTGCCTGTATCT
Source organism: Ovis canadensis (assembly GCF_042477335.2). Classification (NCBI taxonomy): domain Eukaryota; kingdom Metazoa; phylum Chordata; class Mammalia; order Artiodactyla; family Bovidae; genus Ovis; species Ovis canadensis. The sequence continues at coordinate 103,795,808 of NC_091250.1, read as the reverse complement.
GCTTCCCTGAATAATCATATGCTGTAAAACTAGTTTTCAAAGTCTCTTATTTTCCTTGTAATATTGAAAAGACAATATTTCTAAACTATAAAAACTTAAGATAAAAGCAGAGTTTTTTATTAACTTTAATGGGAAGATCTTTTTATTTTAATATATTCATAAGGCTAAATTTTACTTTGAAATGGTGCTTTTGTCATATAAAGTATCTGACTTCTATTCCAGATAACTAAGTTTAAAAAATAAAACCACACAAATGGATGCTTAATATTGTCTAATATTCTTAACTGGATCCAATATATTTAAATATATTTTTCTTCTTTTAAACATTTTTGATGTATACTTATTTGCTTACATTTCCTAATTTCAAAGTGTTTTCATTCCCTATGTCATACAATTTTTGAATTTCAACATGCTGCTGTTTTTATAGTCTCATTTTAAAAGAAACTCAATGTCCAAGAATAATACAAAGAATATCACCCAAATTCCACACTTGTTAACATTTACTGTATTTATTTTCTTTCTCTCTTTCCAATATGGTAATTTTAAAATTCCATTATTCCCTTTACACTATACTAGCTGATATTCTACCATTTGTTCACTTACTGATAGAAGAATAATTTCACAGCTTTTATTTCACACAATGGATTTGAATCCAGTACTATCAATCTTTACTTCAAAGCTAAAATTGCTCCAGCTTTGGCCAGTATGAGTCTTTAAGCTGTCTTCCCTGTTCTATGTAAAAGTCTCCAGTTTTTAAGCACCCACCTATTGTGTAGCACAAACTACCCCAAATACATAACAATGACAGATATGCCTAATTTTTTTTTTTAATCTCTACATTCAAATCAAGAGAAACATCTCTTTGGACTAGACATACAGAGCAATAAATTAAGGCTGATGTCAAAGCATTGATGGACTTGAACCAGAAAACCAGTAGAGGGAGATACGAGTTTGTATAGAGTAATAGAGACTATCACAGCAGTTAAATTAGGTGTCACTCCATGAGTGTAAGGATTGTAGCAGAATTTCCCCACTCATACATAGAATAAGTGAAAAATGTTTGGTACCTACTCAAGGCTGAGTTGTATATCATCTAACAAAGGTAATGTCAATTAGGGCTGGGTGTAAATGTCCACTGACTCCGTTTCTGGATCTAGAAGATAACTGTGGGATAGAAGTGTTCAGCCACTGCTGTAAGACCTGCTTCTAGACCAGGACCTCAGAGGCCTGGGGGAAATAGCCACAGAACTGCGAGACAAGGGAGGGTGAACATAAAGTCAAACAGGTAAGCAGACAGCTTCCCACAAAAGTCTGTGTGCATGCTCAGTCATGTCCGACTCTTTGCGACCCCATGGACTATAGCCCACCCAGCTTCTCTGTCTATGGAATTTTCCAGGCAAGAATACTGGAGTTGGTTGCCATTTCCTACTCCAGGGGAATCTTCCCGACCCAGGAATTGAACCCACATCTCTTGTGTCTCCTGCACTGGCAGTCAGATTCAGCTCAAGACCAAACTGCAATTCTAAATCTTATAAAGAAATTCGATGACAAGGCTTTAAATATACTGGAGCTAGTACATTTAAAATAATAGAAAAGTAAAAAGAACTTTAAAATAGGTATTCCAGAGAGCAATGTGGAGTGTGGGGATTTTGCTTCAAAAACCTGTTCTAAAGAAATGAAAATGCTGGCTAAATGAGATAAAAAAGAAAACCATAGCAGCATTTGCTTGGCAAGAGCTCATCCGTGGGTTTCTTAGAATGTCTGTATGTCTCCTAGAGTGTTCATACAGAAGCAGGCAGTAAGGAATTTGATTCCTAGAGGGGAAAGGGGAACAGAATGGTCCAGCAGGAAATGGTGGATCTGAGAAAGATCACTACTTGAAGCTGGAGCTATCAAGCTACCAGACTTCTGAAAGACAATTGAAAAACCTCTGCAAATCTCTGGGGCTAGATGGGCAGAGAAACAATCTCACTTCTAGGAACTGAGCCAAACCACCTTCTGTCTCCATGACTGCCTTTGTCAGAGGCTTAGAGCCAGAACTCTAAGACATGATTGTCTGGCCTGGTTATGTCCTCTAAAGGTGAGTTTATTAATCAATGTCTTAATAGGATATTTTACTTCACATTTTTAGTTAACTGATTGATAAGATAGCAATAAATTAGTAATGCCACACAAACAAGGGCAAATGGCCAGATGGCAGACACATAAAGTTTGCTGTTGCATTCACTGGGAGAAAACTCAGGAAGACAGGAGCAGTAGCAGGCTTGCATGGCCCTCATTGCCTGTCATACGATGATGGCGGAGAGCAACCTGACAGATATTAGACTCCAGCAGAGGGATCCTGATGATATGGCCATGGGGCTTCAAGAAAGGTCATTAAAGAAGCCGTAATCCCTGCTTATTTAAGTTATATGCAGAGTATATTATGAGAAACATTGGGCTGGAAGAAGCACAAGCTGGAATCAAGATTGCCGGGAGAAATATCAATAACCTTAGTTATGCAGATGACACTATCCTTACAGCAGAAAGTGAAGAACTAAGGAGACTCTTGACGAAAGTAAAAGAGAGTGAAAAAGTTGGCTTAAAGCTCAACATTCAGAAAACGAAGATCATGGCATCTGGTCCTATCACTTCATGGGAAATAGATGGGGAAACAGTGGAAACAGTGTCAGACTTTATTTTGGGGGGCTCCAAAATCACTGCAGATGGTGATTGCAGCCATGAAATTAAAAGACGCTTACTCCTTGGAAGGAAAGTTATGACCAACCTAGATAGTATATTCAAAAGCAGAGACATTACTTTGCCAACAAAGGTCCATCTAGTCAAGGCTATGGTTTTTCCTGTGGTCATGTATGGATGTGAGAGTTGGACTGTGAAGAAGATTGAGCACCAAAGAATTGATGCTTTTGAACTGTAGTGTTGGAGAAGACTCTTGAGAGTCCCTTGGACTGCAAGAAAATCCAACCAGTCTATTCTAAAGATCAGCCCTGGGATTTCTTTGGAAGGAATGATGCTAAAGCTGAAATTCCAGTACTTTGGCCACCTCATGAGAAGAGTTGACTCATTGGAAAAGATTCTGATGCTGGGAGGAATTGAGGGCAGGAGGAGAAGGGGACAACAGAGGATGAGATGGTTTGACGGCATCACTGACTCGATGGACATGAGTTTGGGTAAACTCCAGGAGTTGGTGATGGATAGGGAGGTTTGGTGTGCTGAGATTCATGGGGTCACAAAGAGTTGGACACAACTGAGCAACTGAACTGAACTGAATTATTCCTCTGGTATAAATGTGGGGTGGATATAACAGCGATACAGTGGTAGAAGATGTGGATCCGGCTGCTCTCCTGACATCCCACATAAGCAGTGGAGAGGAAAATCAACCCACCCTTGGTATGATCAGAGGCTAGCATCCAAGACTAGCAGACAGTGCTCTATGTAATGGAAGCTAGTTGCTGGATTCACCACACTAGTGTTCATGGTTAGGTATGTACGAGTCTCCTTCTTGGCATTAACAGGGAGCTCGGCTCCATGTTTTGTGGTTAGCTGGGATCTGTTGCCTTAAGCAGTTGGCTTTACTTGGTTTATGAGAAGCTTTGCAAGAGGCAAAGTCCTCTATAGTTGGTCAGCTAAAGGGAATCAGTCTGGGAAAATCTCTCACTTCTTAGAAGAGATAGAGAAAATTTGAACAATATCATTTATAAGTTTGATCTAATGAACAACTGTAAAATATTACTCCAAAGAATCAGAATATATGCAGTATTTTTTAAAATGTGAGAAATGTTTTCTAAATGGACAATCTTTTACATGTTACACACAACTCATTTTCTGCTCAAGTGCAACTTACTTTAGAAGACACTAACAAAATACTTTAAAAGCCATAGCTGCAGAAATTTTGAAAATATTCTTATAAAATTAAAAATAAAATTAAATCATAAACGAAAGAAGTGAATTTGAAACAAAAAGATGAAAAAAAAGGATCAGTGTGCCTAGTTGATAGCATAATGACAGAGAGAAACATCTCGTTAGTTTAAAACTGTGTATCTCCACTGTGATATATTTTGTGGACAAGGAAATCTTCAAGAAAATCTTACATTGTGTTCAATAATCATATTGCTAAAAGCAAAACTGGTACTATTTTCCTGAAAATATTGGGTGAGTGTATTCCAACGTAGGAGCTTCTCCTAGACAAAGATGAGACAATTTAAGTATCAAAAAGAATAAAACAGATATGACTATCCTGGAAAACTGCAATATGTACTATGACTAAAATATATATAAATATATGTACATATGCATACATATCTATTATACTATACACACACACATATATATACACATATTCTATAAATCAGAAATTCCACTCATAGGTGTGTCTCCAATGAGTACATATGCTCATTAAGACTTGTACAAGAATGTCCATAGAAACACTATTCTTATAACTAAAACCTGAGGATAACCCAAAACTCAGCAAGATAGAATGGGTAAATTAAAAGTAGCTTAATCCATACAAGGAATATTATACGAAAATAAGGATGAACAAACTTTTTATGTAAAGTAACAGATGAAATTCACAAAATTAATGTAGAATAAAGGAAGTGCAAAGGGTACATACTATATGAAGCCATTTATACTAGTGTAGGAAATCCTCAAAAGTAAGCTATGGTGTTAGAAGGCAGGACAAGTTCCCCTGGAAATACTACTACCAAATGTAAGAAATGCTGCTTGAAATAACTAATTTATATACTTATGATCTGTAGACTTATATGCATATGTTATTTTTCAAAGTAGAGTTTACATTAAAAAGGAATCAGAACTTCCACTGCTAGGAAAAATGAGGCAGCTTGCAACAGAGCAGCCGTTTCACTAAAATCAGCTAGGGAAAAAAAGAATAGCTACAGTGAATTGTAGCACATCAGATATATTAAAATTTCCAAGTTCAAAATGATCCATTTTTAAGGTTTATCATTCACCTTTGGGGGCGATAAGGAATCAAATTTTTGTTCTAAAACTGATACATAAAAGGAAAATATTAAGCATTTCTGCTGTCTATCCTACAAGTAACAGGGTCCCCAAATAATTGATAGAATTAGAATATAAAAAGCGCTAGGAGGCTAGAAGGCATGCTAGAAAGTGCTAAAAGAAGTGTTATAATTAGAAACTACCATTTTGTAAGATAGTGAATATGAGACCTATATAATGATGGTCAGTGGCTGCTAAAAACCATTGAAAAGCAGATGAAAGACTTTATGAAAATGACTGAATTCTTTGATCATTTTTAATGTTTTCAAGAGATAATCAAGCTTTATGTACTTCCTGATGTGATGAAACATGAAATGCACACCATAGTTGATGTACTCTGAAGTAGATCAAATCTTATAAAGCCTCCAGAACTAATTACCAGTTTATTGGAAATATTAATACCAGACACAGATTTTGCAATTAGCAAAATACAGAACATGGGGAATTACACTGGACAAATACCTATTTCTTTTTACAAATGTGTTGAAGAAAAAGGGGAGAGAACAAATAGAGTAAGAGATATGAGTCTCATCAACCAAACACAATGTGTGAACTATGTTTGAATATTGACTCAAGCAAGGTAATTTGTAAGGGAAAATGTGAGACAATAGGGAAGATTCAGCACCATTTGATAATTTAAGTTACTTTCGTTAAACTTTTAGCTGTGATAATAACATTCTGATTGTTATAAAAAAAGAGTCTGTATCTTTTGAATTTCAGAAAGAAGTATTTAAGAGTGAAGTGAGTTCAAATCTTATGTTTGCTTCAAAATAATCCAGTGAAAGTGAAAAATTAAGGGATATTTGAACATTATTGACAAAATTGATAATTATTGAATCTGGGTGATGGTCCATGGGGATTCATTATACTATTCTATTTCATATATGTTACAAGTATGTGTGTTAGTCACTCAGTCATGTCTGACTTTGTGACCTCATGGACTATAGCAATATGTTACAAAGATACTACTAAATAAAACCATGCCATTAAATAAATCTTAAGAGAACTATAATTTTTTAGAACTGGATGATAAAAATAAATCATTTATAAACTAATGGCTTTAAAGCAACTAAAGCAACAAATTATTACTTTTAATTCATAAATTAGAAAAGGCTAAATAATTTGAAAATAAATCTCTAAAAGATATAAATAAACTATGGATAACAGCAGAAATTGATGCAATAGAAAATAAAGATGCAATGGATTCAATAAGCAATGGATTCAACCATTCAGCAATACAATGGATTCAATGCCAAGATTCAATAAACACAAAAATCAAAACAATAAAATTTGTAAACATTAAAAAATTGATCAAAAATATTTTAATTTATATAACACATAGCTAGAGTTGTTAGAACCAGGAAAAAGATTCTAACATGAATGAATTAAAGAAAAGATATTAATAATTTAAATTCCCTTTCTGTTAAACAGTATAAGAAATACATCCTCTCCAATTGTGAACAAGATTGCAAGCAATCAAGAAGCTAAAATCTTAAAAGAGAATAGATTCAGAAAGATAAACATGGCTCCAAACTTAATTTGTCCTGACAGTATTTGCATATCCAGAAGAAATTGCTATACAACTGAGCCAGATTTTAGTCAGTCTCAGGAGGATAGGGGAATCCATCAAAGTCCAGTATCAAGTTAAAAGGGAGATTTTGATAAACCATGAGCCATTTTAGCTAAGACTCTGAACACCAGAGGGTGACGATAAACTGAAAGTAAAACAGTCTCTTAAGGACTTTCAGTCCACTTGTAATTATTGAGTAGTGCAAGGAACCTCAAGCCTAAAATGTTATTTAAAGATGATATGATGGAAAAAAAAGATGATATGATGGATATGAATATACAGCCTCTCCAGTACCTGGCAATAGCCAATAAAAATCCTAAGTTTACTGATTTTTCCAAAATTGCAAAGTTTAACAAAGATATATTGAAATATGAAAACAAGACATGATAAGAAAATAACAGCATAGACATCAGAAAAGAAACCAGAGACAAAAAAAGAACTAGAGACATAAAAGTTTGGTAGGAAAGTATAAAAAGTGACATAAATATTTTTAAAAATTATATAAATAATAACAGGAATACAGTGATTGAAATTAATTACTCAATGCAAGGCTTAACAACCAAAGACAATTTTTGGCACTTGCACAGAAACAGATATATAGATCAATGAATGGAATAGACTAGACAGCACAGAAATTATAAACCTACACTCATACTGTCAATTAATCTTTAACAAATAAAGCAAAAATATGCAATGGAGAAAAGACAGTCTCTTCTGCTAGCGGTACTGGGAAAGCTCAATAGACACATGTAAATCAATGAAATTAGAGTACTCCCTCACACCATATACAAAAATAAACTCAAGATAGTTTAAAGACTTAAAAATATAAGATGTGACACCATAAAACTCCTAGAAGATAACATAAAACATTCTTGGACATAAATCATAGCAATATATTTTAATCTTCCAAAGTAAAAGAAATAAAAGCAAAAATAAGCAAATGGGACCTAATCAAGATTAAAGCTTTTGCACAGCAAAGGAAACTCTCACCAAAATGAAAACAGCTCCTAAGGGATGGGAGAAAATATACACAAATGATGCAGTGATAAATGGTAATATCCAAAATATATATACAGCTCATATAACTTAATATCAAAAAGAAACAACCCAATCAAAAAATAGGCAGAAGACCTAAACAGACATTTCTCCAAAGAAGACCTACAGATAGCCAATGGGCACATGAAACAATACGTGGCATCAATAATTATTAGAGAAATGCAAGTCAAAACTAAAATGAGGTATCACCTCACACCTGTCAGGATGGCTATCATCAAAAAGTTTGTAAATAATAAATGCTGGAGAGGATGTGTAAAAAGGAAATTCTTGTACACTGTTGGTGGGAATGTAAATTGGTACCCCTACTATGAAGAACAGTATGGAGGTTCCTTAAAAACCTAAAAATAGAACTACTATGTGTCCACCAATTCCACTCCTGGCTATACATCCAGAAAAAATGAAAACAGTAATGCAAAAGGATGCATGCACCCCAATGTTCATAGCAGCAATATTTTACAATAGCCAAGGCAAGAAGCAAGCTAAGTGTCCATCAACAGACCAATAAAGAAAATGTAGTATTTAAATATAATGGAATGTTACTCAGCCATAAAAAAGAATGAAATATTGCTATCTGCAGCAACATGGATGGACACAGAGAATATCATACTAAGTCAAGTAAGTCAAAGAAAGACAAATATTATATGATATCACTTAAATATGGCATCTAAAAAATAATACAAATGAATCTCTCTATGCAAAAGAGAAACAGACTCACAGACAGAACACACACTAGTGGTTACTGAAGGGAAGAAGAGGGGAGGTGGGATAACAAATACAAACTACTACACATAAAATAGATAAACAACAAGGATTTACTGTATAGCACAGGGAGCTATATTCAATATCACTTAACTACCTATAATGGAAAATAATCTGAAAAAATATATATATATATAACTGAATCACTTTGCTGTATAGCTGAAACTAACACAATATTGTAAATTAACTACACTTTAATATTTTAAGTGACAAATATTAAGAAAAATAATATAAATTGTAAGACTGAGAATATGATTGAAATTAATTACTCATGCAAGGCTTAATAACTGAAGAGAATTAGTGAACATGAAATTAAGAACTACAAAAATAGAAAATGCAAAAAGCTAAGCTAAAATGACATAAAATTAAATAGAAGTTCTATAATGTTTTAACTTAAATCCTACTTTAACAAAGAAAAATAGAGCATATTTGGTAATAAAAATTTTGAAAAATATTTGAGAGTGGTGAAAAATGTCAGTACAGAATTCTAGAACTTGCAGCATACATAACAAGAAATTTAAGCACAGAGCATCACAGTGAAACTAAAAGAAATCAAAGATGAAGCAGAAGAAAACGCTGCAAGACTAACAGAAAAACTAATTTTAAAAAACTGTGCAGATTGACAGTTGACTTCTCAACTGAAACAAAAGAAACCAGCAAATAGTGAAGTTATATCATAAAATTTTCTGCAGCAAAATAAAATTCTAACAACCTAGAATTATTGCATTTATGCATTGCAAAAAACACCCTTTAATAACTAAGTAAAATAAAATTTTTTATAAGAAAATTTGGATTTGCCATCAGCAAACATAGTCTAGAGTAATTTATAAAGGATACTACAAGCAAGGAAAAAAATCAACTGGAAAAAACAAAAAGCCACCAACATTGTTGTATATGTGGCTAAACTGAAAGGACATGAACCTTAAACAGCAATGATGACATATTTGGAGGTTTATAAAATACAGGTCCAAAATATCATGCAAGTCAGTAGAGGAATAAATGTAATTAATGTGCTATGATCCTTTTATTCTTTAATAAGAGAGTAAAATTATTAATATTAGATTTTAATAAGCAAAGGTGGCTTTTAAAAAAAGCTGTCTTAAAACTTAATATTCAGTAAACTAAGATCATGGCATCCAATCCCATCATTTCATGGCAAATAGATGGGGAAAAAATGGAAACAGTGGCAGATTTTATTTTCTTAGTCTCTAAAATACTGCAGATGGTGACTGCAGCCATGAAATTAAAAGACACTTGCTTCTTGAAAGAAAAGCTATGAAAACCTAGACAGTGTGTTAAAAAGCAGAGACATCACTTTGTAAACAAAAGTCCATATACTCAAAGCTATGGCTTTTCCAGTAGTCATGTATGGATGTGAGAGTTGGACCATAACGAAGGCTGAGTGCTGAAGAATTGATGTTTTTGAACTGTGGTGCTGGAGAACACTCTTGAGAGTCCCTTGGATAGCAAGGAGATTAAACCAGTCAATCCTAAAGGAAATCAACCCTGAATATTCATTGGAAGGACTGGTGCTGAAACTGAAGCTCCAATCTTTGGTCACCTGATGCAAAGAGCCAACTCATTGGAAAAGACCCTGCTGCTGGGAAAGATTGAAGGTGGGAGGAGAAGTGGGTGACAGAGGATGAGATGATTGGATGGCATCACCAAATTAATGGACATGAGCTTGAGCAAACTCTGGAAGACAGTGAAGGACAGAAAAGCTTGGCATTCTGCAGTCCAGTGGGTCACAAAGAGTCAGACAGGGCTGAATGACTGAACAACAACAAGAAGTAAATGATTTACCTTAGAATTTCTAGGTTAGCCTAGAAAGAGTGCATAATGTTCAAAATAGTAACAGTGGAAAAAATTGATAAAGAGTAATATATACAAAAGAGAAAAAGAAGAAATAGAAAATGTGAGGGTATGAAGAAAAAACAAAATCTGAAAGTATATTTAAATCCCAATGTATCAATAATTATAGTAATTGTAAATTATTTGTGTACTCCAGTTAAAAGTTAAATATTGTCAAACTGTATTTTAAAAAATTGTATGCTATGAATAAGAAACATCAAAAATAATCAGGCAAAGAGAGAATGCAAGTATTTTCTATTAATATCGAACAAAACAGTCTTAAAGGCAAAAGGTGTTACTATAGATAAAGATGGTTAATTAATACAGATAAATTGTGTTATGGACCAGGAATATTTAGCTATTTTAAATTTGTATGCACCTAAGAAAATTTTTCTGTCATGAGAAATTTTATAAAAGCTGACAAAAAATCAAAATTGACAGGATTCAAGGAGAAATAAATAAATCTTAGTTTAAATTGGAGAGATTTTTAACAAACCCTTTCATTTATTGATAGTTGTTAGAATAAGCTTTAATGGTAAGTTAAGATTTTTGAAATATGAATTAACATATACAGAGAATTTCAATAACTAAAGAACATCCTTTTTAACTATAAAAGGAATTTTTCTAAAATTTAACTATAAACAGGCATAAGACAAAGCAACATATTTAAAATGGTGAAATTAATGGAAGATGGTAATAATAGGGGAAAATGGATGTGAGGTACATGGGAATTCTACACTCCAGAATTTTTGTAATTCAATAACTGATCTAAAATAAGTTTAGACAGATACGGAGAGTATACTCATAGACCTAAGAGATAAATCAGCACCAATTTAAAAAATAGGAAAATTTAGAACATCTTTCCTATCAGATTGAGTTTCAGAGAAGTTTAGGATAAAAATTCCATGATATTGAAAACTTACTAATAAATTTATAAGCAAATTATGAGTACTATGAAATTAAAAGAACAAAGTTACAAATGCATAAACTTTTGGTGGCTTCAAAGATACAAATAATATGAATAAGAACTGGTAGTAGTCAGAAAGCCCTCAGAAAAAAGTGAATCTTCAATTCTAACTATATTTTGAAGAGAAGACAAGAAAAACCCCAAACTGTATTTACAGTTACAAAATCTATAGAAATAAGAGGAAAAGTTTACATGGTAAAGCTATGGAAAATCATACCCTTAATATGTACATTTTAATATTCAATGAAATGGTAGCAAAGATTATATTGAATCCAACATTTAATAAGGCATAAAATATATACAAGTACTATCACCGACTCAATGGACATGAGTTTGAGCAAGCTCCAGGAGTTGATGATGGACAGGGAAGCCTGGCATGCTGCAGTCCATGGGGTCACAAACATCAGACATGACTAAGCAACTGAACTTAATAGATCAAAGGTTAGGAACTTGATTAATCTAATCTACCAAAGGCACTGACATGCATAAAAGGTCTAGTTAGTCACAGCCCAAAGAGAGACAGTCAGTGTCTCTTTGTAGTCACTGTTAAGTGCAGGGCACATTTAAAAAAGAGTCAATAAATACTCTGCCAAGCTGAATTAGCATCCCTGTGCATGGCCTAGTGATTCAGAGGGTCTAAGAAGTACAGGGTCTATACTGTAAACCCAGAGGATGGTTTGTTACTTTCAATCATATCATGGGCCTCAAGTAGGTAGGTGGGTGGTAGAGGAGTGAAAGGAAGGTAAATATAGAAGATATATCATTCCTATATGTGTGTTTGCTTTTAATATTTTTTCACTTACTTAAAACATTCCATAATGCCACAAAACAAGTACATCTTTAAAATATTTTCATATTTACTGAATGCATTCAACAATGCATTTGTCTTTTTCAGTTTGTTTTGAGTGCAACTATTCTACAGGAACTGGTTTCAAGTTCTGGGGATAAAAGAGTGAACAAAATAATGAAAGAAGGGGAAAAAAAGGTGAAAAAATCTTTGCTCTCACAGTTTACATTCTAGTTGTGAAAACAGACAAGAAACCAATAAATAAAATATCTATGCTATGTTAGATTATGATAAGTATTATGGTGAAAGAAAAAGCAAAGAAAGTGAGGGTTTGGAAAGGGATTGCAGTTCTGAATTGAAGGGTCAAGGAAAGCCTTGCTGAGATAGCTGCATATGATTAACGAGCAGCAGGACAAGAGAGAGTCAGCCAAGTGCTGAGGAATGGAACAAGTGCTCTGGGTCTGTGTAAGGACCTCAGAGAAGGAATAGATAGGCCAACGTGGCTTGAATGCAATGAGCAAGGCAGGGAATGATGGAACATAAACTCAGAGTTGAGGCCAGCACCTGGAGAAATTTATAAGCCATTAAAAGACCAGAACAGGACAAAATCAACAAGAATCCTTATTCAGGAAATTATAATACAATTCCCAGAGGAATTCACTCTGCTTCTCGAGTCAACTAATAACAAAATATTGAAAATGTAAAACCTATTGGCAAGTATGGCCAGATTATTGGTCTTCATTGTGTGAGTTTTTATATTGCAACAGAGAAATGTCAGGTCTGAATCATCAGTTAACATGATCTGTTTGGAGAAGTCAATTTACTTCTAATGGTATGTATGGGTGATTTTAACATAATTCTACAAGCATTCTACTTTACATACAAAATCTAATTAGAAATGTTTATATTCATTGCCAGTGGAGACCTAGATGATTTTAGTTGTATATGTTTTACAAGGTTGTCATTAACTTAATATTCAAATTTCATCAAGAATTTACTGAAAGTACAGAAGGAATAAGTTTATGAGAGTGTGCTGCCTTCTGACTGTGAAATCTAAATCATAGAACATAGACAATTGGGTAACAGCATTGCAGATATATAGATTTGCAGAATTTTAATTCTGGCCCAGTTATTTTTCCAATAAAATAAAAGGCTCCTCAGTTCTACTATGATATCATTGAAAAAAAGTCTTTATCTTTTCTGACCTGCCTTTGGCCAGAGCTTCTTTATAGTTTTATGGTTTTAGTTCCCTACCACTCACCCTCTTATATTATAGGTGAGAACATATTAACCATTTTGATACTCTCTTCAATAGCCTTTGTTCACTCTTTTAAACTTTCTCTTTGATTATCCAGATCTTCTTTACCTACTCTGTGCTCCTAGGCTGAGTGTGGACTCTACTCAATGAATCTCCTGTTGAGATTAATCTCTGGGAAAGGAACCTGACATTCTGATCCTGTGTCTCCTGTGGAACCTACAAATGTGTATTTTTTTAAATGCTCCAGATGATTCATGGAGCAGATCAGCAGGAATTGACCCTCTTCTTCCACCTGAGAATCATCACTTAAGAGCACAGGACTAGAAACCAAAGAGATTAAGGCTTAAATTCTGTTTTACAATTTCAGTTGTGTGGCCTTCAACAATTTACTATTCTCTTTAAGTATTAGAATCCCCATTTGAAAAGGGGAGTAACAGCACTGATCTATCAGTGAGGAACAAATGAGGAGATATATTATGAGAACCAAAGATAATTCCAAGTGCATTATAGATTATCAGTAGAGCAGATTGGAGATGATGAATCCTCAGCTGGAGTAGGGGTAATGGTGATGAATATAAAAAGGATCTATAGGAAACTGGGAGATAGAATCACCAGGACCTGTTGACAGAGTAGGTGAGGAGTATGAGGGAGGGGGACAGGGAGAAAGCAAAGTTGAAGCCTAGGATCAGGCTTGAGTAGCTGATCATTCTCCGAGATGTCAGAGAGGAGTTATGTGAGTATGAGGTGCTTGTGGGATCTCGGGAGAAGACATGCGGGTGGCCATAAAATACATGGATCTATTGTCCATAAGCATGAAAAGGCTAAAAATAAAAATTCTCTATCAGCAGATAGAGGACCTGGAAATGGTGGCAGATGATAAGTATTAGCTCTTTCAATTTAAATTATTTGACCACCCTGGAAGTGTACTTTAAGCTAGAGACTAGAAATATAAAGACATTTCATGTATCCCTTTGCAACTTAGTTTCAACACATGACCTAGATTCTACTGAAGAAGTGTATCTTGGGCTGGAAGCAGAATTCAGCCTTATGAAGAAAAGATATACTTTATTTATTTCTGTTGGTAGGCCCAGTTTGGGGTATGTTTGGTTTTGCATTGCAGTTCCAACGGAAGTCCTTAACTTAATGTGTGTCAAGAGTTAGGCATGGAACAGCCTTATGCTGGGAGAGATTATACAGAGGCCATGTGGCCCTATGGGGCTTCCCTTGTGGCTCAGCTGGTAAAGAATCTGCCTGCAATGCGGGAGAACTAGGTTCAATCCCTGGGTTGGGAAGATCCCTTGGAGAAGGGAAAGGCTACCAACTCCAGTATTCTGGCCTGGAGTAGCTCCTAGTCACATGTGACTATTGATCACTTGAAATATGGTTAGTGCAACTAAGGATTTGAATTATTGATTTTATTTAATTTTAGCTAATTTAAATTTAAACAAATAGCCACATGCAGTTAATGGCTATCATGTTGGACAGCACAGTTCTAGACCATCCAGTGATTTTGTAAACAGCTAATTCCCTGGATTACATTCTTTCCACCTGAAGAAATTAGAGTGGTTTCTGTTATCTGGGATTAAAGATTGATTAATATGTGAAAGCTTGGAATTTCTAAAGATAGACTAATAAAAGCCCTAGATAATGCCAAGGGTAAAGCTTAAAAAGAATGGCCATATAAGGAAATAAAGGAAAATAGAAAATGAAAAGAAAGAGAGAGATACAAGAAAAATTGTGCAATATTAACCAAAAGAGGAGAGTCTTTTAATAAGAGGAAAATGGTCCACCAAGGGAAAAATAAGTAAAGTATCCAAAATATATTGGGTCAAGCAGCTGGCCATGAAGGACGCAAATTGTATAACCAGGATGAATTTTGCTTTATCCTTCTTTTGCATGACTGTCCCCTCCCCCAATATCTTTGGGGGGTTAGCGACTTGTGTTCATGAGCCTGGTGTTTGGGTTTGGGTGTGAGAATGTGGAGGTGCCAGGAGAGTAGCTTATAGTCCCAATTCTGCTGCTTACTGTTCATGCCATTGAGGAAATGACAACTACTTTCATGCCTTCAGTTTCCCATGGGGCGGGGGGTCGGGGGGGGACAGGAATAATAATAACCCTTGTGAAGAGTAAATGAAATGTTGATGTGAGAGTGTTTGCAAGCTGGAAAGAACTACACATGATGTGAACCAAAAGCATCCATCTCAAAACCATTCTTAAAGCATTCTCAGATCTCACCTGGTATACTCAGATATCTACAGGAAAGAATGAGTGAGTAAATAAAAGTCTGATTAAAGGAAAACAGGAGCATCTAAAAAAAACTGACAAATTGAATTTTGATAGAGTAAGGATAAATGTTAGTATGAGAGTTGTCTGAAGGAAGCCGTCTCATCCAAAAGCTGAAAAATATGAAGAAATATGAACATGCAGCAGTGGGCAGGAATCAGAGAAACACAGTACACCTCTGTGAACAAAACAGGCAGGGAGAAAGCAATTAGAAGGGCTTTGACCTAGAAAAGTATTATCTGCAATAAATAAGGAGCTTGTAGTGTTTATCCTTATAGTTAATATTTCTCTCAGTGTTTTGATTATGTATTCCCTAAGGCAAGCTTTCTTGAGCTAGGCATTCAGAGTACAGTACATAGAACTCAAAATGATTTGTAAAATAGTCAGAGACCAGAAGAATTGAAGACTGTTGGTAAAAAAGTCAAGATCTGGATATTCAACTAACATATTGAATTAAGTGGGCAAAGAGATAAATAGGGAAAAAAATCACAATATTAGTAAATGGTAGCCACAATTTATATTTTTTTGTTTGGTTTCTGCAATAACTGATAAAATCTCAATTCTCGTTCCAATTTTCTACCTCTCAAGGAAAAGCAAATCAGGTATCACAATCAATTTGACTCTTTTTAAAATTCCTTTAAAATGCAGCAAGGGATTCAGTTAACAGTGGTGGGTAAAATCTATTTTTATTCCACTCCATTATGAAACCACACAGAATCAATGCAAAGACTGAAAAACAGAGAAAAAAAAAAAAACTTTTCCATTGCAAAGGTCAAGAATCTTGAATTGAATTGTGATGAATATTTGGTAAATAAAATAAAGTCTTTTCTTTAGATATAAGCCCGCAGCATTTCCTTAGGCTTAACTCTGGCAATCCATGTTGATGCATCTATATTGAATAATTTAATTTTGCAATATATTGTCTATACTTTCAAATTTCATTTTTTTAAGTGGAGCAAAAAATTGATGACATGAAAAAACCTGAGTTCAGAATCCTTCTCAATTTCTTTGGCTTTTTACACCTAATTTAGAGTAATTGTTAGTGATTTCCCCCTTCTCACTTCTTCCAAAAACATTCGATTGAGTTTCAACAAACAACCCTTTTTAAATATTATTTTACATAGAATTTTAACTAAATTACCAGATAAATAAAAATATAAGTGACATGAACAGATGTGCATACAAACACACTGACTTTAGTGAGCACACAACGCAGCTTAGGAGAGCAGGAAAGCAAAGAGATGCTAGAGCAGTACCCTTTAGCCATTAGCTCTAAAATCAGACCAGCCTAGATCATGAAGTCACTACATGGTAAAGAGCTACACTGAGTTATCACATTTTGTGTAGGCACCAAGTAAATTTAGGTTATATCAAGCTATTGAGAGGTTGGAGTTCTATGCTAATTCAGCATAACCTAGTTATTACACCAATCCTGAAAACTCTTAAGTCTGCCATATTTTAGATTTTTCATCTACTCTTGCAGCTAACTCTGTCATTTTTCAAGCTCTGTCCAATGAGAGTTAAGATATCTGTAGGAGTAACTGAGAAAAAAAAAATCACTTTCCTCATTAAAAGGACAAACGCAATTGACTCTGTAATTTACTTACTTGACTGTAAACATCTTATGATCATAGATGACAATATGAGGATGGAAGGTCCACATGCTAAGGATTATAAAGAAGGAAAAAATAGCCTGGGTTTGTTGAGTAGTTTCATTGATACCAATATCGCAAGCAATTATCTACCTACTTCTGAATTTCTTGTTATTTGCAGAAAGGATGTTTTTTGAGCAGACTATTTGATAAGTTAAAGTTGAGTAATACATACTATAATATATAAATATACATGCCATGTCTTCTTTATCCATTCCTCTATTGATGGTACATATGTTGCTTCCATATCTTAGCTACTGTAAATAATGCTACAATCAACAGAGGTACATGTCTCTTTTCTTTTTTATTGGAATATAACTGTTTATAATGTTACATTAGTTGCTGTGGTACATCATCATAATTCAGCCACATGTATACACATATCTGCTCCCTGTTGAGTCTCCCTCCCACCGTCACCCCCATTGCGTCCATCTAGGTCATGACAGTGCACCAAGCTGAGCTTCCTGTGCTATCCAAATCTCCTGTTAGCTATCTGTTTCGCACATGGTATTGTATATATGTCAGTGTTAATCTCTCAGTCCATACCCCACTTTCCTCCCCTACACTGTGTCCACAGGTCTAAACCATAACTCAAAAAGACACATGTACCCCAACGTTTGCTGAAGCATTAATTACAATAATGAGGTCATGAAAGCAGCCCAGATGTCCACTGACAGATAAATGGATAAAGAAGATGGAATATATGCAATGGAGTATTACTCAGCCTTAAAAAGGAACAAATGTGAGTCAGTTCTAGTGAGGTGGATGAACCTAGAGCTTGTCATATAGAGTGAAGTAAGTCAGAGAGAGGAAAACAAATATCGTATATTAACACACATAGATGAAATCTAGAAAAATAGTACTGATGAACCTATTTGCAGGGAAAGAATAGAGGTACAGACATATATCTTTTCTAATTAGTGTTTTTGTTTTTTTTATGTAAATATCCAGGAATGGAATTGCAGGGTCATATGGTAGATGGACAGGGAGGCCTGACGTGCTGCAATTCTTGGGGTTGCAAAGAGTCGGACACGACTGAGCGACTGAACTGAACTGAACTGAATACTTTTGTCTATGGTTTGTCTAGTGGTTTTCCCAAATTACATTCCCACCAACGGTGTGTGAGGGTCCCCTTTTCTCCACATCTGCATCAACACTTGCTATTTGCTGTCGTTTTTTATAACAGTTCTGACAGGTTTGAGATGATATACGAGTGTGTTTTTTAATTTCCCTGATGATTAGTGCCACTGAGCATCTTTTCATGTGCCTGTTGGCTAAATATATGTCTTCTTTGGAGAAATGTCTGTCACATTCTCTGTCCATTTTTTAATCAGGTTGTCTGTTTTTTAGATGTTGAGTCATGTGAATTCTTTGTATATTTTGGACTTTAGCCCCTTACTGGATATATCATTTACAAATATCTTCTCCTACGAAGCAGCCAGCCTCTTCATTTTATTGATAGTTTCCTTCTCTTTGCAAAAGCTTTTTAGTTCAATATAGTCCCATTTGTTTATTTTTGCTTTTGTTTCCCTTGCCGGAGGAGATCTGTTAATCAGAGAGTCTGTTAGAGTTTAAAACATTCCTAACAGATACAGGAATCTAAACCCATCCTATTTAAAGTCTGATCAGCTTACAAGGAAATAATAAGCTGAGTCAGAGTGTGAAGTATCTGTGTCCTTAAGCACACTGTTTTCATTTATACATAGCAAGTGTTTTGATTTACAATCGCAAGCTCCTTATAATTTTGAAACTGGTAACAGCCAGTAGCAGGCTGGCTACTTAAAGTAGCACAGTTCCAGTTACTCTGAATAAAATTTTCAAATACTGTTTTTGTAATCTGTGCTCCATTTCTAGTACTATTCAAGCTGGTAGCATAATTTCAAGGTATAATGAACAATTTACTATTGAAAATCCTGAATTTTTTTTCTGATAGATTTGACAAGTTTCACTGTGTCTAACTGCAATTTCTGTGGCACATAACCCTTGTATACACAATAACTTTTCATTTCTCTGCATCAGAGAATAATTTTAAAGGTATTTCAAGTATAAATTAAGGTGTCACATTTAAGAAAAATACGACAGAAATTTAATACAAGTATCAAAAATGACAGTTCATATTACATAAGCAATGACAACTATGTCACAATGAACTCCTCTGCCAAGTGTCTGAGGACTTTTCTTTAATATAAAACAAAGGATGTGTCTTTATATTAGAAACTTAAAAATGGAAAAGAAAATGTGTCCTAAAGCCGACACAATATGTTTTTTTACCAGTTTTGCCCATAGAATTCAGTGAATAAAGGAAATGTCATGATTTTAGATTCTTAGTTTCCTTGTTTAACCATAGTCCTTTAAGTCTATACTACAATCATAGTTGTAAAGTTAAATGTGAATATGTAAATATAAAACATTGGCCATAACACCAGAACTCTGAGAATCTGAACATCTATGTAGATAAAAGGAGAATTGCTCTGATAAAGTGCTGTCCCAAAATGGGATTTGAGAATAGTTCAAGAATGTGATGTAATCCTAGAGTCATACAATTTTCCCCAAATAAGAAAATAATTATTTATAATTGATTTCAAAATAAGAGTATCAGCTCTATATTACTGATAGATATAAGTATGTCTTAAACTATGCTCAACATTCAGAATATGAAGATCATGGCATCCGGTCCCATAACTTCATGGGAAATAGATGGGGAAACAGTAGAAACAGCGTCAGACTTTATTTTGGGGGGCTCCAAAATCACTGCAGATGGTGACTGCAGCCATGAAATTAACAGACGCTTACTCCTTGGAAGAAAAGTTGTGACCAACCTAGACAGTATATTCAAAAGCAGAGACATTACTTTGCCGACAAAGGTCCGTCTAGTCAAGGCTATGGTTTTTCCTGTGGTCATGTATGGATGTGAGAGTTGGACTGTGAAGAAGGCTGAGCGCCGAAGAATTGATGCTTTTGAACTATGGTGTTGGAGAAGACTCTTGAGAGTCCCTTGGACTGCAAGGAGATCCAACCAGTCCATTCTGAAGGAGATCAGCCCTGGGATTTCTTTGGAAGGAATGATGCTAAAGCTGAAGCTCTAGTACTTTGGCCACCTCATGCGAAGAGTTGACTCATTGGAAAAGACTCTGATGCTGGGAGGGGTTGGGGGCAGGAGGAGAAGGGGACGACCGAGGATGAGATGGCTGCATGGCATCACGGACTCGATGGACGTGAGTCTGAGTGAACTCTGGGAGATGGTGATGGACAGGGAAGCCTGGCGTGCTGTGATTCATGGGGTCACAAAGAGTCGGACATGACTGAGCGACTGAACTGAACTAAAACTATGCTGAAAAAGATCAATTCTTTAATTTCTAATCTATCTCAAGAACACCTTGGTAAAACACAAAAACAGATTTCTAGAAAAAGTGATCACAAGCTTTTATATTACAGCAAAGTCAAGTTTCTATAAAAGTTTTTAAATGCTATGTTCATTTCTGCACTTATCTTGCCATGTACTAAGAACAAACAATCAGTGGGTTGACACCACCCGCAACACTGAGCTCTGGTTTGTTACTGTTATTGACCAAAGACCATTAATGACTCTTCCAGATTTTTTGTTATTATTGACATATTTGTGTTCTATGTTTCTTGAAAATAAAAATATATAATAGGCAATGATTCTTTGAGAATCTATGAGGTAAACTGTATGTTTATTTCATCTCAAAAAGCTATACCACAAACAACAGAATAAAAAGGCAACCAATAAGTGAAAGTATTTTCAAACCACATATCTAATAAAGGGTTAGTAACCAAGATAAATAAGGAACTTCAACATTTCAATAGTTAAAATTAATAAACTAATTTTGAAACTGGGCACAGGACTTGGATGGACACTTCTACAAAAAAGGCATGCAAATAGCCTACATATATCAGAAAAGATATTTATCACTAATCATCAGAGGGATGCAAATCAAAACCACAATGAGATATTACCTCATACAAATTTGGGTGGCCAGAATCAAAAGAATTCAATAAGTAAATTTAATATAGCAAATATTTGGAGAAACTGAGACTCTTGTGCATTGTCGGTGGGAATGCAAATGGTGCAGTTGTTATGGAAAATAGTATGAAGTTTCCTAAAAATTAAAGAATTATTATATGAGTCAGCAACCTTACTTCTGGATATTTATACAACAGAATTTAAATCAGGCTCTCAAAGAGATATTTGCCCTCCTGTGTTTATTGAAGCATTATTTACAGTAGTCAAGACATAGAAGCAACTAAATGTCCATTGACAGATAAATGGATAGAGAAAATGTGGTATATACATAAAACAGAATATTTTTCAGCCTTATAAAGAAAGGAAATTGTGTCATATTCAACAGTGTGGATGAAACTTTAGAACATTATGTTACTTGAAATAAGCCAGTCCCAGAAAGACAAATATGACATAATCCACTTATACACTTGTATTAGGTAATTAAGTAGTCAAATGTATAGAAGTAAAAAGTACAATGCTGGATGCCAAGAATTAGGAGAGGGGGAAGTTAAGAGTTGCTGTTAAATGCATATAGAATGCATAACTTGCATTTCAGTTATGCAAGATGAAAAAGTTCTAGAGAGATTTGCTTTACTACATGGTGCTTATAGATAATACTGTACTGCACACTTAAAAATTTGTTAGGCAGGTGTATCTCGTATTATTCATTATAACACATTCTAAAAAATAAAACCAATATCAATAATACAAAACAAGACTCAGAATATACATGTTTAATTATTCTTTGTCATTCAAATACTGTTTAATAATCTTTAAGAGTGCAAAAAAGGTAGGAGTTTTCCTGTTCTGTATAGGAAATATTGTTTTACCAATATAGGACACGTGGGTGTGATGTGGGGGCTGAAAAATGTATGTTCCTAAGTGAGTAAATAGGAGATTGAAAGTGAAGCATGTAAGTAAATGACTATTAAAAGCAGAATTTGCTACTAATAAAAGACACTTATTATAAGAAAACAAAAAAAGACTCAGAATAGAGGGATAAGAAGAAACTTTGACCTTCAAATCTCTATCCTAATCTTTGAATTGATATTTATCCTCAATAAATAAATATAAAGAAAAAAAGATAAGAAGAACATTGAAAAATCCTTTGAAAAATATACTTCTTATATTTAGGAACACGAAGGAATTATGAGCATAATATAGAAATGAAAAAAAATTGTAAATACACAAAAAGAAGTTCTAGAAAGAAAAAATATCTGAAATAAGAAATATATGGGGTTAACAACATATTGGGGTAGGAAATGTCACCCCACTCAAGTATTCTTGCCTGGAAAATTCCATGGGCAGAGAAGCTTGGCAGGCTACGTACAGTCTGTGGATCTGCAAAGAGTCGTACACAACTGAGCAACTGAACACAACAACATATTAGAAAAGAAAAAGAAAAAATCACTGAACTTGAATATGTAATAACAGAAACCACTCAAAAATGTAGCAGAATGAGAAAAGAAAAATGAGCAGAGTTTAGTGACATGTTTGACAATATTAAATACAATAATGTACATATAATTGGGATCCCAGGAGGACAGACAGTGGATGGAAGGGATAAATATTTTTAAAATTTCAAAAAATTCTGAACTTTATGAAAAGGATAAACCCACAGGCCAAAAACTGGTCAAACTACATAAAGGATAAATGTAAATCATATTAGGGCACGTGACAGATTGCTGCAAGAAATTAAAAATGCAAAATCCTAAAAGCAGTCAAATATATTCAGTTTTCAGTTCAGTCGCTCAGTCATGTCTGACTCTTTGCGATCCCATGAACAGCAGCATGCCAGGCCTCCCTATCCATCACCAACTCCCAGAGTCTACACATACCCATGTCCATTGAGTTGATCATGCCATCCAACCATTTCATCCTCTGTCATCCCCTTCTCCTCTAGCCCTCAATCTTTCCCAGCATTGGTTTTCAAATGAGTCAGCTCCTTGCATGAGGTGGCCAAAGTATTGGAGTTTCAGTTTCAGCATCAGTCCTTCTAATGAACACCTAGCACTGATTTCTTTTAAGATGGACTGGTTGGATCTCCTTGCAGTCCAAGGGACTCTCAAAAGTCTCCAACACAACAGTTCAAAAGCATCAATTCTTCAGCGCTCAGCTTTCTTTATAGTCCAACTCTCACATCCATACATGACCACTGGAAAAACCATAGCCTTGACTAGACAGACCTTTGTTGGCAATGTAATGTCTCTGCTTTTGAATATGCTATCTAGGTTGGTCATAACTTTCCTTCCAAGGAGTAAGCATCTTTTAATTTCATGGCTGCAGTCACCATCTGCAGTGATTTTGGAGCCCCCCAAAATAAAGTCTGACACCGTTTCCACTGTTTCCCCATCTATTTCCCATGAAGTGATGGGACCAGATGCCATGATCTTAGTTTTCTGAATGTTGAGCTTTAAGCCAACTTTTTCACTCTCCTCTTTCACTTTCATCAGGAGGCTTTTTAGCTCCTCTTCACTTTCTGCCATAAGAGTGGTGTCATCTGCATATCTGATGTTACTGATATTTTTCCCGGCAATCTTGATTCCAGCTTGTATTTCTTGAGCCCAGCGTTTCTCATGATGTACTCTGCATAGAAGTTAATAAGCAGGGTGACAATATGCAGCCTTGACGTACTCCTTTTCCTATTTAGAAGCAGTCTGTTGTTCCATGTCCAGTTCTAACTGTTGCTTCCTGACCTGCATACAGGTTTCTCAAGATGCCAGTCAGATGATCTTGTATTCCTATCTCTTTCAGAATTTTCCACAGTTTATTGTGATCCACACAGTCAAAGCCTTTGGCATAATCAATAAAGCAGAAATAGATGTTTTTCTGGAACTCTTTTGCTTTTTCAATGATCCAGGTACAGAGAAACAAATATAAGGATGACAATGGAATTTCTCATCTTATTTTTATGAACAATACTATCAGCTAGCTGGATCTGATTAACAATCAAAGAACTCTCAAACCAACAAGAGCAGAACATGCATTATTTTCAACTATACACAAAACATTTACTATGATAAAATGTATTCTAAGCCATAAAATAATTCAATAGATCTCTAAGTATCGAAATCATAAGCACAGCAGAATTAAACTAGAAATCCAAATTTTAGAAAAGGTGTTCAGAAAATTCCCCAATATTTATCAATTAAATATGTTTCTAAATAACCCACAGGTCCATGAGGAAATCAGTAGTAAGCAGACTAGATTTTATTTCTAACAAAAGTTGGCAGATGCTCCAAAATCAGTGTTCAGAGAGAAAAATGATGGCATTAGTGCTTTTATTATTAGAAAAGAAGAAAGATTGAAAAAATCAATGATTAATACTTCTATCTTTAAAACTTTGAGAAAGGAAAACAAATTTAAACCAATGGAAGGAGAAAAAGGAAGTAAGAGCAGTAACTGATTACATTTAAAAGACAGTAAAAATAGAGAAACTCAATGAAATCAAATACTGGCTTGTAAAGATCAATAAAATTCATATATTGCTAATCAGAGGGATAAAGGAAAAGAGAAGACAAAAATCAGCAATATCAGTTAGAGAGGGGACAACACTATATATCCACAGGCACGAAACATTTAACAAGAAATTATCATGAAAAACTTTGATGACTGGATGCTGGGAGGGATTGGGGGCAGGAAGAGAAGGGGACAACAGAGGGTGAAATGGCTGGATGGCATCACTGACTCGATGGACGTGGATCTGAGTGAACTCCGGGAGTTGGTGATGGACAGGGAGGCCTGGCATGCTGCAATTCATGAGGTCACAAAGAGTCGGACACGACTGAGCAACTGAACTGAACTGATTATTTAAAATTTAATGCCAATAATTTTGACAATTAGATGTAATGGGAAAATCTCTTCAAAGACATAAACTACCCAAGCTTAAACAAGAAGATACAGATAACCTGAATAATTCTGTATCTCTAAAAGGAATTAAAGTTCTACTTAGAAACATCCCCACAAAGAAAACTTCAGATACCTTCACTCATGAATTACACAAAATACTTAAGAAAAAAGTGATACCAATTCTACAAAAACTCTTCCAGAAAATTGAGAGGAGGTAACACTTCCTAACTCATTCTGCAAGGCCACTTTAGTAATTAGACAAAGTAATCATAGGAAGACTATAGAACAGTATCTACTATAAATGCAGAAATATTTAATAATAAAGAGTAATATATCCAAATGCCTATATGGGTCTTATCTGAGGAATGGTTTAACTGAAAATCAATGCAGTTTGCCATATAAACAAATTTTAAAAGAAAACCATATGATCATCTTAATAGAAGAAGAAAAAGCATTTGACAAAATCCATTACGCATTCTTGGATTTAAAAACTCAGCACGCTAGGAGTGCAAAGGAAGTTTCTCACCATGAACAACTGCCATCACTTTAATGTTAATAGTTAATGTCATTGACTGAATATTTGTCCCTAATATGAGGAACAAGGCAAGTTCTGTTCAACATTGTACTGGAAGATCTCCCCAATGCAATTAGTCAAGACAAAGGACAGGGAAAAAAGATACTCATTTTGGAAAGAAAACAGTAAAAAAACTATTTAAAGACAACATGATTACATGATTGTATATATACAAAATCCAATGGAATCTATAAAAAAGCTACTAAATTTAATGAGGGCTTCCTTGGTGGCTCAGCGATAAAGAACCTGCTTGCCAATGAGGGAGACATGGGTTAGATGCC
This sequence comes from Ovis canadensis, assembly GCF_042477335.2. Lineage (NCBI taxonomy): Eukaryota > Metazoa > Chordata > Mammalia > Artiodactyla > Bovidae > Ovis > Ovis canadensis. The sequence goes on along the minus strand of NC_091250.1, from coordinate 103,769,878 downwards.
TAGACTAATGGCAGCCACTCCAGTATTTTTGCCTAGGAAATCCCATGGACTGAGGAACTTTGCTATGGGGTTGCAAAAGAGTCGGACATGACTTAGCAACTAAAATATATAATATATGCACACTGAAAACTATAAAACATTATTTAAAAAGAAATTTAAAAGTCCTGAAATGGAGAAATATGCTGTGTTCATGAGTGGATAATGTGAAAATGTCAATTGTTCCTAAATTTATCTATAGAGTCAATTAAATCCTAATTAAAAATCCTAGCAAGCACTATTTGGGTAGACAATAAATTGATTCTAAAATTCCTATAGAAATGCAAAGAGCCTAATATAACCAAAACAACTGAGCAAAGAACAAATTTGGAAAACTAATACTATCTAATTTGAAAACATTATGAATCTATGTGATATTAATATAAAGACAAGCATATCAATGAAAACAGGATAAACAAACCCACAAATATATGATCAACTGATTTTTGACAAAAAGTGAGAAGTAAATTCTGTGGAGGAATAATGTTCTTTCTAATAAATGGTTTTAAAAATTAAATATCAATGCATTAAAAAAGGACTTTGATATTTAGCACCAAATACAAATAGTAGCATCAAATACAAACAGTAACCCCAAATGGATCATAGATCTAAAAGCAAAAATGAAATATATTTAAATTGTCTTAAAAAAAAACATAGGAGAAAACTTTTTACTTTGGAGTGCAAAAAATTTCTTAGATACAACATCAAAAGCATGACCCATAAAAGAAAAAAAAATAGTAAGTTTTATTAGTTTAGAATTTGGACTCTGTGGGAGAGGGAGAGGGTGGGATGATTTGGGAGAATGGCACTGAAACATGTATAATATCATATATGAAACAAATTGCCAGTCCAGGTTCGATGCATCATACTGGATGCTTGGGGCTGGTGCACTGGGACGACCCAGAGGGACAGTATGGGGAGGGAGGTGGGAGGGGGGTTCAGGATGGGGAACACATGTATACCCGTGGCAGATTCATGTTGATGTATGGCAAAACTAATACAATATTTTAAAGTAAAAGAAAGAAAAAAAGAAAACTACTTGCTTAATATAATCAAAGTTAAATTTTATTTTAAATCTGCTCTCTTTAAGTTTCCTTCTATGAAACTATGCATTAGACAGCACAGAGGAGGCAAAGTGTATAAGTAAATATTTAATCTCTTTTCTACAATATCAATGTCTAAAGTTCACAAATGATGAAACAACTTTACTATTGCATATTTGGTAATCAGTAAACTCATAAGAGCCTAGGCTCAGTGTAATTCTTTTACCGTTAACTAAAAATCTCCTAATTAACTCATCTTTTATCGCATATACCATTCCCATGAACTTCATGGGAAATATAAAACATCTGCACTAATCCCAAATGCTTTCATTTTCACATGCTTTTTACATTCTACATTTATTATGAAAATTAGTTCTATGGTCAAGGCCACTGAGTTGTACCTTCTACTCTGTTAGATCAGACTCAGATTGTGTTTTTTGTTAGTTCTGCCCTTGGAGTGGTAAGAATGCAAATATTCTGCAATCTTCTCATTTTTTTTTCCATAAGGTCTTCCTAATTTGTCCATGTTCCTTAAACTCACTAACTTCACACACTCTAATTCTACCAAATATTTTTGCTCTTCATCCTTTTCTGATTTTGCCATATCTTCTCCTAGTATTTTGATTGAGACTACAGTGAATTTATTGCTTAAATTCCAGACATAAACATATTTAGACTCGACTGTTCTAATTCGTAAGCATTCATAAATTTACATAGATCATCTTTCTCTCAAGTATAGGATACTGATATTTTTAAGACATCGTAATAGTGTTGATTTCTAAATGTTTGTTGCTGATAAAGTACAACAGATTTTTTGCATGTTGACCTGTATCAAAGTATTTTTGTTAGACTCATTCTAAGAATGCACATATAATAATTCACATGCTCATGTTTCTATGGGACTTCACTCTGGCTCCCTGCTTTTATGGGCTTCCCTGGTGGCTCAGAGGTTAAAAAAATGAAGTCGCTCAGTCGTGTCAGACTCTTTGCAACCCCATAGACTGTAGCCCACCAGGCTCCTCCACCCATGGGATTCTCCAGGCAATAATACTGGAGTGGGTTGCCACTTCCTTCTCCATTTCCAGAGGTTAAAGCGTCTGCCTCCAATGCAGGAGACCCAGGTTCGATCCCTGGGTCAGGAAGATCCCCTGGAGAAGGAGATGGTAACCCACTCCAGTATTCTTGCCTGGAGAATCCCATGGATGGAGAAGCCTGGTAGGCTACAGTCCATGGGGTTGCAAAGAGTCTGACAGGACTGAGCGACTTCACTTTCAGGTGACACAGTGGTGAAAGAGTCTGCCTGCCAATGCAGGAAATGCAGGAGATGCAAGAGACACAAGTTCAATCCCTGGGTTGGGAAGATCCCCTGGAGAAGGAGATGGCAACCCACTCCGGTATCCTTGCCTGGAAAACCCCGTGGACAGAGAACCTGGTGGGCTACAGTCCATAGGGTTGCAACTGAATACAGACACAACTGAATACAGACACCCACAACTCCCTGCAGCTCAAATGGTAAAGAATTTGCCTGCAGTACAGGAGACCTGGGTTCAATCCCTGGGCCAGGAAGATCCCCTGGAGAAAGGAATAGCAATCCACTCCAGTATTCTTGCCTGGAGAATCCCATGGACAGAGGAGTCTGGTGGGCTACAGTCAATAGGGTCACAAACAGTCAGACACAACTGAGCTACTAAACTACTACTACAAAGTTATATCTTTGGATATTAAGTTTTACTTTGTCCTTTTTGTGTATTATTCTTTTTAATTTTCTGACATTGCATTGGTTAGATCTTCAGTGCAATTATTTAACAGAAAGGGTGATAGAAAGCACTCTATTCCCATTTTTTTAAAGTTGAAGTATAGTTGATTAGAGTATTATATTAGTTTCAGTATGTGACATAGTGATTCAATTTTATAGGTTGTACACCATTTAAAGACATTACAAAATAATATCTATATTTCCCTGAATGTACAGTACATTCTGGTTACTTATTTTGTACCTGATAGTTTTAATCTCATAATCCCATACCCTTATTTGATATTCTCTATCTACTTTCTTCCCAGTATTAATCATTAATTTGTTCTCTGTATCTGTGAGTTTGTTTTTGTTATTTGCAAACAATTGTTTTTTTTAGATTCCACATGTAATTGATAACATTACCATTTGTCTTTCTCTCTCTGACTTATTTCGCTAAGCAAAATATCTTCTAGGTCCATCCACATTGTTGTAAATAGCAGAATATCATTTCATTCTTTTTATGGCTGAGTAATAGTCCACTGTATATATTATATACATGTGTATATATAATATATTATTTTTTTAATAAAGTTAAAACACAAAAATAATAACAAAATTGATAGTGAAATTGAGTGGTAAGTTTTTTTACATATGTCTCCATTTTTCTCCTCATCCTGACTTTAGTATAATTTAACTACTTGGGTGAATGTGGAGTAGAGGAAACCCCTCAGACATAGACTCAAAAGCAATCAAGTGATCAATGAAGACAATAAAAATTCACTTCCAGTTAAATATTAATCACCATTACACACCATGAATGTTTGAAAGAAAAGTATTTTCCTCTATTTCAAGTATACAGAAGGCATTTATAATTGGAATTTCAATTGATATGAGCTCAGGAGAAACATTAAGCTTAATAAATACAATTAATTCGTAGTAAAAATTGAGAACAACAACTAAAAAGAAACTGAGCTAATGTCTTACATTTGAATGGAAATTGCATGTTATCCACCAACTGCTGTTTATTAAAATCTGGATTTACAGATTTTTTCCTTTAATTACTAACTGAACTATAAATAGGGATTTTCTTTTTTTTTTTTTTCATTGACTCAAATGCACATTCTGTAGGATGACTTTGGAAATCATGTGTAACATATGAGCTTGTAATGTAACATATGAGCTTGCTAAAAAGAGTCTTATTCTGATATACAGAAACACAATACACTAATTTCCTAGAAAATCATGTACAGTTGACCCCTTGAACAAACTGGGGGTTAAGGGTGCCCATCCTTCACACAGTTGAAAAATCAAAGTGTAGCTTCACTGTCAGCCCTCCCAGTCTGTGGTTCCAGTCTGTGGGCCATGTGGATCTCATGGTCCACACCCATGGATTCAAGCAACTTTGCATTAAGTAGTACTGAAGTAGTCGTTTGTTGAAAGCAATCTGCACAGAAGTGGATCTGTGCAGTTCAAACCCATGTTATTCAAAAGTCAACTGCACCTTCTTAAATGTTTAAGAAAAATATTAATTTTGCAAATCAAGACCACAATGAGGTACCATTTCACACCAGTCAGAATGGCTGCAATCCAAAAGTCTACAAGCAATAAATGCTGGAGAGGGTGTGGAGAAAAGGGAACCCTCTTACCCTGTTGGTGGGAATGCAAACTAGTGCAGCCACTATGGAGAACAGTGTGGAGATTCCTTTAAAAATTGCAAATAGAACTGCCTTATGACCCAGCAATCCCACTGCTGGGCATACACACTGAGGACACCAGAATTGAAAGAGACACATGTACCCCAATGTTCATTGCAGCACTGTTTATAATAGCCAGGAAATGGAAGCAACCTAGATGTCCATCAGCAGATGAAGGGATAAGAAAGCTGTGGTACATATACACAATGGAGTATTACTCGGCCATTAAGAAGAATAAATTTGAATCAGTTCTAATGAGATGGATGAAACTGGAGCCGATTATACAGAGTGAAGTAAGCCAGAAAGAAAAACACCAATACAGTATACTAACACATATATATGGAATTTAGAAAGATGGTGACGATAACCCTGTATGCGAGACAGCAAAAGAGACACAGATGTATAGAACGGACTTTTGGACTCTGAGGGAGAGGGAGAGGGTGGGATGATTTGGGAGAATGGCACTGAAACATGTATACTATCATGTAAGAAACGAAGTGCCAGTCTATGTTCGATACAGGATACAGGATGCTTGGGGCTGGTGCACGGGGATGATCCAGAGAGATGATATGGGGTGGGAGGTGGGAGGGGGGTTCAGGATTGGGAACTCATGTACACCCGTGGTGGATTCATGTCAATGTATGGCAAAACCAATACAGTATTGTAAAGTAAAATAAAGTAAAAGTTAAAATTAAAAAAATAAATAAATAAATACACTGAGTTAAAAAAAAAAGAAAAATATTAATTTGTTCTTTCCACACTCAGCTAGCTTTATTCAACTTTCAAACTTTAACATTAAATTCTGCATCCCTGAAAAGATTTCCAGATATCCATCTAATGAAATAAAAATTTACATTTTAAGGCAAAGCAAGAAAAATGTAAACAGAAAACTTTTTCTCTGCCTACTGGCCATCTCTCTCCCCTCTAATATGCATTGGGTATCTGCATTATAAGTTAACCGGACTTCTTCAATGGCAGAAAACCCACTCAACCATAAAGATTACTTGTTTTTCTTCTGGCTACAGCCATGTAGCTCCTTAGAAGAGAACATCCCTTTCTTAATCTTCTAAGAGGTCATGATGACTCACTGCTAGTCCTTTGCATATAAATGTCTTTGGTGAGCTTTGTACAAAATGCCAATATATCATTTCCCATAAAGACAGTGTTTGGTGCACAACACGTTACTCAGATGACCTGGGGAGATGCTGGGCCACACCTAATGGAAGTTCTTAGCTTCAATACTGAGATTTTATTAATGTTACTAGGTATATTTCTTATATCCTATTTTATGATTATTGTTTCTCACAGTAAATCACATAAATTCTCACATTAAATCTCACATTATCTGTGACTGAGGCTCAGATAAAATTAATGATGATTTGAAAAACTAACCAAATTTATAATTCTGTAAGATAAGTGATTGTAACAGTGCAACTCTAGATATGGGAAGAAGCAACAAGAGGGAACTATTTCCTGGACTATGCTGCGGCTGCTGCTAAGTCAACTCTATGCGACCCCATAGACGGCAGCCCACCAGACTCCCCCGTTCCCTGGGATTCTCCAGGCAAGAACACTGGAGTGGGTTGCCATTTCCTTCAGTCAGTCTAAAGGTTTTTGACTGCTGTTAACAGGGCCTAGCCCAGTAATAGAACATTGAGTGGCCTATCAGTGAAATCTTCACCTGACCTGGTAGGACAGACTGGCCATGAAAGGCCTCCCAAACCTTCGTCAAAATTAAGACCAAAAGGTGAGAGATTATAAAATAAACAATGTTGCCCACATCCAGTTATACAAGAATCCAGTCACTAGCCACTGCAGTCACTGACCTCCAGTAACTTGAAGGGAATTCAGAGTGAAGGTCAGGATGAGGCACTCGGTGCTCTGAGGAAAACTGGCAGGGCAGGCCTTCAGACAGATATTTTCAGGAGACATATTTTGTGAACCTGGATTCTTGCATCTTTCCATACTTAGAAAAGCGCTACAGACACCAGCTAAAGTGTCTGTTCCTCATGATTAGAAGCAACCTTCCACTGAAATGTGTGCTTGATTGCACTCACCCCCTTTATCAAAATACGGGCCTCTCCCTTCACCTCTGCACAGCAGTTCTCAGCACTCTCTGAGAGACTGTCTGCCAGGCTGTAATCCTTAGTCTGGCTTAAAGAAAGCTTTCCATTTCATTCTCAGATTGACTATTGATTAATTTTTATCATCAACACATCTAAACTCTTGGTGAAACTGGAGCAAAAGCCAGTTAAATGAGTAAGATTGATTTTAGCCAGTTAAGTTCTTTTCATCATCATTGTGTTGTGTATTTGTGTGTGTGTGTGTGTGTGTGTGTGTGTGTGAAATGAGAGGGAATTTGAGTTTACTTATGAGAATGGAATTTTTAATACTGTTTGGAAGTGCATGGACTTTCCTATATATGGTCTCCATGATGACATCGAACAGATTTGGATTCAAGTCCTCTGGCTGTTTACCTTACAAGCTAGAAAAAGTTACTTAACTTCTTAAAGTCCTACAAGAGAAAAGATAGTTAATCCGTTTCACTGATTTGAAAATATTAACATAAAATACATAACATAGCTATCATGGTACCAAAAATAGACTAAGTTCACAGTAAATATTATCTGTGTACTACTAACAAAAATAATTTTTTATTAATAGGCTGTAAAATGTTCTTGGTGGCTTCTATCAATGCAAAGAAGATATACCATTTCAATCTGTTAATATTTACCTTGATTAAAGAATAATACTTAAAATACTTTTTCAGAGACAATGATTTCCAATATATGGCATTAGCTTTTTTTTTTTTTAGGTAGATAGGTAATAAAATTAAGTTTTAATTGTTTTTTTCCAATTTATCTCTGGTGAATAAGGATGTCTACAACATTTCTGTCTTTTAAACCATATTTATTAAGTGACTGCACAAATGACTTATAAAGTCATTTTTAAGGCACTCAAGCAAATTTATGAATATAGCTGCTGTATCCATTGCATGCAGAGAAAGATCTAAAAAAAAACTCCATTACTGACCAGAAAAAAATCTTGTTCTTAAATAGAATAGAATGTTCAAAAGTGATTTAGAATTTCTGAAGAAAGGCTATGTTTTTCATTTTGGTCATAAACCCATTATTATTGTCTCTTTTATTGCATTTGCTCACCAGAAATGTGCTTTTCTTCTCCTTGACCTAGTTTCTGGAAATTAAATTGAGTTAGCTTTATATCACTGTACCGAAGCTTCTAGGATCAGAGCCTCTTGGGTAAGTTTGTTGATTAAATCAAATCAGAAATTGTCTTGTTACTGTGTGCTGACATTGATTCTGACTTGATAGCAATTATCTGTAATAATTTTTGTCAGTAAGCTCTTCTTGGAAGAATCAGAAATTGAAATTGAATAGATTTTATATTGCTTACATTATGAGATCAACCTCAGCTTTATTCAGCTTTTATTCCTATTTTAAAAGTAAGTAAAATTTAGGTGTTATCCAATCCCTAAACAAATTACTGAGCACTTTTACTGACATAGTACTAGGCTCTGTAACTGCAAAAATTAATAAAGCCTCAATCCTTGCCCTCAAGTTACTCTTAACTTCATGGAGTGGATTGATCAAGAAGAGGAAAGTGATCATAGTATTTTTCCAATGCAAACCATATTGTAAACATATAAATAAAGTTTCTTTCTGAATCCCAGCAGAGAAAAAGATTAAAAGGATCAGAAAAAAATAAAAACTGAAAAAAATGCTCCATGCTAAGAGCTATGATAAGCATTTTAAATACAGTATTTCAGTTAAAACTATGGCAACATTGACAGAGATCATCATCCTTATTTAATAAAGAAGTTTTCTTATTTAATAAGTGAGGAAACTAAGACTTAGAATTAAGTAGCTTGTCCAAGATCATGAACCTAGTAAATGGACATTAAGAATTTGAATTTCAGGTATGGCGTAGCAATGGGAGAAGAAAAAAAATAGGTTACAAGTTCTGTAGTCATGTGTGGGGACAGAAGAGGAGTGAAAATAAGCACCAACATATTCCCCCAAAGCACACTAGTCGCCTCATCCTCTGCGTCAAGTACCAAGATTTCTGAACTGTAGCTTCTAGTTTCTCTCTTCACTAGATCATGAGTGAATGTCATGCCCATTTTTTGTTTCTTTGCCTTGAATTTCTGCTCAGCTAATGGCTACTGAATGGTTATATTCCAAATAGTTACGTGTTTATCTCATATAAGGAATGTCTTCTGATATTTCAAAGCAACCACTTCAAGTGGTCAATGACAAGTTTAGAAAGTCAATCTCTGGGTCACGATTTTATTCTACAATAGTATTTAAATGCATAATTGAAATGCAGCAGAGAAGTACTGAATTCTCCAGTAAAAGGAAGTGAAATATCTTGCTGCAGTATGACAGGAATCAAGTTCATTTGTTTAATTTTTTATGTATTGCATGCAGACATAATTTATGTTACAAATTCTTTCAAAAATTCACCATTTTAAAAGTCTCTTTGAATTTATATTAGTCAAATGAGTATATTTTTATCATTCCAACTTTCCCCCAATACTTCTTATATTATAAAAACAGGTTCAAATCTTTAGGTAGAGGTTTTTGTAGCCATAGGTTTTAAAACAAAGTCATGGAATACAAGAAGATGTCTCCACAATTCACTATAGTCCTGCATGTTCTTATCAGTTTTACTGGTCATTTTCAACCTATGCATGTATCAATAATGCAATGCAGGAGACCTGGGTCCCATCTCTGGGTCAGGAAGATCCCCTAGAGAAGGTCATGGCAACCCACTCCAGTATTCTTGCCTAGAGAAATCCCACTGATGTAGGAGCCTGGTGGACTACAGTCCATGGGGTTGCGAAGAGTCGGACAAGACTGAGCAACGAAGCGCAGGACAGCATATATCAATAAACATTTTATTTATAAGTAATATGAATTACATCTCACTTTGAGCCTTAATCAGAATCAATTTATAAACAAAAGAAAGCTATGGAAGCACAGGTATCAGTGTCTCCCAATACTTCTGATTTACACAGGGATGGAGCAGCCATGATGCCCTGGAAATGGACATGAGTGCTGATTCAGAGGCTTGCTCTGCCAAGCCAGCTTGGAGAAGCACTCTGCTGGGGCATCAGCTAACAAATGAACCTTTGCTCTGCCAATCTCTTTTGCTCTTCTTTCCGCATCAGACCCCATACTGACAACCCAAAGTAAGTTTACCAAATAAGCAAGACTTCCCTCTAGAGTATTCAGATATACATTGTACATTCTGATGTGGCAACATAAATCAATTCATTCAATACACTGATCTATATCAGACCCTGTGCTCATCACTAGAGCTCTAGACCATGATGGCATTTACAGTTTATTAGTAGACACACATAACTATCAGTAAATGAGAAATCACAGTCTCATGTGAAAGTGATAGAGGAGTTTTGAGATTTCAGGAAATGCTTCTCTAGAGAATATATCATTATACGTCAGTTAAGAGAAGAAATGCATGGAGAATAAGAAACAAAATGAACAAAGTTACCAGGTCCATGAGAAAGTATCCAAACAATTCACTTAAGAACCTTTTGGCTAATCCTGTCATCTTAAAATGTATATTATGGGAGTGGGTCTGGTAAGATCAAGAGAAATATCAGAAAAAGACAAATACTGTAAGATCCCATATCTAAAATCTAAAAAACAAAACAATCTGAAAAGGAAATTTTTAAAAAATTTCACTTACAATAACATACTGTAAAGTTTTAAAATGTTGCTACTACTCAAAGTAATCTATAAAATCAATAAAATCTCTATCAGAATCCTAATGACATTTTTTGCAGATGTAGTTAGAAGAGAACTGGCACTTTTAAACACAACTCCCAAAAGATTAAAATGTCAGATATGAAATGTTCTTGGGAATTTGTGCCTTGTCAGTGACTGTAAAAGGAGGTGGGGGGAAAGGGTGGGGAAATTCGAATCTTTAAGTACTTTCTAAACTAGAGGTATCCTAAAAATTCTAAACCATAGTAACCTATGGTAGGTAGAGACCCCAGTTAACAACCACTGTGTGTAATGAGCAATGTTACTGAGGAATGCATGTTACATTTGTCAATAGCTGAGAAACAGACAAACTTTGAGTCTCTCTAGGTTGTTACATCTTTGGGAGTATAATTTTATTTGAACAAGGTTAACCATAGATCCAATAAAGACCACAAATATGGTGATTTCTCCTAATTGAAAAGTTTCTAGTTCTCCCATTTACTATCTCAAGCAGCTTGCTGAAGCTGGAACTCACGACTGGAAATGTATCCCCTTTGCCTTAATTCAAAAGAGACATTGTCCTCTCTAAAAAAAAAAAAAAAGGTTGTTATGGAGTTAATTGCAATGAACTCACAGCCTCCTACACTGGAGTATGAAGAAAGTCAACAAACTCTTTCAAAGGAGGTGATTTTGCCAAGACTGGGTGTCACAGATTTTCTTTGAGACCCCATGGACCATAGCCCGCTGTCCATGGGATTTCCCAGGCAAGAATACTGCAGTGGGGTGCCATTTGCTTCTCCACGTAGAATGAATACAAAAGGTTGTAAGAAGCAAGTAAATGAGGGCTACTCCTTGCTGCTGCTGCTGCTGCTGCTGCTGCTGCTAAGTCGCTTCAGTCGTGTCCGACTCTGTGCAACCCCATAGACGGCAGCCCACCAGGCTCCCCCATCCCGGGGATTCTCCAGGCAAGAACACTGGAGTGGGTTGCCATTTCCTTCTCCAGTGCATGAGAGTGAAAAGTGAAAGTGAAGTCGCTCAGTTGTGTAGGATAAAGAAAGGGAGGGTCACTGATAAGCTACTCACTTCTGCCAGCACAGTTTACAGCACAGCACTGCTGAAATTGGACCACTGCAGATGGAATGAGGCTGCTCTACTGCAGAGTAAGTAAAGAAGAAAATTACTTTTTTAATTCTACCCTGGAGCAATGTAAAAGATACATGAAGAACCAGATACCAATCCATTTGCCCCATTTCCTTTATTGCAAGTAGTTCACCTAGTAATTACAGTGACTTTGCACTAGCTAAGTTTTCTGAAATTGTTTATTCCTTTGCAAAAATAAGAGTTATAGTAACATCTACTTTTCTATGTCAAATAATTAGATTATATGGTACAGAGAGAGCACATTCCTAGTATGTATACATATTTCATGAAGTAATGAATTGTTGATTGACTATCTGCTATTAGCTATCAGAGTTAAGGGGAAAAAAAACATTAATACAGTGAGATAGAACAAGCTTAGATAAGAATCAGAAGATTGGAAGATCAGTTTAAAAGAGGGACTTTAATGTTTGGCCATAGAATTTGAGGTTAAAAGTAAAGAAATGAGAACAAGACAGGAGTGAGGAAGAGTGAATGAACTGTAGCTTCCAAAAGATCATATCCTTGAGGTGACTGCAAAGGATTTCTACCATCGCATCACCAGACTTCATGTAAACACAAAGAAGAAAAAGCTTCAAACAAACTTGTCTATGCTCATAAAAGCACTCCATTTTTCCACTGTTGTCCTAGGTAATACCAGTGTTTTTTTAATTTCTGTAGTCAGAAGATATTTCTGGTATTTAATATATAAATTGTTCTTGACATAATAAAGGAAAATATTTTTATAAGAAGAGGCAATCTCAAGTGATATTTCATCAAAATCTTAAGATTACAAGTGACATTTTCTTATCAAGAGGAATTTTCCTGCCAAAAAGCTAAATTTATCTGAGTAGATAAAAACTTTTATATAGTGCTTAAGAAATAAGTAGCATATAAATTTAATCTTACCATTAAAATTTTCAGACATGATTTTTTTTAGTAATCTCTGAGGGAAAATTGAACTTTAAAGCCTGTGGGAAAGGGTAGCAGCATGTGGGAAAGAATTATTGTAAGATATCAAACTGATATTCGAGTGTAGGAAATGAGAGAACAACAATTTAAGAGGCTTTTTAAAAATAGAATATTTGAAACAGGCTTTTCTGAAAAATCAGAACTCTCCAAATCATCACAATAGTATAGTAGTTATCATTGTTTTGAGAGTTCCTACTGTGTATAGACATAACTTAGCTCTCTCCCAAAACCCATAAAGGTGACATATTTAGAAGATTTACTCATGTGGAAACTCCATTCAAATAGGGTTTACTTAAAAAAAAATTTTTTTGAAGTATAGTTGATTTACAATGTTGTATTCCTTTCTGGTATAAAATAATTCAAACAGATATATATGTGTGTGTCTATATAAATTTATATATATATATATATATATATATATACTTCTTATTCTTTCTCATTATGTTTTATTATCAACTAGGATTTTATTTTTTCCAAGTTAAGTATATAGAAAGTAACATAATAAAAAATAAAAGCTATTACATGAAAGACAAGAAGAAGCTATCCAAAAGGACTGTGTTTTAAGTAAAGGTTTATAGGTTTACACAGCATAATCACTTATATAGGCAATTCTAAGAAAACATATTTGGTTGACCTAAAGGATGCTTTATAACTCTGAATTTATATATGATGAAGTATTTTAGGTGGAACAGTACTGAGCCTTTGATGCAATGACATGTAGAAGTAGACAACACCTCAAAAGAGTTTCTCTAGATGAAGCCTCCCAAACTGTCACAGGATACCTGGATATATGTGTCTAGCCTTCTCAGATCATGAATACCTTATTATAAAATTCAGACTTAAGTTGAAGAAAGTAGGGAAAACCACTAGACCATTCAGGTATAACCTAAACCAAATCCCTTACAATTATACAGAGAAAGTGACAACAGATTCAAGGGATTAGAACTGATAGAGTGCCTGAAGAACTATGGATGGAGGTTCATGACATTGTACAGGAGGCAGTGATCAAGACCATCCCCAAGCAAAAGAAATACAAAAAGGCAAAATGGCTGTTTGAAGAGGACTTACGAATCACTGAGAAAAGAAGAGAAACTAAAGGCAAAGAAGAAAAGGAAATATATACATATCTTAATTCAGAGTTCCAAAGAATAGCTAAGAGAGATAAGAAAGCCTTCCTCAGGGATCAATGCAAAGAAATAGAGGAAAACAATAGATGGGGAAAGCTAGAATCTCTTCAAGAAAATTAGAGATACCAAGGGAAAATTTCATGCAGAGATGGGCACAATAAAGTACAGAAACTATATGGATGTAACAGAAGCAGAAGATACTAACAAGAGGTGGCAAGAATACAAAGAAGAACCATACAAAAAAGGTCTTAATGACCCAGATGGTGTGATCACTCACCTAGGGCCAGACATCCTGGAATGAGAAGTCAAGTGGGCCTTAGGAAGCATCACTATGAAAAAAGCTAGTGGAAGTGATGGAATTGCAGCTGAGCTATTTCAAATCCTAAGGTGAAATAGCTAAAAATTATGCTATTAAAGTGTTGCACTCAATATGCCAGCAAATTTGGAAAATACAGCAGTGGCCACAGGACTGGAAAAGGTCATTTTCATTCCAGTCCCAAAGAAAGGCAATGCCAAAGAATATTCAAACTACCACACGATTGCACTCATCTCACACACTAGCAAAGTAATGCTCAAAATTCTCCAAAATGGGCTTCAACAATATATGGATCATGAACTTCCAAATGTTCAATCTGGATTTAGAAAAGGCAGAGGAACCAGAGATCAAATTGCCAACATCTGTTGGATCATAGCAAACTCAAGGGAGTTCCAGAAAAACATCTACTTCTGCTTTATTGACTATGCCAAAGCCTTTTACTGTGTAGATCACAACAAATGGTGGAAAATTTTTAAAGCTATGGGAATACCAGACCACCTTACCTGCCTCCTGAGAAATCTGTATGTAGGTCAAGAAGCAACAGTTAGAGCCAGACATGGAAAAAATGATTGGTTCCAAATTGGGAGAGGATTATGTCAAGGCTATATATTGTCACCCTGCTTATTTAACTTATATGCAGAGGACATCATATGTAATGTCAGGCTGGATGAAGCACAAGCTTGAATCAAGATTGCAGGGAGAAATATCAATAACCTCACATATGCAGTTGACACCATGCTTATGACAGAAAGTGAAGAGAAACTAAAGAGGCTCTCGATGAAAGAGAAAGAGGGGAGTGAAAAAAGTTGGCTTAAAACTCAGCATTCAAAAACTAAGATCATGGCTTCCGGTCCCATCACTCCTTTGCAAATAGATGGGGAAACAGTGGAAACAGTGACAGACTTTATTTTGAGAGGCTCCACTGCAGATGGTGACTGCAGCTATGAAATTAAAAGATGCTTGCTCCTTGGAAGAAAAGCTATGACAAACCTAGCCAGCATATTAAAAAGCAGAGACATTACTTTTGTGACAAACATCCATATAATCAAAGCTATGGTTTTTCTAGTAGTCATGTATGAATATGAGAGTTGGACCTTATAAAGAAAGCTGAGCACTGAAGAATTGATGCTTTTGAACTGTGCTGTTGGAGAAGACTCTTGTGAGTCCCTTGGACTTCAAGGAGACCCAACCAGTCAATCCCAAAGATAATCAACCCTGAATACTCATTGTAATGACTGATGCTGAAACTCCAATACTTTGACCACCTGATGCAAAGAACTGACACATTGGAAAAGAACTTGATACCGGGAATGATTGAAGACAGGAGGAAAAGGGGACAACAGAGGATGAGATGGTTGGATGACATCACCAACTTGATGGACATGAGTTTGAACAAGTTCTGGGAGATGGTGGTGGACAGGGAAGCCTGTGTGCTATAGTTCATGGGTTCACGAAGAGTCAGTCATGACTGAGTGACCGAACTGATCTGAGCCCTCAGTCATCATTCCATCAGAAATCAAAAGCTCGATGCAAAAAAACTTGAATCTTATCAACAAATTGGTTTCAGATATCTACAGACATGACTTAAGAACTCTTTAAAGGGTATGTGATTAGGAGCTCAGTTGCAGAGAGACCCAGTTGGGGCATTGTATTGAAGACTCTCACCCCTCTAAAAGCACTTAGTGGGGGGGAAAAAATCACTAGGAGATCTGTCTCTACTGTAACTTCCCCAGCAACAAAAGGCTAACAAAGAAAAGGGGATCCTGCTACAGCTTAAGGAGGAGATGAACCCTAAATATAAATAGAAGTTGGAAGGAAACTCTAGATAGCAGGAACAGACACAAATAAGTGTATCCGGGAGTAAAAGGGGTCAAGGATAACAGCAAGACAGCAGCTAGGATGTCAGCATACCTAAGTGAATCAAAAGATTTGTGTAAAACTCTGGACAGAGGCTCAGATTCTATATGTCACCACCTTCCGTACACTAGAGAACTTTTTTTAATTTACTTATTTATTGTCTATTACATTTTTAATATAAATTTATTTATTTTAATTGGAGGCTAATTACTTTACAATATTGTATTGGTTTTGCCTTACATAAACATGAATCTGCCGCAGGTATACACGTGTTCCCCATCCTGAACCCCCCTCCCTCCTCCCTCCCTGTACCATCCCTCTGGGTCATCTCAGTGCACCAGTCCCAAGCATCCAGTATCATGCATCGAACCTGAACTGGCAATTCATTTCATATATGATATTACACATGTTTCAATGTCATTCTCCCAAATCATCCCACCCTCTCCCTCTCCCACAGAGTCCAAAAGAGTGTTCTATACATCTGTGTCTCTTTTGCTGTCTCGCATACAGGGTTATCCTTACCATCTTTCTAAATTACATATATATGTGTTACTATACTGTATTGGTGTTTTTCTTTCTGGCTTACTTCACTGTGTATAATCAGCTCCAGTTTCATCCACCTCATTAGAACTGATTCAAATGTATGCTTTTTAATGGCTGAATAATACGCCATTATGTATATGTTCCACAGCTTTCTTGTCCATTCATCTGCTGATGGACATCTAGGTTGCTTCCATTTCCTGGCTATTATAAACAGTGCTGCGATGAACATTGGGTACTTTTAGAATAGAATTAAGATTCTTCCAGTTGGCAAGGGAAATTTTTTCTTTCATTGGCTCCATTGGCCAGTTAATAAAGTGTCCTCAGTGAGGATCTACAAATTGGTCCATCCCGGGAGACATTTGGGATAGGAATATAAGCACTCCTAGAGATTCTAGAAATATATTTGGGAAAACAAAAGTTCTGGAGAACGTGAAATAATGTAGTCAAACCCATTCGGTATTACTACATTAAGTACAAACTCACTCAATTGATTCAATTATACGAAGCAGACAAAATGCCATAAATTTTTAAATTTGTGAAATTCAATTCAGCAAATATTTGTTGATATCTAAGTGAAAATCATTAGTGTCTAATGAATTAAGGATAAATAAGACTTTTACCCTCTAGAAACTTATATTTTAGGTTAAGAAATAGACAAGTAATAAACACACAAAAAATATATTAACAGCTATAATAGAAATGTTGATATACTGTTATATCCCCAGTTTGCATTATTCCATCCTTTGTGCTTTATAAGAGAAGATTCAACCCAAACTGGCATCTGAGAAAAAGAAAAGTAAAATTTCAACAAATGGAGAAAGAAAGAGGTTATTCCATGGAAACGGGAAACAAAATACTCAACGACATGGTAGCACAAAGACTGTCCAGCCAAAAGATGGGCAGTCCAGATGGAAGTGGCAAACTTTGACAGGTAAACTAGGATTGGATTAGATTCTGAAGAGTACCAGTTTTCCTGAGATTTTCAATTTGTCTTTCAATGATGGTAAATAAGTGAGGTTACTTCACCAAGAGAATGGTTTGATTATATTTTTGTGTGCTTTAAAAAATAATATGGGTATATTAACATTTGTGTTAAATGTGTGTGTGTGTGTATGTATAGATATACACATACCTGTTAACTGAGTATCTAATCACCGGAATCTTTACAGGAATCATCCTAATAAGTATCCAATAAACAACTGGTGCCAATGTTAGTGGTATATTTCCTGTGGTGTTTTCTTTTTCTTTTTTTGGAGTTGTTAATATTCAGTGATGTTTGATTACTTTTATAATAAAATATATTATCATGTGTTCTTTTTACTAAAATAATAAAACTATTTAAAAATTAAAACAACAGTGTGACTATTGTGAAGAACATATTTATAGAAGACAAGCAAAATTCAGGGAGACCAGTTAGGAAGCTAGCCATCTAGACAAGAGATAATAATCTCAACCAGGAGAATAAGACTGGTCATCAAAAGGTGAATTCCTGCAGGAAGGAAAGCAATTGGACTTGATAACTAGATGTGAAAGACGAAGAGGGAAGAATCAAGGGCTCCGGGAAAGAACCCTCCAAGGAATAGAGAAAGAAAACCAACAGAAGAGATATTCTAAAAGAAGTCAATGTTTACTCAGATTGTAAAGTTTGAGAAATTGAGGCAAACTGAGAAGGAAATTAACTTCAAGAGGGTGTTTTTAACAATGGTGAGAAGAGAAGTTATACTGTGTTCGAGTGGTGAATGAATAGGTATTGCACAGAGACTTGGACTGGAAGCTACTTTTTTTATAGAGTGTGTAGTTAAGCAAAGTAAGATTAGATAATAACTGGAGCTAAAATCAGAGTAAAGAAAGGTGTCAATTTAGAATGAGAAAGGTTAAGCATTTGTAAAAAGTAGGGAAATCCAAAATACAGATAGGAAATTGATGAAACCACTTGCCAGAAAAAGCAGGAGAAGATGGGTACGAGGGAAAAAAAAACTCAGTTGGCTTTGAAAAATATTTTCTCCACAGAGGAAAAAACAGTGCTGAAGGACGTTATGGGTACATCCTGAGGCAGATGTTGTGGATACTGAGAGAGCTCTACCAGAGAATGTTTATTTTTCTTGAAGAGGGTTTCAAGATCAGTCATTAAGAATGATGATGTGGGATGTGCTTGGGTTCAGAGGTGAGTGGTACAATTTTTAAAAACATAAACAAAATGATATGAAAAATGAAGGTAACTATGATTAAGAAAAATATTGTCCCAGTAATACTGAGATCTTAACTGAAATGAGATAGGAGATTGGAATAACCTAGAAGCAGCGGGGAAGATGAAGAATACTGACTCCTCCTTCAGTCAAGAGATCTGGGCCCCAACTCGGGGGGGTAGGCAGAAGTGCCACTCTTTACGTAAAATCACTATCTAAATGCCTACAGACATTTTTCTTAATAACTCTTCATGCTTTTTCTTATTATTTTCTTGTGCTTGAGGAATGAACTATACTGAAAAAATTGAAGCGCTTTGAGTACACAGTCAGTAATAAAAGTATCTGTACTCCATTGGCAATATTTTCAGATACATCACTTGAAAAGTACAAAATCAAATCTCATTCACTACATGAATTTAGAAAGAAATAGCATACTGTTTGGTGATGTCCCAGCATCACTTTTAAGTACTGATTATAAATATATTGATACCAAGCATAACAAAATAACCATTCTTTACTATCAAAAAAAAAAAAACCTGAACTTTTGTATTGCCACTACAGACTCAGTATGCCAAGTTTGAAATAATTAGATGGAATCAGTTTCCTTAATCCAAAAGAGAAAGGCGCGTGATTGTTGATTCTTTCCTTTAGTCACCAAACTGTAACTCTCACTTCAATGCGCTGCTTACTAGCACCTCTGTGGGAAGGTCTGATAGAAATAAAGCAGACATAAAATCAGTCACTTCCACAAAAGGATGTGTAAATCTGGGTCTGAATAAGAAGCTGAATTCAGGAGCTAAACTTGTTGAATAATAATCTAGGAATCGTTCTGTGGGGGATTAAAAAAAAAAAGAAGCACAAGAATGTTACGTTTATGGTATTCTGCTCTGGAATCTAAACTATTGGCCCCCAAAACTGCTTATCTCCCTCCTGAGTCAGCTTGCCTCTGGATTTGGCAGGAAGAGAAATGGAAGTAGAGCTGACCTAGGAGTCAGGACCTCAAAATTCTGATCTTTGCATTGTCACTATCTTGAGTGGCTTTTAGTGAATTAAAAATTTCCTGACACTGCTTTTCATATGTTGCTTCCACACATCTGTATGAAGTGAATGGGACAAGTAAAACATTATTTTATATAAAACACACTTTAACTCTTCCAAATAAGTAGCAGCAAATCCTTTCAAGTGTGTATTGCCACTTTGGTCCATAATCCTAATTGAGAAAATGAAGAAAATTTCCCCCAGATCACCCCTTACATGTTACTTTATGCCTTAGCAATATGATCTTTGCAATTCATCTAACATATATTGAGCATTTGTCCTATACTGTATTCTATATGAAACAAGGTATGATTTCCCCAGCACAGAGGTGACAGTGTAAAACTTTCTTTCTCCACCCACCTAAATATATACCCAACTAGCCAAAATACAAGTAGAATGTGGGTAGATTTCTAATAACAACAGAATAAGCAAAGAGTGGGAGGATCAAAAGGGACACATATGTGGATGATAAAAGTGAGGAAAGGTTTTGAATACTCGGTAGAACATCCCCAAACAAAAATTACAGGAAGAAGGACCCATGCAATCAAAAAAGCAAATGGAGAGAGGAAGGAGTAATGTTGAGAGAGGGGAGTTGGTAATAACAAATACTTCTTTAACTCCTAACTATGTTTGGGGCATTACTCTTTAGCCTGCCATCAAGAAAATGAAACACGTGGGAAGATGGTGGAGTCAAATACTAGAAATCACTTAATATCTTATGTAGTTTAAATGTTTTACTGTATGAGAACAGTGAGTTGGTTTTGATGAGAATGGTGACATATAACAATTGTGCTTTAGGACAGAGCTTGTTACCAAATGCAAATTCATGTGCCCCCCACAGTGAGGTCAAACACACCAAAAAATCAGAGCGTGGCACAGAGAAAGGTTTATTGCATGGCGATGCAAGAAGTTGGGGATCTCATGCCAAAAAATGCCAAACTCCCCAAGGGCTTTCAGCAAAGCATTTTTAAAGGCCAGCTGAGGGAGGGGGTCACAGGGTATTTGCTGGTACACAAATCTCTGGTTGCTTAGTGGTGAAGTAACAGGGTGGTGTCACAGCGGTTAGTGTTATCCATCCTTAGGCTTTAGGAGGCCTGGGATTTATGTGCTCATGGCTAATGGTCACCAAGTAGTTCTTTCATTCGGCACTAGGGAGGGGGGAGGTGGCATTTCACGTCTGTGAAACAACTCAGAAATTGTGTGCATCAGACCCTGTAATACAGGTATTTTAGAGAGGAGCTTAAGCAGAAGATATGGGAGAAGGGCCAACCCTGGGAAAGCTTCATAGGGTCCTGCTTGGTTACAAGCTCACCTTGCAGTAACGAAAAAGCAATAAATAAAAAAACTGATAAAGGCTTATTTTATTAGATTGTGAAAGAAGAAGACCAAATAAGGACTTTGACCTTGGTTTTCCAAATGAAATATTTGGACCAGAAAATATCAAAGGTCCCTGTAGCAACACAACATAATACTTAGAATCTGGAAAGAGAAAAGAGGGGAGAAGGGGCCTCCTCTGGTAAGGTAGATGCTATAGCATCTCTAAGGTGGTTTAGTGATCTCACTCCAGTCCTCTCTCCCCCATCTTATATCCATTATGCCTCTCATTCAAAAAGTTCCTGATACTGTTTATGACTTTTCTGTGTGAAGAGCCTTATCTGGCAGGTCCCTTCAAACTTTCAAGACTCAGTCATCTGTTCAGCCTTTTCCCTATGTCTAGACTTACAGCTTTTGTTAGAAATAAAGAATAAAAGTACATGTACAATCCCTTCTCCTGCAGTATCACGTGGCGTATCAGTGTTCTCCTAATTCCCCAATGTGACAGTGTACACTGGGATCTTAATGTATCTGACCTTCTAACTGCAAATATTTGTTTCGTGAAATTTCATGTGTACAAATAAGGCGAAGGGCAATTAGAAATATCTAGTAAAATGAGAGTAAAAACAAGTCTGAAAGTTGGATGGAAACAGAGCTAAGAGTCAATGATTAGTATAACTATCAACTGCCTTAAATGCCTTTTGAAAAACCTATTTGAACATCAGTGTGCATAAGATATGTCTGATTTGAGGAAGCATAGTCCCAGACAACAGAGGGTGGTTTATCATTCCAGGTCATGTTGATTCTGAATTACCAAGTAGCTAAGCTTATGTATCACATCACGTGCCAGAGTTATTCGGCCTTCTGAGTATTCTATCTCCCAACCTACAATTATATGTTATAAACTTTTCCACTTAATTGTAATAATGTGATTCCTGATGCAGCTAATTTTGACATAGGTGGTCACTAATGGGATGTCTTATAGAAATGGGCATAAAAGGATAAATAGAAAAATATAGTACATCATATCTTTTACAGAGTTGGTAATCAGTAAAATTTATTTTTTGCTACTACTACTAGGTTCATAGTGGTAGTTGTATGTCATTTTTTCTGGTATGAAGGTACCAAGTTAATTGGAATTAAATGTTAAGAAAAATAAGTTTATATCTTGATTTATTCTGGGAATTTAAGATATTTTTCTCTGGTGAACAGTTAAAACTGACATAATCAATACATAGGCCATTTCCCTTCATTACCACTTGGTCCAATGCGCTGAGATGCTCCTCCCACTTTAAATAAGTAACCCCAAAAAAGATCACCAGGGAAGAAAAGCTCAGACCTCGGCTAAGCTATTGCTTTCGGATTTAGAACAAAGCGTCTCCAAGTTAGCCCTATTAACAGCCTTAATTTTGGCCCTCTTTGTTCCAGATATTGCAAGTCTACTCTGTTACCAGAGTGACACTGTGCTTGTGGAAAACAAATCAGAGGCAATAATTAATCTTTACAAGAAATAAGACAGTGATAAGGGGCGCTCGAGCTAGTACTTATGATAGCACCAGGTAATTAGAAAGAACCTCTGGAGATGATGACTCAGTCAGTTCAGTTCAGTTTAGTCGCTCAGTCGTGTCTGACTCTTTGCGACCCCATGAATCGCAGCACGCCAGGCCTTCCTGTCCATCACTAACTCCCGGAGTTCACTCAGACTCATGTCCATCAAGTCGGTGATGCCATCCAGCCATCTCATCCTCTGTCATCCCCTTCTCCTCCTGCCCCCAGTCCCTCCCAGCATCAGAGTCTTTTCCAATGAGTCAACTCTTTGCATGAGGAGGCCAAAGTACTGGAGTTTCAGCTTTAGCATCATTCCTTCCAAAGAAATCCCAGGGCTGATCTCCTTCAGAATGGACTGGTTGGATCTCCTTGCAGTCCAAGGGACTCTCAAGAGTCTTCTCCAACATCACAGTTCAAAAGCATCAATTCTTCGGCATTCAGCTTTCTTCACAGTCCAACTCTCACATCCATACATGACTACTGGAAAAACCATAGCCTTGACTAGACGGACCTTAGTCGGCAAAGTAATGTCTCTGCTTTTGAATATGCTATCTAGGTTGGTCATAACTTTTCTTCCAAGGAGTAAGCATCTTTTAATTTCATGGCTGCAATCACCATCTGCAGTGATTTTGGAGCCCCCAAAAATAAAGTCTGACACTGTTTCCACTGTTCAATGACTGGATGCAGGCATTATTTAGTGGGTTTTTTCTGACTTATGTTTGAGGGGGTGCTGTGATGACTAAGCACTCTCCTCTCTGATACACTTACTATGCAGCCTAACACAATTAATGACTTAAGCCAAAATTTTATCAACTAGAAAACTCAGAATTCCAAACTAACACTTCAAATAACTGTAAGTCAGTTATAGTTCAATAACTGTACTTCTGTTTAATACCAAAATTGGTCTTTGAGCAGCTGGTATAACTCAAGAGATATTATCAATGCTAAACAAGCTTTTTTTTAAAAAAAATTGCAATTAGCAATTGATCTCTTTTAAAAAATATTTTATCCCATTGTGGAGGGAACACATAACATGAGATATACCCTCCTACACTGCTGCTAAGAGAAAAAATATAAAAAAGAATACATACTGTATGATTCCACTTACCTACAGCTCTAGAAAATGCAAAATAACCTATAGCTGCAGACAGCAGATCAGTAATAGCTTGGAGTGGGAAGAGTGACACTTCTAGGAAACTTTTATGGGTAATTCTGAAAGAGATGGGAATACCAGACAACCTGACCTGCCTCTTGAGAAACCTGTATGCAGGTCAGGAAGCAACAGTTAGAACTGGACATGGAACAACAGACCAGTTCCAAATAGGAAAAGGAGTACATCAAGGCTGTACATTGTCACGCTCCTTATTTAACTTATATGCAGAGTACATCATGAGAAACACTGGGCTGGAGGAAGAACAAGCTGGAATCAAGATTGCCGGGAGAAATATCAATAACCTCAAATATGCAGATGACACCACCCCCTTATGGCAGAAAGTGAAAAAGAACTAAAGAGTCTCTGGATGAAAGTGAAAGAGGAGAGTGAAAAAGTTGGCTTAAAGCTCAACATTCAGAAAACGAAGATCATGGCATCTGGTCCCATCACTTCACGGGAAATAGATGGGGAAACAGTGGAAACAGCGTCAGACTTTATTTTGGGGGGGCTCCAAAATCACTGCAGATGGTGATTGCAGCCATGAAATTAAAAGATGCTTACTCCTTGGAAGGAAAGTTATGACCAACCTAGACAGCTTATTGAAAAGCAGAGACATTACTTTTTTCAACAAAGGTCTCTCTAGTCAAGGCTATGGTTTTTTCAGTGGTCATGTATGGATGTGAGAGTTGGACTATAAAGAAAGCTGAGTGCCAAAGTATTGATGCTTTTGAACTATGTTGGAAAAGACTCTTGAGAGTCCCTTGGACTGCAAGGAGGTCCAACCAGTCCATCCTAAAGCAGATAAGTCCTGGGTGTTCATCGGAAGGACTGATGCTGAAGCTGAAACTCCATATTTTGGCCACCTGATCTGAAGAGCTGACTCATTTGAAAAGCCCCTGATGCTGGGAAAGATTGAAGGCAGGAGGAGAAGGTGAGACAGAGGATGAGATGGTTGGATGGCAACACCGACTCAATGGACATGGATTTGGGTGGACTCTGGGAGTTGGTTGATGGTAGGGAGGCCTGGCATGCTGCGGTTCACGGGGTCGCAAAGAGTCAGACACGACTGAGTGACTGAACTGAACTGAACTGAACTTTGTGGATAAGGGATCTGTTCATTGTCTAGACTGTGGTAAGGATTTTGTTAAAAAAGTGCTGCAGTGCTCATGGCAAAAATTTCTCTCAAACCTGCCAAAGCCTGCCCATGCTATGCCTGTAATATTACCCAAGTTTTTACTGGATTTGTTCAGTAATAATGTTTAATGTGTGCAAGATGTTTCATAATTTATACTTCCACACACTCAGTCACTAATTATTACACATGCCTACAAATAAAAGTAGCTATTTTACCCATAACATTTATCCTTCAGAAAAGTATCAGATTGTATATTTGAAACTTTGTAATATCTAATATGCTTTGTGTATGTTGTGTTCTGTCGCCCAGTCATGCCTGACTCTTTGCGACCCTATGGATGTAGTCTGCCTGGCTTCTCTGTCTATGGGATTCTCCAGGCAGGAATATTGGAGTGTGTTGCCATGCCCTCCTCCAGGAGATCTCTCAACTCAGGGATTGAGCCTATGTCTCCTGCACCTGCCGCATTGCACATTCTTTACCAATGAGCCACCAGGAAAGTCAAAGTAATAAATAAAGCTAATTCTTTTTCAAAATTCTAAGGCAGTAACAGGCTTGACACAAGAAATAAGAAAGGAGGTATAGACACTCAATTACCTGTTTTAAATAAAACTGTTCAATAACTGTTGCCTGAAATTACTTCTGTCACTAGTAAGTTTAGATACCTACTACAACATCTAAGGGAAAGACAATTAGTTTAAATAAAAAATTATTAGTGAAAGAATAATGTAAATAATTTTAATGTTACTGTAAGTCAACATCTTCAAGCTTACTAGAGAGCAATATAGGAAATTAAAAATATATGCCTTATAGTATGTCAGTAAATATTTAAAAAATAATTTTATATAATGGCTTATATAAATATATAATGTTATTTAAATTCATATGTGTTTTATATTATGCATAAACTTATAATAGTATACTTATTCTATATATTTTTATAATAGTATATAAAATTTCCAATGACAGCATTATACATGGCTTAAAGGAGTATAGATATCAAATTATTTGAACAGAAATTGTAATTAAGTCTGGAAAAGTATGTTAGATAACTCAAAAGTGAGTTATAGTGGTGAAAAAAAAACCAGTTTTATAGTTGTAAGAAATGGATTGAATAAAATTTTTATATGAGAAAATAATTCCCATGTCAAATTTAATTTTATAGTTTATTATTTTAAATACATGAAATAAATCTAAGTATCATTACTAGATTTCTGACTAACTCGTTTAAATCACTACAAGTTTATATATGCAAGTAGATGAATAGGAAATCACTTTGTTTGGAAATGTATGGGTATTTATGAATATTTGTCCAGTGTGTCTTTTTTTGTTAAATTAGTTTATTTATTTCAATTGGAGTATCTTTTCAACAAAAGAGTAAGATTATCAATGGAGGCATATCTGCTTCATTAAGATACCATATCCCAATTTCAGTCACAGTGCCTGACATTTACTGGGTCCTTCTTAAATGCTAGTTGACTGAAGTACAAAGTTCATAATATATTTAACATCAGAGCAGATTTACTGCCCACATTTTACAGATTAAGACATAGGAGCTGTTCAATTTAAATCACTTACCAGCAATTTTGAGGCTAGAATGCGGCAAACCTATTAAAACTTAGAGCTTAGCATTGGTTGACCTGTTTCCACTCGACAGTGTGGTCTTGCTAGTGGCATTTGAAAAATGCAATTGACAGCACGTGTTTTCTAATTCCTTCCAATTTGGTAAAACATAATTGTAGCTACAATATTCTAACATGGGTTAAAATTTTGAATGATCTTATAAATTAGAACAGAAAATTAATTTAATAATAGAGCTATTATTCATTTCATAACAGACCACAGTTCCACCTCTGGTCCACTAGACCTGCCTAGTGGTGCTTGTTTTCTTTCATTTAGTAAAAACTTTTAGAAGAAAGGCTGTTTTCATCTCCTTGTTAAATAGTTCCTTTCCGAAAGACTAGAGGAAGGGAAGATGGTTTTATGGATTGAATGTTTGTGTCACTTTCCAAAATTCACATTTTGGAACCTCCAGACATTGGACTGTAGCCTGCCAGGCTCCTCTGTCCATGGAATTCTCCAGGGCAGAATACTGGAGTGGGTAGCCATTCCCTTTTCCATAGAATCTTCCCAACCCCGTGGTCAAACCCAGGTCTCCTGAATTGCAGGAGGATTCTTCACCATCTGAGTCATTGTGAAAGCCCTCAAAGTTCCACTTCTGGTCCACTAAACCTGCCTGGTAGTGTTTGATTTCTTTCGTTTAGTAAATCTATTAAAAGAAAGGCTATTTTCATATCTTTGTTGAATAGTTTCTTTCCAAAAGACTAGGGAAAGGGAAGATGGGGTTATGGACTGAATGTTTTTGTTGCTTTCCAAAATTCATATTTTGGAACTTCCAGATCTGGTAAAGAATCTGTCTGCAATGCAGGAGACCTGGGTTCAATTGCTGGATCTGGAAGATGCCCTGGAGAAGGAAATGGCAACCCACTCCAGTATTCCTGCCTGGAGAATACCATGGACAGAGGAGCCTAACAAGCTACAGTCCATGGAGTCACAAGAGTTGGACACAACGTATCGACTACACCACCACAGGTGATAGTATTTGGAGGTGGAGCTTCTGGGAGGTGATTAGGTTTAAACGAAGTCAGAAGGGTTGGGTCCCCATGATGGGATTGGGTTGTCTTAAAACTCAACATTCAGAAAACTAAGATCATGGCATCTGGTCCCATCACTTCATGGCAAATAGATGGGAAAACAGTGGAAACAGTGACAGACTTTATTTTGGGGGGCTCCAAAAATCACTGCAGATGGTGACTGCAGCCATGAAATTAAAAGACGCTTGCTCCTTGGAAGAAAAGCTATGATTGACCTAGACAGCATATTAAAAAGCAGAGACATTACTTTGCTAAAAAAGGTCTGTCTAGTCAAAGCTATGGTTTTTCCAGTAGTAATGTATGGATGTGAGAGTTGGACTATAAAGAAAGCTGAACGCTGAAGAATTGATGCTTTTAAACTATGGTGTTGGAGAAGACCCTTGAGAGTCCCTTGGACTGCAGGAAGATCCAACCAGTCCATCCTAAAGGAAATAAATCCTGAATATTCATTGGAAGGACTGATGCTGAAGCTGAAACTCCCAATACTTTGGCCACCTGATGCGAAGAACTGACTCATTTGAAAAGACCCTGATGCTGGGAAAGATTGAAGGTGGGAGAAGGGGATGACAGAGGATGAGACGGTTGGATGGCATCACCGACTCAATGGACATGAGTTTAAGTAAACTCCGGGAGTTGGTGATGGACAGGGAAGCCTGGCGAGCTTCGGTTCATGGGATCACAAAGAGTCGGACATGACTGAGGAACTGAACTAAACTGATGGGATTGGTGTCCTTATACAAAGAGGGTACTAGAATACAGGCACACAACCCTCTCTGTCATGTGAGTATATACTAAATAAGGAGCCATCTGCAAGCCAGAAAGATGGCTCTCACCAGAATTTGAACCCTACTGGACCTTGATCTTGGACTTTACAGCCTCTAGAACTATGAAAAAATGCATTTTTGTTGTTTAGGCTGCTGGCTGAGCTAATACAGGTGGGAAAAAGGATCCTTAGAGAATTGCATATTATAAACATGGTTTTGTTTTTTTGCATTTATACTTCTGCCCAAAGTCATTATTGTTTTTCTTTGTTTTTGTCATTGTATCATTTTAAACCTACACTATTCTCCAATTTTGTATTTTAACAGATTGCTGAACATTTTAATCTGAGTATCCTCGTGGCACCCCTTTGGGTTTGAAATGAATAAAGGAATAACCCTAGTTTCCTTTCCTTCCAGACGGACAAGGTTGATTGTATTTTAAAACATTAAAGATAATTACATTGTGGGAAATGATCAGCTGCTCTATATTTCCACTGAAATTTTAAGAAGAGTAACAGAATTATACTGTGACATAATAGGCAGTCAACTTGAACAGCATGGGTTTGAACTGCATGGGTCCATTTGACAATGAATATGTGCTACAGTACTATACCACCTGAGGTTGACTGATTCCACAGATTATGAAACTGGAGGGCAAGATGAAGTATACTTGGACTTTTGACTGTGCAGAGGGTCCTCGCCCCTAACATCAGAGTTGCTCAAACTATATTTAGACAGACATTTAAAAAGTAATTTTAAAATTTTATGAAAGTAAAATTTTTAAAGCAAGAGATGAAAAAATTTGAGAGGGGAGTATTCTTTATTGTAAATCTCTATGATTACTATACATCAAGGCTCTCAAATAATTTAGGTGAAAACTATTGGAGGGCTATGAGGAATAAACATACTTATTTCCTCATACCAAATAAGTAGTCATGTAGTAATATATCACTCATTCTTAAAGAAAAACATTTGCAAATTTAGTGAAATCACCAATTTTATGTATATTTGATTTTTTAAACTTTTAGCTAATTTTATTTAAAAAATCATTTATTCTGTTAGTAGTTTGGAAAAGTATTTTTTAAATTCAACACAAGTTTTTTTCTCCACCTTTTAATAAACAGAATACCATACAATGCTGTGTGCATTCTAGACCATATACGGGCAGCAGAATGGAGATATTTGAGGCCATGCCATTTCTTACAATATATAGTCAATTCACTATTTGCTCACCAACTTACTCCCAGAAGCTCTTTTTAAAGACTTTAGCCTTATGGCATAAGTATTATTTTCTCTCTCGCATCTATGGGAACTCTCAGAATAAGAACAGTAGTAACAATCATATCATCAGCTGCTAATATTTATTAAGGATTTCCACAGCCTAGACACTAAGAACTATCTCATTCTATCTTCACAACAGCCCCATAGTAAATATTATTATAATAGTTCCATTACTAAATTTATATGGCTAATAAGTGGAGAAGACATTTATATTCAGGGCTACCTTACTCAGAAGTAATATGCTTAACCACACTGCTGTGTTGCCCTTTCAATAACGTTATGAATAAACATCAATTGCAGCATAACAGCACTACAGTCTATGGATTAGCAAACCTAGAAAGTACACAACATGATACTGAACATGGAATAAAAGGAATAAAAAATTGCTATACAAATATCTGGAAATATGGACAAACCTCTTCAGCAGCAATGGATAACTTCTACATCAGTTTAGAATTTACCTGGATATGATTAGCAGGTCAATTTTTGACCCAAACCCAAACTGACTTCATTGCTTTGTAGATTAGAGAATATATCTTGAATTCCTCTTTGAAGTACTAAAGTTCTGTAAATCATTTTACTTTCAAAGGAAACAGAATAGACATATAATGAAAGTGTCTTAAACTTTAATCCTAGACATGTAAATATCTACAAATTAGCTACATACTCATAAACATGTTCCAGTGCCAGCTCTGTTTACCATCCTTTCATATATCCACACTCTTTATTTTATTAATCTTCCAAAGATGCACAACAATAGAACATGAAATTTCAAATAAAGCAATTGGATAAACTTTGTGTTTAACAGATGCAGTCTTACGATACAAAAGTATTGCTTGTTAACAAGTTCAATGAGCATGTAAGAAGTTATCTGCAACAATTTCTTAGAACTTTCTTAAACTGCTTAAAATGATCTGAGTATAAATAAAATTTTAATTTAATGGGGAATAAATGTGCAAAAGATATACAGCATTGTTCAGATACCTTATGAATAATTTTGTGTTTATTTGCATATTAAGGCTTTCAGTTCAGTTCAGTTCAGTCGCTCAGTCGTGTCTGACTCTTTGCAACCCCATGAATTGCAGCACGCCAGGCCTGCCTGTCCATTATCAACTGCCGGAGTTCACTCAGACTCATGTCCATCAAGTTGGTGATGCCATACAGCCATCTCATCCTCTGTCATCCCCTTCTCCTCCTGCCCCCAATCCCTCCCAGCATCAGAGTCTTTTCCAATGAGTCAACTCTTCACATGAGGTGGCCAAAGTACTGGAGTTTCAGCTTTAGCATCATTCCTTCCAAAGAACACCCAGGACTGATCTCCTTTAGAATGGACTGGTTGGATCTCCTTGCAGTCCAAGGGACTCTCAAGAGTCTTCTCCAACACCACAGTTCAAAAGCATCAATTCTTCAGCGCTCAGCTTTCTTCACACTCCAACTCTCACATCCATACATGACTACTGGAAAAACCATAGCTTTGACTAGATGGAACTTTGTTGGCAGAGTAATGTCTCTGCTTTTGAATATGCTATCTAGGTTGGTCATAACTTTACTTCCAAGGAGTAAGCATCTTTTAATTTCATGGCTGCAATCACCATCTGCAATGATTTTGGAGCCCAACAAAATAAAGTCTGACACTGTTTCCCCATCTATTTCCCATCAAGTGATGGGACCAGATGCCATGATCTTAGTTTTCTAAATGTTGAGCTTTAAGGCTTTGGATGTTGTTAAATAAGACAGAAAAGAAATTTACCCACTTGTCAAAGGCTCAGATAGGAGGGACCTAAGAGTATTGCCCCAGTTCAAAGAATTCATAGGGCCATCTACATCCTTGATGAAATATGGCAAGTCATGTTATTCATCCAAAGTCTTATTTTAGTTCACACCCTTAAGCAGAGAAGACCTCACCCTCTGACGTCAATACCCATAAGACAATGCACCTCCCTTCAGACCAGATATATATGTTTACTTCTAAACCAGCCATTTTCTGAGCCCAAGTTCAAAACATCACAAGTTTACATCTTTCTCAAGCATCCAACAGTGCAACAGGGTCTTCCATGGAGCCATTACATTCAGTTGTATCATAATCCCTTAATTTAGTACCAAAGAGGCCTTTCCAATCAACTCAACACACTGAATCCAACTGCCATTCTAAGATTTCAAGTTGAAAGGGATCTTTCTGCTTAATTCCTCCAAAGGCCAAAAGTCAATAAATTTCCCAAAGTTGGATTTAAGTCATTAATTCATAAATTATTCCCTGGAGAATTCCCATGATACTTGGCATATTTCAAAGATAAAATAGTAACAGTAATAATAGTAATAAACTTGTCCTTGTCCTCTTCGCTTCTTTGTGTAGTTCATCTCACCAATGAGAGTCCTCAACTTGTTTTCATTTTGAACCCACTTACCTCCCGCAGAAAGTCTCTGAATTGGCCACAGAATATATCTCATGTCCCGAGATGATTTAGATGAGTAGTTTTCATTATTTTAGTATTTTCAAGATATTGAAAGTATTTCCTGGAGGTAACTCAGGAACAGCAAAAAAGAAAATACAGTAAGGGATTTTTATGCTCTTCATTCTATATTGAGCCAAAAAAAAGTGCCACTCTTCTGTATATATCAAGTTTTCATTTAAGACTATGGCCAAAGAGAGAATAGCTGAAGAAAATGTTGAAGCCATGGTTTTAGATAATAGGTATCCTGGAATTAAGCCATCAAAGGAATTGTATATTTGGTCCAAGTTGCCAAGCAAAGCTAGGTTTCAGGGGAAGACAAATATTATGGTGTATTTCCTCATAATATTTATGTCTAAGATATATATAAATAGGTTTAATGTAGAACCAATAATACTTTCCTCATATACTTGTTGATTTTCCAAAATATACCTTGAAAGTGAAAGTTAGTCACAGTCATGCCTGACTCTTTCAGATCCCATGGACTGTAGCCTGCCTGGCTCCTTGGTCCATGGAATTCTCCAGGCAAAGAATACTGGAGTGGGTTGCCATTTCCTTCTCCAGGAGAATCTTCCTGACCCTGGATTCAAACTGGGTCTCCTGCATTGCAGGCAGTTTTTTGACCAACTGAGCCATTACCTTAGGGAAATAAAAACCAACACAAAACCATAACTAGTAGGCATTTTATTTTATCGCTTTCTTAACATAGTATGATGATTAATTCCTCATTTAACTTAATAAGGTTTTATAGTGAGGGTGGACTTTCAGAATTACTACTCAAAAAACAAGTCATGCCATGGTTGATTCAATCTATCATCTTTTTTCCCCCTCTGAAGAAGGTTAAAATGGATAACTTTCATGTCATATGGTCAACCCTGCAAGAAATTATTCAGTATCTTGGAATAAGAATGTGCCTTCATTAAAAAAAATCTAATTAAATTTTAATGCTTTTATCCTTAGAATTAATTGATATACAACAAAACTTACACTGGAAATGAAGGAAAGAGGAGGAAATGATATTTAGAAAGTATACAGCCTAAACTGATCACACAATTACCACAGATAGTGAGGAAAGATATTTTCCAAGAAAATCTGTAATTGAAAAGAATAAAAAGCAAAATAAGCTGAAAACATGTCTAGATGAATCAGGCTTATGAACTTAGAAGCAAAGGGAAAGTATTGTCTCAGTTTCAAATACTCTAAATTCAAAAGAATTCTTATTTTATATATTCTGAATTTATCTATAAATTTTCATAATATCCCCTATTAGTTCCAGGACTCATAACTAACTCTTATCCCATGGCACAGAGGTAAAGAATCTGCCTGCCAAAGCAGGAGACACAAGAGACATAGGGTTCGATCCCTGGGTCGAGAAGATCCACAGGAATAGGAAATGGCAACTCACTCCAGTATTCTTGCCTGGAAAATTCCATGGAAAGAGTAGCCTGGCAAACTATAATCTATGGGGTCGCAAAGAGTTGGATATGACTAAGCACACACACATCAAGGTAGCACTAAGATAGTCTCTCCAACAGGGGTCCAGGAATACTTAGAGGTATAAAAGCATAATTTTAATAATTCGTTTTCTCTGCTGCTACTGCTGCTAAGTCACTTCAGTCGTGTCCGACTCTGTGCGACCCCATAGACGGAAGCCCACCAGGCTCCCCCGTCCCGGGATTCTCCAGGCTAGAACACTGGAGCGGGTTGCCATTTCCTTCTCCAATGCATGAAAGTGAAAAGTGAAAGGGAAGTCGCTCAGTCGTGTCCGATCCTTAGCGACCCCATGGACTGCAGCCTACCAGGCTCCTCCATCCATGGGATTTTTCAGGCAAGAGTACTGGAGTGGGGTGCCATTGCCTTCTCTGCCGTTTTCTCTAGAGACGTTTAAAGTGCTTAAATTCCTGATATAATCCAGAAATTAAACATTCTGAAACAATTAGGTGACCTACAGACTACTAAAGATTGCAGTGTCTAGGTTTGATTTTGTTTTTATAATTGAGGTAGTGCCAATTAATGCTTCTTAATTTTCCAAGCCACTGAGAAAAGAGCGAAAGAGATTTAACACATAATAATATAACCCTACCCCATCGCCCAAGTGAAAGCTAACTGACTTCATGGTAGTTTAAAATAGGGAATGGTGGAAGAATTGAGATATCACAAGGCATGTATCAGAAGAGGCATGCTGAAATTAAGACATAATAGCTACTTGTGGTTACCATGGGGTCATAGGGGATGGATAATTGTGAGACTGGCTTGATATATACACAGTGCTATATATAAAATGCATAACTAATACAGACCTACAGGGAACTCTGCTCAATACTCTGTAATGGCCTATATTGGAAAAGAACCTAAA
Source organism: Ovis canadensis (assembly GCF_042477335.2). Classification (NCBI taxonomy): domain Eukaryota; kingdom Metazoa; phylum Chordata; class Mammalia; order Artiodactyla; family Bovidae; genus Ovis; species Ovis canadensis. The sequence goes on along the minus strand of NC_091250.1, from coordinate 103,735,795 downwards.
AAAGAGTGAATATATGTATATGTATAATTGAGTCACTTTACTGTACATCTGAAATACAACATTGTAAATCAACAGTACTTCAATTAAACATTTTAAAATTTAAAAAAGACATAATAGAAAACATATTTAATTTTAGCAGAGTAGCCTCATGTATTACATCAAGTTTATATTATTGTCCTTTTTGGTTTTATAGACTTTGTTTATATTTAATTTTAAAATTTGCTTTGATCTTATGGTTTTCTCAGACTTATAAAAAAACCGGAATTGAAAGAGACACATGTACCCCAATGTTCATCACAGCACTGTTTATAATAGCCAGGACATGGAAACAACCTAGATGTCCATCAGCAGATGAATGGATAAGAAAGCTGTGGTACATATACACAATGGAGTATTACTCAGCCATTAAAAAGAATTCATTTGAATCAGTTCTGATGAGATGGATGAAACTGGAGCCGATTATACAGAGTGAAGTAAGCCAGAAAGAAAAACACCAATACAGTATACTAACACATATATATGGAATTTAGGAAGATGGCAATGACGACCCTGTATGCAAGACAGCAAAAAAGACACAGATGTGTATAACGGACTTTTGGACTCAGAGGGAGAGGGTGGGATGATTTGGGAGAATGGCATTCTAACATGTATACTATCACGTAAGAATTGAATCGCCAGTCTATGTCTGACACAGGATACAGCATGCTTGGGGCTGGTGCATGGGGATGACCCAGAGAGATGTTATGGGGAGGGAGGTGGGAGGGGGGTTCATGTTTGGGAACGCATGTAAGAATTAAAGATTTTAAAATTTAAAAAATAAAAAAATAAAAAATAAAGATAATAAAAAATAAAAAAATAAAAAGTGATTTCAATTCTATATTTGCACACATTTATAAGTAAATTACATCAAAAATACATGCTTGCTGTGTCTTCCAAGGTCTTAATAATTTAGTAGGTGAATAAAATCAGTTGTTCAGATTCACGAACAGTTTTCTTTAAAGAATTCATTACTCAAGCTTTTGAATAATGAAATACCATTATAGGTGGATATCCTCTCATGCAGAACAGAGTATTTTGGTTTTTTTCTTACAGCTATGAATCTAAGATGAATTTTCTTCTCTAAAACCATGATGCATAAATTTTGCTATAACATTCAGCTGTAAGTTAATGGGTGGCAGTGACTTTACAATACATCAAAATGGTAAAGGAAGCCTGGCCTTGGCCTTCATTTTGAGGTTCTATACAATGATGTTGTATTTGAGAGTAGCAGCACATTGTGTGAAACCAATTTAATTCAAAAATATTACCTGAATGCTTGGTATGTGCTAGTCAGTGAAAATTTAATAGTAAAAAGATATCCTCTAGAGAACACACATGTTAAAAAGGACACACATGAAAGCATTACATGTATGAGAATCTGCTGCAAACTGCTAAGATCACAGTAACCAGAAATGCTATGCTCAGCATATCTAAGATGAAGATAATCATAGACACTCATATACAAGTGCCTCCTACTCAAATGTAATGGATTAAAGACTCTCCATAAAAGTTGCCATGTAAACTGATTTCTGAGGCATATATGTAGCAATTAGCTAGGGAACAGAGCTAGTGGAGGTGATGGAATTCCAGCTGAGCTATTTCAAATATTAAAGGATGATGCTGTGAAAGTGCTGCACTCAATATGCCAGCAAATTTGGAAAGCTCAGCAGTGGCCAAAGGACTGGAAAAGGTCAGTTTTCATTCCAATCCTAAAGAAAGGCAATGCCAAAGAATGCTCAAACTACTGCACAATTACACTCATCTCACACACTACCAAAGTAATGCTCAAAATTCTCCAAGTCTGGCTTCAACAGTACAGGAACTGTAAACTTCCAGATGTTCAAGCTGTATTTAGAAAAGGCAGAGGAACCAGAGGTCAAATTGCCAACACCTGCTGGATCATAGAAAAAGCAAGAACATTCCAGAAAAACATCTACTTCTGTTTTATTGACTATGCCAATGCCTTTGACTGTGTGGACCACAACACACTCTGGAAAATTCTTAAAGAGATGGGAATACCTGACCACCTAACCTGCCTCTTGAGAAATCTGTATGTAGGTGAGGAAGCAACGGTTAGAACTGGACATGGAACAACAGACTGGTTCCAAATAGGAAAAGGAGTACGTCAAGGCTGTATATTGTCACCCTGTTTATGTAACTTATATGCAGAGTACATCATGAGAAACACGGGTCTGGATGAAGCACAAGCTGAAATCAAGATGGCCGGGAGAAATAGCGATAACCTCAGATATGCAGATGACACCACCCTTATGGCAGAAAGTGAAGAGGAACTAAAAATCCTCCTGATGAAAGTGAAAGAGGAGAGTGAAAAAGTTGGCTTAAAGCTCAACATTCAGAAAACTAAGATCATGGCATCTGTTCCCTTCACTTCATGGGAAATAGATGGGGAAACAGTGGAAACAGTGACAGACTTTATTTTGGGGGGCTCCAAAATCACTGCAGATGGTGACTGCAGCCATGAAATTAAAAGACACTTGCTCCTTGGAAGGAAAGTTATGACCAACTTAGATAGCATATTAAAAACCAGAGACTTACTTTGCCAACAAAGGTCCATCTACTCAAAGCTATGGCTTTTCCAGTGGTCATATATGGATGTGAGAGTTGAACTATAAAGAAAGCTGAGCACTGAAGAATTGATGCTTTTGAACTGTGGTGTTGGAGAAGACCCTTGAGAGTCCCTTGGACTGCAAGGAGATCAAACCAGTCCAACCTAAAGGAAATCAGTCTTGAATATTCATTGGAAGGACTGATTCTGAAGCTGAAACTCCAATACTTTGGCCACCTGATGTGAAGAACTGACTCACTGGAAAAGACCCTAATGCTGGGAAAGATTGAAGGTGGGAGGAGAAGGGGAGGACAGAGAATGAGATGGTTGGATGGCATCACTGACTCAATGCACATGGGTTTGAATCAACTCTGGGATTTGGCGATAGACAGGGAGGCCTGGAATGGTACAGTCCTTATAGTTGCAAAGAATCAGACACAATTGAACTAGCTAGGCAAAGGCAGTTTTAACTGAATGCATGCATTTAAAAGGACTTCTAAAAGAGAAGCAGAGAAGGAAATGGCAACCCACTCCAGTATTCTTGCCTAGAGAATCCCATGGACAGTGGAACATGTAGGTTTCAGTCTATGAGGTCAAAAGAGTCGGTCACAACTGAGTGACTAAACACAAGAGAGAAGTAGTCTTCACAGAGGTTTAATATGCAGCTATTACCTTCCTAAATATAAATGTAATTAGTAATTTTCCTAGATTTTTAAATAATTTCAAATTTTATAATTTCCAATACTGTGTTGTATTGCTGTTTTCTGACTCTACAGTTTCTATCTGATATTTATTGAATTTTCTCTTTCTGCCTTCACTATTGACTAGCTGAATGTAGAAAAGATGAAAAAGTGGCAGAAAAGGAGTTAAGGATTATGTCAAAGTTTCTGTTTTAAACAACCAGAGATGCTGGTTTCATTCATTTGGATAAAGAATATCAAAAAGAAGAATGCTGAGGAAGAAAACGCAGTGTGGGATTTTGTGCTATATTAGTGCTGATGGAGTGTAGGAAAGTCATATCCATCTTAGATTTAAAGAATGATCAGCACTCTGTAATAAGCGTTTCATTTCAAAACAAAGAATGAGTTGGTATTTCTTCTTTATGATAAAAGTTTTTTAAATGTGCTACATTTCCTCTTTTGCCACAGCTTCTGGAAGAACTGAAATGAATTGTTCAGATATACCATTTATGGTTACTCTAATATAATACACCTATATGAGAGACTGCTTTTTTATACTTTAATTTCCAAAACTGAGTAATACTTTATATAGGAGATTAGGTATATGTAAAAATGTTTAACTGTGGGTAGAAAAAGAGAATATATATAACAGTCAGTTACTTTAATGTGCAAACATTTCTATTCATTCAGAAAATGAAATGTTGCTCTAACAAAACAATTCATATCCAGACTAAAGAAAGCATATCTTCCTTCATGTGTTTAGCCCTTTATCATGCAATGGCCACTCAAAAATGCATGTGATCATAAAGAACTAGGTGCAAGACAGGAAACTAAAATCTTGTCAGGGTCTTTCTTGGGCTTATAAGAGAGTTAGCTCATTGACTCCTACAGGATCATGTTTGGAATTTTGACTGGTTCTTCATACGGTTAGGTAGTTAGATTAGAAAAAGGAGTCCAAAATAGTCAGGGGAGGCGGCCGAGAGGAGCAACCCCACGTCCAAGGTCAGGAGGGGCAGCCGTGAGGAGATACACCTCATCCAAGGTAAGGAGCAGCGGCTGCGCTTTGCTGGAGCAGCTATGAAGAGATACCCCAAGTCCAACATAAGAGAAACCCAAGTAAGACGGTAGGTGATGCGAGAGAGCATCAGATGACAGACACACTGAAACCATAATCACAGACTAGTCCATCTAATCACACGGACCACAGCCTTGTCTACCTCAATGAAACTAAGCCATGTCGTGTGGGGTCACCGAAGACAGGTGGGTCATGGTGGAGAGGTCTGACAGAATGTGGTCCACTGGAGAAGAGAATGGCAAACCATTTCAGTATTCTTTCCTTGAGAACCCCATGAACTGTATGAAAAAGCAAAAAGGTAGGACACTGAAAGATAAGCTCCTCAGGTCGGTAGATGCCCAATATGCTACTGGAGATCAGTGGAGAAATAACTCCAGAAAGAATGAAGGGATGGAGCCAAAGCAAAAACAACACCCAGCTGTGGAAGAGACTAGCGATAGAAGCAAGGTCCGATGCTGTAAAGAGCAATATTGCATAGGAACCTGGACTGTCAGGTCCATGAATCAAGGCAAACTGGAAGTGGTCAAACAGGAGATGGTAAGAGTGAACATCGACATTGGAGGAATATGTGAACTAAAATGGACTGGAATGGGTGAATTTAACTCAGCTGACCATTACATCTACTACTGTGGGCAGGAATCCCTCAGAAGAAATGGAGTAGCCATCATGGTCAACAAAAGAGTCCGAAATGCAGTACTTGGATGCAATCTCAAAAATGACAGAATGATCTCTGTTCGTCTCCAAGGCAAACCATTCAATATCACAGTAATCCAAGTCTATGCCCCAACTAGTAACACTGAAGAAGCTGAAGTTGAACGGTTCTATGAAGACCTACAAGACCTTTTAGAACTAACACCCAAAAAAGATGTCCTTTTCATTATAGGGGACTGGAATGCAAAAGTAGGAAGTCAAGAAACACCTGGAGTAACAGGCAAATTTGTCCTTGGAATGTGGAATGAAGCAGGGCAAAGACTAATAGACTTTTGCCAAGAAAATGCACTGGTCATAGCAAACACCCCCTTCCAACAACACAAGACTCTACACATGGACATCACCAGATAGTCAACACCGAAATCAGATTGATTATATTCCTTGCAGCCAAAGATGGAGAGGCTCTATACAGTCAACAAAAACAAGACCAGGAGCTGACTGTGGCTCAGATCATGAACTCCTTATTGCCAAATTCAGACTTGGGAAAGAAAAAAGAAAGAAAGTAGGGAAAACCGCTAGACCATTCAGGTATGACTTTAATCAAATCTCTTCTGATTATGCAGTGGCAGTGAGAAATAGATTTAAGGGACTGGATCTGATAGGCAGAGTGTGTGATGAACTATGGATGGAGGTTCATTAAATTGTATAGGAGACAGGGATCAAGACCATCCCCATGGAAAAGAAATGCAAAAAAGCAAAATGGCTGTCTGGGGAGGCCTTACAAATAGCTGTGAATAGAAGAGAAGTGAAAAGCAAAGGAGAAAAGGAAAGGTATAAGTATCTGAATGCAGAGTTCCAAAGAATAGCTAGAAGAGATAAGAAAGCCTTCCTTAGTGATCAGTGCAAAGAAATAAAGGAAAACCACAGAATGGGAAAGACTAGAGATCTTCAAGAAAATTAGAGATACCAAGGGAACATTTCATGCAAAGATGGGCTTGATAAAGGACAGAAATGGTATGGACCCAACAGAAACAGAAGATATTAAGAAGAGGTGGCAAGAATACACAGAAGAACTGTAAAAAAAAAAAAAAAAGCTTCATGATCCAGATAATCAGGATGGTGTGATCACTCACCTAGAGCCAGACAACTTGGAATGTGAAGTCACGTGGACCTTAGAAAGCATCACTACGAACAAGGCTAGTGCAGGTGATGGAATTCCAGTTGAGCTATTTCAAATCCTGAAAGATGATGCTGTGAAAGTGCTGTACTCAATATGCCAGCAAATTTGGAAAACTCAGCAGTGCCACAGGACTGGAAAAGGTCAGTTTTCATTCCAATGCCAAAGAAAGGCAATGCCAAAAAATGCTCAAACTACTGCACAATTGCACTCATTTCACATGCTAGTAAGGAAATGCTCAAAATTCTCCAAGCCAGGCCTCAGCAGTACATGAACTGTGAACTTCCAGATGTTCAAGCTGGTTTTAGGAAAGGCAGAGGAACCAGAGATCAAATTGCCAACATCTGGTGGATCATGGAAACAGCAAGAGAGTTCCAGAAAAACATCCATTTCTGCTTTATTGACTATGCCAAAGCCTTTGACTGTGTGGATCACAATAAACTGTGGAAAATTCTTCAAGAGATGGGAATACCAGACCACCTGACCTGCCTCTTGAGAAACCTATATGCAGGTCAGGAAGCAACAGTTAGAACTGGACATGGAACAACAGACTGGTTCCAAATAGGAAAAGAAGTACATCAAGGCTATATACTGTAACCCTGCTTATTTAACTTCTATGCAGAGTACATCATAAGAAACGCTAGGCTGGAAGAATCACAAGCTGGAATCAAGATTGCCAGGAGAAATATCAATAACCTCAGATATGCAGATGACACCACCCTTATGGCAGAAAGTGAAGAGGAACTAAAAATCCTCCTGATGAAAGTGAAAGAGGAGAGTGAAAAAGTTGGCTTAAAGCTCAACATTCAGAAAACGAAGATCGTGGCATCTGGTCCCATCACTTCATGGGAAATAGATGGGGAAACAGTGGAAACAGTGTCAGACTTTATTTTTCTGGGCTCCAAATCACTGCAGATGGTGATTGCAGCCATGAAATTAAAAGACGCTTACTTCTTGGAAGGAAAGTTAAGACCAATCTAGATAGCATATTGAAAAGCAGAGATATTACTTTGCCAACAAATTTCCGTCTAGTCAAGGCTATGGTTTTTCCAGTGGTTATGTATGGATGTGAGAGTTGGACTGTGAAGAAAGCTGAACACTGAAGAATTGATGCTTTTGAACTGTGGTGTTGGAGAAGACTCTTGAGAGTCCGTTGGACTGCAAGGAGATCCAACCAGTCCATTCTAAAGGAGATCAGTCCTGGATGTTCTTTGGAAGTACTGATGCTGAAGCTGAAGCTCCAATACTTTGGCCACTTCATGCAAAGAGTTTACTCCTTGGAAAAGACTCTGATGCTGGAGGGATTGGGGGCAGGAGGAGAAGGGGACGACAGAGGATGAGATGGCTGGATGGCATCACCGCCTCGATGGACGTGAGTGTGAGTGATCTTCGGGAGTTGGTGATGGACAGGGAGGCCTGGCGTGCTGTAATTCATGGGATCACAAAGAGTCAGACAAAACTGAGTAATGAACTGAAAAGACAAATAAAGGCAAAACCTTTGAAAATAGAACAAAGGAAAGCCCGAGGGCCAGAATGAGAACATCAGGTGAAACAAACAGCCCTCCTGGCTAGCCCAGTTTGCATAGGGCAGGCACACGGGGGAGGAAAAAAAAACATATAAAAAGAGGAGCCAAAATTGATCCTCCTTTTCTCTTCTCTTTGCGTCTTTTGGGTCACCCCACCCTCATGCCTCAAAGTATTCTCTTTTGCTTACCAAATAAAACTGAGCTGTAATACTGGCCCACAGTTTAAAATGAGCTATAACTGAGTTGTAACATGGGTCTGCCATTTAAACTGAGCTGTAACCAAGCTGTAACACTGGTCCATCCATCCCTTTAAATTTTTACTGTGTTGATGCAGAACTGAGGAAATTACACACTCCCCTGACAATACTGTGTACACAAGTATGATTTTGGTAACATGCCATACCCTGACACACTGGTTCCTTCTCTTGTGTGTCAAGGTATGATGGTAGACATGCCTGAAAACTGACATGTAAATGGGAGGCTTGTTTCCTTTTACATCTCTGTAAGGGCATTGCTGGATGTCTTTCCAAACTAGACAAAAGGTCAACTCAACAATATTTTCTATTCACAGTCCACTTTATTTTTACATAGATCCACTCAATGTATCTACTAAACCAGTAGGCATATGTGTCTATAGCAGAGAATTTGAGGTCAGAAAGTGTTCATTTGAATCCTAGTCTAACTACTTCTTGACTGTGAAATTCACAGTAATTATCTTGAACTCTCTGAGCAAAAGTTTCACAATTGATAACAATACAACATAGCAATCACAGCATGCCTGGCATAACCTGAATTAACTCTCAAACAAAATTTTTATTCTAGAGTTAGTGCCAAAGACATTAATGAGTACAAATTTTGCCCCTTTATGTATTAGTCTTTTGTCTCTACCTTGGTCATGTCTGGTACACTAATTCATTTGTAAATTACTCTTCATCGCCCTTCCTTCCTTCCCTGCCTCTATCAGAAATATACTTTATTAAAATTAAATATGTTCCTTCCTTAATGGACTCAGCTTTGCGGGTAAATGATTTTCAATGTACCACCACAAATCATGAATAATCATATTTTTTATGGCTTCACTTCCAAGGATTAGCTTGGAAAACTTATAAGGGAAGAATCTAATATTTTGGACTTAGTTTGTCAGTTTTCACTGTGATATAAAGTGTAACTATAAAGCAATAAGATTAATTTTCTTGCTTGCCCTGCACAGTGACTGTAAATTCAATTCAAGGAACATCAAGGGTAGCTTGAGGAACAATAAGTGCTAAGAATGTAAGACTTCCTGGTGAGCATATTATATAACATTTATGAGATCTGTTTGTGTGTGTGTGTGAGCAGTGTTCATAAAGTCTCAGCACTTCATAATAAAAGAAATTTATATTCACATGACACTTAACATATATATATATATCTTCTTCTCAGCAATCCTACACAATTTATCCTAAGTAAAATTAAGAAATACTTAAGTTCAAGTTGTGTGATTTTTCAACCAGTATATGGAGAATTCAGGGCCTGATCCCAGGCATTCTAATTTCAACCCTCAAGCTCTCTCTATCTAGTGTAATTTGTAAATGTCTTTCAACACATGTTATTCCTAACTATAAACTTTAAACCATTATTTTGATTCAAAGCTAAAAAAAATAATCTAGGGCTCAGCTATGCTCAACAACTTGTTAAGGTCACATATTTATTTCCTAAGGAGAGGAGCTGGACTAAAGGTTAGGTTTTCCAAGTTTACTTACAGAACTTACTTTCCTTGAGATAAATACCAAAAGAGAGAGAAAAGTTTTTCTTTTTTTACAATTGTTTTGAAAAAAGAAAAAAGATACCTTAGTTTATGTGACTATCCTCAAGTAGCTCAGGAGTTTTAGTGAATCAGTTGGGATTCCTGTTCAAATGCGGCTCTGCGATATTTTATGTCTTTTGGTACTAAACTGGTGATAAATTGACCATTTTAACTGGGAAGTTATTTTAATTTTATTGAGACAGAAATCTTACAAAATATTCTGGGACTAAAACATCTCTAAACACAAGCAGAAAGGTTTTAAAAAAAACCCTAAAATCAAAACATAAGAAAAGAAATCAGCACAAACCCTAAATAGAAAGAGACTTCTATTTTTCTTATTTTCCTATAGACCTTTGGGCTTCCCTGGTGGCTCAAAGGTTAAAGCATCTGCCTGCAATGTGGGAGACCTTGGTTTGATCCCTGGGTCGGGAAGATCCCCTGGAGAAGGAAATAGCAACCCACTCCAGTATTCTTGCCTGGAGAATCCCATGGACGGAGGAGACTGGTGGGCTACAGTCCACCGGCTTGCAAAGAGTCGGACATGACTGAGCGACTTCGCTTTCACTTTATAGACCTTCATATTTTGTGGTGGATTTATTATCGTATTAAGGACTTTTGCAAGTCAACAAGACAGTTTACTGCTTAGTTTGCTGGTTATGTGCAAATTCAAATCCAGGAGCTTATCCAAAAAGGTTTTCTTGACATTTGCTCTGTGCTCTGTATTTTTTAACGGAAGAAGCAAATACAACATAAGGAAGCTGTTTCCAACTCTTCAGGCCTGTTTTTAATCTGTTTTAATTTTTAACACTGCAATGTTTTTTCCTAAAGCATTTAGCTATTAATTAAACATGACAATATTTTTATACAGGATAAATTCCACCTATTTCTCTCATTCTCAGAAGCTCTATACTTATATTGTCTCTAATGTTCTTATGCCTTTATAACATGGAAAATTTTCTTCTAAAACTCAGTATTAAAACAAATGGAACAAAGATCCTCATTTTCTTTTCCTCCCCTCCCTTCCTCTCCCTTTTCTTAGCCTGAAAACCACAGTGGATTTAGAGACAATGAGCATAAAAATGATTAGGACATCCATAGACACTTCCAACATTCAGTCAACCAGTAGAACAACTATAAAGTTGGATAAAATTAAAATTCAGTTAAATAAATTATGTACTACAAAAGAGCAACTGATCTGGAGCCAGAAAACCAGGAATGTGATTCTGAATTTAAATCTCCCTTTCTGTGTTCTCTTAACCTTATTCCCTCATCTATAAAAGGATAGTGGTCTATTCTTTTTAGTTGAATACTGTATGGCCTTTTCACTATACTGGTTGTTGAAATACGACGCATATCCAACTATTTCTTCTAATTCTGTTCATTGCTAAATTATATTTAAAACAAAGTGGACTTACAATCACAATGTCTGATTAAAGTTAGGTTTACTTGGTTTCTTTTAAAGAGTATATTTTCTTTTAATTTGTTTTGGATTGTGTGTCCTTTGAAAAACTGCCAAACTCAGTTTCTAATAGAAGATCCTACTGCATTTTATTATACCTGACACCATATTCTATTAAGCATGATTACAAGTTTAAAGTTACCCATTAGAAACTAGATAGGATATAATTAGATGTTTTCATCTGTCAATTACACTGAAGCTGAGAAGGGTAAAACGTGGAATCAGAAATTTATGTTATAATGGGAAAATCATCTCAAAACTTCCTTGTCAAGATGTCCCTATACAGGACTGAATCTATAAATTCATTTTTTAAGGCAGAGAGAAAAGTAAGAGGAAACCAAAAAGAGTTCAGTAGTGAGTGAAAGTTGAGACTACCTTGATCAGACTCTGTTAGACAAATATACTTGGTTGATTTATTCATAAAACATAGAGAAATTCTGTCCCAGGTATCTGTGATAAGCGGGGATCTTCTTGTCACTGAAACTTCCATGTTTCCTGAAAATAAGAACTTTCCTTTTGATTGAGAATATCAAAGAGTTTTGTAGAAAGGGTCACTACAGAGAAGATAACCAAGAAGAATGCTGCACAACCACATGCAGGCTAGTCTTTGTAGACAAAGAACCCCATTCTGCAGGTGGAGGGATAATGTGTGATAATCAAGGCAGATTAGATGCAGAGATAATGACACCATGACTTGAAGTGCCTTGCCCAGGCCTTTCCCAAGTCTAAAAGACAAGTTACCAATTCTGAAGTTCAGCTTTGAATTTTTGGCTATTTGTTTTCTCTTCAGAGATTGTTTTACCCAGACAAGTCAAGGGTGAAAAGGAAAATTATCAAGTGAATCAGATCGTAAGTAATCTGAGCATGGGAAATAAGTGAGAACAAATCTGCTTTTAATGTAGGCCCATGGCCAAAAATCCTAACAGAGGCAAGTTCACAAAGATGTTAGCAATTTAGCTATGATATTGATAGTTCCACAGGCAAAGAACTCCCTTGTTTAGGGAGTTATAACAAAGAATAACAGTTTATTATAATCTGCTTTTTGTCAGGTTGCCAGAAGAATTTCACATTTTCACTCGCATGAATTATTTATGCTTTCAAATGAGAATCAAAATTAACTGATTCACTCACCAAAAGAGCTCATCCACCAAAGCTTAACCAATACAGTTACGGGTGAAGGCTTTTGTTAGCCGTGCGGCTCTACAGGGAATATAAATAAGATGTAGGGGATTATTTATCTCTCTTACTCAAAGCTTGTAAAACATATCTTTCTCTTTATATTCTGATACCATGAAACTTTATGATCATGGCAAAAATATTCAAAATAACTTATTCTGTTTAAAGACAAGTACTATACTTAAAAACAGACAAGACTACATGCTGTAAACTTAAAGCAAATAAAGTAAAATGGTTGCTGTATATATGTTCTCCAGTCTAAAAGATAAATCACATGATTTAAGCAGATAAATCACATGATTTAAGCAGGTGTTTGATCTAAGTAGGTTTACCAAAGGAGTAGGGAAAACACTAGAGAAATGAGCATAGGGGAAGATGAATCTTGATTACTTTGGACCAGAAACAAAAGATGTAGTGACATGAACGGCATGGGTCAGGGTTCAGTGACTCCAAGAGTGATTTGTCCCTGTGTCATGCAGGCCCCACACTCAGCAGTCATTCTAAAGGTAGCTTCAAAGGAAGGCCCTCTGTGAATTTCCCCAGTGGTACAGTGGGTACACCTTCCAATGTGGGTGATTCTGGTTCAATCCCTGGTTGGGGAATTAAGATTCCACATGCCACATGGTATGACCATAAATAAGTAAATAAAGAGAATTAGAAAAAAAGAAAGAAAGAAAGGCTTTCCAACATTCAAAGAGAATATGTATGTCATTTATTGAGGCTAGCTTAGTACAGTTGAATTTATAACACAATTATTTTAAAATGTAGTTATCTATTTTACCAAATAGTACTATAATTACTGGATTTCCCCAGGCAAAAAAATAGACTTCTGACCTAAATGTCACAACTCACAATAATTAACACAAGATGAACATAGACTTAAATGCAAAAACTAAACTATAAGGAAAAAAACACAGGAGAAAATCTTAAGCATGTTGTGCTAGGCAAATAGCTCATGGTTTTTTATTCCAAAAGGACAATCCATGAAAGGAAAAACTAACAAATCTTTTTAAAACTGAAAAAGTTGACTCTAAAAATTCACATGAAGATGATGAAAGAAAAGCTACAGACTGAGAGAATATATTTATAAACCATAAATGATTAATATTTAAAAATATAAAATCTCCAAAAATTCAGTGTTAATCCAACTAGAAAACTGGAAAAAGACATGAACAGACATTTTACTAAAAAGGATATATAGAAAGCAAGTAGCATATCAAAAGATTATTCTATATCATTATCCAATAAAAAGATGCAGAGTAAAACCACAGTGAGATATCACTATACATATATCAAGATCTTTATTGGTATTGACTGAATGTTTGTGTTCTTTTTTTTAATTTTTTTAATTTTTTTAAATAAATTTATTTATTTTAATTGGAGGTCAATTACTTTACAATATTGTGTTGGTTTTGCCGTACATCAACATGAACCCGCCATAGGTATACACATGTCCCCCATCCTGAATCCCCCTTCCTCCTCCCTCCCCATACCATCCCTCTGGAAGCAACCTAGATGTCCATCAGCAGATGAATGGATAAGAAAGCTGTGGTACATATACACAATGGAGTATTAGTCATTAAAAAGAATACATTTGTTTGTGTTCTTAACCCAAATCCACAGTTGATGCTTAATCCTCAGTATTCATAGTATTCAGTGATGGGGCTTTTAGGAACTAATTATGTTTCAATGAGATCATGGGGGAGGAGCCTTCATATGGGATTGCTGCCCTTCTGTGCTCAGTTGCTTGAGTCATGTCTGACTCTTTGTAACCTCAGGGACTATAGCCCACCAGGCTCCTCTATCCATGGGATTCTCCAGCAGGAATACTGGCAAGGGTTGCCAAGTCCTCCTCCAGGGGATATTCCCCACCCAAGGATCAAACCCACATGTTCTGCATTGCAGGAAAATGAGCTACCAGGGAAGCCCCTGCTGCCCTTCCAAGAGGATTAAAAAGCCCAGCGTTCATCTCTCTGCCATGTGAAGATGAAGCAGAAGATGGCCATCTGTAAATTAAGACACAGATTCTCAGCAGACACAAAATCTCCCAGCACCCCAATCTTGGACTTCTCAGCCCCAAAATCTGAGAAATATTTGTTCTTTAAGCCATTCATCCTGGAGTATTTTCATTATAGCAGCCCAAACTGACAAAGACACTTGTGGTATTACATAACACACACACACATGCACAAACACACACAAGTGAGTATAAGTGGGTGAATATTAATAATTCCTTAAAGCTGTATGTCAGTCTACAATGATCTCAATAAAATTTCAGCTACAAAAATGTGGTAATGATTAAGAGCATGAACAATGGAGTCAGATCACAGGAGACAAATCCTGGTTCTAAATTCTACTGTTATCTTAATCTTAAATTTCTTCTTTGATAAGTTAGTCACTAAAAATTGTACCAACTTCATAAGACAATTGTTAAAATTAAGTGAGGTAATTAATGCAAGAGTCTAGCATGTTAGATGTTGTATATTGAGCACTAAATAAAAAGTTGCATTACTCACCATAATTACATATTTTGTTATTATTATTATTATTATTATTATAACAACTTGAAGTATTCTTTGAGGCAAAAGATAGAAACAGTATAATCTTGCAGTCAAATCAAATCAAATTTTAGGCCATGTCCACTTGCTAACTATAGATCTCTTTTGGAGTGCAACACTCACTACTGATTATTACATGTCTTATCAAATAATACTGATGCTTGCTGGTCCATATAATATCTTCTTCCTGCCCACCTGCTTTAGAATCAGTCTCTTTGGAAATATTCTGAGAAACTTCACAGAAAATAGACTAGAAAATCAACATTATCCCCTACCCAAGTCCCTAAAACCACTAATAAGCCCTTCATTTTAAATGGTTTATCAGATCCTACTACTTTCAATGACTGCAAAATTTAATAATGAGAATAGGGAGTAAATCCTTTTATTTTTAAATTTTTACTTATGACGCTGATTCATCAACTATTTTATTCATAATTTATCTACAAAGCATATTTTTCTATCAGTATGCATTTCTAAAAGCCTTACTCATTTTTTATCTACTTGATTCCTTATCAGTGTCACTGTTTAAAAGGTTTCTCAATAAACTGTGAAAAAAATACTCGTTTCTCCTCCATGATTTCATTTCTATGCCATAAATATTTCTGTAGGTAATGAGATTTGAAGAAATTATAATATATAAAATAAAGTACAGAATTTGATTTACTTAAATATTATGTTTGGGATTCAGTGGAGGAGTATTTATTCCCCCAAAACAAAAAGATAACACAATGATGCTGCTGTTCGATAAAATTTTAAACTGAAAAAAGTACAAACTGAAAAGTGAAGGCCACCATTACAGGGATATCAAATACCAGCCAGGTATTGCAATACACTGGCCTTCCTAGAACATACACTAAGGAGAGTGCATTCTGAAATCTAAGAAAGCTTTCTCATTGCCACAATGTCATATAAACATTCTGACATCTTGGGAGAAGTAGAAAAAAAAATCTGAAAGATTCAGAATTTACTAAAAAAAAAAAAAAAAAAAAAAGAAAAAGGCAAAAGTATCTAAAAGAGATTGTTTCAAAATAAATTTTAAAATAAGCAGACAAAATATACTAATAGGAAAGTTTAGAGTAGTGTTACTTTATTTAATTTACTTGGAATCCAAGTAGGACTGGTGCTGAAACTGAAGCTCTAAAACTTTGGTCATCTGATGCAAAGACCCGATTCATTGGGAAAGACCTGGATGCTAGGAAAGATAGAAGGCAAAAGGGGAAGCGGGTGGCAGAGGATGAGATGGTGACATAGCATCATCAACTCAATGGACATGTATTTGAGCAAGCTCTGGGAGATAGTGAAGGACAGGGAAGCTTGGCGTGCTGCAGCCCATGGGGTCGTGATGAATTGGACACAACTTAGCAACAGAACAACAAACAACATGTGGTTATCGGCTACAGTACTAGATAGCAAGTATTGTATTTTTTCCCCCAATTTTTGAGGATTTTGTTTGTTTAAATGCTTCATTTTTTAGAGCAGATTTATGTTCATAGCAAAACTGAAAGGAAGGTACAGAGATTTCCCATATATCCCTTGACCTCATACATGCAGAACCTTTCCCAATCTCAAAATCCCCCCAACAGAATAGGATGGTTGTTAGAGCTGATGGACCTACACTGAAATATCATAATCATGTATAATCCATAGCTTAATATAGGATTCACTCTTGGTGCTGTCTGTGTGATGAGTTTGGACAAATGTATAACATGAATCCACCATACCGAGTATTTTCACTACCCTATAAATCTTCTGTTCCTGCCTATTTATCACTTCAACTTTATCACCACTCCCAACCTCTGGCAACCTGCCTTTTCTAGATTTTCATATACTTGGAATTTTATAGTATGTAGCCTTTTTAGATTGGCTTCTTTCACTTAGTGACATGCATTTTTTCCTTCATGTCTTTATGTCTTGATAGCATATTTCTTTTTAGCACTGATGATTAATATTCCTATGTCTGTATGCACCACAATGTTTTTTTATTCTTTCACTACTGAAAGTATCTTGGCCTCTTCCAGGTTTGGGGGACAGCATGTATTTTAGATCACCTATATCATTACAAATTTCTTTTGAAGTGCACTGTCTTGGAGTTCAAAATTCAACTAACAGAGCTGAACTACAAGAAAAACCAATAGCATACGTCCCTTCTCCCTATGGCCATAGTTTTCTATATTAATTTATTCAATCAAAACTATTTTGGGGGTACCTATTATGTGCCATGTGCTATTCTAAATTTGAGACATAAAGTAGTGAATAAGAAAGTCAAGTTCTCTGCCCTTATACTTCTACCTTCTAGAGGAAGGGAAAGGTAAAGAAAAATTCAAGCAATCAAATAAACCAAGGGTTTGATAGAAAGTACTACATAGCAAATGAAATAGGAGGATGTGATGTGGAGTGACTAGAGGAGGCAGTGGGAAAGGGTTGTGTCACTTTCTAAAGTTGGGAAACTAAGGCCTCTTTAAAGGGGTTACGTTCAAGTGTCTGTCTACGATGCGGGAGACCCAGGTTCTATCCCTGGGTTGGGAAGATCCCTTGGAGAAGGAAATGGCAATCCACTCCAGTACTATTGCCTGGAAAATCCCATGGCCAGAGGAGCCTGGTAGGCTACAGTCCATGGGGTCACAAAAAGTCGGACACGACTGAGTGACTTCACATTCGACTTCACATTCAGGATGAATCCTGAGTGACAGAAGGGAATCTGCCATGCAAATGCCTCAGCAAAGAACAGTCCTAGCAAAGGAACAACTACTGCAGTGGATCTAAGGCAGGAACAGACCTGGCCCCTTTGAAATTATTAGAGGCTCATATGGCTAGAGGGAAATGAATCAGGGGAAGCGTAGTACGAATGGGGTTACAAATAAGCAGGGCCAAGTCATCCGAGCTCTCATAGGATATCACAGGGTTTATATATATATATTTGTAAGTGTGATAGAAAGTCTTTGGAGCATTTCCAGCAGGGCCACAACCTGGTTGCTTTCATAGTGGTGTATTTTGTCCTCTCACTAAAGAACATGGACTCACCCTTTATGCAGCTATCTGCTTAACTCTTCCTAAACTGTAACAAATTCCTGCCAGAGAGCAAGCCTTCAAATGATTGACCCTGAAAGAGACTAAATGTTCTTCATATTCTCTCAGCACCACAGATATATCACTGAAAGCTCAGGTTATATCTCCAATAACAAATGCATATAACCTACTCCACATCAAGTGAGTCCTAAGATGCCACATAAGCTATAAAAGGTCCATGAACCTTATTTTCCTCATCTATAAAATGAAGCATAAAACCTGCAAAAGTTATTACCCAAATGAATTAGAAGAAGACGATAAAACTGTGTGCTATGGGAAATTAAAGGATTTACACAGCTGTTTACATCTTCATTGCATCACAACCTCATATTCCAGGTTCAGCTTTGAACACTAAAATATTTGTAAAGTTCTAAGTCTAGGAATGTCTGTGCTCAGTTGCTCAGCAGTGTCTGACTCTTTGCGACCCCATGGACTGTAGCTCGCCAGGCTCCTCTGTCCACGGAATTTTTAAAGCAAGAATACTAGAGTAGGTTGCCGTTTCCTACACTAGGGGATCTTCCCTGCCCAGGGATCAAACCCACATCTCCTGCACTGGCAGATGTATTGTTTACCACTGCGTCACCTAGGAAGCCCCAGGAGTGTATGAACTTCTGCCAATATAAATCAGACTAAGGGCTATGCACTGTAATTTCCCCCAAAAAAGTGCATATTTAAGTCTCAAGAAAGAAAGAAAAAGGACTTCCCTGGTGGCCCAGTGGCTAAGACTCTGTGCTCCCAATGCAGGGGGCTCAAAGTTGATCTCTTGTCAGGGAACTATATCCCAACATGCCACAAGTAAGAGTTTGCATGCCATAACTAAGACCAGAAACAGCCAAATAAATAAATACTAAAAAAAGAAAAAAAAAAGGGAATGAACACATCCTTTTGATATGTTTCCCAAAATGTTATATGAAAACTCTACAAAGCTATTAGCTATCTTAACCACAAAAGTATTCAACCTGGTCCCTTAATAGCTGTGTGTGTGATTGAAAATTCTCTTGGATATGAGACAAAGTGCTAACAAATAGATATATACAATCTAAGCAGGCAGTTTGACATAGCGTTAACATTTTAGATTCGTATTATTTTCAAATTCAATACATTTCCTTCAACTAATACAATTAATAACCAGCTAGAAATATTTCCATTCAACTCCCCCTTTTGTTGACTCTGCTTATAAGCAGAGATGAAAATAACTTTTAAATGTCAGGGAGGGGAAACTATGTTTCACTATTATTCATTTTTGTTTTGCTCTCTAGCTTGTGGGCCATAGAATCTCAAGCACTTTTTAAAATTAAACAATACTGTATTAGTTTCAGATATACAGCATACTGAGCACTTTCAATGATTTCAAATACAGACATCTTTTACCATTTGTTAAGGTCAAGAAATATGTTTCTATTTCATTCTATGAAAGCTTTAAGAAAGAAATCCCATATAGTCTATTTATGTTTCCCAGACTTGCCTGTGAGTATCCCGGAGTCTCTGGCAGAGACATGAGTTGGAGGTGCCCTGCTCCAGGGTCAGGGGCACTGAATGTGGCAGTGTGTGCACGGGCCCATTGGAAGAAGGTTGCCATTATCACTATTACCTCCACCATAGTTTGGTCTCATATCAAACAACATGGAGGGAACATAGCCCTGGCCATCAACAGAAAATTGGATTAAAGATTTACTGAGCATGGCCCTGTCCATCTGAACAAGACCCAGTTTCCCCTCCAGGCAGTCTCTCCCATCAGGAAGCTTCCATAAGCCCCTTATCCTTATCCATCAGAGGGCAGAGACTGAAAACCACAATCACAGGAAACTAATCAAACTGATCACGTGGACCACAGCCTTGTCTAACTCAATGAAACCAGGAGCCATGCCGTCTAAGGCCACCCAAGATGTGTTGAGACCTGTTCGACAAGTATCCTGTCTCCTACAAAGATGGATGGGTCATGGTAGAGAGTTCTGACAAAATGTAGTCCACTGGAGAAGGGAATGGCAGACCAATTCAGTATTGCCTTGAGAACCCCAGGAACAGTATGAAAAGGCAAAAATATATAACACTGAAAGATGACTTCCCCAGGTTGGTAGGTGCCCAGTATACTACTGGAGAAGAGTGGAAAAATAACTCCAGAAAGAATGAAGAGACAGAGCCAAAGCGGAAACAATGCCCAGCTGTGGATGTGACTGGTGATGGAAGAAAAGCCCGCTGCTGTGAAGAACAATATTACACAGGAACCTGGAATGTTAGGTACATGAATCAAGGTAAATTGGAAGTGGTCAAACAGGACATGGCAAGAGTGAGCATAGACATTTTAGGTATCAGAGAACTAAAATGGACTGGAATGGGTGAATTTAACTCAGATGACCACTATATCTACTACAATGGAGAAGAATCCCTTAGAAGAAATGGAGTAGCCATCATTGTCAACAAAAGAGTCTGAAATGCAGTACTTGGATGGAATATAAAAAATAACACAACGATCTCTGTTCATTTCCAAGGCAAACCATTCAATATCACAGTAATCTAAGTCTATATCCTGACTAGTAATGCTGAAGAGGCTGAAGTTGAATGATTCCATGAAGACATACAAGACCTTCTAGAACTAACACTCAAAAAAGATGTCTTTTTCATTATAGAGGACTGGAATGCAAAAGTAGGAAGTCAAGAGATACCTGGAGTAACAGGCAAATCTGGCCTTGGAGTACAGAACGAAGCAGGGCAAAGGCGAATAGAATTTTGCCAAGAGAACACAATGGTCATAGCAAACACCTTCTTCCAACAACACAAGAGAAGACTCTACACCTGGACATCACCAAATGATAAATACTGAAATCAGATTGATTATATTCTTTGCAGAGATGGAGAAGCTCTATACAGTCAGCAAAAACAAGACCAGGGGTTGACCGTGGCTCAGATCATGAACTCCTCATTGCAAAATACAGACTTAAATTAAAGAAAGTAGGGAAAACCACTAGACCATTCAGGCATGACCTGAATCAAATCCTTTACGATTACACAGTGGAAGTAACAAATGGATTCAAGGGATTAGAACTGATTGACAGTGCCTGAAGAACTATGGATGAAGGTCCATGACATTGTACAGGAGGTAGTGATCAAGACAACCCCAAGAAAAAGAAATGGAAAAGAAAAAAAAAAAAAAAAGCAAAATGGCTGTCTGAGGAGGCTTTACAAATAGCTGAGAAAAGAAGAGAAGCAAAAGGTAAAGGAGAAAAGGAAAGATGTACCCATCATAATGTGAGGTTCCAAAGAATAGCAAGGAGAGATAAAAAAAAGCCTTCCTTGTTGATCAATGCCAAGAAATAGAGGAAAACAGCAAAATGGGAAAGACTAGAGATCTCTTCAAGAAAATTAGAGATAATAAGGGAACATTTCATGCAAAGATGGGCTCAATAAAGGATAGAAATGGTATGGACCTAACAGAAGGAGAAAATATTAAGAAGAGGTGGCAAGTTTAAACAGAAGAATTATACTAAAAAGATCTTCATTACCCAGATAACCACAATGATATGATCACTCACCTAGAACCAGACATCCTGAATGCAAAGTCAAGTGGGCCTAGGAAGCATCACTATGAACAAAGTTAGCAGAGGTGATGGAATTCCAGTTGAGCTATTTCAAATCCTCAAAGATGATGCTGTGAAAGTGCTGCACTCAATATGCTAGAAAATTTGAAAACTTAGCATTGGCCACAGGACTGGAAAAGGTCAGTTTTCATTCCAATCCCAAAGAAAGACAATGCCAAAGAATTTTCAAACTACTGCACAATTGAATTCATCTCACATGCTAGCAAAGTAATGCTCAAAATTCTCCAAGCCAGGCTTCAACAGTAGGTGAACCATGAACTTCCAGATGTTCAAGCTGGATTTAGAAAAGGAGGAAAAAGAATTCATTTGAATCAGTTCTGATGAGATGGATGAAACTGGAGCCGATTATACAGAGTGAAGTAAGCCAGAAAGAAAAACACCAATACAGTATACTAGCACATATATATGGAATTTAGAAAGATGGCAATGACGACCCTGTATGCAAGACAGGAAAAAAGACACAGATGTGTATAACAGACTTTTGGACTCAGAGGGAAAGGGAGAGGGTGGGATGATTTGGGAGAATGACATTCTAACATGTATACTATCATGTAAGAATTGAATCGCCACTCTATGTCTGACGCAGGATACAGCATTCTTGGGGCTGGTGCATGGGGATGACCCACAGAGATGTTATGGGGAGGGAGGTGGGAGGGGGGTTCATGTTTGGGAACGCCTGTAAGAATTAAAGATTTTAATTAAAAAAAAAAAACTAAAAAAAAAAAAAGCTATCACCATTTAAAAAAAAAAAAGAGAGATCAAATTGCCAACATCTGTTGCATCATTGAAAAAGCAAGAGAGTTCCAGAAAGACATCTACTTCTGCTTTATTGACTATGCCAAAGCCTTTGACTGTGTGGATCAAAACAAACTGTGGAAAATTCTTCAAGAGATGGAAATACCAGACCATCTTACCTGCCTCCTGAGAAATCTGTATGCGGCTCAGATAGAACTGGACATGGAATGACAGACTGGTTCCAAATCAGGAAAGGACTACATCAAGGCTGTATATTGTCACCCTGCTAATTTAACTTATATGCAGAGTACATCAAGCAAAATGCCAGGCTGAATGAAGCACAAGCTTTTATCAATAACCTCAGATACGCAGATTACACCACTCTTATGGCAGAAAACAAAGAACTAAAAAGCCTCTTGATGAAAGTGAAAGGGGAGAGTGAAAGAGTTGACTTAAAGCTCAACATTCGGAAAACTAATATCATGGCATCCAGTCCCATCATTTCATTGCAAATAGGTGGAGAAACAATGGAAACAGCAAGAAACTATTTCCTTGGCCTCCAAAATCACTAGAGATGGTGACTGCAGCCATGAAATTAAGAGATGCCTGCTTTTTGGAAGAAAAGTTATGACCAACCTAGACAGCATATTAAAAAGCAGAGACATTACTTTGCCAACAAAGGTCCATCTAGTCAAAGTTATTGTTTTTCCAGTAGTCGTGTATGGATGTGAGAGTTTGACTATAAAGAAAGCTGAGCAGCAAAGAATTGATGCTTTTGAACTGTGGTGTTGGAGAAGATCCTTGAGAGTCCCTTGGAGAGCAAGGAGATCAAACCAGTCAATCCTAAAGGAAATCAGTCCTGAATATTCATTGGAAGGACTGATTCTATAGCTGACACTCCAATACTTTGGCCACCTGATGCAAAGAACTGACTCACTGGGAAAGATTGAAGGCAGGAAGAAAAGGGTACAACAGAGGATGAGATGGTTAGATGGCATCACCCACTTGATGGACATGAGTTTGACAAGCTCCAGGAGTTGGTGACGGACAGGGAAGCCAGGTGTGCTGCAGTCCACGGGGTCACAGAGTCAGACACGACTGAGCAGCTGAACTCAATTGAAAACTCACAATACATTGGAGAGATTAATAGCTTCTCACTTCACCTCTCCAATGTCATATATACTTGCATTTTAACAAATTCTTTTAAAAGTGATTTTAAAGAATCATTCATTTAATTTCCACATCAACTCTGGTAGGTACCACCACTGTCTTTACAGTTGAGGGAAAAATGAAAGAAATTTGAGTCAAATAACTTGCTTAAGAGTAAACATTTAGTAAATGATGAGGCTGGGAACCCAGTCCTTCTATACTCTTAAGCTCTGCACTAAAATATTCTGTGTTTGATAGAGACACCAAGGATCATATTTTGAATAGCAGTGTCAGAGAATAAGTGCAGCAAAACTGACAAAGTCAGTTTAGTCATATGTATATCTTAGGTTCTTTTTGGTAAATGTTACTATTTAAAGGCAAGTAATAACTACAGATCACTTCCTCACAGTCTCCCTACCAGATTACATTCACAGCAAGTCTGACAAAATTATGTCACATAAATGGACATTTATTATCAATAAGAACAAAGCAACCACACAATGTAGCCCAGCCCTTTGTTCTTTTACTGCTGCAGCAGCATTTTTCATAAATGGTACATGCACAATAATTGTGACAATACTCTAGACACAGACTTTGATAATACACTCTAAACACAGTCTCCTAGTCAAGGGCAGAAGTCCAAGAAAATGCTGAATTGGTGTTGAACCCAAAGTTATTTGAGGATCAATGACTGAGTTTACAACATCCTTATATTTCACTTCTTCAAGGGTTAGAGTGTCTTTACATGAGTTCTGGAGAATCTACCTATCATAATTCTGTGAATTTCACCTATCAAAAGCCTTGTCTACAATCTGCTAAGCTAACAACAAACCCTTTGGTGAGTATCATGGATGGAAATAGCTAGAACCCTTGTAGTAGCCTCAAGAGGTCTTAGTTCTAATGCTAGCTGACTACCTGTTAAGTATGTAGCCCTTAATAGAGAGGGTGACATCTTCTAAGGTATAAGAATTTATGCATATATCAAGGCTGAAATATTTTTTAAATAAATTCTAAAACATCCCTTATTAGGTTTCTCTCCCATTTCTTTTAATTATTCTGGAATCAGGCAGTATCAGTATTAAACACCATTAGGTAAACTAAGCATATGTTTAAGTTGCCTGCAAATCAAGGAGTTCCCTCCAAATAACAATTTTCAGAGAAGTTAACATTTGCCATTTTTCAGAAAGCTTAAAATAGTTGACAAGTGCTTTGATTCAATGTTATATGTGATTTTTTACTATTTTTTTAACACTGTGGAGTGGAGGAATGTGGCTACAGTCTCGCACTTCAGACCATTAACATACATAACCCAGCTACAGGAAGCGGTATCTGACTACACTCACACTAGCCTAAAATCTCACATACGTGTATTTCTCCAGTGTAGTCCTGCATTGTTCTCAAAGATCTTTAGTTCTTAGTAACATGCTTTCCTTTTATTTCATATGATTTTATAACAGTGGTAGATATATTCTCAGGAATAGGTTATCACAATATGTATAACCTTTTAATAATCATCTTATTTTATATTTATACAAATAAATACAAAAGAAAAGAAGATGCCTCTATTTTAAGAGCAAGTATAAATATGTCCCTGGAAATAAAGGAGAAAACTATCTTTTCATGTACTTCCTAAAAAAAGAAAAACATCATTTACCTTTGTTGGAAGAGAGAGATTTAATGGCTAATATATGGATTGCTGCTAAGTCACCTCAGTTGTGTCGGACTCTGTGCGACCCCATAGACGGCAGCCCCATCCCTGGGATTCTCCAGGCAAGAACACTGGAGTGGGTTGCCATTTCCTTCTCCAATGCATGAAAGTGAAAAGTGAAAGTGAAGTCGCTCAGTCATGTCCGACTCTTAGCGACCCCATGGACTACAACCTACCAGGCTCCTCCATCCATGGGATTTTCCAGGCAAGAGTACTGGAGTGGGGTGCCATTGCCTTCTCCAAATATATGGATTAGAATAATAAAAAGACAAAGCTTACAAAATAGGCAAAAGATCTGAAATAGACACCTGACAAAAAATATGAATAACCAATGTGCACATGAAAAGAGGATTCAACATCATTCAGTTCAGTTCAGTTCAGTCGCTCAGTCGTGTCCGACTCTTTGCGACCCCAGGAATCGCAGCACGCCAGGCCTCCCTGTCCATCACCATCTCCCGGAGTTCACTCAGACTCAGGTCCATCAAATCTGTGATGCCATCCAGCCATCTCATCCTTGGTCGTCCCCTTCTCCTCCTGCCCCCAATCTCTCCCAGCATCAGAGTCTTTTCCAATGAGTCAACTCTTCCTATGAGGTGTCCAAAGTACTGGAGCTTCAGCTTTAGCATTATTCCTTCCAAAGAAATCCCAGGGTTAATCTCCTTCAGAATGGACTGGTTGGATCTCCTTGCAGTCCAAGGGACCCTTAAGAGTCTTCTCCAACACCACAGTTCAAAAGCATCAATTCTTCGGCGCTTACTCAGCAGGAAAATAAAAACTGAAACCATGATACATCATTACAACCTCAACAAAATGGCTAAAATTTAAAAGAGTGAAAATAACAGATAATGACAATGATATAGAAAAATGGAACTCTCATATATTGTTTATGGAAGTGTACATGACACAGTCACTTTGGAAAATTATTTGTAATTTTTTTATAAAAATAAAACACATATCATAGGACCTAGCAATTCCATTATCAGGTATCTATTGAAGAAAAATAGAGACATATTTACAAAAAGACTCACTCTAATATGCATAGAAAACTT
The DNA here is from genome assembly GCF_042477335.2 of Ovis canadensis. Taxonomy (NCBI): domain Eukaryota; kingdom Metazoa; phylum Chordata; class Mammalia; order Artiodactyla; family Bovidae; genus Ovis; species Ovis canadensis. The sequence goes on along the minus strand of NC_091250.1, from coordinate 103,709,799 downwards.
ATTCATAATAGTTAAGATCTGCAGGAAAAAAGACCCAGGTGTTCAACAGAATGAGAATGAGTAAACACTCATGTATTCATACTACTGGCAATAAAAAAGTAAAGCATTATTGATACATATAATAATATAGATGAGTCTCAAAATATAACTGAAAGAGGTCTTACAGAAAACAGTACATCTGCAATTCCTTTTACATGAAATTCTAAAAATAATCTACAGTGGAAAACATAATCATAACATTAGTAGCCTCAGGATAGAAAATAGAGAATTGGCTGGGAAGAGTATAAAAGAATTTTCTGGAATGATGGTAATATTCTATATCCTAATAGCAGTTTGAGTTACATAGGTCAAAATTTAGTTGATGTGCACTTCAGATTTATACACTTAATTATGTACAAGTTTTACATCAAAATAAAAACTAAGCAAATATAGGACTTCAGGTAATAAATTACATTCTGAATTATTTAAGGGGAATTGTATAGAGGTTTTTAGTTTGCTCTGAAAGATGTATAAAAATAAGATGGATCAATAGATGGCCAAAGAGAAAAATGGGCTTTCCTGGTGGCTGAGTGGTAAAGAATCTGCCTGCAATGTAGGAGGCTTGGGTTCCATTCCTGGGTTGGAAAAATACCCTGGAGAAGGAAATGGTAATCCACTCTAATATTCTTGCTTGGGAAATCCCATGGACAGAGGAGCCTAGTGGGCCACAGTCAATGGGATCTCAAGAGTCAGACACAACTTAGCAACTCAACAACAACAACAGAGAAAATAGGTACATAGATTTGTGATTAAAACAAGCACAGCAAAGTGTTAACAGAAAAATCTAGATGCTGATGATGTAAATGCTTAATGTAAAAGTCAATTTTGATCTATGTACAAAAATATCAATGTGTTCTCAGTTGCTCAGTCAAACCTTCATCTCTTGCCAGGTGGATTCTTTACCACTGCACCACCTGAGAAGCCCAAAAATGTTCCAAATTGAAACCAAAATACAGAGCCTTTGTATTATTTAAAATCCATTCATTCAACCAGCTTTTGAGCATTTGATGTGGACCATTGTTCAAGATGCTGGCAATATGGTAGTGAATAAAACAAAATCTTCAGTCTGATGAAGTATACATTTCTATTCTATACAGAAATAACACATACATCAGTTATATGTAAGGTGGTGAAAAAGTCTAAGAAAAATAATGCAGAGTAAGGGTAGAAGTTCCAATTTAGACACTGTTGATGGGAATCTCTGATACAGTCACATGTCAGACGAAACCTGAATGAAGTGAGGGAGTATATCTGGGTCAACAGCATTCCAGGCGGGGAAGGCTTTTAGGTGAGTGTGTATATGTGTATGCAGCCTGTTACAAAAAAGCATGTGTGGTGGTGGGGAAGGGGAAAGGAATCAGTGTATCTACAGAAAAGCACAAATTAGATAGAAAATGAGATCAGAGAGATGGGGGATATGTGGAAGGATGGAGTAGAGGAGGAGTTTATGTAGGGCTTATATACTATGGTTAGAAATTCAGATTTTCTCCTGAGTAATATGAGATGACATTGAAATTCTTTGAGTATAGGACTAATGGGATTTGACTTATTTTAAAAGGATCAACCTGTTTCTTGGTAATACACAAAAAGGAGACAGTTTTGATAATAGACTCTAGGAGGTAGTGATGTAAGTGAGACAAGTCCAGTCTCTTTATACAGAAAGTCTAGTCAAAAATAAAGCTGGCAGAGAGTGACATCACCAAGGTGGCAATATAAGTTGTTCTTGACTTCACACTTCCTCACAAGAACAGATGCTAACAACTATTCAAGAACACAACACCACTGAAAGAATCCTAAAACACAAAGGTAAGGTTGAAGAACTCCTTGCATCATAGAGCACAGACAGACTGGTCTAGTAAGAAACACGGGTATGTGTCAATAGCCTTGCCCTTCCCACAATGCCAGCGTAGCACCACAGGGAGATGTCTCCCTTGAGCTTCCAATGGGAAGAGAATCTGAAGGGACAAACAGGAACACCCCCACCGCCCAACACTGTGGGTCACTTTGTGAGAGTCCCTATTCTGATCTCACACCAGAGATTGTGGAGGAATATGGGGGAATTAACCATTTAGAATCCAACTGTGACGGGAAAGAGAGAAGGGCTTGCAATGATCAGCACACAGATCTTGGTAGACTGTGTTTATACCATCAGGGCCCAAGTGGTAGCCTCAGTGAGTAGCTTAGTTCATCTGTAGAACCAAGTTGGGGTATACTCTCACCAGGGAAGTCTACCTGATTCAAATCCTCAAGTATGGAAATTTGCTGGCACAAGAGCCTCAATTGCCCATGCCAGTCAAGGGACTGAGTCACATCCCCACAGGCTACGGAGAATGTCTTCTAACCAGAATAACTGGAAGGAAACTCCTGGTTGCCACGCAGTCAGCAGTACTTAAGCTGAGAGGTGGGCAGGCAGAGCCAATAGCCAGCTAGAGTAAGACAAGAAAGAAAGCTTTCTCAGCTTTAGAACTGCTTATCTTGCTACACTTAAAGAGGAAATCTCACTCATTGCTGAAAAAGACATTGCTTAAGCCTTTCTGGCCAGGGAACTTAACCAGAGAACACAAAAAGCTGCATAGCCCATTGAACAGCTCTATGTATCATAAAACTTGAGCACAGTCCATGGCTTCTCCCATCCACAGAATAAAACTGGTGATCTCATTTGACCAGGGAATTCAGTGCACATTCTGGCCTGATCCAGATGCCCAAATAATGAGCTATACAGTCCCTGGGTCCTGTGTTGTTGCCCTGTCAAGGAAGGAGAGTAAATTCATAGCTCCATTTAATACTGAATGTAGTTCCCAATTCAGAACATATAGTAAGCCTGACCAGAGGACCCAGGCTATCGCAGACTCTCAGCCTCACTTGCGTAGTAGGTCAGCAATCCTATCCAACCATTCTCAGCCAGTGGCAAGCATCCTTATGCCCATTTTCAGAGTTCAAACCATTGCCTTGCCCCAAAATAGATAACAGTAGTGACTCCACATGCCAAAGACATTTCCAATGGACACATCCAGAAATCCAAACTGAGCTGACTGGTGAAGAACTGTCTCTGCTAAAGCAAACCTGTCAAGTATGGAAAAGAAACCCAATTACTGAAGTGCATAGATACCAATATAAAGACTCAAGGATCACAAAAAATTCAGGGAAATATGATACCACCATAGGATGCTAATAAAGCTCCAATAACTGACCCTGAAGAAATAGAGATATGTATTATCAGACAAAGAAGTCAAAATAATTCTCTTAAGTTTTGTGAACAATAAGAAAACACAAACAACAAATTACGGGAAAAAATGCATAAACAAAATGAGAAGTTTGACAAGTAAATAGCAACCATAAAAAAGTAAAATCTAAAAATCTAGACATGAAAAATACAATAAGGGAGTTGAAGAAGTCAGTAAAGAGCTTCAAAAGGAGACTTGGCCATGCAGAAGAAAGAATCTGTCATAACTAAGCCAGGATATTGGAAATTACCTAGTCAAAGAAGCAAAAGGACAAAGAATGAAAAAGAGTATAGAAAGTCTTTGGGGATTATAAGACAAAATGAAAAGCAGTTTTGGCATAATAAGAATTTCAAGAGAAGAAGCAAAAGAGAAAGGGTCAGAAGGCCTGTTTAAAGCAATAATGGCTGTGATTTTCATAGACATCTAGATCCCTGAGGCCCAGAGGACCCCAAATAGGTTGAACCTGAATAGGGCTACACTGACTCACATTACAATTAAATTGTCATAAGTCAAAGATACCTAGACTATTAAGAGAAGCAAGAGAAAAGAGAGAAGCTACATACAAGAGAAGGCTTCCCTGGTAGCTTGGATGGTAAAGCATCTGCCTACAATGCGGGAGACCTGGGTTCGATCCCTGGGTCAGGAAGATCCCCTGGAGAAGGAAATGGCAACCCACTCCATTCATGCCTGAAAAATCCCATGGACCGAGGAGCCTGGTGAGCTATAGTCTTTGGGGTCGCAAAAAGTCGGACACGACTGAATGATTTCTCTTCACTTCTTCATTTCATTTCACATACAAGAGAACTTCCATAAGACTACAAGCAGATTTTTCAACAGAAAGTTTTTAGGCCAGAAGAGAATGGGATGAAATTCTGACATATTCAAAATATTGAAAGAAAATAATAGCCACCAAACCCACTGAATTCCAAAGAATTCGAACCCAAAGAATTCCAAACCCAAAGAATTCCAAACCCACTGAAGCTGTCCTTCAGAAACAATGGAGGAATGAAGACTTTCCCAAACAAACAAAAGCTGATGAAGTTCATTACCACCAGGCATAACTTATAAAAAATGTTAAAGGAATTTCTCTGAGTGGAAGTAAAAGAATGCTAATTAGCATTATAAAAATAAACAAATTTAGTGTAAATATTACTTGTAATGGTAAAAATAATCATAGTTAGATACCCCAATATGCTAAGAGTGGCGCATAATTTACTTACAACTCTAGTTTAAAAGCAAAAAAAGAACAGTAAAAATAACCATAACTATAATAACCTGCTATTAATTACATATTTTATGTCATATAAATTGTACCTGCAATAATCTAAACTGTGAGGTGGAGGAGAAGTAGACGTATAAAATTTTAAAATTCTGTTCAAGTTGTCAGTTTTAAGTAGAATGTTATAAGTTTTATATATTTTATGTAATCCTCACAGTAGCCACAAGGGAAAATTCTATAGTACTTACACAAAAGAATGTGACAAGGAAGTAAAACATACTGCTATCAAAAGATATAAAAACACACAAAAATATAACAAGGTATGAAATAATAAGCAAAACCATAAAGCAACCAGAAAACAATGAACAAAATGGCAGCAGTAAGTTCTTACCAATCAATAATTACTTTAAACAAACAAATTAAAGACACAGAATGGCTGAGTGAATTAAAGAACAAGATCCAATAATATGCTGCCTAAAAGATACTTTAGCCTGAAAAATATACACAGCCTGAGGGTGAAAAGATGGAGATTTCAAAGACATTTCAAGCAATGTTAACCAAAAAAGTAGGGGTGAACATACTTGTACCAGACAAATAAAAGTGGTAAAAACATACAGTAAAGTACTGTGCAAAGATACATTGTACAGTAAAGTACCAATACATCAAGAAGATAAAACTTTTATGTGTTTATACACCCAACGTTGGAGCACCTAAATGCAGAAAGCAAAAAATAACAGAGCTAAAAGGAGAAATAAATAGTAATACAGAAATAAGTGGGGACTTTAATACCCTACTCTCAACAATGGATGCGTCATCCAGGCAGAGAATCAATAAGGAAACAGTGGATTTGAGCACTACTATAAACAAAATGGTCCCAACAGACACATAAAAGATGTTCTACCCAGTAGCAGCTGAATATACATTCTTCTCAAGCACACAGGGAATGTTTTCTAAAATAGACCATATGTTAGGCCATGAAACAAGTCTTAGCAAACTCAAAAAGTTGAAATAATAACAAGGATCTTCTCTGACCGCAGTGGTATGAAACTATAAATCAGTAACAGGAAAACTTGAAAATCTATGAACACATGTAAATTAAATAAGACTCTCCTGAACAACCAAAGTATAAAAGAAGAAAATAAAGGGGAAATTCAGAAGTTTCTCGAGACATGAAAATGAAAATACAACATATCAGAACATGTGGCTACATCAAAAGCAATTATTAGAGGAAAGCTCATAGCAATAAATACCTACATTAAGAAACTAGCAACTAAGCAACCTAACTTTGCTTTAAGGAACTAGAAAATGACCAAACTGAGTCCAAAGCTAGCAGAAGAAATAAAAATTGGGGCAGAAATAAATGCAACAGAACAGAAAAATAATAGAAAATATTAGCCAAACTAAGAGTTGATTCTCCAAAAAGATAAACAAGATTGACAAACCCTTAGCTAGACTAACCAAAGGGTAAAAAAGAAAGGCCTTACATCAGCACAGAAGTTTTAAAAAATAGAGACATTAAAACTGATACCACAGAAATTGAAAGAATCATAACAGACTATGATGAAAAACTATATACTAACCAACTGGACAATCTAGAAGAAATTTTTAAATTATTAGAAATATAAAACTTAACAAGACTAAATTGGAGAAGGTGATGGCACCCCACTCCAGTACTCTTGCCTGGAAAATCCCATGGACAGAGGAGCCTGGTGGGCTGCAGTCCATGGGGTTGCGAAGAGTCGGACAAGACTGAGCGGCTTCACTTTCACTTTTCACTTTCATGCATTGGAGCAAGAAATGGCAACCCACTCCAGTGTTCTTGCCTGGAGAATCCCAGGGACAGGGAAGCCTGGTGGGCTGCAATCCATGGGGTCGCACAGAGTCGGACACGACTGAAGCGACTTAGCAGCAACAAGACTAAATAAGGAAGAAGCAGAAAGTGTGAAACCTGTAATCAAAAATTTCCCAAGAGGAAAAGTCCAGGAAAAGATAGATGGTTTCAGTAGTGAATTTTACCAAACATTTGAAAAAGAATTAATATCAATTTTTCTTAGCCCTCCAAACAATTGAACATGAAGGAACACTACTAAATCCATTTTACAAGACCAGCATTATCCTGATGCAAAAAAAAAAAAAGGACACTACTAGCAAAGAAAACTAAATTCCAGTATCCCTGGTGTAAAAGTTCTCCATGAAATACTAAAAAACTGAATTCAGTAACACATATCATTCTTCATAGTCAAGATCCAGTTATCCCTGGGATGCAAGGATGGTTTAATGTACACAAATCAATGTGTTACATTAATAAAGTGAAACTAAAAAATCATATGATCACCTCAATAGGTACAGAAAGAGCATTTGACTAATTTCTGCATCTATTCATGATTTTTTTTAAAAAAAAAAAACCCTTAAATTTGGCATAGAAGAAATACATCTGAACATAATGGAGGCTATTAATGACAAATCTTCAGCTAACATCATAGTCAGTAAAGACAGGTGAAAGGCTTTTCCTCTATCAAGGAAAAGCTTGACAGAGAAATGAAAAGGAATAAAACAAGGGTGCACTTATCTGCACGTCAAAGGCCCTTGTCTCTATGCCTATTAACATAGTACTGGAAGTCCTAACTAGAGAAATCAAACAGAATTAGAAAGGAAGAAGCAAAACAGTCTTTATTTGAAGACATGATTTTGTATATAGAAAATCCTAAAGACTCATTAAAAAAAAAAACTATATATATAGGTTAGCTTTAATCAGTGAGTTCAGGAAGGTTGATACAAAAATCAGTAGTATTTCTACATACAACCAATTTTCTAAAAAAGAAATAAAGATATTGATCCTATTTATAATAGTACAAAAAGCAATAAAATACTTTGGAATAAATTTAGCTAAGGAAGTAAAAGATCTCTGCCCTGTATTGAAGATACAAATAAATGGAAAGGTATCTGCATCGATGGACTGGAAAAATTTATATTGTTAAAATGTCAATACTAACAAAAGCCACCTATACAGGCAATGCAATTTATATCAAGATTCCAATGGAGTTTTTTAAAATGAAGTTGAAAATACACTACTAGAATTTATATGGAACCGTGAAGGAATGGGCTTCCCAGGTCCTTAAGAAGTGAAGTAAAGTGAAGTTGCTCAGTCATATCTGACTCTTTGCAACCCCGTGGACTGTAGCCCACCAGAATCCCAGTTCATGAGATTCTCCAGGCAAGAACACTGGAGAGGGTCACCATTTCCTTCTGGAGGGGATCTTCCTGACCCAGGGATCAAACCCAGGTCTCCTACATTGCAGCCAGATGCTTTAACCTCTGAGCCACGAGGGAAACCTATGGTGGTACTAAGTGGTAAAGAACCTGCTTCCCAGTGCAGGAGACAGAAGAGATTCAGGTTTGACCCTGGGTCAGGAAGATCCCCTGGAGGAGGACATGGCAACCAACTCTACTATTCTTGCCTGGAGAATCCCATGGACAGAGGAGCCTGGCAGTCTATGGTCCATACAGTTGTAAAGAGCTGGACATGACTGAAGGGACTCAGCACACAGGAAGGAATATCCAAAGAAATTTTAAGAAAAACAAGCAGGAGGCATCACACTTCCTGACTTCAAGCTATATTATAAAACTATAGTCATCAAAACAGTATGATACCAGCAGAAAACCAAACAAATAGACCAGTGGAACAGATTTGAGAGCCATAAATACACTCAAGCATATACAATCAATTAATATTTGGCAAGGGAGCCAAGAATACTCAATGGAGAAGAGAGGATCTCTTCAATAGATGGCACTGGATAATTGGATAATAACACATGAAGAGTGGAAACTAGGTCCACATCTTACACCAATCACAAAAATTAACTCAAAATGTATTAAATACTTAAATGTAAAACCTGAAAGCCTGAAACTCCTAGAAAAACTTAGTAATAAAATTCCTTGACATGGATCTGGTAATGAAGATGTAGATATAACACAAAGCACAAACAACAAAATCAAAAATAAATATGAGGCCACAGCAAACTAAAAAACTTCTGCATATCAAAAGAAACTATCAAAGTAAAAAGACAACTTGCAGAATGGGGAAAATGTTTGCAAACCAGATATCTGATAAGAGATTAATATCCAAAATATATAAAGAATTCATACAATTCAATAACAAAAAACAGTAATAACCCAATTTAAAAATAAGCAAAAGACTCAAATAGACATTTCTTTAATGAAGATACATGAAAGGCCAGCAGGTACATGAAAAGATGTTCATCATCGCTACTTATTAGGGAAATGCAAATTAAAACCACAACGAGTTATCACCTCTGTCAAGTACAAACTGGCACTTACCAAAAGCATTTGCCAGTGACTGAACAACAACAAAGGCGCTTGCCATCTGCCTGTGCTGCTACAGCTGCTTGCCTTTAACACTCCCTGAAGGCAATTCAGGGTTGAGAGTGAGGCACTCTGTGCTCCAAGGAAACTGGTGGTGGAATAGGTATTTAGGTAGTTAGATATTTTCAGGAACTGATTTCCTGATCCTAGTCCTTGCATCTCCTCATATCTAGAATAGTACTAAATTTTTTCATGGTAACATCAGCTCTTCCTGACTAGTAGTAAGTGCTTTATTGTGTTGAACTCCCCCTTACCAAAATCTCATATATTGACTTTTTCCAACTGCCTGTTTGGAGTAGTCTCTCAGAGCTATCTGAGTTGCTGTTTTTTGGGCTGCAGTCCTCATTTTGCCCCAAATAAAACTTAATTCACAGCTCTCACATAGTACATCTTTTTAGTCAACATTTCACACCTGTTAGAATGGCCATCATCAAGAAAATACCAGAGCTAACAAATGCTGGCATGAACATGGGGAAAAGAGAACTCTTATGCACTGTTGATGGTACAGCCATTGTGCAACACCTCTATAGAGGGTCCGCAAAGAATTAAACTAAATTAGAACTATTATACGATCTAGCAACTCGACTTCTGGGAATATATCCAAAAGAAACAAAAACACTTAACTTGAAAAGATATCTTCATCCTCATGTTCATAGTGTAACCAGGAAGGGTCGACTTTGATGCCATGCTGAATCTGTTCCTCTTGCTTTAACCCTTGCTTTTGCTGCTGTTGTTATCCTCTGCATTGTAGGCAGATTCTTAACCATCTGAGCCACCAGGGAAGCCCCTTTTGTTATCAAAAGTATACATAATTGCTCACTTTAGGTAACTCTGTCCCTCTCTGCCAGTTAAGCTAAAGTGCCTTTGTTCATTACTCTTTTGCACCTGTAGATTGTAGGAAGAAAGAAATTAACACATCCCCCTGCCTGAGGCTTGCCATTCTAGGAGATATTTGCAAGAATTAAATGGTCTTTTTACTTTATTTGGAAAGCTGGCTGACCTAGAAGATGGAAGACTAATGTCTCAAAAAGACCATCTTGTCAGGGCCTGGATGCCAGGTTCTTTTATGGATCAGATATGGGGGAGGTGAGAAAATAAAGTCATGTTCCTTGCCTCTACTCCTCATCTCCTGGATTTATTGGTCTCTCATGCAGCGAGCAGAGCAAGCTTGGACTTGGCAACAATAGCAGCATTATTTATAATAGCCGAGACATGGAAATGATGTAAGTGTCCACCAATGGATGAATGAGTAAAGAAGTTGTGAAGAGATGTATGTATGTACACAAACATATATGTGTATACACACATATATGTATACACACATACAAACAAAATGGAGCATTATTCAGCCATAAAACATGAGGAAACTCCCACCATTTGCATCAACACAGATGGACCTTGAAGGCATTAATGTAAGTGAAATAAGCCAAATAGACAAAGACTATATGATCTCCCTTTTATGTGGAATCTAAAAAACAAAAAAACAAAAAACTCATATAAAAAGAGATCAGACTTGTGGTTAACAAAGGAAGGACGAGGGATATTTGGAGGAAGATGGCCAAAAGGTATAAATTTCCAATTATAAGATAAATAAGTACCATAAATAATTATGATATAAGGTACAACATAATGAGCAACATAATATATGTAAGTCAACCCATCATGCCATATGTCTTAAACTTATGTATTATGTCTCAATAAAACTGGAAATAAGGTGTCTTTGACTAGGGTAGCTTGTAATGGAAGTGGTGAGATTATGTGTCCAGACGTGATTCTGAACATGTGTAGATAGTATACGTGAAAGAATTTCTTCATGGGTTGGATTCAGCTTATGAGAGGAAGACAGGGGAAGAACACAAATGAAAAGTGAAGTTGCCATATACTAAAATAAGAACTACAAAAAGGAAGAAAATTAAAATTGTTTAGTCATTAAGTTGTATATCTTTTAAGATTCCATGGGGTATTGTCCACCAGGTCCTCTGTCCATGGGATTTCCCAGGCAAAAATACTGGAGTGGGTTGCCATTTCCTTCTCCAGGGGATCTTTCCTACCCAGGATGCTGTTGATGGATCAGGAAAGGACTAGTAACTGACCTTAGACTGACATTTAAAGCTTATGAGTGGCTATATCAGCAGAGCTTCCCTAGCGGCTCAGATGGTAAAAAAAATCTGCCTCCAGTGCAGGAGACCTAGGTTCAATCCCTGGGTTGGGAAGATCCCCTGGGGAAGGAAATGCAACCCACTCCAGTATTCTTGCCTGGAAAATTCCATCAACAGAGGAACCTGGCAGGCTACAGTCCATGGAGTCAAAAAGAGTCAGACTCGACTGAGTGACTAACACTTCACATCTTCAATGACTGTAATAAAATTCTCTTTTACTCCTTATTCTTTAATATTATACATTTAAATATCCTTAGGCCTGCCTTTTCCTTTAGTTCATTATGTTAATTTTAGTGTTTACCCTTGAAACTGAGTCTTCTCAAATGATGGTGAAAACAATATCAAAGATGATGACAGAATGTTCTCTTTCCCTAGAAGAGCAGGAAAGCAAACAGTATTCTGCATCATAAAACTAAGGTAGTTACTTGAAAATATTCACAAAAGGATTCATCTTACTTTTCTGTCCTAAGTGGAGTCTTGTATGAATAACTGTGTTTTTTCCTGATGTTATAAAATTTCCCTTGAAGTATTATTTATAAAACTATATAAGAAGTATACAAATATATTGAAGAGATGATTTCTAATATTCTGAGAAATATCTTTAAACTCTACAGCCCTTTTTTCATTATTCTGATAATTTTCTGCCATGGTAATAACATTAAAAATATCATACCTATTTTCTAAAATCTTACACAAAATTGGGGTTCTTTCTCTTAAGCCAAAGAACTATAAAATTTCCTTATCCTCCCTTTATTGCTAAAGAAAAAAACACATCTCAGGACTCTGCTGAAGTCCTTCAAACAAAGAGAGTCTTTGTCTCACTTAAATTAGTAATGTTTCTGATCAAAGCCTTTAGGTGGAGTGTAGGAGACAAAAGCCTGATTGGAGCAGATACACAAGAGAATAGAAGAAAAGGATTCAGAAAGTAAGTCAAGGCAACTCATTCAAGGCATTTTGCTACAAGAGGGAGCAGAGAAATGGGACCTTATCTGAAAGAGGAGGTGGGTAAAAAGAGACATTTTAAGGTGGAAATAATTATATCATCTTGTAGACAATGGGAACAATACAGTAGAGCAAAGTTTGAAAAAGTAGGCAATAAGGGTGGAAAATTGCAGGGACAATGACTTTGAGGAGGCTGGAAAGGGTCAGAACAGAGCACAAGGAGAGTAGCTGGCCTTAGAAAGGATTGCAGCTTCATCCAATGTAACAGGAAGATAACAAAGACTAAGTGCAGAGGCTTTTTGGTAAAAACCTATGAACATTCTTTTTGTGTTTCTCCTATTTTCTTAGTGAAAAAAGAAATACGTTCATCAGCAGATATCAAGAAAAGGAAGTCTTTCAAGTTTGCCAGGAGAGAAGCAATTGGAATGTAGAGAAAATATGCTGACTAGAGGAAAGTAATAGTACTGCTAGCTTCTCTCAAGACCTAACTGAAATCTGTGATCAGGAATTTAAAATCAGACCAGGCAACACCTTGGTAAGTATTCATTAGTTAAATATCCAAGTGCCACTGTGGGACAAAGGAAGTATCATAAATTCATGGTCTGTATATTTACCCTCACTTCTATCTCAGCACAAACAGGGATGTAGGGAGAGGGGAAGCAGATAGTAGAAGCAGGTATGGACTGTATCAATGAATATACATGTAAATATATACACAGATGTTAACTACAAATTGACACTTGCCAAGAGCATTTGCCAGCGACTGAACAACAACAAGGGCACTTGCCATCTGCCTCTGAGGGGACTGAACCCTCTGCTGTTGCAGCTGCTGACCTTCAACACCCTCTGAGGGGAATTCAACGTGGAGAGAGAGGCATTCTGCTCCAGGGAAACTGATGGAACAGGTCTTTAGATAGTTAGATATTTTCAGAAACTGATTTCATGATCCCACCCTTGCATCTCTTCATATCTGAAAAATCACTAAATGCCTTCATGGTGACATCAGCTCCCTGTGACTACCAGGAAAACTTTTGTAGAGTAAGTGCTTGATTGCATTGACCTCCCCCCTCACCAAAATCTTACCTATTGACCTTCCCCACTACCTCTTTGGAGAAGTCTCTCAGAGCTATCTGAGGTGCCGTCTCCCGGACTACAGTCTTCATTTTGTCCCAGATAAAACTTAAATCTCATGTCTGTGCATCTTTTTAGTTGACACAATATGCCCACATACATATACAAATCAGTTATTCAGGGAGCAATATAATTATGCTCATAATATGTCAGGGTCCAGTTTTTTTTAATAGCCTTTTATAAAATTTCCTACCCTTCAAGATCAATTCTTTTAAGTTTAATTAGCAAATAATTATTCATGCCAAGAGAAAATATCAATTGTCATCACAAATAAAGGTAAACAATAGTTAGAAAAATATATGTAAGAGAGTCAACTAAAATCAGCAAACATCATATAAGGATAGAAACAAGCCAAATTCAAAAGAACCTATGCAGTACTAGTTAGAATATTTGCCTTGCAATCTCCCATTAAATATTTTGTTTCAACAAACCAGTATTATCCATCAAATTAAATCAATATCACTTTTAATTTTATTAGCTTTACATTTATATATGTTTTAAATTTTTATTTTGTTAATTAACAAGACTTTAGAGTCATATAAATATAAGGGATTTATGCCTAGTTTTATGTTTGTACAAATATGAATAGAAACATAATAATATAATCAAGTAGAAATCTGTATTATTATTTTATAGATATCCACTCACTAATTATATTTAAACACCCTAGAATTTAAAAGTATCCATAAAAAATTTTCTATTTAAATGGGACTTTTTAAATTCCCTTTAAGAGTTATTATGAAATTGGGTTTCACGTAACTTAGTGGTAAAGAATCCACCTGCCAATGCAGAAGATGTGGGTTCATTCCCTGGGTCACGAAGATCACCTGGAGAAGGAAATGGTAATCTACTCCAGTATTCTTGCCTGGAACTGGGCTTCCCTTGAAGTTCAACTGGTAAAGAATCTGCCTGCCGTGCAGGAGACCCAGATTTGATCCCTGGGTTGGGAAGACCTCCTGGAGAAGGAAATGGCAACCCACGCCAGTATCCTTGCCTGGAAAATCTCATGGACAGAGGAGCCCGGTGGGCTGCAGTCCATGGGGTCGCAAAGAGTTGGGCACAACTGAGCAACTAACACTTACTTACTTATTCTTGCCTGGGAAAGCCCATGGACAGAGGGTCCTTGAGGATTATGGTCCCTGTGGTTGCAAAGAATCAGATATGACTGAGCAACTGAGCATGCAACCAGATATTTAGGAAAGAAATGTAGGAGTTGAAAGTTCAGTTCAGTTCAGTTGCTCAGTCGTGTCCGACTCTTTGTGACCCCATGAATCGCAGCACGCCAGGCCTCCCTGTTCATCACCATCTCCTGGAGTTCACTCAGACTCATGTCCATCGAGTCCGTGATGCCATCCAGCCATCTCATCCTCGGTCGTCCCCTTCTTCTCCTGCCCCCAGTCCCTCCCAGCATCAGAGTTTTTTTCCGATGAGTCAACTCTTCTCATGAGGTGTCCAAAGTACTGGAGTTTCAGCTTTAGCATCATTCCTTCCAAAGAAATCCCAGGGCCGATCTCCTTCAGAATGGACTGGTTGGATCTCCTTGCAGTCCAAGGGACTCTCAAGAGTCTTCTCCAACACCACAGTTCAAAAGCATCAATTCTTCGGCGCTCAGCCTTCTTCACAGTCCAACTCTCACATCCATACATGACCACAGGAAAAACCATAACCTTGACTAGACGGACCTTAGTTGGCAAAGTAATGTCTCTGCTTTTGAATATGCTATCTATGTTGGTCATAACTTTTCTTCCAAGGAGTAAGCGTCTTTTAATTTCATGGCTGCAGTCACCATCTGCAGTGATTCTGGAGCCCAAAAAAATAAAGTCTGACACTGTTTCCACTGTTTCCCCATCTATTTCCCATGAAGTGATGGGACCAGATGCCATGATCTTAGTTTTCTGAATGTTGAGCTTTAGGCCAACTTTTTCACTCTCCTCTTTCACTTTCATCAAGAGGCTTTTGAGCTCCTCTTCACTTTCTGCCATAAGGGTGGTGTCATCTGCATATCTGAGGTTATTGATATTTCTCCGGGCAATCTTGATTCCAGCTTGTGTTTCTTCCAGTCCCGCATTTCTTATGATGTACTCTGCATATAAGTTAAATAAACAGGGTGACAATATACAGCCTTGACATACTCCTTTTCCTATTTGGAACCAGTCTGTTGTTCCATGTCCAGTTCTAACTGTTGCTTCCTGACCTGCATACAGATTTCTCAAGAGGCAGGTCAGATGGTCTGGTATTCCCATCTCTTGAAGAATTTTCCACAGTTTATTGTGATCCACACAGTCAAAGGCTTTGGCATAGTCAATAAAACAGAAATAGATGTTTTTCGGGAACTCTCTTGCTTTTTCGATGATCTAGCAGATGTTGGCAATTTGATCTCTGGTTCCTCTGCCTTTTCTAAAACCAGCTTGAACGTCAGGGAGTTCACAGTTCATGTATTGCTGAAGCCTGGCTTGGAGAATTTTGAGCATTACTTTACTAGCATGTGAGATGAGTGCAATTGTGCGGTAGTTTGTGCATTCTTTGGCATTGCCTTTCTGCGGGATTGGAACGAAAACTGATCTTTTCCAGTCCTATGGCCACTGCTGAGTTTTCCAAATTTGCAAGAGTTGGAAAGCCCCATCCAATATAGAAAACTATAAACTTACCTCTATAAGCTAGGCATTTTACATGCATTGACTCATATTTATAATAAAAATGGTATAACAATCATCACCACTACCACACTATCTGGACTCCTATCATTTACTAAGCATATTTTACATGCCAGGTAAAGTCAAGTCCCTTTGTAAACATTAATTTTCAGATGTTATTTATTAATAATTATATATTCTGAAATAGGATAGTCATTTCTCACCTTTTTTGTGGATGAGGAATCTGAATCATAACAAAAAAACTGTCCATGATCACCAATAATTAAGACATGGATCCAGGAATTGGACTTCTGAATTCAAAGTCTAAGATACAAGGAGCTTCAAGGTTGAAAGGAGTTTGCCCAGTGCCACCTGGCCAGTGGGCAGCGAGCTAAAGCTAGTCTGGCATTTCCCTCAAACCAGAGGGCCTACTGCAAAGGATCCGGATCACAGCCAGCTCCCCAGAGAAGAAGAAAATGGAATGCTTGTGAAAACTGAACAGTGGGACTCAAAGACAAACCTTTCCTTTCCAAATTTCCTCTCTGAAAATCAGGCCACCATCACTCTTCAATGTTGAGAGGACAGCCTATGGATATTTACACTGCAGAGATTTAAGCTGAAAATAAAATATAACAAGGAAATGATTTCACAATGAACTTATTACTATACAGCTATGTGATCTGTCAGAAATGCCTAAAGCAAAAATTAGTAAAACAAAAGAACTTGGGATAACAGCAAGGGAATCAAAAATAATGCAAAGTGAGAATCTTTTCTGATTTTTAAGGCATCTGTAGAAGACTAGTGTTGTCTGGCAGGCTACAGTCCATAGGTTTGCAAACAGTCAGAAGCAACTGAGCATGCCTGCACACAGTGTTGAAAAAACCATTTGAGTCAATGTATGCAATGCAGCATGCCCACCAAGCACATAAATGCAACTGCCTCAGGCTCTAATCAGACTGTTTCCTTGGCTCATCTGAACCCTTTGAGAGCCTGACCTTTCTTCTCACCAGGTCCTCAATATGACCCAGATCTACAGGGTACTTAGCATTTTTCAACATGTTTTACCTCTCTTCAAGGCACCAAAAATTTATCTCAGAACTGAAAAATAAAATTAGTACAACAACAACAATAAAAACAGCCAACTCATTGGAGAAGACCCTGATACTGGGAAAGATGGAAGGCAAAAGAAGAGGGCAGCAGAGGATGAGATGGTTGGATAGCATCATCAACTCAATGAACATGAACTTGGGCAAATTCCAGGAGACAGTGAGGGACAGGGAAGCCTGGCATGCTGCAGTCCATGGGGTCACAAAGAGTTGGACATAGTGACTGAAGAACAACAACAAAAATGGTCTGTTTTACTCTTTACTATCACAGGGGATGGGCATATGCTTCACCCCACATATTAGCTGCCTCCCCCACAGTACACACTTAATAAATACTTAGTATATGAATGAAAAATGCTTAAAAAGTGAATATATGAAAAAAGTGAATATATGTGAAATACAAAAAGATTATACAAAAGACAGAACTGTATATAAAATCAATTTCCTTAATTATCTCTTAAGGAACACAGTTTATAAAGGAAATTTCAGCTGTCAGTCAAAACAAATGACCCTTTGAATCTGCTTCTTAAAAGGTTTGCTACCCAAAATGCCTAGATGTGATTGGAAATGCAGAATTTCAGGCTCCACTCCAGATCCACTCCATCCAAAACTGCAATTTAGGTAATGAGTATTCACATTAAGTCTTGAGAAGCTAGTATGTTCTCAAAGCCTGGTCACTTACCAGCTCAGAAAGAGTCAGACACAACTGAACACCTAACACCCTCCATAACTTCAGATTTTCTCAACTGATATCTCTGGATGGGAGTTCAGTACTGCATGTAGCAACAAGTACCATCTGTGATTTCAAAGTGATTGATGTTTGGTAATTGTTACTTTAAATAAAATTGATATGTATGACTCTCTATCAGTTCAGTTCAGTTGCTCAGTCGTGTCCAACTCTTTGCAACCCCATGAATTGCAGCACGCCAGGCCTCCCTGTCCATCACCAACTCCCGGAGTTCACTCAGACTTAACATCCATCAAGTCAATGATGCCATCCAGCCATCTTATCCTCTGTCATTCCCTTCTCCTCCTGCCCCCAGTCCCTCACAGCATCAGAGTCTCTTCCAATGAGTCAACCCTTTGCATGAGGTGGCCAAAGTACTGGAGTTTCAGCTTCAGCATCATTCCTTCCAAAGAAATCCCAGGGCTGATCTCCTTTAGAATGGGCTGGTTGGATCTCCTTGCAGTCCAAGGGACTCTCAAGTCTTCTCCAACACCACAGTTCAAAAGCATCAATTCTTCAACACTCAGCTTTCTTTATAGTCCAACTCTCACATCCATACATGACCACTGGGAAAACCATAGCCTTGACTCTCTATAGAGCCAACAAAATAATATTATGAAAATGAGTTTCTTAGGAAAAAATTCCAATCAGTTATTTAAAAAAAAAAATCTAGATGTCCATCAGCAGATGAATGGATAAGAAAGCTGTGGTACATATACACAATGGAGTATTACTCAGCCGTTAAAAAGAATTCATTTGAATCAATTCTGATGAGATGGATGAAACTGGAGCCAATTATACAGAGTGAAGTAAGCCAGAAAGAAAAACACCAATACAGTATACTAACACATATATATGGAATTTAGGAAGATGGCAATGACGACCCTGTATGCAAGACAGGAAAAAAGACACAGATGTGTATAACGAACTTTTGGACTCAGAGGGAGAGGGAGAGGGTGGGATGATTTGGGAGAATGGGAATTCTAACATGTATACTATCATGTAAGAATTGAATCGCCAGTCCATGTCTGACGTAGGGTGCAGCATGCTTGGGGCTGGTGCATGGGGATGACCCAGAGAGATGTTGTGGGGAGGGAGGTGGGAGGGGGGGTCATGTTTGGGAACGCATGTAAGAATTAAAGATTTTAAAATTAAAAAAAATAATAATAAAAAAGAAAAAAAAAAAGAAAAAAAAGAAAAAATAAAAAAAAATCTGAATTTGATTTGGTACAAATAGGTAGATTTGGTCTATTAATACCCAGTCTCCTGGATGTGTGTGTGTGTGTGTGTGTGTGTATTTGTGTGTGTGTATTAAACCCTAGAATTAAAGTCTAGAATTTAATTAAGTCTAGAATTGGGGCTGAATCTACAATACTTGGGCCATCTGATGCAAAGCTGACTCATTAGAAAAAAACCTGATGCTGGGAAAGACTAAAGGCAGGAAGTAGGAGAAGGGGGATGACAGAGGACAAGATGGTTGTATGGCATCACTGACTCAATGGATGTGAGTTTGAGCGAGCTCTGGGAGATGGTGAAGGACAGGGAAGCCTGGTGTGTTGCAGTCCATGGGATCACAAAGAGTTGGACATGACTGAGCGCCTGAACAAAAACAAAGTCTAGAAAGTCATAATCATCATTCAGATATATGAATTAATAAAATTATAGATACAAAAGCCCAGAGAGAGAATAGAGCACTTAGGAAATATATTCTGCAATAGGAAGTCTTCCAAAGAAGAGACCTTCCCTTCAAAAACTAGATTAAATTCTACTCCCATAATCAACTCCCATATTGTGCCTATTGACAGTAGCCCATAATGTAGGTTTCTTCTACTTATATAGGAAAATTCCCAAAGGTAACAAATAAATTGCAATCCTTGTGAGACACTATGGTTTAAATTGCAGAGAGGAAGAGGGCACCACAGATTAGTGCAGACCCTCAGACTTGAAAACTCTCAAACCAGCACAGGAAACACTTCAGAGATTATAGTCCTTTAATCCATAGTTCCTTCTATATTCACATGAGTTTATCAGTGAATGTGCTCTGGAAACAGAGTTGGCTTCACATCACTGACCATCACAGATAGTATGCAGGTCAGAAAGGCTGCATTTCTAGAGATTTTCTAGCCTTATTCTATGATTTATTGGAACATGTATCTAGGAAGTCTTTATACTGCTAACTTTATATCTGAAAGCTGTAAAATATTCTTTATAACCAAAGATTTCATACATTTTATTTACTGAGAATATAACACTGACACGGAAATTGTTTTTATGGATAAGTATATTTGCTTGTCAGACATGTTATTTAATTATTGGAATATGGTAGGGAAATTTTCAAATGAAATAAGCTTTCAGACAAATTCTCAAATCATAATCTAACCCATGAAAAGAAGAGATTTCAAAATATGAAGTTGAATATATCTTTGAAAGATTATGAAATTGATTTTAAGTTCAGGATTATATTTTTGTTTATTCCAAGGATCTATATCACATTACATCTAAATATTTTCTAATAATCTATATCCAAAACAACTTATTTTAAAGTTAAAAAAGTATTTTATGAGAACTTCTTGTTTGAAAATTATCATTGCTTAAGAGACTAGAAATCAATGATGCCTAAAATACAGTAATTTTCTTTTTTCATTCAAACCTCACTTCAAAATTGTACAATATAAGCTTCTTATAAGATCACCACAGGAAATCAATTTAGTTAAGAAAAAGATATATGAAAATATCCTACCAAAATTGTATAAGCCTCAAGCTAAAAAAAAAAAAAAAAAGAGTTGTTTGAGAAAAAGAATTCTATGATGTTCATAAGTCCTGAACAGAAAGATGACTTGTCTACCTATTCTAGGAATTTACAATAGTTTATCAGCCATGAGATAATCAATAGTATGTGGAAGCTTCTGAAGCTCTTCAAAGAATCATACAGGTACATAAATCTGTGAAAGATGACTCATATGGGAATGGCTGCAGTCAGACATAAAATGAGAACTGCCACAAAAAATGGGACCTGAGGCAACTCGAAATAATTTTAAGTTGAACAGATAAGTCTGATAGAAAAACCAGACAAATCAATATGGAAGACTTGATAGAAATTATAAGAAAAACTATTTAAATGTAAAAGAAATTATTTTGTGTGTGGTAGAGATGAAAGATTTCTGTTCCATTTTCCTTTGTAAGCTCTCCAAAAATGCATAACTCAATGAATTCCATGTGTTTTCCAGTTTCCTGTGTACTAGAACAAAAGTTCCATTACTATGAAACAGGCTTTTTCTGTTCAAGGCTTACATAGCACTGTAGATATCTTCCCTAAAGTCTGACATTGCAGTAACCAAAATACCTTTAGCCAGAAATAGTGATAGTTCAGAAAACTCACTCAGATTTCCTTTTACCAACATCTCCATCCAAGCTTCCATTTAAGTCTAGAGTAGGAGCACCAAACAATGTTTTCTTATAGTATATTGTGCTTTTAAAGCAAAACTCTAGTAAAGCACTCATTTTCACATTGTAGTTTGGCGATTATTTTAGTTTCACAAATACTAAAATATACTAACAGGCAGAAAGGTTTCCATGTTCACTCTTCTGTGCTCATTGGATGCCTGAATTTTAGAGGATGGTAATTTTTCAATAACAATGTACTCAAGGAAAGTCACCTAAGCAAAACTAATGTGTACTCTTAATCTAATTTTCATTATACAAAATCACTTCTTTTCCCACATAAAATTAACAATGACATGGATTGATTTTTTTAAACTATGGTAATTTGAAAGGAAAAAAACGGTCACATTTCTTCATACAATTTCACCTAACCTACTATATTTCATCTGTCATGAATGATATTAGCATTTGTGTTAGCATTTGCAATAATACCTGTGATTGCCTTATTTGGATGAGAACATGCTTTATCCATAAAAGATGAAGTAACCAGCTACTTGGTTAAGACAAAATCTGACTCTTCCAAAAAGAAATAGATAAGAATCAGCCCGTATATTCCTCTATAAATGAAATACCCTATGATATAAAATTTAAACAACTGTCAGGGCGCTCAGTGCTCAGATGACTATATACAAAGTTCAGCAAATTGTGCTAATACCTAGGGCCTATA
Organism: Ovis canadensis; assembly: GCF_042477335.2. Classification (NCBI taxonomy): domain Eukaryota; kingdom Metazoa; phylum Chordata; class Mammalia; order Artiodactyla; family Bovidae; genus Ovis; species Ovis canadensis. Next base: position 103,688,128 of record NC_091250.1, on the reverse strand, counting down.
CTTTATTAAAGATATTTCAGTTAAAGGATGAAAATATTTGTTTTATTTTTAAAATAACCAAGAAACCACAGAAAGGGTTTTATATCCTAAGCAGAAATTACTTAAATATGTATATGCTGTCAAAAAGCAGAATATGGATATTTTCACACACACAAATTTAGTTTGGATAATGTGACTAGTAACACTATACAGAAACTACGAGAGTATGAAAAGCTTATTACTCATATAATTACACTTTCTGAGGAGGACAGAGTAGCCTCCCAAGACTATGCAAAAACGACTTAAAAGATCAGTGAGAGGACACTGGCTTGGGCTTGGATTTTTGTGATGGTCAGAAGGTGCGACACAGGTTTAGGTTACTACAAATATGGTTTGAACTTGCTGGCAACATCAAATGAGGCAAAACTCCAGATTTCTTATCAGCTTGCTCAGCTATGGGTCAAAAAAAAGGGAGAGTAATGAGGCTTTAAAACTGTCAGCAGACAATCATCAAAAATGGAGTTGGACTCTGTATTATAATTCACCCTTGATTAATAATAACCAAATGTGCCATGTTCAACTTCACTGATTTGAACTTAAGTAAACCATTATGGCACTTCATGAGGTCTGTAGCCTGAGACCATTAAGGGTGGTAAGAGTTTTTGGATGACTGACTCCAGGAGCCCAGAATGATATATTTTCAGAAGTGAAATGAATGCCCTGGTCACTATTAATAACGTCTGGAAATGAGAGGTATAAGGAGTGCTTTGGTAAGGTCTTACATTGTAGCTTTAGTGGTTTAAAGATATGTATGACTTTGATTTATATATTGGGTATCTGTGAAGCAAGAAATTCTGAGTTCTCTACCCAAAAGTAGCCAACCTTGGACAAGGAATCATTGCTACCATTGGCCAGGCCATCTGCCTAGGGAGACCATAGGTAGTGGCTCAAGAGTTTGTAGAACTGTACAGAAGGGGCTACTTGTGAGCCAAGGCATCAGGTACTAAGGTGACTGCATGAAGTTTAGTTAACCTTGCTAACCCTTGGGGGCCCATCCATTATTGGGGATGAAAATCAGGAATGCTCCATCTAGTTTCTTCACATGATAGAGGCTATGTTACTCATAAAATGTATAAACACTTTTACTCAATTGATCTCAATAGGCTTCCCATGTGGCCAGAGTGATGTGGAAGAGGAGGGGCCTCCTCAAAAATCATGACACCTCTCAACAGAGTTGACTCAGAAATCCAACTCTTCTGCAGGTGAGATAAGGCCAAGGACCCAGGCTTAGTTCTGACCCACAAGTAACACTTCTGCTTTAGCTTAGGGGCCTCAGCAGCTATTCTTAGCTTGCAAGGTGCTAGGTCTATGAGCCAAGGACTAATGAGCAACCTGGTACAGTGAGCAGGTCATGGACTCAGAAACTGTGAGAGTTGTTCCCAGAAAAGCTCAGTATGCCAATAGCAACTTCAACTCTACTGGCTTACAGCATCCAAGCCAAGAAGGATAGTTTCTTGCCCTGCAAGCTTGGGGACAGCTTTTGGCTGTCGCAGGTGTTCCAGAAACTCCAGGAGACATAGAGTGTTGCTAAAACCTCTACAATGCAGGAGTCTCTGGAAGGTACTGTTGTCAGATTGCAATTTAGTCAGACACTTGAGGCTTCTGTTGTAGGGACCGCACTCAGGATTGACCAGTTTGCAAGAAAAAAACAAAGGGTTTGAGCACAATTTATAAATGAGAACCAGGTTGCCTCCAGAATCCAAAAGAACTAAAAGATGTTGAGATTATTCTAACATTGTTGGTACTGAAGTCAATAGTTGTTTTGTTTGTTTGTTTGTTTGTTTTTGACAGCCTTAGGAATGAAGACACCCTTGACTAATCGAATAATGCCAAGAAATTTAACTAAGGTAACAATGATCTCGTACTGTGTGGCAATGGTCCAATCCTTTTTGTCAGCTCCTTTGTGAATGTTTATATCTTAATGAGTGTGTCAAATGGGTGTTCTTAGAAGAGGATATTTAACTGTGTTATGCTATAACTGTGCTCCTAGAGAAAATTGGACAGGTTAAAATGCTGCAAATATTGTGTATGATGTTTTGGCTATTGAGATACACCATGAATAGCCAGGTAAAGATGTATTATCTTCCTTCTAAGGTCAAACTTAACTGCAAGTGAGAGGCTGTTGAAATAGACAGTGAATCATATTAGTTAAAACATATGACTGCAGGGTGTTTACTGGTTGCAGGTTGTGCAGAATCAGTAATTTCAGTAATATTAGATATGGGGTCCTTAATAGGTGGGACCACATCATAAAGATTGTGGTAATACACTGTGAGGTACCATTCACTGGACTTTAGGTTACTAGCAGGCCAAATTGGGCTGTTATATACAGCACTGAGAATAGTCATTTCTTCTCTCTATAAGTTCTAATGGACTTTAATCTCTGAAGTTTTGTTTTAATTTCTATTCAGCTCTATTAACTGTTAAGGAATATCCATGGAGTCCTGTTTGTTGAGCCAGTTTTAGGCACAAATATCTAAAGTGATATTTACTCTATTGGTTCAGAGACTCAATGTCTACTATGGCATATTTTAGGGCAACAGATGCTATGAATGTGGGTAAATCAGGTCAAGCAAGAGTTCTGATGGAGGACAGATAGGTTTGCAGCATGTTAATCACTCAGTCATGTCCATCTCTGTGAGACTCCGTTGACTGTAGCCTGCCAGGCTCCTCTGTCCATGGAGATTCTCCAGGCAAGAATACTGGAGTGAGTTGCCATGCCCTCTTCCAGGGAATCTTCCCAACCTAGGGATTGCACCCAGGTCTCCTGCATTACAGCAGGGTTCTTTACCAGCTGAGATAGAAGGGAAGCCCAAGAATACTGGAGTGGGTAGCCTATCCCTTCCCTTCTTCCCAACCCAAGAATCAAACTAGGGTCAAACTAGGGTCTCCTGCACTGCAGGCAGATTCTTTACCAGCTGAACTACCAGGGTCAATCGGGCAAAGAAATAATTCTGATGGAAAATATATAGGTTTCAGTTCAGTTCAGTTCAGTCACTCAGTCATGTCCGACTCTTTGCGACCCCATGAATAGGTTTAGTTCACCTTAACTATTTTATGTTTGTTAACTACCCCAAAGGGGCTTCCCTGGTGGCTGAGATGGTAAAGAATCTGCCTATAAACCATACAGAATAGCTTAAGTTCAGTGGGATCCCAAGTTATAATCATAATTTGTATCAATGAAGGTAGGCTACAGTCCAAGGGGTCACAAAGAGTTGGACACGACTGAACAACTTCACTTCACTTTTTTGGTAGTTACTGGTTAGACCTGAGGTGAGGAAGGAGGTACTCTCCACCCTGCTCATATTTATAAGTTTATTTTTACAGAGAACCTCAAATCAGTATCATCCTTATCAGGTGTCTCCCATGGCAACAGTGGCTCTGGTAGTTTCAAAGATCTCAGTCTTAAATCAGGTTAAAATTAACCTCTTGGCTGAGTCATGGGTGTATCATGAGTATTTGGGCATTTTCCCCTGTAACTTTGAAGATTAAAATCTTTTTTGGCAACAGGGGCACAGGCAGTAGCAGCAGGAGAAGTATTCTGTAGGGTCCTAGTGAGCCATCTGCTTAGGTGTGTGGACCTCAGTGTGACACAGAGTAACCACTCTCCTCCATATGAGGGACCAACCAAAGAGCCTGAATGATACACAGAGTGTCACTCTTTCCTTGAACACCATACAGAATGGAGACTTAGTTCCTGGTTAAGACCCATGACCAGTGGTAACAGGGATGTTCCCTGAGCCCCAGATTAATCACAACTTAAATTGCAATTGAGACAATTGGGGCACAGTTGGGTCCAAGCCTTAAACTGGACTCCTTTTGTCCCTCACAGCACTCAAGCAAGCTAGATAAGGCTGCTGTTATGGCAAAGTTGAGGTACAACCAGCAAGCAAGCCCATCAGAGAGAGCAAACAGAAGTACACAAAGGCTCAAAATGAACATATGCCACTTCTACCATATTCCGTTGGACAATGTGAGTTACAAGACCGTTCCAGAGTCAGAGAAGGTGGGAACTACAAAATTACAGGGCAACAGACATGGGCACAAGACAGCCTATATCTGGGGCCATCAGTGTCATCAAAATATGGTAAAGTCATCATTCTTTGGGCTAACCAACTATAATATATCTCAATATCTTGTGACATATCCAAAAGATTGTCTTGAGGATCAAGAAAATAATTTTTATATAATAACTGACACACAGAAGACCCTAAAAAACAGCCACTTCTCTTTTCTCTCTATAATCCAGGAGCATAGTATATTTATAAGATTCTCCTCTCTTGACCAAGCAAAGTGATACAAAGGTAAGGATCTGATGAAAGCCAATCCAATTACAACTATTCCATGGACTGTAGCCTACCAGGATCCTCAGTCCATGGGATTTTTCCAGGCAAGAATACTGGAGTGGGTTGCCATTTCCTTCTCCAGGGGATCTTCCCAACCCAGGGATCGAACCTGGGTCTTCTGCATTGTAGGCAGATGCTTTACTGTCTGAGCTACCAGGGAAGCCCAATGATAAGAGTCAATGCCAATCAAATTTTTATGTTCATGAAATAGAAGACTTGGTAGCTATGTGTGATTCTATTTCCTACTATCCTACTAAAAGAAAAAATCTAGAATGCAAAAGAACAAAGTGCACACAGAATATTTTTTATGAATCAATGCCAAAGAGACAGAGGGTCTTAGAGTATGTTCAAGTGCTCATTTCTAGTTGTCCTTGGAACCCACCAGCTTCAGTGATTTCTGTTAGTGAGATACTCTCATACACATGCAATAAATTTTCCTTTTTACCAATTTCAAGTTGAATTTCTGATACACCTACCAAAAGAACTTCAATATAAAGGAATATGTAGGTTCCAGTCAAATATTCTCCTTCTTAGAATCATTGCACAGGTAAACAAGAACAACTAGAAATTGTTTTGGTAGTTTTTAAGGTTTAGCAAAAGAACAGAAGAAAAATAACTTAGGTGACAATAAAATTTAAAACAAAATTGCATTTTATATTTATTTAATTTTAAAAATTTGATATAGGTGACTTCCCTGGTGGTTCAGCAATAAAAAGAATCTGCAATTCAGGAGATGTGGGTTCAATCCCTGGGTTAGGAAGATCCCATGAAGAAGAAAATGGCAATCCACTCCAGTATTTCTGCCTGGAAAATCCTAGGGACAGAGGAGTCTAGTGGGCTACATTCCATGGAGTCACAAGAGTTGGACACAATTAGTGACTAAGCAATAACAACAAGCTATGAAAATATTAATACAATTTTGTTTTATACACAATATTTGAGATAATGCAAATTCCCTCAAATGATATTATGAATTTTAATTCCCAGCTGTGTTTATGTGCAACATATGGCAGTGCCAACTTAACTGAAAAACACAAATACTGATTATTCTTCCTTATGATTAATCTTAAATCTTATGCAATTTCAATTATGAAATTTTTTTTTTGCCATGCCACATGGTATAAGGAATCTCAGTTTCCCTACCAAGGATGAAACCTGTGCCCCCTATGAAAATGGAAGTACAGGCTCTTAACCACTGGATTGCCAGGGAAATTCCTTAATTATGCAAGTGTTGAATTCTGCAACCATTATGTAGAATATTATATTTTTTTATTACCTAGCAAAGTCTGGTTTAACCCTGAAAACTGTTACATGCTGGTTGGTTAAGAAGTCTTGAGTAGCATCAAAAAAGCAAATTGTAATCAGATGCCGATTATCAAATTGCTGAGTACAAAAGAATTGTTAACATAATTTTTTAAAATTCTAGACTATTTCAAAAAATTTATTTAAATATAATCAATTTCAAGCATTACTTATTAGAACATAACAAACAACTTGAATTAATGGGAGAATGGACTTTTTTTTAACTTTTTAACTTTGATTAGGGTGTCAATTAAAAATTAAAATGTTTCTGTATTTACAGCAAAGATCACCAGTATGTAGTGGGCTGAATAATTTGTTAGATAGCTATTTACAGTATAAATGGAAAAACTGAAGCTGTATCAGAAATACAAAATATAACAAGCAATACAAATAACTGTAAGTTATTGAGTGTTCAAATGTTTTTCAATGTGTTCTGTATGTATTAACTCATTTAATCCTTAAAAACTGTTTGCAGTAGATCTTATAATTTTAAAATGAAGAAACCAATACATAGAAGTGCTGAGTAACTAAACCAAGGTCAAAGAACTAGACAGTGGCCAGTATTTGAACTGGGTAGTCTGGTTCTGGGGACATGCACCCTGAATCACTATTCTATTCTGTCTCTCATTATATTGATAGTACTGGTCAGGGATTTTAGAAATTAGTATTATGGGGTGAATATTTCTGTTACCTAAAAAGTCTTACATTGAAATCCTAACCCCTAGTGTGATGGTATTAGGAGGTGGGGCTTCTGGAAGGTGACAAGTTCATGAGGGTAGAGGTCCCTTCCACCATGTAAAGATATAGAGATGATAGCCTTCTACACACCAGGAAATGGACACACACAAGAAACCAAATCTGCTGGGATCTTAATCTTCAACTCCCCAGGCTTCAGAACTGAGAAATAAATATTTGTTGTATAAGCAATCCAGCATATCGTGTTTTTACTACAGCAGTCTGAACAGACTAAGATAGAAGGTAACCATTCTGGCCTTGGCATCAAGAATAAACTCTATCACTGTATTTGGCATGAAGCTATTTTGTAAACTGGTTGGGAGATTTGGGGTCGGGGAGATGAGGAGTGTTGAGGGCAGGAGTAGAGTGTTTTGAGTGCCACAGAAATAAAGATCCAGAAACTCATGATATTCTGAATGATGATAAAATGGTCGGCCAGTCACTACTGGTTCTAGGGCTGGCTGTTAGCTGCTCCGGCATGTCTGATTCTTTGGACTCCACGGACTGTAACCTACCAGGCTCCTCTGTCCATGAGATTTCTCAGACAAGAATACTGGAGTGGGTTGCCATTTCCTTCTCCAGGGTATCTTCCCTACCCAGGGAACAAGCATGGGCCTACTGTGTTGGAGGCAGATTCTTTACCATCTGAGCCACCAGGAAAGCCCTGGCTCTAGGGCTCAGTAGGTAAAAATGACTGGTAACACCTTCTAATAAAAGGGCAATTCAGGGACTTCCCTGGTGGCTCAGGAGTAAAGAATCTGCCTGTCAATGCAGACATGGCTTCAATCTCTGGTCTGGGAAGATCCACACCACATTGAGCCCGCACTGTAGAGCCAGCAAGTTCCAACTACTGCAGACCTCGCACCCTAGAGCCTGAGCTCCACAACTAGAGAGTCACAGCAATGAGGAAGCTCACACACCACTAGACTAGCCCGCACTCTCCACAACTAGAGAAAAGCCATACAGCAACAAAGACCCAGCACAGCCAAAACTAAATAAATCACTTTTCAAAAAGAGCAATTCAAAACAAAGGACATCTACCACTTAGAACTATTTAGAAGCTATTAAAAAGTAGCTGGAATGTAGACACTGTAAAAGCTGGGGAAAATATCTCACGAGTAAGTAGGTAGTGTATGAAAAACTGCATTCAGTACTGTGCTGTAAGTAAAGGGAACTTGAATACATAGGCCTGCTCACAGGTGCTAGGGAACATTGAAATTAGACCACCCTGGAGTGGGAGGGTCCCAAACACCTTCTGAAGTAGTGTTTAGGCTGAAGGAGGGTATGGGCTGCCATCTATGGTGTCGCACAGAGTAGGACACGACTGAAGCGACTTAGCAGCAGCAGCAGCAACAGCAGGGTAACTTCCTGGTGGCTCAGATGGTAAAAAAAAAAAAATCTGCCTGTCATGCAGGTGACCTGGGTTCAATCCCTGGTTGGGGAAGAACCCCCTGGAGAAGGGAATGGCAACCCACTTCAGTACAATTGCCTGGAGAATTCCATGGACAGAGGAGCCTGGCAGGCTACAGTCCATCGGGTTGTAAAGAGTTGGATATGACTTACATTTTTACTTTCACTTCAGGGAAACTTCAAGGCTCTTCTTGAAAGAGAATGCCTTCAAACTCTGAAGAGCAAAGAAAAAAATGGAAAGACCATGTAGCAATATCAATAGTAAAAATAACTGAGAGCAGGATGAAATAAGACAAAAAATAGCTTGAAATTAATGGTTTCTTAGAAAAGATTATGAACTGTAAGTCCATACTACTATGTCACTTTTATGTGGTTTCAGGTGTTTCTGTGAAATACATCAGAACCTTAGACATTTGTGTTAGTCTGTTCTGGCTTCTGTAACAAAATGCCACAGACTAAGGGACTTTCCAATTATAAACACAGTCATCGCTCAGAGTTTGAAGGCTGGACATATGAGATCTGATTGCCAGCATGGTCAAGAGAGGATACTCTTGGGTTTCAGATTTTATCCTCACCTGGTACAAAGGGCTAGGGATCTCCATGGGGTCTCTTTTACAAGTTATTAATCCTATTCATGAGGGCCCCATCCTGATGACCTGAACACCTCCCAAAAGACCCTTCCCTAATACCATCACAATGGAGTTAGGATTTCAACATGAATTTTGGGGGTGGGGAACACAAACATTCCAACCATAGCAATACTCTTACATGCATTTTCTGATGTATGTGATTAGGGGAAATAAAAATAAGATGTTCTTACTGTAAGCAGCTCATAAAATAGTTGAGCCATTTCTGTGCAACCCTGTCCTATATAAAATTTAAAAGAGCTTTTAAAGCAGATGTTGTCTTAGGATTCCCAAGAAACAGTTAAAAACAACTGACAACAAAGGATCCTGAACATAGATTGAGATGCAATTCCAGGAAATCATTTTTCTTTGGCTTTATTCTTTCTGTGATATGAAAGAACTTATTACCCTTTCCACCTCCCTTTTGTAGGTGGGGCAGTGCTCAGAGTTCTGATCACATCTCTTCAGTTTCCATGTTTTTCACACTAGTATCTTCGGATAGAATGCTAAATTCTAGTTATAATCAAATAATTGTGTGTGGGAATGGATAGACTTGACTCACCTAAGACAGCCTATTGAGCTCTCTCTACAGGTCAAAGGCCAGAGATGCATTTGGGCCCCAAATATTCATATGCACTCGTTTTGTGAGCATACATTATGTAGAGGGCCCATTTCTAAGTATTTGCTAAACCTCAATAAACAAAAAGTCCTTTCTTTCACACAGCTTGTTTTTAGTAGAGAAAATAGATTATTAAAAAAAAAAAACAACAACAACAACAACAACACCTGGGCTCAATCCCTGGGTCAGGAAGATCTACTGGAGAAAAGAATGGCAATCCACTCCAGTATTCTTGCCTCCCCACCCGCCTCCACCCAAAAGAGGGGCTTAAACACACACACACACATGAATATATAAATTATGACATAGTGGCATTAAGAAAACAGATAAAAAGCAAGATCATAGATGGTAATGTATAAAGGACAGATAGTTTAGGTAGGGGGACATGGAAGACACTCTGTTATGGTGACAGTTTAGGAGAAAACTATAAGAAATTGGAAAGTAAACCCAAAATGTAGCATCCCATGCAAAAAGAAAAGTAAGTACACAAATAATAAATGCTGGAGAGAATGTGGAGAAAAGAGAAACTTCCTACACTGTTGGTGGGAATGTAAGTTGATACAGCAACTATGGAAGAGTATGGAGTTTCATCAGAAAACTAAAAGCAGAATTACTATATGATCCACAAGCCCACTCCTGGGAATATACCCAGACAAAACTGTAACTCACAAAGATGCGTGCACCCCTATGTTCACAGCAGCACTGTTCACAATAGCGAAAACATGGAAAGAACCTAAATGTTCCTCACAGATGAGCAGATAAAGAAGATGTGCTACATATTTATAATGGAATACTGCCGCTAAGTCGCTTCAGTCATGTCCGACTCTGTGCGACCCCACAGATGGCAGCCCACCAGGTTCCACAGTCCCTGGGATTCTCCAGGCAAGAACACTGGAGTGGGTTGCCATTTCCTTCTCCAACGCACGAAAGTAAAAAGTGAAAGGGAAGTCGCTCAGTCGTGCCCGATTCTTCATGACCCCATGGACTGCAGCCCACCAGGCTCCTCCGTCCATGGGACTTTCCAGGCAAGAGTACTGGAGTGGGTTGCGACTGCCTTCTCTGAATGGAATACTATTCAACCATAAAAAGAATGAAATACTACACAACCATAATAATGCCATTTTCAGCAACATGGATGCAACTAGAGAATATTATACTAAGCGAAGTAGGTCAGAAAGGCATACCACACGATATCACTTATGGTGTTGTTGTTCAGTCACTAAGTCATGTCCGACTCTTTGTGATCCTATGGACTGCAGCACGCCAGGCCTCCCTGTCCCTCACAATCTCCCAGAGTTTGCCCAAATTCATGTCCATTGAATCAGTGATATCATTTACATGTGGAATCTAAAACACAGCACAAATAAAACTATCTACAAAACAGAAATAGACACACAGACAGAGACAACAGATTTGTGGTTGCCAGTGTAGAGGGAAGGAGACAAATGGACCGGGAGTCTGAGGTTGGTAGATGCAAACAATTACATTCACAATGGATAAACAAGAAGGTCCTAATGTTTAGCACAGGGAGCTATATTGAATATCCTGTGACAAACCATAATGGAAAAGAATATAGAAAAGAAGGTATACACACATATGACTGAGTCACTTTGCTCTACCGCAGAAATTGGCACATTATAAACCAACTATACTTTAGTAAAATAAAATAAGAGGAAGTACAGAAACTCTGAAGTGAAAACATGCTTTCTGGGCTTGATAACAGTGAGGAGACTGGTGTGGTTGGAATAGAATGAAGAATCAGAGTAGAAGGAGCTCTCAGGAATGCTGGTGGGCTGGTAAAATCACAAGAAGGACTCGGAGATGGAAAGCTATCAGAAGGTTTGAAGCAGAGGGGCAGAGAATCATCTACAGGGAGACATGAGGAGTAGAAGTCCGTGGCTCCGTGCCAACAATCTAGTCAATATAATGCTGGCTTGTCCATGGTGACAGCCATGAAGGGAGGAGAATCAGTTTAGATTCTGGATGTATCTTGAAGGTAGAACCAACAATATTTGCTGATGGATTAAAGTGGCATTTAATAAAGTCAAGTCAAGAAAAATTGAAAAGGTTTTGACCTGAGAGAAAGTTACAGATATAAACCTGGACTTCATTAAGCAGAGAAGGTGTACATGACCAAAAAAGAAGAGTTTAAAGGATAGGACTCCAGGGCCTACCATGAAAGTGAAAGAACTGTACAGATGACGATGTTAGTCATAGTTGCTGAGGGTTTAATATGATTCATATTCTGTGTTAAACACTTTATATCCAGTATCTCATTTAATATCACATGAACAGTAGGAAATAGTGTTAAAATTCATTTTTTTCTTACAAACATTTTGACAATAGTTACTAAATTCTGGACCCAGATCATTTCTAATAAATGGGACAAAAGCAGAGAATCTTAGTAGCATTGAACCCACACATCTATCCAAAGTATTTCTATATTAGAGTCAATCTACCTCACTCAACCGGAGAAAGCAATGGCACCCCACTCCAGTATTCTTGCCCAGAAAATCCCATGGATGGAGGAGCCTTGTGGGCTGCAGTCCATGGGGTTGCAAAGAGTCAGACATGACTGAGCGACTTCACTTTCAATTTTCACTTTCATGCAATGGAGAAGGAAATGGCAACCCACTCCAGTGTTCTTGCCTGGAGAATCCCAGGGACGGGGGAGCTTGGTGGGCTGCCGTCTATGGGGTTGCACAGAGTCAGACATGACTGAAGCGACTTAGCAGCAGCAGCAGCAGCTCACTCAACACTAAATAGGAAACAGCAATATCCTATATGAACCTGTTATAAGCATTGTTTAATACCCAGCAATGATTCCCCCTTAAATCACAGTCACAACACTATAGAGGCTTTTGAAGGACTGACAAATCTTTGGAGACCTTGTTGAGCCACACTGTGAAGCCTTTACCTGACAAACACACTTTTTTTTAAGACTTTCCAGTTGCTTACTTGCATAAATGTTTTGATTGAAGTTTCCTTTATTTTCCAAAGATTGCTCAACAAAACAGAATCATATGAACAAAAATGGCTCTATTCCATTCTCTAAGAATCAAGGAAATAAAGTCACCCTTTTATTATTAAAAACATTTAAATAATTCCTTGTGAAAGTAACAAGACTTAAGCTCTTGTCTTTTTATATATTAAAAGGTATATATTCTAACACATTAACTAGGAAAATATATAGCTCAGAAGATAATCTTATCAAGAAAGCATGACTAACAGCTATAATCAATCATGTATTGATTACACATCCCCTAGCTCTAAGGGTTTATTCACTTTTAGTTTCATGATCATTATTTCTTATACCAAGCACTTCCTAATAGAGACAGAGTGATCATGTTCTTTGTTTTGCATTCCATTTGACTAAATTCATATTTTTTAAGTTAGGACCATGACATAACAGCTTGACAAATTATCCAATTAAAAATTAGAGCAATTAATAAGAAACTATAACCCCGATTGCTTCTGGAGAAGAAAACATACTAATTGGGGAATGGGGATCAGATGTAATTTTGTTTTTCAGTCTATATCTTTTCATATCATTTGGGGGTTTTTTTCCACCATGGACATATAACCTATTCCAAAAAATGGTAATTTTATTTTAAAAGATTCAATTTGAACATTCCTCTTTCCAGCATTAGCAGTCCTTTAAGCAATTCATAATACTAGAAGGGAAGTAAAAATATTCTCCTATTCTCCTAAAATATTAAACAGTATTATGTAATTAATCCAGTCAGGTACTCAATTTCCCAACAGATATATAAAACACAAAAAAATTTTTTTTTATGCCTGAGCCCTTCTGCTTAATACCGCTTGTTGCCAAAATTCAACATTTTCACATCATTATGATAAAAGACCTTAGATGTGCTCTACTTTTACAAAGCAAAGGAGGAAATTGCAGGGCTGGTTAGTAAGAAACTTCCTCCATAGCCTGCACACTGAGATAGGAAAACACCATTGGTAGTAAGTCAATCATCCCTCAACAAGACACTTCAAAAAAGGGGACTGAAAAAATAATTGACCAATCAAGTCTTTATGAAGGTCACTCATCTCACACGCTAGTAAAGTAATGCTCAAAATTCTCCAAGCTGGACTTTAGCAATACATGAACCGTGAACTTCCTGATGTTCAAGCTGGTTTTAAAAAAGGCAGAGGAACCAGAGATCAAATTGCCAACAACTGCTGGATCATGGAAAAAGCAAGAGAGTTCCAGAAAAATATCTATTTCTGCTTTATTGACTATGCCAAAGCCTTTGACTGTGTGGATCACAATAAACTGTGGGAAATTCTTCAAGTGATGGGAATACCAGACCACCTAACCTGCCTCTTGAGAAATCTGTATGCAGGTCAGGAAGCAACAGTTAGAACTGGACATGGAACAACAGACTGGTTCCAAATAGGAAAATGAGTACATCAAGGCTGTATATTGTCACCCTGCTTATTTAACTTATATGCAGAGTACATCATGAGAAACACTGGACTGGAAGAAACACAAGCTGGAATCAAGATTGCCGGGAGAAATATCAATAACCTCAGATATGCAAATGACACCACCCTTATAGTAGAAAGTGAAGAGGAACTAAAAAGCCTCTTGATGCAAGTAAAAGAGAGTGAAAAAGTTGGCTTAAAGCTCAACATTCAGAAAATGAAGATCATGGCATCCAGTCCCATCACTCCATGGGAAATAGATGGAGAAACAGTGGAAACAGTGTTAGACTTTATTTTGGGGGGCTCCAAAATCACTGCTTCCCTGGTGGCTCAGAGGTTAAAGCATCTGCCTCCAATGCGGGAGACCCGGGTTCGATCCCTGGGTCGGGAAGATCCCTTGGAGAAGGAAATGGCAATCCACTCCAGTATTCTTGCTTGGAGAATCCCATAGACAGAGAAGCCTAGTAGGTTATAGTCCACGGTGTCGCAAAGAGTCAGACACGACTGAGTGACTTCACCTTCACCTTCAAAATCACTGCAGATAGTGACTGCAGCCATGAAATTAAAAGACTCTTACTCCTTGGAAGAAAAGTTATGACCAACCTAGATAGCATATTCGAAAGCAGAGACATTACTTTGCCGACTAAGGTCCATCTAGTCAAGGCTATGGTTTTTCCAGTAGTCATGTATGGACGTAAGAGTTGGACTGTGAGGAAGGCTGATCACTGAAGAATTGATGCTTTTGAACTGTGGTGTTGGAGAAGACTCTTGAGAGTCCCTTGGACTGCAAGGAGATCCAACCAGTCCATTCTGAAGGAGATCAGCCCTGGGATTTCTTTGGAAGGAATGATGCTAAAGCTGAAACTCCAGTACTTTGGCCACCTCATGTGAAGAGTTGACTCATTGGAAAAGACTTTGATGCTGGGAGGGATTGAGGGCAGGAGAAGAAGGGGACGACCGAGGGTGAGATGGCTGGATGGCATCACTGACTCGATGGACGTGAGTCTGGGTGAACTCCGGGAGTTGGTGATGGACAGGGAGGCCTGGTGTGCCGCGATTCATGGGGTCGCAAAGAGTCGGACATGACTGAGAGACTGAACGGAAAGGAACAGCCTAATATTTGAACTCTGAACCAATGGCCCTCTACCTCTGTGGGATTGCCCTCTTTGCTTCAACTACATGGACTAAATTGTTTCCCCCTAAAATTTACATATTGAAATCCTAACCCCATAGGGTCTGTATGTGGAAACTGGGCCTTTAGGGAGGCAATTGAGATTAGTGGAACTCAAAGACAGAATCCTAACCCCATACGACTGGTATCTTTATAAAAGAAGAAGAGACAGATTTCCCTCCCTACATATGAGGGGAGAAAAGGCCATGTGAGGACAGTGAGAAGGCCAACTGAAAATCAGCCAAAGAATGTTACTTTGTTACTTTCAACCCCCAGAACTGTGAAAAAGTAAATTTCTGTTGTTTAATATTCAGTCTGTGTTATTTTGTGTTTTGTTATGGCAGCCCTAGTTGACTCCTCATGCAATCCAGGTGGTGCTGGTGGTAAAGCATTTTACTATGCAATGCAGAGATCTTAACAGATGCAGTTTCAATCCCTGGGTTGGGAATGTCCTCTGGAAAAGGAAGTGGCAACCGACTCCAGTATTCTTGCTTGGAGAAGCCCATGGACAGGAGCCTGGCAAGCTACAATCCATGAGGTTACAAAGATTTGGACACGACTGAGCATGCACACGCCAGGTGCTAGGTGACTACTACAGACTCCTTATCTGTAAAACAGGGGTAATGATTGTACCCACCTGTAAGATATGAGTTAATAAAATGTAGACTATATCTGGCATTTGTCAAGTAATTTTCATGCTTTGTCCACCAATGATTTTTATTTAGCTGTATTACAGATTCAGAAATTTAGAATTGCATGTCTCTTCTGTATTCAACAATTTATTAACCAAAGATGTATTTATATGCCTTTTGTTACTTGAATGTTATTGACCAGAGACATTTCAATGTTCACTTATATAACAAATCGCCAGCCACAGGCATCAGTTTCTGTAAAAATCCCCAAGTCAATAATGTGTTAAGACAAAACTCCATAAGGCTGTATTGCTTTGGACTACTGAAGGGAAAGTTAAAAAAAAAAAAAAGAAAAACAAGTTGGGCTTCATTATTAGCAGCCCACATTATGAGACTTAAGTCTGATTATAGTCTCACTTAAATATTTTATAAAATTACCCTATAATAGGTTGCTGCTTAATGAAGTTATCCTCTTATTAGGCAGCTCTAGCTGCTGTGGTACCTCTGGACAATGTTTTCCAGTTACATGAGATGTAGAATGCATAGACCTCATGGTGTTGTTGTTCAGTCCCTAAGTCATGTCTGACTCTTTGCAACCCCGCGGACTATGGTACACCAGGCTCCTCTGTCCTCCATTATCTCCAGGAGTTTGCTCAAATTCATGTCTATTGATTTGGTGATGCCATCTAACCATCTCATCCTCTGCCACCCCCTTCTCCTTTTGCCTTCAATCTTCCCAGCAAAAGGGTCTTTTCCAATGAGTTGACTCTTCATATCAGGTGGCCAACGGATTGTAGCTTCAGCATCAGTCCTTCCAATGAATGTTCAGTCTTGATTTCCTTTAGGAATGACTGGTTTGATGTCCTTGCTGTCAAGGGGACTCTCAAGAGTTTTCTACAGCACCACAGTTCAAAAGCGTCAACCCCTTGACCTCATAAATCACCACTAGTGGGTAGTGATTCACCCTTTATTCACTAAGAAAGGGATCAAAAATTTATAAATATCAAAGGACAGATACACTAGGAGAGACAGTCTCACAAGATAAGATGGCAGCAATTTTTGCAAGATGCAAAACCAGATGGGAGATTTCCAGTCTTACATCTCAAGATAGAAAGAATTGAAATTTCACTGCCTATAGAGAAGAAACTAGCCTCAGCAAACAGATGTCTGGAAAGGCTCGGAAACTGAAAGCATCGCATATGTCTAAAGACAGGGTGCAATATTGTCTGAAAACAGGCTTGTCTGAACATGGGTATGAGGAGCAGATGGACTTTGGTATCCCATTCTTAAGCTTGTGCAGTCGGGAACCTTGTCTTTCTTTCCCAGCAACAGTGAGATTCTGGAATCCGGGCCATCAGACACTGCAGCAGGCAGAAGCCAGTCACCAGGCAAAACTGGAGTATTAACAGAATACTAACAATTTCATTGTTTTCCCCCACCTAGCAATTAGAATACCAACCAACAAGAAATCGAATTTCTCCCCAGGGAACCTAATACTCCCAAAAGAGAACCTATAGATAATTTGCAGTTCTTATAAAACTGAAGCGCATGAGAAAACAAGACATATATAATCAGACATACATATACTTGGAACATTCATATAGCTTTTTAAATCCTAGTTCTTAAATATAAATAAAGTGCCATGGATCATAAGATCTTAGGAGAAGTCTCTAATACGATTTGGAGAGACTCAAACCAGAAAAACATGAATGTGGAATAAACAGAAACAACATAGGGAAAACAAAAGAACACTTTTAAAAATGTATAAGGGGGCGATGGGCATCGCCAAGGCGGATCAGTGATCCCGTGCTCCCCCGCGCCCCACACGCGCACACGCTCTCTCTCTCACACACACACACTCGCACAAACACACACTCATACACGCCCGTGCCCAGTGCTCGCTGGTTGGATCTTCCACGCAGGCGGAATGCAGCAGAGCCTGGGGAGCAGCGTGTCTCCAGCTGCCTGAATGTGCCTCACTCCCAGGAGCCAGAGCCAGAGGGCGCAAGGGAGGTGACTCCCAGTTTTAGATGGTACAGCCTTACTACCTGTTGTAAGAAATGACTATAGGAAATAACACAACGAAGTTATTCTATCATCCCGGTGTTTTATATTTGTTGAGGACAAGGCCTCTGCATGCAGCACCTTATGAGCAACTGAAACTAAGCACAAAGGGAAAAAAGGGTCAGTGTTTTCTTCTGCATGCTGTTTTGATAACCAAAGTATAAGACTCTTTGGAGCCATATGGAAAGATATGCTTCCAGAAGGTCAGCCTCATGCAGTCTGTTGAAGTCCTTAATGGAACAAAGACTGATCTTCCTCATCAAGAAGGAATTCTACCAAAACACTGCCTTTGGACTCAGACTGCAACTTATCCCTGGTCTCCAGCCTGCCAGATTAAAGATTTGGGACTTACCAAAGACTGAAAGCCTCCACAAACATAGATCAAGCCCTGAGCCTTTGGAGTGGGAGTACTGACTCCAAGACCCTAGACTACCAGAGAACTAACCCTCAGTTCAATTCAGTTCAGTTCAGTCACTCAGTCGTGTCTGACTCTTTGCAACCCCATGAATTGCAGCACGCCAGGCCTCCCTGTCCATCACCAACTCCCAGAGTTCACTCAGACTCACGTCCATCAAGTCAGTGGTGCCAACCAGCCATCTCATCCTCTGTCGTCCCCTTCTCCTCCTGATCCCAATCCCCCCCAGCATCAGAGTCTTTTCCAATGAGTCAACTCTTTGCATGAGGTGGCCAAAGTACTGGAGTTTCAGCTTTAGCATCATTCCTTCCAAAGAAATCCCAGGGCTGATCTCCTTCAGAATGGACTGGTTGGATCTCTTTGCAGTCCAAGGGACTCTCAAGAGTCTTCTTCAACACCACAGTTCAAAAGCATCAATTCTTCAGTGATCAGCCTTCTTCACAGTCCAACCCTCACATCCATACATAACCAATGGAAAACCATATCCTTGACTAGACAGACCTTTGTTGGCAAAGTAATGTCTCTGCTTTCGAATATGCTATCTAGGTTGGTCATAACTTTTCTTCCAAGGAGTAAGCGTCTTTTCATTTCATGGCTGCAGTCACCATCTGCAGTGATTTTGGAGCCCCCAAAAATAAAGTCTGACACTGTTTCCACTGTTTCCCCATCTATTTGCCATGAAGTGATGGGGCCAGATGCCATGATCTTCGTTTTCAGAATGTTGAGTTTTAAGCCAACGGTTTCACTCTCCACTTTCACTTTCATCAAGAAGCTTTTAGTTCCTCTTCACTTTCTGCCATAAGGGTGGTGTCATCTGCATGTCTGAGGTTATTGATATTTCTCCCGGCAACTAACCCTAGGGAGTATCAAATAGTGAGAACTCGCACAAAGGAAACCACCTGAATATAAGACCTGGCATCACCCAACCACCTCTAGCACCCTATGCAGGAAACCTAATCTACAAACAAAAGAAAAGTACAAAACAAATCGTCAGCAGACAGTATTACCACCTCACTCAGCCTTGCCCATCAGAGGAAAAACAAACAAACAAACAAGCAAACAAAAAACAAGACAACAACAACAACAAACTCAGCACAAATCTCACCGTATACAAAGCTTACATAAACCACTAGACCAAACTGAGGAGGGCAAAAACCAAAAGGAAGAAAGAATTCAACCTTGAAGCCTGGGAAAAGGAGACCTCAAACACAATAAGTTTAAAAAAAATAATAATGAAAAGGCAGAGAAATACTACACAAATGAAGAAACAAATTAGAAACACGGAAGTCCAAATAAGTGAATAGGAAATAGGCAACCTACGTGAAAAAGAATTCAGAATAATGATAGTAAAGATGATCAAAAACCTTGAAAACAAAATGGAGAAAATGCAGGAATCAATTAACAAAGACCTAGAATAATTAAAGAATAAATGTACAGAGACAAATGACATAATTACTGAAATTAAAAATACTCTGGAAGGAAGCAATACCAGAATATTGGAAGCAGAAGAACAAATCAGTGAGCTGGAAGATAAAATGGTGGAAATAACTTCTGAAGAGCAGAATAAAGTAAAAAGAATGAAAAGAAAGTCTCAGAGACCTCTGAGGAAAGTCTCAGAGACCTCTGAGAATTTCAAATGCACCAACATTCAAATTATAGGGGTCCCAGAAGAAGAAGAGAAAAATAAAAGGTAAAAGAAAATTTTAGATGAAATTCTAGTTAAAAATTTCCCCAATATGGAAAAGGAAATAGCCAATCAAGTCCAAGAGGCACAAAGAGTCCCATACAGGCTATACCCAAGGAGAAACAAACCAAGACACATACTAATCAAACTAACAAAGACTAAACACAAAGAAAGAATATTAAAAGCAAGGGGAAAGCAACAAGTAACATGCAAGGGAACCCATACGTTTAGCAGCTGATCTTTCAGCAGAAACTCTACAGGCTAGAAGGGAATGGCAGGATATATTTAAAGTACTGAAAGGGAAAAATCTACAACTGAGATTATTGTACCTGGCAAAGATCTCATTCAAAATTGGTGGAGAAATCAAAAGCTTTTCAGACAAGCAAAAGTTAAGACAATTCAGTACCACCAAACCAGCTTTACAACAAATGTTAAAGGGACTTACATAGTCAAGAAATGCAAGAAATGAAAAAAAAAAAAAGATCTACAAAATCAACCCTAAACAATTAAGAAAAATGGCAATAGGAACATGTATATCAATAATTACTTTAAATGTAAATGGATTAAATGCTCCAACCAAAAGACACAGACTGGCTGAATGGATACAAGAAGAAAACACATATATATGCTGCCTACAAGAAACCCAATCCCAAAGACAGGCAATGCCAAAGAATGCTCAAACTACCACACAGTTTCACTCATCTCACACGCTAGTAAAGTAAAGCTCAAAATTCTCCAACCTAGGTTTCAGCAATACATGAATTGTGAACTTCCAGATGTTCAAGCTGAATTTAGAAAAGGAAGAGGAACAAGAGATCAAATTGCCAACGTCTGCTGGATCATCGAAAAAGCAAGAGAGTTCCAGAAAAACATCTATTTCTGCTTTCTTGACTATGCCAAAGCCTTTGACTGTGTGGATCACAAAAAACTGGAAAATTCTGAAGGAGATAGAAATACCAGACCACCTGACCTGCCTCTTGAGAAATGTGTATGCAGGTCAGGACGCAACAGTTATAACCAGACATGAAACAACAGACCGGTTTCAAATAGGAAAAGGAGTGGGTCAAGGCTGTATATTGTCACCCTGCTTATTTAACTTATATGCAGAGTACATCATGAGAAATGCTGGGCTAGCAGAAGCACAAGCCGGAATCAAGATTCCCGAGAGAAATATTAATAACTTCAGATATGCAGATGACACCACCTTTATGGCAGAAAGTGAAGAAGAACTAAAGAGCCTCTTGATAAAAGTGAAAGAGGAGAGTGAAAAAGTTGGCTTAAAGCTCAACATTCAGAAAACGAAGATCATGGCATCTGATGCTGCAGTCCTTGGGGTCGCAAAGAGTCGGACATGACTGAGTGACTGAACTGAACTGGACTAAACAGGAAACGCACTTCAGACTAAAGACACATATAGACTGAAAGTGAGAGAATGGAAAAATATATTTGATGCTAATGCAAAGCAAAAGAAAGCTGGTGTAGCAATCCTCATATCAGACAAAATAGACCTTAAAATAAAAAAGATTACAAGAGATAAGGAAGGAACACTACATAATGATCAAGGAATCAATCCAAGAGGAAGACATAGCAACTGTAAATATCTATGCACCCAACGTAGAAGCGCCTCAATACATAAGACAAATACTAACAGACAAGAAAGGAGAAATTGACAGTAACACAATAACAGTAGGAGACTTTAACATCCCATTCATAACAACAGACAGATCATCAAAACAGAAAATTAATAAGGAGACACAAGTCTTAAATAATACTTTAGATGAGATGGATCTCATTGATATCTTCAGGACATTCCATCCAGTTGCAGAAGAATATACCTTCTTCTCAAGAGCACATGGAACATTCTCCAGGATAGACCATATTTGAGTCACAAATCAAACCTCAGTAAATTTAAGAAAATTGAAATTGTATCAAGCATCTTCTCTGACTACACTGCTATGAGACTAGGTTCAATTACAAGAGAAAACTGTAAGAAACACAAACACAAGGACATTAAGCAATACGTTTCTAAATAACCAACACGTTACAGAAGAAATTAAAAGGGAAATAAAAATATTTCTAGAAACAAATGGCAATGAAAACTCAAAACCTGTGGGATGCAGCAGGGGCAGTTCTGGGAAGGAGGTTTATAGCAATGCAATCCTACCTCAAGGAACAAGAAAAACATCAAATAGACAACCTGGCTTTACACCTAAAACAACTGGAAAAAGAACAAACAAACAAAAATTAGCAGAATGAAAGAAATCATAAAGATCTGAGCAGAAATAAATGAAAAAGAAATGAAAGATACAATAGTAAAGATTAAGAAAACTAAAAGCTGCTTCTTGGAGCAGATAAACAAAATTGATAAGCCTTTAGCCAGACTCACCAAGAAAAGAACAGAGAAGTATCAAATCAACAAAATTAGAAATGAGAAAGGAGAGGCTGCAACAGATGATGCAGAAATACAAAGGATTCTAAGAGACTATTATGAACAACGACATAGCAGTAAAATGGATAACCTGGAAGAAATGGACAGATTCTTAGAAAAGTTCAATCTCCCAAGACTGAACCAGGAAGAAATAAAAATTATAAACAACCCAATTACAAGCCCTGAAATTGAAGCTGTGATCAAAAATCTCCCAGAAAACAAAAGCCCAGGACTTGATAGCTTCACAGGAGAATTCTATCAAACATTTAGAGAACAGCTAATGCCTATCATTCTAAAACTCTCAGAAAACTGCAGAGGAAGGAACACTTCCAAACTCCTTCTACAAGGCCACCATCACCCTGATACCAAAACCAGACAAAGATAACAGACAAAAAAGAAAAACTCTCCAAGCCAGGCTGCAGCAATACGTGAACCATGAACTTCCAGATGTTCAAGCTGGTTTTAGAAAAGCAGAAGAAACAGATATCTAATTGCCAACAGATCATCGAAAAAGCAAGAAATTTACAGAAAAATATCTACATCTGCTTTATTGACTATGCCAAAGCCTTTGACTGTGTGGATCATGATAAACTGTGGAAAATTCTGAAGGAGATAGAACTACTAGACCACGTGACCTGCCTCTTGAGAAATCTGTATGCAGGTCAGGAAGCAACAGTTAGAGCTGGACATGGTACAACAGACTGGTTCCAAATAGGAAAAGGAGTACGTCAAGGCTGTATATTGTCACCCTGCTTATTTAGCTTATATGCAGAGTACATCATGAGAAATGCTGGGCTGGAAAAAGCACAAGCTGGAATCAAGATTGCTGGAAGAAATATCAATAACCTCAGATATGCAGATGACACCACCCTTATGGCAAGAAGTGAAGAGGAACTAAAAAGCCTCTTGATGGAAGTGAAAGAGGAGAGTGAAAATGTTGGCTTAAAGCTCAACATTCAGAAAACTAAGATCGTGGTATCCAGTCCCATCACTTCATGGGAAATAGATGGGGAAACAGTGGAAACAGTGGCTGACTTTATTTGGGGGGCTCCAGAATCACTGAAGATGGTGATTGCAGCCATGAAATTAAAAGATGCTTATTCCTTGGAAGGAAAGTTATGACCAAACTAGACAGCATATTAAAAAGCAGAGATATCACTTTGTCAACAAAGGTCTGTCTAGTCAAGGCTATGGTTTTTCCAGTGGTCACATATGGATGTGAGTTGGACTGTGAAGAAAGCTGAGCACTGAAGAATTGATGCTTTTGAACTGTGGTGTTGGAGAGGACTCTTGAGAGCACCTTGGACTACAAGGAGGTCCAACCAGTCCATCTTAAAGGAAATCAGTCCTGGGTGTTCATTGGAAGGACTGATGTTGAAGCTGAAACTCCAATATTTTGGCCACCTGATGTGAAGAGCTGACTCATTTGACAAGACCCTGATGTTGGGAAAGATTGAAGGCAGGAGAAGGGGAAGACAGAGGATGAGATTGTTAGATGGCATCATCGACTAACTGGACATGAGTTTGGGTAAACTCCTGGAGCTGATGATGGGCAGGGAAGCCTGGCATGCTGTGGTTCATGGGGTCACAGATTCGGACACGACTGAGCAACTGAACTGAACTGATAACTAATGAACATAGATGCAAAAATCCTCAACAAAATTTTAGCAAACAGAATTCAGCAACATCAAAGAGCTCATACACCATGATCAAGTTGGGTTTATTCCAGGGATGCAAGGATACTTCAATATATGCAAATCAACCATGTAATATGCCATATTTACAAATTGAAAGATAGAAACCATATGATAATCTCAACAGATGCAGAGAAAGCCTTTGACAAAATTCAGCACCCATTTATGATTAAAACTCTTTTAAAAGGGGGGGGCATAGAAAGAACTTATCTCAACATAGTAAAGGCCATATATGATAAGCCTACAGCAAATATTATTCTCAATGGTGAAAAACTGAAAGCATTCACCCTAAGATCAGGAGGAAGACAAGGGTGTCCACTTTCACCACTATTGTTCATCATAGTTCTAAAGTCCTAGTTACAGAAATCAGAGAAGAGAAAGAAATGAAAGCAATCCAGATCAGAAAAGGAGTAAAGCTCTCACTGTTTGCAGATGACATGATACTGTACATAGAAAACCCTAAAGATGTATCAGAATATTACTAAAAGCTAATCAGTGAATTTAACAAAGTTTCAGGATACAATATCAATACCCAGAAATCACTTGCATTTCTATATACTAACAACGAAAAATCAGAAAGAGCAATTAAGGAATCAATCCCATTCAGCATTGAAACGAAAAGAATAAAATATCTAGGAATAAACTTACCTAAGGAGACAAAAGATTTGTACACAGAACATTATAAGACACTAATGAAAGAAATCAAAGATGAACACAAACAGATGGAGAGATATTCCACGTGTCTGGGTAGGAAGAATCAATACTGTGAAAATGACTATACAACAAAATGCAATGTACAGGTTCAGTGTGATCCCTACCAAATTCCCAATGACATTTTTCATAGAACTAGAACAAAAAATTTCACAACTCATATGGAAACACAAAAGACCCTGGATAGCCAAAGCAGTCTTGAGAAAGAAGAATGGAGCTGGAGAAATCAAGCTTCCTGACTTCAGGTTATACTACAAAGCTACAGTCATCAAGACAGTATGGTACTGGCACAAAAACAGAAATATAGGCCAATGGAACAAGTTAGAAAGGCCAGAAATAAACCCATGCACCTATGGGTACCTTATTTTTGACAAAGGAGGCAAGAATATACAATGGGGCAAAGACAGCCTCTTCAATAAATGGTGCTGGGAAAACTGGACAGCTACATGTAAAAGAATGAAACTAGAACACTTTGTAACATCATACACAAAGATAAACTCAAAATGGATTAAAGACCAAAATGTAAGACCAGAAACTATAAAACTCTTAGAAGAAAACATAGGCAGAATACTCGATGACATACATCAAAGCAAGATCCTCTATGACCCTCCTCCTAGAGTAATGGAAACAAAAATAAAATTAAACAAGTGGGACCTGATTAAACTTAAAAGCTTTTGCACAGCAAAGGAAACTATAAGCAAGGTGAAAAGACAACCCTCAGAATGGGAGAAAACAATAACAAATGAAACAACTGACAAAGGATTAATTTCCAAAATATACAAGCAGCTCGTACAACTCAATAACACAAAAACAAACAACCCAATCAAAAAGTGGGGAAAAGACCTAAACAGATATTTCTCCAAAGAAGACATACAGATGGCTAACAAACACATGAAATGGTGCTCAACATCACTCATTATTAGAGAAAGGCAAATCAATATTACAATGAGATATCACCTCATACCAGTCAGAATGGTCATCATCAAAAAGTCTACAAACAATAAATGCTGGAGAGGGTGTGGAGAAAAGGGAATACTCTTGCACTGTTGGTGGGAATGTAAACTGATACAGCCACTATGGCAGACAGTATGGAGATTCCTTAAAAAACTAGGAATAAAACCACCATATGACCCAGCAATCCCACTCCTAGGCATATACCCTAAGGGAAACCAAAATTGAAAAATATACATGTATCCCATTGTTCATTGCAGCACTATTTACAATAGCTAGAACATAGAAGCAACCTAGATAATGAAGCAATCTGGATAATGAATGGATAAAGAAATTGTGGTAAATATACACAATGGAATATTACTCAGCCATTAAAAGTGAATGCCCTTGAGTCAGTTCTAATGAGGTGGATGAACCTAGAACCTATTATACAGAGAGTAGTAACTCGGAAAGAGAAAGATGAATATCATATTCTAACACATATATACAGAATGTAGAAAAATGGTACTGAAAAATTTACTTAGAAGGGAGCAGTGGAGAAACAGACATAGAGAACAGACATAAGGACATGGGGGAGGGGAGGAGAGGTGAGATGTATGGAGAGAGTAAGTAACATGGAAACTTACATTCCCATATGTAAAATACATAACCAACGGGAATTTGCTGTGTTACTAAGGAAACTCGAACAGGGGCTCTGTATCAACCTAGAGGGGTGGGATGGGGAGGGAGATGGGAGGAAAGTTCAAAAGGGAGGGGACATATGTATACCTGTGGCTGATTCATGTTGAGGTTTGACAAAAAACAACAAAATTCTGTAAATTATCCTTCAATTAAAAAAAAGTAAATTATTAAAAATGTATGAGTAATGATTCTCCACAGAAACAGAATCTATAGGAGATACAAATACATACACACAAGAAATTGGCTTACATATCTATGGAGGCTGAGAAGTCCCATAATCTCCCACCTGTGAGCTGGAGAACTAGGGATGGTATAATTCAGTGTGGGTCAGAAGGTCCAAGAACCAAGAGCTATGCTATTTAAAGACAGGAAAGGTTGATGTCTGAGCCTAAGAAAAAAGATAATTTGCCCTTCTTTTGTCTTTTTGTTCTAGTCAGACCTTCAACAGACTGGATGAAGCTCAGCCACACTGGTGGGGTATATTTCTCTTCAGTCCACTGAACCAAATGCTAATGTCTTCCAGAAAGCCCCTTGCAGGACACCCACAAATGTTTCACCAACTCTCTGGGCATCCATCCCTTAGCCTAGTCAAGTTAAATCATTACAAACACTATAACAGTCACAAAGAAATTGGAAGATTTGTACACAGAACAATAGTACTGGATGAGAGTGAAAAATCTATAAATATAAAACGCTATTGAAAACTTAGAAATTTAAAAAAAAAACAGTATATGAGATTTTTAAAAATCAAAAAAGGTGAGATGAAGTTAAGGAAATCTCACAGAGCAAAGAACAAGAGAATTACAGGAGAAAATGAAGTCAGAAGATCAAAAAGAGAGATCCAGTGTATTTAATAGGACTTCAAGAAAGAGCAGAGAAACAGAATGCAGAAAATTTCTGATCCCCAGCGCCCCCTGCCCATTGCTATGGATAGTGTCCACGCCAAGGCTCTATTTTGACACGGCATCCTATTTTCTCTCACTGGAGAAAAAGGCCAGCATTCTTCCTCACCTCTCTGCCATCCATTCTCTACTCATTTGCATCAATATGTTATCATGTCTCCATTACTGCTTCAACTACTGCCCCATATCTAGGTTCTCTTATAGCAAAGTCCCTGAGAAGAATGACTATATTTACTCTCTCTAATTCCTCTCTTTTCAGTCTTTCTTGAACTCACTGAAGTCAGTTTCTATCCCTAAATTTTCACTAGAACAGTTCTTAGTAGGGGTTTCAATGGCCTGCTTTCTCTCTATTATGTCTTACAACTGCATGTGAACCTGCTGTTATTTCAAAATACAGGAGATAAAAAGTGAAGTTTTGGAATTCTTGTTTTTCATGCTTTGGGGAGAACACTTCTTTTGGTGGGAGGAGAAAGCAGCTCTGATGGTACTTGGAAGGTGACTTATCCAGATGATAATAACAGACGGGTGTCCCCATCAGTAACCTTCATAGTCAACAAAAGAGTCTTAAGTGCAGTATTTGGATGCAATATCAAAGATGACACAATAATCTCTGTTTCCAAGGCAAATCATTCAATATCACGGTAATCCAAGTCTAGACCCCAACAACCAATCCCAAAGAAGCTGAATTTAAATGGTTCTGTGATGACCTACGTGACTTTCTAGAATTAACACCAAAAAAAAAAAAAAAGATGTCTTTTTCACAGAAACTGGAATGAAAAAGATGGGAGTCAAGACACCTGGAGTAACAGTTTGCTCCAAGGCAAGTTTGGCCTTGGAGTACAAAATGAAGCATGGCAAAGGCTAAAAGAGTTTTGCCAAGAGAACACACTGGTCACAGCAAACACCCACTTCCAACAAAACAAGAGAAGACTCTACACATGGACATCACCAGATAGTGAATACCAAAATCAGATTGACTATATTCTTTGCAGCCAAAGATGGAGAAGCTCTATATAGTCAGCAAAAACAGAACCAGGAGGGACTATGGCTCAGATCATGAACTTCTTATTGCAAAATTCAAATGTAAATTGAAGAAAGTAGGGAAGACTAGGGAAAACCACTAGACCATTCAGGTATGACCTAAAGCAAATCCTTTAATGATTATACGATGAAAGTGACAAATAGATTCAAGGGATGAGATCTGATAGAGCCCTAAATAACTACGGACAGAGGTTTGTGACATTGAACAGGAGGCAGTGATCAACACATCCCTCAAAAAAAAAAAAAAACTGCAAAGGGGTAAAATGGTTATCTGAAGAGGCCTTACAAAAAGCTGAGAAGAGAAGAGATGCAAAGGGCAAAGGAGAAAAGGAAAGATATACCTATCTGAATGCAGAGTTCGAAAGAATAGCAAGGAGAGATGAGAAAGCCTTCCTCAGTGATCAATGCAAAGAAATAGAGGAAAACAATAGAATGGGAAAGACTAGAGAACTCTTCAAGAAAATTAGAGATGCCAAAGGATTATTTCATGTAAAGATGGGCACAATAAAGGACAGAAATGGTATGGACCTAACAGAAGGAGAAGATATTAAGAAGAGGTAGCAAGAATACAGAAGAAATATACAAAAAAGATCTTCATGACCAAGATAATCATGATGGTGATCACTCACCTAGAGCCAGACATCCTGGAATGTGAAGTCAAGTGGGCCTTAAGAAACGTCTCTATGAACAAAACTGGTGGAGGTGATGGAATTCCAGTTAAGCTATTTCAAATATTAAAAGATGATGCTATGAAAGTGCTGTACTCAATATGCCAGAAAATTTAGAAAACTCAGCAGTGGCTAGAGGACTGGAAAAGGTCAGTTTTCATTCCAATCCCAAAGAAAAGCAATGCCAAAGAATGTTCAAACTACTGCACAATTGCACTCATCTCACACACTAGCAAAGTAATGTTCAAAATCCTCCTAGCCAGGCTTCAACAGCACATGAACCAAGAACTTCCAGATGTTCAAGCTGGATTTAGAAAAGGCAGAGAAACCAGAGATCAAATTGCCGATATCCGCTGGATCATTGAAAAATAAGAGAATTCCAGAAAAATATCTATTTCTGCTTCAATTACTATGCTAAAGCCTTTGACTGTGTGTATCACAGCAAACTGTGGAAAATTCTTCAAAAGATGGGAATACCAGACCACCTTACCTGCCTCCTGAGAAATCTGTATGCAGGTCAAAAAGCAACAGTTAGAACTGGACATGGAACAACAGACAGGCTCCAAATTGGGAAATATTATGTCAAGGCTAATATTGTCACCCTGCTTATTAAACTTATATGCAGAGCGCACCATGCTAAATGCCAGATTGGATGAAGCACAAACTGGAATCAAGATTGCTGGGAGAAATATCAAGCAAGAGAGTTCCAGAAAAACATCTATTTCTGCTTTATTGGCTATACCAAAGCCATTGACTCTGAGGATCACAATAAACTGTGAAAATGCTGAAAGAGATGGGAATACCAGATCATCTGACATGCCTCTTGAGAAACCTGTATGCAGATCAGGAAGCAACAGTTAGAACTGGACATGGAACAACAGACTGGCTCCAAATAGGACAAGGAATATGTCAAGGCTGTATATTGTCACCCTGCTTATTTAACTTATATGCAGAATATATCATGAGAAACGCTGAGCTGGAAGAAGTACAAGCTGGTATCAAGATTGCCAGGAGAAATATCAATAACCTCAGATAGGCAGATGACACCAACCTTATGGCAGAAAGTGAAGAACTAAAGAGCCTCTTGAGGAAAGTAAAACAGGAGAGTGAAAAAGTTGGCTTAAAGCTCAACATTCAGAAAACTAAGATCATGGCATCTGGTCCCATCACTTCATGGCAAATTGAAGGGGAAACAGTGGCTGACTTTATTTTTCTGGGCTCCAAAATCACTGCAGATGTGATTGAAGCCATGAAATTAAAAGACGCTTACTCCTTGGAAGGAAAGTTATGACCAACCTAGACAGCATATTAAAAAGTAGAGACATTATTTTGCCAACAAAGGTCTATCTAGTCAAGGCTATGGTTTTTCCAGTGGTTATGTATGGATGAGAGAGTTGGACTGTGAAGAAAGCTGAGCACCGAAGAATTGATGCTTTTGAACTGTGGTGTTGGAGAGGACTCTTGAGAGTCCCTTGGACTGCAAGGAGATCCAACCAGTCCATCCTAAAGGAGATCAGTCCTGGGTGTTCATTGGTAGGACTGATGTTGAAGCTGAAACTCCAATACTTTGGCCACCTGATGTGAAGAGCTGACTCATTTGAAAAGACCCTGATGCTGGGAAAGATTGAGGTCAGGAGGAGTAGGGGATGACAGAGGATGAGATGATTGGATGGCATCACCGACTCTATGGACATTGGTTTGGGTAGTCTCCAGGAGTTGGTGATGGACAGGGAGGCCTGGTGCACTACAGTTCATGGGGTCAGGCTGAATGACTGAACTGAAAAAGAAACAAGTCTGAATTGAAAAAGAATCATAGGAGAATAAATGAAACATAAACTAAACCATAAATGGTAACATCTTTTATTCTTTTTTAAAATTGGCTAATGCAATCAAACTTTGAAGATTGCATAAGATACAAATTCCAAAAGGAAGTAGAACAATAAAATTAAGTCTTTAGAAAATAGAAAAAAAGCTTACCCCTATCTCTTTGAAGCAGTCAAGTAAAAATATAATTTTGTGCCTGCAATATCATTGAATATCACAGTGCCAGATTCTCCTTTGAAACTCACATTGATCATTTACAGTTCTGTCATTATAATCCTTATCTGAGATTTTGCTGTATTTTATTTTCTGAAAACAGAGTGACCTTTTGCCAATGGGCATCTTTTTCAAATTGCTGTTGCATAAATGAAGTCCTACATGGAATGTTTTTCAGCTTTATACACTGCATTTATTTTGTGAAACCATTTCATCAATGCTGCCTACTTGTCAACATTCCTCCAACTAGCAGACTTGGATGATCTGGAATCCAATTGTTTCTAAAGTACAGTTGTTTCAAAGACAAGGAGTCATTGCACAAAAAATATTTAACTCAACTGGGCTGGTTTATGCATCGCAGTTGACATCTTCAAGATGAAAAACAAAAATTGAACTTTTTTTTTCTGCTTATCTCTTAAACAAAAACACTGCAAAAGACATTTCAGAATGTGAGACATAATCAAAGCACAGGTTGATGACAGCTAAAGCTGCCAGATGTGAGAGCTCTGTACTGAAGTAAGCTACACCACAGACCATGAAGTTCAGAGGTAAATAATCAGGCTACCACAGGGGCCAGAAGAAACCGAGGTTCATGTATCTAGTTAATAATCCTTCAAGGCTAAATATGCAGTGTGTATAGATACAGTATGTGAATGAAGAGATGGCCATACATGTAATTAAAGTGGATGGATGCTGTCTTGACCTGTTGGGTACTATAACAAATTACGATGGATTAGATGGTTTATAAACAACAGACTTCTCTCAGTTCTGGAGGTTGAAAGCTGAAAATCACGTTCTGGTGATAGCCCTCCTCTGGGTTACAGACTGCAAGCTTCTCATCGTGTCTTCACATGGAGAGAGGAAAAACAAGCTCTCTGGTGAGTTTTACAAGAGCGTAACACTATTGCCCTTATTATCTCCCAAAGGCTCCACTCTTTATGACCATCATCTTGGGGTTTAAAATTTCAACATGAATTTGGGGGGACTTCCCTGGTGGCTCAGAAGGTAAAGCGTCTGCCTGAAATGCAAGAGACCCAGGTTCAATTCCTGGGTCAGGAAGATCCTCTGGAGAAGGAAATGGCAACCTACTCCAGTACCCTTGCCTGGAAAATCCCATGGACGGAGAAGCCTGGTAGGCTACAGTCCATGGGGTCACTAAGAGTCAGACACGACTGAGTGACTTCACTTCACTTCAGACACTGTCTACAGATGCTGTATAATGTGATATCACAGACACCAAGAAAACACCTAATACTTTATAAGTTCCTGATCTTCCTGCTTTTTGAGATGTTTATTTGATAAAAAGTAAAAAATAACATCAAAGAAATAAGCCTTTTTCAGGATCAAATCTTTTCATGAATACAGCTTTAAAAATTCAGTACATAAAGGGAATATATTCCATGAAGAAAAATATTAAAAAGAGAAAAAATGAAACTTCAAACATTTGGGAATTGTGTTCACTGACATAAACCCATGTACATTTATTTCTGTCTTAGAGTGAGTAAGAGCTTTGACATTCGCTGGTACAAAGATAGATCTCTGAGTCCTGAGCCATTCACACAGCAAATATTATAGGATTAAAAGAAAAACCCTACCTTAAAATCAGCAGTAAGATTTTACTTATTCACTAGGATACTATGACATTCCAGATTTGGCACCGTGTACAAATCCTCTGAGACCATGACAGTGTATTCCAGCCTCAGCTTCATGTCTTCAGACTTCACCCAACATGATGGTTCTTTCTAGCTACACATTAGAATTATTTGAAAGACCTAAAATAAAGATGCCCAGGTCCCAAACCCATTTGTTTAAATCAAAATTTCTCTAGAGGGGGGTTCAGTTCAGTCCAGTCACTTAGTCATGTCTGATTCTTTGAGACCTCCATAGACTGCAGCACACCAGGCTTCCCTGTCCATCACCAACTCCCAAAGCTTGCTCAAACTCATGTCCATCAAGTCGGTTATGCCATCCAATCATCTCTTCCTCTATTGTCCCCTTCTCCTCCTGCCTTTAATCTTTCCCCATGAACACTATGAAACCAAACAGTATGAAAATATGAGAACTCCAGAAATAGTATGAAAAGAGAGTGCTTAGGCACTAGTATATTTTTAAAACCTCCAGAGGATTTCACTGCACAGCAACAGTTCAGAATGACTGGCAGGATGAGGCAAAGATTCTCTAACATGGGTACACCCAAGAATCAGTTGAAGATCTTGATAAAGATGAAAATTTTAGAGAAAATTTTATAGATCCTGTAAATTACAAGGCAATAAATAAAAGGCTTTCAGACCTGGTAAGGAAGAAGTAAGATCATATTTGCAGACAGCATGATTATCTATATAGAAAAACTCATAGAAAATTGAAAATGCTACTAGAACTAGTGAGTTTAGCAACTTTGTAGGCTAAAGTCAATTTTTTAAATCCATTTTAACTTGCTATAATGATCAGGTATTGAAATTAATGGCAATGCCATTAACAGGTGAATGAAAATATGAAATAAAGATAAACCTAGTAAAATATAAGACCTATATAGTGAAAAACATAAAACATTAGAATAATTGGAAAATTCCAAAAAAAAAGATATTTCATGTTTATGGAGTGGAAGACACAATACAGTTAAGACTATCAAGTCCTCCTATAGCTATAGGTTATATGTGACCTCAATAGCAATCTGAGAATTTTTTTAAGAAATTAACTATAAAATTAAAATAGAAATGCAAAGGAACAAAAATAGCCAAATCAACTTTGTTTTCTTTCAAAGTTTGAGAACTAGAAATCAAGACTGCTTTTGCCATCAACATAGAAAGTGCAAAGGCAACTGAACAGGAAACAAACAGTGTTACATATTGTTCTGAACAATTTGATAAGTAATGTGTAAAAACAACTTCAATCTATGTGACATAAAAGTTAACCCTAATCATAGAATTAAATGTAAAACCTAAAACTATATCACTTAATCGAAAACCTTTGTCATCTTGAATAAGATAAATATTTGAGCAGACATTTCAAAGAAAAGATACAGGTATCAAATAAGCCCATGAAAATACAGGCAATCTCAATCTTTAGGGGAATCCAATATAAATCCACAATGAGATATCACATATGACTCTTAGAATGTAAAACTTAAAAGACTAGCTATACAAATACTGGTGCTAATGTAGACCAGCAGCAACTCACACAGTGCTGATGGAAATAGAAAATGGTACAACCACTGAAAGGCAGTTTGGCAGTTTGTTCAAAAGATAAACATACAGGCACTGTATGTTGCAACCATTATACTTTTAGGTATTTCCCAAATAAAAATGTAAATCTATATTCATACCAAGATTTGTACATGAATATTCATAACCACTTCATTTGCAGTAGTTCAAAACTTAAGGCAAACCTGAATGTCTATCAAAAGATAGAGGAATGAAAAAGCTGTGGTATATCCACACAATAAAATACTGATCAGCATTAAAATGCAATAAACTAATACAATATGGATGTATCTCAAATTAATTGTGCTCAGTGAAAGAAGTTAGCCAAAGAAAGGACATACTGAGTAATTCCATTTATATAAAATCTAGCAAGTCCCTATTAATCTATGGTTACAGAAATTATATCAGTTGGTTGCATGGGGAAAGAGTGTGGAGGAAGGAGCAGGAGAAAAGGATTACAAAAGAGCTGGCAAAGACTTTTGGGAAAAAAAAGTTTACAGTTTTGATATTAAGTACACATACAGAAGTTAATACTTACCTAATTACACCAGTTCAAATATGTTCAGCTTATTGTATGGTAATTATACCTCAATAAGTTGTTCTAAAAATAGAATATAAACAGAAAAAGTGATAAGCCAAATAAAAAACAAGTAAAACTAAAATTGCATTTTAATTATAAAAAGCAACAGTTACTTAAATATGGATTAAACTTGGCTGTTAAAAGTAATACTAGTCAAAAAGTCCAGCAATATGCTGTTTAAATGTGACATAAGAATAAAGAAATTTTTTAAGTAGGTTAATAGAGAGATATATACCAATGTCAGGTGAAATAGTTTAACCAAAACTTTTTTATAAGTAAAAAGTTCAGTGTGTTTCAAAGAAGTATTATCAGGAATATATGGTTATAAATTTATAATAGAGATTCAAATTCTATAAAGCAATGCTAGGAAGAATTTTAACCAATTGATTTCATTGACAGAAGATGAAAACAGTAAAGATATAAAAGATTTGAACTAAAATTTTCATGGAATGGTCATACAACATAACAATCTATAGAGAACATACATTTTTTCAAGACACACATGAAACATCTGTGAGACACTTCTTTTGCATTAAAGGTTTTGATAGATTTAAAATATTTGAAATACTGACTACATCTTAACTACAAATTAAAATTCAGAACAGAATATAACTGGGAAAAAAATGACACGCATTTGGGTTGATATTTGGATTCCACCATCTTAGGATACACTGAATCTGAAAGATTACTCTTCGCACAAGGACTTAAAAAAGAGTCTGTGTTATTAAAAGTAGAAAAACCATGATTCAAAGCAAAGACAAGACACTATGGTACTGCTCAACAAGTATTACAAAGGGCCCCAAACACCTCAAAATCTGAGAGTTGGTAGGGCTGCCTCTCCAATTACACACACACACACACACACACACACACACACACACACACGCACACACACAGAGCATGCATATGTACTTCAATAAATACAAGTTTAATTTTGTCTATAATAAAATACCAGAAAATGAGATGTACATGCTCTTAATCACCTCCTAAAAATTGTCTTGAGCATAGCACCATCCTGATGGCCCTTCCAAATATCAATTCCTATAAAGCGGAAAATATTACCTGTAATGCTTTTGTCCTAGAGATTCACAAACGCATATTAGAAGTTTTAAGAGCCTATGTATTTAACTTATTTAAACTATGATTCCTCGTACAAGTGACTTCAGAGCACATTGTTCATATAATGCCTAATAATCTTTGGCTAAATTAGTATTCGTAGGACTGGAGAACCAGTTTTAGAATTGCCATCCAAATCTGGATTGGTTGTAAATAGAAATGATCATTTTTACTACTATAAAGAAGCTAGACTCAGCTAATCTGTATCTGTAGTACCTCAGCCCATATTCTCCTGCCATTTATGGGAGTTCAATCTGGACCAAAGAGAGGGGAAAGGGAGGAAAGTATGGGAAATAAGCTATCAACATTCATGCTAACATTTCATTCACACAAGACTAATTCAGTGGTGGTGGTGATTTAATTGTTAAGTCATGTCCAACTCTTGGGACTCTACGGAATGTAACCCACCAGGCTCCTCTGTCCATGGGATTCTCCAGGCAAGAATACTGGTATGATCTGCCATTTCCTTCTACAGGGATCTTCCTGACCCAGGAATTGAACTCAGGTTTTCTGCTTTGCAGGCATTCTTTTTCTTTACCGACTAAGCTATAAGGGTACCAACCAAAACCATACTCAGTTTTAATTTTTCTATAAACACCAAATATTGCTATTCAGTTCTGAATTATTTACTCATCAGATATTTCAGCAATAAAACAAATTAAATCATCTGGACTTGAGCAAGTAAAGTGATAATATATTCAACACTAGACTATACATCTAGCCCTGTTTGACACTGCACTGAGTCCCAGTGTGGATGTAACCAACTGCTTTTTCATATTCTAGTGAAAAGTTTGCTAAAAGAAACTGAGCTAATATTTTTAAATACAATGTATCAAAAAAAATACAATGTGCCATTTCACACTCTACTATGATATTTGCCTGAATCCTTTCAAATTTTCCACTGCCGGCTGTCCATTGTAAAACCCAGAGGGGAATCCTCACATATTATAAAACAAAAAGCACAATATGAAGTGATACAAATGAGTCTTTTTACTCCAAGCAACCTGGTGGTCTCTAGGGAGTAGAAATCTAAGGGAACAGTGGTTGAATTTGCAAGCCCTATTTCTAAGTTTTGTGGTATTTGCTTAGATTTTTTTTTAATCTGTTCATTTAGAATATTTACTAAGAACTGAGTACTCTTGCCTGGAAAATCCCATGGACAGAGGAGCCTGGTAGGCTGCAGTCCATGGGGTCACGAAGAGTCGGACACAACTGAGAGACTTCAATTTCACTTTTCATTTTCATGCATTGGAGGAGGAAATGGCAACCCACTCCAGTGTTCTTGCCTGGAGAATCCCAGGGACGGGGGAGCCTGGTGGGCTGCCATCTATGGGGTCACACGGAGTTGGACGTGACTCAAGCGGCTTAGCAGCAGTAACAGAGTACTGAAGAAAATAGAGGACGTGGAAGAAAGCAAGTTATATAAGTCACGTCTGAAAAGACCCAAGGGTAGGAAAGAGGTCTATTGTACACAATTGCCATGTGAAAGGAAGGCAGTTTGGTCAGAGTTTTTTGTTTGTTTGGGGGGACATGCCTCACAGTATGTGGATCTTAGTTTCTCTACCAGGGATCAAAGCTTCACCCCCTGCAGGCGGAGCACAGCACTCAACTACCAGGGAAGTCCCCTTCTTCAGAATTTTTAAAGACTTGAAAGTCTCAGCTTCACCACTATGATCCTAGGCAGATCACAACTTCTGAGACGTAGATTCCTTGAAAGTGAAAGTCACTTAGTCATGTCCAACTCTTTGAGACCCCATAGACTATACAGTCCATGCCAGAATACTGGAGTGGATAGCCTTTCCCTTCCCCAGGGGATCTTCCCAACCCAGGAATCGAACCCAGGTCTCCCACATTGCAGGTGGATTCTTTACCAGTTGAGCCACAAGGGAAGCTCAAGAATACTAGAGTGGGTATCCTATCCGTTCTCCAGTGAATCTTCCCAACCCAGGAATAGAACTAGGGTCTCCTGAATTGCAGGTGGCTTCTTTACCAACTGAGTTATTAGGGAAGTCCTTTTAAATTCCTTATCTGATATCATAAAGAGAAAAACCACTCGAGAACCTACTGATAACAGAAACTTTACATCTCATTTAACTTCACTCTCAGAGTAAAACTATGAAGTTATTCTAATAATGACAGCTCAAAATAAAAATTACCCAAGACTTCAGTATTAGTAAGTGTTCAGTCATGTCTGACTCTTTGTGACACCATGTCTCCTCCAGACTCCTTTGTCCATGGAATTTTCCAGCCAAGAATACTGAAGTGGGTTGCATTTCCTTCTCCAGGGAATATTCCCAACCCCAAGGATCAAGCCAGCATCTCCTGTGTCTCCTACATTTACAGGCAGATTCTTTACCACCGCACCAGCTGGGAAGCCCTGTGTTAGTAAGTAGTAGAGATGATTTTCAAGCCTTCAGAATATATTACCCTCTGAGCCACTGGTCAGCAGACTACAGTCCTGAGGCTCAATCTAGCCTGTCATCTGTTTTTATATGGCCCACAGGTTAAGGATAATTGAAAACTACCACAAAAACAATATCATGACACAGGAAAAGATATATGAAATTGAAATGTCAATGTCCATGAACAACATTGTATTGAAACACAATTGTGTTCATTCATTTACATTTTGTCTTTGGCTATTTTCATGCCACAAAAGCAGAGCTGAATAGCTGTCTCAGAGACATTATGGTGTGTAAATCCTACAATATACATTATCTGGTTATTTTCAGGAAAAATTTGCAGATTTCTGCTGTCGACTATTTCGCAGGGTATTGATGTAATTATCAAATGAGATAATATAAACAAAAAGCTTTGCAATCTATAGAGTACAAATTCGAAAGATTAGTATTCTGAGGAATAAGCAGAGAATTGTAACAAACAGAAAAGAGCCAATAATGAAAATGACTAAACAGTTAAAAAGCAGAGAAAACATCATAGACAGAAGAACTTTTTGTGCCTTGCAGTAAAATTTCTGGTATTGTAATTAATAAAATAATTTGAGAACAAAATATTTTGCCTAGATTAGATTGACTCTGTAACATGTTAATCAATAAGGTTACCACTATGATTGAAATCCTGCTAAAAAATCTCTGGCCTAGAAAGCAGTATTATAAAGAGAACCACCCACTTTTGATGAAAGAGGATCTTGACAATGTTGAATATGACCTGACCCCTGTGCTCTCTCAATAGGATGGTTTAGAAAGTGATGGTTAAAAAATTCCCTCATCTTTTTGTGTCCTGAGAAATGATTCTTAGATATATTGATTCCTTTCCTCAATTAAACCCACCTCTACTCTTCCTCTGTGAGTTTGTTGTTATATAAACCCCCAAGTTTTATCCCTCATCTTTGAGACTTTTCTGGTCAAGGTGACCCTCAAATTGACTAAGTTTAGACATTTTTCTTCCCAACTATAGGCCTCTGATTTCCTTTTTCTTAGGGCATTTACGTTAGAAAACTTTCAATTGTAAGACCTTTCTGTGCTCATTTGAACTATAAACTTTCCTGCAGACTCTTGCTAACTTTATAACCTAGAAAATCTTTTTCAATGACTTGAAGTCTGTGGGAAGTAGGAGCCTAACTTTGGTAAGTGCCAGTTTGTAAAGAGTTGGTCTGATCATACTCATCAACCTCCTTCTAAGCTCTTCCACAGTCCTTTTCTACTAATGTCAATCCAGTGGTTAAAAAAACAAACAAACAAAAAAAAAAAACAAACAAACAAAACAAAAAACTCCCACCTTTTTGTGGACAAATACTGTTTGATTCCAGTTACATGAGGTACCTAGAATAGTCAAATTATGCATAGAGTCAGAAAGTATGTTTGTGGCTGCCAGGGCTGGAGTGGGGGTGGGGGGCACAGTGGGAAGTGATGGAGAAGGGGAACAGGGACTTAGTGTTTAATCGGGACAGAGTTTCAGTTTAGAAAAGTGAGAAATTGGGAGATGGATGATGATGAGAGTTATATCACAATGTGAATATACTTAGTGCCTGTAAACTAAGTGAACTGTAGAGTTAAATGTGATTTAAATAGTATTTTTTATATTATGTGGCTTTTATCACAATTTAAAAAAACCTCCCATTTCTTGTCTCAGTGGACTTGTGTTCAATCTCTATTCCTTATCACAATAGTCTAAAAGTATTTTCTGCCTGTTTAATTCCATCTGGTGTAATTTCTCTTGACCATTACTCATTAACGTACACACACTTTATTGAAATAATTTGAATAAAACTACCTCCATAACTAGCATGTTTGTCTTTCATGACTTCCATGATTCTGGAAAGAAGTATTTTTATATAAAATTGTAGGTATAGATTTGGGAAGGTTGGGGTTTCTCTGGTGGCTCAGATGGCAAAGAATCCATGTGCAATGCAGGAGACCTTGGTTCAATCCCTGAATTGGAAATATTCCCTGGAGAAGGGAATGGCAACCCATTCCAGTATTGTTGCCTGGAGAATTCCATGCACAGAAGAGCCTGGTGGGCTACAGTCCATGGGGTCGCAAAGAGTCAGACATGATTGAGTGACTAACACATACACACACACAGAAAATGGAAGGAAATCTGCAGTTAGGCAGTGATAGATCTAAGAAAGTCTAGAGCTTTATTCCTTTCTCTTGATACCTGAACCTTCCATCTGAAGCTGAGACTTTAACTCTTTTGGGTTTTGTTGAATTTCAATCAACCCTTAGTACTCCAGAATAAGAAGTAAAACTAAAAATATTTCACCTGAATAGTTTAAATGACAAAATGTGGGATATATGATAAAATTTTTAATGACTCCATTTGTTGAATCACTCACTTCAATTATTTGTAATGCCTCTTTAGAGACAGAGGGTAAACAAGTCTTCATGAAATGTGCAAAATAAATGTAATCAAATTAAACACACATTTTCTTCTCTTTAAAAAAAACATATACACAATGCAGTATTACTCAGCCATTAAAAAGAATGCATTTGAATCAGTTCTAATGAGGAGGATGAAACTGGAGCCTATTATTCAGAGTGAAGTAAGCCAGAAAGAAAAACACCAATACAGTATACTAACGCATATATATGGAATTTAGAAAGATGGTAATGATAACCCTGTATGTGAGACAGCAAAAGAGACAGATGTATAGAACAGTCTTTTGGATTCCGTGGGAGAGGGAGAGGGTGGGATGATTTGGGAGAATGGCACTGAAACATGTATAATATCATATATGAAACGAATCACCAGTCCAGGTTTAATGCATGATACTGGATGCTTGGGGCTGGTGCACTGGGATGACCCAGAGGGATGGTACGGGGAGGGAGGTGGGCGGGGGGTTCAGGACAGGGAACATGTGTATACCTGTGGCAGATTCATGTTGATGTATGGCAAAACCAATACAATATTGTAAAGTAATTAGCCTCCAATTAAAATAAATAAATTTATAATAGGAAAAATAAAAAGAGTACTTTCTGTTAACACCTAAATGGTTGTCTTTCTCTTAGCCAAACAATTAATATGAAAGCTGTCCTCTGTACAGTCTCTTGAAAAGTTTCTTCATTACAGTTTTAATAACCAAATATTCAGGGAAGCACAATTCAATTTCCCATATAATCTGAAAACTTTTCTCAGTTTCTGAGGGAAAATATTCACTGATATTTTCTCACCCTTTCTACCTCCTCTGTTATAATCACCACGATGATTATAATCACCTTCTCTCTTTCCTTACTGTACAAAAGATACTACTATTCTGTTTACTTACATTTACCTTGTATGTAAAAAAAAAAAAAAAAAAAAAAAAAACAAGTAATTCCTCCGTGTCCAGGAATTCAGGAAAATACTATGGGGCACCATGTGACAAATAGCTTCATCTATGAACTTACAGATTTGGTAACAAGTGTGCTGATTCTAATAAGCCTTACTTTTTACTTCCAGGAGATCATTTATGTAGATTTACCAAAGAGAGGTAGAAAGTACATGAGGTAGTCTCCAGTCTTTATATTTTGCACTGTATCATGGGACTATCTCTATGCTTTCTCCCTTATCAGATACATTATTAAGCAAATGAAGTCCACCTTAAGTGTCCCAGATAAGTGGGGGAAAAAAAAAAAAAAGGATGTCACAGAAATCATTTCAGACAAAGTGGACATAAAACTGGTCATGTCTTGAGGAGTACTGGCCAGGCCATGTCCACAAAGTTTGATGAAATACAAATTTATTTCTATTCTATGGTTCTAAGACTGGCAAAGGGGGTTAGAAATTTCCATTTATGCTGAAATCATTAATACAGTTCAAAGAGAGCTTAAAACAGAGCCATGAGAATTCAGTGGAAATAATGCTGGATGATTATTTAATCTATCTTAAATGGAAAATAAAAACACTGTTACAAACCCATTTGACAGATGGCTCTTAGAGTTCTGAACCTTCTAAATATATAGCTTGTACATTATGAAAATAAGCAGAAGAGAGCTTCCCTTGATATTCAGCCTAAGGATCTCCTAAACCATATATCCATTTTCAAACCCCACAAACCAGTTAACTTTGAAAGACTTTTAATGGTTCTTATCAGACCATTTTCTCTCCCTCACCTCCTGACAACCCAGCCTTCAACAGTGGTTTGGCCTCTGCCCCAGTAGGTCATGTGACCAGCTCTTACAGAGGTAATTATTAATAGTTTAACCCTCCTTAACGGACATAAACTACAAAGCTCTTTACTTTCTCTGGGGAGAAAAAGAAAATATATATATATAAGAATAGCTTAAACTTTCACTCAGTTCTGTAAACAACCTAAATATCTCTTGACAGAAGAATGAGTAAATAAAATCTGGCATATCCTTTTAACTGTTACATAGCTACAAAAATGAAGTAGAGTTACTAATATCGACTCAGGAATTCCAAAAGCATTGTTTTTGCAGGAACAAAAGTCATGTTGCACAAAGTAGCCTGCAGTATTGATAGTATTTAAGTACAGAAGCATGCAAAACAATATTCCTCAGTGAATCATTCAGAATAAAAATATTAATATTTGCAGGAGTAAAAAAAAATGCAAAAAAAATTGCTAGTTACCTCAAAGGTAGGAGAACAAAACACTTCTCCCTGATTATAACTTTTTATGTGACATGTATATGGATTTTAACTATGTAATTCTCTGTACCTCTCAACATGTTTGGACTAACTCATAACGGAAGAATTAAAAGTTAGATCCCTCTTTCTTAGGGGTGAGCAAAGGGTGAGGAAAGGAGATATTCATGCTTTTGTTCCCTGTTATTTAAACCCTAACTAGCCAGCATCAGCTAGGTTATGCTTCACTAATAAACTCCAAAAGATTTATGGCATAACTAAACAAACATTCAATTTTCACTCTTGCAGAGTGGCTTCCTTACAGTGGCTCCACATTTCAGATGATTTCATGTAAACACAAGTTGATACAATTACCACAGCTAAGAAAGAGCAGGGATGATTAATTGCATAAAGGATCCAAGTGCTTCCAAGCATGGCCAATGACATCACATAACCATTCCTTACTTCAAGGAGCTAAGTATGTCTCAGGCTGTATTATCCTTCCTACCCCCATCTCCAGCAAAAAAACAAAGAACCTAAGTAAAGTGCATGCCTGTAAATCATTTAGTTTGTAAAGTAATCCAAGAAACAGGATGAGACTAGGTAGAATACAGGGAACGAAAGAAAGGCAGTTCTGAGATGTGTTAGCAAGCTGATTCTCTGTCATACTGGGATGCCTCACAGGAGCCTTATAGAATGGACCCCAATTGCCCAGCAGAGTGTTCACTGTGGCTCAGTTGGTAAAGAATCCCCCTGCAATGTGGGACACCTGGGTTCGATCCCTGGGTTGGAAAGATCCCCTGGAGGAGGGAATGGCACCCCACTCTAGCATTCTTGCCTGGAGAATCCTCATGGACAGAAGAGCCTGGCAGGCTACAGTCCATGGGGTCACAAAGAGTTGGACACAACAGTGACTAAGCACACATATACTCCTTCTTCCAATTTCATTAGCCAAGAATCACCCCCGAGTAATCACCCTCTTGCTCTCCCTGGTTGGTGTATGCTATGGAATGGTTGAGCTGTTTCTCACCAATGTTCTATACTGTGTGTGAAGTCACTCAGTCGTGTCCGACTCCTTGAGACCCTGTGGACGGTAGCCCGCCAGGCTCCTCTGTCCGTGGGATACTGGTATGTAGAAAAACACCAGGGCAAAAAGCAAGAGATACACCATCCAGCTGAGACAGGTTGCTGTCAAGCAGTGGACTCCCATTGCACTGTCTGGACTAGGAAGGTAGACTGAGGCAGTGAGAGCAGAGCACAAGGACCATCTCATGCAGTCTAACTCTGCTCTATGCTTTTGTTCATATTTAATCCAATATGTCACAGAGGAACACACCAAAGTTCCCACTGCTGCCACTCATCCCAAGACTATCCCAAGTATTTATGATTTCTCTCCTCAACCTTGCACTGTAGATTTCTGTAATTCTTGGACAGTTACTCAATTCTTGCTTACTGGGATATTACAGATCTCCGTGAGAAGTCAGAGCCTTGAGTAACTTTTCTGTGGTTTAACCATGGTTGCTGCAATTACCCATCTATAGTCATGCTGGGCATAGTAGCACCAGGATAGGTTCCTGGATTCCGATGTACTCCTTGTGCCCACTGTTAACAGCACCATCACAGGTAATCAAGGGCAATTATCCCCAGGTGCATAGCAACTCATATTTCTCTAACAGAATTAGGAGTTAAATGATGGATAGTAATGGAGCTTCAAGCCGTTGGAATTCTTATCTCTGGCAGAAGTAATCCCATGATAAGAAATACTTTCCCTCTATTTCAGCAAATTCCAGGAATAGGG
Source organism: Ovis canadensis (assembly GCF_042477335.2). Lineage (NCBI taxonomy): Eukaryota > Metazoa > Chordata > Mammalia > Artiodactyla > Bovidae > Ovis > Ovis canadensis. The sequence goes on along the minus strand of NC_091250.1, from coordinate 103,643,815 downwards.
GAAGCACAAATTCCTAAAGAAGGTCACTTGAAGAGGTGACAGGGATCCTCTCTGTAAACATAGGTTCCTACTCCCATGTGTTCTGGGTCAGGAAGATCCCCTGGAGGAGGGCAAGGCAACCCACTTCAGTGTTCTTGCCTGGAGAATCCCATGGACAGAGGAGCCTGGCAGGCTATGAACCATAGGGTCGCAAAGAGTAGGACATGCATGTCCATGCGTTCTAGTTACTGAGGAAACAGCACCATGTCTCACACTAGGTAAACCAGTGTTTCAGTGTGTCAACTACAAATTGGCACTTGTGAAGAGCATTTGCCAGTGAATGAACAACAACAAGGGCACTGGCCATCTGTCAATGCGTACCAACTCCTGGAGCTTACTTAAACCCATGTCCATCGAGTTGATGATGCCATCCAACCAGCTCTTCCCCTGTTGTTCCCTTCTCCTCCCATCTTCACTCTTTCCCAGTATCAGGGTCTTTTCCAATGAGTCAGGTTTTTGAACCAGGTAGCCAAAGCATGGAGCTTCAGCTTCAGCATCAGTCCTTCCAATGAATATTCAGGACTGATTTCCTTTAGGATGAACTGGTTTGATCTCCTTGGTGACCATGGGACAGCAGATGTTTCTCTGGAACTCTTGCTTTTTCGACGATCCAACGAAATTTGGCAATTTGATCTCTGGTACCTCTGCCTTTGCTAAATCCAGCTTGAACATCTGGAAGATCACATACTGTTAAAGCCTGGCCTGGAGAATTTTGAGCATTACTCTTGAGAAACTTATATGCAGGTCAGGAAGCAACAGTTAGAACTGCACATGGAACAACAGACTGGTTCCAAGTAGGAAAAGGAGTACTTCAAGGCTGTATATTGTCACCCCGCTTATTTAAATTATATGCAGAGTACATCATGAGAAACACTGGGCTGGAAGAAGCACAAGCTGGAATCAAGATTGCCAGGAGAAATATCAATAACCTCAGATATGCAGATGACACCACCCTTATGGCAGAAAGTGAAGAGGAACTCAAAAGCCTCTTGATGAAAGTGAAAGAGGAGAGTGAAAAAGTTGGCTTAAAGCTCAACATTCAGAAAACGAAGATCATGGCATCTGGTCCCATCACTTCATGGGAAATAGATGGGGAAACAGTGGAAACAGTGTCAGACTTTATTCTTTTGGGCTCCAAAATCACTACAGGTGGTGATTGCAGCCATGAAATTAAAAGATGCTTACTCCTTGGAAGGAAAGTTATGACCAACTTAGATAGCATATTGAAAAGCAGAGATATTACTTTGCCAACAAAGGTCCATCTAGTCAAGGCTATGGTTTTTCCAGTGGTCATGTATGGATATGAGAGTCGGACTGTAAAGAAAGCTGAGCACTAAAGAATTGATGCTTTTGAACTGTGGTGTTGGCAAAGACTCTTGAGAGTCCCTTGGACTGCAAGGAGATCCAACCCGTCCATCCTAAAGAAAATCAGTCCTGGGTGTTGATTGGAAGGACTGATGCTGAAGCTGAAACTCCAATACTTTGGCCACTTCTTCACCAACGTGAAGAGCTGACTCATTGGAAAAGACTCTGATGCTGGCAGAGACTGGGGGCAGGAGGAGAAGGGGATGACAGAGGATGAGATGGCTGGATGGCATCACTGACTTGATGGACATGAGTTTGGGTAAACTCCAGGTGTTGTTGATGGACAGGGAGGCCTGGTGTGCTGTGATTCAAGGGGTCACAAAGTGTCGGACACGACTGAGTGACTGAACTGAACTGAACTTGCAAGCATATGAGATGAGTGCAATCGTGTGGTAGTTTGAAGATTCTTTGGCATTGCCTTTCTTTGGGATTGGAATGAAAACTGACCTTTTCCAGTCCTGCGGTCACTGCTGAGTTTTCCAAATTTGCTGACATATTGAATGCAGCGCTTTCACAGCATCATCTTTCAGGATTTGAAATAGCTCAACTAGAATTCCATCTCCTCCATCAATTTTGTTCATAGTGATGCTTCTTAAGGCCCATTTGCCTTCACATTCCAGGATATCTGGCTCTAGATGAGTGATCACACCATCATGGTTGTCTGGGTCATGAAGATCTTTTTTGTATAGTTCTTTTGTATATTCTTGCCACCTGTTCTTAATATGTTCTGCTTCTGTTAGGTCCAGACCATTTCTGTCCTTTATTATGCCCATTTTTGCATTAAATAATCCCTTGGTATCTCTAATTTTCCTGAAGAGATCTCCAGTCTTTCCCATTCTGTTGTTTTCCTCTATTTCTTTGCATTGATCACTGAAGAAGGCTTTTTTTTTTTTTTTGCTATTCTTTGGAACTTTGCATTTAAATGGGTATATCTTTCCTTTTCTCCTTTGCCTTTTGCTTCTCTTCTTTTCACAGCTATTTGCAAGGCCTCCTCAGACTACCATTTTGCCCTTTTGTATTTCTTTTTCTTGGGGATGGTCTTGATCACGGCCTCCTGAACAATGTCATGAACCTCCATCCAAATTTCTTCAGGCACTCTGTCTAATCCCTTGAATCTATGTCTCACTTCCACTATATAATGGTAAGGTATTTGATTTAGGTCATATCTGAATGGTCTAGTGGTTTTCCCTACTTTCTTCAATTTAAGTCTGAATTTGGCAATAAGGAGTTCATGATCTGAGCCACAGTCAGCTCCTGGTCTTGTTTTTGCTGACTGTATAGAGCTTCTCCTTCTTTGACTGCAAAGCATATAATCAATCTGATTTCAGGATTGACCATCTGGTGATGTCCATGTGTAGAGTCTTCTCTTGTGTTGTTGGAAGAGCGTGTTTGCTATGACCAGTGCCTTTCTCTCAAAGGCAAAACTCCGTTAGCCTTTGCCCTGCTTCATTCTATACTCCAACGCCAAATTTGCCTGTTACTCCAAGTGCTTCTTGACTTCCTATTTATGCATTCTAGTCCCCTATAATGAAAAGGACATCTTTTTTGGGTGTTAGTTCTAGAAGGTCTTGGAGGTCTTCATAGAACTGTTCAGCTTCTTCAGCATCACTGTTTTGGGCATAGACTTGGATTACTGTGATACTGAATGGTTTGCCTTAGAAATGAACAGAGATCATTCTGTCATTTTTGAGATTGCACTCAAGTACTGCATTTCAGACTCTATTGTTACCATGAGGGCTACTCCATTTCTTCTAAGGGATTCTTGCCCAGAGTGGTAAATATAATGGTCATCTGAGTTAAATTTACCCATTCCAGTCCATTTTAGTTTGCTGATACCTAAAATGTCGATGCTCACTCTTGCCATCTCTTGTTTGACCACTTCCAATTTGCCTTGATTCGTGGACCTAACATGCCGTTTTCCTATGCAATATTGTTCTTACAGCATTGGCCTTTACTTCCATCACCAGTCTCCTACACAGCATGGCTCATGGTTTCATTGATAGTCAGATACTTTCAGGAGCTGATTTCATGATGTCAATCCTTACATCTCCTCATATCTAGAAAAGCACCAAATCCCTTCTTGGTGACATCAGCTCCTCGTGACTAGCAGAAAGCCTTTTGTAAATTAAGCACTTGATTGCATTGAAATCCCCCTTCACAAAAATTTTATATATCTTACTTTTCCCCCTGCCTCTTTGGAGCAGTCTCTGAAAGCTATCTGAGGTGCTGTCTCCCAGGCTGCAGTTCTTCTTTTGCCCCCAAATAAAACTTAATTCTCAACTCACTTTGTTCATCTTTTTTAGTCAAGTGCACATGATGCGTTCTGAAGGACAAGCCCAAACTAGTGATGTGCTGGTAAGCTGCTCTTTTCAGACTCAATTCATGCTCTGGCCCCATTCAAATATAGTCAACTTTCAAGTCACTCCTAAATGGGTGAGAGAAGTATTCCCAAAGTGCTTTATGTGCCTGTTCCAAAATCCAAAAGAAGATTACCCAGTGTAGAGTCTCATTTTCATAGGACATCTAAACATTTTACCTGTATGAAAGACCCCTGAACCTTCTTGGAATTTCTCTCATCTTCTACAACTCACGTGTCCTACTGAGACATCAGAGTACAACCTGATGCCTATTGAATGTGTCCAATTATTTTGACAGCAATAATACAGTGAACTAGTATGACATTCTGCAGGTCAAGAAATTCATGGTCTTCAGACTATAATGTTATAAAGAACAAGAAAGTTAACATAACCCTGGGGCAAGATAGTGATTGTACAATGACTGCAGAAGTCACAGCTCTAAACACTGCCATGGAGGCTCTCTCAATTTCAGAGCATGGTTTGAATTGATAAGGAGCCAAACAGTCTGATTTATTTTTCAAAGTTTTTCAACCGGTTAACAGGACCCAGGCAACCCCACAGTTATTGGCCCAATATTAGTCCATACTGTTACTGTATAAATCAATGATTTACTATCTGCTGTACTTCTTAATCACAGAAGTCCTCATCATACTGATACTACTACATGCCAAGGGTCATACTACCGCCAGGCAGAGGATGAGATGGTTGGAATGGTATCACTGACTCAATGGACATGAGTCTGAGCAAACTCAGGAATGTTATAATGAAGGACAGGGAAGCCTGGTGTGCTGCAGTTCATGGGGTCGCAGAGAGTCAGACACGACCTGGTGACTGAACAACAACAACCAGCAATGGGGTCTGATCACCGTGACCAACAAATAATAATCACTTTCAGAATCCCATCTTAAGGTCTGCTAGAAAAGTACGACTAGAGCTATAATATTACCAAATATCTTTGCCCGAGTTTCCCCATGAGCAAAGACGAAAACAAAGTTTGTGTATGTGCATTTTATTTAGGGGTGTGCTTACACTCTAGAACAGCTCCCTCAAAGGAACCATTTTGAACCTCAAAATTCTCTGCCTGTGGATTAAAAAGAGTAGCATTTATCTATGAACTCCTACCTCCATCGTCTAGGCTTATCTCATAGGGTGGTTGTTGGGGAAATTAACATTAATAGACATAGTCTTGTTTAGGTTTCAGAGGCAACAGTAGGCCTTTGACTGAACAGAGACCCTGAAGGGAGTCATATGCCAGATACGCAGTGACTAGCAGAAACAGCTAAAGTAGGTCTTGGGAACCAACAGGTAAGGAAAGTAGTAAGTTGAGAAGCTTCCTGAGCCTTGAGAATCTGGCCAGTTCCCAGGGATCAGAGAACATTCTGAGATTTATGATTAGAGACATAAGCATTTATAATACTAGACACAGCTGCTTCTTTGCACATAAGCTGATGATTATTGGCTTAGAGTTGGCGATAAAAGCAGTACTCCTTTGGAAGGCACTCTGAGGTCTCACCCGTGGGACAGATACACAGCTGGGGTCTTCCAAATGGGAACTCCAGATTGCTATCAAGGTATCTCCAAGCACTGGTTGAATCTGGATGTGCTTCTCCAGTTTGGTGATGTATGCATTTGCTTCTTGCTGTACCATGTGCATGCTTCCCAGATGGTTCAGTGGTAAAGAATCTGCCTGCCAATGTAGGATATGCAGGTTTGATCCCTGGGTTGGTAAGATCCCCTGGAAAAGGAAATGACAACCCACTTCAGTGTCCTTGCCTGGGAAGTCTCCTGGACAGAGGAGCCTGGTGGGTCCCAGTCCATGGGGTTACAAAAGAGTTGGACACAACTTTAGTAACTAAACAATAACACATAACTACTTGGGTATTGGGAACTGTTTTCCCAATTTGGTGATAACTATGTACTTTTGCCTGGAAAATTCCATGGATGGAGGAGCCTGGTAGGCTGCAATCCATGGGGACACGAAGAGCTGGACACGACTGAGCGACTTCATTTTCACTTTTCTCTATCATGCATTGGAGAAAGAAATGGCAATCCACTCCAGCGTTCTTGCCTGGAGAATCCCAGGGACAGAGGAGACTGGTGGGCTGCCATCTATGGGGTCACACAGAGTCGGACATGACTGAAGCGACTTAGCAGCAGCAGCATGTATATTACTTGTCCTCATACTGTAACTTACTATTAACATAATAAACTTCCTTATTTCTTCCTTACTAAGTGTAGAGTGGTTTTGTCAATGAATCCTCTGAACCTAAAACCAAAAGTCTTTCAGCAGACCATAAATCTTTCTGCAGTACAGTGATAACTCTCATACTGCCAGCTTTGAACATTCATCAGAATGACAGGAGAGGTTTTGCAAGTGTCCCATGCAAATGTAGCAGAAACCCTAAGGCAGAAAAAAATGGCCAGTTATGGTGAAACTGCAGTTCACAGAGTTGCAAAGTGTCAGATATGACTAAGTGTCTATGACGATGGTGAAACTATAGCCATTAAGAATTTTTACAAACTAGTGCTTAATAGGCTCAAGTCCTAAGCCAAGGACCCAAAAATCAATATTGCAAGCTTCTAATTTCATGGCTCCAAACTTTTTCAAGTATAAAGTGTGTTAGTCGCTCAGTTGTGTCTGACTGTTTGTGACCCCATGGACTGTAGTCCACCAGTCTCCTTCCTCCATGGGATTCTCTAGTCAAGAGTAATAGAGTGGGTAGCCATTCCCTTTTCCAGGGGATCTTCCCCACACAGGAATCAAATTTGGGTCTTCTGCATTGCAGGTGGATTTTTTACTATCTGAGACACCAGGGAAACCCCAACACTACCCACAGTGATCTAAAGAATCAGTGTACACCCTACCAAAATTCCAATGCTTCTTTTTGCAGAAAAACACTGTAAAATTCACATGGAATTGTAAGGGATCCAGAGTAGCCAAAACAATCTTGAAATAGAACAAAGATGAAGAACACACACTCTGATTTCAAAACCTACTACAAAGCTACAGTGATCAAAACAGTGGTGCTGGCTTACAGACAAACATATGGACCAATGCAACAGAAAAGACAGCCCTGAAATAAACCCTTACAAGTTTGGTCAAAAGATTTCCAACACGGGTGCTGAGACCATTCGGTGGGAAAAAGACAGCCTTTTCAACACTGGGAAAACTGGATATCCACGTGCAACAGAACTAAGTCAGAGCTTATCTAACATCATGTGCAAAAGTTAACTCAAAATGTACCAAAGACTCCCCCCTCGAAAGAAAGAAAAAAAAAAAAGGACAAAAGCCTCCCAATCCTTTGCCAACAAAGGTCTGTATTGTCAAAGCTAGGGTTTTTTCCAGTAGTCATGTACGGATGTGACAGCTGGACCAGAAAGAAGACTGAGTGGTGAAGAACTGATGCTTTCAAACTGTGGTCTTGGAGAAGACTCTTGAGAGTCCCTTGGACTGCAAGGAGATCAAACCTGTCAATCTTAAAGGAAATCAGTCCTGAATATTCATTGGAAGGACTGATGCTGAAGCTAAAGCTCTAATACTTTGGCTACCTGATGAGAATAGCCAACTCACTGTAAAAGACCCTGATGATGGGAAAGATTGAGGGCAGGAGGAGAAGGGGGTGTTGAAAGGTGAGACAGTTAGATAGCATCACCAACTCAATGGACATGAGTTTGAGCAAACTCTGGGAGATAGTGAAGGACAGGGAAATCTAGCGTGCTGCAGTCTATGGGGTTGCAAAGTCAGACACAACTTAGTGATGGAAAAAAGACCCTTTTTACTAACAAAAAATTTGTCTACATATTTTACCCAAATACTATTCTTAATTTAGTTCTTTTAAATAAAATTGCATTTCAATAGCCTGAAGAGTACTGAATATAACTGAAAAAGAATAGCATGGAAAATAGATGTTCCTGCTGATAGCAGAGTGCTGGCTTAGGGGTAGCTCCGGATCAAAATGCTTGATTTAAATTCAGATTCTAAGTTACCTTCTAGAAATCTCCAAGGTTCAGATTTCTCATCTATAAATAGGTGATGATATGCATTTTATGTGTTATCATAAAGACTAAATGAGGAAATCCATGTAAAGCATTCAGCACGGTGCATAGCAAACGTTAAGCTCACTCCATGGTAATATTTTTTAATAGAATACATAGGGACCTACTGACTATTTGTTATAACATTGATCCTCTCCCACCAAAAAGACTGGGAAAACCACTTGTATTAATTAATCTAGCCAGTCCAGGTTACAGAGCACATACAGGCCACAAGAGCTACAGGACAGAAAGAGAGATATTACTATCAAGTGTCCAGAGAGCATTGGGAAGTTTTTAGTAGTTCACTGAGAATTTTATTTAAATACCAATAGATTTTATTGAATTTGGAGTAATTCAATAAATTCTATAAATAGACCTTGGTGTAAATTTAAGAATGACCCAAAACATGAGTTGATAATGAAAAGGAAATTTTTCCTTGAAAATAATCCTTACTGCGTCTCCAATTATACTATTAAATGTTAATCTTCTTAATTAGAATTTCTGGTTTCTTATTTATAAAATTTATAATATTCTGTATGCCAATACATATGTAAGAACAACCACCACCCTTCTTTCAGATAACCTTGGAAAGCTTCATTTAAATCCTTAAGTGTTTGTATACATGTTAAGTGATATATCATGAAGGCAACACAAGAGATGAGAAGAAAATATAATAAAAGAAAGTGGTAAGAGTTGGTTATCGCTTTTTTTTTACTTTTAGCAACACTCCTCAACAAAATGAGAGTTGTTTCATCTAATGCTTATGAATTATAAAGCAGTATTGAAGTGCCTGTGATATTGCTCACATAGCACATATCTATATTCATTTCTGTTTTCAAAAAGACTTCCTAAAAGCTGTGATTTTACACCAAATTTTCTTTGTGAGAATTCAAGAGAATCACAGATATCTGAAGCAAGAGGACAACAAATAAATAGAATAACAGAAATAGCCAGTGTTTAGACTGTACTGCACCCTATTACATTTAACTGGACTCATTTTTCAGAGCGAATCTTCATACAGAATTCACATGGCAGTATTTTAAAACAGGAAATAGAGAAATAGGTAAAATTTTCATTATACAGTAAGCTCCTGTTTAAAGTTTCCACATCTAGAGTAAAATTTCTTTTTTTTTCTTTAATTCTTACATGTGTTCCCAAACATGAACCCCCTTCCCACCTCCCTCCCCATCACATCTCTGTGGGTCATCCCCATGCACCAGCCCCAAGCATACTGTAACCTGCATCAGACATAGACTGGCAATTCAATTCTTACATGATAGCATACATGTTAGAATGCCATTCTCCCAAATCATTCCACCCTCTCCCTCTCCCTCTGAGTCCAAAAGTCCGTTATACACAGCTGTGTCTTTTTTGCTGTCTTGCATACAGGGTCGTCATTGCCATCTTTCTAAATTCCATATATATGTGTTAGTATACTGTATTGGTGGTTTTCTTTCTGGCTTACTTCACTCTGTATAATCGGCTCCAGTTCCATCCATCTCATCAGAACTGATTCAAATGAATTCTTTTTAACGGCTGAGTAATACTCCATTGTGTATATGTACCACTGCTTTCTTATCCATTCATCTGCTGATGGACATCTAGGTTGTTTCCATGTCCTGGCTATTATAAACAGTGCTGCGATGAACATTGGGGTACATGTGTCTCTTTCAATTCTGGTTTCCTCGGTGTATATGCCCAGCAGTGGGATTGCTGGGTCATAAGGTAGTTCTATTTGCAATTTTTTAAGGAATCTCCACACTGTTCTCCATAGTGGCTGTACTAGTTTGCATTCCCACCAACAGTGTAGGAGGGTTCCCTTTTCTCCACACCCTCTCCAGCATTTATTGCTTGCAGATTTTTGGATCACAGCCATTCTGACTGGTGTGAAGTGGTACCTCATTGTGGTTTTGATTTGCATTTCTCTGATAATGAGTGATGTTGAGCATCTTTTCATGTGTTTGTGTAGTCAGAGACTCCATTTTCTAAAAAGACACTGGATTAGATACAGAATGAGAATAAAATTTTTTCTGTTACCAGAAAACAACTTTTCTTTGCTAGTACTTTTTATCTCCATCCCAGTTAGAGTTTGAGTATGATATCAAACTGAGTTCATCAGACCCCTTTCTGTCCTAGTTACACATTTGAGTATTTCAAATAGCAATTTGACTGAATCAAGTAGCAATTTGACTGTTATCCTATTAATTCAATCAAAATGATGCCTGAATAGAACTAATTAAACTCTGAGATATCGAGAATGAGAAGGGCAATGTGAAAACAATTTGACAATTTTGTATGGTTTAATTTTTTTTTTAATTTCCTATTAACATCAGTTCAGTCTCTCAGTCATGTCTGACTCTTTGTGACCCTCATGGACTGTAGCACACCAGACTTCTTTGTCTACCACCATCTCCCTGAACTTGCACAAACTCATGTCAATCAAGTTGGTGATTCCATCAAAACATCTCATCTTGTCATCCCCTTCTCCTCTAGCCTTCAATTTTTCCCAGCATCAGGGTCTTTTCCAATGAGTCAGTTCTTCGCATCAGGTGGCCAAAGTATTGGAGTTTCTGCTTCAGCATCAGTCCTTCCAATGAATATTCAGGACTGATTTCCTTTAGGGTGGACTGGTTGGATCTCCTTGCAGGCCAAGGGACTCTCAAGAGTCTTCTCCAACACCACAGTTCAAAGGCATCAATTCTTTGGCACTCAGCTTTATGGTCCAACTCTCACATCCATACATGACTACTGGAAAAACCATAGCTTTAAATAGACAAACCTTTGTCAGTAAAGTAATGTCTCTGCTTTTTAATATGTTGTCTAGGTTGGTCATAGCTTTTCTTCCAAGGAGCAAGCATCTTTTAATTTCATGGCTGCATTCACCATTTGCAGTGATTTTGGAGTCCAAGAAAATAGTCTCTCACTGTTTCTATTGTTTCCCCATCTATTTGCATGAGTGATGGGACTGGACCAAATGTACTGATCTTAGTTTTTTGAATGTTGAGTTTAAGATTCAACAAATACCAATCTATTTACATCACAAAAACTACAAGTACTAATTAGTTTCTCCATTATGAGGGTCTTGTTTTCTTGTGAAAGATCATCTTGACTTCACCTAATGACTTTGCATGTGAATACTCCTGCAAGGTAAATGTCAATCATATATATATAGATATATATATATAATATATATATTTTTTATATATTATATATATATAATACATGTGTGCCTGTGTGGTTTATATATATTTATATATATAAAATATATATATATATAAAAAATACATGTGTGCCTGTGTAGTTTATATATATTTATATATATATATATAATATATATATATAAAATACATGTGTACCTGTGTAGTTGCTAAGTCATGTCTGATCCTTTGTGACCCCAAAACTGTAGCTCTCAAGGCTCCTCTATCCATGGGATTTTCCAGGCAAGAATATTGGAGTGAGTTGCCATTTCCTACTCCAGGGGATTTTTCCCACCCAGGGATCAAACCCAGGTCTCCTACTTGGCAGGCAGATTCTTTACCATTGAGCCACCTGGAAAGCCATATTATTTATATATGTATTATTATTGATACATATTTATATATATATATATTATTTATATATATGCATACACACGTATATATGTGTGTAAAAACATAATATTAAGCTTAAACTTCAAATAAACACTGGAGAAACTAAGACTATTAATGAAATGTTCATTGGAATAGTTAATAAAAAATATTTAAGATGGTGAATATATGAAGGTATTAGACTAAAGCCTTATATCCAATACTTAGAGTCAAGACAGCTGTTCAAGCAAAGCAAAGAAAGACATTATTTAAAACTATACTAAAGTCAATTAGTTCACAAAGTTATTTTGTTCACTTTCACAATATTACAGAAAATTTAGGTTGGTTTTTTTCAAACACTTGATATTTCCAGAACTAAGACTAATTTCCATCTTAGAATTAAAATAGACTTTCAGAATAGATAAAAAGGAAAATTACATGAAGTTACAGAAAAGTTGAGAAGTTACAGAAAGTTTAAAAATTAAAGTCTAGTAATTTAAAATTCTTACAATCTGCTAGTAAAGTACTTAAGTAATTATTCATTATTGTTAACATTTACATTTTATATTTTAGGTGAATGTAATAGTATCACTGCAGATGGTGATTGCACCCATGAAATTAAAAGACGCTTACTCCTTGGAAGAAAAGTTATGACCAACCTAGATAGCATATTCAAAAGCAGAGACATTACTTTGCCAACTAAGGTCTGTCTAGTCAAGGCTATGGTTTTTCCTGTGGTCATGTATGGATGTGAGAGTTGGACTGTGAAGAAAGCTGAGTGCCGAAGATTTGATGCTTTTGAATTGTGGTGTTGGAGAAGACTCTTGAGAGTCCCTTGGCCTGCAAGGAGATCCAACCAGTCCATTCTGAAGGAGATCAGCCCTGGGATTTCCCTGGAAGGAATGATTCTAAAGCTGAAACTCCAGTACTTTGGCCACCTCATGTGAAGAGTTGACTCATTGGAAAAGATTCTGATGCTGGGAGGGATTGGGGGCAGGAGGAGAAGGGGATGACAGAGGATGAGATGGCTGGATGGCATCACTGACTCGATGGATGTTAATCTGAGTGAACTCCGGGAGTTGGTGATGGACAGGGAGGCCTGGTGTGCTGTGATTCATGGGGTCTCAAAGAGTCGGACACAACTGAGTGACTGAACTGAATTCTATCTATACATTTAGAGTATTTTCTCTTATGGGTATAAAGCAATAACAGGAAAGTCAAGTACTACACTAGAGTTCATGCTGTAAGAAAATATTATTGAAGTACCTGCTTTCAGACATTGGACAATAGGTTAGTTTGAGATCCCTCTAAGTAAGGAACCTTACAAAGGTGAGCCCCAAGGTAACCTTGATCCTCTCTGTGGAAAAGGTCCTGGCTTCAGTGTATGAAGTTGAAATCCAAAAGCAGAGCACAAGGACTTGGGGAGGCAGAGACTAGAATTTAGGGCAGCTTAAACAAGTGTAATTTTCAAGGTAGGATACCAGAGGAGAAGAACCTGTGCAGGGGGAGAAAATATACTCACGGGACACAGTTTCCCCATAGGATGTACTCCGAAGACTGGGCTCTGCATTCACAGGGCAAAGATACATGAGGTTTGCTAATAAGTTATGCTTTTTTTTTTAAGTAATATCTGCTTTATTGAAATAATTCACATATTATATAATTCACTCATTTAAAGTGTTACTGTGTTCACAGATACACACAATCATCACACAATTAATTTTAAAACATTTTCATCACCTCAATCACCTCAAAAAGAAATGCTATAGCCTTTAGCTATCACCACGCCAATCCCCTATTCCCCCAAACCTAGATAACCACTAATCTATTATGTTTCTATAGACTTGCCTATTCTGAATATTTCATATAAACAGAATCACATCACAGGTGATCTTTCATGACTTTCTTCTTTCACTTAGCATAATGGTTTTCAGGTTTGTCCATGTTAAGCACGTATCCACACTTAGTATTCTGTAAGGATACACCACATTTTGTTTACCCATTTATATGCTGATGGACTGGAGTTTTTCCACTATTTGGGTATTATGTATGGTACTACTAACATTCATTTATATTTTCATGTGGACATATGGCTTTGTTTCTCTTGGGTAGAAATCTAGGAGAAGAATTGCTGGCTCATACAATAACTAAGCTTACCCATTTAAGGAGCTTACAGATGATTTTTCAAAGTGGCTGCATCATTTCACACCCCTACAAGCAGTTTATGAAGGTGAAGATTTCTCTACATCCTCAAGAGCACATTATTATCTGACTGAGAATATAGTCATTTTTGTGGGTACAAAGTGGTGCCTTATCGCTGTTTTGATATACATTTCCCTGATGACTAGTTAGGTTAAGCACTTTCATGTGCTTAGTAGCCATGTATATATCTTCCTTGAAGAGATGTCTAATCAGATCCTTTACTATTTGTAATTAGATTTTCATTGTTGTTGAGTTGTAAGAGTTCTGTATGTATTTTGGATACAAAGACTTTTTGTTTTTTAGCCTTGCTGTGTGGCTTGTGGGATCTTAGTTCCCTGATCAGGGATTGAACCCAGGTCCTCAGCAGTGAAAGCATCAAGTCCTAACCACTGGACCACCATGGAATTCCCTGGATACCAGACACTCACCTGATATGACTTGTAAATATTTTCTCCTACTCTGTGGGTTGTCTTTTCACTTTCTTGATAAAAAAGAAAAGAAAATCACACTTCAGAAGGATACTAACTTTGACAAAGTCCATTTATCTATGTTTTCTTTTGTTTTTCATCCTTCTGGTGTCATATATAAGAATCCACTGCCAAATTTAAGATCATGAAAATTATCCTCATACTTTTTTCTTGGAAAAGTGTCAGCTGAGTTGAGCACCCAGTGGAGGGAGTAGGCATCAATCCCAGTTCCTCCTTGGCTTGCCTCTCTTGTCTTAGAGCTCCTGTCCATAAGCTGAAGCAAGAGCAGTCAGCAATGCCAGGTCCACGGTGGAATCTACATCCCACAAGTCGGGTATGAAAGGAAAAAGAGCATCTACTTTGGGGCTGCACTTGCCTGGAATTAAGCTCCAGTGTAGGTAAAGGTAGGAGGAGAAATGCTGGCATCCTACCCCTCTCAAGAAGACAGACCTCTAACCGGAAGTTGGGGTGAGAGGGAGCCCTGAGTACTGAGTTATACTTGTCTTGCTGAGCTGGAGCTAGGAGTGAGTAGGTCTTAAATACCACAGATTGTCCCTTTTCTTACTAACTTTAGTTAATTTTCTTGATTAAGTTTCATTTGCTCTGTGCCCTTAAAACCATTTCCAGAGACTTCTACCAGTCTCTCTGGGGAGTAAGTCCATAGAGCTCCTCATACTATCATACCAAAAGGAACACTATAGGGCTTCTCCTTGGGGTAATGAAAATGTTCTAAGATTAGACAGGGTGTTGGTTGTTTAAATATACCCAAAGTCACTCAATTTTATACTATAAACAGGTAAACATTATGGATCAAACATAATTTAGTAGACAAAGTCTACAAACAAAGCAGCTTTTATTAATATGGAGAAAGATTTAAAGGATAATATGTTTAAAGAATTGAAAGCAAATATGGTCTTGAGTAAACAAACTCAGCAACAAAATAGGAACAAGAAAACCAAAGAGAAATTCTAAAACTTAAAAATGCTAAATTTGTTGAATGAGATTGGAGATACAAGACTAATGAACTTGAGACTAATAAATAGTACTTTTCCAAACTGATTAGCAGAGATAACAAAGGTTAGAGAAGCAGAGTAGAAGCTCAGGGATGGGATAATGTCAAATAGTCTAAAACACCACTGGGAGCACATAAAATTATAGTGCTAAAGAGGATGAGAATGAAGCAGAAATGTCCTTCAAAAATAATATGTGAACCTTTCACAAATTTGGTGAAAAATACTGAATTACAGAAACAAGAAGGTCTATAAATCCTTATCAAGATACATAGGGAAAAAACCACACCATGCACATCAGAGGATAAATATTGAAAACCAAAACTGAAGTGCTAATCTTGAAAACAATTGGAGGGGAAAAAAAAACCAGAGACTTACATATAAGGCAAAAAGAATAGCTTTGAAAGAAAGGCTTATTAAACAAAGAAATACAAAGTATGACAATGTACAAAGGAGGTGGATAAATGGTTTTATACTGTGTAAGTTTCTAAAATGCATGAAATGGGAATAAAAATATGAGGTGGAAAGTAGGAAATGAAAACTATCAGATGTAAAGTGATAAGGGTGAAATAGAAAATGGAAAGTGTCAGATATAAAACCAGTAAACTTTGATTAAAGATGAGTATTGTTAGTCCTAGAGGAATTATTGAAAAATAAAAGCTAAGAAATTGCCAAAAACTAAGAAGATTATTAATAATATTAATAAGATGATACAAAGGAGGCAAGAAAAGAACACAGGAACAAAATACAGAAAAGAAGAGTGGAAAACATTCAATCACATAAAACAAGATGATATATTCAATTATTTCAATAATAACATTAATAAGTGAACTAAATACTCCAATCAAAAGGAAGAGATAAGTCTTAGTTGGAAAGATGCACCTATATAGGCCTTTATCAAGAGATTTACTTCACAAAGACACAAATAGTTTCAAAATAAACACATGGAGAAAGATATACTATGTAAAAAGTACAACAAAGCTGTCTTGGCTACATTAATATTAGACAAAAGAGACTTCAAGACAAAGTATTACATAAAGGGGAATAAAAGAGGAAGTATATTAGAAAGATAAAACTCTATATGTATATAATACCATAGCTTAAAAATTGAAAAAACTACAGTACAGGAATACAAGAAAAAATGGAAAAATCCTCAAAATCTGAAAATCTTAACACCCCTGTTTTCTTGCACTTTCAAGCTTCTAGAGGCTGCCTGCATCTCTTGGCCCCTTTCTGTCTTCAAAGCCAGTAATCACATCATGTCCATCTCTGCTCTCCACCTCATATCTTTCTCTGATTCCAATTTTCTGCCTTATTCTTTCACATTTAAGAGAGCCTTGTGATTATACTGGGCCTACCAGGATAATACAGGAAAAGTTTCATATTTTATAGAAATCCAATTAGCACTTTAATTTCCCCTTGCTACAGAGCATAATGTTCACAAATTTCAGGGATTATGATATGGGCATTTGGAGGCTGGGGTACAGAGGGCTCAGAGAGGCCTGCGGGGAATTGTTCTGCCTACCACAATTAGTTTCACTAATTCTTGACTTTCTAGACTCATTTAAATAGAAATTCGTGAAAACCAAGATAGTACACTTCCTCCCAGGTACATTCTATTTGATAATCTAATATTAACTAGTGTCATAGTATATCCCATATAACTTCAAACCCATATATTCTGATTTAAATATCACTTTATTTAAATTGCCAATCTTCCTTCTTTCAGTTCAGTTCAGTTGCTCAGTCGTGTCCGACTCTTTGTGACCCCATGAATTGCAGCACACCAGGCCTCCCTGTCCATCACCAACTCCCGGAGTTCACTCAGACTCACCTCCATTGAGTCGGTGATGCCATCCAGCCATCTCATCCTCTGTCATCCCCTTCTCCTCCTGCCCACAATCCCTCCCAGCATCAGAGTCTTTTCCAATGAGTCAACTCTTTGCATGAGGTGGCCAAAGTACTGGAGTTTCAGCTCTAGCATCATTCCTTCCAATGAACACCCAGGACTGATCTCCTTTAGAATGGACTGGTTGGATCTCCTTGCAGTCCAAGGGACTCTCAAGAGTATTCTCCAACACCACAGTTCAAAAGCATCAATTCTTCGGTGCTCAGCTTTCTTCACACTCCAACTCTCACATCCATACATGACTACTGGAAAGACCATAGCCTTGACTAGACGGACCTTAGTTGGCAAAGTAATGTCTCTGCTTTTGAATATGCTATGCTGGTTGTAACTTTCCTTCCAAGGAGTAAGCGTTTTTTAATTTCATGGCTGCAAACATCATCTTCCTTCTTTAGAGTCCTGCTTATTAGAGAATACATAGGAAACAGCATTATGAGAAACTCTTAATGAAGTTTCACATAGGCTATGAATATTAACACATTCTATCTTTGTGGTTCCTATTCTATTCTGAGAAAGTATTTTAAAATGTGGAAGAGAAATGTGTGCATTTGGGGCACAACCATCTGTTACTACTCATAGCAGATATTTTACTAGAAGTAGACTCATTGTCACTTTCTCATTTTCCTTCATAGTTTATTTTCCCCATTGTCTTATTTTGTCTTTATCAACCTCTGCCTTTTTCTCTATAAGTGATACAAAAAATATACCACCATTGGCAATCATCTAGAAAGTAACTGAAATTTTACTATCCAGTCCTGTTTTCACAGATTACTTGGTTTCAGAGTCAAAAAATAATTGAACAAGCAATTGCTATAAAGTAATTTCTTTTTAACTGAAACTAGACATTTTTTTTTCCCCCAACAGTACTGAGAATACTTAGCTGACAGTTTATTAGTTATAACAAGGGTGATTATGGAGCATTTCATTCCATCAAACAACAGAGACAGAAAGATGGAGTTGTTTGTCTAAGGTTATTGATGAAAGCTCAGATATACCTTGTTCCCGAATTCCTTTATTTTCTTTTTTTGGTTTTTTTTTTCTGTGTCTTTCTAGGCTGAATATAAAATAATTTTCTTTTAGTCTGAACAAGCATTTCTCTTAAATATCTATGGCTCGTTTTAGTGATGTGTATTTCTTCATGAAAATGTTCTTGGGAAACTGATGATTTGCCAGTTTATCATATAAGACCTCTTAAACTACTGCTGTCTTGGTAGGTGGAGCCATAGTAAAGCACAATTTTCTCTAATGTCAGCTCAAATTTTCCTCTTAAAATAAATGAAGCCATCTTGCTTAATAAACCATTTATGATTGAGACACTTTCTAACTTCTGCACTCTGTTGAAAATATTTATGTAACAGCCTTTTTGTTTTAAGTATAAAAGGCATTCACAGATTTGCATAAAACCAAAGTAAAATTATAAATGAATTAGCTTTTTCATCAAAACAGTGATTTGTTCAAATTTTACCTGGATTTCAACAAGCAAATATGCATATATATAGAGAGAGACTTCTGTCACAGTCTTAAATTTTTAAAACAGGATTGACAAACTCACTGGATCTTTAAATTCCTTCATTAAACTGATTATTACTCAGGATTTATCATGTTGAGTTTTTGTGCTATTGTTGGGAATACCTAGATGAACAAGGTTTAGCTAGAGTAAGAGTTCAGCTCAGGGGGTTCTCAGGTGGTAAAGAATCAGCCTGCCAATGCAGGGGTTAAAGCGTCAATTCCTGGTTCAGGAAGATCCCACATGCTGTAGAGCAACTAAATCCGTGAGCCATAACTACTGAGCCTATGCTCTGAAGCCCAAGAGATGCAACTACTGAAGCCCCACGCTCTAGAGGCTGTACTCTGCAACAAGGGAAGTCACCACAACGAGACACTCACACATCACAATTAAAGAAGAGCCACAGAGCAACAAAAACACAGCACAGCCAAAAATCAAATATAAGTAAAGTTATTTTAAAAACTCAAGAAAACATAAAATACTTTGAAAAAACAAAAAAACATGATTCAGAAAAGGAAGCCTCAGTGTAGCCTGAAAATTCAGGTCTCTTCTGCACTCAAGGGTAGTAGTCATCTCTCAATATCCTGAGGGCATTGGTTCCACATTCCCCACAGAAACTAAAATCCAAGGATGCTCAAGTCCCTAATATAAGATGGTACAGTACTTGCATATGAAATACACACATCCTCTGGTATACTTCAAATCTTTTAATGAAGTGTAAATGCTACTTAAATAGCCATAAACACTGTGTAATGCTATGTCAAGAGTTGTAAATACAGCATAAGTACTATGTAAATAGTTGCCACACACAGCAAATTCAAGTTTTGTTTCTTGGAATTTTTTCTAATATTTTCAACTCAAGGTTGGTTGAATCTGAGGATATGGAACCTGCAGGAATAGAGAACCAATTGTAATATTCATATATCTAATTAAAATTCTCCCTAACACACCTTCCCCCAAACTATGTGTCTCCTCCAGTGTGTTCTAGACCAGAAAATGGCATGATTACTCACCCACCTGCTTAAGCCAGAAACCTGGGAAATTACCTCTGACTCCTCCCTCCCAACTTCTAGCTGCTGCTGCTGCTGCTGCTAAGTTGCTTCAGTCGTGTCCGACTCTGTGCGACCCCATAGATGGCAGCCCACCAGGCTCCCCCGTCCCTGGGATTCTCCAGGCAAGAACACTGGAGTGGGTTGCCATTTCCTTCTCCAATGCATGAAAGTGAAAAGTGAAGGTGAAGTCGCTCAGTCGTGTCCGACTCTTAGTGACCCCATGGACTGCAGCCTATCAGGCTTCTCCATCCATGGGATTTTCCAGGCAAGAGTACTGGAGTGGGATGCCATAGCCTTCTCAACTTCTAGCTATCACTTCCTAATTCTGTCTTCTAGGTAGAGTCTCTTCATCCATTGCCAGTACCATAGGCTGAGCCACTGTCATTCCTCGACTGAACGTCAAAGCAGCCTTCAAACTGGTCTCTCTGCAGCCCCTTTCCATCCTTCACACACTCTCCATTTGTTATTTTTATCATCTGCCTTCCGGTGGGTTAGAAGGTTCATGAGGACCAGGTAGGTATGTATGCCACTGTAACACCAACTATTTGCGTGACAGCCGGTGCAGAGTGGTGTCAATTAAATATATGTTAAATAAATAAGTGAAAACCTTCTTCTATTAAAAGTAAACACACAAATGCCATAGGGGAGTCGTCCATGGGAAAGGCTGTGAACAAGACCTTTGGGAGCCCAGCAGCACAATGTGTTCCATAAACCACAAGCAGGTCAGCTATATTAAATTTTAATATGCAAAAAGTACCCTACAGAGGTAAGTAGGATGAAGTCACAAACTTTAAACACAGGCATTTAGCTGAAGGGTTTTAAGTAGGGAAGCAATAGCATGGATCGTTTTGCATTTCAGATAATGACAGCAACAGAGGAAAGACTGGTCTAAAAGTATGTTAGTTAAGATGCTTTTAATTGCAAATAAATGCTGCTTGAGTAAGCTTAAGTAAAGAAGGGACTTATCAGGATATTGGAATTTCTCATGGGAGTTGAGAAAAGCAAGGTGGTTGGGTTTTAAGAGTACCCTGCAATCAGGACTGTGCTCTGTGCCAACTCTGCACATTAGCTTTAAGGACATCACTTGACAAACATCCATTTCATCAGGTCATTTATCAGGGAAAGACAGTGACAATGCACTTCAACAGTATTAAGAGAATCCACATGAAAACTTTCCTGCAAATGAAATAAATTTGAAGAAGTTCATTTCTACTGGAATACTATAATGGGAGAGTTTTAAGCAGCCTGTCACAGCATAAAATGTTAAAAATTCTCTTTAGTTAAGTGCATAAGATCTAAGAATTCACTAAAAAAAGAAAAATGTGATAACGAAAGAACTAAAGATGGGCTTTAACTCGCAATTTTGCCTAGAACTAGCTCTGTTTAGGGAAAAACTTACATTTCTTCTTAAGCCAGTGTTAAGATAAAGAGGCAGGAGATTTCTTCAAATAGGCTTTTTAACTGGTTATAATATTATATCAATGTCATGCATACAACAATCTATTTCAACTCTTGTATATTCTATTCTATTCTTTATGGGCAAAAAAATCCTCTGAAATTCTACTGCTTAAATATTTAATGTGATTCTTTAAAAATAACTTTTTATTATGATTTTGAGTTGCTGCAACAGTGGCAGAAGATTTCACTTGGTCTTTTTTATCCTCCCCCAACTGAGCAACTGAACTGAACTGAACTGAACTGAACTGAACCCTCGATTAATAGAGTAGTCATGGCAACTTGAAGTGTCTCATTGAAGCCAATTATTTCTTCCCAGTAGAATCACTATAAGCCAACACCATTTAAAAGAATCAAGGGGTGTTATATAAATAAGACTGAGAAAAGTTTCATGTATTTTTCTATTAGCACATGAGTGCCAATTTTCAGTTGGAAAAATAAACTTAGACAAGAGAATGCACTTGGCAGCTTGCATAGAGATTTCTCAAGAGGACACCTAAATGACGTTTTGCAACTCTTGCTCCATGTAGTTTATCATTAGACAAAAGTGGTAGATGTTATTGCAAAAGCAGAGATAAAGTTATAAATTTTTTAAATGAAAGAAGAGGCTGATCTTATATTGTAACAAAATAAATGGGAAACAACCTAATGTACCTTTAAGTAAACTGATCAGAAGATGAAATACTATTAAATAAAAAACTCTAGAAAAGTAGATATGTGTATTATCTTTTTTAAAATTATTTATTTATCTACTGGATATGCTGGATCTTCATTGCCGCTCAGTCTTTTCTCTAGTTTCAGAGAGCATGGGGTACTCCTAGTGGTGCCTGGGTTTTTCATTGCACTGGCTTCTCTTGTTGCAGAGTACTGGTTCAATAAATGTGGCGCATGGGCTTAACTGCTTTGCTCCACGTGGGATCTTCCCAATCCAGGGATCAAATCTGTGTCTCCTGCATTGACAGGCAGATTCTTTACCACTGAACCAGTGACGTTTGACATGGATATTATCCTAAAAATGTAAACTATAATATGTTAATAGTCATTCTGAGTTCTAGGATTCTTAGTAATTTTAAAAAAAAAAAATATTTGTTTACTTTGGCTGCACCAGTTCTTGGCATGTGGGACTAGTTCCTTGACCAGGGATTAAACCCAGACTTCCTCCATTGGGAGCATAGCATCCCAGCCACTGGACTAGAAAGGAAGTCCCTCTTAATTACTTTTAAGTGCTTCAGTACTTGTTTATTTTCTGTTTCCAAATAATCAATAGTAAGACAAAAACACACTTGTAAATTAACTTGCAAAATAAACTAAGAGTTTGTTGCTGTTTAGTCACTAGTTGTATCTGACTCTTTGCAATCCCATAGACTACAACAGGCCAGATTTCCTTGTCTCCCGGATTTTGCTCAAATTCAAGTCCACTGAGTCAGTGATGCTATCCAACCATCTCATCCTCTGTCAACCTCTTCTCCTCCTGCCCTCAATCTTCCCCAGGATCAGGATTTTATCCAGTGAGCCAGCTCTTTGCATCAGGTGGTCAAAGTATTGGAACTTTAGCTTCACTATCAGTCCTTCCAATGGATATTCAGGACTGATTTCCTTTAGGATAGACTGGTTTGATCTCCTTGTGGTCCAAAAGACTCTCAAGAGTTTTCTCCATCTCCAATATTCTAAAGCATCAGTTCTTCAGTGCTCAGCCTTTTTTATGGTTCAACTGTCACATCCATATATAACTATGGTCATATCCATACGTAACTAGTCAAACCATAGCTTTGACTATATGGACTTTTGTTGGCAAAGGGATATCTCTGCTTTTTAATATGTTGTCTACATTTGTAATAGTTTTCCTTCCAAGGAGCCAGTGTCTTTTAATTTCACAGCTGCAATTACCATCTGCAATGATTTTGAAGCCCAAGAAAATAAAATCTGTCACTGTTTTCACTATTTTCCCTTCTATTTGCCATAAAGTTATGGGACTGGATGCCATGAAATGAAGAGTTTAGCCAAGGGAAAAGTTTTGAAGGCTTGTGGTAGGCAGGCAGTTGATCTTTGAAAAGCATATAATTGGTCATTGACCAGTAAGACAATCTTCCCATCTGGCCTCTAGAAATATTTAATAAGTATCTTTCAGTCTCCTCTAGAACATGGATTTCCATTGGCTTTATTGAGATATCTCTGCTTTCATCTTGCTTTGTTATCTTTTCCATTTTCTGAACTTTCTAGACTCCCTTTTCTGAACTTAACACTCCACAATTTTCAATATAGATGGAGAAGCTGACTAAAAATGTAACTAGTTATGCAGTTTGAGAATTTCATGAAATATATCCAGGCAGTTCATCCTCAGTTACTAACTTGGTATCAATATTCTCTACCACTCATCTGTGATGGTCCTAAGTCCAGGATATAGGCTGGCTTTAAGATTTTCTACTGAGTTCCAGGCCACATTACTTTCATCCGCCTTCTCAGTTATTATAAATTTCGAGAGCCAGTGAAGAGAATAGCTAGAATAATAGCAGTGGTTAACATTAATGCTAAGTGGTTAACAGACTCCCTGGTGGCTCAGACTGTAAAAGCATCTGCCTACAATACGGGAGACCCGGGTTCGATCCCTGGGTGGGGAAGATCCCCTGGAGAAGGCAACGCAGCCCACTCCAGTATTCTTGCCTGGAAAATCCCATGGACAGAGGAGCCTGGAAGGCTGCAGTCCATGGGGTGCAAAGAGTCGGACATGACTGAGTGCCTTCACTTCACTTCAGCATTAATGCATGCTACCTTGTGTTTGTTGTTATGGTTAATCCTGCACATCATTTTATTTCACTACAACACTCTTGTAACAAAAGTGCTAAGAGTTATCACTGCTTACATAGGTGAGAGGTAAGGCTTAGAGGAATAAAATGATTTCCCAAGGTTATACAGCCAAATGAGAGCTGAGTAGGGATTTTATTCCAGAGCTGGTGTGCCCAAACCTTGAAGTAAAGTGAAGTGAAGTCGCTCAGTTGTGTCCAACTCTTTGCGACCCCGTAGACTGCAGCCTGCCAGGCTCCTCTGTCCACGGGATTTTCCAGGCAAGAATACTGGAGTGGATTGCCATTGCCTTCTCCAGGGGATCTTCCCAACTCAAGGATCAAACCCGGGTCTCCTGCATTGTAGGCAGATGCTTTTACCATCTGAGCCACCAGGGAAGTCCACCCAAACTTTATCTGACTCCATTTCCTGAAAAGAGGACTACTGCAAGAACCAAATGCTGACCTGATTCCAATGATGGAATGAACAGTAACTGCCTGTGCCTCTCTGGGCAACTCACAGAACTGGAGGTTTAGTGCTTTTATCTGCAAAATGAAGATAGTGGATTCTGCATTCTACAAGGCCAATCATGAACTCTCAAGTTACATTATCCTAATATATACTAGTTGTATAGTATTAGTAACAAGAACTTTAAATTAGCTCTAAGGAATCCAAGCTTTGCCACTGTGATTTGGGGCAAACCATTTAACCTCCTCAGTTATTATCTACCTCACTGAAGGGTTATTTCAGTAAGTATCTCAGTGCTTTCAAAATATATGTGTAATGTAGCACATAAGTACCATCCTATCAGCCTCAATAAAATTTATAGCATTAAGATTATGGATTTGAGCAATTGTGATAAATTGGGTTCTCACTTTTCCCCCTTATTACTTAAACATCTAGTCAGCACTATTTTAAGATACTGTTTACTTGAAGTAGGTTTAAACAAAGAGAGACCTCAAGTTTCCATTTGTACACATGAGAAGAGGAGGGAATGTTCAAAGACAACACATAAAGAGGGAGGGAAATCATACCCATAAATACACTAGATAAGCTTCAGTGAAAAGCAGCAATGGTGGGGGTGGGGGTATCTCTATATATCCTGATTCTTTTGCAGTTTGACAAAGTTAATGATTGAAATCTCCTAGATTTTCCACTACATTTTCTCCAGCTTGTCTATTTGCTTTGATTGATGATACTTTATCTCTTGTGGCCCAAGGATGACTACCCTTGCTTCTGTGTAGAGATTAATAATTGATTAGTGCATAGCCTGGAATCTTAGTAAAAGGGAATTGGTTACTTTGGGCTGCCATTTTTTTAAACTAGGTAACCTACAGGAGAAGGAGGTGATACAGGACGTGGTGGCAGAAAAATGAAGAGGATCCTGGTTTTCCTCCTTGCTGTAGCCTTTGTGCATGCTCTAGAGAGAGGTAAGATTTCCAGTGCTGTGACCATTTGCAACAACTTTCACTAGTTTAATTTTGTTACCATTTAAAAGAGGGAGAGAGGGAAGAATAAAAGTGGGTTAACCTTCAATTCAGATGTGACTTATAGTTTTCTAATAGAATAGCCAAGAAGAATCTCATGAAAGAAAGAAAAGCTATATGATTTGTCATTTATCTTTCCCTACTTTCTTAATAACCAAGATCTAAGAAAATGGTTCAAAATTAGAATGTTTTTATTTGTTAAAAGAGAATGCAGAGGGAGGCTGTGATCCATCACTAAGCTTCATTTTTCACTGGCATTGAGAGCACAATGTACCATATCAATGATGCATGAAGTCAACTGAGATTTTTTTAACTTCTTCAAGGAATCCTCTATATGTAATATTTGAAACCACATTATGGTTTCTAAAATATCTCACATAAAAGAACTTAACAGCTATGAAATATGACTATTAAGATCTTTGAGCTATATTTCTCATTAAGTTCATTTATCAACTAGTGTCTTCATCTTTGAGCAATATACAACTTTGTGGTAAGTTCCCAAGCTGCAAAATTCATAATCTGTCTTAATTTACTTTCTGGATGATTCTTTAATGCTTATAAAAGGAATCTGCATTCATCCTGCTTTGAAAAGTTAAAATTTTCATGTAGTGCTGCCAGTTAACAGCTTTACCCAAGTCATATGTTAGAATTCATATGAACAACATTTAACCAGACGAATAAAAGGTGTGTACCCCAGGAATCAGTTATTAACTGTGACAAGAATTATCTTACTCCTGCCTTTCTTATTCTTTTACATTCACTTTTTAAGAAAATAATCTTCTTTTCTCATTCAAATTATTTTTAAATTTTGTCTTATTAATGTCTGTTACAAGACCTCTGAATAGCCCAGGTACCAAGGAACCCTGAAAGCCTATTCCTTTTCCCAGGGTTTCCCTGGGGCAGATCTGAGCCTGGAAAGTCCTCCTGAACTAGTTTCAGATCTGGATCTTCACAACACAGAAAGTCCAGTAATGGTTAAGTTCTGGGACTACATGTGAATGCCAGAATGTGCCACTTTGTTCTACTGACTCAGTAAGTGTACACTGGATTAACTTCAAACAGTTACAGTGCTTTGGAGAATACCAGTATTCTGCAACCTCTTTTTCAACATCCTTTAGTATTCTCTCAGCCCGTGATGTAACAGATGCTAAAAACTTCAAGCCAGCTCCCTTGAACTGAACTTCACAATGAACTTGGTTAACTATGTGCCATAGTTCAGATGATGATGCCTGTGACATAAAATACAATTACCTAATAAATGTCCAATATTTGGTGACTGTAGTCCTGAGCCATCAGTCCTCGGTTCACCTGAGCATGACCCAAATACCAAGTCGATGATTTACCTGAAGGCTAGGTGTGTTCACTCCTGGCAGGAAGTGTATGTATTAAAGTAATTGAAAGGAATTTTGGATGCTGGAGGATTGGTTAGGGTTACAGTTCTCTCTGTCTAGTTCTTGAGAGTTGACTGATCACCCAACCCCCCCCCCAAAAAAAAAAAAAACGAGACCCTTTTCCAAAGTTTATGTCCCTCAACACTCATTTTATAAAGAAGTTTCTATATCCAAATATATTTAAGAAATAAGCCATACATTAGTCCTTCTTGGCTGGTTTATGATCAATGTTTTTGATTTCTCAGAACTCATAAGACAACAAAACAAGAAGATTTAAGCCAGAGTTTCCCAGACATATGGGCTCTTTCCTAAAATGCCTATATCCTGTAGAAATAGTCTCTGGAAAACATCAGTTCTAAAATGTGTACAGTATGAACATTAGCTCCAGTCAGGCCCATACTCGAATATCAAATGGCACGGGGGATTCAGTTCATAAGCCCTTGTATACATCTTGTGAGAGAAGGGCTTACCAAATATGCTAACTCTAAATGATATAATATCCACTGTAGCTACTCAGTGAGTGACAAGAAAAGTATGTCCACCAGTTGCCTCCACTTGGCTTCTGTATTCAAAACTGGGTAAAGCACTAATCCAAATTGTATCTTTCCCTCTTCTAAGAAACAAGCAAGCACTCCTGGCTAAGCCCAATTTGCATAGGGCAGGCCCAGGTGGAGGCAAAAACATATAAAAGGAGGAGCCAAATCCTTGCTCTCTCTCTTCCTCTCCTGCATGCATGCGCGCGCGCTCTCTCTCTCTCTCTCTCTCTCTCTCTCTCTTCCTCTCTCTTCCTCTCCCACGTGCGTGTGCTCTCTCTCACTCTCTCTCTCCTCTTTCTCTCCCCCTATCCCATGTGCTCCTCCACTCTCTTCCCTTCAAATCTTTGGGTTGGCATGCCCTCACACTTTGAGGATGGATTCTCCTGCTATCTTCTAAATAAAATAGAGCTGTAACACTGAAAAAAAAAAAAAAGAAGGCTACCATACACAGCTTCACAATCACCACAGAAATAATGCTACAAGAAATAAACCACTGCTGTTTATAAGAGCTGTTGGCAAGAACATTTTCCTTTTGCTTTAAGCATTTCATTCTCAGCCTAGTTTTATTAAAGTGAAAGTAAAGTTGCTCAGTCATGTCTGACTCTTTGTGACCCCATAGACTGTAGCCTACCAAGCTCCTCTGTCCTTGGGATTTTCCAGGCAATAATAACAGAGTGGATTGCCATTTCCTTCTCCAAGGGATCTTCCCAACCGAGGGCTCGAACCTGGGTCTCTTACATTGTAGACAGACACTTTACCATCTGAACCACCAGGGAAATCCAAAGAATAATGAAGTGGGTTGCCATTCCCTTCTCTTAGGAGAGCTTCCTGACCCAGGAATTGAACCCAGGTCTCCCACACTGTAGGCAGACGCTTTACCGTCTGAGCCACCAGGAAGTTAATTTTATTAAACATGATATCAAACAGCAAGGAGAAAGTAAATTTCCCTCAGGTTGCCAGGTAAGGTGTATTTTTCTCCCAGTTACCTGTCAAAACAATCCCAAGACAATATGGTTTAATCCAGTCTTCTTATCCACCACTGAATTATTCTGTTTCTCTTTTCTACAAGTTGACACCACTTCTTCAGTAGCCATGTGAAAAACAAAGTTGTCCTAAGTTTTATTAAGGAACATAGCTACACAGAATGTTAAAGAGAAGTAATTTAAAGCAAGTAGATATTCTAATTTCCCAGATATGTCTA
Source organism: Ovis canadensis (assembly GCF_042477335.2). NCBI lineage: Eukaryota > Metazoa > Chordata > Mammalia > Artiodactyla > Bovidae > Ovis > Ovis canadensis. Next base: position 103,615,458 of record NC_091250.1, on the reverse strand, counting down.
TATATTATCTCTGCAAAGCAAACATAATGGTGACTGAGGAGGTGACACAGGATTTGAGATCTACATGATGAAGAGAAGACAGCTATGTAAATATCCAGAAGCATGTTTCAAGCAGAAGGAAGCCAGGTGCAAATGTCCTAGGCTAGGAACAAATAGGACCTGATCTAAGTTCACAAAGAAGCCCAGGTAAAAGCTTAAAGAGGCTTAGATGATAAGGGAAAGGAGGAAGAACTGAAGTGAGAGAAGAATCTAAACTCGATCATTGAAAGCAATGCTGACCTCCTTGGAAATCAATAGCAAAGTTATGCTTCATTGCTGTCAAGTGCAATGTCACGTATGCACTCACTATCACAGCTGGGCTGTGGGGGTGTGTACACACACTTTAAAAGGTCACAAGCTTGATCTCTGTAGGAAGAAGTTGAAATCATTAAAAAGGAACTGCTTGGCCGCCCTCTAGTATCTATGGTCACTTCGCATGGATCCCCCACTCTGTTTGCTCCAAGTTCACATATAGAGAAGGCCTCCCTGACCAACCTACCTACCAGTAGCACCTACTACATTTTTCTCTATTCCCTTACCCCGTCTTAGTCTCATTTTGCTTTTGTCTCTAGCACTCGTCATCTTATCACCTGCTGTTCATTTGTTTTTCTGTAATGAAAATAAGATGTAAAATGTAAATTCCATGAAATCAAGAACGTTTTTGTTCCCAGTTGGAATTCTCAGTTTTAAACACTACTTGCCATATAGTACATTCAGTAGACTTTTTTGTGTGTAAAATTGCAAAATTAAGATTATTAGAGTACCTACCTCATAAAATAGTTTTGAGTATTTAAGGGAAATTAAGGGGCTTTCATGGTGGCTCAGTGGTAAAGAATCCACCTGCCAATGCAGGAGATGTAGGCTTAATCTCTGGGCCAGGAAGATCCCCTGGAGAAGGAAATGGCAACCCAACCCAGTATTCTTGCCAGGAGAACTCCATGGACAAAGGAGCCTGTGGGCTGCAGTCCATGGGATAGTAAAAGAGTCAGACATGATTTAGAGACTAAACAGCAACAACAAGAAATGTCAACTAAGACACATCACAGATATCCTAGAAGGAGTAAATTTTAAGTCTTTTGTTATTTTCATTATAAAGCACTGACACTAGATTTTATGCACTGAATAAAATAGCTAATAACTTATAATGTGCCAGATTAAATCTTTTAGATACATTCTTTTAAAATTACTAGAGCTAATCAATGAATATATTGAAGTTCCAGGATATAAAATCAACACACAGAAATCCCTTGCATTCCTATACACTAATAATGAGAAAATAGAAAGAGAAATTAAGGAAACAATTCCATTCTCTATTGTAATGAAAAGAATAAAATACTTAGGAATATATCTACCTAAAGAAACTAAAGACCTATATATAAAAAACTATAAAACACTGGTGAAAGAAATCAAAGAGGACACTAAGACATGGAGAAATATACCATGTTCATGGATCAGAAGAATCAATATAGTAAAAATGAGTATACTACCCAAAGCAATCTATAGATTCAATGCAATCCCTATCAAGCTGCCAACAGTATTTTTCACACAGCTAGAACAAATAATTTCACAATTTGTATGGAAATACAAAAAACCTCGAATAGCCAAAGTGATCTTGGGAAAGAAGAATGGAACTGGAGGAATCAACCTGCCTGACTTCAGGCTCTACTGCAAAGCCACAGTCATCAAGACAGTATGGTACTGGCACAAAGACAGAAACATAGACCAATGGAACAAAATAGAAAGCCCAGAGATAAATCCACCCACCTATGTTTATAGAGTGGAAGTGAGAAATAGATTTAAGGGCCTAGATCTGATAGAGAGAGTGCCTGATGAACTATGGAATGAGGTTTGTGACATTGTACAGGAGACAGGGATCAAGACCATCCCCATGGAAAAGAAATGCAAAAAAGCAAAATGGCTGTCTGGGGAAGCCTTACTAACAGCTGAGAAAAGAAGAGAAGTGAAAAGCAAAGGAGAACAGGAAAAATATAAGCATCTGAATGCAGAGTTCCAGAGAATAGCAAGAAGAGATACAAAAGCCTTCTTCAGCGATCAATGCAAAGAAAATAGAGGAAAAGAACAGAATGGGAAGGACTAGAGATCTCTTCAAGAAAATTAGAGATACCAAGGGAACATTTCATGCAAAGATGGGCTTGATAAAGGACAGAAATGGTATGGACCTAACAGAAGCAGAAAATATTAAATAGAGGTGGCAAGAATACACAAAAGAACAGTACAAAAAAGATATTCATGACCCGGATAATCATGATGGTGTGATCACTCATCTAGAGCCAGACATCCTGGAATGTGAAGTCAAGTGGGCCTTAGAAAGCATCACTATGAACAAAGCTGGTGGAGGTGATGGAATTCCAGTTGAGCTATTTCAAATCCTAAAAGATGATGCTGTGAAAGTACTGCACTCAATATGCCAGCAAATTTGGAAAACTCAGCAGTGGCCCCAGGACTGGAAAAGGTCAGTTTTCATTCCAATCGCAAAGAAAGGCAATGCCAAACAATGCTCAAACTACCACACAATTGCACTCATCTCACATGCTAGTAAAGTAATACTCAAAATTCTCCAAGCCAGGCTTCAGCAGTACATGAACCGTGAACTTCCTGATGTTCAAGCTGGTTTTAGAAAGGCAGAGGAACCAGAGATCAAATTGACAACATTCGCTGAATCATGGAAAAAGCAAGGGAGTTCCAGAAAAACATCTATTTCTGCTTTATTGACTATGCCAAAGCCTTTGACTGTGTGGATCACAATAAACTGTGGAAAATTCTGAAAGAGATGGGAATACCAGACCACCTGACCTGCCTCTTGAGAAATCTGTATGCAGGTCAGGAAGAAACAGTTAGAACTAGACATGGAACAACAGACTGGTTCCAAATAGGAAAAAGAGTACGTCAAGGCTGTATATCGTCACCCTGCTTATGTAACTTATGTGCAGAGTACATCATGAGAAATGCTGGACTGGAAGAAACACAAGCTGGAATCAAGACTGCCGGAAGAAATATCAATAACCTCAGATAAGCAGATGACACCACCCTTATGGCAGAAAGTGAAGAGGAACTAAAAAGCTTCTTGATGAAAGTGAAAGAGGAGAGTGAAAAAGTTGGTTTAAAGCTCAACATTCAGAAAACGAAGATCATGGCATCTGGTCCTATCACTTCATGGGAAATAGATGGGGAAACAGTGGAAACAGTGTCAGACTTTATTTTTGGGGGCTCCAAAATCACTGCAGATGGTGGCTGCAGCCATGAAATTAAAAGACGCTTACTCCTTGGAAGAAAATTTATGACCAACATAGATAGCATATTCAAAAGCAGAGACATTATTTTGCCAACGAAGGTCCATCTAGTCAAAGCTATGGTTTTTCCTGTGGTCATGTATGGATGTGAGAGTTGGACTGCGAAGAAGGCTGAGTGCCGAAGAATTGATGCTTTTGAACTGTGGTGTTGAAGAAGACTCTTGACAGTCCCTTGGACTGCAAGGAGATCCAACCAGTCCATTCTGAAGGAGATCAGCCCTGTGATTTCTTTGGAAGGAATGATGCTGAAGCTGAAACTCCATTACTTTGGCCACCTCATGCGAAGAGTTGACTCATTGGAAAAGACTTTGATGTTGGGAGGGATTGGGGGCAGGCGAAGAAGGGGACGACAGAAGATGAGATGGCTACATGGAATCACTGACTCGATGGACATGAATCTGAGTGAACTCCGGGAGTTGGTGATGGACAGGGAGGCCTGGCATGCTGTGATTCTTGGGGTTGCAAAGAGTCGGACACTACTGAGTACTGAACTGAATTGATGGACACCTTCAATGTCAAAGGAGGCAAGAATATACAATAGAGAAAAGACAATCCCTTTAACAAGTAGTGCTGGGAAAACTGGTCAACCACTTGTAAAAGAATGAAACTAGATCACTTTCTAACCCCATACACAAAAATAAACTCAAAATGGATAGAAGATCTAAATGTAAGATCAGAAACTATAAAACTCATAGAGGAGAACATAGGCAAAACACTCTCCGACATAAATCATAGCAGGATCCTCTATGACCCACCTCCCAGAATATTGGAAATAAAGGCAAAAATAAACAAATGGCACCTAATTAAAATTAAAAGCTTCTGTACAACAGAGGAAACTATAAGCAAGGTGAAAAGACAACCTTCAGAATGGGAGAAAATAAAAGCAAATTAAGCAACTGACAAACAACTATTCTCAAAAATATATAAGCAACTCCTGCAGCTCAATTCCAGAAAAATAAATGACCCAATCAAAAAATGGGCCAAAGAACTAAACAGACATTTCTCCAAAGAAGACATACAGATGGCTAACAAACACTTGAAAAGATGCTCAGCATCATTCATTATCAGAGAAATGCAAATCAAGACCACAATGATGTAGCATGTCACGCTAGTCAGAATGGCTGCGATCCAAAAGTCTACAAGCAATAAATGCTGGAGAGGGTGTGGAGAAAAGGGAACCCTCTTACACTGTTGGTGGGAATGCAAACTAGTACAGCCACTATGGAGAACAGTGTGGAGATTCCTTTAAAAACTGGAAATAGAACTGCCTTATGACCCAGCAATTCCACTGCTGGGCATACACACCGAGGAAACCAGAAATGAAAGAGACACATGTAGCCCAATGTTCATCCCAGCACTGTTTATAATAGCCAGGACATGGAAGCAACCTAGATGTCCATCAGCAGATGAATCAATAAGAAAGCTGTGGTACATATACACGATGGAGTATTCTCAGCCATTAAAAAGAATACATTTGAATCAGTTCTAATGAGGTGGATGAAACTGGAGCCGATTATACAGACTGAAGTAAGCTAGAAAGAAAAACACCAATACAGTATACTAATGCATGTATATGGAATTTAGAAAGATGGTAATGATAACCCTGTGTGCGAGATACCAAAAGAGACACAGATGTATAGAACAGTCTTTTGGGCTCTGTGGGAGAGGGAGAGGGTAGGATGATTTGGGAAAATAGCATTGAAACATGTATAATATCATGTAAGAAATGAATCACTAGTCCAGGTTTGATGCAGGATACAGGATGCTTGGGGCTGGTGCACTGGGATGACCCAGAGGGATGGAACAGGGAGGGGAGTGGGAGGGGGGTTCAGGATGGGGAACATGTGTACACCTGTGGTGGATTTATGCTGATGTATGGCAAAATCAATATAATATTGTAAAGTAATTAGCCTCCAATTAAAATAAATAAATTTAAATTAAAAATAAAATAAAATCTTTTCGATACATTAGCTCCATCCTTTCAACACCATGATGAGCTCAGTACTGTTATACCCATTTTATAAATGGGAAAATTGAGGAAAATAGGGGTTAAGTAACGTATCCAAAATAACTGAGCTAGTAATTGGCAGAATCCGAATTTTACATTAGTTCATTGGGTTTACAAATGCTCACAATCATTGCTTCGCTGCCTCTCATGAGACACGTAGCTGAAACAGTTTTTAACTAATCTTAGGACAAGTATACGAGAGAACCAGTCATTAACACTGATTTAAGGGAAAGTGAGTGGAATTCATTCTGTCCACCAAGGTCATCCACAATTGATCCAAACCTCAGTTCATCCCTATACCATGAAACCGGCTCTGTCTTCTAAACTTCCCTATTTTTAGGGCACTATCACCTCTAAGCCAACTATGTTCAGTCTTGTAGAGCATTGTTGGATTTTATTCTATCCATTTGTTAATCCATACTCAATCACTTCTATATTTTAAATATTTTACCCCTGAAATATATCAGCCTTACACAGAGCCTCTTCAGTGTTCCCGTTTGTCTGTCGCCCTTGCCTTCTGCATATCTCTAGTTCTTAACACCTGGGAACACTCTTATCTGCATGCTAAGTTGCTTCCCAGTCATGTCCAACTCTTTGTGACTCAATGGACTGTAGCCCAGCAGGTTCCTCTGTCCATGGGATTCTCCAGGCAAGAATACTGGAGTGGGTTGCCATGCCCTCCTCCAGGGGATCTTCCCAACCCAGGGATCGAACCCACATCTTGTACATCTCCTGTATTGGCAGACAGCTTCTTTCCCAGTACAGTTCCATTTCCTTATACTCTCCTTGTGCAGGTTCTTGCTCCCCTTCATCTAGCTATTGTAATGGCTTCCCTAACAAAAACCCTACCTCCCATCACTTCCCAAAAAAAATCAAACTAAAAAACAATGCAAAATTTGGCATAATGTGGTAAGTAGAAATCAAAACTGAATTATTTCCAAAGTAAAATCACTACTGAGGGGCTAATGGAATGATACTGATGGAATAGACATAAATTTGAGCAAACTCCAGGAGATAGTTGAGGACAGAGGAGCCTGAAGTGCTATCGCCCATGGGGATCACAAAGAGTTGGACACAACTTACCACCTGAAAAACAACAATGAAACAGTAGGGATGAACATGCATAGCCACGGCTAGTGGGATTCTAGGAATCAGACTGTCTTATACAAATCCACAAACAATTCTGGTATCTGTTTGGAGTCACCTAATGGTGGGTAAAATCCCAGGGTTAAATAGGCTGTATGGTAGGCAGAAAGAGCATCCTCCAAAAATGTCAATGTCAAAATGCCTGGAACCTGCAAAAACTCTAGCTTACATCACAAAGGGGAATTAAGGTTGCAGGTAGGATAAAGGTTGCCAATCAGCTGTTCTTAAAACAGAAAAATACAGAAAGTATTATGCAATCACAAGAGAGAAACAGAAGAGAATCAGTCAGAGGAAGACGTGCTAAGGAGAAAAGGCACAGAGAGGTACAAATTTGCCAGTTTTGAAAATGGAGGAAGGGGCTCTTGAGCCCAGAAGCATGGGTGTCTAGAGGCTGGAGCAGGCAAGGAAATGGATTCTCTCCTAGAGCCTCCAAAGCAAAAAGAATTCTTAAAGAGGTGGGAATACCAGACCACCTGACCTGCCTCCTGAGAAATCTGTAGGAAGGTCAAGAAGTGACAGAACTGGACATGGAACAACAGACTGGTTCCAAATCAGGAAAGGAGTATGTCAAGACTGTATATTGTCACCCTGCTTATTTAACTTATATGCAGAGTACATCGTATGAAATGTCACAATAGATGAAGCACAAGCTGGAATCAAGATTGCCTGGAGAAATATCAGTAACTTCAGATATGCAGATGACACCACCCTTATGGCAGAAAGCAAAGAACTAAAGAGCCTCTTGATGAAAGTGAAAGAGGAGAGTGAAAAAGTTGGCTTAAATCTCAACATTCAGAAAACTAAGATCATGACACTGGTCCCATCATTTCATGGCAGATAGATGAGGAAACAATGGAAACAGTGAAAGACTTTATTTGGCAGGGGGTGGGGGGGCGGGGGGGGGCGGGGGGGGGTGCTCCAAAATCATTTGTAGATGGTGACTGCAGCCATGAAATTAAAAGATGCTTGCTCCTTGGAAGAAAAGCTATGACCAACCTAGATTACATATTAAAAAGCAGAGACATTACTTTCCTAACAAAGGTTCATCTAGCCAAACCATTGGTTTTTCTAGTAGTCATGTATGGATGTGAGAATTGAACCATAAAGGAAGCTGAGCACCAAAGAATTGATGCTTTTGAAGTGTTGGAGAAGACTCTTGAGAGTCCCTTGGACTGCAAGGAGATCCAACCAGCCCATCCTAAAGGAAATCAACCCTAAATATTCACTGGAAGGACTGATGCTGAAGCTGAAACTACAATACTTTGGCCACTTGATGTGAAGAACTGACTCATTTGAAAAGACGCTGATACTGGGAAAGATTGAACGCAGGAGGAGAAGGGGACGACAGGGTGAGATGGTTGGATAACATCACTGACTCGAAGGACATGAGTTTGACCAAGCTCTAGGAGTCAGTGATGGACAGGGAAGCCTGGAATGCTGCAGTCCATGGGGTCACAAAGAGTCAGACACAACTGAGCAATTGAACTGAACTAGAGCCTCCAGAAGAACAGAGCCCTGCTGACACCTTGATTTTAGCCCCGTGAGATCTGTGTCAGACTACCCAACCAAAATATTAGGTAGTAAGTGTAAGCCATTAAATGTGTGGTAATTTATTACCGTAGTGATAGAAATACAGCACTGTAGGTTTCCAGGCCCTGTGACTTCCCAAAGGAAAGAGTCAATGAGTGAAAGCATCTCACTTTTGATAGATTACAGTTTTATTGACCAGATCCAGGGGGAGTTGTCCAGGAGGTAACTGGGATACATGTTACCTCTATTCCCTGATTCCTAGGAGTTTGGTTTTTACCTTCTCTACCATTTTCCTCTGGCCAGAAAGTAATTTAGCCTACCACCTGAGAGAAGGACTGCAGCAAGTTATATGGGATCCTGATCACTAGGCATATAAGTTGTATTTCATACTATGAACTGTCAGTAGATTTTTACCATGAGAAGAACTGCTAACATTCATTGAGTTTTAACCATGTTTTGTTGTGGTTCAGTCGCTCAGTTATGTCAGACTCCTCACAACCCCATGGACTGCAGCATGCCAAGCCTCCCTTGCCCTTCACTATCTCCCAGAGTTTGCTCAAACTCATGTCCATTGAGTCGGTGATGCCATCCAACTATCTCCTTCTCTGTTGCCCCCTTCTCTTCCTGCCTTTGATCTTTCCCAGCATCAGGATCTTTTCCAATGATTTGGCTCTTCGCATTAGGTGGACAAAGTATTGTAGCTTCAGCTTCAGCATCAGCATCAGTCCTTCCAATGAATATTCAGGGTTGATTTCCTTTAGGATTGACTGGCTTGATCCCCTTGCAGTCCATATTAGGCAGGAGATGTGCTATATATTTTTACATAAATTAACATATTTCATAGAACAGCCTTAATAACAAGGTACTATTTCACTTAGATCCTAAGATTACTCTTCCTTGAATACAACTCCAAGTTGTTCATGCCTGTACATGAATGTATTTCAGTAAATACCCCATTACCTTAAAAAAATCAGTAAAACTTTGGTGATCACCTTTTCTAGTATTTAAGTCCCTCACTTCAGTTTTATTGCATTATTCATTCTCCAGATATGCTTGATTTTCTAAACTTCAGGTTTTTTTCATGTTGTTCTCTCTACTTAAAATTCCTCTCCCAATTCATTTATCCCTGTTAACATCCTGCCCATCATTCATGGTCCACTTCAAGTGACAGTTCCTTCCACAAGTCTTTCTAAAGGCTCTCTTCCATTCCAGGTGTTCATATGCTTTGTTTCAATGTCTTCTATGGCAACGATCACCATTGCTGCTACTGGTATTGTGGTCTTATTCTTATCTATCAGACCTCAGTTCCTTAAGTATGGGTGGCTTTCAAATTTCTTACATGGTGCTTTATCATGTTATTTATTCTTATGCTGTTTTAAAAACCAAGACCTGTAATGCATTCTAAGTTTCCAAGTCAGAATACCAAAGACAACACTGTCACTCATGACAAAGGTGGGAAAAGGAAACTTGCTCCTTTATCTTCACTTCTGCAAAAGCCTTTGTAGATGACAAGGTGCTCAATTCGTGAAGTGAAGGAGAGGCGAAGGAGATGCATGGAGGAAGAATGCCTCCTTTGGGACTTTGGTGAATGTAGCATCTCTATGGGCTACCACCCACGTTGAACCCAAAGATATCACATTTGAGTGAGTCTATGAGGCCATCCTCTACTGCAATTGTAGTATCTGGGCAGCTGACCCATTGCTATGCTATCTTCTACTATTTGTGAATTTTCAACATCTGAAATGTTCCATTGATGGCAGCCCAAGAGTTACAGTTAATTTCTTCTAGATTAGTCAGTAGAAGTCATGTAGCACTCTAGGTTCAATGTTAAAAAGAATTTAATTTCTGCCAATTGACTTAAACTCAAAACCACATACCTGCCAGCAAATATCAGTATGAAACCAGATCAATGGGTTAGATAATAATGATTTAAAATGTCAATGGAAATGAGCCTCCCCCAAGAAAACTGGGGATAAAATGAAATAAAAGTACTAATTTGATTACCACTTCTCCATTGACAGTGTTTTTAATGACATCTCAGTTTTTTGTGATTTTTTCCTTTAATTCCTTTAATAGGGCAACTTCCTAAATTACCCAACAATGTTTAATTTCTCAACTAAAACCACTACTGTGAATATCCAGCCCAACTAGTCCAAACGAATAGTACACACCTTATCCTTTAAGTCTAAAAGAATAAAATAAAAGCATGAGTATACTGACCTTTTCTGACATAGATGAGTCTGTCAGTGCAGAATGGAAATAAAAATGTCAAAGGAATAAAACTGCAAAAATGTAAATGCCCAACAGCTCTGGAAGCCCATGATTCTCCAGAACATAACAGGAAAATAGCAACTTAAGACAGTTCTTAGCATCCTGCTTGTTTTGTTTTGTGTTGTTTTAATTCAATTCAGTATTATTTAGGCTCTAACCATAGCTACTGCTATACAGCTTTTCTAGAGATCAATATGGTTTTAGAGAAAGATTATAACAATAGTTAAAACAGTCAAAATACCTAAAGTTTGTATCACCACAGTGAGTATCATGTCATCTATCCCCACTAGAGTAAAAGTTCCACAAGGGCAAGGTCATGTCTATTTTGCTCTTTATTGTATATTTAGTACTGAACCCAATGCCTGGCACAGAGTAAGTCCTCAAGACATGTCTGTCCCATGTATGAACAAGTATTGTCAGCTATGTTGAGAAAGGTGAAAGATGCATGAAGCAAGAAAGATTTCCCAAAAGTAAACCAAATGTTTCAGAATCCCAGAATGAGGCACAAGTTACCAGAATGTTTTGCAATACAGATAGAAAAGGGGCGTGCTACTGCAAAAAGCAATTCTGTTAAGGACATTTGTAAACATTGAGTGCTGAGGAATCAGGATGTGAAAATGATTTTCCAGTGTCACCAGGATTATGCCAATATTTACCAGAGCTGCCTCAAAGTCCAGACTGTCCTCTTCCTAGCCACATGACACATGAAAGAACAGAGTATGTCATTTGAAATTCATTTGATATAGGGTTTAATCATATGAATCAAAGTGAGCTCAACTGCTGTGAAAACATTATGCAGTATTCCATGGAATAAGCAATCAATTCATAATAAATTGCATTTCAAATTAACTTCACTATTTGTTACTTTTTAGAAGATGAAAAAGTGATTAGCATACTCACTAAGCCAGTTAAGCTCCAGATCTTCTCTTTGAATAAATGAATTTTTTTTTTGGTCAGAAATATTTAAAGTAATCCACCTAAAAGATACACAGTGTAACAGCTTCCTCTACGGGTTACTTTTGTAAGAGCAGTTTTATCTTATATTTTAAATTTCTTCAGTGCCTCTTTTGGGCTTTTTCCCTTGCTTCTGTCTTGCCCAAGGCTGAATATTCCAAGCAAACATGGTTCCAAAACCATTTTAAGTCTTGTGTAGTTGATCTAGCTTCTCAGTTTTCTGTCATTCTAACTAATAATAGTTATCATTCTAACTAAAAATACACATGGATTCCAATGTGCTTCTGTACAGACACAGTTGACTTAATTAAAGCTGTTTAAACTACTGTTTAAACAGTAGTGTCAGCTTGCACTAAATTCACATGCGCTCACCCTCTCAACACACTGAGTGAAACTCTGCTCCCTTAGTGAAGTGAGAAACTAGGAAAGCTAGAAATAAAATAGTTCCTTAAACGTTCAGAGGCGTCCCCACTTAATGCAGGCTCTCATTTTGCATTTTATTGACTGGTCACAATAAAACAAAAGTGACCTCTGAAGTTTTATAGGGAGAGTTTATTAAACAAACTTAGCCTGTTTGCACTGAGAATAAATGAGTTCTTATTCCAGCTATGTTTTGGTGTAGCTTGAAACGATAAGCTTTGGAAAAAAGATTCTATATAATTTCTTACTCTTACTATTTCAAGAAGGGGTGACTTCGTAACTTTTAGAAATGACCTGGAAGATCATGAGGATACAATTGTGTACTAAATCCAGGAATCTATAATGTATGTATGCACGCATACTTAGTCACTTGGTTGTGTCCGACTCTTTGTGACCCCCATGAACTGTAGCCCACCTGGCTCCTCTATCCATGGGATTTTTCAGGCAAGAATACTGGAGTGGGTTGCCATTTCCTCCTCCAGGGGATCTTCCCAACCCAGGGATTGAACCTGAGTCTCCTGTGTTTCCTGCATTGCAGACGGATTATTTACCCACAAAGTTCTCGGGGAAGCCCCCAATATACTGTTATTTAAACTCCATTTCAATATTTCGAGGACAAAACAAACTCGCTTCAAAGAGCTGTTCATCATTTCTGTTATTAATTAGCCACAGCTATAAAATTCTCTTACACTGAACTAAAGTCTACTGTCAGCCATTTCTCTCAGCTCTACCCAGGAATAACAGATGTTGTTGACATCCTCATACTACCTCTTCTGTCCTTATAGGAGGACAGCTGTATCCTAAAATCTTTCCCTCTGTGCCCTAATCTTCAGCCCCACCAGATACCATTAATGATTAACAGAAAATTCCTGCTTTATTTTGACCTTTTGAAACTGACAATACCCAACCTTGTAAATGAGTTACTAAATTACAGGAAATGTACTAGATGTGAAGGTTTTCAGATAGTCAATAGAGTAGAAAAAGCTACTGTCAATCCTAGTGTTTTATCCTAGTTTCCAAGATAATGTGATATTTGATTATACAGGGTTTTATCCACTTTGTGATTTTGATGGTATTTGAGTTAATCCCTTATTACAAAATGACACTTAAGAAAGCATTTGTCCCTCAATTCTGACTTCTCACCTTAGATATATACTTTAAACAGTTCACCTGAAAGACTTAGGGTGCAACAGCTTCCTCTATGAGCAGTTTTCATGGAAATCAGGCATTTTCACCAGTAATTCAAACAAACCCTAAAGAGAAAAAGGGAAAAAAACAATCTTCCCCGGTCAGTATCCAACCACTACCACCTCCACTCCATATCATGAAACAAGAATTTCTACATATAAGCAATATATGATATAAAATAGATAACTAATAAGAACTTACTGTATAGCACAGAGAACTGAATACTCTGTAATGGCTTATATGGGAAAATGATCTAAAAATAGAGTAAATATATGTATAACTGATTTACTTTGCTGTACACCTGAAACCTACACATCATTGTAAATCAACTATATTCCAATTTAAAAATAAGAATTTCTACCCTGTGTTATATATATTTATTCTTCCATGGAGTTGAGGCAAGGACATCTAGGTGGTAAAAGGCACACCAGTAGTTGCCATCATATCACCCAAGATGGATTTTCCAATATTTAAATCCAGGAGGATGAGTTATTAAACATCAGAACAGTTTAGAATAGGAACTGGGCCATTTATGAACTTATTTTTTTTAATATACTTATTTTTCAAAATATTGGGAAATTTCCTAGACTTACTTGAATGAATGGTGAATCAGGGACAAATATTGACTGCCTTCCCTGTGTTCTCCTACTGTATATGTAATAGGTATGTTGAAAACATGGGTCTCACCGTCAACAAAGTACTCATTCCCTGTGGGAACTATCTCTTCCCAACCACTTGGAGGGACTTGAAAGTAGGACTTTTATTTTTCTGATCACACAAATTAGGTCTTATGGTCCTTTTGAACCTCAAAATAGCCACCTTATAACAGTCATGGAAATTTCTGGTTAGTTTAATCATCAGAAATTTGTAAATTGAAATGTGTTCCTTTTTATGGATGAGTAGTATTCCGCTGTATATATATTCCACAGCTTTATTCATTCATCTGTCAAGGAGTAGGAAAGGGTGAAAGATGGGAGGGAGGTTCAAGAGGGAGAGGACGTATGTATACCTATGGCTAATTCATGTTGACATATGGCAGAAACCAAACCAATATTGTAAAGCACTTATCCTTCAATTAAAAATAATTTTTTTTTAAATTGTAAATTCATTTAAAGTGGGATGTTTGATTCCCCCAGGTGATTTGTATTTCAATCTCGTTGCCTTTAGTGGCAAAGGGGATGATATACACTCCTCTGCCTGTTCTCTTCTCCTTCATCCTACTCTCTAGGTTGCTTTTAGTTCCTCCAGGGTTAACACAAGGGAAAAAAGAAGCCAGCAGAAAAGGTAAGCAGCAGCAAATCTCATTCAGTGGGATTGGTGAGGTAGCATTCCTTTCTCTGGTTACAGATGTTCAGAGTTAACACATTCTTTTTGTGGGTTCTTTGGAGATCTCTTTCCCCATCATCCCTGGTGATCACTCACATCATCTGGCAACTTAAGATTGGCCCTTTGATTTTCAAATTGTCTGCATCTGCACAAAGGCATCCTACTGTTGGTAGCCTACTGCCTTCTAGATAAATGTCTCCCCTTTGTATATGCACATTTAATGGAACATTCATTTAAAGAGGAAAGATTCAATTTTTCTATTTCTGATTGTTAGGTCGAGATTATGAGAAAGATAAAGTCTGCAAGGAACTTGCCAGCCTGGGAAAAGAAGACTTCACATCTTTGTAAGTATGATGTACTCATTCACTTCCTGGTTACCTGACCTTGAGTGAAGCTCAGTGTGAGCTAACTTCAATTCAGCGTCAGTGGCTAAACTGAGCTCCATTAAGATTAAGAGGATAGAGTCCCAGGGTCAAAGTGGGCAGAGACGTTAGGCATATGGAGGCCATCCAAAGATTCAAGCTGAACTACCACTACCATGGTCTGAGAATTTGTTGTAAGTTTACCAATGAGTTGAGAGCAAGCATAGTTTTCTAAGGTGAATTAAAAGGCAGCAGTACATGCTAGGACTATGGCAAACAGCATAACAAGGTCAAGAACAGGTTCATTCAGAGAAGCTTGAGAGAGGAAAGAACATGAGGCTGGTTTGATGGAACCCCTCAACTCCATCTTCTACTGCTTTACAAGATGAGGTTTTGTTCTAAGTGAACCTATTTTCAAAGTCAATGTCCTATTTTTATTGGTCAAGAATATGTGTGCAAAATTCCACTAAAAAAAACAATGGAAGAGAATTCATATTAAAATATGCACAAACATGAAGACTTAAAAATTCTGAGTATGTTCATTTTTCTCCTCAGGTCAATGGTTCTATACAGCAGAAAATTTCCCAGCGGCACCTTTGAACAGATCAGCCATCTTGTGAACGAAGTTGTCTCCTTAACAATAACCTGCTGTGCTGAAGGGGCTGATCCTGACTGCTATGACAACAGGGTAGGGATATGTGGTTGGCCTCATCTGTTGTGGCCCATAGAACAGAGCCGAGATAGGCCTTAACATCATATCTTGGGGAAATCTCAGACACCAACCCACCTACTCCAAGTTTAGGGGAAATACGAAACCTATTATCTCAGAACTAAAATTTATTCTAGTATAGCGAATCAGTTTTGCCTGTCGGTCCTACAAGTTTCAAAGAGAAAACTGGGGTGTAGTTCATGAACCTCCTGAAATAATTCTAATATTCTGTATCTCTTAGAAGCCTACCAATACACATACCTGTATCATGCCAAGACTGGTACCAACTGCCCTGGAAAAACTTAGCATTGGTTTCAAACTATTTTGGGGTTCAAAAATTGCCCTGTATAAACACACGCACTAAGTTCTGCATTTACTCCATTAGAGTATATCTGCAGAAAGTTAAAATGCTGAAATGACAGTCTTCAAAATATAGACAATAGCTAGAAAAGATGAGACTACATGTGTTCCTAGCAATTTACTGATACTGTCATCAGGCCAAATAAAAATGGCATCTAACTACATCTTGATAAATGCTTCTATAGGCAAATATCTCCCTGATCAAAGCTGCAGCAGTTAGCCAACAGAAACAATGTTCCAAAGATCTGATTAGAATATATTCTACACAGTGACTGTTACCCATTAATTGCTTTATCTGGCCCTTATCTACTTTCTAAGAATTTTCACATTTTCTCCCATAAACCACAAAAGCACAGTATTTCAACCCTACTTTCTGCACTATGTTAAAATAAACAAGCAAGATACCAATTGTAATCAAAACATAGCACATTTTTATTTCCATTTTATTTTATATTTTTGCTAACCCATCCATTGACCAAAGATGGGCTCCAAGATTGTTAGAGACAGATCATAAGAACAGAAATGGCATTGATGTTTTCTGGATTACATCTTCCTTCTCCTGTTGTTAAAAGCAATTTTCTTCTATAAATATGTTACTTTCTTTGTAAACTTTTCTTATTTGGAAGAAAGTAATAAAGGAAAAATAGGGAAGTTGCCAGGCAAAGAAATGGTGAAAGTTTCACTGTTCTGGTTTACAAAACTAGTATCACATTGGTTTCCTTCACTGACAGGAAAGATCTTTAGAAGTTTTGTCCTAAAGAGATAACTTATAAAGAAAGTATAAAGATGTCAAAGTCTTTTTCCCATGTAAATCCTCAAATAATTTTTTCCGTGATGTCTATTTCTATTCCATGCATCAAATTATTCCAGATATCAAATTCTTCCCAGAAAGAACAGTTTGTTGCTCCAATTGTTTGGTGGTATTACCATGGGCTTAATCTGCCCACATGAATCAGTCTACCATTGTTGAGGCAGTAAATTAAGTTGTAGCACTGCTTCAACTATGATACACAGGAAAATAAAACTTTGGGGCTTTGGGAAAAAACAGAACCTCAGGCCTCATCTTTGACCTACTGAATCAGAATTTCTGTGTTATGCAGTCCAGGCAGTTCCAATTTTTATACAGTCTGTGATATGATGCAAAACTGGGTTCAAGAACCACTGTGTTCAAGAACACAGATCAATGTTGAAGACCAAGGCAGTCAAGGATTAAGTCTGTTCAAGTAACAAAGAGAAGGGAGGAGGGCAGAGAGAGGTCACCATTCTCAGCATAGTATTTAGAACGGAATGCAGATGGCAGATCATATCAGAATCAATGGAGCTTTTTAAAAGGACCTTCCTCATCTTCAGAGATGTCAATATCCCCAAGGAGAAACACTAAACTAGAGAATCCAACCTCTAAAGGCTGTAGTCACACATCGCCCACTCATTAAGGAAGGTTTTCTTTAGGTCCTACTCTGAGTCTTAACAGAAGACTCTGTACTTGCCTATAGCTAGAATTATGCAACTTGTCATAGACAACCTTGTTTCCAATGAGAGTTTTCAAATTTAGAGCTAAGACACTATACCAGGTAGAGAACTACAAGCCTAGAAATTGTATGTATGTGAGTTTACTTGTTTTTCCTTTCTCATCCTAGACTTCAGCATTGTCTGACAAGTCCTGTGAAAGCAACTCTCCATTCCCAGTGCACCCTGGGACTCCTGAGTGCTGCACCCACGAGGGCCTTGAAAAGAAGCTCTGCATGGCTGCCCTGAAGCACCAGCCACAAGAATTTCCAACTTACGTAGAGCCAACAAATGACGAGATCTGTGAGGCATTCAGGAATGATCCCAAGGGATTTGCTGATCAGTAAGCAGCTTTCATCACATGTAAAACTTCAGGGTAAAAAATAACAAACATGTTTAAACTAACCCCCTACTCTGTACAGACACCTTTTATACCATACCACAACCCAGGCAATTTCCAATAACAGAAAATTGGCTGTTACCCAAGACAGCCCATCTTTGTCAGTGCTGATTATTATAAATGCCTTTTTCTCAGATGAAGATGAAAGCAACTTTCCCAAATCCCACCTTCTGTCATCCTAGTTCTAATATCTGAAGCAGAATCACCTGGAATGCCTCCATCCTTGTGACATTTTCAAATATTTAACAGAAGCTATTGTGATTACTCTTATGTTAGGGATCTTTACATACTCCATCCGATAGGATTTTATTGCTGTGCCCAAGTATTTAACTACAGGTAGAACATAAGACTTCCCTGGTGGCTCAGAGGGTAAAGCGTCTGCCTGTAATACAGGAGACTCTGGGTTCAATCCCTGGGTTGGGAAGATCCCCTGGAGAAGGAAATGGCAACCCACTCCAGTACTCTTGACTGGAGAATCCCATGGATGGAGGAGCCTGGTGGGCTACAGTCCACGGGGTCACAAAGAGTCAGACAGGGCTGAGCAACTTCACTTTCACTTTCATTTTCAGAGCATAAGAAATAAATAGCTTTTTCTCATTCCTACAGTACATCCCCAGAAACAGCTGTGAACAAGACACATATTGCACCCCATAAATAAACATATTGCATTTCTCTTCTCATTGTTTAATATTCTTGAGATATGTTAATTCTTTAGACTTAGAAGACAATAAAAATGAAAAATTGAAAATATTTATTTGTGATAATAGAATACACACACACACACAGAAGTCAAAAGAAATGTCATTAAAACTGGCTTTAGAAATAAGTCAAGGTAATAATTTTATAAAAATTGGTTGGTTTGCCCATGCCTGTAAATTTTCAGAGAGGATTTTGCCCAGGATTTCAGAGTCTCCTTAGACCCTTAGGGGCTTATATTCCTAAAAATGAATTTCAACAAATAAACAAGCCAACACATAACAACTGTCTAAACTAAACAGATAATGAAAAGTAATTGCATTACATTCATTTTAGTTTGTTCCATTAACGTTAATAAGCAGCCACCCCAGGCCATGCATATGGTAGACGCTAAGTGAATAAAGGGACAAATGACCTCTCTCAAGTAATCTACATGGAAATTTAGGGAAGATTTTTTAAATGAAAACATTGATTAAAAGTGACTAGTATATAGTGCCGCAGGCACCTCCTTCCAGCTCTAGTTCTGCTGGAGAAGCAGCCCAGAGACTACACTGCCTTACAGCAAGCTTCTGAGCGGGTTGTCCGCCCCCCCAGTCTTACTGCAGTGGCGCCGCCCGCGCGTTCCAAAGCAGAGCGCTGCAGCCACCATCCCAGCCTTGGTGTTTAGTGAACACAAGCCCCAGCGTGCCTGGAGTGTGCAATTTCCCGCCGAGCTGGCGAGTCCCGGGCATGAACCGCACTGACCGAGGGCGAGTGGCAGCCTCTGGGGTGGAGAAGAGCAGCAAGAAGACCAAGAAGAAACTTGCTGCTGGAGAGGAAGCCAAATTGTTGGCAGGTTTCACGGGTGTCATGAATAACATGCGGAAACAGAAACTACTGTGCGATGTGATCCTTAGGGTCCAGGAAAGAAGATACCTGCTCATCGTGTTGTCTTGCTGCATGCAGCCAGTCAATTTTTTAATCTAAAGTTCACAACTAACATGCTTGAATCAAAGTCCTTTAAAGTGGAACTCAAAGATGCTGAACCTGACATTATTGAAGAACTTGTGGAATTCGCTTATACCGCTAGAATTTCTGTGAATAGCAACAAGGTTCAGTCCTTGTTAGATGCAGCAAGCCAGCACCAGATTGAACCTGTGAAGAAAATGTGTGTTGATTTTTTGAAAGAACAAATTGATGCTTCAAACTGTCTTGGCAGAGTGTCTAGACTGTCTTGAACTGAAAGAAGCTGCAGATGACTTTATTCATCAGCATTTTACTGATGTTTCTAAAACTGATGAATTTCTACAACTTGATGTCAAGCAAGTTACACATCTCAACCAGGACCCTCTGTCAGAGCAGATGATCAGGTTTATATGCTGCAGTCAGGTGGTTGAAATATGATGAACCTAACCGCCAACCTTTTATGGCTGACATCCTTGTTAAAGTCAGGTTTCCTCTTATATCAAAGAATTTAAGTTAAACAGTACAAGCTGAACCACTTATTCAAGACAATCCCAAATGTCTTAAGATGGTGATAAGTAAATTGCCTTAAAAATCCATTTATAACCTAATCATGTAGCCAGTTTCTCGTGGACTTAAAACCCTTCAGAATGGACCAGAATGGGCAGCCAGGGAGAAATACTTGAGACTTGGCCTTTCTGGATAGTTAATCTGTTGGTGTTCTCAACTGTCTATCCAGAAGGAATTTAGCCTCATCCCTTATTTTATAGGAACATATGTGATAGAAGGTAAAAAATTAGACTTTGTCTCATTTCATGTACAGTAACTTTCAGTTTATGTGTTTTGTTTCTTTTTTAGAATTCAAGTTAGTGTACTGTGACCACATTTTCTTTCTTGAAGAAAAAAATTGGTTTGTTGTACCTGGAGCACATTTTTTGCCACATTCTTTTTTCATTTACTTAATTTTTCTTGATTTACAGACTTGAATTCCAACCAGTCTGTAAAATATCACTTAATAAAATCATACAATTGAAAAAAAGTGACTAGTATTATAACCTCTGCTCTATGTCCCAGGTGCTTTTTAGATATTAAAACTATAAAGTAACATACATCCTTTTTTTTCCATCAAAATACTTCTGAAAAAGTGAGTTGTTTCCCACAAATAGCTTCATTAATCCTACTATTTTTTCCCTACAGATTTATGTATGAATATTCCATTAATTATGGACAAGCTCCTCTGACACTTTTAGTCGGTTATACCAAGAGTTATCTCTCTATGGTAGGGTCCTGCTGTACTTCACCAAACCCAACAGCATGCTTTTTGAAAGAGGTAGGTATCATTTTATCACATAGCTAATGTACTTTTTTCTTCTATTAATGCCATTCCTTTTAAATAATGTTAGAAAGATTCAGATTCTGGAATCTGAAAATATTTTTTAAATGCCTCTTTTTTATTTTGTTAATTGGAAAAACACACATAAGCAACTCTGGGGGAAATGTTCCTTTGATCAGAATTCCATTTTCTAGTCATTAAAAGGAGTCAGAATGTCCCTTTTTTCTGCTATTTCTGCACACTGCTTTCAATGTATCCTGACTGTCTAATGAAATATTTCTCATTTATTTTCTAGAGACTTCAGCTTAAACATTTATCACTTCTCACCATTATGTCAAACAGAATCTGCTCACAATACGCTGCTTATGGGAAGGAGAAGTCAAGGCTCAGGTAAAAATTAAGCACAATCAGTATGTGTAGCTATTTCTGTACTATCAATCCATATCAGGATTCTCTAAGAAAATGTTTGCAATAGAAAATACAAATCATAGTGTTATCTTCCTACAATCCTCGAAAATAGTACTCAGCTACTTTTTATTTTCTCTACACAGAACATGAACCAAAGGAACAAGACTATTATAAAACCTAATTTGCTTTTAATCAGCCTTTTCCATATACTCATCATAAGACTGGTAGACCACTAGAAATTATTTCCTCAATATTCATAGTGCTGTATATTGCAAACACACAAGCAAAAACAATCATTTTCTTATTCACCACCCATTACTTGCTTCGCCCATTTTTTCCTTGGGAAGAAAACTTCCTGAATTCTTTTTATATATCTCTTAAGCTCCATGAATTTATTATAATTATTTACTTTGTTCTAACCTTTCTTTGGTTTTTGTATGGCTTTGTTAATGTCACACTTTAATTTTGACAGTTTCTATGTTTACAATTCTCTCATAGCTCATCAGACATCTATATTTGTCAGCTTTATATCTTTAGTATTTACAGTCTCTTTAATTCTTCTCACTCTGATTCACAAATTCTTTCCTCTAATGATAATAAAATAATTCATTTTGGCACCAGACCTTAAGGTTCCTCCAAAGGGCATAGAAGCTACTTTCATGAGTCCTTTAAAGATAATCTTCCATTAGAACTACTGAAAAACTAAACTGTGTTTTCTCTTGAAATTCCCTTTAGTTTTTCTTTTGCATTTAGAGTATTAGGCATGTAGAGCACAGTAATTCATAGTATAAAACATTCTATAAAGATGTACATATATAATGGCTTTATATATCTTTAATATATAAGATATAATTTATATATCATAAACTTATACTTGCATTAGTGTGTAGAAATTTACTCTGAAGAGCTGAGTGTGAACAAAAGTTTAGCTAAAAATATTGCTGTCACATTTTTTTAAATAGGAAAAACTTTCCTAATATGCCTAGAATAGAGTGTGTTTAAATCAATTATAATGTACCCATATGAGAGAATACCATGCAGTTAGAATTATATTTCAAAAGAATATTTAATGAAAACATCACTAAAAGAAATCAAAGCTACAATAGAAAAAAATTCCATTCTTATGGATTAGAAGAATTAATTGTAAAAATAGCCACAGTATCCAAAGCAATCTACAATTCAATGCAATTTCTGTCAATATCCATTGGCTTTTTTTTTTTTTTGCTGAAATAAAAATGCACCCTAAAATTCTTATAGAATATCAAAGGACTTCAAAGAGATTACAAAGTAACAGTAATAAAAAATACTATGGTAGTTGTTACATAAAAGAAAATATACTTAACATTACTGAATTATACAGTTAAAAATGGCCAAGATAACCAATTTAATTTTTTGGTTTTTTGCCATATTTTAAAAGAAAGATATAGAACCTATTCCTGATATAGAAAGTGAATAAGGCAAATAGGTAAATAGCATAGCAGAGTAAAATCCCTTAATATACCTTGCAAACCTTGTACTATACTTCAGGGTAATACACCAAAACATCAACATTAACTTGTGGTCTAGGGCTACAAGTCTTCATTATTTCTTTTATCTGTAGTTTCTAAATAAATTTATGAACAATTCTAAAGACTAGGAGGGGCCACAAAACGCAACATTGGCCTTATGAATAGATGTTAGAGATTTCTTATTACCATTTTAGGTTTAACATTTTAATTTTTTTAAATGTATGTATTTGGCTGTGCCAGCTCTTAGTTGTGGTGTGCAGCATCTTTTCATTGTGACATGAAGCTCCTTGACCACAGAGTGAACCCAGAACCACTGGGAGCGCAGAGTCTTAGCCACTGGACCACGAGGGATGTCCCTAGATCTAACATTTTAAAGGCTTGCTTCAGCTACACAAATCTGGCCAGAAGAGAAGCTCTTTATCAGTACTGAAAACATGAAGAGATTCATTGGGAATGACTGAATTTTCAATAGTGACTTTTGCACAAAGGATCTGCTACATGACAGATATGCTCTATGCAAATGTTGAGGACAAAGAAGGAAAACTTGGGTATTACTCCTCCAGACTATGTTCATAATGAAACCAAGAAAACTGAGAATATAGGTAAACTAATCATTCATTTCTAACTGTTCAGCCATCTCATCAAATTTGCTCAGAAAGTGCCTACTGCACATCTGGAAGATGTTTTGCCACTTGCTGAAGATATTACAACAATCCTCTCCAAGTGTTGTGAGTCTGCCTCTGAGGACTGCATGCCCAAGGAGGTAAGAAAATCTTCATCATCATGGACCACTCACTGAACGGCAGGCACTCTCCTAAGCTGCTTTCTAGATGCATCATCTCAGTGAATCCTCCTATGTATCCTATGAAATTTAAATACACGGTTAACTCGATTTTACAGATGAGGAAACAGAAGATTATCAAGGATTAATAAACTGAAGTCCTACAACTAGTAAGTGGCAAAGTCCACACAAAAGTCAAGATTCTGATTCCGAAGACCTTACTCTCCCTACAGAGCCCAGAGCATATCCACTAGCCATAGATGGTTACATTTAAATTAAACTTCAGTTCTTTGAAAACACTGGCCTCATTTCAAGTGCTCAGTATTGGACAATACAGATAGAGAATATTTCATCATCACCTGTTATTTCATTCATCATCTGTTCTATTAGACAACACTGAACTCATTATTAAAAGCTTCTAATGTTTTGTTATACTTGTTAAAATTTGATAGTCGCCCAGCTTTTTCACCATTTTTCATTTATATCATCCATTCAAGTATATACAAATTTGTACTGTTACTTTAGATAGAAGTCACTCCATGTCTGTGGACCTGTTTAGAAACAGATACTTTGACATCTGGTCTTTCTTTAAGGATACATCTCAGTGATAGGTGTTTCTCTATAACCTGACTTATAATGGCTAAGTGGGACTTTACTGTATATATCTACTGCATATACTGCATTTAGCTGCCTGGTGGTGGTGGTTTAGTCGCTAAGTCATGTTCGACTCTTGAGACCCCATGGACTGTAGCCCTCCAGGCTTCCTCTGTCCATGGGATTTTCCAGGCAAGAATACTGAAGTGGCTTGCCATTTCCTTCTTCAGAGACATTTACCTGCCTAGATATACCATGTTTTAAACCAGTTCCCTTTTATTGGATTTAGGTTGTTTTGGTTTAACATGGTAAGCAGTGCTGCCCTTAATCATTCTTAGCTAAATCTTCCCTTCATTCATAATTATGTTCTGAGAGTAAATTCTTGGAAATCATACTGTTATACTTCAAGGCTTTTAGTACATACTGACAATGACTTCCCTACTGGCTCAGTGGTAAAGAATCTGCCTGCCAGTGCAGGAGGTGTGGGTTCAATCTCTGGTTGGGAAGATCCCCTGGAGGAGAAAATGGCAACCTACTCCAGTCTTCTTCACTGAAAAATCCCATGGACAGAAGAACCTAGCAGGCTACAGTCCATAGGGTCACAAAAGAGTCAGACACAGCTATTGAACAACAATAACATATTGACAAATTGCACTCCATGAATAGCCTACCACTGTACCTTGTAAGAGCATTTATGCTGACTTCTTTAAGCTTTCCTTATTTTTAATGAGACTAACTAGGAAACTAAAAATGCACAAACACAATTTCTCTTGTAGCTTCCTGAATACACAGTAAAACTCTGTGACAACTTATCCACTAAAAATTCGAAATTTAAGGACTGTTGTCAAGAAAAAACACCCATGGACATATTTGTGTGCGCTTACTTCATGCCAGCTTCCCCAAACCCTAAATTGCCAGATGTCCAGTTGCCCACGAACAAAGATGTGTGTGATAAAGGAAACACCAACGTCCTGGATCAGTAAGTAGAGTCGATTTAATTTGACAGTATTGACATTCACTAGTATTAAGTGACAAAAGAAATTAAAATTGAAAGAGATGGTAAGCCTTTATCTGTTTTCCTCCATCTAAGAACTGAGATACACCATGGGCTACATACACTAATTTGCATATACTTCAAGTATGTGCATACTTAAGGCCTCAAAATATCTCAGTTTGAATTAACAGGTCCAAAAAATCAATTACTGGTATTAGAGATTAGAATTTAAACTGAAGTTGGACTGAAACTCTAATCTACATTTGTCTAAATGCTCATCGCTTTTATAAATGCATAAATATTGGGATGAGACAATGGAAGCGTTTACACAAATTACTTTCACAGAAAAGCTACTTAAGTTACCCACTTGATGCATTATATTGGATTTATTGCATTACGTTTGCACAAATGCAGTTCCATATATATCTGAAGTATTGATAGATCTGTTAATGCATAAATTTATAAACATATATTTGGTACATGTAGAATTTTAATTTAACTAGTCACAATAGCTTCAAAGCAACTATCAATAACTTGTATTTCAATGAGAATTTTAACTTAAAACATGCTGGAGTCATTTTTAGTTCAATCTTTTATTTTTAACTAAGCCAGGTAATAGATATTAAATTTCAGAACATGACGTGCATTCACAAATCTACCCATGTTAAAGAGTGTTATCTCCTTTCTCTCTTCTGCCAGGTATATATTTGAGCTAAGCAGGAAGACTCAGATTCCAGAAGTATTCCTCAGTAAAATACTTGAGCCAACCCTGAAAAGCCTTGATGAATGCTGCCACTCTGAATCTTCTGATGCCTGTTTAAATGAAAAGGTACAATTTTCTATATTTACATTAGTATAGCTTAAGGGTTAACAAACCAAGTCTGGCCTGGTGCCTGTGATCTAAGAATGGTCTTACACTTTTAAATGGTTCAAAAATAGTATTTCATTATACATGAAAATTACATAAAACTCCAACTTCAGTGTTCATAAGGTGTCATTGTAACACAGCCCTGCTCATTGTTTATAGTTGCTTTTGTGCCATGTTGGCAGTCGATTAGTTATAGCAGAGACTGTATGACATTTACACAGCTTGAAATGTTTACAATCTGGCCTTATGTAGAAAATGTTATCTAATATCCAATGTCGATAATAGACATTCATAATTTTTTTAATTTATTTATTTTAATTGGAGGCTAATTACTTTACAATATTGTAGTGGTTTTTGCCATACATCAACATGAATCAGTCATGGGCGCACATGTGTTCCCCATCCAGAACCCCCCTCCCACCTCCCTCCTCATCCCATCCTTCAGGGTCATCCCAGTGCACGAGCCCTGAGCACCCTGTCTCATGCATTGAACCTGGACTGGCGATCCACTTCACATATGATAATATACACGTTTCAACACTACCCTCTCAAATCATCCCACCCTCACCTTCTCCCACAGAGTCCAAAAGACTGTTCTTTATATCTGTGTCTCTTGCTGTCTCGCATATAGGGTCATTGTTACCGTCTTTCTAAATTCCATATATATGTGTCAATATTCTATAGTGGTGTTTTTCTTTCTGACTTACCTCATTCTGTATAATAGGCTCCAGTTTCATCTACCTCATTAGAACTGATTCAAATGCATTCTTTTTAATGGCTGAGTAATATTCCATTGTGTGTGTATATGTACCACAGCTTTTTTATCCATTCATGTGCCAATGGACATCTAGGTTACTTCCATGTCTTGGCTATTGTAAACAGTGCTGCGATGAACACTGGGGTACACGTGTCTCTTTCAATTCTGGTTTCCTCGGTGTGTATGCCCAGCAGTGGGATTGCTGGGTCATAAGGCAGTTCTATTTCCAATTTTTTAAAGAATCTCCACACTGTTCTCCATAGTGGCTGTACTAGTTTGCATTCCCACCAACAGCGTAAGAGGGTTCCTTTTTCTCCATACCCTCTCCGCATTTATGGTTTGTAGACTTTTTGATAGCAGCCATTCTGAATGGTGTGAAATGGTACCTCATTGTGGTCTTGATTTGCATTTCTTATAATGAATGATGTTGAGCATCTTTTCATGTGTTTGTTAGCCATCTGTATGTCTTCTTTAGAGAAATGTCTGTTTAGTTCTTTGGCCCATTTTCTGATTGGATCATTTATTTTTCTGGAATTGAGCTGCAGGAGTTGCTTGTGTATTTTTGAGATTAGTTCTTTGTCAGTTGCTTAATTTGCTTTTATTTTCTCCCATTCTGAAGGCTGTCTTTTCACCTTGCTTATAGTTTCCTTTGTTGTGCAGAAGCTTTTAATTTTAATTAGGTGCCATTTGTTTATTTTTGCCTTTATTTCCAATATTCTGGGAGGTGGGTCATAGAGGATCCTGCTGTGATTTATGTCAGAGACTGTTTTGCCTGTGTTTTCCTCTAGGAGTTTTATAGTTTCTGGTCTTAAACGTCTAGATCTTTAATCCATTTTGAGTTTATTTTTGTGTACGGTGTTAGGAAGTATTCTAGTTTCATTCTTTTACAAGTGGTTGACCAGTTTTTCCAGCACCACTTGTTAAAGAAATTGTCTCTTCTCCATTGTATATTCTTGCCTCCTTTGTCAAAGATAAGGTGTCCATAGGTTAGACACTAATATTGATACATTGCCCAGAATTCTAATTTAACATCTCTCTGAAGAATGTATCAAGACAAGTAATTGTTATATAATCATTATTTTCTTACAGGGCCCTCAATTGACAAGGGAATTATCATCTTTCATTCAAAAAGGACAAGAACTATGTGCTGATTATTCAGAAAACACATTTACTGAGTACAAGAAAAAGTAAGAGTCTTATTCTGGCTGATTCCTTCAAATTTATAAATAATAATAGCCTGGTATTGTGATTTGAAGCAGGGCTGAAGACTTAAGATGTGTCAAGTGAGCAGTGAAAAGAGGAGATGCAATTTAAGAGTTGTAAAGAATAGTCAATCTAATACCTATATAAGAAAAAACAGTTCTTTTCTGGGGGGATGTCATGTATATCAGATGAGAGGTCAGTTAGAACACAGTCACAGAAACATAAATTCCAAGATCCACAGGGACATGATTTAAAGAATATATAATTAATTCATATCAACACTCTTACCATAAAGTTATCTGTAGTTGTTGCTATACATAACAGAGAAACTAAAACTGCAGAAAAATATTATCTAACTTCATGGTTTATTGTCTGATAAGACGACCCAAACTTTCAATCAAGTACGGCGTCATCCATTACCAGTATATACTCTCTAAAAACTGGAAATAGAAATGTTAGTCAATAAGGTACAATAGCCATTTTTCTCAAGTCAAAGGAGGAAGCATGTCTTTATAGATAGGTGTTAATACTAAAATAACAGGTCATAACAAAAGTTTTACTGGCTTCCTAGAAAATCTCTCTGTAAGATCATGCCATTCTCAATTTCATCAAGCAAATTTCTTAGATCCATTTCAAACCATCAACAACACAACCCTCAAACAAGCACAAATACAACCTCATAAAAAACCTTTTAAAGAATCCCAAAAGGAGGAAACCTTCAGTGACCCCTATGAAGACCGTAACAAAGTCTAAAAGAAAAATAAATGTGGAAGCCTTAAGTTCAAAATGGTTGTTTCTCATTTATCAGGAGATTATATAATTAATAAATTATGGAGGTGGTATAGAATATTACGGATAATACAAAATTGAGTCCTCTGCCAACAGTTGTGTTTTGAAGTCTAGGGTTACATGGGACAATTCTGTGATAATTTATATAATCTCAGTACATTAAAAGTGTTAATGCAGTAGAATTGCTATTTGGGATTTTGAAGTAGAAAAGATTGAAACTATTGAGTCTAGGTATTTAAAATCCCACACACCCTCTTTTTCTCCCTATCCTCTGAGTTGCATCTAGTCTGACTTCCTTGGGACCTACTATTTTCAATAACTCTTTAATAAGCAAGCTAATCCCCCTCACCCTTCTGTCCTTTCCCAGCATCCATTATGCTAATCCCAACTCTAGATAAATTTGGGTCTCCATTGTGTCCCAATGCCCACTACTGGGCTGGCAAGTATCAATATTTCTTGGAAAAGTCATAAACCAGGCTGAGTTATCCATTATGAGGAGAGAGAGTTAATTTAAACTGGGAGGGACCATTCAAAATGGGAGGGAATCAAGAAAGTCATATCCTAGCACCATCTTAAGTGGAGATGGAGAGTTCATAAAAAGCAGGGCTTAAAAAACACAAAGACCTTGCTGTGCCTTCCAGCATAGCTAGTTGAGTAGCAGGCAAACAGAAGAGATTATATATGAGAGAAAGTACATTAAGGTGACAAAGTCCTATATGGAAGGTACTCTTTGAGGAGTTTGAAATTTAGAAATGGAGAGAAGATGAAAGATTAGGGGGAAGAGAGGAGGAAGTCATCCATGTGATTGATATAACTGAGTGAATGAAAGGAAAATAATAGGAATTCAAATTCAGCAGCAGGTTTTATGTTTACTTTTATGATCTAAAAAGACATAGATTTCACTTCCTAATCTTCAACTGAGACATCAAAAATCATTCCACAGATACTAAGTTTTCTTAAGGGTCACTATTTTCCTTTTTTGTTGTTGCTGTTGCAAAAGATCTGAAGTGGCTACCGATTGCACTGGACATGTTTATAGAATACATCTATTAGAACTTTACATAAAATTGGCCTTTCAGATTGGCAGAGCGACTAAGAGGAAAATTTCCTGATGCCACGGAGACGGATCTCCAAGAGCTGGTTGCCAAGCTCTCAGACTTTGCCTCCAAATGCTGTTCTATAAACTCACCTCCTCTCTACTGCAGTTCAGAGGTAAGAAAATTTAATGTTCTACTTATCCCTGCATAGTATGAAGAACTGGTATGGTCAGAATTGCTCATTTGTTATTGATTGCCTGTCCTACTCATGGGAAATGTCTTGGTCTTTTCAGACGCAGGTATCCTGTTTGTTCATATCCTCCATTTGACTCTTTTTTTTTTTAATTTTTTTTATTTTTTTTATTTTTTAAATTTTAAAATCTTTAATTCTTACATGCGTTCCCAAACATGAACCCCCCTCCCACCTCCCTCCTCATAACATCTCTCTGGGTCATCCCCATGCACCAGCCCCAAGCATGCTGCATCCTTCGTCATAGACTGGCGATTCAATTCTTACATGATAGCATACATGTTAGAATGTCATTCTCCCAAATCATCCCACCCTCTCCCTCTCCCTCTGAGTCCAAAAGTCCGTTATACACATCTGTGTCTCTTTCCCTGTCTTGCATACAGGGTCATCATTGCCATCTTCCTAAATTCCATATATATGTGTTAGTATACTGTATTGGTGTTTTTCTTTCTGGCTTACTTCACTCTGTATAATCTGCTCCAGTTTCATCCATCTCATCAGAACTGATTCAAATGAATTCTTTTTAACGGCTGAGTAATACTCCATTGTGTATATGTACCACTGCTTTCTTATCCATTCATCTGCTGATGGACATCTAGGTTGTTTCCATGTCCTGGCTATTATAAACAGTGCTGCGATGAACATTGGGGTACATGTGTCTCTTTCAGTTCTGGTTTCCTCGATGTGTATGCCCAGAAGTGGGATTGCTGGGTCATAAGGTAGTTCTATTTGCAATTTTTTAAGGAATCTCCACACTGTTCTCCATAGTGGCTGTACTAGTTTGCATTCCCACCAACAGTGTAGGAGGGTTCCCTTTTCTCCACACCCTCTCCAGCATTTATTGCTTGCAGATTTTTGGATCGCAGCCATTCTGACTGGTGTGAAGTGGTACCTCATTGTGGTTTTGATTTGCATTTCTCTAATAATTCCAGCAGTTATTTCAGAATGCTATATTACAAGTCAAAAAAGATAAGGAGGTCATTTCATTTCACTTTATGGCTAATTCAGAAGTAGTAATGACAATTCCAAGGATTTTGATGTTTCACCTGTTATATTTCTGGAATATAGAGGCAGGGTTAAGAACAGCTCTATGCCATGCTAAAAGATTCTTCCTTGGCTCACCTTTCTAAAGTTCATGTATTCCTTTTGATTGGATTATACTATTGTTTATTTTGTAGTCTATTGGGAAGGAAATACTTATGGTCCATTTTGGACCCATCATTTTTATATCTATACATAAAAATAATTTTACTATGGTGTTAAAGTTAATACTACTTATGCCAGGGATTTCAGGTCAATTAGAAGTCCTTTTCTATAAATTAAAGGATTTTTTAAGAATTTATATGAATTTTTATGCAATTAAACCATGAAAACAACAAGCCTGATTTAATTCTATGGATCAAGAAGATCCCCTGGAGAAGGGAATGGCTACTCACTCCAGTATTCTTACCTGGAGAATTCCATGGACAGAGGAACCTGGCAAGTTACAGTCCATGGGGTGGCAGAGTCAGATACAACTGAGTGACTAACACTTTCACTTCATTTTTCTATTATTATTCTAGTAGAGCACATCTGAAGATACCTAAGAACTTAATAAGAAATAAAATGTTTATATGAAGAAAACTATAAAGGTCGTTTAGTGTAATTTTTCACTTAGTTCATCCCTGCCAGAGGTCATTCGGCCTCCATTTAAATATCTGAAATTTGTTTTCTCCTAGAGGCAGCCTATTTCACTGCCCCGTAGCTTGATTTATGATACATTTTTTTTCTCTGAAACATGATATTCCCCTCATAATTTCTGCTCAGTCTGGTCTGGCTTTCTCTACCAACTAGAAAATGTATTTTCTCGGTTCTCTGGTAGAGGTTCTTTCCTATTTCAACTGGTTTTCTGAAAGTTAGGGCTGTCAAAATTTTGTTTGTATTTAAGTCTTGGTTACACATTCTAATTCTTTTACATATTTTGGTGGTTTTATTTTTTATCATTCTGTGTGTGTGTGTGTGGTGTGTCTGTGTGTTAGTTGCTCAGCTGTGTCCGACTCTGTGTGACCCCATGGACTGTAGTCCACTAGGCTCCTCTGTCCATGGAATCTTCCAGACAAGAACACCAGAGTGAGTTGCCATTTCCTCCCCCAGGGGATCTTTCCCACCTAGGGATCTAACTGGGTCTCCTTCAATGCAGGCAGATTTTTCACCATCTGAGCCTTTTTACCTTATCAATTTAACAAGCTGAGCTACATCACATTACTCATTTTTGTGCTCTATACCCTTGGAAATTATAATTTCCCCTCCAGTTTCAATGCATACCCTTCAAATCCCAAACCTATCTGTTAATCTTCCTAGTAATAATTTGTAAAGCCAGAATTCTGGAATGAAAAGGGTACAATAAAATACAAAGAAGCCTATTCTTAAAATTCTGCTGAGAAACATATCATGTTCATCTTTCATTAAAATTCAAAACAAGGTTCTAAAAAATGTGGATTATTAAGAAATTTTTATCATTACTGGCATTAAAACATCTATCATAAAGCAACTAAATCCAACAGTTTTTCTTCCTTTACTAACATCTGGCTTTGGGTAATATGGCAACTGAATTTAGGTTGCCTTTACCAGAAATTTTAAAAAAAGTCACCTTACCTAGAAGCTATTTTCTACCAGGAGAATTTGCTATAAGGGTCTCATTCAGTCATTAAGAAAAAAGAAAAAAGCCTAACTCCTTTTTTTTTTTAACATTCTATCAAAAATACCACTTTGCTAACCAGTCCCCAGTCCCTTTACCTGTTCATCCTTACCCACTTTCCTTTTTGACCTTGTACAAGCAAATAGAACTGTATGCATGAAGCACATTTCATTTCTTTAACTTGCTTTTCAGTGTACTTCATTATAATACATTGCCATTTTAAGACTTTATTTTCATTTTTTCAACAACCGTGGTGAGAACACAGTTTTGTGATGTTCTATTTTCTTGCTTTATAACCAGTAAATTTATAGCAGTGCTGCTGCTGAGTAGCCAAACTTTCAGAAATTGCTAAAGGACAGTGAGATGAATGGAGCTGAGCTACTCACAGATAAATGATTATTTAGAGCCCTGAGACTCTCTGGTATTTCTGTTAGCCTTTTGATGGTCTCTACATTAATGTTAATATCATAGCTAGGTAAGTGAGCTTACCTCTGACTTCAAGTTAAGGCAAAATCTGTTAGAACAGACTTTAATTCTCAATGCTTAATGTAAGTATTTGTCCCACTCACCCTATAATTTGGATTACAGTTTATCATCAAATCTCCTTGTCCTATTTGATTGTTAAAATAGTAAAATTGACACCAGGTTAGTAGTATCATTCTGCATTCCATTCATCCCAGTTCCTTGGACTCTTTTTTCATTATACTCTTCTGTTTCAACAATACCTTTTGAATGATTCTAATTTAAAGATTTTATCTCCTGATCTTATGTATGGTCATTCAGACACTACTCCCTAGCTACTTTTCTTGCTCCTCCCCTTA
Source organism: Ovis canadensis (assembly GCF_042477335.2). NCBI lineage: Eukaryota > Metazoa > Chordata > Mammalia > Artiodactyla > Bovidae > Ovis > Ovis canadensis. The sequence continues at coordinate 103,582,270 of NC_091250.1, read as the reverse complement.
AAGCCAAGATTCTTGAAAGAATAGTATACACTGTTATTCATCACACTTCCTATGAATTCCTCTACCCTTTGCAGTATGGCATCTGATGCTACTATACCACTGACAAAGTCACACTGAAAATTTCTTGGTAAGTCTAACAGTTTTTCAGTCCTTATCAGCCTTCTCTATAAAACACTTGATACCCACAATGATTTCTTTATTCTTGCAACAATTGTCATCTTATCATATTCTACCTTTTTCTCCTATGGTCCTTCCCTTCTCATTCTCTTTAGTATTGTGTTCTTCTTCTACCTACAATTTAAACTTCTTTTCTTGCAGAGTTTTTTCCTTGATCTTCAATTTTCATGACATTACATTTTCCCTGAGCGTTCTTGTCCATGGACATGTGTTTAATCTTCAAACCTCCACCTCCAGGCAGAATCTCTCCCCTCAGGACTAAGATTTTCATCCAAGGGCCCATGGGGGCTCTTATCCCACAAGAAATTCAAACTCAACATGCCCAAAGTCTTCCCCTAAAAAGCTCTTATTTCCCTACATTTATAAATACCATCACCATTCACCCATTGTCTAAAATAGAAACAGTAATCTTTGACTTCTACCTACATTCAACTCAGTTCCAAATCCTATGAATTCTAACTCTTCAATATCTCTCAGTAAATACCTTCTTCTATATTATCAGCACTTAGTGAGGACAATGAAAGATAGCATTTCTTGCACCATGCAAAGAGAATTATGATACAACTCTGCTGTAGTGTCTCGGAAAAGAAAAACAGACAAGGGGGAAACACACTTGCCTAATTATAAAGCAGAAGATGACTGGATAAAAACTCATACTCAATGGCTTCCCTGATGGCTCAGAGAGTAAAGAATCTGCCTGCAATGCAGAAGACCTAGGTTTGATCCCTGGGTTGGGAAGATCCCCTGGAGGAGGGCATGCCAACCCACTCCAGTATTCTTGCCTGGAGAATCCCTATGGACAGTGGAGCCTAGTGGGCTATAGTCCATAGGGTCACAAAGAGTCAGACGCAACTGAGCAACTAAGCACAGCACAATTTAGGCAACATTTTACCTAGATTACAAGCTGCCCATTGGTCTCTCATCTCTAGTCTTCCTCCAGTGCCTCACACCCAATCCCATCTCTATAGTTAGGTCAAAATAACCTTGGTGATGCACAAAATGGTAAATACATTTTTAATTGCTCTCCATCACTTCTAAATTACATCCAATTTTTTTTTTTCTAATCAAAAGAATTTGGACAATTGGTTTCTTCTCCAAACTGGTCATGACTTATTCTTATTGCTTTAGCTCTCCTAAACTACTTGCAGTTTCCTAAGTACATTAAGCTTGCTCTTACCTCAAAGCTTTTGCACCTACTAACTCAACCCAGATTGCCCTATTCACACACTATAACTGGCTCAATCCTTCCACAAGCTTCAGGATTCAAATTAAACATCAGCTCCCCTGGGAATCCTTCCCCGGCACCCAAGCTCATCTGCTATGACTTAATATTCTGTGCACACCCAATAATGTCATTGTTTTCTTGTCTTTTTTCCTGGAACACTATAATATAAAACTAAATAAATATGAAGGATGGTCAATTAAAAATGCAATATAAAACTGTATTTTGACAAGAATCATTTCATATATGCAAGGTTCAAAAAATTTTTATTCCTTCTGAATGATGTTATCTTACAACAAAATACCCCATGATTTAAATAATATTTTTCATTTCAGATTGATGCTGAAATTAATACCCTACAGTCCTGATGCATGTGAACTGTCTTAAGTAAGTATAATTTTTAAAGGCAGCAAAGAATCTAGCTTTGTACTATGTATTTTTTTTAAATCATAATAGGAAGGAGATTATTTGTTCAAATTATTTCTTCTAACAATTATCTAGTCAAACTCATCTTATAGATGAGAATATTAAGCATATGGAGAAGTTAGGAACTTAAACAAGAATATACAACCAACTTCCGACATATTTAGGACTAGAGTCCTAGTCCCCAGCCCAGTACTTTATCCATTATAACCCCACAGCTAAGACAATGACCTCATAGAGATCAGGGGTCTTGATGCATTCAGCAGAAAAAGCTGAGTTTGAAGACAGAATCCATCAAGTCTTCAAGTTAACCTGGCAGTATTCTCAGGAGGAAAATGACATTCCTCAAGCTAAAGCAACACTGTTGAAATATTGCCACCTGCTTTTTTCAGATAGTACACTCTCATCCATTAAAAAAATGTCTGATGAAGATATTGAGTATAAAATAATTTAGATAGAACCCAATACCTTAAACTGAGGTGACCTTAACTCTGTATTTTTACAAAAGACATTTTCTCTTCAAATTTAATTGTATTCATGTTAAAGATATTGCTTCTGAGACTTTTTAAAAATGACTAAAAACAATGGTTTATCTCAGATCTTAATTAAACTGAGGCTTTTCAATTATATAAAATTTTAATTTTTCTGATTTCCTGACAATGTTTCCTAAAATGCTTTTGGAAGGAAAAGCCATCAACTAGTGAAATCCAAGCTTCCAACTCTCAACAATTTGAAAAAGCAAAAAGAAAATTAACATTCTGAGAGGCAGTGCAATGGGATTAATCAAGGAACTCATTTTTGAACTCATCCAATCTGGTTTAGAATTCTCTGTCTCTGTAAATTTTGTAAACACAATCCCTAAAGCTAAGTTCCATTTTCCATAAGAAAAGTGTAATATCTACCTTTCGGCATTGTTGTAATGATTAACTGAAATGATGATGTATTATGTAAAAGTCCTAGCGAATAGTAGCAGAAATACTAGCAAAATTTTTACTGCTGTTGCTTCTACTGCTGATAAAACTGTTGACTAAAGAAAAACACACAACCTGACAAAGTTGTGAGTTATGTTTTATTTGGGGCCTTTACTAAGGACTATAGTCCAGGAAGATAGCCTCTCAGATAGCTAAAAGGAACTTCTCTGAAAAGGTAAGGGAGGAACCAGAATATATAGGCGGAGGCTTGAGGCTTTTTTTTTTTCCCCTGAAAAAGCAAACATACAGTAGAACATCAAAGATGCCTGCTATTTACAAAGAATAGACATCTCAAGTTCATGATTTTAGTTCTCTCTATTGCATGAGAAGATGCAACAATCTGGGATCACTGAAGTTTTCCCTTTAGGTACACATCTTAACTGTCTATGACCAATGGCCAGAATCCAGAACACTGAAAGTTTTCGGTTATTCTCCATTCTAAATCTTTTTCAGGCCACACTGTTAGCACAGCTAAAGTGTCTGATGGTGGGCAACATTTATTGTTTCCTGAAATAGCAGGCAACATTCTTTGTCTAAAATATGAATCGAAATCAAAACAAGTTCCCCTCTGTATATATTCTTTGTGCTCTAGCATATGAATATTATGTCCTAAAGGGAAAGTAAGTTCACTGAATAATTTCTGGAGAAAAAGGCTAAAAGCCACACCTGAAACTAATGTGTTATGTTACATTGTTCAGTTGCTCAGTCATGTCCAACTCTTTGCAGTCCATGGACCGCAGCATACCATTCTTCACTATCCCTCACTATCTCCTGGAGTTTGCTCAAATTCATGTCCAGTGACTCAATCAACTCAATTTCAACTTATACTTCAATGAAAAAAATGAAAAATCCAGGTTACTTGAGTGTAAACAGTCTAGAGTTTAAAATAGTATATGGTTTCTATTGCTGCTAAACTAATCCTTTTTCCTCATTTAAATTAATCCAGTATCCCTTTATTTCAACCCACTGTAATCTCAATAGAGTTAAAAATTTCAGTACACAACAGCCACCTCACCTCCCTACCCTTCAAGGTACCTCTAGCTATTGTATATGAAAACTTTGCCTTTGAGTTTGTTTTAACTGAATTATTTTTCTCTAGGAACACAGTGCATTTTCTTGGTGTCTCATGTATATTCACATTCTTTCAGTCTCCGGGAGTACAAATTGAAAAAGAGGGTATTCTAAGAAAAAGAGAGGCAACACTAATTTGAAGAATTAAGAGTTTGGGGTTTTTTTTTTTAACCTGACAACTTTCCAAAATACTCTTAATGCTAGCTAAATCAACAGGGTAAGTTTTTTTCAGTGACAGATTGATGAAGGTTCTAGTATACTGATTACTCTGGGTCTAGTCATTAACTAGATCTTCTATTAAAAAAATGTTTCAATCCTTTCTCTCATATTAGTATTATTGCCTTTAATTAGTCCTACAATTTCTGAATCACCCAGCTGGCCACCCAGCTACCATTTGATCATCTAGAAGGAAGCCCTAAAAAAAAAAGAAAAATCACTCACATGTTCCTTCATATGCTTCCACAATGTGTATTGATTCTTTTGGGCTCTATTTCAGTTCAGTTCAGCCGCTCAGTCGTGTCCGACTCTTTGTGACCCCATAAATCGCAGCACGCTAGGCCTCCCTGTCCATCACCATCTCCCGGAGCTCACCCAGACTCACGTCCATCGAGTCCATGATGCCATCCAGCCATCTCATCCTGGGTTGTCCCCTTCTCCTCCTGCCCCTAATCCCTCCCAATATCAGAGTCTTTTCCAATGAGTCAACTCTTTGCAGGAGGTGGCCAAAGTACTGGAGCTTCAGCTGTAGCATCATTCCTTCCAAAGAAATCCCAGGGTTGATCTCCTTCAGAATGGACTGGTTGAATCTCCTTGCAGTCCAAGGGACTCTCAAGAGTCTTCTCCAACACCACAGTTCAAAAGCATCAATTCTTCAGCGCTGAGCCTTCTTCACAGTCCAACTCTCACATCCATACATGACCACAGGAAAAACCATAGCCTTGACTAGACGGACCTTAGTCGGCAAAGTAATGTCTCTGCTTTTGAATATACTATCTAGGTTGATCATAACTTTTCTTCCAAGGTGTAAGCATCTTTTAATTTCATGCCTATTTATTATAATCACAATCCGCAATTATAAAGGGTTATATTAGGAGCAATTATGTGGCTTTGAAAGAGCAAATTATAACTTGCTCATAAGGTTGTGAGACTAGGGCACCTGATGTCTAGAAATAATGATGCCACACTCTAAAAGTTCTATTAGGTTTCCAGAACACAGCAGATTGTGGTTCTTGGGTTTCAGGGAGAATTCTGTAACCCTGTAGGACAATAGTTGTTAGTTGCTAAATCCAACTCTTTGCAACCCCACGGGCTGTAGCCTGCCAGGCTCCTCTGTCCTTGGGAATTCCAGGGTAAGGATACTGGAGTGGGTTGCCATTTCCTTCTCCAGGGGATCTTCCCCACCCAAGAATTAAGCCCATGTCTCTTGCAGTGCAGGCAAATTGTTTACCACTGAGCCACCGGGGAACATTCAACTATCAGCAGCATTGCGCAGAAACAACAGTTCCCGTTGTGAGCTGCTCTGAATCCAGCACTTGACTTTGATTCCAAACTAAGTAATGAGCACTTGTCAGACCTCTCTCCCTCCCCATAGACCAGCTTTTTCTTCATGTTTTAAACCTGACTTGTCATCTTGACAGCTATTGGTCCCCTTAGTCAATTTCTTCTAGGACACATCCATTTGCTTCTTTGGTTTTTCTCAGTAAAACAAGTATGCTCTAGGTGACAGCAGTAGCATATTATTTAGTGCAAAGCAGTTCCTAAAACTGTTAACTTTGGCTGGCTATGTATTTTTCAGTAAGAACCTATCCATCTCTAGAGACCAGAAAAACATGTAGAAGCTGAAGCTTTTGTCTCAAGGTGTTCCTCTCCTTAGGTACATGTACAATTCATGTCTTCCACTCAATAGTTTGATGCTATTTTATCTTAACTAAAGTCTTTATAAACCTGACTCATCATCCTGACAGTTATTGGTCCCCTTAGTCAGTTTCTTCAAGCCTCCAAATGGATTGTGATCACATTTGCATGCCCCATTGGAGAGGGATTTGCTGTCTTTTTCAGTTCAGTTCAGTTCAGTCGCTCAGTCGTGTCCAACTCTGCGACCCCATGAATTCCTGTCTTTTAATAAGTCCCAAAAAGCCAGTTATCTTTTTCCTCCAGTTTTGGGAACAATTAGTGTCCCTTGGGTTGCCAACTGATAAAGGAGTCAGCTCATGCTGCAAAACCGGGTGGGAGAGAAACTACTGCTAGAATGACAGTCAACAACATCCAGTGCTGACACAATGAGAGGAACGTGAGGAAGAAGCATAGAGGGGTCTCCCTTCTCATCCTCCTGCCAAGGCACACACTCATTGAGGACAGTGAAAGATGGTATTTCTTGCACCATGCAAAGAGAATTATGATACAACTCTGCTGTAGTGTCTAGGGAAAGAATAGACAAGGGGGAGACAGTCTTGCCTAATTACAAAGTAGAAGGTGATTGGATAAAAACTCATACTCAGTGGTGACTCAGTAGTAAAGAATTCGCCTGAAATGCAGGAGATGCAGGTTCAATCCCTGGGTGGGGAAGATCCCCTGGAGAAGGAAATGGCAACCCACTCCAGTATTTTTGCCTGGGAAATCCCATGGTCAGAGGAGTCTAGCAGGCTATAGTTCATGGGGTCACAGAGTTGGACACAATTTATTAACTAAACATCACACTCAGTGCATCATTAAAATAACTACTGAACTTTTATCTCAGCCCCATGACTGAGGGGCCTCATGTGCCACTGGCTGCTGCTACTTTTCCCTCTGACAGTGATTATTCATACTCATACATCAGAAAGTTACATACACAAATTAGTTCAAATTGAAAAAAAACCAACAACACCACTGTATGATATACTTAGCCAAACAACAGTCATGGCTTTATATTGAGGTATTGGGAATTTCTTACATTTACTCAAGACCTATCAAGTGGGCCATAGAGGATATACAGGTCACACTAGACAGGTTTACATATATACATAATAACCCGACTTTATGTGCATCTGTTGAACTGCAGGATGATTGGTGTCCATTAGCTCTGTTTTCCTAACATGTATTTCCACAGTTCTCACAGACCTCAAACTGGAAGCACTCTGGGAATGACAACTGCTGGCCTAAACTCAGCAACACCAGAGCTCCTGAGAAGACAGCTAGTATACTCCCTGCTTGTTTTCGGCTACAATATCCTCGTCTGATGTCAAGTGTGATGATTTGTTACCAAAATAAATTGAAATGTAATGCAAACCATAAATGCTACTTCACCTGATTATACAGTGTCAGTCTCCAGCTCCGTTTCTATGACCTCCACAAAGACACTATAGAAGGCAACTCCAGCCCACCAGCCCTTGCTTTCTCCTAGATCTATAGTGGCCTTCTAAAAGATTCACAGCAGAAGCATCCACTTTACAGTTCCCAGCACACTGAGCCATGGCTTGATTGCAACTCAGGCTTAATATGTACCATTAAGAAAAAGTTAATAGCCTTCTACCGTAAAGAGCCTAGAATAGCTCACTTCTTTAAAAAAAAAAAAAGTTTTTAATTAAAGAAAATATAACCTCCTGTGGATACTTTCTTGCTTCTAGCCATAAGTTATACGGCTTTAGTTAGGTAGCATCCGCCTTGAAAAAAAAAAAAAAAACACTTTGTGACCTAAACAAGTTTATTGTTGCTAAAGAAAACTCCTTGGAGCAATTGATTAAGTCAAAGTTCTAAAAATAATGATTTCTGCTTAATTCCATTTACCATATACACGCTATATGATATTATTTCTACATGCTTACTTTGCCCAAGGAAACTGGAAGTGTTCTAACAGATTTTGCTTTGAAAAAAAGATCATATTTTCAGAATAAAGACTCCTTGGAAACCAATACAAGCCAAGGAAAATCTTCTATATTTATAGTTAACTGCTTCAAGGAATTGGGATTCATCTCATGGTGGATGTAGAGTTTTATGGTACAGATGAAGCATATTTTATAGCAAATATAACTGGAGTCATAGTAACCAAAATCATCTCTGGTCCCCTCTCGAGATGCCAAGTCCCAGCAGGCTGCACCGCATTAACTAGAGGAAGATCAGGTGCCTACAAACTGAGACAGCAAATGCCTGCCCCTGTGGCTTCTACAGTAGAATGTGGAGTTCTACCTCACACAGATTCCAAAAGGAGAAATTAACCTCACACAGGGAAGTTGTTTAGATGATGCCATGAAATTTAAAAAAAAAAAAAAAAAAGCTACCCACTACATACATAGGCACTCTTTTTCACTTTTTAAAGTTCTTTTTTCACATCTAAAATTAGCTTGTAGCTTCAAAACAAACTCTGAGAAGAAAATAGCATTGATATAAAGTATGAGAAGAGTGAGACTCCATAAATGAGTTCAACAACAAACAAAATGAGAGAAATGAGACTCCATAAAGGTGGGTGAGGGGCCCAAGGTAGCAGAGTTAGTATACAAAAAGAATAAAACCTAAATTCCATTTCCAACATGCCATGCAAAATTCATGGATTTACCTGAAGAATACACTCCCTGATCCAATTAGTTTTGGAATTACAATACAATATTTGTCCCATGAAGAACCACAATTTACAGTATAAAATTTATTACTGTCTACATTCAACCACTGACCTCCTTTCCTTAAAATATGACCCAGACTTATTCAAAAATTCAAAAGTCTGAAAATAATTTTGAAAAATACTGCTCTGCTCTTATTTGAGAGGTTGCATTTACAAATTATTCATGAACTGCTTACAAACTGGTCCCTTTTGGTGAAGTGTTTTTAGGCCTGATCAGGTAGAAATGGGCATCTTTTTACCACTAAGTATTCAAGTAAATATTACGATTGGTTGAAGTAGTATTTTTCTGGTTCCCCCTGGATATATTTTCTAGCAAACTCTCAACACCTTTCCCCATTTTTTAATATTAAGAATCATGGACCCAGATAGTCCATCATTTTGTATAAGAGTTTCAAAGTTTAGACTTTATGGGTATAATTATGCCTGTATTTGTTCCATTTGGTAGGAAAAACAGGCCTTTGGGAAGCCATTGCCATCATTTATGCTTACATCCCAAGTGCTTTCCAATATTAGAGACCCTTCTGAATTTCCACCTACTATTAACCATGGCTGATTTTACTGGTTAATGTCTATAATATAAGTAGTCCTCAACTTTTTATACCTTCTAAATCATCTTCCTTCAAAAACACTGATCGTCATGAGAGAAACAAACCAAAACACTGCTTTGTTTCTGAGAATGAAGTTCACAAACTGTATCAGCTGGGCATTCTCCAAGGAACTAAAACTAATAGGAGATAGATTGATTTATGATTAAAACTGACTCACACAGTCATGGAGCTGGCAAGTCCGAAGTCTGTGAGGCAAGCCAACAGTCTGGAAACTCACGTGTGTTGCCCTCTTAAGGTAGAATTCTCCCCTGAGAAATCTGTCTTTGCTTTTAAGACCTTCGGTTGATTGATAGTCCATGGGGTTGCAAACAGTCGGACACAACTGAGCGACTTTCACTAAAGCACTTTTGTTTCTCAAGAATTTCCAGGTGAGGTATTCACACCTTCTTGACCTGAGATGTATTAATACCACAAGCATTAGTTTCTACAAAAATCACCCTCCACCCCAGTCAATAATGTGTTAACACAGGAATCCTGTGCAGACCCTTAGAGGTAATGGTTCTCAGGTAAGGGTTTAAGAATTGCCTGTGGGATACCTTAAGCAGGAAAACACAGAATATTAATCCTGCAGTTTGAAAGACTTAAAACTTTGTAAAGAGCAACAGCAATAACAAAAGGCTTGTGTGATGGTTAAATTTTAGGTGTCAACTTGTCTAGGCTATGGTGCCTATTTGTTTAGTCAAACATTAGTCTAGATGTTTCTAGAGGTATTTTGTAGATGTGATGAACTCTCCCACCAGCTGACTTGAAGTAAAAAAGATTACCCTTGATAATGTGCTTGGGCCTCATGCAATCAGTGAGTGAGTGAGAGTCTCTTAGTCGTGTCCTACTCTTTTTGACCCCATGGACTATCAATCCATGGGATTCTCCAGGCCACAATACTGGAGTGGGTAGCCTTTCACCTTCTCCAGGGGACTTTCCCAACCCAGGGATCAAACCCAGATCTCCAGCATTGCAGGCAGATTCTTTATCAGCTGAGCCACAAGGGAAGCCCAAGAGCACTGGTGAGTTTAGCCTATCCCTTCTCCAGGGATCTTCCCAGTACAGGAATTAACCGAGGGTCTCCTGCATTGCAGGCAGATTCTTTACCAACTGAGCTATCAGGGAAGCCCAAGGTGCTTTATGTGGAGATTAGAATATAAAAACATAACAAGGAAAAAGCTATCCAATTATGTCACTTAATTCAACAGTCATACACTCTAATGAAACAAGAATTAAATCAACTTAGCTGTTTATTTCCATTTGGCGATAAGTAGCTAACAATAAAGACTTCCCAAGTAGCTCAAGTGGTAAAGAATTTGCTGGCAAATGCAGTAGACTCAGGTTCAATCCCTGGGTCAGGAAGATCCCCCTGGAGGAGGAAATGGCAACCCACTGCAGTATTCTCGCCTGGGAAATCCCACGGACAGAGGAGCCTGGTGGGCTACACAGTCCATGGGGTTGTAAAGAGTTGCACACGACTGAGCATGCACCAACAGGCAGCTAACAATAAACAAGAAGGTTTAGAAGGTTGTTCTTTCAGGCCTCTCAGTTCAGTTCAATCATTCAGTCATGTCTGACTCTTTGCGACCCCATGGACTGCAGCACATCAGGCTTCCCTGTCCATCACCAACTCCCAGAGCTTGCTCAAACTCATGTCCATCGAGTCGATGATGCCATCCAACCATCTCATCCTCTGTCATCCCCTCCTCCTCCCACCTTCAATCTTTCCCAGCATCAGGGTCTTTTCCAATGAGTCAGTTCTTCGCATCAGGTGGCCAAAGTATTATAGTCTCAGCAAAGTACTGGAGTTTCAGTTTTAGGTCTCTGAGTTCTCTTTTACGTACCTCTTCCCACCAGATGGTGAAGGACAGGGAAGCCTGGCATGCTGTAGTCCATGGAGTGGCAAAGAGCTGGACATGCCTGAGTGACTTCACAACAATCCCACCACAGAAGTTTCACCCCCACCCATCCTATAGACCAAGTGATTCTCAAGCATAGCTACACATTAGAATCATCTGAAGCATTTCGAAGGGGAAAAATAATGAAACAGAACAGTGCCCAGGGCCCCCTCTCGGAGATTCAGATTTAATCACTCTTGATAGAAGCCATGGTGCTACCAAGCTTGCAAGTCCTGTTCCAGCAGCACGGCACCTTCCCCATTAGAAAAAGGAAAGCCTCAGAGATCAAACTGTTAGGCCTCTCTTGGCTAAGTGATTGTACTGGAGAAAGGAAAATTTCCAATGCTGCTTTATCGCAATCTGCCACTGCATTTCAAAAATTCTGTTCAGTATGGAACGAAATTTTTGTCTCCCATTGTAGAAAACCCAGTCATAGATAGTCAAGTCAAAAGATGACCTTTCAGGACTTCACTGGTAGTACAGTGGATAGGAATCCGCCTACCAATGCAGGGGACACAGGATTGATCCCTGGTCTGGGAAGATTCCACATACTGTAAAGCACCTAAGCCCATGTGCTGCAACTGCTAAGGATCTCACACCTAGAGGCTGTGCTCCGCAACAAGAGAAGCCACCACAATGAGAAAGCCATTCCCCATAAGCAGAAAAAGCCTGAGAGTGGAAAAGAAGACCCAGAACAACCAAAAAAAAAAAAAATGACCTCTGCCAGAGGCGATTTCTATCTTGCCCATTTTTTCCAGGACCTTTTTCTCATTAGGCCAAAAGAATACTTAATTTTTCTTTCCATGACACCCATCATCACAAAGTTCTTAGTTTCACAACTTTAGCTTTTTTTGGCAAGTTCTGGTTTACAATTAGGGATAGGACCTACTTACTCATCCATAGGTCAGGGGGTTGGGATTCCTTTATTGCTTCTTCCCCAGTAAGAAAGTTTCTAGCAGTCAGTCATGTTTCTGTGCCCTCACTTTCCAGGCAAGAATACTGGAGTGGGTTGCCCTTTCCTCCTCCAGGGGAGTCTTCCCAATCCAGGGATCGAAACAGTGTCTCTTTCATCTCCTGCATTGGAAGGTGGATTCTTTACCACTACACTACCTGGGAAGCCCCTTTTAATATCAAAAGCATGGATCTGCATATCCCTTGTATATTGCACCCTGAAAAGCCTCAGGAGGGCTTGTCCATTTCAAATCAAAATATTTACTGCCACCGTGTGGACGACAGATATAAATTCAAATGACTGTGCTGAAATCTATCCTAAACTCAGATACTAATAAAATTGATATTAACAGTATATAAAATCAACCCTAAATATTCATCAGAAGGACTGATGCTGAAGTTGAAGCTGCAATACTTTGGCCACCTAATGCAAAGAACTGACTCATTGGAAAAGACTCTGAGGCTGGGAAAGATTGAAGGCAAAAAGAGAAGAGAGTGGTCGAGGATGAGATAGTTAGATAGCATCACTGACTCAATGGACATGAATTTGAGCAAACTCCTAGAGACAGTGGAGGACAGAGAGGCCTGGCATGCTGAGATCCATGGGGTCACAGAGAGTCAGTGGGACTTAGCAACTGAACAACAATCACCTGGAATAAGCTTACTTTGTGCCACAGCTCTTTATAGACCAACATGAAAACTCAGAGGCAAGTTAAAGACATGCAGAACGTTCAACTCTTAGTCTCAGAGATTTTAACTGTGTTAATTTGGCCACTTTGTGCACACACACCAAATGATTCATCTAAATTTTTCATTTTGTTCCTTTGAATTTTTTAAATTTTAGGGAAAAAATTGACCCATTTTGTCTCTTACAAGATCGCATTAGTGATAAAGTATATCTTCTCAATATTAAACTCCCACCAAGATTGGTTAAAAGATGTTAAAAAATAGTTTTTTTAAAAAAAAACTTCCCTTTTTACATACTGTATTGCTTTTCAAAGGACTTTCCTATATTATCTCACCCAATCTTCATCACAGTCACATGAAGCAGATAATCCAGGTCCTAATACATCCAATTTACAGATAATAAGTGCACTAATATCAAGCTAACCATGGTGATCTAACACTGATCACGAACACTGATCTAACAGTAACAAAGTTTACGTAGCACATTCCTTAAACCTGTTAGGGCACATATTGTTTTGTAATTGTGCCGCTTCTCTATAGCTTAGTAACATGCCGCCCTGAAGAAGCAGCTTAAAACAATAGCAATCATTATATATGCTTACAAATCTGGGGTTTGACTGGACCCAGAGTTTCTCAGACAGTGACAGTCAGGCAGTGGGGGGGGGGGGGGGGGCTGGGGCCATCTTGCAAGTTTTTCATTCATATAAACTAGCCTGGGCTGAAAGGAATCCAACAGCTGGAATCTGAATAGTGGAACTCCTTGCACCTCTCTCTCTAGGTGGTCTATTCAGGTATTCTCCACACGGTGGCGCTAATGGTAAAGAATCTGCCTGCCAATGCAGGCGACACAGGAGATGCTGGCTTGATCCCTGGGTGGGGAAGCTCCCCTGGAGGAGGAAATGGCAACCCACTCCAGCATTCTTGCCTGGAAAACCCCATGAACAGAGGAGCCTGGCAGGCTATGGTCCATAGGGTTGCAAAGAGTCGGACATAACTGAGCGGCTGAGCACAGAACCACCTGGCAGCCTCAGGGGAGCCAGACTTTGGACCAGGGGGCTGAAAGTTCTCATAGTGAATTTCCCAAGATATGATGGCACATGTAATCGATCCTCAGGAATCAGGCAGCATCCTTCCTACCGCATTCTATTCTACAGTCAGTGAAGAGACTCATTCAGTTACCAGGGAAGGTGAAACAGCATTTTTTTTTTTAATGAATGGAGCATCACATAATTTGTAGATATTTAAAACCACTGTTAGTTTCATTGACTTCCATGAGCTAGGAACCACTATTATCCACATTTCACAGATGGAGAAATTGAGGCACAGAATGGTTAAATAACTGCTCTCAAGGTCGGCGACTTGTTTACAGTGTTAGGATTTGAATCCGCATAGTTTGACTCCAGACTCTATACTCTTAACCTATATACATATTTTATTGACACTGAAAGTGGTAGTTAGATATACACTGACAATTCCAAAGGGTATTTCACTCTCAACCATAATTATCAAATTAAAAAGTGGAAAAGGCTGTATTTATACTTCTCTTTATCCCATTTCCACAGGGAAATCAGATTTACCCAGGCTACATTTTACAGAGTATATTACCTTTTAAATAAACATTTATTGCGCATCTGGCCAGCATTTACAAAGGACATTCCCCACTGTCAGAGGAATTTCCACTCTAGAGGAAAGACCAGCATCTATACCCATAAACTAGGGAGTAAATGACATCCCCAGAAGAAAGGGAAATCGCAGAGGTAAGGGTTGGTCAGTGGCAAGTCTCCACATCTGATTATCAGCATGGGTTCTTGAAGGCTTCCCTGGTGGCTCAGATGGTAAAGAATCTGCCTGTAATGCAGGAGACCTGGGTTAAATTCCTGGGTCAGGAAGATCCCCTGAGAAAGAAATGGCAACCCACTCCAGTGTTCTTGCCTGGAGAATCCCATGGAGAATCCCTGGTGGTTTACAGTCCATGGGGTCGCAAAGAGTTGACATGACTGAGCAACTAACACTTTCTCTTTCTTTTCAGTTTCTTGAAGGTGATGCTGCTCTCTGCAATTAAGTCAGCTCAGGGACAGGTTACCTTGTAATGCCCCTTGCCCATGCAAGAAGCATGCCATCTGTCTTTTCTTCTCTTGCATCTCACCAGCCAAGTCATCTTTCCTGAAAATTCCAGCTGGCGGTTGAAGTTCAGAAGGACAATGAGGATGATATATCAATGATCAGCCTTCAGTTGAAAAATCACCATAAATTGTTTTGTTTTGTTTTGTTAGTTTGTTTACCTTAGTGATAGGTGGGAAGATGACACATCAAAAATAGTAATTAAAATAAGTCATGCTGCCACATCTACAATCAGGCTCTGGATAAACAGGAATGAGACAGAATATGTCTTCCAAAGTCATCAATAACCAGCTCTGGACTTTCTTTTGCACTTGTTACTTAATCCTCCTTTTTACTCAAACTCTCCACAGGGTTTCCAGTGTTCTAATAACAGTGATAATAATACTTTATGTTTATATATGTTTGACACTTTTCAATGCATCTGTCCTTCGTCTAGCCCGGACCCTCCCCATGGGGCCAGGCATTCACAAGGCCAAAGGGACAAGTATACCCAAGAATCCAGTTTTCTTCCTTCCAGACCTTGCTCTAGGACACAGGGCGCAGAATGACTTGCAAAATTCCAGCACCTACACAGGCATCTTCTGCAGGCTGACCGCACTGTCAGCGGGCCAAGAGGGAGTTGTTTGCAGAAGATGTGGACAGGGTTCAGACACGTGGGCTGAGGGCTGAACATGCGTGTCAATGAGATCATCAGAGACCTGGACAGATTGGACCTGGCAAGGAAACTGACAGGTCATGGGCTGGAGGCTGGCTTTCTCCCTTCTGCCAAGTTCAATCACAGAGTTCAGAGGACTCTAAGGATTTTAAACTTAAACCCGGATGTTCAGGTTGTTATGAAGACATATTTGCCAAACTAGGAGGATAGAACATATTTTATTTATTTAACAGTTTGTTAGCTTGATTTCAAACTTTTAAATATTTAGACATATGCTATGTGGGCCTCCATTTGGATTCTTACACCTGGGCTTGCAGTTTTGGGTCCACTCTGTATTTTGCAGGTACTAAGTCAATTAAATGATTTCTTCCCTTTCTGCCCCACCACATAAAAGCAGTTCTCAGCTGTCTCACCCAAACAGGTTTAACAACAAGTTACACCCAGGCTTATCAGGATGGTGACTTAAAGCAAGCTACTGGCTCTCTCTCCTCCAGAATCCAGCCTGGAAATTGTGAAAGAAAATGAAAATGATCTGAGGGACTAACAACCATAATGATAATTATTATGAGAATCCTGTAGAGTCTGAAGGCTGCAGGATCCCCTAAAGGCTATCTTGAACTTAGGGACAGAGAGGAGAGGGAGGCTGAATTGTAGTGGTTTCAACGCTGGGCAGAGAAAGCCAGAGGAAAGCTTCTAAACTCAGCTCATGCACTCAGAAAAGTTTAAAACTCTAAGAATATCATAAAAGAAAGCCTGAATGAATGAAAAGACAGTCTATGCTCCCAGAGTCAATGACTTGCTATTATAAAAATATCAATTCTCTTCAAATTTATCTATAAATTAAATGCAATCACCATTAAAATTCCCAATGAATTTTTTATCAGTCATTCCAAATCCTTATTTGAAAATGGTGGACTTCCCTGATGGCCCAGTGGTAAAGAATCCACATGCCAAAGCAGGGGATATGGGTTCGATCCCTGGTCTGGGAAGATCCCGAAGCAACTAAGCCTGAGCACAAAAACTACTGAAGCTGTGCACGCTAGGGCCCGCATGCTGCAACCACTGAAGACCATGGATCTAGAGCCCATGTTCTGCAGCAAGAGAAGCCACCACAACGAGAAGTCCAGGCGCCGCAATGAGAAGTCTAGGCACCGCCATGATAAGTCCAGGCACCGCAATGAGATGAGCCCATATTCGCCGCAATGACAGAAAGCCTCCACACAGCAATGAAGGCCCAGTGCAGCCAAAAATAAATAATAGAGGAAATGATATTAAAAAAAGAAAATGGATGTAGAAATATAAAGTCTACAACAAAGAAGTCTAAAAGAGCGTAGTGTACAGGAATGTGCGTAACCAGATGTTAAGACATAGTACTGCTGCTGCTGCTGCTGCTAAGTCTCTTCAGTCGTGTCTGACTCTGTGCGACCCCATAGATGGCAGCCCATGAGGCTCCTCCGTCCCTGGGTTCTCCAGGCAAGAACACTGAAGTGGGTTGCCATTTCCTTCTCCAATGAATGCAAGTGAAAAGTGAAAGTGAAGTTGCTCAGTCGTGTCCAACCCTCAGCAACCCCATGCACTGCAGCCCACAGGGCTCCTCCATCCATGGGATTGTTCAGGCAAGAGTACTGGAGTGGGTTGCCATTGCCTTCTCCAAAGACATGGTACAAAACCATACAAATAATTAACAGTATAATAACATACAAAGAGTTAAAAAGAATAAAATAGGAATCCAGGTATATATGGAAACCTAAAACATGATGGTAATGGCACCAGAAATCCATGTGAAAAAGTTGAATTGTTTTGTAATTGGCTTAGAATTTTTAAATTGTGTAGGAAAATTAAATTGAAACCCTACCAAATAGATATGCAAAGATAGACTGCATGCATGGTCTAAAGGCTTTAAAGTAAAAGATAATTCTCTGGAGTCAATAAAAATGTACGGAAATATATTTGCAAAATGGGGTCAGTTCAGTTCACTTCAGTCGCTCAGCTGTGTCCGACTCTTTGCAACCCCATGAATCGCAGCACGCCAGGCCTCCCTGTCCATCACTAACTCTCGGAGTTCACTCAGACTCACATCCATCGAGTCAGTGATGCCATCCAGCCATCTCATCCTGGGTCGTCCCCTTCTTCTCCTGCCCCCAATCCCTCCCAGCATCAGAGTCTTTTCCAATGAGTCAACTCTTCGCATGAGGTGGCCAAAACACTGGAGTTTCAGCTTTAACATCATTCCTTCCAAAGATATCCAAGGGCTGATCTCCTTCAGAATGGACTGGTTGGATCTCCTTGGAGACCAAGGGACTCTCAAGAGTCTTCTCCAACACCACAGTTCAAAAGCATCAATTCTTTGGTGCTCAGCCTTCTTCACAGTCCAACTCTCATATCCATACATGACCACTGGAAAAAAATAGCCTTGACTAGACGAACCTTAGTCAGCAAAGTAATGTCTCTGCTTTTGAATATGCTATCTAAGTTGGTCATAAATTTTCTTCCAAGGAGTAAGCGTCTTTTAATTTCATGGCTGCAGTCACCATCTGCAGTGATTTTGGAGCTCCCCAAAAAAAAAAATAGTCTGACACTGTTTCCACTGTTTCCCCATCTATTTGCCATGAAGTGATGGGACCAAATGCCATGATCTTCGTTTTCTGAATGTTGAACTTTAAGCCAACTTTTTCACTCTCCTCTTTCACTTTCATCAAGAGGCTTTTTAATTCCTCTTCACTTTCTGCCATAAGGGTGGTGTCATCTGCGTATCTGAGGTTATTGATATTTCTCCCAGCAGTCTTGATTCCAGCTTGTGTTTCTTCCAGCCCAGCGTTTCTCATGATGTACTCTGCATATAAGTTAAATAAGCAAGGTGACAATATACAGCCTTGACGTACTCCTTTTCCTATTTGGAACCAGTCTGTTGTTCCATCTCCAATTCAAACTGTTGCTTCCTGACCTGCATACAGATTTCTCAAGAGGCAGGTCAGGAACTACCTAATAAAGATTCAAAAAAACAAATCATAGGCAAAATACTGATGTATTTTATTACATTAGTGTTAAGGAGTTCTGTTCAACAAAGGGTAAATTTCACAGACATATGCAGATGAATAATATATTTGCAAATCTAAAACCAACAAGGTGGGGATTTCCCCAGTGATTCAGTGGTTAAGACTTCACCTTCCAGTGCAGGAGTTGCAGGTTCAGTCCCTGGTCAGGGAGGTAAGATCCTAATGGTCAAAAAACCAAAACATAAAACAGAAGTAATATTTTAACAGATTCAATAAAGACTTTAAAAATGATCTACCATCAAAAAATCTTTAAAATATTAAGTTATAACCAAAAAGGCATTAAAATCTAGAAAATATGGCAAAATCCACAGAGAATAAAAATACATCAATTGAATAGCTTAAGCACAGGGAAATTTTAGGGTGGTGAAAGTGTTTTACTGTGTGATACTGTGGTGGTGAATAAATGATATATTAATACATTTTTCAAAACTCATAAAACTGTAAAATACAAATAATGAACCATAACATATACAATCCTAAAGTCATCACTTAGGAGGTCGAGGATCATGAGAAAGAATAAGGACTGTGACAAGAGAATCTGTCTGTATTACACGTGTATGAAACAACTCCACTGAAGGGATATGGAGAAAAGATACTAACCTACATAACTTTAGAATTAATGAAGTCTTTAGGACTAAAGGTAAAAGGAATTTCACATAAGCACTGTACTTGCATTGATAAAGTTATTTCCCATGGGGATATACCAATGAGTTAACAATTCTGATACTTCAATACATGTGTTCTGAAAGTGAACAATTAAATAAGTAGATGGAGGTTAGTAGGAATGAGGTTTCTCACTGCTGGAGTGGAAGTTTACAAGCAAATGAGGAGGAGGCTGAAATGATGAGTGTTGGATTAGAGTTGAAGATACCAGTAGGACACATGTTTAATTTAATTTAATTTCTCTACATGACTCAGCAGTAGAGAATCTACTTGCCAATGCAGGAGATGCAAGTTTGATCCCTGAGTTGGGAAGATCACCTGGAGAAAGAAATGTCTACCCACTCCAGTATTCTTGCCTGGGAAATCCCATGGACAGGGGAGCCTGTAGGACTACAGTCTAGGGGTTGCAAAGAGTCAGACATGATTTAGCAACTAAGCAAAAACAGATGGTTACACATACAAATATTTATACATGTGTGTCTATACAGGGGGTGGTATAAACTCCTGTATTTGTCTGCTCTGTCTGAGAAGGCCTAAAGAAAACAATAGTCCAGGAGCAATGAACACACATAACACTCAGATTTCAGTTTCTAGTACCATTCTCCAACAAAGCGATCTAACAATTTTTTGGAGAAATGGCTGTTCTAGGACTAGGGGAGGAAGTATTGAAAATGAACTTAGAGACTCTTGTAATGCCAGGAAGAATGAAAGTGCTAAAAAAAAAAAAAAAAAAAAGGAAAAGACCCACAAAGACTGGGGTAAAGTCAAAGGGACATAAGAACCAATGTAGAGTTTCCAGTGGTTATATCTGGAACAAAATAGATACACTGTTATTGGATTATAACCCAAAGTATAAACTAAAAGTCCATAAATTAGTTCATTCTAATATAAATAAATTATATAAACTAACAAATGAGAGAGAAGAAATAAAACTCCCCTGCAAAAGCATTTCAAATAAATTATGAAGCTATTCCTCCTTAAAGGAAGAGGGAGCATAACTCTCCATTCTTTAAGTGTAGACTTTGCCTAGTGACTTCCTTCCAAAAAGCACAATGTGGAAAAGGAAGGGGGGAAAATAAACTTCACAGTAGAGAAGCCTGAAAAATACTCTTTAGCCAGATGATCAAAGTCAACATCAACAGTCATAAATCATGTAGATAGTATGTACACTTGATGTGATGGAATGAAAACGAAATTCTACTTCTGGTGTCTTCCTCCTAAAAATCCACAGTTAATGAGAAAAATATCACATAAGTCCCAACAAAGGAACATTTACAAAATATCTTGGACGAGTACTCCTCAAAACTGTCAAGGTCATCAAAAACTAGAAAAGTCTGAGAAACTCTCACAGCCAAGAGGAGCCTAAGGAGACACGAAGACTGAGTGTAATGTGGTGCCCTGAATGGGATCCTGGATAAGGAAAATTATATTAGGTAAAAACTAAGGAAATCTGAATATACTGTGGTTTGTTAATTGTAACAAATGTAACACACTAATGTAAAATATTGTTAGGGGAAACTATTGAGGTGGGGACGGAATATGGGCACTCTGTATTATTGGGTCAATTTTCTCTAAATCTAAAACCCTTCTAAAATATAAAGGCTATTAATAAAAGTTCAGCTTATCAGTGAGGAAGCCCAGAAAAGTTGTGAGCATATAAAGAGATAATCACACTCATGTGTTATCAGAGAAATGCTAATTAAAACATTAGTGAGATATTGCTTTGCCTCTGTGAAGCTCAATGAACTTGGAAATCTGGATAATGCCGGCTTTGGAGATTTTTATTAGTAGATAAAAGAACCCTCGGTGTTCTGCTGGCTGGAGCGCAGTCTGGTGTACATGTTCTAAGAAGCCTTTAGTCACTTAAATACAGGTACAAATTCTGACTCCACATTCCGCACTAGGAGATGGATGATAGGTAGTTGGATAGATAGATACATATATAGATGATGGATAGATAGATCAAAAGAAATAGATAGATCTCACATAGGTGCACAGGAGAACATGCAGAAGGATGCTTTTGTGGAATCAGAGAACCAAACAAAAACTGCATATCCATCCCTAGCCTAGAAGAATAAACAGGTAGAACATGAGGGATGCACACCACAGAACATTATGCAGATGTTAAAACATCAGAACATATACATTTGGAGATATGAATGGTCCTTAAAGTCACAATGCTGACCAAAAATTAAAAGAAATGCAATGACTTTTTTACACATTATTATCTACATAAATTTAAAATGCATACATGCAAAACAAAATTTTGTATTCAATAAGAACAGACACAATGAAATTATCTGTAGAAAGTACATGGAATGGTTACTTACAGGCAAAGGGAAGTGGGATATGAGGAATGGGGATAAATTGGATAAGAGATGAGCTTTCCATGAACCATAGAAGATAACATGTATTAACTGCATGTGAGTAACATTATTAACTAAAATTCTGCCCTTGAGGCCCAACAAAAAGGAAAATATATTCTAACTCAGATATGGAAATTAGGTCTGAAATCTCAGATGAGTTCACTCCCATACATTAGATATTGTTCAGGTCCACGTTGTCCGTGGCTTTTCCCAAGACCTCTCCCATCATGGTCTGTGATAACAGTTGAGGGAGAGAAGGATGCTACATGGCTTCCTAAGGAATTCTACAATGTAAATCATCCAGGGCTCCAGTACTCAGGTCTTCATGGCAGATGCCCAACCTGTCATTAAGAGCTCATTTCCAGGGACCAGTAGTGCCTATGGTCTCTTGCCCAGGAATCAGTTAGCCAAGGACTAAGCTAGAACTTAGCATTGTCTGTATGCTGTTGAAAAGTAACCTACATTGTCACTTACTCTTGTGATGGCAGCAAAATTCTAACAAGTATAGTAAGAAAAAAGATAATGTTTCCCCCAGCATTAGACTAATTTGGGTCCTGCTGTGGTAGCATGGCCCCTACATAGTACAGAGCAGAGTCAGATCCAAACATTCAGAGAAAACCCTGTTCTTTACAAAGACGTGAAGAACTCTTCTCCAAGAAACAGAATTAGTTCTAATGGTTAGGATGGGGATTGGTTCAAGAGAAATGTTATCTGATTCATGATCCCATTGAGCTAAGCCTGGGCTTAGGTTACTTAAGATCTCTAACTAGGGTCCATTAGCAAGGATTATTTCCATAGCTGGAAATTATGTTTACTATGTGCCAGGCATTGTTCACACCACTTTATCAGCACTATCCCAAAATTACACACACACAAACACATAGATACCTCTATGAGATAGGTTCAATAATCATGCAAATTTTATAAATAAGAAAACTGACACACAGAGAAATTAAGTGACTGGGTAAAGGCTGTGTGTGTGTGTGTGTGTGTGTGTGTGTGTGTGCTCAATCATTCAGTTGTGTCCAACTCTTTGCCCCTTGGACTGGAGCCCACCAGGGTCCCCTATCTATGGGATGTTCCAGGCAAGAACACTGGAGCAGACTGCCATTTCTTACTCCAGGGGTCTTCCCAATCCAGGGATCAAAACCACATCTCCTGCATTTCCTGCATTGACAGGATTCTTGACCACTGCACCACCTGGGTGAAGGCGGTTGTTGTTCACTAAGTCGAGTCTGACTCCCTGCAGCCCCATGGACTGCAGCACAACAGGTTCCTCTGTCCTCCACTGTCTCTTGGAGTTTGCTCAGATTCGTATCCACTGAGTCAGTAATGCTATCTAATGATCTCATTCTCTGCCACTCCCTTCTCCTACTACCCTCAATCTTCCCCAGCATCAGGTGTCTTTTCCAACTAGTTGACTCTTCACATCAAGTGGCCAAAGTATTGGAGCTTCAACATCAGTCCTTCCAATGAATATTCAGGGTTGATTTCCTTAAGATCAACTGGTTTGATCTCTTTGCTCTCCAAGGGGCTCTCAAGAGTCTCCTCCAGCACCACAAATTGAAACTATCGATTCTTCAGCACTCAGCCTTCTTTATGGTCCAATACCCACATCAGTACATGAGTGTGTACTCAGTCACTTCAGTCGTGTCCAACCCTCTGTGACCCCATGGACCATGGCCTGCCAGGCTCCTCTGTCCATGGGATTCCCCAGGCAAGAATACTGGAGTGGGTTGCCATTGCCTTCTCTAGTGATAAAGTATTAAGTGAGTGAAGTAAAGTCACTCAGTTGTGTCAGACTCTTTGAGACCCTATGGACTGCCGCCCACCAGGCTCCCCTGTCCATGGGATTTTCCAGGCGAGAGTACTGGAGTGCGTTGCCATTGCCTTCTCCGACATCAGTACATGACTACTGGAAAAACCATAGCTTTGACTATATGGACCTTTGTTGGCAAAGAGATATCTGTGCTTTTTAATATGCTGTCTAGGTTTATCATAGCTTCCCTTTCAAGGAACAAATGTCTTTTAATTTCATGGCTGCAGTCACTGTCCACAGTGATTCTGGAGCCAAAGAAAAGAAAATCTGTCACTCAGTTCAGTTCAGTCACTCATTCGTGTCCAACTCTTTGTGACGCCATGGACCACATTACGCCAGGCCTCCCTGTCCATCACCAACTCTCAGAACTTACTCAAATTCATGTCCATCGAGTCGGTGATGCCATCCAACCATTTCATCCTCCATCGTCCCCTTCTCCTCCCACTTTCAATCTTTCCCAGCATCAGGGTCTTTTCCAATGAGTCAGTTCTTCACATCAGGTAGCCAAAGTATTGGAGCAACAGCTTCAGCATCAGTCCTTCCAATGAATATTCAGGACTGATTTCATTCAGGATGGACTGGTTGGATCTCCTTGAAGTCCAAGGGACTCTCAAGAGTCTTCTCCAACACCACAGTTCAAAAGCATCAATTCTTCAGCACTCAGCTTTCTTTATGGTCCAACTCTCACATCCATACATGACTACTGGAAAAAAACATAGCTTTGACTAGATGGAAATTTGATGGCAAAGTAATGTCTCTGTTTTTTAATATGCTGTCTAGATTGGTCATAGCTTTTCTTCTATGAAGCAAGCATCTTTTAATTTCATGGCTGCAGTCACCATCTACAGTGATTTTGGAGCCCAAGAAAATAAAGTGTCTCACTGTTTCCATTGTTTTCCCACTTATTTGCCATGAAGCGATGAAACCAGATGCCATGAAGTGATGAAACCAGATGCCATGATCTTAGTTTTCTCAATGTTGAGTTTTAAGACAACTTTTTCATTCTTCTTTTTCACTTTCATCAAGAGGCTCTTTACTTCTTCACTTTCTGCCATAAGGGTGGTGTCATCTGCATGTCTGAGGTTATTGATATTTTTCCCAGGAATCTTGATTCCAGCTTGTGCTTCATCCAGCTCAGCATTTTGCAAGACATACTCTGCATATAAGTTAAATAAGCAGGGTGACAATATACAGCCTTGACATTCTCCTTTCCCAATTTGGAAGCAGTCTGTTGTTCCATGTCCAGTTCTAACTGTTGCTTCCTGACCTGCATACAGACTGCTGAGGAGACAGATGAGATGTCACTGCAAGAAGTAATGGGACTGAATGCCATGATCTTAGTTTTTCAGTGTTGAGTTTCAAGCTGGTCTTATCATTCTCCTCTTTCACCCTCATCAAGAGACTCTTTTGTCCTCCTCACTTTCTGCCATTAAAGTGGTACTATCTACATATCTGAGGTTGTTGATATATTTCCTGACAACCTTGATTCCAGCTTGGGATTCATCCAGTTTGGCATTTCACATGATATACTCTGCATATAAGTTAAATAAGCAGGGTGACAATATACAGCCTTGTTGTATTCCGTTCCAATTTTTTTTAACAAGTCAGTTGTATGTCCAGTTCTAATTGTTGCTTCTTGACTTGTATATAGGTTTCTCAGGAGGCTGGCAAGGTGGTCTGGTTTTCCCACCTATTTAAGAATTTTCCATAGTTTGTTATGATCCACACAGTCAGAGGCTTTTGAATAGTCCATGAAGCAGAAGTAAATATTTTGCTGAAATTCCCTTGCTTTCTCCATGATCCAATGAATGTTGGCAATTTGATTTCTTATTCTTTTTCCTCTTCAAAACCCAGCTTGTACATCTGGAATTTCTCAGTTCACATACAACTGAAGCCTAGCTTGAAGGATTTTGAGAGTAACCTTGCTAGTATGTGAAATAAGTGCAATTGTATGGTAGTCTGAACATTCTTTGGCATTGCCTTTCTTTGGGACTGGAATGAAAGCTGACCTTTTCCAGTCCTGTGGCCACTGCTGAGTTTTCCAAATTTGCTGACATATTGAGTTCAGCACTTTAACAGCACCATATTTCAGGATTTAAAATAGCTCAGCTGAAATTCCATCACCTCCACTAGTTTTGTTGGTGTGTTGCTTCCTAAGACCCACTTGACTTCACACTCCAGGATGTCTGGCTCTCGGTGAGTGATCACACCATCATGGTTATCTGGATCATTAAGACCTTTTTGTATATTCTTCTGTGTATTCTTGCCACTTCTTAATCTCTTTTGCTTCTGTTAGATCTTTACCATTTCTGTCCTTTACCATGCCCATCCTTGCATCAAATATTCCCTTGATATTTCCAGTTTTCTTGTAGAGATCTCTTGTCTTTCCCATTCTATTGTTTTTCTCTATTTCTTTGCATTGAACACTGAGGGAGGCTTTCTTATCCCTCCTTGCTATTCTCTGGAACTCTCCATTCAATTGGGTATATCTTTCCCTTTCTCCTTTGTCTTTTGCTTCTTTTCTTTTCACAGCTATTGGTAAAGACTCTTTGGACAACCACTTTTGCATTTCTTTTTCTTTAGGATGGATTTGGTCATCACCTCCTGTATAATGTTACAAATCTGTCCATAGTTCTTCAGGCACTCTGTCTACCATATCTAATCCCTGAATCTATTCATCACTTCCACTGTATAATCATAAGGATTTAATTTAGGATATATCTAAATGGCCTAGTGGTTTTCCCTACTTTCTTTAATTTAAGCCTGAATTTTGCAATAAAGAACTCATGATCTGAGCCATAGTCAGCCTTGGGTCTTGTTTTTGCTGTCTGTATAGAGCTTCTCCATCTTCAGCTGCAAAAAACATAATCAATCTGATTTCCGTATTGACCATAATCAATTTAATTTCAGTACTGACCATCTGGTGATGTCCATATGTAAAGTCATCTCTCAGGTTGTTGGAAAAGGGTGTTTGCTATGACCAATGTGTTCTCTTGACAAAACTCTGTTAGCCTTTTCACTGCTTCATGTTGTATTCCAAGGCCTAACATCCTTTTTTCCAGGTACCTCTCAGCTTCTTACTTCTGCATTCCAATCCCCTGTGATGAAAAAGACATCTTTTTTTGGTTTTAGTTCTAAAAGGTCTTGTATGTCTTCCTAGAACCATTCAACTTCAGCTTCTTCAGCACTAGTGGTTGAGGCATACTTGGATTACTATGATGTTGAATGGTTTGCCTTGCAAATAAACAGAGATAATTCTGTCATTTTTGAGATTACACCCAAGTACTGCATTTTGGACTGTTTTGTTGACTATGAGGACTACTTCATCCCTTCTAAGGGATTCTTGTCTACAGTAGATGCAGTGTCATCTGAATTAAATTTGCCCATTCCCATCCATTTTAGTTCACTGATTCCTAAGATGTCGGTATTCACCCTTGCCATCTCCTACTTGAACACATCCAGTTTACCTTGATTAATGGGCCTAACATTCCAGGTTTCTATGCAATATTGTTCTTTACAGCATCAGAGTTTACTTTCACCACCAGGCACATTCACAACCAAGTGTTGTTTCTGCTTTGGTTCAGCAGCTTCATTCTTTCTGGAGCTGTTAATACTTGCCCTCTGCTCCTCCCTAGTAGCATATCAAGTACCTTCTGACCTGGGGGGGTCATCTTCTGGTGTCTTATCTTTTTGCCTTTTCATGTTCATGGGGTTCTCCTCGCAATAACACTGGAGTGGTTTGCCATTTCCTTCTCCAGTGAACTACATTTTGTCAGAACTCTTCACTCTGACCCATCCATCTCGGGTAGCTCTGCACAGCATGGCTCACAGCTTCACTAAGTAACCCAAATGCCTTGGCCATAGCAAAATGGAGCTGGGACTCACAGCTGGGCAACCTGACTCAGAGCCCTTGTACTCAACTTGTGTACTACTGTCTCTGCCCACTGGGCATGGTACTTAAGGAAGAGTAAATTCTGTAAGTGATGCCCTGGGTTATGATAGAAAAAAATTATTCATGGTTTGGTCAGAAAGGCATTATCTACCTATATATTCTAACAGCCAGGCTCATTTAATATGTTTTATCTGGATCCAAAGCTTTTGTTTTCCTTCCTTCCCTTCCTCACTCCCTCCTGTCCTGTTTCCCTTCCACCTTTCTCTCTCTCCTACTGCTATTGTTATAAAATTGATGAAAATGTGGTGGAATTTTTTTTAATGTGTCCAGCATACCACAGAATTGAAGGTGATAACAAAGAAGACACTTGGTAATGGCTTCCACCTATGAGAATGGCTTGAAGAAGTTAGGAGACGCAAAATTTTTATTAAATCTCTCAAATGGCACATATAGCCAAGAAAAGTCCCCAAAATCCTAGAAATGGTTTTTCCTGGTAGAAGCCTGTGTGTTTCTCCTAACTCCACTATGTTTCCAGAAAACAACACCAAATAAACAGTTCTAAACTCCTCCAGACATTCAATACATTGTCTGAGGCAAAAGAACTGAAGTAACAAACCAGCAAGTGTGACAGAGAAGAATCCACTATTATAAGTTATTGTCCAGTTCAACCATAGATTCAACGAGTGAAAAAGAAAGTGAAAGTGAAGTCACTCAGTCATGTTCTACTCTTTGCGACCCCATGGACTGCAGGGTCTTCCGTCCATGGGATTTTCCAGGCAAGAGTACTGGAGTGGGTTGCCATTGCCCTTTCCAAGCCAGTTCTTAAATATTTAAAAGTTTATCATGGTAGATTTTAAATGCTATCTAATAGGCAAAATTAATTTATCAAAAGTAGAAAGAATAATCTGTTTTGAAACAAGCATCATTGAAACTGGTCACATAATTCCTCTACTGCTCTGACTATAACAGCCTAAGTTGTATTTTATATAATGTATGCTGTGTACTCTATTACATGTACTCAATTAACCTTTTTTTATCCTAGTAACTTTCAAAAATACTACTTCCAACCAGCAGTCTACTTCCAACCAGCATATTTCTAGGCTATTATAAGTTATCAAGGGCCCAAGAAATGGAAACGTATTCTAGTGCAAAGCATTAGAGAAAAAAAAAAAAAAGATTATATAGAAGGAGTTACAGACATAGCCATCAAATATACAGTTATGGAGATATAGATGAATATCCATATTACAATATACCACTTTGCCCTTCTATTAACATAACTAAGAAATGACTGCCAGAATGGGAAGTTGAATCTATTACATATACTGAAAACTTCACAATACTTCAGACAAGTACTTTATTCTGTATTCTGTAAATTGAAAAGACTCCTTTTTCCCCACTGTTGGAATGCCAGAGAAAAAGAACACTAAATTGAAAGGGAAGAGACTGGAGTTTTATCCCAGTTTTGCCACCATCATACTGCATGACCTTGGAGATTTCATTCAATCTTCTCAAACTCGCATCTGTAAAATGCTAACAATGGACTGTATAACCTCTACAATTCGTTATTCACTCCACATTCTCTGACAACAGTACACATCATATGAGTTTGATGCTATTCTACGCCCAGTATCTGAAACTTTTTTTAATATTTATTTTTATTTATTTGGCTGTGCCCAGTCTTAGTTGCGGCATGTGGAATCTTCAGTCTTTACTGCAGCACAGGAGATCTTTAGTAGGGACCTGTGAACTCTTAGTTGTGCCATGTGGAATTTAGTTCCCTGATCAGGGATCGAACCCAGGGTCCCTACACTGGGATCACAGTCTTAAGTCACTGCACCACCAGGGAAGTCCCTGAAACTTTTTGAAAACCGTTAATTACTCAGTTGACCACTAGATGGTAGCAGATCCCTGGTTACTATGTGATTGCAGGCAGCCAAGTCAACCTTTGTAATTGTGAATTCTAGTATCAAAAGGTTCACGGAAGAACTTGGCCTTGGTCATCGAAAGATTGAGTTTTATTCAGCTCTGCCTCTTATTACTTCCATGATCTTGGAAAAATGGGCCTTTTGGGGTTTCTGATTACCTACCATAAAATCAGAGGTCATCTTCTAGATCTAAAACTATGATTGAATATCATTACCTTAGCAAGAGCAAGATAATTTTAAATAGTAGTGTCCTCTTCTTCTACCTTGAACTGTTCAGTTTGCATTTGACAGAAAGAAAAATTCTATTTTCTATCCATGATATCTTGGGCAATTAACAATATTTGTATTTGCTCACCTGTAAAATGGAGAAAATAAGAGTACCTCCAAGGGATATTATAATGAGTAAATAGATACGGCGATTAAAGTAGCTAATAAAATCAGTCATTTTTAGAAATTGTTTATTAATTATTTTTTCTAATTATTCTGATTGTGTTGTTTGGCATTTGGACTCCCTCAGACTATTATTCTTACCATACCTTTCCCTGGATATTTGAAGGAATAAGCCAGTGACTTTAGGCTGACTCTCACTTATGTGTTCAGAGTCTACATAGAACAGTATGTGTGTCCAGAAATACCTCTTGAAATCCTCTTTAGTCCGAGTGGCTGCAAAAAGTCCCAGGCCTTGGATCTGTAAGTCCTAAAAAAGTCTAGGCATTTTGCTTTAATCGCTCCTCACCAAAACTCCTTGAAAGAGCTCTCAGGTCTGGAGCTGTGGCCTGTAGACTTTTGGATTCCCCCTTAAAGAACAGAAAGTCAATCTGAAGGTTTCCTGGTAAACATGGACTTCCAGTCTCAGCAAAGCACTACAAAGACTAGTAACTCTGAAAGATGCCTAACCTAGATTGCAGAAACCAATGTAAGTGGTTTGTCCTTGAACTGGCTCTGATAATTATTTAGCACAATCATCAATTACATTACTTCTAAATAAAAATACTATTTTACATATTGTGTGACAAGAGCTGCCATTTTCTCTTAGGTATTCGTTTAAATTCTTGAAGACATAAAATGCATGAAAAGGCCAAAGACGTCAGGTCATGGAAACAAATAAAATCCCTAGGAGCCACTGTGTTTCTTTGCCCTCATTAGCCATCATCACTTTGAAAATACTGGATGCAATATTGGATGTAATTGAAGTGCAAAGCAGAGCAAGAACTAGCTTGAGTTCCTAGTATGAACTATGCCTTTACCCACTCCATCTCTTTTTCCAAAGAAGCCTACATTGCAACAAATTTCTCTGTTTTTCTTTCTTTTTTAAAATAATACAGTGTTTAGCACATAGTTTATTTAGCAAGAATGTAGGTGTATGCTGTTAACTTGTTCTATGGTGTAACAGGGTGAGTGCATCAAGATATCAATGCTGACAAAGAATGGTGAGCCAGAGGACACGGCCCAGAACAGGGCAAATGCCAAGGAGGATATAGCCCAGCCACTCAAGGTCAGAGCAGGTGATGAGAAAACAAGACCAGAGATGAGCTGGGTCTAGAAATACCTAGTACCCTTTAGATTCTGGCAGGGTTGAGGACAAGAACATGAGGCAGTGGCACTCCAAGGTCTGAGGCTGCCAGGGATGTCGAAGAAACCAGAAAAAATAATAATAAAACTGTGCTCATCCTTTTAATAAGGCAGTATGGGAAATCTATTCTGTAATAGCTCTGGGTTCTTTATTCACCGTAGATGCCTTGTGCTAAGTTGCTTCAGCCATGTCCGACTCTTTGTGACCCTATGGGCTGTGGCCCACCAGGCTCCTCTGTCCAAGGAATTCTCCAGGCAAGAATACTGGAGTGGGTTGCCATTTCCTTCTCCAATAGATGCCTCAGAGAGTTCAAAGGCAAAAGCAAGATTAAACAGTTCTTAAATGCATATCTCTTATTTAAAAAGAATAATGAATACAAAATAGAATAAAAAATGTAAAGAAAAAAAGGTTGGCCTCCAATCATACTTTTTAGCTCAGGAGAAGTTCTGCAGACACAGCCCACACTACACTGAACTCACTGAGGGCGGAGAATGAACCTGGCTTACCTCTTTTATTATCACTGCTCAATCTGGTGCTTGGCACACCTGCTCTCAGCGAATGTTTGTTACTGTTGTTGTGGATGATACAACCAAGTACATACCCAAAGCAAAAGCCTGTGATAGTGTCCTGCTACGGGGCCAAAGTACAGAGTCACAAACACCCTGATCTTTAGCCCTCTCCAGACCTTTAACCTGAATATATACGGAGCGTACAAAGGAATTCAATCACTTCAAACAAGAAGTAAAGTTGGGATGTAGGATTCAAAATGACATCAACTTCCTGCATGCCTCTTACATCTGTGTGCCTCTGACCCCCTGAACGCCATCCCTACCAATGGCGAGTTCTGTAGAATGGCTTTATAAACATGCCACACTTGGCTGAAAGTCAGAAGACCTATACCCTATGCCTGGTCTTGGCATCTACCAGCTGTGTGACCTGGAGCAAGCGATTTAATTGGAGTTTTTCATACATTAAACTAACAGTTTAATTTCAGCAATAATCATCCATTTCAGCAATAATAGTCTGATTCTAAGCTGATCGTGAAGAAGAGAAAATTGGATTCAACTGGGCCAGCCAATGCTCCTGATCTTTATAAATTCCCACACAGTCTTTCACTCTCCCTAATCCACATACTTTTCAGTGTGTGAACAACTAAACTGCTTACAGGAGATTTACTGGTGACAAACACAAGGAGGATTCCAGCAAATTACATGTAATCATCTTTCTGTGTGCTTTAAAGCAGTACGAACTCTCACCATTTCCATATGCTCCTACGTCGGTTAGCTAAAAACCTAAAACAAAAATTTTAACACCTTAAAGTGAAGCTATAAATATATAAGGATTCTCACACTTTATCCAAGAAATCTTATAAGCAATGGTTTTCAACTTCACTACAGAAGTCACATGAAAATGATGACAAAATTAGCAAATGTGACCAATGAAGCCATCAGTGACTGGAAAAATAGGGCAATGGAGGTAGAATTCTATGATGATCACAGGCCACTAATGTGACACAGAGGCTTATGGTAAACTGTGTCCCTGAGTCGAAAAGGATGCCAATCCTTTAATATGTAACTTCAAAGGAGGCCAGTATAGGGAGGCAGGAGAGAGAATAGGGGAAGAGGAAAATGAGTTTGACAGCTGAGGCAGCTCTGGGTGATATTATGAAGAAGAAGCTATTTGACTTTGATTTTCATAGAACCCCTCATCATCACCACCATCAAAATAGAGAGCTAATGACCAACTGCAAAGGTTCATCATCAGTTCCAAGTGCATTACCTTCCAATCTAATAAAAAATATTCTATTGAGTTCCTGTTTGGAGTAAGATAGAACAAACACATTCTATCCTGTCTCTCTCCCTGAATGTAGCTAAGAACCTAGACAGATGGCATGGGCAGCTATCTGAAGACTCGGAGCAGCTGTGGGAGGAAAGGGGACAAAATTGAAATACCACTGATACAACAGTGCAGTTACCTTCCTCTTCCACGGGTATCCCCTGGCCTCAACTCCAAGCAGCCTAAAACTCAGAAGTAAGCCTCAGTGAAAACAGAAATAATACCTGGAAAAACTCTTTAGGCTTGAGACCTGAGTAAGTTGTCATCTGAAACTCTGAAGGTGGGGGAGAAACTCCTCCCCACTTGGAAGAGCTATGGTCCTAGGACCCAAGAGGGTAGGGTTAACCTTCACTGTTTTGCTCTCTATCTTTCAACCACCAACCCGCAAACACTGGTGGAGTCATGAAAAATACCTGGCATAGCAGAGTCAATCAACTTCCAGCTTTCTGGCAGCAGGACTGAAAAAGTGTGCCTTGAGGAACTGGAGAGAAATATGGAAATCACGGAGGAAGGAGTTCAGAAAGCAGCTCTATAACGTTGGCCATGAACTCCTGGGCTCACACCCAAGTCGTATATGCATCAACCTAACCCTAGTAAGCATAGAAAAGACTCTAAGAACTAAGAGTCAGATTCTATTTATCAGACTGGCCACTGAATAAAACACACAGAGGCCAGATCCAAACAGGGAAGCAAGGATTTTGAAAACGGGAGTGAAAGAGAAAATGTCATGACAGATTCTTCAAACACTGAAAGGAAATTTAGGGGATACCAGCCAGAGACCTATGCATATAAATTTAACAGCCTAGGTGAAATACACTGCTCCGAAACCACAAACAATCTAAATTCATCCAAGATGAAATGGAAAACTGGAATAGTATCGTAAGTATTAAGGAAATTAAGCATAGACATATAAACATTTCAAGTAAGAAATCCATAGGGCCAGATTGTTTCACTGGTGAACGTCACCAAAACACTGAAGAAATAACAAAACTTCTACACAATCTCTTCCAAAAATTTGAAGATTAAGGAACACTTTCCAACTGATTTTGAGGCCAGCACTATTTCCATACCAGATCAGACAAAGACAATACAAGAAAACTATAAACTAATAACCCTTATAACATAGGTGCAAAAATCCTCAATAAAATGTTAGCAATTTGAATGCAGCAATATATTCAAAGGATAATGCACCACAAGTAAGTTGGGTTTACCCCAAGAACCCATTGCTGATTCAGTATAAAAATTCAACCAATCTAAACCACCATTTTAACAATCTATAGGAAAAAGAAAATATAAAATTATATCAACTGATGCTGAAAAAGTATTTGACAAAATTCAATACTCATTCATGATTTTTTAAAAAAAACTTCTCAGCAAACTAAAATGCAAAGGCAACTACCTCAATGTAATACTACTAGTTCCATATTTAATTGTAAAAGATCGAATGACTTCCCTAAAATAGGAACAAGGCAAAGATATGACTCTTACCACTCGTATTCATTAACACACTGGAAGACCTGGCCAATGCAACAAGGCAAGGAAAAAAAAAAAAACCAGAATGTATATAGATTGGAAAGGAAGAAATAAAAATTTTTATATTTACAGATAACATGATTGTCCATTTAGAAAATCTCTAGTAATCTAACAGAAGGGGGAAAAAGCTTCTAGTACTGATAAGTGACTTTAGCAAAGTTGCAGTGTACAGTCAGTGAACAAATATTACTCATATTTATATATACTAACAATGAACAAGTGGAAAACAATTTTTTAAAACTATGATTTATAATGTTAGAAAAAAAAAAACAAATACAGGGTGTGAGTGTAACAAAAGAGATTCAGACTCTATGCTGAAAACTACAAATGTTGATTAAAGAAAGCAAAGAACTTTAAAAAAAAAACTGGATAGACATACCATGTTCATTATTTGGAGGATTCAATTAATGTAGTAAATGTAGTAATGTAGTAAAGATGTCAATTCTCCCAAATTGATCGACTCAGTGTTATCCATGCTTCTCATGTTATTAAAGAAGCAGAGAGGTACAAAGAGAAAGATGAGGCAACCAAAATATGAACATCACAGCCTTGCAAATGGCAGGTATATGAGCTTTCCATTGCTGCTCTAACAAAATAGCATAAGCTTAGTCATTTAAAATATTTCATCATTTGGAGGATGTGTAATTTCATCATTTTGGAGGTCAGAAGCCAAAAATTAAGGGTATTGGCAGGACTGTCTTCCTTTCTGAGCACCCTAGAGGAGAATCCCTTTCCTTGCTCTTTCCGGCTTTTAGAGGCTAGAGGCCACCGGCACTTCTTGGCTCATGGTTCTCTTCTTGTATTATCAAAGCCGGCCACACTGCACCTCCCTCTGCCTTTCGTCTGTAAATGTGTTTCCCTCTGACTGCTCTTCTGCTTCCTTCTTCCGTTTTTAAGGATGCTTGTGATCATTTTGGCCATATCCAGACAATCCAAGATAATCTCTCTATTTTAAATTCAGCTAATAAGCAAACAATTTCACTTTGTTTTGTAACAATGTACTCATAGCTTCTGGAATATAGGAGGTGGATGTATTTGGGGAGGGGTATTAATGTACCTAGAAAAGCAGACTTTTTACCAACTAAGTTGAAGAATTTGACAAGGAATTTTTAAAGATAGTGAGATATTTAAGACAAAGCTGAAGCTCAGGAGAAGTTCCACATGGAACAATGAAAATTTATTTATATATGACTTAAAGTTGAAGTGTTTTTATTTTGTTCTTATATGTTCTCCTTATCTCATTAATACTACCCAGAAAGTCAATAACTGTTTTAGGTCAATAACTCCATAAACATGAAGTTGAATAAAAAGTCCATTTGGTGTTCTATATGGTTAGGAAACCAAACAAGTCAATCACATACTATAAAATATAAGCCTAAACTGAATTTAGAAGCACATCATAGCATGATAAATGTAATCAGAGAATGCAAAAAGGCATTACTTAGTGATGTACCTGCAATAAAATGAATATAATTTCATTAGTAGAAAAAACTTTAGAAAGAAAATGGAATGATGAATAGAAGAGCACCATAATAACCAAAATTTAGTTTCAGTTCAGTTGTTTAGTCGTGTCCAGCTCTTTGTGACCCCAAGGACTGCAGCACGCCAGGCCTCCCTGTCCATCACAAACTCCCAGAGCTTACTCAAACTCATGTTCACTGAGTCGGTGATGACATCCAACCATCTCATCCTCTGTTGTCCCCTTCTCCCACCTTCAATCTTTCCCAGCATCAGGGTCTTTTCCAGTGAGTCAGTTCTTCACATCAGGTGGCTAAATATTGGTCTTTCAGCTTCAGCATCAGTCTTTCCAATGAGTATTCAGGACTGATTTCCTTTAGGATGAACTGGTTAGATCTCCTTGCAGTCCAAGGGACTCTCAAGAGTCTTCTCCAACACCACACTTCAAAAGCATCAATTCTTTGGCGCTCAGCTTTCTTCACAGTCCAACTCTCACATCCATACATGACCACTGGAAAAACCATAGCCTTGACTAGACAGACCTTAGCTGGCAAAATAATGTCTCTGCTTTTGAATATGCTATCTAGGTTGGTCATAACTTTTCTTCCAAGAAGTAAGCATCTTTTAATTTCATGGCTGCAGTCACCATCCACAGTGAGTTTGGAGCCCGCCAAAATAAAGTCTGACACTGTTTCCACTGTTTCCCCATCTATTTCTCATAAAGTGATGGGACCAGATGCCCATGATCTTCGTTTTCTGAATGTTGAGCTTTAAGCCAAATTTTTCACTCTCCACTTTCACTTTCTTTTTTTTAATCAATTAAACAACTTTAATATTATTAACAATATCATTAGATAAGTCTTAGATATTATCTTTCCAATCAGTTTGATTTTTTTTTAATTTTTATTTCTACTTTATTTTACAATACTGTATTGGTTTTGCCATACATTGACATGAATCCACCACGGGTGTACATGCGTTCCCAAACATGAACCCCCCTCCCACCTCCCTCCCCATAACATCTCTCTGGGTCAACACCGTGCACCAGCCCCAAGCATGCTGTATCCTGCATTGGACATAGACTGGTGATTCGATTCTTACAAGATAGTATACCTGTTACAATGTCATTCTCCCAAATCATCCCACCCTCTCCCTTTCCCTCTGAGTTCGAAAGTCCATTATACACATCTGTGTCTTTTTTGCTGTCTTGCATACAGGGTCGTCATTGCCATCTTTCTAAATTCCATATATATGTGTTAGTATACTGTATTGGTGGTTTTCTTTCTGGCTTACTTCACTCTGTATAATAGGCTCCAGTTTCATCCATCTCATTAGAACTGATTCAAATGTACTCTTTTTAACGGCTGAGTAATACTCCATTGTGTATATGTACCACTGCTTTCTTATCCATTCATCTGCTGATGGACATCTAGGTTGTTTCCATGTCCTGGCTATTATAAACAGTGCTGCGATGAACATTGGGGTACATGTGTCTCTTTCAATTCTGGTTTCCTCAGTGTGTATGCCCAGGAGTGGGATTGCTGGGTCATAAGGTAGTTCTATTTGCAATTTTTTAAGGAATCTCCACACTGTTCTCCATAATGGCTGTACTAGTTTGCATTCCCACCAACAGTGTAGGAGGGTTCCCTTTTCTCCATACCCTCTCCAGCATTTATTGCTTGCAGATTTTTGGATCGCAGCCATTCTGACTGGTGTGAAGTGGTACCTCATTGTGGTTTTGATTTGCATTTCTCTAATAACGAGTGATGTTGAGCATCTTTTCATGTGTTTGTTAGCCATCCGTATGTCTTCTTTGGAGAAATGTCTATTTAGTTCTTTGGCCCATTTTTTGATTGGGTCATTTATTTTTCTGGAATTGAGCTGTATAAGTTGCTTGTATATTTTTGAGATTAGTTGTTTGTCAGTTGCTTCATTTGCTATTATTTTCTCCCATTCCGAAGGCTGTCTTTTCACCTTGCTTATATTTTCCTTTGTTGTGCAGAAGCTTTTAATTTTAATTAGATCCCATTTGTTTATTTTTGCTTTTATTTCCAGAATTCTTGGAGGTGGATCATAAAGGATCCTGCTGTGATTTATGTCAGAGAGTGTTTTGCCTATGTTCTCCTCTGGAGTTTTATAGTTTCTGGTATTACATTTAGATCTTTAATCCATTTTGAGTTTATTTTTGTGTGCGGTGTTAGAAAATGATCTAGTTTCATTCTTTTACAAGTGGTTGACCAGTTTTCCCAGCACCACTTGTTAAAGAGATTGTCTTTACTCCATTGTATATTCTTGCCTCCTTTGTCAAAGATAAGGTGTCCATATGTGTGTGGATTTATCTCTGGGCTTTCCATTTTGTTCCATTGATCTATATGTCTGTCTTTGTGCCAGTACCATACTGTCTTGATGACTGTGGCTTTGTAGTAGAGCCTGAAGTCAGGCAAGTTGATTCCTCCAGTTCCATTCTTCTTTCTCAAGATTGCTTTGGCTATTCGAGGTTTTTTGTATTTCCATACAAATCTTGAAATTATTTGTTCTAGTTCTGTGAAAAATATGGCTGGTAGGTTGATAGGGATTGCATTGAATTTGTAAATTGCTTTGGGTAGTATACTCATTTTCACTATATTGATTCTTCCAATCCATGAACATGGTATATTTCTCCATCTATTAGTGTCCTCTTTGATTTCTTTCATCAGTGTTTTATAGTTTTCTATATATAGGTCTTTAGTTTCTTTAGGTAGATATATTCCTAAGTATTTTATTCTTTTCGTTGCAATGGTGAATGGAATTGTTTCCTTAATTTCTTTTTCTACTTTCTCATTATTAGTGTATAGGAATGCAAGGGATTTCTGTGTGTTGATTTTATATCCTGCAATTTTACTATATTCATTGATTAGCTCTAGTAATTTTCTGGTGGAGTCTTTAGGATTTTCTATGTAGAGGATCATATCATCTGCAAACAGTGAAAGTTTTACTTCTTCTTTTCCAATTTGGATTCTTTTTATTTCTTTTTCTGCTCTGATTCCTGTGGCCAAAACTTCCAGAACTATGTTGAATAGTAGCGGTGAAAGTGGGCACCCTTGTCTTGTTCCTGACTTTAGGGGAAATGCTTCCAATTTTTCACCATTGAGGATAATGTTTGCTGTGGGTTTGTCATATATAGCTTTTATTATGTTGAGGTATGTTCCTTCTATTCCTGCTTTCTGGAGAGTTTTTATCATAAATGGATGTTGAATTTTATCAAAGGCCTTCTCTGCATCTATTGAGATAATCATATGGCTTTTATTTTTCAATTTGTTAATGTGGTGAATTACACTGATTGATTTGCAGATATTGAAGAATCCTTGCATCCCTGGGATAAAGCCCACTTGGTCATGGTGTATGATCTTTTTAATGTGTTGTTGGATTCTGATCGCTAGATTTTGTTGAGGATTTTTGCATCTATGTTCATCAGTGATATTGGCCTGT
The DNA here is from genome assembly GCF_042477335.2 of Ovis canadensis. Lineage (NCBI taxonomy): Eukaryota > Metazoa > Chordata > Mammalia > Artiodactyla > Bovidae > Ovis > Ovis canadensis. Next base: position 103,543,318 of record NC_091250.1, on the reverse strand, counting down.
AGTTTTCTTTTTTTGTGACATCTTTGTCAGGTTTTGGTATTAGGGTGATGGTGGCCTCATAGAATGAGTTTGGAAGTTTACCTTCCTCTGCAATTTTCTGGAAGAGTTTGAGTAGGATAGGTGTTAGCTCTTCTCGAAATTTTTGGTAGAATTCAGCTGTGAAGCCGTCTGGACCTGGGCTTTTGTTTGCTGGAAGATTTCTGATTACAGTTTCAATTTCCGTGCTTGTGATGGGTCTGTTAAGATTTTCTATTTCTTCCTGGTTCAGTTTTGGAAAATTGTACTTTTCTAAGAATTTGTCCATTTCTTCCACGTTGTCCATTTTATTGGCATATAACTGCTGATAGTAGTCTCTTATGATCCTTTGTATTTCTGTGTTGTCTGTTGTGATCTCTCCATTTTCATTTCTAATTTTATTGATTTGATTTTTCTCTCTTTGCTTCTCGATGAGTCTGGCTAATGGTTTATCAATTTTATTTATCCTTTCAAAGAACCAGCTTTTGGCTTTGTTGATTTTTGCTATGGTCTCTTTTGTTTCTTTTGCATTTATTTCTGTCCTAATTTTTAAGATTTCTTTCCTTCTACCAACTCTGGGGTTCTCCAATTCTTCCTTCTCTAGTTGCTTTAGTTGTACAGTTAGGTTATTTATTTGACATTTTTCTTGTGTCTTGAGGTATGCCTGTATTGCTATGAACTTTCCTCTTAGCACTGATTTTATAGTGTCCCACAGGTTTGGGGTTGTTGTGTTTTCATTTTCTTTAGTTTCTATGCATATTTTTATTTCTTTTTTGATTTCTTCTGTGATTTGTTGGTTATTCAGAAGTGTGTTGTTCAACCTCCATATGTTGGAATTTTTAATAGTTTTTCTCCTGTAATTGAGATCTAATCTTAATGCATTATGGTCAGAAAAGATGCTTGGAATGATTTCGATTTTTTTGAATTTATCAAGTTTAGATTTATGGCCCAGGATGTGATCTATCCTGGAGAAGGTTCCATTAGCACTTGAAAAAAAGGTGAAATTCATTGTTTTGGGGTGAAATGTCCTGTAGATATCAATTAGGTCTAACTGATCTAATGTATCATTTAAAGTTTGTGTTTCTTTGTTAATTTTCTGTTTAGTTGATCTGTCCATAGGTGTGAGTGGGGTATTAAAGTCTCCCACTATTATTGTGTTATTGTTGATTTCCCCTTTCATACTTGTTAGCATTTGCCTTACATATTGCAGTGCTCCTATATTGGGTGCATATATATTTATAATTGTTATATCTTCTTCTTGGATTGATCCTTTGATCATTATGTAGTGGCCTTCTTTGTCTCTTTTCACAGCCTTTGTTTTAAAATCTATTTTATCGGATATGAGTATTGCCACTCCTGCTTTCTTTTGGTCTCTATTTGCGTGGTATATCTTTTTCCAGCCCTTCACTTTCAGTCTGTATGTGTCCCTTGTTTTGAGGTGGATCTCTTGTAAGCAGCATATAGAGGGGTCTTGTTTTTGTATCCATTAGGCCAGTCGTTGCCTTTTGGTTGGGGCATTCAACCCATTTACGTTTAAGGTAATTATTGATAAGTATGATCCCATTACCATTTACTTTATTGTTTTGGGTTCGGGTTTATACACCCTTTTTGTGTTTCCTGTCTAGAGAATATCCTTTAGAATTTGTTGGAGAGCTGGTTTGGTGGTGCTGAATTCTCTCAGCTTTTGCTTGTCTGTAAAGCTTTTGATTTCTCCTTCGTATTTGAATGAGATCCTTGCTGGGTACAGTAATCTGGGCTGTAGGTTATTTTCTTTCATCACTTTAAGTATGTCTTGCCATTCCCTCCTGGCCTGAAGAGTTTCTATTAAAAGATCAGCTGTTATCCTTATGGGAATCCCCTTGTGTGTTATTTGTTGGTTTTCCCTTGCTGCTTTTAATATTTGTTCTTTGTGTTTGATCTTTGTTAATTTGATTAATATGTGTCTTGGGGTGTTTCGCCTTGGGTTTATCCTATTTGGAACTCTCTGTGTTTCTTGGACTTGGGTGATTATTTCCTTCCCCATTTTAGGGAAGTTTTCAACTATTATCTCCTCAAGGATTTTCTCATGGTCTTTCTTTTTGTCTTCTTCTTCTGGGACTCCTATAATTCGAATGTTGGAGCGATTCATATTGTCCTGGAGGTCTCTGAGATTGTCCTCTTTTCTTTTAATTCGTTTTTCTTGTTTCCTCTCTGATTCATTTATTTCTACCATTCTATCTTCTATTTCACTAATCCTATCTTCTGCCTCCGTTATTCTACTATTGCCTCCAGAGTGTTTCTGATCTCATTTATTGCATTATTCATTATATATTGACTCTTTTTTATTTCTTCTAGATCCTTGTTAAACCTTTCTTGCATCTTCTCACTCCTTGTCTCTAGGCTATTTATCTGTGATTCCATTTTTATTTCAAGATTTTGGATCATTTTCACTATCAATATTTGGAATTCTTTCTCAGGTAGATTCCCTACCTCTTCCTCTTTTGTTTGGTTTGGTGGGCAACTCTCCTGTTCCTTTACCTGCTGAGTATTCCTCTGTCTCTTCATCTTGGTTATATTGCTGCATTTGGGGTGGCCTTTTTATATTCTGGTAACTTGTGGAGTTCTCTTTATTATGGTGGGGTTCTATCAGTGGCTTGTCAAGTTTTCCTGGTTAGGAAGGCTTGTGCTGGAGTTCTGGGGGGTGGAGCTGGGTTTCTTCTCTCTGGAGTGCAGTGGAGTGACCAGTAATGGGTTATGAGACATCAAAGGTTTTGGAATAACTTTGAGCTGCCTGTATATTGAAGCTCAGGGGTGTGTTCCTGTGTTGCTGGAGAATTTTCGTGGTATGTCTTGTTCTGGAACTTGTTGGCCCTTGGGTGGAGCTTGGTTTCAGTGTAGGTATGGAGGCATTTGATGAGCTCCTATTGCTTAATGTTCCCTGAATTCAAGAGTTCTCTAATGTTTTCAGGCTTTGGACTTAAGCCTCCTGCTTCTGGTTTTCAGTTTTATTTTTACAGTAGCCTCTAGACTTCTCCATCTATACAGCACCAATGATAAAACATCTAGGTTAAAGATGAAAAGTTTCTCCACATTAAGGGACACTCAGAGAGGTTCACTGAGTTACAAGGAGAAGAGAAGAGGGAGGGGGTAGTTAGAGGTGACTGGAATGAGATGCGGTGAGATCAAAAGAGGAGAGAGCAAGCTAGCCAGTAGTCACTTCCTTATGTGCGCTCTATAGTCTGGACCGCTCAGAGGTATTTACGGAGTTATACAGGGAAGAGGAGAGGGAGGAAGTAGACAGAGGTTGCCAGGAGGATAAGAGAGAGGAATTAGAAGGAGACAGACAAATCCTGCCAGTAACCAGTTCCTTAGGTGTTCTCCACCATCTGGAACACACAGAGATTCACAGAGTTGGATAGAGAAGAGATGGGGGAGGAAAGAGACAGAGGCCACCTGGTGGAGAAAAAGGAGAGTCCAAAGGTGAAGAGAGTGGTCAAGCCAGTAATCTCGCTCTCAGGTAAAATTGCGTAGTGAAGTTTCGGTTTTTTAATGTACATAATTGACAACAAAAACCAAAGAGCAAAGATTAAAAATCTAGAGTAGAGGTTGGATTTTCAAAAATACGATATTAAAGAAAAGAAGCAGAAGGAAAAAGGAAGAAAGAAAAAAGAGAGAGAGAGAGAGAGAGAGAGAAACCAAGAAGTATTTAAAAAAACAAAAAAACACCAACAACCACCCAAAGACTATATATGGTGTTTGCATTTAAAAAAAAAAAAAAAGTCTTTTTTTTTTTAAATAGTAATAGTAGGTTATAGAAATAAAAATTAGAGGAGAAATAAAAGACTTTACAATTAAAAAAAAGGAAAAAAGAAAAAAAAAGGAATGATTTTAAAATAGTAAAAATGTACTGGCCCTTCTCTGATGTTGTGGGCAGTGTGGGGTCATTTCCAAGGCTGTTCCCTCTGTTTAACTTCTTCTTTATGCTGGTTTTTTAGGCTCACTAGTTCAGTCGTGCTGTGGGGAGGGGGGATGCTGCAAACAAATAGCACTGTCGTGTGCACACAGTGTCTCAGCCCCACTTGACCTGTCCCTTCTCGCGGCGCACAAACCGCTCCAGCTCTACGATGCTCAGCCGGGAACCGTCTGAGGCTGGCCCTAGGCTGCGTGCAATTCCCCGGTCTAAGCCGCTCAGGTTCGGCGCTCAGGTAGCCCTCAGAGGCACAGATTTGGTTGGGACTGCGTTTTGTGCCCTTCCCAGGTCCGAGTAGCTCAGGAGTTTGGCGAGCGCGATCGCTGCGACTTGTCGCCTTTTCTGCCTCTGAGGCTCAGTTTTCTGGCTGGACCGCTGGTGCCCCTTGTGAGGCAGATTGTGACTGTCCAGCACCCCCAGAAGTCTTAGCAAAGAAGCCTGCTTGCAGTTTGGTACGTGAAGTCTCTCCGGGTCTGCAGTTGCCCCTTTCCAGTCCTTACGGCTCTGGCTGCCTGTCCCCAGCGGGGGATGGTCTGCAGCCAGCTTTTTCCGTTCCGTCCTTTGTTCTGTGCTCGGTCATGGTGGTGTCTTATGTTCGAGCTTTTCGCGTGGTAGCTATCCCACAGTCTGGTTTGCTAGCCCAAGTTAGATCGTTCTGGTTGCGCGTGGGGCATTCCTGCCTGATTCTTACAAAGCACTGCAGCCCACACCTCCCGCGCTTCCCTGCCCTGCCCCCACTTCCCAATGGCAGATGCAGGCGTCTGTGCTGCTTTTCCGCTGGGGGAGTTACTGTTGGGCTTGTAATCTGTTGGTTTTAATTATTATTTATTTTTCCCTTCCTGTTATGTTGCCCTCTGTGTTTCCAAGGCTCGCCACAGACTCGGCAGGGAGAGTGTTTCCTGGTGTTTGAAAACCTCTCTTCTTAAAATTCCCTTCCCGGGACGGAGCTCCCTCCCAACCTCCTTTGTCTCCTTTTTTGTCTGTTATATTTTTTCCTACCTGTTTTTGAAGACAATGGTCTGCTTTTCTGGTTGCCTGATGTCCTCTGCCAGCCTACAGAAGTTGTTTTGTGGAGTTTGCTCAGTGTTGAAATGTTCTTTTGAGGAATTTGTGCGGGAGAAAGTGGTCTTCCCGTCCTATTCCTCCGCCATCTTTACAGTTCCCCTCCACTTTCACTTTCATCAAGAGGCTTTTTAGTTCCTCTTCACTTGCTGCCATAAGGGTGGTGTCATCTGCATATCTGAGGTTATTGATATTTCTCCCGGCAAATCTTGATTCCAGCTTGTCCTTCTTCTAGCCCAGCGTTTCTCATGATGTACCCTGCATAGAAGTTAAATAAGCAGGGTGACAATATACAGCCTTGATGTACTCCTTTTCCTATTTGGAACCAGTCTGTTGTTCCATGTCCAGTTCTAACTGTTGCTTCCTTACCTGCATACAGATTTCTCAAGAGCCAGATCAGATGGTCTGGTATTCTCATCTCTTTCAGAATTTTCCACAGTTTATTTTGATCCACACAAAGACTTTGGCATAGTCAATAAAGCAGAAATAGACGTTTTTCTGGAACTCTCTTGCTTTGTCCATGATACAGCAGATATTGGCAATTTGATCTCTGGTTCCTCTGTCTTTTCTAAAACCCAGCTTGAACATCTGGAAGTTCACGGTTCACATATTGCTGAGGGCTGGCTTGGAGAATTTTGAGCATTACTTTACTAGCATGTGAGATGAGTGAAATTGTGCAGTAGTTTGAGCATTCTTTGGCATTGCCTTTCTTTGGGATTGGAATGAAAACTGACCTTTTCCAGCCCTGTGGCCACTGCTGAGTTTTCCAAATTTGCTGGCATATTGAGTGCAGCACTTTCACAGCATCATCTTTCAGGATTTCAAACAGCTCAACTGGAATCCCATCACCTCCACTAGCTTTGTTCGTAGTGATACTTTCTAAGGCCCACTTGACTTCACATTCCAGGATGTCTGGCTCTAGGTGAGGGATCATACCATCGTGATTATCCACGTTGTGAAGATCTTTTTTGTACAGTTCTTTTCCGTGTATTCTTGCCACCTCTTCTTAATATCTTCTGCTTCTATTAGGTCCATAACATTTCTGATCTTTATCGAGCCCATCTTTGCATGAAATGTTCCCTTGGTATCTTTAATTTTCTTGAAGAGATCTCTAGTCTTTCCCATTCTGTTGTTTTCCTCTTTCTTTGCACTGATCGCTGAGGAAGGCTTTCTTATCCCTTCTTGCTATTCTTTGGAACTCTGCATTCAGATGCTTATATCTTTCCTTTTCTCCTTTGCTTTTTGCCTCTCTTCTTTTCACAGCTATTTGTAAGGCTCCCCAGACAGCCATTTTGCTTTTTTGCATTTCTTTTCCATGGGGATGGTCTTGATCCCTATCTCCTGTACAGTGTCACAAACCTCAGTCCATAATTCATCAGGTACTCTATCTATCAGATATAGTCCCTTAAATCTATTTCTCACTTCCACTGTATAATCATAAGAGATTTGATTTACATCATACTTGAATGGTCTAATGGTTTTCCCTACTTTCTTCAATTTAAGTCTGAATTTGGCAATAAGGAGTTCATGATCTGAGCCACAGTCAGCTCCTGGTCTTGTTTTTGTTGACTGTATAGAGCGTCTCCATCTTTGGCTGCAAAGAATATAATCAATCTGATTTTGGTGTTGACCATCTGGTGATGTCCATGTGTAGAGTCTTCTCTTGTGTTGTTGGAAGAGGGTGTTTGCTATGACCAGTGCATTTTCTTGGCAAAAGTCTATTAGTCTTTGCCCTGCTTCATTTCGTATTCCAAGGCCAATTTTGCCTGTTACTCCAGGTGTTTCTTGACTTCCTACTTTTGCATTCCAGTCCTCTATAATGAAAAGGACATCTCTTTTGGGTGTTAGTTCTAAAAGGTCTTGTAGGTTTTCATAGAACCGTTCGACTTCAGCTTCTTCAGCATTACTGGTTGGGGCATAGACTTGGATTACTGTGATATTGAATGGTTTGCCTTGCAAATAAACAGAGATCATTCTTTCGTTTTTGAGATTGCATCCAAGTACTGCATTTCGGACTCTTTTGTTGACCATGATGGCTACTCCATTTCTTCTAAGTGATTCCTGACCTCAGTAGTAGATATAATGGTCATCTGAGTTAAATTTACCCATTCTAGTCCATTTTAGTTTGCTGATCCCTAGAATGCTGACATTCACTCTTGCCATCTCCTGTTTGACCACTTCTAATTTGCCTTGATTCATGGACCTGACATTCCAGATTCCTATGCAATATTGTTCTTTACAGCATCAGACCTTGCTTCTATCGGCAGTCACATCCACAGCTGGGTATTGTTTTTGCTTTGGCTCCATCCCTTCATTCTCTCTGGAGTTATTTCTCCACTGATCTCCAGTAGCATTTTGGGCACCTACTGACCTGGGGAGTTCCTCTTTCAGTATCCTATCATTTTGCCTTTTCATACTGTTCATGGGGTTCTCAAGGCAAGAATACTGAAGTGGTTTGCCATTCCCTTCTCCAGTGGACCACATTCTGTCAGACCTCTCCACCATGACCCGCCCATCTTGGGTGGCCCCTCGGGCATGGTTTAGTTTCACTGAGTTGGACAAGGCTGTGGTCCTAGTGTGATTAGATTGACTAGTTTCTGTGAGTATGGTTTCAGTGTGTCTGCCCTCTGATGCTCTCTTGCAACACCTACCATCTTACTTGGGTTTCTCTTACCTTGGCCGTGGGGTATCTCTTCATGGCTGCTCCAGCAAAGTGCAGCTGCTGCTCTTTACCTTAGACGAGGCGTATCTCCTCACCACCACCCCTCCTGACCTTGAAAGTGGAATAGCTCCCCTAGGCCCTCCTGCGCCCCTGCAGCCACCGCTCCTTGGACGTGGGGTAGCTCCTCTCCGCTGCTCCTGCGCTGTTGCAGCCTGGCACTCTCGGCCACTGCCCCTGACCTTGGACGTGGGGTAACTCCTCTTGGCCGCCGCCTCTCGGGCATGGGGTCCTTCCGGCTTCTGCCCCTGACCTTGAACGTGGGGTAGCTCCTCTCAACCACGCTATGCACCAGTCACAGCCGCCCAGGCTATGCGCGCCGGTCAGGAGACACTCAAACACAGTTCTGGCTCAGTCTCCGTGGGGTCTCTGGGTCATGGTGTGCACAGGCTTTGTTTGAGCCCTCTGAGCGTCTCTGGCAGGTAAGGGGTTTGATTCTAAATGCAATTTCTCCCCTCCTACTGTCTTGCAGGGGCTTCTCCTTTGCCCTTGGATGTGGGGTGTCTTTTTTTGGTGGGTCCCAACATTTCCAGTCCATGGTTATTCAGCAGAGAGTTGTTTTTTGAGTTCTCACAGGAGAAGATGAGCACACATACTTCTACTCATCCATTTTCCAGGTTAACTAAAATTGTTCTATGACCTTATAGAGTAAGTGGAAGAAATATTTACAAGGACAATATCCTTGTGTTGATCTGGCAATAGCAAATGAGAAACTTAATCTAGGATTCTTTTAAACAGAGGATGTCTATGTTACTTTTAATAAACCATATTCACAAGTCACTTTTGTTCCATGTTAATATGTGTGTTCCTGGTGACAGATGCACAAATGATCCTCAACCTTTCTTCCACAGTGGGCATTCTTAAGAGATAACGGCATTCATTAATGTGATGGATATATATGAGATTAAAGTTTAATATCCTATATAACATTTCCAATGCCACCTCTGTTTCTCCTACTCCAGGTAATATCGTTGACAATTTGAGAATTAAATCCGTGTGATAATAGGTATAACACAGAAGCCCGCTACCTACTTGGATTCTCCCTCCTCTAATTATTTACAGTCTGAATCTCCACTATGTGTGGCTACACAAAGTCCAACGCCCTTTCAAGTCCTGAGAAGTTTCAGAGAATTTATGTTCTCCTGGTATTGGCTATGCCAGGCTTCCCCACCATTTTTGTCCATTCCACCATCTCATAATTATTCCCCATGCTGGCAAACTTATCTCTGTTTAACCTCATTCAAAACTAGACACTATCTTCCTTTCTCCAAAACACAGTTGACACAAGGTTTTATTCTTCAAAATACTTCCCTGAAGGAATTCTGCTATGATATAAGCTACCCTCTGTCTGGAGTCTGTCTGTTTTGTCACTATGTATCTTAAACACCTAGAATATTGCCTAGCACGTGGTATGTGCCCAGTGAAACCCTGTCAGATATATGAAAAGTTTGTGGAAACAGGTAATTACAGTGCAAAAAAAAAGGAAGAAGAAGAAGGAAATATGACTCCTAAAACCCATCAGTCATTCCCCAGCTCAAAACTAAATTCCTAGGACTCTATTATTCTTCTCACTCCCCATCTTTGTTCTAGCTTCCCTGGAAAATTCAAGCCAGTTAACCCCATAATACTCTTTCAGAAATGTTATTGTGACCACAGAAAACACAGCGGTCATTGCTTTGCGGAACAGTTTGGATTTCTGTCATTTCAAATCCAGCATTCCAGAATAGGATTTTATCTTACCTTTGCATAATCAAAAGTTCATGTAAATATTTACTCCAAAAACCAAACTGCCTTCTAACACAAACTTGATAGGGAATTCATCTTTAGCAATATAAAGCATGAGCGAAGCTCCAAAGTCCCAGGGGTTTTTTTTCTTAAACATTTCAAAGAATCCAGATCAGTTCCCCGCCTCTTCCATTTCCCTCCTGCTTTGCATTCAAATGGCAGTCTGAAAACAGAAAGTGTTTCTCAATCCACTCTAAACTAATGGTTGGAAGGAGAAAATGGGTCTCTGTTTATGGAATCACAGAGGTCATGGCTCCCCTCTGCCCCATCATACACATGCAAAGATGACTTCGAATATCCTGTAGCCCTTTTAAAAATAAATCATATGCAAACACTCTTGAATGATATTATTAGTAACATACCACTAGAGACTTTTCCTCACAATGGGCCTTGCCAGTGTATCATGACACTTCAGCTGAGGGTACAAAGTATAGCCTGAGGTCGTCAGTCCGCTAGCTTTGTTTCCAAACTTATGCCTGAAGCAAAAAGGAGTATTTTCCAAAAGGCTTAGAGACTTGGTATATAAAGTAGTACATGTATATAATCAAAGCAATAACATTTTGTATCATAAATTAAGAAAGGTCACACAATACAGGATGGCAGTCAAGAACACAGTGGGTACTTCATGCTCCCTGGAATCCCAAAAGGTTTCATGACAATACAAGGTGGTTCATAGTTAAACTGACAGATTTTGTGATCCAAAGGACTTGAATTGGACCCCAAGCTCTACCTCTTATTACTATGACCTTGAGCAAATTATATGACCTCTCTGAGTCAGCTCTCTCATCTGTAATGTTGTGTGCATACTACGTTGCTTCAGTCATGTACAACTCTGTTCGATTCCATGGACTGTAGCCCACCAGCCTCCTCTGTCCTTGGGGATTCTCCAGGCAAGAATAGTGGAGTGGGTTGCCAGTCCCTCCTGCAGGGGATCTTCCTGACGCAGGGATCAAACCCATGTCTCTGCATCAGCAGGCAGGCAGGTAGGTTCTTTACCACTAGTGCCACTTGGAAAGCCCCTCACCTGTGAACAGACATTAATACAGGTGTTAGAAGGCTCTTGTTCAGTGACAGATATACAGTGGTGCTTCTAGAAAACCAAAGTTCCAAGTCCGTAGGGCCTGCAATATCATCTTACACCCTTTTTTTGCTTTGGTCTCTGCTCCCATTTCCATGGCTATTGTTTCATACGTTTCATTCTTCCTAACCCTGTGGCTGCATCTCACCTCCAATGCCACTGAGAAAAAGAAGCCACCCTAAGTAGGGTGGCTATATAATTTATCATCCAGACTGAAACAATTTTGAGAATAAGAGATGATACTCCCATAATTACACCAGGATCAACCAAGATTTTCCCAGACAAACTAGGACATATAGTTACTTCAGTAATAAACTCTCTCAATTTCCGATCACCAAACTGAAATAATCTCACCTCTATTTGTACCCGTCTTTTTTTTCCTTGCCTCCTATTAGGGTGAAAAATGTGCCGCCCCTCCTATCACTGGCAAATCCCTCTGCTTATTCTCTAGACCCATCTCATTTCACTTCTCACCTTCCTAATGTTTCAGCCTTGCTCGGTTACTCCCTCTTTGCTTTCTCTCCAACTTCTCTCTCTCTCTCTACTGGCTCCTTTCCATCAGCATTCAAATATTCTTCACTCTTTCCTGTGCATGTATTTTGTCGCTTCGGTGTGTCAACTCTTTGCAACCCCATGGACTATAGCCCGCCAGGGTCTTCTGTCCATGGGATTCTTCAGGCAAGAATACCAGCGTGGGTTACCGTGCCCTCCTCCAGGGGATCTTCTCAATCCAGGGACTGAACCTAGGTCTCCTCTGTCTCCAGCTTGGCAGTTGGATTCTTTACCACTGAGCCACTGAGGAAGACCTCAATCTTTCCTAATTAAAAACAAAAGTGAAAAGTGAAGTCACTCAGTCATGTCCGACTCTTTGCAACCCTACAGACTGTAGCCCACCAGGCTCCTCTGTCCATGGGATTCTCCAGGCAAGAATACTGGAGTGGGTTGCCATTTCCTTCTCCAGGAGATCTTCCCGACCCAAAGATTGAACTGTGCCTCCCGCATTGTAGGCAGATGCTTTACCATCCAAGCTACCCAGGAAAAGGTCTTCCTTAATTCCATGTCTTGCTCTGGTCGTTATCTAATTTTTTTTCTCTCTTTTACAGAAAAATATATTGAAATCCTTCTACTTGTTTCTTCAGTTTTTACCATACCTCTACACACTGCAGTCTGGTTTCTACCGAAACCAGAAATGCTTTTGACAAGATCTCCACCCCTATTTCCAATACATTTTAGTATATATATGTATATGTTCTCAACAACATGAAACATTAGTGATGCTGATCTTCTCAATACCTTCTCCCTTAACTTTTATGATACCACTTTCTAAGTTTCTGGCTATTCTTCAGTGTCCTTTCCGGACTCTTTTGTTTTTCCTTATTCATAAGAATTCTTTAAAGTTCTAAGTTAAAACTTTTCCTGTTCACATTCTTCTAATTTTCTTATGTAATCTTAATTTGGGGGTTGCAAAGAGATGGACCTGATTTAGCAACTGAACAACAAATGATCTCATCGACTCCCATGGTATCAATTACCATCTTCATGCTGATGGCTTTCAACTATATTTCTCTAGTCTAGATTCCTTTTCTACTTTTCAGATTTGAATGTCCACTCCTTTTTAAATTCATACTGGAACCTCAAACTAAATATATCTGAAACTACACATATCTTCTTCAAAATAGTTGTTCCAACTTGTTTTTCCAGCCTGGGTGAATGGCCACCATTCAGTTTCCCTGGTTTAAAAACTGGAGGTTTGAGAACAGTGTGGAGATTCCTTAAAAAATTGCAAATAGAACTACCTTATGACCCAGCAATCCCACTGCTGGGCATACACACCGAGGAAACCAGAATTGAAAGAGACACATGTACCCCAATGTTCATCGCAGCACTGTTTATAATAGCCAGGACATGGAAACAACCTAGATGTCCATCAGCAGATGAATGGATAAGAAAGCAGTGGTACATATACACAATGGAGTATTACTCAGCCATTAAAAAGAATTCATTTGAATCAGTTCTGATGAGATGGATGAAACTGGAGCCGATTATACAGAGTGAAGTAAGCCAGAAAGAAAAACACCAATACAGTATACTAACACATATATATGGAATTTAGGAAGATGGCAATGACGACCCTGTATGCAAGACAGGGAAAGAGACACAGATGTGTACAACGGACTTTTGGACTCAGAGGGAGAGGGAGAGGGTGGGATGATTTGGGAGAATGACATTCTAACATGTATACTATCATGTGAATTGAATCGCCAGTCTATGTCTGACGCAGGATGCAGCATGCTTGGGGCTGGTGCATGGGGATGACCCAGAAAGATGTTATGGGGAGGGAGGTGGGAGGGGGGTTCATGTTTGGGAATGCATGTAAGAATTAAAGATTTTAAAAATTTAAAAAATAAAAAACTAAAATAAATAAATAAATAAATAAAAACTGGAGGTTTCTCTTCTCCCTCTTCCTCTATAGCAATCATCTCTACTCTGTAAGTGTTGTTCAGATTAGGTTATTTTATCATTCCCATTGATACTACCCTAGTTCAGATTATAATCATTTTTCATCTATATTATAATTCTCTAGAAATAATTTGTGTTAGGTGAGCTGATGTGGGTTGTGAAAGAATTCATGGAAGTATTAACAAGGAGGGAAAAAAAAGTGTTTTTATTCACTTTCCAAGGGAGGAAAGGGGCCAACGCACACAGTGGCGTTGGCCCTGATGCATGGGTGTTTGAGTCTTTTATTGAGTTTAAAGAGCAAAGTGTAGGAAAGAACAGGTAAGTTTATATCTATTCTGGTCCAAGTTCTGTCTGGGCTGGATGTGTTTCTATAGAATATGATTTTTATGAAACTTTGTAACTTTTTGCCTTCAGTAATTTTCCAGTCCTTGGGTGTTTGAAAGAGACTTGATAGGGTGTTTGAAAGACCCTTGACAGGAGCTTCTCTATCTTGAACTATGTTAGATGAGTTTAAAGTCTGCAACTGCTTCCTAAATGTACGCCAAGGGTATACTGGTTTCTTCGTTGCTATCTTTGTAAAGATAGCTTATCTTTCTACAAATGACACAAAGAAAGCAGAAGTAAAGAGAAAATAGATGCCTCTGGTAGCACATGACCCCACCCCCACCCCCAACCTGCCCAGGTAAGCAATGCCTGAAGCCACATTTCTCTCTCAAACTTTCCAGTTATCTGAGCCAATGCATTTCAATTTTCTTTTCAATTAAGCAAATGTATTGGATTTCCACTACCTGAAATTTAGAGCAATATAAAATCAGTTGACCAGGACATGATCTTTAATCCTTGGTTCCTAGTACAGTACCTGGCCAATGCTTAACTTGTTGAATAAATGATGTATACAAACCACCTTATATTTATTTTTTACCTCCATGATAACAAACAGTAAAGTGCTCTCACTCATTCAACAAATATTTGTACAATTTGTACTATGAATCACTATTCTAGATATTGGGAATACGGCCCTGAACAAAATACACAAAAGCCTTACTCTAATGAAATTTGCATATAGTTTATTCAAAAATAATGAATAAATAATTAAGGTATGCTATTTGGCAGAGGATTTTCTATTTTTGCTATAAATATTAGAAAAGCCCCTTGGAGTTAATACAGCAAGACAATATGTATGAACCAAAGAAATCCAAAGAAACCAAAGAAATTCTTCAGTTTTTATTTGTTAGCATAAGATATTTACATGAGAGTGAATCAAGGACATTATATCCACTAAATATCAGGTCCAAACAAACTTCAGGGTTTAAAATTCTATCAGGAACAAATTCTTTTATAGAGCACTGAGGATCCAGTTCACAGAAACTTAGATTCACAGACCCTTTAATTCAGTATTCAAGGTAACATCGGAAAAAACCATAATATATCAAGTAGGCAGTCCTAGAGCTGAATCCTAGATTAAAATAAAAACTCTGTCCTTTGGGGAGAGTTTCCTATATTTTCTAAGTGCTATTTCCTCATGATAAAAGGAGGATTATAACAGTTAATTCACTAGGTCTTTTTGTTCACTTTGAAAATTAGCCAGTGACCATTTGGTATGAATATTAGTTGAATGAATGCTAATATAAATATTAAATAAGATGATATGTGAAAGTGAAAGTCGCTCAGTTGTGTCCAACTCTTTGCGACCACATGTACTCTATATTTCATGGAATTCTCCCGGCCAGAATATTGGAGTGGGTAGCCTTTTCCTTCTCCATGCAGTCTTCCCAACCCCAGGATTGAACCCAGGTCTCCCACATTGCAGGTGGATTCTTTACCATCTGAGCCACCTGGGAAGCCCAAGATGATATATATGAAAGCATAATGTGCTATACAAACTTTACTTGATTTGGTATTATTATTATTCCTGTGAGAGCCAAGGTTGTTGAAGACTTGCATAGGAGAGGGTACTAGAAAGAGAAGGAAGCATAAAAACTAACTTGAAAAGAGATAAATGTCTAAGTGTCTAAGAGGAAAGTGAGAAAGGCCAACAGTAATGAGCAATATACTTCAGAGTAGTGGGAGTCTGGCATCAGTCTCTGGGCTCTTCTTTGTAACACTCATGATTCTCGCCATAAAAACTCCTAATCTTACACTCTGCACATACCAATTTTACCTCTGCACTGCCACTTTTAAAGCTGGTTTTAGGAGAGCGATCTGCTTAAATAATAATGTTACAATGTCACAAAAACATTGCTATTGTAGCACTCTGCTGCTTTGGATTGCATCTTGATTTCTCTATGGAATGCCAACTCTTCCTGTAGTTACTTCTTAAGGTTAAAAATGTCCCTGTACAGAATTAGTCTCTGCGTGGCATTTTTCCTTTTTGGCTTTGTGTTTTCTAATTTTTCTGTAACAATTTGGAGTTATAATGAAAATGAAAACATTACTTTTGAAAACAAGTTTTAATAAAAACCAAAATCCTCTAACAGTTGGGCTATGTCTCTTCCTTCTACATTATCAACTGCCAATTTAGATTTCTAATCATCAGAATGAGCTTCTTTAAGATGACTCTCTCTCTATCTGTTTGATTTTTTCCCCCAATTAAACTGACCATTATTGAAATCTAAATGTTTTGATTCTTGGCAAACTTGTTTACCACCCCCAATTTCTGGAAATTTAGAAGAGAGAGGTAGCAATTTCTTGTCTTGTCTCATGTTGAGAATTTTTCAAGGTGAATGCCGAGTATGGGCAGGAACTATCACAAAATAATACCTTGGAATTTAGGAAAGAAGAGATTTCTCAAGAAAAGAGGAAGCCTAAACTAACAGACTTATATTCTCTCATTTCTGAACTATTTTTCAGAGTATCCTATTTACTAAAGCTGTCTAGAAATATTTTCATTTAAATAAATGACTTACTATTTAAATGTTATTGCTAGCACAATCAATACCAGGCACCCAATTAAATGTGTTGACTTAGTTTTAGTGTTAAGCTTTCTTTGGAATAGGCAGTGTTGTTTTATATTCTCCAAACTTTTGAAATTTCTGACATAGCATAGCTGCTTGCTTATAACCTTTTAAAGCAGAAGGAATACTGCTTATGTCCAGCAGATCACAAGGAGAACTGAGACAAGGCTAGGGGCTAGGATGAGGGGAAGATGCAGAAGTGGGTCAAGTCAGGAAGGGGCTCAGAAGCTGTAAGTTACGGGGGTCTGAACCCAGTGAGGTGTGGGCAGTGGAAGTATTCATTAATTCTCAAAGACTTGCAGGGATCAATATTAGTATGAGTGGTCACAGTAGACAGGAAATGTATGGAGCAGAGGTTAATAACATGAGCAGAGTTTGGGTTCAACTCCTGGGAAAGAGCGACAAGCAGAAGCTTTCCATTTTGCCAGCTTCCTGTCTCACCCACTGGTTTTTATGTGGTTTCTATTGAAACAGAGAGGAACCAGCATGATATGTCAAGGTGTGAATTAAAGAATGTGTAATCTAAGAGTATGGGTGAGAGAAGAGAGGTAGAAATTTTAAGTTTGTTTTGTGGGGAATGGCAGGAGAGGTACAGGACAATGTTTTTTTTTCCTTTTTCCCCATTTAACAAAGCTCTCTTAAATATCAAAAATAATAAGAAAAATAAAATTTCAAATGTTGAATTTGGGGATCAAATCATCAGAGCCCCATTTTGACCACCATTCTTACTTCCGCACTGTACCTTATTCTTAGACATGGCAAGATTCAAAATGCAAATTTAAGAAATTTTAGAAAAAGGACAGGAAAAACTATTAATACCTTCATTATATCTACAGAAAGCAAATGTTTTCCTAATATTCATCTTCCTGAGGGCCTTTAAAAGGCAATATTTAGTCACAAACTCATCTTGAATAGTTGGTATAAGGGGATGTGCAGTATAGGACAATTTTCATCTCCAAAAAATACAATCCTGGGTTTCTTCAGTGTGTAAATGAGACCAATACTGTATCCTCCTTGGAGCAAAATGTTGCTATGCTGAAAAGAAGTGGCAATCTTGCCCAGGACTTACCAAGAGAAAACAGAATACTAAAACACTATTATCTTCCAAAGCCCCAGAGAACCAAAAGCACCGCCTTGGATTTTTTTTTTTTTCTTTTGGCTGCACATATGGCATGTAGAATCTTAGTTCCGTAACCAGGGACTGAATCCATGCCCCCTGCAGTGGAATCACAGAGTCTTAGCCACTGGAATACCAGGGGATTCCCTTGATTTTTTAAGTTTAGTCAAAAACTCCCTCAAAGGCAATCAGTTCAGTTCGGTTCAGTCACTCAGTCGTGTCCAACTCTTTGCAACCCCATGGACTGCAGCACACTAGGCCTCCATGTCCATCACCAACTTCCAGAGTTTACCCAAACTCACGTCCATTGAGTCAGTGATGTCATCCAACCATCTCATCCTCTGTCGTCCCCTTCTCCTCCTGCTTTCAATCTTTACCAGCATTAGGGTGTTTTCAAATGAGTCAGCTCTTTGCGTCAGGTGGCCAAAGTATTGGAGTTTCAGCCTCAGTCCTTCCTATGAACACTCAGGACTGATTTCCTTTAGCATGGACTGGCTGGATCTCCTTGTAGTCCAAGGGACTCTCAAGAGTCTTCTCCAACACCACAGTTCAAAAGCGTCAATACTTTAGCACTCAGCTTTCTTCACAGTCCAACTCTCACATCCATATATGACTACTGGAAAAACCATAGCCTTGACTAGATGGACCTTTGTTGGCAAAGTAATGTCTCTGCTTTTTAATATGCTGTCTATGTTGGTCAAACTTTCTTTCCAAGCAACAAGCGTCTTTTAATTTCATGGCTGCAGTCACCATCTGCAGTGATTTTGGAGCCCAAAAAAATAAAGTCTGACACTGTTTCTATTGTTTCCCCATCTATTTGCCATGAAGTGATGGGACCAGAAGCCATGATCTTACTTTTCTGAATGCTGAGCTTTAAACCAACTTTTTCACTCTCCTTTTTCACTTTCATCAAGAGGTTCTTTAGTTCTTTACTTTCTGCCATAAGGGTGCTGCCATCTGCATATCCGAGGTCATTGATATTTCTCCCGGCAATCTCGATTCCAGCTTGTGCTTCATCCAGCCCAGATTTCTCATGATGCACTCCGAATATAAGTTAAATAAGCAGGGTGACAATATACAGCCTTGAAGTACTCCTTTCCCGATTTGGAACCAGTCTGTCGTTCCATGTCCAGTTCTCACTGTTCCTTGCTGACCTGCATACAGGTTTCTTAAGAGGCAGGTCAGGTGGTCTGGTATTCCCATCTCTTTCAGAATTTTCCACAGTTTGTGGAACAAACTTTGACACAGTCAAAGGATTTGGCATAGTCAATAAAGCAGAAATAGGTATTTTTCTGGAACTCTTTTGCTTTTTTGAAGATCCAGCGGTTGTTGGCAATTTGATCTCTGGTTCCTCTGCCTTTTCTAAAACCAGCTTTTTAAACACAATTTATAAAACGAATAAATTAGGTCTTCTTGAAAACTATTACTTTTAATACTATTTTTTTTAAAGAGAATGAAAGATCTTTTCTGCCACACTTAGAAAATCTCATACTCAATACTTGTCTATTCAGTTTGCTTGATCCGTGTTATTCTTGAGGAAGTGGTGGAGAAGATATTCATGGAAATAAGAATTCAGTATTTCTCTTAATAGAAATGGACTTCCCTGGTGGCTCAGACGGTAAAGCCTCTGTCTACAATGCAGGAGACCCGGGTTCGAGCCCTGGGTTGGGAAGATACCCTGGAGAAGGAAATGGCAATCCACTCCAGTACTATTGCCTGGAAAATCCCATAGACAGAAGAGCCTGGCAGGCTGCAGTCTATGGGGTCGCAAAGAGTCGGACACGACTGAGTGCTTCCTTTCCTTTCCTTTCCTTAATAGAAATAGAATGATCATATTCTATGTCATCTTAGGTATTACTTTGTGTATTTGAGTAAATAGTGTGACAATTTCAGAATCAAAGACAATCATGTGAAAAAGTTAACTGGGATAAACAGTGACAGCCTTCCTTGGAAAGCTGGACTTTTACTTTGAAAATTTATAAAAGGAGCAAAGATGGGCTAATACGAATTTAGGTTGTTTGAGAGCAGCACTTCAGTGTGGAGAAACCTATTCTGAAGCAAGTAAAAAGAAGTTTATTATCTTTTTATTATGACAAGCAAATTAGTAAACTGAAAAAGGTTTTGAGGGGCCAGTACTTAATTAATTCCTAGAAATTCCTCAAAGCCAAGCAACAAACTTTTGACCTTTGTCCATAGTTCTTATATCAGCAATGAGTAGGTAAGAGGATAAGGGGCAATTCCTAGAGACATTGAATAAAGTCTGTCTCCTTCCAGGAGTCTAGAAACCCAAGTTTTAACAGCTGTGGGATCTGGAGTTAGTCATTTTCCCCTGTGAATTTTAATATCCTCACCAGAGGATGAAAGTGTGGTATAAAGCATTATTTGCCCCCGTATTCTTTTTAGTAATAAACCACCTCAAGTTTTATCAAGGCACAAGGGTGCCCAGCTAGAGAAGAATTTCCAGGCTTCCTTTTAGCTAGGAAAGTGAAAGTTGCTCAGTCGTATCCAACTCTTTGTGACCCAATGGACTATACAGTCCATGGAATTCTCCAGGCCAGAATATTGGAGTGGGTAGCCTTTCCCTTCTCCAGGGGATCTTCCCAACCCAGGAATTGAACTGGGGTCTCCTACATTGCAGGCAAATTCTTTACCACTCCAACTGAGCTAGGAGTGGTCATGAAATAGCAAAGATGATTTTTGTAATTTTCTTATCATTCCTTAGAGATGAGGTCACCTGACTTGGACTCTTCTCTTTCATCGGTTGGAAAATGCCAACAACAGGAGTCACCACTTTATTTTATTTATTTTTTTAAAAATATTTATTTGGTTGCTCCAGGTCTTAGTCACAGTGTATGTGGGGTCTTTAGTTATGGCGTGCAAGCTCTTATTTGCAGCATATGGGATCTAGTTCCCTCACCAGGGATGGAACCTAGGCCCCTGGCATTGGTAGCATGGAGTCTTAGCCACTAGACCACCAGGGAAGTCCCAGGAGCCATGCTTTAGACCCACTGGGAACCCACACACTGAGAAGGGCAGAGCTTCCTCTTAGCCTGGGTTCCTGAGTAATATCATAGAACAGAGAAGTCCCACCAGCTCTGCACCACTTCCCTTGGGACTCTTGATGGTGGTGGTGGTGGTTGAGTTGCTAAGTCACGTCCGACTCTTGCAACCCCATGGACTGTAGCCCACCAGGCTCCTCTGTCCATGGGATTCTCCAGGCAAGAATACTGGAGTGGGTTGCCATGTCCTTCTCCAGGGGATCTTCCCAACCCAGGAATCGAACCTGGGTTTCCTGCATTGCAGGCAGCTTCTTAACCGACTGAGCTATGAGGGAAACCCAGATTGACAATAGTTACTGGTTAGTACATAGCCACATTGCCTTAATGAACACTGGAGTGGGTAGCCTGTCCCTTCTCCTGTGGATCTTCCTGACCCAGGAACTGAACCGGGGTCTCCTGCATTGCAGGCAGATTCTTTACCAACTGAGCTATTAGGGAAGCCTTTTGAGACTTTCAGTTGAGAGCAAAGAAAAAAAATGCTCCTCTTCTTTTAAGCTGCTTTACTCTGGGTTTTCTTTGGTACGTTAGCTTAGCCTGAACCCTAGCTAAGGCAGAAGTTCCTGAACAAATAATCACAGAAGAATGTCCCAGTTCTGAATAGAAGAAACATAACGGAAGCAACAGAGTTTTGCTTCAGGACGAAAACAAAAGGTAGAATAAACCTTGTTATCCTGCCAGTGATGATCACAGCAGCACATGTTCAAGCTTAAGATCGCTTTTTTAAATGATGGTCTTTTTTTCATTCTTAGCAACTCAGACTCCGAGGCCCCTTTATTATACCTTTTAATTGCTCTGTTAATCACTTTCAATGTTCTTCCATTTTACTACCATGCAGTATGACAATAGATTGCTTTCTCTACAAAGGCTATCTTTAAATTCCCACGGGCATTTAGTAAAGTTTTATTATCCCCAGACGTAATCCTATGAGAAGATTAGATCGCTAGAAGTCGTTTTCTGCCTATCAGCATAAGGCAGCCAGGGAGGGTTTGCAGACATATGGGGTTTGAAACCTTGAAATCCTGCAGCTTATGTGGGGGAGCCAGAGGAGCTCTGGGAAGTCACCTGAATCAGACTGGCCTTTGCTTATGCAAGTCATTGACCATTAAGGCACTTGAACTCTCCTGTGGCTTTGTAAAAACCCAGACTTAATTACTCGATTTTACCCAAATTTTACACCTACACACAAATCATCTTTTTATTAATTGCCAAACATTTTTATTAGCAATACTCTCATTTGGACTTTTTAAAAAATTTATTTATTTCAATTGGAGGACAATTACTTTACAAAATCGTGATGGTTTTTGCCATATAGCAACATGAACCAGACACAGGTATACATGCATCCCCTCCATCCTGAACCCCCTCCCACATCCCTCCCACCCCCTCCCTCCAGGTTGTCACAGAGCACCGACTTTGGGTACCCTGCATCATCCATCAGACTCCCACTGGATTTCTGTTACATATGGTAATGTATATGTTTCAATGCTATTCTCTCAGCTCATCCCACCCTCTCCTCCCATTGAGTCCAAAAGTCTGTTCTTTATATCTATGTCTCCTTTGCTGCCCTACACATAGGATCGTTAGTATCATCTGTCTAACTTCCATATATATGCATTAATATGCAATGCTTGTCTTTCCCTTTCCAACTTACTTCACTCTGTATAACAGGCTCTGGGTTCAGCCACCTCATTAGAACTTTGTAATCTGTTGATATCCAAAGGAGAAAAACACAGTATGTATGACAGATGAATCTAGAAGCTTAGAAAATTTCCCAAGAAAGCATTTTGCACAGGGAAGAGATTTGGGCATCCCAAAGGCCAGCTAAATGGCATTCAAGGCTGTGGAGTAGGGAAAAATATATCTAAGGGAATGACAAAAGGAATGCTAACAAAGAAGAGTGGGGGAATGCAATATGGTCTTTTAACCCACCTACTAATCCATCTCCCACATTGAAGCCAGAGAAATCATTTAAAAATACCAATCTGACCATTTTCATTCCCTGCTTAAAAGTCACAAATGATTTACTATAACACTTAAAAACATGTACAAAATCCTAACTTGACCTAAAAATATGCTGTCTGAACCCTAACTCTCTTTCTAAAATTGCATCAGACCACAATCTCTTCTCCTCTCTGCAAACTAGGAACATGGGGTATTGTGGTTGAACTATGTACCCTCTAAATATCACGTGTTGTTGTCATAACTCCCAGTACCTCAGAATGTGGCTTTATTTGGAAATAGGGTCACTGTAGTTGTAATTAGTTAAGGTGAGGTTACTTTGAAATAGGGTGAACCCCCAATCCAATATGACTGGTATTCTTACAAAAGGGGGAAATTTGGACGTGGAAACAGTGAGGACACCATGTGAAGAGGAACACAGAAATTCTACAAGCGAAAAAACAGCAGAGATTGCCAGCAAATCTCCAGAAGCTAAGGGAGACAGCTCTCAGGAGGAACTAATAATGCCAATACCTGATCTCCAGAACTGAGACAATACATTTCTGTTGTTTAAGCCACACAGTTCTTTGTTATGGCAGCCCTAGGAGAATAATACTGTGGGTCTTCCCAACTCTCCATAGATGTTTGTTCATGCTGTTCCCTTTGCCTTAACAGAGCAGCTTCTCTAGCCAAGCTTGACACCTTGCTTTAAGCGTGTTTTCCTTGAGAGAGAAATCTTCCTTAATCTCCCAGACTAGCTAAAGCCCCTCTCCTCCTCAATCTACACTTACCATAAATTTAACAAGACCCTGCACTTCCTCAATGCCCTATGCCCTCCTGAACTATCTGTTTACTTAATGTCTGTCTTTTGCATCTGGCTATAAGTCCAGGCTAGGACTCAGTGTGTCTCATTCACGGCTGTGTCCTCTGTGACTGGCATATAATTAGTGCTCAAGAAATATGTATTGACTGGTTCTCTTGATTTTAACTTGGAATCTTCTGTTCCTAAACATTGTTTCAAAGATCCCACATCCTTAGTTATAATTCCCACCAAAGTATTCCTTTCCTCATGTATATATTCATATGCCTGAAGGCAAACCTCATATTTCTATAATTTGTTGTTGTCATACCTAACATTTTATTCCATTCCACCACACATCTGTATAAGCAATAACATTTGTAAATGTACTAGTCTTCAGGAATGTTTTTGATTTGGGTCCTATATTACTGAAAAGAATCTCAATTATTTGGCAAGCTGACATCCTCATAAGATTCTATCTGTCCAGCAAGGCAGAGGAGGGAAATTGTGAGAGAACACGAAAGCAATGAAGCACTTTTTAAACAAACATTCATTTAATCTGATTCCTGATATGAAAATTTTGGGAGTTGTCCTGATGTGGAGAGGGAGGGATGATGGGAGATTTGCTGAAAATTGCATGAAATCCATGGAATAATGAAAGCTAATCTCAAAACATCTATATCTATGCCTATCTCTCTCAATAGACATAGATGTATTTGTAAAAGGGGACAAAAGAGCAAATGATTCCAGGTAGGCTATTTCTCCCTCTCAGGTCACTTCTAAGTTAGTTTGAATTTTACTCCCAAAGAATTGCAACAGTTCTTGGACAGGGTCTACTTAAACAGACAGATTCAGAAGTCTCTTTGTAAAGAAGGTCTTGGTGAGTATATTCACTGAGTGGAAACATTTTGGTTTATCCTAAAGAGAATTTCCTAAGTAAATATGTGTTCAACAGATATGGTCTTAATGGAGTAACAGTTGGATATACTACAATTTTTAGTATCATATCTTCAGACAAGACTCTGTTGGTCACAGAAAGAAACAATGACAAACTATAGAAAGAACCATTACTCTTGAGCACAGGAAGAATAAAATAGTTAGACTTGTCCTAGTCATTCATTTAGTAAACAGTTCTTGAGCATTTGCTCTGTGTTAACAATTGTGGCAGATGCTATTAATACACAGTTCAATAAAATAATAATAGTAATAAGAATAGCTTATTCATACTGGTTGCTGATTTTGTCTAGGCCCCAAGCTAAATGCTTTACATACATTATCTCCTCTAATCCTCACCATAGCTTTGTGACATAGGTATCATTGTCCTCACTTTTAGGAAGAACTTAGGTCCCAGAGAAGTTTAGCAGTGTGTACAAGGGTCAAAGAGCTAGGCTATAAGTACAGCTATGCCTGACTCCAACGCCTAAGCTCCTACTCAGTGCAGTAGGCTAACTCACAACGGAGTGAGTCAATTACTATAATTTTTCCCCAAATCCGCAAAATTCAGGTTGAGCTTCTGATCTGAGGAAGATAACATTAACAGGGAGTTTGAGAAGGAGAATTTAATTCCACAGTAATACAGAAATGGCATTAAGTAACCTTTTCTTAGAATGAGTTTATGGACCATTTCACATAAGCTCCCCAAGTTCAAAAGTCAGGATTATAGTGATTTGGGCTCATCTCAAGTGAGCTTAAGAAAAACAGAAATGAAAGTAAAGGACTTTAGACCCTAAAGTCCTCTGTGTGTGTGTGTGTGTGTGTGCACGCATGCCCGCACGCACACTTGTGTATGAATGCAAAATAAAAATAGTGCAGAAAAAAGACCTGAAGTTTTGAGTCAAGAAGGAAATCCATCTCTTTTTTAATCACTAGGGAAGAAATTGAGTTTGTATATATTTTTGGTAAGAAAGAAGTCATACATTTCATGAAATTCTTTTAAAATACTCTGACCCCAAATTTTGAGCCAACACAGAAAGCAAAAACATATTTTTCAAATATTTAGATAGAAGATGGCATACAAATGTAACTGTTAGAGATATCAGAATTTTCAAGACCATGTTAAGGCCACCTCAGAATAAGGGAATCACTGGCCTCTGCTTTGTCACTGAGCCTGTGTACTTCCTGAGACGTGTCATTTTGGTATGGTATCTCTTGTGTTAGGGAGGGCATGCATCTTCCCCATCGCTGATCTTTCAGTTTTTTTAATACTCCTGACCTCTCTCTGCTTCCTTGACTCATACAGTCCCAGAAGAGAAGGAGTGAGCTAACCTGATTGGTGAATTTGAGAAACTGTGAAAGCTTGCAGAAGCCACAAACTCGTTCTCCTCTGCAGTTTGGGTGGGATCTGGACTTGGAGAAGAGGATGCCTGCTCCATTCTAGTGCAGACAGTGCTAAACAGGTGAACATCCTCATTCTAGATTCAGTATTTGAGAACCAACTTGTCCACAGATACAAGTCAAATTTCCAATAGCAGTTAAATCAGTAATTAAGGTCATAATTTTTGGCCTCTACCTGTTGATTTTTTTTTTCTTAGCTCACCATTATTCTGAAACATGAGAACATAGTATACCATTTATTAGGTCTCTACAAAAACCCCAAACTGTAGCTAAATTGATAACACTATACTGTGCCTGCTCAGTTGTATCTGACTCCTTGACTCCCATGGAGTCTGCCAGGCTCCTCTGTCCACGGAATTCTCCAGACAAAAATACTGGAGTGGGTTGCCATTTGCTCCTCCAGGGGATTTCCCCAGACCAGGGCTCAAACCTGGGTCAAGCCTGTATTGCAGGCAGATTCTTTATTGCTGAGCCACTGGGGAAGCCTAACAGTAGCTTGCAAACAGGACACAAAGAAAGAAAAGCTTATCTTTGGTATATTCTGGAAATAAAGAGCTAGAATTAGATAACTATATTGGTCCAATTTTCCACTCCAAGCATTACTACTGTAGCTCTGCTTGGCCAAATCTTGTGTGACCATTTGTAAATGGGTAGGTTAACAGTTTAACTGGAGAGCCCAGAAAAGTTATAAGAAGATAGCCTCTAACTCCAGTGCTGCAGTCAGTAGAAACATTTGACAGAAAAGAATTAGAATTAACCTTAGAGGATTAGCGGGGATAATTCTGAGTAATGAGGGAAAGGGCTCTATGTATTATTCAGATATTTTATTTTCTAGCCATGCTGTCTTTCATCTTTCATTTTCTTGTCTATCCGTCATAACTGAAGCAAAATTGTATGAGGTGTGGGGGCCGCCTTCCTTCTACAACAGACAATGTAACTGACCAGGAGCCCCAGCTTAGAAATCCAGAGTTTGCTTTCAGGATGCCATTGCCACAAGCTGTTCCAGCCACTGACCGAATGCTACATACAGCAGTGACATTAAGGCAGGTCCCTTCCCAGAGAGACATAAGACTTCAGTTGGCCAACTTCATCTGGTGGGGACTCCCTGATGGCTTTGCTGGAACTGTGTGGCCCTCCACCCAACAGCAAGGAGATTAACCCAGTCAATCCTAAAGGAAATCAACCCTGAATATTCACTGGAAGGACTGATGCTGAAGCTCCAATACTTTGGCCACCTGATGTGAAGAGCCAACACATTGGAAAAGACCCTGATGCTGGGAAAGATTGAGAGCAGGAAGGGAAGGGGCAACAGAGGATGAGATGGTTGGATGGCATCGGTGACTCAATGGACACGAGTTTGAGCAAACTTTGGGAGACAGTGAAGGACAGGGAAGGCTGGCGTGCTGCAGCCCATAGGTTCGAAAAGAGTCGGACACAACTGAGTGACTAAACAACCAACCAACATTCTTTCCCTCTCTCCTTCACTCTGGGTTAGACTGGCCAGGTGGTCAGAGGCATCCCCCAGCTTCCTCTGGGTACCTCCCTATTTCCTCTCACATGGGTATGTTCTCCTAAGACAGCCCTTAAATGTTTAATCCCATCCTAGTATCTGCTTCTCAAAGGACACCAAGGGAAAGTTCAACAGATTACACAAGTAGAGCCCATTGACGCTGGAAAGGAGCCAGAGCCCAGCATTTACACAACTTGAAGAAAGAGGAACAGAGTTAGTGAAAGCTTTGGAATATAGTTAACACAATCCTATAGCCAATGCAGAATGACTCTGTACCTTTTTTTTTTTTCAATTTTAAATACAGTTTTATTTAAGACATTGAATTTTTTCTCTTGTAATACAGTGCTTGTAAAGTGGAATGTTTTTCCATGTGCACACACATTCCATGTTCAAGTATCAAGAATCCCCAGTTATTTACTATAGCAGCTCAACTTTGTAACTGCCACGGGATTTGCTACAAATTTGGGTCCTTCCATGTTTTGTGTGGAACAATGCTGTATCTATGCTAGGCTGGCTTAATCAACCTCTTCAACGGTGGGCCCAGAGAGGGCACCACTTGATGGAGGAGCTCCATCACCAGGGAAGCCCCAAGGCATTCCTCCTGGCATTCCCCTGGGCATGCCTCCTGTGCTCTGGTACAGCTTGGTAATGATGGGGTTGTAGAATTTTTCCAACTCCTTCTGCTGATGTTCAAATTCTTCCTTCTCTGCAGTCTGGTTCTTATCCAGCCAGTTGATTATTTCATTACACTTGTCAAGAATCTTCTGTTTGTCCTCATCATTAATCTTGCCCTGAAGTTTCTCATCCTCAACAGTAGCTTTCATGTTGAAGGCATTGGATTCAAGCGAATTCTTTGAAGACACCTTATCCTGCTGCTTCTCGTCTTCAGCTTTGTACTTCTCTGCTTCTTGAACCATCTGTTCAATATCATCCTCACTCAAACAGCCCTTGTCATTAATGATGGTAATCTTGTTCTCTTATCCTGTGCTCTTATCCATAGCAAAGAGATTGAGAATGCCATTGGCATCAATATCAAAAGTGACTTCGATCTGAGAAATACCACAGGAGCAGGAGGTATGCCTGTGAGTTCAAACTTGCCAAGCAAGTTTGGTCATGGTTCACTCACCTTCATAAACCTGAATGAACACACCAGGCTGGTTGTCAGAGTAGGTGGTGAAAGTCTGTGTCTGCTTGGTAGGAATGGCGGTATTGTGCTTGAGGACACTCATGACTCCACCAGCAGTTTCAATTTCAAGGGAAAGAGGAGTGACATCCAACAGCAGCGAGTCTTGAACATTTTCAGATTTGTCTCCAGACAAAATTGCTACCTGGACAGCTGCGCCATATGCAAGAGCCTCACCGGGGTTGATGCTCCTATTCAGTTCTTTCCCACTGAAGAAGTCCTGGAGAAGTTTCTGAATCTTGGGGATGCAGGTTGAGCCACCCACCAAGACAATATCGCGGATCTGAGACTTGTCCAGCTTGGCATCCTGAAGGGCTTTCTCCACAGGGTCCAGGGTGCCACGGAACAAATCAGCATTAAATTCTTCAAATCGGAAGTTGATTCCTTCATAGAGGGAATCAATCTCAATACTGGCCTGGGTGCTGGAAGAGAGAGTGTGCTTAGCAAGCTCAGAAGCAGTACGGAGGCAACAGACAGCCCTCTTGTTCTCACTGATATCCTTCTTGTGTTTGCTCTTGAACTCTGCAATGAAATGGTTGACCCTGCCATTGTCAAAATCTTCTCCAGACAAGTATCTCCAGCTATAGATTTGACCTCAAAGATTCCATCCTCAATAGTGAAGATTGACACATCAAAATGCCACCACCTAAATCAAAGATCAGCACATTTCTCTCTGCTCCAACCTTCTTGTCTAAGCCATAGGCAATAGCAGCAGCACTTGGTTAACTGATGATTCTAAGTACATGGAGACCAGCAATAGTTCTAGCATCTTTGGTAGCCTCACGCTGAGAGTCGTTAAAGCAGGCAGGTACTGTGACAACAGCGTTGGTAACAGTCTTCCCAAGGCAGGCTTCTGCGATTTCCTTCCTCTTTGTCAGGACCATGGATGACACCTCTTCTGGGTAAAAACTCTTTTTCTCTCCCTTGTATTCTACTTAAACCTTAGGTCTGCCAGCATCATTTGCCACCATGAAGGGCCAATGTTTCGTATCAGACTGGACAATAGCATCATCAAATCTTCATTCAATGAGTTGTTTGGCATCAAAAACCATGTTGGTGGGATTCATCACGACTTGGTTCTTTGCAACTTCACCGATCAATCGTCCAGTATTAGTAAAAGTGACATAGCTTGGGGTGGTTCAGTCCCCTGATCATTGGAAATGATTTCCATCTTTCTGTGCTCTCCTACATGAGAATCAGTGGTGCCAAGATCAATGCCAACTGCAGGTCCCTTAGACATGGTTGCAGAAACGTAGGCCCA
This sequence comes from Ovis canadensis, assembly GCF_042477335.2. Classification (NCBI taxonomy): domain Eukaryota; kingdom Metazoa; phylum Chordata; class Mammalia; order Artiodactyla; family Bovidae; genus Ovis; species Ovis canadensis. The sequence continues at coordinate 103,514,095 of NC_091250.1, read as the reverse complement.
GCTCTGCTGGAGGAGAAAGCAGCAATCTGGAAAGCTACGGATGCATCCATTGAGCTGGCTCTGTACTTTAATGGATGGATTTTGAGCAATGTCAAAAAGGGATAACAACGTTTTGATTTGTCATAACTGATGCTGACTTTTCAGCAATTATGAGTATTGGAGAAGAATTAGTGAGATTTAGTTGAGAGGAATTGTCAGTGTCGACTCAAAGAATGTCAGAGACTTCCTGAGCCACACTGACTATAGATTTTATCAACACCATATACAGAAGTGATTGGTAGTTAACACTTGAAATATATTATTTGCCTCTATTTGGTATGGTTTCCAGAAAGAACAGACCAAGAAGCAACATCCTTTACAAATTAGTACCTTGTTTATGTATAGAACCTTTCCAGAGTAATTCCAAGTCTCGCCAGTCCCTCATTGGATCATATCTCATAAAGTAAAGTACAAAATTTTGTACTTGGGCTGCAGTGTATTGGTAGAAAGATTCTAGAGCTGTGCTGTCTAATATGGCAGTCACTAGCCTCATCTTATTTTTTAAACTTAAAATTGCTTAAATTTGAATAAAATTTAAAATTCAGTAGCTCACTATACTATTCATGCTACAAATGCTCAATAGCCATGCATGTTCAGGATTCCTTCACAGAACAGCGTAGATATAGGACATTTCCAACATCAAAGAATATTTTATTCAACAAGGGATATTCTAGAGGAGAATTTCCCCAAGGAAAAAAGTTATCTGATTTTTAAAAGCAATTCTGCTACATTTGGTGTGGCAAGAGAGTGTTTCAAAGTCACCAGTTCAGCCCAGCTCCTCCTCACACCTACAAAGGATGCTTAATGACTGCCCTACAAGCCACTGAGATTTTTAGAAACCTCCAAGGAGGGCTCAGTTTCATCTAAAATGAGAATCGATAACCAATATTTCACAGATATCTTCAGCTAATGTGATATTTTCTCACTCATTGCCTAATGAGATTATGTTTTAGGACAATGGAGTACCCTTAGCAACTTTGGGGTAAGTAAGCAATGGACATGTGGAAAGGAGGCTGGACCACCTTTTTGTTGAAAGACAGGATTCATGTAGCAGTCTACGTGATGCTTAGCGTGTCTGAGAAGAATCAGGGTTTGGGAGTCTCTTGTAGCTAGGGGTAGAAATTGAGTTTCAAACAGGAAGTTGAAGGTAGCATGTCTCACTCTGCAGAGATACCATGGTCATGCTCCTGAGAGAGTCCATGTGTGCAGAGCCTGTTAGGCTTTAGACAGAGGGATGATATCTCAAACAGAAAACAATCCTGCTAGGATTGTTGACTCCACTGAAGAAAGTAATAGGATATTAAACAGTGACTTAGATAAGTTGATCAATGAAGATCTCTCAGAGAAGGTGAAACTTGAGTAGAAACACAAATTATAAGTGTCAGTCATGTAAAAACCTAGGAAACAATCCTGCCAGGTTGAAAGAACAGCAAGTATACAGGCCCTAAGGCATGAATGTGTCTGGCATGTTCTTAGGAGACAGAGAACCAGTGTAGCTGGAACAGTGTAAGAGAGGGAGAGACTGGAAAAAGATAAAATTGAAGAGTTTACATTGAAGTTTCATCAAAAAGCTTGGATTTGACTCTAACTGGAAAGGAAGGTCATTGGAGTGTTTGGAATAAGGGAGTGACCTTATTTGATTTGTTAAGAATCTGCCTGTAGTTCAGGAGACTCAGGTTCGATCCCTGGGTCAGGGAACATCCCCGGGAGAAAGAAATGGCAACCTCCTCCAGTATTCTTGCTTGGAAAATCTCATGGACACAGGAGCCTGGTGGGCGGCAGTCCATGGGGTCGCAAAGAGTCGGGCACGACTGAGTGACTAACACTTATTTGATTTAGGTTTGCAAAAGAGCTCTCCAGATATTATATGGAATGGAATTTATTTCAGACAAGGTCCCTATAAAAAAGAGTCACGCTCAAAAGTGTTTAACTGAAGAGAGTTTAATGAAGGAACTGCATACAGAGTAATGCATAGACGAAGGCAGTTAACAAAGATTAGTGAATTCCCCACAACAGAGAGGAGTTATCACTATGACAAACCCTAAAGGGACAAATATAATGTACAGAAGTACCTGAACCCTGCGGGGGCCAAAAGAAGAGGAGATCACCCCACAGGAGCTGTTATCTATGGAAGAACACCACCACTGTCAGATGATGGGAAGAATCGGGGCAAAATAAGTATGCTTCCCCTCTCTCTTTCCCCCTCCAGTCTTCTACCGGGACTCTCAATTATCTGGACTCAACCATCAAGGCAAGAGAGATACAGAAGCCAGACAGTGTATTTTGTAAAACTAGGGGTCAAAGCAAAGCAGAAAAAGAAGTGAATGAGGAGGGCTGGGCAGCAGTAAATCTGAAAGAACAAATTGAGTATATGCATGATAATAAGTACTATGGAAAATAAAATTTCAACATAGTGTAAAGAGTATTTGTCAATTTTAAATACCATTTCCCAAAATACTGTGGTGGTGAGACATTTATGCATATTATGATTAACTAGTTTATTAACCTGGCTTCATTCTACCTAAAGAAAACAGTGCCTATGAAAAACAGCCTCAGTAGCTTTTGAGGTAAATAAAGGAAGAACAAGTTATGTCAAAGTCATAAAAAATAACAAAAAGCAGGTCATATGGGAAAAATCTACTTTATCTTCTGGGTCTGTTCCCCAGGGTATTCATGCTGGCCTCCCTACGTCTTAAACAAATATTCTCCCAGGTAGAAATATGAATGATAAATTATTGTGGGTAGATTTTAAAACTATGATTCCATGAGAAGCAAACATTAACTTCAAGAGGAATGTTCTCATAACCATGGTGCCTAAGACCCAATATTTCTCCCACTTTTGTAACATCTTAGTATTTTCTTCACTCTTCACTCCCAAGATAAAAAAACTTCAAAACAAGTTGTGAAATGATTAAACTAATCCACAGTGATTTAATTGTATTCAGAAAATAATAAAAACTTTAAATGAACACAGAAATAAATATCTAGCTCTCAAGAACAAAATCAGAGGCTTAGCAATCATTAAAGAGATTAGATATGCAAATAAGCAGGAAAATATGACAAACGATCAAAAGTGTCATCAATAGAAACATATCCAGAAATAACAAAGACAGAATTAGAAGACTGAGACCTTAAAATATTACCATATATTTACTCAAAGGGGAAAAGTGAACATAACAATGAAAGAAATGGAAGATATACAAAGGAACCAAACGGGACATCTAGACATGAAAATCATAAAAATTAAATTTAAAATCTACTAGAAACAATTGACTGTAGTTTAAACCCTGTAGAAGAAAAATCAGTGAAATTGGGGCCATAGCAATAGTACTTATCCAAATGAAATATTGCACAAAAATTAAAAAGATGGAAAAATCAACAGAAACTCAGTGACCTGTAGAATAATATTAAGTAGTCTAACAGATATAATTAGAGTCTAAAGGATGAGCAGGAAAAATATTTGAATAACAAATGGCCAGGTATTTTCCAAATTTGAAGAATTCTATCAACAAACAGATCCAGGAAATTCAATGACACCCAAGCAAGATGAAAATAAAGAAAATCACACAAAAGCTATTATGCTTAAACTGTGGGGGGAAAAAGCATTAAAGAGAACATTAAAAAACAAAATCACATAAAAAAAGAGAGGCACAGAGGAAAAAAAATGAGAATGTTCACAGACATCTTGTCAGAAAGTAAGCGAGCTATAGGATAATACAGAGAGAAAACTATCACCAAAAAATGTATATCCAGAGAAAATATTCTTGGGGGAAAAAATTAGATTTTTATCAGAAAAACAAAAGCTGAGAGAATTTAATGAATAAACTATTCATGGAAACAAATGTGTGAGTGCTCAGTCACGTACAACTCTTTGCAACCCTTTGAAATGTAGCCCACCAGGCTTCCTCTGTCCGCGAATTTTTCAGGCAGAATACCAGAGTGGGTTGCCATTTCCTACTCCAGGGCATCTTCCTGACCCAGGAATCAAACCCATATTTCCTGCATTGCAGGTGGGAGTCTTTATCTGCTGAGCCATCGGGTAAGCAAAACAGAACCCTAAAACTATTGAGTTATTGAAATAAGGCAGGAAAGTGAAAATAAACACAGAGGATTCCCTAGCAGTCCAGTGGTTAGGACTCCAAAATTTCACTGCCAAGGGTACAGGTTCGATTCCTGGTCAGGAAACTAATTTAAAAAAAAAGAAAAGAAGCAAGGAAAATAAATACCAAAATGGTAGATTTAAACTTAACCATATCAATAGTTACATGTAAATAGTCTAAATATTTAAATTAAAAGATAGAAACTGTTAACTGGATCATTAAAAAAACACAACTATATAGTGTCTACAAGAAATTAATTTTAAAAATAAGACATAGGTTAAAATTTAAAGAATTGAAGAAAGATGTAACTTGTAAACACCAATTATAAGAAAGCTGGAATGACTATTAATATCAATGTTGTGTATATATATATACACATATATATACATATATATAATGTATATCTAACATATAATGCTATTATGAAATATTATACTTTTTTTCAAGAGCACAGAGAACATTCATCAAGATAGACTAAAATGAACTTTGACAAATTTAGAAGGATTAAAATTATACTACACATATTAGGTGGCACTAGCAGTAGGGGGTAAAGAATCCATCTGCCAGTGCAGGACATGTAAGAAACTCGGGTTTGATCCCTGGGTGAGAAAGATCCCCTGGAGGAGGAAATAACAACCCACTCCAGTATTTTTGTCTGAAAGATTCCATGGACAGAGGAACCTGGCAGGCCCCAGTCCATGGGGTCACAAAGAGTCAGACTACAACTGAGCATACATACACACATCATTTTACTAAACTAAATTAAATTAGAAATTTTTAAAAAAATTAGAAAATTCCCAAATATTTGGAAAATAAATTTTTAAGCAGCATTGGTCAAAGAAGAAATCACACACACACACACACAAATACAAAACTGTTTTTAAATACATGAGATTAAAACCCAATATATTGGAATTTGTGGCGCATAGCTAAAACAGAGCTTTTAGAGGAATTTACAGCTTTAATTGGTTGTATTAGTAAAGATCTCAAAACATTGGCCTAAGTGTCATTCTTAAGAAGCTAGAAAAATAAGAACAGATTAAACCCAAGGTAAGTAGAAGGAAGAAAGTCATAAATAATAGAAATCAGGAAAAATAGAAAAGCAAATAGTTAAGAATCAAACCAAAATGAAGCTGCTTCAAAAAAAAATCAATGAAGTTCAAAAACTAGTGGCTAAGCTTACAAGGAAAAAAAAGAGAAAAAATTACCAATATCAAGAATGAAACTGAGAATATCACTAGTAATATAACAAAAATATTGGCAAAAAAAGAACTGGCAAACTTTGATGAAATGGCAAACTTTCTTGAAAGGCAAATTATCAAACACTGCCTGAATAAGCAAAAGAAAATCTCAATAACCTTAAGTCTACCATTGTTGTCTAGTTGCTAAGTTATATCTGACTTTGTGACCCCATGAACTGCAGCACTTCAGGCTCCCCTGTCCTTCACTATCTCCTGGAGATTGCTCAGATTCATGTCCATTGAGTCGGGGATGCCATCCAGCCATTTTGTCCTCTTCTGCTGTGATACCATTGTCAACACATGGTGCCTGGGTCTAACTTAACCTTTTACTTATCCTTTCCTGAAATATCAAGTCCAGTCTTATCATTACTGCTGTCACTGTGGGCATTTGCTGCTAATTGTGAACCAGGAAGCAAAATGCATGTTGGAATTGCCTGCTCAGTGCAGTTTCCCAAAGTGGAAGCCTCTCCTGGTGCAAGCAAGTAGGAGAGCCCCATAGGGGCAGGAGACCTCCAGGCCTTTGGGGCTAAAAAGGATGAAGGCAGGAGCCCAAAGCTGCCAGCACCAGTGTGATTCCTGTTACCTAGTTGCTCTATTCCAATAAAGTAAAGTTTCACACACATACGCGCACCCAAAATGAACTGTCTAATGAGCTTAAGAGGCCAGAATGACTCAAATAGTTAATTCTAGTAACTGTTTTCCCACCAAGATTGGGAGGAAACTGAGAATGTCCACTGCTACTTCTACTCAAAATTTTATTGAAAGCTTTTATGCAAAAGGAAGACATTTTTAAAAATTCAAATTTGAAAGAAAAGTAAAATTCTTTCCAGAATACATAATCATGTCCACTTTTTAGACAACTAAGGAATCTAGAATCCCATGGACAGAGGAGCCTGGAGGGAGGGCTGCAAAGAGTCAGACGTGACTGAAGCAACTTCACACAAGGAATCTAGTTTTTTTAAAAAACTACTTAAAACTAATAACCTAGTTATTGTTGTTCAGCCACTAAATTGTGTCCAACCCCAGGGTCTGTAGCCCACCAGGCTCCTCTGTCAGTGGGATTTCCCAGGTGAGAATACTGGAGTGGATTGCCATTTCCCTCTCCAGAGGATCTTCATGACCAAGGAACCAAACCCTGCATTGGCAGGCAGATTCTTTACTGCTGAGCCACCAGGGAAGCCCAACAATCTAGTTAAGCATGATCAAAAGATATACATAAATCAACTCTATTTATATATCATAGCAATAAATATTTGGAAATTGAAATTTTAAAATAATACAATTTCTAGCAGCATTAGAAACATGAAATGCTGAGAAATAAATTCAATAAAATATGTTCAAGAATTGTTTAATGAAAGTAACAAAATATTGCTAAAAGCAATTGAAGGAGATCAAAAGAAATAGACATAGATACCATGTTTCTCCCTGGAGTAGGGCACGGCAACCCACTCCAGTACTCTTGCCGGGAGAATCCCCATGGACAGAGAAGCCTGGAGAGCTACAGTCCATAGGGTCACAGAGTCAGACACGACTGAAATGACTGAGCACGCACCATGTTTCTGGAGTGGAAGAATCAGTATTTAGAAAACAAACCTTTCCAAACTGACTTCAGATACGGTATTCACCTTGCCCTCCTGCAGTATGTCATCCAGACTATCACTAGAGTGACCTTGCTAAATTGCAACTTTGATCATGTAATTCATCTACTTAAAAAATCTTTTATGTTTTCCCAGGGCTGATAGGATAAAGCTTAGTTTCCTCAGGATAATACAAGGCACTCTGTGATCAGAACCCACCTGCTGCTCTTTACAATGCCTTTTGACTGAAATACCCACTTTTATCCCATTGGTGAACTCCTTTCTACCCTCCAAGATCCAGACTTGACCTTGATCCATGAAGACTTTTCTCATCTACCCAAGATTTAACCACTGCCTCTTTTAAGTCTATAGGACCCTGTGTTAGCCCTTTTCATCAATATTGCCATAACTTATTTGATAATCTCTATCTCCTCAAAACAGACTGTGGGCTCTTTTGTAATCTCCATCTTGAGGATAGGGACTGTAGTTCATTCATTTTTGTTTCTCCAGCTCTAGTATCTCACCTGGCACATAGTAGACACTCGGTAATTTTTTTTAATAAATCATAGTCTGATTTACTGATTGGATGAAACAGAATAGGAGTTCTTTCAAAGATGAAAGACTCAAAACAGGTTAAATTTCACAAGTGAATGGGATCCCTTCTCTAAGTTTGGCTAAGATAAATATGAAAAGGACATTTCATAACAGGAAGAATTATTAAACATTCTTATTCTGGCTCCCTCCTCATCCTGGCTTTACTTCTAATCTAAAGCAGTTCTGAGGAAATTATGTTTGACCACAAGCTCCACAAACTATTTCTAGTTTCCCATACTAAATCCAAGAGATTTTTTGTAATATGTCATCTATAGCCTCATTTTACCTCAATCTTCAAATTCACTCTCACCCCCTTTCACTCTCTCTTCCACACTAGACAAATTTCCCCAGGGAAGAATGGAGATATTTATAGCAGCCAAATAAAGAACTCTCTCCCAGAAAGTCAGGGACGTTTGACCCAAGGAAGTTTGCCCACTTCCTTTTCACCATCCAGAGAGTATCAGTTTATGCCCACCTCTCAGCCCTCTGGAATTAGCTGTTCCCCTTTCTAGAGCTTGATTCTCCTGCATTTTCATTGTCTGTGACCTGTAGGTTTGGATGTATGCACATTCTTTTACAAATCTTTTCATGGATTTCCAAAATTACATTGATATAACTTTTGCAGATAAAAGAGTCCAGGCACCCATGAAAACTAATTTCCTTTTGGTATCTGGAAATAAGCCTATTCGTGCTAAATGATCTTCAATTTTTAATAATTATTCAATACTAATTTACTATTTGTATTTGAAACAAAGTCTGAATAATAGAGAGCTACGCAGAAAACATGACAAAGCTAAAATGAAGGCAGGAAGACTATTGGGAGAGTTCCAGAAGCTCCTGTTCCAACCAGGGCAAAAGGCTGGCAAAACTGACGGGGGCAAAGCATGCCTTCTGGAATGGCTTGTCTCCCCCTGTGTGTGACCTGATGCTCTCTCATGTGGCTTTTCTCTCCCACCCTGTCAGCCAGCTCTTAGGAAATAGTCTCAGATTTCTTCACCCTGAAGCTGTACCTAAATGTGTAGTAAGAATGAATGGATTTCTTCTCCTCAGGATTTGCCTTTTATAGGAGGACAAGGTCTTTCCAACCTCACTTTGGTTTAAGTCCAAAGGAATTATTTTTAGGAAGAAGCAAAGCAGAGGAGAGAGGGAGCAGATTTATTACTTCCCTTACAGAGGAAGAGGAGAGTGCAAGGAATCGAACCTGAGTCTCTTGCATTGCAGGCAGATTCTTTACCACTGAGCCACCTGGGAAGCCACCACATTTAATATTTAGTAAATCGTCTTAACCTTGCTTAACTTTTTGCTCCACACTGTGGGGTGAATGCCTGGTTAAATATCAGTGCTTCTGAAAGCTTGTTACCTCTGTCTTTCTAGAGAGCCCAGGTTTAGAATAAATAAAATTATTATAAGTGAAGAGAAGTAAGAGAATATATTTTGAGTCACAAAAGGGATTGTTCAGTAACTCCTTCGTTTAGTCAGGTAAGGAATGTTACAGTCCAGTGAGAGATGTGAAATATATATATATGTATGTATATGTGTGTGTGTGTGTGTGTGTGTGTACACAAAAAAATATTTAGGGACTTACCTGGCAGCCCAGTGATTAAGCCTTCACCTTCCAATGCAGGGGGTTTGGTTTGTGTTCAATCCCTGGTCAGCGAGCTAAGATCATACATGCCTCTGGGTCAAAAAAACAAAACATCAAACTGAAGCAATATTGTATCAAATTTTAAAAAGACTTTTAAAATATGTTCTACATTAAAAAAACAACTTAAAAGAATATTTAAAGAAAGTTACTAAGGCTTCTAAAAGGCCCAAAGCAACATCTTAACTGGTGAAATAAAGGCTGAATTTTGGCAGAAGGAGAGGTGTGGAGTAGATGACTAGTCACCCGCGTGTACCTGAGGTGCCCAGCAGGTGCCTAAACTGTAGCACAGTTGGGGCTCAGACCTGGGAAGAGAGAAGCAGATGTTATAGGAGTCTGTTTTCTTTCAGACCAAGGACTATCTTGAGAAAGATTGGTCTGCTTCTGTGAAAGTGAGAATCAGCTACACAAGCTTGGTTGAAAGCAGATGTTTCAAGGTCAGAAAGGAAAACTCACAGAGCGGGCTCCTCAGATAACCCCTGACCCAGCTCTCCTGGCCTTCTGTCTGATTCCCAGGGTCACCTGTGCAAAACAGAGTCACCAAAGCCCCATCAGGCCAGCAGGTGCTAGGATCCAAAAATAATTGGCAAACATCTGTTCTCAAGGCCTCCTTTTATTCCACATTAAGTGCTCCACAAAAAAAAAATCTCTCTAAAATGCATCCCAAGAGGCATCTTAAAATTCTTGGCTCCTTTCCACTCCCCTTTATGGTTATCCACGTGCCCCATTCCTCACTTTCTCACTTTCTTTAGATCTCTGCTCCATGTCAGCTTTTTATAGAGGCTTTCCTGATCATCCGATTTAAGTAACAAACCGCTAATACTCTCTCAACACCTAGCAGCTCCTTATCCCCCCTCCCTGTTGTATTTTTCCTCATATTAATATTTGATCTCCTGTGGATTTTGCTTGCTGATTATATTTCTCTCCTCTCGCAGGTAAGCACAATGAGGATGTGAAAAGGTCTTTTTTTTGGAGGGGGGTGGGGCTGGTTTTGTTCACTACTTAGTATCTGAAATAATAAGTATGTACTTCATGAATTAATAAATCAAAGAGTAAATGCTGGTATTGTTTCATATATTTCTCTTTCTGCAAATTCACAGAATCTTTCTCTCACCCTTAGATGACTCCATCTACCCGAACTGGCTACGGAAGGTTCTAGGTGAACTTAATAACACTAGACTCATAAGATGAGAAATAACTGCCTAAGGTTTCTATTGATTTTGGTCTTAACTGTGGGATGAGGGATATTACATTTCCTGAGCAAAAGGGGGCCTTAAAAGGAAATTGAGAATTAGGAAGAAATTGTTTCTTGGTGGAAACAATCCTTCTAGTTATCTCTGGTTTTAATCCTGTTTTGTGTGGTACTTTACCTCTGCTTGAAACTATTCTTGGATCAGGCTGTTCCTCTGTTGTGAATAATCACTCCAAACATCAGTGAAAACCAGAATAAGGGAAGTATGCATATTTCACTTAGAAAATTCCCAGAATGATTTTATGACCAAATTGTAATTAGATTTTTTGGTCCTAATGCTTTGTCTCAGGATAGAAAGTACAGAATTGCACCATTAGGCCATTTGCTTTGTACAGTATCCAGCACAATGAGATGCACACCCACTTACAATTTCATGGATTTTTCTGGAATGATCACTGATACATTGATTGTATTTTGCACTTGATAATGTGTTGGCATCATGGTAAATCCAAGAAATACAGTCTCTTCTAAGTAGATTACAATTTTATGTTTTACATAATACTAATAACCAAAAAATGGCTAAGTATTAGATAAATTTATTGGGTATGTTCATTTCACCATAATTTTTTTCTTATTCTCCTCTTTCTTTGATAATTAAAGTTTCTCTTTTAATCAAGAGATCTAACATTGTTAGTGACCTAATGGGCAACCTAATTTTTATTTCTCACCTAGAAGTTCCATATCTCCATCCTAGCCTCAGTTTTGCTTCAGAATAAATTGTAATTTAAAGTGAGTTTAGCTCGAAGGATCAAATTTAGATCAATTTGTCTTTCAAAAGAGGATATTTATCCGGCCCAGGAAGTAGGAGTTAGTGTCAATTAATTAACGATCATGAAGTGCTTTTTAAATACTGACTGAGTGTTCACTCTTGTGATAATTAAAAGTAAAATGCAATGACTCAATAGCCCATGTATTAGTGGTTAGAGATAAAATTCTATTGGTTATTCACTGAAACTTTTTAAACTTTAATCTGTACAAGTTTTATTGATAAAGCTGCTTATTTGAGAATTATGTAGCAGCACATCTGCATGAATTAAATCTATCTAATTTAGTACAATATGCTTTAAAATTCATTAAATCCCAATAAAACCATGGTTTTTACATCATGGATCGCTTTTTCCAATGTTTAAGATAAACTGTTTCAAACTTGGAAGTCTTAGAAGAAAGATAGCTTCAAATTACTCATTCACAGCTGTATATGCCAGAATTTATCCCAAACAATTTTTGTTGCCAATTCAGAATTTTTTTCTACCTTTATAACAGCATGTTTCTTTGTCAACAACTCTCTGTCACTCAGTAAATGGAGTGCACACTACACTGTAATATTATTAGGAGAAAACTAATACTAGGATGTTCAGTTCAGTTCAGTCGCTCAGTCATGTCCGACTCTTTGCGACCCCATGAATCGCAGCACACCAGGCCTCCTTGTCCATCACAAACTCCCGGAGTTCACTCAGACTCACATCCATCGAGTCCGTCATGCCATCCAGCCATCTCATCCTCTGTCGTCCCCTTCTCCTCCTGCCCCCAAACCCTCCCAGCATCAGAGTCTTTTCCAATGAGTCAACTCTTCACATGAGGTGGCCAAAGTACTGGAGTTTCAGCTTCAGCATCATTCCTTCCAAAGAAATCCCAGGGCTGATCTCCTTCAGAATGGACTGGTTGGATCTCCTTGTAGTCCAAGGGACTCTCAAGAGTCTTCTCCAACACCACAGTTCAAAAGCATCAATTCTTCAGTGCTCGGCTTTCTTCAAAGTCCAACTCTCACACCCATACAAGACCACTGGAAAAACCATAGCCTTGACTAGATGGACCTTTGTTGGCAAAGTAATGTCTCTGTTTTTCAATATGCTATCTAGATTGGTCCTAACTTTTCTTCCAAGGAGTAAGCGTCTTTTAATTTCATGGCTGCAGTCATCATCTGCAGTGATTTTGGAGCCCCCCAAAATAAAGTCTGACACTGTTTCCACTGTTTCCCCATCTATTTCCCATGAAGTGATGGGACCGGATGCCATGATCTTCGTTTTCTAAATGTTGAGCTTTAAGCCAACTTTTTCACTCTCCACTTTCACTTTCATCAAGAGGCTTTTTACTTCCTCTTCACTTATTTAGTTCCTCTTCACGTAAGAGGGGTGTCATCTGCATATCTGAGGTTATTGATATTTCTCCCAGCAATCTTGATTCCAGCTTGTGCTTCTTCCAGCCCAGAGTTCCTCATGATGTACTCTGCATAGAAGTGATGTTAAGACAATCAACTAGGATGTTAGGACAATCAAAAAAAATATTTTTTCCCAAATCAAGTATAAATTTGTTTAGATTATCTACACTGTTTTTCTCCTCCATGGATCATATGATAAAACATTGATTTTCATGAAATGTTACCTTAATTAGTTTTCACAGAATTAGAAACTTAACCCTCCAAGGACAATCAGGAGTGATGGTAGAGTGAAAAGAGTACAGCTTTGGGATCAAACTCTCTCCATGGTCTTCCCTCATGGTACAGTGCATAAGAATCCACCTGCCAATGCACGGGACATGGGTTCAATCTCTGGTCTGGGAGGAGTCCATATGTCACTGACCAACAAAGTCCATGCACCACAACTGCTGAAGCCCACACACTCTAGGGCCTGAGAGCCACAGCTATTGAGCCTACATGCCACAAATACTGAAGACTGCATGCCTAGAGCCTGTGCTCCATAACAAGAGAAACCACTGCAATGAGAAGCCAGTGAAATACAATGAAGAGTAGCCTCTGCTCACTGTAGCTAAAGAAAGCCCATGCATAGCAACAAAAATCCAGTGTAAACAAAAATAAATAAATCTCTCTCCATAACTCCTAACTTTAAAAGACAATTTCATTTCTGAGCTTTAATTCTCTCATCTCTAAAAGGTACTTAATAATAAATTACTCACAAGAGGTGTATGAGGATTCAATGAGCTTGCTACATACTGAACATTTGTGTCCTCCTAAAAATGAATGTGCTAAATTCTGACTCCTAATATGATGATATTTGGAGGTGGGGTCTTTGGGGTAATTAGGTCATGAGGGCGGTGCTGTCATGAATAGGATAAGTGCCCTTATAAAGCAACCCCAGAGAACTCCCTTGTCCCTTCCACCACGTGAAGTCGTGTCCGACTCTTTGCGACCCCATGGATTGTAGCCTATCAGGCTACTCTGTCCATGGGATTTTCCAGGCAAGAGTGCTGGAGTGGATTGCCATTTCCTTCTCCACCATGTGAGGACATGGCAAAAAGAGGAAAATATAGTTGACTGTGAACCAGAGAGCAGGCTCTCTCTAGACACAAAATCTGTCAGTACCTTTATCTTAGACTTCCCTTTCTCTAGAACTGGGAGAAATAAATTTGTATTGTCTATAAATTACCCAGTCTAAGGTATTCTGTCTTAGCAGCCCAATCGAACTAAGCCAGAAATTGGTACTGAGAAGTGGATGCCACTGTAACAAATACATGAGGAAGCACTCGCTCTCTGGGTGCTCTCAGCCCCGTGCTTGAGTTTATCTAAAAGTGAGTGCCTCCTTAAATGGAGAATGCTAGTGCCACCTCAGTCCTCTTTTAATCCTAGGTTACTTATTTCAATTCTTAAACTTTTTCATATGATTTTTTTCTCATGTAATGTTGTGGCTTGGTTAAATTATATGGTCACTATGACTGTTTATAAAGTCTTCAGGGAATTTGTGTTTTGATCAAGACAAAAGAAAACATGTATTAGGTATCTACACCTGCATAGCCACAGTCATTTGAAACCTTGACTGGGTTGAAGGATCTGCTTCCAAATTCACTAACATAGCTGTAGGCAGGAGGTTTCGGTTGTTGAACACCTGGTCTCTCCATAGGGCTGCTCATGACAAAACAACCGGCTTTCCCCAAATTAATGATCCACAACAAGAGAGGGAAACCAAGACAGGGGCTATGTTTCTTTTATAACATAATATCAGAAGTGACCCTGAAGGAGCAAATAGCAGCCCACTCCAGTATTCTTGGGCTTCCCAGGTGGCACTAGTAGTAAAGAACCTGCCTGCCAAAGCAGTAGATGTAAGAGACTTGGGTTCGATCCCTGGGTTGGGAAGATCCCCTGGAGGAGGGCATGGCAACCCACTCCAGTATTCTTGCCTGGAGAATCCTATGGACAGAAGGGCCTGGTGGGCTACAGTCCATATAGCCACACAGAGTGGACACGATTGAAGCAACTTAGCATGCACCAGTATTCTTGCCTGGAAATTTTCTATGGATAGAGGAGCCTGGAAGGCTACAGTCCAGTGGGTCTCAAAGAGTTGGACATGACTGAGCATGCATCCATCAGATGTGAGAAGCCGTCACTTCTGCCATACTCTACTGGCCACACAGACCAACCCCGATACAGAGTGAGAGGGAGGAAGAGGGATCCTAGTTACCACTCTGGAGGTAACTACATCGATGTGTTTTTAGGAGTTCAGTTTTGATACTATCAATTAAAAGCCATTCATTAAAAGAAATGTTGTATTGCTTTTAGACCTCAATTGTCTGGTCTATAGAATAAGAATAACACATACAAAACCTGCTTCATCTTATAGTCAGATGAGTGGAACTCTAAGCATGAAAGTGAAAAAAGAGAAACAAGACACAAGAACAACAGAATCACAGCATCCTGAGGTAAAGCCAGCTGTTGACTATGGAAAGCCAACAGAAGGGTGTTCATCTAGCGAAACTTCTAGGAGTTCAGGAAAGCCAGGAATTTCAACAGGATGAAGTTTCACGGAAGGAGCAGTCCAGGTGAAAGCAGGAGCAGACCCACATCAGGCTGGGTGCAGGCGAAAAGAGAAACTAAGCTCCAAGTGACCTTTCCACACAGCAGCGTGAGCCCAAGGGGCCCATCCACAGAGCTAGACAAGGATGATGGTTTAGAAGTCAAGATCATCAAATAAGAGTAACCTCCTAGTGTAATTCATAGGATTCCAGGAAGCTGTGGAGCTGTTGTATACCTCTCAAATGTAATGTGCTTAGGGTCACCTGGCAGTATTGCTACAGTATGGATTCTGAGTCAATAGATTTGGGGAAGGATAGCGACTCTGCATCTCTTACAATTGCTCAGTTGATATCACTGCTACTGGCCCATAGATCAAACTGAGGAACAAGGTATATGCCTGCTCATGTTAGGAACAATTGGGGTATTGCTATGGGTCTGGAAGCCAGGAGCCACCTGAAAATATCTACTCAAACTTTTGGAATCATCTCTCTTCATTGTGGCTGCTAGCTACCCCTCAGCTAATACACTGGATAAACAAGTCCCTGCAGATTGGATTGATTATTTAATCTTTATAAAATAGGTTTTAAAAAGTTGAAAAAGGCAAAAGACTAATCCTATACAAATAAAATCTGGTTTCAAATAAAACGCTCACTCATACAGGGTGAATAGCTCCTTCAAGGCTAAATGGTTCCCTAAATTGAACTTCCCTTTTTTAATCTCACATGTCCCCTCTGTCCTTGAAACTGCTTTCCCTCAAGGGAGTATTCAATCTCTTAGAAGTCACATTTTATGATTCTTGATTCAATGTGAAGTTAAGCTAAATCTTTAAATGCATCATAAATATTGAAGCAAGGCCCTCAATATTTGTATATACACAAAAGTCAAGTATTCAAGTTGTTAAGAATAGTTAATTTGGGGTAACTATGAAGATTACAGAAAATTTAAGCTTTCTTTTTTGTGTGAAATTCTATGTATTCCAAATTCTCTACAAGTAGAGTATGTCACTTTCATACAAATAAAACATATAGTCATTGTATATCAACTAATTTTTCTGGTCAAGCCATACAGCTATCATCGGATTTTGTCATCTCTCCCAAGATTCAAAAATCCATGGAACATAAATTGATTTCCACTATTGCCAACAAAGGTCCATCTAGTCAAGGCTATGGTTTTTCCAGTGGTCATGTATGGATGTGAGAGTTGGACTGTGAAGAAAGCTGAGCACTGAAGAATTGATGCTTTTGAACTGTGGTATTGGAGAAGATTCTTGAGAGTCCCTTGGACTGCAAGGAGGTCCAACCAGTCCATCCTAAAGGAGATCAGTCTTGGGTGTTCATTGGAAGGACTGATGCTGAAGCTGAAACTCCAATACTTTGGCCACCTCATGTGAAGAGTTGACTCATTGGAAAAGACTTTGATGCTGAGAGGGTTTGGGGGCAGGAGGAGAAGGGGATGACAGAGGATGAGATGGCTGGGTGGCATCACCAACTCGATGGACATGAGTTTGAGTGAACTCCGGGAGTTGGTGATAGACAGGGAGGCCTGGCGTGCTGCGATTCATGGGATCGCAAAGAGTCAGACACGACTGAGTAACTGAACTGAACTGATGCTTTAGACACAATACTAGGAACTGGGGATGTGTACACACACACACACACACACACACACACACACACACACACAATCCCTGTTCTTAAACCAGTCAATGCTATATCCCAGGGGGCAGAGTAAACACAGGACAATGCTTATATCAGTCCAGCACCCAGGGAAGTCTTAAAGAACAAGTGAGTCTGCCACTCAGAAAAGCATGGAGAAGACATTACAGACTAAGGGAAGGGCATGAAAGACACCTTCACTGCCTAATTCCTCAGCAAGTCTGATTTTAAAGCACATTATCATCATTAACCGGTTAGTCCATGTCTAATCTCCAAGGGTTATTTCTGTGAACAGTAAATTTACTTGATTAGACTTTGACGTTAATGAGAGCCCCAAGTTAATTGGATAGCTTGCCAAAAGAAAGTGTACAGAGAAACCAGGGTAATAACCCTAAAAGACTTTAATCCTAGCCCATAAGGGCATTCTGAGACAGGCAGTCCCAGGATTTCATTCAACAGCTAGTCCCAGGAATTTATTCTCCACTGCTCCTGAGAGTCAGGTTTTTGAGGATAGCTTTAGGAAAGTTGTTTTTTTCTTCCCCTGCAGCCTCCCCATCCACAAACACACACAGGCAAACTCTCTCCTCATCACCCATCACCACCCAATATATGCATATAACACTTAACTCCAGAGAAAACAACAGAAAAAAGATAAACTAGTCAACACAAAACAGCTTCACATCTGAAGGGAAAAAACCAACTCAAAATGATGCCCCATTAATATTGGTAGAGCAGCTTCGGTTAGCCCTTCCTTCCTTCATTTGTTTATTTAGCAAACACCTACCAGGCCCTAAGGATTGAAATCTCACTGGACATGGTGTTTTCCCTTAGAAAGCTGCAGATCAGACCACAGCACACTGCAGTCAGTGCCGTGATGATGGATGGAGAAGGACAGTATGTTAGGGGCACAGGTATAGGGCATCTAAGTCATCCTGGGAGGACTTGTCCTGAAAAGTTGTCCGGTTCCCTGTAGTCCCTGCAGAGGACTACAAATTGCTCAATACAGCTGGAGCCAAGGGTGAATGTGAAGGAGTGTGGGCAATAAAGCTGAAAATATAGAAAGAAATGGGGTCACAAAAGCCTTAGATACTAAATGAAAGAGTTTGAACTTTCTCCTTGAAAGCTATGGGGAGCTATTGAAGGAGTTTAAGCAAGGAAATGGCATGATTAAAAAGATCAATATCACAGCAGTGCGGACAGATTGAAGGGAAGCCACTCGGGGAACAGGAAATGCAGTTGGGGGCAATTGTAGGACCTAGAGATGTTTAATGAGTACAAATTAGGGGAGCTTGTGTGAACAAAGCAAAAGGGAAAAACATAAGAAACAGTGAGAAACAAGATCTTCACAACAAAGAGAGTCACCAATACCAACTCCAGGTACTGAACGTAAGGGGAGAAAAATTATAGGGAGAGCATGAAGCTCATCTCAGAGGCTTTCCAGTTAGAATAAAAAGGTGAATGGACTGTTCACAGAGGAGATTGAGCATGTAAGATGGTTTCTTAGTGATAGACCATGAGTTCTTGAGGTCCCAACGGAAAGTTTTGGAAGGTCTGGTGATGGGCAGCTTGATGGAATAGATTAGGAGGAACATAGGGCAGCTTAGAAATGAGTTTCAGATAAAGAAAGATAGGTTATCTGGGAGTCTTGACCAGGGATGTGGGTTTGATGTGGCCAGTCTCAGGGGTTTGAAGGATGTGGTGTATCTATGTTAGCCAAACTTATTTGACCATGACATGCTTTTAAAGTCATGACGTATTACTGGGACATCAAAAGGAGTTCATGAAATATAATGAGTTCTATAATCAAATGGTCTTAAGGATAAATAAGTTGCTATAAAAATGATCAAAAATGTTTTATTTGTATCATTTTAGTGCCTAACAGAGAAAAATTGGAGGAACCAAATATTTTTGTTTGTTTTAGTAAAAAAACAGAAAAGAAAATTACAGGAAATGGTAAAGATAGATGTCTATCTCTGCACAGGGGGCCTCCTTCCATATGCCCAGAGGTTTACTGTGACCCCAATCCCACTCAGGTTAGGTAATTTCTACACAGAGTATCCCAGCCTTTTTTCCAGGTAGGTATCTGCCTTTTAGTTTCCTCAAAGGAACTTAAAATTGGACAGGCAGGTTTGAATTTAGAATGAGTGGATTTTTTGGAGTTTTGTACCTGAAGCTGATGGGGAAGTTCAAACTCCGGTCTTGGCCCCAGTCCCCAGCCTAAAATCCCTTCCTCACTTCCCAGCCCAAGCTTACCTCTGAATCACCAGGGTCAGCAACATGGCCTTCCCCATAGAAAGTCTCAGTCAGTCCCCTGGAGTACATTCACTCTGTTTGGATGGGGCATTCCAGGGGCCAAAGCATCCAGAACACAACTAGATGGAGAGGTAGGGAGGGGCGGCAAGGGCTTCAGATCAGCCCATCTTCTTGGCTCCAAAAACTCCTAAACCTCAGGAGAGGAGCTGTGCAGGAGGAGGGCAAGAGGGCCATCTTTTAAGGTTCAGGATTCAGAGCAGAGACCTTCCTGCCAAGATGAAGTGTGGAGTTGAGCCCAGAAATAAGAAAGAGTATAGTTGTTTCTCACCATATGCAGACTTCACCAACAAGCTATAAGAAAAAGAGTAACCATTGCTAAAAACAAGACAAGAGGACCAAAATGAAGGCACTTATGCTAAGCTCTTCATCACCAACCTGAGAATTAACTCAATTATTCAGGTACCTGCTGAGCCCCTTGAACTTGCTGCCTGCTCACTGCCTCAGATGGTGGGTAAGACCTTCTAGGATCCTAGGGCTGCAGCAACCATCATTAGCAACTTTCAGGCTTTTTTGGATAAATTCTTTTTTCCCAAACTGGGCCTGGAAGCTACTAAGAGTTTAGACTGGGTTTGACATAAAAACCAGACAGGGTTCAGAATTGAACTGGATCCAACTTAGAAACCAAATTGAGTCCAAGGTTAGACTAGGTCCAACTTAAGTAAGCCTGCACCCAATGTGAGGCCTCAGGTGAACAAAATCCTGTTTGAAGGCAGAGAAAGTAGGTTAACCTTATCACAGATAATCTTGAATTATAGTGGCCATAATGGAGAAATTCTAACCTAGATAAGTTTATCCATTTATGAGGTATCTTAAGGGCTTCCCTGGTGACTCAGACGGTAAAGAATCTGCCTGCAATTCAGGAGACCTGGGTTCAATCCCTGGGTTGGGAAGGTCCCCCAGAGAAGGAAATGGCAACCCACTCCAGTATTCTTGCCTGGAGAATTCCATGGACAGAGGAGCCTGGTGCACTACAATTCATGGGATTTCAAAGAGTCTGACACAACTAACACATTAGACAAAAAGTGCCCTTAGTCAAGCACTACCATTAAGGGTGTAGGGAAAATTGTTTCTCCTCCTCTACAGTTTCTGATGACCAAGTTGAGAACTGCTGGGAGTAGCCACTCAGTCCAGAGCCTGCAGCCAGGATTCTGGGAAAACTGGCAGGAGCCAGCAAAGGGTGAGAGTTCTTACCAAAGTCTACTGTCCCAGATCTCTGGTGCCTGATTGAGAGAGGAATGTAAGATCGTCCTTTCCTTTCCAAATTCGTATTGGTAGGCAAAAAACATTTGTAAGAATTAAATATCTGATTTGCTGCCAGGTACCTACTGGTTGTCAATTCTTTCTCTCCCAGGGACAGCTGTTGTCTACTTGTGTGTCTCATTTCATGTCCTGAGAACCTGACTTGGCAACCATCAGCTTCAGTTCAGTTCAGTTCAGCTCAGTCGTGTCCGACTCTTTGCGACTCCATGAATCGCAGCAAGCCAGGCCTCCCTGTCCATCACCAACTCCCAGAGTTCACTCAGACTCATGTCCATCGAGTCCGTGATGCCACCCAGCCATCTCATCCTCTGTCATCCCCTTCTCCTCCTGCCCCCAATCCCTCCCAGCATCAGAGTCTTTTCCAATGAGTCAGCTCTTCGCATGAGGTGGCCAAAGTATTGGAGTTTCAGCTTCAGCATCATTCCCGCCAAAGAAATCCCAGGGCTGATCTCCTTCAGAATGGACTGGTTGGATCTCCTTGCAGTAAAGGGACTCACAAGAGTCTTCTCCAACACCACAGTGCAAATCAATTCTTCGGTGCTCAGCTTTCTTCACAGTCCAACTCTCACATCCATACATGACCACAGGAAAAACCATAGCCTTGACTAGATGGACCTTTGTTGGCAAAGTAATGTCTCTGTTTTTCAATATGCTATCTAGGTTGGTCATAATTTTTCTTCCAAGCAGTAAGCTCAGGATCCCCCAAATATGACCAGGCAGGAATATGCAGCTAAGGTCCTATCAACTATTTCCAACAATTTTCTAAAAACATTAGATGAGTGTTGGCTACCATTACAGAGAGAATTTTCCTAATAAATCTGAACTAAATTTTCTCCCCAATTTCATTCAGGTTTCTATTTTAAGTGGCAAGAGCATAATTATATACCCAGAAATTCAGATTCAGAGAAAATATAAAGAACTTTTTAATCTTTTTTTTGTTATCATCATAAAAGCAAAGTTGGAAATAGACTGCCTATTCTTTCCAAGGACATTGAAAGCTGTGATCAAACTTTGTCCAAACTATTCTTTTAATGCTTTAATTCAATCAGGTGATAAAATAAATGAAAGGAATGTATCTGACAGTGACCTTGGTGATTTTCTTCCTAATTTATATTTCTAGTTATCTAGTTATCTCCTCCCATACCCCAGTTGGCGGAAATTCTAGTATGTGAGACAGAACTTGTTTTCTGGAGCTATTGGTCTATAGTCAGGAAGTCTCTCTTTGCCTTCATCTCTTTTTCTGAGTATGTCCTCCACTTCTTTGCCTTTACTCCTGATTCTCCCATTAGGACTCCATGTTCCTAGCAGCCTCAGTGTCAGCAGTTGGGATCAAGAATTTCTTACTCCCCATTGTCACCTCCAAACTATTCTTCCCCTTCTCTGCCTAAAAGATAATAATATCTCTACTCCCATTCAGGAAGGTAGCTCTCTTGGGGTGGGGTTGGCAAATAAGTTCCAGACCGCCTACTCAACCTCCCAGCTTTCACATAAACTGTTCACAAACAAGCAAAATACTCCTCCACAGACTCGTTTTTACTTGCCAGAAATGGAACCAACTTTCAGTTGGTCAGATCATAAACCCAAGAAACCTCCTTCACTTCTCCTTCTCCCTCAGACCTCAAAACTAAACTATTCTGTTTCCTTGCTATGGTTACTTCCTATAGATATCTTGAAGCCATCTACTTTCTTCTATCTCCACAGACTTAATGAGTACAACCACCATCATCTTTAGCCTGGTTACGTGTAATATTTGTCTAAATGGTCTCGCCACTCTAATCTGGTTCTATCATCCAATCTGTTCTCCATCCAGAGACCAGAGACTATTTTTTGCAAAATACTAATCTGATAATGTCACTACATAGAAAGCTTTCAATGGCTTCTAAAAACTTGTAGGGAAAAAATCCCAAATCTTTATCAAGGCCTTGCATTGTCTTACGTCTAGTAAGATAGCACCGTTAGCCTATGGGCTCCAGTCACAGTGGCCTTCTCTGTGGTCTTGGAACATGCTATGTGCTATCAACCAACTAGTCCCTCTGCCTGAAATATAAGAACATTTTCTCCCACCTCACCCTACCTTTCCTAGACCCTAAACCCCTAATTTTCACTCAAATCTCAGATTCAATCACTTGCCTAGAAAATCTTCTTTGATGCCCATGGGTAGATGAGGTCAGTGTCTTATATGTTCCAAGAATAATGGTTTTCCTCTAGAAGTGTATAATTGTATTAATTAGTATCTCCTCAAATCAATTATAAGTTCCATGAGGACAAAAATCATGCTTGGTTTTGCTAATTATTGTATTCTTAGCAACTGGCCTAGTATTCAGGACATACTAAATTTTGATTAAATTGTTAAATTGTATAGGATAGTATATTAATTGACTTTTGCCTCATGAAAAACAACCAAAAAAACACTTAGTGGTATACAGCAAAAAGCATTTTTTCCTGCACTCATATGTCTATGAGCAATCTAGTGTAGACTCAGCTAGCCGACTCCACCTTAGACCCAACTGCATTTGGCTTTAGGCTGAATGTTGCACTCTAGTCTACCTCATAAGTCTTCCCCATGACATGATCGCACAGAAAAGTCAGGAGCACTAAAAGAAAAATAAGTTGCCTAGTCATGTCTGACTCTGTGACTCCATAGACTGTAGCGTGCCAGGCTCCTCTGTCCATGGAATTCTCTAGCCCAGAATACTAGAGTGAGTAGCCTTTCCCTTCTCCAGGGGATCTTCCCAACCCAGGGATTGAACCCAGGTCTCCCTCTTTGCAGGCAGATTCTTTACCTTCTGAGCCATCAGAGAAGCCCCAGCAGCACTAGATCCAAGCCAAATCGCAAATATATCTGTGGCCTCTGCTCATGTCAGGTCCACTAGCATTACTTGGCCAAAACAAATGTCATGGACAGACCCAACACTTATGAAGAAGAGAAATGTATTCCATCCAGAAGGGGGAAGGGGAGCCAATATTTGTGGGGCAATAATTCAAACTTTGCCAACAAAGGTCCGTCAAGTCAAGGCTATGGTTTTTCCTGTGGTCTTGTATGGATGTGAGAGTTGGACTGTGAAGAAAGCTGAGCGCCAAAGAATTGATGCTTTTGAACTGTGGTGTTGGAGAAGACTCTTGAGAGTCCCTTGGACTGCAAGGAGATCCAACCACTCCATTCTAAAGGAGATCAGTCCTGGGTGTTCATTGGAAAGACTGATGCTGAAGCTGAAACTCCAATACTTTGGCCACCTCATGCAAAGAGTTGACTCATTGGAAAAGACCCTGATGCTGAGAGTGATTGAGGGCAGGAGGAGAAGGGGACAACAGAGGATGAGATGGCTGGATGGCATCACCGACTCGATGGACATGAGTTTGAGTGAACTCCAGGAGTTGGTGATGGACAGGGAGGCCTGGCGTGCTGCAATTCATGGAGTCGCAAAGAGTCGGACACAACTGAGCGACTGAACTGAACTGAATTCAAACTATTATAGATAGAATCAGAACTTACTGTAATTTAATTTACAAAGGGTTTGATGACATAAAGATGACATATTAATAAAGGCCAGTGGACTTCAGTGGAATTTGTTTCATGAAAGAAAAAAGATTCATGAAAGAAGTTTCATCTCAGGTAGTCCTTGAATACTGAAAGCATTTGAACTTGTAGAGACAGAGGTACCTAGATATCTCAAGGGGATGAAGCAGTCAAAGCAAAGGCCTAGAGATAGGAATGTGTGAACATATTTAAATACTGAGTGGTTAGAACACAGAGAACCTCTAGGGCTGTAGACAGAGAAAATGCGAAGTGATTTTATTCAGCAGTGGAAGTCAGTAAATGACTTTTATTGATTTATTTATTTTAATGGAGGCTAATTACTTTACAATATTGTAGTTGTTTTTGCCATACATTAACATGAATCAGCCATGGGTGTACATGTGTTCCCCATCCTGGACCCCGCTCCCACCTGACTTTTAAGCAGTGGAGTTACATGGTCAGGGCTGGGCTTTGGGGCTATCAATTTAGCAGTAATGCATGCATGAGACTTTCTAGAGGAAAAGAGATTGAATGGAGGAAGAACCATTAGTAAATTCTTAGAATATTTATGAAGGTGTGACAACTGCTTGGTCCAGAAAAGTATTAGTAAGAAATTGGCAATTAGTTGGCAGTAGAGAGTCAAATCCCAAAAGAATCAAAGATAATTGAGATTTGTTTTCAAATCAGTAGACTTGTAAAAGAGTAATAAAATTATCAGATGACAAAAAACTCAGAAAGAAGAAAAGACTCAGAGAAGATGAACAGTTAGTTTTTGATATATTCTCCTTGATACCTCAGCATGAATATCCAGATAAAGATATTTGAAAGGTGTGGAGATTAAAAGTGAGACTAGACTGAAGACAGATACTCACTCATCCATTCAAGAACCATGTATTACCAAGATCTTTTCAGGGGTCACCCCATCTTGTCACCAGTGTATGTCTAGTATTAACAGGTTCCTGGTTTAGCACAGGCTCCTGGAACATACTAACTGAATGAATCCAGGCAATGGACCTACAATGGTGAGAGAGATATAGCTCATACAGATCTCAGGAAGTTCACAGCCTAGATTTGAGTGTTATCCTATTAGAAGTCATGCTGAAGCCATGAGCAGAAATACAATCACCTAGAATCCTTTACCCAATCCTAACTGGCCCAGGGCAAAATCTTCATGAATATGAACAAGCAGGAGTGAAGGGGAGAGAACAAGAAGGAAGCTGGAGCCGTCAAAGGAGTTAATAACAGAAAAGAAGCCATGTTAAGAGAAAATCTTATATAGGTGAAGACCAACAAATTTTAGCAGGAAAAAAAAAAAAAACCTAACATGTTATTTGACTTAGCAACAGCAGCCTGTGATGCTTTTTAGGATTTGAACAGCAGGTGCAGAAATGAGATAGCAAGATCTCAAAGAAACAATAAGTCTGTGTGAGTCAAGGCAGTACATTCGCTCTCAACTGTTTTTTTAAAAAATTGATAGTAGTTGGAAAACAAGGAATAAGGTAGTAGTTCAGGAGGTTCTAAATTATTGAATTAAGATAATCCATAACCATGCATGAATGACTCACATTCTTTTTTTTCTTTTCCTTGTTCAGTGATTTTACATTCCATGCCAGGTTAATTCCAATGTCTAATCTTGTGACTTTCTTCCTCATAACACTTCCATTGGTCACTACCTCTTAAAGTCTTAGATTAGATTTTTGCTCTAGTTCAAATGCCAAACCTGTATTTAAAACATTTTCATCCAGGTCTTTTTCTTATAACGTTCCAAAAAATTGAATAATTTTCTATCCACTCCTTCCATTTTAAAAAAATTTATTTTCAACCAGACAACTGTTCATACTTCTACTTATTTTGTCTTATTCTTTCAATCTTGCCTTCCCCATAAGGCAATTGATCCATGAAGTCTTTATTA
Source organism: Ovis canadensis (assembly GCF_042477335.2). Classification (NCBI taxonomy): domain Eukaryota; kingdom Metazoa; phylum Chordata; class Mammalia; order Artiodactyla; family Bovidae; genus Ovis; species Ovis canadensis. The sequence goes on along the minus strand of NC_091250.1, from coordinate 103,488,249 downwards.
GTCTCCTCAATCCACTGTCTTTTTCTCTTTTCTTACTAGAAAGATACGAACACCAAAATAGTGAACAGCAGCCAGTAAGTATAGGCACTCGGAGGTTTTAAAAATAATACATAGATGATTTGAACAACTCTGTGTTTAAAAATTTATAATCTAAATTAAATGGACAAATGTTATGTTCACCAGAACACAAAATGTCGATTTAAATATCAAAAAAATATAGTGCCTCAAATGGAATAGTAACAATGCAATTAATCTAAGACCTAGAGGGTTTCAGGTAAAGTTTATGAAATTCTTAATGAACAGGTAACCCTGTATTATACTAACTGTTCCATAATTTTAAACATGATTGGAGAAGAAGCTAAGAGATCTTAGGATCCAAGTATGGCCTTGGTTCCAAAATTTGTTTTTGACTGTAAAGAAAATTATAGGACAATTTCAGGGGGCTTCCCAGGTGGTACAGTGGAAAAGAATTGCTTGCCAGTGCAGGACACATAGCAGACTTGGGTTTAATCCCTGAATCGGGAAGATCCCCTGGAGGAAGAAATAGCAACCCAATCCACCATTCTTGCCTGGAAAATTTCATGGACAGAAGAACCTGGCAGGCTACAGTCCATGAGCTCTCAAAGAGTTGGACATGACTGAGCACAATTAAGATATAGATTTAGAAAACACAGAGGAATCAGACATCAAATTGCCAACATGCCAACATCTGTTGGATCTTCAAAAAGGAAAGAGAGTTCCAGAAAAACATGTATTTCTACTTCTTTATTGACTATGCCAAAACCTTTGACTGTGTGGATCACCACAAACTGTGGAAAATTCTGAAAGAGATGGGAATACCAGATCTCCTGACCTGCCTCTTGAGAAATCTGTATGCAGGTCAGGAAGCAACAGTTAGAACTGGACATGAAACAATAGACTGCTTCCAAATAGGAAAAGGAGTGCGTCAAGGCTGTATATTATCACCCTGCTTATTTAACTTATATGCAGAGTACATCGTAAGAAATGCTGGGCTGGAGGAAGCACAAGCTGGAATCAAGATTACTGGGAGAAATATCAATAACCTCAGATATGCAGATGACACCACCCTTATGGCAAAAAGTAAAGAAGAACTAAAGAGCCTCTTGATGAAAGTGAAAGAAGAGAGTGAAAAAGTTGGCTTAAATCTCAACATTCAGAAAACGAAGATCATGGCATCTGGTCCCATCACTTCATGGCAAATAGATGGGGAAACAGTAGCAGATTTTATTTTGGGGGGCTTGAAAATCACTGCAGATGGTGACTGCAGCCATGAAATTAAAAGACGCTTACTCCTTGGAAGGAAAGTTATGACCAACCTAGACAGCATATTAAAAAACAGAGACATTACTTTGCCAACAAAGTTCCATCTAGTCAAGGTTATGGTTTTTCCAATAGTCATATATGGATGTGAGAGGTGGACTATAAAGAAAGCTTAGCACTGAAGAACTGATGCTTTTGAACTGTGGTGTCAGAGAAGATTCTTGAGAGTCCCTTGGACTGCAAGGAGATCAAACTAGTCCTTCCTAAAGGAAATCAGTCCTGAATATTCATTGGATGGACTGATGCTGAAGCTGAAACTCCAATACTCTGGCCACCTGATTCAAAGAACTGACTCATTGGAAAAGACCCTGATGCTGGGAAAGATTGAAGCCAGGAGGAGAAGGGGATGACAGAGGATAAGATGGTTGGGTAGCATCACCAACTCAATGGAAGTGAGTTTGAGTAAACTCTGGGAGTTGGTGATGGACAGGAAGGCCTGGCTTGCTGCAGTCCATGGGGTCTCAAAGAGTCAGACATGACTAAGCGACTGATGTGAACTGAACTGAACTGAGCACAATCACGCACGCGCACACACACACACACACACACAGAACCATTTCACTTATGAATACAGACACCAAAGTTCTGAATAACATATTAGCCTCCCAATTCCACTTTTAAATAACAATCAGGTAAAGGTCAACTCAGATTGCAAAAAAAGATTGAATAACAGAAAAACGTACCAAATCTAATTCACCAAATCAATGATTATCTGGATTATCATGTGATTTCTCCAATGATATGGGAAATAGTTGAGTATGTATTACTTAAAAACTAAAACAAAGCAAAACATTTCCAAGACCAGGAATGGAAACCTTGGAATTTCCATAATTTCAAAGGTTTGACCACCAAAATTCTATATCAACATGAAAGGAATGATCTATTAGTGAAATTTCAATAAATCAGCAAGTTTTTTAAAAATCAGTTTGAAAAATTAAAAGCTGTCCTCTCTACCAGGATAACCAGCTACCAAATGGAGATTCATTCACAATAGCAACATAAACTAGAATTAACCTTATAAGGAATACCCAAGAACTCTATGGAGTAGATATTCCATGTTGGACAGAGGGGTGACCTAACATCTATAATTTAAAAGTCATCTCAACCAAAATTTCAGATTTTTTTCACCCTCTTCTGAGACTTTTAAAAGCTTCATCCTTGCATCACAATTGTTATACACTTGTTTTCCTATCCAAAACCTAAAGTCGTTTGAGGATAGTGATGTCTTCTCCATTTTAAAAATTCTTTGGCATGCCTACTTGTATGATAGGTGCTTAGAGAAATATATGTTGAAGAAAAAGGAGGAAAGAGACTGATGGTATGTTTTCCATTTTGCACTGTTTCTCCTAGAAGAGCTCTTAACATACGTGCGTAAAGTAGCACATCAAGGATGACAAGCTTCTTAATTTCCGTTCCTCTCCTATAGCTTTTAATATTATGATCAATTCTGTCCTAAACTGGCTGAAGTGCTAATAAAGGTTTGGTATACTTATATTTATATAACACTGATTTTTAAATATAAATTTACTTATTTTAATTGGAAGCTAATTACCTTACAATATTGTAGTGGTTTTGCCATAAATTGACATGGATCCGCCACTGATTTTTAAAGAAATAATAAAATGGAGAAGACATCATTATCCTCAAATGACTTTGGGTTTAGGAGAGGAAAACAAGTATACAATTGTGATGCAAGGGAGAGCATTTTAGAAGTCTCAGAACAGGGTGAAAAAAATGTGGAATTTTGGTTGAAAATTATATATTTGGGGAATATATATTATATATACTGCATTTATATACTACATATTTGGGGAAATTATATCATTTTTAAAGATTATATATATATTACTGTTCCTTCTCTTCTTTACATACACAAAACCCACACACCTCTATTTTGTTTCTAAATTACTTATTTGAGTCTCTTTAAATAGCATATGAATCAAGCAATGCATCTGGCAAATTACTAGCTTGTATAATGTCCAAATAATTCCTCAGTAGAAATAGAGCCAAAATACTCACCAAAATTATTCAATGGTATGAAGGTTGTATCTATTACATGAAAATTTTAAATTCTCAGGAAATTTATGAGCCCATAGACTCATAAATATTAGTGCTCAAAACCAATAATTAGATGAAGACAGAGAGGTTAAGTTACTTTCTCACAGTCTCAAAGAAGTTGGTGAAAGAAAATACAGTATACACAATAAATTAACAAATCAGCTGTTCATTGACTACCCGTACTTTTTTGCTCTTATCATGAAACTATTATTCATGGCAGGGTAAACTTAAGCAAAGTAATATAGAACAGCCAGACCCACACAAAACTGTGAGCTCAGTAAGGTTTTCCTTTCTTTCACAAATTTCTCTTCAGTGGATACCAGTTCCTCACTTTCTGGGTAACCTTGGAACCATTACTTAACTTCTGCGAGCTTGATACTTTACATGTATCATTAGAGATAATGCCTATTTATAAGGCTGTTGGAAAAATTAAAGGATTAATATAAATCCTTGCTTCATGGTAGCTGATGAAGAGCATCTTTTCTTTCTTCATCTCTTTAAGACAATATGATTTCTTAGTCTCTTATGTTCTACTTCTATTAAATCAGGAAAAATATCTTGCAGTCTAAATTACTTTTTTTTTAATGTTTGACAAGTAAGTAAATGATTGAACAGAGCTTCTGGAAACTGTATTGTATTTTTTATTATTTTTTTCTCACACTGTGTGGCAAGTGGGATCTTAGTTCCCCAACCAGGGATCAAATCCATGCCCCTTGCTTTGAAAACACTGAAATCCTAACCACTGGACTGCCAGAGAAGTCTTCTAATTTACTTTCTAATGAAGCTAATTTATATCATTGTCCAAAAATATTCCTAAGTTATTTTATGCTAAAATAAAAATTACATTTGGCTATATATAAGAATCATTGGCTAGGTTATTTATGTGAACTCCTTCTTCGTGTCTACATATCATACTGAAAAATATTTATTTAGATCCTGAACTCTGATACATTAGCTTTATTACAAATTTATGACAATCCAAAGGGAAGATATGGTAGAGAGAGAACTAGAGTCAGAGTCTGGAAAATGTGCCTCTAACACTGGCTCTGCCATTATTAATCATATAAATTAGGGTGAATCACTTAATCTCCCTAGTTACTCCTCTCCTCATCTGCAGACTCAAGGAGCTAAGCTGGGTGATTTCTGAGGTTCTTTACCCTAGAAATGTCTCTGTTTTTTAGTGCCTTTACAGATGTTCAGTCTTCCTGAGATTTCTTTTTTCCTCATGTATTGTAACATACAAAAAACACACACTAATGCTAATAAAACTTACACAAAAAACAATACTAATAATACTGATACTTGTAACTTACACAAAGCTACCAAGGACCTTACCACTTCTCAGAGATTAGCTCTTGGAAATGGAGACACAGCCTAAAAATTACAGCATTCCAGGCAGATTCTTTACTATCTGAGCTACCATGGAAGCCCAATAAGGAAATAAGAAAACATAATTATTATGTTTATGATTATACAAATGCTCATGCATATGTAGAATAATTTTAGAGTCTTTTCTCACCTGAACTATTAAAGGGAAACATAGCCGTTTCCCTCAGTATATGTGTTAGACATAAAAAGACCTTGAAAGGTAAGAGTACCTACATTTTGCACTTAGTAAATGGAAAAGGCTAAGCTAACTGTCAAAGTTGTTACCATACGTAATTACAACACTGCATCTCCAACTTTCACAACCTGAATATTCTAAATGATAAGATACTTAAGCTATCCTAAGTTTTTTTTTAATTCCCTGGTTACAGCTCTCTCTAAAGCCACAATTACCTTCTACTGGTGGCTCAGATGGTAAAGCATCTGCCTACAATGCAGGAGACCCGGGTTTGATCCCTGGGTCAGGAAGATCCTCTGGAGAAGGAAATGGCACCCCACTCCAGTACTCTTGCCTGGAAAATCCCATGGACGGAGGAGCCTGGTAGGCTACAGTCTATGGGGTTGCAAAGAGTCGGACATGACTGAGCGACTTCACTTTTCAACCTAACCACAGCTATCTGAAGAAAATACTTTTCATTAATTTCATTCATTTACACACCACTTCATCTATTCAAAAGCAATTTTTAAAAAATTGAATCCCTCCACTTATGCCCTAGATTCTAACTCTTTTAGCTACTCAAGGGAATTTCTGCAGCAATTCTTCCCTAACACACATAAATTTGTCATCTTTTCTGAATATTTCCCATTTGTATAAAAATGTTATAATTTCTCCCATGAAAACATTAACCCCTCCTAACTTCACAATCCCTCTAGTTTTTTCTTCTCCTTGTAGAAAAATTCCCCCAAAGAACTGCCTATGCGTCTTCTCTCCAATTATTCTCCTTCATTTTCTCCCGACTCCTACCCCAACCAGGTTTTGGCCATCACTACTTAACCCAAAAAGCTCATGCCAAAGTCAACAATTACATTCATGCTGTTAAATCCAACAGCCAAGTTTCAGTTCTCATTTTAGACAACATATCAGCAGTGTGGGACATAGATGGTCATAGATGGAAATGGTTTCTTCATTTAGCTTCCAGGATAATCATTATAAAAACAATAATAATGACTCCTATAAGATAACACTATTCCATTTTGAAGTCCACCTGCATCTACCATGATACATCTGGTTTTCCATAAAGGTGACTACAGATAAGTTTGGCTTTGATATGATGAAGGCTGAAGCTCCAATACTCTGGCCACCTGATGCAAAGAGCCAACTCATTGGAAAAGACCCTGATGCTGGAAAAGATTGAAGGCAGGAGACAAAGGGGACAACAAAGGAAGAGACGGCTAGATGGCATCACTAACTCGAGGGACATGAGTTTGAGCAAGCTTTGGGAGACAGTAAAGGACTGTGAAGCCTGGCGTGCTGCAGTCCATGGAGTCGCAAAGAGTTGGACATGACTGACTGACTGAACAGCAACAACTAGCCCTCCATCTTATTAGTCTTCTGTGAGATTACTGTAACTCCTCCTGGGATGGAGTCCTGTGGCATTACTATGATTTACTACCTTAACTTGAGCACAGGGTGGGAGTTGGGAGGTGGAAGTCAGAGGTTTCCGCTTGACTTTTCTTAACAGAACAGCTTGTATTCCACAGGTGAGGGAATCAAAGTGATATTTCTGCCAGCTGCACGGTAGTTACATGATTAGATCCATAAGAACTGAAGAAATGACCCAGGTCGGGGGTGGGTTGGCCTTACTGTGAGTTGAATGTAGGCCAGGACTCCACTTGTTTCTTGGCCCTTTTGTTGAGCAGGGTGCCACGACAACATTTCGAGGTCATTGGTATTCACACTGGCTCCGCTTCCTTTTTCAATAATCTTCACAAGATCTGAGCATTTCCCCAACTCCAACATACAGTGCTTTGGTACATTACTACATCCCTTTAGTAATAAACTGATAAGAAAAAAATAAATAAAAACTTCTGGAAATAATATTGTAGCAATACGTAGCCCTTCCTCATGGAGACTAGCCTCATCTTCGACTTGAAGCAGTTGTCTTCAATCTTCTACTTACAAAGTCTTCATAATTTGGTTTTATAATTCAAGCAATCCTCTTATTGACTGCCCATCTCTATTGACCCTAGGAGGCCGTGGTCCATCAGCCATTGCCACAGGGCCCCGTAACATCAAGGCCTCCCGGTTGCTCTCCAGCTATGCTTCCCATTCTAGTAATTACGACCACTTTGTCTCTGGTAGGTAAGGGCCACCACTGGGCCTCTTCTGTTCTAGAATCCTATCATCCCACTGATGCTAAGAGTTAGTTCAGCAATAGCACCTCCTACCAACAGAGGACTACCTTCACTGAGTTTCTTGGTGATGCCAATGCCCTCTCCCCACTCCCCCAGGCTCCCTGCCCCACACCAGTGCATTCTTCACTGCTTAAGTGAAGGACGTGTCCCCTGCCTTCAAGGGGAACATAGCCAGCTGCTTATGCTATAAATGTGTTCTAGCATGGCCACCCCTCTGCGCTTTCTGATCCCTTGTTCAGTGGTCTACCAAGGCAATTACAGCAGCAACCTGGCGTACTGCAGTCCAAGGGGTCACAAAGAGTTGGACACAACCTATCAACGAAACATCCACCGCCTCTTTACTATCATTGGTATCTCCACAGTTTTAAGGAGTGAAAAGCACAGCACATTAGGACCAGATCTAAGTGTTATTGTCAGTATGTTAAAACCTGAGTCATGATATGTTAAACTCCATAGCAACAAACTCTTCCCTATCCAGTCTTATATTTTGCCCCTGCTTCTAACATTCACTATTTCCATACATGCTTTCCCAGTCCCTGTCAGTATTAGCCACATACTACAGCTCTTTAGGATATAACCACTTCCTCCAATCAGACTGTACTTTTGGTTTTTCCACGCTAAGACTCGACCCCAGATATTGGCGTAAAAAACAATGAGAAAGGGGTAAGCAGAACTTGAGCAGGGCAAGCACCTTGGAAGTTGTCAAGTGAAGCCCTTATAAGCCTCCAGGCAACAGGAGCTGCTAGCCCAAGGGAAGGGCTGCTTCTACCAATTGTTTTGTTTCCTGGAAACCTCATAATAGCAAATGATACATGCCAGGATTATTATCACTCCAAATTGTATCAGCCATGGAATCTTTATCTCACCCAGAAAATGATGAAATTTCAGACTTTTTATTCTAAAGATCTTTTTTCTAGGACCACTTTTCTTACCAAATGTCTTCAATTGAGTTTCCTAGAGCAGGCTTTATACAGTCAGCAAAAACAAGACTGGGAGATGACTGAGACTCAGACCATGAACTCCTTGTTGCAGAATGCAGACTTAAATTGAAGAAAGTAGGGAAAACCACTAGACCATTCAGGTATGACCTAAATCAAATTCCTTATGGTTTTACAGTGGAAGTGACAAAAAGATTCAAGGGATTAGATCTGATAGACAGAGTGCTTGAAGAACTATGGACAGAGGTTTGTGACATTGTACTGGAAGCAGTGATCAAGACCATCCCCAAGAAGAAGAAATGCAAAAAGGCAAAATAGTTCTCTGAGGAGGCCTTGCAAATAGCTGAGAAAAGAAGAGAAGCTAAAGGCAAAAGAGAAAAGGAAAGACATACCCATCTGAATGAAGAGTTCCAAAGAACTGCAAGGACAGATAAGAAAGCCTTCCTCAGTGATCAATGCAAAGAAATAGAGGGAAAGAATAGAATGGGAAAGACTTGAGACCTCTTCAAGAAAATTAGAGATACCAAGGGAAAATTTCATGCAAAGAAGGGCACAATAAAGGATAGAAGCAGTATGGACCTAAAAGAAGCAGTAGATACTAAGAAAAGGTGGAAAGAATACACAGAAGAACTATACAAAAAAGATTTTCATGATCCAGATAACCATGACACTCACCTAAAGCCGGACATCCTAGAGTCTAAAGTCAAGTGGGCCTTAGGAATCATCACTAAAACAAAGCTAGAGGAGGTGAAGGAATTACAGTTGAGCTATTTCAGATCCTAAAAGATGATGCTGTGAAAGTGCTGCACTCAATATGCCAGAAAATTTGGAAAACTCACCAATGGCCACAGGACTGGAAAAAGTCAGTTTTCATTCTAGTCCCAAAGAAAGGCAATGCCAAAGAATGTTCAAACTACTGCACAATTGCACTCATCTTACACACTAGCAAAGTAATGCTCAAAATTCTCCAAGCCAGGCTTCAATGGTATGTGAACCAAGAACTTCCAGATGTTCAAGCTGGATTTAGAAAAGGCAGAGAAACCAGAGATCAAATTGCCAACATCCACTGGATCATAGAAAAAGCAAGAGAGTTCTAGAAAAACATCTACTTCTGCTTTATTGACTACACCAAGCCTTTTTTTAATTTAAATTTATTTATTTTAATTGGAGGCTAATTACTTTACAATATTGTATTGGTTTTGCTACTTCCCTGGTAGCTCAGAGGTAAAGCGTCTGTCTACAATGTGGGAGACCTGGGTTCGGTCCCTGGGTCAGGAAGATCACCTGGAAAAGGAAATGACAATGCACTCCAGTACTATTGCCTGGAAAATCCCATGGACAGAGGAGCCTGGTAGGCTACAGTCCATGGGGTCGCAAAGAGTCGGACACGACTGAGCGACTTCACTCACTCACTCATACATCAACATGAATCCGCCACGGGTGTACACGTGTTCCCCATCCTGAACCCCCCTCCCACCTCCCTCCCCATACCATCCCTCTGGGTCATCCCAGTGCACCAGCCCCAAGCATCCTGTATCATGCATCGAACCTGAACTGGCGATTCGTTTCACATATGATATTATACATGTTTAAATGCCATTCTCCCAAATCATCCCACCCTCTCCCTCTCCCACAGAGCCCAAAAGACTGTTCTATACATCTGTGTCTCTTTTGCTGTGTGGATCACAACAAACTGTTGAAAATTCTTTGAGATGGGAATACCAGATCACCTTACCTGACTCCTGAGAAATCTGTATGCTTGTCAAGAAGCAACAGTTAGAACTGGACATGGAACAACAGACTGGTTCCGAATCAGGAAAGGAGAATGTCAAGGCTGTATATTGTCACCCTGCTTATTTAACTTATATGTGGAGTACATCATGCAAAATTCCAGGCTGTATGGAGAACAAGCTGGAATCAAGATTGCTGGGAGAATTATCAATAACCTCAGATATGCAGATGTCACCACTCTTATGGCAGAAAGTGAAGAACTAAAGAGTCTCTTGATGAAAGTGGAAAAGAAAGTGAAAAAGCTAGCTTAAAACTCAACATTCAAAAAATGAAGATCATGGCTTCTGGTCCCATCACTTCATGGCAAATAGATAGGGAAAAAATGGAAGCAGTGACAGACTTTATTTTCTCAGGCTCCAAAATCACTGTTGATGGTGACTGCAGCAATGAAATTAAAAGATGCTTGCTTCTTGGAAGAAAAGCTATGACTAACCTAGACAGCATAATAAAAAGCAGAGGCATTACTTTGCCAACAAAGTTCCCTCTAATCAAAGCTATGGTTTTTCCATATCCATTCATGGATGTGAGAGTTGGACCAGAAAGAAAGCTGAGCACCAAAGAATTGATGCTTTTGAACTTCGGTGTTGGAGAAAACTCTTGAGACTCCCTTGGACAGCAAAGAGATCCAACCAGTCAATCCTAAAGGAAATCAGTCCTGAATATTCATTGGAAGGACCGATGCTGAAGCTGAAACTCCAATACTTTGACCACCTGATGCAAAGAACTGACTCATTGGAGAAGACCCTGAAGTTGGGAATGATTAAAGGCAGGAGGAGAAGGGGACAACAGAGGATGAGATGGTTGGATGGCATCACCAATTTGATGGATGTTTGTGCAAACTCCAGGAGTTGGTGATAGACAGGGAAGCCTGGCGTACTGCAGTCCATGGGGTTGCAAAGAGTCAGACACGACTGAGTGACTGAACTGAACTGAGTCAAGGATTTGGATGCAAGCGGTTTCCTTGGGGAGTAATTCTAGAAAGAAGATTAATGGTATAGCGAATTGTGACAGAGATGGAGGAAATCACATAACCAGAATGCTAAAATGAAGGATTTCACAGTAAACAGCTGGCATATACTGCAAACTATAGAATGTGCCTCAGAATTGTGCCATGAAGGAACAAAGAAGTTAACGTATTTATCCACAAACTCCTGACCTTCACCATTGTTAGCTGAGAGGAGTGACTCTCAGCTACCTTCAGGCCCATCCCCAAGCCCAGGTCAAACAGGCTCCCTCAGTCAGTTAGCCAGAAGTGGGTTTGTATAACCTTGAGATCCAGGGGGGCTGAGGAAAAATGGTGGGGCACTGATAGGACCTACTACATATGCTACCATACACTGAAAACCTGCCTCTCCATCCTTAAAAAGAAGGAGGCTATTATTACTATAATATCCAGAGCATTAACCAAGTAACTGTGGGTGGAATGGACAAAGGGACAGTTTTGAAAGATCTTAATGAGGAGTTTATAGGACTCATTGACTGATAGAAAATGGGAATTAGATGAATAGAGGAACAAAGATATAGTTAATGCCTCTTCCTTTCTTTTAGATGTGAAAGTTAAGTGCTTAATAACAGTCAAGGGAAAGAAATCATAGACATCTGCATAAAAATCTATGAGTCCTCATACTGAATTTTGAACTAAACTCTTCAGATTATTTTGATACTTACCAAAGTTTGAGAACCAAGGCCTAATACTAGAATTCCTCCATAAGAGGTTTGGTTATCTTTAACCATCCTACAGGTATCAATACCCAGAACATTATCTCTTTTAGGTGTTCAGTTTCAATATGGAAATTTACAACGTCATATTAGCATGATCCAAAAAGTTTAACCGTACATATCTCAGACTTCCTGTAACTACCTTGGCACATCACCAAATGGTGTGTTAACCATTGTCAGACATCATTCTGAGCAGAAACTTCCAGCAAAAGGAAGGGAACTGGGAGAAACATTGAAAAGCGAAAAAAAAAAAAAAAAAAAACACAAGTTAAACCAAAAAAATCCAAGTGCCAAGATATAAATGATTCTTACTCTGTCTCTAATAAGCACTGAATGAATATCAACTGAGGCAGCTCCAGGACAAAGCAGGATGGATTCATGATTGGCCACTCAAACTTTTGAACTGCCTCATGTTAAATTCATAATATGGTACAACCTGGTTGCCCTGTCACTAACACAAACCAGCTGTGACACGTTCCTTCCACTGGAGAGATTGACTTAAAGCACCATTCAACAAAAGACTGTATCTCTGTCACCTTTGCATAAGGATTTCTGGTAGCAAAAACGTAACATAAAGAGGCCACTTTTCCTCCAGCTTCCTAATTACTGAAAATGTTAAAAAAAAAAAAAAACCATTAAATTTCAGCAGAAATAAAAACTGTAGGTTCAGTATGAGAGAAGTTATTGACATTTTAGGGATAGGGATGGTAAAATATACATCCTGGAAAGATCTTTGAGAAAAGTAGAAACAAATATTTATTTCTGACTGGTTTGGTACAGCTTAATGAATTCAACAAATATTTACAGTGTGTCTATTTTGTATTTGACTGGCACTTTCTCTGAATACTGGGGACATAGCAGTGAACAAAGTGTGTCCTGTGAAAACCACAGTGGTAAATATTTAACAACCAGCTCTCCAGAGGGAAATGTTCTGATTTGTAAACTTCACTAATTCCCATAGTGTAAATACTCCAATTATGGTTGACTTCAGTCTACTTACATGACATAACCAAGGAGCTGGGAAGTGACGCACACAACCAGCTTTCAGGAGCCCTAGGAGCGAGTTCCAGCACACCTCGGGAACATAGAGACAATGGGCTCTCTCCCTGCAAAAAGCTGAATTATGTAGAACACATGAGTTCTAAAAAACACTGTATCTTTTTATTATATAGGGCTTTCCTGGTGACTCAGATGGTAAAGAGCCTGCCTGCAATGCAGGAGAACCGAGTTTGATCCAGGGGTTGGGAAGATCCCCTGGAGAAGGAAACGGCAATCCATTCCAGTAGTCTCACCTGGAGAATTCCATGGGCAGAGGAGCTTGGCAGGCTACAGTCCACGGAATCGCAGAGTTGAACACAACTGAGCAACCAAGATATTTTATTATATATTCTATTCTTCTCTTCAAGGTTCTCCAAACACATTAGCCCAGTGAAAGTCCCATAGTAAAGATTTGCTTAGAATGACCTAGCCAGTCTTTCTCAAAACGATATGACCATAGAACTAGCTTGTCAGCCTGGATAATCTTTAAACTACATGATCAGCCCTTAAAGTCAGTCCATCTGACTGTGAAGGACTTAAAGGTTAGAATCTCAAAATCCTCAGACCAGCAAGGGAAGGCACACCTTAATGCAGCCAGAATAACTTTTCTCAAAGTGATTATGTACTCCAAAGATGGGGAAAGTCTGCTCCAGATATAAGTTGGTTCTCATCACCAAGACTTGTTTTAGTCACCATATACTTTATTTCTCAGTGATTCAGGGAACTGTCAGATTATATCTTCATTTGTGATGTACACAAATCCATTTTATTTTCTTCTCCTAAATTCTTCCTTGTCATCCATTTAAGGCTGATACAATTTTTTTTAAAGTAAAAGTCACATTAAACCAGTAGTCCTAGTTGATAATAACTTGATGATAAAAACAACAGCAACCAAAACTTAGGCTTCAAAACTATTGATTAGGGGTGGAAGGTGGGAAGGAGGTTCAAGAGGGAGGGGACATATGTATACCTATGGCTGATTCATGTTGATGTATGGCAGAAACCAACACAATATTGTAAAGCAATTATCCTCCAATTAAATATATATATATATATATTGATTAAAAGACCACGATTGGACCAATGATTGAGCCAACTGTCCAACAGCATTGATAACTGAAAAATTATAATAATTAAGTTATACTTTAGTGACAAAACTATGGAGATATTTGAACATTGTTTTTCTTAACTTCATATATATGTATTTTGAATATGAGACCCAGAACAATGAGGTACACTAGAAAATATCTAGCAGTGATTTTGTGTTGCAGGGTTAGAATATATACAATTCTGAAAACCCATATTCTATCAAATAATGCCATTTTCCATCTGAAGCTTTAAGAAAATTACAGAATGTTGAAAGCTTCTTGGATAATAATACTTCTATCTACCTATCTATCTGAGTTTTGCTATGGGATCAAAATGCTAAAAGATACAATATGTTTACATACACTCATGAAAATATTTCTAGATGTTTTTAATAGGATTTTTTGCATATATTTAGCTTTTTTAGAAAATCATCCTATATAATTCATGGAAACTGTGATGATTAAGTCTTGGACACTAGAAAATAAGATTTCAAGAACAACCTGGGTAAGTGATAAAACATAAGCTAAATCAAACAATATTTGAATTTAATTCAGTAAATTTTTACCAAGAACATGCTACAAAAGAGGGTCTGTGCATGACAAGGAGGAAATCAGTCCTACATGTCAAGAGTTCAAGTCTGTCAGAAGCCAAAGTGTTTTAAAATATTTTGATAATTTTTCCAAGGGGAACAGTGACAATGAAATAAATATTTGCCATATAAAATAATCTTAAAATGTTTTTGGTTAAAGAGAATCCATACAAATTTGGCTTTACCACATTGATGAGTTTATGCTGGAGAGTTATTGACTCCACTCACAGTTTTTGTTAACTTATGAAGTCACTTCCTAGAATAGAACCTACCAAATATTATAGAATGCTGACCTCATCCATCTTGGCAGTGATAGTTATTCTGCAAAATCTGTTGAAGCAACTGATTGCAGCCTTCTTAGATTCTGTTTGAAAGGTTTTCTGCTGTGAAATAGATGAATTTGAATGAAATATTGCTTCTGCGCTTTCTGACCATTTTTTTCCTTATAAAAATGAAATTTGTTATCTGCCTCCTCTATGGTTGCTAGGATAAAATGTCTCCTTAAGGTTGCTAATAGTAGTGGCAACAACAGCTGGTGAATCTAATTTGCATTTAAATGAACAGTTCACAACTCTGTCCTTCAAGTCTTGGATGCTCCTGATGGATTCTCTGAGCATGGTTGCAATAGTAGCTGCAAGATGGATATGCAGTCAACAGTACAATCTAAAAGCGGCATCTGTCAAAGGATCAGTCCCTCTATGAAGGGCTGCTGATATATTCACCATTCTTTTAAAAAAATAGTCATCCCAAATCTAATGTGAGATCTCTATGCCAGCCTCTCTTCTTATATTTCAAGTTGTTCAAAGGTTAATTCCAGCAAAACTAGAACTGACATGAGTTACTTTACCAGGTAAAAAGGGCTACCAAAAATCCTTTATCCTGGTCAAGATATGAAACATATGATTATAGTGTTGCCCTGTACCCTTGGGTCTGGACCAACTTGTTAGCATTGTTTAGTGGTAACAGTGAGACTGATGATTTGTACCTAATATTTGTGAGACCCCTGAAGTTCTCTCTCAGTGTTGCCAGTAGGGACAGACAGGTTTCAGTGACTGAAGGACATTCCCAGGATCCAACATGACATTATTTTCCAATTTGAAAAACATACAATGTGGCAATTCTTAAAGTTCCCCTGGTGCTGGATATGGGCTTCCCAGGTGGCTCCAGGGTAAAGAACTCCACCAACGTAGGAGTCATAAGAGAAGCAGGTTTGGCCTCTAGGTCAGGAGGTGTCCCTAAAGGAGGCAATCGCAACCCACTCCAGTATTCTTGCCTGGGAAATCCGATTGTCAGAGGAGCCTGGTGAGCTACAGTCCATGGGGTCACAAAGAGCTGGACATGACCGAGCAACTAAGCACGCACACGCGCACGCGCACACACACACACATACACACACACACACACATATAGCCTTTATAGAGGTACAACAATTAGAGCTCCTGGCAGCCACTATGGATTCCTATCAGTGAGACAGCTTTGGACTGTGAAGTATTTTCTTACTTTAATCCTTATTTTTAAAGTTCTTCTTAATAATCACCCTTATAAGGAATCACCTTTTTATGATCACAAATTATTACCTGCTTATCAGAAAGCTTGTGGTTTAGTTGCTAAGCAATGTCTGATTCTTTGTAACCCCATAGACTATAGCCCACCACAGAATTCCTCTGTCCATGGAATCTTCCTGGCAAGAATACCGGAGTGGGTTGCCATTTCCTTCTCCAGGGGATCTTCCCCACCCAGGGATTGAACCTGGGTCTCCCGCACTGCACGTGGATTCTTTACCAACGTAGCCACCAGGGAAGCCACAACTTATTAAAAAAACTTAAAGATGATAAAAAAATTCTACTGAACAAAATTGCAGTTACTAAATGGCAACCCACTCCAGTATCCTTGCCTGGAGAATCCCATGGACAGAAGAGCCTGGGAGGCTACAGTCCACAGGGTCGCAAAGAGTTGGACCTGACTGAGTGACTTCACTCATTCACTCATAATCTTACAATTGAGAAATAACTATTCTTAACAGTTTGAGTCCTTCTCTGCCAGGTTTTCTCTTTGCCTTCAGTTCAGTTCAAGTCGCTCAGTCATGTCCGACTCTTTGCAACCCCATGAATCACAGCACGCCAGGCCTCCCTGTTCATCACCAACTCCCGGAGTTCACTCAGACCCACGTCCAGCGAGTCTGTGATGCCATCCAGCCATCTCATCCTCTGTCGTCCCCTTCTCCTCCTGCCCCCAATCCCTCCCAGCATCAGAGTCTTTTCCAATGAGTCAACTCTTCTCATGAGGTGGCCAAAGTACTGGAGTTTCAGCTTTAGCATCATTCCTTCCAAAGAAATCCCAGGGCTGATCTCCTTCAGAATGGACTGCTTGGATCTCCTTGCAGTCCAAGGGACTCTCAAGAGTCTTCTCCAACTGGGATCCATATGCTCATAAGAATTTTGCATTCTGCTTTTCAGGTCACCTTGATAACACTAGCATAACTCCCTTAGTAATGTCATTTTACTGATGACATAATAATAACACATGGATATCACATGATCACAAAAAGAAATGTATAGTTGAAATTTTCATTTATTTTCATTTTTTTCTCATCAACTTAAAGAAAAACAAATACCATAAGAGTTGTGAGTTTAAGTTTTATTCCACGTCTCACTGAGGACTATAGTCTGGGAGACAACTCTGAATAGCTGTCAGAGCTGTCTTAATTTCCAAAGAGATAATACCTGTGTTCACATTCACAAAAACTGTTGGATCACTTTACTATCCTGTCATATATGTTGGAAATATTTATCCCTTCTTCATCATATCTATTGGAAAACTTATTTTTTTTGCCTTTTATATTTTTGGCTTATGGCATTTTATAATTTTATATAATCAAATTTATTATCCTTCCTCTCTGATTTCTGGCACTACTTTTGCTTGAAAAAACATTTCTCCTACAGACTTTTGATAATACACTAATTTCTATTTTTCCCTAGATTTTCTACAGTCTGATTTTTTATATTAAAAAGCATTTTAAATATTTTCCCAAATCATAAGCTCATTTTTTTCTAGTACCGTTTATTGAAAAACTTTAACATATGTCAATATATGTATTATAATGTATGCTGTGGGAAAATATCTTCCCTGGATTTCTCAGTGTTCTTGAAAAGTCCTGGCCTACTGAGGCATAGAAATGGATACACCATAAAAATTGAGATTATTTTGTTTGACTTCACCAGTAGAAAAGTTGTTTTTTACTTGTATAATTTGCTTTTCACTGAGTATCAGATGTTTGGCTCTCTACCTCCTTAGTGGTGGAATTTATTGCTCACATGCAAAGGATTATAAACATTTATCCTTAAAAAGTTTCCATTCCAGGCTAGGCAGCTGAATTGAAGGAAAGGGAGACTGAGTAAAGCCTAGACCACTGAAGGAATTTAGAACGTTATCTTTCCATGTATTTACATTTCAAAACACAGAGTCAGAATCAAGGGCTGTAAATTTCAGAACAGGTCTTAAAATCTCTAAAAGAGATTTATTTGCATTCCAAAGGTAAGAACCTAGTGTCCTTCCCCCTCTTTCAGGAGAAGGGGCAGATATAGCCCCTTTCTGTGTGGGGGAGAAATTCACAGTTCTGATCCCTAGCCAGCACACAATCCCACAGTAAGTGTCGGATTTATTCATCTACCTCTCATCAGGTCATTTGTGGGTTCAGGCCCTGCAAGAGGACCTCTGATATCTGAGGGAGTATCTGCACATGTTTCTCTCTCTCTCTCTTATTTGACTATACTTTCTATCATTCTTGATAAAACTATAAAATAATCTTATATTTAGTCTTTTTAAAACATAAAAAAAAAAAATCCCTGACAGATTTAAGTGTCTTAACTATCCAATCACATCCACTGAATACAATCATTAAGTACTATTTTGGATTGTTTAGCACTGGAATTTCTAAGATACATTTAATGGTGAAAATGATTGTCTTAACCACAGAACTAGAATTTTTTTTCTTGTTGATGTAGTCATGTATCAAATATGTTCATCATGAGAATTTGTAGTTACCAAGTACAAGAATGCCAAATCTTGGGAAATGACATAATCATGACCACAACCTAGTAAAGGAGAGAGTGACTTCCCTTAAAAACTCAAAAACTTCTATACATCTCTACATCAGCTGCAGACTTCAGGCATCACAGAAACGAGATAGCAAATGATCAAGAAATTGGTGGATAGAAAGTTTCTTGAGTCTCTGCTCTAAAAAACAATCTATATAGTTTAGTACATTTACAGACTTCAAAATGTGTGTGTAGTCAGTTGTTCAGTCATATCCAACTCTTTGCAACCCCATGGACTATAGCCTACCAGGCTCCTCCATCCATGAGATTCTCCAGGCAAGAATACTGGAGTGGGTTGCCATGCTGTCTTCCAGGGGATCTTCCCAACCCAGGGATTGAACCAGGGCTTCCTGCATTGCAGGTGGATTATTCACCATCTGAGCCACCAGAGAAGGGGCAGACTTCAAAATAATTTTTCTCATTTTAATTTTATTTTTTTAATTAGTAAATTTTAAAAAATTAAAATTATACATTTAAAAAAGAGAAACAAACTTTTTTTTTTTACTCATTTTAAACTCATGTCAAAGCATATATAGTACAGTGAAGAGTCTAACAAAACTCAGATGTGGCAAAGAAAAAATTTCTTCCCTATACAGGTACCGTACCACGATTCAACCTTTCTGAAGTCCTGGGGACCTTTGGAATATAGTTTCTGAAGTTTAAAGATTATTGGTCAACGTGAATTTTTGGGTTTGTTCCTATCATGTGAGGGTTTATAGTGGAGATTAGATAAAACATATTAAGGCACCTAGCAGAATTTGTGGACCAAGGAAATACAATAAACAATAATCCCCTATTACTGTGGTGTGTGTGTGTGTGTGTGTGTGTGTGTGTGTGTGTGTGTGTGTGTGTGACTTGAATTAAACTTTTGGTTTTACTAAACTTGGACTCGCTTTATGGTAGAAATAAATAATCTATAATTTTTCCAAAAATGAGTTGTGAAATTTTTACATTCAGCTGTTGAGAATTCTAATTTTTGCAGTTATCAAGCAAAATATAATTTTTCATGAGTAGCAACCAGTTTGTATTTGTCACAGAGTGCAAAATTAAAACACCAGATCCCTTATAGAAATACATGCAAAATAACATTGATATAATGATTAATAGATTTCCTTTTAAAATCCATGTAGACTTTATACCTATTAAACCTAAAATTGTGATTTTCTAAATTTAAAATAATCTCAAAAGCTATTCTATGGTTCTTATATTTGCCATATATATGTATCTATATTCAGAATGAATTGACACAAGGCAAATGGATGGGTGGATAGATAGACAGAGGAAGAAAGAAAGAAATCAAAGAAGGAAGTGAACAGAGAAATTTTTCTGTGATACTTTTATCAACAAAAACTGTCATTTCTTGGAATCTAAATTATTGTAAAGCTAAGGTTAGTTTTAAAAAGTCACTCATGATCTAGCATATAAATCAAACAGTTATCTACTTACTGCCCATTTCACCAACATTTTCCATCTTATCAAGGATTGATTTACCACAAACTTCCAGGAGGAAAATTTGCTGCCCAGTCTATTACAAGTATTTCTGTTTTCTAAAACTTGGGTATTCAACTGGGAAAATTTGAGAATGAAAGTTAATAAAGCCAGTTCTTCTAGAATGCTTGTTTTGAAAGTGCAAATTTGTTCCAAGGTAACTGACATATTAGGGAGTCAGTTCAGTCCAGTTCGGTTGTTCAGTTGTGTCTGACTCTTTGCAACCCCATGGACTGCAGCATGCCAGGCTTCCCTGTCCATCACCAACTCCCAGAGCTTGCTCAAATTCATGTCCATCGAGTCAGTGATGCCATCCAATCATCTCATCCTCTGTCGTACCCTTCTCCTCATGCCTTCAATCTTTCCCAGCATTAGGGTCTTTTCTAATGAGTCAGCTCTTCAAATCAGATGGCCAAAGTACTGGAGTTTCAGCTTTAGCATCTGTCCTTCCAATGAATATTCAGGACTGATTTCCTTTAGGATTAACTGGTTGGATCTCCTTACAGTCCAAGGGACTCTCAAGAGTTTTCTCCAACACCACTGTTCAAAAGCATCATTTTTTTTTCTTGCAATTTAACACATACATTAACAGAGGTAGTAGATGTTTAAGATGTTTGCTTGAATGTGTTTTGTGTATTCTGACTCATCTCAGTTCAGTTTGATCAATTTTTTTTTCTCTGCAGATAAAATCATACCTAAATAAATGTGAAATTCTCATTATGCCCCAAAGTTTCACACAAAACACATTCATGCAAACACCTTAAACATCTACTACCTCTTTAAAGTATGTGTTAAATTGCAGGAAAAATAGATTGGTAAGCATATGGATTGAAGACCAAATAAAAGAAAATTAGAAACAATCTTCCTGACAGTCAAATAGAAAGCACTACAAAATATACAAAGACCTTCAGCCTGAAAGTGACTCTGAAATTGACCTCTTAAATCACGACTTTTAAACACAGTGAGGCAGTCTGCAATTTCAAACATGGCTAAGACTCCCAAAGCCTTCAGCTGTTGGAGGAAGCCAGTAGTAAAATAAGAAAGGCACAAAAAAAGTTTCCATTAGTGTTACAGAATTTAATTGAAAGAAAAGACTATGCTTTAGCCCAAATTTTTAAGAAGCAGGTGTCTATTCTATATATGCCTAGAAAGACCAACACCTCAAAGGTAGAGAAGCATGCCCTCGGGTTTAAGGTTGTAAATCGTATAACTCTGATGTTTAGCTCAAGCCCAATAAACCACACTTACCCAAACTTTCCATCTGACTTCAGATACAGTTCTGCTACAGTTCCCAACAACTCACTAGTCTCAACCCTTCTGATGTCCACTTCCACAAACTTCCAATCCTTCTCAAGACTGTGTCCATATTTATCGTATTGCATGCATGCTTCCTCAGTCACTTAATTGTGTCTGACTCTTTGAGACTACATTACTGTAGCCTGCCAGGCTTCTCTGTCCATGGAATTTTCCAGGCAAGAATACTGGAGTGGGTTGCCATTTCCTCCTCCAGGGGATCTTCCCAACCCAGGGATCAAACTCACATCTCCTGCATTGACAGGTGGCTTCTTTACCACTGAGCCACGTGGGAAGCCCCATTTATCATAGTACTGCATATTAATCATTTAACATGTATAAAAGCATGCTATCATTTCTTCTTTATATATATATACATATATATATATATATATATATATATATATATATATATATATATATATAAACATGGCTGCTGCTGCTGCTAAGTCACTTCAGTCGTGTCCAACTCTGTGTGACCCCACAGATGGCAGCCTACCAGGCTCCCCCCTCCCTGGGATTCTCCAGGCAAGAACACTGGAGTGGGTTGCCATTTCCTTCTCCAATGCATGAAAGTGAAAAGTGAAAGGAAAATTGCTCAGTCATGTCCGACTCTTCACAACCTCATGGACCGCAGCCTACCAGGCTCCTCTGCCCATGGGATTTTCCAGGCAAGAGTACTGGAGTGGGGTGCCATCGGCACTGATGATGTTTTTGAGCTTTGTGACCCCATTTGTCCAGTAAACATTTTTGTTACATAATTTTCACAGCTTTTCCATTTTGAGAAATATATCTTGTTATAGCAGAACTGGCTGTATTTCCCTTCAAAGAAGTTCTCTAGCTTTCTACCAATACAAGTCATCTATACATTATATGTAGCATGACAATTATCCAGAAAGAGTCTAGTAAATAACATTAATGGTTCATCAGTAATGAGAAGGGTGACTTCCCTGGTGGTCCAGTGGTTATGCATTCACCTTTCAATGCAGAAGACATGGTTCAGTCCCTGGCAGGGTAGCAATAAGCCTGTGCACCACAACTAGAGAGTCTGTGTGCTACAATGAAAAATCCTGCGTGACGCAACTACACAGCCAAATAAACAAATAGTTGAAAAATAATAATAAGAAGAAGGGCAGGGGTAGGGCTGGGAATAGGGGTTTCATCTCTATGCTGACAACTCCTAAATTTACACACTGAGCTCGGATCCTCCTTCTGGCCCCCAGACTTAAATAATCAACAGTGTACTTGACATTTCTTCTTAGACATCTTGCCGCCATTTCAAATGCACTTCATGCACCCAAAGCCAAACTTTTCATCTTCTCTTGAAAAAATACTCCTCCTCCAGTTTCCATCATCTGAGCTAGCTGCCCCTCAGCTCTTGTTCTTTCTCCCACTCATGTGAATCTTGGTCATTCTGAATAACTTTCCCCCCTACTCCCTAATACCATTGGCATCAAAACTATCATGACGCCTGTCTATTCTATGTTCCAAATGCATTTCTCTCTCTCCCTCTGTCTCCACTGCCCTCGCCCAGCCCACATTTCCCTGGGACCCCACAGCCTCTTCCTGAGGCCCTGCTCTAGGGTCTCCCCAGAGTAATTTGAGGGAAAACTAGGATCAGCTCACACCTCTGACTAAAAAAGTCAATATCTTTCTATTACAACCCACACAATTTCTTAAATTCAAAATTTCTTAAATAACATGACCCAGACTACCTCTTAAATCTCATTTCACTTTACTCCTTCTCATCACTCCCGTTTCCTGCTTTCTGAAACCTGGCTTAATGGAACCGAGTTCTTTCTTGCCTCACACCTCCACTCATACTGTTCATTTTGTGAACACTTCTTTCCTATTTAATTTCTACTCAGCCTTCAGATCTCCGGCAAATATCATTTTTTTGGAAATACTTTTCTACTTCCTACTCTAAATTAGCACCCCCTCATTCTCTTTCAGATATTACAATCACTCTCTTTCTTAAGCCTTACCACAATACTTATTCATTTGTGTAATTTGTGAGAATATTGGATGGCATCACCAACTCAATGGACATGAATTTGAGCAAACTCCAGGAGATGGTGAAGGACAAGGAAGCCTGGCATGCCGCAGTCCATGGGGTTGCAAAGAGTCGGACATGACTTAGCAACTGAACAACAATTGTTAAATTCTCAACTTCCCACTAGACTAGGAATCCCATGAAGTCAGAGAGCATCTGTGTTTTGGTCACAATGTTATCTAAAACATGACTGGTACCAAGCACACAGTTAAAAATATTTACTGAATGAATAAACTCCTTCAGAAAATGCTTGCTCCTTGGAAGAAAAGCAATGACAAACCTAGACAGCATATTAAAAAGCAGAGACATTACTTTGCCAATAAAGATCCGCCTAGTCAAAGCTATGGTTTTTCAATTAGTCATGTATGGGTGTGAGAGTTGGACTATAAAGAGTGTTGAGCACTTTTGAACTGTGGTGTTGGAGAAGACTCTTGAGAGTCCTTTGGACTGCAAGGAGATCCATTCATGGACAGGGAAGCCTGACGTGCTGCAGTCTATGGCATCACAAAGAGTCAGATACTACTGAGTGACTGAGCTGAGAAAATGTTTAGATCTTGGGTTAAGTTTTGGGAGTATATCTAAGAACATATGATCTTTTGGGGGGAGACATTTAATTATGTAATCATCATAACAGCAATCATTAGTATGTTGACAATTTGTGTTAGATGATGCATTATCAAAATCCACCTTGATGGCAACTCTATGAAGTTGATACTATTGTATTATTATCCCCAATCCACAGAAGAGGAAACTGAGATTCATCAAGGATAAGCAATTTGTCCAGAGTTATTCAGCCAATCAGAGGCAGAAGTTTAATCACATGTGTTCTAATTTCTCTCTACAGAGGCAGAAAACACCTATCTGTCCCTAGGGAGTTGGGACAGATTGTACTAAGAAGTGACATTTAATCTGCATCTCAAAGAATGAGTCAAAGGTTTCCAGATAGAAAGAAGTGAAGGCACGCTGGAAGGAAGAAAAAGCAGAATCAAGTGTGTGAGAGAGCAGGGCATATTTGTTGTAGGGCAAAGAGTTCAGAGGAGCTGAAGTGCTAAGTCACACTGAAAGGAGTCAAAAGAAATAGGTTGGGATCAAACTGAGAAAGTCCTGTGTTAATTCTAATCTGATGAAAGGAAATCCAGTGGTAGTTTTGGTCTAACAACAACAACAACAAAACATATTCCAGGTAACTTGTCTCTTAAAATACTAGGTCCAGATAGCACAGTAGGTAAAGAATCTGCCTACAGTGCAGGAGACCCAGCAGCTGTGGGTTTAATCCCTGGGTCAGGAAGATTCCTTGGAGGAGGGCACAGCAACACACTTCAGTTATCTTGCCTGGGAAATCCCATGGACAAGAGGAGCCTGGTGGGCTACAGTCCAAAGGATCACAAAGAATTGGACATGACTGAGCAACTAACATAGCATAGCACATAGATTCCACTGCAGAAAAGCAAAAGTGCCAGACTTATTAAAAACACAAGGATGATCAAAGACAAAATGCTAGAGATTCCTACTTACTAATAAGCCAACTGCTGTCTTCCTCTTCCCTTTACTTCCTTTCCTGGACACATCAGTCCCAGACAAACAGGTGTGGCCTGGCGTGGTGGGTGTCCACCTCAGCACAGGAGAGCCACAGGAGCCCAGAACAAGAATATACAGTAAGATCAGGGTGAGATGAGTGTCCACACAGGAAGGCAGGCCAGGATGGGATGTCAGCACTCAAGCAGGGTGAGAAGACATCCATGGAAAGCAACTTTGTACATGATGTAGAAAACTGAGCATTTCCACCGAGGCATAGTCCCCTGAAAGATAAGATAGCTTAGATGGGTAAGAAAGGACCCACAGAGGCGGGTACCTGGCACAGGATGTCAAAGGCCAAGCAGAATGAAGAGGATGTAAGTGGGGGAAGGGTGGCCTGGGGTGGGGAACTGGAGCCTGAGTTGGGTGAGGAGGAGGTCTGGGTGTGGGGGTGATTCAGGTCAGAGTATCAGAGCCTGGGGCAGGGAGTCAGAGGCAGGCGAGGAGGGCTTCTGGATGGAGAGTGGCCCAGGGTGGGTCATAAGGGCCCAAATGGAGTAAAGAGGATGCCTGTATGGGAGAGGGGGCCAGGGCAGCAGCGTAGCATGGGGACTTAAAACCTGAATGAAGTGAGGACAACATCTCCAAGAGGAAATGGGCTGGATCAATGATGGGAGGGAATTACATACATACAGTTTAATCAATCAATAAACATACAAAGAGTAGATGGGACAGGTTTTTCACTGCCAGAGAATGGAGTTACTAGTATAGAAAAAAACCCTATGGTGTTGATCGGAATCAAACGCTTCAGTGTAAACTCAGTGTTTTACAAAATTATCTATATGATGCAAAAATAAATATAGATGTAAGTGTGTGCATGCATTTGTGTCAGGGGGTGTGTCTGTAATTCCCATCTCTGTCCACTAAGGTGGCATGGTAAGGGCAAAAGCAATATGCACACCAAGCACCCAGACCTTCCTTTCTGAAGACTTTTATCCACTGGAAACAGGACTTCTTTGAAGAATTAGCGGATTTCAAGGCTGAGGAAGAAAAGGTAGATGAGCCTAGAATATTTTGTGTGTCTGAAAGTGAGGGAGTATTAAAAAATGATGGGGACCTGTCAAAAGCCAGATTAAGGACTTCTACTGGACAAGTCAGGGGTAAGTTCAAGGTCAAAATAAATATACAGGAACAGATTATAACCAATTAAACAGAACTGTAAGGAATGGACCACTCAGGGAGGGAATGATAACAATGGAGGAGACTATATGTGTACTTTCCTCTCAGTTTTGCTGTGTACTTAAAACTTTTTTTTAAAAATCTTTTTTTTTCTTTTATTTATCTATTTACTTTTAAAAATTTTTTATTTTTACTTTATTTTGCTTTACAATACTGTATTGGTTTTGCCATACATTGACATGAATCAGCCACGGGTATACATGAGCTCCCAATCCTGAACGCCGCCGCCCCCCCCCCCCAACCTCCCACCCCATATCATCTCTCTGGATCATCCCCATGCACCAGCCCCAAGCATCCTGTATCCTGTGTCGAACATAGACTGGCAATTCGTTTCTTACTTGATAGTATATTCATATAAGTAATTAAATAAGTAAACAAATAACTGAAATTGATGAGAACGGGGATTTTATGGTCTCAAAACACCTTACCATAGGGGAGAAAAAGTTGTTATTATCTGCAAAGAGAAAAAAAGTAACTTCACAGTGAACAACACAGGTAGACACCACCTTGCTGAAGCAATTAAAGTAAACACCACTAACAAGAGGACAAAATGAAATCATGCCCCATCTGAGAAAATGCAAAGAAAAGAACATAGCATCACTTTTGTGGTATTTCTACCAAAGATGCACAACTTGAATCTAAAGATAAGGAAATACTAGACAAGCCCAATGGAAGGACATTCTCTAGAGTAACTGGTCTGTGATATTCCAAAGCATCAGGATCATCAGTAAGGGAGAGACTGAGATGTTCCAGATTGCAGTAGGCTAAAGAGATAAGACAACTGAATGCAAGTGATTTTGAACTGCAGCCTTTAGCTATGAAGGATATCACTTCCATGTCGTCTGAGGATGAGACAGGAGTAAGATATCAATGCTCTATTTCCTGATTTGGAGGGTTGTATTGTGATTATGTCTTTGTAGGAAATGCACATTAAAGTAATTGGGATGCTGAAGAAGACCAGCAATCTACTCAAAACAAAGACAGGAAAAAAGTTCTCTGTTGGATTACTTACTGTAATCTAACCTTTTTGTGGTTTGAATGTTTCTTTTAAGTAAAGAAGCTCGCAAACAATATCACACTAATGTCAGTTCTCCACAACTCAGCTTGAACTTGAATGTAATAAAAGAGAATCTTCATCTTCTAACCCCTGGCAATATACTGTTTCCCTCCATTACATACTAAATACCACATTCATTCTTATTTAACACACATCCTTAGCAAGTTATACTTGGTTTTCAGTCTTTCCTGCCAATTACTTATTACATCACCACTGTTGAGACTGACAAAGAGTACCAGGAATACACCTGGAAACAGAAAAAACAAACAAAGAACAGTGAGTTTATTTAGCTTGTACGGTAAGGAAGGCTGCAAGCCCTTGAGCATCTTAGCAGGGGAAGCTGAAAAAAGATTCTCGTGAGGTTTGAGCTCATGCTAGAGGATTCTAAGGAGAAGTTGAGGAAGCAAGGACCAGTTCTGGACTAGAAGCTCTCAAGGAGCTAGGGAAGTTCAGTGGTTGGGAATCTTAACATTTTTCCTCTATGAGGTGGGAAGATTAAGTAGGTCTAGAGCTGCCATTGTAAAGCAACTGTACCCTTTCATGTTAGCACTCAGAGAAGGGTGTTTATTCATTTCTGTGGTCACATACAGGCCTTGTCTATGGCTTGTTCTCAGTATTGTTTATGTTCTATTGAGAATACTGTGGTCTGGTTGTCATCAAGGCCATTTTTCAATTTCTCGCCAAAGGACTAGAATAAGGAGATAAATAGTACTAAAAGGGCAGACACAGTACTAACAGAGGAAGCAATCACTGACTACCTGTTATTAAGGGAAGAGTCAAAAATTAAAAAGAAAACATGGAACATCAGCTAAAATCATCGTCATCAGCTAAGGCTTTACATGCACCAAATATTTTTAATTCTCAAAACTAAACAATAAATTAGCTGCTAACTAAACAATAAATAATATTATCTGCATTTGACAGATGAGAAAACTGAGCGATAGATTAATTTGCCCAGTGTCATTCAGCTAGCAAAAAGCAAAGCCAAGATCACCATGTAACACATTTGTGGATTTATATAGCCAAAGGCCAAATATTTACTAAAGTTACTACATACAAAGTATTGTCTGAACATTGCAAGGAATCATAGGATGGTAGCACACTCTAAAATATTCCTTAATCTCTCCCACAAACATTTGCCCCTCTCATTCATCCCCCTTCTCACATTTTCAGAGGATATAATCTAGTCTCTTATTCATGATTGAAATATGGGATAAAAATTAACTTTCCTTTAACTTTGCATACCCTTAACTCAGTCCTCTGTTTGCTTTCACTCTCTTCCCTTTGCTTACACTGTTTTCTTTTTTGAACTCTAATTGCCTCACATATGCTCCATGCCTAGTCTTGCAACTTGTTGATGTATCTGTGTCTTAGGAGACGCTCTTTATTTACGGTTTTGGCTATTCAGCATCTTCACTTCCTTTTGACAATTACCCTTACCCAGTGATAAGCTGATAAATGTTTAACAACTGGCTCCCCAGGAAAAGAAAATGTGGAGATGATAGATATATAGATAGGCAAATAGATAGAGTTATATAAATATACAAATTATAAATTTTGCTCATGTAAGGAATATGCTCAGATGCTTTACCCTCTGAGCCACCAGGGAAGCCCCAAGGAATATGTAGCGTTTTATAAACAATAATAAACAACAATATAAGACTCTAAATTCCATGTAGTCAATTAATTTTTCCAACAAAAGAACGCTTTTGTTGATTTTTTGGCTGAACTCTTACAACCAAAGTACATTTGTAGTTGATGAGTGAACATAAATACGACTCAAAGGTTGTTGGATTTTTTTGGGTCTATGATTGAGTAAGGCAAGGTGAAACAACAAAGACGTATGTCAGAATGTTCTTGTTCATCAATGACATAAAGGAGTTCTTTGCTGAATTTGATGATAGTTTTGAAAATACTAGAAGACAATTTCCTCAGTTTTTTGTGCTCTTCACAATGTAATGCCTACAAACATGAAATAATTTTAAGCTTTATCTGCATTATTTATATTTCTCCATCACTTTTGTAATCTAGACAACACAGCAATAAACCAAGCACTACTTTGCAGCATTTGTGAATCTCTGTAGTGTAAAACAGTCCCACTTTGGCCAGTTTTGAGCTACCAACTTGATGTCACTGAACACAGAGCTGGAAGAGACCTACAGGCACACCCATATATGATATTTCTGCCTGACAGCCATATTAGATATAAACAACCTCAAGAACATAAGTAACAGTAAAATAGTTTAGAAGTCATAAGTCTTGAGTATTTCTGACCTTTGCTTTTAAGTATTATTTATTTAATAACTTTTCTGAAAATGTACTAATTGGCTCTTATGAGCAATACAAGGTGGTCCTAACATACATCTGCTTCTTCCCCACTCATCTTAGGTTGGATGGAAGGTATCATCTTCCATAAAGGAGATGAAAGGAAATATATCTTCTTTCCACATTGAACCAAGGGACAGGCCTGGAACCTAAGCTTGGTCACTCTGCACTCTCTCATGGGGTTCTGAATGTGACTGAGACATTAAAGGAGAGAAGAAATAGTTGGAAACCAATCACCCATCATGGTGGCTGTTGCTAACCAAACAGTTCCTGCTATGGGATTGTGCCTCTTTCCCTTCCTACTGTCCAGAGTGCCTTTGGTTACTGCCTTTTTCTACTGTCTCTGTTCTCTCTTTCTTATACCTGTTCTCAAGCCTGTGATTCTCCCATGTTCTTCCCCAAAATTACATACAGTACATTTTCATCATTCACAGGCAATAAATCTGATACTGCATGGGTTTCTTAGGAACAAGGGCTGGATCATCTTCCTGTTTCTAAGTCTTGCACATTACATGGCTCTAGGACCAGGTATTTCTCATGATAGTCCTACCAGACTAATTTATATGCCATCAGAAATAAATATATATCAAAAATAAATATCAGAAAAAAGGTCAGTATTTTTCTCCCTTTACTAGTATGTTTCATCAACTGTGCTAAAGCCTTCGACTGTGTGGATCATAACAAACTGTGGGAAGCTATCAGTGCAGTTCAGTTCAGTTCAGTCGCTCAGTCGTGTCTGACTCTTTGTGACCCCATGAATCGCAGCACGCCAGGCCTCCCTGTCCATCACCAACTCCAGGAGTTCACTCAGACTCATGTCCATCGAGTCCGTGATGCCATCCAGCCATCTCATCCTCGGTCATCCCCTTCTCCTCCTGCCCCCAATCCCTCCCAGCATCAAAGTCTTTTCCAGTGAGTCAACTCTTCGCATGAGGTGGCCAAAGTACTGGAGTTTCAGCTTCAGCATCATTCCTTCCAAAGAAATCCCAGGGCTGATCTCCTTCAGAATGGATTGGTTGGATCTCTTTGCAGTCCAAGGGACTCTCAAGAGTCTTCTCCAACACCACAGTTCAAATGCATCAATTCTTTGGTGCTCAGCCTTCTTCACAGTCCAACTCTCACATCCATACATGACCACAGGAAAAACCATAGCCTTGACTAGGCGGACTTTAGTCAGCAAAGTAATGTCCCTGCTTTTGAATATGCTATCTAGGTTGGTCATAACTTTTCTTCTAAGGAGTAAGCGTCTTTTAATTTCATGGCTGCAGTCACCATCTGCAGTGATTTTGGAGCCCCAAAAAATAAAGTCTGACACTGTTTCCCCATCTATTTCCTGTGAAGTGATGGGACCGGATGCCATGATCTTCGTTTTCTGAATGTTGAGCTTTAAGCCAACTTTTTCACTCTCTTCTTTCACTTTTATCAAGAGGCTTTTTAGCTCCTCTTCACTTTCTGCCATAAGGGTGGTGTCATCTGCATATCTGAGGTTATTGGTATTTCTCCCAGCAGTCTTGATTCTAGCTTGTGTTTCTTCCAGTCCAGCATTTCTCATGATGTACTCTGCATATAAGTTAAATAAGCAGGGTGACAATGTACAGCCTTGACGTACACCTTTTCCTATTTGCAACCAGTCAATTGTTCCATATCCAGTTCTAACTGTTGCTTGCTGACCTGCATACAGATTTCTGAAGAGGCAGGTTAGGTAGTCAGGTGGTCTGGTTAGGTGGGAAGCTATAGAGAGATGGAAATGCCAGATCATCTTACGTGTTTCTGAGAAACCTGCATGTGGGCCAAGAAGCAACAGTTAGAATCCTATATGGAACAACTGATTGGTTCAAGATCAAGAAAGGAATATGACAGGGCTGTCTGCTGTCACCCTGTTTTTTTAGCCTATCAGCTGAGCACATCATGAGAAATGCTGGGCTGGATGAGTTTCAAGCTGGAATCAAGATAGGCGGGAGAAATATCAGCAACCTCGGGTAAGCAGATGATACCACTCTAATGTCAGAAAACAAAGAGGAACTAAAGAGCCTCTTGATGAGGGTGAAGGAGGAGAGTGAAAGAGCCGGCTTAAGACTAAATATTAGAAAACTAAGATCATGGCATCTGTCCTCATTACTGCATGGCAAATAGAAGGAGAAATGGTGGAACTTGTGATAGATTTCCTCTTCTTGGGCTCTAAAATCACTGCGGATGTTTACCACAGCCATGAAATCAGAAGAGGATTGCTTCTCGGCAGGAAAGTGATGACAAACCTCAACAGTGTGTTGAAAAGCAGAGACATTACTCTCTCGACCAAGGTCCATATAGTCAAGACTATGGTCTTCCCAGTGGTCACACATGGTTGTGAGAGCTGGACCACAAAGAAGGCAGAACACCAAAGAACTGATGCCTTTGAACTATGGTGCTGGAGAAACACTCCTGAAAGTCCCTTGGACAGCAAGGAGAGCAAACCAGTCAATCTCCAGGGAGATCAACCCAGAATATTCACTGGAAGGACTGACGCTGAAGCTGAAGCTCCAGTATTTTGGTCATCTGATGCAAACAGATGACTCACTGGAAAAGTCCCTGATGCTGGGAAGATCAGAAGGCAGAAAGATAAGAGGACATCAGAGTATGAGATGGCTGGGAGGCATCACCAATGCAATGAACACGAACTTGGGCAAACTCCAGGAGATGGTGAGGGACAGGGAGGCCTGGTGTGCTGCAGTCCATTGGCATTGCAAAGAGTTGGACATGACTGGGTGACTGGACAACAACAACAGTATAAGATCTACTTACCAATCAATGAAGAGATAATTATTTTAGAAAGGTTGTCTATATGACACCCATTTTGGTGGGGGGGGGGGGAGCTTAATGACATAAACCTCTCCAGGACTACAATTTATCAGAAATGAAACATTTCCATATACTGCTTTATAAATAATACATCTCTATCTTGGCAGAGTTTTCTAGCTCTCACATTTGGAAGAAGCATGCTTTTCTTATGTTTCCACAGGGAGAAGCATGACTGGACAGTAATGCTGAACACTGATAAAACCTGGGAAATGTTTATGGATTGTGGAAAGTATCTCAGACTGTAGAATAAAGATGGTGGATTACATTTAGTGTTTTTGTGTATTGATTTAATGCCTCATTATTTATTCTAGAACATAAAGTGTTCCCAGAACACTGCTAAAGACTCTCCTTTCCTTTTTTCCTTGGATCCATTACCAACCAATTGTGCAAGCAGATGAGCCATTGTTACTCTGGAGGGAGGCATGCGCGCATGCTCAGTCACTCAATCGTGTCCGACTTTTTTGCGACCCCATGGACTATAGCCCACCAGGCTCCTCTGTCCATGGGACATTCCTGGCAAGAATGCTGGAGCGGATTGCCACTCCCTTCTCCAGGGGATCTTCCCAACCTAGGGAATGAATCCTTATCTCTTGCATTGGCAGGCAGAGAGACCTACAAAGGATGAGAATACAGGGGAGGCCAACACGGCAAGGCCTGTAAGCTGAGCTGAAATGAATGAAAGAGGCTCCCTAAAGGGAAAAACCCAGGGCAAGGGGAGCCTCATGCACTGCCGTCTATGGGGTCGCAGAGTCGGACACGACTTAAGTGACTTAGCAGCAGCAGCAGCAAAGGGAAAAATATATATTTTTTAATTCCTTCTCCCATAACCCACAGTTAAAATTAAAATAGAGAGATTACCAGATGATATTGATACCATAAGAAGAAATGTTATCTAAAACTGTTAGGATAGGCTGGGACACAGGCACATAAACAAACATCTGTAAGCACCCAAGTAACTTGACACAATGCAGCCATTACTGGTCATGTTTTCTAAAATACCACCCCAAAATTCCTGAGTTGCAATGAATATTTTTGAAGGAAAAAATTTTTTTCTAAGGAACTTTTTAGTCAAGTTTAAGTATATTGTTTAAAACTGATCTCTCAAATAAAGTGTCTACCAGGGAAATATAGTAGTATCAATTTCTATGATAATAGTAGAGATAAAAACTGGCTTCAGCCAAAATGATATGACATGGTAAGCCTGTCATATATAGGCAAACATATTTGTGTATCTAAATAAGCAGATCTGACCCATCTGAAGAATACTGACCTGACGCAGGCTGAAAAGTCACAAGCCCATTGTCTTTTGTGATCCCCAAAAGGACAGTCATGAAAGGCACAATATATCTCCCAAGGGGGACTGCTGGATCTTTTACTCATTCTAGCCTGAAGACTATACAGGTTTTAATATTCCACTACTTAATTTGTTGGATATGTTTAAAAGAATTGAATGCAAATTGCTCTGGGCTCCATTGCTTAGAGCCATGTGTGTGATGTGAAATAATTACATCGTTTGAGAACAGTAATGAGATTATTAGCTAGTGATGATGCAGGTGCTGGATCACTTTCATTTGGTCATCAATTTTTAATATCAGCTGAGAGATTTACTTAAAATGGTCTATTTAATCAACACAGATAAAGAAGAAATAAGTCATCAACAGAAAAAGAGGCGGCCATTGCAGGTTATCTAAATCACTACCTAGGATGATAGATGGAAAGTAACCTCATGCTGTGTTCAGTAGTAACCAGTCTTCATGTCTAAGCTTCAAAAACCATTCTGAAATGCAAACGTGTTCTTTCTCTCCACAATCTGTGCTGCCTTTTCTAGTCTGCCAGTGAGAAGACCTTTTTTTTTTTTTTTTTCATTTATCTGTTCCTGTTTTCATGCTTTCTTCCTTGCATTCTGAACATGTGTAAGTCCTGGACCCTACTTTATGTTACAGATAGTCTGTCAAGAATGTAGAACAGACAGAATGGAAGAGAAACCTTAGAGGTCCACATATGAAGAAATGGATAGATGTTTGGGCATGATGTTTTGGGAAGTATGAAAAACCTATCTTGAAAAATTTAGATACATACCTACTGCTAAAAGAGACAAGGGTTGGGATATAGAAAAAAGTTCTGGAATGGTTGATGTTTACTAAAAAAGAGGCAATGCAATGCACAGTAGAGCTTTAATAGGGTAGTACTTAATTAGTACCAAAAAAAACTTTGAACTCTGTTTACCTGAACCAGTACAAAACAAGAAGACAGTAACTCTAATAGAATTTCTCTGTAATTGAGCAAATACACCAACTTTGGACAGCAGCCTCTGTATATGAGAGCAACTCAGTAATGCAATTACTACTATTACTGTCAGAGAAAGTGGAGATGCTCACAGATTTGGGAGAGCATGTGGTCTGATGGAAACAGGCAGTAAATTTAGACCTATGTGATGGCCACTGACATGTAATCTTGGCAAGTTGCTTAATCTCTTTGAGAACTAGCTTTTTTCCATCAATGAAGTGTGGATAATAATAGCCCTAAATAATACAGCTATTTTCAAAGGGCTAGTCACATATGGAAATGGTTCCAAGATTTAAAGTAAAAAAATGCACTTAAAGCACATAACTTAGTGCATAGATACATGAGAAACGTTAGTTTCCATCTTTTTTCCCCTTCTTCATGTACCTAGTTCCCTGTTCATAGACTCTGTGGCATGAATGAACAAAGGAGACAAATTAATCAACAACTACTTGAGCACGAATGGTCAAACTGTTGGACAATCCAACTCTGCTGAACAGAAGTCCCATAGCAGAGGAAACAGGTATGCTATTTCTCCCTGCCCAGATCTCATTTTCTGCAAGAAGCACACTTGCAACAATTTTGTAAAACTAATATGTTGACATGAAGGATGAGAAAAAGTATGACAGCAAGACCTCCAAACTGGAGTTAGAAGGCAGTCAAGGGAGCTGCCTGATCAGCACCTTGCCTTTCCCCTCCAATCATAGGGGCAGGTGAGGCTGCTGAGGCTCCCTCCCCCTGCCCCCCAAAAATGTTAGAACTAGAACCTCTGTCAAAGTAAACTTATCCAAAACTAATATTAAAATTCTGACCCCTCTCAAAAAACTAAAAATAGAATTTTCATATGATCTAGCAGCCCCATTTCTAGGAATATATCTGGAGAAAATTAATTTGAAAAAATACATGCACTCCAGTGGTCACAGAAGCTCTATTTACAACAGCCAGGACATGGAAACAACCTCAATGCCCTCTGACAGAAATGGATAGAGAAGATGTGATATATATATATGTACAATTGGGATGTCACTGAGTCATGAAAAGAATAAAATAATGCCATTTGTAGCAACATGGATGGACCTAGAGATTATCATACAACGTGAAGTCAGAAAGAGAAGGACAAATACCATATGATAACATTTATATGTGGAATCTAAAATATGATGCGAATGAATTTATTTACAAAACAGAAACAGACTCACAGAGATAACAGATTTGTGATTGCCAAGGGCTGGGAGGATATGCGGATTAGGAGTTTGAAATTCACAGAAATAAACTATTATACATAGAAAGGATAAACAATAAGGTTCTACTGTTTAGCACAGGGAACTATAGTTCAATATCCTGTGATAAACCATAATGGAAATGAACATGAAAAAAGAACATGAAAAGTTAAAGTGAAAATGTTAGTTGCCCAGTTGTGTCTGATTCTTTGAGACCGCATGAACTATAGCCCGCCAGGCTTCTCTGTCCATAGAATTCTCCAGGCAAGAATACTGGAGTGGGTAGCCATTCCCTTCTCCAGGGATCTTTACAACCCAGGGATCAAATCAAGGCTTCCTGTACTGCAGGCAGATTCTTTACCGTTTGAGCCACCAGGGAAGGATATATATATGTACAACTGAATCACTTTGCTATAAAGTAGAAATTAATACAACATTTATAAATCAACTATACTTCAATAAAATAAAATTTTTAAAAAGTTCTGCCCCTCAATCTTTTTTGTGAAGCTAGAATAACAAGATGGGCCTTTATGGCAGAGCATAGGAAAACACACAGGAAAAACATGCACACAAGGGCTAAGTTTCCTGCTCAATGCAACCTTTTTAGATGAGACTTAAAATCTTTAAATATTCTATTTAGAACAATAAAAGATTGCCCTGATCATGAGTGATCTTTCTTGTGAATACCCAACCTTATCACAAGTCATTCTTGCCATGTGCTTTAACATAAAAATGAGGGTGGAGAGGAGGACTGATTCAGACAACAGGTCTGAAGCATAATTAAACACACACTGGCAGCCTCAAGCTCTAGCTAGCAGCAGACTTGGGCAGCCAAGTTTCCTCAATGTTTGCAGGGAAGCAGATACTCTATGACCACTGGCTTATGCTGTCCTCATAATGATTTCCTCAAAGTCCTCCAACCCTCCTGAAATCTGAACTGGGTAAATCATGAAATCTCTTAAGTTTTAGTTTTGAAATCAGCCTCATATGAGGAGAACATAATTTTCAGCTGTTACATATCAGAGACTTAATAGTTGCTGATAACATTTATTTATGTAGACCTAGCCATCAAATTGCCAACATTCGCTGGATCATCGAAAAAGCAAGAGTTCCAGAAAAACATCTATTTCTGCTTTCTTGACTATGCCAAAGCCTTTGACTGTGTGGATCACAATAAACTGTGGAAAATTCTGAAAGAGATGGGAATACCAGACCACCTGACCTGACTCTTGCGAAACCTATATGCAGGTCAGGAAGGAATAGTTAGAACTGGACATGGAATAACAGATTGGTTCCAAATAGGAAAAGGAGTACATCAAGGCTGTATACCGTCACCCTGCTTATTTCACTTATATGTAGAGTACATCATGGGCAATGCTGGGCTGCAAGAAGCATAAGCTGAAATAAAGATTGCTGGGAGAAATATCAATAACCTCAGATATGCAGATGACACCACCCTTATGGCAGTAAGTGAAGAGGAACTCAAAAGTCTCTTGATAAAAGTGAAAGAGAAGAGTGAAAAGTTGGCTTAAAGCTCAACATCTGGTCCCATCACTCCATGAAAAATAGATGGGGAAACAGTGGAAACAGTGTCAGACTTTATTTTGGGGGGCTCCAAAATCACTGCAGATGGTGACTGCAGCCATGAAATAAGACACTTACTCCTTGGAAGGAAGGTTATGACAAATCTAGATAGCATATTGAAAAGCAGAGACATCACTTTGCCAACAAAGGTCCGTCTAGTCAAGGCTATGGTTTTTCCAGTGGTCACGTATGGATGTGAGGTTGGACTGTTAAGATAGCTGAGCACCAAAGAACTGATGCTTTTGAACTGTGGTGTTGGAGAAGACTCTTGAGAGTCCCTTGGACTGCAAAGAGATTCAACCAGTCCATTCTGAAGGAGATCAGCCTTGGGTATTCTTTGGAAAAAATTATGCTAAAGCTGAAACTCCAGCACTTTGGCCACCTCATGCAAAGAGTTGACTCATTGGAAAAGACTTTGATGCTGGGAGGGATTGGGGGCAGGAGAAGAAGGGGACGACCGAGGATGAGATGGCTGGGTGGCATCACTGACTCGATGGACGTGAGTCTGAGTGAACTCCGGGAGTTGGTGATGGACAGGGAGGCCTGGCGTGCTGCAATTCATGGGGTCGCAAAGAGTCAGACACGACTGAGCGACTGAACTGAACTGACTGAGCCACATATATAAGCTTACCAAATATAAACCCAGAAGCAAACAAGTTGCACAGAATGTCAAAATCACAAAGGTCATAAATGTGCACATACAGAGGACATAAGATCAACTAGTGTCAAAGCTGAAGTAGGAATTTGCTTCCAATTTTGTTGCCAGCCAACGTGAAAGAGAAGCATTCAATTCAACAAATATTAATTTTGTTAGGATCTGCTATGAGCCAAGCATTGTTCTAGGTGCCAGGAATACAGTAGTTAAAACCAAAACAATGTCTTGGTTGCTCTAGCACAGAGTAGCCAATTATTTAATTCTCTTTGATAATAAGAAATAGCAATTCTTTAAGGCAGGTGAAGCCTTCCCCGGCATAGAGCAATAATTTCGCTCAGAGTTTCACGAATGCAACAGTGTTTTGCTACAAAGACCTTGTCTCAATGACATACCTATGAAAGTGCAATATTAAATTTCTTCTTGTATCATTCAATGAAAACTAAAGATAAGACACCAAAGTTGATCTCAGTAAAAGCAACCTGGCAGGAGGTTGACACAGCTTAATGCAAATATGTAATTTTTAGCTGATTATATTAATTGGCCTGGCATGCTGTGGTTTCAATTCAGTTCAGTCACTCAGTCATGTCCGACTCTTTGCGACCCCATGAATCACAGCACGCCAGGCCTCCCTGTCCATCACCAACTCCCGGAGTTCACTCAGACTCACGTCCATCGAGTCCGTGATGCCATCCAGCCATCTTATCCTCGGTTGTCCCCTTCTCCTCCTGCCCCCAATCCCTCCCAGCATCAGAGTCTTTTCCAATGAGTCAGCTCTTCGCATGAGGTGGTCAAAGTACTGGAGTTTCAGCTTCAGCATCATTCCTTCCAAAGAAATCCCAGGGCTGATCTCCTTCAGAATGGACTGGTTGGATCTCCTTGCAGTCCAAGGGACTCTCAAGAGTCTTCTCCAACACCACAGTTCAAAAGCATCAATTCTTCGGCGCTCAGCCTCCTTCACAGTCCAACTCTCGTATCTATACATGACCACAAGAAAAACCACAGCCTTGACTAGATGGACCTTAGTCAGCAAAGTAATGTCTCTGCTTTTGAATATGCTATCTAAGTTCATGGTTGCAATCATCATCTGCAGTGATTTTGGAGCCCCAAAACATAGAGTCTGACACTGTTTCCACTGCTTCCCCATCTATTTCCCATGAAGTGATGGGACCAGATGCTGTGGTTTATGGGGTCACAAAGAGTCGGACATGACTGAGTGACTGAACTGACCTGAATTCAAGGATAGAACCTGGGTTACTAGATGGAACGTGTTTCTCAATATCTGCATCAGGATGATCTTGGAAGACTCTGCATAATGTAGACTCTTGGACTGCATTCACAAAATCTTAGTGAATCAGAATCTCTGAAAGCAGGCCTAGTATTTTGTAAGAGCTGTTTGGGAGTTTCTTTTATCCACCAAATGTTGAGAACTTTTAACTTTGAGGAAGAATTTTTAAACTGTTTTCATTCTTCAGGGGTTGTGAAATAAGTTTAAGGGGAAAGCAATTACTTATGAAATAGATTAAAATAAGATGGAAAGAATGAAATAGTAAATATTAAAGTGCAGTGTATTTTATTTAAATATTTACATAAATATTGCAGATAACATAAGAATAGTTTTGTGAAATTTTTATTTTTATGAATATGTTCATGCATTGGAGAAGGAAATGGCAACCCACTCCAATGTTCTTGCCTGGAGAATCCCAGGAATGGGGGAGCCTGGTGGGCTGCTGTCTATGGGGTCGCACAGAGTTGGACACGACTGAAGCAACTTAGCAGCAGCAGCAGCAGCAGAGTATAATAGGTTATATGTATAGCTTACCCTGTGTTTCAATCAAAATACTCTGAAAACAGTAATCTAAAGGTATATATTGACTTCAGATCTTTCAAAAACTCTCTGAAAG
Organism: Ovis canadensis; assembly: GCF_042477335.2. Lineage (NCBI taxonomy): Eukaryota > Metazoa > Chordata > Mammalia > Artiodactyla > Bovidae > Ovis > Ovis canadensis. The sequence continues at coordinate 103,448,397 of NC_091250.1, read as the reverse complement.
TATCAGTCTTTTCTGGTCTATTTGAGAATTAAAAGTAAACAGTTGTGTACATTATTATACAAGATGCATGTAATACATATTATATACATAGTATGTATCACAAGTTTTTGCTCACACTAGCGATGGAAAACATCAAATATCCTTTGGCTACCATGGTGTCCCTTCATATTTTTTAAAATAAGTATTGTTAAAAGAGTTGAGATGTCCCTCTGGAATAAACACTCTTGTAAAACATATGCAAATTCATTACCAACAGCAGAAGTCTTCTGGGTGTATCCTGCTGAGATGTTAAGAATAAAATAGAAATAAATTTTTCCTAGCCATTTTTATGTTCTTGATTTATTACTATACATGAAACAGTAACTCACCCCAGTTTTATTTATGATATTAGAAGATAATACTTAGAGCATTTCAATCCATTGGCTATGATTAATGAACCTGAATTTAATTTTCTATCCAATTCTATATAGTCAACTCTTTGTAAATTGATTCTCCTCCCAAAATTATGATGCATGTCAGATTATTATAGCTGGTACTATTTCAGACAGAGCAGATGCTTCCCTTAGTTTCAATGTGTATGATATGAATGCCCAAGAATTTTGCAGAAAACATAACTTTCTAAGATTCACAGAGCTGAAAGTGGCTTTAGTACCTCAGGACTTCAATAATGATATTGTCAGTTCAGAAGCAAAAGTACTAAGACTCTATTTCCCACTTGAATACATTTTCCTTTTTTAAAAAATACATTTTCATGGTAAGCAATTTAGTTAACTATTAAACATTCTTTATTTGGGGAGAACTGTTCTCTAGAGCAAGTGCTTTCAACAAAAAATTCACAGAAAAGCTTCAGCATCTTTGTGAAGTCTCTAAAATGCCATGAAGAATTCTGTGTATGTTGCTGTATAGATTTCTCTAGGGAATGAATTCACAGCTTTCAGAAGTTCCCAAAGGCATCCATGACAAACAAAAACATCACAAGACAAACTTTAACTGCTTTAAAGCCAATCCTTCTTCTCTCATTCCATAATTTAAACTTTAGATCTTTTGCATCTGTCTTCAGATAAGATCAAACACATTTTTTCCCTAGTGTTTGCACAATTTATTCATCAGAGCTCTCATTAGGTAACACTCTGACATGCTCTTCTCCAAAAGAGATACAAACAAAGCTCATTGCAAAGAATAATTGTTTAGAGGAATGGTCTTATATAAAATAAAATTGCCAAAGTCTGTTTAGAAAATTTTTTTCCCACTCTGGAGCAGTAGGATAAAGTACCAAACTTGCTGAGCAATAAGGTGTAACTTCCATAGTACTGAATGAAATCACAATGGAATGTCAAGCCAGGTAAGTCCTTAGGAAAGTATTTACCTTTGAGAAGTCAGCACTTCCTTCAAATAGTGGAGATAAATATTAACATGTCTTCCTAGAAAATGGTATCTCTTTACCACAAATCATACAACAAATGTACAACAGAAGTCATTTTTGAAATATCTTTTAAAATCTGCAGACAGGAAAGTATAAGTGTAGTAAAATGTGTGTGTGTGTGTGTGTGTGTGTGTGTGTGTGTGTGTGTGTGTGTGCGCGTGTTCAGTCACTCAGTCATGTTCGAGTCTTTGCAAATCCATGGACTGTAGCCCACCAGGCTCCTCAGTCTATGGAATTTTTCAGGCAAGAATACTGGAGTGGGTTGCCATTTTCTCCTCCACACATAATATATTGTAAAAGATATGTGGCAAGTGTCATAAAATGGTGATATTCCCAAGTAAAACTGCTCTTTCTCCACTATATTAAGATAAGCTTAGAACATGATATCCTTATGTGGATTTTTATTAAGGAAATCCCAAAATGCAGAAACCCTAAGTATCCTTTGTTCAATAGAAGTTTTATCAGACATTTTCAAGGAAATGTCACACTTTTTAAAATTAACACTGTTTAGATTTCAATATGCATGTGTATGGCAATAGTTAGGAGTGATATTTTGGTTTGCTTGTTCTTAAATCACAGAAATTAATCAATCATTATCATATTATATCCCAAATTCATTCATTGAACAGATCATTTGATGTTTATTATGTGCTAGATACTGCCCTAAGTGAGTAATAGTACCTAAGTACATGTAATGATGAAAAGGAACAGGAATGATTGCTTAACCCAAACATGAACAGAATGGATGATAAATGAATATATCATTTTGTCTTGGACAGGCATAGATAGTGATTAGGAAATTTGGAAAAGTACAAGTCAGATATGAAAAAGTGTATTGCTTTAAATAACAACAACATTCTGTATGTTTCTTAAGTGCCAGCTATTCTACTAAGAAACCGAACAGGCTTGCTGCATCTACACTGAGCAGAAATCCCATGAAGTGAGTATTTGTGATAAGACTCTGGATCACAAGGACAGAAACCAACTCACAGAACCCAGTATTTAGAATGCAAAGAGAACTTTCAAACCACTGCCACCAAACCGCTGGTTTTAGAAGGGCTCAAGGTCTTACTCTGCCTTCTCTGCTCCTCTTTGCTAGTCTCCCACAATCTTCTTTCTTGGGTTTCCTCTGGTCCTTGTGTCTATATGACAGAAAACAAGATCACTAATAATTCAGTTCTCAAATTTTGCATACCAATAAAAGCTATCCTTTCTGAGTTGCAATTTTAATATCCCTGGCAAAGAACCACCATTGAGCAAGGATTATTCAGATGCCCAACACCAGATCAGCAGGGTTTGGTAAATCCTGTCTATTATATCAAGCTAACAAGATGTTGAAATGTCAATCTTTAAGATTTTACTTTTTTTCATGCACTTTCATTATTCCCCCAATTTGTCAGAGGAGCTCGGAAGCATTAGTATTTTTCTACAAGAAAAGCAAAGAGAAAAATAAATACATGTACTCTCATTTGTAGGTTTGGTTTGTTTGTTGGTGGTTGCTTTTGTTTTGTTTTTTATGCTTCCTAACTAGTCTCTTAAGACTCAAAGGGAAGTCCCTGAAGGAAGTGGATCAAAGGGTTTATAAAGCAGAGATTAAAAAGCAAAAAAGAGGGAAGGAAATGACTCCAACTCCCACATTTGGAAAATGACGGTTGAAGGTTCCCTGGGCTGAGAGAAAGAGAAAAGGGAATGGTGGGGCCAACCTCAGAAGAGGACCAAACTTCCAGACCAGAAGGGTCTCAGGGGAGTTAGGGGTGAGAGGGAAGTGTTACCATGGAAATGTGTTTAATCATCAGTAAGGGGTCAGCAGAGTGGAACCCAAGATAATAGACTACTCTTCTGCTTACAGAAAAGCCATGTCGGTGACTGTCATCATCCCTGGGTAGAGAATGGCTTCCATTACCGGCTGCCGCCTCTTTCTATGCTCGAGATTTTATAGAGTCTTCTGTTTCACTATCTTTCATTCACCCAGGACACTCATAAGTACCTCAAAGAGAGCACAGAAACTTCACCCACCATATGACAACGATGGTGGGAAAGGGGAAGTTCTAGTACAGTTATTAGGGAATGCTGAAGAGTGGGAAAGTTCACCCTTGTTTTACCACCCTGTTGACTTAGACAGTAAAGAATCCACCTGCAATGCAGGAAACCTGGATTTGATCCCTGGGCAGGAAGATTCCCCTGGAGAAGGGAATGACTACCCACTCCAGTATTCTTACCTGGAGATTTCTATGGACAGAGAAGCCTAGAAGGCTATAGTCCATGGGATCACAAAGAATTGAGTACAACTGAGTGACTAACACTTTTTACCACCCTGGCAATTTCCAGGACAGTCGGGAAGATCCCAGTAGGGAAAATCCACTGGAGAAGGGATAGGCTACCCACTCCAGTATTCTTGGGCTTCCCTGGTGGCTCAGCTGGTAAAGAATCTGCCCACAGTATGGGAGACCTGGGTTGGGAAGATCCCCTGGAGAAGGGAATGGCTACCCACTCCAGTATTCGGGCCTGGAGAATTCCATGGGGTCATGAAGAGTCGGACACGACTGAGCGACTTTCACTCACTTCACATGTAAATGTCAGGATAGGAAGGAGAAAGTTTCAGGAAAAGTGCTGACTTGGGTTACAGGGCAGATGAAAAAGTAGGAATCTCTTAGAACATAACTATTCTCATTTGATACATGAGGCAACTGATTCTTACAAATACAACTACTGAACCAAGATCACATGGTCAGGAAATGCTGAGCCACAACACAGACCAAGCCAGTGCGCTCAACCAGATGCAGGGGGGCCTCCACACTCAAATCCCTGTGGCAGCTTCTTTATAAACAAAAATGAGCAAGAGGCATTTGTGGAAAATTTCTGCAATCACAATTTCAACTCCTGGCACCATAGGAGGCAGCTAGCTATCTGAGCATCCTTGGCGACAGATGGTTCTAAGATAATGTGTACAGTACTGGGAGAAGGGGTTCATTTTTTTCATTTGAAGAAAATATATTTATTGTTATCGATCTACATCCTGAATTCAATTGGCACTGAGGTTATTCATTATGAATTTTGTATATGTATATTTCCATGTTTATAAAAAACAATATATAGAGAGAGAATAGATCACTTGACCCACTAAAAGGCAAATTTTCAAGAGACCGCAGGGAACCCAAAAGCCACAGAAAATGTGCATCTCCAATGTGTACATTTTTTCAACTTATTCATGTCAATGTATAGCAAACCAATACAGTAAAATAAAATAAAGTAAAATAAAGTAAAAATAAAAATTTAAAAAATTTTAAAAATAAAATAAAATATCTTAAATAAAGTTTATGGTAATTGAAGGGAAATCTTCAAATGTGGATTTTTATGCTTCCAAATCATCATTTTAATAGATCTGTAGTATTCCATTGTTTGAATATGCCAGATACGCACTAAATGGCAAATTGGAGAAATTGAATTCAAGTTAACTTAAGCAACAAATGGAAATTCTGGCTCATGTAGCTGTAAAAAATACTGAGAATATGATGATGTTAATCTCTCTCTTTCTCCATTTTGCATCTCACCCAGTTTCTGCTGATCCTCATTCTGTTCCTTCACATATGCATGAAGAATAAGGGTGTAAGGGGACTTTCCTGGTGGTCCTGTAGTTAGAACTCCAAGCTTCCACTGCAGGGGGGCCTGGGTTCGAACCCTGGTCAGTGAAATGAGATCCCAGAAGGCTCAAAGGGCAGCCAAAGGAAACAAAAAAAGAATAAGGCTATAGAAGGTCTGAGTTGATGACATCACAGCTCATTATTCAAGAACAAACAAGAACTTCTCTCCAGTGTTCAAATATCAAATTCTTTATATCAAATCAAATAATCCTAAAGGAAATCAACCCTGATTATTCACTGGAAGGACTGGTGCTGAAGCTGAAGTGCTAATACTTTGGCTACCTGATAAGAAGAGCTGACTCATTGGGAAAGACTCTGATGCTAGGGAAGATTGATGGCAGTAGAAGCGGGTGACAGAGGATTAGATGGTTGGATGTCGTCATCGACTCAATGGACATGAGTTAGAGCAAACTCCGGGAGATAGTGATGGACAGGGAAACCTGATGAGCTGTAGTCCATGGGGTCTCAAACAGTCTGACACAACTGAGTGACTGAACAATAACAAACCCAAACTGGGACACATGTTCACTTGTGGATGAATGAATATCCGAGGCAAAGGGACAGAGCTCAGGGATGGGTTGTGTCTCATCCACATTTTGTCTGAGTGTTGCTAGTACCAGTCCCACCAGAGTCAATGTCAGGGAAGGAATAAGAGGTGTGGTACGCTGCCCCCAGCTCCAGCCCACTGGAGATGACTATATATATCTCCTCTCAACTCCAGACAGGTAGCTTAAAATCAACCATGGTGGAAATATCTATGCAACAGAAATAAGCATACACTGCAAACCAGGACTTTTTAAATTTCCTGAGGGCAGGTTGTTAAATATTTACCAGAAATTCTTGGACAGGAGCTTTTTGCCACAGGGCTGTGGTGAGGGAGACAAAGTGCTAGAAAGAGACATCAGTATGCTGGTACCAGACCCACTTGTTCTCTACGAATGCAACTAATAAGTAGTATTCATAAAACCAGCAGATGCATTAACATTTACAATGATTCTTCATGAACAGAATGCTGATTAAATAGGTCTTTTAAAACTTCCACCTGTTTTCAAACCATTCAAAGAAAAGTTTTGGAATTGTTTTTTTTAATAGCATCTACTCACCTCACCAATGTTTAAATAGAGGAAAATAAGATCAGCATGATCCAAGAAGAGAAAAATACCATCTACATTCTGATAATTCTGTAAAGACATAACCTGTAGACCATGGTATTTCACTTGAAAGAAATTTTGTATCAGCCTTCCCTCATATCATTTAGGGAAAAATAGCCCTGTTGTTGAGTCTGTCTTTGCAAAGGAAAATATCATGTCTTGATGCATATCACCCTCTGTGCTATTTACATACCAGTCTCTGGTGTCATCTTGTTGCAAGAGTGAAACTTTCCTAGAGCCAACTTTTATCACTCTCTCTCAATGCTGATTTTTCCCTAAGATTTGTTAGAATCTGCTTGTAAAATGGCTCATGATCTTGAGCTAGGCTGCCTATTTACCTACTCAGATAACACACAGGGCCTCCTGGTTTTGCTTCAAATATATATATTTTTTTTCCAGGAAGAAACTTCCGTTTTGCCAAATTTAGATGTAACTGCATTTAGTGAGCAACTATGGAATAACTTAACCCAGTAACACAACTAGCACTTTTTGAGCATTTACTAGTTTGCTAGGCACTGTGCTAAACATTACTTTCATCATTTTATTTGATCCACACAACAGCCCTATGAGACAGGAAATGTTATCCTCATTTAACATACAAGGACAAGAGATAGGAAGAAGATAAATAATTCTCTAAGATCACATAACAATTGAACAGCATTGCCAGGAATGAGATGCCTGTGTGATACCAAAATCCACTCAACTCCTGAATATACTGGTCATGCCATGCACTGAGGTGCTTACGTATTCTTTCCCATTCGGTTCCAAGCGTGACGTGGGTTTTGTTATTCTCCTTTGCAAATGATAACAACATGGCTCAAAGAGTTTAAGAAATGTGTCTAAATTTCCAAAGCCACAGATAATAACTGTACAAGGTGGATCTCAAATCCATACATAACTCCTTGCCCAGGTTTTGTTTTTTTTTTCTTTCCTACTATAATGCACCTTTCAGAAGAGGCAAACCATCTGAATATGTTCTAAGTTTAGCTATTTAAAAATTTTTAAGGGAACAGCTTTTGAAATGATGGATATATACTGGTGTTCAGCTATATAAAAACATAGCATTTATTTGGATCCTTAATTCTGTTTCACTTTGAGGTAACACCAGAGAGTGAGGACTAGGTGAATCATCAATCCAGGCAATTTTGTGGGAAGGAGATGTCGGGGAGGAATCTGTGCTCCAGAAGAAGTAGAAATGTATTATATCAACGTCAGCCAGTAGAAATAGAAAGAGCCAAACTACTAAATCCAGGAGGCACTGTGCCAGTGAGACAGAACTTGAAGAGACAGAGAAAACAAGGAGAGAAAACAGGCAGAATCATTTGTATTCTTGAATCACAATAGTTAGAGTGGCCCAGAAAAGAGCAAATTGAGTTCATCAAAGCTCCACTGCACAAATTCAACTCCCAGTCATTCCAGCCTTGCACCAGCTCCTTGCGGCAAGTTTCCTCATGAGAAAACCACATGCCAGTGAAGTCAACAGTGGCTAGGGGGCAGAGTTAAAGATGTTTATTACCGCAATCTTGAAGTGTCTGGGAAGGATTTAGGGGGATGTTTTGCCACACAGAACAAGAGTGATTATCACGAAGTGAAAGAATATGACGAACAGAAGAGTTACCTAGAGCCTGTGCAGTGACGAGAGGCAACCCAGATCCTCTGAGCTCTGCCACTTGCTGCTTCTCAAGTTGACTCCAACAGGAGTACATCTGAAGAACAAGTCACGCGTGTGCCCTCATTGTCTTGCCACATGATCACTGTTTCTTGGAAGGAAACCCTGGAATTCAGAAACAATGGGCAGGGATGAAGAACTGGGAAATTATGCCATATTTCTCTTAGCAGATCAACATCACAAAGATATCAGTTCTCAAGTTGCTGAAAAAAGCAAACACAGTGCCCTCATTTAAGGCAAGGAATACACAGGAAGCCAAGAAATTGGCCAGTTTAAATCACCTCAGAATCTTGAAATTACAGAAGGAAACTTTAAGAGAAATTGCAAGTAAAACACAGGTAACTGATCAGTAGGGTCCCTGAACACAGATTGGAAAGAGTTAGACTATCAGAATTCTACTCAGTAGGACTAGAATTCAACTTAGAATTCTAACAAATCAAAGAAAAAGTATGATAGTTAGGAGGTTGGAGAGGTGAGCAGTTGCAGGTAAGGGGTATTGTAGGAGGTGTTTGGGGAGGTGGGCAAAGAGGAAAGAAACCTCTGGTCATGAGCCAACAGGCTCAGAAAATTTCAAGATCTATATTTAGATGCCCATGCACACTGGCAGATTTGTGGACTAAGAAATCTGGAACTTGTGTTTGCTTTTTGGAATACTCAAAAAATGGGATGCTTTCCTAAACCCCTCCTATCTAGATGAAGTGGTATGATCTTTACTTAGAGCTCAGGTAGCAGCTCTTCCCACACTCAAATCAGATCTTCTTCCCTCATAAGGCAGCCAATCCCTCACTGACAGAGAGGTCTACAGTATTTGTCTTCTGTATGCATGTATACCTATACATACATATATATACAATGGAATACTACTCAGCCAAAAAAAAGAAATTTTGTCATTTTCAACAACATGGATGGACATAGAGGGTATCATGCTAAGTGAAACAAGTCAGAGAAGACAAATACTATATGATTTTACTTTATGTGGAATCAAGAAATAAACAAATAAGCATAGCAAAACAGTTGTAGATGCAAAGGACAAACAGGTGGTTGCCAGACGGGAGAGGGTTGGGAAGGAAAGAAATATGTGATGGAGATAAAGAGGTGCAAACTTCCAGTTGCAAAATAAATGAATCATGGTGGTGATTACTTTGAAATATATGGAAATAACAAATCACTGCATTAACAGAAAGAGATGGGAATACCAGACCACCTGACATGCTCTTGAGAAACCTATATGCAGGTCAGCAAGCAACAGTTAGACCTGGGCATGGAACAACAGACTGGTTCCAAATAGGAAAAGGAGTACATCAAGGCTGTACATTGTCACCCTGCTTATTTAACTTATATGCAGAGTACATCATGAGAAACACTGGACTGGAAGAAACACAAGCTGGAATCAAGATTGCCGGGAGAAACATCAATAACCTTAGATATGCAGATGACACCACTCTTATGGCAGAAAGTGAAGAGGAACTAAAGAGCCTCTTGATGAAAGTGAAAGAGGAGAGTGAAAAAGTTGGCTTAAAGCTCAACATTCAGAAAACAAAGATCATGGTCCCATCACTTCATGGGAAATAGATGGGGAAACAGTGGAAACAGTGGCAGACTTTATTTTGGGGGGCTCCAAAATCACTGCAGATGGTGATTGCAGCCATGAAATTAAAAGACGCTTACTCCTTGGAAGAAAAGTTATGACCGACCTAGATAGCATATTCAAAAGCACAGACATTACTTTGCCAACAAAGGTCTGTCTAGTCAAGGCTATGGTTTTTCCTGTGGTCATGTATGGATGTGAGAGTTGGACTATGAAGAAAGCTGAGAGCCAAAAAATTGATGCTTTTGAACTGTGGTGTTGGAGAAGACTCTTGGGAGTCACTTGGACTGCAAGGAAATCCAACCAGTCCATTCTAAAAGAGATCAGTCCTGGCTGTTCTTTGGAAGGAATGATGCTGAAGCTGAAACTCCAGTACTTTGACCACCTCATGCAAAGAACTGACTCATTGGAAAAGACTCGGATGCTGGGAGGGATTGGGGGCAGGAGGAGAAGGGGATGACAGAGGATGAGATGGCTGGATGGCATCACTGACTTGATGAATGTGAGTCTGAGTGAACTCCGGGAGTCGGTGATGGACAGGGAGGCTTGGCATGCTGCAATTCATGGGGTTGCAAAGAGTCAGACACGATTGAGCGATTGAACTGAACTGAACTAAACCTACTGTTTTAGGTCAATTATGCTTTAGAAACAACAAAGTTATAGAAGAAATCAGATTTATGGTGACCGGACGTGGGTGTAGGGAAAATGGCATCAGATGAAGGCAATAAAAAGGTATAGACTTTCAGTTATAAGTAAGTGCTAAGGATGTAACGTACAACACGAAAACTATAATTAATGCTGTAGCACATCATAAAAATTAAGAGAGTAAATCCTGGGCTTTCTAGATTATGCTGGTAGTAAAGAACCAGCCTGCCAATGCAGGAGACCCAAGAAATGCATGTTCTATGTCTGGATGGGTAAGAGGCCCTGGAGAAGGGAATGGCAATGCACTCCAATATTCTTGCCTGGGAAATCCTATGGGCAGAGGAGCCTGGTGGGCTACAGTTTATGAGGCTGCAGAAAGTCAGACACAACTGAGAAACTAAACACTATAAGAAACTAAGCACAACTAAGTGTTGCACACATACACACAGATATATATGCATGTGTGTATATACATGTGTGTGCTTAGTTGCTCATATACACACACACATCTTCTTTAGCCATTCATCTATTGATCCGCACTTAGATTGCTTCCACTTCTTGACTATTGTAAATAATCCTTCAATGTACATAGATGTATATATCTTTTCAAATTAGAGGGTTGTTTTTTTTCCCAGATAAATACCTAGAAGTGGAATTCACAAATCATATGGTAACTTAATTTTTTGAGGAATCTCAATACGGTTTTCCATAGTGGCTGCCCCAGTTTACATTACCACCACCAGTGCACAAGAGTTCCCTTTTCTCCATACCCTTGCCCACACTTGCTGTTTGTTGTCTTTTTATTAATAGCCATTCTGACACGTGTGTGGTGATAACTTATTGTTTTGATTTGCATTTGCCTGATGATTAGCAACGTTGACCATCTGCATGCCTTCTTTGGAAAATGTCTATTCAGATTCTGTGCTCATTTTTAAAATTGGATTGTTTGGGTTTTTATGGATGTTCAGTTTTATGATTTCATTTATTTTAGATATTAACCCCTTAACAAATATATTGTTTGGAAATATCTCCTCCCATTCAGTAGTGGCCTATTCATGTTGTTGACAATTTCCTTCACTGTACACAAAGCTGTTGAGTTTGAGGTAGTCTTGTTTTTGTTTATTCTTGCCTTTTCTTGATTCTTATAAGTATTCTCATCTGCCTTCTGGTATTTAATGTTGCTATGACAAAATCTGAGATCAGCCTTATATTAGTTTTCTAGTGATTCTTCTGAGTGATTTAATGCTTTGTTTGTTTTCCCGCCAGGCTATTTCTATCAGAGTCCAATTAGAAAAACAGAAAATCCTTTAGATGTTTCAAGCAACACTTGCAAAAGTGTTGGCAGAACTGTAAGAGGAAAAGGAATTAGATGATGATATCCAGAGATCAGGAACTGTAGGTAGAAGCAATGACCTGTAGGAACCCACAGAACTATCCTTGCCGTGGAAACTGCTGGAACTGCTGCTCTGCACTAATCGGACACCCAGGAGCCAGCACTCACTGTTGTTGCTACTGAAGCCCTGGGTCCCTGGCAGAACTGGTGCTGCTTCTACTTGCTTCCAGCCTCCTAATCTCACAACTGGCTCCCACTGGCAGACTCTAACTGAAACATCTGGCAAAAAGAACCTGGAAAATGTGGCATACTCCCCACCAGCAATACACAAGAGAACAGCGTCTGAATAACAGACTATTTCTGGCATGTTTCCCAAAGGATAAAGGGTAAATAATCAAAGGACTTTCCTTTGAAGTCAACTTTACTAGCTATATATTCCAGCACTGGCTATTTTGAATCAACTTCCATGGTTCAAGATGTATTCTTCCAATATATAGATTCAGATTTTAGCTCAGGGAAGTTTTCCTGGTTACATTTGTGAATATTGTTCCAGTCCATCATTTTCATTTTATTTGGGAGGGGCTTTTCAGTGGTATATACCTTGGATTTCTATTTCTCCTCCATGGGTGCTCAGTTGTGTCCAGCTCTTTCTGACCCCATGGGCTGTAGCCCACCAAGCTCCTCTGTCCATGGGACTCTCCAGGCAAGAATACTGGATTGGGTTGCCTTTTCCTCCTCCAGGGTATATTCCCGACCCAGGGATCAAACCTGTGTCTCCTGCACTGTTGAGCCACCACTGTCCATAGTTTTTTTCTCCATTTACCTGTGATTTATTTCCAACTTCCTTTTATTTCACTTTGCATTTTTCTCTATTTTGTTTTCTGCAATGTCCATTCTGCCTTGGGTTCTTAAATGTATTTTCATTTCTATAACAGTTTTTCTTCTTTTTTTTCAGTTCAAATTATATCTTTTCATTTTTCATCAGCACTTTTTCTCTGAGCTTTTCCATTTTTTTCTTTGTGGTTTCCCACTAAAGTAAAACATTTAAAATTTTCATCTGCAACATAACATTTTTTATGGTTAGTGTTCTGTTAATAAGAATTTACTACTACTTTCTCTACTTTCCTTCATTAGCATTTCTTAGCAACTAAATTTTACCAGTTCCTTTTTATTACTTGTCATGAATGCCTTGGATTTTGCAAGACCAGCTGTTTTCAGTGGTCTCCAAGCCAAGGATGCATCGTGTTGTTATATTAAAAGTCTCTCCCATTTTTCAGCTACAGAAACAAACTGCTTCCAGCAAATATGGCTTGTCTGTGTGATTCCTCTGTAAACACAGTATCCTCTGCTTCCTGGAACCAAACCAGCTCCAAGGTAATTCTATCGACGTAGGTCACACAACACGCACCTCTGTGGTCACCAAAAATGTAAGCCCAGGATGACCTTCTTTATGAGCAGCTGCCACTGGCCCTCCCACTGTTAATATTTTTCTCAATTGTTTCTGATCTACACTTCTTTTCAAAGGGATGACTATTCAGTCCTAAAGGCCTATTGAAACCCTTTTATATAACTGAAGATCATGCTTGTCTATTTTCACCATAAATGGTATTTTCAGAAGTTCCCCCCTCCCAGAGGTTTGATCCTTATTTTTCAGTCATTTGTAGGAGGCTCTTGGCCTGTAACCCACAAGCCTGCAAGCCTTGTAGTTGCCCAATCTTGAAATTCAGGAGCCTGAAAACATGGACAGAAATGGAGGTTTATTGGACATGTGATCGCAAACATCTGAGCGAAAGGTCCTGGAGTAATATCTCACTGTGTATGGCAGACAGCTGGCAGGACATGACAGCCATCTGCATTACTGGGGAAGAAGGCCATCATTTATAGGGGGAATTGATGTCAGGTTGGCTCATCAGTTACCAGGGAAACCAGCACTAGGGCTCCTCCCTCACAGTCCCACCGCCTCCCTCTGCCCTGTTTAACAACCATCATGGCTGCAGATACTTTCCTTCAATCAACTAGCAGGTTCTGGCCAAATGATTAGAACAATCACTAATTGGAGCAGGGGGAACTACATTCATGTGGTAAGGTGTAGGTGTAGTAGGGACTGGTGAGGAGGGGATGTACAGAGAGCACAAACACAGCCATCTTGAGTGGCCTGACCACACACTCCAATTCTACATGCCCTGCATGCCCTTTACAATCTTGGACCACCCCCCTTGGGTGATATCCCTGCGTTCAGGTACGCAGAGGTTCACTGCAACCAAACACCACAAATGCAATGCAGACACCAGCAGCTACAGAACATCACGAGTCCAAGAGGTGGGCAATCTTGAGAGCCAGGTCTTTATCAGGCCAATTTTTCATGGAAGTCCAGAGGATGATGACAATGGCATAACACAATAGACCCAGCAATCAGACTAATTTCTCAGTGAGATGCCACCATTGTTGCCAGTCCACAAAGATCCCTCCACTCTAACTGGTACAAAACGTTTAACAGGCACAACCAGGGAAGATCATTATGCAAATTACGAGCAGTAACAGCATTCTGAGATAATACCACCCCTGCCTGTGGATTTTGCCCTGGCCTTCCATATCATATTGCCTGTCCATCCTCAGTCCTCAGAGCCATGCTAAATTCTGGACAGGCAGTATAGCAGACCATGGGGTTAATGTAACCGTGCCTTTCTCCAATGGGGGCCCAGATAAATTACCTTAGTAGTCTTAGACTTCACCTGTCTTCTTCCTGGCCCCACTTGAGTCTCTAAGTCTATTGAGGACTTCCCTGCCAGTTCCAGGGCCATTTCATAACATGTTCCTCTAGGGATCATGTTATAGGGCAAAAGATTGCCCTGGTAGTTGGCAGTGGTTCTGGTGATTAACAGTTGACTAGTTAGTTGCCTCTGGCTTAACATAGCATAGGTACTGGGACAATTGCTCCTGAGATGTTCAGTTCTTAGGGCTTGAGGTAGCCTTCTGAACTGTATGTTGAGAGAGTGAATCTCCAGTATCAATTGTTAAGTAGTCCATTCTTCCTTTCAATTAGCCCAGCAGCAGTAGAGCTGCAGGGCAGGTGGAAATGCCAGTGTACGTGATTTTTATTGGCCCATTCCTGAACTTCATGGCTGGTAAAGTGGGTTCCTTGGTGACTACCAATGTCCATGGGGGTCCCTGTGTCATCCACAGCTGTTCTAGTCCTTAAGTAGTGTTTTTTGCATTGCTCAGCAACTCAGGTAAGCTTTCTGTAATATCTTACACCTGTCATGATGCATTGTAGACTGTACATAGCTGTCCCATCACCCTAAATCATTGTGCTATCCCCTTCCATAGCTAGGACCAGAAGCCACAAGAGTACTCTTACTATTTTGCCATTGCCACAGGTCGCAGAAATATCCTTCCAGGTAACTGGCCATGTCTAATTCACAAACTGTCACCTAGTTAATATCCCTAAAGTCCACGTTTGTAATTATTCAGAGGTGGTGAGTCTGTGTTCGTGCTCTGCTGCCTTGTACAATGGGCTGTCACGTTGTACACTTTGCAACCTCATGGACTGTAGCCCATTAGGCTCCTCTGTCCATGGAGTTTTCCAGGCAAGAATGCTGAAGTGGGTAGCCATTTCCTTCTCTAGGGGATCTTCTTGACCCAAGGATTGAACCCCAGTCTCTTATGTCTCCTGCATTGCAGATTCTCTTACTGCTTTTCCACTGGGGAAGCTGTTTTTCTTACCCATCCAGATAACACCAAAGTACTTAAAAGATAACCCATAGCCTTGTATTTTATCTGCTTTCACCAGCCTTCTCCGTGCAGTCAGATGAGTCATGAGTGCCAGGCTGCTACTTCTCAACTGGAAAGAGACTGAGATTTTCATGTCCCACATGCTAAAGGACAGTCAACTGTTTCTTGTTATTTCCCGACATCTCAGCCCTCTTAGGAGCTTCCTTGGCATATTGGCTAACTCACCAATTGTTGGGCTGCACCCCACAGACCTGTAAGCCTTGTAGCTACCCAGCCCTAAGACCAAAGAATGAGCCTGGAAATAGAGACAGAGATATCAATGGTTATTGGAAAGGGGATCTTACAAGTCTGAAGCGAAAGTTCCTAGAGCAGCACCCTCCATTGTGTACAGCAAGCAAGCGTGGCAGCCATCTTTGCTCCTTGGGGGAGGAGGCGCCATTTAGCGGGGCAATTGATCTCAGGCTGGCTCACCAAGTTACCAGGGAAACCAATAGCTGGGGCACGTGCCTCACAGCCCCTCAGGCTAACGACCATCAAGAGGGCAACTGTTTACCTTTAATTAATTAGCAGGTGGAACTGTTCTGGCCTAAGGATTAGAACAATCACTAGCCAGGGGAAGGGCAAGCAGGCACCGGCTGACCAGGGGAGGCACAAGAGAGCTCCAGAACAGCCGTCTTGGGTGGGGGGAAAATGGTGATTTATGCAGCCATGTTCATATATGAAAAGTCCTTGTGCTGGTGACCCATAGACACAATTACAGAGAAAAATCTTATATATTTATGGCCTGTCATGCTTATGTCATGCTTATGCTGCAAGGCAAAACATATTCAGTATCAAATAAATGATACAAAAAATAAAAATAATATCAAGAATGACACCAGGAAAAGTTTCATAAAGGAGGAGGTAGCATTTGATGTGGGTCTTTGTTGAAAGGATAGTGGAAGGGAAGGATTCAGAGGCAGAAAGAACGACTCCAAGGCACTGCTTGGAGAACTGTGAGGCTAGCACATCTGAGAAGTACGGGCATGCAGGTGAGTAGAGGGAGAGACTATTCACAGAAGCAGTTTATAAATCCCAGGACTATTTGAGTTTTAAAGAGGATTACTAACCCTGGTAAGTTAGATGGTGACACACCTGGATTGAAGAGATATTTTAAAGCAGCAGAATCCTCACATCCTACCACATAGATAAATATCTTTTTTTGACCAACTCTAAGATATCTGTTCACCCTTGAATCATATGTAAAAGTGAGTTTCTGATTGAAGCCAAAAAGCATCACTAAGTAGTGGATAAATGTAATGAAAGCAACTGTGAATCTAACATGGACATCCTTTTAATTTATTCCCCTTCAGACTGAGGGTAAGGACAGTAGCTACTTTATTCAATCTTGTGTATTAAGGATGTACCACAATACCATGTAATAGGCATTTGATACATAAAGGCTGAATACACTGTAAATAAATACATTCCCTAAGTGTAGCTTCTTAGAGTTCCAGTTCTTTCTCATACTGTTTTATCATTTGCAATTTTCCTGTGGTATATTAAAATGTAAACTAAATTGAAAGATTTTAAACCTGGAATTTAAAAATAATAACTTTTCCCCATCTCTCAAAATAATTGAAGCTAGTGTGGTGACTTAAATGGTAAGATAATCCAAAAAGAGGGGATATATGTATACATATAGCCGATCCACTTTGGTGTAGAGCAGAAACTAATACAACAGTATAGAGCAATTATACTTCAATAATTTTTTTTTTAATCTGAAAAAAAAATTGGAATCAGTCAGAATCACAAAGTAAGGATTTGGACGGATATCAGTGCTACAGGCAGTTATGCTAAAGAAATTTATATACTCTCTTAAAACACTGTTTAACCATCAGAATGAAGGATTTTCATTTGTGAACACTGCGTGTCTGAACAGATGTGCTTTAGAAAAACAAGAATTGATCAATATTGGCCAGAGAACAAAGAGATTCAGACCCGAATGATTTCCACATGTGGCCACTGCCTATCAATCACAGGCGACAGCAGTGACTGCTCTGCTGTGACCAAAGAAGGCTGTACTGATTTCCGTTAGACACGCTTCCGCCAAAAGATTAATTCTTAATCATCAGAATCTGATTTGGGCTCAAGCTTAGCAGGCTAATTTTCAGCCTATGGGAAGAAAGTCATGATAATTTTTTGATCATTTAATGGAAAAGAAATGGGCAAAGATAAAAGAAAAACAACTGCACCAAGAGGCTACCAATGGCAAATATTTCCTGCTTCTCTGGCCTTTACTTGTAAATGTATAATTCCTTTAATAATTAGGAGTGGTATGGTTTTCAGGGTGCCTAATTTACTATCAGAAAAAATGCCACAAAAACAAGGTGAATTAAGCCTTTGCTTTCCATCAGAGTTGTTCTAGTTCCCTGTGATTTGAAAAGTGTTCTTGGGCTATATTTTACTTCCAAAGAAAGACAGTGTGCTTTACAGCAAACAGTAAACAGAAAGGAATATTCCAGTAGAAACTTGATTTTTAAGCAAGTAGTAACTGGTGACTTTTGTTCACCTTACTTCTTACTTTGAGACAGCTGTGCTCAGCTCCATAACCAATTTGGCTGGAACACACATATTTATTAAATCCTTACATGCCTCCTGGAGGTATTTTGTGAAATAATGAACAAATTTTGTCCTTGGTGATAATGTCGTGTTGTTTCCATCCATTCCTGATTTGATGCAATGGGGACACTTCACTTCTCTGGTATTCTTCCCCCAAACTCGTAATTCCAACTTAATCACAAGAAAACATCAGACAAACCCAAATTGGAATATATTTTACAAAACACCTGACCCTTTCTCTTTTAAATGTTGAGTTGTGAAAAATACGGAAACGCTGATGAACTTCTGCAGATTGGAGCAGGCTAAGAAGGCATGACAACAAAATGCAATGTTGGGTCCTGAACTGGATCCTGGAATAGAAAAGGACATTGGTGGAAAGATTGGTGGAATATTAATGTCTGTTGTTTACATAGTAGTATTGTACCAATGTTAAATTCTTCAGTTCAGTTCAGTCTGTCAGTCATATCCAACTCTTTGCTACCCTATGGAGTGCAGCACGCCAGGCCTCCCTGTCCATCACCAACTCCTGAAGCTTACTCAGACTGATCCCCATTGAGTTGGTGATGCCATCTAACCAACTCATCCTGTGTTGTCCCCTTCTCCTACTGCCTTCAATCTTTTCCAGCATCAGGGTCTTTTCCAATGACTCAGTTCTTCGAATCAGGTGGCCATAGTATTGGAATTTCAGTTTCAACATCAGTCCTTCCAATTAACATTCAGGACTGATCTCCTTTAGGATGGACTGGTTGGATGTCCTTGCAGTCCAAGAGACTCTCAAGAGTCTTCTCCAACACCACAGTTCAAAAGCATCAATTCTTCTGTTCTCAGCTTTCTTTATAGTCCAACTCTCACATCCATACGTGACCACTGGAAAAATCATAGCCTTGGCTAGATGGACCTTTGTTGGCAAAGTAATGTCTCTCCTTTTTAATATGCTGTCTAGGTTGGTCATAGCTTTTCTTCCAAGGAGCAAGCATCTTTTAATTTCATGGATACAGTTACCATCTGCAGTGATTTTGGAGCCCCCCAAAATAAAGTCTGCCACTGTTTCCACTGTTTCCCCATCTATTTGCCATGAAGTGATGGGACCGGATGCCATGATCTTAGTTTTCTGAATGTTGAGCTTTAAGCCAACTTTTTCACTGTCCTCCTTCACTTTGATCAAGAGGCTCTTTAGTTCTTCACTTTCTGCCATAAGGGTGGTGTCAGTTTTGATAAATGTACCATGACCATGTAAAATGTTACAATAAGGGATCTATAAATCTAAGATTATTTAAAGTGAAAATGTTAGTCACTTAGTTGTGTCCAACTCTTTGGGACCCCATGGACTATCGCCTGCCAGTCTCCTTGGTCCATGGGGATTCTTCAGACAAGAATACTGGAGCAGGTTGCCATTTCCTTCTCCAGGAGATCTTCCCAACTCAGGGATCCAATGCAGGTCTCCTGCATTACAGGCAGAGTCTTTACCATCTGAGCCACAAGGGAAGACTTTAAAGCAGCTTGCTCAGCCTCTCCTGCCTGCAGCTTGCCCTCTGAAATAACCCAGACTTGAAATCACCTTGTGTCCAGGGCCTGGAGGGAGGGAGGTTCGTCCTTCCTGTCTCCACCCTCAGCAGGGAGGGGGAGGCAAAGCCTAAGCAAGGCCCCAGCCACAGGCCCCTGAGAGGTCACGGGGCACCACCACATTGGCCCGCCAAAGGGCGCAGCAACTCCGGCCTAAAGGAGCGTCCATTTGGAGTGTTTTGGGATGAGACTGACATTTGAATTAGTAGTCTGAATAAAGCTGAGTGCCACCTCTAATGTGATGGGCCTTATCCAATCCGTTGAAACCTGAAGAGAACCACAAAGCTGACCCTGCTGGGCGAAAGGAGAATTCCTCCTTCCAGACTGCCTTTCAGCTGAGATGTTATTGTTGTTGTTCCTGACTTTGAACTCAAACTGAAACTCTGGCTCTTCCTGAGTCTTGAACCTTCCTGCATTCAGGCTTGAACTGTACCATCAGCTGTCTGGTCCTCAGGCCTTTGAACTTGGTATGGAGCTACACCATGAACTACCTTCTCCTGGTTGCCAGCCAACTCACTCTGCCCACCTCAGGACTTGTCAGCCTCCATAATCACATGAGCCAGTTCTGTACAATCAATGTCTCTCTCTCCCTCTCTGTTTTTCTCTCTCCACATCCAATTGGCCCTGTCTCTCTGGGATATTGAGACACCTTAACTAACGCAGTGATAAATATAATTATTATCTGTTCATTTTTTTTTCTGTTTAGAATTAATTTATTGAGGAGTTCCAGTGGCAGAATTCGTTGGTGTGTGGTACTTACAGAGAATATATTTATCTGTTTTAACACTGATAGATATTTGTTCTGTTTGGGATTATTACAATATTAATTTGAGGATTATTATAAATAATACTAATATGGACATTCCTCTGCATGTGTCCTGCTACGAATGAACATAAATTCCTCTTGGATGTAAAACTAGGAGTAAGATTCCTGCTAGATCTGTAAATTCAGCATAGCTGAATTTTTTTTTTTTAACTCAACAAAAAGTTTTTTTTTTTAAGTTGACATGCTTATTCTAAAATATATATGAAATCAAAGGATTAAGAATAGCTCAGTGTTTAAAGAGAATAGAGTTGTAGGACTTTACCTGACTCTAAACTGTGGAAAATTCTGAAAGAGATGGGAATACCAGACCACCTGACCTGCCTCTTGAGAAACCTATATGCAGGTCAGCAAGCAACAGTTAGACCTGGGCATGGAACAACAGACTGGTTCCAAATAGGAAAAGGAGTACATCAAGGCTGTATATTGTCACCCTGCTTATTTAACTTATATGCAGAGCACATCATGAGAAATGCTGGACTGGAAGAAACACAAGCTGGAATCAAGATTACTGGAAGAAATATCAATAACCTCAGATATGCAGATGACACCACCCTTATGACAGAAAGTGAAGAGGAACTAAAAAGCCTCTTGATGAAAGTGAAAGAGGAGAGTGAAAAAGTTGGCTTAAAGTTCAACATTCAGAAAACGAAGATCATGGCATCTGGTCCCATCACTTCATGGGAAATAGATGGGGAAGCAGTGGAAACAGTGTCAGACTTTATTTTGGGGGGCTCCAAAATCACTGCAGATGGTGACTGCAGCCATGAAATTAATAGACGCTTACTCCTTGGAAGAAAAGTTATGACCAACCTAGATAGCATATTCAAAAGCAGAGACATTGCTTTGCCGACTAAGGTCCGTCTGGTCAAGGCTATAGTTTTTCAGGGGTCGTGTATGGATGTGAGAGTTGGACTGTGAAGAAGGCTGAGTGCTGAAGAATTGATGCTTTTGAACTGTGGTGTTGGAGAAGACTCTTGAGAGTCCCTTGGATTGCAAGGAGATCCAAGCAGTCCATTCTGAAGGAGATCAGCCCTGGGATTTCTTTGGAAGGAATGATGCTGAAGCTGAAACTCCAGTACTTTGGCCACCTCATGCGAAGAGTTGACTCATTGGAAAAGACTCTGATGCTGGGAGGGATTGGGGGCAGGAGGAGAAGGGGATGACCGAGGATGAGATGGCTGGATGACATCACGGACTCGATGGACATGAGTCTGAGTGAACTCCGGGAGTTGGTGATGGACAGGGAGGCCTGGCGTGCTGCGATTCATGGAGTCGCAAAGAGTCAGACACGACTGAGTGACTGAACTGAACTGAAGACTTATTATAAAGCTACAGTAAACAAGATAGTATACTATATGTGTCAAGATAGGCAAATAGATCAACGGAACAGAATATAGAGTCTGGAAATACACCCACACATACTGTGAATTTATGTTTAGCCGATACAAAGCAATCCGTGAGGGAAGAACAGTCTTTAGACCAACAGTGCTGGAATAATTGTATACCCGCATGCAAAAAAAATGAGCTTTGACTGTTACCTCATATTATATACTAGAAATAGGCCACAGAGCCAACGATAAGAGCTAAAATTATAAAACTTCTAAAAGCTCAAATATCTTAGGTTTGCTGAAGATTTCTTACATGCAGCACAAAAAAACTCCAAAATATCTAAAAGAAAAAAATCAATATGTCAGCCTCAAATGTTAAAGCTTTCACCATTCAAAGACACTATTAATTCAATGAAAAAGCAAGCCCCATCAATGGAAGAATGACAAGTAAATATGCATACACATATATATTCATATCATAGAAAACTATATAACACTAAAAAAAGCAAATTAATGAAGTCTTCTTCACAGTCCAACTCTCACATCCATACACTACAACTCGAATGGTTTTCACATATATTGTGTACAGCCAAAGAAACTAAATAGAAAAGAGTATACATGATCTTCTTTACATGAAACTAAGAACAGACAAAACTAAGGTGATCAAAG
Organism: Ovis canadensis; assembly: GCF_042477335.2. NCBI lineage: Eukaryota > Metazoa > Chordata > Mammalia > Artiodactyla > Bovidae > Ovis > Ovis canadensis. The sequence goes on along the minus strand of NC_091250.1, from coordinate 103,426,228 downwards.
GCAAGAGACGTCAGGGTAGCGGTTACTTAAAGATAGGATAGCACTGCCAGAAACTCACAAGAAGAGCACCTTTTGGCGTACTGAAAAATGTTCTACATCTTGATCTAAGTGGTGGTTACACATATGTATACAAATGTAAACTTTCATTGAGCTAATAATTAAATGTAGTTCATTTTATGCTTTAACTCCATAAAGATGTTATGGAAATGATGAAATAAATTAACATATAGGTTACCTTACATGGAAAATAGAAACCATGCTAGATAAAAATACTCCGATAGAAACAAGCAAAATCTCACAAGCAAGTGGTACCCTTACCAGCAATCTTTCTTCACTAAGAACCACCTTATCAACCACACCAAGTCTCCATGGATTCTATCAATGCTCTTAATCAGCTGAAACAAAGCAGTCTTGCAACAGAGGTACATAAGATGGATAAAGTGTGTCTCTCTTTAGCTTTCTACTACAGGGCTGACAAGGTTAGAGTTGTATTAGATTTTATGTGTCCTTCCTCCATTTAGAAGGATTATACTTTGCCACCTCCAGTCTTGGTCAAGAACAGTGATTGGAAGAGAGGTGGGTCACTTGTGAGCGTATGATTGGAGAGTGGTTGCGTGTTCTGTGTTCTCCAGTCCCTCTACCGTGACTGGCTATGTCTCAACAGAGGCCGCTACATCAATCTACATTCTGGAATGAAGATAGTCTGGTGCAGGACCAAACTGATTTGTAGCCTGAGAAATTAATCTTTGATGTTAAAACCCACTACCTGTTAAGATTGTTAGCGTAATTGACCTTCAGCTGATTTATACAGAAATTGCTTGCTTGCTTGCTCAGTCGCATCTGACTCTCTGCAACACCATGAACTGGAGCATGCCAGGCTTCCCTGTCCTTCACTATCTCCCAGACTTTGCTCAAACTCTTGTCCATTGAATTGGTGATGCTATTCAGACATCTCATCCCCTGTGATCCCCTTCTTCACCTGCCTTCAATCTTTCCCAGCATCAGGGTCTTTTCCAATGCTCTTCACATCAGGTGGCCAAAGCATAGGAGCTTCAGCTTCAGCATCAGTCCTTCCAAAGAATATTCAGTGTTGATTTCCTTTAGGATTGATTGGTTTGCTCTCCTTGCTGTGTAAGGGACTCTCAGGAGTCTTCTTCAGCACCACAGTTCAAAAGCATCAATTCTTCAGTGCTCACCTTCCTTTATGGTCCAACTGTCATACATGACTACCAGAAAAATCATAGTTTTGACTATACGGACTTCGTCAGCAAACTGATGTCTCTGCTTTTTAATACACTGTCCAGGTTTGTCATAGTTTTTCTTCCAAGGAGCAAGCTTCCTTTAATTTTATAGCTGCAGTCACCTTCCACAGTGATTTTGGAGCCCAAGAAAATAGTCTGTCACTGTTTCCATTAATTCCTCATCTATTTGGTGCCTAGAAATGCAGTTCTACTGCATAAAAACCTGTTATGTGACTTTAGTTGAGAGGCCAGCCTATGATGATGAGGAAATTTTGTAAATGGAGTCTGGAAAGATGACAATACGTATTATGCATTTGCAAAACATTTGGTAAAACTGTTGCTTGCATTAACTTGGAAAACAATTAACGTTTTGAATGATCTTTGAAATTCTGCAGAGAAGTTGGTAAACAAAATTGCTGGTACTTCTTCCTTCTCATACATACAAGACAGATTAATTTAAGAAAAAAGTCAATTTGCAATCAAAAAGGGAATAGAATTAAAAGATGCATTTGTTTTCTCTTTCCCAAACATTATTTCCCAAAAGGTAAAATTGAGAGGACATTTGACCTAAAAAAAGCATAAATAAAATTCACTTCATTCCAAAGACCGAATCAAATATGATCATAATGTCCTTTGTTAAAATTTTTGAATTAATTAAGATGGAGTTGTTTCAGTTGGAGGAACTAGCTCATGGATAAGAGATTAAAGGCATCAGTCTACTCACTTCCAATAAACCTGATTAGCTCATCACCCTAATTAAGTTTAGAGAAATAGGCATGTCTTGAAAAGAATTGCAGATGAGGTTATAGGCAAGTGAAACTGCTAGAATCAAATAAACAAAAAAGCCTTATTCTGAGAGTATTCAGTTCAGTTCAGTCACTCAGTCGTGTCCGACTCTTTGTGACCCCATGAATTGCAGCAAGCCAGGCCTCCCTGTCTATCACCAACCCCCGGAGTTCACTCAGACTCACGTCCATTGAGTCCGTGATGCCATCCAGCCATCTCATCCTCAGTCATCCCTTCTCCTCCTGCCCCCAATCCCTCCCAGCATCAGAGTCTTTTCCAATGAGTCAACTCTTCTCATGAGGTGTCCCAAAGTACTGGAGTTTCAGCTTTAGCATCATTCTTTCCAAAGAAATCCCAGGGCTGATCTCCTTCAGAATGGACTGGTTGGATCTCCTTGCAGTCCAAGGGACTCTCAAGAGTATTAGTTGAGACTAAATATGATTGCAACTGTTCTTGGCTAAAAATGACCCTTGGGGTCCCCAGTATTCCTGTGGCCAAAGGAAATTTCTGGGGAGGGACTCATCTGTAACTGTCAGCAGCCAGTTCACCTCAAATGAGAGGCTGAGTCCTGAAGGAGTGCTGGGAAGTGCATCACGGCACTGCAGTTACCATGGGAAATCACTTAACTTCTCTGGCCCTTGGTTTCTTCGACTATCAAATGGGAAAAATAATAGCACCTCTCTCATGGGGTTGTTATGAGGACAAATTAATATTTGTAAGGCATGTGGAATGTTGCTACCACATAGTGAGGCTACATATTTGATTGTTAAGTAATAATTGTCTAGTGAAGGTTGTCAGGAAATAACTTATTATAATTAGTCTATTAATTGTTCCTATGGAGATAGTTGAAGAAGGCAATGGCACCCCACTCCAGTACTCTTGCCTGGAAAATCCCATGGACGGAGGAGCCTGGTAGGCTGCAGTCCATGGGGTCGCTAAGAGTCGGACACAACTGAGCAACTTCACTTTTACTTTTCACTTTCATGCATTGGAGAAGGAAATGGCAACCCACTCCAGTGTCCTTGCCTGGAGAATCCCAGGGACAGTGGAGCCTGATGGGCTGCCGTCTATGGGGTTGCAAAGAGTTGGACACGACTGAAGCGACTTAGCAGCAGCAGCATGGGGATAGTCAACCTGAAAGTGCTTTGATATGTTTGTGTGTGGGTGTGGGTGTGTGTGTTAAGTCACTTCAGTCATGTCCAACTCTTTGTGACCCTATGGACTGTAGCCCGCCAGGCTCCTCAGAGCATGGGATTCTCCAGGCAAGAATACTGGAGTGGGTTGCCATGCCCTCCTCCAGGGGATCTTCCAAGGCAGGGATTGAACCTGCATTCTTTGGTCTCCTGCATTGGCAAATGGGTTCTTTAACACTAATGCCACCTGGGAAGCCCCTGACCTGTTTGAAATCAGTTAATTCTCAAATAGTTTAGAAGTTCTTCATGGAAACCTTAAGAAAAGCATGAATTTGCTTGGAATCTACATTTTAGCAATCATGCAAGTCTAAAATTTATCTCTGGCTTGATTCAAACAATGATAGATTTTGAATTGCTAAAATATGAATCAAAGGGGTATGATTTCTCACAGCTACTGTACTAAATACTTCACATATCTTACACATCTTTTCTTTCATTCCAACCACCTTAAGAGATAACTGTACTGTTATTACCTCTAGGTACAGAGGGGTAACTGAAATTCAGAAGGTTTTGCAAGGCTGGAATTCAAAGCTGACCTCAAAGTCTTGATGCATAACCTCTGTACTCCACTTGTTCCATTTAAGTTACCCGCATACTCAGTTGTTTAAGTTTTTGAAATATATTTGATCTCTTAAGCATTGCACTCAAAAGAAGTAGCCTGCCAGTGTTATCCTTCACAAAGATTTATAAATAACTCAACAGCATCATTTTGCAGCTTCTTAATGGAAGACTCAGGGGTCGCAAAGAGTCAGACACGACTGAGCGACTGCACTGAACTGAACTGAATGGAAGACTCAAGATTCCCTCCTCAGATAATTAATAATTAAGATCTTGAAATGTTAAACCTAACTTGTATTCATAATGAAGATGTCAGCTTTCATGGTATTCTAGAAGCATTTATAAAAAGATATATTTTGTATCAAATTCTGTATTTTAGTATGAGGATATGTATCATGGCATCAAACATACTCAGCACTTTTCTAATAATAGCATCTAATCACAGTCTCACCCTTCAAAAAGCTGATCCTTTAAAAACAACCTATATATAGTTACTAATCCCTTCATACTTATTTGTAGTTCTGCCCAAAGTTAGCAATTGTGTCTGCCAGTTGAGAAACCTAATCAATAATTGAAACTCCACCATGGCTAATGCTCAGCTGATGCAACCCCTTGATAATTCTCTCACTGAATCTCAGTGCTTGAAATATCCTGACTAAGCTCAGTTTTTACCAGGTCAGCCTGACATTCAAGGTCAAGCAGGGTAAAAGAAGAACAACAGCATTACACATACTAGAGAACGGCTTGTTTCCAAAACCAAACATATCACTGTGCTTCTGCAACTTTCGGCATCCATTCTCCCTGCCCTTCGACACCAGCCCCAGCTGGTTCAGACGATAGACTGAGACTCTGAACTCAGGAAAGAAAGACCCCCAATCACAACCTGGCCCCAGAAGATACTGATCATATTCCCATTAGACGGTGGTTGATCTAAATGTGAGGAGTCGTTCAGATCTATCCAAACAGTCACAGGGGGCCTGCTGGGCAGAGCTTCCTTTCTCAGATATAAAGGTAGAGTCTAGTTAAGAGAGAGTCCTTTGTCTACTTGCTTTTACCGTTGTTTTTTTTTTTTTTAATATCTCCATTTATTTCTGCTGAAACAATCTTTTTTTTAAATTGGAGTTGTCACACAGAAACTGTGTGTGTTTCTGCTGTACAGTAAAGTGAATCAGCCATACCTATACATATATCCCCTCTTTTTTTGGATTTCCTTTCCATTTAGGTCACCACAGAGCACTGAATAGAGTTCCCTGCCCTATACAGTAGGCTCTCATTACCTATTTCATACATCAGTTGAGTTCAGTCGCTCAGTCGTGTCCGACTCTTTGAGACCCCATGAATTGCAGCACACCAGCCCTTCCTGTCCATCACTAACTCCTGGAGTTCACTCAGACTCAAGTCCATCGAGTCGGTGATGCCATCCAGCCATCTCATCCTCTGTCGTCCCTTTCTCCTCCTGCCCCCATTCCTCCCAGCATTAGAGTCCTTCCAATGAGTCCGCTCTTCGCATGAGGTGTCCAAAGTACTGGAGTTTCAGCTTTAGCATCATTCCTTCCAAAGAAATCCCAGGGCTGATCTCCTTTAGAATGGACTGGTTGGATCTCCTTGCAGTCCAAGGGACTCTCAAGAGTCTTCTCCAACACCACAGTTCAAAAGCATCAATTCTTTGGTGCTCAGCTTTCTACACAGTCCAACTCTCACATCCATACATGACCACTGGAAAAACCATCACCTTGACTAGATGGACCTTGGTGGGAAAAGTAATGTCTCTGCTTTTCAATATGATATCTAGGTTGGTCATAACTTTCCTTCCAAGGAGTAAGCGTCTTTTAATTTCATGGCTGCAATTACCATCTGCAGTGATTCTGAAGTCCAAAAAAATAAAAGTCTGACACTGTTTCCACTGTTTCCCCATCTATTTTATACATAGTAGTGTATATATGTCAACCTCAATGTCCCCGTTCATCTGACCCCACCCCCTTCCCACCATGGCATCCATCCATTTGTTCATTGCGTCTATTTCTGCTTTGCAAGTAAGATCATATATAAGAGTTGGACACGACTTAAGTGACTGAGCATATACCATTTTTCTAGTTTTGGTATGATGACTAAAAGTATAGTAGTTCTCTTGTGAATACGAGTGCAACAACCAAGAGAATCACAGAGACGCCAGCCCTGAGAACATCTGGATACTGAACAGAAGCCAGAAGCTGCCTAATCCCAGACTGTTCAAGCCACAATTAAAAGTTGCCACTTTTTCCAAGCATACTGCTAACTGACTGTGTTCCCACACTTCTCTCCACCTTTTCTTCTTCACGCCTTCCCAACACTCCTTCAGTCTCCTTCTACGTTGTCAGGGGTGATCTCAGTGGTTCTCTCGCATTTTTTGATGCTCCAGGCTATTTCTAGGGGCTGGTTCTGGATATTGAAATCAATAAATAGTGTTTCCATTATTATGACTGTGGTAATATTCTATGTTAGCATGATGGCTCTGTTAATATTCTAGTAGAACCAAATAGTGGGGTATAATTCCAAATTCAATATAATTACACCTGAGCCACTCAAAGGGAGAAAGTCAAGTTCAAGTAAATTCTCTTTCCTTATATTCCATCAGTAGTTCAAAATTTGTACATATTTGGAGTAATTACTGCTCATACAGCATTTATTTTTCCTGACATTTCTAATTACTTTTTTTAAAAGTTATTCATTTTTAATTGGAGGATAATTGCTTTACAATACTGTGTTGGGCTCAGCCATAAGTATACATATGTCCCCTCCCTCCTGAAACTCCCTCCCACCTCCCACCCCATCACACCCCTCTAGGTTACCACAGAAGAGTGTCTTTGAGCCCCTGAGTCATAGAGCAAATTCCCACTGGCTGTGTATTTTGCATGGGCTTCCCTGGTGGCTCAGAGGGTAAAGCGCCTGCCTGCAATGTGGGAGACCTGGGTTCAATCCCTGGGTCAGGAAGTTCCCCTGGAGAAGGAAATGGCAAGCCACTCCAGTATTCTTGCCTGGAGAATCCCATGGATGGAAGAGCCTGGTGGGCTACAGTCCATAGGGTCGCAGAGTCGGTCATGACTGAGCGAGCTCACTTCACTTCACTTCATGTATTTTGCATATGGTAATGTATGTTTCAGTGCTACTCTCTCAGTCCATCCCACCTTCTTCTTCCCCTACTGTGTCTACAAGTCTGTTCTCCATTTTTCATTTGGTAAGATAAACGAATGGCTTCATCACCATATCCCTAGTATCTTCCAGATTCTTACTCCTTCTAAGAATCTTGTGCATTCTCTTCCTTAATGTCTGGTAACTTCTATTCCAATTTGGACTGCTTTCTTAATTTTTGGACCATGATTCTTTTGTGTAACTTTTCTTTTCCCAGGATTTTGTAAATGTACCTTTTTTTCAATGCTTTTGCCTTACACTCATGAACTGTAGCCCACCAGATTCCTCTGGCCATGGGATTCTCCAGGCAAGAATACTGGAGTGGGCAGCCATTCCCTTCTCCAGGGGATCTTCCTGACCCAGGGATTGAACCTGGGTCTGCTGCATTGCAGGAGTAATGAGAGAATATTGTATAGCGTAGGGAACTCTAGTCAGTGGTCTGTGGTGACCTAAAGGCAGGCAGATTCTTTATCATCTGAGCCACCAGGGAAGCCCCAAGTTTTCCAACATTCTAGTCATTTTAACCATTCCATGGAGTTCTTTTTCTATGTGCTCTCAAGCCTGAAGTAGATCTGTTACTCTGTGACTTGACTGTTCAATAAGGTTGGATCAGTTGCTTTCTGTGACCTTGACTGTCTCAGTTAAATTCCTCACAGCGAAGTACCTTTGTAAGTAGTTTCCTAGAGGCAGTTGAACTGAAGATTAACTGTTTGGAATTTGGTTTCTAAATATTCTATTCTGCCTTACACTTGATTGATAGGCTGGTTGGGTCAAAAATCTTAGGTTTAAAATTATTTTCCTTCAGAGTCTTTAAAAGACATTGCACTAATGTCTTCTTTGTTGTTTTTCAGTCCCTCAGTCATGTCGGACTCTTTGCAACCTCATGGACGGCAGCACGCCAGGCTTCCCTGTCCTTCACCATCTCCCAAAACTTGCTCAAACCCATGTTCATTGAGTCGGTGATGCCATCCAACCATCTCATCCTCTGACATCCCCTTCTCCTCCTGCCTTCAATCTTTCCCAGCATCAGGGTCTTTTCCAACGAGTCAGCTCTTTGCATCAGGTGGCAGAAGTATTGGAGCCTCAGCTTCAGCATCAGTCCTACCAATGAATATTCAGGTTGATTTCCTTTAGGGTTGACTGGTTCAATCTCTTTGCAGTTCAAGGGTCTCTGAAGAGTCTTTTCTAACAACACAGTTCAAAAGCATCAATTCTTCAATGCTCAGCCTTCTTCACGGGCCAACTCTCACATCTATATATGACTACCAGAAAAACCACAGCTTGACTAACTTCCAAGTTTTCAGTTGAAAAGATTGACTTCACCTTGGTTTTTATGTCTCTATATGTGGTCCCTTTTTCTAGAAAATTTTAAGATACTCTCTTTTTGTGTGTATTCTGAAACTTTATTCTTGGTAATCTGAAATCCAACAGTGCTATGAATGTGTATTTTAAATTATTTGTTCAGAGTTGCTCAGATTTGTATATGAAGGTGTGTAACAACCTTCATTGCTGATAAATTATAGTTACTGTATACTTTTTCTTGCCTATTTTTGATTCTATTAATATACTTTGATATATTTCATAAACTTTTTCTTTCTACTGTTAAGTTTTAGATTTGGAATGGAATTTTAAATTTCCAAGTGTTTTCTTCTTCTTTTTTTTACAGAATGATGGGAGTATAATTTTATTTTTTTCCTGTTTTTCTTTTTTTAAAAAATTTTACAATACTGTATTGGTTTTGCCATACATCAACATGAATCTGCCACAGGTGTACATGAGTTCCCAATCCTGAACCCCCCTCCCACCTCCCTCCCCAAGATTGTTCTATTTTAAATGATCCTGTTCAAATTTTGTACAGGTGTTCTCTCAAACGTAAAACAAATTAGGACTTTTCTGAAGTTATTTCCTAGTCTTTGAAATACTTGTTTTCATAGGATTGGTGCTTTCTATTAATCTCAGTCTTTCTTGGTAATACCTATAGGATTTCTTCAAACATTTTATAATTCTTATCATCTATACTTATCTTCACATTTTAGGAGAATATTTGACAGGGGGCTTTATGTCTGTGGGTGAGTCTTGTTGACTCTCAGGCTTTGCCTGTGTATAAAGAAAGATAAGTACTCATTAACGTCAGATAAGGAGATCTTTTTAAACAGAAGTTTTGAAGTTTTCCTCAGGAAATTTGTTTTGTTATCTTAGAGACGAACCCTCTGATTTTTTTTTTAATCCCCAACGTGAAGCTAAGAGCTTGGTATTAGGCTTATTAGCAAGCAGAGGCAGGAGAGGATGTTTTATATATTCTAATATATATATCCTACATCTTGATCTAAGTGGTGATTACATGTGTATAAAAATGTAAAGTTTCATTGAGTTGAATAATTTAGTGTACGTGGTGCTCCAACTCTATAAAGATGTTATAGAAATAATGAAATTAATTAGCACGTAAACTTCATCCTCTCAAATAGCAACCTTCTCATCAGCCAACGTGTTCCTCACTATGTCTGTGCAATGACACCCTGTCCCATGAACCTTTAACTTCTCCCCTATCCTGTGACCCCTTCTGCCTAAGGCCATCTTCCCATCACTGTCCACCTGATCCTCCACTCAGCCATCTCTTCCCAGAGAGGCCTCCCCTGTTCTTCCCACCTCGATTCATTTTACTCTTGTATTACCCCATCTTCTCTATTCATGGTACTATTCATAATTCATAACTCGTTATTTTTCATTTGTTCATTGTGTATCTCCCAGACCACACACTTCATCAGGGCACAAACTATTTTATCCGCTGCTTTGACCAAGTAGAGAATCTGGCACACAGTGAATACATACATAGCAATTCTCTGCCCTGCACCATTCTCTTCTATACCTCCCAGATTTTGGAGGCCTTCATCCGTTTTCTTAATTCCACTGATGCCATTTGTCCAGCAAACATTTTCTCACCCAAACTGAACCATTGCCTTAGAAACCTTTCCTGACATTTTGGCCTCTTACTCTCAAAAGAAATTGATCACTTCCTCATATGGGCCTTCCCTGTACCTGACACATATTTCTGTCATAGCACTTACAAGTTTTCATTTCACTACTTTCTCTACATGTCTTTCTTTCACACTTGACTGTAAGTTAATTGAAATTAGGAACCATATCTTATTTTTGTTTCTCCAACAACTACCCCATTCATTCAACAACTGTAAATGAATGAATGAACAAAAATGGAACATAGTTAATATTTTTGGTGGCCCCAAATCATTTTGAATACTAGTTGCAATATATTTTTACCTTTAAACATATAATCAATAGATTTCAATCAATATAAAACCAATACATTTTACGTGTAAGACCTGCTCTGGTGTCCTTGCCTGTGTAATAAATAGCCTGATTCTTGACTTCTTGATTATGTTTTATACAGTTTTTGTACCGTCTCTCTTCCTACCAAGACTAAGTTATTGATTCTTACTAATTCAGCTTTCCTATGAGAAATCCATAGACTATTAAGGTTCACAAATCCAAGCATTTTGAAAAAAAAAAGTGGAAACATTTTGAATGAGGATTTGAGCTCTCCTCTCAGAAACATGGTGCTCAAGCTGTGGTTCTAGACGTTGGCATAGATGGCGTGGTATTCCAGAGGCTTCTGTGTTTTAGTTCCCTGTTCTCTTGCAGGTCAGGCAGCATAATGAAGGGTTGCTGAAGTATACATTTCCTTTTCATAACGTGCTAAATATAATGTGAACCTAATTTCTTGACTCATTTAATGCATCATTGGTGGATATGTTGAGAAACCAAATTCTCCCATATTATGATCTATTCTGAGTACGTTTTCTGCTGTTGCTTCCAGCTCAGTGATGCAATTTAAACCTCATCCCATGTCCAATGTCACCACCACTATCAGAATGCTCAGAGCCACTGTCTCTATGTTGCTTCCCGATTAAAAGACTGTTTTAACCAGGGTCCCAATCTCATGACCTTTTTTTAAAAAATGTAACTGTTTATTGCTACCAGTGGTTCTTTTCCATCCCTCCTATTTGTCCCCCTGACCATCCGCCCCCCACCTTGCTACCATTCTCTTATTATAAGTTAGGGCTGAATTGAAATTTCCTAGACAGTTCCAAATATTACATGGAACCCTGGGGAGGATGTATTATTTATCTTCTATGGAGCACCATTCTAGGATTTTAATTTGAATAATTTTTAGTAAGTGCTTATGCTTAGCAGTTTTTCTGCTTTGAGAATTGACTATATACATCAATATCACATATAGATTCATCTTCTATTTCACTAACTATATTAAGAAGAATAACAATGTCACCTTTTCAATAAACCATTTCATTGCTTAGTGGACATACTTTTTCTTGCTTTGAGCCCTTGCATCATAGTCCTTTGTTAAGACTTGAATAGATAATTCTTACAATTTCTTATTTTATATAATTTAGACATCTATTTTATCCTCTTGCCTAGAGTAATGAAAGGCAATCAGAGGTCAGGAGTTTGAACTTACTCACCTTTGTATTTCCCACATCTTCAAAGGAGGAAAATAACAGGCACTTAATAATTATTTGAAAAGTTGAACAGAAGCACTTGACACTCATAAATGCATAAAGTTACTTTATTTTAAGTATACATTTAATTTTGAAAAATATAAATGCTAAAATATCTCATCTTCTTCATCTCTTAATTCCATAAAAGTCACAATAGAAAGCTTCATAAAACTGTAAAATACTATAACGTTATAGGAATTTTAGGTTTTATATTGGAAAAAAATTATTAGTAATATATTGAAATGTTTTCTGTTCTTTATCATTTTGTTCCACCATGTTGATCTACTTCATTTAAAATAAAAAGATGCATCATTTCTCCAAAGTTAATAAAGACTTAAGAGAATAAAAATAAGAATATCTGAAAGTGCGTATTGATTCTGAAAAGTAATGTGTACGGATATGTACCAGCCATGAAAATGGCTAAAAAGAGGCAACTATTCATTCTTTTCACATTGTAGGATTGGGACAAAGTTACTTCTGGCTCTAAAAGTTTCACTGGATGACTTTAGCCCTGAGTTGCAATATTTGCCTAAGAAACAGAATTCAGGATTTTTGTATGTACCCATGGAGCACAAAGAAATGAGCCAAAAAATAGAACATATCTAAATTTCTGGTCAAAAAGCAACTTGACTGGTTAGCATATATCACACAACTTCTTTATTTCAGGCTACAATGAACCTCAAAGAAATCATCATCTGAAAACTCCCAAGGCCCAAGCAAAATATCATTCAATTGTATTCAGCCACTTGGTGCCACTGGGCCTCATGCTCATACTGTGAAGAGTAGATGTGAAATCTCATGGAATAAACAAGAACATCTCAAGTTCCTGCACCAAAATCATGAAGTGGTATGGAAAGGATTGAAGAAAGCTTTGTCCCATCCCTGCACAATGTCAACCTCTGTAATACAACTCAAACAGTTTTGTTTTCATTTTTGAAAGAGAGTCAGCAGTCAACACATTTCAAGTACTTAACACAGTTTTTAAAAAAAGAACCAAAAACTTGGAAGACAATCGTTCTCTGTTTTAAACACCAGTATATAGCTGATTAACGATTTACTCTGTGTGTGTTGGTGCATGTGCATAGAATACATATAAACTGAATCTCTGCTGGCAGACAATTGTTTCTCTTCTCTCCATTCTTTGAATTGGTTGGGGGCTGACTAGAGAAGGTTTGTCTTCCTACTTCTCTGACTTCCTCCATCCCCCTACCCTACTCCACTGCCTGACTGGAAAAAGAGGCAGGAACTGTACCCAGCACGGCACACAAAATAATTAGGATCCCAACTTGATCATTATTTTACACAGTAGAGTGACTTTTATCCAGGAAAACAGTGTCTCCAAAACATCTTTCCAATGTAAGACCACAAGTCTTTATGCTCTGATAAAGCAGATACTTTCCTTCCAACACTGAGCCAGTACAACCATAGGACTTTTAACAACTCTGCATGTACCCTTGGTCCTTTACTCCTAACATAAATCTTTTATCTCTGTGTTTACATCAGGGAGAAACACTTGATAAAACAAATTTACTATTGTATTCTGTGTGTCCAGTTTACATAAAAACAAAACCACCCCAAAATCTGCTTTAGTTCTTTGATAGTACATTCAGTTAGTGAAAGTGTAAGTCGCTCAGTCGTGTCTGACTCTTTGCAACCCCATGGACTATACAGTCCATGGAATTCTTCAGGCCAGAATCCTGGGAGTGGGCAGCCATTCCCTTCTTCAGGCAGGGGATCTTCCAAAGCCAGGGACTGAACCCAGGTCTCCTGCATTGCAGGTAGATTCTTTACCATCTGAGCCACCAGGGAAACCCACATTCAGTTAAAATACAGATAATCTGGTAGCTCTGTGTGGATCTCAGGGTTTGTTTGTTTGTTTAGTTGGTAACTACTTGTGCTCCTCTGAAAGTGATTTTTAAAATACTTCCCTGGGTTCCAAAATATTAAAAAGATTTTATACTAACTATTCCTTTTAGCAAATACAAGGTGCTTCTCTGCATTCATGAGTATCAAACTTCCGTCATAGAATATGGATAATTAATGAAGGTACAGGTAGTTTTATCTACTCAAAGGCTGAAATATTGAGTTAAGTTGCTTCAGGAGTCCTTTGAAAGGGACAGAAAGGGACACAAATCCTCAGATACTTGATTCATGATCAGAAATATAAATTATTCTATCTAGAATATAAAAGTGAACCAATGCGTCTTTAATTTAACAAGATGCTAAGTTAGGCTAATCTCAATATGCATGGCATTTAAACATTTTATCAATGCTCCCATTAGAAAGACAGAGAAAAGCCTCATACAGTTTTAAATGAGGATAATGAAAAAGAAGATAATATCATCATTTTAAGAACAGCTCTAAATACAAACATGATGCCAAAATTTGGCACGTACGATTTTAACAAATAATGTTTATTCTGCCACCTTTATTTTAATGAAAAAATTGTAGGTCATTTATGTCTATTTTGTATAAAATTAAAAGTTTTAAGATTATCAGATACTATAAAAGTAACAGTTAATTTAGGACAATAAAATTTTTATAATCAAAATTTCAAAAGGACAGAATTATAATTTAATTAATATAAGAATGAGTGGGAGTCAATATGTACATATTATGAAACCAAAATAAGTGGTTTCATTCTGCTTCTAATACTCCTCCAGCAACCTGTCTTAGTCAGGATACATTACAAATATGGTTTTAGGAATCCAAAATTATGGATTCACCATTTAAAATGCTATTTTTAATGCAGATTCATAATATATAATACAGACTATTGAGATATTACAGTTAGATAACATGCTAAATTTGGTTAAAGATCTAATTTTCATTTGTCTAATTTTCAATCTGGTACTTTGAAATACACATATACACATATATAGACATATATATTCTAAATGCCCCAATCACAAAGAATAATTGCCTTTCAATCTTAAAGACAATGTGAGTATTGTTAAAATGTATACATATATAATACCTCTGAGATCTATCTGCATTCCCATAAACACTTTTTAAATGTGTAAATGGTCTACTATATAGTCTTATGGATTTTATATTGTAAATAAGGGCTACTGTATCAGTGATAGTGACTGCTATCTGGGTAATAAAATATATTTACCCTCATTTGCATAATGGTAAATCTCTTGGACCTCTGATAGATTTTTCATAAGTGGTTTGGATTTTATAAAAACTGACACAAGAGAACTAGTAACTTTGCCTTTTCCCTACCATCACTCTGACTCTTTCTAACTTTGCACATATGTACACCAGCCACACACAGAGTACATACACAAACACACAAATATTTTCAAAATGAAAAAAAGTCTAACAATACTGCATAGGACACTGACATGGTAATACAATCAGCATCTGTGCCTGGATACTATTATCAAAACATCAGTTATTCCCATTACAAAGGAGCATCTCCCTTCTCCCTCAATCTCCTTCATAGAACAGTTAAATTTCTCTTAAAGAAAGGGAAAAATGGATGCTTAGAAACATGGTGTTTTCAGCCCAATCTAGCCCTCAGGCATACCCTAGAGATGGTGTGTGTGTGTGTGTGTGTGTTTGTATGTAAAAATCACATTATATACAATACAATTTTTACAGAAAGCCTGGCAGCTACAAATAAGAGGTAGAACTACTCAAAACTATGTTTCCTGCTGCAGGAAAAAATTCATTTTCTTTACAGTAATTAAAAAAAAGTTTAAAAAATTGACAAAAAATAAGTTGCAGGTTAGGCCCCATAATTTAAACAACAAAATCTAGGAAGAAAAATATTTTTCAATGTACTCAACAGATAAGTTCATTAAAGGGTTAAAAAAAGTTTGCATAGGAAAAAAGGGACATTCCAGCACTTGCTACAATGATGGCAATAGTTTCTCTAATGGGAATAAAGTACCTTTAGTTTTCCTTCTTTTGATAATTCTAAGATTAGGGTTTAAAAGCGAGAGCAAGTTAGAATAGCAGCACGTTTTCCAGTCCTGGAGAGCAATACAAGCGAGAAGGGACTGTCTGGAGGTCAAGGTTTGTTCGACCAGACAGAAACACAAGCCAGTAAGCACAGCTCCAAAGCTAATGTTGGAAGTTCCTTCAGTATTTTAAGAAAAGGTGTTATAAAATCCTCAATACTTTTGCCCTCTGCATAATAAAGGAAAATGACAGGGTCTGTGCATGTCTTGAGTGACAGAGGAATTTGGTTGTCAGAGGACGTATCTGAAAGTATAAGAACAAAAAGCGATTCTTCAGATGTTGTTTTTAAGGAATGGTGCGCTATTGTCTGGATTTTACCTATGCAAGAGAGAAGCAGAGAGAGAGAGAGCTGTAGTGTTCGGCCAGTGACCAAAAACCAAAAGAGAACAAAAATTTAAAAATAATCAGACAAAAAACAAGGACATAAACAACAAAAAGGTCAGTTTTAAGAAAGACAAACAGGTTACAATGTAGTTTCTGTTCCCTTGCTCCTCCAGAAGTAATCATTGTCTTCAGGCTCAAGTTCTATTCTAATTCGAGGCACGACTTTTACTGGAGTTCTAGGAGGACTAGAGGAAAAGAAAAAGAGGGGGGGAAAAGGGAAACAGTAAGTACAACAGAATTCCTTTACCATCTGTCAAATGTTTATGCGTTGTACAGAAGTCTAGTGGGTCCTTCTTTGTTCTCTTTAAATACTTATCCCCTCCTTCTGTATTAAAAACAAATACTTTAAAAATGGGCTGAAGTTACCAAATAGGAGTTAAGAAATTCAAGTAAGAGTATCATAAGCTCTCATACCTAGGTAAGAAAAAAAGCCAACAACTAAGAAAGAACTACCAGGTAGGTGACACTGTGAGGAGTTAAAGGACAAAAAGACTGACATGAAAAACACTCAGAGATTTCACGATTTTGAAAATTTGAAATCTCTAGAGCTGTGTTAAAAAGGAAGGAAACTACTGGAGAAGAGCCAGCAGGAAATGCCAGCTACCCTTAAATCAGAGATGACACTGGTATGATCCTGGAATTTAATGATCCTGAAAGATTTCATTATTTCTAAGAGTAGGTGGAACAGGTCTCTTAGAATGTTTTCTACAAGTAAAAGCTTGGATGAGGTCTGATGTCTCGGTAATTTTTCTAAGATAAATTTGTAGGGAGGATGGAGAACAGGGTGTCCTGCCAATAACCTGCCATCAATTCCATGTCTGCAGGGCAATCACCCCACAGAACAACATAAGATACTGGGCTGTCCTTTACCTTGGCATACCGAGTGACTGAAGGAAAGGAATTTTATCAGCATGATGTATGGCGTTCAAGGAATGTTGGTGATCTTTCTCCTAAAAAAAAAATAAAATGTTAATCATAAATAGTCATTGGTGAAGTATAACACTAGAAGGAAAATTTTTTAAGTCTTTACAAAAATGGATACATCTTTCACAACTGGAAATAGTAAGAAAGACAAGTTTACACAATTGAAATAAACACTGTATCAAGAATCTAAGAAGTGTGATGAAGCCCAAATCACTCAGTTTCCTTGATTCTAGGTTTTCTGGGATGGACCACTGTTCTTTTCAGTGAGAGGACAAGGTAAATAATTTTTAGAGGATGATAACATCTACTGAACGCCTAAGTCTTTGCCCTTGGATTTCCTGCCATCTTTAGCTACAACTTTATCCTGCTATTATTTGTGGGGGTAAAATTAAAATTTTGAGGAACTTGCTTCTACTGCAAATCCACTATCAATTTTGTTCTTTCATGGATTTATATGATACTAGAAAAGATTTTAGTATGATCATGGGTATTTTGCTTAAGTAAATTTCTCATGTCATATCCACTACTTTCAAAATATCCTTTTAAAGGTTTTTGAGAAAATGAAGAACAACTAGTAATAAATAATCAATCTGCCATACACTTTCTCCAGGAGCCTCAAATTCTATCTGTTTTTGTTTTTTTTTTAAGTGTGAAGTAAAAGCGTCAGTCACTCAGTCATGCCTGACTCTTTGTTACCCCATGAACTGGGGCCCACCAGGCTCCTCTGTCCACTGAATTCTCCAGGCAAGAATCCTGGAGTGAGTAGCCATTCCCTTCTCCAGGGGATCTTCCCGACCCAGGGATGAACCCAGGTCTTCTGCACTGTAGGCAGATTCTTTACCTTCTGAGCCACCATTCTGATTTTTTTAAAGTGGTTTTTAAATTGTACTTGGAAGAGGTGTGCCAGGTTATGATGCCAATAGGAGACTTCTACAGTCTCTTTTTGTTCTTTAATGCTCCGGAAACGAGAAATGAGACCAAATAATGGTTTGAGGAGCTTGAACTTAAAAAAAAAAAATATTCAACTAAATGTTGCTGCTAAGATCGAGAAGAAAGTAGTCTCAGTCACAGATTACAGATTGGACACCAAAGGTGAGACTACTTTAATTCTCTTTTGTTTAAACCAGTGTGGGAGCCAGTTTCCAAGATGGCTCCCAATGCTGTCTGCCTTCTGGTATTCATGTCTTTCTATAATTCCTCCCAACACTGTACCAGGGTTGGTTTGTGTAACCCATAGAATATGCACAGGAAATACATCATTCCTGAGACATTTTTATAAAAGACTGCAGCTTCTGTTCTGGTTTCTTTCTCTGTTATCACTGGCAGCCATGACAGGGACAGCCCTAGCAGATATCTCATGAGTGAAGGATCTAACATCTCCTGCCAACTGCCCTGTGCTTGAGCCTGAAAGTGGATCCCTAATTCTGGTCAAGCCTTCAGACTTAGACCCAGAGAAGAGCTTGAGAGCTGCCACCTCTAGAGAGCCCTTGGGCCAGAATCACCCAAATCAGTGGCTCCTAAACATCAGGAACTACATGAGGTGATCCAGGTTTGTTGTTTTAAGCTGCTGAGCTTTGTGATAAACACCAAGAGATAATTAAAATACCCATTTGCCATAAATACTCATTCATTTCAAACTTTTCTTCGTAACTTCTTACTGCAGTTGAAATAGCACTGTCAAATAGAAATAAAAATGCTTCAACTATCTTTTCCTGTAACAGATCAGGATACTCTGAAGTGCACCTGGAGCTAAAAGAGTATGTTTCCTTCAAATGAAAACTCAAAATAGTTTGGAGGCAATTGGTACTTGCTATTGAAAAAGCTTGAAATAGTCACTAATGTTACTGCGAAAGTGTTCATCCTTTTTAACTGACCTGTTAACTCAATTACAAAAAAAAAAAAAAAAAAAGATGACATGTCAAAAACCGTGACACCTTTGCCACCAGGCTATTACCCCCAGAAAGACCAGTACAATTACAAAGATGATTTTGAAATAGCAGAAGGAGAATGAAGAAATTAGGAAGAAAAATGCAAATATCTTATAGGCTATACCCAAAGATGGGTGGTAATATTTAATGATTGCCAATTTAATTGAAATAGCATTTATGCCAAATTCTCAGTATTAACAATTGACTGACTCATTGATCTTTGAGAAACCCACGATGCAATCTCTCTTTTGAGCTGATTTGATCATTGGTGGAAACCTAAGGAAGACAAACAGTAACAGACAGTGATGTAGTACTAGAAGCTGCCATTCTAGATACCAGCAGAAAAAAAGGAAATCAATTAAAAACATGGTTATGAGTTTAGCAATTCAAAGAAACTGGCGGTAACTTGGATCAGAGAAAAGACAATCAAATAAAAACTTAAATGGTTATGGATAAAAGGAAAAGGTAAAGAGTAAAGATCAAGGAATGTAAAAATGAAATTTCATAATAATTAAGTATAAATCTGCACATAGAAAAAAAAAGAAAGAAAACAGGGGAAGTGAATGGAGATAACAGTCCTTAAGTTTTTTCTCTGTAAAATGCAAATCATATTCCAGCCGGCATGCAAGAGGTTAGTTCTACTCACTGTCGGAAGGTTTGCTATCACTTAGGAAAGGTTGCTGTTCCATGATGTCCATTGGAATTTTAATACTTGGAACTTTTTCTGAGTATGGGCAGTCAGACTGTGAAAGAAATTTACAACAGTTTTATTTTATGCAGATCTCACAGGATGGATTGAACCTATCACATTATCATTTATGCTGCACTAAGGAGAACAGCCTTAGATTCAATCACTTCTCCTCTGCTGGCTTTTCAAGTTCTGTGGCATCTTCCCATCAGACTTATTTTCCTTTCTTCTAGGTTAAGGGAATTAAGTCAGTTAAAACTAGAATCACACAAATGGAGCTCACCACAAAAGAAAACAATTGTAAAGTTTTCCATAAGCTGGATTCACAATCAAATATTTATGGGTTAATTGTATGTGTCTTTGAAACAAACAGTTAAGTGTGAAAGATTAAATTTAGGAGGCTTCCTAAACTATATGTTCTTGAAATTTTGTTTCGTTTATGCTTTCCAACACTACCCCCAGGAAAATGATGATTTATCTTTCCTTCCAAGAGACGTAAGGATACTTTTTCTAATATTCACTCTTAAAGAGTCATCCATATAGACCTGAAAATAACCCTCCATCCTCTACTCTAATATTCTATCAAAACTATTTTGTACTTAAAGGTTCATCTTAATTAGCTTATTCCAAATATATTTGGGAATTTAGCAAAACGTGAGAAGATAATGTCACAAGGAAGGTGCCTATGATGGTCAGATAAGGAGAAGAGAATCATCACCAAAATAAAAAACCATGAAGCTTCTTAAAAGAATGGACCACTTAAGCCAAAACTATAACAGATTTCTATAGGATTAACACTTTACTGTTTTTCAGGATTCATTATACTGAATCCATGGCTATGCCTGAATCCAAAAGAGGGAATTCATCTCTTCACTGAAAGTACCAAGGAGATGACATTTAGTTGAAAGGGGAAAAATGGCAACTACGGATGAAAGAAAGTTAAAAACAAATCTTACCATAAAACTATTACACATATAGAAAATTCCTTTATGATAAATCTAAAGAGGATAATGATCCTTAAATATTAAATTAAAATATTGAATTAAAATATTTCAAAAGATTAAAATATTGCACTGGAATTGAAAAAAAATGAAAATGTCAAGAACAGGTTTTGGTGCAGTATTTCAAAGTTTCCCCAAATAATAGCATTTATAGATGAACAGAATGGCAGCTCACCCTTAATCATACATAGCCTAATGGATGGGTTCAAAAATGACTGACTGGCTCAAAAGGTGGGCAAGCCATAATTTTTACTACTTTTGCTCACAAATATTAGAGTTGGAATTCTCATACCCTTGTGTGGCTCCCTATATCCGTGGATGCCAAACCATACAATGACCAAGTGAACATTAGGAAAGCCACATTTCAAATGGAGAATCCCAAATAATGGGCTCAACACTCAGAACTTATGGCACAGATATAGTGTGGCTGGATTCACTGTCTAGGATACATATATAAGCTTGCTTGGTTGCTTTTGTGGGGGCAAGGGGGCAGGGGAAAGAGGAGAAAGAGGAAAAGAAACACATATCACACATTATCTTCAAGAAATCTGTTGGAAATATGGATTGAAAATGATACATATTATTAATAAAAGAATAGCACTGCTTAAATAAGATGTGATTTGCTGAAAATCAAACCTAAGAATTAGAAGAACTTCTCAGGAGCTCATTTGATCCAACCTCTGACATTAGAGAGCACTAAATTTAAAACATTCTTAAAAGTAGATATTTTATTACTGTTTTTTCCTTAAAATTCATTAGAGAAGATGATTCCATAAAATTATTTCACACATTTATAACGTGTAATGAATTTTAAGTTTGGTGTCCATGTACATAAACTGAGGTACTGGTCTTGAAAATTCAAGATGAAATACTGCTTTAATTATCTCAGTATTTCAGGCAATCTTTACTTTGCCTTGAGTAGCCTAGAAATTTATTTCAAAATTTGATTTCTATCAATGTGTAAACACATCTTTCTAGTTAACACTGCATCTTAATCTGTGCTGCAGTTTAAGCACATTCTCTCTTTTTCTGTCATCATTTGGAACAGAAAATCTATACACCTGTTCTCATTGAAGATGGATGATGACGGTCACAAAAGCTTCCTCAGACTCCTTCTCTCTTTAGCTAAATGTGCCTCATGTATTTAGCCTTTTCTTATTGGATCAATTTATCTAAAATCCAATTTCATCTGTTGCCTTCCTTCACTGTACTCTTTCCAAGTTCTCCAAAAAGAATACAGTATCAGACAACTTGACCAATCGAAAATAACCAGACAGGCCTGTATGAGAGCTTTGCTTTTGCCAATATGTGTATGCTTAGAAAAATGACTCAACATTTCTCAGTCTAAAGTTCCTCATCCGTAGAACAGGAACAAAAGTAAAGAGCTGTTTTGGCAATTAAGGACAAGGTATGCCTGATCCATCAAAATGATCAAGTACAGACCAGACAATGAAAACTAACAAGACTCTCATGTTAGAAGGATACTGGGGATTCCATTAGAATGGGGATACTGCACTGGGTAAAATCTAAAACAAATCTACAAATCTTCATGTAGAAGGTGTCATTTTGGCTGTCCTTTCAGAAAGCTATTGAGATAAGCTACTCGTGTGAGTGTGTGTTTATGTGTGAAAGAAAAGCAAATCCCAGATTTTCTTCCAATCCTGACTATAGACTCTAGTGAAACACCAAAATTTCTGTGAAATGTTTTCCTAAAAAGTGGACAATGATTTTTTTTCTTAGCATAGTTATACAATTGCAAGATCACCTAAATGACAACACTGACTATTATAATTATGTAAAAAGATCCCCAAATCCCAATTTCCTTTCCATTTTATTGAAGGGTTACAGAAAAGCAATCTCAAATTATGCTTAAGTCCATATGACCCAGTAATCTCACTACTGGGAATGTACCCTGAGAAAACCAGAATTCAAAAAGACACACGTACCCCAGTGTTCATTACTGCAGCACTATTTACAATATAGCCAGGACATGGAAGCAACCTAAATGCCCACTGACAGATGAATGGATAAAGAAGACGTAGTACATATATAAAATGGAATATTACTAAGCCATATAAAGGAACAAAGGTGGGTCATCTATAGAGACATGGATGGACCTACAGTCTGTATATAGAGTGAAATCAGAGAGAAAAAACAAATAGCATATCATATATTAATGCATATGTGTGGAATCTAGAAAACAGTACAGATGAACCTACTCACAGGACAGGAATAGATGCACAACGTGGACACAGTGTGGCAAAGTAGGGGGGTGGGACAAATTGGGACAGGAAGACTGACATATATACACTCCCATGTGTTAACAAACAGCTAGCGTGAACTTGCTGTATAGCACAGGGAATTCAGCTTGCTGCTCTCTGGTGACCTAGATGGATGGGATGGGACGGAGGTCCAGGAGGGAGAGGATATATGTATACATACAGCTGATTCACTTCATTGTCTAGCAGAAACACACAACACTGTAAAGCAACTATACCGCAATACATTTTTTAAAATTATGTCAAAGTCCAGTGCAAGGGTAAATAAAATAGCTGAGAAGCTTGTTTGAGAGCCCACTCAAATAGATACAGAGATCCCAGGAGGGGAGGTCACCAGCATTTGTCCTCATCAGGCTTAAAATTATACAGAACTGAGTTATTACCTCAAATTTAAATCCTGGATTATCAATAGTAAGCCCAATATATTTTATAGCTATGAAGCAAGCTTCCTTTTTTTTTTATCTAGGAGATCAGAGATTAAAGTTGTTTAGATACGGTGGGCTTGATTTTCTAGAAGTCATTATATCATTACTAGCATATTCACAGTTCCGAAAGATTTCAGAAAATATTTTTTAAAAAACAAAGAAAGAAAATAAAGGGCAAACAAAGGTGAAAAGTGACAAACAGCATGACCAGTAAACATTCTTGGAACTCAGACATACATCACACAGAAGGGTTAAAAAAAAATACCATTTTCACATTTGTTTAACCAACTTTGGAATTTTACTTCGGAATTTTAGAAAGCCCCTTACATCATCATTGTCACTGTCCAGACTTCCTTTCTTCTTTTTCTTCTTCTTCTCATCCTCCTTCTTTTTCTTGTCCTTTTCTGGAATGACATCATCGAGGAAGCTGAGGTCGTGCTGGGAGAAGAGGTAGTCCATGCCTTTTCTGACAGCTACAAGTGCCAAGATCTGGAAGGACAGATACAAAGGGTAGGAAAGAACGCATGTCAGAGCACTCTGAGTATTAATACTGCTCTACCAAGACCAGTAGGAACGTTTTTGTACAAGGCTAAAGTATGACAGAACTTGTCTGGCTTGTATGGACTTATATTAAGTGGACCATAAACATTTTCTTCACGAGGAAGGTTGGTTCACAGAAGTCTCTGGCTCACTTAATTTTGTTCCCTGTAATGTATGATCCCTCCATTTGGAATTTCTGTGTGAAAGCATTATTTTTTAAAGCATTTTCTTCCATGTCAGATTTTCAATAAAATAACTAAAGTTTCAAAGGAAAAACAGCCTGCATATGATTGCTAATTGTTCAAAATTAAACCATTATACAGGTTTTTGAAAGTCAAAAAATGTGTACAATGCATAGTTCACAGAGACATCTCCAAAATATTAATAATGGGGAGTACTCATTGGACAGAGAAGCCTGGCGTGTTGCGATTCACAGGGTCACAAATAGTCGGACACGAGAACTCACTGGAAAAGACTGTGATGCTAGGAGGGATTGGGGGCAGGAGGAAAAGGGGATGACAGAGGATGAGAAGGCTGGATGGTATCACCGACTCGATGGAGGTGAGTTTGAGTGAACTCCGGGAGTTGGTGACGGACAGGGAGGCCTGGCATGCTGCAATTCATGGGGTCACAAAGAGTCGGACATGACCGAGCAACTCAACTGAACTGAACTGATTTAGTTTAAGTTAAGTTGCTCAGTCGTGTCCGACTCTTTGCGACCCCATGGACTATAGCCCACCAGGCTCTTCCATCCATGGGATTCTCCAGGCAAGAATACTGGAGTGGGTTGCCATTTCCTTCTCCAGGGAATCTTCCTGACCCAGGGATCGAACCCAGGCTCCCGTATTAGAGGCAGACGCTTTAACCTCTGAGCCACCACTCAGACCATTTATTCCAATGGGGTGACTTTAATCACTACCTTTAACTGAATATTTACCCTTAGTCAGACACCGTGTTAAACTCTTAGACAATATTTTCTCATTTGTTCCCATGATGACCAACCCAAAAGGTAGATGTTAGTATCTCTAACCCAAAGGAAGAGAAAACTAAAGCTTAGGGACATATGCAGGTTATCCAAGATCACAAAGCCAGATAAAGGGAGAAGATAAAAGGTCCCAGTTTTCTAACTTGAACCCCAGGACTCTTGAGCTCTGTCTCTTTGATTTTATGAACTGCTCTTGAAGGTATATTAAAGATGCTTTTGCTCAGCAGCAAAATTAATATGCAGTAAGACCTGGAAGTCCTGACTCTGCTTCAAATTAACAGTTGTCTTTAGATTATGCTCTATGTCAGCCTCTGCATCTCTTAAAGAAATAACAACTTAATTAAAAAGAAAAAAAAAGCAAAAAAAAAAAAAGTAAAGCTACAGTAGCATTATTTCCCACACACACAAATTCAATGATGAAGTCAAATACAGAGCTAGCATTTCCTTATGTCCTTCTTCATTTGTGATTCAGAGTTGAACGTTAGCTGTTTCACCTTCCTTCACATCATAACATGGCAAGGAGAGTCCAGACTTACCCTTACACTTAGCATGATACAAATTTGAAGAACTTCAAAAACTAAGCTTAGCTCTCCATTTCTTCTAATTCACTCATTGACCTCTTATAAGCTGCCAAACTGGTCCTCTATTATTTGATCTGAAGTGTACCTGAAGTGTATTCTGATTGACTCCAATGTACAGCAATATTTTAAAAATAACTAATGTCATGTGTACTTGTATCTACCATCTGTCAGGCATTATGCTATCCACCTTATATTCATTATTCACGCACATAATAAAACAAAGATGCCATTCTCATTTTACTGATGAGTTCATGGGGGCTCAGGGAAGTTCACAGGTCTGCATGAACCAGAGCCAATACCTGAACTCAGCTGTCTGACTACAAGGTCCAGCCTAGACAACCAGAGACCTGGGAACCCCAAGTTATTACCCACCAAACTGATTAGGTCAAAACTCAACAACAACAACAACAACAACAACTGGAACTATCCATAAAAGACACATGTGTCATCAATATTATAATAACTGCACGATGTTGGTGTGATCTCATGGGTAGGTTCAATCAGAACAATCCCTACCATGACTGGAAAAATGATAGCAGCCACGGTGGACTTGAGGATCCAGAGCAAGGCTAGACAGAGCACCTGCAGGAAAGTGAACAAGTGCACTCGCCGCAGCGGGACATGACGCAGGTAGATAAAGTCAGGCTGATGCTTCAGAGGCATCAGGAGCAGCTTCAGACGATCCATGAACTGGGGAGAAAAGGGAAGGGCAGGACAAGCGCATTACTTCAAGGGCTGATGCACCAAGTCATTTCTTTCCATCTAACTAACCACAGGTGTTTTATAGCCTGTATTTTAGGCAAGCAAGGACCTTGTTAGAGAACACTGGTCAGGAAGAGAAGACGCATCATTTAACACAGTAAGACAGTACGACTCTTCCGGTTTTTGTTACTTTGCAGGAAAGTTATGCAGCTATAGGACAATATGAGACAAAGTGGCCACTAAAGAATACAGTCTCAAAGTCAAATATAAACTCAAGATGTTCATCTCCTACATTTTTTTTAAGATCCTGGAGTTTTCCTTTCATTTTATTAAACTTTATTTATTTTTGGTTGTGCTGGGTCTTCATTGCTGTGCATGAACTTTCTTGGTTGCAGTGAGCAGTGGCTACTCTCTAGCTGTGGTGCATGGCTTCTCATGGCGGTGGCTTCTCTTGTTGCGGCTTGCCAGCTCAGGAGCACACTCTCAGTAGATGCGGCATGCAGGCTTAGTTGATCTACGACATGTGGGATCTTCCCAGAGCAGGGATCAAACCCATGTCCCTTGCACTGGCAGGCAGATTCTTAACCACTGGACCACCAAGGAAGTCCTCAGCTCCTATTTTCTACATGTACTATCTACACCTTAGGAGAGAAGAGCCTGGGCCTATGCTACTAATAACGTGTTAAAGGAAGATAGCTAACTCATGTATTTCCCTGCACCTAAGCTGACTTATCTGAAAAGAAGAGGCAATGCTATGTATCACATATATTTCAATACTGTTTTAAGGATATAAAAGAAGTATCTGACCTGAAAATGGGAATGCATTGGTATTTTCATAAATTTTGCATTATCTATGGCATAACAACTAATATATTCAGCAATAAATTACCATTTCCCAGGGAAGAGCCATGTGAATACTGTAGTGACTTTTAGATCACCAACAACTAGTTACCTGATCTAGGAAAGGCTATTCCACTGTTATGTATAAACAGGTATTAAAATGACTACTGAAAACCTATGTGCCCGGTGTTGTGCTTCAAAGAACAACTACTAAGTTTACATCAATCATGATAATAATGATACTATTTAAATACCTATCATAGGAATTTTCACATGGAATATGCTTACTAAACATCTGCTGAAACGAATGATCATTTAATAAGAACTCTGAAATAATATCTCTACTTTCTCTCTAGAGGAAAGGGGAAAATGTAAAGTAAATAGGCTATCACAATCTTCCCTGAAGTGATTTCCTATTTAAACAGTTTTCTTCCTTCCTCCAAAGTTATTTTTGACTGATAGGAGCAGTCCTACCTATGAAGATTGAGGTACCAAAATTGTTTACTAACTCGAATCTTGCCCAAAAGGTCTAAAAGAGGAAGAGTTGGGAATTCCCTGGTGGTCCAGGGGTAGTTCTCTGAGCTTTCACTGCAGAGGGCACAGGTTCAATCCCTGGTAGAGGAACTAAGATCCCACAAGCTGCACAGTGTGGCCAAAATAATAAATAAATAAAATTAAAAGAGGGAGAGTCAAGAGAAAAAGTAAAGAGAAAGGGCAATAGGGCAATACCACAGTAGAATTTTAAAAATCCACTAGCTATCCTTTCAGCAAGGGATCTTTTTTCCCCTACTGTATAAATTCACTGATTTTCTTTCCTTTCTGTTTAACTTAATAAGCTTGTAGCTCCAACCATTGATTATACATCTAGAACACATAAATCAAACTTTTGATCTAGACTGACTTATCTAGGCCAAATAAAAATATGAACTATTTGTTTGGGGACCATGTTTGTTTCATATTTTTATATTTAAAGTAAGAAAGAATATTTACTATGTTAGGTAAAAATATTTTTACACATTTATACTTCCCAGAAGTTTCATGGACATTCATGAAGTAAACCCACATTCACATTCTTCTAGTCCAGTCTATGAAGAACCACCTTGTATTGTGTAATAAATATACAAATGGTGAAGAACTCTGCTCAAAGAACTCTACTCAATAAAATAGCCTTTCTCTTTTTGGAGTTCTGGCCACTCTATCAGACTCTAAAATCAAATTAATCTAAATCCAATAAATGAAAACAAGGATTCTTACAAAGGAGTTTAAATAAATTCTTATGATGCTCACAGGACATGCAGTCTTTTCCATTAAAACATCACTAAGTGCTAAATAAGGCTACAGTTAACAAGGTGCCAGAAAGCAGAAGTATTTCCAGTTTGGTGCCAATTAAAGTAAACCTCAATTGAAAGACAAAGTCCCTTAAGGTTTCCTTAATGATTTTTTAAAAAGAGGGGGCCAGTTTTACCCAAGATGTGACAAGCTGAAATTTCTGACAAAAGTAGCACATTAACCATGTTGACTTGATTCCTTCATTGGTGCAAAACTCTTGATCAGTGATCTCAGACATGTGAAAAGCAAATCAAGTAAGAATAGGTTGCCCTTTATAGGGTAAAGGCAAATGGATAAATAGTGTCTCAAGCACTATTTCTTAGGAAGGAAAGAAGGGAGGGAGGAAGTAAGGAGGGAGGGAGGGAGATCACAGAGAGATTTCTTATTTTCCTAGTCAAACGGCCTTCAACAGCTTATTTCAAGGATGAGTATACATGACAACATTTGTTAACAAATTTACTTTTGTTAATTAAATCAGAAACACAGGTGAATGGTGGAGAAAACAGAAAATAAATGCATTTTTAGCACTTTTTTTCAATGATCTATTACTGGACTGTTTATACTACTACTAGAAAATATAACTAACTATGCTTAGATTGCTATGGAAAACTTACCTGCACACCATTAAGAGATGCTACTCCCATATACAGGAACACACCATAGAGTACAGGCATGGGAATAAACTAGGATGGAAAAAAATTGAAGAAAGTTTAAAAACAATAATAATAATAATAATAAAAACAGTAAGAGAGGGTCAGTTTAAATAAAAGCTAAATCTGAAACTAAAAGATAGGACTTAGTAACACAGTGACCACTCATCAGTGTGCTTTACTCATCATTGATAAACTTCTAAACACTTTGTACTAGAAAGAAAGAAAGGAGGGTGAAGGAGACTTTCATATTGATGAAGCATCTGATGCTTGTTTGCACTTTTTAAAAACAATTAGCATGCATGACCTTAAAATGACTTTTTCAATGGAGAAAAAGTCTGTTTCCCTTTCCCTTAAAAGGAATGACCATGTAAATCAGATGTTTGCATGAACTGTGCAGCAGAAAGAAAGGCAGAGGGTTGCCCCACTCCTGAGACCAAATTTCTGTCCCAATAGTCTGCTGGCTTTTCTCTAAATAATTTTCACCTAGTGAAAATTGCAGTATTTATTAGACCAAATATCAGCTTGGTGTATATATGTCTCTTTCAATTAAGTAAACATCAAACGACTGTCCCCTTTCTTTTTCTTGGGAATATTAAGAGGACTAACTAATGCGAATGCTACTTGAAAGGAGCATAGAGCATCTGGAAGCAATTAACCACACACACAGATTAATACATATCCTTTAATAATGAATTAATACATTTTCATGCATCAGTTAGCAAGAATTTATACAGTAACGTAAGGGAAGTTCCAATATGATGTTTGTAGCTTTTGTCTATTTCTAAACCTTTGAAATGTTCCTAGCACTGTGGAAACAAGTCAAATCAGGGATGACTGTTTCTGGGAAGTCTTCTATCCGAACAACAACAAAAAAGGGTTCTCAAGCTTGGATTTTGAAAAGAAGTTCAAGTTCAGGAGTTCTCAAAGCTCAAATACTAAAACCACAATCAATTAAGTCCAGTCTTACCAAATCTGCACAAAGGAGGCTATTGTAGCCAGAAAACAGTATGACTTTAGAGTAATTTTTAAAGAACTATCACATGTATTAAGAAATTGAAGCAAAATGTTTATCAGCCTTTCCTTGTGATTACCTCAAACAGTTCTGTATCTGAGACCCTAGAGAAATAGGATAAATTCCAAAATAGGTCATAACTGCCAATTGTTATTGATTAGCTATAAAAACTTAAATTTATATAGAGAAAATATACCATTTTATGAAAACATTATGTGCCTCTTCTAAAGAAGACCAACAATGTTAACATAGCTAATCTGATCTTGAACTCAGAAAATTAAATGACTTCGAAAGTTGAAGGTGGTAGGAAGGGCAGTGTGAGTGGCAGCGAAGCCGTGCATCCTGTAATACCCAACAGTCGCCACAGAGGTGAACGTATCATGTTCCAGACACTGGAGTCTGGACAGTTGTTTTCATTTTCTTTAGAACGTGTGTGTTTCCATTCCTTATGATGCTTCCATACAAATTTATTTGAAAAAATAAAAAATGAAACTAACAAAAAGACCCTTTCATATTTTTACTTGTTTTTTAATTAAATTTTATTGGCATATACTTGTTTTACAATATTGTGCTAGTTTCTGCTATAGAGCAAAGTGAATCAGTTATTTGTATACATATTATCACCTCTTTTTATGTTTTGACTTATTGTTTTGACTTATTTCTTAATTTTTAAAATATCTTCCACAGACAAGGCCACTTCCATTCTCCCTTAATATATGATGATTTCTTATCATTTCATTTCTAATTTCTTGGGAAGAAATGAAAGGTGGAAGGAGAGAAAAGTAGTATATAGTTCATGGGAAACTTGTTAGAAATCCTGCCATAGTTACTTTTTAATCTGGCTTAAAAGAAAGCAATCACAAAGATGATCTTGGACCTTATCCCCACCTGTCACCTAAGCTTAGCTAAGCATTTTCTTGAACGTGGTTCTAATGCCAGAGTGAAGGCAATTTGTGCCTTGAGCCTAGATCTGTTCTCTCTGAACTGATGATGACACATATTACCAAATTAATCACAAGATGAAATCAGAAGGTAGCATTAACTCAGAATATGGTATGAGGAGGAAAATAGCTTTAGATATTATCATGTTTTTAAAAAAATTATTCTGTGGTAAAAATAGTACATATGAAGAAGGCTATTAATTTGATTTTTAGCTAAGTTCAATGTGATACAAATGTCTTATTAAATCCACCATTTTCTTATGATAGTGTGGTGTCTCAGTAAAAATCTTTCAGCTCAGAAATTTTGATGAAACATAACAGAGTTACTGGGTTAGAGGATATTTTTTATTGGATTTGATTTATGAGTCATATTAGAAGGTCAAGCCCTGAAAATTCATCACAATATAATATTAATCACAATAGAAATTTCCCAAAAAGGAAGAGAAGAATGTGCTTTAAAAAGATAGGATCCCATTTTAACTACTATGATATACATAGTAATATCAGGGAGACACTAATATAAAGCAAGACAAGAGAAATTAAAACATATAACACAAGGTATACTAAATTCACAGGCATATCAAGAAGTATCAAATGATAAAATTATGCCAAAAATCATACAAATAAGCAATCATACCCAGAATGCCAAAAAAGCGTAATTGTAGATAAATATTATTGTATAATGCTTTCAATAAACATTAAAAATGAAAAAAATTAAATGCCTGATCCTATCACTAGGTAGAATAATGAAACAGAGATGAGATCAATATTAACATATTCAGACAATGTTACCAAAATTTTCAAATTCTGGTGACAGTCTTCCCTTTGATTTTGATACTGTTAGATTATCCCCATAAGAAAAAAAAATGTAAAAATGGTAAATGCAATTTTCAAAAAAGGGGAGAGGGGTTTGAAGTTGTCCACAGCACAGATTTCAGTACAAGAATGAGGTCTCCCAGCAGAATCATAGTCAGTGTGTGTGTGTATAAAACCGAGAATGAGATCTTGATAAGAGCATGGGCATAGAGGTTAGACAGACGTGGGTTACAATTCTGGTACTTGCCATTGTGCAACCCAGAGAAAATGATTTAACTTCCCCAGTCTTCAGTATTCTCATCCATAGAGTGCTTATGGTAAAGATTTGCTGTTGTTTAGTCACTCAGTCGTGTCCAACTCTTTGTGAGACCCATGGACTGTAGCCCACCAGGTTCCTCTGCTCATGGGATTTCCCAGGCAAGAATATTGGAGCTTCCTTCTCCAAGGGATCTTCCCGATCTAAGGATTGAATCCACCTCCCCTTCATTGGCAGGGAGATTCTTTACTGCTGAGCCACCAGGGAAGCCCCATAACAAAGACTGCATAGCACAGATATTTAGTTCAGGGTCTGGCTCATAATAGATATCTGATGAGTGCAGTGCTGTGCTGTGCTTAGTTGCTCAGTTGTGTCCAACTCTTTGTGACCCCATGGTCTGTAGCTTGCCAAGTACCTCTGGGGATTCTCCAGGCTGGCATACTGGAGTAGGTTGCCATGCCCTCCTCGACGAACGTAGTACTGAAATCATTATCAAGAGGGCTTTTAGCGGCAGGTCGAGAAGCCTATGAGTGCAAAGCACAGGTTTCTTTGGCTCCTCTGTGGTGGGCCTGACATGGCAGGAGTTTAGGACAGAAGAAGGGCTACAAAGGTCAGAATACAAGACTTGGTTTTATCGAAGTTTTACAATATTGCTTTTTCAACACTAACAACTGTCTTCAGGAACATGTTATTAAAACAATATCCTAACACCCTTAAGCCTTAAAAATCAACGTAAGGAAGCTACAGACTTGCAATCTGGTCTGTAATCACTGAAATCGTGGAGCAAGCTATGATGAAAGAGTTTGTAAAAAGTCTATCTTTTTCTATACTTGAGAGAATTAGATATTGGGTCAGAGACGCTGGGGAAGATCATCTCAAGGAAAATGAAAGTGAACAGTTCTTTGAGGGCAAATACTATTTTTAATCTCAAAGGTGGTACACCACGTGGTTATGACATCAGTTAGGCTTTGGACTCAGAACTGCCTGAGTTCAAATCTTGGCTCAAACAATTCAGGGAACTTTGTGACCTGGCAAGTTCCTCACAATTTTTCTTAACTATAAAGTTGATTCAGGTAGGGATAGTTAGGGAGTTTTGGATGGATATGTACACAGTCTAAATTTAAAATGGATAACCGACACGGACCTACTGTATAGCACCTGGAACTCTGCTCAATGTTATGTGGCAGCCTCGATGGGAGGAGAGTTTGGGAGAGAATGGATGCATGACTATATGTGGCTGAATCCCTTTTCAATGTTGCGAATCAATCACAACATTGTTTGTTAAATGGCTATTCCCCAAAACAAAATTAAAAAAAAAATTTAAGATGTTAACAATATAGTAACTGGGTATTATATGGTTGGTGAAGAAATCCAATTAAAGCCTTTTCTAAGATTAAAAAGATCCTAAGTAAGTATAATTTTGGTAGGTGTTATTGGAGAACTAAATATAAAAAGTCTGTGCAGAGTCCTTAGTCCAAGTCCAAGTTGAATATATGAGAGCTATGAATACAATCATCTTTATCATCATCATTATCACTTCTCCTTGTTTCCCTGTTACTGAGCAGAGTATATAGCATATAGCAGGAGCTCAACAAACGTTTGTCAAATACAATTTAAATGCTCTCCTCCACATTCTAGATCACTGAACAAATCTGAAGGATAAATTCTGATCACTCCTCATGTTAAAGATAAACTAATTCAAGCAAAGGCAACAGAAATAGCAGTGAACTTTTCTTGATCTTTATTGCTTTAGGCCTGCCAGAAGAATGGAAAAAGAAAGCTGCAGAAACTGCCTTTCATCTTCTTCCTGCTCTTTGGTCTCCCTGAGTCTCCCCATACAGAACCCTAGCTTAACAGTCAGTATTTCCGCTGCAGAAACACAGACCTAAACTGTCTAGCCAGCCTGGGAAGTCAGTTATTCCTGCTTCTAAGCAGTTCTGTACTGAATCAGTGGTGAGATGTGAAGCATGTACCACTGATTGCTGGCCAAGGTCAAGGGGTGTCCTCCTGAACTTAAAGCTAGTACATTATGATTCCCTGCATTGCATTCTTCTCTGTAAAAAGACAGAGTTTGGCAAAGAGATCAAAACAAAAATCATCAACTTCAAAGTAATCAATGCTCACAGTAAGTGCCTACATAGGCATGGGGAATGACTACCCAGACTACTTAATGCATGGCAGAAAATATAACTAGCATCATCGGAGACCACCAAACCTGTGAGGGACCCAGGGAGTCGGGAGGAAAGGGTGGGAGGAAGTTGGGAGGAAATTTTAAAAAGTCACATGTTTCTTTCTGTTTCATTCATTTAATCTGCCTTTCAAAGGCAGCTCTTTGAAGTAAAACCATTCCTTAAAGTTGTCATGTGTTTCGTTAAAACACACAGTTATATAGACACATAGTCACATTCCCTCCTCCAAGTTAGGTGCTAATACTGCTTTCTAAGTGACTTCTGAGGTTAATTGTTAATCTTGACTTTTCTCAGTCATAACTTAGGTTTCAGTTAAACTACTCTCAACGTCCGTTTCTTCCTGTGTTGACTTTTTAAATGAGCTAACAAGGTTCCTGTAGTGAAATGCATGTAACTTAGCAAACTTCAGTGTTAAGAAGGGCACCTGATCTGAAACTGGCTGACCTGTTCAGATGTGGTTCCTAAAGTAAGAAATAGCCTCACTAACTGAAGTAATGAATTGCAATAGTCAATGCTAGACTACTGAACCCTTGTTTTTAATCTACATTTCCTACAATATGTTGGAAACTACATTAACAAAACAATTTCATTTCCCAGATCTTGCGCAAAATTTTGCCTGGCACAAATGATTGTTGAACTCCTTTTTTCACTTTTCACTGATTCTCATATTGACTCCTTTGTATTGACCCAAAGTTGCCAGGTGGAAATAGCCACAATTATGGATAGTACCCGAATGAGGGGGAGCTAGAACATGAGTACTTAAGGAAGGTCAAAGGAAAAGCAAGCTTATGCTCAGTGATCCCTTATACCTATATCACTCCTTTCTCTGCATTGTAATCTGTTCCTATAGATAGTAACATGTTTTACAAATCAGGAGCAAAAAGAATCAGCATAAAATGAAGAAATAAAGTTCTTTCAGCTTTAATGTCTCTGCAGCCATATTTGGGTGAGAAAAGAGTTAGGAAGAGACAGTGCATTTCTTCCTAAAAATAGCAGTTTATACACTGTTCTCTGTGTCCCTTTGGAATCAGGCATGATTACTCAGTTGACAGATTCTCCAAGATAAAAACCAATCTGCTATAACAAACAAACAAAATTTAAACACATCTGACTTTTTTGAGTTAGGATTTTACACTGCATTCATGAAAAGAAATAATATAAGAATAAAAGAAATAATATAAGAATAAAAGAAAAAAGAGTGGGTGGTGATGAGTACAGAGGAACTGATGGGAAGATTCTGACTTATCTTTACTAGTGGCTACGTACTAAGAGATCCTATAAAAGAAACTCTGCAGCTGTGCCATGTGAGTCCACCTTCAGGGGTTCCAGGGGCAAATTCCTAGTAGAGCCTTCCACAACCTGAGGCCACAATGATCTCTCTAAGAGCTGACCTGTCCACATGAGGTTCCATTGGCCATGTGGAAAAAACTGCCATTAGACTTTCCACCAGTGATGTGCTGGGGTCTACGGGGCGACAGAGGACACATAGCACTTTAGCAGAGAATTTGATGCTATGAAACTCACAGCAAATCAAACTACCCCACAACTTGCTCTGCATTGGCAAAGTGACAATAGATTTCCCTCTGTCCCCATAGAACATAAGATCTGTCCTTTCTTAAGGTCCTCTGTATGTAACCAGAAACAAATTCCCTGCAGTTACTTTTACTTCCCCACACATTACATGAGATACATATTCCTTCACGATTCCAGTCAAAAATTAATTACATGAGTTAATTGATATTGTGGAAATAAAGGGCAAAAGATGAATACTTAAGTATTTTACTGTTTATAAACTTTTGTGCATATTGTATGCATCAATCTAATTATTCCAAAGGTAAAGTCAGTCCTAGCTGTAAGTTGAGATCATATTTCTACTTTCCACGAACTCATCTAGTTGGCAATTGTCATATAAATGTGTGAACTTGAAAGAAATGAAGTTTGGCCTTTCTCTGTACTTCTCTATTGTTTGAGTTCTTTACAAGAATGTACTGTTTCATTACTTGCATAATTAAATAAGCATTTAAAAAACCTTTTTAAAAATTAGAATTGTTTAAAAGCAAACAAAAATTTTCAGAGAAAAATTTGGAAGGATACTGCTAACAGTGGTTATTGACAGTTATTATTAAGTCTATAGGTGATATTCATGCTTTGTACTATAATGCCAAGCATAAGACACAAATTATAAATCACTGGCAAGTATTGTTTCTATAATAAAAAAGAATAAAATATTTGTGTTGCAAAAGAAAATGGGAAACTTCATGACACACACACACACACACACACACACATATATATATATTACACTTTTTAGTACCATCTCTACTTCTAAATAGGCTTTCATATACAGTTTATACTTATCTGTTAAAGAGACATTCACCCCATCAAACCTGCATATTGACCCTAACTTTCTAAATAATCTATCATTTTTATTCCTCAAAAGTTCA
Source organism: Ovis canadensis (assembly GCF_042477335.2). NCBI lineage: Eukaryota > Metazoa > Chordata > Mammalia > Artiodactyla > Bovidae > Ovis > Ovis canadensis. The sequence continues at coordinate 103,389,861 of NC_091250.1, read as the reverse complement.
TTTCTAAAGTTTTCCAGTTATAAATCAGTAATTTCAGTCTCTCTTTGTGGATATTAGGCCTTGTGATTTGAAGAAAATAGAAACAGTCAGCAATCATTAAGAATAAGAGAACAATTACGAAATGATCATCCTGAGTCACTCATGTTATCCAGGAGTCTAATGTGGGAAGGGAGGGTATGATTTAAAGACAAGTAAATGGGAAGTGATGGGAAGAAAAGATGTAGAGAGACTAGGAGAGTGAAAAATGCTGGGAGTGGAGTTCAGGTAGTAAGTGAACTATATGAAACTGCCCTAGCCATAGTCAAAAAATTCGAATAGTGGTAATTTAATATGGTTCAACCAAATTACTACAATAATAATAATAGAAGGAATGAAGGAGTGAGGAGATCAAGACAAAAGGTTTTAAAGTCTTCATTCTACCTGATCCCTGCTTCATTCAGCGTGTTATGCATGTGCTAAGAAACTCGTTGATACTTCCTGGAGAATTCTATTCTTCACATATCCAGTTATCTGTCAGTATTCTGAGAAGGAGGACAAGGCGAGTATTTCATATACTTACCTTCAAGATGGGAGCCATAAAGACTGACAGACCAGTCAGAATAAACACAAGGGTTCCAGTGACTCTCTGTTCCCTGAAACCAAATCAAAAGATTACCAGTCTACCTCTTGTTTTCATAAACATGCTCTTGTCTTTTCACCTTCAAACAAAAAGACTCTACATTGACCGGATCGATATTTCACAAAGGTGTGGATATCATATGTAATTAACACCTCAAGGACAGCTTATAGACTCAATAGAACTATAAAGTTCTCTTAAAGCTATTGCAGTGTGTGATCTGAATTCATCAAGGGAAAAAAGTAACTCTGTTAAATCCTTGGTCTTTTTAGAATCAGGGTTAAAAAATCGCTTGCTCTTGGTCAATCAGTTACTGGCCTATATGAAACCCTTTTTTTTTTTTTAACAAGTTGTACCATTATATAATTACATCTTCCTTCACAAGAGACAGTTATTACATTGCCCCACATTCTAATTAACAAACAGCTCAGGGAATTTCCCAAATGCAATAAATCCCATCAGTCTCATTTCCAAATCAACAACAACAAAAGCAATTTTTAACAAATATGATTCCCATACAACAACCCCCTCCCCCAGCTCCCAAGAAAGAATCACCCACTGTTGTGGCGTGAGAACTGATGGCCCAGTCATGTGAACTAGTCACCCGAGCACTTAGGAGCAGAGTCTATTGCGAAAAATACACAGTAGAGTATAAAGGTCTCATAAAAGCCCTTCATGGCTACCCAGGTTGAACAGCTGGAGGTCAAGGTTTCTCAGTGCTTATGAGACAGAAAATTAAGTGGAAAATAAGAATTCCTTTCCTTTCATAGAATCTTGAAAATCATAAGCAGACTCAAGAGTTTTAGAAAGTCTCACCAGAGCTGAAAAATGAAAGGCTTTAGCCTTTAGTTATGATTGTGATATACTACACACCACAGCTCCAAAATTACCTGCATGTTGAAGAAACTGAATGACCTGTTTGAGTTTTCACTCTGTACCATTTAGCCTTTTGCTAATCAAAGGAAATGTATGTAACTTGAGAAGTGAACTCAAGAAACTGTTGAAGACTCTCCCGAGTGAAAATTTAGTCCTTTCTAGAATAGCAAGCCCAGAATAAATCATTCGTCACCAGTCCTTTCTCCTCCACATTGGCCCATCTCCTTCTGACTGATACATAGATGTGTGGAGTGGCATGGTCTATAGAGCCATTTTTTCCCCCTGATTTAACATACCTCACTCCTAGGAACTTGGGCTGTTCTCCAGGTGCAGAAGTCTCTGTCTCCATCTTCAAACTGTCGATGTGAGCGATGGAGATGACAGTAGCAGCCACATACCACGGAAGGGCCATGAAGGAGCACACCACCATGAGGATGGCCACCCAAAAGAGATCCAGGTGATATCCAGCTCCTTTCTGCAGCAAGAGGTAACACAGCCATGTGGAGAAAGCACACATACTTCTATCTAATCATATTTCCAGATGGGAGTTAAGATTACCAAAAGAAACCAATGCACTCTGCTTGGAATACGTCTCTACCGAAAGGTGAGCTCCTTGAATGAGGCTTCATCTTCCTCATGCTATCCCTCAATAATTAAATGCAAAGCTGTCACATGATATACCTCCTTGAGCTAAAGTCACAGCTTGCTTGTTTAGTGTTAATTATCCTCTCTGCATCCAATCACATAATTGGAACAATAGAAATGTACAACTACCTTGAAGAGTTACTGAGATCCTCTAATAAAGTAACTGAGACAAACTTTCTTGTGGGAGCATAAATGGTAGTGATGGTTATAGAGTAGGAGCTCAAAAAATGATGATAGTAGCAATAGTGATACTGATTGTTTTTAACATAAGCACTATAAGCTCCTTAAAAACAGATACAATGCACTCTTTGCTTGACGGTTTAGCAGTATGCTCTTCACTTAGAGAGTACTCAGCACACGTAGACTAGAGATCCGAAAGCAACCTTAAGAAAAGCAACCTTGGCACTTTATGTGGAATCTAAAAAAAATGATAGAACAACTTATTTACATGACAAAAATAGACTCACAGACATAGAAGACAAATTTATGGTTACCAAAGGAAAAATGGGAGTTGGGAATTAGGAGTTTGGGATTAACATAAACACAGTAATATATATAAAGTAGATAACCAACAGTGGCTGACTGTATAGCACAACCGATACTGAATCTTAAAAAGCAAAAGATTTGTATGTGTGTATATATATATATATATATATCTAAAAATATATAATATGAAAAACTGAATCACTGCTGGACACCTGAAGCTGACACAACATTGTAAATCAACTATACTTCAATTAAAAAATAAGGACAAAAAGTACATAAAAGACCATCTCTCGCCTTTCATAGTACAAGAAAATAATGGTTTAACAACCTATGAAACATTACACTTAAGGTAATTATACCCCCTTAATAAGAATAGGCTGAATTCAAACACTGCCAGAGAGTCACAATAACATTTACTGACTGGAAGAGCAGACGATGTAACAAAAGGTCTAGCTCTTTTACTCACTAAATAAATACTGTTAAATGTGTCCACGATGTTATTCTATGATTATATTTCTCTGCTCTGTTTGTGAAGAAATCAAATGCCTAACCCCCCTAAGGAGCCTGAGCAAACAGAGCAGTCCATTTTCACAGCATGGGAGCGGCAGCGGCAAAAGCCAGTGTGTGAGCAACCTGAGGGGATGGAGAGGCTGACTGTAAAAAATGAGAGTGGGCTTTACCCTAGGAACCCGGTGACTGCTATCGTTCAGATCCTGTTACATTATTCCAAACACTACTCTCTTCTCGCCGAAATGCCAAGATTTTACCCCTGGCTTGCACACATGGGTCTAATCATGTTCTCAGAGAACTCATCACAGGGAAGGGTAACTGACACAAGAAGGAAAAGCTTATTTTTACTTTGTCCACGTTTAGCTAAGAATGAGAGCCTCCTTGAGAGATAAACAGGGTAATATATATTCATAAAGCCAGTTCATTGCAGTACAAAGCATAAGGGTTTGAACTGGGACTAGTTTAACGTAGGGGAGAGGAGGGCAAGGTAGTGACTAATGAGGTGAATATATGCTACATCTGAGGTTCTCAGTCATTCCCTCTGTCAACAAACTCTGACCGCCAACTTATGAACAGACACAGGCTTAGGTGTTGGTGACATATTTGCAAATAAACCAGACAAAAATTCCTGCTCTAGTGGAGTTTCCATTCTACTGAAGGAGACACCGGTAAACAACATAAACAGGTAATCTATACAATATCTAAAACAGTGGAAAGCACGAAGGAGAACAAAAATTGGATTTGGAGGCTGAATACTGCGGGAAGCCACGGTAGGGTTTTAAAGCAAAGAATGACGACATGACTTGCTTACATTCTAAACGCCATGGCTGCTGTGTTAGGAGCAGACGGGAGAGAACAGGAAGCGTGAAGAGGCTGCTGCCATGACCCGTGCAAGCGACTGTCACGGTTAGAATCAGGGTGGCACCAGTGAACAGAGTAAAAGCTGGGTGCATTCTGGCTTTATATTGAGGTGGAACATAGAGGATCTGCAGACTCCTGCCTGCGGGTGTGTTGGCCATTCACAGTCTGGCTTCTATTCACATCAGCAGCCTCATCTCTGACCTCTGTCCTACTTGGACCTTACAGCCACTTTCAACCAATTCCTCAAATATGTCTTACTGATGCCTTTGGCGTCTTTGCCCACATAACATGCCTCCCTAGAAAAGCCTATATTTTTCCCTTGGCTCAGTCCTACTCATTCTTGAATAAGACTTAAATCAGCCTTCAGGAATTTTTTTTTCCTGATTGTTTTCCTTTCTCATCCCAGGGGAGATAGGTGAGTTTGGTTAGGTTAGGTCTCTTCCTTGATGGTTCCCTGTTAAATTATGCTTTCCTCTATCACGGCATTCATCATGCTGTTTTGAAATTGTAGGTGTGTTTATTTGTCTTTGATATTTGACCATAAGTAACATGAGGACCTGGACGGCATCCTGAATACCTAAGCAGAGCACAGGACGTATAGTCAATGCTCAACTGATGTTTATTAAAAAGTGAAATGACAAGTAGAATGTGTACATTCTTTTGAGTGGCAAATATAAACTCTCAGTTAGCAATACAAAAAATTAAAACTTACTTGCTGATTGGCAGAAATGTGAACCTTCTGTGGGGGTAAGGGGAAGGCGGACAACATCTGGAAATATCACATAGCTACAAGTTTTATTTAGACGAAATCACTCAAGACTATATTAGAAGTACCAACATGGTAATTGATGGGCAGAATCCCCATATCTTGTCACCATGGAAACTGTAATAACCTAAGGATGTGCACACTGACCAGATCAATGGGTCACAAGAATAGTTGTTGCAGAGAAAGTCATGGAGGTGACTACTCCCACGCTTTCTCTCTCTCTTCTTTTAAATCAAGCCAGCTTTGTAACCTTTTTTTTTAAAGAAAGAAAATTATTTATTTTGGGCTGTGCTAGGTCTTCATTGCTTTGCATGGGCTTTCTCTAGTTGCAACATGCAGAGGCTAACTCTCGAGTCGCAGTACATGGGCTTCTCATTGCAGTGGCTTATCTTCTTGAGTGGCCCGGGCTCTAGAGTGTGGGCTCAGTGGCTGTGGCACATGGGCTTAGCTGCCCCTCGGCATATGGCATCTTCCCGGGATCAGGGATCACACCCATGTCTCAACAGGTGGATTCTCAACCACTGAACCACCAGGGAAGCCCCTCCATGGTTTCTTCAACTATTTCAAGTAAAACAAGTCTGAACTAGATATCCTGGAGACTAGTAAAAAGGGGCCACATAATACCAAAGACGGTGGAATGAAGACTGTAGAAAGTAGAATACAAAGGTAACTGCAAGATCACCAGAACAAATAAAAGTTCTGGGACAAAGTAATTATAGACACACAATTACCCTGCCTCTTGACATCAAAGTCTTCTTTCCCTCAACTAGGCTGAGAGTACCTGATGCTCTTAAAAGGAAGGGAGAACCATCAACTTGACCCAAAGGCCCTACCTGGTTTGTTTCCACATTGTTCTCTCTCCCAGCCCAACCCTCCTCCTTTCACTGCAGCCACAGTCTATTTGTCATTCATCCTCAGCAGGTTACCGGCTCTGTAAAGCCTGTTCCTACATAAGGAGTCCTGTGCCCTCCTGTGTTCCTCTTACTACCCAGGCTCACTCAGCTAATCCTACTGATGACGTGTGAGATCTCAGTGTAAGTGCTGCTACCTTGGAACTTCCAGTACCTCTGGACTGGATCAAACCCTCTCTTACAAACTCTTCAAGCACCCTCCCCTGTCTTTCATGCTTATCTGCAATGCTACAATGTGATTGATTAGTGAAATTACACATCTCTCCCTCAGGGACAAGAAGATCCATGAGGACAGGGACCATGTGCAAAGTTATTCTCTACTACTGAAACTCCAGCACGTGACACAGAGCCCACCACAGAGTGGACACTAGATAAATGTTCGTTGGATAAATGAATGCATGGTAATTCATCTGTTCAGAGCCACTCTGCTAGATCCTAGAAATATAATTACAGCTAATACACAGTCCTTGTCCTCAAATGGTTTATAATAGAGTAATAAAAGAGTTGGAAAAATCAACAGGCATACCACAGTGCTAAAGGTCTATAGTAAGGGTGAGCTTGCAATACCATGAGAAGGGGAGCACCTTTATTTAACTCAGCTTAAAGTCAGGGACGGTTTACATGGGAGGTGGTATCTAAGTTGAGCCCTAAAACATGAGCCATAACTGGCTAGAAGACAAGACATAGGGAATCAGGGGGAAAACAACAGGCAAATGGGCTGCCATTTTGAGAAAATTAAGTTGAGTCGGTGCTTAGGTGGAGATGGGAAAGGTATAAAATAAGGCTAAAGAAGTTAAGAACTTGCATGTTTTGTTAAAGACTTTGGAAGTTTTAATTATAAGAGCAACGGGAAGCATTTTTGTAAAATGCCATGTGACATCTTCTTACCCCTCATCCCTAGTGCCACTGCCTTCTTCATGTTCCTGGCTTCCTTCACATTCACTCAGCAACCCTCGACCCTCAGGGAAGCTCCAGTAGCCACAGAAACTTCTGCTTTATACTTGTCTCTGACAGTTCACTCTCCTCATAGAGTAATCTCTTTAAAATCTCAGTCATTGCATGGTTCTTCCCTGCCCTAAACCCTTAATGGCTTCTTGGTTCACTTAGAATCTAACACGTAAGCACTGTAAAATTCTCCTATATCAGTGTTTCTTATATCAGTGTTCTATATGTGTTTCTTACCATAACCATTTTGCCCACCAGGAGACAGGTAGTAATGCCTGGAGATATATTTTTGGTCACAACAACTTGGGAAAAACAGTGTGACTAGCATCTAGTGAAGAGAGGCCAGAGATGCTGCTAAATACCCTACAATACACAAGATGGTCACAACCAACAAAGAATTATTCAGAAAGACAATAATGCTGAAGTTGAGACTGTTTGTTCAATGGTGATTTGGCCCCACTCCCACTGACTTTATCTTGAATCACTAATTCCCAGAGGCTCTAGTCACACTAGTTTATTATTTGTTTCCCAACACACCAAGCTCTTCCTCATCCCAGGGCCTTTGCATCTGCTCATATCTTTGCTTAGAAAACTATTTTTTAAATAAACATTCATTGGACATCTATGCTAGATCTTAGGAGATCCAACCAGTCCTTTCTGAAGGAGATCAGCCCTGGGATTTCTTTGGAAGAAATGATGCTAAAGCTGAAACTCCAGTACTCTGGCCACCTCATGCGAAGAGTTGACTCATTGGAAAAGACTCTGATGCTGGGAGGGATTGAGGGCAGGAGGAGAAGGGGACGACCAAGGATGAGATGGCTGGATGGCATCACTGACTCGATGCATGAGAGTCTGAGGGAACTCCGGGAGTTGGTGATGCACAGGGAGGCCTGGCGTGCTGCGATTCATGGGGTCGCAAAGAGTCAGACACGACTGAGCGACTGAACTGAACTGATGCTAGATCTTGTGTTAGATACAAACAATAAGACAGAACACCTCCCCTTGAAAGGTTTATAGATTATTAGTTGAAGCCAGAGGTGGAAAAAAAGAACTTATTGTTTGTGCAAGATATAAGTACAAGGTCAATTCCAACCTAGTGGTGGATATGAGTAGTGAAGAGGGGAAATCCATGAAACTCCTTCAGGGTAGAGATCATGACTGAGACACCAGTGTTCTATACATAGCAAGGACTCAGTAAGCTCACAAAAGGTTAAGTCTGTCCTCTAAAGTTTATAAAAGTCTTTATCTTCATGGATATGAATCCAAAGGATGTTCTGCTTTCTTAAACTGGAGAATATTTTAAGTGCAAGGACAGGCATTGAAACTTTCACTTCCTTTGGATACTATATGTACTTTGCCATCATAGAATACCAGTCATTCAGGAGTAAATCCACAAAAATAAAAAAACCTCTGAGAGAAAATGACAAGCCCAACAGTGTATTTGGTAGAGAGATGATAACAAAGGGATCAGGGGCAGTACATACACATGAACAGATACAGAATAAACGTTCATGCTAAAAGCCCCCCTGGGTTCAGAGAGCAAGGTGGTTTATGGGGACACTGACAACCATGACACTGTTTTTCCCACCAAGGGAGGGGACACAGATTTGTACATAAATTATAATGTATTCTAAACTGAGATTCAAAGAGGTCTGAAAAAGACACCCAAGAGTACAGAGTGTTTAAGTGTGTCTAGTGTGAACCCACAAGATCTTCCTGCAGTGATGACATCTAAACAGGGCTTTGACTAATATCAAAATTCTCACATTCCCTATGAGAACCAGAGATGGGTTGGAAGGGTCTCGGTTATTACCTACCTTACACATTGAGTTCAACAACTCTGAGGACCATGCGGCCCCAGATAACAAAATTCCTCAGTATGTGTTTAGTATATCTACCTTATGGAAATCAGTGTGATGGGCCATAAGAGAGCTGGAAAAAGGACTCAAACATGGTCCTTGCCTTCAAACTGTTTTGGCTCAGAAAAGAAGAAAAGGAAATTATACTAAAAAAACTACTGTGCAAGATATTATGTGACCAGTGTCCAGCATGAATGTGTGTGTTCAGTTTTTCAGTAGTGTCTGACTCTCTATGGACTGACCCCATGGACTATAGCCTGCCAGGCTTCTCTGTCCATTGGATTTCCAAGACAAGAACACTGGAATGGGCTGCCATTGATTCTTTCAGGGAATTTTCCCAACCCAGGGATCAAACTTGCGTCTCCTGCATTGCAGGCAGATTCTTTACCACTGAGAAACCAGGGATGACCAATGCATAGAGTAGTACAAACATAATAAGAGCAAAAATAGGTGTAATAGAAATTATATATTGTATATGTGATTATATAAATATAATAGAAATTACATTATGAGTGAAGATTTCACTGACAAGTTTTTATAAGGATGGAGATGATTTTGATAGGTGGTAATCACTGAAGAGTGGAGAGGAAAGTTTGAATAATCAGCAGAAGAAACTGGCAGATTTGATGCCAATAATTCATCTGACCAGTACATTTTATAGTATGCGGAATCATTTTAAATTTCAGGTGAGATTGTATCACTTAAATCCTCAGCTAGGGCAAATGGACCTTCTTCAATGGGGAAAGGTTTAGAGGAAATAAAGTGCATAAACATTTAGAACTATAAGACTGACATATAAGAACAAAGTTTTTTTTAAAAAGTTCCAGATTTTGAAATGATGCAAAGGAGATCAGTCATTAACTCATGGTCAAACCATTAGAATAGTCTAGACATGAGATTAAAGGACTGAATCTAAGGCATGAGAGAAGGAATAGAAAGGAAAAAGCTAAAACAGGGCACCTTTTGTAGTTATCCAAGAAAACACAGTCAAATTAAAGGTTTTACCATAGAGTATATCAGAGAAAATTTATTGCTACAATGATCTAAAATCTATTTTTGGATACTGATTCCAAACGATTTTCCCTCCCACGTCCTATCTTTACACTAAAATCACTTTCTTTCTGAGGAGCATCCCTTGCTTTGAGGTCTGAAGCTCAAACTCTCTTTCTGCTTCTGCCAATGACTCAGGGAAAAACCTTGAAGAAGTTATGACCTTGCTGAACCTCGTTTGCTTTTGAGTGCTCTGCAGGAATAATGTGGAACATAACTAAGCAAAATGATGGCCACAAAAAGCCAAGGGCCTTGGTGTTCCTCATCAGTACAGAGCTGATCTGCACAATGGAAAGGAGGGTCCCATTCCAAACAGAGCAATCAGCCAGCCAGGGCCACTGGACTCACAGCCAAAGCAAACACCACCCCGAACATGCTGCTTTTCACATCGCAATGCCTCCATCTCTCTCACTGTTTCAGGTTTCTTTTTCGAATCAATTTCATAGCAGTCAGATCTCTCTATCGTTTTAGACAGAATTTTCAATTTTCACATTCCACGGACTCTTTCCAAACAAAATCTGAACCAAACAATATCCAGAGTGAGAAGCCTTCAATTCATGATCATGGTTCCACTGGTATCTTTAGATTTGTGTCAAAACACTGGCACTTATTCCAGAACTATTGTCATTCAAAGGAAAGATTTCAAATAAGCAATTCCAATGGTGATGAAAACATTTTTTAAATATATTCAGCTCCTATTTTAAGAGGTAAATCCTAATATGCCTTGATTTTCCAATGTTTTCTACAGGGAATAGAAGAATAAAATTTCAACATTTTATCTATCCTAAATTTGCTAAATTCAAAATTCTGCATTTTATTAGTAAGGGAACTTAATGGGCAAAAAGAATAGGCATTTACCTTCAAGGACACATACCAAATCTGACCAACTAGATCTCAAAAGTAAGAAGATGTTTCCAAATATTTTAGGAATAAAATATATTAGTCAACATCCATTTCTAGCCTTTGAAACTAAACAAAGACCGAAATGCCTCCCAGTATAGAACATCTAAAAATGCTCAGCAAAATACAGAAAATGTCTCATAGAAATCATGGTCTATCTGTCAGAAAGTAACAGAAATACTGGAAACAAAAAATAATGGCAGGAAGATAGAATAAATCTACCACATCAGTAAACCCAAGAGCTTGAGCCTGCCCTGTAACACTGGGCTAATCCTTGGGGAGCTCAGGCATGAGTTAGAATGACTGAATCCTAGGGACTGAACACCAATTCTAGGGATACATGAGGGGAAGGGTATAGATGGGAGACATCCCCTGAAATAAGACTAGGATACTCTAAACACAGTGTAGCCATTTGGTCAACTAGGAAAAAAATAAAAACACACCCCCCCCAGAGAAAGAGACAGTGAAGATACATACTTCTTTTTGCCTTGCCACTAGATATAATGCCATTACAAAAAATCTCTAAAGATATTCCTAACCATAAAACTACAACTGAGTTTGGGGCTGGAATTCCCATGACCTTTACAGTTTGGAAAACTTTAAGCCTAAAACACAGTGTGAAGTGATCCTAGCCTTCCGTGAATTAGTCTTACCACCACCCCCTCAAAAATATATCGATGGATATAAAGTATGAACACTATATCCATCAAGAGTCTAAGCAATCAACAATATCTTCTTTGCCACATATTGTCCTTCAACGTAACATTACCATCCCTCCATCAAACAGCAGAGTCCATCCGCACCTCCTTGAATGGAGGATGACACTGTGACTATTTTGACCAATTGACTCTGGCAAAGGTTGAAGAAAACCCACACTTTTATTTCAACAGTTTTTTAGAAAAACGATTTGTCTTTGCCTTCATTAAGGACAGTTACCAAGTTAAAATCAGAAGGATAACAGTTGCTTAGTGGTAAACAGTTAATGTTGCCCTCTCCGGTGGTGAAGAAAACATTATTTGAAACAATCTTTTCCAGGATTAAATAAGGTCTTCCAAAAGTAGTACACTGAGGAAATGTGTCCACACAGGGTGATCTATGATGCTGTCAAGTCTTAAATAACATGCCAATTAAACTATCTTGCTTTTGAAGTAATTGGTATTTTTATGTAGAACTTACAAAGAAAGGAGAAGGCAATGATAGCTGTTGTTACGAACATTTACCTTGAGTTTGTGTTCCTTCCTGTTTACAATCACAGCTGTGATTTGCTGGTCCATGAAAATCAGGATGGTGACCAGCAAAGCAGGTATGGCAGCTGCAAGGTACACCCACCAGGGGTTTCCGCCAAACGGTGCAACAAACCAGCCTCGGTTTGGACTCGTTGGCTTGAAGAAGAGAGAAGACATTATTTGAAACAATATTAATACATACCCCATGATGAAAAATAAGTGGGGAAGACAGTTTTCTATTTGGAGAGTCAACATGTTAAAAAACAGAAACAGTTTTACTGATAAGTTAGACAAAGATTATTCACCAAAAACTTCCTAAAGGAGGTTATTTTTAAGGCAATGTTTTAAATGAAGGAAAACTAAGAATATAGGGTGATGGAAAAGAAGTAAATGTCATTTTGCATGTTCAGGATGATCAAAGTAAGACTCAGGAGGGAAGAAAGTGATTTAAGGGACAGCCGTAAGAAAAACCCAAATGTAATATTCATTAATGAGGGAGGCAAGAAACTACAAAGTCACCTTGAATTTTGTCAATAAGTTTTAGCAACTGCACTGAAGTTATGTCTACTACTGCCAAATTGAAATGGTTTCATAATTAATACATTAAAAGCTACAAATATTTAATGTTATATTAAATATTTCTTATTTTCATATTTTCCTATTCTTTTCCAAATTTTAAACCATACAAATAAACTAAAATAGAATTCTATCTATGAATTATTTTCTCCACATTTACTATTGAGAAATCCTCACTTCTCCTTAAGATATTTCTGTTTCACTTTGCTCATAACTCCACCACTGAACCTATACACATTTTACTACATTTACCAGGCTGTGGGGTTAGAAAGAAAGGAACTTTGTCTTGCTCTTCAATGTATTTCAAATCCCCAGCACAGGGCTTGACTTAAAGCAAACATTCAATAAATGCTGACTTTAATAACTGAATAAATGAGAACTTATCTTTGTTAATGTCAGAGAAAATGCAAAAAAAAAACTTTGTTTGCTATAACACTGATATTCCTTTCTCATTAGGTAGTGATGAAGCTAAAACTGCTGTTAGTTTAATTTCTCTTAGCAAATATATGGTTATCAGGGATGAAGAGAAAGATTAGGGGTATTCTAGAAAATAAGTGAAAGACTTAAAATGGAAAATTTAGACAGGGATATTCAAGAATGACTGAAATGTAAATTTTACCCATTAGGTCTTCACATACCATCAGGTTTATAAAATGAATAATTCTCATAACTTCTAATAATTAAAACTCACATTATATAGAAACATGTGTGTTATAGCAAGTTGTTTGGTAGCAGGAAAACAGCACTGAATTAGTAACGTAACCTTGGATAGTTTATTTAATTTTTATAAGCTTCAATCTCAACTTCACAAAATCAGGATGATAATAGTTGCATTACATCCTAGAAATATATGCATCAAGGTTACAAGTTGTTCGAAAATGTTCTGGATGTTTTAAATACTCTAAATAGATAAAACAGATTTCATAATGTATGTATTTTCAATCAAAATCAGTATAATGTGAACCTTGCATTTAGTTCTAGTCAGGCATTTAATTTCAGGGAAAAAAAATCACAAAATGTATAGCAAGAGACCATTTATAACATAAAGAAATGGGTAACTATACAAAACTAACTCAGAGATAAGACAAAATAGAATAAGGGAAAGGAAACAAAATCAGGGAATGACCAAAAGACAGAAATTCACCTACCTTGAACTCACTTGGCACAATTAGTTTTGGAGTGTCCACACCTACTAGAGCATCTATTACACAAAAGATGAGAATGGACAAGATAATGGCAAAGTCACTGATGAGCTTTCTTGCCTGGGAAGAGAAAAAAGAAACAGGAACCTTTAAGCATTGGATATATGTATGTCATATATATATATATATATATATATATATGTCTCTGTTTGAAGTGAATGAAGAATTCTGTTATTTGCTAACAGTTTCTAGTAACAGCTTCATCAACAAATTAAAGGAGGTGTCATACTGCAGGGAGATTATTATTATTTTTTTAAGTTGCTTTTGCATCCCTTTCTTATTAGGCCAGAAATAATCTAACTGCACCAAGGCAGGTGTGTGTGTTGTATGTGTGTGCATGTGTGTGTGTGTTTAGATAAAGGAAGGGAATCAAAGAAAATATATCTTTGAAGTACTGTACCCTCTTCCTGTATGCCACAGAAAGGAGAGCTGGATAAGGATGAAATTTCAAGGCATGTTATAAAAATCTGCACAGAGACATAGAATTCTTTTTACTGTTTGGGAGGCAGTATTGTCTAAATGCACTGGAGAAGGAAATGGCAAATCATTCCAGTATTCTTGCCTGGAAAATCCCATGGACAGAGGACCTTGGTGGGCTATAATCCAAGAGGTAACAAAGAGCTGGACATGACTGAGTGACTAAATAACAACAATGATGAGTGCAGAGCAAGATAAATTCCACAAGGTAACCTGAAAACTCCAAGAACTTAGCAGGGAAGGGGTTACAGTTTCAGGCTAACGAATAGGACTGAAGACCTCAGAGAAACAAAAAGTGATGGAAGACAGAAATGTGATGGCTTCACTAAATTGGCCAAAGAAAGAATTTTTCACTCTAGGCTAGTGCTTAAAATTTCCTGCATGTGGAGCCTCTCTCTCTCCACTACTTCTTAACTGTGGTTACCATTAGCTTACAGCCTTTAAACTTCCTAAGTACCGGCCTCTGGCTAGGACAAGGGCTGGGCTTTGTGGGATGTGCATTAAACTTAAGTCTTTGCCATGGAGTGGGTGCAGAATGGCCATATCTGATTCAGCAGGGGAGCATGGGACCATTGAGTTGATTGTCAGGGCCTCTGCAGTGACTAGTGGCACTGACAATGGCCTACAAGCATTACTGGAGCACAGACAGCTGAGTTTCCCAGTAGGTATGTATTCACGGTAGTACACAGTTTGATCATTCAACAGAAATTTACTTAGCACATTCAGCTCTCTGTATTCACAACTTCTGCTTCCATGAAAATGAAGGACCAGCTCAACCTAATACTTTGCTTGATGCCAGGGATACAAGTGAACAAAACAGATACAATCCGTGTCTTCATGAAGCTCACAGTCAAGTCATATTTGAGGAAGCCTGTTCCTAAACAAAATCAGGATTGATTCAGCAGTGGTCACATTATCTCAGGGTGAGCAGTCAGCTTTCTGACGCTGCTAGATGAAGAGAGATCAGTGATGGGACTTACTGGCTACACAGTTCTTAGGACAGATGGTCTTTTGAAAGAGCAGTATGACTACGGCAAGCAGGTATTCAAGAGAAACTAAAGTGGAGAATGGAATTACTTGGCAATGTGGGTGTGAAGGACATGGCATAGTTGCTCAGTCGCTCAGTTGTGTCCGACTCCTTGCGACCCCATGGACAGCAGCACGCCAGGCTTCCCTGTCCTCCACTTTCTCGCACAGTTTGCTTAAGTTCATGCTATCTAATCATCTCATCCTCTGCCGCCCCTTTCTCCTTTTGCCTTCAATGAATTCTTGACTGTGACGGGGTGCCAGGAGCCTTGAGGACTCACTAGCAGCAGGATCAAAGATGACCCTTTTGACCAGGAGTTCCTTTCCCTCTTGGAGGACTGGTCTAGCTTTCTGGAGAAGTCCACACAGAGGAGCAGAGAGCCAGCTATGAGACTTTAGGGACAATTTAACACCAATCGCATACAATAATACAAGCACAAATAGATGGCAGGGATCAATTTGGGGAGCATATAGTATAGCAGTTAGAAACTCAGTTTTTATAATCAGATTGTCTGGCTTGGAACTCCAGCATCATTATTTCCTAGTTGTAAATACTTATCCTTTCTTAGCTTTAATTACTCCAACCACAAAATGTAGCCAAAGTAATCCTTATGACTTCATCAGTTTGTTATAAGAATTAAATAGGATAAGCCATGAAAGTGCTTAGCATAACACCTGCAACACCATAAACTTTCCTAATATACATTAACTCGGGTTATTTCAAGTTCCACAAAGTTTCTTTGGCTGCAGAAACCACTGGAATAACTCAATAATCTACTGTCAGGAGGTCTTTGACAGGAATCTTGAATTCCAAGAAACAAGAAATAAAAGCCCAGTAATAATATGAAACTGCCATGCACAGCTCATTTTGGTTGGAAATATCTGGAATCGCTGCAGAAAAAAGAATGTTTCCAGGGGCTCGATATTGGAAGAAACACCCATTTCTTTAGTTTGTGCGAGTTAAGTTTTGACACAGGCAATTCGGGACGGTCTGGCAAGTGATGGTTATTGTGAAGCAGGTTTAATATCAAGATGTTACAACTGCTCTGGTCCAGTAGGTTGTGAATCACTGAAGACCAGCGGTCACTGCAAAGGCAAAACAAGAGCTCTCTCTTCTTTATCACCCTCCCAATCCTTACTCAGCAAGTCCAAGTTTTCGACAACTCCAATATCCTAGAAATTGCTCCAAAAGAGGGTAATGGCTATTAAAAAGTCAGTGTCTCTCCTCACCTCAGGCCCCACCCCCATAAACAGGAGGAGGGAAGCAGAGGCTAGCAAATGAATCCAATCTTCCATTTCTTGGTGGCCCGCATCTCTGGCCCTTCTAGGAGAAAGACCTGCCTGACTGAAATCACTACCAAGTACCGGAGAAATGTTGCTTCTTTACTTAGGAGAGGAGCCATTCTCAGCCTTCCACACATGAGCACCAAAGCCCTAAAACTGCTCTTTCAGTAGTTTTCTCCATCTTCATTAACGGCGATTTCCCCCCCCCCCGCCTTAGGCCAAAAACTTTGGACCATCCAAACAACTCTTCTCTTCCTCTCACATCCTACACCTAACAGGTCAGCCAATTACCTTCAAAGATCCTGTCTCTTCTCATCACCTCCATGGCTATTCCCACCCTTAACCACTATCTCATATGGTTCCTGCATCCCATCTTCCTGTCTCTCCACTCTCCTCCTTCAGAACATTGCCAAGGTATTACCCAGGATAATTATACAAAAATTTAGGTCAGATAATGTGGAAGGTAGAATAATGCCCCAGTAAAGATGCCTAATTCCTTGACTCTGTGAATATGTAATGTAACATGGCTAGGGAGAATTTGAGTTGCAGGTAGAAATTAAGGGTACTAATCAGATGACCTTGCGATTGGGGAAACTAGGATTATTCCAGTGGGTCCAGAGTAATCACAGTAATTCCCACTGAAAGAGGGCACAGGAGAATCTATGTCAGAGAGTGATGCAGCATGAGAAAGACTGGACTGATCACTGCTGGCTTTGAAGATGGAGGGAAGGGGCCAAGAGCCAAGGAATGTGGGTAGCCTCTAGAAGCTGGAAAAGGCAGGGAAACAGTCTCCCCCAAAACCTTCAGAAAGAACAGTCTTGCCAACACCTTGATTTTAGCCACTGAGACACATTTCAGATTTCTGACCACCTGATCTCAAGACAATAAATGTGTTTCAGACACTATGTTTGTCATTATTTGATATAGCAGCCATGGGAAAATAACATAAATAAATAGATAATTTATCTTAGTCTAATCATTAGTTTCACAAATTTATATATTATATATAAATTTGTAAGAACCCTTGGCAATGGCATTCTTGTCAAGTGTGACAATATTACTATATGTATCATTGTTCTTCAGTCTCTGAATCATGTCTGATTTCTTTTGCAACACCATCGACTGTAGCCCACCAGGCTCCTCTGTCCACGAGATTTCCCAGGTAAGAATACTGGAGTGGGTTGCCATTTCCTCCTCCAGGGGATCTTCCTGACCCAGGGATTGAACTTGCGTCTCCTGCATTAGCAGGCGGATTCTGTACCTTTGAGCAACGAGGAAAGCCCATATTATGTGTGTAACAGTACCTAAGAAGTCAAACGCTAATAATTCAGGATTACATTTCTTAAAATGTATGGGGAAAGAAAAGGTACTCTATTCATAATATTGCTTAACTCCATTAAAAATCACAGCCAGGGTGATATGCTCTGTACAATATACTGGCTTCTATTTCCCCTTCCTTCCCGTTAAATTGTACAATACTGTTCAGGAACAGCAGAAACCACCCCTGGAGGGTGTTTATTGTAAGACATTCATTTCTAAGATATTGGATCTAATTTAAACTTCATAGTCAAGGAAATTGATTTTTCCCTGGCCACTTTTGTATTCAACTCTAAATCCTCTAATTAGAGAAGGTAGGTAGGGGTGCTATTTTAGCAGGCTCTTCTTATCCTATACTAAAATTAACCTTTAATTTGAATGAGGCAAAACCAACAGCAGAAACTAAAAAAACAAGCATTAAAAATGCCCTAAAAATGTCAAGCACTGAGTACATCCAGTTTACTAGATATATTCTAGGACTCGAATACAAGAGCGTGGCATCTGACTTTAAGGAATAAGAATCACCCTCTTTGGGCTTTTCTCACATTTTCCAAACATATTTAGCAAAAGAAACATGGATGGATTTCCTTTCATTTTTAGTTTATTTTATCCCCCCCTTTTCATCAAACTTGATCTCCTTCAAAAACACCAAAATAGTACTCTTTTATATAAAGAAAGAAATCAAATTAGAAACCCATAGTTCCTAATTTCCTACTAGCTATTATTGATAATGATTAGAAGTGCCAAAGTTTTCATGAGAAAACTATTCCTACAAGATTTCATGCTAACCCTGTGGATTCTGAGGCCTCAAATTTAGCTTGGACAAACATCATAACTAATGGGTTTATCCAGTCAAATGCTCTAAGTCCCTAAGTCTCTCCAGGCTCAAACTTCAACATCCTAGGAGTATAAACTATTACAATCTAAGTGAAACACAAGTTGACTTATATATCAAGGACTAACGATAAAAAAAAAATTTCTGCTCTTTTTTGAATGGTACACAGATGTGCTATGACATATAATAATTCCTCCACTCATGAATGGTGAAAGCAAAGCATATTTCAGTGAAGACTCTTTTATATCAGAATAGTTTGAGGTTTTTTTAATTTACCATTTTAGCCATCTCATGGGAAGAGTTGACTCATTGGAAAAGACTCTGATGCTGGGAGGGATTGGGGGCAGGAGGAGAAGGGGATGACAGAGGATGAGATGGCTGGATGGCATCACTGACTCAATGGACATGAGTCTGAGTGAACTCCGGGAGATGGTGATGGACAGGGAGGCCTGGCTGCGATTCATGGGGTCGCAAAAAGTTGGACACGACTGAGCAACTGAACTGAACTGAATTATAAAAATGAAAAGAAAAATATTTCTGTCCTCTTCAGACTTACAAAATATCCCAATGAATCTAATAAAAAGCAACCTGGCTTAAATATTTAAACTACCAAAGCAAAGAAGAAATTAAGTGGATGGGAAGGAAAATTCAAATAACCATACGCTGTTCTCTTGTTCTTGGGCAAAAACAACCTAATAAATCTATTATACACATACTCTTCATGAAGGATGATACTATATTAATCATTAAGAGAGTCATAATTGTTGAGACACCAACAGTGAGAAGCTAGTTAATTTACAGGGATAAAAAATGAATTGGGTTCCTCAGAAGCCCCAGAGGGTATTTGGTTTTCACTTTGTGAGGATGCAGCTGCTCCCAAATTAACTGGGGGAGAGGCTGTGAGCCTGCAGAGTGGTTCTCAATGGATGGAGCTGTTACAAAGAGACAAGCACAGCAGGAGGCACCCTGTGGGTCCTCAGTAAATGTTAATTCATGATATCAATTCTTCTCATGATTGCAGTGCATGGAAAATGCTAAACAATACTATAAAAAAAGCATTTATTCTAGATGGGAAAAAAAAGTATGTCAGAAAAATATGTTCCTTTTGGCAGTCATGAAAAGGCAGAAAATATCATAAAAAAATTTAAAATTTGATCCCCTCAATTAGAATTAGAATTTGGGCTTCCCAAGTGGCGCAGTTGGTAAAGAATCTACCTGCTAATGCAGGAAATACCAGAGACTCCACATTTGATCCCTGAGTCAGGAAGATTCGCTGAAGGAGGAAATGGCAACCCACTCCTGTATTCTTGCCTGGAAAATTCCATGGACAGAAGAGCCTAGTGGGCTACCGTCCATGGGGTCTCAAAGAGTCTGACAAGGCTGAGAGTGAGCATACGCACACACACATAATTAGAGTTCACTGAAAGGAAGGTCTGATTTAGACTCCAGGATTTCTATGTCATAAGCTCCAGAGTCAGAGAGATTCAGGGAACAAAGAGGGGAACTGGATTGTGTTATTTATCTAGGAGGGCCTCAGAGCCTACCAGTGAAAGTCTACCAGAAAGAGATTGTTTTTCCAAGCAGGGGCAGAGGGGAGTGGGCCTAAGAAAGTGGTTTAGCAGGGAAGTTAAGGAGACTTCAGCAGTCACAGCCTCTTCCTCCATTCTGCCTCAAACTGAGCAGAAGAAAAAGACCCATATGACTGAGTGCCAGACCCAACTAAGTAAATCACCTGGAAAATACTATGTCCCAGTCTGGTCACTATATTCTAAGTTGAAACTGAAAATTTGGAACTGACTCAGAGAAGGATGACCAGTAGAATAGGAGTCCAGAAAACATACCACAGAAAAAAATGATGAGAGACCTCAAGAAGTTGTAGTGAGTAAACTACCTTCACACATGTGAAATCAGTCATAGAAAAGAAAGACTAGACTTGTTCTGTGTAGCTTCAGAAAGCGAGGGCAGACCCCGAGGACGGACGCAATGGAAAGGTTGATTCGTGTTTCTATCAGGAATGCCTTGGAGATGTGAGGTTCCCTGAGAGTCATTCAAGCAGCCCACAAATGAGCACTTGTCAGGAATGAAGAGGCAACGTTG
This sequence comes from Ovis canadensis, assembly GCF_042477335.2. NCBI lineage: Eukaryota > Metazoa > Chordata > Mammalia > Artiodactyla > Bovidae > Ovis > Ovis canadensis. The sequence goes on along the minus strand of NC_091250.1, from coordinate 103,369,396 downwards.
GGCTTGATGCTGTTCAAAGTCCTAACACTAAAATCTGATGATTAAGACTCAGTTATCAAAACTTCTTGACCCTCTAATAGGGCCATCTTGGCTATATCTCCTCTCCCCCAAACCATGATAATAAAGGGTTCCAGGGCTTTAAAAGAAGGTGGTTCTATAATTTAATATTAAGGAACAAAAAATAAACATCTTAAACTAATAATTAATAAGTCATATGTATAAATTAAGGGTTTTCCTGGTGGCACTAGTGGTATAGAATCCGCCTGCCTATGCAGGAGACATGAGAAACTAGGGTTTGATCCCTGGGTCAGGAAGATCCCCTGGAGGAGGGCATGGCAACCCACTCCAGTATTCTTGCCTGGAGAATCCCATGGACAGAGGAGACTGGCAGGCTGCAGTCCATAGGGTCACAAAGAGTCAGACATGACTGAAGCAACTTCACGCATGTATAAATCAAACAATCTAGAAATGGCACAGGAGACCATTTTGTATTAATGGATAGATTTCAATGCTGGGGACTTTTCTGTGATGGATAAGTAAGTTGATAGTGCTTCTGACCCACAAGGTACCACTTCCTGACCACAGCCAAAAAGGCTGCTTCTTTCCACAGATTACCTCTATGCAATCATTAAAACCTCTCACATCACATAGCAAAATGGACTTTGCAAAAAACAGACAAACAAACAAACAAAAACTCAATAAACACTCTAGTCAATCAATGCTCCCAATATTTTCATTTTCCTTTGGGTTTTTCTCAATTTAGGTTAACTGTAATTTTTGTCATATGTCCAAAATCTTTGTTGAATATTGAACAGATTGGGTTGCATTTAAAACCAAATATCCCTTCGTCATTCTAAAGGGGAAAAAAAATATGGAAACCAGTTTTGGATTAAAAACAAATTTGACTTTAAAAATTATTGTTCTTGGTACAAAATAACACAAGAATTTGAAAATCTGATTCCCCTTCAACGAGAGCAAAGCCATTTTTTAAATGAGTTTCAATGGCAGGATGTGGTCTGATAGCTCTACAAGAACTAGCCAAATTATCACCTAGTGTTATTAACACTAGAATGTGATAAAGAGTACAGGCCCATTATTTCTTCCTCATATTTGGATACATTATTTATTTCAGTTTGACAGTTTTTACTATTCACCAAGAAAGCTTCTGAGAGAAAAAGAAAGTATAGGGATGACATCTGATTCTTGTAAAGAACTGTTTATTAACTAAACACAGCCAACACTAATAGAATTGTTATAGCCCAAAATGATAAATAAGAATCAAGGTTCCAAAAATATAGCTAATTGTGAAATCCAGACTGTTCTACATGGATTAAAAACTAAGTATGTCACCTAAAAAACATGCTCATTATGTTTTCATTCAAATTCCTGAAGCCTTACACTTTTTTCTCATCCATAAAGCCAATACCTCAAAGACCACCATCAATTTATTTAGGTCACATAAAGTCACCAAAGTGTGATCCCACTGTAAGTATGAATGGGGCAAAAGATTAAATTAAATCATCTCATTTAAAAATGCAAAAACTGAACTTATTCAACAAATATATATTAAGTTCCTACTATATTCCAAACCTAGACAGCATATTAAAAAGCAGAGATATTACTTTGCCAACAAAGGTCCGTCTAGTCAAGGCTATGGTTTTTCCAATGGTCATGTATGGATGTGAGAGTTGGACTGTGAAGAAAGCTGAGTGCCAAAGAATTGATGCTTTGGAACTGTGCTGCTGGAGAAGGCTCTTGAGAGTCCCTTGGACTGCAAGGAGATCCAACCAGTCCATTCTAAAGGAGACCAGTCCTGGGTGTTCACTGGAAGGACTGATGCTGAAACTGAAACTCCAGTACTTTGGCCACCTCATGTGAAGAGCTGACTCATTGGAAGAGACCCTGATGCTGGGAGGGATTGAGGGCAGGAGGAGAAGGGGACAACAGAGGATGAGATGGCTGGATAGCATCACTCCCAGAGTTCGTGATGGACAGGGAGGCCTGGCGTGCTGCGATTCATGGGGTCGCAAAGAGTCGGACACGACTGAGTGACTGAACTGAACTGAACTGATATTCCAAACCCACAAATTACTTGTCTTTGTATCCTTATCGTCTAGTATTATATCAAGCACACAGAGCCAAAACAATTTTTTCAATACTGAATGAATATATTAACTATAGGATATAGAATACCTTTTTAAAAAAGAAGGATCTCAAATAACATTCTGCTCAAATATCATCTAAAAAAAATATCATCTAAATAAAGCAAAGAAATTGTCAAAGCTATTAATAGTACTTGGAAGTTACAGATTTTCTCTATTTAAATGACAATAACAACCAGGAGGATATTAAAGAATCTCATCATTATATCAATGCAAGGAAGCATTAACACCATTGCTTATTCTAAGAGGAAATTAAGTAGATCCTTGAGAAAAACACTTTCATGCCAATTACATACATCAGCCGGCCACACTGCATCTGACTATGCCAAAGTACCAATTCAGTTCAGTTCAGTTGCTCAGTTGTGTCTGACTCTTTGCAACCCCATGAATTGCAGCATGCCAGGCCTCCCTGTCCATCACCAACTCCCGGAGTTCACTGAGACTCACGTCCACTGAGTCGGTGATGCCATCCAGCCATTTATAATTCTGCCTAATTCAGAGGCTCTATAGATTTATGAGTTCTAATCACAATCCTGCTCTATCTTTAAGCCGACTGCTTTCATTTTGCCACCATATGTTGCAGTGATGGCATCTATGCTCCATGAGTAGCATCACTGGTTGGTAGAGGACTCTGGAAGAACATTTCCTGTTAAAGCCCCAAGGCATCTGCTAGGATCACCGATTATGCTGTGATGCTCCTTCAGGAAGTTTTGATGACAAAATATTGGTAAAAGGCTTGAGGCCAATATAACAGAACAGGAAATGTATGGGACAACAGACCACTGTACCCCTCCTAAAGGGATGGGAAGCACAGAGGGCAGTCAGGGGGGTACTGCTACTCTACCATATTCCACTGAGCATCTGGAAGTATCTGACAGATTAAATTCCTGGGACTTCCCTGGCAGCCCACTGGTTAAGTCTTCGCCTTTCAATGCAGGTGATATGGGTTTGATCCCTGATCAGAGAGCTAGGATTCCACATGACTCATGGCCAAAAAACCAAAACATAAAACAGAAGCAATACTGTAATAAATTCAATAAAGATTTTTAAAAGGGTCCGCATCAAAAATAAGAAAAAATCCTGATGGACTATTTATTAGTTAGCAAAAGACTATTAGTTAACAAAGACTATTAGTTAGCAAAATTCCTGATGGACTATTAGTTAGCAAAGGCAAACTGTTTCATCTTAAGTGCTGAAACTGATGGACTGCCAGAGGCTGGCTTCATGAGGGAAGGTGAGAGTGGATAATCAACCCTGATGTGGGCAAAGACAATGAGAGAGACTGAACTGGGGGGCAGAGGCATACATGTAAGTGAAAGTGTTGGTCACTCAGTAGTATCTGACTCTTTGCAATCCCATGGACTGTAGCCTGCCAAGGCTCCTCTGTCCATGGCCCTCTCCAGGCAAGAATACTGGAGTAGGTAGCCATTCCCTTCTCCAGGGGATCTTCCCAACCCAAGGATCGAACCCAGGTCTCCTGCACTGCACCCAGATTCTTTATCATCTGAGCCATCAGGGAAGCTCATGTAAAGGAGAGCTATTACAGCAGGATAATCAAATGGAGATGAGTTTAACTTGATAAAGAAAATCCTAGAAAGGTAAATATGATGGATATCATTTTTGTCATATCAGATCCTTTTCTACTCTTTTCTACCAAGCTCATTGCCTTGGGAAGCTGACCTATGTGGTCTACAATAGGCTCCCTTGCTCTCCAGATTTCAGAAGATTTCAGCCCAGACAGGCTATTGGGGGAAGAGAAAGATCAGATTATTGATTCCCATAGCTATATCCCTTTGAGGTTGACTCAGGCTGGCTAAATTCCTCAAGCCAAAGGAGGTCACGGGGCCCCTCTGGAAAGCTCTACCACTCTCTCTTCTCCCGGGTTCTAGCAACCACTCCCATTCCACATCCTTTGAGTCAGGGATCATAACAATTCCACTTTTATTATCACTGGACATTAAATGCTCCCTTGTAGTTTCCCTCAACCTAATGTCACCTTTGTACATCACACTTTCATTAAGCCCCTCAGACCATCCTAATCTGAGTGTATAATTTTGATTTGCTAGATGACAACTGTGGATCATCCACAGACAGAGGCTGGCAGCAGCTGCAAAGGCAGACCTGGCCTAAAAATGGAGATAATAATGGACTCTGGGGAATCTGTACTTCCTTTTCACTGCTATAAGCACAAATTAAACATAGAGAATTTTATTTTAGGAGATGGAATCAGAAAACTCTCTTTAAGATTATAGAACATTAGAGTTTAAAGGATATTAACTGCCATCTAGCTGGGCTCTCCTGTTATGGGTGTGGACTAAAGTCCACAGTCAGCTATCAAAGGGTGCACTGTTAGTTACTGGCAGAGCTGGCCTTCGCATCCACAGCTTCTGGGTTCCTGCATATGTGCTCTTTCCATAAACTGCAGCACTGACCTCTACTTGACTGGGCTCCACTAGCCAACAAGAATTGAGGGCCTAGCCTGCATCCAATCTGTTGCTAACTTATGTGAGGAATAAAACAAAAGTGTAAGAGTTTCCCAGCAATTCCCACTCTTGATCGACTAACAACTCATACAAACATTTAGAAACAGAAGTACAAAAAGAGAAGGGTGGCTGTGTGAATTAAAGGAGAATTGGACACTTTGTATGGCAAGGGCACTGCCATCCAGGATTAGCATTTTGCAATTTTAGAGGTTCCACGTGAATTGTTGGTGAGAGTGAGGAAGTAGTAACAGTTAGGCTTGAGTACTAGCACAGTAATCACATTTAAGCATATAAGTTTTAACTGTAGAATATAAAATACAAGTATGTACTATGCTAAGTCAAGTCAGTTGTGTCCCAACTCTTTGCAACCTTATGGACTCTAGGCTGCCAGGATTCTCTGTCCTTGGGATTTTCCAGGCAAGGATACTGGAGTGGGTTGTCATGCTCTCCTTCAGGAGATCTTCCTGACCCAGGGATAGAACTCATGTCTCCTGCAGGTGGGTTCTTTACCACTAACGCTACCTGTGAAGCCCAAAATACAAGTGTATGAATCTATAAACATCTTTGCTCCTACTTACAGAGATCATACTTCTAAACGAAAACATATTTTGGCAAATGAGAGGAAAAAAAGAAGTTCTTATAATTTATGTATGTATGTATTATTAGTTAGCTATAACTGTGAAGTGGGTAGGGGAGGGAGGTGATAGTGTGAAAGCCTATGCACTTGAACATTTCTCCTTGGAAATCAAATATATGTCCTCCTACCAGTTTACTTTATAATTTGGTGTAAGCAGCTGTAAACAAAGTTGAGAACCTTCTCAACAGGAATTGTAACTAGATTGCCTTCACTATTTTATTTTCACATATTCAATATTTTCCCAACTTTTCTCAACAGTGTTTATCAAGGTCTGAGAAACTACCTGCTTGGGCTCTTATAAGGAAAAATTTCTTTAAGTCCAAAGCGCTATTATCGATTTTGGAATTTGCAGGGGAAAAAAAGGTGATGTTTACATAAATAGTTAAAATGATCACTATTCATCTTAAGGTTGAAATTATTTTGCTAATTACAATTCACAAGTGCTTTGCAAATTCTTTTCACACTATCGCAAATGAGAGCAATAAAAAGGGTGATGATTCCCAAAGTGTGAGCCAAAAAAAAAAAGATGTCCCATAAATTAATAATTAAGGAAAAATCTCAATAGAGAAGAAAAAATCATCTTCAAAGACCTTTACCCAGGAAACTGTTCTACACATAACAAACCACTGAAGAGGTAGATCGAGTAAGCACATTTCCCAGGATGGGAACTGGTGTTACAAGCTCAGAGTCTCAAGGACAAGCACTTAACCTGAATGCGTGAAGCAGACAAGTCTTAGACAATAGAGAGAAGTAGTAGTGAGAACAATTAATTACCTGCAAAGGACAGTTTCCACCTATGCCCTCAAGTGTGTGTGTGTGTGTGTGTATGTGTGTGTGCGTGCGTGTTTACAAACTATGGGCTAAACAAAGAATGGACAAGGGTTGAATTCTGCCTAAGGACCACCACTTAGTGATGCCCTTTCAAGGCAGACAAAGTTGAACACTTCTTGCTACACTTCCCTTGGAGGAAATTTTTCATCCTTTGGGCCAGCTAGTTCAGAACATTTCTAATGAAATCTGCAGACCACAGTAACCTGCTGTGATCTGAATGCTGTCCTTCCAAAATCCATATGTTGGAATTCTAATCCATGAAGATGATGATATTAGAAGGTGGGGCCTTTGGAAGAGCATGAGGATGGAGCCTTTGGGATGGCATTAGTGTTCCTATAAAGAACACCCCACAGAGCTCCCCAGCCCTTCTGCCACCTGAAGACACAGTGAAAGAGACGCTGCCTAGGAACCAGGAAGAGAGTGCTCACCCAACCATGCTGGCACCTGATCTTGGACTCCCCAGCCTCCCGAACCATAAAAAATAAATCTGTGTTGTTTACAAGTCCTCTAGTCTCTAGTATTCTGTTATAGCCACCCAGACAGACTGAGACAATCATCAACTCTTGCCTTTATTTTCCATTTCATAAGAGATATCAGAGATAAAACATTTCCTAGCTGAAAGTGAATATATTAATTTTCAGTCTCATTTCCCAGGAATAAAAAAGGAATTTTATCAACTAAATCTCATGTCTTCCAAGTTCTCCCTCTCCTTCTACACAGAGCTGAGGAGGAAAGATTCATGAGATTCCAGTTGCAGAGAGCAGCTCACTGATAAAAATCAAGTATAATCAAGATTACTAAGAACTCCTGACATCCTAAATAGTGAGAATTGAACTGTAAAGCAAAGGATTAGCTTCGTTCTGCAGGTAAGAAAACAAAATGCCATTAACTAAATGTTGGTCTTATCTTGTAGTCTCTCCAGGAACCACAGTTTTGACTTGAAGCTCACCCAAGCATATTATTGGGAGACAGGATGTCTGCACAAGACAAGCCAGCTCAATTATCTGTGTTTCTCTACCGTGGCATTCGTCACTATGGGAAGGGAAGGCTGGTTCAGATGACACCCATATCTTATACCAGTACTTGTGTAACAACACTGTTTACATTTATTCCCACAGCCCATAGCCCAACTACTAAATTACTCACAAGTACAGCTGATGAACAAAGAATTCTGTGTCAAAATTCCTAATTCATATGGAGAGAGTTTTTGCTTATATACTTAAACACACCATGGATCTCAAAGATGCATGGATCTAAATGGTCTCGTGCATTTTTATATAGAATACACCTGCTTTTCCCTTTCAGTACAGTCAGAATTCAGACAGGCAGAATTTAGGATAGAATTATGTGAGCAAAATCCTGAAAGGTTTTTCAAAGCTAGACTATAATTATGTCAAAAATACGTATGCACAGAGACTGGAAAGCAATTTTTAACACACAAAATCATATTGGAAAGGTTGAATTACAGGTGCCTTTTTCATTTTACAAAACTGTACTTTTATTGAAACAGTGGGAATTCAATGAAAATTATTTAAAGCTCAAGTACTCACCGTGGTTGGAAAGTAAGGACTGGTTTTGAATTTTTTCAAAGCCATAGAAGAAGTGTAAGTGCCCAAGAAGAGGATAAAAGACATGAGTGTGATATCGGGAACAAAACCACAGTTGTTGCCCACAAGCTTTCCTCCATATTTCAAACACTCCTTTGTCGTCAGAAATGCCCAGTCAAAGGTAGCATTATGGTACTGCAGAAGAAAAACATGAAAATTTTTCTGGAGAACACTGTGACACATCAAAAGCAGCTTTTAATCCTTGATGGGCTATATGGCGATTTATGCTAAAAGTTTCTGTAAAACAGTCCAAGGATAAACCACTGAAGGGTGAAATCTGAGGAGGTGTTAATGGAATAACAGGTAAGGGGGGCCAGGAGGCTGGCAGTTATTGAAAATATAGTGAGAATGATGCAATCCATTACCTGGTTTGTACTACAACCCTACAATCACTCATCTGTTCAACAGACACAAACCACAAAGTCCTTTCCTGAACCTTCCTGAGAGTAAACCAAGACACAATAATCTCCTAAGTCTCCAAACGTGAGACTCTCTGAAACATCTCTGATGTCCAAAAAGCCTGACTTCTGTGCTGCACAGCTTCTTGTGCTTCAATCTGATGGCCCCAGATTCAATGCTCTAAAGTTTATATTTGGCTAACTAATTTATCCCACACTTTCACAATTGAGCTATTTCTTTTCAAAATAACTAGAGATCAGTGACTTGGGGAACTAAACTCTAAAAATGTTGGCGATCTCTGCTTTTCCAATTGTGTATCCTAATGGAACACAGCTTTTCTTTTTGACTCCAGGGTCAGCATCATGAGCATCCATTGCTGGAATGTGTTGTGATGAAGTAGGATATGGGATCTCCTTCCCTGTGTTTCATGGCCTCAAGCTCACAAGGCCACTTTCAAATTTTCTTCTGTCTCCTGAATTGCAGTCACGTTGTCAGAGCTGTACTTCTCGACAGCAGTGTAATTCTGTTCCTATTCACTGTTTCTAAAATGCGGGAGAGTCCTTTAGCTATGGTACTAGATAAGGCCAGGATACCCATTCTCCAAATGCTGAGTTTTAGCTGTTATAAGCTCACAGCTGTCTTCTTCTCTAGAAAACTGCCTTTCATGACGTAAGAGCAGCCTCATTAGGAAGGTTATGCTCTCTTGCAGCCACTTACTGACCAATGCTAATGGGGTGCTACTGTTCGAATATCTGGGCTCTCCTAAAATTCATATGCTGAAACCTTACCCTCATATGTGATGGTATTTGGAGGTGAAGCGTTTGGGAAGTGATTAGGTCAAGAGGGTGGAGCCTTCATGAATGGGATTTGTGCCCTTGCAAAACAGAGAGCTCCTTGTTCCTTCTGCCACATGAAGACACAATGAGAAGACTATCTAGAACCAGGAAGCAGAGCTTCACCAGACACTGAATCTGCTGGTACTAGGAGGTCAGACTTCCTGCTGGTACTAGGAGGTCAGACTTCCTCTTAGGTGCAAGGCTAATGTGTATGTCATGCGCTAACAGAAGAGTAATTTGAGGATACCTCGCAAATAAATACAAAAGATAAATTTTTCTTGTCCTTTGAAGGCAGGAGTTCTACCTCACACCAAATGCATCATCAATATCCTTTACTATTCATGCATTTTCTTGATATAAGTAATCTAGTAATAAAAGAATATCACACACATAAAAGAAGACTCTCTGGCCAGAAAGAGTTCATATTTTTATAGCACTCAAAATGTAACATTCTTTCATAAGTCAGGAAAAAAAATAAACTCTAGATTTTCCCCTGAAATATTAGTTTCAACTTGTAAACAGCTGAATTGCAAAATTACTCTTTTATCAAACTCTGTTTCTGAGAGGTGATTAATCATGTTTCATTTTGTTTTTCAGATTTCTGTAAATGGATATTTTTAAGCCCAATACCTTTAAAGTTCAGAGGTCATAACAGGTAACAGATTTCTTTGGTTTAAAATAAACAAAAATTTACCATAATTTCCATACTTTAATATCAGCAGAATCCTTCATTATAGCTACAGCTCCCCAAAGAGGTGAGCGGCATTAAAACAATCTCAACAGGAAGCTTTATTGATTTAGAGATGAAAACTATACAGATGTGCATGAAATGAGATACGTTTCTTGCTTATATCACCTTAAAATGCTAGTATCACATTTTTTGCATGCCTCAAATGATTCTTCGTGTCATTGTACAGAAAATATAGCCTCCGATATCATCTTCACTAAGGGCTCCAGCATAAACTCTTTAGGTAACGTGTATAAACCTCGGTATCTACACCTTAACAGTTTCCTACTCCCATAGAACTTAAACTCTAGCTAATAAATATATGCTCAGTTGCTCAATGATGCCCAGCTCTTTGCAACCCAAGGGACTGTAGCCCACCAGGCTCCTCTGTCCACAGAATTTTCCAGGCCATAATAATGGAGGTTGCCATTTCCTTCGGACATGAAGATGTTTGTGGAGAAATAACCCAGTTATGGGTAAAAACAAGAATGGAGGAAGATGAAAGATTAAGATAGTGAGAGAGGAAGATTGACTAGGTTCTGGCCTCTCTGGACCACAGATGGGTAAACCCAGAAAAGACTAAAGTAGAGTGTCTGCAGACTGAAGGGACTGTGTGTCAACAAAAAATAAGAAAGAGTGGACCAAGACAGGGGCAGAATTCAGTTTAGGATATAGCAAGCACCAAAAGAAATCTTAGTTAACTGAATGAATGAAATCACTCATCAAGATCCTAATATTTGACATATTTAAGGAAGATTATCTATGAATATCAGAGAAGGCAATGGCACTCCACTCCACTACTCTTGCCTGGAAAATCCCATGGACGGAGGAGCCTGGAAGGCTACAGTCCATGAGGTTGCTAAGAGTCAGACATAACTGAGACTTCACTTTCACTTTTCACTTTCATGCACTGGAGAAGGAAATGGCAACCCATTCCAGTATTCTTGCTTGGAGAATCCCAGAGATGGCAGAGCCTGGTGAGCTGCTGTCTATGGGGTCGCACAGAGTCGGACACGACTGAAGTGACTTAGCAGCAGTAGCAGCAGCATCTATGAATATAGCTACTCTTTCTATCTGGAGAACAAAGTTAAAGTACAATAAACTCTCAATTTAGATTATCAGGTAAACTAAAGTATTTCCAGTTATATATGAATTTCAAGTAAACAATGAGTAACATTTTTAGCATTTCCCATGTAATATATGGGGCTTTCCAAGGTAGTGCTTGTGGTAAAGAATCTGCCTGCCAGTGCAAGAGATGAAAGAGACAGGGGTTCTATCCTTGGGTCTGGAAGATACCCTAGAGTAGGAAACGGAAACCCACTCCAGCATTCTTGCCTGGAAAATTCCACGGACAGAGGAGCCTGGTGGGCTACAGTCCATGGGTCCAGAAAGAGCTGGACACAACTGAGCACACACACAACTATACACACACATACATGCAATATGTAAGACATACACTAAAAAAAAAAAAATTGTTCATTATTTCTCTGAAATACAAATGTAACTGGGACTCTATTTTTTTCTAACTCTGATGATGCAACTTCGCTTAGACACAGGCTATTCTGAGTAACAAAACAAAAAGTGGAAAATTTAGCCAAAAGAAAACAGAAAATGTGCTGGGCCCCTATGATATGGATAACTATGATAAGCTTAAAGGGAGCAATAAATAAGAATAAAAACAACATTTTATTATTGGAGAAATAAAATATGCCCACTGATATATTAACTAATAATGCAAGGCAGTGAAATAAAGTGTCTAAACAAATAGCACAGAGATTAGTAGATCAGAAGAGGGACTGACTAATTTCATTGAGCACAGAGAAAACAAAAGTTAAACTGCACCTTGAAAAAATGACCGATCTCTATGGAACTCTCATACTCAAAAGGCAGTAGGCAGAAGTATGGCAAGGCAACAGAACTCGAAAGGAATGCAGAGAGAATAACGAAAGCCCATGGAGAGGGGAATAAATGCGACAAACTTTGGGTGAGTATTTCTTCTGTACCAGCAGAAACAGAGAGGTACACCATTAGATAGACACCGTGAGCAAAGATGTGGATCTGGGGACATATGATGCTTCATTCACTTATCTAGTAAGTCCTTTAGGCACCACTTATGAAATGTTCACCATGAGGAGGAACTCAGAGTGAATGGACCAGCTGGGCCAGAGCTGAGTGTCTGTGTAAATGGGCAGTGAGAGAAAAGATACAAAGGACATGGGACTAAGTTGCCGAGGGTCTTAACTGAGCTCAATCTCATGAAAAGAGGTGTCAACCTATTTTTTTCTGAATCTCATTTTCTAGAGAATGACCCTATTTGTATTGAATGAATACATTCACAAAGTTTAAAAGTAAAGTGTATACTGAAGGATTAATTTTAAATTTTAAAATACCACAGCATCCTCCACAAAGACAAAAGTGAGGGATATACGAACGAGAATGGGCAAATGTTTGACAGTCTTTGAAGCTAGGTGATGTGTATATATGAGGATTTATTGTACTGTTCTATTTTAGGGTATGTTTGAAATTTTCCATAATATTTTTCAAAGTAGGAACATGTAATCTTTAAGGAGATTTAAGGACAGAATGGTTTGTGCACTTGACTTTCTTAATGAGATAAAATCACAAAAATGTTATGCACAGGAAGATTAATATGACATTCCATTTCCCATGAAAAGAATGTTAACTCCTAGAATCACCCTGAAGGTACATCAAATCAAAGCACTTGTGCTTCCATGTCTGACTGCCAAGTGGAATTTATGTGACTGTAATAGTTCCTAGGCCCATGATTAACAGCATCTCCATGTAAACATAATATGTGTCACTGGGCAATACAATAAGCAAAAATTCAGACATAAAAATTAAAGATTCTGTATAATCGGAAGTAAAATAAAATATTAAAAAAATTTTTTTAATTTAAGATTCTACACTGCTCTCTTTGAGTATCAACTGGTAAAATACATGGCTTTAAACAGCGTATGTGTGTGTTTACACAGCTATGGGTAATGCTATAAATAAAAGTCTCAAGCCTAAGTAGTTAATGTACTCACTTAGGATTTTTTCCCTGCAGTGGGTAAGCCAGATTTTCAGTGATCTGCAATCTTACTTTATGACCTATGGGACGTATATGAGCTGCAACTCTAGTTACATATATTGTTGTGAAATATCCAAAGTAATTGGTTGTCCTACTTATGATTAAGATATAGAAAGTTGCAGGAGACTGTTGTTAGTCCCAACCTAACAACCAAAGCACAAGCATAAAAACTGGAGTGGGTTGCCATTCCCTCCTTCAGGGGATCTTCCTGACCCAGGGGATCAAACCCAGGTCTCTTGCATTGCAGGTGGATCTTTTATAATGTGAACCACCAAGGAAGTTCTCATAAGATCATAGTTTTAAAAATTCCACCAACAAGATAAGGATGTAAACATCCTAAGCAAATTAAATGCCAAAAAGCTACAAGATCTTCACAGGAGAGAAGAGGTCCTTGACTGCCTCATCCCTGGCAGAGTAGCAGGTGGAAGGTCAATGCATTGGAGGTCTGGAGAAATGAGCCACATCTTTCATGAATTTTTAATGATTCTGTAGACTGGGTGACAAGTTAGAATTCTGTGAAGCCCTCCCTAGGCATCAACCAAGCCTGCATCTACCCACCAAACTTTCTAAATGTCTTTGCCAAATGCACAGAGAGTTCATAAAAGGCTACAGATTTGACAAGACAGCTGAGAGAAAAACTACTTAGACACAGAATCTCCATCAAGTACAAGAAAGACACTTTCCTAAGACAGGAAAGGACAGGAGAGAGAAATCCCTGTGAGGCTTTCAGGCACTTCTGAAAGGGCTAAGGTATCTGCCCTCTAAAGGAGTGGAGTGAGCAGAGCAGTTGGGCAAAGATCTCCCAAGGCTCAAAAAGCAGGGTCCTAAAACAAGAAATAGGGCATTTCAGAGGACTTTCTGGGATGATGGAAATGTTCTCTATGTTGTAACTGTCAAAACTCATTGCAATGAGCACATTAAGAACTGTGCATCTTAAGGTATGACTGAATTTAATAAAAAATATAATTATAAAAATAAATCTAACATGAAAACCAAATATCAACTGATCCATTCAATCATGTCTTCATAAGAGAAGCTTCTGACATTAGATTCTGAAATCTGTTCTCTGCCTCTGAGAGCTGGTAATCTCGATTACCAGCCAATCTCAACACTTACTGTTCAGATAGAGTGTGGATAAATTGTGGCTGGTCTCAAAGACTTACAGAGACCTTTGCAAGAATTTCATTTGCAGGTTAAAGGGATACTCCAAGTGAGAAATGCATGGGAAAACTGATCAAAGAGGGAAAAATTTAAAGACACAATGATAGAAACAGATATAGAAAATAAATGTATGGACACTAAGGAAGAAAGCAGGGGATAAGGAGCGAGAGGAATTGGGAGACTGGAGTTAACATATATATACTATTGATACTATGTATAAAATAGGTGATGAGAGCACAGGGAACTCTTCTTAATGCACTGTGGTGACCTAAATGGGAAGGAAATCCCAAAGGGAGCAGAGATTTGTACACATACAGCTGATTCATTTTGCTGTACAGTAGAAACCAACACACAACATTGTAAAGCAACTATACTCCAATAAAAATTAATTTAAACAAAGATACAATCATTCCAACAATAAAAGGAAATGTGGAGAACCTGGCTTTTTATTCTTGAAGGGTTGTTATTCTAATGTTCTCACCTCTGTCTAAATGCTCTCATGCCCTGTTTTTCCTGCTCTTTCCCCTGAAAACATACCCACACCACTAGGAGGAAGAAAGCTTGTCTTCATGCTGCTGCTGCTGCTGCTAAGTTGCTTCAGTCATGTACGACTCTGTGTGACCCCATAGATGGCAGCCCACCAGGCTCCCCCGTCCCTGGGATTCTCCAGGCAAGAACACTGGAGTGGGTTGCCATTTCCTTCTCCAATGCAGGAAAGTGAAAAGTCAAAGAGAAGTCGCTCAGTCATGTCTGACTCTTAGTGACCCCATGGACTGCAGCCCACCAGGCTCCTCCGTCCATGGGATTTTCCAGGCAAGAGTACTGGAGTCAGTTGCCATTGCCTTCTCCGTGTCTTCATGCTAATGAAGCTAAAGAACAAAGGCCTCCCTTGCTCTGACAGGATGTTCTTGGGACCCTGTGAGAGGGAGTCTCACGGTGCCCAAGGGCTGCACGTCACTTTTATAGCATCTTCTTTCCCGACCTAATTATTGCTGAATGAAAAGAAGGAAATGAAGCCCTGTTGACTGTAGGTCCTAGGAAAGGTTCAGGATAGCCAAGCTAGGGTGGCCAAACACACAGAGGACCCAATAGGTGGTCAGAAGCAGTGGCTATCAATTTCTTCTCTCCACCAACCTAACTGATGGTAGCAAGTGGCCTAGTGGAATGATAAGTGAGGTCAAGTGAAGTGAAGTCGCTTGACTTCACTTATCATTCCACTAGGCCACTTGCTGCCATCACTTAGGCTGGTGGAGAGAAGAAACTGATGGTGGCAAGTGGCCTATAAGAACACCTGAAAAGAATAAAAACAGCACAGAACACTGACTGAGACAAGAATGTGCCAGCCACTTTGCTGGCTGCCTATTTATCAACCTGGCTCTTCTAGTGTCTCTGAGGGAAATACTCTTCTCATCATCATTTTACAGATGGGAAGCTGAGAAGGTTCCACAGCTTGTGATTAAATTAGTGGAGTCTTGCATTTGCAACCACATAGTCTGGCATGAAAACTCAGTATGTGTAAGTCCTTCTACATGACATGCTATTCTGCTTCCCTAAAGAATGGAAATAGGCAGGTTTTGGAGTTTGAAAGCCTGAGTTCAAATTCTGATTTTACTGTATACTGGGCATACGGGCTTTCAAAAGTTAGCTAAGCTTTATAAGCCTCTGATTCATCTATAAAATACAGGTAACACCATAACTAATAAAGGTATTGTGAGGATTATAGACAATTAATGTAAATAGCCTGGCGCCTAAGCAGGTGCTATAATTGATGATAATAAATCATATTACCTTTTTAACGTTCATTTCTGGATCATATATATATATATGTATGTAGTGTTTATGCAAAGTATACATAAAGGGATTGATACAGATAGAAAAGGAGAAATGCAGACTAGAAAAAAGTTGTCCTTTATAATTACGTAGACACACACATTACATATTTTGCCCTAATTTCTTCTCTAGAGGAGCTGGACACAGAAACTGGAAATATTAACTAAGGTACGTAATTGATACGCACATGAGGGGCCTATTGCCCTGGAGTATAGAGCATTCATAGGGATGAAGAGAGTAAACAGCAGTAAACATTCCAATTTGAAAACACTGAAGCATCACGGTGCACTAGCAACACCACAGGTTGCAGAACCACCCAAATTTCAGTTCAGTCTTTGTTCTACTAACTTATGGCTACATAACCTAAAGCAAGAAAAGGTTATTTACCTTTTGGGGCTTCAGTCACTCTCATTTATAAAATGGAGATAATTATGCCTGGTAGGTTGTGTAAATGATCACAATACACATTAAGGTTTACAATAATGATAATATGTATAAAACACCTGGTCTCTTGTAGATGCTTTATAAATGGTAGCTAAATTATTATCATTAGTGTGAGTGTACGTCACAGTCATATCAGAAGTCAACCACAACTTCCATTTGTTTTCCATGAATCTTACAGTGACATCTTAGTATAATTACATGTTAATTACTAGAGTCTCTCTAAGACTTGCCCAAAGACAGGACTTAAAGATTTATTAGTTCAGGGCTTCCCTAGTGGCTCAGATGGTGAAGAAGTGGCTGATAATTCAGGAGATCCAGGTTCAATCCCTGGGTCAGGACAATTCCCTAGAGAAGGAAACGGCAACCCACTCCTGTATTCTTGCCTGGAGAATTCCATGGACAGAGGAGCCTGGCGAGCTACAGTCCGTGGGGTCACAAAAAGTCAAACAGGACTGAGCAACTAATACTTTCACTTTAAAGTTTTACTTGATTAGCTATAAAAAGAATTAAGTTAGGAAGCATTCTCTTTTCAAGTCATTGGAAGTAAATGTTTTATTAATTTTAGTCCACATTAACCATCTTAATTAGTTACATATATATTTTTTAATTAGGTTTTAAATATGTTCCTTGAAAGTCTAGAAAGGACTATTTTTCTCTGTTTGAAGCTATATCCTTTTAGACACCAGGTCAGCTGGCTCAAAGATTGAAAACTGAATTTTTTTCTCTATGTGGCCCTTAAGACATATACATATCTCTTTCATACACACACACACACACACACACATACACACACACACACACACACACACATGGGCACGCATGTGTGCTCTCAAACATGGATGAAACAAAGAGGCAAAGTTTGGAGAAAGGCAGAGAAAACAGTAAGGAAAGAAGTCAAGAGAGCCACTGAATGTGAAAACGAGAGAAACAGGGTTAAGTGAGAGATATTCAGGAAAGATACAAAGCATCATCTTTGAAAGGGATATTGTGGGCACTGATTATATAATATCTACAGAAGTGTTCTGGTCTCCTGAGAGATGGGCACTCTATCAAGACAAAGTATTATGGTTTCTGTCTTTATAACTGAGAGATTGATATTCCTTGGTAAGATTCCATGTCCAGTGCAGAAGGAACACAATCACAAGTCTGAAACAGCACTTGCCCCTTTTTCTCCAAACACAAAAGTCTTCTTCCAGTGTGTGACCTTCCATGCAAAACAGCTCATTTTTAAAGCTTAGTTCCAGTCTCTTAAAGAGCCTTGGTTACAAGCCATGGGAAAGGATATCACGTGACAGAGGCACAGTCCTTTCTAAGTGACACGGGAAACATCCTGCTACAATCACCCTCAGTGAAAGAACACAGTACCATCTGGTCATCAGAAGAATTTGTAATCGTACAAGAAACAAAGAGAGGATTCCATGCTCTCATTTCGCAATGTACCTTACTTTCCCTTGTGAAAATATTTCAAGCTGATAATTAATGGATATAGCAGTCAAATTCCTGAGAAGATTTGAAAATTGTGTTATAGGAATAAATACTGAAGTTTGAAAGAAAAAAGGAAAAGGAAAAAAAACAGTTGATCAGAATGCATAAAGTGTTTTTTCTTTCCCTACAACATCACTAACTATTAAATATGTGTTCAGACTAAGATTGCTGAATGGTAGGAAACATCATATCATGAATATTATAATTAGCATATACAATATGCAAATGATTTACGATATTAAGTCACTTACCATGTCAGAAGACGAAACGGTTGGCAAATCTTCAGGAGCTAATGTGGTATCATTAGACACTGAGATATTAACTGTAAGAAAAACACCATTTTTTACTATAAAAATAAGATTAAAGTGACCCATATTCATAATTAGTAATTTTAAAAAGCAGGAAATGGCATTTAAAAAATGTCTTCAACAAAAACATAAAGGCATAATAAAATTTTCTTTATTATAACTGTATTTACCTTTCACCTAGATAAAATAACCAAAAATTTGGACACATCTTTTATGCTCTAATTTGATAAGGAAGAATGACTAATATTTAAGGAGATGGTATTGTAATTTGTTTAAGGTTTCAAAAGAAAAAAAAAATCTCCTCTATTACAAAAACGCATTCAACATATTTTACCTAGTAGAAAAAAATGACTGTTAATAAGTGAGGAAATTGGTTGATTATGGCTTCACCTACAGTTAAATCTTATAAACTGAAGCTTTACTAGTTAAGAATCATCTGATTTTGGAACTGTGGAATTCATAGGAGGCAGTATATCTCTGCAAAATGTGTGCAAACAAAAGAATAGTAAATAGTAAATTATATATAATTTATTATAATGGGCATGTACATTTAATCTAATTTTAAGTTATCTTCATATAGTTTGACATCATTTGTGGAATTAATAAGATGTCACTTGCCTAACAACTTCTTGGGCTCCAAAATCACTGCAGATGGTGACTGCAGCCATGAAATTAAAAGACACTTGCTCATTGGAAGAAAAGCTATGACAAACCTAGACAGCATATTAGAAAGCAGAAACATTCTTGCTGACAAAGGTCTGTCTGGTTAAAGCTATGGTTTTTCCAGTAGTCATGTATGGATGTGAGAGTTGGACCATAAAGAAAGCTGAGCACCAAAGAATTGATGCTTTTGAACTGTGGTGTTGGAGAAGACTCTTGAGGGTCCCTCAGACTGCAAGGAGATGAAACCAATCAATCCTAAAGGAAATCAACCCTAAATATTCATTGGAAGGACTGGTGCTGAAGCTGAAGCTCCAATACTTCAGCCACCTAATGCAAAGAACTGACTCATTGGAAAAGACCCTGTTGCTGGGCAAGATTGAAGGCAAGAGGAGAAGGGGACAACAGAGGATGAGATAGTTATATGGCATTACCGACTTGTTGGACATGAGTTTGAGCAAGCTCTGGGAGTTGGTAATGGACAGGGAAGGCTGGTATGCTGCAGTCCATGGGGTTACAATGAGTTGGACATGACTGAGTGACTGAACTGAACTTAACTGTAGAAGAACGTAAATTATTTAATAACCCAACACTCCTCTTTGAAATATTTCATTGTTTTCTTTCCATTTATGAGGCCAAAATCAAAATACAGTATTTCAAAATTATTCTGTAATTGTAAGATTTTTCTTTATCAGATAAGCCCTTTTCCTATTACACAGAGTTTTATGTATTAGAAAATAAATTATTATGCGGAGACTACCTCTAATATATGGAAATATGAAAAAGCACATCAAGTTTTTGTTTTTGAGGATCACAAACCTCACTCAATATCCAAACTGCTAATTACTATTTGGTCCCAGATCATTCCCACCACCAACCCAGGCCTCAACATCTGTAACTTGTCCTCTTAGTTTGCCATGTTTTAGGTCTCACTTATATAAACTTTTTAGAGGAAACAAACAGGTTTATTTGACTGCTGAAAGTTAGAACATAAGAGCCCTGAAGGAAGGTAAGAAGGGGCATGCCCTATGCACTGTTTTTTCCCAGAATCTGCCCAGTCTGGCACTTAACTAACAGGAGCTCAAAAATATTTGTTGATTATTCAACCTTAAAAAAACCAAATCCCGTCACTTTCAAAAACATGGATGAACCTGTAGGACATTATAACTCAGACATGGAAAGACAAAACTGCATGATATCATTTATATGTGGAATCTTAAAAAAAAAAAAAGAAGAAGAAGAAGAAGTCAAACCCATAGAAACAGAACAGAGTGGTGTTTACCAGGACTTGGGGGTGAGAGAAATAGGGAGAGTTGGTAAAAGGGTACAAATTTCCAGTGGTAAGAGAACTAAGGTCTGAGGATCTGATTATAAGATGATGACTATAGTTGATAATACAATACTATATAACTGAAATTTCCAAAGAGAGTATAACTTCAGTGTTCTCACCAAATACATATAAATATGTGAAGTAATGGATATGTTAATTAACTTAATGGAAATCCCTTCACAATGTATATGCATAATGAGATCACTGAGTTGTACACTTTATATATAATTTTATTTGTCAGTTATACTTCAATAAAGGCTTCCCTGGTGGTGCTTGTGGTAAAGAATCTGCCCACCAATGAAGCAGACTCAAGAGACACAGATTCAATCCCTGGGTTGGGAATATCCCCTACAGTAAGAAATGGCAACCCACTCCACTATTCTTGCCTGAATCATGGACAGAGGAGCCTGGTGGGCTACAGTCCATGAGATCACAAAAGAGTCAGACACGACTGAACACACACACACACACATACATACTTCAATAAAGCTGAAAAAATATTTGTTTACTAACAATAAAAGAAGCTAGGAATGGGGTCATGTAGTGACTACAAATGAACGACAGCAGACAAAGGCAAAAGAATTGAAATATGGAAAACAAATAAAAGGGAATAAAATACTCAGCTTCAGTCCAAGTTTTTCTCAATCCTTTCTGATCTTTGAAGGCTTTGAAATTGTTAAAACTTTTCACTTAATTCTAGCTGCTGCCAGGGAGGGCTTCCCTACTTCATCACTAAAACTAGCACACCTGCAGATTCAGTTTTCTCATTCTTAGTGTTTCATTACAGGTCACAGAAAGAATCAAAATAGGATAGAGGGTGCTTGGCCCAAAAACGAAGATGTTAGTAAATTATTATTATTAAAGCTGAGAAGTCTATTACTATTATGTTCTAAAAACCTTCAAGTACATTTTCTTACATTATTCCATTTGTTTATTTTAAAACACAGAAGACATATGTAGCAGGTATACTTTTACACCTGTTTTACATTGGATGGGACTCTGAGGCAAGATATGCCAGGTTTCTCGCCCAGGATTACACAGTCAACCAGAAGGAGAGCTGGTGCCAAAACCTTGTTCATCCTTTTTCCCCCCCACCTCGCATTTCTGTTTATCAGAATCAAAATGATTTATGTTGGCCACTGAATTCAAGGTGGGGAAATTACAACTCATCCACGTTAGATGGCTCTCTCTACCATAAACTGAAATGTCTGACCTGTCTGAGCATCTGAAGAGAAATAGCATATGTGACCTCAAAGGGACTATTTAGCTGGTATTTGTGAAGCTGTCCTTTGTGAGCTAGATTCTTTAACGCAGTTTTGTGAGTTTCCTGTCATAAGAGAGTGCAGGTCGTTTTGTAACATACTTTCTGCCTAAACTCAAGGAGTGAGGAGGAAGGAGGAGGATATTCCAGGCTCCTTTTTTTTGTGTGTGAAATAAATGACAGATAGTAAAGGCCATTGAGTTCCAATCTGAACTTTTAGTAATCGCTCTCCAGTTCTTGATATATGTCAACTTGCTCATCTAAATACCTTTTGTCTTTTTGGTTTTCCTCCAAGACAAGCTATGCACACTGGCTCCCCAAATCCCAAAAGACCAGTATCAAAATGATAGTAAGAATAATATACTCTTGCTACTTATTACAATAAGTAGTTGCTTCAAAAGAGAAGACTTCGAAATAAACATATAAGCAAGCACTTCTATAAATACATATTGGCAAAATACGGTTGAGCCCATTAATAAGATTAAAAGTAAATTTCTATAAGCTCACAGGAGAGAAAATGATCAATTCCAATTGGCAACTTGGTCTACAAGAGCACTTGATCACCACTTGGATCCAGACACATAAAACACAAATATTTTGGCAACCAACTGCAGAATGATCTGTGCATACAGAATCTGTAATATTCTTAATTAGGATTCTGGAAAGGTGAAACAGAAAAGCCAAAATGCTGTATTCTCTGTGTCTTCACTATTTGCTCAGCACCACGGCTTATGAAGCAAAGAACACTTTGCCCTAGGAACCTGGCTAATTTAGAATGAGCCAGTTATCACTGGGACAGTCTGTGTCCCATGCTTGGTCTCAGGTAATTTACACAGGTTGGTCATTTTACGTTCCTTGGACTTTCACATCTTGATCCTCTTTTCTGTGTATCAAATGCTAACTGGTCCTCTGGAATGGAGAAAGGAACATAGATAGTAACAGACATTTAAAAATGTGTCTGTCACACGGATGACCAACAGGTACATAAAAAGATGCTCAATACAGCTAATTATTAGAGAAAGGCAAATCAAAACTACAATGAGGTACCACCTCACACTGGTCAGAATGGCTGTTATTAAAAAATACTGGAGTGGGTTGCCATTTCCTACTCCAGGGGATCTTCCCAACCCAGGGATCAAACCTGCATCTCTGGCACCTTCTGCACTGGCAGGAGGATTCTTCACCATTAGTGCCATCTGGGAAGTCATTAAAAAGTCTACAAATAATAAATGCTGGAGAGGAAAAACTTCCTACATTGTTGGTGGGAATGTAAATTGGCACAGACACTATGGAAAACAATTTGGAGGTTCCTCAAATAACTAAAAATAGAGTTGGCATATGACTGTAGTCCCATTCCTGTGTCCATATCCAGTGAAGTGAAAGTCACTCAGTCGTGTCCAACTCTTTGCAACCCCATTGACTTTACAGTCCATGGAATTCTCCAGGCCAGAATACTGGAGTGGGTAGCCATTCCCTTCTCCAGGGGATCTTCCCAACCCAGGGATTGAACCCAGGTCTCCTGCATTGCAGGCAGATCCTGTACCAACTGAGCTACCAGGGAAGCTGCGCACATATCCAAACAAAACTATAATTCAAAAAGACACATGTACCCCAATGTGGACTGCAGCATTATCTATAAAACATGGAAAAACCTCAATGTCCATTGATGGATGAATAAAGAAAATGCAGTACAATGGAATACTACTCAGCCATAAAAAGAATGAAATAATACCATTTGCTGCAATATGAATGAACCTAGAGATTATCACCCTAAGTGAAGGAAATCAGGGAGAAGATAGCAAATACCATATAATACCACTTATATGTGGATTCTAAAATATGACACAAATGAAATTATTTATAAAACAGAAACAAACCCAGACACAGAGAACACACTTGTGGTTACCAAGTGGGAGGGAGAGTGGAGGAGGGAAGGACTGAGAATTTGGGGATAGCAGATACAAACTACTACATAGAGAATAGATAAGCAACAAGCTCCTCCTGCAGGGCACAGGGAACTGTATTCAGTATTCTGTGATAAACCAAAATGGAATATGCAAAAGAATGTGTCTGTGTGTGTGTGTGTGTATGTGTGTGTATAACTGAATCACTTTGCTGTACAGTAGAAATTACCACACTATAAATCAACTATATATCAATAAAATATGTTGCATTTGAAAGGCACTTAGTAAATGTTAGTCAAACCTGAATTTGTATCTTCAACCTAACTTCTTAGGGGTGAACTGATTAACTTGCTCTGAATAAGAAAAAATTTAACAATATTCTCCATGATAATGAAACTTTAGTGCTGTACTGCACTCTATTTAAGCAACATCTTAAGGTAACAGAGCAACTGGAAAATAAGCACAGAATAAAACTGAGTAAGTTTCTTGCCTGCATGGTCATGCCAGATTTATTTAAGGGTTCTGAAAAACTTGAGCACATGAGTGCCTCTTGATAACTCACATATTTATGGGTTAAGTGTCCAGATCAATAAAAGGGCAAATACGGATTTTCAAGGATGACAAAGTGAAGGAGGAAAACTTTGGGAGGAGTAACTTTTGGGAAATTATCTGTCATTATCCCAGCTTGAAGTCTTAAAATTAACAGAAAGTTTTTATTCACTATTTCTTGTTATTATCCTTTGTTTTCCTGCGTTAACTGAGCCTCATGCTTGAGATTTTCAAGGTCAATGGACAAGTTTAAGTTATGACGCTCTTTATTCCATGAACACTATTCACATACTCACTTATAATGTTGCCCTGGAGCTGAGCTCCTATCTGGTATTAAGCTGGATGTATTTAGCCACTACTTTCACAAAAACTTCTCTTCCATCCCCACCCATCTTTACATCTGCAATATACATAAGACATTATTCTGGGATACATTTTCCTAGTCTGGATTTTACACAAACCCAAAGCTAGATAATTAGCTAGGTCTGGTGATTATCCAAATTCATTGCTTTTCCTTTTCTGATTCTTGTAAGTGTTATACAGATGCTACTGAAATATAAGTTAGGTCAGTTAAAGGAAATTAAAATGATGGCTCTTTCAAATGTCCATGGTTATCTCAAAAGACCATGTTACCATGAAAAACAAATTGTCAGCTGTGCTGGTAAAGTAGCATGGCAAATGCAAACCTAAGCAAGACTATACCAGAAGGCTCTGTCCTTCTTCTTCAACCCTTAGACCACAATTTAAATCTACTTTATCTAAAGAGGGAATAACATATAACAAAAGTCAAACTGCATATAATATGATGCAGGTCATGGAAGATGTTAGGATTACCTTTTATGTCCTAATTTTCTTTTAATGGGCTAACTATGGGTGGCTCAGAGGTTAAAACATCTGCCTGCAATGCGGGAGACCCAGGTTCGATCCCTGGGTCGGAAAGGTCCCCTGGAGAAGGAAATGGCAACTCACTCCAGTATTCTTGCCTAGAGAATCCCATGGACAGAGGAGCCTGGTGGGCTGCAGTCCACGGGGTCGCAAAGAGTTGGACACGACTGAGCGACTTCACTTTATGAAGCACTTTTATGCACGTGCAGGTGCTCAGCTGTGTCAGACTCTTTGCTACCCCAAGGACTATATCCCTCCAGGCTCCTCTGTCCAATGCTCAGTCGTGTCAGACTCTTTACCACCCCATGGACTACAGCCCACCAGGCTCCCTTGTCCACGAGATTCTCCAGGCAAGAATACTGGAGTGGGCTGCCATTTCCTCCCCAGGGGATCTTCCTGAATCAGGGATCACACCCACGTCTCCTGTGTCTCCTGCATTTCCTTCACTGACTATAATATGGGACCACAGGAGACAGTGAGCCAGTCGTTCTTTTTTAATGGTTATGACACATAGGTGCATAGCATTTGCGAAGATAATAGAAAAATTATACACACAAAAAATAGTAATAAATTCCACTCTAGAAAGAACTGTTTTAGAGCATTTGGAAACCTCCTCAAGCTGTAGTGTGGCTATGGAAGCCATGCTCACTACCATCACTTGGTCTGACAGTTTCATGCCAGGGAAAAGGCCACATTTTACTTAGAAATACTAGACAGTAATGCACTGGGTGCCTGCGAGAGGTTTTATTCCTCTTCATCATTCATCCATTATTAAGCATGTTTTCCCTGGAACAGTCAACAGTGAATCAATAAAATATATCCCTTCTGTTAAGAGTAAAGTATCGCGTCTGTCCCCTTGCAGCTATTTTTCTTGCAATCTAATTTGCTTGTCATATTTAACAAGCCTTTTTTTCTCTCCAGATACAAAACCAACACCTGCTCAGAAAATTTATTTTGACCCTTTCCAAAACATTAACCATGCCCTTAGGTGTATAGTCAGTGCCACCCTTGACACATTAGGTAAATGAACACAGGTGTTACAGTAGAAATTTATTTCTAAAGTCTAGGTCAAATGTATTTCTGACCTTATTCATTCTAAAGGTAATTAACACTACCTTAAAAGTACATTTTATAAAAAGCAATGCACACGTGAGGCGGCATGTGTTCTACTTCATTGCAAGTAGCACAATTCTTAAGCAATGAACTAGAGATTTAGTGAATTTTTGTTGATGGCAGAAGGGGAAGGGAAAAAAAGGCAGAATAAAGAGGAAAAGGAGTAGGGAAAAAAGGGAGTCAAGTCTACTTCCTGGTCCTTATTTACAGAATTCTAGCATTACATTTTTGAATAGATATTTTCTTCTTAAAGGAACTAAACATCTCACCTCTGGGGCTTGAAATCCTTTTTCTACATGACTCTGTATAGTGAACAACATTTCTGTAGTCTTGAGATTCAGGGGAATAGTAGTAAATGATCTAACTATGATGCACTGAACTTAACATTTTTTTCTAACAATTTTGCTACAATGTTTCATATTTATCTACAACAGTTCCTCGGTTTTTGTTTGTTTGTTGGTAAGCCTCCAGTGGAAGCCTGCTGCTGCTGCTGCTGCTAAGATGCTTCAGTTGTGTCCGACTCTGTGCGACCCCATAAACTGGGGCCCACTGTCTCTGGGATTCTCCAGGCAAGAACACTGGAGTGGGTTGCCATTTCCTTCTCCAATGCATGAAAGTGAAAAGCGAAAGTGAAGTTGCTCAGTCGTACCCGACTCTTAGGGACCCCACGGACTGCAGCCTACCAGGCTCTTCCGTCAGTCAGAGTCTTTTTCTAGGAAATTTCAGGGGAAGTTAAATGCTTGAATCGCTTTTAAAGAATACAACTAAAAGATTTAACTGCTGGGGCATCTTTTGTGGGATAATGGGAATGAGAAAAAGAACAAAATTTTACTCATGTCTATTATGATCCAAATAATTTTACATATACTATTTCATTTAATCCTTATAGTAACCTCTAAGGGTAGGTACAATTACCAACCCGGCTCACAGGTTATGAAACAAAGAGATTAGGAAATTAGCTTGGTCCAAGATCACACTGCTAACTAGAGCTAAAATTCAAGCTCAGTTTTCTTTACTCCAACACACTTCTGGTTTACACTTTATCACACTAACAATTTTCTAAATTGGGATTTTGGTGGCAAATAACATACTATGAGTTGCCTTTCAACTGGAACTGGATATGTTTCAGTTTTCACTTTGGTCTTTAAAAAAAAAATTTATTGACATAATAGCTGCTTTGCACTTCCCAAGTGGCGCTAGTGGCTAAGAACCCACCTGCTGGTTTAGGAGACATGAGATGTGGGTTCGAGAAGATCCCCTGGAGGAGGGTACGGCAACCCACTCCAGTATTCTTGCCTGAAGAATCCCATGGAGAGTGGAGTCTGGCAGGCTACAGTCCATGGGGTTCCAAAGAGTCAGACATGACTGAGGCAACTTAGCAGCAGTAGCATAGTTGCTCTACAATGCGTTGTTAGTTTCTACTGTACAGCAAAGTGAAACAACGATACATATACACACAGTCCCTCTGTTTTGGATTTCCTTCCCACTTAGCTCACTACAGAGCACTGAGTAGAGTTCCCTGAGCTATAGGTTAGGGAACTAACTTATAGGTTCTCATTAGATATCTATTTTATACACCGTATCAATCATGCATGTATGTCGATCCTAATCACCCAATTCATCCCACTTTGGGTTTTCTGAACCATCTTCTTCCTTATACACCTCTGCAATGTAACCATTAAGGCATAGTGGGAAACAGAATACCTATTACCTCTACATTAATTAATAACTATCATATTTCTAAGAAAAGTGAATGTAAGCACAAAAACCATGTGCTAAAAACCTGATGTATCCTACGGCTAACTTCCCTTTTAGCAACTGAAGACTGAGGTTCCCTTGTCTTTCAGTATGTGAGAAGCTGAGTATATGACCTGGGTTTACTGAGCAGCAGATGGAGGTAGGAAGAAGGGAGGAAAAGGTGCCTTAAGAAATGGAAACTCAGAAAGTGATAAAGTTTTATGGAAGCAAGTGAGAACAAGAAAGATCAGGTAGGGAAGAGAAAGAGCTGTCTTCACAAAGCACCAGGAAAAAAAAAAAACCCACAATGTTATTGTGGCCATGAAAATAGTTTTCTTAGTGATTAAATGACCCCGATTTCCTTTCCTGTAAAATCATTCCTCAGTTTGCAGGATCATGACTCCATCTGCGCAGATGCTGGTTCATTGTTACAGACTGTACCAGTGTTGAAAAACAAGTCATCCGCCAGTTTAAATATTATGGACTCATTGATTGAATTCTTTTACTAGGAGTGCATGTTGCGATGAAAGGCCAGTCTTTTGTTGCTTTTAGAACACTTACTCTAGCTGTACATGCAACTGTATTATTCTCTCACTATTGGTTTTCAGTTTGTTGTCGAAGTACTAAATGTATTGTGGGTCTATGAAGTCTTCTATCAAAAAGTATTAAGGTTGTGAGAGAAATACACAATCATTAATCTTAAAAGTTTTGTAAAACATGAGATTGTCCTGGAAATGCATTTGCCTTTGTCCACACCAGAAACAGATTTCATCTCTACGTGTGTGTGTATGTTACTCAGTTGTGTCCAAATCCTTGCAATCCCATGAACTGTAGCCCGCCATACACCTCTGTCCATGGGATTCTCCAGGAAAGAATACTAAAGTGGATTGCCATGCCCTTCTCCAGGGGATCATCCTGACCCAGGGATTGAGCCCTGGTCTCCTGCATTAGCAGGGAGATTCTTGACTGTCTGAGCCACAGAGGAAGCCCATACTTCCTCACATTTATGTACATATCTTCCATGAGTGCCACTTATCTGAATGACTCTAAAGCTAAGGGATGCAAGCAACAGTCTTGTTGCAGAATGAGCCAACGGTGCCACAACATTGCTTAGAAGGGAAGATGATGAAGCCTGGTTTGTTTGTCCTATTGTTCATACTTACAAACCCTAAATTTTTATAACAACACAATTATAATGGTTAAGTGGGTAACATTTAATTATTTATTAGAAACTGTCCTAAGTATTTTGTAATGCCTCATTTTTTTTCCTTCAAAACAATTCTATAAGGTAGGTGGTATTATTAACCCCATTTTACACGAGGAAGGTGAGGCAAAGCTACCTTGGAGAAAGGAACTTGTCCAAAGTCATACACGGGGCCTTAGCCAAGCAGGACTTGAACACAAGATTTTCCGACTTCAAAATCCTGCTACCCTGCTTTACTGGTACCCCATAGAGGTAGCAGGAATTGTCAGAATCCTTCCAAGACAAAAACTAGCTATTTAAGACAGGCTTGATACACAACCAAGGGGAAACATGTCAAAGGAAGAATTATCACCACTTTAGCCAGCACTTGCTATACATGGATAAAATCGGTTCAAGCCTCAATACCAGTGTCTCAAGAAAACAGAGATCCTTCCTGAAAGGAAAATCACATGTAAAACCTTTGTTGTATTTTTCGCAGCGAAAATGCATTCAGGTATGTCTTCCTGGTTCCAAATGACCTACTCCACCAGCATCCAATTAAAACAATACATGCAAGTTTTTCCATTAGCCTCAGGTCGGTGTGGGGCTGACACCAGGGAGATCTTTGTGGCAGGTGTGCTGACAAAGCCCTCATCTGGCTTTATGAACACTTCAAACCTCAAACAGCTGGTAGTATTTTCTTTCCTCTAGAAATTCTTAACATACAATTACTCAGAATGCCTAAAAAAGTCAGCATACAGACTTTTCCACAAGTAAAGAGGCATATAAATGCATAGAAATAAATAAGTAAAAGGGAAAGTCCAAAATCTCACTATTAAATATGTCTATGATCCAGTATTTTGCACATGTGTAGTTTAGACTTCACCTCAAAGTCTAGGATGCATGATTAAAAGAGGTCTTATCACCTCCTCTCCTAGGACGAGCTCTAAGACTTGTGTAATGGTAATACACGCCTTCTGGGTTTCTCTGGGGAGCATACTTAATTGATTCTAATCATATCTATCATGTATTGCTTACTCTTTCCAAGCACTTTTTAAGTTCTGAAGTACTTCTAAACAGTGTACATCTTAACGGTAATAGGCCTTTATATCTATGCCTGAATCTTTAAATTTCCACGTTTTACTTGTTTCTCCTTGCTTTTAAGCATAGGGTTTATTTTAATGTGAATTGACTTTCCTTAAAAAGAGAAAAAGAAACCATAAGTGCAAAGCGCAACAAGGCCCCATCTTCTCACCAGTGTCACTGACCACCCCATTTGTAGAGAGATGCTGCTCTTTTTCATCTCTCAAGATGCATATAGGTCTTGTAAGACTTCGCCACCAAAACGGTAGAGAACAATGCAGATTCATCACCAAAATATCTGAGAGTCACAGGACACAGACTGCACAGGCACTGAAACTCTTTATAGGATCTTGTTGAGTTTTTAAAAATTCATAAGCATTGTTCATTCTCGTCTATAATATAACCATGTTTGTTTTACTGTGACTAGTAAGTGGTTTTTCCTTAGAATCTATAGATAAAAGTGGCCATTACATGAATGTGTCCAACTTTTAATGGGTTTCCCTGATGGCTGAGGGGTTAAGAATCTGCCTGCAATGCAGGAGACCTGGGTTTGATCCATGGGTTGGGAAGATCCCCTGGAGAAGCAAATGGCAACCCACTCCAGTATTCTGGCCTGGAGAATTCCATGGACAGAGGAGCCTGACGGGCTACAAAGTCCATAGGGTCGCAAAGAGTCAAACACAATTGAGCAACTAACACTTCGACTCTGACTTGCCCTACTTAAGCCCAGGTGTACAAAGCCCTCAAAACACTGCTGCGCTTCTGGTGCTACAGGATCTTACTCAAAAAAGCATGGATCGTGCACTAATTTTTATTTTAAGCTAATGTAGCTAATGTTACAACCAAGGACCACTAGGACTATTAGCATTAATTGTCTGACACAAATGTTTACTCCTCATTCTACCGTGCTGTGCTCAGTCACTCAGCCATTTTTCACTCTTTGCAGCCCCGTAGACTGTAACCCGCCAGGCTCCTCTGTCCATGGGGATTCTCTAGGCCAGAATACTGGAATGGGTTGCCACGCCCTCCTCCAGGGGATCTTCCCAATCCAGGGATAGAACCCAGGTCTCCTGCATTGCTGGCAGATTCTTTACCGTCTGAGCCACCAGGAAAAGCTTCATTTGACTAAAGCAGATGTTAAAGCAACTTTACCTGAAGTGATGCTTTTTTCCCAAATGCCTTCCATATTATAAAATATGATGAATTTTATAATTCTAAGAAAAGATTCAAAGAAAAATAATTCCAAGAAAAAATTCCAAAGACCAAATTTAGCACTTTTTTTGTGATGAAGTTCTTATGCTGACTCAGGTTTAGCAAGATGGGTATCAAAGTGCTAGGTTTTATAGAATCATATTCTTTACTAAGAAGTTATTTTTACATCTTTCCTAACTCTAGAATATAAATCTCCAAGACCATAATATTCTTCTTTCATTTCTTTTATTCCTTCCTTCCCTTTCCTTTCGTATTTACATTGTCTAGGACAGATGAACTATAAAGCTCTAGTTTATCACTAGGTGATTCTAGTCTGAATTTTTTTAAATTTCTTGCTTCAAATTATATAAAGTGAATTAATATTTGTTTATTCTGTACGTTTAAAATAATCCACTTAGAATTTACTTAAGAAGGAGATTCCTAGCGAAATAAGAAACAAAAGTTCAGAGGACTAGGTTCGTCTGGTCCTTGTATCTGTCATAGAGATACAGAGAAGATCCAGAATAATGTACACAAAATTATTTCTCACCTATCAGAGACGATCAAGAATAAGGTACACAAAATTTCCTTGCAAATTCTGTCACTTGAGTTAGTTTCAAAGTATTGAGCTAATGTGAATGTACGTTCACATTCCAGAGCTCCTGGTTATACCTCCTGGTTGAATCACATGGCTAAGACACCTCAGGCAAAGAGACTATAAATTCAGCTGCACGGTTTCTCAGAGAAAATAAAAGAAAACCCTTTTTTGAGGATCATAAAACCAGGTGGAAAGTTTGCATGCATGGAGCCTCCGGCTTCTTCCAAATACAAGGTAAGCATAAACGCTAAGCATGATGTTCTGACCTGGGTCGGGCGGCATACAAACACAGGAAAATTTAGTATTGTAGCCCACTTTGAAGTTGGAGTTGATGGGGTAGTAATCAGCTAGCTTGATCATCTTCTTGAAAGCATCGTAGATAAAAATGAAGCTAATCAGAGAAGAAAAGCCCTCTTCAGTGAAGCGAGTGAAGTACTGAACCAGAAAGCTGGCATCGGTGGCTACTAAAATGAGACACAGAAAGGCCGACCAGAGGCCAATCCAAAGGCGAAACTCCAAATAGTCAAAATTATGGTCCCTGGAAAGAAGAAAAAACGGTATTTAGACTCCTCCTCTGTGGAACACAAACTGCAATACAAAAGTACCAAACAACTGTAAAGTGATTGTTAAAAATATAAGATCACTTACAGCTACTAGATTCAAAGATCATTCTTAATTTTATCCAGGAAGTATTACCTTTAGGATTTGGCCTAATGACACTAGCCTGAGAAATAATTCACATGTTTGAGAAAAAACACAAGAGTAATCGTACCATTTGAATGTAAATGACTCATTAATTTTCTTCTTGTGTTGATTCTTTTATCATTATAGAGTGTCCTTTATCATTCTTTATGGTCTTTGTTTTAAAGTCTATTTTGTCTGATATGAATACTGTGACCCCCGCTTTCTTGTCATTTCTGTCTGCATGATATCTTTCCCTATCCCCTCACTCAATCTTCTCATTCAAATTGATGATCCCTATGTAGAAAAAATAAACAGTTTGAAAGCGTAACACTGGTACCCAGCACATGTTCAATAAATGTTTGGGGAGCTTTCTGGTTAAGAAAGTATTTTCTCTTCCCCAAGTCATCAAAGTCTACTGAGAAAGACATACTGATAAACATAATCACACCACAAAATCCTAAGTGATACCTAAAGTTCCCACAGAATGTCACAGAAGTGGGACTAATTTGGTCTCGGCAAGATGGTGAGGATAGATAATCTTACAGAAAAAAACTAAGAGTATTTAGGGATAAGCAAGAACTTTTGAGATAGACCAGGGAGGGTCAGGTCAGGAAGACGAGAAAGAGTGCTCAATGAGACGTGTGGCATGAACTAACTGCACGCAATGCCCCTTGTGAACCAAGTGTCACCAATACAGGGAGATGGGATCAAATGAATTTGAGTCAGCTGTAGTGAGGTGGACGAACCTAGAGACTGTTACACAGAGTAAAGTAAATAAGAAAGAGAAAAACAAATATCACATATTAATGGATATATGGGGAATCTAGAAAAATAGTACTAATGAACCTATTTGCAGGGAAGGAAAGGAGATACAAAAGTAGAGAACGGACTTATGGACACAGCTGGGGAAGAAGAGGGTAGGACAAATTGAGAAAGTAATATTGACATATATATACTATCAGGTATAAAACAGATAACTAGTTGGGAGCTGCTATATACACAAGGAACCCAGCCTGGTGCTCTGTGATGACCTAGAGGAGTGGGATGGGAGCAGGGAGGGAGCTCAAGAGGGAGAGGACATATAATATATATAATTATGACTGATTCCCACTGTTGTACAGCAGAAACCAACACAACACCGTAAAGCAACTGTCCTCCAATTAAAAAGTAAAAATAAACAAATGATTCAATATTTAAAAAAAGAATACGATGCCTCCATTTAAGCAGGCCATTTTTCAATACCCTTTTAACTTCTTACAAGTGAATTAGTTCAAGATTCATATTTAGGAAAACATGGGTCAAATGTTGGCATTTTACCATTTCACACTCATTATTTTACAATTATGTGGACAGTGCATTAAAATAGTTTTTTTTTATCATCATTTGCAATGAAAAAACAGATATTGGTAATCACATTTCTTGTATGAGGAAAAAATAAATCAAGGATCATGCATACTTAAAGCTCTATGGCTTTCCTTTTATACAATGAGTTTCTGATAACTGACAGCCACATGTTTTAATGCTTCCCCAAAGACATCATGTCAACATGTCCATTACCAACAGCCTAGTCTCGGCCACCAAGAAGCCTTTCCCTGATTCTTTTAAGAACCTCCTTACTAATATCCATGATTGCTTTGCTCAAAGCTGTTTTCCACATCACAGCCAAAATAACCTTTTCAAATGTAAATCAAATGTCCTAGTTTAAAGTCTTTTGGTGGCTTTGCACTGCTCTTAGAATAAAAATTCAAATTCTCTTCCTAATACAATGTCTGGTGCATAAAAGTGTTCCAATAAAGCTATACCTGCAGGCTACAACTTGAAAGTTGTAGTGTCAGAAAGTTACTAACACTGGTTTATGAGCTATCACAGGTACCCAAGTGATGACCAACCAAAACTTTTTACTGAATATTAGAATTAAAAGTTGCTTGATTTCATATGTCAACTGGACTAGGCCATGAGGTACTCAGGTATTGGGTCATACATTATTCTGGGTGTTTAAGGGTGGTCTGGGTAAGGTTAACATTTAAATTGGTAGACCTGAGTAAAGCAGACTGCCTTCCATAATAAGAGTGTGCTGCATCCAATCAGTTCTTCAACTGAAAAGAACAAAAAGGCCAGCTTCCTTCAAACAAGAGAAGACTCTCCAGCAGACAGACTGCCTTTGGACTTGATCGATAACATAGGCACTGCCTAGTTCTCCAGCAGAAGGCCTTGGAACTGGAACATAAGTTCTCCTGGGTCTTCAGGTTGCTAGGCCACCTTGCAGCTTTTGGACTTGCCAGCCTCTAAAACTGTGTGAGCCAATTAGTTACGATAAATCTCGTATAGATGAATATACACATCGTATTGGTTCTGTTTCTCTGGAGAATCCTGATTAATCACCAAGTGGTCATATGTGCCTTTCTTTATGGATGAAGATACCAAGGCCAGTGGAAACTAAGCCATTTATCCAATGTCAAGGCTTTAATGGCAGAGCTGGACCAGAAACCAATTCTCCGTACTACTGGACAGGTCCTTTTAAAAATTACAGCGTGGTTCTTCCTGTTCAATTTATATTCAGAGTGTGTATGTGTGTGCGCGTGTGTGTGTTAGTTGCTCAGTCGTGTCTGACTCTTTGCGACCCCATGGACTGTAGCCCATCAGGCTTCTCTGTCCACGGAACTCTCCAGACAGGAATACTAGAATGAGTTGCCATTTCCTGCTCCGGGGGATCTCCCTGACGCAGGGATTAACTTTGGGTCTCCCGCACTGCCTGTGGACTCTTTACCATCTGAGCTACCAGGGAAGCCCTAGCACATGAGTGGGCCTTAAAATCGCTGTCCCCTATTTCCTTCCTATCAGATCACACACATTGGAATACATTCCCAAAGCAGGAGATTAGTAACACTTGGGTAGAAAGTTATCCTCTACAGATTTCCCAAAATCTTTCTAAAGACATCTTTGGCATTTCTTCACAGTTCCCTCCATGTCTGGAATCCCAGTGTTTGATCCTATGCATGTCTTTCTGAGATAAGCAGACTCTAGAGAAAGCTAAATTCTAGGAGCTTACACTATAATTTACATTATCATACAATGAGTCAGAGCCTAGAAACAGTTTTATTACTTCAGACATTTTCCTTAAAACAAAGTTTTAAACAATTACCTAGTTTTGCTTTCCTAACAAGATTAAAGTTAGAACAATCCTTAAAGTGTTCTAAGACTGCTAATGTTTGTTTACAGAACTGATGTTTACAGGACAGGATAAGAAATAATCTAGTTATCAGCTAATGGTCAGGAACACTATCAGTTTGAGTACAAAGGGGAAAAGTGCATGTATAAACTTGAATCTTAGGACCTAAACAGGATACCCAAAACAGCTCCTCTAAAATACTTAAATACTCCCTGAGTATCTCTGTAAGAATAACCCACATAAATTCACTAATACCAATCACTCCATTAGGAAAGTGATATGTTTACAGCAGCAAGAAGAAAGAGGAATAAAAGATGAGAAACTTTAAACAAGCTGATCAACAGTAATGACTACAATAAAAGGCAATGTTAATGTCCAATAAGACTATCAGGCCTTGGTGCCAAGTTTAAATAGCAATTAAATTATAAAAAGTTATAAGCTACAGAAAGGAAATGATAGTAGAGACCAAAGAAACTATGGTGAGTTAGAAGGACAAAATCAGTGTATATTTTCTTGGTAACACTCAATGTTCCTAGAGATTTACACGATAGTTTTGAGGAGCAGAAACCCAAGGGTATAGGAAAACCGAAGAACTTACCTTTGAAGCATGTTTCAGAAATTAGTCACTGACAAATATAAACTCCCTAAACTGAATGAATAAATCCAGGTACTTAATAGAAGACAATAATAATTTGAAGGCCTACAAGTAAACTGCTCAAATAATATAAGAAATAAATTAATACATGACCAAATGACAAACAAGATAAATCCAACTTTAATCACAAAGTTTTTATATGACTTAGACCACGCTGCTTAAACTCCCTTCAGATTTCTCCCAGAAGAAAAGGAAAAGGAATCCGATTTGTTGTTGTTAAATCATGTCCAACTCTTTTCCAACTCAATGGACTGTAGCCCATCAGGCTCCTCTGTCCATGGGATTTCCCAGGCAAGAATACTGGAATGGGTTGCCTTTTCCTTCTCTGGGGGATCTTCCTGACCTAGGGATCAAACCCATGCCTCCTGCACTGGCAGGTAAGTTCTTTACCACTGAGCCACGAGGGAAGCCCATTACTGAAATACAGGGTGTAAAAATAGTTCAAAAGAGACTGCAGAATTGGAGAAACAAAACTATGTGTGTTTTGGAAAGTTGTGAGCTATTCTTTCATTTTGTTACTAATTTGAAAAAGCGACAGCCTATCATTCATATGCCTTTTTATGGTTTTCCAGTTGATAAGGCAAATATTAAATCCTGTATTCCAAGTCAGAGATAAATCGGTGGATTATTTGGAGTTACTGTTTGAGTCCATTAAGCTTACAAAACAAGAATTTATCTATTTCTCAAAAAAACAAAGAAGGTAAAATATGATGGGGAAAACCTGGGCAAAAGATAGTAAAATACTTTCTTTACTGAAGGATTTCTCAGATCGCTTAGTAAACTGAAGGGTAAAGTGAATTACCAATAGGGGGATATAATAAATAATGTACAGCACTTCCTAGACTTATTGGGATCACAGATTTTTCTTTTTCATTGAGAATCTAATGGAACTAGCAAATGATGAAACACACTTTGGGAAACAGTGGTCCACACAAATACTCTGTATCTAGACATATCAGCACTGCTGTTACCATATGTAAACAAATGATATAGCATTGTGAATAAAAGAATAAGGTTTGCCACGTGTCATATGTTACTTGGTGATGGATTTAAAGCACAGTTTCTCAAATGTTCCTTGTTGCTTTACAGCTATTTTCAAATAAATCACTTGAAACTATGTTTAAGTTTTCAACTTTGATGAAACAGGAGGGAAAATGAGAAAGGAACTTGCTTAGCAAAAGGAAATAATCTCGATCCTACAATTATCTAAAGCAAACCAGGGTGCAAACATTTTCTGTAGATTAAGGCTCTGATCACATTGTATACAATAAATCTTTCTGCAAAGGTTGCACTGCAAAGGTTGCACATTTGTCCCTGTTTATAGTACGTGCTTGTTTAATCTTCCCACAAAGGCCTTCTTGTCTCACATGATGTTTTCTTAAACATATAAAAAACTGTTTGACTCTTTCTATAAACTGACAGGAGCAGAATTTTTTCCAATGGTCTCCTGAGAATTATAATGGAGGAATTTCTGGTAATGATCTACAGAGAACATAACTCTACTTAAAATCTGAAGCTTTCAGTGTTTGGAAGACCTTTAATTTTTGCCCTCAACCCAGTTTTCAAAATGCTTGTTTTAAATTCTCATTCCCTCCTTTCTCGTGATCACTTTTGACAGCATACATGGCTTCTTTCTTTCTTTTTTTTTCTTTTAGTAATTTTTATCCCTCTAAGTTGATTTTTTAAGATTTCATTTATCTATTCATCCATTATTTATGACCGCACTGTGTCTTCGCTGCTGTGCAAGGGCCTTCTCCAGTTGTGGAGCACAGGCTCTAGGGACATGAGCTCAGTAGTTGTGGCGCATGGCCTTAGTGGCTCCAAGGCACGTGGGATCTTCCTGGACTATGGATCAAACTCGTGTGCCCTGCATTGGCAGGCAGAGTCTTAATCACTGGAACACCAGGGAAGTCCCCATGCAATTTCAAAGCCTACTATTTGAGTCCTTAAGTCTATGAGGCATTAACTGGGTAATAACATTTCTAACATTAAAATCCTAAAGCTATGTAATGGTAGAAGTATATGGAAATTCCAACAAGGAATGCTAGCAAGCCATATGAAGTTCTGCAATATCTGTGTACTGAGATCTGCCAGTAAAGGCAGTTCTCTCTCAGAGGTATCAAGTTCATTAGAAAGAAGCTGGAATTCCCAATTTGATTTTGTGTGCTAATGTGGCTATTTAGATTATTTGGTTAATTCAATTTTCCCCATCTTAAAATGATCCATCAATTTCTAAAAGAAAATACTGGTACCACAACTGCCAAGCCCATTAGTAATGTCTAGTGATTCCACAAGAGGTTTAGGCTCTGGAGTCAGAAAGCAGGGATTCAAATCCCCGCCCTGCCAATGACTGGCTGATGCAACCTTCAGCAATTTATTAACCACTCTGTGCCTGCTTTCTCATCAATAGAATAGGATATAGTCCCTACTTCACAGGACTGCTACAAGAAATAAATGAGGGAGTACATGTAATGCACTTAGGACAATACTTGCAACACGGCCAAGCACTCAATAAATGTTAGCTGTTACCCAGTTGATTCTAGAAATCCATCATTAGTTAAGAACACAGGAATGGGGTTTAGGAGCCGTGGACCACGGGAACACCCGGCCTCTTCCACAGACAAGCTATGTCACCTTGAACAAGTCACTTCACTTCTCCAGTGTCAGTCAGGATCATAGCAGGAGATAGAAGGCAACCTCAGATGGGATTCAGAGGAAAACTTTAAAGATGTGAACTATTTACAGAGGAATGAGTAACAAAAATGGCAAGGTTCTCAGGGACTAGAGATGTCAGGAAGCCATTTCTACCCCACCCCCAGCCCCCTGCAACAGCTTAGAAAGGCCAAGGAAAGAACAGTCACCAGAGCCTGGCGAGGGCAGAGCCAGGGTGGAGGAGCCACCGGACAGAACAAGCCACTGCCAGACTGCCTGGGAGAGCAGTGACCAAGCGGAGTTGGGGAAGCAGACACGCCCTGACCTCTCTGAGGCTCTGCTTTAGCCAAACCCAACAGGAAGCCAGAGGCCAGAGGAACCTGCATGCTGGGGTCCACCGGGGTCAGCCTCCAGAGGCACAAAGCAGGACAATAAGGCAGGGGAAAATGGGGGTGGAGGAAAGGCAATGCGACAGAGGGACCTCCACTGAACCAAATGCTAGCACCTGCCGGGTGACTTAATCTCTGAGGGCCTCTCAATCTCCAGATGCTAAAATTTCCAATTTCCGCTCAACTACTATTCTGTGTAGGCTTCCCTGGTGGCTCAGACAGTAAAGAATCCACCTGCAATGCAGGAGACCTGGGTTTGATCCCTGGGTCACAAAGATCCTCTGGAGAAGGGAATGGCAACCCACTCCAGTATTCTTGCCTGGAGAATCCCATGGACAGTGAAGCCTGGTGGGCTACAGTCCTTGGGGTTGCAGAGAGTCAGATGCGACTGAGGAACTTTCAGTTCGCTATTCCGTGCTCTATCTAGACTGTGAATGTTCTACAGCTCAACAACTCTAATTTATAATTTGATATCTATATACATACTTGCTGAAATTAAATAGAAGCCTCTCAAAAACGAGAACAGGTCCTGTGCTGCTCAAAATAGTGAGTGGTTGACCAGCAAAGAGGCAAAAGATGGCTCCAGAGACAGCGGTGCCCAGGAAACTCTCCAACACACCCTAATAGAAAGAAAACAGAGGTGTTAATAGAAATATGCCTTATTTCTTTTCATGTGTGATGTCACTAGGGGAATTAAACCACATGAGCATGCTATTTTGAGGGCTGTCACAAACATATCAAACAAATGCAAAGAAAGAATATTGATTTTTACCAATATGGATATCACCTTCTATTTCACACACATATGATTTAGCCATTCCTGCCTATTCCAAGAGTTGAACTGCTCCTAAGTACTAAAATGACTAGCAGTTGACTACAGAAGGCAAAGGATGACTTCAATACTCTTTAAAAAAAAGATTAATTGACACCTCCATACATAAAATCACATAATACAATCCCACCAAGTGTGTAGAAGTGATTTAGTACTTCTGGTGTTGTTCTCTCTGTGGTTACTTTCAGTATTTGTTTTAGCTGAATTTCACTTTGCACACAGCAGGTACTTATAACTAGCTACATTTTATGCACAATAGCTATTTTCTATAGAGGAAAGCTTTTTACGAGGAAAGGAGAGCAAAGAGAATAGAAGAAAATGATTTGCCCTCTATCCTGCAGTCTCTAAGACATCAATTCCAAAAAATATTCTATTGCATATTCATTGTCCAGTGTAAATATACACAAGAGCTGCAAATTACTTTCTCTCTAGAGGTAATAAATGTGTGGGGACATGAGTAACTAAACCTTTGTGGCCACATCGCCCTGTAGATGTATCTCTGAGAATCAACCAATTATTGCCCCTTAGCATAATAAGAACAAAGGATTATAAATATACATATATACATACACATATATATAATATCATATAATCATATAATGTATACAGATAATATAATTATTATAAAGAAATTGGTCTTTTAAAATTGATTTACAGACCATTAAGTGCTATCCCCACTAAAAAACCATCCCAGGAGACTCTTATTATGATGATTACTTGAAATATTTTTTTATGTGGCTTTAGAGCTAGTAATATTCTCTTCAGAATGACATTAACAATAGTACATCCTTCTCTTTTAAGGGTAGGGTTCAACTGGGAAAACACAGAAGTCCTTTAGCACAGCGCTATGTAATAATGAGGTTGGGGTGGAGATGGCATAAAAAAGCAAGAGTTGACAAGTAAAAAGACTAGTTCCTCACACAGTATGCAGACACATTCTAAATACCTCAGTACACCTACTTTTGCCCAAGATGTTTAGGTCTGAGATCTGGCAGGTGAGTGTTTCCAGAGGACCCTATTTACATAACTCTATTGCATGGCCGAAGGGTACCGTCTTGTTATTTATAGCCTTTGCACACATAATCTTTCTGCACACAGCTCATTCTTCCTAGGGGAGCAGCAAGCAGAATGATAAACAAAGCCAGTAGAACCAGGCTGCATTTATGCAGAGAAGAGAGAAAAAGGTTCCCCAGTGCCCACTAAATAGTATCAGTCTTGATCTCTTATCCCTGAAGATATGGAGCTTCAGGGGGTTAAATGATATGCACAAATCCATGCTCACTGTGGCACAAGTCTCTGGAGTATGGGCACCTGCCCAGCTACTACTGCGTCCCTGGCAAAGGCAAGAGGTGTGTACGCGGCTGGGATCTTCTCAGACTTGCACTTTTTTTTTACCTCCTGGGCACTGACACCGGGCTTTTTATGTCTTTGTCATTTATCTTTGTGTGTGTGTGTGCCTTATTTTAGTGTGTGTGACATGAAAGAGTAGGGGCTGGAAGGTTCCTCATGGCAGGACAAGCCATGCTCTGGGCACAGGTGACGGGCGAAGCGTCACTGCATCGTTCTCTCTCAAGCAGGGATGAGTAACTACTTCTCATCACTACTGCAGGATCAAACCAAAGCACACAGCCTGGGTGTAGGGGAGAACACAGTGAAAAAAGGAGGAATATGAGATTAAGAACACTCTATTTGATTTGATGGGCCTCCCAGGTGGCTCAGCAGTAAAGAATCTGCCTGCCAGTGTGGGAGATGCAGGTTTGATCTCTGGGTCTACAAGGTCCTCTGCAGGACGAAATGGCTACCGACTCCAGTATTCTTGCCAGGAACATCCCATGGACACAGAAGCCTGGCAGGCTACAGTCGATAGGGTTGGGAAAGAGTTAAACATGACTCAGTAACTAAATAACAACAACAATAGATTTGATTTCATGTAGCTATTAACCTCTGTGAGAGGCAAGAGCAAGATGACAGCAGCAGCATCTGTATTTCTCTTTCCCCCATCATGCTACACACCATTCCCCACATGCTCTCCAGGCACCCAGGAAACACTAAAGGAATCTAAGAAGACGCCCAAATCACACCCTAGGTCCTGCTTATCGAAGGCCAACAGCCATGATTGCTCATCCAATAAAGATAACAACTAATCTCTTCCCGAAAACAGCTTTTGATTTATGGAAAGTCATGTGATCGTTTAAAAGGTAAGATTATTTTTATTTCAGTACTTGATCCTTTGCTAAGTGCTACAGTTTCCATTTGTTGCTGACAATTTTAAAACAGAGACAGATGATTTATTATACACATTACACTGGAAACTTGCTTAAACTCAGAGGTGTTTCCAGTGTTTCTCAGACAAGAACTATTTTCACCACATTTTGACATGTTGCTCTTGACAATATAGAAATTTTAAAAAATAATCTCATGCAATGAATAACTTTAGAATTTAAAGTAATTTGTAAAGTGAACTATCAAAAAAGCCCTTTTTTGACTTATTATAGTCAGTGTTCATGAATATAAAAAGGAAATAATGTGTGGATGTGTGCATTTTTAATAGCTATGGCTCATAAAAACACTTCCACATCTGATTCCCCACAGAGGAACACACTCCCTAGCAATTCATGAGAATGTAATGTATATGGCTGAACTCTGAGCGGGGCAGAATCAGGTGCAGCAAAGCACTCCAGCTCCACTTTGATTGGGTTTTTATTTTATTCCATTTCTGATCAGATGATACCCACTGCATAACAGAGGAAGGAGCTAACAA
Organism: Ovis canadensis; assembly: GCF_042477335.2. Taxonomy (NCBI): domain Eukaryota; kingdom Metazoa; phylum Chordata; class Mammalia; order Artiodactyla; family Bovidae; genus Ovis; species Ovis canadensis. Next base: position 103,326,759 of record NC_091250.1, on the reverse strand, counting down.
CTTGCCCTTGGAAAACCCAGAGACTGGACTCTGTTCTGCCACCAAAGAGCTGATGACCTTGGGAATGTCACTTAACCTTTGTCAATTTCAGTTTTTTCATGCAGGAGAAAAACATTGAGGCATAGTACATATACTGTACAGTATAAAAATGGACTCTGGAGTCAGATCACCTCAAGTTGACATCCAGACTGTATACCATTTACTCTGTAATCACTTAAACAGGTTACTTAACCTCTCTGTACCTTGTAACGCGAACATCAGATTAGATAATGTGTCTAATGTTTATCACAGCCATTGACAGATGTGTTTTTGATGAACAGTATAGTCTAAAGGAGATCAATCCTGGGTGTTCTTTGGAAGGAATGATGCTAAAGCTGAAACTCCAGTACTTTGGCCACCTCATGCAAAGAGCTGACTCATTGGAGAAGACTCTGATGCTGGGAGGGATTGGGGGCAGGAGGAGAAGGGGACGACAGAGGATGAGATGGCTGGATGGCATCACCGACTCAATGGACATGAGTTTGAGCGAACTCTGGGAGTTGGTGATGGACAGGGAGGCTTGGCGTGCTGCAGTTCATGGGGTCGCAAAGAGCCGGACACGACTGAGCAACTGAACTGAACTGAACGTATACATCAGTCCCTGATGCTGGGAAAGATGGAGGGCAGAAGGAGAAGAGGGCATCAGAGGATGAGATGGCCAGATGGCATCACTGATGCAATGGACATGAACTTGGGCAAACTTCAGGAGAAGGTGGGGGACAGAGAGGCCTGTCATGCTATAGTCCGTGGGGTCGCAAAGAGCTGGACACAACGGGGCGATTGCACAACAACATACACATGATGAATCTACTCAGATAAGAGATGAAGAGGCTGAACTAGGTCTCTTCCAAGGTCTCCTTCAGGTGGCTCAGCACAAAGAGCAGGTCTTGGAGTCAGGGATATCGGAGTTTAATCCTAGTTCCACTACTTACGAACTTCTCTAAATCCTAATTTTCTCCTCTGTAAAATCAATGGCTATTTCACAGGATAATTACTTGGACTGAATATGATAATACCATATAAAAAGCTAAGAATAAAGTAGAGAGACGATAAGATGCCGGTTTTCTTTTCTTCCTGCTTCCGGTCTCCTTCTTCCCAGTTACTTCTCTCTCCTTCAACGAGGAAGGAGATGGAGCGTGACGGTCAACAGGAGTGACAGGAAAAGATGAAAATGACTCCTCAGACGAAAAGAGGGCAAAAGCCTCTAGATTCTCAGTGTTTCCAGGGATGGGTGTACTGTTCAGTCATGTCCAATTCTGCGATCCCATGCACTATAGCCCTTCAGGCTCCTCTGTCCACGGCATTTTACGGCCAAGAATACTGGAGCGAGTTGTCGTGGCCTACTCCAGGGCATCTTCCCAGGGATCACACTCAGGTCTCTGTGTGTCTCCTACACTGGCAAGTGGAATCTTTACCACTAGTGCCACCAGGAATCCACAGAAGCCTTAGACGGCAATGTTCCAGCCACTGATTTTGGTGCTTCTTTTCATTCCTTGTAGTATCTAACACATGGAATCAGCCATGATAAAACAAAATGGTTTATCTCCCTTTATAGCAATGAAGTAAAAATCCACATGTAAAGCAATTTGTGAACACTTTTCTGCTCACACGAGGGTATAACATTAAACCAAAGATGTTCCTTATTTTATAGAAGGGCCAAGAAAGTTAACTGAAGCCTCAGAAAGATCAAGCATAAAAGAAATTTGAGGAAGGGAGGTTCAAGAAGGAGGGAACATATGTATACCTATGGCTGACTCATGTTGATGTACAGCAGAAACCAACACAACACAGTAAAGCAAGTATCCTCTAATTACAAATAAATAAGTTTTAAAAAGTGATAAGAACATGAAAAAAAGGAAAAAATCTCACCATAGGAGCAAGTTTCTTTAGAAAAAAAATCCAACCACAATTGGTAGCACCAGCATTTTGTCTGTGAGCTACTTGTGATAAGTGAAGGCCATCACACCTGTCACGGCTAACACAAAGCAAATGCATTCAAGATGATAAAACATTCAACATTTATGCTGTCAACTTTGACTTTAATACAATTTACTACATTTAATATTTTCACATAACACTAAAGAATGACCTTTGTTGTTTTATGCCCTTTTTATTAAGAAATGTATTACTTGGATTATAATTAACCCCAAACTGCCTTAAAATACAAAGGATTTTCTATCTCTCTGACAATTATCAATGAAGTAAAATGAGAAACGGAGAAGGCGATGGCACCCCACTCCAGTACTCTTGCCTGGAAAATCCCATGGACAGAGGAGCCTAGTAGGCTGTGGTCTATGGGGTGGTAAAGAGTCAGACATGACTGAGCAAACTCCCTTTCACTTTTCACTTTCACTTTTCACATGCATTGGAGAAGGAAATGGCAACCTACTTCAGTGTTCTTGCCTGGAGAATCCCAGGGACACGGGAGCCTGGTGGGCTGCCGTCTATGGGATCACACAGAGTCAGACACGACTGAAGTGACTTAGCAGCAGCAAAATGAGAAAAGAATATTTAGGGGGCAATAAATGCTAAAATATTCACCAACGTTATTGTTAGATTTTAAGACTTTAAAGAAAATGTCTACTAACCATAAAAAGAAATTTCAGCCTGTATTGGTTGTAATCTATTGAAACTGTGTAGAATGTTGATCAATCAAATTAAACTTCTCTAGCATTTGAATCTGAAATTTAGCCAAGAAAATTGATGCAGCCTAATGACTTTTAAACATGGCCATCGGAAATAAGCAACAAACCTGAATTACCTGCAGATCAGATCCCCAACATAAAGCCACAAGATCAAAAATAAGCGATGAGATGATGCAAGTACCTAAATCAAATTTGAGTCACATGAAAAATATCTCGGAGGGTTGCTTTTGTTTGTTTTTTGTTTTTTTAGGGAAAAGAAATACTTAGTTTTTATTTCCACTTTAGGCTTCCCAGGTGGCTTTGTGGTAAAGAATCTGCCTGTCAGTGCATGAGTACAGGAGACACATGTGGGAAAGATTCCCTGGGGAAGAAGAAGGAAATGGCATCCATTCCAGTATTCTTGCGTGGAGAATCCCATGGACAGAGGAGCCTGATGGGCTTTTGCAGCGAGTTGCAAAAGAGTCAGACACGACTGAGCAACTAAACACATCTTCACTTTGAACAACTAAATCAAGATCTCCAAAGATCAGGTCCCAGGAATCCATAGGTTTTCAAAGTTCCCAAACTGATTTTTATATGGTCCAAATGTGAGGTGCACCCATTCAGGCAATCTTCCTTCTTCTATCAAAATAAGAACTACCTGCTAGCATGGTTAATGACCAGCAGTTACACAAACCATTCACCTACACTAGGAAGGAAGACTGGATATACAACCCTCATTTTTTACTTCACCTGTGTAGCTACGGACTATAAGTCAATGATTTCTCTCCTGACATATCACAGCTGCCAAATCCTTAGTGTGCCATCTCTACCTAAAAGTGCTTTGTCGTCATAAACAGGATTTCTGTTTACACTGCCCAGCAGGAACAGAAAAAAGGAGGCAAGACTTGAAAAACAAATTATCTCTCTGCTTGAAGAAAAGTATGAGCCAAAATCTCTATTCAAGAGCTCCAGTTCCAAGTCCAATAGAATGGATAGCAAGAAAGAGAGGCTTTACGATATTGTTTTGTTTGAAGAGCTGTGAATATGTATCTAGATCTTCTGAAGTGTCCAAACATCAAATACCAGTATAATCTTACACAAAAATTAAGTCCAGATGGATGAGAAATGTAAATGAAAACATAAAAGAACTTAGATATGTGGGTAAATATTTTTCTAATCTTGGGGTGGGGAAACTGCTCTAAATATATCATGAATATAAGAAACTATAAAAGACTAAAGATTTGGACTACATAAAAACTGAGATCTTTACAGCAAAAGAAATCATAAATAAGGTTAAAAGATATATAGCAGATCTAGGAAAAATACATTTGTGATATTTCTGACAAGCAAAGGGAAGATATCCTTATTATACAAAGAGTTCTTATAAGTCAATGAGAAAAAAATAATGCCCCAAAGAGAAATATCCCAAGTGTACTTACTTTAAAGACGCGTAAGTAAGCAGTAAGTAAGGAAGGATATTCCCTCTCACTAAAAGTCAAAGAAATGTAAATGGAATAAAAATGAGCCATCATTTTTAAGCCACAGAATGACAAAAATGAGAATATGAGACAAATTCTGTTTTTGCAAGAAAGTGAGCAAGCCAGCTCTCTTGTCCATTACTGGTAGAAGTTTAAATCAGTATACCTTTGTGAAGCGTAACCTGAAATCAATATCAAAAATAAAATAAGTATCTACTGCAATTACATTCTGCTAAAAATTCAGCTAAAGAGGTAATGACAAAGAAGGAAAGTGGAGTTAAGCACCAAGAGTGTTTACAAATGAAAAGACTGAAAAAAACTAAAAGTCTAATAGAGAATTTATTAAGTAAATTATAGCACATACATCATGTGTATAAAGAAATGCAGCCATTAAAAATGCTGTGTTCAAGACTCATGTTGAGGTGGAAAGACTTTCTTAAAATGCTAGTTACATATATGATTGCATATATGATCTCATTTACAGAAAATCCTATACAGTGATCTGTTTATACAAGCATTGCAAGACACAGAAAGATATTCATGAACAGGTTAATAATGGTTATTCCTGGGTCATGGATTTAAGGGCAAAACGATCTTCTATGCAGTGTTTCTGTACTATTTGAATTTCGTACAATGCTTAATTTTATCTTATTCAAAACAAAGCTATTTCAAAATGATTTCAAGCTAAACACAAAATATCGTTTAGAATTTAGCATTGTTTGGGATCTTCACCGCTGCTCAAATGACCATCATTTTCTGACCAAGAAAATAGAGTTGACAAAGGTCATTTACATGAAAAAAACAACCAAATAGGTTTCTGCTAAATGGAATTTGGTAAAACAAAAAAACAAACTTCAATCAAACAGGTTTCATTCAAAACTTATACATAAAATGAAGCAAAGTATCTAAAGTTTCTTCCAGGGACAAGGAATGACCAACATACCCTGGAGGCAAGAAAACAATGCGGTGCCCTTTACTTTGTAACTGATACACATTTATTGTTTTCTTACCAGCACAACCTAATTGGATCATTCCAACAGACAACCTTGCCCAAACTGGAATATGTTTCTGGTGCAGATAAACACGTCACCTTCTATTTCCACTTTAAGGAAGAAACGCACTTTGGTACGAAAGTGTAACATTCAGGGAAGATGAAATTATTATATAGTCTTCATGCAGTAAAGTAATTATCAGTTGCTTTAATCCTGCTGTTACAAATTGCGCATGATGCTTTGTAAAGAAGTGTCTATCTTATTGAGGAATATCATATATGAGTAAGAAATGATACATTTCCAACTTAAGCAGATTGATCAAATATTCTCAGTACAGCAGTATGTTAAAATAAAGCCTCAAAGTTGGAGATGCCAAATTTATATTTATAAATGTTCCTTATTATGAAACAAGTTCCCTTAAAATGTGCTCTGTTAGGCTCCATAAATATCACAAAATTCAACAAATTCTAAAATCCTAAAAAATCTTACGGTCTTCTTTTACTAAAAGGTTTGTGAAAGTAGGACTACATTTATTCCTGAAAAATATTTAAATGACTTTCTTCACTCAGTCTTCACTCTAGACTGTGCTCAGTCATTCACAACCAACAACAGTCAATTTAAATTAAAGCACTTCTCTGTGTTCCATAAAGCTAAGAAGGACAGCTTTGAAATAACAAAGACTTGCCACAAAGTATCAAAACAATGTTCCTTATATCAGTATCTTACCCACAGACTAACCTATTCATAAATATTTGTTAAATCGACATTTAACAATTTAATTAATAGAACAGTATACCCACTTGGCAACCAAGAATATAAATCTAATGCAATGAGTTCAAAGCATGGTCATAAGAGACTTTAGTTGTGGGAAGGACATGTTTTTAAGATAGTGAAGATAAAAGCCCTTATTTTTACTTAACAGTATGGCAGGGTTCAGTGGTAAAGAATCCACCTGTCAATGTAGGAGACGCGAATTCAGTCCCTGGGGTAAGGAAGATCCCCTGGAGGAGGAAATTGCAACGCACTTCAGTATTCTTGCCTGGAAAATCCTATGGACACAGGAGCCTGGCAGGCTACAGTTCATGGGTTGCAGAGTCGGACATGACTGAAGGAAGAGCTTCCCGGGTGGCTCAGATGGTAAAGAATTTGCCTACAATGCAGAATACATGGCTTGGATCCCTGGGCTGGGAATATTCCCGAGAGAAGGAAATGGCCATCCACTCCAGTATTCTTGCCTAGAGAATTCCATGGATAGAGGAGCCTAATGGGCTATAGTCCATGGGGTCATAAAGTGTCAGACATGACGGAGGGACTAACACACTTTCACTTCATGGCAAGGAGAACAGAGCATTCTAACAGTGGAGCTTACTGAAAAGGGCAATGAGAGCACTGCATCTTCTTGGACCTCAGAAGGCCAGTGCTCTAATACTTTGTTGCTTAAGAACAGGAAACAAGCCAGGGCTAGATCCCAGAAGAATGTAAGGTCAACTCTTGGCAAAGCAGTTCAGTTACTCCCAGAAGCCCAGGCTAAGCTTTAATTGCCTACACTTAAGGAATCCATGCACACCCACTCTGGAAGCTTCAGAGTCCTCTCAGAGAAGCATGATGGCTCAAATGTATGTGGCAAGTTGCAGAAGTCATGCAGCTATCTATGCTGCCATTATAATTTGATTATATCTGGAGAGAGTTCAGAAAAACATCTACTTCTGCTTTATTGATTATACCAAAGTCTTTCTGAGTGTGTGAAAGTGAAAGCGAAAGCTGCTCAGTCCTGTCCAACTCTTTGCGACCCTATGGATTATACAGTCCATAGAATTCTCCAGGCCAGATACTGGAGTGGGTATCCTTACCCTTCTCCAGGGCATCTTTCCAACCCAGGGATTGAACCCAAGTCTCCCATATTACAGGGGGATTCTTTACCAGCTGAGCCACAAGGGATCACAACAAACTGGAAAATTCTTAAAGAGATGAGATGGGAATACCAGACTACCTGACCTGCCTCCTGAGAAATCTGTATGCAGGTCAAGAAGCAGCAGTTAGAACTGGACATGGAACAACAGACTGGTTCCAAATAGGAAAGGAGTATGTCAAGGCTGTATACTGTCACCCTACTTATTTAATTAATATGCAGAGTATATCATGTGAAATGCCAGGCTGGATGAAGCACAAGGTGGAATCAAGATTACCCGGAGAAATATCAATAACCACAGATATGCAGATGACACAACCCACAGAAAGCGAAGAAGAACTAAAGAGCCTCTTGATGAAAGTGAAAGAGGAGAGTGAAAAAGTTAGCTTAAAACTCAACATTCAGAAAACTAAGATCATCATGGCATCTGGTCCCATCACTTCATGGCAAATAGATAGGGAAATAATGGAAACAGTGAGAAACTTTGGGGAAATAATGGAAACAGTGAGAGACTTTATTTTCCTGGGCTGCAAAGTCACTGCAGATGGTAACTGCAGCCATGAAATTAAAAGATGCTTATTCCTTTAGATAGCATATTAAAAAGCAGAGACATTACTTTGCCAACAAAGGTCCATCTAGTCAAAGCTATGGTTTTTCCTGTGGTCATGTACGGATGTGAGAGTTGGACTATAAAGAAAGCTGAGTGCTGAAGAACTGATGCTTTTGAACTGTGGTGTTGGAGTAGATTCTTGAAGAGTCCCTCGGACTGCAAGGAGATCCAGCCAGTCCATCCTAAAGGAAATCAGTCCTGAATATTCACTGGAAAGAGTGATGCTGAAGCTGAAACTCCAATACTTTGGCCACCTAATGTAAAGAACTGACTCACTGGAAAAGACCCTGATGCTGGGAAAGATTAAAGGTGGGAGGAGAAGAGGCTGACAGAGGATGAGATGGTTGGATGGCATCACCAACTCGATGGACATGAGTTTGAGTAAACTCCGGGAGTTGGTGATGGATAGGAAAGCCTGGTGTGCTGCAGTCCGTGGATGGGGTCACAAAGAGTTGAACATGACTAAGTGACTGAACTGAACTGACTGGAGCCTCTGGAGCCTCAGCTGATTTATTTTGAACACAGTTCCATGGGAAATGATCCATATGCCTCTCAAGATTTGCTTCAAAATAGGTGTGTGCATATGTATATACACAAACACACACACATAATGTAATATATATATATTACACATATATGTGTGATTATTGAATTTACATAACTGAGAATGTATGTGAATACTAATTACATATATATTTCTCTGAAATGAATGCTTAAATGTAAATTCGTGTCATTGAGTAGGCAAGACCTCCTGAAGAGAAGTTGGCAGAAGAGTTTGCTTAAACGACACCAGTGTGGGTGACTCACTCATGTTGTCACAACATGCTTCTTCTGCCCAGCATCCATGTCTATTTGTAGCCTCACAATAAAGGTCCTACGTGAACGTCTCTCAGCTGCCCGCCTCTAAAAGCAAGGACACTGTACTCAGCTGACTCATTTGAGCTGCCTGTGCTTTTGTGAATAACCCACTGCCACATTTATGAAGGCATGTGATACAATTGAAGATTATTTCAGGCTATGCCAATGCTTTTCTGCTCCATTCTGATCTGGTGTTTAGAAAGTCAAATGAAGAAAGATTTCACCCCTTTAAACAGGTCCACTACAGACCACTACTGGTATCTCGGGGGAGCATAAAAAAGATTGCTTTATCAACTCTAGATTGTAAATACCATCAGAATAGGGATTCTTACCTACTTTGCTCATGTTACCTGTATCCCCAGGACTTAAAACAATGCCTGGTACACAGTAGATACCCAATAAATATTCACAAAGGAATGTATCGACATCTGCCTTAGACTGGTAAAACAAGCTGGGCCTTGACACCAAATCCACAAAGTATTTTCTTTTCCTGATGCCAAGTCAAGAAGACATTTACTGCCAGAACATCAAAACCTCTGTATGTTATAAGATGACCAACAGGCTCATGAAGAGATGGTCAACATCACTAATTGTTAAAGAAATGAAAACCAAAACTACAGTGAGAGTTTTCATCTCACACTGGTCAGAGTGGCTGTCATTTAAAAAGTCTACAAATAACAAATACTAGAAAGGGTATGGAGAAAATGGAACCCTCTTACACTGTTAGTGGGAATGGAAACTGGTGCAGCCCTATGGAAAACAGGATGCAGGTTCCTCAAAAAATCAGGAACAGAGTTGACATATGATCCAGCAATCCCTCTCCTGGGCATATATTTAGGAAAAAAAACCCTGTAATTCAAAAAGATGCATGCACCCCAATATTCGTATCGCAAAAACCACCTCTGTATGTTAAAGAACATACCCTTTCAGTTTTGAGACACTCTTCAACATATTAAATTCACCTTATTCCCTGGTCTTCAAAATAGATAAAACCAATAGATACACCCATCTAAGTCATCTACCACTGCAAGAAAACCTAATTAGATGACTATAAGCAAAATTTTTCCATATTTAAATTCTAGGGCATGTAAAATTACTATGTAACTATTGAGTTGGGTATGCATGTGCACGTCCTAGTCAAATTATATTTACCCATATTATATCAAAAAAACCCATTGAATCTATGAACTCATTTACTAACAGCATCATTCCATCCAAAAGAAATTCATAAGAGTATTCTGTTCAAGAAATAGCTATTAACGATCATTAATTTTTTAATCCCTGTTTTTCAATGTTTTTGCCACCCACTGAAAGTACCAAATTTTAGTGTTTCACTCCACATAGTTCTTAAAACAAAAAAGTCTTCAGAAATGACATGAAGACTAAATATATGTATATATGAGTGTTAAATATATCCAACACTATTTTCATTCAGAGAAAGTTTTTAAAAAAACGAATTCAGTTTCAGTGAAACTATCAATGGAGGTTATATAATTTATTGATATAATGGTCCATTATGTCTGACAAATTATCCTCATAGGTTTCAATTAGATACTTGATTAAGTCAACTCCCAGAAGTAACATCCAGCAAATGGTCATTTTAATGGACATCCTGACACACTGAAAGCATTTATATTTCTCCTAAAATCTTTAGAATCCAGAAAGTAGCTTACTCCACCAGCAAGGCCTCTCCCACAACACTTGTCACAGAGGATAAACCCACAGTAACTATATATGTTACATCACTGAATCTTTACAGAACTCGCTCATATGCAAAACAATGCACCACGAGGAGGGATCAACAGCAGACTTGAACAGATCTCTCTCTCTCTCTCTCTCGTGTGAGATGCATCATTTTAAAGCTAAGTCTCATGAAGTTGAAGAGTTCAATTCAGCTTAAAAAGGCAAAAGGGTAACACATAAGAAGTGTCATTATGTCTCCATCTCAATAAGAACATTAAAAAAAAAACACATGTTGAAAAATTATCTTCACCTGAAAGTCTATCTATAGTGTACAAGACAGAAGGAGGTTTTGCTCTTGCTACCCTCTCAAAATCACAGCTTTCTGTGATTTTTCTTTTTTTTAATATAAATTTATTTCAATTGGAGGTTAATTACTTTACAATATTGTATTGGTTTTGCCATACCTCAACATGAATCCACCACAGGTATACACATGTTCCCCATCCTGAACCCTCCTTCCTCCTCCCTCCCCATACCATCCCTCTGGGTCGTCTCAGTGCACCAGCCCCAAGCATCCTGTATCCTGCATCGAACCTGGACTGGCGATTCGTTTCATATATGATATTATTCATGTTTCAATGCCATTCTCCCAAATCATCCCACCCTCTCCCTCTACACAGAGTCCAAAAGACTGTTCTATACATCTGTGTCTCTTTTGCTGTCTCGCGTACAGGGTTAGCGTTACCATCTTTCTAAATTCCATATATGTGTGTTAGTATACTGTATTGGTGTTTTTCTTTCTGGCTTACTTCACTCTGTATAATCGGCTCCAGTTTCATCCACCTCATTAGAACTGATTCAAATGCATTCTTTTTAATGGCTGAGTAATACTCCATGGTGTATATGGACCACAGCTTTCTTATCCATTAACATGCTGTTCAGTCGCTCAGTTGTGTCTGACTGTTCGCGACCCCAAGGATTGCAGCATGCCAGACTTCCTGTCCTTCACTTAACATGAGGTTGCCTGTATTATCTTCTTCATGCTGGCCTCAGGGTGCTTCCCCAGTGCTTCTTTCCTCCACTTTTTTCTTTTGAATGATGTATTTTAATTATCATTAAACTTTCATTTAGATGAAGAATAGCCACGCAATTTGAATACAGACAGATTTTGTAAAAATACCATTACTGAATTACTGTTACAATTAATTTACTCATTTTTGTCTATGAATGAGGAAAAAAGGGGAAGACACCCTCTTCGTATACTTCATCTTTGTGTCTACAATGCTTGGCTTCTATCCCCCATACTTGGGAATATACAGCTAAGTGCTTTCTGGCCAGCACAATGTAATTTTTAAAATGTTGATCATTGGCCAATATTTCAGAATCACCAGATTTCACTTAAGAATTTGAATTCCAACCTCTCTTTGGAAATCAGAAAATGAATAATGAGTGTATATCCACATGGCAACAAGGAAAGCCAAATGGCAACTGCCCCCTTTCAAAGGAGCGGGAGGTCACGGGAGGCATCACGGTGCCCTGCTGTGAGAAAACCCAAGCCAGCCTTGGTACAGTCACAGGGGGAGCCCCCAGCCCCAGCAGCAGTCACGGGAGGAAAGAAGCCCTCAGGCAACTCCAAACTCAGCTGCCAAAACACTGCAAGTCTACAAGGACCAAAGGGAACCAGCCACCCAAGTCCATCAACCACCAAAACCAAAAGAGAAAAGGAAAAAATGGTTGGTTGAAGCCTCAGATTTGGGGTAGCATGCTATGCAGTAATAGATAAAGACTAAAAGATGAAAGTGCTCTTAAAAAGAGAAATAAAATTGTTTAAAGTAATGTCTCCCTTTTTGCTTGGGTCAACACAGATGTCACAGAGCGTCTCCATCTTAATTTTGTGTTTAAGCAGAAATCTAAATTATGAAATGTGCCCAGGGGAGAAAACAGAAGTAGAAAAAAAGCAATCCTTTGGAAGCAGCTCTATTATTTTAAATAAGCTGGTTGGCAGCACTTATTAATGTCACATAGGTTAAACAGTAATAAGTAGTAACACAGAAGAACAGTGTTTGAAAAGGGCTTGAATCTGGTTCTTTTCAGCTTCACTCACTACTCTATACTCCACAACTAGCACAATGCCTATTTTTTTCCATAATGAATGGATCAACTAAAAGAGGTTTTGTACATATCTTTCTGATTATGGGAATTAAAAATATCTTTTCTATCACTAAAACTTCAGCTATTATGGCTACAAAAGAAGGGCAAATGCCACCTGCATAGCAAGAATAAAGCTAGAATCTTAATGGCTTAATGAGAGGCAGATCCAGGAATAGGAACACCAAATCGTAGCTTTTATCCTTAAAGCTGAGTTCTTCCCATAAAGATACAAATTCATTCTTGAGCAAAACACCCATCGTCTGCTCACATGTAAAAGGAAGCTAACCAGACATTCCCCCAAAACTTGATATATCAAGTTTAACAGTGTGGTCCATACATTCAAGGTAACAGAAGATCAAAACCTTATACCCAGCACAAAATTAAAGCAGCTGATCTGCTTTTGCCCAAATAGAGCTATATATCCTCATTTCCTTCCCTTCTTTTCCCCACTTGTGACTCAAGCCAGATTTCATCGAGCTATTTTTGTAACTACTAAAATGCTGGAAATACAGCAGCAGACCAGAAGCAAAGTAAAATGCACCATCCAGCAAAAGAAAGAAAATCACGCTGAGTAACTGAAAGGCCATCTGCTTCTCGCTGAGCTGCAGGGGTGAGGAAGGCAATCTGGCTGTACTATTTGTGTCTTCCCCAAAACCAAACCCACCTGCATGTTGTCAGTGGCATCCCCAAGCAGTCCTCCAAAAGTGATAGCATTAGTTACAGTTGCCAGATAAATGAAGAGAATTGCTGAAAGAGCCTGAATATTTAAAGCATCATAAAAATCACTGGCAAAAAACGGTGCTTTCCTCTTTATGTCCTTAATTAGTCCACCACAGAACCTGGGTAGGGAAAAAGCAAACGTGACAATGTAAAATAAAGTATTGGGCAATGAACCAAGAGATAACTTATTTAATCACAGAGAAGGTGTATTTAAAGTGTTTGAATCAGCAAGATACTATTTCAGCCCTTAAGATAAAATCAGAAAACTGTAAAGGAATACATTTTCTTCTGTCTTCTTTTTGATCACCAAATTAGGCAGTCACATCCCCTAGACTGTTGGTCTTAGATGAGAGTGAATTGTGTAGATGAATTCAGTGTCAGTGTCTGAAAGAAAACATCCCAACATGTGAGCCGATCCTAAGGCCCTTTCTGATCTGGTCAGAACTTCCATCCCAGCCTCATTCATTCATTCATTCATTCCACAAACGTGTATTGGTCATTTGGGATATGCCCAGCACTATTCTGACTACTGGAAATACAACAGTGAATAACACAGGAAAAATACCCACCCCCCTGGAGTTATTTTCTGAGTGAGGCGAACGAAATAAGTAAAATGCATGGGGCTAAAAATCAAAGAAAAAAATTAAATGGGGATCTGGGTTAAATGCTAGAGTTGCTATGGCTGAAATATCAGAGTGGCCAGAACAGGACTCCTAAAGGGTGACTCTGGGGTGAGGATCGGAAAGAATGAAGGGAGAAAGCTATGCAGGTGCGTCATGGAGGAGCGTAGCAAGCTGAGCCTCCTCATATCCACAGGCAGGCCAGCTGCCGGTCATGTGCCAGCTCACTCCCTCAGCCAAACCTCACTCAGCTTTCTCCACGTTGTGCCTTCTGCCTTTGATGTCTTCCCTCGGAGCGCTACAACCCTTGGAAGTCTTGATCCTCCACTCATGCTAAGACTTGCACTATGCTCTCACACATTCTCAGGATTGTGTGTCTGTCTGCCTTAGCCGCATTCAATGCCCTGCTTCAGTTTTCTTGGTATGTACAGACATAGTGCATGGTAGCAGACATGCAATGCACTTAGGAAAGTTAAAATATCAAAGATTACAGTCGGATTAAATAAAGAAGTTAAATCCCAGAAATTGTATCTATAGAAGAGGAAAAGGATATTTCTAATGGGAATAGTTTGTAAAGAACCATTCAGGGAAAAACGGGGAGAGAGAAGGTTCTGTTCTCTAGTCTTTCGGAAGAGGAGAGAAATAACATCCTCTTCATTTGGGAAACAAACCCAAGTGGGTTATTGGAGAAAGAAAAGAACGTCATTTCATTCAGATTCAATTGTCTGTTAAAAGGACATACCTTTGTGTTTTCAGAAATCTGAAGTGTTTTTTAAAAAGTCATATCTTCATAAATGAGTATCCTACCTAAAACGGTACTTAATTCAGATTGAAATGGAGAACCTAATAGTGAAGGCATAATTCTAATAAAAAGAGATTTAGCCAAAGCTGCCTGAGGAACCTGAATTCCTCACTGCAGGCTGAGGAGACGGTGGCCTGGCAGTCACTCATTTCTGTAACATGTAACTCTGTACATGTTCTATAACTCGGTACTCTGTTCTATAATATGGGTACACTTCTGAGTAAATGTATCAGGAAGAGATGGAATCAAGAAAGTCAAGGGCGGGGAGAGACCGGCCTTTCTGCCACACCCAGCCCCCATCTCTCTCTCTAACAGCTCTCATCCATGCCACTGCCGTCACACTGGCCTCTGTGCCAACCCAGCACCCACTAGACACCCTGCTGTTCTCCATCCCCCCCCCCCCAGGATCTGCCTCCCCACTTCTTCAGGACTTTCCTCAAACGCTGCAATTCCCTTTATGGCCTTCCCTTACAGACCACGCTATGTAAAATGGTATTACCTAGTACCTTTCGCCTGTTGCAAAACTCCCGACTTCTGCTTTGCTTTGCCCCATACAATCAGATTCACATTTCGTTATTTGCTCACTGTTTGTCTCCCACCACTACAAAGTAAGACCCCTAAGGACAGAGGTTTTCCATTCATTCACTGCTGCAGCCCAAGCACCTGGGACTAACAGATATACCATAAACCTGTGTTGGCTGACCGAACATACAAACCAGTAACAAAGCACTGATGGAAAGATTAAGGGGAATTCAGACCAGAAGGGAACCTCATCATGAATGACAGAAGAATCCATTGGTTACCTTCCAGTGCGCTGCAACTCCTCGCAATCTGCATGTCCTCCTCCTCCATGGCCTCCATCGTGAGGCGTGTCCCCATTCATCTGAACATTCTCTCCACCTGAGTACATATTCTTTCTAATCAAGACAGCAGAGCCCAAGAGAAGATTAGTTTTATTTTATTCACCTGCCTCTTAGCTACACCGTGCACTAACTAATGAAGAGATGGACCAAAAACCCTTCGGGAGAGAGATCATTATTTCCTGCCACCATCCTGTGTGTGCTTAATCGCTCACTGGTGTCTGACTCGTTGCGACCCCATGGACTGTAGGTTCCTCTGCCCATGGGGATTCTCTAAGCAAGAATACTGGCATGGGTTGCCATGCCCTCCTCCAGGGGATCTTCCCAACTGAGGGATTGAAACCAGGTCTTGCACATTTCAGGCAGATTCTTTACCGTCTAAGCCACCAAGGAATCCCGTGAATACTGGAGTGGGTAGCCTATCCCTTCTCCAGGGCATCTTCCTGACCCAGGAATTGAACCAGGGTCTCCTGCATTCCAGGCAGATTCTTTACCAGGGAAGCAGACAACTTTAATGTGTTCTAGTTAGAGCCAAAAAAAATGAGTAGATGAATAAAAAGTTGAATAAACTGTATGTTGTATGAAAGGGAAATTGTTTCATCTGGAAAACCACAGATTTCTAAAAAATGGCTTCCCCTCAATTATCTCACCCAATTTCTTAACCTCTTAAATCTACAGGGAGTCACCTTGAATAAACTGATCTTTCCACCCATAAAGGCGTCCCAGAAACATCCCAAAAGAATCTCTACAGTGAATGCCAATATCATAATCTGAGATCTCTAATTTGTAATCACTGAAGAATATCACCACATGCTTATTTTCCAGTGTCAACCAAATGTCAAACGAAGGCACATATGTGATTCATTTGAGATAATACCTCAAGTTGAATGGAAATCTGTCAATATTAAGGCACTAGACAGAACCTCTTTCCTCTTCCAAAAACAAAAAATATCTCCTTCTTAAAGATTAAAACTCCCAATGGCCTGATCATCTTACCTTTTGTCAGACGATGGAAGACTCTTAGGAGGCTCTATCCTGATTGCTGGATCCCATTCCCCAGGTGGAAGGACAATGACTTCATCTAGGAACTCATCTATGCCAGCAATCAGGTCCTGCCTATCTTTCGCTTTATAAGCAATGTCATGGAACACCTAAAGAATAAGAAGAGATGTGCTGATCCAACAATAGAACTCTCCACATGCCTCAGATGTGGAGGCTGAAGAATGCAATCCATAATCTACTTTAACATTACTGTGACCATAGCCTCATATTTCCTACTGTTCAGCTTAATCCAAAATTTTTCAGTATCTAGATTATGAACCCAAAGAATATAGGTAGAGGCATGAGAAAACAGCTGTGCTTCTTTTATATGATTTTTTCCTAACAATACCATAAAATAGCATTGCCTTTCATCTCCCACTGGTATGTACTATTACTGATATGGTTGCTATGGAAGCCAGATGAAAATAGTTTAGAGAAATACACAGACAATCATTCCCTGAAATAAAAACTACTGGGCCAAACCACTGCTTCTAATTCAAGAAGGAAAAGTTCAAACTGAGTGTTAAGACTGGTTAAAACTCCAACTCTGCAGCTCTCAAACACACAAATAATGCGAGTTAAAGCAAAGGGGTTTTAAGTAGGTGATCATCTGTCTGTTTTTTAGGAAGCCAATAACCAAACCATCCAAGGTAGCAAATGTTCCATGGGTTTTATGCAAATATCCAAAGCAGGAGCTTCCAGATGTGTATCATACTCTTTGTCAATCATTCCATTCTCCTAACCTGCCTGATAAATCTGAAAGTCCTTTATACATAACCCAAGCCCTTCATACCTCGTAAGTCAAATTCTTTAGTCTCCAGGAAAGAAGATGGCTCCTGTTTGATACCTTTGGCTATTCTTAAAGATTGCTAAGTCTTTTCTCCTCAGTAGAATTTGTAAAAGCTATCAAACAAACAACACATAACGGTGTGGGGGTTTGGGGATTTATGGGAGATCATTCAAAGTGTAAGCATAACATCTGCAGTGGACACAACTGGCTACAGCCTTATTTTCTCCTGCTACTTACTTCCCACTATGGAGGCTGGAAAGTCAGTCACTTTCTTAGCCTAGCCTGCAGGTAAGGATGGGCAGTTCTGACTCATGGGATTAGAAAAAAAGAAAAAAAAAATGTGTGGGGGGAGCATTAAAACACCAGTTCAAGAAGAGAGACACAGCGAATATACCTTGCCTCCTCCTTCCTGCTTTGCTATAGATGGTGTGACTGGAGTTGACAGCAGTAGCCATCTTAAGACCACAAAGCAAGAGCCTTGGCACTTGATTTACCATTAAGCAGTTAACTTAAACCAACTCCAGCAACTGCTTACCTCCAAATTTCCTAATATGTGCACAAAACAAACCCTAAATTGTTTAAGCCACAATAAGTCAGACTTCCTGTTATTTGCAGCCCAAAACATTTCCTTTTCTTCTTTTTCTTTTTTGCCTAACACATTTCTAATCAATACATCTTAGGGTGAAGAATTAAGAAACTGGAAATATGCAGAAATAAATAAAAGAACCCACTGAGATGCTTAGTTGCCTCAAAGGAAAAAAACAGCATTGCTATTCATCAGTGTTCCCAAATTAAGTAACCATCTGAGTAATCACCAAATAAAACTGCCATAACTAAATGCTCTGTTCTCCACTCAACACATGGAGAAGCTAACATATCAAGCAATGAAGCAAAAACAAAACATTTGGCAAAATAGCAAGCTAGAAAGGCATAAAAGCAGAAATCAGCGATCCTATATTCTAACAGTATTTCTCCTACTATGAGACTAGTTCGGAGTTTCAACATGTCTAAGATGTGTGTAGTGACATTCAAGCTATTATGAGAATACAGTCATAATTCCAAAGTGCTAGATACTTGCAGAATGGTTGCTAATGCATTTTAGTATGTGTATCATTCCTTCCCACAAGATAAGAAAACCACAAAAACAGGTACTTGCTGATCCCTAAGGGAAAATGCATCTTACTATGCGTTATTTTATAAAACCCATTTCTGAAACAAAACACTTGAATTTGCAGGATGAATATATTAAACATTTTAACAGATTATGTTAATACAGTGACTTGAATCGTTTAAATAATATTTAACATACTTCAGTTTTCAGAGCTGAAAATGTTTAGAGAAAAGAAAATATGACTTATTCTAACATTAAATTTATTTTTTGAAAACTATTAAAAGCAGATGTCAGCTCATTTGCACACATGACTGTACCTCATGTTTTAAAGAAGGTTGGTAACTGCATAATTCTAGTTGAATAAATTGTGACAGCCAACTCACAGTATGAGAACCCAAGAACGACATTCACAGATCACCATCTTCCCAATTCCCTACCTCATCAGACATCAAGGTGGCAATGGCTCTGCCGATCTCATGGTAAGACTTGGCTTTCCCCTTAGGACCTAAGAGAATGAATAAGAACCTAATGGGAGAGGAAAGAAGCAAAGGCTATAACACATATTTCATCAAACTCAATACACATAACACTGAGACATGTTTAATCCTAATTCATAAGAAGGTTAGGTCTAGAATTCATTTTTAAAACAAAGGTTACAGTCTTGGTAATATGAAAGGCACTCGTCCACACTATTGTGAAACACAAATTGTTGTTCGTTTTATTTGGAAGCAAGGGAGAATTGAGCATGGAACGCTAAAAAGCTTCTTCATGAAAAAGGAAAGGTTCACTATATGAGTAAGTCTTTCTTTTCCAAACTTTCTTTTCTTTCTCTTTCTTCTGACTTTTCAGAATCTTTGGAGAAAACCCATTAAGCACAATAACTAGAAGGACTTAGCACATTTTCTGATTTTTCTGACTTTTCTTCACCCAATATTGATGGTGACAAATGATCCTCTCCATATTTTAAAGAAATATTTCTACTCAGAAGTGGCTGGGAGTCAGCAAAATCCAACTCCTCTACAATAAGCCACATGCTGACAACCAAAGTAAAGGAGGAAAAATATGAGAGAAATTCAATATAAAACATCATTCACAGTTAAAATTCTTTTACAGGATTCCTCATTTTCTTTTCCAAGCTTGTTTTCTTGATAATGCACTGTTCCACAGTAGTTAGGTCCTGAAACTTGCAATAACGAGCTTATCTCCACTCAGGTTCACCCCTTATCATGTTGGAAGGAATCCCTCACTGATCACAGAGCAAAGATGCAACTCTCAACTGGGGAGCAGGAAGTAAATGAATTCAAAAACAGACAAAAGGCAATACTAGACAAATCCCTGCCTTGCTTATTTATGCTCATATCTTACCTACCATGGAGATACTGAGGACAATAAAAATGATCACATCCTATGTCTGCACAGCTTTCTAAAGCTTACAAAGCATTTCACACCCACATATCATTTAAACCCCTACTATCCTTTGCTATAAGGACACGTATCTCACTCCCATTTAATGGTGAAGAAACCTAGGCTCAAGGAAGGTAATGGATGGGCTCAAAGACTGTCCCTAATGAATGACAGAGTAGATGGTTGGATGGCATCATGGACTCAATGAACATGAGTTTGAGCAAGCTCTGGGATGTAGTAAAGCACAAGGAGGCCTGGTGTGCTGCAGTCCATGGGGTCACAAAGAGTTGGACATGACTAAGCAACTGAACAACAACAAGATAGATAGGACTTTTTACCTCCTGTTTTTTTTTTTTCAGCACACAATTCTGCTTAATAATACCTGTGCAACCTATACACCAGAGAAAGCTATCCAACTATGACTTCCATAGGCCACTCTGGGGAAAGACGTTGTGGATAGTTAGCTGGGGACAAGAAAGCTTAAGATCTTATGAAACCACAAATGGCTTAGGACATTTGTTGGCAAAATTTTCTTTTTTACTAATTTATTCGTATTTTTGTTGTTTAAGAAAGGGCTATTGATAGCCAACACTCTTCAAGGTATTAGGGTCTGTTCTTAAATGCCCGTGAATAGATAATTCCATTTTTCATCATAAACGTTAATCTAAAGAATAAGAAAAAAAAACAAATTGAGAATGTAAGAAGGTAAATCTGAATGTCTGAATACTCAAAGTTTATACCAGAATAACCATAAAACCATTCAGTGTTTATTTGCTTAGAAACCATTTCTGGAGTGGAGCGGTGAACTCGCTTTCAAGTGTTATCACAGTAGATGAAATGGGCAAAAGCAATCAGCAGGCATGAAAGTCATTCAAGTATGAAGGAAGTCATTATTAGAACTGGGTTTTAATTCTTCTAACTAGGACTTGCCTTTCTCTGAAGCTGAACCTAAATTATACGCCACCATATACAGTATTATCACGAGCTTTTTTTATTGACAGAAAAGTACAATGCACTTTTCTGAAGGGATGGCTCACTGAATGAGTGCAACACCTGAAAAAAATATTTAACAACTAAAGTAAAATACAAATCTCATTAAAAAACACCTACAGTGCTTTTCATATGTCCCAATTCTATTTACTTGTCTACCAAGGGCCAGCTGTCAGGCAGGACAATAGGGCATAGCTTTAGACAGAAGTGGGCAAATGTGGTACAGCAAGAGAACATATATAACACCTGGATGCTTTACTTAATACATTTTTAAATAATGTATTTCCTTTGCCTGTCATTTTTTTTTTTTATTATTTCAGGCTTCCCAGGTGGCACAGTGGTAAAGAATCCATCTGTCAATGCAGGAGACTCAAGAGAGCCAGGTTTGATCCCTGGGTAGGGAAGATCCCCTGGAGAAGGAAATGGCAACCCACTCCAATATTCCTGCTGAGAGACCCCGTGAACAGAGGAGCCTGATGGGCTACAGTCCAAAGGGTCTCAAAGAGTCCGATACAACTGAGCATCTGAGCACATCCAAATATTAGCATCTGAGCACTACACAATATCTAACCCTTTCCAGAACCACTGTCTACATCTTCCTACCTCTCCCCAGTATCTGCATCATGATTATGTTACATTTATAAATATACACTATGGAAATGCATATTTATCAACTGATACGTGAATTAATTATCAGGTTGACTATATGGCAACAAAACCAAAATAGTGTCTTATTAGAAAGTGCAGAAAATGCTCTCAGTCATTAATAGTCCTCAAATAAACTCTGGCAGACAATGGGCAGCTGGTCCAAGGGATAACAGAGTAATGGATCCTCCACCTTAAATCCTATGAGATGAGGGGATACATTTTCTACAAATATTTACTCTGCTCTTTACTAAAGAGCACCAAAGAAGAAATGGCAGTAGCAGACCAGTGGTGATCATTAAAAAACCATTTATCCTAGTAGCAAACCCAGTATATGAGAGCTACAGTGTTTTCATTAAGTTAGATACAAAGGCATAATTCCTCTTTCCTGAGTAATGTGATTTTTATTAAAACATATATATATACGTTCATATATATATATATATATATAAAGTATAAAGAAAATAATCAAGTGCCAAATAGAAATAAAAAGTTATGTATCAGTTAAAATTTTCACATTACTTCAGTCAGGAACCACTGAGTAGATAGAGAGGAACTCTGGACACCCACAAGTAGCAGGAAATATCACCTCAGGTCAAGAATTTCATCTGTAGGGAACCAGACCCTTAGGAAGACTGTAATTTGAAGTGCACTGTTGAAATGGGGGTGAGAGATGAGAGATCTGGGAAAACTAACACCACAGAACAACTCATCGAGTTGAAGTTCCCTCTGCCTAAAACATGTTCTCTCCTCTTTAACCCTCCAAGAAGCAAAAGCTGTTACAACTTGTATGGCAGAAGCACATCTTGCCAAACTTGGCTTTTATAACGTACTCAAAACATCTTTCATGACTCAAGTGGTCTGTTTTGTTTTTTGTTGTTGTTTTTTTTTTGTCAATGGACAGATGTTATTTTTAACCAGAAGCTTTTTTTCTTTATTAACAAATTAGAGTAAACATTACATTTCTGTGGTTGAAAGGGCACAGCCCATATTGCTGGCCCAGGGGAAATAATTTATGTTGCTGAGCTCTTTGTATTCGCTTATAACTAGACACAAGTCACAGAATTTATAATAGTGCCTGGCTGTGTCAAGAATCTTCATGAGGCCCTTCCACTCTGATGTGCTCACTTTTCCATGTAACTAATTGTGCCTGGCAGAGAAGGCAATAGCACCCCAACTCCAGTACTCTTGCCTGGAAAATCCCATGGATGGCGAAGCCTGGTAGGCTGCAGTCCATGGGGTCACTAAGAGCTGGACACGACTGAGCGACTTCCCCTTCACTTTTCACTTTCATGCATTGGAGAAGGAAATGGCAACCCACTCCAATGTTCTTGCCTGGAGAATCCCAGGGATGGGGGAGCCTGGTGGGCTTCCATCTATAAGGTCGCACAGAGTCAGACACAACTGAGGCGACTTAGCAGCAGCAGCAGCAGCAATTGTGCCAGGGGAGAATGCCTCTAGCATTCACCACAACAAAAATCAGTACCAGATGATCTGCATCCAAAACCAATGGACCATACTCATATTCACAAAATAATTATAGGCATAAACAGAGCATAATATCAGAAAAAGAGCCAGCCTTCCTAAACTACTCCATCTTTTCAGAGATGTGCACCCCTCCTCCTTCCTTATATATCACAGCCATTCTAAAATAAACTCAGCATGTACCAATCCCTTACTTCCTTTTTTTAAAACAATAGTGAATCAAATAACCCATTATTCATATTTAGTGGCTCTGGAAAATGTGGCTAAACTGTAGCTTCCTCAATAAATTCATAAGGAGCACAGACCCATCATAACCAACCATACTGCACACAGTAAACAGCAGTGAGCCACTGGAAGACTGTTACACAAGACAGAACTGAACCAGCAAGACCTCCATCCCAATTCCTCTATTAGAAATTTTATGGTTTTGACAATTAGGCACAAAGAATTGCTTTCAGGCAGATCATTATTTATAACATAAAATAGATGTTAACTAAGGGTGACACAAAGGGGTAAACATTCTAATTTTAGAGAGGGCTAGAGCTCCCTTTATAATTATTTGCCTCAGATGTGAAAATCAAGGTAAGAAAAGCATAGATTGATCAAGGGCTTTGATTAGTCTTCATGGGAAAACCCTAAAGCATTTTATTGCAATCCATTCTAGGAGTCTCCTTAGATTTTCCCAAAGAGCCTGGCTTCAGAGTCAGAAATCTGCGCTGACAGTGCGTCATCCATGTGGCTCCATCTCTGAACTGTAAAATGGGAACTATATTCATCTCCATGTGGCCCATAAATATGACTGAGCGGCAGCCTCAATGGAACAGATGTAAGATGACAGCAAAGCAAAGTGCCTCTTAAGACACTAAGAAAATCATAAACATACCCAACTAAGTCCCAAAGAACAAAGTTTATCTGCTTTCACATGGATGACAAGAAGGTCCTCTGTGTAGAAAACATCTACACAGTTTGTAGGAGTCCAGCTGCAAACAGAAAGCTAAACTAAATCAAGCACAGAGCAGAGTGGATAGAGAAATTCTTGAACTCTATGCAAAGGGAGTGGCTATTATCATATTTCCTAAAAGATGCATGGTAGTAATGCTATTTATTATAAATAGTAAGAATAATAATAATAAGTAAAAGAGCCTGTCTTCCACCTTCAAAAGGAAAGGAAAAATGGAAAAATTTTTTCAAAAGAAAAAATGACCGTCATTACAAGATGTGCACAGAAACAGATTTCTCAGGTTTCTGTGCAAGATAGCGGGGTGGCATGCATGTTAAAGCACACAGCTGAGTGCAGAGACATCTTCCACAATGACCACCAGGCTCCTTGTGGGATTTCCTTTATTGGATTTCACAGGATGCAGCCATTGTAAGTGGCCCTGTATTACTCACACACAAAAAAGCTAATGAGACTCCCTTCTCAGTGATTACAGCTTGCCCTGGTTCAGAGGATAGCAAATGGATAAAACTATTTCCTGGAAAAACGTTAACATGCTAGGATATATTATTGAGATTACTGCCCTGAAATAGCTTTATGACATTATTGAATTATATTCCCTTGAATAGACTGGGCTCCTTTTCTCAATTCAAATAATGCTTGATTTTTACCTCTAGACTAGTACCATTGTCCAGGACGGAAAAGATGAGCCGGAGAGGAGCAGATGATAAGAGGGACTCCCAAATGGTCACGACCCGCTACTTAATGAGCTTGTGTTATTGTTTAAATAAAAAACCTTTTAAAATATTTTTATTTGTAGCTTCTAGAGAAAAAGAATAAAAAAATTAAAAAGAGCAACTGAACACTTCTTGGCATGTCTTTTTCTTTCAAGCTCCAGAAAAGTTGGTCCAAAGAGACATAAATAAAACCAAAGGGACATGCAAGCTGGAGTTCAGCCATGACTGAGTCAGCTAGCTGTTCACCAGGTGATTGCTCAGATGGACCTGCAAGGCTCTGCTGGAATGTTTTCAAGCAAAAAGCTAAGTTACAGAAAACACAAATCATGATACTCCCATTAACTGAATAAGCTATAACTATCCCCTTTCCTCTGCTATTTGTCCAATGACTGCTTATATTATTCCTATATTGTTATATGACAAGTATTCTCCCTGTTGTTAGTGTCTAAGAAATAGAAAAATGGGATAAAAATGCCTGCGTGAAAAAGAATGGCCTGTAATGTAAAAAATGGAAGGCCATAAGGAAATGTTCTCCTAATTTTCCTCCTGAGTTGGCTCAAAACAAATCTTGAGCCCCTTATCTTGTTGGTTTACCTTGCTCAGACCATCTGAGACCACTGGAAATCCATAGCCTCTCCTGCTCACCTGGAGAAACCTAAAGAAAAGTTCCCTGTCCTTGCCCTGGGCACTAACCCCCACAAAAGGCCCTATTTTATAATAATTTTCTAATGTCAACCTGAAGATTATAGACTTCTCTTTAACCTATTCCTAAGAACAAATTTATTTGAAGCATTAGCTTCCATTTACCTACCACACTTGACACAGAAGTCAAGCTTCCTAGCTCCTCTACTGGGCTCAGTTACAGAGGAAAATAAAAAGGATGACTTCTAAGGTACTGTGCAGCATGAGTACACGATTGTAATAACACTAATATACCTTCTTTTAAAATAAAACTTTATGATTCTTAACACATAACAGTAAAATATACAAATTTAAGTGTACAACTTAATGATCTTTACTTTTGTGCATATATATAATAAATACATATTGTTATTTAGTCGTTCAGTCATGTCCAACTCTTTTGCGACCCCATGGACTGTAGCCTACCAGGCTTTGTCCACATTCTCCAGGCAAGAGTACTGGAGTGGATTACCATTTCCTTCTCGAAGGGATTTTCCCGACCCAGGGATTAAATCTGCATCTCCTTCACTGGCAGGAGGATTCTTTACCACTGAGTCAAAACACATATATACATGTCTATATATGTACACACAGACACATTTACATATATTGATATATATAATGTGTCAATGGCAACCCACTCCAGTACTCTTGCCTGGAGAGTTCCATGGACGGAGGAGCCTGGTAGGCTACAGTCCATAGGGTCGCTGGGAGTCGGACACGACTGAGCGACTTCACTTTCACTTTTCACTTTCATGCACTGGAGAAGGAAATGGCAACCCGCTCCAGTGTTCTTGCCTGGAGAATCCCAGGGACGGGGGAGCCTGGTGGGCTGCCGTCTCTGGGGTCGCACAGAGTCGGACACGACTGAAGCAACTTAGCATATGTATGTATGAACATACTCACTATCAATTTTCTAATAAAACAGAGAGCAAATGAAAGCAACTCAGACCTCTGAACCATTTACCATCTATATGATCTCAGAGAAGTTACTTAAACTCTCAAAGTGTTTTTTCATCTATAAAATCCCGTATAGTTTATACCTTAAAAATTATTATGAGTATTAAATAGGCTAATCCATCAGAAACTACTCCATAGTCCAATGAATTATTATAATCATTATTACTACTACACATCTGCCAAGTCAACCAAGAGCATGAAAGTCAAGACTGAACCATTATTTCAAGTTAAACCTTTTCAACATGCTTGCTTTGGATGTACCCTCATCCTATTGGCTCTCTAGCCTGAGGGGGAGGAGTTTTCCCTATGACCACACTGTGGACCCCAGTGGGTCAGGGAGCAGCTTACCTTGTGGGCACAGGGACCTCAGTCAGGGCACCCAGCATGACTGCCTGCTGCAGCCGAACAAAAGCAATGAAAGGAGAATCCAAGAAGTCTACCTCGCCAACAAGCACGTTGGAAGCTTCTGCATCACGTGGCAGTTTTTTCATGAACTTATTCTTCAGCTGCATGGGAAGAGCCAAGAAGACACAACTTATTTCCAGAGAAGGGAACTCAAAGAAATTTCCTTATGAGTCTATGTGCACCAGGCAGGCCCTAGCTAGCCATTCATCTATTATGTCTAACGATTCTATTATAGTAAGTATTTCTCTGTATTTTGGATGCAAAAACATTAAGCGTATAGTCATGTGGTATACATATAAAACAATGTTTACATACATATCAATTCATTTACTTATTCAACTCAATAAACATGAGTTTAAGAGTCTCCTGGGAGCCAGGAACTGATCTAAGCCCTGATGATAAGGGATGTGTCAACTAATGACATGGCCTTCTTGAGCTCATATTCCAGCAAGGGAGAAGTAAAATAGAATTTAAAGTAATGGTAAGTGTTGAGAAGAAAAAGTAAGACATGTAAAAGGATACGTCTTTAGACAAGGAGGTCAGGGAAGGCCTCTGAAGAAGCACATTTGACACTGGGGTAAGGGGACAAGCCAAGTAAAGATCTGGGCAAAGAAAATTCTAGGCAAAGAGAAGAGAAAGTGCAAAGCCTCTGACCAGGCAAGAGCTGGGCAGCAACAGTAGGTGGCCAAGTGTGTGGGAGTAGATGAGCACAGGAGAGAAAACGCAGCAGATGAAGTTGCAGACGTGAGGGGGGCCAGCAGGTGAGGATCTTGAAGGCACAGTAAGGAGTTTCAGATGTTTTAAACAGAACTTACCCACTCAAGACAAGTCCATGGAAAAGTGGAGTACAAAGACCTAAATTTAGGAGATATCACCATGTAATCAGGATTTAAGACCATGCGATAAGATGACACAACCTTGGGTGTAAGTGTAGACAGAGGAAAGGGCTGTCCATTGACCCTTAACATCTGTCCATTGATCCTAAACCCTGGGCTACCTTACCTTTGATAGGAATGGAAGCAGATATTGGCAGAGGACACTGAAAAAGAGCAACCCGGCCTTCACCAACCAGGACTTTAGGTGAAGAAAGGGAACAATGAGGAGAGGATTATCTGCTTCAGTGTCAAAGGCTGCTGGAAGTTCAAATAAGATGAAAACTAAGAAAGGACTAATGATGGAACCTGGACCACGAGGGAAGTCCCAGTGGTCTTATGGGAGACTCCATACTCCCAACGCAAGGGTCTTGGGTTCAATCTCTGGCCAGGGAACTAGATCTCACATGTGACAACTAAGAGTTAGCATGCTGCAGCTATAAAAAGCATCACAGCTTAAAAGATCCCACATGCAGCAACCAAAAGACCCAGCACAGCCAAATTATCAAAAAATGTTTTTTAAAAGTAAGTAAAGACCAATGAATTTGACAAGAAGGACGGGCTGGATGATCCATACAAGAGTGGACACCAGGCTACCCAGTAAAGAATAAGACGTGAAAAAATGGAGACAGGAAGTAGACAGAATTCTTCTGAGATATGTTGCTACCAAGAAAAGCCAAGAATTAAGGAGGTAGGTGAAGAAAGGGATAAATGGAGATTTTTCATGGGGAATGTGATCACAATTTGGAATGTTCATGAAGATGATCTAGTAAAGACAGATTACTACTGTAGGAGAAATGGGCATAACTGCAAATCAGCTCAAGCAACCTTGAACTATTGAGAAGAGAGATATCCATGCATAGCTAGAGGGATTAAATCCAGATGGAACACAGCTCATCCATTCTAACCAGGCAAGGCAGACTCTAGGTAGAGTCAGGGGTGATCTGGGAAGTCTATGGGGTGAAGATGAGGATTCCAAGGACTTACATTTTTTCAGTGAAATATGAATGACCTGATGGTGAGGAGGAGGAAGACGGATGTACATGGGAGCTTGAGGAGAAAGGTAAAGGTGTAAAGTGCTTTTCTTGGAGAGCAACGGTTGCCTTTGCCAACAAAGGTCTGTCTAGTCAAGGCTATGGTTTTTCCAGGGGTCATGTATGGATGTGAGAGTTAGACTATAAAGAAAGCTGAGCGCTGAAGAATTGATGCTTTTCAACTGTAGTGTTGGAAAAGACTCTTGAGAGTCCCTTGGACTGCAAGGAGATCCAACCAGTCCATCCTAAAGGAGATCAGTCCTGGGTGTTCATTGGAAGGACTGATGTTGAAGTTGAAACTCCAATACTTTGGCCACCTGATGCAAAGAGTTGACTCATTTGAAAAGACCCTGATGCTGGAAGGGATTGGGGGCTGGAGGAGAAGGGGACGACAGAGGATGAGATGGCTGGATGGCATCACTGACTCAATAGACACGAGTTTGGGTAAACTCTGGGAGTTGGTGATGGACAGGGAGGCCTGGCCTGCTGCGGTCCATGGGGTCGCAAAGAGTTGGATACGACCTGAGCAACTGAACTGAACTGAATTGAAAGGTTGCCTAACAGTCACTTTGAAAACTTATCCTGTAGACGTTATTCATTCATTTCCCCTCCCAACCCAGCTCCCACTTAGAATAGGCTTGTTCAAGTATCCTACAATGAGTGGGAAACGTCTCCTAACAGCTCAAGGAAAACATCTCAACAATGACAAAAAGATAGAGATAAGAATTTTGCAAGAAGATTTCTGATATACCCTTCTCACCAATATGAATGTCTCCCCACTTAAGTTAAAAGTTACCAGTGAACTTTTTTCTGCCACAGGTTATCACCTCTATGGGAAGTAGGAGGCGTGGCCCAATTTTCCCCAGTAATGAAAAATTACAGTAGAGTTTTATTTTCTATTTCCATATAAATAGTTCTCAAAAAGGGAAAATAAGTGCCATGAAAACTGATCCCCAAAACCATCACCTTCAGTAGCATTTTAACAAGATTCTTGCCTTTGGAACTTCATACAAGAAGAAAACTGAGAGGCAAAAAAAAAAAAAAAAAGGAAGCTGGAACTAATAATTTAGTGGAAACCAAAAAAAAAACCACAAAGGCAAGATATATATTTTTGGATGTTAGAAACACGACTACTTCTAGCAGTAAAAGACTTTTCCAAAGTTTATACCATTAATCCTTCAAATAATACTAATATTTCCAAAAAGTCTGTTTATTTCTACAGATACAAAAAGAGCAGCCATGGGAATAGTCTAAAACCATCAAATTGTTATTATAGTCAAAGGAAGTTGCAGTAATGCATTGCTCTGTGTAACACGGAGTAGAGTGTGGGATATGGTCAAGTGACCCAAAGGCATAATGAAATACCACTGCTAGAGTAATCTTCTTCCGACTCTTTCCAGAGAGAGCTCCCATTACCAACACAGGCCATGAAGCTCTATAATCATCTGATTGTACTTGCCATTCTCTCCAGCACTCTTTGCTGTAGTTAGGTAGGTAATCTGGTCATAATCTCCTGTTTTAGGTACTTAGCTTCCCACACTTAGGACCAGAAAACTGTCCTTTCCTCATTTCTACCTTTTCTAAACCTCCTTAAAGAGTTCAGAACAAGCCTTTCCACTCTCTCAGCACCGCTCCTTGGGATCTCCAGAAGCACGCGTTTGTTTTTTTTTTTAATTTTTTCAATTGGAGTATAATTGCTTTACAATGTTGTGTTTCTGCTGTAAAACAATGTCAATCAGCTGTGTGTATACATATAGCCCCTCCTTCTTGAGCCTCCCGTATAACCCCCATCCCACCTGTCTAGGTCATCTCAGAACACTGAGCTGAGCTCCCTGTACTGTACAGCAGCGTCCCACTAGCTATCTGTCTCACACATGGTAGTGTATGTATGTCAATCCTACTCTCTCAATTTGTCCCAGAAGCATTCATTTTGGAATCATGCTTTTGCCAAGGTTGAAGTCTTTGCTCTTAGCTCCGGGAGGGTTAGAACAGTTTATCCCCCACAGAAGTGATCGCTTCCTTTGCAACATAAGTCAGTTATTGTAAATATTTTGAATGGAAGGAATGAGCTCTGCAGCATTTACAGTCAGACCATAAGAACATTAAATACCCAGGAAAGTTCAAGCGGTTTTAGAGGCCCATTCTAGAACATACTAAATGTCTGGATCTATCACTAAGCAACTACTGACTCACAGAACATGCAGAATATCCCACAGTCATATTCTTCCACAAAATGTTTTACTTGTATGGTACCTTTACTGAGATGACTACACCATTTTGGAAAAATTGAAGCATGTTTTTAAAGCTAGAGGAACTGCATTATGTGCTCAGAAGAGAAGTAGTTACAAAGATATACTCTTTGAGATCAGCAAATCTCACACTGTGTTTGTAGGACACTAGTGTTCTTGAAGAAACTAGTAGCCATTCCAAAATAAAAATGTGTGGTGCCTGAGGTGCCCTGGAACTTAGTCCTCAGATGACTCTTTTCTCTACACACGTTCCTGGATGATCTCGACAAGCCCCCTGCCTTTAAATTCCATCTGTGTCCTGATGGCTCACAGATCTATGGGCTTTCCTGGTAACTCAGCTGGCTAAGAATCTGCCTGCAATGCAAGAGACCCAGGTTCAATCCCTGAATAGGGAAGATCCCCTGGAGAAGGGACCCACTCCAGTATTCTTGCCTGGAGAATTCCATGGACAAAGGAGCCTGGCAGGCTACAGTCCATGGGTCACAAAGAGTTGAACAGATTTACTTCAGCCAGGACCTCTTACCAGTCCCATTACATCTATCCTCAGAAGTCTAATCAGCATTGCAAATTTTACAAATCCAAAACCGAGCCCCCCTCCCAAGAGTCCCCTCAAACTAGCTCATCCTGGAGTCTTGCTCATCTGGTTCATGGCAGCTCCATTTTTCCAATGCCCAGGCCCAGACCTTGCTGTCATCTTCCACACTCCTCCTCTCACACCCCATGCCCATTCTATCAGTGAATCCTGTTGGATCCACCATCAGAGATGTCCAACCATTTCTGACCATCTTCACTGCCACCACCCTGGGCCACATTACAAGCACCTCCCTCCTGGGTTATGGCATTGGTCTCCCAGCTGGATTGTTTGCTTCTGCCCTTGACCCCCGCCCTACTCCCGTCTGTTATCGAATCAGCCAGAGCAATCAAATCAGGAGTCAGATAAAACCTTTTGCTGGTCCCCATTCCACTAAGAGAGACGGCAGTCTTATTACGACAAGCCACAACTCCAGCACCATCGGGCTCCCCATCAGCTCCTTGACCTCGTTTGCAGCTGCTTTTTCCTGGTCTTCTTCAGACCCACCATCCCAGGGGCCAAACCTCCCCTCTGACACACCGGGCACACTCTTCCCTCAGGGCCTTCACATCTGCTGTGTGTCTGAACGGAATGTCTGCAGGGCTCCCTTCCTCACTTCCTTCAGATCTTTCCTTAAGTCACTTCTCAACACTGAGACCTTCCCTGGCCACATTTGTTAAAATTTCCACCTCCCCTTCCCCACAGGTTCTTCTTACTCCTCTGTCCTACCTTATGCTTTTCTTTGTACTTATTACAAACATGCTACAATTTTTACTTATCTTCCTTATTATCTGCCTCCTCACTAGAATGTAAGTTCCCTAACAGAAGGATAATATCCATCTCTCTTGTTCAGTGTTACATCCTTAATGCCTAGAAGAAAAGATGAAATAAATGTTTGTTCAGGAAATGAATGGTGCTTATTATTTCTGCTCTTTCCAATGAGTGTTCCTAACTCTTCTCTTAAAGCAGTTGTTTCTGGGCATCCCACCACCACCCAGTCCATCTAAGTGGACAAAAGGCCTAGATAGGACTCATCTTAGTAAACTCCCCTACTGAGAACAGTGATTGGTCCAAAGGATGGATGCACCATCTACACAGGGACCAAAACATTTTGGAAAATTAACATTCAAATAGATGTGTAAAAATCAATGTTTCCCTTTCGCCTAAGGTTGTTACCCTCTTTGCTGGAAGGGCCTGTCACAAGATTGTCCACACTAGGAGAGAATGAGGTCAATGGCCAAAATGAAACACAAAATCGGGAGAGAAAAATGGATGAAAAGAGAGATTGCTGAGTCCCCAGCCTCAGGCCCTGAGGTCCTGTAGCTTCTCCATTCTGTGAACTCATCAAAAATTATTACTGGTTATATAAGCCAGAAAATTCCATTTGGGGCTTAAATTAATTTGAGGTGATTTCTGTCTACTGCAGTCGAGACCCTTCACAAAAAAGTGTTTTGTCAAATGAATTTGAGGAGTACCAGGTCAGACAGAATTAAATAAGTTTCTGTGCTACACACTCTTTAGAGCTTTGAATAGGCATGTACGCCAAAGAATGCTTTATCTCCCACTCGGAGATAAATAAGGCACATTTTGATATGAAAGCAGATTTTAAAATGCTGTTAGGGACAGAAATTTTCTCATCTCTCATTTAATCCTACTCTCAGCTCCATTTAATTCTCTTTAAATTTAACAGGTGCCTCAAATGTTCAAGGCCTGATGTGGGCACTGCAAGGAACACACAGACTCTGCTCGCCTAAAGTTTAAAATCCAATGAAGAGAAGCAAATATAGAAATAGCTCTACTGAAATAAGACACATAAAGATAGTATGAAAGGTATATTGTTCAATGGAGGTCACAAAATACAGCAATAGAGTTCAAGAGTTCTTCTATGAATCAAAGTTTACAGATTCCTCTCATAAAGGTGGCTCATGAAATATTGATTCATATAGGTTCCCTTTTTCAAGTACCTCAACAATACCTGATAACGGAAAAAGTAATGACTGAAGTATACAATGCAACTATGGGCTTACACAATAAAAAGTGAACAGCAATAAAGTACTAACAAAAACATTATTAACATTACACAGAATGGTGAAGAACAACTCACAAATTACAAAGAACAGCAAAAGATAATGAAAATAAGAGCAAAATCAGGTTGAGGATCATTCAACAACCTTATCTGGATTGAATTACAAAGATAGTCTGACATTTCTTTCTTATAGATCACTAGCTGATGCTCCAAGGGATATACAGCCTGGATTTCATGCAGGGTCAACTATGAGAACACACAGCGGAAAAAATTGCCTTAGACAACCTTGATTCCAAAAGAAATGAATTTCAAAGGGCTGCATCTGGTAAGAGGTAATTTGGCTAGCTCAGGGGCTTCTCAGGTGGTGAGGTGGTAAAGGATCTGCCTGCCAATGCAGGAGGTACAAGAGATGCAAGTTTTATCTCTGAGTCAGGAAGATCCCCTGGAGGAGGAAGCAGCAACCCACTCCAGTATTCTTGCCTGGGAATCCCATCGACAGAGGAGCCTGGAGGGTTATAGTCCATGGGGCTGTGCATGCACACATGCAATCTGACCGTCTTAGCAATTTGGGAACACTTTTTGTCTACCAGATAACAATACCAACTCTGTGAGTCCGGGGATGTAAATTTCAGGTTCCTTTAATGCTAACCTGTTCCTTTAATGCTAGCAATACAGGTTAGCATTGCTATAATGCTACAGGTTAGGTCTTGCTATAATAATTCAGTTAATTACTTTCTGATTGGCTTCCTAAGAACCCAGTAATCACCGTACCAGCGTAACAAGAAACTAGCGATTATAAACAGATAAAGCAGAACAACAGTGATAGCTTCTTGGAATGATCACCCTATGTGATGATGGGAAAGTTACTCATACTCAAGTGATATGCATCACATATAGCTAACTGAAAAAATCATACTGTAATCAATCTCAACTAACTGGGATAACATTATATCCTCCCACCCATACCATCACCCTCAGACCTTCAGCATCACCTGGTAAGTAGGTTCAGGCTATCATATTATTGTAGTCATTAGGCAAGTATTTAAACCCTACCTATTGTTCTTTGCCATTAGCAGCATATGCTAAAATAAATGTAATAAAGTGTCATTTATAACCAGGAGTACTCACAATTTGTCATTTGAGTCTGATTTATTAGAAGGTGACCCTATAGGCTGTTCAATGCCCTTTTTAAAAATGAATAAACTAAAAAAAAAAATGGAAACTTACATGAAGCCCCCCAAAATAGAAAATAAAAACATAATTGCCAATGTCATGTATATTTACATCACATTAGATGTTTCTCTTCACAGTTCAATAAAAGTAAAGTTTGATAATACCTGAAAAAAAATCATCTAATTTTAGTATATTTTCTCATCATTTTTCCAAAGCTAACACTGACTGCTATTTCCCATTACATACATTCTCTATTCCTCTCAAGAAGAATGATTTTTATCTTCCAATCTATACTTATTCTCAATTCGCTTAATGCCTCATGTCAACAGGCTACCTGGGCAAAGAGCTGATGCCCAGCTTTCTTCCTGTTATTCTTTCCTCTCTTCTGTTCTTCTTAGCTTCTTTTTTCCCTGCTGATCTCCTCCCTTCTATTCTCTTTGAAAATTGGCAGCTCTTATTCTTTGCCAAACAAACTCATCTGGCGATCTCAAAATCCTGCTAGGCTCACTCCACTACCATGCCTTTCCAGTGCAAAGGAATCTATTTGTGTTAGTGGTAAAGCAGGGTCACCATACTTATGAGTTGAGTCACATGTATGAAAGCCCCAGTTTACCCCCATTGCATTGGAGCAGATATTAATATTACCTTCTTTCATTCTCAAACGTGTCTCAGGCTAAGGAAAAAACTATATGATCACCCCACACTTTAAGCTCACTGAGGTCAGCTCCTGAGCAGGATGCCTAGGATATGGCATTGGAAAATAGTTATATGCTATGAAGGCATAAAATGCAAGGAACTCAGAAGCATGAGGAAATGACTGTATCAAACAGTATCTTAGCAAACTATGCTCTCTGAGTATGAATTTATTTGTTTACTATATACAAACAATACTAACTGCTGGGGCAGGAAAACAGTGTTCTCTTGCTCACCATAAATGAAATAATTCTGCCTCTGCCCCCTCCCTCTTTCTACACCTTGGGAAACGTAGCCAATTTGATGGATTAAAGTTTGATAAAATTCACTTTTTCCTAATGAGAAAGTTGTAGTGATGAAGACAAGAACAAGAAGTACACTATTTTCTCTTACAGCAAGTCAAATGAACAGAAAAACAGAGTTACATCTTAATCCATGTAGCTGATTAAATACGTAGATTCAGAGTCAGTTTCATATGCTTGGTTAACTATCAGAACTCGTCTCTTTAAGTGTATCAATCTCAGAATTTATATTCTGTTTATGGGTGTTTTTAGGCATGGAGCTGCATATTTGGTGAACTAGAAATTTCCGACCTAATTGATGTTTCTAAGAGACTTCAGCTCCAGCTATCATAAATTAGCTTGTATCACACCAACCCTTCCAGTAAGAAAAACTGAAAAGCTGGATTTCCGTAATCTGTTTAAAGGAATCAGAAAATCACTATGACATTTAAAAAAAAAAAAAACACCTAAGCAGCCATCCAATGTCCCTAAAGAAGAAAACTGCATGAACATGAGGCTAAAATCAGCTCATCTGTTTCTTCTAAAGGCATCTGATAACTCCTAAGTAGCGGTAGAGATTCACTGAGTAGAGCCTTCAGCAGTCCAAAAGTGATAGGCAAACATGTCAAGCATTCAGTCAGGACGCCTAAAAGACAAGATTAAAGGCAAAAGGGAAAACTAGTAATAAATCAACCCACATAAAGACTTGGAGAAGGAAATGGCAACCCACTCAAGTATTCTTGCCTGGAGAATCCCATGAACAGAAGAGCCTAGCAGGTCACAGTCCATGGGGTCACAAAGAGTCAGACTAAGTGACTGCTGCTGCTGCTAAGTCACATCAGTCATGTCCAACTCTATGCAACCCCATAGACGTGGGCCCACCAGGCTCCCATCCCTGGGATTCTCCAGGCAAGAATACTGGAGTGGGTTGCCATTTCCTTTTCCAGTGCATGAAAGTGAAAAGTGAAAGTGAAGTCGCTCAGTCGTGTCTGACTCTTCACGACCCCATGGACTGTAGCCAACCAGACTCCTCCATCCACGGGATTTCCCAGGTGAGAGTACTGGAGTGGGTTGCCATTGCCTTCTCTGGACTAAGTGACTAACACACACATAAAGACCAAAACCTAGGTTCCAATCAGTTCAATTCCAGACTAAATATAAAGTTGACCTGCCCCTAGCCTAAATGCCAGCCAAAAGCAAAATAAATAATCTCTGAAGAAAATGTTATCTAAAGTATTAACTTAGCTCTAATATAAGTATAATATCTGACATTCAATCAGAAATTACTAGGCATACTAGTAGACAAGATCGAATGATGAGAACCCAAGAGAAAAAAACAGAAATTAGAAAGAAATTTAAAGGAGCTATATACTAGGTACCAGAGGTAGACTCTGAAATAATATTTTTAAAACACTGACGAGATGACGACTTTCAGAAGAACCATTTAAAACACAAAGTAGATGTCCTAGAGATTAAAATGACTAGTTATTTTAACATCAATAACACCAATGACTTGTTAAAGTCAATATTATTCATAACATAAAAACGGGACATATCAAAATTTGTGGAATGCAGCTAAACATACACTGAGTAAATTTCATAGCCTAAGTGCAAATATTTCAAAAGAACAAAAGCTAAAGTGTGATGATCTAAATCTATATCTCATGGAATAAGACTAAAACAGCAAATGAAACTCACAGAAGGTATAAAGAAGGAATTAAAAATAAGAGAGGAAATATGGCATTAAAAAACAAGTATACTATGCTGATCATGTTCTATTTCATAATCTGTATGACAATTATACAAGTGTCCACATTCTAAAAAATTATCAAGTAGATTTTATCACAAATATGTTTTACTTTAATAAAACAATGATACTACAAAGAGTGTCTTAATAGATAAACTGTTATTTCATTCCAATACCGCTTACATTCCCTTGGCAGGAAACTTTTAAAATAAATCAAGGACAGTGAAAAACAAAACTGTATTCCATAGCCCTACCTCATATGTCAAAGGCTTTTGTAAAGATAAGAAAAGATAAGAGGTAAAATGCCTAGCAAGATACAAATATAAGGCTCACTCTTCCTGGCTTCTTTTTAGTTTCTCTAACATGGAAAGCAAACCTCTCTACTCCCTTTTTTCCTCCTACCATGCATATCCAGGAGACCACCTGATTGTGCTGTGTTAGAGGTAACATATTCCTGCTTTTACCTCCCAACGGTGTGTGAACCCTATGCAACATAAACATAACTTAACCCAGTATACTTCCCTTGGGTTAAAATTAGCTTCCAACTGGGTTGGGAAGAAGAAGCAGTTCATCAAAAGCAGCCTTGTGAAAACTAATCCCTGGGGTAATTCTGAAGTAGGTTTGACCTAGCAAGTACTATGTGTATATATTTGGAACAGACCTACCATCTCAAATTCTGGGAATCCTGGGGTATGATAGGTGGAGGCCAGGCACTGGCTATAGTTGGCTTCTGTGGTTAATTGAAGACTAACACTATTGTCCATCCTCTCCCAGTTTTCCAGCAGCCCTCTCATCCCATATCTAAGGAAGAAGAGGACTGATCTGAACGAATTAAATTCTAAGTCAATAAGCTTACACTAGCTTTTCTCAGGCACTAGGAAAATAGTTCTTTTCACTGAAAGCTCTATTCTGGCCTTTCTTTGTGGCAGGGATTCTCAGTAAAAAAAAGCGTGTCTACTCAAGTCCCAAGTACAAGGAGTATCTTTTGCTTCAAGGCTCTTTCCAGCTACTAAGATGAGGCAGAAGGCTCTGCCTAGGTCACCCAGGTTCTACTGTGGGGTTTGCAGTCAAAGTCTCAGTCTGTAAGAGTTCCCTGACCTCTGATTATCTGTGTACACATTTCTCATCCTGATCTTTTCAGAAGTGTTGGATTGAGAACATGTTTGGGTGTTC
Organism: Ovis canadensis; assembly: GCF_042477335.2. Taxonomy (NCBI): domain Eukaryota; kingdom Metazoa; phylum Chordata; class Mammalia; order Artiodactyla; family Bovidae; genus Ovis; species Ovis canadensis. The sequence goes on along the minus strand of NC_091250.1, from coordinate 103,288,405 downwards.
CTCAGTAGCCTGGACAAATACCATCTCAAACACACCCCAGTGTTCCATTCCTAAATCTCACTTCTTTACTGTAAACTGTATAATTTCCCAACAAAGAAATGTCAGAGGAAGGGAAAAAGAAAAAGGAACTGCTGTTTTATAAGCTTAATAGAGTATTGCTTTTTAATTTCAAGACTACATAAGAAAAATTATTTCAAAACTTTCCTGTTAAATAAAGACAGTCTTTAATCAACCCCTAAGTAAATTTGAGGCATAGGATTTTTTTGGTGTGATACACAGAATTGCTGGAATAAATTAGTTTAAACGTTTTTTGTTTTGTCTTTAATGATTGCCCTTTAGGTTATCTTCAAGCTGTAATTTAGAAGAATATTTCCACTGGCTAAATTTAAAAACCATCAGCCTAATGTCTAAGGGGCCTAAAAAGAGGAGCTCTTGCTTGATTGCCTACAGAATCCAAAATTTAGACACTCACTTATGATGTTGTTAGTACTGAATTTCTGTAATATGGTCTGAGATTTCCAGAGTGTATATAATATGAAAGAAAGAAGACAAAGTAATTAAATACAACAAAATGTCAAAAGGCTGTGGCTACATGTTCTTACTTCTTGAAAACTTTTCTACTTTTACTTATCCCATCTTTAAAAATAAAAAATGAAAACAGGCCCCTGAGGGTGAAAATCTGATTTTCTAATTTTTCCTTTCAAATATAGCCATCTCACCACCATTAATGCAAATGATTCTGCAAAGCAGCACATTCACAAACGGCTATTAAACTAAATAAAACATTAAGCACAATCCATCAGTTCTGATTTCCTAAATAGGATGAAATTTCAAGTACTGACCTAGTTTAAAAATCAACTTGTCAAAACCTCCAGTCACATTTTCTTGTGTTTTACATCACTAAAAAACATCAATATGTTTCTAGCTATTTACAGTGTTTAAAACATTTTCACATTTACTATTTCACTTGAATTCTCATAGAAAGTTTACAAGAAATGTACTATCTAACTATTTTACAGATGAGGGAAACAAAAGTCCAAGCAGTTTAAAGGACAGCTCAATGTACGGGCCAGAATGTGAATTATGTCCACTGCACTACACTGTGAAACCTTCCCATTTCTGACAAATATATTTTACTACCTGAAGTTCAAAAAAAATTGTCCTAAAACTTCTAACCTTTTCATATAGTGCACTAATGCTAAGATTTGACAATGGTTTATGTGCTTAGTCCCTCAGTTGTGTCTGACTATGTGACCCCATGGACTGTAGCCTACCAGACTCCTCTGTCCACAGGGATTCTCTAGGCCAGAATACTGGAGTGGGCTGCCATGCCCTCCTCCAAGGGATCTTCCCAACCCAGGGATCGAACCCAGGTCTCCTGCATTGCAGGCAGATTCTTTATCATCTGAGCCACCAGGGAAACCCCACAATGGTTTAGGCTCTGTAAACACATCCTTTAAAATTGTTAAGAAGCACATTTAGGATCTTCAACAGGATTTAATTACATAAAATAAAAATAAGCCACACAGAGAGGAGGAACGCAGAAAGTCACATAAACACAGAACTTTAAAAAAGTATTTAAAGAAAATCGGGAATCTGCAAGTTCCAGGTGCTGGGTAAGTTAAGTAAGGTTCTTTTTTTTCCCTCTTTCATTGCTGTGTCATGAACCCCCCACACATAAACACAGGTCAGGGAAGGAAACTTGAAACACTCATCAATCTACCTGGTGGAAAAGGCTCTCTACCTGGATGTCTCTTAGATGGTACCTGTAACCTATACCTCTCTAGCCAAGTCTGACCCTGACTGCCCCAAGTTTCTCTGATTTCATTTATAGTGCCCTTGCCTTCCCTCTGTGATAATATACTTTTCACCAATGCATTCATCAGCTGGCTTGACTGTGGTTCTTATTAGATGAAAAGTATCTTTTTAAAAAAGGGTTCTAAAGTACCCTATAAAAAGAAACTACATATTATTCAACTGTGTTTCCCCAGTGGCTTATAAAGGCACTGCTTCACAGTAAATGTTCACTCCACATTTCTTTAATGCATGGAATCCATGTGATCATACCTGTGCTGTGTCATTTTTACAATCCACAAAGATAAAAGCAAGGATACTAAAAGTTCCAGGAAAAGTCCTCCATTTGGTGGAAGCAAATTTAAGAAAGGTCTCTGGTGAGATACAAAGTTCAGTTCAGTTCAGTTCAATCACTCAGTCGTGTCCAACTCTTTGCAACACCATGGACTGCAGCACCCCAGGCCTCCCTGTTCATTACCAACTCCTGGAGTTTACTCAAATTCATGTCCATTGAGTCAGGGATGCCATTCAACCATCTCATCCTCTGTCGTCCCCTTTTCCTCCTGCCTTCAATCATTCCCAGCATCAGGGTCTTTTCAAATGAGTCAGTTCTTTGAATCAGGTGGCCAAAGTATTGGAGCTTCAGCTTCAGCATCAGTCCTTCCAATGAATATTCAGGACTGATTTCCTTTAGCATGGACTGGTTGGATCCCCTTGCTGTCCAAGGGACTCTCAAGAGTCTTCTCCAACACCACAGTTCAAAAGCATCAATTCTTCAATGCTCAGCTTTCTTTATAGTCCAACTCTCACATCCATACATGACTACTGGAAAAACCACAGCTTTGACTAGATAGACCTTTGTTGGCAAAGTAATGTCTCTGCTTTTCAATATGCTATCTGCTGCTGCTGTCGCTTCAGTCGTGTCTGACTCTGTGCAACCCCACAGACAGCAGCCCTTTGGGTTCTACCGTCCCTGGGATTCTCCAAGAAAGAACACTGGAGTGGGTTGCCATTTCCTTCTCCCATGCATGAAAGTGAAAACTGAAAGTGAAGTCACTCAGTCGAGTCCAGCTCTTAGCGACTCCATGGACTGCAGCCTACCAGGCTCCTCCGTCCATGGGAGTTTCCAGGCAAGAATACTGGAGTGGGATACCATTGCCTTCTCCGAATATGCCGTCTAGGTTGGGCATAATATGAAGAGCCTTTATCAATTCTAAAACTTATGAGTATAGGCCAATAAAAAATAACTTTTACTTTTGGGTTGCCTGGTAGCTACCATTCATTGTGGTTTTTTAAAAAAAATCCATACCAAAATGCCTTAAAATCCTACCTTCTCCTTATTACCTTTATCAGTAAGATTTTTAAAGGAAGTCCTGCTTTTGGAGAATAACCTCATGTTGCACCCTTCCTAACTTAAAAGTTCAAATCTCTGATTAGTAAAACTGCACTCTAAAGGCACTGTTGTTACCAAGAGGCCCCAAAGGCTCCAGTAATACATTTTTAAATGATTAGTAGTAATACTAATAATTACTAATATATTGTTAATCAACCGGCACCAGACCAGGAACTTTGCACGTGCTATTTTATTAAATTATCATCCCTTTTCTACAAGCAATTACTGTTGTCACTGTTGACACTTGAGGAAATGATATTTAGAGATTACACAACTTGGCTAAAATTAAGAAACTAGGAAAGGCAGGGAGAGGATGCAAAGCAAAGTCTGTCTCCAGAGTCCAAGCTTCACCATGCTAAGTTTAGTGATTATTCTCCAGTTCATGTAAATTTTTTTTTCTGTCATGCCACATGACATGCGGGAACCCAGCTACCCGAGAATCCACACCCTCTGCATTGGAAGCCTGGAGTCTTAACCACTGGACCTCCAAGGAAGTCCTGCAGTTCATTTAAATTCAAGTGGAGAAAAAGAGAATGAGCTTTAGAGTCAGAGTTATCAGCAAATCTCAGTTCTTCTTCTTACTAGCTGTGGTTACCTGGGGCAGATTATTCCACCTCTTTAAGCTGAATGAGAATAAACTGGGAATAATGAGTGACCCCTTTAAAATGGGAATCTTTAAAATCTTTCAAATGGGAGTAACTAATAAGTAACTCCTTTACAGTTATGAGAAGTTATTGAGATGATGTCTGAAAGTGTTTAAGCCCAGTGCTGAGCAAGTAATAGGTCCTCAATACATGTGTTAAATGTTATAAGGCTCTGAAGCAAGGGAACATCAGCGGGTTCAGAATGATGAAAAGAGATTTGAGAAAAATTAAAAGACAGGATGTATAGGACATGTTGAAGCCTGTATAGAAGGAGTGAAGCAGAAGGAAGGGTCCAGAATGACACACAAGACTAGAATTGCACTTCTTCAAATGCCCAATGCTCCCTGACATCAAGAGCAAATACTTCAGCAATACAGGTGAATAACAGATGCACCAGTGAGTCTGGCCGAGCACTAAAAATATGTGTCCTCAATTTTCACTGTATTTTAACCAAAGCAATAGTTACTGAGAAGATGACAGTTACTTATCTTTTGCATTTAGCCTCTTCAATTTGTAAAGTCGAGTTGATAATAATATATCACATGTTGTAAATAATATGTAAAAAGCTCCTAGTACAGTGACTGAATAGCACAGTGGCTATTCCATAATCGGTAGCAATAGTCTTCTTGACAGAGTTTTAATATAATCCTAGGATCTACCAAAAACAGATGATGGGCAAAATAAGAAAAAAAATTTCTCTCCCAGAGGAATAAAGTTATATTGGCACTACATTTAATTCAGATACTCAATTCTCTGAATTTCAGATAGAAATCTCTCTCCCCAGTTTGTGTTATGAGCTTAAAAACATATATTCATGCAATACAGTGTCTCTCTACGTAAGTTAATTCTACCAAATGTATAGCTGCATATGTTTTAACTTAAGTAGTTTGCAGAGCTATCTTCACTACGGTAAGGCTAAAAAAAAAAAAAAACAGATAAATCAAATGCTAAGATGAGCATGACTAGTGCAGCTATACTGTAAAACAAACAGAATTATTCACAATAACAGCATCAGTTTATCTGCATCCCCACTTGTCCTTGAATGACTGTGTTTTCAGCAGGAAAAAAAAACACATGACATGGTTTACTTCTAACTCTCACCCTACCTATTAATATTTTAAAAGTAATATCTGTTTATAGCTTTCCTTCTCCCATCCCCAAAAAGAAAGATCCTAAACACAGGGTTTCTCTTGTTCTTTCTGCTCCACAACCTCCAGCTGCCACTGGGAGAGAGGGATTGAAGAAGACAAAACAAACAAACAAAAATTAGCATCATGGGGTTAGTGACTTCAAGAGAAAATTATAGTTTAAGGGGAAATGTTTCATGTGCGTTCTCTTCTGCACTCACCCCAGTCAGGATAGCTAATAAAAAACACAGACTGCGCTTTTAAAAACAAAAAGTTCAAGGGATGAGGGGTAAGAGGGTGGAACCATCAGAGGCAATGTAGACAACCAAGGGTCTAAAGTTAATGGCTTGCAAAGACCCACGCAGAGTGCTTGTCTCATGTGGGACCCAGCAAACTCTGTCTAGCACCCCTGCCATCTGCTCTACCTCCGTGCAGTCCAGGAGCCCGGCAAGGCTCTGCCATAGGCATCATGTGAACCACCCTGGAGCTGGTGGTCCAGGCTTCTCTGTCTTCCATCTTTCCTGCGGTTCCCTTCACTCAGAATCAAAGGAAAAGGCAGGGCTCTTATCAAAGCACAGAGTGGCAGTTCTGAACTTGGGGTCCCTGGCAGGAGTCCAGGGAGCCCATGGGTACTTTGAAATTACATGCACATTGTTAGGCTTACATACTTACTGTTCATTTCTCTGGTGAAAGCCCCCATTGTTTCATCACAAACTCAAATGGATTCTTGACATGGAAAAAGCTTGAAAACCACTGCACTAGACAGTGTTTCAACCAAAAACGTACATATGAAGACCTAGACTGTTACTCTCTGAGGTGTAGGCTTTTATACAATGTTCACACGGAACCATTTTTGTGGCCCAAGGAATGGGAAATTTGGGGTTTCTAAGCAATAGGGAAAGAGACACACAGAATGCCACAATGGAAAAGGAATGCTACAATGGAAAAATGCCCTCAGAATATATGTCCTTGGAAAGAACATGGTCCCCACCTGATTTTCCCAGAATTTTGGAACTGGAAGGGACCTAAAAGGGCCAGTTCTGGCTCCTTTAAGGCCCAGAGAAGCTAAAATTCATTCAAGATCACATTCCCAGAACACAGATAGGAGTAGAAAAGATGCCCTCTCCTATGCCCTCCTCTAATTCTGTTTCCACCACACCACTGGAACAGAAAACAATTAAAAGAACCATTCATTGAAATACTCGGAAAAAAATGGAGTGAAGCTGAATAAATGCATAAGTGCCTTTCACTTCGCACATCAAATGTGGTAACAAAAATCAGACAGGAAAACTAGCAAGTAGACATAACTCTTGCGACCTGTCTGGGTGGGCTTCAGTATCTGATTGCTTGGGGTCTAATAAACTATCGAAAAAATGGCCATCCACATGGAGACAACAGAGGGAAAGCTGACTTCTGAATGGCTGCCGGCAGTTCTCTGAGAATTCGATACTATCAGCCAGGAAACATTTAAACCAGGTCCTTGCAGGGCTAGGATATACAAGGGACCATATGGTCCCAGCAGAACACTTCAAACAGGCAGCTGTACAGCTATAATTAAATCTGTAGTAGTCATGCTATTATTTATTTAGCAGATATTTTAAAATGTACCCTTCACTGAGGTCTCTGAGAACACACACCAAATTAGAACAATAGAAAACACTGAAGAAGCAGAGAAAGGGAAACAAGGGGCTGAAGGAGGAACAGGCAACAGCTTTCCAAAAATCTCCCCGAGAGGTTCTTCATTTGTACCTGACTACACACCAGAAGGTGATGATCACTTTACTGACATAAGTCAGGAAGCCCAAGGGTCTGTTCACTCCTTTGTTCCATGGTACACTCCACTGCAAAGGTCTACCTCTTTTTGAATTTTTAATCCCTATGTATCATTCATTTGGCACTCATCAAATCAGAAAATCTTAAGGAGAACTCAAAAATGATTTAGTCCAACTTCCATCCAGTAACTATATTCCTAACATCAAGTCATTTGTTTTTCTGAACGTGATAGTAAAAGAAAAAAGCATTCAACTCAAGAGTTACTTCAAATATCACCTGTACCCACTCCCCAGCCCCTGGCATAATTCATTCTCCTCTCTGTGGTCAGACATTCTGGAGGAGGCAATGGCAACCCACTCCAGTATTCTTGCCTGGAGAATCCCCATGAACAGAGGAGCCTGGTGGGCTACAGTGCATGAGGTCACAAAGAGTCAGACATTTCTGAGCAACTGAACAGGCAAGTAAACCCTACATTATTTACAGATTTATCCCACAGTCTATAATCAGAACCCCTAAAAGACAGAAACTGTATCCTATTATTTTTATAGCCATGATTCCAAATGCAATGCTTAGCCAAGAGGGACTTAATAAAACTTTCATTAATAAGTTTGTAATGAAGCTCTGGTTCCTATCTAATTCACACTAATATTAAAAATAAAAACTGCCTCCATGAAACATTTACCCACAAACACAAGTTCATGACAAGAGCAACAGACAATAAATCTATTCTCTTTTACTGGAACCTAGGCTTCATGCCAACCTAGATAGCATATTGAAAAGCAGAGACATTACTTTGCCAACAAAGGTCCGTCTAGTCAAGACTATGGTTTTTCCTGTGGTCATGTGTGGATGTGAGAGTTGGACTGTGAAGAAAGCTGAGTGCCGAAGAATTGATGCTTTTGAACTGTGGTGTTGGAGAAGACTCTTGAGAGTCCCTTGGACTGCAAAGAGATCCAACCAGTCCATTCTGAAGGAGATCAGCCCTGGGATTTCTTTGGAAGGAATGATGCTAAAGCTGAAACTCCAGAACTTTGGCCACCTCATGTGAAGAGTTGACTCATTAGAAAAGACTCTGATGCTGGGAGGGATTGGGGGCAGGAGGAGAAGGGGACGACCGAGGATGAGACAGCTGGATGGCATCACTGACTCGATGGACCTGAGTCTGAGTGAACTCCGGGAGTTGGCGATGGACAGGGAGGCCTGGCGTGCTGCGATTCATGGGGTCGCAAAGAGTCGGACACAACTGAGCGACTGAACTGAACTGAACTGAATGAGGCTTCATGAACTTCCTATCCCTCAAACCTTCTCATCTCTACAAGTTATGAGTGAGTTACTTCAATTAGTCTCCTCTGGCTAGCGTCCAGGCATCTCACCATCCTAGTTCCCATAACCACGTCTCCTCAACTGTTTCTGAAAATGGGCACTTTCAGGGAACTCCCTGGTGGCCCAGTGGTTAGGACTCCACGCTCCCACTGCTGAGGGCACGGGTTCAATCCCTGATTGATAGGGAAACAAAGATCCCACAAGCCACACAGTGCAGCCAAAATAAAATACTACTACTAATAATAAAATAAAGTTTTAAAAAGAAAATGGACACCTTTAAAACAAATCTGAATCCAATGAAAGTTACTAATTTTCTGTCCAAATACAGTGGAATTTTCTCCATTATTCACCTCATGTTTGAACTTACATAGTATATAACCATTCCTATTAAATTCTTTGTTGGTTCAGCCCATCAAGATCATTCTCCATCTTGAGTCTATCATTTAAAATTTAAATAGCTAACCATGTCTGTTTTGTGTCCTCTGAGAATCTGATAAGCATGCATTGTGTCTTAAAAATGCTAATCAAACTGTTCAACAGGATGCTAAAAAGTACCATGGTTTTAGAAATTCCTTCCACATCTACATTAGTTATTAATCCACACACCTGAGTACAATTATTCTCTAGCTGAGAACCTCCGATGGCTGCAAGCCCTCAGTTCATCAAAGTGTTTACCACTATATCATCAGGAACTTTATGGATGCCTTACTACCATACAACCACGTGGCCTGCCCAGAAAAGAAAATGTGATCTATAAATCTACGTATGTTCCTCTATTTTAAAATGTGGAGCAATAATTCAGATCACAGGTTGGCAAACTTTCTTTAAAAAGTTTAAAAGCCAAATTAGGCTTTGTAGGCAACATACGGTCTCAGTTATACATTCTTTTTTTTTTTCCACACCCTTTAAAACTTAGTTTTCCAACCATACAAAAACAGACTACCAGGAGGCTCACTACCAGCGAGTCACAGTTGGCCAGATATCATCTTTTCAACTTTGAAGTAAATGCCCTATTGGTGAAGTTAAACATTTAACCAAAAATTAAAATAAGCAGTCACTGGATGACAGCTGTGGTGGACACCATGATGGAGAAGCACAATGTGCAAAGAGAGCTCACAACATAGGCTCTCTAGCCTAAACCAGGGGATCCCAGGAGACATCCCTGCAGAGGTGACTCAGACTGAAAAATTATGGGTGAACCCCAGTTGCCTGGGCAGGAAGAGCATTACAGTCAGTGGAAACAGTATGTGCAAAGGGCCTAGCATAATAGTGGACCTGGAAAGTACAAGTGCATGGTCAGAGTAAAATCAGCGAGGGAGAGAACCTTGCAAAAGGCCTCTGGAGAGAGATGTTAAGCAAGATAACACAGGGCTTTGAAGACCACGCTCAGGATTCTGGGCTCATCGCAAAAAAACAATTTCAAGTCATCAGTGATGCTGTCTGTCCCCTCCTTCAAGACAGAGCCTCTCTTGTAATATCTATATAACTTATAGGCTTCTCTGGTGGCTCAGATGGTAAAGAATCTGCCTGCAATGCAGGAGACCCAGGTTCGATCCCTAAGTTGGAAAGATCCCCTGGAGAAGGGAATGGCTACCGACTCCAGTATTCTTGCCTGCAGAATTCCATGGACAGAATAGCCTAGTGGGCTTCAGTCCATGGGGTCTCAAAGAGTCGGACGTGACTGAGCAACTAACTTCAACCCTTTCATAGTGCTTTGTAAACTTGACACATTCCTAGGTTTAAAAATCACATGGTTGGCATGAATGTAAAAATAATTTTTAACATACTACTACAGAAGACTGGCTAGTTTCAGGAAAGAGAGGAAAAAGAAAACATCACCACTATAAAATCTTACCTGTATACTCTTATTTAAATATAAAATCATTCTAAGCTAAGAACTATTCTAGTAAGAACTAGAAATTCCCCAGTGTTTTATTTTGCTACTTACTCTTGAACCATTCCCAAAATAACAAAAATATTGTCTCATTTATTTCACTGGTTCCATTTTCCCCTACTTTGTTTCACAGTTTGTCTTATTCTTCTATTCACAAAGAGGCAGGAGAAAGCAGGTGGGGAAAGGGAAGTAATATTTTTTTAGCACCTAATTAGTCTGTGCCTGGAATACTTCACATATTATTTACCTCTTTAGCCTCATAAGAACAGGAAAAGTAAGTTTTACTGATTTTTCTAAGGCTTAGAGACATTAAGTGCCTATATAAGATCACTTACCTAGTAAGAAGGGAAGCCAGGATTTGAAAGAACATCTCTAGGATTATATAAAATGCAAGGTTTTCTGCTACATTTCCTATTAACTCAGAAAACTCTAAAAGGGCTCTAAGTCTTCCATTCCTTTGATTTACATCCTTTTCTTCTATTCTTTCCACACTGAAGTACTACCATTTGTGAATTTAGATCAAGAAGGCACAGCTAAAATGAAGACAACATAGTCTAAAGTGTAGTTCAGACTATCATGGCACAGATTAAGAAATATACAAGCACAGGACCGCATAACCCCTAGTATAACATTAGAGAAGACAGAATCTTCTAAAAGCCTTTTATTGTCATTTATTCTTGGTTTTTATTTTAATTAAACATGCATGTTGTGCTACTTTAGCACATCTCTGAAAAATGAAACACTCTAGAAAAATTTTTAAACTGAAAACCAAAATGTGACATGAGTCAAGGTCTTTTAGAAGAACTGATTACACTCCATTCCCTCAGCAGGACTTCAATCAGGGGCTTCCACAAAGACAGGTGGTAATAAGCACAACATTGCCATCATCCCCCCAAATCTCTTTATGACACATATTTACAGATGTTTTCAAAATGTCCTGATGCAAAGAGCTAGTCCTAGAGAATTCCACACTTTGAAAAAGAGCTTCATCACCATTTTTAGTCGTGACAATTGTTATTTTTCTAAACAGTCTTCCTCCAGAGTGAGTGCCTGGGGATATCGTTTTAGAGATGATAATTCAACAGGAAAAGAATTATGCACCCAGTTTTTCTTCATACAAAACATCGATACAGAGGCTACTCACTGAAATTTCTGAAATTACTTTGCTTATTTTTCGTTGTCATAAACAAGCTGATATGGAAACAGACTTTATCCATAAGTGTCAGGTGAGAAACAGAAAAATGCAGCCAAAGGCACTATGAGAAGAGAAACTTCTTTCACCTCTGACCACAAATTTTTCTGAAAACATGTCACCCTGACTGATACATAGTTGTATTTCAACTTGACTTGTCCTTTTAAATTTTAATGATATACTTGGATCTTACCATAATGCACTCCTACACTCAAAATTATAATAAAAATTTAAAGTGAAACAGAGTTATAACAATGTATTGAGTAGAAATATATAATAGACTATTACTCAGCCATAAAAAGAATGAAATAATGCCATCTCTGGTAACATGGATGGATCTAGAGATTATCATACTAACTGAAGTCAGAGAAAGACAAATACGGTATCACTTATGCATGGGATCTAAAAACATGACACAAATTAACTTATTTACACGACAGAAATAGATTCACAGACATGGAAAACAAACCTGTGTTTACCAAAGGAGGAACCGGGGGAGAGGAATAAATTAGGAGTCTGGCATTGACAGATATTGAATATAAAACATTAAACAACAAGGACCTACTGTATACTACAGGGAACTATATTCAATATCTTGTTAAAAAACAATAATGTATAAAACTAGTAAATTCTATAATAAATCACAGTCAATGATAAATCCTTCCCAAGTCTGATATGCCTCACTCCTACCTAATTTCACACTATTTCATACCATACAAAATAAAGTAACTCATGTCTAAAAGTAGAGTGTTGGGCAGTCCACAATTTGAAACGATCTCTGCTTGGGAAAACTTAGCAATACCATGTCATCTTGCAATGGAACATCTTTCTGTGCTTGACAGTTGACTTTTCCAATATTTCCTCATGATAAACTGAATTTTGTTTTAAATAAAAGAAAAGAAAATTATTTGGTGTTTTCTGTAAGCTATGTCAATCAGCCAGCTAACTATGTTCACTGAGCTTTCAATTATGATAAAAAAATGTATAAGTGAACTTTAACAAATTAAAGAGCACACTATATTTGAAATGCTACCGTTTATATAATTGTTCTAGCTGAAAAATAAGTTAATGTATGACACAGACAAGGATGTTCATTTCAAGCAACTGATTAACCTAATGAAATACTCTGTCAATGCTCATGATAAGAAATACTAATTTTCAAAGCTGCCAGAATGAAAATATAAGACCTTAACAATACTTTCAGAAATCATCTTTCTCTGAGAAACTCTCAGAGTCAGTCATTTTCTCAGCCTTTAAAAAAAAAAAAAAGATTTTTTGAGAAAAAGAATCAGTAGAAGCTGATTCTCCCCCAATTCGCCATCATCATCTTGACATCAACAATTTCCATGACTCCTCCCTCTCCCTCTACCCCAAACTCTCTGCCTCTCCATTCCCACCCCATAAATAACATCAGATATTCACATAAAAAACAGTAACAAACAGGTGAGCCCCTGTGAAGGGACAAACAGTAAGTACTTAACGGTATTAGAATTTGGGAAAGTGAAAATGAAAGTCGCTCAGTCGTGTCCAACTCTTTGTGACCCCATGGACTGCATACTCCATGGAATTCTCCAGGCCAGAATGCTGGAGTGGGTAGCCTTTCCCTTCTCCAGGGCATCTTCCCAACCCAGGGATCGAACCCAGGTCTCCCTGAGACAGGAATAATTAACATGAGTCAGAAAACCCAAAGATGCGTGTAAGGAAAAAGTGGCACTTGACTTAGATCCTGAAGGAAAGGTTGAACTTGGAAAAGACACATATGGGTCCAACAGAAATGTGTGTGCCATACCACTATCCATGGAAGGCAAATCAGACACATTTCATGGGTGTGCGAGCAGAGCAGTGGAGTATGGAAGCTAAGAACAATGAAACCCCAAAAAGCCAGATTAGCAACGTAAATCTAAGAAGTGAAGAATGACATCTAAAATGAAACTGACCTCCATCCTAACCAACCTTCCTGTCAAACAAAACCAAAAATAAAAAGTAGTATGGATGTGCATGTTCTTAGTCGCTCAGTCATGTTAAACTCTTTGTGACCCCCGTGGAATTCTGCAGGCAAGAATACTGGAGTGGGTAGCTACTGGAGTGGGGGACCTTCCCGATCTTCCCGATCCAGAGATTGTACCCAGATCTCCTGCATTGCAGGTGGATTCTTTACAGTCTGAGCCACCAGGAAAGCCCCAAAAGCAGTATAAACAATGAAAATGATGGAGATAAATTAAAACTTATATAATATTTGAAGTATACTAAGCACATTCTTTTTCACGTAACAACTCTGTGAAGCAGGCAGTTCAGACTGAATTATAAAACCTTATTATGAATCAGGAAACAGGTTTAGAGGAGTTAAGGTACAACATGCTTATTTAAGTCTTCAAAGCTATTCCTATGATCAGCTTTAAAAACAGTTCAATAATAATTGCTTTTTCCGCTTTACCAGAAAAAAAAAAGTGAAGGTTACAGTGATATTTATTTATTAGACCTAATGACATAGAAGTGAACATATATTCATAATAAGAACGAATACAATACCAAACAGCCTGAAAGTTGAGAGACTGTAGGGTGTTTTTAAAAACACAAGTAAAATTTTGTAAATCAAATGAGCATCTACCAAGGTCTTTGGACAAGTCAACTAGTTAATTAATATAATCTACTTTTGCTAATTCTACAGGTAAGGCCTGGCGAGCTGCGATTCATGGGGTCGCAAAGAGTCGGACACAACTGAGTGACTGAACTGAACTGAACTGAACAGGTAAGTATAATTTTTAAATGACGACCCTGTATGCAAGACAGGGAAAGAGACACAGATGTGTATAATGGACTTTTGGACTCAGAGGGAGAGGGAGAGGGAGAGGGTGGGATGATTTGGGAGAATGACATTCTAACATGTATACTATCATGTGAATTGAATCGCCAGTCTATGTCTGACGCAGGATGCAGCATCTTGGGGCTGGTGCATGGGGATGACCCAGAGAGATGTTATGGGGAGGGCGGTGGGAGGGGGGTTCATGTTTGGGAATGCATGTAAGAATTAAAGATTTTAAAATTAAAAAACAAAAAAAAAAGTTTTTAAAAGGTTAACATTGAAACCCTGTTGTATTTCATCAAATTTGGGGGGTTACTGCCATTATTCAAAGAATTTTAAAAGTCACATTATATTCCAATTGTTGGATAAACCAAGTCATTCACTTGTACCTGGTAAACTGCAGCAAGTTACATTCCAATGTATTTCTCACATTTTCTACCTAACTCCTTCTCCAACGAAGAATGTCTTATTTGGCTGAAACTCTTATCTTCTGTTATTTATGTTCTCTAAAATGAAAAGATGCTTCTAAAATCTCTCATTCCTCTTTGATGGACAGCTCAGGCCCACACAGTTATTTATCTTCCCTTTCCCTGAACTGCTGCATTTCACTGTCAGCACTACACGCTTAGTGCTCTTCATCTAGATATAAACTCACATTCTGAAACCGTATTTTTTTACTTTATTTTTATTCTATCAGCCCTCACTGACCTCCACCAATACCACTCAGGGTATGAGCATACAACAAACGGTTAATTCACAGAGTCTTTTAATCACTGTGGCAGCAGAAACATCCAATCACCATAAGACTCGGGAATTTTTTTAAATTGTTGGTTTATTTAATAACAATTTTGGTGATTAACCTATTTAGCACAATGCGTGCCCCAAAGACAAACCTAAACTCATAAATTATCAATCAAACACCTGGGGCTTAGGATCTAAAAAAACCATACGGCAAAGAAGCAGAATTCACTGTACTTGTTCAGAGCACAACCCCAGGGCTAGTGCTACCACTCAGATGCCATTTGACTTCAGAAAAAACTACTTAATGTCTTTGTACCTTAAATTTACCAACATATTAATATAAAACAGGGTTGATAATACCATCCAAAGCACTAGTATAAAAAAGTGCTGAATGTATGTCTGTCATTAATTACTCTTTAGAGAGGAACAGACAGACTCATCACTTTCAGAGACAGCCCCTGAATGGGCATCAGTGCCACTAATACTGAAATTACAATGGTGTCCTCTAAACTGATTTGATTACTTCTAGCCTCCTGTATGCTTATACACTAAACATTGATTAGGCAGTAATACTGACTGGGAGTGACTAACCACTGCCCTTCAGATTGTGGAAAGAATTACTGCTGCCATTTTAACATGGCAGCAGAGAAAACAGAAGCATGGTAGTTTTCATTTCAGTTCAATACGAAGGAGTGAAACCAGACCATGGGTGGTAACACCCAGAGATATCAGAAAGCTCTTGTGGCAACTGATAAGATCACGAGACTCCATGGAGGTGAAAAAATCAACTACCACTGACCACTTAGACAAGTGAGCCAGAAACAGTGGGAAACCCTTCTCTTTGTGAAGATGAGCAAGAAACACTTCCTCCCATGGCTTGACCTCTTTGTAAATCTACTCTACAGAGATTCCCTGTTGCAACGGAAGTAAGGAAACAGCAAAATCTGCAAATACCTCTCAACATGTAATGAATAATCTGCTGATCTTTTCATCAGTTATCCGAGATGACAACACTCCTCATAAAGGCATAAACTTTTCATTTAACTCGCTTTACAGTATGTATGTAAGTTCACTTAGAATCCTCTGGAGGGTGGGGGACTGGAGAGGAAAGAGATGCGGGGCCAAGCTGCAAATGTGCTGGATAGGGTTTCAAAAAAAATACGTGTTCAACCTTTCTTGCAAGTATCCTTTTAGTTCCAAACGCTGACCACCAAGAAGGGCTCTTAAGAGGAAGCCATTTTTGGTTGCCAAGGAAATTCTCGCAAAGTCACAGGGTGTCTCTCAGAACTGAGAATAGCTTCGCCTTAAGGAGAAGTAATCAGAAACACAAAGGCAGCCAAGTCTACGACCACTGTATTTCTCAACTCTTTACCTCAAAATAAAAGGCAGATTAGCCAGCTCAGAGATCCAATTAGATCAGGAAAATAAACCCAGTTTTAGCCTTGATATTTTCAGCTTCTAGAAAAAAAGTCCCCAAAGTGAACTAGGAGGCAGATGCTAGTAACTGGGATACTTTTCACTTGAATTCAGTCGCTAAGCTTTTAGTGGAGTGAATCACAAAAGAGAAACTCAAATGTGACTGGCCAACAGTATTCCAGCAGTGAAGATTTATTCAAGTGTTTAAAACACCTAGGACAAAACTGACATAATCTTTTGGGAAGGTAACTGGCAATACAAGGTGATCCAGCAATTCCACTTACAAAAATTTCTCCTTCAGAAGGACTCATGAAAGAACATACAAAAAAAAAAAAAAAAACTCAGTTACAATGAGGACATTTCTTAAAGGCCTGCTTGTAATTGCAAAGAAATAAGTAAATATCTATTAACAGATTACTTAAATGAAACATGTGCACTATGTATCCTTTAAGGAAAACAAGGTAGATGTCTGAGGTATTGTTAGGTTTCTAAAAAATCCAGTTCCAGAACAGTATGATCTCATTTGTAACTTATATAAGTAAGCATATATATTTTTATGACTAGAAAAAGTCTAGAAGACTGTATCAACCTGCTAATAGTGGTTATTTTGAGGGTGAGAATTTGTGAACTTTCATTTTCTATTTTATTCATTTTCTTCTGCTTGAATTTTTATAGCAATTTTGTATAAATACAAATCAGAAAAAAACTAAAGTTTAAAAAACACTATTAATCCTATGGACAGAGGACCCTGGTAGGCAGCAGTCCATGGGGTCGCTGAGGGTCGGACACGACTGAACAACTTCACTTTCACTTTTCACTTTCCTGCACTGGAGAAGGAAATGACAACCCACTCCAGTGTTCTTGCCTGGAGAATGCTAGGGACGGGGGAGCCTGGTGGACTGCCGTCTATGGGTTCGCACACAGTCGGACACGACTGAAGTGACTTAGTATAGCATAGCATAGATAATAAAATGTTACTACAGCAGGTAAAGAATAAGTCAATGTTTATAGTTATACTTATTGGAAAGGTTTTTTAAACATGCCCTTAGGGTGTTTACCAAAAGGGACTGTTGCTTTCTGGTTTCCCACTTCCGAGGGGAAAAAAAGGTGTTTTTTGTTTTGGGGTTTTTTTTTAATGACGTCTGATCAGAGGTAGGTAATATGTGACATAAGAGCAGACATCCATAAAAGGTAATTCTTGATGGCATTCCACTACTCTCTACAATCTATTCTAAGTATATTCTTTGCATTGGGATACAGCAAACTGCTACATACTGAAAAGAGAAAAAAAGGGACATCAAATAAAAAAACATGCCAGATAACCATTTAAGGCATATAAACCCGGCAATGCCATTTGTTCAGTGGTGAACATGGGATTGCCCTGTGGTGCTCCTGGAGTTCTTAGTTCTTTCATGGGTACCTGTGGCTCAGACAGTAAAGAATCTGCCTGCAATGCAGGAAACCCTTGATCGGGAAGGGTCAGGAAGAGCCCCTGGAGAAGGAAATGACTATCCACTCCAATACTCTTGCCTGGAGAATCCCATGGACAGAAAAGCCTGGCAGACTACAGTCCATAGGGTCCCAAAGAGTCACAAACAGTCAGATGCATGACTAACACTCACTCACTTCACAGGTACAGATGAGATCAAGGCTCAGGAACCCCTTATGCCACTCTGTCCTTCATCCACACATCCTGATGCCTCTTTCAGAACAATAAGGAATTAGTTGCTTATCACCATTAAATTCTTAGAGAGACCTCTGGTGAAGGTCTCATGAGTCATTACCAGGCAATATCAAAAACAGCACGTAAACAGATACAATCACTCATAAGCTCAGTCTCACTACTCTTGGTGGCCTATGCTCACTTCTAGTGCATTAAAACATTTTAATTTTTATTAATAGTGACTAATAATTAAAACTAATTAATAGTGCATGGGAAATATGCTAACTAGAAAACTCACTTTCTCCCTTATAATACTTTCATGGTATAGAAGAACTTGCCTTGTTGATAGGAATAAGGTCTTGACACCTACGGCAAACCCATTAAGAAACTGGCTCTTGTCTGTTGAGCTGTTTACTGCACTGCGGTGTTCATCCAGTGTTTAATTATAGGAACAACACCAGATGATCCAGAACATTAGCAGATTCTTCCATCCCATCACACACTATTCTCAGTGATCTTTTTCAGAGTAAATCAGAACACACCACTCTCGAGGTAAAATTCCTACAACAGTGTCTCTTGGTACTTATAATACAATTAAAAGGTCCCCCTGTGTCCTTCCCTGGCCTCATCTACCTCTGCATACCTGCTTCCTTTGCTCCAGTCACTCTGGAATTTTTCTTCTTCCTCTGTCTTGAATACAGCACACTCATTCCTGCCTCAAGGCTTTCCTCTTGCTTTTCATTCAGCCTAGAAACCTCTTTGCCCAGAACCTCTCTTCTCTGGGTAACCCTCCTACTTAAACCAGCTTTGCTGTACCTCTCCATATTATCCTACTATAGATAACACTTAGCATTGCATAACATTATCCTACTTGTTTATTTACTTATCATTGTTATTTATTGTCTATCTGTCCCTTGAAGCACAGAAGTTCCACGTGTCAAAAGATCTGTCTGTCTCATTTACCTCTGGAACCCTACCACCAAGAACACTTGCTAGCATAGAATATACTCTTTACATGGATCAGTGAGTTCAGCAGCCTACAATTATGGGGTGATTATTTTGGGGGGCTCCAAAATCACTGCAGATGGTGACTGCAGCCATGAAATTAAAAGATGCTTACTCCTTGGAAGAAAAGTTATGACCAACCTAGATAGCATATTCAAAAGCAGAGACATTACTCTGCCAACGAAGGTCCATCTAGTCAAGGCTATGGTTTATCCAGTAGTCATGTATGGATGTGAGAGTTGGACTGTGAAGAAGGCTGAGAGCCAAAGAATTGATGTTTTTGAACTGTGGTGTTGGAGAAGACTCTTGAGAGTCCCTTGGACTGCAAAGAGATCCAGCCAGTCCATTCTAAAGGAGATCAGCCCTGGGTGTTCTTTGGAAGGAATGATGCTAAAGCTGAAACTCCAATACTTTGGCCACTTCCTGCGAAGAGCTGACTCATTGGAAAAGACCGTGATGCTGGGAGGGATTGGGGGCAGGAGGAGAAGGGGACGACAGAGGATGAGATGGCTGGATGGCATCACTGACTCGATGGACGTGAGTTTGAGTGACCTCCGGGAGTTGGTGATGGACAGGGAGGCCTGGCATGCTGTGATTCATGGGGTCGCAAAGAGTCAGACACGACTGAGTGACTGTACTGAACTGAACTGAAGAAGTTCAAATTTGCTGCAGCTGGCTTTAAATTTTACATGGTTCTAAATTTTACAAAAGACTTCTCCTTTTCTCACCTGAAAACACAACATAGAGCTTAGATTACTTGAGACAAGTTTATCTACTTCACTTTCAAGCTGACACAAAACCTGTTTTTAAAGGAAGGCTAGCTTTCTGATCTAGATAAATGGCTTTCACAGGAAACACAACAGTATGAAAATAGGGAAATTCAACTGTCAGTTTCAATTGGGACACAGGTTTTTAAAATCAGTAGGAATATCTGTGCTTCTCAAACTCTACCAATAACAATTAGTTGTTAAATCTTTCAGAATATGGGAGAGAACACAAGGTGGAAGGAGGAGGCTAGAGAAGGTTAAATTTCTTGTAGAGAAGGAAAAGAGAATGACAAACATCAGTTTTGTTCATTATCTCAGTGACAAGCTAAACCCCTGGGAAAGGGGCTCCAAAGATAACCACTGCCGTGGTGTTGCCAGTTCTCATCAAGGACTCCTGGTCAAAGGAAACCTGCAGCCACAGAGACCCTCTCTGCAGTTACTAACACCACAGTAACTAAGCACATCTAATGACTGTAACCACCTCCTCACAACATGCCTTTCTTCTCAGGTTTTCACAGATGTGATTCCATCTGGAGCTTTACCAGCAGTGTCTCACTGGTCTCTGAACACGTGCAAAAGACAGTATCATAACATGAGCAAATACAAGCCCTTCCCCACCGCTGTGTCTTCTCTGAGGAGTAGAGCAAGACCACCCGTGCTCTGTGTGAAACAGAGGGGTTTCTGTCTGAGTGGTGAATAAAGAAAAGCAGGTGCTATTGTACTTTTCCATCACTATGAATACGAAATAGCTATGAGTGCTAAGGGAAGCTGTATGTGAGCCTCAGGATGGAAATCAAAATAATGAAAGTATCATCTTAGCTGAATTTAGGTGAAAGTTAAAGTGTCAGTTGCTCAATCATGTCAGACCCTTTGAGACACCGTGAACTGTAGCCTGCCAGGCTCCTCTGTCCATGGAATTCTTCAGGCAAGGAGACTGGAGTGGGTAGCCATTCCCTTCTTCAGGGGATCTTCCTGACCCCAGGATTAAACCCAAGTCTCCTGCATTGCAGGTGGATTCTTTACCATCTGAGCCACCAGGGTGACTCGCTCCTATATTCCACATGTGTAAGAAAGGATTAGGGGGATGTCCAATCACAAGATATATCCTTC
The DNA here is from genome assembly GCF_042477335.2 of Ovis canadensis. NCBI lineage: Eukaryota > Metazoa > Chordata > Mammalia > Artiodactyla > Bovidae > Ovis > Ovis canadensis. The sequence goes on along the minus strand of NC_091250.1, from coordinate 103,267,760 downwards.
TAGATTCCATTTTAAGACAGTCATGGCTGAGCAGCTTTGAAGTTCTACATGGTTTACTGATTTCATCCTCTTATTCCCTGACAAAAAAATTTAATTTAGGTCTATCTCTACACAGATAAGGATTTCAAAAATAGATATCACAAAGTACACTATTAAGGACAATAGTGTACTTAAAGATAATGCAAAAACTGATTGCAGTACCCTTTAGAAATTAACGTTAGGCCCAGTTCCACCAGGAAACCTATGGATAAGTTCTCAGGTAAGCTTGCTAAATAACCAGTATCAAGGAAGTGATGACTAGTTAAGAAGTTACAAGGATATGTGTGCAGAAGTGTCTCTCTTAAGCGTCTGCAAGAAATTTATCGACTGCTTTCACTGCAATCTACAGACTGTGATTTCACTTAACATTTATGTAATTGTGAGATGTTATTGCATTACTGCTAAACATGAAAAAAAAAATCCCTTTTAAAACAGTCATCGTAGAGAGACTTCACTGGCAGTCCAGTGGTTAAGATTCTGCACTTCCACTTCAGGGGGTACAGGTCTGATCTATGGTTGAGGAGCTAAGAACCCACACGCCTCACAGTCAAAATGCCAAAACATAAAAAACAGAAGCAATAGTGTTAACAAATTCAATAAGCACTTAGAAAAGATCCACACCAAAAAAAAAAAAATCTAAAAAACACAAAAATAAAAAATAAAAATAAATTAAAAAGTCATTGTACCACTGAACACAGTATTTCCTCCAGAGAGTTAAAGCTACAAGGTAAAATAGTAAGAAGGAATTTTCTTATTCTCACAGATGATTCCATACTCACATGAAAATTATAGCTAACCCATCGGATTTGATAAGCACCCACAGAAGTTATAAATTTTTTTTTCAAAAACAGAAAAGAAATAAAAGGTAATAGAAAAACAAATCAGTCTAAGGTAATTGGGGAAGATAACTGGATAATGAAGAAAAAAATCCTCCACAGCAACAAAATAGAGATTATTTATGTACATTTACAAGTCAATGAGCTCCAGATGTATTTTTTAAAAATCTACTTCTCCCCAGGTGTTTTCCCTTTTTTTGCCTAATAAATATAACATCCAAGTTGGAATACTATTGAAGCATTGCATCATCTAAATTTTGGCGATGTTTTCTTCTGCTGTTAACTATTGTGAGCTATTTCTCAATAAAGCAGCCGCTACTGAAATCGTAAGAACTAGGCTTGGCAGAGCCAAACAGAAAAAGTGCAGTCCACAGATCTGTTTCTTCTGTTTTCCCCAAACAGAATCTCATAAAAAATATGCCCTCAAATTTTGTCACTATGTCGCTGTCAGAAAGAGAAATTCTGCTCCTCTTCATATCTCTGAACATTACATTTACTTGCACTACTGTGAAGTTATATAGCTCCAGGAAGCTGTGAGGCACCATCGCAACTATTCATTCAGATTGTATCCAGGCAGAATAATCAGTCCATCAGAAAACTTCAGTGCCAGTTGGATGGAAGTTTTTTGGGCCAACTTGGAAAAGCATACCGAACAAGTTTGACTTTACTGCCAAGATCATTTCCAGGACATTGGCTAATTAATTATAAAAGCTTTTTCAAAACAAATTTGAGCCTGGCAACCTTTTTTCCTACCCAAACAGAGAAAAAGCAGGCTAAAAAATAAAAAGCCCAAGTTTATTGCGGGGTTTTGAGTGTGTGTGTGCCAGGGTTTCATCTTCTTAGCAAGCCTATTTTCCTCTTCTCACCAGAAAATGATCCAGGAGTTTTTGTATTTGAAGTTAAGCAGACTGTAGGTATATAAACTGGAAATATTAGTTTGCATTTGTACTCTACTTTTGATTATAGAGGAGATCATGGGTCAGCTACAAAGCGCCTCTTCAAACTCTTTGGTGGGAAGCAAGGATGAAGTTTCTTTCTCTTTGAGGGGATGAAGGGTTCATTGAATGAACAATGGCTATTGTATTAGATAAACGAAGATGGACAGTTGCTCTTTATAATGATATACTCATCACCTGCATTTTCTAGCTTTGAAAACAAAAAGAACAAAATTCCTGAATTAAATCTTCCTTGTTTCAACATCATATGAACCTGGGTGAATAGGAGACATTGGAGATAGGCATCAGAGATTCTGGTTTTAAGGACGACCCATGCTTTATTTAGTTAAATCAACACCCCAAATCATAATGTTCCAACCTATTTCTTCTAACACGGGAATCAAAATCTTATGTAATACACATCTGAAACTATCAAATTTCTTTTGTATATGCTCAGATATGAAGACAACCAAGAAGGTAAGAAAATTTCTCTCAACATTTACCAGCAGCTATTGACAAATGCCCGACAAGAGAAGAACTGTCACCAGTAAAAGAAGTCTTCCTGAGAAATTGTCAACCCAGATATTCCTAACTTCCTTATCCTGTATCAAGGCTCCAATAAATCTCATAATTAGAATGCTGCTTTGTCAATCTATGGAGCCAAAACGTACAAAATAGTTTCGCATAAAATTCTCAACAAGTCCAGACTGCGTTTTCCCTTTCAGTACTGTTATGATTCTACCAATGCATTCAATATTTAGATGACCATCCTCTACAGTATTTCAAGAGGTAGGCCAATGGTAGGGAGGAGTGCTATCCATACTAGCATTTAAGAGTAGGCAGCAACTTTAGAAGTCAAGAATTAATCTCAATGCTGGGGCAGGGCAGCAGAGGGGGGGCGGGGGGGTCAGTAATTAAGCCTAACCAAAGCAGAGTCTCTCTTCTGGGAAACACAGGTAAGTTAAAATGAGAAAGACTACACCAGATTTCAGAGAATCTTCAAAGTTGGCATATTCTGAACTGAACTTGATAAAAGCCAGTATAAGCTTTTGACCTGAGGGGAAAGGTAAGAACAATAATATGAAAAGTGTATTGGATTAGGAGAAACTGGGGACAGGGTTATTCCAAAGCTGGTTAAAAGGAGAATAAAGAAACCAAAGTCACTTTACAAGAAAGAACATAATTTTACCTTTCCAGTACTTTTGGGAATTCATTAAGGTCTGAAAACCTCTGTCTAAAGAGAAACACAGTTGTAAATAAGGTGTCATTGCCTTAGGATTATATAATTGAGGTTTATTTATTTATTCAAGTAGAATTTTCAACCCATTAGCTCAAATTACTCATTTTATTCTTTAACGCAAAGTACAAAAGTGCCGAAGAATTGATGCCTTCCAACTGTGGTGCTGGAGAAGCCTCTTGAGAGTCCTTTGGATAACAAGATCAAACCAGTCAATCATAAAGGAAATCAGTCCTGAATATTCATTGGAAGGACTAATGCTGAAGCTGTTGCTCCAATACTTTGGCCACCTGATGTGAAGAACTGACTCATCTGAAAAGACCCTGATGCTGGGAAAGATTGAAGGCAGAAGGAGAAGGGAATGACAGAGGATGAGATGGTTGGATGGTATCACTGACTCGATGGACATGAGTTTGAGCAAGCTCTGGAAGATGGTGAAGAGAAGCCTGGCGTCCTGCAGTTCATGGGGTCGCAAAGAGCTGCACACCACTGAGGGACTGAACAGCAACAAAGTACAAAATTATACCTAGTCACATTTTTAACTAGTTCAAGTCTAGATACTCACTCAACTAGGAAAACGATCCAGTTTCTATTATATTCTTTTTAAAAGAAAACAAATTGAGGTTCAAAACGTAATTGCTTTTCATTTCAAATGGGGTACTTACCATTTATTTTAACAAGCAAATAGACAGCTAACAAGACTATCATTACCTTTGCCTGAAGTATCCCCCTAAAGTTCACAACAGACAGCATTCCCTAGCCCTTGACAGTTCACCAGAGCACTTTTTTCATAAATTACCTTATTTAAGCACTATAATAAACCTGAGGTAGGAGTTATTATTACTATCTTAAAGCTGAGAGAACTATAGTTTCAATATTTAAGCTGCCCAAGTGAAGACCACTGGACTAAGCTAACTTTTATCTTCTGGATTTCAAATCCCTTCACAAACTGCTTCCTCTTCTTTCCAAGGAAGTGAGGGGGTGGGGGGAAAAAAGCCATCAACACATATTGGTTCATTTGAAGTTAGGAAACCACCATTTCTCATCTCTTCCCAGCATCTTCTAGACACACATTTAGTCTTACACTTTAAAGAAGCAAGAATTCCTGGCTTACCTGGTCCTTCTCTGGTTTATCAGAAATGTCATTCAGGCTGGAAGAAGTCAGGTTCCTGTGGGTCATGGCTGGGCTACCTGTAAAAACAGAAGGGGACCGTAATTAAAGACTTCTCATCAAAAACACAAAGCTTCTGGTTGTCCACTTCATGAATGCTAGTAGATGATGATGGGAATGGTGATGGTGCTTGAGCTGTGTTAGGACTCTCCCGAAGTTTTCCAGAGTTGGAAAGTAAGGTGAGAGAACTAACATGGTTAAACAAAAAATATCTCAAAGACCTTGTTTAAGTCTTCTTTCTCAGCTTTATTTCCAGACAAATTCAGCTTTGAAAGAAAGGTGTAAAACTTATATACGTAAAAATAAATTTACTCCTGGTTTTGGCTTGCCCTTTACATCCTAATCTATCTATTTCTTCGCCTATAGATGTAGGCTCCTTCCTCATTTCAGCAAAGCTGGCCCCAGGACAAAAGGCCTGGACCTCCTCTCTGTCAGCCTCTGCACTCCTTTCTAGGCGCCACCTGCTCTGATCAACCCCCCAAACCAACTGTATTCCATTCTCTGGCTAACATTTTATCAGGAATATTTCTCCTTAGTGGGCATCTGAGCCAGGACCCCTATACTTTTCCTCAGTGTTATCACTGCTCCCCTTACTTCCTGCATTCCCATTTACCAGATTAAAATAAGCATATCCCATCTTCCTCCCTAATATGCCAAACTTCTCATTCAAGTCAAGGGACAGATTCTATCAGGAATACTCCATGAGCAACAAGCTCCCCAACAGTATAGGTACTGTAGATAAAATCCACCGGCAAATCAGCCAGTCACTTCAGATGCAATCACACAAGAACAGACAGGGGCACATCTAGATGAGAGACCATTTTCAAATAAACTGGTTAATCAACAAAATACTGAGCTTTCATTTTGCAGGTGAACTTGAAATTTCTCGGCTTACTAAGCAAAAGAATAACTTTTCAAAGGCAGGGTGTTTGACCCACCCCTGCAAGGTGCTGAGTAATGTATTCCCCATTTAATTCTCAGCGATCTGACTCAGTCTGGTCTTCACACTAAAAGGACAAGGGTTGAAAAACAAGCACCCAAGTTTGAACACAGCTTCATGCTTGCTTCCATGTAATTCTTCAAATCACAGACTTCCATTCCTTCAGGCCAAAACATCACACAAAATTTTACCAAAGATTAAAATCTACTCCTAATAATTTAATGTCTATATAACAGCTACTCTTTAAATAATATAATTGTCTTTAACTACTAGATCAATTTTCTTGAGCTGGCAAAACCAGAATTATTTTCCACTCTGCTGCATTTCATTGAGTAAGCATGGCCTAGATCTCTTAAACCCTTTACCTGGTAGGATGCTTTATTCTAGGAAAATTTAAGCATAGGGCATTTTTCAAAGGAAAGTAACATCTGAAAAACTGCTTTATGAGCACAATTAAAAGAACCTCTTTGAAAGCCACATTTTCTTCTCTGAACCGCATACAAGGTTTCTAGGGTCCATTTAATACAAAAGACACCAGGCACAAACATGAATGCCCCCAAATAATGCTGGGCTAGAAACTAACAGGAATTGATGAGTACATACAATTTTGTACTTTACATTAAAAAACAAAACCAGTTTTTTTTTTTTTTTACTAAATGGGTGAAGATTCTACCTACATAAGCAAAAAAAAAAAAAAAAAAAACAAAAAACTGAACTATTTATTCTTTTTTCCCCTGAACTTTAAACTTTATATTTTGTAGTGGAATATAGCCAATTAACAATACTGTGGTAGTTTCAGGTGAACAGCAAAGGGACTCAGCCACACATATACACACATCCATTCTCCCCTCAAACCCCTCTCCCATCCAGGCTGGCACATAACACTGAGCAGAGTTCCATGTGCTATACAATAGGTCCCTGTTGGTTATCCATTTTAAATATAGCAGTGTGTACATGACCCTCCCAAACTCCCTAACTATCCCTCCCCACTCGGCAACCAAAAGTTCATTTCCTAAGTTTGTGAGTCTCTTTCTGTTTTTTAAGTAAGTTCATTTGTATCATTTCATTTTAGACTACACATATAAGGGAGAAGGCAATGGCACCCCACTCCAGTACTCTTGCCTGGAAAATCCCATGGACGGAGGAGCCTGGTAGGCTGCAGTCCATGGGGTCGCTAAGAGTCAGACACAACTGAGAGACTTCACTTTCACTTTTCACTTTCATGCATTGGAGAAGGAAATGGCAACCCACTCCAGTGTTCTTGCCTGGAGAATCCCAGGGACAGGGGAGCCTGATGGGCTGCCATCTCTGGGGTCGCAGAGTCGGACACGACTGAAGCGACTTAGCAGCAGCAGCAGCATAAGGGATGTCATATGATATTTCTCCTTCTCTATCTGACTGAACTTACATTACTGAATTATATATTGTGAAAGCAATGAAGCCTTAGCAATCCTGTTAAAAGCAGCTTATGTAAATAAATAGGTGTACTGATTTCTAATTATTAAATCAACTGTATATAAGCATGAATATTGAATAAATTTGAAAGCAATTTTTCACTAAGTAATTTAAATTTTCTAGGCAAAATTCTAAATTCATTGATTTACACTGGAAATTCTTCATAAATACTGCAAAGGTACATTTCACCCAAGCACTGTCCTGCTGCTGCTGCTAAGTCACTTCAGTTGTGTCCGATTCTGGGTGACCCCATAGATGGCAAAATCAGAAGCAGACAAGTAAGGTTTCCATTATAATGGTAATCCTGACTGACGTTACAACTTTCCCAAGAAAGCTCATATACTGCCGCATTTCTCTTGTTTCTGAAAGACAGTTACAGGATAGCTATCTGTATTTGTATTATATTGTGTGTGTCGGGGGGGGGGTACATAGAAAAGGCATAGGAACAAGGGAGATGCAGGAACCAGATGCGGAAGAAGAGGCCACTGTTAGAAACAATCACATCCATTGTCCCTCCCAACTTTATCTGGTTCTCATTAATAAAAGTATTATTAACAGTTTCACTGATGTTTAACTTTGTAATATACTGAAAGAATTCAGAAGTCAACAATTCTAGGTAAACCTTAAGCAAGATGATCAGCATTCTTGCACCTTTCCCACCTCCCTCCCTAGTAAACTCTCCACCTCTACCCTTTACAACACCCTGAACTAAAGACAAAGGCTTCCTAAGGTTCCAACTCAGTAGTTCCCAAAGTATGGTCCCCAGACCAGCAATAGCAGCATCATCTGAGCACGTATGAGAAATGCAAATTCTTGTGACTCACCCCAGACCAATCATATCAAATGCTGGGTATGGGGCCAAGCAAGGTGGGTTTTACCAAACCTTTGAAATGATTTTGAAGTAAGTGAAAGCTGGAGAACCACTACTCTAAATAAACCAGTTTCTTAACCACAGGGTGTGTCCTAGTTGGAACTGAACTGCATGAAACATACATAAATTGAAGTAGCAAAAGAGGCAGATCTGATAACCTTGTCCTCCTCCAAGCCACTGCTCAAAACCGTCCCATCTCAAGCAAATCATGGAGTTAGCTTCTTTGCCACATAAACACACACAAAAAGGACTGTACACAGCCTTTCCTCTAAATCTTCACCTGCACAATCAATAGGCTTCCCTGGTAGCTCAGATGGTAAAGAATCTGCCTGCAGTGCAGGAGACCTGGGTTCAGTCCCTGATTTGCGAAGATCTCATGGAGAAGGATATCATAGAGGAAGATGAGAAGGCTGAATCACATCACCGATGCAATGGGCATGAACTTGGGCAAACTTTGGGAGATGGTGAGGTACAGGGAGGCCTAGCATGCTGCAGTCCAGGGGGTCACAAAGAATCAGACATGACTGAAGTGACTTGAGCACGCACACATTCAATGAATAACTTTGTTATCAGAATTCACTATTTAATCAGCCTTTTCCAGAAACACATCACCCAAATCAAAGAAGGCAAGGACAAGAGATTACAAACCAGATTATACCTGGGAATCAGAAATTTCCGTGTGGCACTTTAGCAAACCTGGGAAACTTACACAAAGAGCCCCTAACAATGTTCTATCATGGATAATTTGTACCCAATAGTCAATAAGACACACTGTCAGGCTAAGTCAGTGTTTTCTAGAGTTTTGGCCTATAATGTAAACTCAATATACTGCAATATTGAGGGAGTGGGGGTAGCAGAAACAAATGTCATTGTGAATCAAAAAGGTGAAATAGAAATGTACCCAAAAGTATGCTACTTCTTGTGTAGGTAAAGATTCATCTACTCAGAGCAGCAGAGAATGCAGTGGTTGGATAGTATCACCGACTCAACAGACATGAATTTGAGCCAACTCTGATAGTGGAGGACAGAGGAGCCTGGTATGCTGCAGTCCATGGGATTGCAAAGAGATGAACACAACTTAGCAACTAAACAATAACAACCACTAGTAGGCCTTTTCTTTCTAATACACAGGGCACATGAATGTTTTATACCTGCTCTTGGTCTAAAGCAATTTTGTTTTTTCAAATCTAATTTTTACAACAGAAAAAGAAGAACCAGCCTTGAGTGAATAATCATAATGCTTTCCATATCATTGTATTTTGGCCATAAGAAAAAGAAAGCTTGGAGGAGCACATTTTCAAGCAGTTTCACACAATTGAAAACAATTTCATTTTCAAAGTACCCACTTGGCAGGTACATACTGTCTTCTATAAAAATTAATTACATTCTGTACAAAGTTTGAAAAACATTGTTATTCTTTCGCACACATGTAGCAATTCATAAAGTCCTTCGCAACTGTACCTGTTAGATACTATAAAAAGAGGTAGGAGAATGTACAGCATAGAAAAATGATGATACTTATATGTGTACATGTTAAGTAAAAATGTAAATATGTATGTGATGCAATGACACATAAACTGACCTCCCCATCTCATACCTTCATAATGAGACTACAGGATATATTCTCTGTACACCTCACTGACTCACTGATACTTTTTCCCCCTATGTTGACATAACAAATCTACTTTAAGATGTGTATATCTAAGATTAAGGGTCAACAAATCTTTCTGAGCACTAAGTAGTTTAATTTACATTATCTTACTTAATCCTCAGATAAACACTCTGAGATCAGTATCATTATTACCCCTTACACATAAACAAAATGAACTTCAAGTTCATGTTCACACAGCAAGTGCCAATTTAAATCCAGATCTCTTAATAACAATTCAGGGGTGTTGGGGGGGTGGGATTGGTCTCTCTATGTTATTTACATAAATAAACATATAAACTTCATCGTTTCTAATGAAGAGAAAATATAATGTACAACCACAAAAGATATATCCTATTTCTACGGCAATTATGTGCAATATAAAATCACCAAGGAGGTTTAAGCCAAAAATGTTCTTGGTTTCAAAAATGGAGTCTGCATTTCTTTACTTTTTCATTTTCATAAACTAAAGGAGAAAAATGTTCAACTCAGCTACTCTGCTTGCCACAGTGATTGAATAGTAGCTCAAAACCACAGCCCTGTGAAAAAGGAGAAAGGTACTAAAAGCAATAGCAAAGTAATTATAAAAGCAGTAATGCTACACACTTCTGAATGTCCGAATTCACAGTCATAACCAAGTATCTGTAAGATTCCACAATGAACATACAGCCAATTCTCCACTATTTCCATACTGGTTTCCCACCTTTCAAGAAATTGCAATTTCTTCCTATTTCAACCACTAAGAACAGGAATATAACAGGACAGGGATAATAAATCTGTTGAGATATAACAAGTTTGACTGAGAAATCATTCTAGAAGCAATGGTTGCGATAAGCTTGAATTCTGTCAAATCAGTTTCTTAGTCTTCCATGGCAACAGACCACCAAGAGCTGTCCCCACCAAAAGTAATTTTAAAAAAAGCATGTTATCAAGACCTCCAACCCATTCTCAGTGCCCACCTCCAAATAAAATGCAGAAACATTTAAAATAGAAATATGAGACTAAAGAAAGTTTAAAACTTTATCAGTAAGAGCTCTTTGAAAGAATCTCATAACTAATAGAAAATCAGTTTGGATATTTTTGCTTGTATAATTTTTAATTATTTTGTTTTATTTAGAGGATTTCTGTTGTTTGCTCATGATTTAATATCATGTAAACTCCAAGAACGCAAAGCCAAGGCCTTTGGTTTGTCTTGTTCACAGCTACAGCCCCAGAGCTTGGCACCAGTGGCACTAAATAAATACTTGTGAATGAATGAACAATAGCAACTGGGTATCACTTTACTTCCATTTGGAGTTACTACTATAAACACTACTGTTCAAAGTCTATTTCTTATGGAGGGAGATGCAATGTGCAGACTCCAAGAAACTTCAGACTTGGAAAGCCTTAGAGTAAATAAGGAAGAAGTTTGTAGCTGGCCCAGAACTAACGGAATGGAAAGACACTGCCAAACTGGCTAAACGCCTGTCAGTCAGCAGTAGAAACAGAGGTAAGAAGCAACAAATGTGAGAAAGAGACATCCTGTGTGCAGGAAGAATCAGGTGAGAATGAGGGGAGACATAAGGGAAGGTGTCAGGACCTCACTGAAAGGAAAGGACAGCCTTGGGTAGAGAAAAGTCTGGGGAACAGATACAGAATGAGGTTGGTTTGGAAAGTTAAAGCAAATTTGGAGGAAGGAAGAAGACATCAAAAGATCCAGATAACTATGGAAGTATGTGAGCCAAGTTCTAGCCAAAAGCTGGAGTCATCCCTAACGTGTGGGGCAAGGATGACGGAGAAGACATCCTTACAGAGAGAAATGGAAGAAAGCAGAAGCAGAGGCAGTGCAAACACAAAGACTATTCTCTGTTTTAAAGACCAATCTCTATCTTTTTGAGATCTCTGCTGTCTACAGGCCCCTTGATAATCTACCCACCCTCAACTTCTTTGACCCTATTTTCTGTGTTTTTGAATTTTCTGAACTACTCTGTTGGCTTTTCCCAAGATTCAGTGTTAGGGCTTCAACATCTCTATGTTGAATACACAGCCTTCATTTCTTCTAAGTCTTTTTAAATTTCAACCAGCAAAAGCAAAATGCTCTCACCAGAGTGACTCCCATTCGCAATCCAATGATATTGCATTGGATATTTAATTTTTATTATGATCTAAAATAAAAATTAAATATTTATTATGATCTAAAATGGCTTCCCTGGTGGCTCAGAAGGTAAAGAGTCCGCCTGCAGTGCAGGAGACCCGGGTTTGATCTCTGAGTCGGGAAGATGTCCTGAAGAAGGAAATGGCAACCCACTCCAGTATTCTTGCCTGAAAAACCCCATGGACGGAGAAGCCTGGCAGGCTACAGTCCATGAGTTCGCAAAGAGTCAGACACGACTGAGCAACTTCACTTTATGACCTAAAATAGGTAGTTAAATTTTTTTAAAGGCATTTCATTCTCTTTCTGTGCACACACAATATACACGTGACATTTGAAAAATCTCTAATCAGCTGCGGAAACATTCAGAAACAAACAAGGACTAAAAGACTTACTGAAATAGGAAAGTCCCCATAAAGGACTTCAGGGCATCTGTGGTCCCTGTGATTACATATAGTATTTGTAATTCTTTGTGTCAGCTGCACATGTGTGCATGCACACACACAAACATAAAACCATGAACCAAAAGTTACCCTGTACAAAGAATATAAGTGGAAGCATAGAAAATAATTTGTTACCTTATCTCATGAAAGTAGAAAAAGAAAAGAACAGTGATGTCAACAAGACTATGCTATTTAGTAATAGGGTAAGTTAGAAAGATAGATGGAAGATTAAGAAACAAGGAAAGGAATATCTCACTATCTTCATGACCCAAAGCGATTTTACTAAATACTCTCTCATCAGGTTGAGAACCTGCGATAGGTCTCCAAAGCCACAGTATTCCAAGCACACATAACAGAGTCGGATTTCCTAATTTGGACTCTCTTATATCTGTATGTTGATACTGCATCCAAGACATAGTAAAAATTTCACTAATTAATCGAGAAGTTCTCTGAATTGATGAAGTGTCTAAATTTAAAACAATTTAAGAAAGCTACCAATTCAACTTAGTATATGACTTGGTAAATGAGTTTATCCTTCTCCCTTCCTAGATAGTTTTAAAATAACAGATTAAAAACAAAAAATTATAAAATCACATCAATTTAATAAATTAATAGACAACCAACAGAGACAAGAGACTTCAAAAACTTTCTAGAAGCAAAAGAATAGGTAAGTGTATTAGAACCTGAGAGAGGATCAAGAGGGAGGGGGAAAAAAAGAGTATTAGAACTTGATACTATTTGTGCTACATAGAAACTACAGTGTGAAATATGTGCAGAAAGTCGTGGAGTCAAAAAAGAGATCTTCCATGAAAAACACTGAAGAAGCTCCACACTGGAAGAGGCCAAGTCCAATGGAGGCCCAAGTAAGATGCAAGCAGAAAGGGATGAGTTCATGGAAAGTCACTGCACCAAAATTTGCCACCATCCCAGTGGGTGCACACCCAGAAGCTGAGGCATTTACACTACAGGGTTCGTTGCTGAAGTGGGATTTAGAACAGGCCAGACAATCAGAGCAGGAGTTTGTACCTCATAGCAAAATCTTCTGATTTCTAGAATTCAGGATGACAGGATGACATTTCCTACTCACTCTAAAACAAATCCTCTTTCAGTTCAGTTCGGTTACTCAGTCGTCTCAGATTCTGTGCTACCCCATGGACTGCAGCAGGCCAGGCCTCCCTGTCCTTCACCATCTCCTGGAGCTTGCTCAAACTCATGTCCATCGAGTCGGTGATGCCATCCAACCATCTCATCTTCTGTCATCCCCTTTTCCGCCTGCCTTCAATCTTTCCCAGCATCAGGGTCTTTTCTAATGAGTCAGTTCTTTGCATCAGGTGGCCAAAGTATCGGAGCTTCACCTTCAGCATCAGTCCTTCCAGTGAGTATTCAGGACTGATTTCCTTTAGCACTGATACAAATCCTGAATACAAATCCTCTTACTTGAATACAAATGAACAATTGTGAATTATCAGATATATGAGAGGAAGCACAAGACTGAACACATACACAACCAAAACACAACTTCAATAAAAGAAATATAATTTAGAAAACTTAAATAAAGATCCTTACTAGTTTGCAAGAGATTTGAGAAGATACTGTATCCATGAAATGTGGACAGAATGCTATAAAAAATAGAGAAGGAAAATGCTTTACAGTTATAATAATTTTCAAGACTACATGTGATAGTAATAAATGTATATGGGCTTCCCAGGGGGCACAGTGGTAAAGAACCCCCTACCAATGCAAGAGATGCAAGAGATGTGGGTTTGACCCCTGGGTCAGGAATAAACCCTGAAGAAGGACATGGCAACATACTCCAGTATTCTTGCCTGGAGAATCCCATGGACAGAAGAGCCTGGTGGGCTACCGTCCATGGAGTTGCAGAGACTCGGACACAAGAAGCGACTTAGCATAGCATATGGGTTAGAAAATAAAATCAAGCGAATCTTCTGAAAAAGTAATGGTCAAGGGGGCAAAGATGCAGAAAACAGGAGAGTATAGAGTATCAATCCATGAAGGCCAATTAGAAAGACATATTAAAGAGTCCTACTAAGCCGGAACAAGGAAAATGAAAAAGAAAATGCTATTACAGGAATATCCTACAGCTAAATTAAGGACACATTTCCTCAATCACAAAGGTCCCTAGAGAAAGTAAACAAAACAAACCACATACACACAATCCACCACTGTATGTAAATAAATCATTAGGAAACTTCACAACACTGAAAGTGAAGCGAATACCCTAAAATTTTCTATCTAGAGAGAAAAGTAGTAAGAACTGCACTTGGAATTCTCTTAAGCAACACAAAAACAGAAGAAGAGAATGAAACTATGTTTTCAGAGCTCTGGAAGAAATATTATTTTCAACCTTCAACTGTATACTCATCTAAACTATCAATCAAGTGTGAAAAAACAATAAGGAAACTTTCGATCAGAAAAAAAAAAAAAAAGAAAACCAAACAAACTGTCAACCTTTATACGCCCTTTCATACAAAGTTATCTGAAATGTGGATTTGCCAAAATGAAAAAACAAAGAAAAAGAGATGGATGGTCTCCAATTTAGGAGAGGAATGACAGTAAATGCTAGAACAGAAGCTGTGCAGCAGGTCTCGGGGCAGCGGTATCTTAAGACGCAGGCAAAGAGAGCAGAGAAGAGAGGAGACAGCAAGGAGGGAGAGCCCAGTGAGAATGAAGCAGCCACAGGGTTTATCCGGGCCCTTCAGATATTGAAAGAGCTTGAGGATACAGTAACAATAGGCAATTTGAAAATATACAATTTAAAACTGCAGGTAAAAGAAAAAAAAAAACTGTACAAGAAAGAAAATGTAATTATAAACCACAGCATAGCTTTAAAGTACATTCCTATTGTCATAATAATGTAAGTATATTTATGAATTTCTGACTTTAACATCAACTGACAGAAAAAGAACAAATGTATTTATAGATAAAGACAAGGATGTAAATCTAACCAATATTGACAATAAAAGGGCTTCCCTGGTGGCTCAGATGGTAAAGAGTCTGCCTGCAATGCAGGAGACCCAGTTTGATCCCTGGGTCAGGAAGATCCCCTGGAGAAGGGAATGGCAACCCACTCCAGTATTCTTGTTTGGAAAATCCCATGGATGTAGCTGCCTGGAGGGCTACAGTCCATGGACTCACAATGAGTCGGACATGCCTGAGTGACCTTCACATATTGACAATAAATAGAAGTACCAACGACAGAAATCCAGAAGTAAAAGTGAGGAGAGGGCCAAGGAAGAGCAGGAAACTAATATCCTTTACCGACAAACTGCTGCTTAGTCACTCAGTCGTATCCGACTCTCAGCAACCCCAAGGACTCTAGCCTGCCAGGCTCCTCTGTCCATGGACCTTTCCAGGCAAGAATTATGGAATGGGTTGCCGTTCCTTTCTTCAAGGGATCATCCTGACCCAGGGATCACACTCATATCTCTTGCTTCTCCTGCACTGGCAAGAGGATTCTTTACTACTGAGCCACCTGGGAAGCACAAGATCTTTTGAAAAAATAAAAATAGGAATTAATAGGAAATATCTAAGATTGATAAGTCAGAAATAGCAAGATAAGCTTATGATATAAAGATAAAAAGATAACCATGACAAAGCTGAAAGAAAATAGAAACAATTAAAAGTGATTGCTACAAGGGCAGGCAGGGTCTGGAAATAGGGAAGACAATACAAAGGAGCTTGTTTCTCATTAGAAGTCCTCTGTTTACTTCAATTTCATGATTATTTACACATAGTACTTTAATAAAAAATCTTAATACATATGTTTATGCACCATATGATAGTGTTAATTAAATCTACTTTTATTATTTTGAAATACCTGAGATTAAGTTGTCTATTGATTAGCAGACAATCTTGGGAGTTCTAATTAAGTCAAATTTCTAATATAAACATGGAGATCATGAAGAGTTTAAAATCAATTTTTTTCTTTATTTTTTGGCCATGTCGCAAGAAATATGGGATCTTAGTTCCCTGACTAGAGATCAAACCTGCAGCCCCCTGCATTGGAAGCAGAGTCTTAACCACTGGACTGCCAGGGAAGTCCCTAAATCCATTTTTAAGTAGCTTCAAGATGCTCCATGGAGTGATATGTACATTATTTTTAAAATGATGACAAGGGAAATTTTTCCTGGAGGCTCTATCGGAATTATCAAAGATTCGTATCAATAGCTTTAGTCAACAAAAGGCCTTATATCCAAAATGTCTATGAAGGAAGAAAAAAAAGTATGTGCAGAAAAGCAAGCCATTTAACACAGTCCTACATCTGCAGACAAACAAATATATAGATACGGATGTCAATATCAATGATGATATAGATATAGTTTATTAGTATTATATATAGACATAGATACAGATATAAAACTTTAAAAGAGCAACAGGCACATTATCTGGGCTTCCAGCTACAAACACAACTCCTCCTAACCACTCTTGATTTATGGCTCACAAAACGTGACCTGGAGAAAAGCCTCGTGCAGTAACTCCTCCTGATACATATCCAACTAGTTGATACACATTGGGCAATCGGTGATCACAGGTCATACTCAAGTCAGAAAGCAGCCTCCAGGAAAGAAAGGAACAAGGACTTTTGGGCCCATCATGCCCCTATCACATACATGGCCCCAAGTGTTTGCGTGAGAGCAAAAAGGCACAGGGTGTAACAGAGGAGATCAAAGGCACAGGGCGTAACAGAGGAGAACAAATCTGACTCCATATTGGATCTATTCCTTTAGCTCGAACCTTTCCTGCTCTGTGGTTTGTGCTTCGTCATGCTGGCTCTGCACTTTCGTCTAGTCAAACAGTAAAAGAATGCTACCTATATCCTGAAATATACGTAATAGCAATGGCAAAGTTCGGCCTCCCAGGCCGGACCTTCAGAAACGTAATGCTTTTCATTCCTATAGAGAGAAAATTAGCAGAACAGAAAACAACACTTGTCTTGTTGAAGGTTTACAGGGACATCATGACCAGATCCTCCATGGATAGCTGTAAGAACAAAAGATTATCACATTCCATCCGGGGTCTGGTGGGCAAAAAACCCACCACACCCTCTCCCTCTTCAGTATAAAAGAAGCTTGAATTCTAACTCAGGCTTTTCAGGTGGCGCTAGTGGTAAAGAACCTGCCTGTCAATGCAAGAAACTTAAGAGATGCAGGTTCCATCCCTGGGTTGGGAAGATCCTCGGGAGAAGGAAAAGGCAACCCACTCCAGTATTCTTGCCTGGAGAATATCATGGACAGAGGAGCCTGGTGGGCTGTAGTCCATGGGGTCGCAAAGGGTCAGACACGACTGAAGTAACTTAGCACATAAGATGGTTTTCGGAAGACTGGTCTGCCATCTTCTTGGTTAGCTGGCTTTCTGAATAAAGTTGCTCTCCCTTGCCCCAGTTCCTTGTCTCTCAATTTATCAGTCTGTCATACACCAAGCAATATTAACTTGAACTTGGTAACAGGTCCAAGCCAACAACCTTCCCAGTGTATGCTGGCTCGTATACTTGTTTTCTCTGCCTTGGAGAGGTTTATTATACAATTTAGCCAAAGTGACATCTAGGTTCCAAATGATGAAATAGCTTTGAGGCCTCAAGGGATCCCAGGGTTACTCTGGGGAATTCTGGTCAGAACTAACACGGGCTTAGGATTTCCTTCGTATTGGAAAGCTCAAGTTGAACTGAATGCCCAGTTGATACTGTTTCACTTCTAAATCTCATCTAGTCATCTTGTTCTAAGAAATCCCAAGGCTGAGAGTCTTCAACTCCAAGACACAGACCTATGTGACATGGACTGCCACGGCCATGGTTTTTCTGGCTGGTGGGTGAGGTGTACAGAGTGGTTAACTCACACCTCATCTCTCTCAGATAAACCTAGTGGGTCCATGAGGAGAAATATAAAAGGAATACAAGGAATAAATCATATCAGCCTGAAACGATGGAAAGAAGTCAAAGGTAGAGTAAGAAAAGATTATAAAATGAAATAGTAATCCCCTATAGAATTGCTGTAAGGATTAAGCGTACAGCAGAAAACTAACACAGCACTGTAAAGCAATTATACTCCAATCAAAAGAAAGGATTAAGCAAGGAAATGCATGAGCAAGCGTCCTACACAGATGTTCAATAAATGTTAGTTTCTTCTCTTTCCTTTTGGCCTATAATCATAAGCGTAAATCCCCTATGAAATCAAGATCCTTAGAACATGAACTACAATTGCCAGGGTTAGGACCCTACCATTTGTCATTTTCCAGCCTAAGGCAGGGTATCCAAAGAACTAAGAGGTTGTAGCTGGAGGTTAAAAGCATCTGAGTTGAGTCAAGAGATGAGGACTGAGGCCCAAATGTAGGTGTCACTCATCACACAGAGGGTATGTAGTGACTTCTGGTAAACCAAAGTTAGAGCACTCTGTCTATGGGGTCACACAGGGTCGGACATGACTGAAGTGACTTAGCAGCAGCAGCAGCAAAAGTGTTATGATGTCTCCCTGAGCGCAGAGGCCATTAGTAATCATTTACTTGAGGAACTTATGCAGCATGTACCTAACTTACTTAGCTGTGCCCCATCATGCTGAAAGGAAGTTCTTTAGGTAACCACTAATGTTTTCAAAGGACACCTTGGTCTCCTTGGAACCACAGGTTCCATCTAGCACCTGTCATTCTGAATTGAGGGTAATATACGCCTTTCTCTGTTTCTTCCTGAAGTGGTATGGAGGGTGATTTGGGTACGAAAACAGACAGTGATAAAATATATGAAGGCTTGCTGTATTGTGTGATGTGCTAAGTCATTTCAGTTGTTATATGAAGCCTTGATCAACAACAACAAAAAGATGCAGAGACTCTAAGAATACTTCACTGGGTCTAGTTAAGATGTTTAAAGATTGCTTAAATCAGAGGGCAAAGGTACTTTCTAGAAAATCTACTTTCTGCTGAACCAAGATAAAACGGGAAAAAAAGCAGAGGATGAGGAAAAAAAAAAAAAACTCATGTCAGTGATAACTTGAATCAGTATCAAAAAGTCAGCTTCAGAAATTCCTCCAACAGAGTACTACTGGAAATTTCTCACTGTTATACATGTCTCTTACACGGAAATAATACAGAAAGCACAATAAGGTTAAATGCCCCACAGGATAGATATTCTGCAATGCTGGCTATGTTATTAGAGATGCAACTCAAGAGAAATCACAGAGATAAAGGACACTGAGAACATAAACCAGCTTCTCTCCCATGTCTGGGAGATATGTCTTCCATGTCTTTTTCTCCTATAACAACACATATCTAATATCCTAAGGTCTGTTTATCTACTTTTGATGACAAGGAACTTGGCACTTAATGAAGCAATCTATTCTATTGTAATAAAACTCATTCTTACATTCAGTAAAACATCTGATTTCTCAGGTTAGCAGTAGCATCTGGATGGACCAAGAGACAATATGTGCCAATCAAAGCACACACATGCTAAGAAACAGCTGGATTTCATTTAAACACACAGAACTTCCTAGAGATAATGTACAGTCTCACATGTCCCTAGACTTAACCAAGCATTTTCATAAGGGTAAAGCCCTCGCTTTGTCCTTTACGTTTCCTAACACTGGGGACTTGATCCCTGCAGCCTTCATTCCCTCCCAAGAAGCTGGTAAACAAAGGTCCCTTAATGAGAAAACCCTGTATCCTCATACAAGAGGGATGGATCTCTATCCTTGTCAACAGGGACTGAACCTGGATCAAGTTATCAATCCTTCTTAAAAATCACTGACTTTCATGAATCATTGAATCATGAAGATAAAAACTACACTCAAATCCTAAAACAACAATCTAAAACACTGTTGTTGTTCATGTCCTACTCTTTGCAACCCCACAGATTGCAGCATCCCAGGCTCCTCTGTCCTTCACTATCTCCTGGAGTTTGCTCAAATTCATGTCCGACCCATTCATATAGGGTTGGTGATGCTATCTAAACATCTCATCTTCTACCGCTTCCTTTTCCTTTTGCCTTCAATCTCTCCCAGGAGTCCAAATAATATCTTATTCCCTAAAATGTTTCTGGTTCTGTTCTTTGAAGCAGTAAAGTCTACCTTCCTCTACGTGTTTGTATTAAGCCCAACTCATGAAATGACCAAATTGCCCTTTCTCTGATTCCTCTCATCCATACCCTGATGGCCGAGGAAGATTCCTCATTATCTGATCACTTCCCCCAAAATCTCTAGATTCTCATTCTCTACCTTCAGACATGATCCACCCTTCTCCACAAGCATTTCCAACTTTATTCAAGAGAACCAGCTTAGCACCAATATCACTCTCCCCTTGGCAAAAGCAGGTCTAGTGAGTAGGTCTGCAAAGTAGGTGTCTGCCTTGTTCAATATATTTTCCCAGGACTAGCTGAGCACCAGCCAAGAGAGGTACTTAAAACTATTTAAGTGAATGAATGGACTATTTTTTTTTAAATTAATATAACACCCCAAAACTGTATCACTGCAACTGAACATAACAAAATTATCACCACTAAAGGGGAAGTGTTAGTCGCTCAGTCATGTCCAACTCTTTGTAACTCCATTGACTGTAGCCTGCCAGTCTCCTCTCTCCATGAAATTCTCTAGCAAGAATACTTGAATGGGTTGCCATTCCCTTCTTCAGGGGATCTTCCCAATCCAAGGACTGAATCCAAGTCTCCTGCATTGCAGACGGATGCTTTACCATCTAAAGTACCAGTGAAGTACCAAAGGGGATGGGACACGCTGAATCCAAGATGATAACAATTATTCTTACAAAGATAATAGTCACAGCTATCACCAAAATCATTAAGAATGATCATAACAACCTACACAGCCTAAGCCTCTAGATGGTTAAAAGGATACGCCACTTTCTTATAGGCTCAAAGCACTTTCCTAGAAACACAGATAGAAATGATTCAAAGATGTCTTTTGGAAACTGGGGAAATGACTCAATCTTGACACAGCAATTCCTAAAATCCAGACCCCAGCTTAGGAACATGCTACAAGAATCTATTTTTAAAGGAAGATTTTTATTAAGGGAAAATTTTGTCATTATAATTGGATTTCTCCTGCTCTTTCTCCTCAAAAAGGATACTGATATTAGTCTCTCCACTATATGCACCTCACGAGACTGTTCTTTGATTTGTAACCATGGTTACTACTTGCAGAACCCATCATAGTGTACGGCTCTTTTTGAAGCAAAAGCTGATCATGGCCCGTAATAGTCTATGTGCTCCAGATGCTTCCTGGAGTTAATAAGAATGGGCCTGAGAAAACACAACCATCCCAGCAAATTATACTTTTGAATGCTGCCTTGTTACCCCTCATTGAGAAACACCAAGAATTTCATTTTCTGATTTGAAACAACAAAACCGAGTCATCAGTGTCCACATCTCTTATTAGCAGACAAGAGCACTATCGGTGGCTAAAAGCAGAGAGATTTGAGGGCACAGAGCACAAGCAGAGAGGGAAATAGAAAAGAACTATGTCATCCGGAGTCCACACACCTGAGTTCAAACCCTGGTCCCCCTCTTACCATGTGATCTCAAACACTCCCTGCCAGACAGGCAAGGTCAGAGCAAAAGAACCACCTCAGATTCTCATGGCTTAAAACAAAGGTCATTTATTTCTCCCTTATAATAATAATGTCCAGATGGATTTTCTGGGGTTTCTGTTCTACATCTCTGTCCTTAGGCCAGGACCTAAATGCAAAGAGCAGTCCTCACAAGACACACTGCTTGTTTGAAAGAAAAGAAACTCATAAAACATGTATTGACTCTCACAGCTTTCCCTGGGAATGATATCCATCACTTCTGTTCATGCTCCACTGACCAAAGCAAATCATGTGGTCACACCTAACTTCATGTGGGTGAGCAAGAGAGCATTCTTACATGCCCAGAAAAAAAAAAAAAAAGAGCTGCAGCAGTTGTGAACAGCCCTAAAGCACCATGTAAGCATAAGTATGTAACCTCAGTCGTGTCTGACTCTTTGGGACCCCACGGACTGTAGCCCACCAGGCTCCTCTGTCCATGGGATTCTCCAGACAAAAATACTGGAGTGGGTTGCCATTCCCTTCTCCAGGGATCTTCCCAACCCAGGGATTGAACCCAGGTCTCCTGTATCACAGGCAGATTCTTTACCAGCTGAGCCACCAGGGAAGCCCTGACCTCACTGAGCCTCAGCAATTTCATCTATAACAAGGCTCAGGGATGCTTACATCATAGAATATTTGATAGGGATGGCATTTGGTTGAATAACTGATGGCTGGTAATAGTTCTAGTTACTTTGGTACTGGTATCTCAACCATGGATAGAATGATCTAGTCAGACAGAAATGGATGTCCTAGCCAAGGAATCGAATTCTCAAATTCTACTACTATTAGCAGTCACAAAAAGGCAGCAGCACTTTCCATGCCAGTAAAGCTGGTGAGCTGGGGATGATTTGAAGACTATGATCCAACACATTCGAAATAATCATTCTTGCTCTACTGCTGCTGCTAAGTCATGTCAGTCATGTTCGACTCTGTGCGACCCCATAGATGGCAGCCCATTAGGCTCCCCCGTCCCTGGAATTCTCCAGGCCAGAACACTGGAGTGGGTTGCCATTTCCTTCTCCAATGCATGAAAGTGAAAAGTGTAAGTGAAGTTGCTCAGTCATGTCCAACTCTGAGCGACCCCATGGAGTGCAGCCTACCAGGCTCCTCCGTCCACAGGATTTTCCAGGCAAGAGTGCTGGAGTGGGGTGCCAGTGCCTTGCTCTAGATTTGCACATTATCTCTCATTTCAGTCTTTCCTCCCATTTTCAGGGTTCAATTAATCAACAAATGATTCACAAAGTGTTGTGTGTCAGGTATTATACACTAGCCACTGAGTTAGAAGCGAACCAGAGTTTTTCTTTCCAAAAGAACCAATTTAGGTAACAAGAATCCCCATTTATGTTCTAGAAACAGCCCACACACTATCAGCATCTGTCATCAAAAGAAAAAAAAATTAAAGAAAACTAAATCACACAAACAAGGAAATGTAGATGAATTTGAAAAGACTACCCAACAGTCAAAAACTAAAATGGAAAAAAGAGAAAGTTTGCCTCAGGTAAATAGATTCTGTACATTCTAGGTAAGTAGATGGTACAGTTATTCTATTTCCTTTCTTACTTGTTTTCAGACTAAGCTCTTAAAGATGATGAGAGCCCATCTTGTCCATATAAACCTAATGGGGCAAAAGAGATACAAGTGTGACTGATAGTACATGATCTGCAAATAATGTACCCACAACAAGATGTGGGTAGATGAGTCCAGTACAACATTTACTAAACATCTACTAAGTGTGCAACGCTGTGCTTTGCAGAGAAGACTCAAAGATGAGTGAGATGTGGTTCAGGCTCTTTGAGCACTCTGCCAACCATGAAGGAAGCATATTTGTGCTATGGTGTGGTGATAAAATAATGGCTGGGAGAATGAGCGCAGAAATGGAGAGGCACATGGGTGGGAGGGAAGGAAAGGAAAGAAATGAAAAAGAGACTCCTGGAGGAAATAAGAACTCCAAGGATCAATTAAATGCATTCAGTCACGTGGGAGAAGTTGCAACAGCATGAATAAGGGATACAGAGATTGAAAGTTCTGGAACCTAAGTAAATGAGGACCCCAAACATGACTAGAGCTTGTAGTATCAGAACGGAAATGTCAAGAGATAATTAAGAATTAAGCAGAGACCAATGCAAGGAGCATCATCTCCTAGGTTAGAGAGCTTGACCTTCTCAACATCGGCAAGGCTATGAAGTTTGGCCTTGAAAAGACAGGCAATGGGGTACTAAAGTTTTTGAGCGGAGGGAGTGACATGTTTGCATCTGTGACTTAGATAGGTCCTTCTGGCAGTTGTGAAGGATGGATTTCAAGGAGTAAGAATGAAGGCTGGGAAAAGAGGAGGATATTATAATAATTCATGCAAGAGATAATACAGACCCAAAGTAGAGAAGTTGTCATGGAGAGTTAGGGAAAGGCAGGCATGAATAGGAAGGAAAATAGCAGAAGGGGATGAAGGACAAGGAGGAGGATGAGATGACAGGGGCTTCTGGCCTGACAAGAGAAGGATGAGGGGCTCCTGAGATAAGGGGCACAGTAAGAGGAATAGAGTTGGGATCCAAATTACCAGGACAATGCTAAACACCGTAAGCATTCAGTTTACCACAGAAAGAAGGCCATTATTTCTGAAGATTCTGCCAGTGATTTTCATCAAAGTAAAATTCTACTGCTTGCTGCCAAGAAGAAATTTCATTATTAACTTTGGAATTGATATCTGCAGCTAGAATATTACATTTGCTTTTCCTCCAGTCTCTCTAATTCACATGTGGACAGACATACTAATTCAAGTAGTTAGGTCTTCAGTGGTCTCCAAGAATTAAATTCAGGCATTGTTTGGTCAATAAAAGCAGTTTACTCTGTATCTGCATGAAACATTCTCCATCAGTTTTGAATGAATCCCTTCTATCTCAGAAGTCTCCCGTAAAACCACAGCCTCAGCAGTTCTTTGGGAGGCCTTGAACTGGCAACTCTAGTCCTTTCTCACTATGAGAAAAGCTCTCTTCCTCCATCTATGAGGGTATGCAGGAGGTGATTTCCTTCACACTGGCCTTGCATAGTTTGACATAGCAGTCAGCATTGCCCAAAAGGACACACTCCAAAGTCAAGCCCACAGTTTCTGTTACAACTAGGTGGGAGTCACGGGTGCTATTCACCACAGATTTCTTAATCTCCACCCTCTAAGCACATGGTAGGATAACAATTCTTTGAAACTAGGTGTGGACATATGACTCACTTTGGTGAATGAAATATGAGCGAAAGTAACACGTCATTGCTGGACACAAGTTATTGAGGCAACCCATGAGTCACTATAACTCTTCCTCATGCTACAGTGATTGTGGAAGCATGAACTGGGATAAGGCTGTTGGCCTGGATCATGCCTAAGGATGATGAACACAGCTCTATCGAGTCCCATATTAAACATGTAATAGTGTGAGAAAAAAACTTCTATGGTGTTAACTGAGAGACATTTGGGGTTAGTTGTCACCGTAGTAAAATCCAGCCCATCTTAATTATTAGTTGTCCTGAAAGCAGCAAAGAAAGAAGGGCAGGAAGTCCCTAAAATTAAGATAACACTCTTAATCATGTCAGGAATTAAACCTAAGGTTTTTAAATTTTCTGTTTATTAATTTACAATAACATAATAAACCCACTGCAAGTTGCCATAAGTAATGTATTTTATGAAAAATAACTGCATTTGCCAAAACAAAAGAACAGCACTGTTTCACATTTTTACACATCTCTTGAATGTATGGCTTCCTCTACATCTAGATTCTCTTGTCTGACTCTGTGTTCAATCTTTTGAGATTTATTGTTTTGGTTGAAAATGACACAGGAAAAATCCAAAGACCTTTCAAACTCTTTGGAGGAGTCTCAGGGGTGCCCAGAGGTCCCCAGTCCCCATTTTCAGAGTCAATTCTGTAGTATGATTGGTCAGAAAACTTTTTCAATAAAGGGGAACATAGTAAATATTTTACGCTTTATAGGCCACACATGGAGAAGGCAATGGCAACCCACTCCAGTACTCTTGCTTGGAAAATCCCATGGACAGAGGAGCCTGGTGGGCTGCAGTCCATCGGGTCGCGAAGAGTCGGACACGACTGAGCGACTTCACTTTCAGTTTTCACTTTCCTGCATTGGAGAAGGAAATGGCAACCCACTCCAGTGTTCTTGCCTGGAGAATCCCAGGGACGGGGGAGTCTGGTGGGCTGCCGTCTGTGGGGTCGCACAGAGTCAGACACGACTGAAGTGACTTAGCAGCAGGCAGTACAATCTCTGTTGCAACTATTGAACTCTATCACTGAAGCATGAAAGCTGTCATAGACAATACATAAACTAAAGAGAGTGGCTGTGTTTTAATAAAACTTTATTCACAAAACCATGCAGTACATCAGATTTGGTCCATGGGCCTTAACTGTTCCTCCCTGCAATAGAAGATACCTAAATCAATTCGATATGGGTCCTACTTCACGATATGGGTCCTACCTCTACTGTAGACCACACACTACAGTAAGATATACCCCATGCAACAATACAAAACTGAATGAGACAAGTCATAGGAGGTGGTACAAAAAAGGTGGCCTGCAGAGTTCAAGGTCAGTAGAGGGTATCTCAGGTTGGAAAGGTTTCAAGGAGAATGTGGACCTTGAACAACCAGCTGAATTTTGACAGACAGTTTCAGGAAGAAGGAGAGTATTCCAAGTGGAGAGAATGTTCAGGACAAAGACAAAAACAGAGGGAAGAATTCGGCAAATTTAAGAAATGGTAAGCAGCTTCTGAAATCTAATGCAGATAAAGGGAAACGCAGCAGCATAAGATGCTGCTTCCTCAACCTCAGGGCACTGCCAATGGGCCTTGAATGCCAGGCCCAGGGGGGTTGGATATGATCTGAAATGCACTGACATGCCACTGACCATTTCCACATGAGGATGTCAGCCAGGAACGATAAGATTAATTGGAAGGCAGAGTTTAGGACACATCTCCCTCTACCCAGTTATAAGCAGTGACCCCAGATAACAGGAAAAGCAAGAGAAAATAAGAATCGGAACAAAAGCATTGGCTGTAAGACCAGTAAGGAGACAAACGCAAGCAACATGACAGGTATCATTTAACAGACTTAGTTAATCTGTTAAATTAATCTCTTCCCCTCCCAATGCAGGTAGAAGGGAAGAGAGAATGCATAATCAAAGATGACTTTAAGGTTCCAATTCTGAAGGAAGGGAGAAAAGATGGTAATAGACAGCAAGGTCAGGAAAATGGCCAGATTTGGTGATGAGAAGAAGAGTTTGATTGTGAACATATTCCACATACCACCATCTGCAAACAAGTGTGAATGTTCACAAGTCTCAAGCTCTTCTTGTTGGCGGGGGGGGACCTCTATTTTATAATTAAAGCAGATGGTCAAAGTTTTTTGAAATCTGTGCCTCTTAAAATCTCCCCCAAGTCCCCAGAACTCCAAAATACAACAGAATTTCTAAGTTTTTATACTTTTCCCACCTTGATTCTTTCTATTAATAACTTCAGGAGTCAGCATATACTTTAGTCTCTTATAAATGCAGTATATCAATGAAATAAATAATGAGCCATCTTTAAGGAGTTCAGGATAAACAGTAACCAACACCCCCCCTTTTTTTTAAAGTGGTAAGGGCTGTCTGCATTTGAAGAATGTTGTAATTAATTCTTGGATACTACACAAGTTCTCTGAATGTCTATGTTAACTAAAAACTCTGAAGGTAGCTGTCAGATTCTTGAAAGATTTCATTTCCTATGGTCTTTTGAAAATTGTGACTATGAAAAGCTACACTGAAAGGATTTTGAAAGTTATACTTGGATTTCCTTTTTCCCTTTTAAAGGCCAAAAAAGGTATGGAAGAACCATACAGTAAATGATCAAATAAGTATTCCCAATCAAGAACAAGTCCACATCTCAACCATAGGATGGAAGGTGAATCAAGATGAAAATGCTCTAAATTCATTAGTTCCCTAAGAGAACTGACACTCTGTACCCCAAAGGTCAATTTAAATGGGTCCCCTAAACGAAGGTGAGAATGTGACAACAAAGCACAATTCTAAAAGAGTATTGGCCCATAATAAATAATCTAAAAATCTCCTAGTGAGGACATCCCTGGAGGGCCAGTGGTTAGGACTCCAAACTTTCACGACAAAGGGCCTGGGGTTCAATCTCTGGTGGGGAAACTCAGATCTGACAAGCCACACAGCATGTCCCCCAACCAAAAAAAAGAAAACACAACCCAAAACCCCAAAACCTAGTGAAACGCATCTTCAAAGATGGTCACAGCAAGCATGAAAGGGGCAGAAATCAGAACTGCTGTATTTCTATAAACCCCACCACCCTTTTCTATGGTGGGTTTCCTAGCATCTCCCTGGTTGCAAGTTCAAACTGAGTTCCTTTCTCCTCCTCCCCTGACCTTCAATTGGTGCCAAGTCCTGCAGATGCCATCTCCTCACATGTCATGCAATATCACCACCGTTCCATCCCCACAGTCACAGTCCTAGCCCAGATCCTCATTCTCCCCAACTGATCTCCTGCAATCATCTAATTCTCTCCCTACGTTCAGGCTCCTCCCTACTAATAATTAATTCCCTAGTACAGTTCTGTGTGTGTGCTCAGTTGCTGCAGTCATGTCCAACTCTTTGCAACACTATGGATTGTAGCCTGCCAGGTTCCTCTGTCCATGGGATTCTCCAGTCAAGAATATTGGAGTGGGTTGCCATGCCCTTCTCCAGGTGATCCTCTCAACCCAAGGATCAAACCCATGCCTCCTAAATTACAGCAGATTCTTTACCGCTGAGCCACAGGGGAAGCCCTCTGATCATGCTACCTTGCTAACCAACGTTCACAGACCTTCCACAAAACAGCTTCATGATTTCACCACCTTAACACTCACATACTCAGTTCCCATCCCCTGTCTGCTAATTAAATGTGTGAATTTATCCCATGTCACATAAACTCTTTTCTGTTCTCAACAACCTAGTTGCTTTTATACTTTTCCCTCAGCGTAGTATCACCTTTCCATGTCTCATCCTGCTTTGATCCACCCTTTATGGCCCATTGAAAAGTCTACCTTTCCCGAGAAGAATAATTCCCCCAGTTTGTTTTTTATGCCCACTGTCCATTCTCCCGACAAGCATTTTCAGAGAATATAACATATTCTACTGTTACATGCTGCAGACAAATAGGTCTGCCCTTATACTCTTGTGGTGGCACTGCTTCTCTCAAAAGTGCCAGCTGGGAACTTCCTTCACTTCTCTTTCTCTCCCACTGGACTATGAAACTAGAAGAGGAAGAACATGGGGAATGTTTGTTGACTTGAACCTGTTCAAGTGAACTCTCTGGGCTCAAGACTTTCCTAAAGAAGTTCCAAAACTCTTTAAGAAAACTCTTGAGCCAGAGAAAATTACAATTTTTATTTTATCAGTAAACTTTCCAAAAGTTAAAAGACTTGAACTGCTTAATTCCAGAAATGCCCACAAAGATGAAAAAAAAAAAAACCAACACATTTTTTCCCCCTAAAGCAAAAGAGCCCCACTTAGATTTCAGTTCTTTAAATTCTAATGTTAACTGTACAACCTGGTTGTAAGATAAAACAAGAATCCATAGAATTGTACCACCATGGTTTCATTTTTTAAAATATTATTTAATATTAATACTTGGGATAATAATAATATCACCACTAGATAAGCACCTAAAAACAAAACAAAACCCTGAGCTGGACCAGGAGATCCTTGCCTGATAGATTTACAAACTAGACAGAAAAACACACACAAAGCAAAGTGAAGACAGATGCTGGAATCTGCAGAAGATGGCAGGAAAAAAACCCTAAATCCTCATTTTCTTCTCTAAACTTCAGACCTAAGAGTCTGAAGCAGCTGATCTCCACTGCCAATAACTGCAAAAGGACATAAGTGTTTTCTAAGGGGCTCAGAGGATGTGGGCTGTTAGCCATCAAACTGAATTCAGAGATAAGCACTCAGAGTGGAGACCCATTCTGAATCTAGCAAGGCAGGGTGCTCTATGCTCTTGCCTATGCTCTAATAATGGCAAGGCATTTAGGTGGGTATTAACTTGTCCTGAAAAGTAGAGGTAAAAGCTTCTCTTTTGTTCTCAGTGGCCCAGACTGGTTTTAGACCTGCCGGGGAGATCTCTAAGAGGAAATCATTTCTGGTTTTCTTCCAACTTCTAATTCAGTACCTTAGCAGCAGTTGAAATGAGTAAGAGTTGTAAGCGCACATCTGCCTCAGGTGACAACCAAGATAAGAAGCGCACAATGTAAAAATGATGAGAGCTTACTTCCCAAAAGCAACTTTAAAGGTAGCTTGTTAAAGGCAGCTGTCATTTTAAGTTAACACTGAAAATATCTTTTTGAATGTCTTTTCTAAGAATACGAAAAGATTAAATTAATGGAACCTTGTCCACAAAACTGTTTTTAGGTGATATTTTGGGCAGTTTTTATTATTGAAAAATAATTCTATGTTGACTATTAGAATGAACTGATCAAAACTCATCAAACTGAAGTGAGCAGAAATATGGGGAAATAATTTTTCCCAGTAAACAATATTCACTTTTGGTTACTGTGGTCAAGATGGGCCCTAAAGAAAACTGGGCTACTGGTTACTCTTAATGAGATGGTGGAGTGTCAAGGATTAATAAATATTTACTGTACAACTCCCATGTTTCAAGTGTGTACAATGCACTGCAGGGGATCCAAAAGCATGATACCCAGCCCCTGAACTAAAGGAGTTTTTAATATCACTGAAATGAAAAAATGCAAATAATGAAACAACAGACAGCTACATAAAACAACACACAGTAAATCCTCAACTGTGAAGCACAGACATCAAGAACTATGACATATAGGACCTGAAAAGATCTTTTGTGTTTTTGAGAACAATTTTATAAAAGGAAATGGGATTTCATCTGGGCCTTACTGAATAGTTTTGGATGCCCATACTTAGAAAGGTGTTCGAAGAAGGGCCAAGGGATCAAGAGGGCACAGAAGTGGGGCTTACCACAATGGAAGCCAAGAGAAAAAGGACAAGCAGATTAGATAGAGCTTTGTACCAAGAAGAGATGAAAATGAGGTTGGCTAGGCAGATAAGATACTAGCAAGATTTAACACCGCTTTGCACATCTTAATTTTTTTATATGTGTATATTAAATATATTGAACTGATGTCGTGGGTAACAGGAAGCTCTGGGAAGGTGACTGAGATGATATATCAAAGCTGTTTGTTTAGGGAGAGAATATATCATATAAATAGATAATGAACAGAATACTGTCTCATGACTAAAATATTTTCTTAGAAGGACTGGCCCAGGGTGTGGTCTTCAGTTAATTTCTAAATAGTTGTCATATTTCTATAACATGAATGAAATGAACATTTTGGTTAATTTCCTTGATACTTCATCCACAACAGTATATCAATGTCTAAATGCCTGACATGGAATAAATAAAACTTTAAAAGGATAAGAACAGCTACAATGTCTTAAGCAATTCCCATGAGCACTTGGCTAATAACAGTAAATGCTATATTTATTGAGGGCTGAGCAATACACTAAGCATTATACATTTTCTAATTTAATTCCCACAACAATCCTATGTTGGTAAGATTAACCCAGTTTTATGGCTGGGTTTTATGTAAACCCAAATGTACAGTAGAGAAGTATCTTGCCCAAAGTCAAGAAGTTAATACATGGTAGGTGCAGGATTCAAATCCAGTTCTGTCTGACTCCAAACTCTAGTGACTAAACTCTGTACCTGAATTAATTTTTTTCCCCAATTGAGAAAAATAAAGTTTACTAAAAGAAATGCATGACTTTTGCAGAGAAAATCAAGTGATTGTTGAAGGTTCACTGCAAGGTAAGCAAGTCTTTCTGGCAATGTAACCATGTGAATTTCCTATACCTTAACCTCAGTAAGACATTATTCATCAAAGTTATAGATGAAACTACTACATGATGAAGTTCAATTCCTGCCCAAGATACTTAATGATCTCTATGATTTGGGCAAGTTATTAAACCTCCCTAATCCCCATTTCTTCATCTGTAAACCGTGAATAACAATAGACATTTCATAGGATTGTTCAGAAAATTAAATGGTACCCCATAAAGGTACCAATCCTTAGCTCAAGGATTGTACCCAAAAAGTGATGAATTAATGTTTGCCTACTCATTATTATTCAACACAAAACTATCATTCAAGCTTCTTCAACCTACTGTACAGCAGAAATGATTGCAAAGTTAGTAGTTCAGTAAGTAGCCCTTCCTCTCAATTCTCCTGCCACCAAATTCCTATTTTTTATTCAAGATTAACCCCCAAATCATCTGGTCCAAAAGCCTCTTCTACCATCACAACTCCCAGGCCCAGCAGATGTTCCCATAATCTTGTGGGGGGTGGGGAGGGATGGGTGGATGTGTGTGGGTGGGTATGGACTTTCAGTCATTTTACCTAACATATGCTACAATTGTTATCTATTTTACCTGCTTTCTTCATTAAAAAGGAAGCCCTGCTGAGCACAAGGACTCACTCATACATTTCTAAAAACCCAGTGTCTAGTACAGTGCCTGACATGGACAACACATATTTATGTTTCTATGGGACATGGAGATTATGACTATGGTTTCTAAAAAGAGCAAATTCACTCCAATAAATCCTGAAAGAATTGACCACAACAAACATTATTTTAGGATGAAGTAAAACTTCCCCCATTAAGTCATCTGAGAAAACATCTTCTCCAGTAAGTGAAATTTCCTTACACTAAGCAAAAAGCTTAATCAACAGGTTCATTTTAAGAAAGGTAACAGTATACAGCTAAACGCCCAACAGTGTCACCATGAATGGGCTTCTTCACAACTGAAAGAAATTTATATCACATATAATCAAATTTGGAAATCTTGGGGGAAAGTTCATGTGTTTTGGGTACACATTCTCTTTTGGCTGTAGATATGTATATCCTATCTCTTTACAAAACAATTTTAAAAAATAAAGATTCTATCTTACACTACATTTTCATCTGTGGCACCTACTGCCTTTCCGGCACTTAAGCAGTACTTAAGGGGTTTTTAAACCACTAACTTGTTGAGTTTTTCCTCTTGACCAGCATTTGAATGCTTTCAAACCTCCTGTAGAGACCTCATCTTCATGATATCTTCCTCACAATCCTCTGAAATAAGAAAATATGACATCATCACCTCCACGAGGAAACTGAGGTACTGATGTATGTTCCATGGAGGGACACTGCCAGTGCCAAGCCTAGCCCTTCATCTCCAACTCTTTCCACTGGCTTATGAGGTATTCAACTTAATTCAGGGTGGTAGATCACACAGAGAATACATTATTACTGTCCTCTTTGCTAGTAGAAGAAATGAATCCATAATTGT
The DNA here is from genome assembly GCF_042477335.2 of Ovis canadensis. Classification (NCBI taxonomy): domain Eukaryota; kingdom Metazoa; phylum Chordata; class Mammalia; order Artiodactyla; family Bovidae; genus Ovis; species Ovis canadensis. The sequence goes on along the minus strand of NC_091250.1, from coordinate 103,235,088 downwards.
GAATTTAGCAGTCTGTGAGCCTTACCCTTTCAGGCACTCTTGAGGACGCTTTCATTCAGTTAGTTACCATAAGCCCCATCTTCACGCCCTCCCACACCACCACCGCCACCATCCTTGCCCTTTCCCGGTCATTGACTTACTTAGCCATCCCACGCTGGGAGTGCGCCGCACTCGGGGGTCATCGTCCAAGGTGCGGGTTGCTAGGCAGGGCACTGAGTTCTCAAGCGGGCTGCGGGCTTTAGTGCCAGAAGCAGAAGACAGGAGGAGGAGGACACATGAGCAGCCACAGCAAGGATGAGGATGAAAGCATTGATTAAGAAGAAAAAAATACTAAAGCAAATCACACAAGCGGGTTAAAGGAGAACAATGACATATTACATTGACACACACCCCCTCCCATGACCCTCCATTCTTCGATGGAACAAATCCCAACACAGAATTTCAGAGCCTGAAACAAATCACACTCAATCATCATAGTTCCCCAACCACCAAAGGCTGATCCGCCCTGAAGCACTAATACACAAAACATGGATTGTACCCAGAGAGAAGATTTACATAATGAACACTAATCTCAAGATGTAAGAGCAAGACTGTTAATAATCCTGCATCACATAAGCACACACAGAGGGAAGTTACACACACTTGTGCAAGGCACAGGAAGCAGGGTGTTATATTAGCAAGGCACTCTCTTGTGATCTGTCCAACACACCCTTTTATGGATCTTCTACCCAAAGCAGAAAGCAACATCTCATATTTTGACTTAGGAAATATTTTCCTTGATGAATATAAAACTGGTTTTTAATACCCTTTGCCTCCTGTTTTTCAGCCCTTCCGCAACATGAGACTAGGATATAGATAAATCAATATCGCAATACAAATCCATTTAGAATGGCACATTAGTTCTCATTTTCTGTTGCTCTTTAATCCTTATTTTTAGTATAATTTTAATATGTGGTGCACCCATGCCAAATCTTAGACCACATCAGAGACTGAATAATGATGTAGGCTAAATAGATAGTATGGCTCCTCCAAATATTTTTAATCAACTGGAGAACACCATCAACTTCAGCTTGGAGATAGTTCCATTTGGGTTTTATGTCATCTGTTTTGCTATTCTCATCAAATGCCTCACTCCCAGTAAGAAATAGGCAGCATAATTATCCTTCAAGGGACAACAATGAGGTTGGAAACTAACCATCAGACTACATACAATTTGACTTGAGAGAGCTTTTTTCCCTTAGTAATATAGTTGTTAAATGATCAAAGTAACAAAGCAAGCATATCAAACAGAACCAAACATTAGATAATCTATTCACACAAGTATGCAAGTGACAGGGCAGACAAATAGTGCTCTTAAGGCTATTGGTGACTGCGGAGGTCAAGTTCTAAATTAAATCAATTACAAATTAATGTAAGTTGATGGCCAAATTTGGGCATTCAGCACATTATAAAATCTAGAAACATTTTTGTCAATTTATCTGTCTGTGTTTAAAAGCTGTAAATAAAGCCAGGACTTGTGAGCAGGCCATCTGTGCCAACACCTGTTTGAGGCAAATCTGATGTCTTTTCTTTGCAATCTGAATTTTTAATTGTTTCCCATAATTGAACTTCTTTGCAAGTTTGTATTGCACTAAGAAAAATGAAAAAGGGAAATGAACCAGTTGAGATAATTCCAAAATTGCTTTTGTTAAGAGGGAGGCATTTAGAAATATATATTGTCATATGGGCCAACTTTCACCTCCTATTTCTTCTGACAATGAGGGGACTGCTTGTGAGCCAATATTCCTGCAGGCTTCAGGAACAGAACGTCGCTCAGTCGTGTCCGACTCTTTGCGACCCCATAGACTGTAGCCTACCAGGCTCCTCTGTCCATGGGATTTTTCCAGGCAATAGTACTGGAGTGGAGGGCACCTGCTTGTGAGCCAATATTCTGCAGACTTAGCTAAAGGAAATGAAGGAAGGCCAGACTACTGGCTGCCATTTATCTGGGCCCAAGAAAGGACCAAGGAAAATTCCAGTTCAATGAGAGCAGACAGAGGTTAGGAATGCAAAGTAAACTAAAAAGAGCCTTCGCATTCTTCAGCGGCTGGACAATACAAAGTTACCCAAATTTTATCATCGATACCATGGCCTGCTCCTAAAATAAATATGCTCCAAAACTCAGATGCTGATGACTGGCTTCCCCAAACAGCTTCTCTTTCCTCTACTTTCCCTACAACATGTCAGGGTATTATTAGTTGGGAACTAAAGATGGAAACACCTTTTTGCATATACAGCCTCCATGAATGCTGAGCCTCACCATCAAAGGGACAGTGGAATGGAGCCTGGCACACACTGGCAAAGAACCTGGCTCCAAAGACAAGCATGAAAACGAAATTGCCCATAGAGACTTGGCACCTGGGTTTTAGGAAAGCTGATTGGAGCCATCTGGCTGCTTACCCTCATGAAAACTGGGAGGCTCACAGCATCCATTACTTGTATTGGCAAATTCCAACATTTTGATTGTTAGACCCTCCCTGTACTTCTGTGCAGGAAGAGATACAAACTCTGTAACCCTTTTATGTTGCTTTTCTTTTCTTCACAAATTTACTCCATAGACAAAATGGTAAAAAAGCTGTTCTTAAAGCCAAGCCAAACTTTATGATTATACCATGATAATGATATATTATGTAAGCCTTTTCCAAATAACATTTTCATTGTACTTCTTCTACACTTAAGCTACAAAATAAACAACTTAGCTTTGCTACTATCTTACATATTCTCTTTTAAATCATTTTTCCCTGGCTTCGGGCATAAACAAGGTAGAAACTGGTTTATATTACTGAGACTTGATGAGGAAAGATAAAGCCCTGAAGAGTTCTGAGTGACGGTTCCCAATATCTAGACTAGAAAAAGGTGTTCTGAACAGGATTTTTTTGTAATGATTCATCTTTTCCTTGAGAATCAACTTGTCTAAAACCATCAATCCTAAATCTGTTCAAGTAAGGGTGTCCCTATTTGAATCATGCAAATAAATCCCCCCCCCAAAAAGCTTCTCTATCAATTTTTTTTACAATCTTATTAATTTAACTACTGTTAAAATTTTAGGACTCTTTCAGGATTGCAATGTTGTATGTATTCCACACCATTATTTAGCCAAGAAATTTAACTCAGGAGTTTAGCATTATTTCACCCATAAACACATGACATGTTGCCTAGAAATCTCCATTTGGAAAGCCAATAAAGATGTCCAACTGCCACCTTTCACATAAATTTCTGCCTAGACATAGAAAGACCTCAGAGCTTGTCTAATATCACAAAATGACACAAAGCGAGAGCCCTGGACTCACTGATGTGTGGGAAATAAACTGGTTGAAGAAACTCATGACCACTGTAGCTGAATCAGAATACTGTTATTAAGTATACTAGGTTCCTCTATTTTTATGTGTTTAGCTAAGTTATTTCACATATCTAAGGTGTTTTACATTTCTTCAGGTTTTTCATCTGCAAATGGAGATACGATATAGAAACTTTAAAAACATAACACATGTACACCCATGGCAGATTCATGTCAATGTACGGCAAAAGCAATACAATACTGTAAAGCAAATAAATAAACTATAGGTATGAAAGTCAGATAAATAAATAAAAACATCCTAGAGAGCAATACCTTGTGTATAATAATAGGTGCTCAGTTAATGGGAGGCAATACTGTTGCTGCTGTTACTACTCTATCACTGATGGAACCGTGTTTCCTTTATTCAACATCCTGAAGGGTGTTGGAAAACATGGAAGGCAGCAATCTTGGCCTCATTTGATGCAGCTTTAATTTCAATATGTCATTTTTAAGAAATCAGGTTCACAAACCTGAAAAAAAATCTCCTTTTTGTCCTTTGTACTTTCACTGAAACAGGTTTGAGTAAAATGAGACATGTTTAGTTATTCTCGGAAGACTTTGGCTTTCTTTTCCCTTTTTTCTTTTTGGGAGACATGGCAAAGAGTACACAGTGCTCACATCTCACGTCTCCACTTGGCCTTCCCTCATTCCTCACGTTTTCCTGTCCTTCCCTTTGCTCTCCTCTCCTCTCTAGTCCTCTCTCATAGGGACCGGGGCAGAGAGTAGGATAAACACTACTTCCCTGTCTGCTTTTAGAGTAACCTGGGGCTGAGGAAAGAGATTTCACAACGGCATCTCCATCAAGATCTCAAGCCTCAGAAGAAGATTTACTCCTGGTTTGGCAGCAGAAAATCAGTTAAGGACTCCTTTTCAGAGAAAGAAAGTAATGGAGAAGAAATATTCTTACATGGTAAGACAATGACAATTATTCCATTCCTTTACTCCATTACAGACCCTGGTTTTGTAAAATAGACTGGCAATTAGTAAAAATTTTAAATACATTTATTTCAACATCCTGATATATATACATATATAAAATTTATTAATGTGTGTATTAAGTCACTTTAGTCATGTCCAACTCTTTGGAACCCTATGGACTGTACTCACCAATGGGGCTCCTTGATCCATAAGATTCTCCAGGCAAGAATACTGGAGTGGGTTGCCATGCCCTTCTCCAATATTATTACTGATGGCTAAGAACTATCGTTGCTCAGACATATTAATCAATCTTCATACTCCTAAGTTAAAAACATTATAAAGCCCACGAGTGGCATCTCCTTATGTATTATTTGGCATCTGTAACGTTGATAATGAAAGTAGCACTGTTTTAAAAACAGAACTCCAAGAATGCTTTCAAATATGGAGTAGTAGGGGAAAAAAACTAAGAGATGCAGAAGTTAAAAGCATACAAATAATGGTGGGGAACTGAAGCTCTGTATTCGGTTTTAAATCTGAAAGGCACTACATTTTCCCCTTAAAACCTTTCTGAATAATAGTTTTCCTTACAATGGTATCTCACATAAGAATTATTAAATACTTCTCACAAAGATATCTCATATACTCCTGGTTGTATATGCTGAAGGAGACATTACTATCCCATTATACAGGTATAGAAACTGAGGCTTAAGACTATAATAATGCAAACTGCTCAAACTCATGCTGCTGCTAAGTGTTTCTCCTGGATTAGAATGAAGCCTAATCATGGAAAAGACGGTGTGTCTTCAAGGAGATTATCAAGTAGGCTTTTAATATCAAAACCTAAACACTTACTTGTGTTGTATCTCTTAAGCCTGACTCTTCACTGCCATAAAGAGCAGACTAGACTAGCAAATACTCAGAGAGTATGACTCTTGGAGAAAACTGTGTTGTTTATTTAACAATCTGAACATTATAAAGCTGGATGTTCAGTCACCTGCCCAGGAAAATAAAATAAGAATAGTGTCTGATAGATGGTTTAGAAATACTACTGTTATTTGATCACTGTTATTAAAGATTACATTTATTGAGGCATTTTTCTAGTAACTTTCCATGGATGGGTTCATTTAATCTAAGGCTGAGAAGAGCTTGGTCATTCATTGAATTCTGGCCAGGACATTCATCTGTGCTGTGCAAATGAACGGAGAATTAGAGTTCTCAACAAAACAGATGGATGTGTGCTGCTGGTTTTGGAAAGAGCTGATTATACACAGAAAGGCACCTGGGAAGCTGACTCTCCTCTGAAGGTGATGGAGGCCTGCGAGCTGACCTATCTTAGAACTGGAGAAACACGATGACCGCTTCTGGGACAGAACTTTTGAGGAAAGTCAGGGAATTGTCTGCCTTCCCCACTGATTCAGGGAGCAGGTCTGAATTCAAGGGTATGGAGGGGAGAGGGGAACTGCAGGGTAGAATAACCCAGACAGAGACTACTGGGATAAGCTGGAATCCAAAACCCGGATAAAACCTAAGAATGTCTACAGGGAGTGAGAAAGCTGCCAAACCTGGTAGTGGTCCCAGCCAGATCCACCACGTGCCAGCATCTAGGCAGGTTGACCTAATACCCAAACCAAGTAGCTGGAATATGTCTAACCTCCAACTGGGTGAAAAGCAGTGAAAGCCTAGCTAATTCCACTTCCATTTCAATGAGGCCGAGAATTAACAGAATAAAACACTGATTTCTTGTCATTGTTTGTTCTCTGTTGCTAACCACTATTTATGTTACTGTAGGTGATAGCAAGAGACTACACTTTTTCCCTGGTGACTCAGATGGTAAAGAATTCGCAGGCAATGCAGAAGACCTGGGTTTGATCCCTGGGTTGGGAAAATCCCCTAGAGAAAGAAACGGCTACTCACTCCAGTAATCTGACCTGGAGAATTCCATGGACAGAGGAGCCTGGCAGACTATAGTCCTTGGGTTCGCAAAGAATCAGACACAACTTAGCAACTTTCTCTTTTCACACTTTTTAAGGGGCTTCCCAGATGGCACTAGCAGTAAAGAACCTGCCTGCCAATGCAGGAGACATTAAGAGATGTAGGTTCAATCCCTGGGTCAGGAAGATCCCCTGGAGGAGAGCATGGCAACCCACGCCAGGATTCAAGCCTGGAAAATTGTTCTGTTCTAATGTTAGAAACTGCAGGGTAGGAAAGAGCTAGGAATCAGCATACTGCCTGGAAGTTAACAATGAAAAGAGGAATTTGCAGAAAAAGTACAGGGTAGGAGCAAGTGGTAATGCATTTCTCATAACTGATAGAAAAAACAGAAGGTAAATTGAGATAAAATTCAGAGATGCCATCAGGAGCAGGCCCTGGCTCCCTGTAACTACAGAAGAGGCCACAGTGCACCAGAAGCAGCCTGATGAGGTTTAGAAGCAGTTGCCCTGACATGGAGCTCCCCTCCAAACCCTCATCTACCTACTGGAGAAAGTCTTAGATTCTCAGTGTGGTTTAGGGTTTGCCTGACAGCCAGCAAAGAGGAAAATCAATGACGGGGACAGACTATTCTGCAAGAGGGCTGTGATGAGAAAGAGTTTCCTCCTCTCCCGCTGCTAGTGAAATGGTATCACTTACTGAAGGGCAAAGGAAATAAATCAGCAATATATCCATGAGATTCTTCCCAAATGGTGTTATAGAGCAACTATCACTCCAGAAAATACCATCACTCAATATGAGATTTTTCTTCCTTACCTGTGCTTAAACATATAATACATATAATTACATATAATTTAATATTATTTGTTGCATGATGGTACTATCATACCACTGTATATAGTACCAGTGATGGTACTATGTACAATTACTATTCAAAACATTTTACATGCATTATCTCATTTAATTTTCATTTTACATTTTATAGATATAGAAGCTGAGTACCAAATTAGCTTCACAATTTTTCACTTAAAAAAATAATGAAAATTGGGGTCATAAAAATGGATTGGGCAATATGAAATTCATAGTCTGGGTCTAGTTGGATAACCAAAATCATTTCTCAGTAAAGGGCATCTCCCAGACCACGGAGGGCAAGGATTTTTATGAGTCTAGGGAATAGAAATGAAATCAGGAAAACACCAGGGACAAATTCATGATAGCACTGCCCAAATATCGATAAAGGCAGTGAAAGCTGAATACTCAAATTAAGGTTCTTGGTCTTAAAGTTGGGTCTTATTCATCTTTTGTAAGACTAGACAGTATATATCAAAAGTATCCATTTAAGTGGTAAATGACATTTTTAAAAATCATATAATCCTATAAAACATAGCTCTTTATAACAGAGTTACCAGGTAACCTTGTCAGAAACATACTACTAAATATTTTTGAAAGAATACCAATTAGGCCCAAACTTTCACTTTCTAATAAAATGTAAACTAAATATACCTTATTTGACTTTTAAACACTATTAAGGAACATTCTTGAAGAGATCTCTAGTCTTTCCCATTCTGTTGTTTTCCTCTATTTCTTTGCATTGATCATTGAGGAAGGCTTTCTTATCTCTTCTTGCTATTCTCTGGAACTCTGCATTCAGATGCTTATATCTTTCCTTTTCTCCTTTGCTTTTCCCTTCTCTTCTTTCACAGCTTTTGTAAGCCCTCCCCAGACAGGCATTTTGCTTTTTTGCATGTCTTTCCATGGGGATGGGCTTGATCCCTGTCTCCTGTACAATGTCACAAACCTCCGTCCATAGTTCATCCGGCACTCTGTCTGTCAGATTTAGTCCCTTAAATATATTTCTCACTTCTACTGTATAATCATAAGGGATTTGATTTAGGTCATATCTGAATAGTCTAGTAGTTTTCCCTACTTTCTTCAATTTAAGTCTGAATTGGGCAATAAGGAGCTCATGATCTGAGCCACAGTCAGCTTCCGGTCTTGTTTTTGCTGACTGTATAGAGCTTCTTCATCTTTGGCTGCAAAGAATATAATCAATCTGATTTCAGTGTTGACCATCTGATGATGTCCATGTGTAGAGTCTTCTCTTGTGTTGTTGGTAAGAGGGTGTTTGCTATGACCAGTGCCTTCTCTTGGCAAAATTCTATTAGCCTTCACCCTGATTCATTCCATATTCCAAGGCCAAATTTACCTGTTATTCAACAGAATGGGAAAGACTAGAGATCTCTTCAAGAAAATTAGAGGTACCAAGGGAACATTTCATGCAAAGATGGGCACAGTAAAGGACAGAAATGGTATGGACCTAACAGAAGCAGAAGATATTAAGAAGAGGTGGCAAGAATACACAGAAGAACTGTACAAAAAAGATCTTCAGGACCTAGATGATCACAATGGTATGATCACTCACCTAGAGCTAATGTGAAGTCAAGTGGGCCTTAGAAAGCATCACTACGAACAAAGCTAGTGGAGGTGATGGAATTCCAGTTGAGTTATTTAAAATTTAGAGGATGATCCTGTGAAAGTGCTGTACTCAATATGCCAGCAAATTTGGAAAACTCAGCAGTGGCCACAAGACTGGAAAAGGTCAGTTTTCATTCCAATCCCAAAGAAAAGCAATGTCAAAGAATGGTCAAACTACCGCACAATTGCACTCATCTCACATGCTAGTAAAGTAATGCTCAAAATTCTCCAAGCCAGGCTTTAGCAATACGTAAACCGTGAACTTCCAGATGTTCAAGCTGGATTTAGAAAAGGCAGAGGAACCAGAGATCAAATTGCCAACAGCTGCTGGATCATGGGGAGAGCAAGAGAGTTCCAGAAAAATATCTATTTCTGCTTTACTGACTATGCCAAAGCCTTTGACTGTGTGGATCACAAGAAACTGTGGAAAATTCTGAAAGAGATGGGAATACCAGACCACCTGACCTGCCTCTTGAGAAACCTATATGCAGGTCAAGTAGCAACAGTTAGAACTGTACAGGGAACAACAGACTGGTTCCAAATAGGAAAAGGAGTACGTCAATGTTGTATATTGTCACCCTGCTTATTTAACTTATATGCTTAGTTTATCATGAGAAACGCTGGGCTGGAAGAAGTGCAAGCTGGAATCAAGATTGCCAGGAGAAATATCAATAACCTCAGATATGCAGATGACACCACCCTTATGGCAGAAAGTGAAGAGGAACTCAAAAGCCTCCTGATGAAGTGAAAGAGGATGGTGAAAACAGTTGGCCTAAAGCTCAACATTCAGAAAACGAAGATCATGGCATCCGGTCTCATCACTTCATGGGAAATAGATGGGGAAACAGTGGAAACAGTGTCAGACTTTATTTTTTGGGGGGCTCCAAAATCACTGCCGATGGTGACTGCAGCCATGAAATTAAAAGACACTTACTCCTTAGAATAAAATTTATGACCAACCTAGATAGTATATTCAAAAGCAGAGACATTACTTTGCCGACTAAGGTCCGTCTAGTCAAGGCTATGGTTTTTGCAGTAGTCATGTATGGATGCAAGTGTTGGACTGTGAAGAAGGCTGAGCGTCAAAGAACTGATGCTTTTGAACTGTGGTGTTGGAGAAGACTCCTGAGAGTCCCTTGGAGTGCAAGGAGATCCAACCAGTCCATTCTAGAGGAGATCAGCCTTGGGTGTTCTTTGGAAGGAATGATGCTAAAGCTGAAACTCCAGTACTTTGGCCACCTCATGCGAAGAGCTGACTCATTAGAAAAGACCGTGATGCTGGGAGGGACTGGGGGCAGGAGGAGAAGGGGATGACAGAGGATGAAATGGCTGGATGGCATCACTAACTCAATGGACGTGAGTTTGAGTGAACTGTGGGAGATGGTGATGGACAGGGAGGCCTGGCGTGCTGCGATTCATGGGGTCACAAAGAGTCGGACACCAGTGAGTGACTGAATTGAACTGAACTGAACTGAAGGAACATTCTTAGGCTTTAATGTTATTCTTTCACAGTAAACTAAAATAATACAGAATTATTACCTAAGTATCTCTGACCAAACTATCAAATAGAACCATAGGAAACTGTTGGTTGCCAACTATATTTTACCCACAAAAATGGCAACTGTATATGGTTCAGCCTAAAATAATAGAAAGAAAAAGACGGTAAGTAAAGGAAAATCTATCACCAGAGGAAAGGAAAACCTCATTAATTTTCTTCCTGTGACACTAACTTGATAGAAATGCCTCCATTAATAAATTGAGCTTGCCTCAATATATAAAATATGGCACTTGCCTCAAATTTCATACCTGGCAGATATATCCACCAGAATTCACAGTTGTCTTGGATAAGTGGAAATTTCACAATAATTAAGATATTGTAAACCTGATTCTTCCCTAATTTATTACAAATAAAAATGTTTTTCATTTCTTTTTAAAATCATTCAATCGTCTTGAATCCAAAGCCACATCAGGATCCTAAAAAATTTAGCCATGGATAGACAGTGGTGGGCTGTGGTAGTGGGTGTTTTGGTAAATGTTTGAGAAACAGCTCTCTGGTGAAAAACTTGTGCATGCTTGTGCATGCATGCGTGTGCGCACGTGTGTGTGTGTGTGTGTACAAGTGCAAATGGGTGTGAGTGGTAAATTTTACTGATTTAAAGATGTATAGCATACAAATAATAAATGTACAATACTCTATTGTAAACTGCATACAGCCAGTTGATTCTCATACAATGCTTTTGTTGAGTTTTACCAAACTCTTCTATCAGTAGCTGACTTACAGTTGCAACTGACAAACAAGCATAAGCCTAACACCCATGTTGAACATCCATTATCATATATGCTATCGAGTAAGACAAAAGGGAAGCAATGAAAATGTATTGACTCGATCATCAATGGCGTGGGTGATTCCTTCATTGAAATGACTAAAAGTTTTTTAATACTGAAAGAATATTTCCTCAATTCCTTGTACGATTCACATTCTAACAGTTGTTATGGACTGAATGCTTTCATTCTCCCAAAATTCATATGCTGAAGTCCTAACCCTAGATGTAAAGGGTGCTAATTCCATTTATGAAGACTCTGCCGCAAATGCCCCTCCTCCTAGTACCATTACACTGGGGGTTAGGATTTCAGCATATAAATTTTGGCTCCCATAAGAGCATCCTTATAAAAAGAAATAGGAGAAAGATGATCGATTTCTCTCCTCCACCTGAAGATAGAATGATAAGCTGACCACCTACAAGCCAAAGTGGGCCCTCACCAAGAACCGCATTTGTGGCTTCTTGATCTTGGGTTTCCCAGCTTCCAGAACTGTGAGAAATAAATGCTTGTTCTTTAAGTATTTATAACAATCTTCGGTAACATATTATAGGAGCCCAAGCTAAGACATTGGCTATCAATACTACATAGGTAAGCTTAACCTGCATTATTAGCATTTTCTCTAACTCTTTTTAAAGTTGTAAATAACTGACAAAACAATATATCAAGTGCTGATTTGTAGTATTTGCTGATGTCTATGGTGTTTACACCACCATCAGGACTGACTGCAAGCTTCCAATATAAAGTCCCTGAATGTAGATTTGGGAAGAAGTAACAGTAACACACTATTTTATAGCGCAGCCTATAGTAAAATAAGCAGGAGAAATGGCACCCCACTCCAGTACTCGTGCCTGGAGAATCCCATGGAGGGAGGAGCCTGGTAGGCTACAGTCCATGGGGTCGCAAAGAGTCGGACACAACTGAGCGACTTTACTTCACAGTGCATTTTGAGTATTCGTTAACATTATTTTTAATATTAATATCTAATTGTATGTTTATATAATCTAATTTTAATAGTCGCTGTGTTTAACAAACAGTCCTCAAAATTCCTGATAACAACTGGCCCTTGCAAGTATATAAGAGGTGGCACATGACTAGGGAATGAAAAAATTTCCAATTCTAGAGTAACTCCAAAGATTTCAGCCATTAACTGCACTGGTATTATTATAACTACACTTGGCAGCACTCTGAGTCTATATTCTAGTCTGTGATAGAAAACCAAGGTGCTAAGTTTATCTACATTTTTACATGGAGATATTAGAATCTATTCCAACTACCATAGATAAAAGATTCCGATTCATTAAAGTAGTAGGAAATGTTCTATATTTTTTTAGAATTTTATCCTAAGAACATTTCATAGTTGTTAAAGATATTAAGTATTTGAATCCTAACATACAAAGATAACTTTATGTATACACTTGCAAGTTAAGAACAAGTGCCTCTAGAAAATCAAAAATTTGCCATCTGCTAATTTATAATGTATTTTGAAATCACCTGAAAGTCATTCTCATACTATTTCTCAAGGCAAAACTTGCCTCTAGATATTTAAAAGGCCAAAACAACATGTTTTAAAGGCATAGTCATATTCCATGCTTTAGGGTGTTAGCTGATCAGCTGACAAGTCCGAAAGAAAAAGAATCAGCTGCACTTCCTGCTTGCCTCTGCCCAGCATCTGAGGCATTTCACATGTGAGAAGCTGAGTGATGAAGGCAACTGCAACTTTTCTCTGAAGTACAAAGATCTACCGATAGGATAAAAGACTGAATGACGAGCAGTATCAGCTCATTAATTGTATTTCGCATCCAAATACTCTCCCCTAAAGCACAAGATACTGCCACAAAGACCCAACCGTTCCTAACTTTTACTCTACCTACACATCCAGGAAAATTAAGCTCATACCACACTGGTGGTGAAGGCACCCTTGCTCTGCCATACTCATTCCTCTTCTCATTGCAAATATAACAACATTTGAAAACGATGCTTGCTTCTTTAATACTACCGCTGACTTCGTGATAAAAAATAAATCTCCATAAAATTTCATTTTATGTGAGACAGAGGTTAACAAATAAGATACTAAAAAATAGACTTGTACTTTAAATGCCATAATTTTTAAAGTATGATTTGTTCTTAAAATTATTTGTGACATCAGTCTCAACAAACTGTTTATCACATAACATTTCCAGCCATGAAACTATTCAAAATGCAATTTAAAAAATAAATAAAATGGGAGATGCAGAGAAATCAAAACATTTCCTGTCAGCAGCAATATTCCAGATGTGATAGAACCATCAAATTGTCATAGGAATGTTCTAGATTAGATTCTTCCTTTTGTGAATGCTCTTTAAAGAGTATTCTTATTTTAATTATTTATAACCTGTTGTGCTTCAAAAAGAGAAACACAGCAGCAATGACATAAATATAAAAGTTACTCAACAGAATTGAACTTTTCATCTGATTCTGCTTATTTACTAAACACTCATTTAAAAAAACAATGTGGAATGATTCAAAAATATAGCAAAGTTTGCTAATAGTAAGCTCTCTCCCAGAAAGCTATTAATTTTAATATTAAGTAAGAAAACTCAATTTCCAGAAATAGAGTGAACTGAGTTAGAATTCAGTTTACACACTTCACTTAGTCCATCTTTTCTATGACAACATGTTTTATATTATTCTGAAAGTGCAGCTGAGAACAGCAAATTAAAAGTTCCCTTCTCTACTCATTTTTCTTAACACCAAAAAGACTGGGGGTGGGATGGAAGAGGCCTAGTTTGACCAGTCCAGTGCTTAGCAGGTCTTTACACCTTAATTTTCCATACCTCATGAGAATAACTTCTCCCTTCTCAGCCTACACCCAATTATGAAATTCATTCAAAACAAAGACAATGATACAGAAGACAGACACTTTGCAAGAAATTCTGGTAAATGTAAAAGAGTATAAATAAAACATAGGGCCTTTCCTATTATTACATAATAGGTCTAATATCCTACCTGAATAACTATTCTCACATCTATCATGTAGCAAAAGAGCAGATTGGTTTTTTTAAGCAGTAAAAATAATATTGAACCTTATTTTGATGAATGACCATTTATAGGCTGGACACTATCTCATATATCAAGCAAACACTTCACAATGCGAGATTTCAGACTACCTATCAAAGCTTAGTCTGTCCTCCTAATTCTGACAAACTACCATGTCAAAAGCATATTCCTTGATGTACTCAATAATATACAGGCATGCTGATTCATTGGAAACATTCAGTTGTTTCATCACTGCATTATTACCAAACCCCCTCAGTCAATCAGAATCGAGGTATATGGAGCAACCATGGCATCTTGGCATTTGCAGCCTACAGTAATTGCTGAAATCTTTCCAACAAGACTGCCAATCTGCCCAGTTGGTTAAAACATGTCACTATGAAATGGTTGTGGCATATGAGTTGAGAAAAGAAGAAATAAAAAGAGGGATTTTTAAAAAAAGGTGACAAGAGGTGGAGTCCAGTGAGGAAGGCAGGTAAGAAAGAGCAGCAGCCAGGCGGCCCCTGCATTACCATTATCGGGGTTGGTAAACATCCTACTTGCACTGGAGACGGTCTTCCCAATGTCAGCCAGGGATCGAAGGTTGGATTTCTTGGTTTGATGCCGGTGCTTCCGGAGCAAAGTATAGGTCACCTTATCCTTAAGGTCAGGTTTCAATAGGCCTGTCTCAATCTGATGGTCAACAATCATCTCTGAAATAAAAACAAAGCAAAACCAAAATTCAGTCACAAGACCACAAAGTTAAATTTTTTTAACTCATTTTTTAGTAAGTTGTTTAACTAAATTTTTAAACTCTAATTTTATGGATGTTATCCTCAAATCAATATATTATTTTTCAATTTCCAAATTCCCACTTTCTGTGAAGGTAAAAATACAGGGTATAGTGCTACTGGCATTAAAGAGAGTTAGAAATATTCCACTATTAATTACATCTTTGGAGAGGAAGAACTGTCTTGTAAATTTTTTTCAATCCTGGTTGAGAGTGAATTCATATTAATCACATTCTTCTATGTAACACAATAAATTATGCTTTCCAATTGTTTAAAAGATTAGAAAATTTCATGTACTCTTTCATAGGAAGTGTGCCAGAAATATAAGTGATACGAAAAAATCTTGAAGAGACTATATAAAATTTAGCATCATGTCATTATTGATTTTCTTAATCTATTCTCCCAAATCCTTCCGTAAGTTCCTTATAATAAGACAAAGTTAAAAAAAAAAAAGATAATACCTTTGCCCACATCAGGTTATTTGAACACTAATTAATCCAGTGAAAGAAAGGTTAAAGTACAAAATTATACCTTAGTCTTTTCTAAGAAGGGAGGTTTATTCTTCCTGTTTAGATCCAAATAAAGCCTTTACCACATATTCTATTATTCATTTTAAAGTATAACCTGACCAGAATTTTCTAGAAAGTTTAATATCTTAGTTTTTCTACGAAAAAAAAAAAACACTAAAATTTCTACTAGCTTTAAACTACCTTCTCACACTGTTTACAAAAATAAACTCAAATGGGTTAAAGACGTAAATGTAACACCTCAAACCATAAAACTCACGGAAAAAACATAGGCAATATACTCTCTGACTTCAGTGTCAGTAATATTTTTTTTTAGATCTGTCTCCTCAGGCAAAGGCAACAAAAGCAAAAATAAACAAATGGAACTACATCAAAATAAAAAGCTTTTGCACAGTAAAAGAAACCATCAACAAAACAAAAAGACAACCTACTGAATGGGAAAAGATATTTGAAAATAATATATTTAATAGGGGTTAACATCTAAAGTACTAAAGAACTCACATATTTCAATATCAAAAAAAAATTCAAAAAGTTTAATTTTTAAGTGGGCAGAAGATCAGAATGGACGTTTTTCCAAGAAGACATATAGATGGCCAACAGACACCTGAAAAGGTGTTCAACATCACTAATCATCAGGGACATGCAAATCAAAACCACAAGGAGATATCACACCTATCAGAATGTTACCATCAAAAAGACAACAAATTAGCAAGTGTTAGTGAGGATGTGGCAAAAAGGGAACCCTTGGAGAAGGAAATGGCAATCCACTTCAGTGTTCTTGCCTGGAGAATCCCATGGACGGAGGAGCCTGGTAGGCTGCAGTCCATGGGGTCACGAAGAGTAGGACACAACTGAGCAACTTCACTCTCACTTTTCACTTTCATGCACTGGAGAAGGAAATGGCAACCCACTCCAGTGTTCTTGCCTGGAGAATCCCAGGGACGGGGGAGCCTGGTGGGCTGCCGTCTATGGGGTCGCACAGAGTCAGACACGACTGAAGTGACTTAGCAGCAGCAGTATACTGTTGGTGGGAATGTAAATTGGTGCAGCCACTACAGAAAATAGTATGGAGGTTCCTCAAAAGACTAAAAATAGGACAATCACACAGCCCAGCAATTCCATTTCTAGATTCTTGGACAAAGAAAACAAAACACTAATTCAAAACAATATATGCACCCCTATATTCACTGTAGCATTATTTACAATAGCCAAGGTATAAAAGCAACCTAAGTTTGCACTGACAGACGAATGGACAAAGAAAATGTGATATATAACTTTAATATATGTGTGTATATGTATATGTATATATATATGCTGCTGCTGCTGCTGCTGCTGCTAGGTCGCTTCAGTCGTGTCCGACTCTGTGCGACCCCATAGACAGCAGCCCACATATATATATATATATAATGAAGTATTACTTAGCCATAAAAAAGGACTGAAATCTTGCCTTTTGTAACTATATGGATGGATCTAAAGAGTATTACACTAGGTGAAATAAGTCAGACAGAAACACAAATACCAAATGATGTCATTTATGGAATCTACAAAATAAATTTCACTTGTGGAATCTACAAAACAAATGAACAAAAACAGAACCTGACCAAAAGACACAGAGAAAATAGTGGTTGCCAGAGTACGGGAGAGATGAAAGGGTGGGCGATGCAGATGAAAGGGATTAAGAGGTATAAAATTCATTCTGAAATAAATAAACCACATAATGTAATGATAGCACAGGGAATACCGTCAATAATAATATGCTAATAACTCTGTATGGTGACAGACAGTTACTAGACTTTTCATGGTTGTCAATTCATGAAGGTGAAGGAAGGAAGGTGAAGTCGCTCAGTTGTGTCCGACTCTTTGAGACCCCGACCCCGTGGACTCTTTGAGGCTCCTCCGTCCAGGGGATTCTCCAGGCAAGAATACTCGAGTGGGTTGCCATTTCCTTCTCCAGGGGATCTTCCCAACCCAGGGACTGAACCCAGGTCTCCTGCATTGGAGGCAGACGCTTTAACCTCTGAGCCACCAGGGAAGCCAATCTATAAAGTATATAAATGCCAATTCATAATGTTGTACACCTGAAACCAATACAATATTGTATGTCAACTATGCCTCAATAAAATATAATAAAATAATCTTAGAAAAATCTTTCCCCCAAATTTCTATTCACTCTTTTATTTTCCAGAATGGTTCTAACTAGAAAGGATGAATGTGCTTCATAGAAATTGCTCCATGAGTGTGTCTGCTTGAAGGACATGTTTTACTCTATCAGAAAACAAGAAGTCCTCTTTCCCACAAATCAACATGTCAGCAGTAGGACATAAATGTAGCCTGGTGGCATCCCCCTGTAATGTCACACCACAGGTTGATACTCCTTTGTCCAAAACGGGGCACAGGAGAAACTACCACAGAATCTGTATGAAATAGGCAATGGTGGAACAACACCTCATGTCTGTGGTTAGGAGCTGGGTCCCCAGCAGAGAACCAGAACAACGGGTCCCGGGCCCACCTTTTGCAGACACATGGCTGCATCGAGCACACGTCAATTACTTTCCTCTTGCACAAACTTCTCGGTATACAAAAGTGGAGGAGAGAACAAAAGCTCTTCTTCTCCAAAAGTCTAACAAGAAAATTAATGGGTACTGATAGGACAACAGCATCTTCCAAACACGGACATCTCTTTTTGCAAAGAGAAGTTACAGATGTTCAAGGGGCTTTGTTTGAGCATGACTGTACCTCTCACGAGTCCTCTTTTTAACAAGCACTCATAGAACTGGTCTCACTGTGAAAGCTGACAGTTCACACAGTGCACAGTCAACTTCCTGGGATCCAAGGAGAGGCTGAATCCAGGCTTTCCATCACATGCCTTACACAGATGCTGTCAATGTCACATATCACTGGACCACTTTGTAGACAGCCTGGGAAAGGCAGGAAGCGTTTCTACCATAGGAATGTTTTGGCTTGAGAGTGATAGCTCTGAGTATTTTTAACTACACAACCCTTACTCAGTAAAACTCTCAGAACAGATCCTGTAATTATAATTAACCCTCTGTTCCATATTAAAATAATTAAGTGCTACTGAACACAAACCTCTCTCCTTTCCCTTGAAGTCTCAAAGTGGAAAGTCCATTTTACAGAAGAACCATAAAAATAAACATACAGCCCTGGCATATCTACTGCCAGCATATCAAACTCCTACTCTAATTTCAGGGTTGTGGATTAAAGTGTTTCTTATCTACCCTTTCTTGGCATGGCCTCCCTCTATTCTTGCCTTCCCCTGTAATCTCAAACTAATCCATATATAATGCACAGCCAGCCCTCTGTTACTAATTTCTGGAAATCACCAGTTAGAACACATTAAAACATCTGTGTAGCTTATGCCCTTTATTAAGTTTCCATAAAAATGGCCCACATTACAGGGGTCTCTTAAGCATAAACTACAAAACCTTTCAAGGAAAGTGGAGGCAGTTAACATTTTACAGCTACACTGAAATTAAGCCTTCAAAATTCGAAATCCCACCAACACTACCAATAGAGAGAGAAAGCGCCTGCTCAAAATGCTCCCAGAGGTGAAAGGAAATTCAAAAAAGCATCAAGTTCAAACTCTTAAACAGATGAAAGAAAGCGCAAGAGAGGAGACACTCACAGACACAGCTTTAATAGGGCAATGCCCCACCCCCCTGACTCCAAATTAAACCAAGTTTTCTGATTCACAGTTTAGATCTTTTTCCATATCACACAATACTTCTCCATATTTTAAAAGGAAACACTAGACCAAACGGGGAAAAAAAATGAAGAGAAAGATGGTCATTCTCCCCCCAAAAAAGATTAAGGGTAATATTCTTTTAAAAAACACGCAAAAGCCCAAGAAATATACAGTTTCAAGACTAACCGAACTCAGATTTATACAAATGTAACCCATTTTATGTTAATCTATCCAGTTGGCAAAATTTAAAAGACCAGTCTCCAGCGATGTGAATGTCTTATGTAATAGACAGTGTCAATGATGACAGTAGCAACCAGGACAAGCTTTCTCGAAGGCTACTTGGGCAATACAAAACAAAACCCTTTACAATGTTCAAACCCTTAGAATATTTCACCATTAGAAACCCATAATCAAGAAATAAGCAATTTCACAAAAGAATAACAAAAATGTTCATTTCTTGTCTTTATGATAAACACTTGACGGCAACTTAAAAGCCCAATTATAGATTAATAACTATTTTGCAGCAGCCATTAAAATGATGTTTATATTTATGTTTAATAACATGGAAATATTCCTACTATGTTTTTCAGTAAGGAAGGGCAGATTAGAGGGTTATGGTATGATTCCAGCTCTAAAATAAATTTCATATGTGTAAACAGAGATGTACCCAAAAACTGTTGAGAAAAATATCTCTAAGATAAGATTAATGGTATTTTGATTTTCATGTGCTACATTTTTTCTGCATTACTAAAAATGAACATATTTTACTTTTGTGATGAAAAATAAATATATTATCATTTTGAAAATATAAAAGGTGTTAAAAGCAAGAAATAACATGATTAATATATCTGCCAACATGCACAGCTCAGGAATGCCTTTAAATATAAAAATTAGAGCTCCAAAAATAGAACTACATTTTCCTAATCATTTCCCATCATAATACCTGAAATGGCTTATAAATTTTTTTTAACTTAGGAGGGGAGGAAAATTCCCATGTACTTGGCTTCATATGTCAATGACATTCTTTAAGTGTAAAATAATAATATGATTGCAATAATGAAGCTATCAAAATAACCTATACAATGACATTATCCCTTAAATAAGACAAATTTTCTATTAGTGTTTAGAAGGGGATCTTCAGGAAGAAAAACTAGGTCCTGGGAAGAATCAGAATGAGGCTGAATTTTGTACACAAGTGTGAGAAGTGACACAGCTTCAGGCACAGCTTGTGGCCTCATATGGTGGTGACTTTGCACTTAAAAAGGGAGGGTGCCCCTTGGAGGTGACTGAGAAGAAGTAGCAGGTAGGCTGCAAAAAAGGATTAAAATCATGCTATTGTTTGTTTCATATAATCACACTTGCCATGATTTCTTTCTCTTCTCTTTTGTGGAAATAAAAGTGGGGTGAAGAGGAGATGTATCTTAAGACATAGCTGCACATAATTCTCAACTCTGAATAACAGCACCATTCAGGAGACAATAACGGACTGCATCCTCTGTTAGAAAAAGATTTTTTAATAATCAAATAATGGCAGTAACTCAAGGTACCTCACCAATTTTTATCACTCGATATCATGGCAGTTTTTTTTTTCTTTCATGTTGTTTAATCTGCTGTAAAGCTTTGATTCTGTCAGAAGACTTTTAAGTATTTCTTTCAGTCACTGACACTCTCTCAAACAGGCTTTTTTCTCTACTCCTCCAAATCTGGTCCATTTTTGTTCTTTCTTTATTTTCCTTGTAAAGTACGTTATTTGCCTCTGAATTGTTTTTCTGTGTTATCAGCTCCAGAATGACAGCGCTGTCTCTCTCCCACTTGCCTCAGGAGTGGTACAGCAGGCATAATACTACGTGACGACACTTCAAAGCGACCTAGTGGTGTCCAATTTTAAAACTGAATAACTGTATTAAAGCAAACATGTGGAGGTCAGAGAAAAAAAGCCACAACTGATAAACAAAAAGTAATGGAAAATGAAAGTGAGAATGTAAACTGCTTGATGAACTTTTCTTGGTGGTGATTTAGTGGCTAAGTCATGTCCAACTCTTAGACCCATGGACTATAGCCTGCCAGGCTCCTCTGTCCATGATGTTTCCTAGGCAAGAACACTGGAGTGGTTTGCCATTTCCCTCTTCAGGGTATCTTCCCAATTCAAGGATCAAACCCGGGGTCTCTTGCACTGTAGGCAAATTCTTTACTGACTATGCTACCTAAAGGTAGTAGATACCAGAAACTCTCTCTTTGGCTATTGGTTAATGAGGCTCCAATATCATGTGGGACTTGGTCTTCTACCACATGGAAAGGGTCAGCAAATTACTGAAGACCAGAAACTCTGTAAGACAGCTTTTTTCAGGTTCTGAAGATCTCGAAGACAGTTTAATAAAAAAGCTCAAGTATATAACTCAATTTTAACATTCATCACCCTTGTTGATCATCTTCAGGCAGAGCAAAGAAGCTATGAGGTTGTTTCTAGCTCTATCCACTATACCTTTCAGAATCTTTCCTCCTGTTCGTGAAGTCTCTGAGCATCTCTTGACCTGACTCAGTCTATACTCAGGTCTTGCTAGGTAAACTTTATCCTGGAATAGTCATGGAAGTAAGAACAATTACATCTGAGATTCTCATTCAATTCTATCAAAAACCCTGAGAGGTCTACCTTTATCCACCTCCATGGATGATATACAGAGACTGATGAAGAGTTAAGTAATGAGCCTTGTCCATGGTTATACATGCTACAAAAGGTAGACCCTAATTAACCACTCCTCAACTTTAAATCCAACATTCTCTCTACGACATCACTCTGCCTATCATGGAATGAATACATACCTCTGCCAGAGAGTAGGTATATTTTAATAGAGAACAAACCCTGGGTTCAGTGAAATGAATCTCCAAATAGTGGAATTACAGGAAGTAACCATGGTCTAAGGTAGGACTTTTTTATTCAACACAGAAAACCTCAATGACCCTTAAACCACAACATATATTCTCCCCCTATGGATCTTGCCGATCCATTGCCCAGTCACAAGTTTAATCCCATTTGGCTCTGCCTTTAGGCATTTCTAAATTCAGACATCTTTGCTCTACATTAGTTCTTAAAGCCTGAAAATACAGAAATTGTGATTCTCACTCAAAAATTGGATTGGTTTTCATTAACCATGATACATTTTTAGATAACAATCTCACTTGCAGCTTTTAACAAATGCAAATAAGTCAGTGAAACAAATAGCCTAGAAAACCATTCCTTTCCTTTGCTTCTCTCTGTCTTTGCAGATCTTCCCTGGATACAATAAACCAACATCTCTTCTCACATATCAAAGGTCCGTTTTCAGGCTCACCTGCTTTGTCAACTATGAAAAATTCTGTAGAAAGCAGTATTTCCTACATTATCTTCTCACTACTTATTTATGTGGACATGGATTTGTAACATATTCCATTTACAAAGTGGTAGATTTGCAAACCTAATTCCAGGGCCCAGAATAGTGTCTGGTACATGGTAGAAGGCCATGTACCACTGCTGAATAAATGCATAAACCAACCTCAGATATGCAGATGACACCACCCTTATGGCAGAAAGTGAAGAGGAACTAAAAAACCTCTTGATGAAAGTGAAAGAGGAGAGTGAAAAAGTTGGCCTAAAGCTCAACATTCAGAAAACGAAGATCATGGCATCTGGTCCTATCACTTCATGGCAAATAGATGGGGAAACAGTGGAAACAGTGTCAGACTTTATTTTAGGGGGCTCCAAAATCACTGCAGATGGTGATTGCAGCCATGAAATTAAAAGACGCTTACTCCTTGGAAGAAAAGTTATGGCCAACCTAGATAGCATATTCAAAAGCAGAGACATTACTTTGCCAGCAGAGGTCTGTTTAGTCAAGGCTATGGTTTTTCCAGTGGTCATGTATGGATGTGAGAGTTGGACTGTGAAGAAAGCTGAGCGCTGAAGAATTGATGCTTTTGAACTGTGGTATTGGAGAAGACTCTTGAAAGTCCCTTGGACTGCAAGGAGATCCAACCAGTCCATTCTAAAGGAGATCAGCCTTGGGTGTCCTTTGGAAGGAGTGATGCTAAAGCTGAAACTCCAGTACTTTGGCTACCTCATGTGAAGAGTTGACTCACTGGAAAAGACTCTGATGCTGGGAGGGATTGGGGGCAGGAGGAGAAGGGGATGACAGAGGATGAGATGGCTGGATGGCATCACCGACTCAACCGGTGTGAGTTTGAGTGAACTCCGGGAGACGGTGATGGACAGGAAGGCCTGGCGTGCTTCAATTCATGGGGTTGCAAAGAGTCGGACACGACTGGGCGACCAAGCTGAACTGAACTGAATTCATTCTATTCACCTATTCAATGCATTCTATGCATCTTCACATTAGACTTCCTCTCTTCTCCACTTGCACCATAAGCAAGTGTAGAGCTTCCTTGTAAATCTAACAAGCCCTCTTAAGAGGACATAGATATGTATAGATCAGCAAGATATATACCCAATTTGAGAACCAATCTTCTTGTCTAATACAAATGCTATAGACTTCCCACTGTCTATAAAGACACAGATGCCCACAGCAAGCCTTTGACTTCTGATATTAAAAGAAATTTTGAGATTACACAAGAATTTTACACTGGTCAGGGGGGCCATGATCCACATCCTCTTCCCACAGTCCCAGAGTAAGCACACTGCAGGCCCTTTAAAAAAGTGCAGTCATCCCTACAGGAGGAGAGGTCACCGACCTATGGAATTTTTTTGGAATAACAAGCACCTCTGCTTAAGGAAAACATGGTCTTGAGCACATCAATCTGAACAATAAGACAGCTTAGGCCAGGTTCTTGCTAGAAAATGAAAACAGTTATTACTCTCTGGAATGCAGCAATGTGTGTACAAGGTGTTCGACATGATACAGTACTCAACACCACACAATACTAAGCACAAAGATGCCAAAGTTGCCATGCACCATGAGGCCAGTGCCTTGCCGGAGGTTCTACAAATGATCCTCAACAGCAACAAAACCCAACTCATTCACTAATCAATAAGGTTCCATGGGCTTCTTGCCCCACCCAATTTTCCCTACATACAGCTAAAGAAGCTTGACTGTCACCTACAAAATCAACCCAACTGAGGGACTAGACATAGCCTAGCTTCCTTTTTACAGAGGATTTAAACCCTATCTTACAGATAACAAAACTGAGGCCCAGAGAAGCTCAACACAATATCTAAGATCAAGAAGTTCTAGAAATCTAGTGTGCAGACTTCCAGTCCACTATAGCAAAGGCTATGGGGGGAGAGTTCTATTTAAAAACCTCAATCTATGCTAATATCTGAAGGAATGCCAATCTGTCCAAGCAAACATGGTACCAATTATAATTTTAAAAATAACATAAAAGTGAAAAGCATAAGAGAGAGGACTTAGAAATAAAACTGGAAATATGCCAAAATATTAACAACAGCTATGCTCAGATAGAAGTACAATGGACGATTTCTTTTTAATTTTGTTCTCAGTATTTGTCTGTACTTTCCAAATTTTCTGCAATAAACCTTAAGAGAAAGACGAACTTCCCTGGTGGTCCAGTGGTTAAGAATCTGCCTTCCAGTGCAGGGGATGCAAGTTGGATTCTTGTTTGGGGAACTAAGATCCTACATGTCACAGGGCAACTAAGCCCACTTGCTACAACTACTAAACCCAGGCATTTCAACAAAAAGCCCGCATTCTGCAACTAGAGAGAGGCCTGTGCACCTCGATGGAAGATCCCATGTGCTTCAGTGAAGATCACAAGTACTACAACTAAGACCTGATGCAGCCAAAAATAAATAGGCAAATATTTTTAGAATAATAATAAAAATTAAAAGGAGAGAGAGATTAAATGCTATAGAATATTCAGCTCTGCTTATACTAGAAGTCATCTGCATTGAGAAAGATTCATGGAGAGGCAGATAGAGCAGAAAAAATCCTAAGAACTCAAGACAACATACTTACCCACCAACTGCGGGAGAGAAGAAGCTTCCCTGTCTAGCATGATGGATCCTTTCTCCATACACGTCCTCAGCTCAAATAAACTGTGAAGGGACAAGGTGGCCACGTGGGGTTTGCTCCATCTCTCTCCACCCTGTTCCACTTTTTCTTCAAACTTAATCCACCTAGAAACATGAGAGTCAAGTGAAGAGCAATTAAAAGTGTTCTCATCACCTCTGGAAATAGCAACACCAACCTCTCCAGTTCCACCCCCACCAGCACTTTCAAAATGTCTCCTTTTGCGGAGTCTTAAAAGCTTATTCTATCATTAACTGAATTATCTTTATAAATATACCAAACAGATTCACCAGACTGCTCCTCTCCCTGATGTTAGAGAGAAAGAAAACAAACCAATGCATCCTTGGTTTTATATCTATCTACATGTAACCATGAAATCTTTAAGAATGATTACTGAACCAATTTTTTAAAATAATGTAGGAAAAATATGCATTTCAAATTCTGCATGTGGGTGGAGCCTACAGTGTGTAAAAATAATCACTATTGTGAGAATTCTGTTGTAACTTCACAAGGCAAGTTTATACAAGGTAAAATAATCAGTAATGAATCAATATTTATTGTAAATATTTAAAAATATGGTGTGCAAAATGGTTAGACAAATATAAAATTCCCCTTTCATGCTTAAAGAGGGCCAGCATGTGTTTCTGTATCTTATATTAATAACTCTCTCTAGGTTGACACAAGTTCTCTTCTCATCAAGATGCTAATAGAAGCTTTTACCCCTCGAGCTTGGCTCCACATGTGTTTAAAAATATACAAGCTCAGTAAACAATGCATCTAATCTGATAATAACAGATCTCTTATTATCCCTAGTAATGGAACAAATAACCCTATTTTATAGTTTCTTCTTTCTAAGATTCATAGACATTTTGATAACTTAACAATATATAGGAATGCAAAAAGTTAAAGGAAGTGAGAGCAAAACACATTTGACACTCTTCATATCCCACATATTATATATATTGACTCTTCCTACACTGGTAAAGGAAAACAAGAAAACATCATGATTTTGCTATATATCATGACCAGAGAAAATTTTGCTTTCTATCACTTCAAATCTCTGAAAGATATTGGACAAGATAAAAAGGGGATTAAAAATTCTTTTCCTACACTCTGCACCAAAAGTTTAATGATTGAAAAATGTTTTCCTAGGAAAAGCTAAACACTCATCCAACTCACTGAAGATGAGAACAAAGGGCAGAGATCAGAGGGAGCTCTACATAAGGTATTATTTATAGACTGCTCACCACTCCCAAGGGGAATAAAAGAACATATTATTAGAATCATGAGTGAAAATAGATCAACAGATCAGCCACAATGTCAAGGAAAATTCAGATTTCTAATCAAGCCCAACACTCATGTGATTCATGAGTATATTAGCTATATTCTAAATTCCCTCTTTCCTCTCCCATTCAGGAACTTCTCACACTTCAATGACAACCTTATCCCGAACCTCACCCTCCACCCTAAGACCCTCCTCCTTCCTCCTGTATCCCCCAAAGTATAAGGAGTGGAGGTTTTCACATGTTTTCCCTCACATTAAAAAACCAACACCAAAAAGTTCTAAAACTTCAGAACTGGACCTTGTTTATTCTACAAAAGTAGCTTTGAAACATTCTGAAAGAAAGACCTTTAATATTCTTGTGTGTGTGTGTGTGTGTGTGTTGTGCATGTGTAAGTGTGTGTTAATTAGCAGTTCTTCACCTTTGTTGGTATTAGAACCACAGAATTAAATGGAAATGAGAGAAAAATGACAACTTCACATCACATTCTTATAGAAGTCTATGGATTTGCCCAGAGGATAAAAGGTAATTGGGTTATTTTGAAAGTAATCATTTTACAGAGTATATTACATTGGCTAACTTCAGGCATATTACCTTTTCAGACTTACAGAATCTCTAACATGTTGACTGGTGACCAGTATGTGAATCATATTTACATTTGATGTTATAATTTATCGCTCAAGATGAGACTCTAGAAGATTCCACTGTATATGAAACCTAGTCGAAATTGCATATAATTATGTTATCCAAAAAGATGGTAGTAGTGGTCTTGCTTTTATTTCTAAGAGTATTCTTATTATGTGAGGGATAGAATCTTTGGTCACAGAATTTAAGTCCAAGATGAATAATAAGGGCCAGCTAGAAAGTCAGTAAATGGGAGTGCTCTGTATATTCAGCCTTTACTTCCCTCTCATCTCTCCTGAATGACGACCACTTGCTCTTCTATCAGTTGCCATAAGTCCTTATAGCCAAATGCATTTTGTAAAAGAAAACTAAGCCTCACTTATGTACAGTATATGACAAGAGCTCTTTCTGCCATGATCTTCAATTGTCCAAACAATATAAGTTTGACAAAACCTTCTTTTTTAAAAAAGGAGTAAAACCATTGCATTCTTTTGTGACCAATTACTCTCCATAATTCATCTTAAATATGATTTTGAACGTGTTTCAAAAGCATATTTAGAAATAATCCCAACTAGCTTGGATTTAGAAAATAGTATTATTCAACCTCCTGAATTATACCAGTAAGATTTGGTCAATGTTTAACCATAATGAAATGGGAATGTAAAGTCTCAAAACTAGCCATTTCCTTAAAATCTATAAAAGACAGGTATTGTCTCAAAGTTCAGTTTAAGTATCTATTTCAGTTTGACTTCAGTAAATATTA
Organism: Ovis canadensis; assembly: GCF_042477335.2. NCBI lineage: Eukaryota > Metazoa > Chordata > Mammalia > Artiodactyla > Bovidae > Ovis > Ovis canadensis. The sequence goes on along the minus strand of NC_091250.1, from coordinate 103,207,345 downwards.
TACGTTGTGATGATATCATATCATAGTATAGCAAATAGCACAAGGTAATTCTGGGATAATGACTATTAAATTCCTTTAAAATACATTGTTTGAGGGACTTTCCTGGTGGTCCAGTGGTTAAGAATCTGCCTTGCCATGCAGGGAACACAGGTTTAATCCCTGGTCTGGGAACTAAGATCCCATATATTGAGGGGCAACTAAACCCACATACCACAACTACTAAGCACAACCAGAGAGTCTGTGTGCCACAGTGAAAGATCCCGTGTACCACAACTAGCACCCAATGCAGCCAACTAATGAATGGATGAATTTTTTAAAATACACTGCTTGAATTGTTCAAGGAACTGTACTTCAAACATGTAGGCATAAAGTAATGGTTTGCCCATAAACAAACTACAGGTAGTTTCATTCCAGAAACTATATATGCTATGTCTATCTTCCTCACATATCAAGGACAAATTTGAGAAAAAACTGAAAATGACTCAGTTCAAATCAGAACCCATTAAAGAAAAGGCTAAGGCAAAGGTACCGAAGTTCAGCCTATTCATGTGTCAACGAATTTGTAAAGGTGCTTTAGAACCATGTAATTACAGTTCTAAAGACCAGACATTTTTACTGTAAAATGTACTAAAAGCTACTATCTACCCTTCATAATAACTATGAATAACCATATATTTGCAATAAGTTCCCTACTTATCCTTTTGTCTTAGTTACTTGACATGTTACAGAAAAATTAATTTCAGAAGTTGGCTTTTTAAATGCTGGCAATCACAATGCTGTTATAACCTTGAAGAAAGAGTTTATTAGGTGAAGTTTATTTTTTCCAAGGTCTTAGAAGAATAATGATAAAGTACACTGCAGTTTAACACACTTTGAGTGACTGCCAACCAAACAGTATTTCACTAGTTTGTTGAAGAAATAGAAGGCCCACGGGAAACACTGAATATTTCGCAACTTTCCAATCGTGTGATTAAATATAATTAAGAAAAGAGAAGACCTCTAACTTAAAAACATGCCAGTTTTACAGTGGAAAATAGACATGACCTTTGCCCTAGAATATAATCCAACTATATAAAGCTATTAAAACAATAATAAATTTCTTGTTAACTAATAAATGCCTCATTGTACATAAGAGATGCCAATGCTAGTGTGTATCTGGGATAAAAGATGTTTTTAAGGAGAATTCTTAAATTTCTAGATCAACTGTGAAAGTTATTGCAAAACAGTGTAGTAACCACATATAATTACATAGATGATTAAATTCCTTTTTCTTACAGAAAAAAAAACCTGGTCTCAAATGGAATTTTCCAGAGTAACACAGTGGAGAAGAGATAGTGGATTCAGTGTAGATTTGGGTCCCTCTGCAAAACCCTAGGGTACGGGCATGTGGCTATGTTTGATGGCCAGGCCCTGAAGTCAGGTTCTCCAAAGGGAGGCAGGGTCACTCGGCCAAGCAGGAACTGTTCCTCCATGTCACCCACTAAAACTGAAACATCAGTACCCTTTTCCTTTGTTGGCTTGTTGGGTTTATTGAAACTTGTGATGTCTTTCTTTTTTACGCAGGTTTGGCAGTAGAATTTGCATCTCACTGGGGAAGTGATCTTTAACACAGATTCTTATAACAGTGATGAATCCCAACATGGTCCCTCTGAATATTCACTGAGGGAAAACTGAAAGCCAAAAACCATGTTGGCAAACATCCCTGACTCACAGAAATAAAGAGTTTGGAGTCATGGAGGGTTGTGACAGCCTTTCTAGCTGGCTTAAGGCCATCACCAAAACTGGATCATGACTTATTCTTTTACCAGTTTGCTTCATGAATCAATTAGCTGATGTCTAGTCACCTAGAAGGAAAGCTATGACAAACCTAGGCAGCATATTAAAAAGTGGAGACATCACTTTGCTGACAACAGTTCATAGAAGCTATAGTTTTTCCAGTAGTAATGTATGGATGTAAGAGTCGGATCATAAAGAAGACTGAGCGCCGAAGAATTGATGGTTTCAAATTGTGGTGTTGGAGAAGACTCTTGAGAGTCCCTTGGACTGCAAGGAGATCAAACCAGTCAATTCTAAAGGAAATCAGTCCTGAATATTCATTGGAAGGACTGTTGCTCAAGCATCAATACGTTGGCCACCTGATGTGAAAAGCCAACTCATTGGAAAAGACCCTGATGCTGGGAAAGATAGAAAGCAAAAGGAGAAGGGGGCAGTAGAGGATGAGACGGTTAGATAGCATCCCCCACTCAATGGACATGAATTTGAGTGAACTTCAGGAGACGGTGAAGGACGGAGAAGCTGGTGTGCTGCAATCCACCGGGTTGCGAAGAGTTGGACATAACTTAGGAACTGAACAACAACAGTCACCTAGAAATTCTTAATGAGAAGCACAGGATCATTCACTAGTACCAAATGTTCCATTAGAACTACTGCTACATCACTGAAAGTCAATATTAAAGTTTTGGTTTTTTGACTTTTTGCCATACCATGCACACTCAGGGAATTTTAGTTCTCTGACCAGGGTTCTCTAAACCTGCGCCTCCTGCAGTTGAAGCATGGAGTCTAAACTCCTGGACCACCAGGGAAGTCTCTGAATGTCAGTATTCTAATGACCTAACACTAAGGATACTCTTTTGAAAAATAATATTCTCTGTATTGCACTGATTATATATATTTCTCAGGTCTGATCATTCTACCTTTGGAAAAGCTAGTGAAAATTCAAAGTTCTTACTTTCAGGAAAGAAAAAATCAGGGAAAAGATGTGGGAAAAAAGAGGGTGGTAGGGTTGGCTATACTTCAAACGTCATATAAATAAAGACTTCCCTTGTTTATGGTTTTACATGACTACTGTGCTTTGTGAGACTTAAATGGGGATATTTTTCCTACCAGTGAAAGCATTTTCCTTATTTTTTAAGACACAGAGCTAACCTGAACTTCCTGAAGTAGGACTAAAACTGCAGTAATGTTGAGACTCCATGTAGGATATTCTTGGTCAACTGAAATCATTTGTCAACTGAAAAAAGTGTAAGACATTAAAAGGGTAAATACTAAAGAGGGTGTTATTGTGTTCTATGGGGTGTGGACTCACAGCAGAAACTACACAGAGCTGGAGAGATCGGGCAGGTTAGCTCTCTATGGAATAAAATAGTCCTTTTGATTGGAGTTTTCACAAAAAGCAAAGAATTCTGTTTAACATTAGCCAAAACAAAAAAAGCATGCTGCATTTTCATATGTAAAATGAGTCCCTTTTAAGTCTTAAACTTTTATTAGTCTGGTAGGTTTTGGAGCTTTCCATGGGCAAGAAAATCCCTATCGTGCCTGGAAACTGGACATCATAAATGGCAGTCATAAATTACTATCAAAATATTCAGAAGCAGAGTCATGTTGCAGGAAGTAAAACCCACCGACAATCTGAATCACTTCTGGAGACACAACCATCTCCACGCTTCCCAACAGAATTTGGGTGGAGCAGTAAGCTAAGAATCAAGGCTCTATTTTTCTATTCATTCATTCTATAAACAAGCAGTTTTCAGCAGTGGGCTGTGTCACAGATAGTTGAAAACACTAGGAATATAGTGGTGACCAAAACAACCCCAAATTCTTGCCCTCATGGAGCTTTACTTTTATTGGAGAGAGATAATAACAAGATATGTTAACATGCCAAACGTTGATAAGTACTAAAGACAAACAGAATAAAGGATGAGGGATAGGAAAGTTTGGGGAAAGTTGCTTGTTTCCAATGAGGAGGTCATGGTTGAATAGAGACCTGAAGGAGGTGAGGAAATGGGCCACAGAGATAACAGTGGGAACGCAGGGAGAGCATTTCAGACAAAGGGAAGCTCAAGCGCAAAGGCCCTGACACAGGAGAGCATGACCAAGCCCGTGAGGCTAGAGCAGAGCTAACCAGGAGGAGAGAAGTAGGAGACGAGGTCAAGAGATCACAGTGTAGAGTTCACGAGGGAAGTAAGGGCAGGTTCAGGGAGATGGACTAATTACAAAGCATCTGCAGTCATCTAGATGAAAAAGAATGGTGGGTTGGACCAGGGTTGTGGCAGCAGTGAATGCAAGATAATGGTGAGACTCTGAATATCTGAATAACGTTGAGGGTAAATTAGATAGGCTTTGCCAGTGGATCAAGTAAGGGATGTAGAGAAAAGACAGGTGTCAAAAAGACTCCAATCTTTCTGGCTTGAGCAACTAGAAAAATGGAGTTGTTCACTGTGGTGGGGAACCTTGTAGGAAGAGCACCTCTGACGTGGGAAGATCAGAAGCTCAGTTTCTGACATTTTACTTTGAGATGCCTGCATGCATGCTAAGTCACTTCGGTTGTGCCTGACTCTATGTGACCCTACGGAATATAGCCCACCAGGCTCCTCTGTCTCTGGGGATTCTCCAGGCAAGAATACTGGAGTAGGTTGCCATGCCCTCCTCCAGGGGCTCTTCCCAATCCTGGGATCTATCCCAATCCTGGGATCGGCATAAGAAAGTGGTTCTTACATCTTCTGCCTTGGTAGGCAGGTTCTTTACCACTAGCACCTCCTGGGAAGTCCTTTGAGATGCCAACTACCCACCCAAATATTTGTTTTCAATCAAACAAGGCAAGAAGTCTGGACTAGAGAACTATATGCAGATGGCATCAGTGTATTGATGAATTAGTTTGAAACATCAAACAAAGGTCCTCTTCCGGGCTTTGTCAGTGGTGTGCTGGCTACCTTGGGCTGGGTACCTGGGTACACTGAGCTGTACATCAGTCAGAAAGAAATGGACTATCACAGACCTCTAACTTTGATCACATAATAATTCTAAGAAATTATTATATTTAGAACAGTAGACTCTAAGGCAATCAGTTCTCAACTAATCATAATCTCTCCCTTCAGGGGAATGAGTACAATGAGGTAAACAAAATGAAAAAAAGAATATCACATATATGATTAATTAATTAATAGTAACTGTGGCAAGTCCTATATAGGAGAAGTTTTAGAAGGTAGACTATTGTCAGTATGCTTCTTTCCGGACAGTTTCCTCCGTGACACGGTGTACACCCGCCACACTTTTTCTCCAGCAGTACAGTCTCTCAGGAACCCATGACATCACCAAAAAGACACATATGTTGTTCCCAAGGAAATAACCACCTTTTAAAGACGGTAAAGTATTCATGACCATCTTAACCTTTAAGAATCTTAAATGAAAATACTGTGTCCATCTCATTCAATTTTGAACTACTGATACAATGAGCTGTGATCCCTTCACATTTCTGGGACCAGAGGTCACATAAAATAAAGTACAGTCTGCATTTGGCTGAAATTAAAAACAGAATGCTGTACCTGAATTCTACTCTATATAGGTACTCGCACAGAATTTTAAGATGAAAGTTAAGAATCAATGGAACTCTTCTAGTTGCAGCTGATGACACCAATATACAAAGAGGGATGGAATTTTAGAGCTATAAAATGCAATGATATTAGAAACAATGCAACCCAATATGACTCTCATTTGACAACATAAAAAACACAAGCTCAGGAAAACTACATGATTATATGACCTGCTAGTTAGCAGCAAAGTCAAAACTAAACCAAAATCTCCCCGACACTTAATTAATGCTGCACCAGTATAATTCTCACTCTGATTTTTCTGTTAGAAAGAAGAAAAAGAAATAATGAAATAGAGATACTGGTACAAGTTTTCAGTTTGACAGACTTCTTCGGGAGAATGTTTTATCAACTAAAAGCATAATTTATGAAAAACTTTTAATATCCAGGTGATTGGTGCGAAGAGGGGAAAAAGAGACAACGACCAGAAAGAGGCCCCCAAGAGAGCAAAGAAGGAAGAGCTTCAAGAGGGAGCATTTGAGATGCAGGGGCAGAAATGAGTTATTGCTCACTTCTGTATTCCCAGTACCTAAAACAGTGCCCAAACACGTACTGTAGATTCAAAACGTTATGGCTAAATTTAATTGATTTGAAATAAATTACGGCCTATAAAAGGCATGTTGTTTGGGCTTCCCTGGTGGCTCAGATGGTAAAGAATCTGTCTGCAATGTAGGAGACCCAGGTTAGAGTCATTAAAAACATACAGGCTGAATTTAATTGATGTGAATTAAATTACAGCCTATAAAAGGGATATGTCCATATTATTTTGTTGGTGAAAGTCAAATACATTGAACCTCCATACAGTGATGACAACAGACCAATAACTGCCACTATATCAACATCTTTGTATTAAATGATTTTCGTATGTCATAGACGATTTAATGTGGTGTATATAACTAAATCTACATGTAGAAAGAAAGAAAAGCTCTGTTGCGAGATTAATGAAACTTTAGATATTTGTGCAGTGCTTAACAATTTATATAGCATTTCCACATATATACATGTATGTATGTAAACATCCATGACACAATGATATATCTAATATAACATGATATATATTTATAAATAAACTATATAATATAAATACAATATAGTTTAACATATTTATTTATATATTGTATATCTTAAGTTGCATATATATATATATACATATATATACTATATGTATATTTATATATGATGATGAATGTTATGAGCTGGCAGGTGACAAGGGTCTGAAATTAAACTCGGGTCCCTACTACTCCCAATCCAACTGAACCTTCTACTTGTTTTCACTCTATTTTTAAAAGATGACAAGTTTTCACTTGGAATAATGGCAAGTTTGTGGATAATGGTCATTGTCTTTGCCACCTCCCCCTAACAGGGAATGGGTAACAAGTAAGACATGGTACCACAAGATACCTTGGCATGTGGAGACCATGGGTATATCTCTCCAGACCATCATTTTAGGTGCCTGACTTTCCCTCTTAAAAATATTTTATTGTTAAATACCTATAAATGGCGATTTACTTCTAATATCTTATAAAGGTTAAAATGAAGACCAATGACCCCAGCAGTGAAACAAAGGGTGTCCTGCATCCATGTCAATGTCAAAGAGAAGAAAAAGAATCATTTTAATCTTTAACCAGCCAACCTCAGGCTCATCGGTCATTCAAAGTGCTCAGGTTAGAGAAAGGGGCTCACAGACGAGGATCTTGCCCCATCCTTGTTTCCCTGGCTCAGTCCTGCACACTCAGTCATGCCTCACCTCGCTGTCTCCTTCCACTCCATCTCTTGCCCATCCACGGCCAGCAGCTCATCCAGTTCCGTGAAGAGCTGAGGGGGTGCTGGGCTGTCATCTTCCTCGCCCAAGATGAATCGGATGCGTTCTGCTGCAGGAGAGACTGCAGAATTGAAAATACTGCGGTTAAACATCGGCTGGACAACCCTGAGCAAAGTGTAGCTCCGAGGTCTTCCTCTGTCCCCAGAGGTGGTGGGCTTCCCTTCCACATTTTCAGTGGACATCTTCCTCACTGAGCCTCCCTCACCCCCAACCTAAAGACAAAAGGAATCCAAGGCCTTCTCTACTCCTTTGGTTCTGAACCGTGTCTCAGTTCTCCACCACGCTCCAGGACAGAGCTCCAATTCCACGTCCCGACTGACGGAGAACCTTTAGCCCTCAGATGAGCTGAGGTCCAACCACGTGAGCTTCTCTCTTTCTCTACTGATGACCCATCCAAAAGTCTGAGACAGAACCAGCTGGAGCCAATCATTTTCTCTACAGCAGTGGGAGGGGGCAAGACAGCACCCCAATCCTAAGTTTCCCCCAGGCCCCCGCCTCCCAGCCACCCTCCCTGTGCCCAATGCCCAAAGCCCATGCATGCCCTTGCAGGCTCCTTACTGCCCGTAACTGCCTAACTGCAAAGTTGATGAAGGAATATTTAACAAGACGGAGCCTCTTCTTTACATAATGGCAGTACCCAAAAATGTTTAGTCACACTTCAGTGCACTTGAAAAACAAGCCCAAGTAAAATATTGTACACCAGAAGGGGAAAAAACCTTCCAACTTGCTTGAGCACATAATTGAATGCCCTACTAGCTCCTTCTGACCCCATCTCCTAAAAGTCATGTAATGAAAAATTAACTAGAATCTCCTCCTAGATGTGGGCTGTTTTCTCTTTCTTTAAAATAAAAGGGGAAAAAAAGGAAAGCTTTTGGAAACTGACAGTTGTAAGATAAAGCCCATGGATACTCCTTATAATCCCCAAAGAATGGTATATACATGTGACTGTGGTCCAAGTACACAGATTTATTCATCTGTAGAGCTCTGTAGTAATATATGCTCTCAACCTAATAAAACAAAAATAATTCCTACCATCTGAAAACTGCTATAATACTAGGCAGAATAAAATTCCATAGGTCAAAATACACTTACTACAAACTCATGAAAAATATTCAACCTACCTAGTAATCAAAACTAATTATTAAAATAAAATACATGTTTTGCCTATAAAAATGGCAAAAACTTCAAAGAATGACACTCTCAATGTGGGCAAGGGTTTAGGACATATGCACCAGCATCTTTCAATTTACATCACTGGTAGGAGTCCAAACAGAAACATCTTTCTGAAGGGAAATTTGAAAAAAAATATGGAAATGTTTTCAAAGTATATCTATCCTGTGAGCCAGCAATTCTACCCCTAGAAAGATGTTCATTTCAAATAAATAACAGTTGCTATCGCAACATCTTATCTACAGAGCTGACCACTATAGCGTATTTTGTAATTGAGAAAACTAGAAAAAGCCTAAATGTCCAAAAAGGAGGATTGGTTAAACAGACCATTGGTTAAGACCATTCAATCAAATACTATGTCATCATAAAACATAAAGATGAGATTATTGTTTTTTGACATGCATATCATATAATATTAATTGAAAAAATAAAACTACAAAATCACATGCATAAAGCAACCCACTTTGCCAAAGAAAAAATACACACGTATCCGTAAGATAGTCTGGAAACGAGGGAGCCCTCATTTTGCATGGTTCTAATGAGTGTGAATTTCAGCTACTACAGTTGAGTTAAATAACCCCAGTAGCCCAGCACCACAGCTTAAGTTTCAGTTGTGTGGTATATTAACTATGCGTAATTGCATAAAATACAAAGTTCACTGCCAGCTCTTCAGTCCATCAGCTACCATGTAAATAACATACGTGCATCATGATCATGACCAATCATAGCGCCCCTTTCAAAGTCTGCCAGTGACTGGTCACTACGCATTTGTTATCCAGTTCATGCACAGACAGCAAAGTGCATAGTGGTGCGGCCTCCTTTTCTTGCAATGATAAATGCATATGACATGAATAATCAAAAGAGGGAGTTGGCCAACAAAGATGGAAGTACAGCCCAGAAACAAAAAGTACTAACGCTGGAAGTGCAACGTACGTCAAACACAAATGGAGTTAAGATCTAACTGATTATGGGAATGTAGATAACGCTGCCATTCTCCATTTGAGAGACTCCAGATGTACAGTCAGGGGAACTTAGTGAAAGCAAACTCATTAACATAAATAGTAAGGCAAGTGGTTGTAACAAAATGATAATAATGTCCCAGAGGAAGTGATACTGGCAAAAAAAAAAAGAAAACCTTCACGTTTAAGGAACTCTCATACACATTTCCTAACATGGAAAGCACAAAGGATAACATGTTGGAAGCTGATGCAGACTTAGGAATATGACAGCTCCTCTGGGCACAGAAAAGATGTTCACTCCATTTCATAAACTGTACTACAGGAAACAAGCAAACTACTTCTGACAAGATTTTACAAAGAAATCAACCGCTTTAATCTCAATGCTTCTAATGTTTTAAATTAACTTGTACTAAGTAAATACTGGTTTTATTATTTCTTTCATTTCCCTCTACCTTTACAGTCAACACTAAGAGAAATTTTAATGATTTGGAAAACTTTTTAAATGTCCAAGAACAATAATAACTTTTCTCATTGATCATTAGGATTGTTTTATATAATTTCAGCTTGCATAGTCATTTTTATGGTCCTGCAATACAATGCAAAGCAAGGACTGCCTGTATATATATCTTTTAAATGCTATTCAGTTTATTTCTAGAGCTTCTATTTTCTTCTTTTTTGCTTTCATATCAATTCTAATACATGCATAATTCATTCATGTATTCATTCAGCAGTATTTATTGAGTAATGTCTATGCTTTAAATAGGTTTTGCTTCAGGCTTTGAAGACAAAGCAAAGAACCTAACAAAAATATTCTAATTTATATGTTGGAGGGAAAACAAACATTAACTAATTAATTAGTTTAGTGAATAAGAAAGTATATAAACCAGCAAACAAGAAAAACATCTGCAAATTGTTCTGTGCTTCCAGAACATTAAAACAAGGTAACTGAATACATATTAACATAAGATACAATATGTTTTACTTTTGTAATTAGAAAAAAAGTGGCTTGGAGATTTCCTAAATCTCTGGGAGAAAAAAAACCCTAAAGTTCTAGGATTTTTGTGTAAAAACATTTGCAATGTCTTTCCAATCAAGAAACAGGATGTGTGATTATTCTAGAGGATCAGAGAACACATAAAAGGAATGATAGGAGGGTAAGAAACGAGTGGGAGAGTTTGGAATCTAAATACTACACCTAACAAGAAAGCGTCCACATTACTAAAGATATAGCTATTCAGCACAGTGGTTCTGAAACTGACAGTCACAAATTTGACTGATTTTCATCAACATTCAACATCAAAGATCCCTGAGACAGACAGAATTAGCTTTCAGAAAAGTCTATGTTTAGAGAATCAACTTTTTGTCCATTTCTAAAAGATGCTGTGTGGCTTTGTCTTCACCTCTAACAAAGAATGAACATCTCTCCTGCTTAAAAAACAAACTCTCCTGCACAGTTCATCTGTGCTGAACTGGAATCCACAGAGCACTACTCTGCAGTCTGATGTTCTCAAGTCAGAAAAGTACAGCTTGCTTATCAGACAGCAACTTGCTGCACCTCTGCAAAACAGAAAGAAAGAAAGATGTCATGTTACCTCCAGGTCTTCCTCTCTGGGCACCGCAACTGAGCACCTTCCACAAGTTGTCTTATTTATTAAATATAGCCTCTGAGCAACCAGTATAACGATCTCCAGGATAAAATTCCAAAATCACACGTCATAAACTGGCTTGCCACTCTAGTTTCTTTCCTCAGTTGCTCCCCTCATCAAAAGAAAGCTTCTCCAAGAATCAGAAATAAGAGGTATTGTATTGTCAATATCAACATGTGGGAGAGGCATCTTCCAGGGCCAACAAACACCCTCCCCAATTTTTAACATCATTGGTAACACCAAGATATGCAGGGTGCAATGAAGTATGTCAGGAATTCATTTTTCCCCTATAACTTTTGATCAGATAAAAGTGGAGTGAAGTCGCTCAGTCATGTCCGACTCTGCGACCCCATGGACTGTAGCCTACCAGGCTCCTTTGTCCATAAGATTTTCCAGGCAAGAATACTGGAGAGGGTTGCCATTTCCTTCTCCAGGAGTTCTTCCCAACCCAGGGACTGAACCCGGGTCTCCCGCATTGCAGGCAGATGCTTTACCATCCGAGCCACCAGGGAAGTCCTGGTCAAATAAAGAAATGAGCTAAATACGAGCTATACCATTATTTTCAGACTCCTTAGCCAAACTGGGTTTGAATCCAAACTCCATTACTTATTTGTTGTGTGATCTGAGACAAGTTAGTTATCCTCTCTGTGTCTCAAGTTCCCCCACCTAAAAACTGGAATGGTGATGATCACCAGAGTAGCTAAAATACAAAATACAGATTCATTTAAAAATTGCCAGCCCTTGCCAGCAAAACCTGCCTGGCTTCTAAGAAAGCAAGCTCTCACAGCTGTTAGCCTTGACAACCCCTCTATGATGAAAAGATACTAGATAAGAAAGAAAATAGCCAAAAGTTCTGCACGATTTACTTTAGTAAATTAAGTGGCTTCAGTAATGAGAATGCAAAGGTGTCCATACAGTCCAGGAAATAGCCAATAAAAGAAGAAGAAAATAAATAAGCCCTTTCAGTCTTAATTTAATACCAGAGGAGTAGGGGGTTTGAGAACATCAGAATATCACAGAATATACACATGAATGGATTATAATTCTAAGTAATAACTAATCTAGTTTCATCATAAAAGAAAACCTAGAGAAAAAAATGAGAGCGGGTAAGAGAAGAAGAAAGAAAGGAACGAGAAAGAGAAACCGTCAAATTCATCCAATTACTTTTGTCAGAACAGAAGGTCTGCAGATCAAAATGAAGTTAATGCCTTTAATCTGCTTTGATTTTTTTTTTCCTTTTTTCATTCATCCTCTGGGTTAAAATATATTTTGGGTTTTTGAGTGGCTCAAGAATTCCCTGGAGGGTCCTACTTGAATGTGGTTACCTCTGACCCAGGTCCACCTGTCGGAGGACAACGTGATGGTCTGCAGGGGCTGGGGACACGTGGTGCCAGCAAACCCCTGCTACCAACAGGAAGAAGGCAAATGCATGGCAGGAATGCTGTCCACCCACTGCCACCAGCAGCCACCACAGCAGACATCATCCTCACACTCTCTCCTGCGGAGCTTGAACTTGGCCTCCACGTTCATCTGGGCAGCCACCATCCACATATCAGCGAGGGCATGCAATGAAACCTCTCCACCATGCCTTGGCTACACAACAGTCTACTCCCCATTTGCCTTTCTCATCACTCTGGCCTCAATCTGTGTGTCCATCCTTGTCTCCCACAGCAACCCAGAAGCGTCCCATGACAGAATACAACTACACTATTCTTTCCTCTCTGATTCCATTTCTAAGGCCCAGTTGAAAATGCTAACTTTTCCAATAACCTATAGTAACCATTCCCCAAAAATGTGAATCTCTCATTTACTGAAATCATAACTACACTTTGAATTATTCACTGAGGCACCAACCAATACATGGCTTGCTCGTTATTACCTAACGTTTCTAGATGTGCCTTGTCTCTCTAACTAGGTCACTGAGGTCCTAGAACACAGGGGCTGCGTTTTACACACCCTCCTTAAAGACCAATACAATACTGTGCATGTAAGAGTCATTCTGAGTATTAATGAATTAAGTTAAGTCGCTCCCTCAGTCGTTTCCGACTCTTTGCGACCCCATGAGCTGTAGCCCACCAGGCTCCTCTGTCCATGGGATTCTCTAGGCAAGAATACTGGAGTGGGTTGCCATTTCCTTCTCCAGGGGATCTTCCTGACCCAGGGATCAAACCCAGGTCTCCCGCATTGCAGGCAGACGCTTTAACCTCTGAGCCACCAGGGAAGTAGATAGGGCTAAACAAACCTTGTACATTTTCCAGCACACAAATATGTGCTTGCAAAAAGCAGCTGACATCAAGGACTCTGAAATGGAAAATATCTAAGTTTTGAAAACTGCCCTTATTCTACCCTTCCTCTTAATCCATCTTTGCATGAACTGTACCAAAATACATTCACCATTTCCTGTTATGTCACATATAAAAGAATGAATACTTCAGGTCAACTATTTTCCTCTGCTAGATGCAATCTCCTTCTACCCTGAGGGACCACAACATTTAATGTGCACATCTATTAAGACATTTAATATCCATGGCTCGGTGTGTTATTCATTGCTGTACTTTGTCTTCACAGGTTTTCATGCCTTACCTAAACTGTTCTTGGCACCTATCACATATACAGTGAAGTTATACAAAAGAGAATGGATGGGAAATTGAGTAAAAGAATGAATGAAAAAAATGAATAACATCTATTCTGCCCCAGTTCCTCACAGGATATCATTCTATGCTTCTGTCCTCTGCCTCTTGTTAATAAGCTCAACTAGGAAAATGACATGATGGAAAAATGCAAAAAATGGAAAACGGGGCAGTGGGGTTAGCGAGATTTGAAGTATAGTTCCTACACTTTCATTTGGTACTGTAACTGATTAGTTTTCAGTGTATTCAACATGCCATGGTATTTGTTGAGATAATATAAATATTTTTAAGATAATATCTCTATCTTCAAGGAAATTAATGCTGGAAGATAACATATAATAATGTGAAACATGCTATCAATAAAAATGAAATACTCAATATGTAAGACTTTTGAATGGTTACACTGGACTAGGCATTGTGTGAAGCACTTTCCATTTACATAGTTTATTTTACACAAGCCTATGAAATATCCACTACTGTTATTCTCTTGTATTTCTTTCACACTACAGCTAGGGAAACTTGAGTATTAAGAAGTAAGAGACTTCTCCAAGTTGACATAACAATAAGTGATATGACCTCAAATCCACTTGTGTTATTTCCAAGCCTACTTCTTAGCCACCACACTCTAATGGATGATCTCATCTTTAAAAATGCTCAGATCTCCATATGAACAGTACAGACAGTAAATGTACTGGATTTCAGAAGAGGCAGAAATCATAATGGCATATGAAATAGTCCTAAAGTAAATTAATTGGACATTTGGTTCATTATCTGCTGAAAGGCAATTTGTGAACGTGCTCTTTTATTTTTGGTCTGTAAAACCTCCCACTGTGGTCACCCTGCAGGCTACCCCAAAAAAACTTTTTTTCAATAGAAATAATGACCATAATGAACATTCATACTGAGCACGACAAGTTTACATGCAAATCCCCTTCTGTGGGTTAAATGAGGACTTCTGGATTTTGTATTTTCTCCTTGTCAAAGTCCACCATCTGGTAAAGTCTTAGCTCTCAAACCAAAGTATAAAAAGAAATAACTATTTGCTTCTCCAACTTATTAATGTGCTATCACCAACTGGTTTATATAGTTATCATTTTAAGTATTCATTTCTCTTCTTCATGCTGAGATGAAAGTTTGTAGGTCAGTATCATGGTTGTTAAAACTTTCACAATTACCTATTAGGCCACTGTAGTACTCAAATACACTTAAATGTATACATAAAATCCTCAAACTTCTTTTCACATTCATAACTACAAGAAATGATTAAATACCTAAATGTATAAATCTCCATATTCATACAAATCTCTAACATACACACATACATGGCAAAGGCATTTGTTACTCCTGCCCACCTAGCAACCCTGACCTTTTTTTTTTTTGTCGATAACAGCACCCCATTTTCCTTGGAGAAACATCTTTATACTTAGAAGTCCACTGATATTGAATTACCCGCTGTGCCCCAGGCCTGGACAATAAGAACATCACCATTCTTGGCCACAATAATTAATTTTTGACTGGATATTTTATCTAATCCAGGACAAACAGAATAAATAAGCATTAGCTTTTTTTTTTTTTTTGAACTTCCGGGAAATAAACCTTCACTTTACGCTTAAGGTGCTAAGATGGTAATAAAAGCTTCCAGTGTAGATGGCCACCTTGCAATCCTAAGGGAAAAGCCTGCCTGGGAATAAGGAACTCAGAACGAAGACAGAAACAGGTTCCTGATACTATCATTTAAGCCCCTAGATCCAACCATGCCTGAAGTCAGTAACTTTTCAATCATATGTAAGGATTCCCTTTAAGCTAAAAGTAATCAGAGGCAATATTTTTTGTCACTTGCAACCAAAGAGTTATGATATAGATGTCTATGCTTCCATTTGAATGAGTTAGGGTAGGGCGAACCTATATTAGCCATCCATGTTTCAGCTCCTTCAAATTAACTGAAGAATCTGTTTTCATCAATCCAACTTTTATTGGAGTGATCTGTTCAAGTCATGAGACTTTCTCCATGCCTGAACTCACCTCTCCTTCAACATATCCAGAAAATGACTATTGATTTACATGCTGGCAGGCTCTAGACAGGTAAATTAGACGGTTACTTTTTCTGTTTCAAATTAGCTAAGAAATTGAAACAGGCAAATAGCATTCATTAAGGTGGATAATTTTTTAAAATACTTAGGTATCCATGTATTTTAAGCTCCCACACATGAAAAGCTGCCAATTATCACAATTATCCGTAATATGCCATGACATTATTACTCAGCTATAAAGAGTCAATAGCAGTAAAAGCCTGGATTTCAGAATGCTACCAATTTCAGCCAGCAAGAGGTGATAAAAAGTGGAGTTTGCTGAGACATTTTTGGAAAACACATGTGTCTTAGCCTTTCATCTTCAAAATATTGGAAAAAAATTAATTTACCTAAGGGTAGCATTACAAAAATGTTAACAGGATGCCAGTCATGTCTATAAGCTATTCAGAATTCTGTTTTTTAATTTAAATTTATTTATTTTAATTGGAGGCTAATTACTTTACAATATTATATTGGTTTTGCCATACATCAACATGAATCTGCCACGGGTGTACACGTGTTCCTTATCCTGAACCCCTTCCCACCTGCCTCCCCGTACTATCCCTCTGGGTCATCCCAGTGCACCAGCCCCAAGTATCCTGTATCCTGCATCGAACCTGGACTGGCGATTCATTTCTTATATGATATTATACATGTTTCAACGCCACTCTCCCAAATCATCCCACCCTCTCCCTCTCCCACAGAGTCCAAAAGACTGTTCTATATATCTGTGTCTCTTTTGCTATCTCGCATACAAAAAAGTGGTAGCCCTTACGTTCTCCGATTTATTCTGCGTTTCTCCTTCATAATTTATGCTAACATGGTGTGTTGGAAAATTAGAACTAGGCTTTTCAGTGGGGTTACTATGTGTATTTACAATGCTGCTGGGAGTTCCCTGGTAGTCCAATGTTTGGGATTCAGTGCTTTTATTGCCATGGTCTAGGTTCAATCCCTGATCAGGGAACTGAGATCTCACAAAACCACAGCACAGTCAATCAAAATAATAAATGCTGCTAAGATGTTCACAGAGAAGTAGTCCCAGTGATGGCCTAGCAGTCAAACAAATTTTATCTATGAAACTTCAGGGCACATCATATTGAAAAAAACATTGGCTCAAAGTCTTTGGGGTCTGCTGATGCTTTTAATTAATCATTCCAATTATATTAATTATATTAGTAACATTATTCCAATATTTCAATAATCTCTTTCAGAAAGACACAGAATTTTAATCAGTCATTTTGGGTTTTAGCATGCTCGGTAGTGATCCAAATTAAGTAACTGTTACAGACTGGGCTGTGTCCCTGACAAATTTCATATGTTGGAAACTCTAGTCCGTAATGTGATAATATCTGGAGATTATTAGGGAGACAGTTGAGTTTAGATAAGATTATGAGAGTGGATCCCTGATAATGTGCTTAATGCACTTATGAGAGGAGACGCCAGCGAGTTTACTTCCTCTTTCTCTCCGCCATGTGAAGGAGACACAGGGAGAAAGCTCCCATGTGAAGCCTAGAGCTGGGCCCTGACCAGGGAACAAAATCACCTGGTACTTTGACCTTGACTTCTCGGCCTCCATAACTGTGATGAATAAATTCCTATTGTTCAAGTATGGCAGCCTGAACTAACACAGTAACTAATCAATGTTAAAACTGAACTTTCTGACTTCTTTTCTAGACTTCTCTTATCACCCTATCATTTTCCCTACTTCACTGAAACCAAGTTTGCATGGTATTCATGAGCCCTTGGCTCACAGAAATAGTAATAACCCAATTTCATTGACACTGTCCCAGTTGCATATTGTGAAAAATCTGCAGTCTGAACCCCACTGATATATCTACCTCTCAAGTATTTTCTCGGTCCCCAAGGGATGATTCACACTTATCCTTTCGGCTCCAGCCCCATTGTTGATGCCCTCTGTCTGTAAAATCATCTAGAGAGGGTACCACACTATAGGGCCCAGCGTGGCAGTGTCAATACCCTGCTAAGGAAGCCAGCACCCAGAGTTTCCAAGGAGGCAATACCCAAGGTGCCAAAACAACACAGTAGTGAAAAAAAAAACAGCAAGTGACCAAGAAGTCTGGATGGAATGTCATGACCAATAATGTGGATCTGATGAGTCAGTACATTGTTCAGAGTGTTACTTGGCCCCTGCTAGAGTCGTAAGTTATGTCTTTTGACACCTATTACATGCCAGAGAATTTCCAGAAGAAAAACGACTCAAGCAAGGAAGAATAATTCCTATAACCATGCCTATTCACTCAAATGTAACCAGAAGGGTGTTAAAGTTACAAGATACCTAATGCCTTGCACATTTGGATAAGCATTAACTTTGGTTCTTATTTTTAACTCCCTTCTAGTCTTTTGTTCAGATCAAATTCCTTTCCCCAAAGAACCAGCTTTATCCTGATCCTTCCGTGAATCAATACATTCTGTTTTGTTTATTCCAGTTATAACTGGGCTTCTTCAAGCTTACTGATTTGTATAGTATGTATACAAATAAACACCAGAACCAAATGTTAGCAATTATTATCCCTAAATGATAGAATTATTGATGATTCTTGTCTTCCTCATTTTGCTCATGTGTAATCTCCAAATTTTCTAAAATTAACATTAATGTCATTATTATAAGGAAAACAAACCTATTAAGGTATATTTAATTGCTAACTTGAGGGCAGTCATGCCAAATTAGTGCCAGGCACTTCCCTACCATACTTGAAATTGCAGAATCTCAATTATCTTTCTCAACAAAACAAGCATAACCCTCATGCATTTGCCTTTACTGCTGTCTAGGGATTCAAACAGCCACTTCTGAACCATGTTACAGGACTGGCCATGGTTCTGAAAGCAAGCAGATGGAGCAGCCACAAAGGTCTAAAAATAATTCCATGGACTCAGAAGAATGGGGACAGGGTGAGGGGCTTCATGCAATTGGCTTGGGAAAGCAAGATGCTATCTGTAAAGAGGAACTCACACTCTAATTAAGATGGTTAAGAAAAAGGCCACCAGCAAGCTCTTCCTAAACGATGGAAAAGTTCCCAATGCACGCCACAGTTTCCATTTCCATTTTCCTTTAATTTCTTACTCCCTACTTCACTTCTCTTTGCTCTGCCAGAGCTGTCCATGATAAGCTTTACATGATGAATCACTCTGCTTCAGAGTGAATACATCAGCATTTTCTCCAGGTTCAACTCAGAACAATTATCAGCACAATTTATACCCTGAGGTTCCTAAAGTCAGACTCAATTCTCATCAACATTAAGAAATCTACCCGATTCCCAAAATATCCTCTACAGACTTGCTCGAGTGCAACTCTTTTCTATACAAAGTAGCTAAATTTATTGCTCCAATATTAGCATCACAACCACCATGGCTAATGCTGCCATTAGATGCCTGCATATACAAAAGAAGGCATCTTCCTTCCCACAGACTCTCTTTCAAAATGCCTAAGAATATAAAGGCACCAAGCCTAAAGCAATCTTTAGGACTTCTGACCTCGTCCCCACAAGGCCAAAATATTTTACCCATCTTTCCTGGATAGTGATATTGAGAAAGTGATTCAAAACATAATCCTGTTAAAAAGGAAACATTACATAGGTTCTAAATCTTTCTAAAGAAAAACAGTCACATTCTCCACAGATATATCATTGTCCTAAGGATTTTGATAGAACTCTGAAGGTAATATAGAAACATCAGCAAGATTCTATAGTATGCTTTTCTTGTTTTCTGTGTTAAGTCTGCTCTGACTTGCAGATCCAAAATTGGTGGTGAGTGATCCCTTACTTCTCTAAAGCTTAGTTCCATTCTCGGCAAAGAAAAACATACAGCAGGTCCTCCAACATGACAGACCTGACTTTAATAGTTTCACTGTTCTCACACAACATGATGCTTCATTTGCCTTGTTTTAACCTTGGAAGAAAAGCTATGGCAAACCTAGACAGTGTATTTAAAAGCAGAGACATCACTTTGCTGACAAAGGTCCATATAGTCAAAGCTATGGTTTTTCCATAGTCACATATGGATATGTGAGTTGGACCATAAAGAAGGCTGAACGCTGAAGAATGGATGCTTTCGAATTATGGTGCTGGAGAAGACTCTGGAGAGTCCCCTGGACTGCAAGGACATCAAACCAGTCAATCCTAAAGGAAATCAACCCTGAATATTTATTAGAAGGACTGATGTTGAAGCTCCAATACTTTGGCCAGCAAGATTGAGGGCAAGAAAAAGAGGGGGTGACAGAGGATGAGATGGTTGGATGGCATCACCGACTCAATGCATATGGGTTTGAGCAAATTCTGAGAGATGGTGAAGGACAGGGAGGCCTGGGGTGCTACAGTCCATGGGGTCACAAAGAGTCAAACACAACTTAGTAACTGAACAACAACAAAATCTACCCAGAAGCCTCTGCATTACTGAAGCCAACCAGCAACATAAGTCCATTGGCCAGCAAAGACCTCAAAACCAGGCCAGAATTTTAAAGACTGAATTCTTTACTAGCAGGTAAAGCCTGAATTCAACTACTTCAGAAATGGCACATGCTTTTGCCATACATCAACACTGTAAAGTAATTAGCCTCCAATTAAAATAAATTTATATTAAAAATAAAGAAACAGCAAAAAAATAATAATAAAGGTGTGTATATATGTATATATATACACACACACTCCAAAATCTCCCCCAAAATGGTACATGAATAACAAGAGTCCAATTAATATAAACGATAAGTTTTCATGCTGTTTCATTAAGTACCTTCCCAAGTTATTAATAGAGATTTGCTAAATCCATTTTCAACAGCCAATAAAATGAGATCAGCTAAGTTTTGAAAACCATATTTTAGAAGAGAAGAGCATCATTTGTTATAGAAATAAACTTCCTTCTGAGTTATCCATACAGTTAAACCACACAAAGCTGATGGACAACATAGATCAGACTGTGCATGTGGGCTGGTTAGGAATTTTCACTACCCATTAAGGTCTGCTGTGAATCATCTATGTATTTCACAGAGTAATGTCAACAAACTAAGGAAGTCACCCTTTTCAACACAGTATGTTTTCACTATAATCCTTCTATCTGACATTTCTTTATCCCTTATATAAAAAGTCTGTTTATGACTTCAAGTCATCTGGAGATAACCTCAGTTCATCAGAGGAGAAAGTAAATGAGCACCACTTCAAAAGTCATTCATTACAAACAGCCTGAGTCTGCAGAAAGAACAGGCAGTGAAAGTATTTAGTCACTTCTAAGTCTTGTGGTGATGTGTAAGACTTGGCCATTCCTTAACTGGCTGCAGAATTTCCAATTAATTATCAGTCACAAAATTTAGAGTTCCTTTGCCTTCTCAGACCACTCTTTCCTTAGATCCATCATGGATCTAAGCTGGTTTAGAAATACTTTTGTCAATTTATCACATTTTTGAAAACCTACATAAACTCAAATCTGTCTTTCCTAACACTATGTTCAAAAAATGCTCTAGTAACCTTATAGAGATTATGCATTCACCTCAAAATTATCCAACCCCTTTGCCACTTTCCTTATGAGGAGGGGCAGGCAGGACCCATGAACAAAGTGGGGTATCTGGGATTCAGACATAAAGGGACACAAAGAATGAGACAGAAAACTCTGAATAAAGTAATAGAAGGTCTCTGGGTCTGAATAAATGAGACGAGTCAAAATCTGTGACAGGAAGCCAAGGCCAAATGCCAAAGTCAGCAACTCTACACAGCAAACCTAAAGGAATCAGGAGAAAGAATCAAGATCAAGTAACCAAATTAAGAGTGAAAAGCTAGGATAAACTGAGATAAAAGCAACAGTATGGATAGGTAGGTGAGTCAGTAGGTAAAGGCAAATATTAAATATAAATACTCAAGTTGTCTAATAATGTGAAAATGACCTAAAGAACTACTGTTGTTTTAGGGGGTATGATGAGATGTGGTGATTGTTCTCAATGTATTTTAAGGAGGACTCACACAAGATACTATGTGTACTAAGTCACTTAGTCGTGTCCAACTCTTTCCAGCCTCATAGACTGTAGCCCATCAAGCTCATTTGTCCACGGGATCCTTCAGGAAAGAACACTGGCGTGAGTAGACATCTCCTTCTCCAGGGAAGCTTCCTGACCCAGGGATCGAATCCACATCTCCTGTGTCTCCTGCATTGGCAGGCAGATATTTTACCACTAGCGTCATCTGGGAAGCCATGTAAGATACTAAAGACTCTCCAAATCTTGCTGACATGTTGGCAAATCCCCCCCATGTGATCAACAAAACGTTCACAGGAGCTTTTTCTCACAATCTCGGGGGAACTATATCTTTATAGCTTAGGAAGCATTCATTGTTCAGATGGAGTTCTGCACATGCCCTCCTGTCTAATGACTGCCAGGCAACTTAGCTATTGAGACAACACAGCCCTGAGTAAACAGTAATCATGGGTGGAGTGATAGAATTGGAATTGTAAGTCCTAGATCCCGTGCTTGGCTCCAATTCCAAATGGTCAAATCTCCCTTACCCTCTGACTCAAAGAGACCTTCCCTGTCTCTTTGACATATAACAATAGGAAAAGGAAAAAAAGAGATTATTACAAGGTATATCCATGGATGCTGGAATTGAATTTTGTTCTTTTGCATTACAACATCTATTCAGAAATACAAGACAGTGCTATTAGATCCAACAGTCTTCTAAAGCACTGTTCATGCTGTTATTTTTCATTTCACCTTTCCTTTGAGAAACAATACCTATGAACAAATGCAAAGACTAAAAAAACTAAATTTGGCATTCCTAAAGGTAAAAACTAGTAAACCTTAGCAATGTTCTCACCCTTTGTTTACCCCTCTTTTCAGTTAAAGACATGTGGTGAGCAGGAACTAGGAGTATTTAAACACCAGCTACATAAAGGAATTGTAAAATCAATGAAAATATTTACTCTTCCTTTTTCAATGAATTTATCATCAATAGTGGCAAGAAAAATGAACCTCAGTTAAAAAGATCTAAAGAGGTAAAGGCACATAACCCACTCCAGAGACCTAAGTGAGCATGAAATATCTAAGATGATATTAAAAACCAAGACTTCACTGGAAGAATAACAAAGGCCGGAAGGATGAGGTATCCCAAACACAGAAAAGGAAAGGTATGTGTGATGGGTCACAGATTAATAAGAATACATGGTGAAAGGAACTAAGCTACGCACAAGGGTGACTTACTGAAATGAATGTGGAAATTCTGCGTAGCGCATACATTTTGATGCACAGATCCTACTGACAACCATCTACTTTTTCTCTTCAAGCAGTGTCTGTTTTCAAAGTTAATATACATCAGCAACCCAAGAGATATTCAATAAGTATTAAACAACACTGGTTATTTCTGAGCTGCAACAAAGCACAGACACATGATTATTATACCATAAGGTATACTCAGTCTCTACTCTTGCCTAACAGATTTAGGAAGTTTTGTTACCAAGTTCCTTTAAAAAGTCTAGTTTTTTAAAACAAGGGTCTAAATATTTTTACATATTCCATTGCTGATTTACATAAGAATAAATATAGTTATTAAAATACACTCTGAACTTCTACCTTGTATACTCAAAGAAAAACTGGCCAATGCCCAGTTCTTATAAACTTATATTCATCTAATCTTACTTGAAACCACACCCCGAAATGCTATCTAACAGTTACTTGTGATCTCAGCTAACTGAATTCTGAAAGTCAGTTTATAATCATTTTTTCTGGCCACTATTATAAAATAGACCTAAACATTAATATTTGTATTTTTGGATATTAAATCAGTGGCTACCAAATTTTCTCCTACAGAATAATTCATCTGAGTCATACGGATGGCTATGCCCAAGAATTCACTTCAGAAACACCAACTGCCATTAAAGTTTTTCTGAAATGTTTGTATGGTACATCCTTCCATGAATGACAATTGGTTAATTTGCCTATGAAATCAGTATGCTCTGAACTGAAGATCATGGCATCCAGTCCCATCACTTCATGGGAAATAGATGGGGAAACAGTGGAAACAGTGTCAGACTTTATTTTGGGGGGGCTCCAAAGTCTGCAGATGGTGACTGCAGCCATGAAATTAAAAGACGCTTACTTCTTGGAGTGTCTGGGTATACTATATACCTAGATAGTATATTCAAAAGCAGAGACATTACTTTGCTGACTAAGGTCCATCTAGTCAAGGCTATGGTTTTTCCTGTGGTCATGTATGGATGTGAGAGTTGGACTATGAAGAAGGCTGAGCGCCAAAGAATTGATGCTTTTGAACTGTGGTGTTGGAGAAGACTCTTGAGAGTCCCTTGGACTGCAAGGAGATCCAACCAGTCCATTCTAAAGGAGATCAACCCTGGGATTTCTTTGGAAGGAATGATGCTAAAGCTGAAGCTTCAGTACTTTGGCCACCTCATGAGGAGAGTTGACTCATTGGAAAAGACTCTGATGCTGGGAGGGATTGGGGGCAGGAGGAGAAGGGGACAACAGAGGATGAGATGGCTGGATAGCATCATGGACTCGACGGACATGAGTCTGAGTGAACTCCGGGAGTTGGTGATGGACAGGGAGGCCTGGCGTGCTGCAATTCATGGGGTCGCAAAGAGTGAGACACGACTGAGCAACTGAACTGAATCAAAAAATATTTATTCTTTCACATGCTGAAATCAAGCTCACTTCAGAATTGAGAATTTCTTCTATCTCGAATCTATTACTATTTTAAATGATCAAAGACTCCGAGAACAATAAAAACTTGGCTTACAATCTCATTTAGGATATAATCATATGTAAGCAAACTGGGCTACACATCCATTTCAGTCTCTTCTTCCAAAATTTATACTCCTAAATTTGTCCAGGATCACAAAATTTCATTCTTCCTCTGTCAACTGAGCACCACAGGCAAGCTTCTTCAAAAGAAGTTGAACTTCAAAAAAGTTACTAATATGGGGTTTACTGAATAGTCTTCAGCTTGCTTTCTATTTTTTTCCAGCCAATCAGTTTAAACTGTAATATTTGCAATAGTTAGGCCACTTGATTGAAAATACTACTTAATAAGAACATCGATCAGTAAACAGCACAAACTAGGAACATATTATCTCTTTGAAGAACACTTTTATAACCTAGCATTGTTATCTCTATACTCATAAATGAAATATGTTCAAGGAGGTTACATACATTACTCAGATCACAAACCTAGTAATGGAGGCATCTAAGCCAGAATGCAGTTACGTAGATTTGGCTGACTACAAACCCTGCACTATTTTACTGTATACTATTTTATAGAAATAAAGTCTGTACTATTTTATTATTATAGTAATTATATTTTATTATAGTACATACTTTATTTCTATTTATATTGTCTTTCTTTACACAGGGTACCCTTCAAGAGTCCATGAGCCATAATTCAAAAAGATATCTGGTCACTGACTTGAACTCTGTGAAAGTGAGTCACATTAAAATCTTGATAATAACAACACATATTTTTTCTTTTTTTTTTCTTTTTATTTTTTTTTATTTTTTTTTTTTTAGTTTTTTATTTTTTAAATTTTAAAATCTTTAATTCTTACATGCATTCCCAAACATGAACCCCCCTCCCACCTCCCTCCCCAGAACATCTTTCTGGGTCATCCCCATGCCCCAGCCCCAAGCATGCTGCATCCTGCGTCAGACATAGACTGGCGATTCAATTCACATGATAGTATACATGTTAGAATGTCATTCTCCCAAATCATCCCACCCTCTCCCTCTCCCTCTGAGTCTAAAAGTCCGTTATACACATCTGTGTCTCTTTCCCTGTCTTGCATACAGGGTCGTCATTGCCATCTTCCTAAATTCCATATATATGTGTTAGTATACTGTATTGGTGTTTTTCTTTCTGGCTTACTTCACTCTGTATAATCGGCTCCAGTTTTTCTTTAAGTAACCAACCATTATATATTACCAAGTGCCTTCCAATGAGTCCTCAACTTTTGCTACACCAAGCTTGGGATTGAGCCATTATTCCTTTAATTTTCAACAAGCCATTCAACCTATTACTTTTATTTTCCTCTGATTATAAGTGGCTTTAAGAGTCTAAATTCATTCCAGAGTTCAAACAACATAGCCTATGAACTTGTCAGTTTTAACTCTGAGGGTTATAGATCTGTTTGAGAATCAGATAAAATGTGTACAAACCCATACAAGCAGAGTTTTGTGTAAAATGAATACAATTGCTTTGGAAAATTATTTTCTTCAAACACATCAAACAACTTTCAAAAATCTTTTTTAAAAATGCTCATTCCAGGGAATAAACTAACCTTCTAGGGTTTTATGTGCCTAACTTCCAGTGATGAATGGATGCTGGAAAATAAGAATAAAATCAAATAACAGCACACACACACATGTTCATAAAAATCTTAGAGGTTAAAAAAAACTAACAGTATACCATAAAAATTAGCCAAGGAGAATTACAGTCTTTCAGTTCAGTTCAGTTGCTCAGTCATGTCCGACTCTTTGAGACCCCACAGACAGCAGCACACCAGGCTTCCTTGTCCATCACCAACTCCCAGAGATTGTTCAAACTCATGTCCATTGAGTCAGTGATGCCATCCAACTGTCTCATCCTCTGTCATCCCCTTCTCCTCCTGCCTTCAATCTTTCCCAGCAGCAGGGTCTTTTCCTAATGAATCAGTTCTTCACATCAGACGGCCGAACTACTGGAGCTTCAGTTTCAGCATCAGTCCTTCCAGTGAATATTCAGGACTGATTTCCTTTATGATTAACTGGTTTGATCTCCTTACAGTCCAAAGGACTCTCAAGAGCCTTCTCCAACACCACAGTTCAAAAGCATCAATTCTTCGGTGTTCAGCTTTCTTTAAGGTCCAACTCTCACATCCATACATGACTATTGGAAAAACTACAGCTTTGACTAGACGGACCTTTGTTGGCAAAGTAATGTCTCTGCTTTCTAATATGCTGTCTAGGTTGGTCATAGTTTTTCTTCCAAGGAGCAAGTGTCTTTTAATTTCATGGCTTTAGTCACCATCTGCAGTGATTTTGGAGCCCAAGAAAATAAAGTCTCTCACCGTTTCCACTGTCTCCCCATTTATTTGCCATGAAGTGATGGGACCAGATGCCATGATCTTTGTTTTCTGAATGCTGAGTTTTAAGGCAACTTTTTCACTCTCTTCTTTCACCTTCATCAGGAGGTTCTTCAATTCCTCTTCGCTTTCCACCATAAGGGTGGTGTCATCTGCATATCTGAGGTTATTGATATTTCTCCCGGCAACCTTGATTCCAGCTTGTGATTCATCCAGCCCAGCATTTTGCATGATGTATTCTGCATACAAGTTAAATAAGCAAGCTGACAATATACAGCCTTGACATACTCCTTTCCCAATTCGGAACTCGTCCATTGTCCATGTCCAGTTCTAACTGTTGCTTCTTGACCCTCATACAGACTTCTCAGAAAGCGGGTAAGGTGGTCTGGTATTCCCATCTCTTTAACAATTTTTCACAGTTTGTTGTGATCCACACAGTCAAAGCTTTCGCATAGTCAATGAAGCAGAAGTAGATGTTCTTCCGGAATTCTCTTGCTTTTTCTATGAGCCAGTGGATGTTCACAATTTGAGCTTGTTCCTCTACCTTGTCTAAATCCAGCTTGAATATCTGCAAGCTCTTGGTTAACATACAGTCTTTAAGCCTATCCTACTGTCAGGGTTAATTACTGCTTACAACAATTCAGCACATTAGCTGAAAAAGTACCTTTCCATTCTATAGCCCTCTCTAGAGAACTTTTAAAAACACATGTAATCCGTGTTTTAAAATGGCCTGTACCACCATGGTGACCAGCTGACCACTCTGCTTTATGGACTCATTTCCCTAATCTCCACCTCAGTGAAACATGTCAGACAGATGTTTCGAGGCACATCTCTTAGCAACATGTTCAATTCCAATTAAAAACATTTGCAGATCTACATTACAAATGCTTGCAAATAGAATTAGTTGCTAAGTCCAGAAATGTCAGAAATGTTCAGAGGAAGGATTTTCTTCTCTACTTCAAGTGCAGCAACTCTGTTTCAAAAGTCAGGCTGCCGGGCGAATAAATTGAAGCCCCGGTGGATGACGTTCCGTCAAAACAATCTGCAAACATCTATTTTGCTGCCACATTCAGTAGAAACCAGTTCCTACGGCGATACTGACGCTGCTATAATATTGATTCATGCCCTTGTGTCTTCAAAAATTAATAACCATAACTTTTGTTTTTTTAATGCTTTGGAATTGCCAGCAGTATGCTACCTCCAACTGGCTCAAAATAAAGCAGTTCGTGATTTAACTTGTTCTCAGAAGCAGAAAGGCCATCTCTCTCCAAAGCTTTGGGTCCTAACTGGTTTTTTACGGAACAAAGTGAAACTAAAGATCCTATCACTATCCTCTGTGCCCAAGAAGTGGTGAGAAACTGCAGAGCCCTCGATGAAGAAGTCAAAAACAAAGACTTCAAAATGTGCACTTTTAAGCTGAAAATGGCTATGATATGGCTATTAAATCATCCATGTTGCCAACCAATACTTTAGTCTAATGTGCTAATGTGTTCTTAAAACTTTAATCGGGGGGAATACTGAGGCATCCACCCAGCCTCAAAATATCTCTGTAAATGTCTATGCTTTGCCTTGAAACTTTAAAGACTCTCATGGATTTTACACTTAAAATTAATAAATTTATGTTTTATTATAAAATATTTCCTTCCAAATATGTAAGTACAAGTGATGCTTCAGGTAAATATTATATATTTATCCTATGTTCCACACCACTCAACCTCAGAAGCATCTGGAGCCCAGTTTGAGAAGACAGACTTTTCTGTATCCATTAGAAGAAGGGCTAAGTCAGTGCCAGCACACAGCTTGGCAATGGCTCAAAATGCATCCAAGTGACTCAGACCAACTCTCATCCATTCCTTTCAGCTTCTCATCATAACCAAACTGGCCATGATAAAGTAATACAATGACTATTCAAAATCTCTTGTCTATTTTTGTTTTCCCAGGAAAACCAACACAAGCCCACAAGCCCAATCCTTACTCAGCTCAACACACTTACTTGCCTTCTCAACCTTGATGGAATGTGATTCTGGACAGGTCAGCTCTGCCTAAATATATGATATTTGCATGAGTTTTATGTTTGATGCTGTTGGACATAGAACAGAGGAAAAAAAAACAAAACAAAACAAAGAATTCCACTGGAAAGGGAGGAACCTAGAAAGTCAGCCAAATTTCCAGTCTCTCAAGATTCAGTCAGTCATTGTTTGGCTTGATAATTTTATAAATTCCAAGAAAATCAAATATACTATTATTTAATATGTTTGGCTTATTCAATCTCCCTTCAATAGCAGGGATAATGAAGGGCTGACCATGAATGTGCAAAGTAGATGTCGTCTGTGATCCTTTCAGGTAGGCTACTGATTCATTCACATTTGTAACAAGTTTCTACATACCTGTAATGAGTATACTATATACATGTAGTGAGTAAACTATATGTGATAATGCTCTGAGTGGACTCACATCTCACAAGGGGAAAACCCACATGTAAACAGATAATTATAGCAACTGTGTTAAGAGCTTTTGAGTTATTCATTCATCCAACTGATGCTTATTAAACACCTTCTGTGTATTGAGCCCTGACCAGGCAACATGCTATAGGCCCTAACAGAATAATGCTGTGTTGCTTTTTTTTCCTTAAAGCATTTTAGAGGCCTACAGTTCAGTGTGGTTGGAGCACAGAGCATTAGAATGTGGTAAGAGAAGAAAGAGGTGAGTATAAAAATAGATACATGATAAATTGTGAATGGCCCTATATACTTTGATAAGGGACTTAGACTTTATCCTCTTATACCAATAGGGAAGTGCTGAGGGCCTCAAGCAAGGAGTGGCTAAACCAGGTGTGTGTTTTAGAAAGCTGTTTAGGGCAGTGCCAACTGGTGGGGTGGGGAAGGAGGATATTCAGTAGTTCTTATAAAGAATTATAAATACACCTACAAAGTTGTGATAAGGAGTTGTGGACACCTATCCAAGTTGACTGTTTTTGCATGTCAGTGTCTTTGTTTTCTCAGCTGCACACACCTTGAGAACATAGTGGCTGCTTCTGTTTGTTCCTAACAATTTCACGATCTGTGGTCCAGCTACCTGGCTTCAAAACTGTATTGAGCATTTCTCTTGCAAATCTGTTCACAAAAACACCACTTCCACTTATCAGACAACATCTGATAAGCTTACCTTATGTTCATTCTATAGTCTTCACCAACCTGAAAAAACTAAACTAACTTGTGAATCGAGCTAGACAGCAGTTCCGGCTGTAGCCAAAAAATGGTGGTGTGGCTTGCAAAGCCAATGGCTTAGGAAGGCAATCGATGCTCAGACGTCCATTTTCTTCACTACTCTCATTCTACGTTCACTGCTGTCAACCCCTGGTAGCCAGTTACATTTGACACATCTTTAAGTGCTTTTTCCGACAGTTGAAAGCAAAACTCTAAAGCAGGCTTTTAGCCAAGACAACACCTGAGTTGTGTTTTTCAAATAGGCCTGATCATCACATTTACCTGAGGTGATTAAAAATACAGATTACCAAGTTTCCAAGTCTCAGTTGGTCTGAAGGGAGAGAGGCGAGACAGGAATCTGTATTTTTAACAGACCCCCTGGGTGAGTTTATGAATTAGGTTGGTTTGGTAAACCTTAGACCTAATGAGTTCCTTATAATTAAAGCAGCACTAAGCACATATTTTTCTCTTAAGTACTTTAATGAAACTTAGGCAATCACGTTAAGTAATTGCTACCCATTTAATGTTTACTGAAACAGTTTACAACTATTTCACATGCCATTTTCTAAACCCTTAAGGCTTACTTGGCTTTCCCGCTGTGCATTAAACAGTTTGTTAACTATTAATAAAGAGTGAAGAAAAATCAGAATCTGGAGGTCATTTGAACAGTTAAAGGGGCTGCCAAGAAGCATGATTTGTAATTAGTAAAACACATGTGAGCTCCTTGTGGCATTAACCAGGTCCTTATGACCAAAGGTTTAAAGAAAGAGCAGACCATGAATAAACAGCTCGCTTCCTAAAATAAGTCACTTTTTCTTTTTTTCCCTGTCACTCAAAAAATGTACAGGAAAATGCTGTTTTTGATGGTCACAACAAGCATTTGTGAGATGACACTAGAGATAAATGAACGCAGGGCAATTGGTTTAGTTGCTCAGTCATGTCCAACTCTTTGCTACCTCATGGAATGTAGCCCACCAGGCTCCTCTGTCCATGGGATTTTCCAAACAGGAATACTGGAGTGGGTTGCCATTTCCCTCTCCAGGGGATCTTCCCCGCCCAGGGATTGAACCTGGCTCTCCTGCATTGCAAGTGGATTCATTACCAACTGGGCCACCAGGGAAGCCCAGGGCAAAGATGTGTAAATGAAACACAACAATTGTTAATAGCTATTAAGTAATTACTATTATTAAAGCTCAGTCTTTGCATTTAATTTTTTTCCATTTAATATAATGCTAGATTCCATTATTGTCCCCATATTATAGATGAGGAAATTGAGACACAGAGTAAATTACCTGCCCAAGGTCAAATAGCCAATAAGTAGCAGAAATAGGAACTGAAACCAGAGTCAATGCTTTTAATCATAATGGTGTACCGACAGAAAAAGAATTACAGGCTTGAACTGGGTTTGAGAAAGGTACAGAGCTATGACCAGAAGCATGGGAAGGAAGAGATTTTCAAACCAAGTCAGGCTTGCAAATCAGTATCCAATTTGTTCCTGAGGGCCTACTATCTGTTAGGCACTGCACTCAATACCTTGTGAAATATCAGTACAAAGATGAATAAAACGTAACCCATTCTCATTTTCACTGGTTGAATTAATTGTCAATGCCTTCCTAAAGCCTCCTCGAAATCCAGATAGAATTAATCAGTGTCTCCTGTCTCCTGGAGGTACACACAGTACTTGTGTGTCTCTCAAACACTATGACATCGCTCTTGACACTGGAAAATTATAATTAAGTCTTCATAACTCTGCCACCCCTCCCATTAGGTTGTTAGGTTTCATGGGCCTGGCTGAGAACAGGGATCATATCTTAACTCTTTCTCCAGTACCTGCATGCCTAGCACAGTGTGCCTGGGCACGCTGCTGTCTCTCCATCACAAATGTCTGATGAATGAAAGAACACCCACAGCCAAGGCCATTCAACACAACTACTGAGCCCACGTGCCTCAACTACTGAAGCCCGTGCATCCAAGAGCCCATGTTTGGCAACAAAAGAAGCCACCACAGTAAGAAGCCTGCCTACCGTAACTAGAGAGTAGCCCCCACCTGGTGCAACTAGAGAAAGCGTGCACGTAGCAATGAAGACTCAGTGCTGCTGCTACTGCTGCTGCTGCAGCTGCTGCTGCTGCTGCTGCTGCGTCACTTCAGTCGTGTCCAACTCTGTGCCACCCCATAGACGGCAGCCCACCAGGCTCCCCTGTCCCTGGGATTCTCCAGGCAAGAACACTGCAGTGGGTTGCCATTTCCTTCTCCAATGCATGAAAGTGAAAAGTGAAAGTGAAGTCACTCAGTCATGTCTGACTCTTAGTGACTCCATGGACTGCAGCCTACCAGGCTTCTCCATCCGTGGGATTTTCCAGGCAAGAGTACTGCAGTGGGGTGCCATTGCCTTCTCCGAGACTCAGTGCAGCCACAAATAAATAAATACCTGGGATGCTATAGCTGCAGCTCTGTTGAGAAAGAGCATGCAGCCTTTGAAGTCATACAAAATCTTGTGATTCTGATGCTGGCTTATATCATTAAACAAGGACCTCCTGTTTTATTCTCTGTGCTGAGGGTAACAGATATTATGATTCCTAATCAAAAAGTAAAATGGGATGGGTCATAAATAGATACTTTTCATCCATATATACTAGGAGAGTTGTTTTTCAAGTGATGGTCCATGGGAAAGACGCTGGGAGACCAAAAAAACGCCTTCAAGTCTGAGCAGCAAAGTCATCTTCAGACATTC
Source organism: Ovis canadensis (assembly GCF_042477335.2). NCBI lineage: Eukaryota > Metazoa > Chordata > Mammalia > Artiodactyla > Bovidae > Ovis > Ovis canadensis. The sequence goes on along the minus strand of NC_091250.1, from coordinate 103,174,684 downwards.
TGACAGCAAGACAGAAAAATGTGTGAAACACTAAGAGCCTTGTTGCACTGCTGTGAAATGAAACTTACAACTGTGTGAGTGCCATTTGAGCTAAATTTTATTATCAACAACCAATCTGTGTAATGCATTTCTTTACTCCCAAAGAACCATTACATGAATGATAGATCAACTGATCCCACCATCCCATCTGAGCATTTACCAATCCCTCCCTTCTTCTGCGAAATCCTCAGATTTATATCCATAATGTGCCTCAAGTTCATGAGATGTACCATACAAGATCACCACCACATTCACAGCAGAAACTAAAACAGAGGAAATAAGATCTGATGGAAATTAGAGACAGTAAAAGATTGGGCACAACCTGATTTTTAGACTTTTCTTTTGTAGATGGAAAACTTCATTTATAATAAAATACATCTACTGTAAGCCCCAGAAATGCAATTACTGCTAAAAGTAAAAAAGTTTAAGGAAACATGACAGAGTTTGAAAAGCAATCTATCTAAATTCCATTTACCAAAATCTGTGCTTAGAGTATGTGATGATTCCATCTCCAAAACACCCTATGTGAGCCTAACATAGCACCTTCCTCCTTTCCCATTTGGTTGCATCCCAGGCTTAGTGTTACAAGTCATACAATGAAGGCTGCCACTGAAGGTCACCACTGAAATACATGCATCCTGCCTAGATACAGGCTACTGAAACTACACATTGAGGACAGAATGCCTGCCTTCCTGAATCTCAGCACACCTGGGCATGGAGAAACAGCCTAGAGTTCACAGTGCAGGTAGTCCACACATCACAGAGTGAACTACAGACAACCAGCCAAGTTCAACCCCAGAGGTTTGTATCCATACGTTCCCTTTGCAACAAAGTCTGCTGCCTTATATCTTTAAAGGTAATTCTCATTAATAAGGAATATCGCTTACTGTCACACTCAATGGAAGGAATCAGTCATTACAGTTACAGAGAAAAATCACAAACACAGAATTTAAGATCTAGAAAGGACCTTAAAAATTACAAAGAAATATCATTTTACAAACAAGAAAACACGTTTAGAGACATTAAGGGAACCATCCATGTTCAGCAAGATTTTTTTTAATTCATTACTCTCAGCAACTGTTGCTTTTTTTACCACAACAACACATTTTATCAACAACCAGGTTGTTTTTATGATCTTTCCTTTGAGAAGACTGAAAAAAATCACCATTATTTCCAATCCCTCAAGAAAAAGCATATAGCTCTTAACTCAAATACAATGGAAAAGATTCTGATGCTGGGAAAGACTGAGGGCAAGAGAAGAAGGGAGCAACAGAGGATGAGATGGCTGAATGGTATCACTGACTCAATGGTCATGAGTTTGGGCAAACTTAGGGAGATAGTGCAGAGAAAGCAATGGCACCCCACTCCAGTACTCTTGCCTGGAAACTCCCATGGACGGAGGAGCCTGGTAGGCTGCAGTCCATGGGGTCGCTGAGAGTTGGACACGACTTAGTGACTTCACTTTCACTTTTCACTTTCATGCATTGGAGAAGGAAATGGCAACCCACTCCTGTGTTCTTGCCTGGAGAATCCCAGGGACGGCGGAGCCTTGTGGGCTGCCGTCTATGGGGTGGCACAGAGTTGGACATGACTGAAGCGACTTAGCAGCAGCAGCAGGGAGATAGTGAAGGACAGGGAAGCCTGGCATGCTGTGGTCCAAGGGGTCACAAAGAGTCAGACACAACTTAGCGACCGAACAACAACAAAGACTGGAAAAAGTCACCATTATTTCCAAGTCCACAAGAATAAGTATATAGCTCTCAACTCAAATACATGCCTCCTAGCCACATCTATAGTAATCACTCCTACTTTAGACACTAAAATAAAATAACATCTTTACTAAGCTATACCATCTTTCCCAATACAACAAAAGCATCAAACACCAAAAATAGAGAACAAAACTGGGAATGTGTCAGACTTGTCATAGTAAGTGTTATTCATTTCCTCAGCACCTGTCTCCAAATGCCCTATTTCCTATGGCCAAGAAATCAGGGAGGCTGGTAGACAGCCAGTTGGCTGAAGTCACAGCACATTCTCCCGCCACTTTTTTGTCTCACAGACGGCAAAACCGAATCTCGTAACTTGGCTAATTCAACCCTTCAGGAAAACCTAGAATAAAACTTTTCTTTAGGGTTATAAACGACGTTCACATTGTGGACATTTAGATGTGTCAAATGTCCTGCTTCAAAAAAGATGTTATAAGGATAAACGTTAAGAACTAGACTCATAAATAAACCTTGCCAAGATTTCACTAAAGCTGAACCCCAAAGCACATTTTCAGCAGAAAAGTTTCCAATGGAAAGAACAAGGAAATAAACTGAAGATGAAGCCAAATAAATGAAATGAAACCGGCCACTTAACTATGAGGCTGGCTGGAAGAAAATCAAGCCCCCTACTGACCCCAGAAGCCTTTCTGCAAAGTGAGAAACAGAATCCATCTCTTCCTGAACCGGAACTGTTTCCTGTTGACATTTTCTAACCTGAAGACAACCCTGGCATCCAACCGAGGGAAACACATTTTCCAGGATGTGAAACTCACCTTCGGAAATCCTGAATCTTCCTTCCTATACTGTTGATTGTGTAACCAAAGGACTCTTACTTTCACCAAAACATCTAGATAATTTCCCTGAAAAAGCGTAATACACATCTGACATTATGTGCGTATTTAGTGATTCACAAAATTACTGTTTTAATAGTTGATAAATGCTACCCTTGGAGTATCAATGTGAAGTATAAAACACTATCAGCCTCAACACTGAACTTAATCCTTCAACCTGTAGTCTTTCACCAGGCTGTACAGAAACTAAGCCATTACTGATCTCTGTTCTCAGCCTCTTTCCATTTCTCCAGCCAAGGCTGCTTGCAGAACCCCAGTGTATCTGCAACTTTCACTCCTTATCAGTAGCTCTTCAATGAATGCAGCTTCTGACCACCAAAGTACGGTATATTAAGTTTATATCTTCTCTGGGATTAAGAGGACTCATGAGGCATTCATTACTAATGCTGGATTATACTAGACAGAGTAAATTTAAAATAATAACAATAATTAACATTTGCATGGCAGTTTACACTTCACAGAATGCTTTTAACTGTATTACCTCACTTGAAGCTCACAAATCCCAACCAAGACGGGAAAGGGTAATGGAAAAAGAGCCTCAACAGGTCAGAGTGCTATTAAGTGGCAGAAGCAAAACCTGAACCCACAGTCTAATTTCAAATACTATGATATCATGTTCTTTTTTTACTATGGCAAAAGAAACAAATGTATTGGTCAATTTTAAAATTTTATTAATATGTGCGACATGGGAAATCCCCTAGTGGCTCAGTGGTAAAGAATCCACCTGCCAATGCAGGAGACATGGGTTCAAGCCCTGCGTGCAGAAGATCTCCTGGAGAAGGAAATGGCAACCTACTCCAGTATTCTTGCCTGGGAAATCCCATGGACAGAGGAGCCGAGTGGGCTATAGTCCATGGGATCACAGAAGAGTCAGATGTGACTCAGCAACTAAACAACAATATGTACATATATAGGGCAAATATGAAAGTAAGAGGTGAGGCTAAGTAATCATCTTCTATAGAAAATAAAAACATATGTGAGAATACAGAGTAAGCAGTTTTTAACGATGAAGTGTGTTATGATTCTGGAGAAAAAGCACGTGATGTTACAAGGGCAGCTCCAGGGTTCAGGGATAATTATAACGTCAATAAGCTAAAGAAGCTCAAAGTATCTACCTGGAGATGAGGACTCAGTCCATCATGCTGACGGTTTACAGTACAGGGGTTGTAGCTGCATGGCCCTGGGCAAGGCACGGTTAATGCAGATTCTTCAAGGACTCTGTCCCATGGCCAAGTCCCTAGCTGAGTTTCACAAGGACCTCTTTGTCTTGGGCCCCCTCCCAATACATGGGAAACCTCAGAATGTCTCTTGCCACTGAGCGCAACTAAGCGGAGCCACTTGGTATTACTGGCTCTCGAGGGTGGCCAGCTAGTTGAGCCAAGACATATTTCCAATATTTCTCAGTCCTGCAAACAACCTATACTTTGTAAGAGCTTGTCTTTTATCTTTAATAAAAGATTAGGGGATATTTTTTCCCAATAATACTTTAAAATCCAGATAATTTGAGAGAACAGCGTACTAGCCAATGGGGGATAATTTCTTATTTTCTACCCTTTATTTCCTATTACTCAGCCAATATTGCAAACCAATATGTCTGTGGAAATGACACATCTACAAAGACCGAATATTTCTCCATTTTAATCTGAGAGAGCAGAGTTTTAAGTATGTGTCAAGAACTGGAGCAACATCTGAAATGATCAAATCCAAGGTATGCCAAATATACAGAACTAAGGCACTTTTGAAATTAATAAAACATTAAGGAGACAATACAAATAACCAATAGACATTATCAAATTATATTTCAGTCCTCCAAAGCCTTTTTTTATATTTAAAACATTATGATTTAGTTTAGTGTGCCTAAAGGGCTTCCCAGGTGGCTCAGTGGTAAATAATCCATCTGCCAATGAAGAAGATGCAGGTTGGCTCCCTGGACTGGGAAGATTCCCTGGCGAAGGAAATGGCAATCCATTACAGTATTCTTGCCAGGAGAAGCCCATGGATTTAAAAGCCTGGAGTGCTACAGTCCACAGGGTTGCAAAGAGTCAGAAACAACTGAGTGACTGAGCATGCACACAATATGTTCAAAAGTAACCAGCAGACCCCAAACAGAAAACACATCCAACTCTAAATCAGAATAAACCTGAGAAGCCTACAGCTTTGGCATTTACCCAGACATATCTTATAACATAGAAATGTTGCATGCCACTAAAAGGTACCAATTGAAATTTTAGGCTCATGGTTCATCGACCGTTACACACAAGGTAGGTCAATTACTAACTATTACAAAACACAAGTTAATCCTTCTATATGTGCATTTAAATGCATATAAATCCCAAGATAAAAGAGAAGTAAGATAACATTGGAGAGGACTCAAGAGCAAAAGGATTAAGAGAGGCTTTGCCTTGCTGCTCCATTATTTGTTCTTTATTATATTGCTCTTGACTCCATTTTGCTTCAACTATGGAAATAAAATATGTTAAAATTTTATTTGCATGAATTAAAGAAATAAAATTTAAAAAAAAAAAACAAGTTTAAAAGATTTGGTTCAAAGTAGGACAACTAAAGACCCGGAAACAAGTGCACAATGGCACAATGCTTTAGAAATGGAAGAATGGACAGCTTCCATCATGACATGGTTGAGCACACTCCCATAATGAAGACTCTTTCAAAGTGAAAAGGCAGGAGGGACTACAGACATTTTCTTCTCCAATCAATTTTGAAAAGGGATTCGGTTCTGTGATTGCCTCCTCTCTTAGGAAAATCAAGGCAAATCCCCTGAAAATCCCTTACATGGGCATTAAAAAGGACCTGTGTGTTCCAAACTAGAGGTGAAATAGCCAGTCCAGCATTGCAGCATAAATACCTGGGTTTGCAGTTCCAGGGTCTAAGTTGTCCCATAGGATCAAGAGACAATTTTTCTCCAGCTCTAAGTCCAGAGGCAGGGCAGCAGCCCCTAGTTTCTGTGTGCTAGACTCGAATGGGAAATGACCTAGCTCTGAGCACGGCAGGAATCTCAGTAGAGAGTTCTGAAGAAGAACCTGACAGAAAGGCAAGTGTGTGGGTGGGGGTGGCGGGGGAAAGGAGTCCTCCCTTTGCCACCATCCATGCTTGATCCAAGAATGTCGTTTTAAATCGTAAGAAAGAGGAGTCTGGCTCAGGACAGATTTAGCCTAAACTATTACCATCCACGACAAAGCAGAAGCTGAAGAATGGTCCAACTCCCAGAAGGAGGTCCCAGGTGCTAAGCTAAACTGTCAATCATTCCAAGTTACATTACGATGGCAAAGCCTCGGCTATCACCTCTAAAGAGAACGCCACCCACATATACACTCTCATATACCACTGACCATATTGCAAACTGAGACAGACTTTATGGAGGATAACTGTGATAATGTGTGGCAGAGACTTCCAGTCCTGCTTCTGGACCCAGCAATTCCACTTTTTGCAATTTATTCTAAGGAGATAACTATGGATGGCTTCAAGAATTTAACTGCTGAGATATTTGTTGAAACAGTGCTTACAGTAACCAAGAGGAAGAATCTAACATCCCCAAACAGGGGAATGGTTAAGTAAATTATGGTACATCTGTACAACAGCCTTAAAATGGTACTGGGTTGGCTATAAAACTATATAATAATCTAGGAAGACATTTGTGAGACACTGTTAGGAAGAAAGAGCAGGTTTTGAAGATAGTATGTATTTATAGCACATTACTATTTTTGTCAAAAATATATATACAAATTTAGGAGGATATTCTTCAATACATACACATATGCATTACTTTTGCAATGAAAAAATATTTTGAGGTACAATAGATAACTCCTAAATCTACATCTATAATTATGCTGTTCCTAAACTTTAGTCTCCAATTATCATTTCCAACAGAAAGGAGCTCTATTCCCCACTTGAGTCATTGACATTACTACCCTCGGTCATCCATACCTAAAACCTTCAGGTCTGAATAAGCATATTTTATAACTTGAGCATACCTAAATGGTCAGAACTGTAGAAAGGTAAATAAACAGTCTCATAAAAGCATAAAGTTATATATTGTGGTGATCATTTCACAATATATGTAAGTCAAGTCATCATGCTATACACTTTAAACATATACAGTCCTGTATGTCAATTATGTATCTCAACAAAACTGAAATTTAAAAAGAAAAAAAGCAGTACATTATAAGAATCTCTTATGGAACAAGATGAATCTTTTTGCAATGGAAAAACTACCCTTCTGACTAGAGACTTATGCTTTAATCCCAATATAACTATAAATATAATATTTGTAACAATTGTGGGTATCATTGGTTCTTTCCATATCACTGGTTGAAGGAAACCAACTACTTTTAGGACACATCCTAAAGTTTAAATTAAAAGAGAACATTCAGCCCAGAAAGATGGTACTGATGACCGTATCTGCAGAGCAGCAACAGAGACACTGACATAGAGAACAGACTTATGGACACGACTGGAGGGGGAGGGAGGAAGGGGAGGGTGGGCTGTATGGAGAGAGTAACATGGAAACATACATTACCATATGTATACAGATAGCCAATGGGAATTTGCTGTATGACTCAGGGAACTCAAACCAGGGCTCAATAACAACCTAGAAGGGTGGGATGGAGAAGCAGGTGGGAGGGATGTTCAAGAGGGAGGGGACATGGGTAAACCTATGGTTGATTCCTGTTGTTTTTTCTGTATAAACCAACACAATACTGTAAAGCAACTATCTTTCAATTAAAAATAAATTTTTGAAAGTAAAAATAAAAGAGAATATTCAATAGATAGAAATCAATCTGTCAAGAGGTAATTTCTGTCTTTCGTCCTTAAATCAGTGGCAATGTGTATCATCTATAGTTAATGGCAAAATCTCCCTCAAAAGTGGTTTCCAGATGCCTTCCTTAATCAGTCACTGATTCATCATGTGCTCAGGAATGTTATTCTAATAGGCACACTTGCTAGCTCAGTGCAAAAGAAATATTACTACCCATTCCACTGAAATAAAAAAAATTCAAATGAGTTTAATCTCTTTCAGGATCAGCTGAAGACATACATTCCTCCCCTACCCAAGTTCCAACCAATATAAAAACATCCCAACATGAACTTACATCAACCATGATCTAATGTGATGAGTTTACCAAGGTCTCCAAGAACCCAAAGCAAGTGCCAAGCAAAATACAATGATCAGGGAGCTCCAGAGTGAAGACACACTTCATACCTGTTAGAGGAATCTGTTCTACTGCAGCACTAAACAGATTCACAGGGGAAAACTTTCTAGAAGGGAGAATTTGCTTCTCCCTTCAACTCACAGAAACCTTACTGTTATTTTTCTGAAATGTTCCATCTGGTTCCAGAAAGAATTTACTGAGGTTACTAGTATACTCCTAGTTTTGGAAGGAACATGAAAACTATTTCTGAAAATTTCTGTCAGGTTAAGTTCTCCTTTAAATTCACTGGGGAACCAAAGACCCTAACTTCTTCCTTGGAATTTCTTTATCATCTACTCCAAAAAATTATTGTGTAACCATTACCTCACCCTTCACTGATGTGATGAAAACTCATCCTCTTTGCTGGTTCACAGTAAGAGGACAGCTCATACCCACTCCAGTATTCCTGCCTGGAAAATTCCATGGACAGAGGAGTCTGGTGGGCTACAGTCCATGAGACCGCAAAGAGGCAGCCATGACTGAAGTGTGATTGAGCGTGAGCATACAGTGAATGCTTTCAGCAGGAGGGCTCTGACCTTAAGTGTGACAGAGCTATGTCCTGGGATACCCTGAAAGCTCAAAACACGTGAAATGGAAAGAAATGTAGTTACCCTCAATTTAAGGACCAAGAGAATGAGCTAACTGACCCTGGAGAGCCACCACTGAATTGACCTTTTCATGTGATACCGGCAGTCTATGGACTCATGGAGTCAGTTCATGAGAACTTGCCTGGTCTCTAACCAAGCTGTTGTTCACTGCATTATATAAATAATAGCTCTCTTTATTTCTTTTTGGGTCTGGGTTGGTGATACCTGTGCCTCTCCTAAACAAGTGATTTGTTTCTAATTTGTTGTCTCTATAAGAGGAATAAGCAATCAAGTTTCTTATTGATAGAAAATTTAAAAACAAAAATGAGGCCTACATATACCACATGGCCATGACTTTTCATTGATTTACATTTGTTCTTTCTTGACTCCATTTAAGTTGCTATCCTTTTTTTCCCTTTCGTTTTCCTACTTACTTATTATTTATTTTACATTTGTGTAGTAACTATCTGTCACCTATCTGTCACAAAAAACTATCTGTTTTTTGGTAACAATGTAGAGTTCAAATAAGTAAATTTAGAAAGCTTCTAGACCTTTCAACAACTATTGGCTCTATTCAATATGCACTGTATACTACAGCTTTGTGGGAAGTCAAGATGAAACACGCTATCATGAATATCACAGTCATGCATTAATTTGAACAATCAGGAAATTTTCAGATTCCAATGCAATTTGAGTTGAAGCACAGTTTCAGGTTTACCCACCTAAATGACATTTTATAAAGTACTTCAAAAACACTATATTTTATATAAGAGATACAACACAAGCAGTTCATGTTTTGCTGTAGAGACATGAAAATCTGTAGAAACACTAAAGTCACCACTTCAATTACAGCAAAACTGTATTTAGCCCCTAGTTATTTCTGGGCATCTACTAACTATATGCCTAAGAACAGAAAGAAAAATGAGCTAAAGAAAAAAAAAATTCATCCTATCTCTACATTCACCCCTTTTCAAGTAGCTTGCTGTGATTATAAATTCAAAATCACATATTTAACTCACCAGAAAAGCAGTACATTTCCATCTACTTACATCTACATCTCACTATGCTACACCTAAAGTTCCATCTTTTCTTTTTTGTTTCATTTACTTTTATTTTTATTTTTATTTTTATTTTTACTTTATTTTACTTTACAACTAATGAGGCTACCACTAATCAGTTGAAGAGGAGATAAACTGGAAAGTCTGTTTTCTTCCTACAAACTTCTCTCCTTTGAGTTGTGAAAAATTTGAGGTCTTCACCATATCTAACCTATCACCTCCATTGATAAGTCTAAATTTAGAGTGTTGGTGCAACGTTGACCAAAATTTCTTTGGTCATGTAAATTAATATTAATTTTTTCATAACCTTTAATTGGATACTTATTGTTTTCCACAACTCAACATTTTTGGCAAATACTTTTCAAACTCATCTATTACCATACACCAAACAACAGTATCCGTGACACTGCTATATTTAAAATGGATAGCCAACAAGACCTACTGTATAGTACACGGAACTCTGCTCAGTGTTATGTGGCAGCCTGAATGGGAGGGGAGTTTGGGGGAGAATGGATACATATATAGGTATGGCTGAGCCCCTTTGCTGTCTACCTGAAACTATTATAACATTGTTATTTGGCTATATTCCAATATAAAATTAAAAGCTGAATAAAATAAAAACTCTTTAAAAATTGTACTCATGAATTGACTTTCAAATATTGGATTTTACTTTCTCCAAGGGATTTTCCCCAGAACCAGTTTGAACTTGTGAATCCAAGCCCAACAGTTCAGTTTCGAGAGCTTCCCTCTCACAGAACACACCAAATCACCTGACTGATTTGCATAATACAAGCAATCTTACCTCAACCTCTTCCTGAGGTGACCTCATAAGTTCCCTTGAAATATTGAAGACCCAGATAGCCACTCATATGTGCTAAAGCAATTACAGAAGGGATTTATTTTTTAAACATTAATCCCCTTGTCATGCAGAGTACCTAGAAAATCCCTGATGCACTTTTGCACTGAAACTTCACTGGAAACACATTTTTCTAAGACTCCACAGACCTTTCCCTTAACAAATCCAATAGGCCTTTCTCAAGTTCTCAATCCCCTTGACCTCTATGCTTCATTTAGCACTGCTGAAATTCTCTCCTCGCATGGTTTCCCTGGATGTTCTCTGTGTTCTTCCACCACCTCTTTGTCTCATTTGCTGACTTTCCTTTTTCCCTGCCTCCACCCCCTTGGCTGGCAACAGCTCCTAAGGTTGAAAACTGGCTTTCTGCATTTCTCTCTCTGTATTCTCCACTCTAAAGCATATACCACATGCACTACTGAACTATTATCTCACACAGATGCCTCAAAAATCAATAGGCTTGACCTCTCAAATTGTGATCCATCTCCAGTTACTGACTGGCCATCTCAGGTTATGACCCTGACACCTAAAATTAACATCTCTACCAGGGGAAAGGATGGGGGGAAGGGACACTTAGGGATCAACATGTACACACTGCTATATTTATAACAGATAACCAACAAGGACCCACGGCTTCCCTGGTAGCTCAGCTGGTAAAGAGTCTGCCTGCAATGCAGGAGACCCCGGTTCAATTCCTGGGTCAGGAAGATTCCCTGGAGAAGGGATAGGCTAACCACTCCAGTATTCTTGGGCTTCCCTGGTGGCTCAGCTGGTAAAGAATCCACCTGCATGTGGGAGGCCTGGGTTTGACCCCTGGGTTGGGAAGATCCCCTGGAGAAGGGAACAGCTACCCACTCTAGTATTCCGGCCTGGAAAATTTCATGGACTGTACAGTCCATGGGGTCACAAAGATTAGAACATGACTGAGGACTCTCACTTTCAACAAGGACCTACTGTATAGCACATGGAACTCTGCTCAATGTTATATGGCAGTTTGGACAGAAGGGGAGTTTGGGGGAGAATGGATACATGTACATGTATCGCTAAGCCCCTGTGCTGTCTACCGAAACTATCACAACATTGTTAATAGTCTATACTCTAATACAAAATAAAAAGGTTTAAAAATTAATAAATAAAATGGATAAGCAAAAAGGACCTACTGAAAACAGTACAAAGAACTCTGCTCAATGTTATATGGCAGCCTGGATGAGAGGTGAATTTTAGGGGAGAATGGATTCATGTATATGTATGGCTGAGTCCCTTTGCTGTCCACCTGAAACTATCACAACATTGTTAACAGGCTATACTCCAATATAAAATTAAAAGTTAAAAATAATAAAATAACATGTAACAACTCAAAAATCCAAGCTCATTTTTTCCAGTGCAGCAGACTTTCCCAATAACAAACCCCCCAAACTCTCATTACTTATACCTCAATTACAAAACAGCCCCTTAAGACTCTCCCCACCTCTAGCTCCACCCCTCCAATCCACTGTAGACATTTATGCTGCCTAATAACTACCATATTTCAGCACACTGCATGTATTCAAGCATCTATGGCATGTTCCTAGTGTCTTATCACAACAAAGCAATAACCAAATTCATCACAAATGATCCACGGCCATGAGAGTGCCATCGCAACCAAGCCAGTGCGCTTAGGAACCACTGCCGCCGCTGCTGCTGCTGCTGCTAAGTCGCTTCAGTCGTGTCCGACTCTGTGCGACCGCATAGATGGCAGCCCACCAGGCTCCCCCGTCCCTGGGATTCTCCAGGCAAGAAAACTGGAGTGGCTTGCCATTTCCTTCTCCAATGCATGAAAGTGAAAAGTGAAAGGGAAGTCACTCAGTCGTGTCCGACTCTTCGCGACCGCATGGACTGTAGCCTACCAGGCTCCTCCGTCCATGGGATTTTCCAGGCAAGAATACTGGAGTGGGATGACATTGCCTTCTCCAGGAACCACCACAGGACGTGCTTATTATTGTTTCCAAACCTGCGTCCTCACATTTACCTTTCTTCCCATTCAAAATGCCATCCTCGTTTTATTTTCCAATTTACGTTTCTCTCTAATCCAGTTCAAACCTCATCTCCTGCCTCAGTTAGCCCCGTATCTTCATCATTATTCTCTATGTCACTCAATACTTATTCTATTTACACTATTTTTTTCACTTACTGATATGTTACTTGGCAAGCACTCTCCACTTGTGTCATAAATACACATTATCTTTATCACTGCTAGATGATAAAATTCCCTGGAAAAAGGGAATCTCTCTGATTTATAATAACATTTTAGCTGATATATATAAAAACATTTAGAACATGTTGGTACTCTATACAGTACAGTAAAAGTAGGTATCCACTAACTAGCTGTTATTTAATAATGCAGTTGTCAAAGCTGACTGATGTCATAATCCTATATACAAATCCTAAGAAATAATACCATGCAGATTTCAACCAACAGCTCCAAAAGATACAATTTCCTTCAGTAAAAAGTTTTAAAATATTCCATTCTAGATACTTTCCCTCTTCAAACGAGCCTTATTTCTTTTCTAATACTTTCCTGTTTAGCTTGTCTACCTGCTAGAAGGAACAGGAGTCATTTCTTACCTAATGTAACTACTTAACTCCTGTCTGCATCGGAATCCTGCCTCCTCCACCTGCTTTACTCTGTGCTGTTCTCAAAGGAATACGAAAGCACTTTATCAAGGTCAGCCTAGGCCTCTGCTTAAGTCTCGAAAGTTTGAGAACCTAGAATCTAATTCGATGAGTCACCCCCAAAGTCAAGAAACAGCCTACATTTGATTGAAGGGTAAAAGGTCACACACATTTTGCCAGTCATACAAAAGGAGAAAAACGTAAGAATTAGAATTGACTTTCTCTTATCTATAGCATGGAGTGAAGAAAAAAGTAGGGTACTCTCCATAGAATTTCCATGGAGATTTTTTTAACTGAATAAATAACTGAACTACACAAGACGTCTTGAGTTAAGATACTGACCTGATGCTATGAGATGCCCTCGAAAGCTTCTCAAGAAGCCCTGCTCCACCTTTGCTCTCCAACTCCTAACGTGTACTGCAACTTTTAATATGTACTAATCTCATATTATATCTCCAACTTGTTACTGAAGAAAACTGTATCTTCTTGGACTGTTGGTTGAGACGTGCATTCAATGCACAGTGTTTCTGATAGTTACAGGATTTGGGTATAGGATTATGACATTAGTCAGCCATGACAAAAGTCTTAGCAATTTTTTAAAGCCAAACCATCAGGAGCTGCATGGACTCACTGTCTCCATCAGAAAGTGAGGCCTCTGAAAGAAATGCATTTACAAAACACAGGGCTAAACTGATCTAGCTTACCCATGGCTCCTAGATCTTTACCATGTGAGATGGAACCAGTCTGAGTAGGACATCATCCTGAAGGTTGCCCCTTGCTGGTCCAGTCCCCTCGACTGTCAGAACCAAAAGATGTCAGTATGCCATCACTACATATCAAAAATCAGATGGACATGGAGAATTGCTAAATGCACTTTGTTAGATAGAGAACTTCAAAATGTCAAAGCAATATGGCCTGGGGATTTTCATCACCATCAGTAATAGATGATACAAGCTCATGATAAAAGCTTGACTTGAGATTTTTTTAAAAAAATGTTTTGTGTCATTTATTCACACAGATCTTGGTGAAATTTAGTAAACAGAAAATACTGTTTTACCTCATAGTTTAATACTCTGTTCTACCTCATAGATTCAGGGCAAAAAAATATTTAAACATTTTGTTTATTTCTTATGTGTTAAAACTGGTCTTGGATTTTAACCAAAGCTACCAAAACCAAACGTTTTCATTTTGAACTTTCAAGAGGAAACCCAGGACAAAAATAGCATCACTGAGACTTTTCTATCAGTGGGAGAAAAAAACTAGCACAAAATAATAGATGTATCTAATAAAAGCAAACTTCTGCTTCAAAACACAAAGGCCATACTGTACACTGAAGATATAGAGACAATCACTGTCAAGGGCATAGACATGAAGGTCAAATGCCAGTTGGTATTAGTAATGGGAACATGATTCCATAAATGAAAGGCTGAATGACACTCAAAAGCCCATAAAACACAGGAGAACTCTACTGCTTCCAGATATCAGAGTGTGTATAGACTACAACTTATATCCTTCCAACCTTCTGTATTTCCAGTGTCTCAAAAGCATAAAATGCTATTTTTATCAAGTTTTCTAAAAATGTGCAATTGTGTTTCCTTTCATTTGGTTTTAATTTTTACATTTTGTGTGTCTGATTTGCTTCCTATTAGATCTTTCTGTGACTTTCCGTTCTTTCTAGAATGAGGTACAGCATGGCTTGGTACAATGTATACTGGCAACTTGCTGTAATCTGTACTGGTAACTTGCCTGGAAATACTACTGCTCAGCTTCCTGAGGACCGAGACATCTAATTAGAGGATTTTAATCAATCCAGGCAATCTGCCTTCATGCTACCCAGAGTCAGAGCATGAACTCTGGCGTCAGACAAACATAACTCAAATCCTGGCTCTGCCATTTACTTAAAGGCGTCACCTCAAGAAGTTACTGTTACTTAACCTCATCAAGGGCCAATTTTTTTTTAAAGGTCATGGTAATAATAAAGATAATCATAATATCTCACAGTGTGTTCTTATGAAGATTCAAAGACAGAATGAACAAAATGTACGTCATAGTCCCTGGCACATAATAAATCCTGCCTAATGCTGAAGTATAAATGATGTGGGTTAGAGTACCCGTGTCCACATCCCCTCACCAACTTCAACTTCCTACTTCATAAAATGGAAATAATACCAACTGCACAAGACTATCATAAAGATCAACCAAGATAATGTCAGTGAAAATACTACTTAATTGTATAGCTATGCACAAATGTAAGGTGATGTTACTCCATCCAACTTAGTAAGTTGAGTGTTTTCTGAATGCCATAACCAAAAGCAACATAAAATGATCAACTTGAATTTGCACAAAGTTACAGAAACTGCTGGTGATGATTCCAGTTTGGTTGAGTGTCTCTGTATTTCAACACAGCATAAGAAGAAACACATGCTAGAGAAAAAAATACAAGCCTTCAAAGCAAATGATCCTTTGACAATACAAAAAAAAAAAAAGGATCCACCAGCTGGAAGTAGGGAAGCATCATCCTTCACACTCAGTGCTGTTCAATGTTCGATCTTCTGACCACTTCCAAAAGAAGCCATGTGGCTGCCTTTACAAAACACTCCAGAGCAGCACCCCGACTTATTTATTAGTCAATATCTGGGAGTGAAGGTCAAAAATCTGAAATGTTAACAAGACCTCCAAGGGATTCTGATGTCTACTCAGTGTCAATACTTCTGCTTCAAAGTTTTTATTATGAAAAATCATAATAAACACAGCTAGCATTTGTCACTATGGAAAACTATTTACCAGAAACAAGGCAAAATAAATCTTACCAAAACATTTCAATTCAAGTACAAATTCTGAACTGAAAAGGGTAGACAAAGTTCAAAAAAACCAAGATTTCGCTTTTCTTTAACTACATCTTTTCAGTGGCATTTATAGAGTAACACAAGAACTGTTTTACCACTGGTCATTCCTGAGCAGTCTGGTGTCTCGAGTGCCCTAGATATTGACTTTGTTTCCCAAAGACACGTGCTCATGTCAGCAATATGAGCAGGCGGTGAAAGTCAGTGGATTTCCAAGCTCCAATGTTTCATCAAGCCCCAGCTTTTACTGTATTTGCCTGAAATACTAGCACCCACCTTCTGAGCCCAGAGACATCACAGACCACCTCTGGGAGCAGCCAGTTCTTTCAACCCAAAAGGTTACCAGGAGCCAGGATGGAATCACAAAGAATATGCTACGCCAAGAAAGCCTCATCTCCTCTTCTGATTAAATGACTGCCTCATTTATCTTAAGTGAAATATCTAACCCTAACCCATTAATGACTTAATAGTACTCTGGTCGATTCCTTGAAGCAATGCTTGTGGCTCTGTCCCATCATGGAACACATATGGATGACACTGGTATGTCACTCTGAAGTGAACAGAGGAGACTGGACCCACTGAGGGCCTGCTGAAGATCAATCTCTCAGTGTATCTGTAACCTACTACTGCAGGACACCCAACAGGAGCACTCCACGGAATATTACTCCATGACTAAAAAGTTGCCTAATCAGACTCCCCATCAAAGGCATCAGGCTGATATCTTAACAGTGAGAGAAGTAAGCTGGCAGGTCTACAGCAGGAAAGACCAGAAACCGGAGGTGACCTACAACTGGAAATGGAACCCAAAGTGCAAGAACCGGAAACACTGCATGTCCCCACGCAACAAACGGATGGGGAACAAAAGCACCAGTGAGAGTATAGGGGTTCCAAGACCAGCACACACACGGGTCACTGTCCTCACTGAAATGCTACAGTTCAGAAAGACATAACACAAAGAGGGTTGACTGACAAAGCAACATTAGCCCGGACATGTAATGCACTGCTACATTCGACATTATCAGCAATGACTTGGAAGAAAAAAGAGAGACAGAATATAGCTTATAACAACATCAAATTGCCCAAAGCTGAGAGATGTCATGATTCCTTCCTGTTTTCAAGAGCTGTTATGTAGGGGAAAGGAGAAAGGATTAATTGTATTATCCAGGATACAACTAAGACCAAAAGGTCAACATCACAGGAAGGTAGATTTTGATCCAATGTAATGAAAGGCATTTCAGTGATTAAAACTGTCCACAAATGGGATGGACCACAGTGAAAGAAGTAAGCCTCTCTGGCCCTAAGAGTGTGAATTATGACCAGTCAGAAAAGTCATAGCAAGAATTTCTACTTTGGTCAGAGACAGAATAACTCACCCTGAAACCCACTTTGTGCTCAAATTCTATGAAAAAATACTTTTGGTAGAAACTGAGTCTTTCTACCATTAAAGGAGTAGCAATCAAACAGGCAAAGAGCATAACATCTAAAATGACCCCAGGGCAAATTACAAGTAGAAGCCTTTCATTTCCATTCTGGGAAATACAACTGATAGAGGCTTATTTTTATCTTATGACATCATACTACTATTAGCCTTACGCCTATTACCCTTATCACTATGGATTAAGTTTCCAACAGAAGTTTATAGAGTTTATATGTCAAGACAAAGAAAAATCATGATTCTGTTCCTGAAAGCTGACTATCTAGAAAATTCTAAGATGATCATTGACTCTCCTCATTCAGCTAAAGAAGCAAAAGAAGGAGGGCTCTGCAGCCAGAGGACTATAAAAAGCTCACTTGAGTCTGAAAGGATGACACTCTGGACCAGCCTGAGATCAGCTTACACTGAACTCTGCACAGAAGTTCCCTCCGACCTGAAACGTTTGCAAAACCAATGGAAATTTTGTAAAAGACAAGTAATTATTTTCACATCCAACCTGATTTCCCTAAATAGCAGTAACGTCTTCATGGGTACAATTTGGTGATCCACGGTCATGAATCTTAAGGAAAGAAAGTGGGTGTCATATAGCACTAATGTTGATTCAAATGCCACTCCCCCAACAGCCTCACATTCCCTTCCCCAGAACTTAGGGTAATGAGGCTCTGGCCTTGCCCGCAGGACACGAGAGTGGCCTTCATGCCCAGTCCTGTTGAGATCTGCTGACTTCCCACCCACAAAAGCCAAGATATTCAGCGCAACTGAGGCAGAACTAGTTTGGCCCTGTGTGCCTCTGATGACAAGGAAGAGAAGCTCCTTCTGTGAATCAAAGGTCAGGGCTGCACACACCGCAGCCACTGTGGGCAACTCTATACCCAGAGGCCTTATTCTGGGAAATGTCACCATATGACAGCGGATCAAAGATGGAAATGGGTTTTTCATCCAAAGGTTTCCTAAGACAATAAGAAAGAAATGAGGATCCGGGGAGGAGAGAGAGAGGGGAATGAAGACTGTTATGATACTAAAGAAATACAAAATCAGCAACGCCATAGTCACTGTCTGTCACCGCACTGACGCAGATAAACCGTTTCAGGTTATCATAAAAGACAAAGAGCGATAGAACTTGCCCAAAAACGCATGACGGCACATTTGGTAGGTATTCTCATTAATGGAACTCTGCTCATCAGATTCACAAACCATGTGAATTTGGCATTATTGGACCTCAGCTTTAACTGTAATGCGATTTCCCTTATTGTACAGCCCAGGAAACTATACTCAATATTTTGTAATAACCAGTAAGAGAAAAGATTTTGAAAAAGTGTATATATATATGTTTGTATATATATGTATAGGTACATATATATGTGTGTGTGTACATACATCTGAGTCACTGTGCTATATACCTGAAACTAACACAGCACTATACTAATTCAGCACTGTACTCAATAATACTTCAATAAACTACAAACAGATATTAAAAAATGTAATGACCCCCTTTTCTTGCTTATTTGAAACATCTAGTGGCTAGTCATGGGTGTTCCACTCATTCATATGGATTGACACAGTTCTGGTTCAGTTAAAATCCGCTTTAAAGCTGCCCTTTTCCTAACTCAGGTACCTGTCTGCTTTCCATACACTATTAACACTCTGGCCAAGCAGGTTGTTTTCTGGCTTTCCACAAAGCCTATTTGTAACCCTATCAACCCATCCAACCTACTTTTTTTCCCTAAGAACTCAGATCATTCTCCCATTCCTTTTCTGTTCAAATTCCAAACCAGAGTTTTGAAGGTTTTTTTAAACAGGGTTTATTAAAAGTGAAGTGAAAGTCACTCAGTCATATCTGACTCTTTGCTACCCCATGTATAGTCATACAGTCCATAGAATTCTCCAGGCCAGAACACTGGAATGGGTAGCCTTTCCCTTTTCCAGGGGATCTTCCCAACCTAGGGATTGAACCCAGGTCTCCCACATTGCAGGCGGATTTTTTACCATCTGAGCCACAGCAAACCCTACTCTTTTAGAACTTCTACCAATGAGCAAGAACTGAGATTATGTAAATAAGAAATAAAATAATGAACTAACAAGTAGCATGCAGTCATCTTATTTAGAAAATTAAAGAGAAATTTTTAAGAGAAAATAAGCTGAATGCCCCTTGCCATCAGTCACTGATACTGTGTATTGTTCAAAATGAATACACAGTTCACATTTCATTGGCAAGCCTAAGATACTGCTAAAGAAAGAAAGTGAAGTCGCTCAGTCGTGTCCGACTCTTTGCAACCCCGTGGACTGTAGCCCGCCAGGCTCCTCTGTCCATGGGATTCTCCAGGCAAGAATACTGGAGTGGGTTGCCATTTCCTTCTCCAGGGGATCCTTCCAACCCAGGGATCGAACCCAGGTCTCCTAAATTGCAGGCAGACGCTTTATTCTCTGAGCCACCAGGGAAGCAAGAGGACAGGCTCCTCTGTCCATGGGATTCTCCAGGCAAGAATACTGGAGTGATCTCCTTTCCCTTTTCCAGGGGATCTTCCCCTGGACCCACATCTCTAATGTCTACCTGTACCAGCAGGTGGGTTTTTTTTTACCACTAATGCCACCTGGGAAGCCCTTCAAAGAGGATACACAATGTTTAACATGGCATTCAGTTCAGTTCAGTTCAATCGCTCAGTCATGTCCAACTCTTTGCGACCCCATGAATCGCAGCACGCCAGGCCTCCCTGTCCATCACCAACTCCAGGAGTTCACTCAGACTCACGTCCATTGAGTCAGTGATGCCATCCAGCCATCTCATCCTCTGTCGTCCCCTTCTCCTCCTGCCCCCAGTCCCTCCCAGCATCAGAGTCTTTTCCAATGAGTCAACTCTTCTCATGAGGTGGCCAAAGTACTGGAGTTTCAGCTTTAGCATCATTCCTTCCAAAGAAATCCCAGGGCTGATCTCCTTTAGAATGGACTGGTTGGATCTCCTTGCAGTCCAAGGGACTCTCAAGAGTCTTCTCCAACACCACAGTTCAAAAGCATCAACTCTTTGGCGCTCAGCCTTCTTCACAGTCCAACTCTCACATCCATGCATGACTACTGGAAAAACCATAGCCTTGACTTCGGATTATAAGCCCTCAAATATTTTTCAAAGAGAATCTGTCAATCAATTAACCCACTGTGGCACTAGAGACGTTTCATGAGGAGAAACTTGAGGTTCATGTTGGTTATCCAAGCTGCAGAAAGTCATAAAACCTTACTGCAGAACTGACATTAAATCCAGGCTTTCTGACTCTTGCCCTAGTGCTTTTCTGCTATATCATGTTGCCCCTCAAAATCAGATTCTAGGCTAATCTCACCTAGCCATTCTTGAGCACTGTATCAAATACAAAGTTGAACTCAGATCTTCCTTTGCAACCCTTAAGTAGAGCCCTCAGCAGGGCCTCCAACACAGGATATCTTCAGCCCGTAATACAAGCCTGAGTGTCTGCTTTGTAGTTAGCATGTACTATCCAACTTCCCGCTAACTATGGTGCATCTGAGTGGTAATCAGGAAATAAAATTTGGGGTGGGAGATGTACTCCTTTAGATTTCTGCTCTGCCTGAAATCTGCTCTCACCTATCTAATACTCCCCATGCCCCCAAAAGGCATCCAACTTAGGTAAATTTCTTCCTTTTTATTTCTTCAGTGACCACTTCTCTGTAGTACACATTGTCTAATATAGAAAGTGGGCAACATAATAACTTTACATGGACTTATTACATGTGCCTTTTCATACAGGTATCTTTTTATGTAGAGGAAAAAATAAATGTATACGTGTAATTGAATCATTTTGCTGTATACCTGAAACTAACACAATATGTTACAACTATGTAACAACTATGCTCCAATATAAAATAAAAAACTTTAAAAAGAAAAGAATATTGCTTTCAGAAATTTTGGTTCTTAGTTTAAGCATAGGATGAAAATACTACTCAGAATAGAACAACTCTAAAAACTAAGTAAAAATTTTTAAAAATAAAATAAAAACTAAACCTTAATCTAAACCTCACATCCTATATAAAAATTAACTCAAAACAGATCATAGATTTTAAATGTAAATTTTTTTTTTAATCTCAAATGATAACAAAGGGAAAAATCTTCAGGACTAGGGCTTAATGAAGTTACTAGAATGACATGAAATGTATGATCATAAAAGAAAAAAGTCATTGATAAATTAGAATTTATTAAAACTTAAAACTTTTGCTCTGTGAAAAACTCTGTTAAAAGAATGAAAAAACAAACTATACACTGGGAGAAAATATTTGCAGATCACATATCTGATGAAGGACTCATATCTAGGCATATCAAGAACTCTCAAAACTCAACAGTAAAAAAAAAAATTAAAATAAACAGTCTCACAAGAAAATAGGCATAAGATACAAAGAGACACTGTACCAAAGAGAATATACAAATGGCAAACAAGAACATGAAAAGCTGTCAGTACCATTAGCCCTCAGGGAAATGCAAGTTAAGACCAAAACAAGATTATCACTACAAACCTATCAGAGCAACTAAAACAAAAAATAGTGATATCATCAAAGAAACTGGATCACTCATACGTAGGTGGTAGAAGGGTAAAATGTTACCACCACGCTGAAAAATATGTTTGGCAATTTCTTTAAAAACCAAATTACATTTACCATACTGCCCAGCAATCACACTCCCTGGCATTTATCTGAGACATGAAATAGTATCTCTTCAAAACCTTATATGTACACAATCGCTCGTGGCACCTTAATTTGTAATAACCGGAAACTGCAGACAATGCAAATGTCTCTTAGTAGGTCAGTAGTTAAACAAACTAGTATATCCATATTGTAGATTTTTACTCAACAATAAAAAGTGAACTATCTGCAACAACTTGGACAGATCTCAAGGGCGTTAAATGTTGTTCAAAAAAATAGCCAATATAAAAAGTTAACATACTGTATGATTCACTTCTGTAACTTTCACAAAATAAAAAACTTACAGAGACGGAAAACAGATTAGTAGGTGCCAAGGGTTAGGGACAGTGTGGAAGAAGAGGGTGTAACTATAAAGAAATAGCCCTCAGAAGGTTTCTGTGGTGATGGAACTATTTCATATCTTGATTGTGGTGGTGATTACACAAATCTATACAGGGGATAAAATGACCTGTAACTATACACACAGCTTGTACTGTGTCGATCTCCTGATTTTGATACTAAACTATAATTATACAAGATGTAATCACTGAGGGAAATAGGATGAAGGGGTCATGGGACCTCTCTGTGCTATCTCTTACAGTTTCCTGTAAATCTAGAAATTTTTTTCAAATTAAAAGTTTGAAAAGGGATTTCTCCCTGGTGGTCCAATAGTTAAGATTCTATCTTCCACTACAGAGGGCATGAGTTCAATCCCTTGTCAGGGAACTAATGTCCGACATGCCATTAGCGTAGCCAAAAATTTAAGCCAAAAAAAAATTTGGAAAAAACACATTATTCTAGTTTTCACTACCATGGAGTTTCTCCAGATGGACTGTCACATTCTCAAGCTTAGAAAAGTTCTCCTATCTGAAGCTAAAGCCCACTTATTCAGAAGCTTTAGTCAGTCACACATGCTTTCACATTGCCCTTCCAGTATCTCTTATTTTCAGGAGAGTCTGGCAGCCATATCCTCATGGACTTGACTCTTCAGAAAGATGGAAAGTCTTTTAACTCTCCAAAGTTCTGATGTTGGTGGAGGATGGGTACTGCTGTGGCAAATTCAAGTTATTCTGTAAGAATTAGGAAGTCACAGCCCAATATAGGAAGGAAATGTGGCGTGGGAGAAGAAACACTCGCTTGAGGGTTAGAAACCGAAGTTAACCCTTTGGGCCAAGTCACTTTTCCTCAGTCGTCTCAAACATTAAATGTGGAGGTTTAACTAACTCCTTGAATATGACTACTGTTCTCAAAGCACTACCAGAGAAAGAAGAGCTGAATTTCTGAGAAGAATCTTATTACCTCAGAATGCTGAAAGGCAGAAAACCAGTTTTAGAATCTACTTTTTAATCATCAGTCTCTGCCACCATTATCTGAAGGAAAGTTATGACAGCCGGTTTGAACAAGTCCCAAATGAAAGGGAAACTTCTCAGGAAGTACTGTAGAAAGAAAGTGACAAGCCTTTCCAAGGCACCGTGCCAACTATATCTCCAGTTTAAATGACCCTTTGCTCAAGACAAAATGGTTCTTTGGGAGGGGGAAAAAAAATTGTGTTCTGTTATTTGGATTTATCTTTCCTATTCATTTGATTCATTCATATGTTCACTCTGGTGACAGCTCAAGGCGACTCAGAAAAGGGCTGTCTTGCCACTGGCTACAATTAAAATAAAGACGCTTCCTGTGCCTCCATCCTTTGGGGCTACTCCTGCTGCTGTACTGAAAGAATTTAAAAGAGCTTTTTTTATTTTTTCAGTCAAGGAAGGAAGTAAAAGATTCTAAGCCTGTGAATGAGCTGAGGACATTTCTCCAAAGGAATCAATGAAACATAATATAAAGGGTCTTTTGGCCTAAGGGACATTTTGGAATGTCCAGCAACCTACTTGGGAGTTTCTGTTTTGTTTTCATTTACTTCCTCTCTATTTCATTTGGGACTATTTGGAAAAAAAGCTCTTTTCTGGCCACTTTTGTTTTTTACTGGTTAATTTATCTAGCTTCATAAAACTAAGCTCATTGACAGCAGAATATGAGACCTGGAAGAAAATTCAAACAGTGCCTATACCAACCCCAGGAGAGCAAACTGTGGGAGATGGTGAGGGACAGGGAAAGCCTGGCATGCTGCAGTCCATGGGGTCGCAAAGAGTCGGACACAACTGAGAGACTGAACATCACTACCACCACCAGCTCCTCATTCCAAGACACAGTAAACTGAAGCCCAAAAAAGATTCAATGAAGTGCCCAGTGTCAGAGAGTGGTAAGTGGCACAGCCAGGCTAGAACTCTACCCCTTGAATAACAGCTCCAGGCTCTCTCTGCTCTATCACAGGAACACTCCATTCCTTTCAGGCTGAAAAAAATTCTATAGTTGCTAATAAGAGCCTCCAACTCCTCCAGAGATACTGATTGCATATAGAAAATTAAATTCTGACACCTAAATTATTCAGGAATATTTTATTTGGTAACCCTGAATCCCTGTCATAGTGTTCCCTCTAATTCTTCATGTGTGATTCTATCTGAATGGACTCAGGACTCACTCTACCTCATTTTTAATGAAAGAATGAATAAATATGGCACCTATTTATTCAAGTCACTAGGCTAAGCATTTTATACTATTTAATCATCACAAAAACTCTGAGTTAGGGAGTCTTCTTCCCATTTTTCAGATGAGAAATCTGAGATGTCAGGAAAATGGCTCAAGGCTATATACATTTAATCCAGGTCAGTCTGATTTCAACATCCAAGGCTCAACCAATATGTTTCTCAGAGCTACAGACTATTTAATCACTGAGCTATTCTTTCCAATCACTGTGCTAATTTTTTCTTTATCAATATACATTTGGAGAATTCTCAGAGCAATATTCAGCTTAAGAAGAAAGTGGACTCCAGGTAAACATATCCTACTTTCAATAACTGAAACAATGTGTATTACCTAAAGAAGAAACCTCTCAAGGACAATGTCACAGGATTAGCTTTTGACACTGCGGACTGAAACCAATTATGAACCAAACTGCATGAACTCAACAGAGACTTCTAGTCATTTGGTACTTGCTCCACTGCAAGAATTGGGCTGGGCAAGAATGGTCTCTCCTAAGTGACCTAGCACTTTTACACTGTTTTTTGAATCCCTGTCCCCATTATCTTTATTTCTAAGGATTTTACATCATTTTCATAGAAACGGGTTGCATTGCAACCTACAACAAAAAGAGGGGTGTATCTTTATTTGAGTCACCAGATATAAAGAACAGACTATTGAAGTGAGTAAACCATTTATCAGCTATGTGCCTTGGGTGAGGTACTCATGATGAAAAAATGAAGAAACGTAGAGAAGTAAGTAACTCGCCCCATAGACTGGTTATGAGGATTAAGTGAGGCTACTACCTACCAAGCATTCAGAAAAATACTTAGTGCATGTTATCTGTTCTTACTATGGTGATGGGATACATGATCATTATGACTACTAGAATAATCACAAAATGGGATTTTTCACTTACATCATTGATAATGGTATTGAAGGACTATCAAAACGCACAATTCTGTATTAACTATTCTCTACTAAAGTCATTATATTTGGGTGCATGTTGTAAAATTAAACTTGTCTGTATCAATTCTTGATACCCCTATATCTAGCAGTTAATTCACCCTGGGGAGTTCCTCAGACACCCCATGAGATAAAACCCATTGAAATGTGTGTAAGGTTTTCCTGTGGGTTTTACGAAACTTTTTTAAAAAGGAACTTTAAAAACACTTTTTAAACTTCTTTAGAAAGGAACACTTTTTTTTTTAGAAATTTTTCAGGTCAAAGGCAGGCCATTCGCGTTCCACAATGTAAAACTGCACATGAAAGCTTGGGCACAGGCTGAAACTGACCTGACTGCGTTTCAAGGAAAACTTTCCGTTGTCCATAGCTATTCCTGCACCGATCACAGTGCTGAGGTGAGAGCACCTTCCGTCCAGACAAGAATCTAGACCATGATCTCAGTTTTCTTCAAGGATGAACAACTTGACCATTTGCTCAGCAAGAGGCCCACTAGTACAATGCTGAGGCAGGAGCTCATTAGAGTCAGAGTTCCGTATTTGAATCTTGCCCATGAGCAGCTACATGACACTTTCCGAATTACTTCACCTCAGTGAATCTCCTTTCCTCATTTGCAAAATGAGAATAATAATGGTACCTTCTTTTTTTTTTTTCACTTTATTTTACTTTACAATACTGTATTGGTTTTTGCCATACATCAACATGAATCCACCACGGGTGTACACGTGTTCCCAATCCTGAACCCCCCTCCCATCTCCCTCACTGAGCTGCTGGAAGGACTAACGAAGACAAGGTTTATAAAGTGCATTAGTATTCGACAACAACAAAGACCATTATTCCCAGTTGAGGGAAACACCATCAGCAGCAATAGCGCAGGAGTCTTCTACTATCCACTTCATACTAAATTCAAACGAGGGAAGTTAAATTTACAAAAGATGATCCTCCAATGTAGATGCAAAGAACCACTAAGGATGACATACCAATACTTGCTTTTAGCTAATTTACCTCTGTAAAGCATTGTAACAGAGTGAGGAGAACACAGGCTCCAGAATAAGCAAGGTCTCACAGGTTTACTCCTCACAAGCTATGTGACTCTGAGGAAGTTGTATAAATTCCCTGGGGCTGAGTTTCCTTATCATTAAATGGGCATAACGATACTTTAAACGATAGTTGTAATGACTAAATGTTTATGAGGGTTAAATTAGGCATGCAAACTCTCTAGTACAGTGCCTGACACATAACAGGCACCCAACAAATGCCCCCTTACAGTGCATTTTATATCACTGCATACCTATAAAATTTGGTTGAGAATTTTATTTTCAGTTTTTCTTATTGCTCCTCATCTAAATGGAAACACTCCTTTTTAGAATATAATTCTACAAAAACCTTCACTTCCCTTTAGCATGCTTTTACTTTTCTGATAAAAAATATCTTACCGATTGTTTAATCAATACACAGAAATCACCTGCATTTTTATATACTAACAATGAAAAATCAGAAAGAGCAAGTAAGGAATCAATCCCACTGACCACTGCAATAAAAAGAATTAAATATCTAGGAATAAACTTACCTAAGGAGACAAAAGAACTATACACAGAAAATTATAAGACACTAATGAAAGAAATCAAAGATGACATAAACAAATGGATAGATATTCCATGTTCCTGGGTAGGAAGAATCAATCTTCTGAAAATGACTATATTACCAAATGCAATCTACAGATTTAATGCAATCCCTATCAAATTACCAATGGTATTTTTCACAGAACTAGAACAAAAAATTTCACAATTCATTTGGAAACACAGAAGACTCCGAATAGCCAAAGAAGTCTTGAGAAAGAAGAATGAAGCTGGAGGAATCAAGCTTCCTGACTTCAGGTTATACTAAAAAGCTACAGTCATCAAGACAGTATGGTACGGGCACAAAAACAGAAATATATACCAATGGAACAAGATATAAAGCCCAGAAATAAACCCAAGCATGTATGGGTACCTTATTTTTTACAAAGGAGGCAAGAATATACAATGAGGCAAAGACAGCCTCTTCAATAAATGGTGCTGGACAACTGGACTGCTACATGTAAAAGAATGGAATTAGAACACTTTCTAACACCATACACAAAGATAAACTCAAAATGGACTAAAGACCTAAATATAAGGCCATAAACTATAAAACTCATAGAGGAAAACATAGGTAGAACATTCGATGACATAAATCAAAAGAAGATTCTCTATGACCCACCTTCTCAGTTTAGTTCAGTCGCTCAGTCAAGTCCGACGCTTTGTGACCCCTTGAACCATGGCACCCCAGGCCTCCCTGTCCATCACCAACACCCAGAATTTACCCAAACTCATGTCCATTGAGTCAGTGATGCCATCCAGCCATCTCATCCTCTGTCGTCCCCTTCTCTTCCTGCGTTCAATCTTTCCCAACATCAGGGTCTTTTCAAATGAGTCAGCTCTTTGCATCAGGTGGCCAAAAAATTGGAGTTTCAGCTTCAACATCAGTCCTTCCAATGAACACCCAGGACAGATTTCCTTTAGGATGGACTGGATGGATCTCTTTGCAGCCCAAGGGACTCTCAAGAGTCTTCTCCAACACCACAGTTCAAAAGCATCTTCTTTATAGTCCAACTCTCACATCCATACATGACTACTGGAAAAACCAAAGCCTTGACTAGACGGACCTTAGTCGGTAAAGTAAAGTATCTGCTTTTTTTAATATGCTATCTAGGTTGGTCATAACTTTCCTTCCAAGGAGCAAGCATCTTTTAATTTCATGGCTGCAATCACCATCTTCAGCGATTCTGGAGCCCAGAAAAATAAAGTCAGCCACTGTTTCCCCATCTATTGGCCATGAAGTGATGGGACCGGATGCCATGATCTTGGTTTTCTGAATGTTGAGCTTTAAGCCAACTTTTTCACTCTCCTCTTACACTTTCATCAAAAGGCTTTTTAGTCCTTCTTTACTTTCTGCCATAAGGGTGGTATCATCTGCTTATCTGAGGTTATGGATAATTCTCCCAGCAATCTTGACTCCAGCTTGTACTTCATCCAGTCCAGCAATTCTCATGATATACTATGCATATAAGTTAAATAACAGGGTGACAATATACAGCCTTGATGTTCTCCTTTGCCTATTTGAAACCAGTCTGTTGTTCCATGTCCAGTTCTAACTGTTGCTTCCTGACCTGCATATAGGTTTCTCAAGAGACAGGTCAGATGGTCTGGTATTCCCATCTCTTTCAGAATTTTCCACAGTTTATTGTGATCCATACAGTCAAAGGCTTCGGCATAGTCAATAAAGCAGAAGTAGATGTTTTTTCTGGAACTCTCTTGCTTTTTCCATGATCCAGCAGATGTTGGTAATTTGATCTCTGGTTCCTCTGCCTTTTCTAAAACCAGCTTGAACATCTGGAAGTTCATGGTTCACGTATTGCTGAAGCCTGGCTTGGAGAATTTTGAGTATTACTTTACTAGCATGTGAGACGAGTGCAGTTGTGCGGCAGTCTGAGCATTCTTTGGCATTGCCTTTCTTTGGAATTGGAATGAAAACTGACCTTTTCCAGTCCTGTGGCCACTACTGAGTTTTCCAAATTTGCTGGCATATTGAGTGCAGCACGTTCACTGCATCATCTTTCAGGATTTGAAAGAGCTCCACTGGAATTCCATCACCTCCACTAGCTTTGTTCATAGTGATGCTTTCTAAGGCCCACTTGACTTTACATTCCAGGATGTCTGGCTCTAGGTGAGTGATCACACCATTGTGATTATCCAGGTCGTGAAGATCTTTTTTGTACAGTTCTTCTGTGTATTCTCGCCACCCCTTCTTAATATCTTCTGCTTCTGTTGGGTCCATACCATTTCTGTCCTTGATTGAGCCCATCTTTGCATGAAATGTTCCCTTGGTATCTTTAATTTTCTTGAAGAGATCTCTAGTCTTTCCTATTCTATTGTTTTCATCTACTTCTTTGCATTGATTGCTGAGGAAGGCTTTCTTCTCTCTTCTTGCTATTCTTTGGAACTCTGCATTCAAATGGGTATATCTTTCCTTTTCTCCTTTGCTTTTCACTTCTCTTGTTTTCACAGCTATTCGTGAGGCCTTCTCAGACAGCCATTTTGCTTTTCTGCATTTCTTTTTCTTGGGGATGATCTTAATCCCTGTCTCCTGTACAATGTCACGTACCTCTGTCCATAGTTCATCAGGCACTCTGTCTATCAGATCTAGTCCCTTAAATCTACCCACCTTCTTGAGTAACAGAAATAAAAACAAAAGTAAACAAATGTAAAAGCTTTTGCACAGCAAAGGAAACTATAAGCAAGGTGAAAAGACAACCCTCAGAATGGGAATAATAGCAAATAAAACAACTGACAAAGGATTAATTTCCAAAATATACAAGCAACTTATACAACTCAATACGAGAAAAACAAACAACCCAATCAAAAAGCGGGAAAAAGACCTAAATAGACATTTCTCTAAAGACATATAGATGGCTAACAAACCCATGAAAAGATGTCCAACAGCACTCATTATTAGAGAAATGAAAATCAAAACTACAATGAGATATCACCTCACACAGGTCAGAATGGCCCTCATCAAAAGTCTACAAATAAATGCTGGAAAGGGTGTGGAGAAAAGGGAACACTCTTGTACTGTTGGTGGGAATGTAAATTGATACAGGCACTATGGAAGACAGTATGGAGATTCCTTAAAAAACTAGGAATAAAACCACCATATGACCCAGCAATTCCACTCCTAGGCATATACCCTGAGGAAACCAAAATCGAAAGAGACACATGTATCTCACTGTTCACTGCAGCACTATTTACAATAGCTAGAACATGGAAGCAACCTAGATATCCATCGATGGATGACTAGATAAAGAAGTTGTGGTATGTATACACAATGGAATATTACTGAGCCATAAAAAGGAATGCATTTCAGTCAGTTCTAATGAGGTGGATGAACCTAGAACCTATTATACACAGTGAAGTGAGTCAGAGAAAGAAAGATAAATACCGTATTCTAACTCATATATACGGAATCTAGAAAAGTGGTACTGAAGAATTTATTTACAGGGCACCAATGGAGAAATAGACATAGAGAATAGACTTCTGGACATGGAGAGAGGGGAGGAGAGGGTGAGATGTATGGAAAGAGTAACATAGAAACTTACATTACCATATGTAAAATAGATAGCCAATGGGAATTTGCTGTATGGCTCAGGAAACTCAAACAGGGGCTCTATATCAACCTAGAGGGGTGGGATGGGGCGGGAGATGGGAGGGAGGTTCAAAAGGGAGGGGATGTATGTATACCTATGGCTGATTCACATTGACTGTGTCTCTCTTTTCATCTTAGCTGCCAGGAAGCTAAGAGAAAAAATTCGTCTCCATATAGTACTGATCCTAGTGGCTCTGCATATTCTATGTTCTCCCTGGTTCTGTCATCTATTTCACTCATATTTCATTATTACAAGACACCTAATTCTTCCATAGAATGTGAGAAGCCATTTACTAATTCACTCAAGAGGAAAATTTTGACTTAAGCATTAGGAAAAGAACACCTGACCTGGGATATTCAAGAATATTAGATATTAGAATAGGATCTAACTATTCTTCACATTTATCCCCTTTCCTTGGGCAATTCATGTAACCTTTTGGACCTATAGTTTCTCATGTCAAGTAGGAATAAGAATCCCCAAAGACCTCTCAGAATCATTTACGTGTACAAGTGTGCTTGTCAAGTGCTCTGTAAGGTCAAGAATGATCATTTTCACAATCAGAAAAGAGGTGGATGTTCACTCAAGTGAAGGTGTGCACTTCCACGTGGCTCCAATGCAGCGCTGAGGACCCCTGCAGGCAAGCACTGAAGATGAGCAGTGACGGCACTCTGAAGTAGCCACCATGCTGGGCTCGCTAGAATGCTTCAGCAGGACTCCCCAAGAAGGAATAGGCCTGGTGGAAATGAGTGCAAACACCTCCAGGAACAATCCCAGTTCAGTAAACACCTTAAGTCAATTTGTTATTTTTGGTCACTAATCTAAATTGATCTGCTTAAACTATAGTGGGAATGAGACGATGGCTTGTTCCTCATGAACCTGTGGGCCACAGCTGTCTCTCTCACCAGACCCATCACAGGAACAGGCCGTGGTTCACCAGGGGCCTACACTGTGGGAACACACATCTCTCCTTAACCACCTACCAATGACAGCACACATATCACCAACTGCTGCAAACAAAAGTACTCATATACTATTAATGTAATTCAGAGAGGGGAATTTTTTTTAAGGTTAAATTTGGGCTATAATCAAGCAGCTCTTAATAAGTAGGTGAGAGTAGGTGTTTCTCCATTTTTAGAATAACTTGCTGACTTATCCCAAGAAGTTCAAACGTTTTCTTAACATCTCTAAGTCTTTTATTCCAAAAGTCCATCCCTTCGCTAACCACCGAGTGCAGCAGCTGCCTACCCATGGAGGAGAGAAGGAGGAACTGCTACAGAATGGCATGTTGGGAAGATCATGAGGAGGAGAAGTTGAAAGGCACAGGTTCAGGTCCCACTCCACTCCTTGCAAATGCATTACTGTGATCCCATCACTTAACGATAACTCATACATGCTGCTGCTGTGCTATGCTCAGTCGTGTCTGACTCTGCAACCCCATGGACAGTAACCCACCAGGTTCCTCCGTCCATGGAATTTTCCAGGCAAGAATACCAGAGTGAGTTGCTCTTTCCTACTCCATGGGATCTTTCTGACCCAGGGATCGAACTCACATCTCTTGCATCTCCTGCACTGCAGGCAGATTCTTTACCACTGTGCCACCTGGTACAGCCCAATAACTCATACATACTGAGCCATATTATTTGCCAGTGCCCTTTGAGGGCCTCATGACTCTTTTTACCCTCACAGCACCTCAGTGAGGTAGATACCTTTCTCACCTCATTGTCTAGATTGTAAGAGCTGAGACTTCTTAGAAAAGTCAAATGACTTGTCCCATATCAAAAAGCTGAGGAGTAAGACACACTGGGATCTGAACTCAAACTGTGACTCTGAGCCCCTGAGTCTTGACCACTGTGCTATAGTGTTTTCATAAATCCTGCTTTTCTCCATTTGCAAGATAAGGGAATGATAAAAACAGGCAGCAGATTTCCCACAAGGCTGTTCCAAGGATCAGACGCACTTACAGAGGTGACAGCACTTTAAGAAGCCTAAAGTGCTAGACAAACAGGACACGTTTCTACTCAAGTCAGCACGCATTTCCGAACACCAACTACAAGGCCAGAAGGAAGTTACTTCTACATACATTCTGAACACAGAAGAAAAACAACAACAGCAACAAAAGACTTTGAAAAGCCATCTGTGAAAATCTGTGACTTTGGAGATGAGAGCAATGGAAAAACCCATTCAGGACCTGTCCACGCCCTTCAGAAAGACACAACTGTCATCTCCACTGCTGGAATTTCAGGCAGTAAAAGCTGTTCTACTGCAATGCTCATCCATTTCCAAGGTAACCCACTTGCAAAGGAGTTTTCTCCAGGATTTAGTTGACTTTAGACCAATCAAGTGGAAAACAACTATTCATAGCTGTAACTTTCTAATTTTGAATACTCAAGCTTTGGAGAAATGAATAATAGAATCCTTGGGACTTGACTGCACCTGATCAAATGCTTCTCATTCTCAGCTGAACCACTCCAGGATCATGGCTGCATGATACAGTACAAAGAGAGCCAGGCCGGGGGTCCAAAGACCTTGTCCTAAGCCTGACCCCAACAATACAGAATGTGTGACCTCCGGCAAGTTGCTAGCCTGTGGGAAGCTCTGATTTGTCTTCCTAAAATAGAAATCATGCTTGCTCTAATTGCATCAAGGGTTATGGAACAACTGTACAGTGTATAAAAGCCTCTATAAGTTATATAGCACTACACAAAAATAAAGTATTTTGTAACATATACTCAACCCAGCTTCTTCAACTCTCTGAATGCCCTTTGAACTGTGCCCAGGGGAAACTTTCAATGCCATCTAAAATAACTTTGATCGAAAAATGCAAGCTGGAGCAAAGGAGGAAAAAGCAAAGTGTAAAAACATGAAAAGTGCTATAAAAAATATATTTTGCTATAGTCAATGAGGACCTCCTGGGACCCTTCCTGATTTCTTTTTAGGGAAGACACATATTTCTTGATCACAGACTTTAAAAGTACAGTGGACAAAAATAAACTGATGTGAAAGTTTCAAATATATGAAAGTTTTAAAACTCCTCTGGCCAAACAAAATCTCCCTTGCATCGGAAATTTCTCTCCTCGCCCTGAATAAGCTAACAAACCAAAACCATAGCATAAACTGTCATGGTAAGATACCATTCCATGCTCCAGTGATAGATGCAAGGCCTTCTGGAAGGAAATCATTGAGTAAGCAGAAGCAGGGCTGAGGTTTTGTATCCTCTTGACCCTGTCATTTAATCCTCCTTCTCTTCCTTACATCATGTGAGTCACAGACAGAAAAAGCATATGTATGATTTAAAGTCAAAGCTCCTGAAATTTTCCCCAGAACGGTTTGCCCCTCTGCCCTTCTACACACTAAACTGTGGAACTGGCATCCTTGGGGGAGGACTCTGACTGCCAGTAGGGTATGACGTCAAAATGGACAGCCCTGGAGTCACTAGAGAAGGTAGGAATGCACTTCTCCTGCCAAGGCCAAAAGCTTTTACTGGGACTCACCAGTGGCTGGAAAACAAATGTTTTATTTGACACCCTGATACAGTAGGAAGCAACTTTTGCAGCAAAGAAGGTAACAGCCTGTGAACAGAAGTTGGAGATGGTTTGCTAGATAAAACAGCACGGGAGAAAACAATATGATGTTGGATTCTATTTCAATTGAAATTTTTAAAACTGATGCTTTAATTTGCTCCTATGACATTTCATATGCCTAATTATTAAACTGAAATTGGCACCTTTTATTTTCTCAACTATTAGTCAAACAAAATGGAATTATTTTCTAGATGGAAATTTTCTCAGTGAGGCATGCCCATACTTGGGCAGTGTTGATGGTATGTCTTTTTTTTTTAATTTTTGCCTTCATGATCTCTGCTTTAAAAAAAAAATTTTTGTTAAAATATAACTTATACAGCATGTAAGTCATACATTTAAAGTATACAATTTCATGTTCCTTGCATGTTCACAGACTTGTACAACTATCACCACAATCAATTTTAGAACAGATTTTGATCATCCCAAAAAGAAATGCCATTATAAAATTAAAAAAAAAGAAAGAAAGAAATGCCATGCTTATTAGCACTCATTCTTCTTTCTCCCAACCCTCAGCCCCTGGCAACCACTAATCTACTTTCTTTTTCTATAGAGCGGGATGTGTGCATGTGTGACTGTGTGTGTGCGTGCGTGTGTGCGTGTACACTCAGTTGCTCAGTCGTATCCAACTGTTTGGGACCCCATGGACTGGCTCCTCTGTTCACGGGATTCTCTAGCAAGAATACTGGAGCGGGTTGCCATGCCCTCCTGCAGGGGATCTTCCCAACCCAAGGATCAAACCCACACCTCCTGTGTCTCCTTACTGGCAGGGGGATTCTTTACCACTGAGCACCGGGAAATCCCTATAGAGCTGAACGGCATGTCTTATATAAGAGTGCTTATACTCATCATACCTCTGTGAGCACAGAGCCTGATTCATTGCTCCCCTTTTTACCTGCAGTGTTCTCCTCAACCTTCACCCAATTTTTTTCTTTCTCATCCTTTGGAACTCAACAAAGTATGACTTTTTCAGAGAAGTCATTCCCTGACCTCCCTAGCAAATCCTACTATTATCAGATTTTTATAGCACCATGAGTCACTCCATCATAGCACTTACCATAGATACAATTTAACATTTATTTGTATGGTATTGGATTAGTAAGTGTCTCTCCCAAAAGACTACTAGCTGCCTAAAGGTAGAAAGAGTCTTTAATTTTGTTCATCATCGTATTTCCAGCATCCAGCCCCATACTTAGTACACAGTAGATCTTCAATAAACATCCTATATGAAGGAAATAAGGGAGAGATGTATGAATGAGGTATCTCAGTCTTTCTGATACTGTTGTGGTCCTGAGGTTTACTGAGAGACTCTCTCTAGAGTTTTCAGTACTGAATAACTTTGCCGTGACTTCACTTGTTCACAAGGAACAAAGATTAGAGGGCTAAGGATCTCCTAGAGCAGGGAAGCTGAGTAATATTTTATAGTAAAATCCCTTGAAAGCAAAATAGGTTCAAAACACGCAACCAAGATAAACTTGACAAGTTTTAAAACTTTAAAATAAAAAAAATTAAAGAACAAATGAGTGAATGACCAAGTGACAGATAACAGATTTTAATATGAGAAACAAGTTGACATTTCACCCAGAAAAGAAAACTATCTGTATCCGCAGCAAAATCTAGCCACACCACCCATTACATCCAGTCAATTTTAGCTACTTTAGTTAATTTTGTTTGATGCACTTTCTCAAATAATAAATGTAATCACTTAGAAAATAAGTAATAAAAAGATACATAATATGACTTCTGATTCTAAGCTAAGATTTCTAGATTAACCATGTAGGACTTCAAGGGAGAAAAGGAAAGGCTACTTCATCTATTGTGCTTAAGTTCATCACTACTCCAGAGTGAAAGAAAAAGGAATCAATATTGATAATATTACACAAGGTGAATTTGGATGTGAACAATGACTTTCAAATTTCATTCGCTCTAAATAGATGCTGTGAAAAAGCCTGATCTAACCTTTATCCTAATCACTCTAGCACAATGGCAAAGAACTTTGCCTGGAGTCAGACAGACGGCAGTGTCCCAGCAATACCACTTGCCAACCATGTAATGTCAGGAGAGTCACTCACTTCTGCACGCTTTAGGTCCCTAACCCTAAAAATGAGGACATTAACCTCAAGGGCTTTGATGAGGAAAACTAAGATTACAATTTTTAGGTACGTGCAGAGTACCTATTGTAGAGATTGTGTCCAGTAAATAGTAATTGTTATTATTCTCAGCAACATTTTATCAACAAAATTTGTCACCTTCTACACAGATTTATTCACATTACTGCTGATAGCTCTCCTTTGTAAGATGAGTGTGACAGGACAGGTAGTCATATAAACAGACCAACCTGCAAAATCTGAGGGCTGCTCAGGCTCACCAACAATGACAAAATTAAGAGATTCCAGGTCTTCACTTCCTCTAAGTAGAAGATATTTTTTATCATTTATGGAGTAAATAATGGAACTAAAATATTCACTCACTAATATTTATTAAAATAAGTGTCAGTCACCTATCCCTTTCCATTAAGAAACATGCATTTCTCCAAGCACCACCCAGTTCACCTACGCTTACATCTCATTGGTCAGGACTAAGTCACATGGCTTAGTCTCTAGCCTCAAGGGACCCTGGGGAATCTATGTTTTCAGCTGCCACACTGCTGTCATGAACGAAATTGGCGTTTTGAGGAGAAAGAAGAAAAGGAGAATATATACTAGGCAGGCTACCAAGCAGAGTCTCCTAAAATGTACTTCTATGGTTGTTTTTTCCATCTGGTTTTTGTTTGTCTGGCCCCATCATGCAGCATGTGGGATCTTAGTTCCCTGACCAGATATCGAACCTGTGCCCCCTTCAGTGGAAGTGTGGACTATTAACCACTGGACCCCCAGGGAAGTCCCATATGGTTGTTTAACTACAGAAATATAATGGCCACATTCTTTCCTTCTAAAGGGGGAAAGGATCTTTTGGTAGAAGCCCCTCAGTTTGCTCACCCTCTGTGCTGGTCCACTGCTAGGTGAAGAAGCAATGAAATCTCACCAGCTCCTCACTCCCCTCCCCTCCCCTCCAGACACTCCTGTTGCTCCAAGGCTCAACTCAAATGCTCCTTTCTCTGTGATGCCTTTTCCTACTCCCCATGTCAAACCTGGACATTTTCCTTGATGCCCTCATATCACCTCATGTATAGCTCTACTATAGTACTTGTCATAGTCTCTGCAATTTGAATTGTGTCATTTTTTCCACTAAACTGTCAGGTTTCAATTTTCATCTCTGCAGGCCCGGTGCCCAGGTCTATGCCTGAAAAGAAAAAGTACTCTCTAAATATTTCTTTTGAACTGTGATGTTGGAAAAGATGCTTGAGAGTACCGTGGACTGCAAGAAGATCAAACCAGTCAATCCTGAAGGAAATCAACCCTGAATATTCACTGGAAGGACTGATGGTGAAGCTTCAA
This sequence comes from Ovis canadensis, assembly GCF_042477335.2. Classification (NCBI taxonomy): domain Eukaryota; kingdom Metazoa; phylum Chordata; class Mammalia; order Artiodactyla; family Bovidae; genus Ovis; species Ovis canadensis. Next base: position 103,136,949 of record NC_091250.1, on the reverse strand, counting down.
TACTCTGGCCACCTGATGTGAAGAGCTAGCTCATTAGAAAAGACCTTGATGATAGGAAAGATTGAGGGAAAGAGGAGAAGGGGACAACAAAGGACAAGATAGTTGGATGGCATCACCAACTCAACAGACATTGAGCAAACTCCAGGAGATGGTGAAGGACAGAGAAGCCTGGGTGCTGTGGACCATGGGGTCGCAAAGAGTCAGACACGACTGAGCGGCTGAACAACAACAACAAAATATTTCTTGGACTGAATCAAAATGGATTAAATTGAATTGACTTGCATTGCACTGCACTGAGACTCAGGGATCTGACTGCATCTCTCCTCTCACCCTGTTGCGGTGGCTCGTGGGGTGTCTGCCCCAGAACCATGAAGGATGATGACAAGCTTACTAGCTTATGGTTCATACAGAGATCATGTCTCAATGAGATCATGCATTAGCTTGACTTTCTGGCCAAAAAGGAGAGTCAAAAAAAGAAAAAAAAAGTTACATTAGCTTATTTCCTCTCAGGGGAACTATGGAGAAAGGAGTAAAAGTTACTGTTTAACAAACAAAAGGCTGAGAAAACATTTTTTCATTTAAGAATATGAGAAATTAGTGAAAGTGACAAAAATAAATAAAAACCTACCACATACTCCAAAAAAAAAAAAAAATGTTGCACAATGGCCTAAAAGCCAAACTGTAATTGTGAATGTGCTGGCATTTGGCACAGAGATCAGGATTTCAAGGAAGTGAGCCACTCTTTCATGAACGGGACTAAACTGAAATGTCAACTACAATTGTTACAGTATATAGGAATGAACTAACATATGGTGTTTTTAAAATAAACTACTAACCACATCCAGTGGTTTCAATTAAAGAATGGTTCATTGCTTACAAAAATTCCCCTAGATCCAGCTGTCTTCCAAAAAAGTCCCATTGCCTCACTGAATTTCCACTGTCATCAGGCAGATTACTAAGAGACCAGTCTTGGATTAGATGTGAACACTCAGGGCAGCCTTGTAGAAAGTACTTTCCCCAGCTTTATCTCATGGCTGAACAAATCCTGGGGGTAATCTCCTATAAGGAACATAAGTTGAATTGTAGCTATCTTAAATGGCCTACTAGAAATCTTAGAGATTAATGACCAGAAGAATTTTTCAGAATGCTAAATATGGTTATTTATACTTTAGTGTTCTGGAATTTTTTTAAAAAATGATAATAAACAAGTATTAAGAAAAGGTCTATTAAGACCCAAGTTTCTGACAGAAGGAACATCTCTTAGGGAGGACTCCAAAACCAATACAAAGAGGTAATGTAAACAGAAGAATGAAAAGAAGCTAGAGAATCATGGTTGAAAAACTATCCCTTGGGGGATTAAAGATAAAACAGGCAGAGGCCACTTGAAACTTGTCTGAGGACAGCGTTAGAGATCTGGTCCTGCTAAGAAATGTGGTTCTATTTTGAGGGGTGAGAAGCTAGCCTCTGCCACTCACCCAGTGATTTTTCTGTTCTTTGGTCTCACTGTCTTTCTCAACAGTCAGGATCCCTCCACAGTCTCTCGTTCTCAGAACTGGTCATCTTCTCTCTCTCCTTGGGCTTCCCTAGTGGCTCAGATGGCAAAGAATCTGCCTGCAATGCAGGAGACCAGGGTTCAATCCCAGGTCGGGAAGATCCCCTGTAGAAGGGAATGGCAACACATGCCGGTATTACTGCCTGGATAATTCCATGGTCAGAGGAGCCTGGTGGACTACGGTTCATGGACTACAAAGAATCGGACACAACTGAGCGGCTAACACTTTTCTACCTTCTTACCTTCAGTGCCATTCATGTACTTTTCTCCTGTGTGACCCCCTGCCCCCCCCCCACTCGCCAAAATGTGGAATTCAATGACATTTTAAAAAATCAATTGTTACTTAAAATAAATACAAGCTTCAGGTTGGTTTTTCTACTAATACGTTGCCCTTGATTGATCTCTTTTTCATCCAAGCTAGTACAAGCCTTCTATTCAAATTCCCCATTTTCACACGTAAAGGCAGAACATTTTACCCACCTGCCAGACAAGGAAAGCCTCTCTGTCACTTCTACTGTACACAAAGAATATGCAATGCAAAGATCCTGACATTTATCCCATTATATTCATCACTTAGGTGTTTTTACAAATATCAGAAAGAATCAGAAAACAATAGAATAAAAGGAACTTAAAGAGAATGTGGCATACACATTTTCCAGTCCATTTGATAGCGGGAAAAAAAAAATCTATAAATCTTCCAAGTTTGGTTTAAGCAAGCAAGCAACTCAGGAAAAGTTTCCTTTAGCCACACACTTCTCACGTACTTTAGAAAACTCTGATTAGCATTTGATCTAAATGAGTGGCCAGTGGAACACCAGTTATCTACCTTCAGTTCTTATTAACCATAGTAACTTTTGTTCAAAATCTATATTTAAGAATTGGAGGAACAAGGGAGAATATTAGCCATCTCTGGGTGTGGACATCAATAAAAAAATAATCCAAAAATCTCTCTGAAATTTTCTGCTTGTTTGTTTCCTTGGTTTTTGTTCATTTGGGGAATTCAGCAATTTCACAAGAAATAACAAAGCAGAGTCAAAGAACTGACCTAGGATTTTATAAGCTGTTCATGCATGCATTCTGGATACTAGACGAATCTGCAGCAAATTTCTAGTTACAGAAATTGCTATTCCCATGACTTGGTAACAGAAATCAGCCTATTTTTTTCTGAAAACAACTTCAGTTTTGAACAAACACAGCCAGCTATACAGTCGGCATGTTTCCTGTAAATCTGCATCCAGAAGTCACATTTTCCATTACACCTAAGTTATTCCTTCCCAAAACCTCGTAAATGAAGCAGAATCAACTAAATGTAATTTCTCTGTGGCCTCTGTGTTAAAATTTTGGTAACTGACAAAGGATAATTTTAATACAGATTGCTGGAACACAGTAACACCACTACCAAAAGTAACTCCTAAGGGTACTGAATACACTCTGCTTTTTTTTTAAAAAAAAAAAAAGGAATTTGGCTTAATTGGCAAATAGCGAAAGAATAAAAAATTTCAGGGACATTCTTGTTTCAAAACCATTACATCATAATTCTGAGAAGGATGTACAAAGGTCACCTAAGTTCATCTCTGCAGCAACACAGATTAATCTGTTTATCCATGATAAACATACATAAACAATTCTTAAAATTCTCCATGTAAGACACTCCACAAACAGCCTTGGTGACATAAACTGATTAACAAATCTCACTATCATAAGTAACCTCTTTTATATACTATCCTCACTCAGCAACGTGAAATATGTACCTCAAATAGTCTTATGCAGAGGGAAGCTTACTCCAACTCAACATGCTAATACAGTTCTTTAGTGAAATGCCATCTTAAATAACATTTTGCATTCTTGCACTGACATGCATATCTTCACACATTTTAATATTTTCTCATGAGAGAAAGTATATGCAGGGTAGCACTTTTTATTTCTGTTTTGAAAAAATGAACAATTTATATTTTTTATGTGATAATTAGTCATTTTAAAGCAAAGTTGCAGAACTATACAGCATGAGTAAAAATAATTTTCCTGGCCTTCTCTCTTTTTGTGTCACTATTGTTCAACTCACTCTACCACACAATTCCAGTGATTTCTATTTTATTCACATTTGAATAAGATTTAGGTTGGGAAAAATAGCATTTTTTTAAACGAAGGTAGTTGTTAATATTAAACTTTTCTCTTCTCTTCAGTTTTTATTTTTGCAGACAGAGCAGAATATTTTAACTGAATTGATCATTTCTGGACATTTTACTTGTATACCCACTCAAAGGATATGCTACTTCAAAACGTGACTCAAATTAAATATGAGATATTGCTCCTGCCAGCGGGGCTCTAATGATATCGTTGGAGAGACGGCACACACCTGAATTAAAGAAGTGAATCAATACTCAAACCACCTCAGGTCTAAGTATCAGAACATGTAACATACTTGTAAAATAATGTAAAATACTTGCCACAGGAGTTCAAAAACTGGGCAAGTCATTATGCGCTGGTATAAATGCACTCTTTAAGACCTGCAGAAGCAGAGTAAACCTACAATTTTCACTGAACTACTTAAAATATTGAAGACAGTAGAGGAAGCTCCATTACAGTCTCAATCTCTTTTTAAATGTCTAAGGAGCACAAGTTAGGAAACTGTTTTCAGTAATGAGGAGCATTGGAAGGGTTTGTTATTATTATTATTATTACTATTTGTTTAATTAAGGAGAGACAAGACGAAAGTGACAGCTTAGCAGTCTGGAAACCTTGTCAGAAATAACTCCCTTCTATTTCAAGTTAGACCCTAAAGGCAGAAAATCCAAAGAAGATAATGCCTTAGGAATGCAAAGGAAAAGGCGGACACAAGAGACACTTTGATGGAAAACCAACAGGACTCAGTGAGTGGCTGTCTACGAAAGAAGAATACTTAAGAGTCAAAGATAACGAAGATTCTGATTATATAGGTAACAAAGATGACAGGGACTCCATGCTCACCACACCTCTACAGAAACGTGCTGAAAAGTCAAGCAACACTCCCCATCCATGGGAAAGTTATTAAAAGAACCCAACATTCCTGCTTCCAGATTGTGGTCATGGAAGAATTCCAGAGAATTTATTTATAGAGTATACCCATGGTCCCCTATGGTCCCTCATAGCGATTTCTGCATTAACAGTTCAAGTCCATAAAGTCCTGAATCTAAATCCTTGGAATTAAGAACCCATAGAGTCCTTCAAGAACCTTTTATATGAGGAATTTCCTAAACAGAATTACCATTTCAAGAAGATCCCTACCGATATCTTCCTTTTTTTAATCACACACATACTCACAAATACGCTCACACCCTCAAGATTCCTATCTTATAACCTTGAACCCAAACCACAGGATGTGTCGTGCCTTCTGCTGAGGAGCTAATACCTGTGACCCACAGTCATTTATATCCTCTTCGCTTCATTAAAGTATACTTTACATCTGACATTCCACACGGGGCTCTGGTTTTCTCCCATTTTCCACCCCAAGTCACAGTCTCTTTTTAGCCTGCGTACCCCAGCCCCTGGAGCACAGTGGAACCCTCTGAGGCCTCCAAAACTCATGAGTCGCTATAAATAGCAACAACATCAACTCTCCCATGACACACGTAAATGCACTATTCATAACATCTCATGGCATGATAAAATGGAATAACTATTGTAATAGAACAGTCAGAGGCTACGAGAAATGACACTCTTCCATAGCGTGAAGGACTGCCACTTGGAGGCAGCGTCAAGGTGACTTCAAGTAAATCGCATTTCCAAAACGCCAGGCTCCCTACGAGGTTTACATAGTTAACCAGTGAAAGAAGGTGGAAGCACCATGACACAGCCCTCCTGTACTCATCAGCCTCACAGGGGAAGAATCAGCAATTATGTGTACCACACAAAACACAACATTGTGGAGCCTGCCTCGTGCCACCAAAAACACAAGTATGCCAAACATTTTCCTCTCTGCACAGCACTGCCTTCAAGTTGCTGACTCGTCCCACCCAACTGCCCTTCTTAGCCAGATTAATTTCACTGAGAAACACAAAGAAAGAGGCAGAAAAGAGATCCTTCTCAGGAAAGAAGGGACAGCCCATTTGCCTGCAGGGGCTTAGAAGCGAAATTCCAACTACTGGCTGAATTCAAGGACACGCTTGGTAATAAGCAGTCACTTGCTCTACTGGTTGTCTTTTATACAAAATAGGAGCATGATCAGTATCACTTCTGCCTGGTGAACACCTTGTTTCCTTGGTCCTTTCATGCTGTGCAGCATCAGGCTGCACCACCAGCAAGTTATTAATAAGAGACTGAATTTAAGGTAGATCTCCTGAAGATTGTCACTGGGATCCAGGAGTCAAGCTGACAGACAAAGCAAAGGAAAAGCTAGTGGGCACTGATGGCACAAAAGGCAGAGGAGCTCAAAGAAGTAATCTCTGCAGTTTTAGTCTGACGCTTTGGCATTTAGTCTGATGCTGCGTACAGTGGATGGGAAAAGATGAGCTTGAAGAAAGTGTTCGGAAGAACTCAAAATAATAATTGCTAACCAGATACACCGCTCATTTAACACTCAGAGCACTATGGATTAACTTCTATCATTATTCCCTTTACAGGAGAGGAAAGTGGAGTACTGAGAGCTTAAGTATCTTGCCCAGTTCACGCTGCTGGTATGAGCTGGTATTCGAACTGTCTAGCTCAAATGTGCTCCTAACTGCCGTGACCCACTGCCTTTTCACTAAAATTCCATCACAAGTGACCCTTCTGAAAAGGCCAACTTTTAGGTTTTCAATTATTTTTTAATACAAAAAGCCTTTGTTTCAGACCTAAAGATAAAGGACATCCCCCTACGTATATGGCATGAAAAATAGAGAAGAGGATGAAAAAGACAGTGTATCTCCTTTGTGTTTTATTTCTTAACAGGGACAGAATCTACTCCTTTCATGCACACTTCAGACTTCCTTTTCTCCTGCATACTGGTTCATTGGGGGGATATGCAAATAGCACACAGAAAATTGTAAGAATCTTAGATATCGGTATTCGAGGCCTTGCCTGAAAACATATAAGAATCAAGGAAAAAGTAGAAATGCACCCAGAAGAATGAAGTCAGGTCGGGGGAGGGCACAGGGATGTATGCGCTGGGAAAAGGCGAAGTCAAGTGACAAAATCCCAAATAATCTTGGCTCTTATGCAAAGGTACTCTGTTCATTTCCCTGGAAGCACCAAGCAAAAGCAGCTGCCCATTTCTCTGCTTCAGTTTCCTGGCTATAACTGGATCACCCACGGGCATCCATTGTTCCAGGCTCACAGAACAATGCTCACTAGCATAAATCCATCAGTTCTGGTACTCATCCAAAGAGCTAAAAAAGACTACCACACGACTGAATGAAAGTCTGTGTGTGCATACCTAGTGACAGGATCCCACCATGGGCAAGACATATGTGTGAGAGGCAGTTAGCACCTCCTAGCACTGAGGCATGTGCGAGCTTGTCAAGAGATAGATTACACATCAGACCGAAATGCTGAACAGAATGTTCTGCTTGTAGCTCTGTTTGCTAACATCTTATACATCTTCAGAGTCTCTGCAGTCACACAGAGGCCTGTGAGTCCCCCACGAGCACCCCAGGACACTAACAAAATGCGAAGTGCAGAGGTCACTCCATCGATGGTAGGAGTTTAGCTCATCTAGGACCACCTCCCCATCCAGAATGGGCAACCCTCAGAGGACGGCAGTTGCTAACTTAGGGCGAAAAAAAAGTGCACAGTGGGGGAGGCAAAGGGTTATTTTTAAGAAAGAGCACAATCGAGCTTTTCTCTCCACCACCCACTCCACACCACCTCCTCGCTCCCTTGTCTCTCCTCCTGCCTGCTCTTCCACTTCACTTGTCTTTCCCAGCCTCCCGCCCCATTGCTCATGTCCCACACTTCTCACATGCATTTTCTTCTCTGTGTCCCAAGGTGGGACACAGGCTCAAACGCCACACTGAGAAAAACAGCTGTGCGAGGCCTCAGAGCTGCTGCTGAGCTTGGGGGTAGAAAGAGGAAGACAGGGACAAAGAAGCTGGCTACCTTCCTCCTCAAAGCTCCCAATGCCTAAGATTCAAAACACGCATCCACTTTTTAGAAACCCTCTCTTGACACCAGAGCCACAGGGAAGAGAAAAAAGCTTCTGTGTTATAAGCTAAATGAACCCATTAATTATGTCATCTTCCCAATGTGCCTGAATACTGGAAAATATTTGGCTTATGTCTTATTACAAATGTCCTTTACTATTTGTCCTATGCCTCCTTAATATGGTTTCCAAAGCTGAGTCACCTGAGCTCTTGTGTGGACTAGTGAGCATTTTTAAATGTAAGTGATAAATCCACGAGCTCTGTGGATTGATTTCTTCCAACAGCTATGGGTGACAAGCAGCTCAACACCCTTGGGAGTCGTGTGCCTAGATCAAAGTAGTGCTTCAGCAATAGTTGAAATAATGAGGCAGTTTCCAAAGTGGAATAATTAAAAATCAAGGCCAACTTTAACATGGCAAGAGAAAAAGGCAGAGCAGGAAAGATGATGTATGAGGATTACAAACAAGAAAATCACCTGGATCTTTATAAAGTAGAAAAGAGTGAGACCAATATAAGCAATACCTATGTCTTCCTCTGTGGTAATTCATCAACTCAACTGCTCCTCAATAAGCATCTATTAAGCAAAGAATAGCAAGAAGAGATAAGAAAGACTTCTTCAGCGATCAATGCAAAGAAATAGAGGAAAACAACACAATGGGAAAGACTAGAGATCTCTTCAAGAAAATTAGAGATACCACGGGAACATTTCATGCAAAGATGGGCTCGATAAAGAACAGAAATGGTATGGACCTAACAGAAGCAGAAGATATTAAGAAGAGGTGGCCAGAATACACAGAAGAACTGTACAAAAAAGATCTTCACGACCCAGATAATCATGATGATGTGATCACTAATCTAGAGCCAGACATCCTGGAATGTGAAGTCAAGTGGGCCTGAGAAAGCATGGCTACAAACAAAGCTAGTAGAGGTGATGGAATTCCAGTGGGGCTCTTTCAAATCCTGAAAGATGATGCTGTGAAAGTGCTGCACTCAATATGCCAGCAAATTTGGAAAACTCAGTAGTGGCCACAGGACTGGAAAAGGTCAGTTTTCATTCCAATTCCAAAGAAAAGCAATGCAAAAGAATGCTCAAACTACCACACAATTGCACTCATCTCACACGCTAGTAAAGTAATGCTCAAAATTCTCCAAGCCAGGCTTCAGCAATACATGAACTGTGAACTCCCTGATGTTCAAGCTGGTTTTAGAAAAGGCAGAGGAACCAGAGATCAAATTGCCAACATCTGCTGGATCATGGACAAAGCAAGAGAGTTCCAGAAAAACATCTAATTCTCCTTTATTGGCTATGCCAAAGCCTTTGACTGTGTGGATCACAATAAACTGTGGAAAATTCTGAAAGAGATGGGAATACCAGACCACCTGACCTGCCTCTTGAGAAATCTGTATGTAGGTCAGGAAGCAACAGTTAGGACTGGACATGGAACAACAGACTGGTTCCAAATAGGAAAAGGAGAACGTCAAGGCTGTATATTGTCACCCTGCTTATCTAACTTCTATGCAGAGTACATCATGAGAAACGCTGGACTGGAAGAAACACAAGCTGGAGTCAAGATTGCTGGGAGAAATATCAATAACCTCAGATATGCAGATGACACCACCCTTCTGGCAGAAAGTGAAGAGGAGCTAAAAAGCCTCTTGATGAAAGTGAAAGAGGAGAGCGAAAAAGTTGGCTTACAGCTCAACATTCAGAAAACTAAGATCATGGCATCTGGTCCCATCACTTCATGGGACATAGATGGGGAAACAGTGGAAACAGTGTCAGACTTTATTTTGGGGGGCTCCAAAATCACTGCAGATGGTGATTGCAGCCATGAAATTAAAAGACGCTTACTCCTTGGAAGAAAAGTTATGACCAACCTAGATAGTATATTCAAAAACAGAGACATTACTTTGCCGACTAAGGTCCGTCTAGTCAAGGCTATGGTTTTTCCTGTGGTCATGTATGGATGTGAGAGTTGGACTGTGAAGAAGGCTGAGTGCCAAAGAATTGATGCTTTTGAATTGTGGTGTTGGAGAAGACTCTTGAGAGTCCCTTGGACTGCAAGGAGATCCAACCAGTCCATTCTGAAGGAGATCAACCCTGGGATTTCTTTGGAAGGAATGATGCTAAAGCTGAAGCTCCAGTACTTTGGCCACCTCATGCGAAGAGTTGACTCATTGGAAAAGACTCTGATGCGAGGAGGGATTGGGGGCAGGAGGAGAAGGGGACGACAGAGGATGAGATGGCTGGATGGTATCACTGACTTGATGGACGTGAGTCTGAGTGAACTCCAGGAGATGGTGATGTACAGGGAGGCCTGGCGTGCTCCGATTCGTGGGGTCGCAAAGAGTCGGACATGACTGAGCGACTGAACTGAACTGAAGCATATACATTGGGCTTCCTAGGTGACACTAATAGTAAAGAACCCACCTACCAACACTGGAGACCTAAGAACCTCAGGTTCGATCCCTGGGTCAGGAAGATCCCCTGGGGAAGGGCATGACAACCCACTCCATACCCTTGCCTAGAGAATTCCATGGACAGAGGAGCCTGGTGGGCTCCAGTCCATAGGGTCGCAGAGAGTCAGACATGACTGAATTGACTTAGCACGCGCACTCACACACATACTACGTACCAGGCACTGTGCTAGGTGCCAGAGATAACGTAGGAGAAGAAGACAAACCTGATCCAAGCTCTCAGGGAGCTTATGCTGTCCTATCAGCACAAGTAGGTTAGTAAATTCCTGAAGTGAAACATGTATTATGAAGGAAAGAGATGAGAACTGTGGAAGACCAACACTGGAGAAGCTATTAACACATCAGATAGAACACCAGGGCAAAGCATCTCTCTCTGAACAGACAACACTTTGAAGCTGGAACATAAAGGCAGAGAAAAGTTAACCAGAGCAAGAATGAGGGACCATTCCAGAAAGACAGTATTGCACAAGCCAAGGTCCTGAGGCAGAAAAGGTTTGGACACCACTGAAAAATCCGTGCGGCTGAATTACAGTGAACAAGGAGCAAGTAATGCAAAGGACTCTGGTGGGACACAGTGGGCCCTGAGGCTTGACTGGGATTTCATTCTAAAGAGGGAATGGTATGACCCAATTTGCACTTTGTGATAATCACTACTCCCTCTGTGTGGGAAAAGATGTGAAACGCAGAGGCAGTTCCAGTTGTCTTAAGCAAGAGAGTAGGATTCCCTGGATCAGAATATGGCAGTCAACATCAAAAAACAATAGACAGATTCAGATGTATTTCAGATGCAGAACCAACAAAAGTTATTGACATGTTGCAGATGAGGGTGACAGGAATGATTCTCATTAAGGGGCTCTATTTCCAGGTGGGTTTTTTCAGTAGTGACAAGCACCACCTGATATAATGCCAGGTCCATGCAAGAATCTGGTCCAGGGGGCCTGGCATGCCTGTAGACATAAGTTATTTAAAAACCACAGATTTAAGAACAAGAGAAACTTTTGTCTTCACATTGGCTCCAGAGCCCTATAGGTTCCCTGAAATCACAGGCTTAAATGTCCCTTTTCATCTGAGTGCAATGATTTTTAAGTAGAATTGCACCAGATAAACCAGCTACCAACCCATCTAGTCTCCATGATAAGCAGTGGAGAAAATACCGTAATTTCTTTGAGGATCTTCAGGTCATGTTGGATGATTCATATCAAATATGTCACAGGCATATGATAGCATAATTTACTGACTAGCAGAAAATAACTAACTGTAAAATACAAATTTATTGATCATTTCTTTGTTATCATTGTCCTTAACAATGATGTCTCCATAGGATTGCTTCAGAAACCAAATATACAACGCAATCCAGTACTCTCCAAGGAGGAGACCTCTAAGGGTAAAGAGCAGGAAGTGCCTTCCGTCCTCTACATGCTCTCCTCAAACTGGTCTCCAGAGGCCACAGGAAGTCACAGCATTCCAGGGAAGACAGAGATTCAGCCTCAGTGCCTTTCTGACCTGTTCATCCCTATTACCTACTTGAGTATTACTGGCATAGTTTCCACTGCCTTTCCTAAAAAGCTATTACATAATGATCATCTCAAAATCCTGTGGCCCATTCGTGTAGGTGAGCATCTCTTTCCCTTTTAGTATTTATAGAGATGATGCACTCTTGTTCTTAAATTGCAGAATGAGAGATGATAAGACAGACAGACACAGACACAGACACACAGACACAGACACACAGACACACACACACACACACACACACACACTGGAGACAGCACCTCTGATTCTGGCTCAGGTCTTACCAAAACAGATAGCGAATCGAGATAAACTAGTAATGTATTTGGAAAGGAATGTTATCTTTCGTTCCTCCAGACTATTAACTGTGACCTTTTTTGTCTGCATTTCAAGGACTTTGCTTGAAACAGACCCCATTTTTTTTTAGTCAACATACAAACAATGCCTTTCAGAAAGGCTCTCCCCCAGAGTTCCAGTGAAAAGCATGGAACTCCTGCCTCCTGTCCTCTGGTCCCATGTAAGTCTTACATTTACTCCAACACTTTAAACTTTTAATTCAGTGGTCCATCTCCAAACTGTCCTCAAAACATTCCTCTTTAATTCAGTGGTCCAGCTGACGGCTCCTCTCCACATAAGTACCCCTCTACCTCCTAAGCCACCTGCTCAGCTCCAGTAGAGAGACTATAAAAAAAATTCACAGATTCGCATCACTATACTTCACACCCTCATATTTAACTCTGTAAACTCACTTTCAACAGTTCTGAGCTATTAATTCTAATTTAGCCCCTCATCACCTACGAAGACTGAACTGGATCTTTATCTCTGCCACCCATGATGGATTTTATTGCAAGTTCTGGATTTCTGCAACTGTAGCAAAGAGAGGAAGAACTGGGCTGAGCGCGCCAACATGAAAAGCTGTCACTATGCAACTCATGTTGGGGAATCTTCCCAAACTGGCATATGTTTCTGCTGCTTTTCACTTCTACTGCATATATTTGTTCTCACTCCAGCCACAAAGCTGCCCAGATAGCCCAACGTTCTCCACATCAAAAGAAACCAAAGCAACAGACACATAAACCCAAACACACATCAATCCGCTTGAATCCAAGGATGTGGTTTGACCTCCTGCTATTCTGTGCCAAGTAACACCTCTATCCAAAGTCTGATGATGGCTAATAGTTTCAACATTTTCAGAACTGCGTCACTCTCAATGACCCTCTGATTTGGGGGATGTTTTCCCACTATTCTTTTTTAAATCAACCTGGCTAAATGTAACCTATAATCCTATAAATGTCATGTAAATATGTATGCATGTATATGAGGAGGGCATGACAACCCAGTCCAGTATTCTTCCCTGGAGAATCCCCATGGACAGAGGAGCCTGGAGGGCTACAGTCTGTGGGGATGCAAAGAATTGGACAAAACTGAGTGGCTAAGAACAGCACAGTACGTGTGTGTGTGTATATACACACACACATACATAAAAATTTCTTGAAAAATTTCCCAGTTACTGCTGATACCTTCAGTTAAATATCACCTATAATACTCTGTCCTACTTCACTAATGGAAACACAAAATGCCAAACGCCTAAACACTGTCAGATCTCTTCTGACCAGCTCAGAATTTTACCAGGTCTCCTCCTAGACCAACCTACAGGGACAAGAAAAGCATCACCTCCAGAGACATTATGCTTTAGAGGCAAGCATCCCAGCATCACTGCACCCCTCCCCATTCACCCTAAGATCTTCAAGCGTGTCTTTCCCAAGGCCAGGGGAGGGAGGCAGGGAGGGAGGCACCAGCACCCAGGGGGAACTCACTGAGAGGCTTCAGGATGCTGCTGCTGGACTCATCCGCATTCTCCACATCTGACTTGTCAGAATAGTTCTCAGAGATCCTCTCCTTTTCCTTCTTTTCTCGGTGGCCTGTCTTTCTCTTGTGACGTCTCCTTCTCCGGTAGCTCTTTGGCACATGGACCCCAATGTAGATGGTGTGGTGGCCTGAGGAAGGAACACAAATCACCAGTCATTTCAAACCACAGTCTCGGCTACACAGACATCACACAAGACCCAGAGGTCAGGGAAAAAAAAAAAAAAAAGTCCATAAATTCGACATTACCATTTCACATTTGACAAACTGGAAAACTAAAACTGCCTTCCAATTTTCATTGAACTAGATTGTAATTCAACCTGCTGGCTGGTACCAGGATTCAGTGAGGGTGTGCTCTAATTCTATCCAGATAGACTCTTTATTTTTAAGCAATTCAAACAATACTGAACTAGAAATCAGGAATCCTTGATTCTGGTCAAACCTCTGCCATCAGTGAGCTATCTGACCTTGAGCAGGTAACTTAATCATTCTGGGCCTCAATTTCTTCATTTATATAATGAAGGTCTTAAACTGGGTAATCCTTAAGAGTCCTCTCCAGTGCCAACTTTCCTGGAGCCTATGATTATACTGAATAGAGTGATGAAAAAGGAGTTATTGGGAAAAGGGTGAAAAAGACCTAATTCAAAGTTCAAAAAGTCATTCTGCGGGTATAAGGTTTTACACTAAAACTCTTTTTACCCAATCAGCAGAATAGAGACTTAGAACTGGGACAAACTAAGAAAAAAATGAGACATACTTAGAGAGAAAATTTTAGAAATACTCAACACTAGGAAACAGCTAAAATGAATGTCAGCTACAGTGCCATTCTCATTTTTCCTTTTTTCGTTTGCAAAAGTGTCTAAAAACTGGTTGTTGCTGTGATAAAAATAAACCCAGCCCAGTAAAGATTGCCTTGAAGAGAAGGGCATGAGGAAAAGAGATTGTGAAATGCTTTTAGTTCTCGAGATGGAAGGAACTGCAATACTGACAAGTGGTATTATTTTTACAAAATCTGATAAGACAGAAAAAAAAAAGGAACTCAAAGTTCTACATCTTTTTTTCCATTGGAAAACTTTTACTTTCACTTTATACGCGGTCTAACTTCTGAATGTGGGAACCACCATTTCGGAAGTAATGTGAAAACTTCTTTTATTTTTGAATTGCAAAACAGATGAGATTATCTAGGGATTTCCTCCACATTCTGGAACTATTCCTTAATGACCACTGTATAGCACCAAAGACAATAAATATCACACACTCACATGCAAGACACATACATGCAAATGTCTGATGAAAATACCATGAATTCCTTTCCAGGCATATCTAAAAACACTGTAATTCACAGGGGTGTTCCCTTAAACTGGAAGGATTGAAACAATTATATCAAGAAAGATGTTCCAATCAAGAATGCAGAACCCCATGTGAATGAATAAGCAGTCCAAAAAAAAAAATCTGATACTTGGAATGAAGTCTGAAACATATAAAACATGAAGTCCCTGCCCCCAACACATACAAAGACACACAAACACCCAGGCACACACATCAACTCAGCTACTAAAAAGCACAGTGAAAATGCCCCTGCAGAATGTGGTGCCAATGAGAAATTTATCATCTCTAACCATTTACAAGCAAATTGTTCTCATGGGAAAGCTATATTATACTAGGAAGTAGGAAATGTCTAAAAAACAATGTGAATTAAGAAACAGTGTCAATTGTTTCCTGCGCTCCAGTTGTTGAGGGAGTCCTGAAGCTTTATCTCAAGTCACACAATATATGTAAGCAAAGCATCCAGTTTCTTTGGTAAATCAAACACTGAAAGCTTGGTTGCCTTGGGTCAGGAAATAAAAAACCATCATGAAAAATGTTAAGAAGTCAAAGAAAAAAATTTAACCTGTCACATTAACTATTTTCTTATTAAAAAATAGTAACTAAGCAAAAAGAAAAAAAAATAGTAATTAAACTGCAAGAGTCAAATGGATGTTATATGCAAAGATTTTTTTGTAATATCTTTAGCCAAATCTGCATAGTGTATTTGCTAGATCATTTAAAAGACAGTTCGTGTGCATGCTAAGTCACTTCAGTCATGTCCCATTCTTTGTAATCTTATAGACGACTGTAGCCCACCAGGCTCCTCTGTCCATGGAATTCTCCAGGCAAGAACACTGGAATGGGTTGCCAGGCCTTACTCCAGGGGATCTTCCAGACCCAGGGATCGAACCCACATCTCTCATGTCTCCTGCATTGGCAGGCAAGCTCTTTACCACTAGTGCCACCCAGGATGCCCAAAAGACAGTTTATATGGGCTGATAAGATTTGAAGGTAAGATTTCTAGCTATCAAGTGTTGGTGTCAATCCAACAAAAGAATCAGCATGATGTAGACAGTGAGCTTTCAAAGCCCAGGAGAGAAATGCACCTTACCCTCTGGAACCTAACTGGAGTTGTCATCACCACAAAAATGGTGCCATTTTATTTACACTGCAATCCTAGGCCTCATGGCTGCCTTATGAATTAGATTCAGCTGATCTCCATCTCCTCCAGCTCCTCCTTCAGACACTCCACCCAACCACAAGTGGGGGACACATGCTGCTCCATGGAGCCCAAGTACCAACCACAAAAGTGGTTCCTTTTAAGATATTTCCAATTTCAGACATTTTTATCAGCTTTATTAAGGTACAGTTCTTCACATGCCCTAAAATTCACTCATTTGAAGAGTTTATCTTTCTACTTTAATCTCTGACATGTCTGAGATTTTTCTGGAATAAAAACTAGTATTTTATAAAGTAAAAGAAAAGAAAAAGAGAGTATATATTGAATGATTTTTAGCTTATTTACAGAGAGTTGTGCAACTATCGCCATAATCCAATTTCAGAACCTGGCTACCAATCAACAAAGATCCCCCATGCTCATCCACAATCACTCTCTGTTCCCACTCCCATCCCTTACTACCCCTCAGGCATCTTTTATGCTGTCAGTGATGGGCTCCGGAAAGCTACAATTCTCTGGTACCCACATGCTATGAACTTTTGTGGGACCCCTTACAGCAGAGCAGAACAGAACATGCTTTGGGTAAGGAAGCTCTCTCCTTCCAAGAGTGGTCAGAGGAAAGCATCACTGACCTGGGTAATTCAAAAGCAAAGCATTAGGAAACTCAAACAGGGGCTCTGTATCAACCAAAACGGGTGGGATGGCGAGGGAGATGAGAAGGAGTTTCAAAAGGGAGAGGGTATATGTATACCTATGGCTGAGTCATGTTGAAGTTTGACAGAAAACAGCAAAATTCTTCAATAAGAAATTCAGCAATTATCCTTCAATAAAAAATAAATAGCTTTTTTTAAAAAAAGGCAAAGCATCCTCCTTTTCCTCTCAGACATTACTAGTAACTAAATTTTCCTTTTCTGTCTTCGTTCAGATAAAGGAAAAGGCATAGAGTCCCAAGGGTAAACAAACCTTCGGGACCTAAGGAGCAGTGTCTGTGTTTCAGGAGTTGCTTCTCAACCTCTTTCCATTTCAGCTTCTTTGCCCACAGGAGAGAGGAAGGCAGCATCACTTTGGTGAGTAGGGGAAAGGCACGCTTTCTCAAAATGATGACCGAATATTTCATAAGCTGTATATGCTAAGTACCAAACATACCAAAAGTAAAGTGAGCTGGAATGAAAGCACTCTTACCACCCCCACAAAATACCTGTCTTTAGGGTCAATAGAAGCAGTGTTACTGATTTTTTTTTTAATGCTATCACTAATAAGAATATCATGGTGAAGGTGAAGTCGCTCAGTCGTATCCGACTCTTTGCGACCCTGTGGACTGTAACCTACTAGGCTTCTCTGTCCATGGGATTCTCCAGGCAAGAATACTGGAGTGGATTGCCATTTCCTTCTCCAGGGGTCTTCCCGACCCAGGGATCGAACCCAGGTCTCCCGCATTGGAGGCAGATGCTTTAACCTCTGAGCCACCAGGGAAGAACATCATAGTTGATCTCAATATTTATTTTCATTAAAATATCTTTACCTGTTTCAGAGATATGCCATGAAGACCGATGGCTATTTTTAAAATTACAACTCACCAAATGACAGCAAGCTCTTAGGAAAGCCATAGAGGTGGAGGATATAGTATTATTTTCAGTGTAAAATGAAAAGGGGAAACTTGATAGACAAGCCTTCCAATTCAGCAAAAGTCTACAAAACAGTAAGATGCTCGGAGAATCAGAGATAGTTAACTGTTTAACTTACGAGGGAATACGTTTTAGGCTCAAAAGAAAAAAATTCTCCCCCAGCGAGTGAAAGTCTCTCAGTCATGTCCAACTCTTTGCAACCCCATGGTATAGTCCATAGAATTCTCCAGGCCAGGATACTGGAGAGGGTAGCCTTTCCTTTCTCCAGGGATCTTCTCTAGGGACCGACCCTAGAGATCGAACTCGGGTCTCTCGCATTGTAGGCAGCTTCTTTACCAGCTGAGCCACCAGGGAAGCCCAAGAATACTGGAGTGGATACCCTATCCCTTCTCTGGCAGATCTTCCCAACCCAGCAATTGAACTGGGATCTCTGGCATTGCAGGCGGATTCTTTACCAGTTGAGCTACCAAATGTCAGTAAAGACTGCTTCCAAAGATAACGTAAAAAGAAGGAGCAAAAAAATTTATTAGCTATAATTCATAAGGAAATGGCGATTGGTTTAAATGTTATTAAAATAAAGGTTACATTCTTGCTACTCAAAATATTATAGAATAAAACTACTGGAATCTGCATTTGACAGTGTTCACTTAGGTGTGAGTCAAAGGGCATTCAGTCCTAGATTTGGCAGGGCCTCAGTAGCATGTGTTCAAATAAATACCCTGCATACCTTTCTGTGACAGATGGTGAAAGTTCTCAACAAACTCTAAATATCTTGAGAATATCTCACAATCCAACCACAGCAAGTACTCCTGGGAAGAAAACATAGCTTTTCTGGTTATCTCTGGCCTTCGGAAATTATCACCAGGTGATCCATGTTTCTTCCCGTCTTCACATGCTCCACCTCAGGGGAGAGCAGAAGCCCTCCGATGCTCTCATGTCCACTTCTCCCAGTTCCTAAAATATTTCTACACTAATGGCATTGAGAGTTGCTATTGTGATTTGAGGCCACCAGAGAGCTCTTACACTTAGTAAGTGTAGTCATTTAAGGGAAAGAAGCTTCCACAGATACCCACTTCACTACGAAAGATGATTTAGGACTTTGAAGAACGAAACCCATCAAGTGAGTCAAGCTAAAATTTCTGTAGAGAACTGAGTGGTTAACAATATCTGCCTCTCTATGCAACACAGATCATTAGCTCCTTTAAGAAACGTGAATGAGTGAGTGAATCAAAGTCGCTCAGTCATGCCAATGCTTTGCGACTCCATGGACTATCCAGTCCACGGAGTTCTCCAGGCCAGAATACTGGAACGGGTAGCCTTTCCCTTCTCCAGGGGATCTTCCCAATCCAGGGATCGAACCCAGATCTCCCACACTGCAGGCAGATTCTTTACCAGCTGAGTCACCAGGAAAGCCCTCAGGAAACGTGGTTCTATGTTTATATACATGCAAATGACAGAAGCCACTTATGGAATTCTCACAAAGGTGCCAGGTTGTGCTAGGTCTCCTCTTTCTATTCCCTCATGCCATCCTCACCACTGCACGAATTAAGTGAACGACAGAGGATGAGATGGCTAGATAGCATCACTGGCTCAATGGACGTGAATTTGAGCAAACTCTGAGTGACTGTGGAGGACAGAGGAGCCCAGCAGGTACAGTCCATGGGGTAGCAAAGATTTGGACACAACTTAGTGACTGAACAACAACATCGCCATTGTACAGGCAAAGAAACCAAGGTTCAGGGAAGTCAAGGATGTTGTCACCAGTTAACTCATAAAATACTACAAAAAAGGGACTTTCCTGATTGTCCAATGGTTAAGACTCTGAGCTCCCAATGCAGGGAGCCGAGGTTCGACCTCTGGTCGGAGAACTAAGATCCCACATGCTGCAGAGCGTGAACAACAAAAAAAATTAATTTAAAAAAAAGATATTAATCTCTTTTTAAAAATCCCTCAGAAATATCTCCCAGGTCTCAACATTAAAAACAGTGAGTGCTTCATCACTGCTTTGGTGGTGCTTTGTCTGTTTTTAGGGGGCTTTTTTGTGATAGACACTATATTTGTACTATCTTATAACTGATGTTTCCTTCCTCATGTTGACAGCTAGAAATAGAAGAGACAAATCTCAGGCCAACCTGCAATGGGTAGACAGTTTTGTGACATGCATTTTAAATACTAACCTCACTCTTTCAACTTTTCAATGGTTACTTCTGTTCGGGTTGAAATTTTTTAGAATAAGGCAGCATATACATATTTTTTAAAACCTGTACCAGGGGTAGAGGCTAAGGGTGGCCGTCGGGGAATGTAGATTCTAACCAGAGAGTTGATGGGTCCTTGGTGGTCCTTTAAGTACATCGAAATCTACAAGTCTAAATCTTTGTCCAGAAATCTACCTTCCCCCAAGGCCACCCTACCCCCAGCCAGCCCCAGGCTCCTACAGAACATCACTAATTAAATTCTGAGGGATATCCCCAATTTTATTTTTCTACATTGTTCCTGTTTCTATCATCAATGGGATTTCTGTTCTCTCTGGTTCAAAACAAAGATTCTACAACACTTGGGACTTTACATCGTTCTTTCAGAACTAACCAGCAATATTCCCCAAGCATAAGTTAAATGCTGCCTTTCTTGGCTTATCTAAAGAAACCTGGTCTTATGCCAAGGTGCCTGAAACTTGTTGTAGCTATTGCCAAGAAGGATATAGGGGAAGGAGACAAATTAAAGAGAGATTTATTATTTCTTTTTAATTATGAAAAGAAAAATGTTGGAAAAGGAGGCAGAGACCCTGAATGTGGGATTGACTGTCTAAAAGATGCTGGAAAGACTTTATTTCTTGTACCAAAATGCATCTCAAAGGTATTTCGGAAGTGCATGCATAAGAAACCTTACAGAGAATCATAGTACCAAGTCCAGATGCCAGAGAGGTTGTGTATTTCTCACTTTAGATAATAAGAAACAGATCAGTCTGTCTAATCCTAAACACTTTAATAAAGGAAATAGAAGTAACTCATTAGTGCTTTTCCCACAGACCCATAAGAGTGTCCGTAACCAGTTCTATTAAGATATAATCAATGCAACATTGCTAATTTACTTCGCCATAAATACCAGTTCATGAAAAGAAAAACTCACTTTGAAAGGAATGTTATAATTTTGCATTTAACAGGGGGTAAGTCAGCCCCTTTGGTTAAATGTTTGCTTGACAGTCCACAAAACAGATCCCACTACTCAAGAAAAGGGATCATTTCTATTCTTATATTTTGGATAGGGCCAACTTTTCACACAGAAAAAATAATAATAATAATGTACGTGTTTCTTAAAAGTTTATTGCATGCTACATATGTCATTTATTTACAGGCCATTCTGAGTGCTGATTAGTAATCTATTTTAATATTAATGCTACCAATTACACTTAGGAGCAGGCATGCAAGCAAATAAGTAGTAAAAGTGATGAAAAACAAGGAAATACTTTTCTCCCCACTGAATGACATGGGACTTTTGTTCACTGAAAACCTCCCAGAAATTCTTAAGGCAACTTAAAGTACCCCAAGCAAGACTGATAAGAAATCTCAGCTTGTTACCTGGTATTTACTGAGCAGAGTACTTTTAATATTTAATATTTGATGATGAAAATGATAACAATCTCGAGGCAAAACAAACAGCACAAGGAAAAGGTCTCAAAGTGGAGCTGAGCTTATGCTAACTTAGCTAAACTCTTGTCCTAAAGAACAAGCTAAAACTCAGAAAACTTTTGCACTTGCTTTACAAGGGCTCATTTTTAGCAAAGTAGTTCTAATCTTAGCTTTTAGGTAGGTAGGCTACAGTCCATGGGGTTGCAAAGTCAGACAAAACTGAGCAACTAAGCACAGCACAGCAAAGGTGAGGAACCTATGACCACACACCGAAGTTATCCTTTCATTACAGCTTCCATTGCTAACAGCTGATATGGGCTTCCCTGGTGGCTCAGAGGTTAAAGCATCTGCCTGGAATGCGGAAGACCTGGGTTCAATCCCTGGGTTGGGAAGATGACAGAGGCTAAAACTGACCAGCACAGTATAAAATCTGAATCAGCGCATATTTTTAAAGAAATACAGCTTTCTTATATTTAGTGATCATCCATTATTTGAAAATATCTAGGCCACAACGACGACTTAAAGGCACTACGGGAGCCAACCTTGATGAGTAAACAGGACTAAAAATCATGTTATCTTTTATAAACTGTAGCTCCTGAAGTGCTTCACAATCTCTAAAAAACTGCTTGTCCAAAGTAATTTTAACTCTGCTCTAGCAAAACCTCTTTTGGCACTAGTGGTAAGGAATCTGCCTGCCAACCCAGGGGATGTAAAAGACTAGGTACGGTTCGATCCCTAGGTGGGGAAGATGTCCTGGAGAAGAGAATGGCAACCCACTCCAGTATTTTTGCCTGGAGAATCCCATGGACAGAGGAGCTTTGTGGGCTATACAGTCGATGGGGTCACAAAGAGTCAGACATGACAGAAGCTACTTAGCACACACGCACATAGTTTTAAAGTATAATCGATGTTTATACCTATATCTATATATATTCATGGGTTTTCCTGGTGGCTCAGACAATAAAGAATCCACCTGCAATGCGGGAGACCTGGGTTTGACCCCCGGATTGGGAAGATCCCCTGGAGAAGGGAATGGCTACCCACTCCAGTATTCTTACCTAGAGAATTTCATGGACAGAGGAGCTTGAGGGGCTACAGTCCATGGGGTGGCAAAGAGTCAGACACAACTGAGCAGCTAACATTTTTTAACACATTTATATTGAGATGTGTGTGTGTGTATATATATATATATATGCACAATATATATACAATATAATATATACAGTCTCTACATAGAGGGATAGAGAGCTAAATATCATTTTTATGGACAAGCCAAATCCAATATGTCAATAAAATATCCTCCATTGTGTATAGTGCCCAAAGATGCACAGTAAATGCTGTTCTTATCTCTCCCTCCTATTTCCAAAGGGGGGAAAGAAAGCCCCATTTCTCATCCTTCTCACCCACTTTGAGCCCTGACAATAACTTCTGAACACCCTCTGTTCTCCAGAGAAGGTACTCCAGAACACTCCCCCAGAGCACTCCCCCTGGGCAAGACAAAAGAGCCAACTTTAGATCAAGGCTCCTGGAGAAGAAAATGGCAACCCACTCCAGTATTCTTGCCTGGAAAAATCCCCTGGACAGAGAAGCCTGATGCGCTACAATCCATGGGGTCGCCAAGAGTCAGACACAACTGAGCGACTTCACTTTCACTTTTAGATCAAGGCTAACTCACCCTTCAGTTAGCTGTCTAGTCATTATGCTGAGTTTAACTGTGCCACAGAGGCAACACCTTCCATAACCCCAGTCTGCCCTACCCCTGCCAGGAGCCAGCGTCAGGTCATCACCATCCTGCTGCGGGAGGGTCTCCCCGGAGCTTTCACACTGTGGGTGCCAAGCCCCAGGGCTCAGGTCTGTCATCCTTTTTACTTGAAAGCACAGAGGAGAGTGGATTCAAAAGGTCTGGAAGGTCAGAGCCAGCCAGGGCAGTGCAAAGAGGAGCCACCTAACAGGAGGAGATGAACCCTTGACTCCCTCCTGACATCCCAGAACCCTGAAAGAGCTGGAGAATTTTAATGTGCAATACACATGCAGTCAGACAAAATCCACCTGTGAGCCAAACGCAGAGAACTGACAGTTTCCATTATCTCTCTTGTGGTCACCATTTGCACAACTGAATGGCAAGTAGGGCTGGAAGAGAGAAAACAAAGGCTAATCCAATGGTCATTGATAACCGGATTTACAATTGCAGCCAGAGAGGCAGCTTAGACAGACACATAAATGCACACATTCACACTCTCATTCTAACCGCATTGTCCGTCTGCAACTCTATTCTGGCTTCCCTTTTAGCACTAGCCTAAGCCCTGCTGGGCAATAGGAAGAGTAGACTTAGTCACTATAGACAGATAATCCACTATACAGTCAATGCACTCCCAGCTAATCAGGTTATCAAACACCTAATATTAGTTCACATAATTCCCTCTTCTCACACACCTGTACATAGGTAAATGAGATTTGGATCATGCAGTTGGGGGGAGTGCCGGGGAAGCAGGTTGGAGGGGGCTAAAACAATGACCAAGAAAGAGAGAAAGTGCTACGAATGACTCAAACCAGCATCAGTTCAGTTCAGTCGCTCAGTCGTGTCTGACTCTTTGCGACCCCATGAATCACAGCACGCCAGGCCTCCCTGTCCATCACCAACTCCCGGAGTTCACTCAGACTCACGTCCATCGAGTCAGTGATGCCATCCAGCCATCTCATCCTCTGTCATCCCCTTCTCCTCCTGCCCCCAATCCCTCCCAGCATCACAGTCTTTTCCAATGAGTCAACTCTTCGCATGTGGTGGCTAAAGTACTGGAGTTTCAGCTTTAGCATCATTCCTTCCAAAGAAATCCCAGGGCTGTTCTCCTTTAGAATGGACTGGTTGGATCTCCTTGCAGTCCAAGGGACTCTCCAACACCACAGTTCAAAAGCATCAGTTAAGCCCAATTCCAGACTCATCATGACTATGATTTTCCACACGCACCCAGGAAAAGAAGACAGCATTCACTGACAGCAGCACATAATCACACTTTCAGAACTGAAATGACCTTAAATATCACCTGATTAAACCTCTTCATGTACCAGTGAACCAAGTAAAGCCAAATAGCTAATGATGTACAGGCTGGGACTCTTGGAGCTCCTGGTTAAAAAAGGTTTCCTTTCTTACTTCCCCACTACCATGGTACTACACGCCACCCTACCCTCTATATTCCATTGTCTGCAAAATATAGCCAAGTGGGGACAAAAAAGATTAACCTTTTCAAGTTAGCAAATACAAAAGAGGACAAAACAGGCTCAGGAATTCTCTGAAAAATGTGTCTTATAATCACAGAATGACAAGTTTAAATCTACAACCCTTAGCTCTGTAAACTGCCCCAGAATATGAAGACACCTGTCCTTCCATGAGCACCTGAGGTCGTGCAGCCACAGGTCACGGGCTTGCGCCTTCTTTCCCTTGCACCTTTTCACAAGCTCTCCCAACACTTTTTATTCTTCCTATTCCCTGCTCTTTCAGGCTCTCCTTCCAGCTCTCAAGTTGCAAAGGGACCAGATCTCAAGCACACATTTTGGAAGGAGCACTGTCCTGGTAAAGTTAAGAAGTCTGGCTCCTTGTCCTAGTGTTCCAAATTACCATCAGCACTACTGCAAGCAAATCACTTTACCCGCTCAAAGGCTTGTCTCTCCATCTGTAAGGTGAGAACGCTAAGCTACATTATCTCATAGATGCTTTTGAGCTCTAAACGTTCTGTAATAATTCGAAGGATTTTAATTGGTTAAGTATAAAGAAGCACAGAGGGGAAAGGCTAAAAGGTTTCCTACTATTTCTCAAAGTCCCTCCACAACTACTTACGATGGTAGTTTTCTCTTTGGGCCTTCTTCAAGCTCCTCTGATTTGACTCTTTCCTGACAATGCCACTGCTAAAAGCCACCAATCACCCTTTCCTGCCAAATTGACCAGTTACTTTTCGCTCCTCATCTACTTGACTCCAGACAGCACTCAGCACTGTCCATCACTGGCTCCTTGCTGAAAACAGTCTTCTCTTGGCCTCAGAAGACTTTTATGATTGCTCCTTCTCAGTGTCCAAAGCTTGGCCTTAAAGAACACAGGCCAGTCCTCCTCCCACCCTTTTTTCTTCCTTTGGTAATGCCATCCATTCCTGCGGCTTTATTTTTTAACATTTTGTTTGGGGGATTTTTAAAAAATATTTATTTATTTATTGGTTTATTTGGCTGTGCCAGGGCTTCACTGCAACATATGGGATCTAGTTCCCCGACCCGGGATCGAATGCCGACCCCCTGCGCTGGCAGCAAGGAGTCTTAGCCACTGGACCACCAAGGAAGTCCCCCCAAGGCTTCAAATACTAGCTAGCTCCCTGGGATTCCCAAACTTCTATCCCATTCCTATCCTTTCTTTTTAGCTCCAGCTTGTGTGGCCAAGTACCTGCTTTAGAGTTCTACTGAATGTCTCACAGGGGTCTCAAAGTCAAAAAGCTGGAAGCCTATCTTCCTTTACTACTATCCCTCCAGTGTCCCTCATCACAAATGGTATGTAAGTCCCCAAACTGCTCAAAGCAGAAATCCAAAAGTAATCATCCCCCCCCCCACCCGCACATCTTTCCATCAGCAAGTGCTGGCAATTCAACCCATCTTTTTTGTCCCAGGCTAAACCCTAAAATCACCTCTCAGTTGAATCTTAGCAACAGTCTCCCCACTTTTATCTTTGTCCTCTTGGGATGCTTTCTCCACTCATCAGCCAAAGAGATGTTTTTTAAAATGCAAATTTTGTCTGTCACTTTCCTGCTTACAACACCCTGTAGTGGCTCGCCAGTGCACACTAAATGAATCCTAAATCTTTAGCAAAAGTCATCAATTATCTGGGTTCCACCCACTTCTCAGAGAAGGCACTGGCAACTCACTCCAGTACTCCTGCCTGGAAAATCCCATGGAGGGAGGAACCTGGTAGGTTGCAGTCCATGGGGTCGTGAAGAGTTGGACACGACTGAGCAACTTCACTTTCACTTTTCACTTTCCTGCATTGGAGAAGGAAATGGCAACACACTCCAGTGTTCTTGCCTACAGAATCCCAGGGACGGGGGAGCCTGGTGGGGTGCCATCTATGGGGTCGCACAGAGTCGGACACAACTGACATGACTTAGCAGCAGCAGCATCCACTTCCGGCCATTCTCCTGGTTCATGTGGTCCAGCTGCATGGGCCTTATTTTCACTTCTCAAACAGGCCTACTCACCACTGGGCCTTCACACATGCTGGCCTAGGAGGTTTGCCACCTCCTTGACCTAGCTAATCCTCTTAACCCTTTAGGTCTCAAGTTAACATCACTCTACAGGAGATACATATCTTGGTCTCCATGTATACTCACCCACAGGCATGATATACTCTCAAAATTATCATATCAGCCAACTTTGTGTCCTTAAATGATGATGAGTTGATTTGACAACACATTAGTTACTGACCTAATTGGAATATGTTATCACTAGTAACACATTTGCCTGGAAAAGCAACATAGCAGAGCTTATATATCTGCAAGTGTTCTTACCATTTTTATAAGCTAAAAAAATTGCTAAAAGCTTTGTCCATCAAAGTTAATGAGAAGAGTTAATGAAATGCATTTAGTCTTGTCCAACTCTTTGCAACCCCATGGACTACACAGTCCATGGAATTCTGCAGGCCAGAATACTGGAGTGGGCAGCTGTTCCCTTCTCCAGGAGATCGTCCCAACCCAGGGATCAAATCCAGGTCTCCTGCATTGCAGGTGGATTCTTTGCCAGCTGAACCACAAGGGAAGAGAAGAGTTAACATAATAATCAGCTAACTTGTTGATTATCAGATATCAGTACTAGCTTTAGTCAGGAAGCACTCTGCAGTCACAGCAAGCACTTGAGAAAGTGTTAAACACAAAAATAAATCACAGGCAAGGACCAGACCCAAAGAAGTTAACACCTTAAATTTAAAGGATTCATCCTGGGGATTTCAAATTAGTTTCTTTAGATGGGGAAACAGTAGAAACAGTGTCAGACTTTATTTTTCTGGGCTCCAAAATCACTGCAGATGGTGATTGCAGCCATGAAATTAAAAGATGCTTACTCCTTGGAAGAAAAGTTATGACCAACCTAGATAGTATATTCAAAAGCAGAGACATTACTTTGCCAACTAAGGTCCGTCTAGTCAATGCTATGGTTTTTCCTGTGGTCATGTATGGATGTGAGAGTTGGACTGTGAAGAAAGCCAAAGAATTGATGCTTTTGAACTGTGGTGTTGGAGAAGACTCTTGAGAGTCCCTTGGACTGCAAGAAGATCCAACCAGTCCATTCTGAAGATCAACCCTGGGTGTTCTGTGGAAGGAATGATGCTAAAGCTGAAGCTCTAGTACTTTGGCCACCTCATGCGAAGAGTTGACTCATTGGAAAAGACTCTGATGTGGGGAGGGATTGGGGGCAGGAGGAGAAGGGGACGACAGAGGATGAGATGGCTGGATGGCATCATGGACTCGATGGATGTTGAGTCTGAATGAACTGCGGGAGATGGTGATGGACAGGGAGGCCTGGTGTGCTGCGATTCATGGGGTAACAAAGAGTCGGACACGACTGAGCAACTGTACTGAACTGAACTGATACCCCTAGCCGTCTATGGGGTCACACAGAGTCGGACACGACTGAAGTGACTTAGCAGCAGCAGCAGCATACCCCTAGCAAAACTAGGAGATAAGGAAGCACCAATGCTGTTTCTTTGCACGAAAATCTGAGATTCAGAAATTAAGTAATTTGACAATGGCTTACTGCAAATATCAGAATCCTTAGAACATCTCTAGTAGGTGGAGAAGATAGGTGATTAACTGCACTCTGCATGAAGAAAACACAATCACACAAACATGATCAGCCTCATGTCACCCAGAAAGACAGGGCAGAGCCAAGAACAGAAATAGGTCCTGAGACTCCTGGTTGTCCACCACATTCTCTAACTCACAATACAGACTGAATTAAAGTACCTCAAATACCAGACGCTGACTGAATTTGCCAAATACATGTATCTATTGGATTCAACTGTGTGCTACATCCAAGACACTGTCTTTATCTTCCAGCAAGGATAGAATCACATTGCAAATTTAATAATCAGCTAGGGGGTAGGGTTGTGATTTAACTAATTCATAAAATGTGTGACTCTGGCCCTCTAAAGCTGGTATGTTGGCTGATTTCACAAAAATTCAGACACTCCTTTTTATTTCCAGAAGTTTTGGGCTTGTCAAAGGTATTGAGTAACCCACCATTAAGAGGGAGTAGAATCACGTCCCAAGAGGGTTGAGTCTGCTCTCCTTTCAAAGTCAACAGAGTATCAAGAAAGGTGAACATGTTGGATCTAGCACTTAGGATGGCTGACTTCTAATTCTAACTCTTGGTAAAGGTAAGAACAATTCAGCAGATTTAAAAGCTTTTGCAGCTATTCAGGGAAGGGAGTTATTTAAGTCACCTCTACTAATGATTCAATGGGTGTCACTCACCACCCTCCTTCCCTTCACCTTCATCCCACCTGGCAATCAGCAGCTTCAGGGGCACACTATTTGGAACCTCCTGTGAACTCCTACTATGGCAGGCTCTCACCTCAGTCCCCTACGTGCTATCAGCCAAAAAAGTGAAACGAAACAGAACAAAACCAAATCCCATCAGCATGCCCACTTCAGCAACGGGGGAGCCTCCACTGAACTTTATTCAGTTTTATTCTGCTCTTACTCTGCTCTCCCTCATCAGATCCACTTTTCAATTCCCAATGACTTTGAATCTCATAATGATAAAAATGGGGAAACACTTAGCTCAGGTTTGAATACTTAGTATTATTTCTATGCTATTGCATAATCTCACTGAATTGGCACCTAAATTATATAACAGCCAGTAGAGAACAGAATTATTCTAGTTCATGCTGCATATGGGGAAAGGAAAAAAAGAAAAATATATACATAGTGTGTATGTGTGTTTATATACATTACATATATAATAAACCCTTGAATCCTCCTCACTGGTAGGAAAATACCACACACTTAAATCTGTTTTCCAGAAGGGCAACTTTGCAGGCCTTATTATAATGGGCACACATTTATCATTTATCCTGTATGCAAGTATAATTAGTATATCTTTTCTTGGAAGAGGAGACAATTTCACAAATTAGAGGTAATGTGTATCGGAGAAATCTAACCATGGAAACCAGATCTCACACCCAGAGCCTAAAGGGAATCAGAACATGTTCAAAGAGAAATAGACAGCAGGCCTCAGGAAAATTCTCTTGACCTTCCTGGCTTGCCTCTTCGAAAGCAAGAAGCAGTATATAAGTGTGGTTATTAGGAAGGCAAGAGATAGATGTTGGTAAAGATGAATTAAGAAAATAATGGGTTCAGGATGGAGGGGACACATATGCCTACAGCTGATTCATACTGATGTATGACAAAAACCATCACAATATTGTAAAGTAATTATCCTCCAGTTAAAATAAATAAATAAAATTTTAAAAAAGAAAATAACAAACATTTTGGTAGTTCAAATTTTTTGGAATGATAATCACTGAAAATTATTGGTGAGGTTGTATCAATCAGAAAGTGAAAGAATAAGACAGTGATATAGTATAAAGTAGGCTTCCTCAACGGCTCAGCAGTAAAGAATCCGCCTGCAATGCAGGAGCCTCAGGATATGTGGGTTCAATCTCTGGGTCAGGAAGATACCCTGGAGAAGCGCATGGCAACCCACTCCAGTATTCTTGCCTGGAGAATCCTACAGACAGAGGAGCCTGGCAGGCTACAGTCCATAGGGTTCCAAAGAGCTGAACACCACTGAAGCGACTTAGCATGCACACACGCCTTGTATAAAGTACTCCTATGCCTAATGTCAAGTACAGCAGCAACACTGTTTCTGGTCATTATTAAAACAGTTCTGTGGTGAAGTGTGTTTGATTCTCATTGTGCAGAACCAAGAAATTCAAAATCCAAACTTTAAGTTTTGTTCTTCACTTATGCAATGCTTCAGCAATATAGCAAGTTTCAAACTTTTATTCCCAAACTGATGTTTAGTCACTCTGCCTTAACAACACATGAAAATTACAAATGATAGAGACGCCCCAAAATCAATATGAAACAACTTGTCTCAAAAATATGAGCAGATACAAAGCTTCAAGAAAGAAACTCAACCGTAGACAAAATTTGCTGCAAGTGTATTATTTCAGAATTTCTGGATCCTTGGAAAACATGACTCAAGTACCAAGTTCAATTCTGCAAACTTCTTGCCATAAAAGAATGTAGTCACCTAGGACAGAAAGTGGCTTCCAGAAGGCTTTAGCCCATACTGTACCACCAGGGAATTCTCTACAATTGGAAAACTCTGAGAAGGGATGTCTGATTCCTGCTTCCAAACCCCATGGAATTATCATCTGATTTCCTTGAAGCTCAGGAAATCTATATACAAATACTTAACTTCAGTGACACAGCAGGAGGTGTCAGAGAGCTGGGTGCTGCCTGCTTTAGGACCTCTGGCAGGCTTCCTGCTGAGGCCATGACAAGAAAGAAGCAGGACGCTGGGAAAGGTCTGTGTGGGTTCAAAGTGCTCTGGGAACCCAAGCTACTTTTCAAGGGTCAACCCTTAAAACACCTGACCACACTTCCTCCAGGCTCGCCAACGTGTGGATACATTGTTTCTTTTAAGAAGGCTTTTCCTTCAGCAATATTTGCCCAAGTATTTCCTCTGTACACACTGTTTTCTGGGCAATTATAGAGAACAGGAGAGAGGAGGTCAGCAAAATGCAACCCGACACTTACATCCAGCGCTCAGAATAGCGCTGACCCCAACCAGCCCCTCCCTTCCCATCCACTAGGTTCTCATTCACTCCTTCTTGGCAATTACGTTTTTTGACCATTATAATTATTAACAAATGTCCACCAGGCCCCGCCTTTTCTTTAGAATACTACCTCCTCCAATACACATAAATATATCATCACAATATCCTCCAGTGAAAAATAGGTTTAAGTCATTATGATTTCATGTCTGTAAAATGTTGAGATCTTGACCTCCCAAAACACAAAAGCCACCAGTTCACCACTTCAGTCTCTCTCTTCAAAATACAAAGCAAAAGAAGGAAAAAGAATACGGTGGATGTGTTTATGGGGCTTCTTTTTCTTATCAGTATAAATGATGTACATACATCAATGACCTTTGCAAAATCAACTAGGATCATTAGACAAAATATCATCTCATTTGACTAAGAGAAGAGAAATCTCTAACTGAAAATTTAAACAAAGGCTTTAGAGGACTATATAAATCAATTCTATGTATGCTTCATTTCGTTTATTTACACATTCATTTCTTCACTCTTTCAACAAATACTTAGTGAATGTCTACTTTGTTCCTGACCCTGTCCTACTTTTTTACTTTTATTTCCCTAAAAATAACCTTCCTGTGAATTCCATGAATTTTCAACAACACACTCTCTCTTAATGCCTAACAGTAGACCTGGGAATTTGTAGAATTATTCTTCCATTTGGACAGATGGGAGCCCATTTCCTCTTGGACTAGGTTTTGAATGGAAAAGGAAAACCACTACAATATATCATAATGGTTTTGAGAGCACTGATCAAACTCAGAAATGCAGACCCATTTCAGCCAATATTGTATTTCTGTACTTTATGTTTCCTGAGTTGCTGCTTAGGATTGATGTTAAGAAAAGGGCCCCTCGTCATGAAGTTAGAGTTGCCAAGGCTTGCCAGGGAGTTACCTAGCCTTGCAGAGCCAAGGCCTTATCTCAAAGGATAAGGTGGAGTTTGCTCTTTTCCCCCTATTGCGAAATACGAGAATATTAAGTAATCTGTTTATATCATACAGATCCAAAACCCTGGCTGACTTTTTAAAGGATAAAATATCCAGAGAATTTCCTCCTCTTTAGAAAAAGCTACCTGGGATCTTCCTCTCTCAACCTTG
This sequence comes from Ovis canadensis, assembly GCF_042477335.2. Taxonomy (NCBI): domain Eukaryota; kingdom Metazoa; phylum Chordata; class Mammalia; order Artiodactyla; family Bovidae; genus Ovis; species Ovis canadensis. The sequence continues at coordinate 103,104,766 of NC_091250.1, read as the reverse complement.
GTTCACCCAACAAAATTTGCCAATTTCCCCTAAGTGTGTTTGAAATGAAAAATCAGTCTTGTTCCTCATAGTGGACATTTCTGGGTCCCCTTGAAAAGCAAGGAGATCAAACCAGTCAATCCTAAAGGAAATCAACCCTGAAAATTCATTGAAGGACTGAAGTTGAAGCTCCAGTACTTTGGCCACCTGATGCAGAGCTGACTCACTGGAAAAGACCCTGATGCTGAGAAAGATTGAGGGCAGAAGAAGGCGGCTACAGAGGATGAGATGGGTTGGATGGCATCACTGACTCAATGGACATGAGTCTGAGCAAACTCAGGAAAACAGTGAAGGACAGGGAAGCCTGGAGTGCTGCAGTCCATGCGGTCACAAAGAGCTGGACCTGACTTAGCGACTGAACAAAAACAACTGGTAACATCAATGTGTCATCTAACAGACCAATTCTACAGAAATGCCTGGGCTGGAGCTGGAGCCTGTGGGTATAAAAACAAACATGGCATCTGAAATGTTACAAAGTTTAAATGAGTTTACCCATGGTAACCACTCTATGCCAAAAATATTAGCTTCACCAAACACACCACTGAAAGAGCAGACATACAAGCTTCTCTTTATTTTAAAGATTAAAATTGACACTTGGTTTCCTTTCTCAAGAGTATCTTTTTAAACCATTATTATAAATGTACAAGAGGCCTGCATGCTAAGTCGCTTCAGTCATATGCGATTCCATATCCTATGGACTGTAGCCCGCCAGGCTCCTCTGTCCATGGGGTTCTCCAGGCAAGAATACTGGAGTGAGTTGCCATGCCCTCCTCCAGGGGATCTTCCTGACCCAAGGATCAAACCCGCATCTCCTTTGTCTCCTGCACTGGCAAGAGTGTTCTTTACCACTGGCATCACCTGGGCAGCCCGGTTTATCAGGCAAACTACAATGAAAAAGAGCTTTAGATCTTTAAACATATCCCACATAGATAAATTCACTATTTAAACAGAAGATGCCCCCTCTTCTGATTTACTCTATTCTTAGTGAGTTTGCAGCTGATGGTTTTCTACTGAGTTTTCAGAATGCTGATTAAGTGTCATGCCACCCACTGAGAGTAAAGTTGAACCAGGTGAATTGAGGGTGTGGTTGAAAGTCTCAGTCTGTCTCCCTTTCCAGAACTACAGCCTTAGAAAGAACTATGAGGCAGCATTTGACTCTTTTTGCCTTCAAGCTGAGATGAATCCAATCATCCCAAATTGAGCAACCTTAGAAAAAATTTTAAAGCATAATCATTTCAAAATAACCAGAGTTACTGGAGGTCACTCGTTTAATGGGAGTGCATCTTATTAGTGCAAATTACCTTAAAAAGCAAAGTTTTAAGTTCACCTTTACCAAGTGTGCTGCAATATACCTCAACCGTATTTATTCCAGAAGCAAGAGAAATACTTTTTGGGTAAAAGGAAACATGTTTGATAACAGAAATGTTAGGTGTTCCAGCTCCTTGCCCTGTGAATTTCTGATCCTTAAACTAGAGCACTTACTTTGGACATAAATGTACCAGAAACTCAGCTACTTCACAACAAAAATAAGTCTTCTTTAAGAATACTCTTCTCCATGCAATTAAAAATATGAGATAGACTCATATCCTTGAGGAAAATATTCCCATCAAAATCCTAATCAGAGGTATTGACAGTCAAATCAATTGTATCTTCATTCTCAACCACTGGAATCATGGTAAGCCATTCAAACCCATCTCCATTTCAACTTCCTTACCCTGTCGCCTAGAGTTACTGTAAAATTTAAGTGCTACGACTCTCACCAGATGAAGCCAGGTGAGAAAATGGGAAGGTCAACTGGGAAGGCACTGAATTAGAAACAGCAGTTCCTAATTATATTTCATGACCTGTACTGTAAGGACCCCATACCGTTGGATGCCTCCACCAATCATGGCCATAAGCAGCCATCCTACATAGTCTCAGCATCCAACAACAGCAACTAGCTAAACAGGCTTTGAAAGCAACGTAACCAACCCACACTCCACTCAACACCAAAGATTCTCATTAAAATAGAAGTTTCACCAGAAGACGAAAACACACAAAATCCATACAGCATGGTGAATCACCACAAAGCCAATCAATTTTACAGATATTTTGATCACCTTTGTCTTTTTTGCTTCTCCTTATCTGCAGATTTGTGCGCTACTCATTACATTGTTGTCTTAATTTTCTGCTTGAAAAATCAAGGGGAAAACTGCAGGAAATAAACTTCTTAGTCAAAGTGTTAAGAAACCCATGTATAATATCCTGCTCCAGTAAAGCGCTGTCAATCCTACAGATATTACAAACTCAAGAAGTGATTAACATCTCCTGAGAACTTAGCTAGAGGGTTATTCTCAAGGAACATACTCACACACAGAGTACATCTCATCCCCAAGCTCTCACTGATTTTTCGACTTTAAATGTTCTGAAATGATCAGGTATTTGCTCGGTCCTATAGTGTCTCGTATACTTATCTGCTATAACTTTAAGATTCTTATCTCCTCTTTGACACTGACTGGGACAGTGACAGGTTGACCACAATGGAGACTCAGCATCAAGGGTTACAAGAATCTTAGGACAAAAGTCTTACTATTTTGCTTTCACTAGCTTGGCATTTTCCCACAGTCATGCTGTAAAAGTGCAAGGAACCCATAAAACAATAAGAACAAAAATATTGTGGTTTCCTTTTTCCTAAGAAACATGGGCATCAACTTCTAATTAGTCAGCCTCAAGAGCGTACATGCGGGAAGTGGGAAGGTGGGGGTGAGGGGAACCCACCCTCCGACACTACACAATCAGAAGAAACTCATCAAGGAGATATAATGGCCGCACTATTCAAACTACCCCAGGTGAAACAGGGGCATCACTTGCCTGGAATCTGGTATTGAGACTGGTTGAAGACTCACTCCAAAACACACAGCACCCACCTTCTTTACCCAACCCCACCACCACCCTGGTCTCTTTGGGTAGGCATTAAGTAATTTACCAAACAGTACCAATCAGACTAGGGAGTTTCCAGAATACATATGAATTCATTCTCGGGTGATTTTAAAGGGTAGAATTTATGATGTGGTTAATCAGTAAGTTTTACTTAACTTTATGAATACTGTCTAAAACCTTGCTTATTTTTAAAACTGTCATTATAAATGTTAGTAATACCCTGTATATCTGTGATGCCTTCACATGCTTATTTTAATAACTATTAATTAAACCCTGCCTTCTCACTATCAAATAAGTAGGATTATTCCCATATTACTGATAAGTCAAGAGACAAGAGAAAAGAAAGCATACTGAAAGCACCATAGTACCAGCTAAAATTTAACTCTTCTTTGGTTTTTAACTGGCACTGGGGAACATTAGCAAAAGAGTTCCTCGGGGGTTCTAAGTAAAAAAAGGAAAAAAAATACTTGTCCATCTTTTCCTAACAGAGATGCATCTGTAATTACCACTCTTTATATCCTCAGTTTAGACCCATGCTTCTTGCAGCAATGGTATCATTCTCTCTCTGTAACATCTGCTTCTCTATCCTGCAGGCTACAAGGAAGATATTAGAAGATACTGCCAAATATATCTATATAAATCTAGCAGCCTCCTTGAATTAGTCATTGGAGTGTGGTTAATATAATCTGGCAAAATATTCATTTTTGACAGAGAAGCACAGCTAACATAGGAACCTGCTTCAAAATCAGATCTTTTTTTCTTGTTGTTACCTATGCAGGACCACACTGATTCAGATTCTGACAGTCCAGTGAAGTTCTTAGAATTACTTTCTGTGCTGAAGCAAAATGTGGAGATGAAATGAAACTCCAGAGATCAACTTGGGTTTTTAACATCAAAATTATAAGACATATGCCATGTATGGGTGCTATAAAGACTTATGTATACAAATACAGACTTCCCCAGGCCCATCAAACTCACCTTCTACTTCTTCTTCATCACACACATGCTTAAGGAAGGAAGCCCCTCTGTCCAGGACAGCTTCATCCTCCATCCTATAGTAATAAAAAAGAAAAAAAGAATGCTCAGACTTCTCCTTGAGGGAGCCACTGGACGAAGCCCAGCTTCTGGGCAGATGAACCTGCAAGCTGCTGCTCATGTTAACAGGGCAGAGTCCCTCTTCCTTTGGTGTTTGCTGCTCCTTCGCTCCTTCAGCTCCTCTCATCGGGTGCTTGAGAATATGCCGGTCCCACATAGCTTCCGTTCTAACCTTGACAGGGCCCCCGCAGGGACAGGTAAGAGAAAATCATTTAAATCCTGGAGGCTGGATGTTGGGGGTTCTCCCCTTTGGGATCTGCCCCCAAAAAAAAGATGAAAAGAAAAAAAAAATACCAAGAGAGGAAGTTTGGTGTGCCTGGAGTGCTCGTGATGGTCGTTTGTGGAAATCCAGCTTCAGTGCTTAGCTCTTTAAACACCCACTGCATAAAAATGTATACCCTCACACACACACACGCACACATGCACACCCACCCACACACAGAAAGCGACAGGGAGTTAGGCTACTGCACAGTGGGAGCCTAGCTTCCAGCCAGCCTCTTAATACCAGCACAGCCCAGTATTCTCTGTTGAGTGGCAAGCTTTGAGTCACATGTTGGCCTTACGGAAATCTGACATCTGAGGATTATCCAGCAACCCCGGCTTCGGCAACGGTCACATATATATGCCCCCCATTCATTCATTTTCCACATTCTTATCACACGTCTCTGTCTATGTATATCTGTCCTGTTAACTCTTCCCTGAAGGGCATGAAGTGCTGCATTTTGTAACCACGTTATGCTGCCCTCCTGTCTCCTTACATAATAGGATCTACTCTGCAATTTCCTAGGCTAAATAAGACCTCAGGATCCATCCAAGTAATGACAGCGTTTGTACGGCCTCCCAATGCCAAATGTGTCTCTGGTTTATAGAACGAGGTAAGGTTGATTTCCATATTCGGTGACTCCTTTTCATTGCATCAACTTTGACATACAGAATTCCATGAACTCTATTTATAGTGAAAGCAGAAAGAACTCTCGAATTGCTCAAATGCTGCTACTGTCGTACCGGTCTAGAAACAAAGAACTTTCTCTGGGGACAGCTGCTCTATGTCATACCATACATGAGCCCCGCCAGAGAACCAAATGTTCACTCTGTATTCTATTCATCCAGTTATGTGCTCGGGCATTGAATACTGTGGGTCTGTTTTCCATATTGTCTTTGTAACTTATTCTTGTGCTTCCCATATTTGTTATCATCTATATGAGATGCACTCAATTCACTTTTTCTTCCTTTCTATTTCAGGAGCATTTCCATCTCACAAAGCAACCATCTGAGCTTAAAAAGTCAGAAATCTGGTGTCAGGGAGACACCAGTTTAAAAAGCCTATTCGTATCTGCATCACCTGGAGCAAAGTATCCAAATTTTTAAGCCTCAGTTTTTCCATCTAGGAAATGGGAGGTAATAATATCAACTATGTGGGACTGCTTTGAAATTAAAATCAGGTTAACACACATGAAAGCACTCAGTTTTGTCCCAGCACCTATTACATGTTTCATAAAGTTATGTTTCTTTCCTGTCTTCTTTCCTTTTTTTTTTTTTTTTGCCTAACCTGGGTTGGGGAACAATGCCATAAAAAAACTCATTACTTTGGAAAGTTGAAGAATCTTTTCTTCTGGGATATGGCTCTTACACACAGAAGTTCATCTTTTTCCTTTTCTATACTCAAACTAAAAATATAAAACTAAATGCAAACAGGAAATGGGTCAGCAAGCAGGACCATGGTAAAAAAGAAAATGCTGTGAAGACTTGAGAGGTCAAATCAGTTACCAGCCTCTATGAGCCTCTGTTTTCCATGAAAATTAAATTATCCAACATACTCACCAGTTCAGCAAATATTTATTTAGTGTCTGCTATGTTCCTGCCACTCTTGGAACTGGTACTCTTGGAGGGAGAGGAGCACATCTCTGAATAAGCCAGGCAAAATGCCTCAGAAACTAATAATAAATAGATGAACAAGATAATCTTAGATATCATTAAGTGCAATGCAGGAAAAAAAATAATAGTGGGCTACTTAGCATAAGGTGATTCAGATGTGGCTTCTGAGAAGGTGACATTTGAGCAGAGGCAAAAATGTTCGGAAGGAACCAGGCATTTAAGAACCCAGGGGCAGAATATTCCAAGCAAAGGGAATAGCAATGCAAAGGCCCTAAAAGGGGAAGAAGTTTAGCATGTTTCAGGAACAGAGTAAGGCCAGAAAGACTGGACAGAAGGATGGAAGGTCACTGGGAAGTAACAATGTGGAGGGAATCAGGGCCACACAGGCCACGGTAAGCAATTAGAATTTTAGGTGTTATGGCAGCCCCTGAAGAGTTTTCAGATGGAAAGGGACTTGACCTGCTTCGTCTTTTAAAAGACCACTCTGGCTGTTATGTGAAAAATTCGTGCATGCGTGTTAAGTCACTTCAGTCGTGTCCAACTCTTTGCAACCCCATGGACTGTAGCCCACCAGGCTCCTCTGTCCATGGAATTTTCCCAGGCAAGAATACTAGAGTGGGTTGCCGTTTCCTCCTCTAGGGGATCTTCCCAACCCAAGGATGGAAACTGCATCTCTTAAGTCACCAGTTTCTTTTAGTCAGGATGTTTCCTCACTAAAAGAGACTAGGAAACTATCTCAGGAGCCCAGGGAAGACTACAGGAAAAACATATTTCAAAGAAGGAATCAAGAGTTTTTTTCTGACAAGGTTATGGTTGAGATGCTTATTATATATGAGAAAGGAACTGTCAGGCACACAACTAGAGGCCAAAGTCTGGAGCTTAGGAGCAGAGGGCTGGGGATAAAAATTGGGAATCAATGAATAAAGCTGGTGTCTGAAGTTATTACTAGATGATATCATCCAGGAAGAAAACGCAGAAATAGAGAAGCTGACATAAGACCAAGTGCCAGGCATGCCGGGCATGCCAACATTTACAAGCAGAGCAGAGGAACAAAAGCAGTCAGTGAGGTAAGAGGAAAACCAGGAAACAGTGATGTCAAGGAAGCTGAGAAAAGAGAGTGCTGCTCCTGAGAGGCTGAGAAAGAATCAGAATAAAAAGGGGTTTGGCACTAGGGAGGCCACTGGTGATGATGACCAAAGCACTTGAAACATACCATACACAGTGCTAGACACACACAGACAGCATTCAATCATGCCCTTTCCTCTTTCCTGACATCCTCCCTTCATTCATTAGCGAATATTTGCTGAGTACCTACTAAGGGCCCTTCTGGGCACTGAATATACAGTGATGAGCAAGACAAAGGCTCTAGTGTAATCACATCCTCCTTCTCGAAGACGTCCCCTAGCAATCTGAGGGCTGATCCAAAGAGCAAGAACCCACCAGTAATACAGCATTTGTAGACCTAGATAAAGATGACAGGTTAATGGACAAATCTCCTTAAAAGACCCTGGAAACACAACAAAATATTGGGTCCTGTACTATTGCATCTATACTCCTAGTACCTACTATCTCCCCTTCAGGAAACAAAGAGTAGTATAGCCCACATTTCTTTTCAAAGTGCATGCTTTCTGGTCCTACGCTGCTGCTGCTGCTGCTGCTAAGTCACTTCAGTCGTGTCCAACTCTGTGCAACCCCACAGATGGCAGCCCACCAGGCTCCCCCGTCCCTGGGATTCTCCAGGCAAGAACACTGGAGTGGGTTGCCATTTCCTTCTCCAATGCAGGAAAGTGAAAAGTGAAAGTGAAGTCGCTCAGTCGTGTCCAACTCTTAGCGACCCCATGGACTGCAGCCCACCAGGCTCCTCCATCCATGGGATTTTCCAGGCAAGAGTACTGGAGTGGGGTGCCATTGCCTTCTCCATTCTGGTCCTATAAACCTACAGAATCCAACACAACTTCCTGTAGTCATTTCTGCACCCCTACCACTAACCAAGCTGGTCCCAAAGCCATTTACTAACTTTTCACATATTTCCTCAATGAAAAGGTTAGCCTTTGCACCTAAGCTCTTCCCCAAATTGCACACAGCAAACAATCAAAGCAGAAGTGAAGGAAGTAAACAGTAACAACTGAAGGAGACTGGACAAGCTTTAATGACTAAAGCTTTAATCACTTCCTAGGCAGAGAAAACCATCCAGCCTGACTGAAGCACTGTCCACAGGCTCCGGGTTAGAGGGAGCATAATGGTAGGGGCATTCTTTGGCTCTTTGAGACATATTTCACATTCCCTCCAAGACTATACATAGCAAGTAACTAGAAACCCAGTTCTTTCTGGTGGACAATGCGGAGCATCTGTAAGCACCCTCCTCCCTGTAAAAAGTGCAAAGGAAAATGCAAACTGAAAATATAGAACCTGCATGCCCAGAGCAACCCTTTCCTTGTCAAGAGCAAGTGCAGCCTGGCACATCTGGGCTTTGACACAGAATTCAGTGATTGTATAGCTTTCTTCCATCTTTATACCACAAGTGTCCATTGTTGGGGTTTGTGCACCCCCCCACCCGAGACCAAATCCTCTCAGCAGTTGCTTGCTATTATTAGTAACACAGAGATACCTTTTTAAATGCCCCGTCTGACCCAACTAGTTTTTCCCTCTATCAGTGGGAAGAAATGAACTCCTCTAGTTCCTCATCAGGCCCCCAAAATCTACGCTAAAATGTTCCTTTCACACCAACTGCACTTGCTGAAAACAAAGAAGGGAGGGAGCATGCTTCTAAACAGTTCCCTAGGCTGCTCTTGTCGCCAGCATGAGGCAAAGTTCAGAATAGATTTGGAAGCTTCTCACCAGCATCACGGGGAGAAGGGTCATACCAGTCAGTATAAAATCCATGCGGGGCCAACACTGCCTTCCTTCAGCAGGACCTCTGACAGCAGAAGTCAGACCCCTTCCCCCAGCAATCCACATAACCAATGTGGGGCTTCTCCCATCCTCTGTTATGCTGGGAGCTGCAAGCGATTTAACTGTAACCCATGTCAAATCAGCTGCCAAAAGGACCGGCCCTCAACAGCCGGTCCTAATCACTGCACAGGCTTGTAAGGGTGACTTAAGCCTGGCACGAGAAACATTTGTGCAAAACTGTCGGCCATTGGGCCCTGGGCACCCATCCACATTCCACCCCTCTGAGTTCCCAGCCCTAGAGCCCTTGCCAACTGCCAACGTGCTCACCAGCTAGTCCACACAGCGCATGCAGCTGCCACTCAGCCAGTCAGCAAGTGGCAGGCCGCCAGCACGCAAGTTTCAGAATGCGAGCATGCCCCGTCACAGTGCTGCTAAAGGTTGAAGGTCTCTGTGTGCTAGCCTTTAGATTCGCCTCACTTGCCCTCCCATCTCTCTTCTCTCATAACTCCCGGGTTCTGCCTCCCACGGTAGCATTTCACTCGTCTCTATAGTAACAGCATCTGGTTTCAGGGTTATAACTTTATGCAGAGCATTTCTCTTCCGAAGCAAGGGCTTTTGCCAAAGGATGCACTAGCAGCAAAAAGGCTGCTGCTTGAGGTGGAGCCACGTGTTCCCTTGTCACCCCCCGGAATGAGGCTATGTTCTCAGCTGCAGGGTCAGAGCAGCGGCACCGCTCAGACCGAGGGAAGCAGAAAACAGCCCTTCCACCTTGGCATGCTCATGTGTACAGAGAGGAATCATTCTGGAGCTTGCAGCTCCACTCCCACTGCCAGCCCCTCTCCTCCACACCCGGCTCTCCACTTAGCTGCACGGGGATCGAGTGAATACTGGGGCTTCCTGACTACATTCAAGAAGGCACCAGACCATACACGGCACCCTCAGGAGCAGAGTAGCTCTAGTTGTTCATAAGCCTGTATCTGAGCTCAACACCACTGGTTCTTTCTGTGCATACAGCTTAAAATTTACTACTTAACCTCATATTTAAACTCATCTCACTTTATCCTCACTAGCCTGATCTGTTTACAAGAGCCAGGGAACCCCGTAATCTCTCACTTTACAACAGCTTTCCCATGCACAGCAAATGTTTACACACATGCCCGCACACACCAAAGTGACGCACGCAGGGAGTGGACAAGTACCAGGAAGTGAAGAGTTGTATTATCATTGTTATTAGTCGTTGCTGCTGTAAATTGATATTTACACTGTGTGTAAGGGCCTTTCCTTGAGGGGAACAAGGAGTTCCTCTCAAGTCTCAGAGGTCACACACACACACACACACACACACACACACACACACACCTCTCTCCAAATTCTATTTACTATTCAAATCATCTCTAAGAAGTGGGGAGCCGTTAGCATCACCAATCATTTGCCAGTGTAATGTTTTCAAACTTTGGCAACCACACAGTGTTTTACTGGTGTCTTTGTTGTTTTGGAAAATCTGCCTTCCACGTTTTCAACATACACGTAAAGGACAGCATCAGTTAGTTCTCCAAAAGCACAGGCAACAGGGGCCAGCAGTCCCAGCGCTGCAAAGAATACTGCCATCTATCGGCCACACATGTTCACTACAGGGAAGTGGAGGGCAGGAGCGGAGGAAAAGTTGCATCTGTTTCCTTCCTAACTTCACTAGTCCCCACCAGTGCTGAGAGGGCCTTTGGCTTCCACAGGGAGGAAAGAGAAGGACGTGGGTGCTGGCTTAACCGTGCAGACTGCTGGAGCTCTGGAAATACCGACTGGGGAAAAGAAACTTCAGTGCGGCAAGCCCGAAAGATGACTAATGGCAGAGGAGAGTCCCAGCAATCAGGAGGCAACAAAGCCAAACAGGTCCCCTCAGCAGAGTTCCCGAGGCCCCTCAGTTCAGTTCAGTCGCTCAGTTGTGTCTGATTCTTTGCCACCCCATGGACTGCAGCACGCCAGGCTTCCCTATCCATCACCATCTCCTGGAGCTTGCTCAAACTCATGTCCATCAAGCAGTGATGCCTCAGTTCAGTTCAGTTCAGTCGCTCAGTCATGTCCGACTCTTTGCAACACCATGAACTGCAGCACGCCAGGCCTCCCTGTCCATCACCATCTCCCGGAGTTCACCCAAACTCATGTCCATCGAGTCAGTGATGCCATCCAGCCATCTCATCCTCTGTCGTCCCCTTCTCCTCCTGCCCCCAATCCCTCCCAGCATCACAGTCTTTTCCAATGAGTCAACTCTTCACATGTGGTGGCCAAAGTACTGGAGTTTCAGCTTTAGCATCAGCCCTTCCAAAGAACACTCAGGACTGATCTCCTTTCGAATGGACTGGTTGGATCTCCTTGCAGTCCAAGGGACTCTCAAGAGCTTTCTTGCCTCATCAGGCTGTAAATACATCTATACAGGCCCCGGTCCAGGGATAAAGGGATGACAGCCCCTCACAAAACCAGACTGCATAAAAGATGAAAACTGAATCCCGAACAGGATCACACCAACATAATTCTGGATTTAAGGACTGTAGTATTTTTTTAATGACCAAATTTTAGATATGAAGGACAGGTTAGTGTGACCAGAATACAGAGATGGCAGAAGTGGTGTTTGTTGTTATAAAAAGGCGACAGAAAACAGATTTGGAAATTTCAAATCCAACTCCTTGCTGACTTGGTCCTGTTGAGCATCTCACTTGTGGTGACGAATACATGAATCTATACAGGTTATAAAACTATACAGAATGGAAAACACATATATACACATACAAAGAAATGAGTACAAACTGAGGAAATCTGAATAACTGCATTATATGTGATCAGAAAATCATGGTTGTGATATTATACCAAAATCCTGGTTATGATATACTCAAGTTTTGCAAAAAGTTAACAGTGGGGGAATACTAGCCATACAGAAGTGATCTTTTTGTATTAGTTCTAAAAATACATGTGAATCTATATTTATTTCAATAAAAGTTTCAATTTAAAAAGCTCATCTGCAAATCTGCTTTTTTAAACTTTATTTCACATGATGGTCAGTTACAGAAGCTGGTCCATCCATACATATGCAGAATCAAGTAAAATGGTGCAAATCCCAGACATGCACTTTAGTAACTGTAACCTTGGGAAAGTTAGCTAACCACTCGCTTCAGTTGTCCTTAAGAATGACCCTGAAACACTTGATAAGTGATTCAGGAGATTAAATATGTTCCCAGAGTAAATAAATTTAATTAATTTTAGTTGAATCTAAATCTAAGGCTTCAAGGACCCAGAAAGGATAGTAATTAACAGTCCTATAATCCCAAAGGCTATAATTCTGTCCCCATGAGCAAATACATGGCAGTATCAACTGGGGAGACCAGCAATGAACTGCCCCTCGAGGCTGGGTATCAAACTCCTCTCTCCCATCTTCTGCATGTTGGGGACAGTCTCCTACACTGTCTTCAGATGGCTGACTGAGTTCTGAAAGGCTGGAGCAGGCTCAGCAATAAAGGACAAGAAAAGAACTGGTGGCATGGGACTTCCCTGGTGGTCCAATGGCTAAAACTCCACTCTCCCAATGCATGGTTGAGAGGGGGCGCCCTGTGTTCGGTGCCTGGTCAGGGAACTAGATGCCACACGCCACAACTAAAGACCCCACATGCAGCAATAAAGATCAAAGATCCTGCACGTCGCAATTAAGACTCGGTGCAGCAAAATAAATACACAAAATTTTTAAAAAAAGAACTGGTAGCAAGATGGAGACAGGGACTCTGGGTTGAGGAAGGGCGTGGAAGCTCAGGAGTGGTGACAGATGAAAGGAGAATGTGCTGGAGAGGGTATTTCGTGCTGAAAAGGGAACAGCTCGTCTGACCCCCTGGGACACCAGCCTGAATTACCCTTGAAACATGAAGTAAAGTGTTAGTCACTCAAGTCGTGTTGGACTCTTTGAGACCTCATGGACTGCAGCCCACCAGGCTCCTCTGCCTATGGGATTCTCCAGGCAAGAATACTGGAGTGGGTTGCCATGCCTTCCTCCACGGGATCTTCCCAACCGAGGGACTGAACCTGGGTCTCCTGCATTGCAGGCAGATTCTTTACCATCTGAGCCACGAGGGAAGCCCAAATTATCCTTACATCATTTAATTTATTTTAATGGGTAGATCTACTTGCTTCCCTGACTACCATATGCTACAGATTCTAACCAAAGTTCCTATGTCAAAAATTCAGCACTTTGCCCAGTTAAAGTTTTCCTGGAGTTTTGACTGTTAGGGACAGGAAACGGAGGCTCCCTTCTCAACTCATAACTTGCCGTTGTCTTTCCTCAAAGGGCCTGGAGTGAAAACAGAAAAATCCTAAGAGAGGGGGTAGGCAAAAATAGAAAGACTGGGACTTCTCTTCAGGAGTCAGAAGGGTGGCTCTGAGCACGTCCATCCTGTCCCCCCGAATCCAGTGCCAGGTCTCCAGCCAAGAGCCAGACTGAACCAGCTGTCATGTAAAAAAGGCTGCAACATGCCAACTTCAGGCTTAGAAGTGAGCGTATCATGACTGGATTGCTACCTGCCCTCCCACTGATGGTTTCTAACTGGTCCTCCTGGCTCTGAACTCACTCCTCACTTATCCATACATCTAGAGAACACAGTCTGGTATCATTCTCCTTTTAAAGATCATTTATTACATTGAAGATGAAGTCCAAACTGCTCAACATGGAACTGAAGGCTTATCATGAGCTTACACAGAGTTCCTGCCACTCTCCATACCATCCCACTCCCAGATCAGACTACCATGCCTTTGTGGACATGCTGTTTCCTCTAAATAACACGTTGCCCTGGTTAACCCACTCTTCTAGACCCTACTCTCTAGAACACTCTCTACATTCTTAGACACATCCTTCCCCAAAAAGAGCCACACTCCTTTCCCCATTCTTCACTGGCTCATTAAATGTGTCTGCTTCTCACGGAGCATGTACAACAGAGAACATCACCATCACTGAACCTCACACAACTGTCCTTGGACATATCATGGGAGACTTCCACATCACAGTATAAGCTCTTCGAGAGCAAATACCATCCTTCTGAAGTCTTTCTACTTCCAGATTCAAGCACAGTCACTACACATAGTATAGCGAAAGTGAAGTTGCTCAGTCGTGTCCAAGTCTTTGCAACCCCCATGGACTGTAGCCTACCAGGCTCCTTCAGTTCAGTTCAGTTCAGTTCAGTTGCTCAGTTGTGTCCGACTCTTTGTGACCCCATGAATCACAGTACACCAGGCCTCCCTGTCCATCACCAACTCCCGGAGTTCACTCAAACTCATGTCCATTGAGTCAGCGATGCCATCCAACCATCTCATCCTCTGTCATCCCCTTCTCCTCCTGCCCCTGATCCCTCCCAGCATCAGGGTCTTTTCCAATGAGTCAACTCTTCACATGAGGTGGCCAAAGTATTGGAGTTTCAGCCTCAGCATCAGTCCTTCCAATGAACACCCAGGACTGGTCTCCTTTAGGATGGACTGGTTGGATCTCCTTGCAGTCCAAGGGACTTGCAAGAGTCTTCTCCAGCACCACAGTTCAAAACCCTTCTTCACAGTCCAACTCTCACATCTATACATGACCACTGGAAAAATCATAGCCTAGGCTCCTTAGTCCATGGAAATTTTCCAGGCAAGAGTACTGGAGTGGGTTGCCATTTCCTCTTTAAATGGTGAAGAATGAATGGATCAATCAATCAACTAACCCGGGATGATATATCTACGACTTAGCCTTATGAAGGCCAACCACATCTGCTACCACCCATAGGCAGGACAGCTGGCCAGCACATGATGCCATTTAAACTGGATTACAAACCATTACTTATGTTCCACTTGCACTAGGCTATGAAAATAAAATATGTACTTTGGAAAAAAAAGAAACAAGTGAGGAAGGGGTACACTGAGGACACACACATGTTGGGAACTAAGTGCATCTCTAAATGCAAAGACCTTGAGTGTAGTTTCAAACATGAACCCCATATACAAGCTAACTTTTAATCACTCGTCAAAACAGTGATTTGCTCCAAAGAGTGGGGAAGAGGCTACACTATATCCCCTGAATGATGTTATGTCTGTGAGTGAATTATGAGATTTTTTAAAATAATCTTAATTATTTAATTATCTCCTTATTACCTAACTTGAGCACTTAACCCTTTCTATAGACTATAATTATAATTGCACCGTAATATCTAAAATTAAAATCAAGAGAATTTCCCTTTGTCTACTTTTGAAAAAAAAGTTTAAAATTAAATAATTTTTTTTAATTTATTAAAGTTAAGCAGTATCTAGATCTGTCACACAATAGGTTCAAAGCAAATATCCCCTTAATAACTATACAAATGAATAAACTTAAATCACAGCTTCGACTGCCTTAAAAATCCAGAAGAAGCATGAGAAGCCATCAGTTTAGTTCAGTTCAGTCACTCAGTTGTGTCCAATTATTTGCGACGCCATGGACGCATGCCAGGCTTCCCTGTCCGTCACCAACTCCTGAAGCTTGCCCAAACTCATATCCATCTTCTCGGTGATGCCATCCAACCATCTCATCCTCTGTCATCCCCTTCTCCTCCTGCCTTCAATATTTCCCAACATCAGGGAAATATAAGGTAACATAAGGTAAATACTTTCAACATCAGGGTTTTTTCAAATGAGTCAAGTTCTTTGCATCAGGTGGCCAAAGTACTGGAGTTTCAGCTTCAGCATCAGGTGGCTGAAGTATTGGAGGTTCAGCTTTAGCATCAGTTCTTCCAATGAATATTCAGGACTGATCTCCTTTAGAATTGACAGGTTGGATTTCCTTGCAGCCCAAGGGACTCTCAAGAGTCTTCTCCAATGCCACAGTTCAAAAGCATCAATTCTTCAACGCTCAGCTTTCTTTATGGTTCAACTCTCACATCCATACATGAGTATTGGAATAATCATAGATTTGACTAGATGGACTTTTGTCAGCAAAGTAATGTCTCTGCTTTATAACATACTGTCTAGGTTTGTCACAGGTTTTCTTCCAAGGAGCAAGCATCTCTTAATTTCATGGCTGCAGTTACCATCTGCACTGATTTTGGAGCCCAAGAAAATAAAGAGAAGGCTCAATTTTGTTCCTCAGCCTGCAACTGGACAAATAAAACTCTGTAATGTGTTTAGGTAAACCAATAAAGACGCTGGATAGCAAATACCTGCAAAAGGAAATTAGGATTTGAAATGTCAACATAAACTTTGAGCTCTGGAAATTGCAGCCTAACTTTAAAATTATACATAGTCAATGTTAATTATCTATAGTAATTAGCACAGGGACAACCCAGATAACCAGAGTTAATTTCGTACTTCTCCTCTGAGTCTGTGATTTGGCAGACATTCACTGCGGCTTTTACAGTGACCTCAGGTCAGATCCAGGTTGGCAGGTGGACAGGAACTCCAGAGTAGGCGTCTGTTCCGGGACACAGCGCTGCGAGTCAGCTAGAGGGCAGCTGAGCAGGTACAGCCCGTGACCTCCCACCTCTGACACCAAGAGCTGACCCTGAAGAAAACAGCCTTCCCTTCCCACCTCTACCTGAAGTGGCAGTCACTCCATTCACATCTTCCATCTTGAACCACCACAACAGGTAGCAAGGATGAGGCTCCTGGCATTCTACTGAGTTCTTGCTACAAGCCAGGCACTGTGTTAAGCATCACACATGTAATATTTCATTTGTTTTGCTGTAAAATTGTGCCCATCTGTCTTAATAACAGGATGGGGCCGAAGGGTCTAGTTAAAAGATTTCAATACTTATAACAATGTGGGGACTGAGGATAGGGACTCTGATTATCAATTAATTTTTCAAAAGTCCCATGTTTAAAACATCTACTACATACCAAGTGTTGGGCTCATCACTTTACAATGCTTGCCTGATTCAATCCTCATGACAACCCCATAAGGTACTTTCAACATACCCATGTAGAATTGTAGTTTTAAGTTGATAACTTACTCAAAATCACACAGTAAGCTAAGACCCAGGCAGGAAGTTTATCTTAAGCACTCTCCTATACCCCTTCATAATTAATCTAACAGATGTCCATCAGGGATTACCTTCAAGAATCTTTTTTTATCTTATTTAACTTCAATATGCCTTCACATAACTTCATATTCTATCACTTACACTCACTTCTTACCCTATCTGGGTGTACCTGCTGGCCTAAAGTTGAAGGACCCTATGACAGGCTTCCCAAATAAATATCTTTATTTAATAAACACTGAGGTCAAGCTTACTATGTGCCAGTCACTGTTGTAATGGCTACAAATATTATTAGCTCATTTAATTCTTACAACAGTCTAGTGAAGTATGTATCATTTTTATCATCATCAACTCTGAGGCACAGATAGATTAAGTAACTTACCCAAAGTCACATAGCTAATAATTCTCGAAGTCAGGATTCAAACCCAGGTTGTCTAGATCTCCAAGTCTGTGCTCTTAGCCACTACATGTCATGCTGCCTCCCTTCACCTAATTTGACTGATCTGTTCCAAACTCTCCAGGAATCCAGGCTCACAAAGATTAAACAGATCTTTGGAGAAACAGCAGACTCACCAGAATAACCCCAGAGTATGCAGACCCTAGACATTCATAAAACTCCTCCTCTCAATCCTATTCTGCAAATGTTCAAACTCACAAATATCATGGTAACATATAATTTCTGATATAATATGTGGTCAAGTGTAACTATACGAGTTTGTGAATTCAAGGAAAAGAGGGATACCAGGATGACCTGCAGTTCAGAGGGTGTGTCATCTGCCAGGTTCAGTCTGGGTTCACCAGTAGCACAGGGCTCACCATGAGCATCTCTCCAGAGCTCAAATGACTACATGGTATGACCCTTCAGGGCTACCAGCAAATAGCCAAAAGGTTCTACTGTATCAAAATTCAGAAGAATGCATCACTTCCCATGTGGGCTATACTACTAAGTGGAAAAACTACTTTATCTCATAAACGTGAAGTTTAAACATATAAGCTTAAACATATAAGTGCTTAACCATATAAGCACTGCTCACTGTTACATGAACAATGAAAGTACATCTCTAATCCACATTCCCTTACCAATACCTCTTACTACAATACAGTAAGTCCCCTGCATACGAACCTTCAAGTTGCAAACTTTCAAAGATGTGAATATGCATTAGCATGTCCGATCACACGTGAATATGCATTTGAGTGTCCAGGGACATGTTAATCCACGTGTCTGGTGTACACTGTCACATGTGTGCATCTCTGCAAGTAGCTGTGCTCTTGTGTAGTTTCCTGTACAGATCTGTATAGAATACAATATACAGAATCTTTATAGATAGAGTTGAATCAAGCAAGGAACCAGAACCTGTGTGTCAATGTCAGGCATGAGTGAAACTGCAGCTTGCCCCTCCACCTCCTATTGCTGATAATCCTTCAGCTCCACCATCGCCCACCAGTTTACTGCTGTATGCCAGCTGCTGTACTGTACTACTGCACTTTTCAAAGTATTGGACCATAAGATTAAAAATGTTTTATTTTTTGTGTGTTTGTTTTTTATGTATTATTTGTATTTAAAAGTGTTATAAACCTATTACTGTAGAGTACTATACAGCCAATTGTGCTAGTTGGGTACTTAGGCTAATTCTGTTGGTCCTAAGAACAAACTGGAATTACAAACATGCTCTCAGAACAGAACTCATTCATATGAAGTAGACTTACTGTACTTTTCAAAGTTTATCCTTCAGTTTCCTCAAGGAATCTCTCAGTGTATACTTATGATCAAATTTTCCAAAGTTTAACTCATCTAACTCATTCATTGAACCAATTAATTGAGTGTCTCCTATGAATAGGCCTTATTCTAGGCACTAAGGATAAATCCATAGTGGAAAAATAGGCAAGAAGAAAAATTTAAAAGTAAACTGCATAACACATTAGAAGGTGATTCTGCTATGGAAAAAAATGTAAGCAAGGAAGAGATTTAGGGGGAGCTAGAGGGATGGGATAGAATGGGAGTCAGTTTTAAATAGGCAGTTAGGAGAGATCTCACTCAGTGACACTTTGAACAGAGACTTGAAGGAGATGAGGAAGTAATAATTCAAGGGAAAAAACAAATACAAAGGCCCTGAGGCAGGATAAAGTGGCAGATTCTTGGGACATCAAGCAGGCTGGTGGGTAGAGCAGAGCAGGCTGGGAATCAAGTCCAGAGAGATAGAGCTAACACAGGAGCAGCCGCCGTGGCCTGGGAGGGCTTAGCCATTTAGTCTGAGCTACTGGAAACCACTGGGGGATTCTGAGCAGCCGTGATATTTCCTCAAGCTTACAGTCTTCTTTACTTTTTAAATCTCTGTCATTAAATAAACATTTTCGTGAAGGCCCTTCCTGGAACCTGATTCTACCCAGAAGGTCTTCCAGGAGCCACAGCATGAAAGCTACCAGCAGGTCTGCCAGGGCAGCTTCCTACAGCAGTCAGGCCTCTGGGTGCAGACCCACCTGAGAAGACTGGATCCCCAGCGGTCAGAGCCTGTGCACTGACTTCCGCCTCGGGTCAGTCCTCTGAACTCTGGCTGATCTGCATTAACTTTATATTCATATAATCTTCATTAACTCCTGCAAACTAGCCTCAAAGTTCATGACTTCTGCACATGCCACCTGAATCCTCACCTACCTAAATGTGCCCCAGGGATGGCAACTCAGTGTTAGAAGATGCCAAAGCAGATGACTAATACCCACGTGTCAAGAGAACAGCATGGAATGATTTGTTGGTGGCTTTTTAACACCCATGACTCAAATCTATGTTTTACATAATAAAGGAATATATTTAAAGTTGTCTTTAACAGTAAACTTTCTGGATTAATTTTGTGAGAATAGGAAAGACAGGGAACAATTGTAAATTCCTTAGTTAACATCTATTGTGTTTTAAGGTAAATGCCCTCAATTTGTCATCCTTTGCCTAAGGGTGGAAGAAATGCTTGTCTGGCTCTAGTGGATTCTTAGCAAGGGGTGGGCCATCCCAAAGAAGCATGGTACTTTCAAATTAAAAACACCCTCTTTTACTCTGGTAGATTAAAAAGGAATCTACCATATGTAACTCTCAAATGCATTATGTAATTTGAGATCCTGATTCAATCAAATCATTTTTTAAAAAATGAGGGGACAACTAAGGAAGCTAAAATATTAATTAGGTATTAGATGATACTAAGGAATTACTATTAATTTCCATTAGGTATAATAATGGCATTGGGGTTATATTTTTAATGTCTTTATTTAATGGTTGTTAGAAGCAATCTAAATGTCCATCAACAGAGGAATGGATAAAGAAGTTGTGGGGTATGTATGTATATATATATATATATATATGTATATACATATGTAATGGAATAATACATGATATATATATATTATGGAATATTACTCAGCCATAACAAAGAATGGAATAATGCCATTTGCAGCAACATAGATGAACCTAGAGATCATCACACTCTTAGGCAGTTAGACTAGGAAAAAGGAGTCCAGAATGGCAGTGGCTAAAAGACAAGCAAAGGAAAAGCCCACAAAAATAGAACAAAGGAAGGTCCGAGGACTGGAGTGAGGACCTCACGTAAAATAAACAGCAGTCCCGGCTAGCCCAATTTACACAGGGCAAGCCCAGGCCGGGGGGAGGAGAAAATCATATGAAAAGAGGAGCCAAAATTGGGCAGGGGGCCTCTCTTCTCTTCACATCTTTTGGGTCAGCAGCCCCTCATGCCTTGGGGATATATTTTCCTTTACTTTCTAAATAAAACCGAGCTGTAACACAGAGCTGTAACACTGGTCCGTCCGAGAGCTGTAACACTTGTCCATCTGAAGGCTGTAACACTGGTCCATCCCTTCAGATTTTTGTTGCAAGAGACAGAACGGATGAAATTACACACTCCCCCGACAATACTAAGTGAAGTCAGACAGAGAAAGACAAATATAGTATGATATTGCTTATATGTGGAATCTTAGAAAAAGAGTACAAATGAACTTATCTACAAAACAGAAACAGAGTTACAAATGTAGAAAATAAACACATGGTTACCAGGGAATAAGGGAGGATAAGGATAAATTGGGAGATTGGGACTGATACATACTCACTACTATATGTAAAACAGAAAACTAATAAGAGCCTACTGTATGGCACAGAGAATTCTACTCAATATTCTGTAATAACTTATATGGGAAAAGTCTTAAAAAGAGTAGATATATGTGTGTATACACACACACACATATATATATATGTATATATATATATATATAACTGATTCACTTTGCTGTACACCTGAAAGTAACAGGTCAGAAAGCAACAGTTAGAACTGGACATGGAACAACAGACTGGTTCCAAATAGGAAAAGGAGTACGTCAAGGCTGTATATTGTCACCCTGCTTATTTAACTTCTATGCAGAGTACATCATGAGAAACGCTGGGCTGGAGGAAGCACAAGCTGGAATTAAGTTTGCTGGGAGAAATATCAATAACCTCAGATATGCAGATGACACCACCCCTTTGGCAGAAAGTGAAGAAGAACTAAAGAGCCTCTTGATGAAAGTGAAAGAGGAGAGTGAAAAAGTTGGCTTAAAGCTCGACATTCAGAAAACGAAGATCATGGCATCTGGTCCCATCACTTCATGGCAAATAGATGGGGAAACAGTGGAAACAGTGTCAGACTTTATTTTGGGGGGCTCCAAGATCACTGCAGATGGTGACTGCAGCCATGAAATTAAAAGACGCTTACTCCTTGGAAGGAAAGTTATGGCCAACCTAGACAGCATATTAAAAAGCAGAGATATTACTTTGCCAACAAAGGCCCGTCTAGTCAAGGCTATGGTTTTTCCAGTAGTCACGTATGGATGTGAGAGTTGGACTATATAGAAAGCTGAGCACCGAAGAATTCATGCTTTTGAACTGTGGTGTTGGAGAAGACTCTTGAGAGTCCCTTGGACTGCAAGGAGATCCAACCAGTCCATCCTAAAAGAGATCAGTCCTGAGTGTTCATTGGAAGGACTGATGCTGAAGCTGAAACTCCAATACTCTGGCCACCCGATGCAAAGAGCTGACTCATTTGTAAAGACCCTAATGCTGAGAAAGATTGAGGGCAGGCAGAGAAGGGGACAACAGAGGATGAGATGGCTGGATGGCATCACCAACTCAATGGACATGAGTTTGGGTAAACTCCGGGAGTTGGTGATAGACAGGGAGGCCTGGCGTGCTGTGGTCTATGGGGTCACAAAGAGCCAGACATGACTGAGCTACTGAACTGAACTGAACTGAAAGTAACATAAGATTGTAAATTAACTATACCACGGCAAAAATTTTTCAAAAAAGGAATATACTTCAGCAATAAAAAAGGGGGGGAGGGTTATGAGACAAGATTGGAAACATATTGGGAATTGCTAAAGCTAAGTAATGATAGATGTGAGTTCATTGTACAATTCTTTCCCCTTTTTGTTCATGTTTGATATTTTCCCCAAAAAAGGCTTTTTTAAAAAATTCCTAACTATCCTACTTAAGTCTCCATTCTTCTACATCCAGTGCCTTCCAGAAAACATGTATTAACAGAAAAGTTGTAACAAATATATTCACAAGTTATAGAGACAGTTCCGTTCCCAAAGATTATTATAAACTCGAATGTCCACATTCTTGTCCCTCATTTTAGACATAATAAATTAAAATGTATAGGAAGACTTCAACGTGTGTTTTCTTTTCCTTCACACCTTAATCCACAGGCTCTCATCCAAGGAGTACTGGGGTGACTTTATCATGCCCAATAATTTCATCTTAGTCAAAACAAAACAAAGTTTACGGTATGTTTATGTTTCTCAATACAAGCATCAGCATTTTGAAACTTTTCCCCTCATTTGTGTAAAGTTGCATGTTAAAAACGCAACAGGAATTTTCCGGGTGGCACAGTAGTAAAGAAAAATCTGTTTGCCAAGCAGGAGACACAAGAGACACAGTTTTGATCCCTGGGTCGGGAAGATCCTGTGGAGTAGGAAATGGCAACCCATTCCAGTAGTCCTGCCTGAAAAATTCCACAGACAGAGGAGCCTGGCAGGCTACAGTCCATGGGGCTGCAAAGAGTCAGACACAACTGAGCACACACACAAAATGCCACAAAACATCCATATATCTGTAGCAACAAACACTGAGGTGCACATAAACCTGGTGACGTCGACAAAACAGAACCACGGGCTGTACGAGCGGCCTCTGCACATTCCCTCCAGCTCCTCACTGAGTGCAAAGAACACAAGTGCAACATGAAACGGCAATTACCAGGTGGGGTGGGTGGGGGCTGCTGTTTGTATATTAAAACATAGTCTGCATCAAAGCTGAAGGTATGAAAGTCAGGGCTGCCTGTATGTACAAACGAATGATGTTCATGCACAGGACAATGAGCTTTCTTTGGGATCCTGGAAGAACAGAAAGTATCCACAACCCCCACAGTCCCTTCTATTGCTAGGCAAGGTACAGAGAGAAAGCGGAAGAAGGATGTCCTGGTGACACAATATTCCTTTCTTGCCAAATACAGGGCACCTATTTTTTCCCAAAGAAATAATATTGCATTTGTTGGTTAGGTTCCAAAGACAACTCACAAAAAGCTATTTACTGCAAATGTGGCCAAATTATAGTAATAATAATAAAAGCTAATACAATAAGTGCATTGTATGAATAATTTAAAACCTAAAACCAGTCCATGAAATAAGTGCTATTAATATCCCCATTTTACAGATGATGAAAGTGAGACATGAAGATGTAAGCAGTTGTCAAGGTTACATAATAATGGAATCCACACAGATTATCAGCTAACAGTATTGAAATAATCAATAACTGTATAGTACTAAAGTAGCGTTTTAGGTAGAAAATGGGTAAAATAGGCTTCAGTGGTGTTGAATGGAACCCCAAGCATCATTCTGGTATTATTTTGTATAAAAAAAATACATCTTGAGTTTCAAATAGCCATATTCAATGATGGCATTCCAAAAATGAGTAGGAAGTGGTATGCATTTGGTTAGAAAGGGCATCAAACAAATAACTGAAACTAGAGGATAAATTCAGTGTTATCTTTAATAGATAATCACAAATAAATGAACTACAATCAGTTGAGACAAACCTACTCCAAGAAGAAATTATATACACATATTGTCTAAGGCAACTTTCTAAATTTGCTTTTTTCCTTATCTCAAAAATCAATTATCTGGATAAATACATGATAGTGGGCTTCCCTGGTGGCTCAAAGGTTAAAGTGTCTGCCTGGAACGCAGGAGACCCGGGTTGGATCCCTGGGTCGTGAAGATCCCCTGGAGAAGGAAATGGCAACCCACTCCAGTAATCTTGCCTGGAGAATCCCATGGAGGGAGGAGTCTGGTAGCCTACAGTCCATGGTGTCACAAAGAGTCAGACACAACTGAGTGACTTCACTTCACTTCAAAGACCAAAGTAAAACACCGGTCAGTTCTTAAAGATCCATTCAGTGTCATAACATTTCCTCTCTGGAGATCTGGGACTTGCTTGTGAACTTTTATCAACTTGAATCAATTTTACAAACCACTAGTTTAAAAGGAAGAATTATGTCTTCATTTAAATAGCAGAAGATAATTCCCTTTGCCAAAAAGCGTCTTAGAAGTTATGATGACTTTCTCTCCAATCTCCATTTGGAGATTTTACAGTCTTCCTGTAGCTTTTACAGTCCTTTTACAGTCCTCCCAGCTTACTAGTTGCAGCCAAGCTGAAAAGAAAGAGTCAAAAATAGTGCAAATCAGACTGTCACTACTACATCCCAGCCTTGATGGAGACCTTCGAGTCTGTTTTGTAAGTCTGCCTACCTGTGCTTACAGTTCTGTAAAACTAAGAGTCAACAGTAGGAAAAGTGAGCTAAGAACAAGTAATAGTTCTCATACCCAGTGGAAACCATGCCTAGCTGATCACTGCCTGTTTTTGTGACCTTCATAGATCCATTTTTGTTTACAATGGGCTTTGAAAGGTAAGCATATAATAAGCACCCATAGATTAAAAACTACCTGCCAACCTATACAGATGCCGTTTTCTTAATAGCCAAATCATTTATCACTTCATCACACTATTGATTTGCACTGTTTTGTCATTGGCACTGATGGCCCACACACTAGCGGAAACATCTTATTCACCCTCAGTCAGGATTAGCTTACTTAAGGGAAGAAACTTAGACGTCTGGGCAAACTTAAAAGTGGTATTGTTTGTCCAGTTCTGGTTCCCCTGACCTTATTCCACACACACAATTTCTCTAAAAAAAAAAAAAAGTCAAATTTAAAAATGAGGGATTTCCCTGGTGGTCCAGTGATTAAGAATCCGTCATCCAATGCAAGAGTCATGCGTTCAATCCCTGGTTGGAGAACAAAGATTACACATGCTGTGGGGCAACTAAGCTCGCACATATGCACCAAAATGAAGACCCCGTACAGCCCCAAAAAAATTTTTTTTAATGAGTGAAAGACCTGAACATTTTTCTAAAGAATATATACAGATGGCCAACAGGTACATTAGGAGATGCTCAAGATCACTAATTATTAGAGAAACACAAATCAAAAGCACAATGAGGTATCACTTCACACCTGCCAGAATGGCTGTCATCAAAAAGCTTAAAAACACTGGCAAGGATAGAGAAAAAGGAAACACAGTATATTCCCTGTTGGTGGGAATGTAAAACGATGCAGCCACGATGGAAGGTCCTCAAAAAGCTAAAAACAGAACTACCGAATACAGGATCCAATAATCCCACTCCTGAGTATAATCTACAGAAAATGAAAACACTAATCTGAAAAGATTCATGCACACCAGTGCTCAGAGCAGCATTATTTACAACAGCCAAGAACACAGCCTAAGTGTTCATTAACAGATGAATGTAATAAAAAAGATGTGTGCACAATGGAATATTATTCAGCCATAAAAAGGATGGAATGAAATTCTGACATTTGCAACAGTATGGATGGTCCTGGAGGCTATAAATCTTAGTGAATAAGCCAGATAAAGATAAATACTATACATTATCACTTACATGTGGAATCTAAAGAATCAAACAAATGAATGACTATAACAAAACAGAAACAGACTCACAGATACAGAGAACAAACTAATGGTTACCAATGGGTAAAAGGAACGAGAGGGGTAAAATATGGGTAGGGGATGTATGTGTAAAATAAATAATCTATAGGGACATATTGTACAGCCCAGGAAATAAGAGCCAATATTTTATAGCAACTTTATATGGAATATAATCTATAAAAATATTGAATCATTATTTTACACACTTAAAACTAATACTGTAAATCAACTATACTTCAATAAAGAAAAGAATATTTTACGAATTAAAGTAATTCAAGGTATTAACTCTTTAAGTCTCAATTTTCTCATCTGAAAAACGGGTTTAGGAATAATACCTACATTGTTCAACTGAGGGAAACTTACAAGAGAATACAGACAAAAGCACCCTGGGAACTTCCTTGGCAGTCCAGGGGCTAAGACTCACTGCTCCCATTGCAGGGGCCCAGGTTTGGTCCCTGGTCAGGGAACTAGATCCCACATGCCACAACTAAGTTTGCATGCTGTAACTAAAGATCCCGCATGCTGCAACAAAAGGCCCAGGTGTCACAGCTAAGCCCCGGCACAGACTAAATAAGTAAATAACATTTTTTAAAAAATCAAACAGTACAAAGGACAAATAATTTGTTTTAAAAATACACACTACATGACAGGTGCTGGTCATAGGTCTGCAGTCTACCCAGGCAGCTTGTTTTATTACACAGGAAGGTCCTTAACTTTCCCCAGACAGGCACAAGTTCACGAAGGTTACATCTGCCAACAACTAGCAGAGAGGGAATTCAAACCCAGCTCTGCCTGATTCCAATGCCCTCATGCCACACCTCTATCCCTGCATGGAACAGGAGGAATAAATAACCATGCAGTTCTTCCAAAATCTCTCCAAACTTACGAGTCCCAGCTTGGGAGCCAGAAACAAGAGAGAGTTTCCCTCTTCTAAACCTTAAGTGACCCGCAGGGGCAGCAAGGAAAGAGGTCATCAGCCTGCACCTCTCTACATGCCAGAGGTCACAACTGGTTGATAACACTCAGACGACTCACTGGAAAAGTGCCTGAGGACTGGAAATAAGCCAAAGGAATATTTTTGAAAGGTGGTCACCCTGTGAAACACAGACTGGCTTGTGTAATTTTTCAGCCTTGGAAAATGTTGAAAATGACCCCAAATGCCAATTTTTAAACATCAGAGTAAAGGAAAAATTAAAAATAGAAGTGACAGGGGGATGTAGGTAGAAAAGAAAGAAAAACATGTGTTGCCGGGTCTTTACCAATATATAGCTTTGGTAGCAACTAATTTTCTAAGATTAATGATTTCCTAAAATAGAAATGACAGATTTGGTAGATGAGTAATAATAATTTTTCTTGTGTTACTAAAACTACTGACTCTCTACAATGTTAAAGAATTACCAATAATGATAATTACACGTACACTTAGTTCTCATCCATATAGATGGATCAGTTGTGGTCTTCGTAACAAGGCCCAAGTGCTAGAGTTACTTTAAGCTCCATTTTTCTTAGGAAGAAATCTAGTCTCAGAGCCATAAAGGGAAAGGCCCAAGAATGCAGACATTAAGAGAGGAAGAATGGAAATTCACACTCAGATCTGACTCGAAAACCAAGCTTCTCCCTTGTTAGCTTTGAAAGTGCCCAGCGTAGAGTCCATTTCCTGTGTCCTCCAGTCCTTTGTCATTGTTCCCGTTCAGTTGCTAAGTCGTGTCTGACTCTTTGCGTCCCCATGGACTGCAGCACACCAGGGGTCCCTGTCCTTCACTATCTCCCAGAGTTTGTCAGATTCAAATCCAATGAGTCAGTGGTGCTATCTAACCATCTCACTCTGCCGCCCTGTTCTCCATTTGCTTTCAGTCTTTCCCAGAATTAGGGTCTTTTCCAATGAATCAGCTCCTCACATCAGGAGGAGAAGATATTAGAGCTTCAGCTTCAGCATCAGTCCTTCCAATGAAGACTCAGGATTGATTTCCTTTAGGATGGACTGGTTTGATCTCCTTGCTGGCCAAGGGACTCTCAAGAGTCCGACAAGGGAAAGGTACAAGGTCGATGGAGACTCCTGGAGAAGCAGACCCGGAGCATCAGTGGAGGAGTATCACCTTTCCCTCAAGGACCCAGCAAATGATGCCGAATATAGTGAAACTGAGAGCACATATTGATTAATTTAAACGGGTGCCATTATGACGATAAGTTGTTTTGAAAGCACAACTACCTGCACCTTGGACAGGGCCAGAATACAAAGTTCTTAGTAAACCAAAAAAAAAAAAAAACAGTAAGAAGCAAATTAATGAACTCCCCCACCCCCATAACTCCCTGCCCCAAAAAAAAAAAAAAAAAAAAAACAAGTCCATCTTGTGTTAGTCTACAATCCACAGGACTGAGTGGAGCACAGCAGAATAAACACAAGGACTTCCAAATTTCTGTGAAACCACCGCAATTGTCCAGGGTGTTATTCTAGTGCTCAAAGAGTTCACACGGTTTATCTTCTCAATATGCTTAATAGCTAATAAGATAGGTTATTCTACTAGAGATATAACAAAGAATCAGACACGACTGAGAGACTGAACTGAACTGATAACACTTCAAACAAATGGAAGTTCTAAGCACATGTAGGAATCACAGCAAAAGCAAAAATCGCAATTCAAGCTCCTGGCACAGAATTTATTTCACTGATAAGACTGCCACTGTGTCAACCAGGAATCCTGATGGTTCCCAGCCAGTGAGCTGGGACCATGCTCCAGTTGGGCTGAGATGTCCTTCCTCATTCCAGGCAGAGTCAGGCACAGACAGGGCCCCAGGCCAGTTACCTCCATCCACAAGATGTCTAGACTGCTCATCCAGAGTACTGTGCAAATATTCTTACTTACTAAGCATTCTATAACGTGACAAAGGTCAAAAGCATTAGCAAATGAATCCATCATTTCACCAACTTTCTGATCAGAAAATGTCAACAGCTTAGAAAGTCTAGAATGTCCCTAGAGAAGCATGAATAACCACTTCCCCCTTCATCCTGGTCCCTCCGCCATAGGGCCATTATTTTTCTAACAGCTGTTGGCCAGCGTCATCCCAGGCTGAGAATGACACACTACCTGAAGTACTGTATGCAAGGCTGTAGAAACCAAGGTGGGAGGCCACAGCAGGAGGCACTTCAACATCCCTCAGTGCAGGCTCAGTGGACGCCAAAGGGGGAGCCCCACATGGTTCAGTTCTGCACACAGAGCATTCACAAACTGTACTGGGGTGTATCTGGGAGCCACATTAACAGATTGGGGCCTAAGTGAAGTTAGTCAGGCAGAGAAAGACACGTATTATACAACAATCACTTCTACATGGAATCTAAAAAATAATACAAATGAATTTATTCACAGAACAGAAATAGAGCCACAGACACAGAAAACAAACTTATGATTAACAAAGGGGAAAGGGTGGGAGGGAGGGATAAACTAGTTATATGCAATTAACAGATACATACTAATACACGTAAGGTAGATAAACAAGGATTTACTATCAAAGCACAAATATATTCAATATCTTGTAGTAACCTAATTCTGAAAGAGATGGGAATACCAGACCACCTGACTTGCCTCTTGAGAAATCTGTATGCAGGTCAGGAAGCAACAGTTAGAACTGGACATGGAACAACAGACTGGTTCCAAATAGGAAAAGGAGTACGTCAAGGCTGTATATTGTTACCCTGCTTATTTAACTTCTATGCAGAGTACATCATGAGAAACGCTGGGCTGGAAGAAACACAAGCTGGGATCAAGATTGCTGGGAGAATTATCAATAACCTCAGATATGCAGATGACACCACCCTTATGGCAGAAAGTGAAGAGGACTAAAAAGCCTCTTGATGAAAGTGAAAGAGGAGAGTGAAAAAGTTGGCTTAAAGCTCAACATTCAGAAAACGAAGATCATGGCATCTGGTCCCATCACTTCATGGGAAATAGATGGGGAAACAGTGGAAACAGTGTCAGACTTTATTTTTTGGGCTCCAAGATCACTGCAGATGGTGACTGCAACCATGAAATTAAAAGATGCTTACTTCTTGGAAGAAAAGTTATGACCAACCTAGATAGCACATTCAAAAGCAGAGACATTACTTTGCGAACAAAGGTCCATCTAGTCAAGGCTATGGTTTTTCCTGTGGTCATGTATGGATGTGAGAGTTGGACGGTGAAGAAGGCCGAGCGTCGAAGAATTGATGCTTTTGAACTGTGGTTCTGGAGAAGACTCTTGAGAGTCCCTTGGACTGCAAGGAGATCAACCAATCCATTCTGAAGATCAGCCCTGGATTTCTTTGGAAGGAATGATGCTGAAGCTGAAACTCCAGTACTTTGGCCACCTCATGCGAAGAGTTGACTCATTGGAAAAGACTCTGATGCTGGGAGGGATTGGGGGCTGGAGGAGAAGGGGACGACAGAGGATGAGATGGCTGGATGGCATCACTGACTCAATGGATGTGAGTCTGAGTGAACTCCGGGAGTTGGTGATGGACAGGGAGGCCTGGCGTGCTGCGATTCATGGGATCGCAGAGTCGGACACGACTGAGCGGCTGAACTGAACTGATAATGGGAAAGAATCTAAAAATATATATATTTTGTGTATAACTGAATCACTTTGTGAGAACACCTGAAACTAATACAATACTGTAAATCAACTACATTTTGATTTTTAAAAAAGAAAGCAACCATGGAGGCGTTAGTGCTATGAAAGCATCAGGACAACACTGCAGAGGAGCAGCAGCCTGAGTGGGAGCAGGGAAGAGGCAGGTTTCCTTCTTACCTTTTCATATTGCACTGTATCTAACAATACCCATTGTAAGGACAGCCTCAGAAATGACTGTTTTAAAGAGCAATTGATGTGTGATGGAAACTCATCTCTGCACGCTAAGACGAGCCTGTGTGGTGGCAAATGTGGCCCCTGCCTTCAAGCCCACCAGCTAGGCAGCAGTGCTCTCCTGCATCTGCAAACCTCAAACAAAGAACAGAAACCCCCTTACTCCTACTTCACTGATTCCTTCTAACATGTCAAGAACTACATTCACAGGCCAATTCTTTTTGAGGCAAAATTCAAGATTACTGCTAGAGAATAAAAGAAGGTACAAATTACATGCCAGTTAGCAACAGTGCATGTAGAATGATCCCAAAGTCTGAGACATCATCACGTCTCACACTCCAATTTCATTAGAAAACTCTCCTCAGCATTAGAGGAGTTTGGGCCTCATGGCAATCACTCTGCTTGGCTCTCTGGTATCTATTTCATCCCAGTTTCTATAATGTGACCTGGCCTACCCAAAACTGTACCTGGCACCCTATTCACATTTGCATGAATACACATACAGACACACACACACACACACACACACACACACACAGAGAGGCAACATCATTACCATTTTGGAACATAGGCCAACACTTCCTCATTCACCTACTCTCAACCTCTGCGTCTCACTTTCACATTCCACAGTTCTCTAATCCCAATGTAACTCTGCCCTGGGGAGCCCAATTCTAGCCTTAGTGACTTCCTGGCTCTTCTCTTACTTCTGGTGAGACTCTTGGACCAGGGCAGGTCAGCACTGCTCTTAACTCTGCCCTGGGGAGCCCAATTCTAGCCTTAGTGACTTCCTGGCTCTTCTCTTATTTCTGGTGAGACTCTTGGACCAGGGCAGGTCAGCACTGCTCTTAACTCTGCCCTGGGGAGCCCAATTCTGGCCTTAGTGACTTCCTGGCTCTTCTCTTATTTCTGGTGAGACTCTTGGACCAGGGCAGGTCAGCACTTGCTCTAAGCAAAGGCCACCCCACCTTCCACCCAGCCTCAGAGCACTGGGCCTCTGCCTTGCTGCTTTCCCAGCCAGACACAATGTTGCCTACATCCATTCCTTCTCCTGAGGATTAAACACAGTAGGAAGACTATATTAAAACTAACCTTGAACTTAACCAAGAAACTAAATCCAGTGCATAAAATACTAAGAAAGTACCAGAGTGTTCCAAATCAAAGAATAGAAATATGGATCTCAAAATTTCAGGTGGGAGTTAGGCAGTTTTGGAATGAGGCTTGAATTCATTATTTCAGATGGAAGACAGACTCTCTGAGGGCAGACACACTTGGACAAACAAAGGTTGGAAGATTAATGCTGGCTTAAAACTCAACATCCAAAAAACTAAGATCATGGCATCTGGTCCCCTCACTTCATGGCTTTCCTTGGGTGGCATCTAAGTTGTCTCTGTGAATGGCCCACAAGACATCCTGGAGGTTGGCTGACTTCCTTGGTGACAGGGCACTGCAGTCATCACGCCCATGAAGCTGGCTCTAAGTCTGACAACCCCTGACTTTGGAAACTCCAAACAAGCCTCTGCTGTCTCTGTATCTGTTTCCTTAGCTTCAAGAGACAAGGCTCACTTTCCACACAGTCTGAGGCCTGATGATGCTATGTGTGTTCTGAAAAGATCCACAAAACACTGTGAGCTCTTCACACACACAAATGGGATGGGGAGGGAGGTGGGAGCGGGGCTCAGGATGGGAAACACGTGTACACCCATGGCTGATTCACGTCAATATATGGCAAAACTACTACAATATTGTAAAGTAATCAGCCTCTGATTAAAATAAATAATTTTTTTTAAAAAATTCAAGAGATAGTACCACCATTGTGTGTTTACTCCCAACCTATGCGGGTTTAGATTGCCAAATGTTCCACCTTCTTAGCAAGAGAGATTTGGAAAGGCTCATCTGCCTGATGGGGGTGGGGTCCCAACTCTCCAGGTTCATGCCCACATTTATCAGGAAGTTGTGTTACACAAACCCACATGTTTTTTAAACTTCCAAATGCAGCAACATTAAGGTCTGTGCTATTTTATGCCAGTATACTCTTAATAACTCAGACAGAAATATAAAAGACATTTGAATAGAAAGTGTGTTTCTATCTCCCTGATAAAAGTACCTAGGGGATGGTGTAAACAATCATTCACAATTTTGATGTTTTAATCTTGCAAATTGTTTGGTGTTTCAGAGGCAGTTTGTAAAAACTTTTGCATTTTAAATGAAACGGTAATAACAGATCTAAATTCACCCTGGTATAAAAACATAGGAGTACCACTACGCCTTTATCTTGTTAAAAAGCTAATAAATTATAAATCCTTTTGAAATCACCAGCCAAAGCCCAAAATCTGTAGGCACAAGCAAGGGAAAAGATGGAAGGTGGTTATGAAAAGATAAACTGTTTCATGACGGTGCTTTTGTGGGAAAAGGGTATGATGCAGTCACTCTGGCATACAAAGATATTATTTGAAGGCAATCTAAAAACCACACGGATCTGCAAATGAATAAATGTTCCCAAGATAAATTACAAAGAAAAACATTCTGAATGTGACTTTGCTTTGTCGTATATTTAGCTGGAAGTCTCTTCAGACTTTTTAGACGATTCTTTGGAACTCTGATTATCCGACACTCTTTTTCACTTTTCGCCTTTGTTACTGCAACTGTACACCTACAGTTCAGCTCACTTAACTTTTTATTGACGATCTACTCTATAGCAGTCCAAGTCAAGGACTAGTGACATAAAAAATAAATATTTATTATGAAAACTGATAAACATGTTTTTACTGTTAATAAATAAATAAAATACAGTCACTTCATAGAGGAGAGAGTCTATCAACTGAGACAGAAAGACTCATTACAGACAATTCTGCATAGCTTCAAACGCCAAGAAATACACTTGTTCAAGATTAACAGAGATATTTCTTCGCGCTTTCTGTCTACAATGATAGCATTCCCAGTAGCAGGAAGAAAGCCTTCTCAGTTGGGTTAATTTCCCTAAGCTTCTACTTGGGGTAAGGATGATGAGTGGAAGGAAGGAGGCAGAAAAAGAGAGAGATCACAAATAATACTCTTTTTGTGAGAAATAACCCATAGGAAAATGTTTCCTGAAAAATTACAGACATTTTAACATGGACAATACATTGACTACAAACTCAGCTAGCTCAAAAACACTTCAGCATTTCTTGCAATGGTCACTTTGAGTATACGGGTCATTCATTCTTTAGACACTGACTACATAAATGTCATGATTTCTCCTGAAACCAAATTATGGCTATTCAACAACCAAAAAAAAAAAAAGATAACTATGCCCTTGCTTACTAGCAGTATCAAGTCTGCAAACTGGAGGAAAAAAGCTGAGAGATATTCATTTCAAGTCAAATGTTTTTTGTTTATGACAAGAAAGTTACCCTAGATCCAAATGAGGGTTTTCTGAGTACCATGTGCAATCCTCAAGAGATGGTACAAACAAACTGAAAAACTGATTCAGACATACTAGAACCCAAATTAATGAGGTTAGCTTGCTCTCACAGGCGTAAACAGGAAGGTGACTTCAAATGGAAGAGTCCAGATGATAATAAATGAAAGCAAATATTAATACCACAACAGGAAGGAAAATTATAATTGATAAATCATTAAATGAGATTACAAGATTTTAGTACCAAAAAAAGGAACCAAGTGTGCTTCCACACACTACAATACAACCCTTTTAATGTAATGTGATAAACTGTGTAATGTCAGATTTTATTTCCAATAATCTTTTTTTAATTCTAAAGATGTGATTAGCCAACAGTAAGAAGATATCTGTAATAGTAACCTTGATATATCAAATTATTTTAATTTCCCCAAGGAAGGAAGCCTTCCAAAAACTTCTTAAACCCAAATGTAAATGAAAGAGGAAAAAATAGTATTCAAGCACTAATTTTTCTACATAAGGGGGAAAAGGCTTTCATGCAGTTCTTAAAAATTCAAAGATGTTCAGAAGACCATGAAATGATTCATAAAGGAGAATCT
Source organism: Ovis canadensis (assembly GCF_042477335.2). Lineage (NCBI taxonomy): Eukaryota > Metazoa > Chordata > Mammalia > Artiodactyla > Bovidae > Ovis > Ovis canadensis. The sequence goes on along the minus strand of NC_091250.1, from coordinate 103,070,026 downwards.
GAAGAAGCAAGCTCTACATCACTTTCCCACTTCCCAGATCTTCCTTTACCACTGCAGAAAGATGAAAATTAAGTTTATTCACTAAATAGTCTGATCTCAACATCTGAAAATGCATTTCACAGTCTATGGCCTTTGTTTAGTTTGTATATGTATATGAAATATTGGGAAATCATATTTAGATTTAAAATCGTCAGTGATATGTACCTAGAGGCACAGTTTCCTTTAAGGTTTTGGAAGCATATCCTATAAATTTATCCTCACACATGGTTATAAATTCATTTTAATTTTTATAATTCTGAATTAAGAAGCTTAGAAATATTCTATTTGGAAGGCCCATGTGTCTAGACATATTAAATCAAACAAAACTCTCCAAGTGCCTTCACACTAGTGTCAATAACATAAAGCATCAACTCTCATTTATTCATGGGATGATTATAGCATTTGGAATACGGCCAACACCTCATTTCTTCTCGCTGTCCTTTCGGCTTGCTATATCTTATCTATCTTATTGGCAGGCATCACTCCAAAAGTAGTAATAAACTGGCAATTATTAAGTCCTTACCATGAGACAGGCACTGCTGTCAATATATACAAGAGCATATGATTTCCCACAACTGCTCTATGAGATCAGTACTCTTACTATGCTTATTTTCCAGAAGAGGGGCTCAAGGAAGCTAACTAACTTGTCCACAGTCATAAACAGCAAAGCAAAATGACCAAAGTCTGATGCCAGAGCCTGAATACTTAAGGACTTCAAGATTTGCCTCCAAGAGATAACCATGATAGAGGAAACGAAATCCAAACTGATCAAAAGAGTAAGAAACTACCCTATCCCTTTCTAATAGACATAATCAAAATGAATGTGTATTTCATGGGTGAAATGGTTCCAACTACTAATCATAATGAGATTCATGGATTATCTATAGATTTTAACTCACATATTCAATCCCAGGCCCTCAGTTAATTGCAGGGTACTGGTTTGACCTTTCTTATCTTCTTGAGTATTTGTCAAATCTAGTACATATTTACCAAACACTGTACTCGGCCTTAAATTCTTTTTTTTTTAATTGCATAAAAATTTCCATCTTAGCCATTTTTAAGTGCACAGTTCAGCAGTGTTAAATACATTTACGTTGCTGTGTAATAAATCTCCAGAACTTTCAGCCTTGTCTTAGTCCCTTTAGGCTGCGGTAACACATTATCATGGAGGAGAAGCTTACAGATAACTGAAATGTACTATTTGAAGTTCTGGAGACCAGAAGTCTGAGATCAGGCCACCAGCACAGTTAGGTATCAGCCTCTTCCAGACTTCTCACTGTACATTCTCATGGCAGAAGGGGCTACTGAGCTCTGGGAATGTCTTACAAAAGCAGAAATCCCATTCACGCAGGCTGCATCCCTATGACCTAACCACCTCCCAAAGGCCACATCTACTAATACTATAACCTTTGAGAATTAAGATTACAACATACGAATTTAGAGGGGAACACACACATTCAGCCCACAGCAGTCCTAAACACATTTGAGGTCCATTCTGTTGCACCATTTTACTCTTCATCAATGACCCATCTTTAAACTTCTGAGGTTGAACAAAATCTTCAATATAGAAGGCTTCTTTCTACATAAGCATATATAAGACTCTGACATTATATAAGTTAACGATTCTTTTGGAACCACAGACCTTTTGAAAATCAGATGAAACCTGTAGTCAACGTATCAAAATAAAATGGATATATAAGTATATAACTTAAATGGTGCTCTATTTTCATGAGGTGCTCTATTTTATTGAACCTCTCCCCCTTGCAAAGGCCAACTATGAACTCCAGTAAAGAACCCTAATTATCTGGCATTATTTTGCACTAGTATTTACCAATTCTCTTGCATTTGCATCATTCCTTTAAATATCAAGATTCCCCTAAGGAGTTGTAATCAAGATCTTATTTGTAAAATTTCCCATAAACATGATTTCGTTTATAAAAATTAACCTATAAACATTCAGGAAAATAACTCCATTGCTTATAAAATAACTCCATTGCTTATAAAAATAACTCCATTGCTTTACCCCATGGGCAAAGAATCCCCTATTTCCCATATGTACCACATATTCAGTGAGCAGTTTCCCACAAAAATGCTGTCAAAGCACCTCACATCTGAAAGTAACCTAAACCACAAAAATACAGTCGAAGCTGCCTTATTCTTATGGGCACACCTTCTTCGGCTCTAATAGGAAGAAAGCTCCATGACTGATTGTAGATAAACTGGACTCAACCACTACCTTTCCAAATTTAATGTGCTACAGTTAAACAACCATGTTCAGTGGTTTTAATTGCATCATTGCACTTTCTGATGTTTCTGATACCATAAAAAGATTGGATTTTAGAGGTGAAACCTTAGAGCTGATAGTCTCTCATTTCCTTTCCACCCAGATCTGGGGGGAGTAGATAAACCTGAAAACTATAATGTTTTGTTATTTGTAGGGGATTAATAAGCAAACACTCTTACGGGATACTAGTCCATATTAAATATTAAATATTTTGTATATGTCACCACTTAAGCAACATGAATACTCTGGATGCACTCTTCCAAAAGCATATACATATACAAATTCTATATATAATATCTGGTGTGATCATGAACCCCCACCTAAAGGCCAGCTGTGGCCTCCAGATCTCAAAATAAAGAACCTATCTCTGCATTCAGCAGACAAGTGTGAGCAGACACTTCTAAGAGTTCCAGGACTTCACCTCCTTGAAAATGACATAAAGAACTGAATTCCGCACTGCCTTTAAAGGTGTTCATCCTATGCAAAGAAACTCGACACTCATCAGAAACAGTCACCACAGCATTCTCTTGGTTATCCGATCAGTTTCTCAAAACAGAAACAGTTTGGTTAACTCCTCTTAAAGGAAGGCTCTGGCTCTTTTCTGTTTGGAAGGCTGAGAAGCTGAGGGATGGAGAGCCTGCTGCCACTGCCACAAAGACTTCGCACTGCATCCCTCCAGAGAGCTAGTCAGTAGACATTCTGACGCTGGCAACACAAACAAGCCAAGAATTAGCCTGGCTAATGCAGGTGTTAACATCTGGTAGACTGAGGTCGCCACCAGAAGCCATCTCACCAGCACTGCTCAGCCATCCACCTCCTCAGGGCTCTTCCCATCCTGCACCTTCACTGAAGACGGCTGTCTTCTCAAATTCCCTTCGGATTTTTTAAAAGCAGTGTTCAATTACACATTTTATTCTACACTAAATTAGCCTCTTATCCTCTTTCTTGTTCTCTAGTTTCTTAAGTCTGTCCTCTATATATCACACAGCTCAACTGTCTATAATATACTACTAAAACAAACACCTATATATTCACTATTCCTCAGACTCCAAGGTTCAGTTTAAGTTACAAAAACTAGTGTTTGAAAGATTCATTAATTTATTAAAACCGTTGTTAGGGACTCCCCTGGCGGCCCAGGAGTTAAGACTCCACTGCAGGGGGAATGGGTTCGAACCCTGGTTGGGGAACTAAAATCCCATATGCCACACATCAGGGCCCAAAATAAATAGATTTTTTTTAAAGACACAATTTTATTTAATGCTAAAAAAAGGTCTTCCAAGTGTGACTTTTTTGCCACTTAGATTTACTGCCATCGTTCCATCAGGCTTCCCACGTTCTGAATTTACCAGGTGAGATTGAGACTATATTAATTTCAGAGACTAAACTTAACTAACTATTCCATTAAAAAAAATTGTATTCCAAAATGATGAGCAGGTAGAGCTGAAATGAAAATGACAGGAACAATAAGAAGAAAAAGTTTTCAAGTACTCAATATCCTTGGTTACTTTTCCCATGACTCCGTGATTGAAAATCAGGACAGCATTTTAAGAGCTGGTCACCTTGGAAAGCACAGAAACCTCTAAAAATAAAAATCAACATTTACAGACTCTGCCATAATGGTTTCCTGGTAAACAGAAAGACATGCTTGCAATTTTACCCCCACACGGGGGTTGTGGTAATTAATTATTCAACATTTGGAAAGTGCTTTAGAGATAAGAAGCTAAGTGCTAAAAACCACCATCAATTTGCAGCAAACCGCACTTAAAGTGAACTCACCAGGTTTACTGTTGGAAACTGAACCATTAGTCTAAGTCCATGATTTTTTTCTTTTTCTTTTTTTCTCATTTCATTTAGAACATTAGACCACACAGCTGACACTCACATGCAACCTTCCTTTCCCTTTAGACAACCTTTGAGTGTCACTAAGTAAAAAACTAGTCCTTAAAATATATAAATTCTAATAATGTGGTTTCACTGGAATTCACAGTGAGATTCTTATTAAGTATCCTTCCTTCTGTGCCTTTTATTTAAGTAACAAAATGAACAGTTAATTTATTAAAAATTTCACATGTAAAGCTTTGAGAGTAATCAAAGCCTAGTTTAACATACTTATACTGTATTAGTGATCATTTAGGAAACATTTAATGTTCATGACTATACTAAATATATAAATTTAGATGAATAATCTAAGAATTGATTAACTTTGATTAATATTCTAATGAAGGCAAGAAGTCATTCTATTTAAATAAAAAAAATAAGGTTTTGTTAAGAATTTGTCCTTATTTACAATATATTCTGGTTTTAATCTATTCATTTTAAAACTCAAAACAGTGGTCCAAGATTTAGGAATTGTCTTTACCAAAATACAACTAAAACCTACATAAAAGCCAACCTGCCATAATTCAAGACACATGTATCCCAATGTTCACTGCACACTATTCCAGTCAGGACATGGAAGCAATCTAAATGTCCACAGACAGATGAATGGATAAAGGAGATGTGATACACATATGTACCGAAATATTACTCACCCATAAAAAGGAACAGAACTGGATCATTTATAGTGATGTGGGTGGACCTAGAGTCTGTTATACAGAGTGAATCAAGTCAGAAAGAGAAAAATAAATACCATATACTAATGCATATATATGAAATCTAGAAAAATGGTACAGATGAACCTATTTGCAGGGCTGGAATAGAGACACGGAGGCAGAGAACAGACATGTGGAACAGGGTGGGAGAAGGGGCAGGTGGGACAAATTGGGAGGGTAATACTGACATACATACCCTACCAGGTGTAAAAGAGCTAGCTAGTGGGAAGCTGCTGCATAGCACAGGGAGCCTAGCTCAGTGCTCTGTGATGACCTAGAGGGATGGATGGGAGGCGGGGACGAAGGAAGGCTCCAATGAACAGGATATATGTATACGTATAGCTGGTTCACTTTACTGTGACTCACTTTGTCGTAACACAACACTGCAAAGTAATTATACTTCAATAATAAATTAAAAAGAAAAAAGAAAACCTGTGTTCATGCTACAAAAAAAAGGAGGAATCATGAAGCAGCTTTTTTCAAGTAGTTTTTACTGGACTATAGTTGCTTCACAGGCCTCCCTGGTGGCTCAGACGGTAAAGAATCTGGCTGCAATGCAGGAGATCCAGGTTCAGTCCCTGGGATGGGAAGATCCCCTGGAGAAGGGACTGGCTATCCACTCCAGTATTCTCTCCTGGGGAATTTCATGGAGAGCAGAGCCTGGCAGGCTACAATCCACGGGGCTGCAAAGTGTCGCATACGACTGAGCGACTAACACACACGTAATTGCTTCACAATGTTGTGTTACTTTCTGCTGTACAGAAAAGGGAATATATCAGATACACATATACATATATCCCCTCTTTTGAACTTCCTTCCCATTTAGGTCACCCCAGAACACTGAACAGAGTTCCCTGTGCTCTACAGTATGTTCTCATTAGTTAACTATTGTATACATAGTATCAATAGTGTATATGTGTCAATCCCGATGACACAGTAGCAGGCCACACTCTGCAAAGCCATCATGTGGTAACTGTGGTCACTCTGGGATCAAATATACAACATCCAAGATACAATCATTCTTACCTATGTCCATTTCGGAAACAATTTTGGGCAGAATATCAATCTTTTTACTGCCTGTCTCTTACACAGTTAAAGATCATATACACAAATGTCATAATTTCATGTTTTAGAGAATTAAAAGCTGTACTGACATAATCTTCTTGGATCTGAGACTTATTTCCATTACATCGAGCTCAACAACATTTCTCTAAAAAGAGGGTTTATGCATTGTAATCCCCAAAATGCACAGTTTTTAAAAAGTCATGTTTGGTTTCAGAAAGGGCTTATTACGAGATGAGTTTTCACCACTTTAAACATGAATACCTTCTACACATCTATCAGTCTTAAATCTTTTATCCACATTCTTCCTTTCCCAAAATTTCCCCCACCAAGAAAACAAAAAGAGCATGCATGTAAAATCTTAAATGTACTCAACATTCCTAACCTCAATAGAAAAAAAAAGCCCTCTGGTTGCTGGTTCTGCCTTCTTCGTGAAGCTCCTGGCTCAAGGAACAAAACTAACTGTGGAATTCTGCACGGAACCCACAATGCAGTGCTCAACCCCCAAATAAGGTAACACCGAAAGACAAATTTTCTCATTGACTCAGCTTGATATTTACTGTGCATTCCATATAATCTTCAACTTCTATGGATCATTGTGTAATAAAAAGGCAGACAAACGATTTTTCATGGTTCACTCCTAATACAGTCATTTATTTTAAAGAAACTGAGAATACTTTCAAACAATTGCAAACTAGGAAAGAAAGTGAATCCAAGGAAGGCCTTTTTAAAAAAAAAATTCCTTCAGAGGAAGTATCACAGTATTTCCTCCTCTGCTCTGCCAGCTTTAATAAGATATGCCAACAGTGGACTACCGGTGCAAACAGAAGAAAGGGGCACAGTTTATGTCTTAAAGAAGTGTTTTGTGGCAGACATGGTTAGCTATCTCTGTTTCAATGTTAACAGGGCAACCGGACAGTTTCTTAAAAATAAACAATTTACTTATAATTGCCTGAGGGTGTTGGGGTGGAGGGGAAGTAAGTAATTTCAAGTGCAATGTTTTCCATCCATACAAATATGAAGAAGATAGAAACTGTCCAAAGGAATTAAGTATGTTCCCAAGTGACTGAGAAATGAACTGGCAGGGACTGAGCCTCCATGAGAACATTATTTTGAATCAAAACCAAATTTTGAAAACACTTCAGGTGATCTGCTCTATATTTATGAAACTTAAATACTGGACTGTTGAAAAGAACGATTCTGAAATGTTTAAGAAATGAAGCAATTTAATTAAGTGGTAATGCTGTATTTACTGATTGTGTTGTAATGTTCGGATCTAGAACCAGAGTGACAGGAAAGACAAAGAGCAAGACTCTGGTGACCTTCTGTGTGAAGGTGTGCGTACTCAGTCGTGTCTGACTCTTGGCAACCCCACTGACTGTAGCCCACCAGGCTCCTCTGTCCATGGGATTCTGCAGGCAGGACTACTGGAGTGGGTCACAACTTCCTCCTCCAGGGAATCTTCCCAAACCAGGGACTGAACTCGCGTCTCTTGCATTTATAGGCAAATTCCTCACCACTGAGCCACCTGTGAAGCCTGGTGACCTTCTGAGATGGACACTATCACCTGGCCATGAACTGCCTTATCCAGCCACTCCCCAACACAATAGCAGCAGTGAGTCCATGTCCCCTATTCTTGGAAGGTCCTTACCTAAGTTACTTTGAGAGAGGCTAAAACTAACACACACACCTACCTAAAAATTTCATTCACCATATGTCCAAATCCTTCAAATTTCATCATCAGGGATTATCTCCTTTGCTCCTTTCTTCTGGTAAAAATTAAAACTGCGAATACTAAGATACATATCACGCTAAATTATTTTTCTCACAAGGATATTGTCAGATTTTTCCTCTTGCAAGGAAAATCAAGAAAAAAATTAATAAAGAGCATTATCTTTTAAACTCATATTGTACTAAAAGAACCATATTATAAGGGAAATGTAGAGCTGAAAAAGTTATGGATGACGATAATAACTAACACCTAAATCATTCTCACAGTGTGTTACAGACCCTTCTCAGCATTTCACATTTATTAACTCACTTAAGAGCCTTGGAATTAAAGGAGGGAGGTTCAGATGAAGAGCTGGAGCACTAAGGATTTGGGGTCTGGGCTGCACTACCCAGCTCTCCTCCTCACAAAGGAGGGGCTTCCCCAGTGGGAATGCTGGGTAACTGATAATGCTCAGCTCAGCCTTACTCCAGAGAGTCACCTGAGCCAAGGTCACGGCCCTGTCCAAGGACAGCCCCCATCTCACGACTGGCCAACATGGGGTAGAAAGGCCTGGCTCCCTTACCTCGAGACAAGACAACTCTGAAGGGTCTGCTCAGCTCCGGAACTCCCAAGGGGATCAGCAGAGGCCTTGGCTGCCATCATCTCGACTTCACCTCCTCCTCCTGCCCCATCCAACTTCCTTCACTCCTTCACAGGTATATAAGCCCCAATAAACATCCCGCCCAATCAGAACCTGCTTTCCAAGAACCAACCTAAGACCGTCCTAGGACTCAAGTCCAGGCACTCTGGCTCCAGAGTCCATGCCCATAAACAGTACACTGAAATCCTGACGGTAAGGTAGATTCAGAAAACAAGCTCCACGGGTGTTTCCACAGGCTCCGGAACCTGTAGGCACAAAGAGGTCTCGCTAGCAAGAACCGAAATTTGCCGCAGGACTGCTGGATCTCCGCAACCTTCCCTCACTTCTGGGGTCTGTCAGCCGTGCTCACCATCAATCCTTTGATGACTGTCTACTCAGGCCTCTTCACTGAAGGCCACTGACTACTGGAGAATGCCAGTATTCTGCCCAGAATCCTCTCTCCTGGTCTCCTAATTCTCGAAACCTTTGAGGAAGACACAGCCACCACCTCAGGCTCCATCACCCCAGAGCCCTACTTTGCTACCTGGTTGAAGCAGACCTCCCTGGCCTATGCTTCTCAGACTCCCTCATGGAAGTGGGTCCTTCCACTCTATCTTACAGTCTCTCTCTCAATACAGCTAAGGCCTCATTGTTAGGGCACAGTCCCCATCATGGCCCTCTCTGGACTTTGCTTGTGGTCCAGTGTTCAGAACGCTGCACTTTTAATGCATGGGGTGTGGGTTCGATCTCCGGGTGGGGAACTAAGATTCCACATGCCATGTGGCACTGCCAAAGAAACCAAACCAAAACAACAGCAACAAAAAAACTGTTCAACATGCTCAAACATGCTCAATTCATGAGAACACAGACTTTGAGGGTCACTGCCCACCATGAAAGCAAGTAGCAAAACCCTTAATCCTTGTTCAGACATAGCTCAGACATCCTCTTTACAACATAAAAGATAAGCAAAAGAACATTTAAAGCACAGCAATATGAGAACACTTGGCGCAGGAGCAATAGCTCCACACACCCCCAGCCCAAAGAGCACTGCTGAACTGTATAAAGACCATGAGAAATGAACAAAAGGGGAAATTATTTTCAATAGATTTGAGAGGGTAACAGACAGGAAGGCCAGGGGTCTCCAAATGGAGGAAATAGCCTGCAAGTGTCAGACATTTTTACACAAAAGCTCTGAGCGATCAAGCCTCATCTTTGGCCCCGGATTGAATTCTTCTCCGGGGGCCAAGAATCCAGGCGTCGTAATTCAACAACAACCTTTCAGATTGCTAAGAAAGGAGATAAGTGTGTGCAATTCATTTTAGAATGATATACATCAGAAACATATTTTAAGACAATTTTAACTGGATGCTTATCAGAAAATTCAATTAAAGTGAATACTTCATACTGTAATGACAGTAGATAAATAGATCACTCCTGCAGTTTAAGCAGACAGAGCTTTATTTCCCAGAGATGGGCTTCCCAAAACATGACTTCCCCTCCCTTGATTCCACAGACTGGGATCCATGGTACCTTCAGGCATTCACACCCTGCCGTCACTGCTCCCCAAGTCATCAGGGCCCTGTTAGATCCCGTATCCCTCGATACCCACCCTAGAACTGAAACCTTCACTGTCTCAATAAGACTGAGAAGTTATGCCACCAGCTCCTTATTCAAGCAGCCACCTGCTTAAAGCCTGGGCCACTTCCTTGAGCCTGGTTTTTTCTGCCACTTTGGTTTTTATATAAAGGACACAGTATTATTCAAATCCTTATACAAGAGTCCTTCCATCACAGAAGCTAAGAGCTGTGGGTCAAACAGGAATACATGGCACTGGACTTCCCAAGCTATTTAATCTGTGGATACAATATGACATCTAGGGTATCCAACTCACTTATTTTTAAATCTACAAAATAAATTTCTCTTAGTTAGGAGAGCAAACTCTTTTAGAGTAATGAAATTATCCCAAACAAACCCTGAACCAAAAGTGTTGGTTTTAATTATTCAGAAACACCCAATTTGATTTTCTCAGCAGCAAGGTGTGGACTTGATTTAGGGAAATTTTACAGGGAGTGTTAAATGATGTGATCATTTTATAGCTTCAAGTAAAACAATGCACTTACACTAGTACCTTCCGGTCAAGGTCAAGAGCTAAGATAAGACCAGATGAAGCAGGTAAACTTTATAGGAAATGTCATGTGAGGCCAGACCCACGATCCCCCAGACCACCCTTCAGTGACATCTGACAGAGACCTCAAAGAGCAAGAAATCATTCTACAAAATGAAAGGTGATTCACACAAAGGGTTGTGACAGAGCTGAGTCAAGACAGAAGCCTGTCCAAAGAGATCTCCAGATCAAACATATCCATCTTTTCTTTTAAATTGTACAAATTACTTCATCTACCTAAAGATTTATTCTGGGCCTCTTGAAAAGCCCATTTCTCCTCCTGGGGTAAAATGCTGCTCACAGAAATACCTATTACATAAATTTAAACTCTTCTTTTATGTGAAACCCATGTCTCTCAGTTGTATGTTGTCTTCCTAGCACTGCTGTTCTTGGATTTGCGGCAGAGAATTCACGACTTTCCTTAGACTTGGACTCAGATGAAGGTGAGGTCTCCTTTCAGACTTCCCTGTTCAAGACTACAGCATTCATATCGATTTAAAGACACCTCCCTACTCTCATGATATGCAGTGCATTTCTCTAGACCTTTCCCAGGTATGTCTGTCTTGAGGTGCAAGAACAAACCTTCAAGGGAGCCATGTAGGAAAACTTCACAAGGTTCAGACACATGGATGAACACAGACATTCAGCATGAAAAGATCCCTATTAGGAGGTGATGAGTGTGTGTGTGTTAGTCACTCAGTCATGTCCATCCAACTCTTTGTGATCCCATGAACTGTGGCTCGTGAGGCTTCTCTGTCCATGGAGGTCGCCAGGCAAGAATACCAGAGTGGATAGCCATTCCCTTCTCCAGGGGATCTTCAGGACCCAGGGATCAAATCTAAGCCTCCAGCATTGGAGGCAGATTCTTTACCATCTGAGCTACCAGGGAAGTCCTAGGAGGTGATAACTGAACTCAAATATGTGCTCAAATGCAATATTTATCAATACACCAAAGAATAGTGAAATTCTTGAGATTTCACTGGATATATCATTTACACGCAATAAGGAAAACATCTGGGGCTTCTCCAGCGGTCCAGTGATAAAGAATCTGCCTTGCCATGCAAGGGACACAGACTCGATCCCTGGTTGGGGAATTAAGTTCCCACATGGCACAGAGCAACTAAATTCAAATGCCTCAACTAAAGAGCCTGTATGTCACAACAAAAGATCCCACATGGCACAACTAAGACCCGACACAGCCAAATAAACAAACAAAAATAAAACACAGGTTCTCTAATGTCTCAATATATTGGGCATTAGCTCCTATTATAAGGCACACATACTATAAGGCAAATAATATACATCGAATAATACACAGATATATATAGTAATGATATTCTCTTACCTTTATATAAAGCCCAGTATTATCACAACGCCCTAAGAGCTACACCATAAAGAAGTTTTACTTTCCCTCACTTTTATTTGTGTTATATCTTCCAAAGATTTTATGAGAACAACATCTGGATTTTAAACTCCTAGTTCAGTACAGTATAAAGGAATGATCTGAGTGAGGCAAACACCAAATTCACAGACGTGGATACCTAAGTGAATGAATGACTCCCCCGTCACCTACCACAGGAGGCACCCATTCAGGTTTGTCAAATGATACTCAGAAAGTATCTGGGCGCCAAAGAACTTATGCTTTTGAACTGTGGTGTTGGAGAAGACTCTTGAGAGTCCCTTGGACTGTAAGGAGATCCAACCAGTCCATCCTAAAGGAAATCAGTCCTGAATATTCATTGGAAGGACAGATGCTGACGCTGAAATTCCAATACTTCAGCCACCTGATGCGAAGAACTGACTCACTGGAAAAGACCCTAATTCTGGGAAAGACTGAAGGCAGGAGGAGAAGGGGACAACAGAGGATGAGATGGTTGGATGGCATCACCAACTTGATGGACATGAGTTTGAGCAGGCTCTGGGAGTTGATGATGGACAGGGAAGCCTGGCATGCTGCAGTCCATGGGGCTGAAAAGAGTCGGACACAACTGAGTGGCTGAACTGACCCCGAAAGTTCTCCGTGTGCTTCATTTCACCGTGTTTTGTTTTGTTTTTACAATACCTTCTCTATATATTCTTCAGAGAAGGCATAAAAATTACTATTCCTTATAAACTTTTTTAGGTAAATGCCTCTTTAGAAATCTTAAAAGCATTGCTCATTGGGGTAAGCTGGGTGAAAGCTAAGTAAAAACTGGACTATATTTTTCTAATTTCCTGTGAGCCTACAATTATTTCAAAACAAAAAGGTTTAAGTGCTAACAATTCATTTTTTACTTTCAAGAAATTAGTGTATAAAACTGCATCCAATTCAGAGACTAGATAAAATAGAGTCCTATCTAAATAAAAAGGTTAGGTAATTTTTCCAAGGAACTATAAAATATAAAAACATCACAAACTCTAATAACAAAAGTTTCATCCCCAAAGTTACTGGATTCCAAACTTCATGACAACACATTTCACGAGAAATATTTGAAAGACCAAATAGCAATGATCAAAACTATTGATACTACAGTGGAGGAATTTCTCTAGAAGAAATAGACTTCAGATTAAATTTGAGTGGAATGATTGGTCATCTCTGACTGGTCTGTCCAGATTTTTTAAGTGACTAATTATCATTCCACTAAGTAAGTATTTTCACTACAAAATATGCTATCCACTGTGAGGACCACGGAAGCTACTCCGACACAGTTCTCACAGTGAGGAGGCAGAAAGTGTACAAAGACAACAAGAACACATATGAAACCAAAGGCAGTGCAGAGCAGTAGGCAATAAAGGGATCAATTAGTGTTCAATTCACTGCTGAACGTTTTGGCAATAAAAAGTGTGAGTACTGGAATAATATTTTCTTCTGTTTCTGGATGGATGTTTTAGTTTCATATCTTAATGTGCTTTTCAAGGGGAATTATCTGATCTCATTTATCTAAATCTTTTGAGATGCTTCCTATCTGCCTTCTCTCTTTTCCCTGGCAAAGCAGTTCAACTTGTAAAACTGCAAATGTGTGAGCTGTCTTTCTTCTCAACCTGTTAACACTCAGCAATTTTCTAAAAGCGATTGTAATCAGTACGCTAGCCATCTCCTGCCACGAAGCCCTACTCTCTGCTAACATCAGGAGTACTCATCTCATATTCCTAAGGACACGTCTCTAGAGGTCAAAGGAATGAAGACATTTCTGCAGCAGCTCCAGGATGCAGCTGCAGCTGCAGTCGACATGCAACACTCGAGGGGAGGGTTCTAGGAGGGCAGCCAGCCACACAAGGTCCAATCAAACTGCCCTGCTGAAGATCGCACTCCATCCTCACTCTGAACTAACAAGTTTCACAAATAACACTTTCAGAACTTCATTCATGCTCAGTCTGGGGTAGAAAGTACCAAAGCCTGCCTTGTGTTAAAGACATTAAGAACCTCCAGGGACTTCCCTGGTGGCACAGTGGTAAGAACCCACCTGCCAATGCAGGGAACATGGGTTCGATCCTATAAGATTCCACATGCTGCAGAGCAACTAAGTCCCAGCACCACAACTACTGAGCCTGCACGCCACCCTTACTTATGCTTGCACACTCTAGAGCCTGCAAGCCACGAAAATGATGCTACAACTACAGAAGCCCCCTGCACCCTAGAGCCTGCAAGTTGCCACTACTGAAGCGCATACACCTAGAGCCTGTGCTCCCGTAGCAAGAGAAGCCACTGCAACAAGAAACATAAGCACTGCAGCTAGAGGGTAGCTCCCTCCCTCTGCAACTAGAGAAAGCTTGCGTGCTGCAAGAAAGAACCACCAAAGCCAAAAATAAATTTTTAGAATATATAATAAATAAGTAAATATAGCAGTGTGTACACATCAAAAAAATTGAAAAAAAAAAGAATCTCCCCATCAGACCATTAGAGACAACATATTTCCATGCTGAAGAGCAGGAGAAATGGAAGAGCTAATCTCACTTCACTCTCATGGGACATCAGTTTAGATATTATCATTGTCATGATCCTGCTCTTTAAATAGTTGCTGTTCCCTAAATCCACAGCGTCAATGTCTTTTAAAAGTCACAAGTGCTGAGTAGACACAAAAGAGAGGAACCTTGCATCTAGCATTTAACACAGCAATAACCAGACATGCCTGGGTGCTTTTTGTTTTTAAAAGACCCACTTTAACTTCTTACAGGAATGAAATCACCCAGAACAGAAGATGAGGCTTTCTGAAATTCACTATTTGTAAAATAGTAGTTTAACAAGGCAGACCATAATTACCCCTTGTATTTATTTCAATTTTCCATAGCATTATGTCTGTAACAAGAAAACAAAAGCTGTCTTGTTATTCCAGATGATTCCATTTTTCCAGTAAATCACCCTAAAGCAGCCACATTCGGGTCAAGCACATATGAGGGATGCTACCTAAAATGTAAATGTCCTCATAAAATATAGACTAACTTGCGTTATTCTGAAGCAATATGTGTTACATACTCAGTACTCTGAGAATCACAAAACAGTTTCACTTAAATGACAAAAGCCAACCAGCCAACACTACCACCACCAGCTTTCAAAAGAAAAGGAAAAGATTCAAATATGAGAAAAAAGAAAATTTAGCCTTTGGGTAAGAAAATCTAACAAGATTTACACATCAAATTCCAAGTTCCTTCTGCTGAAAGTCTGGTTTTACAAAGGGATACCTTCTATTGTTTATCATGTAATTCTCCAAAATAAAGATTATGCAAATTCTCGTTCTATTTCATTTAAACATAAAAATAGGCATTAAACTCCTTTTCAGATGAAGAAAAAAAGAGGGTCAGAAAGTCAAACCAATAGTTGAGAGTCAGACCTTTCAAAGGATTAGGAATCACTGCTTTACACAAGAGTTTATAAAGTATATGCTGCAAGTTTGCTTCTGACATTATAATTAACATATCTGAGAATGATCTTATCCATACTAAGCAGAAGAGGCTCTCTACAAGCTCCAGTCATCAGATTGTTCATCTTTAAATATTCAATTTTTCACGAAACATGGTTACCAGGGTATCAGCAGTGGAAAACCCACTACAAGATTTTAAATTTGAAAATTGTTGGCCAGCGTTCTAATTATAGAAGCAAAAAATATTCAGTGTGTAAGCTCTGAGGGCTCACCCATAGGGTGAAGAGCACTTTAATCATTTTCGAGGGTTTTCCCAGTCCTGTGTATGTTACTTGGGGGCATAAATTTGATATGAGCTATACAGTGAAACGGGTGATCTCAAACTGCTGGCTATTAGACTCACTTTTTCAAGCTGATGTTTAATAAACCCTGTTACCTGCTCAGCTTTAGCAATAAAAAGTAAAAGTCCTAGAGGAAAAAAAAATGTAAAAGCACAGTGTGAAGCATGCAGAGTTAACAGCTCAAAAAGACTGCTTAAGTGTGTAGTTCATTCATTCAGCAAACAAGCATCTATTACTGTGTCAGGAACTGTTCTCATTGGTGGCACAATTCAAGAGTAAGGTATGCTTAGAACACAACAATAATGAAATAACTAAAATATGTTTGGCCATTTACAGTTTTGAAGAAAGCTTTATAAATAACACCTCCATTGTCTTCCGTAATAGCTCTAATGAATTCGGTTTTACAGCCATTTTAATAATAACGAAAAAATAAGAGATCTCGATGATTTTCTAAATTCTCCAAATCAAGTAACTTATAAGTAATAGAGCTGGGTCTCCAGCTCATTCATACCTTCCAAATGTACATTTCCATCAGTCGCTGGGCAGTACCACATTACGAGATGCTCTGCTTTCATGGTGGCCACAGAGGATATATTCTGTACGGTTTTGAATTGTTAAAGCTTTTAAGGAAAAAGTTTTACAGATCCAGACTAGGGTGTGTACAAGTTCGAATATTTCTAATCAAACAAGATACTACAAAAAACTGTTCAGAACCAAGTAGGCCCAAGATGTTGTAAGACTCTACTTCCCCAAAGACATGCTAAGTATATGCTCATCTAATACATTAGCACATGTTAAAGGGCACACTCACAGGGGCCATGATAGTCCATAAAGGGCCAAAATGTGGGCTGTGGCCCAATTCCTGGAAATCCTCGCCCATTCCCCAAAATAGATGAAATCTCCTCCCACTTGTTAGCCTATAAAATTACCCAGCCCATAAAAACCAACAACCCCATACCTCCTGGGCTCTGGAGCCCCTCTCATCTTCTGAGATGGCCACATGCTGCCTATGGAATGTATCTCTCTCTGAATAAACTCATTTTTACTTAAAAAAAACTGCCCTAATCTTTTCACCCATTTATTATTATATAAAAACACTGGTGAAATGAGTCTGCCTGGTTAGCTGAGCTTTCTAGACAAATGACGTAGGTTTACTCGCCAAGTCCTAAAATGTTTCTTACTTGGGATAATATACTGGACAGAAACTCCTAAGTCAAAACCTTGAACTAGAACTTCATAGAAGAAAAATAAAGCCAATAAACATATTAAAAAGTACAAAAGGTACTCCAGGAAATGCAAATTAAAGTGATACCACTACATATCTACTAGCATGGGTAAAATTAAACAGAGAGATAACAATAGCTGTTTTTAAGGATATGGGGCCGCCAAATCTACCATTAGATTCTGATAACACTATCTACTAAGACTGGCTCAACAATTCAACTCATAACACACATCCCAAATTCCTATCCGTACTAAAAGACATATGTAACAATGCTCAGAGCACTGCTTTTCATAATAACCAAAAACTGGGGGAAAAAAACTCAAATGTCCATCAGGAGTGAAATGGATAAATAAATGTGGCCTTCTCATAAAATGAAACACGACAGTAAAATGAGAAACTGTTCCAAATCGGAAAACAAGAATGAACCTCACACACATAACACTGAGCAAAAGAAGTGAGGCAAAAGGATACAGAACATGTATTCTGGTAGAAAGTTCAGTAACAGGTAAAAGCAACCTGCAGTCCAGAAGGGACTTCAGGATGGAAGCTACCCTTGGCGGGGAGAAGAGTGGGGCTTCTGGCTGCTGACAATGGTCTATGTCTTGGCCTTTGGTGCTGATGCCCAGGGGTCTATTCACTTAGGTAAACCACCGAACTGTTTCAGTTCACTTCAGTTGCTCAGTTGTATCCGACTCTTTGCAACCCCATGAATCGCAGCACGCCAGGCCTCCCTGTCCATCACCAACTCCCGGAGTTCACTCAGACTCACGTCCATCGAGTCCATGATGCCATCCAGCCATCTCATCCTCGGTCGTCCCCTTCTCCTCCTGCCCTCAATCCCTCCCAGCATCAGAGTCTTTTCCAATGAGTCAACTCTTCACATGAGGTGGCCAAAGTACTGGAGTTTCAGCTTTAGCATCATTCCTTCCAAAGAAATCCCAGGGTTGATCTCCTTCAGAATGGACTGCTTGGATCTCTTTGCAGTCCAAGGGACTCTCAGGAGTCTTCTCCAGCACCACAGTTCAAAAGCATCAATTCTTCGGCGCTCTGCCTTCTTCACAGTTCAACTCTCACATCCATACATGACCACAGGAAAAACCATAGCCTTGACTAGACGGACCTTAGTCGGCAAAGTAATGTCTCTGCTTTTGAATATGCTATCTAGGTTGGTCATAACTTTTCTTCCAAGAAGTAAGTGTCTTTCAATTTCATGACTGCAATCACCATCTGCAGTGATTTTGGAGCCCCCAAAAATAAAGTCTGACACTGTTTCCACTGTTTCCCCATCTATTTGCCATGAAGTGATGGGACCAGGTGCCATGATCTTCGTTTTCTGAATGTCGAGCTTTAAGCCAACTTTTTCACTCCCCTCTTTCACCTTCATCAAGAGGCTTTTTAGTTCGTCTTCACTTTCTGCCATAAGGGTGGTGTCATCTGCATATCTGAGGTTATTGATATATATTTCTCCCAGCAATCTTGATTCCAGCTTGTGTTTCTTCCAGTCCAGCGTTTCTCATGACGTATTGTGCATAGAAGTTAAATAAGCAGGGTGACAATATACAGCCTTGACGTACTCCTTTTCCTATTCGGAACCAGTCTGTTGTTCCATGTCCAGTTCTAACTGTTGCTTCCTGACCTGCATATAGATTTCTCAAGAGGCAAGTCAGGTGGTCTGGTATTCCCATCTTTTTCAGAATTTTCCACAGTTTATTGTGATCCACACAGTCAAAGGCTTTGGCATAGTCAATAAAGCAGAAATAGATGTTTTTCTGGAACTCTCTTGCTTTTTCCATGATCGAGCAGATGTTGGCAATTTGATCTCTGGTTCCTCTGCCTTTTCTAAAACGAGCTTGAACATCAGAAAGTTCACAGTTCACGTATTGCTGAAGCCTGGCTTGGAGAATTTTGAGCATTACTTTACTAGCATGTGAGATGAGTGCAACTGTGTGGTAGTTTGAGCATTCTCTGGCATTGCCTTTCTTTGGGATTGGAATGAAAACTGACCTTTTCCAGTCCTGTGGCCACTACTGAGTTTTCCAAATTTGCTGGCATATTGAGTGCAGCACTTTCACAGCATCATCTTTCAGGATTTGAAACAGCTCAACTGAAATTCCACCACCTCCACTAGCTTTGTTCATAGTGATGCTTTCTAAGGCCCACCTGACTTCACATTCCAGGATGTCTGGCTCTAGATGACTGATCACACCATCATGATTATCTGGGTCGTGAAAGATCTTTTTTGTACAGTTCTTCTGTGTATTCTTGCCACCTCTTCTTAATATCTTCTGCTTCTGTTAGGTCCATACCATTTCTGTCCTTTATCAAGCCCATCTTTGCATGAAATATTCCCTTGGTATCTCTAATTTTCTTGAAGAGATATCTAGTCTTTCCCATTCTGTATCATTTAATGACACGCATACTTTTCTATACCATACTTTTCCCTGGTAAAGAATCCGCTTGTCAATGCAACAGACGTAGGTTTAATCTCCGGGTCAGGAAGATCCCCTAGAGAAAGAAATGGCAACCCACTCCAGTATTCTTGCCTGAAGAATCCCACAGACAGAGAAGCCTGGCAGGTTGCAAAGAGTTGGACACGACTTAACAACTAAACAACAACATACTTTTCTATACACGTTATATTTCCATAAAAGCATACAGAAAGGAAGAAGAAAGAAAGAAAGGAGAAAGGGAGGAGGGGGAAGGAAACGTATGAAGTGATGTTATCAGGATGGTGGAAACAGTCCTCAACCACCAAGCTTCTTTTCATTCTCACGTCTCTTAGCTCTTAGTCAATCTCTTCCTTGACTACCAAGCTGTTCTCGGGGACTTTTCAATGTTATCCATGCAGCTGCCAGTACCAAGCCATTTCTATCTTCCAATCTGTAGTTTACTATTTACCACAGGGCTAGAAATGTTATAATCAGCCACACTGCATGTGAACAGGCACTCATGCGAGGGATCTCCTATGAGTAAAGTGAATCCTCTTTAATGTAGGTCTTTCTTTTTAACCTCTGTTTAGCCTGCTTAGAGGCTGTTTTGCTGACGAATATGCCAGCTACAGGACTTACCGAAAGATGGAGATGTTCCTGGGTTCTACAGCTTTCCTGGTGGCTCAAATGTCTAGTAAAGAATCAGTCTGTAACCCAGCAGGAGGAGAAGGGGATGACAGAGGACAAGATGGTTGGATGACATCACTGACTCAATGCACATGAGTTTGAGCAAGGTCCGGGAGATGGTGAAGGATGGGGAAACCTGCAGTGCTTTAGTCCACGGGGTCACAAATAGCCAGACACAACTGAGCGACAGAACAACAACAACCCAGGAAACCCCAGTTTGATCCCTGGCTCAGGAAGATCGCCTGCAGAAGGGAATGGCCACCCACTCCAGTATTCTGGCCTGGAGAACTCTGTGGACAGAGGAGCCTGGTGGGCTACAGTCCATGGGGTCGCAAAGAGGCAGACATGACTGAGCTACTAACACTTTCATTTTTCCACTGGGCTCTACCCATGAATACTAGGTCTCTAGGCTAAATCTACAATCAACCAACATAAAATTCCAGATCCAAGAGTTTACTTACTTGCAAATAGTATAAGAGAATATCACTAGTGAATACATTTATAAAAAAGAAAAGAACTGCTAACTTCTTATCCAAGACATTACGAACAGCTTTGCTAACTGTGTCATTCACAGAACACCCTATCAGTTTCAAAGAATATATTCCTTTCTCATTTTGTATTTTTATTAACTTTGATTTTTTAAATCCTCCCAAAAAGTATACTGCAAGTTTTATTTAAATCTTTAAGGTTTCCAAAACAGAAACTCAAGTGCAACAGACAAAGTCTCTTTCTACACAGTAATCCACAATGTAAAAAAAAAAACAAAAACCTGAAATACTACTTGTAAAATCCTTTTACATCTTAATTTATGTAACTTCTTTCTGTACTCATTCTCCATGAAAAATAAAAGTTAGCTCTCAAGACCGGAGCTAGAACTGGGGCACACAAACTGAAAACAGTCACCCATGGGCACTGCAGGTCCTGAAATAAAGACGAGCCGGGTGTGTGCATCCACTACACAGAATGATAAACAAAGAACAGAAACTCTCACCTTACATCAGGATCAACATTTATCTGCTTTAGTATCTTAAAAACTGTGACTAAAACAACACTCATTTGAGGACAGTCATTTCAGAAACAGCTATCAGTAGTTCAAAGATGAAATGTTCATTCCCACCTCAACCAATAACCTTCCGCTTAGTTTAAGAAAAGCATACAAAGTTCCCTGTGCCTTGGCTTCCTTATCTTTTAAACAAGCATGATAATCCCTTACATCTACTTAATTTGCATAAAAAGATGATGCTTTGGCTTCTAGAAACAACTATAGATGTACAGGGTTTCACCATGATGAGGTCTATCTCCATTTTTTCGAACACATAACTTAATCCAAAGGCAAATAAGACCATATCATTGAGGGTGAAATTATGAACATCATGAAGAAGATTGGAAGAAAAAGTTTTCTCTCTTCTTTGTCACAGCAGGTAAATAAATCCATCATATTTCATAGCTGGCTGTCCTTTTGATGCCCTGTTGGAAATGCCATTCCACTGCAGAGACTAGAAAAATGCAATAAAAGTCATTGCCACAAAATCATTATGACAGTCATAAATACAGCTTCAGATAAAATAAAATCGGCCACCTCTACAAATGAGTACTCCTCGTGCACCTGTGCGTGTGCCTGTGTGCTGTGTAATGTGCATCGGACGAAAGACCTGAGGAAAATGGTGGGTTAGAAAAATCCATCTTCACCGCTGGAAAAATAGCTAACAGTGTGCACTACAGGGGATATAAAATATCACATTAATGTTAGAAGGACAGCAGCATATTTTCTATTTGTGACATAAGTCAAACTCTTAGCTATTGGGAGAAAGGCAAACATGTATGTGAAATACAACTTAGCCCTGATCTTGTATGAATGAAACATTATTCCTTCCCTTCTTTCAAATTCCTACATTATGTGAAAAATCCCTGACTGAAAGTAGCAAGATCTAGTTTCGTAAAGTCTTACGGACTTTCTGGATGTTCCTAAACTATGTGTTTTGCTAAATGGCCCTCCCCAACACAGATAAATTTCATAATTCACAGGTTGGCCTCAGAAACTGCAGCCACAGTGAGAACCTAGATACGTGTTCCGCTCACAGCTTCCTCTGTCCCATCAAATCATGTACCCTGATTCTTTTCATTCAACTATATAAAGGAAAAACCCCTTAAAACTTTCATCATTACTACATTTTTCTCTTCTGAGTTTGTTCTTTCCACTTCCAATCTTCATACCTATCAACTCCAGTCTCGGCTTTCATTCACATTAAAAACGAACACAAAAAATGCTCCAGGAAACAAGCAGATGATGTGTATTGGCACACTTAAGTAGCAGTGAATTCTCACAGGACTAACAACACTAGTCCTCGCGGACTGCAGCGCCCTCAGAGGCAGGCGGAGAAACCTGATTATCTACGTGATTCACCAACTAATGTGTATTTCCTTTCCTTAAGTGTTGTGTTTTCTTTAAGATGTAAGCCATGGCCAAACGATTGATCTTGTTATCAGAACGAGGGATCAGAACCTGAAAATTATACTTGCCAGAGCTCAGTGAAAAATGAAATTACCAGCAGAGTGTGCTGGAATTTGTCCCAAAGGTTACCCATTTCTATCACATTTTTTCTCTAAATATGAGAAAAAATTCCCTGTAGTATTTCACTGTAGTGCTTTCACACATGGTTGTAAACCCAAAATATATTCTAATCCTTTAAAAGATGAAAATAATAACAAAACATTCATAGAGTCCTTTATGTTAACAAAATGAACTAAAAGAGATACACCACCATAAACAGTACATTCTGGATATTTCATTGGCTGGCGTGCCTTATATATGTTACTAAGGGTACAGAATGACCCCGAACCATTAAATGATACTCCAAATCTCATTTTGAAGACATCTTCTATAAGCTGTCTGTTTTCTGTTTTCACAAAGGTGGACATGCCTAGAACTATCAAACTATCCCATCTTATCCCTCCCACCCTCACACCCTGATAAATGCGCTATGCCTCATGAGTTCATAAGAGTACTACTTTCCTCTCTCTACCCATATATGCAGCAGGTTTTTGTCATCTTACCAGAGACGCTGAGATAAAGTAAAAGCTACTGAATTTCAAGATGTAATAGCAAGAGAACAGAATCCTATCACTACGTTTAACTTTAAAATGAAAGTAAAAGTTTTTTTCTCAGTTGTTAAAGCTATAAAAAAAAAAGCAGACATTTTCCTTTGACTGAAGCTATATCAATAACCTCAATCTAAGTGCCATTATGACCATGAAAATCACTTAAATGCTAATGTGATAGATACAAGGAAGAGAGTTCTTAAGCTAGAAACCTTTCAAAAGACATTATGTTGGCTATAAGAAGCTACTGGATACTGCTCTCATTGCTGTGAACAATCTATACAAATCAACATGAAAAAATAAGCCCTAATGGGCAAAGTATGCTTAAATTTAATTCAGGTAATATTCAAACTTCAAGTCCCAGATACAAGGAAAAGGGGAAATATGGTACAAGGCAGTGTCTCTCAGAAAAGGAACCTTTCCAGGATTTGAGACAATGTGTGTTTGGCACAGCCCAGTGTTCACGATTTCCCATTAGCCACAACTTTCTCCAGCACTGAAGTGAAATGGGAAAACAGATGAGGAACATAAACCAAAACTGTTAAATGCTCTTCATTGTCAAGTCTGGAAAGACCTCGCTGAGGGCCATTTACGTTGTGAAGGTAAGGCCTTGAGGAGTGAGGGGTGGGGAAAAAAAAAAAAACAAACAGAAGTTTTACAAGGAACTCTTCTGAAAAATGGTTTACGATGGCATAACAGAGGTAGAATGGCTTCCTTCTCCATCTTTAGTGTCAAGTTCGGGTTTTTTTGCTGTTGCGATTCTTTTGTTCTTTAATTAACTTCCCTCCTTGCGGGGCTTGCTGCAGTTTGCTGATGTAGTTCCCAACTGCTACCTTCCTTTGGCGACTCTTATTAGCGGACTGGCAAAGGCTGGGTAAAATGCACTTAAGAAAGAAGAAATCACCTCCTCTTGCCAAGACGCACATGTGCCCAGTACCTGAGGGAGAGCTTCACTGTCGCCGGCCAAGAGAAATTCCAGTTTAACCTCCCCTTTCCAAATCCATTGCAAAGAAGTGTATGTGTGTGCCACTTGCAGAGAATCTGCCTGACTCACCCCCGCTTTCGGCGTGCCAGGGGGAGATGTGAATGATCGGTCTCCGGGCTGGCAGTGAGGTCCCGGTGGCACCGAAAGTCCCCTGCCCCCATCTCCCGGCCTCCCCCGCGAGCGTGTTTGGGGATGTCTCCCTCTCCGGCAGGTGCCCGTCCACGCTGGGGCCACCAAAGCTCACCCAGGCAGGAACACACGTGTCCTGCGCCGGAGCCCAGCCCCCGGGATACAGTGGCCCCACAGTCCGGGCAGGCACGCCAGGTGAGCGCCGCGGAGGGGTGTCGGGGAAGGGGGAGGGCTTGACCATGCGGGTGCAGCAGGATCATCCAACGTCCCCCTCTAACGCCAAGAAGAAAAAAGTACTTTTCTGCGGTATCTGCTTCCACACTCCGCCGGGCGCCCAGCCCCCGAAGATGCCCGGCCCGCAACTGACCTCTCTCGCTCGCTCCCCGCGCGCGCCCAGGCCGCCCGCGCCCCCTCCAGGACCTGCCCCGAGCTGACCCTCCTTCCCCGGCCCCGGCCGGGTGCTCACCTCCTGGGGTCCGGCTTCCGTCGCTCGTCCAGTTTGGCGGTTGAGTGTGGGGCTGCAGCAACCGCTGCCGCCGCCGCCTTCGCTGCCACCGCCGCTGCTGCCGCCGCCTCCGAAGCGCTGCCCGGCGCGCCGCCGGGGCTGGAAGCCGGGAGCCCGCGGGATCCCGGGAGGCGCGGGCCCGGGGCGCGGCGGGGCCGAACCGCGGGAAGTTGTCGGCGCGAGGCGCGGGGCTCGAGACACCCCCGCCCAAGTAGTCACAACTTAGCCGTCCGGGTGGGTGCGCGCTCCGGGGCGGGGGGAGGCGAGGACGGGGCGAGGGCGCGGGGGCGGGAGGGTCTCCGGAGCCGGCGGGACTGGACCCTGAAAGAGGGGAGAGAGCGGGCGCGGGGGCAGATGTCTACACGGCCCGCGTGGTGCGTGGCGGGTGAGTGTGTGAGAGCGCGGGGCGTCTACTCTACTTTGCCTTCTGCAGCTCCTGCATATTCATGGGGATCGCCGAGGTTCCTGCCGGTAACTACCACCGCAGCGGCGGCGCCCGGCCCGGACGCCCCTCGGGAGCGAGCCCGGGGAGGGGGGTGGATCGGGAGGGCGGCGGTGGCGGAGGCTGTGCCACGAGCGCGAGCCCGCGATCCATATTTAAAGCCGCGACTGGCCTCGGCCGGCCCCCCGGCCCTGCCCTCGCTCGCGCCCGCCCGCCCGGCCCCCACCGCTCCGGGCCGCCGCTCGGCGTCACCAGCCGGGGCATCGCGGCGGCGGGGAGGGGCCTCGGGCCGCACCGCCCCCGGGGGCCCGGGCTCTGGGCGCCGCGTCCGGCTGGAACTGACCGAAGACCCGGCTCCTGACCCGCCGCCTCCGCTTCCCTGGATTCTCTCTCTCTCTCTCTCTCTCTCTGACTCTGTCTGTCTCTGTCTGTCTCTCTGTCTCTCTGTTGTGCCCTGAGCCGGCTGTTAAGTCCCAGCTTTTTGTCCGGTTTACAAGAGTTCCTCGCCAGGGAGAGCTTGCTCTCTCTTGCAGAACTGAAGTGACTGGGACAGATCACTCTTGAAGCTACTTTTATTAAAGTGGAGGGAAACAGGTAGAGAGCGCGCTGCCAGCTCACTGTGTGAAGTTGTCGTTCACCTCTAGCACAGGATGTCTGGGGAGAGCGCTGCTGTCAGCCTTGTCCTTCGCTTGTCACTGATGACTTCTGTCTTCCTCAACCAGTTTGGAAAGCATCTTTAGTCATCCAAGGGAGTTTCTTGAGGATATAAACGGATTATTGTATTTACTCTGTTTCTAAGGCTAATAGAGGTTTAAGTCCTCTTTGCCAAGCAAATAATACTACTAATAATATATCAATGACCCAGCCCCATTTTGATCAGTTAAGTAGACCATAAATATATGAACAGACTGTCGGTACTGACACCGTCTAATGTTCCGGATACTGCTAGAGAGGAGCCACTTAATGGATTTGAGCCACACACTATATGATATAAGCCCATGTGCATTTCCTATTAAACCATGTTATATATTTAATATACATGTGGAAGTCACTGACCAAACTGCATCTCTGAGGGTAACCACTGGAACACCTAAAACCCTAGAGAAATAATGTCACATGCTGACTACCTCCACCAAAGATTTGTTTCCAAATTCTTTCTTCAATAGCAAGTAAAAGTCGCTCAGTCGTGTCTGACTCTTTGCGACCCCATGGACTATACAGTCCATGGAATTCTCCAGCCCAGAATACTGGAGTGGGTAGCCGTCTCTTCTCCAGGGGCTCCTCCCAACCTGGGAATCGAACCCAGGTGTCCCGCATTGCGGGCGGATTCTTTACCAGCTGAGCCACAAGGGAAGCCCTTTCTTCAGTACTAACCTATAATTAAATAAGACCCCTAGTGGGGAAAAAAAAAATCTGGAGGAAAATAAGTTGGAGACAAAAGTCTTCTTTCTAGTATTTAAAACTGGAATAGACATATTATTTACTGTACCTCACCAATGCTGGCAAAACAGGTATATACTTGCACCTTTAAAAAAAATAACCTAGTGTGTTTAAAATCCTTGGTTAGTGCTCAGGAGACTCTGGGATGACCAGAAACTATCTAATGTCTAAAATTGAAATGCATTAATGTCGTGTGTCTGGCTGTTGTTACCTCAATGCTCACACAGCTTACATGACCCACTGCAATAACGTGGGAAATTCAAGTTGTTTTTTTTTAATGTAAAGATTTTGCCTACATAACTATACTTTGTTTTTAGACTAATGTTAAAATTAACTTTCAGTCCCTGAGCACACAGTTAGCAAGAATCAGCAACCCCAAAGTAAGCTCACAGGAAAAGAGAAGCCACTTTTGTATTAAGAATTTGCCATTGCTGTTCAGCAGTTTTTTCACACTGTGGATTATGTATTTCAACATAGCTGGCAATTTCTCATTATCATCGTGAACCAGCCATGAATGGTCAGTGTTAGTGACTGTTTGGGAAAGGAAAAGTCCAAGAAACTTACATTTTCCAATATTCTGCTGCAAAATCCATCAAACTGGCCTTTACACAAACCAAAAAAGTAACCCTTAAAGGCATTTTTCTATCAAGATGGACAAAATTTTACCCTGAAAGGAGTATAAAGTTGGAGAGTGGGGTGGGATGCAGAGAGAGAATTAGAGCACTATGGGGTGAGGGGTTGTGTGTCCCTTATATTAATGAGAAAAAGAGTTGTCTTTGGCAAAAAGCCAGCAACCTGTTATCATTCTCATTACTTGATGTTTGCTATCCCACAATTAAAAGCGCAGGTTCCATTTCCTTTCCTATTGACTATTGTCCAGTAATTGAGATGCATGTGTTTTTCTTTTGAAAGGTCATTGATTAACTTTTCTCGTTATCTCTGCGTGTGGTCACCTTTGCTATTGCTATTCAGAGCTGAAAAAAGTGAAAGTGAAGTGGCTCAGTTGTCGGACTCTTTGCGACCCCATGGACTGTAGCCCACTAGGCTCCTCCACTCAAGGAATTTTCTAGTCAAGGGTACCAGAGTGGGTTGCCATTTCCTTCTCCAGTTCAGAGCTAGGACAATGAATTTCACCAATCCTAAAACACGCTACGTCCCTTGATTCTCATGAGCCCAAAGAAAGCTTTATTTGTTCATTTCGTATTGGTGTTCACACAGCTTGGTGACAAGAAAAATGAACAGAAAAAATGAATGGAATTAGGAAAACAGTATAAGTAATCTGTACTGATAATGATTTATTTGTTTAATAAATACCTCTCTCTGCTAAATGACCCTCTAGGATACTAAACCACTATTTTAGCTTATCAAGTTTCTTTGATATCATCCAAGGTCCTTATAGGCACCTAAAGGAAACAAAGATGGGAAGAAGAACCTTTGTGTCAATGACAGGCACCATCTAGTGGCAGCAGATGATGAAGCCTCGTGTCTGCATGATGCCCCCAGCAAGAATGAGGATGAAAGGTTTTGAATAGGTGGTTCAAACATCCCTGGTCTTGAAGAAGCATGGTTCTCTTTGATTCTAAAGCAAGAAGGTTGTACGTAGAACACTAATACAACGAATGGACCCCAAGATGATTATTCAAAGAATTAGGCTACAAATCTGACCTGCAGGTAGCATTATTGCCACTAAAAGTTTTCTCAGTCTTTGTGTAACTTCGTATAGTCACACCTCTTTATAAAGACCTCAGTGTTGTGTTTTTTTTTTTTCACTTAAAGACTTCTGTATTTAAGTTTCCTCCTTGTAAAATCAGAGAGAGTGATGGCTCGTCACTGAATATTATCTATAAAGGATTTTGTTCACAAATAGCAGAGCCCATAAATATAACTATTATTTCAGGGTTTTTATTATACTATTTTACAAAAGAAAAAAGGATAAAAGATATCAATGAATGCTTACCCCTGAGTTACACAAAATTGCAACATTCAAACACATCTTATTTGGGGCCCTAAACAGAAGGAGACAGTATAGATTACAAACTTCAAAGAATGATCAGTAATGTTTCTCATTATCAGCTTCTTTTAAAATATATGGCTCATTAGTAAATGTCTGACAAAAATCTTGCCATATAGAATAGGTATTTTTCTTTGTGCTAGTATTTTGACTTATAGTTATTCTGTCATTAAACAATATTGCCATCGAATGATCATTGAAGTAGCCAACCTGGAATCAGTTTCGTTAACCATTTCAGGATATAAGAGTAAGGAGAGAGAAAATCACTTGTCTTTCCATCCTGGGACTAGTCAGGGATGAAACTGAAGATATAGACAAAGAGAGAAAGACAAAGAGATCACTTAGAAACTTCATTTTTGCTTCATTCACACTCTAGAAATTACATATTCAGGCTGGCAAATTCCTGAATAAATTCAGGCTGAATAAATTCAGCCAACCTTAATTTACAATCTATATTTCCTCCTTCAGATTCAAAGTTTAAAAATAACTGTAGTCCCTTTTTATGAGGAGTAAAGAAAGGTGAACACTTTTTGTAAGCTGTCAGCATGGCACGAGCTAGGGAAAATAATTTTATTTGGTTAAATGTGTCATAAGTTGCTTCACAGCTTAAACTGCTAATCTCTCAACCATATCCAATTGTCATTTTTAAAACATGTACCTAACATCAAATATTAAGGTTCTAACATCTAGAAACAGAAGCCTACTCTGTTCACGTCGAGGAAGACAAGTTACTCAGCCTTTCTAGATCTCAGTTCCCTCAGTAATAAAATCAAGGAGCTTGAGATAATCACTCAAAAAAAACCCCAATATTTCAACAGGATACTAGAATATTTTAATAAAATTTGAATATGTTTGTGATAGAGAAACATGCAAATATTTTATAAATAGCATTGATACACTTATTATGAATGCTCTGTTTTATAACCTTAAGCCAGAGTTTCAGCCTCTTTCCCCTACAGGAATTCTCCTGTATACATCAGCCTAACAACAGGACACAGGCCTCTCTGTTTGAAAGGGAAAAGGGAAAATTAAATTGAGCTACTAAGCCACTGAAACCTACGCCCTCTATGATTAAAAAGATTAGTCTGGTTTTAGGTAAGATAGTAGAGAATTACATCAGACTTCTCTACCAAAACCAACTCCCAGGGCCCTTGGACTCTGCTAATCAGTGTGTGTGTGTGTGTCTCTGTGTGTGTGTGTGTGTCTGTGTGTGTGTCTGTGTGTGTGTGTGTGTCTGTGTGTGTCTGTGTCTGTGTGTGTCTGTGTGTGTCTATGTCTGTGTGTGTCTGTGTGTGTGTCTGTGTCTGTGTGTGTCTGTGTGTGTGTCTATGTGTGTCTGTCTGTGTGTCTGTGTGTGTGTGTCTGTGTGTATCTGTGTGTGTGTGTCTATGTGTGTCTGTGTGTCTGTGTGTGTGTCTGTCTGTGTGTCTGTGTGTGTGTCTGTGTGTGTGTGTCTGTGTCTGTGTCTGTGTCTGTGTGTCTGTGTGTGTCTGTGTGTGTCTGTCTGTCTGTCTGTGTCTGTGTGTGTGTGTCTGTGTCTGTGTCTGTGTGTGTCTGTGTCTGTCTGTGTGTGTGTCTGTGTGTGTGTGTGTCTGTGTGTGTGTGTGTCCCACCAGCCACGTCCCAGACACAGACAAGTACTTGTTCCTCTGTATCCCGCTGGCCTCTCACCTCCTGGAGGATGAATAAGCCCAGATGGCAGCTGCTTGCTCTAAAGTTGCTCTTCCTCTTCTCCTGTGGACTGAGTCACATGGACATAGTTGTTCCACTGCATGTAGACAGGTTTTCTACAGATTAACTAACCACTGGGTCAAACTGGTCCACGACCATTCTCTCCCCAGACCAGGCCTATCCTGGAAACTACAATACACCCATCCTTTTGCAAATAACCGAACAGCTGATACTTCCAGTACACATCTGCCAGACTGATCTCTTTACAGGAAACAAAGCAAGATTGTAATTTGCGTGTTAAAAGCTCCTTATCCTGAGGGAGGAAACATTCTGAGCAAATCTGTCCTTTATGACTTTTCAATTTCCCCTTGCTGACCAGAAGGGGTTCACTTCCACACAGAACATGAAGCTTGACTGGGTCATCTGTTCAGCACACAAATATTTATTATGAACCTACTATGTGTCAAGGACTCTTCGAAGTGATGGGTCCCTGAAACAAGCAAAGTTCCAGTTTCGTGGAGCTTATAAGTGAACAAGTAAATTAACAAGATAATCTCCATTTCCTTGGAATGCAAAATCCTGTGAAGCAGTAAATGGTATAAATAGGGTGACCAACCATCCCAGTTTACACTTCCAGTTTACCCCTGTTATTCCCGTGTCATGGCAATAGAACTCTCCTTCATTCTCAAAAGATACTGGTCAGAAGTTATAGACTCACCCTCGCTCCAAAAGAAACAAAACACAGAGGATAGGGAGAATCATTTGCAAGTGGGTGTCAGAGAGGACCTCTCCTGCTTCGTGATGTTTGCACACACAGATCTGAATGACAAGATGAATACGTATTAAAATTTTAAAGGCAGCTTGACAGGACAAACAGCATTTGACACAAAGTCTTACTCACAGTAGGAACTCAATAATTATTTAGTGAATGATCAATCACATCCATTCTTGTAGAGCATTAAAAAAAGAGAGGCTTACTCAACCGGAATACATTTCTATTAAGGCAGATTCAGGCTCCACAAATTCCTTAAAACATCACTTTTCCTAATCTATAACTTGTGAATCATATTTATGCATTTATTTGCATGTACATAAAACATCTCTGGAAGGACAGGATATAAAAGCAACTAAAAACAGTATTTACCTCCAGGAAAGAGAACTAGGTGATTGTGGGGTAGGCCTGGGAAAAAGACTTTTTCACTATAGCCCTTGCAAGTTTTTAAATTTTGAGCCATTGTAGAACAATGACTTATTTTTTAACTAAGTTTGAATTAAAATATATAAATAATTTCATTTTCCTGCCTATAGCTATTTTTTCCATACAAGTAATATATAATGACAGATTATTGTAATCTATAATTCACAAGAAACCCTTCTGATAGACAGTAATTTCTTTACAACCTATGAAAGAGTGGCTACGTGACGCCAGTGACACTGCTGGAATGTCTGAACCCTTTCACAGTTATTGAATGCTATTCAGTGCTGATGGGGTTTGCTCACTGCCCACCTGGGCTTCATTCAAATTAGTGTCATGGAGTGAGAAGATCTTACAATATTGCTGCTTTTCTTGCACCTGGGCAAATAAAAATACAGTACAAACTTTTCAAATAACATTTTATTGGGCATCTTGCTGTACTTTTGCTTATAGCTGTTTGCTTTTCAAAAATGAAAATCTGTTGCTTTTTTGTCTGTTATGATAGTAACAGTTTTATTATTTTAAAAAGTTGTACAACAGAGACAAACTAGATGGAATGGCATGAGAAATACCCTCCTTCAGAGATGACTGCTAATATTTTGGCATATTTTCCTTTTTGCATAATTAATGTCTGAGGTTTCAAGTTGATTGATCATAGTGTATTTTTTTTTAATGATGTGGTCATCGAGGCTAACTTTAAGTCAAGATGATCTCTTTTGACATTAAATACAAGCTTTAACAAATACAGCTAAAAAAAAGGGGGTATGGGGCCTGAATTTGGCCCCATCCTTCTAAACCCGGTTGATAGTCATTACACACTTACATCATCACAGTTCCAGATTGCCTTCTGCTTATGAAAATTTATATGAAATATGCTCTTTATTGACAGTTTCTATTACCTGGCAATGAAAATATTGATAGCCCCACTAATAACACTAATACTGTTAATAGCCAAGACCTACATAGTCATTACCATGTTCCAGGGACTGTTCTAATTACTTAAGTGAACTCACCTAATCTTCATAATAACCCTATTACTCACTCATAGTGTTATCACTCCTGTTGTCTAAAGAAGCAATGTGAATACCAGAACTCCATGCAGCTTCTTACACATCACCTCTGTTTCAGATTTCCTCAAAATCGGTGGAAGTTTGGAGTTGGGGGTTGGTCTTGCTCTGTGAACTTACACATCTGATCCAGAGGGTTGGCTAATTGTTGGAGAAATCCATACAATGTGATACTTAAATTACATCTACTGCTCCAGTTTCAATATCGAACCTGACAGAGCACACGCATAGTAATACAAACACCTGTGTATACTTTCTGAGAACTTAGTTATCCAAAACCAGAACTGA
Organism: Ovis canadensis; assembly: GCF_042477335.2. NCBI lineage: Eukaryota > Metazoa > Chordata > Mammalia > Artiodactyla > Bovidae > Ovis > Ovis canadensis. The sequence goes on along the minus strand of NC_091250.1, from coordinate 103,037,183 downwards.
GGGAAGTGGAAGCTCTAGAGTTTGGGTTTTTGTTGTTGTTGTTTTTAACCGTGGCTGGTTTTAAGTCACAACATTTAAACTGAGATTTTTCTTGGTGCTGTTTTCTTTAACTTCAATCACATGTATGTGCTTTCTAGCCACAATCATTCCTATAGGGCATAAAATAGACATACAACATACATGTGTTTGAAGGCCATTGATAACTTTCCATGAACTTAATACTATGGTATTTGTTTGTTCCATTCCCTCCTTAACTTTTTAATTTTTCATATTGAAATAAGTGGTAGAAGAAAATATTTTTCTTGGTATCCTGGTATTGTCATTGTTATTTTAGTAAATACCAAATAGGCCCTGGCATGGGCTTCCCTGGTGGCTCAGTGGTAAAAACTCTGCCTGCCAATTCAGGAGATGTGGGTTCGATCCCTGGATCGGGAAAATCCCATGGAGATGGAAATGGCAACCCACTCCAGTATTCTTGCCTGAAAAATCTCATGGACAGAGGAGCCTGGCAGGCTACAGTCCATGAGGTTGCAAAGAGTCAGACACAACGGAGGGACTAAGCACACATCTTCATCTCCACGTGAAATTTTAAGACTTTCATCTCTGTTTACCAAAAATGAACTTTTCATCCAGCATTACACAGAAATGGGTAAAAAAAATTTCCTTCAGCATTTACTTGCTTAAATTTAAAGGTTAGTATTTAGCAAAAGTATTCAGTATTTAGCAAAAATCATTCAGAAACTTCTATGCCAGCATCTATAATGGTAAGACAGAAACTGAAAGAAGGTAATTTTCAAATAATTAAAAGATAAATCCCTTTCCTTTCAATTTTCCATTTGATTAGTGTGATAACTTTGATTCAGGGAAAATAAATCACTAAATCAATAAATCACTAAATCACTCCTTGATACTCACATTTCTTCATAGATGCAGTGATGTGTTGGAACCAGCATCCTGGCATCCTGGTCCAAGGATGATATTAAAATAAACCCTAAAGAGGGACAAAATGGAAGAAAGGGTGCTAGACAGCTCTTGCTGCTCTAGCCAGTGACCCTCAAATTCCATTACTGCTTCTTTGATTAAATTAAAATACAATAAGTATTGAGTACTTATTTAACACTTTGTCTATCCTGGCAAGAGTAAAAGACAGTCCATTTAGAGAAACAACTCTTCAAAAGTTTCTGCTGATGCTGCAGTTACTATTTGGAATAAAGAGCAGGGTAATCAAGTAGATGGAGGTGATTTTTCAGAGAATACAGAAGAAAATATGACATACTAGGTATAGTGGTGCCGTCCTAACAAACTGCTTTCATCATCTTGCTTTATCATAGACCACCAATCAAGCAGATAGAAGTAGTCCAGTGTAATGCTAAGATATTTTAAACAAATAAATTCAGTGCTGTGTTCAATAACTAATGATAGCTACCATGTGTCAAGAACTTCCTAATCCTTGTGAGACAGGATAAAAATTATCCAGTTAAGGAAAAAGAAGCTCAGAAACAAGTGCCAAAGTTGTGGAGCCAGAGTTCTGAAACTAGGCCTAAACTTCCGCATTTTATACTCTACCATGCTTCCTCAATCCCTCCCTAGGAGATACATGAAGAAAGTTAAGATTACATGATCTTTGGTGGGAAAAGTCTGGACTCCTTACAACCCACCCACCCCTATTTTCAGTCTAAACTGCACATAATTAGGTTAATCTCCTAAAGCACTGTGTTATTAAGCTCCTGCCCTCCCTATGGGAAATAGATGGGGAATCGGTGGAAACAGTGTCAGACTTTATTTTTCTGGGCTCCAAAATCACTGCAGATGGTGATTGCAGCCATGAAATTAAAAGATGCTTACTCCTTGAAAGGAAAGTTATGACCAACCTAGATAGCATATTAAAAAACAGAGACATTACTTTGCCAACAAAGCTCCGTCTAGTCAAGGCTATGGTTTTTCCAATGGTCATGTATAGATGTGAGAATTGGACTGTGAAGAAAGCTGATGCTTTTGAACTATAGTGTTGGAGAAAACTCTTGAGAGTCCCTTGGACTGCAAGGAGATCTAATCAGTCTATCCTAAAGGAGATCAGTCCTGGGTGTTCATGGAAAGGACTGATGCTAACGCTGAAACTCCAATACTTTGGTTACCTCATGTGAAGAGTTGACTCATCGGAAAAGACCCTGATGCTGGGAGGGATTAGGGGCAGGAGCAGAAGGGGACGACAGAGGATGAGATGGCTGGATGGCATCACCAACTCGATGGACATGAGTTTGGGTAAACTCCAGGAGTTGGTGATGGACAGGAAGGCCTGGCGTGCTGCACTTCATGGGGTCACACAGTTGGACATGACTGAGCAACTGAACTGAACTGAACTGCCCTCCCTAAACAACAACACTTTCAAAGCTCTTTATCAGCTACTGAATAAAGTCCAAATTATTTGGCTTAGTGACCTTGCTTGACCAGGTTTCAGCCAGCTGTATTTGCTACTGACCCCATACATAGTTTGATGTATGGGACATCTTACCATTTCCTAAACATGCATTTCATTTTCTTGGTTCTGGTTACTGGCTGGGACCAATTTATTTGACCAGGAATGACTTTCTTTCCTCCACTTCCATTTCCAATTATTGAAAGCCTTTATATTTTAAAACGTCCAGTTAAAGTGCTGGGCTTCCCTGGTGGCTCAGCGGTAAAGAATTGGCCTGCCAACACACTAGATGAGGGTTCGATCCCTGGGTCAGGAAGATCTCCTGGAGGAAGAAATGGCCACGCACTTCAGTATTCTTGCCTAAAAAATCCCATGGGCAGAGGACCCCAGCCGGCTGCACTCCATGGGGTCACAAAGAGTCAGACATAATTTAGCCACTAAACAATAATAACAAATTACAGTGCTACCTAATCCCTATTATCTTCTCTGATTAGTTCAGTACAAAAGAACTCTCTCTTTTCTGTATGGATAGCTTTTAGGTTGTGCCACTTACATCTCAATGTAATGAGGCTTTCAGTGTATGTTCTCCGTTTCCCCCACAAAATTGTAGGTTCTGTGAAAGTAGGAGATGGATGTTACACATTTTTACATTCTCCTCTAGTACAATCCCGTGAATATAGGATGCTCTCACTGAATAAATGAAAACTGAATGAATAAAGAAAGAATGAATAAATGAAGCTTAAGCTGAATTAATGACAACTACAACTTCAAATATAGTAAGATCCCACTTGAAAGACTGGATTGAACTCAGAAAGCACTTGTGAGTTTTTACTTTTCTGTGGCTGTTAATTTAAAAATCATCTTTCGTGTTCAGTCATGGGCTTTAGTAAAATATGGATATGTTTTCATGAGAAATTAGGCTTCAGCTATGATTTCTCCTTTTTTCAAACAATCTTGCATTTATTTTTCAAAAAAGTATTTTTGGAATGTCTATTATGTACAAGATCCAGTGAAATACTAAAGAAACAGGTGAGCAAGACAGACCAGGCTTGTCTTCAAGGAGCTTAAATTCTAGTTGGGAAGAAAGGCAATAAACGAGTAAGCAAATGTACGAAATAATTGCTATTACAGAAATTAATATGATGGTAAATGAGAGAGTAATAAGATAGAGTGCTTTACACTGGCTGGTCAGAAAAGACTTGAGGTAACAGCTGACTTTTAAGAGTCAGCTATGTGTAACACTGGATTGGGGGCAGGAGGAGAAGGGGACGACAGAGGATGAGATGGCTGGATGGCATCACTGACTCGATGGATGTGAATCTGAGTGAACTCTGGGTGTTGGTGATGGACAGGGAGGCCTGGCGTGCTGCGATTCATGGGGTCGCAAAGAGACAGACACAACTGAGTGACTGAACTGAACTGAACTGATGTGGAAAACTATGAGGAAAACAGAGAAGACAACAGGTTCAAAGGCTATTGGGGGTTGAGGGTTGGTGAGGGTAGAGTACAGGAGCAAAGTAAGTAAGTAAGTAAAGTTGCTCAGTCATGTCCAGCTCTTTGCGACCCTGTGGACTGTAGCCCACCAGGCTCCTCCGTCCATGGGATTCTCCACGCAAGAATACTGGAGTGGGTTGCCATTTCCATCTCCAGGGGATCTTCCTGATCCAGGGATCAAACCCAGGTCTCCCGCATTGCAGGCAGACGCTTTAACCTCTGAGCCACCAGGGAAGCCCAAAGGAAGGTATGAAATGAAATTTGGGGAAGGCGGGAGCCAGACATTGCAGTTTCATAGAAAGAAATTAATATTATATTCTAAGAGCAATCATAAACTACCGAAGACTTACAAATGAGGGTATCACATGATCAAATTTAGGATTTGCAAAATGTGTTCTTAATACTAAATGACTCATTAGAAAAAACCCTGATGCTGGGAAAGATTGAAGGCAAGAGGAGAAGGGGACAACAAAGGATAAGATGGTTGGATGGGATCACCAACTCAATGGACATGACCTTGAGAAGCTCCAGGATATGGTGAAGGACCGGGAGGTCTGGCATGCTGCAGTCCACGGGGTGGCAAAGAGTCAGACACGACTTGAATGACTGAACAACAACAACGATACTAAATGGAGATGGATTAGAAAGGAACTGATGGTTTGCATTAGGGAGAAAGTACTAAAGATGCGGAGAAGTGGGTGAATTTCAGAGGCACTTTAGAGGTAAGACTAAGTGGACTTGGTAGATTAGATTGAAGAATTGGAAGGATAAGAAAAATCAAGGATAACTCCTAAGTTTTGACTAAGAAATTGTGCTATTTCCTAATACCTGATGAAGACCAAATTTGGAGAAGACAAAAATCACTGTTTTGATTTAGGAAGAAGAAATAGAACACTGTTTTGAATGTAGTTGGTTCGAGGTGACTTTTAGACATCCAATTCTTATAAATAGCACCTCATAAAAATGTTAACATTTCACTGAATACTTATATTTTTCTCTATTCTGTATCCCCTTTTTTGGCCAGTGTGGCAGAGCTTATTTCCCAAAGAGGGTCTCAGTAATGTTGCCAAGAAACTGAGTCACTTCTAACATTCAACACTTCCCTTTGCTCAAATGCTTGCAGAAGATGTTTCTCTTCTAAAGGTTAGATGGTGGCACTTGTTCAATTAAAAGAAATAAAAGTCTCTCTCCTTTTCTGAAAAAAAAAAAAAAAGGCAGTCTATTCAGCTAATTTTTTTTCATCCATTTTTCTAATTAGAGGATAATTACCTTACAATATTGTGATAGTTTTTGCCATACATCAACATGAATCGCGGAGAAGGCAATGGCACCCCACTCCAGTACTCTTGCCTGGAAAATCCCATGGATGGAGGACCCTGGTAGGCTGCAGTCCATGGGGTTGCTAGGAGTTGGACACGACTGAGTGACTTCACTTTCACTTTTGACTTTCATGCATTGGAGAAGGAAATGGCAACCCACTCCAGTGTTCTTGCTGGGAAAATCCCAGGGACGGGGGAGCCTGGTAGGCCGCTGTCTATGGGGTCGCACAGAGTCGGACACAACTGAAGCGACTTAGCAGCAGCAGCAGCAGCAACATGAATCGGCATTAGGTATGCATATGTTCCCTCCCTCCTGAACCCCTCTCCCACCTCCCTCTCCATCCCACCCCTCCAGATTGTCACAGAGCACTGGCTTTGGGCTCCTTGTGTTATACACTGAACTCCCACTGGCTGTTTTACACACAGCAATATATATGTTTCACTGCTATTCTCTCACATTAACCCACTTTCTCCTTCCCCCACTGTGTCCAAAGTGTGTGTCCTCTGCTGCCCTGCAAGTAGGATCATCAGTACTATCTTTCTAGATTCCATATATAAGTGTTAATATATGATATTTGTATTTTTCTTTCTGACTTACTTCACTGTATATAATAGGCTCTAGGTTCATCCACCTCATTAGAACTGACTCAAATGGGTTCCTTTTTACATTCACCTAATGTTTGAACTACCATATTGCTTGAGTTTTTTGGCTTTTATGTTGACTTGAGAGTCTTAAAATATGTATACTTTACTAAAAGTTTACTCTTGGAGAAAGCTTTTAAAAAATCCCCATTCCTACATTCTCATCTCCAATGTAACCTTGTGTGTATGCTCAGTCACTCAGTCATGTCCAGCTCTGCGACCCCACGAACTGTAGCCCACCAGGCTTCTCTGTCCATGGGATTCTCCAGGCAGTAACACTGGAGTGGGTTGCCATGCCTTCCTCCAGGGGATCTTCCCAACCCAGGCATTGAACCCAGGTCTCCCACATTGCAGGTGGAATCTTTACTGTCTGAGCCACCAAGGAAGCCCAAGAATATTGGAGTAGACTATCCCTTCTCCAGGGGATCTTCCCGATCCAGGAATCGAACTGGGATCTCCTGCATTGCAGGCAGATTCTCCACCAGCTGAGCTACCAGGGAAGCCCAATATAACCTTACCACTCCCATATAAATAGGCAGGGTCCATCCTAAAGGAGACCCCTCCTGGGTGTTCATTGGAAGGACTGATGCTGAGGCTGAAACTCCAATACTTTGGCCACCTCATGCGACGAGTTGACTCATTGGAAAAGACCCTGATGTTGGGAGGGATTGGGGGCAGCAGGAGAAGGGGATGACAGAGGATGAGATGGCTGGATGGCATCACCAGCTTGATGCACATGAGTCTGGGTGAACTCCGGGAGTTGGTGATAAACAGGAAGGCCTGGCGTGGTGCGATTCATGGGGTCGCAAAGAGTCGGACATAACTGAGCAACTGAACTGAACTGAACTCTCCTCTCCTGGAATCTGGATGGTCTTGGGACTGCTTTGATCAACAGAATACAGTGGAAGTGAAGCTGTATGCTTTCGAGGCTGGGTCATAAGAGATGATGCAGTTATCACTTTGTTTGCTAGAATAGTCATGCTGGGAGCCTTGAGCTGCCACATAAGAAATCCAACTGTCCTAAGGCTAACATGCTTGGCTCCAAGCCAAACAACTTGAAGCGCCACATGAAGAGACCACCTATGGGCAGTCCAGTTGACAGTTCTAGCCTTTCCAGCACAGGCCCCATTCATAGGAGTGAAGGGGCCTCCAAATGATTCCAGCCCCAGTCATCGAATCACCCCTCAGCCCTCGAATTTTCTCAGCTAAAATCCTAGACACTGTGGAGCAGAGAGAAGCAATCTTGCTATTCCTTGGCCTGACCCACAGAACCTGTGAGCATAATAAAATGATTATTGTAAGCTAGTAAATGTTGGGGTATTTCATTAAGCAGCAGTAGTATCCAGGTCAGCCTGTTAATCAAACATTCAGGGAATAAATACATAGAAGCTATAATCCTACAAGATGCTGCTTGTACAGTTAAATACTACATTCTGAGAGGAGCATGCAGTTCTCAAAGTTCTGAAACTGTCATTTTACCTCTTAAAATAAAGGTATGAGTGGTGACTATGGGACAGACAAAGAATCAAGTTCAGCTGTAAACTCGGCACTTAATTCTTGGTAAAATTAAGTTTGGTAGTAAAGCATATTCAATTTTGATAAAAGCTCAAGTCAAATGAGGCCATTTTTTAAAGCCCTGATGCACATATCCACATTTCAAATCTTGTGACTTCCCTGTATTTCATAAGCAGTTTTCCTACAGCTATTGCTAGGTTCACATGAGTAGAGCTACCATTAGAATAGACTGCTGATAGATACAGTTCCTGTATGACAGATGGTTAGGGGCTTGGAACACAAAGTTGCTTTGTTTTCAGAAACAACCTTCTACATTTTTTTTTCTTTTCTTAACAATCAATGTTTTATCTTCACCTTTCTTTCAAAAAGTGTGAAACAGGAGAATTTGGCCTTGGAGGGTAGGGTTTTTTGTTTTGTTTTTTGGCTGTGCCTTGCAGGATGCAGGATCTTAATTCCCCTGCCAGGGATCGAACCTGTGACTGGGCACGTGGAGTCTTAGCCTCTGGACCACCAGGGAAGTCCCAACAATATTTTTTTTCAAATAATACCTTGATTTTAAAACTGTCTTAAAAACAATGTATTGAATTTTAAAAGTGAATTGTTTTCCTAGGAATTAGTGCCTGCTATCCTAGGAATGAATAAAGTCTATTTGTTGTACCTCACCAACAGTCAGAAATATTTAGTGAGTGGTCACTTTCATATGAGTGACTATAGCAAGCACTAACAATAAATTACATCGCTGAGATAGCAGTTATTTTAGCTGATCTTGGATCATATTTAACTCCTTAGTGAGCCAGTAGGTTTTGATTACTCTTGCAGATCCATAATCAATACGAAGTTTTTAATCTTTTACAGGTAAAATAAACTGAACTCAAGGCTCTTGACCCTACTCCCTGCCTCACTATTATGTCGTATGGATAAGTATTAAGATTCAGGAAACCAGTAAAAAATTGTAACTACGTGTGTTTATATATCTTTTTTCATTTCTTTTCAAAGAAAGAAACTGAAATACTCAATATTTAGAGCCTTATAATCTCCTGGCTTCCATATGGAAGTTTTTATTTTGGAAATTATGGGGTCATGTTATTTTTTTGAATGATGTGTTCTAACAGCTTCAAAACAAATATCTGTTTTCCAAACAGTTTAAATTTATGGTCTTGTTATATTTCATGAATGTACACTCAGTAAGAAATAGGATAAGAAATTAGTTTAAACCAGGGATCATCAAACTTTTTCTGTATGGATAGTAAATGATTTTGGCTTTGATAGCCATACATTATGTCTCAACTACTCTCAGCTCTGCCATTGTTGTGAGAAATCAGCTGTGGGTAATATGCAAATGAATGGTTGTGGCCAGATTTAGCCCACACTTTGCCAACCCCTTGTTAAAACTAAAGGCTGACTACATTAATAAAATATACTGGAATGTAAGGGTTTCCCAGGTGGCGCAGTGGTAAAGAATCATCTGCCAATGAAGGAGAAGCAAGAGTTGTGGGTTCAGTCCCTGGGTTGGGAAGATCCTTTGGAGGAGGAAATGGCAACCCACTCCAGTATTCTTACCTGGAAAATTCCACGGACAGAAAAGGGCTATAGTCCATGGGGTTACAAAGAGTTGGACATGACCAAGCACACACACACACTGGAATGTAAACATGTTTATTTATGAAAAGATCTACCTTTGAAGTCTTGTTAGTATGTCTTTATACCTCTTGTTTTGTTTTCTTGCAGACTCTACCATGCCACTCACTTGGCCAGCCTTCACGGTTGCAGCAGACTGACTCAGTTATATTGCATCAAAGATTGGAATGCCACAAAACTACTCCGAGACACCACTGCAGAAAGAAACAGACTGGAAGACCACATCTAGCATTTTAGAGCTGGAGGGAGATGTGAAAGTACTAATTCAAAATGTTTAGCAGAGCATCCTGTTACCTTGTAGTAGGTTCATCTAGATTTAAAATAATGGCTGATGTGGGGTAAATTCCTCAGAGGCACTAAAAGCACATCCAGTGAAGTGGACATTCCCATGTCACTTAAATTAGACAACCTAATACAACTAGAATAACAAACACAAACCCACACCCTAACCATTCTCACGATTAAGCAAAAGTCAAAGAAAATGGGAGATTAATAGATTAACTTTCTAAAGTATTTACATTCCTCTGGTCAACCTAGCTAAACTTTTTCTTCCCAGTTTGTGTTACTAATCACTTCCACAAAAGTCATCTCCCTTCTACCTGTATGACTCTGATTTCTAGCTCTGTGACCCCTGCTGCTGCTGCTAAGTCACTTCAGTCGTGTCTGACTCTGTGCGACCCCATAGACAGCAGCCCACCAGGCTCCCCCGTCCCTGGGATTCTCCAGGCAAAAACACTGGAGTGGGTTGCCATTTCCTCCTCCAATGCAGGAACGTGAAAAGGGAAAGTGAAGTCGCTCAGTCGTGTCTGACTCTTAGCAACCCCATGGACTGCAGCCTACCAGGCTCCTCCATCCATGGGATTTTCCAGGCAAGAGTACTGGAGTGGGGTGCCACTGCCTTCTCCACTGTTACTCCTAATCTCTGCCAAATATTGAATCATTACTGATAAAGAAGCACAGAACAATTTTAGGAACATTGTTTTAGTTGGAAAAAAAAATGTTACCAAAAGTAATAATAAAATCAGGAGCAATAAAGGAGGTGAAAAAATAAATGGAGCTGAAATATCAAATAAATATGTCTAATGAGTCCTTGAGTGTCTTGTCTTCTTAATCTTACATAAAGAAATTTTGACCATAGATTGTGGTCTTAAGTAATTATTTTTCTTTTCCAGTCTTTCCAAGTTTTGAACCAAAATGTGGCACCATGGTGAGATGCTCTTTCTTAGTAATAATCTTTAGTTCTTTCTGGAGTGAATCCACTAATCTACTTTACCCTGTGCTCTGCAATCATTAATGATTCACAACCATTCTTGTGAACTACGACTCTGTTTAAAAGATAAAGATGAGATCAGGGCAAGGTTAGCCGGGACAGAACACAGGTGTTCCACCACTTAGCCTTGAACTGAGACCATGAAAACCTTGGAACTATCTGATTAACAACCAGGCACTTACCTGAAAGTTTTGGTATCAAGTGGGATGTAACTGTCCTGATCCTTATATTGATAGGACGATCTGGCTGTGAAGATTTGCTTTGTAACAGGAGTCAAAGAGGAAAGAGCATGAGCTTTGGAGTCTGACCAGTCTGGAGCTGAGGCTTCACTCTACCGTTTATTCTGGAGTGCTTGCGTGCTAAGTCGCTTCAGAGCCCAACCCTGTGACCCCATGGAATGTAGCCCTCCAGGCTCCTCTATCCATGGAGTTTTCCAGGCAAGAATACTGGAGTGGGTTGACATTCCCTTCTCCAGGAGATCTTCCTGACCCAGGAAGAGACAGGGATCGAACCCATGTCTCTTATGTCTCCTGCGTTGGCAGGCGGGTTCTTTTCCACTAGAGCCACCTGGGAAGCCCTCTACTATCATGGTGGTGGTGGCCTCTCAACCAGGTGGTAGTTCAGTAACCATGCAAAGAAAAGACAAATTATAGTGCCAAAATAATATTAAACAGCCCTCTTGGTCCATCAAACATATTGAATGCCTCAATCCATATTCTATCTTCAACCGAGTGAGCAAGAATATTATCTCTTTAAAGTGATATTGATTGATGTAAGGCCACTGCTTGGCATGGAAATAAGTGCTGGAATAGTCTTCACTATTAAATTCATCCTCTTATTTCCTATGGAACTGCAAACCTCACTGTAATCCTACACTCAATTAGTAGATTGGGGTGGGAGTAAGGTCAGAAGAGGAGAGAAATAGATGCCTTTCTATACATTTTTATTTCTTTCTTAAACTCTGAGAACAGAATTAAAAAATCATGAGAGTAGACAGTATTCTTTCCCATTGTATCATGGTGTCTTTCATGTCTTAAAAAGTCCTTATAAAGATATTCTAACCCAAGTGGTTCCCAACCTTTGGGCACCAGGGACCATTTTCGTAGAAGACATTTTTTCCAGACGGAGGGTGATGGGGTGGTGGGGGAATGAGGGGGTGGGTGGAGGGTTGCGAGGGGTTAGGAATGGTTTGCGGATGATTCAAGCTCATTACACTTATTGTGCACTTTATTTCTAATATTATTACATCAGCTCCACCTCAGATCATCAGGCATTGGATCCCAGAGGCTACAGACCCCTGTCCTAACACAATGTTAGACCTAGAGTGTATAACTGTCTTTTATCACCTGCCATGCTTCTAGTTGATTTTGCTCTTCACTCTAAATTTTGTTTTGAATTCTGTTCACTCAACAATTTATACAGTTTACATGTCAAATACTATGCTCAGTATTGGGAATAAACAACAGCTAACAAGATGTGACACGATGCTTGTTCTCATGGTGCTTACTATAGAGTTCCCATGGAAAAGAGATACTAAAAAATATACAAATAAGCAATTTGCTAATTACAGATGGGATCAGACAACAGTCCTCATGGACAGTGAATAGATGGAGATTTGCTCTAGGAAGTCTGGTGAGCTATCGCCTCTATACCTCCTGGGATAGCAACTGAAGACAGCTTTCCTGTCTCCACATTCCCTGCTGCTGACCTCATCCCCTCAGTAAAACCCAACAATGGGAGATGGATGAGGATGCCCAGGTAGGGCAATAAATGTTCCTGTAGAGTAGGTTAATGAAATAATCACATTGCCACATGATACCTTTCTCACCCTATAACACTGTACTTGCCTTCAGGGAAATCACACAAATTGTTTATTTAAGGCACACTGAGAAGCTTATTTGCTTTGTGGAGGAGAACTCAGGGTGATGTTTCCATCAGAACTCTGTGACTCTTTCATGTTTCCATCTTCATAAAGGAAAATCTAGTTGGAAACACTGAAGTCTCTTCTCCTTCCGCCCCCTGATAAATTCAACCCCCTCCCCCCCCCCCAACTCGGGCTCACAGCCCTAATCAGTACTGCAGAAGTACAGTTTCTTTGCAATTTTCGGCAGTCCTAGTATTTTTATATTTATCTAGAGGTAAATACTACTGAAGGTACTACTTCTCTAAATATAAGTCTTCCCCCAGGGTTCATCAAAGTCTCATTTTTAACATCTACCCAATATATGAAAGGAGAGTGTTACTGTAAGGAAACAATTAGTCAAAGCACTCTTTTTCCTAATTATTAGGATTGTAGTTGCATTGTTTTTACTTTTCAAATGTGGTTAAAAGATATATTCCAAGCCACCAACACTGTTGCTAGTCTGGATATTTTTGTCAAACTGTCTTCATTTATGTCCTTTCCTTAGACAAAGGTTGTTTGGGTTTTTTGTTTTTTTCATAGCTCCCTTCTTTATTCTCTGCTTCTTTTACCTCATCCTTCATCTATGCTGTCTTCCATCTTATGATACTCAAGATATTACATTCCCTTCCCTCTGCCCACATCCTCCCCCCAGTTTCAAGCTTCTTCTCATTATATAAGCTGTTTTCTGAATATGTAAGGTGAATGTTCCCTTTGCTTCCTAAAGCTCAATATATAACAGAATTACAATTTTGTCAAGCACCAAAAAAATGGCATCGAGTAAAATTTGACATTTATAATGGCTGTCCCTGTGTTCTTGGGAGGAAAAATAGGGTGAGAGTTAACACTTACTTGGACATATGTATAAGATAAAACAACCGGGAATGTGTTAAATTCTTTTCAAATAGAGATACCATCAAGGAAGAGAGAGCACTGGGTCATGATTGAGGCTAAACTCTAGAATCAAATGACATAGGTTTAAATCCTGGAACATTCATTACTAACTGCCTCCCCTGGTCAGTGTTACCTAACAGCTCTGAGTTTCAGTTTCTGCATCAGTAAAAAGTATCTACTTCATCTAGTTGTTGTAAAGATTACATGAATTAAACAGATGTAGAGTGCTCAGAAGTTCTGGTACACAGGAAGCATTCAACAAATGTTAGCTGTTGTATTATTACAATAGATTCCAAATTATAGAAATACCCATCTTTCTTTTTTGAATCCTAATACTATAGAAAATAAATGCATTGGAAAACTACCCAGATTTTTCAAGTGGCTTATTGATCATCATTTAGCAGTACAGGAGAGTCCTATATATTTTCTCATTATATAGAAATAAACATATAACTCTACACACATACACCCACAAACACACACACACTTCATATTTGTATTTCTCTTCTATAATTAAAATTGCATCTCATTTTGTCTTTTTTATTATACATTTATACTTCTAATAAACTACACACGCACGCATGCTCAGTCGCTCAGTTGTTTCTGACTCTTTGAGACCAGACTCCTCTGCCCGTGGAATTTTCCAGGCAAGAATACTGGAGTGGGTTGCCATTTCCTTCTCCAGGGAATCTTCCTGACCAGAGATGGAACCCACATCTCTTGTGTCTCCTGGATTGGCGGGTGGATTCTTTACCACTAGGCCATGAAGAAATCCCGAAACTATACATGAGGTACTGTGAAATTCACCCAGGTGTTTCCTGGGTTAAAACATTGGACTTTTAAGATCTCCCACGCAAAAATACTGTTACATGTTACTTCAGGACTCCATTTTCCAATTCACATCAGATTCCCCATTAGAGTCTTTCAATCTGAGACTCACAAAAGCTAACTCATCTCTTGCTGGCCCGCCCACACTTTACCCACACTCTCCTCTGCCCTGACCCAGCACACCCTGGGTGGCAAAAAAGAGATGGAGTTCCAGTAGAATCCCCAGAATCAGGTCTGAGAAGGAATCTGAATCCATATTGACAGAAGAAGTGCCTGCCAACACCAAATACCCTTCTCCATTTCGGCCTCTCTTTTTTCAGCACACTGCTACAGGGCAAAAGGGACTTACGGAACTGATATTTGAAGTGGTGGTGCTTTGCCATTCCAAGTAAATAGCTGTGAGGTCACCATGGAAACCATCACTTGAATTTGGGTGTATTTAAAACCTCAATTCACCATTTAAAATCCATAGTTTGCCTTTGAGAAACACCCCTGCTTTTTCAGAAAGCTTTGGGTAAGTGGGAGCAGGGGATCAGAAGTGTTGATTAGTCTGTTTATTTAGCTAATAAAACTAAACTGTTTTTTTAGGCACAGTAGTTGGTTTCTTTGCCAGTGTAAGCAGAAAATTGGATTCATTATGTTTAGACATGCCCTTTCATTCAGGTCACAGTTGTACATTCATAAATCGCTTTATCATATTTAATATCTATTCAGATACCATGTGGCTGCATGTTTATATTAATCCTTCCTTAAAAAAGAGACACAGTCAAGGATGTGTTTGCCTGGCATTCCAATTTTTTAATTGGGTCTTTTCCCATAAACCTCGGTTGTTGTTTATAGTTTCATTCTCTTATAAATGCCATGGTAATCAGGGAAAGAAAACTTTTCATGACATTCATTGTTCATCATTCCATAGTCTGAAAATTGCATTAAAATTGGAAAAAATGGCTCTAAGTCAGAGGGTGCCAGTTTTCCTGTTATATAAGGTTTCCTGGTTAGTCCTGTTTTTCTCTTCCCACCATTCTGCCTTGCCAGAGACACCAGCAAGCAAGGAAGGTGGTCAGTGTTTCTCCATATCTCCCTTCTGGGGGGCTTCTCTCATAAAAATCTTACAAGTGTAGAGTAAAAGCCCAAAAAGCAGGTGCAAAAGGCAAACTGAGGTATACATAATCCAAAGGTTAGCAAGTCTCTGAATAATCAAAAATTAGTCAAAAATTGTGTACTGAGTTAATGTAATTAGAACATCACGTTTCATTTCAAACTAATTGCAGAGCTTTCAATTTTTACATCGAATTCTATAACATATGCAAAAGTAGTAAATGCAAAATCATTAAAACATTGCTTATGCTGGGACTTCCCCAGTGGTCCAGTGATTAAGAATCTGCCTTGCCCAGCAGAGGAACGTGGGCTCAATCCCTGGCTGAAGAACTAAGATCCCACATGCCATGGAAAAATTAAGCCCACACACCGCAACTAAGACCTGATATAGCCCAATAAATACATAAATAAATAAATATTTTTAAAATATTGCTGATGCTAATTTTTTGCCTTTTTGTATGCAAAATCTAGCAATTCCATTTAAAAGTTAGCATTCTAATGACAATGTTAATTCATATCATGTGAAAAGGTGTTTTCCAAATACTAGTTTGATATTGTTACAAACATATCAATGCATATACTATTAACATGTATTACTTTTACGTCATTAAAAGTTGTATTACTCTTATACTCTTGATTTCTAATGGTATGGCAGCATTATACATACTATTAATTTGGATTGTCATTAGGGTCTAATCATTTATATTATTACTCTAACTTCCTTTACCTTTAATAGTGTTTTAACCCACTCCAGTGTTCTTGCCTGGAGAATCCCAGGGATGGGGGAGCCTGGTGGGCTGCCGTCTATGGGGTCGCACAGAGTCGGACACGACTGAAGCAACTTAGCAGCAGCAGCAGCAGCAGCAGCAGCAGCAGCCATAGACACATAGTCAATTTTACCTGAAGAATTCTTACAGGTATCAGTTGAACATCACAATTCAGGTTAGCAGACCTTCTATAATTGCAGGTTGGAGTGTGAGTTATTTACAGCTACAGATTAAGGAATAGATAATTAACAATCTATGAGTAATACCGCCATAATTATGCTATTTAGACAAATGCTGGGTAGGAATAGTCTTTTTTTAAACATGAAGCATTTTCTTTATGACATTCCATTCTAAATCTCAATTTAGAATAACTAATAAAAATGATTATAAATTGCTTCACAAAAATAAAACTGCTAAGCATGAGCTGAATAAGTACTATTAATTAAAACTGTTAAGGATTTGAAGCAAAAAAAAAAAAAAATGTTGCCTCAGCATTACTAAAATGAGGCCAAAAACTACTGCTGATGAAAGGCAAGAAATCCATAGGAGAGTACTAGAGGTAAAAAGGTTGCTTCATTATAAAATAAATCTTGTGTTGCTTCAAAGGTTGTTATTTTTTGATAAAGTATTTTTATATCAGCTGCCTATAGAATCACTCTATGTGTGCTTGCTTGGACATAAACCAGCTTCTCTCAAGGTGTAATTTTATTGTTTTTATATGAATATATTTGGTCGTATCAGAGTCACTTGTGATGAAAGCCCTACAATTTTTACTTGCAAGGCTGAGAGTGTAGTCTGGTCAAAGACCATAAAAGATACCCCCCAAAATGTCATATATACATGAGATGTACACGAAGTGAAAATTCATCAGTGTAATGAAATTTTATTAAGCTATAAATTTAAAAAAAAATTAATCCCACCCAACTGTGGTCAGGTGTCAAGAGTCCTGGCTGAGGTTCACCAGAATCTCTGACCGACACGCAAGCAGAACAGGTTGTTAGGAAACCAAACTCACTTCCCTCCACCGCAGCTTCCGTAGCAGCACTCTGTGGAATTATATGCCCCAGGACCGGCCTGTTTACACAGCGCATCATCCTTCCCACAAGTCCAAAAATGGGCTGTTATGGATAGTAACAAAAAAATACAATAAGAAAGGATAGACCGAGCTCCTTTTTATTAAATTAGTCTGTGAAAAGCCAGCAGAGCTCATGTGTGTTCTTGTAAATTCTGTACCAGCTGCTCTATAAAGAATCATGACGTGCAAAGTTTATGCATATATATAACCAAGAAATGCAAATAAATGTTTCCAATACCTGAAACACCAAATGTACTTTTTTAAAAATCACTTATTTTTACCTCAATTTATGTATTTAGAATGCCTCCAATTAAATGGATAATTCTGGTAAACTCATACAGAGAAACAGCAGAAATATTTTCATGTGATGGAGCTTCCCCTTAATTATATCTACCAGCTCCATAGCTTTAGACTGGCTTCAAGATGGGGACAATGATGTTTATTCTTTCCTAGGTTCTTTAAGAATTAAATGCTCTCTTTGTTGAGTCCAAAGTGGAGAGACACCTTAAGTCAAATTCCATTCAGCAGAAACTAGTGTTATTCCCAGATAGAAGTACCTGAAATCCTGCAAAAGGATTCCTGTCTACAGAACTCAACCTGTTAAACATATAGAGTTGCTGTACATCAGAACTGGAAGGATTTATGAGATGTCATGTGGGTTGGTGGCTTTCAAACTTTTTCAACCATACACACACACACAGAACAGTCACAAAATAGTAAGTACCCCTACCCTATGAAAGGCACTCAGAATTTCTATTCTATTTTCAAATGCTCATTGTCACCGAATAAATTGATTTTGTGACCCACTAGTGGGTTTCACGGAGAAGGTGATGGCACCCCACTCCAGTACTCTTGCCTGGAAAATCCCATGGATGGAGGAGCCTGGTAGGCTGCAGTCCATGGGGTCGCTGAGAGTTGGACACAACGGAGCGACTTCACTTTCACTTTTCACTTTCATGCATTGGAGAAGGAAATGGCAACCCACTCCAGTGTTCTTGCCTGGAGAATCCCAGGGATGGGGGAGCCTGGTGGGCTGCCGTCTACGGGGTCACATAGAGTTGGACACGACTGAAGAGACTTAGCACCAGACGGTTTCAACCCATATGTTAAAAATTTCGGCCATACTCCAGCTTTTGGCAGTTTATATGAGTGAAATAAATTATAGATGAAATTCAATTCTTTTCATTTAAAAAATGATACAAAAATGGACTTAAATATCAATCTTTTGCATAGCATGGATCATCCAATTTTCCTTCACAAATATAAGAAATAATAAATGATTATTTCTAACTACTCTCCCTTTAATTGGCATAGATTTGCTTTTTTTCCCCTAATCTTTTAGGAAAGATTTGTTTCTTCTTAATCTATAATATGTACCAAAGTGACTTTTGTCTTCCTGTGTTGTCTCTAATGTATCTTAGCATTTTTACTTTACCTCAGAGTGTCAGTGCTTACAATATTTATTATTCTCTTGCTGTTTTCCCTTTAACCGAGTCTGATATACATTTTCATAATGCTTTTCTAATTCTATGAACCCCAACTGTGAACACTCACCCAGACTCTTTGTTGATTGTACACTGGCCTTTCAATAGGAGAATTCTTTCCTATACCCTCTCTTGTACAAACATCTTTTCTTCATTCCTCTAAAATGTGTCAATAAATTAAAAGTTCAGGCTATTTTACCTTTTTGCTTTTTCACTTTTTAGGTTTTCTAATTTCTTTTTAAAATTTCAGCTTGTTAGTTACATATTTTAAGTGTCTAATAGCCAGATCGATGTCTACATGTGGCAGGGTATCCCCATCTCCCCACAACTAGGAATGAAATAAAATCATGTGAGAACAATTTGAGGCATGGACTTTCAAGCAGCAAAATTATTTTTTAATTGAAGGATAATTGCTTTACAGAATCCTGTTGTTTTCTGTCAAACCTCAGCGTGAATCAGCCATAGGTATACATATATCCCCTCCCTTTTGAACCTCCCTCCCATCTCTCTCCCCATCTCACTCCTCTAGGTTGATACAGATCCCCTATTTGAGCCCCTATTTCCCGAGCCATACAGCAAATTCCCTTTGGCTATCTATTTTACATATGGTAATGTAAGTTTCCACATTACTCTTTCCATACATCTCACCCTCTCCTCCCCTCTCTCCATGTCCATAAGTCTCTTCTCTATGTCTGTTTCTCCATTGTCAAGCAGCAAAATAATTCTCCAACACACCTGAATCCCAGCATTACTCTTCTTCTACCATCACCCCTACATTCCTTTAGACTTACAAGAAGACAGAAGAAAAACATAAGAAGAAAAATGAGAAGAGCTGATGGAAAAGGCGTGGTCAACTAAAGCCAGAGTGTGGTCCCAGAGTCCTTGCCAGCCTGAAGGACAAAGCAAGCTGCCAAAGGGGGCATTCAGATTGCCCCTACCACCCCCTACCCCCCCACCCGCACCCCCACCCCCTCGGCAAAGCATCCCTGCCTGCCTTCCTGCTATTCCCATCTCTGCACTTATTTAAAGAGTCACTAGTGGAAAGCAGTTGATGCAATAAGGCAAAGGATTTTATTTTTTAAATCATCTTTTCTGCTAGTCCTGCTGGATGGCAGGACTTTCACAGCATTTTGCAAATTGAATTTACCTTTCCATTTAGGTAACACACGTAACTGAGTTTTCCTTTGCCTTTTGTGGACTAAAAAAAGTCCTGTGTATTTACTGGCTCAGTCCTCTGCCCGCACATGAGGGAATCGGGGTGTTTATATACCACTATTTCTAGCTAAAACTAAACCTTGGTTCCCAGAGGAAGGCAACTTGCAGAGCATCTCCATTTATGAGAAGGGCATCTGTTTTCTCAGCCACATCTTACATGTGGCTCTTGGTTCTCCCCAGAACCTAGTGGCTATTTCCCCCTCCGCTCTCAGCCAAACCCAAGTTTGGTTTCTCAGTTCCCAGATACTCTCTGTTTCCCTAGGCAACATCACTGTGTACAGAAACTCAGTGCTTGGACGCTCCTAGGATTGTCAGGGCTCAGCGTTTATTTCTATAATGATACTCAAAACTAACGACGCATTTTCTTTTTCAAGCACAAAATTGAAGGGATACTGAAGCATAAAAAAAAAAACAGTCTTATGAACATATACTATATGTAACTATTTATAAGCAGGTAATATAAAAATGTAATATATTTCACACTTCAATTTATGAACAATTAAATTAAGCCAGATGGCTAATTGGATTTATGGGCTCCATTTGATGAATCAAAAAATAATGCCATCTTTGAAAGCAGGCCAGGAAAGCACTGGCCCCTCTGCATTTTCATAGTGATAGGAAGAGAAAAGCCATTAGTTAACAGCAAATCTCATCCAAACCTATCAGCAGAATTGACAAAACTACTTCCAAGTTAAGCTTCAGAAGGTTAATGAGAACACTGCCCCTCTCTCACCCCCATCCATTTGGAGCACAGAACCTGACAGGTGATTGGGGCTTAATAAATATTTGTTGAACAAATAAATAATGAGAAACAGTATAGAAACTCTCCATACCTATGAGTGGGCTTCCCAGATTGCACTAGTGGTAAAGAAGCTGCCTGCCAATACCAGAAAGACATAAGAGATGGGGGTTTAATCCCTGGGCTGGGAAGATCCCCTGCAGGAAGGCATGGCAACCCACTCCAGTATTCTTGCCTGGAGAATCCCCATGGACAGAGGAGCCTGGTGGGCTAGAGTCCATGGGGTCGCAAAGAGTCAAACTTGACTGAGGTGATTTAGCATGCACGCTCGTGCCTGAGTAGTTCCAGAACTTCAGACTCACACCTTAAAGAAGTTTAGAGGTCTCCTCTCTAGTGTGATCCAGTAGCTGAAGTAATTTAATGCTCTCACATCCGCTGCTTTCCTTGCTAGGAAGAAAAAAAAAAAGCTGTCTTATTAATATGTCCTTTCTAAACCAATGCCCTGAAGTCATATCAGAAGAGAGCCCAGAAAAAGAACACCATTTGGAGGAAGAACTTGCATGTAATTTTTTTCTTAGTGTAGAATTAGTTCATTTTTAGTCCTTTAGTTTTAAACTAATAATAGTAATAGTAAAGACTGCCTCCATGCCATCTTCTAAAGAATTAATAGTGAGAAATGTCAACAACAAAGTGTTACCATTCTGATTACACTCACTGAGCTTATGGTACATCTTGCTTCAATCACTTTCTTCTATCCCAGCTTCGAGTTGAGGCTATTTCTACCGAGGACCTCAGAAGATTTATTCCTCTAGAGGGTCTCAAGACCCTATTTCCTTTTAGACTGACCTGAGACTCATTTCACAGGGTCCCATAAGAGCATTAAGAAGGGTCAATGGGAAAACTTTAGGCAGAAGAGAGAGGTTGACTCAATAGGAAGAATTGTCTATAAAATTATAAATACCAGAGATGCTATCTCAGCATTCTGTCACTGTTCAGATAGAGGGCTGAAGCAAAGAGGAAGGAAGAAGCATTGCTCAGCAGTTGAGAGTGAGGGTTTCTTAAGTCATTTCCACTCCTAAGTTTCTGTGATTCCATGAGCCTCCCCTCCCGGCCTTCTGAAACAAGTCTCCTATCTGAACTGCAGAATGTAAGGAGGAACATGGGAGAAAGAGAATCTCACAAGGGTCAAGCCCAGGGCTTTCTAGAGATCAGCCTTGTTCCCTCTCGAGCCACAGCTTATTGAAAGAACTCTACCCTCCCTCAGGACAACTGGGCCAGACCAGTGCTTTACCAGGCACACGGAATCTAGCCAAAACAAACCCTGCCTTCGGGCTGTGGAAAACAGCTATTTTTCTGGCTATCACGCAGACAGATGGCTGCGGTGCCTTTTCAGGACCCCTCTTCAGAAAGACTACACCTGAAAAACCACAAGATCCGCCTTGATTTCATTCCACATCCCGAAATATGACTTTCCATGTCATAGGGCTATAAATTAACTTGGTATTCTGACAATGAACTCCTGGTGTGATTAAGTCAAGCCCCACTTGTTTCCTATTTCCTCTTTCTCCTGCTCCACTCCATCACAGGGCACTAGCAGAAAAACCCAAGCCCTTGGCTTGTACAGGAGAGAAGTGCAAGGAGAGAGGAAGGAAAACATCACTGTGGTGTGTGGTTTGGTTTCTCACAGTTGACTTTGGAATTCATCTCTCCAGCTGCTTATTACTCATTGATTGTCATTGACCGCCAACTCCTGGGAGAATTCAGGAGATGGCAGACAGAGGTGAGGACAGGAAGAGCAGAGGAAGGAGAGAGCAAAGATTAAGGAGAGGAAGAAGAAGAAAAGAAATTTCAGTGGAGAAATTTGAAAGGAGAGGAAGAAAAAAGCTTTTTGTTAACAACAACACATACATTAATCCCAGCCCCCCACTAAGCAATGCTCTTTTAAAATAAATAAATATATAATCACTCCCTTGGAATGACTGCAGAGAGTTGAGTTTACTCTACCGAATTTCCAACTACGGAATATTATCTCCAAGCAGAACATGGGAAGGTGCTGGAATGAGGCTGGGACTCAGGCCAGGTTGGTGAATTCCCTGTAATAGGATGAGACCACTGCTTTCAATGACATAGGTGGATAGTTGACAATGGGAACATCACTGAGAACTATTTTCTTCTAAAACAGAGAGACAGCAAGAACCACAGTTAAGTTCAAATGTCATAGATGTCCAGAAATGGCCCCATGAGTTCCCAGTAAAGTTACTTCAGCAGGTTCCAAATCATGTCTCTTTCTCCATTGTTTCATGCTTAAATGCTTTCCACTTTTTTGGATGCAGTGTTTAGTTTTACTTTTAATATGTTTATTTTGGTTTTAGCACAAAAGGAAGAGGCTGCTAGTGAGGCACACTTATAACTGGCAAATTCATAGGGAAGTTCCATCCTGGAGCTAAACTCTCAAAGACTATCTGTAGTTTTGGGAAGTTTCTTTACTTCTTTTCGAATAAGACTTGTCCTTCTTACACAAACACATGCCTCATACAAACATGCGGGGCCATGTGTTATGCAAATTTGAATTCCCTTCTTCCATGCTTTGGATATAATAAATTATCAATAAACGTTATCTTAGTTTAGTTTAAGCCTTCTGATTAAAAGATAGTTAAGGGTTAGAAAGGTGTCACCTAATCAAGCAGGATTTTCTTCTTCCTTATTCACTCTCCTATTAGTCTGTAAACATTGAACCCTGACTTGAGAGCTTTGCTGATCTCTAATACATTTGATTCTCTCTAGTTGAGTTCTCAATATAGTATATGCACAAATGGGTCCACCCGTTCATTCAGCATGTATTAAGCACTCATATGTCCCAGGCACCGTTCTGAGTGCTGGCAGTACTAATGAAGAAGGTAGACAAGGTCCTCCCAACACAGACTTCTTGGAATTCCCAGTGGGGAAAACAAATTATAAACAAAGTTTTAAAACTTATTTATGAAAAGGTGCTGTAGAAGATATTTGAGCTGAGACCCAAGGGAAGGGAGAGCACAAGTTAAGTGAAGGTGTGAGGGAAGAATGTCCAAGAGAAGATACGAACTGCCCTCAGGACACCCAGGCCAGAGCTGTGCTTCACCAGGCAGGTAGAATCCAACCAGGTTCTGAGACAGGAAAACCTTCAAATGTTTGGGGACATGTGGCTAGAGCAGCATGAATGAGGGGGAAAAAGAGCAGAAAGTGAGCATGTAAGATGATACGGGCTGATCATTTTTAATACACATTCTGAAAGTAAACCACCCATGGATGGCCATGTTATGAGCAAGTGAGGGAGAAAGGAAACAAGAAGGAGTCTTAGGTTTGGAACCTGAGCAATTTAGTGGTAGATAAAAGAAATTGTCGAATGAGATGAGGCAGTTAGAGATGGGGAGGGAGCTTTGGAGGGAAAATCAAAACAACGTGTTATGATGTCTGTTACGAATCGAAGTCGAAACCCAAGGCAATTAAATACAGACGTCTGGAGATCAAAGAGAAGTCAAACTTGGAGAAATAAGTTTGGAGATCATTAACAGGTTTTATTTATTACCATTAGATGCTACAATGAATTAGAAAACAACCTATTTTAAAACAGTTTTACTAGAAAACCCAAGGAAAGGGAAACAGAAAATCAAGGACCTCTGCTGCTGCTGCTGCTGCTGCTGCTAAGTTGCTTCAGTCGTGTCCGATTCTGTGCGACCCCATAGACGGCAGCCCACCAGGCTCCCCCGTCCCTGGGATTCTCCAGGCAAGAACACTGGAGTGGGTTGCCATTTCCTTCTCCAGTGGGTGAAAGTGAAAAGTGAAAGTGAAGTCGCTCAGTCATGCCCGACTCTTTGCGACCTCAAGGACCGCAGCCCACCAGGCTCCTCCATCCATGGGATTCTCCAGGCAAGAGTACTGGAGTGGGGTGCCATTGCCTTCTCCGCAAGGACCTCTACTATCCCCAAAAGAAGCAGTTGTGCCTGATGAATTAGATTAATCACCACTTTCCTCTAAACTGGATAGTCCCTTGTGTTGAATATAGAAAGAAAGATCAATCACTGACTTATTGATATATTTTTTTTACCTATGCTCTTTTTTTCTAGCCCCAAAGTACCTCACCAGTCTCCTTCCCGCCTGCACCACCCCCCCAACCCTGCAAAACAGAAATTCAGTTTCACAGGCAGGGAAGTGTGAATCACTGTGACAAAGGTAAAGGATACAATCAGGATCCTTGAGGAGAAGAAGCAATGTTTGGATAATCTGTGAACCTTGAGATATGCTTGTTCAAGAGAACTTTGCTCATTGACTGTACAGATCCTTGGAGATAATATGAATTGAGTGAGATTTAATAATAAACTGATTTCTCAAACTGAAAAGATGGAAGGTGTTGGTGTGCCCTTGGTTTCCCTTTCTTCCTAAGGACAGTTCTTTCCCACAGGCCATATTTAGAGTTTTGCAAGAGTCAACACTAGCCATGACCATTATTGATATGACTGCCACCTGTGGTTTGTCTTGCTTGCCTGGGCAAGCTTTGGGAAAGAGCTTAACCTAAAAACTAAATTAATAGATAAAAAAAGAATTGATTAGTGAGGCTAGGGAATGGATAGTATTAATATTTTCATAGAAGTGATAACACCGGCCTCGAGAAAGTGTTTGTTTATTGACCCCTCTGACTTCCTTTTATTCGAAGTGGTGACTAAACATTCCCTTCATTAATCAACTTAACTACCTGGTCTGTCATTCTGAGGCCACACTGACATCATGCACAAAGTCTGTCTTTTGGAACTCTGCTCTGACTTTGTTAAAAATGGAAACAAATCTGGCAAATACATCCATGGAGCATTCTTATATTGAAAAACTAACAAGATCTTTTCATTAGAGTCCAGTATCAGCAAAAAGAAAAAGTCCCCAGGGCATTTTCCCTGTGTGCTAGGAGCTGCTCTTGCCGAAGTACTGGGACCTATTTCATGAAATTGCTTGGCAGATAAAACTTCCTAGTAAAGTAGACCCTTTGCCTTTAAGCTGGTGAGCAGAACAAACCAGAAACAAGAGTCTTTCTCTGTACTAACATTTGTTGTTGTTCTGTAACTAAGTCATGTACAACTCTTTGTGAAGCCGTGGACTGCAGCAGCATGCCAAGCTTCCCTGTCCTTCACTATCTCCCTGAGTTTGCTCAAACTCATATCCGTTGAGTCAATGATGCCATCCAACCATCTCCTCTGTTGCTCCCTTCTCCTCCTGCCATCAATCTTGCCTAGCATCAGAGTCTTTTTCAAAGAGTTGGCTCTTCCCATCAGGTGGCCCAAGTATTAGAGCTTCAGCTTCAGCATAAGTCCTTCCAATAAATATTCAGGGTTGATTTCCTTCAGGATTGACCAGTTTGATCTCCTTGCTGTCCAAGGGACTCTCGTACTAACACAGCACCTTTATTCATCTCCACTTCTTCTCTCAGGTGGGACCAGTGGTGAGCCTTACTCTCAGAGGTCAAAGGGGACAGGTAGGAATGACTTGAGAATTTTCTATCCTAAGATGGTTGAATGTTCAGAAGACAGGTGAAAAGCAAATAAGAATGAAGTTGCGACCAGGAGTTATTTCTCAGGAGAAGTGAGGGTTTGTTCAAGCAATAAGAAGGCTCTAAAAGAGAGGGTAGTTAAAAGACATTGTGGGTATCTTGAGGTCAGGAAGCTTATAGTCATGTTCACTAAATATTATTGAATTACTGAATAAATGAAAAGGTCTCTTCAAAGTAAGAAGCTAATCCAAGAAACATCACTTTCTAGACCATAGAAGGAACGCTGAGCAAACTGTTTAGGTATCTTGTCCAAAGAACAGCTTGATGTCTAGATAGAAAAAGGATCAGGATAAGAAGTTTCATGGATTAGCAATCAGTGGAGGGTGACTCGAGGAAGTTAGGTGCAGGGTGAAGTATAAGGTGTGGCCAGAAGGAAATACGACAGTTATCAGAACTTGGGTCCAAGATGGAAGCTTCTATCACAACCTTGGTACATGGTATAGAGTCAGAGCAGAATCAGCAGTAAGATGCCTCCTGGCCTAGAGCTAACATTCTCCCTGATTAAAGCCTGAGTCAGAGTCTGAGCCAGATCTAGGTTTAAGTGTAAGATTTACTCCAGTTCTGGGAAATGGTAGTTAAAATGCCAAGGAAAGCAAATTGGTCATTACACTATCTTCCTCTCAAGGATTCCTATAGCTAGTTTTATGGGAAGGAGCTACCAGACTACCAGAGATGTTGCCTATTTGGCCAAGAGTAAGAACATAGGCTTTGGAGTTAGGCAAAGGTTTCAGCTTTCTCATCTGTTTGCTGTTAATATAAGACCCTGGTCATATCAAAACTCTTTGTATGTAAAGCCAGACTTACTGCTGCTGCTGCTGCTAAGTCACTTCAGTCAAGTCCAACCCTGTGTGATCCCATATACAACCACCCACCAGGCTCCCCCATCCCTGGGATTCTTCAGGCAAGAACACTGGAGTGGGTTGCCGTTTCCTTCTCCAATGCATGAAAGTGAAAAGTGAAAGTGAAGTCGCTCAGTCGTGTCCAACTCTTAACGACCCCATGGACTGCAGCCTACCAGGCTCCTCCGTCCATGGGATTTTCCAGGCAAGAGTACTGGAGTGGGGTGCCATTGCCTTCTCCAAGACTTACACTAACTTGTACCAAAAAATGCTATTGTTTTTATTACTTCAGAGGGTTTATGACATACCAGACCCCATCTCATTCAGCTCACCCAGCATTCCTTGAAGTAGGTGCTCTTGTGGCCACATGTCTATGAACAAGGAAAGTGAGACCCCCAAGAGATTATATAACTTGTCCATGATTACACAATTAGTACTGGAGGAACTGGTGTTTCAAACCAGCTTGTCTAACCCCAGAACCTTTGCTCTATAATATACTAATCTTTCAAAGTATTACATAATAATAGAGTCTTGAGTCCACTTTAGAATCTCAAATGGCCCTTCCCAGATGGCTTCTCAGAGGATGGTACACAAAACATATGGAGTTTATAGGCAACTCCACCCTAATACTAACTCTTCAGTTACTAAAGAGCAATAATTAGCGCTGCTTTAACGTGTTCCAGGTGACAGGTGAACTTCTGGCTCTTTCTCAAGAGAACTCAAGACATATATTCCTGTGCAAGATTCGTGAGAAGAACATTCGGCTATGCATGAGGGCTCTTCCCTAACTACACTGGGCTTGTAGCCAATTCTGTTGGTATCCAGGTTATCAAGGACATGCTTAGCATTGAGTTCCCAAGCCCCAGAGTGCTCAGTGAAAGGCCCTGGGATGAGACTAACTGAATCCAAAAGGATTAACACAGGGTCTGTGATGAACACCTGAGCCTGTGCTTACAAACAGTTTGGCTACACTGGACTCTCAAGCAAGCCATCCAAAGTGACAGGACAAGGTACAGACAAGAAAAGGAGGTACCAGGTCTGTGGTGCCCATCATGCCTAGCCCTGAAGCACTATGAAGCGCAAGGAAAGAAGCTCTGAAGGTTTGAAAATTTAATCAGAACAGCATTAAAAGTGCTGAGGGTCTCAGCTGAGTCCAATATATTGAGCCATCTCATTCAGGGCATGGTCATTGGGCTGGGCTTCAACCACTCAACAGCTCAAAGAAGACAAGTAGTCACTTCTGGGTTCCATGAAGATCTCTGAGCTATGGTAAAGAGCAACCTCAAATGAGCTCAGCAATGGACTCACAGCAACCATGATCCCCAGTGAGCACCGACCACAGTCCACTGTCTCTCTCTTCAGTAGAGGCACCATCATCCTGGATCTCTTTGAGGTAAAGACCCCCAGCCTCTGCCACACACAGAGGAGAAAGCTTGTTGGCCTTCCTGAGGCCTGTCTAATATTCACCACTAATCTCACTAGGATCCACTGTTCCCCCACTGGGCAAACAGGACTGGGGTCCATGGTAACTGACTCAGCCTGTGGGGCAGCAGAGCCTTCAGAGACTTCATAGAACACCTGGGAACCAGACAGAAGGAGCTGCCGAAGTTCCCAGTAGTACGACTGAAGCCTCTTAGTCAAGCTTAGGACAGTGATGGAGAATAAAATCCCTGGCATCCGGGGATCCCACTCAAAGTGATACAATTCAGCATGGTACTGAATGAGTATCCTTAATCAGTGGTGTTGAGAGGCTGAGAAAGCAAGTGTCGAGGGCAGTATGCAGAGCAGATGGTAGGGTCTGCTTTTAATAGAGTGATGTTTAGAACAGGACTTGGGCTCCATAAAGAGGGTATGGAAACAATATACTGCTCCTCTTCCTTCATGGAACAACTTTCTCCCTGTATAGGGAAGCTGCTGTAGACAAGCACTGCAATTACCACAGCCAGGGCCCAGAGCATAAAAAAGTTTAACCAGGGCCTGGATGGATGGTAGGAAAAGCAAGACAGGCAGAATCTCTAGTAACAAAAACTTAGCGAGACTTCCCTGGTGGTCCAGTGACTAAGACTTTGTGTTTAAATGCATGGGCCCTGGGTTCAATTCCTGGTCAGGGAACTAGATCCCCCATGCCACAACTAAAGATCTTGAGTGCCACAACAAAGATCAAAAGGCCCATGGGCCCCAACTAAGACCTGGCACTGCCAAATAAATAAGTAAATGGATACTAAAAAAAAAAAAAAACAACCCTCAACAGACCTACAGTGACGTAAAAGAATATACCTGTGACCCCAGCAGCCACACTATACTTTGAATGTCCTTGAAGCCTTGTCTTCCACCTTAAATATTCAATAGAACCACATTTTCTTCCATATTCACATGTGCTTTTATGTAAAAAGTAATGATTGAAATGAGAATTTTTTTAAATCTTTATTTTTGAGTAAAATCAACTTTCAGGGAAAATGATTCATGTTTTTCTTGTGCAGTTCCCACACGTCCTTGGCACACTGTTCCATATGCCTATATTTAGGCCTCTCAGAGTCAGGAACACTGTGAAGGCCCAGGCAATCTGGTAGGCAGCCTCCAGAAAACTTCATAGGGAAAAATCAATGGTTGTGTCCACCAAGCAGTGGCACTGGTGGTAAAGAATCCTCCTGCCAAGGTAGGAGATGCAAGAGATGAGGGTTCGATCCATGGCCCTTAATATCCTCTGGAGAAGGAAATGGCAACCCACTCCAATATTCATTCCTGGAAAACCCCATGGGCAGAGGAGCCTGGTGGGCTACAGTCCATAGGGTCACAAAGAATTGGACATGATTGAGCACACATCAAGTATCAAAGAAGTATGAGGACAAAGTTGGAAGAGAAGGGCTTCAGTCTTTGGAAGTGCTGACAAGAGGAAAGCAGAGGACTTCCCTGGTGGTCCAGTGGCTAAGAATCCACCTTCCAGCGCAGGGGGTGTGGGATTGATCCCTGGTTGAGGAACTAAGACCCTACATGCCTCATGGCCAAAAGACCGTAACATAGAACAGAAGCAATTTTGTTAGAAATTCAAGAAAGACTTAAAAAATGGTCCACACAAACATAAAAAAAGAAGTTTCTGCAGTTTCTGCTTTTGTATTCTGGGGGAAGATAGTCAAGATGCATGAAACCTGACAATCCTGGACCACCTTGCTCTCAGGAAGTTCAGACTGACCACATGGAGAGGAAACCAGGAAACCTGGCAAAGGAGGTGCCATTGGCTGGCATCGCCAGGTAAGTACCAATTTGCCAGCTGTAGTCAGCCATCTTGGAAGGTAACACCACATGGGGCAGAATCACACTGTCCTTGTCAAGAAGTGGTCAAAATACAGAATCATAAGCAGGTTTTCCAGTTCAGCATGTAAGAGACTTGGAAGCTGTCACTCTGTCCTAACAATAAACAGACTGAAAATCAACAACTCTTCTTGGATCCATAGAACAGGAAAAGGCACAAGGCAAACCACTTCCCCCCAAATTAGAGAGCCAAAAGGAGAATTCAGAGGATAAGAGTTTACCAGAGCAGAGACTCCTGGCAGACACCAGCATGGGAACCCATGCCTGGGTAGGAAGACCTGAACTGTAATCAAGGAATTGCTGGAGGCTCAGGGCAGACAACTCAGACAGCTAAAGACTCCAAGGGGACCCAGTCTGGGAGGGGCTCCCACAATATTGTGAGATTTACCACCAAGAGCTCAAAGCAGATTCCCATAGTAAATACAGGAGAAAAATCCACTCTTGTCTCCTGCAGGAGAAGAGAAAAAGGAACCATTCTGAAATATCCTCATTATGTTCTTCTTAATAAGGCCTGCCCTCAGGCGAAATAAGTTAAAGAGAGTCCAGGCTGCTGGGGTATTAGCAGAGCCTAACTGATTGGGGGCAGGGAAATACACAAATCCAACAGTTCCGGCCTGCCATTCGGGAGAAGGGAAATACTCAACTCCAGTCCACCCTGAGTGTATGCATGCTAAATTGCTTCAGTTGTATCTGACTCTTTGCAACCCTATGGACTGTAGCTTACCAGGATCCTCTGTCCATGGGATTCTCCAGGCCAGAATACTGGAGTGGATTGCAATGCCCACCTCCAAGGGAATCTTCCCACCCAGGAATCAAACCCCCATTTCCTGCAGCTCCTACAATGCAGACAGATTCTTTACTGCTGAGCCACCTGGGAAGCTCTAGCCAGTTTCACCTAAAGTGAAACTCACTCAGTCGTGTCTGACTGTTTGCAACCCCATAGACTGTAACAGTCCATGGAATTCTCCAGGCCAGAATACTGGAGTGGATTGCAATGCCCACCTCCAAGGGAATCTTCCCACCAAGGAGTCAAACCCCCATTTCCTGCAGCTCCTACAATGCAGACAGATTCTTTACTGCTGAGCAATCTGGGAAGCTCTAGCCAGCTTCACCTAAAGTGAAAGTGATAGTCACTCAGTCGTGTCTGACTCTTTGCAACCCCCTAGACTATAACAGTCCATGGAATTCTCCAGGTCAGAATACTGGAGTGGGTAGCCTTTCCCTTCTCCAGGGGATCTTCCCAACCCTGGGATTGAACCCAGGTCTCCCACATTGCAGGCAAATTCTTTACCAGCTGAGCCACAAGGGAAGCCCAGGAATACTGGTGTGGTAGTCTATCCCTTCTCTAGCAGATCTTCCTGATTAAGGAATCAAACCAGGGTCTCCTGCATTGCAGGTGAATTCTTTACTAACTAAGATATCAGGGAAGAGGGGTTAAAAAAAAGAGAGAGAGAGAAAACCCTGAAGAGTGTTTGTGAAGTTTACATTCCAAAGACAAAGGCTCTCTAAAAGACTGGACCTAATCATCAAACTACAGAACACTTGCCTCCCTCTACCTCCCCACCATATTATTAAGGCTGACTTGTAGCAGCTCTTTTTACTCAGTACAACATGCCCTGCAATAAAGAAAAAAATTACAAGGCATACCAAAAGACAAAAAATACATCTTGAAGAAACAGAGCAAGCATCATAACTAGACATGCCAAGGATGCTGGAATTATCAGATCAGGAATTTACAACTATGATTAATATGCTAAGGGCTCAAATAGACAAAATAAACTGCAAGCAAAAACAGATGGGCAATGTAAGCAAAGAGATGGAAATTTTAAGAAAGAACCAAAGGAAATGCTGGAAATCAAAAATGCTATAACAGAAACAGAGAATGCCTTTGATGGGCTTATATGTTGACTAGACATGGCTGAGAAAAGAATGTCTGAGTTAGAATATATATTGATAGAATCCCTGAAAACTTAAAAGCAAGAGAACAAAGACTGAAGAATCAGAAGCAAATAAATGATTGTTGTTTAAACCATTGAGTTTGGGGGAGAATAGATACCTGTAATACCAGGTGAAACATTAGCCTTAAAGAGCTATGCAGGAAATAAGTCCAAGTGGAACCTTGAAAAGATGAATGGATACTTCCATGCTACTAACCTAGAAGTCTGGAGAAGACTCTTGAGAGTCCCTTGGACTGCAAGGAGATCAAACCAGTCGATCCTAAAGGAAATCAACTCTGAATATTCACTTGAAGGACTCATGCTGAAACTCCAAAACTTTGGCCTCTTGATGCAAAGAGCCTACTCTTTGGAAAAGACCCTGAAGCTGGGGAAGATTGAGGGCAGTCAGAGACGGAGGTAGCAGAGGATGAGATGTTAGGATGGCATCACCAAATCAATGAACATGAGTTTGAGCAAACTCCAGGGATGGTGAAGGACAGGGAAGCCTGGTATGCTTCAGTCCATGGGGTTGCAAAGAGTCGGACGCTACTTAGCAACTGAACAAGGACCTTGAAAAGATGGCTGAACACTTCCATGCAACTAACCTAAGGCTCCTAAAAATTTTCCCTGGGGAGTACAGGGACAAGGAACTAAAAACAGCTCAAGTGCTTTCACTATTTCCAAACTAGGATGACAATATCCAAAATTTCCACAAATCTCACCCTGATAAACATGGAAATCACCAAATGTAGTGCGCAATAACTGATAAGCGATGCAAATGTACAACCTTGTCTATTCCTCTGGTGCTCAAAGCTTGCTAGCTTGCTTCCCACCACATTCTCCACATCTCCATTAGCATGGGGTAGTCTTGAGCTCTCTGGCCTTTACAGTGCCTAACACAGTGGAACACATGTGCAGGCACTTAAAATCCCACAGAGGACAAAGGTAACAAAGATCATGATTTCTGGATGGTTCTGGGGTTAGTCAACACTAGTTGTGAAGTAACATTGCAACAGGAAGTGGGATCTAAAAATTCCAAGTAGGTATACTGTTGGTAAAGCTACATGGGGCAAGACATGATGACTTTCTCTTTCTCTGCAATACCTGTAAGCGATCACAAAAGAGATAACAGTTATCAAGGCCCTATTATTGTATGCAAAGCTTTGGAGGAAATTTGCAAGATCCATCTACCACTCTGCATCCAGGCAGAGCCCAACCCGCTCCTCCCTCCTTGCTATACAGCCTATTTAGAGACAAGCATTAGGTATATTATCCAAGAGGTAGCACTAGTCTGACTGAACTTGCAGTAATTTCTAAAACCAACAAGGATGCTTAGCCACAGGATGCCACTTCTATTTCCATGGCAATAGACAGACTTTGGGCAATTTCAAAGTACATGCTTAAAAATAATTGTGCAGCTTCCTTTGAGCCGAAACATACTGTCAGCTGATATACATTTTAAAGCCCCCGTCAACATGTGTCTTGAGAAGGGGCGGATTAATAATAGCTTACATTTCTATAGTGCTTTTCATCCCAAAGGATCCCAAACAAGGGAAACAAGCTGAATCTCATCTCCTTGTATAAAGGAAAAGCCCTAGTGAATTTCAAAGCAATCCTGAACAGGAGAACTAATTACAAAGAAATTCACTTTTTTAAAGTGTCAGGACATAATTATTATTTTTTTAAAACTTAAATAGTATCCACATTGCTTCTGAGAGCTCACAAAGAAACGCCGCCATCTCCATCTCAGAAGGCTATCATCTCATTCCAACAAAGACAACAGTTGCAGTGCCAGGAGATTTAGAGACATTATGGGTAAAGAGATAAAAATAATAGTAATAATTAACAATTGCACAGGAAGCTCCATCTGGAGCGTCTGATAACACAGTAGGAGATGGATACAGATGGGAAAAGGTGGGTGGCACAGGGTAGAGCCTGTCCTGATCTCATGGGCTTGAGGCCTCAGACACACTCAGATTAGTACCAGCTCAGTTCTTTCCACTCCCGGTGATTCAGATGGAACCAGCCAGGACACAGCCAGCATGTTTTACCGGTGTCCAGGAAATCTGGGCTCTGGATCATGGTATTATTCTGTCTGGCGTCATGACAAGGTCAATAACACATTTACCAGTGTTTGATAATCCTAGATTAATATAGCTTTTCCTTCTCTAAAGTACAGAGTCTTTCTTCTTTAACCCAAGCAATTTGCATATACTTCTCCATAGTAATTCTAGGCACAATGCTGCCTATTCTGAGCTTTTTTAACCTGATTGGCAGCTAATTAGAACCTTGAGATGTCAGCAGGTGTCGAGATGAAAAGACATCATAAACCCAGTTACAGCACAGACAATGACTTTTTAATAATCCGTTTAAGTCACACAGTTCCCAACTAGCTGACGCTTTTAGGATGAGTAGTTACTTGATCCTGGAGCACTGCTGAGCTAGGAGGACCTCTGCTGTTAAAAAAGAACCAACATCTTCTGAGGGACAGTGAAATTCAATTCCGAGAAGGAAAAACCGAAAGGAGCCATCACAAAAATCTCAAAAAGGAAATAGGATTTCTTTTTTATCAACGTGTTTCCTCTCTGCCGAGTTGCCAAACCAGCATGAGGTGGACAGACACACCCCTGCCTCCCATCTGCTCCTGTTAGTGAACATGATCTTACAATGAATAAGGCAGAAAACTAAATTGCTGAGAAGATAAAATTATCTCATTTGGTAATGAGAATATATTAATGGTATTGTGACTCTAAATAAAGCCATTCTTTCCCTTTAGTGTCATAGCCTGAAATTTGAGTGTATACTACTTACTTGATATTCTTCATGATGAGTGTACTCTCAGCATGGGATAAATGTGTAAAGGGGAGAACTCTCTTCCACTGTGTCATCGGGATGAAAAAAATCTGTCATTATGACACACGCCCTCCCCCACAAGGGTTTTGTGAACACCAAAGATATCTCCCCTTAACTTGATTTTTACCAAAAATGGTATTGATTCCACAAATCTTCAGAGAGGATCTATTATTTGCATAGTCTTGTGTAAGGTGCTGGGGAGATACAAAAGTCTGAGCAAGAGGTTTTACCTTTGAGAAGCTGCAAAATAAGACATACGTGCATTAAAAAATAAGATAATAAAAGAAGTTCCTTAAGGTATGCTATCACCTGGTGCTAAGAGCATGTTAAAAATAGTAAGTACCATTCATATATCAAAATGAGAGAACTCTAAAAACTGAAGAAGCCAGGGGAGTGTTTGAAGAACAGGTCACTGCAGAGAGACAAAATTTGAGTTAGCCAGAAGAAAGGGGGATATTCCAAGTTGGAAGTTGGGGTAGGATTCACTCATATAATGACACTAGAACAAGAATATAAAGACTTTTTTAGGGACTGGGAATAATTCAGACTAGAGAGGCTCTTTAATACTTCATTCAATGATACTCAGGTATAATGCCTAATTCAATGATACTCAAATAGTTTGGATTGCTCATCTTAATTAGCAAATATTTTAGCACATCTCTAATTATATGGTGATTGCAGCCATGAAATTAAAAGACGCTTACTCCTTGGAAGAAAAGTTATGATCAACCTAGATAGTATATTCAAAAGCAGAGACATTACTTTGCCGACTACGGTCCGTCTAGTTAAGGCTATGGTTTTTCCTGTATGGATGTGAGAGTTGGACTGTGAAGAAGGCAGAGCGCCGAAGAATTGATGCTTTTGAACTGTGGTGTTGGAGAAAACTCTTGAGAGTCCCTTGGACTGCAAGGAGATCCGACCAGTCCATTCTGAAGGAGATCAGCCCTGGGATTTCTTTGGAAGGACTGATGCTAAAGCTGAAACTTCAGTACTTTGGCCACCTCATGCGAAGAGTTGACTCATTGGAAAAGACTCTGATGCTGGGAGGGATTGGGGGCAGGAGGAGAAGGGGATGACAGAGGATGAGATGGCTGGATGGCATCATGGACTCGATGGACGTGAGTCTGAGTGAACTCCGGGAGTTGGTGATGGACAGGGAGGCCTGGCGTGCTGCGATTCATGGGGTTGCAAAGAGTCGGACACGACTGAGCGACTGAACTGAACTGAACTGAATACATGTATAACCAATTGATATATTATGTACTTTATAGAGGGCTTCCCTGGTGGCTCAGACAGTAAAGAATTTGCCCGAAATGCAAGAGATCTGGGCTCAATTCCTAGGTCGGGAATATCCCCTGGGGAAAGGAATGGTAACCCACTCCAGTAGTCTTGCCTGGAGAATTCCAAGGACAGAGGAGTCTGGTAGGCTGTAGTCCACGGGGTCACAAAGAATGAAATAAAATTATATTCCTTCAAATTTTGTAATTGTGGTACAAAAATTCTTTTTGTCATCAGTGAAAAATCAATATTTTTAATGAGAACAGTACGATTTAACACACTTTGCTAATCTTTTAATAATGTTTGGTGACACAGTTGATCAAAAGTCTGGCTCTACGTTTATTGTATTTTGATAGTTGGTTTTAGTGGCTGATGTAAGTGGCAAAAGATACGTGAGTGGGTATTTTTTTTTCACTTTTAAATAAGAAAGGACTCTCAATAGAATTTACCATTAAATTCAGCAACATTCTATGTTTTATTGTTTCACTTCCTTTTTGGTATTGTTCAGTCACTCAGTTGTCTGACTCTTTGCAACCTCATAGAAGCACACCAGGCTTCCCTGTTCTTCATCAACTCCTGGAGCTTGCTCAAGCTCATGTCCATTGAGATGGTGATGCCATCATCCTCTGTTGTCCCCTTCTCCCGCCTTCAATCTTTCCCAGCATCAGGGTCACCATTAAAATATTTTTTTCTGAAGACAGAGACAAATTTACTATGAAACTACTGAAGCTTGAGTTTAAGAGCCCTCACCTGACTGAGCATCTCCCCTGGAATGTAGCCATGTGGTCATATATTTCAGCAAAGGTTGCAGAGGTGAGATAAAGGTAGAGCATTTTGACCACAATTAATACTGTTTCTTTCCACTCTGATGGCCTCTGTGGCACTTCCTTTTTGTTGGATGAGGCATAAGTGGCTGCAAGCACTTTTTGGATCTGAATAAGGGGAAATAGAGTTGGGAACACATTTAGCTCAAGTTCTGTTTTGCTTTCTTAATTTTTGTTTATTTATTTTTAGCTGCACTGGGTCTTTTTTGCTACACATGTGCCCTCTCTAGTTGTGGCAATCAGGGGTTACTCTCTAGTCGTGGTATGTGGGCTTCTCGTTGTGGTAGCCTCTCTTGCTGTGAAGCATAGGCTCTAGGCATGGGTTCAATACTTGCAGCTCCCAGGCTCTAGAGCACAGGTTCAGTGCTTAGGACACACAGACTGGGCCACTCTGTAGCATGTGGAATCTTCCCACACCAGGGATTGAACCCATGACCCCCATGTGGCAAAGCAGATTCTCAACCAATGGGCCACCAGGGAAGTCCTAGCTCAGGTTTTTGTGTGTGTGTTAGTCGTTCAGTCGTGTCTGACTCATTGTGACCAGGCTTCTCTGTCCGTGACATTCTCCAGGAAAGAATACTGGAGTGGATTGCCATTTCTTTTTCCAGGGAGTCTTCCCGACTCAGGGATCAAACCCAGGTCTCCTGCATTGCAGGAAGATGCTTTACTGCATGAGTTATTAGGGAAGCCCATAGCTCAGGTTTAATAGGATATATTTATATGGTTCCTAGGCTCTTCTATGAACTCAGGTTAACACTAGCCATCCCAATAGAAGATGCCTTTCAGGAATGTTCCTGCCCACTGTATTGATGAATGATTGTGACATGAAGATGCAATATCAGTGTGTTCTGTGATGTGTAGGGCCAAAAATATTTGAAAGTGGAAGAGAAACAAGGTTTGAAATTATTAACCAGAAGCGAGTCTGTGAAAAATTCTTCTAGTCACCAGATGTGTAAGATGATAAGTAAAGGGTTTGGTTTTCCATAGGAATTATCTCTGTCATCATATTAAACTTTAAATAAATCATAGATTTGTTTTTTATTGTATTCATGTTGTTGCAAGAAGGGGGACCCCTTCCAGGGCCCGAAACTGGGCTCTTGTCTAACATTCAGAAATGAATTGTCCAAGCAGATACATGTGCTGACAAAGCAAGAAATTGTATTGGGAAAGAGCACCTGGGTGGAGAGCTGGAGGGTAAGGGAACCCAGGAGAACAGCTCTGACATTTGGCTCTCAGTCTCAGGTTTTATGGTGATGGGATTAGTTTCCAGGTTGTCCTTAGCCAATCATTCTGAGTCCCTCCTGGTGGTGCATGCCTTGTTTAGCCAAGGTGGATGCCAGAGAGAAGGATTCTGGGAGGTGGATGGACACGTTTGACCTTTCCTGAACTATTCCCGTTGGTGGTGGCTTATTAGTTCCATGTTCCTTACCAGGACATCCTCTCGTAAAACAACTCATGCAAATGGTTACTATGGTGCCTGGCCAGGGTGGGTGGTTTCAGTCAGTGTGCTTCCCCTAACAACGTGAAACAAAATTGTCATAATTCTGGCATTTTCAAGACACAAACCTACAGCAATATTGCAATCAGTGAGTATGTCTGCATGTGAACTCACATATTTTGTGTATCTGGGCTATCAGAGTATGTTTTATCATGTCTCACATATCTTGTTCTGGTGAAATCTGGCAGTTCTGGATAAAGTGGCATACAAAATTTCCACAAACTAGTTTTCCTATGACAGAACTCCAACGTATATTTATCAATAAGTCAGGATATACAGCATAAGAATAATTTGATTATATAATTATATAGCTCACTACAACATAAGGGCAATTTTTAAATGCACTTGAATTTGCTCTAATAAATTAGCATTGTTAATTATATAATTCACCACATTAACAAATTGAAAAATAAAAGCCATATGATTATATCAATAGATGCAGAGAAGGCCTTTGACAAAATTCAACATCCATTTATGATAAAAACTCTCCAGAAAGCAGAAATAGAAGGAACATGCCTCAACATAATAAAAGCTATATATGACAAACCCACAGCAAACATTATCCTCAATGGTGAAAAATTGAAAGCATTTCCCCTAAAGTCAGGAACAAGACAAGGATGCCCACTTTCACCGCTTCTATTCAACATAGTTCTGGAAGTTTTGGCCACAGCAATCAGAGCAGAAAAAGAAATAAAAGGAATCCAAATTGGAAAAGAAGTAAAACTCTCACTGTTTGCAGATGACATGATCCTCTACATAGAAAACCCTAAAGACTTCACCAGAAAATTACTAGAGCTCATCAATGAATATAGTAAAGTTGCAGGATATAAAATCAACACACAGAAATCCCTTGCATTCTTATACACTAATAATGAGAAAGTAGAAAAAGAAATTAAGGAAACAATTCCATTCACCATTGCAACAAAAAGAATAAAATACTTAGGAATATATCTACCTACAGAAACTAAAGACCTATATATAGAAAACTATCAAACACTGCTGAAAGAAATCAAAGAGGACACTAATAGATGGAGAAATATACCATGTTCATGGATTGGAAGAATCAATACAGTGAAAATGAGTATACTACCCAAAGCAATTTACAAATTCAATGCAATCCCTATCAAGCTACCAGCCATATTTTTCACAGAACTAGAACAAATAATTTCAAGATTTGTATGGAAATACAAAAAACCTCGAATAGCCAAAGCAATCTTGAGAAAGAAGAATAGAACTGGAGGAATCAACTTGCCTGACTTCAGGCTCTACTACAAAGCCACAGTCATCAAGACAGTATGGTACTGGCACAAAGACAGACACATAGATCAATGGAACAAAATAGAAAGCCCAGAGATAAATCCACACACATATGGACACCTTATCTTTGACAAAGGAGGCAAGAATATACAATGGAGTAAAGAAAATCTCTTTAACAAGTGGTGCTGGGAAAACTGGTCAACCACTTGTAAAAGAATGAAACTAGATCACTTTCTAACACCACACACAAAAATAAACTCAAAATGGATTAAAGATCTAAATGTAAGACCAGAAACTATAAAACTCCTAGAGGAGAACATAGGCAAAACACTCTCAGACATAAATCACAGCAGGATCCTCTATGATCCACCTCCCAGAATTCTGGAAATAAAAGCAAAAATAAACAAATGAGATCTAATTAAAATTAAAAGCTTCTGCACAACAAAGGAAAATATAAGCAAGGTGAAAAGACAGCCTTCTGAATGGGAGAAAATAATAGCAAATGAAGCAACTGACAAACAACTAATCTCAAAAATATACAAGCAACTTATGCAGCTCAATTCCAGAAAAATAAATGACCCAATCAAAAAAATGGGCCAAAGAACTAAATAGACATTTCTCCAAAGAAGACATATGGATGGCTAACAACACATGAAAAGATGCTCAGCATCACTCATTATTAGAGAAATGCAAATCAAAACCACAATGAGGTACCATTTCACATCAGTCAGAATGTCTGCGATCCAAAAATCTGCAAGCAACAAATGCTGGAGAGGGTGTGGAGAAAAGGGAACCCTCCTACACTGTTGGTGGGAATGCAAACTAGTACAGCCACTTTGGAGAACAGTGTGGAGATTCCTTAAAAATTTGCAAATAGAACTGCCATATGACCCAGCAATCCCACTTCTGGGCATACACACTGAGGAAACCAGAATTGAAAGAGACACATGTACCCCAATGTTCATCACAGCACTGTTTATAATAGCCAGGACAAGGAAACAACCTAGATGTCCATCAGCAGATGAATGGATAAGAAAGCTGTAGTACATATACACAATGGAGTATTACTCAGCCGTTAAAAAGAATACATTTGAATCAGTTCTGATAAGATGGATGAAACTGGAGCCGATTATACAGAGTGAAGTAAGCCAGAAAGAAAAACACCAATACAGTATACTAACACATATACATGGAACTTAGAAAGATGGCAATGATGACCCTGTATGCAAGACAGCAAAAAAGACACAGATGTGTATAGCAGACTTTTGGACTCCGAGGGAGAGGGAGAGGGTGGGATGATTTTGGAGAATGGCCTTGAAACATGTATACTATAATGTAAGAATCGAATCACCAGTCTATGTCTGATGCAGGATACAGCACGCTTGGGGCTGGTGCACGGGGATGACCCAGAGGGATGTTGTGGGGAGGGAGGTGGGAGGGGGGTTCATGTTTGGGATCGCATGTACACCCATGGTGGATTCATGTCAATGTATGGCAAAACCAATACAGTATTGTAAAGTAAAATGAAGTAAAAATTAAAATTAAAAAATTAAATTAAATTAAATTTTTAAAAAAACAAAGAGCATTTAGTCTTGCATGATAAAATATCATGCAAGGAAATGGAAACCCATACCAATGATAAAATCTGAAACTCTCCCAATTCTTACAGCTCAAATATAAACATGATAGAGGGTTCCCCAAATTTAATACTACTCAAAAATCTGTGAAACATTATTAATAGCAACTATTATCGACAATAAAAAAACAAATTTTGATCATGCTAAAGGAAAGCATGAATTATCTTTCTATTTTCTCTTTAGAAAATGTTAAAAAGTGATTGTCATTCTAAGGGGTGCTCAAAGAAGATGCAGCTAAAAACACACATGAAAAAAGCATTATAGAGGCATGTTAGCAGTTCACTTACAAAAAACATTATGTTATTTTTCTGGATCTTGTGTTATTTTGGTATTTCTAGCTTTTCTTAAAATGAGTAATCTGTTGTGATTTCTTTTCTCATTCTAAATAAATGTCATTTTCACACTTGATTTGCATATGCAATTTTGTCTTTTTACTCTTAAAGAGGCCTCCAAAACTAACTCAGGTTCAAGCTCCACAAAACCTGAATCTGCCCTTTTTTCATGCTCAGTTTACAAGTATCTTGCTTATTTAATGGCTCTATACTATTGCTAGGGGCTTCCCAGGTGGCACAGTGGTAAAGAATCTGCCTGCCAATCAAATGCAGGAGATGCAAGAGAGGCAGGTTCCATCTCTGGGTCAGGAGAATCCCCTGGAGCAGGAAATGGCAACATACTTCAGTATTCTTGCCTGGAAAATTCCATGGACAGAGGAGCCCGGTGGGCTACAAACCATGGGGTCACAAAGAATCACACACGACTGAGTGACTGAGCATGTGCACACACATACTATTACTAACAACCACAATGTACAATTAAAGTAAGATGTATTATTAAATGTAAGAATTCATATTTCAAATTGTTAGTTCAGTAATTTTGAATCATTTTGACCAAGTTCTTTTCAGACCTGATTAACTGCATTATTTTTACTGTATAACGTAGCTTACAAAGTGTTTCAGTTCTTTTACCTGAAGAGAAGTAACAGCTTGGCCGTTTTTATTGTTCTCTCATACTTACAGTTACTCTTCTCTTTAATCTGTGATTTTTTTTTTCAGAAGTTTTGTTTTTTATTCTTTTCTAATAGAAAATGGAAGCCAGTTTATTTTGTGAAATTTCCTCCTGAAATCTTTGTAAGCCACTTGCTCTTTCATTAAACCATACAATCAATAAATCATAACCAGATGCATTTAAGTAGAAAAATACCACAGTATGCTGGAAGTTAATCACCAAGATAAACTATTATCCTCTAAGCACTTTGAAACTTCAACTATTACCTCAAGATATCACTTCAGATACCGTGAGTGACATGGTAACCTGTCATAGAATCTGAAAGACAGTCCCTGCATCAATCTGTATATGACATGTTGAGTGAGTGAGTGAAAGTTGCTCAGTTGTGTCCGACTCTTTGAGATCCCATGGACTATATAGTCCATGGAATTCTCCAGGCCAGAATATTGGAGTGGGTAGCCTTTTCTTTCTCCAGGGGATCTTCAAACCCAGGTCTCCTGCACTGTTGCTGGATTCTTTACCAGTTTACCCACAAGGGAAGCTCTATGACATGTTCAGTTCAGTTCAGTAGCTCAGTCGTGTCTGACTCCCTGCAACCCCATGAACTGCAGCACGCCAGGCCTCCCTGTCCATCACCAACTCCGAGAGTTCACCCAAACTCATGTCCATCGAGTTGGTGAGGCTATCCAGCCATCTCATCCTCTATCATCCCCTTCTCCTCCTACCTTCAATCTTTCCAAGCATCAGGGTCTTTTCAAATGAGTCAGTTCTTCGTATC
This sequence comes from Ovis canadensis, assembly GCF_042477335.2. Taxonomy (NCBI): domain Eukaryota; kingdom Metazoa; phylum Chordata; class Mammalia; order Artiodactyla; family Bovidae; genus Ovis; species Ovis canadensis. The sequence continues at coordinate 102,994,102 of NC_091250.1, read as the reverse complement.
AGGTGGCCAAAGTATGGGAGTTTCAGCTTCAGCATCAGTCCTTCCAGTGAATATTCAGGAGTGCTTTCCTTTAGAATGGATTGGTTGGATCTCCTTGCAATCCAAGGGACTCTTAAGAGTCTTCTCCAACACCACAGTTCAAAAGCATAAATTCTTCAGCATCAGCTTTCTTCACAGTCAGACTTTCACATCCATACATGACCACTGGCAAAGCCTAATTTCTTTTTTACTTAAAATTATTTACAGTTGTTTATATACTGTGGAAACTGCAGTAAAAAGTTCTGTCACATTCTCCTACTCCAGGAGATTGTCTTTCACATCCTCTAAGCATACCCAACTTGACTCTGGAGATTACTGGTCTAGTGAATGGGTGTAAACATATTTTGAAAAAAAAAAAAAACACTGAAGATTTTTGAGAGACATTAGAACAATATTTTTGGAAAATTATTTTTTTCTATGATAATTATTCTATCTATCAAGGATTGAAGGCTCGAGTTTAGAAGTAGAAAGATGAGTTAGGAGGCCAGAACAATAATCTAAAAATGAGGTGAGGGACTTTCCTGGTGGTCCAGTGGTTAACATTCCATGCTTCCACTGCAGGCGGTATGGGTTCAATCCCTGGTTGAGGAATAAACATCCCACATGGCACGGCCAACAACTTAAAAATTAATTTTAAAAAAAGAGATAAAAATGAGGTAACATGAATGAAAATTAGTCATGTGAAAAGGAAAATAAGAAAGAAGAAACAACAAACTGACTTGATAAAAGAAGAATGAACAGAATTTATAATACACTCATTCACCAGACAGGATTTGAAGGTGTGGGTGGGTCTAGGACATTTGATTAACTGCAATATTTCCTGTGATTACATCATATATCAAATTACCAGACTGCAGACTACATGTCCTCTGGGAAAGTAGAGTGTTAAAGTGCTACAACCACATACTAGAGAAATTACAGCAGTACACATAAACATATGGGATTCAGCTACCTAATTAAAATCCCAGTGAGCCAGCAAAAGCCTAAAACTGTGAGAGTGCAGTGACTGCCCGAAGAAAAGAGCAAATTAGACACTCAAAATGGCAACATCTCAGATTTGTTCCAGTTGACGCTACTTATCAAAAATTAGCAAATTTTAAAACACCAGTTAAAACCAGCTCAACTAGGAATATCCAAAGGCTATATCAAATTTTAGATCTTCAGAGTGATTTGATGTAGAAGATTCTCAAATAGTAAACCAGACCTTTTTCCTTATTAATAGACTGGAGCATTGAATAAGACAGGATAGAAGGAGCAAGAATACCACCTCACATTATTTCAAAATGTCTATATCATTAAACCTTATTTTTAATTTAGTTATTTTATTTTGATTATTTTCAAATCAGTAAATATTCAGGGTTAAATATTAAATGAAAGGCTTCTAATAACAGCCTTGTCCTGCCCCACAACCAGTCTGCCTCCCAATCCTTCTCCCTATAATCATAGTTAAATAATCCAGTGATTATATAAAAATCTTTAGAAAACTGTTATATTTTCATTTAACATCATTAGTCGTGATATTTTTGCTTTATGCTATGAGAAATGAAGATTTATCTGTTGGTTCCATTCCCAGTTCACCTAAACGGCACTATATCTGGTGATATGGTTGAAACATCTTGTACCAGATTGCAAGAGTCTATTGTTTTAGGAATTTCACAAGCTAACTATTAAACACAACCATTATTAAAAATTAAATTATACAAACTTAAAGTTAAATAAATTATATTTAAAACAAAGGCAATAAATACTTAATTTACACTTCTTGTCACCCTGCTTATTTAACTTATATGCAGAATACATCATGAGAAACACTGGAAGAAGCTGGGCTGGAAGAAGCACAAGCTGGAATCAAGATTGCCAGGAGAAATATCAATAACATCAGATATGCAGATGACACCACCCTTTTGGCAGAAAGTGAAGAACTAAAGAGCCTCTTGAGGAAAATGAAAGAGGAGAGTGAAAAAGTTGGCTTAAAGCTCAACATTCAGAAAATGAAGATCATGGCACCTGGTCCCATCACTTCATGGGAAATAGATGGGGAAACAGTGGAAACAGTGGCTGACTTTATTTTGCGGGGCTCCAAAATCACTGCAGATGGTGATTGCAGCCATGAGATGAAAAGACACTTACTCCTTGGAAGGAAAGTTATGACCAACCTAGATAGTATATTCAAAAGCAAAGAAATTACATTCCCAACAAAGGTCCGCATAGTCAAGGCTATGGTTTTTCCAGTAGTCATGTATGGAAGTGAGAATTGGACTATAAAGAAAGATGAGCGCCGAAGAATTGATGCTTTTGAACTGTGGTGCTGGAGAAAATTCTTGAGAGTCCCTTGGACTGCAAGGAGATCCAATCAGTCCATCCTAAAGGAGATCAGTCCTGGGTGTTCATTGGAAGGACTGATGTTGAAGCTGAAACTCCAATACTTTGGCCACCTGATGCGAAGAACTGACTCATTTGAAAAGATGCTGATGCTGGGAAACATTGGGGGTAGGAGGAGAAGGGGACGACAGAGGCATCACCGACTCGATGGACATGAGTTTGGGTAAACTCTGGAGTTGACAATGGACAGGGAGGCCTGGGGTGCTGTGGTTCATGCGGTCACAAAGAGTCGGACATGACTAAGCGACTGAACTGAACTGAATTATGTTACTTCATTTTACTATTATCTATATTTCTGAGGTCACTCATATCTATTGTATCTGTATGGTAGAAATACTACATAATGGCATGTCACTACACATACTTTCCCAACTCTGCTTAGTGAGGTCACAGTAGAAGCTTGATATTGATTATGGTGGGAGTATTTTACCACATAAGTCAGCAAATGCCATAATCTCAGGTTTGATTTATTGGCTTGATGATTGTCTAGACTTGTTTAGAGTCAGGAAAATAATGGAGAAAAACTTTTATAATTTAGATAAAATGTAGAAGTGTATTATATTTATACCCATTATGTTGTGAATAGATAAAAATGAGGGTATATTTTTCCATTATTCAAAGAATATTATTCATTTTAGCAAAGAGGTTGTTTATGCCATTGGTAAATCAGTGATGTTCTGACATATGTCTTTATTGTTTCATTTTTTTCTTACTTGTTAGGGTAAAAGAAAACTCAACTACCATTCATATTAAAAGTATGTTCCTTTGTCAGTTGCAACCATATTTGCTAGAGTTTAAGAATTCAGCAAAAATCAACAAAACATTATATGAGAATCAATCACTTAATGGAATTTATACAATAGAGTTTTTCATATTTTATCATTATTTGTGTATTGTGGGCTATGTATCCTTTGTGCTTAATTGCTCAGTGGTGTCTACCTCTCTGAGACCCCATGGACTGTAGCCCACCAGGCTCCACTGTCCATGGGATTTTCCAGGCCAGAATACTGGAGTGGGTTATGGTGTCCTCCTCCAGGGGGTCTTCCCAACCCAGGGATCAAACCCAGGCCTCCTATGTTGCAGGCAGATTCTTTACGTCTGAGCCACTGGTGAAACCCCTTGTATCCTTTATATAATTTTGGATTTAAGTAAAATTTATAATAAATGTATGTATATAAATACATGCATTTCTGAGAGCCATTTGTTAAACATCCACTTTGGAGAACGCAATGGCACCCCACTCCAGTACTCTTGCCTAGAAAATCCCATGGACAGAGGAGCCTGGTAGGCTGCAGTCCATGGGGTCACTAGGAGTTGGACACAACTGAGTGACTTCACTTTCACTTTTCACTTTCACCCACTGGAGAAGGAAATGGCAACCCACTCCAGTGTTCTTGCCTGGAGAATCCCAGGGACGGGGGAGCCTGGTGGGCTGCCATCTCTGGGGTCACACAGAGTCGGACACAACTGAAGCGACTTAGCAGCAGCAGCAGCAGCACATTATTGGTTACATAACTATTTTAAAGTTTATAAACAATATTTACATAATATGATAACATAGAGTTCACCAAAGAGCTAGATATGTTTTCTTTCTTGGAGAAATGTCTTTCCTGAAGCTTATTTCATCTTGTAGAATTTTTATTATAATAATTCCCCATTTTTCTTTCTGAAAGTTCTATCAGTAATGCTATGGAGTCTTTTACAGGTATGGGGGGAAGTAACTCCCTCTTACAGCCCTCTGGCACTTGACTGCAATTTGATTATTTTCTAGGTTTATGGGACAAGAGTTATCCTGGGACATTCAGTTCAATTCAGTTCTGCCGCTCAGTCATGTTCGACTCTTTGCGACCCCATGAATCGCAGCACGCCAGGTCTCCCTGTCCATCACCAACTCCCGGAGACTTACTCAGACTCATGTCCATCAAGTCCATGATGCCATCCAGCCATCTCATCCTCGGTCGTCCCCTTCTCCTCCTGCCCTCAATCCCTCCCAGCATCAGAGTCTTTTCCAATGAGTCAACTCTTCGCATGAGGTGGCCAAAGTACTGGAGCTTCAGCTTTAGCATCATTCCTTCCAAGGAAATCCCAGGGTTGATCTCCTTCAGAATGGACTGGTCGGATCTCCTTGCAGTCCAAGGGACTCTCAAGAGTTTTCTCCAACACCACACTTCAAAAGCATCAATTCTTCGGCGCTCTGCCTTCTTCACAGTCCAACTCTCATATCCATACGTGACCACACGAAAAACCATAGCCTTGACTAGACGGACCTTAGTCGGCAAGGTAATGTCTCTGCTTTTGAATATACTATCTAGGTTGGTCATAACTTTTCTTCCAAGGAGTAAGCGTCTTTTAATTTCATGGCTGCAGTCACCATCTGCAGTGATTTTGGAGCCCAGGAAAATAAAGTCTGAAACTGTTTCTACTGTTTCCCCATCTATTTCCCATGAAGTGATGGGACCAGATGCCATGATCTTAGTTTTCCGAATGTTGAGCTTTAAGCAAACTTTTTCGCTCTCCTCTTTCACTTTCATCAAGAGGCTTTTTAGCTCTTCTTCACTTTCTGCCATAAGGGTGGTGTCATCTGCACATCTGAGGTTATTGATATTTCTCCCAGCAATCTTGATTTCAGCTTGTGTTTCTTCCAGTCCAGCGTTTCTCATGATATACTCTGCATATAAGTTAAATAAGCAGGGTGACAATATACAGCCTTGACGTACTCCTTTTCCTGTGTGGAACCAGTCTGCTGTTCCATGTCCAGTTCTAACTGTTGCTTCCTGACCTGTATACAGATTTCTCAAGAGGCAGGTCAGGTGGTCTGGTATTCCCATCTCTTTCAGAATTTTCCACAGTTTAGTGTGATCCACACAGTCAAAAGCTTTGGCATAGTCAATAAAGCAGAAATAGATGTTTTTCGGGAACTCTCTTGCTTTTTTGATGATCCAGCAGATGTTGGCAATTTGATCTCTGGTTCTTCTGCCTTTTCTAAAACCAGCCTGAACATCAGGGAGTTCACAGTTCACGTATTGCTGAAGCCTGGCTTGGAGAATTGTGAACATTAATTTACTAGCATGTGAGACGAGTGCAATTTAGCGGTAGTTTGAGCACTCTTTGGCATTACCTTTCTTTGGGACTGGAATGAAAACTGACCTTTTCCAGTGCTGTGGCCACTGCTGAGTTTTCCAAATTTGCTGGCATATTGAGTGCAGCACTTTCACAGCATCATCTTTCAGGATTTGAAACAGCTCCCCACTGGAATTCCATCACCTCCACTAGCTTTGTTCGTAGTGATGCTTTCTAAGGCCCACTTGACTTCACATTTCAAGATGTCTGGCTCTAGATTAGTGATCACATCATCATGATTATCTGGGTCGTGAAGATCTTTTTTGTACAGTTCTTCCATGTATTCTTGCCACCTCTTTTTAATATCTTCTGCTTCTGTTAAGTCCAGACCATTTCTGTCCTTTATCGAGCCCATCTTTGCATGAAATGTTCCCTTGGTATCTCTAATTTTCTTGAAGAGATCTCTAGTCTTTCCCATTCTGTTCTTTTCCTCTATTTCTTTGCATTGATCGCTGAAGAAGGCTTTCTTATCTCTTCTCGCTATTCTTTGGAACTCTGCATTCAGATCCTTTTATCTTTCCTTTTCTCCTTTGCTTTTCACCTCTCTTCTTTTCACAGCTATTTGTAAGGCCTCCCCAGATAGCCATTTTGCTTTTTTGCATTTCTTTTCCATGGGGATGGTCTTGATCCCTGTCTCCTGTACAGTGTCACAAACCTCAGTCCATAGTTCATCAGGCACTCTATCTTCAGATCTAGACCCTTAAATCTATTTCTCACTTCCGCTGTATAGTCATAAAGGATTTGATCTAGGTCATACCTGAATGGTTTAGTGGTTTTCCCTACTTTCTTAAATTTAAGTCTGAATTTGGCAATAAGGAGTTCATGATCTGAGCCACAGTCAGCTCCTGGTCTTGTTTTTGCTGACTGTATAGAGCTTCTCCATCTTTGGCTGCAAAGAATATAATCAATCTGATTTCGGTGTTCACCATCTGGTGATGTCCATGTGTAGAGTCTTCTCTTGCGTTGTTGGAAGAGGGTGTTTGCTATGACCAGTGCATTTTCTCGGCAAAATTCTATTAGCCTTTGCCCTGCTTCATTCCGTACTCCAAGGCCAAATTTGCATGTTACTCCAGGTGTTTCTTGACTTCCTACTTTTGCCTTCCAGTCCCCTAGAATGAAAAAGACATCTTTTTTGGGTGTTAGTTCTAAAAGGTCTTGTAGGTCGTCATAAAACTGTTCAACTTCAGGTTCTTCAGCGTTACTGGTTGGGGCATAGACTTGGATTACGGTGATATTGAATGGTTTGCCTTGGAAACGAACAGAGATCATTCTGTCGTTTTTGAGACTGCATCCAAGTACTGCATTTCGGACTCTTTTGTTGACCACGATGGCTACTCCATTTCTTCTAAGGGATTCCTGCCCACAGTAGTAGATATAATGGTCATCTGAGTTAAATTCACCCATTCCACTCCATTTTAGTTCGCTGATTCCTAGAATGTTGACATTCACCCTTGCCATCTCTTGTTTGACCACTTCCAATTTGCCTTGGTTCATGGACCTGACATTCCAGGTTCCTATGCAATATTGCTCTTTACAGCATTGGATCTTGCTTCTATCACCAGTCACATCCACAACTGGGTATTGTTTTTGCTTTGGCTCCATCCCTTGATTTTTTCTGGAGTTATTTCTCCACTGATCTCCAGTAGCATATTGGGCACCTAATGACCTGGGGAGTTCCTCTTTCGGTATCCTATTATTTTGCCTTTTCATACTGTTCATGGGGTTCTCAAGGCAAGAATACTGAAGTGGTCCCTTCTCCAGTGGACCATACTGACTCTTTTTCCCTAGGATATTGCAATGTGAACTTATGTTCCTTGATATAGGTCTTTGAATTTATTTTATAAGGTATTCAATATGGCCTTTAGATCCAGAAACCTCCTTACTTCAGCTCTTATCTTACATATTTGATATTCCCCCTCATTTGCTCTGTTTTCTCTTCCTAGAACACCGATCAGTTTATTGCTCTTTTAAGTCTCTTCTTCTCTACTTTCCATATCTTTGACCTTTTTGCTATACTCTCTGAGAGATACTCTTCTGCTGATATTTTTTCAGCCATTAAATTTTTGCTTTTCAAAAGACTTTCATTGTTCTCTTCTATCTTTTTATTTTATCCTTTTCTTATTTTATGAAAGTAGTATCTTTCTTATCTCTATAAGGCATTAGTTTTTTACTCTTTTGAGGTTTTCTGCACTGCTGCAGTTTTCTCTGAAAGTCACTCAGTCTTGTCCGGCTCTTGCTACCCCATGGACTATACAGTTCATGGAATTCTCCAGGCCAGAATACTGGAGTGGGTAGCCTTTCCCTTCTCCAGGGGATCGTCTCAACCCGGGGATCGTCTCAACCCAGGGATCGAACCCAGGTCTCCTGCATTGCAGGCGGATTCTTTACCAGCTGAGCCACAAGGGGAGCCCAAGAATACTGGAGTGGGTAGCCTATCCCTTCTCCAGGGGATTGTCCCAACCCAGGAATTGAACCTGGGTCTCCTGCATTGCAGGCAGCTGTTTTCTCTGACTTTATGTTATTCATTTATTTCTGTCTCTTCTTTCACAAATTAAACTTTGTACATTTTTTTGCTATTCCTTGGTTGCTGTTCATATTGACCTGAGGTACAAATACATTAAAAACGGTTGAGAGTTCTGTGTATGTTGCTGCTGCTGCTGCTGCTAAGTCACTTCAGTCATGTCTGACTCTGTGCGACCCCATTGACGGCAGGCCATCAGGCTCCCCGTCCCTGGGATTCTCCAGGCAAGAACACTGGAGTGGGTTATCATTTCCTTCTCCAATGCATGAAAGTGGAAAGTGAAAATTGAAAGTAAAGTCACTCAGTCTTGCCCGACTCTTAGCGACCCCATGGACTGCAGCCTACCAGGCTCCTCCGTCCATGGGATTTTCCAGGCAAGAGTACTGGAGTGGGCTGCCATTGCCTTCTCCTCTGTGTATGTTAACAATGTTTTAATCAATGGATTTTGTTCTGTGGTAACTACGTACAAGAAGATGTCCAAGAGAATATTCTGGGGGAAATTCCAAGATCAGCATGTGGAAGTCAATGACAGCTGAATTTCTTCAAAGAAACTTCCTACAGGGGAAAGGCATCTTTGGTCAGAGCTGTGCAATCAATCTCTTTTAGGCCCTCCATTACACCTCCACTCCCCTCTTTATCTGGCATCACTGAGTCTAAAGCTTTGGGAAATTCTGTGGGGGCAAATCAAATTTCTATGATTCTGTCTTCTGAAAACACTCAGTAGTAAAATTCCACCTCTTAGTTTTACTGATTATTTCTATTCCATCCACTTTCTGATTCCAGAATTACATTAAAATCTTCCTGGTTTCCAGCAATGGCAGAAAATGTTGCTCAGGCCATCCTCCTACTGAAAATGACTAAAATTACCAGATCAAATATTTGTTCAATATTATTTAGAGCAGCAAAGAAATCAAAGTTATTAAGCAATTTTGAGGCCAAATTGAAAGGAATGCAGATACTCCAGAGATAAACCAGCACAGAAGCAGAATTGCCGTGATGGCATTGACCACCAAAGGGAGTAAACTCAAGTCCCAGGGCCCACACACTGTGAGGTTTCTAATAAAGAAGCTCCCCTCAGTAAACTAGGGTTCCAAAGGACTGCAACTTGAGAAAATACTGAAGTGTTAGCATCTGGATGAATCAAGGAACCCAGAGCCATGCCCATGGCTGAGCGAATCCCAGACTGGTATTTGCTGCTGCCTGACAGAAACAATGCAAAGCTTCTCTGGAGGTGGCAAATGGGATAAATAAAAAGAAACTCAAACCAATATACTCCATAGCGAAAAAGCAGAACCTCAAAGATTATAATAAATTTTAAAAATCGTAAAAGAATCCAGAGATAAGAAGGAGACTAAAATGAGCAGTAGATGGTCAATTATCTTCACGAAAGCAACAATGGAAGCCAGAAGATAGTGGAGTAATATCTTTAACGTGCTAAAAGCAAATATTTGCCAATTTGAGGTCTACTAGTAACTGTTCAACAATATAAGCATAATAAAGACACTTTCAGAAAAACAAGAACAGAGATACTTTACCACAAATAGATCTTCAATTAAAAAAAACACCCTCTAAAGGGTGAGGTTTGAGCATAAGGAAAATACTCCTAGACAGAAGGGTAAAGAAGACAAAAGAAACGAAGAGCACAGTAATTGGCAAGTATGTAGATAAAGCTAAATAAACATTTTCTCTATGATACAATAGTAGCAGTATCCTGCGGGTTAATTAGTTTTTGATGACAGTACCATGGAACACAGAAGAGAGGTATGTGAGGTGAAGGCATCCTAAGGACCTTGTATTGTCCAAAAAAAGGATAAAGATATTGGTTAACTTTAGACTCTGATGAATTAAAGATTCATGTTGTAATTTCTAAGGAAACCACAAAAGAAACAGAGTGTAGGATTTCCAAATGCAATTAAGGTAGAAATCAATAACAGAAGTAACTAGAAAATATGTTTAAAAGTTAAGAAATAAACTTCTGAATTTTGCATTTGTCAAAGAAGAAATCATACTAGAAACTAGAACTACAATATAGTGCAACATCAGACCCTTTGCTCTTGGAAGGGCTGGCTGTTTACCCATAGAAGGGTAGATCCCTATATCAAATTAATAATGTAGGAATTCTCCCACTAGATAATGGCCTCTATCTCACCCTCTTTGACATTGCAGGTATAAGAATTTTTATTGTTTACTTTCATTTTAGAGACATCTCTAGAAGAAAAGGGGGTGAACACATGTTTCAGTCAGCCATGTGTAGCCAAAATTCCACTAAGTTGTTTAAACAGGTATAAGATATAACACAATATGATGCACTATTTCTCCCTCTTTTTCTCTAAGCTTTAAAAATTTTCCCGTTTAAACATCAGTTCTGCTGCTGCTGCTGCTGCTAAGTCGCTTCAGTCGTGTCCAGCTCTGGCTCCCCCATCCCTGGGATTCTCTAGGCAAGAACACTGGAGTGAGTTGCCATTTCCTTCTTCAATGCATGAAAGTGACAAGTGAAAGTGAAGTCGCTCAGTCGTGTCCTACTCTTCGCGACCCCATGGACTGCAGCCTACCAGAATCCTCCGTCCATGGGATTTTCCAGGCAAGAGTACTGGAGTGGGGTGCCGTTGCCTTCTCTAAAACATCAGTTCTAGCTACATTTTTATTTTCAAGTACAGGACAGGTTCATTCACAAGCTGTATATATTTCTGAGAATTTTCACTATTTTGAAAGAACCCTATAAGGATAAAATTCCACTTATTTTCATTAAAAGAATATATTTATACTTAAAACATTTGGGGCACGACAGATGATGAGATGGCTGGATGGCATCACCGACTTGATGGACATGAGTCTGAGTGATCTCCGGGAGTTGGTGATGGACAGGGAGGCCTGGCGTGCTGCAGTTCATGGGGTAGCAAAGAATCAGACATGACTGAGCGACTGAACTGAACTGAATGAAAACCAGCGGGTGTCCACCTCCTGATTTTTTTTTGTCTTATCCAATTGAAGTGAAGCAACATTTATCATGGGTTAGAGAAGGCAATGGCAACCCACTCCAGTACTCTTGCCTGGAAAATCCCATGGACAGAGGATTCTGGTAGGCTGCAGTCCATGGGGTCGCGAAGAGTAGGACACGACTGAGCGACTTCACTTTCACTTTTCACTTTCATGCATTGGAGAAGGAAACGGCAACCCACTCCAGTGTTCTTGCCTGGAGAATCCCAGGGACAGGGAGCCTGGTGGGCTGCTGTCTATGGGGTCGCACAGAGTTGGACACGACTGAAGTGACTTAGCAGCAGCAGCAGAGAAGAGATGCACAGAAAATGGTCACAAAATTTTCAGATTTTTAACATCATATATGTGTGTGTGTGTGTGTGTGTGTGTTGACCCATTTTGTGTTCAAGGGAGGAAATTTTGAGCCAGGTATATTATCTGAAATATAAAATAATCTTAACAATAATAACAAAACAGACAAAAGCAAACTACTGCTGGATATCATCTTAAACATAGTGACAAACCATAGAAACTGAAGAGTATATTTTGCTTTCCCAAATACGTATGAGTTAGTCTCCATACCAAATAAAGGACTAGTTTGGTCCATTAACAGAGTCTGGCTTAAATACTTTTCAAATGGAAAATTATTATCCACAATGAGAAAATAATATTTTGTTCATATCTTTAAAAATATTTCAGAGAAAAATGTAATTCCCAGAAGCAGACAACTTGCTAAACAATCATTTGTGGGAGTTTGCTCACCTTGCATATTAATAATAGCACTCTATTTTCAGCAACTTAGTTCACTAAATTTTTATTTACTTGAAAAAAAATCTGTACTATACTGCCGTGGTGGTCCAGTGGGCAACGAAGCCAGTGAACCACAGCTACTGACCCAGGCTCTAGAGCTTGAGACCACAACTACTGAGTCCAAAAGCTTCAGCTAGTGAGGCCCATTCGCCCTAGATCCTGTGCTCTGCAACAAGAAAAACACTGCAATTAGAAGTCCATGCACTGCAGCTAGAGAGTAGCCCCAGCTCACTGCAACACTAGAAAGTCTGTGCAGCAACAAAGACCCAGTAAAACCATAAATAAATGAATAATCTGCTTTAAAAATCTCTATTACTAAAGCAGTTTGTGGTAATAAAAAACAACTGTTAAGAGAAAGCATGCTATACTACAAATATTCCTCACTTTGAAAGAATGTAGTAGAAGATTAGAATCAGACTAATTGTTTATAGTGAAGAAACATGAGGTCAAATTCCGCATCAACAAATTTCAAGCTAGCAGTATGTCTTGCGGGCTTCCCTGGTAGCTCAGTTGGTAAACAATCCACCTGCAATGCTGGAGACCTTGGTTTGATTCCTCGGTTGGGAAGATCCACTGGAGAAGGGATAGGCTATCTACTCCAGCATTCTTGGGCTTCCCTTGTGGTTCAGCTGGTAAAGAATCCACCTGCAGTGTGCAAGACTTGGGTTCAATCCCTGGGTTGGTGGGTTGGGAAGATCCCTTGGAGAAGGGAACGGCTATCCACTCCAGTATTCTGGCCTGGAGAATTCCAAGAGTCGCAAAGAGTTGGACACAACTGAGCAACTTTCACTTTCAGTATGTCTTGCTGTTCTTTTCTCTAACTCTATCTTAGATACTCAGATCAGCCTTTTTATATTTTGGTTGCTTTTTTTTTTTTTTTCAGTTAAACACATGGATTTGGTCTGCTAATAAAGTATGCTTATTAACCATTTTGGTTTTAGAAAGATATGGGATATCTTTTATGATATTTCTACCTAGAATACCATAAAAAAGAAATGAAAAAAACTTTCAAATGATCTCTCAAAGCTAACAGGGCATGCACTTTTAATTATACACTGAAATGGGTAACAGGTTTAATTTTTCAAAAGTAGTACTATATCTCCTTGGGTTCAATCCCTGAGTTGGGAAGATTCCCTGGAGAAGGGAATGGCAACCCACTCCAGTATTCTGCTCTGGAGAATTCCATGGACAGAATTCCATGGACAGTCCATGGGGTTGCAAAGAGTTGGACACAACTAAGTGACTTTCAGTCACTATGTCTCTTTAGATGCCAACCCAACAATTTCTCTTTGTATAAATTGTGCTACCTAACTACCAATAACTCAGGGAATCTCACTCCATAAATTAATGTTACTTATTTTAATCATCTGTGGGATCTAGTGGCTCTCTATTAATGTACCAGTTCACTTCAATTAAAGATAGAAAGGGAAGAGAGTCCAACTGAAAATGTAAAGGGAAGCTGGGCAAAATCTAATTTAATTATCAAGGCTGAAATAATTCCAGGACTCCACCTGCCATAAGGAGTGTATCCTGGGATCTTTAATGACCAAAGTGATCAGGATTTCAGTCTTACAGCCCATCCAATTAATTGCCAAGCACATCTTCTGCTATACCATTAGGTGACAGGGCGGGAGAATCCACTCTGCTAATTAAGAACTTAGGGCCTCCTGTTAGTTTCCCAGATGACTTTTTAGGGTATGTGTACATGGCCATGTAAACATACACTCGGTAAGAGATACTTCTATCATAGACAGTGAACAGGAGAGACTTCAGACATCTCTTCTCCACCCTATTAGGACTGTGTAATCTCTATAGCACAAGTCAGACAAGATTGAAGATGCTGGACTCTTCGGCAGTTCCCAGGAGCCAACTCTATCTCTTCATTATGATCAAGTATTGAATGTACGAATTGCCTTGCATAGTTCTACATGCCCTCTGGAGGTATGTACCCTCATTCTTTATAGCAGGTCTCATTTCAGGATATTAATATACTCTTAAAAGTGAAAGTGGAGGGTAAAAATTCTCTTATTCTTACATTAAAATGTAACTCTAACTTTCTCAAATTTCCTCTCTTTGAAGGAAGCATAAAGATGCTTACCATTGCAAAAAAGTGAAGTCAGGAATATTTTTCTCAAGTTGAAATTAGGAAAGCCTCTTCAAATAGCCTAGCACAGTGGTTCCAGACATCACTCCGTTGATCAGTTGCATCTCTGAGCCACTTTTGAAATTTACTAAAAATAGAGATTTCAAAGTCCCACTCCAGAGCCACTGAATCAGACTGACCAACCATGGAAGCTAGGTACTTGAGTTTTCAACCAGCTGGTGAGATCAATCTACTTTTTGAAAATCATTGGACTCTGACTTTCTTTGAAGGCAAAATAACAAAGGTCATTGTGTGATTTTCTTTGGAGGCAAAATAACAAAGTCCATTGAGTGAAAGAAGAGAGTGAAAAGTTGGCTTAAAACTCAACATTCAGAAAACTAAGATCATGGCATCCGGTCCCATCACTTCATGGCAAATAGATGGGGAAACAATGGAAACAGACTTGTTTATTTCTTGGCTCCAAAATCACTGCAGATGGTGATTGCATCCATGAAATTTAAAAGACGCTTGCTCCTTGGAAGAAAAGCTATGACCAACCTAAACAGAATATTCAAAAGCAGAGACATTACTTGGCCATCAAAGGTCCATCTAGTCAAAGCTATGGTTTTTCCAGTAGTCATGTATGGATGTAAGAGTTGGACCATAAAGAAAGCTGAGCACCAAGGAACTGATGTTTTTGAACTGCGGTGTTGGAGAAGACTCTTGAGAGTCCCTTGGACTGCAAGGAGATCCAACCAGTCCATTCTGAAGGAGATCAGTCCTGAATATTCATTGGAAGGACTGATGTTGAAGCTGAAGCTCCAACACTTTGGCTACCCGATGTGAAGAATTGACTCATTGGAAAAGATCCTGATGCTGGGAAAGATTGAAGGTGGGAGGAGAAGGGGATGACAGAGGATGAGATGTTTGGATGGCATCACTGACTCAATACACTTGAGTTTGAGTAAGCTCTGGGAGTTGGTGATGGACAGGGAAGCCTGGTGTGCTGCAGTCCATGGGGTGGCAAAGTCAGACACGACTGAGCGACTGAACAGACTGATTGTATGAATTTGCAAAGAAAACCTTCTTTATCCATCACACACAGTACTCACAACATCTTTCTCCCTTTTCTGTGCTTATTTTCTTTCTTTCAAACCCCTTGTATTGCTTATATTTTAGATCCCATCATTTCAGTTATCAAGCTTAATTTCTTTTTTCTCAGGAAGCATTGTATAAAATTACTTTGGGATCTTATTAAAGTTGATTCTAATTAACCCAACCATATTTATTTTCACACTCAGATAATATGAGTAATCCATGAGAGACATTGAACTTTAGACACGAGGGAAGTTAAAATGTCTATGACGCAAATAAAGGCATTAGAAAAAGATAATTGGACAATTTAAAACTAACGGAATACTACTTTTTCCTGTTACTGTAGCTGATGTTCCAACATAACCGTTTGTTTTTAATTAGTGGGAAGGGAGATGTTTGAAGACATTGCAGAAAACTGGTACCATGGTAGCTAGAGTGGAACAAAGATAGCAAAAACTTCCTAATGCAATTGAAATTTTATTCATCTGTAAAATGAGATGGTTTGTAGTGCAGGATCTCTTAACTCCCTTCTCACTCTAAACACTCAGCAATCCATGAATGTTCATAATCCTTGAATGACATCCTTAGAAATTTAACAAGAAAATGAACATGTAAAATTATCAAAGTCACCTGTTACTCTTAGACCTGGAAGAAAGAGGTGGCTTTACTAGAGGAACCCAGGAAATATCTTTAGGCCAAATAGAGTGGCCTATAGTCCAGGTTTACTCAGTACTGAGAGATTAACCACAACACAGGATTTTAGTGCTAAAACCTGGACTGTCATAGCCAAACCACAATGGTTGGTCATTCTAGAGCCAAAGATTGAGCTCATGAGATATAAATAAAAAATGTTTACCTTGTAAATGTAATTAAGCTTATGACACATTGAGAGGTGAAAACGGAGCTCCCCAGATTTTAGACAGGTGGCTGGGATATGACAAGTGATTTTTAATCATCTGAGGTGTCCCAACCATGATTGAAATAAAAATAGCATTTGAGCATAAAGGGACCCAAGGTATGATCTGAATAAAAAGCAACAGAGCACTTGGGAAGGAATGTGGGTAACACCTTTATCAGAGAGGGGTATGGGGATTGTGTTGAACATAGCACTGATTATACATAGCACTTCAAATTGGGGAGGCCATCAGGAAGTGAATTATTTAGTAGGAATCTAGTGCCTCCCAGTTACAAAAGCCTACAAATGAAACAGCAATTGACTTTTCACAGGGGTATGTGCTTAGCAATCGTACCTATTTACCTGACTTCCTAGCCTGTATTTCAGACCCTCAGATATTCAGGGTCATAGATTTCGGCAAGCTCCATGTATTTAGGCAAGAATAAGGATTCATCCAGAGAACTTACAAAGAGATGAATTCTTAACATTAAGGAATTATTTCGTTTTGCCCTAGAGTTGGTACAAAAACTCCATGAGGTTAAAAATGTGTTTGGGGAGAAATGATCCTGGGAATATGATGGAATAGGAAGTGCCAGGAATCTGCCTTCTCACAGACAACAATCACACTAGCAGAATCTGTCTGATTTAACTCTTTTGGAACTCCAGAGTCTACTGAAGGCTTGCAACTTTCAGGAGAAGACTTGGGCAATAAATTGCAGTCCTACTAATATTAGTCAATTTCAGCTCTTACCACAGGAAATGAAAGACAAAAGAACTATAAAGTATATACAGAAAACAACAGAATGATGGTAGTCCTTCCTTATGTAAATGGATTAAATTCTCCCATCAAAAGACAGAGATTGACAGTATGGGAAAAAATACCATGATCCAACTTCATGCTTTCTACAAGAGACACACTTTATATTCAAAGATAGTAACAGATGGAAAGTGAAAGGATGGAAAAAGACATTCCATGCAACTAGTAACCAAAAGAGAGCAAAATATAGCTATATTAGTTTATATCAGACAAAATAGACTTTATATCAAAATAAGTTTTTAATAGGTATAGAGTTTCAGTTTTGCAAGATGAAGAGAGTTCTGAAAGTAGATGGTAGTGATGGTTGTACAACAATACGTAGGTACTTAATAACACTGAACTGGACACTTAAAAGTGCTTATGATAACAAATTATATATTACATGTATTTTACCAGAATAAAAAACAATTTTAAGGGGAAAAAAAGAATGCATGTATTGAAATAATCTCCTAATTCAGAAAAGGTCACATGGTAATCATGTTTGCAGAGACATAAGATAACCCCCATTATGATTTATTAAAACACAGTAAAGAAAAGATTTAATAGTAATAGCATGCTTGTCTCCATATCCAATGAGCTCTTTTCAACCCATTTCCTGACTGACTTCTCAGCTACATTTAATACAGCTTATCACTTTCTCTTTCTATGTGATCAAAATATTAGATATCTAAATATAAAAGATTTCTAAATCTAATTGTGTAATAGTATCCTGAGGAGCCTATTGAAGCCTGAGGCAAAAAGGAAAATTCAATAATTCTGATCTTGTCTTTATTTAAAAGTTGGATGTTTTATCATGACTTTTTATATTAACTTGGTTTTTTCCAAACACTGCATTAAAACATTATCTATCATAATCACTGGGATTTTTGGTACCCTCTTAAATTTTGTGTCCTGAGTTAAGTCCAGCCTTGAAAGGACTCTTCCTATCACTCTGTGATACCACTGTTGACTAGTTTTTCCCCTTGCTTTCTGGCCTCTGCTGCTCAATCTTTTTTTGCAGCTCTTCCTCTGTCTGTCACTTCAAGGCCAATGCTCTTCAGGATTCTAAAGTTTTCTTACTTTTCTCTACACGTATTGTCTGGGTTATCTCAGTTACTTCTACATTCTATTGCTTGTCAAACTATTTCCCCTTCACTTTACCCTCCAGCCTACTAGGAGCCACACTATATTGATAATTTAATCTTAATCTAACCCCAATCCTCTGATCTTATAGATCATTCAATTTCTGCTCCCATGATACATTTCTGGAGATATACTTCCACCTCCAATGAAGTACTTCCTCTTGCCAAAATTTAAATTTCTGCGCCCATCAAAACCCTCTCCCCACCTCCACCATGCCTACCTCATATCCTAGTATACAGGACAGAAAAGAAAGAAATAGAAACCCTCCAGAACCATTTTATCCTTCCCTCCACATCACCCTCCAACTGTTCAGCTCTGCCAAAGTCTCTCTCAGCTTTACAGTTTCAAGCACACTGTCTTCTCTATCTGGCATATTCCCTTACTTGCTAGTAAACTTGTACTTTTCCTTCAAGCCTCATCCTGCATATCCCTTCTAGAGAGACCTCTGCCCTCCAGATTACATTAGTTCCCCGGCTATGTGTGTCTAGAGAGCTCTGTACCTTCTCTTTCTTATTCCTTTCCATGTATTATCGTAACTACTCATCCCATTTCCTTTGTTCCTCACTAGACCATAAACTCCATAAAGGCAAAAGCCACGATCATCTTGTTCATTGTATATACAGCTTTAGCACACTGCTGAACATTTATCAGCAACTCAGTAAGTAATTATATAAGGAAAGGAGGGTAGTCAGAGAGAATCACACAGCATCTAAGCATAACCAGCGCAATCAATAAGCAACAGAGCAAGTCAGCTAAAGACAGTAGACACAAAGATCACAGAATCCAGCCACTATTAGGAAAAAGCTAAGTAAAAACTCCCCGTTTTTTTTCTCTAATCCTGTATACATCTTTTCTGCTAAATAGCCAGGACTCCTTACCCTAGTGAAAGAAAGTGAAGTCGCTCAATCATGTCTCTTTGACTCTTTGTGACCCCATGGACTGTAGTCTACCAGGCTCCTCTGTCCATGGGATTTTCCAGGCAAGAGTACTGGAGTGGGTTGCTATTTCCTTCTCCAACGGCTCTTCCCAACCCAAGGGATCGAACCCTGTCTCCCGCATTGCAGGCAGACGCTTTACTGTCTGAGCCACCAGGAAAGCCCCCTTACCCTAGTACTACCTGTATAATAGGCACAGTGCAATCCATTTCTTGGCTTGGCTGACCTGAGACTTCTGAAATCTTGGCAGACTTCTGCATGGCCATCTGGCCTTTAGAATCCCCCCTGAAACTCACTTCTGCTTTTCTGTGATCAAATGCTCTGTCCATTGATCTTTTCCAAGATGTACTTGCTGTTTGCTGGCTCTTGCATCTCACTGGAGAGTAGTACAGAATGGCTTCACACAGCAGTAAGGAAGAGATTCAAGCTGGATAGTTCACAAAAGCTCACTGTGAAGTTTAGAACTGCTTCTTAACCTAGTTAGGTTTATAATGTTCTCCCAAAAAGATTGTATACAGTGTGCTCATACTATACCATTTGTGAAACTGACACATATGATTTTACTGATCAACAATTTGAAACAAGTCCAACTGTATAGAAAACTACTGGATACAAACTGTTATGTAAATCTGAGATTCTTCTGCCAACTTTTCAGATTTAAATAAACATTTTTATTAAACTCAAAAAAAAAGTCCAACTGTATAGATTTAAAAAAAATTCAGTTGCTTACCTTTAGCCTGTTCATTGAAAACTGGTAAGAGTATAACTAAAACAAAAGTCAAAAGAGGCAAGCTAGAAATGTAGAACTTGGCTCTGGGGGGGACTTCACCAAAGACTGTATAGGAGAAGAAAGAAACTTTTCTTATTCTGGGAGAATGACAACTGTCACATGAGCTGGACATAAGCACAAGATATCCAGCTTCTTATAACCCCTGGAAAAGTGCTAAATAAATAAACAACAAAAAACACAGACTAAAGAGCTTCATTAACTTCACTGTGTGTGGTTAATATTCCCTATTAACATGTGGAAATTTGTCAGAAGACACTCAGAGCTCCCCCTGACCACATATCCTTATATGAACTCTAAGGGCTGAGACCCATACAGCTGATAAACTTCACTAACAAATGAGCATCACCTATAAAAGCACTGCAGCCTTAAATGTTTTAAAGTAGTACATACAGTTGAATGTGAATTCTCCTTTCAAGCACTTTTTTTCTATATCACGACAACATGAGCCCTATTTTTAAGGTGATGCCCAAAATAGACACTGCTTAATGTTTGGAAAAAGATCTTATATGTGCTACCCCAATGCAGAGGCTCTTTACAATACATATGAGTACGTTGCCAGTCTATTTTTCCTGGGGTTTTTCCCTCTGAACATCAATATTTAAGCCACAGGAATTTTGATGCCAGCAGGAGGAGACACCACGATAGTCTGACTGCTTCCCAAACAGCAAAGGAGAAAGCTCCTTTGCAGCGGAGTCCTGCTTTTTACTACTGTTTGCCTCACTCCTGGCTTTTCTTACAGTACCATATCCCCATATTTTTCTTCCAATTAGAAATTCATAAGGGAAATCTGTATACCAAGAGATATACTGAGGAATACATTTTAGATCTTTTCCCCACAGAGGACAGAGTTACCAGCCCTCTGAGATTTTTTTTGAAATTCTAGCTGACATTTTGGTGCCAACAACAACTGCTGGTTAAATCATCTAATCAGCCAGGATGAGGCCTTTTGTTCCCCTGCTTTTGTGACTTCATTTTTTTTTTTTTTGAACATTTAAAGTTGCCAACAATTCCAAATGGTGTCTCATTATTTCTTTCCAATTTATTTCCATGAGAAGATAAAAACTGTTGTATCTAGAACAAATTATATGAGGATGCATAAATGACCCACCATAAAGTCTTTACAGATATCCTCCTACAATAGTTTGAAAAGGAATTTTTTATACCAAGTCACAAAAGGGAAAAATGCATCTCCACCCTCCTTATTACCTATATTCATTATCAACAACAAGAGCAATGATTTATTGAGTACCCACCAGTATCACAAGAGGAACTCTGGGAGTTTAACTTAGTAAAGCTAGACCTATGCAGTTTATCAGTTCAGAACAAGGTCAGACATTTGCTTACAGAAACAAAAAGGGTTTTGTCTTCTTAACCATTTTTGATTTAAATCTTTTTTTTTTTTAAAGTAAAGACAGGGAAGAGGTTAAAATGCAAAACTGTTTTTTTTCCTTACATAACTTTCTGACTTACAATAGGTCAAGCATCGGTGCTCAGGTTTATAGCCAGGAGAGGTTATGAAACAGGTGCAGGTATCTGTAAAAATAAAAATAACAATTACTTGATAAATCTCAAATGATATAAATTTTTCTTTGAGAGTATGATATGACACCTAAATCCATATAAGAATCTCTTATATGGATTCATTTCTTCTCTTATTGCCCCCCTTTCAGGTTCTGTTTTTGGCATTCTATTTTTATATTTCTAAAGTAACATGATGTGCAAATTTCCATTAATTGGCAAAATGCTAAAAAAAAAATTGAAGATTTAGTCCTAGAAAATATATAGAAAATTTACCACAATAAATCTCTATAGGAACTTATATAAGGTTATCTATTCCTAATCTCTTACTAAGATTTAAAACACATAAATACAAATATTTATTTTTAAATGCTTGTCAAAATGAAAAAGTCCCTATAAGAAGATGTACAAAAATAGAATCCTATTAAGATACAGAACAATAGAAATCCATTGGAATTCATTAACCATAGGATTTGATTCTCTTAGAAAAAATTTCATACTTAAAATGAATTTTAACATAGAATTTGTGACCAGACTTTCCTTACTTGGCAGACTGCCAGTTTCTGTTTACACACATGATTTCCTATCTTGCCCCTTAATGAAAATCTTTATATTGCTTCACTGTGTAGTTCTACATATGGTCTACATAGGTTCTCAAAGATTTAATAGTTATTGTACAAATGCAATAAAATTTTACATGTTATTTTAGATGTTATAGTAGGGGTTCTCACACTTGGGAAAGTCTTTGCATGATGCATGCAGTTTTGGAAAGTAGGTGCAAAATTAATGTTATGAGCCATAGACATGCAGTATTTCCCAAAGCTCAGAGCTCTTTATTTTCTGTCCCTGTGAAAGAAATTAAATTCCAACAGAGTAAAGAAAATATGAACCCAGACTGACTGTGAAAGGACCATGACCCATTGCTGATTACTTGAGATTTGGGGACTTAACCAATACAGGTACCCTCAGCTCATCCTCGGGGTTAGTGCATCGTTGTTTAAAGTATATCCACAATGAACAGCCTTCCTTGGGTACAAGTGTCTAGCATTATATCCTCCACTGTCTCTGGCTATTATCACTACAGTCACTGTTTTGTCTTAGCAGAGCTTCCTAGGTGGTGCTAGTGATAAACAACCTGACTGCCAACGCAGGAGACAACAGATGCGGGTTCAATTCCTGGGTTGAGAGGATCCCCAGGAGAAGGAAATGGCAACCCACTCCAGTATTCTTGCCTGGAGAATCCCATGGAAAGAGGAGCCTGGTGGGTATAGTCCATAGGGTTGTGGAGTAGGACATGACTGAAATGACTTAACACACCCAGAGCCACTTGAAATAACCAATCTCTGAGTAATCTCTACAAATCATTTGAGACTTGGGAAAAAAGAACCACTCTGAAGAGGTTCCCATTCTACCTTTAGCCTTAGCATTTTTCTCAGGAAAGAATAAACCATCTGTGTGTATTTAACTGAATGATATCCCAAGGAGCAGTGATACAACACAGGAGTTATGAGAATGAAGGCAGTCACTAAAATCCCTTAAGCCACAAATTAAATTAAAGTTACTCCGTCGTGTCTGACTCTTTGTGACCCCATGGACTATCCAGTCCATGGAATTCTCCAGGCCAGAATACTGGAGTGGGTAGCCTCTCCCTTCTCCAGGGGATCTTCCCAACCCAGGGATCGAATCCAGATCTCCCATATTGTAGGAGGATTCTTTTACCAGCTGAGCCACCAGGGAAGCCCAAGAATACTGGGGTGAGTAGCCTATCCCTTCTCCAGTTGATCTTCCTGACCCAGGAATTGAACCGGGGTCTCCTGCATTGAAGGCAGATGCAAGCTACAAGGTGTTCCCCTTAATCTTGCTGGCCTGTCCGGATAGCCCGTCCAGATGGCCTGTTAGTGACTGAACAACAACTACAATGATTAGAATTGATTAGAATTAGAAAGTAATAATGAAATTTTAAGTGGTAGTAAGACAAAGGTCCATCCAGTCAAAGCGATGGTTTTTCCAGTAGTCACATATGGATGTGAGAGTTGTACTATAAAGAAAGCTGAGCACCGAAGAACTGATGCTTTTGAACTGCAGTGTTGGAGAAGATTCTTGAGAGTCCCTTGGACCTCAAGGAGATCAAACCAGTCAATCCTAAAGGAAATCAGTCCTGGATATTCATTGGAAGGACTGATGCTGAAGCTGAAGCTCCAATACTCTGGCCACCTGATGTGAAGAACCTACTCAATGGAAAAGACCTTGATGCTGGGAAAGATTGAAGGCAGGAGAAGGGGACAATTGAGGATGAGATGGTTGGATGACATCACTGACTTGATGGACATGAGTTTGAGTAAGCTCTGGGAGTTGGTGATGGACAGGGAAGCCTGGCGTGCTGCAGTCCATGGGGTCACAGAGTTGGACATGACTGAGTGACTGAACTGAAGACAAAATGTGGATGAGTGGGAAAGAAAGGAGCTTCTTTTTTCAAAGCAGCTCATTGTCCTATCAACTAAGAAATGGATATATCCAGTTGTGGTATATTCTCAAATGTAATCTTTATAGTAGTTAAAACAAATTAATTATATCTAATATAGCAACATGGGGGGGGGAAATCTGAAAAACTTAAGCTTGAATGAAGAAATCAAGTTGGAATGTGTTATGTACTGAATAATACTATACATTGAATTTTTAAACCCATAATATAACATTATGTATTGATATGAACACATACATGTAAATGAAATGCATAAAACTTTGTTGGGAAGCAGAAAAAAATCTACCTTGGGAATAGTTATGTCTGGGCAACTTAGGGAACTGTGGGCTAGGGAGTAAGTGGAAGACTTTATACCTGCTTTGCTGCATTTATTTCAAAATGTTTGAAACAAAGATGGCAAAATGTAAATATTTGTTAAGTGTTAAGAGATGGTTACATGGTATCTGTTATATTCATTTCTATAAATTCCTGAATATTTGAAAGTTTTTTATTTCAATGTAATTTTCTGAATATTTGAAATAGTTTACCATTTCAACTGCACAACTGACGTGGGAAAAGTTGTGAGAAATAGACAATTACATATTGTGAGGTAGGGAAAGTACTGATAGACAATCTCTTTTCTGAGGAAAGAGAAATAAGGCCATGGGAAAGAGACTGACCAGCCATTGGTAAATGCAAGGAACATGGAGCAGTTCGGTGGCTATTTTGAGCAGACAGTTTGGGGAGGGGGAAGATGTCAAAGTCATGGTTAGATAGAGCATGGGAGGAGAGAGGGGGCTGAGAGGATATAGTGTCATACTGCAGGGGGAGCCATATGTAAATGAAATGTTTGAAACTGAATGCAGATGCTGGGCTGGAGCCAAGACTCAGACACATCCCAGTTAGGGAGAATAAGAGGACATCTACCACCCTTATTCCCTCCTTCAGACACAGAATTTATTGAAATAAACTCAATTACTTGAGACTGTGGATCCTCCTGGGATAATAGTTAAATCCTGACCCCAGTTACGTTTCACACATATACAGCTGTGTCTGTTTAATTGAGGGAAACTCAAGTAAAATCAGAAACAACAAGAGACAACAGAATATTTACCAAAGGGAGCTAAGTGCCTGGTGCAGTAAATTTAGCCAAGGACCCGAGTGGTAGGCAGAGAATTTAGCAGCTCACAGCAGAACCCAAGAGCACTTAGGTGTTCTAGCAACATGTTGGAGCCCTGTACATATGAATTAACATCTGGCTCACAACTGAGAAACTTTAGGGCACAGGCCTCTGCACCATTCCCCAAACTGAAAAAAACAAAAACAAAAACAACAACAGTTTTTCATTCTCCAAAACAAAACTGGTGAAGCTATTAACAAGGATCTCAAACGAGGTGTTGGCGGCCGCAAAGTCCCAACTTACCAGGCTCAAAGGCAGCTGCAACATCAGAGTTCCAACCAGATTAGTTCCAGGTGGAAGTTCTGGCTGCAGCAGGAGCAATGCCATTCAAGTCAGGGGACAGCACTGTTTATCTAACTCACCGTGCTTTAAGGCTAACGAAGCCTATTCTAGAATACTTTGTCTTCACCCTCCACATAGAGCAAGGAAGCATTCTTTCTCTCACTTTGCAAATAATGCTCCATTGGCTGTGGTGTCTGAGATGAGAACCACACCAAGGCAGTGATGGCAGCATTGTGACAGGCTGGCACCAATGAGGCAGTACCCAAAGCCTTTCGCTGGGATCTGCAGCTCTACTGCAGTAGCAATGGCAAAGTCCCGGCTTTGGCAGCAGTGGTTTTCAGTATAGGAAGGCTCAGAAGTGAGCTCTGGCTGGGCTCAGCATGGATAAAGGAAAAGCATCTTGTCAGGGAGTTTCCACAAGTGCATGGAGGAGGGGAACTCCACACTAACCGTGATGGGTAGGTGAGGCTAGAGGAATTGAGACATGAATGCTTCTGTGCTCCCAGGGTGGGAAAAGCTGAGATGTTCAAGTCACCATCGCTTGCTACTGTGAAAGACAGCACATTTATGAAAGACTCTGTGCTTCAGAGGACATGTGTAGTCGCTCAGTTGTATCCAACTCTTGGCGACCCCATGGACTATAGCCTTGTCGGGCTCCTCTGTTCATGGGATTTCCCAGGCCAGAATACTGGAGTGGGCTGCCATTCCCTTCTTCAGGGGATTTTCCTGACCCAGGGATCGAACCTTGGTCTCCTGGATTGCAGATAAAATCTCAGATTTTACCATCTGAGCTACAAGGGAAGCTTGTGCTTCAGAGGAAGAAAATCATGATAAAATAAAACACATAGCTGAATTAGATCATTCTTCCCAATGTTTTTGCATACTTCTAAGATAGGGAATCTTATAAGAGGAATTTTTTTTGGTTAAAAGGGGGAATGGAAAGGGAAGAGGAAAAGAAAGAAGAAACTGCAAATGACCAAATATATCCACTTACGTACGATACATCATGATGACAATTGCTTCAATTGCAAACAATGAGAAACATGTGAGATTTCAGCCTGTTTTAAATGAAACTTCATGTAATAACTAGAATTTTAGCCTGAAGCCTGATGGTCTAAGGGGAGAGGTGACAGCTCCCCTGAAGCAGGGAGGACAGTGGATATAAATCCAGGTGAGATGAAGAGGAGCTGAGCCATAACAGTGACATCAGAGCTGGCCCCAAATCTAAAAAGCCCCCCAAATCACTCCCAGACACTTAAAAGCCCATAACACAAGCAGTCCTCAATTTACAAAGTATGTGAATATGGGAATAAGGGAAAATAATAAAAGTGGGAAAGGCAGGAGCAGCAAAAACAGTGGAGATAATTCTGATGCAGTAATGTCCAGAAACATGGTGGAAAGGGAAGCTAGTCATCCTCTCATATGTCTTATGTGGAGAAGCATTTAGCTGATAGGTTTGTTGGAAGTGCAGGTGCCTTTACTCACCCAGCACTTTGCCCATATCAGGAATCATACTGGCTTCAGTGAGAGATGCCCCTCTGGCTTACGCAGTCCCATCAGTTGCTGTCTGGGAGGGCGGCAAAGAAAGACTGCATACTGACCCCAGCGGGCCTGGCCCGGCCTCCTGAAGAGGGCAGGTGGCACACATGTGGGCTGTCTCTGCCTTCCTGAGCCCCGCCCAGGTATAAACACACAAGTGTTGCAGCGAAGGCTCACAAGGGGACCAGGAGAGACGCACGCACGCTGCACTCCTGCTGCCAAGGCAACAGCTACCTTCGATTCCTGGCAACAGGATCCTTCCGGACCTGCTGTCAGAGAAGCTGAGGGATTAGCCAGACTTCTCCCACTAGGAGGTCACGCCCTCCAGAGAGCAGATCAATATGGCAATCCCGCTGGAGAAGACTGTCAGCATCACTCAGCTGTGGGGACAGCCATAGCCCTTGCACTTCATGTCTTCCAATAAATGCAGTAACCACAGAGGAGGCTGTCTCCAGGCAGTGACATATGATGACTTGCGGGCAGCCTGGCTTCTGTGGAAAAATGGTCCATCATCAAATGCCAGCACTTCCTTTTGGTGAAATTCAAATCCTGTCATCGTGGGACCTGAGGGTTTGATGATACCTGGACACCATCCTGGCTACAGACTTTTTAAAGGAATAGCATGCCTGAAATTCAATGTACAAAAGGACATATCTCTTCGACAGCCCTAGGGGTCCTAACATATTGCATACTCGGGTTTCCCCTGCTTTGACCAAATCATAGGTTTGGAACAGGAATGCCTAGCAATTACAAGACCCCCAAAGTCCCCTTCTCTCCCCAGAAAGTGTCTCTAAATACCAGAGTTCTCAACAACGAACAACTGACACCACCTTCCTGGAGTCCTGGCTCCCTGAGATGACTGCCAAGGCCCCTGAGAGCTTCAGCTCTTCCATGCTGCTGCTGCTAAGTCACTTCAGTTGTGTCTGACTCTGTGCGACCCCACAGACGGCAGCCCACCAGGCTCCCCCATCCCTGGGATTCTCAAGGCAAGAACACTGGAGTGGGTTGCCATTTCCTTCTCCAATGCATGAAAGTGAAAAGTGAAAGTGAAGTTGCTCAGTCGTGTCTGACTCTTAGCGACCCCACAGACTGTAGCCTACCAGGCTCCTCCGTCCATGGGATTTTCCAGGCAAGAGTACTGGAGTGGGGTGCCATTGCCTTCTCCAAAGAAACTGAAAGCTGATGAAGAACAAACATTATGTCACAATTCCACCAAAGTAGGGGATGTGCCTACAGGCTAAGTCACTTCAGTCGTGTCTGACTCTTTGTGACCCTATGGACTGTAGCCTGCCAGGCTTCTCTATCCATGGGATTCTCCAGGCAAGGATACTAGAGTGGGTTGTCATGCCCTCCTCCAAGGGATCTTCCCAACCCAGGGATCGAACCCGCATCTCCTGCAGCTCCTGCACTGCAGGCAGATACTTTACTGCTGAGTCACCAGGGAAGCCCAGAGTAGGGGATAGTTCTCCACAACTTTGTTCATAAATTATTACACAGATCTCAAAACAGCAACACTTTGTTCTTCCAGTGTTCCACAGGCCCTCCCTAACACTCAGACAAGGATGTGTGGGGCCTGGACAGAGTATGAGATGAAGAAAGCATCCTCAATATGTCCCCAAAGTATCTCACCCCCACCAACCCCCAGCCACCTCCAGCCCTTATTTCTTTAGGATGAATTATTGCTGAGCAGGCTGCTCAGACCCTTTTGTAGATAGACTTCTAGAGATCTTGAAAATTTAAGGAAGCCTGAGATACAGGCCTCCCAGAATGACCAAACCTGGGATAAGTACAGTTAAGGTGACTTAATTTATGACCATGAACATTATTTTCTCAAGGAATATGATTTCTTCACAAAGGAAGATAAAACTCTCATTAAATAAGAGAAAAGGGCTTCAACTAAGCAAGAACAAAGATTCTGCACAGGTCCATATTTACACACCCAAGAGAGAGGACTAGGGTGTGTTTAGGAAAACTGGAATAAGAAATCTCACTGCTTGAAACATTCCTCCTTTGACTGACCTCTTTAAGAATCAAGGCTGTTCTATTGTCAGATACATAGAATCAAGGAGATGTCTGACATCTGTCTCTCTTAACCATAGCTTCCTCAACTATGAATATCAAGGGATGTTAACTTATGAGACTCTGATAACAGGTATAGATCTTCTCCCCAGAAAAACAAACACAAACACTTCCACACAAAATTCTGCACATAATTTTGGGAGGTAAGTTTCACACATCTTAAGATTTAGGTTAAGAATCCCTGAACTAGATGATTTCTGAGATTTCCTCCAACTCCAAGAAGAGTTTAGGGAAGATCTGGTTAAACATGTCAGATTTAACAATCTCATTTTGCTCTGCTCCCTCTGAAAAACTTACAAGAAAATGATACCAACCAGAAAAATAATTAAAAATGAGTAAAGGAAGATCCTCTGGAGTAGGAAATGGCAACCCACTCCAGTATTCTTGCCCGGGAAATCCCATGGACAGAGGAGCCTGGCGGCTACAGTCCATAGGGTCACAAAGAGTAGATCACGAATGAGTTTGCATACATACATAAGTTAACAAAATAAACAAAAGTAGAAAGTATACGGACCGTTCAACACTGGAACCACTGAAACTGAAGGCACTAGTATGTATGAAAGTAAAAGGGAGGGAAATCAATCAAGGTTTACTCTCTTATATAGGCTCTACCAAAGCCAAGTAACTAATTTGGTATTCTTTTTCTTAAAGCGGAACCTCTAAATTACATAAGATTTATGCTCCAAAAATTTTGAATCTGTCCTTCAGTGTGGCTGAAACAAAGATAAGTTGAAAGTTGTTATAGAAACAGTTAGATCCCAAGAGGCTCTTCCTCAACCAGGGAATCACTGTGTCATACACCAGAAACTAAAAAAACATTGCATATCAACTATACTTCAGTAATGGAGAATGCAATGGCACCCCACTCCAGTACTCTTGCCTGGAAAATCCCATGGATGGAGGAGCCTGGAAGGCTGCAGTCCATGGGGTCGCTGAGGGTCAGACACGACTGAGCAATTTCACTTTCACTCTTCACTTTCATGCATTGGAGAAGGAAATGGCAACCCACTCCAGTGTTCTTGCCTGGAGAATCCCAGGGACGGGGGAGCCTGGTGGGCTGCTGTCTGTGGGGTTGCACAGAATCGCACACGACTGAAGCAACTTAGCAGCAGTAGCAGCAGCATACTGCAGTAAAAAAAAAAATCTGGAGCACAGTGGACATTCAATAGTGTCTGATAAGTAAATGAAGAATGAATGAATGAATGAATGCCAGCTGTATATTTAACAAGGATTTCATGCATTTTGAGGGCCCATAAGTGTTGGCTAACTTCCAGAATCCATTCACGGAAACACAGTGCTATTATATTCAAATCATTCCTCATGCTATCTTTTCTCCATAGAATGCATCCTTTTTTTCCTTAGAGCTTCTAAAATCTTGTTTTTCCTTATCAAGTTTCTTCTAAGTAATGAGACAAAAAGAGGCCCATTCTATCTAAATAGGCATTTTCCTGAAACTCACACTTGATTAACATAAATATTTACATTTGCACTGATTTTTCTCAATAATGCATAAGCATTCAGTATATTTGCAAGATAATTATTTTGTTAATGTACAGAAAAAACTTAATTATCTATTTTTATTGGAAATAGAAAAAACAGGGGAAGTGTCATCCATACAAAATCTTGCTTTCATGGGCATCACTAAGTATAATACATAACAAACCCATTTGCTACAATGCTTATTATTTCATATTTACTTTTTCCCTTTTATAGTCTATAACCAAACTTTGTCAACCAAAATACTGATCTTCTTTAACTGAGGAAAAGTATAGAAACAAATGCAAGCAAAATAGTTACAGTTTGTTCATTAGCATGGATAATGAAGACCTGAGTATCTTATTTCGGTCTATCTTTGTCTACCTAATGTTGAGAGTGATGGGAGAAATAGACAGAAACCAAAATTAAAAGTGTATACTCTAAGAACTTCAGGGTCATTTTTTACTAACCAACTTCCTACAGAACCTTCACAAATATCCTGTTATATTTTGTTCACATTTATGAAACATTTCACAAACATAAATAATTGCTAATGCTAAATGACAAATACATTCCTATATGCTACAGAAGAATCAAGTACATTACAGAAAACAACAACAAATCTGTACATTAAAGTGCTAAGGTTTAAAAATTCGTTTACTCATTCAATCAGTGTTTTTCAAGCATCTGCTTCATTTTCCAGAAACCATTCTAGGCACTGAGAACACAGTGGTAAGCAAAACAAGTCTCTGCTCTGGCGGAGTTTACAGTCTAGTGTAGGAAGACAGACTACAAACAAATACATACTTAGTCATAATTTATACAATAAACACAGAGTGAAGGGAATAGTGGAGCAGAGAGGCAGGTGGTTAGGGTAGTCAGCTAAGGCATGTTTATTTAATAAGGTGACATTTGAGAAGAACCTTGAGGAAGTGCTGAAATGAGCCATGAAAAGATCTAGGGGGAAAGCACCCCAGGCAGGGCAACCATCAGGGTAAAGTCCCTGGAACAAGTGTGTTTGGCACATTCGAGGGACAGCAGAGGCCAGTCTTCTGTGAAATGAGCAAGGAGGAAAGCAGTAAGATGTGAAGATCATGAAATACCTCATAAAGAATATTCGGGATTTCCCTGATGACCCAGTGGTTAAGACTCTATGCTTCCGCTGCAGGAGGCACAAGCTCAATCCCTTGTTGGGAAACTAAGATTCCACATGCTTCATGGTGCAGCAAAAAATTCAATAAAATATTTTTAAAAAACAGAAGAATAGGAAGGTCTTTTGTCTTGCCTCTGATTGAAATGAGAGACAAAAGATGGGATTCAGTTTCCTTTACCCTACTGATGAGGCCAGCCCTTCATTTCCATCTGGGATGGAATGGAAGGAAGGAAAGGAATATATTAACAGGAATCACAGTACCAAGGAGGGAAGAGACTAGTCCCAATGAACAAGAGACTGATCTGAAATCCACTTAAGATCATAACATGTGGCTCTTGCCGTTTTTATCTGAAAACATTGTTAATAGCACACTGACACTCATGATTTCCTTCTGTCTAAATGTAGTAACCTCCTATTTTCCCATCAGGTGAGATAGGAATGCTAGTCTAAATGTAGCTTAGCTATGGTGTCAATAATAGCACAAAAGTGAAA
Source organism: Ovis canadensis (assembly GCF_042477335.2). Classification (NCBI taxonomy): domain Eukaryota; kingdom Metazoa; phylum Chordata; class Mammalia; order Artiodactyla; family Bovidae; genus Ovis; species Ovis canadensis. Next base: position 102,962,337 of record NC_091250.1, on the reverse strand, counting down.
AGCACCTCTGAACTGCTGCTGCTGCTGCTGCTGCTGCTGCTGCTGCTGCTGCTGCTAAGTTGCTTCAGTCGTGTCCAACTCTGTGCGACCCCATAGACGGCAGCCCACCAGGCTCCTCCATCCCTGGGATTCTCCAGGCAAGAACACTGGGGTGGGCTGCCATTTCCCTCTCCAATGCATGAAAGTGAAAAGTGAAAGTGAAGTCACTGAGTCGTGTCCAACTCTCAGTGACCCCATGGACTGCAGCCCACCAGGCTCCTCCATCCATGGGATTTTCCAGGCAAGAGTACTGGAATGGGGTGCCACTGCCTCCTCCGGCCTCTGAACTGGAGATTCCCAATTTCTACTTCTGAATTAAGCCTCGTTCCACATCCTCTAAGTCCAGGTTAATCCTCATCCTGTGGTGAGCAAACTCAAAGGAGAGGCATCGACAGTGCCCCAAAGCTAGACCTCAGAACAAATGACCAAGCACTAGCCCAGCAAATGTGCCAGCATGCAGTAACCTCATCTTTCTGCTCGCTGTATTTTTAGCACTCATGCTGAGCAACTCATTTTCCCACATTGAGGCTACTAGAATAATTTTCCAACAGAACTTGCATAGGATATTGCCAGCTAATTTGTTTAAGTCTCACAAGCTTTCTTCCTCTCCCTTCCTTCTGCCTTCCTCCCTCCCTTCTGCCTTCTTCCCTCCTTTTCTTTTTCTTAGTAATCATAGTTACATTCTGGGCATGACTTGTCTCCTTTAGAGGTGAAGTCTCTCCCTGCTTTAGAAACAGAACTTTTCTGTGTTTAATTTTAATGGTAAATAAGGTTCAAAGAAAAGAACATCTGTTCTGAGCAATATTAGGATTTTCTTGTGAAGTTCAGGTCCTCCTGGTGAACACTTTCTAGTGAAGTATTTTTGTGATTATTGCTACAAAAGAGATGAAAAATACTTTTGTTCTTCAAAACAGATGCCAGTCAGAGAGCTCTAAGGGAATTCCTGCCTATTCTTCTCTTTACAGCTACCATCACCTGGTCCTTTTCTTCCTGTACCCACTGAGATATGAAGATGCTCATTTATTGTTCACTGGTATGGAGAAGAAGAAATATAACAGAAATTCAAATCATGAGGATGTCACAACAAAATGTAAATCTCACCTAGATCTTTGGGCAATTCCTATTCTATACTGACATCTACCTGGAGGCAAGCAGAACTATTTAGCACCTTTCCTGGCTTGTCTTAGGAAGCGTCATCCATCGAGTGTTTATTAGACATTACTATGTGCCAGGTATTGTTCTAGGTGCTAGAGATAGAGTGCTAAAGATAGGTAAATGAAAAGAAGGTTGAAGGTCCCTTCTATTGTTTCCATTGGAAGGAAACATTCAGTAGCTTGGGGACTATGATAACATGATGAAGGAAGGGAATAAAAAGGACTAGGGGTGGAGTGGGGCAGGTCCAATTTAAAATAGGTGGTCAGGGAAGATATCCCTGAGAAGATTCACTTGAACAAATACATGAAAGATTCAAACATACAAGATATCCTTTCAGGAAGCCATTTTACTTCATGTCATTTCCTTCCTAAAAACATATTCTCTGTGGTGGTTTTAAGGAAGCATATTTTATAGCCTTTTTGATCACTTTACACAGATTTAAATATGTTCGCTCAAAGATGACCATCCCTATCATTAGTATCTAATATTGTTCTGGAGGAAACAATAGCCAATGAAATTGGCCAACAAAAGAAATTAGGTATCAAAATAGCAAAGCAGGAGGTAAACATTATAATTCGTAGATCATCTAACAATTATTTCAGCTTAAAGGAGGAACAAAAATTAACTAAAACTAAAAGAGAAATCAGCAATTTGAATAGTTACAAAATTAATATACAAGTATTAATTGCCTTCATATGTATTAATACAAACAACAATCAGTTTAAAAATATAGAGGAAGATTAAATTCCATTTACAATAATAATAGACTATTGCAAAATACTTAACAAACTTGACAAGACGTGTGCAAGGACTTTGAAGAAAATTTTGAAACACTACTAAGGAATACAAAAAATAACCTTGAATATATGAAACTGAATATCAAGTTCATAATTAGGAAGACTCAACATCATGAAGACAGCAATTCTTCCTAATTTAAATCTATAATTTAATATGATTCCAATAAAAATACTATCAGAATTTTTGTTGGAAAAATAGTGAGGTATATTTAAAAAGTGCATATAGAAAAGAAAAAAGCCAAAAGCCTGGGAAACTCTAAAAAAATAAAAGTAATAATAAGAGGTGAACAAGCCTACTAAAATTATATTTATTTTGAAACTTTACCAATTAAAATAGTGTGGTGCCACTGAATGAGTGACAGACAGATGAATAAAACAGACTAGAAGGTCTAGAAACAGACATAAGTATGTTAGGGAATTTAGTGTAAAGTTGGCATATAACATCAATGGGAGACGTATTATTAAGTAAATGGTTTTAGAACAAGTGGGATAGCTATCTATTAAAAATTAAGTCATATCATTTATACCATTATAAATGTTCATAAAAGTTTTAAACATTAAAAAACTATAATGAATAGACTCAGACTAGGGAGGGCCTTACCAATAATGACATACAATCTGGAAATCATTGAAAACTGATAAATTCAAGTATATAAAATTTTTTAATTTCCACGTAGCAAAAATATTATAAGCAAAAAAATTTTTTTTTAATTTCAATAAGTATAAAAAGGAATATCCACACATTGCTGGTAGGAGTGCATAAACTGGTACCAGCTCTATTGAGAGAAATTTGGCACCATCAAAATTAAATTCTAAGTATATACATCTTTAACTCAGAAATGTCTTCTAGGAATTTATCTTGAATATTTATTGATACATCAGAGGAAAGACATATACAAAGATATTTACGCAGCATTATTTAAAATATTAAAATATTGTACCAATTGGAATACATCTATATAATGGAATCATACACAACTTTCTGAGTAAGGTAAATTGTACTTACCAGTATGAAATGATCTCTGGGATCACTATTATCTTCCCTTAGAGCAGGAGCAGAAACAGAGACCCAACCCCCCTTGAATTAAGTGTTAGACAGAAGAAGTATGGATGCATGCATCTAGCTTAGCTTTTCTTCTCCCCAAAGAGTTAGCATGCACAGAGATGATACAGCGACAAGTAGAGATGGAGAACAGACCTGGGTGCGGTCCAGGACTGGGGAACCTTTCAAAGGGGGAGTAGGAACTTTGAGGTCTGGAACAGAGAGAAAAAGGCTCCATGATGAGTTCTTCTTAATGTGTACCCCACACTGACACTTTGCCTCTGATCATCAACCAGCTAAACAACCTGGACACTCTTAAGATGTGTGGGACTTGATGTGGGCAGTTTGTACATCCTATGGATACCTAAGGGAAAGCTCTGCCCCCTGACCAGTGTGGACCTGAGTAGAACCAGTTGGGAATGTCTCTGTCTTTAGGAAATGATGGATGCGCCACAACTGTTATGTACGTCATCCCAAGGAACTTGAAAACTCTCAATGCCCAAACTTTGTCAATCATTCCCATTCACGATGCCTTCTGTGAAAAACACTGAAAAATGGCTCTCCTGTCACAACTAATTTATGATGAAGTAAATGAGAACAGTGGTCATCCTTTTGAGTCAGTCATGTCAGGACAGGCACATCTAAGAGCCTTCTGGGGTACTGGAAACATTCTGTATTTTAACAGGAGGTAGTTAAATGCATGTCTACATACTTTTAAATGTTTGCTTAAAAGTTACAGACCACTGCATATAAATTATGCCTCAGTTTTTAAAAATGACCCTGGGATTTCCTTCTATTCAGTCACATCCTACCTGGGCCTGGGTCACCCGCATTTCTCTTTCCCCACCATAAAGGGTCAAACTCACCTGTTTAGCAAAATTCTAGGGCCAAGTAGTACAAATGCTAAGTCATAAGGAAAACAGAAACACAAACATATTGAGCTGGTGTAGAGATCAAAGAGAAGTAAATAAATGAACTGTGGCTTCATCAAACATTTACACAACAGCACAGGGTAGAACAAAGCAGCCAAAAATCAGGATATACGTTGGGATTATATTTGTTTTAGAACAATTTATTTTCAAAATTGTGATTGGTTTTTAAGTCATTTAAGTCTAACATTTTATTAAAAGATTATAATAAAATTTTGGTTACTTGTGGCTTTAGAAAACTATAAATTTTAGTGCTTTTACAAATACTTTTTGAAATTAAAAAAAATACTCTTTCCTTTTTGAAATATTTTGCATTTGCATTGCCCTACAGTCCAGCAACTTATATGTGTCAAAGCAGCTACCAGAATTTTAGCAAGACTAAGAAAAATTTGAATCCCTTTTCACATTGCGTTTTCTTTTATCTGCACATATGGGAGACTTCGCTACTTTCAGGAAGGGGTTGTGGAGATTTCGTTTCCTTAGTTCTGAGCCTCTGCTTGTTTCACTAGAAAATAAACACTCCCTAATATCCTATTCCTACCTCCCCCTCTTACTTCTCAACCGAAGTAATTTTTGGCCGAAGGGTAAAGAGCAAAGTTAAGCCATAGGCCAAGGGTGGCCCAAGTCAATGACCTCCAGGGCAAACCCAGCTAAGCTCGCTCCTAACAGAAGCCACAATTTGAGGGGTGTGGGATAAGCAGAGTAACTGTAAAACAAATTGCTACAAGAATAAGGGCTAATGGTAGGAAGAAGCTGCATTAAATTCACCCAACAGCATCATTTTGTCCCAAAAGCAATAGTTTCTTCTGTAGAAATCCTATGAATTTTGAGCTCATAACAATATAAGGCCAGGAAACAGTCAGATATAGGAGAGAAGAAAGCATTTGATAGTGTTAATAGCAATCATTCCCAACTGTATTCATTTTCCTCCTTCTTGAGAAAAATGACAAAGAAAATATAGAATTTATTCCAGCCCTGCTAAAATACATCTGCTTGGAATTGTTTCTATTATTTATGAATTAAAAGCATCTTGACATTTTAAAAACTTTTATTATCTCACCATTTCTGTGAAGGCCTTATACCTCTGAGTCCCCAGAATAAGACAGGTGTATTATAATGGAAAGAAAATGAACCTGGATCTAGACTATTTGATTTGAAAGCCATGGCTTTGCCACTTACTAGATATAAATGAAAGATAAGATCTAGTTTCACAAGGGTGTCATAAGAAGGGTGTCTGTAGCCTGAAACAGCTTACACAAATGTAAGACACAGGAGGGGCAGTATTAAAGTGGAGAGAACACAGGCTTTGGATCAAGAAAGACATTGTTTCAAATCTCAGCAGTATCTCTTTGAAGTTAAGTTCCCTGAACTCAATTGCTCCATCTAGATGCCTGCAAGGATTAAATATTAACTTCTATAAAGTTCTAGTCACTTAACAGACACCAATAAATGACAGCTATTATTTTATAAATTTTTCCCCTTTAGTCACTTTTCATTTGTTTATTCAACAAAAGTTTACTACTAATAGGCACTGCCCTAGAGTATAATGGTAAGCAAGACAAACACAATTCCTAACTTCATGGAGTGATTGCCTAGCTGGGAAACAAACAAACAGATAATACAATATAATTTTCCCTGAATAATAGTAGGGAAAGTATAGAGTGTGATGGGAACACAGATGAGAGACACTTCGGCCAGACTTAAGTCAGTACTACAGAAGCTTCTTGGAGAAAGTGATTTTGAGCTGAAAATTGAAAGCTAACTAGGAATTAGCAAATGGAGGAGAGGGAGTAAGGGAAATTTTCTAGGCAAAGACACGTGCAAGAGAGATATTTGTCAGAGAAACCTCAAAATATCTACCAGCAAATACGCTCTGTTCTGGGATTAGAACATAAATACTCTTATATAGATCTTTCTGTCCTTTCCTTGTTCACTGACCTCATGCCTTTCAGCCTTTCATCTGACAAATATCCACGGGCGACAACAGAAGAAAACATAACTTTCATCTTCAGCCAAAATCCTACCATGATCAACCACCACTATCAAGTATAAATTTCTTTTAAAAAATAAGTATAAATTCCTGGTTATGTGGCCCAATAATTCACAGCATACATTTTTATTACAACTTAGAGAACTACAAGCATAGTATCAGACTAGATGATGATGGATAAGGACTGCTTTCGACTCTCTGTAAGCTTAACAGTCCACTTGGGCAAGTAAAATATAAAATAAATTACAGTATCAACAAGTATGTGATTAAATATTACTTGAATGATTGGACAATAAATGAAATAGAAATTTAGACAAGAGTGGATCATGATAAAAATCTTATTAATGCCACTGCAGCTTGGGAGTATTTTCCTCACATCATTCAAATTGGCTTATTATATACACACACACACTTTTGACAGGTTCTCTTGGTAATTCAACAAATGTTTAAGAGTCTTCTATTACATGTATATAACAGGTACAGGGACAAAACAGAGGTCCTGTCCATACAGAGAGATTTTATATTTTTGTTGGCAAAGGAAGCAACAAATAGAAAACAAATAGATACCTTACATATCTCTCTTACTTCACAGCCAAAATTTTAACTTCGGTCAATTGGATTATAAAGCCCAAGTCCAACATCAGCTACGCCACTTCAGTGCTGAAACTTTCCATTTCCCTAAATGATAGAAGTTGCTGGAGGCCTCTCTGATACCTGGTCAGTTCTGAAACAGTTTGCCCAGGATTTGCCAAGTGATTCTCATGCTTTTTGCTTCCACTGAGCTAGGTCACAGGCTCTTTCTTATCCTGCAAGTTTCTTTCTTCCATCTGTATTGCTGTTCATTGAGATTTTAGTTCTCATCTCAAACATATGCTAACACACACTAACAAATAGCAACTAACACACACACTTTTCTCTGCTTTAACATCTTCAATAAATTCTCCATTCATTTTCCTCATTCCCCAAAAACAGTTGCTAATTAGTAGTACTATGTGAAAAGTGCTAGTCGCTCAGTCATTCATGTCTGACTCATTGTGACCTCATGGACTGAAACCCGCCAGACTCCTCGGTCCATGGAATTTTCCAGGCAAGAATACTGGATTGGGTAGCCATTTCCTTCTCCAGGGGATCTTCCCGACCCATGCATCAAATCTGGGTCTCTTGCATTGCAGGCAGGTTCTTTACTGTCTAAGCCATCAGGGAAGCCCAAGTATGCCAGCTGGGCTATACAGTGCTATATGTTACTGTATTTGGATTTATATATATTTACAATTTGTGAAAGTTGCTTAGTCGTGTCCGATTCTTTGCGACCGCATGGGGAATTCTCCAGGCCAGAATACTGGAGTGGGTTGCCTTTTCCTTTTTCAGGGGATCTTCCCAACCAAGGGATCAAACCCAGGTCTCCCTCACTGCAGGTGGATTCTTTACCAGCTGAGTCACAAGGGAAGCCCATATATTAACAATAGCTCTATCATTAAGCAGTGAAGTATCTAGATCTTCTCTACATTATCTCATTTTATCTTTTCAATAGCACTGCAAGTTATTTTAAAAATGTTTGTGTTTTACAGACAAGGAATTGAGATTCAGAGAGGGTGAACTACTTGCTCAAGACCTAGATAAAGTAAATTTGGGTCTTCCCAGGTGATTCCTACTATACCCTGCTGTCTCCCACCTTAAAATATAGAAATCACACGAATGTGAAATTTGAAAGGACCCCCTAGGATCCTTTACAAGATCCTTTCCTGTGCAGGCACCATTTCTAAAGTATCCTTTTCCAGTGATCCAGTCTCTTGTAGAAATATTGGCTTATCACTGTGAATCTCAGTTTTCTCATCTATTAAATGCAATACTTCTATGTGGCTCACAAGGTTATTGTGAGGATTAAATGATAAAATATGTAAAAGTCCTTTGCAAACAATGAAGCACTTTATAAATGTTCCCTAAATTTTCCTTACAAGTAAGTTAGACTTATAAAACAAATATTTGTATCTTTGAATTTAAGTCATTATAAATGAATTCTCCTTAATATATCTCTGACTTCATAATCACAGATTTAAAGAGAGAAACATATCCACAACTTTTCCTAGTAGGCAAAATTACTTTATATTAATGTTACTACTAGACATAAGACTAAGATTACAGTATAAGTTTTTCTCAAACACTTTTAGAGAGGGAGGAAAATATCAACTTTGGAACAGCTATGTGAACATGAATTTTATCTTGTTAATGTGCAGCTATGTAAAATAATTAATATAGCTTGCAACAGGATGGATTTTAAATGAATTTTCTTATATAACTTCATTAGAATTTGTGCACATATTAAAAATATCAATGCAATTAGAATAAACATTTATTGAGCACTTGACACTTGGTAACTCATTTAATAAAATTCTTCAGTTATAGGAAAATGATAATTTAAAAATTAAAGGAAGGTCAACAGGAAAGGTAAAAGAAAGTTAGTGTAGCAAGCTAATAAAATAATATTATAGGCAAAGGAAAACTACCTAGAATATATAACCTGACCTTTACCAGAGCCTTTGGTATGTTACTATATCCAACAATAGAAATATGTTTCAGAACACTTCATAGAAACTACAGATAAAATAGGTTAAATTTTATTATCTCTAAGTTGCCCAAATGCATGCTCATTTAAAACTGATCCATGGATATATTATCTCTCTTTAACCAGGTAAATGGAAACACTGTTAATGTTACATACTGTTTCTTTAGCTTTCAAATTCACCAGAGTACATTAATCTTAAAATCTGTCATTTCTCAAATTGTTTCTGTCCTTCTTTGCTTGATTTCATATTGTTTCCCTTTTTTCCAAAGGATTTTATTCTAAAAGGCCATAAAAATACATGGGCATATGTGTGTGTGTGTGTGTGTGTGTGTGTGTGTGTGTGTGTTTGTATGCACAGAATTTGCATCTTTTTCTAGACTATTATTTCTCTTGCTAATAAATAGAAATGAGATCAGGACCAAAGGTTCCTACCTTCCTCACCTCTTCTTAAGGTAGAAAAGTGAAAATATATCATGTCTTTCACACTGCATAAGCCCACCTCGCTAAATAAAAACACTTACTGTTTTACTTACAGCCAATGTCCTTCAAATTGCTTGTGGTGATATATTTTTTCATCAGTGATGACGGGAAAATCAAAGAAATTCAGTTTTCTGCCTTCTAACCTTCTTTTATCTCTGAGTGATGCAGGCTCAAGAGTTGCCAAATGAGATGGACAAAGGCAGCCAGATAGGGCTTCCTAGCCAATCTAAAAATAGCAGGTGGGGTGGGCAGATATTATACCACTTCTCTCTTGTTCTTTTATTTTTTTCTAAGGGCTAGGAACCATAAACATGACTTGTTCAAAATTAAAATAGTACAGAAAGAACTGTATTCTCTCTTGTCCTAAGATCTAGACACATGGTCAGTTAGGTAAATTGATGTGAAATTCAATGTAAAGCTACATTCTGCATTTCATACATCAAGATTCCCTTACTCAGTTACCACTTGCACTGAAAGGAAATCTGACCATAAACTTGCAGGAATCAAGAACTGCCTTTGCCTTTCATTTTTCTTTCCTGGAGCTCCTTAAACAATAACTACTAATATTATATTTTATAGTTTAAGAGGTCCTTTTATAGATTTTTCTGGCTCCTTACAACAAATCTATTCCTTGGAGAGCTCCTAGCATTACAATTTGAAAAATGAGAAAACTGAGGCTCACAGAGAGGTTGAAGTCTGCCCAAGGTCATTCAGATTGAAAAAAAAGAGTATCTTCAAATTTCACATTTGTCTCACACACATGCACACACACAAGCATATTCTCTCCCTAAAGGTTCCAACATAAAATGGCTTTTAAAGATTAGATTTTTAGTTTTATACATACATGTAAGACCACCTAACCTGCCTCTTGAGAAATCTGTATGCAGGTCAGGAAGCAACAGTTAGGATTGGACATGGAACAACAGACTGGTTCCAAACAGGAAAAGGAGTACGTCAAGGCTGTATATTTTCTCCCTGCTTATTTAACTTATATGCAGAGTATATCATGAGAAACACTAGACTGGAAGAAACACAAGCTGGAATCAAGATTGCCGGGAGAAATATCAATAACCTCAGATATGCAGATGACACCACCCTTATGGCAGAAAGTGAAGAGGAGCTAAAAAGCCTCTTGATGAAGATGAAAGAGGAGAGTGAAAAAGTTGGCTTATAGCTCAACATTCAGAAAACTAAGATCATGGCATCTGGTCCCATCACTTCATGGGAAATAGATGGGGAAACAGTGGAAACAGTGTCAGACTTTATTTTTTTGGGTTCCAAAATCACTGCAGATGGTGATTGCAGCCATGAAATTAAAAGATGCTTACTCCTTGGGAGAAAAGTTATGACCAACCTAGACAGTATATTCAAAAGCAGAGACATTACCTTGCCGACTAAGGTCCATCTAGTCAAGGCTATGGTTTTTCCTGCGGTCATGTATGGATGTGAGAGTTGGACTGTGAAGAAGGCTGAGCACCAAAGAATTGATGCTTTTGAAGTGTGGTGTTGGAGAAGACTCTTGAGAGTCCCTTGGACTGCAAGGAGATCCGACCAGTCCATTCTGAAGGAGATCAGCCCTGGGATTTCTTTGGAAGGAATGATGCTAAAGCTGAAGCTCCAGTCCTTTGGCCACCTCATGCGAAGAGTTGACTCATTGAAAAAGATTCCGATGCTGGGAGGGATTGGGGGCAGGAGGAGAAGGGGACGACAGAGGATGAGATGGCTGGATGGCATCACGGACTCGATGGACATGAGTCTGAGTGAACTCCGGGAGATGGTGATGAACAGGGAGGCCTGGCGTGCTGTGATTCATGGGGTCGCAAAGAATCAGACACGACTGAGCAACTGAACTGAACTGTAAGCACATACAAATATATTCTACAGAGAAAAAGGTTACAATAAATTTGAATTAGAGGTCCTTCACAAATACAAAAGTTCTATAAAATGTGAAAATATAAATTTACTAATCCTATCAATTATATAATGATAAATCCAAGAAGTTCATTTTTCAAAATTATTATCCTTTCAACAAAATAAATAAAATAGGGAATTACCATGGATAGTTAAGATTTAGGCTTTGTTTTCCTGAAGGTGGGAACAAAGAAACTCACAGCTTAGCAGGAAATACTACAGTGTAAGTAATTATCTCTTAGTGGTAAGATTACAAATATTTTTTTCTTCTCATATTTTCTGCACATTTCAAACTTGACAGAGTCAAGAAATCATAGGTTTAACTTTGATGCCAAAAAAAAATTTTATAATATACTTTAAGGGGGAAAAGGCAGGACACAAGGTTAAATATAGAGCATGATCTCAACTTGGTAAAAAAGAAAAATGTTTCTTTGTAGTCATAAAGCTGGAAGGTGATAGTCTGCCAGGATAGTACCTCTGAGTGATAGGATCCAAGGATTGCTTTATTTGAACATTTCTTCAAAGTCCAAATTGTTTTCATGGGCCTGTTGTACTTTTTTAAAGAAAAGAAAAATATTTAGGTTTATTGTCACTGCCAACTGGAAATCAAGTAAAGAAAATAATTTCAAATTATAAATCAATGGAAAACAATATACCCAAATTCTAAAGAATAAAACTTTCAATTTATGCAATGAGCATATCTATCACTAAACACAAGTCAATAAATTTTGCTAATCAATCTTAGTTTAAAAAACTCTTTTGCTGTCTCACATACAGGGTTATCCCAATACAGTATTGTAAAGTAAAAAAATAAAATAAATAAAATAAAATCTATGATCTCTCTACCAAAAAAAAAAAAAACAACTCTGTATGATTACATTTTCTTTTTTTAAACCTGTTTTTGTTTTTTTTTTCTTTTCTAGCCATGCACACAGCTTGTAGGATCTTAGTTTCCCAAGCAGGGAATGAACCCATGCCCTCGGCAGTGTAAGTGTGGAGTCTACTGGATTGCCAGAGGGCTCCCTGTATTATTACATTTTCATTATGATATTCAAAATTTTGGTTTTTGAAAATGAATAAAAGCCCTCTAAAGATTATGAATATACACAAATATGGAAACTAGGTCTATGTATGTGAACACATGCAACCCATGAGGATGTATATACATTGAATGGATATGCAAGGATGTGGTAGGATTTCTAGTAGATTATACTTTATTTATAATTTTCTAGATTTTTAATTTTCTGTATTAAATATTGCTTAAGGACCCATAAAATTAGAATACCTCCCTTTACCTTATTATCTCTCTCCTTTACCTTATTTTGTTTGCAATAAAATAGACATTGCAGAACACCGAAGGAATAGAAACCAATCAAGGATTTCGTTCACTTCCCTGTTGGTCTCTATTGCTATTGTTCAGTTGCTAAGTTGTGTCCAGATCTTTGCAACCACATGGGTGCATCATGCCAGGCATCCCTGTCCTTCACCATCTCCTGGTCTTTGCTCAAACTCATGTCCATTGAGTTGGTGATGCCATCCAACCATCTCATCCTGTCATCCCCTTCTCCTCCTGCCTGCAATCTTCCCAGCATCAAGGTCTTTTCCAATGAGTCAGCTCTTTGCATGAGGTGGCCAAAGTATTGGAGCTTCAGCATCAGTCCTCCCAATGAATATTCAGGGTTGATTTCCTTTAGGATGGACTGGCTTGATCTCCTTGCTGTCCAAGGGACTCTCAAGAGTCTTCTCCAACACCACAGTTCAAAAGCATCAGTTCTTCAGTGCTCAGTCTTCTTTATGGTTGAACTCTCACATCTGTACATGACTACTGGAAAAGCCATAGCTTTGACTGTACGGACCTTTGTCAGCAAAGTAATGTCTCTACTTTTTAATACGCTGTCTAGGTTTGTCATAACTTTTCTTCCAAGAAGCAAGCATCTTTTAATTTCATGGCTGCAGTCACTGTCCACATTGACTTGGGAGCCCCAAAGTAAAAAATCTGCCATTTTCCCCATTGTTTTCCCATCTATATGCCATGAAGTGATGGAACCGGATACCATGATCCTAGTTTTATGAATGCTGAGTTTTAAGCCAGCTTTTTCATTCTCCTCTTTCACCTTCATCAAGAGGCTCTTTAGTTCCTCTTTGCTTTCTGCCATTAATGTGGTATCATCTGCATATCTGGGGTTGGTGATATTTCTCCTAGCAATCTTGATTCCATCCCAGCATTTTGCAGGATGTACTCTGCATATAAGTTAAATAAGCAAGGTGACAATATACAGCTTTGACTTATACCTTTCCCAATTTTGAACCAGTCCATTGTTCTAAGTTGGGCTCTAACTGTTGCTTCTTGAAAGCATATAGGTTTCTCAGGAGGCAGGTAAGGTGGTCGTGTATTCCCACCTCAAAGAATTTTCCAGTGTGCTGTGATCCATACAAAGGCTTTAGCTTAGTCAGTAAAGAAGTAGATGTTTTTCTGGAATTCCTTTGCTTTCTCTATGATCCATTTGATGTTGGCAATTTGATCTCTGGTTCCTCTGCCTTTTCTAAATCCAGCTTGTATATATGGAAGTTCTCCGTTCACAAACTATTCAAGTCTAGCTTGGAGGATTTTGAAAATTACCTTGATAGCATGTGAAATGAGTGCAATTGTGCAGTAGTATGGACATTCTTTGGCATTGCCCTTCTCTGGAACTAGAATGAAAACTGTCTTTTTCCAGTACTGTGGCCATTGCTGAGTTTTCCAAATTTGCTGGCATCTTGAGCGTAGTACTTTAACAGCATCATCCTTTAAGATTTGGAATAGCTCTGCTGTTGATGAAATAGCTTCATCATCTTCACTAACTTTGTTCCTAGTGATGTCTCCTAAGGCCCACTTGACTTCACACTCCTGGACATCTGGCTCTAGATGAATGATCACACCAACATGGCTATCTGGGTCATTAAGACCTTTTTTAAATAGTTCTGTGTATTCTTGCCACCTCTTGTTAACCTCTTCTGCTTCTGTTAGGTCCTTGCCATTTCTGTCCTTTCTCGTGCCCATCTTTGCAAGAAATGTTCCCTTAGTATCTCCAATTTTCATCAAGAGATATCTAGTCTTTCTTATTCTATTGTTTTCCTGTATTTTTTGCATCATTCACTTAAGAAGCCTTCTTATCTCTTCTTGCTATTCTCTGGAACTCTGCATTGTTAGGTAAATCTTTCATTTTCTCCTTTGCCTTTGGCTTCTCTTTTCTCAGCTATCTGTAGGGCTTCCTTAGACAACCATTTGCCTTCTTGCATTTCTTTTTCTTTGGGATGGTTTTGGTCACCACCTCTTGTACAATGTTATGAACCTCCATCCTTAGTTCTTCAGGCACTCTATCAGATCTAACCCTTTGAATCTACTTGTCACCCCCAATGTATAATCATAAAGGATTTGATTTAGGTCATACCTCAATGGTCTAGAGGTCTCTATTAAATAGTATTAAGTATAACTTAAGAATTATCTGCGGTGCTTCACAAAAGAGAGCATTCTTCTGTCTGAAAGGCCCAGAGGTCCCAACCAGGTATGGGCCCAATGCAGGATTTTTGCCTACAGCCTATAACAATGCCCTTGTAGGAACATCTGGGTAACAGTTTGGGTGGGGCATGGAGGGGAATAGAGCACTTTATCCTTTTATCACTTCTCCAGGGCAGAAACATTGAACTCATAACAGTAACCATAATATTCTTTTACTCAAACAAAAACAATATACATCTTTGCTAACTTAAACAAAAATAGAAAGAGCAAGGGCAATTTCTAAAAAGGCTTTAAAGACAATTTATAGACATTGAACCTATCTTTGTTGCAACCTATCTTTCCTAGGTAGGTGTACAAAGATCCTTATGTATCTTGCTGAAAACTGATAAGAACTATAGCCTATTTTATTTAAATTTTATTATAGTTGATTTACAATGTTGTATTGCTTTCTATTGCATAACAAAGCGATTCAGCTATATATATATTACATATACATACATGATACCTATACACACACTTTTTCATATTCTTTTCCAGTGGGGTTTATTACAGGATATTTCCCTGTGCTATAGAGTAGGACTTTGTTGTTTATCCATTCTATATGTAATAGTTTGCAACTACTAATCCCAAACTCCCAGTTCCTCCCTCCCCACTTCGTCTCCCCCTTGGCAACTACAAGTCTGTTCTGTGAGTTTCTGTTTCATACAGAAGTTCATTTGTGTCATATTTTAGATTCTGTATATAAGAGATATCATATGGTATTTGTCCCCTTCTAGTCTATTTCATAATCTCTAGGTTTATCTATGTTGCTGCAAGTGGCATCATTTCTGCCTTTTTATAGCTGAATAGCGTTGTGTGAGTGCTAAGTTGCTTCAGTTGTGTCTGACATTGCAACCTGATGGACTGCAGCCCATCAGGCTCTGCTGTCCATGGGATTCTCCAGGCAAGAATACTGGAGTGGGTTGCTATGCCCTCCTCCAGGCGATCTTCCCGACCCAGGGATCGAACCCAGTCTCTTACTTCTAAACTGCATTGGAAGGTGGATTCTTTACCACTAACTTCCCTGGTAGCTCAGCTAGTAAAAAGTCTGCCTGCAATACAGGAGACCTGGTTTGATTCCTGGGTTGGGAAGATCCACTGGAGAAAGGATAGGTTACCCACTCCAGTATTCTTGGGCTTCCCTGGTAGCTCACCTGGAAAAGAATCCTCCTGCAATATGGGAGACCTGGGTTCAATCCCTAGGTTGGGAAGATTCCCTGGAGAAAAGAAGCTACCGACTCCTGTATTTTGGCCTGGAGAATTCCATGGACTGTACAGTCCATGGGGTTGCAGGGAGTCAGACAGGACAGCACAACTTTCACTTCACTTCACAGCACCATTTGCAAAGCTGTAGCTGAGTAGTATTCCATGTATATACATGCCACATCTTTGTCTGTTCTTCTTTCAGTGGACACTTAAGCTGTTCCCATGTCTTGGGTATTATAAACAGTGCTCCAATGAATATTGGAGTTTGTATGTCTTTTTGAATTATAGTTTTTTAGGGATATAGTTCCAGTAGTGGTACTACTGGATCATATGACAACTTTTTTAGTTTTTTAAGGAAACTCCCTAGTGTTTTCCGTAGAGGTTGCACCAATTGATATTCCCACCAACAGTGTAATTTCTCCACACCCTCTGCAGCATTTGTTATTTTGTAGCATTTGTTATTTGCAAACTTTCTAATGATGGCCATTCTGACCAGTGTGAGGTGGTACCTCGTTGTAGTTTTGATTTGCATTTCTCTAATTAGCAATGTTCATCTTTTCTTGTGCCTGTTGGCCATCTGTAGCTCTTTGGAGAAGTGTGTTTAGATCTTCTGCCCATTCTTTGATTGGGTTGAAAAACCAGAGTCTATTAATCTCATATACTTCCCAAGAGAAGGAAAGTCTCTTGCTGTTATAAGTATCAAGCATCAAATTCTTCAGAGAGTTTTACATAACATCTGAAAATAAAGCTACTTATTTCAAAATTAGCAGGATGTTTACATTCAGAAATGAAAAATCATAATTTTTGAAACATTAATGGAGATATCAAAATGTTTTTATTCAGTACCACTCATAAAGTAAAAGAACAGAAAATTTCAAAAAAGGAAAATGCTAAGAACTTGGGTAGTAACCTATCTGCTATATCACTCCAAAATTTCTTAAGGGAAAGAGTAATTTCTAACAACTGAGATGTTCTTTTATCAGTCTCTGGCATGCAGTAGGAGATCAATAAATATTTGCTGAATGAATAAATCTAATATTAAATGAAAACCTTCTCCCAAGAATCTCAACAATCACTCTAATCCCACTCACTGGAGGTAACCACAATGAAGTTTGCTCAATCTCTCCATACACCATCCTATTTCCATTCAAAAAATATAGATTATCCTACTATAGTTCCATTTCATTCATTTTAATAACTATATGAACTTACCAGTTTTCTAGATGCTTTCAGCAACCAAGATACTGAATGAAAGGAAATAAAAATACTAATAGTAATGACTAACATGCATTGAGCATTGTTCTAAATGCTTTATATTAATATATACCAAACTGAACTGAACACATTAGAACTGTACAACTTTATATGTAGGGACTATTACTTATGGACCTCTTATAAAGACATTTTAAAATATTACTTTCCAAAGCTTATAATAACTTGCCTAAAGTTAGACAATAAGTGGCAGAGGAAGGATGTGAAGCCAGCAGTCTGCCTTGGGAGCCTGTGTTCTTAGTCATTTACTGCCTCTGTGATGTTAAAAATAATAAAGATAAATTCTTACAACAACAGCTGACTGTTAGTATATACCAGATGTAAACATAATAGGAGACAATGTCCAGGTTTGTTTGTTTTTAACTATATCATAACCTTACACTAAGTAGTGCCTTCAAAGGAATCATAGCAATAGGTTATATGTTCAGAGTCTGTCCTAAGTCAGAAACATTTGAATTAGCAAAAATATATAAATTTCCTTCATACATATTTCATAAACTGAACAAGAAGAGATCTAAATGCCTTACTATTACCTTCTTAATGGCCAAAGCAGCTTTTATATAAGCTTTACTATCCGTTCTGTTCATTAGATTTGTCACTAAATGATTTATGGTCATTAAAAACAAAGACAAAAAACTATATCCAGTCACACACACAAAAAGAACCTGAATCACATTAAAAACATATACAACTCAGACTAAACTCAGATCCAAGAGTGTTTTGAATAATGGCAGAATCTTTGGAATAAATGCATAGTCTCTCAAGGTAACTATTCTGAAGAGAACAATATTCAATTTTCTGTGTAAGGACAGTCTGTTAAAAGTTACCACACTTAACAGGTAGGTCTCTTTCATTTACTAATTTAGCAACCAGTTCATGTCAACCATCAGTGAAATAACTTATGTCCATATTGTCTACTGTCTCCAAGATAGTGATTTGATAGCTAGTATTCTAAGTTCTAAGCACTGTACAACACATCAAAATAGTGTTGCTGAGCCAAGTGAAGCATAAATTGTCTTATAACATTAGCCAATTTCCCAATTTACTCTTCTAAAAGAGTGATTCCACTGACAGTAACAGCAAGGAAAAAAGGCAGCTTTAGAAGACGCCTTATCTTTGACTGAATCTTATTAGTCTGAACAAGGGATAGCAGTAAAAGCAGTGCATCCACACACATATGCATCTATTCAGTATCACCAAAATACCACCACCGTTTCGAAGTGACGCAAACTAACATTAAAGGTGCTATGTTTCAGATGATGTGTCAACCGAAGATCAGGTTTTACCTACTCTTGATACTGAATCACTTTCTAGATCATGATTTCCTTAAGTAAAACTTCCTTCTTGAAAAAACAAGCATCTGGCTGAGCTCCATGTTTTTCCACAGAATAATAAAAATAACTGGAAGTTTCTTTGTATACATAATTGCTAAATAAATGGTAAACAGTCTTGCAAGTCAGCTCTTAACAAAAAGTCTGAGTGAACATTAAAAAATTAAATTTCTTGGCAACCTGTTAGGTATAATTATCTAGCTGAGTACTATCCCATAAAAAAACAATAGGTTTTATTCAATCTACAACTTAGAGAATCCCCTGAGAGTTGTGTACCAGACGTTCTTACAGTAAAATAATTCTCAAAGCACTACCTTTTGGATTGCCTTTATCTGACAGCTCATTTTCCCTCCTGCATCGGTACACATAAAATCTCACTCAATAAAGTATTTATTAACCAATTAATGCTTTTGCTCTGGCGATGCAAAAGATCTCTCATCAGCTCTTATCTTTTCCCAACCATTCATCACCAAGATTATGACGCTTGGATTAGAGCCAGAGCCAAGGAAAGAACCAAGTATATAATGACCTCATGTGGCAAAGGGCTACAATTACTCAATTAACTATAACATAATCACGGGCTTAAACTACTTTTGTTAGTGGATTTTTATTTTCAAATCACTACTTTAAATGGGCATTAAATAACTAGACGAGGTTAGAGAAGGAAAGGAAAATGACCTTAGATAGAAAGAGCACAGGTAAAAATAGAATCACTACTCAAAATAAAATGAACCCCCACACTATAAAGTCAAAATATCTGGGCTGTTTCGGCTTTAATTTTTGCGGAACCTTGAGAACCCCTTAGCCTCTCACATCTATAAAATGGTGATAAATTTTGTCTACAAACTCTAAGTTACAATGATTAAGAAATTATTTTAACATCTGATATTTAATGGTTCTTTTATTCTATTTATGGTATTTGCTACTTTATATATCTAAAATATTTTCAAGGTCATCATAAAAACGTAAACCAAAAACTAAAGTACTGTTACCTAATTTGACTTCTAATTGTTACCTTTTATACTCTAGTACATTGATGAACATTGGTTGATATAGAACTTATTTTATTCTAGGCACAGAACTAAAATTAAATGAATTCAAAGGGTACTCATATTACTAATAATCTTCTTTGGGGGTAATCTTAACACTTGAAAAAAACAATTTGATATTTATCAATTCAAAATCTGCCAAAACAGAACTTAGTGTGAAATTTTTGAACCAAATCCAAATCTTCATTGATATAAAATACTCTTGAGGACATCAATATCGTATGAAGAACTTATACTCATTCAATGTACAATTAGTGCTTCTCAGGTGGAGGCTCAGCAGTAAAGAATCTGCCTGCCCAATGCAGGAGACGCAGGACACACAGGTTCAATTCCTGGGTCAGGGAGATCCCCTGGAGAGGATATGGCAACCCATTCCAGTATTCTTTCCTTGGAGATCCCAAGGTCAGAGAAGCCTGGTGAGTACAAGCATGAAACATACAACAGAGCTGCAGTCACAATAATCTTTAAAAAGGTGGGGAAAGGAGCAGGCAAAACTGAATCAAATTCAAATGACATACCTATTTTTCACTTAATGTCTTTTATTCCTTAAAGCATTAAGTAAAAGTCTTTAAATGAAATATTTTGTTAATTTTATAATAGGGCAATGGATTCTATATCCCAAGATTCCCAAAATGCATTGATTGAGCAATAATGGGAGAAAGAAATGGCAACCAACTCCAGTTTTCTTGACTGAGAAATCCCATGGACAGAGGGGCCTGGTGGGCTATGGTCCATGGGGTTCCAAAGAGTTAGACATGACTTATTGATTAAATCGGAGAAGAAATGGGAACCCACTCCAGTATTCTAGCCTGGAGTATCCGGTGGGCAGAGGAGTCTGGTGGGCTATTATCCATGGGGTCGCACAGAGTCGGTCATGACTGAAGTGACTTAGCATGCACGCATGAGCAATAACAAGTTTACAAGAAAAATACAATATATTCTGTTCATAAAATACATTGTAAACAAGGTTTACTGTACTTGCAAAAGAAGAAAATTTGATAGTTGGTGATGGTTGGTGGAGGAGGATAAAGAATTCTGCTTTCTGTACCATTTACCCCCTCCAATTTTCCACCCTTTTTGGGAAGCAATGGTCATCTTGTGTTTAAACTCCACTTAAAATTAAGTTACAATACAAAATAACACAGAAACTTCAAAACACATGGAAACGGCATCTATACATAATAGACAAGGGTCCTAGAAGATATAACTTTTTCATTCCTCTCATTTCACATACTTAGGCAAAGTAAATTTACCTGATGTACAATTCAGATGTGTTCTAATAATCTCTGCATGTATAGTAAATTATTATGCCTTTGTCTGAGATGGAAACGTATAGAAATTGTTCTTTACTGCATACTTTAGTATATTTTTAGAGTAGGAAGAATCTTTATACCCAAGGAGAGAAAAAAAAAGGTGACTGTCTGAACAATGATAGATGTTATAGCAGAAAGTTACTACTGAACAGTTCTTATGGGAGAAGACTGTATTTAAACATTTTGGCATTATTAATCTCAGTACTAATACATTTTATAATTAATAGTTAATTAATGACATTTCAAGGTACTACATAGACTAAGTGGAAAAAATTAAATACATCAAACCTGCCTTCATTTTTCAATATTCAACTATCGAACTGAAGATGAGAAAAATTAATTTTATTATACAAATAAATTCTTTGAAGAAGAAAAACCTTATTAGGATCACCTCAATAAACACCCAAAATATTACTAAAACTAGGTAGCTCATGCCTCTAGCAAATGCAAGATTAGCCAACTCCAAGACTTAATATAAAGCTACAGTAATCAAGACAGTGTGAAAAAAAAAAAAAAGACAGTGTGGCATGGGCAAAAGAAGCGACAAATAAATCAATGGAACAGAATAGAGAGCCTAGATATATACCCACATAATTATAGGCAATTGCTTTTCAACAAAGAAGAGAAGGTAATTCAATTAAAGCTAGTCTTTCAACAAACAGTGGACAAGTGGACCTCCACATGCAAAAAAAAAAAAAAAGAAGAATCTAGACCCAAATCTTACACCCTTCACAAAAATTAAATCAAAATGGATCATAGATCTAAATATAAAATGCAAAATTATAACCCCCCTAGAGGATAACATACTAGAAAACCTAAATGACCTTGGTATGGTGATGTCGTTTTAGATAACAACACAAAGTATGATCCATGAGAGAAATACCTGATATGCTGGGCTTCAATAAAATTTACAAACTCCTGCTCTGCAAAAGACAACATCAAGAGAAAATGACAAACCACAGATAGCAGAAATATTTGCAGAAGACACATCTGATAAAGGACAATTACTTAAAATATATTAAAAAAACACTTAAGACTCAGTAGTAAGAAAATGAACTCTAATAAAAAACAGACAAAAGATCTTAACGGATACCTCACCAAAGAAGATACACAGATAGAAAGGCAATTAACATCATATGTTCTGTGCTGTGTTTAGTCGCTTAGTCGTGTCTGAGTCTTCGCGACCCCATGGACTGTAGCTTGCCAGGCTCCTCTGTCCATGGGATTCTCCAGGCAGTAATACTGGAGTGGGTTGCCATGCCCTCCTCCCGGGGATCTTCCCAACCCAGGGACTGAACCCAGGTCTCCCACATTGCAGGCAGATTCTTTACCGTCTCAGTCACCACAGTAGCCCAAGAATACTGGAGTGGGTAGCCTATCCCCTCTCCAGGGGATCTTCCTGACCCAGAAATTGAACTGGGGTCTCCTGGCTTGCAAGTGTATTATTCACCAGCTGAGCTTACCAGGGAAGCCCTCATATGTACTAGGGAATTGCAAATTAAAATAAAATACAACAAACTACCTTCATGGGCAAAATCCAAATCACTGACAACAAATGCTGACAGGGATGTGGAGTAACAAGAACTCTTGTCATTACTGGCAGAAAGACAAAATACAACCATTCTGGAAGACAGTTTGGCAATTTCTCAGAAACCTACACATACTCTTACTAGACGGTTCAGCAACTGCACTCCTTGGTATAACTCAAATGAATTGAAAAGTTATGTCCACATAAAAACCTGTACACCAACATTTATACTACTTATAATTGCCCAACCTGGAAGCAATCAAGATATATCTTAGTAGGTGAGAGGATAAACTGTGATACATCCAGACCACAGAATATTTTTCAGTGCTAAAAAGTAATTAACTATCAAGCCATGAAAGACATTAGAGGGAATTAAATGCAAGTTACTAAGTGAAAGAAGCCACTGATAAAGCTCTCTACTGATTCATGATTCCAATTCTGTGATATTCTGGAAGAAGGCAAAACTATGGAGACAACAAAAAGACAACTGCCAGAGGTTAGGAGGGTGGGAGGCACGAACGGAACACAGAGGACCTTCAGGGCAGCGAAATTATTTTGTATACTACAATGGTGGTTACATGTCATTTTTCATTTGTCAAAACCCACTGAAGATACACTAGTGAGTAAACTCTAATGCAAACTATGAACTTTGGATAATAATGATGTGTCAGTGTAGGTTCATTGATTATAATTAATGGACCACTCTGTTGGGGGATGGTGATATTGGAGGAAGCTGTGCAAGTGTCAGGGCAGAAAGTATATGGGAGCTCTGTACTTTTCAGTCAGTTTTGCTGTGAACCTAAAACACTTCTGAAAAATAAAAATAAAGACTTAAAAATAAGTTCTTTAGTTTAGTTTAACACCAATGTACCAGAGTTAATAGCTTGGGGATGATAATATACTATGGTTAAGTAAATGTTCCCATGGGGGTACACAGGAGCTCTGATCATTTTGTAACTTCTGTGAGTCTAAAATTATTTCCAAAAAACCTTTCTTTCTTTTAAGAAAAGGAGTAAGATTTTTCAAATGAGGAAGGCTACTGTCTACCAGGATTTGTAAATACTTTATGTAAATTATTTAGCTTTTTCCTGGAGGTAATGAAATATACACCTCTACGTAAAAAATATTTTGGGACTCCTTCTCCTTTAAAATATAACAGACTTAACTTCTGGGAGCTTGGTAAACACTGCTCTAAATTTCAGGCATAGAAGATGACAAAACTCTGAATGAGGGGATAAGTCTTGTACAACTGATTACCTTCTTAGAAGAGTAAACTATAAAAAGTAGTACATATACTTTGAAGAAAGATGATTTGATATGGGAGACAGGATCCAACAGATAATGCAGACAGCTAGGCTCAATATTCTTGTGCCCATCCAGTGGTACAGCTTTTGAGTCATGAGAAATAGTAATTTTTTAAGCTTCTTTTCAAGTATACAGATTTAAAAAGTCATAAGCTAATCATTTTTAAAGGTTATGGAACATCTCTGAAACATGTCTCCATTTAAAATCAATGTTAATTTATATAAACCACTGTCAACCTTTTTATATTCATAATTTTCTTCAAAAGTAGAATAAATTTTAATTCTAAGAAAGATGCAATCATTTCAATGAGTGTAACTCATTAGAATTCAAGAGATTTATATTTATTTATTAAGCAAATATTTAATAAACAAATTCATTTATACCTAACAAAAACAAATTCATACAATATCATGAGACAAATATTTATGGCAATTATAGGTCTGAAACAAGTCTCTCATTCAAATATCAGTGCATCTAAACTATTTAATTCACTAAATTATCTTTTAATATCAAGAAACTAAACACAAGATTTAAAAAGGAAAATGATAGTTTCAAAGTAACTTTCCTCTCATTTAACAAAACCAGAGTTTTTCTAAAATGTCAAGTAGAAAGTTAAATACAAATAAAACACACTGCACATCTTAAACAAAGCTGAAAAAAATCTATACATACAAATCTAAACCTATATATAGAGAGAGCTAAAATAAATCCATGCAGATTTTTTAAAATTACAACTATTCTGCACCCTGCCCTCCTTATTAATACGTGTAATTTCTAATCAACAAAACATGATAATGCTTTCAAGATATATAACATAAAGCAAGATCATTGTTATCAGTAATTTCTCTAAAATGAGAGGAAAAAAATACTTAAGATATAATCCGACAGAGCAGCAAAACTATGAAGTGAAGAGTGATGATATTCTCAAAGTAGAAATGTGTCACTTTTATTTACTTTTAAATAAAACTTTAAAATAGCAGGTTGCCTATTAATCCAGACAGCAGGGAAAGCAGAACAGTGGCAGGAAATAAGAGCTGGGTCTAACTAAGCAGTCTTTACTGCTAAGAAGATAATCCACCTTGTTTTCAGTTTCCTTTTATGCTTCTCACAAGTATAAAGGTAAAGAAAAACTACTCATTTTCAGTACAGCATCAGTAAAAAGTATAATGGAAAAATGGATCCCTCACTGTGTCCCACTAATGTTTTACCTATAAAAATGGTAAGAAATTTAAGGAAAACTGTAATTCCACCTCAAATGATTTAAAGACAATCAGAATTTAAGCCAACTCTTTAACTGGAATAGTAATACTCCATTCTAAAAGAATGGTCTGTGATGGGAAAAAGCAGGCAGTTATTTGAAGTTCCAAATAAATTAAATCTTTATACTCATGTAATAATCTTCAGTTATCTTTTAAGTGTAGCAACATTTCCTCTTTAATCTTCTAAAATCCCATGCAAAAGATAAAGCCTCACTCATACCACACATGTAGAAACAAAGGCAGGAAAAAGACAAAATGACTTTTAAGTTATGTCATTACAAACTGGGAACAAAGTCTAACCTGCTACTCTACAAATGTGTTATGGACACCTTAATAAATATCAGTGAAGTGATTAAATATTAAACCCGATCTTAACTTCCACATCAATTAAGGTGGAAGGGAAAGCACCTGATCAAAAGTATTTGCAATGAAACCTCATAATCCTTTTTTGACGGATTTCTTAAATTCCACTTTTCAATTTTTAATAGATACACTAATTTACTTACACAGGACACATTATCATTTATGTAACATTAAAGTTTCCAGCTAAGAACCTGGTCATTGAGATGAGAAGCACCAGGAAAAAAAAAAGTCAAGTAGCTGAGGAGGGTAATAGAGGAAAGACAAAAGGAGACTGGATCCTTTATGATGTAGCTTAACTACTATAACGATTCTGGAACCACCTAA
The DNA here is from genome assembly GCF_042477335.2 of Ovis canadensis. Taxonomy (NCBI): domain Eukaryota; kingdom Metazoa; phylum Chordata; class Mammalia; order Artiodactyla; family Bovidae; genus Ovis; species Ovis canadensis. Next base: position 102,936,943 of record NC_091250.1, on the reverse strand, counting down.
TGCCAGAGTCCTTGTAAGGGATACTTATATGTCCTTGTTTCTTTAAACCCACAAAAGAGAAAAAAAAAAGCTAGTAATAAACTTTTGTATAGGATTCATTAAAAAAAATTTTTTTCGGGGGGTGGGGGAATAAAAGTAGTTAAAAACTTGGGTTTAGACGAGAGACATATGAAAATGGACCCATGCAGATACACAGAGCTGAAGAAGGTGGAATCATTTGGTTGCGTGTAGTCATCAGCAAGATCACAAAGTGCTCAAAAAGTCTTTTACCTGAGGGAAGGAAAAAAATATTAATGTAATTCCTTGGCTAATTTCAGATATCTAATTTCAGATACTTCATTTTCCATTAGAAGTATCGAACAGCTGAAGACCTCAACTGTATAAGTAAACTCTATCACAAAGCTACAGCATTTACTTTCAAAAGAAATATTAACAAATACTTGAGTAATAAAAGATGAATGATCCAAAAAGTAATTACAGAAGTTATTAAATTCACATCTGAGATTGATACAGTTCTTTAACAGTCATAATACTAATTTTCTCTTTATAATACCACAGACCCTGACATGTGCAGCTTTAGCACGGATAACATGAGTAATTGCAATGGTTTAAACAACTCTAAAGGTCTTGACTGTGTATGTAATCTATATAATAGATTTACAATTTTTCTGAAGCACAAATGTGAATCATACATAGACTATAAATATTAAAATGTGATCAAAGGTCATTTAAGGAGTGAATGAACCTAACCAAGTGACCAATGTCACAATACAAGATATTGCTCTCTATATATTTTAGACTATAGAGTAATTCTAATGGATAGACAAAAAATTATTACCTTGCAAAAATACATGAAAAAGATAGCCAAATTCTAACACTACTAATTAAAGTAAAATAAATAAGTCTATGAAATGATGATCATTAATCAAAACTATGAAGTACTAGCTAAAATGAAAAAGTGACTTTACAGATTCATAAAGCTAAAATAATGGTTGGTTTTTAGTATTGCAGTGGTTGACTTAATTTTATTTAACAGTATCACAAGTGAATTCTATCCTATATTTTTAACATCATTAAATTAGTGAAGGTGAAAGTCATTCAGTTGTGTCTGACTCTTTGCCACCCCATGGACTATACAGTCCTTGGAATTCTCCAGGCCAGAATACTGGAGTGGGTAGCCATTCCCTTCTTCAGATCTTCCCAACCCAGGGATCAAATCCAGGTCTCCTGCATTGCAGGCAGATTCTTTACCAGCTAAGCCACAAGTCCTTAAATTAAATTAGTGAAGAGGTCGCTTAAATTTTCCAGATATGCTTTTCTTTGAAAGTCAAAGTATTAGTCACTCAGTTGTGCCTGACTCTTTGGGACTGCATAGACTGTAGCCCTCCAGGCTCCTCTGTCCACGTAATTCTCCATGCAAGAATACTGGAGTGGGTCTCCATTACCTTCTCCAGGGGATCTTCCTGACCCAGGGATTGAACCCAGGTCTTCTGCATTGCAGGCAGATTCTTTACCACTGAGTCACCAGGGAACACCACAGGAAAAACAACTATATGCTATAGTAATCTATAATGCTGAGATTTTTCAAAATTCTTAATAAACTTTATAAATGTTAAACACCTATTATAATAAAGAGCAGACATTTTATGACAGGAAAAAGAAAAATAAAATTTCTCTCAAAACTAAACAAACAACAAAAAAAAGGGGGCTTTTTCTTTAGATCTTAGATCATTAAGTAAATTAACATGGATAGCTTCCCTGGTGTCTCAGACAGTAAAGCATCTGCCTACAATGTGAGAAACCTGGGTTCAATCCCTGGGTCGGGAAGATCCCCTGGAGAAGGAAATGACAACCCACTCCAGTACTCTTGCCTGGAAAATCTCATGGACCGAGGAGCCTGGTAGGCTACAGTCCATGGAGTCACAAAGAGTCAGACACGACTGAGCAACGACTTCACTATAGGGATATTTATTATACAAATCCCATTACTAGTCTCTCTCAAGTATTCATCAATATATTCTCTTCCAGTCCCTTTATCAATATGAGCACCACTTAATAGAATATAGTCAACTCTAAATACATGGAAGATTAACTCTGATTAAGATAATGGCTCAATGATTAGGCAATGCTAAGTCACAGACAAGGCACCAAATAAAACTCAAAACTATAAATCTTTAATAACAAGACTCCAGCTAATATAAAAATGGGTGAGATCCATATCCTGTAATTTTAGAGGGGAGTAAGCAAGAACTTTTGTTAATGTTACTCCTAAAATACAGATGAAGAAACGAAAGGATAAAGAAGGTCTTATTTTATTTAAGGCTACAAATCTAGAAGTTAAAGTTAAGATGAAAACTAAATAGGCTACATCCCTCTAAAGCTCTTAACTGTCTTTTAATATAACTCTGTCATCTCTCATTAGAAGATAATTTTCTCAGAAGTTAGAACACTTTAGACAAGATAAAACATTATTTATAATCTTTGTACTCAACATAAATCTACCTTTTCAATTAGACTGTCATGTTTGTCTTTAAAGTCTTCATTAACATCCAGTGTTAAGATAGGCACTTCTTGTAGATAATCAAAGTTGGTTCTGTTCAAAAGGAGAGAGATGAAAAAAATACTTACAAAAAGCAATAAATAAAAGAGAAACACTAAAAACATATACTTATGCCTTCATTTGAAAATCAAAATGTTATCCAGTTTTGTATTAAAATTATCCTGCAAGTACTTCATCTAGCAATGCCTTCTTTCTCACCAAAATTTACTATGCATATCTAAAAATCTCAGATATAAAATGTATAAAGCATTGTGAAATGTCAGTTCAGTTCAGTTGCTCAGTCGTATCCGACTCTTTGCAACCCCATAAGTGCAGCACACCAGGCCTCCCTGTCCATTACCAACTCCCAGAGTTTACCCAAACTCATGTCCATTGAGTCAGTGATACCATCCAACCATCTCATCCTCTGTCGTCCCCTTCTCCTCCTGCCCCCAATCCCTCCCAGCATCAGAGTCTTCTCCAATGAGTCAACTCGTCGCATGAGGTGGCCAAAGTATTGGAGTTTCAGCTTCAACATCAGTCCTTCCAATGAACACCCAGGACTGATCTCCTTTAGGATGGACTGGTTGGATCTCCTTGCAGTCCAAGGGACCCTCAAGAGTCTTCTCCAACACCATAGTTCAAAAGCATCAATTCCTTGGCACTCAGCTTTCTTTATAGTCCAACTCTCACATCCATACATGACCACTGGAAAAACCACAGCCTTGACTAGACGGACCTTTGTTGACAAAGTGATTTCTCTGCTTTTTAATATGCTGTCTACGTTGGTCATAACTTTCCTTCCAAGGAGTAAGCGTCTTTTCATTTCATGGCTGCAATCACCATCTGCAGTGATTTTGGAGCCCCAAAAAATAAAGTCAGCCACTGTTTCCCCACCTATTTGCCAAGAAGTGATGGGACCAGATGCCATGATCTTAGTTTGTGAAATGTAATTCTCCTGAAAAACCAAAATCACACCAGAAAGTAGGGATGTTTAAAGATGAGAAAACTAAAGATCACGGAGACCATTCTGGGGCTCAGAGATTGTCTAAGATTGCAAACCAATAAGTGAGATGGATTTGAACCAAGATTTAACTAATGATAAAGTACAGTGATCTAAGAAACAAATCTGAAATATCTTAAATTCTGTCTGAAAGAGAGTATAGGCATAACTCAGAGATACTGCAGGTGTGGTTCCAGATAACTACAATTAAATGAATATCACAACAAAGCAAATACCACAACAAAGCAAGTAACACATATTTTTTTGGATTCCCCATGGTTACAAAAGTTACATTTACACTATACTGCAGAGCCTGATGATGGGCTGCTGTCTATGGGGTCGCACAGAGTCGGACACGACTGAAGCGACATAGCAGCAGCAGTAGCAGCAGCAGCAGTACAGTAAATGTGTAATATCATTATGTCTAAAAAAAATGTACATAAAAATACTATATTGTTAAAAATTGCTATCATCTGATGCTTTAGTGAGTCACAATCTTTTTGCTATTGGAGGGTTTGAAATATTTCAAGAATTTACAAAATGTGACATAGAGACACAACATTAGCAAACGCTGTTGAAAAAATGGTGCCAACAGACTTGCTTGACACAGGGTTGCCAGAAACCTTCCATTTGTAAGAAATGTAATATCTGTGAAGCACAATAAACCGAAGTGCTATACAACAAGGTATGAGTGTGTGAGTGTGTGTGTTATTTGCTCAGTTGTGTCCAACTCTTTGCAACCCCAAGGACTCTATCCCACCAGGCTCCTCTGTCCATGTAAATCACCAGGCAAGAATGCTGGAGTGGGTAGCCATTCCCTTCTCCACAGGATCTTCCCAACCAAGAGACTGAACCCAGGTCACCTGCATGGCAGGCAGATTCTTTACTGTTTGAGCCACCACGGAGGCCCACAACAAGGTATGCTTGTACCTAAATAATATATACAGATGTATCTCTTACTTTTTTCCTTAACGTGAACTCCATATACTATGCTGTAAAGACGACCGGAGATTAGCTATAAAAACTTCAAGAAATTAGGATCTCGTTGCAATAAAGAGAGTCAAAATTCACACTTAATTCTAAGAGATCCTACATTACTAATATAAATGACTGAAAATAAAAACTGGTACATGTTTTGGATTAAAATTTGATAAATAAATTTAAAATCAATAGTAAATAAGGAAATCTTACTTTAGTGTTCTATGCAGGAGCCAGCTTTCATGCTTATAGTGAAGTTTCTCCAAGTATTCAAGAGGAATGCCTTGTTCTTCGTTTCTTCCCCGTAAATATATTCTATTCAAGCATTTCTAAAAGAGAAAGCAATAAGAAAGGGGTAGGAGGAGTGGTGGAGGCAAGAAACAATTCAATAATTTTCTTGTTAGTTGCCATTAAATTTTTCTTCTTTAGTGTCTCTTTATTTATGCTAGCCAAAAATCTCTGTTTTTCCTAGAAAATGGAATAGTTCAACTTCCCCTCCTTGGGTTTTTCACCCATTTGGTGGTTCTAAACCAAGAATTACTCTCAAAAACAAATCAAAGTACCTCTATAAACTTTTGGCATCCATACTTGAAATATAAAGTATAAAATAAGTTTGGTTAAAAAAACAAAAAGCACCTGTGATAAACCATGATGCAAAAAAATATGAAAAAGAGTATATATCTGTATAACTGAGTCACTTTGCTATATCGCAAAAATTAAACACAACACTATAAATCAACTATACTTCAATAAAATTTAAAAAAAATGTTTAACTTTGGCATACAAAATGTGCTTCACAGTCTCTTATAAATCCTCTCTTTTCAAATAAGTAAATGGTCCTCTAATCAAAAGATACCATAAACAATACTGATGAAATAAAGTTTTGTGTTAGACTTTAAGATGTGGACTATGAATGTTTCTGGCAGAATGAAACTATTAGTATTCTTTGTTTTTTCTTCTATATTTGTACTTACTATTTTCATAAATTAAAAACAAAAATTATTTTCAAAAATAAAAGTGAATTTCAAAATTGGTACGGTTAAATTATGGCTTACTTGATACTAAAAGAAGAACAAAATCATCCCTTAGTATCAGAAACCTAGTTTCTTTGAAAATTCAGCTTCAGTAGCAATACCGTATTCTTTCAGACGAGAAGTCATGATATTTACATTCACCAGAGCCTATTTTGTGACTCAGGGAAAAAAAGAGGAATAAAAAACAGAAAAAAATGGGCGTGCAAGCACCAAAACCAGAAACTTCTTAACAAATGTAAGCTTTTATTTAGGTTAGTTTTATGAAAGGCATCTATCTACTGGGGTCTTTCTGAATTCATTACATTATTTCATAAGTAAGTAAGAATAGCTCTTTACAATCTATCACAAAAGGCACATTTTCGAGTGAGCTCCTTTAACTCAAAATGGCAAGGGTTCTCTAAGTCTCCTGTCAACTACAGTCACTTCTATCTACCCATTCCAAGACACAATCATAAAGGATTCCTGACATGGATCTCCATCAACTTTGCCACTTATTCAGTAAATATTTATTAAGCTCCTACTATGTACCCAGACCCAGTTCTAGGCCCTGGAAATTCAACAGTAATTAAAATATCCAAAGTCCCAACTCCTGAAATCTACATTCCAGGAGCTGCTTGAGCAAATTTCCTAATGTAGCTGTGATAGATAAGAGGCCCTGAAAAAGTCAGGAAGAATAATGAAGACTAGAACTGAGGAAAAAATGTGGAACTTCCAAATGTGGCCTTGTAGTTTTCTTAGGAAAACAGAATGTTTCTACCTATACACTTAGGAATTTCTAATTTGGAGGTGAGGCAGTTCTAAACTGAACTGCCTTCTCTACACACCTGAGGATTTCTATTAATAAGTCTTCAATGGATCCAACAAATTTTTATTGTCTCACCTCAGGAGTGGCTCTAAGATAAATGATTCCATCTAGTTCAAGGCTTTGGCCAAACTGGTTATTCATCCAGTCATGCCAGTCTTGATAAATGGTCCACTCTGTTTCATTCATGCAGTCAGATTCATACAAATTAGATGCAAAAATATACCTGAAAGAGAATCTGTATTAACACAAATTCTTTCCAAAAAGCACAAAGAGAAAATTGATCTACTAAATAGACATGAAACATTCTCCAAAATCCTACAGCAGATAATGCCTTGGTTAGCAAGAAAAAAAAAAAAAGAGGAGTATTTTGAACTATAGAAAGTATGTTCTTGCCAGGGGTTCCCAAAAGTGTGGTATGAGAACCCCTGGCAGTCCCCAAGACCCTTCCAGGGGTTCTGTGAGAGGCCAGATTACTTTATATACTGTACTTCAACCAAAAGCTTAAATAGCTTAAAAACAGAAGCACAAATGAGACTCTATCTGACTCTTCAAGTTAGATACTAAAGAGATTTGCATGCTGCTCTTCTCAATATTTTTAAAAAAATCTAATTTCACAATTATCTTTTTCATGTTCATATGTAATGGATTTACTATTACTAATTTAAAATAAATTAATAAATGTTTCTATATTTCTCAATCTTAATTTCTAATAACATAAATATCAATAGGACACTAAGCTTTTTGGGCTCCTTAATAATTATTAAGAACGGGAAGGGGTCCTACAGTTTGAGAACCTCAGTTCTGAGCTAACTCTAGTAAAAGAATCCTTACATAATAAGCAGGGTAATTCTGATGCTGCTAAGTCGCTTCAGTCATGTCCGACTCTGTGCAACCCCAGAGACGGCAGCCCACCAGGCTCCCCCATCCCTGGGGTTCTCCAGGCAAGAACACTGGAGTGGGTTGCCATTTCCTTCTCCAATGCGTGAAAGTGAAGTTGCTCAGTCATGTCTGATTCCTAGTGACCCCATGGACTGCAGCCTACCAGGCTCCTCTGTCCATGGGATTTGCCAGGCAAGAGTACTGGAGTGGGTTAATTCTAAGCCCCCCTCAGAGATATATGACCTCCTAGTTCCAGGTGCAAGTCTAGAATAGGGATCCAGATTTAACCAGAGCTGGTAAGAATTTTAAGAGGATTGGAAGAAATAAAAACTGTGCAAATTTGAAAGAGATGAGATGGCCAGCACACCCCACCAGTTTCCATGGCAGCTAGAAATTACTCTGTTGTTGTTGCTGTTTAGTCAATAAGTCATTTCCAACTCTTTGCAACGCCACGGACCACAGTCTGCCAGATTCCTCAGTCCATGGGATTTCCTAGGCAAGAATACTGGAGTGGGTTGCCATTCCCTTCTCCAGGGGATCGTCCCAACCCAAAGATCGAACTCACGTTTCCTGCACTGGCAGGCAGATTCTTTACCACTAAGTTACCAGGGAAGCCCAGAAATTATTCTAGAACTTCCTAAATGCCATTAGTATCAAACTGCTGAAGGTATTAAATGTCATTTTCCATCTCAAATCTCTATTACTCTGAGTCTGTTGTTCCTTTGATCCCCAGGAAACAGGGGAAAAAGTCCAGTTCTAAACCAAGATTCCAAATTGACAAGTAAAGTAATTTTTATATACCTGTCACTATACACAGATCGTTCAAAAAATAATACTGGTTTCTCTGCATCTTTGAGTTTTCCATTGAGAGCAGCAAGCTGAGCTCGTATTCGACTGAGGCAGGCATATGACTGGAAGGTAAAAGACCATCGTTCAGGTTTCTCATACATCATCTGAAGAACATTCCCGCCACTTTTCTGAGATGTTGTCAGTTCCTATTTTGAATTTGAAAAAAGAGACAAAAAGCAAAGTAATGATCAATAGGGCTATTTTACTATTTCTAAGTTAAAAAAATAGTTGGAAAAATTAAAAAAAAAAAAAAACACGACCCAATCAAAAAGTGGGTAGAAGACCTGAATATACATTCTTACAAAGAAGATATACAGATGGGTAATAGTCACATGAAAATATGCTCAAAGTGGCTAATTTGGAAAAATGCAAATCAAAACAATGATATTAACATCTACCTCTGGAAACAGTGAAATCACTTATTGTTCTTACAAAACATCACAAAAGTTTACTAGTAACATGTTTCACAGATTTGTTCAGATTTCTAGCCTAGCACCTCCTCTGGACAGAGTACTATGTGTTTAAGTAACTAAATAGGAAAGGTCATCTTAGGTCCCTTCCAGTATTTCTTTCACACTGAAAAACTCCTGTGATACCTACGCAGTATCTATTTGCTAATCTCTCTTCAACCACAGCATCCACTTGACTACTCTATATGGCTAATTTCTTGTTATTAGATTTTTATATAGTCTGAATTAAAGTAGTTTATGCTAGGGAACATCTGATTTAATCCATTATTTATTTTTTTTAAAAGAGGCTTAGCACCCTAGTTCAGTTCAGTTGCTCAGTCATGTCCGACTCTTTGCAACCCCATGAACTGCAGCACACCAGGCCTCCCTGCCCATCACCATCTCCTGAAGTCCACCCAAATCCATGCCCATTGAGTTGGTGATGCCATCCAACCATCTCATCCTCTGTTGTCCCCTTCTCCTCTGCCTTCAATCTTTCCCAGCATCAGGGTCTTTTCCAATGAGTCAGCTCTTCACATCGGCTGGCCAGAGTATTGGAGTTTCAGCTTCAACATCAGCCCTTCCAATGAACACCCAGGACTGATCTCCTTTAGGATGGACTGGTTGGATCTCCTTGCAGTCCAAGGGACCCTCAAGAGTCTTCTCCAACACCATAGTCCAAAAGCATCAATTCTTTGGCACTCAGCTTTCTTTATAGTCCAACTCTCACAACCATACATGACCACTGGAAAAACCACAGCCTTGACTAGATGGACCTTTGTTGACAAAGTGATTTCTCTGCTTTTTAATATGCTGTCTAGGTTGGTCATAACTTTCCTTCCAAGGAGTAAGCGTCTTTTCATTTCATGGCTGCAATCATCATCTGCAGTGATTTTGGAGCCCAGAAAAATAAAGTCAGCCACTGTTTCTACTGTTTCCCCATCTATTTGCCAAGAAGTGATGGGACCAGATGCCATGATCTTCGTTTTCTGAATGTTGAGCTTTAAGCCAACTTTTTCACTTTCCTCTTTCACTTCCATCAAGAGGCCCTTTAGTTCTTCACTTTCTGCCATAAGGGTGGTGTCATCTGCATATCTGAGGTTATTGATATTTCTCTCAGCAATCTTGATTCCAGCTTGTGCTTCCTCCAGCCCAGCACTTCTCATGATGTACTCTGCATATAAGTCAAATAAGCAGGGTGACAATATACACCCTAAACGGTACACTAAACGAATCTCTAATTTGCAAAAGATACAGAAAGTAATTTTGAGCATCTATCCATTGCCATTTTACTACTACAGGTCAAAGTCAGCAAATGCTAACATTTCAGGCTTACAAATCAAAACAAAGGGGGGTAAACAGAAAAAAGCCACTGAAATTTCTTCCTCAGAGTGACAGATCTATTAAACAAATTAAATTTATTAAAGTAGATTAAAATCGATCAAAATAGATTGCATGGTAACAATATATTAGAAAACTTCTGATATTAGAGTTGTCAGACTAAGAAAGAAAAAACAAAACTGAGGACCCAGGGTTAAAGGTTCTCCCCAAAGCTGTACAGCCTTAAACTTGTTTACTAACTTTTAAGGAATAAAATATGACTGCTTAATCCCTATTCTCAATCCTAGGTCAAATAAATGCCCCTGGACACTTTCTGAAAGTTCATGCTCAAAGTAGGTGTTTTTCCTCTGAGGGAGGAAAAAAAAAAAATTTAGAAGTGTAAATACTACAACGGATCTTAAAGTTTCAGTTAAGAACTAAAAACCACACAAACACATGGCACTCTGAGGCAGAATTTACATTTCATACCACAAACCACATAATTAAGTGAAACTTCTTCTCAAAATTGGAAGGAAAAGAAAAACATAAAATGGCAAGAGGCCAACCGTCAACAATAGGTCTGTTTAGAAACACTGAGCAGATGATGAACTGAAATAAGAGTGTAACAGTTGCCTTCTCAAGCTGCTTAAAGAATAAATGTAATTTTATTAGAGTTTCAAGGATTTATGTTAATTTAGTTATGAATGGATTGTCTACTAATTCACCATCCTCCAGGGAGAAAATGTTTCATACAAGCGAATGTTTCCAGCTAAATGAAGTTTATCAACTCAACCAAAACATTTCTTTAGTTGGTTTTATAAAAAGGACACTAGCGTATATTTTATTTTCCTTCCCTGGTAAACATGGTATTTTGAAAATTACTCTCAGTAACAGAGACAACTTTATGAACACTGCTGGTGGATTTATGAGAGAAGTTAGCTAAACACAAGCTGCCATTAACACACATGAAAATATCCAGAACAATAAATAAATAAGTATCAGGCACAAGAACACCAATATGAAAAGATACATGTACTCTATGCTCATTGCAGCATTATTTACAATAGCCAAAACATGCAACAACCTAAGTGTCTGTCCATGGAAGAATGGATAAAGATATAGTATATCCATACAATGGACTACAACTTGGCCATGACAGAAAACAAAATCTTGCCATTTGTAACATTAATGGACCTTGAGGGTATTATGCTAAGTGAAACCAGTCAGACAAAAACAAATACCATATGATTTCATTTACGGGAGGAATCAAACAAAGCAAAACAAAAACCCAGACTCCCAGATACAGAGGACAAATAGGTGAAAGGGAGGTAGTGGGTAGCAGTTGAAATGGGAAAAAGGATCAACAGGTGCACACTTTCAGTTATAAAATAAGTAAGTCATGGGGATGAAAGGAATGGAGAAAGGAGAATAAAGGCAATGACAGGGTATCAACTTTGTACGGTAACAGATGGTAACTAGACTTAACCGTGATCATCTCACCATGTATACAAATGTTGAATCACTATATATTGAACATATGAAACTAACACAATATTATGTGAATTACATCTGAAAAATATACTTAAATATTAAATACACAAATGTTAAATTATTAATTTTCAAATAATAAAAAATATAGGTTCAACAGGTTTTTCACTTCGTTAAAGGATTAGATGTATTTGATACTAAAAAAGAGGGACAGAACAGTAGTGGTATTCATGTATTATGAAATTCTCTGCAGTACAAATGTTCATTCAAATCACAAAATTTAAGTCTTGATTTAGTCTGCTCTGTTCCTGGTTGCATTATCTTGGCTTTCATGGCATATTTTTTAGAAAGAATATGCTTAGAAATGTGAACACAAAGGGCATATCTAAGTTTTCCTAAAAGTTTATTTTTTTATTGTGTTAAATTAGAAAATAGACACTATCTATTGAAGAACTAATAAGTTCATTACTCAAAATATCCCCTAAGAAAATACACTTCAATTTTAATGATAATTACAATAATACCTACCATTTATTATCTATTTTATACCAGAGACTATATAAAGAGATTATATACATTATCTCAACTCTATGAAATAGTCATTACTGACACTATTTTACAGGTTTAAGAAATGGGGTTCAAAAAGGTTGAATAACTGATTAATATCAATAAATCTAGTAAGCAGCAAAACTAGGATTCAAGCCTAAGACTGATTCTAAAGCCATATTTTTCCAAAACGTTGCTCTGCTGTTACATACTGAAGTTACATCTATAAACAAAGTGTTCGATGCTCAGTCGATGCTCAGTCGTGTCCTACTCTTTGCAACCGCATGGGCTGTAGCCTGCCAGGCTCCTCTATCCATGGAATTTTCCAAGCAAGAATACTAGAGTGTGTTACCATTACCTTCTCCAGGGGATCTTCCAGACCCAGGGATCAAACCCAGGTCTCCTGCACTGCGGGCAGAATCTTTACCTCTAAGCCACCAGGAAAGCCTATATCCTTATCTATAAACAATACTTACATTTGATTTCTTGAAGGGAGATATTCAGATACTATATGGGTAATTTAACTGGTGCTGGTGTTCTGTATTTTAATAATTTTATCTCAGACATGGATAGCTTTACATAGTTAAACAAGAGAGAATTCACCAAAGACAAAAACACAAAGTTATCAGTGAAAATACATGTGAGTTATTTTTATAAATAAAACTAACCATGAAAGACAATTTTTTGTCTTTATCACTGTCTAGGCTATTTCAAGTTATCTTCGGTGCACAAATACCTATTACCAAAATAACCATTAACTTTATTCTGTTTTTTCACCAGATCACATGGCTTGTGGGATCTTAGTTCCCTGACCGGGATTCCCCTGCAATGGAAGCCTAGTCCTAACACTTCACCACCAGGGAATTTCCTAAAATAACCATTAACTTTAAAGTAAACTTCAACAACTTCCACATAATTTAACTAAACACAGCACATTTGAGTTTAAGTTACATTAACAAATAAATTTAAGGTATTTCTATTTAGAAACTATGGTGGCAGAAACTACTACATGTTCCATAAAACCAGGCTGTTTTCCTCCTGGACACACAGCTAGGCTTTATTCCCCAGTCTTCCTTGTAACTAACTGTAGCCTTGAGACTCAGCTCCAGTCAGTACAAATAGGGCAGAAGCAATGTATATCATGTCCAGGCAAGGCCCATAAAAACCTCTCAAAGGCGATGATTCTTTGTTTATTCTTTGTTCATCAACTGGAAGCAAAGGACATCAAGGCTCTAGAGCAAAGGTTTTCAACTTCAACTCCAGGGCAGGGGTATCAAAGCATGGTCCCTATTACATCAGCATCAACATCACTTCTGAACTTTCAAGAAATGCAAATTTTCAGCACCCCTGCCAGACCTATTAAACCAGAAACTGGGGATGAAGCCCAAATCTTCGCTTTACCAAGTCCTCCAGGTGACTCTAATGAACACTAAGGTGGAAGCACTGTCTGAGGGGTTAGATGAGCCACACTCACGGGTCTCTGAGTCACAGCACGGTATGCCATTCACTCAATATCATCTTACTAGTAGTCATGCATGGATGTGGGAGTTGGACCATAAAGAAGGCTGAGTGCTGAAGAACCGATGCTTTCAAATTGTGACGCTGGAGAAGACTCTGCAAAGTCCCTTGGACAGCAAGGAGATCAAACCAGTTAGTCCTAAAGAAAATCAACCCTGAATACTCACTGGAAAGACTGATGCTGAAGCTGAAGCACCAGTACTTTGGCCTGCTGATGCAAAGAGCCAACTCATTGGAAAAGACCCTGATGCTGGGAAAGACTGAAGGCAGGAGGAAAAGCAGGCCACAGAGGATGAGATGGTTGGAAGGTATCACTGACTCAATGGACATGAGTCTGAGCAAACTTCGGGAGACAATGAAGGACAGGAAGCCTGATGCTTCACTCCATGGGGTTGCAAAGAGTCGGACACAACTTCGCAACTGAATAACAATAACACAGCAGCAAGTGTTACCTTAAATTTATCTGATATATTTAATAAAATCTATCAGAAGTGAGCTTGGTTCATTTGAAAAACAGGATCAATTTGCTAGGCACTGTGAATAGTAGTGAGATAAAATAGGGTATAGATGCAAAATTAAGTAGGTTTGTTACAAAACAGATAGTGAACAGAAGTTTGAAGACTTTTCTGAAGAGACTTGAGGACAATATGCTGGGTGAAATAAGCCAGTCACAAAATGGCAAATACTGCATGATTCACTTACATGAGGTCTCTAAAGTAATCAGATTCACAGACACAGAACGTAGAATGCTGGTTACCAGGAGCTGGGGGAAGGGCGCAAAGAGTTGTTTAATGAATATAGAGTTTCAGTTCTGCAAGATGAAAATTTCTAGAGACCTGTTCCATAGCAATGTAAATATTCTTACTACTACTACTACTGAGCTGTATGTTTAAACATCGTTAAGATGGTAAAATTTATATGTATTTTTTACCACAAAAAACCAAAAATCACACAAAGACTACAGGTCTTCTTTTATTTGGATTTCCTAATAAATGTCATCTCTCTTGCCCAAAGCAAGTCCAAAATCTGCTACATGAAAATAATTTAGAGGATCAATCTTTACTCATCACCTAATCAAAAAATAATAATCAGCTGGTTGTTCTAAAAATGCACATGCTTAAATTAAAAATAAATAAAAAACCTGTAACACAATTTTACAGCTTTGAAGATGCTACTTTTTGGCTTAGTTTAACATTGCACCGAATTAGAAAATTAACAGTAAGCCAGGATACCATTTTCTAGTTCTTCTGATCTTATGCATGAAAGTTTTGAAACTGCTGGTTTTCTGAATGCAATTAAGAATAAAATATTAGAAATTCTATCAAAAAATACTGTGTATCATCTTTGCCAAACAGTGTAATTTTAGTGTTTTTTCTCTCCAAAAAGTATTTAGATAAGAAAATATGAATGCCTCAGGGTCAAACTACATTAAATAGAAACTAATAGAACATCTCTAGAAAGCAGTTTAGCTACATTCACTTTAAAAATTCTGTATCCGCAGGCCAACTTAATTACTTTTGAAAATTTGTCTTAAAGAAATAATCCAAAACACAGATTTAACCACAAAGATGGTTATCACAGTGCTAAGGAAATAGGCTATCATTCTACTATTTATTAGGCACTTAATTAAGTAAGTAATGGTACATGCACACAATAAATTAGGCTGACTTTATAAATCATTTATAGTAAACTTTTAATAACTTTTTTGTTATGCTATAACATTTTCAATTTCCTTTGACATAAACATTATAAGGAAGAAAAGCAAAGTAAAAAATTATGTATTGTTGGTTCAAGTAAGATCTAAGTTAAGTTTTACTTCCCTCCTTGGTAGTCCATGATATCATCTTAATTTTGAACAATAAGTACATACTACTTCATATTCTTTAAAATTATGTATCTCCACTCACCTGCCAAAGTTGGATATAATAAATTATCATCTCAACTATATAAAAGTTACATATGGGGTGGTGGTATTACGGGTAACTTTAATCTGTTTTTGTATTTATATCTATAATTCACTTCATGACAGAATACTCCATGACTTTACAGAAAGCACAGATTATTGCCAAGATGAGTAAAAATGATAGTTATCAAGTAGAGATACAAAGTCATTTATCTTTTACTTCTAGTCTAACCTTTGAGACATTGCAAGTTCAAATCAAGTTAAGTTTGGAAAAGAACCAGAGTCTACTAAACAAGATAATCATAAAAGGATTGACAAAAGTTAGGTGATTTCAAAGGGTATGAGTGGTATTTTATCAAGCATTCTTAATTAATTTTCAAGAATGATTTATCAAAAAATATTCTATTATTTCACAGATAAGTATATTTTATCCTTTCTTTCTCAGAGTTACTAATTTTTCAGTGACTTCTCAGTGGTAAGAAGTGTTAGATGACAGTAAAATAGCATTTCACAATAAATAACAAAGATCTCTCAAAAGAATTCAGCTCACTAAGAAAAACAGTAAAAACATCTTTCTAACCATCTGTGTATCTCAAAAATAAGCTAAAAGAAAGCAACACAATCAAAGTTTTTGGGCCTAAATAGTGACATAAATCACCAAATAAACCACACTGCTATTTGAAATAAACCTTTAACACAAAGACTGATAGTCATCTGGGTCATATGATTTAAAGATAATTTACCATAGGAGGGGGAAGGTGGGGAAGTTACATAATCTTTTTAGGTACTTTTTGACTCTCTATTTTCCTAAAATTGGTGGCAGCACATCGGTAGTACAGCAACACTTCAGCCACTAGGTGGCAGGTGAAAAAACAAAACCAGCTAAACATGCAGGTGCAAATTAAAACTACTGACTAGGGGAAGAGATGAGAGGCACTGATAACCCAACATTTCCCATGCTACAGCTACTGCCAAGAAGTGTGATTAAAAGGAGAACATCCAAAGTGGGACTGGCCTTACCAGAGTCATGTCTGAAGACAGACTACTTCTCACCACTGGCAGCATGCTAAGGAAGCTGCAATTTGGACAGTGGTTCATATCAAAATCCCTAGGAAGAGGTCAGGGATAGGTCTCAGAAAGAAGGGCCCCAGGATGAAGGAAGAAACTCCATTTCTTGAGGTGCAGGAAAAAAATAAGATACTGGGAACACATCCACCCATTACTACCCTCATATTCCACCACCTTATCCCCAAAATACTACCCTCCAGTCTGAAACTTCATCTAGAAATACACAGGATTAACAATATAATAGCCTTAAGTACACACACACACACACACACACACACAAATAACATTATCCTCCAAGAATGTACACCAAAATCCAATGTAGATAATCAAATCGTAACATAGTAGACACATGACTGGATTACAGGAAACTAATGAATGTATTTAAAAAGGCCTATGTTAACATTAACTGTGTTGGATCGTCTATATGGTAGTTAAAAAGAAAGTTTGAAATTTTGACTGTGCTACACAAGAAGAAAATGCTCCGGCCCATAAACATGAATATTAGATCCATGAAACCAATGTGAATGGAGACAGATGCATCAATGCACCATAGTCTGATGATGTCAGTCACTAAGATAAATATAACTAATTCCCCTGAGCACTGATTCTAAGCTTAAGAGACAACCTTATTATAAATTGTCTCCCCATGTACATTAATGCAAAATTTTCAACCTCTCCTCTCCAACACAACTAAAGGGTTCAATACACTCCTAACACTAACAGTGATTTACTAGGGTTCTCACTATTAACCAGGAGGCATCTCACATATTAAAATTCTCAAAGGATTGTTTGCTGTTTGAAAAAGAACCCCAAGTCTTCGAGATCCAGAGTTCATTCTACTGGGCGTATATAGAAAATGAACTGACCTACTTCAATGAATCTAATAATTACATTTCTCTCTGCAAATCAAAATTTTTGACATTTTGGTTTTTGTATATGCTCCTGTGTGCTTGGTTAACATTCGGTATACTGGGAATTCACTGGTGCTCAGGACTCTGTACTTCCATTGCAGTGGGCATGGGTTCAATTCTTGGTAATTGGTTGGGGAACTAAGATCCTGCAAGCTGCGAGGCACAGCCCCCACCCTCCCCCAAAAAGTAAGGTACGCTGAAAGGCAGAAACATTTAGTATGCCAACAAACCAGTTACATGTATTTAGTATGAGTTAGAAGCTATGATATTAAAATTAGAAGTGGAAGTGTTAGTCACTCAGTCATGTCCACCTCTTTGTGACCTCATGGACTATAGCCCACCAGGCTCCTCTGTCCATGGAATTCTCCAGGCAAGAACACTGGAGTGGGTTGCCTTTCCCTTCTCCAGGGGATATTCCCAACCCAGGGATCAAACCCGGGTCCAGCACTGCAGGCGGATTCTTTACTGTCTGAGCCACCAGGGAACGGAACTTCAATGAAGGTCACCTAATCCAATCTAGTCTAACATTCTCCCAATAAAAGAATGCTTTCTGTATTTCTTACACTGGTTTAATTTGGCTACTTTCTACCTAACCCCTGAGAATTAACTGCACTGATAGTTGACCCCAGAAATGAGGAGGAGAAAGAGTATTTTTAGAACACAGGTCTCTCACTCCTGAATAAAAGCACATTTGAGTAGGGCACTATCAAAGAGGCAACAAGACATACTTTAGGAGGTAAAAATGTAGAGTGAGCGAAGACCAAATATCCAAAACAAAACGGGCAAAAGGATCTGAAAAGGGACTTCACAAAAGAAATCCAAGTGCAAATAAATTAATTAAAGGAGCACAATTTCATTAGCAATCAGGGAAATACAAATTAAAACATAAAAGATATTAAATGTTCATCAGAATGACAAAATTTAGGAAGCTGGACAACACTAAATATTGGCAAAGGAATGGACTAATGACATCTTATGTACACTGTGGGGAATGTAAAGCAGTAAAACCACTTCAGAAAATAGGCATCATACACATACCCCACCACAGGGTAATTTAACTTCTTATTCCAACAGAAACTCTTGCATGTGTAGGCCAGGATTCATATTCATAACATGGCTGTTTTCACAGCAACTAAACTAGGAATCACTTAAAAACCAATCAAAGGTATAGAATGGACAAAAAATAATAATATATGAATACAACTGAATACCATACGGCAATGCAAATGAACAAGCTATAGCTGCATGCAACAATACAGACAAATTTCACAAACTTATTAAGCAAAAGAAGCAAGAAGAAAAGGAATGCAAATGGATGTCTTTATATAAAATTAAAAAACAAAACTAATTGTATTTCTTAGAGATATGTTCATGTACTTTAAATTCTTTTTAGAAAGCAGAAAAATTATCACAAGAATAACAAGTTATTTTATGTGAATGATTACCCCTAGGAGTTATTATCCTTGGGAAGGAGATAATGGGACCTGAGAAGAACAGGGACTTTTTGAACAAGAAGGTAATGGTCTATTTCTTGACCTGAATGACGGTTACAAAGATGTTAGCCTTCAAACTGTTCTTCAAACTGTACATAGGTTTCATATACTTTTCTATTAGTTGTATCGTATGTCAAAAAAAATGCTGAAAGGAGCAAATAAATTTACCCATTTAAAACTCTGCTACTGCTGCTGCTAAGTTGCTTCAGTCGTGTCCGACTCTGCGACCCCACAGACGGCAGCCCACCAG
This sequence comes from Ovis canadensis, assembly GCF_042477335.2. NCBI lineage: Eukaryota > Metazoa > Chordata > Mammalia > Artiodactyla > Bovidae > Ovis > Ovis canadensis. Next base: position 102,917,910 of record NC_091250.1, on the reverse strand, counting down.
GCTCCCCTGTCCCTGGGATTCTCCAGGCAAATACACTGGAGTGGGTTGCCATTTCCTTCTCCAATGCATGAAAGTGAAAAGTGAAAGTGAAGTCGCTCAGTCGTGAAGTGAAAGTGAAGTCGCTCAGTCGTGTCCGACTTAAAACTCTACTTAAGGCTAATTCTGCCTTTCCTGAAAGACCAGACTGAAAGATCATTTCTTAAGAACATGAAGTCCATATAGAAAGGAAATCCTTTCAGGATTTAGTCCTGGATTATTCAATGAATTACAATGTAGTGAGCTGCTAACCACGCTTAGTAAACATGTGAGAAAACACTTTCAGTTATACAAAATCAGTATCCTCAAAGTCTGCACAGTTATCTTGGTTAGTGATTCCTCCCTATATATATGATTTACATTTTAAACATTCAATTATTATTCCTAGAGTTCTCATAACAGCAGCTACACTTTTAAACTAAACCTTTTTTTCCAATACCTCTGTCCTCCTCAGACTAACAAAGTAAGTTTCTAGCACACATTTCCATTTTTCCATTTCTCCATTTCTGCTATGCTGCTTTCAATTCTCATTTCTGCAGAAATGAAAATCTTAATAATCAGATCTCATTGCTTCTTCATATATATATATATACACGTATGTGTATACACACACACATATATGTATACAATAATAAAAAGTTTTCTGTAAAAAATGGAATGTAACTATTATTTCCTCTTCCTCATTTGCAATGTAGGATGGCTAGTGCTGGGAAACTGAAACTTGTGTCCAGGTAAAAGTCTGACAAGAATGAAAGTACAAAAATAAATGGCTGTCTAAGATAAAAGTCTTAATATAAACTAACAAAATTCAGCTATGGAGTAGCTGCTTTTGCTTTTCTTGTTTATAAACAAAATGTAAAAAGACACTCAAGGAATTTACATTTTTTTAAACATTTTAATTAATTTTTAAACTTTAAAAATTCTACTCAGCTGCAATGCAGTGCATAATCTTAAGCACATAGTTCAATGAATGTCTAGACATATATATATGAAAGTGAAAGTCGCTTAGTCATGCACGGCTCTTTGGGACCCCACAGACTATATAGTCCATTGAATTCTCTAGGCCAGAATACTGGAGTGGGTAGCCTTTCCCTTCTCCAGGGGATCTTCCCAATCCAGGGATTGAAACCAGGTCTCCCGCACTGCAGGTGGATTCTTTACCAGCTGAGCCACAAGGGAAGCCCTTGTGTCTTGAAGATACAGACTTAAAGCTATATTTATAAGCTTTATTGGAAAAGGAAAAACCAAATAACAAAAAAACCCCCAAGGTTATAATTGTTTGTCTGAACCAAAATTCTTTATTAACTAAAGTTTATTTTCATACCTCAAATTCATTCTGAGTACTCTGAACATTGCACCACCTGGCAACAGGTTCAGGCACCACTTCCCAGTCCTCACAGACTTGTTTCAGAATATTCACAAATGTTGACTTCCCAGCAGCTGTTGTGAGAGGAAAAGTGAAATTGAGGAAGGAAACAAAAATGCCAAGATAGTCATCAGCTTTTACAAAATTTATAATAGCAAACAATACAAAAAAGAAAAACATTCAATTTTCTAAACTCACTCAGATTTTTTTTTAATGAAAAGTTAGAGTCCCTGACCACCTGTATTAATAAGCACATCTGTTTGTTAATGTTTTAAGTTTACCAAAGCCATGGAACAGAATTTTAGAAATCCAAGACCTAGATTTACTTTCCTTAAAAAAAAACAATGAGAAATAACTTTGTGGGAAGTAATTAAGGGTATTCTCCCACTTAATCAAGTTTGCAATTTGGGACCAAGTCATTGAATCTCTAAGAGCCTGTTTCCTCGTAATATAATGGAGACTATAATAACAACACCCTCCTCATAGAAACTGTTGTGATAAATAAACTATCACTACAGTGACAGTCATTCCAGTCTCCAGCATTTTCAAAATTCTCCTCTTTATTGGCTCTATTCATTCAACTTACAAACAAACTTGGGTCTTTCTGATCTAAAACTAATCTAGAAACAACCAAGTAAACCAAAAAATTAATATAAAGATGCATCTAATCCATAGAGTTTCAGGATGGGAAATAATATGATTACTATTATATGATACTAATTATCATATGATACTCTGGCTAACAGAAATTATAAAAATATTTTTGCAAAGTACTTCCTACAAGCAATAGCCATGTTTCTGCTGTTTCCCTTTCACAGTCCTGCGCACTCTATCCAACTCCTTAAAAAAAAAAAGTTGTTATGTAGTTTATTTCTCCCTGATCATTCACTAGTTTCTGAAATATCTAGGAGGAAAAAAAGAAAACAGTTCAGATGTAACCAAGACATATATTCTCTATTTTAAAATTATCTGGGAATTCATTCAGTTTAACAGTAAGGAGATTCTTGACCAAGAATTTGACAGAGTGTAGCAATGTTCTTAATGACACCACACCCTTCCTATCTGAAGTCACCAAATATGATTATATTAGTCATCTTAGTCAGCATGTTTTCTCTCTTTCCATATATATGACAAAGGCACACACACATAGATAAATCTATTTTTAAAAAAGCAACAGCAGCAAAGCTTCCTCTTCCTTATAAACTGGATGCAAAAAGGCAAGAACTTACTTTTGAATTGGAGAACTATAATCAAACTTAAAATATTACACAGGTCAATAGAAAAAAACAAACAGCTGAAAGAATTTTAAAGGATCACTCAGAGAAAAAAAAAGGGGATGGTCAATCAGAAACTAACACTGAGAATAGTTGAGAAGCAAAACATGAAATTCATATTATCACCACAGAATAGACAGAAAATCTTTAAAGGATAAACTAGATGATCATCAGGTTTAATCATAGGAAAAATAATGGGGACCACAGATTTCACGTGAAGAGGGTAAACACAGAAACTCTTAAGGCATTTAGAAGAATGGTGAATGGAAGCATGTAAAACGCTCACCATTCATTCATTGAGTTAGATGGAGGAAAGGAAGAAAATTTGAGTGGGTAGCCATTTCCTCCTCCAGGGGATCTTCCCAACCCACAAACTGAATTAAGTCTCCTGCATTGGCAGGCAGATTCTTTACCACTTACTTACAGCTTACTTGGGTCTAGCAAATAAGGCAGAGAGGCACATGAACAACAGTACAAGAGCATTAATAAACAGGAACTGACAAAGCCACAGTATCAGGGAAAACTGTTCAGTGGTGAGGGACATATACCATCCAAATAGCAAAATAGCAAACTGTTGTTTTACAGAAATGCAGTGTTACCAGATCTTCAAATTTTTCAAGAGAAGCCAAAAATCTAGATGTTAATGGGAAATCTCAACATTTGTAAATGCCAGTAACTAATTAAAAAATTATTTTTTCAAATTTGGGCAGGCTGGTATTGTGTAAATGCAGGCCATGAGTTTGCAACTCCTTCCAGTGTTAAGTATCAGGGAGGTGAGAGATTCAAGCGGGGGTTAACACAATCATATTTGTATATAGAAGGGAAACTCTGGGAGAGTTTAAAGAAACTAGAGATGGGGTGACAAATTAGGAAATTATTTCAGGTGCTGAGAAGATTAAAAGATGCTCGGAAGGAAGTAAATTTCTAGGTATGATACATTGCTTAACTGGATTTAGGAAAGGGAAAGAATTGTGGTATAGAGTGAGAGGCTGTTCATTCAAATTTACTTTTGAAATGGTTTTGTTCAACTACTTCCTCCTTTTTTAATATATGGTATTCTATACCAATAAGTAGCTGTGTAAAATCACACTAGTAAACATTTATCTTCAGAGAATGTATCCTTCCTAGCTAAGAAGAAATAAGAGTCTGTTACATGGATTTTTCCAACTGTGGTCTCAACAATGGAGCAAAGAAACAAAATGCCCTCCTTGAGGCTGTATTCGGCTTTTTTAATTACTTGCAATGCTGCTAAAGCACCTCTCTCCCTTGCCTTTTTAAAGTACAAGTTCTTTGAACATGGTAAGAATTTTTAAAACTTGCTGTATGCATGAATGGCCAGTACCTAACTTGGAACCAAAAAAAAAAAAAAAATCCTATCAAAACAGGAAGCAACAGGCATAGGTTTCTGGAGGTAAGAAACAGAGAAAAATCTGAAGTTCTCTTGTAAAATGACATCTGGATTGAGAACAGAAATAGCTGTGGTCTTTGAATCATAACCCAATGTTCACTTGGATGTTGGCTGGGGAGTGAGTGATCCATGTTGCCAAGATCATTTAAAAACTCTTTCCTTGTACTTGAATGTTTACAGCAACTTTATTCATAACCTAAACACTGGAAAAAAATCCAAATGTCCACAAGTGGGAGAGATAAACTGTGGTATACCCATGCAATGGAATACTAGCAATAAACAAACAAAAACACAAACGCACAGATACAAGCAGCATGAATAAATCTAAAAGCATTTGCTAAATTAGAGAAGCAAGACACAAAAGGCTACACATTATGATTTCAATTACATGACATTCTGAAAAAGGCAAAACTGTCAGAAATCACATCAGTGCTTGTCAGGTGATAGAAATGGAGAGAGGGATGACCACAAAGAAGTACCAGGAAACTTCTTGCAGCGATGGAGATGTTCTGAATTGTGATTCTGGTGGAGGTAAATTATTATTGTGTTTGTCAAACCTCATAGAGCTCTAGACCTAAAAAAAGGATCATTTAGCCTATGTAAATTGCACCTCAAGCACTGACATACAGACACATCATTAAAAACAAACAGAACAAAACCATTCCCTTTGCACTATCCCAACGAAGAGGCTGAAAAGGACTCCAAGCGCGTCTCACAAGGCCCGGAGGCCTAGGCTCGCGGCCAGACGCCCAGGGGCTGAGACCACCCTCGGGGCATGGGAGGGAAGCTGGGGAGGGCAGAGAGGGCTGCTTCCGGCGTCAATTTAGGAATTCGGGGTCGCGTCCACAAGCGCAGGAGCAGACTGGGAAAAATCCACCCAGATGAGTAGCAGGGATGTGGCAACGGGGCGCTTCAGCCCCCGCAGCAGCGACTACCCCTGCCTTGGGTCCAACATCTCCCGAGGCCCCTTACCGATGTTCCCTTCGATGGAAATTTTCTTGATGCGGGTCCCCTCAGAGCTAGCTGCGGGAGACGGGCAGCTCCTCTTGGGTGGGGTGGCCATGCCTTGTCCCGTTGGCAGCCCCGAGCGCTTCAGTCAGGGAGGGCTTGGAAGTGATCGCAGGTGCGCGCGCCGGGGTTCACGCCACCGCGGAACTCGCCTAGACTGCAGGCTGAACTCTCTCCCGTCCCAGACTCTCCGGCCGGCGGATCGGCGGGTTTGATTTTGGCGCGCGGAGGCAGCACCCGATGGGGGAGGGACCGCGGGTGGCCGCCCGCCCAGTGGGGAAGCCACGCCCCCGCCCTCCCCTAAATCCGCGATTCCACCAAGGGCCCCTCGGCCTGCACCCGCCATAGGAGGGACTCTTGCGTGCGCACCCGGGACGTCGGGTCAAGGGGAAACAGGGGGCGGGGCCGCGCGCGCGCAGGCGCGTCTCTTCCTAGACGGCGGACGGCGGGCGGCGGGGGGGGGGGGGGGGGGGGGGGGGGGGGGGGCGTTCCCTGAATGTTCCGAGAACTTAGGGCGGGTGCCCAGGGTGGAAGGGCTCTCCAGGTTGAAGGGCTGCGCTTTCCCTCGTTATCGAGGGCGGCCGGACTTTGGGGAACTCGCTTTTCCCGTGGGGCTTGTGGTTTATGAACCTCTGGACCGAACTGGTTGAGCTTGAAGCTTTGAACACTTCAGGGGAGAGGTGGAGCATAGTGCAAAAATCTAACGTATTATCCTTGTTCTCAGCCTTCGAGCGGGAAGACTGTCATCAGGCCAGGTGGCGCTGGGTGATCCAGTCCTCAGGGAATGTATTGCAGTCTTATTGCATGCGAGACCTTATTTCGAAGGTTTTTCGTGGATTAACTTACATCAAGTGCCAGAGGTCCTACTATTTATCAGCGGGTAAACAGTGTTCTTGCCTGGAGAATTCCAAGAACGGGGGAGGCTGGTGGGCTGCCGTCTATGGGGTCACACACAGTCGGACACGACTGAAGTGACTTATAAGCAGCAGCAGCAAACAGGCACTGAGGGGCTACTTGTTGAAAATCTCAAGAGTCAGTGAGTGGAACTGGGATGGGAATTTAGGTATTTAGATGCCACACCAGAAGCAGCCTTTCTTTAGCTCTCATATCTTGGTTTGGATGCCCCGTTTATGCTGAAGGGGAGCAGATATGCCACCCCCAAGTTGGCCACATTGGCATATTATTTTGAATTAAGGACACTCTGACTGTCCTTTGTTCCTCCTGGAAGCAGGAGCTAAACCCCTGGTGTACAGTACCCTCTGTATACCAGGAGGGTAGAAAGCACACTTTTCCCCAGAGATTGGGAATTTAGGGCAGAGAAGGCTGGATAAATAAAACTTCTTACTGCTTCATCAACTTATTACACAAGGCCGACACCCCTTCATCTTGAGAATTCATCACAAATTTATTGTTTGAAGATTCTGAAAGAGATGGGAATACCAGACCACCTGACCTGCCTCTTGAGAAACCTATATGCAGGTCAGGAAGCAACAGTTAGAACTGGACATGGAACAACAGACTGGTTCCAAATAGGAAAAAGAGTACATCAAGGCTGTATATTGTCACCCTGCTTATTTAACTTATATGAAAAGTACATCATGGGCTGGATGAAGCACAAGCTTGAATCAAGAATGCCAGGAGAAATATCAATAACCTCAGATATGCAGATGACACCACCTTATGGCAGAAAGTGAAGAGGACTAAAAAGCCTCTTGATGAAAGTGAAAGAGAGTGAAAAAGCTGGCCTAACGCTCAACATTCAGAAAACGAAGATCATGGCATCCGGTCCCATCACTTCATGGCAAATAGATGGGGAAACAGTGGAAACAGTGTCAGACTTTCTTTTTCTGGGCTCCAAAATCACTCCAGATGGTGATTACAGCCATGAAATTAAAAGACGCTTACTCCTTGGAAGAAAAGTTATGACCAACCTAGATAGCATATTCAAAAGCAGAGACATTACTTTGCCAACAAAGGTCTGATGTATGGATGTGAGAGTTGGACTGTGAAGAAAGCTGAGCAACAAAGAATTGATGCTTTTGAACTGTGGTGTTGGAGAAGACTCTTGAGAGTCCCTTGGACTGCAAGGAGATCACTCCTTGGTATTCATTAGAAGGACTGATGCTAAAGCTGAAACTCTAATACTTTGGCCACCTCATGCGAAGAGTTGACTCATTGGAGAAGACTCTGATGCTGGGAGGGATTGGGGGCAGGAGGAGAAGGGGACGACAGAGGATGAGATGGCTGGATGGCATCACCGACTCAATGGACCTGAGTTTGAGTGAACTCAGGGAGTTGGTGATGGACAGGGAGGCCTGGCAGGCTGCGATTCATGGGGCTGCAAAGAGTAGGACACGACTGAGCAACTGAACTGAACAAGGTATTAAAGCTTCTTGCTTTAGTTATTTCATTTACTGATGTTTTTATGGGGCATACATGCATACATGCTAAGTCGCTTCAGTCATGTCTGACTCTGCAACCCGTTAGACGGCAGCCCACCAGGCTCCTCTGTCCACAGGATTCTCTAGGCAAGAATACTGGAGTGGATTGCCAGTTCCTTCTCTGCTTATGGGCTCCCCTACATAATTGTTTTTCTCCTGTTAATCTGTCTAATGTCAATTTATTAGGCTAATCACAGAAAACTAGCCAATCTCATCACACAGACCACAGCCTTGTCTAACTCAATGAATCTAAGCCATGCTGTGTGGGGTCACCCAAGACGGACGGGTCATGGTAGAGAGGTCTGACAGAATGTGGTCCACTGGAGAAGGGAATGGCAAATCACTTCAGTATTCTTGCCTTGAGAACCCCATGAACAGTATGAAAAGACAAAATGATAGGATACTGAAAGAGGAACTCCCCAGGTCGGTAGGTGCCCAAATTGCTACTGGAGATCAGTGGAGAAATAACTCCAGAAAGAATGAAGGCATGGAGCCAAAGCAAAAGCAATCCCCAGTTGTGGATGTGACTGGTGACAGAAGCAAGGTCCGAAGCTGTAAAGAGCAATATTGCATAGGAACCTGGAATGTTAGGTCCATGAATCAAGGCAATTTGGAAGTCATCAAACAGGAGATGGCAAGAGTGAACATCGACATTCTAGGAGTCAGCAAACTAAAATGGACTGGAATGGGTGAATTTAACTCAGATGACCATTATATCTACTACTGTGGGCAAGAATCCCTTAGAAGAAATGGAGTAGCCATCATGGTTAACAAGAGTCCGAAATGCAGTACTTGGATGCAACCTCAAATATGACAGAATGATCTCTTTTCGTTTCCAAGGCAAACCATTCAATATCATGGTAATCCAAGCCTATGCCCCAACCAGTAACGTGGAAGAAGCTGAAGTGAAACAGTTCTATGACGACCTATAAGACTTTTTAGTACTAACACCCAAAGAAGATGTCCTCTTCATTATAGGGGACTAGAATGCAAAAGTAGAAAGTCAAGAAACAACTAGAATAACAGGCAAATTTGGCCTTGGAGTATGGAATGAAGCAGGGCAAAGGCTAAGAGAGTTTTGCCAAGAGAACGCACTGGTCATAGCAAACACCCTCTTCGAACAACACAAGAGAAGGCTCTACACATGGACATCACCAGATGGTCAACACTGAAATCAGACTGATTATATTCTTTGCAGCCAAAGATGGAGAAGCTCTATAAAGTCAGCAAAAACAAGACCGGGAGCTGACTGTGGCTCAGATCATGAACTCCTTATTGCCAAATTTAGACTTAAATTGAAGAAAGTAGGGAAAACCACTAGACCATTCAGGTATGACCTAAATCAAATCCCTTATGATTATACAGTGGAATGACAAATAGATTTAAGGGACTAGATCTGATGGGACAGAATGCCTTATGAACTATGGACGGAGGTTGGTGACATTGTACAGGAGACAGGAATCAAGACCATCCCCAAGAAAAAGAAATGCAAAAAAACAAAATCGCTGTCTGAGGAGGCCTTACAAATAGCTGTGAAAAGAAGAGAAGTGAAAAGCAAAGGAGAAAAGGAAAGATATAAGCATCTGAATGCAGAGTTTGAAAGAATAGCAAGAAGAGATAAGAAAGCCTTCCTCAGTGATCAATGCAAAGAAATAGAGGAAAACAATAGAATGGGAAAGACTAGAATCTCTTCAAGAAAATTAGAGATACCAAGGGAATATTTCATGCAAAGATGAGCTCGAGAAAGGACAGAAATGGTATGGACCTAAGAGAAGCAGAAGATATTAAGAAGAGGTGGCAAGAATACACAGAAGAACTGTACAAAAAAGATCTTCACGACCCAGATAATCACAATGGTGTGATCACTCACCTAGAGCCAGACTTCCTGAAATGTGAAGTCAAGTGGGCCTTAGAAAGGATCACTATGAACAAAGCTAATGGAGGTGATGGCATTCCAGTTGAGCTATTTCAAATCCTGAAAGATGATGCTGTGAAAGTGCTGTGCTCAATATGCCAGCAAATTTGGAAAACTCAACAGAGGCCACAGGACTGGAAAAGGTCAGTTTTCATTCCAATCCCAAAGAAAGGCAATGCCAAAGAGTGCTCAAACTACCGCACAATTGCACTCATCTCACATGCTAGTAAAGTAATGCTCAATGTTCTCCAAGGCAGGCTTCAGCAATACGTGAACCGTGAACTCCCTGATGTTCAAGCTGGTTTTAGAAAAAGCAGAGGAACCAGAGATCAAATTGCCAACATCCGCTGGATCATGGAAAAAGCAAGAGAGTTCCCGAAAAACATCTATTTCTGCTTTATTGACTATGCCAAAGCCTTTGACTGTGTGGATCACAATCAACTATGGAAAATTCCGAAAGAGATGGAAATACCAGACCACCTGACCTGCCTCTTGAGAAATCTGTATGCAAGTCAGGAAGCAACAGTTAGAACTGGATGTGGAACAACAGACTGGTTCCAAATAGGAAAAAGAGTATGTCAAGGCTGCATATTGTCACTCTGCTTATTTAACTTATATGAAAAGTACATCATGAGAAGTGCTGGGCTGGTTGAAGCACAAGCTGGAATCAAGATTGCTGGGAGAAATATCAATAACCTCAGATATGCAGATGACACCACCCTTATGGCAGAAAGTGAAGAGGAACTCAAAAGCCTCTTCATGAAAGTGAAAGAGGAGAGTGAAAAAGTTGGCCTAAAGTTCAACATTCAGAAAACGAAGATCATGGCATCTGGTCCCATCACTTCATGGGAAATAGATGGGGAAACAGTGGAAACAGTGTCAGACTTTATTTTTTGGGGCTCCAAAATCACTGCAGATGATTACAGCCATGAAATTAAAAGACGCTTACTCTTTGGAAGGAAAGTTATGACCAACCTAGACTGCATTTTAAAAAGCAGATACATTACTTTGCCAACAAAGGTCCGTCTAGTCAAGACTATGGATTTTCCAGTGGTCATGTATAGATGTGAGAGTTGGACTGTGAAGAATGCTGAACAGCGAAGAATTGATGCTTTTGATCTGTGATGTTGGAGAAGACTCTTGAGAACCCCTTGAACTGCAAGGAGATCCAACCAGTCCATCCTAAAGGAGATCAGTCCTGGGTGTTCATTAGAAGTACTGATTCTGCAGCTGAAACTCCAGTACTTTGGCCACCTCATGCGAAGAGTTGACTCATTGGAAAAGGCTGATACTGGGAGGGATTGTGGGCAAGAGGAGTAAGGGATGACAGAGGATGTGATGGCTGGATGGCATCACCGACTTGATGTACATGAGTTTGAGTAAGCTCCGGGAGTTGGTGATGGACTGGGTGGCCTGGTGTGCTGCGATTCATGGGGTCGCAAAGAGTGGGACACGAATGAGTGACTGAACTGACTGACTAAGAGGGAAAATTTCTCCACCCCACAGTGCTATGAAGTTACCATACCTGTTAGGTTTCTATTCAGCATAACAATAAGCTTAATTAACCTTGCTTGCCTATACCCTGGGGGTTCAGCAGTAAAGAACCCTCCTGCCAATGCAGGAGATGAGGTTCCATCCCTGGGTCAGGAAGATCAAGGGGAGAAGGAAATGGCAATCCACTCCAGTATTCTTGCCTGGAAAATCCTATGCACAGAAGGAACCTCATAGGCTAGTCCGTGGGGCTGCAAAAGAATGAAACATGACTTAGTGACTATACAACATAGCACAATTAACAAATGCATATTGAATTTTTGAATGTCTACATAGGTTCCATGTCCTCTTATAGATGACTTATCTCTGTTGTTGTTTAGTTAGTGACTAGCTGGGGACAAATGCATTGTAGAAACGCCCAGAATTTGTTTTTAACCATGATTAAGACCTAATAAACAGGCTACTCCCCAGTATCGAAGTTCCCAAGTTGAAACTGTTCACAGAAACCATAGATGGAATGGTGAATCCATTCTCAAGAAATAATGATGGGGGGGGGGGGGAGAGGGGGTGGAGGGATGGACAGAATCAAAATGTGATTCCATAGTGAACTCTAGGATGGAAACAGAAATCATTTTTTGTAAATTCCCTATGTTATTTCATAATGGTAGTACTTTATGTATATTACTTTTATTTATCCCCACAGTAATAAATAGCAGGATTCTAGAAATGAGAAAGGCCTGAATATTTGTCACTGGGATAGCAAGGAAGCCGGGGAGCTATTAGGTTTCTGTTCCGCTTTTGTTTTGCTTGCATCCTGCAGCTTGCAGGATCTTAGTTCCCTGACCAGAGACCAAGCCCAGGCCCCCAGCAGCAGAAGCCAGGGAATTCCCACTGCTAGGTATTATATATTCCACATCCAAACTTGAGGGAAAATCATGAAATGGTAAGGGTTTTGGCAGCTACTGGAGAGACTAAAGCAAGGTGAGTCTCTGAGACCTACCAGGAGGAGGAAAGTAGAGCTCAATCCCATATGGATTGGATAAATATGTTTGGGGTTGAGTAGATGGAGAAGACTCTTGAGAGTCCCTTGGACTGCAAGGAGATCCAACCAGTTCATCCTAAAGGAAATCAGTCCTGAATGTTCACTGGAAGGACTGAAGTTGAAGCTGAAACCAGTACTTTGGCCACCTGATGTGAAGAGCTGACTCATTTGAAAAGACCTTGATGCTGGGAAAGATTGAAGGCAGGAGGAGAAGGGGATGACTGAGGATGAGATGGTTGGATGGCATCACCAGCTCAATGGACACGAGTCTGAGTAAACTCTAGGAGCTGGCGATGGACAGGGAGGCCTGGCGTGCTGCAGTCCATGGGGTCACAGAGTCGGACACAACTGGGCGACTGAACTGAAGGAATCTTTAAATGTGTTTCTTCCTCCACCAAAACAAAATGAAACTAATATATATATATATAGTATATTATATATTATTAGTTTATATATATACAAACAAAAACCACTATAGTGCAGCAACTGAAATATTAAACACTAAACTTTGACATCAAGTTCATTATCTCCTCCATAACAAATGGCTAACATAAGAGACTAAAAAAAAAAAAAATTCTTAAAAGTACTCCCTGATTTTTGTCCACAGTGTCTTATGTGAAAAGCTTGTTGTCAATTCAGTTTCAGAATTTTTAGTTTTGGAATTTAGAAAAGAAAGAGTCACATATTACGTATATTATGTAACCATTCCTCACCCTCCTGCGGAAGTGTTAAATACACTAACATTTTGCAGTGAAACATCAGTTTTCACAGTGAAATAAAGACTGTTAACCTCATACCAGGTACAGTTTGCAGTAAACTGCACAAATACTTTGTTTTTGAACTTTTCAGATTTGGGAATTACAGATAAAATATAGGGTATTAGAGCACTCAACCAGGAACATCTTAACTCCTGCCAGAAATTTTTTTACTCCTTCAATTTAGGAATTTCTTTTCTCCTGCAGGAATGCTGGTATAACTAAAGAATGAGACAGGGTCTCCTGAAAGCATACAGGTTTATCAAGAAAACTCTAACCAACTGAGAAAATGAGAATAAATTTAGGCAGAAAATATTAAGTGCTTACACAACCCATGCATTTGTGTATACCCACCCAACAACTTCTGTAAAAGGATGTTTATCAACATAGTAAACTTGCTTATAAATTTCTCCTATCCACAACCCAAATCTCCCACATTGTAGGCAGATTCTTTACCATCTGAGCCACCAGGGAAGTCCAAGAACACGGGAGTGGGTAACCTAGCCCTTCTCCAGGGGATCGTCCCAATCCAGGAGTCGAACTAGAGTCTCCTGCATTGCAGGGGGATTCTTTACTAGCTGAGCTACCAGGGAAGCCCTTTAATGGTCTACAATGAAGACAAAATATTAAGATAAAATCTTGGCTTATTAGAAAAGTCAACAATTATTTTGCTAACTATTCTCATAGTAATAGTATACTTCAACAAAAGCAATGGCCCCAAGGTCAAGCATATTTAGGTTTTTTAACCCTAGTTCTCATCAGTGACTTTACAGTTTCTAAGCTTTAGCTTTCTAGTATAAAAAATATTGAGATACTAAGTTCCAGGGTTGTTGTGAACATTATAAAAAATAAGGCCTAAAAATGTTCAACATATTTCATAGACCTTCAATATTTCTCTGGGAATGTATACAATGTGGGAATACCTATAGCAAAAATGAACAGTAATGCAAAGTCAGGATTCATGGCCAAACATAACTATTTATTATTTTTTAAATAAACATTCAGTTTCTTCCTTAAAACAAACAAACAAAAACTAGAAATTAAATAGTTCCAATCCCATCACATATAAGTCTGTATACTTTATTTACATCTCTCAAAACATATTGCAGATTTTCTGACATTCAGTACCCTCTTATTTTTTTTGCCACATCATATGGCTTGCAGGATCTTAGTTCCCCAACCAGGGATCGAACCCAGGCCCAGGCAGTGAAAACCCCAAGCATTAACCACTTGACTGCCAGAGAATTCCCTCAGTATCCCCTCTTAAAACAAAAATTATGAAATAGTTTAAAGTTTGATCAACAGTAACTACAATTTGAGTAATCTTGGCACAGTTTACAATACAGCACCCATATTGCATTTCATGTGTTAGACAGCTACTTTAATATAGAGAAACTGTCCATCTCCATGAGAGCAGGATCCTGCCTTACTCATTCTCTACCACACTTGCACAGTGTGTATGCTACCACACGCTTCCATTTATGGCACTGGTAGTATTCTTCTGGTTTTGCCCTGTTTGATAGCAATGATTTTATTAAAACTTTAAGTGTTCTTATATTTATTGTATTTCATGATGCTGTTCCTAGGTAATTATAAGTAATAATGTATACGAAACATTCAAATAAAACAAAAGTTTTTCCTTACAAGATTAGTGCCCTTACCACCCTAACAATGCATGTACAAAAATAACAAATACAATTTAGTGGCTGTAAAAAACTATTTTCCCTAAAAATAGTTATCTCTGCAGAACAATTCAGGGAGACAAGTGTTCTTAAAATGAAAATGTGCGAATCTATTTTACACCTTGCACAATTAAGTAAACAAAATAAAAATTAAAACGTGCAAACCTGTAAGAAATAACCACACATAAAAGAATTTATAACAGACATTAAATATCAATAAAATTTTAAATGTATATAACTAATAATATCAGTTTCAGTGACACAGTTTAAAGAAAGTTGTCAACCAAAACAAACCAAAAAATGCTTCTTTAAGTTTTATTGTCCAACACTTCAGCCGCAACCTATCTAGTGACAGCAATTACTTTAGAATCACCAATAGTGAGGACCTATATAATCAATGTTTTGTTTTTTGTCCATGTGAGTGTGTGCTGCAAGATGGGGAGGGAAGAAGATAGGGAAAGTCAACAGCCATAAGGAAATAATTTACCTCCAAAGAGAAGGAGATGATAAGTAAACACACACTTTGGAAAGGCCAGTGATTTCACTATCTTTGAGGATTTAATCCAAATTTTTCCATTGTGTAGTATTATATGCAGAAAATGTGTCACACTTGCAAAACTGACAGTACTCAGTATTTTAATCTGTATTTTCTCTTTTGTCAAAATTTAAGTATGGCAGACACAGAAACACAGTTTTATAGCTTCAAAATGATTTTTTCTCTATGATTAGCCCATGAGGAGAGCCTCAAAAATTCAAATTGTCTGCAATCAGAATTGTTATTATAAAATCATTTTCCATTAAATCATGAAATAACTTTACCTCTAAACAGTTTTCTCATACACCATTACACTGATAGCTGAACAACAGTAATTCCTATGTGAAACTGAATACTACGACATTATGCTGGTATTTAAATCATTTTAGGAGTGGTTCTTAAAGTATAGATCTAAAATAGTGTTTCTAGGAATTGGTATATTTTTTAATGTCCCAGATTTGTTTCAAAATAAGCTTTCCTCTTGGTATGCAGTGACATTTTCAAATATACTTCTTGATTGTATCTTTTAAAAAGACAATAAAATGTTAAAGTTATAAATGACATGAAATGATTATACAGTTTGAAATTTTTTACGATACACACTTAAATTCAGCATAATTAATATATAAAATGTGTTCCAATTTCTCCAGCCTTGAAATTTAAATTGTTCATTTGCATGAAAATAAGTTTTTTTTAAAAAAGGATAGAGGTAAAGGTTGTTATTTTCTTAAGTTACTTCTATCTTAAATATTGGATCCTTCTTTTTTAAAGTTATTATATTTAACTGTAAGATAAACTAAATTTTAAAAAATAAAACATATACATCCAAATGATATTGCCTACCTCAAAATAGTGACATGAAGACATTATGTTTTTTATTAAATGATGCTACAAATCAATACTCAAAACATTCTCTTCTGCAATTCAGATCCTATGGCATATTCTTTTGAACTTCCTTAATAGTTTAGTTCTAAGAAAAGAGCCAAAGCAGAGTCGTTTTGGTAAATGAGATAGGTCATATTAAGCTTCCAGAAAAGTTTTTGGTGCAACTAAAATGATGAAATGGATTTTCTTGTATAGTTACACACCAATTCTCAAGGCATCTCTGAAAGTGATTACACCTCTACAGTGTAGCTGGACTGTAGGTACAGGTGTACAGATGCTCCCAAAGAAACCACCCCGAAGATCAACTCTCACTTCACTGTTTAAGGTGTGGCATATTTATTTTAAAAGGAAATCCTACAGACTAACAATTGTATCTCCCATATCTTACCATTTCAGTGGTTATTGAAACCTCTCTCAGAGAGGGTGAAGACAAAGGTATAAAAGAAATCTGTTTCTGTGCTATTTTCCCCTAAGCAAGGAAAACACTATACATAAAATGGAGTATGGTGATTACATGTAAAATATAAATATGCACATTATCTGTAATTCCTGAATGTAAGAGATTGTAGTGCTTTCTTTCCTGATAAGCCAGGCGGTAACTCAGTCTGAGACATATTTATTATACTCTAAACATTTCTTCTCCCATCTAGTTTTATGCTGACCATTTAGCATTTACAAATAACAAGCAAAGGTAGGAAGAAACAGCTACCTAAAATCTTTCAATTTAAGGTAAACTGACCTCCAAAGCCTCTACCAGCTAACACATACTTACTGTTTTATTGCAGCCTAATGCCATGGTTTTTGTGGGAAACAGAATAATCAAGCCAGCAAATAAAAGCCAGTAGCACCACCTACAGCTAATGAAAAGATTTTCACTCTTTCTGTTACTAATTTCTTTCCACCATTACTCCATCATTTAAAAGAATTCCTAAAACTTGCTTTATATCAACATTTAACCAAAGCATTATGACAGTAACACTATGTAAACTTATTACTTTATATTTCATGCTTTCATCAGCATATGAAAAAACCAACTTCTGCTTTGTATCTCTGTAAAAAGGGTGGGACAGAGGGGGGGAATCATTATCCTGGTTATTTATAAATTAAGAGTCTTAAAGAATCCAATAGACATTTGTAAGCAAACTCTGTTACAAAACAAGATGCGATCCTTATTTTATAAAGGGCAACTTACTAATGCTCATGGGAACCAACTGAATCAAAGCAACTTTTAATAAAATCAGTTATTTCGCACATGCTCTGTTGTTTCCCTACATGCAACCATGTTAACGCCATGTACACTGCCAGGCCTCTCCCTGGGAGAATGTCTCTACTTTGTTACCATATATACACATACATATGTCCTTACTTCCCAATACCTCTTTTTCAAGGAATACTCAGAAGCAGGCACCTGAGATTCTGGCACAGTGACAAGAAACTCCTATCTACCTAGAGTGGAAAAGTCAGTCCTGCTACTAAACATTAATTTATAATAACATTTGTACAGTACTGTGTAAGGCTTAAATGAGCAAAACGAATGTTTCACTTTTCTCTCTACACTTGGCTACTGCAACCCCTTTATTCTCAGGTTGATACGAAGTCAAATGCAGTATGGAAGACAATTTGAATAATCATGTGCTTCATTTTCCTAAATGGATAGGACCCAAATCACTGGATGTCAAATTTTACTTCTGAATCAACCCATAGTGGCTGATGTTGTATATCTGGATACTAAAATATTTGTTTTAAGGACATCAGAAGTTCTCACTGCAGTTTACAAATGGGTATTACCAATGAATGTCCAATATATTTGCCTCTGTCAGTTTCTCCTGTTAATTCCATGTTGGTACGTGGAGATTGACTGCTAGAAATGAAATGGGAGAAAAAGTTCCTAGTGATCATAACTGCAATGGCATTAAATTGTATCACTATTCGATTTGTTAATGGCAAAACCAAACTGATTTCATTTTACATTCTTTTCTATTAAGTGTTTTAAGTCTATACAATTTCAGAGCAAGATTTCTAGTCTACAAGGGAAAGGGTATATATTTCGAACTGAAGGAAATAGTTTTACCAGAAATGACAAAATTAAAACTGAAAGTCTAAGAGGATATTTTGCAAGAATAAAACTGAAGTGAAAAATGTTAATATTTAATTTAAAAACTAAGTTTCTGAATTTTTAATTTATGGGAATAGTTCACTAGAAAGTCATGGCAAAAAAAAAGGTAAAAGTTAGTAAGTACTCATTTAACACTTTCATTATCTGATATCACTGCAAAGAAAGACTTCCTTTCACAGTGGAAAAATCAGAAGTCAGAACACTTGGGCCTACAACAAGCAAAGAAGGTACTGTATCATTTTAAAATGATAAGACACCAGCTCCATTCACTGAATGGAAATGCTGTAAAGTGATCAATTTTCCCACAGAGTCCTTACATTCCATGTGCATGCCTGTATCTAAAATTAGTAATTTATTTTTAACTTCACATGGAAGTTGATTCCTAAAAGGAAGTCTCTAAGACTTTGTTTACAAGATATTGATTAAAATCTTCATGCCATTCTAGTCAAGGGTTCTGAGAAAGGACTTTCTTGAACTTGACTCCCCATACTTAATCCCATCTATAACGCCCCATTCAAACTAACCCCACCCTCGTCCCCCACAACCACACACTCCAATCCTCTTCAAAGCAGAAAGGGATTTTGTAGACTTATGGCTCATTTGGCAATTGCTAAGAAACCTCACAGTTCAGCATCACCTCTGAAGATCGCAAACCTATATATAACCTGAATTTTTACACCTACAGTGCAGTTAAAGTGTATAAAGAAGCCAAAATGTAACAGCTATTACATTTCAACATCTTCAAGTTTCAATATCACAGATATCAAGAGATGGAAAAGACTTGCTTGTAGAACTTTAAGCATCCGTTGAACAGAATTACTATCAATATCAAAAATAATTAAGAAATACTAATTTTGTATGCCCTACACATACACCTTTACAGATTGTGTTTCTCTAATGTAGTAAAAGTTGGAGATCATCAATTTAGGTAAACTATGGCTTTTATCAATATTTTAAAACATGCATCAGCAAGTGCCCTGGGTAGAAATCCTAATATTGTTTCAAGCCCTGTTCAATTCTATGTCTGTGCTTTGCACCTCAGAAGTGAGCCTGCCAAGGCACTTAAAAACGTCTTTTGGGGACTTCAAAAATCAGCCACAATTTACACAAGGAGAACACCCATCCATGAGCAGTCTAATCAGTAAGCATTTTCTTTCAACATATAATATTATTAAAAATTCTCCAAGTTTAAAAAAAATACTATATGCCACTAAGACAAAATTTACCCCTATCAAATGTATAGACAGTGGTTCTTGGCTTCCTCTAGCAATAGTATATGGTTTCATTTATTCAGATTAAAGAAAAAGGAACCCAAATAAGCCCTCCAAGCGTAAGATAAAAACAACCAAGATAAAAATAAAATACAACAAAATTCAAATACATGCCACACAGCTTCATTTGAGGAATAATTTGCATAGGTCCCCATCCTTTTATCTGTCCTTTGAGGTGAGTTTTTCAATCAGTTCCTGGAGTGGTGCAAGTTCTCTTCTATCAATTAGGTTGAATTCCTATGTGCCAACAAAGGCAGAAGAAAGAGCAAGAACATATTATTTACATCTCATTCCAAAATAGATTTCCATTAACATTTGTTGGGAATTAGCTTTTAAAGTAAATGCAAGTCTTTTTTCCTATTCTCTACCTCTTGCATCTTAGGCAAATCCCTTAACCACTTCTGGTATTTTACATTTCTACTAATATTAGGATAAATTATCTCTTAAGATTCTGGAGAAGAGAATGGCAATGCACTCCAGTATTCTTGCCTGGAGAATTTCATGGACAGGGAAGCCTGGCCGGCTACAGTTTGTGGAATTGCAAAGAGTTGGACACGACTGAGCGACTAACACACACACACACACACACACACATACACACACACACACAGAAGCCTGGCCAGCTACAGTTCCTGGAGTTGCAAACAGTTGGACACGACTGAGTAACACACACACACACACACACATACACACACATCTCATAAGATTGCTGCGGGGACTAAATGTGATACTGTGTGTGAACCACTTCATGTAACCCCTGGCACAAAGTAAACAATAAATGAGACTTGCTGCTCTGTTAGGATGAATAATTGGGACACCATTTAGACATATCCAATCAAGCAGGGACCAAAAAAATTCTCAGGCAAATTTCAGCATTATATGAAGAATAAAAGATTTAGTTTATGTTGTTAACTAACATATCTGCAAGCTACGTAGGATACAGTATGAGAATGACATGAATAATGTGGAGTCCACAGATGATAAGCAATAAAATTCTATTAAGAACAAATAAGAAAGCCTGGATTTAATTTGTGCTTCTTTAGAAGTTCTATCACTGTCATTCTGAAATTCAATTCTGAATAGCTTTCCCCTATAAAAATAGTTTACAAATTATAAGGTTAAAACATAAAGGTTGTCAATATTTCTGATCTTCTGCCACAATGGGGCATTCTGAGCTCTCAATTCCACTCATTTATTAGCACTCACCGTGAGCCAACCACTACAGTAAGTACTGAGAAGAAACATTAAGGGGCATTTAATGGCAAGTCTACCACTAAGATTTGTGGGGTGTGAACCAAGAACACAAATGGATATTATATCACATGACTAAGTTATTATATTTTATATTAAGCTAATATATTTTTATATATGTTTGATTCTCCTGCCTCGACAAATACACCTTCATAGTAGCTAGGAAGGCAAATTCAAATTTAGAATTTTAAAAAGACTCCTCAAGAGTCTACACATGAGGAGAGCCAGTCCTTGGCCCTCAGCAAACCTCCCTGATCTATCAAACCCCAGCTCCATCCTGAACTTCAAAGGGTCTCACATGCAGGAATCTGGACACCCTGACTGGCTTATAAAGGCAATGTCCACACACTCTTGAACAGCTATAATATGGGTATTCAGGTTTAGAGATATACACCTAAGAGACATGACCTTTCCTTAAAACAATGGACCAACAGAAAAGATCACGCAGATCCTGGAAATACACTTGGGACCATGTGGGCAGGGAATTCTGAATCTCAGGTACCCAAGCACATACCAGAAAGGACCTATGCAGGTATGTTCTTGGCCCTGTGGATTTCTCACTCTGTGGCGAGGAGTAAAGTGGAGAAGGGCCAGGGTAAAACTTCTAAATTGTGAGGCCCAGGGCAGGGGCCACTCTCACCCAAAGAGGTGATACTGTATAACCAACATACCCACCTTTAAAACCATCAGTGTCCTCAGATGTAATGAGGCTCAGATGTGGTAATTACCACATACCAGTTTCTTACTATTTGCTAGGCATTGGGAGATACAGGGTACTTTAACATTATATAGTAAGGTAAAACTAAACTTTCTGGTGAGAGAAATCCTCTCCCAAACTACTGAAACCTCAACTAATCATGTTCTGCCTAAACTAAGGCACGGAGGCAGACAGTATAACATTTTCTTTGTTTCTATTGGTGTCTATAGATAGGACACATAGTAAAATAATTGCTCAGAGCAATGGTTTTGGCAAGTTACTATCTCCTAAATTTTTTTTTTTTATATAGGTGAAATTAAGATACAAAATGTGTGCCCTCAGTGTGAGGAGTTTGAATAAAAGGAAAATAAATTTTTCTTTGTGGAGATGAGTGTGAGAAAGGCATTTATAAGTTTATATACCAAAACAGATTAAAAAAAAACAACAGAGCTATAAGTCATGGACATCTCCTACCTACCATCTTCCTTCTCCAACCTCCACTGAAAAATATCTGCTCAGTTTATGCATTTCTACCTTTTTCACTCCTACCTGTTGGTTCTCTAATTACTATAGCAGGGCAAGAATAGCCTCATTTCTTTCAGTCTACATGTCTAGGCCAGTTGTCTGAGAACTAAACAGTGAAGGAAGAGGAGGTCAACCTAAGGAGTCAGATCAAAGATTAATGGACTTCTGGAATATCAACGCTCTTTGGAACATTTTTTCCCCCTTTGGAATAATGGACAGTTATCAAATTCAGAACTTACTCAGAATATGGTTTTAAAAGGAGGGAAAAGATGCTATTTAAAGTTCATTTCTATGCCAGATCTTCGAAAAAAGATCTAGAGGAGACAGGAAAAAGGAGTAGCAGGAGTGCTCAGAGACAAGTTCAACTCCATGTCTACTAGCCAAGTTCCCTATTCAGCTGCTCCATTACAGACAGTTAGCTGAAGTTAGATCGCTCAGCTTCACTGTAGACTTGTGATGGAATTCAGAAACTGAAGGCAAGTCTTTATCATCTCAGCAAGTATTCAAGAGGACAAAGACTAAAGAAATAGAGCAAATTTTATTCTGACAGTATAGATGTAGTATTCACCTCATAACTCTATAGATAGCTGCTTTTACTGAGAAAAAAGTATCTCCTAATCCAACTTGAAAGTGAAAGTGGCTCAGTCATGTCTGACTCTTTGCGACCTGATGGACTGAACAGTCCATGGATTTCTCCAGGCCAGAATACTGGAGTGGGTAGCCTTTCCCTTCTCCAGGAGATCTTCCCAACCCATGGGTAGAACCCAGATCTCCCGCATCACGGGCAGATTCTTTACCAAATTCTGAGAATTTGAGAATTTACCAAATTCTTTACCAAATTATTGAGCTATCAGGGAAACCCCTAATCCAACTTACCTGGACAAAAAAAATAAAGTGCTTGAAAGATGTATTGAGATGTGCTTCCTCTTGAAGCTGGATCACAGGGTCGAAATGCTGATGATAAATGTGAGCATAAACCCTAAAGAGGCGTTTGAGTATAGTTTTTGCCACAGACATGAAATTCTTCGGAAATGGGACACCTAGTAAAGAGATAAACAACTCTCTCTATTAATAAGAAGAGAACACAGCAGTATGAGTTTGCCAGCAAGTGACAACATAACTTACCAAAACAAGGCTGAAAATAAGAAATATTTTTATTACTACTTAATATACCCATTGTACTTTTCAAATGTTCTCAATATATCATGAATGAAAACAAACTTCAATGTTTCTATGGAATAAGAATCTGTCTTCAGTATGGCCGCTTAGGCCTGTAATATAACACCACTTTACCAAAAATACCACAAATAAATGTCTGAGATGGTAATGGTGCTAAAATGCACACTTAGTCCCTCATATTTCTTATGCTGAACAGAAATAATGTATTACCACATTTAGATACCAATATATTTTTATATTTTTTTCCTACGGAAGTTATCGCATTACCACACCAGGACTACATTTATCTTGAAATTAGCTGTGGTCTCTGCTCAATTAGAGAGCTTGGCTTTCTGAATTTGAACACTTTTATAGCATCAAACAAATATAAAGCTAGAAAAATAAAAAAATCCACATCCCTTGTTAAACTGGCTAAATGATCCAGACTGGCAAAACACAAGCCAAATACTTTTATGGTACTACTGGCTTCAATGTGATCACATTGCCTACTGCCCACTTAAAAATATTATAAGTCACAACAAGGTCTACTGTATGGCACAGTAGGGAACTCTGCTCAATGTTATCTGGCAGCCTGGATGGGAGGGGAGTTTGGGGGAGAAAGGATACATGAGGCTGAGTCCCTTTGCAGCCTACCAGAAACTATCACAACATTGTTAAACGGCTATACTTCAATATAAAATTAAAAGTAAAAGGAAAATGTTATAGGTCACAAGAAAACATAAGACAACATAAGACATTTGGGGGGATATAAGTGTCTCCCAAATGAAGGGACACTATACAAAATAGTATGTTACACTCTTCAAAAATGTCAATGTCATGAAAGACCGAAAAAAGACTAAAAAATTGGAATAAGATCTGTAAATTAGACAATAATATTGTATTGGTATTAATTTCCTGATTTTGAAAGTTACTCTGTGACTGTCTAAAAAAATACACATTGAAGCACATAGAGATAAAGGTCATCATATATGCAACTTACTCTCAAATCTTCAGGAAAAGGAAAGAATGTGGGGTCAGGAGGGAAGAAAAAATAGGGAAGGAGTGAGGGAAGGAGCAAAGCAGGGAGGGAAGGAGGGAGAGGGAAGGCAAATAAGTTAAAATGCTGGCAACTAAAGAATCTGGAAGAAGGATATGTAAGGGTTCTTTGCATGATTCTTACAAATTTTCTATTAACAGAAGTCTGAAATTGGGTTAAAATAAAAAGTTTAAAAATATGGAAGATGAAAGATAAGGGCACTTATCCCATACCATACTACGTATATAAGGAATGCAGTTTTGAAAAACAGACCTTTCATTACAAAGGCTTTGAAGTAGTTAAAGCATTCAATGAATGTGTCATAACAGCAACTATTTACGTTGCTGTCTCCTCTACCACATCCTTCTCCCCCCAAAAGTAAAAAAGCATAAAATACAGTCAAGAAGTTGAAAAAGCAATTTCTTATTTTTTTCAGAAAACACAGCTGTAAGCAGTTTGACATAGTAAAGTCATATGAACTGTCTAAATGTAAATAATTTCTGCTTGGAAGTTTAGCCCTTTAAAAGGCCAGCAAATATAAAAAAAGGCAGAAGTCACTTAGGTGCTAACAGGCCAACCCATCAAATCTTGTTTTCTTCTCACCTAGTTTGATTTCACAGCCCAAGGTTCATGCTATGGGTCATGAATACAAATGCTCTGACAAAAATATAATGTAATACTGGGTTTATGCCATATAAAAGTGAAAGAAAGTGAAAGTCGCTCAGCCATGTCTGACTCTGCGACCCCATGGACTATACAGTCCATGGAATTCTACAGGCCAGAATCCTGGAGTGGGGAGCTGGTCCCTTCTCCAGGGGATCTTCTCAACTCAGGGACTGAACTCAGGTCTCCCACATTGCAGGCAGATTCTTTATCAGCTGAGCCACGAAAGAAGCCCCTTATGTCATACAAACTCCCTTTCTGAATATGAAATGAATAAGACAACAGCAGATGATTACCAGCTGTCTAGCCAACATCCAGTCTCTTTTTCTCCCTTAACACAGGCCAGATTTGTTACAATCTAAGATATACTGATCTTCTTATTGTTTAAAATTATAGGGAGGTTTACCTAATTAATGCATGATAAACTTGGTATGAAAGAGACACTTTTCAAGCATATAAGATTAGAAATATTAGAACTATTTTGAAGTGGCAATTAATCCAGCATGGTTCCTTGAATATACAGGCAATTCTACTGTAAGTCCTAGAAAAGTATGAAGGTAGATAAATCATGATGGATCCCAGTTAACCAAAACAATTATACCAATTTTTGATGGAAATAATGTCTCATCATCCAACTGGTCCTGAACCCAAGTCATCAGGTAATCAATATACTTTGGTGCAGAGCACTTAATAGGCTTCTTTATGTTTGTTCCATCTGCCCAATGATACTCATATCTGTATTGGAAAGATAAAAAGCACACAGAATATCAATATACTCTATACATAATGTCTGTATTTTTTGTATTACACATATGTTTATTTTGAATATATTCAGGACATATTTTAATCTCTTCCTCCAAATAAATATTTTTTTGTGTTTGGCATTTTAAAATTGCTATTAGATTATTTTGCATTTATCAGGATACAAACTAAGATTCCACCAAACTCATTTTTTGTGAACTTTCCTTCATATATAACTTTTATATTTTAGAATCACATACAGTATAAATTGCCACAGTAGAAACCCTAAGTTTATTTCCCACTTCTATGATGAGCATCTTTAATCTTTATAATTGTTGTCTTCTTCCTCAAAAAACATTTTTCCTTACACAGTACAATTCTCTTTAACTTGGGGCATTAAAATTTGGGTTAAGGATAGAGAATCAAACAGAAGTGCCAAAGTAAAATGAATAAAAAAGAGAATGATTCAATATTTGAGTATACTTGGTTGAGGAGCTAAACAAGCCTTTGAGGAAGACTGGAACTCCAAATAAAGATGCCTATAGTATTTGGGTATTAACCAGACACTATCCTTTGGTACAATAAACTTTTAATGTGCGCCTACAATATCAGAAATGATAAGTCAAGGAATGCTGCTCTTGAACAAGGGACACTGAAATGAACGACGTTTTCTCTATTCTCACAGAGAAAAGACTGGTAGAGAAGACAAACCTGTAAATGAGTATGTAAAAACAGTGCAACAGTATGCTCATGCAGTTAACTACAAAAACATACACTCACAACTGCAACCTGATTTTTAAGATAGTAAGCATGCAGCTGAAACTCCAAAGTACGAAAATGTCTAAACTGAACTAGCATTTAGTTTAGTTTCTGAAAGGTTACCTCTGCCTCTCCCTTTGAATCAGTTGTGTGTTTCTAACCTTGCCCCAGAGTTTGGACTGAGAGAACAACAGGTGAGTAAGGCTAGAAAAGGAGCTGAAAGAAAATATAATGGAAAAATACTACAGGGTATTTGAAACAATGAAAACCATCTTGAGGCAGGAAAAATAAGGATGATTTCTATTTAATCGTAGCTACTCACACTTGAACAGTAAATGTTAAATAGGATACACTCAAATAAATATTGTGACACCATGTCTTATTGCCAACCCTGGGAAACAGGGATGAAATGTTAAGTTTACTTTGAAGGTCTCCAATAGGCAATTTCCCAACAATTCCTGGCATCCTGTTTCACTATTTAATCACTTTCACAGTCAAGAGATTCTTCCTAATATAAAACAAAGTCTCAAGTGTGACTTAAGCTTCTTCTTGTTTGATTCTACCTGGAGATAGAGAATATGAATGGTCGGACTTTAAACAATCATTACTTAGTCTTCCTGGAGAAGGAAATGGCAACCCACTCCAGTATTCTTTCCTGGGAAATTCCACGGACAGAGAAGCCTGGCAAGTTACAGTCCGTGGGGACATAAAGAGTCAGACAAGACTGAGTGACTAAACAGCAACAGCTTAGTCTTTGCTTGAAAACACAGGAATTTACCTACGTTTTCTCCCTTATGTTGGCTTCCCTGGTGGCTCAGAGGTTAAAACGTCTGCCTCCAATGTGGGAGACCTGGGTTCGATCCCTGGGTCGGGAAGATCCCCTGAAGAAGGAAATGGCAACCCACTCCAGTATTCTTGCCTGGAGAATCCCCTGGACGGAGGAGCCTGGTAGGCTACAGTCCACGGGGTTGCAAAGAGTCGGATACAACTGAGTGACTTCACCTTCACCTTCACCTCCCTTATGTTATGAATCCTTAATGTTTTTGCATTTCTCTTATAATCATGTTTTTCATTCTGTTAATGATTCCCAGGTGTTCCATATTCATTTTTTTTAATTTGTATTTTATTTATTTATTTGGCTGCACTGAGTCTTAGTTGCAATATACAGGATTTAGTTGTGGCATGTGGGATCTAGTGCTTTGACCAGGAACAGAACCTGCACCCCCTACATTGGGAGCTTGGAATCTTAGCCAGTGGACCACCAGGGAAGTCCCCTATATTCATTTTTAAATGCGAAAGTCAAAAGTAGACACAGTACACCAAAAATCATTTTCAATATCCTGAAGCTTTATTAAAAAAAACTAATTTTAAATGCCCTAAAGCTTTCTGAAAAACAAAACTGTATATTGCTTATACTTCTAGAGTTTATAACTATGATCCCCTGAATCTTTTTCTTTTGAAAAGTTTATGCTTAAGATGGGGAGTCCCTGATAGCTCAGTTGGTAAGAACTGGCCTGCAATGAAGGAGACCCCGGTTTAATTCCTGGGTCGGGAAGATCAGCTGGAGAAAGGATAGGCTATCCACTCCAGTATTCTTGGGCTTCCCTTGTGGCTCAGCTGGTAAAGAATCTACCTGCAATGCGGGAGACCTGGATTCGACCCCTGGGTTGGGAAGATCCTCTGGAGAAGGGTTTTGGCCTGGAGAATTCCATGGACTGTATAATCCATGGGGTTGCAAAGAGTCAGACACAACTGAGCAACTTTCACTTTCACTATACTTAAGATGACTTCATCTTCTAACTCTATTTTGTCCCCAATGATTTTTCTAAATTTCACCTTTGACAGATAGTTGTCTGAAATTTATTTCTGTCATCATGGTATGAACTTTTAAACTGTAAATTCCCAAATATTCATTTCTTGGTTAACAACAATAATAAATAATAACAGAGAAACCACTCCAAGAAAAAAACTGCAAAAACTATTAACAGGTGGAGTCTAAACAACACAGTACCCAAAAACCAATGGGTTACTGAAGAAATCAAAGAGGAAATAAAAAAATACCTAGAGACAAATGAAAACAAACACACAGTGATCCAAAATATATGGAAAGCAGCAAAAGCAGTTCTAAGAGGGAATTTTACAGTAATACAAGCCTACCTCAGGAAATTAAAAAAAATCTCAAATAAACAATCTAAGCTTTAATTAAAACCCAAAGTTAGTGGAAAGAAAGAAATCATGAGGAACAGAGCATAATTAAATGAGATAGAAACTAAGAAAAAAATAGAAAAGATCAATGAAACTGAGAGCTAGCTCTCTGAAAAAATAAACAAAATTGATAAACCCAAAGAAATAAAATCAGAAATGAAAGAAGTTAAAAACAATGATCATTAAGAGATTACTACAAAAAATTACAGCCAATCAAACGGATAACTTAGAGGAAAGTGATAAACTCCTAGAAAAACATACAATCTCCCAAAACTGAATCTGAAAAAATAGGAAATATGAACAGATGGATTACCAGTAGTGAAACTGAATCAGTAATTTTAAAACACAAACAAAAAAACCTCCCAACAAACAAAAGTGAAAGACCAAATAGCTTCACAGGTGAATTCTACCAAAGAACTAATATAACTCAATATCAAAAAAAAGTAAACAACCCAATTAAAGACAGACAGAGGACCTGAATAGACATTTTTACAAAGACATACAGATGGCCAATAGACACATTAAAAGATGCTCAATTTCATCAATCATGAGGGAAATGCAAACTAAAACCATAATGAGATACTGTTTCACATCTGTTAAAATGGCTATTACTAAAAAGACAACAAATAATAAGTATCGGCAAGCATGTAACAAAAAGGAAATTTTTATGCACTGTTGATGGAACTGTGAATGGGTGCAGCCACTGTGGAAAAATGTATAGAGGTGCTTCAGAATATCTTCAGAATATTAAAAACAGAACTGCCATAAGAGCCGGCAATTTCATTTCTGGGTATTTACACAAAGAAAACACAAACACTAATTTGAAAAGATATATACAAACTATTTTTCATTGCAACATTATTTTCAATATCTAAAATATGAAAGTAACTTAAGTGTCTATCAACAGATGAATAAATAAAGAATATGTGGTACGTGTATATATGTATATTTATTTAAAGATACAAACCTCCAGTTGTAAGTCAGTTCATAAGGAGTATGGTCAATGACACTGTAATAACTTTGTATGGGAACAGATGACTACTAGACTTAACATGACGATCATTTCATAGTGTATGGAAATGTCAAATCATTATGCATTACACCTGAAACTAACATAACATTGTATATCAACAATTACTTTTATTTTTTTAAATGTAATGGAAGCATTTTTAATAATCTAGTTTGGATAGAGAAGCAGAAGCAAACAGAAAAAAGGCAGGATGGAGGACAATACAATAGGGAGGACCATAAAGCTGAGGTTAAGGAACTCTCGACTCAAAATACTAGTCATTGGTGAATCACTGAAGGAGATGGTAAATATAGAAATTGTAAGGTCAGAAATTTTCTTCTTATCTAAGAACTGTATGATACAGTAAAATTGAGAACTGATCATAAATCATATCTTACTTTGGGCCAGCTGACATCACCGGACAACTTTCTTCTGTACAAAAATCTGTGATTGTTCCATAAAGCATGTTGATCTGATTGAAGAAATCTACAGCTACAAAGCAAATATCATTTATAGGTAAAGAGTTAAATTTTAATTTTACTCAAAGAGAATCTTTTATTTCAGCAAAGTATGAGCTCTAACCATATTCTTTCCTCAACAAAGAACAGATAATAAGTATACAAGAAACAATACTTAACTTACTGAATTTAGGAGCTTCTGGTTAAGTGACTCCCTTAAGAGAATAAAAAGGCAAGCACACCATATTGATGTATGGCAGAAAGCAACACAATATTATAATTACCCTTCAATTAAAAATAATAAATTTTAAACAAGGCAAGCACAGAGTGGGAAAAATTATTTGCAACACATATAATCAACAAAAATCCTGTATTCAGTATATATAAAGAAGTTCCATAGATCACTAAGAGTGAGAGTTTCTGAGTCTCTTGGCTATCTCTACGGAAAAGAATAAAATACGACTTTTCACTTAGTTCAGTACAGTTCAGTCACTCAGTTGTGTCTGACCCTTTGTGACCCCGTGGACTGCAGCATGCTAGCCTTCTCTGTCCATCACCAACTCCTGGAGCTTGCTCAAATTCATGCCCATTGAGTCGGTGATGCCATCCAACCATCTCATCCTCTGTTGTCCCCATCTCCTCCTGCCTTCAATTGTTTAAAGCATCAGGGTCTTTTCTTATAAGTCAATTCTTCCTTTCAGGTGGTCAAAGTATTGGAGCTTTAGCTTCAGCATCAGTCCTTCCAATGAATATTCAGGACTTATTTCCTTTAGGATAGACTGGTTTGATCTTGCAGTCCAAAGGACTCTCAAGAGTCTTCTCCAACACCACAGTTCAAAAACATCAGTTCTTCAGTGCTCAGCTTTCTTGATGGTCCAACTCTCACATCCATGCACGACTACTGGAAAAACCATAGCTTTGACTAGATGGACCTCTGTCGCAAAGTAATGTCTCCACTTCTTAATATACTATCTAGCTTGGTCACAGCTTTTCTTTCAAGGAGCAAGTGTCTTAATTTCATAGCTGCAGTCACCATCTGCAGTGATTTTGGAGCCCAAGAAAATAAAATCTCTCACTGTTTCCATTGTTTCCCCATCTATTTTCCATGAAGTGATGGGACCGCATGCCATGATCCTAGTTTTCTGAATGTTGAGTTCTAAGCCAGCTTGTCCACTCTCCTCTATCACTTTCATCAAGAGGGTCTTTAGTTCCTCTTTGCTTTCTGCCATAAGGGTGATGTCATCTGCGTATCTGAGGTTATTGATATTTCTCTTGGCAATCCTGATTCTAGCTTGTGCTTTATCCAGTCCGGCATTTCACATGATGTACTCTGCATATAAGTTAAATAAGCAGGGTGACAATACACAGCCTTGATGTACTCCTTTCCCAATTTGGAACCAGTCCATTGTTCCATGTCCAACTCAAACTGTTGCTTCTTGACATATATACAGATTTCTCAGAAGGCAGGTAAGGTGGTCCAGTATTTCCATCTCTGTAAGAATTTTTTTTTTTTTAAAGAATTTTCCACAGTTTGCTGTGATCCACAGAGTCAAAGGTTTTAGCACAGTCAGTGAAGCAGATGTTTTTCTGGAATTCTCTAGCTTCTTCTATGATCGAAGAGACTGAGATTGCATTGAAAACTGACCTTTTCTAGTCCTGTGGCCACTGCTGACTTTTCCAAATTTGCTGGCATATTGAGCACAGCACTTTCACAGCATCTCTTAGGATTTGAAATAGTTCAGCTGGAATTCCATCACTTCCACTAGCTTTGTTCACTGTGATGCTTCCTAAAGCCCACTTGACTTCACACTCCAGGATGTCTGGCTCTAGGTGAGTGATCACACCATCGTGGTTATCTGGGTCATCAAGATCTTTTTTGCATAGTTCTTCTGTGTATTCTTGCCACCTCTTCTTAATATGTTTCTGTTAGATCCAGACCGATTCTGTCCTTTACTGTGCCCATCTTTGCATGAAATGTTCTCTTGGTATCTCTAATTTTTTGAAGAGATCTCTAGTCTTTCCTATTCTATTGTTTTCCTCTATTTATTTGCATCGATCACTTAGGAAGACTTTCTCATCTCTCCTTAGAAGTCTTTGGAACTCTACATTCAGATGGATATATTTTTCTTTTTCTCCTTTGCCTTTTGCTCCTCTTCTTTTCTCAGTTATTTGTAAGGCTCCTCAGACAACCATTTTGCCTTTGTGCATTTCTTTTTCTTCGGGAGGGTTTGATCACCACCTCCTATACAATATCAGGAACCTCCATCCATAGTTCTTCAGGCACTCTATCAGATCTACACCCTTGAATCTATTTGTCACTTCCACTGTATAATCATAAGGAATTTGATTTAGGCCATACCTGAATGGTCTAGTGGTTTTCCCTACTTTCTTCAATTTAAGTCTGAATTTGGCAATAAGGAGTTCATGATCTGAGCCACAGTCAGCTCCCGGTCTTGTTTTTGCTGACTGTAGAGCTTCTCCATCTCTGGCTGCAAAGAATATAATCAATCTGATTCTGGTACTGGCCATCTGGTGATGTCCATGGGTAGAGTAGTCTCTTGTGTTGTTGGAAGAGGGTGTTTGCTATGACCAGTGCGTTCTCTTGGCAAAACTCTGTTAGCCTTTGCCCTGCTTCATTTTGTATTCCAAGGCCAAACTTGCCTGTTACTCCATATATCTCTTGATTTCCTACTTTTCTATTCCAATCCCCTATAATGAAAAGGATATCTTTTTTGGGTGTTAGTTCTAGAAGGTCATGTAGGTCTTCACAGAACTGTTCAACTTCAGTTTCTTCAGCATTCTTGGTTGGGTCATAGACTTGGATTACTGTGATATTGAATGGTTTGCCTTGGAAACGAACAGAGATCATTCTATCGTTTATGAGATTGCATCCAAGTACTTATTTTATTTGTATTTCTCGGATAATTAGTGATGCTGAGCATCTTTTCATGTGCTTATTAGCCATCTGTATGTTTTCTTTGGGAAAATGTCTATTTAGTTCTTTGGCCCATTTTTAATTGAGTTGTCCTCCATGTGAACAAACGGTAACCTGTGGCTTTGAATCCCAACTCTATACTTAACAGTTGTTACTTAATCTCCCTGGATCTCTGTTTCCTACCTTGAAAATTTGGTTTATCTCAGAGTGCTAAAAAAAAAAAAGAAAAGAAAATACTTGTCTATCATAAAGGAGACATTTAGTCATTGTTAGTTTTCTTCCACAAAGACATGGCCTCAATATTCTATGCAACAAATATTAATTATAAGCTAACCATCTGCTTTTTCCAAAACTCTGAAATTTCTATCTTCTTTAAGCTAACACTCTTTCTAGCAGCAGAACGTTCAAAAACAGCCTCTGGTTTCTGGCTATGAGATTAGTTATTGAGTTTGCAAAATGTCCCATCTTCGACATTTATCTTCATCTGGCAAGTAAAACTGAAGCCAGTTCAATTCAGTTCAGTTGCTCAGTCGTGTCTGACTCTTTGCGACCCCATGAATCGCAGCACGCCAGGCCTCCCTGTCCATCACCAACTCCCGGAGTTCACTCAGACTCACGTCCTTCGAGTCCGTGATGTCATCCAGCCATCTCATCCTCGGTCGTCCCCTTCTCCTCCTGCCCTCAATCCCTCCCAGCATCAGAGTCTTTTCCACTGAGTCAACTCTTCGCATGAGGTGGCCAAAGTAATGGAGCTTCAGCTTTAGCATCATTCCTTCCAAAGAAATCCCAGGGTTGATCTCCTTCAGAATGGACTGGTTGGATCTCCTTGCACTCCAAGGGACTCTCAAGAGTCTTCTCCAGCACCACAGTTCAAAAGCATCAATTCTTCGGCGCTCAGCCTTCTTCACAGTCCAACTCTCACATCCATACTTGACCACAGGAAAAACCATAGCCTTGACTAGACGGACCTTAGTCGGCAAAGTAATGTCTCTGCTTTTGAATATACTATCTAGATTGGTCATAACTTTTCTTCCAAGGAGCAAGCATCTTTTAATTTCATGGCTGCAATCACCATCTGCAGTGATTTTGGAGCCCCCCAAAATAAAGTCTGATACTGTTTCTACTGTTTCCCCATCTATCTCCCATGAAGTGATGGGACTAGATGCCATGATCTTCGTTTTCTGAATGTTGAGCTTTAAGCCAACTTTTTCACTCTCCTCTTTCACCTTCATCAACAGGCTTTTTAGCTCCTCTTCACTTTCTGCCATAAGGGTGGTGTCATCTGCTTATATGAGGTTATTGATATTTCTCCCAGCAATCTTGATCCAAGCTTGTGTTTCTTCCAACCCAGCGTTTCTCATGATGTATTCTGCATAGAAGTTAAATAAACAGGGTGACAATATACAGCCTTGACATACTCCTTTTCCTATTTGGAACCAGTCTGTTGTTCCATGTCCAGTTCTAACTGTTGCTTCCTGACCTGCATACAGATTTCTCAAGAGGCAGGTCAGGTGGTCTGGTATTTCCATCTCTTTCAGAATTTTCCACAGTTTATTGTGATCCACACAGTCAAAGGCTTTGGCACAGTCAATAAAGCAGAAATAGACGTTTTTCTGGAACTCTCTTGCTTTTTCCATGATCCAGTGGATGTTGGCAATTTGATCTCTGGTTCCTCTGCTTTTTCTAAAACCAGCTTGAACATCAGGGAGTTCACGGTTCATGTATTGCTGAAGCCTGGCTTGGAGAATTTTGAGCATTACTTTACTAGCATGTGAGATGAGTGCAACTGTGCGGTAGTTTGAGCATTCTTTGGCATTGCCTTTCTTTGGAACTGGAATGAAACCTGACCTTTTCCAGTCCGGTGGCCACTGCTGAGTTTTCCAAATTTGTTGGCCTATTGCGTGCAGCACTTTCACAGCATCATCTTTCAGGATTTGAAACAGCTCCATTGGAATTCCATCATCTCCACTAGCTTTGTTCATAGTGATGCTTTCTAAGACCCACTTGACCTCACATTCCAAGATGTCTGGCTCTAGATTAGTGATCACATCATCATGATTATCCGGGTCATAAAGATCTTTTTTGTACAGTTCTTCTGTGTATTCTTGCCACCTCTTCTTAATATCTTCTGCTTCTGTTAAGTCCAGACCATTTCTGTCCTTTATCGAGCACATCTTTGCATGAAATGTTCCCTTGGTATCTCTAATTTTCTTGAAGAGATCTCTAGTCTTTCCCATTCTATTGTTTTCCTCTATTTCTTTGCGTTGATCGCTGAAGAAGGCTTTCTTATCTCTTCCTGCTATTCTTTGTAACTCTGCATTCAGATGCTCATATCTTTCCTTTTCTCCTTTGCTTTTCACCTCTCTTCTTTTCACAGCTATTTGTAAGGCCTCCCCAGATAGCCATTTTGCTTTTTTGCATTTCTTTTCCATGGGGATGGTCTTGATCCCTGTCTCCTGTAGTGTCACGAACCTCATTCCATAGTTCATCAGGCACTCTATCTATCAGATCTAGACCCTTAAATCTATTTCTCACTTCCACTGTGTAATCATAAGGGATTTGATTTAGGTCATACCTGAATGGTCTAGCGGTTTTCCCTACTTTCTTCAATTTACGTCCGAGTTTGGCAATAAGGAATCCCTCAGAAGAAATGGAGTAGCCATCATGGTCAACAAAAGAGTCCAAAATGCAGTACTTGGATACAATCTCAAAAACGACAGAATGATCTCTGTTCGTCTCCAAGGCAAACCATTCAATATCACAGTTATCCAAGTCTATGCCCCAACCAGTAACACTGAAGAAACTGAAGTTGAACGGTTTTATGAAGACCTACAAGATCTTTTAGAACTAACACCCCAAAAAGATGTCCTTTTCATTATAGGGGACTGGAATGCAAAAGTAGGAAGTCAAGAAACACCTGGAGTAACAGGCAAATTTGGCTTTGGAATACAGAATGAAGCAGGGCAAAGACTAGTAGAGTTTTGCCAAGAAAATGCACTGGTCATAGCAAACACCCTCTTCCAACAACAAGAGAAGACTCTACACATGAATATCACCAGATGGTCAACACCGAAATCAGACTGATTATATTCTTTGCAGCCAAAGATGGAGAAGCTCTATACAGTCAACAAAAACAAGACCGGGAGCTGACTGTGGCTCAGATCATGAACTCCTTAAACTGAAGCCAAAAGGCCATTAAGATATCAATCTTATCAACAAATTCCCTTCAGCCTTTTATGTACCTGAAATGTTTACTTAATCACTGTCAGTGAATGGAAATTATCTGTTTAGTCTCAAATCCTATTCACTTTATCAAGTGTCATTTGGAAAGATTACTATATATACATATAAGAAAAAACTGTAATCCAAGATTTCAGTCAATTGCTATATTTTAAAAGCAGAATTCCATGTTCTATGGGGACGTTCTAACATGTCAGTTCAAAGTAATTTTCTTCTGGCTATAATTGCAAAATGTCTGTAAAATTTTAGAAGTTCCTGACGTTCTAGACATTTCAATAGTACAGACAGTTCTGGTTATGGAGGCAGAATACAGACAGATAACAATGATCTGCTTTTATACTTAAAAGTCAGAATCTCATGTAGGACAGAAGTTCTGTGTTACACTGCTGTGTTAGTTTCTGCTGTACAATGAAGTGATTCTAGCTATATGTATACGTATATCCCCTTCTTGGACATCCCTCTCACTCCCCCGTCCCAACATCTACAGTCATCACAGATCATCAAGCTGAGCTCCCTGTGCTACACCACAAGTTCCCATCAGCTACCTACTTCCTCAGGTTTTTCAAATTAGAAAATGAGCTCTCAAATGGTACAAAAAATAGCACAAAAAAGTATCAAAAAAAAAAAAAGAATATGCACGTATATTGGAAATTTATTCTGAATATTGTCCTTAAAGTATCACAGAACTATCTAATAAGTTAGATGAGTTTCAACAATAAAGCAAACAAATTACTTTTATCTCTTCAGTAAATAAACTTGCTGGGGTCAGGAGGATAACTGTAGTATAATAAATACTGCTCTTAAGGAACTGCTGTCACAGTGAGGTTTTAAGACATCTCAGTAAAATCCTTTAGTTTCCTAAAAGTTATCAGTAGGTGGCAGCTCAATTTATAAATCCCATGATATGTTTCAAACCACAATAAAATACCATCAAATATTATAATAAAAATATGGTTCTGCTTTTCCTTAATCAAAGCCTAGACATTTAGTATATATTTTCAATTAAATTTAATTTTATTTCTACTATAGTCATACAAATTTCCTCCAATTATAAAACTTTATTAATCTTCTCACCAAGGCTGATAAACTTTGAATACTAAAAGTACCACTTTTATTTCCCCACTTTCTCTGCTTAACTCCCAGGAATATATTTACCTTTTACTTATATTTTTTTCTTTCTAGAGGTTAAGAATATATCACAAATATATTTCACTAATTTCATAAGATCACTATTGAATTAAAAAAAATAATAATTAAGACAAATAACTGAGTATGCTACTCAAAGAGGCAATTTGAGTAGCATAGTGGTCAAACCAGTCTCTAAAATTTTATAACTATATGTGAGCCCAGCCTCTACCACTACTAGCTATATAACCTAGCTTAATTACTGCAATTTTCTGTCTCAGATTTCTTATCAATATACTCGGATAATAATAATACCTACATCATGAGGTGGTAAAGATGAAATAAAGTAATCCATGTAGAAGAAAATAAAAACAATAATTTGAAAAGATACATGCACCCCAATGTCAAAGCAGCATATGGAAGTTAATAGTCAAGATACAGAAGCAACCTAAAACATCCATCAACAAATAAATGGATAATGGTGTGTGTGTATTTATATATATACGTATATATATATCTCCCTCACATACATACACACATACAATGGTACGTTACTGAGCCATAAAAAAGAATGAAATTTACCATTTACAACAACATGGATGGACCTGGAAGGTATTTTGCTTAGTGAAGTTAAGTCAAACACAGAAAAACAAATTCTATATGATATCACTTAAATGTAGTATCTAAAAAATAAAATGAATGAATATAACAAAACAGAAACAGACTCACAGATATAGAGCACTATTGGTTATCAGTAGGGAGAGGAAAAGGAAGAAGGGCCAGACAGAGACAGGGGATTAAGAGGTACAAACCAGCAAGTATCAAATAAGTAAGCTACAAGGGTATACTGTACAGTGCAGGGAAATATAGCCATTATACTGCAATAACTTTAGATGCAGTATAATCTATAAAAATACTGAACCACTATATTATACATGTGAAAACAATATTATAAATCAATTAAACTTCAATAAAATAAATAAAAATAATTCATGTAGAAAGAATAGCAGAGTGCCAGACACCTAGTGTCCTATAGACATCAATTGCTGTATTATTATTTTTTTCAAGAAGATGGTAAATCTACACTTTGTATTACATGATAACAGGAGACAATTTAATGTAATTCCATATTCAGAAATAAAGTATCATAAAGGTTAAAGTGGATTGAGGTACCATTATATTGTGGTATTAGGTTGCTAACTAAATGCTAGAAAACACAGCACCCAACACTCACCTACAATGAGTCTACTAACCTAATTGAGAGTCCATTGAGAAACAGAAAGGCTACTTACTGTTCACTGCAACCCACTCATTTAGATCTTCCCCCTCAGGAAGCATGACAGCCATCCGGAGGTTGCCACTGCCAAGAGTGGCCTCTGCATGCTTTAAGAGCTCATACTGGTGAGAACCCTCTGGAATGTTCTTCTTTGGTTTAAACGTTTTAGATGAGCGACTCCCACTATGAATAGCAAAGAAAAAAAAAAGCATTTAAGGCTTGACCTTCCACAGAGTCTACCATACTATACTACTAGATAAAATAACATAGAAGTGATCCCCAAAGTCCACCAATACATAGCTTGAAATTGTACTGGCTACGTTAAATCTTGGAAATATCATTGCTGTAACTACTGTTTGATACCCCCAAACTCCTACAAACCTTCTCTATATTCTCTACTGTAACTATAAAGGAGAAAAACGAATTTTTAGCTATAACTAATCCAGCTAACAAATCCAACCATAAATTGCTGATTCAGGATTATAGGTTGTAATATATAAAAATAAAAAGGAGTCTGTGATAATCTTTAGTCATTATATTCTTTTTTACCCCGATTCTAAGTTTCTCATTCTAAGATAAATAATTTCCTTTGTACAAGAGGCACTATAGCCCACCAGGCTCCTCTGTCCATGGGCATTCTCCAGGGAAGAATACTGGAATGGGTTGCCATGTCCCCCCTCCAGAGGATCTTCCCAGCCCAGGCTCTACTCTTAACACTGACCCCTCTCCGTGTCAGGGGTGTGGTGTGTATGTCTTTCTGTCTGTCTCCCTGCCAGGTGTGGGTGTGTGTGTGTGTGCACACGTGTACGTGCTAAGTCACTTCAGTCTCTACTCAACAGTCAAGAATCTCTTTACAAACACTAATCAGGCGATGTTACTCCTCTGCTTAAAACCACATTCAGTGGCTTCCCAGTGTATTTCAGAGTAAACTCCAAAGTCAAATATTAGACATAGTAAGGCTCTGGAACCACATTAGAGTATGGAAACTCTTCTTCAGTTTAATCAGATAACGTATTAAAAGTCAAATTCTCTCCCACCATCTCTGAAATACGAAAACGTAGAAAAGATTATCATGCCTACCAAACTTGAGGCTTATTTCATTTTCCTCCTCTTCCCCCTCCTCCTTCTCCTTTATCAAAATTTAGTGTGAAAAATAAACTTGACCAATAAATTTTTTGACAAAAGACATTTTTACTAATTTTTGTATGATTAAGTACAAAAATAGCTCTCCTAACGCCAATCTGGTGTATGTATTTAGACCATGTATTTAAGCACTCTCCCTTTAATTAGCCCACTGATCAGACCGGTGCCGCAACTGATGATGTAACAAAGCTGCTCTGAAAAGGGCTGGCAGAGAACATGAGAACAACAAGCACATCAGCTGTGCCTGCACCCAGGAGGGTCCCCACAAATATCTATTTATTGAACCACTGTCCCTTTACGTGTTAGGCTTCCAAATGTTTTCTTGATTGATGACCCATTCAGAATTGGTCTTCCACAAAACTAAACACATTCTCCTCAAAGACCTTACACTTGGGTAAAAAGAAAAAAAAATCTGAGTTTGGTTTTATGAAGGTCAGTTCTGTCACTAATCAGCTATGTTATTTAAGGCAAATTACCCAACTTCCTTGAGCCTATTTTTTCTTTAATAGTGAAAGCCTAACAACAATAATAAAACATTACCCTTACCTGTATCATGCAAGAGCTGCAAAATGAGAAAAAAGCTCTTAAAACCATAAAATGCTGTGCAAATGTTAGTATCCTTCCTTTTCCTGAACCAGAATGACTCACAGTGAAACATGAAATGGTAGTCCAATGTCCAAAGCTGGACTCAACCCCTACTCCCACTCTAATTTCCTAAGACTGGATGGGGAAATTTTTACTTTGGAAACAAATGCTCTTACACATTAAGTTACAAATAGAATTTTAAAAAAACTGTTTTGGTTTGGTTTTTTTTGGGTGCTTTTCCTATATCAAGGTTCAAGTGATCTCAGAATAATGGTGGGGATAGACAGGAAATCAAGAAAACAAGGTGCCAGTCCTCATTTTGCTGTTTTCCTCTTATGTTACTTAGGAAACTATAAATTATCATCTGGGCTTCGATTTATTTTGCTTTTTTGAACCTCTGGAAAATAACTTTTTACAGAAGGGTATAATTTAGAGATGGGATGATGTTTACAAAATGCTTTCAGCTCCCTGAGTTCTCTGCCTTCTCAGTTCCTCATATCCATGCACAGTCATACTTCCAAAATGCTTTGAAGTCCTCCACTGAATCCCCCTTCTTTGTGATCCTTCTGCTTTATTCAGGCAAAATAATTAATCATCTCAGTATTCTGATTTTTTAAATGTTCTTTTTAAAAATTATATTCAACTTTTTCGACTGCTACCTGAAACTTCAACCAGGATGCACTTTACTCTGGAAGGGGTGATCAGTACTGCTCCTTATTCCCATGTCAAAAGACCAACTGAAGAGTACTCAAGTTCAAAAGCACAAGTACCAAAATATGTACACAAAATTCCTCATCAGTGAGTGCAAGCTCTTACACTAATGAGTGCAACCTCTTACACTAATGGGGCCAAATATATAAGGTCTACGAAAAAACCCAAACGAACTTTTCTGCTAACCCAGTATCTCACATGGCATGTTAAGATATTTGATGCAAATATTAAAAAACATTTTCAATTACAGAAAGTATGTACCCCCCACCCACCCTTTCAGAGTCTGTCTATACAAGCATAAAAATGCTTGTGCTTGTTTTATACACCTGCTGTGTACTACAGTGTACTAAAGAATGTTTTCCACTTTAATATGTCCAGAAGATTGTTGTACTTTAAAGTAGAAGTAGATCTACTTTATTTTTAAAGACTGAATAATATTTCCTTATATAGATAGATAATATTTTCAACCAGTCACCTACTGATAAACATTGAGGTTGTTTCCAGCCATTTATCACTTTAAACAATGCTGCAGTAAGCCTCCTCATATTATAAAAGATAAATTCTTAGAAGTAAAATTGCCCTGCTAAAGGGCATATACATTTTTAATGTTTACATAAGGTCTATTTTTTCCCCCCAAATAAGCTGGATTCTTTTAAAACTCATTAACAATGTATGAGAGTAGCTGTATACATTTTTGGTCTTAGAGGACAAGAATTCAGCTAGTTTCTCTTGTATAGCTCCCAACAGGACATCATAACTATATGACAACTTAGAGCTTTCTGATTAGAACATAAATGTGATTTAAAAGTCACAGCATTACCCTGAGGTCTTTTCTTTTAAAATAAATACCCAGCAGTCAGGTTTGTTTATCCCAGTCCTTTTATTCACATTTGAAGGTCAATCAATTTCTAGAGGAAGACAGAATGGCTTGACAAGTAAATAACTGAGCCTTAAGGGAAAACTCTGACCACAAATCCCTTATAATTAGTCATTCAATTTGATCTACTTTTAGTAAATTTCAAAAGCATTGTGTACTTCCTCTTTAAGACCCTAAAGAATAGACTGATCCCCATTGTGACATCTACATTTATTCTCATAAACCATTTGTTACCATCTCAACACAGTTACACCCATCATTACCCTCAATTTTAACTATTTACTGTTCAATCCAACTATCAACAAAATTGATATTTTCTAAATTGGGTTGGAGAATCTTAAGGCTGAAGGAATTGGGGAGGAGGTTCTTACAAAGAACACAAAACAGGGGTACTAGGAAGGACTGAAAAGTAAAAGTGTTAGTCACTCAGTGGTGTCTGACTCTCTGTGACTCTTTGCAACTCTTTGTAGCCCTCCAGGCTCCTATGTCCATAGGATTTCCCAGGCAAGAACTGAACTGGATAGCCATTCCCTTCTCCAGGGTATCTTCCCCTATCCAAGTACCAAATCAAGGTCTCCTGCATTGCAGGCAGCTTCTTTACCATCGGAGCCACTGGGGAAACTCCACTAGGAAGGGTTAGAAGAATATATATCTGTATATAATTTAGACAGTGAAAAACACGTGAGTATACTCAAAATTAGAAACAAAATTATATCAACTTATTTGTGTCAGTAACTCCATATCTTCAAAGTTAAGTGACTTACTCTGATCACCTAGCTAATTAAATGGCAGAAGTGGGATTCAACAAAAAGACAACTCATAGACTGGGAGAAAATATTTGCAACTGAAGTGACCAACAGATTAGTCTCCAAAACCTGTAAGCAGCTAATGAGGCTTAACATCATCCAAGCAAACAACCTAATCAAAAAATGGGCATAAGACCTAAACAAACATTTCTCCATAAAGGACATACAAATGGCCAAGAGGCACATGAAAGATGCTCAACACTGCTAATTATTAAAGAAATGCAAATCAAAACTACAATGAGATATCATCTTACACCAGTGAAAACAACTATCATCATAAAATCCATAAACAATAAATGCTGGAGAGGGTGTGGAGAGAAGGGAACCCTCCTACACTGTTTGGAACATAAACTGGTACAGCCACTAGGAAGAAGAGTATGGAGGCTCCTTAAAAAACTAAAAATAGAGCTATCATATGACCCTGCAATCCCATTCTTGGGCATGCATCCAGAGAAAAACATGGTCCGAAAGGATAAATGCATGGATGTTCACTTCACTGCGGCACTATGTACAATAGCCAAGACATGCAAGCAACCTAATGCCCATCAACAGAGAAATGGATAAAGAAAATGTGGTGCATATATACAATAGAATATTACTTGGCCACTAAAAAGAATGAAACAAAGCCATCTGCAAAGCCATCTGCAGTAACAGGAGTGGACCTAGAGATTGTCATACTGAGTAAAGTCAGAGGAGAAATAGCATATGACATCCTTTTAAATGCAGAATCTAAAAAGAAATGATACAAATGAACTTATTTACAAAACAGACTTAAAGAATGAACTTATGGTTGCCAGGAGGAAGGCTGGGAGTAAGGGATAGCTAAAGTTTGGGACTGACATGTATATAAGGCTATATTCAAAACAGATGATCAACAAGGACCTATTGTATAGAACAAAGAACTCAGCTCAATGTTATGTGGCAGACTGGATGCCAGAGGAGTATGGGGGAGAATGGATACATGTATATGTATGACTGAGTTCCTTTGCTGTCAACC
Organism: Ovis canadensis; assembly: GCF_042477335.2. Taxonomy (NCBI): domain Eukaryota; kingdom Metazoa; phylum Chordata; class Mammalia; order Artiodactyla; family Bovidae; genus Ovis; species Ovis canadensis. Next base: position 102,874,488 of record NC_091250.1, on the reverse strand, counting down.
TGCAACTACCGCAACTTGTTAATCATCTGTAACTCCAATACAAAATAAAAAGTTAAAAAAAAACAACAGTCCATTATCTTCAAGTCATTTTACATTACCAAGCCTCAGTTTGTAATAATGATACCTACCTTACTATTGAACCCTGTAGTAAGGATTCCATTGGTATTAGCTCTCTTTGATCCACAATTGGTACCAACCTGTCATTCACATCAGTAGCTCCTTCTATAGGTCTAAGTCCAACACTAGAGATCAGGGACTTGATAAACACTTTTCAGTCCACTTCAGACTGGAAACTCCTGGATTACAATAGTAATGATGATGATTAATATTAACTAACATTTACTGCAGACCTTGTACTCTTTAAGTATTTTACATACAATATCTCATTTAATCTTTAATTTAATTTAATTTAATTTAACTCTATGATGTCTATCAGTTCAGTTCAGTTGCTCAGTTGTGTCCAACTCTTTGCAACCCCATAGAATGAAGCATGCCAGGCCTCCCTGTCCATCACCAACTCCTGGAGCTTGCTCCAACTCATGCCTATCGAGTTGGTGATGCCATCCAACCATCTCAACCTCTGTTGTCCCTTTCTCCTCATGCCTTCAATCTTTCCCAGCATCAAGGTCTTTCTTAATGAGTCAGTTCTTCACATCAGGTGGCCAAAGTATTGGAGCTTCAGCATCAGACCTTCCAATGAACATTCAGGACTGATTTCCTTTAGGATGGACTGGTTTGATCTCCTTGCAGTTCAAGGGACTCTAAGGGCCGTCTCCAACACCATAGTTCAAAAGCATCAATTCTTCGGCACTCAGCTTTCTTTTTCCAACTCTCACATCCATACATGACTATTGAAAAAACCACAGCTTTGTACAGACCTTTGTCGGCAAAGTAATGTCTCTGCTTTTGAATATACTGTCTAGGTTAGTCACAGCTTTTCTTCCAAGGAGCAAGTGTCTTGTAATTTCATGGCTGCAGTCACCATCTGCAGAGATTTTGGAACCCAAGAAAATAAAGTTTCCACTGTTTCCCCATCTATTTGCCATGAAGTGATGAGACTGGATGCCATGATCTTTGTTTTATGAATGCTGAGTTTTAAACCAGCTTTTTCACTCTCCTCTTTCACTTTCATCAAGAGGCTCTTCAGTTCCTCTTCATTTTCTGCCATAAGGGTGCTATCATTTGCATATCTGAGGTTACTGATATTTTTCCTGGCAATCTTAATTCCAGCTTGTGCTTCATCCAGCCCAGCATTTCGTATGATGTACTCTGCATGTAAGTTAAAATTAGCTGGATGACAATATACAGCCTTAACGTACTCCTTTCCCAATTTAGAACCAGTCTGTTGTTTCATGTATGGTTCTAACTGTTGTTTCTTGACCTGCATACAGATATCTCAGGGGGTAGGTATGCTATGCTTTATTTTATGAGTAACAAAACTGAGGCTTAAAGTTCTTAATTTGCTCCAGCTTTTAGAATTGGTAAAGTAAGGAACCAAAATTTAAGCCTAGGATTTAAATATTCAAAGTCCATTCTTTTATCCACTACCCAATACGACATGATACTTATCTTTATCTCTTACAGCTGTGATGGTTGTACAATTTTGTGAATATACTAAATCCACTGAACACTTTAAAAGATGAATTTTATACTGTGTTAATTTTAGCATATTTTTTTGATGTTTAAAGAAAAATCTTTATTAAAAAACTAAGTAGCCTCAGAATAATGTTCCTCACCACCTCAATGTCAGTTTCTTCCATTTATTTCACTCTTGCATTCCTTCATCCAACTAGAATATTCTGACCACCCACCTACTATATTCTAAGTAGCACTGTGCTAACCCTGGGACACAGCACTGAACAAGAGAATCTCTATTCTCATGGTAGGGAGAAGAGGCAGAAAAAAAAAATAAAACGATACAGTACTGGTTGGTGCTCAGTGCTATGGTGAAAATAGAGAATGAAGTGACAAATAATGCAATGTGACAAGGCACTTTACTAGATTAGGTGGTTAGGGCAGGCCTCCATGAGGCCAGAAAGACACGAAGGGGGAATCAGCCATGTGACAGCTAGCAAAGAGGGAAGAGCATTCCAGGCTTACAGGACAAACTAGGTGTTTGCACAAAGGTGACTTTTTCAAAAGTTCAGTTCAGTTCAGTTCAGTCGCTCAGTCGTGTCCGACTCTGTGACCCCATGAATCACAGCACACCAGCCTCCCTGTCCATCACCATCTCCAGGAGTTCACTCAGACTCACGTCCATCAAGTCAGTGATGTCATTCAGCCATCTCATCCTCGGTCGTCCCCTTCTCCTCCTGCCCCCAATCCCTCCCAGCATCAGAGTTTTTTCCAATGAGTCAACTCTTCGCATGAGGTGGCCAAAGTAATGGAGCTTCAGCTTTAGCATCATTCCTTCCAAAGAAATCCCAGGGTTGATCTCCTTCAGAATGGACTGGTTGGATCTCCTTGCACTCCAAGGGAGTCTTCTCCAGCACCACAGTTCAAAAGCATCAATTCTTCGGCGCTCAGCCTTCCTCACAGTCCAACTCTCACATCCATACATGACCACAGGAAAAACCATAGCCTTGACTAGACGGACCTTAGTCGACAAAGTAATGTCTCTGCTTTTGAATATACTATCTAGGTTGGTCATAACTTTTCTTCCAAGGAGTAAGCATCTTTTCATTTCATGGCTGCAATCACCATCTGCAGTGATTCTGGAGCCCCAAAAAATAAAGTCTGACACTGTTTCTACTGTTTCCCCATCTATTTCCCATGAAGTGATGGGACCAGATGCCATGATCTTCATTTTCTGAATGTTGAGCTTTAGGCCAGCTTTTTCACTCTCCTCTTTCACTTTCATCAAGAGGCTTTTTAGCTCCTCTTCGCTTTCTGCCATAAGGGTGGTGTCATCTGCATATCTGAGGTTATTGATCTCTCTCCCAGCAATCTTGATTCCAGCTTGTGTTTCTTCCAGTCCAGCGTTTCTCATGATGTACTCTGCATAGAAGTTAAATAAACAGGGTGACAATATACAGCCTTGATGTACTCCTTTTCCTGTTTGGAACCAGTCTGTTGTTCCATGTCCACTTCTAACTGTTGCTTCCTGACCTGCATACAGATTTCTCAAGAGCCAGGTCAGGTGGTCTGGTATTCCCATCTCTTTCAGAATTTTCCACAGTTCATTGTGATCCACACAGTCAAAGGCTTTGGCATAGTCAATAAAGCAGAAATCAATGTTTTTCTGGAACTCTCTTGCTTTTTCCATGATCCAGCGGATGTTGGCAATTCGATCTCTGGTTCCTCTGCCTCTTCTAAAACCAGCTTGAACGTCAGGGAGTTCACGGTTCACGTATTGCTGAAGCCTGGCTTGGAGAATTTTGAGCATTACTTTATTAGCATGTAGGGCATCATGAATGACAGTATATGAAATCAGAAAAAGCTTGTAGACCCACACTAGCTAAGTTTTTAGAGTCCAAAGTATGGAATTTAAATTACTATTTTAAGTATAAATGGGAAGCTATGGCAGAATCTTTTTTTTTTAAAGGAAGTATAATATGACTTAATGTAATGATCTAAAAAAGACTATTTAGTTTCCATGTAGAGAATGGACTGGCAGGAGGGTAAGAGTGAAAATACAGAAACCAGTTAAGCAACTGGTATAAAGCAGAAAGATGATCTGGTCTAATGCGGACAGAAAGATGAAGCCAGGTTCTAATATTTGTAGGTAGAATCAATAGGATTCACTTTGGATTTCAGAATTTGTCGAGTGGTAAAGACGAGACAATCAAAGAAGACTGCTAGGTTTTTAGGCTCAAGAAGGTAGGTAACAGGTCATTTATTAAGATAGGTTTGGGGAGATGGCCTTTGCCCATATTAACTTAAGATACCTATTAAACACCCAAAGGGTAAGTTAGTATGCAGTTGCACCTATACATCTCATGCTAAGATGAATGATCAGACTGAAGGTAACTAATATTCTTGACATCTTCACTGGTTAGCACACTGCCAAAAGATGCACTAGTATGTTATTAAAATGAGTATTTTAAAAGCTATCAGAAGTCCTATAGTAAAGAAGATTTATTAAAAAAAATCATTTATGGTTTATCTCAAGGTTTCCCAAAGATCTTTAGTCATGGAAATTTTACTTCCACACTTAAAATCTTGCTCTTTAACATACATTCCCTGGAGGAGGGCACAGCAACCCACTCCATTATTCTGGCCTAGAGAATACCTCGGACAGAGGAGCCTGGCAGGCTACAATTTATAGGGTTGCAAAGAATCAGACATAACTGCAGCAACTTAGCATGCACGCACACACCTTAAGAAGCATCACTATGAACAAAGCCAGCGGGGGTGATGGAATTCCAGTTGAGCTGTTTCAAATCCTGAAAGATCATGTTGTGAAAGTGCTGCACTCAATAAGCCAGCAAATTTGGAAAACTCAGCAGTGGCCACAGGACTGGAAAAGGTCAGTCTTCATTCTAATCCCTAAAAAAGGCAATGCTAAGGAATGCTCAACTACCACACAATTGCACTCATCTCACACACTAGTAAAATAATGCTCAAAATTCTCCAAGCCAGGCTTCAACAGTATGTGAGCCATGAACTTCCAGATGTTCAAGCTGGTTTCAGAAAAGGCAGAGGAACCAGAGATCAAATTGCCAACATCTGCTGGATCATCGAAAAAGCAAGAGAATTCCAGAAAAATATCGATTTCTGCTTTATTGACTATGCCAAAGCCTTTGACTGTGTGAATCACAATAAACTGTGGAAAATTCTGAAAGAGATGGGAATACCAGACCACCTGACCTGTCTCTTGAGAAATCAGTATGCAGGTCAGGAAGCAACAGTTAGAAATGGACAAACTGGTTCCAAATAGGAAAGGGAGTATGTCAAGGCTGTATATTGTCACTCTGCTTATTTAACTTCTGTGCAGAGTACATCATGAGAAACGCTGGGCTGGATGAAACACAAGCTGGAATCAAGATTGCCAGGAGAAATATCAATAACCTCAGATGTGCAGATGACACCACCCTTATGGCAAAAAGTGAGGAAGAACTAAAAAGCCTCTTGATGACAGTGAAAGAGGAGAGTGAAAAAGTTGGCTTAAAGCTCAACTTTCAGAAAACTAAGTTCATGGCATCCAGTCCTGTCACTTCATGGCAAATAGATGGGGAAACAGTGGCAGATTTCATTTTGGGGGCTCCAAAATCACTGCAAATGGTGACTGCAGCTATGAAATTAAAAGACACTTACTCCTTGGCAGGAAACTTAAGACTAACCTAGACAGTATATTAAAAAGCAGAGACATTACTTTGCCAACAAAGGTCCATCTAGTCGAAGCTATGGTATTTCCATTAGTCATGTGTGGACGTGAGAGTTGGAGTATAAAGAAAGCTGAGTGCCAAAGAATGATGCTTTTGAACTGTGGTGCTGGAGAAGACTCTTGAGAGTCCTTTGGACTGCAAGGAGATCCAACCAGAGATCAGTCCTGGATCAGTGTTCATTGGAAGGACTGACGTTGAAGCTGAAACTCCAATACTTTGGCTACCTGATGCAAAGAGCCGACTCATTGGAAAAGACTCTGATGCTGGGAAAGACTGAAGGCAGGAGGAGAAGGAGACGACAAAGGATGAGATCGTTGGATGGTATCACCAACTCAATGGACATGAGTTTGGGTAAACTCCGGGAGTTGGTGAGGGACAGGGAGGCCTGGCATGCTGCAGTTCATGGGGTTGCAAAGAGTTGAACACGATTGTGCAACTGAACTGAACTGACACACTATTATATTAAACTGCTAACTAGGTTACTTCTTGGTTTTCAGCATATCTGTAACACTTCAATTTTATAAAGTATAACTCCATGATCTCATACAAGAACAGGTAGAGGGTTGGTCAAGTCACTATTTATTTATATCCCACAAATTTTTATAATCTAATCCTTAGAAAATAAAAAGCACTTCACTACCAAAGGCCAGTTAGTTTCTACAATTGTGAAGTTACTGAGGTGTAAGCTCCGCTGTAGATGAAGACACTAAAGTTTAATCACTCATCTCCGATCACCCTCTGAGCTCTGAGTTTTATAAAGACTGCAGTTTCCTTTGCCCAGCACTAAATCCATTGCAATCAGTAAACAGGTACTAAAATCACAGGAGATTTTAGGAAATGACTATTGTCAAATGTCTAGATGATTTCTATGCAACAGCAGTAACAGAATTCCCTACAATGTGTTGGACTACAAGAAGGAAGAAAACAAAACCTGCAGATACAGAGTTCAGAATGAGCATCAAATTGCAACAGAGCAGGCAGTAATTCCAAATATACTGACATTTCATCCAAGAAACACCTAGGGAGCCTGAACATCACTTCTTTTATAAAAAAAACCTTTCCTAACCTTCCATGAAAATCTCTCCATCCTCTTGGTGTCTCACTGCAGCTTAAAGCACCTATAACATATTTATGTGTTTGTTCTCCTTCAAAGCTCTTTAAAATGAGAGGTTGTGTCCTCTTCATTTTTGTAATGTGATATCTGGCATACAGAAGATCAAAGGGCAAAGGATTTGAAGTAAACACCCAGTTTCAGATCCTGTCTTTGTAACTTTGATAACTTTGTGATCTCAGATAAATCATATAACTTCTCTAAGCTTACAACTAAAACACTGGAAATGATATTACCAATTTTGCTGAATCATTATGACAATTAAATGAATGTATTTAAAACAGCTTAGTTTTGAGGTAGCTGTCACACAGCAAATGGGCAGTATAGGAAATGACACCTTAAAAATACTGAGTGACAATATGTATATGCATATACACATATGTACATACACACATATACATACAGATAGTCATCACCTTATTCAGTTTGCTATAACAAAATACTACAGACTAGGTGCTTATGAAAATTTCTTCTCAGAGTTTTGGTGGTCAAAAGTACCAAGATCAAGGTACCAGCATTGTCAGGCCCTCTTCCAGGTTTCTGATTGCCCACTTCCCCCTGCATCTTCATATGGTAAAAGGGAGCTCTGTGGGATGTTTTTCATAAGAGCACTAACCCCAATAATGAGGGTGGAGACCTGATGACCTAATCACCTCTCAAAGGCTCAAAGCCCTCACCTCCTAAGGCCATCACACTGGGCATTAAGATTTCAACTCATGAATCTGGGCAGATGTATTCAGACCAAACCAATCTTTCTGTCACACTTCTACTAATCCAGTTTTAAAACATGACCTCTGTATACTTACTCGTTTACATTTTTCTTTCTCTTTCTCACTAGACTGTGAGTTACTCAAGAATATGGATCATGTCTTGGTCATCCGTGAATCTCTAGAATCTAAAACAGGAACTGGGACATAATGGGTTTACTAATAGAAGTTTATTAACTTAAATAATGATATTGAAAGTAGAGAAAAGTCCTGTTATTACTGCAAGGAACAGCTGTCCCCAGTTTTAGAGAAAGGGACTGACCCATCATCTTTATTTGTGCAACAAATCTAAAAGATTTTAACTGCAGCAATGTACTACTGGTGAGGTTTGCTCATCCTGACACCAAAATTTCATTTTCAGTCTTAGGCCCTTTGGAGTCCTTCCCTACTTAAACCTTGGCTAAAAAAAAAATGGGTCAATCAATCAAAGCAAGACATCTCAGTCTAACAAGTCTACTCCTTGCATTGGGGGAGGGGAAAGGGAAGAAGGAGGTAGCTCTTATTTTTCATTTTATTTAGTTATTTTAAATAACTAATAGATTACAGCTACTTCCCATAGTTTAATAATTTAGCTATATTCTAAAAACTAGTATGCAATTTCTTGTTGTAAAAGCATTTTTTTCCCCACCAAAGTAGAAAAGCACAATTTCTGCTGGCATCCAATTCAAAACCACAGTTCATTATAAAGGGTGCCACAAAAGATCAAGTCTGCAGTTTCGGCAATAATGGAACAATCTTTATATCAGATACAGCTCTCAAGTTAACACCACAGCAAAGATTCACCTATAATTGCTACAATTCATCATCGGCCTGCAAATAAGCAGCAGTAACATAACAGGAATACATTTAATCAGTGACACAGAAGTTTTAATGGTTTACTACTGCTCAGTTGTGTCCTACTCTTTGCGACCCTAGTGGACTCTACCTCCACCAGGCTCCTCTATCCATGAGAATCTCTAGGCAAGAATACTGGAGTAGGTTGCCATTCCCTTCTCTAGGGAATCTTCCTGATCCAAGGATGGAACCCACTCTCTTTCCTCCTGCATTGACAAGCAGATTCTTCTCCACTAGTGCCACCTGGGAATGCTTTGAAATTTAAATTCTTACAATAAAGCCAGCCTGACAAGGAAAAAAAACCTCACAAAGTTAAAATCAGCTGGTGTCTACTCCTCATCTCATATACTTGTAAATGAACTTTCTTTTTCCATGGGACGTCTAGTCATCCCTAGAAAATTAATTCAGGGGTTCATTTTTCCTTAGGAAGCGTTGCTGATGTCCTAAACCACATTAAAGATGACTTCTCTCTGGTCACACAGAACACTAAAACGTCTCTAGTTTACAATGCACCATGAGCTTCTCAAAGGCAAGGAGTTCTTCAAGTCATCTGCTTCTCCAGAGCCTAGGAGAAGGCCTAGGTCAGAACAGCTCCTCAACAGAAGTCTGTTGAGCTAAACCAATAAAGGACATCAGGTCAAGAATGGTAACATAAAAGTAAACATTCTGACAGCATTTGCTAAATTTATATTCCCAGCTTATACAAACAGGCTCAGTCACAACAGCTATACAAGCACAGTATGTATATGGAATTATCTCCTGTAATCTTAAAATTTTATACAATTTTTTCTTACCTTTCACCATTAGTTATCTGTTTTAAGCCTCTGGTAATCTGAAAGACACTATGAACCTTCTCTCTAGAGATATATTTTGCATAAAGGAATTCAGGGACACGTAAAACCTGTTCATAAACCTGGAAAAAGAACTCCTGCCCTAGTCTGTCTCCTTTCTCTCAGGCTATCTATTGTGAGAACATTCATTCTCTCCTAAAATCTAACAGCGCCACATTTATTTTCTAATCCTTTAGAGATATGCTTTTGTATAAAGCCACACTGACGTTCAGGATGGTAAGTATAGGTCTTTCATTGGATAAAAAAAATCCACAGTTTATAGTCTATGGTTTATTCTTTGTCTATAAAATAGTAACTCTAACAGAAAGCTCTCATCATATTTGTATACTGAAGTTCAAAACTATGGCATTTATAAGAAAGTCACTGCATTAAACTAATATTCTTAAGAAAATAAAAAGCCCACATTTTGGGGGGCTCCAAAATCACTGCAGATGGTGACTGCAGCCATGAAATTAAAAAGATACTTACTCCTTGGAAGGAAAGTTATGACCAACCTAGAGAGCATATTAAAAAGCAGAGACATTACTTTGTCAACAAAGGTCCATCTACTCAAGGCTATGGTTTTTCCAGTGGTCATGTATGGATGTGAGAGTTGGACTGTGAAGAAAGCTGAGTGCCGAAGAATTGATGCTTTTGAACTGTGGTGTTGGAGAAGACTCTTGAGAGCCCCTTGGACTGCAAGGAGATCCAACCAGTCCATTCCAAAAGAGATCAGTCCTGGGTGTTCTTTGGAAGGACTGATGTTGAAGCTGAAGCTCCAGTATTTGGGCCACCTGATGAGAAGAGCTGACTCATTTGAAAAGACCCTGATGCTGGGAAAGATTGAAGGCAGGAGGAAAAGGGGACGACAGAGGATGAGATGGTTAGATGGCATCACCAACTCAATGGACGTGAGTTTCAGTAAATTCTGGGAGTTGGCGATAGACAGGGAGGCCTGGAGTGCTGCGGTTCACGGAGTCGCAAAGAGTCAGACACAACTAAGCTACTGAACTGAACTGAACTGATGCCTATAAAACTGATCAAGTGTAATGGGAAATGGGAAAAACCTTTGTTTCTTTTATTATTAGAAGGAAGATACTGGTAACATTAAGACAAAAGATATCATTTTTCTCCTATAAATCTAATTTCAAGTGTAGCTGTTTTTTAAAAATGTAAAACAGAGATAATTCCTAGTTTGGAGGTAAATTTCAACCAATGAATAATTAAGGTCAAAGACATTAAAGTTTAAATGAGATTTGTCAAAGCATATTTTAGAAGCATAACCTGAATAATCTAGAAATAAGTGAGGAATAATAATAAATAATAAAGAAAATAGTTCCTTGCAGCTCAAATTTAGATTAATCTGTATTTTTATAAAAATTAGTTATTGAACTGTGTCCAGTAGAAAAAGGACTCTTAGAGTCACTACTTACTAATACATTACAGTTATGAAGAACTCAAAAAATATTAAGTAGTTTAACTCAGTGACATATCTCTTTCAATTTCCTTCTACTTAGCGACATTGCAAAACTATGGATGCTTAACAGAACACAGCAATACAATAAATAAGTACCTGTAAGAAACCGTTTTGAAGAGTGACAGTCAAAGATTTGTGGGCTAAAAACAGACATTACCTTCCACTCCTTACTCAAAACAATAATAATGTGAATTAAAAAAAAAAATCAATCCCATAAGGAAAAGGAGAATAAAAGATGAGGAAACAATAATTTTAGGAATTAGCAAGTAGATGAATAAATAACTGAATTAATATACCTAAGGAAACCTAACCCTGAACTTAGAAGCCACCCAATTTACACCACAGATTCCATAGAATGTTCAGGAATTTCTATCAGTAGGATACTCTGGAAATAGAAGTAGAGATGGAACGAGACTTCCCCAGTCTGTTTAAGAAAAGGTACACACCCAGATCCTCTCTGCAGTCTACACAGTAGGCTTTTGTATTACCCGCTCATCCTGAGACAAAACTAGAAACTAAAGGTGTATTCTATAAAAACAGGGCAAAAGAGAGAGGGTGTCTGGCTTCAGAGATATGATTACAGGCACAGTTGTAGGCAGATGTACCATATGTAACACTAGGTGATCAGATGAGTTTGAAAAAAATCAATGTTGAGACCCTTTGCCTTTTCCCACAGTCCAGATAATAATCTCCAAGCAAAACCCAACTGTGCTTTTTTTTTTTTTTGGTAAATCTGAGCATACCATATGAAGATATAGAAAGAAATTTACACCAGGGATTCTTCAAGGTAACAGCCTAGCCATATCACCCTTCAGCAAATCCCACAGTTGACATGCCCCCCACACACAGAGATTCCAATTTGGTTTTCAGTTGTCCTACTTGTAAATAAAAAAGGCTTTCCAGGTGGCTCAGTGGTAAAGAATCCACCTGCAATGCAAGAGACACAGGTTTGATCCCTGGGTCAGAAAAGGCAACCCACTCCACTATTCTTGCCTAGGAAACCCTATGGACAGAGGAGTCTGGCAGGCTACAGTCCATGGGGTCACAAAAGAGTCGGACACAACTTACCAACTAAACAACAACATAAATAAAAACAGAAAGCAAAAGAGTTATCAGGACTTGAGGGAAGCCTCTAATATGCAAGAAGACATCAAAATACCAAAAAAAAAAAAAAAGCAACTTAAAGGATAAACAAAGGAGAATAAAAATGCACCCCCAAAACTATATATATCTTCAGTGATAGAAAAAAAATTACTGCTTAATGAAATAAGAAAGGAATACTATGTAAAAAAAGAGAAAGAAAAAGGACTCTTAGATTTTTAAAAAATGTTAGCAGAAATTAAAACCACAATAAAAAAAAAAACAGAAAATAAAACCAAAGCAATCTCTTAGAACACAAAGCCTAAAAAAACAAAGAAAGATATGGAAAAGGAGAACAATATCAAGGATCTGTTCAAGAGGCCCAAGTTCTAAGTAACAAGAATTCTAGAAACACATAACAGAAAAACAAGGAAATATTCTGTCAAGAAAATACTTTATTAAGGAAATAAACCAATAAATTTTCCCAGAATTGAAAATGCCTCTTTAGACTGAGAGACCACCAACTTGGTGGATAAACCCTCAATAGAAGAATAAACTAAGAAATTTCCGAACAAAGAGGAGACCTTACAACAGTCCAGAGGGGAAAAAAACAAGATACAAAGCATCAGAAGTCAGAAAGGCATTTGGACCTCTCAGTAACAAGTGGAGCACCTCATCCATAAAAATTAAAATTCTGTGCGAAAATTTACAACCTAGAACTTGATACTCTGACATGATAGCAATCAAGTACAAAGGTATATTTCTAAACATATAAGGTCTCAAAATATTAACAGTCCACTTACTGTTTTTAGTGAGCTTTCAGACAATCCGCACCAAAAGTGAAGTGAAAGTCGCTTAGTCGTGTCCAACTCTTTGCGACTCCATGGACTATACAGTCCATGGAATTTTCCCAGCCAGAACACTGGAGTGGGTAGCCTTTCCCTACTCCAGGAGTAAATCAACAGAGAGGACATGAGATCCAAGAAAGAGGAAATCCAACCCAAAAGCTATGCAAGGGGAATCCCAAGAATGAAGGCAAAGGGAGATCCCAAATAACAGCTGTACAGCAAGACTTGTGTAACATCAGCCAATGGACTGGAGCAGATAAGAAAACTCCAACAGACAGTATTCAAGAAGATAAAGTGACAGAGTCTGAAATATATTTCAAGGTCAACTAGGGTAGTGTTTGGGGGTTAAAAAAAAAGTACTGAGTACACAGAAAACAACAAAAAATTTCCAGATACAGCAAGAAGCTGTTCAGGAAAGAAAACAAAATTACAGTATACACATGGCTCAACTATAAACAGTATTTATTTATATAGGGTTAACTATACTGAGACGGAGAAGGCAATGGCACCCCAGTCCAGCACTCTTGCCTGGAAAATCCCATGGACGGAGGAGCCTGGGAGGCTGCAGTCCATGGGGTTGCTAAGAGTCGGACATGACTGAGCAACTTCACTTTCACTGTTCACTTTCATGCATTGGAGAAGGAAATGGCAACCCACTCCAGTGTTCTTGCCTGGAGAATCCTACGGACAGATGAGCCTGGTGGGCTGCCATCTATGGGGTCGCACAGAGTCGGACACGACTGAAGTGACTTAGCAGCAGCAGCAGCAGCAACTATACTGAGAAGCTGGCAGGATGGAAGGATGTATATATAAGATGGGATGTATACAGATATAAATATAGATATACATGGGGATACCATGGGAGTGATGCCCTCTTCCTCCATAATAAGAATAGTTAATACCTAAAATGAAAAAAAAAAAATCAGTATGTAACAATATAAGCTAGTTTGAGACAAGAAGTTAAAAATTAAGACAATCAGGTAAAAGAGTTAAAATGGGTGTATTCAGAAACAGGAAAAGAGGGATGGTTTTTCTGATAAGTCTTATAGAACTATTTGATTCTACTCAATTAAATTGTCATGCACATGCATAATACTGACAAAAATAAAAACTAAATTTTAAGAAGTTTAAAAGCCTAATAAAAAATTAGTTTGAATGCTTGCTAAAACATAGCAATAAAATGAGTCACGTATAGAAATGTTAATAAACTATCTTTAAAATCTATGTATCATGTGCAATATATTTCTGACTCCAGCACTATTCACAGTACACTATAGACAAGGAACCCCAAAGAGATGGGAACACCAGACCACCTTACTTGTCTCTTGAGAAGTTTGTTTGAGGGTCAAGAAGCAAAAGTTAGAACCAGACATGGGACAACAGGCTGGTTCCAAATGGGGAAAGGAATATGACAAGGCTGTATATTGTCACCCTGCTTATTTAACTTATATGTAGAGTATACCATGTGAAATGCCAGGCTGGAAGAATCACAAGCTGGAACAAGACTGCCAGGAGAAATACCAACAATCTCAGATATGCAGATGATACAACTCTAATGACAAAAGTAAAAAGGTACTGGGGTCACAAAGAGTCAGACATGACTGAACGACCGAACTAAACTGAAGAGGAACCAAAAAGCCTCTTGATGATGGTGAAAAAAGAGAGCAAAAAAACTGGCTTAAAATTCAACATTCAAAACACTAAGATCATGGCATCTGGTCCTATCACTTTGTGGCAATTAGAAGGAGAAAAAATGGAAACAATGGCAGATTTTAATTTCTTGGGCTCCAAAATCATTGCAGACAGTGACCACAGCCATGAAATTAAAAGATGCTTGCTCCTGGGAAGGAAAGCTATCACAAACTTAGACAGCGTATTAAAAAGCAGACATCACTTGGCTGACAAAGGTCCAGACAGTCAAAGCTACAGTTTTTCTGGTAGCCATGTACGGATGTGAGAGTAGAACCATAAAGAAGACTGAGCACCAAAGGAACTGATGCTTCCAAATTTATGGTGCTGGGTGACTCTAAGGAGTCCCTTGAACTGCAAGGAGATCAAATCAGTCAATCCTAAAGGAAATCAACCCTGAATATTTACTGGAAGGACTGATGCTGAAGCTGAAGCTCTAATACTTTGGCCACCTGACGCAAAGAGGCGACTCAATGGAAAAGACCCTGATGCTAAGGAAGACTGAGGGGAGGAAGAGTAGGGGATGACAGAAGATAAGATGGTTGGATGGCATCACTGGCTCAAAGGACATGAATTTGAGCAAATTCCAGGATATAGTAGAAGACAGAGGAGCCTGGTGTGCTGCAGTCCATGGGGTCACAAAGAGTTGGAAACGACTTTGCAACTGACAACAGACAGACAAGGAAACCAAAATCACCTATATATATAAGCAGACTTCTACCCCTAATGCTTTTTTACCTGGTGGCTGCTACTGCTACCATCTTTAGCTCTATTACCAAAATTGTTTCAAAACATTCACCTTAGAAACTGTCAGACTCAATCAGTTTGATATGCTAATGGCCCCTGAGGAAACCCAAAGTCATCAGTTAAATATGTATCAAGATGAGATTTGTAAAAGCAGCATGCAGCACAGGACAGTATGAAAATACTGCCAGCTGACTGACCTACGGCCCTGGAATCAAAGTACCTGTACTACTTAGTGAGAGACCTTGACTTAGTTACTTATTACTGAGCCTCTCAGGAGCCTTCTCTGCCTCATCTGAGAATGATGGAAGCATTATGTTGCAGAGTTGTTTTGAGGATTAGAAATCAGTAAACAAATAGTAATGCAATGTCAGGCACAAGCATCAATAAAAGCCATCAAGTGACTTCCCTGGTGGTCCAGCGGTTAAAAGTTCTCCTTTTAATGCACGGGTGCAGCTTGATCCCAGCTTGATCCTTGGCTGGGGAGCTAGGATCCCACATTCCTCACAGCCAAAAAACCAAAACACAGAACAGATGCAATGTTGTAACAAATTCAAAGACATCAAAAATATATATATTTTAAAATATTTTTTAAGGCCATCTACCATTAATATTTACCTTGGGCATTATCTATTTCATATGGCATAGGAGAAACCTTGATTTTGCAGCTGGGTCCTCTGGGCTGTAATGCCTAATTTGCCTCGTATTGGTTAGGTGACTTTGATAAAGTTACTTAATCATTCTGACTGCAAAAAAGAAGAAATAATATCACCTACCATGAAGGATGGTTCATCTGAAAACCAAACTATATGCACAGAAATACAGAGCATAGAAGAGTCAAGAGGAAGGGGACATATGTATACCTATGGCTGATTCATGTTGATATACAGCAGAAATCAGCATAATATTTAAAGCAATTATCTTTCAATTATAAATAGATTAATTAACAAAAAGAAATACAGAGCATAAGCTGGTGTATAGTCAGTGCTCAACAATTGATGGCAGTTAAATATATGTGTACCGTCTCTTTAACTTTTGCAGTGAAGGTCCATCATAGACATAAGCTGAGTTATGGCTACATATTATCCTTTTATAATAAGCAAATGCAAAAAATGGGAAATCTGTAATATCAAAAAATACCAGTGAAACAGTAAGACACTTGGATCTTGGTATCATTGAGAATTTGTTTATATAATTGACTAAGTGTAGCCTTGGAAATCATAAGATCTTAGTCTCAACTGATTTTTCTAAAAATAAGATGTAGGAATAAAATCTTTCCCATTTCTAAAAATCACTAAATGTAAATTACTTCTCCAGAGATTTGATCTCATTCTTACCAATTTCACAAGTCATCATAAATCTCTTCAAAAACCATTAAGAAGAAACACTGAATGCTGTCAAATAAAAAACTGTTCTTTTAGAACTAAGGAAATAGGCACAAAAGTACAGTTATTTTGCCCAACTTACATACTCCAGATCACAAGCATAACTGAATTCTTCCATAAAGGAACTTGGATAAAATATTTCTTATATTCAAGACTGTTTCATTCTCCCCTACTGCTCAAAAGCAAGGATTTCCATCTTTCAGATCCCCAATGGTTTAAGCATAAGCTTATGGTACCCAAACACAGAACAATCACAATTCCTCTAAATGAAGACTAAAAACAAAAGAAGAAGGCCGGGCGCCGAAGAATTGATGCTTTTGAACTGCAGTGTTGGAGAAGACTCTTGAGAGTCCCTTAGACTGCAAGGAGATCAAACCAGTCACTCCTAAAGGAAATCAACCCTGAATATTCATCAGAAGGACTGAAGCTGAAGCTCCAATACTTTGGCCATCTGATGCAAAGAGCTGACTCATTAGATAAGACCCTGATGCTGGGAAAGATTGAAGGCAGGAGAAGGGGATGACAGAGGATGAGATGGTTGGATGGCATCACAGACTCAATGAATGTGAGTTTGAGCAAGCTCCAGGAGATGCAGGACAGGGAAGCCTGGTGTGCTGCAGTCCATGAGGACTGAGAGACTGAACATCAAACATGACTGAGAGACTGAACAACAACAAAAAACAAAGGACTCATGGATAGTAGTATGTCAGTAAAGTCCCTATGGAAAATAATACATAGATGCAGGCAAACCTGGGAACCAAAGGCAGAACAACAACTGTATTGCACAAGAAAGGTACAATTAAAAAAAAAAAAGCCCCTTTAATCCTAATATTGTCAACTATAAAAGTTACATTTCATATTATCTGAGAGTCAGGTATACTCCCCAGTACCTGGAAAGGGCTTCAACTATGGCCATTTAAAGCTAAGAGCACACGTGCATGCTAAGTCATTTCAGTTGTATATGACTCTTTGCAACCCTATGGACGGCAGCCTGCCAGACTCCTCTGTCCATGGGATTCTCCAAGGAAGAATACTGGAAGGGGTTGCCATGCCCTCCTCCAGGCAATCTTCCCAACCCAGGGATTGAATCTGTGTTTCCTGAACTCCAGTCAGATTCTTCACCAGTGAGCTACCAGCGAAGCCCAAAACGGAGAAAGAGTAACACAAATGAGTGAAAACCATCAAAGAAGATAAAAAACACATAAAACTAAATGCAAGATTCTTTTCCTTTCTCCCCAGTTTCTTATGAACTAAGTGAAATGTGAATATTAGAAGTGCCATCAAAAAAAAAGAACAAATTAATCAAAACTAGCATGGTTTCTCACACAGAAAATTATGCAAAGTATTTATTGATAAAATGAAAGTGTTCTGAATTTTCATAACATATAACTTACTTTTGCTTACCACAGTTTGACTAGTAAGTACTCAAAAACAATAAGCATACCAGAAAGACATATTCTTCAGAGTCACTAGCAATTAGACACAACTACTTCTTCATCGTTTGGGGAAAAGACTCTCCACTTTGAAATAATCCACAAAGAAAAACCCTGGCAGAGCTCTCTATCAGATTTCATAAGAAAGGCAATAAATGCACTGAGAGTAATAAGTGAAAAGCAGTATTACATCTACCTCCAGAATCTATAGGTCATTTTTACAGTATGTCACCTGTTTCCCGAACATGTTGATTACTTGCATTAAATTATCAGTTGCTTATCTGCATTAAAATATCATAAAGATAACTAAGAAACAGGAAATTCAATTGGAGTTAAATATCTCATTCTGTAATAAAATCCACCTCTATGGATAATTCGTGCTTATCTTGGAGAAAAGTAGTATTTTCCTGTGTGCAACATGCTCAGGCATGAACGATTCCTTACCACTCCAAGACTGTAACCCTCCAGGCTCCTTGGTCTATGAGATTTTCCTGGCAAGCATACTAGAATGGGTTGCCATTTCCTCTTCTAGAGGATCTTCCTGACCCAGGGATTGAAACTGCGTCTCCTGTGTTGGCAGGCGGGTTCTTTACCACTGAGCCATATGGGAATAATTACATTCTACTGTTACTTTTCACATGACTATTAATTTTTAAATTTCACTTATTAAAAAACTGCATTCTAAATTTCAACATAAAAGATGTTACTTTCACCTTTAAGACGAAGAGTAAAAAGGTTGATGACAATAAAAGCAAGCAGCCTAAGTATGCCATTAGAAATAAAGAAGACAAGCAAATCAATAACAAAAAAAATAACCCAGTCAAAAATGGGCAAAGACCTAAAGACAGTTCCCCAAAGAATACATACAGATGGCTGATTAAGCACATGAAAATATACCCAAGATCACTAATTATTCAGTTCAGTTCAGTTCAGTTGTTCAGTTGTATCCAACTCTTTGCGACCCCGTGGACTGCAGCATGCCAGACTTCCCTGTCCATCATCAACTCTCAGAGCTTGCTCAAACTTAGTTCCATTGAGTCAGTGATGCCATCCAACCATCTCATCCTCTTTTGTCATCTTCTCCTCCTGCCTTCAACCTTTCCCAGCATCAGGGTCTTTTCCAATGAGTCGGTTCTTCACATCAGATGGCGAAAGTATTGCAGCTCCAGCTTCAGCACCAGCCCTTCCAATGAATGTTCAGGGTTGATTTCCTTTAGGATTGACTGGTTTGATCTCCTTGCTGTCCAAAGGACTCTCAAGAGTCTTCCCTAGCACCACAATTCGAAAGCATCAATTCTTCTGCCTTCTTTATGGCCCAACTCATATACGTACATGACTACTGGATGTATACATATATGAAGGCCAAGAAGTTATGATTAGGATTCTCAGTGGTGTGATGGTGGTAGGGGATGCAGGGATTCGAGCACTTGCATTCACTGCTATTGGAACACAGTTTACAGTGGAACGTGCCTGGCATATATAAGTCTTTGAAAGGATAAGACAACCACGTCTCTATACAAAATTATAAAATAAAGATTCAATAGTGAGTGTTTCAGATCTTTCTGTATATAACAGTCACCTATTTCCATTTCTCCAAAAGTCTCTGTTCAGTTCAGTCACTCAGTCGTTTCGGACTCTTTGCGACCCCATGAACTGCAGCACACCAGGCCTGCCTGTCCGTCACCAATTCCTGGAGTCCACCCAAACCCACGTCCATTGAGTCAGTGATGCCATCCAATCATCTCATCCTCTGTCATCCCCTTCTCCTCCTGCCCTCAATCTTTCCCAGCAGCAGAGTCTTTTCCAATGAGTAAAAGTCTCTGGAAGGGGAAAATAAGAGCACAATAAAGGAGAAATCACTCATACCTCCACCTAGTACCATGAAAACACTTGAAAAATTTTTTTACTTCTAATTTATCTTTCCTTCTGCCTCCCCATCCCATTCCCTTTGGTAATCATAAGTTTGTTTTCTAAGTCTGTGAGTCTGTTTTGTACATAAGTTTACTGGAATCATTCTTTAGATTCCACATGTAATTGGTAACATATGTAAAAAATCGTGACCAAGTATCAAATATGTAACAGGTACTATGCTAAATGATAAGAGATTTAAAAATGACTTTTGACATTGCTGCATCCTCAAAGAGGTCACATACTCTGATGAGGAAGAGAAGCCTGAAAACTGACAAGTATAACATCTTTTTGATACGAGCTATAATAAGGACTATGGAGGAGGACACTGACATGACAGCTAACAAATTGGGAAGGAAGCATAAGTCAGAGAAAATGAGTTGGCTCCAGAAAGAATCAGCCTGCCAATGCAGCAGACAGGAGACACAGCTCGATCCCTGGCTGGGTAAGATCTCCTGGAGGAGGAGATGGCAGCCCACTGCAGTATTTTTGCCTAGTAAGTACAGTCCGTGGAGTAGCAAAGAGTTGGACATGCCTGAGCACGCACGCATGCCTGAACTAAAGAAATGCGGGAGGGTCGGAGAAGGGCAGTCTAGCCAGAACAACAGGAACGACATTTTACAAAGGTAGGCTGGCTTGGGAGAAATGTCTGTTGAAAGAAGTGGGAATAAAGGGGTAAATGGGTTGGAGGGCAGGAAGATGGGGAGGGAATGGAGTGGGGAGGGGGTGGAGGGGTAGACAAGGAAGGAAGGAGCAGAGGAGGCTGAAGTGTTAAGCAAACATCATTATCATGAGGGCCCTCTATGCCTTGGCATTTGCCAACCCCTTCCAATCTCTACTTGAGATACCCAAGTGAACTGCAGAAAAAAACTGGGTCAAAGGATTCCAGCCACCTCCTTTCGGTATTAAAAAAATACAATGTGGGACTTCCCTGGAAGTCCAGTGGTTAAGATAACGTGCTTCAAAGGCGGTGAGGTATGGGTTCAATCCCTGGCGGGGAACTAAGATCCCACACGTTGCAAAGCCAAAAAAACAGAAAAGAACACACAGACACACACACCCCCATCCTCCCTACCATGCCACGGAATTCTCTGGAGGTCCAGTGGTTAGGCTCGCTTTCCTTACCGTGGCCTGGCTCAATCCTTGCAGTACAGCCAAAACAAAAACAAAAAATGTGATGCTAGAATGGAACAACAGAAGCAGCAGTACCTAAACTAAGCAAAATGGTCCGTCAAACCCATCCTCATAGAAACAGCCTCTGCTTAAAAATACAGAAGCCCACATCTGCAAAACTTCTACAGCACATACATACCAGACCCATCTAAAAAAAAAAATTCTTTTTTTAGCCACCATGCAGCACGCAGGATCTTAGTCCCCCAACCAGGGACGGAACCCTCACTCCCTTCACTGGAAGTGCCGAGTCTTAACCACGGGACCGCCAGAAAGTCCCATCTTACAACTTTTATAAATGCTTCTCTATTTCACACAAAGATGTCTGTACACTCAATAGGACATTAATAATAATCTCAATAATCTTTAGCCTTCATTAACCAATGGACTTCAAACCAATGAATTACAAAAAATTATTGAAGAGCATATCCATGTTAACATTCCAGTCTCCAATTTTAAGATTCTTGAGAACAGAGACCACATTTTATTTCTGAACCCCCACCTTTCTTCTCCTGCCACTAGTAGCTAATAACACTCTGCTTATACACAGGTGATGCCAATAAATATTTATTGTAATATTCAGCAATACCATGCTAAGATAGCTAAAAAAAAATTGAATTCAGAAAGAGTTTATATACTGGCTTGGGAATTTCATGTACATGATTCTCTGGTTGTTGAAAACCTCCATATACATTCTCTCATTTAATTCTCACATCTACTCAATGGCACAGGCATTTATTTTGCCCCAGTAAACAGAGAAAATAAAAGAAATTAAGTGATGTGCCCAAAGTCACATGGTCAGTGACAAACCAAAGACTCTTAAAACCCAGGTCTCCTCACTCACAAGCCACTGTTCTATGACAACCTTCAGTTAATCAAAAATATTTATACACTGAGGACATACTTGCCAAGCAAGTACATGCCAAGCATGTACTAACATGCTGGGAAATAAAACAGTGAACAAACCTTATGAAACTTACAGTCTAGGAAGGAGGAAAAGACCTTACATAATAATTATAAATAATTATAAGTGTGTAAAGACAACCAGAGAATTTAACCTTGAGGACTGTTAAGGAAAAAATAATATTCACTGACATCTGTTAAAAATGGTGAAAGTGAAAGTGAAGTCGCTCAGTTGTGTCCGACTCTTTACGACCCGTGGATTGTAGCCCACCAAGCTCCTCTGTCCATGGAATACTGGAGTGGGTTGCCATTTCCTTCTCCAAGGGATCTTCCCGACCCAGGGATCGAACCCAGTTCTCTCATATTGCAGGCAGACGCTTTAACCTCTGCACCACCAGGTTAAAAATGGTATACAGACTTTATTCAGGAACAATCAGACAGCTATTGGGGCTACTGCAGTGGGATTTTACAGTAGGATAGACAGATTGAGTTAACTCCAAATACAGCATTGGTAAGGCAAGTGGGAATTTATAACCAAGGAGCAGGGTGCAGGGGGGAACGAAAAAATTACCAAGACAATATATCAGGGGAACAGGGCTGGGTGCAAGACAACATATCAGGGGAACGGGGCTGGGTCGGGGGGCAGTCCTGGTTAAATTGACCTAACAGGATTCTTAATAGCCCATGGGATCGCAAAGAGTCAGACACAACTAAGCGACTGAACTGAACTGAACAGGATTCTTGTTGAACACAGGCCGAGGTGATCAGATATCACCTGAGGGATGGTGGTGGATGAGGAAGCAGATCAGATCCTGAGGGTGGCAGGGGATTCTAGTTAAACCGACCAGCAGGGTTCTTACTAAAGCTGGACTTTTTACAAGGAAGTGCGCAGATAGGCCTAGGAGAAGGTTCAAGACCTGACCAAAGTGTGGTCAAGTAAAGAATCTTTGTCAGGGCCTCGCAGAGTCTCTCAAGAACAGAGGTAGTGTTATGCTGAACACCAAAGAATTTTCTTCTTTATTTTGAATCATTTAACTCAATATCCAGACAAACTCCACTTACTATTGTCTAAAACTTCTCAAACTTGAAGGTACTTTTAAAAATCACTCCTAAGTGATACCAAAGCTACACACTTTGTCTAAAGTAGACTTCTCAAGAGTTATATATAGATATTGATCTCCTCAGCCCAGGAGATGACCTTCTGTCACCAGAGGGTCAAGAGTAACCTTTTGTCCCAATGGTGCTGAAAGGATAAGAAAGCTGTGGTACATATACACAATGGAGTATTACTCAGCTGTTAAAAAGAATACATTTGAATCAGTTCTGTTGAGATGGATGAAACTGGAGCCGATTATATAGAGTGAAGTAAGCCAGAAAGAAAAACATCAATACAGTATACTAACACATATATATGGAATTTAGAAAGATGGCAATGATGACCCTGTATGCAAGACAGCAAAAAAGACACAGATGTGTATAGCGGATTTTTGGACTCAGAGGGCGAGGGAGAGGGTGGGATGATTTGGGAGAATGGCATTGAAACATGTATACTATCATGTAAGAATCGAATCGCCAGTCTATGTCTGATGCAGGATACAGCATGCTTGGGGCTGGTGCCTGGGGATGACCCAGAGGGATGTTGTGGGGAGGGAGGTGGGAGGGGGGTTCATGTTGGGATCTCATGTACACCCGTGGTGGATTCAGGTCAATGTATGTCGAAACCAATACAGTATTGTAAAGTAAAATAAAGTAAAAATAATAATAATAATAATAATAAATAAAATGACAGCGAGACTTTCTTTTAAATATTCAATGACAAAAAAGGGTAAATGCATCTCTAGAACCTAGTTATCATTTGACAATACAGTCCCAACACCTTATAAAGGTGCTCCTACTTCAGCAAAAACTAAAATTAGTACAGTTCAACTGAGGGACACTTTCCCAATGTCTAGCCACTTAGAATTGTATTTTTTGGTATAGTTTGGCTCTCATTATAATCGGAAAAAAAAACTTTTTAAAAAATTTCAGTTCTTGATAAATTGCCATTTATCAAATTAAAAGCTTGAAAAGTTTAAGAGAGGATTGACTTACAGGTTGAACAGTCTGACGATAAAGACTCCTTTCGGAGTCCTTAACAAATAGGGTGGAGACACAAGCATCAGTACTCCAAACAATGCTGTGCTCCAGGTGAGAGACTTCAGTTTTGACAAATCAGATTGTTGTTCACTGGCTCAAAAGTGCAGTTTCTAAGAGTTGGAACTAAGAGAACCAGCTGAACATTTGGCAGGGTTTGAGGAAGGGCTAGGGAGAATGGAGCCAGGCATATGTGAGTAAAACCTATAACCAACGGGGAGTTTTTAAACAAAGAGCTACTTCAGTAGTTAAACCTAATGACACAGGCCACCAGCAAACTGATTCTCTAAAGAGGGGACCATGCTGCTGCCCACCTGTCTGGAACATGATCTGGGCATCGAGACTCCAGAAAAGTTGTCATAAAAGACTTTGACTCCTACTGCTTCCATTTTATTCTATGTTTGTACTGAATAATAAGAAAGTATTTAAGTTAAACCATTAACTATCCCTACAAAGAAACACAAAAATTAATACCCAATACTACAACTACTGAAGTATTTTCATCAAATTTCAGTTTGAGAACAGGAGAACTTAGGCAAAAAGATAAAAACAATAGTAGCAATAAAGTAAGACCCAGTCTTTCCACTGCAAATAGTAACAATAAGGCCACCTGGCTATGAGGTTCTTAGACTATTAGCCAAATATGTTTATTTACCTTCAAACTCCTGCTTTTAAGTTCTAATTTCAGAAAATCAAAGTAGCACTAATACATATGATAATAAACCTACAGAAATTGGCTCTGATTTAGTAATCAGAAATGCTGACTATGTTTATAAAAAACAAGAACAGCTACAAGCAACCATCACACTGCTGAGATGTTGACAACAAACTAGATATCACTGCTACATGGAACTACAATTTACTGAGCTAGAACTTTTACATTCAGGATGAAGTATCCTCCCAACATGTCTGAGGTATCAGTTTTAAAGACAGGATCCATGGGGAAATAAATTAGATTACTATCACACTCATACCATACACAACGGAGTATCAAACTGCTTTCATCCTTATTACGGAGGAAGTGAGGGTCCACACGTGCTCAGGGAGTAATGGTGGCTGGATGACAGCCGGAGGACAAGCCACAAGAGAGGTGGTCAGGCAGAGTTAGGAGAATCGCTTTAGACAGAGAGGTCTGAACAACTAAGTATACTGAGTATTAGAGCCAGGTTTCTCACTGACAAAAGAGGAAGTGAAAAACATGTAAAGGGATGAGACTCAGATGAATAGACATAGAAAAAGTATTTCGATTTAAATTCGTGTGGGTATGGATTTTTCTAGCATCGGCCAATGAGATGGTTGGGAGCAGCAAACATCTGCAGTAATGAGGACACCTATCACCTAAATTCTGGTTCCCAAGTACTATCTCCTCTGCTGGCTAGAACCAAGGCCCTCAGGGAAGTGGTCAGCCCCAGGGTTGAGGCATGGAAAGTATAAGATAAACCGGGAATGTCTGATGGTGCTGAAAGGAATGGAGTGCTCAAGACAGGAACGAATCAAATGGACCCAGAAGACAGCCTCAAGAGGACTCCCACTAGCCATAACTGAGACAATCTGAGCACCAAAATAAGCTGTGATGGTCAAAATTAACTCATTAAATAAAACAGAAACCCATGAGCCCATGCTGATATTAAAAAATAAATTAATTAATGGAAAGGATAAAGGCTCCCTTAAAGTAAAAATGTCAAATAATAAGTATAAAAGCAGTGATAGAATGAGAACATTGTCAAGCATCATAATAATAATACAGAAAAGAAATTTTAACAGACATTAGAACTCGTAGGTGAAAATGGAATGAGGAAGGGGATAGGTATATAGCCCCAAAACAGTTCCTAAAAAATATTAAATATTAATTATAACCCTTTCGATTATAGCCTATCAGGCTCCTCTGTCCATGGGATTTTTCAGGCAAGAATTCTGCAGGGGTTTGCCATTTCCTCCTCCAGGGGATCTTCCCAACCTGGGGATCAAACCAGATTCTCTTATATCTCTTGAATTGCAGGCAGATTCTTTACGCATAGAGCCATCAGGAAAGCCCTGCTTTAATACCTCCTAACCAAATATACAACTAAAGAGAAGTATTACATATGTTTTCATATATCCAAAACTCTAAAGGTACAAGAACTCTTTACATCAAGAAAAAAAAACATTAATGGTAAAAGTAATCAAACTAATTATTTTGCAGTCAGTAATGTAAAACAACTGCAACTCTATAAAAGATGGTAAAAGTATACCAAGGCCAGCCAAGTAGTCACAATTCCCAAAACTACAGTTCTGAAAACACGACCAAACTGACTTCAATTCCCTCTGCAAAACAAGCATACCATACTTAATTGGGTTGACAAACAACAAAACTGTTAATACTTGGTCAACAGACACTCAAAGTGATTCTGCAGTAGTATACTGACATAAAAAATTTACAAGTGAAAAACTTGATCTATGCACAGTAGAGATCTATTTGTTTATTTTTAAATATATACAAACAAAACATGATGGAAAAGATTAGGAAGTAATATCACAAAATACAATAGCTATCTCTGAAGGTGCAATTATGAGAGATTTTTATGTTCTTCCTTTTCTGATCAGTATTTTGTGATTTCATCAAAATGTGCATTAATACTACACTAAAAGTAAAAAATAATGTTAAAGTATTATTTAAATGTAAAGGTTTTTATTTTTTCTTCCACCTTAGAAAACAGTCCTAACAGTATGAGATATTAATATCTGGTAATGGAAGACTTCTCTGAAAAACAAGGCCCGTCTGAATACTACCTTTTTATATAATTTTACAATTATAGATAAGGTAATATGAGGCAGGTTCTCTGGATTGAGACTGCCAGGATTCAAATTCCAGCTACCCCACGGACTGGCCACTTAATTTTGAGCAAGTTATTTAAACTCTCTTTGTCAGTTTCTTCATCTGTAAAAATGGGGTTCCTATTTGTTATTAAACTATTTAAAGCATTTAGTGCCTGGTACATAGTACTTAGGTTATTTTACTACGAATTTCTTTTATAGGTGAGGATGTTCAGGTACTAAAATCAGTTAAATCATCTGAATGAAAACAAAGATGCTGGGATGGGTGGGGCAGAGGGGTCTTTGAAAGAAAGGAGAGAAGAGAGAAAAGCAGAAGAGACAGACAGAGACAGCTTTTAACACAGCTGAAAACCTGGGTCCCCTTTCCTAAACTGCCTCTTTTTTTTTTGAAAACACAAATGGCAGTTGTCCACCATTATGCTTAATAAATATTTCTTTCCTTTTTTCCTTCCTTGCCCAACCTCTTTGTTTCTTCCTATACAGAAATAATTCACATTCCTAAACCACCTTTCCTACGAATTTCCATTTTAAAGTTAACTATATTTATTTTAACTCTGTTCCAACTGAGTAGTCTTACATTAGGAAATTACACCGTGGGGGGCTTTCCTGGTGGCTCAATCTGTAAAGAAACTGCCTGCTATGCAGGAGACCCGAGTTCCATCCCTGGGTCTGAAAGATCCCCTGGAGAAGGAAATGGCAACCCACTCCAGTATTCTTGCCTGAAGAACTCCATGGACAGAGGAGTCTGGTGGGTTACAATCCAAGGGGTCACAAAGAGTCAGATACAACTGAGTGACTTTCACTTCATTTTTCCTAATCAAATGTTTCTGTGGAATTACATGTCAAAAGAGACCTGCAATCTAAAAATGCTAGAAACAAAGAGAACACACTATATATTAATATTTGTTGAATGATACTGTTAAGAACTCACTCTGATCCTACATCTCCCTGAATTTTATACTCATAAAACATCAGGATAGGAAAAGCCCTAAATCAAGAAAACTGTGTTCCGATTCTACCCAGGCTAATAATTAGGTAAGTAACCTGAAGTTGGGATTTTGCCACTTGAGCAAGATGAGGGGAATAGGCTGTGTTACTGAAAGATCCCGTCCAAGTCTCCAGTTCTACAGCCTCTTGAATAAACCTGAACAAAATGGAGAATTCACAGGCAATTTCATGCCTCCTGATGCTTCCTCTGACTGAAATCTCCCATTTCCCCTTTTAGAGAACTCCCGTTATACCTTCCATTCATCATTTCTTCCATGAAAGGACAGGACAAAATGCTCTGTATTCTCTGGATCCCTGGGGTTGCACAGCATCTCTTACAGATGACTATTTATACACTGTCTACCATTTCTGCAGTCTCACATCTTGCACAATGCCTAACATACAGCAGGTGCTAAGGATGTGTTTAAAGATTTGAGTCTACAAAGTTAAATTAGGTTCCTGTAAAGTTTTTGCATGCACCATCTGGGAGTTTAGCTAAATTTGAAGACACACACAGGCCAATATAGAGCACAACCAAAGCTTTGTCCCAGTCAGATTCATATATGAAGTGCAAATTTACTCTGAGCCATTTGTATAAAAGCTACACAAAGGTATCTGCTGCAGCTTAACTAAACACCTCCCCCGAAGATTACCTAAAATTACTTCCCTTCCTATCTAAAACATCTTTCTCAGGGACTTTGGGCCACTGACAACCTCCTACCATACTATAAAAGGTACTGATGTTCAGTGTTTATGATGGACTGTAGCCTACCAGGCTCCCCTGTTCACGGGATTTTCCAGGCAATAGTACTGGAGTGGATTGCCATTTCCTTCTCCAGCGGATCTTCCCAACCCAGGGATCGAACCCGGGTCTCCCGCATTGTAGACAGACACTTTACCATCTGAGCCACCAGGGAAGTCCCTTACCAGAAAATAAGCTCCACTAAAGCAGGAATTTTCATCTGTTTTGTTCAAAAATGATTCCCAGTGCCTATACCAGTGCCTGCATATGAATGATTTTTTTTTAATCAATAATTCTTTCCTTCTATCTTACAGCCTGCAAAAGTTACGAGTCATCACCTTCATATGCGTATATCACATTGCCCTATTTCCTCACCTCCATCCACTTATGGCAGCCTTACAAGCAAGCTTCCAAGAACTGGGGAAAATATTTGTATTTAACTCCTGAAGTGCAGCTTTTACGTTACACTCTCTGCTTATCTGTTTAAACAGAAATAATATCCAGGAAACTATACCAAATAATGAATAGATAATAACCAAAACTTTGTTCTTATACTTCTGATAATTATCAATATTTCTCTACTTCATATTTTAAAACTACTAGTGGACGAAAATCAAAACCAAAAATATTAGATTAACTTTTTTGGACAGTCAAGCACGTGGACAAAATACCTTGAGAATTAATTAACGGCTACATGTGACTTGACTGAAAAACTGTGTTCCAAATTGTTGTTGTTTAGAAGCTAAAGTTGTGTCAGACTCTTTGTGACCACATGGACTGTAGCCTGTCAGTCTCCTATGTCCATGGGATTTCCCAGGCAAGAATACTGGAGTGGGTGGCCATTTCCTTCTCCAGGGGATCTTCTAGACCCAGGGATCAAACCCATGTTTCCTGCTTGGCAGGTGGATTCTTCACCACTGTGCCCCCTAAAAAGCCCATGTACTATATACAATAACTATGGCAAGATTCTTTTTTATGATTGAGGTAGCTAATATGCTTCAGGAAAATGAACTCATCCACAGCATTTCTGTAATTATCAAATACTGAGCCACAGAAGAGTAGGATACTATTGTATTTATACTCAGAAAATACCACCTAAACTTTCTTTATCCCCTGGTTTCAGCCAAATATGGTTCTTCCCTGCTTCAGCCATGAGTTAGCCATGAGTTAGCTATGAGTTCTCAGAGACAAGGCCCATCAGAAGCAGTCAAGGACATCTATACTGCTTTCTTAAAGATGGCTTTTAAATTCTTGAAGAAATCAAACATCAGCAATGTAAAAAAAATACTCGAGATGAAAAATTTCAAGCTGAGATGTTTGCATTTGTTGACTGAAACTAAAATGAGAAATGAAGATTTTTACGTCACTCAGGCCTCTCATCTAGTACTATCTAGCTGACAACTCAGAATCAACTTCCAGGATGAGCGTAAGAAAGACATTTAACAAGCTCAAACGTGTTAAGGCAGGTTGACACAAGCCAGGCCCCTCACTACCCTGTGCATATCAGAAATACTAGCAAGCCTAACCTGCCTGTTAGGCCTCTGTGATATCTCAGTTTTGCTTAAACATCCTAAAAAGGATTAATATTCTAGATACAAGCTTGTGAAAATAAGGGTGAATTAAATTCTCAGGATTCAGATGCCAGTGTGATGATGAAAAATCATGGGAGGCAGGAAAAGAAAATTGGGACAAAAAAATAAATCTTTAAATGCTAATTTTCTCCACAACAGTAAACGAGCATAGGGGGTGGGTTTCAATCTCCGAATTTGTACTAGCTTTCTAACCACGGATTAAACAGAGGTAAATCACTACCAAGCCTTCAAAAGAGCAGTCCCCCAAAGCATAAGGTCTATTTTCAGAGGACCTGAGGCTTGTTTGCTGCCACCATACTCCCATCCAGCCACCCCATCTTTCTGCCCATCCCCCTCAATTTGTCTGCAATAAACGGTAAGTAAGGGAAATAATGACCAGCACTAAATGTGACGCGGAGTTGGCATTTACAAATGATTTGCAAAACAACTCCCCAGCGGACCTAATCAACTCAGGGCACACGACAAGACCCTATATGGTGGTTGTCTAGAAAGATAAAAGCCCGTGCTCTTCAGGGGAGCACGCGGGGAGGAGGGGCACCTCGGGAAAGCCAGGAGCTCCGTCCCCAAGACCCCTGGCTGTCACCAAGGGATCCCGACCCGTCAGCTGCCGCGTTAAGTGTGTTACAGCCACGAGACTTGTCGCCCCAACTACCCACTCCTAAAACCTACGAGGGGAGTGAAAAGGATCCTAGGGGGACGGGTTAAAGCTCTGTTTTCTGTGCTTGGGATCCACGAAAAAGCAATGGCCAGGGGAGAGGGAAACAGGCGACCCTGCACGCCTCGGGTACTGGTCACGCGGAAGAGTGGGAGGTATCCCTGTAGAGCGTGCAAACAAACAAACGCAGAAGAGCGAGAGGAGAGGATGGGGTGGTGGAGAAACACGGCCGCAGGCATCCATCGAGGTTGTCGGGACTAGGGGTCCGGGGATAAAGAACTTCCCTGGGGGCTGGAGATTCCCCGCGTACTCGAACCCGGCCCGGGAGGCGGCAGCGGTCAGGCAGCGCGAGCACTCAGGATAGGTTCCCAGAGACCTGCCCGGCGCGGGGCCAGGCGGGCGGGCGGGCGGGCGGGCGGGGGCCGCGGCCCAGGTCGCCTGAACAAAGCCGGCGCGCGCGGGGCCTGGCTACTCACAACAAGAAGCTCATGTTGGCCGCGGCTTGGGCTGCGGGCTCGGCGGTCGCGGGGCCTCGGGACGGCAGCGGCCAGGCCTGGAAAGCAAAGAGGAGGAGAAGATGAGGAGGCGGGGAGCTCCAGCTGCTCGGCCGCCGCAACTTGTTTGGCTTCGCTAGTTCCAATGGCTCGCAGAGGGGGCGGAAGTGGGAAGCTCACGGCTTGAATCACTCAATGGGAGGGGAAGGAAAAGAAGGCGGGGAAAGGGCTGTTCGCCTGCTCCCCGAAGGGCCGCCGCGCGCTCCCGCACCTCCCGGTCCCCAGACCCTCGCTGCCCCAACCTCGTGAGCTCTCGCGAGAGCGGTGGGCGCCCACCCTGCCCCTCCCGCTGCGATCCCCTAGTCCCCAACGTTCTGGACACCTAGGCAGCCGCAGACCACGCCCGCCGGTGCGCGGTGGCTGCCCGGCCGGTCGAGGCCAGTCCACCCCGTTGGAAGTTGTGGGCGGTGGCAAAGCGCTCCAAGCTGCTTAGCTGGGTGTCAGCGATCTGGAAGGAAGTTGGCTTCAACTCTGGGATGTCAGGGTCCTGAACTGAGGGATGGAATTGCCAGCAGAGTTCTGCCCACTCTGAGTGCCTAGATGAAAGGCTGTGGAGTCTCTCTGCTAAGTATGTAAAAAGAGGAGGGAATTTCATCTGGTAGGAATGGTTTGGGTGTGGTTTCACCCGAAGAGAGGAAGGGATCTAAGTGGGTTGTTTTATGGGCATGTTTAAAAGCCAGAACTAGGAGATAGCCAGGGTCCAACACTGCCTCTGCAGGAGAGTGAGGCTGTCATCAGCAGCTGGGAAAACTGCTGTGGTGACATACTCAAGGAATGTTGAGCAAATACTGTAGATTATAAAGCTTTGACCTGGGTCCCTTAACTATATGAAATGCAAGTTCCTCTGTAAGGGGGACTGAATTCCTTCTAGCTTCTAGAATGTTTTGTGCATCAGACTGCTTAATGGCAATAATACGCTTGAGCCAAATAAATGCTTAACAGAGGTTGCGGACTGATAACCAGCCTTCCACAGCATTATGAATTTAGGTATCGATTTGTTTTACTGAAATATGTCCATCTTCTTTGCTTACAAGATCCATCAAATCTACAAGTAACTTTTCAAAGAATTTGAACAAAACTTAAATTTTATATAGCTTGTAACCCACCTTGGGCTCTTAGGAGGACTTGAAGGAGATGCCAGTATGAAATGTGTTCTGTTGACTTTATGTACTATAAGTTTGGCATGTCGATAAAGCAAACCATTTTTAAAAACAAGAAAATATTTGTCTCAGTACTATCTGAGGAACAGCAGAGGTCACTGGAATAATTTTAAAAGACTTAAAGGAAAAATGCTGGAAAAGAGGGAAAAGGAGACATTATCTTACTACAACGAAAAAAATGGATTTATGACATAAAAGCCCTGTGTTCTAGATTTTGATATGATACAGACTTACTATTCAATTCCTTAAGTGTCTTCTGAAAATAAGACTTGCATTACCAGATTAGGATATTATAATTTACTTTGGTAAGAGTAAGTTTGTCAACCTATTAGAACAACAGTTTCACCCCCTTTAAAATGAGGAGGTTTTGGATTGTTACATAATCTCTAAGGTATCTTCCAGTTCTAAAATTCTGTCATGCCAGGAACAGCCTTTAGATGACTGGCAGACAGTTTGTGTCTGCTCCTTGGTTTGGTAGACTGGCTTATGTCGCCTGTTTTTGGTGTAACTAAATATAAATGAATCCTATGACTCTGAATCAGTACAATGATTAGCAAAGGACAGAACCTGCAACAATACCTGCTGAGTTTTTCTTTATCATCCCACTAGGGGAGTTGCCTGAACTGAACAGTTGATAAAACTTACATGATGTCTTGGTGGTAAAAATGAGAGAGGTGTCATGTTAGTTATACAAAATATAATTTCAGAGGTTGGGCATATAAATTAAACAGTGACTGTGACTTAAAATTATTCAGCACTTTAAAATATTGGGCAATTTAGAACCAAAGAGAGGGTATATTCAGACAGAGATTTCTAATTCTGCTTTCTCCTTCACCAATCCATACTGCATACTACTATCTTCCTAAAATTTCAGTTTCAAGAAGTTATTCTCCTGATCAGAATCTTACTTTGCTTATAAATCCGTGTTTATGAAGCAAGATGATTAAAATTTGAATTCTATCCACCAGTTTCTCAAAGAATTGGAGTTTTAATATGAGTAGAATAGAATGTGAGTGGGTATATGCCTTAAAATATCTTTTTTAAAAGGTATTTATTTGCTTAGCTGCACCAAGTCTTAGTTGCAGCACTTGGGATCTTCGATTTTTGTTGTGGCATGTGGGATCCTTAGTTGTAGCATGTGAACTCTTGGTTGTGGCATGTGGGACCTAGTTCCCTGACTAGGAATTCAACCCCGGCCCCCTGTGTTGGGAGTACAGAGTCTTAGCCACTGGACCACTAGGGAAGTCCCATACCTTGAAATATCTTTAACTATTCATTTAAGTTAATTTCTTATTGTAATAAACAAGTACGTGTCCAATGTGTATGTTAGTGGCTCAGTTCAGTTCAGTTCAGTTGCTCAGTCGTGTCTGACTCTTTGCGACCCCATGAAATGCAGCATGCCAGGCCTCCCTGTCCATCACCAACTCCCAGAGATTACCCAAACTCTTGTCCATCGAGTCGGTGATGCCACCCAGCCATCTCATCCTCTGTCGACCTCTTCTCCTCCTGCCCCCAATACCTCCCAGCATCAGAGTCTTTTCCAGTGAGTCAACTCTACTCATCAGGTGGCCAAAATATTGGAGTTTCAGCTTTAGCATCAGTCCTTCCAATGAACACCCAGGACCGATCTCCGTTAGAATGGACTGGTTGGATCTCCTTGCAGTCCAAGGGACTCTCTAAGAGTCTTCTCCAACACCACAGATCAAAAGCATCAATTCTTCAGTGCTCAGCTTTCTTCACAGTCCAACTTTCACATCCATACATGACCACTGGAAAATCCATAGCCTTGACTAGACGGACCTTTGTTGGCAAAGTAATGTATCTGCTTTTGAATATGCTATCTAGGTTGGTCATAACTTTCCTTCCAAAGAGTAAGCGTCTTTTAATTTCATGGCTGCAATCACCATCTGCAGTGATTTTGGAGCCCCCCCAAAATAAAGTCTGACGCTGTTTCCACTGTTTCCCCATCTGTTTCCTATGAAGTTATGGGACCAGATGCCATGATCTTAGTTTTCTGAATGTTGAGCTTTAAGCCAACTTTTTCACTCTCCTCTTTCGCTTTCATCTAGAGGCTTTCTAGTTCCTCTTCACTTTCTGCCATAAGGGTGATATCATCTGCATCAGGCTCAGTCATGTCTAACTCTTAGCAACCCCATGAACTGAAGCCTGCCAGGCTCCTCTGTCCGTGGAATTCTCCAGGCAAGAATACTGGAGTGGGTAGCCATTCACTTTATATTTATATATAAACAAACAAGATACTTATAAACTGTGGTAAGGTATAAAATAAACAGAATAATGTGATAGAGATTAATGGTAAAGGAGGACGATCTAATTTAGATTGAGCAGTTTTGTTGAAACCTGAAGGAAGAGAAGCAGCCAACCTTGCAAAAAGCTAGGGAATGATCATTTTCTAGTAGAGGGAATAACAAGCACACATGCTCTAAGATAAGAAAGAGCTTAAAGGTTTCTCAGAAGTGACTGGTTATGGCCTGGGCACCCTGAGCAGGAAGAGTAGCATCAGATAAAGCTGGACATGTAAACAGAGGGCTGGCTGGGGCTGACAGGCTTAGGTAAGACATTTCAGTTTTATTCCAAGAACGAAGAGTCATCTAAGAAGTACAATAATAAGAAGGTAAATAAACTGAGTAACATTTTGTTTTATTTTTTAATTGATTATTTTTGGCTGTAAAGCACGTCTTATGGGATTTTAGTTCTCTGATCTGGCCCTCAGCAGTGAGAGCACCAAGTCCTAATTACTGGACTGCCAGAGAATGCCCATCATTTTATTTTTTTTAATTTGGAAAAGTTCAAACATATAAACAAGGCAATAAATTGGTGTAATGAATCCATCACACAGCTTCAACAGTTATCAGCTCATGATCCTTGATTGACATTTTTAGAAAGGTCACGCTCTCTTCTTGTGGAGAATGTTCCAGAGAAGGCCAGCATGTCAGCATGGATGCCAGAAGACTATTGTAATAGTCCAGTTGTTTCTCAGCAGTTGTGACATGGGTTAGGGTAGCAACATTGATAAGAGATAGAAGAAGTTAATAATCTGAAAATGAACAGCACTTGGTGATTGATTGACTCTAGGGATTAGAGGAAAGAAGGAGTCAGAGACTACTATTTTTTTCTCTTTAGTAACTGGCAGGTGGTGCTGCCATTTATTGAAATAGGGAAGATCTGAATCACAATTCTGAGATGAAACTAAAAGTTCCATGTTAGATATGTTAGCTCTGAAATGTCTTTAAGACATCAGAGTAGCCATGTCAGGTAGAGCTTTGAGTGCTGTGCAGAACCTGGGGAGAGAGCTGAACAGGAGGTAGGAATATAGGACTCCTCAATAAGCAAATAGTATTCAAAACCTTAAGGTAAGCTTCCAAATAGGAATTTATATGCCAGATAAGAATAGACTTAGCAAAGCACTACCTGTAAGCACTAAAATTTCTCCTTTCATCTCTTCCCAAATATCTCAGGTTTGTTTGTTTTTTTATCTCAGGTTTTTATCAACATTTACTTCCTCTCTCAGTTGTAGTTATATTCTCCTTTTTTCTCAAGGTGAGGGTTTCTACAGTCTTAAAGAAAATGATTCATTATACCTTTTTATAGGATAAGTTGGTCACTGCCAGTGTGTCAATATGTTTCCTTTCCCAAAGGAAATAACACCAAGTTATTTTAAAGCCAAGTTTCCAAACAGTAGATCCGGGGAAATTTCTCCTTATAGAAGTATTTCAGTTTTAAAAAATGAAATAGGAATGGTTGACTTATTATTAGAATGTCACCATTTTGCATCCCCAAATGGATCTAGAAATTGATTACCAATGGCTTGCTGGTATTACAAGAGAGAAAACCACACTTCTGGAAGCTGAACCTAGTCAAGCCTCTACAATGAGATATACTGAACTATGGGAAATACAGGGAACAGAAGAATATGGTAAAGAACATGTTAAATTACACAACATAGAGGCAAGCAGCAAGTCCAGACTGTGGGGAAAATATGCAGGACCAAATTTCTTTAACAAATGAATCACAAGGAAAAAACAGCTGAAGAAACTTAGAGGTTGAAAGAAACATAAAAGGCATATCAACTAGTAGTAAGGTATACGTTCATTTGCATCTCGATTCAAACATGCAGTCTCAAAAAGAACAGTAGCAAATGTCTATGTCATTTATAGAGAATCAAAAAATTTAAATATTGGATATTTGATGTTACTAATAACTGACAATTAATTGTAGTGATGATGTTGTGTCTATATTTTTAAGAGCCTTTTTTTTTAGAAATGTGTACTGAAATAATTGCAGATGAAATAATATGCCTGGAATGTGCTTCGGAATAGCATGGGAGGCGGAACGGAAGTAGGAGTACAGATGAATTGTTAAAGCCAGGTGACAAGTATATGAGGAGCATTATACTGTGGTGTCTTTTTATTTAGTTTTGGAATTTTTCATAATTAAAAGAAAATGAACAAATAGCAGTTCTCATTTAGAAAAAGCATTACTATTAACAGGGATTTCAAATTGTAAATGTTGATATAGAAGATGAATTTTTGGATTAGAGAGTTCTTTCCTTGCCCTCACATTAGCCAGCTTCTTCTACTCATATATATATATGTAAATATATATATATATATATTTTTTTTACCTGTAAAACTAAAAGCAAATGTTCCTAATGCCAGAGAGGAGAAACACAAAATCCAAACCCTATGGCTAACTCTGAGCCTCAGTATTTCTTGAGTACCTTTTCTCTTCTGATTCAGAAATATGACCTGCTTCTGAAAGAATAGATACCTGACAAACAAACCTGAGATAAAATATACCAGGGCAACAAATTCTTAGTAACCTGACAAAATGCATTCATTTGTGCAGGAGTGTTTTGGTTACGTAATATCTAGGTTGAAATAGTAATTATTCCATCTAATTACTTTATTACATAATATTATTTTTGCTTTTATATTAACATGTGCTAAGTCGCTCAGTCATGTCCGACTCTTTGCGACCCTATGGACTGTAGCCCTCCAGGCTCCTCTGTCTTTGGGGATTCCCCAGGCAAGAACACTAGAGTGGGTTGCCATGCCATTTACTGAGTGTTTCTGAAAGTGAAAGTTGCTCAGTTGTGTCCTCCTCTTTCTAGGCCAGAATACTGGAATGGTTAACCTTTCCCTTCTCCAGGGGATCTTCCCA
This sequence comes from Ovis canadensis, assembly GCF_042477335.2. NCBI lineage: Eukaryota > Metazoa > Chordata > Mammalia > Artiodactyla > Bovidae > Ovis > Ovis canadensis. The sequence goes on along the minus strand of NC_091250.1, from coordinate 102,837,164 downwards.
ACCCAGGGATAGAACCCAGGTCTCCCACATTGCAGGTGGATTCTTTATCAGCTGAGCCACAGGGGAAGCCCGAGTATTTCTGATAGGCCAATTATTCTGCTACGCTTTTCATATATTTTATCTCTATGTTTCTTGTTTCCCCATCAGGTTGATATTAGGTGTTATATTCCCTCTTTTATAAATAAGGAAACTAATGTTGAGAGGTTATGTATGTAATTTTCTCAAAGTCACATATCTTGAGGAGAAGGCAATGGCAACCCACTCCAGTACTCTTGCCTGGAAACTCCCATGGATGGAGGAGCCTGGTAGGCTGCAGTCCATGGGGTTGCACAGAGTCGGACATGACTGAATCGGCTTAGCAGCAGCAGCACGCAGTTATAAGCATAATGTAGATGGATCCTAAACTACATATCATGTGTAATTCATAAATGAGATTGTGCTTACATAAAGAAATGATCCTCATAAGTGTAGAATTAATGGAGTTTTAGATATGCCAATGACACCACCCTTATGGCAGAAAGTGAAGAGGAACTAGAAAGCCTCTTGATGAAAGTGAAAGAGGAGAGTGAAAAAGTTGGCTTAAAGCTCAACATTCAGAAAACTAAGATCATGGCATCTGGTCCCATCACTTCATGGGAAATAGATGGGGAAACAGTGGAAACAGTGTCAGACTTTATTTTGGGGGGGCTCCAAAATCACTGCAGATTGTGATTGCACCCATGAAATTAAAAGATGCTTACTCCTTGGAAGGAAAGTTATGACCAAGCTAGATAGCGTATTAAAAAGCAGAGACATTACGTTGCAATAAAGGTCCATTTAGTCAAGGATATGGTTTTTCCAGTTGTCATGTATGGATATGAAAGTTGGACTGTGAAGAAAGCTGAGCGGCAAAGAATTGATGCTTTTGAACTGTGGTGTTGGAGAAGACTCTTGAGAGTGAGTCCCTTGGACTGCAAGGAGATGCAACCAGTCCATTCTAAAGGAAATTAGTCCTGGGTGTTCATTTGAAGGACTGATGCTAAAGCTGAAACTCCAGTACTTTGGCCACCTCAAGTGAAGAGTTGACTCATTGGAAAAGACTCTGATGCTGGGAGGTATTGGGGGCAGGAGAAGGGGATGACAGAGGATGAGATGGCTGGATGGCATCACCGACTTGATGGACATGAGTTTGGGTGAACTCCAAGAGTTGGTGATGGACAGGAAGGCCTGGCGTGCTGCGATTCACGGAGTTGCAAAGAGTCAGACATGACTGAGCGACTGAACTGAGCTGAACTGATACAATATCCTTTCTGTGTTGGTGCTTGTATTTAAGACTGTAAATCTCATCAGCTTTTGCACGGTGAATGTCTCTATTAGACTCATTAAAAAGTTATCTTCTATAGTTAATAAAATGTAAAGACTGCACCTGCTATTATGTTGGCTTTCATTCTTACATATTTTCACAGGGAACTTGCTTTAATGAATTTATTTTGGGAAGTTTTAAATCAAATTCTATGTCAGGATTTTACATTAATGTCCAATAGGTGGTTAGATTTGATCAATGTTAAAATAGGTATTATGGTAACTTCCTCATCAGTTAAATTATTAATTTAAAGTATAATATGTTTTTTATTAACAGAAACTAACTTACAGAGAAATTTGGCTGAAAATAGACAACTGTTAAGGCCCTTTGTTGTACAGAATGCTGTGCTTTAATAAATCATGATGTTGTAATAGAACTGTATCTTCCTGAGTAATAATTTCTTGTGTTTCTCTAGTAAATCTTGAATAGCTTATTTAACTGCTGTGGTCAAAAAAAATGTTCTGTTTCCAGTCACATGTTCTCTAAATCTTCATGTCACTTACATGTTTGTCATCATTTTTGCTTTCCTGTATTTGCCTATACTGATGCTTGAAATTTTAGCTTCAAAGTCACAATAAATCTGGTTTCTCTTCATTTCTTTGAAAAAAAAAAAAAAGTCACATAGCTTCTAAGTACAATCTGAATTCAGTAAAGTTCATTTCTTTTCCCCTTTCCCACAATGCCCTCAGTTAAAATGAATGAATAAATTCTAAGTGAATTTTGGCATGCTACATGATCTCATTTAACATAACTAACAATTCAACCTGTTCCTTATCAATGGCCTTTAGATTTTAATTCTACATCTTCATTAAAGACAGACTTGAGAATGGTTATAAGTGCTTCTCAAGGACATATTATTTGAATGTAATAGGAAAGAATGGAAGTATTAGAGATTGATTGGTGAAGCTTGGTGTTCCTCAATGCCTTCACTTATCACTCAAAACTGTAAAGCATCAAAACACATTATAAGGTATTACAATAGAAGAAAGATCTAACTTACAATAGAAGGAAGATCTTCCATTGATCCCAAACCTCATCCAGTACCTTCCTCTTCAAGCTGTTCATTCCTTTGAAGGTGAATTTTGTGCAATAAAATGTCAGGTTTAGGGGGATGATGAGGTGCAAATCATTCATCTATCAACTTGACAAGTATTTCTTGTCTATAATGGGCCTCTATGAGTAAAAAACAAGGATTTAGTCACTGCCTTCATCATGAATCTTATAGACCATTGGTAAATACAGGCAGTCAAATAAAAATTAGAAGTCAGTGTAAGTGTCAGGAAGGAAAGGTCCATTTTGTATGTGAGTCTGTTACAGGGACCTCACCTATTTTGGTGGTCAGAGAATTGGATCCTGCGCATTCAGAAGTAAATAATATGTATTTACTCCTTGCATTGAGAGTCTCTTGGACTACAAGGAGATCCAACTAGTCAATCCTAAAGGAAATCAGTCCTGAATATTCATTGGAAGGACTGATGCTGAAGCTGAAACGCCAATACTTTGGCCACCTGATGGGAAGAACTGACTCACTGAAAAAGACCCTTTTGCTGGGAAAGATTGAAGGCAGGAGAAGAAAGAAAGGGATGACAGAGGATGAGATGATTGGATGGCATCACCAACTTGATGGACATGAGTTTGGGTAGGCTCCAGGAGCTGGTGATGGACAGGGAGGCCTGGCGTGCTGCAGTCCATGGGGTTACAAAGAGTCAGGCACGATTGAGCGACTGAACTGAACTGACTCTTTGCATTTAAATTCTTGATATATTTTACATAAACAGCATAATTTAATAAAACTTCTACCTCCACACTCATCATTGCCAAACCATTTTGATGTCTTAAAGCACCATGATAGAGAAATTTATCTTTGTTTTTGAGTAGCCAGTCTTTAAGGAAGTCGCTCAGTCATGTCCAACTCTTTACAAGCCATGGACTATACAGTCCATGGAATTCTCCAGGCCAGAATACTATAGTGGATAGCCTTCCCCTTCTCCAGGGGATCTTCCTTACGCAGGAATCGAACCCAGGTCTTCCACAATGCAGGTGGATTCTTTACCATCTGAGCCACCAGGGATGCCTAAGAATACTGAAGTGGGAAGCCTATCATATTTTCAGTGGATTTTCCCAACCCAGGAATTGAACCAGGGTCTCCCGCATTGCAGGTGAATTCTTTATCAACTAAGCTACCAAGGAAGCCCAATCTTTAGTCTGAAAGTGCTACTTTGAGTGTTATATTGAGGATCTTAGTCATAGGACAGACATCTTAAAAGATTTCTTGCATGGGCCTTGGACTTGCTTAATAAATACTGAATTTCTTAATCTGTCCAATTTACCATGGTTTATAATTAATTGTTTTTCCTATAAAACTTAAACCACACAGCCTCTTTTCTAGTCAGCTGCATGGGGAGAAGGCAGAGGAAGGCTCCTTTTGAACCTATTCAGAGCTGCTTTTCCCCAGTTGATAGAACATTGCCAAGGTCGGTAAGCCTAAAATTAACTCCACCAGCTGTGTTTTGGTTTGCTTCATATAGCACACGGGCTCAGGGGGCTCAATCTGCTGGGCTTGCTTGCTGCTTCAATCTGCTGTGCTCTTAGAGTTTGTTTGCCTGGCGTGCATGTTGTGCACAAGAGGTGGTAACTGAACAGCTTGAAAATATATGGAGACTGACAAATAAGTCTCTCCTTTAATCTTAAAAAAAACACTAGCAACAACGATGGAGGGTGGGGTGGGGTATGGAGGAGTCCCTGCTGAGTATGTCAGATGAGAGGCTTAACTTTTAACCTCACTGAAGTTTCCCAGAGAGCAGCCTGCTGACATGCTGTTAAAGACCAAGATGATGCTGTAGTTTCAAGGAGTCTGTGTTTTTAGCCCACTCATCTCCATGAAGTCCTGTAGCATGAAGGACCATATATAGACATAAAGAGTATCCCAACTAGCTGCAACTTAAAATATCCTAAGGATCAGCAGCTGTTATTTCACCCACACAAATTCACAGTTGGCGTAATTAAATTGTGCCTGTTGTCAGGTTCTGCAACCCTTTGGGTTTTGTCCTAAGGACTCGTGTTGCCTCTCCATTCCCTTCCTCAGGGTAACTTGAAGCAGAATGGATGAATGAAAGGAATCAACCATAAGGAGTTCGGGGTTTGCATCAATACAAATAAATAATGAAATGTGGAAGTCAGATCTTGAATTCCTACATAGACAACCACTGGACTCCAGGGACCCTGGACAGTCCCTAGTCTTGGCTATTTGTTCTCTCCTGCTCTTGGTTGCTACCACACTATCTTCTTGGCATCTCTCTCGTATTTTCCATAGTTGTCATAGTTACAACCACAGCAACCTAAGCAGGCCACAATCCTCTTATAGCTGAAGACATGAGTTACTACTTTACAACAAGATATAATTCCCCTGTCCTGCACCAACAATAATTATGTCCCAGATAATCAACGCATTTTTTCCTTGGCAGAAGTATTTCAACCCTCCCAGAATATTACTGTCCTTAAGGTCTGTATGGCATCAGCGCAACCAGGAAGCATCTATAGAGAAAACAACCAAGATAATCAGTCCTACCTTGAAATTTGAACAAGTATATCCAAATCCCTTATTTATAGGCTGTCTCTGTGTTTCCACACCAATCATTCTATTTGAGTACAGGACAAAGAGACTTAGTAAAATAAAGCCCATAGTGGGCAGGAAGATTTCCTCTCCAAAATAGAGCTTTTAAAGGAAGTAATCTGATAATGCACTCCTTAAAAGGGATCTGAGATCTTCCTGGAGTTCTGAAGGATAAAGGACCACTTACAAGATTCAGTCAGTCAAAAATATTTTTTGAAGATCAGTTACCCATGTTAAGGGTAAACCAGTTACCGCTGTTAAGGGCGAGGATACAAAAGAAATGTACCACATTACAACTCTCAAGGGGCTCATTTCTAGTGGCAGAGACTAACTTGTAAATAAGTAATTACAGCACAAAGCTATCCCTCATAGCAGGATTAGATACCAAGGACTACAGGAGCCCAGCTAGTGAAAGAGTGTTAATGTGAGGAAAAAGATGGGGTCAAAGAGAGTTTTACCCAAAAATCAAGTCTTAAAGGGTTGGTAGACTTTCTCCCAGTAAGGAAGAGGGGCAGGTGATAGAGGAGTAAAAGGCAGACAAAAGCACTGCAGAAAGATGAGGCAACACATGTAAAGCCAAGAGGCATGAAAAAATACATGTGCAGCAAAAGCAATGTTGCCTGCTATAACCATTCACATCTTAGTATGAACTCTTGTTCATTTGACAAATATTTATTATGCACTAATATATGCTAGTTACTTATGTAGGGTTTGGGGATTTAGTAGGGAACAAATCTTAAGTCCCTACCCCCAAGAAGTTTACATTCTAGTGGGCAGGAGATACTCTGAATTTGTCAGTGTTTTTACTCTCTAGTTGTATTTGAATTTTAATTATCCATGATTATGGCATGAAATCTCAAGCCTTATTAAAGGAATATTTTAAGGTATCCATAATCAAGTAAGGAAGAGATTCTAGAATCAAAATTCTAAAGACAAAAGCAAACAATATTACCTAATGTATAGCACATGGAACTCTCCTCAATGTTATGTGGCAGCCTGGCTAGGAAGGGAGGTTGGGGGAGAATGGATACATGTATATGTATGGCTGAGTCCCTTTTCTGTTCACCTGAAACTATCACAACATTGTTAACTGGCTACACCACAATCCAAAATAAAAAGTTTTTTAAAAGCTGACAATATTTCCAATGCTTATACCACAGAATCACTAATACAATCCTCTAGGAGGTGCTATGAATATTTAAAGTACAACTTTTTGCCATAAACTCAATGATTGTGTGGCCATATGGCAGACCTAAAATTGGAGCCAATATGTGTGTGTTTAGAAATTAAGATGGACCCACTACTCTGTTCCTAAGATCAAAACCTCCCCTTTCTCTCCTTCCTCTTTCCTCCCTCTGGTAACCTCCAGGGACCTGTGGCCATCTATCAGAGTCACTGTCTCAGGACTGTTATGCTTGCAAATCCCATAAATTGTCCCTGGACAATCAACAACCCTCACAGGATGTATTGGGGAGAAGGGAGGTGGTACACAGCACGGCTCAAAAGGCCACCAGGAGGCCTCAGTGGTTACCCTGGATAAAGCAGTTCTTTGTTCCCTGTGGCACTCTGGAGCCAACTGTGGCTGCCTGTCCTTCCTCGGCTCTTAGAGAGCTTGTATATGGAAGATCCCATGGAGGAGGAAATGGCAACCCACTCCATTATTCTTGCCAGGAAAATCCCATGGACAGAGGAGCCCACAGTCCATGGGGTTGGAAAAGAGTTGGACACAACTGAGCAACTGAATAACAAATCATGGAAGTATATAAGAATCTAAGTTGGTGCTGGAAAAAGACCACAGAATCTTCAGGAAATGAAATTTACACAAATTATGTTGTGTAATTTTCTGCCAGTTTCTTGCAAGGTTTTTTTTTTTTTATAACTCATTTAATTAAATGGCAACCCACTCCAGTATTCTTGCCTGGAGAATCCCATGGACAAAGGAGCCTGGAAAGCTAGTCCATAGGATCACACAGAGTCAGACACAACTGAAATGACTTAGCACAGCACATATAACCCTATGAGGCAGATGTTATTGTCCCAGCTCTCTGGATGAGGATATCAAATCATATCTAGTATATGTATCAAATATATCTATGTGTCTAATACCAGTAATAAGTAGCAGATTCAGAATTTGAATCTGTCCAACTCATGTGTGCATGCTAAATCCACTTCAGTTGTGTCTGACTCTTTGTGACCCCATGGGGTGTAGCCCACTAGGCTCCTCTGCCCATGGGATTCTCCAGGCAAGAATACTGGAGTGGGTTGCTGTGCCCTCCTCCAGGGGACTGTCCCACCTCAGAGATTGAACCTGCGTCTCTTAAGTCTCCTGCATTGGCAGGTGGATTCTTTACCACTAGCACCACCTGGGAAGTATAGGTCTAACTCATGGGAAACCAAAATATTCTACAGTTGTATATTTTTAAAAGTTGGGACTTTGGGTGATATACAAACAGTGTTGTGTAATACTGAATTACATAATAGGAAAATTGTCCCCTTTAAATTCATTTTCATTTCTTCTGATTATGTCAAGAAGGAAATCTTGGTTTGATTTCTGTTGTTTGTTGTTCAGTCACTAAGTCATGTCTGACTCTGCAACCCCATGGACTGCAGCACACTAGGCTCCTCTGTCCTCCACTATCTCCTGGAGTTTGCTCGAATTCATGTCCATTGTGTCCAAGATGCTATCTAATCATCTCATCCTCTGCCATCCCTTTTCCTTTTGCCTTCAGTCTTTCCCAGCATCACAGTCTTTTCCAATGAGTTGGCTCTTTGCATCAGGTGGCCAAAGTATTGGAGCAGTCTGCTGAATTTGATGCTAGCATGGTTTGATGCTGCTGCTGCTGCTGCTAAGTCACTTCAGTCGTGTCCGGCTCTGTGCGACCCCACAGATGGCAGCCCATCAGGGTCCCCCGTCCCTGAGATTCTTCAGGCAAGAACACTGGAGTGGGTTGCCATTTCCGTCTCCAATGCATGAAAGTGAAAAGTGAAAGTGAAGTTGCTCAGTCATGTCCGACTCTTAGCAACCCAATGGACTGCAGCCCAGCAGGCTCCCCCATCTATGGGATTTTCCAGGCAAGAGTACTGGAGTGGAGTGCCATTGCCTTCTCTGATGGTTTGATAGTAGCATGTCTTTAACACTTCTCTAACACTTAAGTCTCCCTTTCCATGAGAAGGTCCCACTCAGAGGCTTCAGCAGGCAACAATATCTAGCTAGAGCTTAATAATATTTTGCTCTAATTAAATTTATTTATATGTTCTTCTAGTACATGACATGTGATACTGGTTTTCATTTATAGTAGTAATATAAAATAGGGCGTATTGGTTAAGCTGAGGATCCCTAGTGTCATGCCATCCAGATTCAGCTACTTTCTGGCTGTTTGACTTTGGACAAGTTAATTAGCCCTCAGTTTCCTTAATTGTAAAAATAAGTTTAATGGTGTCATCTACCACATAAGATTGTGAATTCAAAGAAGTATTGGATGTCATTCACTTGAACAATATTTAAAATATCCTACTGTATAGCACAGGGAATAATACTCAGTATTTCATAATAACCTATAAGGGAAAAGAGCCTGAAAAAAATAGATGTATTTACGTATAACTGAATCACTTTGCTGTATCCTTGGAACTAGCACAACATTGTAAATCAACTGTACTTCCACACAAAATCTATACTGTTGCTCAATAAATGTTAGTTGTGATGGAGTTTAAACAAAAATGAGCTGATTTAAATCAGAATTTCTCATCGTTGGTACTGCTGACCTTGTGAGAGGCTGTGCTGTTTTGTGAAGTGTTTAGTAGTACCCCTGCCCTCTAGCCACTAGGGGCCAGTAGCACCCAGTTCTGACAAACAAAAATGTCTCCAGACATTGCCAAATGTTCCCCGGGGGGCAAAATCACCCCTGGTTGAGAACCACTGATTTAAGATAAAATATTAGGTGAAAACCAGATTTAGATATAACAAATATCTAAGTATGGAGTGGGAAAAAATGAATTGAAAAACACTGATCTAAGACAGTGCTATTTGAATTTAATTCTAAAAATCAGAAATTACTATTCCTATTTGCAAGTTTATGACTATGTTCTAAGTTTTCTATCAAAGCTAAAAGTATTCAAACAACTTAGAAGGGGCTGAACTAGTAAGTACATGAAATTCATCTTTATTTTTCTTTGACCTCCTTTTCTTCTACTTTCTTTTCCACAGTGTCACCCAAACCCCCCCTCTACAGACATACCCAGGAACTACCTGGACAACATCCTTCATCCAGAATTCTTGTACCCCTCCCTCCCAATCAGGGATACCCTTGCCTTCCCCCACGGCCCTATTCCCTGCTTTTTTAAAAAAATATTTTTGTTGATGTGGAGTTTTTAAAGTTTTTATTGATTTTTTTTTTTACAATATTGCTTCTGTTTTATGTTTTGGTTTTTTGGCTGAGAAGCATGTGGGATCGTAGTTCCTCAACCAGGGATCGAACTTGCGTCCTCAGCAGTGGAAACACAGAGTCTTAACCACCGACTGCCACGGAAGTCCCAGCAGACATATTTTAACTGTTTTCATTACCCTCCTACTTATATCTCTTTTAAGAATAAAATTATATCGTGCAATACTAGAGTAACTTATCTTCTGGGAAGAAAATAAAGAACATAATAATCTTGTTTGTTAGAATGTGGTATAGTGTAAAGAGAATTAGCTTTGGGGTGAGAAATCCACCCCAGACCTTTGGACTTAAGATCTTGCTCTACGCTACTAGCTTTGGGACTGGGTCATGTCATGCAATTTCACTATATCTTAGTTTCCCAGTTTAATAAATGAGATTACTATTTTTCTTATAGATTGTGAGGATAAATGCACAGTAGAAATGTAACTGTCATTATAAATACATAGAAGTGCTTGCTTTTTTTTCTCCTTTATGGCTGAGGTTCCCAGTGTAGTGCTTTAAAGAAAATTATCTCCATTTTTTTTTTTCATTTTCCTTCTGGTCTTGATGTGTTCACATCTAAAAAGTTGCCTGTATCAACATTAGGAAGAAAAAGTCCATTTGTAAAAGCATTATCTGTTGGGCAGTAAAATAAGGGTTAGGGAGAGCCTGTGGAAGACAGATGAATTTGGGAGCATAACCATGAATTCTTATGAACTGAATCAGATCATGAGTCCTATTACAGCTGCTGTATGTGTGCGGTTCTGTTGCTGGAGCCAAATTGAAACCGAGCCATTTTTAGAGAGCCATTCCCTGAGCAGGACCTGTCAGCCACCAGGTGCAGGGTTCTTTTGTTGGATCACTTCCATTATGGGAAGAGTAGCACTTTGTTCTCAATGGGATAGGCCCTCTATATAGTATGTAGATCGTCCTTCTCTGCACATAAAGTTTATGCCCAAATCACCATCCATGGATTCCTGGAGGGGCTTATCCACTTTCACGGTATTCCATACACCATCACTTCTGATGAAGAAGGTCTTTGTGTAGAAATGAAGTGTGGCACTGGGACTATACTCATCAAATTCACCTGTCTTACCCTGCCCCCCTCCCTTCCTAAAGCCACTGGTTTGACAGAATGGTGTACTGTCAAGTGGCATATGGCATAGCTTGTGCAGCTGAGGCAGTGTCTGTCCTCCAGGGTGCAGTATATGCCCTAAATTAGATAATAATGTAGGTGGTGTACTTTCTCCTATAGCCAGGATTTACAGGTCTGGGGATTTAGGAGGTGAAAATGGGAGTTGCTTTTTTCATTATTATCCCTCATGATTTACTAGCAAACTTTTCTTTCTGTCCGTGTGACTTTTGGTTTAGTATAGAGGCCTTGGAGTAGGAAATACTCCAGTATCCTTACCTGGAGAATCCCTTGGACAGAGAAGCCTGGCAGACCACAGTCCATAGGGTTGCACAGTCGGACACAACTGAAGCATCTTAGCACATAGAGATCTTAGTTCCAAAGGAAGGAATGCTTGCTTCCACTAGAGGTCACAACCATGGTTCCGTGAAGCTGGAAATTGGGACTGCCATCTGACCACTTTGGGCTCCTCATACCAATGAATCAACAGGCAAAACAGGTGATTACTGTACCTATTGTGGTGATCGATCCTGACTACCAAGGGGAAATCAGGTTTCTACTGCATAATGGGGATAAGGGAGAATATGTCTGAATTGTGGGAGGTCTCCCAAAGTGCTCTTGGTACTCCCATATCTGAGATTTCTGGCAAGGAAAAAACTACCACCCAGAGTGGGCAGCAGAAATGAAGGTTTGGGTCACCCTACCAGACAAGAAACCAGGGCAGCAGGACTCTGGAATTAATACTAATAATAAATATCAGCTACAACCATGTGACTAGGAGTAAAAGTGAGGTGTATAACAGTTATAAGCATGAAACTGAGAAAATTGCTCTAGCCACATCAGTGATTACATAAACCTCCCCAATGCTTCAGAGTATTCACCTTCTATTTGAGTCTATTCTGGAAGTTCTATTTCAGAATGAAAAGAACTTTTTAAAGTTACCCCTAAGCACATTCAGTTCAGTTCAGTTCAGCTCAGTTCAGTCGCTCAGTCGTGTCCGACTCTTTGCGACCCCATGAATTGCAGCACTCCAGGCCTTCCTGTCCATCACCAACTCCAGGAGTTCACCCAAACTCATGTCCATCGAGTCGATGATGCCATCCAGCCATCTCATCCTCTGTCGTCCTCTTCTCCTCCTGCCCCCAATCCCTCCCCACATCAAAGTCTTTTCCAATGAGTCAACTCTTCGCATGAGGTGGTCAAAGTATTGGAGTTTCAGCTTCAGCATCAGTCCTTCCAATGAACACCCAGAACTGATCTCCTTTAAGATGGACTGGTTGGATCTCCTTGCAGTCCAAGGGACTCTCAAGAGTCTTCTCCAACACCACAGTTCAAAAGCATCAATTCTTCGGTGCTCAGCTTTCTTTAGTCCAACTCTCACATCCATACATGACCACTGGAAAAACCATAGCCTTGACTAGATGGACCTTTGTTGGCAAAGTAATGTCTCTGCTTTTTAATATGCTACCTAGGTTGTGTCATAACGTTCCTTCCAAGGAATAAGCGTCTTTTAATTTCATGGCTGTAATCACCATCTGCAGTGACTTTGGAGCCCAGAAAAAGAAAGTCTGACACTGTTTCCACTGTTTCCCCATCTATTTCCCATGAAGTGATGGGACCAGATGCCATGATCTTAGTTTTCTGAAAGTTGAGTTTTAAGCCAACTTTTTCACTCTCTTTCACTTTCATCAAGAGGGTCTTTAGTTCTTCTCTTTATGTCATATGGGTGGTATCATCTGCATATCTGAGGTTATTGATATTTCTCCCAGAAATCTTGATTCCAGCTTGTGCTTCATCCAGCCCAGTGTTTCTCATGATGTACTCTGCATATAGGTTAAATAAGCAGGGTGGCAATATACAGCCTTGACCCACTCCTTTTCCTATTTGGAACCAGTCTGTTGTTCCATGTCCAGTTCTAACTGTTGCTTCCTGACCTGCATATAGATTTCTCAAGAGATAGGTCAGGTGGTCTGGTATTCCCATCTCTTTCAGAATTTTCCACAGTTTATTGTGATCCACACAGTCAAAGGCTTTGGCATAGTCAATAAAGCAGAAATAGATGTTTTTCTGGAACTCTCTTGCTATTTCCATGATCCAGAGGATGCTGGCAATTTGATATCTGATTCCTCTGCCTTTTCTAAAACCAGCTTAAACATCTGGAAGTTCATGGTTCACATATTGCTGAAGCCTGGCTTAGAGAATTTTGAGCATTACTTTACTAGCGTGTGAGATGAGTGCAATTGTGCGGTGGTTTGAGCATTTTTGGCATTGCTTTTCTTTGGGATTGGAATGAAAACTGACCTTTTCCAGTCCTGTGGCCACTGCTGAGTTTTCCAAATTTGTTGGCATATTGAGTGCAGCACTTTCACAGCATTATCTTTCAGGATTTGAAATAGCTCAACTGGAATTCCGTCACCTCCACTAGCTTTGTTCATAGTGATGCTTTCCAAGGCCTACTTGACTTCACATTCCAGGAAGTCTGGCCCTAGGTGACTGATCACACCATAATATTAAATAAACCAACTAAATGTTTTCCACTGAAGGTTTGATTCAATAGTTTAACATCTTCAAAATTAGCACACTAAATCACAACTGAGGCAGTGTCAGCTTACTATTAGTCACTAAGGTGCTTTGTGGATATTCCTAAGCGGTATTTATACTTTAGTTATTTATTCACTGATACAGTTCTCAGGCTAGCCTACACCTTCTATATAAGCATTTTATTTTTTCTTTGTACGTCCAGTGCCCAGCTAATGTCCAGGTCCTAGAAATACTTTACCTGGGAAAATATGTATATGTGGCTGTTCAAATGAGAGTGAACGTGGCATGTGTGGAAATTAGTAATTCTTAAGTGACTAAAAATTAATGACTTAATAAACATCCTTATAATCATTTAAGAAAGATGTAATGAAAAGAAGTTTGGGATCAGAAAGATGGGAGTTTGCCAGCTTTGCAACATGTTAATTATTAAGCACCTCATTTAACCTGAGTCTCAGTTTCCTCTTTTGCAAAATGAGATAACATCTTAACATCTTGCAGCATTGTCATAATGAGAATGCTAATTCTTAGGTAGGAGTCCAGGACCCTCAAGGAGGAGAAAAGGACAAACTTTTTTTACCTGCATGGCTTTGTCTTAGTCAATATAACAATGTATCTTGCTCCAGGACAGAGGACATGTTTCTCCTTAAGGAGAACCTTTTGACTAATCTTGTTAAGATGTATCTTGTAGGAGTGTGTCTGGTAAGACCTTTCTATTGTTCTATTCTTGTTAATTTCAGATGTCTGTTGCGGCAGTGGGGCTGGTAAAAGTATATAAGGCCTTGATAAGACTAGTAAGGGGGCACGCTCCATCCCCCTTCTGATGTCTGTATCAGAAGCTTTCCCTGTCCCTTTTTTGCTACACAAAATCTCTTCAGTGATCGAGCCTGGTCCCTGGTCCTGAAGCTAAATCTTCGGAGATCACAAATCCGGCATTGTTCACCATAAATTATCATCTTGGGGGCTTGTCCGGGATCTTCAGGACAAGGTAAGAACACTCAGAGCTGTAGCCTCTCTGCTTTCTCAGTATACATGTTTTCTGCTTTATTTTACTAACTCTACGGTGTACCTGTGTGTGTGAGTGATTGAAAGCCTACGGGCCGAAATGTGTGGACTGAACTTTGGTTTCTTGGTCAGCTTTTCCCGGTCTCTTTGATCATTCTGTAACTGCCTGGGGAAGTAGAACTGCTAACCTAATCTGCCAGATTATAGACTTTCGAGGGATTGTAATCCATGCCGTTACTGTGTACTTTTACCTAGACCCCAAGCTTGGTAGTCATGGGGAACCTAGACTTGCTGGGAGCACATTTGGGAATGAGCTGGAACTCTAGCTCCAGCAGCATCTCTATTGGCTTCTTCCATACAAGGCCAGAGTCCCAAAAGGGAGTGCTTGTCGTAGCTGTGCCCCAAACTTTATGGATGGAAGTGCTGCCAGCAACCTAAGCACACAGGTTCATTCGGAATCCCAGATTGGAAGTACAGGGTGCTTCTTCCTTTGGTAGTGCTAGCTCTTATCAGACTAGATAAAGCTCTCCAGTGGCTTAACTGATGTGTCAATGATGGCTTCTGCTGCAGTCAGGACTGTGCTCAGGAATGTAGCTTATTCTTATCAATAAGAAGTAGAGATAATTTACACACCTGACACAGCGTTTAGCTCAGAGTAGGTTCCCAATAAAAGGTAGTTCTATTATTATTTACTGTATATGTCCAGGAGTAATTAAACAAGTCTTTGTGAAAATCATTAAAATTTCTGAATTAACATATTGAGTTTACTAGAATTATTTAGAAAACAGAAAACAATTTATGACATTCTCCCTATACAGGGTCTTTACCACTTTCTCTAGTTGTGTGAGCTCAAAGATCCAGCACAGCCAAAAAACAAATAAGATAAAATTGGTACCCCAATACCTATCCTACTCATGTTACAGAATTCTTAGATGAATCAAATATACAAATGAATGTTGTAAACTGTAAATGTTAAACAAATTGCTGATTTTTATATCTTCCATCTGAGTGCTTCGGCTATCATTTGACTTTTTTGTCATTGTACGATTTAAAGATGGATTTTTATGTCCTTGGAATAATTTCTATTCCTTGTCTATTATCGTAAGAAAAATCAAAGCTAAAACTTGCCGCTTACTTAAAAAGATATCATGAGCCCAGTGACCTAGTATTTGCTACAGATTCATAAAATTCTCATCCTAATAGATATTGAAATAGCCAAAAGAAGTTTTAAAGGCAAAGTGTTATGAATTGTTCTGTTCTCATCACCATAGTTCTGGTCACTAAAAGCAGAAACTGAAGAAAACTTAGAAACTTCAAAACAGTGGCATATTTCATCAGGCACCGAATATGCCATTGACTCTCCTTAGAAATTTAGGACATGAGCTTTATAGGAACATTGACTTTGTGTGTTTATGAGGTGAGTCTGTTATTTGGGGTTTTAAATATGGGTTCACAGCTAATAGTTCCTAAATTTAGCTGCGTATCAGAATCACCCAGAAATCCACCCCAGATCTATTGTGACAAAATTATGAGTCCTAGAAACAGTATTTTGAACAAACTCTCCACTTTTAGTGCTTTTCCCTTTGCTAGTGGTTCTGTACTTCTCAGGGTTCTCAATGTCAGGATGAAATCTATCTGATATGTCATAAACATCCTAGTGTGACTTAATTTAATGTGCCATTTCTTCAGAAATGCTAATGGTGGAATTTGGGCCTCTATTATCGCTTGGGGTGGGGGTGGTTGACGGAGGAGAAACTTTGCTTCCTGGCTCCCCCAAATGACATTACCTAGGGAAAGCTTCCTTTTATTACCTTCCCATAAAAATCAGCCCTACATATAAATTATGCATCACTAAACAGAGTTAAATTTCAGGAAGAGAAAATGTAAAGTCAATGGAAAATCTGGAGAGCACCTGGAATATTGACTAGGAAGTCCCTACAAAGCTTGCTGGCTTTTTTTTTTTTTAATGAAAGCAAATGTATATGACCTTTCTTAGGAACTAATGAATTGTTCTCATGGTAACTTAACATGGGCTGGATCCATACTTAGCAAGGATGTTGTAAGGGATTCAAACATTAGGTTAGAATCTCTCAATAACAACATAGCAAAAATTACTCTTTTGGTTTGGTATTTCCCCAATTAGTGACAAGTAGGATTAAAGCCTTTACTGTTTTTTTTTTGGGGGGGGGGGGGGCTGGTCTGCTATATGCAGAATCTTAGTTTCCCTTACCACCAGGGATTGAACCTGAGCCCTCTGCACTGGAAGCTCAGAGTCTTAACCACTGAATCCCCAGGGAAGTCTCTAAAGCTTTTTTTTTTTTTTTAGTTTTGGTTGCACTAGGTCTTCATTGCTGCACACAGGCTTTCTCTAGTTGCAGCAAGTGAGGGCCACTCTTTGTTGCATTGCATTGGCTTCTTATTGTGGTGGCTTCTCTTGTTGTGGAGCACAGGCTCTAGGTGTGGGCTCAGTAGTGACTCGAAAGTACATTAATAAATATCTCTGAAATTAATGACTGTCAGAACAGATCACTCACTCCTTACTAAGATATGAGGTCAGATTCATGGTCAAACTTCAAGACAACTGTCACCAATAGAAATTGTAATGAGTAGAAAAGATTGTGGGGGGTGCTATTGAAATATGGTTCAGGCAGGGAAGGGAGGCTCAAGAGGAAAGGGACATACATATATATGTATGACTGACTGAATTATGACTGATTTGCATTGTTGTATGGCAAAAACCAATATAAAATCATAAATAAATTTTCCACCAACTAAAAAAAAAGAAGAAAATACAGTCCAATGTACAAATTCTGAATGGAGAGTAGGCCTAGGAGTTCACAAAGATGTCTGGAAGTTGTAAGAACAGAACAAGAATGGTGTTGGTGGAAGTACAACTACTTTATTGAATTTTTCCAGGGATAGTTATTGTGATAGCTTAGACTTCTATCCCAAGTTTTATTTGAAGAAAAATACCTGGAAAGCAGGTACCATGGATTAGTTAATCCTTTTTTCTCCTTAAAATCTTGAGATTAACTTGTGATTATAATGTTAAATGGAATAATTTTATGTAAATGAAATATAATAAGTGATCATTATAAAATTATATACTAGGTGAATTATTTCACATGCAACCTTGCAAATGATAATAGTATTGTATTTGCTCAAATTACTTCAATATAAATTAGTACTGTGTTTGTACTTAGGGCAGACTCTAGTAAGTGTTTGTTATAAATGGAGCCTACAAATAGAATCAAATTTGAAATATATATGAAGATTATTTTATTTTTTAGATTTTGGAATATTTTATTTGAAATAGTAAATAATGCTTCAGATAAAGATATACAACTTCTAAAAACATCCTTTCAGTATTTTGTTTGGCTTTTAAATGGAAAAATATATACATATGGTAAACAAATTAATCACATATATACAATAAAAAACTTCTTCCTCTCATCCTATACCCACAACTTCTCTCCAGATGTTACTATTGTTAACAATTTCCAGAAATGCACCCAACATTTTCTTTACAAGAACAAGCTTAGACATGTGTGTGTATTTGTGTACAAACAGATGTGAGTGCATATAAATACACATATTCTAAATAGAAATGGTAATATACTCTTCTGAACATGGTTTTTATTCTTCAGTATACATAGAGATCATGCCATATCAGCACATATAGATCCACTTCATTCTTTTTAATGGTTGTATAGTATTTCATTTTAATGACTAGACCTAATTTCTTAAATCATTTGTTTAAGTTGATGGTTAACTTTTATTCTTCCATTTTTATGATAGACAATGTTTCAGTGGATATTTCTGCACATATCTTGGCTTAAAGATTATTTTAAAATACAGGTTTATATTTTTACTAGAAAAATATCCTATCCAATGTCCAATTTACTATGAACTTTTTCATTTTTGTTACCTTTTTGTCAAATATAAATGTTACTTATAAAACCAGCATTATATCTCTTAACCCACACACGTGTACACACATACACATACACACACACATATATTATACAGATACAGATGGGCATGTAGGTAGACAGATTATCAGGATTTTATAACATAGACTTTTGTTTTAAGTGTAGAGGGGAAAGCAGACTAAATGTAACATATAAGAAACACATAATTCTGGAATTCTCTGGCGGTCCAGTGGTTAGGACTCTGCACTTTCACTGCCAAGGGCCTGTGTTTGATCCCTGGTCAAGGAACTCAGATTCCATAACCTCTGGTGTAGTCAATAGGTACTTCCAAGTCCCCTGGACTGGAGGAGATCAAACCAGTCAATCCTAAAGAAAGTCAATCCTAAATATTCATTGGAAAGACTGATGCTGAAGCTCCAATACTTTAGCCACCTGATGCGAAGAGCTGACTTACTGGAAAAGACCTCGATCCTGGGAAAGATAGAAGGCAGGAGGAGAAGGGATGACAGAGGATGAGATGGTTGGATGGCATCACCAACTCAACGGACATGAGTTTGAACAAACATTGGGAGAGGGTGAAAGACAGTGAAGCTGGTGTCCTGCAGTCCATCAGGTCACAGAATTGGACACGACTGAGCGATGGACAAAAACAAAAGATCTTTTTACAGTAATGAGTCTCAATCCTCTGATGTCCTTCAGACCATCAGGGTATATATATCTGCCATAGACCCTAGAATATGCTTGAGCAGTTATCTTAGAGCTTAGCCTTCAGCTTGGTATTTTCTAATTTGATAGAATTTATCTAGAAGAAAATTTTATTTTCCTGGGAAGGAAGCTGTTTTAAATCCTTAGATAAATTATTAACAAATATTGAGGTGACTATAGGCCAGTTACGGAGAAAGCAATGACACCCCACTCTAGTACTCTTGCCTAGAAAATCCCATGGATGGAGGAGCCTGGTAGGCTGCAGTCCATGGGGTCCCTAAGGGTCAGACACGACTGAGCGACTTCACTTTCACTTTTCACTTTCATGCATTAGAGAAGGAAATGGCAACCCACTCCAGTGTTCTTGCCTTGAGAATCCCAGGGATGGGGGAGCCTGGTGGGCTGCCATCTATGGGGTCGCAAAGAGTCGGACATGACTGAAGTGACGTAGCAGCAGCAGCATATGCCAGTTATATGTCAGTTAACCTATAAATAAATACTGAGGTGGGATCAGAGGAAAGAAGCAGAATTAAAATACATTTCCTTTAAATAATGCCTAAGAAAATAATAGCAGAGACACTACTTTGCCGACCAAGGTCCGTCCAGTCAAGGCTATGGTTTTTCCTGTGGTCATGTATGGATGTGAGAGTTGGACTGTGAAGAAGGCTGAGCACCGAAGAATTGATGCTTTCGAACTGTGGTGTTAGAGAAGACTCTTGAGAGTCCCTTGGACTGCAAGGAGATCCAACCAGTCCATTCTGAAGGAGATCAGCCCTGGGATTTCTTTGGAAGGAATGATGTTAAAGCTGAAACTCCAGTACTTTGGCCACCTCATGTGAAGAATTGACTCATTGGAAAAGACTCTGATGCTGGGAAGGATTGGGGGCAGGAGGAGAAGGGGACGACAGAGGATGAGATGGCTGGATGGCATCACTGACTCAATGGACGTGAGTCTGAGTGAACTCCGGGAGTTGGTGATGGACAGGGAGGCCTGGTGTGCTGTGATTCATGGGGTCGCAAAGAGTCAGACACGACTGAGCGACTGAACTGAACTGAAGAAAATAATAATAGTTGCCACTTATTTTTTTCTAAGTGCCAGGTAACTCACAACTCTGTGCAGGAGTTAGTTAACATTATCTGTATCTTTTAATTCAGGAAAACAAAGCTCAGAGAGATTAATGACCAATGTTACACTGCTAGACAGTGATATAGCCAGAACTTTATCAGACTCTCTGACTCTGAAGTCTTGTTTTTCCTAATTAAATTATTGTTAAAGAGGGGAAAAAATTATTCTTCCAAATAGCATAGTAGAGTCATCTTTCTTTCAAATGCCTCTTTTCCCCAGTGTCCTTTGATCCTTGTGACACTAGAGCTCATTTATCTATTGTGCTTCCTTTTCCTTTTGCTCTCAGTTTAGAAACACAGTGTTCAGACATTTCACAGCAGGTGGAAAACTTGTCAAAAATCCCATGTATAGCAGAATTACCAAATTTAAAAGTGATGAAACACTGCACAGACCATCACAGCAAGGGTACACAAGAAATTGCGAACACATCTGAGGAGAACTGGATGACTGGAGGACAGTGGTTAGAGGCAAACCTTACTTTCTATGCGTTTGTGGGTGTGTGAGAGGGGTCTATACACATGTTTGTATATGTGTGTATATATCATCTTGTATGGCTTGAATTTTATTTAAACACTAAGTTCCTTTATTACCTATTTTAAAGAGATGATTATTCAGAATGAGAGCTATTAACAAAGGCTTCTCAGATATTCTGCATCCTGTGGTTGATGCTCAGAGCTTTGGCTCTGTTTGCACCCTAGCTTTGGCCCTTCTAGGAAAAGCTGGTTGACGTAACTACTACGCAGTTCCTGACCAATCCAAAGCACTACCACCTGATCTTTGTAAATATGGCCAGCAGATGCCATAGCCCATCATTCCACTTTCTAAATATCCTCGGTTCAGTTCAGTTCAGTTACTCAGTCTTGTCTGACTCTTTGCAACCCCATGGACCGCAGCATGCTAGGCCTCCCTGTCCATCACCAACTCCCAGAGTTTATCCAAACTCATGTCCATTGAGTCAGTGATGCCATCCAACCATCTCATCCTCTGTCATCCCCTTCTCCTCCTGCCTTCAATCTTTCCCAACATCAGGGTCTTGTCAAATGAGTCAGCTCTTCACATTACGTGGCCAAAGTACTGGAGTTTCAGCTTCAACATCAGTTCTTCCAATGAACACTCAGGACTGATCTCCTTTAGGATGGACTGGTTGGCTCTCCTTGCAGTCCAAGGGACTCTCAAGAGTCTTCTCCAACACCACAGTTCAAAAGCATCAATTCTTCAGTGCTCAGCTTTCTTTATAGCCCAACTCTCACATCCATACATGACTACTGGAAGAACCATAGCCTTGACTAGATAGACCTTTGTTGGCAAAGTAACGTCTCTGCTTTTTAAAATGCTGTCTAGGTTGGAGAAGGAAATGGCAACCCACTCCAGTGTTCTTACCTGGAGAATCCCAGGGACTCCCGTCTGTGGGGTCGCACAGAGTCGGACACGACTGAAGCAACTTAGCAGCAGCAACAGCTAGGTTGGTCAGTGTGAGTTTTACCCAGTAGCACCAACTCAGCATCCATAGAGAATTCAGCTTTTTGACATCCTTATATATGTTGGAGTAAATCAGTTCTTTGTGATAACTGTGTAGATATTATATTTTAACTCTGCTGTATGTCCTGACATTTAAAAAAATAATTATTTTAATTGGAGGATAATTACTGTATAATATTGTGATGGTTTTTGCCATACATCAACATGAATCAGCCACAGTTATACATGTGTCCACCCATCCTGAAACCCTTCCCACCTCCCTCCTCACCCTATCCCTCTGAATTGTCTCAGAGCACCAATGTCCTGACTCTTTACCAAACTACATCCTAACTCTTTTCCTCTCTAGAGCCTGACTCTGGTCCTCACTACATCCTGATTCATTACTTCTCTATGGCCTGACTCTTTACCTCACTACATCCTGTCTCTTTTCCTCTCTGTGGCCTGACTCTGATCCTCACTACATCCTGACTCTGGCTTCCAGTCTTGTTAACTTAAAAATATTTGCCATGGGAAAAAATGGACTACTAATATAAAATAATCCTTTTTTAAAAAAATTACTATTTCATGACTGTATTTCATTTAAACAATGAATCAGTTATCCTCTTTCCCAGATACTTACATTTTAACAGGCTAATTTTAATAAGTGAAGAACCTGCAGTATTTGGAGGTTTATTGGTCTGTCATATGTCAATCATTATTATTATTTTTACTCTGTCACAGAATGATTATGCAAATGCAACTTATGGAAAAGATAAAAATTGGTTACCATGGTCTTATTGGTGACGGACAGGGAAGTCCTGGCATGCTGCAGTCCACGGGGTCACAAAGAGTCGGACATAACTGAGCGACCGAACTGAACTGATGGTCTTATTAATGTGAATATAAACCAAATGACAAAGCTAACCTAAGAAACATATCATTGCATCAAAAACAAATCTTTGAACTTGTGGATCCAGTGGATCAATTTTTCCTGTCAGATAAAAGAATGAAGCAGTGATAGTGGTGATAAAGTGCACCTTTGTCTTTCCTTGGAAATAACTGGTAGCTTCAATTCCCGAAGTTCTTTTGTATCTACTCAATGTAATAAACTTCCTTTAATCTTGGATGATGAATAGCACCTTAATCACAGGTTACACAAATGGGCACTGTTTCTTTATGGTACTTGACTTCAATTCCTTTTCCTTTTGCCACCCTAGGCTTATTGACATCCATGGTTCATGATTTTTTGTTTCTTTCAAATGCAAAGGCAGCTGTGGAGTAGGATCCTTTGAGATTAACTCAACTTCATTGCATATCAGAAGAAAAGTATGTTCACCTTTTGGAACTGAAGGGCACAGACAATAAAATGAGTCCCTTCATTTATTTGTTAGTAATCAAGAACAATTGTCCCCTTCTAGCTCCTTTCCCAGCTCCTAATAATGTGCTCTTTAGAGCCAAGAGGGCTTCTTTTGAAGACATTCCTACTGATGGGAGGCGGTTGTTTTTCTCATTCCTTTTCCTTACTTTTCCCCAAATTCAGAGTGTATCTTTCTACCAATTTAGACTAGTTCTACCTCTGAAATTCTTGAGAATTCAGAGAAGCAGGCTGACACCCTGTCAGTGCTGTGCTGTGCCGTGCTTAGTCACTCAGTTGTGTCCAACTCTTTGCAACCCCATGGACTATAGCCCACCAGGCTCCTTTGTCCTTGGGATTCTCCAGGCAAGAATAATGGAGTGGGTGGCCATTCACTTCTCCAGGGCATCTTCCTGACCCAAGGATCAAACCTGGGTTTCCTGCATTGCAGGCAGATTCTTTACCATCTAAGCCACCAGGGAAGCCCATTTGGTACCGTGAAAGTGAAAAGCGAAAGTGAAAGTCGCTCAGTGTCTGACTCTTTATGACCCCATGGACTACATAGTCCATGGAATTTTCCAGGCCAGAATACTGGAGTGGGTAACCTTTCCCTTCTTCAAGGGATCTTCCCAACCCAGGGACTGAACCCAGGTCTCCCGCATTGCAGACAGATTCTTTACCAGCTGAGCCACAAGGGAAGCCCATTTAGTACTGCAGTAAGTGCTAAATAACCATACTAGAAGAATATGTTCATATGCTTTATGATTAAATTATCATAGACAAGGTGCTGGCGCTCTCTCCTATTTAATCTCTGCATCTGAGCTTGGATGCCTCTCCTCCTTCACCTTTCTAGGACCCCACACACCAATTATGCCTACTTTCTTCTAGTTATGCAACTAAATTTTTATCACCAGACTCCCTTCCCATCATTATTTCAACATTACTCTCACTCAACTTAATCCAAACAAAGCAAAACATAGCCCACTTTTGACCTATATTTCCTTTGCTGCCTTGGGCCTCCCTAGTGGTTCAAACAATAAAGAATCTGCCTGCCAGTGCAGCGGACACAGGTTCGATCCCTGAACCAGGAAGATCCCACATGCTACAGAGTAACTAAGCCTATGCACCACAACTATGGAGCCTGTGCTCTAGAGCCTGGGAGCCACAACTACTGAGGCCACGTGCCACAACTGCTGAAGCCCGCGTGCCCTAGAGCCTGGGCTGAGCAACAAGAGAAGCCATGGCGGTGAGAAGCCAGCACACTGCAACTAGAGAGTGCCCTTGCTTGCTGTGAGATAAAGCCATGCAGCAATGAAGACTCAGCACAGCCAAAAATAAATAAAAAGAAGATGAAGGCAAGACTAAATATGAGCAGAATCCCTAACATGTCCACATATTGTGATTTGTAGTAGTGATAATCTGTCAAGAAGGGCTAACCCATTTTCTTTCTTGAATGAGAGATCTAAGAAAAAACAATCTCTAGGATTCCTAATACTCCAGGTCCATAAAGCCAAGCCAGACTTTTTTCTGTTCACTTTTGCTTTTGGTGAGGAAAGGGTTTTCTAGGAAATACTGAACTTCCCCCTAAAAGTAGGCCAGAGTAAACAACTCAAACTTTAAATGCAATAATCTCGAAACTTTACATCTACTATTAAAAACAAGACAAAAAAAAAAAAAAAGATAACAGGGCCAAAATGGAGTCACTTATGCTAAGCCTCACATTTTCTGTTTTCCCAGAAATAGAATCTTAAATGAGTCAGTCAGGAATTACCTTGTCCCCACTAGGGATATAATCTTCCTGATAGACCCCAACTACTGGCTAAAAGAAAGAGACCTTGGCACAACCAATCCACTTTTTTGCAAGTATAATTTCTCTGTCCTGCCCTCTTCTGCCTAGAAAAGTCTTTCATTTTATACAGCTCCTGTACAAAAGGGAGCTCCTTTTCACCATCCGACCTGCTAGGTGGGATGCTGCCCAATTCATGAATTGTTAAATAAAGCCTGGAAGATCTTTAAATTATACTCTGTTGAATTTTGTTTTTTAATGCAACTAATCTGAATGTCATTTTTTTCCTAAGTCGTAAGTTTAAGATGAATACTGAAAGGGTAATTGACATGATCTTTGGAGTTTGCTTTAAAATACTCCAGTTAAGGATAAAAAAAAAAGGTTGGGAGTAGTGGTGAATTTCTGAAAGTCTAGAAATGTATCACCCTTTTGAGATTTTCCACAACAAAGTTTAAAATGTTTAGCTTTTTCTATTTTTCACTCTCTGATTTTTTTTTTTTTTCCCCCTGCTAAAACCTGAGACA
Source organism: Ovis canadensis (assembly GCF_042477335.2). Taxonomy (NCBI): domain Eukaryota; kingdom Metazoa; phylum Chordata; class Mammalia; order Artiodactyla; family Bovidae; genus Ovis; species Ovis canadensis. Next base: position 102,812,231 of record NC_091250.1, on the reverse strand, counting down.
CTTGCCTGGGAAATTACATGGATAGAGGAGCCTGGTGGTCCATGGCATGTCAAGAGTCGGATAGGCCTTAGCAACTAAACATCATGGATTTGTCAGTTTCTGTTATGCGAGTACTGTAAGAGGCTAAATAATTAGAAGCATTATTTTTTATTAAAAAAAAAACTTGAGGGGGTTCTGGCCACAGGAAAACAGCACAAGCAGTCCTTCGCAAACCTCTTGCTTGTCTATTCGTGAATACACTGAATCCTCGGGGGACCCTCTGATCTGTTACACACACTTCACTGGAAAGCAGAGCGTTCCTATGAAACCTGTTGGAAGCCAAAATGGCATAAAGGGAGCAAGCAATTACCCCAGCACATGTCTTGCTAAGGCGATAAAGCACAGACGCTCAAAGACGCAGTTCAAAGCTATGGCAGGGAGATGTTGAGTAGTTTCCCAAGAGAAAGCGTGGTGATGCGACCTCAGCCTCTTATCAAGGCTGCTGCAAAACAAACGCTGTTATTTTCAATTTTCGTCTTTTCACATAAAAGTTAAAAAAAAAAAATCACAGCTTTCTGCTAACAAAAATAGGTACCGTGGGTCTTCCATAAAAGCTAAGTGGCCTGGAGTGAATTTTCCAACACCGGAAGAATATCTATATGTTATTAGCATATAACTATATACAGATTTCATTATAACTAATAAAGTTGGCTTTCCGCACATAACCCATGCTGGGCGGGGGGTAGGGGGAGCGTTATTAAATGTCCGCCGGCATCATCAATTATAACCAGAGAATCACAATTTCCTCCAGAAGCGGCGCTTTGGCACCTCACCTCACAAGGCGGGAGAAAGCGCCCGACTTCGGGCGTCTCCAGAGGGCAGCCCTCTCAGAACCGGAAGTCCTCTTCACGCCTCAGTTTCCACAAAGTGAGACAACCGCCGGCGGGTCTGACCGGTCCCCGGCCCCTCCCTACCCGCGTGCAGCCACGCCCCGAGGGCGGAGACCGGGCGGAGCCGCGAGCTCTCCTCCGCCTCCTCCCGACTCGCCGCTGCCCCCGGTGCCGGCGGCGCATGTGCCTGGCCACCCCTCCCCGGCCCTGGATTCCACTTCCTCTCCGCTGGCGCTGCCGCCGCAGCCGCCTTCAGGCCCCGCGCCGCCTCCCGAGTCCATGGCCGGGACGCGCTGGGTGCTCGGGGCGCTGCTCCGGGGCTGCGGCTGCAACTGCAGCAGCTGCCGGCGCACCGGCGCCGCCTGCCTGCCCTTCTACTCGACCGCCGGCTCCTTTCCCTCGGGAGTCTCGGGCCGCCGCCGCCTGCTGCTGCTGCTCGGGGCCGCCGCGGCCGCCGCCTCTCAGACGCGGGGCTTCCAGAGCGGGCCTGTGACCGCCGGGAGGCTGGCGGGCCCTCCCACCGCGGCCGCGTCCGCCGCCGCCGCGGCCGCCGCCTCGTACCCAGCCCTGCGCTCCCCTTTGCTGCCGCAGTCACTGGCGGCGGCTGCGGCGGGCCCGGCCCGGGGCTACAGCCAGGTACGTGGGTGCCGAGAAGGGCCGCGCGCCGGACCCTCCCCCGGCCGCGCGCCCGCGCCCCTCGGCGTGCGTCTCGCCGGCGCGCGCGGGGTTCCGCGGCACGCGCCGCACCCCCCTTCCGCTCCCACCCCCGCCCGCCCAGTCCTCCTATTGGGCCCCAGAACAAGGGACGCTTTCCCAGGCCTCGGGTTTTCTTCTTGTTTTTGTTCTCCTCTCGAGTCTGTGGTCGGTTGGGCAGTGTAAGTGTGACTGGGGGTGAATGTTGAGGCCTTGTTTCCCGCCGGCCTATGGTAGGTTTTGTGAGGCGGTCTCCGTCCCCGCCGCGCATCCCTGTCGCTCCCCGCCCCGCGGTCGTGAAGTTGGGAGGCTGGACCCCCGGAGGGTCGAGACTTTGTGTGTCGCCCGAGCACTAGGCCTGGGCGGTCCTCGGCGCCCCTCGCGGTCCGCTGCTGCGAAGCTTCCCGCACTCGCGTGGGCTGGGTTGGTGGGGGGTGGGGGGCAGAAGCAGGCTGGTCCCCGGCGCTGTCCTAGCTCTCGGGTCCCGGGGGAAAGGCGGGTTGCCCTAGTTACTGAAGGTCACCTCCGCCTCTTCTGACGGAAGGTCCTTTAGGACCGTGGGTCACCGCTGGTGGGAAGGACAGCTTGGAGACCGATATGGGGGGAGGGGGGCCGAGGAGAGGAGGCGTCTGGGGCTGATGATGACTTGGGGACCCAGCAGTGAGTCTACAGTAATTTACTTTTTTTTTTTAGTGAGTGTGTACGGATTGCAAATATTTTGTGCCTCATAGGATGCTTTCCTTCTGCTTGTTAACGTGGCATCTGGGAAATGTCAGCACACTTTTTTTGACTAACATGTTCCTGATGCCTTGGGTCATATTTATCTTAATTTGTGCTTCTCCTTGAACTTAGGGAAACTGGGAAGCTGATCAGCATGGCTGCTGTCTGCCAGTGGCTGAGCTAATGGATTTGAATCCGGGCCCAATAGTTTTTGCTGCCCTTTTTTGTAAAAGCTTGTGATGCTTATGGAATTCTGGGAAAATGGGGAATGTTGTTTTGATTAAAAGAAAATAGTATGTCTTTGTGACCTGGCTGCTCTCTTTTTCTGATTTTTTTTCTGTGAATTTGGCTAATATAATGATATGTGTTGAGCCTTTACAGTATTATACTGTGCTTACATTATTGATTTCTTAAAATTATGTGTAAATCTTCGTGAAAATGACGGGAACATAAAAAAGCGTGAAGTATCTCTCTTCAGTAGAATGCAAGTCACTTGACTTAAAGCCTGTCTTCCCTTGTTGATACTCGTAGTGCTTGTTGCATTCTTATTGAATACGTATTAGGCCTCAGCTACACGTTTACATTTATCATTGACTTCTTAAAATTAGACAAGTTGTCATGTAAATGGTAGGATGGTACAAAGGAATCTGTTTCCTTAGCCTAGTAGAGTGCAAGTCTTAAAACCTGAGTTGTCTTCCCTGGTTATGGTTGTGGTGCTTGTTAGAACCTTGTTATGTTCCGCTCTTTGTTTAGTCTGGTAAAATAGTTTGTTGGATGTGTCTCAAGCTCCAGTTACCTCACACTACTGCTTTTGCGATTAATGATCTTTTCCTTATTCAGTTGACCTGACATACCAGTTGACAGGTTAATCTTTCCAAGCATCCTGCTGACTTGTTGATTTATACGCTCCTAAATGTCTTTTATTAGCTCCCCTTTGCCTACCAGTTTAAGGACACACACTGAGCTTCACACTCAAGTCCCTCTGCTGTGTGGTACCCAGTTCCTTTTGCCAGCTCATCTTCTTTGGCTCCTAATTGCACCCTGCAGTTTAGCCAAATGCAATTATTGCTGTTTTGCAAATGGGCTTCTGTTCCTACTGTTTGTTCGCCTTACTTCTCAGACAGGACTGTCTGGCCTTTATATGTTGCTCTCAGAATTCTAGCCTGCCTTCAGTGCTCATCTCATATCTTGTCTTGATTCTTTTGTTTGTGCTCTGTTTTCAGTTTCTATAATATCTTTTATCGTTAGCTATAACACTTAAAACATCTTGTCTGTGTCCTTGTCCTATGCTACATGGTAAGCTTTTTGAGATGGAGGCCTGTTTATGGCCTACTGTGGTTAGGAGATGTTTATACATTTGTCAAATTAAAGGGACCTCTCTTGTCCTGCCTTAACTAAAGCAGTATTAGGTGTAATTTAAGATTGATACATTTAAAAACAAGCCTGGAATAAAATTTATGTTCTGCCAAGCCATTAGGCTGTGTATGCTTCTTGCTTTAGGATGTGCAGTGTAAGCCAGAACAGGATGAGTTAGATTTGTGAATTTTCCTGGCCTCTGAAATAACTAATTGTCCCTAAAGAATAACATTCAGAGTGTTTTTGTAGAAATAAACATTTGCTAAGTACGTTTTCAAGAAATATTTCTGCAATTCTTCATTTCTCTTGGAAGGAATCCAAAACTACCTACCTGGAGGATCTTCCACCTCTCCCTGAGTATGAATTGCCTCCGTCCAAGTTGGGAGAGGAAGTGGATGATGTTTATCTCATTCGAGCTCAAGGATTGCCATGGTCTTGCACTGTAGAAGATGTGCTTAGCTTTTTCTCAGGTATATTTTATGTGTGTTTTAAATATGTAACTTTGGGACTCCACTGCAATCCAGTGGTTTAGACTCTGCTTCCACTGCAGGGGCATAGGTTCGATCTTTGATGGGGGGCCCTAAGATCCCACATGCCACATGGTGTGGCCAGAAAAAAAGTTGTAATTTCATCTGCGTAAAAGGCAGTCGCATAAAATCCAAGTTAGACTATGCTATAGACATCTTATTTGATGGATGGAAATTGTCACATTCTGAGGACATCATATGTATTATTTGTCATATATACCAGATTAAAGACCTTAAATATAGCAAAAATTTTAATGTTAAAACCGTATGGTGTGAAACCAGTTTTCTCAGAAGTTTTAATGTGTGCATAACCTGTTAGTGGAAATATGTTAGTGAGAATATACTTGAGTAGCTCTTTGTGTAACACATATATTTGTTGGTTGTTGTTCCCTTAATAACATGTTTGAAGGTTTATGTATTTATGGTTGATTTTAAGCTTTTGTATCTTCCTGCAATTTTTAATTTTCCTGCTTCTTAAGAGGCTTCTAGAAGATGCTGACTTAAATGTTACATGTTAAATGAACATGTAATACTATACTAAGTACCTGATGTGCATTGTATTTACATCTTCAACTTGCTCCCAATATAAGGAGTGTGCAGTTTGGGGATGTCTTTTCTTTAGTAATGAAAAAGAGGAAAAGTTAAATTATGTTGCAAAATTATTCTGATAGATATTTTAGAGTTCTTACGGATATGGTCATAACAAAGAAGACACTTATGCATAAACCTAACCATATTTTAATTCCTTGAATGATGTCAAACCAGTTGTAGGAACATTTGGAAGAACATATTAATTTTGTGTCGAGCCTAGCCTGATTTGTCATTTACTGATCATGGGGTCATAAACTTATGTGCTAAGGTTTGCTTATCTTTTCCACACGGAACATTTAAGAGACTACCACCATCATTAGCATTTGGATGCCTTTGGTGCTGATTGTTTGTGTAAGGAAAATGGCGGGCAGTTTGGATCCTGCTTCATTTTGTTGTTGGAAGATTGCAAATCTGATTACTTGTATTGATATGATTGAGCTAAAACATTGATTTCTGGTTTTGATTGATTTTACTCACAAACTTTCAGACTGCAGAATTCGCAATGGTGAGAATGGAATTCACTTCCTCTTAAATAGAGATGGGAAACGAAGGGGTGATGCCTTAATTGAAATGGAGTCAGAGCAGGATGTGCAAAAAGCCTTAGAAAAACACCGCATGTACATGGGACAGCGGTATGTGGAAGGTATGTGAAGTCATATTTTTGCTTCTTGGAATCATTACATTAAACTGTACTTTTCAAGGCAGTTTCATTTGATCCTATGTTAAATATTATGAATAGTGAAGTAGTTAGATACTATGAATAACCCTTTTCCAAGGTGGGAAAATGAAGCCAAAAATAATCTCTGTTTCTTGTCTATAAAATGAGGATGTTGTTGAAGTTTACCTCTGATGTTGTGATGTTACAGCTGGCTCATGGTAAACATCTGAAAATGTCATATATTATTTTCACCAGAGAAGTACTCAGACATAGGTTTTTAGGTTCTTATATAATCTACCCAATGTGATTGTTTTTTTAATGGATTCTTTGTTCTGTAAAATTCGCATACCTTTTGTGTTCTTTTGCTTAGTTTATGAGATAAACAATGAAGATGTGGATGCCTTAATGAAGAGCCTGCATGTCAAATCTGCACCTGTGGTAAATGATGGCGTGGTTCGCTTGAGAGGACTTCCTTATAGTTGCAACGAGAAAGACATCGTAGATTTCTTTGCAGGTGCTTTTCAGTTATATAATGTTTGGGACCTCATATCATCTTCCTCCGGGCTTCCCTAGTGGCTTAGTGGTAAAGAATCTGCTTGCCAGTGCAGGAGACTTGAGTTCAGTCGCTGGGTTAGGAAGATCCCTTGGAGAAGGAAGTGACAGTCCACTTCACTATTCTTGCCTGGGAAATCCCGTAATTAGGAGCCTGGCGGGCTAGAGCCCGTGGAGTCACAAAGAGTTGGAAACGACTAAGTGAGTAAACAACAGCAACATTCTTCTCCCTCCGTTGTTCCCTTTTATCTTAGGTGAACATTTTCCCAGTCAGTCAGTTCAGTTGTGTTCAGTTGCTAAATCGTGTGTGACTCTTTGCAACGCCGTGGACTGCAGTACGCCAGGCCTCTCTGACCATCGCCAACTCCCAGAGTTTATGCAAAATCATGTCCATTGAGTCGGTGATGCCATCCAACCATCTCATCCTCTGTCTTCCCCTTCTCCCGCCTTCAGTCTATCAGCATCACAGTCTTTTCAAATGAGTCAGTCCTTCACATCAGGTGGCCAAAGTATTGGAATTTCAGCTTCAGCATCAGTCCCTCCAAAGAATATTCAGGGTTGATTTCCTTTAGGATGGACTAGTCGGATCTCCTTGCAGTCCCAGGTATTCTCAAGAGTCTTCTCCAACACTACAGTTCGAAAGCATCAGTTCTTCGGTGCTCAGCTTCAACTTTCACATTCTTACATGACTACTGGAAAAACGAGTGCTTTGACTAGATGGATCTTTGTTGGCAAAGTAATGTCTCTGCTTTTGAATATGCTGTTTAGGTTGGTCATAGCTTTTCTTCCAAGGAGTAAGCGTCTTAATTTCTTGGCTGCAGTCACAATCTGCAGTGATTTTGGAGCCTAAAAAAATAAGTCTGCCACTGTTTTCACTGTTTGCCCATCTATTTGCCATGAAGTGATGGGACCAGATGCTGTGATCTCAGTTTTCTGAATGTTGAGTTTTAAGCTGCTAACTTTTTCACTCTCCTTTTTCACTTTCATCAAGAGGCGTTTTAGTTCCTCTTCACTTTCTGCCATAAGGTTGGTGTCATCTGCATATCTGAGGTTATTGATATCTCTCCCAGCAGTCTTGATTCTAGCTTGTGCTTCTTCCAGCCCAGCGTTTCTCATGATGTACTCTGCATATAAGTTAAATAAGCAAGGTGACAATATACAGCCCTGACCTACTCCTTTTCCTATTTGGAACCAGTCTGTTGTTCCATGTCCAGTTCTAACCCTTGCCTCCTGACCTGCATACAGATTTCTCAAGAGACAGGTCAGGTGGTCTGGCATTCCCACCTCTCAGAATTTTCCACAGTTTATTGTGATCCACACAGTCAAAGGCTTTGGCATAGTCAATAAAGCAGAAATAGATGTTTTTCTAGAACTCTTGCTTTTTCGATAATCCAGTGGATACTGGCAATTTGATCTCTGCTTCCTCTGCCTTCTCTAAAACTAGCTTGAACATCTGGAAGTTCATAGTTCATGTACTGTTGAAACCTGGCTTGGAGAATTTTGAGCATTACTTTACTAGCATGTGAGATAAGTGCAATTGTGTGGTAGTTTGAGCATTCTTTGGTATTGCCTTTTTTGGGGATTGGAATGAAAACTGACCTTTTCCAGTCCTGTGGCCACTGCTGACTTTTCCAAATTTGCTGGCATATTGAGTCCAACACTTTTACAACATCATCTTTTAGAATTTGAAATAGCTTAATTGGAATTCCGTCACCTCCACCAGCTTTGTTCACAGTGATGCTTCCTAAGGCCCACTTGTTTAGGGGAGAAGTCTTCATTTGGAGTTCCAAAATTTATAGATTATATATAAGTATTTTGACCATTCGTGCTGATCTTTGAGGGTGTCATATTTAAAAGTGATTTCACGTGAAGTTGTTATTTTTTTCTATGAGGAAAACATTCTTTCGTAAAAGTGGCTGTATTTGTCTAAGACGGCAGTTTATATGATTTAAAAGCATTATTATCTAATTCTTAGCAATAAGATATGCATCAGCAGTGATGTTAGTCTAAATTTCTAGTTCACCTAATGTGTAGTTAATGGCAAAAAAAAAGAGTTGTTTGTTTTAAGGACTCCTTGGACCCTAAACATTCTTGGAATAGGTCGGTGTTATTGGCTTTTGACTGCATAATAATTTTCTTCCCTTTAGGCGGGTATAGGCTTTGAGACTGGCAAACTAGCTGCACAATTTTTACTAGTAAAATTATAAAAGAAGTTTTTAGTATGTGATTGAATGTATTAAGTCGTAAGACTAAAAAAGCTCCTGTTAGCAGCACTAATTTGTAATACTTTTTTGGACACCTAGGACTGAATATAGTAGACATTACTTTTGTCATGGATTATAGAGGGAGAAGAAAAACAGGAGAAGCCTATGTGCAGTTTGAAGAACCAGAAATGGCCAGCCAAGCCCTTTTGAAACACAGGGAAGAAATTGGCAACCGGTGAGTGAAACAGATAGTAATGATGTAGAAAGATCAAACATTGGGTCATTTTGATAAACACAGTGTAACATGATTATAAAATTATTTCAATACAGACATGAGGTGTCAAATGTCCATCACTTAGATGAATAAATTGTTAACATTTGTTATATTTGCTGCATCTGTTTTTTCAGTTTATGTTTTTTGTTTTTTTTTAACATGATCTCAGTATCTATTATCTAATGCCGGTCTGTAATCACATTTTCTTATATATACCCAAAGTGTCCTTTTCTAGTTGCCTTCTTTTTCCCCACCAAAATCTAGACATGGTCCACATGTTGTATTTGATTATTATGCTTCCAGTTCTATTAAGTTTGAGCAAATCCTCTTTTCCTTTTTATTCCCTACTCCTTTTTATTATTTTTTTTCCCCATTAGGCCATGCCACGTAGCTTGTGGGATCTACGTTTCCCAATTAGGGATTGAACCCACGTCCACGGCAATAAAAAACTGAGTCTTAGCCACTTGATCACCAGAGAATTCACCCACCCACCCCTTTTAAAATCCAGGTGGCTTTTGAAGAAATTGAGTCAGTGGTCCTATATAGTGTCTCACATTCTATATTTATATTTTTGCTTCCTCATGGTGTCCTCATGGTGATAACTAGATGTTAAAATCTTAGATTTATTCAGGTTAACATTTTGATATGAATACTCTATAGTGGCTTCCCAGGTGCTCAATGGTAAAGAATCTGCCTGCCAATGCAAGAGATGCTGGTTTGATCCCTGGGTTGGGAAGATCCGTCCATGCTAGAGGGGGAAATGACAACCCACTCCAGTATTCTTGCCTGGAAAATTCCATGGACAGGAACCTGATGGGCTAGAGTCCATGTGATCACAAAGAGATGGACACAACTAAGCATGAGCACAGTAAATCTTAGTAAATATAAAAATGTTGCCCATCTAGGTCTGTAAATGCAGATGACTCCTATAATTTGAGCTTGATAACCTAATTTGGAAAAGCATTGTTCAGAAAAAGGGAACTGGTTCCAGAAGCCTGAATTTAATAGTTCCACAGCCATACAGAAAGCAAGTTAGAACTAACATTTAGTTCATGCATTCTCCTTAGCCTCTAGTTAAGTCCTGAAGCAAGTTAGCTCCTCATATACAGTGACTTTTAATGTCTTGGCGGATACGATGAATTTTCACAGAAATGATTTGTAAGATCTCAAGAGATTATTAATTAACTGTATTATAAAAATAACAAAACCTTTCTTAACAGATTCTTTTTATATATACAGTTGACCTTTGCATATTTGTCCTTGTGGAGTGAAATGGGGTAGAAAACATTGGTAAAAGAAAACTGTTATCTTGCGGAGGATTAAATCATTGACCTAGTCTGTTGAGAGTACTTTTTCATGGGCTAATGTCTATGTCCATTCTTACTTTTCTCACCACTTGTTATCTTTGGACACCCATGTTTGTTGAGCTTTGGAAATATATATGCATATTTTATTTTAAAAGAGTTCACTATGAAGTTAATTGGTACCATTTGCACATATTCACTTTTGTTTTGTCATAGATACATAGAGATATTTCCAAGCAGAAGGAATGAAGTTCGAACACATGTTGGTTCTCATAAGGGAAAGAAAATAGCATCTTCTCCCACTGCTAAATATATAACTGAGCCAGAAGTGGTCTTTGAAGAGCATGAAGTAAATGAGGATATTCGACCCATGACAGCTTTTGAAAGTGAGAAGGAAATAGGTAAGGCTTGCCTCTTATTGAAATTCATTGGGCCTGCCTTGTATGTTTTGATATTTGTTAAAAAAAAACTTTTATGACCATGTTGTATGACACTAATAATATAGGATAAAGGGTATTGAGTTAAATATTTAATAGTCTTTGAGTGTAGTGTGTACTGTGAATGCACAGTTTTCCCTCAGTATTCACAGGGGATTGGGTCCAGGACTCATCATGGATACCAGAATCCATGAATGCTCAAGTCTGATAGTCAGCCCTCTGTATCCAGAGGTTCCACATACAGGGTATGAAGGGTTGACTGTACAGGCCGAAGATACAGGTTTTTAAAAACTTTACTTATTTTTTGTAGATTCTGTGTCAAAAGCCAGGTTTCACATATATAACAAAAAGAAGTAGGTTTGTCAGCATTTTAAACTTAAGTTGGGAAAAGATGTGTGTAACAGAGCAGGATTGTTGACAAAGGAAGAAATGTTGTCTACCTCTTTGTTTAATTATTCCTTTGATTCTTAATCCCAAAACAGTGTTTAGAATCTTGAAAGTTTGATATACGTTCTAAGTTTGTGCCCTAGAAATATCCCATTACCATATTAATTTTTTAAAAGTGATTATAACCCAGGAAATTTCTCTCCTTTATTTTTCATTCATATTGTTTTTCCTTCTCTTTGTTGTTAGAAAAAGATAACATTCTTTATAATCTGGTAATGGTTTGAGACACTAAATCCTTCTAAGTGTTCAGGTGATATCTGTTAGGTGGGGGAAATTTCAGATGATTGGCTTTTAAAATGGAAGCCCTCTTCCTTACTATTTGAAGAGGAATTGAGGATTTTGAAATTCAAATCATTCATAATTGCAGTCTGCTAAGAACTCTGAAGCTTTGATATTCCTGACAGTGCTTTTTGTTCCACTTCTCAGAATCGCCTAAGGAGATGTCAGAAAAGCTTCCAGAGGCTGTTGATTTTGGAACTACGTCTTCACTACATTTTGTCCACATGAGAGGATTGCCTTTCCAAGCCAATGCCCAAGACATTATAAATGTGTGTGGCAGTAAGATATCCAATCTTAATAGCTTTGAATAACAGTTCTGAAGTTTTGAACTTCTGTTTGGGCTCAGAGGTTATATATTCTGCCTGCAATGCAGGAGACCCGGGTTCGATCCCTGGGTTGGGAAGATCCCCTGGAGAAGGAAATGGCAACCCACTCCAGTATTCTTGCCTGGAGAATCCCATGGACAGAGGAGCCTGGTGGGCTACAGTCCATGGGATCGCAAAAAGTCAGACAGGACTGAGCGACTTAACTAACTTTAACTTGGGAAAGGTAGAGCAAGACGGCATCTCCATGACTCTGGAAGCTTGTTTTATTTTCATTGGCTGAGAAGTGTGGGTTTTATTACATTTTAAAGTCATTATCTATAATGCATAAAACGATTTTACAGATATAGAATAATATGGTTTAGGTTTAGTATTCAAAGTAAAAAGGCTTGGTTTTCTCTAAATTAGTTCAATCAGTTAATTTTTGAGTTTAAAAAAAGACCCAGAGCTTTTCTCACATTGTAATTATCTACTAGACATGAATCTACTTCTCTTAAATGCCTGGAGCTTTCAGTAGACCATATAACCTTCTTGCATCCAGCTTCCCTGATTTTTGAGAAAAGAAATTTTTAAAGTATTTTTATTTTATGATAGATATTATATGAAATGAAAAGATACGAAACAACTAAGTACTTACTGATTTTCGGAACTTGAGGATGTATACTTAAGGTAGATCCAAAGCTGGAGCCTTCAGTTAGCAGTGCATCATCAGAATTGTCATTATTTCAAAAAGCCTGATACAAATCATATCTTTACTCAAATGAAGGTTGCAGTCTCATTAAAGAATTGCTTTCTGTTGCTTTGGTTTGGAATATTAACCACTCAGTGTGGTAGCTCTGTTTAGGTGGTGCTGGTAAGAAAATGATTATTACCTGCATATCTGATTAAAACATGGTAAAAATGAATGATTATTAAAAAATGAAGTATTTTTGATGGGTGATTTTTTAGAAACAGAAGGATGTCTGTGGGAGGAATAATAAAAGTAGTCTTTGTTGGTATAAAGGAAAGTTTGAAAACTATTCATATATTATTGTATTTATAGTGTAAGTTCTCTGTGAACAGATATTTGAAATATAACCTTGAGTTCTAAGAAGATCAGAAGAGCCAAATGAAGTGGTAGATGTATAATTACATAGTTGCTTAAAGAGATTTCCTAAAAATAAATTTATTAGATGTATGAATTAGAGTCTGAAAGAAAAGTGCAGGGCCAGCAGACTTGTAGAAATTGGACCTAATAACATTATGTTCCTTTTGGCTCTCTTTGTTTGTTTAGTTTTTTGCTCCATTGAAGCCTGTTAGAATCACCATGGAATACAGTTCCAGTGGGAAGGCCACTGGAGAAGCTGATGTGCACTTCGATACCCATGAGGATGCTGTTGCAGCTATGCTCAAGGATCGGTCCCATGTTCGTAAGTGCCGCCCATGATTTTTGTTATCAGTTTTGACAACAAATCCCTTTTTCTCTTGTAGAGTTTACCCAGAAGTCTTTCATGGGGGAACTGTATTCTGCTAATACTATTAAATAAATGTAAAGAAGACAAAACTCCACCTTACAATGAGACGCTTTATTTGTCTATTTACTATTCTGAATATTTCTATCCACAGTTAGGTTTTGTTTTGTTTTCGTTTTTAACTAAGGAAAGGATGGGACAGAGGGTTTGAATTGCTGGCTAAACTCAAAAAAATGGCTACAGTATTACTTCTGCCTTTGTAACTTTTTAAAATGGGCCCTTTTATGTTATTCTCAGACCATAGGTATATTGAATTGTTCCTGAATTCATGTCCGAAAGGAAAATAAAACTTCAAAGGATTCCAGATAATAAGGTAAATTTAACAGGTAGAATTGTGGAAATTATTTTCAGTTGATAATCATTAACTCACTACTTTGTAATATATAAAACCATTCTCTTTTTAATAAAGATCAAACTAATCATGATTGAAGCTTCACTATAAGAAATGAAATTTTCCTGGGAAATAGAATTCATTATGATCGTATAGTGGCTTGATTTTCCCATTAGAATCTCTTTGCATCATTCCCAGCATTCATCATGCTGTGTGCCTAAAAAGAACTTTTCACCTTTAGTAGCTGTATATTATATTATAATACACTGAAAATGTGCCTCATATTAGCTTGTCTTCGTAAAAAATTGACTCACATTTCTTAGTTCTAAGGTACAGCCTTGTCTAACTCAGTGAAACTAGGAGCCATGCCAAATGGACGGGTCATGGTGGAGAGTTCTGACAAAATGTGGTCTGCTGGAGAAGGAAATGGCACACCACTTCAGTATTGCCCTGAGAACCCCATGAACAGTATGAAAAGGCGAAAAGATATAATACTGAAAGATGAATTCCCCGGGTCAGTAGGTGCCTGTATGCTGCTGGAGAAGAGTGAAGAAATAACTTGAGAAAGAATGAAGAGACCAGACCCAAAGCAAAAACAACACCCGGTGGTTGATGTGACTGGTGGTGGAAATAAAGTCAAATGCTGTAAAGAACTATATAGCATAAGAACCTGGAATGTTAGGTCAATGAATTGAGGTAAATTGGAAGTAGTCAAACAGGAGATGGCGAGAGTGAACATTGACATTTTAGGAATCAGTTAGCTAAAAATGGACTGGGATGGGTGAGTTTAACTCCAGTAGTCATGTATGGATGTGAGACATGGACTATAAAGAAAGCTAAGTGCCCAAGAATTGATGCTTTTGAACTGTGGTGTTGGAGAACTCTTGAGGGTCCCTTGGACTGCAAGGAGATTCAACCAGACCTTCCTAAAGGAGATCAGTCCTGAGTGTTTGTTGGAAGGACTGATGTTTAAGCTGAAACTCCAATACTTTGGCCACCTGATCCGAAGAGCTGACTCATTTGAAAAGACCCTGATGCTGGGAAAGATTCAAGGCAGGAGGAGAAGGGGAGGACAGAGGATGAGACGGTTGGATGGCATCACCGACTCAATGGACATGAGTCTGGGTAAACTCCAGGAGTTGATGATGGACAGGGAGGCCTGGCGTGCTGTGTCCATGGGGTTACAAAGAGTCGGTTGCAACTGAGCAACTGAACGGAACTGAACCATTATATCTACTACTGTGGGCAAGAGTCCCTTGGAAGAAATGGAATAGCCCTCATAGTCAACAAAAGAGTCTGAAATGCAATTCTGGGGTGCAGTCTCAAAAATGACAGAATGATCTCTTGTTTGTTTCCAAGGCAAGCCATTCAATATCACAGTAATCCAAGTCTGTGCCCCAACCAGTAATACTGAAGAAGCTGAAGTTGAATGGTTCTATGAAGACCTACAAGACCTTCTAGAACTAACACCCAAAAAAGATGTTCTTTTCATCATAGGGGAATGGAATACAAAAGTAGGAAGTCAAGAGATATCTGGAGTAACAGGCAAATTTGGCCTTGGAGTACAAAATGAAGCAGGACCAAAGGCTAACAGAGTTTTGCCAAGAGAACACACTGGTCATAGCAAACACCCTCTTCCAAAAACACACGAGAAAACTCTACACATGGATATCACCAGATGGTCAATACTGAAATCAGGTTGATCCTTTGCAGCCAAGATGGAAAAGCTCTATACAGTCAGTGAAAACAAGATCAGAAGCTGACTGTGGCTCAGATTATGAACTCCTTATTGCCAAATTCAGACTTAAATTGAAGAAAGTAGGGAAAACTACTAGACCATTCAGGGATGACTTAAATCCCTTATGATTATACAGGGGAAGAGACCAGTAGATTCAAGGGTTTAGATCTGATAAGACAGAGTGCCTGAAGAACTATGGACAGAGGTTCATAACATTGTACAGGAGGCAATGATCAAGACCATCCCCAAGAAAAATGCCAAAAGACGAAATGGTTGTCTGAGGAGGTCTTACGAATAGCTAAGAAGAGAAGTGAAAGGCAAAGGAGAAAAGGAAAGATAAACCCATTTGAATGCAGAGTTCCACAGAATAGCAAGGAGAGATAAAAAAGCCTTCCTAAGTGATCAATGCAAAGAAATAGAGGAAGACAATAGAATGGGAAAGACTAGAGATCTCTTCAAGAAAATTAGAGATACCAAGGGAACATTTCATGCAAAGATGGGCACAGTAAAGGACAGAAACAAACTGGACCTAACAGCAGAAGATATTAAGAAGAGGTGGCAAGAATACATGGAAGAACTATACAAAAAATACCTTCATGACCCAGATAACCACAATGGTGTGATCACTCACGTAGAGCCAGACATCCTAGAATGCAAATTCAGGTGGGCCTTAGGAAGTGTCACTACAAACAAAGCTAGTGGAGGTGATAGAATTTCAGTTGAGCTATTTCACATCCTGAAAGGTGATGCTGTTAAAGTGCTGCACTCTAAGGGGATATGTCAGCATATCCATGTCACATGTGGAAGCAAATGTGGAAAACTCAGCAGTGGCCACAGGACTGGACAAGGTCAGTTTCTGTTCCAATCCCTAAGAAAGGCGATCCCAAAGAATGTTCTCATTACCACACAGTTGCACTCACCCCATATGCTAGTAAAGTAATGCTCAAAGTTCTCTAAGCAAGGCTTCAACAGTATGTGAACCATGAACGTCAGATGTCCAAGCTGGATTTAGAAAAGGCAGAGGAACCAAAGATCAAATAGCCAACATCCGTTGGATCATCAAGAAAGTAAGAGAGTTCCAGAAAAAATCTACTTCCACTTTATTGACTACACCGAAGCCTTTTACTGTGTGGATCACAACAAACTATGGAAAATTCTTAGAGATGGGAATACCAGACCACCTTACCTGCCTCTTGAGAAATCTGTATGCAGGTCAGGAAGCAACAGTTAGAACTGGACATGAAACGACAGACTGTTTCAAAATTGAGAAAGGAGTACCTCAAGGCTGTATATTGTCACCCTGCTTGTTTAACTTACATACAGAGTACATCGTGTGAAATGCTGGACTGGAAGAAGCACAAGCTGGAATCAAGATTGCTGGGAGAAATATCAATAACGTCAGATATGCAGATGACACCACCCTTATGGCAGAAAGTGAAGAACTAAAGAGCCTTTTGATGAAAGTGAAAGAGGAGAGTGAAAAAAGCTGGCTTAAAACTCAACATTCAGAAAACAGATCATGGCATCTGGTCCTATCACTTTATGGCAAATAGATGGGGAAACAATGGAAACAGTGACAGACTTTATTTTTGGGGGCTCCAAAATCACTGCAGATGGTGACTGCAGCTATGAAATTATAAGACGCTTGCTGCTTGCAAGAAAAGCTATGACCAACCTAGATAGCATATTCAAAAGCAGAGACGTTACTTTGCCAATAAAGGTCCCTACAGTCAAAGCTGTGGTTTTTCCAGTAGTCATGTATGGATGTGAGAGTTGGACCATAAAGAAAGCTGAGCACTGAAGAATTGTGCTTTTGAGCTGTGGTGTTGGAGAAGACTTGAAAGTTGCTTGGACTGCAAGGAGATCCAACCAGTCAATCCTAAAGGAAATCAGTCCTGAATATTCATTGGAAGGACTGATGTTGAAGCTGAAACCCCAGTACTTTGGGCACCTGATATGAAGAACTGACTCATTGGGATAGACCCTGATGTTGGGAAAGATTGAAGGCAAGAGGAGAAAGGGACGACAGAGGATGAGATGATTGGATGTTTTTAGCGACTTGATGGGAATCTGTTTGAGCAAGCTTTGGGAATTGTTGAAGGACAGGGAAGCCTGGTGTGCTGCAGTCCTTGGGATCACAAAGAGTTGGACATGACTGAGCAACTGAACTGAACTGAAGGTATTTTTAAGGTGTTTAAAACAAGACGTTTGAAACCAGGGTGTATCATGGATTTATGTACGGTTAATAGTACTGTTGTACATTGGACACAACTGAGCGTCTGAACTGAATTGAACTGAACTGAATGTACTACTGCATCTTTTCCGAAAATGGTGTCATGAAAATTGTTTTCCTAGAAAGTACATAGATTTCATAGAGGTTTATCTATGACAGATCAAGTAAATATGTTTTGATGTTGCTTCCCTGACTCAGTGCTATGTGGTATCTTTTCCCCCATAATTAATGTATTGTGATCATTTTTCTACATGTAGTGGTGCATTCCTTTAAAACATGTAACTGTAATGATTTCTTGAAAACACGTGGGGCATTTCTTTACTATAGTCATAGGCCACTTTTGGATATAAAATCCCACAGTTGTGGGCCTTAAATATATTTACATTAGCTAAAATCTGTGTAAAATATATTTCGTGTTCAGCCTTGAAAATCTGCTATCTTACTACCAGGCTGCAAACACTCATGCCTAACTAATTTTCTTTACCTTAGTTGTTTATTAGATAACTTGCAGTTAATCAGAAAGGAAAAAAGTTTTGAATTTGTAGTTTTAAATGATATGGGAATGTGTACAGCACTTTTTTAGTTTGAGTAAAAATGTGCAACTTTTTTGTTTCCTTTTCAGGATGAAGCAAGAAGCATTTCATTTGCACGTCTTTCTTGGACTTGGGATCTAAAGTTCCAGTTTTTTAGCATCAACTGCTAGAGAAGTGATTTCAAGATTTTGGATTAATTGCTTAAAAGAAAAATTCCATAGTGGACTGTTCAGAGAAAAAGATTCAGTTTAGGATTATGATACAAATCTCAAATTTAGTTTTTTTGTTAAAATTGTCCAGGATCTGTTTTAAAAATCTGATCTTTATTTTATATAATTGAAGTTTGTTTTCATAAATGATTTGTGACCCATAAGGCTACATATTTTTATTCAGCACTGTCCTTCAAAATCTTTCTCCCATTTTAAAAATTATCCGTTTGAGGTTTTGGTTTTTGCCTATGAATTAAGAGATACAGTGTAAAACTTTTCATGGAATAAAATACTGATTTATTTTAGCCAAATGCTCACCAAAGGAAGGAAAGGTTTCAGGCCCTTGAACCATTATAGTTTTACAGAGTTATTTTAATTTTAGATGTATTTGATTACTTAGATGGGGTAGGAATTAAAAAAATAAATACCACATGTTAGTGTAATTGACAATAATTTGGCAGTTTTATGTCTTTAGAAATGTTTTGCCTTTTTCAGCCTTGTGCTAAAGGCATTTAATATTGGTGCCTGTATGATTAAGGAGGGAATTACAGTCTCAACTTAAAAGTTGTCTAACCCATCCCCTCCTCATCCCAGTGCCCACCCCACCCCCCACCCCCCACCACCAATCATCTTGTTTTGATTTTTGGGTAAACCTCAAGGTGTGTGTTAGTCTGAGAACTGTGAAGTGACATGTCATAACAGTCCTGACTTGTAAGGACATTAATGGCTTCACTTGAATTTAAACCAGCTC
Organism: Ovis canadensis; assembly: GCF_042477335.2. Lineage (NCBI taxonomy): Eukaryota > Metazoa > Chordata > Mammalia > Artiodactyla > Bovidae > Ovis > Ovis canadensis. The sequence continues at coordinate 102,793,691 of NC_091250.1, read as the reverse complement.
TAGGTAGGAAAAAATCTTGTCTCCTCATTTGCTTTTTCAGTGGGGTAGCACATCCCATATTTTAGAACAAGTAGGGGTGCCTTGCTTAAATAAAAATAGCATTTAATGTATAATTGTGTGAAAGGTTTATGGGTAAAGCTGTATTTCTGTCACATTGTGGCAGTACCTTCTGCTTTAATATTAAACAGCTTGTTATTTAAATACTGGATCAAATTGGCTGGCTTCAAACTGTAGTCATTAATAAACTAACTTTATGTGCACCTGTGTAGGAGAATCAAAGTTCTGTATAGTTTCTTTGCCTTGTTCCTCTTCTCAGGGTGACAACTGTCATGTGGTTACCAGGAGATGCAGTTCTAGTTCTTAAAGTTGAATTAGCCCAGATTTCTGAGAGGTGGTATCTGAAAGAGAGATTATGCCTTCTCTCACTTAAAACATAACCATCTTCGAATACCAGCTAAGATGAAATCGCTGTACTGTAAGTAGTCAATAAATGAAGACTTGTTTCAGGCTGAAGATTACCTAAGAGTATTTATTTTGGAGTGTGTGAATCAACCTAATATATTTTTGTTACAAGTCCTGGTCTCTTAATATAAGAAGAAATGGTTAATTTTTAGTTATGTTTGTTTTTATCATCCTATAAGAATGTGATTCAATCAACCAGCTTAACATCTTCCATGTTACTACCTAGATAGAAATGTATTTTCATATGTGGTTGAGTGTACTGAGCTATGTGAACTGGTGTCTATAGCCGTATGAGCTATTAGAATATGATCTTTTCTCTCTCTCTCTGTACAACTCTTAGAAAAGAATGAGAGCAAAAGCATTAAGATGTTCTGTTGTGGGTAAGCTTGAAGGGGTATATCTTCTTACTGTATTAGTGGCCAAGTTCTCCAAAAAAAACTGGTGTGCATTCTTGGGAAGTCATCTCATGAATTCATGTAATACTTTTCAATACTCCCTTTAATAGGTTATTGCTCATAATTTATGTTAGTAAGTAATAGCTGACAAGGCAAATGTAGTGCAGGAAAGAGAAGAAAAGCACATAATAGAGTAAAAGACATACTCCCCCTGCCCCCCTCAAAATGTGGCAACACTGGTTTGTGCATCATCATTTTCTATTGAAAGAATAGTGGCAGTGAATTTGCTCTTGGCTTTGGGTCCTTTGTGTCTTTATAATCTCCTCTGTGGTAAAGCTGTCAAAAATAGTGGGATTGGATGTGTTGAGGTTTACCTGTATCCTCCTTTGGCCTGCTCAAAAGAATTACAAGGGGGAGGGGGTGGATACTTATAAGGAGCATATAGATACCAAGGGGAAAACTGCTGAAGACTGTGTTCTGATCTGATATACTCACTGTTAGCAGAGAGTGAAGCAGAACCGTTTTGTTTGTCCCTCTATGTCTGGTTGAGAGGCTTCTGCCAGGTGCAGAGGGAGACTGAATCCACTACGGAACGAAAGGCTCTGAATCCTCCTCAGTATTTCTTCAGTGTGGCCAGGAAGAACCAGAAGAAAGCCACTGCTATTACGTGACATTTTGAGGAAGTGACCCTGCTAATTATTAGTTAACATGCTGTACTGGCATCCTCTGCCCTACAGTCCCTTAGCACAGTGGTCTGCAACTTTTTTGGCACCAGGGACCGGTTTTGTGGAACAATTTTTCCACAGATGGTTTCATAATGATTCAGGGGCATTGCATTTATTATGCTGCAGCTGATCTTATAGGAGGGGGAGCTCAGGTGGTACTGTGAGCAATGAGGAATGGCTGTAAATGCAGATGAAGCTTTTCTTGTTTGCTTGCCCGCCTTCTGTTCACCTCCTGCTCTGTGGCTCAGTTCCTAACCGGAGTGCTCTGTGGCCCAGGGGTTGGAGACCCCCTGCCTTAGCAGATTCTCATTTGGGAGATTTTTCTCTGGGTTACATCCTATTTATCATAATTTAAAACATACTGTTACTTTGAGAATTTTCCCTAAATTAAGTGAAAGGGTTGACATTCAGTTGCTAGGACCTGAATTAGTAGAATGTCGTATCTCAGCAGTAAAGTGCCTAAGTTTCAGCAGTTTAGGGAAAAAAAATTGCTCTAATGTAGTAGGAATACATTTTCCTTGCTTGAATTCAGCAGATTAGAAAATAAATCTCTGAAGTTTGTACTAAGGGAATAAAGCTGCTATAAACATTTGTGTGTAGGTTTTTTGTGTATGCATAAGATTTCAGCTCATTTGGGTAAATACCAAGGAGTGTGATTGCTGGATCATATGGTAACACTATGTTTAGTTTTGTGAAAACCTGCCAAAATGTCTTCCAAGATGGTTGTACCATTTTGCATTTCCACCAGGAATGAATAAGAATTCCTGTAGCAACTCATCCTTGCCAGCATTTGGTGTTGTCAGTGTTTTGAATTTTAGCTATTCTAATAGGTGTGTAGTGATATTTAGTTTTAATTTGAAGGTCCATAAATTGCATAAGATATTGACATCCTTATATATATTTGCATGGGCATGTTGTCTTTGGTGAATTGTCTGTTCAGATCTTTTGCCCAGTTTTTTAGTTGGGTAGTTTCCTTACTGAATTTTAGGAAGGAGGACTATAGGAAGATTTAATTTGGTTCTAAAGCCTTGATAATACAAGAATAAATAGGATAATTTAAAAATTTTGTCTTTTTACTTTTTGAAGGAAATAAAATTCAAGAGATATGAAAGGGTATACAGTGAACAATCTGCTTCCATCCTGTACTTCAGCCCCCTCGTTCCTCTTCTCAGGCAACCATGGCATCATGGTTATATTTTCTAATGTAAACTTCCAGTGATTTTACTGTATAATAGGTAAATATTGGCATTTTCATTTATTTTAAAAATATAGTATACTACTATATACCTTTTTTTCCCATTTAATACATCCTAAATATTTTATATTGGTACATAAAATACTTTCTCATTTTTTAAAATGGTTATACAGTATGGATGTAATTTATAATTTAACTTGTCATTACTGATGAACATATAAATTGTTTATAGTCGTTGGCTATTTTAGTGCTGGCATGAATTACCTTGTATAAATTTAGATCATTTTGTACATGCATAAATTTCTCTATAGGATAAATGGTCAGGGCATGTGCACTTGTAAACTTATATCTAAAATTCAATTTCTATCTATAGCTTGTTTTTTCTTAGTTTGCACCAGCAATACAAGTTCCCATTTCTCCACAACCCCCTCAAACAGTGTATTAGCAATCTACTCTTTGCCAATCTGCCAAGGTTAAAAATCCACAATGGTATTCTCTTACAATGTAGAATTTCTTCATGTTTAAAGGCTTTTGGATTTTCTTTTGTATGAACTTGTCTTCATAGCCTCTCCCCATATTTCTTTTTCTCTTATAAGCCCCATCTACTTATCCTCATTAATTTTAAACAGATTCAAGACACCATCATTTTTTCTGAATATATGTATATCCTGTATTTCTTTTTAAAAAGAGGACTTTAGGGACTTTCTTGGCTTAAGACTTGTGCTTCCAATTCAGGGGGGGTGGGTTCAAGCTCTGGTCAGGGAACTAAGATCCCACATGCTGCTCAACCCCCCCCCCCCATTAAAAAATAACCATTACTGCAGAAATACTAATTTCTTATCAAATAATTTCTTAAAAAGTACATTTGAATCAGGATCTAAGCAACAGTCCATACTCTGCAGTGGTTATGTCTCTTTTTCCTCTGCAACATGTTTTGCTGCTAAGTCTCTTCAGTCGTGTCCAACTCTGTGGGACCCCATACATGGCAGCCCACCAGGCTCCCCCATCTCTGGGATTCTCCAGGCGAGAACATTGGAGTAGGTTGCCATTTCCTTCTCCAGTGCATGAAAGTGAAAAGTGAAAGTGAAGTCGCTCAGTCATGTCTGACTCTTAGCGACCCCATGGACTGCAGCCCACTAGGCTCCTCCATCCATGGGATTTTCCAGGCAAGAGTGCTGGAGTGGGGTGCCATTACCTTCTCCGGCAACATATTTTAATAACAAATTTTAATAAAAACTTCAAATATTTGGAAAAATTGAATGCCTATACATACTACCACCTAGATTTTGGAAGTAACATTTTACCATATTTTCTTCATGTATTTATGCGTCCATCAATGCATTTTGTTTATGTGTGTCCAAGTTGTAAACATCTGTACTTGAATCTTAAGCTTTGTAGCATCCATATTATTAAGTAGACTTCTTATTCTTGGGGTAAAATATACAGTGAAGTGAACAAATGTTACTTTGATGAGTGTTGATACATAACTCTAACCCAAACCCCTTACAAGCTATGGAGCATTTCCATCACTTCAGAACATTTCTGCAGTCAGTTCCTGTTCCTCCTCCGTCCTTTCTGGTTAGGATTTTGTTTTCACTATAGTTTCGCCTGTAAATGGAATCATTATGTATTCTTATGTAAATTTCTCCCACTCTGCGTTTGTTGAGGTTCATCTTTGTGTGTGAGCTCTTTGTTCCTTTTCATTGCTGAGTAGTATTTCACTGTATGAATATGCTATAGTTTAATTTTTCACTGGTCTGGTGAAGGGCTGTTTATTTTTTGGCTATCATGAATAAAGTTGCTATGAACATCTTGTGCAAGGCTTCTTGTGGACCTACATTTTAATTTCTTTTGGGTAAGTACTTAGTGGAATATCCTGAATTACAAAGATAGATATGTGTGTGTGTATATATATATATATTATTTTTTCTTCTTCTTCTTCTTCTTCTTCTTTTCCTAGCCATGCCACACAGCATATGGAATCTTAGTTCCTCAGTAAGGGATTCAACCTGTGCCTCCTATAGTTGAAGTGTGGAATCCTAACCACTGGACTGCTGAGGAAGTCCCAAGGTTGATATATATTTAATTTTATTAGAAATTGACATACCCTTTTCCAAAGTGATCATTCTATTTTAGATATCCCAGACAATATGACAGTTCCAGTGGGTCCACATCCTCACCATTTGATATTTCCAGCCTGTAATTTTAGCCATTCTCTGTGTAAAATTAGACACAAAAGGTTTTAATTTACTGTCCCGGTCAGTGATGTTAAGCATATTTTTGTAAGCTTATTGATCAAATATCTTAAGTGAAACTGAAGTTTCTGTTTTTTGTTTCTTTTATGTTTCCCCTTCCATTTTATTTATTGGAGAAATGCTGTGAACCTTTAGAGGTTTCCACAGGCTGAGTTTGAGTTTCACTGATCGCCTTTCAGTGATGTCAAATGACCTCTTTGCTATTGTGTGTGGTCTTTTTCTTAATTAAGTGGCAAGAGCCTTTCTCACGATGACCTGGCTTTAAACACACCCTCCCCCGCCCCCCAGTTTGTCACTTTATTTGCTTTTCATGGCAGAAATTACATGGTAGGTTTTTAAATCTCCCTTTTTTATGGCCTCTCGGTTCTGTGTCAGAACTAGGAGGTTCCAGTGAAATGATTTTGAAAGCACCTGGTGATAAAACATGAAGGTGTGTAGCCAAATTGACTCTAGGATATGGACTACTCTGAGAAACTCAAACATCACTAATACATTTAAGAATAAGCTTTTCAAGTGTTCCAGACTAAATCTGAAGCCTGTGAAATTTCACAAATACATTTAAAGACTTGTGATTTGAAAACTCAATTCTTTCTAACGGAAATAAAGAGGCTCTCAATCTTTCTATCACTTAATGATGTTTGGAAATATAGACCAGAAGTAATAAGCTGAGTTGCTTGGAATTTCTAGTAGGCTGGCTATAATTCCATTTCTTGCCCCCTCAAGAGAATAGGGGAATACAGGTGGTAATGTTGGGTTAATTTTTAACCTCTAATTTACAAGAACAAACTATTGGTGACAGACCTTATAATTGAATATGAATGATACTGTTGTGCTGAGATGGAGAAGGAAATGGCAACCCGCTCTAGTAGTCTTGCCTAGACAATTTTGTGGACAGAGGAGCCTGGTGGGCTGCTGTCCATAGGGTTGCACAGTCGGAGACGACTGAAGTGACTTAGCACAGCAGCATTGTGCTGAGAAGTAGCATCCCAGGATGGCATGGTACTATGGCAGTCTGGAGACTTGAGCAGGTTTTTCCACCCTACCTGCCCATTGGAGGCCTGAGTTATCTTTACCAAGCTTACTTATATCCTCAGCAATGCTTACAACTGGTCACTGGTTCTGTTTTTAACCAAGTTTACATTTCAAGGTGATACACTCTTTGAATAAAGTTTGTCTTATATCATAGGTGTAGAACTTACCAGATGCTTAGTTTTTGATTTTGTAGATTGACATGCTTGCACAAATCTCATATACAAAAGTAATTAATGTGTTAACAAAATCAGCTGTCCTCATGAATGGTGAGAATAAAATAGAAGACCTTAATAATGGACAATCCCCAAGCTAACGAAAGTCTAAGACTCATTAAGATTTGACCCAGGAGAACATTTGGGGGTTATTAGGATGACAGGGACTGGACTGCAAAAGTAGGAAGTCAAGAAACACCTGGAGTAACAGGCAAATTTGGCCTTGGAATGCAAAATGAAGCAGGGCAAAGACTAATAGAGTTTTGCCAAGAAAATGCACTGGTCATAGCAAACACCCTCTTCCAACAACACAAGAGAAGACTCTACACATGGACATCACCAGATGGTCAACACCGAAATCAGGTTGATTATATTCTTTGCAACCAAAGATGGAGAAGCTCTATACAGTCAACAATAACAAGACCAGGAGCTGACTGTGGCTCAGATAATGAACTCCTTATTACCAGATTCAGACTCAAATTGAAGAAAGTAGGGAAAACTACTAGACCATTCAGGTATGACCTAAATCAAATCCCTTATGATTATACAGTGGAAGTGAGAAATAGATTTAAGGGCCTAGATCTGATAGAGTGCCTGATGAACTATGGACAGAGGTTCATGACATTGTACAGGAGACAGGGATCAAGACCATCCTCATGGAAAACAAATGCAAAAAAGCAAAATGGCTGTCTGGGGAGGGCTTACAAATAGCTGTGTAAAGAAGAGAGGCGAAAAGCAAAGGAGAAAAGGAAAGATAGAAGCATCTGAATGCAGAGTTCCAGAGAATAGCAAGAAGAGAGAAGAAAGCCTTCTTTAGCGATCAGTGCAAAGAAATAGAGGAAAAGAACAGAATGGGAAAGACTAGAGATCTCTTCAAGAAAATCAGAGATACCAAGAGAACATTTCATGCAAACAAGGGCTTGATAAAGGACAGAAATGGTATGGACCTAACAGAAGCAGAAGATATTAAGAAGAGGTGGCAAGAATACACAGAAGAACTGTACAAAAAAGATCTTCATGACCCAGATAATCACGATAGTGTGATCACTCATCTAGAGCCAGACATCCTGGAATGTGAAGTCAAGTGGGCCTTAGAAAGCATCACTATGAACAAAGCTAGTGGAGGTGATGGAATTCCAGTGGAGCTGTTCCATATCCTGAAAGATGATGCTGTGAAAGTGCTGCACTCAATATGCCAGCAAATTTGGGAAACTCAGCAGTGGTCACAGGACTGGAAAAGGTCAGTTTTCATTCAAATCCCAAAGAAAGGCAATGCCAAAGAATGCTCAAACTACCACAGAATTGCACTTATCTCATGCTAGTAAAGTAATGCTCAAAATTCTCCAAGCCAGGCTTCAGCAATATGTGAACCATGAACTCCCTAACGTTCAAGCTGGTTTTAGAAAAGGCAGAGGAACCAGAGATCAAATTGCCAACATCCGCTGGATCATGGAGAAAGCAAGAGAGTTCCAGAAAAACATCTATTTTTGCTTTATTGACTATGCCAAAGCCTTTGACTGTGTGGATCACAATCAACTGTGGAAAATTCTGAAAGAGATGGGAATACCATCAGATCACCTAACCTGACTCTTGAGAAATCTGTATGCAGGTCAGGAAGCAGCAGTTAGAACTGGACATGGAAAAACAGACTGGTTCCAAATAGGAAAAGGAGTACATCAAGGCTGTATATTGTCACCCTGCACCCTGCTTATCTAACATATACAGAGTACATCATGAGAAATGCTGGACTGGAAGAAACACAAGCTGGAATCAAGATTGCTGGGAGAAATATCAATAACCTCATATAAGCAGATGACACCACCCTTATGGCAGAAGAGGAACTAAAAAGCCTCTTGATGAAAGTGAAAGTGGAGAGTGAAAAAGTTGGCTCAACATTCAGAAAACGAAGATCATGGCATCTGGTCCCATCACTTCATGGGAAATAGATGGGGAAATGGTGGAAACAGTGTCAGACTTTATTTTGGGGGGCTCCAAAATCACTGCAGATGGTGATTGCAGCCATGAAATTAAAACATGCTTACTCCTTGGAAGAAATGTTATGACCAACCTAGATAGTATATTCAAAAGCAGAGACATTACTTTGCCGACTAGGGTCTGTCTAGTCAAGGCTATGGTTTTTCCAGTAGTCATATATAGATGTGAGAGTTGGACTGTGAAGGAGGCTGAGCGCCGAAGAATTGATGCTTTTGAGCTGTGGTGTTGGAGAAGACTCTTGAGAGTCCCTTGGACTACAAGGAGATCCAACCAGTCCATTCTGAAGGAGATCAGCCCTGGGATTTCTTTGGAAGGAATGATGCTAAAGCTGAAACTCCAGTACTTTGACCACCTCATGTGAAGTGTTGACTCACTGGAAAAGACTCTGATGCTGGGAGGGATTGGGGGCAGGAGGAGAAGGGGACGACAGAGGATGAGATGGCTGGATGGCATCACTGACTCGATGGATGTGAGTCTGAGTGAACTCCTGGAGTTGGTGATGGACAGGGAGGCCTGGCGTGCTGCGATTCATGGGGTCACAAAGAGTCGGACACAACTGAGCGACTGAACTGAACTGAACTGATTTAAAGTGCTTGTTTCAGGTATACAGTAAAGTGATTCAGTTATACATGTATATCTGTATGGATAAATATTATATATCCTTTTTTCCTTATAGGTTATCACCAAGTATTGAGGATAGTTCCCTGTGCTATACAGTAGGCCCTTGTTGGTTACCTATTTTATATGTAGTAGTATATATATGTTAATCCCAAACTCCTAGTTTTATCTCTCCCCGCTGCTTTCCCTTTTGATAATCATTGTCTTCTATGTCTGTGGGTCTATTTGTGTTGTATTTTGTATATATATATTTAAGTGTTTATTTGGCTGCATCAGGTGTTGTGGCCTTCAGGGTTTTCGTTGCTCCATGTGGGATCTCTAGTTGTGGAGTGCAGGCTTAGTTGCTCCGTGGCATGTGGGATCTCATTTACAGTTCCCTGCATTGCAAGGTAGATTCTTAACCACTGTGCCACCAGCGAAGTCCCTGTAAGTTAAGTTTTATCCTTTTTTTTAAGATTCCACAAATAAGCAGTATCATATATTTGTCTTGTATTGGTATAGCTTACTTCCTGAGTATGATAATCTCTAGGTCCATCCTCGTAGCTGCAAAATGGCATTATTTCATTCCTTTTTATAGCTGAGTAATTTTTCATTGTGTATATATACCACACCTTCTTTATCCTTGCATCTGTCAATGGAACATTTAGGTTACTTCCATGTCTTGGCTATTGTAAATAGTGCTGCAGTGAATATTGGGGTGCATGTATCTTTTCAAATCATCATTTTAATGACTTCACTAAACAAGAAAGAGCCATGTGCTGAACTACAGATCTGATTTAAAATCTTCATGCTGAGGAAAATCCTCAGATTCTATTTGGAAATAAACTGCATTTAGGGAGTTCCTTCAAGTTCTGTAAGGTCTGACCTATATAGTTGCTTGGAGTATGAAAGCACAATTTTTTAAATTTAAATAAACTTTATTTTGGAATAGAATAGTTTGAGATACACAAAAATGTTGTGAAAGCAGTAGAATTCTTGTAAACACTGGCCTAATTTCCCTCTTTAACATTTTATATTGCTACCACACATTTGTCATGGTTAATGTTAATACATAACCATTGACTAAATTCCACACTTTGTTCAGACTTTATTAGCTTTTCTCTAGTATCTTTCATTCCAGGATCCCACATTATGTTAGTCTTCCTGTCTCCTTAAACTCAGTCTTTGTTTTTGATGACCTGATACTTTCAGAGTACTGGTCAGATATTTCATTCAATGTCCCTCAGAGTTTTCTAAGGTTTTCTCATGGTTAGACTAGGTCTATTGGTTTTGGGAGGAAGAATACAAAGGAATTATTCTCACTGCTTTCACATCAAGCATTCTTGTTATCAACATGACATCACCACCCATGTGAATCTGATCACATGGCCGAAACAGTATTTCCCTGGTTACTATAAAGCCCGTTTATTTCTCTTTCTATACTACTTTTTTGAAGCAAATTACTAAGCACAGCCCATATTCAAAAGGTGAGGAGGTAAGCTCCACTTCTTGAAGGAATAGTAGCTACCTAAATTTCTTTGTAGGAGACATGATACTTCTCTGTCATTTATTTAATCTCATATTAATATGGACTGATTTATTCTCTGGGTAATATTCCTACATTATTTTGCTTGCATTTTTTCAGCTTTACCCACTGGAAGCTTCTAGTTTTTTCCTGTATACCTTTGCTATGCCTTCCTCTTTTTTTTTTTCAATAGCACTTCCTTACTTTTTGGTGTTGCAAGATGTCCCAGACCTAGAATCAGCCATTTCTCCAATGAATCCTGGTTCCTTTTATTGAAGAATGGTATTATAAACCAAGCTATGTTTTCTGATGAAAGACTGGGCATTGGATGTGCCCATTGCTACTGGGGTGTCAGCTTCCAGACCCTCTCAGCAGATGGGGATATATGTGTGTACCCACCCATATACACGTACATATCTATTTTCTGTATCCAGTTGGTGTTTTAAAAGTTGTAAAATATACAAACACATTTTACCATTTTAATCATTTTTAAGTGTACATTTCTGTGGCATTAAGTACATTCATATTGTACGAACACCACCACCACCATCCATCACCAGAACTTTTTCATTCCCTCCCCTCAGTTGAAACCCTATCCATTTCTCACTTCCTCAAGTCCTTGGTAACCTCTTTGTCTGTCTGTCTACTGTTTGTGAATTTAACTAGATACTTCACATAGGTGGAATCCTATTTGTCCTTTTGTGACTGGCTTATCTCACGTCAGGGTCCATCCATGTTGTAGTATGTGTCAGAGTTTCCTTGCTTTTTAAGGCTGAATGTATCTACCATATTTTGTTTATCCGTTCACTGATCAATGAACACTTGGGTGGCTTCACCTTCTGGCTATTGTGAATGATGCTGCTATGAACGTGGGTATAACCCTGCTTTCATTTCTGGATATATATCCAGAGGTGGAACTGCTGTATTACATGGAACTTTTAATTTCTTTAGGAACTGCCATTCTGTTTTCTGTAGTGGCTGTACCACTTTACATTGCCAACAACAGTGCACAAGGATTCCAGTTTCTTTGCAAGTTTTTTTTTATTTTGACAAAGCTAACCTATTTTCTTACGTTGCTTGCATTTTTGGTCCTATCCAAAAAAGTCACTGCCAGACCAAGTGTCATGAATCTTCCTCCTTTTTGTTCTAAGAATTTAATAGTTCTAGATCTATGTTCAGATCTTTGATCCATTTCAAGTTACTTTTGTATATGGTATAAAAGTCCATCTTAGTTTTTTTGGCATGTGCATATCTAGTTTTCCCAGTATCAGTTTTGAAAATACTGTCCTTTTTCCATTGAATAGTCTGGCACCCTTGTCAGAAATCATTTGAGTGTAGATGTGAAGGTATATTCCTGTGCTCTTTACTCTGATGGGTCATTATGTCTGTATGCCATTACCATTCTGCCCTCAGCACTATAGCTCTGTAAATTTTGAAATCAGGAAGTGTGAGACATTTAACTTTTTTTCAAGATTATTTTGGCTGTTTAGGCACCTCTTGAGGTTTCATATAAATGCTTCTATTTCTGCAAAAGATATTGGGATTTTTGATAGGGGTGGCCACCTCATGCGAAGAGCTGACTCATTGGAAAAGACTGATGCTGGGAGGGATTGGGGGCAGGAGGAGAAGGGGACGATAGAGGATGAGATGGCTGGATGGCATCACCAACTCGATGAACGTGAGTCTGAGTGAACTCTGGGAGATGGTGACAGACAGGGAGGCCTGGTGTGCTGCGATTCATGGGGTCCCAGAGTCAGACACGACTGAGCGACTGAACTGAACTGAACTGAACTGAACATTGAATCTGTAGATGGCTGAGGTAGTATTGACATTTAAAAGATATAAACTCATTATCAACTGAGGGAATTTTTCAGAAACTAAAGGCTGTGGTCGGAGATTTTTCTTTTGGCCAGCCCACAATTGTGTTATAACACTTTGTGGGTTATTACATTCAGTAGTTACACCTGACATACCTGTAAAGTCGTCCAGCACAGTGAGTCTCATTTTCACTTTGTGTATTAGAATCAGTCATTAAGGCTTTGTGTGTGTGTGTAACATTCACATCATCGGAATCAACTATATTCTGAAGAATACCATCTTCTGAGACACAAGTATGTATGTCTCTTGGACAATCAAAAGTATCTGCATAAAACCACAGAAAAATTCTTATCTCAAAACTTCATAATATGTCATTTGTTAAAGTTTTATGCTAATAAACATGTTTGTAATATACACAAGGTAGGAACAAAAACCTAACAGTAAAATGTGAATGATAATGACAATCTTCAGCTGTATAATGAACCCTTGATCAGTTTTACATTCTAAAAACTCTGCACAGTGATGTTAATTGTATCACTCTTTAAAAGTGTATTTATATGTCTCTGGTCAGTAACATTTGGGTAACAAAGATGTATTAATAGGTCTGGTCAATAATGTAAGTTTTCCAATTCATGAACACAAGGTGTCTTTCCGTGTACTGGTATCTTCTTTTGGAAGTGCTTTAGTTTTCAGCGTGCAAGTCGTTTGCTTCTGTGGTTAAGTGTATTCCTAATATGTTATTCTTGGTGATAGTACTGTAAACAGTGGAAACCACAATTTTTAAGGAAGAAAGGCCTATCATTAAGTCAAGGTATTCATGACTTGGTCCCCTTGCTTTGTGGGCATATGCACTAATAACAAATCTCGGGAGCTTTGGTATTAAAAAAATAACTGAAACACTAAACAGCTTATGTGCATTTCCAAAATAAATCTCAAGTGGCTAGTTATTCCTCCTTACATTCCGTGTGCAGAGTGGCCTCTTCAATTTAGTTCAAAACTAATTATAAAATAACTTTTACTAATTTAGGATAACCAGCCCCCCCCATTTTCTGTAGAACCTAGAACAGTGCTAACACATATATGTAGTCAAAAATAAGGAAGATGGAGAATCACAAGCAATAGATATTATTTAAAGAGAAAAAATGACAACAAACAACCTTGGAATTACTAATTTTATTTTTCCCTAGGACTCTTAAAAATTATATCCACCAAGTAACAGGTCAGACTTTCCTGGGCTGTCACTCTTTTCAGGAAACAGGATTTATCAAATATCATAGTTCCAGGATGTTTCCACCCCATAACTCTAAACCAGTTAACAGAATCTTATCTTCTTAGGTCTTAATTGGAATCAAACAATCTATGTACATGCAACATAATCCAAAGAGCATAGACCATTTCCTGCCTTCCCCTGCTGAATGCACGTCTCTTTTTTTTCCCCAAAGGGTTTGTTGCTAAGAACTGTTTTGAGTATCATACTTTCCAAAAAACCTGTCTACCAGTTCTGAATCTTGGCAAGGAATAAGGAATCCCTTATTCACAAAAGAATTTAACAAATATTCTCAGCTAATTATTCTCAGCCATGGACAAATTAAATTTCTTCACTCTACACCTGACATGACTTTGCTTTAGTACTTCCTGTTTGCGAAAGTCAAACCCTATCTTTAAAACCCCTTATAATTTCCATGACCCAGAGAGGAGGGAGACTGGGGAAGAGCTGGCTTGCTGCGTAGCAGATTCTGAAAAGGGCAGGTATTTACTTTTGAAGTCACTAAATGGAAAAACGGCAAACATTCTTCCTCCTTATTTTGATAGTGAAAACATGTAGGCCAGAACTAGAAAATTCTGGTCCTAAAACTAGAATACATTATAATATTGTTTTAAGTACATTCAAAATTTATATTACTCTTTAATTTCTTTTCCCTGAGTTTGGGTTCACAGTTTGGTAGAGATCTTTTAAAGAAGAGGTAGGTAGTAGGGGTAAAGAGGAAATAAATGTTTATGTCTAGCAGCACCTGAGAGAACATGTAACCTCCATCATTTCAATCTCGGTTAACAATGATCTTTCCCTCTTGAATCTCCATATATAATAAAGGGATGATCATTTTCTTTTTTATTCTTCTTCACTAAAGACCCTCTCTCCTTTAACATGCAGCTCAGTATTAATATCACTATTCATAAAAATGAATAGCCCTTCCAAAGACAAGCTATAAGATCAACGCTTCAAAGTGAGGTTGTTTAGATTTAGCAGAGAGAGGCTCAAATGAGTAACTTTTATTCATACAGTCGTTAGAGAAAACACGCAAATTTCCAGCACTGCTAACCACTGCCTTTTCTTCCTGGACCTGGTTTATTTAAAGCATTCCTATCAACTCAAGTTGGTTCTAAAGTCTGCTCTAGGGGATTCCGACATCTAACGTGGGTGGATACATTCTGGTCCAGATCTTAGCCTCCATCTTATGATGGACTGGTGGAATATTGTTTCATCAGATGCTCGTGGCAGGGATTGCAAACTCGCTCAGGCTTGATACTTGAAGGAAGAGGCAGTTCATTTGTTGAGCAGATGTTACAGAAGGTTCCTCTGCAGTTCCTACATACATTCTACAAAGAGAAAGTGAGGTCAGGTGGGTGACAGAAGAGCAGGGCATAGGTATGCATGGGATGCAGGAGGCCAAATATGACGTATGTTCAACGTCCAATAAAATACTGGCTGAGTATGTGCTGTATGCCACACAGTATCGGACCAAATGACCTGTCTACAAAGTGTACAGTCTAGTTCTTAGATCTAAATGAAGAGAAGCATTTCCACAGAGTTCACGTGAACAGATAATACACAAATTGTTTATCTTCAGAATATATATAATTCCATTTATACTCACTTTTAGGTGGGCTAGTTCTAAAATTAGTTTGCTGTTACCTAAGCATACTCCAAATAAGGCAGGCGATGACCTAGCCGTGGGTTTGGTAACCAGCGAAATACTTAGAAACTTTGCTGAGCATGAACTAAAAGCATAATTTCTAATACATGATGTGTTTAATGTTTTCCTGTGATGCTCTGCAAGCACATCTTTTGGGATATTAGTGCAGCAGAGCACAGCTGCCTGCCTCCTTTCTAATTGGGAAATTAATCTATTAAGCAAAGGCTTCCCTGATGGCTCAGCAGGTAAAGAATCTGCTTGCAGCACAAGAGACACAAGGGATGCAGGTTCAATCCCTGGGTTGGGAATATCCTCTAGTGGAGGAAAATGGGAACCCACTTAAGTAAAATTCCCTGGACAGAGGAGCCTGGTGGGCTACAGTCCAAAGGGTCGGAGGCGACTGAGCGACTAAGCATTTGGAGTCTTTAGTAGCCAAACTGTGGGACAGCATGTGGGTCATTATGGCCGTGTCACAAAGAGTGACAGGACAGTGCACACACAGCTCCAAGGTTCCCTATATAAAGGCTGTGAAGAATAATTTTCCCCATAAATAATGCTCCTTTCCCCCTAAACAATTCATCTTTCTGAGGGTGCAGTGGAGGTAGGGGGGGAATCAATCTTGTTTGAAAGCCTGGGAGGAATGTTTCCTCTGACATATTGCAATTACTTTGCAGGTCTTAGACAGGAAAAGCCAGAATTAGATTAGCAGCCTCTTCTGTTTCGGAACACATTTCTCTTAACTACAGCTTCCAGTTCTATAAAGGCAGTCCATCTTTATCTTGTTTCTGCTAATTTAAGACTAGGTCATACTACAATTTTGCTTGTTAAAATTTTAGTATGATCACAGACGCTGGCATGTAGGTTGTAACGTAGAATTTGGGCACGTTTCCATCTCCTCTCTGCACTTGTTCCTGACACTCATTTTTCTGTAACATTTCTTGAGCATCTGCTATGAACTGGGCACATATTAGATACTGGGGGATCCTGCTGTGAGCAAGGCACAGATGTGGCCATCAAAGATGCTTAGTCTTCCTTGCGCGCTTCCTTCACGCTGCTGACTCTAGAATGACAAGCTGGGAAGGTGCTCAGACAGAGACCCTGAGGATCCAACGGGAAAACAAGTGGTTTGGTGGAAAGAGAGCTTGTTTTCCTTTCAGAGGGTGTTTCCCCAACTAGTTCAAAAAATTCCCTTCCCTAACCTGTCTTCTCTGTTGTAAACAGGATGGAGTACTGGAAGGAGTGTAGACTTTGAAGCCGAAGTCAGGCTGCATCTGAGCTTTCAGTAACTGGGAAATGCACGTGACACCTCTGAGCCCAAGGCTCTTCATAAAATGATGGCACAAAGGACATAAGCTTAACGAGACCAGGACTTCATGTACACTTTGTTCATTATCCTTTTGTAATGAACAAATTTATACATTTGTTTATTTTAAATTCTGTAGTAAATTTTGTATTTAATATTCTAATGGGGATTTACTGACCTGACTTAATAGGACTGAAAATAACAGGTGCACACCCACTGCCGTTCCTTTCACTTCCCCCCGACTCTGCACTCAACACGGCGAAGTCCCTGTCAGCAGCAGCAGCTAGTCATGCAGTGGGCATCCCTATGAAGAACCTGGTTTTCACCGTTACCTTTGTTAGGCCGCAGTCTTCCTGGCATAGCTGACAATACTTCTGTGGCTTTTCGGAGGGCAACGTCTGATCCTAAACCACACAGTGAGCCAGTTAGTCTCCCTTAGCCCCAGAAATATCAGTATTTTCAGAATATGCACTTTTAGTTACATAATTAATATATCCACACTGCAGACTACTGGAAACTAGAAAAACAAGTTACATATATATATATATAGTCTTACCACCTCAATACAACTCTGATAATATCATTATCCTTGTTGACCCTCTTAATTTTTATAATAAAGTAACATGCAATTTTACTGATATAAAGAAATTCATGTATATAAATGTAAAAAGCTCCATCCCTTTTGTATTATTCTGTCATGAGGAATGGAAGGGAGTAGGCTTCAGTATACCTAGTAAATAAAAGACCGTGGTAACTCAGACATAGTAGCATTTATCATGTTTCTCGTGGTTACCACTATATATTGTAATGTATTTCTTAACTAATGATGTTTGCATGTTTCCAAGTGATCAAGAGGTATTTTTTCTCTTCCTTTTATTTAAGGGAAAGCTAAGGGCAAGGGAGGTCTGGTGAGCTGAGGTCTCACAGTAAGTCAAAGAGAATCTAAAATAGGGAGTCAGCACTGCTGTTTTACTTAGTAAATTGCTCAACACTGTCCTACTTGCTGTGAGAGTGTCGGGGAAATGCATGTTTAGGATATTAAAAGGATGCGGCACAGAGACTTGTATGCATTCACCTACCTCCCTTGCTGCCCTGTTTACAACTAGGCAGGGCCCAGCCAACTACCTACCTAATGTTTTACAAGACGTTTTAGGACAGGAGACTCAGTTACCTGTTGATCCACAGGGTGAGACTGCAGCCTATAACAGGAAAGTGAAAACAGTAACTAACACTGGCTTATATTTCCTTTATCATTTTAAAAGTACGGAGAAAGCAATACCACGGTTCTTTTATGTTGTTGGGACCAAAGTAATTATTAATGTTGACCTCCGAGGAGAGGAAATTTTGGTTGTTAAATCTATTACTAGGATAAGATCCTATATTAGTCTAGGTTCCTGTTTAAAAATAGACTAGAGTTATATTTTGTTTCCTTCCTACTATCAAGAAAATAGTCTTCATGTTTCCCAACCTACAAAGCCCCAGTGGCTGAGGCCATGCATTTTAATAGCTTTTTTTCCTGTCTAGTATTATGGAAACCTGCTGATTCTCATATGTCATGTATTAGTCCCTTCTCCCAAGTTATCCATTTAGATTGAACTATTTCTTCATGATACCAGCTGAACTAACCCCAATTTTCCCAACTTGGAAGAGAACTTATACAAGAGAAGCAGAGCCCACATTCAATTCTGGGGAAAATGGACAGAGATCTGTAATGATTCCAATTCTCTTCAGTCGAATGGCAGTGTGACATCAATATAACCAGGCTGGCAGCAGTTCCTTGGACCACAATCCGAGGAAACTTGGGTATGTTTTAGGATGGCAGTTTTCGCCAGGCGAGGCCCTGGAAGCAGCT
Source organism: Ovis canadensis (assembly GCF_042477335.2). Lineage (NCBI taxonomy): Eukaryota > Metazoa > Chordata > Mammalia > Artiodactyla > Bovidae > Ovis > Ovis canadensis. The sequence goes on along the minus strand of NC_091250.1, from coordinate 102,775,410 downwards.
ATTATTTAGTGCAGAGACAAAGAAAGACATGATAGAGAGAGGCAACTTGGGTCTCTGTGTGCCTCATTTTTCTCACCTGTAAAGGAGTGGATGATTGAGCTTTTTTAAGGAGAAGTAAATTTGTAAGGAGACAATGAGCATGACACATATTTTAAGCTGCAGAGTACAATACATATATAAGGTAGTACACTCATGCCTCCCGGTTTTCAGGTTCCACATCTGTGGTTAGTTAAATCCCAGAGGCACAACCCACAGATACAGCCCATTATGTTCATTGCACCAGGCCATTTTTTGTAAGAGACTTGAGCATCCATGGATTTTGATATCTGAAGGGGCTCCTGGAACCCTGGATACCAAGGGATAGTCATTGTATTGTCTCTTATTTCTAGGGCCTAAAATCAGAACCTGGCATGTAAGACACTCCTGAAAGTAAAGGACTTGATTTTTGTCTGGCATGAGCTGACTCTGAAAGGCCCTTTTAAGCCTTGGTTAATTTTATGGTCTAATTCCTTCCCACAGCCCATGCTGATCTGTAATGTTAGATGGACTGGAGTTTAAGGCTGGTCCTGGATCAGACCATGTTCTCTTGGGAGTAAAGCTTAAAGGTATTGGAATCACTCTGGCCTTGGAGGCAAGGAAGGACTGTTTAGGCTAAGCACCTGCAAAATCATCCTGCTGTTGGATTGTGTGATTTATCTTCTCCAGCAGCTAGTTTTGCTCCAGATGACATATTATCTCATTCTTAGGGCATCAAAGATTGGACAGATTCAGCTGCCAAAAATGTATGCTGTATAGGTCTCTCAAAACTCCTCTGTGGTATCTTTCCTTGATAAGAATCTTTTGTTATTGTTGTCATTATAATTGACTTTAATTTTTGGTGCAGTGATAGGTTCACAGCAGAGCTGAGCGGAAAGGACACAGATTTCTTATATATTCTGTTGGACCTCCCACCTTTCCCCAATATCAACATTCCACGCCAGAATGGTACCCGATGCTAACAGTTACTGAACCTAAACTGACACACTGTGAGTCATAGTTTACTTTAGGGTTCTCCCTTGGTGGTGTACATTCTGTGGGTTTGGACAAATGTATAATGACATGTATCCATCATTACAGTGTCATAGAGCATTTTCACTGCCCTATAAAATCCTTTGTGCTCTACCAATTCATCTATCCATATCCCTTAATCCCTAGCAATCACTATCTCATGGTTTTGCCTTTTCCAGAAGGTCATATAGTTGGACCTCCGTCATTTTTTAATCTAGTGGCACTGTGTAATGTTTTGTTGTTAAAGTAATTTGTTAAAAGTCAACTTCCTGGAAGTGATCCCATGTTCTTCAGTGAGCAAATGAGATGAAGAGTTAAGAAAAATAAAATTAAACTGTTTTTCTCTTTAAGAGAAAAACATAAGGGAAATTAGGGAATTTATTTGAAACATAGCTGCCATTCACTTAGCACAAGGGGGGAGCAGGTCATGCTCAAGTCCATTAAGAAGAACCCAGGAAATGCTATGACTTGTCTTTCATTCACTTGTCCTACTGATCCAGTAGAGATCAGATTAGAGCTAATCTTTTAAGTGATAGTTAGGGGATTAACCGGGAAAGAATCAGAAGACAGCCTGATCACCTTTCTTTCTTCTGAAACTGACTAAATGGGTTTGGTTCAATATGTGTTATCTGGTTTATTCCTTATTCACTCTCCCTTTAAAATGCCTTTCTGGAATATTAATATTACAAGTCAGTATCTGATCTGAGTCACTGCCAATGTATAAGAAAAGTTCCCTCTGTCCCACCACCCCAAAAGAGCTTAGTACTTTATTAATAAACACCTGTGGCTTTCTTCCAGGGGCTTGTTTAGTTTAACATTTTCTTCTTGGATTTTGTGCTTCCCATCCTGCCAAAAGAAAACAGCCCAGTTTATTAATTGTTCAGACTGCTAAACAAGTTTAACCATGCAGATATTTTCTTCTGTGTTGTCCTAGCTTGGTACGAAGCTAAGCAGCCTTTTTTTTTCTTTTTTTTTAAGGTTAGGAGAGGAATTTAACTTTCAAGATATTTGTCTTTATGCTTTGTTCCAAGTAGTTTCTTAACAAATTATTTGGATAGGACTTGCAACAAATGATTTTCAGAGTAGATACTTTCTTTAATTCTTGAGATTGAAATAAATTTCAGAATATATCCTATTTACTTACAAAATGGGCTCAAGGTATCAGTTACTACTTAGGAGAAAACCCTGTTTTCTGGGTCCCAGGGATGATCCAATTTTGGCTCTCTCACCACTATAGGTGCTAGAGGTCTCTTTCCTAACACTATTCTCTAGAAGCTTCTACTCCTGCTCTTTAAACCACTCTGTTATTTCCCATTTCCCAAGCCTAATTCCCTCTTTTTTTAATTTTCCCAAGAGAAGCACCTTGAGTATGCTAAACTTGATATCTTCATGACTTGGAAAAAGGTGTACAGAAGCAAATCAACATTTAAGACAATTCTGTTAAAGGGGAATTCAGGATTAGGGAGGGATGGCTACCATATTATTAAAAATATCACATACTAAAATAATCTTAACAAATGGAAAGGATTAAGATGGTCACTGCAGGACAGAGAAGTAAAGGTCAGGGAAGCCTTAGTGACTGAACAACAATGAAAAGATGGTCACTGGAAATTATGGTTATCAATCTCCTTTTCCAAATGAATTCAAGTTAGAGTGTCCTAGAGGCAGACTTAGAATCAAGCCTCTGTGTGTTTACCCCAGCACCTGCCTACCACCTAGGTACTCAAGGCCATAGTAATGAAACGTGTTCCATAAGAGAAAACAGCCTGGTCCATCAGGGTAACCTCTAAAAATTAAGTAAAGGGACAAGGGAATAAAAAGCATTACCATTTTTGGTTCTGGCTTCTGGGATCCCTTTCCTGGGATGCTCCTGCTGTTTTGTAACCTTCTTTCTCTTTCCTGTTTTAGCTCTAACTCAAGATGATTCCTGGGATGGGTAGGAGAAAAAAAAATGATGAAAATCTGGATTTCTGTACTGTTTCCTAAAGAATGCCAAACCCTTTTCTTAGAATTCAGTAATTAAATTTTAATACTTGATTAACAGCATCACTGATTCAGTGGACATGAACTTGGGCAAATCCCGGGAGACAGTGAGGTACAGGGAGGCCTGGCATGCTGCAGTCCATGGGGTGGCAAAGAGTCAGACACAACTTAGCACTTAGCAACTGAACAACAACAATAAAAACAACCATGTATATATGGACAACCAGGTTTTAAAGTGCATGCGTGCAAACTTGCTTTAGTCGTGTCCAACTCTGCGACCCTGTGGACCGTAGCCCACCAGGCTCATCTGTCCATGGGATTCTCCAGGCAAGAATACTGGAGTGGGTTGCCGTGCCCTCCTCCAGGGGATCTTCCCAATCAAGGGGATTGAACCAGCGTCTCTTTATGTCTCCTGCATTGGCAGGTGGGTTCTTTACCACTAGCACCACCTGTATACCGGGTATATATGGACAACCAGGTTTTAAAGTAAAATACAATACAATAAAACCAGTAGTACTAGAATACATTTGATGTATTTAAGCTTCCTGAGATGATTAAGAATTACTTTAGGATCTCCCAGTGCCTGCGGGCACTACTCTGAGTATTGACAATTAATACTAACTCTTAATGAACAGTTGTGGTCAACTGAATGCTGGTAGGATTCACTGTAACTGAAAGATAGTATTTCTAAAATTCAAGATACAGTATGAAAGCACTGACGCCGTTAAGTCCCATTACATTTTAACTAGCTATCTCTTTACAGTTATGCAGTCAATCCCCAGTTACACCCTCAGCCACTAGTGTCCTTAGTAGCTGTGTACTTTTATATCCAACAACAAACTTATATTTGTTTGAAATCGGTGCCTTTGGCACACAGTTGAGTCTCATTTGAGAGATGGTATGGAAGAATTGGCTTCCCAGGTAGTGCTAGTGGGAAAGAACCCACGGGCTAATGCAGGAGATGTAAAGAGATGTAGGTTTGATCCCTGGGTTGGGAAGATTCCCTGGAGGAGGGTGTGGCAAATCACTCCAGTATTCTTGCCTGGAGAATCCCATGGACAAAGGAGCCTGACATGCTACGGTCCATAGGGTCACAAAGAGTCGGACACGACTGAAGTGACTTAGCACCCACACACGATATGCTGACTTAGAATGCAAGTGCATGGAAGAATGGTTAAGGGCCTGGAGTCAGAGAAATACTTTTCGAATGTGGCTACACATTAGCTATAGGAATTTGGACAGTTTAACCCCTCTAAGGTTCCATTTCATCTGAAAGTACGGGAGATGAGATCACAAACAGGGTTGAAGGGAAGATGTTAGGAGAAAATGCATATAAAGTGCTTAGTAAAGTACCCAGCACACAGTAAGAATTCAGGAAATCCTGTTATTATTAGTGTTGTGTTGGCCATTACGGTCTCTTACGCCATCCTATTTATTTGGGATATTGGGTTCTAATTTCCTATTTCTTTGGTAGCAAAAGATGCTGACAAGATGTGGGGAATGCTGGTGTATATGAAGCTTTCTGAATTCTAGTTCTGGAGAAAGGACATGGCAGAGACAGAATGGAAATGGCTGGAGCAGGAGACGCCCCCCTACCCCCTGGCTGTCTAGCATCAGTACTTCCCACGACCGCCCTGGCCAGCAAAGCTGCGCTTTCTTCACCGCTGCCTGGTGAGCGCCTCCACTTCCAGCTGCAGACTGTTGATCTTGTCTCCGAAGTCCTGCTTGAAGAGCCGGTTGTCCAGTTCAGCAGACTGGCGGCCTCGCTCAGCCTGGCGCAATCTGGATGTGAGCCATATGAACGTGTGATAAAAAAACAAAAGCCATGGCGGGGAGGAAGACCAAGTTCACAACACAAAATAAAACAACCCAAGGAAGAAGGCATGGAGATACAGAGAGAGGAAAATAAACTCTGCAGGACATGGGAAGAAATTACGGGGGGAAAAAAGATGGAGGAGGAACAAATTCTTTAAGGAAAAAAAGCAAGATGAAGGTGAACCAGGCAGAGGAAAAGCTGATTTTCCATTTTTTTTTTATTCTAGTACTACAGTTTACAGCCATTAGATGATAAACAATAAAACATCACTTTTTAGAAAATCCATACCAAAGCCAACTTCAAGTACACAGTAATTAAAGTTAAATCCACTTTTTTTTTGTTTTTATTTCCTAATAGGTTTGGTACTTTATATTTCTGTTTTACACTCATAACTGGAACTTGCAAATGGGCAACTACCTTCTTACGATATGGAATTAGAACATCTTCCTTGTCCCTTTCCTTAACCACAAAGTATATTAAATCACTGGACACTATACATCAACCTTTACCCAGGCTTCGGGTTTTTACATAATAAAAGCCTTTGTCAGAGTCTGGCCATCTCTTTCCTTTTCCATATCTACCACATAGTGTGTGACTAAGTGGACATGGATTTCAGCACTGGGCCTGCCTAAGATTCCTGACCATATTCTCTGGAAGATTCTGATCAATGTTTTCTCCCATATATCCTATAACTTTGCACCTATAAAAAGTATGTTTAGGTGAAGTATCTGGGGCTGTCTCTAATAGAATTTGGAAGCATGCTATGTGTAGTCTTTAAAATGTTTTATGTTGGTGTTTGAGCACTCCTTCCAAATACTCATAGAAAAGGCAACTCATCACCATAAAAGGTTGATGAACATAAGAGTAGATGCAAAATTATAAGAAATAAACTAAGTTCAAAAGCACAGGAGCTTCCATGAGATTGGCCACAGGCTCTTTGACTTGACTTTGGCTCAAGTCTGCAAGGACCTATAAAAACACACCTATAAAAATCTATCTTACCCTCTTAATTCTGGTTTTTCTAAGGTGATAAAGAATTTCAACAGCTGGAAACAAAGGGGTTATCTTTGTCCCCACTTAAGCAGCTGAAATGCTGCAAATCCCATCAGAATGAGAAAAAAAGAGGAAAACAAAAATTTTGCCAAGCCTTTTTTGAAGGAATAAAGGCTTATGTAATGCCTGTCCCCCCAAATCAAGTCATTATAAAAATCAAAGTATTTATAGGATTATTACAATGTAAAGTCTAGGAAGGATTAGATCTGTGGTCACTTAGAAAAAGAAGCCCTGCTAATTACTGTTTATGAATACCTACTGGGAATCTTTATTTTTAGACTAAATAATAACAAATACAAGTTTATTTAGATTTGTCTGTTTCCTACTCTGAAATGGTTTTCTAATAGATTGTTATTTTTCTGAAAACTTAAGCAAATTCCCTTCTGAACAAAAAGTAATAGAAACTCTTAAGTAGAGGTTGTCAGCAAGAAACAAGAGGCAGGGAACCATTACTCGGGTCCATGCCTTGTCATCTTTACTTCAAAAGGAAAAGCAGAATAGATTTGAAAAGTGTGTAGCATATTTTTTTATATAGGAGAGGAGTGTCTGTATTAAAATTGTTTTCTCTGAGCTACCTAAATAGGAAGTGGAATTGCAGGAAAATGGCAGAGGTAGAAGATGACAAATATTAGGAGGGTTTTCCCAAGCTTCCATATTATTATGTTATCATAAGTTACCTAATCACTAAATTTATCTCTATGACTTTAAAGAACTGGAAGGATGCTGTTTTTTTACCCCCTGAAGTCACTAAGGCAAAAAAGTTGCAAGCAATCTCGGTTATGGAGAAGAGGACTGTAGTGAAATATTAAGTACTTATCCTTGGCTTGGGGATTAAACCTAGACAACCAAAGTGAAAAGGGGTCATGGCCTAGGAGATACAGAACTACTTTAGGAGAGTCCAAAACCGTGTGGTCGTCACCTCTACTTCATTACATCGCAACGGCAGAACAGGCTCACTGACACAGACATTGTACCTAGAAACTGGTATTACTGGGGACTGGGTTGTAAAGGCATCAATCATGTATGTACAGAGCTTCCATTCCCTAGGATTTTTTTTTAATGGGGTGTTTATATATTGGTCAACTCAGAAGTAATTTCTCAAAGTTTATTTGGTATTTAATTAAGAACTTATACTAAATTTGCTACCTCTGGGGAGAAAATAAAGAAGAAGGAAAAAACACAGCCTATATATCAAACTGTTTTTTTTTAAAGTCCAGCAAATTCAAAGTCAATTTTTGGTGACATTTTATGTAGAATCAGAGTGTAAACGCAATAGCTTTTAGATTTCTTCCTTTTACAATTAAGTCGTGATATCCAACTTGTGAGGTGACCAGCTGTAAAATGCCTAATGATGTTTTGGGATCAGTTTATTTGCTGCACTATTTAAGGTCTTTGCCTGTTTCACCAAATCCTTTTCACTATGTTAATACAAATAGAAATAAAAATGGAGTGAAAGGGGAATGAGAAAATGAATAAATAGGAAAGACAAAAATAGCAAGAGAATAAGTCAGCTTAATATCTGAAGAGATAAGTCATTATTTCAGTTTTGTCTGCTTTAAATACCAAACCAAAAATCCACTGAAAAATACTCTGACACGTTTCAAAACCACAATTTACGAACACTGATGTTGATTTGTTAAATCATAAACATACAAATTTTATGAGCAAGTACCTAGACAACTTTTGAGATAGACTGATAACTGTTTCATTTACAATCAGCCAAGCCAGAGGTTTCAAGCTTATTTATTAATTTACAATTAACTTCTGAGTCAACAATAATATGCAGGGCTGTTCAGGACCTACCCTGGTCAAGAACCACTTGAATAAAAGAAGTCATCTATTCCTATTCATTCACATGTCTACTCAATGAATGCTTTGGACACTTGGCACTGTGATAGATCCAACAAGGGAACCTAAAAGGTATAGTTAACTAGCTTCAAGGAACTCACATTCTCATCAGAAGATAAGATACATATATAAAGGTTTATAAGGTAAGACAGGAAGTGAGAAGTGCTATGAGCAGTATGGCTAGGTATAGATATAAGGCTACAGGAATTCCAACAGTTTATTTTTAGCTGGGAAGAAGTATCAGAGGAAGCTTTGGATAAGTGGCATTTTAGCCTGAACATAAAAAATGTATCTGAAGGACAAGGGAGTGAAAAGAGGAAGGACATTTCTATTTGATGAAACTATTAGAAAGCACAGTCAATTCTAAAGGAAATCAACCCTGAATATTCATTGAAAGGACTGATGCTGAAGCTGAAGTTCCAATACTTTGGCCACCTGATGTGAAAAGCCAACATTGGCTCTTCCAATGAAAAGACCCTGATTCTGGGAAAGATTGAGGGCAGGAGGAGAAGGGGACAACAGAGGATGAGATGGTTGGATGGCATCATCGACTCAAAGGACATGAGTTTGGGCAAACTCCGGGAGATAGTGAAAGACAGGGAAGCCTGACATGCTGCAGTCCATGGGGTTTCAAAGAGCTGGATACCACTTAATGACTGAACAACAACAACAATTAGGAAAGACATGGATGGGGAAAATGGAAAGTGTGTCCAGGGGCCAGTTAGTAGTGTAGTTTTGCTCAAGTGCAAGAAGGGTGATCAGTGGGTGTTACAGGTAGCAAAGTTTTCATGACCATGGGTACTGTGGCTCATTTAATCTTGAAGCCTTAGCCATTTCTCCTGGCAGCTGAGTCACTAGTAAGAATGTGGTGATTTCAGACAGAAAGACAAAAGAATAGCATAGGAAGAAGACGTACTTTGGGCAGACTGAGTTGTAGGTACTAGCGGGAAATAGCTGATCAGGGGATGAAAATACAGAAGGAAGACAGAACTAGAGACCAACAGATCTAAGCATTGTGGGCAGGAGGTGACAGCGGAAGCTACAGAACTGTTGAGAAGAAAGCAGAGAGAATAGGCAGATGAAAAAGGAGGGAAAGAGGTTCATAGTACCCCTCCATCACCTAGCACTAAAGTCTTCAAAGACCTCAGTAATAAACAGAAACAGAATCACACACAGATTTAAAGGTCCTTTCATCCTTGTACGTATCCCTCCTCTAACACATGACACTGAAATGGTTTTTAGTCACATCTTAAAAAACAACATTTAATTGGCTTTCTTTCTACTAAGATGCCTGGTGTTAAGCTTGGTGATTTCCACATACTCTCTGTTTGTCAAATCCACAGCACGTTCTCTTCACTTCCAGGACTGAATGTGCTAAGTGTTTTACTAGAGAAACAGCAATTTTACCTTTGTTCCAGTTGTTTGATGGTAGCAGCCATCTGATTAGTCTTCTCTTCTAAGCGACTGTTCAGTTCACTTTTCTGTTTTACTCCCAAGTCCGAACTCTGTTACAGAAAAGAATTATGAGTGATGTTTACATTGATATAGAACGTAAAATCCTGAAACAAGTCACACGTGCCTTTTGAACCGAATGATAAATGGGAAGTAAAGAAATTGAAATGCTTTATATTAATATCTGTCTATCAGTTAATTCCAAAACAGAGAAAAGCAGGAAGCAACATTTAATTTTAGTGTTGTTATCTGCAGTTTTGTCTCAAAAATCAACATCAGAAAGTACATCAATTTATCTATAGAACTCAGTTGGTAGGTCAGACTTGAGAGGAGGTGTGGCAATGTGAAAAGTGGCTGTGGCTTTCCAGAATAAGCACACAGGATCCTGTGATGGTCTGATTCCTAAAGTGGCTTATTGGCAGCTAGGACTTCCCTGGTGGCTTAGACGGTAAAGCACCTGCCTGTAATGCAGGAGACCCAGGTTCAGTCCCTGGGTTGGGAAGATCCCCTGGAGAAGGAAATGGCTACCCACTTCAGTATTCTTGCTTGGAGAATCCCATGGACAGAGGAGCCTGGCGGGCTACAGTCCATGGGGTCACAAACAGTCAGACATGACTGAGTGACTAACACTTTCACTTTTCAGCCTCAAAGTGACACCACTCTTTCCTCTTGTATTTAAAGTGCGATTCTAGAGAAGAAGAGGGACAGAGGGAAGCTCTGGGATTTAGGGAGCCACTGAGCCCATTCCTTGTATGAGCTCATTCCTTGCACTTCTCGTACCTGCAGCTTGAAGGCAAGTTCATGCTTAAGAGCCCTGAGATCGTCCAGCTGCTGCCGCAGAGACACCAGGGCGTCCTGCTTCTCACAGACGTCCTTCTCCAGCATCTTCATAGCCAGTTCCATCTCCTGTCTCATGCTGATCTGGATTTCCAGTTCTTTTTCAACATCCTGCCCCCAGAAGGAAACAAATTACTTATTCTCTCTATCCTCAACTATGTACAAACTACAAATTTCTGCAGGAAAAGGCAGGCCTAAATTCTCAGGTCTGAAGTCTGGCAAAACAGATGTAAACCATCATTCAATACAGAGACATTAATACTAAAAATAAGAATAACCAGGATAATTATAGTAATATTTACTGAATAATTTACAAATCTGAAAAACACGGTGGGCCAAAGGTAAAGCTATCTAATATGCCTAAAATACACACATACTTGAGGTACATCATTAGATATCAAACAAACAACTGTGTCATGTCCTGTTATAAAAATATGAAGTATTACAGTAGCCAGCACAAAATTAAGCATCTGGAATTCTCTTTAGTTTGGAGGTTGTTGACATCTTCAATATCCCAAGGAACCGAAAAGATACTTTGGGTCCTCAAGGTAATATCTCAGTTACTGGGAACTGTCAATATGGCTGAGTTTTTTTCTATTTTATTTTATTGGAGCATAGTTGATTAACAATGTGTTAGTTTCAGGTGTACAGCAACGTGACTCAGTTATACATGTACATGGCTCTATTCTTTTTCAAATTCTTTTTCCATTTTTACAGATTAAGCTGCATTTCCTGTGTTTTATAGTAGGTCCTTGTTGGTTATCTATTTCAAATATAGCAGCTAACTCAAACATAAAAATAGGCTGAACACAGAGCTCTGTATTTAATCACTGATACCCTGCTTTTTGTATATATGCTCTAATTGAGAAAGGAGGTCAGTATGGCTGGATGAATAAAAAGAGAAGACTCCATGAAACTAAGAGAAATTAATTCAATGTCCAATGACTATCAGAATGAAATGCAGGTGATATACAGGTCCCGAAAAAGTAAAACAGCAATTTGGACTTGACACTAAGTGGGATCCATTTCAGTGTCCTGAAAGGGAAAGTGATGCAATAAATTTGTGCTCATTTACTTCTATTATCTTGAAATTTTAAAAATATTACATGAAAAAGATGCATGTATGTTTATATGAAGCTCTCAGCATAAAACAAAGTCAAATAAACCTTGGTTATTATTATTAAAATAAATAAATATAGTGGCTAACTGAACTTTTATATTCACTTAACATGAGGCCTGCTTTTGTTTCAACCATTATTACTGCCGTGTTATTTGGATGATCACAGATACAAAGACCTGAGGTTCTTCTGCATCCATGCTGTGCCCAGGGCACATCTGGAACCGTGCCTACTTGCTTGGTTTCTTCCTCTGTAAACAAACATTTATCATAATGTGGTATGAGAAAGTGGAAAATTTTTTGTACCATTTTTTCATTTGCTCCTTAACTGAGGTACTCCACTGTACATGGTGACCTTGACAGAACGCAACTCAAACCGTGACTTAAAACACTGACATACATTATTTCTAGGACCTTCCTTATGGAAAGTATTTTGAGACTGAATCTACAAACATATAGAAGGAAAATGATAATTATTTCAAGGATGTTAAAATAACATTGCTAAAGTAACATTAGCAAGAATATTGGAGTGGGTTGCCATTTCCTTCTCCATGCGATCTTCCCAACCCAGGGATCGAATTCATGTCTCCTGCATTGGCAGGTGGATTCTTTACCACTGAGCCACCTGGGAAGACACAGGTTTATTATTATACTAATATTTGGATAAAATCTATTGCAGAAGTATTTCAGTCCTTATTACACATTCTTATATATGAATATATATATTAATTTCTATGAATATCTTAAGACTAATACTGATGTCATATTTTTCTATTTATGTATAAAAACAAGAATAAATTCAGAAATAACAACTAAGAGTAAAAGAGGACAAGTCTATGCTGATGACTCTTAGTAAGGAGAAGAGGAGCTGACCTATCCGAGGAGACATATCTTTGCAGGGGTGAGGAATGAGGTAGTAAGAGAGATCATATAGTTCAAAAAGTAGGTTCTATATACCTAGCGTTTTTGCAACACAAACTATAAAGCAAAAATAAATTAAAAATGAAGACTGGCAAAATTCCATTGGTTGTTGAGAATACGCAGAACAAGGACTGAGGAAACACTGTAGGGAATATGGGTTAAAAGAATGAGAAAAAAATTCACAGGATCCATAAAATTTGTTAGACTACTACTGATATTCCCTTGATCTATGAGATAAAACCCCTAAGTGGGGGTATTTTAACATGGTGCTGAACTATGAGGCCATGAAAGCCAAGTTTACCAGTCGTAGTTGCGTCTCTTCCTTTAAGTGCTTCCTGGCTTCACTCAGTGCTTGCCCTTCTGAAGTCCGGTCTGGCTTAGGACCCTTGAAAAGATAAGTAAAATAGTACACATCTGAGGATTTAAAGAATCCAAGTTATCGGACGCTAGCACTGCTATTCAGTAAGGAAAATGATCACACCAAAGCATATATGACAATGAACGAAGACAACAAAGAAACTGCAGAGGTTCCATAAATATTCCAAGCTGAACTGGGAATTTTTTGCCATTTTGTTTCAAGTCCTTGCAGCTTACCAAACCAACTGGTAGAAGTCTCAAAATATCAGCCTCTATGAAACAAAATAGCATTCACTGTAAACTATAAATTGGGCCAAAGTTTCAAACAGTTATACAGTCCTCCTCCAAAGATCTCACGTCTGGTATCTCCACCCAGACAGTGAGATAAGAGTGAAAGATGAAGGAAAGTGAAAGTCGCTCAGTCGTGTCTGATTCTATGTGACCCCATGGACTATACAGTCCATGGAATTCTTCGGGCCAGAATACTGGAGTGGGTAGTGGTTTCCTTCTCCAGGGGATCGTCCCATCCCAGGGATCGAACTCAGGTATCCTGCACTGCAGGCAGATTCTCTACCAGCTGAGCCACCAGGGAAAGGAACAGTTCATCAGAAAATTCTGAGCAGTCATAGTCGTTTTGTTTTGTTTTACAAAATCCATGCATTAAAGTCAAACTTTCCCTGGTGGCTCAGATGGTAAAGCATGTGCCTATTATGCAGGTGAAGTGAACTTGCTCAGTTGTGTCCGACTCTTTGTGACCCCATGGACTGTAGCCTACCAGGCTCCTCCCTCCAAGGGATTCTCCCTCCATGGGATTTTCCAGGCTAGAGTACTGGAGTGGGTTGCCATTTCCTTCTCCAGGGGATCTTCCTGACCCAGGGATTGAGCCCGGGTCTCCCGCATTCCAGGCAAACGCTTAACCTCTGAGCCACCAGGGAAGCCCATAATGCGGGTAGACCCAGGTTAATCCCTGGGTCCCATTATTTCTAAAAATAGTACATATCATTATATAAAAATGTATAAAATGTATATAAAATGCAATAGTGTATATAAAAACAGACATTGAATTAGACTGCTTCTTGAAGTCTCAAAACAGATGTACATGGTGGTGAAGCCAAGGAGTGTCGATAGGAGAGAGGCATCAACCTCCCATAACCTTCATCATTCAAGCAATTTTGCACCCAGTCTCAGGGAAAACAGTGCACTTAACATACTTAACATATGCAAAGGCTCGCTGCTTCCAAGCAGTCCTCTGGAGGGCGCCACCCAGCCACCCCCGCCCCCACTGTTAACCCAGTGACATGCTCTCACCTTCCGATTAGATTCCAATATGTAGGAGCTTTCCTCTTTAACTCGTTCCATTTCTTCTTGCAAGGTGATAATTCTGTTGTTCGCAACTGCAAGCTGTTGATAAAATTTTGAAAATAATCTTTCTTTTATTAAACGCAGAATAAGATAATTCATGATCTGCAAGGACATGATTTTCACGCTTAGGTATTCTAGAAGGAAAGAAAACTATCTATAACCCCACAAAAACTTAGGAGAGCTATCTTGAAAGACAAATATCTCCTATTACTGCTTTTTGTGTAAAATCTTTTGTTTTTCCAGTAACAAAATGTTAAGTTATGATCATTTACCTCAAGGGTGTCCCTACGTCACTCATATTTAGCTACGAAACCTACGTCTAAAATGTTTGAAAGGTCACCTCATGCTTTGGGACCCATCTTACACACCCTCCTTAAGACCTGTTTTAGGGACTTTCCTGGTGGTCCAGTGGTGTTAAGGCTCTCTTCCCTTTCAATGCAGAGGCGGGCTGGTTTGATCCAGGAAGTAAGAGCCCAAATGCCCTGTGGCATGGCCAAAAATTTTAAAAAAAAAAAAAAAAAAGACAAAAAGACCAAAGTTCTCACTCCAAAAGATGCCTTTAAATATCGAAGAGATTTTTCTGTTTCTTTTCAGTGGCTAAAGACAAGGTAATGTTATTGGCAGTGTGTCTCTGGGGGAGATGTTTATAACCCTGTCCCAAGGAGGGAAGAATGTGGTGGAAACACACTCCTTCTCTGTATGTGTGGAGATTAGCTCCTGAGAGAATGGCGAGGGGCCTGAAGGAGGCTGGGAAAGGCGCTGAGCAGCTCCTCTCAGCCACGCTGGTCTCCCTTCTTGTCGTCTCTGCTTGGCTCCTGTTCTACTGTGTAAGTACAACAGCCAGGCTCTGCTGAGCTTTCTAAAGGTGGGTCTGACAGCCCATTTCTCTCTCTGCTCCATGGGCCTAAAATGTGTAAAGAAGTGACTCTGGGCAAGCAGGTTGGCTCTCTTGATCCAAGCGCACCTCAGATGGCTTCTTCCAAGGTCAAAGAAACATTGGCAATGACGACAGACTCAAGTGGACTTTCTAAGTCAGCTTTACCAACACAAAGTGGATATTTACTTATCCTCATCTGCTCAGTTCTTTTCATCTTGTCCTGCACGCAAAGTCGCTTCAGTCGCATCTGACTCTTTGCGAACTTATGGACTGTAACCTGCCAGGCTCCCCTGTCCGTGGGATTTTCAAGGTAAGAATACTGGAGTGGGCAGCCATTTCCTCCTCCAGGGGATCTTCCCAACCAAGAGAATGAACCGTTTCTCTTATGTTTCCTGCATTGGCAGGCAGGTTCTTTACCACTAGCGCTATCTTTGTTCTAGTTCAGATTTCAGGAGGGAAGAGAGGTCTTTCTAGGTTTAGTTTTTTTTTTTTTTTTAAACTGGTCCCTTTAAATCCAAAATAGATGGAAATGAGAGAGGGAAGACCTTATTAGCCTTATCTGTTATTTATAAAGTCCACACACAGTACTTGCTCATGATTAATATTGCTGGTAAAATAAACTTAGGCCAAGAAGACAAGTCCCATGACTTAGGAAATAAAATCAACGATTTTATTTACTGAGTGCATATGATGGATGTGTCAGGCACTGATCTAGAGAAGTGTTAGTCGCTCAGTCATGTCCGACTTTGCAACCCCATGGACTGAGCCCGTCAGGCTTCTCTAAGCCACCAGGGAAGCCCCAAGAATACTGGAGTGGGTGGCCATTCCTTTCTCCAGGGGACCTTCCTGACCCAGGGATCGAACCTAGGTATTCCTGCATTGCAGGCAGATTCTTTACCAACTGAGCCACCAGGGAAGCCCACTATCCAGGCCCTTATATATTAACATCATTTAATGCACACAAAAACTTTATTATCATTCTTGGCCCCATTTCGCAGGTAAGTAAACCAAAGAACAGAAGCTTAAGTAACTGGCCCCAGATCAGAGAGCTACCAAGCACCAGATCAGGGACAGGAACCCAAAGAGCCTAGCTCTGGAGAGCATGCTTAACTGCTATCCCACATCGCCCCCATATACCAGCAGTAGAATCACAGTAGAAAATTTCTGTGCAGAATGTTTCAAAAGCCTTGTGGGATAAAATTCTAAGGATCGTATCCATAAATTAAAGTTTCAATATAATTTAACAATCTATGTCCAAACATAAGGTCCACAGAACTGAGCAATAAGGGAGATATTTTAAAGTCATAATAGTGAAAATGTTAGTTGTGAAAAAAATCTGATTAGATGGCATTTCTTAACTAGTGCTTTAACTTGCTTTTCTGTTTTTACTTTAGTTATTTATTTATTGGCCATGCTGCACGGCAAGTGGAAACTCAGTTTCCCAACCAGGTATTGAACCCATACACCCCGCAGTGGAAACTCGGGAGTCTTAACCACTGGACCACTAGGGAAGTTCCAAACTTGTTTTTTTAAGACCAGATTATTTTTTGAAGTATAGCTGATTTACAACATTATATTGGTTTCAGGCGGATAGCATGGTGATTCAATATTTTTATAGGTTATACTTTTGTATATATAATAGATTATATACTTTTACATATTATAACCTTAAAATTATAAAATATTGGCTATATTCCCTCTGAAAGTGAAAGTTAGTCGCATAGTTGTGTCAGCTCTTTGTGATACCATGGACCATAGCTGTCCAGGCTCCTCTGTCCACAGAATTCTCCAGGGAAGAATACTGGAGTGGGTTGCCATTTCCTTCTCCAGGGGATCTTCCTGACCCAGGAATCGAACCAAGGTCTCCTGCGTTGCAGGCAGATTCTTTACCAACTGAGCCACTAGGGAAGCCATATTCCCTTTACTATATAATGTATCCTTGTAGTTTATTTATTTTATACATAATAGATGTACCTCTTAATTTTCTACCCCTATCTTGCCCTCTCCCCACTTTACCACTAGCGAGTTCTCTATTATCTCTGAGTCTGTTTCTGTTTTGTTTTATATTAATTTTTGATTCATGTTTTAGAGTCTACATTGCACACTTAGATAACATACAGTATTTGTCTTTCTCGTACTTATTTTACTAAGCACAATAGCCTCCAGGTCCATTTATGTTGTTGTATTTAACCAACTTTATTTCACTATAGGATAGTTAGAATTTGAAAAACAGAAGACGAAGTCTTCTCATCTGAAAAGTTTTATTTAAGGTTTCTCACAGAAACATTTAATGCTATTGAAGAAAAAAATATATCATTGGTAAGCTAGGGAAAAATATTAATCAGAAGTAAACTGTGATATTATATTTTAATTCTTATTTTAGGGACTTTTAAAAAAGTTTTCACATGCATATTCTTATCTGATCTTCAGTGTAATTGTGAGGCTAAAAGGAGAAACACTCTACTTTGCCAGAGAAGGAACTGGGTCTCTTGACGGTCAAGTGACTTACTTGCTCAGGAGCACATGACATGTTAAAGCATGACATGTAAGCAGGAATTACTGGTCTTCTGACCAGTGTTCTTTAGGTTATATACCTCATCACCCTATCACCCCAAGGAGAAAATAAAACCTGGGAAGGGGGGAACTTGTCAATCCAGCACACACAAATCAATGCCTGGCAGAAGTGAGTCTTTGTCTATCTCTGGCACATACACAGTACCCGAAATGTTTAATGAATAAATAAATGATGAACACATTATCTTAAAAGGCTCTTCCCTGGTGGCTAAGAGGTTAAAGCGTCTGCTTCCAATGCAGGAGACCTGGGTTCGATCCCTGAGTTATGAAGATCCCCTGGAGAAGGAAATAGCAACCCACTCCAGTATTCTTGCCTGGAGAATCCCATGGACGGAGGAGCCTGGTGGGCTACGGTCCATGGGGTCGCAAAGAGTCAGACATGACTGAGTTGGACACATTATCTTACTAAACATCAACTCTAGGCTAGACCAGACAAAACATTCACACAAGAAAGCAAAATATTTGATCAAACCAGGTTGTAACTCTACCTAGTCCAACTGGATAACTAAGATACTTGAGATAAGCCAGCTGGCCACTCTTGGTCAGAACAAGGAGTACTAGGGTAGATATTATCTGAAAAATCAAGTCCTATATTTCTAAGGCTTCAGAGAAACTA
This sequence comes from Ovis canadensis, assembly GCF_042477335.2. Classification (NCBI taxonomy): domain Eukaryota; kingdom Metazoa; phylum Chordata; class Mammalia; order Artiodactyla; family Bovidae; genus Ovis; species Ovis canadensis. Next base: position 102,757,550 of record NC_091250.1, on the reverse strand, counting down.
TTTTCCACTAATGCATTTTACTAAATTCTATTAAGTCAACTGAACAATTTCTAGAACACTTACCTCCTCTGTCAGTTTAGTGTTGGATTTTTCTAATGCATCCACTTTTGCCTGAAGGTTGTTTACAGTAGCACTATGAAGAGAAGAAAAAAATTAACAGTCTCTTTTGAGATGCAGAACAATATCCTATACTTTCTTTTAACACACCCATCATACTTATCATTCATTGTTTACCGTCTACAATTTTCAATAGGCTTACAGGCTCTCAGACAGCTTACAAGATGATGCATGTCTTACCTGCTACATTCTTGGCACTAAAATTTGTGGGGTTTTTTTTCCTAGGAAGAAAAGTACTGCTTATTCAGATCTTGTTCATATTAACCATCCAGCCAAAGTATTTGGCCCCTGAGAGGTTACTTCTCTGTCAGTGAGTCAATTAGGGCTTATTCTCAGTCTATAAATAGCCTCATCCCCCAGGTCAAAATGAACACACCCAAAGGCTTTTTGTGGGGGTCATGGGGCATGTGGGATCTCAGTTCACCAACCAGGGATTGAACCCTCGACTCTTGCAGTGGAAGCACAGTCTTAACCACTGGACAGCCAGGGAAATTCCTTAACAAGCATTTGTTGATGAAATTAAAAGGTTCATGCGCTACACGGTACTTCAAGGTTTACTTATTTAATAATAATAATAGGCTACATGAATTATGACATGCTGGACACACACCAAGCACTCTTCTAAACGCTTTTACTTGCACTATTTCATTTACTCCTTTCAACAACCCCACGTGCTAGGCACCTCCAACTATAGATGAAGAAACAGAAGCACTAAAAAAATAAAATAATACTGTCATATTTATAATTCAGGGGCTTCCTTGGGAGCTCAGCTGGTAAAGAATCTGCCTGCACTGTAGGAGACCCTGGTTCTATTCCTATATCAGGAGGAGAGAAGGGATAGGCTACCCACTCCAGTATTCTCGGGCTTCCCTGCTGGTTTAGATGGTAAAGAATCCACCTGCAACGCTGGAGACCTGAGTTCAATCCCTGGGTTGGGGAGATCCCCTGGAGGAGGGAGTGGCAAGCCACTCCAGTCTTCTTGCCTGGAGAACCGCCATGGACAGAGGAACCTGATGGGCTACAGTCCATGAGGTCGCAAAGCGTTGACACGACTGAGTGACTACGTATAGCACAGCACATTCATTGTCAACTGTAACCATATCTTTGCTAAGCTAACATCTCCACAGTTCACTGTTAGTCATTATTAGTACTTGGTCCCCAGAAAAAGTGTACTTAAATTGTTTTTGAGTTTTCTAGATGGAATCAAGACTGATACTGGTGTAATCACATTTTAGGTCTTACTTAAACTAAAATGATTATCTTTCATAAGAGGACTATAAATCAGATAATTAAATGATGTATTAATTCTTATGAATTATTCAATAGTTTTTAGACCATCAATGTACTTGAGAATACCAATAAATTTTGGACAGCTCTCCTCAGGAGAGGAGAGATTATTTTATGTTCTGGTCATGAAAAATACTTGGTGAGTACTTGGTAAATTAATGGTAGCGATGGTGAAAAGAGGGTAAATTAATACTACTGATCCCCTATATGAAAAAAATATATATATAAGGGACCAATGAGATATCACTAACCTACAGGTACTACAGCAGTGAGTGCTTCACCTAAGACATGGTCCTGAAATACATGATTGGATCTACTGAACCAAGACCTCCAATTTCAAGTGTCTATAGCACAAACTGGGCTTCCCTGGTGGCTCAAAGGTTAACGTGTCTGCCTGCAATGTGGGAGACCTCGGTTCTATCCCTGGGTTGGGAAGATCCCCTGGAGAAGGAAATAGCAACCCACTCCAGTATTCTTGCCTGGAGAATCCCATGGACGGAGGAGCCTGGTGGGCTACAGTCCACAGGGTCGCAAAGAGTCGGACACGACTGAGCGACTTCACTTTCACGGCACAAATTTAAGAGTTCTTCACTGAGTATGTTTACATAATCACTAAAACTCTAATTATATATTAATTTTATATTGCCTTTCATTAAAGGCCACCAGAACAGGTAAATGCCACATATCCAGTGCCTAGGCTCAGAGCTGTGCTAGCAGGAATCCTATATATATATTGTTGAGTACTGTCTGAATTTATCCTAACTGCTCATCGTCAGTTTATCCTTCCCTCCCCTTCCCCCACACCAAAATCCCCAGAAAGTAATAATATTTATTCATTCTTTACTTCAGGTGTCTGTTGAGTTCTTCTACATAGTTCTTCTGATCCAGAATTGCAGTAATCTGGCCATCTCTGAAGGGAAAAAAGATAAAAAATAGAGAAAAAGTAAATAAAATTAGAAATACCAAGATGTCCCACCTCCAATATTTTCATAAAACACAGGAAGGAAATTACGGCTGACACACTGAACCAGAAGACAGGCCTGATTAGAACTTCCTTAACACAAGAGACATGGAGGTTTAAAACTGTGAAGACCTTCCCAGCATATTCATAAAGCCCTTCTTATGGCTTATACACCTTAATAACTTAGGTTACAGGTATAATGTATAATCTATTAGAGGCACTTAAAGAAAAAAAATTATCTTCTTGCAATTCAAAGATTTTTTTTCTGCTTTGCTGCCGCTGCTGCTGCTAAGTCTCTTCAGTCATGTCCGACTCTGTGCGACCTGCTAGTATTATTTATAAGAACAATTTTCCATTTGTCATAGGAATTAAATTAAGCTTATTTGGGTGAAATAATAATTGTTCTCAAACGCAATATATTTGCCTTTAAATGCTATTTGGTTTCACAATGAATTGTTTAAAGGGCTTTCACAAATATCAAATGTTTACTATTACATGAGAAAATCAAGTGTGGAAAAAGGAGGTTCCCTTCTGGGAACAGCTAATCTAGAACAGACAAAAGTTAAACAGACAGACTTTTCAACTGAATGAAAACTTCAAGGCCACATACCTCTAGGACTACTTAAAGGACAAGCAATATAATTTAGTTCAATGCCTAAGGTTAAACACTTCAGGCTAATTATGCTTTCACCTGCCACATTTATAATGGGTAAAGGGTAAGCTTGTGATTGCTAATTTGCAAGGTACCGTATGAATATTTTAAAAGGTTTCAATTTTAAAATCATTTTAGAGTTACAGAAGTTTAGTGCTGAGTTCCCATATACTCAGCTCCCCGTAACGTTGACATTTTACATAATCCCATGATGCACATGTCACAGGGCAAATTTTAAGCAAACTGAGAATACAGTTCTTCTGGTCAAGAAGACCATGTTTTCAAATGCTACTTTGGAGAGATGGAGCATTAGATTCCCTTTAAAATACTTCTTATTTTATTTGCCCCTCAACCACATACCAGGAAAATCCACTGAACTAAAACCCCTTTTAAAGGGGTTAGCAGGCACAATAGATATTTTTTTATAAGACTCTATTAGAGATATATCATCAGAAATAATTTCAGCAAATCTCTTAAAGCAGTACTGTTGTAAACTTTAAATACTATCAAACAACATCGAAGAAAAAAAGAAAACAAATTTTCTTTGCACGTACCCTTCACTACCTTTACTGCTGTTCCCATCCTTGAGATACATTGAAAAATCTATAACTCCAACCTACAGAGAGAATTTTCAGAATTTATTATAAAATTAGATACTTTTACCAAGCCATAACATATGAACTTGTGCAAACTCTGGGAGATAGTGAAAGACCGGGGAGCCTGGCATACTGTAGTCTGTGGGGTTGCAAAGAGTCAGACACGACTTAGTAACTGAACAACAACAACAAACACAATGTCTCTTTCTAGGCACTTAAAAACAGCATTACAGTCATGACAATTACTAGGAAATTTTAATAAAAAAAAGTAATGCTTTTTATAATCAAGAATTGACAAGGGTTATAAGATTCAAGATCAAGTCAGTAGGATAGCTAAGAAAGTCAACAGAACACTTAACATAAACGAGGTTTTGTCTGGTTTCCCCGGTGGCTCAGTCAGTAAAGAGTCTGCCGGCAATGCAGGAGACCTGGGTTCGATCCCCGGGTCGGGAAGATCCCCTGGAGAAGAAATGGCAACCCACTCCAGGATTCTTGCCTGGAGAATTCCATGGACGGAGAAGCCTGGTGGGCTCTAGTCACTAAGTGGTGTCCGACTGTTTTGTGACCCCATGAACTGCAACCCACCAGTTACAGTTCCTGACCCAGGAATCGAACCTGAGTCTCCTGCTTGGCAAGCAGGTTCTTTACCACTGGGCCACCTGGGAAGCCCAAATTTAAGGTTTACTGAATGTTAAATAAATAAATTAAGGTTTAACATTTTTTTCTCTTTTGCTTTTTTGAAATATTCTACTATTAAATTTCTGTGTATATATTTTGATGTATACGTGTGTGTGTATGTTTGCCACTGAACCACGTAGCTATATATATATATATTTTTTTAACCTGTGCAAAATATTTTTAATGGGAATCACCGTTAAGACAAGAATTTGAAAAACATTCATTATGTATAATTTTTTATATTCACATCAAAGTTAAAGAAAATTCTATTTACGACTCAGAATTTCTGTTAATTTGGTTGGTATAATCTGATCAATCCAAATTCTGAGATAAGTCAGAGTGACATACTAGGCCACCAAGTATCTCTCTCATACCTGAGAGTCCAAATCTTCTCCCTTCATACAGAAATTGGCATCAATGACATTCAGGCCCACCAACAGACCAGCAATTATAGCTCCTTCTTCTTCCATCATGAGGGCATTGGGTTCATAGAATTCACTGCAAGAGAAATCCATGGAATGCTCTATGTAATAAAACCTCAAGAATCCAGTGATGTAATCATGAGACAAGGAGGAAAACATTTGTCTAAAACATATGGTCACCTATGATATTACTTGGATACTTCATTTTAGATAACAGGTACATGAACAGACTTTAGAAAATAGTCCAGCTGAAAGAAAAGTGATCAGAACAGTGTTTTCACTGAAGTGACTATTCATACTTTCTCACACATTTATATTTGCAATGTACAGGGGATAATTTTTCAATCTTTCATGCATCTAAAAAAATCTGTTAAGTTTGTTTTTAAAAACTACCTTTTTATTTGATCTGCTTTAGTTTTTATTTTATTAAATATACATATTTTAATTTCTATTTTATATTGAAGTATAGTTGATTTACAATATCATGTTATTCAGATACACAACAAAGTGATTTTGTAATACATATACATATACCCATTCTTTTTCAGATTCTTTTCCCATATAGGTCATTAGAGAGTACTGAGTAGAGTTCTCTGTGCTATACATCAGGTCCATGTTATCTATTTTATATGTAATAGTGTGTACATGTCAATCCAAACTCCTAATTATCCCTCCCACCTCGATCTGCTTTATTTTAAATTCTATTTAAGTACCACATTCCTTTAACATAGTGAATAAACATTTAAAAAATGTAACTGTCAAACTAGTTACATTCTTTCGCTTTTGGCTAATTAGCAGAAGTTGCCTAACAAGCGCGCATAATAGGTTGAGGATGATTTAAAATGCTTGTTATCTTTTATTTAATAAAATCAGTTTTCATTACAAAAAAAAAACAAAAAAAAAAAAACAAAAAAAAAAGCAGCACAAAAAGAGGTATACAAGAAACCCTGTAATTCTACCTACCAATGACCTGTTAATACCTTGATATATAATGTTTCAGATCATTTATGGAGACATATACTAATAGTCTGTCTAGTCAAGGCTATGGTTTTTCCAGTGGTCATGTATGGATGTGAGAGTTGGATTGTGAAGAAAGCTGAGCACCAAAGAATTGATGCTTTTGAACTGTGGTGTCGGAGAAGACTCTTGAGAGTCCCTTGGACTGCAAGGAGATCCAAGCAGTCCATCCTAAAGGAGATCAGTCCTGGGTGTTCATTGGAGAGACTGATGGTGAAGCTGAAACTCCAATACTTGGGCCACCTCACGTGAAAAGTTGACTCATTGGAAAAGACCATGATGCTGGGAGGAATTGGGGGCAGGAGGAGAAGGGGATGACAGAGGACGAGATGGCTGGATGGCATCACCGACTCGATGGACATGAGCTTGGATGAACTCTGGGAGTTGGTGCTGGACAGGGAGGCCTGGCATGCTGCGATTCATGGGGTTGCAAAGAGTCGGACACGACTGAGTGACTGAACTGAACTGAACTGATACTTATTTTTGAGGGATACTAAAAGGGCTGCTGCTGCTGCTGCTAAGTCACTTTAGTCATGTCCAACTCTGTGCAACACCATAGATGGCAGCCCACCAGGCTCCTCCATCCCTGGGATTCTCCAGGCAAGAACACTGGAGTGGGTTGCCATTTCCTTCTGCAATGCATGAAAGTGAAAAGTCAAAGTGAATTCGCTCAGTCGTGTCTGACTCCTAGCAACCCCATGGACTGCAGCCTACCAGGCTCCTCCGCCCATGGGATTTTCCAGGCAAGAGTACTGGAGTGGGTTGCCAGTGCCTTCTCCAACGAAAAGGGCATTATACCATTAAATCACTGTGAATTTCTTTTTGGCTTAACAATATTGTGAGTATCTTTCTATTTCAATGGATAATTTTCTGCAGTTTCATTTATACTGGCTTTATACCATTCTACCATATCACTGTAGTATAAGTATATTCAGCCAAAACTCCCTTTTCCTTAGCCAACTCTCTCTAATCAACAGTTAGGCTAGTTTTGGCCTGTTCCCATGACTAATTCCACAGACCAGGCACAATGTGCTAAAAATGACTTTGAAATAAAAAAGTAAAAGAGAAATAAAGTACTTGAATGATTCTGAATGGATAAAAATCCTAGAAGACCCCTGAATAATTAAATATTCTTTCATGATATACCCAAATTATCCATACATACAGATGAAATGACTTGAAATATTCATTTCAACCAATTTGATATCATAACTGAAACATGACTGCAATCTACTTGTTTTCAACAAAGTCACTTGGGACTGACTGTTCATGGTCAACCTCAATGATTGGTAATAATACATTTCACTGATGTGAGTTTCTCTTTTCTTTTTGATTCTCTATTAAAAATATTAACAAATGGTAAAACACTTCATAAGCAGCACGTGGATAATCTGCAAATTACCATCTCTCTCGATAACTGCACGCATGTTAACAGCCTGTGAAGGAAACTAAGAATTGGAATGAACAAGGTTCTTTAACACTTTATTCTCTCCTCAAAACCATACAGTACACATTTTCCTTTGTCTGGCTTCCCTTGTGCTTTATATGTGAGATTTGTACATATTGTTGATGCAATGGTAGTTCATTTGCTTCCAGTGCTGGACAGTATTCCACGGTGGAATAAACTACAGCGCATCCATTTTGTTTGCTCTTTTCCGTTGTACAGTCTACAGTACTTTTATGAACACTACTGCACATGTTTTTCGGTACATATACACATGCACTTCTCTTAAGACATACCCAGGGTGTGAAAGTGCTGAGTCAAAGTGATTGAAAATGTTCTGTCTAGTTCATAAGACTGAACCCACTTAACTCTCGTGCTCTGTGGATAAAGATCAAATTCTTTGGACCTCAGTTTGAATCAATAATTTTGATTCAAATAATTTTGATTGAAGACACTCCCCTGTATCCTCCCTGGTAGCTCAGTCAGTGAAGAATCTGCCTGCAGTGCAGGAGACCTGGGTTGGATCCCTGGGTTGGGAAGATCCTCTGGAGAAGGAAATGGCAACCCATTCCAGTATCCTTGTCTGGAAAATCCCATGGTCAGAGGAGCCAGGCAGGCTACAGTCCATGGGGTCACAAAGAGGCGGGCAAGATTGAGGGACTAACACTTTCTCACTTTCTTTCTACTCCCCTGTAGCTACCTATAGCTTGAACACTAGACCCTACACCTCATCAAAGCTTGATCCTTGGAAAGTTGAGCCTTCTCTTTATGGAAATAAATAAGCTTTCCCAGATGGTTCTTGTTTCTCTTTCTCCTGATTTGCTTAATTTTCTTAGGCAAGAAAACAGCAATCAATAGCGTATGCAGCTGCAGCAACATTAAAACAATGCTCCATATTAGGATCCGTAGTGCAATTTCTTGTAGAAACTAGACTCTTAGAAAATTCAATCATGTCTTCAAATTCTGTTACTTGTTCTTATACTATTTCTCAGAGGCAATATGCTATATTTGTATTTCTTTCAGTAAATATTAAAGTCCTATAAGGTACATAAGGACAAGTACACAAATCATACAATATGGCAGACTATGTTTTCATAAAGAGAGCATACCCATGTAACCACCACATTAAAAAACAGTATGATTATCAGAACCTCCAAAACCACGTTATGCTCCCTTCTGCTCCTGATTTTGTATCCTCACCCCACCAATGGTAGCCCTTTTCTGACTTCTTCTACCATGAAAGGTAAGCTGTGTATGTTTCTGAACTTTATATAAATGGAATAATACACAGAGTATTTTCCAAGTATTTTCCATGTCTGGTTTCCAACAAAACCAGATTAATCCATTGGCTGTGTGTAGCTGCTATATGGTATTTCACTCTATGAGTACACCATAATTTACTTACCCATTCTACTGTGAATAGATACTCGGGGTCTATTATAAATATTTGGGGCTGGTACAAACATTCTAATAGATATGAACATTCCTGTTCATGTCTTTTGTTAAACATAACTATACATTTTTTACTGGATATAATAACTAGAAGTGGGATACTTGGTCACAAGAAATGCTTATGATCAGCTTTTACAGACGATGGCAATTTTTTTAAGTTTCTATATTAATTAACTCACCAGCAGAGTTACTATACATCTTCTCCAACACTTGGCATTATCTATCTTTTTCAGTTTTGCCATTCTGGTGGTTGTGTGAGGTTATCACACTCTTGTTTTAACTTATATGTACAAATGGCTAGTGAAGTTAGGTATCTTCTCATGTGTTTACTGGCCATTTCAATTTCTTCTTTTGTGAAATGTTTGTTCAAGTCCTTTATCATTTTTATATTTGCTCATTTGCCTTTTTCTTTTTGGACTGAAAGACTGAGTTCTTTATATACCCTGAATATGCATCATTTGTTGAATATATGTATTACATATCACAAATCTCTCCTTTAGAGTAATGAGTTGCCTTTCACTCTTAAAGAGTGTCTTTTGATAAACAGAAGTTCTTTATTTTAAGGTAACTAATTTATTCTTTTTTTTTCCTTTATAGGTAGAACTTTTTGTGTCCTGTTTGAGAAATTTTGGTATACTTCATGTGTCTTCTAAAAGTTTTATTGTTTTCTCTTTTCCATCTGTACCTATGACCCAACTTGAAACTATTTTGCGTGCTGCATTGGAATTTAATGTTACATATCAACTTCTTGTCTTACAGAGCCTGGGTATATGTGAAGGTGTCAAAGCCTTTCCTGCTTTTCTGAAGGTGTTAAGTTTCGATCTGTCCTGCAAAGGACCATACCTATGCCACAGCCAACAGGTGGAACACACTTTATAGAAAAGCATCTAATCTTAAGTATGTGTGTGTGTTTGATGTGGGAGAAGGCATTAGCTGAACTACGTAAAACTGTCATGAATCAACTGTTTCTGACCCACAAAAATGATAAATTTATATGATTCAACCTAATATGATACAGAACATACCGAGAAAAGGAGAAAGTTCAACAAGAAGATCTTCATACCTGAGAAGTTCCTTCTTATTGATCAAAGCTTTCATGTATTCTGAAAGTTTCTTTTGCATTAGTGCCAGACGAAGCCAGGCTCTTCCTCTGCCTACAGGTGTTCTACGAAAACACAAAAACCAAACGACTAGTAGAAGCAGCGACGGAGGCCACAGTGGGACAGGCTCACTTACTCTTGCTAATGATCCCTCAGTACAGTGTGCGTACGAGGCGCTCCTGACACATAGCCCCTCTGTCACCACATTCCTATGTGAGGAGTTCTATGACGGCTGGTGGGGGCCAGGGGTGTGCTGGGACAAATGCTCTTGTGAGGAATTAATTACTGAACGAGACTACAATTTGAAGACCTCTGGGAGGCCAAACTGAAAATGTCCCATCAGATTTGTTTGGGTAAATCCTAAGTTTAGTGTGGATTGTGTAAGTACCCAAATAACCGTAATGAGGACACAGGCCATTCAGACCTCTACCTGATTAAAATTAGACCAATCTAATTTGGGAAGGCAACCACCTACTCTTTTTCAAGTTTCAAGGCAGGTTATGGATATCAGTCAGTTCCTGCAGTTCACTTGACAACTGTTTTAATCATGGTTCTCAAACTCCATAAGCCAAGTCTAAGATGCCACCTCCCTAGATCTAATTTTTTGAGACTCACTAGCTGATACCCGCAAGTGCTTTGAAAAAAATAAGAGAATGTTTCGTATTTTGACATGAAGACAACCTCTCTTAGATCAATAATAATTATCCCTCACACTTCTCAATATTCTACACTACCAGGGCCCTCCTAACAATGTCTATTCATAACAATATTATGCATTTTGGATTGTTATGAAATACATTATTATGGTCATCATTGTCTTCAGTCTCCTAAAGGAAGTAGTTGAGAAGAATGTTTTCCCTGACACATAGAATTCAACCTTAAACTTACTTAAGTCCTGGAAGATCTTTAACACTTGCTGTTATCTCTGCAGCTTCTGGAACAAGCTTTTCTACCAGTTCTAGAGGCCCCCAGAAGGATTTATTTTGTCCAAGAAAAGTTTTCTTAGCTAAGGTGATAAAAACAAAGCAGTAGTTTAATATTTTTTACATAAACATACTCTCAGCACACACATACACACATACCCTACTAGCTATTCAGTGTGTTTTTCAGGGAATTAATCCCAGATTATTAGACAGTCTTAAAATTATTCATGCTTTCAGAATTGATAACATTTCATAAAAATAAAGAATTCCTACTTCCCAAGATTCAGTTCTTCCTCTTTTAGGAGGAATTTATGGCCCACTTGTATATGAACAATAAAATATTTTAATAATATCGTGCTTTAAGCTGGGTGGTATTAGTGAAGAAAACAGTCTAGTGGTAAAGAATATGTAACTCAGGAGCAGGTTATCAAAGACTGGGGAGGAAAAGAAGCAACGGTGAATAGCACCAGGTCCTGCCCTTGAAAGCTTACGGTTAAGTGGGAAGAGCATGCAAGCAAGAGTCAGGCCATCAGAGTTCTAGCACTTGCTTTGCCCCTACTTGCTGTGGGATTTTGAGCAAATCATGCCCCACTCTAGACCTGTATCCACCAGTGAAACACAACTGTCATCTTGAATAGATACTTGTAACAGTGCTTCCAGCTCTAGCTTTTCAGGATCTGTATTTTTTAAGCCTTATACCGTTAAAGATATTTCTGTACCCACATAGGTCGTATCCCGGTGGATTAATATGAGTTCAAGAGGCTTCTTATTCTTTGGCTCCATAAGGAAAGCTTCTCTTCTTGAACACGTATTGCTGGGAAACAGGTGCATGCACACTCTCATTTTGAGGCCACGGCCTACCTTTCAAGCCGTGTTTCAGGCAGTGCTCCATCACCACAAAGAACTGCTGCAGAGGTGCGTAGTCAGAATCCAGAGTTCTCCCCAGGTTCAGAGCAGATTCGATCAAGCCCTTGATACTCAGCTTGGCCATGTTCATCAGGTTCATGCGTTCGTTAGCCATGAGATAATTAGGATCTGCAAACCGAAGGGGGAGAGCGTGGAGCCTGGTTACTGGAAATAGAACATTTAAAAACTCAGTCTAATTTCACTACGTTGACATCTGCATTGATGGTGCAAAAGTCACAGTGGGTAAGACTACTGGTGTCTTGGCAAGAATCAAGGCAGTGACACCAAATTATAGTAATAGTTGCTGTGTTCTTCTCCGCCATGCACTTGCTATTTAAAAAAAAAAAAAGAGAGAGATGCCAATCTTCCTTGGGAATATTCTTGGCAGAACACTAAAAGGTGTATTTATTTTATGAAAATTTAAACCTTGAGTACAGTCTTTTAATATTCTCACCACCACCTTTGCCACTACCCTGACCTAGGCTGGTCATAACTCAGTACTGCACAGCGCCCACACGGGCCACTTCTACCCTGGCCCCGCCCCATCCCTTCTCTACAGCTTGTGAAGCTCAAAAACAATAAAGCCACTGTAGAAAAAAAGGATAAAGGGCTTAAACTTTGTTCCCAACATGCTGTTTGCATTATTAGCATTTATACTAGGTAGAATTATTATTTAAACTGAGCATTCTTAAATGAACTAATTAACATTATCAGTATAATGCAGTCTTAGAAATTAACCAACTGCAAAATTATTTTTAAGACTTAACATAGACTTAACGTGGCTCTCATCAACTAAATACATCACCTGGGGAAAGGGACGAAATACCACATTTTACCTGACAAAAGTCTGAATCATCTTTGTTCCACAGGTGCATACCCTGTGTCTGGTCCTGTAGGTTCTTACAATGATGACCTCAGTACCTCCTCACTGCACTTTAGGAGACAGTTACACCAAGAGCACAGATTGATAGGGAAGAGAAATGAGGCTCAGAGAATAAAGGAGCTGACCCCAGGCACAGCCAGTACTACATGACGGAGCCAGAGTCTACACTCTGTCTCTCTGACTTCAAACCACGTGCTCCTGACAACTATTATCCACTTAAAAACGCATCAGTGACTCCAAATAATGTGCATCCTTCCCTCCTGCTGACCATTCTTTTACACAGTTATCTTATTTAATTCTTGTGACTCCATCATTTAAGTGCTATTCCCCTTTCCAGGTGCTAAAGCCAGCCTATAATGGTTTAGAGACCCAAGGCCAAACACTTCCTAAGTGGCAGAATATAGACCTGGATGTATTATAGCATGAAATGCTCTTTAATGCACTTTCCTAGAGAGCTATGAAATGTTTTACCTTTTTAGGAGGACTAAAAGTAATACTAACAAAAGCCCCTGCTCCCATAATAGAAACAAAGCAGAGATTATTTTATTCAAATTGTTCCAAGTAATTTTCTTCACACAATGTTTTCATTTACATCTGCTTTCATGCTTAAATGGAACAGAATCAACGGGCCAAATTCTAAGCTCACTTTCTTCTCCGTTAAGTTTAAGAACTTGAGGTTCATACAAATTTTGGTTTGTTGTACTGTTCTCCGAGGTAATTTCTTTAGAGGATAGTTTATTAGGAAGGTCAGAACTTCTATGTTGCCATTAATTCTTGCACACCAATACATGTTTTAGGACCATGGATCAAACCTGGTTTCTCTGTTTACTACAGGTCAAACTTGTCAAGAATGGAATAATCTCCCAAGGGACAATGAAATACATAAAAAAAACTATCCCTGAAAAAAAGCCATGAAGAACTTTATCAGATATTAATTTCCAACACTATGACCAGCATTTATGTGCAATGTACTGTATCTGACCTTTCACAACCCCTGGGAGAAAAGAATAGGGCAGGGGTGTGTGGGCTTGCATGGATGTCTGTGGAGAGCTACTGGAGTTCCCACTGAATGCAGGAAAACATGGCTGGAGTTGGGTTATCTGGTGGTCCATAAGGTACCACTCTCTTGGCCTCAGGTCTGTAGACCACTGTCAGGAAGCATTTAACAGCAGGCCTCCTGTGTGCTATTTTGGATCTGTCATGATCCCTCTGTTCCTTATTAATTCCTGAATATTCAGGAATTAAGAGGGGTGGCAAACCGCTCCTGGGGCTGAGGAATGCATGCATTTCCTTCGTTAGTTTTTCCATACAGTGATAAGTAACTATTTACCACCCTCTTCCTTTTTATGAACCGTATGGTAAAAGTGATTATTTACAACCCTCTCTTTTTGATATGGATTGCCTTATGTTTCCTTGATAATTTGTAAGTCTGGACTTCTGATCTTTATCTTTGCTGAAAATAGCTACCTTGTAAGACAGTATATATACCCAAGCTATATGGCTCCCACAGTAAAGCGTCTGGCCACAATGCAGGAGACCCGGGTTCGTTTCCTGGGTCGGAAAAGTCCCCTGGAGAAGGAAATAGCAATCCACTCCAGCACTCTTACCTGGAAAATCCCATGGACAGAGGAGCCTGATAGGCTATGGTGTCGCAAAGAGTCGGACACGACTGAGCAACTTCACTTCACTTCACTTATATTGAATAAAACACCTTTGCTCCATCAGAGCTTGGGTCCCCGTGTCTGTCTTTCTTTCTCTCTCTCTCTCTCTCCAGCTAATTCTCTGGAGCGTAGAAACCCGTTGTGCTCATTCTCCTGCTCTTGAGACCCTCTTGAGAAGGTGCACTGTGCCTTCACCCCCTCGAGAGGATGCCCGGTGCCTTCGTGAGTGATGCAAGCCCTGCGTCAAGGACTTTACTGGTTTTCTGCGTAAACCAGGGAATATCAGCCTCTCTCTCTCTTTTACTCTCTTATCCTCGACTCTGGACCACTAAAGGACCCCAACAGACCATTAATTCAGGGCCCTAAGAACAAAATTAAACAATGCTGCTAGTCAACGTACACAACCTAACTCCAACCTGGTGACAACCAGTCACATGGGGAGAGCTGGATTTTGAACAAGTACAAAACGCCAGGCTTTGAGGCTTTTTTCAAAAGTGGTGGTACCAGCTCTTCTACATTGCCTCATCTTGTTGTAATCAGTAGCAGAAACGTTAAAGACAACTGATTATAGTGTCTAGGATGCATAAACTACAGAAAGAAATTAAATTCCTAATAACGCAGTTTGCTTAGGGAAATTAAATTCCCAATACTTTAGACTCCCGTTAGTATGCTGCTATAACCTGCTTGAATTAACATGCATCAAACATAAACAGCCCTCCCATTCTTTAGGAAATATTACTCTCAACCTTGGCACTACTAATATTTTGGGCCAGATAACTCCTTCTTGTATGGGGCTGTTCGGTGAATTAAATTTAGCCATAACGGATGCCTTTGCCCTATAGATGTCAGTAGCACCCTCTAGGCATGGCAACCCCAAATATCTCCAGATATGGCCAAGAGTCTGCTGAAAGACATCTTCTCCCTGTGGAGAACTATTATTCTGAACAAATGAAAGCAAGCCAAATAAAAATCAGGGTAATTTGACAACTAGACCTAAAAGCTCAAAAGAATTTATTGCTCATTATTAATTACTTAATTAATGCAAAAGTCAAATGATTATTTCATGCTTTATTATCAACATTTTTGTGTTAGCAGTATATAAGAGTATGGTCATTACAGTTAAGTTTGTTTCCTCATTAACTACTGAAAATAATTAGTACTTACTAATTTTCTCCATTTTATAACTCTGGCTACTAACGATGAATATTACATCATTAGCTTGATTTGTCATAAGAAATTCTCTAGTCAGTTTGTTACTTGTCTTGAATTGTACTGAAGTATAAAATGATTTTGTGTAACTAATGTATGCTGTTAAAAAGGGCTGCAATGACTGGAAGAGAGTATGGCGGGACTTATGAAGGGGAGGTAACGTTCTGCTTTTGATATGGTGTTAGCTTTGTGAACTTGGTGAGTATGTGAAAAACCACTGAGCCGCAGCCATAATAAAGAATGAAATAATGCCATCTGCAGCAACATGGGTGGACCTGGAGATTATTACTCCAAGTGAAGTCAGACAGAGAAAGACAAATATCATGTGATATCACCTCTGTGCAGAATCTTAAAAAAAAATGATACCAATGAACTTATCTATGAAACAGAAACAGACTCACAGACTTAGAGAAAAAACATCTGGTTTACCAGGAAGGAAGAGCTGGGCAGAGGGACAGAGTTTGGGACTGACATATGCACATTGCTCTATTTAAGACAAACAACTAGGAACCTCCCTGGCAGTCCAATGGTTGGGACTTCACCTTCCAAAGTGGGGGGGTGTAGATTTGATCCCTGGTTGGGAGCTAAGACCCCACATCCATCACAGAAAAAAACCACCAATACACTATTGTAAAGTAAAATAAAGTAAAATTTAAAAAAAATAAAAAATAAAAAAATTTAAAGAAAAAGAAAAAAACCAAGAGCATAAAACAGAAGCAATATTGTGCCAAATTCAATAAAGACTTTAAAAAAATAGTCCACATCAAAATGTGCTTTAAAAAATAAAATAGATAGCCAATAGGGACCTAAAACATTAATTAATTAAAAAAAAAGAGAAATGTGGAAGTAGATTAAGATTCTAGCTGTCCTCTCTGAGGCCAGACATTAAACAAATTTCCCCAAATATAACACATGACACCTTCTTGCAACATTTTGGGGGAAGAAATACAGTTTTCATGAAAAGTAAGTTATCTATGTTAATAACATGTAAAGGGTTAGTTATTAAATGAATAAATATTTTTTAAAAATTCATTGAGCTGAATACTTATAATGTGATCTTTTCTATTTTAGGCTTATAACTATAAAAGGTTTTTAAAAGTTCTGTTTTTATTGTATAGAACAAAAATTATTTCTAAATGCATAACTTTCACAATGTTGTTAGTCATACTTTTTCTATGAGAAAAAATAATTAAAATTTTAATTCTTCACAATGCTAACATTCAACACTATTTCTCCAAAACTGAACTTTTGTTTATTCATTCATTTGTTCAATAAATATTGAGCATCTACTGGGTGTTAGACACTGTATTTAATATTGGGAACCCAGAGATAAAAGACCTAGTCCTCAACACTGAAGTGCTTACTATTCATCAAACTTGGGTAAATAGATGTTTAAAGAACAAAACTGGGGAGCTTACAGCGAATGCTTGAAATTTCAGAATAAACATTAACGTTTTCAACAAAGATAACTTTATTACAGGACAACTAAAATGTCTTCATGTTAAGCCATATACACCCATTTTATGGAATCAAATGTAAATTTTATATATATTTAAAGCTAAGATAGTGAAAGTGAGAGTTGATCAGTTGTGTCCGACTCTTTGCGACCCCATGGACTGTAACCCACCAGGCTGTCCGTGGAATTCTCTAGGCAAGAATACTGGAGTGGGTAGTCATTCCCACTCCAGTGGAATGACCCAAGTCATTGCCTTGTCCAGGGGGTTGGTGGCTCAGCTGGTAAAGACAGTAGATATGGTATTAATGTAGGATTTCAGGCAAGCTCTAAGTCCAATACGATTTCCTCGGCCATTGGATGTATTCTCCAGAAAAGTTTAATATCTATTACCCATGCCTATTACATAACATTGTACTGAGGTTGGCAGATCACTGCAATTAGAGAAGACAAAGAAACATATCACCTGTAAAACCGTGGATCATGTATTATTGCTCTCATACAATCTAATGTTACACCCAGAAAATCACACTAAAATTTTTACAGAAACATAATAATTCACAGAGGTACCAGAGCACAAAATTAATATATAGAAACCACTAGATGCCACTAGAAACCACTAGAAGATGAGACTTAAGTTCAGTCTTAAAGGATAAAGAGAAACTAGCAAGGAAGGGTTAGGAGGAGAGCTATGAAAGGAGCAGAAATGAAGTACAGCTAGGGTGAAGGCACAGAAATATGAAAAAAACATAGCATGTGGAGGTAAACAAAACTGAAGAAAATGCAGTAAGTTCATGATACATAAAAATAAGACCTGTGAGATGAGACAAGGGAAACAGGTAAGGGAGAGATGCTAAGGACTTTGTTCAAGGAACATGGATTTTACCTTAAAGCCAGTGAAGATTTTGATGTGAGGTGTAATGTCACAGATCTGAATTTTAGAGAAGCTGTTCTAGCAACCTTGTAGAAGATGGATCAGAAAGAACTAAGAACTCAGAGCTCAGGAGCAAGTAAGGGTTTACTGCAAAAGCTGAGGAGAGAAATTATGATCAGGGATGGAACTAGAGCAGTGGGTGCTGTGTGGAGAAGAGGGAGTTGGCTTTGAGACTTCCAACGGTAGAATGTCTGGATTTCACGACTTGATGACCATGTGGATTGAAAGAAGAAAGAGAAAGAATGGAGAATAACTTCTGTGTTTCTAGTTTTGGTGATTATCTGATTGTTTCTAGATTTGGATGGTGGTATGAGAGATGGGAATACCAGATCACCTGACCTGCCTCTTGAGAACTGGACATGGAACAACAGACTGGTTCCAAATAGGAAAAGGAGTAAGTCAAGGCTGTATATTGTCACCTGCTTATTTAACTTCTATGCAGAGTACATCATGAGAAACCCTGGACTGGAAGAAACACAAGCTGGAATCAAGATTGCCAGGAGAAATATCAATAACCTCAGATATGCAAATGACACCACCCTTATGGCAGAAAGTGAAGAGGAACTCAAAAGCCTCTTGATGAAAGTGAAAGAGGAGAGTGAAAAGGCTGGCTTAAAGCTCAACATTCAGAAAACGAAGATCATGGCATCTGGTCCCATCACTTCATGGGAAATAGATGGGGAAACAGGGGAAACAGTGTCAGACTTTATTTTTTGGGCTCCAAAATCACTGAAGATGGTGACTGCAGCCATGAAATTAAAAGATGCTTACTCCTTGGAAGAAAAGTTATGACCAACCTAGATAGCATATTCAAAAGCAGAGACATTACTTTGCCGACTAAGGTCCATCTAGTCAAGGCTATGGTTTTTCCAGTGGTCATGTATGGATGTGAGAGTTGGACTGTGAAGAAAGCTGAGCACCGAAGAATTGATGCTTTTGAGCTGTGGTGTTGGAGAAGACTCTTCAGAGTCCCTTGGACTGCAAGGAGATCCAACCAGTCCATTCTGAAGAAGATCAGCCCGGGATTTCTTTGGAAGGAATGATGCTAAAGCTGAAGCTCCAGTACTTTGGCCATCTCATGCGAAGAGTTGACTCATTGGAAAAGACTTTGATGCTGGGAGGCATTAGGGGCAGGAGGAGAAGGGGACGACAGAGGATGAGATGGCTGGATGGCATCACTGACTCAATGGATGTGAATCTGAGTGAACTCCGGGAGTTGGTGATGGACAGGGAGGCCTGGCGTGCTGTGATTCATGGGGTTGCAAAGAGTCAGACATGACTGAGCGACTGAACTGAACTGATAAACAGTCTTGATGGGAAATATAGCAGGAGCAGTAGACTAAAGAAACCCTGTAGAAATGACTGCAGTTATAATAAACTATATTGGTTTTCAAATCAAAGTCCTTTTAAGAGCATATGGGTCTTGGCTACACCTCTTTAAGGCTGCTAATTTCCCTATGAGGAAGTTTTCATAAATTTTACAGTCATGCGGCTCATCTAATCAATAGTGATGACAAAAATGGACCCAGAGTCACATCGCTGAGTGACATTTAGTTACACTATTCTGCAAATCAATCATCTCTCCAAGATCCTATTTTACCTCCTTATAGTGCAATGATGGTTTCCCAGGCGGCTCAGCTGGTAAAGAATCCACTTGCAGCGCGGGAGACCTGTGCTCGATTGCTGGGTCGGGAAGATACTCTGGAAAAGGGGACGACTACCCACTCTAGTATTCTGGCCTGGAGAATTCCATGGGCTGTGTAGTCCATGGGGTTGCAAAGAGCTGGACATGACTGAGTGACCTTCATTTCCACAATGCAATGATGAGCGTGCATATGGAGAAATACTGAAATGTGTTATTAATAACTGAAGGAAAGTAAATTATATTTAACATTATGTTAATATGAAGTATGCTACATCATACCAAATTCTTGGTAAAGTGGGAATGATTCATATGTAGTACAACAATAACTTTTATCTTAAATGTGACACAAAACAGTTGTCATAGAGAAATTTCCCAATGATACCTAAACGCATTAATATGAGATTTAAAATGACCAACTAACAGAAAGATATTGAAAGGAAAGCTTACTTGAAGTTCAAAATGACTGAAGACCAATAATTCCTAAATAAAGCTATTTTGAACTTCTGTTGTAACAGTTCTTAAGAGTATAAAATTAAGCATAAAATGAATTGTCCATTACAGTGAAAGAAATTACTGAAAGTATTAAAAAGACCTTGTAATGAAACACCATTTAACTAATCTGATGACAAATTTATACAAAATAATTATGAATTTTTACTCAATCTTCATCTAAAAATAATCAATATGGAAGATAGTATGGAGATTCCTTAAAAAACTAGGACCACCATATGACCCAGCAATCCCACTCATATGTTTATGAGGAAATCAAAATAGAAAAAGACACATGTATCCCATTGTTTTTTGCAGCACTATTTACAATAGCTAGAACATGGAAGCAATCTAGATGTCCCATCGACAGATGAATGGATAAAGAAGTCGTGGTATGTATAAGCAATGGGATGTTACTCAGCCATAAAAAGGAATGCATCTGAGTCAGTTCTGATGAGGTGGATGAACCTAGAACCTATTATACAGAGTGAAATAGTCAGACAGAGAAAGATAAATACCGTATTCTAACACATATATACAGAATCTACAAAAATGATACTTAAGAATTTGTTTACAGGGCAGCAATAGAAAAAATGGAAAAACAGACATAGAGGCTAGATTTATGGACATGGGGAGAGAGGTGGAGAGGGTGAGATGTATGGAAAAAGTAACATGGAAACTTACATTACCATATGTAAAATAGATAGCCAATGGTAATTTGCTATATGGCTCAGGAAACTCAAACAGGGGCTTGGTATTAATACAGAGGAGTGGGATGGTGAGGGAGAAGGGAGAGAGATTCAAAAGGGAGAGTATATATGTATATCTATGGCTGATTCAGTTGAGGTTTGACAGAAAACAACAAAATCCTGTAAAGCAATTATCTTTCAATTAAAAAAGAAATTAAAAAAATAAAAATAACAAAGTCTTAGGGCCCTTAGATTATCTATGTATCTATATCTGTATCTATTCTCCTTAATGTCATTTGAGATATCAAATAAGCTTCTACTCTCAAGAATAATAAAGAGGAAGTTCACTTAAGTAATATTTTCTCTGGGTTGAAATCTGTTAAAGGAGTTAAGAAAATTTAACTAGAGGGACTTCCCTGGTGGTCCAGTGGTTAAGACTGCATGCTTCCATGTTGTCAGTTTACCTGCCTGTAATATTTTCAGACCTAGTTTTGACAGTTTCTACATTACGTTAAAATGAATTTTTTTTTTTTTTAAAGACTCCATGCTTCTACTCCTGGGGACATGGGTTCAGTCCCTGGTTGGGGAACTAGGATCCCACATGCTGTGTGGTAGGGCTAAAAAATAAATAAATAAAATAAATTTATTTATCCTGATTGCTACCTTTTCTTAGTAATAGCATACTCAAAGATATACTTTGCTAAAATTAAGCCTTATCAGCAGAAAGACTATATCCACCCAATAGCCTTACTCTATTTGACCTGAATCATCTGTGCTAATTAGCTTATTATATGATGCCAGGCAGGGAATCTTACTTCTTTGAGGCCTCAGTTTCCTCAACTATAAAATTACTTGTTCAGTAATTTTTTTTTTTTTAAAGAGACATCACATACCTATACCACTCATAACTAATCACAGCACTAATTCTCAAGCAGGGGGCACACTAATATGCCTGGATTGGGGAGAAACAACATGGCTTGAAAAACCCCACTAACAACTCTGATACCAAATGACCTAGATTCTTACCACTCCAAGTGTGGTCCTAGAACATCAACACTGGCATTGCCTGGAAGCGAAATGGGAAAACTTGCCCTCCAAACGGAATCAGATTCTGCACTTCAACCAAAACCTAAACCAATCGGTATACGCATTGATGTTTGTGAAGCAGTGAACTAGTGCTTCTAGCTCCAGCATGTCCTAATTCCATGATTTCATAGATAGATTCCTCAAGGGCAATCAATAAATACATTTATCAGTAAAAGGCCCTAAGGAGAAAAGAATAATAAAGATTAGAGCAGAAATCAATAACAAATAAAACTACTGAGAAAAATCAATGAAACTCAAAGTTGACTCTGAAAAGATCAGTAACACTGACAAATGGATAGACTGCGCAACAGAAAAAGAATTACTAAAATTAGAAATGAAGAGGAGACACTACTCTTGACCTCACAGAAACAAAAAGGATTGTATGCACAGTTGTATGCCAACATATTAGATAACCTAGATAAACAGGACAATTTTTAAGAAAGATAAACTACCAAAACTGACTCAAGAGGAAATAGAAAGTCTGAATAGAACTATATAGTAAGTAAAGATATTAAATTCATAATAAAAAGCACATCCTGTAAAGAAGAGGCCAAAACCAGATTGTTTCACTATTGAAATTTACCAGACATTTAAAGAATTAATGCCAATTCTTCACAAACATTATATGAAATGTCCGGAAGAGGCAAATCTATAGAAACAGGAAGTAGGTTAGTACAGTTGTCAGGAACTGGGAGGAAGGGTGAATAGGGAGTGAATGCTGATGGGTACAGAGTGTCTTTATAGGGCGATGAAAATATTCTGGGATTAGACAGTGTTGATGAATGCCCAGCTTCGTGAATATACTAACAACCACCGAACTGTACAGTTTAAAGTGGTAACCCTTAATGATATGTGAATTATACCTCAATAAAGCTTTAATTAAAAAAAAAAAACTAAAACTTGAGACATCATAAAATATAGCATATGGATCCTGATTTTTAAAAACTGACAACAGACTTTGAAAATGTGCTGAATAGTACATACTATTAGGAAATTATTAATTTTGTTAGGTGTGGTACTCAATATTTACAGGTAATAAACCAAAGTTTAGAGTTTGCTTTAAAATACTCTAGAAAAATGTGTGTGTGTGTGGGGGGGTGATAGATGAAATAAGATCAGCATACAGTGATAATAATTGAAGCTGAGTGATGGAAAAGTTAAGAGTTTCTTATGTTACTCTCTCTACTTTATGTACTTGGAAAATTCCATAATTAAAAATAGTTTCTGCTTTCTCTTGCTTCAGGTCATGGTTTACCTGCTAGCTTCCAGTAGGAATTTAGTGCTGTTCTCTTCTTCCCTGAACATAACCAAAAAATACCCTTTTGACTGCCATTAGCATTGAAATGAATAAGTTTTTCTGGATATTTAGTATTCCAAAGCCACTCACCTGTATACTCTTACTCATTTTTAATCAGGTATTGTGAAATAAAGAGATCAATCAATCTCTCTCTCTGTCCACACTTCCTAATACAGAGCTCTTAAAATCTTAATAATTTTCCAAGTGATAAGAGCCATAGGAGCATCTTTTGTTATATTCTGTTTCTTTCTAGTTCCTGAAATAGCTCCACATCAAAGGTAAAAGGAGTATCTTTGTTATTCCTAACAACTTCCTCTCAATCAGAGTTTATGCTAGTGAGGTATATTTTAGAAAGCCTCCTAAGGACTTGGGTGTGGGGGTGGGATGGGGGGTGGGGGTGTTGGGGGGGCTGGTGGCCAGGGGAAACCAGTGGTGTGATAAGTTGGGACTTTCAGCCGTCACTTCCCACCTACAAATCCAGGGAGGGGATGGGCGGGAGATTGGAGAGTGCAATCATAAGAGTAGTAGTAATATTAGTCGCTCAGTTGTGTCTCAGTCGTGTCTGACTTTGTGACCCCACAGACCATGGCCCACCAGGCTCCTCTGTCCATGGGATTCTCCAGGCAAGAATGGGTGGAGTGGGTCGTCATTCCCTTCTCCAGAGGATCTTCCCGACCCAGGGATGGAACCTGGGTCTCCTGCATTGCAGGCAGATTCTTTACCATCTGAGCTGCAAGGAACCAGGTTTTAATCAATGATTAAATCATAATCATTTGAGTCCTACATAATGAAGCTCCATAAAAACCATAATGAAAGGGTTCAGAGAGCTTCTGAACACACTGAGGTGATGGGAGGGTGATGTGCCCAGAGAAGGTATGACGTTTTGTGCTCCTATGCATCTCTTTCATCTGGCTGTTCTTGAGTTGTGTTATGTTAGAACCCACCTGTAATCTAGCAAGTAAACTCTTCCTGAGTTGTGTGAACTGGTCTAGCAAATTATAAAACTTGAGGAGAGGGCCATGAAAACCTCTAACTTAGAGCTGGTGGATCAGAGCATGGGTGACAACTTAGGATAACTGACTCAATGAAAGTAAAGTGCTAAAGAAGAAACTATTGGGCATCATTGGAGACAGAAACTGACTTAGATTTTTGTTCAGTGTGACCAGATCTACCAAGGACAATACTGATTTAAGAAGAAATAGAAAATCTGAATAGAACTACAGTAAGTAAAGATATTAAATTCATAATAAAAAGCGCATCCCATGAAGAAGAGGCCAAAACCAGATTCACTATTGAAATTTACCAGACATTTAGAGAGTTAATGCCAATTCTTCACAAACATTATATGCAATGTCCAGAAGAGGCAAATCTATAGAAACATGAAGTAGGTCAGTATAGTTGTCAGGAACTGGGAGGAAGGGTGAATAGGGAGTATATGCTGATGACAGCTTAGACTTGTGATCCGTATTGAAAGTGAGGGGGCGTCTTGTGGAGCCTGTGTTAACCCCAGGGAGATAGAGTCTGAATTGAAGTGATGTTGGAGAACTGGTGGGTGTGAGAAAAAGAAAAAACCCGCATTCAGAGTCAGAACATTGTGAGCAATAGAGGGAAACACTGCTTTCTTTTAGGTAACCATTTCTAATTTTTAAAAGATGTTCATTTCTAATCCAGCTTGTCCAAGAGTTCCCTAGGAAATCACACTGATCTCCTCTTCACTGGGCTCCCATAGGATACTATAATCAAGTTAAGTTTCGGCAAGTTTCCCAGGCTTCTTCAAGTACCTTTACCTGAAGAATTCCTTCCACACCACTGAAGAATACCCAGATTATTTCTGGGAACATCTAGAAGTTGGGACAATTGTCAATCTGCTTTGTTTTGATGCAACATAAGAAATTTAGGTGCTAAATACAAATTCAAGAGTTCTTTGCTCTGCTCAATTTATTCCACAGAAATAATTTAAATATTAGGGGGCACATTGTGACTTAGAACAGTTAGATCTCTGATCTAGAAGAATTAGAGCTGTCTTTCTCACATCCCCTGAGTGATGCTGGGGAAATTTCTCATGCTTTTTTATCTAACTTGTAAGATACGGAGAGAGGACAATCCTTCTGGGACTTCCTGCACTACTGTAAGTCTTCATGGGTTGTATCAAGACTGCCAGGCCCTGATTGCTCTATTACCCAGGCCATTTCCTTGGCTTGCTTCTGCAACTGATCATCCCGAGAGATGATGAGGCTTTCCTGTGCTTCCTACAAAAGTATCTGTTCCCCAAACTCAGTGTTCCTCAGCTGCAACATAGAAACACCATGCACACAGCATCTTCCTGATGCTCCCAGGTGCAACTCTTATGCAAGAGGAACTGATACTAATGTGCTGATGCTGCCCACTGTGTCATGGATAATAAAGTCTTTCATTCCTTTACCAGTATCCAAGGAACAGTAATAGGATAGTTTTTTAGTTTGTAAGCAGAGTAAATCCCAACCTTGACAAAACACAGGAATAATCTCTACCCTTAATTTAACTTCCTGGAATACTGTACACTTGTGCTCCAAATGAGACAATACCAAAAGCAATATAAAGATAAAAGCATGATAACTGCAGTACAGGATTTGAGGCAGAACCTAAATATAAACTCACAGACAACATGGGAGAAAGTATTCCATGTGGTGGGAATGGGAATGTGAAATGAGGCGAGGGAGATAAGAACACAGTGGGGAGCTCTTGCTGGGGACAATTAGAAAGTAGGAAGGGTAGAGTTAAATGACGGGTCTGTAACACTACACTTCCTGCATATCCAGGAAGCAGGCAATGGGAACCCACTGTGGGTTCTGAGCAGGGAAGTCATATGATTAAAACGCTGTTTGAGGATGATTGCGTGCGTGCTAAGTCACTTGTTGCGTCTGACTCTTTGCGACCCTGTGGACTGTAGCCCACCAGCCTCTGTCCATGGGATTTTCCAGGCAAAAATACTGGAGTGAGTTGCCATGCCCTTCTCCAGGGGATCTTCCCGACCCAGGCATCAAATTCGCATCATTTATATCTCTTGCATTGGTAGGCATGTTCTTTACCATTAGCGTCACCTGGGAAGCTCCTTAAAGGATTATGCACAGTAAATTTGAAGAATTTTGGGGAGAGGATCAAAATGGCTTAACCTGTTAAGGAAACAGGAGTGAAGAATAACCTAACATTTTCACCCTGTGAGCCTGGAATACTGTGCTAAAAATGGAAATGAAAAACACTGAATAACTCTTTTGGAAGTAAAGGGTAAAAAAGAAAAGGATCCAATGATGTGGAAGTATTCTATAATAATTTTTATCACACAGTTGTAAATACAAACTAAAGTTTGGGGTTGGATAATTACTAGCAGAGGGATAATGGGTGCAATGATTAGAAATAAGATGTTTTCATCAGAGGAGATGATTTAAAGCAAAATAGAAGGATGCAAGATCACTGGCCCAGCCTTTAAAGGGTGCCAACAATTATAGGCTGGAACAGAACGCAACATACTGGCAATGCTGGAAGAGCTCTTTTGCTTATATCTTGGTAGTGAGAGCTAAAATGGATATATAACAGAGAGGCAGTACAGGAAACTGGACTATCAAACTAAAGTTCACAACTCCTTGCTGCTGCTACTGCTAAGTCGCTTCAGTTGTGTGCGACTCTGTGCAACCCCATAGATGGCAGCCCACCAGGCTCCCCCATCCCTGGGATTATCCAGGCAAGAATACTGGAGTGGGTTGCCATGTCCTCCAATGCGTGAAACTGAAGTTGCTCAGTCGTGTCCGACTCTTAGCGACCCCATGGACTGCAGCCTACCAGGCTCCTCCATCCATGGGATTTTCCAGGCAAGAGTACCGGAATGGGGTGCCATTGCCACAACTCCTTACTGGGGTATAAAAAGTCGATTTATTATAGTATGTCCCATATATTAAGGTTATGTGTTGTTTCATGAAACTTTTGTAGAAAGAAATGATGTGTGTGTGGAGTTCTGATGAAAAGTATTTTTGAGAGTCAACTAGGTTTGAACTTTGGTATAGTGGGTGAGCGAGCACAGCGCTGCAACTAGTTTGCTGGCATTTGAATTTTTCCCTTAGCTGTGTAACCCTAAGCAAGTTTCTTTTTTCCTTCCTGTTTTTTGCACTTACATTTTGAGATAATTGTAGCTTCACAAGCAGTTGTAAGACATAATAGAGAGATACTGTGTACACTTAACCTAATTCTCCCAAAGGTAAGATTTTGCAAAACTAGAGTAATTTATGATGACCAGGATGTGACATTGAACTGTGTCACAAGGATCCCTCATTTTGACTTTTTATAGCCACAAGCATTTCCCTCCTGCCTCCTACCCTGTTATAACCCAGGGCAACTACTAATCTATTTTCCATTTCTGTAGTGCTGTCATTTCAAGAATGTTATATAATGGAATCAAACAATATGTAACTTTTAAAATTGGCTTTGTTTTTTGTTTTCACTCAGCATAATTCTTGAGGGATCCATCCAGGTTATCAATAGTTTGTTCCTTTTTATTGCTGGGTAGTATTCCACTGTGAAAATTTCTTAACTCTGCAGGCCTTACTTCTTTTATCCATAAGACGAAGATAGGGTTCTGAAGATTAAACAAGCTCATGTGTGTTAAATATTTAGAAGTGCTTAGGCTGTACTAAGAATAAAAAATTGTTAGCTTTCAAAAGTATTATGGTCCTCCATAGATAAATTAAACAATTTTATTTAATTTAAAATAAGCCTTCAGAGACTGCCCTGGTGGTTCAGTAGTTAAGAATTCCCCTGCCAATGCAGCGGCTGCTGCTGCTAAGTCGCTTCAGTCGTGTCTGACTCTGTGAGACCCCATAGATGGCAGCCCACCAGGCTCCTCCATCCATGGGATTTTCCAGGCGAGAGTACTGGAGTGGGTTGACATTTCCTTCTTCAATGCATGAAAGGAAAAGTGAAAGTGAAGTTGCTCAGTTGTGCCCGACTCTTCGCGACCCCATGGACTGCAGCCCACCAGGCTCCTCCGTCCATGGGATTTTCCAGGCGAGAGTACTGGAGTGGGTTGCCATTGCCTTCTCCTCCAGTGCAGGGGATTTGTGTTCAATTCCTGGTCTAGGAAGATACCACATGCCCCGGAGCAACTAAGCCCATGTGATACAACTACTGACCCCATGTGTCCGAGAGACTGGGTTCCACCAGAGCAGCCTCTGCAATGGGAAACCCAAGCACCGCAAGTAGAAGAGCAGTCCCTGCTCACAGCAACTAGAAAAATAACACAGCAATAAAGACCTAGTGCAGCCAAAACTAACTAAATAAAAATTTAAAAAAATAAACCTTCATTGAACATATGTGTGATACAGTACTAGATGCTAAAACAAATCTCTTAGATATAGTCCTTCCATTTTTCAGGTGATGGACATCAAGTCTTAACTCATGAAATACATCAAGGGACCAGTAAGCCATCTTGATCAGGTATTATTTCACACAAGTATATTATTTCCCTAATTCAAATAACATCCCAGCCACTCCAGTGCTCAGAGAGAAGAGTAATCTGGGTAACTGCAAATATATAGAATTTGTTTAAAAGGTTTATAATAAGTACAGATAGGAATTCAGTGTTTAGTGAGAAACTAAAGAGGGTAAACCATGTGCTTTTATTATTGCGTTTAGTCTTCATAATATTTTAGTGAGTTTCAAAACTTTTCAACCTGAATTAATAGCACATAATGAGATGATATGTGAGATAATTGACCAACGTTGTAAACATGATACAATTCTGTCCTAAGACATTTCATATTCTACCAGACGTAAGTTATAGACACGTTGACTGTAAAACCAATCATCACTGTACGAAATCAGTTCACTGGAAAAACCTTCAATCTTGCCAAAATCAAAACAAAACACAAGAAAAATCAAACCCCAAAACGAACAGTTCAAATCTGTGACCTCCTACAGTTTGGTATTTTAAAAAGCAGTTTTTCAGGAAAATGGAAGCTAGTGTTAGCACTTTGCCTATTAAAAAGCCACCTCTTTTGACACAGCCATAATAACTGATAAGAAATACAATTAAAACAGCTCAGCAGTGAAGGGTCTCCTGAAAAGATCTGAGCCTACCATACATCAGTAGCTTTCTCCAGGTCTGACTGTGGGCTCCTCTCCCGACCCTGAGCTGCTATGGGTGTTAAGTGTGGGTAATACTCCATAGTGAAAGTCAAAGTGTTAGTCACTCAGTTGGGTCCAACTCTTTGCAGCTGCGTGGACTGTAGCCTGCCAGGCTCCTCTGTCCATGCGATTTTCCAGGCAAGAATACTGGAGTGGGTTACCACGCCCTCCTCCAGGGGATCTTCCTGACCCAAGGATTGAACCAGTGTCTCCTGCATTGCAGGCAGATTCTTTACCATCTGAGCCATCAGGGAAGCCTGACACACAAATTCTAGTATTTCATATAACTGAAACGAGACACAAGATGCAGAAAATTCTATACAAAAGGCAAGGATGAAATGACTCAAAAGAGTTAACAAGTAAAGCCATTTTCCCTCCCTGACTCTGATTTTCTTTTTAAGCCATATTGCAGTAAGACTTTCCTGTAAATAGGTTCTTGGCTAACATTACCATATTCCACTTTACTGGTAGGGATCATCAAAGTAATACAACTCACATCTTCTTACATGCACCCTTATATTCATAGCAGCATTATTCACAATAGTCAAGAAATGGAAGCAACCTAAGTGTCCAACAACAGAGGAATGAATAAATAAGATGTGGTACATACATACAATGGAATATTACTAAGCCATAAAAAAGAATGAAATAATGTTCTTTGCAGCTATAAAAAAAGCACAGAATAATGCTATTTGCTATTTGGGTTCAACTAGAGATTATCACACTACGTCAATCAAAAAAAAATACCATGTGACATCACTTATTATTTGTGGAACCTAAAATATGACACAAAGTAACCTATCTATGAAACAGAAACAGAATCAGGGACACTGAAAACAAACTGGTGATTTCCAAAGGGAAGAGGCTTGGCGGAGGGATGGAGTGGGTGTCTGGGATCAGTAGATGCAAACTGGCATGCATAGAATGGATAAACAACAAGCCCTACTGTATAGCACGGGAACTATATTCAGATTCCTGTGGTAAACCATAATCAAAAAGAATATGAAAAAGGATGTGCATATATATATCCATATATACGTATGGACTTCCCTGGTGGCTCAGACAGTAAAGCGTCTGCCTACAACGCGGGAGACCCAGGTTTGATCCCTGGGTCAGGAAGATCCCCTAGAGAAGGAAATGGCAACCCACTCCAGTGTTCTTGCCTGGAGAATCCCATGGATGGGGAAGCCTGCTGGGTATAGTCCATGGGTTCGCAAACAGTCGGACATGAGTGAGAGACTTCATTTTCACATTCACTTTACATGTATAACTGAGTCATTTTGCCGTACAGCAGTAATTAATACAATATAGTTCAGTTATACTTCAAAAAAATTTGTATCTTGTTTTTTTTTCCTTTTCTGATTTCCCCTCTAATGATTCACAAAAATTTCATCAAAAAAGAAATGAAAAAGAGGAGGCTGACTCACATAGTAGGCTTGATTCTTACAGCAGTAATTAATATTAAAGAAACAGAATTTTGCCAGGACTAAGTCATAGAGAAGAAGTCTCTTAAGAAGGACACAGATTTGTTGGCTTTTATGTATGAAGTCTATTAAAAGAATCAAAACCTTAAACCTGTTTAGTGTCTGGTAAATAATAATCATAATCAAATGACAGCTAACATAGTAGACAGTACTCACTCAATGAATCAACACGGCTCTCTTTTTTCCTTGTCTAGAAACTCTCAGGACTAGACAATACTGATCTGTTTTTTTCTTTAGAATATATATAGCTAACTATATTAAAAGTAAAACCTAAGACGGAATAAAAAGATAGTTTGCTTCTAGGAAATGGCATGAAACTCAGGATAACTGACTCAATGAAAGTAAAGTGCTGAAGAAGAAACTATTGGGCATCATTAGAGAGAGAAACTGACTTAGATTTTTGTTCAGTGTGACCAAATCTACCAAGGACAATACTGTCCCAAGTTGATATGAGTACCAAGAATTTTAAGACAATCTCTGCTCTCAAGGATTTTACACTTTAGCTAAGAATGTAAACACACAAGAAGGAGAGAACAAGTGAAAAACCTTAAGCTCCAAGTTCTACAGGACTTGAGTTTATTGAAAAATGAATCTGTGTCAAAGCTGTCAGGGAACGCTTCCAGGTGCGGGGTTGGGGGCGGGGAGAAGGGGAGTGAATGTTCTGGCTGGGATGTCACGGGAACAAGGCAGGAGAGGAGGCTGAGTGCAGCTCATGCAGTCAGTGGAAAGGCCAGTGTGGGCAGAGTGGTGGGCGGGTGTGCGCTAAGAGAATGTACACTGAAGCTGGGGGGCTTTCAGTTGCCCAGCCAAAGTGGGAGAAAGTACCATGATACAGTGAAGTGGAGCCAGACTTGAATTTTTCTTATAAAAAGTGTAAATCACCTTGAGCTCCTTAAAGTAAGGTACCAATTATGGAAGAAATAATTACTGGTTTGGGAGCCTTCATGCATTAAAATGTATGTGCTACTTGTCAAAGAAATTCTACCAGAAAGGAATGCTGTAAGATGACTAACCTCAAGGTGCTTACTGTGATGGAAATCTACAAATCAGAGCAACATTCAGACAAAATACTTGAAGTTCCTGGGGTCTGTTTCTAAACTGTTTGTGGAATTCATAGAAATAGTGTGTATATATATATATATATATATACACACATACATATACACACACACATATATATACATACACACACATATATATACACATACACATATGTATATATACATTTTTAAATGAATGATATAAAAACATTTACATTTTCCTAAGAAACAAATGAAAAAGACAGGAAAAATTGATACAATCTTGAAATAAAGTCCCCTTTGAACATGTCATTTAACAAATATCCTAAAGGAACCTCATAAACATATTAATGCCACTTTACTTGGAACCATAAAGATTTAAATGCAAGACTCTGAAAACCCTACTCCTGTATGAAGCACCTGCATGGACAATCTGGCAAACATGCTTACTGCTCCAGCTACTGTCAATGGGAAATAAAACCTAAAGTGGACACTTCCTCTTATGGAAAACGATCAAAAGGTGGTTAGAAAATTAAAAGAAAGAAAAAGAAAGAAAGAAAAAAAAAAAGCTGAAAGATGCTGGTGTGGCACGCACCTTCTGTATCATCGCGCATTTGCTCCACCAAATCTGTCAAATCCTCCCAAGAGTCTTTGCAAACGGCAAAAAGAAAGGAAAAGAAAGATAAAATGTCATGCAAGCCAAGAAAGAAAAGTGTTATCAAAAACAAGGTATCAAAAGGGGTAACTGAAAGGGGGACTCCTAGAACTCTTTGGGCGTAACCAGGAGATTAGCAGTGAAAAGTGCTGGGAACGAACCCAAGGAGCCGTGTGACACTAACCAAGCAGAGATATCAACTGTGACTGTTAAACATGTCTCAAAGCTAAGATTAACAATTTCGAAGCTTCTCATCAGAGGAGAGAAAGATGTATGCCCCATAAAAAGTAACAGATTTTTTTTCCCACCAAAAATCAAGATTTGCATTCTAAGTGTGAATACCATTGACCTCATTTAATATTTATTTTGACCTTCCGTGAAGCTGAAACACATGTGGAGTGTTTTTTAGACTCAAGCCAAATACCATGATGGAAAACTAGTGACTTTTCTTAAAGTAAATGGTGGCTTAGACAGTAAAAATAATTAAAGAATAATCTAAATACTTGTCCCAAGCCCTCCACCCCGATGGTTCTCCTTCCTCAAAACAAAAATAAAGGAAAAATTGCTGTTTTGAAGACAAAATAAATCACTTATAATTCAGTAAAGATAGACGTTTAATGTATAGTACTCTTTCCTCTTGCTGTAAATTCAATGTTTTTTAAAATTAAATTTGATTAGCATATAGTTGCTTTACAATGTTGTGTTAGTTTCTACCGTACAGCAAAGTGAATCAGCTATATGTATACAGATCCTCTTTTTTGGATTTCCTTCCCCACTATAAATTCAATATTCTTGTATACAGAATATTCCATGTGAGGCAAAAGGACAAGAATGTCAAGATTTCAAATATAAAAGATACTTCATTATAGTTTCTTCTAACAGTGTCTTAAGCTGTAAGATCATTATCTGTTCTATAAAATTTGAGAACCTACAGAAATTTTTTACAAAATGGATTAGCTTCATCCTTCAGAAACTCTGAAACTATTACACACAACTGCAACATTCATACTTAAACTCACAAAATCATGTGAATTTTATATGTATAAATACTTAGCAAATAAAAGTAAGTTCTCAGAGGATAAAGCATAACAAAAAAAAGAAAGTAAGCAAAGAATACTTTGCCCATGATAAGCCCTCTTTCTTAAAAAATTTATCATGGAAGTCAGCATTGGATCTGAAGCAATAACTTGAAATAACCATCTAGAAAAAGAAGTTTATCATTTGTCCTATTCTCACAAGTTTGTTAAATTATCACTGTAATTAAACTGGTTAACTTTGGTTCTCATGTGGCATAGTGATTTTCAAGTGGTGTGTAAGGGTACATTCCAGTGTCAAATATATGGCCAGTTATCCTGTAAAAATGTACCAAAAAAAACAAAAATATATAAAAAGTTTAAATTTAAATTCAGAAAACAGGGAAGCAGATGGGGATCTACTAAGGTGACATGTGATGAAAATGGAACGAAAACTACACATATAAAGATTACTGTTAGGTCAGACCCAAAGATAGCTAATATAAAAAGCAAGCAAGTATCTCTATTCTATTACATTTGTATTGTCTTTCCATTAATGACTTTGCCCAGGTTCACATCCCAGCTCTACCCCTCACTGCCTGTTACGACCTTGGTCCAGAGACTTTACCTCTTTCTTCTGAGTCTCCTCATCTATAAAACACAGACAAGAACATTATCTATCTTACAGCACTGTTGCAACGAGTGAAAGAGTAAACATCAGTCCAAAATCTTTTATCTGATTATTTTCTGGCCAAATGAACTTTGAAATTCAGAATTTTATTTTTTTAGAAAGGTGAAATGGCAATACTGAGGCCAACAAACATGCAGAACTAGCAGGGCCTGGGGCAGCACGTCACAAGCAAGCAGATTAGTATTTCTTCAGGAAATCAATGGATATTCAAATTAAATAGAATCAATAAAGACTATAAATAGCTGCAAGTAAATTTAGGTCGTATTTCAGCACCAAATAAGTTCAGGCAAACTTATGAAAAACACTTTCAGAGCTTTTACTAGATTTTATGATTGTGGATCAGTATGTGTAGAACACTCAGAAAGTGTCTCATACAGAAAAAAGCATAATTCTATTATTTTACAATGGATTTGTGTTAAAATACATCATATACAGATATCTTTGCATATATGATTTTCAAGTATAATCCTCTGAAAATATAATGTGCTACAGATTTATATTGTGTAGGCTTAAAGATTTATAAGAACCTATTTTTCTAACAATCATATTTTTCTATATAGACTTGCTATATGACCTTGTGAAAATCAGTGACTATTCTTATTTTAGTCTGCATTTCTTTAACCAAAAACTGCATTTGTCACCTAATAGAAGTCTATCTTATTAAGCAAATTATACAGAACCTCCAAGATCTATGCAAAGAGCTCAGGAAAGTGAATTCCTAGGTAGAAATGGGTGGTGGGTACAAGAGGTCTCTCTGACTTTCCCTTGGCATGTCTCATCTAGAGCACTTTTCTGTTCCATCCAGACTTACTTTGTTTTGTTTCTAAAACAACATTTAAAATCATGAGTGCCAGAGTGATAGAATCAGTTTAAAAGAGACAGCCCTGCTCCCTGGAAGGCAACAGGTATGTTTTCTCTTTTTAATGTTGTTCCCCATTTACCTTGGCATGCTTAGAATTGTACTGTAATAAAGAATGCATACTGCAATATTCTTTTATAACCCCAAACAAGAATTTATAAAAGATTTCTTTAAAAAATTGTGCCCTCTGGAATATGTTCAACTTGTTAAAACAACAACGATAACAAAAACAAAAGCATCTAATATATGAATCAAAGAGGTGGGAGGCAGTAGAGCCAACTCCTGTCTCTTTCCCAGAACATTTCCTTTTTTGGAGGAGTAGTAGTTTGTTGCCTCGAGTATGTTTCACCTGATCTAAAAAGCTATATTACCTTAAATTTTTGTCATAATACATATTCACAGATTACAAAGAAGAGTAATATAGAACCTTACTGGTTGATACAGAAGGTAAGGTCTGGATTAAATTTTGCTCTAGACAAAGCATAGTTCAGAGCTGTGGAGATCAGAATTGTGCCAGACATGCACTCTAAATGTCAAGTGGTAAACGGGTGCTTCCAAAGTTACGCTAGCTACTCAGTTCTCACTCAGAACACTGACTCACAAGGAAAGGGGTGTGGACTGTCACAGGGTTGCTGCCATGAGACCACGCAACATCAGGACCACCACTCCACTCTAAACACTTGGATTAAATGGCAAAATGCTGCTCCTAACAGTCTCTATCACCTTATCTTTAAGATCCATTTGAATGAAGACATACTTTAAGTCAAGAGACAAGAGACAGGCTGCAACTGTACAAAGGCTCTGAATTTTCAAGGAAGCATAACTTATTTCCTGGCTAAATGAGCAGACTAATTTACTTGAATTAAATATTTAACTTAGTGATACTGTAAGACAGTTGCTCTTATGGTACATGGTGACTCAGTGATGATGCAGTGTGTCTGGGGAAAGAGGCCCTGGCTTTGATGCTGGGCCTTGCGTAGCTACTCCTTTTCTCTCTCAACGATGGAGGGGGTGGGGGGGAGGGCTGAAGCTCCCTTCCTCCTGAGAAGCATTGGAACAGCCACAAAGTGCCTCTCTACTGTTTATGTACCCATGCTCGTGAGATCGCTCTTCTTGATATACTCTCTCTTCAGTATTATTACTACAGGGTCTGTCATATAGACAACTGAGTTACAGTCCAGTTTAGAGACAAGTTACACTGTCTCCTTGAGGCTGGCTGTGTTTTCTTTTTCTTTTTCTTTTATTGAGGGTATAACTGCTTTACAATGTGGTGTTAGTTTCTGCTATACAATGAAGTGAATCAGCTATATGCATACGTCTGTCCCCTCCCTCTTGGGTCTCCCTCCACCCCACTCAATTCAGGTCACCACAGAGCACTGAGCTCGCTGTGCTATACAAAAGGATTCCACATATATGGGTCAAGATATGTTTTTCTCTTTCTGACCTACTTCACTCTGTGTGACACACTCTTAGGTCCTTCCAGATCTCTACAAATGATCCAATGTCATTCCTTTTTATAGGTGAGTAATATTCCATTGTGTGTGTGTATATATACACACAGACATATACACACACACACACAACATCTTCTTTATCCATTCATCTGTTGATGGACATTTAGGGTGCTTCCATAGTGTCTTTGATTTAGAGTGTTACTTTTTGAAAGTTTATTACAGTTTCTTGAGGGGAAATCCTTCCTGAAACCCAATCACTGATCACAAATAACTCTTTGAAGGACTGTTGTGAACATAATTGTTACTTAAGAGTACCTGTACTTAGTGCATCATAGGTAATAAATGTCAACTTTACATTTACAAGAAACCAACGCATGTCCTCTATTTCAATTTGGCTACAAACTGGAGTCCTCTAAGTATTTGCCATACTTATTTAAAGGAGATAGAGAAGACTGGATTGAAAAAAATAAATAACAGTAATTGGGTTGATAACCTAATAATAAATATTAGCAAAGGAACTAACAAGCTAACTTATAAAAAAAAAAAAAAAAGCTAAGAGGTCCTGTTATAATAAACCAGTAAGTTAGGCCAAGGTCTATTTTATTCCCAAAGTATAGTTAAAAAAAAAAAAAAAGAACTATTAGCAGGGAAATACAAACAATCCTGGAAAAAGTAATATTAAGTTATTGTGATACTGTGATTTATAATAACAAACATATATTTGGTTTTAACTTCCAGTTCCTAACACAGGCTCCTGAAATCTTATAAACTCCTAAGTGATACGAACACTAGGAACATCTTTTGTTCTAATGAGATTACTCTGGGGGTCTCTCAAATGGGAGTTGGTTCCCATAATTAAAACTTTGGAATTATCAGCACCCCACTCCCACTTCTCTGGAGAGACAAGAGGGGCTGAAAATGGAGTTAATAATGGGTCATATGTGGCTTAGAGGGTAGAGCATCTACTTGCAATGCTGGAGACCCAGGTTTGATCCCTGGGTCGGGAAGATCCCCTGGAGAAGGAAATGGCACCCCACTCCAGTACTCTTGCCTGGAAAATCCCATGGACGGAGGAGCCTGGTAGGCTGTAGTCCATGGGGTCACAAAGAGTCGGACACGACTGAGTGACGACACCTTATCCATATGAGGAAGCCTCCTTAAAATCCCAATAGTATGGGGTTTGAAAACTTTCAGGCTGGTGAACACATTCATGAACCAGGAGGGTGATGTACATCAACTAGAAAGGGACAGAAGCTTCTGTGCTCTGGGCCTTCCAGACCTCACTCTACATGTCTCTTCATCTGGCTGTACGTTTGTATCCTCCAACACATCCTGTCATAAACTAGAAACGTAAGTAAGGGTTTCCCTGAGTTGTATGAGCTGTTTAGCAAATAACTGAATTCAAGAGAGAGAAGGTCATGGGAACCTCCGATTTGTAGCCCAGTCAGCTAGAAATGGTGGGTAACCTGGGGACCTGCCACTTGCAGCCCAAGTCTGTGTGTGGTGGGGGTCAGCGAGTAGTCTTGAGGATCTGAGCCCTTGACCTGTGGGATCTGATGCTATCTCCAGGGGAACAGAGTTAGAAATGAGTTAAACTGTGGGACATCCTGCCCTTGTTAAAGAAGTGCTGGGTAGCTACTGCCCATAGAACAAGACATGGTGACATTCTCAGATAAGACAGAGTATATCTAAGAAATATCCTAAGTTTTACAGCTCTAGAAGAAAGAAAAAAAAAAGCCCCAGCAGCTTTTTTAACCCCAGAAAGTAAATGCTAGCAATCTTAGAGAAGCATGGAATTTCTCAGTGTACAATCAGAAGTAAAACTCATCCCCTTCTGCATAGCACATTGTCACTAGCTTAAAGAAAACAGAAAAACAGATAAAACGTGACTCAGTTTACAGCTCCTGAATCAACTGTCCTAAAAAACCACACTGTTTCCTTGGAGAGTTCAGATTTTAATCAGTGTGAGACACCACGACCAACTACAGCAGTCACAGATAAAAATGAGTTGCAAGGAGGTAGCCAATGGGAACATTCATGATACCATGGCATTACATTTTTTTAATGTTTATGGCAGCTTGGAAATGTGTATAAAAAATTAAAATACATTACTATTTGAGCCAGGAATTCCACTTCTAAAAATGAAAATTGTTCAAGTCAGAAAGAATGTTTGTGGTAGCCTAATTTAGAAATAACCTAAACGCCTGTAATAAGGGAATAAAGAATTTATGGCACATCCAAACAACTAAGGCATTAAAGGAGGTGGTACAGATTTCCATCTACTGATGTGGAGAGAAAAAAGGCAGGTCACACAACACAGGTATACACACAACTTATGTGTATAAAATTGCGTGAGTTTGTAAATGAACTCCATGTGTATATATTAAACAAGAGAATCTGGTTACTAAATCTCACTAGTGGTTATTGATAGGCGCTAGAATTGTAGATGAATTGTTTTATATTTTTTACCTTTTTGTATTCTGTGACCTTTTAAATGTGAATATATTATTTTTTAATTAGAATAATAAAGTTGTTTTCACTAAAATATTACATAGTAATACTAAATGTATTTTCTAGAAGAACCCCATTAATTTTAATACACTGATTTAATTTTAATTATGGGGAAAAATATTTACTTAGAGGCTATTTCACAATAAGTCTGTTTCATTGTCCCTCTACACATGTATTTCTAAGCTCATCAAATTCTTCTATTTCTTCTCTGACAAAGTTCAAATAGGAAAAACTGCAAGGGAAATAATTTAATATTTACTTCCCTGTACTCAAGAGCACTTCATAGCAATCCAAGTGACTGGTGGGGGCTGGTACAATCACAGTGGAAAATCATGCCCCATTATATTCTCTACCTTCTCCAAAAGGGGCACAACCAAAAAACCCCAAATAATACAGAACCAGAAGTGAAGAGGGGGCTTCCCTGGTGGCTCAGTTGTAAAGAATCTGCCTGCCAACGAAGAAGATAAGGGTTCAATTCCTGGGTTGGCAAGATCCTCTGGAGAAGGAAATGGCAACCCACTCTAGTATTCTTGCCTGGGAAATCCCATGGACAGAGGAGCCTGGCAGGCTACAATCCAAGGGGTCACAAAAGAGTCAGATACTACTGAGCGACTAAACAAGTGAAGAGCAGAGAATACTGTGGGTTCTCTCAAATGACAGCCGTGCTCTCTTCCCAGTCAGGTCTCAGGTGCCCAGGCCTGGGCATCCAACAACTTGGATTCCTGAGCTCCATCACTGAGTACTAGTTACCTAATCCGGTATAGCATTTACCTCTGGAAAATTATACATAACGTCTGTGATTACCTTAGGACACAGGATGTTCTGGCACTGGAAGCTGATGAGGCACAGAAGAGTTATTAATGATGTGAACTACAAAGAAAGGCATACATTAAAGTAAAAGCTCCATCCAAAAAAGGTCCAGAAAAAGCTCACCAACATGGAGCAAAGACAGTAGAGATGCACCGTGATTAACGACCACGCCCTAAAGCAGATGCCAGTGACAGGAGTAATAAGGAGCTGGGAAGAAACTGAAAGTACACCTGAGGAAAGCTAATTTTAGGGAGAGCAGGTTACCATCAGCTCAGAGGCAGCACGGAGCTGTTCTATTGCTTCATTTGTGGATTGGGGAGCAAAGAGAACCCTGCTGATATTTCTCCCCAATTCAGGATTCTATAAAATCCCAGAGGCAAGTGGGTAAGGCAACTTACCATACAAGGGAGACTAGCCAGGCTATTTCCAGATCAGAGCAACAAGGAATAAACCTTGTCCAGAAAACTTTGTCTGGCAGGCTTCTGAGATGGCCATAGAATCTATAATCTATTCACTGTGAGAATTTCACAAAGACTGCCCTGTACACACATAATCACAACTCAGAGAACCTGACCATGTAAACTTGAGGCTAACTGGCTGGTAGCAACAAATGTTCCAGTAATCTCACTGAGAGCAGATTACAAAAGGAGGCGTGCCAAAGGAAAGAACAGTAACATGATTCTATAAAATAGACAATCCTACTCACTGCAGCCCTGAAATTAAAAGACGTTCCTTGCTCCTTGGAAGAAAAGCTATGACCAACCTAGACAGCATATTAAAAAGCAGAGACATTACTTTGCTAACAAAGGTCCGTCTAGTCAAAGCTATGTTTTTTCCAGTAGTCATATGTGGATGTGAGAGCTGGACTACAAGGAAAGCTGAGCGCTGAAGAATTGATGCTTTTGAATTGTAGCACTGGAGAAGACTCTTGAGAGTCCCTTGGACTGCAAGGAGATCAAACCAGTCATTCCTAAAGGAAATTCTGAATATTCTTTGGAAGGATTGATGCTGAAGCTGAAACTCCAATACTTTGGCCACCTGATGAGAAGAACTGGCTCACTGGAAAAGACCCTGATGCTGGGAAAGATTGAAGGTGGAAGAAGAGGGTGACAGAGGATTAGATGGTTGGATGGCATCATCGACTCAATGGATATGAGTTTGACTAAGTTCTGGGAGTTGGTGATGGATAGGGAAGCCTGACATGCTGCAGTCCATGGGGTCACAAAGAGTTGGACATGACTGAGAGACTGAACAGAACTAACCCACTCAGGTTTTATTTTCTGAGCATAGGATAGGAGTAAATTAAATGCTGTACTGAATGCACCCAAGTCTGGACACTGTGGGCCACACGTGCACTGTATGCAGCATATAGTCAGCTTTGAAAACAAAGTATGCCAAAAAGTAATGTCTTTTTGGCCTGTTACCTGGAAAAGCTCAAAATGTCTAACTAGAAATATTAAAAAATTATACTGGACATTGAATCCAAAGCAGCAGTCCTGCTTTTAGAGCTATGGTTCTGTTCGTGGATGTGGGAAACTCTGTCACAGAAGATACTTAACCCTGAGGTAGACAGACGGATGAGCACACAACCATAGTTTTCATAAAGCTTTTTCTTTAAAGAAAAAACACCACAGTATCCTGATTATAGTAATATATCCTCTTATAGGATATCAGGGGGCAACAGGATGAGACGGTTGGATAGCATCATTGGCTCAATGGACATGAGTTTGAGCAAGCTCTGGGAGACAATGAAGGACAGGGAAGCCTGGCGTGCGGCAATCCATGGGGTCACAAACAGTCAGACACAACCAAGCGACTGAACAATAACAAGAATATTTGGAAGACATGAAGAAGTATGAAGAATATAAAAATCCTCTGTTGTTCCACTCTCCAGAGAAGACCACTTTTTACATTTTTGGTACATTTCCTTTCACTTGGGTGTACATGTATCTATATTTAAATCAATTTGTGATCACACTGTGTATGTGGCTTGGGAGACAGCTTTCAAAACTTACTATACTTTAAACAATACCCTAGACCACTAAATATTCTTCCCAGCACCATTATCAATGTTTGTTGTACTGATGCTCTATAATTTATTGAATAATTTTCCTGTTAGGTTATTTAAGTTATGTTTAAAGTTTTGCTACTATAAATCATAATACTGTGATGATTATACATACTTATATATTTTGCCCATATCTCTGATTATTTCCTTAGGATACATGTCTGGTATAACCATTGGAACTTAATTTTTGAGGCCCCTCATTCACACTGATAGAGCAATTTTCAAAAAGGCTGTGCCAATGAATATTCTACTAGCACCTGAATTTTCCTATATTTTCATCAGCACTGAACATTATTCACAGATATGTTCAACAAAAAATTACTTGTTATACTGAACTTCTATTTTCAAAATAAAATATAATGAGTCTGAATTATGAGCTAAGTGATTTCAAGAAAAAATTTTTAATATCCAGAAACCGTAAGTTGTGTGTAATGGAAGGTAAGGTGTTACAATAGTCTTTTCTTTTAAAAGTGATCATTTTCTGGGGATTAAGGGACATTTGTGTGTGTGTGCTCAGATGCTCAGCCGTGTCTGACTCTTGGCAACCCTATGGATTGTAGCCTGCCAGGCTCCTCTGTCCATGGGATTCTCTGAAAATATTAGAGTGGGCTGCCATTTCCTCCTCCAGGAGATCTTCCCCATCCAAGGATGGAACCCGAGTCTGTTAGGTCTCCTGCACTGGCAGGTGGACTTTTTACCACTAGTGCCATTTGGGCATTGAGGTCACCTCAAGTGTATTAGATAGCTACCATAAATAGTATATACAGTAATATGAGGCCTTCCTAATGGTACAAAAGAAAAGTTTTCCCCTAAAGAACTTTCTGTATAATTTTATAAAAGTATGAATCACATAGGCTAAAATAAATCATCAGAGGATGATTTCAAGTGTATTCAATCAAGTGATGGAGACAGAACCCAACGATTCAGGAGATGAAAGATACTGGACATGTTAAAGAAGGTTCATGGATGAAGGGAGTCAGGGGTCCTTTCTGGTTTCTAATTTAATGTCAGTGAGAAGAATTTAAAGCAGAAATAGTATTAACAACAGGAATAATCACTTTTTTGGTGAAGTACAGAATCACAGCCTGGTTGAAATAGGCAAGTATTGAGAAGGAATTTGAAAAAAACATTTGATAAGTAAAATTATCCAAAAGAAGGGCATGGGAATAGTTGGCTAAAGAATAAGGATTCAACATAGTCATTGTTTCTGATGACCCATAATCATGAACATTACTGCTACCACAAACAGCTTTCCACGTCACTTTGCACATTCATTTGAGAAACATTTAAAATTTAGCACATACAGGTGCCACCTGCCCACCAGGTCGGTCTCAGCAGTGTATTATTTTTATTGTTTGACAGCATCTGTACAATCATATAAATATTTTCACATACTTTATAAAAATGGATGGAAAGAGAAAAAAGAAAAACAAGTGGATAAAATGCTAATTTAACTGATGGCAATTGCCAAATATGCCCCAAATGGCATGCTTCTGGCCACATTTGGGTGCTCCCTGAACATAAGCTGGCCAATGCCATGTTCCACTGTGTATAAAATGGATGGAAATATGTCACCAGAGACTGGGAAGAAGACGTCCCTTATTATGTGCAGGTCTATTGCTGGACTTACACTCACTGAATTCTGGTATAGGAGAGTTGCATGTAGGTTGGATCCAGGCTGCCCGAACGAGTCCTAGCTCCACCACTTACTACATCTGTCAGTCTGTAAAATGGGAATGATAGTACCTAGGCTCAATGGGTTTTTGTACAGATTAAATGAGGTAATACATATAAACATTACTTACAGCAAACAGTTCCTGGCAAAAAGTAGCTGTTCAATAAAAGACAGCATCTCTTCCTACACCACTGTCGCCATCACTTTTTCAAGAATATTCTACATTCAATATAAAGACTGTCTGAAACAGAGTCTTGTACAAGAATGAAAAGTTTATTTTCATGAAGAATTACTTGGCAATTTTATAAAGGATGAATCGGTGTAATAGGAAGAGAAATGGCTTGGAGAAAAGCTGAAAGTAGGTGTGGGAATCTGAATGTGACACACTTAGATCCTGGTAGTTGTGGAAATGAAA
Source organism: Ovis canadensis (assembly GCF_042477335.2). Taxonomy (NCBI): domain Eukaryota; kingdom Metazoa; phylum Chordata; class Mammalia; order Artiodactyla; family Bovidae; genus Ovis; species Ovis canadensis. The sequence goes on along the minus strand of NC_091250.1, from coordinate 102,713,842 downwards.
AGGGAAGACAAAATTAAGACTCTGTGGTAGAAAAGAGCACCTCTCTCTCTTTTATGCCCTAACACATACAGTACTATTTGTTTAAGCATAATCGAAAACTATGATAGCTGGATGCCTTAAATCCAGTTTATATAATTTCATCCATAAACACACACAAATGCAGAAAAGATGATTTATATATAGCTAGTGATACTTTGGATATCATTAACATATGTTTACTTATGAAAATAACTGAAGCCTTGATTTTTCATCAACTTCAGTTAAAGCGGTTTCATTTAAGAATCTTTGAGCTTCACATGGTTTATAATTTTCTTAGTAGAAAATACATGTTCAGCATAAAAAATATAAGGGAAGGTTCACACATAAATATGCGAAAATAGAAAGTCTTCTCACAAACTTGCATGTTACTGGTATTCAATATTAGGAGTAATGATTGTTTTACTTTTCTGTTAATTGGGAGAAACTCTTATTTAAGTCTTATTCAAGAGGGCTATTAAAATTCACATATTATATGATGATTTAATATATACTTATTTTATTAAAGCATGGAAATAAACACACACACTAATGAACTTATTCACTATTAAAACACTTCAGATTTTACTGTTAAAAAATAACATTATACACAATCAGAAAAGAAGAAATATACTATTTCATCACTAACCCTAACATTTTGTCCCTGGTAGAGCATGTAGTTTTATTAGTATTTCTTCTCAAAGAAGTGAAAAGTTACTGGAAAGAAAATTTGGAGAGACTAAAAATCTTTCAGCTCTGGTATCTGGGTCTCTGCAAATGCTGTCTCCTCCCCATTCCCCACCCCTAACGTCCCTTGCCTCCAGTTTATAATCAGATTAACTCTTGCACATCCTTTAGGTCTTAGTTCAAACATTACTTACTTCAACTGGAAAATTTCCCTGGACCTTCCTAATAAAACATGCTTGGCTCTATACCATAGCACTCATGCATGGATGCTCAGGCATATCCAACTCTTTGTGACCCTATGGACTGTAGCCTTTCAGTCTCCTCTGCCTATGGAATTTTCCTGGCAAGAATACTGGAGTGGGTTGCCATTTCCTCATCCAGGGGATCTTCCCAGCCCAGGAATCAAACCCACATCTCCTGTGTTGGCAGGCAGATTCTTTAGCGCTGAGCCACCTGGGAAGCCATTTTATCAATACTTGTTGAAGCACCCCACCTCCTGCTTGTCAATAAGCTCAGAAAATACAGAGGAGCAGGCTTGGGCACTGTGCTATACCTCAGGACCTAGCATAGCGCGGAGCATAAATTACAGGTGGGATACTTGAGTGTGTGCTGAATGAAGGGCCGAGGGTCTGATCTTATGATTAAAATTATGCATGATTTTCTAAACATTTATTTTCGTTGGGGGTTCTAATGGTCCCTAAGGTTTTTTCTTCCCCAGGAAAAATAAAGTACAGATAAAAAGTTATATATAATTTTCTGGATCATCTTCCCAGGTTTAGAAGCCCTGCACTAGACTGTAGTGAGTTGATGCTATGAAGTTTCTTGGTCAACAGCCATTTGGCTTCCCCTGCCAAAATGCCCACTGGGTCATGCACTTGTTTCATTAAAACATATGCAGTTCCCAGGCAGAATGGGGTTTTACTCTTGTGCAATGATATAAATGAGTAAAAATACATTAGTAAATGTCAATGGAGTTATCTCAGAACCAGACACTTTCAGTAGTCACCAAAAAACAAACACTTTCTATTTCATCTTCAGGGGATTATTTTCCTTCCTTATTATAATCAGCAGATTATTCCCTACTATATGGGAAAGTCTGATCTGAAATCTACACCCATACTGTCCCTTGGGAAGTATGGTCACTAGGGATTAGAATTCCATGTCCAGTTCCTACAAAACGTGATTGTCCTTTTGCAACTAAGTAGTTCATACTTGTTTTACAGCAGCTCTGACATCATTGTTTCATCTTTTTTCCTTGACTGTGAATTCACTCTGGCCAAGGGTCACTATTTCTCAGTCTTTAGAACTGGATTTTGCATCAAGGGATGCTCAATAAATATTTCTGATCAACTGACAGACCAAACACATGTAGTACAGTAGTACAGGATCCTTACATGTAGTACAGTATCGTTACTACAGTCACAGATGTTACATACAAGCTAACTCCTTATACATGACTGTGTAAGTGCCAGACACTCTAAACAAACACTAAAGCAAATTGTGACTACCAGGGGAAAACTGGACACTTATGCAGTAACAGTGTGTCTGAAGTTGGTCATCACACACAGTCTGTAACTTGAAAATCAAAGGCTTGACCAGAGCTTCTCTTCTTAATGTGTCTGCTGCTGTATCATTTCTTCGTCGTCTGCCTCTTACTATCTGTATTTGCAAAAGGTATTTTCTAAGTCAAAAAATAATTCAAATCTTAAGAGTTACCTTTGTAACCAAATGGTCTATTTTACTGTACTAAACTGATCTATTTCACTTCTCAATGTCGGATCCTCTTCTTTAAAAGAAAGTTAATGGGAAAACAAGTATTTCTTGATAACCGACTTTTGTTTTTAACCAATTATTTTCCTGTTTGCAAAGGCCCAAGAAAGGGCAATGGTGAAATGTGAATTTAAGCTACTAACCACCTTTAGTCTGTCCGGCAAACAACTAGCTTAGACTATTTCAAAAGGTTACAAAAACAGAAACAAAACTAGAAATACATACTAAAAAGGCAAGAGACCTAACAATGGGGCTTACAACTGTTGAAGCTCAAATCACTGTCTCATGAATAACTATTACACAAATAACTAACATTTATAGGGCACAGAGGATGAGATGGCTGGATGGCATCACTGACTCGATGGACACGAGTTTGAGTAAACTCAGGGAGTTGGTGATAGACAGGGAGGCCTGGCATGCTGCGATTCATGGGGTCGCAAAGAGTAGGACACGACTGAGCAACTGAACTGAACTTACATTAAACATCTTAGTTAATGCTCCTAACTTACTATCGTGGCTACCACTCCTAACAACTTACTATAGTCCAGCCCAGCATCTCACTGTGTGCTGTTGACATGTCCCTTCCAATCCCCCCCATAACAATATCTGCCTGTGATTCTACAGTTAGCATACAAGGTGGAGCCTAGTCCAAGCGTCACTTCCTGGATGAAGCCTTTCTTGAACCTTCTTCTTGCAATCAATGATTTGGACATTTGTTCCAGGTTTTTACAAAAGTGTACTAAAAGAAATGAGAGATAGCTGATCTCCTTGACTACCAGTAAGTACCGAACTAATGAAGTGAGTTTTATTCCCATGTATTTAAGAGTTAAGGTGGGCTGAAACTCTGGGTCTGGTCTACACTGTGGGCAGCAGAGTGAAGACAAGAGCTGTTTTCAGAAAACAGAAGTTGGAAACCTCAAAGTTTCTACTAATGAGGCCACAATGAGATTATCATCTTAAGAAGATACATGACGTTTTTGCCCATTTTCTCTCATGGGAGTCGGGGGCCCCAGCACAGAATTTGCACAGTCAGATGTCCTTCCTTCTGTCTACAAATCAACTGGGGAGTGTTCTGTGCACACTCTCTGTGTCTGGGCACCAAGTGCTCCATTTTTGTTAACACAGTAAGGTTCCTGTTATCACCGGTCCAGCAATCACCACTTATAGGTTAATAGCTAAATTACATTTAACAACTGTCTCTAGCATTACTATTCAGGCAGACATTTCTTGGGTTTAAGTCACTCTTTAGACATCCAGAGTTAGCCAGTAGAATAAAATCCCTGTCTTTTATTTACCTGCCTTCCTAGATCACTAAACCTATGGATGTTTTCTTGGGCCTGGACTTTCTTTTATTACTTCTAATACTAATAATTTGAAATTGTTGCTTCTTTTACCCAGCTGAAGGCAGAATTCCAAAACTCATTTGCCAGCCTCTCTCTATTTTCCTCCACCCCTTCTCCAGCTGATTCTAAGGTGTTGGAAACTTTCTATTTGTCTGTTTCCTCTAACCCAAGGATGTGTCACTTGAGCTTAGGTTGCAGCCCTCATGTTTCCATTACAGATTTCTCTATAGAGAATTCAAACAGCACCACTACAAATGCTTACGTGAACCAAGCAGCTCACTTTTGCTTACTCACAGGAATCTTGCTCAAAAAACAAATAGGTATGCAAACGATTGTTGCTGTTGTTCAGCCGCTAAGTAGAGTCCAACTCTTCCTGATCCCCACAAGACTGTACCCCACCAGGCTCCTTTGTCCATGGGGTTTCCCAGGCAAGGATACAGGAGTGGGTTGCCATTTCCTTCTCCAGGGGATCTTCCTGACCCAGAGATTGAACCTGTGTCTCTTGCATTGGCAGGCAGATTCTTTACCACTGAGCCACCTGGGAAGCCCATTCAAATGATTAAGTTTGCTCAAAATCAAAGACAATGACACACTAAATTTTATAATTAAGGGAATATATGATATTGTGTGACTTTCAAAATAAATATTTTTAAAAACAAAATATGCAGACTGAGGCATCCGCTGAAAAGACTTCTTGGTAGCATTCTCAAAATGTACTTTTATTCCCTAAAGATTTTTAAAGCTCGAGAGGCTGTTCTAAACAGTACTGGCATTGTATGCGCCTCCAGCTGATGTCTCCTGACCGCCATGCAGCACATTCTGAAACTCAGAGCCAAAGGAAGCTGTCCAACAGACAAACCAATTGTTAAAGGGTGCAAAGGGCCTTAGAAACTACTTAAACATTGCCCTTAAAGACACACCCAAATGACTGCTTTGTGCTTCGATGCTAACCCTCCCTAAAAGTGGCTAACTGGGAAAATAAAATCCTTTTCAGACACAAAGAGTGAAATCTGAGTCATGATAAGACTGCAATGCTTGGTCAAGGGCAAGGAATCACTTTTTCTAACCCAACTGCTAGGTGCAATTCACCTTGTGCCCTCTGCCCTGCAGTATGCCTAAACACTGGGCAGATTTTATGTAAAATTTATTCTCATATGTGAGCATTTCTTTCTTCATTATTTTAACGGTAGAGAACAAACCCTAGCTAAGAGGCCAGTGCACAAAAGTACAAAACAATTTGATTCAAATTAATTTTCTTCCTTATGGTATTAAGTTCACAAAATTTAGGGGTAGAAGATAAAAGCCTGTCAGAATTTAGAAAAGGTTCTGGGAGAAAGTCACAAGTCAAGAGACTACAAAGGTCTCAAAGGGACTGACAGTGGAGATTTCACATGGGTCAACAGTTACCACAAACAACTTATAAAAAGCAATGCCTAATAGGTTCCATGGGTAGGAATTACCTTATCAATCATGCTTAACCTTTTAAGGTATTATGCTTTTTTGAGACCACATTCATTAAATAAGCACTGAATGTAAAACTGCTTTCTCATCTAATCTTACAATCTATATTATTTTAAAGAAAGAATGTTTGACCATGTATTTTCTAGATATCACAGCCTGTTTAACATTATATCCTGATGATAGGATACCCTTCGTGAGTGCTTCAACTATACCACGTACACTCCTATAATTAATTAGTCATGCAATTTTACCTTACTCTATTAAAAATAACTATAATTTCTATAATATGTTAGCATCTAATCAGAATTAATAGCTTTTCCATTGGTTGATTAGGGTCAGATGTGATAAGTGATCCCAAATGTTCTTTAGAGCCTTCAAGACAAAGAACTCTAAGCAAGCACCAGCATCTTTTGAAAGGATACCTCAGAGGGCAGGGAAAAAATATTTTCCCCCAGTAAAGTAGAGAAGGGGAGCTGGTGGTAGGTTTAAGGATGAAAGGTTTTCAGGGCCATTAGCTAGTTTAGAGTATGGGTTCCTCCTGCTTCTCCCTGACCCTCCCAGCCTGATTAACAATGAGGATGCTGGTGAGATACTGGAGGACGGGTTCTGACCATACCTTCATGGGTAGGCTCTGGGTCAGGTGTAAGTGAGATGTCATCCAGCTCTCGCAGGCAGAGCCATTCTCCATCCATAGACACTCGGAATTTGCAAAGGTAGATGGTCTCCATGGCAGCCTGTGTGATCTTGTCAGTGGTGGGGGTTGGCATGTCGGTTGGAGGCGTCAGAGCAGACATGATGACTCAGCTGGGACCACAATACACACACACACAACACACACACACACACACACACACACACCAAAAAAAAAATAAATAAAAACCCTCCTCAACAAAAACCCCCAAATCCGAAGCTCTGCAACAAAGCTCTCAAGAAAAGGGGCAGGTGAGGGTTTAAAAGAAAAAAAGACAGAAAAATACCTATCCTTTAAGCACCAAGTGTTCAAGATAAATAATTCTATGCTATGTTTTCTCAGAGGCAGTTCCTACCACATAGCAAAATAAGATGATGCTTATCTTCTTCCAGGTTCTCTCCTGTTATCTTCCCTTCCCTACCCCCTTCTTTTTCAGCTGAGGCAGAGGCTTGAAATCCTGCACAGTCGATGCTACCTTAGTTGGCTTTAAAAAAAAAACTGGCCTCTGTATGAGTAAGTGAAAAATCCTCCTTCTTTTTACAGAAAAAAAAAATACAAAGGAAAAAAATGAACAAAAAATAAACCAATATTTTCTGTTTAGCTTTAAAAAAAAAATCCTGAATTGCAGAAATCACTTCCAGGATCTGCTCAGAGGAGCCGGGATGCTGAGTTCTAATAGGATTGGTTGTGCGCAGTAAAGCAGGGTGTTGACCAAAATGGCTGACTAATGAACTGAACTGAAAATTCAAGCTCATGTGACCAGCTGCTCTGAACGTAGGGCGAGCAATTCCCAGGATGCTTTATAGATGCTGCTGATGCAGGGAGAGCAATTAGGCTGCCTGCTCTCATCGTGCACAACCCACTTCCAGACTGTGCTAGTCAAACTGTGATCAGACATAACACAATGCACGTATTCTCATCAATTTCCCTTGCTGTAGGATAAAAGGGCTGGGTAACAGGAGGACAATTAATACTGGGTAACGCTGCACAGCAAAAATGGTAAAAGAGGTAGTTAGATTAATTTAACAAGCACATAATTCACTTCTTTTATCCTTATATACTTAGCTATCAAAATTCTTTGCTCTGCTAAAGGTGGTGTTTTAAGAAAAACTAAAGCAGATTTTTTATTTAAATATACTTTCAGGCATTCATAATTTTCTTCTCCAAAGTACAAAGACTTAATTTTTCAGACTGGACAGAAGTGCAAGAAAAACAAACAAACAAAAAAAAACAAAAACAAAACCCTAGAAGTTAAATCCTTCCTGATTTATGGCAGTCCTTCTTTCACTTCTGACACTGCTGTATTCACCAAGTTTCTACATTAGACTGTTTCTAATAAGAGGATAAAACTATGCTATATCTTAAAATTTCTCCCACCCTGGAACATCCTAAGTGCACATTATCATATTCTCTCTATTTTGCACATTTTATTTTTCTATCTTTTGGCCACACCACAAGGCTTGTAGGGTCTTAGTTTGCTGACCAGGCATTGATCCTGTGCTCCCTGCACTGGGAATGTGGAGTTCTAACCACTGGACCACTAGGGAAGTCCTATCATATTATCTTAAACCAATCAATCAGTTTGCGCATCTACATATCTATATTATCTAATGAGGCCTTTATGCCTTGGAAGTGAAAACTTAGGTACTTGCTTTCTGAGCTACAAAAATAACAAAGAGATAAGGGATGACAGAGATTTTCTTTGAAAATGCTTTGGATGGTTGAAAACAATTTTTTTTTCTTTTGCTGGAGGGTCTGGTTTTAAGAAGGAACATAAAACTTCAAGAAATATGTCCCAAGATGATTTATTCTGTTCTAGGATTTCTTATGAGAGGGATATCTAACAACTGAAAGAAAGATTTCTTCTTGAGTTTATTAAAACGTCATGTTACATATATATAAAAAACTGAATCACTTTGCTGTATATCTGAATGTAACACAACATTACAATTCAACTATATTTCAACAACAACAAAAATTCTTTAAAAAGTAAATGAAAAGGAAAGCCGTACTGGAATAAAGTGTTTACAGCAAATACAAAAAAATTTGTAAATGCCTCCACTCTAATTTGAGATTGAGCTCAAAGGAAAAAATACTAAGAACCAGATTCTGTAGGTAAACAGGCATTTTCACACTGTTAGAGGGAAGGCAAAGTGGCAAAATGTAAGAATGCATATATAAATATACTCATTTATAATCAGGAAGAAAATCAGCAAGTTATAAGGAAAACAAAATATTCCAGGTAGGTTTATTCTTTTCTGTTTCAATCTCTTCCAACATTACCTCTACATCTGGACCAGACCTGTTCCTTCATTCATTCAGTAAATATTCACTAAGAGTACTCCACATGGCAGGCACTCGGCACGGAGCAGTAAGATCAGAACACTTTTTCTTTTTTTTTTTTTAAGATCACTTTCTCAAGGAAGCAAACTGCAGCCATGAAATTAAGAGACCCTTGCTCCTAGGAAAGGAACGCTATGACAAATCTGTGAGAAGTGAAAGTCATATCCAACTCTGTGGAGTCCATGGAATCCTCCAGGCCAGAATATTGGAGTGGGTAGCTTTTCCCTTCTCCAGGGGATCTTCCCAGAACAGAGATCGAACCCAGGTCTCCTGCATTGCAGGCGGATACTTTACCAGCTGAGCCACAAGTGACAAACCTAGATAGCTTTTTAAAAAGCAGAGACGTCACTTTGCTGACAAAAGTCCAGATAGTCAAAGCTATGGTTTTTTCCAGGAGTCATGTATATCGCATCTGTAGATGTGAGAGCTGAACCATAAAGGAGGCGGAGCACCAACAATCTGCAGTGCTGGAAGACTCTTAAGAGTCCCTTGGATTGTAAGGATATCAAATCAGTCAATCCAAAAGGAAATCAACCCTGAATATTCACTGGAAGGGCTGATGTTGAAGCTGACGCTCCAATACTTTGGCTATCTGATGCGAAGAGCCAACTTGTTGAGAAAGATCCTGATTCTGGGCAAGACTGAAGGCAAATGAAAAGAGGGCGGCCAAAGATGAAATGGTTAGATAGCATTATTGACTCAATGGACATGAATTTCAGCAAACTCCAGGAGATAGTGGAGGACAGTGGAGCCTGGCATGCTGCAGTCCATGGGGTCTCAAAGAACTGGACACAACTTAGAGACTAACCTTGATTTCCAAATATGGAATATAAGCTTTCATTTAACACATTCACATTTGATTATAGCACAATTCTTTTCTAGCCAGACAATTTTCCATCTTTATATATTAAAACTTAAAGGGAGATAGTTTATAGTTTGAATTTTAAGCCATGCAACACTTTAAAACATAGTTAAGGCGTCATTAAAATCTTCAATCCAATACCAAAGAAAGACAATGCCAAAGAATTGCACTCATCTCACACGCTAGTAAAGTAATGCTCAGAATCCTCCAAGCCAGGCTTCAGCAATATATGAACTGTGAACTTCCAGATGTTCAAGCTGATTTTAGAAAAGGCAGAGGAACCAGAGATCAAATTGCCAACATCTGCTGGATCATGGAAAAAGCAAGAGAGTTCCAGAAAAAAAAAAAAAAAACATCTATTTCTGCTTTATTCACTATGCCAAAGCCTTTGACTGTATGGATCACAATAAACTGTGGAAAATTCTGAAAGAGATGGGAATACCAGACCACCTGACCTGCCTCTTGAGAAATCTGTATGCAGGTCAGGAGGCAAGGGTTAGAACTGGACATGGAACAACAGACTGGTTCCAAATAGGAAGAGGAGTACATCAAGGCTGTATATTGTCACCCTGCTTATTTAACTTATATGCAGAGTACATCATGAGAAACACTGGGCTGGATGAAGCACAAACTGGAATCAAGATTGCCAGGAGAAATATCAATAACCTCAGATATGCAGATGACACCACCCTTATGGCAGAAAGTGAAGAGGAACTAAAGAGCCTCTTGATGAAAGTGAAAGAGGAGAGTGAAAAAGTTGGCTTCAAGCCCAACATTCAGAAAACAGATCATGCATGGCATCTGGTCCCATCACTTCATGGGAAATAGATGGGAAACAGTGGAAACAGTGTCAGACTTTATTTTTGGGGGCTCCAAAATCACTGCAGATAGTGATTGCAGCCATGAAATTAAAATACGCTTACTCCTTGGAAGGAAAGTTATGGATAAAAAAAAAAAAAGGCACTTTCTCCTTGGAAGCAAAGTTATGACCAACCTAGACAGCATATTAAAAAGCAGAGACATTACTTTGTCAACAAAGGTCCGTCTAGTCAAGGCTATGGTTTTTCCAGTAGTAATGTATGGATGTGAGAATTGGACTATAAAGAAAGATGAGCACAGAAGAATTGATGCTTTTGAACTGTGGTGTTGGAGAAGATTCTTGAGAGTCCCTTGGACTGCAAGGAGATCCAACCAGTCCATTCTAAAGGAGATCAGTCCTGGGTGTTCATTGGAAGGACTGATGTTGAAGCTGAAACTCCAACAATTTGGCCACCTGATGTGAAGAGCTGACTCATTTGAAAAGACCCTGAAGATGGGAAAGATTGGGGCAGGAGGAGAAGGGGACTACAGAGGATGAGATGGCTGGATGGCATCACCGACTTGATGGAAGTGAGTTTGAGTGAACTCTGGGAGTTGGTGATGGACAGGGAGGCCTGGCGTGCTGTGATTCATGGGGTTGCAAAGAGTCGGACACGACTGAGTGACTGAAGTGAACAGAAAATCTTCAAAGATATACTAAATAGTTCCTGGAACCACAATTATCAAACAGCCCTGGCTATCTGTACATATGATATCAAGATTCTAGGTCACTGATACATTCTTAAAACATAGGACAGGAACAGGAACGTCGCTCAGTGGTGTCCCACTGAATATATAAATTAATCTGAATGCTCTGGGATTGCCTGTGTTGGGCTTCCCAGGTGGTACCAGCAGGTAAAAAAAAAAACACCTGCCAATGCAGGAGACCTAAGAGACATGGCTTCAATCCCTGGGTGGGGAAGATTCCCTGGAGGAAGAAGTGGCAACCCACTCTAGGATTCTTGCCTGGAGAGTCCCATGGACAGAGGAGCCTACAGTCCACAGGGTCGCAGAAAGTCAGACATGACTGAGTGACTAAGCACAGTACACCAACATATGAATCCAGCAGGTCACAAACAGAGACGGACAATCTTCCCATCAACCAAACAATAAAGCATTTATTTAACCCTGAACAGGAGATTTGGCCTGATTACAACATAGCAGCACAAATAGAACATCTATGTCAACAAGCAGAGTACCTTGGTTAACATTCCTTCCAAGGTCCTTCTCTTCAGGTGGAGGATATAGGGAGCAAAGTCCAAAGCAACTAAAACTTTGGCCCAGGAGAGAAAAATCTGTACACACTGGTTACCCTTGAGTTTCCCATATCTACCAGTCTGAGGAGGTGTTAACACTTATTTCAGAAATAAGAACTGTGGATGGGCAGGAAAACCTGTACTTCTATGAAGTTACACCTGTTTGCAGGTAAACACTCTTGAGTCTTCAACATGACAGCTGCTCATTGTTCATAAGCAATACATTTACTATGAAAACCAGCACAATTTATAGAGAACTATGCTCAGTCGCTCAGTTGTGTCAAACCCTTTGTGACCCCACGGACTGTAGCCTGCCAGGCCAGGCTCCCCTGTCCATGGGATTCTCCAGGTAAGATTACTGGAGTGGGCTGCCATTTCCTTCTCCAATAAATAAAAGTAATTTAAATTATTGCTTAGTCATGTTTTCACATTTGGGTCTTTACTAAGTAAACATATTAGCTTAGAACATAAAGGCAATATTAAGTCATTGGCAAGACATACAAACTTTGAACTTTTTTCTCATAAACATACTACTTATAAACTGTATTCGACTATTTTCTCATGTGAGTGCACTTGTGAATAACAGCATATATTTGTAAAATAGTTGTGAGGGGCTGGGGTACAGTCTGTGGCCGTAAAACAGAATTAACAGGATTATGTAAAGTTTAAATTCAAAATAATGATCTGAATAATACCTATGTTCTAGCTGTTTACACAGCTCGAATTTTCCACACTATGATTGAAAGCAAATGAGATTCATTTTTCAAAGTTAGTAGTTACATTCCTTTAAAGTATATTTACTCAGCTCCTAAGACAAAGACTGATTTGTCATGCTCAGTGTCCCTGTTATATAATGTGGAAAAATTATTACTACTTAAAGCTCAACATTCAGAAAACGAAGATCATGGCATCTGGTCCCATCACTTCATGGCAAATAGATGGGGAAATAGTGGAAACAGTGTCAGACTTTATTTTTTGGGGCTCCAAAATCACTGCAGATGGTGACTGCAGTCATGAAATTAAAAGACACTCACTCCTTGGAAGGAAACTTATGACCAACCTAGATAGCATATTGAAAAGCAGAGACATTACTTTGCCAACAAAGGTCCACCTAGTCAAGGCTATGGTTTTTCCAGTAGTCATGTATGGATGTGAGATTTGGACTGTGAAGAACGCTGAGCGCCAAAGAATTGATGCTTTTGAACTGCGGTGTTGGAGAAGACTCTTGAGAGTCCCTTGGACTGCAAGGAGATCCAATCAGTCCATCCTAAAGGAGATCAGTCCTGGGTGTTCATTGGAAGGACTCATGCTGAAGCTGAAACTCCAGTACTGTGGCCACCTCATGCGAAGAGTTGACTCATTGGAAAAGATCCTGATGCTGGGAGGGGTCGGGGGCAGGAGGAGAAGGGGACGACAGAGAATGAGATGGCTGGATGGCATCACTGACTCGATGGACACGAGTCTGAGTGAACTCTGGGAGTTGGTGATGGACAGGGAGGTCTGGTATGCTGTGATTCATGGGGTCACAAAGAGTCAGACACGACTGAGCGACTGAACTGAACTGGACTGAAGTTACTATCATTTATTGGATTTCTTTTTTCTGTTAGGTGCTTCATACATAAATATTATAGCAAGTCCTCACAAGACTCCTGCAAAGCAGATATTGATATGCCTTCTTACATTCAAGGAAGCCAGGCGGAGCCACGTAACTGGTCTAAGACCACACAATTAACAAGTGGCAGATCTGGGATTTCCAGCTGCTTCTAGAATGCCCCTAAAGTCCATGTTTTCTTCTATACTTTGCAACTTCAGCACTTCACCCCAAGGATCACAGGGAAAATAAAAGGAAATAAAAGCAAAAACAAAGTAACACAGGCAAGGTACTCTTGAAATTTCCTAAACATCAATTTCAACAAAGTTAAGATTTGAAGAACAGAAAAATGTTATCAGCTTTCATACTTTACACCTTAATGTTTTACAAACTATATATTCTACTTGCTGCTAAGTAGCTTCAGTCATGTCCGACTCTGTGCGACCCCATAGACGGCAGCCCACCAGGCTCCCCCATCCCTGGGATTCTCTAGGCAAGAATACTGGAGTGGGTTGCCATTTCCTTCTCCAATGCATGACTCAGTCGACCCTTATATAGCTAGTTTAGGTTTTTAACAAGTGGGCCTTTTTTCTTTCCCTCTTTTTTTTTGGCCATGGATTGTGGCTTGTGAGATCTTATTTTGAGGATCAGGAATTGAACCCAGGTCCCAGCAGTGAAAGTACCAAGTTCTAATCACTGGACCACCAGGGAATTCCCAAATGAGCATTTTTTGAAAAGCTCCAGAATGGATCTTTCTGCTTGTGCTGGCAAAGGGTCAACCGAATTCTTCCTGACTTTCGTGAAGGATGTCACTTGCTTACTGTACCACCCTGGGAACTGAAAAAACCACCTTGCCAAGTTTCTGCCACATTTACTTACTCAGGTGAACATGTTAAAAGAGTACCTGATACATTCAGAAGTGTGAGAAGATAAATGAAGGGGAGAACTATTTTCTAAAATGACTCATTTCAGAACATCTTTAAACAAGAAACTTCAATGCATAATTTTAAGTCTTAAAAAATAATTAATAAATTATAAAAATAATTAATATCCATGAAACCATTGCTCAGCTGGAGAAATAGACCAGTGTCTTACATTTACATGTGCCTTCTTTCTTCTGATAACTTCTCCGATTGCTTTGTTTAAAGAATCCATCTGCAATGCAGGAGACCCTGGTTCCCGCTGGAGAAGGAATAGGCTACCTACTCCAGTATTCTCGGGCTTCCCTTGTGGCTCAGCTGGTAAAGCATCTGCCTGCAATGACCTGGGTTTGATCCCTGGGTTGGGAAGATTCCTTGGAGAAGGGAAAGGCTATCCACTCCAGTATTCTGGCCTGGACACAACTGAGCGACTTTCACTTTTCTCTTGAATTTCTGAATTTCTGCCTCCCCTTTTGAAACAACTACTTCTGAATTTTGTGTAAACCATTCAGTTCAGTTCAGCTCAGTCGCTCAGTCGTGTCCGACTCTTTGCGACCCCATGAATCGCAGCATGCCAGGCCTCCCTGTCCATCACCATCTCCCGGAGTTCACTCAGACTCACGTCCATTGAGTCCGTGATGCCATCCAGCCATCTCATCCTCTGTCGTCCCCTTCTCCTCCTGCCCCCAATCCCTCCCAGCATCAGAGTCTTTTCCAATGAGTCAACTCTTCGCATGAGGTGGCCAAAGTATTGGAGTTTCAGCTTTAGCATCATTCCTTCCAAAGAAATCCCAGGGCTGATCTCCTTCAGAATAGACTGGTTGGATATCCTTGCAGTCCAAGGGACTCTCAAGAGTCTTCCCCAACACCACAACTCAAAAGCATCAATTCTTCGGCACTCAGCCTTTTTCACAGTCCAACTCTCACATCAATACATGACTACTGGAAAAACCATAGCCTTGACTAGACGGACCTTTCTTGGCAAAGTAATGTCTCTGCTTTTCAATATGCTATCTAGGTTGGTCATAACTTTTCTTCCAAGGAGTAAGCGTCTTTTAATTTCATGACTGCAGTCACCATCTGCAGTGATTTTGGAGCCCCAAAAAATAAAGTCTGCCACTATTTCCACTGTTTCCCCATCTATTTGCCATGAAGTAATGGGACCAGATGCCATGATCTTCATTTTCTGAATGTTGAGCTTTAAGCCAACTTTTTCATTCTCCTCTTTCACTTTCATCAAGAGGGTTTTGAGTTCCTCTTCACTTTCTGCCATAAGGGTGGTGTCATCTGCATATCTGAGGTTATTGATATTTCTCCCGGCAATCTTGATTCCAGCTTGTGTTTTTTCCAGTCCAGTGTTTCTTTTGATGTACTCTGCATAAGTTAAATAAGCAGAGTGACAATATACAGCCTTGACATACTCCTTTTCCTATTTGGAACCAGTCTGTTGTTCCATGTCCAGTTCTAACTGTTGCTTCCTGACCTGCATACAGATTTCTCAAGAGGCGGTCAGGTGGTCTGGTATTCCCATCTCTTTCAGAACGTTCCACAGTTTATTGTGATCCACACAGTCAAAGGCTTTGGCATAGTCAATAAAGCAGAAATAGATGTTTTTCGGGAACTCTCTTGCTTTTTCGATGGTCCAGCAGATGTTGGCAATTTGATCTCTGGTTCCTCTGCCTTTTCTAAAATCAGCTTGAACATCTGGAAGTTCACGGTTCACATATTGCTGAAGCCTGGCTTGGAGAATTTTGAGCACTACTTTACTAGCATGTGAGATGAGTGCAATCGTGCAGTAGTTTGAGCACACTTTGGCATTGCCTTTCTTTGGGATTGGAATGAAAACTGACTTTTTCCAGTCCTGCGGCCACTGCTGAGTTTTCCAAATTTGCTGGCATATTGAGCGCAGCACTTTCACAGCATCATCTTTCAGGATTTGAAATAGCTCAATAGGAATTCCATCACCTCCACTAGCTTTGTCCGAAACCATTACCTTATTTTAAAACTATTCTTACAAATAATAGATGCCTAAACAATATCTTGGGGTTCCCAGGTAGCTCAAATGGTAAAGAATCTGCCTGCAATGTGGGAGACCTGGGTTCGATCCCTGGGTCAGGAAGATCCCCTGGAGAAGGGAATGGCTCCACTCCAATATTTTGGACTGGAGAATTCCACGGACAGAGAAGCCTGGCAGGCTATACAGTCCATGGGATCACAAAAAGTTGGACACGACTGAGTAACTAACACTTTCTTTAAAGTAGTATTTCAGCTTCAGTTTTTTAACTTCAGCAAAAAGGGCTTCCTACTATATATAATCTAAGCCTTTCACTCAATATTGCACTTTCTAAGATTTCTCTGGTGGCTCAGACCATAAGGAATCTGCCTCCAGTGTCAGAGACTGGGGTTTTATCCCTGGGTCAGAAAGATCCCCTGGAGAGGGAATGGCAACCCACTCCAGTATTCTTGCCTGGAGAATTCCAGGAACAGAGGAACCTTACAGGCTACAGTCCATGGGGTTGCAAAGAGTTGGACATGACTGAATGACTAACACACTTTCACTCAAAACTGCATTTTCTAACATGTATCCATATCGTAGTGTGTAGCTGTACTTTACCTTTCGGGCTGCTGATTATAAGGTAATAGTCCATCCTATAAATAAACAATTTTTTACCCATTTTCACGATGGTGAGCATTTGGCTTATTTCTAATAAATTTTCATTTTTAAATGATATTATTTAGATGCTTTTCAGAAATAGATTTCTGGTAGGTATGCCAATTCTTCTCCAACAGCTTTGAAGGTAAGAGATCACTTCACTTATTCTTTTTATGGTTAGCTGACTACTCCTATTACGGAGTTCCTATTCTACACACAATAGCGCTTCTTTAAATTAGTCAACTTGTGCAACTAAATCAGTTTGTAAAGCTCACAAGTTCTGTTTCCCAAGGCTTCCTGGGTCATGGTTTTACAATTTAAGAAGAAATGTCTTACCCTCCCTCAAATTTCACTAATTGCTGTTAGCACAAAAGTGTTTCCTCGATGAATTATTATCATGATGACACGTGGGAAAGACTAGACGTTCCTGCTAAATTATAAGATTATCCAATTGAATGATCATGACTTTGTCACATGCTCCCATCCTCCCTCCACTTCCTTCCCTCTCCCAGACAAAGCTCCGTTATATCTACCACTAATGTTGAGATTGTTGCAAGTTTAGGTTTACGCATTTGGCAAGCTCAGTACTACTTGGTTAGATATTAGCCAAGAATGATATTATATACAATGAATATGCCTGAGAAGCTGAGTCATGACTGCCAGACTATGGCTGCCAAACACCACCAGGAATAATATTACAATGCACATTTTTCTTGTTAAAATTAACCAACATAAGACAAAAATAACTCCTGCCTTAATAACTTAAGTGGATTTCATGGCTAAGTGGCAGGAGGTAATAATTTACAGATATAAAGCTACCAACTGCTTAGTAGGCCATTTTGAGAATTTTATCCTCCTCCTATCTCAATTTATTTAGGTATTAAAAAGGAAATAACTAGCTTCACGAAGACCACAGGCTTTGTAAGAACTTGGCCTGTTTTGCACACCATTACACAGTTGCTTAAAATAGTACCTTCCCAATACCAGACTCTCAGTAGATACTTATTGGTATAGATATGAAACTTTAAAGTACTCTATATTATTGCAATGGTATATTTCCACCCTCGTGTTTCACTTCAATCATGAAAACCCCAAGTTCTACAAAATCAAGCTATATTTATGCCCCCAAAGATACTTCATTCTAACACAGGCTTTATTTGTTTATACATAACAAATTCAGTCATTGAACAAGTATTGTTCAGTCGCTCAGTTGTGCCGACTCTGTGACCACAAGGACTGCAGCATGCCAGGCTTCCCCGTCCTTCACTATCTCCTGGAGTTTGTTCAAACTCATATCCATTGAGTTGATGATGCCATACAATGTATAAGGTATTATGTGCTAGTCACTATGGATATGAAGAAAGAACAAAGGCAATGGACAAGAAACAGAAAATTATGGGTGTTTAAGGAATTCCGAAGCCCCTGTCACACACGTGGCTAATTCAGTGTTACTTATACATATAACTGTTTTTTCTATCACACTGGTATCTTGTGAATTTCATATTCATTCTTTTTTTTTTTTTTTTTTTTTTTAGCAAATAGGGCTTTGCTGGGCAGAACAAGAAACTTGAGGGCCACCGCTGCCTAAGGAGAAGCCTCCAGTTTAGAATGTGATTCCAGTTATGGGAGACAGCATGTGAACTCAAGTCAGAACGCCCACAGTGAATCCTAGTCCACCACTTAGAAGCTGAGTAACCTTGGCAAAGTATTTGTTTCGGCGCCTGTTTCTTCACTGACAAAATGGGGATACTCCTATTAACTACTTCAGAGTTGGATGAAATAATGTAAGTAAAATACTCAGCATGGCACTTTGCACAAAGCAGACAGTCAGTACATGGCAGCCATTATCATCATTTTCACAAGTGATTTTGCCTTTGAGAGTTCTGGTAAAAAAGAAAAGAGGAAGGGGATATATGTATATACATAGCTGATTCACGCTATTATACAACAGAAACTAACACAGCACTGTAAAGCAATTATACTCTGATATAAATAAAAACCTATCATCCCATGAAATAAAAGTCAGTAAGGATCAATGTTCAAGGGACTAAGGTAGAGGAAAGTAAAAAGCTGATCTGAGCAAAGGGTATACTGGGGTATCTCTTAAGCCTTGAGGAAGGAAGAGGAGAGGGGTCAGAGTTTTACCAAACCTTCACATCCAGTGACTGCATCTCCTAAGTTCATAAAAAAAGGCAGGGGAAGCAGATAAATGTCTGTGGAGAGTCCCTAAAAGATTGTATGGTTAGAGAGAGGAACCTCATTTTAAAAGGTAACCCGCTGAACCAATTCATTTCTTCTGCTTCCTATGTGCCACTTGGCACAGTCTGCCAATCTCTCCTTTCCTTATGGATTGTCAGGTTTCAGAACTTCCCACCTCTGCCCCACCATTCACGCCACTCTCCTGACACATGCGGAGTTTCATGTCTACTCCGTATAGAGCAAGTCTAGAACCACACACTTAAGATGTTCTTTGCAAAGAGTAAGATCTTGGCCCAGCAGTGCCTGTTTCCTGATCTGTTATGTTTTAGGAAGACTATGAATTAACTTTGCACAGTTATTCAACTACCTACAGTAGAGGACATGACCATATTGATACGTACCCTCTTAAGTACCACTGTTTTTGTAAATCTAAAAGTGTTTCTTTTCACATAATTTCAAATCAATTCTTTAATGCTTCGGTATACTATTAAATTATTCCCAGAATAAATTTAAAAGCTCATATTTGAGCTACTTTGCACTGTAGAAGACATTATAATGTCAATAAGATTTGCGTAGAAATGTGATAGGTGCGATATTCTGCAAAGTTCATTAAAATGTGATTCTACTTTTATTTATGATGGCTACTAGTTGCCTGTGCAATGACAGAGAAGCAGCATGTCTTTTATGCAATTTGTTTAATTATTTCAGGAATTTTCAAAAATATTAGCTGACAAGGAGTTATCATCATTTCATCCAGTTAATAAGGCTAAACTCTTATCATCATCCACCTAGACTTTTTACTACCTATGACCTACACTAGAAAAATATGTTCTCTTAGCTTCTGAAGGTGGGAGGGAGGTTGAAGTGGGAGGGGCCATATGTATACCTATGGCTGATTCATGTTGATGTATGGCAGAAACCAACACAATATCGTAAAGCAATTATCCTCCACTTAAAAATAAATAAATTTTTAAAAGTCACAAAGGGAAAAGATGTGAGACAAAATACATTCTGGTGAACATGTTTTGAGGCCAATACTATTCTTTCAGTCTGAAAAGCTGCTTTCTTTGTCACCCTTGCTCTGCTGTCTCTCCCACCCAGCAACTTTTTTTACTGCCCTCTCTCCAAAATGGTTTCTTTAAGGCCTTGGTGAGGGAGCACACTGTGAGTAACTACATGAGCTTTGGATACCCAGACTATTCAGAAATGTGAATTCATTCTCTATCTTTCAGTTCTAAAAAAAGCAATATATACAAATATTGAATTATCAAGTTGTGTACCTAAAACTAACATAATATGTCAATAATAGATACCAAGGGAGGATGGGTGGGGAGAGGGTTAGATTGGGGGTTTGGGACTGACATGTACACACTGCCGTATTTATAGCAGATAATCAACAAAGACCTACTGAGCAGCACAGGGAACTCTGCTCAATATTCTGTAATCATCCAAATGGGAAAAGACTTTGAAAAACAACAGATACACGTATACGTATAACTGAATCACTTTGCTGTACACCAGAAACTAACACAACACTGTTAATCAACTATAATATAAAATAAAAAATGTCAATTATACCTCAGTAAAAACAGAAAACAAAACAAAACAAAACACACACACACACACACACTTCTAGGGACAGGGCCAGAAATCTCTGTTAACAAGACCTCCAGGTGATTCTGATGTGTGTTGATGTTTGAGATAAGCTCCCCAAAACCAAAAAATCAGTATCTCCAGAATATAACCTTCTAAATCCAAGGTTACTATCAGATTTTATGTAATAGTTTCGATCAGGCACTTAAAGAGATTGAGTCAAACACTCTGATCACAAACCTCTGTTGCACCCATCTATCTCCTTGTATGAATTCTATAGGCACTGCTCCTCCCCATTTTTTCTGTTCAGCTTTCATTGTTAAGTGAGTAGTTTTGTGTATCGGCTCTTCTATCTGATGGAAATTCTAAGAAATACCTCATAAATATAACCCCCCAAACTGGTAAGTACTGATACATGTGAAGTTTTTGCCTGCCTGCCTAGCACATAAAAATATTCTATTCATAGAAATGGTAGCCACTAAGCACCACGACTCGGAGAAGGCAATGGCACCCCACTCCAGTACTCTTGCCTGGAAAATCCCATGGATGGAGGAGCCTGGTGGGCTGCAGTCCATGGGGTCACTAAGAATCGGACACGACCGAGCAACTTCACTTTGACTTTTCACTTTCCTGCATTGGAGAAGGAAATGGCAACCCACTCCAGTGTTCTTGCCTGGAGAATCCTGGGGATGGGGGAGCCTAGTGGGCTGCTGTCTATGGGGTCGCACAGAGTCGGACACGACTGAGGTGACTTAGCAGCAGCAGCAGCAGCAGCAGCAAGTACCATGACTATCTTGCTAGTCACATTCTTTATTCATAATTGTCTGGGTATGGAGAATAAAAGAAATAATAATAATTGTCTGGGTTATAGAACTACAGTAAAATTTTCGTCATCTAATGAACAGCCTTTTAGGATCCTATAGTATCTAGAATGAAGCTAAGATCAGAACTAAGAGATAAGAAAACTCTGAATGAACGAACCCACGATTATCACTAGCAGAGCAGCCAAAACAAAGTCAAAGGCTCAGAGATTACATTTAATATTCTGAAACTGTTGCTTTGTCCATTAAAAGCCTAACAGGATTTTTTGATAATGCCAGGCCAGAAGAGCAGGTAAAAGAAAAGAAAGTAGGCAGAAAAGAAGGGGAGAAGATGGCTGGGGAGACAACTGCGACAGTCCAGGCAGCAGCGGTGATGAAAGTTACATCAGGAGGCAAGAGCCAGACAGCTAATTTAGTCATGAGGCAGGAACTGGGGCCCAACCCAGTGCCTGAAATGCTCAGGATCCCAGGTCATTTCAACTGTGTGTAGAAAGGACCCATCGGGATTTATTAATAGATACTCTTAAGGACTAAACTGGAAAAGGGCATGGCAACGCACTCTAGTATTGTTACCTGGAAAATCCCATGGATAGAGAAGGCTGGCGAGCTACAGTCCACGGAGTCGCAGAGAATCGGACAGGACTTAGCAACTGAGCAAGGTCAAGAGTTAACAGGTCTCTGGTAGTCACTAAGCTACAAACAATTACACACTGAAGATGCTGCATTTCTGAGGTTTTCCCCCTTTTCTTATGAGTCCTTATAACTGCCATTTGACAAAACAGCATTTAATGGATCAGAAAGTGGCTCCTTGCATTCTGAACACAGTTGGAAAAGAGCTGATGGTCATAGATTTGTGAATTACAAGGCTGTAAATAAAGGCACTGCTTTACATTGATTATAACAAAAAGGCTTCTTTTTAAAAGTCACAAATCAAGCAAAAACCTACTAATGAGGTGAATGCGCAAAACTTTTCAGTTCTCACAGCTGGACCCTTCCCTTCATACCTCTGGATTTGGGGCAGAGGCCTCTATATTTGCAAAACCAGAAAAAGTACTTTTGTCTTTTCAAAGTTTAAAAAGCAAAAAGCAGATGAACTGATTAATGTGTATTCAGCTCCTAACCAGGTATAATGTTTTCTATAGTACTGTTGAACAATGAAGAAAGGAGAGAGACATAATAATAGAAATTTCCACGTTGAATAAACTAAAGTCAATGAATACATACATATACAAATAATGTATATATGCACACTTACATATATAATATATACATATCTTTAAACAGTAAATGTGTGTACGAAACTAGAAACATAAAATTGACTTTCTCCCCTTAAATACACATTCCTGGTTTTATATGTAAATACGAAAGTTCCTTCCCTAAATCATGGACTCTTAAAGTGTCTCTGTGAAAAACAGCTGAATGCTTCTAGAAGCCTCATCCTCTGTACTTTCCAGGGCTCAACCAAGGCATTCACTGTTACTTATACTCAACTTTAAAGTGGGTAGTCATAGTAACGCTGCCAGTCCTCCCCAAGGCTTTTTCTCCCTTCTTTCTATTCCTTTCCTAGCCCTCCTCCCATCTCAAAACAGCACACACAAATACAGAAAGAAAACCGCTTCTATGAGAGTGTGACTTTTTTTGTACACTGCTGTACTTGAGAGAGAAAAAGGCAGAGATGTGGGCTATTTGCATGGCACTGCCTTAAACACAAATGTATGTGGTGGCTCTGAGAGCTGAAAGAGGAAAAGAGCTGTCAGCAGAAGCTGATAACCATGCAGATGGCAGGGGTGCCTTTTCCTTTCGACTGAGGAAGGAGAAGCCATCTCCTGTCCATTCTGTCCACCCACAAGACAACTCAAAAGTTAAGATGGAAAAGGAAGGCATTAAAAGTGTTATTGGAAAAAAATAATAATAAAATAAAATAAAAATAAAAGTGTTATTGGTGTGCCCTTGGCACAGAAAGCCAAACTCTGGTCATAGGCGTTTGAAACAAGGTATGGGTTCATTTGCAGGATGCCAAGCAAGCAAAACGGGCAGCTCATGCCCACAAGACCTGAACTCCTGGATGGCTTCCAGCAAGAGGAGAGGGTCACAGGATGCATGATCAGCTCAAGAACCTTCTTCTGATTGGCTGATAACATGCTTCTGTTTCAGGAATCTCAACTTTCTGGTTCCAACCAGTCTGGGGTCTACTATGCTTGAGATCTGCATGTGGTGGACATCTTCCACCTGGGTGGGGGTCTTAGTTTCTACAGAACAATTCAAAGGTATGTGTCAGATTGTTATCTATATCCCTTCAGGAGAAACTAGAAATGGAATCCTGTGACTCTACTGTCCTCTTCATTAACCTGTCCTTGGGTTGAGTCTGCTCTTTGGCACTCAGAAAAGGCCTAAGAGTCTAAAGGCTTTTTTTTTTTTTACAAACAAGAAATGGGGGACACAGAATGACTTTTGTGCCTGGAAAGGCCCCACAGGGTCCTGCTTGGTTTCAATCCCCCCTTTTCTTTGATACTCTTTAATCCTGAGGGGAACAGTTGTGGGACAAGAAAGAGAATGAAGTCTTCAATAGAGGGTTTAACCATAAGCTCAGCATAAGAATTGTGTTTTAGGGGGACTTGGTTTCAAAAATATTGGGCTGTGGCATGCAAGAAGCTCCTTCTCAGAGAGCTGATGAAAAACTGGAATGAACAGTCATATGCCAAGGGGAGAATGCCCCATGAAATATGAACATACACAGTTGTGTGAATGCCTGCAAAAGTTCTGGAAGAAAACTCACCAAACTCAAAGGTGGTATTCTCTGATAATAAACTATGGTGTTGATGGAAGAAGTCGGGGGACAGGAGGGCTTGAGGGCCCACAAGAGGAAAGTTCACTTCGTGTTCAATGTACTTTGTAATTTTTTTGGTGCTCAATGTACTTTTGCACTATAAAACATTTAAAGAGTAAGAACAGATGCATGCATTACTTGTAATTTTTATTAAAAAAAAAAAGGCATGATAGAATTTTGAGACTTAAAAGCTAGAAGCATAAAAATTTAGCAGATTGTTAGCACACAGAGTCAGAATCTGACACAATCTGACAAGGAACATCAGAAAAGTTTCATATTGCATTTAAGCTCATTGAGTTTTTTTATAGACCATATATCCTGCAAGATTTTACACTGAAACCTTATATATCATGATTCCTGCACAGTTTAGGCTACTTCCTCTGCACACATTTTTGCTATTCTTCATCGGTGTCATTTACAACAAAGCTCCTAATCACAAACGTAAAGGTTAATTTTTTAAATCTCTGAGTACAGTCAAGATTTCTAAAATGAAGAAAAAATAATACCTTAATACACACCCTGTCAAAATTATTGTATACGTATACAATTCTGGCAAATACATTAGCAAGAGTTAAAAATTTGGTGTTCAAGAAGCAAATATTCATTAGGTTGAGGTTGAGTTTGAGTCTAAGTACTTGCCCTGGTAACTGAAGTGAGAAGTCTTTTAAAAACAGTTGGTCTGAGGTTGCTCAAATGAGGAATCAGAAGACCCCAGGTTCTGATATCCAAGTACATTACACAAAACAATACTGCACTGACTCTACAGAGTAGCAACAAGGATATTTTATTAATATCAAGGGTATTCCTTTTTCCAAGTATGTGTATTCTAAAGTATATATTAAAATAACAGGTAAAAATAAAAACAGTACAAAATAAGAACCACTTTAAGATAATGTATAGTTGAATAACCTAAGTATCAGTGATCTTTTACAATATAAACTGTCCCTCAGTGACTGGTCTATAAAAAGTGTTAAGTGGGACACATATTTTCCCAATAATTTTTCTGGGTATTTACACATGTATAAACTATTTCAGAAATTAAGACCAGGAGAACTTTATGTGCGGACAAATTATGCCACATATCTCCTATTGTAAGGTAGAGACCAAGGAATCACAGTTACAAAATTTAAGCTTTAAATTCTCACTGCTGATCTTGATCAAGCTAAGGCCCCAATTTTCTGAAAATACTTTTAAAAAAAGTCAGCCCTTATAAGAGGAAGGAATCCAAATAATCAATTGAAATTCAGGTAATGCCCATAACAGATACTGGCCAATAACTGAAAATTTTTTCTACATTATACCTTCTACCACAACTGTTACACAGAGTTATAAAGAACTGAGAGGAGGATCTTTATTCTACAATGAGTGGTTAATAAGCAGTATACAATAATACAGTTTTAGGAAGCAGAAGGCAGTGCTTAAAGAACAAATCAGAAAGCAGATTACTTAGAAAATGAAAACTAGTGTTGAGAATATTCTTACCTTCACCTCCCCTGCTTATAAAAAGACTCATTTCTGACAATATTAGTTATATCAGATACTCCCTTTTGGAGATTAGTGGATTACTGCAACACCCAGAAGAAGATTTTACTAAGACTCTTAGTCAATGGTTAGTGTTGGCCCCCATTCTAGGTAAGTAAAACAGAGAAGCTAACAAAAGACTCCCTCTAGGTGAACCCAATGGACCCTAATTTAGGAAAGAACCATCCAATCACAGTATTGGACGTCTGCTCTTCGGTCAAAGAGCGTTGGACTCGGTAGGCAAAGAACCTGGTCAACTTCATTCCTTCTCTCACACTGTTACTTAGGACAAATCACTTAAACACACTGATTTTCAGCTTCCTCACCTGAAAAAGCGGCATACTGACTTATAGCGATGTGAGGGTTAATCGTGATCATCGCACCACAGGCACACAGAAAATATTCAACTAATGTTAATCTTTTTCTAGGGGACGGATCAGAGGAAGAAAGGGCAATGTCAGGGTTTCTTGGCAATGCAGAACATTAACTGTTTGCTTTGGTGCTAAAAAAAGAAATTTCTAGCTCTGAGACAGACCTGAGACAGACACAGACTGATTCTCTCTTCGCCTTAGGCAAGTCTCCCTTTTCAGAACTCAAACAAGCCAAGTTTTTGGCAATTATTTCATGCCTTGTTTCCTCACTCACATTTTCACACTCTAAGATCTTGTCGTCTTAAACCAGACTTCACACTCCCGCAAGTCTTGTGTACACACTGCCTACTCTAGGGCCGCGCTCACTAGCAAGGAGCGCCAGACATTTCTGGACCGATCCAGCACAAAGTGGGTCCTCTGCATTCAGAGGGCTCCGGTGACAGTGTTCTTAAAAAGGTGGAGGCCTCTTCCTGTCAAAGGAGATCATCCCAAGAGGTGCCCTCCCCAAGTCACACTTTCCCTTCTCATCACCCCGCGCACAGTTCCTGATTTCTCTTCCCACTGTGGGAGGACGGATCTGTGATATTTACGCGTGTAGACTGAACGCTCGTAAAAAATTCAGTGGTCCAACCGAGGCCACGCGGGCGGCGGCGGCGGCGCAGCAGCCACACCTACTCGGCGGCCGCGGCGCTGGGAGCCCGCAGCCGGCTGACCTGCCCGCGGCCCGGGCTCCGGGCGCCGCCCCCTCCTCGACTCCTCCAGGGACGACTCCCACCCGAAACCCGGGGCTGCGATCCGCGAGCACGTGGGAGGCTGGCAAGGACTAACGCCCGGCCCAGGAGGGGAGGGATGGGGAGGCCGGGAGGGAGCCTGCGGCCTGGGGAGACTCGGAGGTAAACAGTCCGGCGCCCGGACCGCGGCCGTCCCCCCAACCACCGCCACCCCTGCACCCCGGGACGCGAGCTTCCCGAGAGCCGCCCCCAGCGCCCCTTCCTCCCCACTGGCCCGGCGCCCCGCTCCGCTCCGGAGAGCCAGCGGGAGGCGGAGCTCCGCGCAGCCTGACTGGCCCTTCACGGCCGAGGCCCCCCTTCCCCGCCGGCATCTCCCTTCCCCGCCGGCATCTGCCTTCCCCGCCGCCACTCACGGTGTTTGCCGCCGCCGCCGCCCCCGCTCGGGTAGTTCAGCAGCAGGAAGGGCAGCGGGGAGCCCGGCGACGGCGGGGTCCTCCAGGAGCGCTGCTGCTGCGGCGGCGGGCGCGCTACGAAGCCGGCGCCTCCATCGCCCGGGTAGAGCAGGAAGAAGGGGGCGGCCACCGGAGAGCCGGGCTCCGATTGCCCCGCGGGGGAGGCCAGCGGCGGCCCCGCCTCGTCCTCCCGGTCCGCACCCCCGGCTGGAGCGCGGCGCGGCTCCTCCGGCCGCTGCTTCCCACCCCTCGCCGGCTCCTCGCTACAACTTTCCGCGCCGGCGGTGGGCGGCGGCGAGGTCTCAGCCATGCTGGCTCCTTCCTTCGCCGCCGCCTCGGACTCGCGCCCGGACCTGGGCGGGGGAGCAGAGGGTCACGGCGGGCAGCCGCCGCCCCGTCCCGTCCGCGCCGCCGCCCCCTTTCTCCTTGGGTTACGGGCCGGCGTCCGGGCCCTGCCGCTCCGTCTACGGCCCGCCCCACCGGGGTCCGAGCCAGCTGGAGGGCCGGCCCCGCCCGACGGCGCGGTCTCCCTACCGGCCGCCTCCTCCCGCCCGCCCCTCCCGCCCCGGCCCCGGGCCTGCGGCGCGGCTCCCCTAGGGGGCGACCTCCTTCTCTTCCCAGTGCCCACCTTCCGCCCGGCTCCCGCGGCGCTGAGCTCCCTCCCGACCCGGGGGAGGAGACGGCGCCCGGAGCCCGGTCCTTACCCGCCCCCGGCACGGCCCTCCTAAGCGGTCAGGTGTGTGTACCCCCGGTGCTTGAACGATGGGAGACCCGGCGAAATAGCTGGCGGCGCTTGTGTGTGTAACCGCCCAACTTCATCAGTAGCACGGAGGCACAAAGATCTGGGTTGAAGAAGAGGCGAGAGCTAATTTTAAATAGGAACCTACCCGCTCCCCCCACCCTCTTATTAAACTGTACCGTTTGCCTTGCACACACTATAACTTGAACCGTTCATTCAAGGTTTTGATTTATGAGATTTTTATGTGAGAAACCAGAGGTGGGTGTCCACCTTCCCCCACCTCTATTGTTCGCTGTCATGTGCCCTGTATAAAAATCTTATATTTGCTTTGACTTTAACTCCCTGGTTTTCCGGTGTTCCGGGTGCGCATGAATGCGTGTTAAACCAAACAGCTTAGAATTTATATGACAAGCGTCTATTACAGGTAGACAGTTTTCACTTTCATATCACCCGTGTCTCGCTAGCAATTGGCCACTGTTGCTTTATCTTGAATATCTGAATCAACGATTACTGATCCAGTAATTCCCATAAATAAACATTTCCGTCTTGAATAAAGACAATTTCCAGTTACTATTGCTATTCCTTACGCTAGATTCCGTGAACGTGCCCGAGTATTTCCCAGCTGTTTAGCTTTGTGTTCAGACTGCAAAATGCTGGCATAGAATCCATGTTGACTCGTAATTAAAAATCACTGTTGTGTAACATTTTGTCCACCTGGTTTTCCTTCTTTCTCTGGTCTGCCTTTCCCTCTGTAGTTATCCCTCTCTGAAAGGGAAAGTAAACCTTTCTATTGTTGTTATTCTCTGAAAATCACTCTTAAAATTACAAGAAATTATCGTGAGACTTCTAATACTATCAACAAATCTTTTGAACAAAACATTTTAAAAAGAGGTGTTTATAAGCTAACTTCAGGAAGTTAGTAGTTTTTCAGTTTCTGGCATTTTCCTGACCTGTTGATTCCAGTGCTACTACTGCCTACTTGAATTATTTGTACTGTGAACCTGGATTCCTGTTCTGGAATAGGGTGAAATAATTGTTATTATTAACTATGTATTATTGTTTTCTTAAAACAGCATACAACCTGCAATAATAAAAACAAAATGGGGGAAAGCGTCTTCATCCTATTTGTATCATTTTGGAAATTTGCTGGGCCTTTCCTTTTCAGTCTGAGGGTGGAGTCTTGATAAAAAATAAAATTGCCTTTTAGGAATTATAAACTATAATACCTTGAAGAGAACAACTATAACATTCCAGATATTTTATTACCCATTCTTAACTGCTTTTTTTTTTTTTTAGTTGAAATATAGTTGATTTACAATGTTGTGCTCATTTCTTCTGTATAACAAAGTGATCCTTAACTGGCTCTCTTACCATGTTTTTGCATGCAGAAATTTATAAGTATCATATTCTTGTCAGGTTCCTTCACAAAGATATTTTTCAGTTTTTCAGTAAAGAATTTAACAATAATATATACCAATCCCATTGTAGGTAGAAGAAAAGAGATCAGACTTTTGAGAAAGGCCAGTTGTAGCCAAGGGAGTCACCAAGCTAACATGTTAAAATGTTATCTAGTCTAAATTACCAGCTTTCTCCTTTCCAGTTAGCCAGGTTACCTACAGGTGTTAGAAACATTGATATGCTATGGAATCTTGCAGTATATTGAGTCTTTCGTGCCTGTTTACTTTTAAAACAGTTCTATTTATGCTTTATGTCAACAATTACAATGAATTAGCTAAAAGAGTTCACCATGTACATTCTATATAAATGAATATAGAAAATCAGCTGACATATGAGTCCTTTAAAATTTACAGGCAACGCTGTTTATAAGCATTTTCTTTAAAGGTGGATGATATTCAGGTTCCTAGTTTCTTATGCTTTTAGCTTTTGGATCAATATTATAATCACAGCTCTACATAAGGTTTAGTGACATATAGGGCTGAGTTAGCTGGAACATTTAGGGAAGCTCAGGTTATAAAAATGAGGCTAATCTTGATGCTCCTTTCTGAAGTGAACATCTTCCTATACTGTTTTAAAATCCAAGCCACTGTAAGAATCAAGTTCTATTAATTTTGATGTGAAATAAAGCAAAAGGTGTTTTTCAATTTTATTTGCATTGTTTTTAGTTATTCATGTTCTGTTTTCTGAAACCCTTTGGTGATCTTAAGGATGGACACAGAATATATTAAAACTTTTATAAGATCAATGTCATGGATGTTCTTTTCAGTTCAGTTCAGTTCAGTCTCTCAGTCTTGTCCAACTCTGCGACCCCATGAATCGCAGAACGCCAGGCCTCCCTGTCCATCACCAACTCCCGGAGTTCACTCAGACTCACGTCCATCAAGTCAGTGATGCCATCCAGCCATCTCATCCTCAGTTGTCCCCTTCTCCTCCTGCCCCCCAATCCCTCCCAGCATCAGAGTCTTCTCCAGTGAGTCAACTCTTCGCATGATGTGGCCAAAGTACTGGAGCTTCAGCTTTAGCATCATTCCTTCCAAAGAAATCCCAGGGCTGATCTCCTTCAGAATGGACTGGTTGGATCTCCTTGCAGTCCAAGTGAGGCTAAGCTTTTTAGAACTGTGATAGGAAAAAAGATATCACTTGGGAAGGGATAATATTCCTTTTCAAATTGCAGTCTTCTTAAATTTATTGAGACTTGTTTTGTAGCTTAGCATGTGATCTATCCCATATGTATTTGAAAAGAATGTATATTCTGCTGTTTTCATAAGGAATATTCTATAAATAGCTAATAAGTTTATCTGTAGCAATGTGTCATTTAAGGCCATTGTTTCCTTATTGATTTTTTGTCTGGATGTTCTGTCAATTGATGTAAAATTCCTCCTAGTGGGTGTTAAATTTCCCCTAGTATTATTGTATTATTGTCAGTTTTTCATTTTGTATGTTGATATTTGCATTATATATCTAGGTGATCCTATGTTGGGTGCATATATATTTATAATTGTTACATCTTCTTGTTGGATTGATTCCTTTATCATACTAAATGTCCTTCTTTGCAGTCTTTGCTTTAAAGTCTATTTTGTCTGATACAGGTGTTGCTGCCCCAGCTGTCTTTTAATTTCCATTTGAATGGAATACCTTTTCCATTCTCACATGTTCAGTACGTGTAGGTGAGATAATTTTCTTTCATACTTTTTATATTTGTAGTAGTAGCGGCCTTGTCTTTTTGGCTTAGAGAAGTCCCTTTAAGGTTTCTTTTAAAGCTGGTTTCAGTTCATTTCAGTTCAGTTGCTCAGTCGTGTCTGACTCTTTGCGACCCCATGAATCGCAGCACGCCAGGCCTCCCTGTCCATCACCAACTCCCGGAGTTCACTCAGATTCACATCCATCGAGTCAGTGATGCCATCCAGCCATCTCATCCTCGGTTGTCCCCTTCTCCTGCCCCCAATCCCTCCCAACATCAGAATCTTTTCCAATGGGTCAGCTCTTTGCATGAGGTGGCCAAAGTACTGGAGTTTCAGCTTTAGCATCATTCCTTCCAAAGAACACCCAGAACACCCAGGACTGAACACCACAGTTCAAAAGCAACAATTCTTCGCTGCTCAGCTTTCTTCACAGTTCAACTCTCACATCCATACATGACCACTGGAAAAACCATAGCCTTGACTAGACGGACCTTCTTTGGCAAAGTAATGTGTCTGCTTTTGAATTGCTATCTAGGTTGGTCATAACTTTCCTTCCAAGGAGTAAGCGTCTTTTAATTTCATGGCTGCAGTCACCATCTGCAGTGATTTTGGAGCCCAAAAAAATAAAGTCTGACACTGTTTCCCCATCTATTTCCCAGTGGTGGTGAACTCTGTTAGCTATTGCTTATCTGTTAAATTCTATCTCTTCTTCAAATCTGAATGATCCCTTTTCTGGGTAGAGTATTCTTGGTTGTAGGTTTGTGTGTGTGTGTGTGTGTGTGCCTTCTGGCTTGCAAAGTTTTTGTTGAAAAACTTTACAGCCTTATGAAAGTCCCCTTGTATGTACCTAGTTACTTTTCTCCTGCTGCTTTTAAGATTATCTCTTCATCTTTAATTCCGGATTTTAATTTTAATGTACCTTTGTGTGGACCTCTTTGGGCCCACCATGTTTGGGACTCTGTATTTCCTGCACCTGAATATCTGTTTGCTTACCCAGGTTAGGGTAGTTTTCAGCTGTTATTTCTTCAGGTAAGTTCTCTGCCCCGTTCTCTTCTTCTGGGATGCTTATAAAAGTATGCTTGATGCTCTCATAGAGGTCTCTTAACATATCCTCTTTTTAAAAACTTTTTTTCTGTTTGGCTTGAGTAACTCTACTCTAGATCACTCATCCATTTCTCTGTATCATCTGATCTACTGTTGATTCCTTCTAGTGTATTTTTATTTCAATTATTATCTTCTTCAGCTCTGTTTGGGTCTTCTGTATGGTTTCTCTTTGTTAAAATTCTGTGTTTCTCTATCCTCCTCCCCAGTTCGGTGAACATCTCTGTGGTCTTATCTTGAACTCTTTATTAGGTTGATGGCTTCTCTGGTGGCTCAGATGGTAAAGAGTCTGCCTGCTAATTCAGGAGACTTGGGTTTGATCCCTGGGTCAGGAAGATCACCTGGAGAAGTAAATAGCAACCCACTCCAGTATTCTCTGGAGAATCCCATGGACAGAGGAGCCTGGCAGGCTAGTCCATGGGCACACGACTGAGCTACTAACACACACACACACACACACACACGCACACACTCTTTATTCGGTTGGTTGCTTATCTCTACTTCATTTAGTTTTTTCTGAGGTTATGCCTCTTTGTTTGAAACATTTGCTTCTGTCTCCTCATTTTGCCTCTGTCTCCTCAACTCCCTATGCTTATTTCCTATGTGTCAGGTAGGTTGTTAAATTTCCTGATCTTGTTTTTTTTTTTTTTTTTGGCCTTGTAGTGAAGCTTGTGGAATTCAGTTCCCCAATCAGGGGTTGAACCCAGGCTGTGACAGTGAAGGCGCCAAATCCTAACCGCTGGACACCAGGGAGCTCCCTACATTTCCTGATCTCTGAGAAGTGGCCTTCTGTAAAAGAAACCCTGTGAAGTCCAACAACATGCTCCCCTCTGGTCACCAGAGCGCTCTAGCGGTGCCCGCTCCACGTGGACTGTGTGTGCCCTTCTAAATGACTCCTGCGGGTGTACGGTCGGAAGTCCTGGCCCCCGGCCCATTCAGCTTCAAGGCTGTGTGTGGCTGCTGTGGCCCCCTGTAAGGCAGGGCTGGGTCTCTGGTGCTAATAAGCTAGAGGGAGGATTCCAAAATTGAACAGCACCGATGTTATCACAGTAGAACGAGCTCCCCGAATGGTTGCTGCCATTGTCTCTATCTCAAAGGGAAGTCCCAGTTTCCTCCTGCCTCACCAAGGTTTGATCCTCACTGACTGGGTTTGATCCAAGTTCATTTCAGACTACTGCCTCTGTGCTGGAACTTGGAACATGTGAGATATTGCACATGACCTTTAAGAGTCCAGTCTGTTTCCTATAAGCTCTACTGAACATAAGCCCTGCTGGTTTTCAAAGTCAGAAATGCTGGGGGCTCATCTTACTGATCCATGACAACCAGGCTGGGGAGCTTGATGCAAGCCTCAGACGCCTCACTCTTTGGGGAAAGACCTCTGTGATTAAAATATTCCTCTTGTTTGTGGGTCACCAGACCCAGGGGATGTGGGTCCTGACTATACTGCATATCTACCCTTCCTGTCTCATTGTGGCTCCTTCTTTATGTCTTTAGTTGTGGGAAATCTTCCCTGCTAATCTTAAGGTTGTTGTCCTAGGTCATTACTCCTTCAGTTCAGTCACTCAGTCCTGTCTGACTATTTGCGACCCCATGAATTGGAGCACACCAGGCCTCCCTGTCCATCACCAACTCCCGGAGTTCACTCAGACTCACGTCCATCCAGTCAGTGATGCCATCCAGCCATCTCATCCTCTGTCGTCCCCTTCTCCTCCTGCCCCCAATCCCTCCCAGCATCAGAGTCTTTCCCAATGAGTCAACACTTCGCATGAGGTGGCCAAAGTACTGGAGTTTCAGCTTTAGCATCATTCCTTCCAAAGAAATCCCAGGGCTGATCTTCAGAATGGACTGGTTGGATCTCCTTGCAGTCGAAGGGACTCTCAAGAGGCTTCTCCAACATCACAGTTCAAAAGCATTAATTCTTTGGCACTCAGCCTTCTTCACAGTCCAGCTCTCACATCCATATATGACCACAGGAAAAACCATAGCCTTGACTAGATGGACCTTAGTCGGCAAAGTAATGTCTCTGCTTTTGAATATGCTATCTAGGTTGGTCATAACTTTTCTTCCAAGGAGTAAGCGTCTTTTAATTTCATGGCTGCAGTCACCATCTGCAGTGATTTTGGAGCCCCCCAAAATAAAGTCTGACACTGTTTCCACTGTTTCCCCATCTATTTCCCATGAAGTGATGGGACCAGATGCCATGATCTTCATTTTCTGAATGTTGAGCTTTAAGCCAACTTTTTCACTCTCCTCTTTCACTTTCATCAAGAGGCTTTTGAGTTCCTCTTCACTTTCTGCCATAAGGGTGGTGTCATCTGCATATCTGAGGTTATTGGTATTTCTCCTGGCAATCTTGATTCTAGCTTGTGTTTCTTCCAGTCCAGTGTTTCTCATGATGTACTTTGCATATAAGTTAAATAAGCACGAACAAAGCTAGTTGGAGGTGATGGAATTCCAGTTGAGCTATTTCAAATCCTGAAAGATGATGCTGTGAAAGTGCTGCACTCAATATGCCAGCAAATTTGGAAAACTCAGCAGTGGCCACAGGACTGGAAAAGGTCAGTTTTCATTCCAATCCCAAAGAAAGGCAATGCCAAAGAATGCTCAAACCACTGCACAATTACACTCATCTCACATGCTAGTAAAGTAATGCTCAAAGTTCTCCAAGCCAGGCTTCAGCAATATGTGAACCGTGAACTTCCTGATGTTCAAGCTGGTTTTAGAAAAGGCAGAGGAACCAGAGATCAAATTGCCAACATCCGCTGGATCACGGAAAAAGCAAGAGAGTTCCCGAAAAACATCTATTTCTGCTTTATTGACTATGCCAAAGCCTTTGACTGTGTGGATCACAATGAACTGTGGAAAATTCTGAAAGAGATGGGAATACCAGACCACCTGACCTGCCTCTTGAGAAATCTGTATGCAGGTCAGGAAGCAACAGTTAGAACTGGACATGGAACAACAGACTGCTTTCAAATAGGAAAAGGAGTACGTGAAGACTGTATATTGTCACCCTGTTTATTAAGAGTACAATGGCCTCTAAAGAAATATATTTCTCTTAAGTAATATATTTGTGTGTCACTCAGTTATGTCCAACTCTTGACCCCACTGATTCATGACCCCATTGCCTATTCCCCACCAGGCTCCTCTGTCCATGGAATTTTTTGGGCAAGAATACTGGAGTGGGTTGCCATTTCCTCCTCCAGGGGATCTTCCCAACCCAGGGATCAAACCTGCATCTCCTGTATTGGCAGGCAGATTCTTTACCACTGTGCCACTTGGAAAACCCAAGCAATATATTTAATCAAGATCAAACAATGGCCCTTTTCTTTGGGTGGTAGAAATATGGATGTATTTTTCCATTTTTCTACTTTTCTGCATTTTTAAGAAGTCTATAATGAATATATCACTTTTATAATAGAAAATAAAATGCTGAATGACTTTTATTAATAGATTGATAATTATATCTTTTTAATGATCTATTCACAGCAAAATTGTGTTGAGTATACTGTGGAACTCGAGAGGCACCCTAGAGGAGCTTATCATTATTTTGTGGCTATTTAGATTTTCAATATCTTAATAGAATTCATGAAACTACGTGGCTTTTGCTGACCTTTGTTACTTTGCTTTGTGGCTTTTCCCACACTTTGTTCCAATTTTCATTCTTTTTTTCCAAGTTTCCTTCGAAATTTCTCTCAAATCTTTCCTTGAATCTGTCCTCTTTGTTTTAATTGAAATTTTCATCTCTTCTTGCCTGTTATTGCAAAGGACTCCTAGCTGGTTTTCATCCCCGTTTTTAATCTAACTCCATTGGTGTACAGCAGTTAGAATGAGTAATTTACTTTTCTGAAGGTTGATCTAATTATGTTAGACTGATTCTTAAAAACCTTGGTTTCCTTCTCTATATTATCTAAGGAATATTATCTAAGCTCCTTAAGATCATTCCTGATCTAACCCTCCCCGACTTTTCCAATATTATCTTTCTACCCTTGCTTTTGGCACTAGTGGTAAAGAACCCACCTGCCAAAGCAGGAGATACAAGAGGCACAGGTTCAATCCCTGGATTGGGAAGATCTGGAGGAGGGCATGGCAACCCACTTCAGTATTCTTGCCTGGAGAATCCCATGGACAGAGGAGCCTGGCAGATGTCCATAGGCTTGCAAGGAATCTGACAACACTGAAGCAATTTAGCACACATCCACCCTTGCCTCACCCTTGCCTCTGGATAAATGTTTAACTTGTTTGACATTCCTTATATTGCCACACCCTCTCTTCCCTCCATATTGAAAAGCAGAGACATTACTTTGTCAACAAAGGTCCATCTAGTCAAGGCTATGGTTTTTCCTGTGGTCATATATGGATGTGAGAGTTGGACTGTGAAGAAAGCTGAGCGCCAAAGAATTGATGTTTTTGAACTGTGGTGTTGGAGAAGACTCTTATCTCTTGGACTGCAAGGAGATCCAACCAGTCCATTCTAAAGGAGATCAGCCCTGGGATTTCTTTGGAAGGAATGATGCTAAAGCTGAAACTCCAGTACTTTGGCCACCTGATGCGAAGTGTTGACTCATTGGAAAAGACTCTGATGCTGGGGGGGATTGGGGGCAGGGGGAGAAGGGGACGACAGAGGATGAGATGGCTGGATGGCATCACGGACTCGATGGACATGAGTCTGAGTGAACTCCGGGAGTTGGTGATGGACAGGGAGGCCTGGCGTGCTGCCATTCATGGGGTCACAAACAGTTGGGAGATGACTGAGCGACTGAACTGAGCTGAACTGAACACTTCCCTCCTGATTTTACATAGATCTTCCCTGCCCTCTGTAAGTAGAGGTACAAGCTTCTTTTGAGTTCCCAGTGTATGCTGTTAATGGCTGCCCCATAGGGCAGTTAATGGCTCTAAATGTATTATATGTCTCTTTCACCAATGTATCTACTCCCAAAGTTGACATCTTCTAGTTTTTCCTTTTCACAGTGCACAAAATTTACTTTAAAAAAATAGTTCCCATGTCCCTACCTCCTTTCCACATCCCCTTTTTCAATTAACAATTTTCATTTTTAAAAATTTCCTCTTTCTAAAATCCTACCAAAATTTGATTCTGTGGCTATCAGAGACCTTGAATAGAAGTGATTCAGAAAATTTGGACTGAATATGAAGCTTAAGGTATAAACATTCATTTGGCTGCAGTTTCTTTTTGTGTATGTGCAAGCATGATATGATTAGAAACATAAGTGAAAGTGACAGTCACTCCGTTGTGTCCGACTTTGTGACCCCCATGGACTATATAGTCCATGGAATTCTCCAGGACAGAATACTGGAGTGAGTAGCCGTTCCCTTCTCCAGGGGATCTTCCCAACGCGTGCGCACTCGCGCAGATACATACAGGGGCCATATAAAGCAATGCTTAAAGGTTAAAGGAACAGTCCTTTTGAGTTTCCCATGAGGTCCAAGGATTTCTAGCTTCAGGGAGTCCAGGAGCCCAATGACATGGTACGTAAAATGTTGTGATTATATTCTAGGGAAGAAAAAATCTGACTCCATATTGGTGTGTTTCTTTTACTTTAGCCTTTGTAGTCTATTGCTTTTGCTACAAGAATGTTGCCTATGGTATGAAATAAACAGGATAGCCATCTCTCAAGTTTCTGACCTTTAAAAATGTAACATTTTTCTATTCATATATTGCAAGGCAAAGAGAAAGACAGATCTCCAGATTTTTATCTGCTTACATCTATGATTGACCTCTGAATCATACGTACCTAGAATAGACTCAGCCCAGCCCAACTAATGGCTTCCCAGGTGGTGCTAGTGGTAAAGAACCCACCTGCCAGTGCAGGAGAATTAAGAGATACAGTTTGAATTTGGGGGTCAGGAAGATCCCTGGAAGAGGGCATGGTCATCCACTCCAGTATTCTTGCCTGGAAAATCCCTGGAGCCTGGCAGGCTATAGTCCATAGGGTTGCTAAGAGTCAGACACGACTTAAGTGACGTAGCACATTCACATGGAGATAAAATCTGCAGAACAGAGACTAACATTTGCCTTTGTATGTATGTGCTTGTGTGCTCAGTCGTGTCTGTTTTGTGACCCCATGGACTGTAGCCCGCCAGGCTCCTCTGTCCAGGGGATTTCCCAGCCAAGAATACTGGAGTGGGTTGCCATTTCCTTCTCCAGGGAACATTTGTCTTTTTGGAGCTTTGTAGGAACTCTGTGATCTGACCTATGAAGATAGTTTCAAAAGTAAAGGATTCCCACATTAAGAAGTTTGTGACAACCAACTACACCCCTCCTTTTTTAGTAAACAAGAAGCCTACATTCTAACTTGGGTGAGGTATTTCCTTGGACACCATCTTCTTGGTCTGACAGCTTTCCGAATAGTTAAATAAAGTTACTATTCCTTACCTCAACAACTCCTCTCTTGATTTATCAGCCTATCCTGTTGTATGAGCTTGGACTCAGTAACAATTAGGCCTATGTTATTGTTCTGAGGTGAAGGTCTGTTCCTTTCAACAGAGTCTCTACCCTAGAGTTTTTATAGTCTCATGATGCATAATACCACATCATATTTCATTTTGGTAATTAATTTCACTCACATGCCTATAAGTGAAGAGAAACCTAAAAAGCTGTGTGCTCAGAGCAGTGTTTCAGGTTTAGGTTAGCATCCTCAGAGGTGTCTCTTAAAAATACAGATTCCTGGGTCCACACCAGGATTGCTAAATAAGCAGTTGTGGAGGTGGGGCACAGGTTATCTGCATGTTAAACTTACCAATTGGTCCCTAGGCATTCTGGTTTAAGAACCATTATGATAAAAACAAAAAGAAAATGAACTCTTTCATGGGGAGTAAATTCTTTTTTTTTTGATGGATTAATGGTAACAATAAACACTTACTACATGCCGAGTGCTGTCCTAAATGTATATGGTTTAATTACTTAAATGGTTATATAACAATCATATATTATTGAAGGTGAGGAAATTGAGACAGAGAGAGGTTAAATAGACCAAAGACACAGAGTCAGTGGTAAAAGTGGGATTTAAACTCTGTCCTGACTCCAGAGGTCATTGTTTCACTTAAGAGAGTACATTTTTATTACTTTCCTTCAAGTTTTTATTTTATAGTTTTAAAAAATGTTCATTCTTAATTTTACTGTTACTCAAAGCTTCCCTTTGAAGCAAATATAAAAGATCAGTTTTTCTTCACAACTGACTAGCTTAAAGAATAAATATGAAAGAAAACATTTTCTGGAATACATAGCTAAGGCAACTACATCCAATTAAAAACTTTGATATGAGACTAAGCAAAATTTAAAACACATTTATATTTGTTGATGTGGGTAGTGTTAAATTTTCTATAGTGTTTCTATGTTTAAACTTGTGATGGCAGACCATAAATGTTTTTAGAATAATAAATATTTTTAAAAACTTTGATTATTACCTGAAACAATATTGTTCACATGGTTTGAACTCTAGTTGAATTTTACATGATTTTTTTGGATCACCTACAATCCAGACAGTGGTTACATGTTCATCGTGACCGGAGATTACATACTGATTTTTGCCTTTCCTGAATTACTTTGGTAGTGTTAAATTACTTTAACATATTAAAATTCTTTTACTTCATACAACCAGTAAGAAAAAATAAGCAACTCTTATCTACTTCTCAGATTCATCAACTATTTTGTCAGGTATGTGAATATATTTATTTACATTACCTAAGCTACTTTTCATTTTTAAAATCACAGAAAGTAATTTCTCAGTTTACCTAAAGTTTTGGCATTCAAGGTGGTTTTAGAAGTCTGACAAATTTACTTCTATAAGAAAAATTAAAGGGATATGTTTATTTAGCTCCATAAATAAGACAGGTGAGAAACTATGGCTTAGAGAACTGACTAGCCCGAAGAAAGCTAGTCAGCTGGCTAGTGGCAGAGTAAGTTACTGGATCAGTATTTTGACATTTTCTTCTTTAATCTTTAATATTTTGCATTTTCAGTAGCTGCCTATAGCTTACAATGGTGACATAAAACCAACAGGTTGTTGCTTTGTGCTGATGCCCAATACCGGAAATCTATTTTATTGGAACTCTTATCCATGAGACTCTACAGTTCATGAAGTGAGTCTGTGAAAAATGGTCACATTGAATAGTTAACAATTTATTATTCATGTGTTAGGACAGTATCCAGCACATCTCAGTGCTCTTTAAATGTTTAAGTGAATACAAAATTTGGAAGATGTAAATATTAAATGCAGTAATTTCTGTTCCTTCATTTACTGTTAATTCACCTCTGACAAAGTCACTTTAGGATAGTACCATCTTGTCCTAGTTATTAGAATGAGTTCATATTTAAAGTGTTGTGATCATTGAAAAAGCAAGAGTTCCAGAAAAACATCTATTTCTGCTTTACTGACTATGCCACAGCCTTTGACTGTGTGGATCACAATAAACTGTGGAAAATTCTGAAAAAGATGGGAATATCAGATCACCTGACCTGCCTCTTGAGAAACCTGTAGGCAGGTCAGGAAGCAACAGTTAGAACTGGACATGGAACAACAGACTGGTTCCAAATAGGAAAAGGAGTATGTCAAGGCTGTATATTGTCACCCTGCTTTTTTTTAACTTATATGCAGGGTACATCATGAGAAACGCTGGGCTGGAAGCACAAGCTGGAATCAAGATTGCCGGGAGAAATACCAATAACCTCAGATATGCAGATGACACCACCCTTATGGCAGAAAGTGAAGAGGAACTAAAGTGAAAGAGGAGAGTGAAAAAGTTGGCTTAAAGCTCAACATTCAGAAAACGAAGATCATGGCTTCTGGTCCCATCACTTCACGGGAAATAGATGGGGAAACAGTGGAAACAGTGTTAGACTTTATTTTTTTGGCTCCAAAATCACTGAAAATGGTGACTGCAGCCGTGAAATTGAAAGATGCTTACTCCTTGGAAGGAAAGTTATGACCAACCTAGATAGCATATTAAAAAGCAGAGACATTACTTTGCCAACAAAGGTCTGTCTAGTCAAGGCTATGGTTTTTCCAGTGGTCATGTATTGGATGTGAGAGTTGGGCTGTGAAGAAAGCTGAGTGCCAAAGAATTGATGCTTTTGAACTGTGGTGTTGGAGAAGACTCTTGAGAATCCCCTGGACTGAGAGGAGATCCAACCAGTCCATTCTAAAGGAGATCAGTCCTGGGTGTTCATTGGAAGGACTGATGCTAAAGCTGAAACTCCAATAGTTTGGCTACCTCATGTGAACAGTTGACTCATTGGAAAAGACTCTGATGCTGGGAAGGATTGGGGGCAGGAGAAGGGGACGGCAGAGGACGAGATGGCTGGATGGCATCACCGACTCAATAGACATGAGTTTGGGTAAACTCCCGGAGTTGGTGATGGAGAAGGAGGCCTGGTGTGCTGCGATTCATGGGGTTGCAAAGAGTCGGACACGATTGAGTGACTGAACTGAACTGAAGTCTCTCTCCCCTCTTGCTTCACACTTAGAATATTAATTTCTTAAGAAGCATTTTTACAAAGACAAGTACACTTTATTCTCTATGTTCCTGTAATGAACAAGAATCACTATGCTATTAGTTGTAATTTGTTTAGTATCTGCCTGTCAGATGTGGATCCTCACAACCTGTAATAAGAACCAATACCTATCATGTATTTGCTGCCTAACAGGCATTGTCCTAAGTGGTTTGTGTATATGTGCTTAGTCCTGTCTAACTCTTTGCGATCTCATGGACTGTAGCCGGCCAGGCTCCTCTGTCCATGGATTTTCCAGGCAAGAGTACTGGAGCGGATTGTCATTTCCTCCTCCAGGGGATCTTCCTGACCCAGGGATCGACCCCAGGTCTCTTGCATTGGCAGGCAGATTCTTTACCAGTGTGCCACTTGGGAAGCCCCTAAGTGCTTTAAGCTTCCCTTGTGGCTCAGCTGGTTAAGAATCTGCCCGCAATGTGGGAAGACCTGGGTTCAGTCCCTGGGTTGGGATGATACGGTGGAGAAGAGAAAGGCTTTAAATATACTAAATTTTCAAGTGTTTTAAATATACTAATTCACTTTACCCTAATAACTATTAAGTATGTATGTACTACTATCCCCAGTTTAGATGGAAAGACACAGAGATCAAGGACCTTGCCCCAAGTCACAGGTACTAACTGATAAAACTGGAGCAGGAGTCTGGGTAAAGCCTGCTCTCGAATTAGAAAAACCACTTTCCCCCTGTGTTTCTCCTTTATTGTCACACTATTATCACTCATAACACTTCTGACACCATGTTTCCCCACCAAGTAATTCTCTGCAACACCAGCTGGAGGTAGCATCAGATCCCATAGGTTAAGGCCTCAGTCCCACAAGACTGCCCCTTCCCCACTTCAGATGCCAATCTCAAGCCCAGGTTGCTACCTGTGCTTCTTTTAGTCTGTGAGTGCATGCTAAGTTGCTTCAATCATATCTCTTTGTGACAATATGGACCATAGCCCACCAGGCTCCTCTGTCCATGGGATTCTCCAGGCAAGAATACTGGAGTGGGTTGCCATGCCCTCCTCCAGGGGATCTTCCTGACCCAGACCCAGGGATTGAACCCATGGCTCTTTAACATCTACTGCAGTGACACCTGGGAAGTCTGAGGTTGGGTTCGATTCATTTGCTAGTGTGGCTCACAGAACTCAGGGAAACACTTAATGTTCACACGTTACTAAAGGACATGATCTGGAGGAGGAAATGGCAACCCACTCCAGTATTCTTCCCTAGAAAATTCCATGGAAAGAGGAGCCTCACAGGCTATACAGTCCTTGGGGTCGCAGAGTCAGACAAGGCTGAACATGCACATACGTCCACACACAAAGGACATGATAAATACAGACGAACAGCTGGATAAGTAAGTACATAGGATAAAGACTGGGAAGATCCCCTTTACAGGAGTTTCTGTCCCCATGAAGTTGGGTACCTCATCCTCTCAATATGAGGATGTGTTCACCATCCTGGCATGTCCCCAAACCTCCTACTATAGGGATTTTGTGGAGACTTCCTCACATAGACATGACCAATTAATAAACTTCATCTCTAGCCCCTCTGGGAGAAGGCGATGGCACCCTACTCCTGTACTCTTGCCTGGAAAATCCCATGGACATGGATGGAGGAGCCTGGTAGGCTGCAGTCCATGGGGTCTCGAAGAGTCAGACAGGACTGAGTGACTTCACTTTCACTTTTGTGCATTGGAGAAGGAAAAGGCAACCCAGTCATGTTCTTGCCTGGAGAATCCCAGGGATGGGGGAGCCTGGTGGGCTGCCGTCTATGGGATCACACAGAGTCAGACATGACTGAAGTGACTTAGCAACAGCAGCTAGCCTCTCTCCCCTCTCTGCAATGTGAAGGGCTGGGGCTGAAAACTGCAAGCTATTAATCATGGCTTGGTCTTTCTGGTGATCCGTTCCCATCCAGAAGCTCACCTAGAGTCCTCTCATTGTAACAAATGATATTCCCAGTGTTCCTGTTACTTAGGAACTTACAAAGCTTTTAGGAATTCTGTGCCAGAAACAAATATATGTATTTTCCATTATCTAACAGTTCTTAACCAATTACATATATATACCTATACCTAAGGTAGGTATAATAGTACCATACAGAATAAGAAAATGAGTCAGAAATCAGGTACTTAACTCAAAATCACCCTAGTAACTTAATTCCAAGAAAGACCTGTACTTTTTCTACTATATCAGAAAAGGAAATACAAGATAGGGCTCTTAATCCAGAAAGGCTAGAATGAAATCCCTGTTTTTCCACTTAATAGCTACATGACCTTGAAAAAGTTACTTCTCTTTGCCAGTTTCTTCATCTCTAATAGAGGTATGGATACTAGAAGTTACTACATGAGTTGTGAAGAATAAGGAGATAAATGCTTACAAAAGTATCTTCACACTCAATATAAACTTCCAATTTTCCTTTTTTATTTATAGTAATTTGGCACATGTGCTATGCTGGCAGCAGCTGTAAGCCAGAGGTTAAAATGATGAAGGCTCAAGGTAAGCCATCTTGGGTCCAAATCCCAAACACAATGTCCTTTAGAAAGTTAATCTGGAAGTTTGGCATCCTCATCTCTGATAGTTATGGCAAATGTTTTAATAAATATTAACCACTGACATCTCTGCATTTCTAGCAGCTAGCACAACATTTAATGAATAAACAGTTAAGAGGTCCTTTGTGCTCCTTTACTAGTCTTCTCATTTTCTCCCTGGCATCATCCTAAGAATTTTTAAGTTCACCATATCATCATCTTTCCCCTACTGTAAAGATCAGAATAATTATATATATATAAAAAAATAATGTAATTTTGAAGTTACCACTTACTCAGTAGTAATCTTATCAGATTTTCTGCAAGTGGAAAGTACAAAGACCAACCAACAGTATGGAAGGAGAAATGGAATTTTTATGACATTAAG
This sequence comes from Ovis canadensis, assembly GCF_042477335.2. NCBI lineage: Eukaryota > Metazoa > Chordata > Mammalia > Artiodactyla > Bovidae > Ovis > Ovis canadensis. The sequence goes on along the minus strand of NC_091250.1, from coordinate 102,669,471 downwards.
CACTATGAAAAAATATTCACTATTAATGTAATTAAGGCATATCTCTATTTTCAACTAAGTTCCCCTTCTTTCCTAAGATTTTACCACAATAAAATGTACAAAAATACTTAACATTAAACCCATTATTAGTAACTTTCCGGCTCAAGAATTATACTTTAGGCAATGAAACATCAAAACTACTTTATATCCTAGCTTACAAATAAGATGACTACCAAAGCTGCATTCTCTTCACTTTACGTGAAAAATTACAAAAGTACTTTAAGTATAAATAAAAGACTGATACATGAAAAAAAAAAAGTACTCTTTAAGTCTGTTGCTCCACAACTAGCTATGTAATTTCCCCAGGCTACTGTCTGACAGAATAGTGGAGAACTTTTTCCATCACCACCTCTTTTCCCACTCATCTTCATATTGTTCCCACAGTTCTCTGTATGACCTCATTACAAATTAAAACACAAATAAAACTGAGCAATAACCCTCAATAGGGTCATATAGGAAATTTTCCTATTGTCAGAATTTTTAACATTTAAGGCTAAGCATTAAGTATTAATACACTCTTATCACCAGTTAAAAATAAAAATTTATTAATCCAAAATTATTGCCAAAAGACTTAAAGCTAAGCAAAAACTTTACTTAAGCTTAATGCTCTTTTTAACTCCTGCACGAATGCCAGACAGTTCACCAGTATAACGTTGCTCTTCCCTACGAACTTCACGAACCTGGCCTCTTCTGCGAATTTTGGCTTTTCTGAACTTCTCCCGGTGTTTGACTCTGGGATTCCGATCAATCTTCTTTCTCCTAGGTGTAAGTCCCCTATTTTTAGCAATCTGATAAGTAATGGCTCTCTTTGCATTTTGATCTTCAAGAGCCTTTTCTTCGGTACTATTTTCTTCTTTCTTTCTCTTTAATTTTTGTCTCTCTTCCATTTCTTTATAGTATTTCAGTGCAGCTTCTTCATCAAAATCAGAATCATCAGAAAGGTCTCTAACAGCTAAGGCAGCAGCAGAAGTCTCTGAAACTGATTTTGGCTTGGTCTTCACGGATTTTGCTTTTAAATTCAGTTCTTTCTTTCCAGCACCATCTTTAAGTGTGAGCAGATGACGAATTTCAGAGGACAGCTTCTGATCCACAACTGACAACTTGTTGATCAAATTTCGGTAGGTAACAAGCCTTTCAATGACAGGATGTCCATGTACAGGGACTCTCCTAGCTTTCAGGATCAGATAAAAACTAATGTTGGAGCAGTAGTTCAAATAGAGATTGTATTTGGTCCTCAGGTATTGGCTTCCTTTTCCAGGGGGGATGATCTTTTGCTCCACTAACTGTAGCAATGGCTCCAGCTCATCCTTCATCTCTGTCAACTTAACTTTCAAGTCGTCTATCAGCTCCAAGAGCTCTGGAGATTCCTTTCGCAGCATTTTCAGCTTCTCTTTCACGGAAACTTTCGCCAAATCCTTCACGACACGTGTCTCAGCCTCATTTACCTGAGGTACTGGTTTTGCAAAAGCCTCCACCCAGCTAACTCCAAAATCGTCCTCTTGCAGGGCTTGAGCTAAGCGCCGCTGAATGAGCTGTGCCTCCGCCTCCTCCTCTCTTTCCTCTTCCTCTACTTCTTGTTGACTCTGCCGGCCTCGGGACTTGGAGCCATAGTCCGTGTCGTAGTAAAGTTTTTTCCTCTGACCCCACGACAAACTGGGATCCACAGAAGCCTCAGTCTCACTCTGCACGGAGCTCCCACCATCATCATCGTCACCCTCCTCACTCTCTCCATCTTCATCGTCCTCATCGGCAACATCTAGGGCAAGCACCTCCTCCTCCTCATCGCCATCCTCCTCGTCCCCACTCTCCATTTCGCTCCAGCCCTTAGCCAAGGCGGCCCGAGATCGGGCCTCATGGAAATCATCTACCTTATCTTGGTAGTAGCTCGAGTCCCCCGGTGATGGTGGAGATTCTAAGTCCTCTCCATTGTCGTCCGCTGGGTCGCGACTTGCCTTAGCTCGCACAGCTGCCCACTTGGCCGCTCCGCGCGCGCGCCGCCCGGATCTTCCCACCATAGTTCGCGGTCTCAGCTTCTACACCGACGTCAGGCTTTCAGCCACCTCTGACCTCTGCACACGAGCCACGCGCTCCACCAACACGCCGCTGTAACAGCCACGCGATCTCTCAGCACGCTGGTCTTGCGGGCGCTCCAGTCGGATACGGCAGTTTCACCTCCTTCCGGTCTCCAGGATGCTCTCCGTGGAGCGTTTGCACCAGGACTTCCGGTTGGTCATTCGGGCCTTTCCGTGTGGGAACAGTAGGTAATGAAGTTCGGTTCCGGGACCCCTTTGGTCCTGTTCTTACTCTCGCGAGCCTGGGCGTGGCTAGGGTGACGGCCCCGTTAACCGCATGTGAAGTAGCAGTGACCATTAGAGGGCGCTCTACCTCTGCGCCTAGAAGAGGCAGCCAGGCGGTGCCGTGAGTTGTCCTGCTCTTGTACGGACGTCACCGGCCCGGAGCCGAGTGCAGATGTATAAGATTTTCTTGTTTGCTGAAGTCTTGTCTTCGCTTATCTGTCAGGAAGTTAATCAGACTGTTTTTGTCTACGCAACGTCCAAATGTGACATTTCTGGGCACGGTAGGCGGAGGTGGCGGCGGCGCCGCGGCTGACTGGAGCAATCGCGTGCGGGCGCTGGGAAGGGCACAGGCCTCCGGCGGGTGGCAGCTCGTCTCCAGCCCCCTGCCCGCAGGCCTCGGTGACTTCAGGGAATTGGAGTCCCTGAGGAGTTTCTGAGGGGTGGTGACGGTGGGGAGGCAGGGCTGTGCTCTGTCTGCAGTCTGACTGTTTCCGAGGAACTCAAGTTGCCTGCAGGAGGCGCTGCGATTTCTCTTCCTTCTAGTGGAAGAAGTTCATTCTTCAAGGTATTTTGGAAATGACACATGTTAACCCTCAGGAGCGGCCCTTTATAAATTCTTCAGCCCTTAATAAGCACGAGGCAGGGTGTTAGGCTCTGGGAGAACGATGATGGGCAAGAGCAGATGCTGTTCTCGCAATGATGGAACAGGTGGTTTAGTTAAACCAAATCATCACGCGAAACGTGCCAGATCATAAGTGGGCTGAGTACTGTGAACACTTATCCTGTTTCCCAGCCTTCAGCTACTGAGGACACTCAACGTGCCTTTCACATCGCTGTCTTTTGGTACATGCCATCCAACCCCCTTACTAAGAAGAGTTTAGTGCTCCCGGCCAAATTTGAGAAATTCTGCTGTATTGAAGAGACAGTCTAAGCATCACTTGTTGGACTTTTCTTTAACTCCCTTAACTGCCTTTTTCTCAGCTGTTTTGTATCACGTCGTAGATCTCAACAGAACTGTGATATTGCAAGCACGCAGCACAGCGTTTGGCACAGAGTAAGTGTTCAGTGAAGATTTGTTTAGTGAATAAGTATTGAAGTTACAGTACTTGATCATGTGTTGATCTCAGGTGCTAAATAAATGGAGTGAATGAATGATGCCTAAACCTGCGAACATCCCTACGGGAGATAACCTGAGCTGGAATGGATTTTAGAAATCATTAATTCCAGTTCCAGTATCTTCATTGTCTACATGTGGAAACAGAGACTTGGGAAGATTAGGTTAGCAAATTTAGCACAGAAACCTGAGACAGGGCTCCTGCACCAGGCCCTCACACCCAGCTGTTAGCAGTCCTTTGCCAGTTCAATGTGAATGAGTTTCAGACCTTTTCCAGAGGGTAGGCTGTACTGGGTGGATGAAAGAAACTTTAAGAGCTCAGATGAAAGTATTTCAAGAGAAAGAGTGGTAATAAGGAAAAAATTAGCCAGATTTGTCGGTAGAAGTTTTTCTAGGGCTGTAAGTGTGAAAGGACTGCCTCACAATCTTAGAGTAATTCAAGGTTTAAGTTTTCAGACATTACATATGGTCAGTTCATGTTCACTATATATTTTAGACATTATGCTTCCTTCAAATGTAGATAGTTTAAAGGTGAACTGTAATAAGTTGTTAAAGTTAATGGTGACATACAGGTTCTTTGTAGAAAGTGCAGTCTCATCAGGTTATAAAAAATAATAAAATTTTTTAGGAAAGTGCCATTTTGAACTAAAATATTTTTAAAGTGCTACAAGTTATTATAAGCATTTAAAAACCTGTACAGGATTTTAGGAAGTACAATTTAATGAATAAAAAATGCGTAGGTAAAAGTATGTTCTGATGCTAAGTGCAGAATTCATTTTTGAATGTAGACTTTAATAGATTTTTTGTCATCAGCAAATATTAACTGCTTATTAATTGTTGCAGAATGCTATATGCTGTAGTAGATTCAAAGGTGAATTAGCCATAGTCTCTTCTAATGATTTGGTGATGGACAGGGAGGCCTGTCATGCTGCAGTCCATGGGGTTGCAGAGTTGGACATGACTGGCCGACTGAACTGAACTTTTAATGAGCTTCCCAGGTGGCGCTAGTGGTAAAGAATCTGCCTGCCAATGCAGGAGCATGAGAGATGAAGATTCAGTCCCTGGGTGGGGAAGATCCCCTGGAGAAGGTAATGGCAACCCACTCTGGTATTCTTGCCTGGAGAATCCCATGGACAGAGAAGCCAGGCAGGCTATAGTCCATGAACTCCTGAAGAGTCGGACATCACTGAGCGACTACATCTTCTTCTAATGAGGTAGAAAAGAAGTTATGCATACAGATTATACTAAAATACAAGGCAGTATGTGATGTAAACACAGTGCTGTGAGAGATCAGAAGGGTGAGAGATCATCTCTGCATTTTGTTCTGGAAATATTGCTTAAAAGAGTGTGGCATCTAAGCTAGGACTGTAATTATATCCTTGCTTTAAATGTATTAAATTTGCGTTATATCTAAGCAATTTTTTCTGCTCATTTTTATTGCTAATTATTTAAGAATTGTAGTCATACTCAACAAAATACATATACTGTTATAGAGAAGATAGAAACTTATTTTAGATATTTTTAAAGGAATGATCACATTGCTCTAATATTTATTTGGTTTATACTATACATTTCCTAACTATATATGAAATAATATAATAATATCCAGAGTATATTCACAGAGTGTTGTATTCTAACAGTCTCAGATATTTTTGATGAACAGTTCAGAAGTCAGTTCTTCAATTCCAGCAGCTCCTGTAGTATAAACTTCCATAACCGGATCTTGGAATTATTTGCCATTTAGGTGAGGAAATTGTTTCCTTAAAAATTTATATCACTTATAATTTATATTATTTATTAAAAGACATATTAATGCTTTATTATATCATAAGGCTATGACAATTACAAAGAAAAACACTGAGTCCTTAGAAAATAAACACATATTAAATAACATTTAACCATTATATTTGTGGCAACTGTCATGTATTATCAACTCGAATCTTTGTTACATTATTGTGATGCCTGACTCAGGAGTTTGCTAACTAGACCTAATGAGAGCCAACAGGTTTGGGAGTTTTTGTTGTTGTTGCTTTTCCCTGTAGGAGGTAGGGGTTTATGAATGAGACACTAGGTTATATTAGGATACTTCCTTCAGGGCATGAGTTCAGGTTTTTAAAATTCTACCACCAGATTAGCTTAAACTGATCTCACATGCTTGTGGACTATTACAGCAGTAACAGCTAGCATTGAGAGTGGTTATTATGTTCCAGTACTATTATAAGCTCTTGACATTCAACCCTATGAAGAAGTACTATGATAATCTCTAATTTAGGATTCAAAGGCACCTGCAGTTTATCTTTAAATAATTAATTTATGACTGTCCTGGGTCTTTGTTGCTGTGTGGGGGCTTTCTGTAGTTGCTGCTAGCAGGGGCTACTCTCTAGTTGCAGTGCGTGGGCTTAGTTGCTCCATGGCATGTGGGATCTTCCCAGACCAGGGATTGAGCCCATGTCCTCTGCATTGGCAGGTGAATTCTTAACCACTGGACCACCAGCGAAGTCCCAGATGGAATATAAATGAGGCCTTAAGATGTAATGGTAGAACCAGATTTGAATCCAGACAGTCTGGCTTTGGAATTTCCACGATGCTGTCGCTAACTGCTGTACTGTATTGGCTTTCCAATATTCCCTTAATAAGTCTTTTTAATTCCAGTCTCTGCTGTACATTTGATTCAGCATCATGAGATACATCTTTCTAGAATGCTATTAATATTTCCATCATTCTGTACCCTTGCTCAAAACCTTTCAATGATTCTCCATTACTATCAAAATAAAGTTCACAACATGCATGACCCTCCCACAGTTTGCCTCAAGGCAATCTTTCCAGCCATACCTTTCACTGCATTCTCTACCACTCTTTATTCTCCAAACATTGCTTTGCAGTCTTCTCCTCTGTTTTTTGCTCTTTTCAGTGTTCCCATATTTACTTATGTAAGAAATTTACAGATAACTACACATCCTTTTGGCTAACAAATTCTCACATAGATCCATAATTGGACATGTATGAGGCTGTCTGAAAAGCTGTTATTGAAAGCATGGTGTTGGAGACAACCTGGATGCTAAAGAGAGATCAATAAATATCACGGGTGAGCAGCATGGAAATAAAGTAACTATCCATCTTAGTTTGCTTAGTACAGCCCTGTTGAACTTGTTATTTCAGTGTAATTGTTCATAGCAACCCTTTTATGATTTAGATGATAAATTATATGGGTATCTTAACTATGCAGTAATTGGAAAAAGTGAAAGTTGCTTCGTTGTGTCCAGCTCTTTGTGATCCCATGGACTGTAGCCCACCAGGGTCCTCTGTCCGTGGAATTCTCCAGGCAGAAATACTGGAGTGGGTAGCCATTCTCTTTGCCAGGGAATCCTCCCAACCTGGGGATCCAACTGGCATCTTCCACATTTCAGGCAGTTTCTTTGCTGTCTGAGCCACCAGGGAAGCCCCAGTAGTTAGAAACTGGATTACATATACATATAGCAACACGAATGGGTCTTAAAAACAGTGTGCTTAGGAAAAAAGGTAAAAAAAGTGGAGTATGTAATAAGATGTGCAACTATACAACAGTACACAGAATATGTTTTATAAGAACATATGCAAACAAAATAATGTACATTAAATATGAAAGAAGGTTGCTCATGGAGGAGCAAAGAATGGGATAAAGCTTGGAGATCAGAAGAATTAGGAGAGGTCCTTACCGTGGACCGATAACGATAATGTGCCAGGAACTGAGGAGGATAGTTAACTGTTTGCATCTGGGGTTCAGTTAAAAGTAAATAAGCAGACAAAAAATGACTACACATCTCTAACTTATAAAGTCCTTTAAAAAATTCCTAGCATCTACAGATTCAAGTTCATATTCCTATGACCTGACTCCTGCATACATCTTAAACTTCTTGCCATGCTGTCACTGCTACCGCGTGTGGCATAGCCTTGCATGTGTATATACTATGTGTGCTGCTGCTGCTGCTGCTAAGTCGCCTCAGTCGTGTCCGACTCTGTGCGACCCCATAGACGGCAGCCCACCAGGCTCCGCCGTCCCTGGGATTCTCCAGGCAAGAACACTGGAGTGGGTTGCCATTGCCTTCTCCAATGCATGAAAGTGAAAAGTGAAAGGGAAGTCGCTCAGTCATGTCCAACTCTTAGCGACTCCATGGACTGCAGCCCACCAAGCTCCGCCGTCCATGGGATTTTCTAGTAGGGATTTACTACAAGTAATATATGTAAATATTAGGCCAAGAGCTAAAACCCTTATTGTGTAGCAAACGAGGGCTGACTAAAAACGGTTTATGTGGATTGTGTTTCAAAAACCTTTATCATCAGAGCTGTAATTATCATTGTATCAGTATTTAATATAAAAATAATTGTATCTACAAGATTCCTTATTAACCTGGTGCAGGCTATGATCTTTCTTGCCGTCTTTCCTTTATTATACATGTTGGTTTTTTCTGTGCTTTCTAGAGAAGTCTTACTCATCATCTAAGACAAATGTCTTTTTTTTTTTTTTTTGCTGTGCCATGCGGGATCTTAGTTGCCTGATCAGGAATGGAACTTGTGTCCCCTGCAGTAGAAGTGCAGAATCTTAACCACTGGATCCCCAGGGAAGTCCAAGATTGACTTTCAATGTCACCTGAAAAGCCTTTCCTGCCTCCTCAGGCAGGATGAAGAACTTTCGCTTTCTCATTTCCGTGCTTCATATCTTTATTTATACTTACTGCTTCCCCTCCATTAAGTGTATGAGCTATGTTAAGTCTGGATCAAGTTGTTGTTTTTTAAATCTTTAAAATATAGTTCAGTATTTGAGAAAATATGTTTCTAAATACAATGTCAGCATACAAAATAGTAGCCTTTAACATGGAAGCAACCTAAATGTCCATCAGCAGACGAATGGATGAGAAAGCTGTGGTACATATACACAATGGAGTATTACTCAGCCATTAAAAAGAATACATTTGAATCAGTTCTAGTGAGGTGGATGAAACTGGAGCCAATTATACAGAGTGAAGTAAGCCAGAAAGAAAAACACCAATACAGTATACTAACACATATATATGGAATATAGAAAGATGGTAATGATAACCCTGTATGCGAGACAGGAAAAGAGACACAGATATATAGAACAGACTTTTGGACTCTGTGGGAGAGGGAGAGGGTGGGATGATTTGGGAGAATGGCATTGAAACATGTATACTATCATGTAAGAAACGAATTGCCAATCTAGGTTCGATACAGGATGCTTGGGCTGGTGCACTGGGATGACCCAGAGAGATGATATGGGGAGGGTGGTGGGAGGGGGGTTCAGGATTGGGAACTCATGTATACCCGTGGTGGATTCATGTCAATATATGGCAAAACCAATACAGTATTGTAAAGTAAAAAATAAAAAATAAAGAGCACACACAAAAATAAAATAAAATAAGGAAAAAAAAATTTAAAAAAAACCAACAATGACTTACAGTGTCTTTTGAACTGCTCTGGTCATCAGCGCAGGTGTTTTTTTGTTTTTTTTTTTAAGTAGCATTTAGAAAATAAAATATTTGATATATCCCTTTTGTGAACTTAAGCTAATAATCCAACACATATTTATTTTTTATCCCAGTGTCACAGACTAAGTTATGGTGACTAAATTTGTCAAATAAGTAGTTTTTGGTTTTTTTTTTAATGCTCAGAATAGTAGTAATAGTAAAACTAATTGATATGAGGGTAATAATGGGAAAATGTATTCTTGGTAATTTAATACACTCACAGAAACTCCTTGAACTATTTTTTGAGTACAAAAAAAGAAGGATTATTTTTAGGTATAAGAAAGAAAATAGAAAAGGTGAAGCATAGTTGTCATCTGTTTTCATTTCTGTGGGAAACCACTTACTCTGAAACCAGTAGGTTACAGATTCTTTTTGCAACTAAGGTCTGTATCTATTTAAAGACACAGAAATCCTAAAAGTGATTTGGGAGTAAAATATAGAACTTACCCTGAAATATGAACTAAACATATGAACTCTTCTAATTCTTTAATTAAAAATGACTAGGTTTGGTAGTTTTAATTACAAAATGAAGAATGTAATGAAATTGTGACACTGCTTTTCCATACAAATTCTAATCCTCTGCAATTATTTTCTAAACATTATTTTAATCCCATTTTATTTTTTCTTGTCATGAGAAATCTTGTAGATACAATTGTATATATAATTATATATATATACACAGAAAAAATACATATATACACAGAACTATTGATTCAATGATACTTACAGCTTTGATGTTGAAGGTCTTTTGAAACACAGTTCATGTAATTTTTTTTCTCTTTAGTTGACCCTCATTCTCGAGAGTGTAAAGCCCTAGCTCTTAAGTCATGGTGTGCCTTTATCTGACTCCAATTCTTATTTTTCTAGCTGCTGTCCTACTACTTTCATTAAAGAACTTTACATTCTAATCAAACTGATATGCATTGTTCTTTTTTGCTTTTTGAGATTTCTTTCCCTTGGCCTTTGCTTATGCTGCCCCACCTCTCAATTCTTAGATGACCTACAAGGCCCAGCTAAAATCATATCTTCTCAGGGCTGTATTCTCTGATACACTTCCTTCCATTGGCATGTAGTAGCCCTCTAACTGTTTGTTAGGAATTTTTTTTAATTGAGTATAGTTGATTTACTTTATTGTGTTAGTTTCATGTATTCAGCAAAGTGATTCAGTTTTTTTTCAGTTATTATGTGTTAGTACAAGGTACTGAACATAATTCCCTGTACCATACAGTAAATCCTTATTGCTTATCTGTTTTATTTATAGTCATTTGTGTCTGTTAATCCCATACTCCTCTAATTTGTCCCTTTCTCCCTCTCCCTTTTGGTAACCATAAGTTTGCTTTCTATGTCTGTGAGTCTGTTTCTGAATTGTATATAGATTCATTTGTTTTATTTTTCAGATTCCACATACAACTGATATCATATAGTATTTGTATTTCGCTGTCTCACTCATTCACTATGTGTAACACTCTCTAGCTCCCTTCATGTTGCTGCAAATGGCACTATTTCATTCCTTTTTATGGCTGAGTAACATTCCATTCTGTGTGTGTGTGTGTTTGTGTGTATGAAAGTGTATATATACACATACTCCAAGGCTTTCCTGGTGGCTCAGAAGATTAAAGAATCTGCCTGCAATGCAGGAGACCTGAGTTTCATCTCTGGGTTGGGAAGATTCCCTGGAGAAGGGAATGGCTACCCACTCCAGTATTCTTACCTGGAAGATTCCATGGACAGAGGAGCATGGTGGGCTGTAGTCTCGGGGATTGCAAAAAGTTGGACACAACTGAGTGGACAGACACAGCTGAGCAGACTAACACAATGCATGTCTGTCATATCTTCTCAAGTCAGTTGTCTGTTGATGGGCATTTGGGTTGTTTCCATGTCTTGGCTATTGTAAATAGTGCTGGTATGAACACTGAGGTGCATGTATCTTTTTTTTAATGTGTATTTTTGAATTAGAGTGTTCATCTTTTCTGTATGAACATATGCCCAGGAGTATGATTGCTGAATCATAAAATAGCTCTATTTTTAGTTTTTGTTAGGAACCTCCATACCATTTTTCTTGGTGGTTACACCAATTTGCATCGTCACTTATAGTGTAAGAGGATTCTCTTTTCTCCACACCTTCTCCAGCATTTGTTATTTGTAGACTTTTTGATATAGTCATTCTGGTGTGAGGTAACATCTGATTGTGCTTTTGATTCCCATTTCTCTAATAATTAGCAATATTGAAAATCCTTTCATATATCTTTGAAAAAAATGTCTATTTAGGTCCTATTTGGGGATTTTAAAGTATTTTCTCCATTGTGTCAAGACTTTATATACTTATGGTTCTCTCAGATATATCACCATGCATCTCTGTCACTTTTATAATATCTAGTATAGTTACATACACATAGTAGGTACCAATAAATAGCTAATCAAATACAGAGTTAAAGTGAGTTCTGTTAAATTTCAGTAAAGTATTAGAAGTTAATAAAAATAACTTAAGAATTTGAGTTGGAAAATATGACATTGATCTGTATCTTTTTGATATTAAGAGATAAACAGACTTTATGCTAGGATCAAGGGGAACCATTGGAAGGTTTTAAACAGGGTAAGATTAGAGAATTGATGGGAAAAGGTAAGATTATAGAGAGGTTAGTGTGACGCTGCTAAATTCATCTAGGTGATGAATTTTAGTGTCTAAACTAGTACCTGGAAATAAAGATATAAAAAAATACACAGTTTAACAGCTATTTAAGAGATGGTTTTATAGGACTTAGTGTCTGATTAAGAATGAGGGGGTGAGGAGTTATAGTAACTCACAGATTTTCTTATATAATTGAGTGGATAATGGTACCCTCCACTAAGATAGAAAACACAGGAGGAAAGAGGTTACCAGGGGCCAGTAAACAAGGGAAAATAAGTTTTGGACATGCTGCATTTTAGATTGTCTGTGAAGAGATTTAAGTGTCTGATCGCTTCTGGACAGTACGATATATGGTTTTGAAGCTTGGGAGAAAAATATGAACTAGAGCAAGAGATTTGGGTGTCTTCAACATGAAAAAATACTAAAAACAACAATACATCTGAATAAAGCTTCTGTGTGTGCTCAGCTCACATTTTTATCATGCCCCAAAGTTTTAATCCCTGTCTGGACCTGGATTCTCCACTTGGTATTGTCAGTAACATTGAATATTTGGAGTGATACTAATTATGTATCAGGTACTCTGCAAAGTATTTTAAGTATATTATCTTATTTAATTCTTATAATATATCTATGATAAGGGTGCCATCATTATCCTCTTTTCACAGATGCAGCTCAGAGATGTGAAGTAATTTGCTTGAGATTGTCTAACTGGTAGTTAAACCCAAGCCTGTCTCATTCTGAAGTTAGTTTTCATGACTATTTTATTATACTGTCTCTTAGTCTACATTTTATATCAGTGAAAAACTTATAGAGTCTAGACACATGTATTTCTGTTTCAATATATCCTGAAAATACTTGAACCCTCAGATTTATAGACTAAGATTACTCAGAGATATGGTATCAATTTCAACCTATACAATGGCAGAAAAATGGGAAAATCAGGAGGCATCAGCCATATTATATCTCTATTTTGGGGCCTGGGAAAGCATGTTTAGTAGATACATTCATAGTACTGGGAAATATGGTCAAATTATAACTAGAGGATATCATTCAGAAAGTGATCTATTTTTCATTATTTTGGGGTAGGTTTATTCTGTTTTTGTCTTCTGTGATTTTGGTAAAATTGTTTATTTACTGTAGATTGCTTTATTTCAGTTTATTTTTGTTTCTACTAATTGCCATATCAGAGCATTACTTCACATTGTGATTACTAACTACTGCAATTAATGTTTTATTATACTATATTTAAAATAACAATGAACTCATCTTTTATTTTTCATATAACTGTAAATCACTGATAATATTGTGTTGTTATATTTGGAAACTTGTTTCATGTTGCTTAAGAACAGAACTGAATGAAGATATTTAATAATCAAATGTTATACAGTTATCTATACAAAGTTATTACTCTACAAGCATATCTTATAATAATGCTAAATTTACATCCATGTAAACTATTTTAATTTTGCACAGCATACAGCACTGTACTAGGTGCTTAAGGGTAGGTGTGGTGAATCGTATGTAATATATGGTCTCTGGACTCATACTGGTGTATTAAACTTTCGTTTCCTCCAATAGTTGTGTTTTCTCTCAGCTCCAAATTGTTGACATTTTATTTTTTCTTAGACCATCAGTCAGTCAGTTCAGTCACTCAGTTGTGTCCGACTCTTTGCAACCCCATGGACTGCAGCATGCCAGGCTTCCCTGTCCATCATCAACTCCTGGAGCTTACTCAAACTTATGTCCATCAAGTCAGTGATGCCATCCAACCATCTCATCCTCTGTCATTCCCTTCTCCTCCAGCCTTCAATCTTTCCCAGTGTCAGGGTCTTTTCCAATGAGTCATTCTTCATATCAGGTGGCCAAAGTATTGGAGTTTCAGCTTTAGTATCAGTCCTACCAATGAATATTCAGGGCTGATTTCCTTTAGGAAGGACTGGTTGGATCTCCTACAGTTCAAGGGACTCTCAAGTGTCTTCTCCAACACCACAGTTCAGAAGCATCAACTCTTCAGCACTCAGTTTTCTTTATAGTCCCAACTCTCACATCTGTAGATGACTACTGGAAAAACCATAGCTTTGACCAGATGGACCTTTGTTGGCAAAGTAATGTCTCTGATTTTTAATATGCTGTCTAGGTTGGTCATGGTTTTTCTTCCAAGGAGCAAGCATCTTTTAATTTATGGCTGCAGTCACCATCTGCAGTGATTTTGGAGCCCCCCAAAATAAAGTCAGCCACTGTTTCAATTGTTTCTGCATTTATTTGCCATGAAATGATGGGAGTGGCTGCCATGATCTCCATTTTCTGAATGTTGAGTTTTAAGCCAACTTTTTCGCTCTCCTCTTTCACTTTCATCAGGAGGCTCTTTAGTTCTTTGCTTTCTGCCATCAGGTGGTGTCATCTGCATATCTGAGGTTATTGATATTTCTCCTGGCAGTCTTGATTCCAGTTTGTGCTTCATCCAGCTTGGCATTTTGCATGATGTACTCTGCATGTAAGTTAAATAAGCAGGGTGATAATACACAGCCTTGGTGTACTCCTTTGCCAATTTGGAACCAGTCTGTCCAGTTCTAACTGTTGCTTCTTGACCTGCATACAGAGTTTTCAGGAGGCAGGTCAGGTAGTCTGGTATTCCCATCTCTTAAGAATTTTCCACAGTTTGTTGTGATCCACACAGTCAAAGGCTTTGGCATAGTCAATAAAGCAGAAATAGATGTTTTTCTGGGACTTTCTTGCTTTTGTGATGATCCAGCAGAGGTTGGCAGTTTGATCTCTGGTTCCTCTGCCTTTTGTAGAACCAACTTGAACATCTGGAAGTTCACAGTTCACATACTGTTGAAGTCTGGCTTGGAGAATTTTGAGCATTACTATACCATAGTCCTCCCCTTTTTGTCCATTTTGACCATTCCTAGACCATAGTCCTCCCTTTTTTGTCTGACTTCTATTCATCTTTCAATCTCAGCATAGATAGTACTTCCTCTGGGAAGCTTTCCTTGACCCTTCCTACCTCTCTCTCAACATCTGTGCTCCTGTGGCACTTTGTACTTGACATCATGTAAACTTGTTTGATCAATGGTCCTACCTATTTTGTTCACTTGTATCCCTACCATGTAGAGTACATGCCAAAAGATACTTGTTGAGAGAAAGAATAAATGAATGAATGATCATTTGAATTAGGGGCCAGGTAGGCAGCATTGGGCTTCCCTGGTGGCTCAGATGGTAAAGTGTCTGCCTGCAATGTGGGAAATCCAGGTTTGATCCCTGCATCAGGAAGATCCCCTGGAGAAGGAAATGGCAACCCACTCCAGTACTCTTGCCTGGAAAATTCCGTGGATGGAGAAGCCTGGTAGGCTATAATTCATGGGGTCACAAAGAGTTGGATACTACTAAGTGACTTCACTTTCTTCTTTCTTAGGCAACATTAGCCTTGCAGACCACATATGCATATTTGCTATAATGGCAACTCAATTGCAGTGTCATGGAGAGAAAATAAATTTAAATTTTATTTTAAACATTTAAACTATGTGGTTCTTTCCAATTATATGAGAAATTATGAGCCAAAACGATAGCTATATTAATTTCCTGTTTGTACTGTAATAAATGTTGGTGCTATAAAAACGTTATTTGGGAAATAATTATTGCACACCTTTTGGATGAAAGCAACTTATTTGAAACTCTGAGAGAGATTCAAAAGAATTATATAATAGTCTTGAAAGACTATTTAAATCAGACATTAAAAAATTTTTTTTGATGAGATATTCCTCATCATGAATTTATGCTTTCTCCTTGTTATTGAGGGAAGCACACTTAGTACAGTACTTACATATGATGTAAAACCTCTGAGTAGAAGAGCTAGAATATGAAAAAATTCATTTTCTCAAACATTTTCCTAACTGAGCCTCTATAGTTCCTTTTGGTGCTTTCTTATATCCTTTTATGGGGGTCCAATTGCTACTGCTCTTTATTAACCCCTCTCTGCATCTAGAAAGTGTTAAGTTAGTATGAGATAAATGGTACACAAATGAAGAAGAGTGATAACAATGCAAAGTAACATGCCAGTTTGTGTAAAATGATAAAAAATTTATTAGCAATGAAGAAACAGTAATGGAGTGAACAGAATGGGATGACATTAAGCAGGGAAGACTTATAAAATTAGTTTTAAAGATTTTAGAATTTTCTACAAAGGTTGACAGGAAGAAAATCTAAATTTTTGGTGAGGAAAAACAGAGTGAAAAAAGATTCTGAAACAGGAATTAGCAAATCATATAGGAAAAAGGAAAGCAGACATATTTGACTAGATCAGAGGCCCCCGGTGAAAATAAATTAGACTTTACTTAAAGCAGTGAGGGACCAGACCACTGGAGTTAATGGATTAGAAGGAGCATATTGTTTGAGGGGTTTCCTGGAAACCCTGTTTATTATTGCATCTCTAAAATTATCATGAAATCTAAACCGTTTTTTTCAAATGACTTTTTGAAGATAGGCTGTTTGTAAATCAGGACCAGGCCAGAAGGTAGTGTGGTGAGGAGGAAGTGCTCTGTATATGGTCAAATATCTGACATGTAGTATCCCAAATAGCAGTTCTGTGAAAAGCAACTGCAGGTGCGAGTTTATTTTAAAACAGACCACATCACAGGTGCAATTTTCTTTACAAACATTTAACCACAAACCACCACCCTAAAAGTCTATGTGGAAAGATTGGGAAAAAATTTTTGTTTAATTTTTAAAAGAGTTGAGGATGAAGTTTCTTACTCATATTTTGAATTCTTTTTAAATTTAGTTTTTGCCTCCGATATCTAAAATGTAAATTTTACATATGCTGTGATTGGACAAAGATCAATATTTGAAGAAATTCTGTATGCAAGAACCAAAAAACTGTCAATTAGAAGAAATTTCTCCATATAGTTGTAAAAAAAAATACTATTGATGACTTTTGGTTTTGTGGGAAGTGAAAGAGACTGGAAGTTAAGAGGCTTAATGCTCCACCACCATTAGCTTTAGAATGACTAAGATTGATTCAGAAATTCAAAATAGATTCTAAACTTGTACAATTCAAGTAGGAAAAAGTTACTCATGTAAGGAAGTGTATGATGTCGTTACTATGGTTCTCTCCTTCACTTTGCTATGGCTCGGGAGGCCTTTTTTCTGCTATTTGTCCTGTGCAGCCCAAGCTCTTTTCTATCCTAGGCCTTTTGCCTACTGTTTCCTTTCTTCTTGGAGTAGTGTGTGTCTGAGTCTGTGGAAGGCAGAATAAGGTCTCCTTAAAAATATGTATGCCCTAATCCCTAGCACTTGTGAATCTGTTACCTATTACATAGCATGTGTGCTGTGCTCAGTTGCTTCAGTGGTGTCTGAAGCTTTGCAACCCTATGGACTGTAGCCTGCCAGGCTCCTCTGTCCTTGGAATTCTCCAGGCAAGAATACTGGAGTGGGTTGCCACACCCTCCTCCAGGGGATCTTCCCAACCCAGAGACTGAATCTGCCTCTCTTGCCTCTTCTGCATTGGCAGGCAGATTCTTTACCACTAGAGCCTCATGGAAAGCCCATTACATAGCAAAGGGGCTTCCCTGGTGGTTCAGGCAAGCGGATTCTTTACCACTAGCACCACATGGGAAGCCTATTACACAGCAAAAGAGACTTACAAATGTGATTAAAAGTATGGGCCTTACAATGGGGAGACTATCCTCAGTTATCTGGGATGGGCCCAAGGTAATCACAGGAAGCCCCTAAAAGCAGAGAACTTCCCCTAGCAGGATATGGGCAAAGCAGCGGTCAGAGACATTTTGAAGCATGAGAAGGAGTTGACCCGCTGTTGCTAACTTTGAAGATCCAGGGGACCACTCGTCAGGGAGTGCTGTCAGCATCTAGAAGTTGTGAACAACCTCAGGCTGACAGCAGGCAAGGTTCTGGGGACTTGAGCTCTAAAAGTGCAAAGGACTGAATTCAGCCAACAACCTGAATGAATTTGGCAGTAGATTCTCTACCAGCACCTCAAGTTAAGAGTTGGGCTGGCTGACCCATAATAGGTTTCCACATTGTGAAACCAGAGCAGAGGAGTTAGCTTACCTAGACTTCTGACTTACAGAACTGTGAGATCATTCATTTGTGTGTGTGTTTTTTTCATTTGTGTTTTTTAAACCACTCAATTTGTGATAAGTTGTTAATAGCAGCATAGAAAATTAGTGCAGGCTCCTTCTCACTTGTTCCTGTTTCAGCCTAGATGTGACCTCTTCAAGAGAGCCCTTTCCAGAGTGTCTCTTCTAAAGCAGGCGACCTCAGCCCTCCACCAGGTGCTGTCACACTACCGTTGTCCTTCAGTATCCATGGGGGGTTAGTTCCAGGACCCCTTGGGGATACCAAAATCTGCAGATGCTCAAGTCCCTTATGTAAAATGGGACTTATATAAAATGAGTCTGTGAATTGCAGATGTGGAACCTGTGGATAATTTTCCTTAGCTGTCTTCTCCACTACAGTATAATCCCTGGAAGGCAGGGCCAGGTCAGCTATATCTTAACACCAAGGATGCAGCATACTGGATACATATTACATTGGCCACATACATTTTTTTAAAAATTGTTTTTGGTGTATAGGCATGCCTTGTTTTATCATATTTTGCTTTATAGTGTTTTATTGTGTTTTCTACAAATTAAAGGTTTGTGGCCACCCTGCACTGAGAAAATCTAGTGGTGTCATTTTTCCAATATTTATTCATTTTATGTCTTTGTGTTACATTTTGTTAATTCTCTCAATATTTCAGACTCTCCACCAGCAAAAAGATTACAATTTGCTGAAGGCTCAAATGCTGGTTAGTACTTTTTTTTTTTAAGCAATAAACTACTATTAAAAAAAAATTTATTTTGGCTGCACCATGCAGCATGTGGGATCTTAGTTCCCTGATCAGAGATCAAGCCTGCATTCCCTGCCTGCAGTAGAAGCTCAGAGTCTTAACCACTGGACTGCCAGGGAAGTCCCTAAAGTACTTTTAAATTAACGTTAGTACTTTTTTAAAAGACATAATGCTATTGAACACTTAATAGACTAAACGATAGTATAAACATAACTTATATTTATTGGGAAACCAAGGCATTCATGTGACTCACATTTTTGCTGTGGTCTGGGACCCAAGCTGCAGTGTCTCTGAAGCATGCCTATAACAGGAAACGAAGTAATTCCAGTGCAGTAGTAGAGAATTTGTGACAAACTATAATATATCAACATGATAGAATATTTCATAACTACTTCAAAGGTTAACATGTATTCTATATCAATTTTTTGGAAATTGGTATATGAAATTGTCAAGTGACAAAGAGGTACACGAAATAGTTTGCACAAATAAAAGTGAGTTCATATAAGCTTTTAAAAATTAGAAGTTAATTTTGGAAATAAAGTTTAGTATTCTTAATTCTGTCCTTAATTCTAAGTATTTGCTTAACCTCACATTATGCAAAATGTGAAGCCATTATTTAATTCTTAATCTGCAAAGGAGATTCAGCGTTAAGATTCTGAAAGGGAAGAGATGGGCATGCACTGTTTGGAGTGATAATTGGTCTTTGGCAGTGAAAATATTTTAAATTTAATAGGAATATATAAGCTTTCAAGGATAATATAAAAACCACACAGATACTACTACTTATTCAAGAAGTAAAGCATTACACATGCAATTGTGGTTGCTTGTTTACTTCTTGCCATTAATAAGCATATCTTTAAAATTTTATTGATAACAATTCTCAGTAAGTTACAGTTGCTTTTGTAGAAGCGCTCTGCAGGTGTTCTGGGAAGTCGAGAACAACCCAGCTTGAAAGGCTTTCACCTTCCATGGGAGAAACAGACAACAGTGGATCAAGGGCTTTAGCTTGCATTTGTCATAGAAAAACTCCCTCTTTAATCTTTGTGAGTAACTTTATATACAATGAATTTATGAAATCTTGAGTGACTATGGGATGTTTTGGGACTTCTCAGATGTTTAAAATTAAGCTGACAACAATTATATATTTATTATTTATAAATACACAAAGAATTTTCCACTTTTGAATGCTTTATCCTGCTTTGCTTCTCTTGGAGATAATTTTTGTAGTCACAGTTAGTGATTCTTGGATCTTTCCTTCAGTGATAATAGGATCTTCCCTCAGTTTATTTTCCTATGTTGATTCAAAAGTTACTTTGGTATTGTCTAGTGTCTCAAAGGTAAAGAAGGTAGATATACAATATATAGAGAGAAGGTATAAAGACTTTGTTGCTGATAACTATAACATATTTTAGAAGTTATGTTTTTGGAGCTGATTGGGCAGTACTATTCATAACCAAGACTTGTTCTTCAAGTTCAAGGACAAATGGGAACAATGAATTGTTACACTGAATGCAGAATTCAATCCTTTAAAAGGAAAATCAAGAGAGTTCAGCCACTTCTTGGGTTTAAAGCCAAGAAGCCTATTAAAAAATACCATCATCCTTTTAAATGTTTAACTGGAAAAATGCCAGGATATCAAGGCTCCTTTTATGTTATGGAAGACTTTCAAGGAGAAAATATTAAAGTTAGAGGCAAAGGAGAGATAGATTACTTATGGTAAGTAAGTATTCATGCTGTCCTTGCGCTTCCCAGGTGGCACAAGTAGTAAAGAATCTGCCTGCCAGTGCAGGAGATTCAGGAGATGCGGGTTTGATCCCTGGGTCAGGAAGGTCCCTTGGAGGAGGAAATGGCAACCCACTCCAGTATTCTTGCCTGAAAAATTCCATGGACAGAGAAGCCTGGTGGGCTACAGTGTCACAGAGTGACATGACTGAACGATTGAGTGCTATGTTATCCTTATGGATGAAATGGAGAATTATAGTTCGTGTGATTGTATGGTATAACTTGATGGTATGAGTTAACGTGAAATTAACTACTATACCCAAAATGTGTTTATTAATGGATTCTTGTAAGCTTGGAGGTGGGACTTTAGGTGTAAGCCATAGAAATTTTTTTAGCAGTATGCCATTGTACATTTTTATTAATGACTTAAATGGGGATTCTGATGGTGTATGTATCAAGTTTGTAGATGCTGTGAAGCTGAGAGAAATAATAGATGTGCTAGGTTTCAAAACCTGGATGCAAAAAGAATCTAGTTGGTTGTAATGTTGGTTTGAGTTTAGTAAGAGAAAAGTTAGGGACTAGTGCTGAATCTCATACCCAAATCCCAACTGTTTAAATATGAAGTCATTACTTTATAGAAACACTGAAAACACTTTTTTAAAAGATTTTAGTTGATTGTACTGGTTAATAGAAGCCAATAGTGTAACATAGTTGTCAAGAAAGAGATACTATAATCTTAAGTAGCATTTATTGAAAAATGTTATAGTCCTTCTATGTTTTGTACTTGGTCAAATAACACTTGGACAATTGTATACATTTCTGGAAATCACAATTTAAAAAGTGACATTACAATAGAGTCTGTCCTAAAAGAGACTAATAGTAGGAGAAGACTTAAAATTAGACACAGTTTTCAACACCTTATGAAGATGTTCTCCATTCATCCTTTGTTCACTTAATATATTTTAGGCATTTGTGCTTAGTTCTTGGAAGTGAGCAAGACAATGCAGTTCTCAAGGAGCTTTTATTCTAATGAGGAGGAGACAGATGCTAAGTAAACTAAATAAGATTTTGAACAATGATAAATTCTATGAAGAAAATAGAGTAATATGACAGTGACTAGTAATTAGGATGATTAGCAATCAGGGAGATTCTCTCTAAGGCAATGACATTTGACTTGAGACTTGACTGGTAATGAGGGGCCAGACATGCAAGGATATGGCAAGTGTTTACTGCAGAGAGACCAGAGTACAAAGGTCCTGACCAGGAGTGACTGGAGGGTGATGGGTAGAAGGGAGAGTTATGGGCAATCGAGGGAGATAATGAGTTTGAATTTATTCTAACTGTAATGAGAAGCCAGTAAAAGGTTTTAAGTCATATATATCTCATTTACCTTTTGAAAAGGTCACTGTTCAGTGGACAATGAGTTATGGCGGTAAGACAATGTAGAGAAAAGTTTCGGGCTATAAATAGTTTAATGAGTTATAAACATGAAATCACTTTTTTCTCCCAATCGTTGCTTCCAGTTACCATAATTAAATTTTCTTTGCCTTACAAGGTTTTAAGAAGATTCAATAAATTTGATCATTTTCTATTATTAAATGTGTAGTTAGTTTGCTGTGAAACTAAAACAGCTCTGAAATGCAGTCTATTAAAAAAAGTTTGTGCATGCATGCTCAGTCACTTTATTATGTCTGACTCTTTGTGACCCTTTGGATTGTAGCCTGCCAGGCTCTGCTGTCCACAGGATTTTTCAGGCAAAAATTCTAGAGTGGGTTGCCATTTCCTTCTTAAGGGGATCTTCCCGACCAAAGGATTGAACCCATGTCTCCTGCATTTCCTGTAGTGCAGGCAGATTCTTTACAGGTAAACCATTGGGTTAAGTCTAAAAACTTACATCTCATACTTTATAGAAATCCATATTTTTTACAAGAGGATGTTAGTTGGCTGTACAATTATTAGAAGCCAATAGTGTAACATAGCTGCTGAAAAAGGATACTATAATTTTAAGTAGAATTTATTGAAAAATATTATAGGCCTGTTGTTCAGTCACTAAGTTGTTGTCTAACTCTTTGCAACCCCATGCACTACAGCTTGCCATGCTTCCCTGTCCTTCACTATCTCCTGGAGTTTCTCAAATTCTTGTCCGTTGAGTCAGTGATGCCATCCAACCATCTCATCCTCTGTCATCCCCTTCTTCTCCTGCCTTCAGTCTTTCCCAGCATCAGGATCTTTCCCACTGAGTCAGCTCTTCGCATCAGGTGGCTAAAGTATTGGAGCTTCAGCATCAGTCCTTCTAATGAAAATTTAGGGTTGATTTCCTTTAGGATTGACTGGCTTGATCTCCTTGCTGTCCAAGGGACTCTCAAGAGTCTTTTCTAGCCCCACAATTCAGTTCTTTGATGCTCAGCCTTCTTTATGATCCAACTCTCATATTTGTATATGACTGCTGAAAAAGCCATAGCTTTGACTAGATGGACTTTTGTTGGCAGAATGATATCTGTCTCTGCTTTTTAGTCTAGGTTTGTCATAGCTTTCTTTCCAAGGAGCAAGCATCTTTTAATTTCATGGCTGCAGTCACCATTTGTAGTGATTTTGGAGCCCCAAAAAATAAAATTTGTCACTGCTTCCACTTTTTTCTTTCTGTTTGCCATGAAGTGATAGGGCTGGATGCCATGATCTTAGTTTTTTGAATGTTGAGTTTCAAGCCAGCTTTTCCACTCTCCTCTTTCACCCTCTTCAACAAACTCTTTAGTTCCTCTTCACTTTTTTTCCATTAGAGTGCCATTATCTGTATATTTGAGGTTGTTGATATTTCTCCCAGCAGTCTTGATTGATTCCAGCTTGTGATTCATCCAGCCTGGCATTTTGCATGATGTTAAATAAGCATAGAAGTTAAATAAGCAGGGTGACTATATACAGCCTTGATGTACTCCTTTCTCAGTTTGGAACCAGTCTAGTGTTCCATGTCCGGTTCTAACTATTGCTTCTTGACCTGCATACAAGTTTCTCAGGAGACAGGACTCCGAGGTAATAGGCTGGTCCTCTATCTCTTTAAGAATTTTCCAGTTTGTTGTGATCCACAGTCAAAGGCTTTGGTCAGTGAAGCAAAAGTAGATGTTTTTCTGGACCTCCCTTGTTCTCTCCATGATCCAGTGAATGTTGGCAATTTGATCTCTGGTTTATCTGCCTTTTCCAAACCCAGCTTGTACAGCTGAAAGTTCTTGGTTCACATACTGCTGAAGCCTAATTTGAAGGATTTTTAGCATAACCTTGCTAGCATGTGAAATGAGCACAGTTGTATGATAGTATGAACATTCTTTGACATTTCCTTTCTTTGGGATTGGAATGAAAACTGACCTTTTCCAGTCCTGTGGTCACTGCTGAGTTTTCCAAATTTGCTGTTATTGAGTTCAGCCCTTTAACAGCACCATCTTTTAGGATTATAAATAGCTCAGCTGAAATTCCATCATCTTCACTAGGTTTGTTTGTAGTAATGCTTCCGAAGGCTCACTTGACCTCACAGTCTAGGATGTCCTCAGCTGTAGGTGAGTGAACATGTTTTCTCAGAAGCCTTCACTATGACCTATCTGCCTTGGTTGGCCCTGTGGTGTGGCATGGCTCATAGCTTCATTGAGTTATGCAAGTTCGTTCACCACGGCAAGTCTATAGTCCATGAAGGGGGTTATAGGCCTGCTTTTTGTTAATTTCAAGTCTTTGACATCTAATTCAAACAAAATAGAATAGTAGAGACCAGATTTATCCTCCTGCTTGGAACAGCTGACAAAATCTATGAAAGTGATTTTTAAGACATTGGCCATTAGGCCACAAAGGACAGTGATCTCTGAGAAATAGAAAACAGATGAGGAGACCTTTGCAATTGCCCCAGCTTGCTTTCTTGAGAGAATTTCTAGGCCATGGCTTCATTGGTGAAATCTGCCTAACATAGGGAAAATATTGCTAATTCTATAAACCCTTCCAGAAAATTGAGAGGAGGAAATACTTCTAAACTTATTCTATTGGGCCAGCATTATCCTGATAAAACCAGGCAAAGGCATTATAAGAAAAGAACATTTCAGACTAATATCCATTACGAACATAAAAACGGAAATTCTAAGCAAAATGTTAGTGAGTTGAGCTCATCAGTTTATAAGAAGGATATTACATCATAATTAAGAGGGTTTTATACCAAGAATGCAAGTTTAGTTTAAACTGTTAAAATCAGTGCAGTTTACCACACTAACAAACTAAAAAACGAAAATCATATGGTCATCCAACAGAGAAAAAGCATTTGAAAAAAATACATTATACGTTTCTGATAAAGAAGAAAAGTCTTAGCAAACTGGGAACAGAAAGGAACTTCATCACCTTGGTAAAGGGAATTCAAGGAAAGCCTAACATCATACTTAATGTAGCAACAGCTCATTCACATTTGTTTTAAAGCTGCATTCACAGGCAGTTTTAAAAATAGACATTTAGGTTGTTTCCAGTTTTAGGCTATTACAAGTAAAACACTTTTCCCAAGTGTCTTCTGCCTCCTCCTCCAAGTCCGAAAAACTCTAGATAAGTATTCTTTTCTTCCTTCTGGCTTCACTGAGAAATAATTGGCATATAATGTTGTGTAAGTTTAATATATTTATCACATTTCTTTATCTATTTGTCTGTGTGTGGACACTTAGATCATTTCCATGTCTTGGCTATTATGAATAATGCTTCAGTGGACACGGGTGTGTAGATGTCTTTGAGATCATTGTTTAATTTCCTTTGGATATATACCCAGAAGTAGGTTTACTAGATCAAATGATAGTTTTATTTTTAATTATTTAAAAATCTTCATATTGTTTTCCATAGCCACTGTATCAGTTTGCATTCTCACCAGTAGAACACCAGGGTTTTCCTTTTCTTCACATCCTTACCAGCATTTGTATCTCTTATCTTTTTGATAATAGCCATATTTAGCAGTTATGAGGTGATATCTCATGGTTTTGGTTTACATTTCCCAGGTGATTAGCAATGTTGAATACCTTTTCATGTACTTGTTGGACATTTATATACCTTCTTTAGAGAAATGTGTATTTAAGTCTTCTGCCCATTTAAAAATCAGATTTTTTTTGCCAGTTAGTTGTATAAGTTCCTTCTTTATTTGATATATATTAACTTTTTATCAAATATATGGTTTGTAAATATTTCTTCCCATTCATTAAGTTGCATTTTCATTTTGCTAATTGTTCCTTTTGCTGTGCAGATACTCATTAGTTTGATGGTCCATGTTTGTTTGTTTCTTTTTTTTTTTTTGCTTGTGCTTTTGGTGTAATATCCAAAATATTATTGCCAAGAACAATTATAAGGAGTTCTTTTCTGTATGTTTTATTCTAGGAGTTTTAAGGTTTAGGTCTTACATTTAAGTGCTTAATCCATTTCAAATTAATTTTATGAGTGGTTTAATAATATGGGTGTCCAGTTTCTTTATTTTGCATATGAATACCCAGTTTCCCCAACACTATTTATTAAAAAGACTACTGTTTCTCCATTGAGACTTACTGTCTCTTTTGTCAAATATTAGTTGACCATATATGTATGGATTTATTTTTGGGTTCTCCCTTCTGTTCCAGTAGTCTCTGTGTTTCTTTTCATGCCAGTGCCCTACTGTTTTGATTACTCCTATAGATTTGTTGGATATTTTCATGCATACCGTGTAAGGGTCATGTAACAGAAGCCCATATCAGTTTCCATGTTCCTACATGCCTGCAACCCCAAGGGGATGTGTCAGGCTCTCCCAGGAGTGTTTTCCTTAAATTTCATTGCAGTCAGTAGCCCCAAGTTCAATTTGCATTTTCTTCAACCCAGCAAGTAGTGACCAACATAATGCTGGTAATAATGGTTATGATGATGATAATAATCACTAGTACCTATATAGCACTAAAAAGCAGAGACATTTACTTTGCTGACAAAGGTCCATCTAGTCAAACCTATGGTTTTTCCTGTAGTCATGTACGAAAGTGAGAGATGGATCATAAAGAAAGCTGAGTGCTGAAGAATTGATGCTTTTGAACTGTAGTGTTGGAGAAGACTCTTGAGAGTCCCTTGGACTGCAAGGAGATCCAACCAGTCCTTCCTAAAGGAAATCAGTCCTGAATATTCATTGGAAGGACTGATGCTGAAGCTGAAACTCCAATACTTTGGCCACCTGATGTGAAGAACTGACTCATTTGAAAAGACCCTGATGCTGGGAAAGATTGAAGGTGGGAGGAGAAGGGATGACAGAGGATGAGATGGTTGGATGGCATCACTGACTTGATGGACATGAGTTTGAGTAAGCTCCGGGAGTTGGTGATGGACAGGGAAGCCTGGTGTGCTGCAGTCCATGGGGTCGCAAAGAGTTGGACATGACTGAGTGACTGAACTGAACTGAACTGATATAGCACTTAGCATATGCCAAGATCTGACTTCTTTATATATGGCAGTATATGTTAAGTCTCAACAATTCTGTGAAATATGTGTTATGAATTATTATTGTCCCCATTTTATAGAGAGAGGAAATGAAACATAGAAGTTGAGCAATTTGACCAAGGGTTGCCTCGTGTCACACAACTACTAAGTGGTGGATTGTGTGGTGAACCCAAGCAGTTAGATTCAGAAGCTTTTCTCTGAATTGTTATATGTATTGTTTCTCAATTTCCCCTTCTTGCAGGGTCCCTGATTTCATTATTTTCTTGATCCTCTCCCTCACTTTACTTTGGGGAGAAAAGAAAACCTTATCCTGCCCTCTCTCAAAAGTAAAAGGAGGAAAGTCTCTTACCACAAACCATGCTATTTCCATAAGCTTTTTTGATAGCATTCCTCTTTTCCCTCCAAAGTTCTCTAAGGACTGGAGGAGGTAGCTGGGAGTACTGGGGGCAGTGATAGCAGTAAGTTGAGTTCTGTTGCTTCTTGTTAAGTCTTGGAGGAAGTATCTAACTCCCTCTAGAATTTAAGGTACTTTAGCCTTTTAGCTGTGAGCCCTCATTGCCAATTCTGGGGCAAAGGGAAAAAATAACTTTTTAATACAAGGCTATTTTAATACTTTTAGGAAACAGGATGGAGGCTTGAACTAGGGTGGCAGTGAAAATGGAGAGAATTAGATAAATTTGGGATGTATTTTGGAAATAAAACCAAGTAAGACATGGTGGCAAATTGAATGTGAGGGAGAAGAACAGAAACAAATTAAAGAAGAGGATTTTGTCTTGAGCAACCTAGATGGAGGTGGGAGATGGAGGTGCTATTTACAGAGATGAGGAAGAGCAGAGACAGAAAGGCTTCCCTGGTAGCTCAGAGGTTAAAGTGTCTGCCTGCACAGAAAGAGATTGGAGTGGAAGTGTGAGGGTGGCTTGGTCATCAAGAGTACTGTTTTACCTGGTGAAGTTTTAGATACCTGTTAGACTGCCCAGTGAAGAAGATTGGATACAGGAGTTTGCAGCTCAGTGGGCAAGATAAAGTCAACAGTCACACATCTGAAGATCACAGCATGTCTTATATTCAAAGCCATGGGATAAGATAAAATCAGTTAAGGAGAGGATAAGAGAAAAGAGAAGGCTGAGGATCAACCTTAAGATTCAAAGGAAAATTCAGCAAGATCCTGAACAGGAGTTGTCAATGCAATAGTAAGACAACAAGAAGTGTGTATTTTCTGTCTCAAGAGAATCAAGTGTTTTTTCACGATATGAGTATCCTAAATATAAAAAGCTATGAACAGAGGAAGTGAAGCCTTGACCTTTTTCAGATGGTTTTCTAAACTCAGCCTGTCTGCTGTATAGGTAATTGAAACAAAACTTGAGCTGGATGAGAGAAGGTGGGACTAAATTACCATAATATCTCTTTCATTCAAATGAATCTATCACTAAAAATTCTTACTGTAAGAATTTTATATATAAATGTGGAAAAATAAACCATTTTTGGTGAAAAATTGAGAACATTGAGCCAAGCTCCCAATTATTTAACTTACTTGAATGAAACTATCTACATTTTTTCAGTGGGAAGAACAAAACCAGAGATGAAGTACTTTAAAAATTAAACCAGACCTACTGAAAAGGTTATGAGACAATTCACCTGTAAAACATAGATACAGATAAATAGAAGCCTCAGCTAAGTGATTTTTAATGTAAGCCCATTTGTTACAAAGAAAATACCTTTATTAACTTCTTGCTCTTCCATAGTAAATGCTGCTAGTTACTCTCCTCCTCCACAGGCTTCTTAGTCTACCAATTTTCAAATTTTAGTGTACATCTGAATCAGCTGGAAGGCTTTTTAAAAATACACATTTCAAGGCCACATCTCTGAAAATTCTGGTTGGGTATAGCCAGAAAGTATGTATTTTGACTAATACTTCAAGTGATCCTGTACCACACTTGACAGAACACTTGTCCTGACCCTGGATTACATGTGTACTTGACTGGTGGCAAAAGTGCTACTTGGCACTGTCCACACTTTTTAAAAATAATTTCTTATAGATGCATGGTTTATATAATAGAATTACAAAGCTGTAAGTTTGAAAGAATAAAAACATTAAATACAGAGTGCCTCTTTAGCTTAGTAATTATATGTCAATATTTGCTCTTATAAAAAATACATTTCTGGTGGTGGTGGGGGGGAGGGTTTAATTTGTCTCCAGGGATTTATCCAACTTCCTTTGGGAAGGCAGTCTACCTGAGTTTATTTTTCAAGGAAATAATGGCTTAAAAACGTATCCAGCTAACTTCTATTTACTGTGTATTTTTTTGTGTGTGTTATAATAAATCAATTATTTAGATGCCAGCACAATTATCAACCACTTAACACTTTTAAGTGGTTGATAGTTATTTTGACATCCTGACCATGCACTAAAATAATGAGCTTTCAGGTGTTTCTTTTTCTAACAGATACAATTATTCATATGAATTTGGTATATTTTTCTTAACCCTGAATAGTTTCTAAGTCCTATGCAGGTAGAAACTAAGATGAGAGTAAGGTTTGACAGTACAATAATATTGTGTACTCTAGTGCTTGGCACTTTGTTCTTTCTAGTCATTTAGTACGTGTTAATTAAAGGAGTACAGTTGTGTGCTAGCTTTTAATAGCATTCATTCTGCTAGTTTTTTACTTCTAGCTCTTAAACCCACTTGCCTACTTCTGGCCCTGAAGTATTTCTTTAGTAACTCTCAAAATGCTAGGAGATCCTTAAAAAAATCAGAGAGCTGAAAATCAAAAGTAACATAGATTTGATATTGTATATAAACATAACCAGCATGTTCTTGGAACCGACCCTGCCCAAGAGGCATTATTCTAGGCTGTTGGGGTAGGAGGTAGGGAGATGCCCTATATGAAAGATCACAGTTTTTTTTTTTCAACATTAATTAATGAAAAAAATTATAAGAAATACTGCAGTGATTCAGTTTTCTGTTGAGACATCTCAAATGAGCATTGTTTCTTGGGTTTACAATTCTGAAAGGTATGATTGGGTAAGCAAATACAGGGTCTGCTTTAATACTGTCAAATTGAAACATGGCAACAGATATCCAGCATCCAACAGTTTCTAACTGCAAGTTTGAATTTATGAAATAACTGAAAGTAATGAGATAATGTATGTATTATAGATATAATCTGTAAGTTATATGTTAAACCTGATAGTTCTGTTAAGTAAGGACTGAAAGAAAAAGTTCACATAAAATACAATTGGACTTAAAGGGCTTCAATTATTTCCTTTTCCTTCTCTCTGCTTCATTAATTTTTCCAGGTACAACAAACACCATATTATATATCATTTGAATATGTTATTATCTAGGTAATAACGTTGAGAATCCCTGTTTGAACATTCTTAATGGGCTCATGCTTTGAAATGATTAATCTTTTGATTTAATTATATAGAATAAATGTAAAATAAAAAGTGATTGCACCAGAACATGGCTTTGGGGGATATTTTGGAAGAAACTACGTAAATCTGAGCCATAATATCTTTCCAGTGCAGCATTTAAATTACAGAGTTCAACCGCAGTTGTGATCTTAGTTTGTTAGCTGCCTGGAGTGTTATTTTAAGAAAGCAGAAGCCCCATCATTTGCACACTCCTTATAGATCACACACCTTAACCCTGACTTCTTAGCTCCAGTTTTTCAAAAGAAGTGAAGTCAAGATGAAGAATTGTTTGCTTTTTGGGGGAGTCCTGGCCATTTTTGTTAAGGCTGTTCTTGTGACAGGTATGTGGTATTTTGAGCATGAACCCAGATAAAAGGAAAAATAGAATACAGATCTGTTCTTCAGATTAAACATTTATGTTTGTGTTTTGGTTGGACAGCTAGCTGGCTATGTTCTTCTAACATGTCTTAATCTTTGTATGGGCAGTGGTCTTTAACATGGACAAGACTCACTGTAATTCTTTTCATTCTTTTTTCTCTTATATGTCTGCCTATTAAAACCTAGAAAATAAGAAAATAGATAATTTTTAGATAAGTATAGATAGTTATACTATACAAATACCCATATTGAATCTTGAAAATCAATTCTCTCCTTGAGTGTCTCAAATTAATAGTCTGGAGAAATGAGGTAATAATTGTTGTAAATACAGTATAGAGTGCATTGGGATTTTATTTCCCCAAAGAGGCTGGTATTAGTTCTAACAACTTTCCTGGATCCAAGCCTACAAATTTATTATGACCCTTTAACAATGTTTAATGTTGTATACATTTCCTGGAACTTGATGGCTGGACTTCAGTTATCTTGTTTATTAACTTTTCAAACTTTTGTAGAAAATGGATTATTTTCTGAATATAAAAGTATAGTTTTAATAATTTTCATCTAGAAAGGTATGTGAATTAGAAATGATATAACTTGATATATGTTGTTTTAAGACTTACTGAGTTTATTCCTTTTTTGTTTTGAGCTTACTTTTCTTTCAGGACAGTATGATGTAATTAAGAATAGTAATTTTACATATACTTTTCACTAATTTAGTATTAAGAATAAAAGATAGCAGTAGTAAACCATATATAATATATGTACCTATATATAAAAATACATGTGTTTATGAACATATTTATATACCTATAAACATATACATGGAACATATATAGCCATTTATATATAAAAGAGCTGTAACTTATTGAGCACATACTATAGTTTAGACATTATGCTAACTGCTTTACATATTCTATTACATTTAATTCTCACAGTAACCATTTGAGGGTAAGTACTATCATTATTTCTGACATATCCTTGAGCCCATTTAAGTTTAAAGAGGTGAAGTAACTTAGCTCAGGTCACACAACAAGCAATGTGGTAGGTGGAACTCAGGCCATCTAACACCATAGCCCACACTCCTATCTAGTCTCCTATTCTGCTTGTATAAGAGAATCACCTTTTTGGTAAACTCATTACATTCATAACTAGTATGTGTTAAGTCTATTTTCTTACTTGAACTGAATTAAGTTGCTAAATACTTATTGAGCCACCTCTTCTGTCTCAGGTGCTCTTGGAATAAAGTAAGGCATAGTCTATAATAACAGGTGTATTAGGAAAAATATTTCCTGTTGATGAAACAGAAGTTAGACTCTTAAAAGTCTTGGTGAATTAAATGTATTTTTAAATTTTCCTGGTAGGTATATTAGGCTACCTAGTATTCTTATATAATAACAGTAGAGATACTTTCCCACTAGGTTTCTGGCAAGAAAATATAATATGTGCCATAAACAAAACATATGTATTTTCTATTTAAGTCTTAATAGTCATCACATACTCAACTCCACCTATATTTTTGGTCAGGTATTGCCTGCTTATTTGTATTTTAATGAGAAAAGCATTTAAAAGTCACTAATACAGGAGTAGAGAAGAGGACACCTTTTAAATCATCTTACTCTTTTCCAAAAATTAAAAATTATATCATTATCTTAAATTGGCTTCATAATGGTTTTTCTCCAATACCGTAAGACTTTTATCAGAAGATTTATCAAGGACTTATGAATAAGGACATAATAATGCATTATAAAGTACTTAAAACAATTATAAGTACAATAACAATGATCTTAAATTGTTTTTGTAATGACTGTATCATTAAGACTGAAATACTGCAGTTAGGTCCTTTCTCCTCTGAGATCAGGAATAATTAGATGTCCAGTTACAATTTATTTCCTTATCATTTAACCTGTATAACTTGAATTAATGTGCTAAATCTTTTTTCAGGTTGAGATTTGATTGAAGGAAATTTTAAAGGTCACTTAGCTAAAATTATAGGAATAAAAAAGATATTTAACAACATTATTATTGTTTAATTACCACTGTCAAATAAAGCTATTTATTGTTACTTCCTCAAATATCTGTTAGTTGATCTAAGTACAGATAATAAGAAATTTTGTTAATTCTTTGCAGCACTTACCAACATTTTATCTAATATTCATATTGGACAGTAAATGTTGACATTTACAGTTATGGCTTTAATAGTTATTTGTGTATTCGCTCATTTGGTTTTTTTTTCTGTACACATGCATATTATATTAAATAGAACTTGTACCTAACAACATATTCTAGACTGTTTTAGCAAGTTTATAGCACTTTACGTCTATAGATACTATATCTTTAAAAATAAGTCTTATAAGAAATATTAATAAATATTGCACTTAATGGATTAAATCATTATGCCATGATAACCTGATTGTTATTATGAAAAGGAAGAATATAATTAAGTTTAGGGAAATTTTAATGGAGAATTTTAAAGTCTTACAAAATAAGGCTATCTTGGGGAAAATGTTCATGTTCTTAGCATAAGGGAAAAAAAGTATGAATGGGTGTTTAGGAAGGATGTTTTTATTATAAAAAACTGGTTTATTTGTTCAATTTTGAATACATTTCTCTAGTCTGAGAGAAATTTAGTGTAGATGTTTGTTTTCTCTCTCATTTTGGCATTTGGCACTAATTTTTTTACAAAGCTCTATCATTCAGAGGGTTGTGCCTCCATTAAAAGCATTTGGTTAAAACCAGAATTCTTTCAGTTCCAGGTTCCCATAGACTGGTCCAAGGAAAAATGAGAAAATTCCTTTTGGAGTTCATTTGTATTTCCTTCAGTATGCTGTGAGATTCCACTTAGCTACTTTAGGTTGCTGCTGCTGCTAAGTTGCTTCAGTCGTGTCCGACTCTGTGCGACCCCATAGACGGCAGCCTACCAGGCTCCCCCGTCCCTGGGATTCTCCAGGCAAGAACACTGGAGTGGGTTGCCATTGCCTTCTCCAATGCATGAAAGTGAAAAGTGAAAGTGAAGCCGCTCAGTCGTGTCCGACCCTCAGCGACCCCATGGACTGCAGCCTACCAGGCTCCTCCGTCCATGGGATTTTCCAGGCAAGAGTACTGGAGTGGGGTGCCATTGCCTTCTCTGACTTTAGGTTAGGAAAGAGAACAAATGGAGAAAGCTGAAACTGATCAGCCAAAAGACTTGAGTTTTCTGTTGGGGAGGGTGATAAATTAACTTGATACAAAGTATGAAATTAGACTCTTGGTTACCTTTCTTCTTACAATATTTGTCTTTCAAGCCCAAGATGAAAATGAAAGGATTGTTCTTGTTGACAACAAATGTAAGTGTGCCCGGATTACTTCCAGGATCATCCCTTCTGCTGAAGATCCTAGTCAAGACATTGTGGAGAGAAACGTCAGAATTATGTATGTAGTATTTCATGCTTCATATTTTCATTTTGTGAGCAGATACTTTCTGATATTAGTATTTGTTTGCATGTGATACCTATATCTTTGCTTCTCTTTTTGGTGGGTAACACCTTGGTGGTAGTTGTTTAGTTGCTAAGTCATTTCTAACTCTTGTGACCCCATGGACTGTAGCCTGTCAGGCTCCTCTGTTCATGGGATTCTCCATGCAAGAATGCTGGAGTGGGTTGCCATTTCCTCTTCCAGGGGATCTTCCCGACCCAGAGACAGAACCCAAGTCTCTTGTGTCTCCTGCATTGACAGGTGGGTTCTTTACCACTAGCGCCATCTGGGAAGCCTAAGAGTATAACAGCTTAAGTGAAGTTGCTCAGTCATGTCCGACTCTTTGTGACCCCGTGGACTGTAGGCCACCAGGCTCCTGCGTCCACGGGATTTCCCAGGCAAGAATACTGGAGTGGGTTGCCATTTACTTCTCCAGGGGATCTTCCTGACCCAGGGATCGAACCCGGGTCTCCTGCATTGCAGGCAGACGCTTTAACCTCTGGGGCCACCAGGGAAGCCCGTATAACAGCTTACATGAGATTAAACCTGGGTAATGGACTTAAGCCAATTATGTAGTTGGGAGCAGAGACAGAGGTCTCCAGGCAACCTAAAACCAGTCAGCTACATCAAATAATAACTGAAGGTTCGGATCTAGTCATCAACATGCCCTGTTTATATGGAGTTATTTCAGTCTGAATCAGAACTTATAGTTGCCCTTGATCAGTTCAAAGTGAAACTTGAGATAATTATAAAAGGTTTGTTTTGCACCACATATGGATCACAAAGTACTTCACCTTGTATTCAACTTCATCTGTCTGCATAAAAGTATGGTAGACTAAATTTACTACATTGATTTCATCTCCACTTGTATGTTGGACTTCAGATACTCATTTCATTTCACACATAGTCTTAAGTTATAAGCTATGAGTCTTACTCAACAGCAAAAACATTAATAATATTTAAGAACTGAGATTTCTATTGGTCCAGTCATTAATGTCTCCCTTGTGAAGTACTTCTACTTTAAATAGTTTCCCTCCTGAATCAAATACCTCTTACTGAAACAGAACATAGCATTCAATCCCATGTAATTAATAGGAGAAGTATAATATGCTTAAGAATTTGTTTTGAGTTCTGGCTGTCACTAAATATTAGTAGCTATGTGCTATGGTATGCTAGTTACTTAACCCTTCTAAACTTGAACTTTCTCATCTCTAAATATTAATAGGAAAATAATGTGTGTTCATAGGGTTATTATAAAGATAAATTGAGATCTATTCCTTTTAAAGACTATGTAGTTCTTGGCACATTTTCAAAAAAAATTTACTGTTATTTATCCATCTAACCTATGTGCCAGTTATCATTATGCCACTACCCTTCCTAAAATGCTTTTGCTGGTTCCCCCAATGTTGTTACTGGGATAAATTACGAATGTTTCAGCCTAACCTACAGTGCTCAGCATAACTCTTAAGCTCTTCCATGGTCACTTCTTTTTCATCTTAGGTTTAAAAATTCAGTATGTTGCAGTACCTCTTTCTTCCTCTTCTGTTTTTGCATAGTCTAGTTCCTCTGCTTGAAGGACTCTTTCTTGCACCCCTCTCAGCCTGGTTAATTCTTCAGCCTGCATGTCTCAGCTTAGACATCACTTCCTTGAGCAAGTTTTCTTTGACCACTCAAGTCTATACCACTTAGTCCCCTCTTGAGTAAGTAAATATTAGTCACTCAGTTGTGCTCAACTCTTTGTGACCCCATGGACTGCAGCCCACCAGGCTCCTCTGTCCAGGGGATTTTCCAGGCAAGGATACGGGAGTGGGTTGCCATTTCCTTCTCCAGGGGATCTTCCCAGCCCAGGGATTGAACCTGGGTCTCCTGCACTGCAGGCAGATTCTTTATCGACTGAGCT
Organism: Ovis canadensis; assembly: GCF_042477335.2. Taxonomy (NCBI): domain Eukaryota; kingdom Metazoa; phylum Chordata; class Mammalia; order Artiodactyla; family Bovidae; genus Ovis; species Ovis canadensis. Next base: position 102,633,711 of record NC_091250.1, on the reverse strand, counting down.
ACAAGGGAAGCCCCAGTTCCCTGTTAAGGATAGAATAATTGGAGAATCGTGTATCTTAAGAGAATGGCATCAATAACACTGGCACCTAATGACACTAATGGCATCAAGGACACTGGCAACACTCTTCACAGTGTTGAAGAGGAGTATCTCTCTTATATTTAAATCTCCAAGGGTAGATTTAAAATGATACTCCAGGATTCTCTGATTTATCTTTTTTTTTTGAATGACATGATCCTTTTTATGATATTTTATTTACTGAAATCAGGCAGTTCAGTAACTTCATGCCATTTCCCTGATGTATATTGATGCTTCTTTAATCTTCTTTCTAAAAGTTCCATTATCATTGCTGTGTCATTATGGCATTATCCCCAACTCCATCACTTAATGATGTTATGGCTTTGGGCAAGTTACTTAACTAATTTGAGCCTGTTCCCTAAACTGAAAAAAAAAAAAGGGATATGTATAGGTATGTATATATACACATATACTTCATAGGGTTGTGAGGATTAAATGTGATAATATATAAAAGCACTCAGAACAGTAGTCCCCAGTGAAACTCTCCTATGTGTCTGTTCTCTTACTTTGCTCATTATTTAAAGCATTTTCTGATATTACTAGAGATTTTGTAATATAATAAAGAATAGATATGTTCATTCATTCATTTATTAGTTTGAAAAATATTTATCGAGTGTTTCTGAAATCCACTGAGGATTGGAGCTGGGGATAGAATAATTTATATAAAACACAGCCTGTGCAATCAAAGAATTTACAGTCTAGTGGGAAACTATAAATAACGGAAAAGGCGATTACAATGCAATATTGTAAATGCAGTGACAGGAATAGGTGTAGGATGTTACAGGAGCACAAAGAGGGGCACCAAGGCCAGTCCCTGGGGAAAGTGGAGAGAGGCGGGGGGAGGAAGGAGAGGGTATTTGGAGTAAGTGGTAGAAATGTGTGTGGGTGATGACAGGGTTGATAGGGGAAGCAGATTATTCCAAGAAAAGGAATCAGGGTTTCTGTGACAATTGTATGAGATCATGAGGTTAACATGTTCATCATAGAACCAGGCAGACTGTAAGTTTTTGGTAAATGTTAGGGCTATTACTGTTTTAGTTATCTTTAACACTTAGAGATGAGAAAATCCTGGTTAGTTTTGTACCATAGCAAACAGTTGTTTCCATCTGGCACATGGTGTAAGGAGGGTGGTGTGGTGAGGTTTCCATCTGGCACATGGTGTAAAGAGGGTGGTGTGGTGAGAGACGAGGCTGGAGAGTGAGAGGTACGTCATGCAGTGCCTTCTATGCCATCTTGATGATTACCTTGTTTTCTGTGGGGAGACACTGTAGGCTTTAAGCAGAGAAGGAAGTTAGGCTTGTAGTTTAAAAAGACTGTTTTGGCAATAATGTGGCCAACGCATGGGAGGGGTCAAGACTGAAGGAAGGTATTGCTACAAATTAGGACAGAAGGGTGGTGTCCTGAATCAAGTTCAAAGATGCAAAGTATTAGAGCCAGTTGAACTGTGAGATGGATTTAGACCTATGTGGTGACAGAGAGGGAAGACTGAGGGACAGAATCCAACTTTTTAGCTTGGATACATATGTGGATAATGTTGCTAAATACTGAGTTAGGAAAACCTGAGGTTTGGGGGGATCTTTTGGTAGGGAGCAGTGCATGTGAAGAGGAATGATGACATAGATGAAAAAATGTAAAAGTTAATGAAATCACCTGAACTAGTCGATATGTTATCTAATTTTTCATGGAAAACCTCCAAATCAAAAGGTCTGGATTCTAGTTCCAGCTTTACTACTTAGTACTTGTGTGAATTTGGATAGGTCACCAACCCCTCTGATTTGTAATTACTACATTTCTAAAATGTGATCCTTAGTATCTCTGTCCATTCATTCACAAATATTGGACATATTCTATATGACACACCTTTTGCAAGGCACTGGGATGTGTGTTTTTGGCTCAAGGAATTTATAGAATCTAGAAACAGCTATTCTGTAGGTAAGCAACTATAATATGGCAGTATAGTAAAGGTATATGAAACATTAATGAGACTACAGATGAGAAGTTTATTGAGGGGTGGAAATGAGATTGAGGTAAAAATCACAGAGAAAGTAAAACTTGAGCTTATTTTTAAAGGAAAAGGAGGGATTTACCAAGTAATAAAAGATAACTGACAGAGGAGTTATTGTGAGGTTTATTTTGAATGCAGTTGTTTAAAATGTAGCAATTACTGTGAAATGTGAGTAATAGTGTCACTAAAGAGTGTTTATAGAGTGCTAAATGTCCTAAATGTCTGAATGAAATAGTAAGTACTGTCCTAGCAATATACCTATTAGCAAAAACAGCAGTATCTGCTAATTTCATTATTCTTCGTTTTCTTTTTTTCTTTTTTTTAGTGTTCCTCTGAACAGCAGGGAGAATATCTCTGATCCTACCTCACCAATGAGAACCAAATTTGTGTACCATTTGTCTGACCTGTAAGAGATTTTCCTTCACACTAATAAAGATACCTAAGTCAATAACTTTTCATTAAGCTTGTCAGTAAGAATGTTTTTGAAAACATATTGGGGTATAAACATTTACCAATATCATTTGAACTTTTGAATACATTAATTCACATGTTAATTATTGCTGTGCTGTCCTGTCCTTAGTCACTCAGTTGTGTCCGACTGTTTGCAACCCCATGGACAGTAGCCTGCCAGGGCCCTCTGTCCATGGGGATTCTCCAGGCAAGAATCCTGGAGTGGGTTGCCATGCTATCTTCCAGGGGATCTTCCCAACCCCGGAACTGAATCCAGGTCTCCTGCACTGCAGTCAGATTCTTTACTGTCTGAGCCACCAGGGAAGCCCATGTTAATTATTAGGCATCATAAATTCATAAAACTTTATAAATAAAGGTTAGCTCTAAATTTATTCTAAAGACAAAGTTATTTTCACTAGTACAAGAAGGACCAATTTGTCTTTTTAGTTCAATAATTCAGACCCATTAACATGCAGTTGTTTCTTTGGAAACCATTGAATCCAAAATTTAAAAAAAACCCTTCCTTTATTACTGTAAATAATTAATTTAACCCTGCAGTATAGTTGGGAATAAATTTAACAGAGTGGAAGTTACTGAATAGTGTACACAATCATATATATTAATTCTATTGCTTACTTTCAGTTAAAGGTTGAAAAATTACATAAATGATTCTGTATTATAGAGAGGTTGGTCTGAAAGGAGTCCTCCTTTCTTAGAACTAACTGATTTTGGATAGCAATGTATAGTCACTCAGATTCTGAGACAACACTTGATGGGGAGTGTCTAATGCGTGTATTTGTTTTTCAGGTGCAAAAAATGTGACACTAGAGAAGTGGAGCTGGAAGATCAAGTAGTTACTGCCAGCCAGAGCAATATCTGTGATAGAGACACTGAGACCTGTTACACCTATGACAGAAACAAGTGCTACACAAACAGGGTCAAACTCAATTATCGTGGTCAGACCAAACTGGTGGAAACAGCTCTGACCCCGGATTCCTGCTATCCTGACTAATTCAGGTCATGCTCACTGCACAACTGCTTATCTTGAAGGGCTCTCCATTTTGATCCCAGGTAGTTAGTATATTTACTCCTGATGAATTTGAAACCATGATTTTTTTGGGGGTGGGGGTAATATAAAATTAACTACCGCACCCCTATCACTGGCAAATAATTGAAATAGTAACACTGTTAATGTTTTTAAGGTAAATTTCTAGCATTTAAAAAAATAGACAAGGGGAGAAAATAAAATTCAAAAAGTAAAAAAATCAGGAGGCATAATTAAATTTTGCTTTTTTTTTTTTTGGCTTTGCCTTGGAGAGCCTGAGCTTTTGCACTTTCCTTACTATTCTCTTTAAAAAAATATCACTGTGCAGAGAATATTTATATATAAACATAGGTCAATTATTTGTCTTCACTAGAAAAATAATAATTGGAAAACATGTTTTGGAAATATTCATAAAATAATTTAAAATCAGATCTCTAATATTTATGAAATAAATTAGCTGAAAGTGACATAATTAAATGTATAATTCAAAAATACATTTTGACATAACAGATTTGGGAGCAAATGATACAAATTTTCTTGATAAGTAGGACAGTATAAGAAATTCCCATTGAAATCACCTCTGTTGTAACTAAATCTAACAAATTATGTACTCCAAAATATGTATTCTCTAGCACAGTTTGAACAATTAAATAGATTCATAAGCATATACCTGCGTGAAATAATTTATTGGTAAAAAGTTTGCTTGTGTTAACTTTGCTGTATGTAAGTTAAAATATCATTTATTACTGAGAAACAGGTTATAAGTATGATCTAATTATGCATTAATCACTAAGTTCAAACATGATATTTGAGATAGCTTTGTCATTTTATACCTAAAATTAAATAAAAAGACAAAGTCCCTTCTGACAAATGTGTTTATCATGGCACATATACTTTATGTCAGAAAGTCAAGCCCAATTGACATAAATATGTAAGGGTACTGTGGAAATTATATGCTGACTCTGAGTTTAAAATAATGAGAGGCTGATTAGTAAAATCAGTTTCTTGAAGAGACATTGTTATGTTTTCTTTTTTTCCCCCAAGGGTAATAGTCATTTTTAATAACTTCCACTGTGCTCGTACTGATTAGTATTTTCTTTTAGGGATAAGGCTCTGACACTGGTGCTTCAGTAGGAATCATAGTTTTGACATGCTAAAGACAAATTCTTGTCCAGTCTTCAATTGGTATGTTGTTTTAGATAAGACCTTGAACTTTATTTAATCAGCACACAATTATTGATTATTTACCACATGCAGGGAACTCTGCTAGATTTTTGGTGATTGAGCTGTGATAGTCACTGTCACCACTCACTTTCTAGAACTCTGCTCAGTTGGACCCCAGTTCCTTTTGGTAATGATTTTCTCCATGAAATTCATCCTGACCACTTAAAAAAAATTGTGAACCCCATTCCCTTATCTTGGTTTATTCCACCCCATGTGCTTATCACCCTCTGGCAGACTACATAATTTACTGATATATTATGTTTATGCTGTCTACCCTAACAACACATAAGCTCCACAAAGACAGCTATTTTTATTTTGCCCATTGATATGTCCCCAGCACTGGGAAGGGCGGAAGGGTGTCTGGTGTGTAATGGAGCTCAATAAATATTTGTTGAATGAATGAATGTGAATACAGCTTAGATGAGGGAAAAAGACGTGTACATAATTACAGTCACTTGGCAGAATTGCATAAATCAAAGAAATAGGTTTCAAAATGTTCTGAGAATTTATGGGAGACTTCTCCCCCAGTTTTATTGAGATATAAGTTTTAAGGTATACAACAGAAGGACTTCATGTACTTACCTATTGTGAAATGGTTACCATGATAAGTTTAGTTAATATCCAGGAGAAGGCAGTGGCACCCCACAGTACTCTTTCCTGGAAAAATCCAATGGGCAGAGGAGCCTGGTAGGCTGCAGTCCATGGGGTTATGAAGAGTCGGACACGACTGAGTGACTTCACTTTCACTTTTCACTTTCATGCATTGGAGAAGGAAATGGCAGTCCACTCCAGTGTTCTTGCCTGGAGAATCCCAGGGATGGGGGAGCCTGGTGGGCTGCCGTCTATCAGGTCGCACAGAGTCGGACACGACTGAAGCGACGTAGCAGCAGCATCACCTCATAGAGTTACAGTTTTTTTCCTTATGATGCGAACTTTTAGAGGAAGACTGTTTCTGAAGAGGCTTCTCTGTTTTATTTCCATCTTGGCCTTAGTTTCTCTGCATACACAACAGAAAAAGTTTTTGGTGCCATGTTGAAGATTCTTATAGAAGAGATCTCTGTGCCAGTATAACTGCCTCATTGAATGCCAACTGGAAATCTTCCTTCTTTGTGAAATTTAATTATACTCTAGGATTATCATATTAATAACAATTTCACACTTATGCCAGCTGCTAGGTACTAGGCTAAGTGCTTTATTAAGAAATAACTGATTCAGTATAAATCTAGAGTAGTTGGTGACTCTTAAATGAAAGCTACTAAAGAGTGATTAAAGCCTTTTCTGTTTAGTTACTCAGTTGTGTCCAACTCTTTGCGACCCCATGGACTGCGGCACACCAGGCTTCCCTGTCCTTCACTATCTTGGAGTTTGCTCAAACTCATGTCCATTGAATTGTTGATGCCATCTAACCATCTCATCTTCTGTCGACCGCTTCTCCTGCCCTGAATCTTTCCCAGCATCAGGGTCTTTTCTAATGAGTCGGCTCTTCACATCAGGTGGCCAAATTATTGGAGTTTCAGCTTCAGCCCAAGTCCTTGTAATGAATATTCAGGATTGATTCCCTTTAGGATTGACTGGTTTGATCTCCTTGTAGTCCAATGGACTCCAAGAGTCTTCTCCAACACCACAGCTCAAAAGCATCCATTCTTTGGCATTCAGCCTTTTTGATGGTTCATGTCTCACGTGACTACAGGAAAAACCATAGCTTTGACTAGATGGACTTTGTTGGCAAAGTAATGTCTCTGCTTTTAAATATGCTGTCTAGGTTGGTCATAGTTTTTCTTCCAAGGAGCAAGCATCTTAATTTCGTGGCTGCTGTCACCATCTGCAGTAATTTTGGAGCCCAAGAAAATAAAGTCTCTCATTGTTTCCATTGTTTCTCCATCTGTTTGCCATGAAGTGATGGGACCAGATGCTATGATCCTTGTTTTTTGAATGTTGAGTTTTAAGCCAACTTTTTCACTCTCCTGTTTCACCTTCATCAAAGCTCTTTAGTTCTTCTTCCCTTTCTGCCACAAGGGTGGTGTCATCTGCATATGTGAGGTTATTGATATTTCTCCTGGCAGTCTTGAGTCCAGCTTGTACTTCATCCAGTCCAGCATTTCGCTTGATGTACTCTGCATATGAGTTAAATAAGCAGGGTGATAATATACACCCTTGACACACTCCTTTTGCAGTTTGGAACCAGCCATTGTTCCATGTCTAGTTTTAACTGTTGCTTCTCTCCTGCATATAGGAGGCAGGTAAGGTAGTCTGGTATTCCTATCTCTTTAAGAATTTTCCAAAGTTTGTTGTGATCCACACAGTCAAAGGCTTTAGCCTAGTCAATGAAGCAGAAGTAGATGTTTCTCTGGAATTTTCTTGCTTTTTCTATGATCTACTGGATGTTGGCAATTTGATTTCTGGTTCCTCTGGATTTTCTAAATCCAGCTTAAACATCTGGAAGTTCTTGGTTTGTGTACTGTTGAAGCCTGATTTAGGGAATTTTGAGCATTGCTTTGCTAGCATGTGAAATGAGTGGAATTGTGGAGTAGTTTGAATATTCTTCAGCATTGCCCTTCTTTGAGATTGGAATGAAAACAACCTTTTCACATCTGTACGTGACTATTGGAAAAACCATAGCTTTTACTATATGGACTTTTGTCAGCAAAGTGATGTCTCTGCTTTTAAATATGCTGTCTAGTAGTTTCATTCATACATTTAAGTGAGAAATTTAGCAGGAATTCATAAGGAGTCAATGCAGATGAAACAGTGGTGAAAGGAATCTCTGCTTTGTCTTTGCCTTTGTATGAGGTTCCATGGGCTGCTCCCAGTCATTGATGATTGAGTGTGGCAAGAATACCAGGCTTTGGGGGGTGGCAGTGTGGTATAGTGGGTAAATCCATGGCCTAGCTTAGAGTACTCTATGCTTAGAGTACTTAGGGAATAATAATAAGTCACTAACGGTCAAGTTTATTCAATGTAAGGTTGAAAAATGGAAGTAAAAATAGCTCTCTTATAAAATATAACTGTCTTATAAAAATAAGGATATATGCCATTGTATATGTTTATCATTAAGCACAGCTTTATATACCACTCACTAACCTTCTGTAAATTCTAGTTGGTATTGTGTGTTAATTGTCTTTTGGCTTTTCTCTGCCCAGGCAACAAATGAGAGAAAAATGTGGACATGTATTAATTCAGTGATTCTCAAACTTTAGTGTGTGTGAGACTCACCTGGAGAACTCCTTAGGACAGATCATTTAGCCCCAGTCTCAGAGATGCTGATTAAGCAGTTCTCGGGTACCACAGGAGAAATTAGAGGGTGCAGAAACTTCCAAAATGCTTCTGCTGCCTGGAAATTGCTTTAGAACCGCGCCTTTAGAATTATTAATATAAACCTTCATCTCCACCTAGTGGTTGATTTATGAAATACAATGTATATGCATTTTATTACATTTCATTTAATCCTTGTAAGTGCCTTGTGAAATAAGTACTCTCTTCATTTACAAATCATGAAACTAAGATGCAAAGAGATAAAGTGATTTTATTAAAGTTTGACAAATAGTACATGAAAAACTGATCATTGGATCCAGATTGTGAGGCTCCAAAGCGGAAGCTCTCTTTCAGTTTGTTATGTCTAAAATACATTTTCCAGATCACTTCCTCCAGTAATTCCACTTCTGAGGAAGTAATCAGAAATATGGACAAAGAGGCATAAAGATATTTATCACAACATTATTTATTATACTGAAAATTCGTAAGAAACTTTAAGTCCATCATTGAAGGGAATGATGATATAGTATATACTTCAGATTATTTTACAGACAACAAAAATGAAGCTTTAAATACTTTTAATTGTATGGAAATTTCTTGCATAATGTCAAGAGGGAAATGTTGGCTAATTCATAAAATAATTACTTCAAAATCTTCCCTCCTGTATACATATAAAAGAGAAAATGGGCCAAAATATTAACATTGGGAGTGAAATTATGTGTTATTTTTATTTGTTTACCTTTTCATTATTTGCCAAGCAGTCTATGATGAGAAAGTATCTTGGTAGTTAGAAAAATTATTTTAAATCAATAACATTAAAATTTGGGAAATTCTAAATTTCTGTCCATTTACATGTAAGGGAAAAGTGACATTTATCTAGCATCTGCTCTGTGCTCAGCAAAATGCCAGTTATTGTGAGGGATAGTTACATGAGATGAATAAGAACTGAGTCTCACTTTCTCTCTTCTATAGGTAGAACTAACAGGGAAAAACCAGCACCTGATATAAAACAGTGAGGGATTAAATATAAAAAACTATGTGCTGTGAGCCTTCAGGGAAGCTGGGGAGTTTAGGGCTGGTTAATCTTGGAGGAGATATAGTATTAACGGAGTAGGGCCTTCATGGATAGAAGTAGAACTTTTTAGAGTAGAACTACATGAGCCAAGCAAAGAGACAGGAAGAAGCATAACATACTTGTAAGAATAGAGACAGGATTGGCCTGCCCCTCTTTCTTCATGTTCTCTTTTCGAGCATGTCACTTGCATGCTTCATTTATACAAACCCCCTCAAATTGGTAATATTCCGTTTTTTCAGTGATCAACACCTTTCTGTTTCTTTTCTGGTGATTGTTCAGTTATCCCTTAATTATAGGAAATAGCCTAGGACTTTGCCACTCCAACTTTGATCTATTGATACCAACTGGCTGATTTATTATCACCTGGGAGTATTTTCATAATACAGAATTGCAGGCCCCTCTCCAGATCACAGAATCAAAGCCTGCATTTTAAAAAGATCCATGTGCACATTAATGCCTAAGAAATTCTGGGGTAGCATGCAACACTGTCAAAAGCAGCTTGAATCCTAGGTAAAGGAGGCAGTTGCCAACATGGTTTAATAGCTGAGGGACTGACAAGGTCCTGACCAAACAAAGGTTTCTACCGATATCCTTCTCTAAATATGCCGTGATTTGACTCACTCTTTAAGGGCATGACTACATGTTAACCAACACTGGACAAGGAATGTTTTTGCCAGGTTAACCACAGCAAATACCTGCTTTATACAATGCAGAAAGGAATGAGGCACAGTTATTTGATTAAGTGCAGAGGAAATTACTGTCCCATTTTGATGCAGCACAGACATGGAGGATGTGTGTCCTAAGGGAGATGACATGGAGCACTAAGATGGCAGAGGATCTTTGACTGGGGAGGTGATGGGGCACTGAGGGCAGCTTCATCTGTTTCACAGTTATGTCTGTGTTGACCAACAGTTTAGTTTCCTCCTTGCTCCTTTATTTGAAGAGTTCTGTTCCATCAGCATCGTATTCTGTTTGTTACCTGTTTATTCGTGGTGAATTCAGATAGAAGAAGATCCAGTGACTGATGTTTTTGGGCTAGGGATTAGGTGCAGAGGCATGGAAGAACAGGTGGACAAACCAAGAACTATAACTCATTGTGAAATGATGATTACCTATTTTCTACCAAGTACAGTTCTTCTGAGTTTTAGCTGGATACTTGGCCTGAGTCACAGTGAAACCTTTGAGGTTTTGTGAAGGAGAGACAGCTGTTGATTTCAAGTCCTTTATTTCTAGTTCCCTTTTGGGTTTTTAGAAATAAAGTTTGGTTTCCTGAGGGCAAGATGAATCTTCTTTATGGTCCTCAGAGTCACGACTGAGGGAGACCAGTTAAGTGAGGCCAGAGACGTGTCAAAACAAATGATAAAAGTAACTCACATGTCATGTCTTGTAAATTTCTTTTAAGATGTGTAAAGTTAAGACTGATGTTAGTTCAGGGAATCCAAAAAGCCAAGGAATAATCTCTGTGATAACGGCTACTAGGCTGAGGTTTAAGAGGTGGTTCGACCCTATATTTCATCATTCTATTTTGCTTTTTGCTCAAAGTAAAAAAAAAAATATGTCTTTCTCTAGCCAACTGGCTCAGTGCCCAGGTACCCCTAGAGAAATCTATTATAGGCTATGAGACAGAAAAGCTTATAAGGCAAGTGTTTGTTAGCCTTGCTGAATTATTTCCTATGTTTGTTATCCTCAGATATTATTTTCTTCTTGTTTAATTTATCATTGAGTCATCACCAGGATATATCTAGTTATTTTAGAATCGATAGGTAACGACCAGAGGACATAGGAACTCAACACAGAAATTGGGCCATGGTGGTGGGATGGAGGCACTCAAGACAAGAGGGTGTCACTTTCAAGGCCTGCCATCCCCACTGTGTGCACCTTCATCTTAGAGCTGATATTTTGCTTAGCAAGGGCACACAAAATAATTTCTTTACTGTAAGAAACTCAGCCCTGGTGTCTGGGTTTATGGAAGAATACCTGTGGTAGTAGTGATGATGGTGGTGAGATGAAGAGTCGTCTTCTACAGAGATGTTCCCTCCCCGCTTTTCTCACTCTGTATTCTCAAATTCAGTAGATGTTTTTGTTCCACTGTGCTTTTACATTTTATATTACAGAGGTCTCAGATGATAAATTAAAGCTGTGGTGCCTCATAGATAAAGATCAGTCAACATATCTGGCAAAAAATATATGATCTATGCATTTTGAGGAAATACTGAAGTGAATGAATGTTTTACAGTGAAGGTATTTGTGTCTAGATTAAAAAGTCATTTGAAAAGAAGTAGTGAAACATAGGAATGTAGTTTTATTTTGATGAGGATAATTCTTGAGAGACAGTTTTATATAGAATAAGTTAATAATTTTTCAACATGTGATTAAAATCTGGTGGTGGTGCTGGTGGATTTAAGCAACTAGTGGATTGACCTAGATAATCTACCTCTAAACCCTGAGATTCTACAATGCAAATGTTGCTGAGTATATAGAACTATGGAGTATGGCGGCTCATTTAGCATCCCAGATGGTATACCCACAGGACAAGCTTACTGTGGTATTTTCATGGGAGCTTTCAAAGCTGTTTAAAAACCAGTCAATAAATATTTATTGGCTATCTACTATGTGCAAGACACTGTGCCAGGGACTCGAGAAGACTCAAAGGGAAAGATTCCTTTTCTCAGGAAGTTTTCAGCGTATTTTCCCAAGTGTCTGAGATCTTATGAAATCTGTCCCAGGAAACTTTCTCCTAATACACTCCTAAGAGCTAACAGGTAACTTTCTGGATAATTTGGATAATTCTTCCTCTCTGGGAAGGAATATACAGAGAGTAGGCCAAAGTGCCCTTAATAAAAACAAAGCAAAACACCTAGATGTATTCTAAGCAAGGCAGTATAGAAATATCTACTTCACAAAATAATTTACACCATTTAATCAAGATACAAAGAGAATGTGTCTGTGAATAATTCTACCAGGGCATGAAGAATAAGTCTATGTTAGTAGCAGAATGCACTGGTAGGACCACTTATACTGTACTACTAAAGAAATTAACCTTTGGGTGTTTCTCTTGTTAGGATAGTGTTACCCTAAAGATATTCTCTAGATCCTGCAGATTATGAGTTGATGGTGGGGTATGGCAAGTCCTACTTTTTTTATCTGGATGCTCAGTTGAAGAGAGGGAGTCCCTCCCTCTTTACCTTCTTAAGTCTTGTCCCCAGGCTACTAGGTCTGGGTAAATATCCTCTTTTCCCTTATTCTTCTTTTTGAATGTGTTCCTCTCACTGAGCTGTGTCTACTTGGTAAAGACCATACGAAAATTAAAAATAAAAATAGGTATCAGTGTCTACTATTTCCAAAATATGTTCTGCAATGATGGTTAGGCTGGGCCAAGAAAAAAATCAGTATGGAATTTAGAGTAAAGACAAGGAGGGAGTGAGATGTGCATGTAGTCTTAAGTTATGCAAATGATATAGCAGAGAAAAAGATGAAAGGAAGAAAGGAGTCAGAGAAGAAAGAGATTGACAAGTGATACACTGGGAAACAGAACAGAAAGCTGAGAAGAAAAGAAGGAAAAATTGAGAAATTGGATATAAAGACTAGTGATAGTTAAAGGTATCTTAGTACATAAAAAGAGAGTGAAAGATGGGGAAGGAAAAATAAAAAGCTAAACACAGAGTGGTTGATAGAAATAAAGGAGGATTAAAAAAGGAAATGATAAAGGTGAAGAAAGAGGTAGTGGAAGAAAAATTCCAAAAGAGAATATTAATCAGGAAAAAGACCAACACAAGGAAGTAAAAAGTACAGTGCATTAGGATTATATTGATGTATAGATCTCCATACATAAAACGGCAAGTTCATCTGCTTTTCTGTCTTGCAAATGCAGACAATTTTGCAAGTATGGAACTTTGAGAGGAAAAGGAAGAATCAGCAAGCACAAAGAAACTAATCCAGACAAGTGGATTACAAGTTTCAGGGCAATGGTGGTCAGAGCCTTCCTTTTTTTTTTTTTTTAAAGTCTGTGCTAATTAGTGACAATACTGACTCTAGCAAACCCCAGAGGCCCAGCCTCCTGTGCTGGAGTGGGGAAAAACTTAAGGATCACCAAGAAAGTGAGATACTTAATCAAGTCTTGGGGGAGAAAATGTCTGGAAACCACTGAAGAATAGCAGGTATTTTCCTTCCCCAGAGAATACTTGCTGGAGATGATTCCTAGGCCTGAAGTAGTAAGCAGTCTTGAACCTGGTCCTGTGGATTGGTCCCTATTTGAAGAGGATCAAATGGAGTGTGATCATCTGCATTAAGTGGGTCTAGATTTATATTCTGAAACTGTGCCCCAGTGGCTGACTCAGCCAATGAGTTAGGAATTTCAGTAGGCATAATTGGATCCCCATCAAATGAGCCTTGCCTTCCAAGACTAGATGGAGTCCCAGTGCTGGAGGTGTAATACTTTGTTAATTTGGAGTCAAAACATGGTAACTGTAGGATGGTAGATGGTCTTTGTTGCCGCCTTTTGCCCTCATTTCCTTGCACTTCACTTGGAATTCCTTCTGGCTTGGGACCTTCGTCAGGTGTATCCATAACAAGCTGCTCAGGAGTAAGATCAACAGGTCTTTCACTGAGCTGGTTGCCTTCTAATGTTTGTTCCAAAACATGGTTTCCATCTCCTCCAAGATCACTTTTGAGGCAAGGTATATTCTTTGATTGAAGGGAACTGGCTTCAGGAAGGGGCCTAATTCCCCTTTGGCTCAACTGATTATTTATAGAACATGGTGTGTTCCTCCTCAGAGTGGACACGTCATCTCTGAAAGGACTTGGGTTTTTACTTTCTCCAGGAAGTCTTTTTTCTGAGCTGTTTCTTTGGCCAGGTAGGATGCTTGTTGGAGATATAGTATATCTTTCATGCTTAGTATGACTGTCTTCTGTATAGAGAGGGCTGGTGTCTTGGTTTTCCCCTGGTGCAAGACCAAAAGATAGAGTGTAGTCTTGTAGAGCAAGTGGATTGTCCTTGGGCCCTGTGGAGCCACCAGCACAGCAAGGGCCTCCCTGGCTTAGGTGAAATAGATGTGTTTCTTTTTGACTTCCTGGGTAATGTGGAGGAATCAAGTCTGGAAAAGCCAAATGTCCTCCCTCTGGTGAATTTAACCTAGTGATTTGCATGCCATAATTCAAATTCTCACCTTCATGCCATGTTGGGTTTTTCTGAAGCCCAGTTGGGGAGTTACTGAAATAAGGCTGATTCTCCTTGTGGTAGGGTGGACTAGCAGGGGTTTTGGGTAGATTCGTTGGCTGACCCCAGAAGGTTCTTGTAAAATATGGCCTCCTTTCTTTCTGTCCTTGGACTTGAACCATGTGGTCCCAGGAATTCCAAGAAGGAAATATAGTGTTTTCTTCTTGTCCAACAGCATTATTAGGATAATAGCCCCTGTTTTCCACAAGCAGTGGTATAGTGGGAGCAGTATTATATGATGGAAAATTCTCATCTGGGCTCCAGGGGTAAAATTCACCATAAGGAAAATACTCCCTGGGTTTTGGTAGATTATCTAAGGAATAGGGAGAGTATTCCTTTGGTTGGTTTGAGGTTCCTCTGGTTGGTTTTTGGTTCCTCTGGTTTGAGGTATATTTCTTGCCTTCATACCTAGCCGTTGGGGCTGTCTTAAAGTTTGACTTCTCCACACCCCATCTCGTTTGTCCTGGGAAAGGTTCATCTCCAGTTGGATCATTTGGGTCTTTTTTATTATAAGGGATTGTCTCTTTTGGATCTGGAGTATTCATGGGATAGTGTGGATTTTCAGGTTGCCCCATTGTATTGTGAGGATCATTTCTTTCATCCCAGGTATTACTTCTAAGGTATGGTGGGTTTTCCCTGCGATCATAGGGGTTGTAGTCAGGGTAGTAAATACGTCCTCTAGAGCCATGGGAAGGATGAGGTAAGTGTTCTTCCTTCCTTCCAGGATCTTCCTTAAAAGGTGGAGAGATTTCTTGTTGGTTCCAAGTATTTCTTCCTGCAGGAAAACGTTCCCTTGCAGGGGAAGGAGATCCCTCAGGGTACACTGGCTTATGTGTACTCTGCCTTATTTCTGGCTGATTAATTTGTGATTCATATGGAATTCTTCTTGGTTCTAAAATAATCCCTTTGGGCAAATTCTGGCTTTGGGTTTGTCCATTAGAATTTGGGGTTCCTCTGGCATCTCCTCTGGGGTAATAAGAGTTTTCTCGTTGATCAATAGAATTAAAATTTGGGACTAGAATGTTACCCTCAGGGTGAGGCAGTTTATAGTTTGATTTACTAACTCCATAGTCTTGAGAGTTTCTCCAGGGGCCATTTGGATCCCTTGTAGGAATGACTGTTCTTTCTTTTTGACTTACTGGATTCTCTTTTGGATTTTGGATGTTTTCACTGTGGCCAGTAGTACCATGTTTGGGACCCAGAGGGGCAATGGTTCCCGCAGGTTGTTTACTGGGCCCCTCAGGCTTTCTTCTGAAATTTACTGGATTTCCTGCATAATTGGGATAATTGCTCCTTGCGGTGGAGGCATAAGCTCTGCGATATATTGGATATCCTGGACGAATTACTTGTTTGCCTTCCAAAACAAAAGAGTTCCACCGAGGACCCCTTTGAATTTGTTGATTTCGGTAAAAAGGCCCATTACGTCTGTGCCCCATAAAGGTACCAGTAGGATGCCATTGTCGATGCCATTGTCTTCCTGCAGGAAAATTTCGGATGTTAGGATGTGGATAATTTTCATGATTATTTGTCTGACTTGGTCCCCATGGGGTCTGACTTGGTCTCCATGGGGTCTGACTTCTTGGAACTCCTTGGCCGGAAACATTTACTACAGGGTTGTTTTGAACTGTAGGGTTGCTCACAGTGTTAGGGCCCTGACCGTTGTTTGCTGCTGGGCTGGTGTCATTTCCGCCTTGACCCGCTCTGGGACTGGGTGCATTTGGCTGGGTAGAGTTAATCTCAGGAACTGTTGAATTAACAGAAGGATCAGTGGCTTCAGTCTCTGTTTTAGGAGGATCTTCTTCTTTTGGCTTTTCAAAATCTTCAAACATCTCTTCTGAATAATAAGGAGGACGGCCCCCAAATCCATGATATCCAAAATATCCAAAGAAAGGGTTCTGTAGGAAGAAGATGGAAATAATAATTGCTGTCTGTTTCCCACTGTGGTGCTGCTTGGAATTTTTTTGAAGGAATAGAAAAATCTATTAGTGATATACTTTTAAAATCACCACTGGTTATGCTCTCTTCTTAGTAATTTGATTCTTCCTTGGTTTCCATTACCTTTCTTCCTTCTGGTACTCTTACTTTCTGAGCAGTACTTAATTCTCTCTTCTTAGGCCTGGATTCTAAATATAAGTTGTTTTTTTTTTTTTTTAAGAAATCCATCCTCTATCCACCCTATTCTGTTCTCATTTAACACACCTGCTTTGAGCAATCTATTACAGGCCAGTTTTTCAATATGGATACATGCCAGTGACTCATAAAGCCATAATTCTGGTGCATGACTCTCTCCTGAGGTTGAGACAGCAAGACTGCTACACTAAAGATCTTATAAGTGCCTCTAACTGTATTTACCCAGACTAGACTCATTTCCCCCACACCTCATTCTCCAGTGTTCTATATGTAATAAGCATTCACCACTATCTACCCAGTTTCCTAAGTTTCCACTCTGTTTCCCCCAGACAATTAATGACCAAATCTATAAAATCTGAGCTTCCCTGGTGGCTCAGCTAGTAAAGAATATGTCTTCAAAGTAGAGATCAGGTTCAATCCCTGGATCCGGAAGATCCCTTGGAATCCGAAGGAAATAGCAACCCACTCCACTGTTCTTGCCTGGGAACTCCCATGGACAGAGGAGCCCAGAAGGTCTCAGTCCATGGGGTTGCAAAAGAGTTGAACAGGACTTAGCGACTAAATAACAAACAGCAACCCAGTTTCCCAAGTTTCCACTCTGTCTCCCCTAGACAGTTAATGACCAAATCTATAAAATCTAAACCTTTGCCCCTCCCCCTTTATCCCCAATAGCCCTGTGCTATTGCAACAGGTTTCTCACTGGTTACTCTGGATATAATTTTACTTTCCTCTAATCTTGCCTCTCAATTGCCATCAGAGTAGTAGAGGTTGGGGGGTGGGTGTTTGGGAAAGTTCTGTCACTTTCCTCAAATACTAACTAAAATTGCCCTTACCTTACAGGATAAACTCTAAACTCATAGCATAACATACAAACCATGGTGCTAAAAAGTGGGGCTCTAGACAGATATAGGTTAAAATCTCTATGCCACCAGTCCTAATAGTATGACTCTGGGCTAACCTCAGTTTTTCATTTGTAAAAGGGAAATAATAAAATAATATCTACCTCATAGATTATCATGAGCATCAAGTGAGGTCAGGCACTTAAATGTTGTACTATATATTATTATATTAAGCAGTATACTATATTTTATATATATATATATATATATATATATATATATATATATATATATAAAACACTTATCAGGCATTTACTAAGTACTAGGCACTGAGTTTTATATATGTTACCTCACTCGATGCTCGTAATAAACCATGAGCTCCACAGGTTCTATGAAGACCTATATGACCTTCTAGAACTAACACCAAAAAAAGATGTCCTTTTCATCATAGGGGACTAGATTGTAAAAGTAGGAAGTCAAGAGATGCCTGGAGTAACAGGCAAGTTTGGCCTCAGAGTGCAAAATGAAGCAGGGCAAAGGCTCACAGAGTTTTGCCAAGAGAATGCACTGGTCATAGCAAACACCCTCTTCCAACAACACAAGAGACAGCTCTACAACACATGGACATCACCAGATGGTCAATGCCAATAATCAATGCCAGACTGATTATATTCTTTGCACCTGAAGATGGAGAAGCTCTATACAGTCAGTAAAAACAAGACCGGGAGCTGACTGTGGCTCAGATGATGAACTCCTCATTGTCAAATTCAGACTTAAATCGAAGAAAGTAGGGAAAACCACTAGCCCATTCAGGTATGACCTAAATCAAATCGGGCACAATTATACAGTGGAAGTGACAAATAGATTCAAGAGTTTAGATCAGATAGACAGAGTGCCTGAAGAACTGTGGAGGGAGGTTTGTAACATTATACAGAAGGTGATGATCAAAACCATCCCCAAGAAAAACATAGAAAGGCAAAATGGTTGTCTGAAGAGGATTTACAAATAGCTGGAGAAAAGAAGTGAAAGGCAAAAGAGAAAAGGAAGGATATACCCATCTGAATGCAGAGTTCCAAAGAATAGCAAGGAGAAATAAGAAAGCCTTCATAAGTGATTAATGCAAAGAAATAGAGGAAAACAATAGAGTGGGAAAGACTAGAGATCTCTTCAAGAAAATTAGAGATACCAAGGAAACATTTCACGCAAAGATGGGCACAATAAAGGACAGAAACAATCTGGACCTAACAGAAGCAGAAGATATTAAGAAGAGGGGGCAAGAATACACAGAAGAACCGTACAAAAGAGAGCTTCATGACCCAGATAACCACGATGGTGTGATCACTCATCTAGAGCCAGACATCCTGGAATGTGAAGTCCGAGGGGCCTTAGGAAGTATCACTACATACAAAGCTAGAGGAGGTGATGTAATTCCAGTTGAGCTATTTAAAATCCTAAAAGATGATGCTGTGAAAGTGCTGCACTCAATATGTCAGCAAATGTGGAAAACTCAGCAGTGGCCACAGGACTGGAAAAGGTCAGTTTTCATTCCAATCCCAAAGAAAGGCAATGCCAAAGAATGCTCAAACTATCGCACAATTGCACTCATCTCACATGCTGGTAAAGTAATGCTCAAAATTCTCCAATCTTGGCTTCAACAATACGTGAACCATAAACTTCCAGATATTCCAGCTGGTTTTAGAAAAGACAGAGGAACCAGAGACCAAATTGCCAACATCCACTGAATCACCGAAAAAGCAAGAGATTCCAGAAAATCATCTACTTCATTGACTTTACACTAAAACCTTTGTGTATATCACAACAAACTGGAAAATTATTAAAGAGATGGGAATACCAGGCCACCTTACATAACTCCTGAGAAACCTGTTTACAGGTCAGGAAGAAACAGTTAGAACCAGATACGGAACAATGACTGGTTCCAAACTAGGAAAGGAGTACATCAAGGCTGTAAATTGTCATCCTGCTTATTTAACATATATCCAGAGTACATCATGTGAAATGCTGGGCTTAATGAAGCACAAGCCAGAATCAAGATTTCCGGGAGAAATATCGATAACCTCAGATATGCAGATAACGCCACCCTTGTGGCATAAAGAGAAGAACAAAAGAGCCTCTTGATGAAGGTGAAAGAGGACAGTGATAAAGTTGGCTTAAAACTCAACATTCAGAAAACAAAGATCATGGCATCCAGTCACATCACTTCATGACAAATAGATGGGGAAACAATGGAAACAGTGAGAGACTATTTTCTTGGGCTCCAAAATCACTGCAGATGGTGACTGCAGCCACAAAATTAAAAGACAGTTGCTCCTTGGAAGAAAAGCTATGACAAACCCCTAGACAGCATATTAAAAAGCAGATACTGGACATTTGGAACTTTCCTGGAGATCTTTGCCTTTCAACGCAAGGGGTGCAGTTTCTAATCCCACATCAAGGAGCTAAGATCCCACTGCCCAAGTAAACCAAAACCTAAAACAGAAGCAATACTGTAAAGAGTTCACCATGGAAAAATAAATAAACTTGAAAGCTTAAAAGAAAAAAAAAAAGCAGAGATATTACTTTGCCATCAGAGGTCCATCTAGTCAAGACTATGGTTTTTCCAGTAGTCATGTATGGACGTGAGGGCTGAACCATCAAGAAGGCTGAGTGCCAAAGAATTGATGCTTTTGAACTCTGGTGTTGGAGAAGACTCTTGAGAGTCTCTTGGACTGCAAGGAGATCCAACCAGTCAATCCTAAAGAAAATCAATCCTGAATATTCACTGGAAGAACTGATGCTGAAGCTGAAACTCCAATACTTTGGCCACCTGATGCAAAGAGCCAACTCATTAGAAAAGACCCTGATGCTGGGAAAGACTGAAGGCTGGAGGAGAAGGGGACGCCAGAAGAAAAGATGGTTTGATGGCATCACTGACTTAATGGATATAAGTTTGAGCAAGCTCTGGAATTTGGTGAAGAACAGGGAAGCCTGGCATGCTATGGTCCGTGGCATAGCAAAGAGTCGGACACAACTGAGTGACTGAAGAACAGCAACAAAGCTTCAGTTTATTTGTACAATGAGAGTATTAGATGATCACTTAATTGCCTTCTGAGTATAACATTCTAAGATAATTTTTCTTCATTCCTGTTGACTAGTTGTTCCATCACTGTTCACAGTCCAGATCAACTTTGAACAAAGGTTATTAGGCTTGCTTTTTAGAGAGGTGGCAGAGAGAGAGAGAGAGGAAGAGAGAGAGAGAGAGGAAGAGAGAGAGAGAAATAGAGATTGGTTTCAATACATGTAGAGGAGAAATGATACATCACATTATTTTAGGTTACTTGGTTAGTTTCACTTTTTAAAAAATCATGGGTGCTTGAGCTACAGATTCATGTGTTGGATTTTAACTTTCTTGTTAGATAGGGATCAAAAAAGCAGAGACTTTCAGAATGTAATACTCAGTGAAGAATGCAGCTTTACTTGTACTTACCCCGCCTTCTTCATTGCTACCTGGTGGACGTCCAAAACCTGGTGGTATCTTCTGAAAGGTGAAAACCATAATAAACATAGAGAAAACCACTTTTTATGCTGCCATTTGATTGTAAACACCAAGATGTTTTAAAAATAGTTTGTCAGTGTTAACACTGTTGCTGGCTTTTAGTTTCTGAGTCATTTGCTCTTACAGTCTAGCTATTAATAATTATGACATAACCATCAATGAATTTTTGTAAATAGAAAGACCTTAACTGGATCCTTGGTTATGTTACTCAAAATACCATGTGTGGCTGCATCTCTTAGCAGTTGTTCTGTCCCATCACCAACACACACACACACACACACACACACACACACACATGCACACACACACACACACAGAAGGGAGAGAGAGAGAAAGATTTGAGTGCTGTGAGGATCCAAATATCCACGTTAGAATATCTAATAATGGAGATTAAATAATGATGTTACTTTAAAAATGTTTACTAAGTTGACAAACTGACAACCTGTACTGGATTATTAGTATAATATTTTTATACTCAAAACCAAGGTTATTTTTCTAATCAAACTTGGAGATTGAGTTTCTGCACATGGGAGGGTTTGGAAAAGCAATTCAACTCCCACAGAAGTTTTATGTAGATGAGATTAAAAGCTATTTCAGCCAGAGAATCATGTTTATCTGCTTTTTCAATCTTTACCTGGTACTGCCTTTGTTTTCTTAGTTCATTATTGCCAGTAAAAAGGATGTCACTCTTACAGGGAAAAAAAAAAGGTAAGGAAGTTTTACTCCTTGAAATTTTTCCTTGGTGATAAGAAGCCTTCTTGGTTGTAGAGTTGTAGACAAGAAAAAATGATGCCATAGTGGAATGAAGCATCACCAAATATTTATTATTGTTGTTTTTGTTAGTTCAGTTGCAACTGACCTTTAATGTTTCTTTAGTTTAGATAGTTTGTTTTGCAATTCATATTTTTAAATGCTTGTCATGCAATTTCATTATTTTGCTTTATTTTGATGATTTTACACTTTAAAGGATTCTTATTATTTTGCAAGATTCCTTATAATGAAGTGTCTCTGGCTAGAAATAAGATGATATTATGGAAATATCTTAGTCTAGTCATTGTTTTAAACTCTATTTGTCATAATTTCCCTGTGACATTGAATGAGGATAATCTTTGTATTTTCTAATCTCTTGGGTGAGGAATAGTAGTGAAGGGGCACAGCCCTTTGAAATGAATTCATTAACTAAGTTATTAGTAGTGTTGGATTATTTAGGCTCTGTTCATGTCACCAATTTGAGTAAAAGATCCATTTAAAAATTCTTCTTTTTCCAATAATGCATTATTACTGATGTGATGATTTTGTGTCATATTCTCTACTCATTGGTATATGGCATTCTATTTAGAATGTATGAACTGAAATTAGCTTGAGATACAACATGATAATATTATTTTCAATTCTAATTTAAGGGAAAAACACTCACATGTGGAATATGCCACGGTGGCTGTTGATAGGGAAATAGCCCATTGCCGAATGGTGGGAATGCCTAGAACAAAGGAATCAGAGTGACGTGGAAATGAGAATAAACGAAAAATGAAACAAACCTATTAAAGACAATTGTTTGGAACTTGGAGGTCTACATCTTCCTTTGCATTAAACTGTGAACTTTTAAAGGGCAGAGATGATAATAATAATAATAATACTTGGTATTATTGAACACTTATGTTCTAGGTAATGTGTTGAGAATTTTATATTGGGAAACTCATTTAATCCTCACATACCAATGTAATAATGTGCTGTCATTATTCTCATTTCACTTAAGATTCTGAGGTTCAGAGAAATTGAGTCACTTGCCCCAAATCTCATAGCTGATAAATGATTGAAGCCAGGATTCCAAGCCAGGAGTGTCTTTTCATTCAACTTTGTATTCTCTACATCTATAATAGGTCTGATTATGAAAGTTAATCAACTCAAGACAATATTTTATAAGCTCTACACTGGATGAGATCTTGAGAAACCATCTGCACATCTTCTTGCTTTAAGTCAGGGCTACAGTTATGCTATCCTGAAGTCCTGGAAGCAGTGTTAACTTTCAGGGCAATGTTTTAGATCATTGAAGAATAGATCTGTAAGGGACTTGGAGAACATTTCATTTACTTGTGATGAACGTGGAGTCTAGAAAGCAAAATGACTTGCTCAGGATCATACAACTAATAAGGGCCAGGGTAAAATTCAAATATGTGATCCCTGATCCTCTGTTGGTGCCCTTGTTCATACCATGTTTCCTCTGTAGTTTAATAGGAGCCTCTTTAGGGCAACAGTACATGATTCTATTTTGTACATCAGTTCCGTTCAGTCGCTCAGTCATGTCCAAGTCTTTGCAACCCCATGGACTACAGCACACCAGGCTTATTTTGTGCATAGTGGTACCCATATTGGGGAGCACTGGAGAAAGTGTGTTTGTGGGGGTGGCATTGTTCTCCCAATCCCTCTGAGGTCATTTATGACTCTGGTTTGGAATTTTGCTGGGCGAGCCTCACCTGAGGTGTCTGGGTTTCCTCCTCTTGTGGCTGAGCCGTGGTGGGTGATGGCTGCTTTAAATGCTGGTTTGGTGGGGAATCGCTTGGTTGAGGCTGGTTGGGACTCGGGGTCTCAGGGGCTTGATCTGTCTTGCTTTGGTGTTTGGGTGCTGAGGGAGATGAAGGCTTCTGTGGGTGTTTCTTGTTGGGTGGTGGCTGAGGCCACATGGGCATCTGGTACTGTGGGAAGAGCTGAGGGAGCTGTATACCATTTCCATAAAAGGGACTCAGGTGTGCCAACTGTAGGGTAGTAAATAACAGTGAAGTCACATGAGGGCTGAGATTCCAGCTCTCCCCGCCCTCTTCAGTCGGTCTCTAAAACTCAGCCCAGGAAACTTAAGTCAACAATGGAAGCTTTAAGCTCTTTAGCTGGAATTTCTTTACACGTTTTCTTACAGAAGTGAATTTCAGTCTTTCAGAAAACCAACCAAAGCAAAAGGCACAACTGGGTGAAAAACTTCAGTTAAAGAATGTTGCTTATAATTTTCTAACTTTGAAGCCCTGACTCAGGTAAGAAATGTATAAGTCAGATTACAGAGGAGTTGATATCAAGTTCAAAATTTCTGTGACTTGTTACAAAAAGGAGACAGAAAGGAGAAAGAACAAAAAAGGAGACAAAGGTAATGAGAGTGTTAAGAAAAAAAAAACAAAAGAAGGAGAAAGAGAGAAAGAATAAAAATGTTATGTGTGGAAACATCCTTATATGGGGCTATGCTTCTTGATTACTGGTGAATTCTCATAATTCTGTTTTCATAATGAAAATCTCCACAATTACAAGGGGGCTGCTTCTAAAGGAAATCAACCCTGAATATTCATTGGAAGGACTGATACTGATGTTGAAGCTCCAATACTTTAGCCACCTGATGAGAAGAGCTGATGCACTAGGAAAGACCCTGATGCTGGGAAAGATTGAAGGCAAAAGGAGAAGGGAACAGCAGAGGATGAGATGGTTAGACAGCTTCACCGGCTCAATAGACATGAATCTGAACAAACTCTGGGAGATAGTGGACAGAGGAAACTGACATGCTGCAGTACATGGAGTCACAGAGAGTTGAACATGACTTAGTGACTGAACATCAATAACAAGAGGGAAGCAAAAGTAGTTATAATCCGAAAATAGTAATGTATGAATTAACCTCTTACAACAGGAGTTCCCATTCAAACATTCCCTCTCTGATATATCACCAGTCTCTGTCTCCAGTCTTCATTAATCAGTCTTTCACTGTCTATGGTTGACATACACACAATAGTGTGCAAATGCCATGTGGATTAATGGAAGGCGAAATTGCAACCTTGCATTAAGACGTGAGATTTTATGATTAATTAAGTTGGTAAAATTTCAAACCCCTGGCAAAGTTGCTAAAACTGAGATTGAGAGTTTGAAAAGTTGGGTCTCCCAGTAGATAAAGAAGAAAAATTGCCAGTGATGATAATTTTAGGTGAGGGACTTTAAAAGAGAATGACTTGAATGAAAAAGATGAAGGTAAAATTGATGAAGTCGATTTTTTTCCCCTGCAGCGGGTCTCATGATCATGTCATAAAAGTTGAAAGTAACATATAATATTATTGTACTATCATAAAATCGTTTTGGAAAAATTATGCCAAAAATTTTTATTCTAAATTAATAATGGATTCATTGTTAATTAGTTATAAGAGTTAGCACATAGTGGGAAGTATAATCTAAATTTTAAAAATTGGGTAAAAATTAATTTCATAATTTTAGTGTTATCTTTCAAAATAATCCACATAAAACTTCACCCTCCCCCCCAGCATTTACCTGTGTTATTTTTTTGTTCTCATTATTTGTAAATATATCTTGTGTAGTCTTAGAACCAACTTCTCTCAGATATAAAGAGGCAGTATAATTAATAAATGATTTTTATCTACATGAAAGTACAATAGATGCAATGATTTTTCTTCCTTGAAATTCTTATAATGATTATTAAAACATGTGAATAATGACTGGTATCTTTATTCGCAGAGACAAACCATATAATTATCTGTATATGAACAGGAAATCATAAGAATTAATATAAAGTGGAACTTACATGTGGGAAGTTCATAAAGTTGAAGTGACCATAGCGCATCATCTGTGACCAAAGGAATTCATTAATGTGGCAGAAAGTGAAAATTTTATTCAATGAAATCACAAGAAATAAGTTAATTTTCTGATTTTTAGGTACAACTGTCATAATGTCTTTTACTAATTATGCATGAATTTAAAATAAGTATGCAGTTCAGACTTTTCTGGTGGTACAGTAGATAAGCATCTGCCTGCCAATGCAGGGGACATGGATTCAGTTCCTGGTCTGGGAAGATTCCACCTGCCATGGAGCAACTAAGCCCATGTGCCACGACTACCGAGCTCACATGCCCTAGAGTCTGCATGCTGCAGTTACTAAGGTTCGTGCACCTAGAGGCTGTGCTCTACAATAAGAGAAGCCACTGCAATGAGAAGCCCATGCACTGCAATGAAAAGTAGCCCCTGCTCTCTGCAACTAGAGAAAGCCTGCATGCAGGACGAAGACTCACTGCAACCAATAAATAAATAAAAATGTTTTTAAAATTACCTAAAAAAAAAAAAATATATATATATATATATATATATATGTAACTGAAAAAAACTTCTGTGGCATTTTTTTTAAGTCAGATTTTATTTTGACAGGAATCAGTATAGAATAATAGAGGACAAAAATAGTGTCTACTTTGAAGTTTTTTAATGTTCTGCTCTCCTCTTTTGGCCTTCAGGACTTAGGAATTTGATATTCTATGAAAAGATGAAATGTATTTATATACTTAAGTGACTGCCTTCTAACAACCCCTGGTAGAAATGGCTACCTTTGTCAGCTTGAAAACTTAACAAGGAAACTAACATCAACTATAACAAAAATTCACATTTACCTTGAAAAGGAGAAGCACATAGGTGGGATAATGCTAGGGAAATAACTCACTTTGTCTTGATTTGAGAGTTTAAGAGGTAGAGTCTCTCTACATCTTTTATAGGAAATTTTATATATTGGAAAGTTTCCCAATAGTCTCCTTTTAAATTTTTATTATTTCCCACACTACACAGCTTGCAGGATCTCAGTTTCCTGGCCAGGGATTGAACCAGGCCCAGCGTTGAAAGCCCAGAATCCTAACCAGTAGGCCACCAGGGAACTCCTTAGTATCCTCCTTTTCAAATGAACTCTAGGAAGGGCTCTGGAAAATGTCTCTCCTGAGACTGAACATACATACCTCCTCACTTTTACTGCTAAATCCAGGTATTCGGGGCATATGCATTTGCAACTGGAAGTGAGAGAATATGTGTGACAAGTTCAGAACATCGATTGAAATAAGTCCAAGAACTGTCCTCAAGCTGTGCAACAGCAGAACATAAAGTCCTAACATTTTAAAGATACTCACTGGCATAGCAACGGAATAACCAAGCAGGCTTAGAAAGACCAGGAGAGTCTTCATTTTTCCACTTGGTACCTGGAATGCAAAACTGGATTTTATTTTTGAATTGTGAAGTAACAATGCTGGGGTTATCTAAGCATTAGATAAGCACTTGGTGCTTATCTAAGCACTAGCCCATCTGTTTGTCAAGGAGAGTATAGATATACACAATCTCAGGGGCCTCTGCTGCCATGTTTATTTTGCATCAAGAAACTATTAGATAGTTATTACCTGGTGGTGTTCTAATCTGCTTAAAAAGGAAAGATAAAAGCCAGAGAGGCAGAGACAGAGAATACACTGATGCTTGAGAAAATGGTTCATAGCACCGGAATGTGGAAATTAGAAATTAGGAGTTTATCTTGAAAAATATAAATATTGGTGATTTTAAATTTCCAGTTGCTAGGCTAGTTTAGAAAGGCATAGTAGTGTCTGACTATATTCACCATTGAGGGTGATCTCAATTTGAATGATAGTACAGTCCAAAATCAGTATTTTGAACATTCTATATTTAAAATGAATAACCAACAAAGACCTAGTGTATAGCACATGGAACTTTGCTCAATGTTATGTGACAGCCTGGATGGGAGGGGAGTTTGGAGGAGGATGGATACATGTATATGTATGACTAAGTCCTTTTACTGCTTACCTGAAACTATCACAACATTGCTAATCGGCTATATGCTGCTGCTGCTGCTAAGTTGCTTTAGTCGTGTCCGACCCTGTGTGATCCCATAGACGGCAGCCCACCAGGCTCCCCCATCCCTGGGATTCTCCAGGCAAGAACACTGGAGTGGGTTGCCATTTCCTTCTCCAATGCATGAAAGTGAAAAATGAAAGTGAAGTCACTCAGTCATGTCCGACTCTTAGCGACCCCATGGACTGCAGCCTACCAGGCTCCTCTGTCCATGGGATTTTCCAGGCAAGAGTACTGGAGTGGGTTGCCAAAATAAAAAGTTAAAAAAAAAAAAACACAAGAGAACAAAATCAGTACTTTGAGCTACGTTCTAAGGTGCTGTAGACCACATTCTATTATAAAAGGCTAGTTATGTAAACAGGAATATTCTAGAATCTATGCTTTTCTTCTTTCTGCTATTGTTTCTGTTATTACTGTTATTTCTATTATTTTATCTTTTTGCAAATATTTAAGAGCGGTAAAAGAAATAGGAGAAACAGGCAAAACTATAAATGTGTCTCTTTCTTAGACACTGATTAAACACAGAGGAAGTTTGATACTATAGATTTATATATGAAGTTTGGAGATTGTTTTCATGGATTTTATTTACCTCACTCTAGTTAATTATGCAAGGCTTGTATAATTAATTCTTGTATTTACATCTTTGAATGAGATTTATTCTAAAGGTAATTCCTTAAGAAACTGTACCATTTGCAACAAAACAGCCCAGAGATAAATCCACGCACCTGTGGGACACCTTATCTTTGACAAAGGAGGCAAGAATATACAATGGAGAAAAGACAATCTCCTTAATGAGTGGTGCTGGGAAAACTGGTCAACCACTTGTAAAAGAAAGAAAATAGAACACTTTCTAACACCATACACCAAAATACACTCAAAATGGATTAAAGATCTGTAAGACCAGAAACTATAAAACTCCTAGAGGAAAACATAGGCAAAACACTCTCCAACATAAATCACGGCAGGATCCTCTGTGACCCACCTCCCAGAGTAATGGAAGTAAAAGCAAAAATAAACAAATGGGACCTAATTAAACTTCAAAGCTTTTGCACAAAGAAGGAAACTATAAGCAAGATGAAAAGACAGCCTTCAGAATGGGAGAAAATAATAGCAAATGAAGCAACTGACAATTAATCTCAAAAATACACAAGCACCTCCTACAGCTCAATTTCAGAAAAATAAACCCAATCGAAAAATGGGCCAAAGAACTAAACAGACACTTCTCCAAAGAAGACATACAGATGGCTAACAAATGCATGAAAAGATGCTCAACATCACTCATTATCAGAGAAATGAAAATCAAAACCACAATGAGATACCATCTCATGCCAATCAGAATGGCTGCTATCAAAAAGTCTACAAACAATAAATGCTGGAGAGGGTGTGGAGAAAAAGGAACCCTCTTACACTGTTGGTAGGAATGCAAACTAGTACAGCCACTATGGAGAACAGTGTGGAGATGCCCTAAAAAACTGGAAATAGAACTGTCATACGACCCAGCAATCCCACTGCTGGGCATACACACCAAGGAGACCAAAATTGAAAGAGACACGTGTACCCCAGTGTTCATTGCAGCACTGTTTACAATAGCCAGGACATGGAAGCAACCTAGATGTTCATCAGCAGACAAATGGATAAGAAAGCTGTGGTACATATACACAATGGAGTATTACTCAGCCATTAAAAAGGATGCATTTGATTCAGTTCTAATGAGGTGGATGAAACTGGAACCTATTATACAGAGTGAAGTAAGCCAGAAAGACAAACACCAGTACAGTATACTAACATATATATATGGAATTTAGAAATGGTAACAATGATCCTATATGTGAGACAGCAAAAGAGACACAGATGTAAAGAACAGTCTTTTCGACTCTGGGAGAAGGCGAGGGTGGGATGATTTGAGAGGGTAGCATTGAAATGTGTATATTATATGTGAAGCAGATCGCTGGTCAGGTTTGATTCATGAGACAGGGTGCTCAGGGCTGGTGCACTGGGATGACCCTGGCAGATGGGATGGGGAGGGAGATGGATTGGGGGTTCTGGGTGGTGAATGCCTGTGTGCCCGTGGCTGATTCATGTCGAAGTTTGGCAAAACCCACTACAATATTGCAAAGTAATTAGCCTCCAATTAAAATAAATTAATTTAAAAAAAAGAAATGTAAAGGGCTTCACATAGTGTCTGATGTATACTGACTATGTATACTACTATACTATTGTTTTGTATTCAGCAAAAAAAAGAGAAACTGTTCATTTGCATATACAATAGACAAAAATAAAGGTTTTAATCAGAATGATATATTTTCATGATTTAGTAGATGCAAGATGATTCCTAGCATATTAATCAGGATATAGACTCCAGTATTTGTTCATTCCTTTTGTTTCTTCTGTTGGGTTGGCCATGAAGTTCATTCATGTTTTTCCATAAGATGTTGTATAAAAGCCCTGAATGAACTTTGTGGCCAACCCCGTATTTTCTGGGCATGAAATGATCTAGAAGTGACTTGAGCCAGTTTTCACCCTCCTGCTTGCTTTTCTAGAAGCACTATAATTAGAGAACATTTCATCATTTTTCTAAGCTGTAGGTGTAATCAATTACCTTTTATATATCAGAGAAATTGGAAGAGTGCAATTAAACAAAGGAAGCAGTAGTATGTAAGTGCCTTTCCTACTAGATAAAGATTTAGAATCATAACATTGTGGAGAATTAAAAATAACTGAAATTAATGTGTTTAATATAGTCTATAGCAACACAAAGAAGTTAATAAGGAGAATATTGGTAAATCCTTTCCTAAATCTACTTTCTAAGATTATGGCCCAACATTTTGGGGGAACTTTTGTATGTCTACAATGCGGGAGACCTGAATTTGATCCTTGGATTAGGAAGATCCCCTGGAGAAGGAATTGGCAATCCACTCCAGTACTATTGCCTGGAAAATTCCATGGACAGAGGAGCCTGGTAGGCTACAGTCCATGGGGTTGCAAAGAGTCGGACACGACAGAGCAACTTCACTCACTTTGTATGTTTAATTTCTCTCTTGCTTAATTATCTATCTAATTTCTGTGGTAGCAGTCACTGAGATTCTTGATAACATTATATACTCATATGAGAATATGTGATCTTTTATTTTGTAAGTACAAAATGTCACTTATTTTCTTTTTATAAAATTAACATATTATGTTAGATGACTTTTAAGATTCATTCTGTGTCTAAAAGGTCATGATCAGATGAAAGTCTATATTCAGCTGTTTTTTCAAAAAAATTTTTTTAATTTCTGTGATTGCTGTGGGATACAATGACTATGTAAGTTCCTAGCTCTAGTTCTAACATTCCATCTGTCAACTCAGATCTCTTTGGGTTTTTTTTTTTTTTTGACATGTTTAAATAGTTTTATCTTCTCAAATGTACTTCTGACAATATTTAGTTTGATATGTGATCTGTTTGTATTAGGAAAAATAAATGAAAATACTCACCAAGTAATCTAGCTTAGGAGAAGAGGCTTCATGCCTACACTGCAGCAGCATTTTTTCACCAAAATTTTCATAAGCCTTTAAGAAAAGTATAGATTTTGCATGAGAAGAAACCTAAATATAGAACTGAAGCAAACAAATGAAGGAACTAGTAGAAAAGCTTCAGATCTACCTTTATTAAAGAGTCTTCAAAATTAAGCTTAATCTTCAGTTCCTTTAAGAGTAGGGTGAAAGCTAAATCAGAAAATGACCCAGGCACCGTACTTTGAGATACCTTTAGTGACAAAAGTTGACAAAGTTGACAAAACTTGATTGCTTAGTGGGGATGTGTACATTAGCCCAATGTTAAATGAAATCTAAGTAGTTTGGAAGAAAGCTTATAAGAAAAATAAATATACCAACTAAACCAAGCAGTTTGAAGTTTTATCAGAAGATTAGGCTACATAAAAATAATTATCAGCCAACATCAAAGAATGCAATTAGGAAGTCAATCAACATTATGAATTAAGCTCATTATTTGAAAATATATTATTTATGTTGATAATCTCTAATACTCACCCAATGCCAGTTAGACGCTCCAGTATATAAAAAATAACTTTTACCTGAACTTTGCTAACCTGTCTTTGAAATATATTCTTAATAGTCTACATTGAAAATAACTACAAGTTGCTAAAGCCAGGGAGATCTCAGGAGCTAGTCACATTTATTTCTTAATGATGAAACAAAAATTCTTCATAAATAGTCATGTTCTGTACCAAAAAGACTTAAAATAAAAAGATTCCTCCTTGTCAGAAAGCTTGGGTCACATTTAAGCACTGTTGTAGACCTGCACAACCAATCAGCTTTGAGAAAGATGGTTTTGCCATCTCAAGAGTTTAAGGTGAAAAAACACATCCAATGTGAAATTTATAATGTGTTATTATAGAAGCTGTCAAATGAAGTCTCTCATTATGTATAATAACAGTCCAGGAAAACGAGCTTACAGCAGTAAGATTTAGAAGATGCTTTCCTTGATGAATTTGGGATTTTTCAAGTATAGAAACTTTTGTTTATACAAAGATATTTAGGGAACAAAGGTGAATATTAACCATGTGCTGTTGTCATAAATCATTGACCATCATCAAAAGACAGGCCAAAATATGTAATTAATTTAATATACTTAGTATATATTTGTGTGTGTGTGTTCAGTTGTATCTGACTTTTTGTGACCCCATGGACTGTAGCCTGCCAGGCCCCTCTGTCCATGGAACTTTCCAGGTGAGAACATTGGAGTGGGTTGCCATTTCTTTCTTCAGTATACATTTAATATATAATTAAAATTAACTCATATTGCAACACCATGGACTATACAGTCCATTCTTCAGGCCAGAATACTGGAGTGGGTAGCCTTTCCCTTCTCCAGGGAATCTTCCCAACCCAGGGATCGAACCCAGGTCTCCCGCATTGCAGGCTGATTCTTTACCAGCTGAGCCACAAGGGAAGCCCAGAATATTATTCAACTCAGTGACTTGATTTGATTTATATTGCAGAATGTTTCCAGGACATAGTGTTCTTTTTTGAAGTCAAATATATGTTAGTTACTGGGGATTCAAAGTTATTGAAGAGAAAAGCAAAATGATAAATTAGCTCTCAGCTATTCATGATAATACAACCTCACAAAGATCTGAGTTGAGAAATTTACTGAAGGGATTATGTTATGGATGTTTTTAGAAGTTTGATTTTCCATAATAAAGATTTCACTGCTAAATAAACAAATAAACACGACAGTTATTCTTTTCTATGATAAGAGCAAGATTTGTTATTTTTGCTGAATTTAGGTTCTCCTGTCCTCTGTGGCTCCATTTGTAGTGGTGATATTTGCTGCTTATTTTTAGGTTGGCATTAATTAGTAAGAATTTTTGAATTTGATGCCCAAAGCTGTTTCCTAATTGGTCAGACTGTGCACATCAGATCACCCAGGTGTTGTACAAGGTGCTGTTCTCTAAGGCATGAGAGGTGCCGCGTTCTTCCCCTTGGGCCAAATAACACTGAATTTTTTTTTTTTTTTTAGCCCTTCAGCTCCCTGAATTTAGTACCACAAAGAACAAAATTGCACCAGAATAGTTAACTTTAAATTAATCTCTAAATATCTATCCAAATATCTAAGTATCTTTTTAGATTGTGTGTGTCCAAGAAGGTATGCAAGTTTATATCTGCTCCAAGTGTCTGACTGTCTTTATCTGATTTTGTAGAAACTGAGTAGGAATTACAATACCATGTGTATGCTGACATTAGTTTGCAAGTGCTAGGACACCTAGAGGACAGTGTATTCACAGAGATGCAATAGGAGTTGTGATGCCTGATGCCCCTGGTTTCTGCTTGCACCCTTCACATTGAGGCTATGGTTTTGATACCAACCTTAGCCATAGAGGTTGTTGGGAGTTGCCACTAAACCTCACCTGACTGCTTCTCCATTTACCCTTGTGCTGTGCTTAGTTACTCAGCAGTGTCTGACTCTTTGTGACACCATAGACTGCAGACCACCAGGCTCCTTTGTCCATGGGGATTCTCCAGGCAAGAGTGCTGGAGTGGGTTGCTATGCCCTTCTCCAGGGCATCTTCCTAACCCAGGGATCGAACCCAGGTCTCATGCATTGCAGGCAGATTCTTTACTGTCTGAGCCACCAGGGAAGTCCCCCTTTACCCTTTTCCCTGCCATAGGCTGGTTAGTGGTTATGGAATAATCCATGTTTTAAAAACCCAGCTAAGCTACTGAATGAATTTTCTACAGTTTGTTGACATAGTCAAAGGTTTTAGCATAGTCAATAAAGCAGAAATAGATGTTTTTCTGGAACTCTCTTGCTTTTTCAATGATCCAGTGGATGTTGGCAATTTGATCTCTGGTTCCTCTGTCTTTTCTAAAACCAGCTTGAACATCTGGAAGTTCATGGTTCACGTATAGTTGAAGCCTGGCTTGGAGAGTTTTGAGCATTACTTTATTAGTGTATGAGATGAGTGCAATTGTGCGGTAGTTTGAGCATTCTTTGGCATTGCCTTTCTTTGGAATTGGAATGAAAACTGACCTTTTCCAGTCCTGTGGCCACTGCTGAGTTTTCCACATTTGCTGGCATATTGAGGGCAGCACTTTCACAGCATCATCTTTTAGAATTTGAAATAGCTCAACTGGAATTCCATCACCTCCTCTAGTTTTGTTCATAGTGATACTTCCTAAGGCCCACTTGACTTCACATTCCAGGATATCTGGCTCTAGGTGAGTGATCACACCATTATGGTTATCTGGGTCATGAAGATCTTTTTTTGTACAGTTATTTTGTGTATTCTTGCCACCTTTTCTTAATATCTTCTGCTTCTGTTAGGTCCAGATTGTTTCTGTCCTTTATTGTGCCCATCTTTGCATGAAATGTTCCCTTGGTATCTCTAATTTTCTTGAAGAGATCTCTAGTCTTTCCTATTCTATTGTTTTCCTCTATTTCTTTGCACTGATGACTGAGGAAGGCTTTCTTGTCTCTCCTTGATATTTTTTGGAACTCTCCATTCAAATGGGTATATCTTTCCTTTTCTCATTTGCTTTTCACTTCTTCTCACAGCTATTTGTAAGGCCTCCTCAGACAGCCATTTTGCTTTTTTGCATTTCTTTTTCTTGGGGATGGTCTTGATCCCTGTCTCCTGTAAATGTCATGAACCTCCATCCATAGTTCATCAGGCACTCTGTCTATCATATCTAATTCCTTGAATCTACTTCTTAGTTCCACTGTATAATCGTGAGAGATTTGATTTAGGTCATACATGAATGTCTAATGGTTTTGCCTACTTTCTTCAATTTAAGTCTGAATTTGGCAATAAGGAGCTCATGATCTGAGCCACAGTCAGCTCCCATTCTTGTTTTTGTTGACTGTATAGAGCTTCTCCACCTTCAGGTACAAAGAATATAATCAATCTGATTTTGGTATTGACATCTGGTGATGTCCATGTGTAGAGTCTTCTCTTGTGTTGTTGGAAGAGGGTGTTTGCTATGAGCAGTGCATTCTCTTGGCAAAACTCTATTAGCCTTTGCCTTGCTTCATTCTATACTCCACGGCCAAATTTGCCTGTTACTCCAGGTGTTTCTTGACTTCCTGCTTTTGCATTCCAGTCCCCTATAATGAAAAGCACATCTTTTTTGGGTGTTAGTCTTGTAGGTCTTCATAGAACCATTCAACTTCAGCCTCTTCAGCATTACTGGTCGGGGCATAGACCTGTATTACTGTGATATTGAATGGTGAGCCTTGGAAACGAACAGAGATCATTCTGTCGTTTTTGAGGTTGCATGCAAGTACTGCATTTTGGACTCTTTTGTTGACTATGATGGCTACTCCATTTCTTCTAAGGGATTCTTGCCCACAGTAGTAGATATAATGTTCGTTCTTGCCTGGAGACTCCCAGGGATGGAGGAACCTGGTGGGCTGCCGTCTATGGGGTCGCACAGAGTCGGACACGACTGAAGCGACTTAGCAGCAGCAGGAGAATTAAAGTCACCCATTCCAGTCCATTTTAGTTCTCTGATTCCTAAAATGTTGATGTTCACTCTTGCCATCTCCTATTTGACCACTTCCAATTTGCCTTGATTCATGGACCTAGCATTCCAGGTTCCTATGCAATATTGCTCTTTACAACATCAGACCTTGCTTCCATTACCAGTCACATCTACAACTGGGTGTTGTTTTTACTTTGGCTCCATCTCTTCATTCTTTCTGGAGTTATTTCTCCACTGATTTCCAGTAGCATATTGGGTACCTACTGACCTGGGGAGTTCATCTTTCTGTGTCCTATCTTTTTGCCTTTTCATACTGTTCATTGGATTCTCAAGGCAAGAATAGAGAAGTGGTTTGCCATTCCCTTCTCCAGTGGACCACATTTTGTCAGAACTCTCCACTATGACCCGTCCATCTTGGGTGGCCCTACATGTCATGGCTCATAGTTTCATCGAGTTAGACAAGGCTGTGGTCCATGTGATTAGATTGGTTAGTTTTCTGTAATTGTGGTTTAAGTCTGTCTGCCCTCTGATACCCTCTGTCGGAACCTACCATCTTACTGGGGTTTCTCTGACCTTGGATGTGCGGTATCTCCTCTCTGCTGCTTGCCACTCCAGCGCTGCTCAGCCGCCACTCTGTTCCAGCGCCACACAGCTGCCGCTCACTGCTGCTCCACAACAAACTATGGAAAATTCTGAGAGATGGGAATACCAGACCACCTGACCTGCCTCTTGAGAAAATTGTATGCAGGTCAGAAAGCAACAGTTAGAACTGGACATTGAACAGCAGACTGGTTTCAAATAGGAAAAGGAGTATGTCAAGGCTGTATATTGTCACCCTGTTTATTTAACTTATATGCAGAGTACATCATGGGAGATGCTGGGCTGGATGAAGCACAAGCTGGAATCAAGATTGCTGGGAGAAATATCAATAACCTCAGATATTCAGATGATACCACCCTTATAGGCACAAAGTGAAGAAGAACTAAAGAGCCTCTTGATGAAAGTGAAAGAAGAGAGTGAAAAAGTTGGCTTAAAACTCAATATTCAGAAGACTATGATCATGGCATCCAGTCCCATCACTTCATGGCAAATAGATGGGGAAACAATGGAAACAGTGACAGACTTTACTTTTTGGGGGCTCCAAAATCAGATGGTGACTGTAGCCATGGAATTAAAAGACGCTCACTCCTTGGAAGAAAAGTTATGACCAACCTAGATAGCATATTAAAAAGCAGAGACAGTACTTTGCCAACAAAGATCTGTCTAGTCAAAGCTATGGTTTTTCTAGTAGTCATGTGTGGATGTGAGAGTTGGACTATAAAGAAAGCTGAGTGCCGAAGAATTGATGTTTTTGAACTGTGGTGTTGGAGAAGATACTTGAGAGTCCCTTGGACTGCAAGGAGATCCAACCAGTTCATCCTAGAGATCAGTCCTGGGTGTTCACTGGAAGGACTGATGTTGAAGCTGGAACTCCAATACTTTGGCCACTTGATGCAAAGAGCTGACTCATTTGAAATACCCTGATGCTGGGAAAGATTGAAGATGGGAGGAAAAGTGGACTACAGAGGATGAGACGGTTGGATGGCATCACCAAATCAATGGACATGAGTTTACTCCCAGGTAAACTCCAGGAGTTGGTGATGGATAGGGAGGCCTGACGTGCTGCAGTCCATGGGGTCACAAAGAGTTGGACACGACTGAGCAACTGAACTGAACTGAACTGAAGCTACTGAATGAGTGGACTCTTAGTGGTGGATTGGATTGAGAAAAACAACCAAGCATCATTTTTTCTTTAAAAACACAAGACAAGTGCTTAATTCCATAGACTGTTTAAAACTAATCCTTTGTGACTTTTTCTCCTTTACTCCAATTATCTTTACTTTATAAATACTGTTTCCCTCCAAACTATTACAGCAGTTTTTGAATATATTTGTGATTTGGCTTTTAAAATTTTTAGAATTTGTCTCTTTCTATTTTCCTCTGTGTTTCCCTTTTTGTCCATAAAACAAGGCTGCTTATTAAGGCTCCAAAACCCCATGAAATTTTAAGAATTTGTGTGTTTGTATGTGGATGCATTTTTTTTTTTGCCCCCGAAGGAGAACCTATATCCTCAAAAGTCTGTGACTTTCCCTCTCTCCTAACATGATCTTATTGCCCTAGATTTTAAGTTACCAGGAGTAGAAAAATCTTTTGATTTTTATGGGTGGAAAGGGGCTGGCTTTGGAGTTGCCAAACCTGAATTAAAACTTGCCATATATTTTCCAACTGTTAAATTTCCTGTTCCATAAAATGGGGGTAATAAGTTTCTTTTAGGAAATAATTTAAATAATGTATGTAAATTATCTGGCACCTAACAGGCACTGAATGATGATCAGTATCTGATCAATACATTAAAGTACTTCTGTGGTTCCACATTACACTTCATAATTAAGGACTTAAGAGTAATAACAGCAGTGATAATTCTCATTTCCTAAGCATGACTATCATGCTGAAGCTCTACTAATAATAATCCACTCAAGTTCTGTGGATTATTACTTGTAGAACTCTCCCACAATTCAAGATTACTGAATTTGGGACACTTGAGATAAAGTAGAGTCTTTGGAATCCACCATTAGGTGGCCAAATAGTATATAAGCATCCACAGTCTTGATTTCTGTCTGATTAGCTTCAGGCCCTAAGTATGAGAAGCTTTCCTTCATAAGGGAAGAGGAAGTGTATTTTAATCTCTCAAAGTTTAAATGGTTAATAATGTATTATTTCACAGACATTTCCCAAGCAGCCTTTTTATGTAAATCCCCACGTGAGGTTCCCACCCATCCTGTATAAGCTATTGGGATAGAAATTTTTCCGAGTCAGAGCTTAGTAGTTGGTTTGAATTCTGGTTCCTACGACTTAATTGTTTTAAAATTTCAGTCAAGTGACTTAAAGTCCTTAAGGTTTAAGTTTCTTTGTTTGTAAAATGGAGGATAATATAGTATTTCCTTCATTGGTTTGTTGAGAATTTAATGAGTTAATTTGTTTAAAGTCTTTATAGTATATAGCTGAAATAAATGCCACAAATAGATATGTAAATATTACCTGGGGTTATGATTAGAGCTTGTTCAGTAGCTGTTTTGTTACTGACCACTGACAGATTTCCCAAAGAGTTTAAAGGATGTTTCACCTTGTTGTGCTTAGTGATGAAAAAAGAGCAAAAAGAAAGCAAACCAAAAAACCTCTCAAGGAGCAATGAAACATCCATAGGATATAGGAAAAAACTGGATAATAAAGTTTACCAGGTTTATTCAGTTTAAGTGTAGCTTTTGATCTACAAATGCAGAAATTACTCCATGATGCCAGTGAGTTACTGCTGGCAGGTGGTGATTTATTTGGACCACCCTCACAGGTAGTGTTTATATGTACTGAAGGTCAGCTTAACAATGCCTGAGAATCTAAGAAGGTTAGCTTGTTCTCCATCTTCTCCATCTTCTTCAGTCTGAGAAGAAAACGCAACCCAATGGTTAAGAACATAGGCCTTGAGTTTCGAAATACTGAGTCATGTATACCCTGCACTTAGAATAGTGCCTAGCTCAGAGTAAGTGCTTCATAGAGTTAGGTGGTTTTCTACTTTTTATACCTCATGGAGGCTGGTTGTGATGTTATCTCACCATGGAAATAATATATATATTGACCATTTATTGTACGCATTGGATGC
Organism: Ovis canadensis; assembly: GCF_042477335.2. Lineage (NCBI taxonomy): Eukaryota > Metazoa > Chordata > Mammalia > Artiodactyla > Bovidae > Ovis > Ovis canadensis. The sequence continues at coordinate 102,594,526 of NC_091250.1, read as the reverse complement.
AGCTCTAAGCACTTTTCATGGCTTTATTCTCACTAATGCTCACAACAACCCTATGAAATAGTTTCTATTATTATATACATTTTATTATAAGGAAATCAACACGAAGAAAGATTAAGTAGCTTGTTTAGTTACATAGTCAGTAAGTGGCTAAAGCCAGACACTCTGACTCCAGGATCCCTGTTCTGTTTTCTACTCCACGCTGTCTCGGCCTGGATTGAAGCAGTGATGTTAATGGACAGCTTATTTAGCTTCTCTTTGATAACAATGACTGCCATTGTCCCTACTTGAGTATCTTGGAGTTAACTGGAGGTGAAAATCACAGGGATTCAGAATGTCTAGTTCCTAGTTCTTGATTGATCACTCACCAACCCTGGGACTTCAGGAGTGTCCTTAGCCTTCACTGCTTTTTGGTTTCCTTAACAAGAATCTGCCTGTTTGTTTCCCAAAGCCTGTAATATTGTCCATCAGCAGAGTAGAGTCCTAGTAGTCTGGACTTGCATGCTAAGGAGAAAATGAAAATATTTGCAGTTTAGTTCTGCTGAAATGCCTGGTTGAGAGAAATGGATTTGGGAATAGAGCTATTCAACCACCTTCCTGGGAATTCCTAGATCTGTGTCCAGGTCAGGTCATACCATTGGTAGCTTGTACCCTTAGATTAGCTTAGCTTCTTTAAAGAATCACCTTAATTAGGTTCATTACTACAACTCACAAATGAGAGAAAGATGTAAGAAGTCTTCCTAGAAAGTGCCCACCATGTGCTGGACACAGTGCAAGTGTGTGATATTTTGATTGGGAACACCATGGAAAGAGTCTGTACCTTCATGGAGCTGTTTATTAAATAGCAGATCTAGACTTTGAGGTGTAGGATATAATGCTGTGTAGTAAGAAATAAGACTGGAGCAGTTCAGAGCGTGTAGGAAGGACTTTAAAGAAGGTGTCCCAGAGGAAGTGAGATACAAGCTGTAACCTGATTTCTGAGTTAAAGGTAGCCAGAAAAACACAGAAACATGTTCAAGGCAGAGAATAGCATTATTGTGAAGTCTGGAGGAAGAATGAACAAGCTGAATTCTAACAACTTAGAGAACTCTAGAATGGCTGCAAAAGAACTCCAGGACTGAGAGGGGTGAGACATATGGCTAGAAGAGGTGAACAGGGCTACTCAAACAGAATCTCAAGTTTAGCAAAGGACTTTCCCATAAAATATGGTTGAAAGCTGTACTATATCACTTAAATATGCATTATATAAAACTCTGCAGAGGAAATTTCTGCTAGAATTTTGTTTCAGGAAGAATCTTGCTGTTCTTGACATCTGATAACTTATTTTTCTGGAGTTACATTGTTAGTGGAGTATCTAGACCAGGGTCTTTACCTTCTACACCTTATTTTAGGAATATCAATCACTTTTGTTACAACTATCATCATGATTTATTTCCTCCTTTGCCATAACAAGAAATACGTAACATTCTGTATTTCCCTGTCACTCTCGTTACTTGGAGAAGGAAATGGCACTCCAGTCCAGTATCCTTGCCTGGAAAATCCCATGCACAGAGGAGCCTGGCAGGCTGCAGTCCATGGGGTTGCTAAGCTAAATTTGGTGGTTTAATTAACAGTGGATCCAGGTTATGTGAGGCTTTAGTTACTATAATTTTGGAGGCTTTTTCTTTAAGAAAAACAACACAAAATTTAGGTAAGAAAAAATATTTGTTTAGATAAAACAAATTGCAAACAAATTCCATATTTTAAAGAGTTGACAAATAGTACAGGCATTACAAAATCTGGAAAAACAATGCTTTTTTACTAACTGCCTGACCTCTATTATAGCATCCATACATTTGAAGCCCAATTTCTCCTCTCCTCACATGTTGCCAGGTCAGCTTCCAAGACATGTCAGTATCACGATATTTTCTCTGGTCTGACACCTTTAGGTCACATATAGAATGAGTAGGTATTGAGAGTTAGGCATGGGAAGAAGGGATATTCTTGGAAGTCATTCCAACAAGAGAACATTTTAACTACATATAAAAGTTTATTGTGGATCACATAAAATACGTAACACTAAACCCAAACTAAATGTCTCCTACCTCAGCTTCTCAGAATGTCCAGGGCTATTCCAATGCCATTTGAATTTAGGAGAAGCATGTTGAAGGGACTCTGGGAATGGGAAGATACAGCAGTCTCAGCCACTTGTAGGAAACTGACTCAGCCTCTGACCCTGTATTGAGCCTGTGAATGTCCTTTATATCTACCATCTAATGTTACTAACCTTATTACTATTTTTTTTGGAGTTATTTTTTTCTTTTTTTTTTTGTACTTTTAAAATTGAAGTATAGCTAATTTACAATGCTATGTTAGTTTTAAGTGTATAGCAAAATGATTTAGTTATATATACAGATTATTTTCTAAATTTTATATTATTGTTACAAGATAGTATAGTTCACTGTACTATATAGTAGGTCCTTGCTGTTTACCTATTTTATGTATAGTAGTGTGTATATGTTAATCTCAAACTTCTAATTTATCTCCCTCCTTCATTTTTACTATTTTATGCTATGAACAAAATAGTGTCTGAGAGGAGATAGATATAAAAAATTTAATTAATAAAATAGTAACAATAAACCCTGCCTAATTATCATTTCTTTATAGTAATAGCACCTTAAAATATATAACAATAAATAACTTCATTGACTGCATGCTGGACCCTGGGCTAAGTTCTCTAGATGATTTATCTTACTGAATATTGACACAAACCCTATGCAGTAGGCACTGTGATCCATCCAGCAATATTTTACTGTTGAAAACATGGAATCTTAATGAAGTTTAAGAACTTGCCAAAGGCTAAGTGGTAGGATAGGAAGTTGAACCCAGGTCTGCCTGCAGTTAACTATTTCCCTTTAAATAGTGTAGACACATATGGTATGTATGTTTTCACCAGTGGTTTCAGGACACTGGCACCAAGTTTCTTTTTTAAAAAATATTTATTTATTTGGCAGCATTGGGTTTTAGTTGCAGCATGTGGAAAGTTGTTGTGTCATACGGGACCTTTTGTTGTGGTGCATGGACTCTCTAGTTGTGGGGTTGGTCCACTGCAGATGGGATCTTCATTCCCCAACCAGGGATTGAACCCATGTCCCCTGCATTGCAAGGCATATTCTTAACCACTGGACAACCAAGGAAGTCCCTCCAACTTTCTATAAAAGGCTTTTTTTTTTTGTAAAAATAAAGTGGGATGCGAACTTATATAAAATGGGTTTTTGAAGTTTCAATTCCAAATACTAACATGAATTATGATTATTTTAAAGTCCAGTTGCATGGAAAGTAAAAGAAAAATAAGTCTTGCTTTTCTTGAAAACAGGAAGCTGTCTCTTGGTATTTGGAGTGTAGTGCATACTGGGCAAGATGAATCAACTTCTAAATAAACAGTTAGAGCAGACTGGATAATTGAGTAAGTGGAAGCTTGTTGAGTCTATCACCTCATTTCTTACCAGACATCATCTAATCATCTTTTTTTCAGAAATGCTAGCATTCAGACTACCCTTCTACACTGAGATGATACACATATTTCAAGCTCCTCTTCCTCAATGGCCTCATATACATGGGATGTAGCCCTCTGTTTATGGCTTTTGTGTTGTATGGGTTCCCTTTCCTACCTGCCACCACTGACCTTCACCTCTCTATTCAGAGGGAGTTGGTCTCATAAAACTACCTTTGGGATGCTAGACCAATGTGAACTTGTATTCCGAGTTTCTACCACCCATTTGTTCAGCCTGAGATGTAGGGTTAGAGTTGTATACTTCGGATATGTTGTCCTTCCCTTGTAACTCTGAATGGTAGGTATTAATACTGGTAGATATTTAATATCTAGTGGAAACTTGGGGTGATTAATGAGCAGAATCTGAGGCTACCCAGAGCATGAGTTTGCACCACTGTCTGTTGCCTCAACTTTCCAGTTGCTACAATAGCATCGTCACAAAGTCTGCACTGTGCTGTGCTGTGCTTAGTCGCTCAGTCATGTCTGACTCTTTGTGACCCCATAGACTATAGCCCGCCAGGGTCCTCTGTCCATAAGGAGTCTCCAGGCAAGAGTACTGGAGTGGGTTGCCATGCCCTCCTCCAAGGGATCTTCCCAACCCAGGAATTGAACCAGGGTCTCCTGCATTGCAGGAGATTCTTTATCAGCTGAGCTACCAGGGAACATCAGCACAAGGGCTACCCTTTATCTGGAGCCATCAGTGTTAGTAGGTCAAAGTGTTGACCCCAGGGGATTTCTCTCTGTTTCTCGCCTGGGGTCCATCTTGGTTCTTCTGCTTTCCTTTGATGACAAGATCATTCTGGGCTCACCAGCAATTCAATACTCGCCTTATCCATAAGAAATGCAGGAATCCAGCCTAACTGAGTGTTCAAAAGGTAATTGGAAAAGATTGGTTTTTAAACAAATGAATATTTTCTTTCTTTGTGTTTTTAAAAACGTTTTTGTCATAGATTTTCCTTTATTGGGAAAGCTTCCTGAAGAGAGACAGTAATGTAAAAGGGATACCATATATGTTCAGTTTTTTAATAAACTAGTTTCTGAAAGAGTGAAAGATTCCACTCTGAAGCATAAGTTTCTCCAAATCATAAAATCTCAGAGGCAGAAGCGACCTTCAATTCAGTTCGGTTGCTCAGTCATGTCCAACTCTTTGCAACCCTGTGAACCGCAGCATGCCAGGCCTCCCTGTCTATCACTATCTCTCAGAGATCACTCAAACACATGTCCATTGAGTCAGTGATGCCATCCAGCCATCTCATCCTCTGTCATCCCCCTCTCCTCCTGCCCTCAATCTTTTCTAGCATCAGGGTCTTTTCAAATGAGTTAGCTCTTCGCAGCAGGTGGCAAAAGTATTGGAGTTTCAGCTTCAACATCAGTCCTTCCAGTGAACACCCGGGACTGATCTCCTTTAGGATGGACTGGTTGGATCTCCTTGCAGTCCAAGGGACTCTCAAGTGTCTTCTCCAACACCACAGTTCAAAAGCATCAATTCTTTAGTGCTTAGCTTTCTTTATAGTCCAACTCTCACATCCACACAGGACTATTGGAAAAACCATAGCCTTGACTAGACGGACCTTTGTTGACAAAGTAATGTCTCTGCTTTTGAATATGCTGTCTAGGTTGGTCATAACTTTCCTTCCAAGGAGTAGGCGTCTTTTAATTTCATGGCTGCAGTCACCATCTGCAGTGATTTTGGAGCCCCTCAAAATAAAGTCAGCCACTGTTTCCATTGTTTCCCCATCTATTTGCCATGAAGTGATGGGACCAGATGCCATGATCTTAGTTTTCTGAATGTTGAGTTTTAAGCCAACTTTTTCACTCTCCTCTTTCACTTTCATTAAGAGGCTTTTTAGTTCCTCTTCACTTTTTGCCATAAGGGTGGTGTCATCTGCATATCTGAGGTTATTGATATTTCTCCCGGCAATCTTGATTCCAGCTTGTGCTTCTTCCAGCGTCATCTGAAGGGATGTGTCCCTGTCCTAGTCTCACAGACCCCAAACCTTGGGGTTATCCTTGACTCTTCCCCATTCCTTGGAAGATCCCGGCAGCTCTATCTGCAGAATAGATCCAGAGTCAGACCACTTTGAACCTGTTCTGTTCACTCTTGCTGAGTCTTACCACCTTAGTGGTCTCTCTGTTTCTTCTTGGCTCCTTTTTAGTTTTTTCTCAAATTAGCAGCCAGAGTGATATGTTAAATATATATTTAAATATATGTAAGTCAGATCATGAACTTCTTCCAATGGGCTCAGCTCAGCCTGTGCCCTATGAGTTTGAACCCATCTCTCTGACAGCTTTCTCCTCCTACTTTGTCTCCCTGCTCGGCTCAGGCCACTCTGGCCTTCTTCATTTAACTTATTCATGCCAGATATGCTTCTGCCTCAGGGCCTTTGCCTAGGACACTCTAACCCAGAGTCTCCATGGCTTACTCCCTTGCCTCCTATAGGTCTTCACTCAAATTTCACCATCTCAGTGAGGTAAAACTGTAGCTCTGTCATCCTTGCTAATCCTCTCTCCTGCTTTTTTTTTCTTGATTGCGCTCATCATCAAATAATGTATATTTTCCTAACAGTTTTTGTCTATCTTCTTCTTTTGCAGTAAAGGCAAAGAATTTTATGTATTTTGTACATCAAATAATGATAATGGGAGAGGCAGTGAGCCAGAGGGAGATAGAGAGTGTGAGAGAAAGCAGAGAGCCAGAGGACTTGAAAGAGGGAGAGATGGAGTCATGCCCGTGCACACACACACACACACACACTCACACACACACAAGTCAGGGAGACAGAAAGGATAGACAGGAAAGAAGACTCAGAGGACAAAGACAGTCCTAACTGGATTCACTCCTCCAACCATTCCCTAATTCAAAGATACCCTCCAACCCACTTCCCTGCTGCCAGGATTAATTTCGCTCAAACCAGTTCCGGTCTCGTATCCTGCTTCTTTGGGAGGTACAGGACAAAATGTAAACTCCCTAATTTGGCATAAAGTCACCATCTGCCTCTTCTTGTTTTTCCTAACACACCACTGAAATTATTTCCTAACATCCTGACACTCTTGCCATATTGTTTTATTTCCCTTCCCCAGACTCTTCAGATCTTTCTAAATATTCGTCCATCTGCACTTGTGGTTTTCTGAGCCTAAAATTCTCTCTTTCCTTCTTCCACTTAGAAAGCTCTGTATTTTTTCAGAGCCAGCTCAAAAATACCCTTCTCTGCACCACTTCCTCCTTTACTCCCCACAGAGTCAGCTTTTCCTTTGAGTCCTCGTCTAAGTAGCAGCATTTACAGCAGCATCTGAGTGACCTACTCATCTTGGTATCATTGTGTCTCTAGTGGCTAGTGCAGTACCAGGGCCTAGTAGGTGCTCAAAATGTGTTAGCTGAATGAATGAAGTCCAATTGCAGAGGTTTAACTGAACTTGACTCTTGTGATAAGTAATTCTGGGTAGTATAAAGTAGGGGACCATATTGACATAGCTACTCATACAGAATGAGTTAGGCTATTGCTTACTTAAAGCCTTCTCTTGTGGCAATAAATAGTGAGTCTAAATTAAGACTCATTAAGTAAAAATGTGCAACGGCAGTTTTTACTGGCAAGATTCTTACCAATTTTGCTTTCTTTTCCAAAATCTATAACAATTATGCATTTTAATTCATTAAGTCATTCAGTAAATATTTATCAAGTCCATATTCTGAGTCAGGTACCATTCTAGCATCTGGAGACACTGAAGTAAACAAGACAAATAGCCCTGTCATCAGAGAGCTTATGGGCTGGTGGGGGCAGACAGATCTTAAACAAATATTACACAAATAATTTGTTCATTACAATTGTAATTATAGGCAATGCTATATACATCAGTAGTTCTAAAAAGCATAGTAATTCCTAGTATTAATATTTATGGAGTTCTAATATGCAAGTCACTATTGTGTGTTCTAATGTGTTGAATTTGATTACCTTTCTTAGCCTTGTCTGTTTTGTTTTCATATAAGGAAGCTCTGGCACAGAATGATGAAGGAATGGGGTCACAAACCAGGAAGAGCAGAATTGGTGTTTAAACTACTGTGCCATACTGCTGTCTAATGAAATCCAGGCATGAGGTCAGGGTCAAGTCACATGTTTCCTTCTGCCTGTGCAACACCAAGACGGAGAAGGTGCTTTAGAATGGGGCAGATGGGAGTGCAGAATCCCAGACTGGGAATACCTTGGTCTGGCTGACTTCTATTTGTAGATCCCACATTCGTCTGTGTGTAACCTTGTGTGTGTGTGTATGTGTGTGTATGCGCGCGTGTACTAAGTCACTTCAGTCATGTCTGCCTCTTTGCGAACTCATGGACTATATCCCACCAGGCTTCTCTGTCCATGGGATTTCCCAGGTAAGAGTACAGGAGTGAGTAGGCATTCCCTTCTCCAGGGGATCTTCCTGACTCAGGGATTAAACTGTGTCTCCTGCAGCTCCTAGATTGGCAGATGGATTCTTTACCACTGAGCCATTTGGGAAGCCCCTGTGTAACCTTGAGCAAGTTTTAACTTTCTGGCATACAGTGTTTTATTTTTTAAATTTTAGTGTATGTGTTTGACTAGTTGTTCTTTAAGGAGCTTTCAGTTTTGAAATTCAAGTGTCACCGCCTCAGGGAGCTCTCCTTAACCACCCCCATAGTCTCTCCTTCCTCTTTCTTCTCTTACCCTGCTTTAGCTTTCATCACAGGGCTTATCATTACTTGAAGTCATGTCACAGATTTGGTGTTCCCCTTACTGTTGTTTTTGCATTGCCTAAAACAGTGCTTAGTGCATGGGGTTCACTTGGATCTTTGTTGGACAAACGTGCTTTCCAGCAAACTGAGATGGATGACCACCTTCAGCACCTGCACAGGATCTTTCACAAAAATATGTACTTGATGCTAACATTTTTAAAACTGCAAAAAGGAGACAAATGCTACATGTTCGACACCCATATGTTTCATGAACTCATCTTGGAAGTAGCTGGCTTGGCATACTTGGCCTTAGGATAGGTATAAAAGTAAGCCTCAGAGATCCAAGACAGAGGGACAGTCTCAGGGTTTCTGACTTTCTATCTCCCACTGTTTTTCCCCAAGTTACAACCTGTAGTGATGCTGTAGCTTCATCTTATGGGACTTAGCTTTCCTTGCTTCATGGAAGTAGCATAGCCCTGTGCGTCCATGCGCAGTTGCTCAGTCACTCAGACGTGACTGAACCTGTGATGGCATGAACTGTAGCCCGCCAGGCTCATATTAAAATAATGTCCAACCTGTGCTAGACACATATCTCCAGGACTAACTTGTTTATGTCAGTTTTTCTAAACACATCTTTAAATAACAGCCCCCTCCCCACTACATTTCTAGTTTGTGAATAAATTAGAATGTAAATCCCGGTCCACTCTGGAAAGCCCACAGTCATTTCCTTCACAGTGCTCACATAGCTTATCTTTAAGTCATTATCAAACTGGTGGTTATGTGGGGGTCTGTTGGCAGAAAAGTGCTGAGCCCTATGAAAGATGAAAGTGCAGGGAGAAAGCTGAAGGCATCAGCAAAAGGTATGATGACAGACAACTTTGTAATGATTATTTCTCAAAACTGGGAATTTTGTTTCTAGCGTCTGGTTTTGTGGAGTGTGGTTGCATGTATTCCCACCTCCCCTCAGTCTCCAGTGTTTCAGGAAGAAAGGAACTGTCTAAACTTCGTCTTTGGTGCCCCTCTTTGCAAAATGCAGTCCATCTGTGTGTTGATTGATGTTCTTTGACTGATAATCACATACAGTCTGCATTAGCCAACCCTTCCCTGGTGGCTCAGAGGATAAAGTGTCTGCCTGCAATGTGAGAGACCCGGGTTTGATCCCTGGATAGGAAAGATCCCCTGAAGAAGGAAATGGCAACCCACTCCAGTATTCTTGCCTGGAGAATCCCATGGACAGAGGAGCCTGGTGAATTACAGTCCATGGGGTCGCAAAGAGTCGGACACGACTGAGCAACTTCACTTTCTTTCTTTCCGTGTGAGCAGTTTTGGATGGAAGCTGAACACTCCTAAGAATTCAGAGCTTTCTTTCATGTGTTTGAGAGTTACTTTCCCAAAGAAAGTATTTGCAAGCTCTGAAAAATTCAGACTGTGAGTCTGGGTCAGTTTGAATATTTGCCTCCACTCATACAGTACCACATACTGGTAGGTATTTGAATGATTTGACTGTAGGCTGTCTGAGTAATCACTGAAATTGTAGGCAGAATTTTATGAATATTCAGTTCAGTTCAATAACTCAGTTGTGTCTGACTCTTTGTGACCCCATAGACTGTAGCACCCCAGGCTTCCCTGTCCATCACCAACTCTTGGGAGTTTGCTCAAACTCTTGTCCTTTGAGTTGGTGATGCCATCCAACCATCTCATCCTCTGTTGTCCCCTTCTCCTCCTGCCTTCAATCTTTCCCAGCATCAGGGTCTTTTCAGTTCTTCATATCAGATGGCCAAAGTATTGGAGCTTCAGCTTCAACATCAGTCCTTCCAATGAATATTAAGGATTGATTTCTTTTAGGATTGACTGGTTTGATCTCCTTGCAGTCCAATAGAATCTCAAAGAGTCTTCATTTCACAGTTTTCATTAGATTATCAAATGAATGCTTGAATGCTGTGGAGCGTCTCTGTGAGAGCCGAGGGGAAATTTGAAGGCTTGTATTTTTAACCTCTAATGCAAATAGAGTTTGAAAAAAGACATTATCGTTCTGGGCACGAGACCCCTTGCCTATAAATGCAAAGATTGAATTAAGTCAGTGTTTTTCTAAACTTTGTTCATGTACATAGTCATTTACGTACAATTGCCTTTGTGATTGTTGCTGTATCCTACCCTAATCTGTCTGTGCTAAGTCATTTCAGTCATGTATTAGACATTTCAGTCTAAGTAATTCAGTTTCTTTGCTACTGCATGGACCGTAGCCTGCCAGACTCCTCTGTCCATGGGATTCTCCAGGCAAGAATACTGAAGCGGGTTGTCATGCCCTTCTCCAGGGGATCTTCCCTACCCAGGGATCAAACTTGCATCTTTTGTCTCCTGCATTGGCAGCTGGGTTCTTTACCACTAGTGCTACCAATCTGTACTATTTTTAATTTCAAAATTTTTAACACTTTAAAAGTCATATAAAGAAACAAATGTGAGTCAGTAGTTCAACTGAGGTAGGTGAGTGTAGAGCCTATTATATAAAATTTATCTAAAAGAAACTTCATTTTTACATCTGTAAATGAAAAACCATCATCACTTGATGTAAATACATTTATTCATGTGCTACATAAAAATTATTGTCTTGGGCTTCCCTGGTGGCTCAAATGGTAAAGAGTCTGCCCTCAATGTGTGAGACCCAGGTTCAATCCCTGGTTCAGGAAGATCCGTTGGAGAAGGGTATGGCAATTTAATCCAGTATTCTTGCCTGAAATTCCCAATGACAGAGGAGCCTGGTGGGCTACAGTCCATGGAGTCTCAAAGAATCGGACACGACTGAGTGACTAATACTTTCAGTTTCGCTTCTTTACACTGATGGCAGGCATGCCACAGGTAAGACACATTGGTGTAATGCCAGGTATTGGTGTAATGGTTCCATTATGTTTACCATTCCAGATTTATTCCCAAACCTTCTCCACCCAGAAGGGCCTAGAAGACCCTTCCTTGACTTAAGGCATTATGGAGAGCTCTGTGGTTTTATCCTCTGTAGGGCAGATATGATGGCTTCCCTGGTGACTCAACAGTAAAATATCTGCCTCCCATTTGGGAGCCGCAGGAGGCATGGATTCAATCCCTGGGGCGGGAGATGCCCTGGATAAGGGGATGGCAATCCACTTCAGTATTCTTGCCTGGAGAATCCCATGGACAGAGGAACCTGGCGGACTACAGTCCACGGGGTTGCAAAGAGTTGGACACGACTGAATGACTTAACAGTAGCAGCAGCAGGGCAGGTATAATGATGGAGGTTGCTGCTTTGGAATATCAGTGGGAAATATAGGATTCTGAAATAATAGAGGCCAAGTCTCTCAGAGACAAGGAGGGTGCAATTACCACATTAAGTCACAGGATAGAATGGGAGTCAGGATGCTTTGACCAGCAGGGATATGTGGTGGTGACTAAAAGATCATGTCTCTAGAAAACAATCTATGGACTTCCTGTTAAGGTGCTGCTTGGCATAAAAAGGTAAGTTTCTAGGTTCACTGAGCCCAACTCAAGTCACCACAGTAGAATTCACATTCCCTTACCTGCTTCCCAGACCTGGAGCCCCTTATCTGAGGGGAGACAAGGTCTCTGTGAGAAAGACTGCATATGTATATTATGGAAGTTTTCCTAGGTCTTCTCTGGAGAGACTAGAAGCAGTTTACTATGGTGACTGTATAGAGTGGAGTGGGGGAAGAGAAATACCCAGACTTTCTGGAGGTTATTAGACAGTGGTTCTGAATCTGAAAAGCCTAACAGTTTGCCAATTAAATCTTTGGAAATCAGACGAGAGACAGAATTGGTCCACATCCATCTAATAGTGTGTGTGTGTGTTGGGGGGGGGGGTAGTTAAATGACTCTATCTTGTGGTTACTTCCCTAGACCCAGAATGTATAGTCAGGAGATATGCCTAGTGATTGATAGAATTCCATACTGATTCCTACACCAGTGGAATTAAGTCTATAATGGTAGGACAGGCCAAGTGGAAGGAAGCTTCTAGACCTGTACTGCTTCCTCCAATCCCCTTGACAAGATGGTAAGACCTGTAGGGAGAATGATAGCAATTAGCATCGCCACTGAAGGCTTGAGAGAGAAAGGGAAGCGAAGATGACCTACCACATCCCTATTTAACTCAATTGTTTGGCTGATGCAAATGCTACATGGGTTATGGGCACACAGTGGATTATTGCAAAATAAATCAGGTGATGATGCCAGTTGTAGCTTAAGTTCTAGATGTGGTAGCTTTATTGGAACGAATTAGTAAAGCCCATGGAATGTCATATGTGGTTATTGTTCTGGCAGATGCTTTCTTTCAATTCCAATCAGTAAGAAAAATCAGAAGCAATTTGCTTTTAAAGGGTGGGAACAATACAGACTTAAATTGTCTTGCCTCAAGACTGTGTCACCTTTCTTGTAATCCATCATAAAATAGTCCTGAGGGTCCTTGATCATCTTTAAATCCCATTTGAAACCATGCTAGTCCATTCCATTGAAAACACAATGCCACAGGTTTTGATTAGCATGAAGAATCAAGCCAGAAGGTGGAAGATAAATACTGGAAAAGTTTATGGGGTTCATGCCGTTTCTAGAGGCATAGGAGCATGGGACATGTCAAGATAGCTAAGGCGAAATGCAAGTTGAGGCAGCTTGCACCACTGGGCAAGATGAGAGAAGCACAATGCTTTGTTTTTTTTGTGTGTGTGTTTTGAGGACAATGTATATACTACATAGTGTATGGCTTGAAAGGTGGCCAGTTTTGAGTGGGACTTAGGTCAAGAAAGAAAATTAAAATACTTCTTTGAGCCCCTTTTTTTTGGGGGGGGGCGGCGGCAAGAATACTGGAGTGTGTTGCCATTCCCTTCTCCAGGAGATCTTCCTGACCCAGGGATTGAACCCGGGTTTCTCACATTGTAGGCAGATGTTTTACTGTCTGAGCCACCAGGGAAGCAGTCCCTTGGACTGCAAGGAGATCCAACCAGTTCATTCTAAAGGAGATCAGTCCTGGGTGTTTATTGGAAAGACTAATGCTAAAGCTGAAACTCTATTGCAATACTTTGGCTACCTCATGCGAAGTATTGATTCACTGGAAAAGACCCTGATGCTGGGAGGGATTAGGGGCAGGAGGAGAAGGGGACGACAGAGGATGAGATGGCTGGATGGCATCACCGACTCGATGGACATGAGTTTGAGTAAACTCCCGGAGTTGGTGGTGGACAGGGAAGCCTGGCGTGCTGTGATTCATGGGGTCTCAAAGAGTCGGGCACTACTGAATAACTGAACTGAACTGAACTAGGTCAAGAAAGGGGTACATACAGTAGCATAAGCTTCTATGTCACGTGTACATTATGACTTATGACTCAGGGGCCCATGGAAGGATCTGAGGCTTTATGGGACCTCTGACAAACCCTGACAGAAGAATAAGAGCATGGAACCTTAGGATTTTCATTGTGAAAAGAAGTTCTTGCCTTGCTACTGGACCCTAATATACCCAATGTGCTGACTTGGGGATGCCAAGTGATTATGCTATTTGAGTTACTCATCCTGAACTAGGTGGTTTATGATCCGTTGAACCATGAAACAGTATAAACAGAAGTAATCCATCATAAATGAAAATAATCAGGCTATAGTGGATTCGAAGCCCTCAATTTGTGTAAGCAACAGGTTCAGACTTTCATATAACTTGATGCCTTTCCCTCAATCCATACATCTGGTTTCACGGGGAGTTCTGTATGACTAGAATAAGCAGATATCCAGGTTTACCCTAGGTAGTACTGGTTTATACCTGTTGGTCTGCATTATTCATCATTCATGACACCACTTTTCATTGTCAAAAGTATCCTAATTTGGAGAATCAATTATGACTACCCTATATATGATCAATTAATGAATAGAAAGGAATGTGTGCCTGGTTTATGGATTTTTGTACTCTAGCATCTGCTGGAAGTGTACAGTTAATACCGCACAAGCCCACTGAGTGGACAGAATTCCAAATAGTATATCTGGTGTCTCTTATGTATGGAAGGACAAATGGTTTGAGATATTGATCAATACCAACTCAGGGTCAACACCAGACTGGTCAGCTGCTCAAGGAGTCAAAAAGAACAAAACTGGACAATTACTAATAAGGATGTCTAGAAGGCAGGCTACTTAGATGTTTTAGAATGGGCTATAGTAGGAAGATATTTATTTCTTACGTAAATGTCCACTGGAGGGGAGTCACAGTGGAGGAAATTCCCAGTAATTAAGATGGCTCCTCCTGTGGGGTATATTGAACCCACCTTGGTGTTTGCTCATGGACTGGTGCTTGAAGTGATATGGTATCAACAGCTTGGTATCCCCCTTGTCAAAGCTGATCTAACCATTAACACAATTAAGTGCCCACCTGCCAATAGCAGAGACCAGCTTTGAGCCTGTTATATGACATCAGGGAAACCAGCATATGTGATCTTGTAAATGCTTGCTCTGAATTCCAAAGAAGGACAAAAGGGGTAGGGTATGGAGTGTGAATGGAAAAGCACAATTTCATCAGATAATGGGAATATTCCATTTCTCCACTATTACTGAAGCTATTTTGTTAGGTTCTCCTTATGAAAAGGATCAGTAGGAAAAGAAGGAAACTACTATGATGTAGCAATTCTATTTGTGGACTTTATCTCGTTTAGTGTTCACAGCAACCCTGTGGGGTGAGTTGCACTCTGACTCCCTTAGGGACATGAAAACACAGGAGCAGAGAGACAAAGTCTCCACTTTCAAAGACTCATAGATAATTAGATGTGATGTCAAGGTTTGAACTCATACCTGTCTTTAATGGAGACTTTTTAGGAGACTGGAATGCTAAGGTGGGTCTCAGTGGGTGTCTGCTGGCTACTGTGGCTATCATTCTCTTATCCTTGCACTTTTGCCAGAGCCACTATGGGACGCAAACTGAATTTTTATCCGCCGAATCTCTCCTTCAGTTCCAACCCATGGAGTGGGAGTGAGCAGAGCTCACCTGAAGAGAGGGAGGAAATAAGAGCTCTGCCTGAAGAGAGGGAGCAAATAAGAAGTGGCTGCATGGTCCTGTTAAGGCTCTTGAAATAGCCCAGGTGAGGAGGCATGTCAGGGCTCTTTTCCTTGGCTTATTCTCCAAAATCTCCACAAGAGATGGAGGGGAATCTGAGTTGCACAGACTCTGAGGCCTGGTCTGGGCATCTTGAGAGGAAATGGAGAGAATGAAGGAGTAGGCTACTTTTTAGGGGTGAGGTGACTTTTCAGATCTGGCCTTGGAACCTCTTGATTTAGGCAAGTAGCCCTGGCTGATAAAACCCTAGCTTTGGTGACAAGTACTGATCATTATCTGGGTTCTTTTTTCCCACGTTATGTTTCACAGAAATGAGCTAATTCTCACATGATGCCCACATGACTCTTGGGTTTCTTCTTCTTGGAGGCCTCATTCTGCAGATGCTTTCGATACTGTTCTGAGAAAACTTGTGTGATTCCCTCCCAGCCCCTTGCATACTCCCAATCTTAGCCTGGAGATGCCCTAATCTCTCTGGTTCCTGGGTACTCTGTACTTGATCTTGTTATAGCATTTTTCACATGTGTTAGGGGGTTGGGGATATCTAATCTGCAGTGCTGTTGTGAGATAATACATGTAAAGTACTCAAGTTTGGCCCTGAGTGGCTGTTTTTGTTATTGTGTCTGTGTGTGTGTTAGTCGCTCAGTTGTGTCCATTTCTTTGTGATCCCATGGACTGTAGTCTGGCAGTCTCCTCTGTCCGTGGAATTCTCCAGGCAAGAATACTGGAGTGGATTGCCATTCCCTTCTCCAGGGAATCTTCCCCACCCAGGAATTGATCCTGGGTCTCCGTCATTGCAGGCAGATTTTTTACCATCTGAGCCACCAGATTTTTGTTATTACTGTGGTTGTTTGTCTACTTGTCAATCACCCCTGTTGAAAGCTCAGAGGCAGGGGCTGTCTGTGTCCCTGTTCTCTAGCACAGTGCTGAGGACATCAGTAGATACTCAAACTTGCCAGGAAAGGAAAACAAGTTGAATAAAATGAGTTAAAGAGTAGCAAAGGCAGGGCATGAGTATGCTTCTCTTAACCATTTAAATATATGTAAATAATAAATAATTCCTGATATTTTCAGTGAGAAAAATTCTTTATTTAAAATAGGCTAGATGTTTTTACTAGATTAAATAAAATACTCTACAAATGAGAATTTTAAATCCAGTAAACCAAACCCAGTAATACCAGTCAGGGATTGTCGACCAGTCCCCGTTTAATAACGTTTGAATGAAATAACTTATAATTCTAAGAATATGTGCCTTTGCTTAAAGAAAAATTTCCGAAGTACTGTCACATTTCCTGGATATAACAGTGTCATGCTAGCGGGAGAAATTCTGTAATGCCAAGATAGCTAAGAAACAGTGATTTTCAAATGAAGAGACCCTTTGACTTGCTCTGATGTTATTAATAGTATTTCTAAATCACAGAGACAGGCGGCACATTTTATTTCAATAAGAGAATGAAAGCAAGAAGGGGACCTACACTATTTCTAGCCACTTGTGTTTATTAATATGTGCTTAGCACTTTTAATGCCTTTGCTGCAGAAGGGTAATAAGTGTTTTCGCAAACAGATATGCTATGGGGACAAAGCTGGGGAGCTTGTGCATACAGAAAGTAGCCGATATCTCCAGACTCTCAGGGCTCTTGGAAATGCCACGCATCATGCTTGATTTGGGGCTGCTGGGCCTTGTTTCTTGGCATCAATGGGTGCTGAGTGTCAGGGGTTGCTGTGGAGTCCATGGTCGTTTCTTCCTGGAGACCCAGAGTTGTGGTCTCATCAGCACCGTAGGTCTCATAAACCTCAGCTAATCCAGGGGTCATCAGTGGGTCGGCAGCTGCTGGGGTGACTCCCCTAAGGAATCCCCTGCTGCGCCCTGCAGGGCCCCTTGCCAGGTTGGGAATATTGCCCTCAGGATTAGCAAGAAGCCCTCCGAGGGCACCAGGTGCTAGCTCTGAAAGGAGAGCTGGGCTTTCCGGATCGGCTAGGTGGGCCTCCGGCACGGGGGAGTCTTGTGCACCTCCTTCTCCCTTCTCTGGGCCTTTGGTTGCAGCGACTGGGGAGTCAAACTCCAGAGTAAAGTCCCCAGCCATGTCTGGGTTCTGGGGCATCCCTCCAAGGCTGGGCCTCATGCCTCCAAATCCTGGGAATATGGCTCCATAGGCCACGGGGCCTCCTCTTCCTCCCTGGAAAAAACCATTTACCAAAGACACTATTGTCACATACTGTTAACTATACCATGCAATTATACCTGGTCAAATTCACAGAGAAGCCGCAAAAAAACTGATAGGGAACAGGGAATTGGCTGACAGCTTTGCATAAACACATTTCTCACTAAATTGACTTCTGCATTTTTCTGAGTGGGGCTCTCACTTCTTTGAAAGGGAGATGAAGACCCTTTGAATGTTTGCTGAAAGGAAAGAAGAGAAGCAGGGAAGTAGGGAAGAACCACGTCTACAGGCAAAAGGTAGTTTGAATTTAGTTTTAAGAAGACAATAAGCAGCTGAAATGGGCAATACCACTGTAAAACAAACATAAATCTGATCCATTCCTAAATAGGTTGAGCAGAGTTTTGGAGGACCTTATCAATATAATTTCTCAGTATCTCTCAAATTAATGAAGAGAAGCCCCATGTGGTATTTTTTCTTTAAAATTTTTTTCTTCCTTCCTTCTTTCGTTCTTCTTCCCCTCCTTCCTTCCTTCCTCTGGAAAAATGGTAACATTTCCTTCCTGTGGACAGTTAAAATTCTAGAACTGACCATGTTTCCTTTTTTTTTTTTTCCTTTGTTGCAAAACATTTCAGAACCAAAATCTTCGGCTACTTACAATGGTTGTGCATGGCCTTATAACTTACATATCTGTATTCTCATTTTGACTCATTTTAAAATTCTATCTTCAGTTTTTTTTGGTTATATTTATTGTCTTTTTTATAAGCTACAGGAAAATCTTTTAAGATTGAGGCAGAATATAAACAAGTTAAATAAAATTACAAACTGAAAATTGTCATTTGAATTTTCACCCTGTTTTGTAGAGTCAGTTGTGTTTGTTGTGTTATGTAGAGTCAGTACTTTTTCCTCTTACCTTCTCATGGCTCTCCACCCTCAGATTTTCACATCATCTCCTCCAGAGATGGTACTATGAACCCCTGGGCTGTGACCCTTATCACATTATCTGCTCTGGTATCTATTTTTCCCACTGATTAGTCTGTAAACTCCTTGAGATCAGAAACCTTATTTTATTTAACTTATCTCCAGAGGATCTTTTTACATGTCTTACTCACAGAAGGCATTCAATAATTTGAGATTTGAATTTTCTTTGAGGGATAGCATGCTAATGTATATTTATTAATTTGATATGATCTGTATTTATTAATTTGATGTGATTTGATAATGACATTTTACTTTAGTATGGTTTTGTTTTGTGTTCTAACAGATATAACATAGAAATTTCTGAGAGAAAAAGTCCAATTGTGAGTCTGTTAAAATTTTAAAGTTGTAATATGCATGGATAATGATAACAGAGTAAGAATGTACTTGACTTAAGTCATTAATGTACTTGGAATTTTACAATAATCAAATTTTAAATTTGGTTAATTTTTTTCTTTTTGATCTCTCAATTTTGAGGTCTAAATGATTTGTTATTTTGTTGAGTTTGTTGTTTTGAGGGGTTAAATGGTCTGAGAAGTAAGGGGAACTTTATGAACCGTGTGTTTCTTTTTTGGTTTGAAGCATTTGCTGTTCAATAATGATGGCTTTTCAAGAGATGTTGCTCCTGTGCTCCTGTGCATTCAAGAAATGGGGCAAAATTCTATGTGCAAGAATGCTCATCACTCAGAAACAGTTGCATGGGAAATGTGATGACTCTTTGCATGCTGCTTCAAAATCCAGCGTTTGGTTTTGGAGTGGAACAGCCTGAGTCCCATGTTGTGTATTCAGCTACATTCATGGCCAGTGCCTCTTGCAGCCAGTCATCTGTGACTGTTCTCCCTTGGCCACTGTTTTAAGAAGAGTTTGAAGACATTACTCACCCCCATTTCTTCTGAGCTCATGATGCCAAGTCTGGCAGGAGCGTTCTGTTCAAAAAGAAACGCTGAATCATATTATGAACCAGCTGACTCCTATTATCTTTGTAGATACTCAAGAAAAAAGTCAATTGGTCTTTCCTTAAACCTTAATATTAATGCTGTGTCCAGAGGTGGAGTAAAGTGGAGAGATGAATCATTATTGAATAAATGTGGCCAATTTGGATAATTCCGATAGAAAATTTATTTACCTTTTCTTTAATGCCATTGTGTGTGTGTGTGTGTGTGTGTTTGTATGCCCAGCCAGAATCATCCATATAGGAAATGTGCCTCCTTGCCATTTCGGTTGCTAACTTCGGCAGTCAGAAAACATGGGATCTGCTGTTGGAGACCTGGATTTTATAATATTATCTCCTAAGGTAACATTTAATTAAAATAGGATAAAGACTTACCAGCTGATTTGCTCCATAGGTCACATAAAATATTCCTGGGTAAAGCTAAATATAAATACAATAATCGTCACATAATCCATTCCCAAGAGAAAAGTTTTGAAATAAATTACAAACAGAGAAATGGTATAAAAAACTTACTGGAGATGGTTTATTTTGTGGCATTGGTCCCCGAGATATCAAATGGGCTATTGGAAACATCTTTAAATGGTAGAAAGAGAATAAACAATTCATATTTGCTATAACACAGCAAACCTCCCATTACAGACATTTCTAAGAGTTATATGAAATACATTTTCAGATGAATTACTAAGATAAATTTAAGTGTTTAATATTTAAGAAAACAAAGCAACCCATTATACTTCATATTTATGAATATATGGGACAATTAAAATTTTTTACTCTTCTTCCTTAAAGTATTGAGATGTATTTCCCAAGAAAGTACCTTATTGAGATTTGTACTTACCGGTGGATCTTGTAGATCAGCAAAATCCATTCCTGGCAGCTGCATTACAGATAAATATTAAAATTACTGAGCAATCAGAATAGACAAAATGAACTTAAAGGGTTCTGATCCTTTTTACAATTACATAAATAAACAATCTAAAATGAATTTCCATGTTTTTAGTTTCATTTCAGCTTGGAGGATACAACCTACAAGATTACAATTGCCCCTTCCTGACACGACTCAAGTGCACAGTAGGGGGATGTATCATGTCTCACAAATTTGTTTGGTCTTGCAGCATAGAAAGTAATGAATTTTGGGATCAGAGCCTGTCAGGTTGGTTTGAATCCTGGCCCTGTCACTTAATTTTTGTGTGATACTGGGAACATTTTATAACCTCTCCGTATCTGTTCTTTTTCTCTTAAAAAAAAAGATGATTATGTTTATCTTTATAGGATAGGAGTCAGGATGATATTGGAGAATGTTAAGTGCCTGCCACATACTAGTTACATGGTAACTTCCTTTTCTGTCCATTGCTTTTTTCTCTAGTTTATCACACAGTACTTTTGCTTGATTGTCTTCTCTACCACCAGAAAGGAGTATCTCACCCCACGAGACAGGGAAGCCTGGTGTGCCACAGTTCATGGGGTTGCAAAGAGTCAGATACAACTTAACGACTACAAACAGCAGCTACCAGACAGAGAAATGGTAATGCACCAATACTGCTTGCAATGCTGAGAGATCAATCACTGTTCTCAGTCTTCTAGCACTGAAAAAGAGCTTGATGATAGGAAGCCTGGACTTCTCTGGACTATCTTATTTTCAGTGAAAGCTTTCACTTTTGCAACTAAGAGACCAGTCTTATAGAACAGGATCTTTTAGAATCCATACTCCCCATCTCAGATGGCAGAGGGCAGGAGTGGATATCTGTGTTCTACTCCCAAATATGTCAATTGCTCAGACACATATTTGTATTTTCGTGCATTATACCCAAAGCTCTGGTTATTTAAATGTGCTCTGCAAATCGGTTTTCGTTCACTAAGTTAATGGATGATCCTGACAGGACTTCAGAGAAAGGAGGTACCTCGGTCGTTGGTGGCTTTTCTGATGGCGCCACCTGCTGTTCAACCATCGGCCCCTCTGCTTGCTGCAAGGGCGGATGTCCCTGGTAAATCGGAGGCTGAGGTACGCCCTTCTGGACTGCGTTCTGCATGGAGGTGACAACGGTGGGCTGGAGGAAAGGTTTCTGTCCTGGCTGTTGAGGCTGCAGGGATGGCTGCGATGGGAGAGGTGGGGGATGCACAGGCAAAGAATATTCATACTGCAGAGAAATTTGAAAGGAGCGTCAGGAAGTGATGGCTCACTGAACTGTGGGGTCTAGAATTTCTAAAGCGAAAGGTCTTGGGGAACTTTGAACTTGCGAGAGAGTCTATGGGACTTGCCTTGAAGTTGTGTTACATAGAGAGCATCTATTTGCTTAAAAGCAATGCTATTTGGGTAAGACTGGTAGGTGTCTACCTCCCTTGCTTCCACTGGGACTGACTACCACTGCTCACGTGGATGGGAAGCTATATGAACTTCTGGGTAGAACAAGCTATTTCCTCCTCTGGGTTCCTCCAACTGCCTCTGTGTATTTCTGTGTTACCATCTTCTCAGTGGATTACAATGATTTATGTCATGTCTTTATTCCTTCTTCAACTAATACAGAATACACTGTCTTATTTATCTTCATAGCCCCAGGACTTAACTAGCTTCTAAGTTCCTGGCGCATGATAGATGATATATACATATTTTTTTTTTTGAAAGAGAAAGGACAACCAAATAAAATATCAACTGAATTCTGGCATCATGAATTCAATTTGGAAATAATCATATGGAGAAAGAATCACCCTTAACGTAATTTACTGTCCCACTAAATGTAGCTTTGTCAGTAATGCTGTTTGTTGTCGAAAATCATCTGAAATCAAAGCTTCCTGTTCAAGTAACCATGCTTGGTTGCTCCTCTTTGAAATGACCTATTGTGAATAGCTCCCTATGACTTTTAAATTGGTTGCAGCCACTTCAAAGTGGCTTAGAAGTTTCACCACAATGTGAACTCTGATTTACCTCTTCAAGCATTTCCCATCTCTAAACTCCCGGCTTTCATTAGTATTTATACTTCATTCATTAGTTATACCTCACAACTCAGCACCTTGTAATGTGTTGTTTTGTCTTTTCCCCTAATCTGATGTGAAATTTCATAAACTTTAGAGCCATTCTTAAATGACTTCACTTTCACTCCCAATCTATGGAGTGAAAGCCAACCTATCATTTGGCTTATGTATTTATTAGGCACCAAATAAATAATAATTAGCTGATTAATATATTAATTGCTACAGGGCTCATGGTGTTTTAACTAGGACTTTGGCATCATTTTAAATATGTCTTTTAGTATTTAGGGACTCTTGACTAAAATTAGATTTTTCTAAGATATCTCCTGCTTTTGAGTCTAGTTTATTTATTATTACTGTTCATATCTTTAACATAGGTCTCTTTTATTTTGGAAGCCATAACTTCCTATTTGAAATAGATATACAAAATGGGTTGAAATTCTGGACCATTTCATTTTAAATTTTCCTAAGTGCTAAAAACAGTTATAGATTTTGATTTATTTTACTTGGGTTTTTTTGTATTCATTACTGTTACCTGTCTGTGGTTAGTATAGGACAACTTAGAGAAAGCAAGCAGAGGAATATTTTAAAGCTTGAAGTTTCAGACACGCTGATGCAACTAACTTACCTGTTGAGTTTCATGTTCCCTTGGTCTCATCCATGGGAGAGAGGAATGTGGTGGGAGAAGACCATTCATCCACAAAGAATTAAATGATTTCCCAAAGCCAAATCTCGAATACTAAAGACATGGAGAAAAACAAAAGTATGATTACATTTCAGTGTTGTCTTGGTTTTAATTTTCTAAAAAGATCACAGAAAGTGCAGAAATAGCAAAAGTAAGAGTGATATTCATTAATGTGGATAGGTAAGTCTTCCAATAGATTTGCTTTCTATTCTGAGCCAGTCTGCAATATTTCCATAAACTTGTGTGAGATTTTGCTTTTTTAAAAGCATTCATATTTTGGGCTGTATAATAAAATTGATAATACAAAAAAGAATTTTTTTGTACTAAAGAAAATTCAACATTATTTTTATTTTTTTCCTACTATCCCATCCTAGGTCCTTATTTTGTTTTAGGTTATTTCAGTTACTCTTTGCTCTTTTAGTAGTTAGGATATTGTTTATTCACAAGCAAATTTTATGAATTACAATGCTGCTGCTAATATCACTACCACAAATACCATGAATATTTGCAATAAGAAATATTTGAAAATACGATTACCTGAGAAAGCAGGTTTAATCCCTGCAGACTTCCCAACTGTCTCATTGTCTATCAAGAAAAAGAAAACTCAGTTAGTGTTTGCCACATATGTTCCTTTTGTGTATGACACAATTGATTTTTCAACATATCATAATATTAAGACAAAGTTTGGGGTGGGTCAACTTGAATAAGATAGGAGACACAAATCATCACTGAAAAGTGGAGATGTTAAATATGATTCTGCCATTGTTGTTATTATTGCTATTAAAATAGTAAGCTTTTTATCATTAATTAAAAGAGAGATAATATCATTTAAGTGGAGGTCATATTGAAACATGGGAAAATAGCCCATTCAACTGAAATATCAGTGTAATCATGAAGACATTGTCTCATTGACTCTTTTCCTCCCATTTAATTTACTCTGCCTTTTACAAATACAGCCCAAAGAGAAATTTGGAAAAAAACACGTACACACACAAGCAAACAAACTAAAGCAAATCAAAACAAAGCAACCCTACCACTTTCCCAAGTTAAAAAAAAAAGCCCTCAAAATAATAAATATAAAAAATACTGGGGGAAATGATATCTAGATAGATGGTCAAGAATGCTGCCAATTCTAAAGTCAATTTCATTTTTTCCTGGGGAGAGGTTTAGAAGGCTTTGAGTTGAGGTTAAGCTAGAAAGTAAGAAAAAAAGTAACTCAATGAAACTAGCTTCCATGTGAAAAAAGCTCTAGCACATACAAGTATCGATTTCCTTTAGACTGTCATGATATAAATAAATTTTGTAAGACCTTGTGAAAAATTTGTAATCTCATAAACATTTTTCTATTCTTAACTGTGTATATTTTCTACTGACACCTGAAACATTTCTATTTTGCTGGGATTTTCTAAGCAGAGTATATATTAGTTATAAGAACTGAAATAAGACAGAGTCTATGCAGGAGGTAGCATCTTACAGTGTTAATGCTCATTTACAATTAAATTTTGTGAGATAAACTTTCCTCATGGGAACTTTATCATACACTGTAATGAGAACGAACTAGGTATAAATCATTTGTGAATTCAGAACAGTGTTTTAATAAATGTATTAAGTATTAAATATTAGTATTGCTTTGATTTGCATACAGATGGTGTTCTAAAGACCGAAACACCTGAAAATTTAAAACTGCAGTAAAATTATAAGGTGAGGCTCTAATAAATGTCATAAACTTCTCTAGAACTTCACAGGAGGACAACCACTGACTTCTGGCTCAGAAAACTGAGAAACAGCCCTTGTATTTCTCTCTTATCAGAAACAAACCAATGTAACGATTGTATGTAAATACTCTGACAATACATACCTCAAGGCTCAAGCTAGCCATGCCTGGTATCCCAGGTTGCTGAGGAAACGCCTAAATGGGAATAAGAATAATTGGTGTTCTCTTTCAAGAGAAACCCACCCCCCACCACTTTTTTTTAATGATGAGAAACTTTCTTACACACTTAAAATAGAAAAACACACCAGTACATAGTTTTCCTCTGTGAGCAAGAATTTCAAGAACATTTTTCTGAGCATATGTTATCCACTTTCTTACTTTTTAACACAGGGAAAATCCCACCATCTGAGTCATGGTGCTAATTTCTCCAAATAATTCAGTTTTGCAAATGGATAGAAGGAAAAGAGCTATAAATGTGTAGCAAATACTCCAAGAAGAGAAAAAAGTTAGCTGTGTAGGCAAAAAGAGTGATATGTGTGTATGTGTGTGTGTGTGTGTGTCTGGTGAGCAAATTGTTCAGAATTTTAGGGAATGTGAGAGTTTAGCCTTCTTTCCTCCTATTGGCCAGTACGAAAATAAGGTAACAGGAACATATTCAACTACAGGACAAAGAATACTTTGCTTCTGTTTATCTAAGTCATGCATTAATGAACAATATTTACATGAATGTAGATAGAGGATATCTTTCCCAGTGGGAAGTAAAAGAACATCTGATTGGGCAGGCAGTCAGTTGACAATCCTAAGCAATTTTCCTCTTTCTCAGAGTGGACCTGATTGACACAGTTGTGGACCATTATAGGTTCCAAGAGTGTCAGGGGGTTATATTGATGGTTGGTGGCTGAGGTGACCCCAGTGTCAGTATCATACGAAGGTCAGCTAAGGTGGCAGGTTTTTTTTTTTTTCATTTAAAATTCACGTTGAGGAATGGAATAGAAACTTTTTATTTGTAGAATGGAGGTTTTCATCCTAGTAGTCAGTTTTCATTGCCACCCCTCCTTTCCAAAATATTTTAAGACACCCAAAGAACTTTTGTCTCAAGAAACGTAAATATTTAGAGTTCATTTGAGGCCATTTACAAGGTTCTCAAGATAAGAGACCACATCACATTTATCTTCATGTCTCCAATTCCAGCATGTTGCTGGATTCATGGTAGGTGCTTAGTCAATGTTTCCCAGATTCATGTAGGAGCTGAATAAAGTCTTCATGTAAACTGAATCACATACTATTGATGGGAGTAGGTCAGTGCTCAAAGGATGGTATTCATATGAAATCATCTCAGTATATGAGAGAATGTGCCAGGTGCAGGACTGTGTAACACACCATTAGCTCCATTGCCATGGCATGTTTTCATTTAAGAAACTTAAGCTTTCGGTCACACAGTATCTCTCTATAAAGCAAATCTGTTGGTAATCGCTAGCTTCAAATGGAATTACTTAGCTCAGTTTTGTAACCATAGGAATTTGGCTAATATTGTTCTTTTAAAAATGAAGAAGAAAATGTACCTTACTTTTTTGGAGAAATTTCTTCTTTCTATTTCACTTTCATAATGATAGCAGGTAGTTGATAATAAATCTGTGCTGTGACATCATTGGAGACCACATACATCTTATAACTGAGTTGAATAAGACCAAACTCTGAGTTGAACAATGGGAGTTGTCTTTGGAATATTTAAAATATCTTTGTGAATAGGCAAATTACATATTTGGCTATTGCTTTTGGTTGGTAAGGCTTTTCCCTGTGGCTTAGTGGTAAACAGCCTGCGTGCAATACAGGAGATCCAGGTTCCATCCCTGGGTTGGAAAGATCCCCTGGAGAAGGGAATGGTAATCCACTGAAGTATTCTTTCCTGGAGAATTCCATGGACAAGGGAACCTTGCAGGCTATAGTCCATGGGGTTGCAAAGAATCAGATAGACTGAGAAACTAAAACTTGCATTTTTTACTTTCTTTTTGGACTGTAAAGGCTGACATCTAGGCAGCTATAACTTTTCACTCAATAGGAAGATACCACTGGATTAATCCCAATGAGCCCCTGTATGGACACTCAGCTAGGTCCTTCAGTGTTGTCTGTTGTCTGGTTATGTCTCTACTAGGGTACCCCCAGAGGACTGACTTACCGGCACTGCAGAACTCATTTTCAGGAGGCACAGGATCAGTATCACGTCCTTCATTTTGAAAAGTGGGATCTGAAACGGAGTTGGATTGGAGAATCAAATCAGATGAATTTTTATCTCAGAATGGTTTAAAGACAATATTTCCGTTAGCCAAATCTCTGCTTTTTCCAAACAACTAGATTCAAAAACAAAACAACTAAATATTGCTAAACAACAAATTTTTAGAATGAATTGATGAAGAATTTAAAAAATTTCTAAGTGCTTTTTTTTTTTTTAAACAAAGCTACCACCTAAATGAACATGTGGGAACACTTCCATGAATATTCTATAACTTCATTTCATAAAATATATTATGAATTTAAAAATCCCTTCCACTATGTGAAATGTTCATCTATAAAGTTTGAGTCACAGAATTTTATACTTTGTTTCCTTCCAGAGTAAATTTTTGAAATGCATTTTAAAATGTAATACAACCAACAGTCATTTCATAACAAACCTTTATGTGCAGGTATAAAGAGTGTACCATTCTATGTTTAGTTTATCCAGGAAACCGTGCCAAAAATTATCTTTTAAAAATAAAAATGAACTAAATATTTTAATTTCCTTTGATATTAGTATAAAATATGTCTCTAAATAGAGTTTTCCTCTTTCTAAAATGAATTATCTCTCATTTATTCTGTGAACTCAAAAGGCACTTTACATTTACACGAACAGAAATCTGACTAGGCAAAAGATTTGCTCAACTTCCTATACTTTTCCAAATTTAATACTGTCACTAATAATCACAAATAACAAAAAAGTCGAAAGATAAGTCTTTTTCCCTTAGCTGAAAGGGTATTAGGCATGTCTTCTTGGGAACATGCTAATAATGGTTCACCATAAGCTATTATTCAGCTTACGGTGACAAATGAAGATAAAACCTCTTTATAAAAGCTGCCTGGAGATAGGAGAAAAGAACTAACAGGAACACATGGAAATTATAAAATCACATTTTACCTTCAATGCTGGCATGCACTGTGCTCTCAGGGCCTTGCGATGCCAACCAAGATAGTTCTAAGAAAAGAAGATTAAAACTTTTTTCTGGACTGTGCCTGGGACTCACTCTGTATCTCTCATTCAGGGAAGACCTGAAACCTTTATTTAAAGTGCCAATCCACCAATCAAAGTAAAGCTCAATGGGAGGGAAAAAAACTGTAACAGCTCTGCTCCTGCAATTAGCCCACACCCTTTTATTTCATGCAAGGACACTGGGCCAGTGGAGTCTCATTATTTTAATTGTAACTCAACCCCTGTATTTATTCAGAGAACTCAATTGCAGGGGAGACAGTGAAGGAATAATGAACATAAACTCTGAAGACAATCATTTTGGTGAGCTAGGGGAAATATATGTAAAACAGACCATTATCTGTTTTGTGTAGGTTTTTAATCTTCAGGTAAAGCTAGTGACCCAGTGCCAGTATTCTCAAGAGTTTCACCTTCATATTTGTTGTGGTGAAAGTAAATCCTCTCCTTTCCCCTCAACATACACACACTCTAGAAGGAAACACTGAAATAACTTTCTGGGCCTGGAAGAGAGGATAAAAACATTAGATGGATAATGAATTTATTATGACTTTTTCCTCAGAGTTTCCTAGATATTTTCATATCTGAAGATGATAGACTAGAGATAGACAAACTTTTGCAAAAAAATTGCAGCTGGACCCTCTGAAATAATCACCTGAGGTGAACCTTTAGTTCCTGGTCATTGCAGGGAGAGGGACATAAATCAGGATATTCTCATGAACCAATGGAGCCCATGGGCTCCTCCATGAACTACTCTCAGTTCATTCTTCAGACAGAACCATTTTCAGGCATTTAGTATTCATCCAGGTTAGTAAGTCATATCTGTGTCACGTAAACAGCCAACATCAACATGAATGGGATTTTCTCTGTGAATAGATACGAATGTCTTGGATATGGATCAAACTTTAGCTGCTTTTGCTATTTCTCTGCCCCTCCTTGTCTTTCCAAAAGTATGATTTCAGATGTGGTAGAGATAAGCATTTAGGACTACTTTCTTGAGAAAGGATGAGTAAGCACACTCTTCAAGGAAGCAGAGATCTTGACAATTACAGGGAATGTTGAGGAAGCTGGTATTTTGGGAGAAAGATTTCTTCATACCCAAGTTAGGTCTAACTATCAAATAATGTTATCTAAGAAGCTGTGCCTGAAAAACTCCATTCGCCATTGATGAGAGATTTTAGGAGGCAAAGAAGTAAGAATCTGAATATGTTTTATAAAGAGCAGAATATTCTTGAAGTGGAATTTTTTTTTTTGGTCTCTGTTATTCCAGCTCTGGTGCTTGATCAAGTCCCTTAATCTCTCTGAGCTCCACTTTCTTCCTCTGTTGTTCAGTTGCTCAGTCATGTCCAACTCTGCAACTCCATGGACTACAGTATACCAGGCTTCCCTGTCCTTCATTATCTCCTGGAGTTTGCTCAAACTATCATCCTTTGAATCCTTTGAGCATCTCATCCTCAGTCTCCCTCTTCTCTTTTTGCCCTCAATCTTTCCCAGCATCAGAGTTTTTTCCAGTGGGTCAACTCTTTGCATCAGGTGGCCAAAGTATTGGACCTTTAGCTTCGGCATCAATCCTTCCAATGAATATTCAGGACTGATTTCCTTTAAGATTGACTGGTTTGATCTCCTTGGGACCTCCAAGGGATCTCAAGAGTCTTCTCCAGCACCACAGTTCAAAAGCATCAATTCTTTGGTGCTCGGCCTTCTTTATGGTCCACATCTCACATCTGTACACATGACTACTGTAAAAACCGTAACTTTGACCATATGAACCTTTATTGGCAAAGTGATATCTCTGCTTTGTAATATGCTGTCTAGCTTTTCTTCAAAGGAGCAAGTGTCTTTTAATTTCATAACTATAGTCATCATCTGCAGTGATTTTGGAGCCCAAAAAATATTCTGTCAGTGTTTCCATTTTTCCCCCATCTATTTGCCATGAAGTGAGATGGGAAAAAGCAAGAGAGTTCCAGAAAAAACATCTATTTCTGCTTTATTGACTATGCCAAAGCCTTTGACTGTATGGATCACAATAAACTGTGGAAAATTCTGAAAGAGATGGGAATACCAGACTACCTGACCTGCCTCTTGAGAAACCTATATGCAGGTCAGAAAGCAACAGTTGGAGCTGGACATGGAACAACAGACTGGTTCCAAATAGGAAAAGGAGTATGTCAAGGCTGTATATTGTCACCCTGCTTATTTAACTTATATGCAGGGTACATCATGAGAAACCCTGGGCTGGAAGAAGCACAGGTGGTATCAAGATTGCCAGGAGAAATATCAATAACCTCAGATATGCAGATGACACCACCCTTATGGCAGAAAGTGAAGAGGAACTAAAAAGCCTCCTGATGAAAGTGAAAGAGGAGAGTGAAAAAGTTGGCTTAAAGCTCAACATTCAGAAAATGAAGATCATGGCATCTGGGCCCCTCACTTCATGGCAAATAGATGGGGAAACAGTGGCAACAGTGTCAGACTTTATTTTGGGGGGCTCCAAAATCATGGCAGATGGTGACTGCAGCCATGAAATTAAAAGACGCTTACTCTTTGGAAGGAAAATTATGACCAACCTAGATAGCATATTCAAAAGCAGAGACATTACTTTGCCAACAAAGGCCCGTCTAGTCAAAGCTATGGTTTTTCCAGTAGTCATGTATGGATGTGAGAGTTGGACTGTAAAGAAAGCTGTGCGCTGAAGAATTGATGCTTCTGAACTGTGGTGTTGGAGAAGACTCTTTGGAGTACCTTGGACTGTAAGGAGATTCAACCAGTCCATTCTAAAGGAGATCGGTCCTAGGTGTTCTTTGGAAGGAATGATGCTAAAGCTGAAACTCCAATACTGTGGCCACCTCATGCGAAGAGTTGACTCATTGGAAAAGATTCTGATGCTGAGAGGGATTGGGGGCAGGAGGAGAAGGGGACAACAGAGGATGAGATGGCTGGATGGTATCACCGACTCGATGGATGTGAATCTGAGTGAGCTCCGGGAGTTAGTGATGGACAGGGAGGCCTGGCGTGCTGCAGTTCATGGGGTCGCAAACAGCTGGGCATGACTGAGTGACTGAACTGAACTGAATGGAACTGAACTGAAAAAAACTAAGATCGTGGCATCTGGTCAACTGATGGGACCAGATGCCACGATCTTAGTTTTTTTGAATGTTGAGTTTTAAGCCAGCTTTTTCACTTTACTCTTTCACCCGCATCAAGAGGCTTTTAGTTCCCCTTTGCTTTTTTCCTTTCTAATGTAGGGATAATATTTATTACCTGCCATAGGCTTAGTTCAAAGATTTGGCAATATGATCAAAATATGGCAGCTGTCTGGGCTTCCCTGATGGCTCAGTTGATAAAGAATCTGTCTGCAATGCAGGAGACTCTGGTTCAATTCCTGGGTCAGGAAGATCCTCTCAAGAAGGGCACTCCAGTATTCTTGGGCTTCCCTTGTGGCTCAGCTGGTAAAGAATCCACCCGCACTGAGGGAGACCTGGGTTCAGTCCCTGGGTTGGGAAGATCTCCTGGAGAAGGGAAAGGCTACCCACCCCAGTATTCTGGCCTGGAGAATTCCATGTATGTCTAGTCCATGGGGTCTCAAAGAGTTGGACACGACTGAGTGACTTTCACTTTCTTTCACAGAAGCTATAGTGGGTGCTCAATAAATGGGTTGATTGTCCTTCATATGGAAGAAACTACAATGAAACATAGGACCATGAAGATATAGTGTGTGTGTGTGTGTGTGTGTGTGTGTGTGTGTGTGTGTGTGTGTGTGTTAGAGGTGGAGTAGTATTGGCAGTTAGGTCCATGAGCTCCAAGGATGTAGAGAAGGGACCTGATGGAAGGCCTTTCTTTTGTATGGAAGTCGATGCTAAATCTATGGGATTAAGCTTCCTAGTTGACAGCTAAACATGGAAATGGTGTCTTTTACAGTTTATGAGCATGATCATCATTTTGGTAGGACTCATATGTTCTGTCTTCCTCTTAAGCCAAATATCCAATATAGGTAATATAGGTAGTGTTGCTTTTACCTTTTTAAAAACTTCAGTCCTGGGGTTATTGTCTCCTAGATGTTTGCCTTTTAGTTTCTTTTTCCTTCAGTTTCTTGTACAGCAACATCAAGTTTATCTTCCTAAAATATTGACTTCAGCATTTCCCTGTCCCACTCGAAAACTTTTTAAGGATCCCTAAGGCTGTAATGTAAAATTCACCCTCTTTTACTAGAAAGTCAAATTAACATTTTAATTCACCTTTCCAGTCTTATCTCCCACTGTGGGTATAGTAATAATGATTGTTGTAATCAGTTGAAGTTAGTCTCATTTGTCTCTAGTACAGTTTTTTATTTTTGGCTTATGTTACTGGGAAAGTTAGTACATATAATGCTAATTCATGCTATGGAAAATGTTTTAACCACCAAACATCTGGAAATTAATGTGAATATATGAATGCATATCTGATAGTGATTATAGGTGTTAAGGAGGTTACTGCAGCTGATGGAAGCTATGTAATGTTGGGCAAGACAGTACCTATATAAAGAACAACCAGAGCCCCAACTAAAAAAACTATGTCCAAAGCCCAGCAAAAATAAAAAGCCTCAGGATAACAGAAAATCTGAGCCCCTGAGGGGACACATGCCACAGAAAAAATTATAAAGAAAAATCTAGTGAAAGAAGATCCTATGGATGATGTTATTATAGCAGCTGAGAACAGAGCTGTTTAAATCCCCTCTGTGACAATGATCATGTGACACTGGGTGAGCTACTCAACTTGAATATATTTAATATTTTCATATAATAATTTAATTTGTGAAATATGGTCTAGCATAGAACAGCATGAATTTATTTTAATTTGAATAGAATACTGAAACAAAATATAGTGCTCAGTGTGTGTGCTTGCTCAGTTGTGTCCAACTCTGTGACCCCGTAGATGGTAATACGTTAGGCTCCTCTATCTATGGAATTTTCCAGGCAAGAATACTAGAGTGGGCTGTCATTTCCTACTCCAGGGGATCTTCCCAACCTAGGGATCTAGAGATCGAACACACATCTATTGTATCTCCTGAACTGGCAGGCAGATTTTTCACCACTGTGCCACGTGGGAAGCCCCTTTAGTGCTCAGCACACCATCTGATGAAGGAAATGTTCAATGATCATAAGTCCTTCTTGAAGTAAAGAAACATATATGCTGAAAATATGCTTCATATTGAACTCTGGGCCTTGGCTGTGGTTATTCCAGTCACCAGTGGAAACTGTAGCAACTAATTAAAATGTATAGAAATGATTTTGTGTGAGCATTCCATATGACAAAATATGGAATTTGATTTTTGCTTTGTTTTGACACATTGTCCTTTCAACTGTCTATTCCAACCAGAATTGTTTAGTCACTGTCTTCTGCCATGGTTTTTGTCTTCCTGGGTTTTGAGTGAAACTTTCTCTCTGCTTAGACTCTTTTCTTACCTCTTCACAACTTGTTTTTAAAGTTCTACTCAATTTTTACCTCTTCAGTGACTCCAACATTCCATTCCTCTGTGATAGTCCCTTCTCTGAATTCTAAACAATTGTCAGTCATTTGTCAGTAGTTCATATACTACATGGTGACTGTTTGTCATAGATCCTTCACATTTTACTTTGCAAATGGTCCTCTAAATTCTGGGATATGGTTTTCATGTCTTTCAACCATAAAAACATTCCTGTGAGAATAGAAATCACTCATTCTACTATGTTGCATCTTTTGGTTCTATGAACATCTTGAAAGTGAAAGTTAAAAGTCCCTCAGTCATGTCTGACTCTTTGTGACCCCATGGACTATATAGTACATGGAATTTTCCAGGCCAGAATACTGGAGTGGGTAGCCTTTCTTTCTCCAGGGGATCTTCCCAACCGAGGGATTGAACCCAGGTCACCCGCATTGCAGGTGGATTCTTTACCAGCTGAGCCACAAAGGAAGCCCAAGAATACTGGAGTGGGTAGTCTATCCCTTCTGTGGATGTTCCTAACCCAGGGACCAAGCTGGGGTCTCCTGCATTGCAGGCAGATTCTTTACCAACTGAGCTATCAGGGAAGCCCCCTATGAACATCATAAGAGGCAATACTTGGAATAGTATTTACCATGGGAAGGTGTTAATTTAGTGTTTTACATGTATTAATTTATTTAATCCTTATAAGGACTTCGTGAAGAAGATACTATTCTTCCTTTTCTGTTCATGATAAAGCTGATCTATAGAGAAGTGAAGTAAATTACCTGAAGTGGCAATCAAGTAAGTGGTGGAACCAGAGTTTAAAGACACACATATCTGCTCTTATGCACTGTGCCAATGACATGGACAAATCAACCACTTCAAATACAGAGAAGTAAACGCAACATACTTGTCTGTAGGGAATTTATCAGCTATTTACTCAAAGGAGAGACAGACAGAAAAATAATGAAACTTACAACAAACCAACAATCATTTAATTAAAAAGCACATATAATATCAAAGGACAGAGTCCCGAATGGATTTACTGCTGAAATAAGAATGCTACAGAACAGTGATTCTCAATCAAGGATGGTGTTATTGCTCAGGGAGCATTTATAAATGTCAAGAGAATCGGGATATTTTTTGTTATCACAATTTGTAGCAGGGCATGGGGAAGGAAGGGTTTGCTATTTGGCATCTAGTGAGTAGAGGCCTGAGATGCTGCTACGTATCCTACAATACACAGGACAGGCCCCTCCCTGACCAAAAAAATTATCAAGCCCCAAATGTCAACAGTGGTGAGGTTGGGAACTGCTGTAGAAGATGGCTATAAAATTTTTGAGGTTGGAGAAATACTTTGAGGCTTTCAGGTCAGATGTGAAGAGAACAGATTCATGCTGAGCCTTGAAAGAAGGATAAGATTGGCAAGATGCTCAGTCAGTAGCTGGTTTATTAAGTTTATCAGGGAGAGGATCTGATGGAGTATCAGGCATTAAGCTTTAGTGAAAGGGAACAAGGGCAGAAAGTATTATGTCAAGGAAGGACAATTTTTAAAACTGATTTTGTATGTTAAAATAATAAAGCAATACTAAAAGTTTCATGGATCTTACACTGAAGTCTACTGTATATAATACTAATAGCTTATTTGTACTGGCCAGTTACCATACACTTACCATGCTCCCTTGGTGGCTTGGATATGCCTGCAGTGCAGGAGATCTGGGTTTACTCTCTGGGTTGGGAAGATCCCCTGGAGAAGGGAATGACTACCCACTCCAGTATTCTTGCCTGGAGAATTCCATGGACAGAGGAACCTGGCAGTCTATAGTCCATGGGGTTGCAAAGAGTTGGATACAACTGAGTGACTAACACACTTACTATGCCCTAGATGCTGTGCTTTATATTCCTTACCTTAAATCATTTTCATGAACACCTCATGAGATAATTACTGTTAAAACTGGGCTTTAGAAAGGGTATTATGTCCTTCAGGGTTAATAAGTAGCACAGCTGGGGTCAGTCTCCAAAGACCATGTTCTTGACTGCTAGGTCACTCATAACGATTGTTAGAGCTTAGTGTTTTATAGGGCTCATTATCATGCTGGTTTAGGCTAATGGTTATATCTAATTTTTAATTCTTATAAAATATAGATAATAAATTTGGGGGATACCTAATAAATTTTAGGGATATCTGTTGATACGTTGGGCTTTCCTGGTGGCTCAGATGGTAAAGAATCCACCTGCAATGTGGGAGACCTGGATTTAATCCCTGGATTGGGAAGATCCCCTGGAAAAGGGAAAGGCTACCTACTCCAGTATTCTGGCCTGGAGAATCCCATGGAGAGAGAAGCCTGGAGTGCTGCAGTCCATGGGGTCACGAAAGAGTTGGACACGACTGAGTGACTGAACTGAAGGGATAAACACTGTATTTTAAGTTGCTGGGGTGGTAGCTTCTCAAATTGATGCTTAAGACTCCTACTTTTTGACTTTTGATTATTTTATCATAAATATTTTAATTAGTAAAGATTTTTAAAATTTATATTTTAAATTATTTTCTTAGTATAATTTATCATGAATAGGATTCCTACCTGAAAGTATGCATATGTTTATTGCTCTTGATAAGTGTTGCTGAGTTATCCCAGTTTATATGTTACCAATAATTTATGTTATGTTCATCTAATTTTTTTTTCCCAAATTTAATACATGTAATACAATACTTCATTTTTTGTTTTTTTTTAGGTATAATTTTTTTTTGTATCATTGAAATATATTGGTTCCAGGTGTACAACATAATGGTTCAGTATTTGCTTATACTGTGAAATAATCACTGCAATAAGCCTAGTTAACACCTGTCACCATACATCTTTACTATGTGCTTTTTTCTTAGGATGATAACTTGGTGTTTCAATTTATACTTTTTTGATTTATCAAGGCAAACTATTTTCCTCACATATTTGTTTTCTAACTATATTTCTAATTTCTATAAATTGTTCATGTTTTTGCTCATTATTCTTATCATTGTGTATGTTTTATATCGGGGAAGGCAATGGCACCCCACCCCAGTACTCTTGCTTGGAAAATCCAATGGACGGAGGAGCCTGGTGGGCTGCAGTCCATGGGGTCGCTAAGAGTCGGACACGACTGAGTGACTTCACTTTCACTTTTCACTTTCATGCATTGGAGAAGAAATAAGCATTTTATATAACATGTAAATTAATCTCTTTCCATGTTTGATGTAAACTTTTTGATAGACATTTAAAAATATATGTTAAAATCCCTTCCATGTAAAAGCTTTATATTTCATAGAAATTCCTCATACAGTATTCTTCATATATACTTATTGGAATCAGGTTGAACTCATTTTCTGCCCCTCTTTCTTTACATGGTGAATTCAGAATCCCCATACTTGAAAACTCTGACAATGAACAAATTTGTCATTAGTCCTTTAGAAACAAAGGAATTTATAACAGAAATACGCATAACGGGTACAATAGTTGTTGGCAAATTGCCAAGTAACATACCCACTTGCTTTGTATGTTAAAAACAATGTTTCATTTGTATTCTTTTCTGGATTATTATCTGCCAGTTTATACCCATTATAAGCCCATTTCAGAAGGACTTTTGGAAAAATGAGTTGATCATTAGCCAATACAGAATGACTTCAGGTCTTCATTCATTGACCCTACATGATAACATGATTTAATTTTACAGTAGAAATGGTATTTTTTTTCTTTTTTTTCACTCTGCCCAGGAGAAGGCTCTGATGTGGATAACTGGAAAGCAAGCCAGGAAACATATCTTGTACTAGTCGTGTAACTGCTGAGCTTGTTAAAGAGCATTTAATAGAGGCTCACTATGAACAGACCATCATTAAATTAAGTTAAATTAAATTAAAATATCTATGCTCAAGCTCCCGTTTTTAAAAAATTAATTTATTTTAATTGGAGGATAATTGTCTTACAATATTGTGATGATTTTTGTTATACATTGACATGAATCAGCTGCAGGTATACATGTGTCCCCCCAGCCTGAACCTTCCTCCCATCTCCCTCCCTCCCCTATCCTTCTGGGTTGTCCCAGAGCACTGGCTTTGAGTGCCCTGCTTCATGCATCAAACTTGCCCTGGCAATCTATTTTGCATAAGGTAATATACATGTTTCAATGCTATTCTCTCAAATCATCTCACCCTCACTTTCTCCCACCGAGTCCAAAAGTCTGTTCTTTATATGTGTCTCTGCTGCCTTGCACATAGGATCCTCATTACCATCTTTCTAAAGTCCATATATCTGCATTAACATACGGTATTCTTATTTCTTCCTGACTTACTTCACTCTGTATAATAGAGTCCGGTTTCATCCACCTCATTAGAATGGACCCAAATGCATTCCTTTTTTTATAGCTGAGTAATATTCCATTATGTACATGTACCACAACTTTCTTATCCATTCGTCTGCCAATGGACATTTAAGTTGCTTCCATGTCCTAGCTGTTGTAACCATTGCTGCAATGAACACTGGGGTACATGCGTCTCTTTCAGTTCTGGTTTCCTCAGTGTGTGTGCCCAGCAGTGGGATTGCTGGGTCATATGGCAGATGTATTTCCAATTTTTAAAGGAATCTCCACATTGTTCTCCATACTGGTTTTACTGGTTTGCATTCCCACCAACAGGTTGAGAGGGTTCCCTTTTCCCCATACCCTCTCCAGGGGATATTGTCTGTAGACTTTTTGATGATCTCTGACCAGCATGAGATGATACTTCATTTTGGTTTTGATTTGCACTTCTCTAATAATGAGTGATGTTGAGCATCTTTGCATGTGTTTATTAGTCATCTGTATGTCTTCTTTGGAGAAATTTTTGTTTAGTTCTTTTGCTCACTTTTTAATTGGGTTGTTTGTTTTTCTGGTATTGAGCTGCATGAGCTGCTTGTATATTTTGGAGATTAATTCTTTGTCAATTGTTTGCTATTATTTTCTCCCATTCTGAAGGCTGCCTTTTTACCTTGCTTATAGATTCCTTTGTTGTACAAAAGCTTTTAATTAGGTCCCATTTGTTTATTTATTTATTTTATTTCCATTACTTTGGGAGGTGGGTCATAGAGGATCCTGCTGTGATTTATGTCAGAGAGTGTTCTGCCTGTGCTTTCCTCTAAAAGTTTTATAGTTTCTGGTCTTACATTTAAATGTTTAATGCAGTTTGAGTTTACTTTTTTTGCATGGTGTTAGAAAGTGTTCTAGTTTCATTTTTTCACATGTGGTTGACCTGTTTTCCCAGCACCACTTGTTAAAGAGACTGTTTTTACTCTATTGTATATTTCTGCCTCTGTTGTCAAAGATAAGTTGTCCATAGGTGTGTGATTTATCTCTGGACTTTCTATTTTGTTCCATTGATCTATATTTCTGTCTTTGTGCCACTGCCATACTGTCTTGATGACTGTGGTTTGTGGATAGTCTGAAGTCAGGAAGGTTTGATTCCTCCTATTCTATTCTTCTTTCTCAAGATTGCTTTGGCTAGTCAAGGTTTTTGTGCTTCCATACAAATTATGAAATGATTTGTTTCTAGTTCTGTGAAAAATACCATTGGTAACTTGATAGGGATTGCATTGAATCTATAGATTGCTTTGGGTAGTATACTCACTATACTGATTCTTTCAATTCATGAACATGGTGTATTTCTCCATCTATTTGTATCATCTTTGATTTCTTTCATCAGTGTTTTATAGTTTTCTATATATAAGTCTTTTGTTTCTTTAGGCAAATTTATTCCTAAGTATTTTATTCTTTTCATTGCAATGATGAATGGGATTGTTTCCTTAATTTCTCTTTCTGTTTCATTGTTAGTGTATAGGAATGCAAGGAGTTCTGTGTGTTAATTTTATATCCTGTGATTTTACTATATTCATTGATTAGCACTAGTAATTTTCTGGTGGTGTCGTTAGGGTTTTCTATGTAGAGGATTATGTCATCTGCAGTGAGAGTTTTACTTTTTCTTTTCCAGTCTGGATCCTTTTTATTTATTTTTCTTCTCTGATTGCTGTGGCTAGGACTTCCAAAGCTATGTTAAACGGTAGTGGTGAGAGTGGGCACCCTCATCTTGTTCCTGATTTCAGAGGAAATGGCAAGCTCCTATTCTTAAAAAAATGTTACAAAATAGTTGAAGAAACCATACATGGCATTTTTATGGGGCAATTCTGGCTGGACCTGGTGATTCAGACTGTAAAGAATCTGCCTGCAATGTGGGAGACCCAGGTTCAATCCCTGGGTCTGGAAGATCCCTGGGAGAAGGGTAAGGTTACCCGCTCCAGTATTCTGGCCTGGAGAATTCCATAGACAGTAGAGCCTGGTGGGCTACAGTCCATGGGGTCACAAAGAGTCAGACACAACTGAGCAACTAACACATACACATTCTGGCTGGGTTCCACAGCCTGAAGGGAACCAAAGGCAGAAGCATAGTATAGGTTAGGAGAGATTGTAGTAATCCAGGTGAGAGAAGATGATGGTTTAGGCTGCAGTAGTAGCAGCGGAAGTGGTGAAACATGGCTGGACTCTAAATCATGATCAAGGTAAATCTAATAGGATTTATTTCTTGAGTAAATGTAGGGTTGAGAAGGAATCAAGCAAGGGTGGGGTAATATTTATCTAGTGCATTTAATTCAAGTGTTATTTATCTTTAGATGCAGCTATCTGGAACATTCAAGCACTTAGAAGTACGCAAAAAAGTCTCAAAGCCCATCAAAATAGAGAACACATAGCCCTAAAGCCCATGTGCTTATAAGAAATTTTTTTCTTAGTTTCTTTTTGTTCTTATGTGAGTTACAGTTCAAATAAATGTCATTAGTTTATTATTTTCAGATCATAAGAAAATAAAAAGGGAAGGAGAAATTTCTAAATGTAGAAATATTTAATCACCAGAAATAAAAGCCAAGACTAAGAACAAAGATTAAAAAAAAAAGCAAAAACATAAAAACAGGCTGAGGATGCTTGATACAGAATCTGTGTCTCATTGCCTTAGAAACCCTTCTTAAAATAGAAATGGGAGTTTTTAAAAAATGTATTTATTTTTAATTGAAGGACAATTGCTTTAAAATATTGGTTTGGACGGTTTCTGCCGTCCATCAACATGAATTAGCTACAAGTGTACATAGGTCCCCTCTCTATTAAACCTCTCTCCCACCTCCCACCTTTTCCCACCCCTCTAGGTTCTTACAGAGCTCCAGTTTGAATTCCCTGAGTCATATAGGAAATGGAGTTTTAAATGGTCATTGTGTCATTAAAATCAGGTTAGATTATGTTTTTATCTTTTAGTCTAGGAAGCAGAGAGGTAAAATTACAAATGTTTTGCATCTAAACTATTGAAATGTGTTGGAATTCCTTACCCTCATCAGTGTCTAGGATGAGCACAAGCAAATCTCAATAAATTCAGATAGCTCTGGTTGTCCAGAGTTAGAATCTCCTATTCTTCCTTGGAGATCCAGTGTAGAGACTCTTTTTACTTCCCTCTTGTTAAAAATTAGAACCCAGAGCAAGCCGCATTAAGAATTCTTTTTCTGAGAGTCTTCTTGACACATTCCAACTGCCTATGCCTGCATGTGTGTGGGCTCAGTCGGTTCAGTTGTGTTAGACTCCTTGCAACTCCATGAACTGTAGCCCACCGGGGTCCTCTGTCCATGGGATTCTTCAGGCAAGAATACTAGAGTGGGCAGCCATTCTCCAGGGGCTCTTCCTAATCCAGGAATCAAACCTGCATCTCCTGCATTGCAGGCAGGTTCTTTACCACTGAGCCACTGGAGAGGCCCCTCCAATTGCCTATTGATGCCCCCAAAGCTCTTGGTAAGCCTGTGCATGTATGTGTGTTTGTTCCTCAGTCGTGTCTGACTCTTTGCTACCCTGTGGACTATAGCCCGCCAGGCTCCTCTGTCCATGGGTTTCTCCAGGCAAGAATACTGGAGTGGGTTGCCATTCCCTTCTCCAGGGAATTCCCAACCCAGGAATCAAACCCCAGACTCTTACACCGCAGCCAGATTCTTTACCTTCTGAGCCACCAGGGAAGCCCCTTGTAACCCTGAAGACTCCTAAAAACAAATTATTTTGAATCTTTCAGTTTTAGATCAATTAAATAGACTGAAAAGCCACACAAAATCTCAACTCAGTTCAGTTCAGTCGCTCAGTCGTGTCTGACTCTTTGCGACCCCATGAATTGCAGCACGCTAGGCCTCCCTGTCCATCACCAACTCCTGGAGTTCACTCAGACTCACGTCCATTGAGTCCGTGATGCCATCCAGCCATCTCATCCTCTGTCGTCCCCTTCTCCTCCTGCCCCCAATCCCTCCCAGCATCAGAGTCTTTTCCAATGAGTCAACTGTTCGCGTGAGGTGGCCAAAGTATTGGAGTTTCAGCTTCAGCATCATTCCTTCCAAACACCCAGGACTGATCTCCTTTAGAATGGACTGGTTGGATCTTCTTGAAGTCCAAGGGACTCTCAAGAGTCTTCTCCAACACCATAGTTCAAAAGCATCAATTCTTCGGCACTCAGCTTTCTTCACAGTCCAACTCTCACATCCATACATGACTACTGGAAAAACCATAGCCTTGACTAGACGGACCTTAGTCGGCAAAGTAATTGCTTTTCAATATGCTATCTAGGTTGGTCATAACTACTTCCAAGGAGTAAGCGTCTTTTAATTTCATAGCTGCAATCTCCATCTGCAG
Organism: Ovis canadensis; assembly: GCF_042477335.2. Classification (NCBI taxonomy): domain Eukaryota; kingdom Metazoa; phylum Chordata; class Mammalia; order Artiodactyla; family Bovidae; genus Ovis; species Ovis canadensis. The sequence goes on along the minus strand of NC_091250.1, from coordinate 102,552,423 downwards.
TGATTTTGCAGCCCCCCAAAATAAAGTCTGACACTGTTTCCACTGTTTCTGCATCTATTTGCCATGAAGTGAGGGGACCAGATGCCATGATCTTCGTTTTCTGAATGTTGAGCTTTAAGCCAACTTTTTCACTCTCCTCTTTCGGCTTTTTAGTTCCTCTTCACTTTCTGCCATAAGGATGGTGTCATCTGCATATCTGAGGTTATTGATATTTCTTCTGGCAATCTTGATTCCAGCTTGTGCTTCTTCCAGCCCAGTGTTTCTCATGATGTACTCTGCATAGAAGTTAAATAAGCAGGGTGACAATATACAGCCTTGATGTACTCCTTTTCCTATTTGGAACCAGTCTGTTGATCCATGTCCACTTCTAACTGTTGCTTCCTGACCTGCATATAGGTTTCTCAGGATACTTCTAATTTCAAAGCTTCTCTGTCTGCACCTCAGCAGCTTGACATCCATAGCTCTACCCCTCCTGCCAGAGACTGTACCCCATAGTCCTGCAATGTCTGCCCCAGGCAGGATGGGGAAGAGGGGAGGGGATCTGGCAGCACTTTCTGCCTTGGGCCAGGATGTGGCTTATTTTTCCGAATCTTCTCTAGTCAGGCTATCTAAACTGCTCTGAATTCATAATGCAGACTTTGGCCCCTTCTGCATTTTCTTCTCTGCTTTCTAGAACTCATTTTAAGTAAGCTGGGGTGAGTGGAATATGAAGTGGGTCCCTGTAAACTTCATTTATCTGAAATTCACATATGTGGGATAGATCATTCTCTGATAACCCTCACAGAAGGGGCACTATCTGTTACATAATATATATGAAGACTTATGTTTCTCATGATTACTTCTTTCAAATATAATTTTATCATTGAGAAGTAAATTTCAACTATTTCTAGACAGACATGGATTGTACTGTGACTCTGAGACATGGCATTTCATGGTGTCACATTTAATGACACATCATTAAAAAAAATAAATAATTTCCTGACCATGAAAGTCCCAGGGATGAAGGGTTTGGAGGATTTTACTGAATTTTAGATAGAGCAAGGTAATATTTGGTTTTATGTGAAAATGCAGGAGTCTAAACATACTGGACTGCAAATGTAAGAAAGCAGCCAGGATTTCTCATTCAGACAAGAGGGAGATCCTATCACTTTCTTTCTGCTGTCTCAGCATTTCTGGTTGAAACACAGAAGTGCAGAGAGGTACAGAACTAAGCAAAAATAACAGAGGAAGTACACATCATGAAGCCTATCTATTTACTCTTTAAACCAGCAAGATGTGTTTAACTCTTGACTGGTTGTGCTGTGCTTTTCAGAATATAATAAAATCTAGCACAGAATGGAGGGAAAGGGAATGATATCTCTTAGGGTCTACTTTTATTCCATTCATGGTTCTTGCCCCTTATTATTGCATTTATTTCTCATAAGAACCCCAGGAGGCAGGCTTTATTATGATCCACACTTTTAAGATGGGCTTCCGAGGGGGCTCAGCTAGTAAAGAATCCACCTACAATGCAGGAGATGTGAGTTTGATCCCTGGGTCAGGAAGATCCTCTGGAGAAGGAAAATGGCAACCCACTCCAGTATTCTTGCCTGGAAAATCCCATGGACAGAGGCACCTGGTGGGCTACAGTCTACGGGACTGTAAAAGAGTTGGATGCGACTTAGTGACTAAACAGTAACTGTTAAGATAAGAAAATAAGCATGAAGGAGCTTTTGCAACTTGCTCAACACCATACAGGCAAATTGTAGAAGTCTGTGTAGCCCAAGCTAACAGGGTTCAATATTTGTTGAATAAATGACGTATTGAATAAATAAATGAATTCTGTATCTCTTGCTGTTGCCATTCCAGGCAGATATATCTGTGGTGAAGGGGCAACACAGATCTGTCCTTACTCAAGGTGTAGGGCAAGATCCTTCACCTCCTGTATCTTGTCTAAGGACATTCAAGTCATCTCTCATATTTTCTGATATAAGTGAAACTGGATTGATCCTCACTTTGTGCTGGATTAAGATAGCATAGAGATAAGAAAGTAAGATTTATTAAATACTTTCTAAATAATGACAGACTCTTTTCTATGTCATTTCGTGGAATCCTCATATCAGCTTTATGAAATAAGCTTATTGTCCCCATCTTTAGAGGTGATGACACAGGCTTTGAGAGGTTAAGGAACTTGTCAAAGATATATATCTGATAAGCATATTAGAATTTGAATACATATCAGTATGATTCTAGAATCTGTATATGCTGTTTTTTCTGTTTTTTTTTTTTTTAGTTTGTATGTTTGACTTATGATATTATATTAGTTTTAGGTGTTCAGTATTGTTATTCAGTATTTTTATAGATTATGCTCCATTAAAAGTTTTTACAAGCTAGTGATTATACTTTGTTCGGTACACTATATTCTTGTTTATCTATTTTATACGTAATAGTTTGTGTCTCTTAATTTGCCCCGCCTTTCCCTTCCCCCTTTGGTAACCACTAGTTAGGTTTCTATGTCTGTGAGTCTGTTTCTGTTTTGTATATACATTCACTTGTATTGTTTTTTAGATTCTACGTAAAAGTGATATCCTACAGTATTTGTCTTTCTCTGACTAATTTCAATAATCACAACATTCTCTAGGTCCACATTGCTGTAAATGGCAGAATTTTATTTTCTTATGGCTGAGAAATATTCTACTATATGCATGCGTGCTAAGTCACTTCAGTCGTGTCTGACATTTTGCGACTCCGTGGACTGCAGCGCGCCAAGCTCCTCTGTCCAGGGAATTCTCTAGGTAAGAATACTGGAGTGGGTTTCTATGCCTTCCTCCAGGGGGGTCTTCCCCACCCAGGGACTGAACCCATGTCTCTTACATCTGCTGCATTGGCAGGTGGGTTCTTTATCACTAGCACCACCTGAGAAACTCATTCCACTACACACACACACACACACACACACACTACATCTTATTTATCTATTTGTTGTAAATAATACATCTATGAACATTGGGGTGCATGTATCTTTTCAAATTAGTGTTTTTGATTTTTTTCCAGAAATATATCCAGCAATGGAATTGTTGGATCATATAATAGCTCTATTTTTAGTTTTTTGAAGAACTTCCATACTGTTTTACATAGTGGTTGCACTAATTTATATCTTTACCAAAAGTGTATAAGGGTTACCCTTTTTTCAGAGCCTATCCAACATTTGTTATTTATAGGCTTTTTGATGATGGCCATTCTGACAGGTGTTAGGTGATATCTTATTGTTGTTTTGATTTGCATTTCTCTGATAATTAGAGATGTTGAGCATATTTATATGTGGCTGTTAGCCATTTGTGTGTCTTCTTATTCCAGGTCTTCTGGCTCTTTTTTGATTGAGTTATTTATTATTTTGATACTCAGTTGTATGAGCTATCCAATGGTCATGTATGGATGTGAGAGTGGGACTGTGAAGAAAGCTGAGCACCGAAGAATTGATGCTTCTGAACTGTGGTGTTGGAGAAGACTCTTGAGAGTCCCTTGGACTGCAAGGAGATCCAACCAGTCCATCCTAAAGGAGACCAGTCCTGGGTGTTCATTGGAAGGACTGATACTGAGGCTGAAACTCCAAAACTTTGGCCACCTCATGCGAAGAGCTGACTCATTGGAAAAGACTCTGATGCTGGGAGGGATTGAGGGCAGGAGGAGAAGGGGACGACAGAGGATGAGATGGCTGGATGGCATCACCAACTCGATGGACATGAGTTTGAGCGAACTCTGGGAGTTGGTGATGGACAGGGAGGCCTGGCGTGCTGCGATTCATGGGGTCGCAAAGAGTCAGACACGACTGAGTGACTGAACTGAACTGAATTATATGAGCTATTTACATACATGCTGTTTACATCACACTGTCCTTCAGTAGGAAACTAAAGCTGGATGGATTATATTAATCAGCATTATTTACTTTGAGACTTCTAAGTGCTTTGACTATGTTGTCTATTAATTCATAATATTATTTCATAATATTAATTCATATTAGTTGTTAAAACAGAAGGAAGCCCAGACACATTTGACTCAATTACTTTAATTTTAGTTATGGAATATTGCACATTAAAAAAATTCCAAGACAAAGAAATTCCTCCCTAAAGCCTAGAGTTGTAAGTTATGGTGTAAATGCTCTGCAAAGTGTCTATGTTGTGTCACCTTGCTGCTTTTTTAGATAGTATCTCCTTTTGAGATACTATGAGCCTAGCTCATTTCTAGGCTAAATTTCATCACTTGTACCCAAAGGCAAGAAAAATTTACTGATTTATTTTGGAAGAGCTAGACAGAACTGGCAGTCTCTGATTGAAGGCCTAAAGCTATTGGGAAAAAAATCACATTATTTTCAATCCACATTTCTGCCTGATAGGTAATGTCTGAAAGGTGTCTATGGAGGTAATTACCAGGGAAAATATAGGCTAGAAAAAACAAGAAATGGTAGACTGTATTTCCTCCAAAAACCAAAGAAATGAATCAACAGAAAGTAAACCAGTAGAGTCAGCAAAATTTTAGGGTTTTCATGATTCATTTAAGAGACCAATTAAACTTGGAGAAGCATTTTAAAGAATATGATAAAAAATTTAAAGACAACTATATATTAAATAATTAGAAAATGTAAATTTGCCAAGCAGTTTCATTTCTTCAGATGATCCCTATAGATTGTTGTTCAGTTGCTAAGTTGTGTCTGACTCTGCACCCCCATGGACTGCATCACATCAGGCTTTCCTGTCCTTCACTGTCTCCTGGAGTTTGCTCAAACTCATGTCCAATAAGTTGTGATGCTATCCAATCATCTCATCCTCTGCAACCACTTTTTCCTTCTGCTCTCAATCTTTCCTAGCATCAAGGTCTTTTCCAATGAGTCAACTCTTCCCATCAGGTGGTCAAAGTATTGGAATTTCAGCTTCAGGATCAGTCCTTCCAATGAATATTCAGGATTGATTTCCTTTAGGATTGACTGGTTTGGTCTCCTTGCTGTTCAAGCAACTCTCAAGAGTCTTCTCCAACACCACAGCTCAAAAGCAACAATTCTTTGGCCCTTAGTCTTCCTTATAGTTCAATTCTCACATCCATACATGACTACTGTAACCACCATAGCTTTGACCATATGGACCTTTGTCAGCAAACTGATATCTCTGCTTTTTAAAATGCTGTCTAGGTTTGTCATAGCTTTCTTTCCAAGGAGTAAGCGTCTTTTAACATGGCTGCTCTCACCATCCACAGTGATGTTGAAGCCCCCAAAAATAGAATCTGTCACTATTTCCATTTTTCCCCCATCTATTTGCCATGAAGTGATGGGACCGGATGCCACAATCTTGGTTTTCTGAATGTTGAGTTTCAAGCCAGCTTTTTCACTCTCCTCTTTCACCCTTTCAAGAGGCTTTTTAGTTCTTCTTTGCTTTCTGCCATTAGAGTGGTATCATGTATATCTAAGCTTGTTAATATTTCTTCCAGCAGTCTTTATTCCCACTTGTGATTCATCCGGCCTGGCATTTCATGCGGTATACTTTGCATATAAGTTACATAAGCAGGGTGACAATATACAGCCTATAGATATATATATTCTATAATTATATGTCATATATATGTATCTTATAAATAACTGCTAACAATTATTGTAAATGACACAATAATAATAATGAATATTAATGAGCTCTTGTCATATTCTGTGCATATAGTAAACACTTAATATACATTATGCCATTTAAAACTTAAGTTCTAGCAAACTGTCTTTCTGAATGGTAACCATGACCAGTTGTTAAAGTGCATTTTTTTCCTTTAACAGGGCAAGCATCCCTCCTTACTTTTCTTACATCTGTCTGGTTTCACTCATGTATGTTACCTGTCTTGCTTGGGAAAGCATTTTGGCTATTGATGCCTGCTCTAAACCTTAAGTACTTTTCACCACATGCAGGGTGACTTTGGCTAAATTCACTTTCCACTCTCTTGTTAAGCTTACAATGTAATGTGGCTAGCTCTAAGTTGTAAGAACAAATTATGCTTCTTAATACGCAGAAACAAAATAGGAACAGATGCACTTTCAGGCCTTTTGCAGATTGGATGTCACCCAACATCTTGTAATTCCTCTGGTGTCTGCCAGCAGCTTCACAACGCAGCAGGCTCTGCAGCTTTCTCTTCTGTTAGCTGTGACTTCTCACAGAGACACAACTGTTCTCTGTGCTGCTTTGTACGATCCAGCTAACTAGATTCCCTGATCGCTTCTTCCTATGTCTCCAGTTTAAATTTCCTGACTGATATAACTAGTCATCATTTCATATAGGAGATCTGAACTGGGCGGAACTTTGAGTCAGGGCATCTGAAAGACTGTTGGCCAGAAAAAGTATCCGTCCTTTACCTACTAAGTTGAATCCAGGAAAGTAGAGTAAAAGTTGTAAAGCATGATTAAGGAAATTTCTAGAAGGAGATGTGGGTTTGGCAGGCACTTTGAAACTCCCAGAAGGGTTTATGACTGTCAGATACCTTTCTTGACCTATTTAGTATAAGTTTCTTGACTCAATGGCAATATTAAAGTTAAAACCAGACTTTTAAAAATTAATTATAACAAGCAACAGAGCTCTGTCTGGTCAGATTATTCATAAGGATTCTACTATTATCCCATAGAATATCTATGTCAAAAACAAAATCATAATCATATAATTCTTTGTTAGCATAGATGTTAGATGGCAAAAGACTAAGTTAGTCTGGCTCATAGCTAATGAAAGAGTGGATTTATCACTGGACCTGGGATGAATGGAGTTGTTTAGTCACTACCTTCTGCATCTCTCCCACATCAGAGATGGCCTTACAAATGACTCAGAATTTGGAAAATTCACTGGAAAGAGCTTGTTCAGTGGGTGATGGTTGGCTAGATACTGTTTGTGTTTGTCATTTGCCTTTTTCTAAGGATGGTACTTAATTTTTTATTTTTAGCTGAAGAATTGCTATTAATAATATTTTTCAAGAGAATATTTTATTTTAAATTTCTATTGTACAAAATAATATATTACTTTCTTTGGTATTTCCGGTCACAAGCTCTAGCCCACCTGAGACTATGATCATTCCCTGAGCCATCATGGTGGTGGTAAGGGGACCAGAAATACAGTGGTGCATGTGCAAATTATTATCCCCCGAGACTGTGATGTGACCAAGCCAAGACTGGCATTCTAGGGTCTTCCAGGAATAGTATGGCCAATGTGGAGTTCCCGGAGTAGAATATGTGCTGGAGGGAGAGGCCCGTTCACATTTTCTTATCCACTTCCAGTCCACAGGACTACATATTCTTGAAGTGTGGTCTGGGGATACCCCGGGGTCCCAGGATCATTTTAGGGATCCTGAATTAAAAACTATTTTTTATAATAGTACTAACATGTTATATTTGCTCTGTTCACTCTCATTCTCTTCTCTCATAAGTACATGGTAGAGTTTTCCAGAGGCTACATGTTGTATGTATGATATAACAGAGTGAATACAAAAATTGATCAAAGACTCCACCTTTTGTGAAGTCAGGCTTTAAAAGATACTTACAAATATGTAAAAACAATGTCCTTATTTCTTACTAAAATTTTTGTTTTGAGAAATATAGTGATTTTTCATATAATATTTTAATTTCTGTTAACATGTACTTTTGGTTTGTTATTGTTATTTCAAAATAGTTAATAAATTAAATGTTGAAAAAATTTCTAATTTTAACCTACAAACCCCTTTAGGGTCTTCAAGAATTTTTAAGAGGGTAAAGAGTCCTGACACTGAAAGGACCCCTGTATAGGTTTCTGTTTTTTTTTTTTTTTTTACCGTTTCTGTAATTTAACATTGGAAAAAACACATGATTACATTATATGATCCTAATTCTGTAGAACCGTAGACACATAGATACATAGGAAAAAGACTGAAAGGAAATACACAGAAACACTGATCATTTTTGTTAGGAAAATGGATGATTTAAATTTTGAAAATATCTGTCTTTTCAAAATTTCTACAACCAATGTGAATTCTTTTATTATTAAAACAGAATGATACATTCCATACATTTAAAGTATAGGGCATGCTGATTTTATGGTAATGGATATGTGGTAAAATGAACTAAAATAAACTTGGTTAGACATTTAGAATTATTTCCAAGTCTATGAAATTTAGTCTTACAAGAAGTCTATAAAATGTAATTCCTCCTACTTTTCAAGGGGTATAAAGGCTTTCTAACATTGAGATGGGCTCATCTTTTTTTTAACCTGTATTTTCTTTCAGATCTCTTTTAATAATTACCTTGTGAGAAAACTTCTGCAGGAAAAAGAACTGAACACGACACCTGAAGTCACAACAAAATGGTAATGTCAATGTGAAGATAGAAATTTGGGACCTCCATTCCAGGATTTTCTCTGTTGCAGTGACTTTAATTACACTCATTCCTATTGAATTGCTTCTAGTTAATCCATAGTTACATCAGAATCCTCCTCATGGATTTAATTAAATGCATCCATCTGGTCGTTCATAAACACTCACAGGGCAACTTCTATGAACTAGTCAGTGGATTCTGATGCTGAGGTTACAAGGGTGAATAATCATAGTCCCCTTCCTCTCCAACAATTGCGAGAGAGTCAGATATATAAAGAACTAATTAAAGTTTGGTCTGACAAGTAAGATGTGCTGAGAACTATGCTATCAAATAACGTTTAGAAGTTGGTTTATTGACTCAGCCAGAATTTACTGAATTCTAACTTTGTGCAAAGTTTAGTGTTAGAGGATATAGTCTGGTAAATGATTTTGTTTTCTAGAAGCTTGCATTCCATTTGGTGAGGCAATAATGCACACACATTTAAGATTAGCAATGGTAGTTCAAGGCAGTAGGAGATTAAATTTCAACTACTTATAGTAAATAAATAAGAGCCATCTGACACAGAAGAGGCCTTCAGAGGCAGGAGTAGTTTCAAAAATCTAATTATGGGACTTCCCTGTTGGTCCAGTGGCTAAGAATCCGAGCTCCCAGTGCAAGGGGCCTGGGTTCGATTCCTGATCAGGGAACTGGGTCCCACATGACTCAACCAAATATTCTGCATGCTGCAATGAAGATCAAAGATCTCGAGTGCTGCAACTAACCCTGTGCAGCCAAACAAACACATAAAAAAAAAATCTAATTGCAAAACTCCCTGAATGAGCCTTGTAAAACAGATAGAGCCACAGGGCAGAGAGGAGGAACAAGGTGTCTGAGGGTGGAGGTGGCAAATAGTGTCCATTTTTTATCCTCCTCAGACCTGAAGCCCTCTTCTTAAATAAATGTTTCATTTCCTGAAATTAAATTCTTTCTGTAACTTGCATGAACACATAGTTTAAAAACTAAATTACATTAAGTATTCATACATATAATATCCTTACTGTAATTTAAAGGAGAAGGAAAAAATATAATAAGCAGTGTGCATTTCAATATATAATGCTTGAGTATGACTACAGAATAAGCCAAAATGAAGAAGTCAGATGTTTGTACCTACTCGACATGATGATGAATTTAGAAGAAACAAAATTAAAAGCCATGTTGAGCAAGATGTAGAGGAAAATGAAAGAGCAGAGGTACAGTAGACACTAGAATAAAAACTAGTTTTAGGGTAAGTGATGACAGACTGGACCTGTCTATATATGATAAGAGAAAGAGGGAAGTAACCTTAATTACAGTAGGGAAAACAAGTCAAGACAAATTACAGACTGTTGAAGTGAGAAAATGAGGAAGTATGATTTTCTTGCAAATAAGCTGTACCTTATTTACAAGTGTGTGTCAAATAATTCCCTGCGTTGCATAGGACAGAGGTGAGACAAAATAGTTCAATAAACAAATTCTGTCTTAAAACCACATATGGAGGCATACATTCCGTCTTGAATTTACTAAGGGACCGCAGAGACCATATGCTTTGACAGTCCACAGGAAAGTGGAGAACTATTGAAAAAAGAAAGAGCAATTCAGGGGATAATAGCAGAGTTTTGTGGCAGATCTCTGGGGAATAAGGTTAAGAATCTGCCTGCAATGCAGGAGACCCAGGTTCCATCCCTGGGTTGGGAAGATTCTCTGGAGAAAGGTATGACAACCCACTCCAGTATTCTTGCCTGGAGAAACCCATGGACAGAGGAACCTGGCAGGCTACAGTCCATGGGGTCACAAAGCGCTGGACACGACTGAGTGACTAACACTTTCACTTTCCTTATTTACAAGTGTGTGTCAAAATAATTCCCTGCATTGTGTGGGACAAAGACAAGATAGAATAGTTCAATACACAAATTCTGTCTTAAAACCACATGTTGAGGCATAGATTAGCAATTTAAAGAAATTTCAAGTTTTAATTTTCATAATATAGATAATAAGAATCTGTTATGCCCATTTGAATAATTGAGTTATTAATAAAATGTGGTGGTATCTGTGCATTTCATGTATTTCGATTAACATTAATTGGTATCTCAAATCTTCACTTTTAAATACTGGCAAGTATCAACTACAAATGCAGATGGTACAAGTGTGGGCCATTAGCTCAAAGGCCAGGAATGGTGCTTGCCCTTAGGAACTTGATTTTTCCCAGTGGTTAACAACTCTTGGAAAAGTTTGAGCAAAAGCATAGTATACTCTTTCTGTAATGAAGAGGAAGGTACATATTCTGAATGTATTAACATACAAGGGCTTCCCTGGTGATTCAGATGGTAAAGAATTCACCTGCAATGCAGGAGATGCACTTTCGATCCCTGAGTTGGGAAGATCCCCTGGAGAAGGGACTGGCAAGCTGCTCCAGTATTCTTGCCTGGAAAATGCCATGGACAGAGAGTGTGGCGGGTACAGTCCATAGGGTTGCAAAGAGCATTATTCTACAAAATAAAAAAGGCTTAGGCTAAGTTAAGTTACTGCGAAACTAATGCATTATAATGATTTGAAGGAGAGTGCGGAGGTCTTCTGTTGGATAGAGCCAATTAGTAGAGACTTTTAAACCAAAGGCTACAGATTTTATTCAGAAAGTCTTGAGAAGTTATTGCAATGTTCTAATGTCTTACTCTAAAATTCATGCCTCTGTGTTTTTCATGTTTCTATAATTTTTATACTATCATAGCTCAAAAGGACCCACTCCAGTGTTCTTGCCTGGAGAATCCCAGGGACGGGGGAGCCTGATGGGCTGCCGTCTATGGGGTCGCACAGAGTCGGACACAACTGAAGCAACTTAGCAGCAGCAGCAGCAGCTCAAAAGGATCAGAATTCTTGATAAAGACAGTGAGTTTGCAAGTTGTATCAATTTATTGTGAAAGTAAAAGTGTTAGTTGCTCAGTAGTGTCGAACTCTTTGTGACCCCATGGACTATAGCCCTCCAGGCTCCCCTGTAATACCATGCCTGCTTTCCACATCAAACAGGTAGCTACTGGTCATGTAATGAAGAGGGTAAGAATGGAGCATCTCTGGAATTTTTGTTTTGTGAAGTTTCACAGCCTTGCAGCAATGTAAATCTTTAAATCATGTCCAAAGTTAGGAAAGAATCAAGCACATATCTGATTTTTTCTCAGGGCAGCTGACCACGTTTTTATCCCAAACTTCTCATGGTTTTGGGTTACTTTTATCTTTTAATGTCTAGATCTCTTCTTTTATGGCGACTGTCTTAGTTTCGGGCAATTTGAAGCTTAAATATTTTAGTATCTTCCATAGCTTCCCTGGTGCTCAGTTGGTAAAGAATCTGCCTATAATGCTAGAGACCTGGGTTCAGTCCCTGGATTGGGAAGAGCCCCTGGAGAAGGAAATGGCAGCTCACTCTAGTATTCTTGCCTAGAAAATCCCATGGATGGAGGAATCTGGTAGACTACAGTCCATATGTTCTCAAAGAGCTGGACACCACTGAGCGACTAAGGAAATGGCAACCCACTCCAGTGTTCTTGCCTGGAGAATCCCAGGGATGGGGGAGCCTGGTGGGCTGCCATCTATGGGGTCGCAGAGTCGGACACGACTGAAGTGACAGCACTTCACTTCAGAGGGTATTGTAGAAAGGTGTCCCTGATTTTCACAGAAGCACGTTATTTTCATAGCCCAGCATAATACATACCAGTCATCCTGTCTAGGCAGAGCAGATGTTTCTCTTGAGTCCCAGGCTCATAAAATCTTCTGGGGCTTGATAATTTCCTGGTGAAAAGTATAGGACAATTTCAAGGACTGAGATTGTATCTTATTTATTTTTATTTCTAGCACCAAGGATCATATCTAATACAAGCAGGCGTTCAGTAAGTGTCTTTTGATTGAATGAATGAGGGAAGGCTGTGGAGGGTAGTTGTGTTCTGTGGTTTTCCAGATTTATTCTCAATTCAGTCTTCTCTTGTATCTTCCCTCTTAACTCAGTTGGTAAAGAATCTGCCTGCAGTGCAGGAAACCTGGGTTTGATTCTTGGGTTGGGAAGATCCCCTGGAGAAGGGAATGGCAACCCTCTCCAGTATTCTTGCCTGGAGAAATCCATGGACAGAGGAACCTGGTGGACTACAGTCCATGGGGTTGTAAGAGTCCAACAGGATTTAGCGACTACACCACCACCACCACCACCACCACCACAGTCTTCTGTTGATGCTGTCTGGCCAGCAGAGGGAGTCCAAGATCCACCACAGGATTAGAGAGCAATTTATGAAGGCAACGGCACCGCACCCCAGTACTCCTGCCTGGAAAATCCCATGGGCTGAGGAGCCTGGCAGGCTGCAGTCCATGGGGTCACTAAGAGTCGGACACAACTGAGCGACTTCACTTTCACTTTTCACTTTCATGCATTGGAGAGGGAAATGGCAAACCACTCCATTGTTCTTGCCTGGAGAATCTCAGGGACGGGGGAGCCTGGTGGGCTGCCGTCTACCGGGTCGCACAGAGTCGGACACGACTGAAGTGACTTAGCAGCAGCAGCAGCAGCAGCAGCAGTAGGGAAAGGAGGATCGGTTCAGTTGCTCAGTCTCGTGTCCGACTCTTTGTGACCCCATGGACAGCAGCATGCCAGTCGTCCCTGTCCTTCACCATCTGCTGGAGCTTGCTCAAACGCATGTCCATTCAGTTTGATGCCATCCAACCGTCTCATCCTCTGTCATCCAGGTTAAAGTGTCTGCCTGCAATGCGGGAGACCTGGGTTCGATTCCTGGATCGGGAAGATCCCCTGCAGAAGGAAATGGCAACCCACTCCAGCATTCTTGCCTGGAGAATCCCATGGACAAGGGAGCCTGGTAGGCTACAGTCCACGGGGTCGCAAAGAGTCGGACACGACTGAGCGACTTCACTTTTACTTTCAATCTTTCCAGCATCAGAAAGATATTTCTAGCCAAAAAGAAACAGATATATTTGAAATTGCCAAGACGGCTTAAGTCTTTCTAGAAAAGACTACTTGCAGAATGTTAACTAGTTTTGATACTATGTTGATAATATTTATGAAGAAAATATCTATTTTTATATGACTTTGAAACATGGATCAACCAAAACGTTTAAAGAAGAAAATAAAGACTGCTCAGAACTAACTTCGACTCACATTTGACTGTATCTATTTTTGTTTTTAAATGCATGATATATAGGATGTAAGTAACTCAAAGAAAGGGATTTTGGCATTATTTACTAAATTATTCCAAGCACTTATTAGAATGGTGCTTGGCACATATAGGCACTAAATAATTAAACTTTTGATTTGATCAATAATTAAACTTATACTATTTGTATAATTTGCATTATTTTAAATTTAATATTATGTTATCCATTAACAGAAAGATAAAGAAGATACATGTGTATACATGCTATATATACACACACACACACACATACACACATTATTGTGTATATAATGTGCGGTAAAATGCTATTAAATCACTAGAAAGGAGGAAATTTTGCCATTTGTGTCAATATAGATGGAATTCGAGAGCATTATTTATGCTAAGTAAAATAACTAAGACAGAGAAAGAAATACTGCATGGTGTCACTTACATGTGGAATCTTAAAAATAAGTCAGACTTATAGAGTAGAGAAGTTGTTGTCAGGGGTTGGGGGCTGTTGGGGTACAGTGGGAGAGGCTAGAAAAAGAGTACAAACTTTTAATTATAAGATGAATAAAGTCTGAGGATCTAAAATATAGGATGATAACTGTAGTTGGTAAGACTGTACTGAAATTTGCTAACAGAGTAGAACTTAAGTTTTCTTAAAAAAAAAAAGGAAAAGAAAAAGGATGTGTTAATTAACTAGATGGAGAAGTCTTTTCATAATATATATGTCTACCAAATCACCACAACATACATTTTAATTATCTTGCAATTTTATATGTCAACTATACTTTAATAAAGCTAAAACAATTGGCATTATATTGTAAGCATTTTCCTGTTATATTTTTAACACATAATGTTTCATTAATTACTCTTAAAATCACAATTTTATCTATTCAATAAAATCTACCTTAAAAGACAAACTACTTTCCAAAAGGTTCTACTGATCTACAGCAGAATGAGTTACATACAGCACACAGCTGTTCTCAGCCCTCATCATTATGGTTACAGTTTGTGTGAGCGCTCAAAGTGTGGCCCTCAAGCTCAGCAACATTATCATCGCTTGGAGATTATGAGAAATGCAGACTCTGCCTGATCCTTTCTTTGCCTCATTGAATCAGGATCTAAATTTTAACAAGATCCTCTGGTGTTGTGAACATTCCTCAAAGTTTGAACTTGCAGAGGTTCAACTTTTAAATTTAAACTTTCTCTTCCAAATGTTTATTGTGCATTTTTGGCTCTTTTTGAATTGTCCGTTTCCATCCTTTGCCTGTTTTAAAATTAGGGCTATTTTCTGAGTTGTTTTGAAGATTCAAAAAACCTGATGGATTTAAAAAGGAACATGAATGAACTATGAAAAAGAGATCTATTGACGTTGAAGTTTAAATCTATCTAGAAGCAAGTGACATGAAAGGGCGATAGGGGAGAATGGTTTGAACAAAGGAAAACATTTAAACTGATCCTTAATTAGGACTCTTAGCATATATGTCTCTCTTCTTAGCATTTATCAAATATCCATTCATTCACTCAGTACATTTTCTGACTGCCTCTGTATAGTACAGTGTACCAGTGCTGTGAATCCGTGTAACCATAGGAAGTCTGTTTGCTCATCTTGGGGGCATTACAGTCTATTTGGTGTAGCCACATGTATGCAAAATTAACTAATGATAAAAAGTTTCATCGATTATGGTTGACTGAGTGCTAACTATAGGGCTCAGACATTGGACTCATCTGGATATTAGACAGTGGATAGTGGAAGGAATGGGATGTACATTCATTGAATGCTTACCTTGTACGTGTTCTATCTTATTCAGTTCCCTTGATAACTCTGTAAGGAAGTCAGGACATTTGGATCATAAATCATGCAGAGTTGAACAGTGATTGTTTTTGGTGACAAAGCAAATAAAGTTTATTTTGGGGAGAGGGGGACAACTTTTCCTTACATAAGAATTCCAATTAATAAATGTAGAAGGAATGAGGGAAATAGAAAAGTACCATCAGAATGGGGTAGGAATCATTTTTGCAGGCAAGGTCCAAAGATGAATGTTAAAATTTTGGTCAGAACTTCAAGGAGAAACAAAATATTTGCATAGCCAAAAATTATCTCCCACCCAAATGCTTATTCTGTCCAAAGAGAAACAGTAAATTTTATAGTGGAAAAATCTAGCAGGTACCACTTAAGTATCACATAAAACATATTGACACCATTTACTTCCTCAGGATGGGCATGTTCACCTCTATGGTATTCTTCCTCAAAATTTATAACTTCAATCCAATTATGAGAAAACATAATTTTATAAAAAGGCTGAAACAACCTTTTCATACTAAAGGAAAAAGTTTAACTATGCCTCTTTATCTTGATTCAGTCCTCAGCATAGGACTGCAATCCTAACCAGCTTCATGAAAAATAAGAAATAAAAAAAATAAATGAAGTTAGGTTTTCCTTGTAAAGAGTGACCATTTCATTCCAGAATATAAAAGCATTGGCTCTACAGAGCCACTCCTTCACTGTCAGAAGGTCTTTCTGCAAAGCATTGCCCATGTGAGATGAAAATTACATATTATACAGAATCATAGACAGTTCTGAACTTTCTCTTCACAATCAGTAGAGTTTTAAAATCTCGGTCATTGTGTTTCCCAGCCTGCTTATTTTCACTTTGTAATTAAAAAAGAGGATGGAAATAACAGTTTGTGTTTGTATATTACTTTATATCTTGCAAAGGAGTTTTAAATTTATATTTCATCTCACTCTCACCAACCTTATGAGATAGGCTACTTATTGTCAGCAGCCTTGTATTGGGATTTCAAAATATAGACTCTGGGATATTCATTAAGTTCTAAGGATACAGAGCCAGTTATTGGCTGGTACTCTTCTCTACCTTCCTGAAACTTTCTTACACTCTCTAAAAGTGAAAGTGGAAAGTCAAATTCTCTTGTCCTTGTTGCTGTTGTTCACTCACTCAGTCATGTCCAACTCTTTGCAACCCCTTGGACTACAGCACGCCAGGCTTCCCTGTCCTTCACTATCTCCTGAAGTTTGCTCAAACTCATGTTCATTGAGTCGATCATGCCATCCAACCATCTCATCCTCTGTAACCCCCTTCTCCTGATCTCAATCTTTACCAGCGCTGGGGTCTTTTCGAATGAGTTGGCTCTTCCCATTAGGTGGCCAAAGTATTGGAGCTTCAGCTTCAGCATCAGTCCCCCAGTGAATATTCATGGTTGATTTCCTTTAGGATTGGCTTGTTTGATCTCCCTACTGTCCAAGGGACTCTCAAGAGTCTTATCTTATCTTTACAGGTCAGAAAACAGGGTCATACTCAGGGTAATGCTTATGATAATAATAATAACACCCAGCCTTTATTGCATTCTTAAAATATGCTAAAGAATTTGCCAATTGCCGGGGGCCAGCGTGAGGAACTCCGCCCATGGCAAAGGTCATGAGGAAGGAGGCTTGGCATACGCAAAGGCGTGATCAAGCCTCAGGAAACCCCCTGTTCCCGAGCATCTAACCCCAAAACCAGAGTCTGTTTTATGCTCTCACCTACACCTCTGACTTTACGGGGGGCTCTCCCCTATAACCGTTTCTCTCAGAAAGGAGTAAACGTGCAGTTCCAAGGCAATAAAAATTCTTGGGCGTGACAAGACTGTTTCAGCTTATGGACTGCTCTGAAGGTTATCTAGCCCGCCTGTATAGGTTCATCCGGCTACATGTGATTGTTTATAGCCTCCCAATCTGAGAGGCACGAGATGTTTTAGACTTACTAAAGGCAAATTCTTTTGGGGAATTAGAAATTATTAGTATAATGGGTTGGTTAGGAATTATATTGGTGAAGGGTTTTTCGTTTGTTGTGTCAATAATTGCTGCTAATTCCCTGCTCTGGGTGGGACAAGGATGTCTCAGGTCAAACCTCTCTGCTGACAGACTAGCTTGTGTGACAGGATTATCCATACTCCTGCCACATGATTGTTTACTACCTCTCAACCATAAACAGCACAGAGAGTTTTGGAGTATTTTGAGAGTCTTAATTAGCATAGGGCTTTTTCTTCCTGAGTCAATGATTGCCGACAGGCCTCCATATCCTTAGGCACCTGGGAATATATTAATCAATATATTTGGACTATAGGAAAGGAAATATGGTAGTTTTTGATGTTAGCAATACTAGACTTTTTGAGTTAATGGATTTTCTCTTTTGTAATAGATCACTGTACTTTGTTATAAATCACTGTGTCCTTGCTATGTAAAAATGTAACTTTATCATATCTTAAGACTAAATAGATCTTAAGGGGAGCATTGGTGAAAGGATTTTCATTTGTTGGGCTGATGTTTGCTGCTAAATCTCCATGTTCCCTACCCTTATAATGAATATAACTAGCATATAGGAAGAAATAAGTATTAACCTTTAAGCATATAGGAGAAATAAGTATTAACCTTTAAGACTAATCATGTTAACTTTGGGTTAAATAAATTCCTTTCTTGATTGTAACTCACTACAGCCTCACCCTATAGGAATGCAACTTTATTTGGAGGGTGGTGCCTGGTTTAAGAAAAAACACACTTGGAAAAAATGTTTTTTGGTTATCAGAAAGAAAAGATCATAAAATGTCAGCAGGTCTCACTCATGGCCAGAAGATGATGTAATATCCCTAAGACCTTTTTTTTACATTTATGTGAAGCACCTGATTTTGATAAAGGTCAGACCCCCGTGTGACTCTGTGTTCATCCCTATGTGTAACAAAAGGTATATAAGCAAACCCAAAAATAAAGAAATCGGATCAGTTTCCGGAAAGACTGATTCCCCCATGTCGCTTCTTTCTTGCTCCCGTTTTTCTGGCTGAATTCCCATCTGGAGCATGGATGCTATTCCACACAATCCAAGTTATTCAGCCTCTTTTTCTCCACTAATCTTCCTACTACACTATCCGTTTCTAATCTCTCTATATCTGTGATTAAATATGTATTTTTATAAAGACGCCGACTCCGTCCCCACCTTCAAATCACCCTGGATCCACCGGGGCTGGACCCCGGCAGCCAATTATTTTTTAAATATATACTTTCACTAAATCTTATTTACAATTTTACAAGGGGATTGAAAAGCAGCCATGGAGAGGATTGGCATCTGATTGGATGTAATGGGCAGGAGAAGAGGTAACGTAAAGTGTTATGATGATTATGAACTTTGGTGTGTGGAATATGGTGGGACTACTGACAAAAATAAAGGATGCAAGAAGAGGAACACAAAGGAAGATGATTTCATTTTGAGTATGTTGTGTGTACTATCGACCCTACAGTATGTCCCCAGTTTGGCTTCTTTAAAGCACTTAGAATAACTTGTGAACATTAAGCAAAAATTAAATGTGCATTTTATTATAGTGCTTCAGAGACCAAGATTTAATCAGATATGAGAATGCAAGCTCAGAACTCTCAGCAGACTCATCTAGTAGCCACTTGCTTGGCATGAGGGAAAGCTTTTCTAAGCAAGTTTCTGGAGATTGTGTTACTGCAGCTAGCTTCAATTAGCCTGGTGAGACATTACTTTGAAAAGCAAATCAGACTACAATTACAGTGTGTGGGACAGACGGGGTGTGGAGTAGTTAAATGATTGACAATTAACCGTGAGAAGCTTGCTGACACAAAGTCTGATTTGAACAGTGATTAAATAAATATGTCTACAGTTATTATAGTACATGGATTTTCCCCTCATTGTAACCCCACAACTATATCCCTTGGAGTGGAGGAGGATGAGGAGAGCACTGCATTATTAAGCAATCATACGTCAGCTGATCAAGCATACACAGTGCCCATAGAATGTACAGAACAGTTTTTCAGGGCAGAGACAAGTCCTTCAACCCACACAACTCCACAGGTACCAAGGATTCAGTTATCCTCATTAGTTATTCACAGATGACAGACCCTTCATCTCTCATGGAAGTAACAGCTTATACTTCTATACTACTTTATATTCTGTAGGGAAAAAAACCCACGCCCTTCTCTTGGGACTTAAATCTTTTCCATGGCCTCTAGGTTCCTTTTCTAAGAGGCCCCACTCTTTCTTGTACAAGATTTCAAAAGCCAGTTCATTCTCTACTGGATGCGGTTCATTGAGGGGGGTCTCATTTCATGGGTGGAGCGTCTACCAGCAAGTTCATATCTTTGACACTGCCAAGATGCACCACCTTTTAACTGGGTTACATTTGGTATTATCCCAAGAAAATCTCTCTTCCCTTCCTATACTTACTTTTTCTTCTCTACTGAATGCTTCCCCTGTTCTCTTACCCTTGGTAGCCATGTCACTATGATGGGAGGGATGAAAGAAAACATACCAAATCATCTCACTGACACTCATTTTCAGGTAGGGAGAAGGAAAAAAAGAATCTCCCCATGATTTGTTGTTGTTCAGTTGCTCAGTTGTGTCTGACTCTGCAACCCCATGGCCTGCAGCACGCCAGGCTTCCCTGTCCTTCACTATCTCCTGAAGTTTGCTCAAACTCATATCCATTGAATTGGCGAAGCCATCCAACCATCTCATCCTCTGTCATCCCCTTCTCCTCCTGCTTTCAATCTTTCCCAGCATCAGTGTTTTTTCCAATGAATCGGCTCTTTGCATCAGGTGGCCAAAGTACGGGCACTTCAGCATTAGTCCTTCCAATGAATATTCAGGATTGATTTCCTTTAGGATTGATTGATTTGATTTCCTTGCTGTCCAAGGATTCTCAAGAGTCTTCTCTAGTACCACAGTATGAAAGCATCAGTTTTTTGGCACTCAGCCTTCTTTATGGTCCAACTCTCACATCCATACATGACTACTAGAAAAACCATAGCTTTGACTATATGGACCTTTGTTGGTAAAGTGATGTCTCTGCTTTTTAATATGCTGTCTAGGTTTGTCGTAGCTTTTCTTCCAAGGAGCAAGCGTCTGTTAGTTTCATGGCTACAGTCGCTGTCCTCAGTGATTATGGAGCCCAATAAAATAAAGAACGTCACTGTTTCCATTTTTTCCCCATCTATTTGCCATGAAGTTGCAGCCTCACTTATCACACAGACAGATCAACAGAGATCATTAAAGATTTCTTACTGTATAAACTCCCTTTCAAATATTAGGAAATTGGTTGTATAAATTATGATTAATTGATAAAATAGAAGATAACTTAGAGACTGAAATTGTTTTAGCAAAATTACAGCAGAAAATACTTATGGTATATATAATAATTAAGTGGAAAAAATATGTTACATAACAGTATATACTGCTGCAGAATAAACTGAACTTTGTCAAAAAATACATAAAATATTCACATAAAAAAGTGACTAGAAAGTATTTATCAAAGTGTTAATGTTCACAAAATATGGATGATGGCGTTTGAGTGACTAATTTTCTTTCTTGTAAATTTTCTTATAAAAAGTTAAACATTTTTTTTTTCATTTGCTTCTACTTTAAAAAACAGAGTCAGGATAATCAGCTGGTGACTGGCTGACAAACTCCACCAGCTCCAAAGAATAGTGGGTATTTTTTTGTAGACCAGGTATGATAATGTGCTTTGCTTTTTATTTTTAAAAAATTAATTAATTAATCCTGCTGTGCAGCTGGCAGGATTTTAGTTCCCCAACCAGGGATTGAATTATACATTGCTTTGAAAAAACTAAGACTCTATGCAAAGAGATAAAAGCAAAGCTTGAAAACTTTGACAGGGAACAGGAAACTAAATAATATAATGTAGCCGATTTCTAAAAGAGCCAAATAGAAATTCTGGAACTAACAATGTAAATAAAATTAAGAGAACCAATGGATCAGTATAGCAGCAGGTTAGATACAGCTGGAGAAAGAACTCATGAACTCATAGGTCCAAAGTTTAGAATGTAAGATGACTGTAAACATCCTTAGCAATATGTATTCGCATCCAAGAAGTTGCAGTCAAACACTGAAGATGCAATTTGCAACATAAGTATGTCCACAACGCCAGTGGACTCTACCTGGGTGGTAGTAGGAGGGCAATGTGTTTATCTGCACAAAAGTGGTCATACATGTGCTATTTTCTTTCCAGGACTTCTAGTCTATGACTTCTCAAATTGTTCTATTTTCAGTTACATAGGGACACTGAAATAAAATGGTAGGATCTTTGGATTCTAAAAATATTTAGTAGATAGTATAAGGGATATAAGTATACTACTTGTTGAGATGTTCTTATATGTAATGTCTTCTTGCAGTTTAAAGGTAAAGGAAGTTTAATTCAAATTAGTTGTTCTTTTAAATTTTACTCTAAAGTGAAAAATTGTTGCAATTATTTGGTCTATATATTCATCTAAAATCTATTGGAACCTATTTCATGTTGAGTATATAATTACCTGTTTTAGTGTAACAAATGTGAAGTTTTAATTATATTAATAATTAAAAATTCTGTTTGTTTTTGCTTAGTCTCCTTGAGTTTCCTGAATGTGGCTTCTTACCTCTTTGATTAGATGTCTTTTGGTCTGGTCTGCCAATATTTTCGGCGAAGGCAATGGCACCCCACTCCAGTACTCTTGCTTGGAAAATCTCGTGGGCGGAGGAGCCTGGTAGGCTGCAGTCCATGGGGTCTCTAAGAGTCGGACACGACTGAGTGACTTCACTTTCACTTTTCACTTTGATGCATTGAAGGAAATGGCAACCCACTCCAGTGTTCTTGCCTGGAGAATCCCAGGGACGGGGGAGCCTGGTGGGCTGCCATCTATGGGGTCACACAGAGTCAGACACAAGCGACTTAGCAGCAGCAGCAGCAGCCAGTATTTTACTAGGAGGATAGGGCTGCATTAAAAAAATAATTTTATTTTTTAAATTAGTTAATTTTTCGGCTGTGCTTGGTCTTTGTTGCTGCAAGGGCTAGTTGTAGTGAGTAGGGGCTACCCTCTAGTTCCGCGCATGCCTCTCGTTGCCAGCGCTTCTCTTGTGGAGCACAGGCTCCAGGGCATGCGTTCTTCAGTGATTGCGGCTTCAGGGCTCTAGAGCAGTGGCTCAAAAGTTGTGGCACAAGGGCTTAGTTGTTTCGCAGGCATGCATTTTTATGGCCCTTTTAGTATGACATTCTTCCCGGTCTGCAGAGGTTTTCCAACCCTAGGGATACTTAGCCAGTTGAAGGATTTATAGAATTTGGTTTCCTTCCTTCCGAGTCACTCCCGTGGTATTATAAGGCATCAGTCCCTTATATATTTATTCACTGTCTGATTTTTCTTAAATTGTCCTTAGTCCCCCTTCTTCCTGACTACTTGAGCTATTACTTGGATTTATGGATGGCCATCATATTTGAGACTTAATTTGTGTTTAGAACTACCTTCTCCCACGAAAGGGGCTGTTGCTGACTTTTCCTTAGCTCTGCTGCTGCTGCTAAGTCGCTGCAGTCGTGTCTGACTCTGTGTGACCCCATAGACGGCAGCCCATCAGGCTCCCCCGTCCCTGGGATTCTCCAGGCAAGAACACTGGAGTGGGTTGCCATTTCCTTCTCCAATGCATGAAAGTGAAAAGTGAAAGTGAAGTCGCTGAGTCGTGCGACCCCATGGACTGCAGCCTACCAGGCTCCTCCATCCATGGGATTTTCCAGGCAAGGGCACTAGCTGGTTCATTACAGTTGTAGTTTTTCTTTCTCAGAGCCACTAGAGGGCGATATTTTCTATCTCAGTCATTTCTAGCAAACTGCCAATTTGCAAATATTGTGGGCTAATATTTTAAAATACTATCCAGTAATTTTGGAGATATATTTAAAAATTAATAGACTTAAAATATAAGGTTTAGGTTTACAGAAAAATTGAGCATAAAAGTACAGAAAGTTCCCTTTTATTCCCTTTTCTCTCCCCCACAGTTAATTTTATTGTTAACAGCTTGTACTAGTGTGGTTTATTTGCTACAATTGATGATCCAATAATGAAACATTTTTGTTAACTAAATCTCATAGTTACATTAGGGTTTATCCTTTATGTTGTGTATAATATCGGTCTTGACAAATGATGATGTGTATCCACCCTCAGTTTCATACACAATAGTTTCATTGCCCTAAAAACCTCCCCTGCTTCATCTGTTCCTCCCTCCTTCCAAAAATGTGGCAGTCACTGATCATGTTATTGTCGCCACAGTTTTGCCTTTTCAGAAATGTCGTCCAGCTGGAATCGTACAGTGCATATCCTCTGCAGACTGGCTCCTTTTGCTTAGCAGTATGTGTTTAAGACTACTTCCTGACTTTCTATGACTTGATGGCAGAATATTAATTATTTTGTTGTATGTTGTACCACAGTTTGGTTATCCATTCATGTATTGAAGAACATCTTGTTTGCTTCCAACTTTGGTAATTACGAGTAAAACTGCTGTAGACACTTGTATGCAGATTCTTATGTGAATGTATACGTTTTCAACTCATTTGGGTAAATACTACGGAGTGTAACTGCCGGATCACATGGCTGAAGTATTTTAAGTTTTGTAAGAAACTGTCAAACTGTCTTCCAAAGTGGATATGCCATTTTGCACTTCTACCAGCAATGGGTGAGAATTCCTGTTGCTCCACATTCTTAGCAGCAATTAGTTTTACCAATGTGCAGGTTTTAACCTTTCTAATAGGTGTTCAGCATTTCATTGTTTCTGAGTTTGCAATTTCATGCTGGCATAAGGGGTTGAGTATTTTTGCCCATATTCCAAATAACTGCCATCTTTATGCCTTTTTTTTTGGTGGGGGGAGGATGTCAGTTTAGATCTTCTGACTTATCAAAAAAGTGGGTTATTTTCTTATTGTTGAATTTTATGAATTCTTTGTACATTTTGGAGACCAGTCCTTTATCAGATATACATTTTGCTGAGATTTTCTCCCAGTCTGTGTCTTGTCATTTTACTCTCTTAACTCTAGCTTTGATAGAGCAGAAAAATTTAATTTTAATGAAAGTCTATCTTACTGCTTTTTCTTTCAAGGAGAGTACTTTTGATATTATATTTAGTTATCACCAAATCTAAAGTCATCTAGGTGGTATTCTTTTGTATATTCTAGGAATCTTTACTTTTGCATTTTACATTTAGGTCTGTGAGCCATTTTGATTTAACTTTTGTGAAAAGTCAGTGTCTAGATTCTTTTCTCTCTCTTCATATGACCATGATTTTATATTATTATTTTATGATCTTATCTTTTCTGTAACACTTTTGATTAAATTTGATTTTTATTTTTGGTAATTTAGAAGGGTTTCTTTTAACTTTATAACTTGTAATGCAAACCCATGTTCCAATCTTATCTCCACCAAATGGTAGCTCCTAGGTGACACTGGAAATGTTACTTATACCAAGCTTTAGATTCTCTGTTTTTCAACAGCGGTGTTACTTTTAACTCTGTGCTTCTTCTTCCATTATATTTAGACCTGCACTGTTCGATATGGTAGCCACTAGCCAAATGTGGTTTTTAAGCACTTGAAAAGTGGCTAGTTAAAACTGAGATGCAAATGGAAATACATATCTAATCCCAAAGATTTAGTAACCAAAGAAAAAGCAAGATACATCATTAATTTTTTGATTGTATGTATGTCAGGCTATAATACATACATATTAGGTTAAATAAAATATATTATTAAAATTAACTTCACCTTCTTATTTTAATCTTTTTCATGCAGCTACCAGAAAATTTTAAATTACATATGTGAATCATGTTGTATTTCTATTGGAGGGCCCTTCTCTCTGGATTTTGGTATCCATTTACCTTACCATGAGTAAATTAGAGTTCAATTTTCCAAAAATATTTTGCACTTCTTACATAGAATGCTCAGTATATAATGTTTCCCTTTGCTTTGTACTCCAAGCAGAACTTGTCACCTAGAACAAGGGAGGTGATATTATGAACTTTTTGCTTTCTAGTAAGGACATAAATAGGATTATTGCAAAAAACAATACACAATATAGGGGAAGGAAGGGCAAACACAACTGAGAAAAGTAGTGAGGCAAAGACAGATTAATTATAAAGTTAATAAAATTTAAGTTTAAGCTACAGTGCCTTTCACTTGCAGGCTCCTTTCAGGGGCCTAAGAGGATGCTAGCAGTGTGTTCACAGGGCCTTATGTTTGTAGCTCTTGCAAATGTAACATATTTAAGCCATAACCAGTGAAGACATCTGTTTCTCTGCACGTTGACTTTTCTTTCGCCATACATATGTTGTGTCAGTGATGTTGGGATAATCACATGCATTTTTGAGATCTGCTTCAGAAAGGTTTGAATGTGGAGACACTGAATTTGGATTCAGTAGGGTACATGTATGTAGCTTGTGAAAAAGTTGCTTCGGTTGTTTCATTTGAAAAATGTCTTCGGGAATACTCCTGCCCACCACTGTCTCAATGTACCAAGTGTAGGGACACCAAAGTGAAAGGTGAAAGTTGGCACTGCTATATGAACGTGTCTTGTGCTTGGCAGCAGAAGTAGGAGTGATGAAAGAGGAAAAAGATCTGCAATGTTTGAAGCCAGAAGCTAGTCTGTGTAAAATTCTACCAACCAGATAGTAAAATCAGAAGCAGAGGTTTCAGTTTTCACCAATGCCTCCTTTAAAAAGGGAAGCTCTTTTCTGCTAGGAATATATTTGATATTATAGCACATAAAACTATACATGTATCATAGCTTTTTTCTATTTTGGTGGAAATTGAACAAAATTGATTTTTTAAGCAAAGTTATTATTTTTGTAGGGCACAAACTATCAGTAAAATAAGCAATGAGAATGTTTGTGTGTAAAGTCATCCACACATGGCACCATTTTCAATATGTAACCAGGGAGACGATTAAAACTATGAATGCAACATCATCCACAGTTATTCTCAGAATTTGGTGAGGATTCTTGGGGGTTCCTGAGATGGTTCTGACAGGTCAGTGAGGTAAAATTATTTTTATAATAATATAAAGATTTTATTTTCCTTTTTCATTCTCATCCTGTGAAGAGTATGTAGTAGAATTTTCCAGCAGCTATATATGTAATATTGTGACAGGTGAGGATTGAATGCAGAAGCAGGTAAGAGAATCTTAATATCTCTTATTAAGTCAGACATGAAAGAGAGTTCAAAGATAAAACCATTCTTCTCAGAGGGTGTGGAGAAAAGGGAACCCTCTTACACTGTTGGTGGGAATGCAAGCTAGTACAGCCACTATGGAGAACAGTGCGGAGATTCCTTAAAAAACTGGAAATAGAACTGCCTTATGACCCAGAAATCCCACTGCTGGGCATATGCACCGAGGAAACCAAAATTGAAAGAGACACGTGTACCCCAATGTTCATCGCAGCACTGTTTATAATAGCCAGGAAATGGAAGCAACCTAGATGTCCATCAGCAGACAAATGGAGAAGAAAGCTGTGGTACATATACACAATGGAATAGTACTCAGATGTATTAGAAAGAATACATTTGAATCAGTTTTAATGAGGTGGATGAAACTGGAGCCTATTATACAGAGTGAAATAAGTCAGAAAGAAAAACACCAATACAGTATACTAATGCATATATATGGAATTTAGAAAGATGGTAACGATAACCCTGTATGCGAGACAGCAAAAGAGACACAGATGTATAAAACAGTCTTTTGGACTCTGTGGGAGAAAGTGAGGGTGGGATGATTTGAGAGAATAGCATTGAAACATGTAAAATATCATATGTGAAACAGATTTCCAGTCCAGGTTCAGTGCATGAGATAGGTGCTCAGGGCTGGTGCACTGGGATGACCCAAGGGATGGGATGGGGAGGGAGGTGGGAGGGGGGCTCACGATAGGGAACACATGTACACCCATGGCTGATTCACGTCAATGTATTGCAAAACCACTACAATAATTAGCCTCCAATTAAAATAAATAGAGAAAAAAAAGAAGCTGATAAGAGAATCCTAATATTTCTTATTAAGTCAGACATGAGAGTTCAAAGATAAAACCATTCTTCTCACTAAATGTTGTTAATTAAATTGAGCATTCTCATCAAATTAAAAAGTTATTTTTAATTTAAAAAGGATGTTATTTGTATTAACACGTAACTTACATGTTAATGATATTTTAAAATGAATTAATAACTAAGCACTTAAACTTTTGTAGTTTTAATTTCTACCATCAAAAACATTTTCATGATCAAAGTCATGTCCCAATAGGTCCTTATTTAATTTTATTGAAAGCTAAGAATAGGAAACTACCTGAATTGTAAAAGGCCACTGTCATTCTCAGCACCAGCTCCAGTATTTGAAATTCTTTGTTTTGTGTCTTGGAGGTTTTCTATAACAGAGCAGTTTTCCACAGTGAGATCAGTGATAGATGAGACATGGGTTTTCTTCTGAAATGTGGAAAAGGAGTGACAATGAAAGGAGAGGAAGAAAAGAACATGTTCTCAGGCAGATTTGTTTTAGTCAAGTCCACACGTCGGAGGTCAAAGTGGAAACTGAGCCCTTAAGTTCATCTGTTTACCTATAGCCTTGGGAAGTTTTCAGGTTTCCCCAAGAGTAGCATGCCCAGAAGGACATCTGATCTTGATGGTTTAGCTGGCAATCATATACCTACACTAATAATTAAAGTACACTGAAGAAGAATAGGGAGAAGATGTGGGGCTGAAAGGACAGGTAATCTAATGGGTTTGAAGCATACTGAATGTAAACAAAATTAATTTCTACAGTAGTTTGGAGTTCACAGAGCACTCTTATGTACTTTAATCATATTAACATATTTTACTGATAGCAAAAATGAGGCTCAGAGAGAATTTTTCTTGACAGAGAATTATCTAGGAAATCTTTGATACGCACTTTTAATTAGTACCATATAAGACTAATGACAAAATATTCACTTTTGGAAAGTTGAATCCTAATTTACTTTCATTTGGCTATGAAAACCATAACAATTCATAGTATATTATTCAGCTCTGCAAATCTGAAATGTTGTGGCTAATAAATCTTTAGCCACCATAAAATTTTAACCACTTGGAAAACATAACATGGAATATATTTTGTGGTTGTATATTTAGGTTTTTTTTTTTTTTCATACTGATGGGGCTGATGCAAATATAAGGAAAACTTTTGTTGAACCTATTCATAGCATTCCTATGTGGGCACTCTACTGTGGTTCATATTAATCCTTCCTGCTCATCCCACTCTAAATGAACTGCAGTAATCTGGGTTATAAATTTAAATCTGATTAAATTTTACCTTTTAGGTGTGTGGAGCAAAAGTTTAAAGAGTGGGTACTTTAAAGCTTTTTTATTTTATTAATTAAAAAAATTGAAGTATAGTTAATTTACAGTGTTGTATTAGTTTCATGTGTACAGCAAAGTGATTCAGCTATTTATATATATCCATATATTTTTATCTATAGATACATACATTCTTTTTCAGATTCTTTTCCATTATAAGTTATTACAAGCTTTTGAGTATAGTTCCTTGTGCTATACAGTAGGTCCTTGTTGTTTATCTATTTTATATATGGTAGTATATATATGTTAATCCAAAACTCCTAATTTGTTCCCCCTCATTATCCCCTTTAGTAACCATAAGTTTTTTTTTTTAATGTGAGTCTATTTCTGTCTAGTAAATAAGTTCATTTGTATCTTTAAAAATTTTTTAATTTATTTTTTAATTGAAGGGTAATTGCTTTATGGAATTTTGTTGTTTTCTGTCAAACATTTGTATCATTTTTTAAAAAGGTTCCACATGTAAGTGATATCATATATTTGTCTTTCTGTCTGACTTCACTTAATATGATAATTTCTAGGTCTGTCCATGTTGTTGCAAATGGCATTATTTCATTCTTCTTATGGCTGAGTAGTATTCCATTATTTATATATACCACATCTCTTTTATCTGTTTATGGACGTTTGAATTGCTCCCATGTCTTGCTATTGTAAATAGTGCTGCAGTGAGTATTGGGTGCATGCATCTTTTAGGATTATGGTCTTTTCCAGATATATGCCCAGGAATAGGATTGCCAGATGATATGGTAGTCCTAGTTTTAGTTTTTTAAGCAGCCTCCATACTGTTCTCCACAGTGGCTGTACCAATTTACATTCCCACCAACCACGTAGGAAGGTTCCCTTTTCTCCACATCCTTTCCAGCACTTTATTATTTGTAGACTTTTTGATGATGGCATTTCTGACTGGTGTGAGGTGATACCTCATTGTAATTTTGATTTGCATTTATCTAATGATTAGCAATGCTGAGAATCTTTTCACATGCTGTTTGAACATCTGTATGTCTTTGGAGAAATGTCTACTTAGATCTTCTACCCGTTTTTTGATTGGGTAGCTTGTTTTTTGATACTGAGCTGTTTGTGTATTTTGGAGATTAATCTCTTTTTGGTTGCTTTGTTTGCAATATTTTCTCTCTTTTTGTGGAAAGTCTTTTCATTTTTTTATGAGTTCTTTTGCTTTGTAAAACTTTTTAATTTAATTAGGTTCCATTTGTTTATTTTTGTTTTTATTTTCATTACTCTAGGAGGTGGATAAAAAAAGATATGCTGCAATTTATGTCAAAGAGTGTTCTGCCTATGTTTTCCTCTAAAAGTTTTATAGTATCTGGTTTTACACGTAGGTCTTTAATTCATTTTGAGTTTATATTTGTATATGGTGTTAGAGAATGTTCTAATTTCATTCTTCTACATGTAGCTGTCTAGTTTTTCCAGTACCGCTTGTTGAAGAGATGTTTCTTCATTGTATATTCCTGCCTCCTTTGTTTTAGATTAATTGACCATAAGTGTATGGGTTATTTCTGGCCTTTCTATCCATTCTATGGATCCATGTATCTGTTTTTGTGCCAATGTCATACTGCTTTTATTACTGTAGCCTTGTAGTATCATCTGAAGTCAGGAAGCATGATTCCTCCAGCTCTTTAGCAGATATGTTATCAGTGTCATTCCTCAATATCAGACATAACAAATTAAACATTAAATGCCATAATCACTAGCTCTGTATTCTAAGCAACTTGAGGACTGACAATATGACTTATAATTCTTGGCTTCCACTGCGTATTTTAGATGCACATGTAGTTTGCTTTGCTTTGCAATTAACTTGCTTATTGAAAATTAAATCTGTGGCTCCCATGGGAAAGAGTGGGTCATAAGGTGACTTTAAGATTAGAACTTATCCTTACATGGCTTGGTGTCCACTCCCGTGACTGCTGCGTTTCCTGCTTCCAAAGACAGTCTATACCAAGAATATCATCTAAGTGTCCTGAGGTAATGCAGTTTCTGAAATAGTCTGACTTTCTTTCACTCCCACAAAGAAGACAAAGAGTCAGTTTAAAAGTATATTTTTAATATACATATCTTCCGGGTCCAAGGTGGCATAATATTATATTTGAAAGACAAATTTATGCATTTCATTAGTATTTTTTTCAGAAGTCAGTATTCTCCAGGAAGTATATATTTTCTGAAATTTCAAGAAAAATTTTTAAATAAGCTAAGAATTAATTTCTTCTGATACTGTCCAGTATGTCTTAATCTATTCAATAATATGACCAATGAAAAAGATTCTCATGTGTCACCACATCTGAGGTGGTTCAGTTGAAAAAAATTGAGACAGCTTACTGAATTCCTGGAAGAAAAAAAACCTCTTTTTAAATGTAGTTATAAGCATGTTACACTTAAATATTTTTACTTGAGATGAAAATTTCTTGGGGTGAGAAGTATCAGTAACAAATCATTCTTTTTTTCTCTTTGGCTATTTGGAACATTTGGGTCTGGACATCCTCACAGATTAAATGATTATCTGTTTGTTAATGCTAGGAGAGCTTATTTCTTAAGTTTCGTCTGAGGGGAATGGCACATGAGTTCATCTATTGTGCTAAGAACAGCTTGCCATCTTACGTTAGGAAGGTCCTGAGTCTCACCCGTGATGAGTGTGTGGGAAAGAGTATCTTGATTGATTAACTGTGTCCTGTGTGTGTTTGAGGGGGTGTATGGGGGATGGGAAAGGGAGCGCACCATCTGGTTTCAAATATTTTCAGCCCTGACCTGACATGGAAAGTATATTATGTCAGCAATTAAATGTTTTCTTTTGGGGTAGATTCAATAGGAAGCCCAAGAATAATGGAGTCGGTAGTCTATACCTTCTCCAGTGTATCTTCCCAACCCAGGAATCGAACCGGGGTCTCCTGCATTGCAGGTGGATTCTTTATCAACTGAGCTATCAGGGAAGCCCCAGTAGGGATAGTAACCCTGGAAAAATGATCCCTTATTGCTGGAATCAAATACGAGTGAGTAAAGAGGCTCCCTGATATTATTAGGATCTGTATTTGTCAAGGCAAGACAAAGAACCCTTCTCTCTCACTCCACAGATGACTCTCATGGCCCTGGGGTGTCTTCCTGGCTTGGAGAACCTACCTTTGGGTGAGCCTGTGGGGGCTTCCTCTGTGGTTTGCCTGCCCCTCTGGATGCCAGCAGGTGTGGTTGCTGCAAAGTCATCATCTGTGCCACTAGGGGTTGAGAAGGGGTCCTCTGGGGTTCCCTGGGTGGCAGGATTTGCTCCTGCTTGTCCTGCAGGAAGGATTCCATTCTGGGTGTCTGGATTAGCCTGACTGGTGGGCAGGATGGCTCCAGGGAACAAGGGATGGAAGATAAGACCTGTTAAGATTTGAGAGGTCCCTTGCTGGAATGAGAGAAGGAAATAGAAAAAAAAAAAGTCAAAAAAACACATTTTAAGGCTGGTCAACTAGCATTTTCTTCTTTGAGAGCAGCAAGTTTGAGTAGGATTCGCAGATGAAGAGGGTAGAGTCAGCAAAAACAGTAAAGATTGGGCATTCCTTAGAGAAAATGGCCCCCTAGCCTGAGCCAAGCCTGATGCTGATTTCATTACTAAGGATCCTTGCTGTGCTCCATTTTTCTCAGAACGGGAAAGCAAGAATCAAGTCAGTCACAGGAAAAGGAACAATGCATCACTTGTTCATATCAGTTGTATCTGGAAGTAGAACTAAGACAGAAACTCCATACAATTTCAGCAGGCTAGATTTCTGTTATTGACTTCAATCACAGTCTCTCCTTTGCTCAGAATTTTAAAAAAGTAAGAGATTAAAAATTAATGGAAAAATGAAGTCAAGTAGATTAATCAATTTTTATCTCATGACTTTTATGCTTTCTTTTGATATATATTTTTCAAGGGCATTGGAATATTCAGTCAAGAACATTTCTTTTGGCAACTCAGCCACTGGTGTATTCTTTGAGGTTACTCAATGGATCTCCTTTATTTGCACACTGGTACTGAATGTTGTTGGTACTTAGACTTGTTGTTTTTCCCCTGGGAAAAAATTACCATGAAAAATTCTTCCTAAGACAAAATACCTGGAAATCAGCTGGTTTTGGAGAGAGTTCAGGCAGAAACCAGTTTCTGGGACCTCCCAGTTCTGATAGCATTTGCATAGAATAAAAAGTGTTGAAAACTGATAATTAAGATACAGGTCTGTTTCTATGAGCATGGTTCTCAATTGTTAGTATACATAAATATCACCTGGAAGGCAGAAATATGCATTTTTAACCAGCACTCCAAATTGTCGTGGTTTGATGGTCCGGGACTGACATTTGGAAAACACTGTCTTAGATTTATGAGGTACTGAAACCAGAATTAGGCTTATGCTGGATGAGAGACAGGAGTAGAGTACAGAAGTTTTCAAACTGGGGGTTGTGGCATCCATGCGTTTGAAATAAAGAAGATGGTGCATCATTAAAAAACAAGGCAAAAATAGTAGGCTATAAATTACCAGTGTACTCTCTATAATAAGGGTAAATATTGTTTCATAAAATGTGTATATTTTAGCAACATGAAAAATATAACTGTTACTGTGCATTCACTAAAACAACTTGAAAACCATTGGAATAGTGGATAGAAAAATGCTTTTTAATCTAGATGTACTGTTTTATTGACCTTGGCTCCTATGTTGCTTAAGTTTTTCTAGCCTCTGTGTCTTTTTCTGTTAAAATGTGCTAAAAATCTCTAATTTGTAATCTGGTGAGTATTAAAGTCAATATATGTAAAAAGAAAAATCCACCGAGGTGCTTGTTTTATAGGATCAGGTCCATAACTGGTAGAAATGGGTGTTCATGTCTCAGTGTTGGCAAAACAGCCCCATTATTTGATTTTATTTATGAAAAATTAAGTAAATCTCTACCTTCCTTATAATATAAAAATTTAAAAACTATCTTCCCAGATATTTCCGCAACTCTTCACTTTAGTGTCAAGTTTAGATACCGTTAATTCAAATTATTTTTCTCTGAAAATGACTCTGGAGAAATGCGTAGAAGTGCCTAGGCATAGTACTATGAGTTTTGGGGTTTAGCCCTTTAGTTATTCATATGTCTAGAGCAGATTTCATTTATCATCATAAGATGCTAGAATAAAAATATATTTTTCTACAAGCATTAAACATTTAAGTAAAAAAAGAATCTTTCCTGAGATAGAGATCAATATGTATATGATTCTAAATCTACATGTACTTCAATAACTTATAACACTAGATTTTAATCATCTTTAAATAAAATTTAAAAATATGCAATATCTTTCTGGATAGACCTGAATCTGACATCAATATGTGGAAAACAAAAGCTAAGTCAAATCAGTGGAGAAGTAGCTGGAGAAGGATGATGGAATCCCTAGCTGGAGAAAAAATAACCTAATGAGAAGGCCTACAAAAGTGTTCAGTGTATGATAGCATGTACCAGGTTTAGGGGCTGAGGTCAAAAGTTATATGAGGACAGAAAACAGCATTGTGGGAGCAGTGAAAAGAACTTGAAATACTAGGAATTAATTTTTTTTGTTTACCAGTTCCTCTGAGCTTAGGATAGTACCCTAAAAGGAAAATAATAGCACATATTATTAGACAGATTTTAATATATTTGAGGCAATATATATATATCATAATTTAAAAGCTTATGGTTTTAAAAAGATATATATTTTTTAATTTTCAGCAATAATTTAAACTGGCTTTGAGACTTTTATTACAAAACTCAAGTCAGCACATGGTATTGGACTGCTAACATTTTTTATCTGAGTGATGGGAGGTTTTATGCATTTCAAAAATTACCTATTTTCTATTATTAGGTAATATATACACATTAGAGGAAACTTGGAAAATGCAGACAGCCATAAAGAAAAAAAACATAACCCCATCATGCAGAGTTGATGTATTTTCTTCCAGATGTTTTTCAAACATTTCTTTTTTACATACTAGAAGTCACATCATTTACACAATTTGTGTCTTACCTTTTCTTTTAATACTACACAGCAATTCTTTAACCATGTTGCCAACAAATTTTAATAAATGTACTTTTGAATGGTCACAAGTATTTGCTTTTATGCTGTATAGTTTACATAATGATTTTCCTTCTGTTTAAATTTAAGTTGCACCTAATATACTTCTCTGGGGGCTTCCCAAATGTGCAATGGTAAAAAGTCTGCCTGCCAAAGCAGGAGACCCTAGAGATGTGGGTTCTTTCCCTGGGTCAGGAAGACCACCTGGAGTAAGAAACGGCAACCCACTCCAGTATTCTTGCCTGGAAAATTCCATGGATAGAGGAGCCTGGCGGGCTACAATCCATGGGGTTGCGAAGAGTTGGAAGCAACTGAGTGACGGACCGCACACACAATATTCGTCTTTACTATAAAAATATTTTGATGAATATATTTGTAAGTAAACCTTTGCTGTTCCTTGGAATGTGTTCCTTAATGTGGAATTAAGAGTTAGTGTGAATTTTATATTTGATTCTGCTTTTAGAAGTAAAAACTCAAGCTATATGTAAACTTATAGCTGATTCACGCTGTTGTACAGCAGACACCAACATAGCATTGTAAAGCAATTATCCTCCAATTAAAAGGAAGAAGTAAAACCTGCCATCTGATGCTCATACTTGATCTTAGCTTTTGGTAATTGTATGAGTGATCTCAAGAATTACCTTTCATAAAGGAAAAATAGAGAGGAAAGTTTATCATTTTTAGGGAAAAGACATATAGTTAATAAATACATTTGAGATTAAAAAAATCCCCCACATCATCAATTTTTAGATCACCTAATTAATTAATTCATTCATTTTTTTGCTTGACAGTGTGGTTTAAAGGATTGACTGGTTGCTTCATCTGTGATGTTTACCGTGTGATATAACTGAACAACTAACTGTAAGCGTCGCTAGTTACTCGTCTTCAAATTAGAAATAAAAACATTGACTACAGAAGATTATTTGAAGCTTAGATGAAATAGTACATAATAAACAAAAAGTGTTTAGGACAGTGCCTGGCACATAGTGAGTGCCCAGTAAGTGTTCTTGTTATTATCCTATTTGTAGTGTTCATACAGTGCAAAGTAAATAGGAAGCTTGGCAGCTATCTGGTGAATTGATACAGAATTAAATATTTCACACTAAGATGATCTAAAATAAAATCATATTGTAAAATAATCTTACCTGGGCTCCAAAGTGTGCTACAATAACTGGTAACATCTGAAAAAAGAGTGAAAAATTTAGTAAAAATATACTAAAAGTTAAATTCTGGCAAATGATGTAAATATTGAGACTTTCAAAATAAGTACACAATATTTATTAAATAGATATTCCATTTAATGTATCATCTAAAATCATAGATATTGACTCATGAGAAGGATGGCAACTGGAACTGATTCAGTTCGTGAAAAGAAGATTAGGCCCAGAGAGATTTAGAAACCAGCTTAAGGCAGTACATTTAAAAGGCAGAAGTTAGTAAATTGGATGAAAATAATTTTGTTCTCAGTTCAGTTCAGTTCAGTTCAGTCGCTCAGTCGTGTCTGACCCTTTGTGACCCCATGAATCGCAGGACGCCCGGCCTCCCTGTTATCACCATCTCCTGGAGTTCACCCAAACTCATGTCCATCGAGTCGGTGATGCCATCCAGCCATCTCATCCTCTGTCATTCCCTTTTCCTCCTGCCCACAATCCCTCCCAGCATCAGAGTCTTTTCCAATGAGTCAACTCTTCACATGAGGTGGCCAAAGTATTGTAGTTTCAGCTTTAGCATCATTCTTTCCAAAGAACACCCAGGACTGAACTCCTTTAGAATGGACGGTATCTGCAAACTTAAAATTATTCCAAGTAATCATGATGATAAAATGCATGTTTCTTTTCCATGGGATGTCAGAAGATACATGAAATCATGTAGTGGATATTTTAAAATAGTCTCACAATGGTTGCCTGGATATTTTGCTATTAAGAGAGCCACAAGTAGGAAATTATGGATGATATTGTTCAACATCCCTGGTCCTAACAGTTCTTAGCGCTAAGTGAGAAACACTCTACTGGTCACTGATGACTATGTGAATGGAATGAATTTGTAGTTGGAAAGATCTGGGTGAGGTGTTGGTGTGCTCTAGCACTCTAAGAACTAACTTTAGGATTTGTTAGAAAGAATTAGGATTTTAAGGTTTATTTTTATTTCTATAGAAATCCAGTGTCATAAAAGTTATCAAAATGGGACTTTTAATGCAACCCAACCTAAAAGATTTGAAAGTCTTATAAAAAGACCTTTATTATTTCTCAAGAAGTTTGTACAGTAATACCCATAATGCTCAAAGATTAAAAATACACACATTTAGGAAAAAGCCTTACTCTCAGTTAGATCCTTGGCTACTGACCATAAAACAAATAGTCTTCAGGGTGGCAATGAAGAAATGGATCAAAGGAAAGGAACAAAGGATTTTTGAGAAAACAAAATGGAAAGTTCTTCTTTAAAGGCAAATAGAAAGAACAAAAAGATACAAAGAGGAAACCACAGATGTCTAAGTAAAAACTATAATGAAAGATACTTAACTAATGTAATACCGATGTAACAGTAAGGAGAGAAGTTGTTAGTTTTTCATAGAGAATTTGTTTGAAATAATAGCTAAATGTATTGAATGATTACCATGTGATAGGTACTGTTCTAAGTGTTTTATGTAGATTTACTCCCTTAATCCTTCTAACAGCTCTAGTGGTAAGGTTCTAATTAATTCCTATTTTAAATGATGAAGAAAGTGAGTCACAGAGGGTTAAGTAACTTAACCACATAGGTAGTAAGTGGAGAGCCAGGATTTGGCCAGAAGTTGTGTGGTTCTAGAGTTCATTCTTAGCTGCACTGGACTTGCTTCGCTAATGAGAACTGTGGACATGTGCCCGGGTTTCCTGCAGGGGGTATAAGGTACTCTGCGTAGGGAGAGACAAGGTCAGAGCAGCTGCGCCTGCACAGGAGAAGGCATGTATGAGGACCGTTGGTGGTGGTATAGCCTAGAGACACTGAAGAAGCCCCAGAGAATGAGGATTGATTTATATTATTGGTTGATGGGGCCATGCATGTCAAACGTCTCTACCGAATCTTTAATACCATCTACAGTGCCCACTACTGCCTTGGACTCCAGTGAATCTACTCTTTGGGGAATATGAAGATGTACTAAGTCTGACTTTGAGGTTAGAACAGGGCAGCAATTGAAACTGAACCTGGGGGCAGTTGGCAGGTGGACTCTGCCAAGGTCATGCAATAAACAACTCTCTCTAGTCTTTTTCAGAGGATCACCCTTATTATTAAGATATAAATAAAAGAAAATACTTGGAGTGAAGGCTCTAATGTATCTGTAAGAAATAATATACATCAGTATTAAAAAAGAAATGTAAAAGTTAGTTACATAGTCTTTTGTGTTGTTATCTTGGACAAAAGAAGGTACAGGGAAAAGTATTGGTTGAATACGATGTAGAATTTAAATTGAGCAGCTTAAAATAATTTTGTCAATTAAACTCAGCTTTGATTGTAATTACTAATTAATGCAAGCTTGCTACTATAAGTTGGGTGTCATAGTGGTAGGAAGATAGGATATAGTTATGCTTCATTTTTTGGGAATGTGTATTAAAAGTCTTACATTTTTTAATATCTTTGGACTCACAAATTCTATTCCGGGTCTTAAGGAAATAATCACCAATATGGTCAAAGTCTTAGTTAAAGGATGTTCTGCTGCTGCTGCTATTGCTGCCAAGTCACTTCAGTCGTTCACTGTGGTATTATTTACGGAAGTAAAAATTTTGGAAAAAACACAAACTTTTCCAGTATGGTGGAATACTAAGCAATCATTGAAAACAATATTATGCTATTCACAATATTATAAGTGAATATTCAAAATATAGGAAAGTATTTTCAAAATGTATTATGTGAAAAAGTTATAGAACATTAGGTATAGTAAGAACATATTTTCTTTAGAAAACATACTTATATGCATAGCAAAAAGACTGAAAGGTCATACTCTAGAATGCTGACGGTGTTTAATTCTGACTGATAGGCTTATGAGTGAATTTTAGTTTTTCCTTTGCTCTCGA
Source organism: Ovis canadensis (assembly GCF_042477335.2). Lineage (NCBI taxonomy): Eukaryota > Metazoa > Chordata > Mammalia > Artiodactyla > Bovidae > Ovis > Ovis canadensis. Next base: position 102,513,653 of record NC_091250.1, on the reverse strand, counting down.
GAGTCCCTTGGACTACAAGGAGATCCAACCAGTCCATTCTAAAGGAGATCAGCCCTGGGTGTTCTTTGGAAGGACTGATGCTAAAGCTGAAACTCCAATACTTTGGCCACCTCATGTGAAGAGTTGACTCATTGGAAAAGACCCTGATGCTGGGAGGGATTGAGGGCAGGAGGAGAAGGGAACGATAGAGGATGAGATGGCTGGATGGCATCACCGACTCGATGGACATGAGTTTGGGTGAACTCCGGGAGGTGGTGATGGACAGGGAGGCCTGGGGTGCTGCGATTCATGGGGTCGCAAAGGGTCAGACACGACTGAGCGACTGAACTGAACTATCTTTTTTTCTAAATTCTCTATAATTAACATATAGCATATATGTAATAATCAAGAAAGCTTCTACAAAAAATCAGATTATGTGGGAATGATAGGGACTGAGCTTATGTGTTAGGGAGAATAAGTTAACGATAACCAATTAGTCATAAAGGATCCCTCTATTTTTCTCCAGAGTCATTTAACAATTTAGAGAAATTCTAAGAGGAAAAGTTTGGGCTTTGCAGTTAAAATGCAAGCATTTCTAAAAAGAGGTGGTGTTCTAAGTATGTCATTATATCTTTGTGTGAGAAAGTTTTGGGTTTTTTTTTTTTCGTAAAAGCAAATAATTATGGGAGGAGAAAAAGAACTAGAGGATTCTCAGGAGCTTGAAAGGAGGCATGGCAAAAGGGCACGAAAAGGAGATTAGATTTGCTGGAAATAAGCTTTGTCCATCCCTTATCTTTTCTTTGGAATGATTCTGGTCACTCAGAAGTCTTTCACAGAAACAGAGCAAGCTGGAGAAGAATCCTGATGCCTCTCAATCCCCAGCTTTATTCTTTACTTCTCAATCTTCTCTAGCTCTTCATGTTTCCTGTTACCTGTTACAAGTGTACTCTTGAGAGGCAATGGGGCAGCATGCTCAGTTTTCTGGGTGTGTTTTCATGGAGTTTCAGCAAGAACCAAATTGCCAAAGATGGTCATAAGTTTAATAGGACATCCCTCTGCAAAGTGTCTGGGTAAAACTTTCAAGAACCTTGAAAATATTTTTTCCTCTCCTTAGGCTTTCACCTGAGGGAAAACGCCAGCGTTAAACTGAGTAGGGCTTTGAACTTACTTGTGGTTGCAGCTGCTGCTGTACCTTCAGTCCCCCCAGGGCCAGTGGGAGGGTCTGTGTACCAGACGGCATCCCTGCAGCAGGATTTAGCTGTAGGGCAATGAGGAAGATTGTGTTGTTTCAATTTGAACATCCAGGATATGAAACTGTATTTACTAGATGTAAAAGGGAGGATTTGCTTTGCAAATCTATAGTAGATGACATTGCATTTGGAATTAGGTATACAAACGAAGCTTAGAGACCTGTTTAGTCTGCTGGTACAACCATGAAGTCCAGGACTAACTTTCACACTCAATTTTCCTTTGGCATTTAACCCATTCTCCTGAGGATTACTTAGGTGATCTCATACTTGCCTTCCCCTTTTGGCTATGACAGCAATGGTTCCAGGAATTTTCCTGATACTTTCGTATGAAGAAAATGAGTTCCTTCATAGGTATCCCCATGAAAATTGTGAGGGTCCAGATAAAGTAGCTTGAATATGATCTAGTACTACATTTAAATCTGACCGCTGGGGGAAAAACCCACGTTAAGCAGGGAAGAAACTTATTAATTATTTTATCCCCCAGACAGATTAAACTATGCAGACATTCTATGAGAAGAATGTCGATTTTCCTATCCGTTCTCATTTGCTCTTGTTGTTGGGGTGATAATAGCAGTCATAGTGTTTGTATGTCGTATAGGCTGTGAGGAAGATGTGAAAAAGTGAAAGTGTGAGTCGCTCAGTTGTGTCTGACTGTTTGAGATCCCATGGACTGTGGCCTGCCAGGCACCTCTGTCCATGGGATTCTCCAGACAAGAATACTGCAGTGGGTAGCCATTCCCTTCTCCAGAGGATCTCCCTCAGGAATCAAACCCAGGTCTCCTGCATTGCAGGCAGATTCTGTCTGAGCCACCAGGAAAGCCCCATGAGGAAGATATGTTGGAGGAATGAGAAGGGGAGCTCAGAGAGGAGGTAAGAACTAAAGAAGTAACAACTTGAGAATTAGATTAATTCCTTTAGAGATAATCTTAAAGATAAGAAAATTTTTAATGTATTGAATAGTATTCAGCTCTCTTTGACTTTTCTCTGTCACCTCTCTTTCCGTTTATCTCATGTGAAATGTATGTACGTGTATATGGGTGGATACCCACCCCATATATACACTCAACATGAGGTGTTATTTTTATTTAACAATGAACATTAAAATGATATAAAAGGTACTTACCAGTTGCAAGTCTGACCCCAGTGTGAGCATATGTGTCAAAGGAATTAGACTTAAAGAAGAGAAGACCTGCAGGGCATTGAAATTAACATGTGAGACAAAAAGTTGCCTGGTTTTACAATTCAGTGGTTTATATTCTCAAGTAACATATACTTCTATCACAGGTGGATTTACCATGAAGCTAAAGCTTCAGGGCCTCTCACTAGCATTGCCCCTTCTATGGCCCTTGGAGGTACCCAAGCAATGTGTCAAGTTTAAAGTATTTATCAGCTTAAAAGTGTGTAATTTACTCATTTCTTATCTCACCGTGAATTTTTCACTTTAGTAAAATTTTGCATATCTAATTTTGTATTCTTTTTTAAGGAAAGTCCTCTAAGCTTCAAGTTCCTTAAGGCAGAAGGTTGGCTAGTGTCTTGAGTATTGTGTAATATCCATAGATCAAAATGAAAACTTTATTCTGGTGTTACTGTACCATTTTCACAAAGTCTAGATGTAGGTAAGGTGAGGTCTTTTTGAACAGAGGGAGGATGGGAAGAAGGGGGAGAGTAGCTAGGAGACCATTCAGTTTTCAAAAGTATTTAAATATGCTTCAATGACAGATTTTACAGTAACACATCAGTTCATCAACAATAAATGTTAAAATCACTAGGAAATCTGCAACTATTTTTATGGATTACCTCTTAATCCCTGTAGGTTCTGGCAATTACTGTATTTGCTTAAGTCGCAGTTTTTCAAAAGCATAGATGATCAAGCTTTTTCAATAGGTGTAACTATTGCTTTTCAGAGTTGACTAGATTTGGTTGCTGAACCAAATTATTACTCAGACAAAAGGAATAGGAATGAATATGTGTTGAAATAATAAGAATGAAATAAGAAATATGAATTAAAAAAGTATGTTTCTTGTTTTCATTTCCCCCCCAAATAAGGCTTTTCTCTCTCTTGCTCAGTCATGAAACTTTGGGCGAATCTTGACTTTAAATCCACTAGCTTTAGCATGTTCGCTTTGATGGTCTCCAGATTTTCAGCATTGTAGGACTCTTACCTGACTTGGCTGCTGTGGATTTAGCAGTGTTGCCTGATCTGGAACAAGCTTAGTAGGAGGAAGCACCAGGGCAGGGTTGAGCTGCATCTGTGATAACAAATATTTGAAGAAGCAGCATCTACCATTTCTCATGTGTGTTCGCAAGCCTTTTTGAGTTGGCCTTGAGTCTGAACTTAAAGAAAGCTAGCAGAATACCAAGTGAAGGGACCTTATATACACACACTGGAGCTGTCATGACCAGCTCTCCCTCCCCAACATTGACTAGGAACAAGACAAAGAATTATTAAGCTATTTGGCAGGATGAAGTTATCCAGTAGGGAGCATTCTTCCAGCTCAGGCTTGAGACACCAGACCTCAGAGTAAAGAAACTTATGTCAAAGTGAAAGGAAAGTGAAGTCGCTCAGTCGTGTCCAACTCTGCGACCCCGTGGACTGTAGCCCGCCAGACTCCTCTGTCTATGGGATTCTCCAGGCAAGAATACTGGAGTGGGTTGCCATTTCCTTCTCCAGGGGATCTTCCTGACCCAGGGATCAAACCCAGGTCTCCCGCATTGCAGGCAGACACTTTAACCTCTGAGCCACCTGGGAAGCCCCCTAACTTATGTCAGGTGATCTGTAAAAATGGAAAGAAGACTAAGGGTTAGAAAGAGAATGAACAAGGAGACTTTTAAAATTCTCTTCTCCTGGATGACCTGTTTTAAGACAGAAACAATATAACTTCCAGCTTTACCCATTCCTGATGGAAAGTCATGCCAATGTTGAATCTTAAAAGAAAACTAAATTTAAACCTCTTATAGAATATTTCACCCCCACCTAGGGGTAGGAGCAAGGAAAAAGCAAATTTAATGAATATTGTAGAGGTATAATTTCAAACTTAAAAATAGTTTGAGGTCTTGTATCCATTTATTTCCAGGAGGTAATAAGTTTAGCCAAAATGCAAAAATGTCTGCCTTTAGCCCATGTGTGTTTTGGAGGTTTTAACTCCCTGGAATATTTTGTGCATGACAGGAGATGCAACTGTAGAAAGGGAAAGTGCCAGACCAGGAAGGGTGCTGTGGGGAGGGACAGAGGGTGAGTAGGGCACGTGGTTTTCTGGTGGTAGTCATTTCTTTTCCTCCTCTGGATATAAAATATATAGTCCACACCTCAGCTCTGTACACATTTGCTTTTTCCTAATGCCTGAAGATAAATTGCCATGATTTCTACTGCATTTTCATGAAGCTGTCAGCCTTGAGCCTGACAAGTCACTCCTGTAATAGAAATTCAGTCCCCTGCTTGGTCAGAGTATTTTCTTAGTGTATTAGGAATAACTGAATTTTAGGGGTAAAAGTCTTTTTGAGTCCATATGACCTAGTTGTATTATTCTAGTTTATCAGTGAAACTGAGAAGCACTGTGACCTGCCCATGGTGATTTTATGAGTTGTAGAGCCTGTACTAGGAATTCCTGCAAGGACTTTTAGTCCTTGAAGAAATGAGTCCTTCTATTTGTTTCTCTTAGCCTTCCAGCTGCATTGAGGTGGAAGCTTCCTGTCCAGGCTGACTCTAGTTGGCCTTTGCTCCTGGCTGTGTCCCCAAGGATAGTGTCCTGTGGCTCCCCCAGCACTGCACTGACTCTTGGGCCACTCGGATATATCCTGGAGCTGACAATGCCTCTTGACTTCACTTTGGTCTTTTCTCTCAGTCATAAGAGAGAAAATTGGCACTATCTGCCCTTAGGGGTCCCTTTAAGCCTTAAGATTATGTAAGTACAAATCCTGCAAAGGTGTTTTCATCTCCTGTGATTCATTGTCAGCACGGTAATCACAGGGATCCTTTGAAAACTGCAGTCTGGTCTGTTCATGTCTTTGTTCAACCCCTGCCTTAACCTCTGTTTTCACTCAGAGTAAAAGTCAGGGACACTACAATGGCCCAAAAGGTCCTCAAACCCTGGCCCCCCAGCACCTCTCCGAACTCCCACTCTACCTCATTTCTTCTCATTCACTCCATTACTGCTATTTAGGTTCCTTGCTGTCTCTGGGACACCAGGGGCCCATTCTTAGCTCAGAACCTCACCGCCACCTGCAGAGGGAATGCTCTTTTCCCAGATGTTGGCTCACTCCCTCACCTGCTTGAGTTCACCTTCTTTTTGAGGCTTACCTTGACCACTCTCCCAAACATCCAAGTGTCCCAGTTCCAGTATACACCCATATTCCCAAACTTTTGATCTACTGAAACAATTGCTAGGCTACATTAAGTGTTCACATTTGCAAATCTATTCATTTCATATACCTTTATGATTATTCAACAAATTCATTTACAAGTAATTAAAAAAAACCTTGCCCGTGTGTTTCGAGTTTTTATTTGATAAATCCTACTATGATACCTAATAGATATTTTAATGTTGCTTCTCACACTTCCTACACCACTGATTCTTGCTGCTCTCCCAGTCTGCATGTATCTGTACACTACTCCTTGGTCCACCTTGAATAATAGCTATGCTTCTAGAAAGTTTTGTCTTGAGTTTTCACAAACTATATGGTAATTTAAATTCACAAGAGATACCCAACTTAGAACAACCTTTTGGCAAATTTATTCAGTGAAGTGCAAAAATCCACATTAAAAAATTAACTTCCTAATTTACCTTGTTTAAAGATTAAATTTTTACAGGAGACTTCTTTAAAGAATGACGAATGTGTGTTTGGAATGAAATAAGAAGGAGGTTGGTTTTTCATGTTTGTTTCATCCCCTCCACGAAGATCACCCAGTTCATCTCCTTCATAGAACTAATCATGGTTGCAATTTATAATTTATCATTAAAAATAGTCCTCATAAACACCATGAAGGATTATGTCTTTTTTTTCTCTCACCATTCTATCTTTATCAACTAGCATATTATTTGGTATATAGAGAGTTTTCAATAAATATTTGTTGATTGTATGGATGAATAAGCAAGTGTTAAGTGAGCTTGAAGCCTAATTGAGAATGTTATTTTTGTTCTGCTAATTCATAGTAAATATCTTTATTTTTTTTCTCATTGTCCTCACTGAAGCATCTCAAACAAAGGGAAATTTACTTAGAGATACAAACCATGTCCATAAAATATTGGAGGATAGTTGGAATACATGTTTGAATACTAGGCTCTTTTTTTGTTAAACCTGTTATATATGAACTTATTTTGTGATGAAATATTCTAAGTAAAAAATATTATTTGCTTCTAATATCCTCTTGTTATTGCACAATTTGGTAGACTTTTTAGAGTTTTTATAATTTAGATGTTTTGTGTTTCCAATTAGAAAACTCAGAAAATGTAGTTTACATCTTTAATAATGAAAAAATAATTAGTTGGCAGGAAAATCTTAACTTCTTTTTGGAAGTAAAATAATTATCCACTTTGAGCAGACATAATCCACAGCATCCCTTTTTCTCTTAATTTCTGCCCTATTGCTCTGTCAAAAATAATCAAAATTCTACCATGATAAAGTGGATACAATGTAAGTACGTTGGAATATACACTAATACTTCATTAACTTATCATCTTTCAGCTTGGGAAATAAAAACAGGAAACTAAGGGAATGGGTCACAAACAGAAGTTTTGGCAGAGAGGGAGAGAGAGGTCTACCGTTAGAGATGCAGTTAAGGCTGGGTTACATAAAATAAACATGCTGTACTTACCGGTAATGACAGAGTTGATCCTAGAAGACAAAACAGTAGAATCGCAGCCTTCATGTTCAAATTGCTACCTGGAACAACAAAGCAATGTTATTCTTTCACTCTATTTTTTGAGACAAAGTGGTACGTGAGAAAAATGAGTGGTCTCTTGGAAACGGGATCAGTTCTGTTACCTTTCTCTTCACTAGGCAAAATGTACAGGTGAGGTGATTTCTCTAGTCTGTATGCTGAAAATTTTTACCCTTAGGTGAGCTATGAGTGGGTAGAAGGAATTTAAATTTGACTCCAGGAGGCTGGCAACTGAGGGGCCAATCAGGACTTAGCTGTCTGTGAAGTCATTTGGTTTCTTTCATTTCCCAACACTTCATTAGCTGCGTTATTAGCTGCAGACATCATATTACCCAATGTCTACCATTTGAATAGAGGGTATTTCAGGAAGACATGCCTTGTATAATTAAAAGTGCAGACAATAAAAAGTTACAATCTTTCTTCACCTCCATCTCCTTCCCAAATGACTTCCCAGAGTACCTGTTTTATCATGCGTACATGGGCGCATAAATCAAACATCAAAATATAGCTGCCTATGTTAAAAAATGAGAACTATTATATATATTTCTCTGTAATTTACTTTGTTTTACTTTATAAATAATCAGCAACCTATTTGTCAGTAGGTATAGATTTATTTCATTTATTTAACGGCTGCATTATATTTCATTTCCTTTTGGTGGACAGTTAGTTAATCCATTTTCATTTTAGTTTGTAATTATAAAAGTGGCACAGTGAACATCCTTATACATATTTTTCACACAAGTGGGAGTATTTTTGTAAATATTTTTCTTAAAAGTACTGTACTAAAGGATATGTATGTTTAAAATTTCAATAATGGGGGAAATGGCCAGATTGCCTCCAGAAGTGTTGAATGGTGCACTTTATTTTAAATGGGGGAAAACTACAGTAATCTAAGCAAATGCAGGGGTCCACTGAGGTTTCTTTCACAAACAGAACAATGAAGTGCTCACCATAGGCTTTCAGGGCCCTGGGCTTTACTGGGAGTTTTCTTTAGCCTTATGTATAAGGAGGGAGGTATGCAAATTCTCAGTCCAAATCAAAGGTACATCTGTGTCATGCTAGGATTTCACTTGGAAGGCCATCTTAGAGTTGGCTAGTTTTAGGGTATAGAATGGGCTTCCCAGGTGGCACTAGTGGTAAAGTGGTAACGCACATTGGTAAAGTGTTTGCCAGTGCAGGAGACATAAGAGATGTGGGTTCAATCCCTGCGTTGGGAAGATCCCTTGGAGGAGGGTATGCGACCGATTCCAATATTGCCTGCAGAATCCCATGGACAGAGGAGCCTGGCAGGCCTCAGACCATCGGGTTGCAGAGTTGGATATGACTGAAGCGACTTAGCACACATGCTCACAAACTATAGAATGTCTGAGACAATGAGTTGTTCTCCAAAGCTTTTCTATAACTATCCATTGCACAGTCAACTTTCATTACAGTCAGGTAAGAATAGGGGACACACAAAGATTAACCAGTATACCCTTGGTAAGTGTAATAATGTATGTGTGTGTGCTCACTTGTGTCTGAGACTCTTTGTGACCCCATGGACTGTAGCCCACCAGGTTTCTCTGTCCATGGTATTTTTCAAATATGAATACTAGAATGGGTTGTCATTTCTTACTGCAAGGGATCTTCCCAACCAAGGGATCAAACTTGCATTTCTTGGGTCTCTGGGCATTGGCAGATGGATTCTTTACCACTGCACCACCTGAGAAGCAGTAAGTGTAATCCTAGGAGTATTCACAGGTATGGAGGGGAGCTTGGTTAATTTTGTTGGGTCCAGGAGGGCAGAGAGGGCTTATTAGAGGAGGTGACCTCTGAGCTGGTTTTGAAGAGTAAAAAGGATTCATTCATTATGAATGCAAGAAGAGCATCCAGGCAGAACAAGTTTTTATAGATGGAGGCAAGATGTTATTGCTCCTTATCACAGGAACAAAATGAGGTGAGGGCAGTGGTGAAAGACAGGGTTGGAGAGATACCTAATTTTAATCACCTGTATATTTTTGTTTGTCTGTTTCTCTTAATATTACTTCTTTTGGCTCTCCATTGACACTATCTCCTTCATCTCAATCAGATAGAGCTCCTTCCTTATCTCCTGATTGTATGTTTCTCTTGAGCTAGATGGAAAGTTCCGGAGCCATGTCTTGTGATTACTCAGTGTCTTCTATGTTAATGTCTTTGCAGAGCACCGTATGGGTCACTGCATGTTGACAGATAAATTGCAGAGGTATATACTGTAGGGCGCTGGAATGAGGTGGAGTTCAGAGAAGAGATGGGGCTTTAAGTGGATTTGAAGGATAGATATGATTGATGGGACAGTGAAGAGCATGGTCAGTGGGGTGATCTTAAGAGGGGCAATGACACACAAGGGCTGAAGGATGTACAAGGGAAGCAACTGTGTGTTCTCACAGGCTTTCATAGGCACATTCATTCATTCTTTTATTCTGTCAGTTTGTTCTTCTAACTCGTCAGCTAGCATGTATTCACTCTATGTTCTGCTCAAATTGTTTCAGTTTCTGGGAATAAAACAGTGGTAAAAATCCCTGCCTTAAGGAGCTTACCTTTTGTTGCTGCTGCTGCTGCTGCGTCGCTTCAGGCGTGTCCGACTCTGTGCGACGCCAGAGAAGGCAGCCCACCAGGCTCCCCTGGGATTCTCCAGGCAAGAACACTGGAGTGGGTTGCCATTTCCTTCTCCAATGCAGGAAAGTGAAAGTGAAAGTGAAGTCGCTCAGTTGTGTCCGACTCTTAGCGACCCCATGGACTGCAGCCTACCAGGCTCTTCCGTCCATGGGATTTTCTAGGTGGGGGGACATTAAATATTTGAGCCTCAATGAGTGGGAGGGAGGCTGTGACACTGTGGAATCCACTCTTTCCTGAGCATTATTTTCAATGAATGTGTAGGGGGAGGGGCTTCCTTAATTGTTTTTTCTTTTTGGAAGAAGTAGAGTTGAATTTTATGCCACTGTTGTTCCTGGGAGTAGGTGAGGAGACTTGGGTTCTGTTGCCAGCCTAGAGTTTGGTGCCAGTGGTTAGCTGATTCAGTTGAATCACTGTGTGACTGTCTGGACATCAGGTGATTCAGGGAACTGACAGTGCATCAAATGCCTGATGTGGACGTCTCCAACCCTAAGCTATAATGGGACATGCCCTAGCTTGGAAACTGAGCAGTACATAGGTTTTGGCCAAAATAAATGTGGGAAATAAAGAAAGTGGAGCACTTTCTTAGACAAGGAATTTTAACTTTGAAAGCTGATAACTTGCAATAATATAATTATGGAGGTGGGAGTCAAGAAATATGTAATATAAAAGGGGAAAATTACTAAATCTTTTGAAAACTGAGAGACATCAGCAAAAACAGAGGTAAACCGAGCAGTCCATAGGTTTTAACCAAAATAATCGTGGGAAATAAAGAAAGCAAAGTACTTTCTTAGACAAGGAATTTTAACTTTGAAAGCTGATAACTTGCAGAGGCGGAGGCCGGCGCGGGGCTTTTGATCAGCAGGCCCGCCTGGCTGTGGGCCCCAGGCCTCTCTGCCTAGGACTCTGCGCCTGCGCTCGCCCGGCCGCTGCCTGCTCCCCCGGCGCGGTCGCGGTCCAGGCTGCACCATCCTGCCTGGGTACCTGGGCGATCCATGGGCTGCAGCGAGGGCCGCGATGACAGATTATGGCGAGGAGCGGCGCAATGAGCTGGAGGCTCTGGAGGCCATCTACCCTGACTCCTTCACAGTATTATCAGAAAATCCACCCCACTTCACCATTACTGTGACATCTGAGGCTGGAGAAAATGATGAAACTGTCCAGACAACCCTCAAGTTTACATACAGTGAAAAATACCCAGATGAAGCTCCCCTTTATGAAATATTCACCCAGTTAAATCTGGAAGATAATAATGTAGCAGATATTTTAAAATTATTAGCATTACAGGCAGAAGAAAACCTTGGTATGGTAATGATCTTCACCTTAGTGACAGCTGTGCAAGAAAAATTAAATGAAATAGTAGATCAAATAAAAACTAGATGAGAAGAAGAAAAGAAACAAAAAGAAAAAGAAGCAGAAGAAGCCGAAAAGCAATTATTCCATGGTATTCCTGTTATAATTGAGAATTTCTTAAATTGGAAGGCCAAGTTTGATGCAGAACTCTTGGAAATTAAAAAGAAATGGATGAAGGAAGAAGAGCAAGCAGGAAAAAGTAAATTAAGTGGGAGATAACTATTTGAAACAGATCGTAATCTCGACACATCTAATATCCAGTTCTTGGAAGATGCTGGAAACAACGTGGAGGTAGATGAGTCTTTGTTTCAGGAAATGGATGACTTGGAGCTGGAGGACAATGACAATGATCCAGACTACAATCCTGCTGACCGGGAGAGGGACTTGACCGACTGATGGACTATTCCCGTCTGCAGAGAGGCTTGACTGCCACAGCATCTGTGGCTATGCTGAGAGGGTGTTGATTTTCCTTTCTTTTTTCTAAGAAAAAAAAAAATTCAGGAGAATATTCTTCTGATGGCTTTCATCACTGAACTTAATAAATTCATCTTAAAAATTTCAAAAAAAAAGAAAGCTGATAACTTGCAATAATATAATTATGGAGGTAGGAGTCAAGAAATAGGTAATAAAAAAGGGGAAAATTCCTAAATCTTTTGAAAACCGAGAGACATCAGCAAAAACAGAGAGGTAATTTATTTTTCTTAAATGACTTAGGCTATCAGGATTCATTACAGTATTTTGTGAACTACAGGCAACACCTAGCCCAGTAGGTCTAGACATTTCTTAGCATTTCTTATTGGCTTTAGTTTAAGTTTCTTTGATTTATGGACACTGTCTCCTCAGGAAAAATGCATATGTGCCCATGAACACAATGTGTACCCACCAACCTCAGGGGTTTCATGGATCTCCTGAGAGCCCCACTGTGCACAACCACCCTTTTGTTGTGTTCAGTCGCTCAGTTGTGTCCGGCTCTTTGTAACCCCGTGGACTGTAGCCCACCCAGCTCCCATCTGTCCATGGGATTTCCTAGGCAAGAAAACTGGAGTGGGTTGCCATTTCCTTCTCCAGGGGATCTTTCCAATCCAGGAATCAAACCTGCATCTCCTATATTGACCAGGGTTGGGGGGGGGGTGGTGGTGGTGGTTCTTCACCACTGAGCCACCTGGGAAGCATCCACTCTATCGTGGTAGAATTTCGATTATTTTTGGCAGAACAACAGGGCAGAAATTAAGAGAAAAAGAGATGCCTTCGATTATGTCTGTTCAAAGTGGGTAATTAGTTTACTTCCAAAAAGAAGTTAAGATTTTCTTGCCAACTTTATCACCTGTGACCAATGGCCAAATCATTCTGCCAAGAATTCTGGACATATTTTCCCAATACCCAATCTGAAAAAACTTCATGAGATTAGTAATAAACCTATATAGTTTTTTTTTTCCCCTATCTAATAGAATTTTTTATGTTTAGTTGCTCACTCATGGATTGTAGCCCACCAGGCTCCTCTGCCCATGGAATTTTCCAGGCAAGAATACTGGAGTGGGTTGCCTTTTCTTACTCCAGGGGATCTTCCCAACCCAGGGATCAAACTCACTTCTCTTGCATCTCCTGCAATGGCAGGAGATGTTCTTTACCACTAGTGCTACCTGGGAAGTAGAATTTTAGACACACTTAATTCATTGGCTGTCCTTCTGGCATTCATTCATCAAACCACTCCATAGAAAAGTGGCTCTACAGAAGGTATTTGAGCATATATCCTAATTTTCTGTGGGTAGTACAGGTTTATGTTTGAGGGTGAGAGCTTGAAAATGAAAATGTTAGATCTGGATGTAGGTTTTGGTAGAGGAGCAGGTGAGGAGATATTTCATTTTGATAAGATTGAGTTTGTCCAGGTCTTTTGTTGATTTGTGGACTTGGGTAAAATTTGGTGTGATCAGCTTTTTTTTTTTTTTTTTTGGTATAATCAGTTTTGAGGTGGTTTTCAGCAAGGTTAATGTTTTAAAGTGTTTCATGAATACCAGATTTTAGAAAATACTTTGATAGGTCAGAGTTTGATTGACTATAGAGTTTTATATGAATTTTTGGAGAGCAAGTGCCTGACTGAATAGCTTTTTTAGGAAGTGCTTTGGTCAGGACAATTCTTTGCCTAACAAACCACTCTTGGATGACTGTATGGTAAGATAACACCTAATTAAACAGCCATTTGGGGGTGCATTTTAGATGGGTTGGTTCCTTGCTTATTAGTTATTCTTGAATAGTGTTTTTTGTACATACAGGTCTTAGCTGATCACTGTTTTCCAACCAGCTGTGGAAAGGGAAACGGTTTTTTGATGTTTTTTATAGTTTTTGGAGAGTTTGTTTAGAGGCAGCTGTTTTGGATGAGTATTGATTTGTTTTGGGTGAGTCTGTTTGGGGTAGCTCCTTGCTGAACAGCTTCTTTGGACAAAAGAATTCTCTGCAGATCAGCTTGTCTTGGGTAAATTTGTGTAGAACCAGGTCCTCGCTAAACAGCTGCCTTTTGATGAGCTTTGGATGAGGAAGCGCTTTTCTAATAAGTTGATTTCATAAAACTTGAATAAACATTTGGGGATGAGTTTGTGAACGGTAAACTTTGTTGATTAGCTGATCTCCGGTGAATTTGTTTAGAGCCAACTCTTGGCTGACTGGTTATTTCTGGATGAGTTTAGATTGGGACTATTTTTTTTTTAAACTCATCAGCTGGTTTTAGAATAAGTTGAATTTGATCAGAGTTTTATTGAGATGAAGCTGGCCTGAAAGCAGGAGAATCAGACTGTGCTGTTTTCTTGGTTCTACTTTTCCTTTGCTGACTTACGAGATTGATCAGTTCAGTTCAGTTCAGTCGCTCAGTCATGTCCGACTCTGCGACCCCATGAACTGCAGCATGCCAGGCCTCCCTGTCCATTACCAACTCCCAGAGTTTATCCAAACTCATGTCCATAGAGTTGGTGATGCCATCCAACCATCTCATCCTCTGTCGTCCCCTTCTCCTCCTGCCCTCAATCTTTCCCAGCATCAGGGTCTTTTCAAATGAGTCAGCTCTTTGCATCAGACAGGTAAACAAAAAAAACTATCACTGTATCTTAGAAGAGAAATAAACGAGTAAATTGGTGGTAGTGTCTTTATTTGACACTCATTTTACTGGGTGTTCGAATATAGCTTTTATTTGGCTGTATAGTTAAGCTGTACGATTTTCTCGATTGTAGACCCCAGGCTAAATACTCCAGACAACCTCCTGATCATATTTTAAAATCACCAGATGTCAAGGATATCCTGAAGTGTCTATTGTTGGACAATTGTTATCAATTAGTCTAGGTAATTTATGTTAACTATTAGGAGAGACTGTTGATTGGGGTGGGGAGGAATTTCTTGTCTTGGGGCTCACTTTAGTGTCTAGTTTCACATTGTGTCCTCTTCCCCTTACCCTAAACCCAACTGAGTTCTGGTCTTATAACTAATTCAAACACATAGCTGTTGGATATTTACTATTTTTCATACAGTGGTGATGAGCTGGAAGGTTGCCAATTTGTTATCTCTGATGTAAAATAAGAATAGACAACGCCAAATACACAGTCATGCCCAAGGCCAACATCTTGAAGTTTGGATGGAGGTGGAGAAGTCTGTACATGAGACAGCAAAGGAGCAGCACCACAGAAGTAAAACTTGGAGGGGACAGTTTTAGACAGGGCAAAGTAAGAGAATTTTTGAAGAATGACAAAGTGTGGGGAGTTGATAAGAGATCAAGCGTAATAGCTACTGAAATAAGTCCATTTAAATTAGCAGCAAGTAAATCGTTGGTGAGGGCTTCTTTGGTGGCTCAGTGGTAAAGAATCTACCTGCCAATTCAGAAGATGTGGGTTCAGTCCCTGGGTGCGGAAGACCCCCTAGAGGAGGCAGTGGCAACCCACTCCAGTATTCTTGCCTGGGAAATCCCATGAACAGAGGAGCCTGGTGGGCTGCAGCCCAGGGGTTCACAAAGAGTCGGACACGACTGAGCTACTGAACAACAGCAACGAAGTCATTGGTGAACTGAGGAATTGAAATCCTGGAATGAAAGCTGAATCAGAGGACATTGAGAGGTGAGTGAAAGGTAAAGATGTGAACACAGTGATAGGATATCTGTAGACAACTTGGCCTTTTGAAGACTTTAGCTGTGACTTGGTGGAGAAATAAAGGAATAAAGGTGCTGGGAAGGCAGGGTGTTTTGTATCTAGAGCACAAATAGAGGGTTTGATCTTGGGCTGAGCCACTGTAACAGGAATAAAGACAAGTAGGATGGAAACAATTGCAGGCAGATTTGTAGATGTGGTGGCAATACATGGAGGGAATTGTTAAATGTTAGGTAAGTTCATTTACTAAGAGCTGAGGGAGAAGGGAAAGAGACTGAGATTTTAGGCTGAAGAATATATAACACAATCCTTTTAAAACCCAACTGGGCCCTGTGGAGTTCCCCCAGGGTCAGAAGTCTTTCTGTGTCTCCCATTTCTTGTTTATAGAAAAAGGCTTTAATCTCCTAGACCTTCCCTGAGTTCCAAAGAGCAGATTCAAAGTTGCTACCTGGGAAAGTGAGACAATGCAAAACAAGGGAAAGCAAGCCCAACATAATCTCTTCCATGACTGTTAGCTTAAACCAATGCCTTGATTTATGACCCGACGCTGTTGAGATAATGTCCTGTGGCTTCAACCAGCTGGCCCCAAACCGACTTAAAACTGATGACACAGGAAGGGCCAATTAAGAACTGAAACGCCCGAACCATCACCAAGGCTCCAAGTAAATGTAAAATGCCACAACCATCACCTTTTTCTCTCTCCTGGAAAGAAGTTAAGGGATCACAAGACCATGATTTAATGGTCTGCTTTACAGAAATACATAGTTCAATCAAAATCACCACAGTGACACATCAAGCGAAAAAAAGCAGCTCCAGGAAGTCTGCGTCTGTATCTTATCAGGAAGCTGAAATCATGAAGAATCCTGCCCACCCACCTCTATCTTTTTTGGCTTTATAAACCTTGCAACCCGGCCAGGAAACAGGGTGTTTTTGAGACAGTCGACATCTCCCATCTTCTGGGTTGGTGCCTCCTTGACTACTACGCCTTTCTTTGCTCCAGACTTTGATGTTTTTGCTTGTTTGGATTCACTGTCCATACAGCACATGACTTGGGTTTGACAACACTTTGCAGTGTGAGTGAGCATGCCTGACTAGAGACTCGTGGTCTGGGGCAAGCTTGTCTAGTAATTCCAGTTGTTCTGCTGTGAGATCAGTTCCAATAATCCTCAACGACTTGGTTAAGTGGTGTGGGTTCAGATAGCTGTGTTTTCAGTGAGAAGTCTTTATTATTATGGTCACTTAGCCATGGTGCTGAGGATAGTCAAAACTTCAGGTCAAGGATGGATCTAACCAAGGATCCTCACTTGGGATTATCCCTCTTCAAATCTCTTCCTCCTCCCTACTCTTTCCAGCCGTTCACTTCTCCTTCTTTAACTGAAACAACATGGAAAAAATAAAAGCCATTATAGGGAAACTCTCTTATCTTCTCAACCTACCTGCATGTGGGCTTATCTTTCTTACTACAGTGGCAGAAGTATCCTACTGATGGACAACTCCTCTGCTCAGGTGGCAAAGAATCCACCTGCAATGCAGGAGACCTGGGTTTGATTCCTGGGTCAGGAAGAACCCCCTGGAGAAGGAAATGGCAACTTTTCCATAAGGAAATTGCCTGGAGAATCCCATGGACAGAGGAGCCTGATGAGCTACAGTCCATGGGGTTGCAAAGAGTCAGACAACTCAGCGACTAACCCTTTCATTTACTTTCTACTTTTGTTCTGGATCCCATTCTTTTCTACTTTCTTAAGAACTTCACCTTTTCAGTTCCCTTCCCATCTCATTTTCCTTGGATCATTTCTATCAGCAATCTCCACATTAAGAAATACAAAACCAAACTCTCTTGACCCTAGAGTCTGCCTTATTTTTGACTCCAATTCCCAAAATAGGAATTGTTTGCATTTTCTCTGTTTCTTCACCTCCCTCATTTCACAGAAGCTTCCATTCCCACGACTCCATTAAAAACACTCTGGTGGCTCAGTGGTAAAGAATCCACTTGCCAATGCAAGAGACTTGAGTTCGATCCCTGGGTCAGGAAGATCCCCTGGAGGAGGAAATGCCAGCTCATTTCAGTATTCTTGTCTGGGAAATCCCATGGATAGAGGGCTACAGTCCTTGGGGTTGCAAAAGAGTCAGACATGACTTAGCAACTTGAGCAGCAATGATCTCCAAGATGCCAGAGCTAAGGGATGCTATTTGGTTTCCATTCTATTCAGCCTTTTGGTGGCATTTGTACCATAAACCACTGCCTCCTTCTTGAAATACTTTTCTTTCCCCTCCTAGATTCCATGATACCACTCTCCTGGTTTTGCTGTTACTTCCCTGATTGTTCCTTATAGTTTTCTGAACTGTCTAGAAAAGTGAGAGTGCCTCAGGTGTAAACCTGAGCTTTCTTCCCTTGCCTTCTCATTCATTCTCTTCCCTTCCCTTTTCAGCTCCTTTCCCACCTATCTCCCTATATGATCTCATTCAATTCCATGTCTTTAAGTAAAATTTCAAATGCTTATAACTCTCATATTTATATTTTTTGCCCAGAGTTTTCCTATAGAGTTCAACCTCTATATTTATTAAACTGCTTGGGGTCTCAGTCTGAATAATAGTCATTTTGAACACAGTGTACTTCAGACTGAATACTTGATTAAACTCTCAATCTCATTTTTCCTCTGGTCTTCATTATCTTGGTAACTGGCACCTTTGCCCTCCCACTTATACAGATCAAACATTGAGACTTTATACTTTATTTAACACTTTTTGGTGCATCCTGTCTGTACTTACTAAAATATATCTCAAACTTCTCTTTCTCCAATTTTGGTATTTCCCCCCAATTTTGTGGGTCTTTTGGCCTTGGTACCATTGACATTATGGACCAGATGTCTGTTTTTTTCAGTGAGACAATCTTCTGTATTGTAGCATGTCTAACAGCATCCTTGGTCTCTGCCCACTAGATGTCAGTATTGTCTCTCCAGTTTTGAAAAAAAAAAAAAAAAATGTCTCCAGATGTTGCTAGTCTCCGGATAGACCCAGTTTTGTACCCAGTGAAGAACCACCGACCTAGTCTAGGACAGGATGATCTCTAGCATGAATTGCTGCAGTAAACTCCAAACTAATCTCTTGCCTCTTACCCTCTGGTTCCTGGTACCATGGTTCTTGGTTGCTTGGTTCTTACCCTCTGGGTACCATGACATCGATGGCTGTGATGGCTTTTTCATTAATCCCCTGCTTCCATGCTGATTCTCCTTCAGCTCGTTTTCTAGATCATTTTCTATGTTATTCAGATGATGTCCTGCTCTATTTAGCATCCTTACTGGCTTTTCACTGAATCTTGAGTAAAATACAAGCTTATTACCATGGTTTACAAAATCTTTTTAAAAACTTGTTACATTTTAAATTTGAAAAAACCTTAAAATAATTTGGTTTCTGTTCACCTCATCTGGTACCACCAGTTCCTGCACTGTGTTCCTGCACTTTGGATTCCTTCCTATTCTCCTCAAACATGTCAGAGGCTTTGTTTTTGCTTTTCCATTCATCTGAAATCCTTGGTCCCTAGATGTTTGCCTCAGTGGTTTCTTTTTCATCTTTAAGACTTGACTTAAATGTTTTATTTTCAGAGAGAACTTTTCTGGAATACTCTAGTGCCAAGGAAGTGCTTTCCATCACTTCAGAACATCACACTGCATGCTTTCCTCACAGTTCTAACTGCCACCTTGTTTATGTACTATTAGTGACCTTGTTTATGTGCTATTTACTTGCATGTTGTATGGTCTCCTGTCTAGAAAATGTTTCATGGAAGTGAGGACATTGTCTTTTCTATAGAGATCTTGCAGCAGGTACATACTAAACACTTGATAAATATTTATTAAACAAATGAATGACCCAATTTGTAATAGTGGAAAGAGCAAGTGGCATGTTAAAATCAGACTTGTCTGCGTCTGAATAGTGTCTTTGTTTCTTGAGGTAGGGCTGTATTGCTATAAACTTCCCTCTTAGAACTACTTTGCTGCATCCCCTAGGTTTTGCATTGTTGTGTTTTCATTGTCATTTGTTTCTAGAAATTTTTTGATTTTCCTTTTGATTTCTTCAGTAACCTGTTGGTTACTTAGAAATGTATTGTTTAATCTCCAAGTGTTTGTGTTTCTTACAGTTTTTTTCCTTGTAATTGATATCTAGTATCATAGTGTTGTGTTTGGAAAAGACACTTGATACAATTTTCAATTTTCTTAAATTTACTGAGATTTGATTTGTGACCCAAGATGTGGTCTATCCTGGAGAATGTTCCGTGTACACTTGAGAAGAAGGTGTATTCTTCTGCATCTGGTTGGAATGTCCTGAAGATATCAATGAGATCCATCTCATCTAATGTATCATTTAAGACTTGTGTTTCCTTATTCATTTTCTGTTTTGATGATCTGTCCATTGGTGTGAGTGGGGTGTTAAAGTCTCCCACTACTATTGTGTTACTGGTAATTTCTCCTTTTATGTCTGTTAGTGTTTGTCTTATGTATTGAGGGGCTCCTATGTTGGGTGCATCAGTCAGTCAGTTCAGTTGCTCAGTTGTGTCCAGCTCTTTGCGACCCCATGAATCGCAGCACGTCAGCCCTCCCTATCCATCACCAACTCCTGGAGTTCACTCAGACTCACATCCATCACATCAGTGATGCCATCCAGTCATCTCATCCTCTGTCATCCCCTTCTCCTCCTGCCCCCAATCCCTCCCAGCATCACAGTCTTTTCCAATGAGTCAACTCTTCGCATGAGGTGGCCAAAGTACTGGAGTTTCAGCTTTAGTATCATTCCTTCCAAAGAAATCCCAGGGTTGATCTCCTTCAGAATGGACTGGTTGGATCTCCTTGCAGTCCAAGGGACTCTCAAGAGTCTTCTCCAACACCACAGTTCAAAAGCATCAATTCTTCGGCACTCAACTTTCTTCACCATCCAACTCTCACATCCATACATGACCACTGGAAAAACCAGAGCCTTGCCTAGATGGACCTCTGTTGGCAAAGTAATATCTCTGCTCTACAATATGCTATCTAGGTTGGTCATAACTTTTCTTCCAAGGAGTAAATGTCTTTTAATTTCATGGCTACAGTCACCATCCGCAGTGATTTTGGAGCCCAAAACAGTAAAGTCTGACACTGTTTCCACTGTTTCCCCATCTATTTCCCATGAAGTGATGGGAACAGATACCATGATCTTCGTTTTCTGAAAGTTGAGCTTTAAGCCAACTTTTTCACTCTCCTCTTTCACTTTCATCAAGAGGCTTTTTAGCTCCTCTTCACTTTCTGCCATAAGGGTGGTGTCATCTGCATATCTGAGGTTATTGATATTTCTCCCGGCAATCTTGATTCCAGCTTGTGCTTCTTCCAGCCCAGTGTTTCTCATGATGTACTCTGCATATAAATTAAATAAGCAGGGTGACAATAT
The DNA here is from genome assembly GCF_042477335.2 of Ovis canadensis. Taxonomy (NCBI): domain Eukaryota; kingdom Metazoa; phylum Chordata; class Mammalia; order Artiodactyla; family Bovidae; genus Ovis; species Ovis canadensis. Next base: position 102,493,023 of record NC_091250.1, on the reverse strand, counting down.
ACAGCCTTGATGTACTCCCTTCCTTTTCTTATTTGGAACCAGTCTGTTGTTCCATGTCCATTTCTAACTGTTGCTTCCTGACCTGCCTATAGGTTTCTCAAGAGGCAGATCAGGTGGTCTGATGTTCCCATCTCTTTCAGAATTTTCCACAGTTTATTGTGATCCACACAGTCAAAGGCTTTGGCATAGTCAAAAAAGCAGAAATAGATGTTTTTCTGGAACTCTCTTGCTTTTTCGATGATCCAGCGGATGTTGGCAATTTGATCTCTAGGTATCCTTAGGCAAATTAAATAATATTGCTAATCTTTAAACCTTCACTTATAAAATAGGAGTTTTTGTCCTCGCCTTATAGAATTGAAGGTTTCTGTGGCTATGAACATCAAGCAGTATGCTGGGTAGTAGATACTTATATTTATTTTCATTTGGAATCTGAGAGCCAAGATTTAAATTGACAGCAGATTGGTGATGATGGGAAGGATGTGTTGTTGAGTCCTTTTGCTTCTGGCTTTGAGCAATAATAGATGACCTCTTCATAAAAGGTGAAAGGCTTCTCTCTCTCCACCATCACTGCTGGTTCCCTCCTTGATAAGATGTGTGTGTTTTCTAAGCACATGTGGGATATGGACTGTCAGTATCACTGGGGATCAGTTTTTCTGAGGATGCTCTTGTTGCCTGAGGCTCAGATATTCACTTCCTAGGTGGTACTAGCAGTAAAGAACTTTGCCAGTGCAGGAGACCTAAAAGACAGGGTTTGATCCTTGGGTTGGGAAGATCCTATGAAGAAGGAAATGGCAACCCACTCCCATATTCTTGTCTGGAGAATCCCATGGACAGAGGAGTCTGGTGGCTATAGTCCATGGGGGTTGCAACGAGTCAGACACAACTCAGCAACAAACACACACACAGATGTTCACTAGAGAACATTCACTGATTAGAAGAGTTACAGGGAGCAGTTTAAATAACCTGATTCTAAGATCTTACCCTCTGTCACTTTCAGACTACTAGCAGAATATTCTTATGCTTCTGACATATTAATATTCAGAGCTATTTTGTCCTCTCTTTGCTTACATCCATCTGTGTGTGTGTTCAGTCATGTCTGACTCTGTGACCCCATGGACTATAGCCCACTAGACACCTCTGTCCCTGGGATTATCCCAGCAAGAATACTGGAGTCGGTTGCCATTTACTCCTTCAGGGGATCTTTCTGACCCAGGGATTGAACCCATGTCCTGCGGCTTCTGCAGGCGGATTCTTTACCACTGAGCCACCTGGAAAGCCCACATTCCACTCTTGTAGCCCTTAATTCTATCTTTGCAAATTCAAAAGACAGTTAAAAGGAGGAACAGTTTTATCTCTAAAAGGAATGCTACTTCCTCTAAGACTCAAACTGCAGCCGGTTCTAAAAGTAACATATCTTTCCCCTTCTACATTTGCAACTCAGTGGAGAAATAAAGTTAATAGATCATTAATGAATACTGTTCCTAAAATTTGCCCAACACTGACATAGAGTGGAGAAAACAAGAAGGAACCCAGTAAAATATCCAAGTGTTCTTTGAGGACTATTTTAGAAATATCTGACAGAGCTCCAAATTATTCTGACTACGTGAGAATGCTTCTTGCTGTCCTTGCTCAGAGCAGTGAGGTAAAGGACCATATACCTCTAGGTGGCTTCTAGGCAGATCTGCTCATTTTGGAAGACAGTGTTCTGCAACCCACTGGTTTCACTTTAGAGAAGAGAACCTTGCTTCTAAGGTATTTGGTCTTCAGAAACCAAGTCCGCATAATGTGTCTTTGCTGAAACCTCTTGCTGATGATTTCCACACTTTTAAAAAGTATATCCACATTCCTATATTCTTTGTATATGCTGCTGAGTATAAGTAATATAGTTAACAAATTAAAGACTGAGATTAAATTACATCCTGCATTCAGTTCAGTTCAGTTCAGTTCAGTTCAGTTGCTCAGTTGTGTCCGACTCTTTGCGACCCCATGAATCGCAGCACGCCAGGCCTCCCTGTCCATCACCAACTCCCGGAGTTTACCCAAACTCATGTCCATTGAGTCAGTGGTGCCATCCAGCCAACTCATCCTCTGTTGTCCCCTTCTCCTCCTGCCCTCAATCTTTCCCAGCATTGGGATCTTTTCAAATGAGTCAGTTCTTCGAATCAGGTGGCCAAAGTATTGGAATTTTAGCTTCAACATCAGTCCTTCTAATGAACATCCAGGACTGATTTCCTTTAGGATGGACTGGCTGGATCTCCTTGCAGTCCAAAGGACTCTCAAGAGTCTTCTCCAGCACCACAGTTCAAAAGCATCAATTCTTCAGCGCTCAACTTTCTTCACAGTCCAACTCTCAGATCCATACATGACTAACATCCTGCATTACAGTTACTTAAAACATGATGCAGTATGCCATTTACTGTCACTTTTTAACTTCCAGATTTTTAGACTGTACCTTTTAAAGAAGCCTAGTCATCCCCTACAGAAACAAGTAAACAAAGTCAGTGAGCAAACAAGCAAGCAAACAAAACCCAACACTGACACTGGAACCTGTACTTGAGGAAAGCTGCTACTAGAGAGTGCAGCTGTTAAGGCCAGGATGTGAGATTTATGAGAACAGTTTTTCTAAAGACACAAACACCTGTTCCCTTCCTGTCAATAGTCAGAATTAAAATTCATTTAAAAAAGTGAAAGGACAACATACTTATAAATAGAAATGATGCTGAAGAGCAATAGCTTTTAAAGATATACTTTGGTCATTTAAAAACCAGTATTCTGTAATATTTCTGACTCCAAATTAAAATTCCTAGAATCTCTTGATTAGAAATTTACTTTATTATTTTAAATGCATCATTCTACTATTTTCAGTCCCAGTAGTGGACAACTATAGCCCTAAAAGCCTAAACTAGACAACTTACTTAAAAATTATGAGAATGGGTTACTCAGGTGGTCCCGACTATGAAGAATCTGCCTGCAATGCAGGAGACCTAGGTTTGATCCCTGGGTCAGGAAGATCCTCTGGAAAATGAATGGCAACCCACTCCAGTATTCTTGCTTGGGGAATTCCATGGACAGAGAAGCCTGATGGGCTACTATCCATGGGGTTGCAAAGAGTTGGAAAGGACTGAGCAACTAACACTTACTCAGACACATCTTAGGATTCTTGGTTTTAGAGATTTTCAACTATTGCTTACTCTTTGCTTTGAAAGCTTGAAAGTCTCGTATTTTTAATGAATCAAATTTAAAAAATTTTAAGCTCATAACTCTTTTACATGTATTTATACCATCTGGAGCCTCATAACTGGAGCAAAATGTGCAGAAGATTGTATATTGGTGAGTGAGAATCATATCAACCTTTGGAAGCTTAATCCTATCTCTCTAGATCTGGATTTCTGTCCATATTCATAATATTAAACTCATCCTTCATGTAGCCAGCATAGATAAGTGTTGGGGTCCATCTTACCCAGACCAAGTACAGACCATCTTACTCTGCATTATATAGTACTCAATATGGCTGCTAAAACATGATACATAGATCCCCAGTAATAAGGGAACTTTTCATCCATTCATTCATCATCCTCCTCAGATCTCTACAACCTGGTCCAAGTATATATTTCAAGTTGCTTGCTATTGAACCAAAACAAGGGTTAATCTCCAGATGTATCCAGAAGTTGCAGACAAAAAGTCCATTGAATAAGGAGCTTACCCAGCAAAAGAGTGAAATGGTAAAAATGGTAATATTTATAGCTATTTCCTGATTTTAATCATCATCATTTTCCTCACCATTTTCCTTATTACCATCCATATACATACTGACAATTCATAGCACATAGAAATTGCTTCATGCACAGGATAGACAAAAAAATATAAGAGAACCTAGAGCTTCTAGGATTGTGGTTCAAGGATGTGTGTGTGTGTGGGTGCACTAAGTTGCTTCAGTCGTGTCCGACTATTTGCAACCCTATTGGCTGTAGCCTGCCAGGCTCCTCTGTTGCTGGGATTCTCCAGACAAGAATACTGGAGTGCATTGCTTTGCCCTCCTCCAGTGGATCTCTCCAACCCAGAGATTGAACCCACCTCTCTTAGGTCTCCTGAACTGGCAGGTGGGTTCTTTACCACTGGAGCCATGTGAGAAGCCCCAGTTCAAGGACAGAAGCATTCATTTTATCTGCTTTTCCTACCATAAAAATTCCAGATCAGAGAAATTAAGTAATTTGTCCAGAGCAATTAAACAACGAGTGGCAATTTCAACCTATAGAATCAAAAAGACCTTAATTTACTGTTACATATTTCAAAGTGGTTTGAAATATGTTGGGCTGGTTAAAATGTAAAGACAAGTACTAGAAAGAAGTAACCATCAAAAGTACAAGCAACTTATTATAATTGTGGTTTGTTTAAACAGTCACTTAATGATAGTCATGATCTACTCAAAGCTGTTTAAAGTTCTGTTAGAGAGTCTATTATTTTGTGAAACCCTATCATGTTGCTCCCTAGGGTTTAAGTGGACTATCAGTGGGGAGAGGTACACAGCTGAGGCCAGGGTCCACCATACATGTTCATTAAATGGATTTCATTTCTAACACACTTCTTCCACCCAGTTAAAGTGCTCAGAATTGAAGGAAAGCTTCCTCACTAGATATAGGAGTTTTAAAATTTAACAGCTCCTTTAAGAATTTTTGAACTTTTCTACTTGAAGACATATTTTAAATAGCTTAATTAAGAAGTTTAAGAATGTGTGCTGGCAATCCCTACGCAAGAAAGATTTATGGTGACTAATCTGATAGGATGACAAAGTAATTTGATGTCCCCTTAGTGTACCTTGGACTTCCCTGTGGCTCAGATGGTAAAGCATCAGGCTACTATGCAGGAGACCCAGGTTTGATCCCTGGGTTGGGAAGATCTGCTGGAGAAGGAAATGGCAACCCACTTGGTTCCTGTACAATTCCATGGACGGAGGAACCTGGTAGGCTAGAGTCCATGGGATCGCAGGAGTTGGACACGACTGAGTGACTTCACTCACTAGTGCATCTTAACTATTTAATAGAGAGAACCTTCCAAATTGTAATGGAAATTGAAAGCTAAAAAGATATATACAGATACTAGTTTCCATGATGTGTAAAGCAAGACCGATCCTTATCTTCAATAAAGCAGGGCTAGTGGAGTGACTAAACAATGCTAGCATTTTTAGTTTGTGAGATCGTTAATAAAAGGTTAGACAAGCACCCCATACTTTATATTAAATGGCTCATTTATGATTTTCAATCTTTTCAGTCTGTTAACCTTTCAACTGACACTAGTCTGCTTTAGTGTCAGGAAGGAGACAGAAGTTTTATTTGCGCATGGCAGATTTCTTTGGGATAAGGTGGTGAAGGTCAAAGACAAAGTGCTCTTGATTTAAACCTTTAAGTGCATCATTTCCTTCTTGCTTTTACAACAGTGTCTTAATTGTAAAGTGGTTTCTAATATCACATAGGCTATTAGAGTCAACAACAATTTGGGGTCATCTTAAATATGTATGTTAATGTTCTATTATCCTGGAATGCTGTGATGCTATGAAATCCATTGATCTAAGGTCACATAGGAAGTTCGTTAACATGAGGCTTTGGGCTTTTTGTCTTACTTATTTCTGGTGGGCCTGTTACTTTGGAACTGTATCCAAACCGGAGAGGGTTCCAGGTGTCTGGGTTGAGGATAGAACTGTGGAGAGGATAGAGCAGCTGAAGAAGGAGAGTGTTTGGGCTTTTGGCAGGGAAATGTAGTATTTGGGGAAATAATCAAAGAGGATGGTGACTCCGAGAGTAGGGGAATAAAGGAGTCACTGTGCACATCATTTTTTCCTAGTTGGTGCCCAGGGCATCCTATTTCAGTGTTTTCTCATGAAAGGAAGGGATGGTAGGATTAGGTATTATTTGCTTGGTAGCTGATTTTTCGTTGCAAAATTTAAACCTTAAATGTGTTTTTTTTTTTTTTTTGGAAATGGTTGCCCACAGAATTCATTTTGCTCATTTACCTATCAGTGTATCAAGTCATCCACCAACCCTTCCATCCATCCACAGAAATTTGTTGAAATTCTGATCTGATTCAGGCTCTTCATATAGTCACTGGCGGGGGTTGGGGGGGTGGGTATTTCTAAAGAGCAAAATAATCATGTTTCCTGTCCTCTTGGAAATCATAGACAGGTGGAGGAGACAGACATGAACAAATAAAGATAACAAAAAAATTTAAAACTACATTTCTATTCTATTAAGAAAGTTTATAATAATGACAAATACTGGTAGAGAAATAACAAGTACTATGAGATAGTACTTGAAAAAAGAAATAATTTCTTTTTTGCTCTGTAAATAATATTCAAGAAGTTAACTTATCCTCATGATTTGGTAAACTTTACACATATCAAATCTCCATTTTCATTTCTAAAATCTTAACTCTTTTCCCAAATTCAGTTCTCCAACTTCCTGTGAACATTTTTGTTTGGATATACTGTCAATACTAAAAGTATTTTTGTAAACTCTCCTATGTGTAAGCACTTGTATCAGTCAAGGAACTACCATGTATTTGGTTAACTCAAAGTTGTAGGTTTCTTTTTTCCCTCCTCTCCATCCTTAATTTTGACTTCAGATTTGCTCATTTCCTCTGATATTTCTCTTGTTCTCAACTTTGTTTTGTGCTTTGATTCTCCTGACTTTTGCTTCACTTTTGATCTTATTTTGTTACTATTTTAATCTCTTTGCATCCTAAGTGTAGAATGTACTCAGAAGGCACAATTATTAATCCCAAGCTCTATTTTCTTCACCTCAGTTCAGTTCAGTTCAGTCGCTCAGTCGTGTCCGACTCTTTGCAGTCCCATGAATCGCAGCACGCCAGGCCTCCCTGTCCATCACCAACTCCTGGAGTTCATTCAGACTCACGTCCATCAAGTCAGTGATGCCATCCAGCCATCTCATTCTCTGTTGTCCCCTTCTCCTCCTGCCCCCAATCCCTCCCAGCATCAGAGTCTTTTCCAATGAGTCAACACTTCGCATGAGGTGGCCAAAGTACTGGAGTTTCAGCTTCATCATCATTCCTTCCAAAGAAATACCAGGGCTGATCTCCTTCAGAAAGGACTGGTTGGATCTCCTTGCAGTCCAAGGGACTCTCAAGAGTCTTCTCCAACACCAGAGTTCAAAAGCATCAATTCTTTGACACTCAGCTTTCTTCACAATCCAACTCTCACGTCCATATATGACCACTGGAAAAACCATAGCCTTGACTAGACGGAACTTTGTTGGCAAACCAATGTCTCTGCTTTTGAATATGCTATCTAGGTTGCTCATAACTTTTCTTCCAAGGAGTAAGCATCTTTTAATTTCACTATTGCAAGGTAATAATAGGCTATAAAAATGAAAATTAAAGAAGTAATAAAGAACTTAAAAATAAAAAAAATAAAAAATGATAATAGTAAAAATATATCTAGGATTTTCTCTGGAGCTATTGAGGGCAGTGTGGGGTCAGTTCAGTTTCTGATGGTTCCTTGTTCCAGCTTATACTTCTCAAGTTCTGTAGGCCCCTTCCAATGATTAGTCAATGATAACTACAGGGTTTTAATCTGTTGCACCTGTCACTTCCAGAACCATTCCCTCTTCTTTGTTTATTTTGGCTTCCTCTGTTTGCAAGTCTCTTCAGTGTATCAATAGTTTTGACCTATGGTTCCCTTTCATTATACCTCACTTCCTCTATCCCATCCCATTCCATTTCACCTAATCTTTTTAAGAAGTACTTTCAAAAATTGTGTGTATGTGTATGTGTTTTACTGAAAGCAACCTTAAAGTTACCAATTTTGTCTGAGAATAAGGAAATTTGCTGAATGATCCCCCCAAAATTTGTTTTAACAAAATCACTGGATTTAATTGTTGTATTAATAGATAGTAAAGAAATTTTCACCTGTGAATATTAGCTCTGTTCAGTTCTAAGAGAGTTAGTGTAATTGGATCAGCAAAAGATATAGGAGAGGGTCTGTGGTCCTCTCTACTGTTGGTGATATTGTTAAGAGCATGGATATAGGTGAATATGGATTGTATGTAAGTATGGTGAGCTAGGTGGTGACTGTGGCAGGTGAGAGAGGGTACAGTTTGTTTAAGGAGATGAGATACTATCGATAGCCAAGTAAAGGATGTCCTGTAGGAATGTTGCTCCAGTGTTGTCAGATCTTATCATGAAGCCAGAGATCTGAATGTTTATATATTATTATGTCAGATCTTATCATGAGGCCAGAAATCTGAATGTTTATATATTATTATGAATGAAATATTCACTATGAATGAAATATAATGATATTTATACTGTTTAAATGTTGACTACCAATTGAAAATCCAATTTAAAATACTGTGTAGGCTGAGGCACATGAAAAGATGATCAATATTGTTAATTATTAGAGAAATGACAATTAAATCTGCAATGAGGTATCATTTCACATCAATCAGAATACCAGCATTAGAAAGTCCACAAATAGTAAATTCTAGAAAGGGTGTGAAGAAAAAGGAGCCCTCCTACACCTTGGTGGAAATGTGAATTGGTACAGCCACAATGGAAAACAGTATGGCGCTTCTTTAAAAAACTAAAAATAGAGTTTTCATAGAAAATTATATTTTGAAAAGATACATGCATTCCAATGTTCTTAGTAGCACTATTTACAATAGCCAAGACATGAAAGCAACCTAAAGCCCATCAACAGATGAACAGATAAAGAAAATGTGGTATATGTACACAACTGAGTGTTACTGAGCCATGAGAAGAATGAAATAATGCCATTTTCAGCAACATGGGTGAATCTAGTGATTATCATATTAAGCGAAGTAAGTCAGAGAGAGATAAATATATGATATCACTTACATGTGGAATCTAAAAAAAATGATGCAAATGAATTTATTTACAAGACAGAAATAGATTCACAGACATATAAAAGAAACTTATGGTGACCAAAGGGAACATAGAATTATCCACTTTGTATTTTTTATGATGATACATTTTCTCTTGTTTATATCATATAAACAGAGTCATCTGTGATCGTACTTAGCAGAGACCCCATATGGATTTAATATATACTTAAAAACTTGAAAATCACAATTCAAAAATGATTTTTAATGAGCTGTGTCTTTTTCAAGTTTTCTCTTTCCCTATATCGACCTCAAAAGACAATCTAATTATTTTACGAAAAATATATAGAAGCAATGGAATAGATTAGTGTGTGAGGAGTTCGATTTGCCGATAAGGGGATTTCACGGATATTCTCCTCTGAGTTATGGGAGGTATGGAGAATATAAAAATGCTTTAAAAATTCTTAATTAGTAAGGTTCTTCTGGACTAAGAAAAATATTTTTGAGAAAGCCTAAACAAATTTTTTAAAAAGTTCTTATATTACCCTAAAAAGAGGGTAATGATTTTCTTCTATTCATGTATAAGTTCCTAGGAAAGACTGTGATTTAAGTGCATTATCTAAGAAATAAAAAATTTCTAATCACAAATTTACTAAACTTCTTATTATATTTTTCAAAGAAATGATGCCAGTAACTATTTGTACAGTGGCTTTGTTACTTTCTTTTTTAAAAAATATTCCATTTCTCTATATAATAGTCCTGAACATTTCCTCATCATCATTATTCAGAAGGCTAGTGTCTTGTATATTACACATAAAAATGTAAACTACACATTAATTCAATTAAATAACTTGAGTCTAGTCAATGTACCCATAAATGTGGCTAAGAGGGGGACCATCTGACCATTTTCAGGGCATAGCAGAAAAGGATGAAAACACTATCCCTGATTTTGGGGCTTTGGGTGCTGACTGCCAGCTTCTTGATAAGTCCCATCAATTGAAATCTTCATCCATTTAATTTTATTCAGACCATCTTTGCAAATCCATGGTGATAATTCTGAACCTTGTTTATATTCTCTTAGTTTTCCAAATGCTAGAATTTTTGGTAGCACACTTAACAAAATTGAATTATATCCACACATTGGACATTTGTCACTCTTCAGTGTTGTTGTTTGGGTAAAATTTCTATATACCTGACCACTCTCTTTCTACAATAAGCAAGGATATTAATGTTCAAGAAAAAAATGTCATCTTACTTTGATGCCAGTCTGACACTAGGCCATGTCTCCTGTCTTACTGGAATCAAACTGCATCCAGTTCTATATGATACAGTGTGATAAAAATGTCAGGTTGTTCATAGTTCTCTCGAATGTTTATATTATGCCCAAGTGCCTCTAGCAAAGAACTGCTAACCTACAGTCTGAATCTTCTTTGAAATAAAATAATTTGGCTGGAGTTTTTATTTTCTTTGCTCCTCTTTGCTTAAGTATTTGATTCAATAATTTGAGTATAAGCTTTTTTTCTGGTTTTCAAGTCTGAAAAGTCCTCTCTGTAAAGATTCATGAACAATTTGTGTTGATTTGTATGGAATCTAAAAAAAGTTTCCACCATTTATAATACTGAATGGGTTAGTGACATCATGTCCTTTGCATCTCAATGTCTAGTCCTTGTGGTGGGTGTGTTGTCATAAATTCATAAAGTTATCTTGTATCATTTGATTTTGGAAAGCTTTCTTTTTCTACCAAACAACCACCTGAGAAGTCAGCTTTCCATATCTGCAAGGGGCTAATGTTTTAGTGTTTTAGTTAAGCTGTCACTAGTATATTATACTAACATATTAATAAATGTTATCCAGTTTCATAAAAAAATAACATTTTTAGAGTTTAAGGAGGGAACTAAAACAAAATAATTGACCTCTTCATCTTGATGACATAAAAAGTCTCCAATCTTTGGATGAGGCCAAGAGGATCAGGAAAAGTTCTAACTCTTTTAAATAGAGAAATCTAGGCTTGTGAATTCTGTAAATTAACCAACCAAAGCTCTCTTCTAGAACAAAGAAGTCCTACACTTCAGAGAAATTGTTGGGAGTAGTACCAAAATTAAGCAGAAAGGAGACAAGCAGTGAATGTTCTGATGAAAAGAGGGGAGGAGAGCAAAGAAAGTAGAGTTCAAAAATTTTAAGACCATAATTTGTTAACATTTCATGATAACACTAGACAGGGAAATCCTAGAACCAATGGGAAACGAATAATTTTTTACATTCTTCTTTATAGAACAAGAGAGTCTATCCTGCCCCAAAGTTAGTTATAAAAAACAATTATGGCAGGACCTACTCAAAATAATTTTAATAGAGATAAAAAGAACAATGATCAGAATAATGATCCTATGGGTAAGGAAGCCATGTCAGAAATTCTTGCCCAAAAAGAAATGGAATATTTGTTCCTATACATCAAAACAAAATTTAAAATTTGGAGGAAAAAAGAAGCTATGAAAGAACTGCATGAAGACTCAGCCATACATATACATGTATTCATTCTCCTCCAAATCCTCCTCTCATCCAGGCCGGCACATAACATTGAATAGAATTCCATGTGCTATACAGTAGGTCCTTGTTGGTTATTCATTTTGAATCTAGCAGTGTGTATACAACCTTCCCAAAATGATACAAATGAATTTACAAAACTGGGAGAGATTCACAGATATCGAAAATGAACTTATGATATGCATCTTTACCATGACATGGACTATGATTCCAAGACCTAAGGCTGGTGGAGTCATAGTCATATACAATTTTTTAAATAGCCATTTTGTATTGAAGCCTAGTTTTTAACTATCTTTTTAAAATTATAGTTAATTCACAATGTTGTGTTAGTTTCAGGTGTATAGCAAAGTGACACAATTATGCAATATATATTCTTTTCCAGATTCTTTTCCATTATAGGTCATTACAAAATACTGACTATAGTTCCCTGTGCTGTAGCTGTAGCAGGTCTTTCTAACTGAAGTGGACATTCTGAGAGGATCTGTTACTTGAGTCGGTAGAGTGTGGTTTCTCATGGCAGCGCTGGAGGACAATCTATTCCCCAGGGTGGGAGTCACATGAGGATTAAACTGTTTCCTTATTTGTAGGAGGGAAAAATGACACCTTTCTCATGGTCTTAGCACAGAAGTCAAGGATCTAATAATGTGGAAATATTTTGAGAGGTGTAAGTGACATAAAGTTGTATGGTGCTTATATGATTATGATCACTGCAGATAGCTCAAGTCCCAAATACTCAGTTTCTTAGACTATTTTAGAGACTTTTGTTATGTGACTCCTCTATGCCAGTCTCTGTGCTAGGCACAGTTGGGGATGCAGAAATATCTAAGGCAAGTTTTCTGTAGTGAGAAGCTCCGTGTCTAAAATAGGAGTCAAGTGTAAGATTATCTGTGGTGAAAACAGAAGGAAATATGCTTATCACGGAGGTGTAACAGAGGTATGTTTATCACTGTCCTGTCTTAGGGCAGCCTCAATTCTTTCCATCTGCTGAGGCTTTCCTGTTCAGGTAACCCTGCTAAGGGACTAGGTCCTTCCTTAACCCCTTCAGTTTTCAGGTCTCCTTCTCAGAATTCTTTGTATCCCTGCAAAGAGAAAGCACTTTAATGTCAATGCTCTTTATAAAAATTGAAAACTAGGTTTCTGTTTCAAATCTTTTTCTTGAGGATAAAGCTTCCAGGTTTTTTTTTTTCTTTTAATAAATGACACACTATAATGCTTCAGGATTTGTATGCAAAGGATCTGGGTAAAAGATCTGGCTAAAAGATACTGGATCAAAGATGTGGGTCAAAGACACTGGGTCAAAGATACTGGGTCAAAGATCTGGGTAAAACGATCTGGGAACTCAAAAGATACAAATTCAGAGTTCTCAGTATCTACCTGATGCTCATAACCTAGCCAGATGCTTCTCAACAATGGGTCAAAATTGAAATTTTATGGTAGCCAATTACCATCTTATGGCTCTCTCAGGATAGACCGCAGCTGAATCAAGTGAGAGAGCTTTTTCATGGATATACTACTTTTCATAACCTTCGGTATTTATTGGAGATAGGAGAAACTTTGGTTGAAAGGGAAAATTACTTCTTGATTGATAAATTTTTTCACATAGAGAAATGGTGGTTGTGATGTTTGGCAACAGATCTTTTCATAAGTCTATTCGTTACTGAGAAACACTATTTTTCTTTGAGTCACATTCTGCAGTAAATTTTGCATCCTGGGCTTAAGCTTTGTAAATGTTTTGAGTCATTGTATTTTCATTGCTATTAGTATTAAATACTCAGTTGTTTATGGTAGCTTTGTACCCATGAGATTTAGTTTACCTTTCAGACAATCAGGGACTCTGGCAAATATTTACTAAAGCTTTTAAAAGCACACAGAATTGTCCCATGTGCTGTCCTATTGTACAGAAAAGGCATGAAAGACATTGGCTAGAAGATTATCAAACTCATTTTTATTTTTAAATTTTAATATTCTTTATTTTTTTGCCGCATGAAGTATGGAAGCTTAGGGTCCCAGATCAGGAATTGAACCTGGGCCCCTGCAATGAAAATGCTGAATCCTAACTCCTGAATCTCCAGGAAATTCAATTTTCGTTTCTAGAAACACAACTAAATGTAGTTTTTCTCATCATACATGTATCTAGGGGCCTTGCATCTAGTTCTGGTCAGTGGAACACAAGCAGAAGAAATGTATGTCACTTCTAAGCTTGAACCCTAAAATATGCCATAATTTCTTTTTCATTGTTTTCATGTAAAATATGAAGGAAGGGAAGGATTCAACTATGCAGTATATGGGTAGGGGAGTTCCAGGCAAAGAGAACAGTTGTGCATACACCCTGAAGTTAGAGAACAACAGGAGACCACTATGGTAGATGTTTCCTTCTTTTTTTGCTTTAATTAATTTTTCTTGGAGTAACTAATGTTATGTTAGTTTCTGCTGTACAGCAAAGTGAATCAGTTACACATATCCTTGTATCCACTCTTTTTTAGACTTTTTTCCCATATGGGCTATTATGGGAATATTGAGTACACAGTATTGAGTACAGTTCCCTGTGCTATACAGTAAGTTCTTACTGGTTATCTATTTTATATATAGTAGGATGTATGTGTCAGTCCAAGTCTCCCAATTTATCCCTCTCTCCCTGCCTTTCCTCTTTGGTAATCATGTTTATTTTCTACATCTGTGACTCTATTTCTGGAAACCTTCCTTCCTGTCTTTGTTCAAATGTCATTTTTCTCAGTGAGGCTTGTCTTCACACTCTATTTAAAATTGCAACATCTCTCTCTAGTATTTATTCAGTTCTCCTTGCTCTTTTTTTGTATACACTCACTCCCTGTGACAAACATGTTAGGTAGGCAGAACAATGGCCTCTAAAGAGGTCCTTATTCTGATCTCTGGAAACCATAGTGCTATGTTACATAGCAGAGAGGGAATTAAAGTTGCAGATATAATTAAGGTTATTTTCAAATAGGGATATTTTCCTCGATTACCTGATAGGTCCAATGTAATCACAAAGGTCCTTAAAATGAGATTAAAACTGTAAAAAATGAAGGTGGAAGAGGAAGACAGGAGAGAATCAGAGAGAGTTATGAGTGGTAAAAAGGCAGGGATAGAAAGTGCACCATTGCTGGCTCTGAAGATGGAGAAAGGGGCCCTCGTGAGGACAGATGAGGCAAGGAAATGATTCTTCCCTGGAGCCTCCAGAAAGGAGAGGACCTTAATCCTGCCAACACCTTGACTTTAGCCCAGTGAGACCCATGTCTGACTTCTAACCTAAAGAATAAATTTGCATTACTTTGGCCACTAAGTTGGTGATAAATTTTTATACCAGAAATAGAGAACTATTACAATATGTTATATAACATACCGTATAATTAATGTTTATTTTATTATTTACCTTCAGTTTTTCCAATTAAAATTTATTTTTAAAACAAATAATAACATTTGCATAGTTCAAAATACAAAACTATTCACAGAAGTGTAAACACAGAGGCCTAGTTTCCATAAAAGAAAATTTATATATTTATTTTTTTCCCTCTCTCTTATATGAAATATACTGCTGCTGCTGCTACTGCTGCTAAGTCACTTCAGTTGTGTCTGACTCTGTGCGACCCCATAGACAGCAGCCCACCAGGCTCCCCCGTCCCTGGGATTCTCCAGGCAAGAACACTGGAATGGGTTGCTATTTCCTTCTCCAATGCATGAAAGTGAAAAGTGAAAGTGAAGTCGTTCAGTCATGTCCGACTGTTGGCGACCCCATGGACTGCAGCCTGCCAGACTCCCCCGTCCATGGGATTTTCCAGGCAAGAGTACTGGAGTGAGGTGCCATTGCCTTCTCCAGTGAAATATGCTATACTATATATATTATTTCACAAGTTGGTTTTTTAAAATTTAATGATGTATCTTGAATATCTTCATGTGAAACATACAGGATTTCCTTGTTCATTTTTTTTTTCAGTTTTATTAAGGTATAGAGGTCAAATAAAATTGTGAGGTATTTGAAGTGTACAATGTGATGATTATATATATATATATATATATATATATATATATACACACAAATTATACATAGCAGGCTACAGTCCATGGGATCACAAAGAGTTGGACACGACTGCGCGACTAGCATGTTAATAAGTATGATTAAGTAAAGATTAACTAAATGAGCTACTTTATTTGAAGGATGAAAAAAACTGATATTCAGAGAAATAGAGTGCTGGACCCAGATCACTAGCTAATTAGTGGCAGAGCTGACCACAATGCAAAACTTCATTTAGGCCTAACTTTTCACCTATCCTGGTATCTAAGAGAAACAAAAGGCTTCCAAATCCACATACAATGAAAACAGATTGCTTTGTGCAGTATTTATTAGTTGGCAAGAAATCTAAATACAATCACCAAAATTCTTAGCAGTTGTGACAGAAAACAAAAACACCTTCACATTCGATATTAACATCATCTCTGTATGTTAAGTAGAAAGTTTTAAATTCTTCTATGAGTAGAATCAGAGTTTATTTTCAAAGACAGCTTTGCAAACTTGACATTAGGACAGTAGTTTGACATGATTTGCTTTAAAACACTTTCAAATATATGGATAAAAGTTTTAGAAACTAGTCACTGTTGAATACATTTCACACTGAATTAATATGAATTAATCAAATTAGTAATAACTGAATTAATAGTAAAATACTCTGAGCACCATGTGAACATACAAAAAAGCGTTCTTGTGGTTCATAGAGGCAGGCATCAAGCACATTGGATCTGAACTTAAGATGTAATACAATATATGTCAATCCTGAAATCTAAACATTTACATGCTCTCAAAAATGTAAAGCTCGAGTCCTTGTTGTGAGTGACTGCGAGATTTCATTTTCAGTCACTGCAGATCTTCACTTGATAATCAGCTTCCCTCTTTTTTGGCTCACATTTTGTAGGATGGAATTTCATTAAAGTTTTAAGGTGATTTAAATAGTCTTTGTCTATAATCATCAATACAGGGCTAGGTCTATCTATAGATATTTATGTAGTTTTGTTTATTTGGATAAACCTATTTATCTATTCATGAGGTTGCAAAGAGTCGGACACGACTGAGCGACTGAACTGAACTGAACTGAACTGAATTTACCCCTTTATATTTGTGGGATTAGGTAATTCAGGTGGGTTTTGAATTGGGAGTACAATGTAATGACTTTATAGTTTCTAACATTTAAAGGGAAAAGTAAATGTTTGCTTGTTCAATTTTCTCTCTTTATCTAATGGTTGTCTGTCCCTCAGTGGGCTATCTCTGTAGGTTCCTCAAAGTGATCTTAAATCATGTTCAGGCACCTGATTTGTGGGATAGAGAAGAATTTTATTGTTAATAGGTCATATGGGGTGACTAATTAGACTCAAAGATTAGTGACAGTGCTTTAAATTTGAGTAATATGATTTCCCTTTAAGCTTGGTGATAAAAGTAAAGGCGTAGTTCTGTACTCATAAGTCATATCTAATGACAGAATACTTCACAATGTATGAGGTACTAGTACCTCTTTATAATATTCCAAATTTGCTCCCGCAGCTGATTGATACTTAAGAAGAACTGAAGAAGAGTTTTTTCTATAGAAGGTGAAGTTGTTTTTTCAACAGTAGTACTTTGAGCACTGGTACTAGTACTAGTTTGGGTTGTGGGTGCAGCTGTAGTTTTGGGAGTTTCAGGGGTAACAGTGGTTGGAGAAGGAGCAGGTGTGGTATTTGGGGCAGCTGTGGGCTCTGGAGCTGAGGAGGGGAGTGGTACTGATGTGGCTGGGGAAGTTGTAGGTATGGCAGCTGGGGTCCACAGTGGAGTTGTAGAGGGTTGTGCTGATGTTGCAGGAGAGCCTGTGGTGCCACTGTTTGCTGTTGCAGATGTGGTGGTAGCCTTAGGAGCAAGAGTAGTCATAGTTGGAGGGATACTAGTACTGGTGGAGATAGATGTGGGAGTCACAGATGGGATCTGCGTGGTAGCCTTCAAGGTATTTTTATCAACAGTGTTATGTTTAACTGGACAGTTTGGTGGGCTGGAAGGTTTCGGCCTTGGGAAAATTCTTCTCCTTGGATTTGGAATTTTATGGTGTCTTGGGTGATCAAAAGGATATGGCTTTTGAATGAATGGATTCCGGTTGGGTGGTAATTTGGGATAAGACAGTGATCCTACATATGGTCGAAGATCATTCTGTCTGTCCTGTGTTTCCTGTTGCTTTTTGTGGCCTTCGCTGAGCTGTAGAAAAGAAAGTACAAGAACTGAAAACATCCATTTATTTATCAACTAGGGTATTATTGCTGAATGCAGGATGAGCAGTATTTGTAACTTTTTGGGATTGGAAGCCAGACTGTAGTGACTTGAGTGATTATCCTTGCGATTTCATTAAATATCAGTAATGACTTGCTATTAGAAAATTTGTCAAATGTATATTTCCCATACAACTAGGATGTTTATTCCTGTGGGCTCAAGCCTGGAAGATTAGCTAGATCTGCCCTTTTGTGCTTGCAGTTTCTCTCTTCTTCCTTTGGTAAAACATGGTCAAGTACTGCCCAAGGCTTGAGCATAAAGGCTACTGGGTTGCTGAACTCTATGTGAAACTTCAGTCAAAGACATTCAACTGAGATCAAGGAGTCCTATATGAATCACAACCCTCAAATCCGTCATCCTCAAAATATAAAACAAAACAAACAACAGCAAAAACCCAAACAACCAACATAACCAACCAATGCCCACCTCAGTTTCATATCACTGATATCATAGAAAGCCTAGTTTCTAGCCTTTTTAAATTGAAGAAAGGACTTTGGCTGTTACCTTTTAACTTTATCATTAAACAAATTAAAATTACAGAAACTCAAGGGGTTCATGAATCCTATGATGTAGAAAAATTTTGCATTTTGTCTGGATAGAGGACCTGTACCCTTCATGATGTATTAAAGGTGTTCACATCTGAAAAGAACACTGATTTAGTCCAGTTGTAAATCTGACACTTAATATTTTTCCAAATACACCTCATGAATGACTTTTCAGTCTGACAACCTCTTACGATTGGGAACACATTATCTTGTCTCCCAAGATGGTAGAGAGTTCTTCCTGATACATAATGACATTTCTTGGAATTTCTATTCTTAACTAAAAAGAGATTTATTTCTTCAGATTTACATTTTCATCGCAATTCTATGCTTTGGCAGTACGTACTTTGGCCACCTGATGTGAAGAGCTGACTCATTGCAAAAGACCCTGATGTTGGGAAAGATTGAGGGCAGGAGGAGAGGGGGCAACAGAAGATAACAGAGGATGAGATCGTTGGATGGCATCACTGAATCAACAGACTTGGGTCTGAGCAAACTCTGGGAGATGGTGATGAACAGGGGAGCCTGGCCTGCTGCAGTCCATGGGGCTGCAAAGAGTTGGGCACAACTGAGCGACTGAACAACAACAGAAGATCCTGGACTCCTTCAAAATTGGAAAATATCTATCCTGCTTTCTGGGTCTTATATTCTGCAAGATTAATATCCTTAGTTCTTTTAGCCATTGTTGACATTATTTAAATTAGAATGCCATCACTGTTTCAGTTTCTTATCTCTAAATATACTGCAATTTATCTATATCCCTCTTTTTTCTACATCCCTATATCTCTATCTTACACTAGAATTTTAAACTGTCAATCATGTTAATTTAAATTGGAGGTAAGGACTATTGTAAGCACAGAGGGGTTTCAGCCTAGAGATCCAACCAAATTATGCTACATTTTTCCTCTTTATAATTTCCACATCAACCCTGTTTAGACCACCAAATAGATAAATCATTCTAGTCCCACATGGCAAAGCTGTCTTCAGAGTGAGAGCCAGTAAAGTGACAACTTCTGAGAGATTTAGCAGAGTTGTTCAGCTATGATAACTTCCTCGAGACTGATTTACCTAGCCTCAAAAATAACTTTGTGCTTAATTGCTCAGTCGTGGGTGACTCTTTGTGACCCCATGGACCATACCTTGCCAGGCTCCTCTGCCCATGGAATTTTCCAGGCAAGAATACTAGAGTGGGGTGCCATTTCCTTTCTTCAGGGGATCCTCCTGACCCAGGGATCGAATTCACATCTCCTGCATTGGCAGGCAGATTCTTTACTGCTGAGCCACCTGGGAAGCCCCTCAAAATAACTTTGGAAAGCCATTAATTGTTTTAAAAAATTATCCAAGGCATTTCAATTCTGAGACTATCCGTAAGTTAAAATAATGACTTTTGATCCACATAACTTGGATATTTTTGCATAGATCTTTCTCAGAAGGCCACAGAATTCCAGAATCTTTAACTGTAAACCCAGGATGTACCTCCAATCAATGAAATCTCTCAGGAGGTCCATTAGAGGG
Organism: Ovis canadensis; assembly: GCF_042477335.2. Taxonomy (NCBI): domain Eukaryota; kingdom Metazoa; phylum Chordata; class Mammalia; order Artiodactyla; family Bovidae; genus Ovis; species Ovis canadensis. The sequence goes on along the minus strand of NC_091250.1, from coordinate 102,473,278 downwards.
CAGTGGTTTTCTAATATAAAATAAGCAGGCCATATTGTTTGAGCAACTCTTTCGCTGGAGATTCAATATGCAAGCCAGATAATCACAGTGCTCTGCTTGAAGCAGGATTAGGGGCCTCTCATCCCACTAGCTCATTCTTCCTCTTTTCAGATGGACATTCAGCTTGCTATGAAGAATTCTGAGATCTTGGAGGAACATGTTTGAAATACACAACACCAGACCATCAGTGGAAGTTTGCATCTGTCTAGTGTCCACCATTAAATAACTGAATGACTTCAGGAAAATCACTTACTTTTCCTGGATCTTAGTTTACTCACTTATGAAGTGATTCAGATTAAATACCAGATCCAAAGTCTAATTTTACGACATCTACTTTGGCCACCTCATGCGAAGAGTTGACTCATTGGAAAAGACTCTGATGCTGGGAGGGATTGGGGGCAGGAGGAGAAGGGGACAACAAAGGATGAGATGGCTGGATGGCATCACTGACTCAACGGACGTGAGTCTGAGTGAACTCCGGGAGTTGGTGATGACAGGGAGGCCTGGCGTGCTGTGATTCATGGGGTTGCAAAGAGTCGGACGACTGAGCAACTGAACTGAACTGATGCTTTGAAATAATTATACTATTTATTTTCTTTATTAGATGACAAACTTTGTGAGGACAAAGAGTTTTTTTTGTTATTGTTAATTTTTGTATGCCTGATACCTACAACTACACTTGGCACATAGCAGGCACCCATTAGACATTTATTGAATGAACAAATGTATGGAATTGATAATAAAGGAACAAATTTCTCATTGAATGAAATCTTAACATTAGAAAGTATTTATTAGGGCTTCCCAGGTGCCACTACTGGTAAAGAATCCATCTTCCAGCGCAGGAGATATAACAGAAGAAAGTTTGATCCCTAGGTTGGGAAACATCCCCTGGAGGAGGAAATGGCAATCCACTCCAGTATTCTCGCCTGGAAAATTCCATGGACAGAGGAGCCTGGTGGGCTACAGTTCATGGGATTGCAAAGAGTCGGACATGACTGGGCATCTGAGCACAGTACGCAGGGTGTCAATAAGTTTTAATTTAGGTGACCAAAATAATTTCTATGACATTTTCATATGAAGTCAAATTAATTTAAGCCTATTAATTTTAATGTTAGTTTAACATAGTGTGGCACGCTACAATATGGAGTAAAGGACCAGTTTGACTAGTTTACTTAAAATGTATTGACAAATTATGACTGGCAGTTATAGAACCTGTTGATTGGAACTGGACTCAGGGACGCTTGAGACTGGGAGGAGATGAATGCCTCTAAGGGTTTGAGCCTCATGACTGAAGTATGGAAGTGTGTGTAATAAATATAGAAAAGCCAAGAAAGCCAATTAAAGACAGCCTCATTTGGCTGTTCATGTCTATTATTTACATTTGAAAAAAAAATCCTATAGCACTTATTTTGTATCAGGCCCTATTCTAAGTGGTTTACACCTATACATTTATTAATTCCTTGGTAACACCATAGTGAAAGTGTTAGTCACTCGGTTGTGTCAGACTCTTTGCAATCCCATGGACTGTAGCCCTCCAGGCTCCTCTGTTCATGGGATTCTCCAGACAAGAATACTGGAGTGAATAGCCATCCCCTTCTCCAGGGGATCGTCCCAACCCAGGGATTGAACTTGGGTCTCCTGTAGGCAGATTCTTTACCATCTGAGCCACTAGGGAAGCCCCATAAGGTGGGTACTATTATTATCCTCCTTATAAAGATGAAAAACTGAGTCCCAGAGAGATTAAGTAACTTCAGAGAGTATGTCTCCATATGGAAACCACATATGAGAGGAGAAGAGAGGGAGTGAGCAGTAAAGAGAGAGCAGGCTGAGAGAGGGAGGAGGGAGTAGATGGGAATCAGGGAAAGGGGGAGGGGAGAGGGGAGTGGAGTCAGGGAGGGGGGAGGAGACAGGGGGTGGAGGCAGGGAAGGGGGAGGGGAGAGGGGAGTGGAGGCAGGGAAGGGGGAGGGGAGGGGGAGTGGAGGCAGGGAAGGGGGAGGGGAGAGGGGAGTGGAATGGGTGAGTGTGGGGCGAGGATGAAATCAGGGAAGGTGAAGTCCAGAGAGGCACCAGACACCTGGAGCAAGAAAGGAGGGGTTGGAAGAAGCAGAGGATTCCTAAAATAACTAGAGGAAAGCCAAATTTTGAGAGTAGGAACAGGAGGAAAGAACAGGCCGTGAAAGAAATGGAGAACTAGAAAGGAAGAAGGCTAGAAGAGTGAAGGTCAAAATGGCTTTTTTTTGGAAATTGGGACGCATGCTGAATGTCTTTATTTTTGGTTACTAGCCTGAAAACCTATAAATCGTTTTCCAAAGAGGAAAGAAATAGTATATTTAAATAATGTTTATTTAACAGAGCTAATCATCTGGCTCCTGAATACATCCCCTTAATCTTTTCAGGGAACATCTGAAAGATAGAGGCCAGACTATCTGCTCCCAGAAATTGCTCTGCAAAAGCAGAGTAGGTTGTTTCCAGGACTCCAGGGCTGGTCTTTTCTGACTCTGGGTTGGTGCCATAGTCTGGAATTTTCCATAATGTCTAAGGCCCAGGTCCAGAATTCCTATGCTACTTTGTCATATTCAGGTTCTTTGGAAGTTCTTCTTCTGACTAAGAGCATTTTGAGAATTGGGTAGTTAAATGGGTTTTCATTTATCCTGAACAGGTGGAAGAGATGATCCTTTAGGTGCCTGGATTTGTAGGAAGTACCACTAAGGGCTTCCTCAAAATAACAGCACAGCTTTAATCACACCACAACTACACAATGAAGATGGCAGGTCATTTCTTTCCATCTAGAGGTATTTGGTAACCAGGGTTTTTTTGTTACAATTTATCTGACTAAAAATTTAATATCGCCATGAATATTCAGACCTTATATCCTTATCAAGTAGTTTGTAAAATGAAATTATAACAATCTTACAGTTATGAGTTTTACATCTATACTATGCTTTACAATTTATAAATACATGTGTTCTTATTTATTCTTCAATGGCCTTGTGAGGTATATACCATTATTACTATCTTCACATGGGAAAATTGGGACCCTGTAGGTAGACTGTAGCTCAAGATTCATCTGGATGTTCAGACGATGAGTTAAGCCCACATCAGTTCAGTTCAGTTCAGTCACTCAGTCGTGTCCCAACTCTTTGCAACCCCGTGAATTGTAGCAAGGCAGCCCTCTCTGTCCATCACTAACTTCCAGAGTCCACCCAAACCCATGTCCGTTGAGTCAGTGATGCCATCCAACTATCTCATCCTCTGTTATCCCCTTCTCCCACCCTCAATTTTTCCGAGCATCAGGGTCTTTTCAAATGAGTCAGCTCTTCTCATCAGGTGGGCAAAATATTGGAGTTTCAGCTTTTCAGCATCAGTCCTTCCAGTGAACACCCAGGACTGATCTCCTTTAGGATGGACTGGTTGGATCTCCTTGCTGTCCAAGGGACTCTCAAGAGTCTTCTCCAATACCACAGTTCAAAAGCATCAATTCTTTGGTACTCAGCTTTCTTTATAGTCCAACTCTCGTATCCATACATGACCACTGGAAAAACCATAGCCTTGACTAGACGGACCTTTGTTGACAAAGTAATGTCTCTGCTTTTTAATATGCTGTTTAGGTTGGTCATAACTTTCCTTCCAAGGACAAATATAGCTTTTTTTTTTTTTTGCATCATGTATCACCTTGAATCATTAATTTTTAAATTCTTTTCCCAGCAGTCTCTAAATATCTTAAAGATAAAGTCTATTTTGTCTTTTTTCTGTTGGTTTTGGAAACCATACTTCCTGTCCTTCTTTGTGGTCCCTCCATTTTCACTATTCTGTGTTCAAACTTCTTACATTTTCTCTCCAAGTGATCTTATGGCTTCAAATACATTCTAAATACATATGGTGCACCTTGAATTCTTTCTGAACCCAAGACAATGTATATCCACTTGCCTCTTAACATCTTGTTGAAGAAATTTAATAACCATCTCAGATTTAACATGTCTAAAACAGAACATTTTTGTTTATTTCCTTCTTTTACCACATACCTAATCCAGCAGAAGTTACAGTGGACCTAATCACCAAAATGTATCTTAAATTCACCCTTATGTTTTTTTTTTTTTAAATTGCTGACATTTAATGCAAGTCACCATTATCTTTTATCTGGACTACTGCTATAGCTTCTTGAGTGTACTCTTTACCTCAGCTTTTTGTCCCCTGTAATCTGTTTTCTCCCTGGAACTGAGAGTCATTTCACTCCCCTGTGGACAGTCAGATGGTTCTGAGGCTTCCTGATATTCTGAGAATGGAATCCATATTCTATACCAATGAGGCCCTAGGTGATTTCTACCTGTTCTCATCACACCCATGGTAAAGTTAGTGCTATACAAGTATCAGTTAGATGAACCAAACCATTTCTTGTATTTTAATTATGTGTTGTCTTATGTTTTACAGAAAACAATAGATGCCAAGCTTCTTGAAACTAGAAGTCTTTCTGTTGTTGTACTTTTGATTTCTCAGTTAGATATACATCCCAAATGTTACTGGTACATATGAATAAAAATTACTTGGAGGGATACTTACTGAGAAGCAAGTACTTAGTGCACAGATGCACACCAGCAGCGGCAGAGTTTTCATTTTTTCCTGTTGGCTTCTAGGAAAAGCAGAAAAGTGGCTCTCTAGTTATGATATTGTGGGAGAGGGATACCTTTTGGTTAATGATTTATTTTTCTGAGCATACAGTGTGAAAGAGACCAGTGGTTTCTGAAATTATGTATATATTTTCACTCTATAGTGGTAAGGCAAAATTGCTTTAAGGTAAAACACATTCTTTCAAAGAGAAAGCAATGGAAGAGGGTCGATAATTATTCTTATTATAAGTAATTTGTAGCATAAGCATTCCTCACAGATACTAAAGACTGCCTGGGAAGGGCAGGGTCTTAGGAAGTTTAGCAATAAGGGAAGGAAATAATTTCCCTCTTATTTCTGTTCTAACTCTAGAAGCTTCCTTATTTAATGAACCATTATACAAGCTACCTGATATTTACTGAACATGATTTTGTAAATGATTTATAAGGTTCTTTTAAGATAGCTCAGTTGGTGAAGATTCTGCCTGCAATGCAGGAGACCCCAGTTTGTTTCCTGGGTTGGGAAGATCTGCTGGAGAAGGGATAGGCTACCCACTCCAGGATTCTTGGGCTTCCCTTGTGGCTCAGCTGGCAAAGAATCCACCTGCAATGTGGGAGACCTGGCTTCATCCCTGGGTTAAGAAGATCCTTGGTGAAGGGAACAGCTACCCACTCCAGTATTCTGGCCTGGAGAATTCCATGGACTTTATAGTCCATGGGGTTACAAAGAGTTGGACACAACTGAGTGACTTTTACTTTCACTTTAAGCAAAGTAGATATTCCTTGTTTTTTTGTTACAAGGCTGTTACTTAGAAAAATTATCCTATCTAATGGCCTCTTCTTGAAATTTTATTTGACTGAAGATTTTACCATGCAATCCCCTTTCCCTAAGTCCCTAAAGGACAGGAGTTATGTTTTATTCTCTTTATATCATCATGCTTAGCACATAGTGCATATTTAATCAATTAAAAAACGGAGGAAAGACAACCATACATTTGGCTATAGGTAGTAAGATGGGAGGGTAACGGAGGGACATGACCTTTTACTTTTCTTATTTTGGTCATACATATATTCTACAATCAGCTTGATTTTAGAAAACAAAATAAAAGTTAAACCTCTATGTAGACAAAGCAGATATTAGGGCAAATAAATGAATGCATGCACACACATCAGTGTGCTGTGCTATCAGATCATATTCACTTCACAATATAGCCCTGTGGTTTATCAAACTAGAGAGTACTAGAATCAATCATGTTTAGTTTAAATGCCAACTCTTATCACTTTCTGTGTGACTTTGATTGAGTTGCAGTCTTACACATTAAGGTTGTCCTCAGGATGGCCTGGAATAATATATGTTACAAATTGTACTGAGGACAATGTTTGGTGATAAAGAACCTGCCTATCAATGCAGGAGACTTAAGAGACCTGGGTTAGATCCCTGGGTCAGGGAGATCTTCTGGAGGAGGAAATGGCAACCCACTCGAATATTCTTTCCTGGAGAATCCCATGAACAGAGGAGCCTGGTGGACTACAGTCCACAGGGTTGCAAAGAGTTGGACGTAACTGAAGCAACTTAGCACAAAGGCTCAGTGGTAGTTGTTATTATAGTACTAGTCATACTAAGAACAAAACCATCAGGCCTCATTGGAGAAAGATATTTTTATTATATTATCAGTTTCCTAAGCCTATCAGAATTTTCTTTTTATTTTCAAGATTTAAAAAATAAAGATAATAAACATAAATAAAAGATCAATGTTCCCCATTGATCATATATTCTTCTAGTAACATATGAGCGGAACCTTTTGTCACATAGTTTAGCAGTTTATAAGAACAGAGGAAAATAACTATTAGAACAATTATGACTATTATTAAAAATATTCCATATAACTTAAAAGCTGCTTAGTTTATATTTTAGTATATTAATCCCCAAAGTATCTAATATATCCATATACCTGGTCTGATGTTACTCTTCTTAGGATGTTAGATGTAGTGGTCTTCAGCTGATCCTTTTAGGATGGTAATTGGAAGCAGCAGAAGAGAACGCACAAGAGAATTTTCCAGTTTTATAGTTCTTCAGTTGAGTTTGGTGGAAATAGGAAATTTATTGGATTTAGGATAAGGTCACTTCTGTCAAGTAATTCGATTTCAAAGACAAAGAAAGGATACTTGTCATTTGATGAGGTTGACAGTAGTCCTTTGTGCATCAGTGTCTTCCTGATGGACACAGTGACAATAAGAGGTTCTCAATGAATAATTTACCTGATTGATTAGTATGATAGTGATTGATGACACTTAAGGAGACTCGAACAACCATGGCCAAGGTCTTCCAAGGAGGAACAAATCTTCCACTCCTTCCTGTTTTCTGGCCTATCCAAGTAAGCAGAGGGATTGTCCTGACAGTTCATGTGACGGGACACCATTTTTCTCCCATCAAGAAATACAATTTAACAAAGTAGGATTTAAAAAAGCAACATGATGCTAAATGCAGTTGACCTTGAACAACTTGAGGATTATGGGCGCTGACCTGCTCAATTGGAAATCCATGTGTAACTTTACATCCACAGGTTCGGTGACCACAGATCTTCTGGTGCTATAGTATAGCTTTTTCTTTTATAGTATAGCTTTTATTAAAAAAAAAGTCTCTGTATAAGTGGATCCATGCAGTTCAAGCTCATGTTGTTCAAGGGTCAACTGTACTGGTGAAGGACAATGGGTTCAGAGCTGAGAGATAAACAGTGAATTTTATCATATGAATAATTAAAACATTTTTGCCTTTTACTTTGAAAAATATTCAAGCATACAGAAAAGTGAGGATAGTAGTATAATTCACAACCATACCCCCACAGATTTCGCAGTAGTTAACATTTTGCTATAGATGCTTAATCGATTGCTTTACTGAAGTATTTTAAGGTAAATTATGGAAAGCATGACAGCTTGTCTATAAATATTTCAGTATTTATCTCTAAAAATCCATTCCTTTATTATACAACATAGCAATGTCTCACACATTTAGTCTAAAACTCAGTCTGTATTCAAATTACCCGAATTTTGCCAGAAGTATTTTTAGTTGTTTTGTTTAAACCAGGACTCAAGTAAAGACTATGTGTTACATCTACTTGCTACATCTCTAGTTTCTTTTATTCTAGAACTTTCGCCTCTCTTTTCCCCCATGATATCGATCTCTTGAATAACTAGACTAATTATCTTATGAATATTTATTTTCAGAAAGAAATTTAAGGACCATTTTAATAGAAGTTTTAGAAATTAGATATTTCTACTATAAAAAAAATCTTCAAACTGGAATACAGTTTAGACTCCTAGCCATTTTTCCCCCCAGCTATGGCCTCTGAGAGCAGGTTTAGCACTGTTTGGGTTTGACTTCTTATTTCTCTACTTAGCAGAAATTTAGCTTTTGGCAAGGTATCTGATTTCTCTAAGCCTTACTTTTCTTATGTGCCAAATAGTGGTAGCATCTACTTTCCAAAGTTGTTGTGAGCATAACATTAGATAATTTAAAGAGTCTGATATGGCACTTTGAAATTGTATGCTCTCAGCTATTAAATTGCCATCAGTGGGAAGTAGAAGTAATTTTTGGCATAGCACTGAGTTTGTGCGTATGGATATATCAATTCCCTCTTTTTTGACTGTTGTTGTTGTTTAGTTGTTAAGTCATGGCTGACCCTTTGCCATCCATGGACTGTAGCCTGCCAGGCTCCTCTGTCCATAGGATTTCCCAGGAAAAATACTGGAGTGGGTTGCCATTTTCTTCTCCAGGGACCTTCTCCACCTAGAGATTGAACCCAAATCTCCTGCATTGCAGGCAACTTCTTTACCACTGAGCCACCAGGAAAGCCCAAGTAACCAGTCATATGTATTTACAATATGCTTATTGTCAAAATTGACTGTGGAATAGAAATTTTATTGATGTGAAACAAGTTTTTCTGAGTCCATGGCATCATCAGAGCAATTATCAATCATCTTGAGCTATTGCTCACTTAGTTGTTGATATCTAATGATGTTCCAGAAATATCTAATAATTTCCAGTCTTGATTCATGCCTGGAGATAGCAGATTCAATTTTTTTTGAATATTGGAAAAGCATAAAATAACATATTATAACATATTATAACCTAGTCCATGTCTTTCATATTTTATTTTTCAGTAAATAACGACTATTGTTTGTTCTTTTAGTATCTTGCTGTGAGTGTTGTTGCCACTTGACATTTTAGGAACTCATGATTATACAGCAGCATATGTCAATCATACAAAATTTGGAAAATAAGGAAATTACCGACATATAGACTATAAATCTCCACTCCAGTGTTTTTGCCTGTAGAATCCCAGGGATGGCAGAGTCTAGTGGGCTGCTGTCTATGGGGTCGCACAGAGTCGGTCACTACTGAAGCGACTTAGCAGCAGCCACAGCAGACTATAAATCACCATTATGCCGTATTTTGGATTATCACCAGGTGTTTTGACATGTTGCATAAAATGATAACCTTACAGTATTCTGCCCATTGAGTTCTGCTCTTTTGAAATAGAAAAGCCACAGCTGGTTTTCTGCTCCTCACTACATTCTCACTTCCATCCCAGACTGCTTCATAGTCAGGAGGAAGAAATCTTCTTACCTGATTCAATCAGGACAGATGTTGAAAAGTCCATTAAAATACAATTCATAGTAAAAGACTTGTTTTTTAAAGACCATTTTTCCACAGACCAGGGGGTGCTGGGGCTGGTTTCAGGATGATTTAAGTGCATTACATTTATTGTGCCCCTTATTTCTATTATTATTACATCAGCTCTACCTCAGATCATCAAACTTTTTACCAATCTTCTTTCTACCCTGATCCTCTTATACTTTCTAAATAGTTTATGAAACATAATTAGAATATGTAGATCATCAATTATTTCAATCAATATTTTAGGATTTGTTTTTGGTGTTTTAAATGTACCTTATATTTTTACTAAAATTGACAGTTGACTTTCGTTAGAGTTTTCAGAACGTTCTTAGTAGGATGGGAGACACTGTGGAATCCATTTCAAGGTTTAGAGAAATAATTTGGAGTTAGGAGCAAAAGAATTTGGTAATGACACTACAAAAGACTGGCCTAAAAAGTAGTGGAGAGCAGTATTTTAGCTTTGGCTAGCCCTGGCAGGAACTATATAATCACTTTTTGTCTGTATATGCAAGGAGAAAAGCAACAAAAAGTACGTGCTGCTGCTTTAGTTTTTGATTTTTTCTGCTACTACCTATTTTATCTATAGTATCAGTCCTAATTATAATTATACAGTATTTCTGTATAATTCACAATTAACCATAATCTAGAGCAATTATCAAAAGCAAGCACAGTGTTCTGGAAATCTGTGGGGGCATTCATTTTGCTTAACAAAACAAAGCTGATAGATTAACAATGGATAATGGTAACATTGAAATCATCTTAATACTGCCTTCTTTAAGTATCTTTATTAGAGGAAGGTTAAATAAATAGTATGTTCTTTCCAATAAAATGCTTCATTTGGTATTTTCCATTTCTCCCACTTAAGTTAGCTTGTCAATCTTTCTTTGTTATGACTACACCTTTTGTATCAGCTATGTGCCTCTGGCTTCAGTTTTCTAAAACTAACCCTTTTAGCATGGAAATCTTTTTTTTTCCTTCTTTTTTTTTTGATTTCAAGATTTCATTTTGATTATTTCCTTCTGGCTTGGATTCAGCAAAATGTAAGCTAACTCATTCCATTGAGTAAGGTTCTTCTTCATTGAGAGAAATTATAATTACTTTTGTGATTGCCATGTCTGCCTCTGAAGTTTTATGGCTACTTTAAAGATGGTGTTCTATATTAGAATAGGAGAAAAAGACATAGAGTAAAACAATCCTGGGCTTAATGGACAGGGAAAGAAACCTGCCTTTAGAGGATAGTGAGATCTGTGAATATTCACAGCAAAAAGTAGGAGAGGTGGTTCTTGGCATCTTTCTATCGTTGGTAGGCTTTTCCATAAAAGAATTGCTCAGTTTGAGTTGGGAAGTTAATTAATAGCATTTGTATTTCATTACCTTATCATTTTAATGCAGATATGTAATAAATAGAAAAGTAGTTGGAGGTGGCAGTGATCATTCTGGCATTTTCTTGAATCCTATGAATTAAAAAATTTTATTATAGTATAGTTGATTTATAATGTTGTGTTAGTTTCTGCTGTATAGCAAAGTGAGTCAGTTATACATACATACATACATACATATATATATATATATATATATATATATATATATATTCACTCTTCTTAAGATTCTTTTCCCAGATAGGCCATTATAGAATATTGAGTAGAGTTTCCTGAGCTATGCAGTAGGTCCTTATTAGTTATCTACCTTATAAGTAGTAGTGTATAAATGTCAGTCCCAACCTCCTAATCTATCCGCCCTCCCTCGCTTTCCCCTCTGGTAACCATAAGTTTGTCTTCTACATCTGTGACTTGTGAATTTTTGTAAATGGTAGAATTTCACTTTCTGAACACAAGAAGAGGGTCAGTTGACAGCTATGATGAAAAGGGCTTTTAAAATGCAGTATGTCTTCTAGAAGACTTGCTTGAAACTTTTTTCCCTTTAAATGTCAGGTTTTTTTTTTTTTCTCAAGGAAAAGATAAAAAACTTAACAGAAATGTTATGAAATATGTTAAATATATTAAAATGCTTGTAATTTAACTTTGGTGTAATAAAATGTTAAAATAAATCTGATCCTTTACCTAACAATTGCTGAGAAAAATATTGTTTTTAAATTTCATCTGATTTAAGAGACTGATAAGGTAAACATTACAAAGGAAGTAGAGACTCTCAGAACTGCTGTCCAGTTAAAACAAAATAAAACAGGGGCCTCTACTTAGAAAGAAAGTCACCAGGCAACTTGTGTGGAAATGCTGGAAATCCATAATTTTTCTTTTCTTTTGTGCTAAATAGAAGAAAGGGACCAAGAGAACTCTGAACATGAAGAAATAATTTCTTTGATTAGCTGAACATAATCAAAAAAGTAAAGGAAAGGCATTGGCTCAAGTGAAGTCAATTTGCAATGATTTTAAGGTAGTTTCCCTGCAGTCATAGAAAGATGGATCCTAACATGTCTCACACAGGAATTTGTATTCTGAGTGAAAAGTATGAATAACAAGAAAGGTCTACTAGACTCTATGGAGACAGTTATACAGTGAAATGTGTATTATAATTTAGGTTTAGCGAAAATTGTAAATAATTTATTGATACTGCTAGAGTGATTTGGTCATTTTAGGTTTTTGGTGAGCTGCTGAATTTCTGGGGCTTTGAATTTGTTGGCTACTCTGTGGTGCAGGAGATTTTTCATGAGAATTTGGTAGACTGTGAATGAGGGCTATGCTTGGCTATCACTAAGCTGTTTTGTCCATTTGCTTTTGTTTGCAGTTTAGAGCATCTGGGTTTTTGTTTGTATTTCACTAGCGTTGAAACGATATTTTCTCTGCTCATTTTGCTTTCTTGTAGGATTTTTTACTTGATGCAATTATTGTTTAATAGTTGTATTCTTATGATGTTTTGGTTGGCTGGAGAGCTTTGACTAGGTTTTATCTTTGGAGATCCCTTTGGACCAGTGCGATTTAAATAGGGTTGAGAGTCTCCAAGTTTTTGTCAAGCAGATGAATTTAGCTGTGTGGTAATCCAACCAGTTTTTCCCAAGCAAGGTACAGGCTGAAGTGAATCTGATGCTTGTGCAGATGAATTCACATGTAGTCTGTTTTTTTTTTTTCAGCCTTTTTGTCTCTCTTCTTTCATACTTGTCTATAGGATGAGAAAGGAAAAGTATTTAGCTTAAATAACCTCTCATTTAAAATTTCATGAATTCAAAATCTTGAATAAGTTTCTTATACATTGAGTAAAACTCTATTATTATTAGATGATAGGAAAAACTCTTTTCTCTGAGACTACTACTGTATTGGAAGTAGAGTTTTATTTCAAGAGGACTCTCCAAATGTCACATGGTGGCTACCAGCACAAAGTCACAAAGCCTGCCACATCTTCTGCCCTTGACTGGTGCAATGGAGGAGAATGAGAAGCCTTGAGTTCTCTATTAGTCAGCAATACTTCCAACTCATAGAAGACAAGGCAGAATTATATTCAGAGCCTTTAACTAAGGGACTTGTGCATTTTAGGTGCTTAATATATGCTTACTAGAGAACACATATTAATAAATATAGAAAACATAAATATATATTTATAAACTATATAAAATACAGTTTGCATGTTTATAAAATAGTATATATATTTTTATAAAGATGATATAAAGAGAAACAGACTATTGTACAATACTTTTCCATATAACATTTCTCTACTACATTTTCTTTAATCCTTCTAGGCACATCTTCCAGACAAATTACTAATTAATCTTTACAATAAGATCCTCTAATTTAAGAAGTTTCATTGCAAAAATACTCCCATTCTCCAATTCAAGAATTTGTTTTTTGAAATTAAATATTTTGAATTTTCTTAGAATCCAGAATTGATCATTTCTCTCTCTTTATGATTCCATTCAAGTCTGTAATCTAAACTTTTAAATTCTGCATTTTGTATGCTTCATTTTGGACATGCTTTACTAGCTCTGTATGTTGCTTTAGTAACTCTCTGGGTGTGAAAGCTGTTGGTTCACGTCTCTGACTGTCAGAAATCCTGCACATCCTTTGACACTATAGGTATTTCTTGATTTTTCTTGATAAAAGTGATTTCTTATTAGGGAGTGATATCTATTTTATTTTGTATTAATATTTTTATTGAAGTATATTTATTTGTAATTTTGTATTGAAGTATAGTTATTTATTTGTATACCATATTATTTTACTCCATTAAAATTTAATTCCTTGCCAGAAATTATACATTACTGTCTCTCCTCATCAATTACAAGGTCTTTCATAAAAAAGGACCACAAAAATATTCACTGGTTGAACAAGTATTTGATAGTTCACATCAGAACCACCTTAAGACTTCTCTGCTTTAGTTTAAATATTAATATCAATCTATAAATATTAATCACCTTGATATTAATATTGTTTCCTTACCATTCCTTTGCCAGATAAAAATGTTTTCAAATCACATTCACCTCTTTGATTTTTTTCTACTGAACATTTTTAGTTTTTTTAGTGTTCTCTGTTAATGTGTTCCTGGATTTTATTGCTATTTTTTTATTGTATTGATGCTAATGAAGCTCCCATACTTTGGCCACTTGATGTGAAGAACTGACTCATTGGAAAAAACCCTGATGCTGGGAAAGACTGAAGGCAGGAGGAGAAGGAGATGACAGAGGATGAGATGATTGGATGGTATCACCGACTCAATGGACGTGAGTTGGAGTAAACTCCAGGAGACAGTGAAGGACAGGCAAGACTGGTGTGCAGCAGTTCCTGGGTTTGCAGAGTCAGACACAACTTAGAGACTGAACAACAGCAGCGTTTCATGAATGTTTATTGTGTGCTAAGAGAATTTCTGAGCATGTTGTGTTATTAATTCACCTTCTGTCAATACAGCCTTTTGAGGTGGATGTGCACAGGCCATTGTAGCCCTCAGCAACCCTGTTAGCACAGGCTCAGTCAACTTCATTTGTTTGAACAGCTGCCTACACTATTGACTCACTGTTGACTAATAACTAAAATGATTTGTAGTCAATGTTATGTTCCTTTTTAAACAAATTGACTTTGCTTTATGATGTTTCTTATATGTTTCTTAAGTTGACTTTGAAAAACTGAAATAGAGAACTATTTATTACTGAGAGATAGAGAAGGAACATACATACCTCAACATAATAAAGGTCATATGCAATACTAAGCCCGCAGCAAACATTATTCTCAATGGTGGAAAACTGAAAGAATTTCCTTCCAGATCAGGGATAAGACAAGAGTGCCTACTCTTACCACTATTATTCAACATAGTTTGGGAAGTCCTAGCCATGGCAATCAGAGAAGAAACAGAAATAAAAGGAATTCAGATTGGAAAAGAAGAAGTAAAATTCTCACTATCTGCAGATGACATGGAACTATACACAGAAAACCCTAAAGATACTATCAGAAAATTACTAGAGCTAATCAGTGGATTTAGTAAAGTTGCAGGATACAAAATCAATACACTACAATCCCTTGAATTCTTGTACACTAGCAATGAAAAATCAAAAAGCAAAATTAAGGAATCAATTCCACTCACCATTGCAACAACAACAACAAAAAGTACCTAGGGATAAACCTACCTGAGGAGACAAAAGAACTGTATACAAAAAACTATAAGACACTGATGAAAGAAATCAAAGATAACATGTTCTTGGATTGGAAGAATCACTATTATGAAAATTACTATAAGCACTTACCCAAAGCAATCTACAGAGTCAATGTAACCCTTATAAAATCACGAATGGCATTTTTCACAGAACGAGAACAAAAAATTTCACAATTCATATGGAAACACAAAAGACCCTGAATAACCAAAGCAATCTTGAGAAAGAAGGATGGAGCTGGAGGAATTAACCTTCCTGATTTCAGTTCTATGTGTGTTAATATTTAAAAGCACAGACTGGTACCAAATGCATCTGGCTTAGCATTATGGTTTTGCCACTGACCAGTTGTGTAACCTTGGGACACTTTTCTTTCTAACTAGTCCATAATTCAGATCATAATGTATAAATTGTGGAGTTACAATAATGGTATCTCTTTTTAAGGTTCTTGTGAAGGTTAGATGAAATAAAAATGTAGTTAGGATACAGGAGGCGCATAGTAAGTATTTCACAAAAGTTGGCTACTAGAATTGATTTTTTCTATATCGTATTGTATCAATTCTGAACCATTTTTCAAGCCTTTGCAGACATGGCAGCATTTGGTCCAAGGAGAGAAGGTAAAACAGTCCATGAATGCATGCTAAGTCACTTCAGTTGTGTCTGACTCTGTGACCCAATGGACGGCAGCCCACCGGACTCCTCTGACATGGGATTCTCTAGTCAAGAATAATGAAGTGAGTTGCCATGCCCTCCTCCAGAGGACTTTCCTGCTCCCAGGATTGAACCTGAGTCTCATGTCTCCTGCATTGGCAGGCAGGTTCTTTACCACTAGCGCCAGCTGGGAAGCCCGGTAAAACAGTGAATGAGGGTAAATATGTGAAATTTTTGAGAAAAACTGGTTTTGCTGCCTATTCTTTGTGTCCCTAGATGCGTTTGAATATAACTATCTTTGAGTAGACAGTTTGGAGCAAAATCATTATTAACATACCATACCATATTACTTTCATCACTAGGGCATGGGCATCTTCAGGTTCTGGTGGCTGTCTTATTCATAGTTTGTATATTGTGGTATACACTTATTAGTGTAGTGAGAAAGGGAGATCACAGAAATAAAGGACAAATATAGTAAACAAAATGATGAGCAGTAAGATGAGTAGGCAAAGAACTAGTTAGTTTTGACTGAGAAAATAAGCAAATATTCACAGAAAATAAATCACTTGATATTTTGAACAAAAAATAGAAGCAATGACATTTTTTTGGAATTATGAACATAAAGGGGAAGATTATCCGGACCTGACACAAAACGTATTATGAAATGCCAATTAGAGGTCACTTTTGGCAAGAAGGATCAAGAAGGCCTATAGGATCAGGAGATGTATAGATTTTCTAACAGGCAGAGGTATGAACCAATGACTTTCAGATCAAGAGAGTTACTAAAACAGAATACAGAGTGAGTCTCTAATGTAACAAGATGGAGCTAATCTAATGAAGGGCAGCAAAAACGTCAGCTAACTAGATATTTGGTGCTGAGTAAAAAAGAGAATATTAATGTTGAGAATTTGGAAAACAAGCTGCCCCTCTTATGGTTTTGTAGCCTTAATTTAAATTTCTTTTCTGAAAGAATTTATCCTCATTCCAGGCCACAAAGAATGAGAAGTTCATAGTCAAAAATAACTGACCCCACGTGTACACAAAGCATGTCAAGGAGAATCGGCAGAAACAAATAGCTGTATTAGACCTTCAAAAGACTTCAGTTAATGGAATTAACAGACGCAAATGTAAAAATGTATAGTCTTGAAGAGACATACAGGAACAAAGCACCATAAAAAAAAACAAAGTAAATTTTAAAATGAGCAAATTATCTTCTAGAAATGGAAAAAAAACCCCATAAATTGAACTAAAAAAACTCAGTGGATGTATTTAACTTCAGATTAGGTGCAAATCAAAAGTGAACAAAAGATAAGTATGAAGAAGCTACCCAGGATGTAATATGGGAGAAAATAAGTGGATTATATAAAAACTGTTAAAAGACATAGAAGATAGAGCCACAGGGACTAGAGTAATGTATCTTTTTTGGAATCCCAGAAAGAAAAGAAATTGAAACTGGTAGAGATATTATTTGAGAGATAATGCTGGAAATTTTATAAAACTGCTAAAAGACACCAACCCTTAGATTTATAAAGGCTAATGCCAAATAAAGGAGCCCCTGGTGGCTCAGACGGTAAAGAGTCTGCCTGTAGTGCGTATGTATTATATAATTATATATTATAGTGAAACTATGAAAGAACAAATACCAAAATGGAAGTTATAAAAGTAGCCTGAAAATCATAAAAGAAAAAAGGTTCCCTTAAGAATGAAGAAAAATTTAATCAATGAATAATATTCTTTATCATGTTTCTTGTCACGTATTTTACAAATATATATGAACAACAGCCACACTCTCTGCACTTTCATTAAAAGCATATCAGAAGTTCATTCTATCAGAGTGCTTGAAAAATTTTCCATTAACTGAAATATTCAAAGTTTAAAGAACTGAGTCTGGGTCTCTTTTCAGATTTTGGAAATGCCCAGTACCTACCCTTGCGACTTCTTCTTTCTCAATGTGGTTAAATTATTAGTTAAATGGATTCTGGTCCATTACATGCTTGAGCATGTTCACAATCCAAGGGTAAGTGAAGACTGAGGACAGGAGTAAGAAGAACCAGGGCCTCAACAATGGTTTTTATAACCTGCCATTTTCCCTAGTCAGTCCTTTTTGAAGATAGCAAATATTCTGCTGGAAGAGAAGGTCATGACTAGATTGAAAAGTTCTGCTTAAATGAGAGAATAGATAGTTGTCATTTACTGTGTTTGACAGTTGTCCTTTGTCTTCCTCCAGAGGAGCAAGTGTGCTGTGATTTACTGTGCCAGGTTTTTCTAAGTGCCTGAGTTCAGTTTTCTGGAAGGTTAGGTAATCTATGTGCCACAAGGGTCTCAAAGACTGAGCTTTCCATGCTTCTCAAAAATGTCTAATGGTTTTAATAAAAAAAAAATACCCTTTATAAATCATGCCCATTTTATCCAAGATGTAATGTGCACAAGGGGAAAGAATAATAAAAAGATTGAAGACATGACAGATGCTATAAAATATTAGTGAAAGGAGCCCATTTTGCTTGTTGTATAAATCCCATTGCACTATCTTATTTTGCACCCACCTCAGTATGCCTTTCATTACAGTAACATGGATGTCTGTCTGACTTGCCCACTTAGTTAGGGACATATTTGGTGTTTTGATCACCTTTGTACTGACCATAGCTTCCAACATAGACTGTTGTGAAAATCAGGTACTTAATATCTGCCTGCTGAACCTGATTTTATTCTATTTGACGGAAGACAGAATTTCTTTTGGAAATGAAAACTGTAACTTCAGGTACTGTTGACTTGGTCACATTCCACCTTCCTATATTTCAAAAATACGTAGAGGAATATGTGAAATATTAGATGTGCAATTTAATAGGAATTTTTCACAACTTTTATGCATATCACTCACTTCACTCTTGGAGAGAGCTCTGTCACTTCTTTTTGATTCTGCTACTCATGTAATATTTGTCTACTTATCCATCAAAACAAAACTTCTCACATTTCATTCCTTTATGAAGCCATTCTGAGCTTTGATTACTGCTTAAAATCTCATGATTTAGTCCTTTGTTATACTCTGCTGTGTTTCTCTTGCTTTCTTTTTCTCTTGCATCTAGCCATTCATGGTTTGTTATCTAAGCTTCTTAATATTAACTTCTAGGAAAGTGAAAGAACCAGTGTGACATAGTCTCTATTATGTTTTGAGAGCCTACTTATAGTTATCAAAAGAAACCTAGAAACTTAGTTTGGAAAGTTTTTGTGTTCTGAAGTCTTTGAACTCGGGTGTATGCTTCTGAAATTTGTTAGTTTAGAATACAAATTTGCCTTGTTTTAATAATGTTCAGTTCAGTTCAGTTCAGTTCAGTCGCTCAGTCGTGTCCGACTCTTTGTGAACCCATGAATTACAGCACGCTAGGCCTCCCTGTCCATCACCAACTCCCGGAGTTCCTTCAGACTCGCATGCATCGAGTCAGTGATGCCATCCAGCCATCTCATCCTCTGTCGTCCCCTTCTCCTCCTGCCTCAATCCCTCCCAGCATCAGAGTCTTTTCCAATGAGTCAACTCTTCTCATGAGGTGGCCAAAGTACTGGAGTTTCAGCTTTAGCATCATTCTTTCCAAAGAAATCCCAGGGCTGATCTCCTTCAGAATGGACTGGTTAGATCTCCTTGCAGTCCAAGGGACTTTCAAGAGTCTTCTCCAACACCACAGTTCAAAAGCATCAATTCTTTGGTGCTCAGCCTTCTTCACCTGGAATTAATAAATATTAATAAATGATTAGCTAAAATGCAAACTTTTACTTCAGCACAGGTAGTGGATACACGGGATCAGCAGCAAGTATTATTTGACATGATTTTAGGAAAAAGATGACAAGTGAAGCATGTTAAATTATGTTATGGCTTAAATTATGCCTCTGCTCTCCAAAAGATATGTTGAAATCCTAACCCCCAGTAGCTCAGAGTGTGATTTTATTTGGAGGTAGGGTCACTGCAGATGTAATCAGTTAAGGTGAGGTCATACTGGAGTAGGCTCTATTATGATATGTCCTTATGAGAAGATGGTCACATACAGACACAGGGAGAATGCTGTCGGAAGACAGGCAGAGATTGGAATTATGCTGCCATAAGCCAAGGGATGATTTGAGCTACCAGAAAGTGGGAGAAGCAAGCAAGGATTCTTTCCTCAGAGGGAGCAAGGCCCTGCCCACACTTTGGTTTTTGAAGGTCTAGCATCCAGAACCCTGTCAGTTCAATTCAGTTCAAATGCTCAGTCATGTCCGACTCTTTGTGACCTCATGGATTTCAGCACGCCAGGCTTCCCTGTCCATCACCAACTCCCAGAGCTTACCCAAACTCATGTCCATCACGTTGGTGATGCCATCCAACCATCTCATCCTCTGTCGTCCCCTTCTTCTCCCACCTTCAGTATTTCCCAGCATCAGGGTCTTTTCCAATGAGTCGGTTCTTTGCATCAGGTGGCCAAAGTACTGGAGTTTCAGCTTCAGCATCAGTCCTTCCAATGAATATTCAGGGCTGATTTCCTTTAGGATTGACTGGTTGGATCTCACAGTCCAAGGGAGTCTCAAGAGTCTTCTCCAACACCACAGTTCAAAAGCATCAATTCTTTGGTGCTCAGCTTTCTTTATAGTCCAACTCTCACATCCATACATGACTACTAGAAGAGCCACAGCTTTGACTAGATGGACCTTTGCTGGTAAAGTAATGTCTCTGCTTCTTAATATGCTGTCTAGGTTGGTCATAGCTTTCCTTCCAATGAGCAAGTATCCTTTAATTTCATGGCTGCAGTCACCATCTGCAGTGATTTTGGAGCCCAGAAAAATAAAATCAGTCACTGTCTCCCCATCTATTTGCCATGAAGTGATGGGACCAGATGCCGTGGTCTTAGTTTTCTGAATGTTGAGTTTTAAGCCAACTTTTTCACTCTCCTCTTTCACTTTCATCAAGAGGCTCTTTAGTTCTTCTTTGCTTTCTGCCATAAGGATGGTGTCATCTGCATATCTGAGGTTATTGATATTTCTCTTGGCAATCTTGATTCCACCTTGGGTTTCATCCAGTCTGACCTTTTGCATGATGTACTCTGCATATAAGTTAAATATGCAGAGTGACAATATACAGCCTTGAAGTTCTCCTTTACTGGTTGGAACCAGTCTGTTGTTCCATGTCCAGTTCTAACTGTTGCTTCTTGACCTGCCTACAGATTTCTCAGGAGGCAGGTCAGGTGCTCTGGTATTCCCATCTCTTTAAGAATTTTCCACAGTTAGTCGTGATCCACACAGTCAAAGGCTTTGGCATACTCAATAAAACATAAGTAGATGTTTTTCTGGAACTCTCTTGCTTTTTCGATGATCCAGTGGATGGCTCTAACCTAACGTGCAAAGCTCTAACCTAACAGCCTGGTCTGCTCACAGAACAAAGGACTGAGCGAATACCAAAGGAGAGCTAGCTGGCTGTGTACTGGCTGCTCCCCACTCAGAGGCAGAGACAGGCTTGTGACAGCCAGAACCGTGAGGCTATACATTTTTGTGTTTTAAACCACCAAGTGTGTGAAGCATTTTTTAGGATAGCTCTAGCATACTAATACCAATAGATACAGGGTTTCTTAATAAGTAATATCTCCATGAGGTTTCGGATGCTTTTCTCTTACTTTTTACTCTTTCACATTAATATGTATGTGTCTAGCTTCCTGTTCTTATAGTTTAAACATCCCAGATTCATGCCCTGTGAAGTCATCCATCTCCAGCATGTTCTTTCTAGTTCCTCCTCCTCTTTTTTGTATGAGATTATATACTCTGTTTAATTAGGACAGAACACTGTTTACCTCTGTTTTCCTTTATTTTGTTTTCGGCACTATATCATGTGTCTTAGATTTGTTTCTCAACCTAGGGTAGAGTGTCTGCATGAAAGATTTTCTTTTCCTTCCAAAAGAACTGTACAGTTTGCCAAGACCTTGGGTACAGATACTTTGCAAAGTTGGCAAATTGATTTGGAATTATCTTTTATGCTTAAGACCTCATCTGTTAGTTAAAACTCTATTGGTGGTGGTTTAGTTGCTAAGTTATGTCCAACCCTTGCCTGCCAGGCTCCTCTGTCCATGGGATTCCCCAGGCAAGAATACTAGAGTGGGTTGCCATTTCCTTCTTCATAAAACTCTATTACTTAAAATAAAAAGAAGATTTTCATAATCTAATGCTTGGTGACACAGGGAGTTGAGACATTTTTTTTATGTTGGGATAACAATAGAGTGTTCGGGAAGTAAAAAAGTCTATAAAGTTGATTCTGTCTCCAGGTTAATATCCTTAAGAGTGGGCATCAGAAGGTTAGAGAGATTGTACTTAGCAGCAAAAGTCTCCTTTGATATTTTAATTCCTTCTCTTTCAATTAACCTAGCAGACAGTTAACATCACCTGTGTCCATGAGAGGTGAGAATCTCTGAATTGTCATGTTTTAAGGATGTATCATTGGTTGGATAATTTTTTGCTTTCTAGAAAACTTTATTCTTTGGGATCTGAAATTTGAAATTATTTAGTGGTTTCTTTTGGCAGGCCTTTTCCACACCAGTCTTCAAGGCTCATAAAATACTGTCAGTCAGTTGAAGCAGTTTCCTGTTTTAGCAGAAGCATCTTGTTAGGATGAGGAATAAAGCCTTTGCTGTGTTCCGCAGCATGCAACTTCCTCATTTTATAGCTAACAGACAGAAAGCCCTTCAGGTTGCTCTTTACTTCTTGGGCCTTTTCAATACTCTTTTGGAGTATTCAATGTTTTTTTGTTTTTTTTCTAGACTTTGGATTAATATCTAAGTATTTTGGAGAAGGACCTAAATGTTTCATCTTTCACTGCATATCCTTTCAGGTGTTGTTTATGGTGGCTGAATAATGGAGATTAGTCTCCAGACCATGAGCGTCCAAGATTCAGGCTTAGGAAAAGCAGAGAAGTGTCCCTGACCACAGTGATGTCAGCTATCAACCAGGCAATCACATTAGTGTATGTACAAGGGAATACATTTCCTCTTCACCAGGGCAGTCAGGGAAAGAGGGAGAGCCTATGTATGTTCTGTCCATCAGTTTTGGTCTGTGATGTCCAAAACTAATAAGATGACAGCTGAGATGCCATAGTCATCCTCTGGTCATTATTGACAATATCAAGTCTGCCAATATGCTTGTACGAGTTGCTCACTGATCAAAGGTGCCCAGAAATAGGGGTAAGTGAGAGTTGAAATCTAGCCTTCTTCCTGCTTACTAAGTCATGAACTTTTGTAAAGAGTTGTATTAAATTGGTAGAAGGAGTAGTAGTTTTTTATTTTAACAAAGGTGCTTTATGTTTTATTTGCAACCCTGAGACATAGTGAGGAGGTTTATATTTAAGACAATCAAACTTAGCTGTCTATCAGGTGTCTGCATGCTCTTTACTTCAAAACAGTATTTGAAAAGTGGGAGTAATTACAGTCTAGCATTTCAAGTGGTCTCCCTGTAGTGAGGGTGACTTTCCTAGATATTCATATTTTTCTTCTAATCATTTCTGGAATCAGCACACACAATTATAAGATAGTTGTAAGATGTGTAGCTCAGTTAGGAATTCAATGTTTGGCTTTTCTGTATATGGAAGCCTTCAATTCCATAGAGCTTCCCAAGATGAATCTGATGGATAATGTCTTGATCTCTAATTATTTCTTTAAAAAATAATCAAACTTTTTTCTTGAATGAATATGAAGTAATTGGGATCCAGCTAGACTCCTTGATCTCTTGGCATCAACTTGTTGCATGAGTTTGTTCTGTATTTTGGGTTCTCTTTACCTTGTCTCTTAGTCTTCCCTGTTATGTTGCCCTTCATGAGCTGACATTGGCAAATCATAGAAATCAGTCAATCAATAGATGCAACATAAAATTAAAAATAACAACAACAAACTGAATCATGAAGTAAAGATCAAGATTGGGTTTGTATCAGGTGACAAATTGGAGTCCAAAAGATAGCAGGATTTAGCACACAGAGATCAAATATACAATATTTCCCAGTGAGTCAGTACTTCCCATCAGGTGGCCAAAGTATGAGAGCTTCAGCAACAGCATTACTCCTTCCAATGAATGTTCAAGACTCATTTCCTTTAGGATGGACTGGTTTGGTCTCCTTGCAGTTCAGAGGACTCTCAAGAGTCTTCTCCAACACCACAGTTCAAAAGCATCAATTCTTCAGTGCTCAGCCTTCTTCACAGTCCAACTCTCACATCCCTACATGACTACTGGAAAAACCATAGCCTTGACTAGACAGACACTCAGTTGTGTCCCACTCTTTGAAACCCCATGGACTGTAGCCCACCATCTTCCTTCCATGGAGAGGCTCCTTTCTCCATGGAATTCTCCAGGCAAGAATCCTGGAATAGGTAACCGTTCCCTTCTCAGGGAATCTTCCCCACCCAGGGATAGAACCTAGGTCTCCCACATTGCCAGCAGATTCTTTACTGTCTAAGCCACCAGGGAAGTCTTTTTTTTTTTTTCTTTGCAGTATTTATAGTAATAAAATATTTAACCATGAAAGGTTAAGACTAATGTCTTTTTTCCTCTTCAATTCTTCTTCTGTCTCATTTCCTTTTGTGTCTGGAGGCACTGGAGAGGGTGTTGCAAGCCTTTTGGAGAATATGTTATGCAGAACTTGACAGGGTGGATATATTTAATTTGGACATAATAGGATATATTTATGTGGGTCACAGTCACTTTTAGGCATAGTTAAGTTATTACTAGGCTTCTTGGTGTAAAAGCAGCTTTTGGAAATAATTATGTTACTTGGCTTTGTGATGTGAATCAGTTCAGTTCAGTTCAGTTGCTCAGTCGTGTCCGACTCTTTGTGACCCCATGAATTGCAGCACGCCAGGCCTCCCTGTCCATCACCAGCTCCCGGAGTTCACTCAAACTCACGTCCATCGAGTCAGTGATGCCATCCAGCCATCTCATCCTCTGTCATCCCCTTTTCCTCCTGCCCCCAATCCCTCCCAGCATCAGAGTCTTTTCCAATGAGTCAACTCTTCGCATGAGGTGGCCGAAGTACTGGAGTTTCAGCCTCAGCGTCAGTCCTTCCAATGAACACCCAGGACTGGTTTCCTTTAGGATGGACTGGTTGGATCTCCTTGCAGTCCAAGGGACTCTCAAGAGTCTTCTCCAACACCACAGTTCAAAAGCATCAGTTCTTCGGCGCTCAGCCTTCACTGCTGCAAGTGGCTGCAATCACTATCTGCAGTGATTTTGGAGCTCCCCAAAATAAAGTCTCACACTGTTTCCACTGTTTCCCCATCTATTTGCCATGAAGTGATGGGACCAGATGCCATGATCTTAGTTTTCTGAATGTTGAGCTTTAAGCCAACTTTTTCCCTCTCCTCTTTCACTTTCATCAAGAGTCTTTTTATTCACTTTCTGCCATAAGTGTGGTGTCATCTGCATGTCTGAGGTTATGATAGTGTGGATAGACAATGCAATATTTGTCTCATCCTCTTCTTCCCTCTCTTTGTCCACAAATTTATTCTCTACGTCTGCATCACTATTCCTGTCCTGCAGAAATAAGTTCATCAGTACCATTTCTCTAGATTCCATATATATACAATAATATACGATATTTGTTTTTCTCAGTTACTTCACTCTGTATGACAGACTCTGTTCATTCACATAACTACAAATGACCCAATTTTGTTCCTTTAATAACTGAGTAATATTCCATTGTATATATGTATCACAACTTCTTTATCCATTCTGCTGTTGATGGACATTTAGGTTGCTTCCATCTCCTGGTTATTGTAAATAGTGCTGCAATGAACATTGGGGTCCACTTGTCTTTTTGAATTGTGATTTTCTTAGGGTATATGACTATCAGCCTTTTAAGGAGGTATAACATACTTCCAGCAAAGTGTGCACATCTTAACCTTCACACATGTTACATCTTGAATTTTTACACATTACCTATGCATACACACGTGTGTCTAAAGCCCAGATCAATGTGCAAAAGATTGCTAGCTCCCCAACAGCAGAGTTCCTTTTACTTCCTTGTAGCTGTAACATTCCAAGCATAACTCATTCATCAGTTTTGAACTGGGTCTTTCAACCCCACAACTACTGACATTTATGGGGACTATCCTGTGCCCTGTAGGATGTTTAGCAGCATCTCTGTCTTTCACTCATTTGCTTAGGCAGAATAATACACTCCCCAGATGTCTGTGCCCTAATCCCTGAATCTTGTGAAGCCTATTACATGGTGAGGTGGGTATTGAGATGGGAGATGAAATTAAGGTTGCTCATCAGCTGACCATATTATAAGCCAATTAGCCTGAATTATTTAGATGGACCATGTAATCACAAGGGTTCTTAAGTATGGAAGAGGGAGACAGTCATGCACTTTGATGAGGGAGGAAGAAACCACAAGCCTTGGAACTTAGGCCACCCCTAGAGACTGGAAAAGACAAGGAAGTGAATGTTCCCCTAGAACCTCCAGCCTTTCCGACACCTTAATTCTAGCCCAGTGAAACCCAGTTGGGGTTTTTGAACAGAATTTTCTGGTTGATCTGTAATGTTTTATACTTTGGAACTTGATATTGAAATTGTTGCTCAGTTGCTAAATAATGTCCGACTGTTTGCGACCCCATGGACTGCAGCATGCTGGGATTCCCTGTCCTTTACTATCTCCTGGAGTTTGATCAAATTCATGTCCACTGAGTCAGTGATGTTATCTAACCATCTCATCCTCTGACACCCTGTTCTCCTTTTGCCCTCAATCTTTCCTAGTGTCAGGGTCTCTTCCAATGAGTTGGCTCTTCGTGTCAAGTGGCCAAAGTATTGGAACTTCAGCTTCAGCATCAGTCCTTCTGTTCTGGGCCATCAGTAACTTGGGGAATTTCACTTAACATAGGTTGCTTCCTTCCTATTTGATCACACAGCTTTCTGCTTTTGCAAAACATTTGCAATATTTTTTTAAATGTTTGTCTTCTCAGCCAAATAGTAGGCTTTGTGAAAATAGCAACCCTGTACTTTGCTAAAACTCAAGCACCAAGCACAATGCCTGACACATGGCAGACATTTCTGAGGTGAATGGCATTGAATTGCATGAAGCATCTTAGGTGAAGCAGTTTTCGCGTTCCAGCCACATCCTTGTGTCATGGTGACTGCTGTGTCCAGCCACTGTAGCATAGTTAGTGTGGCTCAGCTCTTTCATTCAACAGAACTTTCTGTCAAAGGTTACCCACATCTCACTCTCTCCCTCACCCAGCCAAGTGGATATGATGCAAGACACGCACACATATGCTGTCTGATGATGCCCTGAAGTGGTTGGAAATTCTAAGAAAAAATTGATAAGCTGTTCTTAGTCACCTTTTATGATTATAGTATGGCCTTTTTCCTAGGAGCTGTGGGCTTGGTTATAATGGCAGTAGTGTCTGATGGGTATGTATTCTCCTTTGTGATTAAAGAGAAATTTGGAAAGTAAGAGTGCCTTTTTCTTTTCCTTTAAATAGAGATAAAGATGTACAGAACATTTTAAGACTTCCGGAAGCTTATAATTTAATGTTGCAGAGGGCTTATTCAAGCCCTTACAACTATTCAGTTGTGATTTGAGAAAATATGTTCTGTCTTTAGGGCTTCCCAGGTGACTCACTGGTAAAGAATAGTCCTGCCAAGCAGGAGACATGAGTTTGATTCCTGGTTTGAGACGATAACCTGGAGAAGGAAATGGCAACCCACCCCAGTAATCTTGCCTGTAAAATCCCAAGCACAGAGGAGCCTGGCGGGCTATGGTCCATGGGATCACCAAGAATGACATGACTGAGTGACTGAACAGCAGCAGTAGCTCTGTCTTTTGGGTCAAGCCAGGTTCATTCATTTCACTCTTCAAGGGAAATCTCAGGATCAGAAGGGGAAACTTTCTTCTAAAAGAACAGGAACTTCAGATGGTATGGTTAAAATGTCTAGCATATTAATAGAAGATCAGTTGTCTGTAGGGAAGGCAGGCAGACTTACTGGGTATGGTGCAGCTGGTGGGCAGTAGCCCTCCTAAAGCCACATAGGGTACAACTTGCGGAATGTGAGGGGTAGCTCTGGAAATGTGAGTGACAGGGAATAGGTTTTGGGAGGGAATGGGTGTGGGGAGGGCTCTAAGTCTTGACTGGAAGTTGTACCTAACAGGAATATGGGAAACAGAAGCTTGGGAGGAAACGTATGCTGAATGTGAAATGAAGTTAATGGCAGACTTTCATCGCCAATGAACCCTTACATTTCACTGGAGTGTCAGTGTGATGTCACCCAACATGTCACTCTTACCATGGGCTCATGGAAGAGAGGAGAGGAGTGAGCAAGTGGCCAGCCTTGCCTGGTGACTGAAATAGGGCTCATGGCAGAGATGGCAGATTGCTCCCATTAAAAACTTTGTTGAGGGATGAGATAATGCATGCCTAAACTCAAAGGGATATAAAGCTCCTTGATGGTAGGAAATGTTTTTGACTATGAATACCTAGTAGTGTTTATTTAATCCTCAAATTGAAGATTAAACTGGAATTGGCATAGATCTGTTCAGTTGCTACTAGCAGGAACAGGCGAGGGAGCAGACAGCTGATATTGCAGAGACCCTGATGATCCTCATGCTTATGATGACCCCTTATGTGATGCTTAAATATTATACAAATTTGCAAGCCAGATTATGGTAATGACAGCTGACAAGGAGACTAGGGCAATCTGGCCATAGTAGTGCCTTAAAGTAGGAGTTCAGAGTTTTTCTTAAAAGACTAAATATACAGAGATACAAATATGTATGCTCCCAGACATTTTATACATTCCATAAAAAGTTGGTTAATCTTTTGTTTAAAACAATTTAAAATTTATTTTTCAGGAACAAATGCAATTTGAAATGACCTTAATATACCTGATATACCTCTAAAAAGTATTTTCCTGCTATAATCAAATTTCATTTTAATTCTATTTTATTAAAATAAATAAAATTCTGCTTCATGTCTCCATCTAGACATTTAGATTTGCTAGAATGGATAGAATGGACTTTTTACTCCCCAAATAAATGACACTGTCATTATTAAAAAATGATTACCTAATTTGAGAGATATTTTGAGGGGAAGTAAAAATGATAAATTTATTAGAATACTGTTTCATTTTTTATATTCATTGGCTTGTGCTGATGTACTCAAGCTGCTGCATGTACTCAAGATAGCATGTTAAAATGTAATAATATGTTTAATTTATATTAATGTATTTATGCATGCATTATTTATATTTTATTATTTTATATTTATTTAAAAATTTTGTGCTGTAACATATTTTTACACAACATATTTTGTGTTGTAACATAGTAAAATATGGACAGTGTATATCTCATTGTCCATATTGGTTGGTACATTTCCGGGAGAAAGTAAAAAGTTGATATAATTTTATAATTTACCTTACTGCTAGCTCTCTCCCTGTCTATGCAAGAAGTCAGGAACTCATATTTTACCTTACCTACTTTTTCGATTTCAAGATGCTGAACAGGCTGCTACTGATATATGCTAATAGTTCCTAATGAGCAGTTCACCCTTCTCTGCTTAGCTTTCTATCCTGGGAGGACAACCATACAAACTCCTTATCTCTTGGATTTTTGCTGGAGTCCACTGATGAAAGAAATAGGAGAAGGAAAGAGGAAGGGATATTATACTGCTCTCTTCCTGTTGTGGGCAGTAGTGATGACCCTTCACAGCAACAGATAACATTCATTTCATCCACAGTCCTGAACTCTCATTCAGGTTCTGGTATTGCTATTTGCTCCTTTGTCCCAACAACAAGTTGAGGCACACAACAAGCTCCACAGTTGTTAGACTTTGTATGCCTCAACAACCTTTGCTGGTTCACTTAATACTGTCCATTCTCTTTAAGCAAATCTTTTATTAAAATGCTTTTTTTCCCCCCTCATAAAATGTGTCTGTTTCTTTCTCTGAAACTCATTTTATCAGCTGTAGGTAGGTAATAAAAATAGGAAAGGTGATAGTCATCAAGACAGCAGTAGGTGCATATAATTGCTTGAACACTTTATTTGCTTTGGTTAGAACAAGATAGATTCCATTGAAATAATTGGAAGTTCATTTCATGTAAGATCTCAGAGCAGTTTAGAAAATACTTTTTCACATCTCCAAACAAGACATTAAAGGAATTTATTCCCAGAACTCTTTAAATTTATACAGGTGGATGTAGTTTGGGCATTGTAAACACAGACAGTTGTATTGGGCAATATGGTGGAGGGAGGGCTGATTATAATTTGAGTAATAACTTTGGTAGGAACTGTGGAGGTAATTTCTGCTGATATTGTTGGTGGATGGGCTCTTTTGCTGAAGACATGGGCACTGTTGAAGAGGTGGTGAGTTCTGTTGTGATAGTGGGTTCTGTGAAAATGCTGAAAGTGGTTGCTGTGGTAGTGGAGTCTGTGAAAATACAGTGATTGTTATTGTGATGGGTTCTGTACTAATGTTGATAATTGCTGGAGTGGGAAATTCTGTATAAATAGTGGTAGTTGCTGTGGAGGTGGATTTTGTAGAAGCAATAGTTGCTGCTGTGGTGGAAGTGATGATGGTTGCAGTAGTGGGGAATTTGGTGGAAGTTGTGGTAATTGGTATAGTAGTGAGTTCTGTGGAAATGCTGGTGGTTGCTATTGTGATGGGTTATGTGCAAAGAATGATGGTTGCAGTTGTGGTGGGAGGTTCAGCAGAAGTGGTGGGGTTTTGTAGTAGTGATGATGGTTGCTGTGTTGGGGAATTTTGTGGAAGAGGTGATGGTTACTGTAGAGGTGGGCTCTGTAATGACTGCTGCTGTGATGATGGGTTCAGTAGAAATAGTGGTGGTGGTGACTGTGGCTGGTTCAGTAGAAGTTGTGTTTGTTGCTGCAGTGGGGATTTCTGTAGAAGGAGTGGTGGTTGCTATTGAAGTAGATTCTTTGGAAGTAGGATAGAGCTCAGTGGAAACAGTGGTTGTTGCTGTGGTGGTGGTGCCTTCATTAGAAGCTGTGGCGGTTGCTGTGGTTGTGGGTTCTTTGAAAGTGGTAGTGGGTCCTGTTATGGTGGTGTCTTCTGTGGAAATAGTGGTGGTTGCTGTGGTGGTAGTAGGTTCAGTGGAATTGGTGGTGGTTGCTGTGGTGGTAGTGGCTTCATTAGAAGTTGTAGTAGTTGCAGTGCTACTGGGTTCAGTTAGGGCAGTCATGGTTGATATGGTGGTAGAGTCTGTAGAACTGATTGTTGTTCTTGTAGTGGGTTCTTTGGAGGTTGTGGTAGTTCCAGTTGTGGTGGTAGGTTCAGTTAAAGTGGTGGCAATTACTTTGGTGGTGAGTTTTGTAGTAGTGATTACTGTTGCTGTGGTGCGGGATTCTGTGGAAGTGGTTGCTATAGTGGTGGGCTCTATGGAAGTAAAGATGGTTGCTGTGGTAGAGTTGACGGTAGTTGTATAGGGTTCTGTGAGAGTGGTAATGGATGCTGTTCTGGTGGTAGATTTTATGGGAGTGGTTGTTGCTCCTGTGGCAGTGAGTTGGGTTGAAGGGGTGGTGATTTTTGTTCCAGTGGTTTCTGTAGTATTGATACCGTTTGCTGTGGTAGAAGGTTCTGGTGAAGTACTGGTGGCTGCAGCAGTGGGTGATATGGAACTGATGGGTGCTGATGAGATGGTGGGTTCTGTCAAATTGGTAGTGGCTGCTGGTGTCATGGTAAGTTCTGTTGAAGTAATGGTGGTGGCTGCGGTGGTAGATTCTATAGAAGTGGCTATTGCTTCTCTTGTGGTTGATTCTGTGGAAGTTGTGGTGGTTCCTGTTGTGGGGAGAGGTTCATCTGAAGTGGTGATGGTTGCTGTGCTTATGTGTTCAGTGGGAGCAGGAGTGGTTGCTGTTGTACTGATGATGGTTGCTGTGTTGGGGAATTCTGTGGAGGTAGTGATGGCTACTGTAGTGGCAGGTTCTGTGGAAGTGATGGTTGCTGTGGTGGCAATGGGTTCTGTGGAAATAGTTGTGCTTGTTATTGTGGCAGGTTCTGTGGAAGTGATGGCTACTATTGTGGTGGTGGATTCTGTGGAAATGGGGATAGTTGCTGTTGTGTTAAATTCAGTGGGATTGGTGGTTGCTGTGATGGTGGGTTCAGTTACAGTGGTTGTGGTTGTGGTGGCAAAGGATTCTCTAGATAAAAAGGTTGTTGGTCTGGTGGTGGGTTCTGTGGTGATGGTTCCTGCTGTGGTGGTAGGTTCAGTTGAAGTGATTATGGTTGCTGGGGATATGTATTTAGTGGGAGCAGGGGTGGTGGCTGATGTGATGGGTACTGTAGTACTGATGATGGTTGCTGTGTTGGGTAATTCTGGGGAAGTAGTGATGGCTACTGTAGTGTCAGGTTCTGTGGGAGTGATGGTTGCTGTTGTGGCAGTGGGTTCTGTGGAAATGGTGGTAGTTGCTATTGTGGCAGGTTCTGTGGGAGTGATGGGTGCTGTTGTGGCAGTGGGTTCTGTGGAAATGGTGGTAGTTGCTATTGTGGCAGGTTCTGTGGGAGTGATGGGTGCTGTTGTGGCAGTGGGTTCTGTGGTAGTGCCGTAGGGTTCTGTGGAAGTGGCAATAGTTGCTATTTTGGTGCTAGGTTCAGTGGAATTGGTGGTTGCTGTGGTGCTGGGTTCATTTACAGTGATTGTGGCTGATATGGTAGAGGATTCTCTAGAAGTGAAGATATTTTCTCTGGTGGTGGGTTCTGTGGACGTGGTGGTGGTTCCTATTGCAGTGGTAAATTCAGTTGAAGTGGTGGTTCTTGCTTTGCTGATGAGTTCTACAGGAGAGATGAGTTTTGCCCTGTTGTGGGATTCTGCAGATGTAGTGGTGGTTGCTGTGGTGGTGGGCTCTATGGAAGTAATGGTGTTTGCTGTGGTAGACTCAGTGGAAGTGGTGTAGGGTTCTGTGGAAGTGGTGGTGGTTGTTGTTCTGGTGGTGGATTTTATGGAAGTGGTTATTGCTGGTGTGGTAGTAAGTTCAGTAGAAGGGGTAGTAATTGCTGGCATGGTTGATTCTATAGTAGTAATGCTGGTTGGTGTGGTAGAGAATTCTGGTAAAGTTGTGAATGTTGCTGTAGCAGTGGGTGCTGTGAAACTGATGGGTGCTGATGTGATGGTGGATTCTGTGAAAGTGGTGATGGTTGATGTTGTGGTGGTAGGTTCTTTTGAAGTGATTGGGGTTGCTGTGGTGGTGGGTTCTGTAGATTCAATGATTACTGCTCTTGCGGTTTGCTCTGTGGCCATTGTGGTGATTCCTATAGAGGTGAGAGATTCAGTTGAAGTAGTGATTGCTGTGGAAGTGAGATTGGTGAAATCGGTGTTGGTTTCTGCTATGGTAGGTTCTATAGTAGTGATGGTTGTGATGGGGGGTTCTGGGGATATAGTCATGGTTGGTATAGTGGTAGACTGTGTGGAAGTGATGGTGGGATAAATGGAAGTGTTAGTGGTTGCTATTTTGGTGGATCCTGTGGGAGTAGCATAGGCTTCCATGGAAGTGGTGAAGTTTTCTGTTGTAGTGGTAGGTTCAGATGAAGTGGTAGTTGCTGTAGTGGGCTCTGTGGAAGTAATTGTTCCCATTTTGGTGGTAAATGATGTAGAAGTCATGGTGTTTGCTATTGTGGTGGGTTCTGCAGAGGTAAATATGGTTACTGTGGTGGATTCTGTGGATGTGGAATAGGGTTCTCTGGAAGTGTTAATGGTTACCATTGTGGTGGTAGGCTCTGTAGAAGTGGTGGTGGTGGACACAGTGGAAGCAGTGACTGCTCTTGTGAGTTCTGTACTAGTATTGATAATATCTGTGGTTGGAATGTCTGTGGAAGTACTGGTGGTTGCTCTGGAGGTGGATTCTGGAGAAGTGAATATTGCTGCTGTGGTGGTGGACTCTGTGGAAGTAATCATTGAAACTGTGGTGGTGGGTTCTGTGGAAATGTTGGTCATTGCTACTGTGGTGGGTTCTGTGGAGGTAATGATGGTTTTTGTGGTTAATTCTGTGGAAGTTGTATAGGGTTCTGTAGAAGTGCTGAAGGTTGCTAATGTGGTAGGAGGTTTATTTGAAGTGGTGCTGTGCTCAGTAGAAGCAGTGGTGCTTGTTGTTGTGGGTTCTGTAGTAGTGATGATGGCTGCTGTATTGGGCAATTCTGTGGAAGTAGTGGTAGTTACTATAGTGGTAGGTTCTGTAGAAGTGATCATTGCTGTTTTGATGATGGGTTCTGTGGAAATAATGGTGGTTGCCAACGTGGAAGGTTCTGTAGATGTGACTATTGTTGCTGTGGTGGGGGTCTCTGCGGAAGTAGTAGTGGTTCCTGTGGTGGTAGAATCTGTCGTAGTGATGGATGCTGTTGAAGTTGTGGGTCCTGTGGAATTGGTGGTGCTTGCTATCATGGTAAATTCCATGGAAGTAGTGTAGGGTCCTATGGAAGTGATGATGGTTGCTGTTTTGGTGGTAGGCTCAGTTAAAGTGGTGGTGGTTGGTGTTTTGGTTGAATCTTTGGAAGTGATAGTTGTTTCTTTGGTAGTAGGTCCTATGGAAGTGGTTGTGATTTGTATTGTGGTGTCAGGTTCAGATGAAGTGGTGGCGATTGCTGTAGTGTTGGGCTCTGTGGAACTGATTGTTGCCATTGTGGTGGTGGGTGATATGGAAGTTTCAGTGGTTGCTATTGTTGTGGGTTCTGTGGAAGTAAATATGGTTGCTGTGGTGGATGGTACAGAAGTGATATAGGGTTCTATGAAAGTGGTGTTGGACTCTATAGAACTGATATTTGTTCCTACGGTCGTGGTGATATCTGTCGAAGTTGTTGTTGATCCTGTTGTGGTGGCAGATTCAGTTGCAGTGGTGTTGATTGCTGTGGTGGTGGGTTCTGTGGAAGTAATGATTGTTGCTGTGCTGGTGGTATCTCTAGAAGTTGTGGTTTCTGTTGTAGTAGGTTCAGCTGAAGTGATAATGGTTGCTATCGTGATGCGGTCAGTGGAAACAGTGGTGGTTTCTATTGTGGCAGGTTCTGTGGTAGTGATGATGGTTGCTGTGGTGGGAAATTCTGTGGAAGTAGCAGTGGTTATGGCAGTGGAAGGCTCTGTGGAAGTGATGGTTGCTGTTGTGGTGATGGGTTCTGTGGAAATGGTGGTAGTTGCTATGGTAGTGGAATCCGTGGAAGTGATGACTGCTGTGGTGGTGGTGGGTTCTTTGGAAGTGGGATAGGGTTCTGTGGTAATAGTTGCTGTTTTGGTTGTAGGTCCAGTTGAATTGGTGGTGGTTACTGTGGTGGTTGGCTCTTTAATGATGGTTGGTATAGTAGATTCTGTGGTAGTTGTATAATGTTCTGTGGAAGTAGTAATGGTAGCTGCCTTGGTGGTGGGTTCTATGGAAGTGGTGGTAGTTTCTCTGGTGTTCAGTTCAGTAGAAGTGGTGGTTCCTGTGGTGATGGATTCTGCAGAAGTGTTGATTGTTGCTGTGGCTGTGGGTTGTATGGAAGTTGTAGTGGTTCCTGCTGTGGTAGTAGATTCAGTTCCAGAGGTAGTGGTTGCTGTAGTATTGAGATCAGTG
Organism: Ovis canadensis; assembly: GCF_042477335.2. Taxonomy (NCBI): domain Eukaryota; kingdom Metazoa; phylum Chordata; class Mammalia; order Artiodactyla; family Bovidae; genus Ovis; species Ovis canadensis. The sequence goes on along the minus strand of NC_091250.1, from coordinate 102,438,193 downwards.
GAAGTGGTGCTGCTTGCTAATGTGGTGGATTCTGTAGTAGTGATGCTGATTGATGTGGTGGGGGATTTTTTGGACATGGTGATGGTTGCTATAGTGGTAGGCTTTGTGATTTTGTTTGCTACTGTGGCTGATTCAGTGGAAGTAATGATGGTGGCTGCTGTGGATTCTGTGGAAGTAGTATAAAGTTCAGTGTTTGTTTTGATGGTGGCCATTGTGGTTGGTTCAGTGGAAGTGGTGTTGATTGGTGTGTTGATGGATTCTCTAGAAGTGATGATTGTAGCTCTGGCACTAGGTTCAGTAGAAGTTGTAGTGGTTCTGTTTGAGGTAGTAGGTACAGTCAAAGTGATGGTAGTTTTCTTGATAATGGGTTCTGAAGTAATAATGGTTGCTGTGGTGGGGGTTTCTGTGGATGTGATGGTTGATGTTGTGGTCATAGGTTCAGTTAAAGTAGCTGTGGTTGTTGGATTGGTGGGCTTGGTGGAAGTGATAGTTGATGTTATGGTGGGTTCTGTGGTGGTAGATTCCATAGAAGTGATGATTGTTGCATGAGTAATAATGTCTTTGGAAGTTGTGGTAGTTCCTGTTGTGGTGGTAGGTTCAGTCAAAGTGATGGCGATTGCTTGGGTGGTGGGTTTTGTATTAGTAATGTTTGTTGCTGTGGTGTGGGATTCTGCAGAAATATTGGTGATTGCTGTAGTGGTGGGCTCTGTGGAAGTAATGGTAGCTGCCATGGCAGATTCTGTGGAAGTGGTATAGGGTTCTGTGGAAGTGGTAATGGTTGGTGTTCTGGTGGTTGATTCTATGGAACTGGGGGTGTCTGCTGTGGTGAGGGTTTCAGTGGAAGCTGTGATGATTGCTCTTGTGGTGGGTTTTATAATTGTCATGATAGTCGTTGTGTTGGGGGATTCCAAGGAAGTAGTGGGTACTGCCATAGTGGTGGGCTCTGTAGATGTGATGATTGTTGTTATGGAGGTGGGTTCTACAGAGGTGTTGATTGTTGCTTTGGTTGTAGGTTCCATGGAAGCTGTAGTGGTCGCTGTGGTAGTCGATTCTGCAGAGGTGTTGATTGTTGCTTTGGTTGTGGGTCCTGTGGAAGTTATCGTTGTTGAAAATGTGGTAGGTTCTGTAGAAGTGATGATGGTTGCTGTGGTGGGTGATTCTGTGGAAGTAGTGGTGGTTACTGTGGTTGTGGGCTCTATGAAAGTGGTGGTGGTTGCTATTGTAGTGGGTTCTGTGGAAATAGTAATGGTGGCTGTGGCATAGTCTGTGGAAGTTGTATAAGGTTCAGTGAACATGGTGATGGTTGCTGTTGTGGTGGGAGGTTCAGTGGAAGTGGTGTTGGTTGCTGTGATGGTGGGCTGTATGTAAGTGATGGTTTCTGGTGTTGGGGTAGGTTCAGTTGAAGTTATGGTGGCTGCTGTGTTGGTCAGTTCTGAAGAAGTGGTGCTGTTTGCTATGGTGGTGCGCTCTGAAGAAGTGATGATTATTGCTGTGGCGGCAGGTTCCTTGGAAGTTATAATGTTTCCTGTTGTGGTAGTTTCAGTTGAAGTGGTGGTAGTTGCTATGGTGGTTGGCACTGTGGAAATGATGGTTACAGTTTTGGCAGAAGGTTCAGTTGAAATGGTCACAGTTCCTGAGTTGGTGGACTCTGTGGAAGTAGTTGTTGCTGTTGTGGTAGGTTCTGTGGAAGTAATGATAGTTGCTGTGGTAGATTCCGTGGAAGTGGTAGTAGATTCTGTGGTGGTGGATTCTGTAGAAGTTATGGTTTTTCCTATTGAGGTGTTAGGTTCAGCTGAAGTGGTGGTAATTGCTGTTGTGGTGTGTTCTGTGGGAAGTTTGGCTGCTGTTGTCTCTGTAGGTTCAGTTGAAGTGGTGGTGGGCTCCGTGGAAGTGATGGTTGCTGTTGAGGTGGTAGGTTCAGATGAACTGGTAGTGGTTTCTGTGGTGGGCTCGGTGGTAGGAATGGTTGGTGTTTTATCAATGAGTTCTGTGGAAGTGGTGGTGGTTTCTATTGTAGCACGCTCCATGGAAGTCACATTGCTTGCTGTGGAGGATTTTATGAGAGTAGTATATGGTTCAGTGGAAGTGATGGTGGTTGCTATTGTGGTGGCTGGTTCAGTTGAACTTGTGGTTGCTGTGGTGGTTGGTTCTCTAGAAGAAGTAGTGGTTGTGGGTTCTGTAGTAGTAGTAGTGATGGTTGCTGTGGTGAGCAATTCTATGGATTGTATAGTGGTAGTTGTAATAGTGTGTTCTGTAGAAGTGATGGTGGTTGCTGTGGTGAAGGGATAAGTGGGAGTAGTGGTGGTTGCTATTTTGTTGGGTTCTGTGGAAATAATGATGGCACCTGTGGTAGATTCTGTGGAAGTTGTATTGTTTCCTGTTGTGGTGATAGGTTCAGCTGAAGTGGTTGCTGCGGTAGGGGGTTCAATGGAAACAGTATTGGTTACTATTGTGGTAGGTTCTGTAGTAGTGATGATGGTTGCTGTGGTGGAGGATTCTGTGGAAGTGATATTGGGTTCTGTGGAAGTCGTGATGCTTGCTGTGATGGTGGCAGATTCATTTGAAGTGATGGTGGTTGCTCTGTTGGGCTCTGTGGTAGGGATGGTTTCTGTTTTATTGGTGAATTTTGAGGAAGTGGTGGTAGTTTCTATTGTGATGGGCTCTGTGTAAGTAATGAAGGTTGCCGTGGAGGATTCTGTGGAAGTATTGGTGGTTACTGTGGTTGCAGACCCTGTGGAAAGAGTCGTGGTTTCTGTTATGGTGGGCTCTGTGGATGCAGTCATAGTTTCTGTCACGGATTCTGTAGAGGTGATGTAGGATTCAGTGGTAGTGGTTATGATTGGTGTTATGGTAGTAGATTCAGTAGAAGGGACAGTTGCTGGGGAGGCAGATTCTGTATCAGTGATTGTTGTTGCTATGGTGGTGGGTTCTGTGGAAGTGGTCGTAGTTGTGTTGGTCGGTTCAGAGGAAATGATGGTGAATGCTATAGTGGTGGGCTCTGTAGAAGCGATGGTTGCTGTTGTGGTGGTGGGTTCTGAGATGGTAGTGGATTTTGTAACATTAGTAGTAGTGGGTGTGGTTGTGGTTGTTTTAGTTGCATGAGGAAACTGCCTTTTTGTACCAGGAGGAGGTGGAAGGCACCCTTTTGTAACAGGAAGGGGAAGGCGCACTTTTGTGCCAGGTGGGGAAGAGGAAGGATGCCTTTTAGTGCCAGGAGAGGGAGCGGGAAGATGCCCTTTTGTGCCATGAGGGGGAACGCGCCCTTTTGTGCCAGGAGGAGGAACACGCCCTTTTGTGCCAGGAGGGGCAGGGGGAAGACGCCCTTTTGTGCCAGGAAGAGGAAGGCGTCCTTTTGTGCCATGACGGGGAGGGGGAAGGCGCCCTTTAGTGCCAGGAGAGGGAGGGGGAAGGCGCCCTTTTTTAGCAGGAGGGGGAAGACGCCCTTTTGTGCCAGGAGCAGGAAGGGGAAGGCGCCCTTTTGTGCCAGGAGGGGGAAGGCGCCCTTTTGTGCCAGGAGGAGGAGGGGGAAGACGGCCTTTTGTGCCAGGAGAGGGAGGGGAAAGACGCCCCTTTGTGCTAGGAGGGGCAGGGGGAAGACGCCCTTTTGTGCCAGGACCGGGAAGGCGTCCTTTTGTGCCATGACGGGGAGGGGGAAGGCGCCCTTTAGTGCCAGAAAAGGGAGGAGGAAGGCGCCCTATTTTAGCAGGAGGGGGAAGACGCCCTTTTGTGCCAGGAGGTGGAGGGGGAAGACGCCCTTTCGTCCTAGGAGCAGGAGGTGGAATGCGACCTTTTTTAGCAGGAGGGGGCAGACGCCCTTTTGTGCCAGAAAGAGGAGAGGAAAGGAGCCCTTTAGTGCCAGGAGAGGGAGGGGGAAGGCGCCCTTTAGTGCCAGGAGAGGGAGGGGGAAGGCGCCCATTTTTAGCAGGAGGGGGAAGACGCCCTTTTGTACCAGGAGCAGGAGGGGGAAGGCGCCCTTTTGTGCCAGGAGGTGGACGGGGAAGACGCCCTTTCGTCCTAGGAGCAGGAGGTGGAATGCGACCTTTTTTAGCAGGAGGGGGCAGACGCCCTTTTGTGCCAGAAAGAGGAGAGGAAAGACGCCCTTTTTTAGCAGGAGTAGGAGGGGGAAGGCGCCCTTCAGTGTTAGGTGGAGAAGATGAAAGTTGCCTTTCCGTACCAGGAGCAGGAGGAGGTGCACGGTTCCCTTTTGCGCCAAAGGGAGGACGTGGAGCCAGGCGACCTGTGGTCCCAGGAGAAGTGGGTGGTGCACCTTTCCCGTTTCTAAAAAGAGGGGGAGGTAGCACAGGCCCTTGTGGTGAAATAAGTCCTAGGCCATTGGCAGGAACGAGCGGAGGAACATCTCTTCTTGGCTTGTAAGGTGCAACCGATGATAATCGCTCTCTGGATGGATGCGGTCCCCTGGGAATGCTTTGACTCTTGCCGGGCTGTGGGGATAAAAACCAATAAAAAGCAAAAAGATTTCCAAATCTTATCATTTAAAGTTTAAAGATTGATATATGTACTTTTAAAACTCATGCAGTCATGTATTTCACTGAGAAAATAAGTTAGATAAAAGTAGAGAATTTCCCTTCTCTTCTGGAAGTCTGGGCACTAGATGAAAACTAGCAATAAATGCAAAAAACAAAACAGAAATAAACTTACTCTCTCATCTATAGATTTCAGAGGAGGCCAAATCACCTTGATTGCATAATAAAAGAGACCATCTTTGGGTTTCCCTGATGGCTCACCAGTAAACAATCTGCCTGCCAGTGCAGGAGACCTAGGTTTGATCCCTGGGTTGGGAAGATGCCCTGGAGAAGGAAATGGTAGCCTACTCCAGTAATCTTGCCTGAGAAATTCCATGGACAGAGGAACCTGGTGGGCTACAGTCCATGGGGTGTTGAGAGTTGGGCATAGCTTAGCGACTGAACAGCAATCTTTGGAAATAGCTTTAGTTGGAGGGAAATGCTCCAAATGAAACTACCTGGAGAATTCCTTATTACTCTTCATTCCAAGGATTCAGTGAGAGTCCAGGTTCTGAGCCATTAATTAATTGTGTAACTATTTGTTGAGAGCTGTTTATATGCAACACACATTTTTAGGGGTTAAGGGAAAGAAATTTAAGACCTGAATCCTTTCTTACAGAAGTCTGAAATCTATAAGAACTATAACCTCCTCATTTACAATATAAGACAATACAATAAAAAGCCTGTGGGAAGTTGTGGAGTGTGTTGGTTAAGACAAAGACGCTGGAGTCTGATTGCTAGAGCTATTCCTTCTGTCGCATGCTAGCTGAGATGCTTATACTGTCTCTGCCTCTGCTTCTTCATTTCTAAAATAGTTCTAGGAAAAATTCATGACATATACTGTTGATATAACTATCTATAATCAATGGAAAGTACTTAGACATGGTGAAGTATGGTAAGGAAGGACTCAATATTAATGTGAGCTATTGTTTGTTGCCTTTTCTTTTAAACTTTTTATTTTGTATTGGAGTATAGCTGATTAACAATGTTGTGATAGTTTCAGGTGAACAGTGAAGGGACTCAGTCATAAATATACATGTATCCATTCTCTTCCAAATTCCCCTCTCATCCAGGCTGCCGCATACTACTGAACAGAGTTCCATGTGCTTACAATAGGTCCTTGTTGGTTATCTGTTTTAAGTATAGCAGTGTATACATGACCTTCCCAAAATTTCTAACTACCCCTTCCTCTCGGCAACCATAAGTTCATTTTCTAAGTCTGTGAGTTTCTCTGTTTTGTAAGCTCTTTAGTATCATTTCCTTTTAGATTCCACAAATAAGTGGTATCTTACAATATTGCTCCTTCTCTGTCTGACTTCACTCACTATGACACTCTCTAGGTCCATCCATGTTGCTGCAAATGGCATTATCTAACTTTTTAAATGGCTCAGTAATATTCCATTGTATATCTGTACCACATCTTCTTTATCCATTCATCTGTTGATGGACATTTAGGTTGCTTTCATGTCTTGGCTATTGTAAACAGTGCAGCAATGAACATTGGGATGCATGTATCCTTTTGGATATTTTTCTCCAGGTATATGTCCAGGAGAGGAATTGCAGCTTCATATGGTAGCTCTATTTTTAGTTTTTTAAGGAACCTCCATATGGTTATCCATAGTGGTTATACCAATTTACATTCCCATCAACAGTGTAGGAGGGTTCCCTTCTCTCTACACCCTCTCCAGCATTTATTGTTTGTGGATTTTTTTGATAGCCATTATGGCTGGTGTGAGGTGATATCTTATGGTAGTTTTGATTTGCATTTCTCTAATAATTAGTGATATTGAGCATCTTTTCATGTGCCTATTGGCCAACCATATGTCTTTTTTGCAGAAATGTCTGTTTAGATCTTCTGCCCATTTTTTATGTGTAGGTTGTTTGTTTTGATGCTGTTAAGCTCTTTGTAAATTTTGAAGACTAATCCCTTATTGGTCACATCATTTGCAAATATTTTCTCCCAATCTGTGGGTTTTTTTTAAAAAAAATTTATTGTTTCCTTTGCTGTGCAAAAGCTTTTGAGTTTAAGTAGGTCCCCTTTGTTAATTCTTGTTTTTTTTTTCCCATTATTCTGAGAGATGGATCAAAAAAGCTGTGATTTGTCAGATAGAGTTCTGTCTGTTTCCCTCTAGGAGTTACATAGTATCCAATCTCAATGTGAGCTATTTTGTCTTCTGTGAATACCAGCTGCAGTGATATGTGGGTCTGATAGCAGGTCAAGAAATAGTTGATAAATAGTGCAAAAAATTCTGATGCAATAACAATTTTAAGGCAAAGTTTAATTTTGGTGAAAAAGAGAACTAAGGATTGCCTTGTAGAAAGATAACATTTAAAATGAAGCTTAAACAATAAAGTTGAAATGAAGAAGATGAATTCAAATTAAAAGAATGTTGTAAGCAAATAAACAGGGTCAGGAAATAGAATTCCTAGTCTAGGGACAGTCAGAAGACTAGTTGGCCTGCAATAGAAGTTTCAGGAAGGTGCAGGACTCTAGTCACTCGTTACTTTCAGTGACTTGCTTTTGTGTCTTTCTACCCTATTGACCTAGGAAACATGAAATACTTGGATCAACTCTGTACAAACTATTTCCACTGCCAGAATGGTGAACATTACTGGAGAACGCCACAAATCCCCAAATATTAGATTTATAGTGTCCATCCTCATCTAGCACCCCAATGATACTAATCTGTTCTCCTCTATTTTCCCCCAAATGCTGTCTTCTAAGCATCTACACCTCTTTTCATCTCCTCTTGCGTCCTATCCCCAAGAGAAGATGGTCGTGTCTTCTGTTTCACAAAATTGATGCTACTGCATGGAAAACTTTGCTTTTCTGCCCACATGCTTATAAAACGTCCCTGTCTCCAGCTGTTTCCTCTTCCTGTTTACAGTCAACTTTTTCATCTGTACCTGTATCTATCTTCTCTCCCTTCCCAGGGCTTTTTCTCTTTTAATTATCACCTTTCACTTTTCAGAGCAACCTCTTTTTAATCCTTCGCTGTATTCTCCCAGTCCATAATATCAACTCACATCTCATGTATTAAAGAATCCCATTTTCAAACAGAGTACCTCTGGTTGTTAACCTCCACAGTACCTCTGTAGCTGTTATCACAAGTTTATCCTGTTTCATTCCTAGCCATATGGTGAGGAAAGCTAGACTAGATTTTCTGTTCCTACCTCCTAATTTCTATTTCCTATTTATCCTGATGCCTATTACCAACACACAGCTGAATCCCTTTTACAAAGACTAGTGATCACTCAAAAATTCTAAGTCATTTCACAGGGAGGGGAAGGAGAGGGTGGGATGAACTGAAAGAGAGTAGCATTGAAACATATACATTACCATATATAAAATTAGATAGCCAGTGGAAAATTGCTGTATAATTCAGGGAGCTCAATTCTGGTGCTCTGTGACAACTTAGAGGGATGGGATGGAGGGGATGGTGGGAGGCAGGTTCAAGAGACAGGGATATACGTATACCTATGGCTGATTCATGTTGATATATGGCGGAAACCAACACAATGTTGTAAAGCAATTCTCCTCCAATTAAAAAGAAATAAATTAAAAAAATTCTGTCAAACAATTCATCCAATCAAAACATGGGCAGATGACCTAAATATACATTTCTTTCAAAGAAACATACAGATGACCATTGGGCACATGAAAAGATGCTCAACATAGCTAATTATTAAAGAAATGCAAATCAGAACCTCATACCAATCAGAATGGCTATCATAAAAAAGTCTACGAACAATAAATGCTGGAGAGGGTGTGGAGAAAAGGGAACCCTCCTGCACTGTTGATGGGAATGTAGATTGGTGCAGCCACTATGAAGAACAGTATGGAGGTTTATTAAAAATCTAAAAGCAGAGTTACCAAAAATGATCCAGAAATCCCACTCCTGGGCATATATCTATAAAAGACAAAAACTAATTTGAAAAGACACATGCATGTACCTCAGTGTTTGTAGCTGCACTGTTTATATTACCCAAGACACAGAAGTAAACTAAATGTTCATTAAAAGGTGAATAAAGGAAATGTTATATATATATATATACACACACACGCATACATATGTGTATATATATACTATATATATATACACACACACAATGGAATGTTATTTAGTCATATAAAAGAATGAAATATTGCCATCTGCAGTAACGTGAATGAACTTAGAGATTATCATACTGAGTGAAGTAAGTCAGACAGAGAAAGACAAATGCTATATGATATCACTCATATGTGGATCTAAAAAATAATACAAATGAATGTATTTGCAAAACAGAAACAGGCTCACAGACATAGAAAAGAAACATGGTTACCAAAAAGGAAGGACAGAAAAGGGATAAATGAGGAGTATGGGGTTAACAGATATACACAACTATACATAAAATACACAAGCAACCAGGATTTACTATATAGCACAGGGAGCTATATGCAATATCTCATAATAACCTATAATGGAAAGGAATCTGAAAAAAATATATATAACTGAATCACTTTGCTGTACACCTGAAACTAACAGTATTGTAAATCAACTATGCTTCCATAACCCCCTTCCCCCCCCCCAAAAAAAAAATTCTAAGTCATTTCAGAAGGATCCATAGCCATGTCTTTTTAACATGACTGATTTTTCTCTGGCTACCTTTATTTGAATTATTTCTGGATTATAGACCAAAGATCTTCCAGAGTGCTTGCCATCCAGGATACTTTGACTTATGGTCAGATGAAGGAAAATAAACCACATTTACAAAATTCTTTTTCTGTAACTTGAAATAGAAAATACTATAATTGCCTAATGAATTGGGGACTAAAATATGAATATTGGGGGTTAATATGAGCTAGATAAAGACTGGGATTTTAATAAAAGCCACATGTAAACTAAACTATGGGGACACAGAAGCTATGAGTAAAGAGAACACATCTCTTCTGAGAGAGAGAGCAGTGCAAGGATAGGAGGTATGCCATGAGATAGGCACTGTCTTTTAGGGATGCCTGAATTTATTGTTCCAGTTCTAATTTACATTTATTCCTTGCATTGACTTATCTTTTCTTGAGATATCCATAGTGGATCCCTGTCCTTTGCAACCAACAGGATAGCCTGTTATACCATCTAAGCTCATCTCTTGTCATTCCCTTCTCCATCCTTGCTTTGACCATATAGAACTATTGCTTGCCTTGATTGTACAGACCATATAGAACTATCAACACAAGGAGCTGTTTCTTGCCCCTGTGCCTTTGTACAGGCTCTTCTTCTAGCTGAGAATTCTTTTCTCCCTCCCTAATGTCTACGCACTTGGGTGGCCATTGCCTTCCTTCAAAATGTTTAAGTATCTTTATGCACCCCTCAACACATTAATTTGAAAATTAAAAAATTGTATAGCAAATATCTTTATATAATATGTAATCAACCAAAATTTTACTTTTGTGAAGCCTTCTCTGGAGTTCAAAGCAAGCATCATTACTTTGTTCTTACAGTGATAGAAACCATTTGTTTTGATATTTCTCTCTCTTTTAATATCATAAGCTATTTTATTGTTGGTGAAGAAAGAGGTGGTATCTTCCTCAGTTTTATATCTCTAGCATCTCAATCCGAATTCAACATCTTTGGGGGAGTGAGGAGGAGGTAAGTTAGGTGTCCTTGGCCTTTTTGTTGCTTTAACACTTTTTATTTTTATTTTTTACAGGCAGATTCTTTATTTTTTTTTTATTTTACTTAACAATACTGTATTGGTTTTGCCATACATGGACATGAATCCACCATGGGTGTACATGAGTTCCACTTTTATTATAATACTTATAATCCCTTACCATTTTGTATAGTAATTGCTTGCCTGTGTGCTAAGTCACTTCAGTAATGTCTGACTGTTTGTGACCCTATAGACTGCAGCCTGCCAGGCTCCTCTGCCCATGGGATTCTCCAGGCAAGAATACTGGAGTAGGTTGCCAGTTCCTCCTCCAGGGGATCGTCCTGACCCAAGGATTGAACCCTCGTCTCTTACTTCTCCTGCGTTGGCAGTCAGGTTCTTTAACACCACCTTTAGCTTCTCTCTTTTCCACCAGTACCCCCAAAACAATGTCTCTATTTTGTTTATCTTTCTATCTTCAGTTCCAGCACCTTCCAGACTCTCAGTAAATGTTTTTGAGTGAATGAATAAAGACTCAAATAAAATCCTCAGATCTTAAGTCGTGGTCCCTGTCATTAATGAAGATAAACATGCCAAGAGGGAAAGGGGTCAATTAAGTTGTAGTCATTTTGAGTTTGAAAAGGCATGAAGCTTTGTAAATGCAGATTAAAATCTCAGAGCTGAGGTCCTATAATCTTTTAAACTAGAAAGAATTTAAGTTGTATTAGTTTCACAGTGCAGGCATCTTGAGTAAAAATTTGCCTTTAATTCATTATACTCTTCAAGATTGGTGATTTGTGTTAGGTTTCTCAGAAGTTACTTATTCTCAGTATGAAACAGATGGTTGAAGGAAGGGGACCAAAGATGGCATTTTCTCTGTTATTGTCTCTGAAAAGTGCTGTAGTAAACCAAGTTGTAATTAATTGTATTTGACTTTCCTAAATTATTTGTCCAGGGAGCTTCCCTGATCTTCCAACTGTTTACATTTCCAGGGAAATCACATTTGTCACAAAGTTTGGGGAAATGTTCCAAAAAAAGGGGTTTGTTCTACCATTATAAATTTGATAATTACTTATAATCATTGACTTAAGACTTTTTCATTTTATGTATTGATTTCAGTTACATTTATCTTAAAATTCTCTTTATATACTTCATGTAACTATAACAGAATAGCTTGAGAAGTTAATTTCAATAAAGTCTATTCGAGTAGTCGCAAACTTCAGCATGCATAAGAATTCTCTGGATTGTTCAGACCTCAAAGTCAGATGTTCTTTTCTCAGGCCTGGGCCAGGGTCTGTAAATATACAGTCTTAAGAGTTGGATCACGTGTTCCTGATATAGATATCCCATGGAATGAAACATTGTTCAACTTCATATTGTAGATGAGAAACTGAGCTAGGTGAAAATAAACCACTTGTCCAAGAATATTTACATAAAATCATTGAATGTATTAAAATAATACTTTTACTTTATCTCCTTGTATTATTATTAGACCTTATTGACATATACCTAAGATAAACTATTTAGAAAACAATCTATACTACACATATATTTGCTCACTGTGTAGTATGGATTGTTTTCTAAATAGTTTATCTTAGGTAAGTATAAGAAATGAGAGCTTGATCTATGAGGACCCCAATTTCAAATTCAACATTGGTGCTTTTTGTACCATCCAGCAGGACTCAGTCCACAGTGGATTGTCAGTAATTATTAAAAAATGAAACATATTTTGAGCTTTCTCTCTTTTCTCTAACTCCCACTTCAGCACCAAAGTACACTAGCATAAGTGTCCTTTCTCTGGGGTTCAAATTAATCTATTGATGCTTATGGCTATGGAATTTATCACTTGTTTCTTTGTATTATATATATTTTGACTCTTCTATACAGCTTAACCAATGCTTTCAGAAGTTTGAAGTAACATAAGTGTTTCTTGAGTGAATGGCCTTTCTTTTTGTACTGTTCTTTTAAGTAAAAAGGTAGAACTTTATTTCTTAGTCAATTAATAGAAACATTCTAGCCCTAACCAATGTGTTTTAAGACATAAGAAGAACTTTCTAATTTTAAAGTCTTTACAATGCATTTATAAATTTTAGAAAATTTATCTTTGAGACCCACTTTCTGTTTTCCTATTTCCTGCAGTCTTAAATCTCCTAGTAAACTTACATTATGTGTTTCTGACAATTTGATTGTAATACTTTTGAAAAAGAAAAAAAAGGAAGAGATGTTTCTGGATAAGACAAAACTCTTCCAGATTCTCCCTGGCCTCTGTTCCTTCAAGCCCATGACCAGTGCCCAGATGAGTAGTCATATGTAAAAGAGAAAGAAAAAGGAAAATAAGAACATGTCTATCATGATTGACATTTGGACACTCTACTGTATATGAAGTAGCATGATATCATAGATATCAGAATTTTATTTGAAGTTATAATTAGTAAGAAACATGAAGAATAAGACTGGGGGAACTTACCATAAGATGTGTGACAAGAGCCAATAGGCTGAAGATGAAAGTTAAGGTTTCCATTCTTTAAAGTTGCCCCTGAAAGCAGACCAATGATTGTCCAAGATTAGTCAATTGATTAGTTATTGTTTTCAAAATTTAAAATAAAAATTTAGTAAGGACTCTAGTATATGTTATATGATACAACAAAGAAATGGCACTGCAGCCTTTCAAAGGTGTGTTTGACATTTTGGGGAAAGGAAGCAGCATGTATGCACAGCAATATTGTTGTTTGTGATATTTTATAACAAAATAATGGGACTTGTATTTAATGAAAGGCAATTCCCAGATAGGTGTTCAAATACATTTTGAAAATAAAAGTAATTTTGGAAAATCCTTGCTGCCTAAAGTGGTGACTAGTTTTAAGAGACATAACTTATTTGGGTATACTTTTGATAGTAGTAATAACTGATAGATTATTCATGACCTGGATAATGTCAATGTGACCAGATTGTTGTAAAAAATCAATTCTTCATATAATTATTTTTTTAAAGCACAAATAAAGTAATCCCTCTTAGTTAGATTTATCTGAAGAGAAAATATTGTGCAATGTGTATCTTCCCTTTAACAACACTACAAGATATTATTGCCATATATTTTTCCACAATTGATTCCTAAAAGCCAATTATTGTCCATCAGAGTCTGAATTAGGAAAAGGAGACTTTGTCCTTAATTTGGTTACAGTTTTCAGTAATATATCATAAGTGCATGACAACCTGTGTTCTGGGAAGGCAAATTCAATCACCACCATGATGACAGATTGCCTTGGGATCAGAATGGTGTCCATCATCTGTACTAGCCTTGAAAATGACCGAGGACAAGAGGTCCACAGGTTCTACAGTTGTAGGTTGGTGAGGCCACCCCTTTAAAATTATCTTTCTAATATGTTCTCTTAAAAGGCAGTTTCAAAATGTATTAAAAACTCAACTCAAACAAAAACAACAGAAATATAAATACATCTTTGAGTTTAAGACTCTTCTATTCATGATTAACTTTAGAGACCATTAAAATATGTCAGCAGAAAAGAGTCAATAGATTATGAAGTTGGATGTAACCAGTCACTGGTTGCACTGGTTGTGCAACCAGTCAACATGAATGTTCTTCTCAACACACTCTTTCAGAAATTTTAGACTTAATGAGCTTTACCACTGACAATACTTTTTTCTTAAAATACATCTGAGTTTTTCAGGTAACATGACTATTTAAAATTTTTAAGCTTTATTGAGATGTAACTGACATAACATAAACTGTGTAATATTATTATTTGATATGTATACATTGTGAAAGGACTCTCTTCATTGGATTAATTAATGTGTCTATCACCTCACCTATTTATTTATTTTTTAATGAGAACATTTAAGTTCTACTCATCAAATTTCAGAACTGATTGTCAACTATAGTCACTGTGTTATGCATTAGATCCTGAGACTTTATAAGTGAAAATTTGTTCCCTTTACTAACCTCTCCCCATTTCACTCTCTACCCCCTATCCTGCTTCTACTCTCTGTTTCTATGGGTTTGGCTTTAAAAAATTTTTTTACATATACATGATAGCATGCAGTATTTGTATTTTTCTCTTTGGTTTATTTCATATAGTATAATGCCCTCTAGTTACATCTGTGTTGTTGCAAATGACAGTATTTCCTTCTTTTTAAGGTTGATTTCTATTCCCATATATATAATATTCCTGGTATTATTTCATGGTATCACACCATGGAAATGATATGATTGAGAGTATGAGTAAAAGTTAGAATTCCAAAGTCTAAATCCTTACATCTATTTTCTAAGTACCTACCTTGGCAGGAGGTTCTTCTTTGGAGTAACCAAACTGTTGTTTAATTTTTTTTTGTCAGAGACTCAGCTTAGATAGCCACAATTTGAAAACACAAGAAGAAAAAGAACTTCCACAGAAAAATCTCTCTCCTTAAATACCTCTCTCTGGATTTCTATTGGAGTTACGAGAGAGCTTGAGGGAAGGTAATATGTGTTGATTTTCTTTATGTAAACAAAGCAATGACAGTTGCAGTTACCAGTTTGGCAGCTTCAGCCATAAAACTGTGATCCAATCATTTCCTAGCAAGCCTTGAGGAAGTATGCTGAATGCTCTAATATAGTAGTTTTCAAACTTGACTGCACATGAAAATTACCTGGGGAACTTTAACAATATTCTCAATTTTCAGACCTTACTCCAGAACAATTTATCAGAATCTATGGAGTAAGAGGACACGCAAAAGTATTTTTAAAACTTCTTTGAAATTATTGCAAAGTGAAAACTTGTGAATTACTTCTTTAAAATGGTATGGATTCTGGAATTTGCACATGTCTTGGAGAAGGCCATGGCAAGCCACTCCAGTGTTCCTGCCTGGAGAGTCCCAGGGATGGGGGAGACTGCTGGGCTGCCGTCTATGGGGTCGCATAGAGTTGGACACGACTGAAGCGACTTAACAGCAACAGCAGCAGCAGATTTACATATCAGAACTGACATGTATATGGTAAGCACTGACTTATTTGGGAAGAAGCATTTGGAAGAACAGGAAAAGAAGGCAGTTGAAATAAATGCCTTGTTTCAATTTTGGAAGTAAGAGGAAAGATCTTATGGTGAGAAATAGAGAATTAGGAAACAGAGACTTTATAGTTTCTTTTTTAAAAAATTTATTTATTTATTGAAGTATAGTTGACTTACAACATTGTGTTAGTTTCAGGTGTACAGCAAAGTGATTCAGTTATATATATATAATATATATACACACGTATACATATATTTATATTCTTTTACAGTCATCTTAATTTTATATTTCCTCCCTAGATGTGTACTTTTATCTATAGATATTGCATACAGGTATTTGAGCTACTTAAAATATTAAATATATGGAAATGGCTTAATATATTTTTCCTATAGCTAATGAATAACTGGATTACTTAAAGAATAAGAAAATACTCCAAAATATACTGGGTTCATATGTAAATGGATAAAATACACACTAGCCTACCAAAGATGGTAGGAATGGGAAAACTACTAATCTATTTTTAATTGAATGTAGTAAATCAGATAATTTTATGTTTAAGATGAATCCAGGTACTGAGAAATTTATCCATATGAGATAATGTTTATTAAGTTAAGAAAAAATTGTCCTATCCTGGAAGATATTATTCTTTATTCTCTAAAAGCTATGGTGTGCTGGGTCTTTGCCACACCCTGGACTGTGTGCTAATTACTTAATGTGGATTAGATCATTTAATTCTCACAATAATCCTTTGAAATATATGTTATTACTGCCATATTGAAGAGCCCCTGGTGGCTCAGATGGTAAAGTGTCTGCCTGTAATGCAGGAGACCCAGGTTTGATCTCTGCGTTTGGAAGATCCCTTGGAGAAGGAAATGGCAACCCACTCTAGTACTCTTGCATGGAAAATTCATGGATGGAGGAGCCTGGTAGGCTACAGTCCACGTGGTCACAAAGAGTTGGACATGATTAAGTGACTTCACTTTGACTTTCACTGCCAGATTACTCACTAGGAAAGAAATCATAGGAGAAATAAAAAAACTAGTTCGAGTTTGCATGAATATTTAAGATAGGAATTGAACTTAAATTTGGCACATTTCAAAGACTGAATCTTTTCTATTGTGCTATTTTGTTTTCCAAGTCCAATTGGTTTCCAGTCACCTAACTAACATGCTTCAAAAAAATGACAACACTTATTGAAGTGTGGATGCAACCCACTATCAGTGATATCAATTTAGAAAATAGGAAACAGAATTTAAAAAATGGATAGAGCAGAGTAGAGAAAAAATATCAGATTGCATTATGCATAAGTATATTTTCAAGAAACATTTTATGTTTATATAGGTGGATATACATTGGGTTACTTTGTAAATTGTGTTTGAGTTGCAGTCAGAAAAATGTGAGTCTTTTGTTATACAGCAGTTTAGAGGTGTGTGTGGGATGAAATCAGGTAGCCTGATTGAAATCCCAGCTCCTATCTTGTATATAGCCGTGTGTTGTATGGCCAGCAACCTAATCACTTGTATCTCACCACTGTGGTCTACAAAATAAAATAGTACTAATCTGCTTTATAGAATTTGTTCTGTAGATTAAATAAAATTGGACATATAAAAATCTGGCCCATGTGACAAATAAATGTTAGTCTTTCAATAGCAATTTCTTCCTTCAGTTCAGTCGCTCAGTCGTGTCCGACTCTTTGTGACCCCATGAATCGCAGCACGCCAGGCCTCCCTGTCCATCACCAACTCCTGGAGTTCACCCAGACTCACGTGCATCAAGTTGGTGATGCCATCCAGCCATCTCATCCTCTGTCGTCCCCTTCTCCTCCTGCCCCCAATCCCTCCCAGCATCAGAGTCTTTTCCAATGAGTCAACCCTTCGCATGAGGTGGCCAAAGTATTGGAGTTTCAGCCTCAGCATCAGTCCTTCCAATGAACACCCAGGACTGGTTTCCTTTAGGATGGACTGGTTGGATCTCCTTGCAGTCCAAGGGACTTGCAAGAGTCTTCTCTAGCACCACAGTTCAAAAGCATCAATTCTTCGGTGATCAACTTTCTTCACAGTCCAACTCTCACATCCATACATGACCACAGGAAAACTTTAAAATATCCTGGTATGATGAGTCTATAGTAATTGAAGGGTGTGTACATGCACGCTAAGTTGCTTCAGTTGTATCTGACTCTGTGCGACCCTATGGACTGTAGCCCGCCAGGTTCCTCTGTGCATGGGATTCTCCAGGAAAGAATACTGGAGTGGGTTCCAATACCCTCTTCCAGGAGATCTTCCCGACCCACGGATAGAACCTGCGTCTCTCCTGTCTCCTGCAATTACTGGGAAACCCAGTAATTGAGGGGTATTGTGTATTAAATTTGTAAAGGTGATTTGAAAGCTTTTAGTGGTGACAGGGAAATTGAGTTGAAGTTGATCTTAAACCAGCAAGTTTTATTTGCCTTATCACGTCTTTGCTAATAATTTCATGTACCTGACAACTAGAACTCATACACAATTTATTAGTTTGCTAATTATTTTTGACACAATTCTGTTGCTATACATTTATATGAGCCAGTAAATCATCTAAGTTGATGCTGAATACTTCATTAATTGTTACCCATTGTTACCTTTTCCAGATACAAGAGCTTCCCGGATGGCTCAGCAGGTAAAGAATCCACCTGCAATGCAGAGAGGACGGTTTGATCCCTGGTCAGGAAGATCCCCTGGAGGAGGAGATGGCAGCCCACTCCAGTATTCTTGCCTGGAGAATCCCACAGACAGAGGAGCCTGGCGGGCTGCACATGGGGTCCCAAAGGGTCAGGACACACTGAGAGACTAAGCACGCCGGCTAGTCACATACTCACTTTATGGAAAAGCTGACTTTTCTTTCTCCTTGGTGCTATAATTTGTTTTGATGCCAAGATACATTTTCAGTTAAGTGTTTTAAATACAAGGTTTAATTTATAGCTCTAATGGAACACTGGCTGTGAAGGATTTAAGAAGAACACTGTCAAAACTGAAACAATTTCTGCATGGGTCGCAGCCGACAAAGGATTCGAGTGTCCAAAGCAAGCGGAAGCACACTTATAAAAACAAAAACTCTTACTCAAGCGCAATTTTAATTGCAACCTGACTTTAAAAGATTTTGACTAGCTGCTTTCTAGAACAGTACCTAAAGTAGCAATTGTCTTTTGTTACAGGGAATTCAAATTGCAGGTGGAGACTGTTGGTGAATAAAGTTATTTGACAGATTAAAATTTTTTCTAAAGAAATCTGTATCTATAATAATTAAATTCAGTGATGTATTTTCTTCACTGTTATAAGAGCCCTTTTTATCCTTTAGTTCTATCAGTTCTTGCATTGTATACCTAGAGGCTATGTCTTAAATTTGAAATGGTTAGTTTATTGTTGAATTCATTCTTTTGTGTTAGGAAATCTGCTTTCTCTCTAGTAATACTTGTCTTTAAATCTGTCTGCTATTAGTATAACTACACCAGGTACCTTTTGAATAGTGCTTTTGGTACAATATACATTTTTCCATTTCCCCCTCAAACATTCGGTGTTGTCATGTTTAAAGAGAATCTTTTGTAATAAATATATAATTTTTAAAAATTAGGTCTGACTATCTTTGTCTTTTAATTAGATAATCTATTTGCTTACATTAAATGTTAAGTACTGATATCTTTGTGTTTAAATTTATCATTTTACTGTTTGTTTTCTATGTCTCTTTATATGTTATATTTTCTTTCTTTGTCTTTGATATTTATTAGCTCCATTTTTCTTATTTTATTTCCCTTCTATTCATTTGTTAGCAATGTATTTTATTATTATTATTTTGGTTATTATCCTAGAGATTAAAGTATGCCTCCTTGGTTTATTAAAATCTATCTTAATATTTTTATTACTTCCCAGGCAGTGTGAGACTCTTACAGCAATTTAATTCAATTTACTTTCAACTTTTATGCTGTTACTATAATGAATTCTAGTTCTGCATAGACATATACTAAATACGTCATTAACATTTTTGAAATAGCTACTTATTTAGATATAGCCATATGATTATTCTTTATAGTTCTTATTTCTTTTTTCCTGTATTTCGTATTTCCATCTAAGATCATACTCCTTTAATTTGAATAACTCTCTTTAGAATTTCTCTATTGTGAGTCAACTGGTGACCCATTTTCTTAGATTTTTATCATCTTCAAATGTCTTTGTTTCATTTTTGAAAGATATATTTGCAAGGTTAAAAAAAGATATTTTTACAGTGTAGAATCCTAGGTTTCTAGTTACTTTCAGCACTTAAAAAATGTCAATACGAGAAAAGAATATTATACTTATTAACATGTATGCACCTAGTATAGGAGCATCTAAAGACGTAAAACAAACACTAACAGACATAAGGAGAAATTGACTGGAATACAATAATTGTAGGAGACTTTAACGTCCAACAGACGTCAATGGACAGATCTTCCAGATAGAGAATCAATAAGGCAACAGAGATCCTAAATGATACAATAGAACCCTCAGACTTCATTGATACTTTGAAGACATTACAATTTGGAAAACCCAGAATAAACATTCTTTTCAAGTGTACTTGAAGCATCCTTTGTTGTTGTTCAGTCGTTAGGTTGTGTCTGACTCCTTGTGATTCTATGGACTGTAGCATGCCAGACTCCTCCTGGGTTACTATTACCCTAATACATTCCACATCTAAATCATTCATTCAGATATCTCAGTTGGTGGGGGAGGGCCACAACCACCCTCTTTCAAGCTTTCATCCTCAACTATTCCCACTGGCATCTCACTTGGAACACCAGTCCATTGACGTTTTGGCTTCCTCGCAATCCATCAACTCTTTGTCATTTCCCTTTTTATTCAGTACAGAGTTAAAGGCAAAATATTAAGGGAATATTCTTTCTGATATATTAAATCAGTATTTAAAAATTTAAATTATGCATAGCAGTTTTTATGCATGTACATAGAAATACATTGAACACTATGGCCCAGTATGCACATATGTAACAGAACAAGGGATTATGAAGTTCACTCTGTTCCAGAAAAGGAAGTGGCACCCCACTCTAGTACTCTTGTCTGGAAAATCCCATGGACGGAGGAGCCTGGTGGGCTACAGTCCATGGGGTCGCGAAGAGTCGGACGTGAGTGAGAGACTTCATTTTTCACTCCATGCGTTGGAGAAGGAAATGGCAATCCACTCCAGTATTCTTGCCTGGAGAATCCCAGGGACAGAGGAGCCTGGTGGGCTGCCGTCTACGGGGACACGACTGAAGCGACTTAGCAGCAGCAGCAGCAGCAGCAGCAGCAGCAGTACTCTGTTCTGTTCCATTCCGTCTTATTTCATTTTATTCTAGACTATCTTGTGTGATTATATTTCATCATAAATCCTACCTATCCAGGATGGAGAATATATTCCCTGGTATAAGATAAAAGTGAGACCTCTTCATAATCTGCTGCAGTGGTCAAGGTAATATTTAAAAAAATTATTATTATATATTCAGTTATGACTGTCTACAAAACACCTAACAGGATTCAGAAAATAATATAGGTATTTCAGAATCTATTTACATATCTATCTAGAAACTTTCAATCTATTTAGATAATATTATTAAAAAACATCAAAATATAATAAAAACATATTTAAAGTTCAAGTAATCTGGCACCCATATAAATGTTGTAAAGAAGGTGGGAAAGGAAACACTAGGTTTTTTCATCCACTGCCCTAGAATTGCAGGCTCAGTGGGCATATGGATGGCTTATCTTCCAAGTTATTGCAAAGGTTAGTTTTACCTTACTTTTTACTGCCTTATACGCTGTCATTTGTTTTATCCTCTTTTATGTCTTAAACCATGCACCATTTGATTAGTAAACCATTGCTTAGTGCCCTCTCATTCTCCTTTATCAGTATAGTCCCCCACTTCAAAATAGGATACTGATTTCTTTGTTAGAGTAGCAAAAGGTACAAGAACATATACCCAAACCATACTAACTTAGAACAACGGTATTTAATTTCTTGCTTATACAATGTTTTATTGACATCATAGGTCATCAGGGTTAAAACTGGGGTGGCTTGTTTGCAGGCTGCTATTTAGAGAACAAGAATGATGGCAGCTCTGCTATCCTCAACACGTGATTATAAAGGTTTCCCTAGGGATCAGCATTCTAGTAGCAGGAAGGGGAAATCCCGAAGGAAGACGCAGGAAGAATTTACGGCTGTGTTTAGAAGTGACCTTGTCCATTTCTGTTTTCTCTTTCATTGGCTGAAATTCAGACACATTGCCATGTCTAAATGCAAGGAAGCCTGGGAAATATAATCTAGCTGAGAATTCAAAAGTGGGTAAGAAGTTGGAAATGGCTTCTTCTCTGACACTTTAGGGTTCCTGTTATAGTCTGAATTGTTTTGATAATAAACTTTTCCCCTCATTTTATGGATTGCCCTAGAGGTTTGGCATTCCTTTGAAAGGACACTTTAGAATAAATATTTTTATAAAGGACTCTTTCATTTCTATTCATGCAGGATTTTGGGTATTTGTGGATTTCTTAAACCCCAAATTTTAATCATATGAGTCTTCAATTGGGCTCATTCTGAAGCTTCATCCATCTTGGTATTGCTACAGCCATACTTTTTGTTAATTGATAGAGATGGATGACATCACAATAGAGCATTATCCACGTGGAGGGGCACCCACAGAAAGCTGGCATTATGAAGTGAACATTATACCACAGCACTGTCAATATATGAAATCAGGAGTAACTATCAGCAACCAAGGTGAGATCATTTTTCATCTTTGTGAGCAGATTCATCAAGGTCCTGTGTACTCAACTGGGATAGAAGGGATACGTATATACTAGGTGTCTTCTTTATATTGTCATTGTATCTTAGCTTAAGGTGTAATTTTATTTTCATTGACAAGACCCTTGAGATTTGAGTTTGCATATTTATAAGGATGAGTGGTCTCTACTTGCTCTTAAGTTGCTCACCATGTAAGAGATGAGGTAGGTAAAATTGCTTACAGTAGTGGTAGGAACATGTAGCCTGTTCAGACAGTATAGACTGGTTATCTCTCTCAGCAGTGTTCATTGACCTAATTGTGGGAACAGAGAAAGTAGACAGTGGGAGTTGCTCACGACATAAAAATCGAAATAGGAATGGTAAGCATTTGTGTACAGAATATAGATGTGGATTTGGATCTGCTTGAGTTGAATCCTGTCTCTGTCAGTGAGATGCTTGTTCTTAGCCAAGTTACTTTACTTCTCTGAGCCTCATTTGAATAAGGAAAATGTGAATACATTTTTTTGTAGAACTGATATGTATATAATGTATATCTATCATTCTATCTATCTTTCTAGTGATCTAGCTGCCTATCAACTATCTAGGTATGTCAGTACCTAGATATGTATGTAGATAAACCCAGTGAAAATGAAAGTGAAGTCGCTTAGTCGTGTCCGACTCTTTGCGACTCCATGGAGAGTGTAACCTACTAGGCTCCTCTGTCCATGGGATTTTCCAGGCAAGAATACTGGAGTGGGTTGCCATTTCCTTCTCCAGGAGATCTTCCCGACCCAGGGATTGAACCCGGGTCTCCCGCATTGTAGGCAGACACTTTACCATCTGAGCCACCAGGGAAGTCCCAGATATACCCAGTAGTGGATATATATATATGCCCATATTCTACATCTATCTTTCTATCTCTCTCTTTACTACCTAGGTATATTGGATTACTTTTCAATATCTGTAATTTGCATACTGATTTTCAAGCATTTTGTAGATTTACAATACTCAATGTGGTTATTATTAAGTGTTGCAGTGAATTTATTGTTAGCTTGAAAATATTTACTGAATAGCATGTGTAACTATATGCTATTTTTCAATATAAGAAGCCAGGCAGAAAATGTAAACAAGTGAAACTCAAATGTTCATTATATACTTAGAAGTCAGGAGGACCTAAGGAACCTAGTGAGATTGCAGAGGATATTCAATAAAGGAAGAAAAAAATGCAATTTAGAATACAGAAAATGGCTAGAGAGGAGGGTTCTAGAATACCAGAGTTGAGATGGAGGAAATTAATGAGATATCTATATATTGGAATGGCTTTTCTGGGGATTTGCTTAAGTGATGTTGGTGGGCCAACAAAATGGGCCATGAAAACTGATGTGGTCAGAAACTAAGAAACTAGGAATCAATTGGCGTGAAACATGGTGCTGAAAGTGATGAGGCAGAGCAGCAGGAAAAATGGAGCAAGCTCTAAAACTCAGAAAGATGGGTGCACATTCTAGCGGTTGGTTTATGGCTTTTATGAGGATATGGAAGTAATCCATGACTTTCATTTTATTTATTTTACATTATTTATTTATTTGACTGTGTTGGGTTTTAGTTGGGGTATATGGAATCTTTGTTGTGGTGCATGAACTCCCTAGTTGTGGCACACATGTTCTGGAGTTCAAGATTCAGTAGTTGCAATGCTTGGACTTAGTTGCTCCTCTGTATGTGAAATCTGTTTCCCAACTAGGGATCGAACCCACATCTTCAGCATTGCAAGGCAGATTCCTAACCACTGGACCACCTAGGAAGACCCTATCCATGACTTATGAGAGAAGGAATTTTTTAATGAAGGCAGCAGTCTGCTGTGACTGAGGGCATGAAGCAAAAGTTCCTGGAGGCATGTAGTCAGTCTATAGAGAGTGGTATATGGAGTATTTTTTTTTGTTTGTTTTATTGAAATGAATGTGTGTATGCTATTGTGAGGAAAGCACCAGATATTTAAAATTAAAGAGAGAACCAAAATAGAGCGATATTTGCTCTTAAAAGAGCAGGGACCCTTATTAGATGGTAGAAAGGGCTGATTCAATACAATATAGACCATGGTCTGCTTCCAGCTGACCCAGTCGCCTATTCCTTGTTTCCCATTCTTTTGTCCTTGCCAGGGTTCTATTCAAGGAAAGAAGGCCTTCTTTTAAGTAGAAAGGGGATCCATAGGGATAAATGTGTGCTTACAAAGCATTACTAAGAGGATTGAAGAAATAGAAGTTAGGGGGCTTCCACTGTCTCTTCGTCTTGGGGTTGGATGGTTAGAATTGTGACTCAGAAAGTATAGAACTGTCTCTGCTGCTCCACTGCAGTCAAAGTGCCTCACACACATGTGGCAGTAGTGGTGCTTCAAGCGTATCTATCCGATTTTGCTTGGTGGCAGTCAAAGCAGGAGAAAGGGCTTCTGCCTTATTTTTGCCTTCCTATTCCCATGTCACTGTGTCCTGCTGGATTGAATTCAGTCACATGCAGAAATCAAGCTGTGTCTTGGAAATAGAAATTTTAGTTTTATCTCCTCTTCCATATAAGAAGTTGCATATAAATGATCAGGATTTGAAGACAAATGGTAATAAAGCTTGGGCTTCCCTGGTAGCTCAATTGATAAAGAATCTGCCTGCAATGCAGGGGACCCCAGTTCAATTCCAGGATCAGGAAGAGCCCCTGGAGAAGGGATAGGCTCCCCCCTCCAGTATTCTTGGCTTCCCTGGTGGCTCAGCTGGTAAAGAATCCACCTGCAATGCAGGAGACCTGGGTTGGGAAGATTACCTGGAGGAGGGTATGGCTATCCACTCCAGTATTCTTGCTTGGAGAATCCCCATGGGTAGAGGAACCTGGCAGGCTACAATCCTTGGATTCACGAAGAGTCAGGCATGACTGAACGACTAAGGACAAGCACACAATAAAGCATATTAAAGATACTCCCCAAATCCTTTTATTTATTTATTTATTGTTGTTGCTGTTATCTATGTTTCTGTAGTTCATTCCTGTAATCTTGTATACTGTTATCAACCAGGTCCATGCTCAGTAACCTTAGTTAAACTTGATGGCACATTAAGAAAAAGCATGCAAAACAAGCTGCTTATTTTGTTTGCTGCTGCTGCTGCTGCTAAGTCACTTCAGTTGTGTCCGACTCTGTGGCAGCCCAACAGGTTCCCCCGTCCCTAGGATTCTCCAGGCAAGGACACTGGAGTGGGTTGCCGTTTCCTTCTCCAATGCATGAAAGTGAAAAGTGAAGTTGCTCAGTCGTGTCTGACTCTTCGCGACCCCATGGACTGCAGCCTACCAGGCCCCTCTGTCCATGGGATTTTCCAGGCAAGAGTATTGGAGTGGGTTGCCATTGCCTTCTCCAACTCTGCATAAAATCCCTTAAAAGGCAATATAGTGAAACTTTCAGTGTGATGCATATTTCCCCTATTTAAAAGGTTCAAAGGTCAGTTCTGGGTCCTGTGATGGGGTAGACTTTTCCATCTACCCTGACTACTGAGACACCCCACGTTTGTCTGCGCCTGCAGGAGGAAGAAGGGAAGTACTAGGCAGCCCCTCTGCTCACTCACTGGCACCACATTTTCCTGATCTCATTTCAAGCACATCATTTTCTCTGCTCATTTAGATGCTTGATAATAGTATGAAGTGGAGGTGTACTTACCCAAGTCTGAGTTGTTTCTAAGTCCAGTTTGTAAACTTTTACTTGTCTTTGTTGTATGGCTTAGCTTACATGCAACTCTCATTCCCTGAATAGCTGCTGTTCCCTACCTAGCTTTCCCCTTCTAACTTTCTCCTGGCAAAACTGGGATCCTGGCCAAACTCAAACCTCCCACTTGAACTGCTCCTGCGTATATATCCTGCCTGCTCAGAATCTCTACCTAGAAGTTGTAGTAGGCATGTTTCTAAGCATCTGCCCTTCAAGATTTCCATTCCCTCATTATTCAATCAAGCTCTCATTGAGTGTGTGAAATGAAATATTACTCTGAAATGTACTATTTCTGTGAAATGAAGTATTTTCTTATTCCAGTAACAAGCCATGACATAGCCATCTGAGCCCAGGTAAAACAATGCCAGCTATTCTGCAGCCATCAGCCACTTCCTCCCCCATAAGTGCTGAGGACTTGGCGGGGGGCGGGGGGGGGGACTTATGGGAAGCACAAGAAGCAGTTATCCGCTACATCACCAGCTCTTATGGTTATACAAGGAATTAGGATGTGAACAATCAAAAAGCAGGATTTGGCCCCAGATAGCTGAGATGCATATGAAAGAAATGATTTCAGTAAGCCTTGTGTGTCTTCCCATACATAGAAGAGCACTAAATCTCTTCATGCAAGAAATCTGATTTTCCTTAATTAGCAATAATCTTTTAACATTCAGATTACCTGCCCCTTGCTGCAAACTTGCATATAGCCTGGCTCCTTCCCTTGCCTTCTCAGAAGCAGCTCTCTCCAGGTCACCTGAGATACTGTTTACTGGGCTTGGAGTCCTCATGATTCCCACCGAATAAACCTAACTCTCAACTTTTAGGTTGTACATATTTTTTCAGTGGACAATTGAATAATGAGGGGAAGTAAATGCAACTTTTCAAAGAGTTATGCTGTCAAAGCGCTTTCCAGATATTATTACGTTATAAGTGTGTGTGTGTGTGTGTGTGTGCTTGATTGTGTCTGACTCTTTGCAACGCCATGGACTGTAGCCTACCAGGCTTCTCTGTCCATGGAATTTTCCAGGCAAGGATACTGGAGTGGGTTGCCATTTCCTACTCCAGGGGGATCTCCTCAACCCAGGAATAGAACCTAAGTCTCTTGTGTCTCCAGCATTGGCAGGCAGATTCTTCACCACTGTGCCACCTGGGAAACCCTTTATTATGCTATAGTTCTTTCAAAAGAGAAATTATCCTCAATTTTTTTTAATAGGCCTGCTCTAATTAATTGAGCTCTTCATAGTAGATACATTTCTCTGGCTGGAGTCAGAGGTTGTAGCAGAAGAAGAGTTAGGCAAGAGAGATGTATAGAGAGATGACTGAGCCTTGAAACAGGTTCACCCCAGAGCTTCTAAAAAGGATTGCAGCCTTGATGATACCTTTATTTCAGTCTTGTGAGACTCTAAGCAGAGAAACTATGTGACCCGGCCATTGTGTACACTTCTGATACATTGAACTGGGAGATAAAGCATTTTCCCTATTCCAGGATGCTAAGTCTGTGGTGATATGCTATGGCAGTAATGAAAAATAGTACAGAAGTTAGACATCTCCAGCTTAATATATCCAGTTCAGAACTTAGTATATTCCAAATCCTTAAACCTGATTCCTCTCCAGTCTTTCTTGTCACTAAAAGACATCATTATTCATATATTCACTTGGGTCCTAAATATCAGAGTTATTTCTAGATTTTTTTTTTGAAATCCACATCCACCATTTTTCAAATACCTCTGGGTATTTCCAGCATTTCTATATCTGATCCCTTCTCCCCTGGGAGCCTGATCCCAGCCTAGTCTAAACCATCACCTCTCTCAACAGAAGTTTTGAAATAGACTTTATTCTTTTATTTTCCTAAACAGAATCATATTCACAGGATAGTCATAGAAATGAAAATTTGAAAATGCCAATCAGATAATGTTATTTTTTTTATTTAAAATTTTAGTTACCTCCCATACATAGAATGGAATTCAAATCCTAGGTCCTTTATGATGTGATCTGTCTGCCTCCTTGATATTCTCTTCTTTCTTACTGAGTTTGAATCAGATTAACATTCTATGGTTCTGATACACACAGAATTCATTGCCACTTCAGGCCTTTCCATCTTTGATTTCTTCTGCCTTCAGTGTACTTTTAAGATATTGTAATACTTTGCTCTTAACATTCTTCAAGTCTTTACTTAGGTATCATTTCATCAGAGATTCTGCCAGATAAGACAGCCAATCACCATAGTTTTTTATCACCTCACCCTTCGTCTTCCCTGGTGGCTCAGGTGGTAAGGAGTCTCCCTGCAGTGCAGAAGACCCAGGTTTGATTCCTGGGTTGGGAAGATCCCCTGCAGGAGAAAATGGCAACTGACTCCAGTATTCTTGCCTGGAAAATACCATGGATATTCGAGAAGCCTGGTAGGTTATAGTCTGTGGGGTCTCAAAGAGTTTGACACGACTGAGCTACTTCACTTCTGAGGAAAATACTTTTTCCTTCTCAAATTACATTTACATTTGCTTACTTTCTTTTCTTGTTATACTAGAATATAAGCTCCATGAAAGCAGTGATTTATAACAGTCTCTGTTTCATGGCAGATTCTCAATAAGTAGTTGTGGAAGAAGGATAGCATTAAACATCAAGAAACAAATTTTGGCTTACTTCAAGTATCTTTGAGAAGTTTTGATTCAAATGTACTTGGTGGAAATGTGGGTAGTTAAGTAAGTGTACTGCAAGAAAATGGAGGTTTATACTTAAACGGTGAAAAAAATCTACGAGAGATAATAGCTCTCATGATACAATGAGGCCATGATGGTCATAATACTTTTTTTTTCCAAAATGGTCATAATACTTTTGATTAAAATCTTACCTAATAATAGGAAGCAATGGAAATTTGGATTTCTCAGCCATCTTCCTTTTATTATTGATGTCTGAAATGATCATTATTTATCAAGTCCTACTTTGGCTGGAAAATGATTTTTTATATGACATTTCAAGATTTGTGCCTTGAATGTACTTCTTTAGATATTTAGATTTGGGATTTCTTTGGAAGGAATGATGCTAAAGCTGAAACTCCAGTACTCTGGCCACCTCCTGAGAAGAGTTGACTCATTGGAAAAGACTCTGATGCTGGGAGGGATTGGGGGCAGGAGGAGAAGGGGACGATCGAGGATGAGATGGCTGGATGGCATCACGGACTCGATGGACGTCAGTCTGAGTGAACTCTGGGAGTTGGTAATGGACAGGGAGGCCTGGCGTGCTGCGGTTCACGGGGTTGCAAAGAGCTGTACATGACTGAGCGACTGAACTGAACTGAACTGAACTGAGGAAGACATCTCTGCTCTGGAATTGACAGATCATGTAAAAAGCTGCAAGTGCTAAGATTATTTTAGCATCTTTTAACATGTTATTTTGTGTTTTGTAATTATATGATGGGTTGAGGTACCCAAGAAAGGATCCTGTTGCCTATTTTTCCAACTTTATCACTCTAAGCTCTGAGTCTAGGTATCTCATTGTATTTTTCCTAATTCCCTTCTTGGTTTCATAGTACAAGGGCAGGTTTCCGGTAGCACTAATTTTCAAATGGGTGGCATAAATACGGACAAACTGATGGCTCTCCTGAGGACACTGGAGGCTTAGTATCATTGCTCAATTCTTTATTTTCACTTTGTTGGCATACTATTTTCATAACTTGTGCTTTCTTTTACAATTTCTAAGATTATTTCTCCCCAAAACTCAGAGCTCATGGGCTATCTCTTCCATATCCAAAAAAGAAAAGAAGTTTTTCTAAAAATCTCTTAAAAGAATTTTGGGTATTGGATGATGTAGTTGTGGGGTTGATGAATTTGGTGGTGGGTTCTTCTGTGTTTGTAGTGGAGTCTATATTGTTTGTTATGGGGACTGTTGTTATAATGGAGTCTACTGTGTCAGCATCGGGGACTGTTGTGTCGACGCCGGGGACTGTTATGTCGATGCCGGGGACTGTTGTGCCGGTGTTGGGGACTGTTGTGTCGACGCCGGGGACTGTTATGTCGATGCCGGGGACTGTTGTGTCGGTGTTGGGGACTGTTGTGTCAACGTCGAGGACTGTTGTGTCAACGTCGGGGACTGTTGTGTCAACGTCGGGGACTGTTGTATCTGTAATGGAGTTTGTTCTGTCGGTAACGGAGGCAGTAGGGGAGTCTGTTGTAATTGGTGGTATTGGGGGTAGAGGTGGAAAGAAGGGAGGATAAAATGGAGGATATGGAAAGAGCTGTTGAGGTCTATATGGATAAGGTCTTGGTGGATTTGGATAACCTGGGAAGAAAGGACGGCGTGGTGGAATTCTCCCTGGACCAGAGGGTAGAGAAGGGTGTTGAACAAATCCTGGGACAGAAGGAATGCGTCGTGGAGGAAGTCGAGCAGGTGGCAGTGGTCTAGGCCCTGGCAGGCTGGGGTCTCTGTGACTCTCTCCAGACTATGGGAAAGAAAAGAAGTAAACAGTTTTAAATTAGATATTTCAGTGTCAAGCATAACAACGTGTATTTTCTGTGTTAGGCAGAATTCTTAGGTGCCTCCCAAGATTCCTATTCCCTGCTGGCCCAAGCTGGCCTGACTTATCAGTTGAGCTCATTTATTGTAAAATAGGTTCTACAGGTCAGGGAGAGAATTCAGAGAGACTTGAATGCCTTCTGTTGACTTT
Source organism: Ovis canadensis (assembly GCF_042477335.2). NCBI lineage: Eukaryota > Metazoa > Chordata > Mammalia > Artiodactyla > Bovidae > Ovis > Ovis canadensis. Next base: position 102,407,880 of record NC_091250.1, on the reverse strand, counting down.
GAAGCAGAGAGCCAAACACCATATGTGGAGATGATGACTTGGGTGTGAATGCCTTGGGTGGAAAGAGCTGGGATTGGTCTCTGGTTTTAGCCAGAAAGCAAGTGGGGACTTCAGTCTTATTGACAAGGGACTGAATTCTGTCAACATCCATGCAAGTTGAAAGATGACTTGGGCTCCAGAATGGACCATAGCCCTGGCTACACCTTTCGAAATTTCTAAAAGTATGAGCAAGAATCCAACTGAGCCAAGGCCAGAGTCTGACCAAAGAAATAGCAAGACAATAAATGCATTTTTAAAAAACTACTAGTTTATGGCAACTTATTATGCAGCAATGAAAAACTCTTACATGTATCTAAAGTCTTTGTCAGAGAAAATGTGGAGTTTCTGAATGCCTAGTCTCTCAATGAAACCTGAGATAATACTGAATGGAAAAGAGTTCAGTCAAATCATTTTGTTTGCTTATAGTAGGACGTGTGCTTGCAATCATTCCAAATGGGGAAAATATCTCTTTATTCAGGGTTGCTCCAGGCTTTGAACACTAATAAAGTGTGAAATATATTACTACTTTTTGGTCTGTACTAATATAGGAGAGGTAGAGACACACTCCTGCCTTTTGTGAGTACCTACAATCCACAGCAGTTCAAAAATGGCCGAAAGGGAGGCAGAAAGCTAGTCTCTTGCAGTTTCATGCCCAGGTTTAAATTCTGCATCTGCTACTTAGAGATTGTGTGAATGTGGAGTCCTTTTGGAGACTCTCTTTCCTCATTTGGAAAATGTCAGTCCTGAAAGTATCCACCTCCTAGGGCCATTGTGAGATTTGCTGTGAAATGGTGCCTGTCAGGTACTTGGACCATGCTTGGTTCAGGTACAGTGCTCAAGAAATGTTACCTGCTACTCTGAAAATACAACTTTTAACAAATAGTGCAGGAAACAAATGTTGGTTAGGTTTCATTAGAGGAAAGATTAATGATTGTCTCACTAAAAGGCCAGCCTTTGTAAAGAGGCTTAAATAATATAAAAAGGGGGGAGGGTGTGCAAGTGAAGGGAAAATATGGCAATGCTCTAGGGTAAGAAAGTAAAAGTCTTCCTTTACTGAGGGTTTCTATGGACGTACAAGCACATTCCCTCTTGCTCTCCTCAGGCCCTCCACCTATTGATTTGTCTGTTGTTTTCCCTTTGATAATTCCTAACTTCAGAATTGGACTTCCCAGGTGGTGCGATGATAAAGAATCTGCCTGACAATGCAGGAGATTCAAGAGATGCGGGTTTGATCCCTGGGTCAGGAAGATCCCTTGGAGAAGGAAGTGGCAACCCACTCCAGTATTCTTGCCTATAAAATCCCACAGACAGAGGAGCCTGGCGGGCTACAGTCCTTGGGCTTGCAAAAAGTCAAGCATGACTGAGCATGCACAACTTTAGAATTACCTTAAATTGTCCATGATTCCTTGTCATGAGCTCTTGAACAGGGCTGGCAGATAGTGAAAGCACTGTGCCACCACAGATTATGGTCCTTCAGTGCTCTCCTACAAACCTCTCAAGTATTTGAAGTTTGCTTTTCACATTCCTTAGTGGTCTGTGATTTTCCCAAGTGGATGCTGATTTCATTAAAATTCTCTACCTCTTTCTGAGCCCCCATCTTCTCCACCAAGATGATTTTCTTCCCTCTTCTCCAAAATGATGCACACAATTGGAAATGAGTCACAGATTTGCCAGCCACACAACCATAAAGTCATCAATATCTAGATATTTCCTTTCGTTCACAAGTAACATCTCAGAGCTCTGCCAATTGTCCCGTTTGCTTCCTGCACTTCACGTATGTGGCTTTCAATTGTCTTGTTTTTCTCAGTAAACTATCCCTTATGTTCAGTTTACCTTTTTGAAAAAGGTCCACTTTCAACTGTGCTTTCCCTTGCTGTGCTAGCTCTCTGCACCTCTTTCCTTTATAGCAATACTTTCAGAAAAGGTAGTCTAGGTTTGCTAACCATACTTTTTCAATTCTATTGACTCAACATGTCACTGAAATTCTTTTATTGATGTACCAATGAGGTTGTAAAATGCCCAAACTCTTCTCTATATCAGCACTCTTGTTTTCCCTCTCTAGCTAGTGATATTTGACTGGAGTTTGGAGGATACTTGACTCAAGGGCTTGACAAGCCAAAAACTAGTCAAGGTGTTTAAAAAGTTTCAGATTTAATTTTTAACTTTCCAGAAAACAAATTCTTAGTATAGGGAAAATATTTAACATCGTTTTCATTGTTGACACGAAGAATTAGGTAAACGTAGCCTTGTCTCCTAAGGATATTCTGATATAGATCCAAAGGTTAGGGCTAATGAAAAATCTTCATAGTAAATGCCTGTTCTTTTCCTAATTTCTTAACCCAGCCACAGTGATTGGTTATTTTTTCACCTTGGGGTCAAGGTAGTGAACTTGGTAAAAATGATGACAATACTATGTCAGTAGAACCTGTCCTCTCACTGGAATATAATTGGAGCTGATCCTTTGGACCTAAATTTATTGGTATTTTAATAGAATTAATAGTAAATCATTTGCCTTTCTTTGAGGATTATGAGATAATGTCTGTACATTATTTTAATTAATGTAAAATTCTGTATAATGGAATGAACATGCAAAAGATTTCATGCCCAATATTACTATTTATCTTGCCCATATGTAAAAGATATTCTACTCATTGCATTTCTAAAATTCAGTAGTTGTTAATGATCATTAGTCTCATATAATTAAGCTGAGAAAAGACTTATTTCTACTTGCTGCTGCTGCTGAGTCGCTTAAGTTGTGTCCGACTCTGTGTGACCCCGTAGACTGCAGCCCACCAGGCTCCCCCCTCCCTGGGATTCTCCAGGCAAGAACACTGGAGTGGGTTGCCATTTCCTTCTCCAATGCATGAAGGTGAAAAGAGAAAGTGAAGTTGCTCAGTCATGTCTGACTCTTAGAGACCCCATGGACTGCAGCCATGGACTGCAGGCTCCTCCGTCCATGGGATTTTCCAGGCAGGAGTACTGGAGTGGGGTGCCATTGCCTTCTCACTTAGACTGCTTAGATTATTGAACTTAAATTAATTTTGCAAAAAAATCATTATTTAGATAATCAAAATATGATCCTTTAAATTAAGAAAATTTTTTCGCATATTCTGAGGATATAAACATATTGAAAATCATCTTTAAGATTAGGTCAGTAAGACATGATATAAACTTTTAAATATGTCTGTATGTTTAACTGGCTTATCAAAAATTATATCATAAGATATTTAATAATATAATATACTTAGTGATATAACGCACTAATATGTACTTAGGCCAATGTTGGATTCCCTGAGTGACCTATTGAATGGCCTGGTCTTATTCAAGTTTCTGAGAGTAGATGGAAGAAGCATTATTTGATGTTTCAGAATGATTTAATTTTATGTTTCCTGTTTTGTGAAAGTCCTAATGATCTGAAAAAAATGTTTTCTTTTTCCAGTTGGTATAAAGGATCTTACAGATCTTTGGCAGAAATTACTCTGGAATTAATCTCCTCCTTCCTATTATTGGAATTCATCCATCCCTCCTTGGAGATTATCATTTCACTACTTAAGAAAACCAAAAACTTGTGGGTTTTTATCTTTTTCAATTTAAGATATTTAGAAGCTTCTACAGTCTTTTCCATGAGATATGTTGGTACAAATGTTTATAGTTTCTCAAAAGTTAGCATGCATAGATTCCCCTGAGTGCTTGACAAAATGTAGATCCCTATATCCTCCTCTCTGGGCTCTCTTGTTTGTTCTGGGATGAAGTACAGAATATATAGCATATTTTTTAATAAATGAATGTGTTTACTCTGATGTAGATGATCCATGGACACTATGTATATGTGCTGAGTCCTGTCCGACTCTGTGATCTCAGGGACTGTAGCCTGCCAGGCTCCTCTGTCCATGGGATTTTCCATGAACACTATGATGACCATAAATGTTCTTTTTTAACTATCTCATTTTATAGATTAGGAAATAAAGTCCCAATAACATTAAACAACAGTGTTAAATATAAATAATATTCAAATGTTGTCTTTCAGTATGTTGGATCAAAGACTTGCAATCAATTTGTTTCAGCTACTTGTGAAATTGCTAATGTGTGGGACCCGCATTTGTATATGTCTGTATAAAGTAGCCTGATATTGTAGATCCAAACTTTCCCAAATAGCAGCCATGAGCAATGTGTTGCTTTTGAAATTAAGTTAGCTTTTAAATTTAAGGCAGATTAAAACACTAGAACAGTGCTTCAACAATGATTGCTAACTACTAATTTATAAAGTATAATGCAAAAAGAAATCTGAAGTAGTAGTTGTTAGAAAAATATACAGATGTGTGTAATGAGACTTACCGAGAAACATGTTACAAAAGCCAAAAGGCCCAAGGTCAAGCACAGTGGTTTCATCCTTATGGTTATTCCTGAAAGTGAGCACAGTGGCTGATCAGCATTACTTTTGAATAGTACTATTCGGAAAGTGTCCCAACACTGGTATATGACTCATACAGGAATACTACTGCTGCTAAGTCACTTCAGTCGTGTCCGACTCTGTGCGACCCCATGGACTGCAGCCTACGAGGCTCCTCCATCCATCGGATTTTACAGGAATACTACTGCAGCATTTTAAGAATTTTGTCTAATATTATTTTGGGCTCACAATTAATGTCAGTAGGCTGTAGTAACATTTAACTTTAGAATGATGAAATTAGTTTTAACTTTTGACTTGTGAAAGGCAAAAAAGTTGTTCAGAAAGCGTTTATACTGTAGAAACTTTGGGGCTGGTGCATGGGGATGACCCAGAGAGATGTGGGGAGGGAGGTGGGAGGTGAGGGTCATGTTTGGGAACGCATGTAAGAATTAAAGATTTTAAAATTTAAAAAATAAAAAAAATAAAAACAAACAAACAAACAAAAAAAAACCCTAAGGTTTTGGATTTCAGAAGTTGCTACTTTGAAATGGACAGCTTTTTTGGATTTGAGTTTCTTGGTGTTTTAAAATAGTGATTATAGGGCTTTGTAGATTTCTACAGACTTGTATTTCAGATATTAATTTCTTAACTAGATCTTATGTTTTAAATTTAATTTCTTGGTACAATTGAAAAATAAGGAAAGAAACAGTATCACCCTACTAGATACAGTTTAAAGGAAAATTATTGCAAACTATAAATCCTTTCCTAGTTTTAATAACAGTCTACTAAGGTGTTTCAGTCTGTGATGAGTGGTCACAAAAAACTTCAAAAGATCCTCATGTGGTATATTAAAGACCTGTGCATAAAAAAGGGAGGTGTCCAGGTATTTTATTCTCAGTTGGCTCAAAATTGACAATATGTTTGAAGTACATGAGCTTGAGTTGTGGGAAAGCAACCTCATGCACCTTTGTGCAGTCTAGCTTTTGGACAGTTATCTCGGCCCATCAATTAAGTGTGTTGGCTGAACAATCTGAGTCTTAAAATGATCTAGGGAAAAAAAATTCATTGAATATATATGCATATGGTTTTATTTTTAAGCATCATTTCTCCTGTGACACATTCTTAAAATCTCAGGAAAGGAAAGTCAAGCAAATAATAAAAACATATTGTGCAATCATTCTCTCAGAGTACATCTGACATCTGACAGTATTTTGGTCATTAAGAAGGTCAAAAATCATTAAGGTACATCAGAGGGGAAGGTTGATTGGTTGTGTAATTGGATGGATTAATTGTCCCAGGGGCCTAAAATAAATGCTTTTTTTTTTGACATATGGAATTTATCAATATTTAATAGGCTTTATGGTAACTAAATATTATGTAAGCCATATACTATTCTTTTGTTGAAAATAAACATGCTAAAAAAACCCCATAAAATTATGTCTTTGAAAGTCTGAGAAAAATTTAAATTTCAAAGTAAAAGTCCTTTAATTTATATTTTTATGTACTTACCGCTGTATGAGAGCCTTTTCAGGGCTAATTATCCTGCTGGTCAAATTAGTCCTGCCAGGCACTTTTTGAAAGATGGTAAATGAAGTAGAGAAAGAATAAGAAATTTCAGCTGTTATATAGATACAAGGGATACATAGTGATAACAAGGAAAAGCCTAGTTGAGATTTGGTTGATGTTCTTTAAACAAAGGTAGGAAATTGTCATTGCCAATTTGGCAATCTTTTCCGGCAAGTTTTTTTTTTTTTTTCATTTCTGAGGAGGAGCTTTGATCCATTCAATATTTGGTGTTTCCTGAGGAAACATATATTATATAATGAATCACAATGCCCTTTTGTTTCAACAAAATAGTCTGGAGCTTCAAGTGAACCACTGCTTCTTTATTTTAAAGAGAAGCAGAAGGTGTATTTCAAGTAATTTTAATGAGTCATTTTTGATTATGTATACTATCATGACCACTTTCCTGGTAACTCGGGTGATAAAGAATCTGTTTGCAATGCATCAAATCTGTCTGGTTTGATTCCTGGGTTGGGATGATCCACTGGAGAAGGGATAGGCTACCCACTCCAGTATTCTTGGGCTTCCCTGCTGGCTCAGATGGTAAAGAATCCACCTGCAATGTGGGAGACCTGGATTCCATCCCTGGGTTGGGAAGATCTCCCTGGCAAAAGGGAATGGCTACCCACTCCAGTATTTCAGACTATAGGGGCTTCCTAGGTGGCAAAGGTGGTAAAGGACTTGCCTGCCCAGGCAGGAGACATAGGGATGTGGGTTAGATCCTTGGGTCTGCACGATCCCATGGAGGAGGGCATGGTCATCCACTCCAGTATTCTTGCCTGGAGAATCCCATGGACAGAGCAGCCTGGCAGGCTATAGTCCGTAGGGTCGCAAAGAGTTGGACACGACTGCAAGGACTTAGCACACACATGTACACACTATCATTATGTTTACTATGCTATCTAAAAGTTAAATACATTATGTGGGAAGTTAAAAAATAAAATTGTTTTAAAATTAAACTCTAACTTAATCTAGAGAGAGTTTGGGGGAATGATCGAGAATTAAAATTAGAAGTCATTATTAAATAGATGTTGCTAAATAGCAAACACATTACCATGGCCAGTTAGATTCAGAGCATTTCCAATATGTCTCTTGACTGTTGGAACTTGACTTTTGGACTATCTTATGTGTTTATGTTTCTGTTGTTTTTCAGTTGAAATTATGAAACTATAACTATTTTATCCTTGGGTGTTTCTACATGTCTGAATCTATATATTTTTTTCTTTCATTTATGTAACATTGGTTTAGTTGAATCAGTTTTTTGAAAGATGAGAAAAGTGGATGCTTGGAATAGGATTTTGATCTAAGTTTTTGAAATAGCAAGAGAGAGAAATCTAGTGGTGAAAGAGGCCAGATTTGTGTAGTTGCTGAATTTGAACTATATTTTAATTCTCTGTGCCTGTAATTACTTCATGATATTTACGTCATTTAAAAGACTTAAATGGGCATTTTAAAGGAAGCTTCTTTTGATCCTTAAAGAACTAAAATAGTTTTCTGAGAGAATGTTCTAAAAGGTTATGTGATGCTCACAGTTATTAAGTTGGGAAATCACAAGACAGGGTAGGGGGAATTGAGTTCTCTTACCATCTCTATTTTACATGTAGGCACTACTGAACCTAAGTCTGCTCACTTCAAGGCCTGAATACTGAGTTAGCAAGGATTTCATGTTGGTTCCTCAATCTACATAACCTTCATCAGCTTCATGAAACTTCATGTCATAGTGAGCTGCAGAGATTAATCAAGTGAATTTACAGTTAGATATTTTTACCTCAATTCCCCAAATCAGCCTTTATTTCTTGGCTTATGCCAGACTAGCTATTTAACCTCATTTGCCTCAATTTTTGCAGTTAAAGAATGTTGGTATTTATAATTTTCATGTCATGGAGTTTAGTTATTCTTTTGTTCATTCGTTTACCCATTCACCAGTTGTTGAATCCCTACTGGGTTTTTGACACGATGCTAATTGTTAAAGTCACAGAATATTGAAATATTTGTTCTTAAAAATATTTTGGAACTTGTAGGTGGTTTGGGGACAAAGAAGCCCCATTTTGAGAGTTGATCTTAGTTTTAAATCTCCGTACTTCATTTCATTTCTTTGTCTTAATTGCCTTAAAATTTCTAAAGACATAATGGAGTATATTGTTTCGCTAATTTTAGCATCTAGTCAGCATTGAACAAAAACATGCCCAAACAATGAAATGGTTCTACATTCTAGGTTTACATGGAAAGTTCAATAAACCTCTTTTTTCTCTGACAGTAATCTAGCTTGTCAGAAGATGAGTATCCTTTCTTTTTTGTTTAGATGCCAATATATTTATTAGCCAAGTGTTTCAAATCCAGGGGTGATCTATGTTGGAATGGATCACTGACTCTGAAGGACTTAGAATGAACACTGGCAAAACTGAAAGACAATTCCTGAGGGGGTTGTGACTAACAAAGTATTAGAACAAGACAAGTCAATAGAAGCACATGTCTGTTAAGAAATAGAGACTGTCACTCAAGTTAAACTTTAATCAATCATGGCTCAAAAAGTTCCTGAATGAATGGTCTCTAGAACAGTACCTAAGTGAGCTAATGTCTCTGGTCACAGGAAAGTCAAGGTGACTGTAGTGTCACACTATTGTTAGTGCAGAGACTTATTTGGACAGATGGAAACTATCTCCCTGATATAAATAGATTTAGCAGAATTATATTTGAAGTCTGCTGCCCTCCTGCGGAGCAGTAAGCTTTGTTTCTCTGGAGTTATATAAACAGTATCAATCAATATGAATCAAAGATATTAGTTTCCCACTTGAGATCTCTCTTGGGCATTGTTTCTAGCTTCATCTTAATATCCAATATATACATATTTTCTTTGTCATGGTTTCACTTTATTAAGAAATCTGTGTACAAGTTTTCTCTGTAAACTAGACCCAATACTTACAAAAATTTAAACTATAAATGTGAGATTTGTTAGTGTATAAATAATGTTTTATTTTAAAATTTAATATGCAAAATAACTCTAGGACATTGTCATGAAGAAATTAACATCCAGCTTTTTAAATGATGAAGCAACTGAGTGGTAGTTAGTACTAAGATCTTACCAGGCATGTTCAACAATGTTTTTTCCTAAAAGAAATTATTCATAGGGTGTTGATAAGGATGTTACTTAAAAATAATATGAACTAAAAAATTAAGTATATTAAAAAGTAATGATAGTTACATGTGTCATTGCCTGAAAACTAGTACAAATTCTTAAACAACTTTCAAATTAGGGGGAAAATGGTGTATTGTGTTCTGAAATTCAAAAGACCTTAGTTCCAGTATTGACTTTGCCATTTATGCATAATATTATCTTGTGATAAAGCTCTTTAATCTCTCAAAGTTTTCTTTGTAAAAAGGTAAAGTAAAATTGAATAAATCTCTATTATCCTAATTATAGGCTGATCTAGGTTTTCAGGAACCTAAAGTTTATACAAGTTTGGGAATTGATTCTAAGACAAAGAATGCAAAATTATATTTCCTAAATACCTGCTGCCACCCCAAGACCATCTTATAGGAGACTGTGAGGACACAACAGTCTGAAACACAGAGAGAACATCAATAAATCATCTCAGAGATGCGGGTTCCCACCTTCCAGCACCCCGCTGTATCAGACCAGGTCTTGAACTAAAAGGACTCTGTCTCTAAAACTCAGAGAAACCAGCACCAGCCAAGTTCTGCTTTTCCATAGATTGGCATTTCATACTGCAGGATCCTTCCTGCGAGATTCTAAGTTTTAATAATTTCAGACTTATCCTTTCTTCCCTTGACCTAATGAATACTGGCTTTTTATTTTTTCAGTCGCTTGGTACCTTGGTCTTCTCATTTTGCCTCTTCAGTTACACATTAAGAATTCATAATGTCCAGTTAATGATACTTACATTAAATTCCATGAAAAATAACTGGTGTCTCCTGACAGGACTGAGTGATATGACCGCTGAGTGACTAAATGGCTGTGACACCTACTGTGCTCTACTGGCAGCAGTGGTCTTGGGCTGAGAATGATGTTCAAACTTATAGGACAAAATATTCTTCAGCAAGTATCAAGTTGACTTAAAAACTATACAAAACAAGTAGCAACATAGCATATGGTAATATCCTGGTGGGAATTTGGTGAAATTTTGGTACAGCTTCCTATGTCCCAGTTACTCTGAACCTGGGAAAGGTGTGATCATGAGAAAGAAGTCTGAATGTGAATGGAAAAACTTTTAGACAAGTCATAAGACTATACTGATTTCAGAGGAATCTGTGAGTTAATGAGCTGTGGTTGGGTGTTCTGGTGGTTCAGAAATATTTTTGTGGGAATACTATGGCCACCCTAAACTGTGGCAACATGTCACTTGTAGATATGATCTCTCTTATTATGCCTTCATAGCCAGAAGTCTGAGAATCAAGGTTAAAATTCATATTTGGAAAATACTAATCCTTTAGCTGGGAAAGACCCTGCTGCTGGGAAAGATTGAAGGCAGGAGGAGAAGGGACAACAGAGGATAAGATGGTTGGATGGCATCACTGACTCAATGGACATGAGTCTGAGTAAACTCCAGGAGTTGGTGAGCCTGGCGTGCTGCAGTCCATGGGGTCACAGAGGTGGACACAACTGAGCGACTGAACTGAACTGAATCCTTTAGCTTCTTATGTTATACATGCTCACTTAAAGCTAATTCCATTCAGTTCCACCCACTGACTTTTTGCTTTTTGTAGTCATTTCTTTTGTCAATGACACTGTCACATGGCTGAAGTTATCCTTGGTGACTTAAATATTCACTTGAGAGTCCTATCCATGTAGTGTGTTACTGAAAATGTAAGTCTGTGTGCCCAACGCAGAATGAGACCAAACAACACTAAAACATTGGCGTTTGGAACAGAGAAAGGTTTATTACAGGGCCATGCAAGGAGATGGGTGACTCATTTTAAAAACTGCAAACTTCTCAAAAGCTTTCAGCAAAGCCTTTTTATAGTAAATGTGAGGGAGGCGCATGGCTAGTTCTTGCAAACTTCTTGGTGGCAGATCTTTTGTTCTTGAAGTCAGGTCACGGTCAGGCAATCATGTTCCTGTAAATCTCTACTAAACGAATGTTATTCTCTACCCTGACAAGAAAGGGCAAGGTCCTAAGGCACAACTTTTGCTCTCCAAGGTCCCAGTCCTGGTTAAGAAGATGCAGATCTCAGTTGGCAGCTCCCTCAGGGTTAGGTTCCCAGACCCTGCCCAGCTGTCATCATTGAGGGAGCCAGGTGGCCAACCCAACTGACTGTCAGGCTCCTAAGGCCACCCAAATGGGATGGGGGGAAAGCCAAGTCCCACTGACTGCAGCAGGCAACCTGCCACTGCTATTAGGTTGCAAAGATGGGGAAGGGACAGAGATTCAGTGCTGCCTCAAGGCCTGCTGCCAAGCTGAGTGTACGGCCCTGATGAGGGCTCTAGAGTCTTGGAGTCCATAGCCCAGTCTGTTCTCTAAGCTCTCTAGCTCACCCACTGGCCCAAGGCTGGGTGAGCTGGAGAGTCTCTGGGAGAAGGCCTGAATCTGCCTCTTTCCTCAGTCTTCACCTGATGACCACCACACTTTTCACCATTGGCTGAATCACTTCTCTAATAGTCCCTCATTGACAGTTCATTGCTTGTGGGTGGAGCCAACTGAGATGCCAACCAATGGCTGAGCAATACCTATTTCCTGGCAACAGGAATGGAGTAATGATGCACAGCAGTTGCAGCCTGGTAAGGGCTGTGCTCACTGCATTCTCTTATAGTGTCTTCTTGTCTCTCTCTATCTTATCTCTCATTTCCAATTACCTTTCTCTTGTCCACTTCAAGTGTCAAATTTAAGGTTGCTATTAACTTGATGTATTCTGCTTCTAAGTGATTCATTCAGATATCTCACTTGGCAGGGAAGAATCACAAACACCTTCTTTTAAGCTTTTCTACCCAAGTATTCCCACTTGTATCTCAGTTGGAATACAGGTCCAGTGAGCTTTTGTCTTTCTTGAAATCGATCAACTCTGTCCCTTCTCTCGGAAGTCAGTGTAGAGTTAATGGCAGAACATAAAAGTAATATTCTTTCAGATATGCTGTCATTGCTTTGAAAATTTAAGATTGGTGCATAGCAGTAAGAAATACATTATTGGCCCAGTACAATATGGCCCTGTATGTACCTACATACACATATGTAACAGAATAAGGAGTTACAAAGCACAACATACTCAGTGTCCTATCCAGTCCACCCCATTCCATTTTATCCTGGACTATCTCATACTATAATATATATTCTATCAAAATCCTTCTCTTTGGGATGGAGAATATATTCCCTGATGTAAAATAAGAGGTGAGAACCTTCAGAATCTGCTGTATTGTAAAGAAAACAATACAATCAATTGTTGATATATATAGTTCTGATTGTTTCCCAAATATAAAGGAGGATTCAGAAAATAATATATATGTACATTTTAGAATTTATTTACTTACCTCCCTCCCTCCCTACATTTGTACCTGTCTGGGAACTTGAAATTTAGCAAATTTTATAAAAACCCACAAAATACAAGAAAAATATACTTACAGAATAAATGCTCTGACACTCATTTAACTGATGCAAAGGAGATGGGAAAGGAAGCACTAGCTTTTCTCATCCACTACCCTAGAGGTATAGGCTCAGTGGGCACATGGGAGGTTTGTCTTCCAAGTTATTGCAAATGTCAGTTTTACCTAATTTTTCACTGCCTAATATGCTCTCATTCTTTTTATCCTCACCTTACCAATGTTTAGTAAATCATTGCTTACCTCCCCCTCACTCTCCTTTGTTAGTGTATTAGTTCAGTTCAGTTCAGTCGCTCAGTCTTGTCCAACTCTTCGTGACCCCATGAATTGCAGCACGCCAGGCCTCCCTGTCCATCACCAACTCCCGGAGTTCACTCAGACTCGCATCCATCGAGTCAGTGATGCCATCCAGCCATCTCATCCTCGGTCGTCCCCTTCTCCTTCTGTCTCCAATCCCTCCCAGCATCAGAGTCTTTTCCAATGAGTCAACTCTTCACGTGAGGTGGCCAAAGTACTGCAGTTTCAGCTTTAGCATCATTCCTTCCAAAGAAATCCCAGGGCTGATCTCCTTCAGAATGGACTGGTTGGATCTCCTTGCAGTCCAAGGGACTCTCAAGAGTCTTCTCCAACACTACAGAAGCATCAATTCTTTGGCGCTCAGCTTTGTTCAGAGTCCAACTCCCACATCCATACGTGACCACTGGAAAAACCATAGCCTTGACTAGACGGACCTTAGTCAGCAAAGTAATGTCTCTGCTTTTGAATATGCTATCTAGGTTGGTCATAACTTTTCTTCCAAGGAGTAAGCGTCTTTTAATTTCATGGCTGCAGTCACCATCTGCAGGATGATCAATTTTTCTGGAGGTCTTTAAGCAAATGAATTCCTCTCACATTATATTCTCATAATGGTGTTGCCAAACAATCTTCAGTGTCCAGGTAGTGCTAGGTTTGGCTTTTTTTTTTTTTTGTTAAAATGACTATCATTAACTCAGGTGCTGAAACTGGAGACCATTATGGAGCCAAAGTCTTCATGAATTTAAAAGTGAAAGTGAAAGTCACTCAGTCGTGTCCAACTCTTTGAGACCCCATGGACTGTAGAGTCCATGGAATCCTCAAGGCCAGTATACTGGAGTGGGTAGCTGTTCGCTTCTCCAGGAGATCTTCTCAACCCAGGGATTGAACTCCTGTCTCCCGAATTTCAGGCAGATTCTTTACCACCCACCAGGGAATCCCGGGAATCCTTCATAAATTTGATATAAAGATAAATCAGCATCTTAGCATGGAACAAGGAGGGAAGAGGCAGTTCCCATAGTTAGGAGTGCCCATAAGACTTTGGTTGTTTATGATATGATACTGAATTATGTTTGCTGCAATAAGCCCAAGACAAGGTCCTCATCACCTTTTAGATAATGTAACTTCAGTGCAAGCATTAGGTAAACAGATCTAAAAATATAAGAGGATACTAAGCACATACTCTTGATGGGAATTTATATATCATGTCTAGAATATCTTAATTTAGTTGATTCATGTGAAATCTCATATGGTTGCAGATTTATTTTACAGTTTTCCTTATAATCAGTTCTCTTCTTCACACATGTTTCTTTTTGAGGAGATAACTAAGATTAAATGTTATCCAGGAATGATACTAAATTCATAGTAAATAATTTCAAATCATATTACTACAAGGTCCTATATACACATATTGGGAATTCTAAAGACCACCAAAATATAAATGAAAAATATTGATTGTATTCCAAGGTCAACAAGAGATTACAGAGGAAAGTTAAATTAAGGTCTCAGGCAAAAATAAAATTAAAACAAGGTATGTGTAGTATAAAGTTATGTTGACATTAAACAGTGAAATGAACATATACTTTATGATTAAAAACTAAATAAGAACATTATATGTGAAGATATTTGGTATTTACCCAGAAGCAAGCAGTGAAAGTCAAGAGGATAGCAATCAAAATCAGAGCTTTCATCTTGTCCTAGGGTCTTCTAGAAGTAGGTAGCAAGAGATGGTTCATTGGTGGAAGGAAAACAAAACAAACGCTGATTTGCTTTTGCTAAATCTTGACCAAAGAAAAAACATTTATGCATATTATGGTACATCCATGGCGTATATTGTATCTATGGCATAAAAAGAACTTGTCAAATTTACAAGAAAAATATCAAATCCAATGGATACATGCAAAGGTTAAGAATAACGAATTCCAATAACAATGTGAGTAGTAGATAAAAATGTGGACAGAAGTCCTTGGTTTGCTGTCAAGAAAACATACAGAACTTTCTATTTGACCTACTATTTTACAATTGCTATGGAGTTATTTTAAAAGGTTAAACCAAAATATGGTCAAGGTTGAGATAAGGTTGACATCCTTGCATGCAGCCGTTGATTCTGTTACTTGAGATAACCTTTTTGAAAGCAGGATGGCAATATACAAAAGAAACATGAAAATGTCTATACCTTTAACTTAAAGAATCTCAGTCTTGAGGGTTTTTATTGGTAAATTAGCCAATAGAAAAATGTTTAAATGTTCATTCCAGTGTTACTTATAATCTAAAAATATGAATACTGATATTGATGACTACAGAAATTAGAAAAATACTTATGTTATCATGATAAGTGAAAAGTTTAAATACCATACTTCAAGTAAATTATCCAAGTAGATAAGAACTGGAAAATGTAGGCAAGAATTAAATAAATGTGGTATGATGGTTTAATTTATATGCAGATGTTCTGTTATTAAAAACTTACTGTGTTTTGTTGATTTTATAATTTAAACACACAAAAGAAATTAAGAAATTGACATTAAAATGGTTTTCTGGCTCTGATTTTGACCTTTACATATTTAAGACACTAGACAGAAAAGTTTAAACATTTACTTACAACTTAAAAATGTGTATTGTTAGAAATATGAAATATTTATATTAATCTTGTCATAAGTATTATTTTATCATATGTAAATAACTTTTAGAAATTTGACATTTCTGTTAAACTTTTTATTTCTTTTGGTATGCTCATTATTGCTAGAGTCATCCAAAAAAAAATAAAATCAAACAAAATCTGAATTTCTCCAATTGTAGTTCTTTGAGATCTATTATAAAATTATCCTTTTCATAATTTTGCATTCATATATTATACTTCAGTAATGAATCAATTTGAAGGGATTCTCTATTCACTTAACTAATTCCTCTCCCAAAGAAAAGTAGCTATATATAGGAATTAAAGGCTAATTGCTTATGCTTATAAAATCTCAAAGTCAAATTTGGCTTCTTTTCTCATTTTTAAGTTGCAACATTAAAAACATGATAACTACAGCTTTACTGATGGAGAATTATTATCTATTATTATTATTAACAATGACTATTCATTAGGGCATCTCCATGTGATTTTAACAGAAAGACTACTGGATCAATAGTTACAGGAGCTGAATTTCAGTTATCAAATTATGGTCACATAACTTAACCTAAGTTTTATTCTTCTAATTTTAAAGTAAAACAATTAATCTATTTGATAAAATTATCACCGCCCAATACTCCAAGTATAGAAAACCAAGATAATAAGTATATCTCCATCATGTAAAAAAGTCACAGTCTCAAGCAAAATATAACACATTTAGAGATATATATATCTCTTTCCATTTGTAATAAAAGAAATGATAAACAGAATGGAAACATTCAGTTAATTTAAAAAACCAAGCCATTGATTTCTTGTGTAATTTAACAAAACAGATATTTCTGCACCTGAAAACATTTTCACTTTTATAGGTGCAAAACTAAAAAAAAAATTATTGGAATATAGTTGATTTACAATGTTGTGTTAGTTTTTGCTGTATAGCAAAGTGATTCAGTTATACATATACGTGTATATATCCTTTTTTGGATTCTTTTTCCATATAGGTCATTCAATTTATGCCTAAAAAGGGCCACTTTAAAGCTATTTGGGATTCCAGAGGACAAGCTATTTTCTTAATTATTATCAGGTTTACAGAAAATATTAATATTTCACTAATAAAAGTATATAAAACATACATTGATAAATTTGTTAGAGCATTTCCATTTTTTGTATTTATATTTTCTTTCAAATGCATTATCCATTTGAAATCTTTGTAAATAAGAGTTTTCAATCTCATAATAATTATACTAATTAGAAACAATATAAAGTCAAAGTCTAAAGAAAATTGTTTTAAGTTTTTGAAATTTAAAAAATGATATCATAATAAAGGATTCTCTCTCTGGTCATCCAGTAATGTCAGCCTTGCCTTAGCTTCTGAGGTCTGGAAGCTCAGAGAAAGAGTATAGGTGATTCATGCCTTATAATCTATTTTGTTCCTATTGCTAAGTAAGTTATTCTTATTATGTTAGCATTTGCTTCTGGGCTAATCCAAACTATTTCCTGAAGCAACAAAATAAAGAGTATTATAATCTTTAAAAGTTGACATCTGTCCTTTTCATTTTTCCAGAGAAAACATGGTTAATTATCTAGGCATCAGAAGAAGTGAAGGCTTATTCTTTATAATTTAAAAATAATATCGTAAGTTGATTTCTTTCCTTTATTGTGGATGGTTTGTTAAACAACTTGACTTTTTACCAACAAGCAATAGTTATTGAAACTTGACTGCAAACCCTAGGTATAACGCACATTTTCGTAAGTAAAGATTGCTATTTACAATATTTGCCTTGCTACTATGTGCTAATGTTGTGGAATCTGAGGTGGCAGAAAGTACTAGAAGATGATAGATTTTTTGTGTTCATCTTCAACTTTTTAAGATAAAATAACTGAAGCTCCAATACTTTGGCCGCCTGATGTGAAGAGCTGACTCATTTGAAAAGACCCTGATGCTGGGAAAGATTGAGGGCAGGAGGAGAAGGGGATGATAGAGGATGAATTGGTTGGATGGCATCACTGACTCAATGGACATGAGTTTGGGTAAACTCCAGGAGCTGGTGATGGACAGGGAGGCCTGGCGTGCTGCAGTCCCCGGGGTCACAAAGAGTTGGACACGACTGAGCAACTGAACTGAACTGAACTGAAAGTTACTTTTCAGAGATTATGAAGTTAGCTCAACTGAAACATTAAGTAGCTGGAGGGCAGCTGCAAATGTTACATTCATGTCTTGCTTTCTTTTGTACATAAAAATGAGAAAAAGATGTGTAGTGAGCCATTTGATACCAGTGGCTCAGACTGTAAAGCATCTGTCTACAATGCAGTAGACCTGGATTTGATCCCTGGGTCAGGAAGATCCCCTGGAGAAGGAAATGGCAATCCACTCTAGTACTATTGCCTGGAAAATCCCAGGGACAGAGGAGCCTGGTAAGCTACAGTCCATGGGGTAGCAAAGAGTCGGACATAACTGAGCGACTTCACTTTCACTTTCACTTTCACTATGCTTTTTACCACTAGACTAATAATTCTTCAAATTTTAACAGAAGTTATGTTGTGCATGACAGTAGTTGTCTTGCTTAGAAGAAATGTGCCAATTATTGAGCTGTTGAAAACGTGAGCATTGCAATAGTTTGACATTTGCTTTGATGTTAGTAGGTTTTACTTTCCATGAAAGTGTCATTCATCACCAGAAAGATGGAAAAACATTATATACTTACAGGTGGGAAGTTTATTGGTGCATAATTGAATTTGTGATGCTTTTCTTTCAAGTTAGCTGTTAACAATGGTGTATCTTGGTGTTGAGGAAGGCATGACAACCCACTGCGGTATTCTTGCCTGAAGAATCCCCATGGACAGAGGAATCTGGCAGGCTACAGTACATGGGGTCAGAAAGTGTCGGACATGACTGAACGACTCAGCACAGCACATCTTGGCATTAATTTCCCCAGTGATGACTTGAAGATCCGAGGAGGACTTCCAGACTTTTAGTGCTCAAGGTGAATTTAAGGTCACTGGACACAATATCTCCTCAGATATTGTTTTCATTGTTGTTTGTGTCTTAAATTTTTTAGGATATCTTCTTGCAATGAGAACAATCTAAAATCAAGATCAAGGTGTAGTCTTAGATCTCTGTGCTTTTACATAGAAAGTAACTTTGTACGATAAGAGACTGAAACTTTACAGAAGAACTAGCTCACAGATTCACATCCTAGTATTTTAACCCAGATCTATTTATCTCTATGGGCTTCCCTGAAGGCTCAGATGGTCAAGAATCTGCCTGCAATACAGGAGACCTGGGTTCAATCCCTGGGTTGGGAAGATCCCCTAGAGAAGGAAATGGAAACCCACTCCAGTATCCTTGCCTGGAAAATTCTATGGACAGAGGAACCTGGCAGGCTACAGTCCATAGGGTTAGAACAAGTTGGACAAGACTGACTGACTTCACTTCACTTTTGTCTTTCCTTTGCACCAAAATATTTCTGCATGCGTGCTAAGTCACTTCAGTCCTTTCCAACTCTTTGTGACCCTGTGGACTGTAGCCTGCCATGCTCCTCTGTCCATGGGATTCTTCAGGCAAGAATACTGGAGTGGGGTTGCCATTTCCTTCTCCAGGGGATCTTCCCAATCTAGGGATCCAACCTGAGTCTCCTGCATCTCCTGCATTGACAGGTGGGTTCATTACCACTAGCACCACCTTTCAGTTCAGTTCAGTTCAGTTCAGTCGTACAGTTGTGTCCGAATCTTTGTGACTCCATGAATCGCAGCATGCCAGACCTCCACCTTTAAGTATGTCTAATTCCTGTTAGGTGTTGGAGAAGACTCTTGAGAGTCCCTTGGACTGCAAGGAGATCCAGCCAGTCCATTCTGAAGGAGATCA
Source organism: Ovis canadensis (assembly GCF_042477335.2). NCBI lineage: Eukaryota > Metazoa > Chordata > Mammalia > Artiodactyla > Bovidae > Ovis > Ovis canadensis. The sequence continues at coordinate 102,388,571 of NC_091250.1, read as the reverse complement.
GCCCTGGGATTTCTTTGGAAGGAATGATGCTAAAGCTGGAGCTCCAGTACTTCGGACACCTCATGCGAAGAGTTGACTCATTGGAAAAGACTCTGATGCTGGGAGGGATTGGGGGCAGGAGGAGAAGGGGACAACTGAGGATGAGATGCCTGGATGGCATCACTGACTCGATGGACATGAGTCTGAGTGAACTCCGGGTGTTGGTGATGGACAGGGAGGCCTAGAGTACTGCGATTCATGGGGTTGCAAAGAGTCAGACACTACTGAGCGACTGAATTGAACTGAACCGAATTCCTGTTAAGAAAATTTTTGATTAATTCTTACAGTGAACAAATTGTAGTTGCACTCTGTCTCAGGCATTGTTGTGACTATCAACTAATTGATTTCCTGGACTAAATTTAGGTGATAATAATGCTTTTACCACCTTAGTGGCTTCCCTGGTGACTCAGTTGGTAAAGAACCCGCATACAATGCAAAATACCGGGGTTCAATTGATGGGTCAGGAAGATCTTCTGGAGAAGGAAAGGGCAACCCACTCCAGCATTAATGCCTGGAAAATCCATTGGACAGAGGATCCTGGTGAGTTACAGTCAATGGGGTTGCAATAGTCAGTCATGACTTAGCAACTAAACCACCACCACCACACCACGTTAATATATATTAATTCCCTTTTCTTTTCTGACTTTGTTGTAAGTTATATCTAATCTAAAACTCTATAGAATGAGAGAAAATGTGAGGATTCCAGCTCACAAGATTTGTTCTCATTATAGAGAAGCAGCCAACTTGGCTAGAACAACAAATGTCTGAGGCTGATACTGGAATGTTCAGATTTTTACATAAAATTTTCATGTCACATAGGTGATGTAGTTAAGCTTCTGCTTATTACTAATTTAGTAGGGTAAATGGAATACACTGATGAATATTGGAATGTATTGAGTATTGGAATATATATTCTTATTGGTTTCTGCTATAGTTTATCCCTGGTGGCTCAGATGGAAAGTGTCTGTCTACAATGTGGGAGACCTGGGTTCGATCCCTGGGTTGGGAAGTTCCCTGGAGAAGGAAATGGCAACCCACTCCAGTACTCTTGCCTAGAAAATCACATGCACGGAGGAGCCTGGTGTCCATGGGGTTGCAAAGAGTTGGACACGACTGAGCGACTTCACTTTCTTTTCTATAGTTTGTCTCTCTGTCTCTTGCTTCCTCTATCACTCCCAAATCTTTTACTGTTTCATCAAAATAGTCTTTCTAAAACAAAATTAACATATTAATCCCTTTCTTAGAACTTTAGACACCTCTCATTTTCACATCAGCATTTCTTAAAATATTACACAGAGCATTAGTTACTAGCACAATTTACTGGGGCTCTGTGAAAAATACACCTCCATGAACACTTCATATACTGGGGGCTTCCCAGATGGCTCAGTGGTAAGGAATCCACCTGCCAATGCAGGAGATGTAGATGTGTATGCAATCCTTGGGTTAGGATCCCCTAGAGCAGGAAATGGCAACCCACTCCAGTATTTTTTCCTGGAAAATCCCACAGACAGAGGAACCTGGCAGGCTACAGTTTAAAGGATGGCAAAGAATTGGACATGACTGAGCAACTGAGCAGGCATGCACACACGAGCACTTCATAAACCTACTCTCATTTGAAGACATCAGAAAATATGCCCCAACATTATTAGTGCATTTTACCACGAAAAAATTTTTTAGCTCCTGTGAAAAGCCCTATTAATTTTGGTGAAACTAACTCAGGAAATATAAGCTGTTAGGTATATGAAATTTTAACCCTAAATAGCTATACACATGATGTGATGCTTAATGCTATGTGTTAGAGGGAATTTGGTTAGATTGTGGCACCTTGTTGTTTAGTCAAACACTAGTCTAGATGTTACTGTGACAGTATTTTGTAGATGTGATTAACAATAAGTTAACTTTAGATAAAACATATTTTCATAATGTGAATTAGCCTCATCTAATCAATTGAAAGCAAAGACTGAAATTTCTTAAAAAATAAGAATTTTTGCCTTAAAACTGAAACATAGAAATTGTCTGAATTTCTAGCCTGGGGACTTGCCCTGTGGGTTTTGAATTCAAAATGGCAATATCAACTCTTAATTTTCAGGCTATCAATCTATGCCGTAGATTTCAAACTTGTCAATCTCTACAGCTATAATCATCCAGTTTCTTAAAATCTCTCTCTCTCTCTATCATCTATCATCATTGGTTCTGTTTCTTTGGGGAACTCTGACATATTAATGATCTGACAGTTTGATTATTTTTCCCTTCAAAAGGCTAAATCAGTCATTTGATATGTCTGTTCCATTCTCTCTCAGATCCACTGTGCTTTAACTTTTCTTCAGTGATATTGAGCACACTAAGTATTTTTATGCTTCTGGATCTTTGTTCTTGCCTTTCCCTCAGGGATACCCTTTCAGTACCAGTAAACTCATATTCATCCATAAGTATCCAGTTTATACCATTTGTCCTCTGAGAGCATTCATTGCCTAATACATCATCATTCACTATTTAATTTAATTCATTCATTTAACAGATGTTTATTGAGGTTCTATTGCATTCAAAACTCTCAGAATCAAGCAATAGACAAGGGGGATATGATCTCTACCCTTAGGGTGGGGTGACTAGCTCTGTTTACTTAGGAAACTCTAGTTTATGCCTCTCGTTTTGGAGTCATTATTAATAATGCTTTCTTTCAGTCTCAAAAGTGTTCTGGTATTGATGATGTATTATGTAATCATCTTAATTATCCAACATATAAACTGGTAGGGAAGATAAACATTATATCAACAGGTGTTACATATTGAAGTGTGTCTTTCCTCCCACTCCCAAGTATGACGGAGTTCTAACTCTCACTACCTGTGAAGGTGACCTTATTCAAACTTGAGATCTTTGCAGATGTAACCACGATGAGGTCACGCAGCATTGAGGGGCCTAATACAATAACCTGTGTCCATATAAGAAGGGGTAATCCAGACACAGAGACACACAGAGCATTGTGTGATGAAGGAGGCAGAGATTATAGTGACTGTCTACAAGCCAAAGAATGTAAATGATTGCTAGCAACCAACTAGGAAGAAGCAAGGAAAGACCCTCCTTCCTAAGCAAAGTTCCCGGAAGAAACTGTAGTTGGAGTTTTAAAATAATGATGCTTTTCAGCTTGCTTCCTAGTTCAGTACTAAGGTTGATATGAGGATAAAGTGATTAAAACCTTTAATGGCTCTCAAATATATTCTGGATAAAATTCAGAATGTTCAACAAACACCGCATAATTTTTCTCCTTCCTACGTTTCCATTTCAACTTGTGTCATTTTTCCAACCACATGCTCAGTTCATTTTCTTGAACTTTGAACAGGTTATATCCCTAATTCTCTAAATTTTTCAATTTTTAGTTTAAATCTCACTTTTTCAGACACAACTTCCCTGGACCTGAATTTGTGTGAAGTCAAAGCTGTAGTCTCTTATTATATTTGCTTATATATCCAACACAATCTGTAGTTAGGCAGTAATTTAGTGTTATTCTAGTCTGGGCTTCCTTGGTGACTCAGCAGTAAAGAATCCTCCTGTCAATGCAGGAGACATGGGTTTAATCCCTAGGTCTGGAAGATTCCCTGGAGAAGGAACTGGCAACCCACTTTAATATTCTTGCCTGGAAAGCCCCATAGACAAAGGAGCCTGATAGGCTAGAGTCCATGGGGTCACAAAAGAGATATGACTTAGCAACTAAACAACAAAGTCTATAGTCTATCTAGTGGTGTAAATTCCTATCCCTCTTCACCCACCTCCCATATAGGGACCCTTTAACTTTCAACTAGTACTTTGGCTTTGTTTTTCTTTATAAAATATAATAAAATTATGAGTCCTTATAGGATAGTTCTACTTGATACCCAGAGCTAAGTTATTCTTTAAACAATGAATTTTCATTTTTTTCACTCATATCTCTAATTTGAGAATTCTGGTCTAGAATATCAATCACACTTACACACAGTAAATCAGTTGCTGTCAAAAAGATTTATTGAAGAGAATTCAGCAAAGTGAAAACAGGCCCATTTTAACAGTTGGTGTCAAAAAAGAATGAAGATGTATGTCCTTGAATTGCTAACCCAAAGCATAAGAAGAGTGCAGTATCAATGCTTAAGACCTGAAAAAAAAATTAGCAAAAATTCAGGAAAGAAATTTTAAAGAAAAATTAAATTAATTCATATGTTTACATACAATATGTTTTTGACAAATGCACACATTTGTAAAATATCATTTTGCCTTAGTTTGCATCCAGCATGCCCCAGGAACCCTGTACTATTTCTTATATTTCTTACATGGGCGTGCTAAACAATGACTAAATAGCCTTATTTTTTCTATAAGTGTGGGTTTCAAATATATTTTTCAGTAGAGAATCATTGGTTGCATACTAAAAAGATATCTGTTTAGAATAAGCATTTAAGGTCTTTTAATACTACAATTGTTTTTGAGATATGTTATTAATTTGATTCTCTTTGTCTCTAACTCACATTAAAATATGCTATTGAGGATGAACTAAAATGATGTATATGATTAGATGCAGTGGGGAGTGAGCTTGCTTTATTCCTCTCTCTTAATATCCCTGAAGGCTGGGATTAAAGAAGTTATATTAAACTAAGTAATTATTGGATAACTCAAGTAAACTTTGTGATAGTAGGGGAACTCTTGCATTGCTGACTTTTTAAAGTTTCCCAAAATATATTCTGCTGCATGACCACTATTCTTAAACCCATGCATTTTCTAAGTTTTGTACTTGCCTTAAATGCTCACATTCTTTCATTTATTAAGATTTATTGCTTGCTGGACAAACTTCTTAGATGTTAAAACTAGCTGCCTAATTTTAAAATACTTTGTGGCATTTCTGTTGTTGTTGCTTTCAAATCAGGAACTCATCTGGTTCTTCTTTCAGTAGTTTAAAGACACCCGTTTCAGTTGTGAAATTGTCTTCTTTATGGTTGAATGCATCTAGATCAGTAGTTCCTGACAATTCGTCAGTATTCTTAGTTACAGATTCCATCCTATTATTTTCAGGCAGATCTTCTTCTGTAAGCGAATCTTCCGTGAGGTTCATAGCTACTGATGCAGGGATGACGAAGTCATATCTGGATTCTACAGCAGTAAGCAAAACAGAATGACTCTCTTCTTCATTTGCCATATCCCTCTCCATCCAAACACTGACTCCATCTGTAGACTCTTCATCAGTTAGCAGAATATCTTCTGGGTTATCTTTGTCTCTTTCAGCAGTGGTAGTGAGTTCAAACACAGTGATGAACTTTTCTTCATCAGAATCAGTTAGTTTAGGCACAACATTGGGGTCATTTTCTGGAAGAATTAAGTCAATTTCTGTTATTTTCTCTTCTGCAAGGGCAACCATGTCTGGAATAGTGGTGAGATTTCTTTCAGTAGCTGGAGTGATTTCAGCCTCAGGGACAGAGGAATCAGTAATATGGGCATTCCCATCAGCAGTGACTTTGAACTTAACTGAGGAACTATAATTGCTTACATCAGATTTACCCATTGTAGTTGGAAGGATCGGGGTGTCAGCAATGCCAGCTGTGCTTTCCTTTGGTGTGCCAGAGACTTCAGATGTTAGTGACACATCTTTATCCCCTGGGTCAATGGTATCCAAGAGAATATCTTCTTTTGCTATGTCAGTGGAAAAATCGATTAAGGAAATGGCATCTGTTGATGAGATATTACCAGTTTTCACTGGCAAGAAGTTTTCAGTGATAGACTCATTAGCCATTGGGTTTTTAATGTCCATCAGAGTGGCAAATTCTTTCTCCAGGTGGGATTCAACATCATCTTCTGATTTTAGTCTTTCCTTTGGTGGTATAAGCTTGTTGCCTGTAGTTGTTGCAAAATCATTTTCTAGCATATAGTCATTTACTGAAGTAACGTGGTCTCCTTCTGATGTAATAGTTGTTTCTGATTTAGGAATAGTGTTGTCAGCCCCAAAGAAGATGGTTGCCTCAGTTGTCTTAGTGCTTTCTGCTGGAGGATGAGAATAAATTTTTGGCAAACCATCTTCAGCCATGGGACAAAGTGGCACCGTGCCCACTCAAAGATCTTTCCCTGGGTGCAGTGGTGTCCTTAGGCAGGAGAGTGGTGTTCATTATAGTGATTGAAGCATTTGTCATTATGGTGATTGTTGCATCAACCACAGGGCCAGTGGCCCCGGCTCTCCTTGGAGGTTGTTTCTGTGCTCTGATTGGGCACTGAGTTATGAGTACTGACATTAAATGAAAAAACTTCCCGGGTGGAACTAGTGGTAAAGAATCTGCCTGCCAGTGCAGCAGACAAAAGAGACCTGGGTTCGATACTTGGCTTGGGAAGCTCTCCTGGAGAAGGAAATGGCAACCCACTCCAGTATTCTAGTTTGGAAAAATCCCATGGACAGAGGAGCCTGGTAGGCTACAGTCCATGGGGTTACAGAGTTGGGCATGACTGGACACTTGTCAGTAGACTTAAATGAAAAGATAATAGAGCCCTCTCTGTTTATGAAATCAACATTAAAAGCCAAATAATATAATGGTGGGGAACTTGATATTTACCATGTCTCTTTATAAGTGCTATACCTTCCAATATATGTCTCGTGTCACTTGAAACAGATATAGCAGAGTCTGCCATGTACTTAATGGGTTTAGTGTCAATGAGGGAAATTCCAGGGGCCATGGATTGTCAGCATCAGCTTCAGGTTACCTGTTTCTCAAGTAAGTAACAGTGTCTTTTGGAAATAAAGCATCTTCTCTTCAGGTTCATAGTATTTAAATGTCTAAAACACATTAATGACATTTTTGGCAGTGAATGTAGCTGCAGAAGCTAATTAGGTAGTAGATATTTCAGTTAATTCTTTTCTTTAGAGCAGGAAGTCTCACTTTTTCAGTAGGGATAATAAAAATAAGTTATTGGTCTATTAGGGTCTTGTTAGTTTTCTTCTTCATTGTAGTTGATTTTATTGAATTAACTTGAATAATAGTGAGATTGTCAGATCTTGTAGGTCAAATTATTTAGGAATGGTTTTTTATAGACAGTGTTATTTCAACCCCAAACACACAAAGACTTTCCTGGCAGAGAGTTGATATTATACATCAAAATTCACCCAGAAACAAGATCAGGGTGTAAATAACTCTTCAGCCTTAATAATTATATCCTCAATTTCAGAATGAGTATCTTTCCTTTAAAAAAATTATGTTAGTCATCATTACTTTGTTATCATCCTTAAGCTTTAGCTAATTAGGTGAAAAGGGATTGTACTCTGGTGTTGTTTTTCTTAATGCTCTTAAAAGAAAGAGAACTTTCAGACTCAGGCAGAACTAAATCTGAAAAAAGGTAGTGGCATCATCCCAACCAGTAGTTTCCATCTCAAAGACAAATGCTTATTCTTCATTAAATATGGACTCAGCCTCAAAGTTTGGGCTTCCCTGGTGGCTCAATGGTAAAGAATCTACCTGTATTGCAGGAGATGCAAGTTTGATCCCTGAATCAGGAAGATCCCCCAGAGAAGGGAATGGCTACCCACTCCAGTATTCTTGTCTGGGAAATCCCATGGAAAGAGATGCCTAGCAGGCTATAGTCCATGGGGTCACAGAGTTGGGCATGACTAAGTGACTAAGCATGCATGAACTCAACCTCAAAGTTTACAGTGTTTTCTCTTAGTTGATTGGTCTGGGACAAATATATCGCTACTTTCTGTGGAAATATCAGATAGGTTTTAAGATGGACAATTTTCACTTCAAATATATGCACAGCTTTCCAGAAATGTTTTTGCTTCAAGATGCTACCATTGCTATTGAGGGCTCCACTGTCTTTATTGACATAGGGAATGCTGTCAGCATCAAGATCAAAGACGGAAGTCTCTGGTTAGTTGTAGGCACATTTTAAAAAAATTTCTAAATAGAAATAAAGTCAGTTCCAGCAGCATTAAAAGAAATATGAGGGTAAAACCATTCTCTGGATTGGCTAATTTAATGGGAGGTTTTTAACCTCTACTTTTTTTCTTTCTCATAATTTGGTATTTGTGAAGCTTGATTCAAGATAAAGCGTATTATAAACGGAAGACTTGGTGGTATTGGGGGGGAATTTTTTGTATGTATGTGTACAAAAAGGGAAAAAATGTAAGTGTTAGGTGTATAACTGTTAGAAGTTATCTTAGAGTATTTGGTATTTGTTATGTTGAATAGAGTAAAAAATAAGGAGCAAAATATTCATTCTTATAAGCATTTATTCCCTGGTTAGAAATGTCAGGTGAAATGATAACAGCTTTACAATAAAAATAGTCAAATAGTCTTTAATTTCAGAGATTACTTCCATGATCATATCTACTCTCCCAGAGTAAGGTGGAATCACGTTGACTGTAGCATAAAAAGGCTTTTCTGTCTATGGAGAGTAATTTTATTATTATATGTATATTTTATATTGTTGATCTCAAAAAGGACACTTCAGATTGAGAGTGTGTGTTATCCATCAAAAAACAGGAAGCACATGGAGAAAATCCTGGTGGGACTCTTGGAATTTTAGCAATCTTGAGAATGGGACTGGAGTCATCTGCTACAAGGAACATGATTTATTTGACCAATGGATCATTCTTAACAAGCGTATTATCTGACATAAGAACAGAGGATCAGATTCTGTAAGTTTCATTTTATCTGAATAGTAGTTTCTTCCATTGTTTTAACATATATCACACTAATGAGAACATTTTGTCTTTTCCCAGAAAAATTTCAAATTTATATCTACTCACATGTCTCCTGGGGTGCATATCTTCCTTATTTTGGCAGCTGCAGCAAGTTTGCTTGGGTAAAATTTTTTTATGTTTCATTTCCTCCTGGTGTTTGGCTTGGTGATTATGAATCCTTTTAGATAGCATTTTCTTGAAGCCTATTTTTCTTTTCAGTGAAAAAGTAGAAATTGCTAACCAAAGGGATAGATTTTGCAGTAAGTCTCCAGGAAGGTCGTTTGCCACATTTATGATTTTCAAGAATACATGACTAGAAGAATCCTCAGGTATAGACTTTGAAAAGGCCAATGCCGTAGGGATGTCCAGCATTGAGACTTTCTTTATATTGAGAATATCTTGCTATTTATCAGAAGAAAAGTCATGTGAAGTTTTAAAAGAATCAACTGAGGCAGAATTCCCATTTAGAAAGAGTCTATGTATCTTTAGATTTTGCAAATTTATTGGCAAAAATAGGGTTCTTAACCTTAATTGACAGGATTATAATCAGAATGTAGCTGTTGTGGTCATAAAATCTTTATTAACAAAAGAATTCCTACCTTCAGAAACAGTGATAGAACTGAGAGGAGCAGTTGCATTTTGAGATTTGATTGTATCAGGGTCTACTTTTTCTCTTTCCTTCCAGTGATTGGAAGGTTGGGTACTTGAGTAGGGAAATTGTAACTGAAGGATGTGTTGGTCTGTGGGATCACTATTTCTCTCTTTCCTGAGAAGATAGTATGTACAGCAGGGGCAGTCACGACCCTCATATCTGCTTTGTTGCTTGTAGGTGCTTCATGGATATACATTGGGTTAATTGTTTCTATCTGTGACTGAAGAATGTCAGTCTTAAAGTATCTATTTTAGCCTCCTCATTAGATTGTGGTACAGTAGAAATTCCTTCAAATTTAGGTAAGATTTTTTTCTATCTCAACAATAGATTCTTGTGTAGTATTTCTTCTTCCTTAGGTTTGAAATTCAGTATCTGTTGCCTTGAGATTGACTACATTAAATTGCAACTGAGAATTTCCTTTTACCATGGAAATTATATATCCATGTTAGATAAAGATTCTTCATCATTAGGAATAGTGATAATTACTTCTGTGGGTAAGTATGAGTTCTTAGCCATGAAATGGGTTTCCTGAGGAACAGATCCCTCTAGAAGCAAATCCTTGGGTATGTGAAAGCTTGAATAAGCTGCTCCAGGGGCACCATAATAATCCTTATGACTAGTTTAGTATCAGTGATGACATTTTTATTCACAAGATAATGCCTCAGATATGCGTCTTTTAGAAAGTTTGTTCCCACCTGAATAGCTGGATTATTTCCTCTTTTATTTGCACCTGTAAAGTGATTTTCTTCAAATTCAGTAGTTACATCTTTCACTGAAGAAGCTTTAGTTATCTCCCTAATGGAATAGGAATTTGCTTTACTGTATTCGTTAGGCAAAAGAGTAGAAAACTTGATGGCTATTTCCCTGCGTTCTGAATTTTGATCACCAGAAGCAACAATATCAAAACTTTTGTTCTTAGTGACGATGGTAGCAGATGTTTTTGTCTTGACATCTACCATATTGTCTGAAGAACCAGTGGCCTCAGCTTGGAGAATAGCATAGAAGAAATGTACAGACTTTGGGATCATTTGACCTTTAATACTATGCCCTTCTGAGACAATGCCTTCGTTAAAGTAAGTGGAGTCTTTAGGCACAGGCTTCAATGTCTCTGATATTGGCACTATTGGATGACACAAGTTTGTATCTTTTATAAGTCTGGGGGCTATAGTTTCTTTAGTAGGAACATTAGAAGTTAGGATGAGAGTTTCAGGTAATCCCATAGATGAAAGTCTTAGAGACATGGCACTCTTTGCTGATGGAAGGCTATAATGGCCAATGGTATTTTCGTTTGCAGTAGAGGTAGGGATATTTAGCATATTGGTGGACAGCTTTTTCAAAGGATAAGAGAAACTAAGAGCTGTGTTGATTGTACTTTCTGTGTCTTCATCCACATTGGAGCTGTCTTTACCTGAATGCTGAGCTAAAGGGAAATTATTAAACCTTGAATCAGGCACTGCAGCTGTACCTGCTCTACCTTCAGTAAAGTTGGGTTTCCTGGATGTGGTGGTGTCTCCTCTCCTGGGTGTAGCTACCTTATAAATGGTAGGTGATATGTTAATCATCACTGTTTTTTAAAGCAGGGTTAGTAACAGTTGTGAATGTTCTGCTGTCAGTTATGGGTTTTGTGTCTGGAAAAAGGGAGTAATCAATTATTTTATCTCCCAAGTCAAAGCCTTCAGAGAGAATTACAGTGCCATCAATACCATTTATGGTGCTTCTTTGCACACATGATTTGTCAGAAAAACTAGAAGGAAAAGTTTTACTTGAATCAGTTAGGAAATGAGTTATGGGTTTGTTGGTATTGACACTTGCATTAGAATCTTTGAGAACAATGGGATCAAAGTTCTTGTTTTCCTGTCGAGGAATTGTAGCTTGATAATTTTCTCCAGCTTTGAACTCCGAGGATGTTGCTTTAGATAGACAGTCTAAAGCAGCAACTGTGGTGTGTGGTACGTGAGACACATGTGTCTTTGGGGTATACATGGCTAACCTGGTTTTTATAAGAGAATTACTTGCTCTGTCCTCTAATTCAAAGGCATAGTTGCCTGAGATGTATTCAGAACCACTGCCATCAGATATACTAGTTATATAGTTCTCATTTGCTGGAGTGATTTTGCCTGTAGAAAAAAAATGTCCTCAACCATTTCTGAAATATCTTCTGTAAAACAGATGATTTCATATTCAGCAGTTGTTTCTCTCTATATAAAATCTTTGGGCTCAAATATATTCTCTTTAAAAGTGCTTGCCATCTCCTCTTCAGAGGTAATAGTATTAGGGAAAATGATAACTTCTTTGGACGGAATAAAGGTCTCATCAAATGGAATGTGATAATCCGTCTTTTTGTTGGTATATTCTCCCACAGTAGTAACAGGAACAAGTTCAGAATATTTGGAATTTTCCAGGAATGTTGTGAAATAAGGGGGAGGAAAAGTTGACCTGTATCGTAGGCCATCTCTTTCAAGTGGAGAGTTTGTGATGGCTCCTCCGGTGTCAGTGAATTTATCAGGAAAGGCAGGCCTAGATGCTTCTGGGAGAGTTAATGTAGAATCGGCTAAAAATATCTTTTTAAAATTAGACTGTGTTTGAGGTCTGAAGGAGGTAGCATCAAATTTAACAGTGAAAAGATCTTCCCTATTCTTGTTGCTCTTGGAGAGAGGATTGGGCTTGATTCCAGATGGAAGGATTTTCCCCACAGCTGGGATGAGAACTGTTGTATTTCTAAAGTGACTTAATTCAGGTTTAGCAGCTGGATCTTCTTGATCAAAAAGATTAGTTATTTTCCTTCTCCCGTGGACAATGTTTTGAGAGTCTCCTCTGGGGGAAAAGCCTTTCATCATAGTTCTTTGAGACTTGGAATATAGTGTGTCTGTCTTAGTCTTATAATTATCAGGAGTATCTCTATCCAGAGAGAAAAATGAGTCAATTTCACCATTAGTGGGAATATATGAAAAAGTGGGTGATTCAGTTAGAAGAACATTTGAGGCCAATGGATGGGGATCAATGTCTGCTTGCATGATTACGGTCTGCCCCTCTGGAACATCACTTTCATTAATGGCGTCACCATATTCAGTTGATCTCTTTAACATTTCCAACCTAGTTAGTAAAGATTCAGTCAAGGAGTTATCTGTCATTAGGCCAGAAATTTCAGGATTTTCAGTTAAGGAAGTAGGAGTGAACATGGCAGATGTTAATAGAGATGAGAGTCTTCTAGACTCAACTTTATCTTCTCCAGGTAATGTGAAATCACCTCCTTCATAACTATCTTCACTGGAAAGAACAATGTAGTCAGCCACAGTGCCAGATGCCTTATTTAGAGTTGAGGAAAAGGTTGAAGCTTTGTTTGCATACTCAGTATTTTCATTGATGAAGGGAAGATCATCATCAGGAGTGGCATTGAACTCAGCTAAAGGAATAGTGTTCTGTGAATGGGGCATATCTTCCAAGTTTGAGTTATGTCTATTTGCATTGAATCTGCCTGATATAGAGGGTTTTGCACCATCTGGGACAACAATATTATACAAAACAGATGAGACACCTCTCCTATTGAATTGGTCTTTATATTCTACAGGCTTGCTGATCACAGCAGGATCTATAGAGTCAGTTGTGATTATTCTGTCCTTTTCCATTCTTGTCATGCTTTCTGGGCCTGGAACAAATGGGTACTCCATTATTTTGCCTTTAGGGAGACTGATAATTGTGTTATCTCTAGCTGGAGAACTATATTCTATAGCTGTTTCAACTGGAGACTCAGGTGAGGAGGTCCAATTTGAGTCAGTTGGAGAATAAATCATGGACCTGGGAGACTTTGCATTAAAATGGACAATAGAACTTTTGAGAGCAGTAGGATCATTGTCAGAATTATGAATGTCCTCTCTGGGGACCAAGTTTTGGTGTTTCCTATCAGTTTTGATATCAATTGGATATCCTTGGGTTAAATATTCAGAGACTGCTGTGCTGGCAGAGGGTGCATAAGACTCAGATACACTGAAGTCATTAGTATGTGTGCCCTTTCCTATAAGGGGACCATTTCCTTCCTTCACTAGTTCAAGGATATAGTTATTTGTAGCATATTCAAGAGCATTGTCAACAGGTATAATAGTTACTATATCATTACTATTTAGAATATCTTGACCTGCCAAAAAGGTATCATGGGTCTCTTCTGAAATGTTTTCTGTAAAAGAAGCTTCTTCCATGAAGGCTGTGTCTTTCTCCATAAAAGTCTTTTCTCCAAATTTATTGTTATCAATAATGTTTTTAGTGCCTTTTGTTGAAATAATGGTAGTGGGGGAAATATTGGCTTTAACAGAGAGGGTATTGCTTTCTCTAGATGGAATATTATTATTAGTCTTTGTTATGACGCCTTTTTTCATTTTGACAACTGGCGCAACTTTGTAATACTTAGAACTACTGAATATTGTGAAATCAGAAGGAAGAGGAGTTGGTTTCCATGACGATAACCTGTCTTTTCCAGTGGGAGAGTTTACTATGGTCCCTTCTCCAATAGCGACTTTAGTAGAAGAACTTGGATCATTAGACTTAGATGCTTCTGGAAGAGTTAATGTGGAGCCAACTAAAGAGATTCCATTTACACTGGAGTGTGCTTGAGGTTTAGCAGAAGTAACATCAAATTTAACAGGGAAAGAATTCTCTTTCAGTGTATTTGCATCTCTTAGAAGAAAATTGCCCATTTCAGAAATATTGACTTCCTCTTCCATATTGTTGTCACTTTCGGGCAGAGCATTAGACCCAGTTACTGAGGAAAGGATTTTCTCTCCAGTTGGACTGAGAACAATTGCGTTTGTAATGAGATCTGCATTAAATTTAGTAGCTGGATCTTCTTGATCAGGAAAATTAGCTAGTTTTCCTTCTTCATAGACTCTATTTTGAGAGACTTTTATAGGATAAAAGGCTTTTATGATTGTTCTATAAGGTTCAGAATATATTTCATCTGTTTTAATTTTAGAAATGTCGATAGTTCCTCTGTTTACTGAGGGAAGTGAATCAGACTCATTGTATGTAGAATTGTCTGCAAAAGCAGTGGAACCAATGGGAAGCTTAGTGGAGGTCAAGGAGGAGGGCTTCAAATCAGTTTCATTAGTAATGGGATCACTACCATCATTAGCAGAATTAGGGTATTCCACCATTGTCTCAAACATATTTGACCATGCAGTTGAAGTAGCCAAAGGGTTATTTATCAGTGGGTCAAAAGTTTCAAGATTTTTAGTTGAGGCATTAGAAATGAATATTGGCTTTTCTGGAATTTGCAGAGTTAGGAATTCTTTAGACCTAATATTTTCCTCTGGAGACATGGAATCACCTCTGTCATCAATATTTTCAATGGAGAGAGTAGTGGCATCATCCACAGTGTGGCCTGTATTTGTAGGTGAGGAAGAGATTGATGCCTCACTGTTTAAAATTTTGATCTCTTCATTGATAAAAGAAAGTTTGCCATCAGTGATGACACTGAAATCAGCTGAAGGAAAAATACTTTCCCAAGAGTGTGGCATCCCTGCCATATTAGTTTTTTCTTTAACATTGGGTAATAGAATATTTTCTGCTTTACCTTGGGAATCAGTGTTATAAGTAGCAGATGGAATGACTTTACTGTAGAATTGATTCTTATTTTCCAATGGAGAGGTGATCACCAAGGAATCAATGGGTCCATCTAGGAACTTCCTTCCATTCACCATATTTACTGTTATTTCTGGATTTGAAGCAAGGGTATAGTCCATCCTTTTGTCTTCAGGGAAGATAATGCTGGTGTCATCTTCTTTTAAAGTACCTCCTTTTAGAGGTATTTTACCTAGAAACTTGTGAAGATTCTCACTTGTGTGAGTTGGTGGGTAAGTCATAGATCTGGGAACTTTATAATTCAAATTGTCAGTGGAATTGAGAATATCATCCAGGCCAGAACTGAAGTGTTCCTCTCTAGATACCAAATTTTGCAGCATTTCCTTAGTGTTTGTTTCTGTTGGGGCTCCTTGAAATAAATGTTTGTATGCATTAGCACTGGAGTAGAGTTGGTGAGACCCAACTATTTTGGGGTCATAAATGACAGTAGCTTCTTTAGTAACTGGATTGTTATTCTCCTCCTGTGGTTCAAGGACATATTTCTTTATAACATCCTCAAAAACTGTGTCACCAGACACAGTACTTATTACATCCTCATCATCTGGAACATGTTCACCCTCTGAAGTAATGTTTGAGATGTTTTCTGTAATAAGAGCTACTTCATTTTCAGTGTTTATATCTTTCCCTACAAAATTTCTTTGCACAGATTTGTTAGTAAAAATAATGTTTAACATGTCTTTTGTTGAAGTATTGGTACTAGGATAAATGATGTCTTTGTTAGATGGAGAATTTCTTTCCTGAAATGGAGTATTATTATTAGTCTTTGTTGTAGCATCTTTTTTCATTTTGAAAACTGGATCAAGTTCAGAATATCCTGATGAACTCATAGCAGTTGTAAAATCAAAAGGAAAAAGAGTGGATTTCCACAGTTGCTCATAGGATCCAGTGGGAACATTATGAAACAAACCTATAGGACCTGCATCTTTATCAGCCAGAGCAGAACTTTTCTTCTTAGGCTTTAAAGTCTTTTCATGAGACAAGGTGGAATCAGCTGAAAGTATTCTTTTTAAACTGGGAGGAGCTTGAAGTCTAGCAGAAATATTAAATCTATCAATGAAAGGGTTCTCTCTCAATGTTCTTGAATCTCCTAAGATGAAATTGCCTGCTTTGGAAACAATGAGTTCCTCCTCCTTGTTACTATTGCTCTTGGAGAGAGTACTGGGCTCGGGGGCTGAGAGAAGTGTTTTCTCCAAAGTTGGAATGAGAACTGTTGCGTTTGTAATGTGACTTAAATCAAATTTAGCGTTGGTGTCTTCCTCAACAGAGAGTGTGGCCATTTTCCTTATTTCAGAAGGGAAAGAACTTATTTGTGTAGGTGAAAGGACTTTCACTGTTGTATCTGAAGGTTGCACATCTGTCTTAATTTTAGAAATGTTAACAGTCTTTCTCTCCACAGTGGATGGCAAATCAGGCCCACCATCTATGGAATTCCTGGTAAAAGTTACTGAATCAGCAGAGGGAATAATTGAGTCCAAGGAATGGGGCTGAAGATCTGTTTGGATTTTAATGACCTGATTTTCTGAAATATCAGTTCCATGAATGAGATCAAGGTATTTAGTCACTCTCTCCGGTACTAATAATACTGTCTTTGAAGAGTCTGTCAAAGACCCATCACTTATTAGAGCAGAATCCTCAGTTAGGACTTGAGGCATGAGAATGACACTTTCTGTTGTTTGTAGAATTGGGAATTCTTTAGATCTAATATTATTTTCATTAGGTTGTGTAGACTCACCTCCTTCATAACTATTCTCAAGGGAAATAGCAGTGGTATCAGCCATAGTGGGAGGTGTCTTCATAGGTGAAAAATAGGCTGAAACCCTGTTTTTTTTATTCTCAGAATTTTCATCAACAAAGGAAAGTTCAGTATCAGGGTTGACATTAACTGAAGGAGCAGTGGCATCCTGTGAATGGTAACTCTCTGCCTTGAAAGCTGTGTCTTGATTATATTTCAACTTGAGTGACATACTGGGTACCCTCTGGTCATACAGCACAGTGTGCAGGACTGTGTGTCTCTTGTGAAGCCAGTCTTTGCTCATTATTGGATTTGTGCTCCTGGTGGGATCAGAGACTACATCTGAGAAGGCCCTGCTTTCTTCCACAATTTCCACTGATTCTGCATCTGGAGTATTGACAGGCTCAATCCATTTGTCTTCTGGAAGATTGATAATGATGTCATTTTCACTCGGGATGCCTCTTTCCAGAGATAAATCATCTGGAGATTCTGGAGAAAAAATTCTATTTCCATCTGTTAGGGAGTGAGTCATGGTTCTGGGTAACTTACTTTTGAAATTGATGGTATAATCCTTGAGAAAGGAGCCAACTTTGTCAGAGTCAGGGTTTCCTTTTCTGGAGGTCAACAGTTGATATTTTTTAGCTTTGAGTTCTACAGAATTTTCGTTTGATAGACTCTCAGTGACATGTATGGGGGAAGGAGCATGAGATCCAAATTTATAGAGCCTTTGGATGAGGGCAGGTATTTTTGTTGTGGGACTGTTTTCTTCTCCAATATAAAAGGAATTTTCCTCTGATAAATAGTTAAAATCATTGTCATCAAGCCTCATGGTCATTAGATTCTTATTGTCTAGATGATCTTCTTCTGCCAGAAAAACCACATCTGACTCTGTTGAAAAGTCCTTTCTAACAGGAATTACTTCATATTGAGTTGTACTATCTTTTTCTGCAGAATTTAAATATCGTTTCCCATTTATAATGTTCCTCTTGTCATAAGCAAAGATAATGCTGTCAGGTGAAATGACTTTTTTGTCAGTTAGGACAGTTATATCATTAGATGTACTAGACTCATCAGTTATTTTTAGGTCACTCCCTCTGATAATGGGTGCAGGATCAAGTTCAGAATTATTGATTTTGATAAAATCAGCAACAAAAGCAGCAGTAAGAGGAATAGTTGGTTTCTGGGTTAGATGATGTAACTGGCTATAAGAGGTTGTGATAGACCTCTCTAAGTTATTATCAAGAGACGATGAGCCACTAGCCCTGGCCTTTTCCAGCTGTATTGTTCTTATTGTGGAAACAGGGTTAGTTCCTTTGAAAGTTCCAGGCACTTTCTGTTTAGCAGAAGCAACATCCAGCTTAAGAAGGAATGGATTAACATTTGCTGAATTTTCCTCTCTTAAATTCACTGGAATTTTGGCTTCAGAAATAAAGGGCTCATCCTCTACAATAGCTTTATCTTTACTGAAAGATGCATTAGTCTCTGTTCCTGAAGAGGTAGTTTCTTTTTCCATGGAATCAGTTTTACTATTAAGGACCCCATTTTCAGTGGTAAGTATGTCAGCGACAACATTGATAGAATTCTCTGAAAAGGCAATGGGATCTTCAAGAGGAACAGAGGAGACCACGGAGAGGGGATGAAATTCACTTTGTACCTTGGTAATCTTCCAGTTCGGGTTCTTGATAAGAGAGTGTTCACCCAATGGCTCTGATAACTCTACTGTCATAGTTTTATTTGAAAAAGAATCATCATTTTTACTAAGGGCAACTACAGTTCTAGATCTTTTCCAATTGGGGATTAATAGTGAATTTAATTTTATGGATAGAACACCATCTACCTCAGGCATGATGGAGTCACCATTTTCACTGCTTTCCTTAGACTCAAAGGTAGAGACACTAGGTGAAATGGTGGTAGCATTTGTTGGCATTTTGGCGACATTAATGTGATTAATAGATGCTATTGAGTCAGTTTTGATTGTACTCTTACTGATTTCACCACCAGAGACGTTCTCAGCTTGGGAGGCAGTACCTTTAGCCAAGGGATTACTGTGATCCTCTGAAGGCTTTACTTCAGCTAAGTTCATTTTATCTTCATTGATTTTAGAGTTTCCTGATGTGCTTGTGTCTGCCAACTCTGGAGCATCTGTGTTACTAACATTGGATGAAATGCCTTTCCTGTAGAAATGACTTTGACTTTTTATGGACGTGATGACTGCAGCATGGTCAATGGGGAGAGTGTCAAATGTTCTCTTCTCTCCCATGGTAACAGTTGTTTCTGTGTGTGGTAGAAAGAAATCTTTGCTTTCTGTATTTCTCAAACCAGAAACTTGAGGGAGAATGATGACATCATTATCTTCAGGCCAAGTGACCTTTTCTGCACCTGATCTTTTTAGAAACTCAGGGGAAAATGTCTTTCCTGCCTCAATTATGGAGGGCACCATGGTTTTCAGATGTTGAGTGTTAAAATTTTGGGTGTAATCTTTGAAAGAAGTGGCAAGAGAATCAAAGTCAGTATTTCCTTCTTTAAGAATGGTGGCTTGGTATTTGTCTTCACTGTCAAACTCAGGGTAAATTATTCTATATAGAAGACTCTTTGAGACCTCACCTTTAGAGGATGGTGTTTGATATACAAATCCACTTGGTCCACGTGTGTATTCACTAGGTTTTGTACTAAGGTGATTTTCTCCCTTCTCTAGTTCAGAGGCATGCTTATTTGAAATATATTCTGAATCACTTTTATCAGATTCAGTGATGATCAAGTCCATAGCATTTAGATCATTTCCCTTTGCCACAGTAGTCCCATGCCAAAGAATAATGGACTCATCACCCCTCAATGTATTTGGATATTCCAGTGGTAGAGGAGTTCTTATTCCAGACACTTGATAATAATTCCCCACATTCATATTTTCAGAGGAGACAGTAGTGGAGAAGGTCATAGGAACAATGCCTGTATGAGCATTGGTTATGCTACCTATAGCAATTTGGTCTTTTTCTGTTCCTGGATCAGTTTGAACATCAGTATATGGTGTAAAATGTTTTCTAGAAGCTCCTTTTCTTAATAAGACACTGCCTTCTGGAGCAGGGGCTATATTATCTTTCATTGGAATCCTAAAATTTGGTGGTATAACTGTAGATCTTCTTTCAGGGGGAAAAGTATATCCTTTGGGGACATTTTCTTTCATCAATGGATAAAGAATATCACCACCAAAGAATTCACCATTGTCATCTCCACTATTACTATTTGCTCCAACCACTTTTCCTTGAGACCTGGAAGTAAATTCTTCAAGTGGAGGTTTGGAGACTTCAGTCATGTAGGTTGATGCAGGATTCTCAAATTCAAGTTGGTCAGCTGTGGTTTGGGTTGTTCCTTTGAATCTGATGGAGCTATACACATCAGAATTAGAATAATGTTTATCTGCCAGCTTGTTGCCTGTAGGAACATTATCATCTGAAATAGGTATAACATAAATATGATCCCTCACATTTCCTTCTTTCAGTGTGTTTTCTTCCTCTACTGTGACGTGTATGTCTTTTGGAGGATCTGCTTCATAGTTCAGTGTTATATCTTCCCTGAAAGAGTTTTCAGGTTCATATGTTGAGATATAAGACTTGGTGTCAACACTGCCTTCAGCAGCAGTCAAAGCTGCTGAAGTAAAGTTATGAAAAGTCTTAGGTATTATAATATCTGCCAAAGAGATCTTTTTTGAAGGGTTTGTCATTTGAGGATGATTGAAGTGGGCAACAGACTTTGTAACAGTAGAGGGATCAGCTATTAACAGAATGACATCATCTCCAGACACGTTGGGATCTATTCCAGAAATGGTTAAGTCATCTCTCAGTTTATTAGGCTTATTATTAAGAGTGTTAACTTCACTCATGGTAAGAATGCCTTTCTTTGTTGGTGAGGCGGCAGCTATTGAAGCCAAATCTGTTATAACTTCAGTGTTTTTATTCACGTAGGAAATATCATCAGATATGGTACTAATGCCAAGAGGAATATTAATAGTTTGAGTCCCAGCCATTTTGCCTTTATTGGCAAGTCTCTTGGCATTGCTTGAAGTGATGGCAGCAGGGGCTTGATAGCCATTAATGTAATCAACAATGTCTGCATTATCCAATGTGGAGAGTGGTAGTTCATGTTTCATGATGCTCTGAACAACATTTGGGTTCTCTTTGGTGATAATAAGTGGATTATCACTGGTTACATCATAGTATGAATTATGGAGTATGGGTTTATCCATTCTTCCAATTTGGGGGATAGAATTGCTAGGTAGAAGGAATTCAGTGCCATCTGCTGATTCCACATTCTGTTTCACAACTGCACTTTTACGCAGACCGTTAGCTATTGTTTCGGTGGCCAGTGTCTGAAAATGCATTCTGTCATTTTCAGGTTTTATGACATATAGAACATAATTTTCTCCTCTAGGAGAAGTAAAGTCTCTGTCACTTATTGCTACTTCAGTAATAGGCATACTACTACTTAATGGGGAAAGAGACTTTGTGGTATCAACAGACACAAATCCATTCCTTTCAAAGCCCCTGTCTCCTGATTCAAAGTACTTAGAATTATGTGCAGGTGGAAGATTTTTTATCTGAAAACCAGCATCTTCTTCCACTACAGACTTTACTTCCACATCAGGAGCTGATTCTTCTTCATTAGCTATTTCCTTGTCTATCAAACTTCTAAATCTTTTTCTTGGTGTAAGAACACCAGCTGTCTTTGCAGGCAGGGAGGTCATGGCTACAGTGGGCCTTCCTTCTGCTGTGGTGGCCTTATTAATCATCAGTTCAGAGCTGTTACTCATATTTGTGGTCCCTTTACTTGCATGAGCAGTGACGTTGTATGCATTGTTTGGAGAACTGAAATCAACTTCCAGTGGAATGTTCAAAGGATCTATTGATAATTTATTGGCTTGCCATTTTTGTGTCATGGTATCATTAGTGAGATGAGGATTTTCAGCCACAGGATCTGATATCCAAGGACTAGTCAAAAGATAATCATAAATTAGCAGGGAGTTCTGAGCTTGATTATTTTGGGCATTGGGCATTGGAGTAGATGACTCAGCTACTGACAGAAGAGTGTATCCTTTGTACATAGGAAAGTCTGTTTCAAGGTTGGGAACTGCAGCACCACCAGCTTGGTTGTTATTAGTAGAGAGATGAATGCTTTCATCCACAGAGTCAGTAGATTGATCTGAAAGAGTGATGTTGATCTTTGAATCTGAGGTCATGTCAGATACACTGTTTTCACTAAAATAAGTGGACCCAACAGTGCCAGGATGAGTGATAGAGACCACAGGATGAATATTGCTCTGGAAATTGGCTGTTTTAAACACAGTAGATCTTTCAATATCTGTCTTGGCTTTGGTGTCATTTACAGTAATTGTGATGGGAGTTCTTGGGTTACCTCTGTTGATGAGGTTTGTGCTGTCCACTGTAAAAAGCTTTATTTTATATTTGACTAGAGGGTTGAACATATCAGTGATGCCAGAAGGGAGGATGATTTTGTTTCCTGCTGTTTGGGCATAATCTATATCAGGGTTGAAAGAGAAACCTTTTCTTCTAATATCTGTTGTGAAAGTGTCTGGATGAAAGAAGATGACTTCCTTTACACCTCCATCATCTTGGTCCAGATTTTCAATTCTTTGGAGCATAATAATAACATTCTCAATTCCATCAGTGCTCACAGACTTAAAATTGTTTCTATCAGTTTGGAGATTTACATCAGCAAGCATATTAGAATGATACTTAATTCTTGAATTGTCTACATTAGATTCAATTGTTTTAGCAATATTCTTATCGATAGGTGTTCTGATGTTTTCCATCTGAACAGGGTGGATGCCTTCTGTCATACCTTCCTTTAAAGGCCAAGTTATTTTAAAGTTCATGTTGGTGTTGGTCTTTGGTTCCATTGGAATATCGTTAGCATAATGCTTTGTAGAAGTGATACCATTTGTGTTGGAGGCAGTTAAGTCCCCCTCAAAATGCATGGTATTTTTAGCTTCATCTAACATTGTTTTGGTATCATTCAGATTTCTAATATCATTATTGATTTTCTTATATATTCTATAATTAAGAAAATAATTTTTAATATTAATGGGATTGATATTGGAAATGGTTTCATCCATGTCTGTGTCAATTGTGATGGATTTGGTATCAGCGTTGTCGTACTTACTCAGAATTGGAATAGATTCAAAGTCATTGTCATCATTTGCAGACAAAATGTTAGGTGTTTGAGCATTAACTGTAGATGTATCCTGATTCTTCATGTCTATGGCATCAATTACAATAGAATCGTCTTTCTGTGGAATTTTAGGATAGTTGCTCAGGGTTTTGTCATATCTTTCCAGGTAGCTAGCATCAATTATAATTATGTTTCTGTCCTTCATGTCAGCAACATCAAGCAAAGGTATGTAATCTTCTAAAATGCCCATGGCATAAATATTTGCTGTATTGCCTTCTTTCATAAGGGTTGTGGTACCAACAAAGTGTATACTGTCTGGTCTTGCTTCTTCCATGTGGAAGTTGTTTGCATTTGACACAACAGTGGTACTCTCATCTGCAGAGGCACTGAACTCATTCTTAGCATTTTGGACGTAGGCAGCAGGATTAGGGACAAAGAACAGTTTAGACTTGCCAGTGGTTGGGAAGAAAGGCTCTAGGCTCTGAATTGCTTTGGCATGCAAGTAGGGAGCAACGGTGGAATTGGACTTATACTGGGGAGTGGTCATGGATACAGATACTGAGATGCTATTTTCTTCAGAAACAGTCATCCTGTTGTGTGTTATTTTGGAGGTGGGTGAAAGTCTGGAAAGTGTGGTCCTCATAGCAGAAGTGTCCTGCGTGGCAGCAGGTGAAGGTGAAACAATGTTCTTTGGGGCCTTTGCCGGAGTAGAGTTGTCTACAGTATCGTTGACATAAGCAGCATTACTTGGTAAGTCATTCCCAAATGGGGAAAGGTTATATACACTAGTTTGAAGAGTCTCTGAGTGGTTTCTCTTTGAAAGAGATCCAGAGAGGCTTGCTCTGCTATTAGTAGACTTAGAGTAGCTATTTGGATTGTATGTAGGTGGAGAATTTTCTTTTGTTCTTAGAATGGATGAGAATTGACTCGCTGAGTGATTGTCTGATGAGGACAAAGGCAGACTGGCGTACAGATGGTGATTTGTCTGAGTGTTTATTTCCTGACTCCCATTATACTATAGAGAAAGAAGTAAAATATTCTTGTGAGGCTTCCCTTGCAGATTATATTTTACTGAAAACCTGAAATCAATTGTCATGACATTAAATTGTTCAAATAAAGCAACATTCTCAAGGTCTCTTCTCTTTATTCATTTAATCAATTTAGAAATAGACAATGTCAGTGTGAAAAGGAACAGCTAATATGTTAAGGTTATACACCCTCTGTAAATATTAATCCAGGAATTCTAAGGCAAACTTACAGTAACTAATCTCTTATAGTATTAAAAAGTACAGAGAAGCTCTTCAAAATCCCATGCTATATGTATTATAACTTCTATTATCTTTCCTTTATTGTGTATATATTAATTTTAAAATAAGGAAATTTTATAAATAGAAAATAGAATACTAAAAATACAATGATGATTTGTTTAGCAAGACATTCTTTCTTGCATTAAGCATATGCTGAACATCTAAATCCATTTTTTAACACCATATAATTTTTAGTTCCATAAAAATAGTGTTATCCAAAATGCTGAAACTTACCAGGAAGCAGGCCACAACATTCAAGATGGTCAGTGTTGGGACTAGAATCTTCATTTTTTCTTGTTATTCTGGGCCGCTAAGGTAAAACCGAAATCAGATTGATTAAATTCTTTGCAGCCAAAGATGGAGAAGCTCTATACAGTCAGCAAAAACAAGACCGGGAGCTGACTGAGGCTCAGATCATGAACTCCTTATTGCCAAATTCAGACTTAAATTGAAGAAAGTAGGGAAAATCACTAGACCATTCAGGTATGACCTAAATCAAATCCCTTATGATTATACAGTGGAAGTGAGAAATAGATTTAAGGGACTAGATATGATAGACAGAGTGACAGAGGTTCGTGACATTGTACAGGAGACAGGGATCAAAACCATCCCCACGGAAAAGCAATGCAAAAAAGCAAAATGGCTGTCTGGGGAGGCCTTACAAATAGCTGTGAAAAAAAAAGAGAAGCGAAAAGCAAAGGAGAAAAGGAAAGATATAAGCATCTGAATGCAGAGTTCCAAAGAATAGCAAGAAGAGATAAGAAAGCCTTCTTCAGCGATCAATGCAAAGAAATAGAGGAAAACAACAGAATGGGAAAGACTAGAGATCTCTTCAAGAAAATTAGAGATACCAAGGGAACATTTCATGCAAAGATGGGCTCGATAAAGGACAGAAATGGTATGGACCTAACAGAAGCAGAAGATATTAAGAAGAGGTGGCAAGAATACACAGAAGAACTGTACAAAAAAAGAGCTTCACGACCAAGATAATCACGATGGTGTGATCACTCACCTAGAGCCAGACATCCTGGAATGTGAAGTCAAGTGAGGCTTAGAAAACATCACTACAAACAAAGCTAATCGAAGTGATGGCATTCCAGTTGAGCTATTTCAAATCCTGAAAGATGATGCTGTAAAGTGCTGCCCTCAATATGCCAGCAAATTTGGAAAACTCAGCAGTGGCCACAGGACTGGAAAACGTCAATTTTCATTCCAATCCCAAAGAAAGGCAGTGCCAAAGAATGCTCAGACTACTGAACAATTGCACTCATCTCACATGCTGGTAAAGTAATGCTCAAAATTCTCCAAGCCAGGCTTCAGAAATACATGAACAGTGAACTTCCAGATGTTCAAGCTGGTTTTAGAGAAGGCAGAGGAACCAGGGATCAAATTGCCAACATCTGCTGTATCATCGAAAAAGCAAGAGAGTTCCAGAAAAATATCTGTTTCTGCTTTATTGATTATGCCAAAGCCTTTGACTGTGTGGATCACAATAAACTGTGGAAAATTCTGAAAGAGATGGGCATACCAGACCACCTGATCTGCCTCTTGAGAAACCTATATGCAGGTCAGGAAGCAACAGTTAGAACTGGTCATGGAACAACAGACTGGTTCCAAATCAGGAAAAGGAGTACATCAAGGCTGTATATTGTCACCCTGCTTATTTAACTTCTATGCAGAGTACATCATGAGAAATGCTGGGCTGGAAGAAGCACAAGCTGGAATCAAGATTGCTGAGAGAAATACCAATAACCTCAGATATGCAGATGACACCACACTTATGGCAGAAACTGAAGAGGAACAAAAAGCCTCTTGACGAAAGTGAAAGAAGAGAGTGAAAAATTTGGCTTAAAGCTCAACATTCAGGGAACGAAGATTATGGCATCTGGTCCCACCACTTCATGAGAAATAGATGGGGAAACAGTGGAAACAGTGTCAGACTATTTTTTGGGGGGGGGCTCCAAAGTCACTGCAGATGGTGATTGCAGCCATAAAATTAAAAGATGCTTACTCCTTGGAAGGAAATTTGTGACCAACCTGGAATGCATATTCAAAAGCAGAGACATTACTTTGCCAACAAAGGTCCATCCAGTCAAGGCTATGGTTTTTCCAGTGGTCATGTATGGATGTGAGAGTTGGACTGTGAAGAAAGCTGAGTGCCGAAGAATTGATGCCTTTGACCTGTGGTGTTGGAGAAGACTCTTGAGAGTCCCTTGGACTGCAAGGGGATCCAACCAGTCCAATCTAAAGGAGATCAGGCCTGGGTGTTCATTGGAAGGACTGATGCTAAAGCTGAAAGTCCAATATTTTGGCCACCTCATGTAAACAGTTGACTCATTGGAAAAGACCCTGATGCTGGGAGGGATTGAGGGCAGGAGGAGAAGGGGACGACAGAGGATGAGATGGCTGGATGGCATCACCGACTCGATGGACATGAGTTTGGGTAAACTTCGTGAGTTGGTGTTGGACAGGGAGGCCTGGTGTGCTGCGATTCTTGACGTGGCAAAGAGTCAGACACGACTGAGCGACTGAACTGACCTGAACTGAAAGTAAAAGATTGTTCTATGTTTTGTGAATTCATTGACAATCTGAATAACAATTAAAAAATAGTCAGAAATCATCATTATTATTATTTCTAAAATACTGACTTAATAAATAAGATGAAGACAGTACCCAAGTAATTCTAGTGCATTATTAGAAACGATGATAGTGAGATAGACTACTCTATTTGCTAAGAGCAATACCATTTTAACTAATGAGAATAGGAAGAATTTTAGCTCTTTTCATAGCTTATAGAGAATCAAGGCATAAACCCTTGAATTAGTAACTACATTTGGACAGAGTACTTCAGTGAGGACTTCATCATAAAAATCATCCTTAGTCTCTTGTTAATCATATGTATACAATCTATTTATTACAGTTTTTGAGGACCATATAGATATAAGCTAACTTACTGAATCTATATTCAGCCAGAGTTTATGGTATACCTTACCTTGCTAAGGAACCTTCTTTTCAGCTGTCTTCTAGTTTTAACTCTTGACCAAATGAACCTGCTTCAGCAATGTCTAAGTATGATATCCATGTTGAGAAAGTCTAAATCTAGGAGAGAAATGCAAGTTCCTTGTCTTCCTCCTTTATTTCAGTGGGGGAGAGAAGAAGCTTCATATATAAGGGATTGCTTCTGAGCTAATCCCCAAACAAAAGAAAGGAGAGGAAATGTCTCTTGGCTTTTGTGCATGCATCTCCCAGGCACAGAGTGACCTATTAGCTTATCTTCAAATTGAGAGGGGCATGATTCATATTTTAAATATTATGAAATCTTTAAAAATTAACTCTCTAGCTTCTTGTGCCATTCTAGTTTCCCTGCTTTCTTGTTTTTTCTTAATTGTTGCTTTCTCTTCCTACACAGCAGAAGTTTGATTCACTATAACAACATTTAATAACTTATGTTGGAATTCACCTTAAAGATTGTGGTTTTCATAAGGACAGAACTATGTTTGGTTTTAAGTATCTGAAAAATATGATTATAATATGGAAGAAAGAATTTAAAAATCACATGTCTATGACAGTCTTTTTCCTTTTTTGTATGATTTACATAGATATGTTGATCTTTCAGACATCCACTTCCTTCAGTAAACTCAACACTGGCTAGTATGGCTGTTCAGTTTCTGAACTAATTGTCTATTTGCCTGGAAACCAGCAAAGTACATTATCCCTATTATGTCACCTGCTGAGGTGATTCTTTGATATATAATCTATAACCACCATAAAAATTCTGAAATTACGTTGTTACTGACTTTCAGTTTATACTATGTAAGGCATGGTATTAATGATACTTTTATTCGATGGTATAGACACTCAGTCTACACTTAATTGGCTTGCTTTCTCTTCTCATTTTAAGACACCTAAAATTTTGCTTAATGGTAACAACTTTTTTTTTTTTCACCCTGTGTACTTCTTTCATATCATATAAGCCAGAAAATCAACAATGATTGTGACGTATGGTTCTAACCAGATGGAAAGACAAAGTCAAACCTCTTGGCATTTTTTTTTTCTATCAGGATGGTCAATTTTCCCTATCATCTGGCTTAATACTTTTCTGTAGCTGACATTCTTTTATTATGCATTGGAACAAATATTGAGTCCCCAAAGTTATGTCCAAGGCTGTCACTGGATTGTTTTTTTAATCAGGCAGAGCGTTGATGCACTAAGCATCTATGTACATAATTACCTTCAGATCAAAAGCAATGTGTCATGAATTGAACAATTATAATCTTATCACTTCGGTAGCTTGGAAATATCATTCCCAAGGTATTACTAAACATTGCTCTTTGAGTTAAAGTAATTGTTGGAAAGCTAGTGCAGTAATGCATACTTAAAGATGAAATGTTCATTCAGTTAGAGATTATATTTGCAGGTCTTTTCATTTCATGTAAGCCGCCAGACTCAGACTCAGAATGCTTTGCTGGCACTAATTCATCTTTATAAGATCTAAGATTTTCACCTAGTGGTTTCCAAAGTTGAACCTGAGACAATAAAATAAAATCTTTGTTAAGAAGCATCATCTTTGAAATTCTTTTTTTTCC
This sequence comes from Ovis canadensis, assembly GCF_042477335.2. Lineage (NCBI taxonomy): Eukaryota > Metazoa > Chordata > Mammalia > Artiodactyla > Bovidae > Ovis > Ovis canadensis. The sequence goes on along the minus strand of NC_091250.1, from coordinate 102,359,764 downwards.
TTTGTAGTCTAAGAAGTCCTAATCCATTACCACCTTTCATCAAGATGAAAAGTTCATTTTTCCACATGCTTTTCAGTTTATGACCTACTGAATATTTCTGGCAGCTGTCCTCTCTAGTGTTAAAGTGGGCCAACATCAGTGCTTTTCTATATGCTAAAAAAATAATATTGAAGGAGGAACTACAAATTGAAAAATGGATTATTGGTGTCCACATTCTTATATGACAAAAGTGAAGCCTACTGACATGGCCCTGGTTGATTTTCACAGAATGCATGTTTTGTTTTACTGAATCTTCAAGCGTATTAGTACCACATATTTAATAACTGAGAATATTGACACCTACTTACTGGGTGTCCATGAAAGCTACTGGTGGAAACACAGAAGTAGAAGTTACAATACATTCAGGAGTCTAAATAATTTATAATCCATTCTAGGAGGAAAGGAATATACATGACAGCCATGTTTATTGCTATTTGTTTATTCATTTATTTATTCAAGTATTGACTGAGTACCTGAAAACTTTAAGCTTCAACTCCAGGCCCTGCGTGACACAATGGGGAGGAGATAGGTAAAATCTGCCCAATGAGTTACACAATCAAAGGACTATAATTTGGGGGTTCAGCAGAGGAGACATGTCTTTGGAAAGGTTCTTGGCTTTGAAGTTTAGGTAAGTTTTGAGACTGAAGTTGGGTTAGAGGAGATTTGTTAGGTGTAGGAAAAGGAATGAACAATGGCACAGAAATGAGAATTCTCAGGGTTGACTGGGTTAAGAAGAGAAAATGTCTGATCTCATATTTCTTGCATCCATAGCCTGGGACAAGAGGAGATCAGTGGAGATCTAGAGGAGCCCAAGAACTCTAAAGTGAGTAAATTCCCTTCCTTTCATGTCACTATATTCACTGGAGTCTGGCTAGACTCTCATACACCTGTAGTAAGACTGACCCTTTTTGGATCTTCAAATTTCAATACATAGGAATGAATCCAAGGCTCCTAGACATTTAAACCCTTTCTAGTCTGAAACTCAACACCATGAAGAAAACTAATCTTATTATGCTCTTTATTTCTCATGATGTGCAAAACATCTCAAACCTAGTTCTTCTAACCTGAAGACATACCTATATTGCTATAAGAAGATTTAGAAAATGAATGTATTAGAGAAGTTTATTATGATTGCCATTCAGCATTAACAGGCACCTAGAAGTCATAATCAAGCGTGGTTTTTCTCCAGGTGCAAGAACAAAATGGATGAAGGGTTATATATTTACTCCAAATTGATGTTTTTTTCCAAAGCAAGTACTATACAGCAAGTGCAGGATAAGGGAGTTAATGGTGTCTAAAAGGGAAGGATTATAGTAATTGTTTATGGAATGCTAGTTGGATAAGAGGATAGTAAGGACTCATAGGGAGGAAGGAAGAGTTAAAAGTTGATGGGATCAGTGGACTGTAGGTATTTTTGAGGTTAAAGAATTGTTAAAATCAGGGTAGCTGAACAGGAGTTGTTTGTAATATTAGTATTGGTATTTTTAGTTATAGCCATGGGAATGAGTGGTTAAAACAGAGTACAAGGTAAATATATAGGCAAATGGAATAGAGAAACTGAGGGAACCAAACATTGAAGAAATTTTCTTTGTGGACACTGAAACCAACAAAATTGAAAAAAGAGTGTTGCAAAATAAGCTATAGTGAACCAGGAGATAAAATCTGTGATGGTTAATTTTATGTGTCAGTTTGACTGGGTCAAGGAGTGACCAGATTAAATAATATTTCTGGGTGTGTCCATGAGGCTTCTTTTGGATGAGATTAGAATTTAAGCTGGTGAAGTCAGTAAAGCAACATCCAATCCTTTGGGAATCTGAATAGAAGAAAAAGGGTGGAGGAAGGAGGAATTTGCCCCGTTTAGATTTCTACCTTCCTGCTTTAACTCGGATATCAATTTTCTCCTGCTTTTGGACCAGAATATACAACATTAGCAACCCTTGTTCTCAGGCCTTGAACTAGACTTGGTCTGGAGTTACACCATCAGTTGTCCTGGGTCTCCAGCTTACAGATGGCCTATCATGAGACTTCTCAGTCTCCATAATCACGTAAACCATTTCATCATGATAAATCTCTCCATTAATGGATATATTTTTATAGATATCTTTTTATAATAGCTTCTTCCCCTTCAAAATCATAATATCTCCTTCTCATCCGCACTCTTAGTAAGTGGCCCTATTCCTTATTTCATTAAAACAAAATGAAATCAAAAAAAGACATTCACAAGTTGGACCACCATATTTCCTTATCCCCTATAATTTGAGTCCATACATTCTGTCTTCCCTTGCAATTACTATGGATGAGTTCTCCAAAGCTAAGCTTAAGGCCAACTCCTCCATTTTAGACTAGATCTTACCCCTCTTGCCTAGCCAAAGATTTTATTTCATTAATCCTTTCTCTCCTATATTATTATTTTCTCTCTTTGTTTGCTCATTATCAATATACAATATATTTGTTGGCTCATTATAATCAATATACAATATACAAAGACATGATGTTCTTTCTTTTATCTAAAAAAATAGTTTTCAAAAAAATTTCCTCAAGCATGCAAGGTTTTATTATGAGTAAATTCTTGCCCTTAGTGTATAGCAGATATAACAGATTTATAGAATGAGCCTTTAAGTAATGTAGGACAAGTTACCCAATGATCTACCTTATATATGTATGCTGCTCCAGGGGATCTTCCCAACCCAGGGATGGAACCCAGGTCTTCTGCATGGCTCACAAGTGAGTACAGCACATTATTCCTCACTTCCTTTTACTAGTGGTCAAAATTGTTTGAGTCCATTTGAAGGATGTGCCTTTCTGATTCATGTGAAGAGACTTGGTTGCAATTATTTGTCCAGAATGGGCTCAGTGTCCATTCCTTTGTCCTCATCTGGGTTTTAAAATTCAAGCTCCTAGATTATCAAGAAGAACCACATCCTTCAGGGCTGCCTCAGAGTTCAGGCACATCTTTTCCTCCCTGGATTCATTTCCATTTTGTTTTTCTATTGTGTGGATTTCCCTTCCTACTGGGCTTCCCTGGTGCCACAGATGGTAAAGAATCTGCCTGAAATGCAGGAGATGTGGGTTTGATCTCTGAGTCAGGAAGGTCACCTGGACAAGGGAATGGGTACCTACTCCAATGTTCTTGCCTGGATAGAGGCAATTTCAAGATAGAGGAGCCCAACAGGCTACAGTCCCTGGGGTTGCAAAGAGTTGGACACGACTGAGTGACTAACATGTTCCCTTACTATTATTTTGTTCCAAAATCAGCTATACACTTTGAAGCATATTTATTATATTTAGTTCAGAATTTCTGTCTCAAAATGTTAACATATATTGAATATTTTCCATGGTCTTAAAAATAGGCAAAATGGCAAGGACATGTCATATTACATTAGTGAGCATGCCCCTCTGTTTTCACCCCTTTGATGTCTTCTTATAGAGCTCAGCTTATGGAAGTTTCAACCCACACATTATTTGTTTATATTTTCTGTAGTCCACATATTTACCTCAAGAAAGCAAAAATTGCAGGACATAGTTAAACAGGCAGGGAAGACTTCATTCAAGACTACTGCAATAGTTGACTCTACTGAACAGATGAGTGGTTTTTAAGCACCAGGTTGAGCTCGTAGCAGGGTGTTATGACATGCTGACCAATGGGATGTGTCAAGCACATTGTATGATTCTTGAGTCTGCAAATGCCTTCCATTGTGATTAGCCCATCTGTACTTACTAAGTGGTGCTTAGTCAAGTTAGGCTGTTACCCTCCGTCAGAGACTAAGAGATAGAGGCATTGTATTCTTTGGCTTCTAGGTCCTTAAGGAGAACTTTCCTCAGTTGTAAACCTGGAAAGAGGCTTTAAAAAGATTGCTATCTCAAAGGGAAAGAAAAAGAATTTAAATGGAAAATTTTCTAAGGAAATTCTCCAAGACTCCAGGGATCTAGAGTCAGGAAAAAAACCTTTCTAAAGTTTAGTCAAACTGAGGGTAACATTAAGATCTCAGTCAAAGTGTTAGTTGCTCGGTTGTATCCGACTCTGCAATCCCATGGACTGTAGCCCACCAGGCTCCTCTGTTCATGAAATTCTCTAGGCAAGAATATTGGCCTAGGTAGCCATTCCCTTCTCCAGGGGATCTTCCCGATCCAGGGACTGAACCCAGGTCTCCTGCATTTCAGGCAGATTCTTTACCATCTGAGCCATCAGAAGCCTAATCAACCTTCTGTTTAAGTATTGCTCATTATTTGGAGCTTTTTAGTGAGACAAGCTGTTAGGTTTTTAATTCATATCCAAACGTGTGAGAGTTATGCAAATACAAACAAGGATAAATGATTTTCAAAACAATTTATTGAACAGAAGCTGAAGAAGTGAAAATGAATGCATTCAAGAGGAGAGAGGGTGAAAGAAGCAGAATTTCTAGAATGGTCTCATTTCTGAAGTATGATGACAGTCAATTCTTGAGCCAGTATTGATGAAAGTTAAGGTGAAAAATTTAATATTTAGGTAGAATAGGACCTAGAAAAATGTTGAGAAATATAAAATTAATTCCTACTGTCCTACAAATAACACCTAGCTGTTTTGAAATTGCTATTTTCTATTTCTTTTGTGAAATTAGTTCCATTTAAGTGAACTACCTGCACCTGTACCCAGTATCGCTCTCTTATTTTCCTAACATCTCATAATTTAACCTTAGAGTAAAACATATCTAATTAGATGTTCTAAGTTTACAGTAAAGTATAGCTAGCTAGCTGCTGTGTTTAAGGCCTAATCCATCATTACTACTACCTAGAATGTTTCATCCACCTTAAAAAACCCCTTATATAAATTTTGATAAATCATATGTTCCAACACTCTTTTCTCTGAAATTATCCTAGATGTGCTCTTTCTAAAAAAAGATACAGACGCTTATTTACAAAACAGAAATATACTCACAGACATAGAAAACAAACGTATGGTTACTTTTCTGTATACCTGAAAATAATGCAACATTGTAAATCAACTATGCTGCTGCTGCTAAGTCACTTCAGTTGTGTCCAACTCTGTGTGACCCCATAGATGGCAGCCCACCAGGCTCCCCCGTCCCTGGGATTCTCCAGGCAAGAACACTGGAGTGGGTTGCTATTTCCTTCTCCAATGCATGAAAGTGAAAATTGAAAGTGAAGTTGCTCAGTCGTGTCTGACCCTCAGCGACCCCATGGACTGCAGCCTTCCAGGCTCCTCCGTCCATGGGATTTTCCAGGTAAGAGTATACTTCTATTAAAAAAAAAGTCTTTGGACTAATGCTGAATGAAGAAAAGAAAGTCGTATATCATGGTTCTACAATATCTTCATGAATATAAATTTTTCTAAATTTATTTTCTTCTCCAAGGATTTTCTTTTTTAATTATGGCATCATGCTTTCATTCAGTTCAGTTCAATTCAGCCGCTCAGTCGTGTCTGACTCTTTGCAACCCCATGAATCACAGCACGCCAGGCCTCCCTGTCCATCACCAACTCCTGGAGTTCACTCAGACTTGCGTCCATAGAGTCCGTGATGCCATCAAGCCATCTCATCTTCTGTCGTCCCCTTCTTCTCCTGCCCCCAATCCCTCCCAGCATCAAAGTCTTTTCCAATGAGTCAACTCTTTGCATGAGGTGGCCAAAGTACGGGAGTTTCAGCTTTAGCATCATTCCTTCCAAAGAAATCCCAGGGTTGATCTCCTTCAGAATGGACCAGTTGGATCTCCTTGCAGTCCAAGGGACTCTCAAGAGTCTTCTCCAACACCACAGTTCAAAAGCATCAATTCTTTGGCACTCTGCCTTCTTCACAGTCCAACTCTCACATCCATACATGACCACTGGAAAAACCATAGCCTTGATTAGACAGACCTTAGTTGGTAAAGTAATGTCTCTGCTTTTGAATATGCTATCTAGGTTGGTCATAACTTTTCTTCCAAAGAGTAAGCATCTTTTAATTTCATGGCTGCAATCACCATCTGCAGTGATTTTGGAGCCCCAGAAAATAAAGTCTGACACTGTTTCTACTGTTTCTGCATCTATTTCCCATGGAGTGATGGAACCGGATGCCATGATCTTTGTTTTCTGAATGTTGAGCTTTAAGCCAACTTTTTCACTCTCCTCTTTCACTTTCTTCAAGAGGCTTTTTAGCTCCTCTTCACTTTCTGCCATAAGGGTGGTGCCATCTGCATATCTGAGGTTATTGGTATTTCTCCCGGCAATCTTGATTCCAGCTTGTGTTTCTTCCAGTCCAGTGTTTCTCATGATGTACTCTGCATAGAAGTTAAATAAGCAGGGTGACAATATACGGCCTTGACGTACTCCTTTTCCTATTTGGAACCAGTCTGTTGTTCCGTGTCCAGTTCTAACTGCTGCTTCCTGTCCTGCATACAGATTTCTCAAGAGGCAGGTCAGGTGGTCTGGTATGCCCATCTCTTTCAGAATTTTCCACAGTTTATTGTGATCCACACAGTCAAAGGCTTTGGCATAGTCAATAAAGCAGAAATAGATGTTTTTTGGGAACTCTCTTGCTTTTTCCATGATCCAGAGGATGTTGACAATTCGATCTCTGGTTCCTCTGCCTTTTCTAAAACCAGCTTGAACATCAGGAAGTTCATGGTTTACGTATTGCTGAAGCCTAGCTTGGAGAATTTTGAGCATTACTTTATTAGCATGTGAGATAAGTGCAGTTGTGCAGTAGTTTGAGCACTCTTTGGCATTTCCTTTTTTTGGGATTGGAATGAAAACTGACCTTTTCCAGTGCTGTGGCCACTGCTGAGTTTTCCAAATTTGCTGGCATATTGAGTGCAGCACTTTCACAGCATCATCTTTCAGGATTTGAAATAGCTCAACTGGAATTCCATCACCTCCACTAGCTTTCATTACTAAGAACTTAATTGAGGTTTCACTCTTCCTATTTTGGTCAAGTACAACTGCTTACAGTATCTTGGTTATGATACTCATTTTCGTGTTTGAACATTTATACCTGCCAATTTCCCTTTCTGAAATACTGTCTGAGTGTTTTCATATCCATAACCTTATCAGATCCCTCCTCACTCTGCAAGGACTTTATTATATATATATAGTATTTAGGGACTTCCGGTGGTTCAGATGGTAAAGGCTCTGCCTGCAAAGCAGAAGACCCAGGTTTGATCCCTGGGTTGGGAAGATCCCTGGAGAAGGGAATGGCAGCCCACTCCAGTATTCTTACTTGCCTGGAGAATTTGATGGACAGAGGAGCCTGACAGGCTACAGTCCATGGGATCTCAAAGAGTTGGACACAACTGAGTGACTAACATAGTATCTAGAATGGCAGAGCTAAAAAAAAAAAAAAAAAGAATGGCAGAGCTTAGCAATCTTTATTTTGAAAAGATGCTAAGTGATTGTGATTCAGCTGTCTATTGAATGTGAGATCACCATTGTGGAATTCTAAGCTTTTGGACAGTTGGCTTAAATATTAAGACATTTGGATTCTAGCTTTGGCTTTACCATTGTGTGTTCTGAATGTGGCCAAATCCCCAAACTCTGTATCCTATATGTAAAATGGGAGAATAACCTATCTTTTTCATAGGATTGCAAAAAATTGGGGCACATCAGGTGTAACTAGCCATAATGTAAGCTGTTTGGAAATCCGTAGAACTCTACTGATTTTCCTCATTTCATTCTTTGCATCATTTACCTGTTACTGATACGCTTGATATGTGCTGTTGCATTGCTTTCATGTTGGGCCGCTGGTTGTAGCTTTATTTGCTGTGGTTGGAGTAACAGGTGGTGATTGTATGCCACTATCCACAGCAGAGGTGGTTCCAGAGTTGGTTCCAGTGGAGGCTGTATTGGTGGTGACTATAGATGTGGGACTGAAGGTTACCCCGGGGGTAGTGGAGGTTGCTCCTGGGGTAGTAGTGATGGCATTAATTTTAGGTATGTCGGTTGTTGCTATGGTTGTGATGGTTGCAGGAGCTGTAAAGATAATTACATCTGTGGACTCTGAGGAACTCATGGCAGGATTGACCTCATCAGCAGTGGCAGTTGTTTCAATTTCTTTGGTGGTAGAGTAGTCCAATTCAGTGGTTGTATCTTCAGATATGGTGGTAGTGATGGAAATCGATGTGGTGGCAGCTTCAGCGGTAGTGTCTGCTATGGGTCCAATAGTTTCCTTATTCTCTGGAGTTGTATTCATAGTTTCAGGGGTTGGAAAATATGTTTCTGCGGTAGAGGCAGAAGTAAGTGGGGTGGTATTCAGGGTACCTGGTATACTTGTACTGGCAACAGTTGTGGCACCTGAGGCTGAGGGTGAGGGTGTGGTTGCAACACTCGTGGAGGCTGCTACTGTTGCAATGGTGGCTGTTATGGGGACTGTGGTTGCAGCTGAAGCAGCTTTTCCTGTTGTAGCCACAGACGTGGTGCTTGCCCCTAAAGCTGTGGAGTCAGATGAAGGGGTTGTGGCATCGGTGGGTGTAGTCATGGCATCTTCAGCTGGACTTGTGGCATTGGGGGTTGGGTTTGTGGTTCCACTGTTGATGGTCAAGGTGCTAGGCTCAATAGTAGAGGTAGAAATACCTTGTGTGGTGGTGGCAGCACTTGGCGAGGCCGTGGTGGCCTCAAGGGATGTGGTGACAGTGACTGACGGCACAGTGCTAACGCTTGTGGTGGCCCCAACCCCTGGAGTTGTGGAGGCTGCTGTAGTGACAGCGGCAGGTCCTCTAGCTACTGTGGTTGTAGCTGAAACTGTTGTACTTACAGCTGGAGGTGTGGAATCTACTACTGAGGATGTAGGGTTTTCAGCTGTGGGGGTTGCGGCATCTGCAGCTACTGTTGTAGCTTCAGTGGTTATGTCATCTGCTGGTGGGGTGATAACTTCTTTCCCTGGAGCGGGAGCTACAGAAGCCTGGATGGTGGTTTTACCCACACTGGTCAACACACTGGGTTTAGCAGTAGAGGCTGAAGTCACAGGTGTTGAAGTGGCAGCACTTGCTACAGTTGTGCCGATGGCTGAGGTTGTGAGGACACCAATGGTGGCTGTATTTAGCTGTAGGTTTGAGGAGGCTGTTGGTGTTGTGATTGTTCCCACAGGTTCTGGGGTTGAGGATCCAGCTGTTGTAGCAACTGTGGATATGAAGACTGTTTCCGAGGTTGTGGAATCTGTTGCACCAGTTGTGACCTCGTCGAGTGAAATCGTGGTGGCAACTGCAGTGGCTGTGTCATCGACTGACTCTGCGATTTCGTCATTCACTAGGATAGCATCTTCAGGGGTTACGTCATCTCCTGCTTCAAGGGTAGTCTCACCCACATGTGTGGTGGCAGTACCAGGAGAGCTGGCGCTTGTAGGACTTGGTGCGACTATGGTTGTGGCGCCAGGTGTAACTGGTTGTGATGGAGCTGGAAGCAGTGCTGGAAGTTCCAGGGACTTTTGTGATAGTGAAAGCGAGTGTTGTGGCAGCACTGACTGATAATGAGGGAGCAGCAGCACCGGCGGCACCTCTCCCTAGGGCTGTGGAGGGTGCTACGTTTGTGACTCCAGCACCTTTGGAGGTTGTGGCAGTAGTGGTGGTGGCACTCAGAGCAGGGGATGTGATACCTGGGTTTGCTGAAGTTGTAGAGGCAGTTTGAGTGGTGGAATAATCTACATGCAGGAGAGTGGTGTCAACTGCTACGTTTGCTTTAGTTTCTGAATCCTCTGAGGTAACACCAGGTGCAGCAGTGGTGGCAGTGGTGAGGAATATCGTGGAGCCAGCTCCTGGTTTGATGGAAGTTGTAGAGCTGGAAGCAGTGGACTCTTGTGATGTAGATTTCACTGAAGGTGCCACTGACACCGTCCCAGGTGCTGATGCAGCTGTGGTGGAGGCAGCATCTATTGCTGAGTTAGTGGTTGATGTCATTTGGCTTGTGGTCGCAGCAACTGAGGACAGAGTTTCAGACGTTCTTGTGGTTGCATCTGATCCCTTAGTTGTAGTGGTTGGGCCTTTAGTTGTAATGACTTCGGGGCCCATTGGCCTTATTGGAGGTTTGGGTTTATGACAGGATGGCTTATGAGGCAGATGAGGTTGGTGTGCCTGGAAATGTGGAGGACCAGGCCATGGCCTTGGTGGAGGTGGATAGAATGGATGAACCTTCAACGGGTATTTATGTGGTCGATTTGGTTGTTGGCAAGGAAATTTATGATGACATTTAGATGGAGGATGTAATGGAAGTGGCTTTGTGACTTTGTTCTCTGGACATTTCCTTACAGCTTGAACTGATTTAGATCCTTTTGGTTTAGATGGTTTCAACCTTTTTTTGACAACTGTAGATTTCCTTGTTTAAGATTGTTTTACAGTTTTGCTGTCTAAGGGAGGTTGTCTTTTTATTCCTTGAGGGGATGTAAGCTGATTTGAAACTTAAGAGGTTTAGATGGTCTCTTTTTGGACTTCCTTGGCCTTTTCTTTGCTGTTAGAATTGTGGGCTGTCTTTGTTTAGATGGTTTTATAGATTTACTCTTTGCAAGAACTGCTTTTGCAGTCTTTTTACCTGCTGTGGGCTATTTCTTTGTAGTTTTTTTTTTTTGTTGTTGTTGTTAATTCTTTTCTTAGTTAGAGATCTTTTTGGTCCCACTTGAGCAGGTTTAGACAGTTTTTTGGCAGGAAGCACTGATTTTTTTAGATTTTTCTTTTTAGCTGGAGTTTGTTTGAGAGCTAGAGATATGCTTTCTTTCGCTTGATTTGAATGCTTCCTGGTGGTTTTAGACAAGGAGCTTTTAGATGTATTTGGTCTTTGAGACTGATTGTGTTTTTACTGCCAATTTAAGTGCTTTAGGCGGATTCACTTGTTTCTTGGCAGGTGAGGTAGAGGGTTTTTCGGCTATAGAGGTTTTCCTTTTTGTTGCAACTTCTTTTGGTTGATTGAGCTTTTTCTTGGAAGATGTAGATGCTGCTGTTTTAGATTTAGTCAGATTTTTCTTTTTGGTTTTAGAAGCTGCTCTTGTTCCTGTTGTCTTAGTTGGTCTTTTTTTTGACCAGAGTTAACAGTTTGGTATTTTGTTTCTTTAGAGTTTTCTTTTTGGCTACACTTTTTGGGGGAGTGGTTTTAATTGCTTTTGCTTGCTTCTGGTTTTTCTTGGTGTATGAAGACAGAGCTCTGTGAGATTTAGCTGGTGTGTTCTGTGGGGTTAATGAAGTTTTGGGGGAAGCTTTTATTGCTGTGGAGTTAGATGATTGTGTTTTGGATAATATAGACAAGACTTTAGATTTCTTCTTAAGTAAAGATGCTTTTGAAGCTGTTACCATTGTGTTTTTTTTTTAAACTGTTTCTTAGCAGGTGTAGACTGGATTTTCTTGGACTTTTGTGAATTCTTTTTAGCTGAAGTTCTTTCTGAAGCTGCTTTAGCCACTCTTGGCAAATTCAACGGCTTCTTGCTAGAAGAGGACAGGGGCTTTTTGAATGCATTTTGATTGTTCTTTATAGTCAAAGATGATTTTGGTGCTGCTGAAATCCTTTTTGACTGTTTCTTGCCAGTGGTCTTTTGACCTTTTTTAAGCTGTTCCAGAGTTTTGCTTGACCTCAGTAGAATATTTTGTTCTGTTAGACCAGAGCAATGAGGGGTCAGCCCTTTCTTGGCAGAGGCCAATGTGCTTTTTTTAGGCTTGCTCTGGTTTTGTCTTTGTGGTGGCTCTTTCTTTGTACTTAGTGTCTTCAGATTTGAAGATGATTGACTGGCTACTTTCTTAATTAGTGGAGGTAGGATAGAGGCATGAGAAGGGGCTTGAGGTTTCCTAATGACCTGGGTGGATGAAGGTCTGCTCCTTGATGACCTGGTGGGGAATCTTTGCACAGGTTGACTGTTGTTTATCTTTCCTGTTGCCTGGAGCCGTGGTTGCTGACTCTCACTAAACTATGAGGGGAGAGAGTAGAAGATATCTCCAAATGAAACAGTCAGTTAATTGTTGCTTTATATCCTCCCTTTCATTTTAGAAACTGGTCTGCTCTTTCAGTTAGGAGGTGCTTTGATTTTGAGTGTCAGACAAATTTAGAATAAATTGTACTATAATCTTAAAATGCATGCATACTCTGACTCTGCAACCCCATGGACTGTAGCCTGCCAAGCTCCTCTGTCCTTGATTCTCCAGGCAAGAATATTGGAATGGATTGCCATTTCCTTCTCCAGGGGATCTTTCCCACCCAGGGATTGAACCCAAGTCTCCTGCATTGCAGGTGGATTTTGTACCACTGAGCCACCAGGGAAACCCTATAACTTTAAAATACCAAGGCACATTATGTGGATGATTAGAGAAAGTACCTGGGTATTACTTTCAATGCTAGTGTATTTACTTGGAAAATTGAAAAAAATATAGAAATGTAACTTGGAGGAAATCCAATTAGTTGGTTTTGTAAAATACTACCACTAAATCTATGAAAATTTGTTTTTCCCTTAAAAACTGCTGAGTAAAAATCATCATCATGTCCTTTAGGAATGAATGAAAGAACCACATAGGCAGCTGTGTTACCTGAATCTCAATGAAAGTATTACAGCTAAATTCCAGTTTAGAAACTATATAAAAGAACAGTATTTGGTGTTGAATTAAAAAAAATTGGATATTAAAAAAATGCAAGAAAAACTGTTTTTCCTGCTTGCCAAAGCTTTGTCTGAGGCATTGAATGTTATGGGAAGAATTTTACAAGGAAATAATAATGATAACAGAAAAGGAAGGACTCCTTGGAATGAAGTGTGGTTGGTTAAATAAAATTGAACAGACATTTGAAGATCACATGTAATTCTAAAAATAGTGGATACTATACTCTCTGATCAAAGAGAGATATGAGAAACTAGTGAACAGCACGTAACTAAACCAGAAGAGCAGAAGTGTGTTTTTTTTCCCCTCTCTCTCTGCAAGAGATATAAAGGGAAAATCTAAAGTCATACAGTTCAAGAGAACCAGGTTCTTATAAATAAGAAGTATATTTGCACAGTCATGGATAAGACAAGTCAAATATGTGAAATTTAATTGTTTATTTTAGATGTCAGTAGGAGACCATCTTTCCCTCTTCCTTTTCACTGTAGTTATGTCTTTTTATTATCATTCAAATTTTTAAATATAGATTTCATTAGAGAGAGATCAAAATATTCCTGAAGTGATAACAAGTAATTCAGTTGATAAGATAGTTAACTCATACTCTGTAGGCATCAACATAACAGCTCATAAGTTATTCAGCATCTAGTTGAAAGCAAATTCAGTAATTTGGTGAGTTATTCTTTGCATTCCATCAGTGTTCATGAGGCATTAACAACATTTAGGTGACAATTTTTATGTCATAAAAGATAATTTTGTACCTTATGACTACTTGACAGTGGTTGCTGAACATCTTGGCTAATCAATATTGAATTATATATTGCAATTAATGGCTCACTTGAACATTTTATAAATTCATAATAAATATTGAAAATTAAAACATTGATACAAATGTATACGTAAATAGCTAAAACTTACTTCTGTGGAATACATAGGAAAATTTGATATTTAAAAGAATATTTTAAAATTTTATGCAAATTTTAATTTATGTTCTTAAAAACTTGGTTCTATTTATGTTTTTTTTAAATTTTTATTTTTACTTTATTTTACTTTACAATACTGTATTGGTTTTGCCATACATTGACATGAATCCGCCACGAGTGTACATGAGTTCCCAAACATGAACCACCCCCTCACCTCCCACCCCATATCATCTCTCTGGATCATCCCTGTGCACCAGCCCCAAGCATACTGTAACCTGCATCAAACATAGCCTGGCGATTCGTTTCTTACATGATAGTATACATGTTTCAGGGCCATTCTCCCAAATCATCCCACCCTCTCCCTCTCTCTCAAAGTCAAAAAGTCCACTCTACACATCTGTGTCTCTTTTGCTGTCTTGCATACAGGGTCATCATTACCATCTTTCTAAATTCCATATATATGTGTTAGTATACTGTATTGGTGTTTTTCTTTCTGGCTTACTTCATTCTGTATAATTGGCTCCAGTTTCATCCATCTCATTAGAACTGATTCAAATGTATTCTTTTTAATGGCTGCATAATACTCCATTGTGTATATGTACCACTGCTTTCTTATCCATTCATCTGCTGATGGACATCTAGGTTGTTTCCATGTCCTGGCTATTATAAACAGTGCTGCGATGAACATTGGGGTACACGTGTCTCTTTCAATTCTGGTGTCCTCAGTGTGTATGGCCAGCAGTGGAATTGCTGGGTCATAAGGCAGTTCTATTTCCAATTTTTTAAGGACTCTCCACACTGTTCTCCATAGTGGCTGTACTAGTTTGCATTTCTTAAGTGGAGGAACATTTTACAGCTTTTGGTTATGAGAATGTAATAATAGACCCAGAGAATTACTGAAAAACAAACTTGAGAGATGGGTAAACTCACACTCATTTTTCACCTTTGGAGGGGAAACTCCTTAAAATGGAAGTGGTGGGTGGATATAGACATTAAAGGCAAGTAGGAGTCTTGGTGATTTATTTGCGAGTCTAGTTTTATTCCTTTAAATTTATTTGGAGATTTTCTCATACTTCACCCTCTTCAACAAATAGCCATTCCTTGCTCTGCTCTCTCTCCATTTTTCTCTATTTCCCTTCCACTCTTCCTTCTGTTTTGCCCCTTCTCCTCAGATTCCAAGTGATTTTGAATTGATCTATTTCCAAAGATGTTAGAAGTAGAAGGTAATTTCCTGTTTCTTTCCATCTCATGTGACCCTGTCCTGTTTTTAAAAATACATACTCTCACTCTGACCCCCATTATAGCATTATATAACTTTCCATTTTAGGTAGTTATTCTAGTTTTCAAGTATATAAAATCTTACTGGGAAACAAATGGCAAAGACCAGGATGAGTCCAGTCAGGTTTAAAGCCTTCATCTTGTCCTTTTAACCCCTATAAGTAGATAAATAAGAGAAAAGATTTGTTATGTGCTTGAAAATGAAGAAATGATTTCTAAACTGCTCAGCAATAAAAATTAAAGTTTTATTAATAGCAATTTTAAGAATAAAAATTCTTTTCCTAAAATTAGACCTAAAATGTGGATGTAAAATTAAAATACATGTATATATTCACATATATTCACATATATTCACATATATATTGAAGACCCTATCATTATTTTGAAACCACTGACAAACTAGTTTTTTTCTACTTGATTTGCCAATGAGACTATTTTAACGTGCTTATAAGAAGAGCTTCATTTTCTATCAAGAATTATAAAAATAAATTCTTCACCTACTCATTTTTCAGTCACTGCAAGTGCACTCACATGTGAGTATGATGCACACGCACACAGAAGCATCCTACTCCCCCTCCCTTCCTGATTCCCATAATCATTTAGGAAAATTATATGAGCTGCGGCATAAAAAGGGTTCTAGGAAGGTACATGGAGAGCTATTAAGTTGAGAGATAACCTTTATGGAACTCAGTTTCTGTACATCTGATGGGTGATGTGGTGCTCTATGCATTACTATGTTTCAAGGACAGGTTTCAGGGAATCCTGAGAGTCTATAAAGCTATTTGACTTTTGCTCTTCTCTCTCTGACATGTGTATGTGTATATATATATATACACATATATAAATATACCTATATATACATATATGTTTATTTATTTATATACATATATATACATAATAAATAAATAAATATATGTATGTATGTATATATATATAGTTAGTCTACAGAGTTTTATACCTGTTCTGAAATTATTTTGTAAAATGTACTTTTCCTGTTAATAAATGGTTTTTAGATGAGGTACACTTGACAATTAAAGTTATTGAGTAATGAAATCCAGTTCTGACCTACGTTACTCTAATTGTAAAGAACACTATGTTTTTCTTCCTAATATAGACAGTTGTGTGGTTAGAGTGTGTACCATGCATCTACCATGCCAGATTATTAAGATGAATATACAGAAAAACAGACTTCTGATAGCAGAAGTTTGTGAAAGGAAATGGAAAAGACAGCCTGTACAAGTTTTAGGCATTACCTTAGGGAAACTCAGTATAAATGAATCAGTCTCTAGTAGCATGTGGCAACCCACTCCAGTACTCTTGCCTGGAAAATCCCATGGACGGAAAAGCCTGGTAGGCTGCAATCCATGGGGTTGCTGAGTCGGACACGACTGAGCAACTTCACTTTCACTTTTCTCTTTCTTGCATTGGAGAAGGAAATGGCAACCTGCTCCAGTGTTCTTGCCTGGAGAATCCCAGGAATGAGGGAGCCTGGTGGGTTGCCGTCTATGGGGTTGCACAGAGTCGGACACGACTGAAGCGACTTAGCAGAGCAGCAGCATGTGGCCTTTGAGAATGATAGTGGGCTTCTCAGCTTTATTAGCCATTAAGCCAACAGATCAACTTCTAGAATTATCTTCAGATTCTGAAACCATTTGATGTTTCAGTCTGAGTCTGAACTGAATCAGTTGGAATCATTGTCTTTCCCAGTGAAACAGTCTCATCCAAGTGTTTTCCATTTCAGTGAATGATGCATTATCACCCAGAAGTTAATATAAGCCAGAATCCTGAGTTAGTTTGAACTGCCCCTCTCATTCTCTCATGCCCATCAGTCACTAAATCCTCTCTATATTTCACTTCATAGACAGCGTTTTGAATCAGCTCACATCTCTTCATCTTCACCAACAGCATCCTATCCAAGTTAGCATCACATCTTACTTGGGCCTCACCTTGACTCAGCACAGGGTTACTGAGTTCTCATTTGGTAGTACACATTTTTCTAGGAGATGGAGACATAGGGAAGAGCAGTACAATGTTTCCTGACCTGTTGGAATTTTCATGCTCTCCAAGACAGTCTGTTAAATAACCCATAGCTCTGCTTTTAATTAAGTACAGTTATCATAATATTTTTCTTAAAATACAAGTCTAAATGCCCTAGTTCCCTGGTTAAAACCTTTCACTGGGTTCTCATTGCTCTTTATCCTAAAGACAACAACAACAAATCTTCAAATGGCTTACAAGGTCCTTTGCAACCCCACCTGTTATGTTCTTCAGTCACGTCTGTATTAGTCTCACTCACATAGTGTGTGTGTGTGTGTGTGTGTGTGTGTGTGTGTGTTTGCTTATGATACTCCTTTCTTCCTTGAAGGCCTTTATATGTTCTATAACACAATCCACTGCAGTAAGTCTTTTTATTCTATCTAGAAATTGGAACACTGCCAGTCAAGTTAGTTAATGATGTGTTCATTTCAGTGTAATTCTTATCTTACAAGATGGAATTCTATCTAGCGTTTGACATGAGTCCGTCCTTCTTCTTTTGGCTTTTATGAAACCATCCTACCCTGGCTTTCTTCATACCTCTCTGAAGTTCTTTTTAAGAGGTTTGTTCATGGGTTTTCTTTCTTCTCTACCCAAATATGGATTCTGGCATCAATCTTATTTTTTCCTCGCTTAATAGCAATGCCCCTGTAGGAGTTCCTGCAGGTACTTGGAAATAGCATCTATTAATATCTGTAGACTGACTTCTAAGTTTGTTGATTGAACCTTGTGCGTACAACTCTTTCATGAACATCTCCATTTGGTTGTACCACTGCACCTTTAACACAGCCTGCCCAAAATTAAACTAACTCATCAGTGCCCCCAGCCTCTTTCTGATTAAGAAACTAGGCTTTAGTTAATGCAAAAGAGAAGAATCTGGAGAAGAGTATCCTGGGAACATTGGTATTATCCACACAGTTACCTAGAGAGGGGTGCCTCTTTTGGATCTTGGTCAGAACTTGCTTCTTCTTGATCCAGCCAATGCCTCTAAGACTTGATACCTTCAGATCTTAAAAGAACTAATTGAATGGTTCTTCCATCTAATAAGGTAACTATTCTTTCCCTTTGTACCTCCTACTTTTTGCCTATTGGTTGTGGTAGAGAATGGGGGCTAGGAAAAAAAATTGCATACGTGGTATCATTTCAGTTTAATCTTGAAACACTTGCCCTTTGGAATTTTTGTCCCAGGAACAATGAGAACTCTATTTTATCTTTTTCTTGGAAGGGGTAGCAATAAAATCTGATATTTGACAAAATTTACAAATTAATACTATGGCCTTTATGTATATCACTTATTCTAAGAAAACTATGCTTCAGTTTCTTACTTGAAATTATAAAATTGTTTGTATATTGCCAGTGTTCCCAAATTTTTGGAAGTTGATAAACTTCATTTTTGCAATTTGCTTTAATATTTAAAGTTTAATAGACATGAAGAGATAATGTCTGAGAGTATATAATGAGAGGATATAAATAACCTTTCTTCCATTGAGTTAGAACACATTTATGCACATAAGCTCAAAGGGCCCACATTAGGGAGATTAGTGAAATACCTCCCCACCCTTCCCCACCATTGCACCTCCACTCCATTCCTTTGAAACCTTTGTGACTTAGAATCCTTCAGTTTTTAAGAGGACACATTAAATTAGATAGTAATCTGATTTCTGAATACTTTTTCAATTGCTGTGATTATGCAGTGAGAAATGTAAATAACTGTCATTTAGCATGCTAATAAAAATTAATTTATACTGATTCATTTACCATTTTTATGTATTAATCTATGTTGAGCCACATACCATAAAGTCAAATAAACTGCTTAAAAACAAATATACCTATGAGAAATCACCAATGTATTTGAGAAAATGTATGCAAAACTCTTCTAAAGGCAATTTTAGAGTAGTAAAGAGCACTGAACCTGAAATCAAAAAGGCTAGATTTAATACCTAGATCTGTCATTTTATTGGCAATCCACTCCAGTACTCTTGCCTGGAAAATCCCATGGACGGAGGAACCTGGTAGGCTACAGTCCATGGGGTCGCAAAGAGTCAGACATGACTGAGTGACTTCACTTTCACTTCACTTTCTGTCATTTTATTACTATTTGACTTTGGTAAACTTATTTGTAAATGCCATTTTCTCATCTATTAGGCGAGAATCATCCCTATTTTATTCTCATGAATGAGTAGATATTAGAATTAAATTAGAATATTCATTTACTTTGTGAACCGTATAGTACTATGTGACAATATTGTTTATAATTTAACTTATTTGTGTATTGAATTTTTTATAACATTAATTATAGATATATTTGATATAACTAAATCTCAGCATTATTGAGTATGAAATGACAATTTTTATTTAACTGACTTAATTCAACATATATTTATTGGACATTATTATTGGATATGATAGGTGCAAGACAGACTCAGTTTCCTGTCTTGAAGGGCCAAAGATTTATTGGAAAATTATAGTACAAACAGAAAAAAGTGGCTTTGATGCACTAATATCAGTTTAACAGAGCAATTGTGATTCCACTCAGCTGTTTCCTTTGGATAAACTTTCTCCATTCACCTTTTCATCTGAAAACCTCGTGAAGATCAGAGGTCAGGGTTTGGCTGTACTTGAATGACTGGGTGCCTGCATGAAAATCAGTATCAGCAAAACTGTGCCATAAAAACACACAGTATTGTCTTTTCTAAGACTTGAAATAATCATTTTAAATTTAATAAAAAAATATACATTGATTTGACTCATAATAAGGTTTGTCTCCTCTTTTATGTTTGTCCTTACTTTGGAACACTAATCAAAACACTCTTGTTTATAAGATTAATATTATTTTAGGCATTCCATTTATGGTTTTCATTTTTATTGAATATTGGAATACTACAAAAAGGACTTTGGAAGCTAGTGACTTTGATCTGTATATCCCCTAAATTTGAATTTATACTTAATTTTGTAAGTAAAATTCTTATACAGAAATTTTATTATATAACATTTATAAGCTCTATGATTATGTAAAAATTAATCATGCCTTCTCCAATGAGAACTAAAGAGTATTCAGGAAGTTTTAGAAAAATAGACCAAGCTCTTTGTGATTATCAGTACGATGCATTACACTCTTATTAATATGTTATTGATATAAAGTAAAAAGATTACTAATCATTTAACATTTAGACACTAGTCAAGATTAAACAAAATAAATACCTGGCCAAATTCCTATCAAATTATTGGGTGTTAACATTGCCTTAGACATATTTCTATTAGGTAGTTTTGAAAAAAGTGGGAGAATAATTGCTGACATGACTGCCTTTCACATTCAATAATTAGAGAAGGGAGTTTTGGTTCAGTTTGGACATCTGTCCTCATATATAATGTATAGAAGATCAAGGCATTATAAATGATTGCTTGGTAGAAGATTTGAAAGGAAAGGAAATACATCATATATTTTTGAAGTAAGGATAAGAATGGTTGGATAAATATTAATAGAGACTGTAGTCTTAGGTTAACTTTAAGTATTGGGTAGCAATTCAGAAACAGGAGAGAATTTGTAGTTATAGTGTCATTTGAAGAATAATGAAATGTATGAAGATGAAGATAGATCTTCATTTGGATATATATGTGCACATACAAATTACAGAAAAATATAATTTTATTTCAATTGATTTCTATGTAATTTTTTTTTTATATTTTGGATTTGTAATTCTCTTTTCTTTGCTCAGACCTTCAACACAATATTATTACCGTGATCAAACTCAAAATTATGGATGGCTTGTTCAAGGCTCCTCCAAGTTTGTAAGTTAAGTAAGTAAATGTTTGTTGAATGAGTAAATAAGTCAAAATTCAAACATGTACAATTTAACTCTCAATATGATCATTTTCTGAAATACTAAAACATTATATTTCCAGTCATATATGTTTTAGAACTATTTATGCTTTTACTTCAACAGTGTTGAGGTAAAATTTACTTCTAGAAAAATTAAAGAAAGCCACTATTTTTTCCAAAATCTCTATGATCTTATAATGTGGCCAGTGAAGAGAATAGTATAGAGATCTCTTTAAGACCTCCTTTAAGAAAATTTTGGAGTTCATTTTTTTGTGTTAATTCCTGTATGGTTGTATTTCTCTTGGCAGGAGAGTTGTATAGCTTCCACTGGTTCTATATTAAGATGTTTTTTCAACTAATAGTCTTTTTTCACCTGCCCTCTAAAGCTAAGTATTCAACCAAACATCCATTCTTATTTCATCCTGAAACTGGTGAGATAATCAGGGAGTTGAGTGTCTTTCCATTCCATACTCATTATGGCTATGGTTTTTCCAGTGGTCATGTATGGATGTGAGAGTTGGACTATAAAGAAAGCTGAGCACTGAAGAATTGATGCTTTTGAACTGTTGGAGAAGACTCCATTCCATACTCATTAGCTGAATCAATAAGAAATATAAAGGCAAGGAACAAAGTGAGTCACTTTACACAGGTGAGCCTCCTGGGGCAGAAAACAGACTGGAGCAGAGGGAGAGTGGATCTGGAGGACAAGAAGAGGTTAGGCACACTGATAAAATCAGGTGCGGGCTTTGCAATTTCCAGGTTATTTTTATAAAATTATGAAAGTATTGTAACACATTTACAGGAGACTTAGAAAATATAGAACAAGGTTACATATAGTTCCACTGCATATTACAAGTATTTTTTAAGTAGATTAATTAAGATTTTTAGTTGGAATTCAATATCAAACTCTCAAAAATTAATAGAATGAATGTATAGACTGTATAGTTTAAGAAGGATATACTTAAATATACTGGCCTAAAGCTCAACATTCAAAAAGCTAGGTATATTTAAGGATATATATGTATATAAATATTAAAAACAAATATTAAGTATTAAATATACTTAGTTTTTAAATAGTAAATATTTAATATTAAAACACAACATTCAAAAAACTAAGATTATGGCATCTGGTCCCATCACTTCATGGCAAATAGATGGGGCAACAATGGAAACAGTAACAGACTTTATTTTCTTGGGCTCCATAATCACTACAGATGGTGACTGCAGCCATGAAATCAAAAAGATCCTTGCTCCTTGGAAGAAAAACTATGACCAACCTAGTTCAGTTCAGTTTAGTCACTCAGTCATGTCCGGCTCTTTGCAACCCCATGAACCGCAGCACGCCAGGCCTCCCTGTCCATCACCAACTCCCGGAGTTCACCCAAACCCATGTCCATTGAGTCAGTGATGCCATCCAGCCATCTCATCCTCTGTCGTCCCCTTCTCCTCCTGCCCTCAATCCCTCCCAGCATCAGGGTCTTTCCAAATGAGTCAGCTCTTCGCATCAGGTGGCCAAAGTATTGGAGTTTCAGCTTCAACATCAGTCCTTCCAATGAACACCCAGGTCTGGTCTCCTTTAGGATGGACTGGTTGGGTCTCCTTGTAATCCAAGGGACTCTCAAGTGTCTTATCCAACAGTTCAAAAGCATCAATTCTTTGGTGCTCAGCTTTCTTTATAGTCCAATTCTCACATCCATACATGACCACTGGAAAAACCATAGCCATGACTAGACGGAACTTTGTTGGCAAAGTAATATCTCTGCTTTTTAATATGCTGTCTAGGTTGGTCATAACTTTTCTTCCAAGGAGTAAGCGTCTTTTAATTTCATGGCTGCAGTCGCCATCTGCAATGATTTTGGAGCCCCCCAAAATAAAGTCAGCCACTGTTTCCGCTGTTTCCCCATCTATTTCCCATGAAGTGATGGGACCAGATGCCATGATCTTCGTTTTCTGAATGTTGAGCTTTAAGCCAACTTTTTCACTCTCCACTTTCACTTTCATCAAGAGGCTCTTTAGTTCTTCACTTTCTGTCATAATGGTGGTGTCATCTGTATATCTGAGGTTATTGATATTTCTCCCAGCAAACTTGATTCCAGCTTGTGCGTCCTCCAGCCCAGCATTTCTCATGATGTACTCTGCATGGAAGTTAAATAAGCAGGGTGACAATATACAGCCTTGACATACTCCTTTTCCTATTTAGAACCAGTCTGTTGTTCCATGTCCAGTTCTAACTGTTGCTTCCTGACCCACATACAGATTTCTCAAGAGGCAGGTCAGGTGGTCTGGTAGTCCCA
The DNA here is from genome assembly GCF_042477335.2 of Ovis canadensis. NCBI lineage: Eukaryota > Metazoa > Chordata > Mammalia > Artiodactyla > Bovidae > Ovis > Ovis canadensis. The sequence continues at coordinate 102,336,854 of NC_091250.1, read as the reverse complement.
TCTCTTTCAGAACTTTCCACAGTTTATTGTGATCCACACAGTCAAAGACCAACCTAGACAGCATATTGAAAAGAAAAGACATTACTTGGGCAACAAAGATCCATCTAGTCAAAGCTATGGTTTTTCCAGTAGTCATGTATGGATGTGTGAGTTGGGCCTTAAAGAAAGCTAAGCACTGAAGAATTGATGATTTTGAACTGTGGTGTTGGGGAAGACTCTTGAGAGTCCCTTGGACTGCAAGAAGATCCAATTAGTCAATCCTAAAGGAAATCAGTCCTGAATATTGATTGGAAGGACTGATGCTGAAGCTGAAACTCCAGTACTTTGGCCACCTGATGCAAAGAGCTGACTCATTGGAAAAGACCCTGATGCTGGGAAAGATTGAAGGCAGGAGGAGAAAGGGATGGCAGAAGATGAGATGGTTGGATGGCATCACCGACTTGATGGATATGAATTTGAGCAAGATCCAGGAGGTGGTGATGGACCAGGAACCCTGGAGAGCCGCAATCCATGGTGTCGCAAAGAGTCTCACAGGACTGAGTGACTGGATTGAACTGAGAAGGAAATAGGAGATCTGAAAAGCACTATGAGCCAATTCAGCATAATTAAGATTTGCACTATTTTCACACAACAGTAGGATACAAATTCTACTCAAGTTCCCATAGACTAAGCTACAACACATTGGAACATATCCAGGGATATAAAATAAGGTGCAAAATTTTCATGGCCTGAAAGTATTGAAGTCATTCAGAGTCTGTTCTCTTATCATTGTTTAATTATGTTAGAAATTATTATCAAAAGATATTTTGAAAATAACTCACATATTTTCAAGTGCAATGTGACATTTACCAAGAGAGATTTTTGACTTAGCCATCAAAACGCAATTTTGAATGCAGGTTATTTTGATGTATATTCAATTCCATGACACAGAATGATTATTCCCAGACTTTTATTTGAATAAAGATAAGCTTACCAAGAACAAAAAAGGCTGTGGGCCCTTTGTGGTTGAGGGGAACCTATACCCTTCCTCCTCAATGCTAGTCTAGAGAACCCAAAAACGAGATTACTCTTTTCAGTTCCAGCAATCAGCCAATGTACAGCTTGGGCAGACAAGAGAACACTTCAGATTTTAAAATAAGAGGAACCTGAATTAGGAAACAGATCTAATTAACAACCGCAACAACAAACTGGCTTTGGACATCACTGAGAAACTGTAGTCTTATGGTTCCCTAAAACTGGCCCAGGCAAACTTTGTAAAGAATAATAGTCTTTAAAAAGAGTGCTGTTTTCTTGAGATGCTCCTTTTTATAAAATAATAATTAAGAGGAAGGATGGTTAGTTTAACCAGAATTTCAGAATTATCTAAGCAGATCTTTCTATCCTATCCTAGACCTTATAACATGAGTTGCTCACTCATTCATCTCACTGTGGGTAATAACTTAAAATTTGACTGCTATTAGTAATTGCTGTTAAAGCAATCGCTGGCAGTTCATTCGCCATTTACACCTGAACAATTGCTTTGAGAATAGAATGGGGTCTAGTTCAAGCTGGTGATGTTTTGCTGTGTAGTGTGTTAGTCATTCAGTCATGTCTGACTCTTTGTGACTGCCTGGACTGTAGCCCACTAGGCTCCTCTATCCATGGAATTCTCCAGGCAAGAATACTGGAGTGGGTTGCCATTACTTTCTCCAGGAGATCTTCCTGACCCAGGGATCAAACCTGGGTCTCCTGAATTGCAGGCAGATTCTTTACCCACTGAAATATCAGGGAAGCGCAAATGGTAGTGTAGTAGTGTATTTGCTGATATAAGTCTCTCAAAAACTTTATAAGTCTCTTGTCAATCTCATTAAGATTCACTCTTTTAGATAAAAGCAAACTCACATCCCTTTAAGGTTGCATCCAATCTTCTTTGATTTCCTGCTGAAATCACTGAGGAACCACACCCTTAAGCTTCCTAGAGGGCTTACTATCTGATTGAGAAGACCTTTGAGGCATAGGCTTAATCTTTTAAAGGGTGACTGCAGTGGCCACAGGACTGGAAAAGGGCAGTTTTCATTCAAATCCCAAAGAAGGGCAATGCCAAAGAATGTTCTAACTACAGCACAATTCCACTCATTTCACATGCTAGCAAGATAATGCTCAAAATCCTCCAAACTAGGCTTCAGCAGTATATGAACTGAGAACTTCCAGATGTTCAAGTTGAGTTTAGAAAAGGCAGAGGAACCAGAGATCAAATTGTCAACATCCAGTGAATCATAGAAAAGGCAAGAGAACTTCAGAAAAAACATCTACTTCTGCTTCATTGACTATGCTAAAGTCTTTGACTGTGTGGATCACTACAAACTGTGGAAAATTTCTTAAAGAGATTGCAGGACCAGACCACCTTACCTGCCTCCTGCAAAAAGTGTATGCAGGTCAAGAAGCAACATTTAGAACCAGGCATGGAACAAGGACCGGTTCCAAATTGGGAAAGGAGCACATCAAGGCTATATATTGTCACCCTGCTTATTTAACTTACATGCAGACTGAAAAAAGAAAGTCAGTCACTCAGCTGTGTCTGATTTTTTGTGATCCCATGGACTGTAGCCTGCCAGGCTTCTCTGTCTATGGAATTCTCCAGGCAAGCGTACGGGAATGGGTTGCCATTTCCTTCTCCAGGGGATTTTCCCGACCCAATAACTGAACCCCAGTCTCCTGCATTGCAGTCTTCACCCTTTGAGCCAGCAGAGAAGCCCTGTATATGCAGCGTACATCATGTGGAATGCCAGACTGGATGAAGCTCAAGCTGAAATCAAGATTGTCAGGAGAAATATCAATAACCTCAGATATACAGATAACACCACCCTTATGGCAGTAAGTAAAGAGGAACTAAAGAGCCTCTTGATGAAAGTGAAAGAGGAGAGTCAAAAGCTGGCTTAAAACTCAACATTCAAAATTCTAAGATAATAGCATCCAGTCCCATCACTTCTTGGCAGATAGATAAGGAAGCAATGGAAACAGTGAGAGATTTTGTTTTTTGGGGGCTCCAAAATCACTGTAGATGGTGACTCCAGACATGAAATTAAAAGACACTTGCTCCACAGAAGAAAAGCTATGACAAATCAAGGCAGAGTATTAAAAAGCAGAGACATCACTTTGCCAACAAGTCTGTAAAATCAAAGCTATGTTTTTTTCCAGTAGTCATGTACAGATGTGAGAGCTGTACAATAAAAAAAGCTGAGCATCGGAGAATTGATGCCTTCAAACTCTGGTGCTGGAGAAGACTCTTCAGAGTCTCTTGGCTAGCAAGGAGATCCAATCAGTCCATCCTAAAGGAAATCAACCCTGAATATTCATTGGAAGGTCTGATACTAAAGCTGAAACTCCAATACTTTGGCCACCTGATGTGAAGAACTGACTCATTGGAAAAGACCCTGATGCTGGGAAAGATTGAAGGCAGGTGGAGAAGGGGGTGACAGAGGACGAGATGATTGGATGGCATTACTGACTCAATGGACATGAGTTTGAGGGAAACTCTGGGAAATAGTGAAGGACAGGGAAGCTTGGCGCGTGCAGTTCACGGGATCTCAAAGAGTTGGACACAACTGAGCGACTGCACAACTGTGTGATTTAATAGTACTTTGCAGTACTTTCGCGCTTCCTGAGGTCTTAACAAAAAAGTTGCACCCTTGGCTTTTTAATCTCAACCATATATTTTGACAGTTCCTTGGATCTGAACTTTGTTTGGAAGCCATTTCGTAAGTTTGGAGTATCGTGCTGTCTGGAGAGGTTGAGAGTTTTTGCAAAACAATCTTCGCAGTCTATCCTCACTTTATGACTTATTTCTTGTTCCTCGTGTATTATCATAAGCAGTGAGAAAAAACAGGTATAGCTTCCAGAATCTGGGGGGAAATCTTCTTAGCCAAATCATCCAGTTCACTAGGCACATTTTTTGTTTTTCCAATAACTTCAGGAGAAAAAGATACTTCTCCCTATTCTCCACTAATTTGCTCCTCACTTCCTTCTGTCTCATCACCAGCAGTGTCCTTAAATGTTTATTTCTGCTAAGAGTCTATTCAAGTATTTTAGGATTTTTTAAACATACTCCTTAGTATCCTTCTAGCCCTGTTCATGGTTTGTTCCAAAGCTACTACCACATTTTTAGACACTGGCTACAGCAGTAGCTTCCTTCTCAGGTACCCAAATCTGTCTTATTTATTTCTGCATAGAAATAGAGGCCTGATTATTATTTCTACACAGTATAATACTGGAGGTCCTTGCTAGAGCAGTAAAGAATGAAAAAAAAAAAAAGACTGGATTGAAAATAATGAAACTCATCATTTGAATACAATTTGTTTGCAACGGGGCTCAGCTGGTAAAGAATCCACCTGCAATTTGGGAGACCTGGGTTTGATCCCTGGGTTAGGAAGAGCCCCTGGAAAGGGAAAAGCCGCCCATTCCAGTATTCTGGCCTGGAGAATACCATGGAACTGTATAGTCCGTAAAAGAGTCAGACACGACTGAGTGACTTTCACTTAACTCTGTGCACAGGTGAAAAATTCAGACAAATGTAAAGGAAAATGATCAGAATTACTAAGTTAATATAGCAGTGTCACTATATAAAAGATTAATATACAAAATCAGTTGTATTTTTTTTATGTATCAGCAACAAAGGGAATATAAAATTTAAGAATTGTCACTTATAATAATAGAAAATGTTTATTAAATCTAATGAAATATGTTCAAACTTAACTCTGTAAACTATAAAACTTTATTGTATTAGTGTTCCATTCTGCCATAGCAAATTATCATAAATTTAGCATCTTAAAAATACCTATTTATTATATTTGGTAAAAATGTCTGATGGGTCTCACTAGACTAATACTGAGGTGTCCATTGTCTGCATTCTCTTTTGAAGGCTTTAGGGAAAAATCTGTTTCTTATTTTGCTTGTTGACAGAATTCCATTCCATTGTGGTTGTAGGGCTGAGGGGCCTATCTTCATTTGGCTATAAACTGAGAGCTGTTTTGTTTATTTTTTTAAAGAGTTATTTTCTTATTTCTTGGCTGTGCTGGGTCTTCGTTGCTGCATGTGGGCTTTCTCCAGTTTCGCGAGCGGAAGCGGCTCTTATGTTTTGTCTTCTCATCGCGGTGGCTTCTCTTGCGGAGCGTGGGCTCTGGGGTGCACAGGCTTCAGTGCTTGCAGTGCGTGGGCTCAGCAGAGTGGCCCAGCTAGCCGCTCCTCAGCATGTGGGCTCTTCCCAGAGTGGGGATCGAACCTGTGTTCCCTGCATTGGCAGGCAGATACCTCTTCTCTGTGCCACCAGGGAAGCCCTGTTGCTTGCTTTTAGAGACTGGTACATTACTTAACTCATGGCCTCCTTCCTCCGTCTTCAAAGCCATTCAGTCCTTTTGGTGTTACATCTCTCTGACTCCCTCTTCTGCTTTCTCTTCAACTCTTAAAAGTTTATATGATTAAACTGGGCTCACCTGAATAATCTATGATACTCACCACTTTAAGGTCTTTAATTTTAATCACATATGCAAAGTCCCTTTTGCCATGGAACATAACATTCACAGCTTCCAGCGATTAGGTCACAGACATATTTGGGATGGGCATTACTCTGCCTATCACAATCATTAGGCAGAATTAAAAATGACCTAATAAAATAGAGGGATCTACTATGTTCATTAATTAGAAAACAATAGGATACAAATGTGAATTTATTTTTATTGTGAGTCAAAGACTTGTGTGAGGCCAAAATGTTGTAAAAGTCATTCTCTAAGAAATGAAGGGAAAAGAAAAAATTCAGAAAAGTGGAATTATTTAAATAAGTTTGCACAGATGGTCAAATAGAAATCTATAGAGAATGTGAAAACTGCATCATCTTATGTAAAATTTTATGAAACTAGGGAATAATGTATAATTAAGCTATAAAACAAGAAAATTATTTCATAAATCTTTCAGTAGATATTAAAGGAAAAACAGCATTTTAGAACTAAGAGGTCATTCTTAGAGAAACAATATGGTTATATAATCTACGTTTCTGAATAGTCCAGTTTGTGAAACAACTGTGTACTTGATATTTGAGTGGCAAAGTGTTTATGCTCATGTTTTTAAAGACAGAATCATTGACTCAGTTAGCTGAGAACCATCAAGTCTGAGATGTAAACGCCCTCCTCACGTAGACCTCAGAACATATCACCCCCCAAACAAGCATTGAGATGGGAGGATGTGGAAATATAAGGGAGGCACAGGCTTTGTTAATTTCTCAGAAATTTAATTCCTTCTAATCCATTTAGAGAACTCAAATGTTCTCAATGTTTTCTGTCCTGCTTTTCCTTTGAATCCTTTGTTTCCTTACCCTCTACCTTCTCTTTGTTTTACTTTTCTCTTCTGATTCAAAGAGATAGTAAGTAGAGACATTGTTATGGCTGTTGAATAAATAAAAGAATTGCAACTTTTTCAGACTTCTTTCCTGGTCTAGTGGTTAAGACCCCGTGCTGCCACTGCAGGTCCCCCTGCAGTGAAAACACAGGTTAGATTCATGGTCTGAGCGGCTAACAACATCCACAAAAGAATTATTACTTTTTTGTCTTTTGTACATGTTTTTTTCCCCCACAAGGTCATTGCTGAAGGATAAAATAGTGTAATGAACTGTATTTATTTTTAAAACCATAGTTGCTCAAACCTACTATGCCGCTCAATTAACATCTTAACTTTTCCATGCCTCTTTTCCCTCCCTGAGGAATTGGTAGAGAAATTAATGAAGAGATTTGAAACAGGAATGCCCTAGAGCATTCTTAGGGTTATTCAACTAGATTCTTTTCTTGGGTGCTTTCTCTGGGTTCTGGTGAAAATTTGTTCTTTTTTGGACCTGAAAAATATACCCAAATGTCCTGTTGCCTTCAGTAATTATAGAGGACTAATTGAATGCGTCTTCATTCGATACAGTAACTCAGTTTTTCTGTTTCTCTTTTTCTGGGGTTTGGGGATGATAATATTGAGGGTGGAGGAAAACATTTCATGTAGATGAGATTGCTCCAGGTTAAGTTGAAACAAAAGCAACCAAACAGATATTTCTGGCAAAGGAGGATTTTCTCTTTGCATACTCTCTCTCAAGACCATAAGAATCCTTACATTTGTTCAGTGTGAAATGTGATGGTTAATGATTATTCTTAATAATTTATCCTGTGATTTCTAGGCTATCATTCTTTTATGGAAAATTTTAATAAGTAAAAACATCTAATAATTTAGTATTAATTGTTATTAGTTAATTAATAATTAACAATACAATATATTGTTCTATAATCCTACCGCCTTACAACTTTAACTATTTTTTGCATAATTTACTCCCATGGCGTTTAGGTAGAATTGAAATAATCAGTGTATGAAAACATCCAATGAGAAGATGTAAATCAAAATTCTTCCAGTTGCTTAAAATGTTGAAATATTTTCTTAAATAATTTTATTTAGAAAAATATAAGGAACATCTTTCTCATTAACCTATTAGAAAGTGAATATCAAAACCATTTTATTTGCAACTACTTTAGAACTTTCTGAGTATATTCTTAATTATATGAAATTTGTTTTGCCTAGATATTTGTTATTTTATTCTTAATCATGTACCATTTTTCACATGTAAATACATATTAAATCACAAGCCAAGGCAGATGGTAAAAATTCTGTTGCTGAGGAAATGCAGCTGTGAGAATTAGAGTACTTGAAAATTCACTGAAGTAATTCAATGAATAGACATTTACTTTACTTAATGATAGTTCTTGTATGGTAAATAGAATTAAATCTATGTTTAAATTCAGGCTATCACTTAGCAATTTTTCTGTAGACAGATCATTTAACCTCCTCTGTAGAAGAAAGATAATGTTTTCCTAATACACATTGTAAGATCTTCTTGGATTTAAATGATAGAATTTATAAATGAATAAAATATGGTGTAAAATTGTTTGTAAATCTGGTTATAACAAGTTAAAACCTAGCCACTTGTATACTGAGTTAATAGCATTTTATCTTACTTGATTTGTATGTAAAAATATGGATTATAACTTTAAATCTCATATTTAAAGCATTTGTTGTAATGTGTGTGCATGCTCAGTCATGTCCGATTCTTTGCCACCCCATTGACTGTAGCCCACCAGACTCCTCTGTCCATAGAATTTTCCAGGCAAGAATACTGGATTGGGGTGTTATTTTCTACTCCAGGGGATCTTCCCAACTCAGGGATCAAGCCCCCATTTCTTGTATCTCTTGTATGTTGTATCAAGCCCCCATTTTTATATCTCCGCATCAGTGTATGTGTGCATTGGCAGGCAGATGCTTTACCACTGAGCCACCTGGGAAACCCTGTCTGTTAACAATAAATCCACTTATTCAATTTTTCAGAAATATTAAAAAAATATATTTTTAGGCTTTGTAGTTGGTACTGAGAATACATCAATTAATAATAATAATAATGGCACTAATAAAAGAGCAAGCTGGCTTAAAACTCAACATTCGAAAAACAAAGATCATGGCATCTGGTCCCATCACTTCATGGAAAATAGATGAGGAAACAGTGGGAACAGTGACAGACTTTATTTTATTGGGCTCCAAAATCACTGCAGATGGTGATGGCAGCCATGAAATTAAAAGGCGCTTGCTCCTTGGAAGAAAAGCTATGACCAACCTAGACAGCTTATTTAAAAGCAGAGACATTAATTTACTGACAAAGGTCTTATAGTCAAGGTTATGGTTTTTCCAGTAGTCAGGTATGGATATGAGAGTTGGACCATAAAGAAGCCTGAACACTGAAGAATTGATGCTTTTGAACAGTGGTGTTGGAGAAGACTCTTGATAGTCCCTTGGACTGCAAGGAGATCTAACCAGTCAATCTTAAAGGAAATCAGTCCTGCACACTCATTGGAAGGACTGATGCTGAAGCTCCAATACTTTGGCCCCCTGATGTGAAGAACTGACTCATTGGAAAAGACCCTGATATTGGGAAACATTGAAGGCAAGAGAAAGGGATGACAGAGGATGAGATGGTAGAATGGCATCACCAACTCGATGGACATGAGTTTGAGTAAGCTCTGGTGATGGACAGGGAAGCCTGATATGCTGCAGTCCATGGGGTCGCAAAGAATTGGGCATGACTGAGTGCCTGAACTGAACTGAACTGAATGAGAGAGCAATGCAAAAGAATGGCTTTCTTCTTCAAAGAACCACTTTTAGTAGATCCAACATATTCCATTTGGGTAATTCCTTTACTATTAGAGGAACATGACTTCTAATTCACCCTTACTTCAAAGAGTCTCTTGAGCTGAATTCTTGCTGGATAACCAACAATATAGTAAATGTGCCAGTAGAAGAACAATACATAATGCTGTCTTTTCATGAGATGTGAAGTCATCAATTTCAAACCAGAAAGGCCACATACACTTAAGAGTGTTAAGCTGATTTGACTTATAATGTGATTTACTTTGGAGAAGGAAATGGCAACCCACTCCAGTATTCTTGCCTAGAGAATCCTGTGGACAGAGGAGCCTCGTGGGCTGCTGTCCATAGGGTTGCATAAAGTCAGACACGACTGAAGTGACTTAGCAGCAGCAGCAGCAGTGATTTACTTTCTTTTGCATTTAAAATTTCCATTTGCTTCAGAACATTAATCACTATATATGTCTTCATGAAGTTCAAATTAACCAGATGTTTGTACACTTCCAAGAGTGTTTTTTTGTGGGGGGAGGGTGGAGAGATTCTTGTCTTCAGTTGACAGAAACTATAAGTTATTCTATTTAACAATTTTCTAAGGAAACCATTATGATCCTACATTTAGCTGTGCCCTCTGTGCTGAAGTTCTGCTTAACCTGAAGTCCACTTGGCTGATGATATTTGTGGGGGTGGGTGAAATATTTCATATTAACATTTTATTTATATGTTTGTTTAATTTTTAAATGATCTTTCCTAATGTTAATACAAGGAGATTCAGAAATTTAATCAAAGAGAACATACTCCATTTTGTGATGAATAAAAATTATTAGAACTTTTGATTTTATGTGGACACTCCTCAGTGTAGAGGTGCCCCAGGTCTTGCCATTTGATCCTCTTCTCTTTTCTTTACAGTCACTTCTTTGGTACCCTCATCTTGCCTCATGGTTCTAAATGCCACCACCATGGCATCTACTCTTACATATAAAACCAAAGTTGCTGGTCCTGACCACTCTCTTATACTTCAGACTTGAATATCCAACTGTTTACCCGCTATTGCCAATTCAGTTCAGTTCAGGCACTCAGTCATGTCGGACTCTTTGCTACCCAATGGACTGCAGCATGTCAGGCCTCCCTGTCCATTACCAACTCCCAGAGCTTACTCAAACTCATGTCTGTCGAGTAGGTGATGCCATCTCACCATCTCATCCTCTGTTGTCCCCTTCTCCTCCTGCCTTCAATCTTTCACAGCATCAGGGTCTTTTTTAATGAATCAGTTCTTTGCATCAGGTGGCCAAAGAAGCTTCAGCTTCAGCATCAGTCTTTCTAACGAACATTCAGGACTGATTTCCTTTAGTAGCTATTGCAAATTAGAGCACTAATAAACATTTCAAACTTCATGTTTTCAAAGTGGAACTCCTAATATTCCTTACAGTACAACCAACTACTATACTTTTATAGCTTTCACTGTTTTTCAGACCCAAAGTTTGGAATTATTGCGACTCCCTCTTTCACCCCTCACATCTTGTCCATGAGGAGTCTTTAAGTAATATCCAGGATCCTACCTCATTTCATCTTCCTCACCACTATCACCTCTCATCTGGCTTTCAACTACTTTTAATAATACCTGGTCTCTCCAACACCAAAGCCTTATCCAAGGATGTGATGGTTTTATGTTAAATCAAAGCAAAGGTATGTTTTATACATTACCTTTTTATGACTTTCTTAAACAATGGAATATAAAATGTTTTATAAAATGTTTATAGAAAAATGTCTGTGATATAACATTCTGCTTCTATGTTGTCATTCTATGTCTAAGGACAGATGTATATGTCTAAGTTCACAGTCATTCTATGTCTCTGTATTTATTTCATAGAAATAACCGTAGATCCCAGCATGTGTATCACAGAGTTGTTTGTAAAAAAAAATTGTGAGGAAAATATATCTGAACCCCAAATAAGAATTGGTTATATAAATTATGAATTAATGATAACATAAAGAGTTTTGTATGTGATATATGCTTGAAGTTGTAGAATCTCCTAAAGTGATTCATCTATCAAGTTTTTTTTAAAATGAGGTTGAAATCATTGTTTTGACCTACAGTAGAAAATTATAGTAAGTTATTTTGCATAGCATTAAATCAATTGCTGTTCAGTAGCTAGGTCATGTCTGACTCTTTGTGACCCCATGAACTGCAGCACGCTAGACTTCCCCGTCTTTCACTATCTCCTGCAGTTTGATCAAATTCATATTCATTGAGTCAGTGATGCTATCTAACCATCTCATCCTCTGCTGCCCTCTTATCCTTTTGCCTTCAATCTTTCCCAGCATCAGGGTCTTTTTCAATGAGTTGACTCTTTGCATCAGGTGGCAGAAAGCTTAAAATGGAAGCTTATTTCTTAAATTCTACAGTGCTACACATTTAGTTCTCTAGCTTGATCTTTGGCACATACTCTTGCAAACTTTGTTTTCAAATTATGATTACAGAATTATTCACTGCATGCATGATGATGCAAGTGCACGTGCTCAGTCCTGGCTGACTCTTTGTGACCCCATGGACTGTACCTTGCCAGCTCCTCTGTCCATAGAAATTTTCAGGCAAGAGTAGTGGAGTGGGTTGCCATTTCCTCTGCCAGGGTATCTTCCTGACCCAGAGATTGAACCCTAGTCTCCTGCATTGACAGGCAGATTCTTTACATTGCTCCACCTGGGACATTATATTGAACTAAACTGTAGTAGAAGTTCGCTGGTGGCTCAGAGGTTAAAGCGTCTGCCTGCAATGCAGAAGACCTGGGCTTGATCCCTGGACCGGGAAGATCCCCTGGAGAAGGAAATGGCAACCCACTCCAGTATTCTTGCCTGGAGAATCCCATGGATGGAGGAGCCTGACGGGCTATAGTCCACGGGGTCGCGAAGAGTCAGACACGACTGAGCGATTTCACTCACTTTAACCTGTAATTATCATTGGGATTGTTGCCATTTGGAAAAGTAGCAATTGTTCCTTTTTCAAAAATGGTTTCAGTTTTGAGATCAATGTTAAAATCAATATGATCATCATCATTATTTTTTGTTGTTCAGTCACTCAGTCGTGTCCAACTCTCTGCGACCCCATGGACTGCAGCACACCAGGTTTCCCTGTCTTTCACCATCTCCCAGAATTTGCTCAAACTCTAGTCCATTGAGTTGATGATGCCATCCAACCATCTCATTCTCTGTCATCCCCTTCTTCTCATGTCCTCAATCTTTCCTAGCATCAGTGTCTTTTCCATTGTGTCGACTCTTTGCATCAGGTGGCCAAACTATTGGAGCTTCAGTTAATCACCATTAGTGTGAGCTTATTAAGTCAGGGAAATCCAAAGTTTGCTAGGTTTCTCAGTATTCAAAGAAATCTTAGGTTCAACATTTTTTTTCAGTGCTCATTTTGTTTGTAGATCCATTTGTGCTAGATTTAGTCTCAATTTTGTTGGCTGGTGCAAATGTTCTGGTGACTCACGTGCCAGAATGAGTTGTAGGTAACTTTGGGAGCATATCAGTGATGATTTGGTCCTTGTGAAAACCATAGGTTTAGGGGAAGGGGAATATTTGCTATAATATTTTCTGTAATTTGAATATATCTTGTATTTTGAATACCTCAAATTTTACCTTTTTTAGTGAAAGAGCTCATGATTTGTAATTTTTATTTCCTTCTCTTCAATATACATGCATGCATACATACACATATGTGTGTGTATAGTCCTAGGCACAGTCCTTAACATAGTCCTAGGCATAAGCTCTATGAGCTCTGTGATGATAGCAGGGTTGGTTGACATGGGCTTAGTGGTATTGATAATAGCAATGTTTTGCTTGCTGTTAGGAGTTAGATTTTGAATAGGCATGGTAACAGCAGGAGTGTGCTTAGAATAAGCAGTTGAAAGTGTTTTTAAGAATATATTGTAACTAAGAATTTCAACGGACAGAAATGGTATGGCCCTAGAAGCAGAAGATATTAAGAAGAGATGGCAAGAATACGCAGAAGAACTGTACAAAAAAGATCTTCATGACCAAGATAATCACGATGATATGATCACTCACCTAGAGTCAGACATCCTAGAATGTGAAGTCAAGTGGGCCTTAGAAAGCATCACTATGAACAAAGCTAGTGTAGGTGATGGAATTCCAGATGAGCTATTTCAAATCCTGAAAGATGATGCTATGAAAGTGCTACACTCAATATGCCAGCAAATTTGGAAAACTCAGCAGTGGCCACAGCACTGGAAAACGTCAGTTTTCACTCCAATCCCAAAGAAAGGCAATGCCAAAGAATGCTCAGACTACCACACAGTTGCACTCATCTCACATGCCAGTAAAGTAATGCTCAAAATTCTCCAAGCCAGGCTTCAGCAGTACATGAACCATGAACTTCCAGATGTTCAAGCTGGTTTTAGAAAAGGCAGAGGAACCAGAGATCAAATTGCCAACATCTGCTGGATCATGGAAAAAGTAAGAGAGTTCCAAAAAACATCTATTTCTGCTTTATTGACTATGCCAAAGCCTTTGACTGTGTGGATTACAATAAACTGTGGGAAATTCTGAAAGAGATGGGCATACCAGACCACCTGACCTGCCTCTTGAGAAACCAATATGCAGGTCAGGAAGCAACAGTTAGAACTGGACATGGAACAACAGACTGGTTCCAAATAGGAAAAGGAGTACGCCAAGGCTATACATTGTCATCCTGCTTATTTAACTTCTATGCAGAGTACATCATGAGAAACGCTGGGCTGGAAGAAACATAAGCTGGAATCAAGATTGCCAGGAGAAATATCAATCACCTCAGATATGCAGATGATACCACCCTTATGGCAGAAAGTGAAGAGGAACTCAAAAGCCTCTTGATGAAAGTGAAAGTGGAGAGTGAAAAAGTTGACTTAAAGCTCAGCATTCAGAAAATGAAGACCATGGCATCTGGTCCCATCACTTCATGGCAAATAGATGGGGAAACAGTGGAAACAGTGTCAGACTTTATTTTTTTGGGCTCCAAAATCACTGCAGATGGTGACTGCAGCCATGAAATTAAAAGACGCTTACTCCTTGGAAGAAAAGTATGACCGACCTTGATAGCATATTGAAAAGCAGAGATATTACTTTGCCAACAAAGGTCTGTCTAGTCAAGGCTATGGATTTTCCAGTGGTCATGTATGGATGTGAGAGTTGGACTGTGAAGAAAGCTGAGTGCTGAAGAATTAATGCTTTTGAACCGTGGTGTGGAGAAGACTCTTGAGAGTACCTTGGACTGCAAGGAGATCCAACCAGTCCATTCTGAAGGAGATCAGCCCTGGGATTTCTTTGGAAGGAATTATGCTAAAGCTGAAACTCCAGTACTTTGGCCACTTCATGTGAAAAGTTGACTCATTGGAAAAGACCCTGATGCTGGGAGGGATTGGGGGCAGGAGGGAAAGGGGACGACAGAGGATGAGATGGCTGGATGGCATCACTGACTTGATGGATGTGAGTTTGAGTGAACTCCGGGAGATGGTGATGGACAGGGAGGCCTGGCGTGCTGTGATTCATGGGGTCGCAAAGAGTTGGGCACGACTGAGCAACTGAACTGAACTGAACTGAAGAATTTCAACATGGTAGGTTTCTAAGACATGTGGTTGATTGAAACCATACTGGTTCCTTTCAGATTGCTCCTTTCCTTCCAAGGAGCAAGCATCTTTTAATTTTATGGCTTGCAATCACTTTCTGCAGTGACTTTGGAGCCCAAGAAAATAAAATCTGCCACTGTTTCTACTTTTCCTCATCTCTTTGCCATGAAGTGATAGGACTGGATGCCATAATCTTAGTGTTTTGGTTGTTGGGTTTTAAGCCAGCTTTTTCCACTCTCCTCTTTCACCCTCATCAAGAGGCTCTTTGGTTACTCTTCATTTTCTGTCATTAGAAATGTATTATCTGCATATCTGATGTTGTTGATATTTCTCCCAGCAATCTTGATTCCAACTTGTGCTTCACCCAGCTCAGCATTTTGCATGATGTGCTCTGTATATAAGTTAAATAAGCAGGGTGACAATATACAGCCTTGACATATTCCTTTTCCTATTTGAAACCAGTCTGTTCCATGTCCAGTTCTAACTGTTGCTTCCTGACCTGCATACAGGTGTCTCAGGAGGTAGGTAAGATGGTCTGGTATTCCCATCTCTTTAAGAATTTTTCACAGTTTGTTGTGATCCACATAGTCAAAGGATTTAGCATAGTCAATGAAGCGATGTTTTTCTCGAATTCCCTTGCTTTTTCTATGATCCAACATATGTTGGCTATTTGAGTCCTGCTCTGCTTTCTTGTCTCTGAAGCCTAACAAGACTACCTCCATTTTAACTTGCCTACCACTGCAGCACCCTCCTTTCCACTATTGGTTATTTTTACTCAAAATTTCCCCTCTTAAATCTTTCGAATCAAGGCTTCATGAATTAGTATGTGATCAGTGACTCAGAGATCAGTGCCACTAAAATGTCATGAGGATCATATTCAAATATTGAGCAAAAGAAATACTCTCCTAGCTTATTTTTCTTCATCCATAGTCTCAACTTCAATTTAAAAAAAACAGAAGAATAAGATTGTCTTTTCTCACTCCAGTTTCTAATTATGTTTTGATGATACGAAAATAAAAACTCAAATTCCTGAGCCTTTTTTAAAACCCTTCCCTTCCCAATTGATATCCATTCTGTAGCCACATATTTAGATGTTTAAAATGTTTATGTTTGACAGGAATGATTTTGAACTTGGAGTACTACCCACAGTGTCATTCCTAAAATTATTTTGAATGAGCTGGTTTATTTTACATTTCTAGATTTTCTAGAGAGAAAATCATTGGGAAGATTTTTGGAAAAATTGGACCTGGGATTCCAAATTTATCTTAAAGATCCCCTTTTAAATTCTAAAAGGCTGCTGCTAAGTCACTTCAGTCGTGTCCTACTCTGTGCAACCCCATAGATGGCAGCCCACCAGGCTCCCCCGTCCCTGGGATTCTCCAGGCAAGAATGCTGGAGTGGGTTGCCATTTCCTTCTCCAATGCATGAAAGTGAAAAGGGAAAGTGAAGTCGCTCAGTCGTGTCCCACTCTTAGCGACCCCATGGACTGTAGCCTACCAGGCTCCTCTGTCCATGGGATTTTCCAGGCAGGAGTACTGGAGTGGGGTGCCATTGCCTTTTAAAAGGCTAACCAATTTATTAACTACAGACCTTTTAATGTTTATAACAAAATTAATGTGAAGTCAAATATTGATTCAATAATTGTATATTTTTTGCACTTTATATTTCTATATTTTGCAGTTAGACTCTGTATAATCATTGTGTTTAACCTTCCTATTTTTTTAAAACTATAATTTCAAAAAATTCTGATAAAGAATAAGGTACAAGCCTAAATAAGCTGGAAATGTTAGTGGAGGAACATTGGAAGATTTTACCAAAGGAAACATCCCATTCTCAGTTTCCAGAGACTGTATAAACAATATTTGATGACAATAGTCAAAGGGCTTCCCTGGTTGCTCACTGGTAAAGAATCTGCATGCCAATGCAAGAGACGTGGATTTGATCTTTGGATCAGGAAGATCCCCTGCAGAAGGGCATGGCAGCCCACTCCGGTATTCTTGCCTGGAAAATGCCATAGACAGAGGAGCCTGGCAAGCTACAGTTCATGGGGCCATAAGAGTCAGACATGACTTAGAGACTAAACAACAACAGCCAGACTACTCACGTGGTGCCTGTCTAGGCTGACACCTTTGTGAGTTGCTGATTTATTGCCCAAATGTAAAACATGAGTTAGTGTTTCTAGATAGTATCATTTTTCCCCTTTCTTTTTTCCTTCTTATCACAATTCTCATTTTTCCTTTGTTCACTGAAAACAGTCTCCCTCATTTACATGCAAATAATTAAATGTCTCAAAGTTGTTCTTTGACTTCATAATAATTTTTAGAGCGGTATATTTATTCTGGCTTTGGTTTTTGGTTATATAAATTTATTGATACTAAAACTATCAATTCCAGTCTAATTTTTCCTTTGGGAAATATAGTTTCTATTATGATCATCAGCTTCACTATGTGGTTTCAGAAAACACTGTTGCTGACAGTTAAAAATAACTGATGAGTCAACATGGCTTAAATGACCTCTTTAGTCTACCAATTTCATAAAATAATTTCTCATTTACTTGTTTTTTAAATTAATTTTTACTGGAATATAGTTGATTTACAATGTTGTGTTAGTTTCTTCTATACGGCAAAGTGGATCAGTTATAGAAATATATCTTTTTTAGATTCTATTTCCATATAGGTCATTACAGAGTTTTGAGTATACTTCTCTGTGCTATATATTAGGTTCTTGTTAGTTGCCTATTTTATATATAGCAGTGTGAATATGTCGAATATAAACATAATTTTAATGACATGATTATACAGTGTGGATATTCCACAGGTTCCTATCCATACTTTAGTTAATAGATTACTTTCAGTTTATTATTATTTATAATAACTTGAGATGATCATATTATTCATGAAGCTTTTCCCTTGTTTTCCTTACTTCTTTTATTTAGTATTAAGTAATTATATTTTTCATTCATTGATATTCCATTTTTTTAGTCTACTTTGTTCTTATTATTTATTAGTTTACAATGTTATTATATAATTTTCCCTAGTTCTTTTGAAATGAAGTAATTCATGTTGAAATAACTGTGCATAAGAATAAATGAATTGTCTAACATGTATATTATCATGTAAGAATTGAATCGCCAGTCCATGTCTGACGTAAGGTGCAGCATGCTTGGGGCTGGTGCATGGGGATGACCCAGAGAGATGTTGTGGGGAGGGAGGTGGGAGGGGGGGTCATGTTTGGGAACGCATGTAAGAATTAAAGATTTTAAAATTTAAAAAATAAAAAAAAATAAAATAAAGAAAAGTCGCAATTAAAAAAAAAAACACAAAAATCCAAAACCTTTGAAGTTTATTTAAATAAACCCTGTTTATTTTATCTAACATCACCTATAGAGGGAGCTCTGAGTCTGGTGATTTTCTCATGACTCTTCCGAGAAAGCAAAGAAAAGCATATTTAATATTTCAAAATGAGAATTTGAGAGCTAGCATTTCTGACCTCTAGCAGTGAGGATGTATAATTTCTGAGAGGCTAGATAAGAGCAAGTGAGTCTACTTGTTTGAATTCTAAGGCAAAGATATGAAAGTTGGATAAAATTTTGCTTCAAATATTTTAGTTATTCATCCCTGCTATTTAAAAAATGCACTTCATTTATTTACAAATTATGCACATTTTTTATTTTAAACCTAATACGTACACCAAAAATGTGGCAAAATGGGGAAATTTAAAAGATGGCATAGAAAGAGATCACAGATATGGTATTATATACCTGGAGTCTATTATAAAAGACCATTTCTGAAGACTGGTGTTTCCTGCAGAGCTAATATGTTGGGGATCTCCTAAGTCCTAGGAATGAGTCAGTGATTCTTGATTTTATTGAGAAACGACTATAGATTAATCTTAATCTAATGAGAATATCAATAATATGTTCTCTCCTTTCTTTTATTCTACCAGGGGAGAGGAAAGAAATTAACAATTAGGTGATTACTTGTGTATTAATTCTAAACACTTCTTGACACTTATTTGGTAAGCCCTTCCTTTTTATATGTAATTTTCCCAATAATGAACATATCTTTATCTTGGAGCTGGAAGAATTGACAATAGAATATGATATATTATAGGGCCAAGTAAGTACTTTACACAGCCTAGTCTACACTCTTCAGCTATTTTAAATTTAAAAAATTAACTCTTTTTGTTCTGTTAGAAACTCCATTTCTTTATTGTTTTAACCATTTAGCTCTTTTAGAAGTTAATTTGACAGCTGTCTCATAAATTTTGAAATTTGATTTTATGATTCAATTTGAATTTTTGTTAGTTGTTAAATAAAAAAAGTTTAATTCAAAGATATATTTTGTATTTCATGTATTTTTTAGAGGCACAAATCTTTTAGTCTCTATGTGTGCTCTATATAGGAACTCAAGCTTTTAAAATGTGTATTCAAAATGTGTGTTGACTATGTCATCTATTGCCCAGTGTTCACACACACGCATGCTTAAAAGGGCAAGATGTGTTTTTGTAATAATTCTACTGCATAAAATTTAACTAGATTGCCGGTTAAAGAGCAATAAACAACTTTTGCATTATATATTTATGTGTTATTGCCATGATATTAACCATTATTTTCCAGGTGAGTTTGTACAACTATAAAGAATTTTTCAAGGTATATTGCTATTAATTAGTAATGGTGCTTTCATCCATTTCCCTAAGAATAACTGTTTACACCTGTTTCACCTGTATTAATTTGCAATCACCTAAGAAAAGTAATATATTGTTTCAGAGAACAGTTTGACAGTACTGCAAAAATCCGTTTTTCTTAATTATATACTTATAGGATTTTCCCTTTTCTTTATAGTAACAGGGAAAAAGAGCTGCCATTTTCAAACTAAGATTTTAGTCTTTTAAATCTATTTCAAATTAATTTTTGTGAATATTGTAAAACAAGGTGTTGCTGCTGCTCCTAAGTCACTTCAGTCGTGTCCGACTCTGTGCGACCCCTTAGATGGCAGCCCACCAGACTCTGCCGTCCCTGGGATTCTCCAGGCAAGAACACTGGAGTGGGCTGCCATTTCCTTCTCCAATGCATGAAAGTGAAAAATGAAAGTGAAGTCGCTCAGTCGTGTCCAACTCTTCACAACCCCATGGACTGCAGCCTACCAGGCTCCTCTGCCCATGGGATTTTCCAGGCAAGAGTACTGGAGTGGGGTGCCATTGCCTTCTCCAAAACAAGATGTTAGTCATTGTTTTTCATGTGTATATCCAGTTTTCCCAACACCATTTATTGAAGAGACTATTTTTTTTCCTTGTTGTGTTTTCTTGGCAATTTTGTCAAAGATTAGTTGCCAAGTGAAGTAAGCCAGACAAAGATAAGTACTATATGGTATCATTTATATATTAAATCTAAAACAAGAATAATTCAAATTCATAGAAACAGTGAGAATGGTAGATTGGCAGATGCTGAGGGTGGGGAAAAATGGGGAGATATTGGTCAAAATACATAAACTCTAAGTTATAAGATGAGTACATTCTGAGGATCTAAAGTACAGTATACTACTAGGGCTAATTATACTTATTGAGTATTACAAATTCTCTGAAAGAGTAAATCTTGAGTGTTCTTACCAAAAAGAAAAAGTAACTGAGATGTTGGATGTATTAATTGACTTGATGTAATCATATTGCAAAGTGTTTCAAACTGTCATGTTGAGCACTTTAAATATACACAGTTTTCTCAATTACACTTCAGTAAAGCTGGAAAAAAGATCTTAGTCTTTTTCTATTCCTTCTACCCTATTTGTATTTCTTTTGTTAATTTCTGGGTTGTATAACTTTCCTGCTATAATCTTAACATAATACTAACAGCATTTTACCTCTTAATTTAACTTTGATTTCACTCCATTAGCTTGCAAAATAGTCTGATTTTTATTTTAAAATCCTTATTAATGCTGTTTATTTATAGTTTTTTTCTTTTGAAAAAGTAATTGGTCATTTTTTGTTAGACTTCGTAATTAATTTTTAGTTTGTTGCAGTCTAGCAAGAGAGATTCCCAGTTGTAGAATCTTCATGTTTTTAACATTTGAGGTTGTATTTGTGGCCTAATCTATGATCTATTTTAGTAAATATGCAATGGGCACTTGAAAATATAACATGCTCTTAGGTTTTAGGACCCAAAAGTGTGTGATTTGTCTTAAAGAGAGAGAGGAGGGGAATGTGTATTGTTGCTGTTGTTCAGTTGCTAAGCTGTGTCCAACTCTTTGCAACCCCATGGGCTGCAGCACGTCAGGCTCCCCTGTCCTCCACTATCTCCCAGAGTTTGCTTGAAATATGTCCATCGAGTCCATGATGCTATCTAACAATCTCAGCGTCTTTCACCTCCTTATCCTCCTCCCAGCATCAGTGTCTTTTCCAATGAGCCAGTTCTTTGCATTAGGTAGCCAAAGTATTGGAGCCTCAGCTTTAGCACCAGCCTTTTAAAAGAATATTCAGGGTTCATCTCCTTTAGGATTGACTAGTTTGATGATCTTGTAGTCCAAGAGACTCAAGAGTCTTCTCCAGCACCACAATTTGAAAGCATCAGTTCCTCGACTCTCAACCTTCTTTATGATCCAACTCTCACATCCATTCAGGTGTGTGTGCATGAAAGTTGCTCAATAGTGCCAGGGTCCAGCCCCGGTGGATCCAGGGTGATTCGAAGGTGGGGATGGAGTTGGCATCCTTGGAAATAACTTATTTAATTACAGATAGAGAGGGATTAGAAAATTAGCAGAGAAAAAGAGACTGAATAACTTGGTTTACATGGAATACCAATCACCACCTACGTAGGCCGCAGGCGTCTTCCCATTCTCCCAAAGGAGAGGAGGCACTGAGGCCACCCTGGTCCAATCTTAGAAGCTCAGGCAAAATTAGCAGGCTTGGTGGGTATCCATGCACCAGATGGGAATTCAGCCAGAAAATAGTAGGAGAGAAAAAGAGGCTGAATAACTTGGTTTACGTGGGATACCAATAAAATTCCAAGACAAGGAATTTGCACCATCTACGTTGGGCCACCAGCACCACTTGAATATCAGAAGGTGCCCCTCCTTGGGCTCCTTCTTGCGTGGGCTTGAAAGCCGGGACAAGTAAGTAGACGTGGCGAGCACCCACGCTCCAGATGGGAATTCAGCCAGAAAAACGGGGAGCAAGAAAGAACGACATGGGGGAATCAGTCTTTCTGGAAACTGATCCCGATTTCTTTATTTTTGGGTTTGCTTATATGCCTTTTGTTACACGTAGGGATGAATACAGAGTCACGCGGTGTTCAGCAGTCCTGACCTTTATCAAAATCAGGTTCTTTACATAAAAAAAGATCTTAGGGGTTTTACATCATCTTCTGGCCATGAGGCCTGCTGACATTTTATGACCCCTTCTTTCTGACAACCAAAAAAGTTATTTTTTCCAAGGGTGTTTTTCTTAAACCAGGCACCCTCCAAATAAAGTTGCATTCCTATAGGGTGAGGGTGTAGAGAGTTACAATCAAGAAAGGAATTTATTTAACCCAAGGTTAACATGATTAATCTTAAAGGTTAATACTTCTCCTATATGTTAGTTATATTCATTATAAGGGCAGGGAATATGGAGATTTAGCAGCAAACATCAGCCCAACAAATGAAAATCCTTTCACCAATGTTCCCCTTAAGATCTATTTAGTCTTAAGATAGTGATAAAGTTACATTTTTACATAGCAAGGACACAGTGATTTATAACAAAGTACAGTGATCTATTACAAAAGAGAAAATTCATTAACTCAAAAAGTCTAGTATTGCTAACCTTAAAAACTACTATATTTCCTTTTCTATATTCCAAATACATTGATTAATATATTCCCAGGTGCCTAAGGATATGGAGGCCTGGCCGCAATCATTGACTCAACAATGAGAAAAGCCCTATTCTAATTAAGACTTTCAAAATACTCCAAACTCTCTGTGCTATTTATGGTTGAGAGGTAGTAAACAATCATGTGTGTAGTGGCAGGAGTATGGATAATCCTGTCACACAAGCTAGTTTGCCAGCAGAGAGGTTTGACCTGAGACACCCTTGTCACACCCAGGGCAGGGAATTAGCAGCAATTATTGGCACAACAAATGAAAAACCCTTCACCAATATAATTCCTAACCAACCCACTATACTAATAATTTCTAACTTCCCAAAAGAATTTGCCTTTTGTAAGTCTAAAACATCTCGTGCTTCTCATGGTCAGGAGGCTGTAAACAATCACATGTGGCCGGGCGAACCTATACAGGCAGGCTAGATAACCTTCAGAGGAGTTCGTAAGTTGAAACACTCTTGTCATGCCCAGGAATTTTTATTGACTTGGAGCTGCACGTTTACTCCTTCTCTGAGAGAACTGGTGGGGAACAGTCCCCCATAAAGTCAGAGGTATAGGTGAGAGCATAAAACAGTAAAGTAGATAGACTCTGGTTTTGGGGGTAGATGCTCGGGAACAGGGGGTTTCCTGAGGCTTGATCCCACCTTTGCGTATGCCAAGCCTCCTTCCTCATGACCTTTGCCATGGGCAGAGTTCCTCACGCTGGCTCCCGGCCCAGTCGTGTCCGACTCTCTGAGAACCCATGGACTATACAGTCCATGGAATTCTCTAGGCCAGAATACTGGAGTGGGTAGCTTTTCCCTTCTCCAGGGGATCTTCTCAACCCAGGGATAGAGCCCAAGTCTCCTGCTTTGCAGGAGGATTCTTTACCAGCTGAGCCATAGGGAAAGCCCAAGAATACTGGAGTGGGTAGCTTATCCCTTCTCCAGAGAATCTTCCTGATCCAGAAATTGATCTGGGGTCTCCTGCATTGCAGGTGGACTCTTTACCAACTGAGCTATCAGGGAATCCATTCACGGCTATTGGAAATATCATGGCTTTGACTATATGGACCTTTGTCAGCAAAGTGTTGTCTCTGCTTTTTAGTCTAGGTTTGTTGTAATTTATCTCAAAGTACATTCTTCTTTCCTGCACACTGACTTTTAATCTAGCTTTGAGATATTGCTGTCCCATCAGTTATCCAAGCCAGAAAATAGCAAGCTACTTCTTGACTACCGCTCCACCCTGTATAAATGATCAAATCTTACTGGTATTGATTCCTTAATATCTCTCAAAATTGTTCTCTCAGTTTCACAATTAGGCTTTCACTAGCTGTCACCCTAATTCTAAATCATAGCTAAAGGAATTTCACTCTCCTTTTCAAAAACCTTAAGTAATTTCATTGATAATAGGATTACAAGTTTAAATGCCTAGAGAACCTAGGTAACAGTGGGTATGTGAAGTCTGCCTGGTGGAGGCTGGCAGAATGAGGCGAGCATGCTTCATTCATGAGAACAAGGAGCAGCAGTTTCTTAGCACAGTTCACCACTCAAATACTGTTGGGGATTAGATGAAGAGGGTACACCAGAACACAGTGTTTTTGTCATAAAGAAAGTTTTGCTACTAGATGAATGGATGAAAAAAGGATAAATCAATGAACATAAAGGAAGCTGAAAGTGTGCATATTGACATTGATGTATGCCCTTCACTCTGACTTGAACTGTAGCCACAGCAGCTAGCTTGCTGACCACACTTCAAGTTGTTGCTTAGGCGCTCAGACATGTACGACTCTTTTTTGACCCCAAGGACTGTAGCCCACCAAGCTACTCTGTCCATGGGATTTCCCAGGCAAGAATACTGGAGTGGGTTGCCATTTCCTTCTCCAGGGGGTCTTCCTGAGCCAGGGATCGAACTCGTGTCTCCTGCATTGGCAGGCGGATTCTTTACCCCCGAGCCATCTGGAAAGCTACACTTCAAGTAGCACTGCTGTCAATGACAATTATCACTCCAGACTCTGTATCCAAGTCACCCGATCTTTCGTATTTTGAAGAACAATCTGGATTTTTATGTTTCTCCCGTTTAAAATGTGTTTTACACACTGGCAAGCTATTGAGTTATTTAAAGTGCTGTTCAAGACTGAAAATTTGAGAAAGTTATCTAAAAAGTCCAATTCAAATAACACTTTCAAAATTAACACTTTTTCTTTTTCTCCCTTGATCACTACCCTGGTCTCTCAGTTTATAAGGAATCTCCTCTTCGATTTTAGACTGTGCTATCACTAGTGACATATGTGGGCATTTTCCCCTCTTTACTGTGAGCTCTCTTTGACCACAATCATTGGGTCTTTTGTATTTTCTCATATCAAACAAATAATCTTTGTGCTTTTTTTTTTTTTTGATTCTTCACTCTTGTTATATCTATGCTATTGACTCCATATTGTAGAATGAAAGAAAGAATTTGTGGAGTGAAATGGAAATAATAAATATAAGTGCAGCCTTACAGGTGAGTTACTGACTAGTAAGTATTAGATTGACAAGTTAATCTTTTTCTTTCTCTTATACTTGCTGGCACATACATACACGCAGACATACAGGGCCTATAAAATTAGATCAGACTCCTGCCTTTTTTCTCAGAGGTTTTAAGGACATGTGATGGTCATGGAGAGAGGGAACAGAACAAGGATTTCTCAGTGTATTTCCCCTTGAGTCTCAGTCTGTGCATGGGTTACAGTGATGGGGAGGGGAGCCAGTCCCAAAGATACCAGTGACATTGTCCACACAAGACAGGGACTTGCTGGATTTAGGAAGCACATTTTTGCTCTTCCAGTGATTCATAACTCAGGAATAATTTAAACTGACTTTTTCACATAAAACATGTTTACAGGCCTCTAGAACCCTCCTGACATTGCTGTTGTTCAGTTGCTAAGTCTTGTCTGACTTTTTGTGACCCCATGGACTGCAGCATGCCAGGCCTGACATTTACCAGGGCCAAATATTCATTCAAGGGAAGAAGGCATGTTCAGTTCCCAGATTTTGTGAATAATATCTCTGCTTCCAGTTTTCACAGTTTCCCAGAAATCTTCTGTCTTATATAAGATATTCTTATTATTCCATAGGTAAACACCTTCCAGTGTTTATTTCCTCTCATAAGAATAAAATACACTAAGAAATGTTATCCTTTTATCCTTTTAATTATCCTTCAGTACTTAAGGAATTGAGGATTTCAGGAATCTTACTCTTAGGACATTAAGGACTTTTTAGAGTGAAGTGAGAAGGACAAATTCCATTTCTATGTCAAGTGAATTTCATCATAATAAAATGCAGTGACAGTTTTTCTTATGGTGCTTCAAATATGTGACCTGATGTGTTTGTGATAGATAAAGAAGAAAGACTAAAAAATACAATACAGTGTGCTTAAAGAATTGCTATATTTTCATGGCTAAGATTTGCAGTATTTTATCATATAATTTTGATTATTGGTTGGGGTACTTGATCAATATTCAAGGGCTATGTGTGGTAGCTATTACCTCAAGTTTCTGAGTAGTGTTATCAATTATAGGTTCAGGAGGGAGTGGCCCCTGGAGTTGAGGGAGTTACAGGGCCCATGGCACTAGTTACTGGAATTACAGTGGAATCTTCAGCAGACTCTGAGCCATATGCATAGTCAGAGGCTTCAAGCTCATCTTCAATGTAATAAAAATACTCTTCAGGAGTGGTGACATCCTTTTCAGGCAAAGTTGTACTGGTGGTGGTGATGGCATTGGGGAGAGCAGAAGTGAGAATGATAACAGCCAGAGTAGTGCCAAGGGTAGCAGTGTTTGCTCCTGGAGCAGCTGTTGTGGTTTTAAGAACCTCTGTAGTGGTTGCAGGGCTGGTCACAGTTGCACTCTTGGTGCTCACTATAGTGACTGTGGGGCCAGTCACAGTTACAGCAGTTTCTTGAATAGTTGTGCCAGTTTTAGCAGTAGTGATTTCAATGACAGAAATGGTTTCATCAGTGGCAGCAGCAGTAGTATCAGTTACAGCCATAGTTGTGTCACCTTCAAGGGTGGTTGTCTCTTGTCCAGGGGTGGGGGGAGCAGCAGACAGGGTGGTGGTTTGAGATGTGGAGGTAGTGATGGTAGGTGAGAGGGTAGTGGTAAGGGCTTTTGTAGTGGGTGTGATTTGAGCTGTGCTAGTAGTAATGTCCTCTAGTGGCTGTCTTGGCCATGTTTGCAAAGGCAGTAGCTGCTTCTATGGAAATCTCTGATGGCTGCTTTTTTGGTTGATGTGGGCAAGGCTTTGGATGTTTAGATGTCTGAGTCTGAAGTCAAGGGGAATGAGATTTTATTGGACAAGATGGTGGTGGATGAGGTTTTCGCACACGATACTTACAGGTAAGTGGTAATGCTGGATACCCTGAAGACAGGTCAACAGAATGCCAAGGTCTCATCTTCCTGTGTTTGTTTTTGGAAGGTAGATTCTGGCTTCCATCGTAATTGCATCTTTGAGACTTTTTGTCAGTGGACTTAGTAATTCTTCTTGTAGTAGACCTGGAGCCTGTTAAGTTGTTTGGTGGAGTCTGCTTAGAAGTAACTCGCCTTGTTTTACTCTCAGGAACTTTAGAGTTTGCTCTTTTAGACTTAGGAACATGATGGCTCCTTATTGCACCTTGGGAAGCTGACATCTGTCTAAGTACAGGTTTGGCAATGGGAGTTTTTTGTTCTGTTGTCTTTATAGTTGATTTCTGTATAGCATTGGCAACTGAAGAACTTTTCCCTGTATTGGGTGAAGATGATGTCTGTTTGGGTGTAGACTTGGTAACTTTTCACAGTTTTAGTTTAGGCTTATCAATTTCCTTTCTTTTTATACCAGTCTCAGTGAGAGATGACTGTTTGGACTTAGACTTGTCTCCTAAGGTCAGTCTGAGTGGAGACTTGAGGATTAAATTCTATTATTCTGAAGCTGATTTTGATTGAGGCTGTTTTAGTGCAGTGTTGTTAGTTAGAAATTGCTTTTTGGTAGAGGTGGACTCCTTTAGTGTATCTTGGAAAGGTAATGAGTGCTTGGATGTAGACTGGGAAGTTAGAGATTTTTAAAATGCAGATGCCAGAGATGAGTTTGATAAAACAGACGGAGATGCTCTTGGTTGAATTACAGTAAGTGAAATCTGGTTTGATGGCTGCTTTAATGTCTGAGCTTCAGCTTGTTTTAATGCAGCTTGTACATGAGGGGGTTTTGTTTCTCCTGTCTGGGCAGGTGAATTAAGCCTTGATAGCTTTTGTTTTGACTGGTCATAAGTTTTAAGACTCTCACTTGACTGCAAATAAAAAATATACAAGTAAAGAATTAAATACATGGCATTAGGTCACATTGAGTGTATTTTAAAATATTCACTGGTAAAAGTTTTAAAACAGCCATTAATTTTTTTTTTTTAGATTTGATTTACATTTTTTGAAAAGATTACTTTACAGAGCAGTTTTAGATTGATGGCAAATTGAGAGGAAGATACAGAGTCCTCATATACTTCCTGCCTAGATATGCCCAGTCTCTCCACTATTGTCAGGAATGGAACTACATTGACATATATTACTCAAAGTCTATAGTTTACATTATACTTCACTTTTATACATTCCGTGGGTTTTGACAAACATATAATTACATTTGTTTACCATGCATTCACCATCTTATAGTTTAGGCTTCACTACCCTAAAAATTCTGTTTTCTCTTTATTCATCCCTCCTAATTCCTGGCAAGCATTGATATTTTTTCTGGCTTTATAGTTTTGTTTTTTTCTAGAATGTGATATAATTGGAATCAAACAATATATAGCCTTTTCAGATGAATTCCCTTCATTTAGTAGTATAAATTTAAGATTCCATCGTGTTTTTTTTCATGATTTAGTAACTCTCTCTCTTTTTTTTTAATGTACAGAGAAAGATTCCACTACATGAATATACCATAGTTTATTTATTCAGTCACCACAAAAGGACAATTTGGTTGCTTCCAGATTTTGGCAATTATGAATAGAATGTCTGGGTACATAAAAATCCATAAAAACATTTGAGTACACACTTGTGTGTGAACATAAATTTTGACTGATATATATGTGTATGTGTAATATATATATATATATATATATATATCCTCATTGTATGAATATATAGAAAGAAATATAATAAAGTTCATGGTACATTTTTAAAAGGCAACACAGTATGAATTATCCTGGTTGCAAGCACACTGATGTCTCACTCTGAGATGTTTTTGTGGCATATAATTGATATGAACATTTTAATCTTTTTCTAAACGAAAAGAAAATTACCTGTTGACCAGTATTGAAAACTTACCAAGAAGAATGTAGTAAGGTTCAGTATAATCATAGATAAGATTAAGAGCATTCATATTTTCTTTATGGACCCTAGCAAGAAATAATGATAAAGACAATCAATACCATATTGTGTAGTGATAACAGATTATTCAAATCCATATTTATTTTGGTAAATTATGATATTAAGACCTCTCAGAGAGCAATACTTCACTAAATAATTTACTGGCTACTCAGGAGCTTTCTGCATTATTTATATATAATAATATGAGCATAATTATGTCAGCACAACTAACACACACATATGTATAAATAAATGCACCATAAATTATGCACAATAGATATATTATATTATATTATATTATATTATATTATATTATATACCAGGGCTTTATATTATATACCAGGGCTTCCTTGGTGGCTCAGATGATAAAGAGTCTGCCTGAAAAGCAGAAGTTCAGTTCAGTTCAGTTCAGTGGCTCAGTCGTGTCCGACTCTGTGCGATCCCATGAATCGCAGTATGCCAGGCTTCCCTGTCCATCACCAACTCCGGGAGTTCACTCAGACTCACATCCATCGAGTCAGTGATGCCATCCAGCCATCTCATCCTCTGTCGGCGCTTCTCCTTCTGCCCCCAATCCCTCCCAGCATCACAGTCTTTTCCAATGAGTCAACTCTTTGCATGAGGTGGCCAAAGGACTGGAGTTTCAGCCTTAGCATCATTCCTTCCAAAGAAATCCCAGAGCTGATCTCCTTCAGAATGGACTGGTTGGATCTCCTTGTAGTCCAAAGGACTCTCAAGGGTCTTCTCCAACACCACAGTTCAAAAGCATCAGTTCTTCACACTCGGCTTTCTTCACAGTCCAACTCTCACATCCATATATGACCACTGGAAAAACCATAGCTTTGGCTAGACGGACCTTAGTCAGCAAAGTAATGTCTCTGCTATTCAATATGTTGTCTAGGTTTGTCATAACTTTTCTTCCAAGGAGTAAGCGTCTTTTAATTTCATGGCTGCAGTCACCATCTGCAGTGATTTTGGAGCCCCCCAAAATAAAGTCTGACACTGTTTCCACTGGTTCCCCATCTATTTCCCATGAAGTGATGGGAAGTAGGGCTTAGAAAACATCACTACAAACAAAGCTAGTGGAAGTGATGGAATTCCAGTTGAGCTATTTCAAATCCTGAAAGATGATGCTGTGAAAGGGCTGCACTCAATATGCCAGCAAATTTAGAAAACTCAGCAGTGGCCACAGGACTCGAAAAAGTCAGTTTCATTCCAATCCCAAAGAAAGGCAATGCCAAAGAATGCTCAAACTACTGCACAATTGCACTCACCTCACATGCTAGTAAAGTAATGCTCGAAATTCTCCAAGCCAGATTTCAGCAATATATAAACTGTGAACTTCCAGATGTTCAAGCTGGTTTTAGAAAAGGCAGAGGAATCAGAGATCAACTTGCCAACATCTGCTGGATCATGGAAAAAGCAAGAGAGTTCCAGAAAAACATCTATTTCTGCTTTATTGACTATGCCAAAGCCTTTGACTGTGTGGATCACAGTAAACTGCAGAAAATTCTGAAAGAGATGGGCATACCAGACCACCTGACTTACCTCTTGAGAAACCTATATGCAGGTCAGGAAGCAACAGTTAGAACTGGACAGGGAACAACAGACTGCAAAGCGGAAGACCTAGGTTCAATTGCTGGGTCAAGAAGATCCCCTGGAGAAGGGAATGGCAATCCACTTCAATAGTCTTGCCTGGAAAATTCCATGGGCAGAGGAGCCTGGTCGGCTACAGTCCATGGGGTCTCAAAGAGTCAGACACGACTTAGCGACTCACACATACAGACACATGAACATAATTTAGAATCACTGGGGTTAACAGCTTAATACTTTAACTATAAGAATAAACTCATTATTAAAGCAAAAAATATTTCTTAGAAAGTTTTTAGGTTAAAAACTTTTAATTCACACTTTTAGGATGTTAAAGCCAATGCTTCCATAAAAGCCTGGAAGGGTCAAGGCAAGTGGTGAAGCCTGCATCCCTTTATCACCAGGAAGTGTTCTAGGTGGACTGAGGCGTTCCTAATATAGCATTTTTTTACTCAACAAAGACAAGTTTGCCTTGTGATTTTTTTTTTTTTTACTTAAGTTGCATTTTATTAAAAGCTGCTATTCAGCCATAGAACTTGAGTAATTCATATAACTAAGCTTTGATTAAACTGCAGACAGTGGAAGTGAGTGGAATTCACCCACTTTCAGTGGGTATAATCAGTGACCATCAGCAATTAGTTTAATCGTCTTAGAAATTCTCAATCTCAGTCTAAGTCAGCAGATAATTTCAATTACTAGTTTATCTATTACATTTATGCCCAAACTATGGAAAACTTGGAGCCAGAAAAGGAAAATCTATGTCCCAATCTTATATGCACAGATACTTTAGAAGGGGTTTCTCCTCTGGTTTCTGATGAGGTTTTATCTTCTCTTAACCTCACTGATTCTTCTCTGGTAGTCATCTCCAAAGGAAAACTAGTGAGAACCTTTTGAGTAAATAAACTTTTCATCCCTGAATGTCCCTCCTACTTATTTTCTTTTGAGGATAGACTAAGAAAGCTTTAATAAGATTCCTTTTGGCAAGGGTTAATACTGATTAAAAGAAAGTCAAGTCTATTGACAAAATCAGTTGCTTGTGTGTATTCTTTCATGGAAATATTACAGTTTAGTTACATGTTTTCTTAGGAAAAAGAAAGTAATTTTATTCCTTATAAAACTTTTATCATTTGTACTATGACTTGAAATGATTAGATAAAAATTTGTTGTTTCTGTGACATGAAGTACATCAAAATTTTATTCTTTTGGGTTCTTGTCTTAACCATGCCAATAATGGTTATAGGTGTTTTGTAATTAATTAATTAAAAGAATAACTTTTAAATATAGAAACTATACTGATGCCAAATATTAATTTTATAGGGGTGTTTAGGACTTAATTTTAATTAATTAACTTATTTTTGTCTGCACAGGGTTATTTTTAGGACTTTAATCTTGCCTTCAAGAGTTTCTGGATTTCTCAATATATTCTAATAAAATATACACATAAAAAGAGTGCACTTGATCTGTTTTTGTTCATCAGTCTAGACTATTAGGTTTATAGCCTTATTCCAGTAATATTGGCATCTGGCCACCACTGCAGTTTATCACATTAGGAAGATTAGGAAAAGGAAATGATGGCATTTCCTAGTATAAGTAGTATACTAGGGTTAAGATAATACGTAATATTGATACAACAATTTGGTTAGCATTCTGATGACATTCATCTTTCTTTCCTTGAAAATTGAGATTAAATTATAAAAACATTCTCTCTTCACCCTTTTATATTGCTGTGATTGGTATTATGATTTTCAGTAATTTTCTTTTGAGTTTAAAATTGGGCTTTGCTAATTTGGTTTATGATCAATAATAAACTGCTAAGGTTAACATTTTCTTCCTGGATTTTGGTAAAGAAAATCCTAGATTATTTAATTCTATTAAATGAGTATTTTAATTTCAGTTATTAACAACTGTTTTTTTCTTTACTTACTCATTTGTTCAGCAAATGTCTTGTTCAGTCGCTCAGTCGTGTTCAACTCTTTGCAACCTCATGAAATGCAGCATACCAGGCTTCTCTGTCCTTCACTATATCCTGAAGTTTGCTCAAATTCATGTCCATTGAGTCTATGATGCCATCCAAAGATCTCATCCTCTGTCACCCCCTTCTCCTCCTGTCCTCAATCTTTCCCAGCATCAGGGTGTTTTCCAATGAGTCAGCTCTTTGATCAGGTGGCCAAAGTATTGGAGCTTCACCTTTAGCATCAGACCTTCCAATGAATATTCAAGGTTGATTTCCTCTAGGTATTCACTGGATTAATCTCCTTTCTGTCAAAGGGACTCTCAAGAGTTTTCTATAGCACCATAATTTGAAAGCATCAGTTCTTTGGCACTCAGCCTTCTTTGTGGTCCAACTCTATTTGTGAATGACTACTGGAAAAATTTTGACTATATGGACCTTTGCTAGCTAAGTGATGTCTCTGCTTTTTAATATACTGTCTAGGTTTGTTATAGTTTTTAAAGAAATGTATTTATTTTTTAAATGAAGGATAATTGCTATACAATTGTGTTGTTTTCTGCCAGACATCAACATGGGTCAGTCATAGGTGTACGAGGAGCAAGCATCTTTTAATTTCATGGCTGCAGTCACCATCTGCAGTAATTTTGGAGCCCAAGAAAATAAAATCTGTCACTGCTTCCACTTTTTCTCCATCTATTTGCCATGAAGTGATGGGCCCCAGATTCCATAATCCTAGTTTTTTGAATTTTGTGTTT
Source organism: Ovis canadensis (assembly GCF_042477335.2). NCBI lineage: Eukaryota > Metazoa > Chordata > Mammalia > Artiodactyla > Bovidae > Ovis > Ovis canadensis. Next base: position 102,303,556 of record NC_091250.1, on the reverse strand, counting down.
TAAGCCAGTTTTTCCACTCTCCTCTTTCACCTTCTTCAAGAGTTCTTTAATTGCTCTTCATTTTTTGCTGTTAGTGTGCATACCTGAGGTTGCTAACATTTCTCCAGGCAATCTTAATTTCAGCTTGTGAGTCTTTCAGCCCAGCATTTTTCATGATGTACTCTGCATATAAGTTAAACAAATGGGGTGATAATATACAGCCTTGACCTACTCCTTTCCCAATTTTGAACCAGTTTGTTGTTCCATGTCTCTTAACTGTTACTTCTAGTCCGGTGTACACTTTTCTCAGGAGTCTGGTAAGGTGGTCTGATAGTCCCATCTCTTTTAGAATTTTCCAGAGTTTGTTGTGATCCATACAGTTAAAGGCTTTAGCATACTCAGTGACTTTATTTAGCTTCTATTATACAGTGTGGCTCAGCGATAAAGAATCTGCCTGTAATGCAGGAGCCACAGGAGCTGCAGGTTCTATCCCTGGGTCAGGACGTTCTCCTGGAGGAGGGCATGGCAACCCACTGCAGTATTCTTGCCTGGAGAATCCTGTGGACAGAGGAGCCTTGGGGGTTACAGTCCATAGGGTCACAAAGAGTAAGACATGACTGAAGTGACTAAGCACAGCACAGCACATACAATGTATCGGGGTTTCCCTGGTGGCTCAGATAGTATAAAATCTGCATGCAATGCAGGATACTTGGGTTCTATCCTTAGGTTGAGAAGATTCCCTGGAGAAGGTAATGGATACCTGCTCCAGTATTTTTGCCTGGAGAATTCCATGGACAGGAGGTCTGGTGGATTATAGTCCAAGGGGTTGCAAGAGTCAGACATGACTGAACGACTGATACTTTCACTTCAAACAGTGTATTGGGTCTTATTTTAGAGAGACAGTAGTGAGAGAACATAGTTACTGTGCTCATAGGGCTTACCTCCCAGGAGAAGAGCTGGACAGACAGGTGTAACAGGGGAACTGGTATGGGGAAGGGGAAAGGAACTGGTATGGAAAGGGTGCTGTGGTAGCACATGTGTGAAGTGCTTGGTCTTAGAAGTTGGGGAAAGTTTTTCTTAAGGATGTGATATATAAACCAAGGAGACAAATTTTGATAATGTGATATGAATTACCCAAACGGTTTCAGCAGCTTCAAGCAACTGCTGGTGTTGATGATAATGCAGCTAAAGCCATCAGGGTTTGTTTCTGAGTCATTGGACTGAATGGTATGAGGCTCTAATAGGGCTAGAGGAAGTAGTAAGGTAGTAACAGTAAGATCATGAAATTTAACTTTACCTTGTGAATGTTCTTTATGGATAAGGGATTAAAATTTATTGAACGCCCAGTTAATGGAGGATATTATCATGAATGTCTCAGACTCAAGGTTGTCTGTCCTAGTAGTCAGATAACAAAGTCTGATAGACTGAATTGCTAGAGTTCAAAATAAAACTCTACCATTTAGTAAATTTTTGTTCTTGGGCAAATTATTAATACTTAGTCTCTCTGGGCCTCAGTTTCTTCATTTATATGTGAACATAATAATAGAGCCTCTTTAAGAGAGTTCTATGTGAAATAAAGTAAAACATGTAAAATCTTTTATAGAGAGCCTGACACATATATCAGTAAATCAAAAAATGGTACTTTCCACCTTATTTATTACCCAGAGTCACACAGTTAAGCAAACGATTTTGAGCAAAACTTTAATTCAGTTCTATCCAAATCTAAGGCTTATAAATTTTCACTGTACATTTAAAGTGTGGCTCAGATAATAAAGAATCCACCTGCAGTGCAGGAGATACAGGAGACTCAGGTTAAGTCACTGGATTGATTGGATTCCCTGGAGGAGGCTGTGGCAACCCACTCCAGTATTCTTGCCTGGATAATCCCATGGACAGAGGAGTTTAGAGGGCTACAGTCCATAGGGTGGCAAAGAGTCCCGACAGGACTGAGTGACTAACACTTCACTTTTCAACACTTTCATACAAAATAAGAATCAATAAGAAGCTATTTCAAGAGGTTACCAGTGAAGATTAAGAGGTTTATATTTGTGAAAACTTTTTATACATTAAAAAAGTGGTAAATAAATTATTATTATATAACATATAACTGTGTTTTGGAAGACCTGAGAACTTTCAAACAGGCTGTTCTGCAAGACTGAATAATAAGATGTTTTTCATTTCTCACCAGACCACGAGGTCCTAGAGGTGGGGAGGAAACATGCTATATTCACATAGTTGGCATTTGGCAAATAATTGATAAATGGATGACTATGTGTGACCCTCCAGATCTCATTTATTTTCCATGTGAAAGACATAATTTCTCATATAAACTACCTTTGCAGAAATGGACTTTACCTCTGAAAGTAATTTACTCAAATTCAAAATAACCAACTCACCAATGTATTTTCTTAAAATGTAAATTGTAGTTGAAGGATTTACTATGTCACAGGGAAGCCCCTATTAGTGTTAATTTAAAACAAAAAATCACAATGTGAAAGTAGAGAGTTATTTTATTTGGTGGGAATGTTAAGGACTCTGAGCCTGGGAATTTGCTCTAGGGAATGATCTAGACTAAAATTGGCATTACTTTTGGGCACTTAAACTTAATGCTAACTCTAGAGTTCTCATTCTCTCTCTTGGTTGCTCAAGAATCACTTCGTGGTCTTCTAGAGTTGAACACTATGGCTTAGTGCTCTGAACCCAATGACTTAGCCATAAATTTAGATTTTCTCATATTATCTTGCAGAAGATAGTCTTAATGAGTGGACCAATTTGAGAATCAGATGAAATTATGAGCTTTGCCTTCAATTAAATGTGTATTTCCAAATTCACACTAAATTTACCTTGGAATTTCAAAGTTTCAAATAGCCCTGAGGTGTATTCACAGGCTCTTTCACATCCATTGATGATAAAAACTCTCCAGAAAGCAGGAATAGAAGGAATATACCTCAACATAATAAAAGCTATATATGACAAACCCACAGCAAACATTATCTTCAGTGGTGAAAAATTGAAAGAATTTCCCCTAAGGTCTGGAACAAGACACGGGTGCCCACTTTCACCACTACTATTCAACATAGTTTTGGTCACAGCAATCAGAGCAGAAAAAGAAATAAAAGGAATCCAAATTGGAAAAGAAGAAGTAAAACTCTCACTGTTTGCAGATGACATGATCCTCTACACAGAAAACCCTAAAGACTCCACCAGAAAATTGCTAGAGCCAATCAATGAATATAGTGAAGTTTCAGGATATAAAATCAACACACAGAAATCCCTTGCATTCCTGTACACTAATAGTGAGAAAATAGAAAGAGAAATTAAGGAAACAATTCCATTCACCATTGCAACGAAAAGAATAAAATACTTAGGAATATATCTACCTAAAGAAACTAAAGACCTATATATAGAAAACTATAAAACACTGGTGAAAGAAATCAAAGAGGACACTAATAGATGGAGAAATATACCATGTTCGTGGATTGGAAGAATCAATATAATGAAAATGAGTATACTACCCAAAGTAATCTATAGATTCAATGCAATTCCTATCAATCTACCAATGGTATTTTTCACAGAGCTAGAATAAATAATTTCTCAATTTGTATGGAAATACAAAAACCCTTGAATAGCCAAAGCAATCTTGAGAAAGAAGAATGGAACTGGAGGAATCAACCTGCCTGACTTCAGGCTCTACTACTGTTATGCCCAGTGTCTGAGTCCCCAAAACTGAGAGACTAAGACGTCCACAGCAGTGCAAAAGCATTAAGGGGTTTATTGCTAGCTCGAGCTAGGGCCCACGTCTCATCCAGCACAATGGAATCTTGACGAGAGCCCTGAACTCTGAATCACAGCTGCTTATATACAGGCGGTCTTTTGTCTCAGCAGTAGTGTAGTTGGCATGTGGTGATTGACTCAACCTTGGGTCATCGTGGTGATTGACTTAACCTTGGTGTCATCGGGGGGGAGACCGTGGTGTCACTGGGGACCTTGGTGTTATCGGGGACCTTGGTGGGGCTTCCCAGAATTATGATTCATGCTTACAAGAACCTGAGGCTTAGGCCTAGTGTGGCCTGTTGAGCCTGTCATGGCTCAGGTCAGGTCCCAACATTCCCACCTTTCTCTTGATCATATAGAGGAATCTTCCTCTTTGTTTTGGGGCAAGGCCTGGTATTGTTGCCTGAGTACGAGTAGTTGGACTGTATTAATATGTTCCTTTACAAAAGTTACAAGCTTGTTTAGGATATATGGGCCAAAAATGAGTATTAATAGTAGCACCATAAGAGGTCCCGCCAGGGTGGAAATCAGTGTTGTTAGCCATGGAGATTGTTGGAACCAAGACTCAAACCATCCCTGTTGGGCTTCTCGCTCTTTTCTGAAGGGTTAATAGGGCAGCAGAGATGTGCCTGCAAATGGGTCTCTCTGCTTGGGCTGAACGTGCTTGCAAACGAGGCGTTCTGCCAGAGTCTAGACACAGCCTTGAGTTTAATGGTCCCTTGCAAATGAGGGGGCATTCCCTTCTTATGATAAGAAGTAAAAAAGGGATTTGGACAGACTCTGCAGTAGACAGGGATTTCAGTCCCCTTGCTGTACGATAACATGTATGCACCTGCACTGTACTGAAAAGGCTTATTCATGCAGTCTAGAATTCTGCCTCGGGGGCTTTATAATAATAAACTGCAAATTGTTTGTGCAATTCTGTTCCTCTGGCCGGAGTGTGTATTGTCTGTCTCTTGTGTGTCTCGTGTGTTTTGCCTTTGTGTCATTTCGCTCGCAACATCCGGCGCCCAACGTGGGGCTCGAGTAAAACCGAAAGGGTGAGTAACCCTGGGGGGATTTTAAATCCATAGCAGGGGAACTTTCGGGAAAATCATGGGGAATTCCTCACCCTAGCAGGGGAACTTTCAGAAAATCATGGGGGAATTCCTCATCATCATTACGGACACAATACATGGAGTTAGTCAAAGGAGTTCTCCACTCCATAGGCGTTAAAGCCTCGACTCGTTGATTGAGTGAGCTCTTTCGCTTGGTGGAGCAATATTGTCATTGGTTTCAATATCAAACTAAGTTACAGTTAAACTTAAAGGAATGGAAAATAATTTTAAAGGAATTGAGAAAGCAACATCAGAACGGTAATGTGGTCCCTTTGAAGTTATGGACTTTGTGTAGTGCTATGACACAGGCTTTGACCTTGCTCTCTACTGATAATGAAACTAAATCTAATGCTTCAAGGAGGGGAGAAATAATTTATGAGGATGTGTCAGATGTTGGTGGGGCTTCTGCTTCGCCTGAAGGCAAGGATACAAATGAGCCTCCTGTAAATGGTGAAACATCTGATAGTTCAGAATCAGATTCAGAGGCTTCTTTGGTTTCGTCAGAGGAGGGCAAAGAGATTAAAGAAATGACCCATCTATTCCAGGAGTGGTGGAAATTCCATAAGGAGGAGAAAAAATCTACACCTTCTGCTCCTCCTTGAGCTTCTCTTTGCCCCACTGCGGTTAATCGGCCTGATGTGGGCAGGGAACATTGTCGGTTCTCCTTTCCTTTGTCTATGCTTCATGATGATGACTTGCCTGCTCCCCTTGGTGGGTTTATCAATCCTCCACAATTATTTCCCATCCAGAGACAGCAGAATGACAATGTGATAAATGTTCAATACACTTCTTTGGAATATAAATTCTTTAAAGATCTTAAAGCTGCAGTAGCGCAGTACGGTCCTCAATCTCCCTTTGTTTTGGCTATGCTGGAATCATTGGGAAAAGGCAAATTAATCATTCCATTAGATTGGAAATCTATTGCCCAAGCTGTCTTGGAGGGTTCTCAATGGTTGCAACTTTGTAGCTGGTGGGAAGAAGAAGCTAGAAAGCAGGCTCGGATTAATGAGGGACAGAATCCCCTGGTCCTCTCGAGGACAAGCTATTGGGAGAGGGCCAATATCGGGCTTTAAGAGAACAGGCTCAATACTCTCATCAGGACTTACAACAAGTCCGCCAGGTCTTTTTATGAGCATGGCGCCATGTGGTGCCTACTGGCCACGCCCAGACCTCCTTTGTTAAAACAATGCAAGGCCCCAATGAGCCATATACTGATTTTTCAGCGAGATTGAGGGTAGCTGTGGAACGGGCTGTAGGGAGGGATGAGATTTCAGAGATACTATTACAAACTTTAGCATTTAAAAATGCAAATCCTGAATGCAAGCGTATACTGGGGCCATTAAAGGGACAGGGTGCATCTATAGCTGAATATATCAGAGCCTGCTCAGGAGTAGGAGGAGCTGAGCATCAGGCTAATGTCTTTGCTACAGCCTTGGCCAAAGCTATGAGACCACAAAAGGGAGGTAACTGCTTCCATTGTGGAAAACCTGGTCATATGAAAAGAGAGTGTCGGAAATTAAAAGCTGATCAAGGTGCAATTCCTAAAGACAGATCTCTTGCTGGGAAGAATAAGACTCCTCCTGGACTTTGCCATCAGTGAGGGAAGGGGTTTCATTGGACTAATGAATGCAGATCTAAAACAGACAAAATGGGCCACCTGATACCGGGAAACTATCCTGCGGGCCTAAGTTCTTGGGGCCCAGGAACAATACCGGGAACTTCTCCTCCTTGCTCTCCTGCCATCCCACCTGCCCCAACCCTGTTCCCTCCCAGCAACCATTACAAGTAGATGCCACATTAAAAGGACCTTAGATGATGATTTCGGACTTACGGTCTGCTACTTCAGGGAGTGCTGCTGCTGATTTGCCACTAGCTTATAATGTTCTTTTGTCACCAGGGGGAGGCATTTATAAATTAAAAACAAATGTATTTGGACCACTGCCTAAAGGCACTTTTGGCTTAATATTAGGCCATAGCAGTGCGGCTTTGAGAGGTTTAACCATAATTCCTGGGGTAATAGACTCTGACTATGTTGGGGAAATTTTAATTATGGTCTCTACTTCTACCACGCTTTCATTGTTAGCTGGGGAATGTATTGCTCAAATACTTCTCCTACCTTATCACCCCTTTTTGGCTCTTCCTAATGAACGAACAGGAGGATTTGGAAGTACTGGGTAACATATATTTTGGGAAATGCTTATCAAAGATTCTTGCCCTGTTCTCTCCTTGATTATACAAGGAAACAACTTTGAGGGACTAGTAGACACAGGGGTGGATGTTTCAGTCATTTCTTCTCAATAATGGCCCCAAGATTGGGAAAAAGAAAAAAATCCCTTTAATGCTGATGGGATTGGGCTCCATTGCAGATGTCTGGAAGAGTACTCATCCCTTGCAATGCTAATTCCATAATGGAAGATCAGTGTTTGTTACCTTTTATATTGTAAATATACCTATTAATATATGGGGAAGAGATCTTCTCTCTCCTTTGGGGGCTTCTGTAACCATTCCATTGGAAAACTAGTAGCCACTGCTCAAATTCCTTGAGCACTCCCATTAAAATGGTTAACTAATACTCCAAAATGGGTTGAGCAGTGGCCATTACCAGAAATGAAGCTCGAAGCATCAGAACAATTAGTACAAGAACAACTCCAACTTGGTCATATAGAGCCCTCTACCTCCCCCTGGAATTCTGTTTTTGTTATAAAAAAGAAATCTGGAAAATGGAGAATGTTAACTGATTTAAGAGAAGTTAATAAATGTATTGAACCTATGGGAGCATTACAATTGGGACTCCCCTCTCCAGCTTTTATTCCTCAGAACTGGTCCTTAATGGTGCTAGATCTTAAAGACTGTTTTTTTTTTTTTACCATTCCCCTACAATTGCAAGATAGAGATAAATTTGCTTTTACAGTTCCTGTTCTTAATCATGCTCAGCCTATTAAGCGTTATCAGTGGACAGTCTTACCACAAGGAATGATAAATAGTCCTACCTTATGCCAAGAATTCGTAGCTCACTCTTTACAATCCCTCCGTCGAGTATATCCCAATTATATTCTATATCATTATATGGATGATCTCCTATCAGCAGCTCCTAGTATTGCTGAACGTGATAAATTCTTTTTAAAAGTACAGAAGGCTTTAAGACCATACAATTTGCAAATAGCCCTAGAAAAAATTCAAAAGGACTTTCTTATTTCATATTTAGGGACAATATTGGAACAACATAGAATAAGGCCCCAAAAGTTGCAAATTAGGAGAGACCATCTCAAAACCTTAAATGATTTTCAAAAGTTATTGGGAGATATTAATTGGCTATGCCTAGTACTTGCGATTCCTACTTATCATTTATGACATTTGTTTTCTACTTTCAAAGGAGATACAGCTCTGGATAGCCCCCGGACCTTAACCCCATTGGCTTTACAGGAACTTCAATTTGTTGAGCAAAGACTAAATGATGGCTTTTTGACTTACTTACATGCATCTCAAACTATTTCGTTTATAATATTTCATACCCCTTATTCTCCATCTGGTGTAATTGCTCAAAAAAAGGATGAATAGAATGGGTTTTCTTACCTAACAGTTTTTCCAAAAAATTGACTACATATATGGATAAATTAGCCTTCCTTATACAGAAAGGTCGCCATCGTATTTTACAACTGTCAGGATGTGAACCACACCAGATTTTTACTCAGTTAACAACTGCTCAAATATCTCGATGTTTACAATTTAATGAAAACTGGCAAATTTCTCTTGCCTCATATCCTGGTTCGTTTTCTAATCATTACCCATCATCTAAATTGATTGATTTTCTCCAGGCTAACGCTATGATATCTCATTTCCCAATTTCAGATGTTCCAGTTAAGGGACCCACTATTTTTACAGATGCAAATAAAAATACTGCTGGATATTGGACCCCGGAAAGTTCCAAGGTTCTCCCCCACTCATTTTCTTCTGTACAGCCTGCTGAATTGTGGGCTATCTATTTAATTTTGCAAGATTTTCCCCAACTTCCTATTAACATTGTTTCAGATTCTCGATATGCTGTTCTCTCTTGCCTACAGCTTACCCATGTTTCCCTTCCACTGACCCTTAAAACAGCTATTGATACATTGTTTTACCAAGTACAACAATTGCTCTTGCAGTGTTCAGAGTTAATTTTCTTTACTCACATCCGTGCACATTCTGCCCTTCCTGGACCCTTATTATTCGGAAATGCTACAATTGATGCCTTACTTTATCCTATAAAAGCAGCAAAACAATAACATCTCTTACAGCATACCAACTCCAAAGGGTTACAAAAATCTCATGCTATTATTCAAAAACAAGCTCAAAATATTGTTCGTTCTTGTTCCATATGTGCACCCTTTGCTTTGCCATTTACCCCACCAGGTGTCAACATGAGAGGACTACAAGCAAATCAGATATGGCAAATGGATGTAATTTACATTTCTTCTTTCGGACAACAAAAATGTGTGCATCATACTATAGATACTTGCACACATTTTCAATGGGCCACTGCATTACATTCTGAAAAGGCTGATGCTGTTATTACTCATTTGTTATCTTGTTTTGCAGTTATGGGATTACCAATTGAATTGAAAACTGATAATGCACCTGCCTACCAATCTGCAAAAATAGCTCACTTTTTAATCTCAATACCATATAACTCATACTTTTGGTATTCCTTATAATAGTCAAGGGCAAGCTATCATTGAAAGAGCTAATTGTACCTTGCGTGATTATCTTGAAAAAATAAAAAAGGGGGAATAAGAGAGATTTATGAAACCTAAAAATATTCTGAGTAAAACCTTACTTACCTAAATTTTTTGAATGTTTGGAGCAAGGGAAATCTATCAGCAGCAGAGTTGCATTTTCAAGGGAAAGAAGATGATAAGAAGATCTTGAATACGCCTATTTGGTATAAAGATAAAGAGGAAGGTTGGATCCCAGCATCATTAATATATTTGGGACGAGGGTATGCTTTCATTTCTGTTAATAATTACAGGTTTTGGACCCCAGCAAGATTGATCAAAGTCAACAATGGCTGATCCCTTTGTTCAAAAATTCGAAGAGCTTACTATGCACAGAAGCTTTACTTTCCGTACAAGGGAAGCAACACCTCCTACGTGGGGTCAAATGAAGAGGTTGACCCAGGAAGCAGAGAAGATGTTAATGAAGGCGGGGCAACCTCTGAATCCTACCAATCTTTTGCTTGCCATGATGTCAGGTAATCAGTGTATCGGCAAGTAATCATACATATTGGGCATATATACCTAATCCCCCATTAGTGAGAGCAGTTTCCTGGGGGGAACCAGAAGTGCAGGTATGTACTAATGAGACTGCCTTCTTTCCCCCACCAGCTTGTGGGGGAATAGAACAACTATCTCATCATAAGCAACAATATAATATTAGTAATTTGACCATTGCAGTGGAAGGTATTCCTTTGTGTATAGGAGGACACCCCTTTTGTCTGTCCACCAAGGAACATTCTCATCATTCTTATAATACATGGGGGGTAAAGTATAATAATTACCATTTTGCTACTTTTACTGTGCTTGTTTCCACCAGGGGATTTAACACCTCGACAGAACCGATAGACATTCATGATGGAAAACACATGTCGCTATGTCCTGTTAACTTTTTCGTTCCTTCTCTAGAATCTTTGGAGTGGGAACATTGCCGAGGTCATCGACCCTTTAAAGTCATGAATTATTCTGGGGCCATCATTCTAGATTGGAGTCCAGATCATGGGCAATTCTTAGAAAAATGGTCAAATAAATCTCTTAGGTGGCATCGTGCAAATAGCACTTTGATGGGCAATGGTAATGAAACAGTTAAATGGCAGCAATTTGCACTTGTCCCTCCTCAACTACAATTGCAAGGATATCCGCACATTCAAGGAGATATTTGGAAACTATGGGCAGTTTCTGGTAATCTCACTATCTGGTCAGGAAACTATACTTTGGACAGTGGTGACTCTTTGGCTCCATTCCATGTTAATTTACATGTTAATAAATCTTATTCCACAATGGCATGTGTAAAATATCCTTTTGCATTGTTATATGGGAATTGGACCTGGAATGATACTGTGGGGTCTGTGTCATGTGACTATTGTAATCTAACCCAATGTGTAAATCAGTCTTGGTGAGAAGAATTTAAAAGACGAGCCTATAACTCCGATTTCTCTTTAGTAATTGTTAAGGCTTGGACAGAAGTATGGTTACCTATAAATCTGACTTGGCCGTGGTCAGATTCTTTTGCTGTTTCTCATCTAGTAACCGCTGTACGGACTTTGCTACACTGATCTCGATGTATGCTTGGTGTGGTCATTGCTTCGATTCTAGCAGTCGTGTCAGTAACTGCAACAGCGGCGGTAGCAGGTCTTGTGTTACACCAAAGAATTCAAACAGCTGATTTTATTCAGGACTGTCATAAAGACTCTCATTTGCTATGGCAACAACAGCGAGATTTGGATGCACAACTTGCTACCGACGTGCTCAATCTTCAACACACCGTTTCCTGGCTTGGAGATCAATTGGCTGTTTTATCTATACGAAGTGTGTGTTGAAATGTGATTGGAATTCTTCTCAGTTTTGTATAGCACCTGTACCATTTAACATGAGTGAAGGATGGGATAAAGTAAAACGATCCTTGACTGGGAATCAAAATCTCACTACAGAGATTATGGACCTGGAGAGACAAATTTTGTCTACTTTTAGCAAGACTTTACCTGACATTACAGGGTCCGATTTGCTGAAAAGTCTTCAAGAGGGAATAAATAACTTAAATCCATTAGGGCATGTATCCTCACTAATTGGGACTACCTTTGGGAACACTGTGTTTATATTGCTTTTATGTTGTGTTGCTTTTCTAGTCTTCCGGCTGTGGCAAAAAGGGAAACAACTAAAGCACGAAAGAGAAAAGATCCAGACCATGCTACAATTTATAAAAGCAAATAAAAAAGGGGGAGATGAAGGGTTAATAGAGTAGCAGAGATGTGCTTGCAAACGGGTCTCTCTGCTCGGGCTGAACGTGCTTGCAAACGAGGCATTCTGCCAAAGAGTCTAGACACAGCCTTGAGTTTAATGGTCTCTTGCAAACGAGGGAGCATTCCCTTCTTATGATAAAAAGGAAAAGAGGGCTTTGGACAGACTCTGCAGTAGACAGGGATTTCACTCCCCCCTGCTGTACGATAACATGTATGCACCTGCGCTGTACTGAAAAGGCTTATTCATGCAGTCTAGAATTCTGCCTAGGGGGCTTTATAATAATAAACCACAAATTATTTGCGCAGTTCTGTTCCTCTGGCTGGAGTGTGTATTGTCTGTCTCTTGTGTGTCTCGTGTGTTTTGTCTTTGTGTCATTTCGCTCGCAACACTTTTCTGTTGAGTTAGTCCTTCCCTTACTTTGGCCGTAAATTCTCTCACTACCCCAGTGTGGTCTGCGTAAAAACAACATTCTTCTCCCAGAGCTGCGCAGAGCCCCCCTTGTTGCAAGAAAACCAGATCTAACCCCCTTTTGCAAGACTACCTCGGACAGGGAAGTCAATGATCTTTCTAGGTGACTAATTGACTCTTCTATGTGGGTAATGTCTTCATCTATAGCTGCCCACAATGACATAAACCTTTGGCCTTGGAGGGACAAGGCCGTTATCCCGGTTCCCACTCCGGCAACCTCAAGGCTGAACATGGTTGCTAATGTGATGGCCGTAATGGGCTCTCTCTTAATTCTGTTTCCTGCCAACTGATTTGATATTTCTCCAGTCCAATAGCTATACATAACTTCTTCAGGGTGGTATAGAGATTTTGGGCACGACAGCCACCAATATGAAAATCTCTCTATTTTGATTAAAAACTGAGACATGTAAGCATGGAGTCAGTCCGGCATGAGAGCAGACCCACCAACCCCCTGCCTCTGGCACAATCCATTTTGTCTGATTTAACTCTGTGAGCTCAGCTGATCAAGCGCACAAGGGAGATTTCTCTGGTGGGACTTTACCTACACAAAGTCCTTTTCCCCACACTTCTTTCATTGTGAGGCTCATCTTTTGTTCTCCCCAGTGGCATTTAGGTGGATCTATGCTAGTGGTCAGGCTGTAAGAAGCATCTAAGCCTATTGCTTCATAATAGGGAGGGTATAGAGTGTAGCAGAGCCAACAGGATTTAGTTGCTTCTGGGTTGGTTTGGTTTAGAGTTGTATAGGCTGCCCTAACTAATTTCCATAATGGGTCTGATTTCCTGAGGTTGGGGATGTGGACCGGGGGACCGAGGGAACTGGAGGATGTCGAATCCAGTGTAGCAAGGCTCGGTGTTGGGTATGTCTCAGCTATTTTTAGTGAATCAATCTTTTCGACCGGGTTGGGACCTATACTATGCACCTGTGTTGGCTCTATGATCTGGCTGACAATTATAATTCCTCCAAAATACCCATGGGTCCATTGGGCGCTAGTTTGTATTCCCCAGGACAGACCGGAAACACAAGACCTCTCTTTTCTCGCAGCCTCTTGATTGAACCTTATTCTAACTTGTGAATAGTCACATTTGACACAGTGATAGTATGGGTCTCCGAGGGCTTGGGCTGAGGGCCTTGTAAACGAGAAGTTGAGTAGGTCTTGGTTTCCTACCTCCCAATGCCATTTTCCATCATTAGAAGTTACACAACTCCAGGACTTACAGAAGTAGTCCTGTAGACCCTCACAAGTCTTCCAGTTGCTCCTTTGGTGGCCAGGACATGCCCAGAACCCGTAAAGTTGGAGGAGACCCTTTGCCCAGGGTACACCCACCACCTCTTTTAGGTCAAAGTACAGATCTGGCCACCAGGTGTTCGGAGGATGTGTTCCTGAGGTTAAGTTAAGTACCTCTCACGTCAGTCCATTTTGAAGTTGCCAGGTGATCCTGGCCAGCTGGTGCGGGTTTCCATTGGTGGCTCCTGGGTCGAGGAGGATGGTCACCAACACGAGGATCAGGGTGATTTGTCTGGGTCCTGTCGACCAGTGAGCTTCATCTTTAAAGGGTTGGAGGGATGTGGTGTCACCTTCCATTCTCTCTGGGCCTTTTCCTGTTCCTCCGGAGTGGCACAGTGCACGTGGTTACAGTGCACCCAAGGTCCAATGCTGTCAACCTTCAGGGCAGTAGGGATAGTAAGAAGAACAACATAAGGGCCCTTCCATCTAGGCTCTAATGTCTTGACTTGATGCCGTTTGACCCAAACCCAGTCCCCCGGACCAATGTTGTGTGAAGGAATTCTTCCCTTCTCTTGGCCTTTATGGATTTCTTTGAGTAAAGTCCAGATGTGCACATGCACCTTGCTTAAGGCCAATAGAGCTTTTTGGAACTGCCGCAATGAAGGAGGCTGCTGGATTCTTCCCTCAAAGATAGGACACACTGGAGGGGGCCCCCCATAAACAATTTCAAAGGGGGTTAGGTTTAACTTGTAGGGGGTATTACATGCTCGGAAGAGAGCGAAGGGAAGGAGAGTCACCCAGTCCCCACCAGTCTCTATCGCCAGTTTTGTCAAAGTTTCTTTGAGTCCGATTCGTTCTTTCTACCTGTCCTGAGCTCTGGGGATTGTATTCATAATGCAGTTTCCATTTGGTCCCCAGAGCTAAGGCCAGTCCCTGAACAATTTGACTCACAAAAGCAGATCCATTATCAGAGCCAATGGTTACCGGCAGCCCAAACCTAGGCACTATCTCTTCTAGGAGTTTTTTAGCTACCATTGTTGCTGTTTCCCTCTTAGTGGGATATGCTTCCACCCACCCAGAGAAAGTATCGACCAGAACTAACAGCTAATGGTACCCATACTTGCCTGGCCTTACCTCTGTAAAATCTATCTTCTGGTGTTGTTCCGGCCTTTCTCCCCGGTACCTTATATCTGTGTGCTGTCCTTTTCCTGGTCTCATCATCTGGCATGCGTTACAGGCACAGACTATGTCTTTTATAGTTGCCTTTTGTCAGGGAAACTGCAGACACGCTGTCTGTAAGAGTGCTAGAGTCTTTTTTTTCTCCCAGATGGGTGGTCTGATGTAGGCGCATGCAAAGGTGTCGACCCAAGTTAGCCGGAAGCAACAAGTTGTCATTTTGGTCTCGATACCATCTGTCTTTGCCCTCCGGACAGTTGATATTTTCTTGGATCCAGCTTAGATTGGAAGAGGAATACTCGGGGCTTGGGGGCAGGGTTCCCATTCCCGGGGGTGGCAATCCCACAGTCAATATGTGGGTTTTACAGTCTCTGAGGGCTGCTTCCTGGGCCGCCACATCAGCAGCATGGTTGCCCCGAGCCTTGATATCTTCTCCTTTTTGGTGTCCTGGGACATGTACTATGGACACAGCTCGGGGTCGGTGGACTGCTGCTAGGAGTCTGTGGATCTCAAGTAGGTTTTTAACTTCTCTTCCCTCTGCTGTTGTAAACTCCCGCTCTCTATATATTGGGCCCTGAATATGCACTGTTCCAAATGCATACCGACTGTTGGTATAAATGGTGATCTTTTTTCCTTCTGCCCTTTCCAGTGCCTGTATCAAGGCTATTAATTCCGCTTTCTGGGCGGATGTCCCAGGGGGCAGAGCTTCCGCCTAGATGACCCTTCCAGAGTTATCTACAATGGCTGCCCCTGCCCTTCTTTGTCCATCTTTTACAAAACTACTTCCATCTGTAAACCATACCAGTTCGCTGTCTTTGAAGGGCACATCTTTTAGGTCTTTTCGTATGGCCATCACATTGGCCAATATCTCACCACAATCATGGAGGGGGCCGTCTTTTTTCGGGGTGGGCAGGAGAATGGTCAGGTTCAGGAAGCAGGGCATCTGAAAGTGTATCCGGGGGGCATCCAGCAGCAAGGCCTGATAATGGGTTAAGAGGGCATTGGAGATCCATTTACCTGGTGGCTGCTTGAGAATCTCTTCAATGGCATGCGGAGTGTAGACCAGTAGCTGTTGTCCATACGTTAACTTGTCGGCATCATGGACCAGGAAAGCAGTGGCTGCGATGATTTGGAGGCAGGGTGGCCACCCCGTGGCCACTAGGTCCAGTCTTTTAGAGAGATAGGCTACAGGTCGCTTCCAAGGCCCCCATTGCTGTGTCAAGACTCCCTTTCCTACTCCGTTTTTCATCCACAAACAGTTGGAAGGGCTTAGATGGGTTAGGGAGAGCAAGGGCCGGGGCTTTCAGCAGAGCCTGCCGAAGTTCTTGAAATGCCTATCTCATTGGCTCAGTCCAAGTCCAGTTTTTATTCTCCCTGCTCCATTCATACAATGGCAGGGCCTTTTCAGCAAATCCCAAGATCCATAGCCTGCAATACCCAACAGTCCCAAGAAATTCTCTCACTTGATGAGGATTTGCTGGCTCAGCGATCTGCAAAATAGTCTCTTTCATAGCCTGTGTCAGCCATCTCCGCCCCTGCTTTATCTTATATCCTAAGTAGGTGACTCCCTGTCTAGCAATTTGGGCTTTCTTTGCACTAGCCCGGTACCCCAATGTCCCCAAAGTTTGGAGGAGGTTGCCTGTCGCCTCTAGGCATGCCTCCTCAGTAGCAGTGGCTAGCATAAGATCATCCACATACTGCAACAAGACAACGTTGGGGTGATCAGCCCGGTACTCATGGAGGTCTTTGCCCAGAGCCTCATTAAATAGCGTTGGTGAGTTTTTGAAGCCCTGTGGGAGGCGAGTCCAGGTTAGTTGTCCTGTGGTCTGGCTGCACTCCTTGGCACACTCGAAATCGATCTCTTGGCTCGAATGGGCCAGTGGCAAACTGAAAAAGGCATCTTTCAAGTCCAGGACAGTATACCATACATAGTCTGGTGGCAGGCCACTCAAGAGGGTGTACGGGTTAGGGACGGTGGGATGAATGTCACTCATCCATTTGTTGACTTCACGAAGATCTTGGACCGGTCTAAAGTCCATTCCCCCAGGCTTTTTCACAGGTAACAGGGGAGTGTTCCACGGAGATTGACACCTTCTGAGAATTCCTATCCTCAAGAGCCACTGGATATGTGGCGTGATTCCTCGTTGGGCCTCCAGACTCAGGGGGTATTGTTTCACCCGTACAGGGGTGGCATCTGCTTTCAGTTCAACAATGATGGGGGGTCTCTGTTTGGCTAGTCCTACTCCCGCTGTTTCTGCCCAGGCCATAGGGTATTTTTGGACCCAAGGCTGCACATTAGGGTCAATAGCCATGGGAGGCCTTGGCTGGTACAGTCTATATTCGTCCCTTAGCGCCAAGGACAAAACCTGTATAGGATGTCCAGTCCCATCCATAACTGATATCCCTCCGTGGTCAAAGTGGATTCGAGCATTGACCTTAGATAATAAATCCCTCTCTAGTAAGGGAGCAGGGCATTCTGGTATCACAAGAAATGAGTGAGACACTCGTTGGGCCCCCAAGTCCACCTGACGTTTAGTAGTCCATTCATATCGTTTAGTTCTGGTGGCCCCTTGTACCCAGCTGGTTTTCTCGGACATTGGTCTGTCTTTCCAGTTAAGGACTGAGTATTGGGCCCCTGTGTCCACCATGAAGCCGACTGGTTTCCCCTCCACATGTACAGTTACCCAGGACTCGGGGAGGGGGGCTGAGCCCTGACCCCCCTAATCACTATCATTTCCTGCATATAAGATGTGGGCCCCCGGGGAAGGTGCTTCTTCCCTGGTGGGCTTTTCCCCCGATTTTCTTTTAGGGCACTCTCTTTTCCAGTGTCCTCACTCCTGACAATATGCACATTGGTCCTTTCTTAGTCTCTGTCCAACTTGCTTTCCTTCATCTCTCTGCCTGACTTCACTAGTTCCCTGAGAATTAGCTCCCTGTCTCACCCCTGCAAAGAATATCTGGGCTAATTCTTTCTGATTCCTGTGGTTTTCCTCGGCCCTGAACTCTCTCTCTTCCCATCTAACACGTTCTTCTCTTTCCTCTGGAGTTTCCTTATGGGTAAAAACCCTCTCTGCTGCCCTCACCAGGTCTTGTATGGATTGTTCCCCTAACCTCTCTATTTTCTGCAGTTTCTTCCTGATATCTGGGGCTGCCTGATTTACAAATGCTAGCATAACTGCCACACGTGACTCATCAGCCTGTGGGTCCATGGGGGTATACTGCCTAAAAGCTTCCATTAAACTCTCAAGGAAGGCTGCCAGGCTCTCATTTGGCTCCTGTCTAACCAGATTTACCTTAGCCAAATTTGTTGGTTTCCTGGCAGCTGCTCGGAGGCCAGCCATGAGAGTCTGGAGGTACACTCAGAAACGCTCCCTACCTTCAGCGCGCTCGAAGTCCCATCTGGGCCGCGTCAAGGGGAATCCCTCATCAACCAGATTCGGTTGTGTGGTATGTCTCCCATCTACCCCTAGAACATTTTTCCGTGCTTCCGACAATATCCGTTTGCATTCCTCTGTGATTAAAAGCACTGGTAACAGCTGCTGACAATCATCCCAAGTGGGGTTATGGGTGAAAAGAATGGATTCTAAAAGATCAGTGAGGCCCTGAGGCTTTTCTGAGAACGAAGGAGTTTGAGTTTTCCAATTATATAGATCACTAGTGGAAAAGGGCCAGTATTGGTACGTTTGTTCCCCGTCCAGGCAGGCTGGCCCTGCCAGAACAGGAAGTGCCCAGACAGTGGAGGTGGGGGCTTCTGGGTTATTTTCGTCCACCACTTTGGGGACTCCCCTAGTTCTTCCTTGAGTTCCCTGGGTGGGGCCACCCTCCTGGGTTGGGTCCGAGGGTTTGGTATCCCTTCACATTCCTCTGGACGAGATCTGAGGTACCTGAGGGGGCAAAGGCGGATGTGCATAGCGGGATGGGGAGAGATCGGTTTCTAGGTCGATTATGTTAAGATAGAGTGAGGATTCCTGGAATACCGGCTTCATCCAGCCGTTGCGCTCTTTGTGTTCTTCCTCTTTGGATGTTTCCACAAGTACCTGTGGGATAGACGAAGTGGGGGAAGGGGAAGTAAAGGGCTGGGGAATAAAAGGTCTCAGCCAGGCTGGTGGATTTTCCACCAAATCCTGCCGGACCAAAATATAGGGAGTTTGGTCTGGGTGTCCAGATGGGCCAGGAGCAAGCACTTTCTCTCTAACTGCTGGAATAATTGGCAGGCTGAAGGTTCCCTCTTGCGGCCAGCCGACATCAAAGGCAGGCCACTTGGTGGAACAAAATATCATTAGTTTGTTCTTCTTCACTAATACTGATAGATTTCATGCTCTAGACTTAAAATCAGAAAAGTGGTCAGTCATAAGGGACAAAGGAGTAGAAGTTGCTTGCCCCGTGATTACAGAGAAGAACACAGGAGACAAAATGAACACACAAAGAGCAGAGACAATGCCAGCACTCACACAGACACGACAAACAGATAATGAATACACATCGGCCGAGAACACAGCACTAGGTCTTCCTGGGCACCCCCTGAAACTTCTTTTCCCTTGAGGTTATCTTACTGACAAGGTGTCCACAGAGCCAGCCACCTTCCCAGCATGATGCCGGGCCTCGGCCTTATGCCGGCTAGGTTTAATCCCCTTACAGAGCCAGCCGCCTTCCCAGCACAATGCCGGGCCCTGGCCTTATGCCGGCTAGGTCGACCTCTTTCAGGTTAAGGAACCCCTTCTGCCAGGAGGATGTTATTCCCCTCAGTTAAAAGGAATCCTGGATGAGCCCCCAAATGTTATGCCCAGTGTCCGAGTTCCCAAAACTGAGAGAATAAGACGTCCATAGCAGTGCAAAAGCATAAAGGGGTTTATTGCTAGCTTGAGCTAGGGCCCAAGTCTCATCCAGCACAGTGGAATCTTGACGAGAGCCCTGAGCTCTGAATCACAGCTGCTTATATACAGGTGGTCTTTTGTCTCAGCAACAGTGTAGTTGGCATGTGGTGATTGACTCAACCTTGGGTCATCGTGGTGATTGACTTAACCTTGGCATCATTGCGGGGGACCTTGGTGTCATCGGGGACCTTGGTGTTATCAGGGACCTTGGTGTCATCGGGGACCTTGGTGGGGCTTCCCAGAATTATGATTCATGCCTACAAGAACCTGAGGCTTAGGCCTAGTGTGGCCTGTTGAGCCTGTCATGGCTCAGGTCAGGTCCCAACACTACAAAGCCACAGTCATCAAGACAGTATGGTACTGGCACAAAGACAGAAATATAGACCAATGGAACAAAACAGAAAGCCCAGAGATAAATCCACACATATGGACACCTTATCTTTGACAAAGGAGGCAAGAATATACAATGGAGTAAAGACAATCTCTTTAACAAGTGGTTCTGGGAAAACTGGTCAACCACTTGTAAAAGAATAAAACTAGAACACTTTCTAACACCTACACAAAAATAAACTCAAAATGGGTTAAAGATCTAAATGTAAGACCAGAAACTGCCGGGGGCCAGCGTGAGGAGCTCCGCCCATGGCAAAGGTCATGAGGAAGGGACTTGCAATACGCAAAGGCATGATCAAGCCTCAGGAAACCCCCTGTTTCCGGGCATCTACCCCAAAACCAGAGTCTGTTTTATGCTCTCCCTCTATATCTGTAATTAAATAAGTTTTTTCCAGGATGCCGATTCCATCCCCACCTTCGAATTACCCTGGATCCACCAGGGCTGGACCCCGGCAAGTGGCGCCTGGAACAGGCTAATCAAAGGTAAGTTCTTCAGAGCAAAAGCTCCCCCCGGAGCACTCTCTGTGGCTCCCCCCAGAGTAATTTTGGTTACTCCCCCAGTGTTGAGTTTTTGGGATGGATAGGACACCACTTAGGGTGCTGCAGACCCCCCTGTAGGATAGACAGGGTGAGTAGGAGTGGGAAGTGTTGAAGGGTTTAAGAGAGACCTGGTTTTGTAGAGGTTGAAAGAAACCTGCTTTCTTAGGGTTGAAAAGAAAACCCCCCTTGCAAAGGTAAAACCTTTGTTGAGGCAGACTTTTCTATGAATCTTAACTTTCTGACATGGGTAACAATGAGTCCAGCTAAAGACAGCTCCTCATGAGAGTCCAATATTCAGTCATTTTTTTCATTTGTACCAGACCAATGTCCTTGGTTTCCGGAAGAAGGACACTGTGAACCTAGATACTTGGGTGAAGCTAAGGAAACAGCTAAAAACTTATTATACTTTACATGGGCCTGTAAATGCTTTTGCTCTGTGGAATATAATTAGAAATGTTCTGGATCCCCGTCATGAGGCTGTTAGATAGACTATGGGAGAGGCTATAGCGGTGGATGGTAGTGGGTCTCCACCTTCTACGCAGATCATATTTTCTGCCATTGGCGAACAAAAGGAGGGACACTATACCTCCCGAGGAAGGAGAGGACTTATAGGATGCTGCGGCCAGGCGCCCTGGTGAGCCCCCTCTCCCTCTATGCAAACCTTTAAAAATTAATCCAACATTTTCTGATTTAAGGCGACCACCCCACCTCCGCTTACACCTCCCAGTTTAGTTCAGTTCAGTTCAGCTCAGTTCAAAAGCCTCCCAGAACATTGCCTAAGGTTGAAAAAGATAGGGACAATTTTTTTTTTTTTTTTAAACAAAGGAGCGTTTAAAGCAGAGCCTGCTCCTCGAAGAAAACCTCCTTGGGGGGGCCTCACCCAAGCAAAAAAAAAAAAAAAAAAAAAGAGAGAAAACGAGAAAAAAAAAAAGAGAGAGAGAGAGAAAAGGGAAAAAGAAAAGTAATCATAACAAAAAGGATTCTAAAAAATAAAAAGTGCTTCTCTTGTGGCCAAATGAGGCATCTTGTTGGCAGTGTCCTGCTAAACAGAGACAACAAGCCGTGCCAATCAACCCCAGGTAGCTGGGGCCTGGACCTCAGTTCCACCACCTCCAATGGGCATGGCTGGCCCCCTGCCTGAGGACATTCTGGACTTGTGCTAGGGCGTAGCTCACTTTCTTTGCAAAGAATTTCGGTTGTGCCTGGTGTAGTAGATTCTGATTATACTGGAGAAATTATAAAATTTTGATCTTGCCGCCTACTAAAACTGTGCAAATTAATAAAGGCCAAAAAATACCACAGCTTTTGCTTTCAGATAGGAAAAACCTTGACTTTTCAAGCTAGGAGCCCCAGAGGACTTGGATCTAGTGATCTAGCTTTTTGGGTGCAAGAAATTACCACTTCTAGGCCTTTAACAGATCTTTACTGGCCCAGCTTCTGGCCAACACATACTACTGAAAATGAGTTGGTGAGATTAAAAAAAGTGGCATGCAGGGTGGGAGTGCTACAGAGAAAAAGGTGAGAGAGAGTTTAAAACCTTGGAGAGTAGTGAGTTCCCATTGCTGGAGATATTCAATCAAAGATTAGATGGTTGCTTGTCATCTAAAAAGCTATAGACCAGATTTAGGTTACAAAAGGATAACTGGAGAAGCTTATAAAGATATTGTGCAATGCCTCTTTACTTGCTTCTCATATTTAGGTCTGCCAAAAATTTTAAAAACTGATAATGTCCCTTTAAAGCTGCGGAGAGGTTGTTTACTAATTTTAAATGATTTCCAGAAATTATTAGGAGATATTAATTAGATATGCCCACATTTAAAACTGACTACTGCAGATTTAAAGCCTTTGTTTGATAGCTTAAAAAAAAAAAAAAAAGCCATCCTAATCTCAGTTCTAAGAGAAAGTTGACTAGTAAGACAGATTCGGCTTTTATTAAGATGGATGAGGCTTTAAATGATCAGTTACTTAGGATTAATATTACCAAAAGATGAGATTAAATTATTCTTGCCACAAAGCATACACCTACAGGATGCTTGTGACAAGAAGGCCCATTGGTTCCATCTACCAGTGACCCCAAGAAAAATAGTTTTCTCTTATCCCAGCTTAGTGGCACAATTAATTATTAAAAAAAAAAGGTGTGGAACTTTTTAGAAAAGATATAACAAATATATTAATTCCATTCAATAAGGATCAACTGTAAATCTTTTACAAAACAGTGATGATTGGCAAGTTGCCCTGATAGATTTCAGGAGTCAAATTTTGTTTCATTTGCCCTCAAGGCCCCTATTGCATTTTTTGAAAAAATTTTCTATTCAGCCTTTGAAAGGGGCTACGACTTGGCCTCTGGTTAAGTAAAAAGATCTCCTTACAAGAGAGTGAAAAGGGCCAGCTATACTGCTAACTTGTGGGAGAGGATGTGCTTGTATTTTTCCACAGGACGCAGATTTCCCAATTTGGATCCCCAGGCACCAGGAGCCCCCATTGCTTCGAAGGGCACTCCTCTGCCCCTGCCTCCGCCACCGCATGGAACAGCCGCGCGCCGGGAGCCATGGGCGGGGCCAGCCTGGCTGCCGGGGCCCAGTGCACCGCTGAGCCTGAAGCCGCATCAGCGAGGGAGAGAGGGCGGCGCCCCGGTGCCCACCGGCAGGAGAGGCAAGATAAGCATCGAGATCCCGGTGGGACTGACAGCTGCTGCAGCACGAACTCTCTGACCAGAAAATGATTTTACTTATTCTATTTTAGCTTGTCTACCCTCTCCTTATGTTTTTCTCTTTGTTAACGATTGGAGAAAACTTAATGTTCATTTGAATTACACAGGTGGACTTAATGTAGTGTCTTGTAAACAATGTATGCTCTCATCTTGTTGAGATTTAAGGTGATCAAGATGGTTTGTGGGCTTACTAATTTTAGGGAATTCAGCTTCAATAACAACAACTATTACTGTTACTGTGGCAGCAATTCATTGACTCAACAAGTGCAAATGCCCAATATGTTGAAAAATCATATTTTAGGTGTTTGGAATAGCTCAGATATTAGTTTAGACTTAGGGAAATTTCATAATCAGATACAGACCTTGGAACCCTCTCATTTGGATTTTACTGCCGCTAGAGCCGCTAAAGACTTTTTCCACATCTTCTCTAATTTTAAACGTTCTGCCTAATGTCTTCAGTTATGTTGCTGTTGGTGCTTTAATTTTGCTTCTTATAATCATTCTTCCTTGTATTGTCAGGATTCTTTGGCAGAGCATTCAGAAGCTCTCAACTGACCTGCACCTGATTAAATTAAACAAAAAAGGGGGATATGCCAGGGGCCAGCGTGAGGAACTCCGCCCATGGCAAAGGTCATGAGGAAAGAGGCTTGGCATATGCAAAGGCGTGATCAAGCCTCAGGAAACCCCCTGTTCCTGAGCATCTACCCCAAAACCAGAGTCTGTTTTATGCTCTCCCTCTATATCTGTAATTAAATAAGTTTTTTCCAGGACGCCGATTCTGTCCCCACCTTCGAATTACCCCCTGGATCCTCCAGGGCTGGAACCTGGCAAGAAACTATAAAACTCCTAAAGGAGAACATAGGCAAAACAATCTCCGACATAAATCACAGCAGGATCCTCCATGACCCATCTCCCAGAATATTGGAAATAAAGGCAAAAATAAACAAATGGGACCTAATTAAAATTAAAAGCTTCTGCACAACAAAGGAAACTATAAGCGAGGTGAAAAGACAGCCTTCAGAATGGGAGAAAATAATAGCAAATGAAGCAACTGACAAACAACTAATCTCAAAAATATATAAGCAACTCCTGCAGGTCAATTCCAGAAAAATAAATGACCTAATCAAAAAATGGGCCAAAGAACTAAACAGACATTTCTCCAAAGAAGACATGCAGATGGCTAACAAACACATGAAAAGATGCTCAACATCACTCATTATCAGAGAAATGCAAATCAAAACCACAGTGAGGTACCATTTCACTCCAGTCAGAATGGCTGCGATCCAAAAGTCTACAAGCAATAAATGCTGGAGAGGGTGTGGAGAAAAGGGAACCCTCTTACACTGTTGGTGGGAATGCAAACTAGTAGAGCCACTATGGAGAACAGTGTGGAGATTCCTTAAAAAATTGCAAATAGAACTGCCTTATGACCCAGCAATCCCACTGCTGGGCATACACACCGAGGAAACCAGAATTGAAAGAGACACATGTACCCCAATGTTCATCACAGCACTGTTTATAATAGCTAGGACATGGAAGCAACCTAGATGTCCATCAGCAGATGAATGGATAAGAAAGCTGTGGTACATATACCCAATGGAGTATTACTCAGCCATTAAAAAGAATACATTTGAATTTGTTCTAATGAGGTGGATGAAACTGGGGCCTATTATACAGAGTGAAGCAAGCCAGAAAGAAAAACACCAATACTGTATACTAATGCATATATATGGAATTTAGAAAGATGGGAACAATAACTCTGTATGTGAGATAGCAAAAGAGACACAGATGTATAGAACAGTCTTTTGGACTCTGTGGGAGAGGGAGAGGGTGGGATGATTTGGGAGAATGGCATTGAAACATGTATAATATCATATAAGAAATGAATTGCCAGTCCAGGTTCGATGCAGGATACAGGATGCTTGGGGCTGGTGCACTGGGATGACCCAGAGGGATGGTAAGGGGAGGGAGGAGGGAGGGGAGTTCAGGATGGGGAATACGTGTACACCCGTGGCAGAGTCATGTTGATGTATGGCAAAACCAATACAATATTGTAAAGTAATTAACCTCCAATTAAAATAAATAAATTAAAAAAGAGAGATCCATTGCATTTGATTGGCTTTATTATGCAGGAATCAAAAAACTAAATGAGGCATAAATGTAAAATGTAAGAGGAGATGAAAAAGGAGCTGGATCTGTGAAAATCATATTCTCTGTTCACTGAAGGCAGACAACTGGCCAAAGGAAAGTTTGAAGTAGTCATTTGGTTTCAGCTAGACCTATAATAATGACAATTTAGAGATTTAGTTCACAATGTGCCAACAGTTCTCATGATATGCATTTTATTTAGCTTCCATGATTTGCTTCATGTCTGTATCCAAGGAGTTTATCTAACTAAATATATAAATTAAAATATTTAAATTCACCACATAGTGAACTGATACAATTGTCTTAATCTAATATTCACAGAAAGACACAGTCCTATACATTCTTTTTTTATAAGTGATCTTACACTGTGTGGTTTTAACTTAGGAATCTGGGTTCTTGAGTTTTGAACAAATGTTAACTATTGAGATAATGATTATTTTATTAAAAACAATCATGTAATAATGTATTTCATATCAATAAAATAGATAGTTGCATACTCAATTACTTGTTTTCATTTTGTGTCCATTAATTTTTTCATTTTCTTTTTGAAGTTTTAATGAGTCAAAGATTTATCAGCTTATTATCTTCTCTTTCTTACCAGATGTCCTATTAAACACAATCTCAGTAATAAAATTTACACATATGCTGATCTTGGAAAGTTAGAGTATGTTTTCTGCTTTCATTTTTATTTTTTTAAACAAATAGCCCATACAGAAATAGTAGACATACTGATTAAGCCTTACTATCTGAAATCAAGCAGGTTTGATTTGGTTTCCAGTTTTGAACTTTCAGCTATAGCAATTTGCATCCATAGCTTTCATTTGTGGATTCAAGATGGTAATATAATCCATTCCATATGGCTGCTACAGGATTAAACTGAGATTGTTATGTAGTTTTGATAATTTAGTAAGGACTTGATATTTTAGTTGAAAGTAAATTTTAATATTTACTAATTATGCTTCATCTTTTCTAGAGGATTATATTTCACAGATTGATTGCTTTTTACATCTCATTCACAATATGCTTTCTCACTTGAATCTCATAGCAACCAAAATGATGAGAAAATGAAAGAGTGATGACTCTTCAGAGAGAGTAATGATTTGCTTAAAGTCACACAACAGAAGCAGCAGCCTTCTCTGATCTAATGCTATTACCATTATATCATGCTGTGTTTATTTTAGACCAAAAATCATGTAGACAGTGTGATGAAAGTATTTGTTGCCTAGACCCTCAAAATGTTGTCACTTTCTTCCTAAATTATTTCACAATCTTTAGTTTTTTTCTATCTTATTGATCTTTCTAACTTCCTCATATGTTTTAAATTATTTTGGACTCTGCCATTATCCATTGATCCAAATAATAAATAGACATATTTTACATTAAAGTTCCAAAAGTTTCCTCTTAATAAGTAGGTGCTTTTCAAGTTAAAAATTAGAATTTTTCTGTGGGATTACATTACAATAGGAGAAATTTGGGTGCCTAGGCTTATACATCCTTTCGGAAGTGATGTCTGAGATAAAATGCTATGTGTGAAACATATTGTTTCCTTTCATTCTATTCTTACCAAAAGTAGAGTGCAACAACACTGGTATACAATTAAAATGTATTTAAACTCATAGCCTATATGATTTTTTTCTAAGAAAACATTTTTGAGATAAGAAAAGTCATGAGTTTGACACTGTATTTTACTGTGTGTGAACAAGAGTAAAATAAAACTAATAGACTCAAGGAGTATACCAATTGTTGAAAAAGGTTTAATGATAAAATCTGCAATTTTTATTCATTTTATAAAATAAGATATTTTAAAACTTTCTTGTTGGGAAAGAATCTAGTATATACATGTTAAAGAACCAGCAAATGTAAGTTATAATTACCCCATTTTGCCTTCTCTGTAAGAGATTTAATTTATCCATCTATGCTAGTTTAGATGTTATGATTATATTAATAAGTCCATGAATCTTGGCTATTATTCATTTTGCTTATTTACCTGCGTTGTCTTCTTTGATGTCTCCTTAGAGTTTTTAGACCTCGGTTGTAGTAACTTGGGCTGCGTTGGTCTCAGGTGCACTCGCAATAGATTCTGAGGAAGCTTCTGGATTATCTACCGTGTTCACTACTGCTTCAGTGGTAGGTGTACTGTGTACTGTAGGCTCAACACTAGCAATGGTATTGATGGCAGGGATTTCTGTTTTATCCTGATCTTTCTTTGGTGGAATGGCCATAAATGATAAATGTGGGTGTGGGTGATGTGCCATGGTAGTTGGCTGGTCTTGGCAGGACTTGGCAGGCACAGTATTTGGCAAAACTTGCCATTGAAGAGTTTGGGCAGGTGACCTAACTGCAACTGGCTTCGCATAATATGGGTATGGCAGAAATTGATTATTAATTAGTGCAACTGGTCTCTGTTGGTAGTAATTGAGTCCATAACTAGGATACCTACTCAGCACATACTGAATTGGGATATATTTGGCTATTTTGTCATCGAAGAATCTTTCATCTTTCTCACAGCACTGCAAAAAGAATAAATTATGCAGAATGGTGTTATTGTAGGCTGGAGTGAAGAGATATCTTAAATCAGAATTTTTTGAAACAAACTGTTACAGTATCTGATGTTAAGAAAGTACAACATTGGGAATAGTGAACCCAGACACCATATTATTTTAAAAGATATGGATTTGTACATCTTCCTTCCACTTCTTGATTTTCAGCAAATATTAAAAATAACATTAGTTTCAAAAAAAATAGATGAGATAGCTCATAATGTAAACCACTTTGCCCAGAGCTTGGCATATATAAAAAGTGCTCAGTAAATGTTGCCTTTTATAAGCACCACAGCTAGAACAGTTTCAAAGAGCTTTGACTACAGTACACAAATACTACACACAAAGAAAAAAACTGTATATCTCTTTCCATATATATGAGTGTGTGTGTGTGTGTATATATATATATATATATATATATATATATGTTTATTCTCACCATATGTTTGTAACTGTTTTTTATTATATTTATCTAGGGATTAGGCTACGGGTGCATTTTATCTAAACTAATTCTAGCAAAATAGTAAAAATAATGTGATGTGGATTCCTGGGTTTATATGTTGGGTTTTTTTTTTCTGCTTAGTTTTATCCATTAAAGATCAGTTAGGAAATTTTCCATCTTTATTTGCCACAGTTCTATTAATTAGGTGCAGTTAACTATAGACAATTATATTATATACTGATATATTAATACTATATATTATATAATCATATAATATTATAAATTGTATTATACACTGTATTATATATTATATATGATGATGTGATATGATGTGGATTCTTGGGTTTATATATTTTTATATAATTTATAAAATTTTGTAATTTTATAATATATATTATATATAACATTATAATATTTATATATTATATATTCAGTTCATTTCAGTCGCTCAGTTGTGTCCTACTCTTTGTGACCCCATGAACTGCAGCACGCCAGGCCACCCTGTCCATCATGAACTCCTGGAGTCCAGCCAAACCCATGTCCATTGAGTCCATGATGCCATCCAACCATCTCATCCTCTGTCGTCACCTTCTCCTCCTGCCCTCAATCTTTCCCAGCATCAGGGTCTTTTCAAATGAGTCAGCTCTTCACATCAGGTGGCCAAAGTAATAGAACTAATTAATTATTAATATATAATATATATTATATATAATTGTATAAAAATATAATATATATTCCACATCACATCACATCATATGATATATTGTGATATATGTGATATATATCGCATTATATTATATATAACATAGATATTATATATAGATATAATATAGATATTATATATAGATATACTATATTATATATAGATATTATATATAATACAATGTGATATATATGATATATATCACATATTATATGATATATATAATATATAATGTTATGTGATATATATCACATTATATTGCATATATAAATATATATAATATAATATATATTCCACATCACATCAACTCATGTGATATAAATAATATAATATTATAATTAAATAATTTTAATCATTGATTAGTTTTATTAATTAATTAATTAATATTAATTAGGTACCATTATAAAATATAAAATCATTAGATCTTTCCTTATGAATAGAAACAAATTAATGAAATTATATCTCAGAGCAAGGTTTTCTCATGAAAGGAGATATATTTAAAGGTATTCATTCAAACAAACTGGGGGAAGTAAATACAATTGTATGAGAATCATCTGAAGATGTTTCAGAGAGGGATCATTTCCCATTTCTTAAAAAGTAGACAGAAGAAATATTAAGCTTTGCTTTTGTTTTCATTGTTTTCCCAGTATTAAATTCTGAGAAGGTTTTCTCATGTTGCCAAATACTCATGAAAATCAACACAACTTAGCCTGTAAAGTGATACCAAGATTTTCAGATAAACATTGATATTGATTCATATGATTGGTTGATGAAATGATTATTTTTACAAAGATTATTCAATTATTTTATATAGTTTAAATATTTACTTAGTCTTTAGATAGAAGGCATTTTAATATCATTAAACTTTGCAGAATGTGATTCTCTGGATTTATATCTCTACTGGAAACAAACTTACTATTCGTTGTTCCTGGTTTTGCTCCTGGGCACCCTGGTGAGATTCAGAGAAAGAATCAGAAACAAGAAGTTAGAAGAAAAAAAGCATGATAGAGTCTAGTTTTTGTGATTTTAAAATATCTTTTATAAAAAAGATAAACATGTTTTTCTTGCTTTTATTTTAGTATTGTAAAATATTATAAAGCACTTTTCTAGGTTATCTAAAGTCTGTGAAACCCTCAAGAAATGACAGATACATGCTAACTAAAATAGCAATAATGAGCCCCATGGTTAAGTTGTTCTTAAAAATCACTACTTAGGGAGAAAAATTCAAGATTGAAAAGAATATGATCATTTGATCTCTGTACCAACAACTATATATGATATTGCTTAAATGAAGAACATGAACAACCTATATTCAATTTGTATTGAATATATATTGCTAAAAATAAGAGGAGAAATGAGCATATTTTTCTGTTTCTGCTCTCCTAAGGTGATTTGTGAGGTTTTCTTGATTAAAAAATTGCCTCTAGCATAACACTGGTATATAAATGTTATATAAATAATAGTATTTTAAAATTATCATGTATTTGTAGTACTTTTCTTAGTTCTGGATTGTAACATGCATAGGAAATCAGGAGTGAGAAAGTAGTTTCCAGGCATATCTATATGAAGTTTTAAAACTTACAAAAGGTGAGTTCATAATGGTAAATAGATTTAAGATGACAGTTTTAGTTTAAGACTTTTCACACATATCCCTGGGATATAAAAGATCCTATAAACCTTTAGGAAGTTGTTGGTATAGGATATCAGAGATTTAGAAAAACAATAAAATACAGGGTGTGTTAAGACAGGGACTTATTTACCTCTAAATTTATTAAGTCATTAGTTTAAAATTTAAAAAGTTATATTAATATTAAAAATTTGCCTATACTAAAACATCCTGAAAATTTAGATATAGATTTGAATATAATATCAGTCTACATGCATTATGTATTCTTGGTATATGTTCATTTTAGTATCTTGTATCTTAAATTTTTTAAAGATGTATGATCTCATATCATTTTTCCATCACCTCAGTTTTCATACTTGCATATTCAAAGTTGAAAAACAATCATTGGTTATATCATGAAATGTTTGTTCTTTATTGTTAACTTTTAAAGGTTTATCAAAAAATGTTTTTATTATAAATACAGACATGGAAAACATCTGGATAGATATCAATGGACTTTTAAAATGACCTATGGACTGTAGCCCACCAGGCTCCCCTGTACATGGAATTCTCCAGGTGAGATACTTGAGTGGGTAGCCATTCCCTTCTCTGGGGAAATCTTCCCAGTCCAAGGATGAAAACTAGGTCTTCTGCATGCAGGCAGATTCTTTACTGTCTGAGACACCAGGGAAGCCCAGATGTCAATGGCCTTTTAAATAGTTTTCAGTTATCAATAGATTTCTTAAAACAGTCTTTCAAAAATATGATTTTTTGGGGAAAATTCTTTGACAGAAATTATTAAACTGCTGTACAGTAAAGATACACCAATTTATAATGCCATCAATAGACTATAAGATCGTGCAGTTCATCAGATAATTGCTAATAATAAATATTATCTTAACTATATTTTGGAGAGAACGAATACATTTAGCACATAAGAGATGCTACAACATTGCTGTATTAAGTTGTATGATTTTGATTGGGTAAGTAAGATTATATAATAAGATTGGATGGTAAAAATCAATATAAACTTTCATTCATCTTTTGAATTATTTGTTCATATCCATGGGGCTTGCAGCTTTGTGAAGACAAGAAGGAGAGTTTGGGGCTAGCGCTGGCTCAAATAGTTCAAGAAGATGTTTTCAGAGGCCAAGCAGTTGTGAATCACTTTCTGACTTAAACTTTAACCTCTATCCCTCAAGAGATAGCCCAAGTTCTAAATATGCAGGTGGCCACAATAAAATCAAATTTCAAAGAAGAAAGGAAGAAATATGAATGTCATAGTAATTCAAATTTTTAAAAAGATTCTAAGAATTTACCAAATAGAATTATTTAAGAGATATTAACTCGAAAGCAAAACTACATTTAAGAATAAATGAATTATGAAACAAGGATTAGTGCTGTTCCAAATTTTACAATTTAAGAGGAGGTCATCAGTTCAGTTCAGTCGCTCAGTCGTGTCTGACTCTTTGCGATCCCATGGACTGCAGCATGCCAGGCTTCCCTGTTCATCACCAGCTCCTGGAGCTTATTTAAACTCACATTGAGAGTCGGTAATGCCATCCGACCGTCTCATCCTCTGTCATCCCTTACTCCTTCTGCCTTCAATCCTTCCTAGCATCAGGGTCTTTTCCAATGAGTCGGCTCTTCGCATCAGATGGCCAAAGTATTGGAGCTTCAGCTTCAGAATCTGTCCTTCCAATGAATATTCAGGACAGATTTCCTTTAGGACGGACTGGCTGGATCTCCTTGCAGTCCAAGGGATTCTCGAGTCTTCTCCAACACCATGGTCCAAAAGCATCAATTCTTCAGTGCTCAGCTTTCTTTATAGTCCAACTCTCACATCCATACATGACTACTGGAAAAGGCATAGCTTTGACCAGACAGACCTTGGTTGGCAAAGTAATGTCTCAGCTTTTTAATATGCTATCTAGTTTGGCCATAGCTTTTCTTCCAAGGAGCAAGTGTGTTTTAATTTCATGGCTGCAGTCACCATCTGCAGTGATTTTGGATCCCCCAAAAATAAAGTCTGTCACTGTTTCCATTGTTTCCCCATCTATTTGACATGAAGTGATGGGACCGGATGCCATGATCTTAGTTTTCTGAATGTTGAGCTTTAAGCCAACTTTTTCACTCTCTTCTTTCACTTTCATCAAGAGGCTCTTTAGCTCTTCTTTGCTTTCTGCCATATGGGTGGTGTCATCTGCATATCTGAGGTTATTGATATTTCTCCTGGCAATCTTGATTACAACTTGTGCTTCATCCAGCCCAGCATTTCTCATGATGTACTGTGTGTATAAGTTAGTAAGCAGGGTGACAATATACAGCCCTGATGTACTCCTTTCCTGGTTTGGAACCAGTCTGTTGTTCCATGTCCAGTTCTAACTGTTGCTTCTTGACCTGAAGACAGATTTTTCAGCAGGCAGATCAGGTGGTCTGGTATTCCCATCTCTTTCTGAATTTTCCAGTTTGTTGTAGAGTAGAAGTAGTTTGTTACAGAGTAGAAAGACTTGTGCTCATCTTCTCCTGCAAGAACTCCAAAATTTCAACTCGCTGCTGAACAACCATCGACAGGAGAATGTTGGATCCCACCGAGGAAAGATGCCTCATGTCCAAGGGCAAAGGAGAAGCCCCAGCAAGATGGTAGAAGGGTGAAATAGCATTTAGAATCAAACCCCATACCTGCCAGAGATGCCTGGAGGGCTCAAATAAACCTGGTATGCACCAGGACCCAGAGACCCCACAGAGACTGAGCCAGAACTTTGTTTGAATGTCTCCTGCAGAGGTACAGGTCAGCAGTTGACTGCTGTAGGGCAGGAGCTCTGGGTGCAGTAGACCTAGGTACGGCATAAGCCCTGCTAGAGGAGGTCACCATGAACCCCACCATAGAGCCTCCAGAACTTACACAGGACTGAGGAAACTGACTCTTGGAGGGCACAAACAAAAGCTTGTGTGCACCAGGACACAACATCAACATCAATCCACCACAGGTATAACATGAAAAAGGTTTGGGATTTTTTTTTTTAAATTTTTAAACTAGTTTTCCTTATTGTTTTGGCTATTGGTCTGTTTTATTTTCATGTTCATTTGAGGATCCCAGCCACTTATTTGCCAACAGTAAGAATAGGAAAATAAACATCTGATGCTTTCAGATGTTTGCCTAAAAATCAAAGAGGTGTTTATGGATATAATCCCTGAGAGGGAGTTAACACAATGGAAATATTATAACAAAAGTTTTAATACATTTAAATATTAAAAGTACGTGTCAAGTTATTTGAAATTGTAAAAAAGCTTAAAGAGGGAGGGAGGAAGGAGGGGGATTCAGGATGGGGAACACGTGTATACCTGTGGTGGATTCATGTTGATGTATGGCAAAACCAATACAATATTGTAAAGTAATTAACCTCCAATTAAAATAAATAAAATTATATTTTAAAAAGCTTAAACTAGTTCCTAATATTTTAAGGATTTAGTTCCTAAACAAATTGGAGTTTGCATGAAATAAGAATTTAACTAAAAACATTTCTGATCTTTGTCTATGGTTTATATATTTATTTTTTGTGAATTATTTTAAGCACACATTATAATTTAAAAATATTTTCAGGATTTTTCCTCCCAAATGTGTTTTTTCTAGCATATGAGAATTTTAAAGGTTTTCTCTAGATGACAAAGTGTGATTTCTTTATTCCTAGAAACCAGAGGAATATCCAGAAGATTATGACTTTAATAAGAAAAATAAATGTAAAAATAAATTACTTATACAGCTATTTTGTTCTATAAAATATAACTGTATTTAGAAATTTACACAATTAAAGCCCTTAAATAAACTTAAAAAATTTGATATAAACTGATTAGATGAAATTAACTCACCAAAAATGGCAGGGTTAATGCCAGGATAGTCACAACTAGGAAAAAACTCTTCATCATTGCACCTAAAATTAAATTAAAAACATTAGATTAACAGGATCTGTTGCTGATAATTTAGGAGTGACTTGGAGCAATGTTTTCTATGGTTTAAGGGTGGGAAAAGCCAGATTTAGGGGGAGATTTAGCCGATGTGAAAAATCTATTTTATCAAAAGCTTTAGAAAAACCAAACGGTAGGAAATACATGAATTTAATTTTTGGTTATGTTACTGAATGT
This sequence comes from Ovis canadensis, assembly GCF_042477335.2. Classification (NCBI taxonomy): domain Eukaryota; kingdom Metazoa; phylum Chordata; class Mammalia; order Artiodactyla; family Bovidae; genus Ovis; species Ovis canadensis. Next base: position 102,268,751 of record NC_091250.1, on the reverse strand, counting down.
CTCATTACAAGGTTAATCCTGTATTCCTTTCATTGTGCCAAGAACATAGTAGGAACAAAGCTCTGTGTGTCAGTGATGAGATTATTAAGGTGAATTGGTCAAGTAACATGAATTTTAGGAAGAGTTGCAACGTACACAAATCACTGTTAGATAAGAGAGAGTAGAAAGTGTCACACAAGTGCTGTTCTACAGATAGAAGTGTTCAGTTAAGAAATCAATAAATTATTTCTGTAGGACATAGCATATAGGTGGGACTTGCCCATGCAGAGATTAATAGAGAGGAACTTCAAGGAAAAGAGAACTCCTTAGGAATATCCATGGGCATTTGAATGGAGAGAAGGGAAAGACAAAGTTGGAAAGAAAGTTTAGGGCAGAGAAAGATGAGGCATTAAATGCCAGGCCAAAGAATTAGATAGCTTTCCTAACAGTTGAGTGGCTTCAGATAAGAAACTGAGGTGACTACATTGCTTTGGAGAACTGATCTCTATCTTGGGCTCTATTCTCTACTTTGAATAAGTATTTCCCTTTATCTGGCCCTAGTATTCTTCTTGCCTATAAATAGAAGTTTGAACTGAAATTTCTGAAATTCTCTGATTCTGTGATTGATCTCATAGGAATACTTAAAGAGATTGGGGGGAGTATCCTGAAACTTCATTTTTCATAATCTGCTTCTCCAGTAATCATAAGTTATATAATTAGCTTGATCAATTTAATGAAAAAAATATAAGATATGACAATTACAGTTTTCTGGATGAAATATTTGAAGAAATAAATTAACCTTATCTTTCTAAAGACTCGAGTATAGGGTAGTAATACCTATTTATTTGATTTTAAAAGCTAAATTGTCTTTTTAGAAAGATACACATAACATTTTAGATTTTTAAAATATTAATAAATTTTGCATTTATAAATTAAATACTACATCTTGTTACAGCCATTGTTATCATCATACTTGTATAGACTTGAAACCTGCAAACTGAGTTTTACAGACTAGGGTCACAGAGTTAGAAGTTCAGGCTTGATAAAGAGCGCACACCAGACTCAACTCACTTTTGATTTCCAGGTAAGAATGATTAGAAAGGCTGTATACTAAACTGACTTCAGAAACTCTGATGGAATATCATTGAATGGAAAAGAAGTTAGTGTGAGTTCAAATTTGAGCAACCTACAGCGTTGATTGTTTCCTCAAATTTCATTAAATAGAATGGAGCTCCTTATGAATTCTTCACTTGCCAGTGAAATTTTTCTTAGTTGAAATAGATTTAATATATAACATTGTGTTAATTTAATGTGTCTAACATATTTATTTAATGTATTTGTGTTTTGTAATTTGATTGCAATTGTATTGATAATTAACAACTCTGTCATGTCACATAATTATCATTTCTTTTTTGTGGTGGAATAATTAATATCTAGTCTTTTAGCAAGCTTGATGATTATAACACATTACAGTGAACATAGAAAAAATACTGTACAACAATCATTGGCTAACTTTTAAGATTGTAGTCTGAACAACATTTCTATGGTGAATCATGGAATCTTTTATAATTCATGCAAAATTATATCACAAACACTCATACAAAAACATCTTGTAAAACGGTAGTAGTTATTCCCTTTTAAGCATAAACAGAAACCAGAGAAATAAGACCATTCTTTACTTATCAGTTACTTAAAACAGTAAGTACTTGAATTTGCCTTCATAACTTGGCAGTCCAGAAAAATTTGTGAAACAGAACTATTCAGCTTTCATGAGGGATGTATAAGTCCTGTTATTTTTTAAATTCGTGTACTATAACAAACGAAATTATAACCTTTAGACAGAAATAAAATTTTGAAATTAATTAAGGGATCAATCTGGATTATCCTGTACTTTCATCTTCCTAAAAAGTTAGCCCTCCACATTTGTCTGTGGGAATAGATTCACTGTCTTGAACATACTTTTTTTTTTTTTAAGAATCTACATTTTCTTCAATACTTTAGCAAGTATCAAATCTTGACTTTAACCCACAGTGAAGTTAAAAATAAATTTGATTATAACATTATACAGAATCTAATGTTTAGATAGAAACTAATATCATAATGATGACAAAGGATATTCAAGCTTAACAATAAAAGCCAAAGGGAAGAAAATGTTCTTCTAAAATAACTTTGGTGGTGTAATAAGCACAAACTGCTGTGAAGAAGAATTATTCTCTTAGAATGTTTTAATGTGATTACCTTTCCTTGTGACTGTCAGCTCTTGCTTGGCAGTAGGTTCAGTTGGCCTTTCAACTGTAAGGAACACCCAAGGTAAATAACCAGGGACTAATTAAAGGGTGTTAGTGTCTTGCGTCATGAGATTTATCTTCCTTTTATGTTGCACCAACAGGAAGATGACAGAAAGGAAAGATCTGACGATAGCAGGGCCATCTTTACCTCAGTCTCAGTTAATGGAATGCAAAGAAGGAAATAGAGTTGTCATTCATAAGATTTGAAAACAGATTATTCACCCTTTTTTAAGACTGAATTTTTATGTTTATGAAAAGATATAGAGGATTTTTAAGAATATTCATTGTATTTTAATCAACTAATTTCACCTATTTGAATTTAAAGATATTATTGCCATAGCACTTTTACATTTCAAATGTTTCTTATTATTTCAAGAACCTGGGTATGAAGTAATTCTACATATATTATGGGCTGTGGTTGGTCGTCCTCTTTCTAGAATTACAGCCATCAGTATTTAACAATTAGAAAACTGACCATCTTTTATATGCCCAAGAATAATTAATGTTAAATCCAAATATGAAACATTAATCAATATAAAGTAGGGATCCATTTTCATTTTATTCTTCAGTAAATTCATCATTTAAACACCTATTTGTTGATTGATTAATTTCTTATAAATCAAAGTTGCACTTAGATTTTTTAAAAAAATTTTGAAGGAGTCTCCATAATGTTCTCCATAGTGGCTCTACCAGTTTACTTTGCCACCAACAGTGTAGGAGGATTCCCCTTTCTTCACATCTTCTTTAGCATTTATTATTTGCACTTAGATTTATAAATTTCAATAATATAGGTGAACCATTCTGGCTGTACAAAATTAAATAACTAAATTCAGAATAATTGTTCTGTTTCAAAGACGGCTTATCCTGACTTACAAAATATATATCTTAAAGCCACCAATATGGGGGGTATTTTGGTAAAATACCACTAACCAAATAATTTTCCTAGATAATTAAGGAAAGAATATCTGCTTTTGCTTACATTTCTCCACAAAAAAATGTTAACTGTGATTTCATTTTATCTATGAAGTCCTGATCAGATTGTGGTATTTACAGGAATCGATGTAGGACTGCCAGGATACAAACAAGAATTAATAACAGCATTGTGTTGTATTCCTCTTTTTCTTAGAAGTATTTCATGTCTTGGAAGGTTCAGAGTGATGGTCATGATCCTAAAATGTTTATTCAGCTTGTACAGAGTAAATTGAAAATTTCTATTTCTCAGAATAGTTTGACTTCTTCTGTCAAAAGAGAAAGATGGCAGAATTTCAAAACTGCTAACACAAGCTGCTGCAGTAAGACCAGCCATTCTGTTCAAACTGTTTTGTCACACCATTTTCCTTTGGTCATTTGGGTCAATTGATAGTTGCAAGATTAAGGTCTGGTCAGTCTCTAAATTATGAAAGCTTTCTATTCCACATAATGATTTCTCAGTCACTGATTTAGAGCCATAAAATTGTATAGATTTATAGTTGAGTCTTTATTTAATTCAGAAATCCCATAGACTCAAAATATCTTTAATGAGATTGTTTTCTCAAGATAATATATCTCACCTGGGAAGGATAGGAATTCTTCCCCCTACTAAAAGACAAACACTTCTACAGTGGGGTAGGTGGTCTCCTATCCACTTCAAACAATAATCTGTATCTTTGGGGAACTTTGCAAACTGGATATTATTCTTTTAGCACTTATAGTATTTCAGGTTCTGTTCCAGGCATTAGGCTTCCCAGGTGACTCAGTGGTAAAAAGATCTGCCTGCCAATGCAGGAGACACAGGAGATGTGGGTTTGATCCCTGGATTGGGAAGCTTCCCTGGAGAAGTAAATGGCAACCCACTCCATATTCTTTCCTGGGAAGTCCATGGACAGAGGAGACGGGTGGGCTACTGTCCATGGGGTTGCAAAAAGTTAGACATGACTGAGCATGCATGTATGCATGCTCTGGGCATTAATGATAAATTAGTAACCAAAGCAGGCAAAAATTGTTGCTCTGGTTGAGCTGATAGTCTAACACTTACTTGAATACTAGTGACATTGAACATTCCCCATATCAAATATACTGAACTAAGGGATTGAAAGAGTTTTGAATGATTGTTGTAGACAAACTGGGTATAATCTATACTGGAGCTGTTCAGATACCCTGATGTTTTTCAAAGAAAAGCTAAAGAAGAATCAGATCTCCTATGAAATGAAATCTACCAGGATGTTGGGATGGTGCTGAACAGTCTCAAAACTACTGTTTGTGATCTAGAGTATATTCACCAGCTTTGATCTAGTCATGTATTCTTCAGAGAGGCCATGGTAGACTCCTAAAACACCTCTAGAATATGGGAGGAGGACCAGCAGGGCTTCTCAGTCAAGCTACAACTTCCTTTTGTTTAGATCCTGATAAGCAGTATCCATTTATGTAACTCTTACACAGCGGAGCCCCTGTATTTTGTAATAATGCTGTATTTCCAGCACTATGAAATAAACATTTTGTGATAAGTGGTATGATTATTATTGATGCATATGCAGTTTTTACTCACAACAATTTCCCCTTGTTAGTATTTATTATTTCAATTGTGCAATTTATCTCTGTTTTCTCTTCTTTTGGTGGTATTCACTTGCATATGGTTTTGTTATTTTTTTTAATGTACTATTTTATTTTTCAGCAACTTCATTAGTATGAAGCTAATCTCAATAGTTTCTACAATAAGCTTGAAGTACAACAATGTTTGTGATAGTCACAATATAAATTACTAACATAACTTTCTATATGATTCATTCTTAAGACATCAGAAAAGTAACATTTTAGTGCAGCATCATGTATGCTTCAGAAACCATTGCTGTGATATGTGAAAATCATAGGAAAATAGCATAAAATGCTCCTAAAATATTGTGTTCAGTCACTAAGTCGTGTCCAACTCTGCCACCGATGGACTGCAGTACGCCAGGCTTCCTTGTCCTTCACTATCTCCCAGAGTTTGCTCAAATTCATGTCCATTGAGTTGGTGATGCTATCAAACCATCTCCTGTGTCATGCTTCTCCTCCTGCACTCAATCTTTCCCAACATCAGGGTCTTTTCCATTGGGTTGACTCTTTGCACCAGGCAGACAAAGTATTAGAGCTTCAGCTTCAGCATCAGTCCTTCCAATGAGTTTTCAGGGTTGATTTCCTTTGAGATTGACTGATTTGATCTCCTTGCAATCCAAGGGACTGTTAAGAGTCTTCTCCAGCACCACAGTTTGAAAGCATCAGGTTTTTGGTGCTCAGCCTTCTTTAGAGTTCAACTCTCACATCCGTATATGACTACTGGAAAAACCATAGCTTTGATTATATGGACCTTTGACTGCAAAGTGATGTCTCTACTTTTTAATATACTGTCTAGGCTTGTCATAGCTTTCCTTCCAAAGAGCAAGTTTCTTTACATTTCATGGTTGCAGTCACCATCTGCAGTGATTTTGGAGCCCAAGAAAATAAAATCTGTCACTGCTTCCACTTTGTGGTGGTTTAGTCGCTAAGTGATGTCCAACTATTGGGACCACATGGACTGTAGCCTGCCATACTCCTCTGTCCATTGGATTTTCTAGGCAAGAATACTGGAGAGGGTTGCCATTTCCTTCTCTAAGGGATCTTCCCAACCCAGGGATTGGACTCGGATGGCACTACAGGCAGATTCTTTACTGATTGAGCTACCAGGAAAGCACCTTCTATTTGTCATGGAGTGATGAGACTGTATGCTATGAATCAAAGTTTTTTGGATGTTGTGTTTTAAGCTGGCTTTTTCCATTCTCCTCTTTCACCCTCATCAAGAGGCTCTTTAGTTCCTCTTCACTTTCTGCTATTAGAGTGGTATTATTTGCATATCTAAGGTTATGCCTATTTTTCCCAGTAATCTTGATTCTGGCCTATGATTCATCCAACCTGATATTTCACATGATGTACTCTGGGTAGACGTTAAACAGGGTGATAATATACAGCCTTGATGTACTCCTTTCCCGACTTTGTAATTAGTTTGTTGTCTCATGTCTGGTTCTAACTGTTGCTTCTTGACCTGCATAAAGGTTTATTTCCTATCTCTTTAAGAATTTTTCCGTTTTTTTTTTTTTGTGTGTGTGTGTGTGATCCACATAGTCAAAGGCTCTCATATAGATGTTTTTCTGGAAAGCAGTAGATGTTTTTCTGGAATTTTGTTCTTTTGTCTATGATCCAACAGATGTCGGCAATTTGATTTCTGGTTCCTCTGCCTTTTCTAAACCCAGCTTGTACATCTGGAGGTTCTCGGTTCATGTACTGCTGAAGCCTAGCTTGCAGAATTTTGAGCATAACCTTACTAGCATGAGACATGAGAGCAATTATCTGGTAGTGTGAACATTCTTTGGCATTGCCCTTCTTTGGAATTGGAATAAAAAATGACCTTTTCCAGTCCTGTAGCCGCTTCTGAATTTTCCAAATTTGCTGACATATTGAGTGTACCACTTTAACAGCATCAACTTTTAGGTGTTTAAATAGCCAACTGGAATTCCATCAGCTCCGTTAGCTTTGTTTGTAGTTAATGCTTCCTAAGGCCCACTTGATTTCACACTCCAGGATGTTTGGCTGCAGGTGAGTGACCACACCATTGTAGTTACCCAAGTCATTAAGACCTTTTTTGTATAGTTCCTACCTATTCTTAATCTCTTCATTTTCTGTTTGGTCTTATCATTTCTATCCTTTGTCATGCCCATCCTTTCAGGAAATATTCCCCGATCTCTCTAATTTTCTTGAAGAGATCTCTACTCTTTCCCATTCTATTGTTTTCCTCTTCTTTGCATTGTTCATCGAAGGAGGCCTTCTTATCTTCCTTGCTATTCTCTGGAACTCTGCATACAGTTGGGCATATCTTTCCCTTTCTCCCTTGCTTTTTGCTTCTCTTCTTTCCTCCACTATTTGTAAGGCCTCTTCAGAAAACCACTCTGCCTTCTTGCATTTCTTTTTCTTTGGGATGATTTTGGTCTCTGTCTCCTGTACAAATTATGAGCCTCTGTCCACAGTTTTAACACTAGCAAAGTGGAATATCATGATCTTGCTGTCTGTAGACCATTAAAAAATAAGGCACTTTGGGGAATACAGTAGATAGTCATGACCTCTACTTGCAAAGAATATCTAAAGAGAACTTGTTTTCAGCTGGACATTGATAGGAAGGCTGTGAAGAGACGTTTGATGTTATAGGGAGTCCGAAATGAGATGTCATTGTGGCTTTAGTACTAGTGCACACATAACTTCATGCTTTAGTAACTTTTCTGATTTCAGAATTTCTGGGTTTTTTTTAAGGGCACAGATTACAAAATATAAGGGGTAAGCACAAAAGTTTTCACTTTTCATTTCTGTAAAGTGTTAATCATCCAGTATGGTTTTAGGACTCTCAGTAATTCTATCTTACATTTACTCCAATAGGTCTGTTACTCCTTTCAGGACTTTCAAAACAGATAGCCAGGTCAATTGTGACCTACATGTGGCCAAACCCATTGCTAACGTTTAGAATCTCTGCTTGGTCATAGCAGCCCTTGGAAACAGTGATGGTCTTTCTGACTTTAAAGACTTATTTTTTTTTTTTGTTTGTTTGTTTTTTCCTCTCAAATCCCTGGTTGCCCTTAATTTCTCTCTTAGTCCCTTTTACTTTCTTTAAACTCTAAAGTTGAGGAAACTTTTAAAGATTCTTCCTGAGTTCATCCCTCCTCTACCTTCCCTCCAGGCTCTATCTTAGTATCATTCTAGTTGACCTACCCTATTTTTATATATCATTTCCATGCTGTTGACTTCACTGAACCACAGATATAAGTATCCAATAGCTTTTGTAATATCTCCATTTGTATTTGAATTAGATGTCCCAAATTTATCATGAACAAAACCTAATATTTGATCTGCAAACCTGTCCCCGTCTCAACCATGTCTTTCACTGGTCTTTTCCTTTTTAATTAATGGTCCTATGATACTCCCAGTGGTTCAAGAGAAAATCCTATGGGTCATCTTTTGTTCCACCCTCCTCCTTTCCAACAGTCCATTAGAAGAATTATAAGCCCTGAATCCGCCACCACTGTCTAGTCTTACCTAATGAGACCCAGCTACTGGCATCACACACTTGGCTATCCTAACAGCTTCCTGTCTGATCTCACTACTTTCACTCTTCTCATCTTATAATCATTCTTCATATAGCTACACATATAGCTATAAAAATGTGACTTGAACATATATCTGTCATGATTATTCTCCCATTTAAAAGCTCTCAATGGCTTCCTGTAGCACTTAGAATAAGTTCCAGGTCTTCCTCAGAGCCTATTAGTCTTTCTTTAGTCCTCTTACCTTATCTTCTACCAATCTTTCTTTCATTATGTGCCGGTTTCAACAACCTTTCTGTTCCTAGGAAGGGCCAAATTCTGGGATTTCTGGGAAAATCAGGAACTTTTCACTTTTGTTTGTAATCTCTGAAACATTCTTACCCTAATTTTTCTTGTTAGTATCTCCATTTTATTATTCAAGTTTCAGTTTGAATGTTTTTTTTCTCAGAGACACTTTCCTTGGCACTTTTTCTGAGTAGTCATTTCCTTTTCTTCATCACCCTATCATTTTAACTTTTTATTTTCTTCATAACTTATCACAAGAAATGATTAAAAAATTTACATATGTTCATTTACTATTCTCTTCTTCCACTAGAAGATAATTTCCCCAGCACATATATCTTTTTCTGGTACATATGGGACACTCAAATGTTGCAGGAATGATTAAAAATGTGGGCTGTTTAAGTTGTAAATTCTGGCCTCACTCCACACCACTGAGTCAGAATTGTGCAGACACATTCCTGGAAATCTACACAGTTAATAAGCACCTAAATAATTTTGGTACAGATGAAAGTTTAAAAATCACTACTTTCTTCTTGATGAAGACAGAACGTGGTCATGAAGAAAAGTGGACAAGCATATTATCTGGAATTCTAATTTATCTCACTGAAGAGCTAGTATATGTGGTTGAGTGATGCATTTTTCTGAGATTAGTTTTTCTGTGAGAGCCTTAGAACAGACTTCCCCCAACTGCTGGGGAGACTGGGCTCTAGCTGAACTCTTGTTTGAAATGGGGGCAGCTGGATTTCAGTGTGGCCCTAAATTATTCTTTTTTTCTTCTTCTTTCTCTTTATTCCAGAACCAAAGTCTTGAACTGTTAAGGAAACCTGGAGGCTTTCTTAGGCTCTGGGATGGAGGGGCACTTCAGTTGTCAATGCTTCACTTTTCCCCTTGTTTTGTGGCTAATTGCCTTGATTTGACCCAACTTTGACCGGAAGTTTCAACTCTGTCTGGGTGTCAATAAATTGACATACATATCTGGGAAAATACTATCCCTTGGGTATCTTAACTATTTATATAAGAAAATAACTCATCAGGTGAAATTTGTTCTCTATATTTTTATAACAGAAATGTTATACACTGAACAACAAGAATATTGCTAACATATTTATTTCTTTTCCCTTTGTTTCTCAGGTCACAGGTGATTTCTAAGACTAAGAGAAGTTTATAAATTCATTTGTATATTCATTAGAAATAGATTCTAAATGATTTTATTTCCATTTTTCCCTCTTTTTTACTTTGCTGGTTGAGCTAAATATTATTAAAAATACCAATTTGAGTATCGAATTTATCCATCTGATAAGCATCTATTGAACATCTAATTTATGTTTATAAATACCTATTTATCCTCTCAGGTTCAGCTCAAAGTCACCAGTAGGACCTCACCAAATTTGTGTAGGCAGAACTAATTTTTCCTTTACTTAAAAACTAAACGACCAAAAACAACAACAACAACAACAACAACAACAACAACAAAATACCACAACCCTCTCTATGAATACCTTATTGGAACATTCATTATATTTATTGAAATTGTGTACATGTTTTAGTTTCCTCTTGCTAGACTAAGATCCTTAAAGCTGAAAAATAAATAATTTTGTTCAAATCCCTAGCATTTAGTAGAACAATTGACACATAAATAATACTTAGTTTTTTAGTGAATGGATAAAAGTTGGAAGATTATATGGGGGACGTATGAGTCCTCTCCCGCAAGGAAGTAGCAGAATACTGGAGTTGAATATAGCTCTTTGTTTACTTTTCCATGAAAGCTTTTTTCAATAATTAGTATATAAACTCTACATGAATATGGCCCCCAGTGTCTCTATAGCTGACTACATTTTAAGATGGCATAATGTGTTCAGGGACACACTGATTTTGCCAACTGTTTTAGATGAGTTTAGGGGATTGGTCTATGGTCAATATTGTTTGCAAAATGTAGTGAAGAAAGATTATTTTTTAAACAGGCATTTTCAAGAATGTTACCATGTGTATATATACTGCAAATTTATAAGAGATATTTTGAGGATAAATATTTATTTGAGGTGCCACCTACCGATATTAATGTTTCAAGAAACACGCTTTGGTAAACAGTGCTTTAGTGGGTCCTCTCTTTTTTAACCAACATTGGATTACAAAAGAAAATGAAGGTTTGATTGACAGGTTTATTGGGAAACTACCCCACCAACCACAATAATAAAAAATGTCAGGACCAAAAATGATGTTGTCCAAATACACTGGGAGAATAATTGATTCACTTTAATAGAATATATTTGCCTCACAAATATAGTAGATAAAACATATGATGTTTTCTTTTTTCCTCAGAAGTCTACAGTGATGTAATTAAGCTGGATAAATTAAAAATCTTATTCGAAGAGTTAAGAAATATATCAAAGATTAAAAAAGAGGAGGGAAGATCATAAATTATTTGCAGAGCTGCTCTCCTAACCTTCAGAGCAGCCAAACGTTTTCTTTGGCTACTCTTCAGGGCTCTGGATCCCTATCTTCTTTATGCCCCTCTGTCTTGCTTTCTCATGACTGCCTTTCATCAGTCGTTCAATGGCATTCAATTTGTCAGCTGTAAGGTTGGGAAACAATTCCTATAAAATTAATTTTTCAAATTATATTGTGGTCCTCTGGCTGTCATTCATATAGTTTTAACTGCGATCACTAATTTTAGTACCAAAGAAGGAATGTTTAATGTTTGAGGAACTTCTGATCCCTGAAAATGGTTGACAGAGACAGCAGTTTTCCTGCTCAAGCCATGCCAAGAGGCTCATTAGGCTGGCCTTGATCTACAGCCAGCTTATGGTCATGGCAGAATTTCCTGCACTGATGCTAAGGGTCCAGTGATGACTTAAACTTGGGGTGAAGAGATGTAATCTTTACTCAGTGAGAATTCTAATTTCCTGATAAATTACCTGGGACAAAGGCTGCCATTGTGACACAATGAAAGGCTTATTGTGTAGGTAGATTCTTGCCGGATGACTTCTGTCATATACTGCAGGGAAGCTCCTTTTCGTTGCCACATGCTACCTTTTTTCCTTTCAGGGGTTTTGTTTCTAGAATGTTCATCATGTGATTTACGGGAACTGATGATTAGGACAAACTGATCCTCAATAAAGGTCACAGCCCTTTGCTATATGCACTTACCTTTATATGTAAGATAAATTATACTTGATAAACTGAAAGTCTCTGAGCTTGGTTTTCCCAAAACACATTGTGTGTGTGTGCGTATGTGCGTGTGTGTGTGCATGTGTGTGTGTGTATGTGTGTGTGTGTGTGTGTGCTGCTTTCATTTTCTTGGGGAATTGTTATATTCTTGTGATACTCCAGGGGATCTTGGGTGGCCTTGGCTGGCAACGGCTTGAAGCAGGGCTTGGGTCCCTAGCCAGAGACTGAGGCCAGCTCACAACAGTGAAAGCGCCAAATCTTAGCCACTAGACAGTGACAAGGTCAGTGACAAGGGCCCTGGCACTTCAGGTTTGCAGAAAAGAATTTCCATATAGACACAAAGTAGTGAAGCAAGTAAAAAGTATTTATTAAGAGGAAAAAAAGGACAGTACCATTGGATAGACACACTGGTGGACTCAGAGAGTGAGACAGTTGCTGAGTTGTGCCCTCACTGCAGTTTGAATTACTTTTATGGAGCACTTCTTCTGAGTTTCCTTTGGTCAATCATTTTGATTTGCCTGGTTCACAGTCTATATTTGGTATATCTCAGGATCCTCACATGTGTGCACACGCATCTCTTAGCCAAGATGGATTCTATTGAAAAGGCTTACAGGTAGGATATTTCTTGGCATCACTCCCCATTTGACATCCAAGGAGCCTTTCTGCACATGTGTGGCCAGGGAGGTCTCCTGACTTTGAGAATGAGAAATATGTGGTCTGGGCTGGGCCCAGCCTTTCTTAATTGTCCTGCTATTCCCATCTTGGAGTTTCAGTCCACAAGGAATGAATCTCCAATCACTTTACCCTGAAGGGCACAGCCACCTCCATCTCACAGGAACTTAAAACCTCTTCAAGAAGGAAATAGAAATACAAATTATTTATTTTGCTAGAGGGTAAATTATAAGAGGATGCATTAAAAAAGTGGGGAAAAAGCAGTGAAAGAGAGTCAAATGGTAAGTGATGCATTCTGTTTGGAGAAATAGGAGAAAATTTTTCAGGCAGGTCATAATATTGGATTTGGACCTTGAGAGATAAATTGGATTTAAACAGTGAAACAGAGGAATGGATATTCCATGAGGAGAGAGCATAATAAGCAAAGGCACAGTTGTGTGTGACATCCAGTGGTGGGAAATGATGATGGCCTAGTGTGCCAGTGGAGAATGCAAGGGAGGCTAGAGGTGGGTGGCTGGAGGGATTTGAAAAGAAGCTGGAGGTTAGTATGTAGAGGCCTTGAATACCATGTGGGGGAAACAGACTTCTTTCTTTCTTTCTTTCTTTTTTTTTTTTTGAGTGTGATACCATTTTTATAAAGCTCAAAACAGCAAAATACACTACTTTAAATGCCTTATATGCATGGTAAATGTAGACAAAATCTCAGAAGACTACAAAGTGTACAAGCACATTTTTATAAACTCCAAAGAGCAAAACTAGCATGTGTCATTTTTAATAATTCTTGCATATGGTAAAAGTACATATGCAGAAAAGAAGTTAGAATTATAAGCAAACTTTACAGTGAGGAAAAACACACAGATCTTTGCAATGGCCTTCATTGTATTCTATTCTGTGGTTGGAGTGGGGTTTGCTTACCTAATTAGGTTGTGTTGTACACACATACATGAGTATGTAAATGCATGGAGGGCTTCCCTGGTGACTCAGACAGTAAAGAATCTGCCTGCAGTGAGGGAGCCTGGGGTCCGATTCCTGGGTCAGGAAGCTCCCCTGCAGAAGGGAATGGCTACCCGCTCCAATATCCTTGCCTGGAAAATTCCATGGATAGAGGAACCTGGTGGGCTGCAGTCCCTGGGGTTGCAGTCAGACACGACTGAGACACTAACACTTTCACTTTTCACTTCACTATGCATAGATGACAGGTAGTTGTATGGACAATATTATACATTTAAAAATTACTATAATTTGGAGCCAGACTTCTCCCTGTCTAATATTCTAAGTAATGTCAGTGTTAAGAAGCCATTCTGTAACTCCAGTTCTTTGCTCTATTGTAAAGTAAAAAATAAAATAAAATAAATTAAAAAAAAGAAAAAGAAAAAAATTAAAAAAAATTAAAATCATTGACATTAACTCAGTAGTGCTTCTTCCTGATCCTTGTGTTTCTACTTGCAGAGGTCTCTCTGAATTTCCCCTGTAGGCTGATTCCCTCGCAATCTTATTGTAGGTGATTAAGAAGATTTACAAGGCATTTGAACAAGATAGAATAAAGGTCATTATATGTTTTTAAAGCTAAATCCAGTGGCAGTTTGGCACTGGAGTTATTAGCATAGGAGAGCCTGAGGGCAGTTACCCTTATTAGCATGAATTTGATATTTCTTCCTGAAATAAAGCGAAAACAAATGGACTTAACTAGTCTTTGGCACTGTCATTGTGGAGTCCTGGACACAAAACTTATTTTACAAAATATACTGCTAAAACAAAAGCACAAGATTTGGATAGTGGTTTTTATTTCTTTTCTGCCACATGCTATGGTTGTGAAGGACACTGGACTTTCATGGTATTCAATTTCCCCCCACATAAAATGTGACTACTGAAATGAGATTATGTGGAGATTTGGTAATAGAATGATTTGAAAAAGAACTCTATCCTATATGCTTGATGTAAATGCTATTTTTAGGATTATTCACCCATTACCTTTTTTTTTTAATTAGAATATTTGGTTGTTTTTGATATCCTTTACCAATACATCAAGCTTAATGTGCTATAGCATATAAATTTCAGACTAAAATGAGTAATTGAGTAATTCAGACTCAATTAATCAAATGTGTTTTTGAAGTAAATTAAATCATCTTCTAGTCTCATTAATACAAGCAGTAGAACTACATAACTGAAGGAAAGCTACACAATAGCCTGGAGTTAAAACTCCCCTCCAGGTTCTTCTCCCCACCATTCTATACAGAATGAAGAACTTTCTCCCCCAAGAAAGGAAAGGACGTTAGGATTGATTATGTTCAGCTCTCAGCTAATCCCAGTCTCTGGTGGTCTCAGGAACTCCTTATCCCAGTTGTAGAAAGCTAACTAATCAAAAATAATCATGAGGAAAAACAGACCCCCTCAAAACAATGTATCTCTGCATATGTAAACCTACTCTCTTCTTAACTTAATGCAGCAGCTCTCTAATCTGACTGCTGTACCTTCTCACCTCATTAAAAGTGATCTGTTCCTGTAAAGTGCTTGTCTCCTTCTTTTTCGGAACCTTATCATCTCTAATTCTCTTACGCTACAATAACATAAGCTACTGAGTAGGCTTTCAGTCAAGGTAATTCCAGGGCTAGTGAATTCTGGTTACTTCCACTCCAGTACTTTCCTTGGAATAGCTATTAAATTAATCTGTTAAAATTTATTTTGCATTCCTACTGGCAATGCAGATTTAGAAAATGGGAAACCATGATCTTGTATGCTTCTTTAATCACATTTATTTTTCTATGATTAACAGGAATATTGATTCTTCAAGGAAGTGGCTCATGTTCAATTTTGCAGTGACCTGAAATAAATCACAGACGTAAAGTTATTAAACTCAGTGAGTCATGTGCTTGTGAATGTGTAAGTCTTTTTGCTTTTTAATTACAAATATTGGCTCAAAAGTATATCTAGTTCTTATGCTCAAGAAGACAGAGTAGATGAAAGAAAGAAAGCAGAGACTTTTAGTGGTTGGCATTAGATAAAAGATCTATCCCCCCCGTCCCCCTCCCGCCGCCCCAGCCAGGTCCTAATGTAATCTTTAGTACTATTTACATTGCCTCAATTCATTGGTAATTAATAAACTATCAATTTGTTTTTGAGTTGATGAAATAAAATATTTCAGGTGGAGCATTCAGTCTTTAGAATTTTATTTCATTGTGATAATTAAAAGTTAAATGAGTTTTGATACTAATTAGAACAATGGATGATTTTCTAAGGAATAGGCTGAAGTCTACTTTAGACCCTAGATCCACAAGTTCATCAGTTATGATCTTTACTTTGACTAAAATTTTACCTTCTTTGGGTGCTCTGATTCAGCCCTTAAATGGACCATTGTTGATGATAGTAGAAAATGTTAAAAATATTTTTCAAAAATATTTTCACAAGAAAGCTTATTTCTATTGCATCACAGCAAGTGAGGGATTCAAACTGCTGTGTAGGTTGGATCCACAAGGGCACACATATGTACCTGTGAGTTGTTGTTTAGTCACTAAGCTGTGTGTGTCTTTTTGGCTACCTCATGGACTGTAGCCCACCAGGCTCCTGTGTCCATGGGATTTTCCAGGCATGAATATTGGAGTAGGTGGCCATTTCCTTCTCCAGGGGATCTTTCTGACCCAGGAATCAAAACCATGTCTCCTGTTTGGCCGGTAAATTCTTTACCACTGAGCCACCACGGAAGCCCAACCTCTGAATAGAGACACTGACACTTTCTACCAGAGAAGGAGATTGAAATAAGTTATAACTTGGGCTTCCCTGTGGCTCAGATGGTAAAGAATCTGCCTGCATTGTGGGAGACTCCAGTTTGAATCCTGGGTTGGGAAGATCCCCTGGAGAAGGAACTGGCAACCCACTCCAGTATTCTTGCCTGGAGAATTGCATGGATAGAGAAGCCTGGCAGGGTCCGTGGGGTTGCAAAGAGTCGGAAATGACTGAGGGACTAAGGAACACACACAGACAAATTGTAATTTAATGGGGATAAGTGAAAACATTGCAACATTTTTTTTTTTCATGAAATAATGTAGTTCAGGCTACAGACAGCAAAGTAAAGAAAACATATGTTGGGTAATGTGTATGTTTCCATGCTGCTTCAATTCATCCCACTCTCTCTTTCCCACACTGTGTCCACAAATCAGTTCTTTATGTCTGCGTCTCCACTGCTGCCTTGCACATAGGTTCATCTGTACCATCTTTCTAGATTCCATTCACATGTGTTAATATACAATATTTGTCTTTCTCTTTCTGACTTCCTTCACTCTGTACAATAGGCTTTAGGTTGTAGGATGAACTCTAGGTTCATCTACCTCATTAGGACTTACTCAAATGCATTCTTTTTTAAAGCTGAGTAATATTCCATTGTATATATATATACCACAATTTCTGTACCATTCATATTACCATATGTAAAATAGCCAGTGGGAATTTGCTGTGTGACACAAAGAGCTCAGTCGCATGCTGTGTAACCACCTGGAAGGGTGGATGTGGTGGGAGATGGGAGGGAAGTTCTAGAAGGAGGGGACATGTGTGTGCCTGTGGCTGATTCATGTTGATATATGGCAGAAACCAGCATGGCATTGTAAAGCAATTATCTTCCAAAAAGAAACGAAAACAAAAAAAGACACATACTGGGGGCTTCCCTGGCCATCCAGTAGTTAAGACAGAGCTGCCAATGCAGGGAATGTGGGTTTGATCCCTGGTCAAGGAAATAGGATCCTCCTTGTCACATAGCTAGAAAACAACAACAAAAACACCCCTTCAAAATCCCACATGTTTTGTATTCTGCATACTTACCACCTATTTCATCTTAAATTGCACTGGGACTTCTCTTTCTTATTTACTTCTCATTAACAGGGGTAGCTGCAGAGACAGATGCAGGTACTGGAATGGGAGGATAAAAATAGGCCCACCATGGACAGAGGAATCGTGAATAAGGGTTGTGTGGATATTGGTAAGGAGGAAAAAAGAACTGTGAAGATAGTTCATCACTCCCACTGACCTGTTGAGAGAAAGAAATTTAATGAACATGCAGGTCTTCGTTTTTAAGTAGAGGCTTTAGAATTTCTGAGATATTTACCTTTTCTGTGTTTACTATGAACAGGGATTTGATTAATTTGCATCATTTTAGAAAAATGTAGGAAATCACTTAGAGATAACCATGTTCTTGTACCTTTCTACTCATAGCGTGAAGATTTTCCTGATGATTGCTACTGTAAGTGTAAGATCAAGGGGAGGGTATTGAGGAGGAGAGGTCAATTTTTTTCTCTTTGCCTTTATATAATGTCTTTACCCAAAGATACAATCTCCTCTATTTTATTTCTTTCTTCCTTCTTTCCCTCTCTACCGTCGATCCATATTCCTATCAATTTCTGTATCCTTAATTCTCTATAGGTTTGGCCTCAATCATGCTTGCTTTAAGATAATATGATCAGTGCAGTTCAGTTCAGTCACTCAGTCGTGTCCGACTCTTTGCAACCCCATGAACCGCAGGATGCCAGGCCTCCCTGTCCATCACCAAATCCCGGAGTTTACCCAAACTCATGTCCATTGGGTCGGTGATGCCATCAACCACCTCATCCTCTGTCATCCCCTTATCCTCCTGCCCTCAATCTTCCCCAGCATCAGGGTCTTTTCAAATTAATCAGCTCTTTGCATCAGGTGGCCAAAGTATTGGAGTCTCAGCTTCAACATCAGTCCTTCCAATGAACACCCAGGACTGATCTCCTTTAGGATGGACTGGTTGGATCTCCTTGCAGTCCAAGGGATTCTTAAGAGTCTTCTCCAACACCACAGTTCAAAAGCATCAATTTTTCAGTGCTCAGCTTTCTTTATAGTCCAAGTCTCACATCCATACATGAAATAATAAGATTAATCTGAGTATGAACAAATTCCTAAACAAGAGCTTCCTGTTTAAAATTTTATTTTCTTTTTCTTAAACATTTTTTTTAATTAACTGTTTAGACCAAAATAAGCTGCTAGTGAATTTTCCACTGGTGGGGTCATCAAAGCAGGCCCAAATTTCTTAATTCTCAAATTTTTACTTATATTATCATTTTTATTGTCTCTTCTGGACTGGGTTTTGTAGAGTTAAAGCAGAATAGAGGGATGAGCGAGTATCAACATTTATTGGGCTAGTTTTAGTAAAAAAAAGTATTATAATACAATTCATCATAGAGTGATTCAAGTTTCAGTTTGGCCCCACTGTTATATGAGATGCTGAGATAATTTTCTTTATAACAAGCAGAGGTCATATCCCTGAAGGCTGAGTCTCTGTTGAGTCTAATACCCAAACTCTGTAAGGATTTCTCTAGAGTTTGAGAAGTTTGAATAAAGGAATATCTTTAACCACAGTTATGGATATTTCACATGAAAATTGCACATGTTAAACAGCAAAAGTGTAACTTACACTTCGTGCTTCTCTTTCCTTGTCTTGAGAGACCTAAAGATTAAACAGTGAAGTTAATTCAACTCATGATAATAAAACACACAAATTGAGAAACATGCATATGTATGAAGGAAATAGTTTAACTATCCACTACTCAGTATTGTTTCATAGTAGCCATTTGTTTAAATTTAGGATTCGAGCTTCCAGAAAATATT
The DNA here is from genome assembly GCF_042477335.2 of Ovis canadensis. NCBI lineage: Eukaryota > Metazoa > Chordata > Mammalia > Artiodactyla > Bovidae > Ovis > Ovis canadensis. The sequence goes on along the minus strand of NC_091250.1, from coordinate 102,249,670 downwards.
CTAGGGATTATTTTTCTTAAAATTGTTATTATTTATTCTAAACACCTCAAAAATATTCACCACTTCATCAAGACTATGTAGAATTAAACTATACATAAAATAGTATATGATTTATAAAATGGCATAGAATATAATGTAAAAAAGCCAGATATTAGACATGCTTAAAATAGAAACATTTCCTAGGATTTATGAATTAGAACGATAACCATAGCAACAACAACCAAAAAACCAACAACAACCCATAAATACTCTGAAATACAGAACTACTCACTGGGAAACCAATGGTTATTGCCAAGATGGCTGTGAGCAGAAGGAGAACTTTCATTTTACTCAGATGTAATCTAGAAGTAACAGAAAGACCAAATGTCAGCACAAATTCATTAGATCTAGTTGTAGCACATATTATGTTACTAATAGCTCTTAGAGCATCAACCTATTTGGAGACCATGATTTTTTTTAGGTAGAATAAAAGGTGTTTTGTAATTTTGATGTCACATCAAGCTTTTAAAAAACAAATATTCACATATTATTTAAGAGTAATATTTCTCTGTACATGCTAATAAGAGTAGCTGCTGGAAGGAAATATAGCCTTGGCCTTTACAGAGACTTAGTGTGGGGATAAGCAATTTAGGGCTTCCCTGGTGGGTCGGATGGTAAAGAATTTGCTTGCAATGCAAGAGACTTGGGTTCAACTCTTGGGTCTGGAAGATCCCCTGGAGAAAGGAATAGCTACCCGCTCCAGTATTCTTACCTGGAGAGTTATATGGAGAGAAAAGCCTGGCAGGTTACAGTCCATGGTGTCGCAAAAGAGTTGGACATGACTTAGTGATTAAACAATGTCAAATATAGAAGAAAACAGAGAAATCAAGGAAAGATTTTTGGAGAGAGCAGAATTCAAGTGAACCTATCCCAAAGGGGGATTACAAATATGAATTCAAGGATGATTTAAAAACACCCAAAGCAAACAGGTAAAGCACATCAATAGAGTCTTTCAGATCTTGTCTTATAGGCAGGACCCAGCGTAATTACGAACTACCACCTTTTATTTTTCTACTTCTCAAACTGTAATACCCATAGCAGTATATAGCTGTATGCTGGGGAACACATCCAATGTCTTTGAATAAATTAGATGCATCTTCCTGGAGCATCAATTTCATTTAAGGATTCATAGGAAAATCCAAGTAATTTTTACATTCAAGTCAACATGATATTTTATAGAATGGAATGTAAATACAGAAAATTTTAAAGAAAAACAGGAGGCCACAAATAAATTGTCACATGTTCATACTCTAGAGAACATGCGGCAGTGCATGTTCCCTTCATTTACTGACTTAAGCTCGTAAATCAATGAGCCTGAGGCTCTTGTAACAGTAACAGTGTGCCACCAGCACTCCAGCTCCCATAAAGCTTTCTTTATGATCATTCTAAACTATGTACTTATGATAGCTGGGTGATGATTTTAAGAAAGAGTCTTGTAAATAGGTATACCCTAGATGATTGTCTAATCACTTAAAGATTACAGATTCAAGCAATCATGACAGTCTCAATGATTTTAATTTTGACAGTTTCCTGGATATATCCATCCCTCTAGATAACATACACAAAGGTATATAATATATCTTGATATATTAAAATCCATGATACTTAAGATCTCTCTTACCTCAAACTTCCCAGTCCGTTCCTTCTCTGGGATGGTGTTATAAGAAGTGGAAGTGACTGGCCCTGGAATAGCACAGCTATTTTATACATTCCGAAGCAAATGGGATGAAGCCTGTGGTTTGAGAGCCTCTCCCTGGGATCAGTTCTTAGTTGAATCATCAACTATCACGACGTGTTGAAATTGTGGAATAACTGACATTTACAGTCTCATTGAAACTTTGGCTGAGTGACTACCAAAGGCAACTATTTGTGTTTTCTTTTCAACCTGTGTAATTTGTATATTCAAAGCTTATCACTTCACATAAAGTTGCCCTCTGCTCTTTAAGTTTTTTCCTTTAATTTCTACAATTAAAAAAACTATTTTCTCAGCATCCTATTGGTATTGATTATAATCAATTGGGAAGTTTTTTTGGTTGTATTGCCATTTTAAGAAAATAAATAATCTTAAAAACTTTAAGCATGGGATTGATATCTTTTGCATGATTCTACCTTTAGTTCTTTGATTTCAGTGAGCAGGCTTAGAGTTTTAAAGATCAGTGGACCACATTTGGAAACATCAAGTATCTTAGTTACCTTATGGAAGATGACAATTGGCTTTTCAATTAAAGATGCACTTAACACAAGAGAAGATGTCTAACCATCAAATGTGGGATTAAAAACTAGAGCCCTCAAAAAATTCAAGAATCACTTTAAATTTCTATGCATAAAATTTGGGCTTTTTATCATATTTAAAGAGCCCTCAAAAATATTGCATACGTGCATACAAATTCTATTTAAGCAGAGTTTTATATGAACAAAATTGTAGCAATGCATCAATGTCCCTCTTTTCTATTTTTTTTTTCTAGAAATTAGTTCTCAAAAAAACTCAGAAAAATAGTTAAAAGCTAACATTTCTTGAGGACTTTTGCTCAGGCACTTTGTATGTAATACATCATTTAATCCTCAAAACAACCAACTCCAAAAGCAAAGTATTAGTATTATCAACATAATCCCCATTTTACAGAAAAAGAGGTTGCGAGGTAAGGTATCATAATTAGTACTCTGGTACAGATGGTATTTAATACCCATAATTTGATTCCAAACCCCAGACTCTTGCCTAATGTCACTGTTGCAGGTTAGCAAAATCAGTGTAAAAGCAGGGAAACTTTAAACTTTTGTTGCTTATAATTAAATATTCAATCTTGTCACTCTGATTGAGAAAACTGCTTCATTCAGAAACCTAATTTATTATAACTAGTGTGTTTTTGAATATCAGTTTTCATTTTAACCAAGATGGGATTAGAGTTGATTTCCTCAGGACTAAGACAGTAGGTTGTGTGTGTGTGTGCACATGCAAATAGACGTGTGTATTTGTATGCACATGTGTATAACATATTCACTTCCTTATCTTATGTGTTTTAATTTCTTATACTTACCCAAAATTGTTCTGACAAAAGCTGCTAGTTGCCTCTTAACTGTGACGATAATGAATGCTTTTCTGTCCTTATGTTATAGACATTTGCGGGTATTTAATTGTGATGACCATTCCACTCAGAAAACTAACTTTCTTTCCCTGGGTTTCTTAAAACCACTTTCTCTTGTTCTTTTTCAGCTTTTTTGATAGCAACCTTAAGTCTTTGTGGATTCTTTTTCTTCAGTGCATTGTGCGCAACCTCTTACGCATTTAATCTACATGTGCTCTACATAAAATAGTTGACTTCTGACTCCCTAACCTATGTTTTTATCTTGAAGTCTTTAACTGCATATTCCATTTAGATGTTTGATGAGTATAATTCAAACTGAACTTATTGCTTTTACCTCCCAATCTCTCTTCACCTTCATCTGCTTCCTCAACTGATGTTTATCAATCATCCATCCATGCCAGAAATCTACGACTCACTCTGTCTTTGCCTTGTCCCTCTCCTTTGGCATCTAACAGTAATTAAGCGTTTCCTTGCTGTGTATTCACAGACTCAGTCTTTTCCATTTTCTTGTTTTAGTCCTTCATTTTCTTTTGGATTGTGGCTATAGCCTCTTAATTTGATTCTCTGTCTCCATCATTCTCCTCTCTCCAACCCATCTTCATCATATTCTTCATGTCTTTTAAACCTGTTAAAATGCAATTATAGGATAAAATTCATACTGTCTTAGCTGAGTATACACATACACACTGAAACAGGGTTTTAAAAACTAATAATTTCACTAATAAATAATTCTTAAATATAATATTTTTCCAGGTTTGTTGAGTCATAGTTGACATATTACATTGGGTAAATTTAAGGTATACAATGTAATAGTTTGATAGCTGTATAGGTTATGAAATGATTACCATAATATGTTTAGTTAACACATCCATTACCTTACATGGTTAGCTTTGTGTGTTTAAGTGTGTGAATGTGTTGTGGAAACACTTAAGATATAACTCTCGCATCAACTTTCAAATATAGTATACAGTATTGTTAAGTATAGTCACCATGGTGTAGGTCAGATCCCTAGAACTTATTCATCTTATGACTGGAAGTCTTTATACTTTGACCACCATCATCCATTTCCTCTAGGCTCCAACTCCTTATAACCCTGTTTTCATTTGTTTGTTTTTAAATTTCACATATAAGCAAGGTAATGAAATATTTGCCTTTCTAATTAGTAAATTTTGGTGTCCTAACTTTTGATTTCCATTTGTGTAGGGCCACAAGTTACCCTGATCAAACCAGCAAGTTGCAGAAAGCTGTGATTATCCTACTATTGAAATTCTAGCTACTACAAGGTAGCAGAAAAAGTGAAGTTGTCAGCCATCACTACTAGCAAGCTACATGAAGTAGGAAGAGCTCTAGATTTGAGGCTGGTGATTATATTTTTAGATTTTCTTTGTTGGCTATGAGTGGGAAAGTCATACTCTGAGTCTCAGTTTTCTTATCTTTAAAGTAAAGATAATTATCTCTGGAATTGGGAATTAAGTGAAATGAAGTGTATAAAAACATTCAGCACTCAGTCTGATTTCATAAATGATGTTTTATCAGTGTCAGAGCTGAAGGTTTTAGTAAATCTGACCTCTTCCTGCCATATATCCTCAAGGTTCCTCAGAGGATTGAGTTTCTTGGCTAACATAAAGGTATATAGAAGCACTTTGGGCTTCCTTGGTGGCTCAGCAGTAAAGAATCTGCCTGCCAGTTCAGGATACGTGACGTGGGTTCGATCCCTGGGTTAAGATCCCCTAGAGGAGGAAATGGCAACCCACCCCAGTATTCATGCCTGGGAAATCCCAAAGAGAGAGAAGCCTGGTGGGTTACGGTCCATGAGGTTGCTAAGAGTCAGACATAACTTAGCGACTAAACAACATACGGAAGCACCTTACATAGTAATTAAAATCAGATAAATACTTAATGGGCTTCCCTGGTGGCTCAGACCATAAAGAATCTGCCTGCCAATGCAAGAGATGCAAGCAGGTTTGAACCCTGGATCTGGAAGATCCTTTGGAGGAAGAAATGACAATCCACTCCAATATTCTTGCTTGGAAAATTCCATGGAGAGAGGAGCCTGGCAGTTCCCCGATGACTCAGCGGATAAAGAATCTGCCTGCAACGCAGGAGACACAGATTCAATCCCTGGGTTGGGACGATGCCCCTGGAGTAGGAAATGGCAACTGATCTGCTGGAGAAGGGATAGGCTACCTACTCCACTATTCTTGAGCTTCCTTTGTGGCTCAGTTGGTAAAGAATCTGCCTGGAATGCAGGAGTCCTGGGTTCGATCCCTGAGTTGGGAAGATCCCCTGGAGAAGGGAAAGGCTACCCACTCTGGTATTCTGTCCTAGAGAATCTCATAGACTCTATAGTCCCTGGGGTATCAAAGAGTGGGACACGACTGAGTGACTTTGATTTCTGGTGTTCTTGCCTGAAAAATCCAGAGGACAGAGGAGATGGCAGGCTACAGTCCAAAGGGTTGCAAAGAGTCAGAGAGAACTGAGAAATTAAGCATGCAAGGGCTTACTATGTTAGTTAAATCTGAAAATAAGTAGGAAATTTTGAAATTGAGCAATATCAAGAAGCAAGTATTCTTTTTCATTGGTAATCTAATTTTACTCACCATACAGTATCCCTCCAAGGACAAATAAGCTGTAATTCTGGCTGAATTTAGGCAATAAAAACTGCTATTCTTTTCTTGTGATAATCTTAATTCAGATGTCTATAATTTAATAAACAGAAAACACTCTTGCTTTACAGAACAAAAATTACAGATACAAGAATACTCTCTGCAAAGTCTGCAGCACATGGCTGTCTTTCAAAGGGCAAGGGTAATGCAGTTCAGTTCAGTTGCTCAGTCGTATCTGACTCTTTGCGTCCCCATGGACTGCAGCACACCAGATTTCCCTGTCCATCACCAACTACTGGAGCTTGCTCAAACTCATGTCTGTCGAGTCTGTGATCCCATCCAACCATCTCATCCTCTGTCATCCCCTTATCCTCCTGCCTTCAACCTTTCCGAGCATCAGGGTCTCTGCTAATGAGTCAGTTCTTCGCATCAGGTGGCCAAAGTATTAGAGCTTCAGCTTTAGTATCAGTCCTTCCAATGGATATTCAGGACTGATTTCCTTTAGGATTAACTGGTTTGATCTCCTTCCAGTTCAAGGAACCCTCCGGGGTCTTCTCCAACACCACAGTTGAAAAGCATCAATTCTTCAGTGCTCAGCTTTCCTTATGGTCCAACTCTCACATCCATACATGACTACTGGAAAAACCATAGCTTTGACTAGATGGACCTTTGTCGGGTAACACAAAGGAGGCTAACCAGAAAGTTTGCCCATGGAGTGGGCTTCAGAAGCTGAACAGTCTTATCATATGAAAATTTAGTTTTATCATTGGAACTCAGAGGGCAGAAACAAAACATTAATATATCAAGATATTAAAAATAATCTATAAGAAAAAATTTTAAAGTTAAAAGACACCTATCTCTACAGATATTCAAGGAAACATTGAGCGACCACAGGCTGAGGTATAGAAGGGACTTTTGTACAGCCAATGGAACTTCTTAGATGACCTCTCTGTACCCTTTCAGTTATAATACTTTCAGACTGGGTGTTAAATAGAGATGAAAATTCCTACCAGAACAGGTTTAGTTAGCAATTAATAAAAAAATAAATCCCATAGGTTTATTCTCTTCAAAGGATTAGAATTAGTGGTAAGGAAATGCACATTGTAAGCCACACTATGGGAAGTCTTAGAGGATTAACTCACTACTACTTCAATAAGAGAGCAGAAATATTTTGTTCTACATCTTATATTCCACATCTTATAATATATACAAAGTTGATATATGTTAGAAATATTTTGCAGAAATTTAGTACATATACTTTTTTAAAAACTTAATTTTTATTGGAGTGTAGTTTCTTTACAATGTTAAGTTTCTACTACACAGCAAAATGAATCAGCTTTACATATACATATGTCTCCTCCCTTTTGGACTTCCTTCCCATTTTGGTCACATAGTGCATTAAGTAGAGTCCCCTGTGTTATAAAGTATGTTCTCACTAGTAATCTATTTTATACATAGTATCAGTAGTATATACACATAACACTTTCTTTAGGCATTATCACCTTTTTTGGTGTGTGAATTGAAAACCATAAGAAATGACCTAATCAAGTTAATAAACTTGCATACACGTCAGTGCTAAGGAGGAATATTATTTTAAAAAGTCTTGGATGCCTTCCATTTAAGAGAATGGATACAGACAAATCTGAATTCTCTTCAAACCTCTATGAGTGCTACACATCCAACTAGAAGTGACTGTAGTGACTGTGGATTTCTGCAAAAGAATTAGAACCCTATGTGTCAATGTTGTAGAATCTGAGTGGTTGTCAATCCCCCAGTCATCATGGCACACCTGACTCCCAGCTGTTAAAAAGCAGAGTGGTCCTAGAGTTCTTACGCCCAGAATCAGCACTGGCAAGCACCACAGTCATGGCCAGATGTCCGCATGTCTACCATGCTGTTCCTTGAAACGGGCCTGGCACCAGCAACCAGTAGATGTTTAATAAATACTTATTGAGTGAACAAGTTAGCTTTTGCAGAAATTGCTTTAGCTATTTCCTTGTGCTCTTTATCATTTATGCCATTGCTTGAAGCCCAGAGTCCAATTGTTATAAATCTGTATTTATTAACTTTGTACTACATTCATGAGACATAATTTTATCAGGATAATTTTAATTTTATACCAAGTTCTATTAATAATTTATTTTTATATGGATCAAATCATGGAAATTACCATATTTGATATATGTTCCAAACAGCATACATAGCTCACGTTGCTGTATTTGACATATACAAACAGCTTATGGGCCTATCCCCAAATTTGCCTTTCCCTCTATAAAATAAATAATTCCTTTTCTCAAAGTCAAGCAAGTAATGGTTAAATACAAAACCTTAAAAAAAACCCAGTGACTTCCTTCTATGCACTATTACCTATTTTTCTAAACAGTTTGCATGTGTGCGTGCTTAGTTGCTCAGTCCTGTCCAGATCTCTGTGACCTCGTGGACTGTAGCCTGCCAGGCTCCTCTGCCCATGAAATTGTCCAGGCAAGAATACTGGTGTGGGTTGCCATTTCCTTCTCTAAGTGATCTTCCCCACCCAAGGAGCAAATCTGCATCTTCTGCATTGGCAGGCGAATTCTTTACCACTGAGCCACCTGGGAAGTCTATACATTTTTTCCTAAGCTGTTTAAATAGAACCTGAATATTTTGACATGACATAGTTTATAGTATCACTACCTTGTCTGTGTTACACATCAGTGTAACACTTCCTGTGGTTCCTACTGAGTAGACATTATATGCTGATGGTGATACACATGTAGAGGTTTAAGACTGGCCTGCAGAGTCTTGCATCCAGGATCTGAATTACACTCCTCCGCTTAACTTGGATAAGTCTCTTAATCTTTTATAACCACCATTTATTCAGCATTAAAATAACGAAGACAATATTTTTTCCTGTTTGTCTCATAGCTTTAACAATTTAAATGAAAAAAAAAATGATGTTTTCTATAGGGCAGTGTGTTACAGTCAAGTCTGAAACTGCGAGTCTTCTTCAGATACATATCTGATTTTTTCCATGTTCATGGTTCAGAGTTTCAAGTTTTTCCCCTTTATTTTTATTGTTGAGTTATCAAAATGTTTCTTACAAAAAACTTGTTTCCTCACTTTAGTAAAGATTTTAATTATACAAAATCCTTAAGGATCCACATAATTAGGAAACTTTCTGTTAGCTCTGCATTATTCATTATTAATATTGTCAAAAAGAATATGTCCTGGAAGCTGACAATGCTTTGCCTGAAATACATTGTATATATTCACCATAGTCCTATGGGGTAAGTTATGCAATTATTTCTATTTTACAGATGAGGAAAAGGTGGCTTAGAAGTTAAATATCTAAGATCATAAATGTAGAAAACTATGTAACTGGAATAGAGAATTAGTCAGATCCTAACCACAATAGGAGTGATATGAATAGTGAATCATAAGGAGACTGTAGAGATTTTTTAAAATTATATAATCTGCTATTTTAAAATTTGTTTTTATATCAAAAGGGGTTGGTTACATGACAACTTTTTTGGCCAAAAGACTACAATATATGATAGTCTTTTAGATGTATACACCTTAAATAATAATTATATATTCAAAAATAATGCATTTTAATTTGAACAAGAGAAACTTTAGCCACAGAGTATCCTTTCTCTGCTTTTAGTTCTATTCAACTGTCAGTGGATTTGATACAGCCCACCCACTTTGGACAGGGCAATCTACTCTACTGAGTCCACCAAGTCAAATGCTAATCTCATTCAGAAAATATTTCACAGATACACTCAGAAAAAAAAAAAGTTTAAATCTAGATACTCTGAGGCAAGTTGACACACAAAACTAGCCAGCATACAAGGGAAGGTTGCTTATATTCAAAAGTAAAAGCAGTCAGTAGAAACAGACTCGCACCTATTGAAATGAACAGATAAGAATTTTAAAATAAGTAGGTTTAAACAAGCTGAAGGACTTATAGAAATATAATCAATATGCTGAATATTAGAAATTCCTTGCAAAGATAAGAAAATTGTTGAAAATCAAATGGAAATCCCAGAACTTAAAATTTTTAAATCCTGAAATTAAAATTTCATTGGAAGAGAATGATAGTAGAAGCAGATTGGATATAGCAGAAGAAAAGAACAGTGAATCCGAAGAAGGTCAATAGAAATTTTCAAAATTGAATCTCTCAGAAAAAATATTTAAAAAGTTTCAGTGACCTGAGGGATAATATCACATAATCTAACATGAATTCTAGAATGAGAAAATAGAGAAAATGGAATAGAAAGATAGTCAAAAAATATTGGAAATTTCCACCTCCCCCCTCAAATTTAGTCAAAAGCCAATTCTAAATGCAGGAAATTCAAAGCACAAGTTGTATTCATATGAAGATAATTAATTATAATAATAATAGGCAAAGACACACTTTGTGTATTATTTGTTGTTCAGTCACTAAGTCTTGTTTGGCTTTTTGTGACCCCATAGACTGCAGCACACCAAACTTCTCTCTTCACTGTCTCCCAGAGTTTGCTCAAACTCATGTCCCTTGATTCAGTGATGCCACCCAACCATCTCATTCTCAGTAGCCCCCTTCTCCTCCTGCCTTCAATCGTTCCCAGCATCAAGGTCTTTTCCAGTGAGTTGGCTCAGGAGGAATCATGTGGCCAAACTATTGGAGCTTCAGTATCAGTTCTTCCAATGAATATTTAGGGTTGATTTCCTTTAGAGATTGACTGGTTTGAACTCCTTGCTGTCCAAGGGACTCTCAAGAGTCTTTTCCAGCCCCACAGTTTGAAAGTATCAGTTCTTCAAAACTCAGCCTTCTTTATGATCCAAATCTCACATCCGTACATGACTCCTGGAAAAACAGTAGCTTTGACTATATGGGCCTTTGTCAGCAAAGTGATGTCTCTACTTTTTAATATGCTCTCTAGGTTTGTCATAGCTTTTCTTCCAAGGAGCAAGCATCTTTTAATTTTAGGGCTGCAGTCACTGTCTGCAGTGATTTTGGAGCCCAAGAAAATAAAAATCTGCCACAGTTTTCATTTTTCCTCATCTATCTGCCATGAAGTGATGGGACCAGATGCCATGATCTTAGTTTTTTGAATGCTGAGTTTTAAGCCAGCTTTTTCACTCTCCTCTTTCATATTCATCAAGAGACTCTTTAGTTCCTCTTCAATTTCTGCCATAAGGGTTGTATTGTCTGAATATCTGAAAGTGTTGATATTTCTCCCGGCAATCTTTGTAACAGCTTGTGATTCATCCAGCTTGGCATTTTGCATGATGTACTCTGCATATACGTTAAATAAGCAGGGTGACAATATACAGCCTTGGTGTACTCCTTTCCCAATTTTGAACCAGTCTGTTGTTCCAAGTCCATTTCTAACTGTTGCTTTTTGACCTGCATATAGGTTTCTCAGGAGGCAGATCAGGTGGTGTGGTATTTCCATGTCTTTGAGAACTTTCCAAATTTGTTGTGACTCACACAGTCAAAGAGTTTAGTATAGTCAATGAAGCAGAGGTAGATGTTTTTCTGGAATTCCCTTGCTTTCTCTATGATCCAACAGATGTTGACAATTTGATCTCTGGTTCCTCAGCCTTTTCTAAATCCAGATAGTACATCTGGAAGTTCTTGATTAATGTGCTGTTGAAACCTAACTTGAAGGATTTTGCGCACTACCTTGCTAGCATGTGAAATGAGTACAATTGTGCAGTAGTTTGAACATTTTATGGCACTGCCCTTCTTTGGGATTGGAAAGAAAACTAACGTCTTCCAGTCCTGTAACCACTGCTGACTTTTCCAAATTGTCTATTATAGCCAACTAGCTAATACCAAAGATACAGAGGAAGTCTCAAAAGTAGATCAAGAAAAAACACACATTTCATATGGGAAAACATCAGTATGACTGGTGGTCATATACCAAAACTGGAAGTGGTTTCTTTCTGTGTTCAGTTCAGTTCAGTTGCACAGTTGTGTCTACCTCTCTGCAACCCCATGGACTGCAGCATGCCAGGCCTCCCTGTGCATCAACAGCTCCTAGAGCTTGCTCAAACTCCTGTCCTTTGAGTCTATGATCCCATCCAACAATCTCATCCTCTGTTGTCCCCTTCTCCTTCTGCTTTCAATTTTTCCCAGCATCAGGATCTTTTCCAATGAGTCAGTTCTTCAAAGCAGGTGGCCAAAATATTGAAGTTTAGGCTTCAGGATTAATCCTTCCAATAAATATTTAGGACTGATATCCTTTAGGATTGACTGGTTTGATCTCCTTACAGTCCAAGGAATTCTCAAGAGTCTTCTCCAACACCACAGTTAAAAAGCATCAATTCTTTGGTGCTCAGCTTTCTTTATGGTCCAACTCTCACATTCATACATGACTACTGGAAAAACCATAGCTTTGATTAGATGGAACTTTGTTGTCAAAGTAATGTCTCTGCTTTTTAATATGCTGTCTAGTTAGTTCATAGCTTTTTTTCCCAAGGAGCAAGCATCTTTTAATTTCATTGCTGCAGTCACCATCTGCAGTGATTTTTGAACCCAAGAAAATAAAGTTTTTGTGTTATAAAGGTTTAATTTTATGTGTCAGTTACTCAGTGTGATTTTTAACCCTTAAAAAAAGATGGATATGTATACAATTATTAACAGTGCCAGGGAAGCATTTCCTTTCTTTTGAGGAAAAATAAATTTCTTATCAGAATATCTGACTGGGCCTATAATTTAAATTAAAAAAAAATTTGGATAAACAGCAAAAACAAAACAAAATATGACCTATGGGTGACTTTTCATCTGAACCAATGGAGGCCAGAAGATAATGTAACAACATCTTCAAAGTGTAAAAGCAAATAGATCTGTAAGTTAAAAATTCTATAATTCTATAAAATTTTATAAAAATGTGGGTATAATAAAAGCATTTTAGGAGCAATAAAAGTGGAAGAAATTAACAATCCTAAGATACAAGCTAATCAAACTTTTAAAAATGTTCTTGAGGTTGAAGTGAAATTATATCAAATAAAAATCCATACTTATGGGGCGTAAGGAAAAACACTGAAGTTGGTAAGTACGTCAGTACGTATAAGCATATTTTTTCTTTAAAGTCTTCAAAAATTAGTAGATATGTATAGAAAAAATTTGTACAAAAACATTAGCTCAAAAGACAGTGGGGGTATAAATGGTATTTGTATTATCATAAAATAATTTTTTATGTGTAAAGATGTAGAATGTTAATTCTTTGTAGACAATGATAAGCTAAGGTTATATAGTATAATATTCACAGAAACACTAAATGATACATATTTATTAGCTAAGTAGCATATAAAGAAGATAGAAAGGAAGAATAGTAATATATGTTTAATTAAAAATAGAAAGTGGGAAACAAAAGACACAGATGACAAATAGGAACAAAAAGCATGTGGGTAGACTTAAACTCAACCATATCAATAATTATACCAAATTTAAATAGACTATTTCAATTAAGAGACAAATGTTGAGATTAGATTAAATATCAAGAACCATATGCTGCTTATATGCTGCTTATAAAACACTTTAAATGTAAAGACAAACTCATAGAAAATTATAGGAAAGATGTATCACATAAATACTAATCAGAAGAAGCTTACATGTCTCCATTTATATCAGACAAGTTATTAGTCGCTCAGTCATGCTCAACTCTATGGGTCCGTCAGGCTCCTCTGTCTATGGAATTCTCCAGGCAAGGATACCAGAGTGGGTTGCCGTTCCCTTCTCCAGGGTTTCTTCCCGACACAGGGATTGAACCCAACTCTCCTGCACTGAGGCAGGATTGTTTAGCTTCTGAGCCACTAGGGAATCCCCTAATATTTGACAAACTAAGGTTCAAAACAAGGCATATTACTGGAGATAAAGTAGGGTCATGTCAATGATTAAAAGATCAATTTCTCAAAAACATATGAGTTCCAAAAGTGTACCTAAAATCAGAGCTTCATAATACGTGAAGCAAAAATTGACAGAAGTAGAGGAGAATAAATGAATCAAAAATGGGAAAATTTGAATGACACAATCAAGTTGATCTAATGGATATTTGTAGAACATGAGGACCAGCAACTTGTTTTTTAAATGTACAGGAAACATAACCAAGACCAATTAAAAATCTGAGCCATAGTTTAGTATCAATAACTTTCAAAGGAGTAAAATGGCATTAGAATATGCTCTCTTATGATATAGAATATGATTTCAATGAGTTTAATTAAAAATCAATAGCAATAACATGTTGGAAATTCCCAAATGTTTATTTATCATCATATTTCTCACTAAGCCATGAGTTAAAGAAAAGAACTGTTAGAATTTTTTTTTGCTTTAAAATGCTTATATAAAAATAGAAGAAATGTTTGAATCAATGATCTAAGCCAAGGGTTGGCAAATTGCAGGCTGAGGGTCAAAGATGGCCCATTTGTTATTAATAAATAAAGTTTTACTGGAAAACATTCATACCCATTCTTTGACATATCGTCTATGTTTGCTTTCATTCTACAAACTGTAGGTTTGGTAGTTGCAACAGACTATATGGACCACAAAGCCAAAAATACTATCTGGCCTTTAAAAAAATACATTCACTGACCCCTGTTACAAGCATTTACCTTAAGAAGCAAATAGAATAAAGAAAATAAGAAAAGAAAAGATGTAAAAAAAAAAAAAAAGAACAAACAAAAAATTCAGTGAAGCCAAAACTTGTTATTTTTTTAAAATTTTTATATAGAATTGATGAACTCCAACTAGATTGAAAAAGAAAAAAGGGGAGTAAGTAGAGGTTACAGAGAGAGTTTAAGTACAGATTTGATAGACATTCAAAGGAATGTAAGATTGCATGATAAACATTTTCATGCCTATTAATTTGACAGCTTAGGAAAATGGACAAGTTTTCTGAAAGACAAACTTTATAAAACACATAAGAAACGGAACATTGACATAATCCTACATTTAATAAAGTAACTGAACTGTAATGAAAAATATTCCCCAAAGAGTGCTCTAGTCTCTAATAGCTTCACTGGTGAGGTCTATCAAACATTTAAAGACAAAATAATACCAAAAATACACAAAACTCTTAAAATAGAGAGGAACAGACATTTCCCAATGCATTTTATGAAACCAGCAAAAGTCCAATATAAAAACTGCCAGGGACATTATAAGAAAAGCAAGTTACTGTCTAATAGTGTTCACAAACACAGATGCAAAAATCATTCATGGAATAATTAGTGAAGAAAATATAGCAATAGTTTAAAACCACATCACATTATAACAAATTAGTATGTTTTTCCCCCAGGAGTGAAAGTTGGATTGAACATTGAAAAGTGAAACAATGTGATTTACTACATTAACCAAATCAAAGAGAATATCCATATTTTATTTTATTAAATCATTTAACAAAAGTCAACACTCATTCATAATAAAAATTCTCAACAAACTCGGTTTAAAAGGGAAGTTTTGCAATCTATAAATATAATTTATGGAAATTGAACAGCTGACATCATACTTAATTGTGAAATAATGAATACTCTTCTAATATCAGGAACAATGCAAGTATATCCATTTTTATTCCTTCTAATCAACATTGCATCATATACACTTGTCAGTGTAGCAAGGTAAGAAAAAGAATTAAAAATGTATGGAGTAATGCAAACAAGAGAAATTGTTTTTATTTCAAGAAAACTTCTCTCTTTTAAGATGGAAAATAATATGGAACCTACAAAGCAACTGTGGAAATTAATAATTTTATTTAGCAAGATCATTCCATATAAGCTCAGTGTTCAAAAATCAATTGCATTTCTATATGCTAAACATAGAAAATAAAATTAGACACATAAAATATTTAGAAAAATAATTCACAAACATTGTAAGACCTCTACACTGAGAACTACAAGACATTTCAAAGATAAATATAAAATGACCTGAATAAGTATACGTCATGTTCATGAATTTGAATACTCAATATGATTGAGATGCCAAGCCTTTCCTAATGGATCTAGAGATTCAGCACTATCCTGTTAAAACTCAGCAGGGTAGAAACTTACAAAGTGACTCTGAAGCTTATATGGAAATGTGAAAGACATTAATTTATAATAATAAAGACTGTGTAATATTGATGCAAAGACAAAAAAGCAATTAAATGGAATAAAATAGTTCAAAAATAGATGCAGACACGAAAATTCAATAGATTTTCAATAAAGATACAAAGACAGTTCAGTGAGGAAAGGATAAACTTTTACAGAAATGATTCTGGAGCAACTAGGTGTCTGTATGGAAAAAAATGGGCTTCCCTGATGGCCCAGTAGTCACATATGTTTGTGAGAGCTGGACTGTAAAAAAGGGAGGATACCAAAGAATTTATGCCTCTGAACTGTGATGCTGGAGAAGACTCCTGAAAGTCTCTTGGACAGCAAAGATCAAACCAGTCAATCTTAAGGGAAATCAGCCCTGAATTCTCACTGGAAGGACTGATGCTGAATCTAAAGCTCCAGTATTTCGGTCACTTGATGCGAACAGCCAACTTACTAGAAAAGTCTCTGATGGCTGAGTGATAATCTGTCTGCCAATGCAGGAAACACAGGTTTCATCCATGGGTCAGGAAGATCCCCTGGAGAAGGAAATGGCAACTTGCTCCCTTATTCTTGCCTAGAAAATCCCAAGGACAAAGGAGCCTGGCCCACTATAGTCCATGGGTCACAAAAGAGTCCAACATGACTTAACGACTAAACAACAACAACATGGAAAGAATTATCCTTGACATTTATCTTCACACTCTACACACACACACACACACACACACACACACACACACACAAACCTCTACACAGAAAACCAATGGCTACATATTTAAATGTAAAAGCAAAACCACTAAAAAGTCTGTAAGAAAACAAAGGAGAATTTATTCATTACTTTGGAGTAGGTGAAGATTTCTTTACTAGGACAAGAGGTACTAATCTTCAAAAAATTGGCAAATTAACTGCACCAAAATTAAAAAAAATTGATCCTCAAAAAGCACACTAAAAAATGAAAAAACAAGCTACAGACTGGAAAAAGTATTTGTAATAAAATTTTGGATGGACCAAGTGTATTATCCAGAATACATAAAAAGCTCTTACAACTCAATTGCAAGAAAATAAATAAAAATAAATGCAACTTTCAAAAATAAAGATATGCAAATTGCTGGTAAGCATAGAAAAACAACATTGTTAGTCATTAGGAAAATGCAAATGAAAGCCACAAATTATGTAATACAGTAGATATAGACTTAACTGGCTTCCCTGGTGATTCAGATGGTAAAGCATCTGCCTGCAATGCAGAAGACCCAGGTTTGATCCCTGGATTGGGAAGATCCCTCGAGAAGGGAATGGCAACCCACTCCAGTATTCTTGTCTGGAGAATTCCATGGACAGAGGAGTCTGGCGGGCTGTGGTCCATGGGGTCACAAAGAGTCAGACACAACTGAGCGACTAATACTCACACTCTCAGACTTAACTATTTAATATATTAGATTAAGGTATAAATTTAGGAGCCAGTAATAATTTATATATGTTTATTAAAGTCACAACAATAGAAATGTTCATGCAATAATTTCTGAAAGAGAGAAGAGAGGGTAGAGGTCAAACTTGGTGACAGTTAATGTGAAGCTCAGTTGGTAAAGAATCTGCCTGCAATATGGGAGACCTGGGTTCCATCTCTGGGTTGGGAAGATCCGTTGGAGAAGGAAAAGGCTACCCACTCCAGTATTCTGGCCTGGAGAATTCCACAGACTGTATAGTCCAAGGGGTGGCTTGGACAGCAACGTTCACTTTCACTTTGGTAGAAGAGGAACTCATGGAAATGATTTAAAAGAAAAATTCTAAATGTTGGCCAGAAGGTGGAGGAACTGGAATTGTGACACGCTGTTGACAAGAGTATAAAATATAGCTACCTTGGAAAGTACTTGTGTGCATGAGTGCTGAATTGCTTCCATAATGTCTGACTCTTTGTGACTCAAAGGTGGTAGCCCACTAGGCTCCTCTTTCCATGGGATTCTCTAGGCAAGAATACTGGAGTGTGTTGCCATACCCTCCTCCAGGATATCTTATGTGCCCAGGGATCGAACTGACATTTTGTCTCCTGCTTGTCAAGTGAGTTCTTTATCACTAGCCACCTGGGAAGCCCAGAAAGTACTTAGTACTTGCTTAGAATAAACTTAACCTGTGGTTTGGTGGTTTTTGTTGTTTTTACTCAGGAGAAATGAAAATGTATGTTAGCAATAGAACTTGTACAGAATGTTCGTAGCAGCTTTATTCCTAATGGTCAGTAATTAGAAACAATGCAGATGTTCTTCAATAGGAAAATAAACAATTGTATATTCATTTATTGTAACATTATATTTAAGCAGTAATGTGAATGAATCACAAAAGCATTATATTGAGTTAAAGAAACTGCCACAAAAAAATACACAGTGTAATATTGTGTTATTTAATATGTATAAAGTCCCAGAACAGGCACAATTAATACACGGTGATAGATATTTTGTTTTTTAAAATAGTAGCTTTAAAAACATGAGAACAGGGAAACCAAATTGACCAGAAAAGAAAAGGAAGGTGGGGTGGTGGAAATGTTCTGCATCTTGATAGGGGTGATGGTTGCAAGGTACATACATTTATATGTGTATTTATGTGTATGTGTATATGTGAATCAAACTCATCAGACTATATATTTAAAAATATGACTAAACAATGATGATAGTTTGGTTGTGTATATAGTATTTAAAGTGAGAGCACACAAAAGTTCTATATGTCAGTCTTGAACTAATGCTGTTATAATACACTTAGATAGGGATCACCCAGTGAAGAAGGTTGGTAGTTAAAGTTTTGAGGCTAAAGTGTGAATTACCAAATGTAAGCAACTCTGATTTAGAATATTCTACGTAAAGTTTTCCTGGTCAAATCTGTTCAAAATTAAATTGCTCTTTCTGCTTTGCCTTTCTTTCACTGGCCTTGGATGGGGAGATTAGGAACACAGGGTTAAACAGACATATAAAATGTAGTTCTTTGCATGTATCCAAGTAATATTTCCATTAACTGTAGACTCTTGTATTCTTAACCTGTTAACAAAAATGACAATTTAAAGCTCTTCTGTAATGCAATTTGATGTATATAATATATTTAATTGGTAAGGTCCGTCTAGTCAAGGCTATGATTTTTCCAGTGGTCATGTATGGATGTGAGAGTTGGACTGTGAAGAAAGCTAAGTGCTGAAGAATTTATGCTTTTGAACCTTGGTGTTGGAGAAGACTCTTGAGAGTCCCTTGAACTGCAAGGAGATCCAACTGGTCCATTCTGAAGGAGATCAACCCTGGGATTTCTTTGGAAGGAATGATGCTAAAGCTGAAACTCCAGTACTTTGGCCACCTCATGCAAAGAGTTGACTCACTGGAAATGACTGTGATACTGGGAGGGATTGGGGGCAGGAGGAGAAGGGGATGACAGAGGATGAGATGGCTGGATGGCATCACTGACTCGATGGATGTGGGTCTGAAGGAACTCCGGGAGTTGGTGATGGACAGGGAGGCCTGGTGTGCTGCGATTCATAGGGTTGCAAAGAGTTGGATATGACTGAGCAACTGGACTGAACTGACCTGAACTGACTATAGTATTCTTGTTTTCAAACATAGTTGTTGCTCAGAAATACTTTGCCAAGACATCCACCTGAAACAAATTGGATCTCCAGTCAGAGATTTGAAAATTTATTTTTTAAGCTGAGTCACTAAATTGGATTTTGATATCCAAACTAATAAGATCCTTTTAATATTGTGTAGAATAAGAAATAAATTTGGCATGTTTAGTTGAATATTTTTTTATAAAAAATTATCCTTGAAGGAAATTGCAATGTTTATCATTATATTATTTTATTTATGTAGAACTTATTTAATGCTTTTGTATGTTAATATTGTATTTGTATAACTTGTGTAATTTTCAAAGCATTTATTATTGTAATACCTAATATTGGCTTCCCTTGGTGGCTCAGATGGTAAAGAATATGCTTGCAATGCATGTGACCCAGGTTTGATCCTTGGGTTGGGAAGATCCCTTGGAGGAAGGCATGGCAACCTACTTCAGTATTCTTGCCAGATAATTCTGTGGACAGAGGAGCCTGGCAGGCTACAGTCCATAGGGTCTCAAAGAGTTGGACAGGATTGAGTGACTAAATTTCACTTTTACTTTTCTAATATTGCCAGGTGCTTCTCAGGTGGCTCAGTGATAAAGAATGAACCAGCAGTGCAGGAGACTCAGGAGATGTGGGTTTGATCCCTCGGTTGGGAAGATCTACGAGAGGAAATGGCAACTCACTTCAGTATTCTTGCCTGGAAAATTCCATGGACAGAGGAGACTGTTAGGTTACAGTCCATGAGACTGCAAAGAGTTGGACAAGACCTAGCGACTAAACAACACCATATACGTGGTTTCACATCAAAAGATTCAACCAACCTTGGATCATATAGTATGGTTGTAGGTATTTATTGAAAAATCTGCATATAACGGTACCCCCTCCATTTAAGGGGCTTCACTGGTGGCTCAGACAGTAAAGAATTTGTCTGCAATGCAGGAGACCCATGTTTGATCCCTGAGTCAGGAAGATTCCCTAGAGAAAGGCATAGCAACCCACTCCAGTATTCTTGCCTTGGAAATCACTTGGACAGAGGTGCCTGGTGGGCTCCAGTCCATGCGATTGCAGAGTTGAACACGACTGAGCGACTTTCACTTCATTTCAGTTTAAACTCATGTTGTTCAAGGGACAGCCATATGAGCCAGGTATCTTACATGTGTTATTTCATGTGGTCCTTTTGGAAATTTTGAAAAGGTAGATATTGTTACCTCTGTTTTATACCTGAGAAAATTGAGACTCAGGTTAAGTGCCTTACTGAAGGTTCAAAGTCAGATTGAAAGCCACATCTGAAGAAATCCAAAATCTATGCCTTATTTTGTATAATATGTTGCTTCACCAAACCAGTATATATCTTCCTGGGGACCTATCCTTTTGGTGATGGCAGCCATCTCTCCATGTATCTGTGTCATATTGGGAATGTGCACTTAATGGGATCTGCCACCAAATAATTTTGATTCTAATAGGGATTGCATCAGAAGGAATCTAGTTGAATGGACCTGGGAGGAATAATGAGATGATACGTCAAAGCTAGGAACATACTTTTGTTCATCAGTGTCAGTCACCACACTTGTAAATCCAATGACTGGATATATTTATTCTCATCAATGCCACCATTTTCCAGAGACTTCCTTTATTAATACACTTATACAATTAATCCAGTGATACTCTATTCTTAGTGTTGTTACTTTCCAGATCATGAAATGATAAGATATTTAGAAAGAAATGTAATTTTGTAAATCTAAGCTTATTAAATGATTGTATTACTTTTCTATGATATTTAAAGAGTATAATGCTATTTATAAGTAAAAAGAAATTCAGGAGAAGAGCCAAAAGTATTTCATAGTTTTCAAAGAATATTAATATTGAGGAAATAAAATGATACTCAGGGAGCTGCAACATCTTTTTTTCTGAAAAATAAAATAAAAGAGCATTTTAAAATCATTAGACTGCTTTCTATAAAATTCCTGAAATGTTTTCTAAATTGCTTAAAAAGAAATAAAACTACATTTTCTTGCATTGGTTCAGAAGGTCACACTATACTGAAATCCCTTTAGTATTTCTGATTAAAAAGCTTGAATTATCTTGCATTGCACACAAAGCCACATTATAGAAGAGAATTTTCTAAAGAGGTGCTCACACTATTCACTTCTGGTTGTATTTTTATTGACTTTTTTGAATCTAAGAAATGCTAAGTATTCATTTTCATAGGAGAAATCAGAAAAGACTCAGAGGAAGCAGGGGACAGATTTTAAAAATCTTTGCCTTTTACTTTTCCAATTCAGGCCAAATTATTTGCTTTTTAGTGTGTATTTTTTACATGTTAGACCCATCCCACCGTGCCCTTCTATCAAACACCCACTAGCCTCATAGCCAGTGAAACTCATTAGGACAGGTAATCAATTAAAGTAATAGTTAATATAAAAATCATGGAATTTTAAATTTCCATGTGAATATGCACTTAAAAAAATTACTTTGAGACTTTTTTTCATTCCAAACTAACACAGATGTATTAGCATTACTTTTAGCTTGCAAAGTGAAGTAGTGATTTGGGGGAACTGACTTTGCATATGAGCTTCACTGGTGGCTCAGATGGTAAAGAATCTGTTTGCAGTGTAAGAGACCCAGGTATGATCCCTGGGTTGGGAAGATCCCCTGCAGGAGGGCAAGGCAAGCTGCTCCAGTATTCTTGCCTGGAGAAGCCCCATGGACAGGGGAGCCTGGTGGCCTACAGGCCATGGGGTTGCAAAGTGCTGAACATAGCTGAGCAACTAAACATAGCATAGCACTTTGCATTTACTGTCTGTCTGTAACATGGACCTAGTATATTTGCTATTTGTGTTCTCAGAGTTTATGAAAAGTTTATGGCATAGACAGACACTATCCTCAAAAATTTATTTTGACTAAAAAATTTGCTAATAAAATTGCTCATAATTATTGTTAGCTTTGTAGGAATATGTAAGCACTAACTTGTTTTTTTTTTTTCATTTTGGTATATGCCTTTAGTTATTCTTACAATTTTTTTCTTTTAATTTAGGATATGTCATGGAACATAAGGCACGCCTCTTGGCAAATACCTACCCTAAACTCTAAATGATTAGGACAACATCTTATGGTTCCTTCAGGCTATCAGTCTTGGCCTAGTGAGAAAAACATACATAAAAAGCTTTTATTAAATAAAAATTACATTAGATTCTGATTATCTGTAAGAAATTATTGGTCTTTTTATTCAAGGTTAAGACCATATATTCTACTATATATTAACTTTGTCATGATTTTCATAACTAAGTCCTATAAGTCAAGCATGAACTTTATTTTTATACTTTCTATTTAGAGACCCATTTCTTTCATAAAAAGAATCTTTGATTACTTTACCTTCTTTTCCATTAGCTCTGTGGTAATAATTGGGTCCACAGCAGAAGTAAAAAAAAATGTTGTGCTGGGTTTTTGTGAAGTTGAAGGAGTGAAAATTCTTGCATTGGTGCGCTGAAAATTTATCATTTCTTTTTGTAAGTATGGTGACACTTCTGCTGGCTATGAGGGTGAGAAAGAAAAGTGATTACAAATTCAAACACAAGGTCAAAATTGGGAAGAATATAAAGTAGTAAAGCAAGGATTTTATTTGAGAAGTAAATGCCTTATTAGTTTTCTAGACTAAAATCTATCCTTTAGAAAGAGTATGTATATATGCCAGCAAACACAGATGTCTTTTAATACCTGACTTTAAATGAGTGTACCTGGGCTCCAAAATCACTGCAGATGGTGATTGCAGCCATTAAATTAAAAGACACATACTCCTTGGAAGGAAAGTTATGACCAACCTAGATAGCATATTCAAAAGCAGAGACATTACTTTGCCAACAAACATCCATCTAGTCAAGGCTATGGTTTTTCCAGTAGTCGTGTATGGATGTGAGAGTTGGACTGTGAAGAAAGCTGAGTGCCAAAGAATTGATGCTTTTGAACTGTGGTGTTGGAGAAGACTCTTGAGAGTCCCTTGGACTGCAAGGAGATCCAACCAGTCCATTCTAAAGGAGATCAGTCCGGGGTGTTCTTTGGAAGGAATGATGCTAAAACTGAAACTCCAGTACTTTGGCCACCTCATGCAAAGAGTTGACTCATTGGAAAAGATTCTGATGCTGGGAGGGATTGGGGTCAGGAGGAGAAGGGGACGGCAGAGGATGAGATGGCTGGATGGCATCACCGACTTGGTGGACGTGAGTTTGAGTGAACTCCAGGATTTGGTGATGGACAGGGAGGCCTCAGTTCAGTTCAGTCGCTCAGGCGTGTCCCACTCTTTGCAACACCATGAATTGCAGCACGCCAGGCCTCCCTCTCCATCACCAACTTGCGGAGTTCACTCAAACCCATGTCCATCGAGCCAGTAATGCCATCCAGCCATCTCATCCTCTGTCGTCCCCTTCTCCTCTTGCCCCCAAAGAGTCGGACACAACTGAGCGACTGAACTGAACTGAACTGATGGAGAATATCTGGCATGTATTAGCTCCTCAGTAAATAGTTGATGAACTGAGTGAATTGAATCTTGTGTGGCAAAAGATTACAGGGTGAACGAGTAATAATTGTTGATGGAATAATAATAACAGTTTCATTAAAATGCACAATAGTGCAAGGAGCTATAGTCTGTCAGTTGCTGATTTCCAGTAACTATCAAAGTGTGGTAAGGAAACTTACCATTGCAGCCATTTCAGGAGCTGTGCCTAGGAAGGGATCAAAGGCTGGTTGCTGCTGTCCTCCTGGCATAACCTTAAAAGTTGCAAAGTTTAAAATGGTATAAATTAATAATCCATAAAACATTTATCTTGCACCTAAGGCGGTTATACCCTTCTCACCTTCTTCAATTAGTTTCTTAAAAACAAAAATCATAATTTGGTTTTGAGAAAGAGAAAAGCAACTCCTGACACTGAGAAACTGGCCTAACACAATAGCTCTGCTGCAGTGTTTGCAGGAGCTGGCCTGACATTCTCTGCTGGATGCTGATGTTCTCCTGTTGTACCTTAACAATCCTACAGAATACCAGGCAAGGTCACCTCTGAACACGATGAAGTGCAATCAAAAAAACAGTACTTGGTAATCTTGCCCACAGCAAGGTCCCTGTGCAAGGCATGAAAATATCAGGCATCCTTAGGTCCTGGATAATCTGAAGAATTTCTTTTTTTTAAAATATAAATTTATTTAATTTAATTGGAGGTTAATTCCTTTACAATATTGTATTGGTTTTGCCATATATCACCGATCATGGTCTTTGCCTCCCTCCATCATTCTTACTTAAAAAGAAAGAATTGTTGTTACCCAGTCATAGAACTACCCCCAGTTCTTGAGATTCTTTACCATCTGAGCTACCAGGGAAGCCCAGTTCTTGAGAACTCCAAATCAAAAGTAACGTGACTATTTGAACTCTCCCCCAGATCATTGACACAAGACCAGACCCTGTGAGATGTCATTCCAATCCTTCCTGTTAACACACTCCACAGTTCCCCATGGTGTGTGACCTCCCTTGTTGCAGTAAGTGGATAAATCCAATTTTGTCCAACTAGAGGTGTGTTCCTGGTGGGTTTTTGACTAAAGATCACTGGTAGATTTAATAGTTTGTTTAGCAAGTAGTTTCAAAGCTAGTTTTTCTTTTTTTAATGAAAAATACATTTACTTACAGGTTCTACTTCTTGTGGAATATATCCAAATTCAGTATAGAATGGCATCTGTTAGAATTTTAAAAAAATGTGTTAGATCACTCATGATTTTTGCCATAATGCAGTGATAAATGATTAAAATATATGTATATTATATTGTACTAATACTTTTTTGAAAATTTATATGTTCTAGGTAGTAAAAATAATTGTTAAATTACCAACCATCCTTTTAACAGCGTATGATTTCTAGGTTAAAACTCTCCCTTTCTCTTTAAATTAGTATGACTTAATTGGAAGTACTACTACCAGTCATTTGAAGCATAATTTTCAGTTTTTTGTAATTGATTTGATAAGTTTTAAGTGATGATAAATTAAAAATCTAATTTGCATTCTAACTAAAAGTAACCTAGATATGTATGAGCTATCTAAATTTATATTAAAATTTTACTATTTTATTAAAGGTCCACAAAACTCAATATTGCATTACCTAATTGTATCTCATTGCTTTCCACATGACTCAGTGGTAAAGAATCTGCCTGCTGATGCAGGAAACCATGGGTTCAATCTCTGGGTTGGGAAGATCCCTTGGAGAAGGAAATGGCAACCCACTCCAGTATTCTTGCTTGGGAAATCCCATGGACAGAGGAGCCTGGCATGTTACAGTCAATGGGGTTGCAAAAGAGTTGGACACGACTTAGCTCCTAAACAACAGCAACAGTTCGTTCAAAATTCAATCTTGGTGTGTATTTCCAAATTAGTGTTATGCTAAAAGAAAGCAGTATATCCTTTTATGACCATCAGTTCAAACCACTGAGTTTTTGCACTAAGTTTAAACCAGATATTCTCTTTGAAATTTTACCTTTTCTTCTTTATCCTTAAATGGAACTAGTTAAATTAAAATCAAACGCTTGTAGTACCTGCTCCTCAAATAGCTGCTCTCTTGTTTGCGGAGGTGACTGTGCGACTGTTTGTTGAGGCTGTTCCCAGGGTAGGAACATGTAAACTGGATAGTACTGAAGCATCTATTGTAAATAGAAAAGTACAGAAGAGCTTCCTTCAGATCAGTGCAGGCTTTAAAAAAAATTCTATTATCAATATTATTTTAAAGCTGATTTGTCTTTAGTGATTTTGTGAACAAAAGAACACATAAAGCAGTCCTTCCCAAACTTTAGAAAAAACATGTATTGCACATGATGCTGGACTTTGTTTCAAGGTTGCTTGGTCAAACACATTAGCAAGTAGTGAATTCAACTAATAACAGACTTCTTAAAAGGGTACCTTGAACTTTATATATAAGCTTTATATACAAATTACTTTGTAAATATCTAAGAAGAGAGCCTATGCGGCATTTTCCATGTATAGTTTTTGACTCTTCATTCTGCAGAATGTGGTATTAGACATTCTACCATAATGAATGAATTGTTCAGAAATGTATTGCCTTTAATAATTGTCATTTTATTGAAACAACTCAGGTGCATTATAAGATATTTGGAAAATCTAGAAATAGACGAGGAAAAAAATAGGAGCACCTGCAGTTTTACCATTCACATCATCATGTATTGGTTTCCACTTATGTCTGTGTGTCTGTATATGTGTTTATAGAAAATTATGATCATTGTACCTCCATAGAGTTTTGTCTCCTGTTGTTTAATAAGACCCCCTAATGGAAATGAGTTAAGAAAAACAATAACTATGGTTTGAGAAGAGGTATATATTTTATATAATGGCTTTTAACTCTGGCCAAGCATCAAAAACACCAATTGAACATTTTAACAGATAGTCATATTTAAGATCTCCTCATGGGGTTTTGATTCATGAGGTGTGGGCAGAGTCCAGGTGTCTATAATTTTCAAAGTTATCACCAGAGATTTTAATGCAAAGCCAGAATGGTGAGTCACTGATTTAGTGGTTAAAGGAAGGGTGAAGAATTAGATTCTAACTCAGCTATTTATTTTCATTAGAATTGGGAACTTAATCTCATAAAGACTTAGTTTTTTGATCCTAAAATGAAGTAATTCTACTTGTCAGGTATCTAATTCTCTAACTGGTATGAAACAGAATGAGATAATGTCTAGGGGTAATGTTTGTTTTATAATGGGAGTGGACAAAATTACATAATTATTGCACTAAAGCCAGGTGTCTAACTTTTTACGAAATTGTCAACATTCTTCTGGTGAATAATATAATTTATCCATATTCATATTTCTTTGAACTCAGGGTATTATATTAACATTGAGAGGATTTTCTATATTACTTTAATGGTTATACTAATTTACTTTCTTTAAAAATTCTGCAATTTAATGGAAATCACCAAAATTTGACTGTAATATGGAGTTAAACTGAAAATATCCAAGAACCTGGAAATGTTTAGAGCATAACTCAAAAAAACCTCTGTCTACATCACACGATATTTCATCAGATTACTGCATCTTTCTCTGAACCAAAATTTAGGGTTGGCCAAAGTCAGTCTATGGTATTTCTCCCGAGCTGTTATCAAATGCTAGCATTTTTGGTGGAGAGAGAACTCAACCTAAGGCTTAGTGAGTTCCGTAACTCCCAACACAGCCGTGTCCTGGTGACTCTGGGGTCCTGGAGACTCCCAGCTGGCCTTTCTTTTAAAGCTGTTAAGTGAGCCTAACATTAACAAACTGCTGCCAGCCCAGCAGGGGTAGTACCCAGACAGTAATAGCATTGCATGGACTTTATAGCCCTGCCATAGAAGTCAGAGCTACAAATATAGAAGAAAACGTTCAATGGAGAGAGTATGCAGCCCATCTCTGTACAGGAGTGGTGGCCTTCCTTTCACTTACCTGTGCTTGCTCTTGAGGCATTTTGAAGGAGAACACAGAGGGCATAACCTGCCAAAAAGAAATTATGAAAAAGTTACACTTGACTTTTTAAAATTCCAGTGCTGATTTCTTTAGACCTAAGTGTATAAATGTAAAATGTATATTAGCAGACTTCTATGATGACAAAAGGTCATCTACTATATGTACCAGCACTAAGACAAATCACTCTTTTATTGAAGATGAAATTTCCTTAATTATCCTGTCCAAGACACGTTTTCACACTTTCAATTCATGACTGTGATCCTGGAAGAGCTGATTTATAAGGCATTTTTCATATCAAAAATCAGAAGTACAAGGAAGTACTTCCAGTGATGGTAGAAACACATTAGAGAAGCAATTCTTGCTCAGGAAACACCTATCTGATTCCTATTCGTTTTCACAATCCATGTGCATTATATTTCCTTTAGATAGAAGAGACTGGACTTACATTCTTAAGGCCCCATTGGGTCTGCTGTGGCGTCTGAGGCTGTGAGGGGTCCAGCTGTCCTGCCTGGGTTCCTTGGGCAAAACTGACCTGTCCTGGGACGAATATCTGATTTGGGACCAGTCCAGCAAACCGCTCGCGAGTTGATAAAGAGAATGGGGAGAGTCCTGGAATTTGATCCTGTTGCTGCTGTTGTAGAATTCCAGGGAAAGGAAGAACCCATGAATTAAATGGGCCCTAGGAAGACACAAGAGACAGAAAGGAAGCATTTCTCTTTCATTTAGAAAAGAATTAAAAGTCAGTCCAGAGTGAGAAAGAAGCAAATGTAAAACAATTTCTATATTTTTATTGCTGCATTATAAAAAAGGACAGCATCTTGGCACATTATGAGTCAGGCAAATAGCGTGAACAGTGGTAAATTCCCAGTGATCGTGATGACAAGTATGAATGAGGTGGATAAATGGTACAGAATCTGCAGTTGCCAGACTGGTTTCAATATATAGATATATTTACCTATTAGCTGTGTATGGCTTGTCATAAAATGATTAATTTAACTATCTCATAGTTGAGAGCATTTGTGCCTGAAAATGTTCATTTGATTACAGCTTTTACTTTGGCCTTCAAATAAATGGAAATTAAAACATATGTGAAAAATTAGTAACTTTAAAAGTTAAGATTTCAGAAATAGAATCAGAAAACATTTTGTTCTCCTACCATGTGCCACAAGAAAAGAGCAGTAGGAAATATTTTTGAAATAATTATTGGGGTAGGGATACCTGAAGCTGTAGTGGTTGAAGCTGAGCATTATTAAGATTCAGACGCAACTAGGAAAGGAAAGATAATATGAAAACAAGATTACTACACATGTTAAAACTATTAAGAATAAAATTTACTACAAAATCTGTACAGTCAAATACTGTACAACTCAGTTTCCTGTTAGAGGTGAGATGTTTTCTCACTAAGCTCGAACTAAATCACTGTGATTAGAGGTTAGGATTTAACTACCTCTTCTCTGCTGTGTGTGAGATTGCATAGCTTTACCCCATTCCAGTGGTTTATTCAGTCATTTTATCCTCTTAAACACCTATATCCACCCTGTTAGATGTTGGAGCAAAAAGGTATACAAGAATCTGTTTCTGCCTTTAAAGAATTTGCAATCGAATAAGGGAGGCAAAGTAGTATTCTAGAAACAACCTTGTATGCAAAACAAACATAAACATTGGGAATGCATTTGGCTATAGTTAGTGGGTAGAACTGCAGGATAAATCAACAAGAAGGCTTTTATCTCTTCCTGCTGTGTTTCCATAAGACAAAAAACTGGTGATATTGTTTTAACTATTTAAACTAACCTCATTGCTGTTGCTTGCAGACATAAGGCGCTGTGGAATAAGCTAAACAAACAAAAAAATAGAAACAGTAAAAGAGGGATTTGTTATGGGTTTCACACAATGATTTCAATTTTATCATGAAATCACTCACCGGGGCTGACATTGTGGCTCCCAGTATGCCGAGAAGAATTAGAGTTCTCATTTTCAGATGAAATATCTGGAAAATACATTGTGAAACTTAGCTGTAAAAAGACTGTCTATGTAAAAATCATGATAACAATAATCGGCCAGTATTGTTCACTCAGAAGGGTAGTTGGGTGAATTCCACAGTATTTACTTATGTCTTAGGATTTAAAATTAAAAAGTACATTTATAAGTATCTGTAACAGAATTCATCCTTTTTCTCAGAGCAGTTTTTTTTTTAAAACCAAAATTGCTTGTCCTTTTAGCTTTCCCTGAATGACTCATTTAGTAGCATATGATCTAGTTGGATGAATTTATGAGCAAGAAGGACTCATTTCTTGTACTGTTCTACATCGTAGGGAATGGGTGTTTAGGTCCATGGCGGAGCTCAATGAACTCAGTCTTTATTATGAAAACAATTTTATTGTCTATTTAATGTGGTAAAAGTACTACAGTGAAGATCTGACAATAGCAGTTCAGTACCAGGAAGCTTCTAGATAAAATTTTAATAACATTAAAATATATTAAAATGAAGCAACAGATTTCTAATTCAAAGAAAGAGGTTATAAATTAATCTGTAATATTGATTTATAGTATAGTCTGTGGAAATATATTACCTCTTGTTCTCCAGATGCAAAAACTCTTGCTATAGTTCAAATGATTGACCTGCATCAACATTTAGAGTGATCTTGGTAGTTTGTCCTGCAGAACTGACTGATTTGTGTTTATAAAATTATGAAAGCAAAGATTTTGATATCTTACCTCACTCCTTTTCTTATGAAGAGAAATCTAGACTCATTCAAGGCTTGTGTCCTTTTTAATCCTTCAAGCCTGCTGCCTGGAGCTTCTCCTAAATTTTAAAGTCCCATCATTAGAAAAGGAGGACCAATCATTGTTCAAAAGGACCAGTGATTCAGTGGGTTTCAGACAATGGCTTAGCTAATAACCCCCTTCCTAATCATCTAGGTGGTATATGGATTCCCACAGTTTTAGTAATGTCGTTAAATTATCCTTAGAAAATTTCCCTGTGATCATTCCTGGCTTCTGCTTTGGTTATGACTAATTTTTCCAGAATAATAATCTTTCTCTGCTCCTTCTTTTACCATCCTTAAAATGGACACCTTAATAGAGTAACTTTAAAAGATTTTATTCAAGGATTATTGAGTGATTTGTTCTATTTCAAGGGTAAAATACAACATTTTTAAACAAAGAAGTAGGTCTAAAAGAAAAAAAATTCAAAATCTGTTTAGAAGAGGTAAAGATTCTTTGATTATTAAATTCTGAACTGGGTAAAAATGAGCTATTTGGGTTCAACCTTGAAAACACTTATGTCTCCTTCTATCGAATAAAATCCTTAAAAAGATTGCTAAATTTCTGTGAATCTATGACATACATTTTTTGGATATATGCTGCTTGGGATTACATAATTTAATAAATATGAAGCATGATTGCCTATATTTTAGAAATGATGGAAAGTGAATATTTTGTGTTTTAAAATATCCTTTGTTGCTAAATATGATTTTAGTATTCAAAATACAACTAAGTATTACGTTCTGCACTCATTGTTATTTATATTTTCTTCATAAAGCAAATTTTGTGTTTGTCTTATTTTCCTTTGTTGTTAATATTGACCCTGCTCTAATGAATAGTTAGGATCACAAATGTGATAATATATTAACAGTGAATTTCCACTGTTCAAGAGTTCTTTAACTAATTTAACTTTGAATAACTAATGGAAGCCTTACCATGCAGAAAACAAATTTATTGCTTTTCAATGAATTTGGCTTTCTTGGTAGAAAGAGTGGAGAAGGCAATGGCACCCCACTCCAGTACTCCTGCCTGGAAAATCCCATGGATGGAGGAGCCTGGAATGCTGCAGTCCGTGGGGTGGCTGACAGTTGGACATGACTGAGCGACTTCACTTTCACTTTTTACTTTCATGCATTGGAGAAGGAAATGGCAACCCACTCCAGTGTTCTTGACTGGAGAATCCCAGGGACGGGGGAGCCTGGTGGGCTGCAGTCTATGGGGTCGCACAGAGTCAGACACGACTGAAGCGACTTAGCAGCAGCAGCAGAAGCAGCAGTAAAAAGAGACACTTAGAAATTGAATGACTCATTAACACTAAAATGATCATGCCATTTGCTATCTAGCCAAAAAAAACTATAGGGACAATAAATAAATAACGACAAGACCCCTCTTCACTAAAGCAGAGAAGCTTCTACAAGGATTGTATATCAGTTAGACAGGAACCTTCCTAAGATTTAGAAGAGTTATCTTTTTTAGGTTAGCTAAATAGCTGTACCACCCCAGATGTTGATGCAGATCTTACTAGAGCCAAGTGGTTCTATAACCTAGCCGGTTGTTACCTGGACCAATAGACTGGCTGAATGGGTGAATTAGGTTGATGGCTCTAAATTGCCTGATGATATATTTACAATGATTTACCTTAGTTTATTCTGAATATTGTCAAATTAAATTTAGTAAACCATAAGTTCTCAGTCTCCTAAGATTTGCTATTGCATCCATTGTACAGGGTCTTAGGCAGCTAACCCCACAACTGAGCTGGAAAGTTGTCAGAGCTAAACATGGAGAAAGTTAGGATCTATATTGTGTGTGTGTGTGTGTGTGTGTGTGTGTGTGTGTGTGTTCAGTTGTGTCCAACACTTTGTGGCCCCGTAGACTGTAGCCTTCCAGGCTCCTCTGACCATGGAGTTTTCCAGGCAAGAATACTGGAATGGGTTTGCCATTTCCTCCTCCAGGGGATCTTCCCGACTCAGGGAAAGAACCCTCATCTCTTTTGCCTCCTGTATTGGCAGGAGGGTTCCTTACCGCTAGTGTCACCCGTATTATAGAGCCAAAATAGAATCAGTGTGAACACTATTACCCTGAAAATGAACAGTTTTGCCTAACTGCATTTCTTAAACCTGAAGTTAGTTGGGAGGAGATTTCTGTTACTGTTTTATTTTTGCTTTTATTTTTCCATTACTTGGATAGAGGAAAGTTGCCTCTGAGTAGGAAGGAAGGTAGCCAGGGGCTCTAGTTTAATTCTGAAAACATTGTAGTATGAATAGTGTCTATGTCTGTTTCTCTCACCCATCTGTGTTAAACTTATTAATTTCTCTATTGCATGTCATTCACCCAGTAGGTATTCCATTGGCTTTGTGTGAAATAAATGGGTTCCTTCATTCAGGGGAGAAAAAGGTGACCCAGACCCAGAGCCCTGTCAGTCTGTATGGATTAAGGTGCAGGGACATTAAGCAGAGGAAGCTGAAGATGAGGAAATCCTGGACCAGGTAATGTCCCTGTGACTTCATTATTTTGTTTTAGTTCAGTTACCAGAACACCAGACACCCCTTTATTCAAATAAAAGTACAAAAACAAATGTCATCGCCAAGTACATGTGGATTATGTACTATTGAAATTGTCCGTGTCTTTTCTCTCTTCCTGTAATATAAATGATGAATTGGAAACAACAATGGCTTTTAAGTTAGTCATTCCAAAATATTATCTCTGCTTTTATTGTTGAGCTATTCTGAAAATCAGTTAAGAAGCGTATGGGAGCCATTGTGAAGTAGATTCAGTGGATCAGGAGAATCAAATTTGAATTTTAGCACTGCTTATAACAAAAATAAATTTCTTGCTTATGAATTATACTTTCCCAGGAACTTCTATTTAGGCATCAGGGTAGGCAGGACAGATATATCACTGCCACGTTTCATTGAGAAAGCTGAGCTACGGAAGGTTCAGTGACTTCTTCCTTTCATTTTTCATATGACAAATACTTATTGTGCACCTTCTATAGTCTGTGTCCTTGCCAGACACTGAGAAATTAGTATTAATAGAGCAGAAATTATTTGTGCCTTCACATAAATTACTCTCTCTTCCACTGTCAAAAACGCACCACAATTGTGGCTACTTTTCAGGTCTTTTGATTCTTAACCAAGCAGCCTTTCTAAAGCATCAAGCTGTCTAACCAGAGAAGAGAGAGACAGAGCACAATTCCAAAGATAATTAGCAGATAAAAATAATAAATGATAAAAGTGAATATTTTCATATACTACCAGACTTGAACAATAAGTTTCATTTCAATGAAGGCAGTAGGTTTTGTGATGCCAACAATTATTTCAAGAGTAGACTGTGTAGTAAATACAGAGAATAAGCAAGCCTTAATCAAACCTCTTCTGTTATATCGTGTTTACTTTTATATGAGACTTTACTAAATACCTCCTTCTGGTCAGTAATACACTGCTGGATAGTAATGATTACATGGCCACTGTGGCTCTGGCTTGATTTTATGAGTCTAATTTTATTACATTTAAGATTGGTAGGTATGTGCGTGTGAATTACAACTATAAAGTATAATTTCTGGGAGTAGTTTTGTTCAGAAATAGATGGTAAGAAAAATAATCCACACTTCTTCCTTTCACAAAAGGACCCATGAGTTTCAGAGTAATTGAGAAGCCAGCCCACTGTGAAGCTCTGGCTACAGAAAGGCTACTGTCTGGGATTCCCTGCATTGTGGCTTGCAAATTGGGCAGTGGAAGCACAGCCCCTGCAATGCAGCCATGCTGGTCTGGGCATTGTCAGCATCCACTTTCTCTGAAAATCGCTTCTTTTGTTTCCTGACTTGAACGGCTTTTTTTTCCCCTACTGAACCTCTATAGTATTTAGTTGTGTCCTCTGCTCCCTTTCTGAATACAGAAACCTGTATCTATTTGTTCTGTTCGGACCTGTCATGAGAGTTTGGCCTCAACCTGGTTTCTGTTCTGTAACCTCCCAGAAATTAAAAGACACTTACTCCTTGGAAGAAAAGTTATGACCAACCTAGATAGCATCTTGAAAAGCAGAGACATTACTTTGCCGACTAAGGTCCGTCTAGTCAAGGCTATGGTTTTTCCAGTGGTCATGTATGGATGTGAGAGTTGGACTGTGAAGAAGGCTGAGCGCTGAAGAATTGATGCTTCTGACCTGTGGTGTTGGAGAAGACTCTTGAGAGTCCCTTGGACTGCAAGGAGATCCAACTTGTCCATTCTGAAGGAGATCAGCCCTGGGGTTTCTTTGGAAGGAATGATGCTAAAGCTGAAACTCCAGTACTTTGGCCACGTCATTCGAAGAGTTGACTCATTGGAAAAGACTGTGATGCTGGGAGGGATTGGGGGCAGGAGAAGAAGGGGACGACAGAGGATGAGATGGCTGCATGGCATCACGGACTCGATGGACGTGAGTCTGAGTGAACTCCAGGAGTTGGTGATGGACAGGGA
Organism: Ovis canadensis; assembly: GCF_042477335.2. Taxonomy (NCBI): domain Eukaryota; kingdom Metazoa; phylum Chordata; class Mammalia; order Artiodactyla; family Bovidae; genus Ovis; species Ovis canadensis. The sequence goes on along the minus strand of NC_091250.1, from coordinate 102,214,628 downwards.
TGCCTGGCATGCTGCGATTCATGGGGTCACAAAGAGTCGAACACGACTGAGCGACTGAACTAAATTGAACTGAACCTCCCAGAAACAAATATGTCCATTTAAATCAAAATCTTATAGCTCTAGTCATTTTTAAGCAGGAAAATTTTATTTATTTTTGGCCACACTGGATCTTCGTTGCTGCTCATGGGTTTTCTCTAGTTGCAGCGAGCAGGGGCTACTCTTCTTGGTGGTGTGTGGGTTTCTCATTGCGGTGGCTTCTCTTTGCTGTGGGGCACAGGCTCAAGGAACATGGGCTTCAGTAGTAGTGGCACACAAACTGAGTTGCCCTGGGGCATGTGGACTCTTCTTGGACCAGGGATCCAACCTGTATCCCCTGCATTGACAGGCATATTCTTTACCACTGGATCACCAGGGAAGTCCAAAATCTTACAGTTCTAGTAATTTGTTTTAAAATTAGTTTCTTTGGTTGATTTCTTGCTTTCTCCTTTTCAGACATTTGGTCGAGTCCATGCTGTGATCATCCCTCTCCTATGAGTGTTCCATCAAGGGAACCTAGCAGCCTGGGCCAGTCTGCCATAGTTCTCCCACAGAATTCTGTGGCTTGTCTTGTTTTCCATTTTGTTACATTAAAAGTTGATCTCAACAAAATTTTATGCATTCTGATAGCAGTGATATTTTATTGCTCAAAATATTAGCTATCTTGTCTTCCCTTCTCTTTCCTCCCTGCTGTCTTCCATCTATTTATTCTTTTCCTTTATCTCTTACTCCATTTCTCTTTCTTTGTCCAAATAACCAGGTTTATAAAGCCCTCAATAATCTGACCCTTGTTTTATTCTCTCACCTCATTGCTTCTCATTTGGTTCCTTATTGACCAAGTTCCAACCACACCAGCTTTCTTTCTGAATATTTAACATGTTAAATTTATTCCTGCCTTGAGGCCTTTGTATTTGTTCTCTAAGCCCAGGATGCCCTTTGATCACTGAGGGGCTGATGCCCTCTTGTCATTCAGTTTAGGAATAACCCGACAAAAGGTATCAGCTTCCTTCCTTCAATTTAGGAATCATCCCACAAATGGATGTTCCCAGAGTTACCCAATCTAGACAAGTCACCTTTATCATATCTCTCTATTTAAATTGTCTGCAAAGCATGCACTGCTGTCTCATAATAGATTTGATTATTCAGTTATTTATTCTTTTCAGTGTTAATCATAAACATTTAGTTTTACTTTTTAGTTTCTATTGCTAGACTATTACTTCATTAGAGCAGAATCTTATTTTGTTTACTTCCTTATCCTCAGTGCCTCGAATGGTGCCTGGCCCATATTAGGCATTTGAAGATTTGTTGAATAATTGCATGATGACTGTTCTGACTCTGAAATCCCAAAGACACACTTTAACATAATGAGATTAAGTGCTTCCTAGCAGCACTAACAAACATTAAAATTCACTGAAATGTTTTAAGATAGGACATTATATTTTTTAATGTGTTGTTTACTTTTCTTTTTAAAAATTCATTCTGTCACTTAGGAATATTATGATATAACAAAATTGTTAATGCACTGTTTCTTACATTCCAAACAAAAAGTACATATCTAGCTTGGTTATATAACTCTTTATAATAGAATCTGTTACTTCATTTCTGGCAAACTTACACATATGAAGAAGTTGGTAGAAAGAAGTAGTCATTTGTAATTATGTGTTTCTTCATTTGTAATGTCTTAACCCATGACTTAGCAGTCTTAGAAATGTCTGCTTTTTCTGCTTGTTATTTGAACAGTGAAGGGACAACTTATATTTGTTGCTTGGAAAAGAAGACTGAGTATCAAATCCGATTATGGAGTCAAGGACAGAAATGGGAGTTAGATTGGCGGAGAGCAGGATCATAAATAGAAAAAAATCAGTATGAAGTTTACAGAAAACAATACTAGAACTCTGTGCTTGAGGCCAGTCAGTGTTACAAGCTTCGATTACGGAGACGAATATGAGTCAAAGGGCTACTTGATTCTAACTTGTCATCCTGCTTCCCCTTGGGGATACTTCTGTCCAAATTACTGGCATTGGTCAGTTGGTCACCCATATTCACATCATCCTGTCTTCTGGAGTTAGTGATGGGAGAAAAGTCATCTTTAGTGTGAACTCTTCCTTTTCAGAATTCTGTGTTAGTCTCTGTCGTGAATGCGCCGATGCCCCAACCGGAGCCCCACTCAGGAATGGGGGACTTTTCATCTCAGCTGCAGGCAGTGCTGCCAGACAGCAGCCTCTTCAGAATTTGCCTCACCTCCCTCGCTCCAGGATATTTCCCATCCCCTGGCTAACAAATACCATCTAACTAATCCACTGGAGGCCAGGCCTCTCATCCTAGCTCCAGAATCCCATGGGATTGAGTGAAGCCTTTGTTGACTGCACAGCAGCTTGACATCTCCCTTTGTCTGTTCCTGCTTTTTTTTTTTTTTTTTTTTAACTCCAAGGGCCTTTAATACATTTCCTGTATGTTAATCTCCACCTCAGTCTGCTTCCTGGAGATCTCGACTGGAGATAGTCACTAAGACTTTGGTCATGAGAATATTAGCTCTGGATGACCTGTTATAAAGATTTGATCATGGTGTGCCAAATGTTAATCATTTCTCATCAGTTAGCCAGCTCTGAATCATTGCAGAGAAGATTATTTCTGAGAAATAGACTGTAACTCACTAGTCTCATTTATCATGTGTTGAACTGTGAATGCTCATTCTACACCTTGGCCATAGTTTAATACCCCAAACTAAACTTCTCATTAGACTTGCTACTATTACATATTTTAGCAATTAGATGTAAACTGAGTTAGAACCAATTTTTCTGATATAATGGGTCATGAAATGACTAAACAAGAAAACCCTAACATGCTGCGTATAAAGTCCATGTTGGAAAATTATGGCTGGTTATTCTTGTGTTAGAATGGTTGATAAAACTTGCCTTCCACTACATCATTGCAACACATTTCTGACCAAGTTTCAGAGGGAGAAAGGGAACAGAGATCTCACTAGGCTAAGAATCACCTGGCATCAGTGGAGCATATGCCAGAAAGCTTAGAATGGCATACTTTTTGAAGTACCAAGATAGAAGCAGGAAAATCCAGGGCTACAGAAATTTAGTTTCCAAAAACTCCTACAAAACTTCCTAGTCTATTGCATTCATTCATAACCAATTTTTAACTTGTCTGCATCTCAAAGAGAGGCTTTATAAAGATTGAGATTAAGAACACAGACTCGAGTCCTTTTGCCTGGCTCTGTCAGCTGCAAGCCTTTGAATTATGGTCAAGTTTAACTTCTCTGAGGCTCAGTTTACCTTTCTGCAAAATGGGGATAACCTCCTAGGATTGTTGAGATAATTCATGTTCTGTTCATATAAAAAGCACCCAATGATAGTTAGATTCATCATTAGACAATACGCACCTTGAGCATCTCCAGGGCATGGTGTGAAATTGACCCAGATTTTTTTGTTGAGTGAATGAAAGAATAATATGAAGAAATATATTTTATTACAAAAACCAGCTTGGTAAATGGAATGGCACTTGGTGCAGGAAACTAAAAAGTGAACTGCAAAGAGCCAGTGTGAAGTGAGAAACAAGATTCACAGAGCACTTGCTAACAGGGAGGTCCCTGAACCAAAACTAAGGATATGTATTATCAATCAATTAGCCTATTATTGAAAATATTTTTGAAAAAGTTTTAAAATATTGATTTTAACATTTTGTTAAGAAACATTCACTTGGTTCTACCAATTCCTCTTTCTCTCAAATTCTAACCTTTCTTTTAGTCAGTGATATGTTAAAAGTCAGTTAACCAAATCTCTGACAAAAAAAGGGAAAAAACCCTTAATTTTTAATATTTCTCAATTTCCATAGTGTAAAACCTCCTATCAGACCCATTTCAAGTTACCAGTTATTCAATATCTAGCTTTTAAAAATCCTAAAGACTGAATCTCAAGAGGCACACAAAATAATTATTTTACTTTATCAAAATAATGCTTTTACATAATGGATAATGCTTGATTTCCCAAATACAGCTTTGTTGCCCTGGTTAGTAGTATTTTACATGATGTATCCCACATAACTGTCAATTTATGTTAAGATTGTATTTACAGATATGTGAAACTGACATTTGTTTGGTGCCATGTTTCAGGTTCTTAGCTGTGTTTTCTGAATCATTTTTTTCAATTGATCCTCATAAGAATCTACAAAGTATCATTATCATCACTATACTTGCAATAAAACTGAGGCTCAGATTCTAAATAATTTGCCCAAGAGGGCATAGTTCATTAATGATGAAATTAAATTTGAACTCAGGTCTTTTTCTAAAGTGAGTATTTATTTCTAAACCATCCTTATATGTTTGCCCAGGATGAAGACATTGGACAGTTTTTTCCCCATATAATTTTGAGACACATGAAATAAATGTCATGATCTTTTCGATTAAAATTTCCTTCTCATTATTTGTTGAAGATTCCCCAGGTGTGTTGAATAATATAATCCTTGAAATATGTTGTTGTAATTAATATGTCTCAATTTCTGGATTTTCAGAGGCTTGCCCTAGATCCCTTGGGAATTTTCTAAGACAGAGACACTAATTTTCAGACAATTTATTTCTGCTTCTTCAATAGACTGAATAAACTCATTCTGACAAGAGGAAATGTATTCAAGAATATTGCTCCAATATACAGCTTAAGTGCCCTCAGCTGAGATTACAAAACGGGAAGGTCACATAATAACAGTGCTTATTGTTCCGGTCACATTTCAGTAAAGGAAGTTTGATTTTCTCTATTCCTTTTCCAAGAACATCTTCCACCTACAAAAACAATTATTTAAGGCAGCATAAGCCAAGAACTAATAATCCAGTGCCATGGACAACTTTCCTCATCGGAACTGCTTTCAGAGACACAGAAACTCTGTGCAAATACCAATGTTGTGTTTTCATAAATATCTGCTTAACTGGATGTTTTAGTAATATTGCTTACAAAGAGCTCAGTCTTCTTTCTGGAATTAAACTCATGACTGTGTTGGATACCTCATCAAATTTCTGAATGTATGTGTTATAATCTCCCAGAGCATATGCTTCCTCTTATATCTCCTCTTTTTCCATATATAAAAGTGTATATCACACAGACAAACATTTATTTGCAAACTTCTGTAAAGCATCACAGTCAGCCCCTATTTCTGAATGATGATGTTAATTAGAACAAAAATATTACTAACAGGTAAATTGTGCGGTGTTATACATAGTGCTTTATTTACATACATCAACTCAATTGTATTAATCATCCTACAATCTTGAGCTATAGATATGGATAGTCTCATTTTAAAGTTGGATAAAATATTGATCACTGAGATTCTGAAATCTTCCCAAGGGTATGTGATTGATGAGTTCCAGGGCCAAATCTGAACTGAGATCTATACAACTCCCAAATACTCTTCTTAACAACTGTACTACACTACAGCACATAGTTTATTAAAGAATTATTCCAGAATCTTAATGTTTACAGTTTCATATACCTACACATTAAAAAAAACTCAGTGAATTGAAGAGTGTTTTGTTGTGGGTCTGATGGTTATGAATCTACATTTCCACAAATGCATTTTCCTTCTTTTGTATCCATGCATGAGTAAGAGTTGAAGAAATTTAACCTTCATTGATTGGGTCACAAAGAGTTCGACACGACTGAGCACACATACACACACACACACACAACCTTCATTGATTATTTGTTATTAATATGATCCTTTCTGTGGTGGAGACTTCTCTGGTGGCTCAGACGGTAAAGAGTCTGCTTGCAATGCAGGAGACCCAGGTTCAATCCCAGCGTTGGGAAGATCCCCTGGAGAAGGAAATGGCAACCCACTCCAGTACTCTTGCCTGGAAAATCTCATGGACAGAGGAGCCTGGTAGCTACAGTCCATGGGGTTGCAAGGAGTCAGACACGACTGAGCAACTTCACTTTCTGTGGTGATGCCTATTTTACATTATGGTGACAAATATTACTTTCTTAGACTGTCACTCACTAGGCAAAGATGAAAAAATAGTGTCTTTAAGACACTTTCATTAAAAATGGGTGGCATGGAGTGGGAGGTGAGGGGTAGGCTCAAGAGGGAGGGGTCATATGTATACTTATGGCTGATTCATGTTGATGTATGGAAGAAACCAACACAATATTGTAAAGCAATTATCTTCCAATTAAAAATAAATAAACTTTAAAAATGCTACAAAATAAAATTTAAACCTGAAGGTATGAAAGGGTGAAAAAGTATTACCAAGAAACATTTACGAAAGTGTCAGCTAATCTCTATAAGAAGACTAAAGCAGTCCATGAATAAACATTATGTAATAACGTGCAAAATGTCTGAGGAGGGGTTACCTGTCTAAGCCTGGACTTTGAATAAGTGTTAGTCTGGCTTGAAATGACTCTCCTAAAAACCAGTGTGAATGAAATGACTTGTGGAAAATAATTTTGAGGCAGCATAGCTTCTGCTTGCAAAGACAGCAGGACTAATTACTTGGACACTCCTTCTTCAGTAATTACTCATCCTGATTTCTCTGGGAGGTAATATTCACTGAGCAGTCAGGTTAAGTATTTGCCCAGTGAAGTGAAGCAGGCTTATTGAAATAAGCAACTTGCATTTATTCAGGGTCTTCACACAAAGTGTAGATCTAGGAAATCACTGAAAGCTAGAATAAACATGTGATATCTCTATTCAAAGTAGAATTTTGAAAAAAAAATTGTCTGTCAGGAAATATAGAATTTCTTTATGTTGGATGTTAGAAAAAATTCCTAGTTCTATATATTTCACAGGTATTTCAGAGAACTGATTTAGATTCAAAGATTAGATGTGCTTTCAGATAAAAATACTTTTGGCACAGATGGATAAAATTTGAGCCCAGAAATGAATGACTGGAAATCTGGAAATCTGGAAATCTGGCCTGGAGCTAATTGTGATATTAGGAAATTCTTGCTAAGAGAAGTTCCTAGAAAACATGTGCATTGCCTTTTTCCTTTAAATGTCAAAAGCACCACAGAATTCAAGGACATAGTTTCCTCGGCGACATGTGATGGGTGACATAGGTAGGATGGTCACAAGATTTCCACATGTGTAACCACTGAGCAGTGCCAAGTCCAATATAGGCCCTAGAATTTGGCAAAACCCACAGCTGTTTATGAAGTACAATTACAACAAAATTTGTGAGCCCTAAACTATCACTTATACAGTGATAAAAACTGAAGTTTATAACAATGCTGTTTGCCTAAAACATTGTGAAAGGGAGACTCTCTGATAAGGCAAAGCATAGGGTGATTTATTAGAACATCATAAATGCATGAATGAGTATGATAAATTTGTTCACTTCAATTCCTCATTTATTGCACAAATGGCATGATTAATAACATGATTTCATCTTCGAAAAGTTAAATCCCATTTCAGGCAATTACCAGCCATATAATTTTGAGCAAGGTAACTAGCTTCTTTGAACTTGTACCCTTGTCTGTAAAATGGGACACATTAACAGCATATCTACAGAGAGTAAATGCTACTAGATGAGAAAATTCATTGCTCATCATAGTAATAATTTTCAGCAAATTATTTTAAGGGAAACTTGAAACATCTGATTTTCTAGGAAGAAGTCTCTAAGAGATAACAATCATTGAAAAAAGCTTCACAAACTATTCATATATATGTGACCTTCCACTCCAATCTGAAGTCACCAGGTTGCATTAAAAAAATGATTACTTAGAAAAATGTTAGTTTTAAAAATAAAAGATAAAAAATTACTGCCAATATGCTTATCTCCTGCTGTTCTATATTTTTCAAACCTTCCTTGATTAATTAATGATAGTTTAATTATGGTATGTTCTTTATACTAAATCTTAATACCCCCTATTAAAATGCAGATGAATTTATTTCTTCATCCAGAATCATTTATTGAGTACTAACAATGATCCCACATCCAAGGTCAGAGGTGGAGGCGGGGAGGAGCTACCCCACATTCAAGGAGCAGTGGCTGCATCGGTTCAGGAGGGCCGAGAGGAGCTACTCCACATTCAAAGTCAGGAGGGGCAGCTGTGAGCAAATATCCCTCATCCAAGGTAAGGAGCAGTGGCTGCACTTTGCTGGAGCAGCCATGAAGAGATACCCCACGTCCAAGGTAAGAGAAACCCAAGTTAAGACGGTAGGTGTTGCGAGAGGCATCCGAGGGCAGACACACAAACCATAATCACAGAAAACTAGTCAATCTAATCACACAGACCACAGCCTTGTCTAATTCAATGAAACTAAGCCATGCTGTGTGTGGCCACCCAAGATGGGCAGGTTACGGAGGAGAGGTCGGACAGAATGTGGTCCACTGGAGAAGGGAATTGCAAACCACTTCAGTATTCTTGTTTTGAGAACCCTATGAACAGTATGAAAAGGCAAAAAGATAGGACACTGAAAGAGGAACTCCCCAGGTCAGTAGGTGGCCAATATGCTACTGGAGATCAGTGGACAAATAACTCCAGAAAGAAGGAAAGGATGCAGCCAAAGCAAAAACAACACCCAGTTGTGGATGTGACTGGTGATAGACCAAGGTCTGAGGCTGTAAAGAGCAATATTGCATAGGAACCTGGAATGTTAGGTCCATGAATCAAGGCAAATTGGAAGTGGTCAAACAGGACATGGCGAGAGTGAACATAGACATTCTAGGAATCAGTGAACAAAAATGGACTGGAATGGGTGAATTTAACTCAGATGACCATTATATCTACTACTGTGGGCAGGAATCCCTTAGAAGAAATGGAGTAGTCATCATAGTCAAGAAAAGAGTCTGAAATGCAGTACTTGGATGCAATCTCAAAAACAACAGAATGATCTCAGTTTGTTTCCAAGGCAAACCATTCAATATCATGGTAATCCAAGTCTATGCACCAACCAGTAATGATGAAGAAGCTGAAGTTGAACAGTTCTATGAAGACCTACAAGACCTTTTAGAGCTAACAGCCAAAAAAGACGTCCTTTTCATTATAGGGGACTGGAATGCAAAAGTAGGAAGTCAAGAAACACCTGGAGTAAGAGGCAAATTTGGCCTTGGAATACGGAATGAAGCAGGGCAATGGCTAATAGAGTTTTGCCAAGAAAACGCACAGGTCATAGCAAACACCCTCTTCCAACAACACGAGAGAAGACTCTACACATGGACATCACCAGATGGTCAACACTGAAATCAGATTGATTATATTCTTTGCAGCCAAAGATGGAGAAGCTCTATACAGCCAACAAAAACAAGACCAGGAGCTGATTGTGGTTCAGATCATGAACTCCTTATTGCCAAATTCAGACTTAAACTGAAGAAAGTAGGGAAAACCACTACACCATTCAGGTATGACCTAAATCAAATCCCTTATGATTATACAGGGGAAGTGAGAAATAGATTTAAGGGCCTAGAACTGATAGATAGAGTGCCTGATGAACTATGGACAGAGGTTCGTGACATTGTACAGGAGACAGGGATCAAGACCATCCCCAAGAAAAAGAAATGCAAACAAGCAAAATGGCTGTCTGGGGAGGCCTTACAAATAGCTGTGAAAAGAAGAGAAGCGAAAAGCAAAGGAGAAAAGGAAAGATACAAGCATCTGAATGCAGAGTTCCAAAGAATTGCAAGGACACATAAGAAAGCCTTCCTCAGCTATCAATGCAAAGAAATAGAGGAAAACAACAGAATGGGGAAGGCTAGAGATCTCTTCAAGAAAATTAGAGATACCAAAGGAGCATTTCATGCAAAGATGGGCTCGATAAAGGACAGAAATGGTATGGACCTAACAGAAGCAGAAGATATTAAGAAGAGGTGGCAAGAATACACAGAAGAACTGTACAAAAAAGAGCTTCATGACCAAGATAATCACTCACCTACAGCCAGACATCCTAGAATGTAAAATCAAGTGGACCTTAGAAAGGATCACTACAAACAAAGCTAGTGGAGATGATGAGATTCCAGTTGAGCTATTTCAAATATTGGATGATGATGCTGTAAAAATGCTGTACTGAATATGCCAGCAAATTTGAAAAACTCAGCAGTGGCCACAGGACTGGAAAAGGTCAGTTTTCATTCCAATCCCAAAGAAAGGCAATGCCAAAGAATGCTCAGGCTACTGTACAATTGCTCTCATCTCACATGCTAGTAAAGTAATGCTCAAAATTCTCTAAGACAGGCTTCAGCAATATGTGAACTGTAAACTTCTAGATGTTCAAGCTGGTTTTAGAAAAGGCAGAGGAACCAGAGATCAAATTGCCAACATCTGCTGGATCATGGAAAAGGAAGAGAGTTCCAGAAAAATATCTATCTCTTCTTTATTGACTATGCCAACGCCTTTGACTGTGTGGATCACAATAAACTGGAAAATTCTCAAAGAGATGGGAATATCAGACCACCTGACCTGCCTCTTGAGAAACCTATATGCAGGTCAGGAAACAACAGTTAGAACTGGACGTGAAACAACAGACTGGTTCCAAATAGGAAAAGGAGTACGTCAAAGCTATATATTGTCACCCTGCTTATTTAACTTCTATGTAGAGTACATCATGAGAAATGCTGGGCTGGAAGAAGAACAAGCTGGAATCAAGATTGCTGGGAGAAATATCAGTAACCTCAGATATGCAGATGACATTACCCTTATGGCAGAAAGTGAAGAGGAACTAAAAAGCCTCTTGATGAAAGTGAAAGAGGAAAGTGAAAAAGTTGGCTTACAGCTCAACATTCAGAAAACGAAGATCATGGCATCCAGTCCCATCACTTCATGGCAAATAGATGGGAAAACAGTGGAAACAGTGTCAGACTTTATTTTTTTGGGCTCCAAAATCACTGCAGATGGTGACTGCAGCCATGAAATTAAAAGATGCTTACTCCTTGGAAGGAAAGTTGTGACCAACCTGGAATGCATACTCAAAAGCAGAGACATTACTTTGCCAACAAAGGTCCATCTAGTCAAGGCTATGGTTTTTCCAGTGGTCATGTATGGATGTGAGAGTTGGACTGTGAAGAAAGCTGAGCACCGAAAAATTGATGATTTTGACCTGTGGTGTTGGAGAAGACTCTTGAGAGTTCTTTGGATTTCAAGGAGATCCAACCAGTCCATCCTAAAGGAGATCAGTCCTGGGTGTTCTTTGGAAGGAGTGATGCTAAAACTGAAACTCCAGTACTTTGGCCACCTCATGTGAAGAGTTGACTCATTGGAAAAGTCTCTGATGCTGGGAGGGATTGGAGGCAGGAGGATAAGGGGATGACAGAGGATGAGATGGCTGGATGTCATCACCGACTCAATGGACGTGAGTTTGAGTGAACTCTGGGAGTTGGTGATGGACAGGGAGGTCTGATGTGCTGCAATTCATGGGGTCGCAAATAGTCGGACACGACTGAGTGACTGAACTGAACTGAACAATGATCCAGAGATACTGCATTCAGAGCACTCACAGTTTAACAGATGAGAATTACATGTAAACTAATGAAAGTTGTGTTATTTGATGAGGATGGAATAGAGGTAAGGCCCTGGCATACGTGGATCCAAGGATGGAGTGAGCTGATAAACCTTCATAGGGCAGAAAACCTCTGAGCTGGGCCTTAAAAAAAGAGGAGAAATTAGTAATCGAGAATGAAAATACTAAGCAAAATGTACCTTTTGTGCAAACGCATGGGGCATGACACAGCTTGATACTTTGGGAGCATAATTACTGGTTTGAAATTATTAGAATATAGGATTCCTGTGGGCAATTGGGAAGATAGAGGCCACATCTTACAGGGTTTTCTAAGACAAATACATGTATTTGGATTTTACTCTCTTGACATGTGGCATCTATTCATTAAGGAAAGGTTACATGTGGTAGTTATTAGTAGTATTTAGCAAACATTTCCATTCTTCCTCTTGGTCACGTGTAAAGTTCTACTTTCAGCCCTTAAACTTAGTGACTTGCTTTGACCAATTAAATATGAACAAAGAAACAGCATGTATCACTTCTGGCTGGAAGCTTTCAGCTAATTCACTACTTCATTTCTGCTGTTGTCACTGGCAATGATACATGATAACTTTTCCATCAGTATGTGTGTTTTTAAACCAACTCTCACAGTGAGAACAATCAATATGTAACAGAACTTAAAGTGATTCACAGTAAATAGTAGTGGAATGGAGAAATAAATCTTGTAGTTTCAAGTCACTGAGGTTTGAGGGTTGTTTGTTACTACAGCATAATTTATCATTTCACTACCATGTGAACTGCGTAGACAGCAGACCCTCCTAGTTCTGTGGTATGTTAACCTAAGGGGCTTCAAGCGAACTACATGATCTTTCCAGACCCTAGTTTTATCATCTGTGAAATAGGACTAATAGTATCTGCGTTGTGGAGCTATTGTGGTGGAGGAAATCATCAAAAGGATGTGATGATTGACCACCAAACCAGACCCAGGCAATCAGAGGCTCCTCACTGTGCACCCACCCTGGTCTTGGAATGTAACTTTTGTTCACTGTTCCCACAACCAGAACCGTTTTCAAGGATGCATCCTTGAGAGGAAAATGTGTTGTCAAGACAATCTGGACAGCATACATGACTGAACCCGGTGAAAGGCTTTTGTGTAGACTTTTAAGATTTTGGTGGGCAGGTGCAGAGATTACTGGTCTTGTGGCCATCCAAGACAAGCCCTGTGTGTAAGTTCTCTTTATTAAAACTGTCATCTACCAACCGTTCTGTTCAGAATCGGAATGTTATGCCTCTTTCATTGGTCTCTCTTGGTACTTCATCAAAGGGAAGTACTTAATCACTGTCTGATACCCATATAATGTGTATTCCTTAAATAGAAGCTGTAGAAGAGGGTGGCAGAAGATGAGATGGTTAGATAGCATCACTGACTCAATGGACATGAATTTGAGCAAATTCCGGAAGACAGTGAAGGACAGGGAAGGCTGGAGTCAAAAAGAGTCAGACATGGCTTAGGGACTGAACAACAACAATAACAAATAGAAGCTGTAAGCATCATTATTAAATTAATGTTGCTGATATTTCCACTTCATTCATCTCAGCCTCTCAGTCCTCATGCTCATTTCTTTAACAATCAATTCAGTGATCATTAACAGTTTCCCTTTAAACTTCAAGTTCTATAATTCTGTTAGTGATGTCTCAGCAATTTCTGAGTCCACTGATCTAAAGATGGTCTTGACACTCTCAGTTTTCTATGTTTTCTATTTACAAACTTACTCTCGAAACACTAATGGACTAACAGCTAGTTAAGCGTTCCCATTCATGAATGTAGACATATATATATATAGTCAGTAATTTTACTTTATGATGCAAATCCTTAGTATTCATGAGCTAGGCATAGAGCTAGCAATGCCACAAATTGTATGACTATTTGTATATAAATGTGTGATGATAGGATAAAAATTATTAGATTGTCTTTATAAAAGTAAACTACAGGTAGCAGGCCAAGATCACTGAGTAAAATGGTGCAGAAGCATGGTGTGTGTGTGTGTGTATAATGGAGAAAGAGAGAGAGAGAATACAGGATGGTGATGTGGTTTAGTTGCAGAATTAAGGTTTTCTTCTGATAGGTTTGTTTTTGAAAAGTTGAATCACTAAAATAGAATTATTAAAATGTAGAGAAAATTACTGAATGAAATAAGAAATCAGAAATCCGAACACATGAATCTTATAGTAAGTTTTTGGTGAATCTGATTCCCTTTGGGTGTTTTATCTAAATGATTCTGTAGCTAATTAAAGGAACGAAACTTTTATAAATGCCAGTCACAACTGATTGCATACTGCTACTTATAAAGTTGTACTGAGAGAGATTTGAAGGCCAACTCAATTAGTAATGTCTGCAGTGGCCACAGTATGGGCCCAAGTCGTGATAAAACTGTCAGCCTTGAAGCAGACTGTGTTTACCAATGCCTTCAGAATCTATATATGAACACTTGAGGGCGATCTCTTCCTGTGTTATACATACAGAGGGTTTTTTTTTTTTTTCTCCTATTGAGTAATTCCAACAGAATGGGGTCCACTGGAGAAAGGAATGGCAAACCACTTCAGTATTCTTGCCTTGAGAACCCCATGAACAGCATGAAAAGGCAAAAAGATAGGACCCTGAAAGATGAACTCCCCAGGTTGGTAGGTGCCCATACTGCTAGCATATTGCTACTGGTGATCAGTGGAGAAATAACTCCAGAAAGAATGAAGGGCTGCAGCCAAAGCAAAAACAGTACCCAGTTGTGGATGTGACTGGTGATAGAAGCAAGGTTCCATGCTGTAAAGAGCAGTATTGCATAGGAACCTGGAATGTTAGGTCCATGAATCAAGGCAAATTGGAAGTGGTCAAACAGGACATGGCAAGAGTGAACATAGACATTCTAGGAATCAGCGAACAAAGATGGACTGGAATGGGTGAATTTAACTCAGATGACCATTATATCTACTACTGCGGGCAGGAATCCCTCAGAAGAAACGGAGTAGTCATCATAGTCAAGAAAAGAGTCTGAAATGCAATACTTGGATGCAGTCTCAAAATTGACAGAATGATCTCTGTTTCCAAGGCAAAGCATTCAATATCATGGTAATCCAAGTCTATGCCCCAAACAGTAATGCTGAAGAAAATGAAGCTGAACCGTTTTATGAAGACTTACAAGACCTTTCAGAACGCAAAAAAGATGTCTTTTTCATTATAGGGGACTGGAATGCAAAAGTAGGATGTCAAGAAACACCTGGGGTAACAGGGAAATTTGGCCTTGGAGTACAGAACTGAAGCAGGGCAAAGGCTAATAGAGTTCTGCCAAGGGAACACACTGGTCATAGCAAACACCCTCTTCCAACAACACAGGAGAAGACTCTATACATGGACATCACCAGACGGTCAACACCGAAATCAGATTGATTATACTCTTTGCAGCCAAAGATGGAGAAGCTCTATACAGTCAGCAAAAACAAGACCAGGAGCTGGCTCAGATCATGAACTCCTTATTGCCAAATTCAGACTTAAATTGAAGAAAGTGAGGGAAAACCACTAGACCATTCAGGTATGACCTAAATCAAATCCCTTATGACTATACAGTGGAAGCGAGAAATAGATTTGAGGAATTAGATCTGACAGGGTGCCTGATGAACTATGGACCGAGGTTTGTGACATTGTACAGGAGACAGGAATCAAGACCATCCCCAAGAAAAAGAAATGCAAAAAAGCAAAATGGCTGTCTGAAGATGGCTTACAAATAGCAGTGAAAAGAAGAGAAGCGAAAAGCAAACGAGAAAAGGAAAGATACAAGCATCTGAATGCAGAGCTCCAAAGAATAGCGAGAGATAAGACAGCCTTTCTCAGCTATCAATGCAAAGAAATAGAGGAAAACAACAGAATGGAAGAGACTAGAGATCTCTTCAAGAAGATGAGAGACACTAAGGGAACATTTCATGCAAAGATGGGCTCAATAAAGGACAGAGACCTAAAAGAAGCAGAAGATATTAAGAAGAGGTGGCAAGGATACACAGAAGAACTGTGCAAAAAGATTTTCATGACCCAGATAATCACGATGGTGTGATCACTCACCTAGAGCCAGACATCCTGAAATGTGAAGTCAAGTGGGCCTTAGAAAGCATCACTACAAACAAAGATAGTGGAGGTGATGGAATTCCAGTTAGGCTATTTCAAATCCTGGAAGATGATGCTGTGAAAGTGCTGCACTCAATGTGCCAGCAAATTTGGAAAACTCAGCAGTGGCCACAGCACTGGAAAAGGTCAGTTTTCATTCCAATCCCAGAGAAAGGCAATGCCAAAGAATGATCAAACTACCGCACAATTATACTCATCTCACATGCTAGTAAAGTAATGCTCAAAATTCTCCAAGCCACGCTTCAGCAATACATGAACCGTGAACTTCTAGATGTCCAAGCTGGTTTTAGAAAAGGCAGAGGAACCAGAGATCAAATTGCCAACATCCGCTGGATTATCAGAAAAGCAAGAGAGTTCCAGAAAAACATCTATTTCTGCTTTATTAACTTTGTCAAAGTCTTTGACTGTGTGGATCACAATAAACTGTGGAAAATTCTGAAAGAGATGGGAATACCAGACCACCTAACCTGCCTCTTGAGAAACCGGAACGCAGGTTGGGAAGCAACAGTAAGAACGGACATGGAACAACAGACTGTTTCCGAATAAGAAAAGGAGTACGTCAAGGCTGTATATTGTCATCCTGCTTATTTAACTTCTATGCAGAGTACATCATGAGAAACGCTGGGCTGGAAGAAGAACAAGCTGGAATCAAGATTGCTGGGAGAAATATCAATAACTTCAGATATGCAGATGATACCACCCTTAGGGCAGAAAGTGAAGAGGAACTAAAGAGCCATTTGAAAGTGAAAGAGGAGAGTGAAAAAGTTGGCTTAATGTTCAATATTCAGGAAACTAAGATCATGGCATCTGCTCCCATCACTTCATTGCAGATAGACTGGGAAACAGTGGAAACAGTGTCTGACTTAATGTTTTTGGGCTCCAAAATCACTGCAGATGGTGATTGCAGCCATGAAATTAAATGATGCTTACTCCTTGGAAGGAAAGTTATGACCAATCTAGACAGCATATTAAAAAGCAGAGCCATTACTTTGTCAGCAAAGGTCCATCTAGTCGAGGCTATGGTTTTCCAGTGGTCATGTATGGATGTGAGAGTTGGGCTGTGAAGAAAGCTGAGTGCCAAAGAATTGATTCTTTTGAACTGTGTTGGAGAAGACTCTTGAGAATCCCTTGGACTGCAGGGAGATCCAACCAGTTCATCCTAAAGGAGATCAGTCCTGGATGTTCATTGGTAGGACTGAATTTGAAGCTGAAACGACAATACTTTGGCCACCTGATGCGAAGAAGTGACTCATTGGAAATGACCGTGATGCTGGGAAAGATTGAGGCCAGGAGGGGAAGGGGATGACAGAAGATGAGATGGTTGGATGGCATCACTGACTCGATAGACATGGGTTTGGGTAGACTCCAGGAGCTGGTGATGGACATGGAGGCCTGGAGTGCTGCGGTTCATGGGGTTGCAAAGAGTTGGACGTTACTGTGTGACTGAACTGATAGTGTAATTCTTTTTTTCCAAATGTGTGTGTGTGTGTCTGCTATGTTTCTTCACTCATGTCTGACTCTGTGGGATTCTATGGTCTGTAGCCTGCCAGGCTCCTCTGTCCATGGAGTTCTCCAGGCAAGAATGCTAGAATGGGTTCCCCGTTCCCTCTTCTAGGTGATCTTCCTGACCCAGGGATCCAACGTGCTTCCCTTATATCTCCTTCATTGGTAGGCGGATTCTTTCCTGCTAACCACTTGGGAAACCCCCTTTTTCCTAATATAAAGTAGTTAATCACGCTACACTCTAACTTTCCCAGACATACAAGATCCATACAGTATGAAATGCACTCCAGATAACTGTTGATAATTTAAATTTAATTTTAACCAGCCTGGTATGTTGATGAATATGAAAGGCTGCAGAAGCTGAGGATAAAGGCCAAACTATGCTGGATGGGTTTGTGGTTCTGGAGCTCACTGATAATTATAAATGTAGATGTATATCTGGTATTTTTCTGTAGATAAGTATGGAGGTGTAAATATCAGAAAAATATTCAGACTACTTCTGCCAGCAGAACTCTGTATCTGGTGAAATTGAATACGTGAGGGAGAGAGACCATCTGCTTGACCTTTATTGTTTATTAAGTCACACCAATATAAAAGACCATTTGAAAGATAAGGCAATAAAGTGGTATCCCTTGCAGTGAGAATCTGTTACAATCTAGACATATATATATAGTTTTAAATGGGACACATTTTAAATGTTAAATGCTAGAGGAAATTTAGATGCCAACTCAGAAGCTTACAAAATAATCCTTCCATCCCTGTGATAACATTATGAGGTATATCTAACTTCCGTAAAAATTCTACTAAGAAGGGCATGGACTAAAGTCATTTATGGCAACAAAGGGTGATTTTCTCAAGGCATATACCAGGGAGATTAAAGTTTAGCACAAGGAAAATAAATGTGACTACAGAACCAATAACAACATTCACAGACAGGAACAGAGACACGTTGTTTGTCAATCACTGCAAAACCAAGGGAAACAAAGGCATGAATGAGGAAGAGTCGGGGGGAGTCAAGAGTTCACCTCAGATAAACTCAGCGGCTTATTCAAAGTGTCCTGTGAATAGTGCTGACATTTGGTTCACTAAAGCTTAAAAGTGCAGGCCAGAGGCCAGGCACCTGTGTACATATGAAAAGGCATAGCTATAAATTGTGTTTTTGTCACTTGTTTATGGGCTTGTGCAATTTCAAGAGCCAGCATTCTTTTTCACCTATGAGTTCTCCTTATCAGCTGCTCACTGATGCCAGAATTTTCTTCAAGAGTGTGATTTCATTTTTAATTAGTTCAGTTCAGTTCAGTTGCTCAGTCGTGTCCGACTCTTTGCAACCCCATGAATCGCAGCATGCCAGGCCTCCCTGTCCATCACCAATTCCCAGAGTTCACTCAGACGCACGTCCATTGAGTCAGTGATGCCATCCAGCCATCTCATCCTCTGTCGTCCCCTTCTCCTCCTGCCCCCAATCCCTCCCAGCATCAGAGTCTTTTCCAATGAGTCCACTCTTTGCATGAGATGGCCAAAGTACTGGAGTTTCAGCTTTAGCATCATTCCTTCCAAAGAAATCCCAGGGCTGATCTCCTTCAGAATGGACTGGTTGGATCTCCTTGCAGTCCAAGGGACTCTCAAGAGTCTTCATTTTTATTAGAACTTGTGAACTCTGTTCAAATGCAGCCAAAGTTTTGAGCTCTTTTAAATGCTGCTCTTTGACAAAGAATGCTTAAACATTACCTAAATGAGTATGTGCTAAGGATTTAGATTTTCAGAAGTTTGGAGATGGAAGTGCAGTTTGCCTTTAGCGAGAAGTGGTTGGGAAAGGTCACTCATATTGGTAAGGTGTCTTTGAAAGACCAGGTTTAGATAGGAATAGAATAGGATGAGAGTGAACATGTGTTAGGTTAGAAGGGAATAGGTTTATGAGCCGACAGACAATAAAGACATTTGACTATTTTATAATTATTCTGGAAGATGGCAAAATTAAAAATTGTCCTTTGTGTATTGTCATTTTTTTAACCCTTCAGTTCAGTTCAGTCACTCAGTTGTGACCAACTCTTTGTGACCCCATGAACCACAGCACTCCAGGCCTCCCTGTCCATCACCAACTTCTGGAGTTTACTAAACTCATGTCCATTGAGTCGGTGATGCCATCCAACCATCTCATCCTCTGTCATCCCCTTCTCCTCCTGCCCTTAATCTTTCCCAGCATCACGGTCTTTTCCAATGAGTCAGTTCTTCGCATCAGGTGGCCAAATTATTAGCGTTTCAGCTTCAACATCAGTCCTTCCAATGAACACCCAGGACTGATTTCCTTTAGGATGGACTGGTTGGATCTCCTTGAAGTCCAAGGGACTCTCGAGAATCTTCTCCAACACCACAGTTTAAAAGCATCAATTCTTTGGGGCTCAGCTTTCTTTATAGACCAAATCTCACATCCATACATGACTACTGGAAAATCCATAGTCTTGACTAGATGGACCTTTGTTGACAAAGTAATGGCTCTGCTTTTTAATATGCTGTCTAGGTTGGTCATAACTTTCCTTCCAAGGAGTAAGCGTCTTTTAATTTTGTGGCTGCAATCACCATCTGCAGTGATATTGGAGCCCCCCAAAATAGTCAGCCACTATTTCCACTGTTTCCCCATCTATTTGCCATGAAGTGATGGGAGCGGATGCCATGATCTTAGTTTTCTGAATATTGAGCTCGTAACCCTTAGGACTGCTAAAAAGTACCTATCCCGAGATAAGCATTATTTCATTCTAAATTAGGCAAATAAATGCCAACTATTTATATTACTGTGTCTAGATGTGTGATTTAGGTGTATGGAGGATTTACAGGGTACCTTAGAGAAACAATTGAGATAATTAAATGTCTGGGAAATTGATTTTTTATGTAGGGTGAAGAACTTAAATCTTTTGGTTTGTGTAAAATAGGACCACATAGGATCACAGATTAATGTAAATATTAGAAATTACATTGCACGAAATTAAAGTGGTGGCATGTACCTCTTCTCCATGTATATCACCCTACTTAAAGTACGAAGCTTGCTTTTGATATTTTTCTAGAGCCATCATTGTAGGCTTTATTTCCTTTCTTCAGTAAGAATTTGTAATACAATAGAACTTATAATGAGGTGGCAGGGATTGAAATTAGAGAATACAAAATATATTTCATACCTTTTAATGTGAAAATTCATTTGCATCTATGAACATTTAATAACACTATTGGATGGAAATGAAAGGATATGCAGATCATACTTGAATCCCCTTTTCATCTGCATTGTCCTGATTTTCCTTGTATTTGTTTGAGTGAATCTACTCTTTTGCATAATTATTTGATGATTTTAGCCACAATTACAACCAACTAATTGTAACGCTGTTTCTTTACTATCAGGCATGACTCATTTCCTTGCAGAAAAAACTATTACTTAATTTCACTGCAGTTTTTTCCCTAGCTCTATTGAAACCATCCTAAAAATTCAAAATTTCAAATCCTGGAAGATGATGCTGTGAAAGAGCTGCACTCAATATGCCAGCAAATTTGAAAAACTCAGCAGTGGCCACAGGACTGGAAAAGATCAGTTTTTATTCCAATCCCAAAGAAAGGCAATGCCAAAGAATACTCAAACTACCGCACAATTATACTCATCTCACATGCTAGTAAAGTAATGCTCAAAATTCTCCAAGCCAGGCTTCAGCAATAAGTGAACCGTGAGCTTCCAGATGTTCAAACTGATTTTTAAACAGTAGAGACATTACTTTGTCAACAAAGGTCTGTCTAGTCAAAACTATGATTTTCCAGTAGTCATGTATGGATGTGAGATTTGGACTGTAAAGAAAGATGAGCCCTGAAGAATCGATGCTTTTGAACTGTGGTGTTGGAGAAGACTCTTGAGAGTCCCTTGGACTTCAAGGAGATCCAACCAGTCCATCCTAAAGGAGATCAGTCCCGGGTGTTCATTGGAAGGACTAATGTTGAAGCTGAAACTCCAATACTCTGGCCATCTGATGTGAAGAGCTGACTCATTTGAAAAGACCGTGATGCTGGGAAAGATTGACGACAGGAGGAGAAGGGGACGACAGAGGATGAGACGGTTGGATGCCATGATCGACTTGATGGACATGGGTTTGGGTGGACTCCGGGAGCTAGTAATTGACAGGGAGGCCTGGCATGCTGCAGTTCATGGGGTTGCAAAGAGTTGGACACGACCCAGTGACTGAACTGAACTGAACCCCTGTGTTCAGGCTTTGTTACTGGATGATTTAGAGTTCTGGCATCTGGGCTTACAATAACTTAACTATATCAATTCTTTTAGATATTGTGATTTTGTTGTTTTTTTAAATTAACTAAGTTTATTATTTTTAAAAAATTAAAAGACAAATTTTTTAGCTTTACTGAGGTGTAATTCACAAAGTTGTAAGATATTTAAAATGTACAAAGTGATACTTTGATGCATGTATACATTGTAAAAGAATTTTCCCCATCAAATTAATCAGCATATCTGTCACCTCACTTTTTTGTGTATGAGAATTCTTACTTTTATTTTTTTATTACTTTTTATCTTTACACATTTTATTTTTTTATTTTTATTTTTTTTTTAGTTTTTTTATTTTTTAAATTTTAATATATTTAATTCTTACATGCATTCCCAAACATGAACCCCCCTCCCACCTCCCTCCCCATAACATCTCTCTGGGTCATCCCCATGCACCAGCCCCAAGCATGCTGTATCCTGCATCAGACATAGACTGGCGATTTAATTCTTACATGATAGTATACATGTTAGAATGTCATTCTCCCAAATCATCCCACCCTCTCCCTCTCCCTCTGAGTCCAAAGGTCCGTTATACACATCTGTGTCTCTTTCCCTGTCTTGAATACAGGGTCGTCATTGCCATCTTCCTAAATTCCATATATATGTGTTAGTATACTGTATTGGTGTTTTTCTTTCTGGCTTACTTCACTCTGTATAATCGACTCCAGTTTTATCCATCTCATCAGAACTGATTCAAATGAATTCTTTTTAATGGCTGAGTAATACTCCATTGTGTATATGTACCACAGCTTTCTTATCCATTCATCTGCTGATGGACATCCAGGTTGTTTCCATGTCCTGGCTATTATAAACAGTGCTGTGATGAACATTGGGGTACATGTGTCTCTTTCAATTCTGGTTTCCTCGGTGTGTATGCCCAGCAGTGGGATTGCTGGGTCATAAGGTAGTTCTATTTGCAATTTTTAAAGGAATCTCCACACTGTTCTCCATAGTGGCTGTACTAGTTTGCATTCCCACCAACAGTGTAAGAGGGTTCCCTTTTCTCCACACCCTCTCCAGCATTTATTGCTTGCAGATTTTTGGATCACAGCCATTCTGACTGGTGTGAAGTGGTACCTCAATGTGGTTTTGATTTGCATTTCTCTAAGAATGAGTGAAGTTGAGCATCTTTTCATGTGTTTGTTAGCCATTCGTATGTCTTCTTTGGAGAAATGTCTATTTAGTTCTTTGGCCCATTTTTTGATTGGGTCGTTTATTTTTCTGGAATTGAGCTGCATAAGTTGCTTGTATATTTTTGAGATTAGTTGTTTGTCAGTTGCTTCATTTGCTATTATTTTCTCCCATTCAGAAGGCTGTCTTTTCACCTTGCTTATGTTTTCCTTTGTTGTGCACAAGCTTTTAATTTTAATTAGATCCCATTTGTTTATTTTTGCTTTCATTTCCAGAATTCTGGGAGGTGGATCATAGAGGATCCTGCTGTGATTTATGTCGGAGAGTGTTTTGCCTATGTTCTCCTCTAGGAGTTTTTTTAGTTTCTGATCTTACATTTAGATCTTTAATCCATTTTGAGTTTATTTTTGTGTGCAGTGTTAGAAAGTGATCTAGTTTCATTCTTTTACAAGTGGTTGACCAGTTTTCCCAGCACCACTTGTTAAAGAGATTGTCTTTACTCCATTGTATATTCTTGCCTCCTTTGTCAAAGATAAGGTGTCCATATGTGTGTGGATTTATCTCTGGGCTTTCTATTTTGTTCCATTGTTCTATATGTCTGTCTTTGTGCCAGTACCATACTGTCTTGATGATTGTGGCTTTGTAGTAGAGCCTGAAGTCAGGCAAGTTGATTCCTCCAGTTCCATACTTCTTTCTCAAGATTGCTTTGGCTATTCGAGGTTTTTTGTATTTCCATACAAATTGTGAAATTATTTGTTCTAGTTCTGTGAAAAATATGGCTGGTAGCTTGATAGGGATTGCACTGAATTTGTAAATTGCTTTGGGTAGTGTACTCATTTTCACTATATTGATTCTTCCGATCCATGAACATGGTATATTTCTCCATCTCTTAGTGTCCTCTTTGATTTCTTTCATCAGTGTTTTATAGTTTTCTATATATAGGTCTTTAGTTTCTTTAGGTAGATATATTCCTAAGTATTTTATTCTTTTCGTTGCAATGGTGAATGGAATTGTTTCCTTAATTTCTTTTTCTACTTTCTCATTATTTGTGTATAGGAATGCAAGGGATTTCTGTGTGTTGATTTTATATCCTGCAACTTTACTATATTCATTGATGAGCTCTAGCAATTTTCTGGTGGAGTCTTTAGGGTTTTCCATGTAGAGGATCATGTCATCTGCAAACAGTGAGAGTTTTACTTCTTCTTTTCCAATTTGGATTCCTTTTATTTCTTTTTCTGCTCTGATTGCTGTGGCCAAACTTCCAGAACTATGTTGAATAGTAGTGGTGAAAGTGGACACCCTTGTCTTGTTCCTGACTTTAGGGGAAATGCTTTCAATTTTTCACCATTGAGGATAATGTTTGCTGTGGGTTTGTCATAGATAGCTTTTATTATGTTGAGGTATGTTCCTTCTATTCCTGCTTTCTGGAGAGTTTTTATAATAAATGGATGTTGAATTTTGTCAAAGGCCTTCTCTGCATCTATTGAGATAATCATATGGTTTTTATTTTTCAATTTGTTAATGTGGTGAATTACATTGATTGATTTGCGGATATTGAAGAATCCTTGCATCCCTGGGATAAAGCCCACTTGGTCATGGTGTATGATCTTTTTAATGTGTTGTTGGATTCTGATTGCTAGAATTTTGTTGAGGATTTTTGCATCTATGTTCATCAGTGATATTGGCCTGTAGTTTTCTTTTTTTGTGACATCTTTGTCAGGTTTTTGTATTAGGGTGATGGTGGCCTCATAGAATGAGTTTGGAAGTTTACCTTCCTCTGCAATTTTCTGGAAGAGTTTGAGCAGGATAGGTGTTAGCTCTTCTCGAAATTTTTGGTAGAATTCAGCTGTGAAGCCGTCTGGACCTGGGCTTTTGTTTGCTGGAAGATTTCTGATTACAGTTTCAATTTCCGTGCTTGTGATGGGTCTGTTAAGATTTTCTATTTCTTCCTGGTTCAGTTTTGGAAAATTGTACTTTTCTAAGAATTTGTCCATTTCTTCCACGTTGTCCATTTTATTGGCATACAACTGCTGATAGTAGTCTCTTATGATCCTTTGTATTTCTGTGTTGTCTGTTGTGATCTCTCCATTTTCATTTCTAATTTTATTGATTTGATTTTTCTCTCTTTGCTTCTTGATGAGTCTGGCTAATGGTTTGTCAATTTTATTTATCCTTTCAAAGAACCAGCTTTTGGCTTTGTTGATTTTTGCTATGGTCTCTTTTGTTTCTTTTGCATGTATTTCTGCCCTAATTTTTAAGATTTCTTTCCTTCTACTGACTCTGGGGTTCTCCAATTCTTCCTTTTCTAGTTGCTTTAGTTGTAGAGTTAGGTTATTTATTTGACTTTTTTCTTGTTTCTTGAGGTATGCCTGTATTGCTATGAACTTTCCTCTTAGCACTGCTTTTATAGTGTCCCACAGGTTTTGGGTTGTTGTGTTTTCATTTTCATTAGTTTCTATGCATATTTTGATTTCTTTTTTGATTTCTTCTGTAATTTGTTGGTTATTCAGAAGTGTGTTGTTCATCCTCCATATGTTGGAATTTTTAATAGTTTTTCTCCTGTAATTGAGATCTAATCTTAATGCATTATGGTCAGAAAAGATGCTTGGAATGATTTCAATTTTTTTGAATTTATCAAGTTTAGTTTATGGCCCAGGATGTGATCTATCCTGGAGAAGGTTCCATGAGCACTTGAAAAAAAGGTGAAATTCATTGTTTTGGGGTGAAATGTCCTATAGATATCAATTAGGTCTAACTGATCTAATGTATCATTTAAAGTTTGCGTTTCTTTGTTAATTTTCTGTTTAGTTGATCTGTCCATAGGTGTGAGTGGGGTATTAAAATCTCCCACTATTATTGTGTTATTGTTGATTTCCCCTTTCATACTTGTTAGCATTTGTCTTACATATTGCAGTGCTCCTATATTGGGTGCATATATATTTATAATTGTTATATCTTCTTCTTGGATTGATCCTTTGATCATTAGTGGCCTTCTTTGTCTCTTTTTACAGCCGTTGTTTTAAAGTCTATTTTATCGGATATGAGTATTGCCACTCCTGCTTTCTTTTGGTCTCTATTTGCGTGGTATATCTTTTTCCAGCCCTTCACTTTCAGTCTGTATGTGTCCCTTGTTTTGAGGTGGGTTTCTTGTAAGCAGCATATAGAGGGGTCTTGTTTTTGTATCCATTCAGCCAATCTTTGCCTTTTGGTTGGGGCATTCAACCCATTTACGTTTAAGGTAATTATTGATAAGTATGATCCCGTTACCATTTACTTTATTGTTTTGGGTTCGGGTTTATACACCCTTTTCGTGTTTCCTGTCTAGAGGATATCCTTTAGAATTTGTTGGAGAGCTGGTTTGGTGGTGCTGAATTCTCTCAGCTTTTGCTTGTCTGTAAAGCTTTTGATTTCTCCTTCGTATTTGAATGAGATCCTTGCTGGGTACAGTAATCTGGGCTGTAGGTTATTGTCTTTCATCACTTTAAGTATGTCTTGCCATTCCCTCCTGGCCTGAAGAGTTTCTATTGAAAGATCAGCTGTTATCCTTATGGGAATCCCCTTGTGTGTTATTTGTTGTTTTTCCCTTGCTGCTTTGAATATTTGTTCTTTGTGTTTGATCTTTGTTAATTTGATTAATATGTGTCTTGGGGTGTTTCGCCTTGGGTTTATCCTATTTGGAACTCTCTGTGTTTCTTGGACTTGGGTGATTATTTCCTTCCCCATTTTAGGGAAGTTTTCAACTATTATCTCCTCAAGGATTTTCTCATGATCTTTCTTTCTGTCTTCTTCTTCTGGGACTCCTATAATTCGAATGTTGGAGTGTTTCATTTTGTCCTGGAGGTCTCTGAGATTGTCCTCGTTTCTTTTAATTCGTTTTTCTTGTTTCCTCTCTGATTCATTTATTTCTACCATTCTATCTTCTATTTCACTAATCCTATCTTCTGCCTCCATTATTCTGCTATTTGTTGCCTCCAGAGTGTTTCTGATCTCATTTATTGCGTTATTCATTATATTTTGACTCTTTTTTATTTCTTCTAGGTCCTTGTTAAACCTTTCTTGCATCTTCTCAATCCTTGTCTCTAGGCTATTTATCTGTGTTTCCATTTTGATTTCAAGATTTTGGATCATTTTCACTATCAATATTTGGAATTCCTTCTCCGGTAGATTCCCTACTTCTTCCTCTTTTGTTTGGTTTGGTGGGCAACTCTCCTTTTCCTTTGCCTGCTGAGTATTCCTCTGTCTCTTCATCTTGGTTATATTGCTGCATTTGGGGTGGCCTTTTTATATTCTGGGAATTTGAGAAGTTCTCTTTATTATGGAGCTTCCTCACTTTGGGTGGGGTTCTATCAGTGGCTTGTCAAGGTTTCCTGGTTAGGGAGGCTTGTGTTGGAGTTTTGGTGGGTGGAGCTGGGTTTCTTCTCTCTGGAGTGCAGTGGAGTGACCCGTAATGGGTTATGAGACATCAAAGGTTTTGGGATAATTTTGAGCTGCCTGTATATTGAAGCTCAGGGGAGTGTTCCTGTGTTGTTGGAGAATTTGTGTGGTATGTCTTGTTTTGGAACTTGTTGGCTCTTGGGTGGAGCTTGGTTTCGGTGTAGGTATGAAGGCATGAATTCTTACTTTTAAAAATTATAGTTGATTTATAATATTGTGTTAGCTTCAGATGTACAGCAAAGTGATTTAGTTACATGTATTATATATTTTTCAGACTATTTTCCCTTATATGTTATTAGAAGATACTGAATGTAGTCCCTGTGTTATACGTTAAATCCTTGTTGCTTATCTATTTTATGTACGGTAGTTTGTATCTACTAATCCCATACATTTTCTGTTGTTTAGTTTTTCAGTGCTGAAGTTTGTAACCATTTTTCACATTAAAAAAAGTTTATCTATCTACTTAATTTTGGCTGTGCTAGGTCTTTGTTGCTACACTGTCTGGTTACAATGAGCAGGGGCTGCTCTCTAGTTGTGGTGCCTGGTATTTTCATTGCTGTAGCTCCTCTTGTTGCAGAGCACAGACATGAGTGCTTCAGTAGTTGTGCGCAGGCTTAGTTGCCCCATTGCACATGGAATCTTCCCAGACCAGGGATCCAACCCTTGTCCTCTGCATTGACAGGCAGATTCTTAACCACTGGACCACCAGGGAAGTCCAATCCCATACTTCTAGTTTACCCGCCATCCCCCGACCCACTGCACTAAGGAAAATAAAAAGTTCATGCACTCAGGTAGTTCATGTGTGATTACAAACCTTGGTGGATTTTCATCTCTGTTTACCTAGAATTAAAGCTACGGTTGTTATACACCCTCCTATTGTTGGTGAACTCCGTTTTCATGTTACATTAACACTGTAACACTGGACATTATTTTGATGTCCTGTTTTCATAATTCTTTATCAATGCTCCCTACAGTTGCCCCTGAAAGTGCATTTGCTTGCCAGTCACATTATTCAACATTTTTCAGTAAAATTAGATTGCATTCAGTTTCTCACAGCCTCTTTTGACCTATCATAACCCACCACTTCTTTGTTTGCTTGCTTGTTTTTGGCTGTGCTGGGTCTTTGTTGCTGCCTTTGGGCTTTCTCTAGTTGCTGGGGGGTGGGGTGGGAGCAAGGTTATTCTCTGCTGCTGCTGCTAAGTCGCTTCAGTTGTGTTCGACTCTGTGTGACCCCATAGACGGCGGCCCACCAGGCTCCCCCATCCCTGGGATTCTCCAGGCAAGAACACTGGAGTGGGTTGCCATTTCCTTCTCCAACGCATGAAAGCGAAAAGTGAAAGTGAAGTTGCTCAGTTGTGTCCGACCCTCAGCAACCCCATGGACTGTAGCCCACCAGGCTCCTCTGTCCATGGGATTTTCCAGGCAAGAGTACTGGAGTGGGGTGCCATTGCCTTCTCCAGTAGTGGATGCTAAGACTGATCAATGAGTTCAAGTGTTGGCAACTTGATTCCTTTATTGTAGTTTTCCATTTATCTTTTACTTAATGATTTTATCATCTATTGATAACCATAGTTTGAGTCATTTCATTAGGAGTGCAAAATGTTGACTTTCTAATTCTAGTATACTCTTATCCAATAAAACTATTAGATTTCCAGGAAGTACTATTCATACTGCAAAAACAATATAAAATCTCAATTCTTTCACTTTAGTTAGGAGTTTTAAAAATAATGAGTTGGTGCCCAACAACCTTTCATTATGGCCATGAAGTCTTATTTTTTTCTTTTCTCTTTTTATATTTTTCATTCATTTTAATCACTTGGAATAATAGTGTTTTTGAATCATCAAATCATCTCACCATTGACCAATGGGAGCCTCCTCAATCTGGCTCATGAATTTTTTGTTTTTGTTTATTAGCCTTTGATAGCTTCTTTGCTTTCTGGTACAACAATCTGTTCCAAGCTCATCTTGTATATTTTCTGCCCCAGAAATGGATTAAGTTTGGCGCCTTTTAGTGAAAATCATATTTAATTGTAGCTATTCTAATTGAGGGGTATAGTGGTATTTCATTTTGGATTTAATTTGCATTTCACTGATAGCTAATGATTTTGAACCTTTTTTCGTGTGCTAATTGACCATTCATACATCTTTGGTGAAAGTGTTCAAATCATTCACCTATTTTATTTATTTTTTTATATTATTTAAAAAAATTTACTTTATTTTACTTTGCAATACTGTATTGGTTTTGCCATACATTGACATGAATCTGCCAAGGGTGTACATGAGTTCCCAATCCTGAACCCCCCTCCCACCTCCCTTCCCATATCATCTCTCTGGGTCATCCCAGTGCACCAGCCCCAAGCATCCTGTAGCCTGTATTGAACCTAGACTAGCGATTCATTTCTTACATGATAGTATACATGTTTCAATGCCATTCTGCCAAATCATCCTACCCTCTCCCTCTCCAACAGAGTCCAAAATTCTGTTCTATGCATCTGTGTCTCTTTTGCTGTCTCGCATACAGGGTTATCATTAACATCTTCTAAATTCCATATATATATGGAATTTAGTTACTATATGGAATTTAGTGTTAGTATACTGTATTGGTATTTTTCTTTCTGGCTTACTTCACTCTATATAATCGGCTCCAGTTTCATCCACCTCATTAGAACTGAGTCAAATGCATTCTTTTTAATGGCTGAGTAATACTCCATTGTGTATATGTACCACGGCTTTCTTACCCATTCATCTTCTGATGGACATCTAGGTTGCTTCCATGTCCTGGCTATTATAAACATTGCTGCAGTGAACATTGGGGTACACGTGTCTCTTTCCATTCTGGTTTCCTCAGTGTGTATGCCCAGCAGTGGGATTGCTGGGTCATAAGGCAGTTCTATTTCCACTTTTTTTAAGGAATCTCCACACTGTTCTCCATAGTGGCTGTACTAGTTTGCATTCCCAGCAACAGTGTAAGAGGGTTCCCTCTTCTCCACACCCTCTCTAGCATTTATTGCTTGTAGACTTTTGGATCGCAGCCATTCTGACTGGTGTGAAATGGCACCTCATTGTGGTCTTGATTTGCATTTCTCTGATAATTAGTGATGTTGAACATTATTGTGATTTTAGAGACAACAAATTTTTAAAGGGTTGAGATTATTATGTGGCTATTTTTTCAACAGCTGAAAGTTTGTCCTAAAGTGGTTAAGTGGCTAATGTCCTGAAGCTAACAGTTGTTACAGCTGGGACCCTGACTTAGGATGCAGTGTTTCTGTCACTAGAACCTAATCTGTTAACTAGTACTCTCTGAATCATCCTTAACTATTTCCTGAAGTCAAAATTCTACTGATGTCAAAGTTTGTGTTTTTTGGGAGCCCAACGAATCAAAATTTCAAAACTTTTTCTTAGCTTTTGAATTTTCCAGGCTATTGATAAACTGTGTGATCACACTAGCAACCAGTCCAGTATTCCTGCCATCACCTTTCCACAAGCCAAGGGACATGGCTTCAGGGTCCTCTGTCTTCAGTTTTCCTTCCTCTCTTTGTAAGTAGTCCCAGGTGAGTTTTTAAATATGTTAACCTATTCCTCAATTTTTTTTTAAGTGAAAGTCTTGTCTTTAGTATTTTTTGCTATGTTTCTTTTAATTGAAGTATAATGGATATAAATATTATAGAAGTTATAGGTGTATTGTGATTTACACTTTTAAAAAGTATTATATTAACATATTCCCTGTGTTGCAAGATATAGCTTATTTTATACATAAAAGTTTGTACCCCTTAATCTACTCCTTAAGTTCCGTTCTTTCTGCTTCGTGTAGAGCCAATTCTGTTTGTAGGATCTCAGCCTTTACCTTTTTCTTTCTCCTGATTTTCAGATTCAAACCGACTTCACTAGAATCTGACTTATAAGGTTTTATATATTTAAATATACAGAGTTATGAGTTTGCCAAAGGTTTCATTCATTGCTCAAATACCATCCATCTTCCCATGTCTGAGTAGGGTGTGATTTAACAAGGAGTTATTCTCTCATCAACTTGATATCTAACTCCAATCTGAATTCTGTCTATTGCCTCTGGGGCCTCCCCAAGAGGTTTCTTTGTTCTCATATTTGGAACCTTCAAATGTTAACTTATTTGGCAAAAAAGAAAAAAAAAAGCATCTTTGAGAGATGTGATTAAGTTTAGAGTTCAAAAATGGAGAGATTATACTGTATTACCTAGGTGGGCCCTGAATGCAATCTTTAGTTGTGTCCGACTCTTTGTGATCCCATGGACTGTTGCCTGCGAAGCGCCTCTGTCCATTGACTTTTCCAGGCAAGAATACTGGTGAGTTGACATTTCCTCCTCCAGGGGGACTTCCTGACCCAGGAACTGAACTTGTGTTTCCTGTGTCTCCTGCATTGGCAAGCAGATTCTTTGCCACTGAGCCACCTGGGAAGCCCCAAATGCAATCACATATACCTTTTAAAGGCAAGATTTGAAAACATACATGGGAGAAAACACTGTAAAAAATAATCAGACAGAGGCTTGATGCTTTATTCCCTGAAGATTAGAATGATTCGGCCACAAGTTAAGAGATGCTAATAGCTACAGAAAGAAACTGGGAGGGTCACAGCTCCCCAAAGGCCTATCAAGGGACCATTGACTCTGTGACATATTAATTTCAGCCCAGTCAACTTGATTTTGGACCTCCTGAAATGTGAGGGAATGAATTATTTATTTAAGCCACCAACTTTGTAATTTGTTGCAATAACCAAAAGAAATCAGCACACTTATCATGCTCAACTTCATGTTAGTTTGTATTATTTTCTAATTTCCAGTAAAGTTCTAACGCCATGTTTCCTTGGTATGCTTTCTCATTCTGCCTCTGATACATTTCAGCTGTGTAATCTTGGCAAATCGTTTATCTTCTCTGTTATTCAGTTGCCTAACATTTGTGGGAATAATAATTGTATATACTTGCAGGGTTTTTTAAGGGCTTAATAAACTTACGTTGTTAGGAGCTTAGAACAGTGCCTAGAACTGCAAAGTACTATGTAAATTGATGTTAGATAAATGTTTTAAAAGTAGGTAAAACATTTTAGGGGAAGGGAAATGGGGAGATAGCCATGGAATGATGCTTGTCTCCTCTTTATGTTTTGCTGAAAGGTTTACTTTTGTTTTAGGGGTTCAAAGGATTTGTTAACTAAAGAAACCACTCATCACACATAATAAGCAATTTTAATATTTAATAGAGGATTATTGGACTTAACTTAAATACACAGTCATTACAAGTGAAGAAACAGAGGCAATAGAGAAAAGTAACAGCACATACATCACCAAATGGAGCTGGATGACCTACAGAGTTAAATAGCACTGGAAAGTCCCTTGTTAACAGCAATCTGGAGTCCCAATTGGGGAAGGGTCCCAGCAGTGCATCCATCCCATGGGTGAGACTTCAGATTGCAATTCCAAGAGCTCCCACTGATTATCCCAGGCCACAAAGTAATGTCTTTACCAGATTGTACACAAAAATGCAGCCCTGGTTTTACTTTAATTTCTTTAAAAAAACACTGTGTTTCACTCTGTAAGTCAAAGGATTTCATTAGACCTCCAGGGGATTGGCCAGACCCTCAGGGACTCAAGAATTTCAACACCCATTACCTTTCTTATCTAAAGTACCACTTGACTTGCTATGCTTACAGACAGGCATGGAATTCAGACAGTGTCCAGACAGGTCAGAAGCAGGTCAGCTCTCCTACTTCTGAAGCCTGAACAAGACTTCTTCCTTTTTAATTTCCTTAACAAACTATTTTCTGTTTACTTTCAGAAGAAACAAATTGGAAACAAAAAATAAAAAATATTCTTTTTGTGTTGTGTTTTTTATATAGGGTTTATTCAAAAGAAAAGCACATATTGCCATCAGATGTTTAAATCTCTGACAATTATTATTTACATAGTTAAGAAGTAACCTTTTAAAATTGTGAATTGGAAAAAAAATAAACCAAATATCATTTCTATATAAATTAAATCCAATGAAAAAAATATCACAAACAAACCTATATGGTGAGACTGATTATTTAAATGTTTTTTATTGAAATATATTTTTAATATAACAGAATGGTAGTCTTTGAAAAGAAAATAAATTTTTTTAGCTTTCACTGATTCTTGTTCCAATTATTCCTGAAAAAGAAAGATAACATATTAGTTTTGTATAAAAAGTATCCAGTGGCTATACAGAAAATTCCTCTTGTTGCATTATGATTTTAACATTAAGGGGCTATATTGAATGGTTATCTATAAATCCATGCTACTGGAGATCCAGCCAGTCCATTCTGAAGGAGATCAGCCCTGGGATTTCTTTGGAAGGAATGATGCGGAAGCTGAAACTCCAGTACTTTGGCCATCTCATGCAAAGAGTAGACTCATTGGAAAAGACTCTGATGCTGGGAGGGATTGGGGGCCGGAGGAGAAGGGGACAACAGAGGATGAGATGGCTGGATGGCATCACGGACTCGATGGACATGAGTCTGAGTGAACTCCGGGAGTTGGTGATGGACAGGGAGGCCTGGTGTGCTGAGATTCATGGGGTCGCAAAGAGTTGGACACTACTGAGTGACTGAACTGAACTGAACTATTAGAAGTCATATTTAAGAGAATCAAGTTTGTTTTCCTCTATCTTCTTATAGCTATTATGCAGTTTCATAACAATTTTAAAATGCAAAGCTAATTCAATGTTATGATTTATTTGCAGGCATGCATATATTGTATAGAATATTTTGTGTGGGAGTGTCGGGATCAGATCACCAGTCTCCTGATACTAAATGACTTGAAGTAGAATTCCTTCTCTTTCTTAAAAACTTCTGTAGAAAAGTGGTACTCTTTCTTTTACCTGTTATGAATTGTCATTAATATAGTAAGGAAAGAAATATAAATGTTTATTAAAATATGAAAGTATTAAAATTTGGAATATCTTGAACTAATTCACTAATAAATACCCTTTTATCTTATATAATAGTAAAATAAAAACCTCAAAGAATATAACAGTAGAAAAGGTTTAACAACTCAACATTTAAGCCTTTTAATTTGTTTTGTAATAGCTGCTGTTAAAAGGCATCACTAACAATAGTAAAAGCTATCAGATTAGGTCTTCAATTCTACTGTAAGCACTGATGTCATCTTAACAGAAATCCTGATGTGGTTAACAGTCAAAGCCTTGCCATTTTCCTGTCTAGCGAATATTCATAACAGTCAAATTGGAAAAGATTTATGA
This sequence comes from Ovis canadensis, assembly GCF_042477335.2. NCBI lineage: Eukaryota > Metazoa > Chordata > Mammalia > Artiodactyla > Bovidae > Ovis > Ovis canadensis. The sequence continues at coordinate 102,180,373 of NC_091250.1, read as the reverse complement.
AAGGATAAAGGAATGAGGTCACAATAAAGGATAGAAATGGTATGGACATAACAGGAGCAGAAGATATTAAGAAGCAGTGGCAAGAATACTCAGAAGAACTATACAAAAAAGATCATAATGACCCAGATAACCATGATGGTGTGATCACTCACCAAGAGCCAGACATCGTGGAGTGTGAAGTCAAGTGGGCCTTAGGAAGCATAACTATGAACAAAGCTAGTGGAGGTGATGGAATTCCAGATGAGCTATTTCAAATCCTGAAAAATGATGCTGTGAAAGTGCTGCACTCAATATGCCAGCAAATTTTGAAAACTCAGCAGTGGCCACAGGACTGGAAAAGGTCAGTTTTCATTCCAATCCCAGAGAAAGGCAATGCCAAAAAATGTTCAAATTACCACGTAATTGCACTCATCTGATACTCTAGCAAAGTAATACTGAAACATCTCCAAGTTAGGCTTCAACAGTACATGAACTGGGAAGTTTCAGACGTTCAAGCTGGATTTAGAAAAGGCAGAGGAATCAAAGGTCAAATTGAAAACATATGCTGGATCATCGAAAAAGCAAGAGAGTTCCAGAAAAACATCTATTTCTGCTTTATTGACTATGCCAAAGCCTTTGACTGTGTGGATCACCACAAACTGTGGAAATTCTGAAAGAGATGGGAATACCAGACCACTTTACCTGCTTCCTGAGAAATCTGTATGCAAGTCAAGAAGCAACAGTTAGAACTGGACATAGAACAGCAGACTGGTTCCAAGTTGGGAAAGGAGTATGACAAGACTGTATATCGTCACTCTGTTTATTTAACTCATATGCAGAGTACATCATGCAAAATGCTGGGCTGGATGAAGCACAAGCTGGAATCAAGATTTCCAGAAGAAATATCAATAACCTCAGATATGCAGATGACACCACCCTCATGGCAGAAAGTGAAGAAGAACTAAGGAGCCTCTTGATGAAAGTGAAAAAGGAGAGTGAAAAAGCTGGCTTAAAACTCGAAATTCAAAAAACTAAGATCATGACATCCAGTCCCATCACTTGATGGCAAATAGATGGGGAAACAAAGGACACAATGACAGACTTTATTTTCTTGGGCTCCAAAATCACTGCAGATGTTGATTTCAGCCATGAAGTTAAAAGATGCTTGCTCCTTGGAAGAAAATTTATGACAAACCTAGACAGCATATTAAAAGGCAGAGACATTACTTTGCTGACAAAGGTCCACCTAGTCAAAGTCATGATTTTTCCAATAGTCATGTATGGATGTGAGAGTAAGACCATAAAGAAAGCTGAGTTGATGAAGAATTGACGTTTTTAAACTGTGGTGCTGGAGCAGACACTTGAGAGTCCTTTGGACTGCAAGGAAATCCAACCAGTCCATCCTAAAGGATATCAGTCCTGAGTGTTCATTGGAAGGACTGATGTTGAAGCTGAAACTCTAATACTTTGGCCTCCTGACGTGAAGAGCTGACTCATTTGAAAAGACCCTAATGCTGGGAAAGACTGAAGGCAGGAGGGGAAGGGGACAACAGAGGATGAGACGGTTAGATGGCATTACCGACTCAATGGACATGAGTAAACTCATGAGTAAACTCTGAGAGTTGGTGATGGACAGGGAGGCCTGGTGTGCTGTGGTTCATGGTGTTGCAAAGAGTTGGACATAACTGAGCAATTGAACTGAACTGAACTGAACTGAACTGATACTGCTATCAGACTTAGCTTTTGGAAACAAAGAACTGGTCAAATTTTGTAATAAAGGTCAATAAATTCCTTTTGATATAGGAAACAGTTAGCAGTGTTTTCAAGGCCCACTTTTCTGAAGTCTTATTTCTTTTTACCCATACTTTCTAAAATATCTCTTTATCTCCATGTGAGTCATGAACTATAAGTATGTATATAGACTGATGGAAGGAGAGTTGCTGCTGCTGCTGCTAAGTTGCTTCAGTTGTGTCTGGCTCTGTGACAACCCATAGATGGCAGCCCACCAGGCTCCCCTGTCCCTGGGATTCTCCAAGCAAGAACACTGGAGTGGGTTGCCATTTCCTTCTCCAATGCATGAAAGTGAAAAGTGAAAGTGAAGTTGCTCAGTCGTGTCCGACCCTCAGTGACCCTGTGGACTGCAGCCTTCCAGGCTGCTCCGTCCATGGGATTTTCCAGGCAAGAGTACTGGAGTGGGGTGCCATTGCCTTCTCCGAAACAACTACTAGGAGTATTCAATTAGTGGCAATACACTTTAGAAATTATTCACTGTTGAATTTAAGCTCTCATTTGTCTTTAGCCTGTGCCCAGGTTTCAGAGTATTCCATGTACTTTGGAATCCTTCTTTTCCTTTTTTAAAATAGCCACAGCTCTAAAACTCAGGGACAAAAGGCTTCTATTTTTTTTTTAATCATTGTTTTTAAGAAAATTTAGAGGACTATAGTTTTGGTCAAAATAAGAAACTGAATATACCATCTTGTCTGAAATGAACTTAAAATTTACCGAAATATGAGAAGCAACTATTTCTCAAGATTTGAATATCAAGTTATGAAGAACAGCAATCCCTAAGAGACAAGAAGCAGAGGAAATGAACCCTATGATTGTCTTAGCTTACTGCTTGCATTGTTTCAAGGCCTTAGTGAAGGGAGATGGAGCTGGGAGTCTAAGAAGACCAAGATAGCTACAATTCACAGGATAGAGAATCTGAAGGAAAGAGGAGGACAAAGACATAGACACAAAGATCTAAAAAGGTTATCCTATGCTTATAGCAGCGTTATTTACAATAGCCAAGATATGGAAGCAAGGTACATGTCCATCAACAGATGAATAAATAAGGAAGGTGACAATGGATTATTAGTCAGCCATGGACTGAAGCCCATCAGGCTCCTCTGTCCATGGAATTCTCCAGGTAAGAATACTGGAGTGGATAACCATTCCCTTCTCTAGGGGATCCTCCCATTCCTGGGAGTGAACATCAATCTCCTACATTGCAGGCAGATTCTTTATCATCTGAGCCACCAAAGAAACCCCATATGTATAAGTAGCTCGGTCATGTCCAGCTCTTTGCGGCCCCACAGACTGTAGCCTGTTGGCTTTTCTGTCCATGGGATTCTAATGGCAAAAATACTGGAGTGGATTGCCATTCCCTCCATATATATACCAATATATACAAATATTAGTCACCTATAACAAAGAATGAACTTTTGCCATTTGCAACAACCTGAATGGACCTAGGAGTATTATGCTTAGTGAAATAAGTCAGACAGAGAAAGACAAAGTCTCTGTGTTATCAACTTATATGTGGAATCTAAAAATTAAAACAAAATACTGTATATAACAAAACAAAAAAAGACAATTATGGAACACGAACTAGTGGTTATTGGTGGGGAGAAGGAAGGTGGGAGGGAGAAGATAAGGGTATGGGATTAGGAGATACAAACTACTATGTATAAAATAGACAAGCAACAAGAAAATACTGTACCGCACAGGGCAATATAGTCAATGTTTTGTAATAACTTTATATGGAATACAATCTTTAAAAATATCAAATCCCGATGATGTATACCTAAAACTAACATAATATTGTAAATCAACTATAAGTCAATATAAATAAATAAATAGGTTATCCTAAGATATGATGATACTACCTCAGGTCAGGTCAAGAGCCATCTGAAAAGATGAAATGAAAAAAATATCTAGTGCTCAAAATGGCATAATATCTGGCAGGAAAAAACATTTTTATCACACATGAGTGCTAAGTCACTTCAGTTGTATCTGACTCTTTGCAACCCTATGGACTGTAGCCTGTCAGGCTCCCTGTCCATGAGATTCTCCAGGCAAGAATATTGGAGTGGGTTGCCATGCCCGCCTCCAGGGGATCTTCCTGACCCAGGGATTGAACCTGCATCTCTTATGTCTCCTGCATTGGCAGACAGGTTCTTTACCACTGGAACCACCTGGGAAGCCCTTGATCACACAGCCAGAGTAAAAAACCTTAGTTTTCACAGGTCATATGGCTGAGCACTCAGAGTGATTTGATCTCTGCAATGGGAAAATTTATCCTTAGATCAAAATGTTTCTCTGTTCCTGTTTACTAAAGGTGAAAATCATAGCAACCTAATGCTATCCTAGAATAAATTCTTTCCCTCAGTATCAGAAGCAAGGCAAGGCTGTCCATCTAATCAGTTTTATTGAATAAACTAAGCAATTTAAGCCAGTACTGTACACAATATGTAACTGGATATAAAAAAATGGTATAAATGGTATTCAGCTTGGAAGTTAAAATGTTCATAAACAAATGAATGGGTAAAAATTATGATATATCTGTATAATCTAACACAACTTTGCAAAAAAAGAGACTGAACTATTGATATGCATAACTACATGGATAAATCTCAGAATAATTATGCTAAGTGAAAGAAACCAGTCACAAAAGAGTATATACAGTATGATTCTGCTTATATAGCATTCTGGAAATTGCAAACCAATCTGTACCAATAGAAAATACATCAAGAACAGGAAAAAGGGGAGTGTGGGAATATTTAAACAAACAAACATTAACAAAAAAACAGTAGGATACTTCTGGCTATTACGAATATAGTCTTATCTTGGTGTTTTTTTCATTGCTGTTCTTCAGTCACTAAGTCGTATTGGACTCTGCAACTGCATGAACTGCAGCAAGCGAGTCTTTCCCTGTCCTTTACTATCTCTCTGAGTTTGTTCAAGCTCATGTCTATTGAGTCAGCAATGCCAACAAACCATGGGTGTGTATATACATGCCCAAACTTATCAAAGTATGCATTTTTAGTACTGGTAGTTTGTTTTATATCCTATCTCAACAAAGCTGTTTAAAATATCTCAGTGGATATATGTTTGTTTATGGAGAGACTTTCTTTCCTGCTACTATAAATCTCCTGCATCACAGGACTAAGACTGAGGCCACTTACCTGGTCAAAAGAAATAGAGGACTGAGGTCCTGGGGCAGCGTGGGCAGCTGCTGCAGGCTCGGCTTCATCAGGCTCTGTGATAGTAAGTGGTTGGACATCTGGGAGAGTAGGTGAGGGTGTAGTAGGTGGGACAAGAATCTCAACTATATATGTATTGTCTGCAGAAGGTGCAGCTTCATTTGGTGGGTAAAAAGGTCCTGCAGGTCCACGTGAGGCAGGAACAAGGCGGAAAACCCCAGTAGGAGGAGGTTGACCGGAAAAAGGAGATATGGGAAGACTAGCAATACTGTAGAGGGGAGCTCTAAGAACAGTGAAAAACAGCGGATTTGAGGGTACTGCTGTATCAGGATCAGGATTCCCAGGGTAATTGGGGAAATTAGTCTTTGTAACATAGACAGGAGGAGGGAAATCGCTGTCTGGCATGGGATAAGGAATACTTGCAGATGGGTCAACTGGGTAAGGAATACTTGCAGATGGGTTAACTGGGTAAGGACTGCCTATGTTGTCACTGTAATCCTAAAGGAGAGCAAAGTAGTCAGTTAAAGATGATTACCTCCATCCTATCTATATTACTTATGACTGTGATGACATTTAATAAGTAAAGATTATATTATATCATCCTTTGGGCTTATCACAAAATCCCCAGGGACTAAAAGACTTTGCAATATAACTTCTCAATGAATGTTCCTCAATGGTTTGGGGACACTTTGTCTTTCTTGATGGATTTTCAAAAACTTTTTTAAAGTATTAAATGAGTGCCTGCTCTGTGCTGTCCATGTGCCCCGTGTCCGCATGGATAGAACAGACAAGGTTTCTTTGCCTGTGCCACGGTTGTTGTCTCTCAGGTAGGAAGCTTCTTCATTAAAATTTAATATTGTGTATAGTATTCTTTCCAATTTTAGGGTCATTTCCTGAATTACTGAGTTAAAATACTTGCTCCTGGATCATGAAGGGTAAGATGCATGATACACAAGCAATGGACATTCCAGTGTTCACAGAGGCAGACACATAACAGTGATTCATATTGTGATCAGGGAGTTCTAATTCTTATGATTAAAATCTTAACTCTCGTAAGAAATTAAAAATAGTATCTCATATTGTTTTCATTTTAAAAATTATTTTCTATTCTTTTGCCATATGTCTAATGGTATTTGGTTAAAACTATACACATCTGGATCATATGTCTTGGCTTTTCCTTGATAGATTGTTGTGTTGAGCTACTGCATACTTGTAGGTAGATATTATTGTTATTTTCCTAACACACTCCTGTCATCAGAATTGAGGCAAAAATGACAAAGAACTAAACAAAAATTCTAATGGCAGTAAACTGATGAATGTCTTGGTGTGCTACATAGGGATACTTTGAGTATTTGCTGCACAGAAGTCACCTAACAATTTGGGACATACTCCTCCCGCTAGTAATTCCTAGATCATGCTTTCTTCCGCTATGCTTTCACATAGGCAAAATCTTCTCAGATTCATCACTTATTTTGTCGAAGTAAACTCAGTGCAATATTATTATAAAATCTTGTCAAAGAATGAGGAGGAAACCTGGGCATAGCAAAACTTATATCCACTATAAAGGGCGTATACTTGCTTAATGCTTCTGTTCATTGAAAAGAAATAAAATTCTTACAGTAAATATATATAAATATATATTTATACTATATATTTATACTTCATAAACATTTTCCTATCAAATATGAGCTTAATAGGATTAATATTTTAACAGCAATAGTAGTCACAAAATTGCATACTAAAAATCAGAGAGTTTTAAAATGTAAAATATATTTCAAGGTAGAAACAAATACATTTCTGTGCGTGTTAGTTGCTCAGTCATGTACAACTCTTTGCAATTCCATGGACTGTAGCCCACCAGGCTCCTCTGTCCATGGCTTTCTCTAGGCAAGAATACTGGAGTGGGTTTCCATTTCCTCCAAAATACATTTATACATAGATGAAAAAAATTTTTTTACCACATCAATAAAGTGGAAGCATTTCTAAAACAAAGGAAAAAGTTAATTCACTATGGTTATTCATTATGGAGTTCCAGAGAGATAAGAAAGGAGAGATAAGAAAGACTTCTTAAGTGAAAAATTCAAATAAATACAGGAAAACAGCAGAATGGGAAAGACTAGAGATCTCTTCAAGAAAAATGGAGATATCAAGGGAACATTTCATGCAAATATGAGCACAATAAAGGACAGAAGCAGCAAGGACCTAAGAGAAGCTGAAGAGATTAAGAAGAGGTGGCAAGAATACATAGAAAACTATACAAAAATGATCTTCATGACCCTGATAACCATGATGGTGTGATCACTTACCTAAAACCAGACATGCCAAAGTGTGAAGTCAAGGGGGCCTTAGGAAGAATTAGGAAGAACAAAGGTAGAGGAGGTGATGGAATTCCAGATGAGCTATTTCAAGTCCTAAAAGATGATGCTGTGAAAGTGCTGCACACTCAATAGGCCAGCAAATTTGAAAGGCTCAGCAGTGGCCACAGGATTGGAAAAGGTGTTTTCATTCCAATACCAAAGAAAGGCAATGCCAAAAAATGTTCAAACTACTATACAATTGTGCTTATTTCACATGCTAGCAAGATAATGCTCAAAATCCTTCAAACTAAATGTCAACAATATGTGCACTAAGAACTTTTAGATGTACAAGCTGGATTTAGAAAAAGCACAGGAACCAGAGATCAAATTGCCAACCTCTGCTGGATCATAGAAAAAGCAAGGCAATTCCCCCCAAAAAATATCTGCTTTTGCTTCTTTGACTATGCTAAAGCTTTTGACTGTGTGGAGCAGAGCAAACTGGAAAATTCCTAAAGAGAGGGCAATACCAGACTACCTTACCTGTCTCCTGAGAAACTTTTATGCAGGTCAAGAAGCAACCGTTAGAACTGGACATGGAACAGCAGACTGATTCAAGATTGGAAAAGGAGTATATCAAGGCTGTATATTGTTACCCTGCTTATTTACCTTTATGCAGAGTGCAGTTGTTCAGTCGCGTCTGACTCTTTGCAGCCCCATGGACTGTAGCCTACCAGGCTCCTTTGTCCATGGGATTTTCCAGGCAATAGTACTGGAGTGGGTTTCCTTCACCAGGGGATCTTCTGGACCCAGGGATCGAATTTGGGTCTCCCGCATTGTAGACAGACGCTTTACCGTCTGAGCCACCAGGGAAGACATCATATGAAATTCCAGGATGGATGAAGCACAAGCTGGAATCAAGATTGCTGGGAGAAATATCAACAACTTCAGATGTGCAGATGATGCCACTATGACAGCAGAAAGCAAAGAGGAACTAAAGAGCCTCTTGATTAACATAAAAGAGGAGAGAGAAAAAGTTGGTTTAAAGCTCAACACTGAAAAAACTAAGATCATGGCATGTGGTCCCTTCTGTTCATGGCAGATAGGTGGGGAAACAATAGAAACCGTGACAGACTTTATTTTCTTGGGCTACAAAATCACTGGACAGTGACTGTAGTCACAAAATTAATAGATGCTTGCTTCTTGGAAGAAAAGCTATGACCAACCTAGATAGCATATTAGAAAGCAGAGACATCACTTTGCCAACAAAGGTCTGTGTAAAAACTACGGATTTTCCAGTATTCATGTATGGATGGGAGAGTTGGACCATAAAGAAGGGTGAGAGTTGAAGAATTGATACTTTTGAACTGTGGTGTTGGAGAAGACTCTTGAGAGTCTCTTGGACTGTAATTCAATCTAACCAGTTAATCCAAAAGAAATTAACCTTGAATATTTACTGGAAGAACTGATGCTGAAACTGAAGCTCCAACACTTTGGCCACCTAATGCACAGAACCAACTCATTGAAAAAGACCCTGATGCTGGAAAAGGTTGAAGACAGGAGGAGAAGGGGGTAACATAAGATGAGATGGTTGAATGCCATCACCAACTCAATGGACATGAGTCTGAGCAAACTCTGGGAGATAGTGAAAGAGAATTCTGGAGTGCTGCAGTCCATGGGGTCATAAAGAGTCAGACATAGTGACTGAAAAACAACAACTACATCAGACCTTCAGCAATGGGACTTACTTCCAGAGGAAGCCTAATCCAGCTTTGTATAATTTGAAAATGTAAACTATTAAGGTCATCTGCCTGGAATTCTGGTTCCCTATAATTTATTCTCCTCCAACCCACTGCCTTTCTGAATTCACTTCTTTTCCTTGCTGCTTATTCATTTTCAGATTACACAACTTTTATTATTTTGGTATCTGAAAATTTTTTTTGAAGAGTTTGGCACAGTAAACTGCATACTCATTAACATGTCTCTGCATCATTAGCAACACTATAACTACAATATACAATTGTAGAATCACTATCTACAACTATTTGATGATTATACTATTACTGCAATTTAAAAAGTCCATTTACTTACCCTTGCAAAAGAAACATACATGAGGCAGGCCCAAATGAGAAACTTCATGTTGGTTGACCCTATGAATATTAATGATTATATTAATATTTATAATGATTTATAATGTTATAAATTGATTGTTTCAGAAAACATACAATATATTTCATATTTTTCTTCTATAGAATAACAAAAGTATCTATGGCTTTATTAGTCTAACAGAATGGGAAAGACTAGAGATCTCTTCAAGAAAATTAGAAAAAAGGAAAAAAAAAGAAAATTAGAGATATTAAGGGAACATTTCATGCAAAGATGGGCTCGATAAAGGACAGAAATGGTATGGACCTAACAGAAGCAGAAGATATTAAGAAGAGGTGGCAAGAATAAACAGAAGAACCATACGAAGAAGATCTTCACAACCCAGATAATCATGATGGTGTGATCACTCACCTAGAGCCAGACATCCTGGAATGTGAAGTCAAGTGGAGCCTTAGAAAGCAACACTACATTACGAGTGGAGGTGATGGAATTCCAGTTGAGCTATTTCAAATCCTGGAAGATGATGCTGTGAAAGTGCTGCACTCCATATGCCAGCAAATTTGGAAAACTCAGCAGTGGCCACAGGACCAGAAAAGGTAAGTTTTCATTCTAATCCCAAAGAAAGGCAATGCCAAAGAATGCTCAAACTACCACACAATTGCACTCATCTCAAATGCTAGTAAAGTAATGCTCAAAATTCTCCAAGCCAGGCTTCAGCAATATATGAACCGTGAACTTCCAGATGTTCAAGCTAGTTTTAGAAAAGGCAGAAGAACCAGAGATCAAACTGCCAACATCCACTGGATCATGGAAAAAGCAAGAGAGTTCCAGAAAAACATCTATCTCTGCTTTATTGACTATGCCAACGCCTTTGACTGTGTGGATCACAATAAACTGTGGGAAATTCTGAAAGAGATGGGAATACCAGACCACCTGACCTGCCTATTGAGAAACCTATATACAGGTCAGGAAGCAACAGTTAGAACTGGACATGAAACAACAGACTGGTTCCAAATTGGCAAAGAGTACGTCAAGGCTATATATTGTCACCTTGCTTATTTAACATCTACACAGAGTACATCATGAGAAATGCTGGGCTGGAAGAAGCACAAGCTGGAATCAAGATTGCTGGGAGAAATATCAATAACCTCAGATATGCAGATGACACCACCCGTATGGCAGAAAGTGAAGAAGAACTAAAAAGCCTCTTGATGAAAGTGAAAGAGGAAAGTGAAGAAGTTGGCTTAAAGCTCAACATGCAGAAAATGAAGATCATGGCATCTGGTCCCATCACTTCATGGCAAATGGATGGGGAAACAGTGGAAACAGTGTCAGACTTTATTTTTGGGGGGCTCCAAAATCACTGCAGATGGTGATTGCAGCTATGAAATTAAAAGATGCTTACTCCTTGGAAGGAAAATTATGACCAACCTAGATGGCATATTCAAAAGCAGAGAGATTACTTTGCCACCAAAGGTCCATCTAGTCAAGGCTATGGTTTTTCCAGTAGTCATATATGGATGTGAGAGTTGGACTGTGAAGAAAGCTGAGTGCCGAAGAATTGATGCTTTTGAACTGTGGTGTTGGAGAAGACTCTTGAGAGTCCCTTGGACTGCAAGGAGATCCAACCAGTCCATTCTAAAGGAGATCAGTCCTGGGTGTTCTTTTTAAGGAATGATGCTAAAGCTGAGACTCCAATACTTTGGCCACTTCATGTGAAGAGTTGACTCATTGGAAAAGACCCTGATGCTGGGAAAGATTGGAGTCAGGAGGAGAAGTGGACAGCAGAGGATGAGATGGCTGGATGGCATCACTGACTCGATGGACATATGTTTGGGTGAACTCCGGGAGTTGGTGATGGACAGGGAGGCTTGGCGTGCTGTGATTCATAGGGTCGCAAATAGTCGGAAACAACTGAGCAACTGAACTGACTGACTGACATTTCTTGAAGTGTTTTTAAAAGAAATTCTACATAAGTTGTTTAAATAATACCAACTTAAATCATTATTGTGTTATAATCAGTTCAGTTCAGTTCAGTTCAGCTGTCCGATTGTTTGTGACCCCATGGACTGCAGCACACCAGGCATCTCTGTCCATTTCCAACTCCCGGAGGTTACTCAAACTCATGTCCATTGAGTCAGTGATGCTATCCAACCATCTCATCCTCTATCATCCCTTTCTCCTTCTGCCTTCAATATTTCCCAGCATCAGGGTTTATTCCAATGAGTCAGTTCTTCACATCAGGTGGCCAAAGTATTGGAGTTTCAGCTTCAGCATCAGTCTTTCCAGTGAATATTCAGGACTGATATCCTTTAGGATGGATAGGTTAGATTACCTTGCAGAGGTGTTTGTATTATGTTTTAAATCCAATTTGACGTTTTTCTTAATATGACAACTGTTAATTTAATGAAGCTTAAATGCATTAGCACTTCTCTTAAAGTGAAATAAATATTTCTTCTTCATAAAGAATGTAAAAATAAAATTTTAAGTCCTTTCAGAAAATTTGATAGCTAGTAAAGGATAATAGAACTATAATTTTAGACTCTTTAAAATAAAAACTTTAGAAATGGTCCCAGATGTGTCTGCATTTAAAAATCTCACCAGGGTATCATTGCCTCAATTCACTTATCTACCCATGTATCACTTGTGATTTATTATTTTAGAATGCTCCAAAAATGGAAAAAAAAAAGCAACAAAGAACATTTATGACCCATTCAAGTAATGCTTTTTATCCTCTCTTTTCCTCAGATTTTATTGTTTTCTTCAAATAGATTTAAAGTGAGAAGGGCTGACTTGACCCCATTTTTCAATCCTGCAGAACATGAGAATTCTTCAGTAGACACTCATCCTTCTCAGGTTTATGTGAACTCTTAAGTCCAGTATACACCTAGAGAAGACAAATTTTTCTTTGATACCTCTCCTCTCATGCAGCCTTGAAGTGAGAATTTAAGTGTTTGGTGGTTAGACTTATATAACACCCTGTATTACCAACCTCTCCAAACCAGGAAAGAATATAAATATGCCATGCATTTATACACTGATGGTGGTTTAGTCCCTAAGTCTTATCTGACTCTTTGCAACCCCATGGACTGTAACCCACAAGGCTTCCCTGGGATTACTAGAAGTGGGTTGCCATTTCCTATTGCAGGCAATGCATTCTGTTAAAATTTACCTGAGACCCACCATAAAATCCTTTTTTTTTTTTAAAAAAAAAGACTCTTTAAAAATGTGAGCATATTAATAAGGTGTGTGTGGTGGGATGGGGAAGTGGGGTACCATCTTTCCAGGATGGAAACTAATGGCTATAGGTCTTAGTCTTACTCTGGACAATATGACTTACTTCCTTTCCTCCAGGGGTGTTTATAAGAAATCCTTAATCTAATGTTTCTTCTTTTGTTTGAAATAAATCAGCATTAAAACTAAAAATCATTTTGCCTTTTCATACTATTCAATATGCTACTGGAGATCAGTGGAAAAATAACTCCAGAAAGGAGGAAAGAATGCAGCCAAAGCAAAAACAACACCCAGCTGTGGATGTGACTGGTGATAGAAGCAAGGTCCGATGCTGTAAAGAGCAATATTGCATAGGAACCTGGAATGTCAGGTCCATGAATCAAGGCAAATTGGAAGTGATCAAACAGGAGATGGCAAGAGTGAATGTCAACATTCTAGGAATCAGTGAACTAAAATGGACTGGAATGGGTGAATTTAACTCAGATGACCATTATATCTACTACTGTGGGCAGGAATCCCTCAGAAGAAATGGAGTAGCCATCATGGTCAACAAAAGAGTCTGAAATGCAGTACGTGGATGCAATCTCAAAAACAATAGATGATCTCTGTTCGTTTCCAAGGCAAACCACTCAATATCACAGTAATCCAAGTCTATGCCCCAACCAGTAACGCTGAAGAAGCTGATGTTGAACAGTTCTATGAAGACCTACAAGACCTTTTAGAGCTAACAGCCAAAAAAGACGTCCTTTTCATTATAGGGGACTGGAATGCAAAAGTAGGAAGTCAAGAAACACCTGGAGTAAGAGGCAAATTTGGCCTTGGAATACGGAATGAAGCAGGGCAATGGCTAATAGAGTTTTGCCAAGAAAACGCACAGGTCATAGCAAACACCCTCTTCCAACAACACGAGAGAAGACTCTACACATGGACATCACCAGATGGTCAACACTGAAATCAGATTGATTATATTCTTTGCAGCCAAAGATGGAGAAGCTCTATACAGCCAACAAAAACAAGACCAGGAGCTGAATGTGGCTTGGATCATGAACTTCTTATTGCCAAATTCAGACTTAAATTGAAGAAAGTAGGGAAAACCAATAGACCATTCAGGTATGACCTAAATCAAATCCCTTATGATTATACAGTGGAAGTGAGAAATAGATTTAAGGGACTAGATCCAATAGACAGAGTGCCTGATGAACTATGGGCGAGGTTCATGACATTGTACAGGAGACAGGGATCAAGACCATACCCAGGAAAAGAAATGCAAAAAAGCAAAACGGCTGTCTGAGGAGGTCTTACAAATAGCTGTGAAAAGAAGAGAAGTGAAAGGCAAAGGAGAAAAGGAAAGATATAAGCATCTGAATGCAGAGTTCCAAAGAATAGCAAGAAGACATAAGAAAGCCTTCCTCAGCAACAATGCAAAGAAATAGAGGAAAACAACAGAATGGAAAGACTAGAGATCTCTTCAAGAAAATTAGAGATACCAAGGGAATATTTCATGCAAAGAAGGGCTCGATAAAGGACAGAAATGGTATGGACCTAACAGAAGCAGAAGATATTAAGAGGTGGCAAGGATACATAGAAGAACTGTACAAAAAAGATCTTCAAGACCCAGATAATCATGATGGTGTGATCACTCACCTAGAGCCAGACATCCTGGAATGTGAAGTCAAGTGGAGCCTTAGAAAGCATCACTATGAACAAAGCTAGTGGAGGTGATGGATTTCCAGTTGATCTATTTCATTCCTGAAAGATGATGCTGTGAAAGTGCTGCACTCAATATGCCAGCAAATTTGGAAAACTCAGCAGTGGCCACAGGACCGGAAAAGGTCAGTTTTCATTCCAATCCCAGAGAAAGGCAATGCCAAAGAATGCTCAAACTACCACACAATTGCACTCATCTCACACACTAGTAAAGTAATGCTCAAAATTCTCCAAGCCAGGCTTCAGCAATATGTGAACCGTGAACTTCCAGATGTTCAAGCTAGTTTTAGAAAAGGCAGAAGAACCAGAGATCAAACTGCCAACATCCGCTGGATCATAGAAAAAGCAAGAGAGTTCCAGAAAAACATCTATCTCTGCTTTCTTGACTATGCCAATGCCTTTGACTGTGTGGATCACAATAAACTGTGGGAAATTCTGAAAGAGATGGGAATACCAGATCACCTGACCTGCCTCTTGAGAAATCTGTATGCAGGTCAGGAAGCAACAGTTAGAACTGGACATGGAACAACAGACTGGTTCCAAATTGACAAAGGAGTACGTCAAGGCTTTATATTGTCATCCTGCTTATTTAACATCTATGCAGAGTACATCATGAGAAATGCTGGGCTGGAAGAAACACAAGCTGGAATCAAGATTGCTGGGAGAAATATCAATAACTTCAGATATGCAGATGACACTTATGTGTCATCTTATGGCAGAAAGTGAAGAGGAACGAAAAAGCCTCTTGATGAAAGTGAAAGAGGAAAGTGAAGAAGTTGGCTTAAAGCTCAACATTCAGAAAACTAAGATCATGGCATCTGGTACCATCATTTCATGGCAAATGGATGGGGAAACAGTGGAAACAGTGTCAGACTTTATTTTTTTGGGCTCCAAAATCACTGCAGATGGTGATCGCAGCAATGAAATTAAAAGACGCTTACTGCTTGGCAGGAAGTTATGACCAACCTGCTGCTGCTGCTGCTAAGTTGCTTCAGTCGTTTCCGACTCCGTGCGACCCCTTAGAGGGCAGCCCACCAGGCTCCCATGTCCTTGGGACTCTCCAGGCAAGAACACTGGAGTGGGATGCCATTTCCTTCTCCAATGCATGAAAGTGAAAAGTGAAAGTGACGTCGCTCAGTTATGTCCGACTCTTCGTGACCCCATTGACTGCAGCCTAACAGGCTTCTCCGTCCATGGGATTTTCCAGGCAAGAGTACTGGAATGGGGTGCCATTGCCTTCTCCAATGACCAACCTAGATAGCATATTAAAAAGCAGAGACATTACTTTGCCAACAAAAGTCCGTCTAGTCAAGGCTATGGTTTTTTCAGTAGTCATGTATGGATGTGAGACTTGGACTGTGAAGAAAGCTGAGCACTGAAGAATTGATGCTTTTGAATTGTGGTGTTGGAGAAGACTCTTGAGAGTCCCTTGGACTGCAAGGAGATCCAACCAGTCCATCCTAAAGGTGATCCGTACTGAGTGATCATTGGAAGGACTGATGCTGAAGCTGAAACTCCAATACTTTGGCCACCTCATGTGAAGAGTTGACTCATTGGAAAAGACCCTGATGCTGGGAGGGATTGGAGGCAGGAGGAGAAGGGACAACAATGGATGAGATGGCTTCATGACATCACCGACTCGATGCACATGAGTTTGAGTTAAATCTGGGAGCTGTTGATGGACAGGGAGGCCTGGCATGCTGCGATTCATGGGGTTGCAAAGAGTTGGACACGACTGAGCGACTCTACTGAACTGAAAACTAAAAAAATAAAAACCTATCAATTTTCTGATTTGAGTGTAAATTACTTGCTTATTTCAGAACCATAAAAATAGCAAAGTTTAAATGTAATTCCAAAACGCACTTTGCAAAATGTATTAGGTGTGTGTGTACTAAATCACAGCAGTCATGTCTGACTCTGTGTGACTCTTCGGACCTTAGCCAGCAGGATCCTCTGTCCATGGGATTCTCTATGCAAGAGTACTGGAGTGGGTTGTCATGCCCTCCTCCAGGGAATCTTCCCAACCCAGGACCCAGGGATCAAATCTGCATTGGCAGGTAGGTTTTTTTTACCAGTGGAGCCACCTGGGAAGTCCAAATATGCCTTACTTGTCTGATTTTTTTGCATCAATTGGTAACTGCAGTGGAGGAATCTTATGCTTTATTTCATTTTAAGTATGGAATACAATTGAAAAACAAATAGTTTAAATATTAACAGTATAGTCTCTCTTATGTTCAGTTCAGTCGCTCAGTTGTGTCTGACTCTTTGCGACCCTATGAACCGCTGCAAGCCAGGCCTCCCTGTGCATCACCAACTCCCAGAGTCCACCCAAACCCATGTCCATCGAGTCAGTGATGCCATCCAACCATCTCATCCTCTGTCATCCCCTTCTCTTCCTGCCCTCAATCTTTCCCAGCATCAGGGTCTTTTCCAATGAGTCAGCTCTTTGCATCAGGTGGCCAAAGTATTAGAGTTTCAGCTTCAGCATCAGTCCTTCCAATGAACAACCAGGACTGATCTCCTTTAGGATGGACTGGTTGGATCTCCTTGCAGTCCAAGGGACTCTCAAGAGTCTTCTCCAACACCACAGTTCAAAAGCATCGATTCTTTGGCACTCAGCTTTCTTCATAGTCCAACTCTCACATCCATACATGACTACTGGAAAAACCATAGTCTTGACTAGATGGACTTTTTTTTGGCAAAGTAATGTCTCTGCTTTTTAATATGCTGTCTAGGTTGGTCATAACTTTCCTTCCAAGGAGTAAACGTCTTTTAATTTCATGACTGCAATCACCATACGCTGTGATTTTGTAGCCCCGAAAAATAAAGTCAGCCACTGTTTCCACTGTTTCCCCATATATTTGCCATGAAGTGATGGGACCAGATGCCATGATCTTAGTTTTGAGAATGTTGAGCTTTAAGCCAACTTCTTCACTCTCCTCTTTCACTGTCATCAAGAGGCTCTTTAGTTCTTCTTCACTTTCTGCCAAAAGGGTGATGCCATCTGCATATCTGAGGTTATTGATATTTCTCCCAGCAATCTTGATTCCAGCTTGTGCTTCCTCCAGCCCAGCGTTTCTCATGATGTACTCTGTATAAGTTAAATAAGCAGGGTGACAATATATAGCCTTGATGTACTCCTTTGTCAATTTGGAACCAGTCTGTTGCTCCATGTCCAGTTCTAACTGTTGCTTCCTGATATGCATACAGGTTTCTTAAGAGGCAGGTCAGGTGGTCTGATATTCCCATACCTTTCAGAATTTTTCACAATTTATTGTGAGTGTTACAAATATGAATTACCTACCAAAATAATTATAATCATTAAAACTTAGAAGAGCCCCTCCATCCTGTGAATTTATTTATCGACCACTGTATCTCCAGTTACACGTAGTACTGAATAAGAAATGACAATATGATATCATACTGTTTGGCAGTGCTCAAGTCATCATCGGAGCAACATGAAGTTATTTAGCTTGATGTATTCTTGAATCATAATAGTGGCTGCAGTGTTTATTCAGAGTAAGAGAATCCTTTCTTCAAGTGCTTAATATTCTTTCTGTGAGTCAATTAATACAAATCCCACTACTAAAGGCCTCATAGAAGGAAAAAAAAAAGTACTCACATACAAGCATAAAATGTTTTCCTCATCTTATTCTGAAATATAACATATGTCTGACATTCAGTAAACAGACTTACAAGATACACTGAAAGTCAAGAAAAAATTACGAATTTAAAAAGAAGCCATCAGACCAGAGTCAGTTATACAGATGTTAGAATTCTCCTTCAGGGGATCTTCCCAACCCAGGGATCAAACCCAGGTCTCCCACATTGCAGGTGGGTTCTTTACCATCTGAGCCACCAGGGAAGCCCAAATGTAAACTTCATTGACCCTCTATTTCTGACTGTTACACTGAAAATTAGTATTATTAAGTCCATTACTTTGTGAGTCAACAAGTTAGGAAATCTGCAGATTATGTTTGACAGGTGGAAAGAATGCATATGAATAAACATGAGAGTACTCTTCTGTTACGTACAACCTAAAAATAGGAGGTGACTTCAGAATACAGATAAAGCAGAACATATCTTGCTATTTTGTAATAATGGAAATAGGATACTTTATACTTTGTTATTGACTGCTATGCTCTTGGAAATGTCGAGATGTTTAATTTACAAGAGACATACTCAACAAAGATATGCCACTAACTATTGTTAACGTAAGTATGCAATTCATCTCCAAAGTTTTGTAATGTGTTTTCCTGCTTTTATATATTTTAAGTCTTTTTTAATTATAGGAGACTCTTTAGGTATCTATCTGTACCAATAATATAAACTTGCATCTAGATAGTGTTTGAAAATTATTTGTTGATTGCAAAAAGCAGCTACGATAAATACTGTTCCAGTTTAATTTGTGGTAACAAAATATTACCATCAGGCTTCCCTAATGACTCAGTGGTAAGGAATCCACCTGCCCATGTAGGGGACTCAGGTTGGGTTCCTGATCCAGGAAGATGCCCTGGAGAAGGAAATGGGAATCCTCTCCAGTATTCTTGCCTGGGAAATCCCATGAATAGAGAAGTCTGGCAGGTTACAGCCCATGCAGTCAGAAAGAGTCAGACACGACTTAGCGACTAAAACAGCAAAACAAATAAAATATTAGGTGTGGAGTATATGGAATATATGGAATTCATTCAAATGTCAGATAATGTTTTGATTACTGAGGACTTGATGTCTGCTTACACATTGCCACTGACATTGCTTACATTTTAATTTGGAAACCCAACAAATATAGACAGGGTTTCAGAAGTCAACTGGGTATATCTGTCTAAATTTGGGGAACAGTAATTTAGAGCTGAATTTATCTAAATAATTAGGAGCTGATTTTAATCAGTCAATTGTATGTGGCAACTAAAATATTTAAAGTGGACAATATGATTTAGGAAAAAATATATTGAAATTGAAAAGAAGTGGCTGTGGCCAGAGGCCTAGAGAGCATTGATATTTGTGTAGAAGAAAGAAATGGGAGTGTTTCCAGTAAGAAATAGCTAAATAAGGACAATTGTAAGAATCACCAGGATGTAAATATCAATAGATCCAAGTAGAATGTTGCCACTGAAGAGAACATATTTTTTTTTGCTAAAATTTCCTCATCCATAAGGTATAATATTAAGAGTTATTAGTAATGAGTATTGTTAATAGTTATAAAGATAATCGAGACAAATATATAAATTGCCCTGCACATAGCTGTTCAATGAGTTTCAGATGTTATAATCATTATTATTACTTTGCCCAGTGAACAACACTGAACAGGATAGACTAAAGAGGAAATTTTAAAAAGCACAAAAGGAGCTATTAGTTTTGAACCAGAGAAAGATCACCACAGCCCTTGAGATTTGAAGAAGACAGTTAAAGTTATGTTCAGATTTAGATCAAGTTAGTGAAGTGTCATGCTAGCGAGGTGGATAGTGTTTAGGACTGACAAACTCAATATTTGTCAATAAAGTAGAAAGGTAATTTTTTTTTCAGTAAGATAATTAGGAGTTTAGAGAGAGTTGAAGAAGGCAGCTAACTCTAATGCCAACACAACAAAGATTGATAAGCAGTCTTTCATGACTAACATGTTTAGAAATGTTTAAAAAACAAACTTACTTTAGTATTCAGCTGCTTTGCATGAAGTAGCAGTAGAAATTTAGTTCATGGTTGCATGCTTTCTAGTAGCACTAAGTACAGAGGGACAGAAGAGTTACAAGAGTTATCAAAATGATACTTTAAAAAAATCTAAGGGTGAAGTCTGTGCTGTGTAAGAAAGGAAGTGAGGCGAATAAGAAATAGAATGGAATATATTCAGAGTGTTAAGGGATCGAGAGTTCTATGACGACAAAGTAAAATTCTCTTAGCTTCTACCCCTTCTGCTCTTTCAAAATATATGGCATGTGTACCCTTCTTCTGAGAAACCCTTCAGTGTTTAGCCTGAATAGGAAAAAAAGTGAGGTTAAGAAGGCTTGGATAGAATGGAGTACAATGAGAAGGTTAAAGGACTGGAGTAGTCTACTGAATCAAAGAAAAAGTCTCCAATTTTCAGATCTTTTCATCAAAGATACTTATCATATAATGTCACTTGCCTATGAAAACTTCTCCAATGTCTTCCCATCACAAGCAAATGTTTCACAGAAATTTCTAAGCTCAAATAGCTTTCATCTTCATTCTTTCCTCTTTAATTCACTTTCCTTTAAGTTCCCTATCCCTCTGTCTTCTTTGGATATGTCACCCTTCTAGAATTTTCTTATGTTCCATACATGAAGCCATTTGTTTTTGCTATTTCTCCAGTTGTTAATACCATTACTAGGGGACTTTGGAAGGTTTATGTTCCCAATGCCTGACTCCCTACTTTAGTGTGACAAGGCAACCAGAGACAGGAGAACTGAAGCCTCTGGTGAAGGTTTGGGGTTAATGCTGTGGCAGATGATGGGCACAAAGTAAAAAAAAAAAAAGGTAGAATGATGATTGAATAATACTGTAAACCTAGCTGTGGTTGGAGAATATAATAAGTAATATTTAAGAGAAGGAAGATTGGATTACTCAGAAAGTGTATGGTTCTTTTGATGGTAGTCAAGCTGGTTCAGAGTTACTGTTAGGACTCTTTTATAAGACTCTTTATGTTATAATCCATGAAGCCTTCCCCGGTGGCTCAGCAGAAAAGAATTTACCTGCAATTCAGGAGACAAGGGTTTAATCCCTGGGTCAGAAAGATCCGCTGGAGAAGGAAATGGTTACCCACTCCAGTATTCTTGTCTGGGAAATCCCATGGACAGAGGAGCCTAGTGGGTCATGGTCTCAAAGAGTTGGATATGACTTAGCAACTAAACAACAAACAATATAATCCACAGCCTCATGGGCCACTATGAACGATGGAAATGATGATTACACACCAAAGAATGCACTTGACATTTTATTTCCAGAGGGAAAGAAAAATATTTCTATAACTCAGAAAGATTAGGGAAAGGATTTTAAATAATCATCAGCTAAGTTTGTATGAAACCACCATATAAACCCAGTATATTCAATATAAACTAACAGGGAGAGTATAAATAATTCAGGAAATACTCTGCGATTTGTCTTATTGATGCGCCACCCCAAACATGCTGGTTGTATGAAGTAAAGTGGTAGATATGAAACTGTAGAAGATAGATTTTCCAGTCCAACCTGAAAAGGAAAACAGAATACTACATTACCTATTGATCTATATTCAAGAAATAATGTATGTCTGTATACAGAACCCACACATACTCATCCATACTAGTTTAGCAGAATGTTATTATTTTTTTTCAAACTTTAAACTTTATTTTGTATTGGGGTATATTTGATTAACAATGTTGTGGTAGTTTCAAGTGAACAGCAAAGGGATTCAGCCATGTATATACATGTATCCAAAATGTTATTATTTGTAACTATTATTAGTTAATATTTTCTAGTGTTCAATATGATAACCTAGCACATAGTAGTAGGATTTTAATAACTATTTGTGAAATAATTTAATGCATGAGTGAAAACTGATAGCCAGTTTCTTTAATCCAACAAATAAAATTAGTATTAATATTTATATTTATTTATAAGATCACGGCAGATGGTGACTGCAGCCATGAAATTAAAAAACACTTACTTCTTTGAAGAAAAGTTATGACCAACCTAGACAGCATATTGAAAAGCTGAGATATTACTTTGCCAACAAAGGTCCGTCTAGTCAAGGCTATGATTTTTCCAGTGATCATGTATGGATATGAGAGTTGGACTGTGAAGAAAGCTGAGCACTAAAGAATTGATACTTTTGAACTGTGGTGGTGTTGGAGAAGACTCTTGAGAGTCCCTTGGACTGCAAGGAGATCCAACCAGTCTATTCTGAAGGAGATCAACCCTGAGATTTCCTTGGAGGGAATGATGCTAAAGCTGAAACTCCACCTCATGAGAAGAGTTGACTCATTGGAAAAGATTCTGATGCTGGGAGGGATTGGGGGCAGGAGGAGAAGGGGGCGACCGAGGATGAGATGGCTGGATGGCATCACTGACTCGATGGATGTGAGTTTGAGTGAACTCTGGGAGTTGGGGATGGACGGGGAGGCCTGGAGTGCTGCGATTCATGGGATCACAAAGAGTTGGACACGACTGAGCGACTGAACTGATAAAGTGGTAAATATTTACACTTCAGTAACTTGAAGGAATATTTAATTATTCTTATTTTCTAAATAATTTATTAAACATGAAATGTTATTGCTTCCTGCACCTAAAACCCTTTAATCTAATTGAAATCTAGATTTTAATAAAACAAAATAATTATGCAAAATGACAATCGGCTGATACATTAAGAAATTGCTAAAATTATTAAATTCTTTAAAACTGACTTGCATTTTTGGTTTCTCTATTTCTTTTGTCATTTTTCTATCAGTTTGATACCTTTTTTTTTCCTTTGTCATTGCTTTGCTTAGCCTATTTCTAATTATCCGAAAGGACTTACTTTAAGACTTATGTTTGAGGCATCACTAGATATTTTTGTACTACTACATATTTCTGATGTCTCTGACTTAGCATCTGGCACCTTGTATTGCATTTCTGTGACTTTGTCTAGAATAGAGCTTAATGAAGATAAGTTTGGTACCTTATTTTTGTCTCCTTCATGTCTCTCACAGTATGGAACACATGATCAATTTTTAAATGTAGAATAAGTATATAAATAATGATAGCAAAGTGAATAAGGCTATTTATTAAACACAACTGAATATTCAGCTCATATTCATAATAGTTATTCTTTTTTCTTTCCACAGAAAATTATTTTGCGAAGTAGTCTAATTCTTTCCATAATTTGGAGGGAAAAAGTGATATGACAAAGCAAATCAAGTTTGTGACAACATAACCTAAAGCCAAAAAAGTGTTCTAAAAGATTCCTCTAGTTGGACTTGGATTGTAGCTTGGCATCAATAGTGGAGTGTTTGAGTCCTAGAACTGGAAATCTGTGCTGGATTCTTGGCTTTCCCACTTTTACACGGTGATCATGAACAAGCAATTTCCTTATCTCAACGTGGCTAATAATATTGGTTATGTAGGTTTTTGTGAACATGAAATTTAATATAGGCAAAGGGCTTAGGATTGTGACAAGCATTGCAAGGCCTCAATAAATTACTACCACTGTTACTACTCGTTCCTCTGAAACCTACTTTGTCCCACTGCAGGACACATACAAAGAACAAGAAATCTTGAGTGAGACAGAATGCCAAGATTGGAGATGACTTATGTACTGCAAGGACAATATCAAAGAAAAAGTGACTACACAAAAAAGCAACATTGATGTATACTTGTTTCCTTGACTGTTCATCATGGTTTTAAGGCAATGTTTAAAATGTCAAAGAGAATCACTAGGAGAAGTAGGTTTTATGTGTTTAAAAAGATAATGATTTTTTTCCAGAGAAAATAATGCTTGTTTTAAACTAACTTGTGTGAGAAAACTATATTGCAGATCTTTCACCAAACTGAAATTCTGGGTCTGAGCTCTAAGGTGACAGGTATCATTCTTGTGACCATTATGCTTGTGACAATTTTCCCCCAGAGCTCTTGCTTCTGACTGAATTTATCATCAGCTATAGAGAATCTTCTCTAAAATTTATTTTCAAAATATTTATAAAATGCATGAAATATACAGATCACTTAATTTGTGAATCCAGAAGGTATAATCAAAATTTTAAATATTTCATAAACCAAGTATGACTTAAAGTTGAAGCTATATACTGCCCATGTGACGTTAGTGGTAAGAACCTGCCTGCCAGTGCAGATGTAAGAGACATGGGTTCGATCCCTGGATCAGGAAGATCCCTTGGAAGAGGGCATGGCAACCCACTCTAGTATTTTTGACTGGAGAATATCATGGATAGAGGAGCCTGGTGGGCTATAGTTGATAGGATCACACAGAGTCAGACATGACTGAAGCAATTTAACATGTATGTATATTACTTAATATTAGTCATCCTTCACACAAAAATCCCATTTATTGTTTAAATTATAAGCCTAAAGTTACTTACCATAACCAGGTAGAAGCAGTTAATTCAAAAATCTTAAAGGTACCTCTTTAAAAGAGAAAGAAATAATATATTTTAGCTAATTGCTTATAATAACAAACAAAAAGAATATTTACAACTCTGTGGAAATATTTAGAAAAAATTTTGGCACATTATATTCAAACTACGGATACTAAATTCTTATTTTCTCTAATCACGGGGAAGATATCTTTAAATGCTATATGTATATCCAATACAGTAAATCATATTTAAAAAATCCATATAAATGAAGTGACTTGCCCCAGATCAAAAGTTTATTTATGTCAGGTCTTCTGGATTCCAATCTTATATTTTTATATTAAATTCTTGGTTTTCTAGGTAAAATTTCCTGCTCTCTCCCTTATTCCTTATGTTAAAATACATTTTCTCAGTCACATTTAAACAAAAATGAAACAAAGGAGAAATGTTAATTAGAGTTTGGTCAGGCTACTTTTTGGAATTTCAGATACTTTTGTGAAATGGCAGTAATATTCTCTATGCTGACCCACCTTCAGGAAATGCTATAGAATCAACTGAAATATTATAAGCAAATACTTATGAAATTTAAATCCAATGCAAACACAATGTATCATGATAATTATTTCTGCTTATTTAGCTCTGTTCACCCTATATGATTTATAATTCAGTTTCCAGCCTAGAACATTCATTTAATTTTGATTTAGGTTTTACTTTAGAACTTAGAATTTTATTTCCATATTTCATTTCCCTATCTTATTTTTATTACAAAAGACAACTCGGTTTTAAAATTAAAAATAAAAGGGAGAACTCACCACATAGGGAATAGCGTTTGTCTTAGGTTGAGTCCATGGCTTCATAGCTTTCTGATGCTGATCAACAGTCTTGAGATACTGGGGCCAGGCAAATTTCTGGTAATACTGGCTGATTTTTTTCTAGGAAAATTATAATTATTCCATTATCCCATATGTCAGAACACCTGGACCTAACCAAATAAAGTTTTACTTGGATAAATTCTAAATGATACCAAACAGACTTAAGCAAAGTAAAGTTTATTCATATAAAATTATGTTTACTTTTATAAAATAAATGGTAGGTTTAACAATATTCTTTGGTTATTTCAAACTCTAATGTCAAAATGCTTAAGTGGGAAAAAAAGAAAAAAATATTTGGGTAAGAAGGCAAGAGGATAATTTATTAACAGTGTCTTAGATTGCAGCTTCTTTTCCACAGCTCGTGGAAATATTTTAGTCCTTAGAGTCATATAGAATGTGTGATTTAACTCAGTAGAATCTGCGACACTGAGCCAATTGTTAATCTCTGAGTGTCATTTATCTTATAGAAGTAAATGATACTATATTGCTTGTCACCTATTCTGTAATTAAATATCCCTCTCCTCTGTGTTCTATTTTGAACCATTTATATGGGTACAACTATAGATTATTATAGAGATTAAACACAGTGGTATCTGTCTTCAGGATAATTTTCTATTTTTACAAAATGAAAAGTCAGTGAGTTTTTAGAATGACTGGTTGTGTGGATACATGGCAATAGTACAACTGGTACAATGGGAGAGGGTTTTTGCAATAGTTTTCATAAAGTATAAGGAAGACTTATAGAAATTAGAATTTGTTTAAAAAAATGTGAGTTTTTTGTTTTGCTTTGTTGTTGTTGAGAGGATTGTGGTTCAGTGGTGTCCAAGCTGAGTCTGAGTGTGCTCACATGTTTGTATAAAAATTTACCAGAAAATTTAGGCGATTCTTTTCTTCTTCAGTCAGTTTAGTTTTCTGTTAATGATAAAAATAAACTGCAATAAATGCAAAGCAAATATTATAGGATAGCATGTAATTAATTTTGTTTGACAGGAAATTACTTACCTTAGTGAATACTTCTGTTGATTCCTTATGGAAAAAAAAAAATGAAAATCAGCTTTACTTGAATAGCCCACCAGTAATTTTGTCTGTATCATTACAGTAGAGAACTAGAGCTAATTATTTTTAACAATTCAAGGCTAAATCACTACTATCAAGTAACAAAGTGCTGTTTTATAGAAATTTATTATGAATTTAATGTTTGAATATGCATTTTCAAAGCATTCTCTGTGTCAATATGATAATTGACTGATTGAAAGTATGTTTTGAGTTTCCATTTATG